>NC_140780.1:33321377-38321377 GCF_044657685.1 Stegodyphus dumicola | reverse complement strand
CTCGACACACCTTCTCCACGTAACATTATTCAACTCACTACTCAGGAAGTTAAGGATATTATCAAGCATGCAAATGCAAAAAAAGCTCCAGGAGTAGACAAGATGTTTAAATATCTACTTCACTGCCTGATCACCAAATTAACCAGTATTTACAACGCCTGTCTCTCACGCTCCTAGTTTCCTACAGCATGGAAACACGTCAGCATTTTCCTTATCCAGAAACCTGGCAAGCCCCTGGAAGAATCTGCAAGTTATAGACCGATTAGTCTCTTATCTACTTTAGGGAAGATCCTTGAGAGGCTTATACTTAACAAACTTCAACAGCACACCGACACCATTGCAGACAAGCAGCACGGCTTCTGTAAAGGTCTATTAACCACTCATCAACTAATCAGGATTACGGAATTCATCGGAGTGGCAATCCACAACAAAAACTGTGTGGCCATCCTTATGCTAGACGTGGCGAAGGCCTTCGACTGCGTCTGGCATAAGGGCTTAATCTACAAGCTCGTGCACATGAATCTCCCCGGGGAAATCACTCTTATGCTCATACCCTATCTTAAAGACAGGACTTGTCTCACAAAGCAGTATTCTTTCGCCATTATTGTATACAATCTACACTAACTTTAAAGATAAAACAAATACCATTTTAGCATGTTACGCGGATTATACCGCGATCATCGAAAAATCAAGATGCCCCAATCACGCTCTAGAAAAACTTCAGCAAGCAGTTCCAGAAATAGAAGAATGGTGCAAGAGATGGAAGGTAAAGATAAATCCCGAGAAATTTCAAGTTTCAGTTATCTGGAAATACAAGACTAAAGATCAGCTTAGCTGTAAAATCACTGTTTGGGAAGCCAGTTCCCACCGCAACGAAGGCCAAATATCGACTTTGAATATGTGCATAATTCTTCAGCGGCATAATTAATACCTTTAGTTCAATACTTTTCTTAAAAATAGATTAATTTGCAAATTTTCCATGAGTGTATATAAAAGCTCGTACAGTGACAAAGTTGGCTTCAAATTGGTGAAAACACATTTATGCACATTGTCAAGGAAAAGGCTCACATTTTGAACATTTGCCGTTACAATGTTGACAGTTTTGTCATTTTTGCTTCTTAGAATAATGCCTCTTTCTACTTAGTTCATTTTTGTAGTTTGATTCAGTTTAGTATCATCAAAATTAACTATTTCTCCATGGTGCGCACAACTTTTCCATCACCTTCTACTTTAATTTCATTTTATTGTTTCTTATGTTTTGTATTCAACAGATAGCAATCTGGAGTGTTAAAAGTATCGAAGTTTGAAGAAGGCTACAAATTACAGAAGGAAATTTATGACAAGAGAAATGCAAATAATGTATTTTTTAAATGGGTTTAACTTCAATTATGAGATTGGTATCCTAATAAGAATTAATTTCTCATGCATGACAATGATCCACATCGTAAAGCAAAAAATGCTTCCAGTTGTTTGTTAGCTGAAAATAGCATAAAAATATTACTTTGGCTAAGAAGCATTATGAATAAAAATCTAATGAAACATTTGTGGCCCAGTACAAAAAGAAAAAGTGAAACAAAAGAAAGAAATCAACAAAGCTCATCAAAAGCCATCCAAAATTTGGCACACGACACAGTTAAAAAAATTTCAAATTCTTAATAGAATCACCTGAGAACAACAAAGTGCTCAGAAAGGAAAAATGTTTCCATAAAAAATTTTGAAACAAATTATGTCAAACTAATAAAAAGTATTAAGTGAAGCAAAGTTGTTCATTTGAAAATGCCATTTTGTAATAAACAATGAAAATATTTTAGATATGTTATTCTAACTATAGCACATATAGTGCTATAAGTGAAAAACATTTTAATTCCATTAAAAAAACTGAATTTGGCTGATACATTACCACTTAAAATATCCCTAGATTTTTTTCATTACACTAAACTGTAATCTGTCAACCTACAAAAAATTTCTATCAAACACAGCAGCAAATATTCTAGAACTTATTTTTAGTAAATATTGCACAAATGCAACATCAGCATGGAGAGCTGGGCTAAAATGCAATACAAAAATGTTAATTCTGAAGAATGTGCATTTCATGTAGAAAACAATGAAGCCTACACGCTTGAGCACGAAAAAAGAAAACAAAAAATGTAAGTAATGACAACTGCTGATAATTTCAAGTTTCAAAACAATCATTTATATGGAAGTTATACTGAAATGACAACTATTAAACCTGATTATAAACACTTTTTTCACTTGCATTTGAGAAAATTACTTTTGTATGAGTAGGCTTCAATTATTTGAATTATAGCAAAGCACAAGAGAACTACCTACCTAAATGGAGAGATATCTTCATGAAGGACTTACTATGGGAATTTAAATTGAGTTCACATCACCTCTCATGCAGTGAGACCATTCACTGAGATTTACTTTTGTAAGAAATGTATCTTTCAACACTTTTAAACTTTATCTTATACTCAAGAATTAAACCAGTAATAGGAATTTATAAAGTAATATACCCCAAAGGAGAAAGAGATATAAATTAAATTTACAATGAAACAAATATATTACCTGTCCAGTTGTTGGTCTTTACCTTTTACCTTAATAGCTGGAAGGAAACAACAACTAAGTTGATACCTTAACATATGCTCAAGTTAACCTAATACTGCTTTTTGTAATTTTATAGTATATTGTTTACTGTCTGTATTTCCTTAGCATGCATTTATGAAAATCAATGAAATGAAACATAAGGTACAATGAACTGAAAAATTTAATATCTTCCTAAACAAATCAACAGTTTTCAGTATTTAATACAGTATATTTTTATTTTTCCTTGCAAAAGTTCCAACAGATCACCACATTGCTCTTTCCGCTCCTGAAATCTGATTATAATCTGCCAGGTGGCGCCAAATAATTCTCGACATCCTAAATTTCTTCCACCTTCCACGAGGTCTTGATGTTAAAACACATCGTGCATGTAGCTTCGTATGGCAACTGTCTGTAGGAAGAGCAGCTATCTCTTTTTGGGCAACCTCCTTTCAAATATAAAAGTTTAATTGCCATTAGGAAACACACACACACACACACACACAAAAAAAAAAAAAACCATATAAATTAGTTGTAAAAAATCATTAAATTTCAAAACACAAATGTTCTTGCCGTATAGAACAGTCTGATGTAATAACTTTGTAATTAGTTTCTAAAGCATTACCTCTTTAGTAAATCATGCAGACAGACATCTGGAGCTTAGTAACAATAATGTAGCAAATAATATAAAGAGATCTTTTATCACAATTAAAGGATTTGATCAGAGTTAGGGAAAAAAATATATTTGTCTTTGAATCTTATTAATTTACTTTATTTTCATTTATTACTCCCAACTCAGAGGCAATATTAATGTAGAGATTTTAATAAACATAGCTCCTCAAAATTAAAGGATAATGGCAAAATAAAACTTAACTTATTGGTTAAGTTATTAAAAACAATTTGTACAAAGCAATATTTACCATAAATTACAAAGTTTATAAGTTGATTAATCTCACAATCTTAAAAAGTCATATTTATGGAAATTTAAAAAATGATGCAAAATTATATCCCTAGTTCTACAATAAATCTTTCTTTAAAATGATGTATTATAACCTCTGATAGAAATGCAGACTTTTAATATTAATATAGAGTTTACCAAATAGTTGATCAAGTTTCGTGAAATTGTAATACCACTCTTCTGAAAGTGCACTTTTCAGATCCTAAAAGATATCATAAGGCATTTGGAACACTGCAATTTGATGTCCTACGGCATTCCAGATGCTCAATCAGATTCAAGTCTGGTGAGTAAGTTAGCTAATTTATTCAAATGATATTTTCTATTTCTAAGCATTCTGACATCAGGGATGTTCAATGTGAATAAGTATTATTTATTATCCATTAGCAAAATATCTGGGATAGCAGCAATGCTAAACAACTTCATATTGGATTCCAAGACCCTGTTCACAAAACTGGAACCACTCAAACTCCATCAAAGACATACAGCTCAGTGTGACTAACAAATGGAGTTCGATAATTCAAACCAAACCATGAAACATGACATTTCATGAACAAGTAGAGCCATGCTCCTCTCTCCCTCTAGAACAAAACATGTCTAGAATCATAGTTCAGGATATATTAGAACCTATCAATAAACAATATACAATATCATTCCTCTTAGTTTCACTGAACATGATAACAACACTACCTTAAACAGGACCCTTCGGAAGATGCACACAACCCATCAGTTTTCTTGAATAAAAATCCATTCTCATGAGGCCTACATGCAGGAACATACAAGCTCCTATGACTATGGTCATAAATCAATTATCTTAATGTTACTTCATGGTTTCTTTGAGCCAACGATAACAGACAATTGTCTTCAGATACAGGTGTTGCTCTAGGCAGCATTTAACCATGCTATCCTTTAACGTGTTCACTGCTTAAGAAGATTCTGTGTTTCTGATATGATTTTTTGAGGGATGTTCAAATATTGGGCAATCTCCATTTGCGTTTATCCCCCTTCAAGTCTACCAATTAAATACCATTTTCCCCTCCACTTAAAGAATGCCTTTCAGTCATTACAAATCAATACTCATCACTCTCAGAAACTACATAAATTTTAAACAGCATAACAAACCTAAAGTCCAACAAGCATTTATTATGAAACACATTGCTAGTTGTCTAATTTCCATATTTCAAGCATTAGCATATATGCTAATGCTTGAAATTAACATAAATAACTACACCTTTGGACATTGGTTGAAACTTTTAATGAGAGGACATTGTTTCAGATTATTCTTTAATTTTGACAATTTGTACAATAAATGCTAATGTATTCTGACTTCTGAAATCTAACCAAAATTCACAAGTTTATTAAAGATCAGGTTCCTTTTAATTTTTTTCTTTTTAATGTAAATGGTCACTACCCTCAGATTTTAAGGTGAAAAAATTCAATGTCAGTTACATGACAACAAAATTCATAAGAAATAACTGCAAACTTACTTGAAGCTTTTTCGGTAATACTGTATTATACCTCAAGGAATTCAGCTGCAGCCTGAGTTTAGCATATTCTTTTACTACTTTACGACGCTTTACATCTCGTAACATACGCCAATCAGTGTATCCAATGTATTTGGATCTTTGGATAGTCAAATTTGGGACCAAGTTTACCTTTATAAAAAGGGGAAGACATTAAATATACATTCAGAGAAATAAACTAGCAATGATAAAACTTTGATTTTTTTTTAACATCTCACGTAAAGTTTGCACAAAAAAACTTATCAAGGATTTTAGATGCATATTTCATACATTTATCATGTAGCAAATAAACAAACACATTTTAATTTATTCATATGCTGATAATATTTTTTTTTGCAAGCTTTTCAATGTTTTAGTATAATTTTATGATGAGTACCTTTCTTGAGCACAATCATTCATTTATTGCAACTAAAACAAAATTACTACAAAATACTTATTCAGCAGTATTAAGAAAGTACATTTACAAATATATTTTTTCATCTAACACATCCACAATAGTTTGTAGTATTTTAAAATACTACTGCTTCTGAAAAATGCTTCACATGCTCATTTAATCTTTATTTGGGTATAAAATGAGCAAGATCCAGATACTTTTATCTAATATTCATTAATATATGTCAATGTTATGTTACTGTTTTTTATATAACCTACCGTTTCAAAGGAAAGATCCAGAACAATTTTTTTTTTTCAGGTCAAACTAAGCTTGTTTCTTTACATTTTAAAATTTCTGAAAATTTACATCAGATATATTTTCAATGAGAAACATAGTAAAATGAATATTTCGACTACAGAGGCCTTCAACAGCATACTGGAAAGAGATCTCTCAAAATCATCTGCGCTTATCAAACATGATTCGTTGGATATTTTCTGGTTATTGTTTACAGATGTATTATATAAATACCTTTCATTACTGCTAAAGGTTAATTACAAAAAATAAATTTGTTTTCTAAGCTTGCAGCATTATAATGATAAAGAATTCAGACTGCTTTTGCAGTTTGAAATTTTAGGAAGAGTTCTAAAGATTTCCCCCTCAGTGTTAAAAGGCTTCATATATTCCAATATAATAAAGGTGCAAAACTTATCAAAAGTCAATTTGACTGCTGCCATGGCTCTAGAATTAAAAAAGAAGCAATAAAAACAAAGACAATAAACTATCCACACAAAGAGGCAATCAAATCATTGGGTAAATTCAGGTATTCAACTGCATAATAAAATAAAATGTTACATACGAATACGAACAGCATATGGAATATAAAAAATAGCAAATTATATAGTTGTGCTTTTATGTAGCAGTATGCTTTTATGTATCTATTATTAGCAGATGGGCAATAATTTAATTTAAATTTTGAAAATTTGAAAGCCATGACCAAATTTTGAAAGCCACCAATGTTCATGTATTGTATCTAAATCATTTGTGGTGATACATTTAAATGCTAATTAATACTCATTTTAATCCATAAATTAAAGTCAGTAAGGATTGTAATATGTTAAATTATTGCTGATGATGAAATGAACAATTACTTTTGATACATTAAACTGAATTTTATTTTAATGATTTTAAAAGGAAAAATGACATTTACTAAACCTATTGTGGTCATAAATATGATGCAAGAAATGATTTCAGAAGATTTGTAATGAATAAAAATAAAATATAATGAATAGGATCAAACGTGATCTGCCTTTTTTTGAGAGAAAATAAGTTTTCTGGTATATTAAGGTGAAGTCTGATTTAACTGAAACTGGCCTCCATTTATCTCACGGTTATTTTACAGGAGGTTGCTGTAACTAAGCTTTCATGATGCACTCCGATTTCCAGATGTTAAAATTTTATACATACGTACTTGTTCATATTTTGGTAGCCAGAAAAATTGGATAGGTTAAGAAGCTTTATATTTTGAAATACATATAGATTCTTGAAGAAGCTATCATTTAAATTAGGGGTTATAACAAGAATTTCAATATTCCTATAGCCAGGGGCATTCTGATCAAAGTGTTCTGAGTTCAGCTACCTACTACCTATTGAATGTTAATGATTCACAGATGAAAACTCAAATCTTGACCTCAGCTCTGAACCAATGAAATAAAGAAGTACAGTTAAAAATCAAATGAACCAAGCTAAAAGAAACCAAATTCTTCTGCTTAAAAGATGACTGAATGCCATAAATTACAAAATTGCTCACTGAACAAAAGTTAAAATTGTTGAACATTTAAAAACAGCACTTAGTCTAGAAGTAGACTAGGTTAAATTCTTATGGCAACTACATATATTATCTCACACTGAGAAGAACGATAAAGGGAAATAACCTGCTACAACAATCTTTATTTTATTCTATTGGGATGACAGCAGCCTTGTTGACATTTTATTGGGTCAATAACATTTACCACAGTTATTTACACATATGAATTAGAAATGTTATTTGTGACAACAAATTCATTAGGTAGCAATTATAAAAAATAAATAAATAAACAAAAATAAAAGTGCTTTTGTATAACATGAGAAAAAGTTATAAAATTATACTATAATATTAGTTACAGTAAACCCTAGCCAAAAGTGAAGGATATGTCATTAATATTATTGTGTGAATGGCAAAACTGCATTCTGCAAAGTTAACTTTCTGTATAAAACATGTTAGATTAAATTAGGAAAAGTAAAGTATGTACAATCTAAATGAACCTAAATGCTACTGTAATTAAAAGGGAAAATGAAACAAATGTTACTGAAAAGGATTTTTATTACTGCTTAGTAAGTAGGTACAAGATATCATTTTTTTTTTTTTTTTTTTTTTTTTTAAGTTGATGATTTTTGATTTGGACAATCACTGATGCAACTTTTTAAAATTTACATAAAAAGACAGCACATTTCAATGCCTGACATAATGTATCCTCTCTTTTTTTCTTGATTTGAGTCGATCTCCACTGCAAAATCTGATCATTTCTGTGTCTTTTTTAATTCTTCATTCAACTTCATGTAAGTTAAAGACGCTTTATCTTCTTCTTCACTATCACAGCTTTCACGGTCAGGTGGTGTTTAAGATCATCCAGTTCTTCATTCATTATTTCTCAATTAATATTTTGAATTTTCCTTCTTCCATATCTGAAAATTCTTTGTCGCTAATTGCTTTTGCAATCTGTATGATTTTCTTAACTTCATTTTCAACTGATAAAAATTCTTTAAAATTGGTCCCACCAGTGTCCGAGCAGTTAAGGCTGCTGAATGGTGGAACAACCAGGTTTGAACTAAGGTGAAAAGCTGGCTGCATGGTCGGTTTTACCCGTGCAGAATGCAAATCCAAGCTAGTTTTCCTTAGAAACATTTCTATGAAGACATTCCTCTTCTTAGGGAGAGAGCCTTCAAGTGTATCAGTTAATCTAATGTACCTTTTAAAATTGCTGACAAGTTCTGGCCAGAGTCGATACCAATAAGCATTCATTGTTGATGAATGCACTTATTCAAATGTGAATTTAGGCATTCTTATGCAGCAGTTTATATTGAATTGCTTTTAAAATGCCATTAGCACATAGTGCTTTAATTTGCAGTTATGTAAACATGCCTACAAAAATTAGCCAAGGCTTACACTTGAAGTCGCTCAATGCATTTTCATACACACACAGACAGACCCCTCCAAAAAAAAAAGTTCATCCTTACCATCTTTAAAAGTCGGCACAACCTTTTGTGTCCTTGTGATGCAAGTTTGTTGTTCCATTTGCTTATAATGTAGGCGCATTTCATCCACATTGAAAACTTGTCATGTAAGGTAGCCCCTTTCTCCAATGGCAGCCAGCTTCTCCTTGTCTTCGTGGAAATGTGCAAATTAAAATGATGTTTAAAATTCTCAAAACTACCTTTGCTTCAGTTTTTGCTGATTAGCAACCTTTATTTAAAATGAAAAATAGTAACACCAACCACAATTGAGCCTTTTTTGTTTACTTGAATTTTGATCCAAACAATTCATTCTTTCTCTACTTTTACCAGTTGTGAAATTCTTCTCTTAAACTTTAGCAACCTTTCCTGAAGTACTGATAGTAATTTTCCTTTATTATTCCCGTATTGTTACACATATTAGAAGAAAGAACAAAAGACTAGTAAAAAAAAAAACTTCAACATTAAATGGACATGGAAATGTTATGAAAAGCTCAAGTTTTTCTCATTGATTCAGAATCCATTTTAATGCAGATGACAGCTTCTAGATATAGATTATTTTCATGATGAATTGGGAGTTAATAATTTTTTTACAGAATTTGAACTTTATGGAATTTTTTGCAGATTTTGCTTGTAAACAGATTTGAATTCACTATGTCACACACCGAATAAAAGTATATACAGTCGATTCGATTAATCGGACCACATCAGGAAGCGATCGTTTTGGTCCTAATAACCAGCTGGTCTGATTACACGAACATGCCCTATGTTGTAAGATGGGACGTGCTATAGGTAGCAAACAGTAAATGTACATGTAAATTGTATACTAAAATGTAATTATGAATTTTATAGTGTGGTACACAAGTATGGCGAACATACATGTACAAATAAGAAATAGTCGAACTTTTTTTCATTGAGAAAATTAATTTAGAAACAAATTCTAAGAAACAATCTCCATGATACTCAACATGGGAAGCACAATAAAAACAATTTCTTATCAAGTTCCAGTCAACATTTGAAGAACTTATCCAATGTGATCTGACGCATTCTCTTGACGGATTGCATGTGAACAAAATTGTCACAAACATCTAATGTAGCAATGGGACTGCCTTCATTTCCTTCCTGCATGAAATACCGACGCAAAGTTTCAATGCATTTCCTCCCATCCTGTGTTGTCACTTGCACCAACTTATTAGCAGCATCATCATCATAACTTTCTTGGTCTTCCGATGCTGTTGTGTGCTTTGCTGCAACTCAAGCAACGACTGCAGCGTCATAATCTTCATTTTCATCATAGCATTGAAGCTCGATGTCAATGGATAAAAATTCTTCGCAATTTTGTACCTGTTGAAGTTTCACATGTAAACCATCATTTCCACTTTCAATGAGCATGTCAACATCCATCTCTGAAACCAAGTGCTTAAAGCCCCAGTGAGAAAAACAGTTCTGAATTGTCTCACTGCTCACTTTTCTCCAGCTGTCGGCCACAAATGCAACTGCTTGTAAGATGTTAACCTTTGCACTGACTTTGCTGGCATTTGACGATGAGGTCAGCAAACATTTTTCAATTGCTTCAAGGATGTAATTAACCAACCTTGCACGATAAAGGGTCTTCAAATTTTTGATGATGCCCATGTCCATTGGCTGGACCAAAGCTGTGGTTCTGGAAGGTAGAAATTCCAGTTGGACATTCATGAAGCAATCTAAATGAGGATGTGCTGCACAATTGTTAAGAAGAAGCAGGACTTTTCTTGCCTGGTGTTGTGGCTCTCTGTCTCAATCCTTCAGCCATTCTTTAAAAAGTTCAGAGGTCATCTACGCATTTCTGTTTGCATGATACACAACTGGTAAACTTTAAAGCAGCAAGGCTCAGTGCTTTTTTTTATAACCAACAGCTTCCTCTTGTCCGTTCCTGACATGTTTGAGCAGCAAAAACAGTTACGTGATCCATCATTTTTTTGGAAAGAGTGCAACATGTTTGTAACTTAACGAGCCATCTGGTGTAGCACGATAATACAGCCCAGTCTCATCAGCATTATAGATGTCATCTGCGAAATATTTTCAAGAAGTTCAAGCAGTTTTGTTGATTTACATTCTTCAGCATTTGCACTATCAGCACTTTCTTGAATTTTATGTCATGTCTAGATTTTGAGACAACCAACCGTCCGTAGCTTTAAAGTGATCATTGCCCAGCTTTTTAGCAAGTTCTTCTGCTTTGCATTTTAACATTGGGCCGTTTACTTGCACAGATCGTCCAGTAACAATGGCAAACCATTCATTAAGGGCCTCATCAACATCTGGTTTCTTGCCTTCACGCTTCCATTTTTTGGAAGTTTCTCCTCATCCCTCACATTGTGCCCATTCTTCTCGCAGCACATTTTCTTGTTTTATCAAGCACGAAATTGTAGTCTTTGCCAATCCGGTTATTTCCACCAACCGATGCTGACTAGTATTTTGTGGTTGTTGCTTGATCTTATACAGGAAACCAATTTTTTCAGCTAACGTCAAGTCTCGCCGTGGCATTTTGACAAGGGGAGAAGGCACGCGCACAGTTCACTGACTAAAGTGGTCTGAAGAAACCTTGGTGTTTCAGGTTCAGGATGTTGAGGCCAAGAGGGAGATAAAAGATCCCTCTTGGCCTCTCCAAAGCTTTGGCTCTAAAATCATCCCCAAAAGTTCATGAGATGATAGCTTTCTCGTGTAAACTTTAATCATGATTGACAGGCGGGAATTCCTTTCAGGTGGAGCTGGACACTCTATTGTTCATTTCCTCGAAACTCCGAGGCGCAGGTGAAAGAAAATGGTATGCATGTTCACCTCCCACCCGTTTTGCTTTTGTCATGCACTTTAAGAAATTCCTGACCTTATAAAGCATTTTCCTGGGAAGCCGCAACTACTGATCCTCCCATATGTCGCAAACCACCTGTACATCCACTGTACGCGGCCAACTTGTGGCTTCTGTTTCTTATTCGCTCTCACGTTTTTTGGTCCGATTAAACGGAATTTTGGTCCAAATATGCGAATAATATTAGGCTTATGTACATAAGATTTGTTTTGGTTGTTTAGGATTTGGTCCAAAAAAGCGGCTGGTCTGATTATCCAGTGATCCAATTAACCGAATTCGACTGTATTAAGTTTATGAGAAAGACAGAAAAAAATTTAATCTTTTGTAAGTGGGATGAGCGCAAAACTTGGTGAAAGTTTTTATTTGGCACGATTTTGATTTGGTTGTAGTTTCCGGCTGTATGTTTTCTTGTGGCAAACGTACAGCTTTATTTCGGTGATTGTAATGAGTGTGAGTTTAGTATAGCCCAAAGATTTTTTTTAAAAATTTAATTTTGAAATAGCATTTATTTTTAAAAGTTTTACTGTTTAATATTTGCAAGAGGTTATGCTGTTGGTGGTGAGAGAATGCTGGATTTCAGATGACATGTAGTTTATAATTTATGAATGTTTTCATTTAATTTTATTAATGTTTTATGGGTCAGTTAATTATTTCTGTTTTTGTTTTGTCTTTTGCATGTGGCAACCAAGAGATGTGGAATGTTTAAAGTGTTGAGCGAAAGTGGTTCAGTGTGTTGAATTCCATTACGATTGCATCTTGTATATTTTAGCGAGTTTATGATGCATCCATTATTAGTGAATTTGAATATGTTTACTTGGTTGACAATTTTCTAATCCAAGGAAAGTGTTATAGAATTTATTTCAGAAAGTAGTTTAATTCCTTCAACTTGCGAAGATGGTTGTTAATAAAGATTCAAGTAAAAAACTTGGTTGGTGATGGTTTTGTAAGAATAAGAGCTTTGAGATGTAGTAGTACAGTGAATTTTATTTTTAATAATGTAGTTATTTTGTAGACATGAAATTTTTTTATGCAAGTGAAAAGACATCTGGTATGCATTATTTTTGTAGTAATTTATTTTTGTAATTTTTAATTTCCATGTTTGTGACTTGTATTTTTTGTAGTTTATTTTAAATTTATGTTTTAGTTTGTATTAGTTTATGCTTGTGTTGTATTTAGCGTCATTTTTGTTTGGCAATGTTAGATTTTACAGCTCAGTTTCTTTTTTGCAATTGGCAATTGCGAAATGAAACGTCGATGTGAAGTTTGACATTGCAAACAAAAACAGTTTGGTGCCGACTTAACCCATTTGTGGAATATACGTTATTCCCGTTTAAGGGTATACATGCTTTCCGCTTTATGTGCATATCTGCACTTATACCATATTATATCAGTGCAGATATACATACTACATGGATATGTAGGTATAAATTTCCATAAACAAATATAAATTCCCACGTACTTGTATACATGTACAAGCACTTTTTCTTACATTCTTATCAGTTCATCCTTAACAGTTCTGTCTGTCTTTATTTCCATATATATCTGTTTATGCTGAAGTGACCTTCACACACAGAAGTTTACTGAGATGGTAGTGTTATTCAGACAAATCACAAGCACATAAATATAAATTTTGCATCAAAGAAACAACAGCAGTTTTAGAATTTCAGTCTGAAACCTGGAAATCGTAAATGCACTAAAACTAGTCAATCAGTTTGAAAGGTCATCTCTAGCCATTAGATTCCTGATGTACTGTTATTTTAAAAGGTAACTCCGTATCAGTGTCTCGATTTCACGGTCAAATAATTTTGAGGTAAGATGTTCAGAATGGAATAGAGTAGCATTTGTGAAATTTCACTGTCCGTTGAGCTCCGAGAATACAAACAGGATGTAAAAGCTCTCAAATAATGTACAAATCATTGTTCTAAGACAACACATGTTCCCAATCTGAATTTCTGAACCTTGGCATTTTAAGTGATTGAATGCCTTTGTCATTCATTAGACATATATCTCTCAGCAACTACGTTCAAGGACAAATTCCTTGGGGCATATCTTGGGCACTCAGTTATGAAATAGTTTCGATACAACAGCATAATGACCGAGGTGTTAATGAAACCAATGAATAGCTGCCAAATTTTCAATAAAAAAGAGAAAAACAGTTTATTCAACCCTGTCAATACAGATTTCGCATGACCTGACAATGAAGATTTTTTGAGTAACTGCAATTAAAGATATATCGCTAATATATTGTAGAATTTAAATTCCACCATATAAAATATGACACCATGGTTGATGTCAAAGCTGCTAGAAAGACAGTCTGGAGTTGAAACGAACTGGTTTAAACAATAGAAGAAATAGAAAATTCACATGGGACGACGATTTCAAACAGGAGAGAATTTTGCTGACTGGGCACGTGAAATTATCTGGAAAATTTCTCTTAACCTTTTGAAGACGGAATGGCCATTATAGTGGCCATAGAGACCACTCTTTGAAAAGACGGGGTTGTCCACTTTAGTGGCCATGTCTTTTTCCCCCATTTTCCAGACTGAAAAGTGAGGTGAAATGTCAAATTTGATGTCCCTGGGGTTTAAACCACTTATCTCTTTCAAAGATCTTCCTTTTGCGACATAGATGCACCCCTCTGAGAATCCATTAAACTACACACAAGAATCTTTGTTGCAAATAGGAGGTGATTTCTTAAAGAAGATTCCCCGTCCTTTGGTAGATTTTACTGCTACCAAATCCCCGGCCTCAAAAGGTTAATGTGCTAAATTATGTAGCATAATATAGAATAAAATAATACAGTATTGAAGACAACAATTAATTATCGTGTAACTTTTGTCCCGCAGTTTTTGCAGACACTATGCATAACAAAAAAATTTCCCTTCAATTTGAAAAACTCTTTGACTAAGAAATTACCTAACTTTTGATACCCGAGTGAACACATTCCCTTAGTGAGGCTGGGAATTTAGCTTTAGACAAATGGAATTTATGTTTTGAATTATGGGTTTGCATACTAAATAATTTGACATTTTTAATGACTTAAATTCATTCTATTATTAATACTTGAAATATATCACATACTAATTTTCAATAAACAGTATAAAACGGTACACGATTAAATAATCTTTTTTTTTTTCAAACTTTTAAAATTAAAATATTCTAAAAACAGTTTTTGAGAGTCTGTTTTATTATGCATTAATTCTGGAAAAGAACTGAATTTTAATTAGTAGCACTTATTTGGACATTGCAGTAATAACTGTCTACAATAAAATAAAATTATTTTTAATTAAACCAGTTATATTCTAATTTGCTGAAAGTTTCCTCCTTAAATAGTATGTTATCTAGCAGATTTTGAACAATTATGTAAAATTAAAATTTCATTACGCCTATAGAGTATAATTTTAACAGTTCCACTGAACTTTAATTTTTAATCATTTCTATAGCTTTAAGCGTTTATTTTTTAATTATTCCCTGTATAGAAGAAAGTTCAAAGATATAGCTATATTTGATAATATATACCAAAACAAATTTAAAATTATAAGGAGATTTAACAGTAAAAAAAAAAAAAAAAAAAGACTGAGATGAAGACCGGTTAAATTTTAAATTGTCCAAGCATATAATCAAATAGTTGAAATATTTTTTTTGACATAACATTAATATAAAGATACGATAGAAATAATTATTGTAAGCATTTAGTAAAGACACATAGTTTTGCAGTGTAATTTAAAATTCAAACCAAAATTTTATAAAAACGAAAGTAATGTCCTATAATATAAAGAATGGCTTCTTCAATGGAGATGGCTTGAAAAGATGGCTTCTTCAATTTCTTCAATGGAGGTTTACGCATTTCTTAGTAGTCTCAATCTGGAACAACTGTAATATGAAATTTTCCTTCAGTGACGAAAAGTATCTTGAAGTCTGGTCACTAATCCCTACATTTCCCTTCCTTTTGTGACATAGATGCACCCCTCTGAGAATCCATTAAACTATACACAAGAATTTTTGCTGCAAACATGAGGTGATTTCTTAAAGGGGGGAAAAATTCAGTTCAAGATTCCCCTTCCTTTCAAGGCTTTTAGTGCTACCAAAGCCCCGGCCTCAAAAGGTTAAAAAAGCACAGTACATGATCACTTGAAGAAGATTTGGTATACAAGTTGTTAAGATGTATGGGTACCTTATACTTAACAAAGCAGAATATGCTTGCTCAAGTTTTGGCATGTGACTCTTAGCTGAAAAATATATAAATGCTGAGAAGAAGATACTATACAATAATGTTACAAGTAAATGATCGTGGGATAAGCCATATATATGAACGAGCCTTTAGTATCACCAAGACGGGGACTGCATCCTAACAAACTAATAAATACTTTGTGTAAGGTAAGATTACAAAGGAATTGTAAACTATGAACTGTTTCCACCAAATTAGAAAAAAAAAAAAAAAAAAAAAAAATTTCAGAAAAATACTGTTTTCAAATGACAGTTTTAAAAGCAAAAATTAGTACAATTTTGATTTAAAAGAAGTGCATAGAACTGACCAATCTTCATGGTGTTATGACAATGCTCAGCCTGACATTTCGATCAATGTTAGAAAAAAACTTACTGAGTATGGCTGAGATGTTTCATGTCACCCTCTTCCTATATTCACTAGCTCTTACTCTCTCAGATTTTTATCTCTTCAGGTTACTTCAATATTCTCTAAATGGTTCTGAGTTCAATTCTTTGGAAACTGTCAAACAACAGTATGTTGGTAACATCTTAATGAATAAATGGAATGAATATTTTTTAAAAGGAATTTTTCAGCTGCCTGAGATATAGTTGAATCATAGAATAAAATGGTGCTTATGTGATTCAGTGAAAGTTTTTCAAGTTTTGCTTAATTTGTATTTATCATAAAAAACTACAAAACATTTCAGATGACCAACTATATACACAAAATACATACATAAAACACATACATCTAAATTAACATGAGACTTGATTTAAAAAAGAAAACACCAAACATTACTAAAATTCAATAAGCTTTGCAATGTGGATTAGGCTGGATTATCTGATTTAATAAAGCACATAAGGGCTGTCTGCTTGAGATCCATCTCAGTGAACAATATGCAATGCAATACTTAATTACAGATGCCAAATCATTAGGTACAGCTTTAATAGAAGCTTCTGGCTGTCGTGCCTCTCTGAAAACAGTTATAAATGATTCACAGATGTTAAATAAGTTGTAAGTCCCAGAAATTTTGTTTGGGGTGTCTATTTAATAGACACAAAATATAAACATTTGCAATTTTTTTGGACAATAGACAGACCCTACTAGCCATAGATGTAGGGAATTCTACAAAATATGATGTGAATATTTTTGTTTGACATACAATGGGAGATACAGTCAGTGGCGTAACTAGAACTCTTGGACCCCTATGCAAAAAATTTTCCTGGGCCCCTCCCCCAATAAATTTAATGTGCTTAAAAATAAAAATTTAAAAAAAAAATTTAAAAAGTGAAAAGTTACAAAAAATCAAGGTTTCCACGAGCCAAAGTTTTCATGATGATTTTTATCACATCCTTAGGGAACCAGTTCGCATTAAGAAAAGTAAGAAAGCCTAGATTTGTGGAGATTTTTATATAAAATCCAAGAGGTTTTACATACAAATATGTTTTGAATTTTTATTTAAAATCTGCACCAACCAAAGTTTTTTTTTTCGCTTAATTTAGCAAACTTAAATAACTGGTTATATTATAAACTGACAGACAAGATAATAGATAAACGTACAGAAAAGATATTATACTAATAGTGAGTGATGTGATTTACTCAGCTTACGAACAAGACTTATGCAATAATATACAAGTAATAAATAAGAACTTTTATAATGTAAATGATACATTTGTTAAATATAAAACATATTTACCATAACTTCATAAAAAACTATTTGAACATACAATTTTGGGAGAAAAGTGGTAAAGTCCCCCCCCCCATCTTTTTAAAAAACTTTTTGATACACTAGACTATTGAATACATGATTTTTATAAATAATATGAATGCTAAAGTTTTTTTCCTGTTTCCTTTTAATTTTCCTCGGTCTGCACTGCTCTTCTCTAATGTTTTTTCCACCTCAATAATTGTAATTATAACACTGGTTGCCAAAATTCATCATAAAGACAAAAATCTTTCTTTACTAAAATTTGCGCCTCCTAGAGAAAGACTAGATTAGAGAAACGTCATTAGAATAAGAGCAAGTTCAGTTTACTATTCTGAGTCATCAGCCAATTACAAGTATACTGAAGATAGCATTTCACACTTCAACGCAGCTGTTTAGAAAAGAAAGGGACCCCGCCTCCACCATAAATTTCCAGTGTCTTGCCAAGTTGAGTCACGGTGAAACTTTCATCTAAGATTTTACTGTAAAGATGTCCATTTTCCTTTTTAAAACACTGAAACATCTGGTTTTTTTTTTTTTTTTTTTTTTTTTTTTTTCCAGTCAAATTCTACTATTATTATTGTCATATTCCAATGACACATAATACATGACCTGCAATATCTTTTAGCATTTCCTCTGTACTTTAAATGTATTTCAGTTAATGCATAATTATTAAATATTTAACAGTAAAAATTATGGATATTCGAATAATTTTAGGAATTTCTTCCACAAGTTTAGAATGAAATAATAAACAGGTAGAAACAAATTTTATTGACCTGTATCCAAAGAGCTTTGAAGATGACTGTGTAATACGAAATGGAAATTTTAAAATTAAACACAAAATACTTATGGTATGAAGATTTATCTAAATTTAAATACCCTCTGTAGCAGAATATGACGATTCTCTTCCAAGTTTCAAGTTCCCAGAAATGTTTAAAAATTTGTAGATATGCTTATTCACACTAACTTATATTTGAAGATGAGTACTTACACTCTGTCGCATAGATTCTAAAATTAGTATACATAAATACTTGTTTAGGAAACAAGTGTAAAGTTTCTTCATAATTAGTAAAAATAAAGTTGTATGAAACAAGTTTTGCGCACTTCTTAGAGAAATGCGCAAAACATCATTTAATGAAAATAGGTTTTTTTTTAACCCCAGATGGATCAAAAAGCAAAAATCATGATATATTTTAGGAGCATTAATATTTTTGATTATTGTTATCATTTTCATTTACATCTTAAAACAACTATTTCTGTTTCAGAAATTAATGACCTCAGATTTCCAGTTTTTACATTGCTTATAAAAATTAAGCCATATAATTTTTTATCTTAAACATTAATTTATTAATGAAAAAATATGAAAAATACATATAATGTATGGGAACATTCATTAACGGAACCTATTTATCTATTAGAAAAGCTTTTCTAAGTCCCAAAATGACGCAGTGGTGCCAAAATGAAAGAGAATAATGCTAAGAGAGATTTTATAAGTGAAAATCGCATCATTTACTACTAAAATGTTTTAACTAAATTTTTTAATTGTGAAAATTACTGAAATATTGCAATAAAAGGGGAGAACTCTTTCCTGAAATATTCCATTCTTCTGTGCAGTGAAAATTGCAATGTAATTGTGTTCTTTCAAATATTGAAAACTATTAGGTCAACGCTCCCATTGATATGCTTAATATTTTCAGCAATTAATTTATCTAAATTTGCGAAGTAGTATATACTTTTAGTTGTATGATGTCATTTTTATTATCATTATTATAATATTATTGATGATTTCACGTAGTGAATGCTGTGGAAAGTAAAAGTAGAATAAAAATTAAAATAAATTAAAAGCAAAAGTGTAAATTTTAAAGTTTCATTTCAAATAACGCATAGAAAGTACTCCACGAAGGCGTTCTTCCCCTTAGGCAAATATTCCTTGAGTGCTTTATTATTATATAGTAATTCAATTCAGTTTCGTTTAAATAACATACAAATTACTGCGCATTACTGAATTCTATGATTAAATGTTTCACGTTGTTAAAAATAATTGTAATTTATTGTATTTTTTCAAAGGAAGGGAAATTAAAATATTTCTTTCAAAACAAATTTAATATCTTCAGAATTATCTTTTACGTGTGAATTTTTGGTAGATGGGTAATTTACAGGCTAAGAAACACCATAGCTATTCTCTTTCCTAAAGCAAATCATGTAAATCCTCAAGCATTAAAATATGCTTAGTAAATAAGATATATTTTACGAGTTCTATGCCTTCAGATTTAATTCTCATCTAAGAATTTTAAAGAATTCTGAACCTACACTTTATCTGCAATGTGAGAATATTTTTAGAATTTTGACATGAAAAATTGGATAAATATTGATTTACTCATTATTTCAAGTAAAAATATTCATCCATTCCATTTCCTCTCCCCATGGAGTGAAGAAGAATTCATGAATTTCAATAAATTTAATGAAAAAAAAATTAACTGGAATTTTGCCGCTTAATGTTTAAGCAACCAGAATGAAACTTTGTGTTCTTAGCCTGTTGCATAAAACTTGCCCCTTTATTCTTTGACCTTGAATTCATTCAAAGATCCCTAAGAAACGGAAAATCTCTCTCTTTTCTAAATGTGGTGTCAAATTCTTTGCGTTTCCTGGACAAAGACACCATTTCGACATGTGGGTGGGGCAAAGTCCTTTCATGCCACGACTACTCAACTTACATCAATTATTCTGTGTCCTTAAGAAGGGAAAGCATAAATTCTGGAGTTAGCAATTGATACTTACGAATAATTTCCCCTTCCAGATTATTAGTCTAAAAAAAGAGAAAAAAAAAATCGATCCGCTTTTAACTTTGCCATTTTGGAATGTTCCATACTTTAAAATTCAAAAATTTTCCGTCCCTATACCCTGCCTCCTGGTCGAATGCACCGTCATTTTTTACATTGTGAGAACCATACATTCAAACATTCTAGGTAACGTTGTTTCGTGGCAACAATTTGAAAAGTGATACTCCGTCTATAGTGAACCAACACTATACATGTTATATTAAATTGTAAAAATCATTCACATTAATAAATTCAATTTCAAGCTTAATATTAGTCCTGATACTTGGACTTGAGTTCAATGGAAGTACTAGTAACAGATTCAATATATGAACAAAGTTAAACGCTTCGGAAAGACATATTATTAAAATTTCAAACTGCAAATAATATACCACGTTTCCTCTTAACTTGTAAAGATCATTCGAAATTAAGTACCAGAATCCTACGTAGTTACTTCTTTATTTATACTTAGAAAATGTGTCTATTAATTATTCAATCATATAATAATGATTCATATAATATAATAATCATATAATAATTTCTATATAATAATGAATTATAGAAATAAATTAATATACAAAATAATTACATTATAATAAATAGCTACAATTAATTTCCACTTCCACTCCCTTTTGATTTGAGGTTGCAAAGGGTGAAACCTTTCCTTCAGGGGGTCGCCTTTAATAATTTTCAGGTAAGAGACTGAGAAATACAAAGGAACTTTTCCTATTTTCTGCTGATTCCTATGCCTGAACTGGGGTAGGTCATGAAGTTACTATTTCATAGTCGAATGATGAAATATTAACTTTTGCAAACACTGAATTTAACTGTTTCATGTGCTGCCAAGGAACCCTTTTCTGCGTCATATACGGAACTGTGTCACTGCATCATATAGGAAGAGGGCTCTTAAAAACTTAAAAGACGATGAATTCTATTATATATATATACTTAAAGATTCTAAATTTAAAAGAAAATTTGCATCAAAGCAAGGTTATTCCTCAGCTTTATTTTATTAGTAATCGTATAAAAGAGGTTTAACACAAAATCCAAACATATCAAAATTAAAATAAGAATTCACAGTAGTACAAACTCTAAAAATAAAAATGAAAAGCAAAAGGGGAAAAAATACAAGAGTAAATATCAAAATAATAATTAATCTCCTTTTACTGAAACTCCAATTCCGAACTTATCAGGGGAAAATGAATTAAAGCTATATATATGTAATAGAATCCGTCTTTTAAGTTTAAAAATGTAAATGTAGTTCAGCAGGACATTATAGGGCCCCTATGCGATGGCATTCCTTGCATACCCTTATTTACGCCACTGGATACAGTATACTGGTAATACCTCAATTTGTCAATTCCAAACAATAATTAGTGGGCTTCTATGGGTGATGTAACAACTGGATGACTAGCATCTAAGAACACTATTTATTTAAAATAAGGAAACTTTTCCTCAAACAGCATCCTATTTATCTATTGGTGAAGCTGAATCCATCAGTCAATATATTAGAGTACATATTACATCATTTGAAATCTGGCAAATTATCTAACCCAAGAATCAACTTTTTCCCATTGATAAGTACAACTATATATGACAGGTTAAAAAAAGAAAAAAAAAAAAAATATTTTTAGTCGTTTCAAACAGACGAACATATTTATATCTGAAAGAGACCACATAAGGCTATAAATATGTTTCAGAATTTGCAGACCTCACTAAATTCCTTGCAGTAACACCAGCTGAAATTTGAGCTGCAAATGCTATAATGTGAATGGGATGATACATCTTTGCTATAATTCAATGTCACATGAAGAAACCACACATTATTAGTTGGGCATCCTTAATGTTTTGGCAAATATTAAGTACACCTAACTATTAACAGTGTGCAATTATTCAGCAAAACTTTATATTAGCATATAAGATGGATTAGTGACCTTAGAAGCTCCTCATAGGTCTTAAGATGAAAAAAAGAATTTATAGCTTCTTCAGGTTAGAAGAATTTAATAGTTTGCATTTCATTTTAAATATCATAATTATTTCTAAATGTTTCAAGCTTTATTTAAACTTTTCAAAATGCTTTAATAATTTAAAATAAAACACACAATGCTTTTAATATTCTTTAATACACTGTCTCTGCATGCATATTAAATCTTAAAATATGATACTTGCTTTCAAAAAGCAATTCTTAAATAATCAGAATGTTAGTAAGGCAAACAATATAAAATCACATGTATTTTACCACAACAAAAACCGAGTAATGGTTAATCTAACTTATGATATAAGCTAAAATTATCTAATTAACTATTTCAATTAATGTTGCACATTGCGTTGTTCCTTAATCTTCTAATTGAATCTGGCTTATTATTTTTTGCAGACCGTTAGAGCAATTTTATAAAAGTAAGCTTGAATTTTCGATTATGTCAAAAAGAATTTCCGATTCTGGAGCTGCCAAAGGATCTACAAAGCGAAAGCATGTTTCGATGTCCATCAAACAAAAAGTGGAATTGCTGCAAAAAATGGATAAAGGAATATCCTTTGTTTCTCTAACCATTCCGAAATCTGTTTTTCAATTTCACGCTGCTCTGCAGGTGGGGGGGGGGACGTCGCGGCATGCAATTAACTGGAAGTTGATCTGTCTGCACTATCCTTATCTTCAGGGCAGATGTTTTTATTTTATTCGGCTTATAATTCCTTACTAAATGTAGTATTTTATCTTGATGTACTCCGTCTTTGATATGATTTAAATCAAATTCCTCTTCATTATAAATATCACAAATACAAATCAAATAGTTTTCTGGTTGTAATTTTCTAATTTCGACCAAGTGTAATGTATGCTTTACGCATGTGCGCGTTGAAAGAAATGTTTCATAAAGTAAACAAATAAATATTAAGCTTTTTTTTGTAAATTTTGATACCCTTTAGATCATAATTGCTCTTTATTTCATAAATTATGGTTTCCTATTTTTAATTTTATAATTTCTGCATGCCATCTTACCAGATTTAAATTGATGATCTATAATCCAGAAAAACCGATAATCCGGAATCACCGAAATCCCAACAAGTCTGGATTAGACTTGACTGTATATTATAATAATAACAAATTAATTACTAATTACTAAAAAAACTGTAGGAGTACTAAAAGTTTACACCCTGAAGAAAAAGAGTGCTAATAACTTAGGTCCAGGACTGGATTTTCAGTGAAAGAAATAGTAAAACCCCAGAATAAAAAGGAAGAAATGAACAATGACGGATCTGCAAAGTTGCCATAGACGATAAACTTAAAAATAACACTATAACGCATTTCAAAAGAATTTTTCTTCTAAAATGCAAAGTTACTAAATAATTTAGCAGCAAACAGATTATCACATGCAAAAGTAAAAATTTTCTTTGTGCAGGTTAAAAAATCCATCCAATTCACAGGTTTCAAAGTAAAAAAAATACATGCTTACTTTTTTGGTTATATGTGCACATACATATTTAAAACAAAAGGATAAGTGCAGGAATGAGGCTGAAATATCCATTTAATGAAAGTATTTAAACTGGTTAGCAAGACAGTCATATTATATATGAGCAAAATGTAAATACAACACTAATGTGACATTTATGGTGGTAGGAAGTAAAATGAAGTGACCCTAACCAGTTTTCCCAATACACTGCTTTGAAGCACTGGCGATCCCTTCGTAATGACCAAAACATTGGGTCATTTACCATTAAGTTCATTGGGTTTTGACACGATCGGATGTAAATATTTTGCAATTACGTCGTAAATATACATATAAATGTATACATTTTCTATTTCAGCGCTATTGGCAAACAAGGAGTTTAATGGCCTGACGGCCAATGTAACTGGCATTTCACAAATACAAAATAAATGTACACATTTTCTTTTTCTACAATATTTTAGAGTCTTAAGTATATGAAAAGAATACATTTTTAAACAACAATGGAACTAAATGCTATACTTTTCACAGAACAGTTTGCTCAGAACGGTTTAATTAGAATGAAATATTTTCACAAGTTTTCCTTAATTACATTAGAAAAAAAAAATTAAGGTAATTTGATTTCATTTGGTTAAGGATTACAAAAATAAAGATCAAAGTTTATTGTATTATTAATATTAAAATTATGCATTATTTTTCTATTTATAAAGCTTCTTCCTAAAATACTTTCTCAAATATGACATGACGTTTTAGCTTCTGAGGCATCTTTTAAATCGAAAAATCTAAGTCAATTTATAATTCATGGTATATTCAGTCCATTTCAAATTAGAGCACTTTTTATTTTAATAACGAAATATGTTAAATAGTACTTAACTTTCTCTGACATTTCCGAAAGGGAATAAAAAAAAAGGATTTTTAAAAAATATTATTTAAAACTTCTAATTGAGTTATTATAAAATGTAAGGGAAATAATTCTTTTAATTATACTTATCAGATTTTTTTACCCTTAATTTCAACAATACATATTCTAAAACTCTTCTCTATTACTTTCTTAAGTACGCATCTTATAGAATATGCTTTACAATACCTTTTAACAGATTTCCTTCCAGTATGAACCATTCTTGCTTAATCATGACAATTCATAATCAGACCTCCTTTGGAAGGATACAAATATTTTAACCTCACTTGATTACCCTATTTTAAAATTCTTAATAAGCTGTCTTATGATGTGGCATGGTCACATCATCTTGACCGCACATGGTACTTCCGCCAAATTCGCAAATGTATCCGTCTTCTGTTCCATACATTTGTATAAAACTGTTCATAGTTTTACACAAATGTGTGGTTATAAATCAAGGAAAAGTTAACTTATTTGCATATCTGTATGTATATTTATTGATTTTGACGAGGATTTGGTGGTAATTTTATTTTTTAATTAACCCAAATAAGTAAAACATGTGAACCCAAAGTGATTATTTTTAAGTTATATAAAAATAAAATGATAAGTTTAAAATGAGCAACTATACAACCTCTCCTCTAAAAATTTTAAAAAAGTACAAGCCACAATAATATGCGGATGACAAAAAAAAATATTTTATTTAAAACATTTTGGTGTTTGAAACATAAAATAAAAGTAGTGAATACTCTATCAAGGGTATCGACAGATGTATACAATTTGAAAGGTACCGTAAAGTATTTTTCATTCTTTAAGCATAACATTTTTGCTAAAATCTATATTTTTGTAGTTCAACAGCTTAGAATAGAACAAATTCATACTGAAAATCGCTGTTGTTAGTTATCGAAAAATAACCAAGATGTGATTTTTGCGTAAATGTCACTAAACTATACAAATTGGTATTTTCCATCACATAATGAATGTTTCTTTTACGCGGAAATGTTCAGTTTTTCAATTTGTGTGGAACTGTCATGTGTCGAAATACTAACAAAGCTCTGCCAAAGGAGCTTCTGAATGTAAAAGAAAAATACACCATCTGGAGACCGAACTTCGGAGCAGTGCTTCACTCTTAGTGCCGAGCTGACTCCTTCCTTTTTTACCGCCATGGTGACATCAGCAAAAAAAAAAAATCAATTCCTTCTGGTCAATTTTCTCTGACATGGAACAAACTTGTCAATCCTGCTGAGAATATATCATATCTAAAATCTTACTTTACCTTGATGCCATTTGCAAAATGTTAAATCTTGTATGACAGAAAAGAATGTATCATTTCTGAAATTTTATATCAATAATACAGTACAAAGTCCGGACTCGTCGGGACTTCGGCGATTCCGAATTAGGGGTTTTTCCGGATTATAGATCATCAATTTAAATCGGGTAAGATGGCATGCAGAAATTAAACAATTAAAAATATGAAACCATAATTTATGAAATAAAGCGCATTTATGATCTAAAAGGTACCAAAATTTACAAAAAAAAAAAAAAAAAAGGCTTAATATTTTTTTTTGTTTACTTTAGTAAACATTTCTATCAATGTAAGTTGTTTAAGTTGCTTTGTTTTTTTGTGTTAATACTTTTTCTTTAATTCTATGAACAGACATAATTTCTTGTTCACTTACAAAGTTCCACTGTTCAAGTCCTGTAATTGCTGTTTTGAGAATACCAACTAACTTGTCAATTGATATTTTTTCGTTTTCAATAACGTTCTCTGTTACTTTCTTCACTATCGGAAGCGCTTGGGTAAACGCTTTACTGGCTTTACGTGCATGCGTAGTGGACGTGCACATCAAACGCGAACGCATAAACGCTTTACGCGCATGCAAAAACGTGTTATGCGCATGCGTAAGTTTGTAGCTTTGAAGTCCGAATTATAGATCATTCCGGATAATGGACGTTGTACTGTATAATGTAGTTAGGAATACAGTTCAGCAAGATTGGAGCAAATTTTAGTTCTTTCAGATTATCCACACCTGTCCCCAAAGATGGTAGGAAGCGTGAACATACAAATGTGAAAAAAAGGTATGTTAAAAATTGATGTTTCATTTATTTATTCTTCTCTGTGTCTTAATTTTTGTTAAAAGATTTGTTGTTTAATGTTTTTATGTTAGGAAATATGTATTTTAAGATATTTATTACTCTCTGTGTATTTTTTGGCTATTTGTTTATCTCTGTGTGTTAAGACAGTGGCGAAGTTTTTCTGGTTTAACATGATAGTTTTAACTTTGTTTTAGCTTCCTGATTTTGTTTAAGTGCAAATAGATTGATGTATACATGGACAAAGTTAAGGCAGTGCACAATGCCAACATTGTGCAATTCTGTGATTTTTTTAAAAGTTAAAATAGGCCATTGTGTACATAGACACTGAGTTTATATGAGACTTCTTGTTTTGGTTTTGTGTAGCGTAAATTACCATTCAGCATTATGCCAAAAGAAAAAAAAATTAAGACCTAAGTGAAACAAATTCACCGAGAGAGAGAATATTTGACAGAAAGAAATGAAAATATAAATATACAGAACTGAGGAAATACCACATATAATTTTCTTGCTTTAACTAAAATGCATGCTTCTAATAAAAATACAAGCATTCATATCAGATCTGTAAGAATCAATAGCACTTTTTGTTACCATAATTTCTGGAAGAAACGCTGCAGCGTTTACGTGTTTTAAACTTAAACTTTCAGCAGGTGCGGCGTTTAGGCGCACTAAAAATAAAATATTTCCTATGATGGTCATTGTACATAGTTTGAATAACTTTGTCACTGTACATAGTTTGGATGGCCTTATCATTGTACATAGACTGGTGCTGTTCCTACACAAAAGACCACTCAGTTTCTTTTTGCGAATGTTATTTTGTTCATATCCTTTCCCTTGAACAGACCTACATGCCTTATTCATCCTAAATGGAATCTCAGAACAATAACATTCTTCCCACTTTCAAATCAGCATTCTCATCATTTTGAATAGTCGGTAAAAGTATAGTTTAGGGTACCCCTTGGCGATTTTTCGCGGAACATGGATACCGATTTTGTGCAATTCTTTGACTCGTTATTTTGGCTTGCGAAGCGGCAATTTTTGTGCCAAACATCATTGCTACACAAAGCCAAAATAACAAGACAAACAATTGCACAAACTCAGTATCCATGTACACATCAACTTATTTTCACTTAAAAAAATATCCCCGAATTGCACAAAAATGGAATTGTGAACTCCTTAACTTTATCCACGTACACGTCGACCTAGTTTCACTTAAAAAAAAAACCCCGAATTGCAATAAAATGGCATTGCGCACTGTTTTAACTTTATACACGTACACGTCGACCTATTTTCACTTAAAAAAAAAAAAAAAAAAAAAAAAAAAAAAAAACCAGAATTGCACAAACTTGCATTGCGCACTCCCTTTACTTTGTATACATATATTTTCACTTAAAAAGTCAAAGGAGCACCAAATTCTAAAATATAGGCAAACAAAAAATACATAACCTCAATAAAATAAATTTTAAACCAAACAATAAAATAACATAAAAAAGGGAAAACATGTTATATATTTAAGCACTACCAAAAGCAAATATTCACTTACCATGATTTTCGAATTCGCTTCGTACACCCAGAGCCACGTAAAAATCAAAATATCAATCACACTCAAATGACGTTTTTTCAAACCAGGTACTCTTTCTAATCGAATGCTTCACATAGTGACCATTTAAACCGTTCTTCCTATAAACCCATTCAAATCCATCTAAACAGTTTATACGTTCGACTAGACACACATCCTTCCTACATACAAGACACTTATAATGGCTACTAAGTAAACTTTCATTTACACAGCAGTCAATTAAAGCTCTTTTCCCCTTTCGCTCCAAATCGTACAGAAAATTCAAATTAATATTACTACATTCGGCCATTCGCCATTCTACAGTCTAAAGAATCAAACCAACAGAAACCACAAAAATGCTTACGAAACATCCCATGATTCAAAATTTCCCAGAATGATGCACCCGATTACGTCACAATAGGGTTTCTATAACATTCAACTACTCAGGCTACCATAAATGAAACAACAACTTGGCGATAAATCAAAGAACAACTTCGCCATAATACAAGAGGTACCTTAAAGTCTACTCTACCCGAATAGTCTCTCTCCTCTGCCATTCGACAAATCTTCCAGGAACCATCCTCTCCCCACCCCTGCCTTTTCTGCAATTTTTTTCAAAGGCAGACCACGACTCCACCTGCCTCGCAATAACGAACTCTTGACGTATTTCCCCTTCAGCTTGAATCAATTTTTCTTTTCATTCTGCCAGATACAGATCCCATCAGCTTGGGTACAAGTACTTGTTGGATAGTTTTTAAGAAAGAAGGGAGAGGAAAATTTTTGAAAATGGCACCTAAACGGCACAGAAGCTATACTGCTCGTTTTAAGCTTAATGTAATTTCACGTGCTGAACAAATTAGAAATAGAGCAGCAGCTCGAGAGTTTGAAGTGGACGAGAGAGGTATTCGACGTTGGAGAACTGAAAAAGAACAACTTAAAAATATGCCACAACAGAAACAAGCCAAAAGAAGTGGTACTGTAAGGTGGCCGAATCTAGAGGACAACTTTGCAAACTGGATAAAGGAGCAACAGGGAAAGGGAATGGCAATTTCGACTGTAAAAATTCGCTTACAAGCAAAATTTATAGCAAAGCAAATGAACATAAATGATTTCAAAGGAGGGCCTTGCTGGTGTAGCAGATTTATGAAAAGAAAAAATGTTTCTGTGCGTACTAGAACAACAGTCGGGCAACAATTACCAATGGACTGGTGGGATAAAAAAGCATGTTTTCTAAAATATGTGACAGATATTATTGACAAAAGAAAACTTCTTCGGTCACAGATAATAAATATGGATGAAACGCCGTTAGCTTTCGACTCTCCTGCAAACAGAACTGTTGATGAAACTGGTGCAAAAACTGTATCTGTGCTTACGATGGGGCATGAAAGAACGTCATTTACATGTGTGTTAGCTTGTCCCGCAAGCGGTGACAAGCTAAAGCCGATGATCATTTTTAAACGGAAAACTATTCCGAAGGGAGATTTTCCTAATGACGTAATTATTTGTGCAAACGAGAACGGCTGGATGTGCGAAACAATCATGCATGAGTGGCTACAAAAAGTCTGGCAGTATTGTAAGGGATCTTTTTTCCAACCAAAAGGATTATTGATAATGGATTCCATGCGTGCTCATTTACTTGAGTCAGTGAAAATCAGATGTCAAAAATTGTCTACGACCGTAGCAATAATTCCTGGTGGTTTGACAAAAATCTTACAACCATTAGATTTGTCAGGTAATAAATCTTTCAAAGGTGAAGTCCGAAAGCGGTGGGAGTGTTGGACGAGTGAAGGATTGCATACATATACCAAAATCGGCAAAATGCGTAGAGCATCTTTTGAAGATGTTGCAAATTGGGTAGGAAGTGCGTTAAAATCGGTAAAAACATCATCAATAATAGTAGGATTCAAAGAAGCTGAAATTATATCCTTAGATAAAGAGACTGTAAACCAAAAGCATGAATTTGCTGATCTGGAAGACTTAGATCAGGATTTACTAAATCTTTTTAATTCAGATAGTGAAGAATCAGATTTTGACGGCTTCATTTGATGTATAGTTTGCTGTAATTCCTTTTGTAAGTAAAATTTAAAATTTCCTTTTGTCATTCAAATTTAATATTTCGTTGTTGCAACATTTTTTATACAAATATGGACTTCTTTAGTGGGTAAATATGAGTATATTCATGAACGTAAATATATTTTCCTCATTTCTTACCTTTAATTTATTTTTGAGTTATGGTTTCATTTCATGCATTTTTCTTAACTGATATGTCACATATCAGGACATAGGTTGAGATTTTGCATCTATACAGTCCACGGCGATATCACGCGCAATTTAATCTATTGCAGCGTTTCCGTGTAATTTTAATTTTTTTCTCGCCATTTTCGCGAGTGAGTCGTTTACACTGATGCGGCCTTTCTTCCGGAAATTACGGTACATAGAACTTCAAAAAATATTTCCTCTTAAATAATGCTCTACTTTATTAACTGCTATATTTAAATGAAATCAATACATGATATATCATCAGAAGCTAATACATCTCGTCTATCTACATGTGACAATCTGTGAAATGCACAGAATAGAGAATGAGGATAAATGCTTTAATTTCAGATAATTTTGTGATAAGCATCTTGATATCTCTGATCACAGCCCATGCCTAAATACTTTTTCACCTGAGGCAAGAGGGTAAATTTATACCACTAAATACAGTGCAAATTGCCATCTTTTGTATTCAGTAAATACGAGTTTAAATCATAACACTACCATTTTTGTCGTAATTTTTTAATCATAGTATTTTATAACCAGAAAATAATATACAAAATATTCATACTTTCAAATTGAGGAAAAAATTAAATATATTTTTGAAAGTTCAATCACAATAATTAACTCTGAAAATAATAAATAGCTGTACAAACAACAGAAAAATTATTATACTAATTTTCAAGTCTCTTTTTTAATATTTTAATTTTCTTGACTTTTATCATAGAAAATTCATAATTTTTTTTAAATATTTATTTCATTATTTAAATAACAGCCTACAGAGTGTACCACTTATTAAAATGAAATGTATAACAAATTCAAATGACTATGATATCATTATAAAATAACTGCTAAATAAAATCAAAGTTACAGCTTATAAAAATCAAATCGCTTTCAGAACTGTAAAATCAAAACTCCAAGTTTGTGTTTCAGGTTTAGTGATTTTTGTTCCAAGCTGATCCATTTTCAAATGTGAAGGGGCAAATGCTAGAATTTTTTCAACTAGAACTGTCAAAACCCCAAAGTCTGTGTTTTAAAGGCAGTGATTTCATTCAAGGACGATTCACTTTTACACGTGGAACTGAAAATGCTAGAACTTTTGGAACTACTCTCTTATATGCGCCCTCAGGTTGCCAAATTTCTAGCCAAACATTTTTGGCAAGAAACTCCACGCTGCCATATTACTATCTAAATTTTTTGTCTACATTTTTAACTTTAAGCCTAAATTGTCTCCAATTTCGCACATGCAAAAACCACGTTTTGAACACACAGTTTAAGCTAAAAATCTGAAACAAAAACAAAAAATTTAGATAGCAAAAATGTAAAGTTTCTAACCAAAAATATTTGACAACAATCCATGTACACGGCAACATATTTTAACTTAAAAAAATCTACGAATTGCACAATCTAGGCAACAAATGAATCTACGAACACCTCGCTTCAATAAATTAACATAACAACAATAAATTTCAAAGAATAAAATGTACACAGTATCCTGTTTAAACTTTAAAAAAATCTACGAATTGCTCAATCTAGGCATTTCGCACAAATCAACCAAATAAGCTAAACTAAATTACAAACAATTCAAAAACAACAACAAAAAAATTCATAGTAAAAAAATAATGAACATAACATCCTACAAAATCAAAACAGTAACACACAACGTCTCTGAAAAAAAAAAGCCACGATTTTGCTATATCACATGTCTTTCTGAGATTCAAAATTTCAAAAGTAACGATAAAAACTTCCTCCAAAGTTGACTTACTACACCAAAACCACAATCCAAATCTTAAACTCTGCTGAACCATTTGACTGCAAATCCACACAAGAACTATCAGAAATGCCCTTCTTCGCTTGAGTTCTCATAGCAGCTTCGCATTTTGCACTTTGTATTAAAAGTGACACAGAAATTCCAAAAATACACTTCAATCCTCATAAACACACCCATGAGCAAAAGACTCGTTAACAACTCCAACGTCGTACCTTTTAATACTAAATTTACTTTTCACACAATCTAAAATACGAGACTGAAATCTTCTCACCACGTCTATCATTGGAACATAGGCCATTTCAAAACACGCACGACATGAACCGAAAAGCAATTAAACCACTCCAGAAAAAGATTTTTCAACGTCAACAAGGTTGCCATACAACACGCAATCGTGCCAAAAACCAGCGCAGGACATATATTGCCACATTTGGTGAAATTAGAGCGCATATAAGAGTAGAGCCGAATGTTTTTATCTGAACTAATTAACGGGTGGGGATTGGTCACAAAAGGTTTATCATAACTGACTCAGATCAGGTGGGAGAAGGGAAAACATATATTAAAAAAAGTGAGGGAGAACCTGTATAAAAAATTATGGTTAATCTTTGGATTATAGTAACTTGGCGATTTTTTGGCGACCAACCCTGCTAGTTTTTGTTTGGACGCCATTTTGTTTTCACAAAGTAAAGGCATTTTTTTTTTTTTTACTGAACATTTTTTTTCCAGTTAATCTGCTAGCCGAATTACGCTAGAACTTTTATGGAACAAAAGTGCTTAATCATGACGAAGATTAGGTGCGAAATTGGGACAAAGTGCAGAATCGCCCACTGCTTGCTGCGTTTTTAAGAATTGCACAAACACGGTATTATCCATGTACACGTCGACCTACTTTCACTTAAAAAAAATCCCAGAATTGCACAAAAATGGCATTGTGCACACTCTTGACTTTATCCATGTACACTGCTAAAGTCCTAGCTAGTAACCTTTATCGCATTACCAAACTACCTGTTACCATATTCCAAAGATTAGCCAAAATTATCTTATTTTGCTCTTTGTCCATTCAGTTCACCCATCCACATCGTGTTTTTGTTGTTTGGTTATGCCTTGAAATGTCCAAACGCAAGGATTTAAGTTTAAAAGATAAAGTAAAATTGTTAAAGGAATATGATGCTTCACCAAAATGTAGCCAATCTGAAGCTTCTGTACAGCTTGGAATTTTAGAATCTACTTTATGAACATTGTCGAGAAGAAGGGAAGGCAATTTCAGATGAACTGATGGCAAGTGAAATGTCTCGCATAAGTGGAAGAAAAGTGAAAAATCTTCCTATGTAAAAACTGCCCTCTTGGAGTGGTTTCGAAATGCGAGGAACAAGGATGTCACTATGTTGCAAGAAATCCTGTATCAAAAGGCAACAGATTTTGCAAAATTGCTCGAAGAGGATATATATGGCTTACAAGATGGAAACAAGATAGATGGCTTACAAGATGGAAAGAAAAAACAATATTATTTTCAGAAAATTACATGGAGAGAAAAAAGATTCAGATTCTATTGAAGCCGATAATTGTATAGAAAAGAATTTAGCTGCACCTTTGCAAGAATACAAATCATATTAAATTTTTAACGCTGATGAGACTGGTCTTTATTATCTATCCCTACTTCAGCACACTTTAATGCTTAAAACCAAAACGTCAACTCGCTGTAAAAAAAAAATGGAACAACGTGTTACTGTGGTATTAATGTGCAATATGGACGAAATAGTTAAAAAGACTCCATTAGCCATCAGAACAAGCAAAAATCCTTGTTTTCTGAATGGTATCAAGCATTTGTCAATGACTTATTACAAAAATAAAAATGTCAATGACAAGCAATACTTTCAGTGATTTTTCTTACTAGGTGGGATAAAGAACTTCAGCAAGGCAACTGTGCCAATCCAAATGATCTCTCATTGAAGATCATAAAATTAGTTTTCCTTCCGCCTTTATTAGGAGGAAGGAAATTTCCATTATTCATCCATTAGATCAAGGTGTTATAAAAGCATTAAAGAGTCATTACAGGGAAGAAGTGGTTCAAAATGTTACTAACGACAGATACAGTTGAAACAATTTGTTCTTATAAGGAAATTGTTAAATCGATCTCAGTGTTAGATGACATTTATGTTATTTTAAATACATGGGATGAAGTAACTTCGCAAGCAATTTCGGTTGATCTTTACATTATGGTAACTTGGCGACCAACTCTCCTACAGCAACCTTCTATTTTCTTTTTCCCGCCGCCATTTTGTTTTCACGAAGTAAAGACATGTTTTTCTTTTCTTTTTATCTACTGAACACTTCTTCCAACAATCTACTAGCCGAATTACACTTATGCTAGAAATTTTATCTAACAAAACTGCTTAATCGCGACAAATATTCACTCCAAAATTGGGAAAAAGTGCACAATACCATACTCCTTACGCGTTTTTCAAAATAACACATACACATAAACCATGTACACGTCGACTTATTTTTACTTAAAAAAACATCCCAGAATTACACAAAAATGGCATTGCGCACACTCTTCACTATATCCATGTACACTGCTTTTTTCTCATAAATTAGAAAAATTTCACGAAAATACATGACAATTTTCTGAATCTTTAAACCCGGTAAAAAGAACATATATGAAATTACCTGATCGCGAAAAAGTATATACCCTTTCCAAATATGAACATTTCCACATTTAAAATAAATAAAATATCCAAAAACTTTTACCTCTAAATCATCTATTATATTATAAACATCACCAACGAATTCATACCGCAAGCATTACAAATACTTAGTGTCAAATATTTAAATTATTTCCATGCACGTTTACTTCAACTAAAACGTATACCAAATTCCTACAAACATAAAATTCACAAAATAACTATCATTTAATTAAAATATCACTAAACCATGTACACGTCGACTTATTTTTACTTAAAAAAAAAAAAAAAATCCCAGAATTGCACAAAAATGGCATTGCGCACACTCTTCACCATATCCATGTACACTCCTTTTTTCTCATAAATTAGAAAAATTTCACGAAAATGCATGACAACTTTCTGAATCTTTAAACCCGTTAAAAAGAACATATATGAAATTACCTAATAACGAAAAAGTATATACCCTTTCCAAATATGAACATTTCCACGTATAAAATAAATAAAATATCCAAAAACTTTTACCTCTAAATTATCTATTATATTATAAACGTCACCAACGAATTCATGCCGCAAACATTACAAATACTTAGTGTCAAATATTTAAATTATTTCCATGCGTGTTTACTTCAACTAAAACGTATACAAAATTCCTACAAGCATAAAATTCACAAAATAACTATCATTTAATTAAAATATAATTAAATTAAAAAACATTACTTAAAATATAAATAAGCACATACATTAAATTAATAAAAATTAGCTTACAATCCTAATTACTTTAAACTAAATCATTGCTAATAACAATTTTCCCAATAATACCAAATTACTTTACTTCCACCTTACATTTAGAACAACGCATAAAAATAATATCCTCAAATAATTAAAAATACTAACTTACCTAATCTTCTTCAGAATCTTGATTACGTGTCCGATAAACTTTTCTTATTTCTGTTTCAGAATATTTAAAATCATACTTATAGTTCACAGCAAGGTACCAGGTAAAATAAATAACTTAATAAAACATCTTTACTTCTATCTCGCACAACCTTAAAGAAACACTTATTACTACCCCTTTCAATCCCACTAAATACCCATTTCGAATTCACTTTAGTTAGGGCCATGGGATCCAAAATTAACGAACACTGTTTCACACAACACAGAATAAGGCCAAATACAAAATTTCCAGATTTTTTCCCCGATTTCCCCCCTTTTCCGATTAAAGAACCGTAATTCGTCCATTAATATCATATGACATATCCCATGATCTCTCATTTCCCTCACACAAAATAATGCGTAATCGGAACTGAGTACTGCTCACATTATTACCAAAGTCCCAGGTACCTTTATCGTCCAGATCATACCTTTATCGCCTCTAAAATGTCGCCAAACTACCAGTTACCATATTTTAAAGATCAGCTGCAATCTCAAACTGTTTTAAAGAAGCCAGCTTCCATCCAATGCAACTTTCTGAAAACTCTCAAGGCGTGCCAGAAGACAAGGGTAATGATGCAGAAATACATGATGAGATCTTTCTTGAATATACTCACATATCACATAAGGGATAGAATAGCAAAACAACTTTTAAACATGGCTAATAAATAAAATGCTTTTTCTATTGTTTGACCATTTGATAACACGGAATTTTGGCATATATATAAATATACATGTATCACATGTTAATATGTAAATAAAACTTTTTGGTTGATCTTTGGATTATGGTAACTTAGCGATTTTTTGGCGAAAGTTTGGCGACCAACTCTGCTACAGCAACCCTCTATTTTTTTTTTCGCCACCATTTTGTCTTCACGAAGTAAAGACATGTTTCTTTTCTTTTTATTTACTCAACACTTTTTCCAACAATCTGCTAGCCGAATTACACTTATGCTAGAAATTTTATGGAACAAAACTGCTTAATCATGACAAATATTAACTGCAAAATTGGGAAAAAGGGTTGATCTTTGGATTATGGTAACTTGGCGATTTTTTGGCGACCAACTCTGCTACAGCAACCCTCTATTTTTTTTCGCCGCCATTTTGTTTTCACAAAGTAAAGACATGTTTCTTTTCTTTTTATTTACTCAACACTTTTTCCAACAATCTACTAGCCGAATTACACTTATGCTAGAAATTTTATGTAACAAAACTGCTTAATCATGACAAATATTAACTACAAAATTGGGAAAAAGTGCACAATCGCAAACTCCTTGCGCGTTTTTCAGAATAGCACATACACATAAACCATGTACACGTCGACTTATTTTTACTTAAAAAAACACCCCAGAATTGCACAAAAATGGCATTGCGCACACTCTTCACTATATCCATATACACTGCTTTTTTGTCATAAATTAGAAAAATTTCATGAAAATGCATGAAAATTTTCTGAATCTTTAAATCCAGTAAAAAGAACATATACAAAATTACCTGATCGTGAAAAAGTATATACCCTTTCCAAGCATGAACATTTCCACGTATAAAATAAATAAAATATCCAAAAACTTTTACCTCTAAATTATCTATTATATTACAAACGTCACCAACGAATTTCTACCGCAAACATTAAAAATGGTTACAAATACTGGTATAAAAATGGTGTTAAATATTTAAATTATTTCCACGCACGTTTACTTCAACTGAAACGTATACCAAATTGCTACAAACATAAAATTCACAAAATGACTATCATTTAATTAAAATATAACTAAACCATGTACACGTCGACTTATTTTTACTTAAAAACACATCCCAGAATGGTACAACTCTGATATACGCCCTAATTTCACCAAATGTGGTGATATGTGTTCTGCGCTGGTTTTTGGCACGATTGCGCGTTGTATGGCAACCCTGTTGACGCTGAAAAATCTTTTGCTGGAGTTCGTTGGTTCCCGTCATGCTTTGTGTCTGAGAAGCTAGGGGGGAAAGATTTTAATGGTGAAAATTGTTGAATTGAAGTTCGGCATAAGGAAATATCGTCGTGGCCATCCTGTTGAGGGGCAATGGGTATTTGGAGGTGTGGAAAGAAGTTATGGGAGATTATTTTTAGTGGCTGTGCGTGATAGAATTAGGGATTTGTGATTATTTGTTATTTTATTTATTTGTGAACCATAGTATGAATTTTCTGAGTGATTACGTGGCGGTATGTTAAAGGCGGTATGAAATTGGTATTTTTGTTGTTCGAAAAAGCATTAATGGTAAGTGCATTTTATTTTATTCTTGTTCTTATTTTGTAGAATGTTATGTTCATTGGTTTTTTTAGTATGAATTTCTGTCGTTATTGTTGTTTTTTTTTTTTTTGAATTGTTTGAAATTTATTTTAGTTATTTTGTTGATTAGTGCGTACCGTCTGAATTGTACAATTCGTAGATGTTTTTTAAAGTTGAAACAGAACGCTGTGTACATGGTATTTTTTGAAATTTATTGTTGTTTTGTTAATTTATTAAAGCGAGGTGTGCGTAGTTCGTAAATTTGTTCGTTGCCTAGATGGTGCCATTCGTAGATGTCTTTTTAAGTTAAAACATATCGCTGTGTACATGGACTCTTGTCAAATAATTTTGGTTAGAAACTTCTCGGTTTTGCTATTTAAATTTTTTGTTTTTGTTTTGGATTTTTAACTTAAATTGTGTGTTCAAAACGTGGTTTTTGCATTCGCGAAAACCGTGTTTTTGGAGACATTTTTGTCTTAAAGTTCGAAATGTAGACAAAAAATTTAGATAGCAATATGGCAGCGTGGAGTTTCTCGCCAAAAGTACTTGGCGAGAAATTTGGCGCCTTGAGGGCGCATATCAGAGTAGTTCCCCCAGAATTGCACAAAAATGGCATTGCGCACACTCTTCACTATATCCATGTACACTGCTTTTTTTCTCATAAATTAGAAAAATTTCACGAAAATGCATGAAAATACTCAACATATACTACTCAAACGTATTCCAAAATACTACAAACATATAACTCACAAAATCATGATCATTAAATTAAAATATAATTAAATTAAAAAACACTTCTTAAAATACAAATAAGCACATACATTAAATTAATCAAAATTAGATTACAATCCTAATTACTTTAAACTAAATCATTGCTAAAAACAATTTTCCAATAATACCATATTAATTTATTTACTCCTTACATTTAGAACAATGCATAAAAATAATATCCTCAAATGATTAAAAATACTAACTTACCTAATCTTCTTCAGAATCTTCATTACGTGGCATGCACACTTCCCTACAGAAAGAGTTCCAATCGGCTGCAGTACTACTGCTAATTTCTAAATCCAAAATCCAGTAGTCAACTGGCAGTCTATTCACCCAGTAATAAGAAATTAATAAAATTTCACCCATACTCAAACTACTTTCAGCAAACCACGTACCCTTCCTTACTCTCCGTTTCACAAAATGTCCATTTTCACCAGATTTCTTGCACCACCATTCAAACTTATCTGTAATATCCTTCCTTTCAGACAATCTCAACTTATTATTATTATTCAGATAAATGCATTAAAATTTTATAATTCACTTTGCATAGTGCCATGCAATCCGAAAATTAATCAACACTATTTCACACAACACACAATGACGCTTAATACAAAATAATATAGTACTTCAGATATTTTTCCAAATTTACCCCCTTTTCCAATTAAAGAACTGTAATTCGTCCATTAATGTCACATGACATATCTCATGATCTCTCATTTCCCTCACACAAAACAACGCGTAATCGGAACCGAGTACTTCTCACATTATTACCAAAGTCCTAGGAAGTAACCTTTATCGCCTCTAAAATGTCGCCAAACTACCTGTTACCATATTCCAAAGATCAGCTGGAAAAAGTGCAGAATCGCAAACTCATTGCCGCGCTTTTCAAAATCGCACATACACAGTAACCATGTACACGTCGACTTATTTTTACTTAAAAAAAATCCCAGAATTGCACAAAAATGGCATTGCGCACACTCTTGACTTTATCCATCTACACTGCTATTTTCTCATAAATTACAAAAATGTGCACGAAAATGCAGGAAAATTTTGTGAATCTTTAAACTCGGTAAAAAGCACATATATGAAATTACCTGATCGTGAAAAAGTATATACCCTATCCAAGGATGAACATTTCCACGTATAATATAAATAAAGTATCCAAAAACTTTTACCTCTAAATTATCTATTATAAATGTCACCAATGAATTCATAACAAAACAATAAAAATGGTTACAAATACTTAGTGTGAAATATTTAAATTATTTCCATGCACGTTTACTTCCACTGAAACGTATACCAAATTGCTACAAACATATAATTCAAAAAATAACTATCATTTAATTAAAATATAATTAAACCATGTACACGTCGACTTATTTTACTTAAAAAAAATCCCAGAATTGCACAAAAATGGCATTGCACACACTCTTCACTATATCTATGTACACTGCTTTTTTCTCATAAATTAGAAAAATTTCACGAAAATGCATGAAAATTTTGTAAATCTTTAAATTCGGTAAAAAGGACATACATGAAATTACCTGATTGCAAAAAAGTATATACCCTTTCCAAGGATGATATACCCTTTCCAAGGACATTTGCACATATAAAATAAATAAAATATCCAAAAACTTTTCCCTCTAAATTATCTATTATAAACCTCACCTGCCAATTTATAATGCAAACATTAAAAATGGATCCAAATACATAAATTCTTTCCATGCACATTTACTTCTACTCAAACGTATTGCAAAATACTACAAACATATAACTCTCAAAATCATGATCATTAAATTAAAAAACACTACTTAAAATATAAATAAGCACGGCTGATCTTTAGAATGTGGTAACTGGTAGTTTGGCGACATTTTGGAGGCGATAAAGGTTACTACCTGGGACTTTGGTAATAATGTGAGCAGTACTCAGTTCCGATTACGCATTATTTTGTGCGAGGGAAATGAGAGATCATGGGATATGTGATATTAATGGACGAATTACGGTTCTTTAATCGGAAAAGGGGGGAAATCGGGAAAAAATCTGGAAATTTTGTATTTGACTTTATTCTGTGTTGTGTGAAACAGTGTTCGTTAATTTTGGATCCCATGGCCCTAACTAAAGTGAATTCGAAATGGGTATTTAGTGGGATTGAAAGGGATAGTAATAAGTGTTTCTTTAAGGTTGTGCGAGATAGAAGTAAAGATGTTTTATTAAGTTATTTATTTTACCTGGTACCTTGCTGTGAACTATAAGTATGATTTTAAAGATCCTGAAACAGAAATAAGAAAAGTTTATTGGACACGTAATCAAGATTCTGAAGAAGATTAGGTAAGTTAGTATTTTTAATTATTTGAGGATATTATTTTTATGCATTGTTCTAAATGTAAGGTGGAAGTAAAGTAATTTGTGTAAACGTGCATGGAAGTAATTTAAATATTTGACACTAAGTATTTGTAACCATTTGTAATGTTTGCGGTATGAATTAGTTAGAGACGTTTGTAATATAATAGATAATGTAGAGGTAAAAGTTTTTGGATATTTTATTTATTTTATACGGGGAAATGTTCATATTTGGATAGGGTATATACTTTATCGCGATCAGGTAATTTCATATATGTTCTTTTTACCGGGTTTAAAGATTCAGAAAATTGTTATGCATTTTCGTGAAATTTTTCGAATTTATGAGAAAAAAGCAGTGTACATGGATATAGTGAAGAGTGTGCGCAATGCCATTTTTGTGCAATTCTGGGATGTTTTTTTAAGTAAAAATAAGTCGACGTGTACATGGTTTAGTGATATTTTAATTAAATGACAGTTATTTTGTGAATTTTATGTTTGTAGGAATTTGGTATACGTTTTAGTTGAAGTAAATGTGCATGGAAATAATTTAAATATTTGACACTAAGTATTTGTAATGTTTGCGGTATGAATTTGTTGGTGACGTTTATAATATAATAGATAATTGAGAGGTAAAAGTTTTTGGATATTTTATTTATTTTATACGTGGAAATGTTCATATTTGGAAAGGGTACATACTTTTTCGCGATCAGGTAATTTCATATATGTTCTTTTTACCGGGTTTAAAGATTCAAAAAATTGTCATGTATTTTCGTGAAATTTTTCTAATTTATGAGAAAAAAGCAGTGTATATGGATATAGTGTGCGCAATGCCATTTTTGTGCAATTCTGGGATTTTTTTTAAGTAAAAATAAGTCGACGTGTACATGGTTTATTTTGAAAAACGCGTAAGGAGTATGGTATTGCGCACTTTTTCCAATTTTGCAGTGAATATTTGTCATGATTAAGCAGTTTTGTTAGATAAAATTTCTAGCATAAGTGTAATTCGGCTAGTAGATTGTTGGAAGAAGTATTCAGTAGATAAAAAGAAAAGAAACATGTCTTTACTTCGTGAAGAATAAATGGCGACGGGGAAAAAAATATAGAGGGTTGCTGTAGGAGAGTTGGTCGCCAAAAAATCGCCAAGTTACCATAATGTAAAGATCAACCATAAGCACATACATTAAATTAATAAAAATTAGCTTACAATCCTAATTACTTTAAACTAATCATTGCTAATAACAATTTTCGGTTAATCTTTGGATTATGGTAACTTGGCGACTTTTTGGCAAAAATTTGGTGACCAATATTGCTACAGCAACCTGGTAGTTTTCGTTGAGACGCCATTTTGTTTTCACGAAGTAAAGGCATTTTTTTTTTTTTCTTTTACTCAACATTTTTTTCCAACAATCTGCTAGCCGTATTACGCTTATGTTAGAACTTTTATGGAACAAAAGTGCTTAATCATGACAAAGATAAGGTGCGAAATTGGGAGAAAGTGCAGAATAACAAACTGCTTGCCGCGTTTTTAAGAATTGCACATACACGGTATCATCCATGTACTCGTCGACCTATTTTCACTTAAAAAAACATCCCAGATTTGCACAAAAATGGCATTGCGCACACTCTTGACTTTATCCATGTACACTGCTAAAGTCCTAGCTAGTAACCTTTATCGCCTTACCAAAATGTCGCCAAATACCTGTTACCATATTCCAAAGATTAGCCCAATTTTCCAATAATACCATATTAATTCATTTACTCCTTACATTTAGAACAATGTATAAAAATAATATCCTCAAATAATTAAAAATATTAAATTACCTAATATTCTACAGAATCTTGAGTGCATGGCGAATCACAAACTGTCCATTTTCACCAGATTTCTTGCACTGCCATTCAAACTTATCTGTAATATCCTTCCTTTCACACAATGTCATTTCATTCCCACATGTTGGACATTCATACTTATCTGCAATTAAGCAATTCTTTTCAATTACACATAAACGCAATAAAAATTTCAGATTTACTTTATATAGGGCCATGGGATCCAAATATTAAACAACACTGTTTCACAGAACATAGAATGAAACTAATGCTAAAAAGGACATATATGAAATTACCTGATCGCGAAAAAGTATATACCCTTTCGAAGGATGAACATTTGCACGTATAAAATAAATAAAATATCCAAAAACTCTTCCCTCTAAATTATCTATTATAAATTTCACCTGCCAATTTATAACGCAAACATTAAAAATGGTTCCAAATATTTAAATTCTTTTCATGCACATTTACTTCTACTCAAACGTATTCCAAAGTACTACAAACATATAACTCTCAAAATCACGATCATTAAATTAAAAAACACTACTTAAAATTTTTCCGATTAAAGAACAGTGATTTGTCCATTAATGTCACATGACATATCTCATGATCTCTCATTTCCCTTGCACAAAATAATGCGTAATCGGAACTGAGTACTTCTCACATTATTCCCAAAGTCCTAGGTAGTAACCTTTATCACCTCCAAAACGTCGCCAAACTACCTGTTACCATATTCCAAAGATTAGCCAACTTTTTTTTTATGTAATGATTACGCAGCACGCGTTTTATTTCAGTTGCAAAAAGAAAGTTTAGAATAATGGCTATTAGTTTACAAGACATTCGAAAATACCTCGAAAAATATTAATTCAGTTTTGTGTGCTATTCCAGACACTGTTACAGTAAAACATTTGTGATACAAGTTACTGCAGAAGTTAAAAATAATTTTTTACGATATTGAGATTCCGGTAAATTAACTACAGGCCAAATTTATGATTAAGAACTCTGCATAAAACTTAAAATTCACGTTTAATAAGATTAAAATAAAATTAATTTCTGATATAGCTACTCGCAGGAGATGCATCAAAATTTCATCAATGTAAATTGTAAATCATATATTAGTCAGAATAATAAAATAATTACAAACAGATGTTAAACACAAATGATATTCATTTAGAAGTCAAACAACAAAAATCAGCGTTATATTTTCAAATTAACGCCGGCTTTTGTTGTTTGACTTCTAAATTAGTACTTGTTCGGCGTATAATGGTATCATAACAAATGATATTACTTACAGACCCCAACCGATTAATTTTATCAGTAGGACTGCTTGCGAATACCCTTGACCCTAAAAGACTTGGCAAAGAGCATATGTTACTTAAAACATTCCGTAAAAATGCCATAATGACTTAATTTACAATAAAAGCTGTTCACATATGATTAGCAAAATAGGGTAATAAGGTGTTGCGCATCAACATCAGTCTTTTTACCCGCAGAATGAAAATCAGAATTTGAAAGGGACGGGAAGCGTAGTTTTATTTCCTCCCTAGGAAACGCAATCCGCGACTAATTTGGCGATTTATCAGGTCGTGGCGAAATTGTGACACCAAGTGCATGCGCAAAAGGAAATAACGCTGTCGGTTGATGTTTCAAATTTGTGATGGCTGCGAGTATGTCAAACGAAGTGGAAAATGAATTTTATAAAATTTTATTTGATGGATATTCCTACGAAGTAGTGTTTTCCAAGTTCGGAGGAAAAGAGGATTTCAACTTTGAGATCAGACATGATCTTAATAGTGAAGATATATGGGAGAGTTGCAAAATACATTTTGAAGCTGTTTCCCACATGCATTGGATTAAAACAATGCAAATCGGAAAGTTTATTTTTAAGAAATATTATGTGTGTCAACATGCAAGACTAAATTTCTTCCGGTGTTTTTCTTTTTGTCGGCTTGTTTCAGAAATAAAGAATGTTTAGCTGCTTTGTATGTCAGAATTAAAAAAAATAATAAGTATACAAGATGTGATGAGTATGTAAAAAAGAATCTGTGCACTTTGATTAAAGTTTCATTCATACACATCGATGTCATATTGCTGAAGCGTAGAACTGCTTACGCCCAATTGATTCGGTGAAAGAAGTGTTCACCAACTACTTTTGTGCCGGTAAAATAACAATTAATAATATAATATTTTTATTCTGCTATACATTCACAGAGTTCACTGTTAGTAAATACCGTCAAAATGGTGATAAAGGCAGTCTCATAAACATGTATCTGAACATAGAATTGTTCCACCTAATGGGCAATATGTTTTATTACTTTTCGTTATATTCCAGTACCTCATATTTCGTACAATGAATTTTACTTAAGATAGCGCCATTATTTTCATTGCCCTAGTTAAGAAGGTTTGAAGGCATTTTTTGCAACAGCTGAATTGATTGATAGATTGCAATTGTTAAGCATATTAATTCATCCATTACATTATGGAATAATGAATAAATTTATAGTTTCTATATGTATATTGAAATGACAGCTTCAGAATATAAAATTATTCAGACACGATAGAAGGAAAAATCACTTAACTAATTGATTATTTAATAATAAATTAATTGAATGTTGAAGCAATTAATAATACATAGTAACTTTTGATTTAGTTAAATTCTAAATATAATCGCAGACTCCTCTGATAGTAACATCAAAAACGTCTTCAAAATCATTGACCAAGAGTGCACTTGGTTATGTCTGTCACTAGTTTAAACCTTGGACACATTATAGGTGACGATATGAATTTGCCCAGCTCTATCTCATTTTGAAACAGTGACCAGGAAATAGATCCAAAGATCATCTACCCCTCTTCCGTTCCCATTTCCATGCTTTATACCAGGGCTTAATTTCTAAAATTAGAAGTGCCGGAGCCCTATGGAAGACTGTGAGGAAGAAAAGGAAAAATAATTAAATAATAAATTTAAATTAATATTAATTAATTTGATTAAATTAACTAATTTAATTAAATTAAGGAAAATGTAAAAATAAAAGGAAATTTAATAAATTATTAAATTAATTTTGAATAGTTAAATAGAAAAAAAAATCTATCGGTCCTCGTCTTATTTGAGGCATCGTCCGGAATTACAATTCCACTTAGATGCTAAGAAGCAGATCAGCCAATGTCCGTCCAAGTTTAAGCCCTGATTATACATAAAGTGTACTATTCCAAGGGATGACAAGTATCAGTCTTTTTTTGCAGCAAACCAAGGTAAAAATATAAAACGATAAAAGCTCCACTAAAGATAAAAGTGAGAATTCTAGAAAGAGTATGAAGGTATGGAAAGAAATTTAACTGAAAAGTATAGCTTTGAAGATAAAGAGGGAAGAGTTCAAGATTACCTGATCGCGATGCCCTGTCGATATAATTCTAGCCGTCAAGCAGAAATTTTCCCCGATTTTTTTCCTGAATACAACCTGAGAATAAAAATAAGACTTCTCGGTACAAGTGGCAGCAGTGGTTCCCCCGTTTGGTTACATCATTCAGAATGTCTACAGCTCTGCAGAAGGAAGTCACTAGCATGGAACGTGCACGACCAGGGTGTCACTTTTAGTTCGTTGAGGAATACAATATTTACTCTCTCTTATAAATTCATTGCATATCCTGGAGAATAAGTCTTTGACATATAATTGGGTGGCTTTTCTTTCCTCAAAAGTCTCAACCTCTGTGCAAGGCTTGAGTGCGATGGAAAGACGGGCTTGCATTCAGAAGTTAGAATCAGATTTTTAAGACATGTTTACTATTAAAACAAAATTTCTGTGTTAAAATTGTGGTTCACTTGCATAAAAAATGTGCCTGAGCCCTTTTATTTAGGACTCCGGCTGAAATTATAATTTATCTCGAAAATTGAGAAGTACCGGAGCAATTTAAGCTCTGCTATATACACACAAAGTGAAGAGAAATTTAAATGCCACCAGTCTGCACCCCTTTAATTCTCATTCTAAACGTTTCAAAATAAATACCGATTTATTATATGAATACAGTGCATCAAAACAAAAATATATGTGGAACTCTCTTTTTTTTTCTTTTTTTCTTTTTTATTTATTTATTTATTTATTTTTGTGTGTGTGTGTGTGTTCATGTTTCAAAAATCTCTTATGTGACCTCAACAATTTGAAAGAAAAAAATGAAACTATATCTGAACAATGGCAAGTTCTGTATTTTTTGTAGAAAGCCCACTCAATCCCTAAATATTAAAAATAAATATTTAGGATTAATAAATACTTTTAATATTTGGAAATTTATTATTCCCGAATTATATGACTACAAAGGCTGTTCACACATTTTTTAGACGATGTATATTGTATTCACAAAACTAAATTACATAAAATTCTTGTGTTTTAAATGTTCTATTTGGCATCCCTTATTCTGAACTATCTTTCGACACCGCAATTTCCTGGATAATAATGCCTTTTGACGTGGCAGAAGAGATATTCTATCCCATTCCTCCCGAACAGCTTTCCAGAGTTCTGTTAGGGTTTTGGGACAACATTTGGATAATGCAGTTTTTAAAAGTCCGAAAGCACAAAAATCCATAGGTGACACATTGGGAGATTTAGTAGGGATATCAGTGAAGGGTATGGCCTTGATACCAGTTTTTTGTTCCATTTCTTTTAGAAAATTTACAGTGGATTTTGATGTGTGACTGCTAGCTTTGTCTTGATGGAGTCTCACAGATTGATGGCACTGTGGGTAAAGCGATGGTATTTCATTCAGAAAAATTGGCTATAAAATATGTTCCTGATAGTATTTGGAGTTAATCTTGACATTTTTTTGCACTCTCTTTATTTTTAACTTGTCATTATAAGAAAAACCAGCAACAATCATGAATCCCTTAGAAAAACTTTCTTTCGATTCTTTGAACCATGTACTTAAATTTTTTTCTCCCCTTTTATGATAATAAATGGCTCTTTTTTGTTACAATCATTTAAATACACCCATGCTTCATCTATTGTGACAATTGTTTTCCATTTTGCTTTGGATAAGTGTTTCTCCTATAGAATTCTGCAGCGTGTCCTGCGTTGAGCGATATGCTTTGGAAGAAGACGATGCACATTGCATTTTTTCCCTTTCTTAAGATTTAAATCAACGTTTATCATTTTGTTTACAGTGGACACGGAGCATTTTAATGATTTTGCAACTCTCCTTTGACTAGGGGGATTTTCTTTTAACATTAAACAAAGTACCTTTGCAATAGTCGAAGATGTCCGTTTTTCCCTTGGATACTTGTTTGGAATTTTTGTCCCACTTGAGGCTCCAATTTGGTGTTTTGTTTCCTTTCTTGTTGATATATTACCTATCGACGCTTTAGATATCACAAAACCATGATTCTCACATCGTTTTTGGATAACGGAGTATGCATATTTCTCTTCGGAAAGAGCGTAAATGTAGCCTTCGAACCACTGCTTTTTTAAATTCGCCATTTTGAATAAAAACAAAACTTTAAAGCCACAAACGATAATTTCGACTTTTAAAAACATAGTACAACTGCAATTACTTCTTTTGCAGCAAACAATTTTTTATTACCGCTTACCAAAATCATCTAAAAAATGTGCGAACAGCCTCTGTACAATAACTAAATCCTTTATGCTTTTTACAAAGACCAACTTTGCTTTTTACAAAGAGACAATAAAGTCTTAAATTTACTCTCAGAAAGAGCCAAGGATTATAAAAGAAAGCATGGATTTTTCATTTTTCTAGAATGAAAAAGTGAATTATTTAATTTTTTTGTTTAATGTAATGACTGCAAAAATGTACGCCTTAATTTTAAGAAAGTATACTGATCTAACACAGTTTTTTCAAAATCCTTTGATCACGTATGAAAACAAATTTTTGTTTATTGAATATATTAATTTTAATATTTTATGCTTTGCCAGTGCTGTGAGCAAACAGGCATAGAAATCATAGGAACAGTACACACTCAAGCAATGATTAAGATACTACTAAATGATCCTCGTTCTTCTTTCTGCATAAACAAATTGCATCTCTTATTATCAGATCTTTGACAACTCAGGATACAAACATAATCATTACTCAACCACCTGTAATTATAATGCACTTGCTGGTTTTTTAAATGTTAATTAATAATACATATATATTATTAATTAGACTATATTACATCATTTTATATTTTAGTAATTTTAATTGGTTTAAATATAATTTGACAGGTTTTTTTTTTAATCCGAGAACCTTTTTGCATTTAAATTAATGGTAAATAGTTTTGATTTATACCATTTTGTTTATAAAAATTTTCATTGAAAGATTGCTTTCATTATGCATTAAAAAATCTGATTTTAATTAAAATTTGAAAATTGTTCTGTGATTATATCAGCTTGACACTATTAATTAATACAATTGCCATAATTTTCAAACTTTAAATTTCAAGATAGTTATTTCTTGTAAGTGCGTAGTGCATAATAATAGCACATAACCTAAAATAGCAACAATATGCCAAACTTATGGTGTATATAATCCTTGCTGTATAATAAGAGGGAGGAAAATACTAAAAACAAGTCTTAAAATATTTTCATACTTTTAAAATGAGATATATTTCTTGCAAGAGAGATAGCACATAAAATTGTCATTTTGCCAATGTAATTAATATTTAAACGCTGCAATCGTCAAATTACTTAGCTGACACATTAGAAATATTTTTTCTCTTGCAGTAAATGCTTCTCTATTGTAAATCTTATGTCGATTAAGAATTCTCTTTAACCTGTTCAATGTCCATACGATTGCCATTAACTCCAATTTGCTGGCATGATAAATGCTTCTATATAATTTTAACAATTTTCATAAAATTTAAAATTTGTAAGAAATAATTTCCAACATTTAGAATTGTGCACTGTTGTAGTTTAAATGAGCAATCAACTAGGACTTGATAAAATAACATTTATTAACAGACTTCAGAAACAAGCACGTGACATACCTATATATAAAATGGTTAAAAAAATTTTCGCATATAATTGTTCCAATCAACAACTGTATTGCATATTACAAAACTCAACTGAGGTCAGTCCATGGTACCAATGGTACATAAATTTTACAGCTCTAAGGAAATTTAGATGCATGTGTGATTATGGAAAAGCCTCGAGGGCTACCTGCCTAAGAAGAGGGATGCCTTCATGGAGGACTTTCTAAGGGAAACTGGCTCATATACGCGTTACACATGGGGAAAACCATGAAAACGCCCATGCAGCCATGCCCGCTCGCGGGATTCGAACGTCAGACCGAATTACCAGTGTTCAGCGACTTTTACCGCTCGGCCGCTGGTGGTCCGAAATTTAGATGCGATCCTTCAAACCAAGTGCGAGATTTGAGACTTTTTTCTGGGTAAAATCTAAGATTGAAACTTTATTTTGATGTATCGTAATTAGTAAAACACATCATTTCAGGATTATTCTTACAAAATTTTCAGCTATGAGGAATCCCTTTATTCTGTGGTAATTTCACTGCTTCCTCCTCTTTTTTTTTTTTTTTTTCTTTGTAAATCCCAGGCAACTTTGCTACTGAACAAGAATTTCTATCCATAGAATTAAAGAGAAAGTGTCAGCACAAAAAATTAAACAAGTTACATTGAAATAAATGCTTAATAAAGTAAACAAATAAATATTGAGCTTTTCGTTTTTGTACATTTTGATTACCTTTAGGTCATATATACTTTGTTGTTTCATAAATCACCATTTCATATTTTTAATTTTATAATTAACATCTTACTGGATTTAAGATCTAATATGCAGCAAAATCCCAAATTTGAAATTGCCAATGTCACGAATATTCTAGATCTTTGTACTATATCTCTAATTGCAGTCAGTATAAAGCCATGCTATACAGGATTAAAAAATTGCAGTGACAGTTTCTTTTTTCAGGGATGTTCATGGTTCATGGTCTGAACAACATTTTGTTGTTTAGTAAATGCTGCTTAGCACAGCCAAAAACAAGTCCAGCAGACATTAAATTAAATCGATGGAACATCGTGTATAATTTTTAAATTTCTGTGGCATATGCTCAGAATGAGAATGTCAAACAAGGCCCGATAAATAGGTTCTGCATGCTTTCATAGAGGACTGGGAAATAAAATACATCTTCTGTTTTGAAATGACATCAAAAGGAACATTCTCTCTAGATTCCATTTCAAATGCTTTATATATTGCAGTCCAATACACAAAGACTACGGCTAGTGTTGGGAAAATGCACAACACAAACTGTACGGCATGTAAATTATATTTATTTAATGAGAATAAGAAAGTGTAATAAACAAATAATAACACATGAATATTTGGCTCAGTTCACTCATAAAACCAAGATGATTTAGCTGATCCCATTGTTTCTATCTTCAGCAAGTTATCACATATTTTAACACTGTTTTTTGCAGTGCTCATATAACAGAAAAAAGTACCTGCATTTCTAATAACAGTTTTTAAATGGAACACTATTAGTATGAGTTATAAAATATACTTTTTATGTCTTATTAGGACAAGTTATTAAATTATAAATAATAGAAATTTTTAAACAGTCTCTTAATGAAGAAAAAGTTAAAGAACTGATAATTACTTATGTCTAAGTAAGAAGAGATATATTTATAATTTACACTCATGTCCATAAATTAAGGATAATGCAAAATCAGGCAAAGGAAGAGTTAGAAGCAAAACAAATTTGACTTATTTGTAAAGCTTATTTATTAAACAAAAGGTAAAGAGCAAAAAAAGATGCTATATGTTTGATATTATTAAAAAAAATTAGCGATTTTTTCTCTCTGGAGCAAATTACAAAGAAAACCTATTTACAAAAAACCAATATTACATGGTTGGTATGATTGTTAATACATTGTATGTCTCCCAGACGATGCAAAACAGTCCGTACAACGCCTAGGCATGCTGAGTATCAAATTATCGATCTGATCTTGGGGGATATTACACCACTCAAAAAGCAATGCTCTCCGACGTTCCGGTAGACATGTAGGAGGAGGTTGACGGGGTTCAACTCGTCGGCCAAGCATGTCCCACACGTGCTCTACTGGATTCAAGCTCGGTGAGAATGCTGGCCAGTCCATACGGGTGATATCCTCCGATTGAAGGCATTCTCTTACGATGTTTGCACGGTGAGGACGGGCGTTGTTATACATAAACACAAATTGTGCGCCCATGGCGCCCCGAAACAAACGTACATGTTGTTCCAGAATGACGTCCCGATAGATTTGGCTTGTCATGGTTCCAATTTGAACCTGCAGTTAAGTTCTGGAACCCAGAATAATTTCACCCCAAACGAGCACTCCTGCACCACCGTAACGGTGTCGTTCAATGATGTTTTCTTGGTGGTAACGGGTACCTGGAGCTCTCCATATGAAAGTCCGGCAAGAATCAGACTGCAAGGTAAACCTGGACTCGTCGGAAAACATCACACAAGCCCACTGTTGCGGTGTCCACAATGTATTCTCCCTACTCCAGGCTAACCGCAGGCGACAGTGAGTTGCAGTAAGTGGAACGCATCTGACAGGTCTACGAGCATATAGACCAATCTGCCCTAAGCGTCTGTACACGGTCTGCCTTGAAATTGTCGTACCAGTGGCTGAAGAGAGCTGACGAGACAGGTCTGAGGCTGTGCTCCGCCTGTTACTTTTGGCAGTAACTGCCAAATACCGGTCCTCATTCGGCGTTGTAACTCTGGGGTGACCTGTGCTGTAACGTCTACTCACATTACCATCATCTTGGAATCGTTGCCAAAGCCTGGAGATGACACTCTGGGCAATTTCAAGTTCGTCTGATACTTCCAGTTGGGTACGCCCACATTCCAGACGGCCGATAATTCTACCACGTAAAAAATCCTCCAAATGCGTCCTTTGTGTCATAACTATTCGGTTATTGCACTGAAATGCTTATAGAGCGCCTGCGAACAATTTTACTTCTTTGCCTTTATTCCTTATATATCACTCTCTTACACTCTCGTCATTGTGACGTACCGTAGGTGTCATCTGGTTACTTCCTGAAATTTTCATATGATTCTTGAAGATGTGTGCAGTGATTTTACAGGTGATATATTTATTTTAGAGTTCGATTTCCGCGCGTCTCCGAATTATCCTTAATTTAGGGACGTGAGTGTATTTAAATCTGTTATTAAAGGGATAGTAATAATAAATTACTTAAGTATATGTTAAAATCTAAAATAAACCTAACACTCATAAATGTAATAATTACTTAAAATGATCTTTCAAAATATATTACTTAACTATGTTACTTCTGATTAACATTTCTTACATGATAAACTATTTCTCAGATGGAATTTTCCTTTAAAATTTAAATACATATTTTGAATATAATGCCACTCATGATATGTCCCCATATATATATATTAAGGAAAATATATCACACTTGGTAAGTGTTTGTATATGTTAAAAACTAGACAAAGGAAGATGAAATGAGTTAAATAAAAACTGCTAAAATGAATAAATTATAAACTTTTTATACATCCACTTTTTATTGATATTTTATAAGAAACAATACATATCTTAACAGAATTATTTAATAGATAAATATATACATGTTATATTATAGAGTTATTAATACTGAACTATATAGGCTAAACTAAGAATAGTAATTATTAAATTAGAAAGAATTATTATTATTTTATTGTTCACTTTCAACCAAATATAATCATTATTAAATATCATGGTTTACTAAATCCCACAAATTTACAGGAAAGGTGTGATAACACAGGTGCTGAGACATGTAACGTACAACTCCAGCATTCCATAAGCCGAAAAAAAAAGCACTTCTGCCAACATTGCTATTCTATCATATGAGCTCATGCTCATCGAAAGGCGTTTCCCCCCCCCGTGTCTACCTAATATATATACCTTTATTATAATGCGACCACGCCAACCATATGCAGTGCTAGTAACTACCAATAGCTCGACACGTAGTCTAGCCATAAAAAAGCACCGTAAGTACACTCTGTTGAAAAATGAACCGCCATTTTCCTTTATTTAATACCCCCCCCCACTAATGACATATGAAATTTGCTGCTTCAGTAATTATGTTTCGCACATGCACAATTACATACAAGCCGCCATTACGAAATACTGGCGATCAAGTATCACGCTACAAAATACGATATATGATCACGATAGTTCGTCCAACTCTGCGCATGCGCTAGCCACACAATTTCGCCAAGACCTCATAAATCGCCAAATTTAGTCGCCGGTTGCGTTTCCTAGGGAAGAAGTAAAAATACGCGGACGGGAGGGCAAACATTTGTATTGCGATTGTATTCACCGATAGATGGCGATCCTTCCACGACTTCGAATAGAACTGAGCTGAGAGTTGTTTATACTTTGCTAACTCTTCGTAAGGACGTTTACTTATCAGAGATTAGCAAATATGGCATAGTTTGAAATTATTATACGCACAATGTGATTTCAAAAAATTAAATTAGTAATTATTAAAAAAACACACAAATTCTGTTTCAAAATCAAAACAGCGTGAGTTGCTTATTACGTGAGTAAATTACAACGTTAAATTATGAATACAACGTGAGTAAGTTATGAATTCCGAGTCTCAGTTTGGCCATGCTTGATCTGTACATAAAGGATATGGCATGTAATTATAAAAAAATAACTTCTAAGAAACAGTATATTCTTAATTTGTTTTAAGAATATGTTCTGAAAATTATTCAGATTTTTGAAGTTTTCAAAAAACAACACTTTTTTTTTCACTTTCATACAATATATAAATTGCTATTTCAGTGTCGATGAAGTATCAGACTTTCAATACTCAGCTACATAAATTTCTATCCATAAAAATTGTTTTCTTACTTTTTCATCAGCAACTAATAACCGATTTTATTTTAGATATAAAAAATGCACTCAGATATATATGTTCTGCTTTACCACTGAGAAATAATACTTAAGCGAATTTTGTGGCATGGGCTATACTTTCACATCATTTTGAGTTTATTAACTTTCTTTAGAATATGGTCACTTTTATCTGGTTGCATGTGTAGTCTCCCTTTTATTTTTTGTTTATTATCTCTGTCTTTAAAATATATTGAACTCGCATTCTCTACATTGATTATATATTCTTTATGAAAATGAATATTTAGACAAAATAATGCATAAGACAATTAACATTATATAACATTACAGAACTAATTCTAGAACGGCTACTATGTGGAAGGCTATCAAATACTGCATTTTTAAAGTAAATAATAGAAGCATATTTCTATCGTAGTTATATGAGAACTGAATAATATGAGATTATAGTATAGTTAGTTATACGAGAATATCTGAAACAATATTTTCACAAGCATACACATAATGTTTCAATACTTGGGTTTTCAAAGCAGAAAATGTTATAAAATAATACACGTCCAGAAATAAGTGTCAAAAGTAGCTAGTTATCTGATACATATGTAGATCATATAAGCAGGAATGTGATATATTAATACATGTATAAAATCGGATCGAAAAGTAATGGCCCTGCGTTTTCGCAATAGATGCACATTACTTGACTTTTAATGCTAATTTAGCAACATAACAGAATAAAATTAGGAATCAGATGCCAAACAAATATAAACACATCTTAATCCCGTTTTTCCCCATGTATTTTCCTTTTCTCTCTAGCACCTATTCCCCACATGATATTTACTTCTGTTGGCATAATAAAATGTCGCCCATATCCTTAAAGGAGCCAAGTTGTCGCAACCAAGGCTGTTCTCCGAACCTTATCCGACTATATATTTCAACAAACTGAGAAAATAGTGCTCCAAATTTTATATGACTAGATTTCATGTATGTTTCAGGAATTAACTTTTCAACAAAGTATCATTTGACAGTACTAAAAAATCTCCGTGATAGGGTTTAATGACGCCTATTATATTCCTTATTTCAGTTTGGAATATAACAATAATTCTCATCATCTCATCTGACTACTAATATCAACAAAATGTCTATGACAAGCTCTTTATAAATCCTCTTTGAAAAAAATTAACTTGATAAGTTAATAATGCAAATATATACATATAATAAATTTATTCACTAGATAAGTTATAAATTTATTAACTAGATAAGTTAATAACGCAATATGACTCTCAAAACTAACATTGATATTTCACGTACTTTACACAGACTGCCTTTATAACCTACCGAATGAAAGCGTTTACTAAATACTTGTAGGGATTATTTTAACTTTCTAACTGTAATTTTTAATTTTGAAACCTTTTCCTTTGAATTCTTATTTTACACAAGTAACTCCGTACCAGAAGGGGATTTCAATATCGCGTTATATGTAAATGAAGTAAGACCAGTATTTAATGGGAAGTTCAGTCACTTACGTAGAAAGCTCAGAAGTTCTCAGTAAGAGCGTATTCTGCTTTCGGGCCATGTTGTTACTTTTATTACCTATGGCCGCAGTCTTACCGGTCTGTTAGTATTCACAGGTGAGGTTTAAATTACAGGCCAACTCAGTTAGTTATCTTTGTACAGCTTCGGCTAATGTTTAATTAGTTAGAGTTAGGTTATTTTCTTATTTTCGATTTTAAGTGAAAGCCCAAGTGGAGACTGTCTTGTAAGTCCGAGAAGGGGCCTCCTGTGAGTGCTTCTTTGAGTGAATAAAAGGGTATTTGAACCCTTTTCTGAGTTTATATTTTATAATTGTAGGAATACCTTTGGATAGTCGCTAGACACTTCCATAAAAGTTCTAGATGCCAAGGACACGTAAATTAAATAGAACTGTATGTACTAAACCGAAAACTATATTGTATGAAAGTATGAAATGTACTAACATAGAAAACTGAAGATCATATTGTTGAATACCAAATTTTTGAAAAATTATATTGATGAATGTAGGTTTGAATACCATGTATTCAAAAGTTGGCTGTAGTATCTATGTATTATTAAATATCATAAAGTGTAAATAATGAAATATACATTTTCTCCAAATTTAAATTTCGGATTTGAAATAAAATTGAGGATTCAAAGAAAAGCTTTGTTTTAAAGTGATAAAAAAGGATTTTACTATACAATTAAGTTGAAAAATAATAATGCATTTTCCACAATTTCAATTTTATAGGAATGCACAGAATACATGGAATTATCTAAGACGACGCCTCTAATAGCAAATTATAATCGCCAGGAGTGAAGTGCTTGAAACACACATTTTAGAGGATTTCCAATGCGTTTTACTCTAATACGCTCCTCTCTTCGGCTAACAAAAAGATTAGTTCCGAAGGAAAACTTTATTAGTCTAATCTTTAGAGTCGGAAGCTTATGGAAATTTAGTTCTAAATTTTTGGAATCTTAAAGTACACTGAGGTCCAAAACAATTACTACTTTTGTTTTGTTTTTATTTCGGAAAAATTCACTTTTATACTACACAAGAATGCGTTGCCAGCATTTGCATCAATAGCTCTTATATCGTTTTCAGCTTCAGTAAGTATTACCAATTGCACAGCTCATTTTAGCGTTGTTTTTGTTTCTGTCACTTGCATTTGTTTCAGACCATTTCTCCTACGATCTGCTCTCATTGGATGAAACATCTGCTTATCAGTCATATTTGTAATGGCGAGTTATCGTCTTGTAGACGTGGTAACTAACGTCAAACAAATCTTGTGGGCTTTCAGTACAGCGAGGGGAAACAGAGTTTATTTCATTCGATCATTTTCTATTTTATGAATGAAAGCTAAGGGAAATTGTGTGGAATATACTATTTTAAATAAACTAATGATCTTATTAATAGTTTATTTGTATTTGAATTGACACTCTTAAAAGTACGATAATTGTTTTGCAAGAAAAAGTGTTTACATGGAAATGGTATATGTACTTTTTCGTCATTTCTGTTAGAAAAAGTGTCTGTCGTGTAAATTTCCGTAACGCATCAATTTATACAAATAAAGCAGTATTAAAAATAAACCAAATAAAAACATTCAATAAACATTTAAGGGCGTCGGATACCTATTCTTTTTACCTAATTTATGAGTAAGCATAACTAAAATTATATTTTATTCCATTATGGGCTATTTCTATTGAAACGCTTTTCGGGATCTTGGATCGTAATCTTGCTACTAGTACCTACTACAAAGAGTACAAACCAGTAAATAAAAATAAGAAAAATTACCATTAACAAAAATAAAGTTATTCAATTTTTGACACCGCACCCGAAGGTGAAAAGACTAATAACGACAAAGACATTCAATAAAGTGAGGATAAAAATAAATCCGTGCAGGGGTAGAGTTTGTAAAAGTCAAGAGCGGGGACAGAATCGGCGCTTTAGAAGTCCGGGTTTTTTTCCTTCCGTGCTCTTTTCCGCTGAGCAGCAGTTTCTCCGTTGGCGTTCGCCCACTTTTCGGTACACGAAGCTAATATAAAAATAATTAAGGCGATGAAGCAAAAGTCGCCAAGCACAAGATTCTGTAACCCTACGTTTCCTGTTTTAACCAATCGGAGCAAACAGTAGAAGAAACAGTTTGTAGGATTTGTGAATATGCCAGTCACTTTACTATTAGAGGGCAAGAATTATGCTACGGTCGCGAATAATGGTAATCATCTTACCATCCTGAAAATAAAGGATATTTAATTATGAGCATCTTCAAAATGAAAAGTTAGTCGTTTACATTTAATTTTTCCAAACTCAAATTCAGGAAGACACTTAATGCTCCTGTGTTAAAGAAACTAAAACCAATGCGTATCAACATAATCAAAAAATGATTTTAACTGTCCTCATTTTCCTGCAGATACTGAAAAGTATCTACATGTTTTTTAACATGTCATTTTGAATCTACATGTACACTGCTCGACGCTGAAAATGCAACACCAAGAAAGACTGGTCAGAAACTGATGAAATTTGGCAAAAAGACAGAGACAGCAAGCAGCAATAAGTGATCTTTATTTCAAAATGATTAGTCAGAATACAGAGCGAGAACGGCGTCGGCTCAGTAGGATTTAGGAACGGGGAAGACGGGCACCACACCTTTACCATTTGGTTAATTGGTTTAGCGCCGTCTTCGTAGGACCACCGCGGACAGCGATGCACGAAGAAACACGTCTAGGCATAGAGTCAATAAGAGTGCGGATGGTGTCCTGAGGGATGGCTCTCCATTCCCTTTCAGCCATTTGCCACAGTTCGTCTTCTGAACGAGGCAGGAGCAGAGTCTGCAAATGGCGTCCAATCACATCCCACACATGTTCCATTGGTGACAGGTCAGGAAATTATGGTGGCCAGAGAAGCATGTGTATACCTTGCAGAGCATGTTGGCAGATGCGAGCACCTTGTTGTCGGACTGAAACATTGCATTAAGCAGCTCCTGAAGGTAGAGGATTGCCACCAGCCGCAGTACATTATCCAAGTATCGTTGGGCCGTCATAGTGGCCTGAATACGAACTAGAGGTGAACTGGAATCGTAGACAATAGCGCCCCAAACCATTATGCCACGTTGTCGCGCGGTGGTGCGTTCCACAGTTACTGCCGGATTAGATCTGTTTCTACGTCGACGCCACACACGTATGCGGCGACTGTCACTGGATAAACAGAAGCGTAACTCATCTTAGAACACGACGTTTCTCCATTCTGTCATCCACATCGCTCCAGTCCGGTACCATTCTAAACGTTGGCGTCTATGCTCTGGGGTCAATGGCAGTCTTCTTAACGGACGCTGTGAGTGCAGGCTACGTTCAACCAATCGACGGGAAATGGTTCTGATCGACACGGGAACATCCAGGGTAAGGCTCCTATATACCAGGCTGAATCATCAGGCATTCGCGCTCCCAAGTGGGAGATTTAATGGCGGCGGTGTAGTTACGGTGCAACAATTTTTTGTGTTTTTTTTTTTTTTTTTTGTGTGTAAAATGGGCGGATGTACAGCTATTAATTGTTCAAATCATTCACGGAAAGGCCATACATTGGTAAAATTTCCTAAAAATGAAGAAAGAAGAAAAATATGGGTAAATAATTGCCGAAGAGACAATTGGAAACCTGGTTCGGGCGCTGAACTTTGCTTAGTAAGTATAATGTTAATTACGCCTTCATTTAGAGTTTATATCTTCTCTGATGTTTATAATGTGCAAGTAAAGTGAAATTCTTGTGTACAATAACCTGAGTATCTGCTAATTTCTGTAATAATAGCTATAATTAAATTAGTCTAGGGTTAATGTACCCGTCGCCAAACATCGCCAATGTAGATGTTTTGAATGTGGAAAAGAAATTTCTCTTCTAATATAAAGGGCGGATTTTGTTTTCCTGTGCTAATTGTGGAATTTATACTAATGTAACATGAAAATCATGGTTGATCTTTACAATATGGTAACTGGTAGTTTGGCGACATTTTGGAGGCGATAAAGGTTACTACCTGGGACTTTGGTAATAATGTGAGCAGTACTCAGTTCCGATTACGCATTATTTTGTGTGGGGGAAATGAGAGATCATGGGATATGTCATGTGATATTAATGGACGAATTACGGTTCTTTAATCGGAAAAGGGGGGAATTTGGACAAGTATCTGTGGATGTATATTATTTTGTATTAAGCTTCATTGTGTGTTGTGTGAAGTAGGGTTGAATAATTTTGGGATTGTATGGCGCTGTCTAAAGTGAATTGTAGATGTGATAAAGAGAATTTTTTTTTTTTTATCAAATTCGGAAAAAAAATCGTTCAGTAATTTTATTGAATCCATAATAAAAGTGTATCCACCATGTAAGGAAGATTCGGAAGAAGATTAGGTTAGTTAGACTTTGTTAAGAATGTGAGTAGTATTCAGTTCTGATTACGCATTATTTTGTGTGAGGGAAATGAGAGATCATGGGATATGTCATGTGATATTAATGGACGAATTACTGTTCTTTAATCGGGAAAAAATCTGGCAATTTTGTATTTGGCTTTATTCTGTGTTGTGTGAAATAGTGTTTGTGAATTTTTGGATCCCATGGCCGTAACTAAAGTGAATTCGAAATGGGTATTTAGTGGTATTGAAAAGGATAGTAATAAATGTTTATTAAGGTTGTGCGAGAGAGAAATAAAGATGTTTTATTATGTTATTTATTTTACCTGGTATCTTGCTTTGAAAGATAAGTATGATTTTAAAGATTCTGAAACAGAAGGAAGAAAAGTGTATCCGCCACGTAATCAAGATTCTGAAGAAGATTAGGTAAGTTAGTATTTTTAATTATTTGAGGATATTATTTTTATGCATTGTTGTAAATGTAAGGTGGAAAGGAATTTGGTATTATTGGGAAAATTGTTATTAGCAATGATTTAGTTTAAAGTAATTAGGATTGTAAGGTAATTTTTATTAATTTAATGTATGTGCTCATTTATATTTTAAGTAGTGTTTTTGAATTTAATTATATTTTAATGAAATGATAGTTATTTTGTGAATTTTATGTTTGTAGGAATTTGGTATACGTTTAAGTTGAAATAAACGTGCATGGAAATAATTTAAATATTTGATATTAAGTATTTGTAATGCTTGAGGTATGAATTCGTTGGTGACGTGTATAATGTAATAGATGATTTAGAGGTAAAAGTTTTTGGATATTCTATTTATTTTATATGTGGAAATGTTGATATTTGTAAAGGGTAAATACTTTTTCGCGATCAGGTAATTTCATATATGTTCTTTTTACCGGGTTTAAAGATTGAGAAAATTGTCATGTATTTTCGTGAAATTTTTGTAATTTATGAGAAAAAAGCAGTGTACATGGATATAGTGAAGAGTGTGCGCAATGCCATATTAGTGCAATTCTGGGATGTTTTTTTAAGTAAAAATAAGTCGGCGTGTACATGGTTTATGTGTATGTGTTATTTTGAAAAATGCGTAAGGAGGATGGTATTGTGCAGTTTTTCCTAATTTTGCAGTGAATATTTGTCATGATTAAGCAGTTTTGTTTGATAAAATTTCTAGCATAAGTGTAATTCGGCTAGTAGATTGTTGGAAGAAGTGTTCAGGAGATAAAAAGAAAAGAAACATGTCTTTACTTCGTGAAGACAAAATGGCGGCGGGGGAAAAAAAATAGAGGGTTGCTGTAGGAGAGTTGGTCGCCAAATTTTCGCCAAAAATTCGCCAAGTTACCATAATGTAAAGATCAACCAAAATCATTAGCATATTGAAATTTATTAAAAAATAAATAATAATTTGGAAAGTCAAGATAAAATCTGAATGTTTGCTAAAGATATATGTAACATTATACTATAGTTGCAATATCATTGGAATGATATATATTTTTTTCCTTCATTTTATAATCACTATTGTTAAAAAGTTAGATGAGTTGTTTATGCACGGTGCCCACTACTGTTTCTTGGTTAAAATAACTTCCAGAATTTTGACATTGACATCTGAAGTCAATAGAATAAATTGAATAGTGTGAGACAAAATATATATAATCTGACTTCAATAATTGCAAGGATTGTGCAAGTTTATTTATAATCACAGTATTATACAATTTGGCAATGGAGTAAAGATTTAGAAATGAATGCAGAACATTCAAATTAGTATTTTCTTGTTTCTAATATATAGAAATATAGTCTATTTTCCAGTATAAAAGTTTTACTTAAAAGTATGGGAAAGCAGATTTGTTTCATGCATGATCTTTATAATACTGGTATGAAATGAATGAATTTTAATCTGTAAACAATTTTTTGTTAATATTGAAATGCGTTTCTTTGGGTACATTTTTAGGGACTTGTGGATCATGTCAGACAACATGCAATAGAAAAAAGATGTCCGTGTGCATAAATTTTCCCATTGTGTTACTTCATTTTATCTAAATTTCAAGGATAATTCTTTTCATTTTTATATGGCATGTTATCAGTATAAAGGCTAGTGAAAATAAATTGGTATGTGTATCTGTTTTTGAAGTGTAATGCTTAAATAAAAAGATGGTGTGTGTTTCTTTATTTAAATAAAATTTCAAGGATAGTATTTTTCAGTGTTGAACTGTTTGTTATTTCTCAATGTAAAGGGTAACAAGGTGAAAAAAAACTGGTATGGTATATCTGTTTTTTAAGCATGATAATTTTATTTATTTCTTTAGTGATGCATATATATATGTTATAATAAGAGCAAAGGAAAGGACGGAACACTGTAGATGCGTGATTAGACCCATATTGAAGATTTTGATTGCGTAGTATGCTAGTAATGCTAACTTGGTAATATCTAAAGAACTTGGCCTGGTTCTATTATGTGTCTAACTATTGTGTCTTTGTTGACAGCGGCCTGGCATTATCTCCTATTACATGTACCCTCTGTGACAAAAACCAACTTTCTTCGATAATTCGTCTGGCAGAAATAACGACACGAATATCGCCAATTCTGCACGTTCCCCCTCTTATATCTTACTTCACGTGCGTCGGAGAGCTGCGCATTTCACATCATTCGCATAACTCAGTGACGTGCGTCTACTCTAAAATTTGCATAAATTTCTGACCATTCCTTTTTGGTCTTGCATTTTCTATGTCGAGCAGTGTATTCTATAAGATTCATCTTGCGGCGTATTGTAAAAAATTTGAAAACTGCATTTTGCTATACGCCAATTACGATCTGATCAAAATGCTTAAATATGTTGTTATCTTTTTAAGAAGTTACCCCATCGAAGCATATTTTCCTTAGTTCGTATTCCGCAGTATGGAGTTAGAATTTTTAAGCTTATATTAACAGAATAATTTATCATGTTGTGAACTGCACTAGCTGAAACATTAGTCTGTTCAATATTGTCCAAGAGCTTAAAATTTAATCTCTTTAAACAGTTAAAAAATTCATAATATCATACCTAACGCGGACAATTTTCAACATTGGTGACCGTTAAAATTCTTGCAATACAAAGAAAGCACATATAAAACCTGAAATTTTCATGAAAGATAGAATATAGTGGGATTATGAAAATGAGCAGCATTTCACTACATTTGTACATTGCGTGAGAGAATATAATAACAGTTGGTAGCAGTTTATAAAGCGAAACTGAAAAACTGATTTGACATTCGGAAATCGCTTTGGGTCATTGTTTTTTCGGACTGGGAATCATGCTATACCTTGTGTAAAAAGAATTAACTTATGCCAGCACATCTCGGAATTCGATCAAGGGAGAACGAAGAATCGTAGTGGATTATCATACCTCTCAGTAGTTGCTGACATTTGTAGAGACAATATGGTTGACATGATAATTTGCATTCGGAGTAGTCAGGAAGGCCACACAGAGTGAGGCGAGGAATCTGAACAGTTCCCACTCACCACAGACATACTGGCCATTTATTTGTTAGAGAACTTACAGCCAAATCAAGTATCCTCAGTCAGAAAGTTGGTATTAGGTAGAGACATTAGGCTTCCTTTGAAGCATGAGAGATTGAAAACTGTGCAATGCCCTTGCTGGGACGTGTATTTCCAAACCTTACCCCACTTTTCGAATTTTTGACGTCACGGAAATATCGACTAGTTTCACACTTTGCAAATAGAAGACGGTGTACTCCACAATTGACTACTACGGCGCTCTTTCGAAAGAATTGTGGTGCTGAATAATGTGTTTAGGTGCTAATTGTGAGATTTTCGCAACTTAAGTTACTATGAGTGGAAATTTACGCAAAATCTTTAGTGACCCAAGTAGCACACGACGTTGCGAACTGGTCCAAGAGGTTGCAAAGTGGTCGTGGTAAATTTTACGACGTGTTTACAACGTTGCGAAGACGCAAAATATTTGCCGTTGCATCTCGGCAATTTGTCGACGTCTCTGAAACGTCATGATACGACCACTTTTAGACGTGATCGTTTTAGCATTTTTTTTAAGTTCATCAGCATTATTTTTAGAATGAAAAGAGACTAAATCTGCCCTTTCAAGAATCTGAAGTCCGCATAAGATTTACTTTGCAATGTTTCATTACTTTATTTCATCTAAATATATTAATCTAAGGTAGATTCATCTAATGATATTGAAATTTAATATAAATACTTTTGGTTTAATAAATTTAATTAGTACTAAAATACGTGCTAAATAATTGTTTCAAATTTTGTTAAAATAATTAATACTTAAAATATTTTTATAAATATTATAGCAAAATATTTAAAAATGAAACTAATCTATAAAGTAAGTTATTAAGCTATGCATTTTATATACAGTCAAAAGTCGTTAATTCGGACACCCATAATCCGGAATGATCTATAATCCGGACCTCAACGCTACAAACTTTCTGCGCATGCGTCGCGTTGACGCATGCGCATAGGCGTTTACGCGTTGCGTAAAACCTTCACGGCTGCGAATATGCGTGTGCGCATGCTCATAATACGTTTACGCATGCGCGTTTAATGTATAACGGACGGTATAAGCTAAGCTAAAGTTATCTAATTCAGTTAATGTTGCAGATTGCGTTGTTCCTTGATCTTCGAATTGGATCCGGCTTATTATTTTTTGCAGACTGTTAGAGCAATTTTATAAAAGTAAGCTTGAACTTTCGATTATGTCAAATAGAATTTCCGATATATATTTACTAATATGTAAAGCATCTACAAAGCAAAAGTATGTTTCGAAGTCCATTAAACAGAAAGTGGAATTGCTGCAAAAAATGGATAAAGGCATATCCTTTGATTATCTAATCATTCCGAAATATGTTTATCAATTTCACGCTGCTCTGCGGGGGGAAGGAAACGACGCAGCGCCCAATGAATTAGAAGTTGATCTGTCAGCACTATCCTTATCTTCAGAGCAGATGTTTTTATTTTATTTGGCTTATAATTCCATACTAAATGTAGTATTTCATCTCGATGTACTCCGTCTTTGATATGATTTAAATAAAGTTCTTCATCATTATAATTCGCTTCCGATAGTGAAGAAAGTGACACAGAGTTTATTAAAAACGAAAAAATTTCGATTGACAAATTAGTCGGTATTCTCGACATAGCAATTATAGGACTTGAACAGCGGAACATTAACATATGATAGAAAGAAATGGTGTTAAGAAACATCTTCGTTACTAGTAAATACTGCAATCCATAATTATTGCCCTTTTAATTGCTTACTATTTAAAAAACACAAATATTTTTTTTTATTAATTGGAAATTTTAGTTCTGTTACCTTCCTTCTGCTATTTATACTTGTACTTTCAAACACTACTAGTTCATGTTTTTTCTTAAATAGTGCTGTCATGTATGTTGTTTGTTAGGTTATTATTTCATTTTAAATATGAATATGGGAAGTTATTAGATTTAGGCATATTTTTGATCACATTTATTAACCTCTTTATACTGTCATTCATTTGCATATTTTGGAGATATAGAAGTTAATGTTTATATTTTTTACTGTGAAACGCGAATAAATTTATACTTGAGTTCAGGTATTACTGATTATGTTACCTTAATAACCGCTTCCTAATTTATCATGACAGGGGCAATTTTTAATGTCTCTGAGATTTAACAGAAATAAATGTGATAATGCTGTTATTAGAAACGCTCTTTTTTTTACCCACATATGTATCTTTACTTTTATTTATGTCTAATTGAGTTTCATTTACTTAAAACCTACTATTAATGTTATATATTTATAATAACCACTTTCATAATTACTCTCACTTAAAAAAAATTATGAAATCTTAAATAATCCTAACTTAGAATTTAAGTCATTTAAAAACTATAGTGTAAAGTACTGAAAATAATTAAGCTATTATTAGTTATGCATATTTAGTCTAAAGAGAAAATATTGTATTATCTTCTGGTTTTCAGGAAATGATAAAATATTTAAACTTTAGATAAATACAAGGAATACAAAATTTTAAAAAAGTAGAAAAATATATTAATTATTAAGCTTATTTTTCTGCATAAATCAATATGTAACACAAGGACAAAATAACGACATGTTCACAACTGTTGCAAAAAGGTGGAATTTTGCGAACATTTAGGCGTCTTTAAGACGTCGTGATACGATGCCTTCACAACCAAAATATCACCTGCGAAAGACGCAATAACGACGTATGTGCGGCAAAAACCTCATCTGGAAAGACGTAATAAAGACGTCTTTGCAACGGTTGCAAAACAGTGAATGTTCGCGGACATCTGGGCGTCTTAAAGACGACATATTGCAACGTTTTTGCAACGATATCCGCGACGAGTTTGCAACGTCGTCACGACTTTGCTGTGCTACTTGGGGAATGGTTATTGTTTATCGGCGTTGTGTATTTGAGGAAAGAGGAGGAGAATTCACTGCTGATGTATACATTAACAGTATGAAAAATTTGGAAGGTGAAATAAATGAGATGCATTCATCGCAAAATGCAGCGACGCCAGTAAAACAAACGAGATTGTTCGAAAAACTTATCCAGATCTGAAGTCACTATACAAAAAATTGTATGTGTGCCAATACAGCAGTTTTAATTAAAAAACGCTTGCAGAAAACTTCAGATCAAGGAATAAGAATTGCAGTGCCTCTGTGTGCTTAAAAACTACGAAGCATTCTGCAGACTCTTGTGCCAAAATCAAAGTTGGCAAATAGAGTAATACATTTTAATGATTCTTTTAGTGTATATATTTCAAAATTATTAAAATAACTTTCACAATTGTTTAATAGCTTAAAACAGCAATAAAGATATACAAGGAACTTCATAATTATCAAAATACTTCATTGCTTTGGTGAAAAACTAAAACTTACTAAATTACCTTGTAATGTCATTAGGATTTTTGGAAGCAGAAAAGATGAAAAATATGCAACCGCCTTCGCCGGGAATCGAACCACGGACCTCTGGAATACCGGCCCAGCATGCTACCGTTACACCACTAAGGCACGCTAGGAAAGTGATAGAAATACCTTATAACCTAAATTTCTAACATTAAATATCTTCGTAACTGTAGTATTATGTTCTGTTTGATAAAAGCTTAACTACTTTATTCATTTATTATACATAAAATATTTTCTGATTTATTTAACATAATTATCAGGATTACTAAATGTATTAAGAATTTCCATACATGCTTGTGCAGTGTGATTGAATGTTTGTGTAATGAACTTTGATTTTTTATGAACGAAAAAGAAAAACAATCTCCGAATAAGTACGTTTCTGTTTTCCAGTTTCTGTGTTTAGCTGTAAAAGTAAATTCACTTCAATTATGTGTCTGCGCACTTTTGACGATGTAAATACTGAAATGTGTGTACTTTAAAAACTCAACTAAAAAAATATCCGGAAAGCTTTTGAAATTTTGGATAGTCGAGCATATAAAAAATGAAATATTGTAGAAAAGTAAATGAATGGAAGAATAAACTACTAGTCTAAAATCATAAAAACAATTTATCTTATTTGTATCAACTTGACTATCAAAAGCCAATATTTAATATTACGCAAGATTTCAAAAAACTGTATGCTGCTGATCTTTGGAATATGATAACGGGTGATTTTTGCAATGGCTGTTATGTGAATTAATACTGCATGTTGAGACTTTAAATATGAACAATAGTAATAGGAAAATTTGAAGTAGTAATTTTATATCCAACAATCTCTGCCAAATATCTTCCGTGTTTTAAGCAATTAAAATATACATTTATCCACCTGTTATTAGTTTTATAAAGTACATTTAATAATTTAAATATTATTTACTTTCCTCTATTTTAATGTTTGCCATTATAAATTTCATACTACTTTTTTAAGATTTCATATTTGTTGATTAAGCGTACAGAACAGGATATTTTTTTATCCTGACTTCCTTTATAATTTATTTAGTTATTTTATACATACATATATATTTTATGTAAGAAAGGGATTTATGTACAATAGATATATACAGATGTGTTTGGACTATGTATATACAAATAATTTTTTAAAAGGAAAATTTATAATACTTCCAAGAATTTTCGTGCATTTGTAAGGATCTTAAGTTTTACTAACGTTTATTTTATTTTAAATCTTTACTATCACTTCTTATTTTCTACTTCCGGCCAGAATTAAAAGCGTTAACTTATTTATGCAAAATTTGTCTGGCGAACGCCAAGTACTTAAGTTGTGGCTTTTTGCCAAGCGAGAGAGAGAGGAAGGAGTTAGTCGAAGCAGGCCGCTTGCCTTAGAAGTTTTACTCGGTTGCTGGTTGCCTTCCAGGCCAGAGGTTTAATCCTCTTGATAATTTTAAACGTATTGTAGTGTTAACAGTTCTCTGTACTACATACGGCTTCCTGTTAATATAAGGCCAATCTTCCACGTTTATTATTCCAAATTTAAGTTAGAGTTTAGTTATATTTTTACATTCTTACGTTCAGACCACAAGTAGTTGGTCTCTGTATTCCGAAGTACGGAAATTATTGTAAAGAGTGAAAAATAAAGGGTTTTGTATACCCTTCTTGTGTATCCTGTCTACTTCCCACAGTTATTGAACATAGCTTTAGTAAGCTCCCTGTTCCGAGTCAGGTCTGTGCATGTTCCCAAAGAAAGTAAGACGGAACATAGAACCTGATAGTGGCGCCCAACGAAGAAGAATAACCATGGCCGAGTTTCAAGAAGAACCTGTGCTGCCTGCAGAAGCGGCTCAGAATCCAGAAATGCCAGCTGCCGCCCTGGAAGGATTTGGTTACATCGTCCAGAGCATGCGCGCTTCGATGAAACCAGAAGCAACATTTAATGGAAACTCACCGGTAACCAGTTTTTTGGAAAAATTGGATGACCACTTCATGCTCTACCCCGTGCACGAGTTTCAAAAAATTACCTTAGCTACCAGCGCTTTGAGGGTCCAAGCGCTTAACTGGTTCAAATGTATAGGCAGAAGTCTCTTGGGTCAAGCAGGAAGTCCCACCTATACTTACGAGAATTTCAAGACTGCCCTAGTAAAAGCCTTCCCTGTCGTAAGGGATCGTGCGAAATTAGAAACGGAACTTTTCAGCATATATCAGCAAAGAATCGAAAATCTCTCAAGCTTTATTTTAAGAAAAATTCACGTCTTCAAACTCTTGTATGGAAACCGTCCGGATCCTGAGATAATTCAAGTGATTTTGCCGAGGTTACTTCCCCAAGTGCAAGACTTTATTGAATTAAGGAATCCGACTACACTGGAAAAATTATTTGAGCTAGCAATCCAGTTTGAAAGTAGAAGAACGGCAGACATTGAAAGAAGACGCCAATATCAACAACGAAACCAATTTGGTGCGCCAAGACCACAGCAAAGTCAAGCACACGGCTACGGAAGCAAAGCGAATCAGTGGGCAAGGAAACCCGAGCATTCAAAAACAGCCGGCGAACGTCGACAGTTCAATAGCAATCCAGGAAAAAAAGTCTCAAGGCCAGTGGAAAAAGAAGGAAAGCATGGAAATGAAAAATGATTTAAGCTAAAACGGATTTCTGCTGACGGGAGGGTGCGGAAATCCGAAGGCCAAGAAAACCCCTCTTCCTTCAAGTTAAATACAGTAATGGTGAAAAATTTGACTCTTCCGAAGATTGAAGTGTTGGTGAATAATATCCCAGCCACCGCACTCCTGGATACAGGCGCGCAGTGTTCCTGTGTGGCAGAAGATTTTTTTAGGAAGTATTTTCGGAAATACCGCATATATAATTCGGATAATACGACAGTGTTAGCGGCGCAAGGAGAAAGATGTAAGTGCATAGGTAAATTACCACTATACATCCGTATCAAGGACGAACAAGTAAAGGTTATGTTTTTTATAGTAAAGAATCTGCAAACACATATTATCTTAGGAATAGATTTTCTTTCAGAGTCACAAGCAACGCTGGATTTTAATGAAGCGTCCCTTAAGCTGACGATGAAACCAGTTCGAGAAGAAAAGGCTGAACCGCCGATGTTAAACCTTGACCACCTGCCTAATGAAGAGCAACGAAGAATCCGACAAGTGGTAAGTGAATTTGCTTCGTTATTTAGTGATATTCCAGGATTTACTCAGGTTACTAACCATAGTATTGACACCGGAGATTCAATGCCAGTTCGCCACAAAGCATACCGGTATGATAAGAATAAGGAAAAAGTTATAGAATGGCATATCACCGATATGCTACGTAAAAAGATCATAACGCCCATCTCAAGTAGTTATGCTAGCCCGGTGGTTTTATGTAAGAAAAATAATGACTATCCATTGACACATCCAAAAAGGTGGCGATTCGCGATTGACTACCGTAAATTAAACTCCATAACTAAATATCCGGTATATCCGTTACCTATTATAGAAGAAATTTTAAGGAACATAAAATCAACCAAATTTATGACAACTTTAGACTTAACGAATGGTTATTTTCAAATAGGGATCAGGCCTGAGGACGTGCCTAAGACTGCTTTTATAACCAAGTCTGGCACTTATGCATTTTTGCGAATGCCGTTTGGCCTTTCAGGCGCCCCAGCAACATTTCAGCGATGCATGGACATTGTGTTAAGACCTGTTCTCGGAAAGTCCACATTTATCTATTTAGACGATATCATTATTACTAGTGATAATCTCGACCAACATGTACAGGATTTAAGACAGGTGTTTTCTTTATTAAATGAGGCCGGTCTAAAAGTTAATGTCGAAAAGTGCAAATTTGCAGTCCCTGAATTTACAAAATATCTCAGAAAGGAATCGAGACAGACGAATCAAAAATAACTGCTGTACAAAAGTATCCGACTCCAAACACGGCGAAGAAGCTCTCTTCTTTTCTAGGACTTTGTTCATATTATAGGTCCTTTATAAAAGATTTTGAAGCTATTGCTGAACCATTGTTAAAATTAAAAAGGAAAAAGGCAAGATTCTCGTGGACGGCCGAAGCCAATAGTGCGTTCGAAAAATTAAAGCAAGCATTAACGCAAGCCCCTGTGTTGAAATTTCTGAAAAGGATGAGAATTTAGAAATTTCAGCGGATGCTTCGGATTATGCGGTAGGAGCGGTACTTTCACAAAATCAGCAGCCCGTGGCATTTTTTAGCCGAACTTTAAATCAAACACATAGAAACTATTCCGCGACTGAGAGAGAGGCACTTGCAGTTCTGTTAGCAGTGCAAAAGTTCCGAGTTTATTTTGGAAAGGCGCCAATAACAGTGTACTCTGATCATGCGGCGGTAACTAGATTGTACTCAGGGAAAAACTTATCCCCAAGGTTAATAAGATGGGCACTCAAGCTACAAGAATATAATCTGGTAATCGAGCATACCCCCGGAAAGGAAAATATCGTAGCAGATGCCCTATCCAGAATTAAAATAGATGAAGAAGGTAATACTGTAAAGGTGGCAATGCTCACAGCATGTACAATAAATTCCCGAGAAACTGTAATAACCGAACTGGGTAAGGATCCTGAGTTTGGAAGCATTTATGAGTATTTAAAGGATCCTGAAAATTTTAGCCACCAAGATATTGTGGCGATAAGAAATAGGGCGGCCCATTACGAACTAATAGATGGTCTATTATTTTATACAAAAACTACAAATTCCAACAACGAATTTCGACCTGTTATCCCAGCTAGTCTTAGATTAAATATCCTGCAGGAGTTGCATGACAGCCCTTTAGCTTCTCATGCTGGTATTCGAAAAACTATACAACGCGTACGCGAGGCAGTCTATTTTCCTGAACTGCAAAAGTTAACAAGGGCGTATATCCAGTCCTGCCCAACATGTCAAGCAGTTAATTATATTAATTTCTGCCCGGCCAGGTTTCTAAATAGTATTAAATCCGAATTTCCAAATGAAATAATTGGCATCGATTTATTGGGCCCTTTCCCAAAAAGTCAGTTAAATAAAAGTCGCTATCTCCTTGTTATGGTTGATCATTTTAGTAAGTGGACCGAAATTGTTCCCTTAAAACGAGCCTCCGCGAAATTAGTTACTGATTCTATTTTAAATAAATATATTTTAAAATACGGGGCGCCCCTAAAAGTTATATCGGATAATGGTCCTCAATTTGTAAGTAATGTATTTGAAGACATGTGCCAAAAACTGGGCATACGTCATTTAAAAATGGTCCCGTATCGGCCGCAATCAAATATAGCGGAACGGGTCAATAGAAATATAGTGAAAATTATCCGTAGTTATGTTAAAAATTTTCATAAAAGCTGGGATAACTATGTCAATGAATTTGCTTTCGCCCTTAGGACCGCAAAACATGATACAACGGGCAAAACTCCTGCTGAGTTATTTTTAGGCAGAAAGATTATAACGTCGTTAGATAAATTATTTTATGTGCAACAAAGAGCCCCAGAATTTAAAATGGGTGATATAGAAAAATTAATTAAAGAAGCAAAAAAGAATACTGAAGTAGCACAGAGAAAACAGAAGCTTTATTATGATATGAAACGACGGGGAGTAACTTATAAAGTAGGGGATGAAGTGTTAAAAATTAAGCATTCACTTTCTTCAGCACCAGAAGATAAAACTGCCAAATTTTTTCCACGATTTGAAGGACCATATGTCATAGAAAAAATAACTCACGCTGTAGTGGTGTTAAAAGCCAGAAATGGTGAAACATGCTCCACAAACATTGATCAAATAAAACCCTACTATGATCGTAATAAAATGCAAATTTTCAAAGATCTTTTGCAGGATCCGGCACGGCAGACACGGCAGGCACAAGCTCCAGAGGTGGAACAAAGTCAAGCACAAGGACAAGCCATTAGGAGGCAGGAGCAATTAAAAAGAAAGTTTCCCCGTTGTAAAATTGAAGGTAACAAGAAAAAGAAGCCGTTCCACCGTCCAGAAAAGAGAGCTCACGAACACCCCCAGAATGAAGAAGGGAGAAGTACGACGAATGCAAAGAAGGCCAGGAGAAATAACGGCAACTATAACCCGGCTCCCAAACGGAAGATCAACTCATCGGACAGGACTCTCCGCAGCAAATGTCGCCGAACTGCGGAAGGGCCACCAGCGGCGGAGGAAAAGTTACAAGGAAATTTTGAACGGCCAGCAACGAGGTCCAAGCAGGAACGCGAAAGAAGTGTCCCAGTTCCGCCAAGACCAGCTGCCATCAAACGGCCAAGACCACAGGCAGAGGCGAAAAAGAAGGTATTCAAGGGTGACCGAACTGGAGGAAAAAGAAAGTTTCTAGAGGAAGGCACTGAAGGGCGAGCCCGCACAAGAAGGAGGATAAATCAAATCAGAATCTGCGCTACCTTCCAGGACTGGGCTCAGAAAAGAATGTCCGAATATCACAAAGATAAGTAAAATTTTATGTTACTTTGCAAACTTAAGTTAATCTTTCATTCTTACTGCAAGTGGCAGATTTTAAGAAGTTTTACCTCATGTGAGGTCTACCTTTATCGCCAAAAAGGCGAGAAATGAGTTGTTACCGATTTTGGTATTATGTTTTTCAATTACTCGCGAGTAAAACTAAAGTTGATGTATAATAGGAATGTGTAAATACTTAAATATTGTAAAAGTTATTGTATAAATTTTATTTAAAAACATTCTGGCAAGAAAGAAGTTTTAGTCTGAAAGACTTTTTGAAATGTAGTATCTAAATGTAGAAGAATTGGCATTTGCTTTGAAAAGAATAGAAGTTAACAATGTACTACTAATGTATGTTTTAAAATGCGTAAAATTAACGGCATGTTAATATGTTCTTATATACAATGTGAACTGTTATTTTAAATGTTAAGAAATACTGTGATATGGTAAAAGTGAAAGTAATGCCAAAAATTTTTAAAACTTATTCGTGTGACTGAAAAAAGACCAAATTATGGTGAATATGTGTTAAAGGTTGAATGAATGTAGTTAGGCTCTCTGACGCTACACTTCAGAGTTAGCCACTTTCAGAATAGTACCTCAGGGTTTAGAGTTGAAGATAGGGTGTGTTACGAGGTCTTGTCATGTTGAATTTTAACACGTTAGTGTTTTGATTGTAGGAGGCAGTGTTGAACACGTATACATAAACACATTCGTGTTTGGTGTTCTTTTACAACACATGTCAGAGAGCACGGGGAGAGATAATTAAAATAGTCATGAATGAAATAAGAATGTTAAGAGAAATATAAATATGCATGTTACTTGCCATTTCATTGTGTAACATCTCATTAAACTAGTTTTCCTTCCAGATCTCTGGAAGGAACCAGATTTGAATAAAAGCTCCTGTTTAGATGCAGTACAGATGAAAAATTGGGTGTCCATGGAGCTGCTATTGTAAAAACAAATTTTTTTTTAAATTTCTAGTTTCTAGTGAGAAATATTTGTAAAAGATTGGCCTCGCGTTAGATTCTAGAGCTAAAAGTTTTCAACAAGGTCGTTTTAGACCTCAGTTTCAAATTAATTAACTCTGGCGGGAAGTATGTAAGGATCTTAAGTTTTACTAACGTTTATTTTATTTTAAATCTTTACTATCACTTCTTATTTTCTACTTCCGGCCAGAATTAAAAGCGTTAACTTATTTATGCAAAATTTGTCTGGCGAACGCCAAGTACTTAAGTTGTGGCTTTTTGCCAAGCGAGAGAGAGGAAGGAGTTAGTCGAAGCAGGCCGCTTGCCTTAGAAGTTTTACTCGGTTGCTGGTTGCCTTCCAGGCCAGAGGTTTAATCCTCTTGATAATTTTAAACGTATTGTAGTGTTAAAAGTTCTCTGTACTACATACGGCTTCCTGCTAATATAAGGCCAATCTTCCACGTTTATTATTCCAAATTTAAGTTAGAGTTTAGTTATATTTTTACATTCTTACGTTCAGACCACAAGTAGTTGGTCTCTGTATTCCGAAGTACGGAAATTATTGTAAAGAGTGAAAAATAAAGGGTTTTGTATACCCTTCTTGTGTATCCTGTCTACTTCCCACAGTTATTGAACATAGCTTTAGTAAGCTCCCTGTTCCGAGTCAGGTCTGTGCATGTTCCCAAAGAAAGTAAGATGGAATATAGAACCTGATACATTATGCTGCTAAAAATTGATCAGTAAATATATAAAGAATGAAATTTAGAACCAATTTTTCACAAAGACTAAAACTTGAAATTCAAATTAACTTGATGAAATCCTGTAAATGTAGAATATCAAATATTCTTTTTAGACTAGTAAAATCTTTTTAAATTGAAGATATTTTTAATGATTTTACTTAATAAAATTAAGTTTAATTTAATTAATTAGGTTTCCCACTCCCTTTGCTACTGGTGTTTGATAAGAGGTTCTCTCAAAGTTTTGCGTTAAAATTATTTTGAACTTTCAAGGATTTTCCACTGTAGGATTTTAATTTTTTCTACATTTTTAAGGGCATGTTTTCATTTTTTTAAGATTCTTTTTAGATTAGAAAAATATTTTAAATTGGAAGAAATTTTAATGATTTTGCTTTGTATTTTTGCCATTTCCCTTCGCTTTGAGGAGGACCAGAATTTTCGGGTGAACTATTACGATAAAAAATATATTGAAATGGTTCATCAGCTGATTCTGGATATAGAAAAGCGAGGATTTTGTTTTAGAAGGGGAAATGTAATTAAATTCGACATACCCTTTATTGACAAGTTGTTGAAGTCGGTTGGATTCCTCATCTTTCTTGCTCTTTTAAACTCTTTTTTTTTTGGTTTTTCTTGTGATGGTTTAGTTTAATTTTTACATTTTAAAATATTCTTATTCTACATTTATAGGATTTTGTGAAGTTCATTTGAATTTCAATTTTTTAGTCTTCGTGAAAAGTTGGTTCTAAATTTCTTTATATATATATAAGAACTCCTGGACTCCTAGAAAAAACTAATTTATGTATTTATTTATTCCATGTTTTTATTTTGAAACATTTTAGTACATGCTTTTCCTCAATATTTTAAAAGTTGATTTTTTTGTTGAACTGAAATATGTAAAATGGAAAAATTCTATCAGAAAACATAATTCAACTCAGAATTGAAACAGGAGATAAATGGAGATAATAATAATAATAATGGGGAGTATTTGCTCCCATTCCCCTAGGGGTCATTTGAAACATTTTAGTGTGTTTTTCCATTCAGCTAAAACAGTAAAAATGTAGAAAAATTCCCCAGAAACATAATTCGGCTGAGAAACAAAGAAGGAAAAAATGGGTTGGCGTCAGGAAATTGATTGGTCTGAAACAGAGTTTCTTAAACTTTTTTTCAGTCGTGACCCCTTTTTTATCACTGAGATTTTGTCGCGACCCCAAGACCCCAAAATATTTACGAAAATTTTGTGGGACCCCCATAAGCATTGCAAAAATCCGACCCACGCGTAAGTGAAACTGTCACTATGTCACTTTTTTCACTTGTGCTGTAAGATACTATTGAAGTTTTAGGTCCTTAACTTTAATTTCTAATTTTAAAACGTAGAAAAATGTGAAAATTTTTAATAAGTAACAGATGAAATGACAGCGTCACGTGCAAAGCAAGTAACATGAACATTTATACTATAAAAAGAGTGCGTCTTAACGTTTTTGTTTTTCACTTTGTACTGTCTTATCTTTATCTATTTTCAGATACATTGTGTAAAAATATTCGGTAATTGTAAAATTATTATATTAAGTTAAAGAAATACCAAAACTGCTAAAATTTTTTGCGCCTCCTGCTGTAGATGGGGGTCGCGATCCACAGTTTAAGAAACTTTGGTCTAAAGTAACGTTACAATATTTGACTTTGTTAGAACATTGGATAATTGAGGCCACAACCAGTGCGGTTATGGCAGGTGTGCAAAATTTTGGAATTTACAGAAACATCAAGTAGTAAAATTTTTGGAATTTAGGAGTGGAAAAATTTTTAGAATTTATGATCCACAGAAATTGCATAGAAAAATGTACCTGCTGAAACTAGGAACCACAGAAAAATGTACCTGCTGAAACTAGGACTCCAGTGCATGGTTAAATTCTTGTAAGGAGTGTATGTTTGAACGCAGAGATGCATTTTGAGTCATGATCGCTAGGTCACCAGCCTACACAGCATTATGTGATATGTCATTCATGCAAATAAGGAATAAAATTGATTGCACATTAGTTAAATAACCCAACTCATTCCTTGTAAGTATTATGCGAGAGTACTGTAATTGCTGAATAAGAGTACAACACTTGCTTCCTGTTCATCTGAAATGGAATAGATCTTCTAGCAGGTATTCTGCCAGAAGTTTAAGGAATGGATCATTCTGTATTTAGTTAGATAATCAAAATACACAAGCTATGGACATAGCATATTTAACCGTAATTTACTTTTCACACTGGACAGCCAATGTTTATCCATTTTCATATAAGTCGTACTTTCCCGTAATTTTGAAAATACTCTGTTGCATGCTTTTCTGTTAAAGACAAGTCTGAAATCTTTTTTTTTTTTTTTTTTTCAAAATGCAACTGATAACTTGTTTACAAAATTTACAATTATTTTTTTACAAAATTTAAATTTGGGAGTCATGAACAAATTTGTGGGGGGTCACCAAATTCAAAGAAATTTATTTGACAATAAAAGATATACGGAATTTGAAGAGAATTTTGGATGTTTTTTAACATTTGCCAGGAATTTTAAATTAAACGTTTTCGTACTTTGATTTTATTGTTTTCCACTTGATTTGTGTGTTACGGTTGATAATTTCCAAATAGCTCGAATCAAATTTTAAAGCAATTGCATATGTGCAGCTAAGATGTAGTTTTTTCGGCTATCTTAGTAGAGTCTTTGCATGCCATTTATAATTGTAATACGCATCGTTTATAAACTATGTTTCTTATTTCTAATAAATTTGTTGCCAAGTAAGCGGATAACATTTCTTAAGTATTGGAAAATTGAGAAGCGTCTCGAAGGATAATAAAAACGATTTTGTTTTAGTTGCAATTTTGCTCATGATGGTTAAATGGCCCAAAATAGATACCCCAACGTTCACAAGAGAAACGGGATGGATGGGCCAACATCAAATAAACTTGGAGAAAAACTATTAATGAAAATGCAAACAAAAATGAATCCACTGGCTCTCTTTCTACTTCTAATAAAAAATTGAGTATATATCAAGAAGAGTTTATTTTATACTGTTTTACATGCTGCATTATCAATGGAAACTGAATATCCATTGTGTGCTAAATGCAGTGAAAACTTGGCACATGGAAAGCATGAAATCTGCGAAATTAAAAACACATTTAGAAACTAAATATAAAGATTTAGTTAATAAATCTGAAGAATTTTTTTAAGGAATGAGCTGAGAGCATGGAAAATTAAAATGTATTTTTGAAAAAATATACAACATTTCCTGAGAATGCTTTATGGCCTGAGAATCCTTAAAAGTTTCATATTTAATTGCAAAAAATTTAAAACCTCCTACAATTGGAGAATCACTCATTCTTTCTTCAGGAATTAAAATGACATCGTTTATGCATGGAGCGAAATATAGTAATGATTTAAAAACAATAGCATTATAAAAAGATACCGTTTCTCACCAAATTTCTGTTATATCAGACACTATAGAATACAAAATCCTGTCTTTACTATACAACTTGATGAAACTACCGACATTACTAAAATGTTTCAATTCATTGTTTATCTGAGATACGTTTTTGAAGACGACGCAATAGAATATTTTTTATGTTGTAACATTTGGGAAGGAAAAGCAACTGGAGAGAAAATATTTGAAATTACTAACAGATATTTTGAAACGAATAATCTTACCTAGACACACTGTGTTGCAGTTTGTACTGATGATGCCGCAGCATTAACAGGTACTAATAAAGGACTAAGAGGGTTAATAATGAAAATTGTTCCCCATGTAGTATTCAACCATTGTATGACACATAGACAAACTCTTGTTGCAAAAGACATTGATGAAGAATTGCACAAGATATTGCAGGTTATTACTGCAATTAATTACATTAAAAGGCAAGATCCTAAACAGTTGTCTCTTTTTAATACGCTGTAATGAGATAAGTTCTGTGTATGACACATTATTACCAAAGACAGTTGGCTTCCACACAGAAATATTCTGCGACATTTTTCGATTTGAGAAATATAGTTTACATATTTTTGGAAGAAAAGAAACATACATCAGCAAGTTCATTCATTAATAATGATTGGTTAGGAAAAGTCAGTTACATAGTAGACATTTTCTAAAAACTTAAATATTTTAATACTGAGCACCAATATTGAAGCTTTTAAAACTAAGCTAATACTTTGGCAAGGAGAATTGAACAAAAACAACATAAACATGTTTTTCAGAATTAACTAAAAAATATAATTTTTTGTTTAAAACAACATATGATAAAATTGACAGAAAACTTCTTGAAAACTTTCCAAATCAGAAATTAGGTTGGATCCGTGAGCCATTTTCCTTTGGTATTTTCAATTCCAATGTATCTTTAAATGAAAAAGAACAATTAATTAATATTTTAAGCGGCGGAATACTATGTGTTCAAGTTAAGTCTCTAACTTGCCAAAAATTTTAGTTATCTATTGGAAACGAATAGGCCGATTTAAAAGGAATGAAAGCAAATTATTACGTTTCTTACATAAAATTGTATAGTTGTAAGGATTATGTTAATTTTATTAACAGTTAAATTTTGAGTTAAACTTCCTTTCCTATTGATTCTTAATTTCAACTTCCGGCCAGAACGTAGTTTTAGAATCACGTCTGAATGCTAATGAGGAAGAGCGGTATTTAACCGCGAAGTTCTACAGTCTTAGAGAGAGATATACTAGATATTCTGGCTGCACGCATCCGCCTTTTTAGGCTACTCTCTCGTAAGCTATTATTACGCTCGGCCGTACTTTAGGCCCTTGATAGCTTCGCAGTCAATTACCGTTAAGGGGCCAACTCTGTTGGAATTTTGATAGCTTCGGCTGTATCTCTTTAGTTAAGATTAGTTTAGTTTAATTCTTAGTTTCTTAAGCCCAAGGGTCGGCTTTATTGTACAATTCCAAGACGGAGTTTTGTTAAACTTTAGTTTCCTGTGCACGAACTCAAGCGATTATTCGCTTACTAGTTCTTAAGATTCTTCACTTTCAACTGTAACTTAGAATTACACAGTGGAGAATCCTACATAGTAAACCTTTAGCTTATATTTCAAAGCTTCCAAAATGCTTATGTTACATTTCTCTGTTATATAAGCATTGAAAGTGGATTTCTCACTGAAAAGAAATAATTTTGCTATTGAATTAACATGGAGAATTTTTTGTTAAAGTATTTTTTCTCTGTGCCATTTAGTTGCATCTACTACAAACTAAAGATTAAAGAACTGTTTTTAAAACATTTTGGATTCGTTGTCATAGAACATGAAGCACTAGATTAGTGAGTGTTTATTACATTATTGACAAATATGGTTTTTAAACAAATCAAAAATTTTCAGCGGAGGTAATTATTTGTCAAATCTGAATGTGTTTTCAAAGCGGAAATAAATAATAAGTGATAAAAAGAAAATTCACTTAGAACATTCACATTTCTAGCCAAGTAATTTGCTTTGCTTTAATCTTTATAATACAATATATTTTACAATGATAAGGCAAAATCCAATGTGAAAGGTTATGTGAAGATTACTATAGTACCTACAGTATTAAGCATTTCGTATAATCCCATAACCAGATCATAATATTAAAATAAATTTTATCTGAATGAAGTTTTCTCATTATAGAAACAGTCAAATAATGCAATTACAGAATGCACTTTCAGACTATATACATAATACAGCCAAAGTTCTGTTTATGTTACTTCTCGCCCTTCAGCGCGTGCTCAAGAATTACCATCCAGGAGAAACTAGTCGATTTTTGCATGACGTCAAAAATTAGAAAAGTGGGGTAGGGTTTGGAAATACACTGCGGGACTCGAATCTCGGACCTCTTGAATACACGCTGAGAGTGCTGACCATTACACCCCTAAGGCATGCTAAGAAGGCGGAAGAAATACCTTATAGTGTGTTGTACAAACAAATATTTTCACTCAGGGTGAACAGACATCTGAAACGCTTCGGATCGTCAGAACAGCGACAATTTTTTTAGCTTTTCTGACGAATCCCACTTTTTCTGAGAGCATCATAGTAGCAGCATCCGTGTGTGGAGGTGCCAAGGAGAAAGGCTCTTAGATGCTTGCATTTTTGTCATCATACTGGCCCAGCTCCTGGACTGATTACATGGAGTGCCATTAGGTATACATTCTGTTCATCTCCAGGACTTTTACAAGACACCATTACTGAGGTTTAGCACAGTTTCATTATCTCACTAGAAGTACAGGGCGCCTTCGATTTGATATGATGAACCGATGTACTCAGAATATTATAGAATATGGGGTTTCCAAAGATTCTGCTTGACCTAGTATATAGTTCCTAAACAATCCCCGCCTACGAGTCACAACGAACGCAGATGTTCATTCAGACAGATGTGTCAACAGCGGCTGTTCCGAAGGATCTTGCCTGGATTCGCTGCTATAGAATCTAGCAGCTGACACTTGAATCTCTTCAATGCAAACCCCTCAGTGCACGGAAACATAGACATATCCATACTTTTGTCAGTTACTAAGGTTCACAGACGCAGCGCATATGAGACTAGTGAGCAAGAAGCAATGAACAGGAGGGCTAAATGGGCTGATGACTACACACTAATTATTAATACACTAATTATCGCCAATTCGCTAATTATTGTCAACTCAAAAATCCAAGGTAGGCTTATCTGCCATGGAAGTGCCATCTACGAAAACCCTGCATTAACCATCATGGCAAAAATATAAAAATATTATTACGAATTTTGTATTTAGATACATAATTTTAGTAGAATTATAATTAAAATTGTTGTATTTCCCTGTGCAATGCAGCGCGAGACAAATTTTAAGGGAAAGCTGTGCCGGAAAAGTAAGAATACAGGGGCACGTAACTTTAAGTAAAAGATTTATAAGGTATTTATCCCGCCTTCCTGGTGTAATGGTTCTGCACGCTGGGCCTATATTTCAGAGGTCCGCGGTTCGATTCCAGGCGAAGGCGTTTGCTCATTTTTCATTTCTCCTGCTTCTAAAAGAATACCTAATGTCTCTGCAGGCTGTCTCGGTAATATGCATTGAAATTGAATAAATGTAATTGACCACTATGTTAGCTGTAACCGCAATGCAATCCTCTTATTGCTTTCCAGAAATCTTGAGAAGCAGAAATTACTAGAAATTTCTCGCGACCATCTGAAAGCTATAAAATCCAGAGAGAGAGCATCTCAGATCAGCTGCTTTGTTTCTGTTATTGGATTTGTTTAGCTCCGCGTGAACTGAGATATCTGAATTACCTTTCCCTTTAGATAACGCTTTGCATTGCACTGTATTTTAACGTTTTTAGTAGCTTGAACTATAACTACTGGTTATACTGCGTAATATTGTGAACACTTATACGAATATCTCTGCAGAAAATTCAAGCGTTTTGACATATTTCTTTTGATGAGAATAACTTTTTATTGATTTATTATTGGACTTCATTCAATCTATTACGAACCCGTACGCACGCAACAATATTAAGAAGATCGGGATGTCTTGGGATCACAATATTTGTAAAATGAATGAAAAATATAGTGGAAATATTAAAAATATATTTTAGAAGTTATACGTTTACTTAGTGTTGTCTGTTTATAGTAGATGCACCTTTGAGAATCCAAATTTATTTATTTATTTATTTTTTTTTTCTCTGCTAAAACCGGGATTTCGTCTTAAATATTTAGATTAATGATCAACTTTTAGTTTGCACCATAATCATTTTTACCCCACAAAACTTTCACGAGAAAAGAAAATGCGATTATTGCAACTTGAATGTTACCTGGATTACCAACATAACTTTGTAGCGGCTCTGACTGCTTATATGAGCTTTTATAAATTTTTAAAACTGATTTTTTTTTGTACAGGATATATGGTTTAATATGAATTAACTCAGTTATCTTATTAGTTTGCCTTTACTTCTACTTTCGTTAACTCCCACCAGAATCTATTAGTTAAAATATGTAAGTGCTGATTTTTAGACTTTGAGGGAGAAGTTTTGGCAGTCTTGCTGGGCTGTTATTTCGTTTACGTCTCCTTGCTACTTGAATTAAATTATAGGTTTTAACTTTTATAGGTTTAATAGGTTTATAGGTTTAATTATAAGCAAGATGTATTTACTTCGGGAGCGAGGCAAAGCTTATTTAGACGCTTATTAAATTATATTTCGTGGATAAGGAGAAAGACTTTCAACTTCAATTAAATATGATGTTAAAAATGGGAAATGACTCCATATTTACATAATGCTAAATGGAACTCCCTCAACGTCGTTATTAGATGCAGGGACGCAGAGTAGTTTCTTTGTGCAAAGTTTTTTCGGAAAACGTTTTGTTGAGTCCAGGTTACTTGATGCTTTGGAGGCAAAAATCGTGACGGCGTAGGGTAAGAATTGTGAATGTGGAGTGGTAAGCAGTGGACAATAAGCAGTGGAACGTTAAGCATCTAAATGCATCCGTTCTGTTCTATATGGAGAGGAATTTGCTTGCCAGTATGATGTTTCGATTAAATTTTCTGAAAGCAATAGGCACATAACTTAATTTTACTGAACCATAAATGTCGAGAAAAGCTTCTCATGATATAAAAGCTTATATTCTGACAGAAGATCTTTCACTTTTGGAAACATTAAGAAGCACTTAATAATTCAGTGCAAATGTAATACATTTGCATAAGGTTGAAATTCGGAAGAAAACAATAAAATTCATGTGACAGATATGTGTAATTGCTTGGGTTTTAATCCTTTAATGTTTTTCGATTACTTCATTTTTATGTTATTATTTTTTATCGACGTTTATTTTTTAATTTTAATGATAATGTTTCCCTTTTAAGGGCATTTTTAGCGAATTTTCAGACCATTGAAATCAGGGCCTTACTAATAACCATGTTCCGTATAGTTTATGATGATGTTAATTAGCTCAACTAGAAGTAGCAATCAAAGCACTTTCGTACGTGTTCTCTACTATCGGCTAGTAGTTTCTCAACAGTAACATATATCCATTGAGAATCTCGCACATACTTAATCCATTTTATGTCTAGAAGTCGAATTAATCAAAGTTTAGTAAATGAAATACATAATTTAAACTTGAGACTCATTCACTCAGCACGGTTTAAGTAACGAGGATTGTTACAGAAGTATATATGAGGAAAAACAAATATTGCCTCACTTATCGTTAAGTAACTCTTCTGCAGTTTCAAAAGAGTTATAGAGTCTGCTTCTCCTGTCAAGATGAAAGATATTTTCTGCATAGTTTAGAAGCCACAGTATTTTGTCAAAACAGTGTTGAATTTAACAAATGCAGTGCTTGAAACTTTGCCTTAAGCCTTTGTTCGAATGTCGCTTGATTAACCAATGTAATTTATTGCATTGAGAAATTTCATAGTTTGCTCTTGGACAGATTTTACTTAAAATTAGGATACTGAAATTTTATCTGATGTACGCATGATTTCCTTCAATTTTGTCTACGGAGAAAGTATTATGGGCAACTTGAATCAAAACTTCATCATCCGCATTAAAGCTATTCACAAATGATTTCACAATTTAAAAATTTTCACTGTAGTACATGTCAGCCTTGTTTCCCCAACGTGCTATAACAGTCTTCGGTGGCAAAGTTAGATTAGAAACTTAGAATTTAAAATGCTATAAACTATGTATTGCTTTTAAGAACATTTTCTTTACATTAGAGACAAGCTTGTCAATATCGGGATAATTTGCACGAATTTCTTCAGCGAGATGATGAACGTGTGAGCTAGGCAAGTCAAATAGACTAATTGGGGATAAAATCCCTTCATTGACTTTCCATCTTTAACCACGTGGGGTGCAGCATCGCTTAATAAAAGCAACACGCCATTGTGCTGCATACCATTTCTCCATAAAATATTTAGTGATTTTTCAAAGAACTGAAAAATTGCAGAGTGGCTCACCTTTTAAGGTTCGTCGACATTAAGCAAAAATATCTTGGAAACTAAATCTGGATACAAATTACCTATACTGCACACATGACGACCATCAGTCACATTGGTTTCATCAGTTGAAAGAGATATTATTTTTTTGTCGTTTACAGGCTCTCTAATTTTCTCTATTGTTTCCGAGAAACAATTGTCTTCATAATTTTTTTCGTTGCATAGATTCAGCAGATTTCATTTTAACCTGTACAGTTGTCTAAAATCTGGTAAAATCAAGGTTATTCAATTTTTCTAAAGGAATGTTTGCGGGCAGGAAAACTTCATATAACTCTTTTTAAAACGGTTTCTTTGATGACATTACTAAAGAGCTATGCACAAACAAAAGTTGAAATACTTGGCTCTTTTTCTTTATTAGTTTAGCTGCTTCTTTATGTTTATCTCGCTTCATATGCTGCGTAATGCTACATCCTTTCCCTGCTGCAACGCTTTTTTTCACATAATTTACAAAATAAAATAATTCTACTTATGGATAACTCCTTTTCTTCAAGACATTGCCAAGAACTCGTCTTTTCCTGTTGAAAAGGTAAGGAAGCTCTCATTATCTGATTCTACGAAACGAAATTTATATTGCGTCGGCGAGAGGAAGGCGTTTGAATCACGTGATTTTAGACTATTCCTTTCTTAATATACAGAGAATATACTTCAAAATGTTGTGAAGCGCCCCTACCCCCAAAAAACCCTGAATAACCAACCCCTAAAATGTTCTAAAAATTTTTTAAATGCTTTAACCCTTGGCACTCGAGAGGTGACTCTCACTCACCATGTGATTTGATGCCGCAACTCGAGAGGTGACTCTCGCTCACCACTTGGTTTGATGCGGAAACTCGATGCCCGGTAATAAATGATACCTGTTTTAAATGGCTTATCTTTTCTTATCTATTACAAAGTCTGTTCTCAGAGAAATGAACCCGGAAAAAGACATCAAACGACATATTATTGTTATACTTGAACCGACAAGCCGAGCATGTATCTAGGGAATTGTTACACGAAATATCATACACAGAAAAATTACAGAGACTATTTAAGAAATTTATGTTTATAAAGGAGTAAAGATATATAAAATGTTAAAATATAAAATTTTATACATTAATTTTGTGTGTAATCATTTTAAGTTACTGGTAAGAAATGCGCCAAAAAAGCTGCCAAACGTCTCGAGTTGTTGGTGCGCTGCGTGAGAAATGTCCCGAGCGCAAAGGATTTAAAAAAAAAAAAAAAAAAAAAAAAAAAAAAAAAAAAAAAAACTGAAAAGTTTCAGATTTTAAATTACGTCCAAATGGGTGTTTCTTTAACATTTTGTATGTTACCTTTATTTAATAAATATCATGTTCTTCGCATTTAAACCATAAGTAGAAGAAGCTTCAGTTCAAGAGCAATATTGCAAATTAATTTTAAAATGAGCACATCTATAGAATTTTCTATACACAGTCTCGCGCGTTGGAGATAAAAATGTTTTTTCTGTACAACGTTGCCATTGCTCGCTTTGAAATCTTTGAGTTTGTTAATAAAAAATTCGTTAAAGTTTTACAAAATATGAAAGCGATAATTAAACAAACTCCAAATTTAGGCTTCCAGGTGCTCATGTTCGCAGGAGGATTACATTATTCAAAATTTGATGGCTCTAGGTACCGTTGTTTCATCACAATGGGAGAAACATACATTCATTTATACAGATTTTTCATTATTTAATTTCTTTAAATATAATACAGAGCGATAATACTTGGTGGCAACAATTTGAAAAGTGAAACAACGCTTGTAATGAATCAACGCCAAATGCCAAAACGAAATTAATAGTCGTTCCGGGAAAATTGCCCCTTTAAACTAAAAAAAAAAAAGGCATCTGTCATCAAAATACGGGTTTGGGTTATTAGTCTTACATTGCTGTAATTCTTGGTTATTAGTCTTGCCTTACTGCCGATGATTCGGCCTCTTTATCAAAATATTGTGCGCATATACCATTCTGAGGTAAATTTTGCTATGAAGTAAAATGCTTGTCGAAAAATGTTTCTCGTAAAAATTACTTTATTTCAGAACTCATACGGATTTTATCTAAATCCTTAGTGTAGGTTTTTGTTTATTCCGATTTTTGCTAAATTGATGGAAGTTAGTAGTTCGACTAGAAGGTAAGTCAGAAATGCTACGCTTATTACTCTTTGAAAATGTATGTGACAGAGAGTTTTTGTAATGCGGTAAAATTTCTGTAATGTGTAAAACAAACAGAGAGTTTTTTTAATGTGGTAAAGTTTCCGTAATCTGTAAAATAAACAGAGAGATTTTGTAATCTGTGTTTCTGTAAAAATTCTGTTATCCAAAATATAAACTATTCATATTTTTATTTAAAGGGCAATGGAAAGGTTTATTTCTGGTTACATAAGCCGCATGAATCAGCCTTTGGAACTCAAGTAAACTAATCAATCATCTTTAAATAAAATTTGAAAAGGGTAAAACGTACAATGAATATTTATGCGAAACATAATGATTAAAAGTGATAATTCTGTGGCACTTCTTAAACTGACTACTCAGATTTTTTTTTTTTTTTTTTTTCCGAAGGCCCGTTTAATAGTACTTTATTATTGCAAGGAATTATCAGTGCTATATTTTATGAGTGCAGTGTTTTACGTTTCTTGCTAATAAAGAGTAAAATAACAAGCTCAGAATTTGACACTTCACACATCAAATATAGATTCAATCATTATTTATTTTTACAGTTTAACAGATTTCATCATAACACATTTATTCATTTTATTTTGTATGATACAAATAAGGAATGCAAACAGAATCCAAAAATTGAATTACAATTAGTATAATGTAGTAATTCAGTAAGAGAAAATATTTAAGTGTTAAAAATTGTATCACAGTCAAAAAAAAAAAAAAAAAAAAAAAAAAAAAAACTTGAAAAGTATTTAAAAAAGCATACAATGAAGCAAGCGATGAAAATTACTTCCCCTCGTTTTTTAAGTTAGCGTGAAAAAATAACCCTGAGAGGTAAAAATAACAATGTGATTGAAATTAAATATTTTTTAATCAACCTGCTCGACTGAATAACTCAGAATTTAACAATACACAGTAACATTTTCACTGATAACACATATATAAAAATATTGATAATTTTATTGTTAACAATTTTAACTTGCGCTAAATTGTTATTGCTTATGTATATGTCATAAAAATATTCAGTTTAACATAAACATATAGTATATGCATATATATATATATATATTTTTTTTTTTCAAAATATTTCAAAAACTGAAAAGGAACTAAGTACTAAGAGCAAAATTTTAATGAAAGAGATTCCCAAGTCATTATTAAAAAATCCTTAAATAAAGAATTAACATAAGCGAACCAGAGCACCATATATCACAATACAACAGTTTTCATTAAATTAGTATCAGCTAATTTAAATACTACAATTTTAGAGGAGAGAGAAAACACAAATGAAACAAAATAAAGTAAATGCTTTGGAATAATATATATACTATATATACAAGGTGATCACAACAGTGCCCTGTTTCAAAAGAGTACAACTTTAATATTGAAAAAATTAATCTGCCCAATTTTTTCCTATAGTTGCGTAAGCTCAAAAGGCAGTGGTAATATGGATTTGAATCACAAAAATTCGATGCGCACGCTACCGTTTACACGGAAAACAGCTCCAACCACGTTATGCAGTGTATCCGGTGTGATGAAGTTGACAACAGTTTCGGCGCGTCCTTGAAGATCATCCAGTGTTCTACATAAGGGAGAAACACCTATTTTAACTTTAATACAGCCCCCTAAGAAAAAGTCACAGTTAAGTCCACAACTTCCTTCAAGATAGAAGGTCTACCAGAATGTCCTTTATTTTGATTATAAATGCAACCAGTTTCACTAAATATTTTTTGTCATTTTAAAACGGATTTTTACGTGGATGAATCAATTCCAAAATTCCATTCGAACTTACCAGATGATACGACTGTTTTCGAAAAGTGCTCACCAGCTTCGTTGTTATAGGGGTGAACTCCGTTTTCGATAGCTTTGCGATCTTTGTTATCACATTTATCAACTTATTCAAGCAACTTTTTTATTTCATAACATCTTGAAATCGGGGACTGTTTTTGTCCTCACTATGTATTCACAGAGAAAGAAAGAAACTAATAAACGCACACTCTACCTCTCATTGATACAGCTGTATTTAAGAGTATAATGAAACTTTTAAATAATGAAACATTTAAACAGTTGAAAACACTCATTTATGATGATAACACACACTTGTACATTGACTTCACATACATGAGGCTAAATACTACAGCCGAAGAAATAACTGTGATTTGCTTTGCGATGTAATTATGAAAAGGATTTAAAAGGGCACTCACACTGGATGAGTCTGAGAAAGCAACTCGAAAATATAACAAGGTTAAATATTCGGATATCTATCAAAATATACATGATGTTAAAAACTGTAATAGAGCATTTACAGGCTAAAGGCACATATGGTATATCCCAATTATGATATTTGTGTCCAGATGCTTGAAAGTGGGATTAATGAAAACAATGGTGGATTTTCGACATTTCGATTCAATTCACAAACGTCCCCCAGGAACAAATTAAATTCGTGAACCAAGATTTCACTGTATGTGATTAGCTTACTCACCAATTTAGATAACATATAAGAATAATTCATTGAAAGGCTATTTCAATGAAAGCAGAGTACGTGTTTTTAAAAACATAAATTATATACTCTTTTATACAAAACAGTCATATCCACCTATGTTATCTATCTATCTATCTGCATGTATATACAGCATTCGAAAAAAGGTGACTGCAGGTTTTTATTTGTTTAGATATTGATCCAGATTCGTAATTTCCAGTTATATAACATCTTAAGTTCAGTATTTTATGGTAACACAATAACAATAATAATCAACACTAGAAATGGGGAGGACTTTTAAAAAAGGTTATGTTTTTATGTGATTTCCCTGGGAACAAGATAATTAGTATGCTTCAATAAATAAAACGTTCCAAAACTTTCCGGCTTATATTCAGTAAGAAAATTTAATAAAAAATTTTAAAATGGCAATCTATCTGCAAATTTAGCAACTAAACTGCAATTAACCGGCATAAAGATCAAAATCTATTTCATGACTGGCCTCTTAAGTTTGTTCTCAAAACTTTCAAATTAAGTCTGTAATAGTAGTGGAAAAATTATGTCACTCAATAAATTCGATGCCAAATGTCTCAGCAAAATTTTCACTTAAAAGTACGGACTACTTTTAATTAACTAAAGCATTTAATGAACATTTTAGTAACTGAAATATTTAATTTATGGTGATCATTTAAACAAATAGATTTTAATTCAACTGGGCCTTCTCCAATTTACAGTGTTGAAACAGTTTTCATAAAATTCTGAATGTTTTACGAAATTTTCATTCAATTTTTTACACATTAATAATGAAGGAAACAAATCCAAGCCCATTTACCACGTCTTTTGAGCCCCATATACATATGCATATAACAGACCGACATATACAGGCAGATAGGGGCCAGCCATGTAATTGCAACTTATTTGCAAATGGAGAATTGGTGCTGTGTTTTAGGATTGTATACAAGCAATATTGTACACAAGCTAAATTCGAATTTTATGCAAAAAATGCATAACCATTTTTGCAAGCAATAATTGCTTATTAAATTCTCTCATGTAGCAAAGAAAAAGTAATTATTGTTGAATATTTTATTTGCTACTTATAAAGATTTATACGCATCATGGAAGCCTAGTTTGTAATGCTGTTTTGCCAACTCGTTTTTAATTCCAGTAAAGAGCAACAGATACATCTCTTCTAATTTTTGTTGAAGAAAATGTAAACACAAGACTGGACATACTAAAATTAACTTATGCTATATATTAAACATACATAACTTATGCTATATAAGTTAATTTTAGTTAATTAAACATAGGCATCTAGATGATCAGGTGCAAGGAACATATTACTTCAAATTGGAAACTTTTACTACCTCGCCATTTGTTTTAAAAAGGAATCATAAAACACAGCACTAAAGAAGATGTATATATAGTTGTGTTAAATATTTCAGGATCAGAACAAAAGATTTGCATTTATTTTTACTATAGCAGGCACATTCATTACATTTCTTGCTAATTGCTGAGGAGTTTTATAACTTCCTTACTTTAGTTTTGTTTTACAAAACGTTTCCTCTGCGTCATTGTAAACGGAAACAGAGAGCAATAGAAATGGAATGTAAAGGATATAAAATGTGTATTTGTGTGCGAGCGATAATTTCTAACAGCAAATTTGTTTTATATCTACGAATGGAAGAACAGTTTCTGAATTATTTTAATATATATATATATATATTATTGTAAAAGCCTCAAGTATTTTGTTTCTTCCATCAATGAAGAAAGTATAGAGTTCATATCGTTTATTACCATATTACACGTTGGAAGTGAAGATTGAGCCGAAGTTTGTGATACACTAGGTGCAATGTCCACTATGTGACTAACATTACTTTCAAAACCGCTACTCTGAACCGATGTAGGAGTAGTAACCTTCGCAATGGAATGTACATTATTTGCACAAGTATTTGGTATCTCACTTGTCTCAGTCTTTGCTGAAATAAAAGTTTGTTTCTCTGTTGCATCTATTTTTTCATTACAAGAAATTGCTCCGGATAATCTGGCGTTTCCAATTTCCGATGGAGAATTGCTTCGCGCATACAGAGAAATGGGAGGCTGAGATCTACATTGCACATTGTGAGTCGGTGGCATAAACTCGTGAGGAGAGTTTCTTTGCGTTAAACTGTTAATGTAACAGTGGTTTTGAGGAAAGTTCTGTCCGGCTCCACAATTAGTACAGTGATGATACTGGGAAAAATTGCTATGGTTTTGAACGTGGGAGCTTTGTGAATGATACGCACTATAGTTTTGTGGAATTTGATGGTATTTAGTTTGCATGTTAGACGGATCTATGCATGTTGGAGCAGAGCATTGGAACACTGGCTGTTGAGTACTCATTTGATGATTACAGTATGAAGGCGGAATGTGCATTGTTTGCGGAGATCTGCTGCAGTTCGTCATCGAGCATCTATTTTCTAAAACTGGAGTTTGGATCTGATGACTTTTTGCAGAATACTGATTTTGTACTTGATACATTGGAGGATTGGAATAATGCTGTTGATTGCAATAGAAAGGTGTGGAATTCGCGTTATGTGATGAACACACCTGGCTTTGAAATGTTCCACTTAATTGAATATTTTGAGAGTTCCATGTTTGTTGAACGCAACCATTTAACATATGCTGACTAGCCATTTGATTGCAAGATTGGGCAAAATATTCATTTTTGCATCCATTCGATAACATAGGTTGAAAATTGCTTTGATTTTGATTAAAATTAGTTTGCACATCGATACAACTAACTCGACTCATTTCGGAAGACAAGCAACTGGGAGAATTTAAATTCATATGGTGTGATGCACAGTTTTGATAAAACGGTTTTTGATTGCTTATTGCATTTTGATTGCAGCAGGAATTTTGGAATTGCTGATTCTCATATGGATCTTGTTTACAACCCGAGCAACAATCTGTTTTAATGGGAACTTGGAAAGAAGTTTGATTTTGAAAACAAATTTTAATATTGTTTTCAGCAACACTTTCTTGCTGCGATACTTCATTCAGATAACTGACCACATCATCAGGCAAAATAAGATCTTTGCTGCAATCTAGAGTGTCATTTGAATCGCATCCATTTTTCACTATATTTTTATTTTCTTCGTTAACATCACTTTGTTGCCAGTCGAGATTTTGGTTAGAAGTACCATCGTGATTTGAAAAGTATTGCGGCACATGGGGAATTGGAGTCAGCCTATTAATATCACTTGTTCTCGATAATTGATTAGAAAGCTGAGAAGCTTCAGCACGATCTGAAGAGCCTCCTTTAACATGATTTTGAGAGTTATTGCACTGATAGAATACTGGGGGTTGTTTATGGATGGATGCTGAAGAAGAATTTTCATTTTTATCGCAAATATTAATATCTTGTGAGTTATTTTTGATATTTTTAATATCTTTTACATCTGAAATATCTGAGTGCAAAGCTTGTAAGCGGACTGAGCCGGCTGGGGATAGGCGTTCCAAACTACTGACTTCACTTGAACGTCGAGAGCTCCAAAGAGAAATGGGATCACATGAAGATTGAGCACTATGCATACTTGGCGATGTATAGGAACCTTGAATAGCTCTTTTATTCGTGTCTTGACTTTGGCAACTAACATCAGAAGACATACTACCATAACAGGTACTGGCTGAGCTTGTACTGTTTTGTCTTCTTCTTAGTCCAGTACTCTCCACGTTTGTTTGCATAACCGTAGCACAGCCTAAAAAATTTATCAAAAATTAGTGCCTGCAGGCAAGAAAATTTCTTTACATTACACACACACACACATATGTATATACATAAGTATAGTTAGTTTGCTGTTTATAAGAAGCATTTTTTTTGGGGGGGGTATTACCTGAATTCTTGGAGGATGAAAGATTCGTATAAATTTTCTTCGTCTCCCCGTCTGCAATTTTAGTTGGGTGATTTATTGGAGGAGGAAGATCAGATGATATCTTACTGCCATTGCTTCTGTGAAAGACTAAGAGAAAAGTGAATCATTATGCATAAATTAAAAAGAATTCAAAACAATAAATTAACATTATTTCTTAATTTCATGTAACTAAACAACAAATGTTACTTTTGGCAAACTGGAATTTTAAATTAGATGTATTTTATTAATTATCTGACCCAACAGTTATTAAGACGTATATATCATCAGGTTAACTCCAAAGTTACCAGATGACCATAAAATATCATGCTCTAGATACTTAATCTTTCGTACAGACTAAACATTAAATTGTAGGTTCACTTCCGTCTTAATTACTAAAACCAAAAATGACATGAAACTGATGCATAGGCTTTAGGAATACGATAATATTTGAAAGCATTATTAAGATAAATTATTATCGAAGAAAATGACCTCTTGTGAATTTTTAACGTGAGAGAACCACGGGGTAATTCCGCTTTTCTTCAGTTATTCCGCATATTGGATTTTATATCCTATCTCTATCATGTTGTCTATCTCTATCTATATCTATCATGTTGCTAATTTTTTGTTCAGTTGATTGCTTTGAAGAAAGATTTAAATGAAAATTAGAAGTGTTTAGCGCTTACGATAAAAGAAAAATTAGGCAATATCATGGGAATATTTTGGAATAATGCAGAAAAAAATAAAATAACTTTAAAAAAGAAACTTAAGAAACTGGGGAGGAGTTTAAATAAATTTTTAGAATCTAATACAAGAGTAAAATTAATACGTTTTTGTTTCTCAACACTTTTTTTATGAACGGCAGGAAGTTAAAATAATTAAATGTTTAAAATATTAAAATAACTTAATTTGCATGCATAAACCAATTTACTGAATTATTTGCGGAAAGTAATCAAACATGAATAACAAGATTATTAATTTTATTCAGTAAATTTATTATAAATTATTTTATGAAGTTTTTAAAAATAAGTAATTGGTACATTTGGCATCCATTTGTCAAAATACTGCCACTATCATATTGTTAAAATAGCAGTAAACTGATAAACGTGCACAGAAAAAGTTATCTGGATATAAAAGAGTTAAGAAAAATGGAAAAAACTGAATTTCATCTCGCATTAGATGCATTTTTGAGTTTATTTAAATAATTACACTTACTTCCTTTCGGTAATTGCCATTTAGGCAGCCAAGACGTTTTTGATTTGATTGCTTTGTGAAAGCCACTCTTTCTTCCTCTTATAAATCCATTGCCATCATCTGCACTTGAAGTAACAGCGCACATAACAGCCGCTAAGTAGCTATCGTCCTATACAGGAATTTATGTTTCATTTAAATACATACTGTAACAAATTAAAAGTTCAATTTCGACGAAACTAAATAAATAAATAAAAAATAAAAACTCACTTCAATGTCCACGACTCTGTTTGGTTCCCAACAGTACGTATCTCCATCGAAAGCATCTCCGATACCACTTGTTGTAGACACACAGTTATCACTAATTGGCACTTCGCCGTTTATCTGTTCGTGATTTTCTGCGCACAAACCATTCTGAGAGCCATTCACTGTGCCTTGCTGGTCTTGTTCCTGCATGGAATAAAAAGAGTTATGATACGAATAATCTTAATTGTTTAAAGGAATTTTTTTTAAGTTTTGAGGAATTTCCGACTGACTGAAATATCAAACAAGTGAATTACTAAGTGCATAGCTGCATAGCAAGCTAAATGGAGCACAGCTATTTAGCTTAAAGCCTTAATCTGAATTTTGAAAGTTCTAATTATATCGATACATACCGATCAAAATAATTACAGAAGCGTATTACAGTGCGGGTTATGCAAGCCACTTGTATTATGGATTGATGTGGAGAAACTAAATCGTGTAAGATTTAGTAAGGGTAGAATCATGCGTACTAGTTTCTGTTATCTAACAATGTTTGAAACACAGATTCAATTTTCGTTAAAATCGCGATCTTTTCCCTCTAAAATCTTGACATGTTATCTTGAACTCAACAGTCTACACAGTTAAAGTATTTGTAAATTATTTTGGCTGATTTAATTCTCCATGTTTAAGAAAAAAAAAAAAAAAAAAAAGGGAGGGCAGTAGATGATATGAATGTTGAATTGCTTTTAGCAAAACTACTTATTGGGGAAGGAATAATTATTAATAAGTTAATTATCTAATAATTAACTTATTAATAATTATTCCTTCCCCAATAAGTAATTATTAACTATTAGTAATAAGTTAATTTATTAAATTATGGATATTGGGCTATTTCAAAGCGTTGTTTCAAGAAAAGCCGACTAAATCTGAAGCTAAAATCTGTCCTGATTTACATCTTTTAAACGACGTCAGATATCAGATATTTGTTTAATTTACAATATGGAAACAATTCTCCTAGAAAATAGGATATAGATTCAGGAAAAGCACTATAAAGGGAAAAGCTAAGACGAAAAAAAAAAAAGTATGATAAAAATAATTTGCCTTTAGAATACTTTGTGACGAGGAAAAACGAAGTAAAACTTCTGGCTATTTCTATGCAATCGCAGTCTGGAACGCCTAGGCGTTGGATATCAATCTTAAATATGATTATACTAGACTTTTTGCTTATTTTGCTTTGTTTCTCTTCTTAGGAAACAAGATCGACGTGTAAATTTACCAAGGTCCTGGAGAAACAAGAGAGAAAACTGTATCGATATAACAATACATATACTGAACATAATGATATATATGATTAGCAGTATATACTATGCATGCAGCAATATGCATTATAATTTTCTCTAGTAATATAATATGTAAATGTATGATTTATTGTAGACACAGAAGACACATCACTCTACAATGGAAGCTGATCTGAAAGTATTCATAGTTATCGATGAATAAGCTTAGCCTAAAATCTATAAATTTAGGAGTCATGTAATAATGCATCTAGACTTAAGATGCATGTAAACATACAACCATATTACAAACAAATAACAACTAGCTGATTCTGTTGCATTATTCATTTAAACAATGTGCCAAAAATAAAGTTCCAGGCTGATAATAGAGGAACACAAAACAACTTTGAGATATCGAATATTCCGAATGCTTCGAAGTTAGGCATTAACGGCATTGGAAATACAGTTAAGTCTTCATTAAATACAGTTAACTTCATCAAATGTAACTTATGTACTTGCAAATGAAAGTTTCAGACCATTTTATCAGATTACCTTTCTTTGTTCCCCCTAATTTTAAAAAGCTAAGAGACTGATGCATTACTCTTGCCATATATTTAAAAGATAAACAGTTGAATAGGTCAATAAAAACTTTTATTGCATTAACATTCTTCAAAATACTTGAATTTAGATAATGCTCTTTTGAAATGATGATGAATTTTTTTCTTATTCTTATTTTCAGACTAAGTTATTATAAATAAAGAAAACTCAAGAGGAAACTAAACATCTGTAGCGGTAAAAATAAGTAGTGCTTCTACTTGCAGAATAAGAAAAAGCTTGGTTAACATCACTTTTATATTCTTCTCAGAGCAACTTAATCAGCATTTAGGTTTAGAAATATAAGCTATATCGCTATTATTGAGTTAGACATAGTATCTTTGTTACTGGATTGGATTATTTGATTATAACAAAGTTGTCTTCCTTAGGGAGCGTTGCCTTCGTCCATGGGAAAAAGAAACTTACTCATGTTGACGGTACACATGAAGATAAAGAATACCTCACCCAGTTCATCTTACCACCATTGCGATGAGATGTCCTCTGTTTATGTGTTTGACCATTTGTGGCAAAGCATGCGAGGGCTATCTACCTAAGGGGTGAGATCAGATTTGGATTAACCATTATGCAAATAAGCACGTGCTTAGGGCGTCAAGGATATAGGACACACCAGAAAGATATTTGGAACTCATGGAAAGGGAGCACTGCAAAAAAATATCTATGGTTTAACCATGGAATGTATGGTGCAGCTAAACTAAGACCGAGAGAAAGAGGAAACTGGAAAAAAAAAAAAAAAAAAAGGATATTATACCGTAAATGTATAATGTGGGGGCACCAAAACCTTTTAAGTGCTTAGCCTCTAAAACTCGTAATAAACTTTTGCTGTGAACAGGGAATTTGATTTTTTTTTCAGATAAATTGCTATATTTTATTATACATTACTTTATATATTGGTAAACTTTCGTATTACAATAATAATTTACCAAACTTATTTAAACAAGAATAAAATTAATTTACCCTAGATGTCGTCAAATTCATCCCACAGAGTGAGAGTGCTAATAGTAATGGTAATAAAAAGATACAATTTACATTTAATATGAATATGTTCTATCATTACTTTTATAATTCAATGTAAAAGGTTTCATTACCTTAGATTGCAAAGTAGGGTTTGTAACTCTCCCTATTGCTTGATTTGCCAAAACATCAGATTTGTTCCAAGCACTGTCATTTTTAACTTTATCTTGCGATCTGTTGTTTTCTTTCGAGCCGCCTGCATTACCATCCCCGTCTTCGCCTTTGTGCTTCTTCTTTGCATAAAATTCAGCCCCATGCACAGTTTTCACATGTTTTCGAAGAGAACTGGGATCCGTGTAGCGCTTAGTACAGCCTTCAGCTTTACACACATAAGGTTTCTAAAAATACAGTTTAAAAAAGTAAGAGTTATGAATGGTACTACAAAAATATACATTACTTTATATCGAACACAAAAGGATAAAAATATTGGATGAAATTTCAACCTAACCACATAGTCTTAGGAAGCATTTTCGTATTATCAAGTGATACACTCGAAACGTATAGGTGACAGAGAAATTCCGAGTGCATATTTAAAATGAGCAGATGCTGATTTTGAGAAGCACTAAAATATTGCTTTAAATTGAAGTTCTGATTCTAATAAAGCGGTTTTGGGTTTCAAATGATTCAGAGAAACGAAACATGTATTCGGAACTCATTAATTAACTTGGTTTAAGGCTTCAAAACACTTTTCCCTTGATAAGTTCTGTTTGAAGCGTTAAACAGAGATTAATAATTTTTTTTTTTTTTTTTTTTATTTTGTACAAGTCTCAGTTTAGTTTACGCATTTGAAGATTCACTAAATTTAAATGTTCTCTATTTGGTAATTCCTTACCTGGAAAAGAAATTGGTTAAACCTTCATAAAGAAGAAAAATAGTTTTTCAACTTAGCTCCGAAACTAATTCAGAAGTCAAACAACAAAAATCAGCGTTATATTTTCATAATTTTCACAGGACTAGTTTCGATGGTTTTACCGAACCACCATCCTCAGTTTTCATTTGCGGTTTCGCAGCTGAGGATGGTGGTTCGGTAAAACCATCGAAACAAGTCCTGTGAAAATTTTCAAAATATAACGCTGATTTTTGTTGTTTGACTTCTGAATTAGTATTTGTTCGGTGTGTTATTGCGTCTTAATTAGCTCCGTCATTTCCTTTTTAAGTACTACATTTATATATAATTAAATTTTCATATTTAAAATTTAAATTTAAATTAGCTTTATACGAATGAGAGAATATATATAGATATATGAAAATAACTTGCATGTTTGTGTTTTGTTTTCAAAAGAATTGTTTTGTAATTATGTATATATTTGCACAGAAGAAGAAAGTAAAAATTTAGCTAATGCTTTAAAAGCACATTTGATACTGCAGTTCCAGAGTAAAGAAGTTACACCAAGTATAAATAAGAATACAATATTCAAGCAGTAAAAGTTTACGTGAAAAAAACCTACTGCAATAATTACAACAATACATACTTCAAAAACCAAAAAAGGAGTAAGTAAAGACAAACAATTTTTTACAATCAAAAAAATTTTTTATAATGTACGCAAACAAAATTAGCGTTAACTTTTTAATTTTTCGTATTAAATTTTACTGCCTGAATATTGTATTCTTGTTTATACTTGATGTAACTTCTTTACTCTGGAACTGCAGTATTAAATGGGCTTTTAAAGCATTAGCTAAATTTTTACTTTCCTCTTCTGTGCAAGTATTTTAAAATTTTGCAGCTCAATGTGCAAAATGTTTTGCAGCTCAATGTGCAAAATGTTTTGACCAAATAGGTGTCTCTTTTTAGATTACTACTTTGGACTTATTTCTTTAAATAATATATATATATAAATGTTGTATGATCTTAAATTCTCTAAGTTCGTAAACAAGTTATTCTAATACTTGCGCTATAGCTGCAAAGTAAGATAATAATAATTTATTTACTAAAGAAATATTGATTATATAATCTCCTAATATTGGCGATTTTGGTGTTCCGCTGATGAAGTTATTTACATTATACGTATATAGATACAAAATAAGAATCTATACTAGGTATTTAATATATGGTGTTAGAGACATATTTTACAAACTATAATAATGCTGTAAACATCCTTAAGGGTATCAACTAAGTAAATTATAATTTAAATGCTTTTTTTAAAATTTGTAAAATTAAATATATTATTAATAATTTGAAAGAAAATCATGCTGTATCATCTAGACGAGAAAACTCTGGAACAAGCTATTATCAAGTCGTATGGAAGATAAATTCAAGACCTTACGTGCTGTAAAATAGAAACATTTGTCATGGCCCCTGAATGATAAATACCCAGGTCAAACGGCATAATATAAAGTGATATAACAGGCCAATAATTTGCAAAGATTCTGCTGAAGACATTCCTAATGACGCATTAATTTTTTTTCAGTTATTATTAAAATGATATGCTACATTTGTTTCAATCGCGGAAATTTCGATATTGCATTCATTAAAGAAATTAAAAGGAAAAATTCGAACGCACTGAACTAAAACCATAAACAGGTTTAGTTATTCGTTTCCAATCGCAAAATGTATTTATTCTACACTGTTTTAATTACGCTTAAAAATTAATAGCACGTACGTAGACGGAGCTGCAGGTGTAATTAGAAGCAGACAAGTTTACAATCAAATTAAGTTTAGTTTATGTGATTACGGCAAAACCTCGAGGGCTACCTGCCTAAGGAGAGGGATGCCTTCGGGAAGGACTTTCTAAGGGTAGCTGGCTCGTATACACGCTACGCATGGGGAAAGCCACGAAGTCCCCCATGCAGCCAACCCGTTCGCGGAATTCGAACGTGGGACCAAACTACCAGTTTTCAGTGAACTTTACCGTTCGGCCGCTGGTGTCCCCAGTCAAGTTAAGGAGTACTTAAAAAAAGATGGCGGTCTGATTTTGCGCATTGCCATGTTGAAAGATCCTTTTAATAGTAGGAGGTATTTAACATTATTACTTCATCTTGGTGAAATTTATATTCATTATTGAAAAGCTTCACAACAGCAATGGTCACAGAAACGAAAAATGACATTTTTTCATTTCATCTGAAAATCGTAAAACTTACCTAAGCAGATTGCTGCTTGTAATTTTAAAAATCGATTTTTTAAAAATTAATGTATTAGCACTAAAGCGTGGCACAAAAGCAGGCCGGCGCCCGGCTGCACCAGGCGGTGATAATTAAGGGCGGCAAATTTTTAAGACTTAAGGAAGGCACTAGACGGCAGAATTTAGCTTGGGTCCGTGACTTTGACATTAAGGTCTCCTTTATTCCTAAATTCTCTGTTCAGTTTTCTTTCTTTTATTGAAGCATCACAGAATTTGACTAACAAATCATAATTGAAAAATCGCATTAAAAGCTGCTGCTAGTTACAACTGTCTTCAATAGATGGCGCCACAAAGACAACATTCCCTTAGTTTAGATCTACGTATATTGCTTTTACCTACTTGTACAAGAAAAATGAATAAAAAGTAAAGGATTAAAAACCGAGCTAGGTGTAAGGACACGAGCTTGGTAAAACGTACTATAACCTGCCTATGGGCAGTTTATGTTCGTTAGCCTAGAAGGTCTATTAATTTCGTTTTGGCATTTTGCGTTGAAAACTTTAAATGTCGGTTCACTTTTCAAACTGCTGTCACCAAATATTACAGCCCTGTATTATATTTAAAGAAATTAAATAATGGAGAATCTGCATAAATGTATGCATGTTTCTAGCATTGTGATAAAACGATGGTACCTAGAGCCATCTAATTTTGAATAACGTACGTTTCCACCCGAATATGGGCATCTGGAAGCCCAAATTTTGAATTTTGAACTTAATTTTCTATCGATTTCCTATTTTGTAAAACTTTAGTTAATTTTTTGATTAACAAACTAAACGATTTCAAAGCAAGCAATGGCAACAGTGAACGAAAAGAAAATATTTTTATCTCCAGCGCTCGAGACTTTGTTTCGGAAATTCTAATGATACCCTCATTTTAAAATTATTTTGCTATATTGCTATTGAACTGAATTTTATCGTTTAAGTGCGAAGAACGTTATATTTAATAAATAAAGGTAACACACAAAACGTAAAAAAATAAAAAAAAAAAAAATAAAAATAAGGCTTTTTTTGTACGCAATATAAAATCTGAAAGCTTTCAGATTTTATTTTTTGTTTACTTGTATATTTAATTTTTTTTTTACAATGCACAAAAAAGCTTTTTGTTTTGTACTAAATAATCCTGCATGGAAAGCTGAGTTTATATATCCCTGTTTCGCTCCTTAGTAACGGCAGGGCTTAATTTCTAAAAGTTTAAAAATTGAATATTTAATTATTATCAGATTAATTAATAATTTTTAATTATTGGGGTTATTTAATTGGTTAATCGACGCCAATAATTATTGTTTATGAATTATTATTTAATTAGTAATTATTATTTAATTCACAATTAATGTAATATTATTTATTAAAATAACTGAATAATTAATGTAATTAGATGATTAAAATTAAATAAAATGCAAAGAGATAAACTAAAATAAACGATTTTTAAGATAATTTTATTGCTAAAAATAAAATTTTCGAGATCAAATTTCTACTGAAATTGTTCTTCCAGTTACATAAAAGAACAGAGAAGTCCCCAAAAACTAAGAAGTACCGGAGCCGGCCTCAGTTAGGCTTCAGCTCAATTTAAGCTCTGAGTAACGTAAAGAAAAACTTACCTCATTGGAATGCGTTCTGTTTTGATGTTTTGCTCTATCAGAAGCATTGCTGAATGCTTTCCTGCAGCCTGCGACTTCGCAAACATATGGTTTCTCTCCAGTGTGAGATCGAAGATGAGTTTTCAGATTTTCGAGACGGGAATAGGCTTTGTAACAACCTTCAAACTGGGGAGGGGGAAAAAAAAAAATCAGAATTTTTTTGGAAGATAAATGAAGGCAAATAATTTAACTTTCTGATTACTGAAAGAACCCCCCCCCTCCTCCTCAGAATTATCTGAGAATACGATTATCATTCCTTAAAGATATTGCAAAAGAAAAGTACAAAATAAAAAATACGCATTTGAAAAATATAATTATTAAAAATTTCAATCTGTCCCTTTTGGGAATATGTTTCCATTAAACTAAACAATCCATCGTCTACTGTTTTTAAAGGAATGTGAGTCAGTGAAGAAAACATTCAAATGTAATTACGCGATCACCTCTATAGAGATTTACAAAACCTAAGTTTAACGTGTTTCAATCTAAAAAGACCTGTCATCATAAAGCAAGCAATGGCCATCTTGGCCTTCTGAATTTCTATAAATTCCATTTATCTAAGACCGTGTTTAAAGAATGCCTAATACACGTTACACATGGAGAAAACCACGAATATGTCCACTCAGGCAGCCCGTGCACTTGGAATCGAACCCAGGTCGGAACTACCAGGGTTTAGCGACTTTTACCTTTCGACCGCTGGTAGGCTAAGAAAGGTCAGATGCGAAGACAGGCTAATGAGAACTATGTGATTGCTTGGTATAACGAACGAAGGGTAAAGTCATAAACTTACGCTCCTTTACGTTTCACTGAAGGAGGTAGGAAACGAAAGCTGAGATTGGAATGACGGTCATAGGCTATTTCCGGTTCGGGATAAGTTGAGAACGCGGATCCCGTCATTTCTAATCTGTGTTATTATTCCATTATTAAAATCAAACCATTCAGGTTCCAAAAAACATTCAAATACTCTAATAAATTTCGACAACAGTAGAACTAAAATTCCCTTTAATTTCTTCGTTCTTGGAATATCTTCTAGCAGTTCTTGGATGTTGAATGAGTAATCTCATGGATATTATGATTACTAAAAGATATTTCTAGCGGCTTGTGTTATTTCAGATAATCATTGTTCCGAATGCTGTTCGGGAAGTCAACAAAATTCACTTATCTGCTATGGTATTATTAATACCGAAATTTAATGAATAATATGCGAACATAAGTGAGCACATAAAATGTCACTTCTAGAACTACATTCACTTTCTGAGTGAAACTTACAAGCCATCTGCTTTCCAACAAACGTTCTACCGTCTGCCATATCGCGACAATTCCTTTATTATCTTAATATTAGATACGCAATGGCTGATGGCGAGAAAATAGAGAGCATATCCTTCCATCAACTTCCTTTTAATGGAGTATAACATCCTTAAGTATATCATTGACGAAAGACGTATTTTCAAAAGTTATTTAAGAGTCACATGTATTGTGAAATTTCAGATTTGAGACTACAAATTCGTGGATGTGTGGGATAAAAATAAGAACCGTAAGAAAAGAATATTTCTAGAGCTCTTTTAGGACTTCTTTTAGGCTTCTATTACACCATGAAAGCACTCTATAAAGAGGAAGAAAAACCTTGCATTTTCTCACGCTCTAAAGGCAGATGGTGAGCCCATCGCCAAATCCTGGTGGAACTAAAAAATGACAAAATATCGTCCATCACCTTTTTAGTTCGGACGCCATTTTAGAGATCACTAGGCATTTCATTTCAGAGCAGGAAACGTGAAAAATATGCAAAGCCCCCCCGAGGGACTTGAAGTCTGGACCTTCTGATTGCTATCTGGATGTGCTTCCCAATTGCTATACGAAGGAACATGAAGAAAAGGAAGAAAAACCTTGCACAGTGCAATGGGCTTTCTTTCCGTCATGCCGTTTTTCAAAATCATAGCGGATGGCGAATTAATAGCACGATTCTATTTTTGAGGCAAAAAACATAATGGCTTTAAATCGTTTTGAAACTGATATGTAGTGAGCCCTTCGATTTTTCTCTTGAGGTGTAGAGACATTAGGTTAATTTTTGGAAGTAGGAAAGATGAAAAATTAGCAAACGCCTTCGCCGGGAATCGAACCGCGGACCTCTGGAATACCGGCCCAGCGAGCAGAACCACTACACCCCGAAGGCACGCTAGGAAAGTGGGAGAAATACCTTATAGAGGTAAAACCATAGACTCAGTCAATTATTTCACACAGCCCTAAAATTATTCAAGCATTATATAGGCATAAAAATAAAAACTCATTTAAGGTATTGATTACGAAAAAAGTCCTAAACGGCTGCTAATTTTTAGGAAGGATGCCATCATGGAAGACTTTCTAAGAGAAATTGGTTCTCATTCATGTAACACGAGGAGAAAACCATGCAAATCTCATACAGTCAGCTCTTTCATTCACTGGGTACAAAACTGGGACAGGCTACTGATCTTTAATGGTTTAATCCATGTAGCATGATCAAATGAAACAGCCAAGAATATTCAAGGTATAGACGATATGCAACGTACTTGGGTATTTAACTGAATAATAGTTATTTTGGAAATTAAATATGAATTTTATTTAATCATCTAAGTATTTACAGCAGTACAACAACATAACACACTATAACATAAAAAAGGACGCACCAAATAGGAGTCAATAGGACTAAATTGCACATGCCAATGCCTTACAATTAATATGCGGCCAGTAACTGTCTAATTGCAGCTTCAACACATTGCAGCGGAGCATCCAGATGGCGTATAAGACAGAGGACATTCCAGTGTTAAGGCATAACCTTATAGAGACATTAGGATTTTTTGGAAGCAAGAGAGATGAAAAATTAGCAACCGCCTTCTCCGGGAATCGAACCACGGCCCTCTAGAACCGGCCCAGCGTGCAGAACCGCTACACCACGAAGGCACGCTAGGAAAGTGGGAGAAATACCTTATATACTCTCCTTTTTAAAGGACGGCTGGGGTTTTCAGGGGAACCAATCGCCAAATCCTGGGTGTGGAGAAACCTCATCCAACACCCTTTTAGTTCGGGCGCCACTGTAGAGACATTAGGATTTTTTGGAAGCAAGAGAGATGAAAAATTAGCAACCGCCTTCGCCGGGAATCAAATCACGGACCTCTGAAACCGGCCCAGTGTGCAGAACCACTACACCCCGAAGGCACGCTAGGAAAGTGGGAGAAATACCTTATAACCTCTATAATAACGTGGTACCGTCGACCCACATGGACGGTACCACTGTTTGGCAGACGATTTCTCGAAAATATGAGCAGATGTCACCATTTGAGAGATAACAGTTGGATGAAAGGAAGTAGAGTGATGAAATCGCGGGATCGTCAGACATTTGAGTAGGATAGATGCTACGACTCGACAATTTTGGCAGAAATGTCTAGTTGACCGTACAGAGCGTCAAAAAGCAGTGGTCGATAGCCGCTCACGGCCCCTGATGCGTCTTTAACAACGATCCGACGTGCAACCGGTACACCAGTAACTGCAATGACCACTGGTAGGCGACTCAACCAATGGCCGGGGGGGGCTCACGGTGGCCTTTGCGCCGACTGCTCTTCACTATTACACACCGCCAAGTACCACGTTTGCAGTGGTGCTGCCACATTCAACCTCAGATCTCACGGCCTGGAGTATAAAAATTTTCATCTATGATTTCTGCTTCCAAATGAGCCTGTGATTAGCGAAGACGTGTCTGGAAACGTCCAGGACAGCGGTGGGATACTCAGCTGACAGTCGTTCGTCACACAGTCAAGCAACCAGGAGATGCTATGGGGTGCTCTTTCATTTCATAAGCCGAACTCCTTTGGTTGTCTTCCGTGTCTACCTTACAACACGGCAGCACGTCGATGAGATTCTGCCCTTCTTTTCATGGATCTTTGTCATACAGTTCAACAGGACAATGCTCGGCCGCCGCACACGGCACGCCTTTCCACTGCTTATCTGCGTGCTTCTCCAACACTTCTCTAGCTAGCATGATCACCAGATGTCTCCCAGTGGACACTTTTGGGCTCTGATGAGCAAGCGTCTCCGACCGTCTATGGATCGCTCCGATCTAACTTGCCAACTGGAAGGTCTAAGGCATATAATCTCGCAAGAGGCCATCCGTCAACTCTATGGGTCAGTAGCGAGCCGGATAACAGCTGGTATAAGAGCCAAAAGTGGGCCAACGCATTATTGATTTTTTTTTTTTTTTTTTTTTTTTTGGCTCTTGTAGCTGTATTTCCCGAATGAAATATTCAATTCCTATTATAGTGTTAGTGTTTCGCTTTCAATACATGTATACATCACATCTACCAATTTTCGTCTGCTTCGCATAAATTCTTTTTGGTGAGTTGCCTTTTTATGTTATAGAGCATATTATAACGTTATAAATCATTATATTTAAACACGTTGTTAATAAAAAATACTTATTTTGAATGCTAGATAAGAGCACATTAATCCTTTGCAAGCTTTGTCATTATTAACCATAGAAGAGTTAATTATGATTGTCCTCAGAATAACTTAAGGAATTTAAAGAAGGGTTTAAACATTGAAAGTACAAACAAGACCTTTCCTGAAGTACACTATATTCATTTCCGTATATATCTCGACTGTACAGCAGCGATATCCAAATATTTCATCGCGTACCCCTAAGACGAAAATAATTATATGTTGTACTCCATTTAATATAATATATATATATATATATGCGCGTGTAGTCAAAAATCAGATTATTTATGTAAACAAGATACATACTGTTACGAATTTTGTACATAGATGTTTAGTGAAATTATATGTCAAATTGTTGCATTTTTCTGTATGATGTAACATGAAAATCTAAAGGGACAATGCTCTGTAGGAAAAATAGGGATAAATCTAGTTAACATTGAGTAAATGGCTAAATCGCCAAATTGGTGGGATATCGCCAAGCTGGCGATAGTTTTAGCGACAAAAATGAGTCGGTAGATTTGGCGAGAAATCCCCCAAAGTAGCCAAACTTGGCGACTATTTCGCGACATTTTAGTCTGGCTCCTGTAATAGGTATTGTAATTGAATAACTGTAATTAACTTCATATACTACTGTAACCGTATCCGGCCCTCGAATGCCTTTCAGTAATTTCGTAAAGTGTTAGATGTTACTCGGCGGTTGGGTGAAAAACTATATAAGAACAGAGAGAATATATGCACTCACTTATATTTGTTAGTTTAACATGAGTTCGGAGTACTGATATATCTCCGGGTTAGCTTCGCTCTTTAGATACGGTTTGCATTGCGTTGTGTTTAACCTTCTTAATAATTCTAAGTGTAATTACTGATTGTACTCTGTGATACCGTGAAGAGCTGTAAGACTATTTTTCTGGAAGTTCTAGATCTGTGAAGTGTTTCTTTTGATAAAACAAATTTTATCAAAGTATCATCAGTTGGGTGCATTCACTCTATTACGAACCCGTCCGCACGCAACAATACATTTAAATTAAATTTCAAATTTATGTTCTGGATTAGAATATAACGTGAGAAATGGGATTGGGAAAAACCTGGTTTGATGTTCTTTGTTAGAAGTTCTGGTTCTAATTTATTTCCGTATTAGGTTTTAATTGTTGTCTTTGCAGAAAACGCTTCTTGGCAGAGAAACGTAGAATCATACGAGAAGATTACGTTAGTTGCCGTGCATACTAAATCTGGATATTCGGTTTTCCATCCCACGCACCAATTATAAAGAGATTTTTCTTTAAAACCGGAAAGTAACCTTGTTCTTTTTCTCATATCAGTTAACAGTTCTTGAGATGCAATCGAAAGATCTATTTTTGCATTTTCAGCAAATGGGTTCATGATCCATTGAAATTCTATTTAAATATTAGGAAAATCTGTAAATCGGATTCACATTTTTTTTAAAATTCTTTAAATGTGTAGGTAAATATTTTAAAATTTTTCCCCATTTAGAAGCATTTTCAGAAGCAAAATCATTCTATGATGGAAACATTTCTATTCTCCTTCCATATAACAACTTTCCTTCAAAATGCAGTCACATTTTCAGTCATTGTTTTGGGCATACCCTCAAGTATTACTTTTCGCATCCCCTAGAGTACGTGTACTTCACTTTGGAGACCACTGCTGTAGAGTACCAAACGGAAGTAACTTGTAGATAAAGTAAAGTGAAACAAATTTGTTTATTACTTACTGTGCACTTGTGAGGCTTTTCTCCAGTATGCCTTCGCATATGAACAACCAGCATATACTGGGCTTTGAATGGTTTTTCTTCCCTTGAGCAATCTTTCCATCGGCAGACAAAAGCTTTTTTGTTACTGTGTATATGATCCTGATATATATGCTGCAAAGGAAGAATGTTTAATAAAAACTCACTTTCAATGCAAGGAAAAGAATTTTGCAGAGGATTTACTTACCCATAAGCATCAATTATGATATTTAGTACAAATAAACAAACAATGCAACAGCAGCAAAAATTGTTTATCAATACGGTACCTTTCAGTCTTTGTGTGAAGGAGCACAGGAAGCTCAGTTTATCGAAGGTTAACTTCCAAGATTTGAAGAATAACGGAGCAGTCAAGCAAGGGGAATTTTTTGATCCAGAATATTAAATTACGATGTTCAAAAGTTCATACCGAAGCAGTTTTCATTTAACTGATACGACATATTATATTCACAGGACGTTATAACAGGTTCGGTGGGGGTTCAATGAATTCTAGCCCACCAGCGGCCGAGCGGTAAAGTCACTGAGCAGCAGGTTCGAATCCTGCGAACGGTCAGGCTGCGTGGTCGTTTTCGTGTTTTTCCGCATGTGTAACGTATATATAAGCCAGTTTTCTTTAGAAAGAATTCCACGAAGGCATCACTCCCCTTAGGCAGATAGCGTTGCAACCTTTGCCGTAATCACATAAACCAAACCAATCAACAAATTCTATGTAATTGTGAACGTAATAAGACAAAAATCAATGAAACAATTTCATTTTCCTTCTCGGGAATGAAAACAGTTGCAAAACGCTCTTCTACTTCAAATTTAATTTTGTGTAAGGATGCAAAAGATTGTCAGTCAATAATAACTGCATCAAACAATGTTCGATGGTCGAGTTCTTGATGAAAGAAAGCACAATCCTAGCAAATATTCATGGACATACGGATGAAGGATAGCGACATTGAATAATGGAATATAACTTTCAAAAAGATGGACTGTCAAAATTATCATGTTTAGGCATAGGAAATCGTCACTAAAAATGACTCTGAATAAAGCCACAGTTTGGATGAAACCAATGAAGAAATGTGCGCTAAAAATCGAGGAATTTGCAAACTCGCTGCGGTTTCTCAAACTGCGGCGAAAATGACATTCAGTGATTATCAGTGAAAAAATTTTGCTTGAAAAGCTACTTATATCAAAGTTATGCTTCAAATGGGTACCTCGAATGTTGATATCAAAAATGAAGAAATGCCGTACTGATTAGTCTCGAGAATTGCTGTCTAGCATAAACGCCGATGATGATGACAATAAGCGTTATTTCCTATTACTGTCTCCTGAACCCCAGACGTTCAGAACGTAGAAGTTTGTTGGAGAAGTTTGAATCACAGTAAGGTGGATGAAGAAGGAACGTTGCTGATTAATTAGTTCTATATAAAACAAGAGTAACAGGCTTTCATTATGCTAAACTGTTAACCCAGCAACGAGAGGCCATAAAGGGTAAAAGAAGTTGTGGCAAATTCAGTAGAAAAGTCTTGTTTCTGCGCGACAACATACCCGTATAGAAGGCTCAGGTTTCCTAAACCGCTGTTCAGTAATGAAGATATCAGCAACCCCCTACACACACACACACTAATTATCCTCTAGGATATTTCTCAAGGTGATTTATTTCTCCCAGAAACTGAAACACCACTCGCGTAGTTCATGTTACAGCGAAGCGACGTGATAGATGCTGTTCAGGAATGGATTCAAGGTATACTTGTATAGTATTTTTTACCTGCTGCCTAACTGAGTGATGCACATTGAATTTAAAGGAAATAACACAGATAAAAATCATTTTGGAGACTTATCTCCTTCAAATGTATTAAGCCTAAATTTTAACGAATGCCTCTTTTACTCTGACACTGTTATGCAGGTGAGATACTAAATAATTTCTCTGATCGCAATGAAAATCCAGCTTGTATAGCGGTACCGGTACTTTTTAGAGGTTAGAGCTGATCAGAGCTACCGACCTCCATAACAGGAAACCGTTTGACATCTTTTTACCTTGATGAACTATGATGGAGCATTGTCAGTTTCTACAGGTCCAAAGCTAAGGATGATTTTGAAGAAACTTTTCAGATCTTAAGACTAATGTTCGAATAATCAAAAGGAAAATTTATCTGTACTTTTCTTAAATCTCTAAAACGCATATGGTATAGAGACAACTCGCTGCATTCTTTGTAAAAATATTCCAAATAAAAAAATAAGAATTGTTCCAATAAGCCCTGCATATGTCAAATATGGAAAGCAGGTTGAAATACTAATCTTACCTTTTGAATCCCCATATTCACTGGAATGGACATGATTTACATCAAGTATAACATTTCATATTTCTAGGATTGAGTGAAGAATTTATTTCTGAAAGGGTTAGTTGAATGAAATTTCCTCAAGTTGGTGAAGTCCTAAAACATTGTCATCGAAAATACCGTGGTAAAAAATAAGGCAATTACAAATTATCGCATGACGATAACATCGCAGACATGCGTTTTCCAGGCTTTAACTATATTATTCTCTTAGTAATTGTGCTTTTCCTTTTTCTAATCTTTTTTAGACTATATTTTTCACGAAATATTACCAGTAAAACTTTATAAAAAAGATTAATTTATTAATGACCTTTGTTAATTAACTATGTAAGTTTAAAATTCTGTTAAGTGCTATAAGTTGTATTAATTCTACTCATTTTCAATTTTTAAATGTTTAAGTTTCCTTCTTAATTTTTCCTAGTTAATCCAGAAACATGAGATATGAAAGTAAAAATATTCCTTATTCCTTCTAGCACTCACAAATCATTATGCGACTATGCATGTACACTGCTCAAAAAAAAAAAAAAAAAAAAAAAAAAAGGACAGTCCTATATCTCCCTATCTACTGGGCCGATTGACAAAATTCAAATTGCGTTCTTCATGTCTCGAAAGCGCGACTTAGGATATATATTAGATTTATATATAGCACTATTCTAACATAGGTATTTTGACACAAAATCGGACTTTTTCTGAAATAACATACCAATTTTTTTACATATTTCGATTCTACGACTCAAATTACGCCTAAATATGAAATTTTGTAAAATTTGGAGCGAAATTTACGGAGAAATTCACAAATTTATGTTGGCACTTTTTTGTCAGTTTGCGCCAAGAATACTTCACTTGGCCAACTTCTTAATATATGGCAACCTAGTTTCCTTTCCCGTGAGAGGAAAAAAAGTCACCATCGTTCCTTTTTTCCAAATAATATTTTTTATATTATATTTTTAATTATAACTTATTATTTTAAGTAATTTTTTCTTTTTCGAATTTCATTTTAATTGTTTAAGTTGCACGTTTTTTTTTTTTTTTTTTTTTCGAATAACTGTTTTAAAAATTTCTATTTACCTATTCGAACTGCGTAAATAAAGGTGCAGCGTTTATTTTTTTTTTCAAATAGTTTTCTTTATATATATTTTTCGTCATAGTTATTATTTTAGGTAATTTTTAAATTTTTATACTTTTATTTTAATTGTTTGTGTTGCATTGTCTCTTCAGATAATTGTTTTAAAATTTTCTATTTATTCCTTCGAACTGAGCATTTTAAATATATTTATTAATATCAATTTTCCAGAATTTGATTTTATTTATTTGAACTACGTTTCTTTCGGAAAAATACTTTGTAACCCAGACTACGATGAGTTTGAAAACTGCATACTATATTAAAAGAGAAAATACAGTAAAGCACAGTTTTACACGCCTTTCAATGTTCCGTTCAGAAAAGATATATATAAATAAGAGAGATGTATAACCGACATTTTAACTTAGGATGACTTGCATACACTGCTTTAAACAGTTTTATCATTGTGCCCATTGCTTTACACAATTTTATCCTACATTTGGTTTCTTAAAATGTTATTCATATTTTAGTTAAATATTTTATTTTTGAAATCGCAAGAATCAAATATCACAACATTGAAAAGTTTTAAATTAAAAAAATACAAATACTAAATTTTACGAAAAAATTTATTTTACTTCTCTTTTTCTTTAAGCATTCTGAAAGTATATTAAAAAGTATCCAACTTTTCGAAACATTTTGGTATTTTTGACAATCATTTTAAATAAAGTTATCGCCTTCCATTTCATAAAGGCCCACAAACGGCCGAGCGGTAAAGACGCTGATCACTAGTAGTTTGGTCCGAGGTTCGTGTGTATGTGATTATGGCAAAGCCTCGAGGGCTATCTGCCTAAGGGGAGGCATGCCTTCGTGGAGGACTTTCTAAGGGAAACTGGCTCGTATACACGTTACACATGGGGAAAAACACGAAAACGTCCATGCAGCCAGGCCGTTCGTGGGATTCGAACCTCGGACCGAACTACCAGTGTTCAGCGACTTTACCGCTCGGCCGCTGGTGGGCTGGTCCGAGGTTCGAATCCCGCGAACGGGCTGGTTGCATGGGTGTTTTCGAGGTTTTCCCGATGTGTAACGTGTATACGAGGCCAGTTTCCCTTAGAAAGTCCTCCACGAAGGCATCCCTCCCTTTAGGCAGATAGCCCTCGTGTGCTTTGCCATAATTAAATAATCCAATCCAATCCTTAATTAAATATAATTGATTTGTAACTTCTACTAGAACTGACGTTAAGAATTGAAGTGCAAATAAATAATATCGTGTGCAATCTTGATTAATATAAAATTAAAAATATTTGCATTCAGACAGAAAGTTTTTTTGAAATATTTGCAATTACTTTATAAGAAGGATTTATTAATAACCGTAATAATTACTTATTATATTACTGATGATTAGGATTCAGTTCTTGATAATTACATTCTAAATTAGAATTTTAAGGATATAATGAAAATACGCTACGCACAAAAATACATTTTAGGATAAAAATGAATTGATTTTTTACGTTTTAAAACTTCTTAAATTCATTTAATAAACATCGTATCATCGTTGTTAATTGAATCCAGAATGTTGGGTAGCGTTTATATAATTATTCTTACTTGTCCACAGAATCGGCTGACTTATCCAGCCATTAAGTAGCTGCAGATCATTTCTACATAACCATTGAACTTCCATTAATTCAGTCTTTAGAGGGCCGTATGTTTATATCATAATTTGACTTTTATAAAAATGGTTATTCTAAATATTATGTTTCTATAAAAATATACTGTGCTTTAAAAATGTGGATGATAGTATCAGCCGCTCTTTCAGCCACTTCAAAAGCAACAGTTTGTTTAGAAATAAATTATGCAGTTAATGTCATAAAATTCAAATAAATATCAAACGAAAATTCTCAGTTTTAGACAATTCGATTTAAACGAAGTAAAGTAGCAGACGATAAAACGCCGAAGGTAAAAATTTACTCTTACAAAAATTTACTCTTATTTTTTTTTTAAAAAAAGGAAGATAGAGATAAATTTTAAGAAAATAGTTAAAAATTTGAATAATATCATCTATAATTTAAAAAAAAATAGCTTTTCATATAGTATTAATAAATATTTATTACGCATCATTGAGAGAAAAAATGTCATATAGTTAATTCTTCGTAAAATTTTACTTGAAATTTAAGGTTAAAAATAGCTGTGGCAATTCACTGTAACAAAAATCCATAGACCACATTTGGCGTTATTATCGCTCAAAAAAAGATGCCAAATTTCAAAACTCGAAAATATGTAAATTCGTGTATATCTTAGAAAATTTTGAATAAAAAAGTCTAATTTTTTGCAGATATGCTTAAAAATACACTTACTTTAAGATGATGGTAAAAATTTTATAGGTTATAATTCAAAATTTTTTTCGAAAAATTTATAAAAATTATTTAAAAATAGAAATTTAAAAAATAAAACATAAAAAATGGGTAAATTTTATTTGGAATGAATCTAAATTTCGAACGTGAGAGAAAAAATCAAAAAAGTTTAATAAAAAAAGAGATATTAATAAATATTTGTCAAATTCAATTAACATTGAGGAGCTAAAATTTTGAGAGCTAATATTTTAAAAACTACTCGTTTCATTCACGATTAGAATTCACGATAGAATTCACGATTTTTACAAAACTTGGTATTCTGGCATAATTTGAGACGTAGAATCGAATTATGGAAAAAAATTGGTATGTTATTTCAGAAAAAGTCCGATTTTGTGTCAAAATACCTATGCTAGAATAGTGCTATATATAAATCTAATATATATCCTAAGTCGCGCTTTCGAGACATGAAAAACGCAATTTGAATTTTGTCAATCGGCCCAGTAGAACGGGAGATATAGCAGTGTCCCTTTTTTTTTTTTTTTTTTTTTTTGAGCAGTGTGCAATGTTTAAAGCCTGGAAAACGCACGCCTGCAATGTTATCGTCATGCGATGATTTGTAAGTGTTTTATTTTTTATCGTGATAATTTCGACGACGATTTTTTAAGCTCCGAAGCTTTCGAAACGCTTTATTTTCGGCAGTGATTTTTTTTTTCTACGATGTTTCAGAACTGCGATGTTTTCTGTTTGCTTTCTTTTCTCTCACGATGTTTTGAACGGCAACGTTTTCGCCTCGCGATGTTTTCGGCTGTGCTCGTCTAAACAGAGCTAAAAGTCTAATTATCCAGTGAGAAGAATGTAACTTCTCATTTCTTCTGAATCAGATTTTTATAGAGCATATGATAAAAGAGCACGCACATTTAATTTTATAATCTCAAACGTATTTAATCATTTTTAAACCTTATATCAAAATAAGTAAAGAAAGAAAATACTCAAAATGTTAACGAATGCTTTTAGTTCAAGAGTACAATAGTCGAATATGAATGAAGTACTTCTACCTGAATATTGAAAATTGCTGCAAACAAGCGGTAAATATCGCTGCTAACATTTTAAAAGCTATTTTCCAATGCTCTAAGTAGACAGAAAAGAATATTTTACATGAGTTATTATAATGAATTTAAACCAGTAAGACTACAAGCATAACGAATATGCAAGCATGCATCTAATACGTTCAGCTATTTTGCTTTTAAGTAACATGATTATTTATTATAAAATCAGGGCTAAATTTCTAAAATTAGAAGTGCCGGATGCCTACGGAACACTACCAGGAAGGAAAGAATAAATAAATAAAATTACTAAAAAATTAAAATAATTAAGTAATTAAATTAATATTAAAAGGAAAGTAAAGTGATAAATAGAAATTTAATAAATCATTAAAAATAAATGTAAAGGAATTAATAGAAATTTAATAAATTATTACATTTAATTATAAATAGTCAAATAAAAAATAAATTATCGGACTTCGTCTTATTTTGAGTTCTGACTGGAATTACAATTCCACTCAGAAGCTAAGACGTACCTCAGCCCATCTCCGTTTGAATTGATGGCCTGATTACACATATAAGTATACTATTTCAAGGGATAATAGACACAAAAAACACTTTTTTTTCGGCACCTCAATGAAAAAGAATAAATCAATCAAAGTGTCACAAATAGAATAATGAAGATTCTAGAAACAGTATTGAGATATGAAAAACAATTTTAACAAAAAAGTGCAGCTTTGAAAATGAAAAGGAAAGAGTCCAAGACTTTCTGATCACGATGCCCTGTCGGTATAATTCTAGCGGTCAAACAGAAATTTCCCCTGAATACGATCCGATAACAACAGTGAGGATAAACGTAAGACTCGTCTACATAGGTGACAGTAGTGATCCCCGCGTTTGGTTATATCGTTCAAAAAGTGCACAAGAACTCTGGAGCAGGAATTCACTAGCGTGGGAAGTGCACGACCAAGGTGATGCCTTTTAGCCCTTTCAGGGAAAAAAAAATTAACTCCCTGTCAAAAATTTATTGCATTTCTTGGAAAAAAAGCTTTTGGCATAAGGGCATTTCTTTGCTTAAAAGTCTGTCCAAGATTTACGTCCGAGGGAAAGACAGGCCTACATTTAAAAACCGGAATCAATTTTTAAGGCATATTTATTATTAAAATACAATATGTTTGCTGAAATTGTAGTTAACTTCCATAAAAGAAGTGTCGGAGCCCTTTTATTTAAGGCTCCTGTGCACTGCGGCTAAAATTATAATGTTGCGTTTTTTTTTCCTCGCGTACGTTCGTAAGTAGGGGTTCATGCGGATTTGGAGTGAATGACAACAGCACTTGATGAAATATCGAAACACAATTTATTTCTCCGGACAGCTCCAAAATTACGTTTTACAGTCCTCGAAGATCAACTTTAAATACGCTAACACTATCAGTGATCAGCGACACAGCCTTCAGGTTGTCAGGCTATAACGGTGAAGACAGCTTCACGGCAAAGCACCAGAGTACAGCTCCCGACTCTGCTTGGTCGTTCTCGGAACTCCACGTACTCTCGAGACTCTCCGCGCTAAACTCGCGATGCACTATACAGCTCCCAACTCCTCGGTTCAGTCGTTCCCGGAGCTCAACACACTCTAAGATCCAACTCGACGATGCCCTAACCGCGATACACTAAGGCTACTATCACACGTCCGTTTGTTTCCGAAGAACAACTGTTTGAAACAACTTTTGTGCTTTGTCACAACAGCCAATCACCACAGATCGCTTTGCGATTAACACAGGAGACACTGGTTCTCCATTACAAATAAGCTGATGGCATTCGAAGCTGATAGCTGATTGGTTGAAAACGAACGAATTGCAATTATTTTCCGATAGGAAAGAATTGCAACTCGATGGACTCTCTAACTCGGAACAAACTGACTAACTCTCCGCATATCAGCAGAGTTTATATAGCTTTTGGCTTGTGTTCGAGAACATGCTGGGCTAAACCAGTAAGAATTCGTTTCAGAAGGTTCTCTTTGCGTCTATGCCATGTCGCCAATTTTGTCACCAAAGATCACCAAATCGGCGATTTCTCGCCAAATATGGCAACCCTGCCTTCCCTTGCCATTTTATGGCAACCATAAACCTGCCTAGCAGGGAAGCTATCTCACCGCACCTGGACTTTTCGTAACAATAATTTATTTCAAAAACTGAGAAGTACACGAGCCGGGCTTCACTGGGCTCTGGCGCAATTCTAAGCTCCGTATAAAATTATATAAATTGACTTCACTGAAATTATTGCTTTAAATTTTCGTATACGTAATTGACCAAGTATTTCAACTCAGGTTGATAGCCTATATAGTTGATAGCCAGTATAAAGTTGCAATGGTTGAAACAAAAGTAAAAGAAGTTTACATTTATAGATGGGAGTGGGTGGGAATGGCGTAGTACACGGGAATAACATTATATCTAAGTAATAAATCTGCAGCAACAAATGTGTTTAGATAGTGGTTTAACTTCTGAAAACCCAAAAAGATATATTTAACAAACGGATACATGCATAAAGGGGGGTAAGGAGAGTCATTTAGAATTTTTCGATGCTAGGACACTGAAGAAATCCGAAGAGCCGCCGGGATTCGAACTCCAGACTTCCCGATTGCTAGCCAGACGTGCTTCTAGTTACACTATGAAGGCAAGCTCTAAGCCATAGAAAAATACCTTACATTCTCTCCATTGAAAGGGCGACTAGGGAAGACGGAACCTAAACGCCAACCCTGCTGGTGAGGAATTATCGTCCACCACCTTTTAATTCGGATGCCTGTTAGAATTCTTCGAAGGCAGGAAACCGAAGAATTTCGCAATGACTTCGCCGGGATTCGAACACCGTACCTTCCGATTTTGTACTTACTTCTAATCACACCACGAAGGCACATGCTAAGAAGGGAGAAAACACCTTACAGACTTATAAAAGTGCTTAAATAATTTTCAGTTGAGATTTCCAACTACGCCACGTTTACGAAATAACTACGCTTCTCTATAAATTTAAAGGATAACGCAATAATATAACAGCATAAATATGAGTACTGAATCCAACTAAAATTGGTTTTAGCCTGATACCCGGAAAGTAAAGTGCTTTAAAATACTCATTCATTTAAAGCTCTGCGCAACTGCCAACATCACTGGTTAAGTGAAATATTTCTTACGTTGAAAGATATTAGATATACCAATAAAAAAGCCTCTACTCTGATTCTTGAGATATTATAATTACAACACACACACACACACACACACAAAAAAAAAAAAAAAAAAAAAAAAAAAAGTAGGTATTTTACGGCGTTTTTATCCATTCCTTTGACAAGTGTATGATAGGATTCATCAAGAATCCTTTATTTCAGCATCTTCTAAGTCCACTCAGTTGGATTCAAATTCAGTGAATAGGCTTGCTAATGTATGCTTTCTGTTTCCACGTATTCCAACAAATCTGCAGTCATTTGCACTCTGCGTGGCTATTTATTATGTGCCATAAAAAGAAAGAATTTCCAACAAAAATTCACGAATTTAATACAGTCAGTGATGGTGTGGTGTATTTAAGTATGGCAAAGCACACGAGGGCTATCTGCCTAAGGGGAGGGATGCCTTCGTGGAGGACTTTCTAAGGGAAACTGGCTCGTATACACGTTACACATGGGGAAAACCACGAAAACACCCATGCAGCCAGCCCGTTCGCGGGATTCGAACCTCGGACCGAACGACCAGTGTTCAGCGACTTTACCGCTCGGCCGCTGGTGGGCCTAATACAGTCAGTGAAGCATTTCCGTACTCAAAAGTCAGTACTACAACTAACATTTATTTCTTCTCTAACCGAAACTTCTCTTCATTAAAACACTTTTTGAACGGAACAAATAGTCATTTCTGTACATCTAATATAACTATGTTCTGTAGCCCAGTATTTTGTATTTTCATTTAATTAATTGTTAGCATCAAGTAAATCAATGATTTCTAAATGTACAGCTATATTTAAGAGGAGGGAGAATAATTTGTGTCCATGCAACTAACGCTTCTTTAACACAGAACTTATTGCAACTCGGTGACATTCTGTTGGCAAATTTATTGAACATGATTAATCCGTACTTCATCTGCTTCAGCCCCTGAATTTCTGAAATCAGTCACGACATATGCTGCCGTTGTATCATCTCCATTCCCTTCCTCAAGTGGCAGAATGGATAAAACCATTGAACACTGATAGTTCGACCTGGATTCGAATGCCGACGAACGGGCTCGCTGCAAAGGTGCTTTCTTATATTTCATATCAACGCAGGCCAGTTTACCTTAATACTTAAGTCTTCTGGGAAGTCAACCGATTAGGCAGCTAGTTCTTACAAGTTTTGCTATAATCTAATAAATAAATAGAACCTCTTCATGCACTTGATAAAAACAGGATTGCGCTTAACAATTTCGTACAGTAAACTTGTACATAATGTGCTACTTATGGCTTGCTGTTTTTAACTATTAAGCATATGAGTTATTTTTGAGAAACTTTGCGTCATTGTATGCTCTGTTACTTCGCGCTTTAATGGTAAAAGTTTCGATTGAATGTAATATCATATTTGACGTGTCACCCGATTATCCAGTTTTTCATCTACAAAATAGGTAGAACTTTTTACACACTCAGTAATTATATTGCCTCATCCACTGATTTTGTTCAGCAATATTTATTCTTATAGCCACATTCTGGCACTGGGAAAGGATTTGAAGTACATTCAAGTTAAACATCAAGCACCTGACCATTTATTGGTATTGCAATGAAATAACATTTCGCTGAATGAAATTAATGGAAAATTATTTTAATTTCTATTTATGAAAGAACGCAAATTATTTCCAAATCCAAATCCTATAAAGAACTTAATTACAGAACAGGTATCCAGAAAGGCTTATCGCCTTTAAATAGCATACAATACTACCTTTACAAGATCCTCTTGTGTTGGGAATTCCCTTTCACAGTCTACCCAGCGACAATTTGTCTCGATAAAATCGCCAGGCTCGTCTTTGATGTCAGATGTCGCATCTTTGTCTTCGTCAGCACCTACTTCTCCAGAGCCCGTAGAAGCCAAATTTTTCGAATATTGCAAGTCTGGATATTGTTTGTGACTCCCAGAAACATTCACTGAACCGTCTCCAGAAATGTTGTTGTTTAATACAGAATCCTGTAAAACACAGAAGGTGTTACATGAAAGGGGAACTAAAATCAATCTATTCTCATAAAGATATTTACCGATTAACTTAAAAATTAGCAAATAATACTATAAATTAAAAGCAATTACTACATAAAGTAATGAAAAATTTTCCTTAACACAAGGAATACCAAATACTTAATGAAGTTTACTTTAATAAAGTGTGAAATATGTCCATGTAGCAACGCAACATTTCTGTCAACTACGCAAGCTCTCCTGCAAGTGAGGGACATCCCGTTAACAGAATCAGTCAGTGCATTCAGTACATGCAGTACATAAGGATCGTTGCTACGTGTGAAAGAGACTTTCAGGACAGCTGCTAACACATTCAACTTATTTAATGTGTGAAAGTTACGAGTCATGTCAGCTGGCATTTTGTACGAAAATCAGTCGAGTTTGATATGAGATGTGTGGAGGGATTTAATCTTTCTATGCGATTAAGTTCTCTATTTAATTCAAAAATGAACAGAGGACATATTTCCGTAATGTTTCTTGCTTGAACTTATTTGATTAGAAAAACTCTCCACTTTGATTGATTTGATTGAAACTCTCCACTTTGATTGATTTGATTGAAACTCTCCATAAGCGGTCCCGATGACCAGTCATACGCTGGCACCAGAAAGACAAGAAGAAGCGCGCTTTTGCTTGGCAACAAGATGCTTCGATTCAATGCGAAGGACCCCATTTCGACCCTCAAGGTCATATACCCTTTCAAAGACGCTGGAGACATCACGGAATCGCACTTCCTATCTCTGCTAATAGATGGTGCCACGAGACAATTGCAACAACAGGTAACAACAGCGGTAACTAAGTGGGCTAGCCCCGGTTTCATGACATTACTGACCTAGACAAAAGAACACGCACTTCCGACTAGCTTGGGGAAATGATGTATGACGTCATACGCACCAGCGCTACGTCCCACAATGCAACAGTGTCCAATTACGCACACCCGCGCACTGCAGCCTCAACAGCCGAAGTCAGCGATTAACCACATTAACGCACAGATCTCGCAATCACGCCCACAACATGGGCTCAGTGGCGTCAATCAGGCATATGAACAATCACCCACTCCCACTTGGAAAGATAAGCAGATCTCTGCAAACATGAAGCGCGCTTTTGCTTGACTGTAAGATATCTGGATTCTACGAGATTGCAATTCAGTCTCCAGTTATTTATTATCTTCATGGAAAGCCTCACGGCGTCATACTTCCGTCTTTGCTAATAAATGGCTCTATAAGACAACGGCAGCACCAAACAGCAACATCTGCAGCTAAGCGAGCTAACGCCAGGATCTGAAACACACCCAGGGCTTAATTTCTAAAAGTAGACGTGCTGGAGCCCTATGGAAGACCGTCATGGAAGAGGAACAAGAGTAAATAAATAAATAAAATGACTACTAAAAATCATTAATAATTTAAAAATTAAATCGTTAATGAGTATCAAATTAATAATAATTATTAAATTGATTCCTAATTAATTATTATTTATTAAAATACTTAAAGATTAAAGTAATTAAATAATTAAAACTAAATAAAAGATAAATGTAAAGAGATAAATTAAAATTTAAGAAGTAATTTTTTATATAATTTTATTGCTTAAAATAAAATTTTCGAGATCAAATTTCTACTGAAATAATTATTCAGTTACATAAAAAAAAGTGCCGGAGACTTATTTAGGGCTCCGGTGGGCTCCGGCGCAATTTAAGCTCTGAACACACCGGATGCAAGAGAAACTAATAATTGCTCCTTTCATTACGATTTTCGGAATAAGTTCTGTATATTAGTTATTTACACAAGATTATGCTGGTAACAGGAAGAATGAAATAATCCGAAATAATCGTAAATGCAAACTGTCTTCAACACAAAGCACCCTACTTGACAGTTCACTTCTTAGATATATTTATTATGGTGACCCACCGCAGATATGGTTGACAATAGCAAACAGTGAATGACAATGACAGTTTTGCTAATGACACATTTGTTTCTGCATTGTTTTCAAAAGAGTTCTGTATCATTCTTATAAACTTTTCTGCAGTAATAAAAGCCCGCTTTTGATGTAGGCTTTCTTTCAGACGTTCCTTTACGTCTAAAATAAATAGACATTTCCTATTCATATGCACCTTTTATTTCAATTTGCTTAAAATTGCCTAGAATTATACCAAGAAAATTTAATTTATTTCATTAAAAGTTTGATGAAACTATTTCGACTCAGTTAGTTGGTTTGTTGTATACTACAAAAAGATTTGTTGTATACTACAGTCGTGACCTAAAATTATCATTATTTCGCTAAGCAGAATCTGTAAACTTATCCTCAAATGTACATGATACTAAAGAGCTTAAAAAGGAATCGGTAACAGCGAATAAAATATTTGCGCAGTTAAAAAGTTTTCAATCATTAGAGCTCCCAGGAGAATGTAAGCATAGTTTCTGAGCTTATTTTTTGATATTATGTCTAGATTTAAAAATTTGCTCAATTCAATGGCAAGACTGCATAATTCTTACTTTGGTTGCTGTCGATGAAGTCATATGTCCAGGAAACATAGTCTGCTGCGGTAAGCTCGAAGCTGGTGGCAGTAAGAAAGGGGATGTGAGTCCTTGACGCATTAAGTGATGGAGTTGATGGAAATGTGGAAGGACAGCGGGTGGAGACACACCCATCGCTGGACTTAAGGATCCTAAAAAGTCAGAAAAGCAATTAAGGGGAAGGAAACGGTACATATATTTATATTCAAAGCTTAATTTCTAAAAGGCGCCGTGGCCGTATGAAATGACATCAGGAATAAGATTAACAAATATATTTATATACATAATTAATAAGGTAATTATTAAATAATAAGGTAATTATTAATAATAAGGTAATTATTGAATTTATAATAAATATATAAATAAGAATTAGAAAATTACACATATATACACTGCTGGCCATTAAAATTCCAACACCAGAAAGGAATGATCTGACTAACGTCAAACTCACATGAAAGGAAGAAGAGATTAGGATATGCAAATGATTAGTATTTCAGCGCATTTAGACGACGCAGGAGGGAGAAACAATGTCTGAAGCACTGCGTAAAAGAAAAGTTGTGTAGTGGATTTCGCAGTCGGAAAGCGCTTTGTAAGGTCGCGGTTTTCTCAGAATATCGTGCTATGCCTCGAATAATACGAAGAAATGCTTACCAGCAAGTGTCGGAATCCGATAGAGGCAGGATCATCGCCTATCGAGAGTTTGGATTATCGTTCCGTGAATTCGCCAGTCGCACTGGTCGACATCCAAGCACTGCCATGTGAATATGAAATCAATGGACTGCTGAGGATCATACTGAACGGCATGAAGGGCCTAAACGCCCTCCCGTGTATGTCACGCCGAGGGGGCGTGAATATGTATGCCGAGGGGGCAGACATATTGTGAGGTCAGCCCTACAAAACCGTACAACGGCATCACGAACCATTAGTAAGGAAATGGGCCTGTTTGCAGCACGCCCAGTATCAGCTCGTACGGTGCGTTGATGTTTGCAACAGCGTTGACTATCAGCACGGCGACCATTACTTCGGCTTCCCTTGACAATGTAGCAGAGAGAGAGACAGCATCTCTGGTGCGCCGAACGACAAAGCTGAATTCAGGAGTGACACAACGTCGTCTTTTCATACGAGTCGCGGTTCTGCGTGCAGTATTCTGCTGGCCTCATACGTGTCTGGAGGTTTCGAGGAGACTGCTTGTCGTCTTCTTGCATTCGATATTGGCGTAGGGACCCTGCACTTGGTGTGACCGTTTGGGCAGCCATTGGATACACGACACGTATATCTCTTGTTTGGATCGACGGTAATTTGAACACAGATCGGTATATTTCTGACATCTTATGTCCAGTAGTTGTGCCCTATCTTCGAAACCTGCTTAAGACCATCTTCCAACAAGATAATGCAAGACCACATGTTGCACTTCGTGTTCTGACCTTCCTCGATACGCAGAATATTCGACTGCTGTCCTAGCCTGCATGGTCTCCAGATCTGTTACCCATTGAAAACATCTGTTCATCGGCTGGTAAGAGACTCTCGCGCTAACCCTCTCCAGCTACTATGTTCGATGAAGTGTAACTTATCAATGTTACGATAAGTTACACTTCATCAAACTTATGTATAACTTATGTATAAACTTATGTATTGTGATCACTTATGTATAAACTTGAAGCAGCATGGAATGAGTTGCCTGTTTCTGTCTTCGAAGTCCAGTTCAACTCCATGCCTAACCGGGTAAGGGCCGTTTTAGCTGCCAGCGGTGATAGCTGTTTCTGCTGATTTCGCACCCCTGTAAATCCCAAAACTGCTTACAAATTTAATCATTTTGTCTTCATGCCATACTGTTTGTGCACAATAAATATATTTTTTGTATTTGCTTTCCTTCATGGTGTTGCAATTTTAATGGCCAGCAGTATGTATATATATTTCTACGGATGTGAAAGTCATGATGAATTTCGATCAATTTAGTCACAAATTAGTTCACACATATGATACGAATGATCCCAGTATGTGAAAGTGCCAACACTTTTAGAAATATTTGATCTAGAAGAATATGCGTAGATTCTGGACGGTTAAAATTATCCCTCCCACTTTCATTTTTTTAATTTCGTTGAAGAGTGCGTGATCGAAAGAGAAACTTAGCCGTTCTCAAATTACCCACTTGAACATTTCATCTTCTGAATGGTAAGCTTTTACTATATAGAGAGAAGGTATTTTCTTACTCCAACTGATGAAGATTTTTTAGTGTTTTATTCTTGCCAAGAAGAGTGAAGCGTTCAGCAGCTAGACGATACTTATTGCTAAAAAAATACTATACTAATATCAAATAGTTTTTCTTAATGAGCATGCGATTCAGTTTGTCTGCAAAGACGTGACGAACTGTAAAGATCTGCTGAAGTTCATTTTGAATTTCGTTATTCTCCGGCTGGAATTATGATTTCACTAAAAATTCAAGAAAAAGCAGAGCCAGGGAGATAGCCTCCGGCTGAATTTAAACACAATTTGTACTGCTAAGGATCAAACAAAAAGAGAAATTCCTTTGCTTTGTTATAATGAAGGTGATAGTGATTACTTTGTTTCAGGAAATTCATTGTACTCAGGAAATTTCTCAAAGGCCTGATAATTTTTCTTTACTTTATTTTGCATAAATAATTTATATGAGGTGATATCTCGTGCGTTATTATTAACCATAAAAGGAAACATTTATTAGAAATTCTACACTAAAATTAGAATTAAGTAAAGCACTTAAAAACGAGATCATTTTTCAGATGTCAACAAGCGTTAGTAACAAGTGATGATATAAGGTATTTCTCCCGCTTTCCTAGCCTGTCTTCGTGGTGTAGTGGTTCTGCACGATGGGCCGGTACTCCAGAGGTCCGCGGTTCGATTCCCGGCGAAGGCGGTTGCTAATTTTTCAATCTCTCTTACTTCCAAATATCCTAATATCTCTTGCTTCCAAATATCCTAATGTCTCTTGCTTCCAAATATCCTAATGTCTCTTGCTTCCAAATACCCTAATGTCTCTTGCTTCCAAATATCCTAATGTCTCTACAGTGGCGCCCGAACTAAAACGGGTGTTGGATGAGGATTCTCCACACCCAGGATTTGGCGATTGGGTTCCCAAAAAACCCCAGTCGCCCTTTAAAAAGGGGAGTATATAAGGTATTTCTCCCGCTTTCCTAGCCTGTCTTCGTGGTGTAGTGGTTCTGCACGATGGGTCGGTACTCTAGAGGTCCACGGTTCGATTCCCGGCGAAGGCGGTTGCTAATTTTTCATCTCTCCTGTTTCCAAATATCCTAATGTCTCTACAATAATAGCTATGTTTAGGGTAGGTTAAATACTTTTTTAACGAGCGGGAGCTTTATTTAATAGCCATTAGCCTTGCGCCAATATAAGGGCCGGAAGTGGTGGCCATTTCATTATAGAAGTACCTAATAGGTGGCCACCGTTGTCTCCTATGAAGGGATGGACAATTAAAACAACCATGTCTTCTCCGGTATTCGAGCCCGGGCCCATTGCTACGGTAATCAGGATCACTAACCACTATACCAGCTGGGCGGCTAGGTTGGGTCAAATAAAATGCAATAATACTTCAACGATTGGAGTAACTGTGGCTGTAGAGTGAAATAAGAAACGAAAAGATTTCCGATTATATCAAATAAGGAAAAGCTTTCAGAAACGTTATCAAAATATAAAATATAAGTGAGTAAAGGTCTCTTGATTAAATAACATTCACACTTTGAAGTCACAGTGTGAGCATGAAGCTCAATGCACTCCTCAAGAGTTTTGGTGGGTGATGTCTAGATTTGGAGAGTGGGTGGAGATGAGAAGCGTACCTCGGAGTTTTAAAAAATAATAGTTTTTGCACAAAAATGGGTGTAGTTACAATGGTGTGTTTAATAACTTCAGTATACTTTAGCATAATTAAGTGGCCTTTGTACTTTAGCATAATTAAGTGGAATGTACGATGCATATGCGTGTGTGTAGGGAGGATGGGTTTTTTTTTTTTTTTTTTTTTTTTTTTTTTGTTCACGCTGTAGTGTTCCTCCTTTTTCTTTCTTTTGTTTTTTCACATTCCCTTCCTTTTGATAAACAGCTGCTTTGTCGATTTTTTTCATTGGTCTTATAAATAAATCTGCTGATACACAAGCATTTTACATAAGAGAAAATGCGCTTGTCAGAAAAAGTCTATAAATTCTTCTAGACTTATATTATGAATTTACATGTGAATAAAATATCAAATAAGGAAAAGCTTTCAGAAACGTTATCAAAATATAAAATATAAGTGAGTAAAGGTCTCTTGATTAAATAACATTCACACTTTGAAGTCACAGTGTGAGCATGAAGCTCAATGCACTCCTCAAGAGTTTTGGTGGGTGATGTCTAGATTTGGAGAGTGGGTGGAGATGAGAAGCGTACCTCGGAGTTTTAAAAAATAATAGTTTTTGCACAAAAATGGGTGTAGTTACAATGGTGTGTTTAATAACTTCAGTATACTTTAGCATAATTAAGTGGCCTTTGTACTTTAGCATAATTAAGTGGAATGTACGATGCATATGCGTGTGTGTAGGGAGGATGGTTTTTTTTTTTTTTTTTTTTTTTTTGTTCACGCTGTAGTGTTCCTCCTTTTTCTTTCTTTTGTTTTTTCACATTCCCTTCCTTTTGATAAACAGCTGCTTTGTCGATTTTTTTCATTGGTCTTATAAATAAATCTGCTGATACACAAGCATTTTACATAAGAGAAAATGCGCTTGTCAGAAAAAGTCTATAAATTCTTCTAGACTTATATTATGAATTTACATGTGAATAAAATATACGAAAAACCTAAATGCCTACAAATGATCCAAATAATAATGAAAAAAAAAATTAGGCTTCGACGTTTAAAAATGTAAAATTTCAGAGCTTAGATGTTTTCAAAAAGAAGACTTACTCTTAAGTGCATAATATTAGGTTAATTGCTCTAATTATTAAAACAGCTGTAAATTAAAAGATAAATATTGTAAGATAACATCGAAATCGCTAATTATGAATAAAGGTAAGGAACAAAAGTAATAAGAGGTTTACAGCAATTTTCTAAAGAGTAAGCTATATTTACATATAAAATTTCATATCACTGCAATAATTTTGAGTAAATTATGCATGCAAAAGGTATTATTAGACAATATCATTTATGAAATTAGTTGCAGCATATTCACAAAATACGTTTTTTTCTCCTCTTTTTCAGCTTTTGTACATTGAACAAAGAATGACATTCATAAAAAGAAGAAAAGGGGGGGGGGAATAAAAATTTTTATTTGATGGTAAAAATTAAGGATAAATACTAGAAGCATTACTTTTCTTTTATCGAACTCAAATAAAAAAATACATTATACCAGCTGACAAATGTCCATAAGAACCACTTGTACTTGAGCTTCTCGAACCATTCATAAAGGAAACTAAAGAACTTGGAGAAAATCGTATCATGGAATTGATGTCAAAGTCAGAATACGGCGAACTAGACAAGGCTCTTTTCCGCCCATGTCTAACTCCAGGCTTAGGGCTACCAATTTCAGAACCTATAATCATAACACATTCTTGTATAAAAGGACTGAAAGAAAGTACATGGTAAAATATTATGCTTAAAAACAAATACAGCTTTGTCTGCGGCATTTCTTTGTTCACCTAAGACAAGCCGTAAGTAAGTATATGAAAAAGGAATTACATTCAGGCCAATCTTACATAAAAGCCACATCAAAAGTATAATGATAATTAGTCATACACTTCTTCGCAACATAAATTGTTTTAAAAAGCAATAGACCACATCACACAGGCGCTGACTGAACAGTACAAATTAATTAATAATTTGTTTGAACGTTATCACAATTTTCTATATTTTTATCATAATTTCTCTGAAAAATTTCCGGAATATTTACGATTATAAAAATTTACAAATTGATGCGTATTCATTGTTGCAGTAACATGCATGAAATAAGATTTTTAACGTTAAGTAATTTTTAATTAACCTTAATGCCCAGGATTTTTTCCTAAGAAAGAATATTTTTTTTGCGTTTTTCGATTTTATTTGCAAATATCAGTTAAATTTCTAATGGAATATGTCACTAATTTGTAACGTCTTGTCATGTTCAAATCGGATATGAAACTGTTAATATACATTGCTGAACAAATAATATTTTCCAAATGCAGACGCTAATTCTTGCGTTGTATTTTCAATTAAAAAAAAATTTATGATATCTTCCAGAAAGTCTGAGCAAAATTTTCAAGGATCCGAATTATTACTGATTAGCTCTTTTTGAATAAATTATTTAAATTTTTGGAGTATTTTAATATTTATTGTGCAATAATCAAGGCTTGAATAGAGAAAAAGTAATATATTAGGGAAAAAAAAAAAAAATCGAAGTCTAGACTTCAATATTTAGTACAAGATTTCCGCAAATAAATTTTAAAAAGCTAAAGTGGATGCCACATGACTTCCTTGTACGGCCTTTTAAATTATACGTATCTTCTGCTGCACTTCATTTAAATTTATTTCCTCGAATTTCATTAGAGATGTATATATCTAATTCAGTCAATTCTAACTCCGCAGCAAAGCAAAAATACATATAAAAACTCAATCCTCATTAAAAATTGTAAAATACAGTAAAACCTAAAAAAAAAACAAATACAGTTAAAACAATTAAAAAACAATTTTTACAGAGAAAATTAAAGTTTCTACGCAAAAACAAGCAATTCAGCCAGCGGGCAGGAAGACAAAATTGAAAGTTAACTTTTGGTCACACTGGGCAAAAAGGCACTGAAGTTGGTGTACCAACTGATTTAATTCACTATTTTACTAAGGCACTTTAGGCTTAGTGGCACTTTTAAATTGTTGACAATTCTACAGTTATTGCATGCAGATTAACTAATGGCATAAAAAGCTTAACTTGAAGACATAATTCAATTCATAACAACATAATTCATATCCCTTTAAAGCAAAAAAATATACGATTTACCAACATATAAGAATTTAAAAAAAAAAAAAAAAAAAAATGGCCTCACCGAGCCGGGTAACCTGGAAATTTTTCACCGAGCCGAGTGGGAGCATTTTTATATATGCATTTATATAAGTTTGGTGCGGCCGACTGCAACGAAAAAGGGAGGTACACAACTACATGTATGTACATGTACGTACGTAGAGACGTCATGGAAAAAAAATCTCTTCTGAACTTATTTTAAATCCATTTTACAATCCGTTTTGAAAAAAAAAAAAAAAAAAAAAAAAAAAAAAAAAAAACTGATTATGTCTGTGCGGACAGATGCCACGCGAAAACATTGTTCAAATGGATTCGAGAGCCGTCAAAATGGACATTTTCCTTAAACTATGATACCCGAAATTTTTCTCGATTATATATAATTCTTTTACTTCGTACAAGGAAGTAAAAATGCAAGTATCCGAAAACAGATGTTAACCACTGTATATAATCAGTTTCTGGCGAAAATATCGCAGTCAAACAAAGAAAAGCTTTGCTTCCACGACGAAATTTTCGCACTAAATATTGTAGCGAGCTTTGTGGTGGTGAGGGGAGAAGCAGGGATAAATCTCACAAAGCATCGTCTTAAGAAACAACGATTTAAATTTTAAAAAAGCATGCAAAGCTTAGAAATTTCAAAAAATTTGACTGAAACACATGAAAAACACCATAAAAATTCATTTTATGTGGTGTTTTAAAAATGCAAAAAATGCTTTTTAAAAATGCTTTTTATGCGACTTAAAAATATAAAAGTTATGATAATATGCTTTTATGATTGTAATGTTTGTGAGAATAATATTTTGCACGACGATGTGATAAACTGCTACACTAGCTGGCTGTTTAATTTTTTATCACGAAACTCTGTATGGAGATATTTAAAAATTAAATTACCTAAAAAGAAAAAACATGAAGTAATTCGCTATATATCCAAAATATATTTAAGCATCTGAAAAAATTGCAACGTTTTTATTATTTGGAAAAAGAACTCCAAATATCTAGTGATCACAAAAGGAATTTAAAGGAAAAGGAGGACATTTTAAGGAAAATCGTTCTCGTATTCATGTTTCACTTGAAGTAAATTATGAAAACTACAGTTATGTACATATTTCTCTTTAGTAGTAAACTAATGAGAATCAAAATTACCTCATTTGTTAACTTAAAAACCACTGATATATAATTGTGACATATAAGCACAAATCAAAGTTCAGACTTGTTCTAATGGAGCATTAAGTTAAATTGATTCACTGTGCATTGGCAGGGGAACTGCGAATGCTGAAATGTTTACTAAATATTTTTCTTTAATTTATCTCTTTGGAGGATTTTCTTTAATTTATCTCTTCTTTAATTTATCTTTAATTTATCTCTTTATCTTACTAAGTATCATATTTATCGATAACTAAATAATTAAGTAGAATGGTATCAACCAAACTCATGCTAAATGATACTAAGAAGAAATCATAAATATAATTTAAATATATCAATCAAAATGTTAAACGTTTATTAAAGTGTAACGAAAGAAAAATCTATGCATAAATGTCATTTATATACAGAAAAACAGCGAGAAATAATTCGAATTCCTTAAAATTATACATTAAAGTTTCGCTTGAAGATCACTATACATACTTAGATTTATAATCTTAAAACAGAACCACTGATTAGTAAAATCGGATGCACTGAAACATGCAATTAAAACTTTTTCTGTAACTTTCTGAAAATAATTGATTTCCAAGGTAAGATTAATATCGACGGGTTACTTTTGGAAAGACGTACAATACCAATGGCTTGGTACTGAATACATTAATACAAAATTCAATACCAAGTCATCGATATTGCCGAAGTTATAACGATTTACGACGGAGAGCGAAAATTTCTAAGCTCTACTCGTCACAGTCGCGTCATCATTTCCGAGTTCTGGAGTTGGAGATAATATGATAAAATAGTTCAGTTTAATCTACGATTCCTCATTAATGGCTTTCGAATAATTGTCATTTACACTATAAGGTATTTCTCCCGCCTTCTTAGCATGCCTTCGTAGTGTAGTGGTCAGCAAGCTGGGCGCGTGCGTATTCCAGAAGTCCGTGGTTCGATTCCCGGCGACAGCGGTGCTCATTTTTCATCTGTCATGCTTCCACAAAAGTTCTAATGTCTCTACAACACTCCAACATGAATAAACTGTTAATGCACTGTTTCATTCATTAAAAGTGTCATATTGCTTTTCAGAAAGTTACATTGTCAAATATATGGCAAAATCGTATTAATATTAAAGATTTAACACTTAACAGGGGGAAAAAAGGTAAAATATACGTTTCGTGATATTTTATATAATCAAGTAACTAACTTGTTACATTATAAAAAAACCTACATGATATTTAAGGAAGATTGTATTTTCGTAAAGTAAAATTCAAAGGAAAGTGTTCGTGTTTCGGTAAAGCAAAAGAAATTATGTTAGTGTATTCTCTTTGGCAGATAGCTATATACAGATTGCCAGGTATTAGTTCACTTAGGAATGAAATATGATGCTTGGAGAAACTACCGGTGTTTCAAAACGTCTTCCGATCTTTACCCTTTTAGGACAAACGCTCCGACCAATTTTCTGCCGGAACATATATGAGGCAATATAATAAGTTTATAGAGACATTAAAAAAGCAGGGGACATGAAAAATCAGCAATGTTCTCTCCAGGACTCGAACCTGGACCTCTCGAATACGCGCTGAGTATGCTACCGTTACACCAGGAAGGCATGCTGGAAAGAAAAAGAAAATAACATTATATATTCTTTCATTTAAATGGCGACTGAGAATGAGGGAACCAAATCGCCAGATCCTAGTGGCGACAAATTATTATCCACCACTTTTTAGTTCTTTGCACGTGTGGTCTTACAATGGAAAAAAATCCACGTCTTTTCCTCTAGACTACAATTCATCACTATATTTTAAAAATAAAGGACTTCTGAAGCTTTAATAACGGACTTTTAGATATTAAATATAATGGTATTAAAAGGAGGAAGTCCACAGAAGCTTATTTAAATTAGATGTCCGCTAACGCCTCAACATTTCGGATCACTGGCAATTCGCTTTGGGTTCCTTAAAAAAGTTTTCCACAAAAATATCCTTTTCAAACGCATGGCTTGCATTGATGTATTAAAATTTCATCAACTGACTCTGTTACAAGAACTTTTTGCACATTGAGCAAATTAGAGAGCTAAAGTTATTTTTTCCAACACCATTATACCTCATTCGATTGAAAATTAAAATTCCTTTTCTTTCTTCCATCGGATTATACGCTTGATACGATTAAACAAATGTAAAATATGAATCCACAATAGTGTATTATCTTTATCTTTTATTTTCATTTTAAACATTGTTAAAAGTTTGATTTCTGGAGAAATGGATTTGTATTTGCTCGATATCACTATAAGCGGGATTTAACTTATAAAAGAAAATAATCAAGTCAAAATGATTTTCGATGATTCGTGAGGGACAAAGCTTAACTTTTAGCATACTTAAAAGTATATTCATCAATATAAAATAAATAAAAGAAATATATTCATCAATTTCCTGACGAAAGAAAATGGAAATTAAATAAATACAATTTTCAATGGGTGAAATTCATTACTTTCCATTTAACTATTTGCCTATTTATAGTAACTAACTATATCTTTACTTCTCCTCCTCCTCGAAAAGAAAATGCAGCTGAGAAATGCAACTGAACACAACATAGCAACGTACATAACATTAGAATTGAAGTAATTTATGAGTATACATGGCAATAAAATTTCTTTCATTTTTCCCAGTAATTCAGTAAAAAGCATTTCACAAATAATTTCCTCTCCTTCCCTTGCGAAGCATTTCACATGTTAAAACAGAGAACAATTAAGAAGTGATCGTCTTTTAGGGATCTGGCGAACACGCTGATAATAAGAGATTTTAGAATGTCCATTCTCATTCATTTTCATGGTTAAGTTATTAGAACATAACAAAACACATGAGGATTATATATAAGTCTATGGAGAGGGCTGACTTCCTGGAGGACTTCCTCAGGGAAAGTGGCTTGCCCATGGGGAAAATTATCAAAACCAACTATGCAGCCCGTCTATCTGTTTGGGTTCGAACCCAGATAAAAAATATATAAACCATTTTTTTAGAATGTTCTTCCCTAGGTCAGCCTCACTAAAAACTACATATTGCCCTGGCATCATGAATAATTTACTAAATAATAAAGAGGTAAATAATTACTAAATAATAAAGAAGTAAATAATTTACTAAATAATAAAGAAGTAAATAATTACTAAATAATAAAGAAGTAAATAATTTACTAAATAATAAAGAAGTAAATAATTACTAAATAAGTTTTTTTGCCGGGAGCCAGAGAATCCAATCATCGCACTCTGACTGCTTCAAACATTCGTCGAGAACGGTAGAAAACGTCAGTGATTTAGCCATGTCATGAACCATAATGTTGCCCATGATGCACCACAGGGGAAAGGGGCGTCTAACTTCGCACCCACGAGAAGAGGGAATAGACAACTACATACATTCATGCCTTTTTCAAGATTCAAACTATCACAACCGCGCCCAACACTATTACAACCGGCTCCTTTACGCTCATGCCGAAGCAGACTGTCGAACAGAAACATTTCTTCCCATTAAAGTTATGAATAAAGGCACTTAGTATGCTATTCCTAAGAAGTAATTTACTTAGTTAAATAGTTAAGAATATGTGTTTATGATTTTTGGTTTATAAATATTAAGTAATTGTTAATAATTGTAAATATTTTTATTTCATTAGTACATTATTTTATTCTTAAAAATTTTTCTCTCTTTGTTTTTCAGAGCAATTACATGCATGCGGATAGTTTTAATTCGCACCTGTATGTAAGTGGATGGCGATGCTAAAAGTTGGGGAAGCAATGTGACACAGTATTCGAGAAATTATTACGTCTGCTATTCTGAGTTCTATATGACGGCCTATTACCAGGAGTTTCAGACAGCGACGTGAAAATTACGTAACAGCCATAATACTGATATATTTAGGTTGCATATATAATTATATTATGTATAATATAATTATATATGCAACCTAAATATATCAGTATTATGGCTGTTACGTAATTAGAAAATAAAGGCATCACAGTCGGTCTTTTTCTCATACCTAAAAGTTCATGATCATTAAAAAAATGCTAACTGTTTAACATTAACTCTGTAGTTATTTTAGTCTAACTTATTGGTTATTGTCACTTTTCAAAAATATGCTCATAAATTTAGTGACATTTCTTAATTGTAATAATGTTTGATAATATTTACGAAAATATGAACCTTAGTGTTTTCGATGTAAGAACTTATAAACCTATTTTTGCCTTAGCATGGGGTTTTTAGAACGTTAAGTTAAATTTTTCAAATCAGCCATCTTAATGAAGTTTAGAGTTGTATAAGTTTCAATATATCTCACCATAGCAAATTTCAAAACACTAACATGCCATTGTTCTTAAGAATATAGACATACCACCATCTTTTAAATTAAATGTGGAGCTTACGATACTCTTTCTGAACGCGATTCTAATAATAACAGGTATATAATAATCATTCAATTGTGGAAGAAATACTACATAAGGATACGAAAATTAGTGTGAATGGAATAAATTTCAAAGACTTTCTTGAAAATTAATTTGTAGAAAGCTGACTTTAAAAAATAAAAATTTAAAAATTTGTTTTAACATTCAGTCATTCGGACGAATAGCTGCCCTTTGTTGAAATATTGCGGCAAATCTGACAGCTTGTTTAACGAATTCCAGATGTTTCTTGCTAAGTGTACAGTATATTAAAAGACTGGGAAAGTTGCAAATCGTAAAAAAAAAAAAAAAAAAAAAAAAAGAAAAGAAAAAAGAAAAAAAGAGGGGGAAAGAGAAGAGAGAGGGTAGTGCGACAATAAGCTATTGTTCGATCGTTCGCTACTTCTTTAAATACACAGTAAACAAGAAATAGATAGGTCTTATTGTTATCACATGACTGTTGTTATCACAATCTGCAGCCAATTTTCCTACTGAATAGTATAATGCATTATTAGTACCATTCATAGCTTTAAAGGTTAAGTATACTCCTGCTGATCATCAAAACTCGAATTAATAGACATGTTTTATTTGTCCTATTCGTGTTCAGCTTATCAGATTTAAGAATTTTTTTTTTAAATTTTTATTTTCGATAACGTAATTTGATTTTTATTCTCTGTAATCTAACATCTCATGCAGTAAACAATGCAGAAACGTTCTGAGACTTTCTAAGATAATTTAACTCGTGGAGAAGGGGCAAAATGTATGAAAAAAGGAAACAGCGTCCCTATAACTTAAACGGGCAAAATGTATGAAAAAAGGAAACAGCGGCCCTATAACTTAAACTCTCAAAGCGCCGCATACGAGCAGGACACACCACCGATCTCACTAAGCGGCAGTGATGAGACCGATTGCGATGTCTCCCAAGTTATTACTTTCTTTATTAGAGTTACAAATATTTCAAAAAATTTGAAAAACAGAAATTAATTTATTCTTACCGTCAATTCCAAGCGATAATTCTGAGGCAGCATTAGCACTAGCCTGCAAAGAGGTATGGACGTCCAATAAACTTCTTTGATGAAGCATTGACACTTGTTGCAGATAATCCATCGACAGTGGCACTAAAACAGTTAAAAGAAAACTATTTCAGAACATGCGAGCAAAGGAAAATAGATCCGGCAAGCTCGAGAGCTTGAACCTAAGTATTTCAAAACTGCTGGCTACCCGCGTAGGCAACTACCGCCTGTCTTCCAGAGAATAAATACGAACTCAGCAGGAGGTATAAAAAACACTTTTTTATGGAACTTAACGAACTATACAGCTTGTGTAGTAGCAAATGTCACCACTGATTACTTGATTTAATGAAACAAAAAAGTAAAACTTAAGCAATTAAAGTATGCAATTCACAAGGGAAAGTCCTGATGGACGCTTTGGTCAGGACCACTAATCACGCGATCAACACTACTAACAAAAGGATAAAGGCGATTCAGGCAACGCTCATGGGATTTTTCATATCTAGCGACACGAGACGCTAGATTAAACTTTACCAAAAAACATGTTTGTCCCACCACGGTAGGTTCCTAGCTGAAAGAATTGCCTTGGACGCACTGTCCAAAGTAACCACCAGGGACATCTTACGACGCTAATGAAAATATTTCCCTGCGCATGTTCTGTCGCCCACAGGGTTTTCGTTAAAGAGTTGGTTTTTGGATAAATTAACCAATTAAATATCCTAGAAACCGAGATTCCCGGAAACACTTCTATGGCCTCATATAGCGTAATCAAGCAAACATAACAAAATCATGTAGTATAATCAAGGAACAGAGTATAAAAATTTAAATTTTGCAACTTTTACAAAACTGAATTTTTAAAATTTAAAAATGCTAAAACATGAATATTTACGCCATTAGAACATTTTTGAGATTTGAAATATATGTCTCCGACCAACAGTTTCGAAAATAAAAGCAGAATAAGGACTTCTATAAACACAAGTCCCCGCAAAACGTTTTTTCCATAATTTACATTCAAGTTACATTAAAACACAATTTTCGGAATTAAACTTCCTACATATGGGTTCCCTCTTTTTTGATACTTCTACTAAATTTATATTAGGAGATAATATAATCAATATTATTATAAATGATTATTATCTTACTTTGCAGCTACTCAGCAAGTAATAGAAAACTTGTTTTCGAACTAAGTGAATTTTAAATCATTCAACATAATTACTTGCTTTTAATTTAATTTCTTTTTCAAAGTTTGAAATTTTGTTATTCATGATTTAATTCAAGTCCCCGTAAAACATTTTTAACAATTTACATTCAAGTTACTTTAAAACATTTTTCGGAATTAAACTTCCTACATCTGGGTTCACTCTTTTTAGAAACTTCTACTAAAATTAATATTAGGAGATAATATAATCAATATTTCTTTAGTAAATAATATATATATATATATATATATATATATATATATATTATTTACTAAAATTATATATTATATATATATATATATATATATATATGATGTACCAGCTTTAGTCGTAGCTTAAATTATCAGACGATAAGTTTAAAAAAAAAAAAAAAGGAACCATTTATTATTATTCACGAGAAATAGCAGTTACAAAATCAGATATCCGGAGTAAATAAAACGAATTACTAATAACTTTTTGTATGAAGTTTACTGCATTGTGACATTTAAGAAAAAGTCCTCGATATTCCTTTGCGAGTCTTTTTATAGCCTCTGGAAAGGCGGAGCTTCCAAGAAATGACGTCAGCCATTCCAGTTCGCTTTAAAATTTTCCAGAGCATTCTATAACTTTACGTGTAGAAAAGGCGGGAAAAACAACTTGACTATGGGGCTGTGAATTTTAATTGCACGTACTTTCGAATAAGAGAACGTCGCCATTAAAAATGAAAAGAACATACAGTTAGAATTTTAAGTGTATTCTTGACTATGGAATTTTATTATTACATATATATATATACAGGGTGCCCACTAAAGTCCGGTAATACCCGTTTAACTGGCGAACGTGTGCTGCTATAGTCATAAAAGTGGTGTTTAGGTATAGTAAAGTCGCTATGCGCTACTAGATGAGATAGCTTACAGCACCGCTTGGTGGCAAACGGCGAAGTTAGCGTCAATATCTCGATACGAGATAGGAAGAAAAAATGAATTACAAAGTTGTAGAGCATCGTCGATTTAGTACAGAAAGACACCATTTGGACACGAATGCTAAGAACAGAACGCTGAAAACTCATATTTCTTTCTCGCCATTTTCGAAACTGTGACATCACGAAACTCGAACGAAATGCATCAACTCGTGTCGCAAAATGCATCAACTCTTCACGAGTTTGGTGGGCGTATTTGTGCATTATGCAACCAGTGTATAAAGCGTCACAGGTATAAAACCCGAGACAGCTATAAAAGAAGTATCTCCTCGGCGTTGCATACTGAAGCTCATGGTCATGAAACGATTTTCAAAAAATTATTATTGTAACATGTTTCTACTTTACGGTGAATGTGAGAGCAAAGCACGATCGGCAGCGCGGTTGTATCAGCAACGTTTTCCTGCAGGCCAGCATCCTTCACAGAAAACCTCCTACAGGTTGTAAAACGTTTAAGGGAGACAGGGTGCGTGACTAGCCGACTTCGATCCGGTAGACCAGCTAAGGTAGGGCGGAAAGTACAACCGGAAGATGTCTTATCATACGCCCTCACAAATCCAATCAGCAGCAGAAGAGAGGTAAGTGAAAACTGTGGCCTCTCAAAAAGTCGAGGTTGGAAAGTTCTACATAAATTAGGTGCTCATCCATACCGGCCAGCACGTAATCACGCATTCCTGTATGGGGATGCCGAGAGACGTTTCGCATGGTGCAACTTCGTCATGAATCAGATAGAGGTCCAGCCAACATTCTTGCCAGATGACGTGAACGGATGAGACATGCTTTTCGCGGAATGAAATGTACAATAGGCAGAAAACCCATTACTGGGCACTGGAAAATTCATCATTTTTTACCGACGTTCGATATCAAATATGGCTTTCCATCAATGTTTGGTGTAGAATTTATAATAACAGGCTAATCGGCCCAACATTTTGCCAGGGTACCTTAACGGCCGCACGATATTTAGAACTTCTGCAAGAAATAATACAGGATTTTGTTGAGAACCTGTCGTTGCTTCAACTAAGGAATGGATGGTTCCAACATGACGGTGGGCTTGCGCATAAGACGTCACATGTGAAGGAGTACCTGACGGAGAAATTTGGAGAACGAATGATCGGGTATGGTGGTTTCATAGAGTGGCCTCCACGTTCACCTGATCTGACTCCAATGGACTTTTCCTTGTGGGGATACCTCAAACGGCAGGTGAATGCGACCCCTTCACAGACATTGCAGGACCTTCAACGACGTATTACAGATGCTTGTGCAAACGTGTCACCCGCTATGCTACAACGCGTGCAACATGAAGTTCTTACAAGGATCTAGATGTGCATTTCATTTGAAAGAGAGAAGTTTGAACATCAAAAATAAAGGTAGCTTGTGATAACTAGTTGTTTTTTAATTTCTAAGATCGTTTCGTGACGTCACAAATCACGAACAAACCAAATGCACGTTAGAAACGCTCTGTTCTTAATATCGATAAGGTGTCTTTTCGCACTAAATCGACAATGCTCTACAACTTTGTAATTCACTTTTTCTTTCTATCTAGCATTGTTTTCGAGATAGAGACGCTAACTCCGCTGTTTTCCATCAGGTGGTGCTGCAAGCTATATCATCTAGTAGCGCATAGCCACTATACTATACGCAGACACCACTTTTATGACTATAGCTAGAGGCGTAGCTAGGGTTTTCAGCGCCCGAGGACATCTGAAGATTTTGCGCCCCTCTCTGTGTGCCACGAATGGAAAACACTTCATTCTAAAATTTCGTACCATCAATTTGACGCCCCCTGGATGCTGCGCCCGGGGACAGATGTCCCCCTTTGCCCCACCCTAGCTACGCCACTGACTATAGCTGCAGCCGTTCGGAAGTTAAAAGGGTGATAGCAGACTTTAGTGGGCCCCTGTGTATATATATATATGTTTCGGCCACCAGAGCTCTCTGCCTGTCTGTGAGATATTATTTCGCAATGCGCAGATTGTATGCGCAGCTCGCATTTTGTTCTTGCATTCTTAAAACCGCTAATTGTAACTCTGTCGCTTTTACTTTTGTGTTGTGTTGTGTTCGAAAGTTCAAACTGCCAAATAAAGGTTAATTTACAGTCCACTCGCAGTGATGTATTCTTAGGTTTATTAATTTAAAGTTAAGATACCGCTTCGCTACAATATATATAAGTAGTAAGTAAAACTGTGGCCTGTGTTGCATTACACAAATTTCTACTTCCCATTATATATATATGTAATTTATTTACTAAGGAAATATTGATTATATTATCTCCTAATATAAATTTAGTAGAAGTATCAAAAAAGAGGGAAACCATATGTAGGAGGTTTAATTTCCAGAATTGTGTTTTAAAGTAACTTTTATGTAAATTATGAAAAAAAAAATTTACGGGAACTTGAATTTAAATCATTAATAACAAAATTTCAATATATATATATATATATATGGGAATAGCTGCAATGCATGGGTAATATTTTTACTGTAATTGGAAATTCGTTACTGCATAATTTGGATTTTGGATTATTTAATTATGGCAAAGCACACGAGGGCTACCTGCCTAAAGGGAGGGATGCCTTCGTGGAGTACTTTCTACGGGAAACTGGCTCATATACACGTTACACATGGGTTACTGCATAAATAAAGCTTGCAAGTAAGTTTTAAGAGCGGTTTAAGAGCTGGGCGCAGTATGGAGGTAGAGGTAACTGTCAAAAATTTTCTCTCTTAACTTAAAAAAACTCTGTTCTTACAAACTTTACTTAATTTTCATCTTTTTGCGAGCTGACGAAAGTAGAAGTGACAATAAATATAAAATAATAGGATAACGTGTTGATAAACTTGCAGTCGCCCTCATCGTAAAACCTTGCAGTCGCCCTCATCAAAATTTAAATAATTCAGAAAAGTAAAAAAATGGTCTTAAATGACCTTGGTAGAAAATTTTACAATTCTGAAGCTAATATTGAGCTAAAACTTTTACGAAAGTATTTAATATTAGGCAGACTTGTACTTGGCAGTCACTTGATGCTACATTTAACACATATTTTCTAAATATGATACTATTTTTAACTTCTGTTTCTTCCAGATTCGGGGATGGAAAGCAGCTATTTCAGAATACACAGTAACACTTTTGATCACATAAAAAGTATGCAAATACATGACTTGAGAATTTACTGCAGACATTTACTGGCCCACCAGTGGCCGAGCGGTAAAGACGCTGAACACTGGTACTTCGGTCCGAAGTTCGAATCCCGCGAACGGGCTGGATGCATGGGCGTTTTCGAGGTTTTCCCCATGTGTAACGTGTACACGAGCCAGTTCTCCTTAGATAGCTCTCGTGTGCTTTGCGATAATTAAATAATCCAATACAATCAGACATTTACTTCACGAACTTTCGTCAATGGTTTTGATCTCCAGGTTTGCAGTGAGTGAGTAGGCATGTGTGTTTATGTTGTGTAAAAACAACTTCCATCTCGAATCTTGCATGGTTAGTTTGCTAGACGCATCAAACCTCAAAGCCATCCTACTTCAAAACTTGAGCAAATGCTTACATTTCAATGTGACATTAAAACCCAATTTTACTGGCAGCTTACAACTAATTGGCTAATAAATTTTTGTTTGCATTACCACAAATTTCTACTGCAAATGTTGTTGTTGTTGCTTATGCTCACTTGACTGACGTAGTCAGCCCAAGCACGCGAGATTCCTCGTGGCAAGGAATCTCCTTGCCATGAGGAGGATGACTTCCGTGCCGAAGGTTCTTCACAACAATCAGCGACGCTAACCACTATACCGGTTGGGGGGCACAGCAAATGTATTTTCCATAATATTCCATAATAATACTCTTTACCTCCTAGCAGTCAAGAAGCCTTTGTCAAATACATGCAGGGTTGCGCTTCCCCACAGCATAACGCTTGCCCGAACCATTACACATTCAACAATGAAGAGGGAGTGATGGTATCGTGTTCCAGGTTCTCTCCAGATACAGGTGCCCCGAGAATCAGTGTCCAAGCTGAATTTGGACACATCTGTAAAAACGCACCGTGCTGCACTGAAGTTGGGCCAAGAGCGCATGTTGTTTGTACCATGCTAAACGCGCTGTATTGCAGCGAACGGGACGCAGGCAGCGGATCTTCTGGCATACAGCCCTACTGCAGAACGTGAAACTCAAGTTTCAGTGGTTGTATACAGCTCACGTGAGAGCAGTGAAGCTGTAGCAGTGCTGTATAGCGGGGCTGAAAGTGCCAAATAACGATTCTCATTCTTCGTTACGGATCTTAGTCTATCTTATCCTGGTATTCCTAATAAGGATCCATTATCCTGAAAGAGTTTCCACAAGCCGCAAACGATACTGGCTGTTACACTGAGCTAGGTATCCCACCTGCGCTTGTGATTGGTCTGCTTCTAATCTACCGACAATTCTCCATCTCATTCTATCATCCATACCTTCGTGACTACTCATTTTACGTGATACCTTATAAAATTGCCCAACTCTTGCGAGCAACACTGGGAATGTCATGTAGGAGTACGAGAGCTGTTTATTACACCTCCTCATTACTATGGGATTACTTGCTTTTGAAGGGTTCATAGAGCCATTTAAAATGCTTTTTTAGGCGGGGGGGGGTTCGAACTCCGGACCTTGTGACAATAGAGTAGCTGGGATGGGAAAGGGGGACATGTGTTCCCGAGCGCAGCATCTCCACTGCATTTTGGTAACAGCAGAGGGCTCAAAATTTTCAGTTGTTCCCGGATGCTGAAAGCTTTAACTATGCCTCTGCTTCACGACTGGTAGCTAGACGTGCCTTCGAGTTACATCACGAAGGCATGCAGAGAAAGAGAGAAGAAAATTTCTTACAGATTTCCATATCTTTTATCAAAATAAGCCTTTTTGTTGTTATCATGCCTTCTGAGTTTATCCTTTCTTACCTGTTTATCAGAACCCACATTTTTGGTTTCCAATTATGCCTAATCTCCTTTTAACATAATTTTTTATTTCGGTTGAATTCTCCGTATGGGTAGAGTTTATCCTACATTTATTAACTTAACAACATTTTATTTTATTTATTTATTTATTGTTATTTTTGAATATTTGGGACATACCATTAAACGCATTGGGGGAAATTTTAGGCAAGTGAAATAAAGAAAAATTTCAATAATATCGCAGGGTAATTCCCTTAAATATATCGCTGGTGTAATTCACTTAAAAGCTATACTACTTTTAAGTGTATATGCTGGGTAGTTTCTCGTGTGATATTGTCGCTCATATTTCCCGCAGCTTGGTTTAAGAATTACAGTTGCCCCTGAATACCTTTTTTTCTCGTTCCATAATTCTCAGTGTTAAAGATGAAACATGCGAAAATTTTTATTTCTAGTATTTGCTTGAATTTTGGTTTATTAGATTACGGTAAAGCACACTAGGGCTATCTAGTAAAGGAAAGGGAGGACATCGCGAAGGATATTAAAGGGGAAACTGGCTCATATTGAAATCGCACATGTGTAAAACCACGAAAACACCAAAGCACTTAGCCCTCATCACTTTTTACTGAAATATTTGCACTATCAATCTTTGCATCGAGATGGATTTGAATGAATTTCCCTGTGAGTTAAGGCTGTAATTTGATGCTTAACTTTAGCTTAATATTACTCAGCAAATACGTTACATCTGTCGCGATTAATAATATCTGGTGTTCTTCTTATCTGCTCAACCGATAGTATATGCTGCATATTATTACCAACATTAATATTTTCCGTATTCATAAAGCCCGTCCAATTAAGCACATTGTATTTATAATCGACGTCAATTTACGAAGCTAAGGATTCGTAGGGAAAGGTTTAGTACAGGGGTTCCCAACTCTATGCCCGCCAGTACCATAGAGCCCGCTGATCGTTTAACAAGTGCCCGCTGCTGGGCGACCATAATAAAAATGTTTTAGTTTTCAATAAAATTCTATGTGAAAGTTTTCTCATTTTTAATGAAATAGAAATTGCGTTCAACACAGATACCAGCCCAACGCGAAATGCGACCGATTTCTTTTTCTATGTGCATGTGTTATTAACTCTATCCAACTAGAAATTCACATTGAAAAAGTAAATGGTGCCCGCCGTCCAATAGACATTCTAGAATGTGCTCTTAGGGACAAAAAGTTTGGGGACACTTGGCTTACAGTATTCCTCGGCTTAGCGAATTTGTCCACATCGTAAATCTTTGGGTAGACTAACATGTCTCTTTTTCGTGGGAACCCTCCGAAGAAAATTTTTAAAATTTCTTCCAGATAAATACCATTTTACCTCTATTTACTCCCATATTCTTTTTCAGAGCTCTAGTTCGTCGCATAAGTCTATCTGAAAAGGAATTTTGACATGTAACAAGTCTTATCTAAGTTAAACTCCAATTCTTTTTAACATAGCAGTAGTTACAATCCGTAACATGCTATATTTTCTTCCAAGTACGCAGTCCTTCTTTCAGAGTTGTAAAATAAGTAAAAGCTAATAACTGAATAATAAGATCATTTCCAGAATCATTATTGCGAACCACGAGGCCCACGGTCGGTACACCTCTAAGTCACCAAGAGTGGTAGAAATACTAATTTGGCATATAATAGACAGGGCTACTTCACAGACACTCATTTGCACAACTTCACTAGTCAGCAAATCCTGCTACAAAGGATGACTAACTTCCGTAACCTCTCATATCATCGCTTTCACAAATCGCCGTTACTTTTATTGATGCCACAGAATATACTCCATGTGAATCTTTTTAACATTCGTGCAAGTAGAGTGATTTAGAGAGTTGTGAGGAAACAAATGACAAGACACATAGCCGAGTAAAAGTGAAACGTGCTCAAGAAAGATCTTATCTCAGATTAAGTCAACAAGTAAGAGCAACCGAATTAAAAAAAACTGATTTTCGGTCAAGCGAAAAAGAAAACAAGCTGAGGATAATGCAAGACCTTAGAAAAGAAAAGTCTTCTCAGGTGTGACAAGTATATTTTTTTCCCTCTTCAATTTGGTGTTAAAGGCGTTTCAGTTGCGTGCTTTTCCACAATGCATCATTGAAGCACCTGGGAAATGGAAATGGATGAAAGAGCTCAAACTGCTTACTTCTTGGAAACTTAACTCTTAAGTTGAAAAACTAAAATTTTTACTTTTGTCTAGAAGACTTTTAACGGACTTTATGTCAAAATAAAGAAATTATTTAATAATTATTTTCATCTTTCATGCTGCTGTTCGTATCGTAGAAATAATTATCAACATGACATAACAGCTTTGTAGATGTCAAACTGTTTCAGCGGTCATTTTAAAACTAAGGCTGATCGTAAAAGGGCGTAGATGCAGAAATGGTGCTCTGAAAAGAAGAGAAACTTGACTGACCAAAGTTCAGCTAGAGAGAATTTTAGAAAAATTTTGATTTTTAATAAAGTGGATGGTAATTTTCTTGACAGTTTTATATCGTATTTTATGTCGTATATATATATTTATAAAAATTCTTAGAACATTTTACATTTGTTAAAAATACGGCAGCGAAATCGTAACAAGTAGAAAGGAAGCACTATGCTTCCAAAAGCCCACGTTCAACACCTTCTTAAACAGAAGCCCAACTACGAGATCGTGAAATCTTTCTTGGCAGTTTTATATCGTATTTTATGTCGTATATATATATATTTATAAAAATTCTTAGAACATTTTACATTTGTTAAAAATACGGCAGCGAAATCGTAACAAGTAGAAAGGAAGCATTATGCTTCCGAAAGCCCACGTTCAACACCTTCTTAAACAGAAGCCCAACTACGAGATCGTGACGTCACAAACTAGCGGCTGACAATCGCTACCTACTATCTGCCTTTAAAGTATATATGTTTTTAAAGCTTTACTAACAGGAGGGTATTTTCTAATGATGTAGATACATATTATTTTTCGTTTTTTCTTTATATATATTGAAAATATATATTTTCAATTCATTAGCGGATATAATATTGGAAACATCTTCCTTTGCACAAAATATATTATATATTATTAATTTTTCTATGCTCTTATATTGTATGTTTACAGTTAAAATAATGTTTTAAAGTACTGGTTGACTTTTGATAAGTAACTTTAAGGTAATGTTGGAATCTCCCTCCATACTAATAATATTCAAGGTCACTTAACTGCATAAAAAATATATAAGAAGGATGTGTGGAAGTATTTTTAAGGATATTAGAAGTTTTTAAATTTTAGCAAGGTAGATTTATAAGCACACATATTACACGAAAAACCTAAATTTTCTAAATTTTTTTTTTTCACAATATATCCATGCAAAAATTGCGCTGATAATGATTTTACTGGGACAATACTTATAACATCCTTATATGAAGATCTAATACTCTGCAGCTTAGGCTGCAGAGTATTAGATCACAAGCAGAATTAGCAGCGTTTTCACATTTATATTTTGTTACATTCCTATTATATTTTCACCTTTGAAATCTAAGAATGGCTTAATGTGAATTTCGTCAACCATTAAAGTGACATATTATCGTTTTCGTCTAAAAAGCCGATTTTTTCCTTAGCATAATTCAGGAAATTTTTAGGAGTTTGCTCCACTTTAGGATGAAAATTATATTCAGAATACAATCTTTTCAATGTAGAAGGATGTGGCAAAGTAACATATGCACTATTTCTTAAAAATTTATAGAAATGTGGAGAAATTGAAAACATCAAACTTGATAATATTAACAGATCAGAACTATACCTATTATTATTATTATGCAAAACGAGTAATGTCAGCTGCTCAAATATAAACTAAGGTACTCTTTTTTTATGTTCAAGGTCATTTTTTTCTAATTTCCGAAGGCCTTGAGTTACGAATAATAAATTTTTAAAGCTGTTTTCATTATTATCACCTTTAATTTTTGCAACTTCTTTAAACAATGAACAGAGATTATGCACATCATTAATTTTTAAAGGGAATTCATGGTTACTAATTTTTGTTAATGGAATATCAAATATGCTAAAATATGCTTCCACTTGCAGATCATCATGGATAACGACTGATGCAGATATAAAAAGAGCAAATTCTGTGCCTATCTTGAGAAAAAATATACTATTTTCTTTAATCACAACTGTTAAATCATCAGATATCTTAACATTTTTTAGACATGATGAAAGCTCACTCAGATTACTATAATTACCTAATTACTAATTTTAAAGAAATAAAAGTAGGATTTCTAGTAATGCAATTTATATTTTAACAAAACAGGTGATAGCAAGCATATGTGTGTTTGTCTCCCACTCGGGAAGGGGGGGGGAAGAAAAGAATTTAAATTATTTCTTGTTTTACGCAAAACTGTGCACTTTATATTACAATTTAAAAAACCATAAGCATATTTATTGCCTTCACAGTTTCTTTAGAAAAACTTTTAAAACCAAAATATATTAAATATTAAGCTAAATAATTTCATTTGCTGCCATATACGTATGAAGTTAAAAGTTCCAAGGTATAAAATTAATCAAAAAGTAAAAGATTGAACATTATAAAAAGTAAGTGAATATTTAGCATGCAATTTGATACATAATTATTAACGAGTTCAATACATAATTATACAAATCGATACGTAATTACACAATATTATACACAATGTATTCTATAAAAATAAAATTCCTTAATATTAACATATCCATTCTTTTAAATGTAGAAGCAAATACTTTAATAAATTTAAATTTCAAGTTAGGCTTAACTTACCCGAGAATACAATACATCTTGTTGCTTAGGAAATCTGTATACTGATACTTTCAACCGTCACAGTAATTTTCTCGGCATAACGGCACACAGCACTTTAAAGGCATGATTGAAATCGAAAAAAAAATATCAGCATCAAATTAAGGCGACATGGTTCACGCGCCTTCTCACGACCAAGGACAAATTTCCCCTTACTTTCTAATGCCATCTAGATGGCCTTGGTTTAGGGGCGATTTTTTGCACCCCACGGAGAAGATCAACAGTTTGTGACGTCACTAAACTACGAGCCTTCAGTAGGGAGTCTTGTGTTTAAGAAGGTGTTGCCACGTTTCAGCGAATTTGGATAAAATGCTTCTGAAATCTTTTATCAGTAGAGTTTTATTTAGTTCAGTTTTGATTTAAATAAAAATAATAATAATAATAAAAATAAATAAAAAAATAATAAATAAATAAATAAAAAAAATTATTTTTTTAAAACAAAGTAGGATAATAAAACTTATGAAGCAGAATGGGTTACTTTCAAATGTACATGCAATCTTAGCTTCGAAATAAACATAAACTGTAAAATTATACTTGTACACGTAAAAAAAAATTTGCGTTAAATAATGCTATGAAAATAATACGTATATCAAAATACTTCGGATTTTATGTTATGGTTTGGTTAGTCTGTTATTGGTGTAATTCACTTAAAGCTATACTTTTTGCGGTAGGTGCCTTCGTTAAAACCTTTTCATAGAATGTGACTCGTACATTTGCTGTACATGAAAATGACCATAAAAACTCCGTGCAACCAATCCTCAGAGTAGAATCGAACCTAGGACGAACTACAAAAGTTCAAGGATCTTATGCACTCAGCAGGGACGAGTTATCTGGCATCATGGTATGATATAAAAGGCAGATTTTGCATTCGAATAACGATAGCATATTTTTGGATTAAAGATAGCATATTCTTGTATATCTCCTGCGGTGCCTGAATTGAAATATAAGTCAATAAGAATTATTAATTAAACACTATCTGAATTGAGAAAAATTATCAGTATCTTTAATTAATGCAGTGTTTATGAAGATAGATATAAAAAAAAATTAAAAAAAACGAAAAGGAATTTTACCTCTGGCATCCGAGACCAATGGTGATCCCATTGCTGAATTTCCATGCAACGATGATATAACTTGTTCCATATAAGGACTGATTCTGTAATGAGGTGGAAAATTAACATGACCGTTCGGAATATCCCGTCTCGGAGCAAAATGGGAGAAATCCGGAAGATTGCTTCCGCTTCCATCTGTGCAAATTCTAAAATGACAGAGTACAGTGAAATGTTACATAACTTTAAGTCTTTGGTAGGTAGTGAAAATGTGTCCTTTATTTGCTGTTTACAGAGCTTCTATCACTTCAAAACAATATGTATTAGTAACGACTGGTAAATATAAATAAATAAATATATGAATGAAAGAAAGTAATTGCACAAAAAATCTTTCTGTTTTGAAAGTATTTGCCTCAGCCTATTACTTTACGCATCAGGCACTCAAGCCTTGAGGCTCTTTAGTGCCAGAAGACGAGTTTTTGCACTAAACAGCCTCAATGACTTTTACTATATATCCTTGTTATATATTTGCTTCTACCGACAAAGTTTACCGACAAGGGTATACAAGGACAATGCATTTATTTCTACGACAATTTGTTGAGAAATGCAGTTACCATTTTTTGAAGCTATTCATAATCAGAAAAATACGTTTCATCCCGAAATTCCTTTTATGGGAAAATGGTAATAGCTTGAGGGAGTAGGCTATTTCCTCCCAAATCTCCCACCGAAAGTTCTGAATAAACATTGCAGACGCAAAACGTACGATTGGGAGCTGTCGTGCGGGATAATCACACGAAAGATAAGACAAGAGGTTTCGGGAATTTTTAATGAATTTTTCGATTTCTTCAATGTTTCACAAAATGCTTTCACATTCTATGGTTTAATCATTTGTGAATAAACCCGATTATAAATGAGCCATGCCTATTCGAGAGCATAGTGGTCATTGTCTTCCGGCAGGAGAAGGTCAATTTGACTTTTTTGAATTTAGTGGTAGAAAGTAGATGTTGCCATGCTTTAGATTCTCGCCTGCGCTCTGGAGAAGAGTAATCAGCCCGTTTTCAGCTTCGATTAATTTAATATAGTCTAGCACTTATTTAAAATCAGCCGTCACTTCACGAACTTTGTTAACCCTTTGACGCGCGGTGGTCGCGCCCTGAAACCACCAATTTTCGAATTTTTTTCTCCTCTTCCTTCCGAAATTTTTGAGTGAAAATCAATTGATTACTGATCTTTTACCTCTAAATAACACAAAATGACTGCAGAATCATACATGTTTTAGGTCTTAGTACTTCAAATCGGATGCCTTTTAAAATTCAATGAGACAAAATAACTTCCTTTTATTAATATAAACAACTTTTTTTCAAACTAATTTCAAAAGTTATTCATCGCACATCATGATTTCTATCATAAACAATAAAAAATAGCAATAATTAAACTGCATATATAAAAAAGAAACCTCTATATGTATGGCATTTGCTTTGCGGTTTCAGAGCGCGACCACTGCACCACTAGAGCATTGTGTCACAATGCTCTAGAGGCTCGGTGGTCGCGCCTTGAAACCACTGCTATTCACAATGGCGTTTGCTTGCTTCTCAGATAGGAATGTTTATTTTTACCTGATATAGATAAGGAGTTTTGAAATCACAGAGTTATTTTATTACTATACAATACATGCACCTGCCCAGTAAAAAGGTCTTTCTTTTCCAGAGACTTTTCTCTGACCTCAACACACTTGCTCCCCAAGCTAGTATTGTGATTTTATAAATTATTTCCTGTGGTTTAAATTTAATGTAAATATACTTTGCTGTAATTAAAAATAGAAATCGCGTAAAGTTTTATTTAAATTTAAAATATTTCTGAATATTTGGGGACGAAATACGAATAAAATAAGCATGAATGGGAAACGAATGATCCGTATCAAAGCCAAAAAACCAAGCCCCTCCTCATTAACATAAAAAACTACAAATTGCATGTGCCAGATGAAAAGAAAATAAATAACGCTGGACATATACCAGTGAAGTTTAGATCCAATCAGTGTACATTTTGTAGCACAAGGAAGAAACCTCATAGAAGAAGATACATGTAGCGAAACTTGCAATGTGGGCATGCATGTACCAAAAAGACAAAACATGCTTTGAACGGTGTCACAAAAAATATTTGTTCTTTGAAATTTAAAAAAACAAAACACTGAGTCTTTTTTTTATCCTTATTTTACTGATTGTTTTAATACATGTAGCCAAACGTCCTTATTATGTAGGTACTTTCACTGCTAGAGAAAAATTACATAAATGTTTATTTTTTAATTTTTTCCGACGATTTACTTTGTAAAATAATGTAATATTATATATATATATATATATATATATATATATATATATTATATTATGCAATTCCTACATGCAGTTTGTTTTAAATTCGTAAATTTCGTCATTTATTGGAAACGCGCACGGAGAAAGGTAAGTTTTTTTTTCCCTACTTACCTCGGTAAGTTTCAAAGTCCTAGACGCGCGGTGGTTTCACAATGCGACCACCACCCACAGAACAATGGGAAAGAGTAGATTTTCTTAAATTTATATATTATTTGTCTCTAGGAATCATAATATTCAATTTCTAGAGTTTTTAGTTAAAAAAATTATAAAAATAATATCGTGCGCGTAAAAGGGTTAAGGCATCAGCATTTTATGTTGAAAACTATTAAATTGTTATTCCGCGACATTCCTGCTATGGCGGGACGCTTTCTCAAAAGTGCATGGATAAAAAGACAGCTTTTATTAATATCTATTTTTTATATTATGAAAGTTTTACTTGAATATATGAAACTTATTTATTTTATCGTTTCTAAAAAAATTAAAACATCATACTCAGTTTGATAAAATTTAAATGAAGTTATTGTCAGTACAACACGAATAAGTTATTTAAGTTGACATAGGCTGCCTTTAATTTGCATTTGCTCTCATTAAACTTGATCTTATTATTTCCGCCACATAGCTTGCGAAAATCTGTTTTGAAAACCATACTAGTAAAACATAAAAAAGGAATGAAAAATCGGCTTCTGCTCAAAAGAACTGAATGGCAACAATTTTATGTTAATTTTATCAGACAGTCTGATTTTCAAATCAATATACTCGAAGTGCTTTTGAGTATTCCTTAAAAATTCAAAGAAAAAGTTCTCAATGGGCATAACTCAAGACCAAAAATTTGTATCATTCTTCAGTTTTCGTCGATAACTAATAGAAAAATAAATATATTTAAAAATTTAGAATTATTCATTTACTTATTATCAGAAATCAAAATAATATTTTGAAGCCAGATTAATGCACAAAGTAGAAGCTATAATACCTGGCTGCATTATAAGGACTCCATACAGAATCTATTGACCGTATTGTGCTATGTATAAGGAATTCAGCTCTTGACCATCCATGAATGATGCCATTTACGCAGAGATATGACATGCATAATTTTTTTCAGCAATTTTACAACCACAATACTAATTTTTATTAGCAAGATGAAAATAAAATGCATACCTATTGGAAGCGTGGGCCAGAGCCGAGTGAATTCTTGGTTCCCATACATATCGCCCTTCGTGTGTTCGCTCGTCCACTGGTATGGGGGCATGGACAGTTGTGAACGCACTCGGAAATTGCAACGGTAATCCTGAAAAAGAAAGGTAACATTTTTAAACTCTGTTATATTGGACATTCTGCAGAACTTTTTTCAAATGAAGATAATCACCCGCCTTTCGAATGCAAAAGAAATTCCTCCGAACTTCCTAAAGACACTACAGTGTGGAGCACTGTTTATACTTTTTTTAAGGGACCGTTCACAAACAACATATAAATGAGAAAGACTTATAAACGAAATTTTAATTTACGATATCAAACCTATATATATTAGCTGTTCAGTTTTGGTAGTACTAACCTAAAACTGATATTGCACATTTTTATCATCGCACTTTCAAATTGTTTGAAATATTAACTATGCTCAAACAAATTTAAAATAACTATTTTACTTAAGTATTTAATTAATATTGATATCTTATACAATAAAAAAATGCAAACAATTTTATAATGAATATTTTAAAATTGTATTAAAACAAATTTAATATTTTTTAAATTATAAGAATGCAAATTTCTGTACGTAGTTACGTAAATAAATTAAAAAAAAAAAAAAAAAGTCATGCCTTTATTTGAATTACCATCTTGGATAAGTAACATCTCCCCCAAGAGCAATATGAAGCCAAATTAAACTTTTATAAAGAGAAAGTCTTTAATGGTTGTCTGATGCGTCTTTTGACTCAGAGTATTAAGCCAGATTACTTTCTCGCTATGATTCGACTTCGGTTCTTAAAATGTTTTCTCGCTTGTATTATTGTACACACAAAGAAATTTCTGAAAGTGTCAATGCAGTAGATAGCATTTTGAAAAGAAAGTGGGATTATTTCTTCAGTTGCTTCTTCATTCCCGCTATTTAAATTGTTCATCCGGTAAAATGTTTCAATCAGTTTATAAGATCTGGTCTTCTTAAGAAGCATACAACTAGACCAGAGCTCTAAAAAGACAGTTAGTGACTTTTCACTGTGTCTTGTAAATACCACAGAGACAGGGAAAGAGTGCAAAGGACCCTTCTATTAATCCAAATAACGTTTAGCAGACGGCACAAACTTGTGCTTACAGAAGCCAACATTTTTGCTTAAATTAAAGATAATGGAGAAACTAAAATTAATTAAGTTTAATACAGCTAATGGCTTTACAGTATAGCGAGCAAGCTGGCTTTGATCGAAGTCGGCGTAAGCAAGCTTAGTGGCAAGAATAAGTCAACGCCGCAGAATTCTAATCGGAAGAATCAAGGTTAGTAACGTGGTCTCCAAGCAGGCAGAACACGTTCTGATCTGCCTTCCTTTAACTACTTCCTTCATTAGACTTAATCTGAATATTCCGATTCAGATCAAGTCTGGAAATTTACATTCTGGCAGGGAAATGAAACGAAGTTTGATAGGAAAGTAACTTAACTGGTTATAAGTTCTTCAACTGTACATAAGTCTGACATCATTACACTAGCATCCCCGCTTTCGATTGTAATGCCTAATCCCAGTAGTCTTCTTCATGCATAATTAGAATTTCATCATCATTTTTATTTTCAACACTTTCACTTGACTCTGGGTCCAAGTCCAACAATTCCCTTTTAATGAAGCACCTTGGTTTTCGTCACTTTCCTATAATCGAAGAAGTCATTTTTTTCCATACTATCAGCATTTTTACAAGTAAAACAATGAGATGCTCTTTCCTGTGCTTAGCTCCATGACATTGCTGATCTTTGAAAGCTAGAATTCTTGCAGGCAAAAGCTTAAATAAAAAAGCAGTTTCGTCAACATTAAATATGTCTTTTAATTCATATCCGTCTATTTTGATGAATAAATTCCAGAACCACTCTTCAGCTGACTCAGCAGGAACGCTTACTGATTCTCTATTTATTATATGACATAAGATTCCATGCCGAAGTTTAAATTTATGCTACCATCCAGTTGAAAAACAAGTTTTTCCTTCACATTCAATCGAAGTACTATTTGTTTTGAATTCTCGATTAACATTGGACCATTCTTTGGAATACAGGATGCACGACGCAAAGAAAAATTTTAGAAAAATAGCTTCGACCTCAAGAAACTCAATCTTGAATACATACCGTATTTACCCGCGTAATAGTCGCACCCCCGTTTTGAAGCGGAAAAAATCGACAAAAGTGTACGACATTGTGTAGTAGATTTCCCCGCAAAATAGTCGCACCTAGAACCTTTCGCAGAAAAATCGGCAAAAAAAAAGTGCGACTGTTACGTGAGTAGTAAAATACGGTAATTTTTTGAAAAAGCGAACTGTCCACAGATTTCTGTTCAACTTTTGTTCTATCATTAAACAACCGTTTTTAGTACTGTCACAGGAACATCTAGTTTCTTTGCTAACTCAACTTTCGTTAAACCAATATTCTCATCAAATCCTTTTAAGATTTTTAATTTTATCTTTTAACGAGAGTGCCTTTCGCTTTCATAACATTTAGTATTAGTTAATTTTAGTCATCTAGTTTACGTAACACAGCATCCTATTCAAAAGAAAATATCGTATATGTATTTTCTCTTTCCAAGTATCGTTTCTATTCATGAACTAGCATTCAACTTCTGTACCAGACTAGGATGTCTTACGCCTTTCTTTCTCCTGTCCACCTTCCTGGGGAAAATACTTGACCGATGGAGTAGCGAAATGTAGAACCAATGCAGTATGTCAAGCATAAGCTTTGTATAATCGAAGTTACGTGAAGTATAAAAGAAATATTTTACGACTAAGATAAATGCAACCGAATCGGGATTAAGATGAAACGACGTATAAATGTAAAAGAGGTATAAACGAGAAACGTGTATACGGTGCTCCGCTGTATTTTCAATAGAAAATAAGTAGATTTTACATAATCGTACTATTTTTATTTTTATTTATTTATTTATTAACTTCTTGAATAGTAATTACTCTAAAATAAGTTTGTTGCATGAAAAATGACTGAAGATATAGGCCAGAAAAATATATCCCGATATCAGTTTTATTGGCTCAGAAGGATAAATTAAGATAAATTGAGATTAATATAGAGGAATTTTCAGTATGCACAATCGTCTAGCGAGGTTCGTGAGACGACTACCTGTGACGTCACAGCTTCCTCTCGTTTCAGTGACAATGCTTTGTTGTATTAGGAGGTGTCGGATCATACTTCTCATTTAATGCCCACCATTTTAACCCAGTATATTTTCGCTTCAGCTGGTGCTTTCATCGTATTTTTCACTGATTCAACATGTTTGGTCTGTGGTGCCACACACTTTAAAGATCATCAGCGATTACAATAAATTAAAAGAATAAACTGCAGTTACCTAGACTAGAGTTTCTTAAACTGTGTGTGGGTCGCTACCCCCATAGGAGTCGCGGGACCTGCAGGAGGGTCGCCAAAAATTTTATCAATTTTGATACTTGTTTAACTTATTATAATCATTTTACAATTACCATTATTTTTACATTGCCGTTATTTTTAAATAATGTATCTGAAAATAGATAAAGATAAGACAATACAGATAAAGAAAAAACGAAAACGTTTCGACGCATTTTTTTATAACAGAAACGTTGGTTTTATTTTAGAAATTAAAGTTAGTGACCTAAAACTGCAATAGTATATTATAGTACAAGCGAAGAAACTGACACTTTCACTCACGCGTGCGTCCGATTTATGCAATGCGTATGGAGTCCCAAAAATTTTAGTAAATATTAGGTATATATTTAGGTCTCCACACCAAAAAGTTAAAAAAAAAACCCTACCCTAGACTAAAATATCCCAAAATGCAATCTTAAATCTCTTCGCTTCTTTGCTTCACCGGAGCGGGCGGTTACTTTAGCTTATAGTGGCCACATTCTGTACTGCTTCGTAGCATATGTTGTTTGTTCGGTATCCCTGAAATGTTAATGCTTTTATTTTTGTATAACAAGGAATGTCTAAAGCAAACTTAAATGTGTTATATTGTATATATTTTGATGTTGCAAATTTTCATGACCAGTAGTATCTGTTTTAAGCAAAAGTATGTTCAGTCAGTTGTAGGTTTGGTTTGGCTTACTTAATTGCTTCAAAGCATACGAGAACTATCTGCCTAAGGAAATGGATGCCTTCGTGGAGGAATTTCTAGGGAAAACCGGCTCGTATACTTATAAGACACCGGAAAAACTAGGAAAACGGGTACGCACGAGGAAAGCCAAGAAAAGGTCCATGCAGCCAATCCGTTCTCCGGGATTCAAACCCCAGACGGAACTACCAGTGTTCAACGACTTTGCCGCTCTGCTGCTGGTAGCGAAATGTCTCTGTTTTCTATTCCGTAGCGATGCTGCTTAATTACTATGTGTTCCCCAGGTGACAATAACAGTAATTTTAAATGCGCCAGGTATCATTTTTGGTGACTTGTACAGCAAATCATGATCCTCCAGTTTCCACTACTGATCAAAAGGAAACTTTACTGAGAGCCCAGACTAAAGAAGAAACACTGCAGCTCAGCTTAACAGCGTAGTAAAAGATTTAGAACGCATTCTAACCCAGCAATAGATGGAAAAGTATAACAACATCCTAGAATAGGGAGAGTTTAAGAATTAGAATGCCCTTGGAGTATATCAAGTAGTAAAGATTTGTGACCAATCTACAGGCACCAGATTTGAGCCTTAGTTGAATTAGAGATTAAGAAGTTTTAACAGCTGTATCTTTACTGTATTATACCACTTTTTGAAAAGTCTGAGTTTTCAAAGTTATAATTTATGAATCCGGGAGGGGGTGCTTATTTTGCTGCTAAGAAGTTCAGCTACTTTAAACTAAATGGATGATATTATTTCCATATGTAATATATATTTTGACAGTCTTTGCTTCTTTCAAACGTCTAGTTCTTGTAAAATAAATAAAAATTTAGCTACAAAAGTTTTTCACCTGCACTTTCCACTATCATGTGAACCTAATGCGTTTTAAATGAAGTTTAATTTCTTTTTCTAAAAAAAATTTCTCTTTCACATGTCATTTGCCATTATAATACATAAAATTAGAGAAGTTAATTAAGGTTGAAGCTCCATTTTTCCCACGATGTAAATCATATTCCCAGAACACCGTTTCGAATGGTGGGTGATTCTTAAACAACTCCACTCAGCAGTAAATTTCAGAAGAAAGCAAATTTTTTGAACGAGAACAAAGAAGCCGAAATTTGTCTTTACTACACAAGGGAAAGGGGGGCCGTTTCTCAAGAGGAAATAAATCTTCTTTTTCAATAGATAAAAATTGTCGGTTACAAACCGAAGAACAACTCGAGCATAAAAGAAGACCCGACTTCACAATAAAAAAAATAAAAAAATCCACGAGACGGATAAGCTAGAGTAGGGTTGTTGCAAGCGATGTGTGAAAGCAATTTGGCGGTTGAAGAAATAAAAAGAGCAAGCGAACCCGGTAAACACCGTAAATCTGGCGTACTGCCACGCCTGTTTGCTGGAACAATGCTGAGAAAATTTTCGACTCTCCTATTGGCCGCAGAGAAGCGAGGGCGTGGCTTATCTGTTTTCGCCAAATGTGCGCCGGAAGTACGCCAAGGAAAGTAATGTCTCAATTTAGCGACGCCATACATCTTCAAAACCAGTTTCGGACGCAACGCGTTTGTCTCCCAACAAATGTCAGCAAGAAATGTCTTTACTTATACGCAACAGCTTAATAACATTCGGAGTAGAATTTTTCGTTTTTATTCTTGAGGTTTGTACAAAAGTTAGCGGAATCTCAATACAATGGTTTTAAAGCAGGAATTCTCAATTTTTTCAATTGGTTTGGTTTATTGAGATTACGGCAAAGCACATTAGGGCTATCTGCCTAAGGCGAGGGATGCCTTCGTGGAGGACTTTTTAAGGGAAACTGGTTCGTATACAGTGTTCAGCGACTTTACCGCTCGGCCACTGGTGGGCCCTCTTTTAAAGGAATGGACTTCCTCATCAGCCCCCTTACATTTTTCTCTATGATTTACTATACACAACATCATCATAATATAAATAACTACATACTAATGCTTAACAATTAGACTGGGAATCTATACAACAGTTTTGAAAAAAATGTCTTATTAGGTTTATGTTAAATTAGTTTTTGTGTTACTATTACTTTTACTTTACAAATAATAAGCAAATTTTTAGAAACAAAATCACAGATTTTAATTGCGTTAAAGTTTGATTTTTAACTAATGTGATGGCTGCGCTTGATGAACTGAAGCACTTTTTTTAGTATTTCGCATAAAATTCCCTGATTTAGTTTTTACAATCACCTCGGTGAGTAATATTTTATATCGCCTCGGTCAAAAATATTCACCCTTTAACTTGCTTTCCATTGTAGTTTTGTTTTCTTCGTACTTCTTTTTTTTTTCCTTATTTTCTTGCAATTTACTTTTTTACACTTCACTTATTGCATAAAAAATTTAGCCATTTAAGATAAAATTATTGATTTTAAAAATATTCTAAAGGTGTTAGTATATTTTTCCCTTTTATTTATTTTATATGCTTTCTTCCTTACTTCATAATAAGCTTTATATAAAAAAAATAATTATTCAATTTATTAACCATTTTTAGAGGGGGAGGGGTAACCAACGGGATCTTGATTATGCTGATCAGTTGCCGGTGCATATTTGGCTATCGACGCGCAGTCGACATCTTGATCCTCATTGACCCCTTTGAAAATTCAATTGAGCCCCAGGAGTCAATCCTGACCTCGTTAGAAACGGACGCAAAAGTTAGGAAGGAAAACTAAGTATCAACTTTAGGCCAAAATTACATGAATTTGCAGTTAACACCTAGGAAAATGCCCTGTTAAATTAAATCGTATTAACCGAATATACAGATACTTATAAAATTCTGTAACTGATTGAAATATCTTCTATCCTCTTTACATTATATTACTTTTTAACTATTTATATAAAAATAAAGCAAAATAAATAAATAAATAAATAAAGTAAAAACATAAAATAAAATAAAACAAAACATACACACATGCACTCCCCACCCCAAAAAATATTATTATAAAATTAAAACTTATTTTCGACAAAACAGTTGAGCAAAATAGCGTAAAACGCTATTCTTTTGAGCCGCCGTATCTCTTCATACTTTTCCCTATACCGGTATTGATAAGATAAACGCTCTTCAGATTTAGTCAATAATTTATGCTTCCAACTCTTCATCAATGCAACACGTTTTCTGCACAAGCTTCAAGTCGCTTTCACTTCTGGGAGGATATTCTTCGGCAAATTCGTCATTGTCAAAGGCATGTAGTGCCTAGGTTCCGTCCTTGACCATTTCCCCTGAAATGCTTTCCAGTATTTTTTTACCGGTAAATCCTAGTTATGTCTTCACAACGAAATGTGAGAACAAATCTTTGCAACTAAGTATACGAATGAGAAAATATGTATTGTTCAATTTTAGCTGTAACCTCTTTTAAGAATATTTTCTGGATAGTATTAAGTAAAAATAGTTTGCGATTAATAAATCAATTTAATTCCAAAATGTGCTGCTCGAAATCGTGTTAAGTGAAAGAGCCCTGTATTTTTCGCTCACAAAAGGATTTCTGTATTTGTAGGTACATCGCGCACAAGTATAACGAGACACGAAACATTAAAGCATAATAATTTTAATTTATATGTTTTTTAACACAAATGTTTACCCTTTTATAATTGCATAATTTATGCGGGAGTAATCCCGTACAAATCATGCAATTATAAAAAAGCTTCAAAAGAAAATTCTAGTTCATGTGATCAGAAATACCCTGTTCTTAAAAATTAATACCCTTATTGCCATTTTAAAAGCTTTTCTATTGAGTCTTAACTCCAAACTTGTTTTAAAGCAAATTTTGTATGCTAGCAATTGCTAAGTATATAAAACAATTTATAACAAAATTAATAGCAGCATCATCATACTTATTTAGACTTGAGAGAACGTATTTAAAATACGACAAGACGAATTAATTTTTTTTTGTTTAATCTTTCAGCTAGACTAAATAGATAGTTTCAAGTAAGCCAAACGTAAATTTAAAATAAGCACTGTTCAGGGCAGTTTATATCTTACCAGACTTGGAACATTTCCCTTACTGAGTGGCACAGGAGACCACTTCACTTGTGGGGGTAGCCTTAAGGGCAAAATGTACAGTGGTCGCACTGCTACAACTGACGAACTAAAATTATGACCAGGTACTGAACGTCATCTTCAAGACATAACAAACATGGCTCTTCCGTAGTGTAAGTGTAAGCTTAAGGAACCCAAGTAGCACATGACGTAGCAAAGACGTTACTACGACCACTTTGCAACGTCTTTGCTACGTCATGTGCTACTTGGGAATGGCATTTTCTGTAATAGTCATTGCCATGATTAAATATCTTTGAATTATTTATCTTTTTCTTTGCATCTCATTTTCAAAATTTCCAGTCTTTTTTAGACGCTATGTATAATTGAAATTTCTTGCCAAATATAAATATGTTTGTTGTCTGTAAAGCGGAACTATGAGGTAGAGATATTTAATGCGACCGTGTATATATATATGTAAGAAAAATAAAGAATATGTAGAAGATTAAATTAGCAACGTAAATTTCGCTTCTCAATTCTAAAAATAGTAACCTTTTTCTGTACTGCATCATTTTTAGATTCATCCATGTCATATGACTCTTACATGATTCTGGATGGAACTAAAACTCAGCAGCCGATAGTATTTTTACAGCCATATTAACTATCCAATCAAAATGCATTGAGAACCAAAACTAACTCAGTCCGATGTAAGTTTTCACCCTGAACATAACACACTTGCTTTAATCGCTTTGGCCTGGCTGGACTGCTATCTGTCTGCTCATTATTTCTTACTGCAAATTTATCTAAAATACAAAAATTCTCGGTATAGGCACGATTAATGTGCCAACTTGATTGTGGCCGCGATATGCTTGTTGAAATAAAAAAATGAAGACTTAATCTGCCTTCGTCTCCAATTTCCTATTCAGTATGGATCAACACTTCTACGCCATCAAAATGCCTGCTAATCTTCACTTCTGACCATATACACGTGTGTGTGTATATGATCTCATTAAAGTTTTTAAAGAAAAGTTTTCTTCACAAAAGTCATTGCAACCAACATGAAAGAAAAAACGGGGACCCTTGTAGAATTGTATCGCAAGTAATACCAAGCTCAGCGTTTCTCATAGCGGTGCCAATACTATTATAGAAATGCAGAGATTTTGCATAAAGCTTCATGAATTTTATTTTATTTCCGCTAAATAAATTAATCAGATAAGCAATCCAAAATTCTACTTAGGAAGAATGCCGATATCTTTATATCTGTGTACCGATGTGAAGATTTGTATGTTTTGATATATGCTAGGCAATCTTCATAAATGTGGAAGTAGTTTTATGAGGACATTTTTCTGTTGATAAGGTTGACGAGGTTTTGGGCAATAAATTCCATTCTTCAACAAGGGTGCATGTTAACTGATGAAGAGTTCTGAAAGAGGACTGACGTGCTCTGTTGGGCCTCCCTAAAGCATTTCACACATAATAGGGCTAAGGTTTGGAGTAAATCTCTATAAGTTTGGATATTAAAGTATCACCCTCCAGGCTCACTACAGACGGGCCATTCTATTGGATGCATACAGTCATCCAATAGAATACAGCATCATATTAAAATCTCTGCTCCACTACAGCGGCTATTTTTCTTTATATAGGAAAAAGGATAAAGCATCCTATAGCCTAATATCGTTTTTACAGATAAAACGCTCCGATAATCAATGCGCCGCATTATATCTCGATTCTTCAGAAAACGGAATAAGGAGCTATTGTCTTTGTATTCATAGGTGATGCTCAATGCTCCGTGAAAGGTATGCTTTCGTGTGGAAGGCGTAAAGGGGGCACGCACCATTGATCGTTGAACATAAAACCCTTTTTCTTCTAACTGTGTATCGACAATTTGCATAGATGTCTTACTTCAGAGGTATCAGCTAAATTAAGAAAGACCTGGCTGTTTGAGATGTCATCAACTATTGACGACGCGAAGTTTATTTAATACCAAGTAGGTCTTAATGTTGTATTCCGATTCTCAAATATAGCTTGAATATCAGAATTAGTTTTGATATTTCGTTTAATTTATCTTGATTAATTAAACTCATCTTCATCAAATTAATCTTAATATTCTAGAGATGTTACCATTTTCTTGAAAATGTTTCTATTGTAAGGATTATGTTAATTTTATTAACAGTTAAATTTTGAGTTAAACTTCCTTTCCTATCGATTCTTAATTTCAACTTACCACTTCCGGCCAGAAAGTAGTTTTAGAATCACGTCTGAATGCTAATGAGGAAGAGCGGTATTTAACCACAAAGTTCTTCTGTCTTAGAGAGAGAAATACCAGATATTCTGGCTGCACGCGTCCGCCTTTTTAGGCTACTCTCTCGTAAGCTATTATTACGCTCGGTCGTACTTAGGCCCTTGATAGCTTCGCAGTCAATTAGCGTTAAGGGGCCAACTCTGTTAGAATTTTAATAGCTTAGGCTATACCTCTTTAGTTAAGATTAGTTTAGTTTAATTCTTAGTCTCTTAAGTTCAAGCCCAAGTGTCGGCTTTATTGTACAACTTCAAGATGGAGTTTTGTTAAACTTTAATTGGAATAATAAAGGGTTATTTCACCCTTCTTACATGTTGTTTCCTGTACACGAACTCAAGCGATTATTCGCGTACTAGTTCTTAAGATTCTTCACTTTCAACTGTAACTTAGAATTACTGAGTGGAGAATCCTACACTGTAATATGTATATTATTTCTCTCGTAACATCGCAATAAAACGACTCTGACACCTTATTTCATCGAAGTAATATTATAATTTTTCTGAGCCCGTTTGCTGATCTATTGGCAGAAATGACAGACTTTTTAAAAGCAACCTCTTCTCTTTGCCTAATAAATTGCTGTTTGCGCTGATCTTATATTCCTATTTTAAAATTACACATAACTTCAAGTTTTCAGATTACTGTACTGATAAGTATTCTAAATTATCACCAAATATACGTTTCTCAGTTTCAAGTTTGGATGCTAGATGCTAACACGTTCAGCAGACAGATAGCCTAGCATTTTGTCAAGATACTTATGTAAAGAAGCGAGTGTTATAAATATTGCAAAAAAATATCAGCCATTATATTAAAATATATCAAATCCATCTCTTTTTTCTCCTTTTCCTGTAGTGAACTTAATACATTTTTCACTTCAATGACCTGAAATGTGAAAATCTAAACCAGACTGCAAATCTGTAAGAATCTTCCATCAGAAGGGTGTCCGCCGATAACATCGCGGCAAAAACATCGTGGACGAAAACGTCGCGGAGAAAACAACGCAAGGTAAAAACGTCGTGCTACAAAACATCGTGGGAGAAAACATCGCAAAGAGAAAACATCGCAGTTTAAAAACATCGTCGTCGAAAATATCGTGGTAAAAAATAAAGTATCTACAAATCATCGCATGACGATAACATCGCAGACATGCTTTTTTCAGGTTTTAATAATTGTAAATGGATATTCCCATAATGATTTGTGAGCGCAAGGTGTAAAGAATGATAAATTTTACTTTCACATATTTTATTAACTAATAAATTTTTGCTGAAAACGTAAGAAGGAAACTTAAGCATAGAAAATTAAATTTAACTTATAGATTATACTTTTCATGAAATATTACCAGTAAAAACTTTATAAAAATGATTTATTAATGGCCTTTGTTAGTTAACTATGTCGGTTTAAAACTCTATTAAGGGCTATAAGTTGCATTAATTTTTTATGCTTAAGTTTCCTTTTTATTTTCTCAGCAAAAATTTATTAATTAATAAAAAATCTGAAAGTAAAAATTATCCTTCTTTCCATCTTGCCCTCACAAATCATTACGGAAATATCCATTTACACTTATTAAAGCATGCCTGAAAAAAGAATGTCTGCGATGTTATCGTCATGCGATGATTTGTAGATACTTTATTTTTTACCACGATATTTTCGACGACGATGTTTTTGAACTGCGATGTTTTTGAACCGCTTTATTTTCGACGACGATGTTTTGTACCACGATGTTTTAGAACTGCGATGTTTTCTCTTTGCGATGTTTTCTCTTTGCGATGTTTTCTCCCACGATGTTTTGTAGCACGACGTTTTCGCCTTGCGTTGTTTTCTCCGCGACATTTTCGTCTGCGATGTTTTTGCCGCGATGTTTTCGGCTGTAACCATCAGAAGTCATCTAAGCCAATATTCAGAAAGGTACAGTAAAAATCCAAAGATTTAAAGTCTTTCGAAAACAATGGTCCCCGAACTCTTTTTCTTATGTAATTCTTTAATAAAAATTGACAACATGTAAAGTAATACTGATAATAAATATTTTAAATGCATGAGCAATTTATATGTTTTTATATAAACATATCAAAGACGGCTGGCGGAAACTTTCAGAATGACCCAAATTTTAACCTAAATTTATAATAAGGAAGTTTCTAAAAGAAAGGGAAAGAGTTCCTGTATATTTGTATAAAATCATATACTGAAAAAATTTCCTGAGCTTTATGAGCTATTTTAGTTCCATATGTAAAATGTCAAACAGTGACCCAATAGATATAAACATCGGTAGTTCGACCTGTTTAAATCCAGAGAACCGGTTTTTCTGCATGAGCTTCGTGTTTTTTTACTATATGCAACGTAAATACGAGATAATTTCCCTTAAAAAGTCCTTCAAGAAGGCATCCCTGCATTAGATAGATAGCTCTCGTTTCTTGATCAATTAACCACTAACAAGTCACTCGTGTAAAATGTTAACAACCACTGCATAAATTGCATGAATAAAGAAAAATAAATTTCAAAAATCTGAATGAATATTTTTCATCATTACAGTATAAGGTATTTCTGCCGCCTTCCTAGCGTGCCTTCGTGGTGTAGTGGGCAGCACACTGAGCCGGTATTTCAGAGGTCTGTGGTTTGATTCCCGGCGAAGGCTTTGTTAATTTTTCATCTTTCCGGCTTTACAATTAACCTAATGTCTCTACAACAGAACAACTTAACATTTATAACATAGTCATCCCAAAGCTTGTTCCACATTATTTGTATAATTTTAATGTTTATTATCTCTGAAAATAGACTCAAGACAAATAGGTAGATTTCACGAAAGAATTTGTTTTTCTGTGAACGCCAGTATTTAATTATCTTCGTAATCCCGGCAATAAAAAATAGAAGCTATTAATTCAAACCTTCCATTACGTTAATGAGCTATTTTCTAGTAAAATTCTACAGATTTTAAATACCTAAAATGCTGGAAGATTCTTAAAAATTTGTTTGTGGAACCAGGCTATTTTGTCCAATTCTACAAATACTGACGACTAAAATAATAAATAGAAGTAAAAGGAAAATATTTACTCTAAAAAATGATAATTTCATCGAAAAAAATGGTTTAGTACTACAAAAAGTGCAAAGTTTTGCTTCTAGTTTTTCTTTTTCTTCAGTATTTAAGTTACAAGTCACTTGTAATTTAAGAAATAGTCAAGAATTATGTTTGCTTACAAAAAAGTAATGCCATTTTATGAAGAGCAGTTAGTCAAACTATAGATTCATTAGGTTTATCGAAGCAAGAAACATGGAAAACCTGCAGTTCCTTCACCGGGATTCGAACTCCTCTCCTAACGATTACTAACCGGACATACTTCCAATTACTCTACGAAGAGACACAGTAAGGAAAGAGAACATATCTTACAAAACTGATTTGTGTTTTCATATGAACGATCCCATGAAGTATGACTTTAGAATGAGAAAAGGAGAAACCTGATTATCCTAATCCAAGCCAGCTTGATTAATCAGAAATGACAAAAAGTGGCAAGATGTCATCCACAAAGTATGTTTTCGTTGCAAGTGAGCAAGGATTGCAAGTGAGCACTGTCCAAGGATGATAAAGAGGTAATCACTGGTAGTTTGATCCAGGTTCAAATCCTGATGGTCAGGCTTGCCGTATGGAAGTTTTCCTGGTTTTCCCTATGTGTAATGTGAATACGAGCCAATTTTTCATGGTCTCCTTTCAGCAGGTAGCCTTAATATACTTTCCCCTCATCCAATTCAGCACTCCCAACTTATGCAAATCATGATTTGATTTCATCGACTATCGAGTCATAACAGGTCCTTTCCGCCGTCGAACCATAAGGTGGAAAAGCAAAGCAAACAATTAATGGAATGGCACGATAGCTTAATTTTTCAAATAGATAATCTCTACCTTGGAAATATTTTGGACGTGAGAGCTCTTTCTAGAAAGCCTCGACAAGGTCACAGGAAAAAATAAAATTGCCAGTCATAAGAGAAACTTGACTGTTCAGCAGCTGAATTTAGAGTTTGCAGTCTAAAGACTTTTATATTGTATGACAAATGTCATCCAGGAACACTTAATACAGGAAGTTAATGATTTGCATGTCGGCGATTTCAATAAAAGATTGCTCCTTCGAATTTCCACAGAGAACATTAGAGCTAAACCTTACAACAAATTTGTGTTCTCTTCAGTGACAAATCAATATTCAGTTTAATATCTGTATTCAAAATGCATTTGATTTTGAAAGGAAGCAGGAGCATCAAGTATTCCCTTTAACATTAGGGAATACGTCCGTTAGAGCAAGGGTGTAAGGAAATTAAAGAATAGAACAGGCAAACACTTTGATACTTTGGGGTTATTCCGGCTTTCAGCAGAATTTTTTTTCCACTTTTACCATAGCCTCAGTGTGTTTCATGAAAGGATTGATGTTTACAGAGGCCGGATGGTGAAATTCTTCGCATGAGAAGGATCTAAAGGGAGAAAAAGAATTGAGGCTCTTTGCCCCTGCAGTAGTTATCTGGACTGAAGGACGGTGTCAGTATCAAGAAACGTCTAGAAGGACATCATCCAAGGATTTTCTCATAAAACATGTAAATAAGAGCTATTTCTGATGAAAAGAAAACATATTTTAGTATTACCGGAGCCAAGTAAGTGGCGTCATTGAGGGCTGAAAAAAGTTCATGATCATCGCAGAATTAGGAGAGTGGTCAGGCGACTTCTTGTCACCAAGTATCGCCCTGGAAATTGAAGTTCAGAAAATTGCATTTCATTTTCTAAGATTTTTACTAGATCGAGAGCATAATGTAATTTTTGAAGGCTTTCAAAATGAAAGATTAACTGTCTCTAAAAATTTGAGAGTCCTATCTATCTTTTGAATGAGTTTGCAACTGAAATTTTGTTCAAATCTCTTCGACGCATGCGCATGGGAGAATTCGTCAGAAACTGAAACTTTAGAGCAGGAATGACCGGGGTTTTGGAGTTTCTTCTTATCTAATGTTGCTTCAGGCGAATCTAGAATTTTGACAAAAGTGGAATTGGTGGAAGTAACCAAATGGTCAGCTTTACATTTGATGCAGGTAAGCTTGGCATCACTCAGGAGCTTGCAGGTATAAGATAAATGGTCCTGGAAGTAGTGAAAACGCAGTAGGTGATTACTGCATCCGGTCTGCACATGGCTAAATCAAATAGATTTTTGGAGTTTTCCACAGTCAGTACTTCCTAATTTTAATTGACAGAAATAGATGGAATTTTACACTGTAAGCCTTTTTACTTTTGAACAACGTTTCAGTTTTGCGAAGAAAATCGTGAGGTTAACAGTTCCAGTAATGATCTTCCTAGTAATTGCTTCAACTTAATGACTGGGTTGCCATTGTCATTAAGCTCATTTCATATGGAATCTTGGTCTCTATCTGTAGAGTATTCTATGATGAAGACTTTAAGTGCCGATTGCTCTTTTTTACGGAATGTACAAAATTGGATCTGTGCTTTGAGGAGAGCATCCAAAGCCCTTTCTCTATTGGCCCCGTCAGGAAAATGCAGGCGAATTTCATCACGCTTTAAGCTGCCGATTAGTCCCCGAAGTTGTTTCTGTCGAGAATGGATCTAAATTCTTTCTACGTGACTTAGAGTCGAGGGTAGATGTTGGGCGGTAGGTTTAATTTCTCTTCGATAAGTGCTGAGGTGGAAAGCGAGTCTGTCGTAGTCAGATAAACTCATCTCCTCCAGGTAACTGAAGGAGTTTTTCGTGGGGATATTAGATGTAGTTTCAGTGACGTCAGAGTTTGAGTGCGGATCTTCGTCAGAAGTGGGCTTGGCAGAGTCCGAGTATACTGTGATGTCGTCACTTTTCATTCCTGGTTCAATATTGAGATGATCCAATTTATTAGGTGCTTCGTTGATATTATCGGATATCAGGTCAGTCCTGAGAAGAACTGGAGCTATCCTCAGTAGGGTCAGGCAATGGTATCACCTGGTAGCTCAATCGGAGAGGAAAACCGTCGAAGTGTAGTTTCCTAACCAGTTTTAGCTCACGTTGATAAAGTTCATTTGAAATATACTTGGCTTCGTGCTAGAGCCACTTAATGTCCTCTAAACTCTTGAAGAGGTAATCATCAAGATGTTTAGTTTTGATCGTCAAAAAATTTAGATTTGATAGAACATGAAAGAATACGTATAACATCATTAAGGTAATGAGGTACTTGTGCCATTTCTTTCATCATGAAATCAGGAGCATCAGAAAAATACAACCGTCGTGAACTACTGGTAGTACTGGCTGTTTATCAAAAGGAATTACCGTTAATGCAAGTTAAGCAAAGGTGCAGAATTTCCTTGCATATATTTGACAGCGGATACGTGTGTCTGCTCAGATACCGGAACGATGTTTTAAACAGTACGTGCGGCACTTTTAGTGATGCATGTGAATCTGCGTTCCTTTTATGTCAGATAACGCTAATCCCTTTCGAAAAAACTTGATGGTTTCTTGAAAACAAAAACATTGAGCAAATAAATTGGCCAGCCAAATCACGTGACCTGAATTTCGTACAGCAATGGTTCCCAAAGTGTGAGTAGGGAACACCAGTAGCGTCGAAAGAGCTACAGGTTTGGTGGGCCAAAAGAAGTAAATATTTTTTATTGCATTTTAGATACCTATGATTATTAATTAATTTGAATAATCATACAAACTTGTTTTTTATTATTACTTCATTATCACATTATTTTCTTCTCGGATACCATTTTTTTAGGGGGGGGGTTCTTTCTTTAGAGTATACATGTGGGAAGCGAAGCTAAATTGTTCCGGAAACATTGTTATAGAAGATTTAACGGGCACACTGGAAAAGTTCTTTACGGTGAAATTCTCTTCTATCCAATGCTTTGAAGACCATATTAATAGTTGGAGGTATGAAATTTATTCTCCTAAGTTTTTATTAACCACGTACTGTTAGTATAAAATTGCATGCCCATCGAAATATGTGTATAATGAGTTGGAAAAGATCACACTTTCTGCATATTAATGTTAAAAAGTCTGCACTGTGCTCAAGATATTCACTTTCTTTTTAAAAAATTTTGTTTCCAGATATTATAAGCCTAAAGGGCGTTGTCCCAGAAGGGATATTAATTTCGTTTTGGCATTTTACGTCGAAAACTTTAAATGTCCGTTTCACTTTCCAATTGTTGCCACCAATATTATCGCCCTGTGTTATATTTAAAGAAATGAAATAATGAAGAATCTGCATAAATGTATGTATGTTTCTCGCATTGTGATAAAACAACGGTACCTAGAACCATCCAATTTTGAATAACGTAATCTTCCACCGAATATGGGCATCTGAAAGCCCTAATTTGGAATTTGTTTTATCATCTATTTCATATTTTGTCAGACATTGAAGAATTTTTGATTAACAAACTCAAGGATTTCAAAGCGAGCAGTGGCAACACTCTACGAAAAAGAAAACATTTTTATCTCCAGCTCGCAAGACTGTGTATCGGAGATTCTAAAGATACGCTCAATTTAAAATAATTTTGCGATATTCCTGTTGAATTGAATTTTATGGTTTAAGTGTGAAAAATATGATATTTAATAAATAAAGGTAACACGCAAAACGTTAGGGAGGGGGAATTGAAAGCTTTCAGATTTTTTTTTCTTTTTAAAATTTTGTTTCATAATATATAATAAAGCACCGATTATACGCCACTTACATTTAGAAGTAATTTCATCTCTGTCTTGATTTATTACTATACATATTAATGGTAAACTATTTCATTTATACAATTAATAATTTCGGCAATGCATCGTTTTACTCCGGAATTTTCATAGATGTTTCTCTTAGCAACTCAAATAGTTTTTTCGAGTGAAATTTCTTACTTTCAGTAGCATCTGGAAGTTATATATAGATATGAAGAAGGAGAACGAAGACATAGAATATCAAGTCAGTCCATAATTTTGAGCTTACTGCGGTTCCGAAGGTTCGAATCCCACAGAAGGCATGGATGTTTCTAAATGTATAGTGTCTTGGGCATGGGGACACTAAATATATGGCGAGACGAAAGTCATCTCGAGAGGTTGGTGGTAGGGAAAAAGGTGTTGGAGACCCTCGGAGCCGTCCCCTCGGAATGCTGTCCATCAAAATTGGAGGCGGAATTGAGAGAAGTTGCACTGTTCCCTGTATGGTGGTGCTCAAGGCTCTTGCCTACGACAGGCGTAATCTTGCTCTCCTTGCTCATGATGAATTTCGTGGGCTTGTCCATAATGTTACTGTCAGACAACTGAGATAATTTACAACAACAGCAAGGATTTGAAAGAGGATTGATGGGAAAAGGGTAGGTCGTCTGGTGAGATAAAACAAACAACGAGTTCTGCTTAAAGGGAGGATTTTTATTGTTGTACCATTTGGTAAACAAAGTTTTTTAACTCGACTTTTTCACTCTTCTTTACGCTAACTCTTTGTTAAAATGCCTAAAATCAGAAGGCAGTTTTATTAAAAGACAAAACTGAAATTTTAAAAGAATTTGACAAGAATACATAGCTGATAAAAATATTGGGTAATCATGTGTGGACAGTGAAAACAAATTTGTTGATTGAAAAAAACAGCAGGAAATGCGTTTTGAAGAAGCTGCGTTCTCGAGGTTCAAGACGTATTTTATTGATTTGGTTTATTTTATTAAGGCAAAGAACAGAAGGCTATCTGCCTTCATGGAGGATTTTCTAAGAGAAATTGGCTCGTATCTGCCTTTCACATAGGAAAAACCACAAAAACTCCACTGCAGCCAACCCGTTCGCCTGGAATCGAACTCAGATCGATCTACCAGTGATCAACGATTTTACCTCTCGGCTGCTGTTGGGCAGCATACTTTGTTGAAGCTTTTCATTCATTTCCATTAAATTACATGATAGTTCATTTAATGTCACAGATATTTCAAGAATAGATGTGCGCTATTGTAAAAAACGAAAGAAACGACATTGAAAATTTACGTGAAGTATAACTAGTTATCATATCGTCGGATGCATAAATTATGATACGGTATCTCATGTCATGCCATGAATGGATGATACAAAGCTATTCCAGCTGAATCTGTTGAAGAATATTTCAAGCATCCAAAGATGTATGCAGATATTAGATGAAAGATATTTTTAACATTCATGAAAAAAGTTCCATCTTTGAAAAATATTTAAAAATTTTTTGAAAAATCAGAGAATTATATGCGTGCATGCAGATTATGGTCATCAATTTTAGAGTTATTAGGTAGGAAAAAAAAAGTATAACAAATTACAAGCTTCAGAAAACTTCATCCTGAATAATACTTTGCACAATGTGTATTTCAAAATAATAATAATTTTATATTCTTAATTTAATTATTTAATTATTATTTTATTTATTATTTATTAATTTGGTAATTTAATTTTTAAAATGTGAACGCGAAATATAGAGGGAACCCCAAGAAAATAATCCATACATGGCAACATCATATTGAAACATGATTTATAGTTCCAGAGTGTGTAAACATTAGAATTAAGCGTACGTCATCTAAAACGCTTTAAAAAACCATTTTTGACGTGAAAATTTAAGTGTTGTTGGATAAAACTAAGCATTAAGGGCGAGTATAGAATACGGTCCAATTAATTTTCTTAATGTTTTGTAGATTTTATAATTGTGCGTTTTATAATAAATGTACTTTTAGATGCGGAACCATATTAAAGATATTAATGTAATAAGGTTTGTAAACTGCTATTTGATTTTTTTAATAACGGTGGACCGCACGCTATGCCGAAAACACACCGATGGAACGCACGCTATGCCGAAAATACACCGATGGAACGCACGCTATGCCGAAAACACACCGATGGAACGCACGCTATGCCGAAAATACACCGATGGAACTCACGCTATGCCGAAAATACACCGATGGAACGCACGCTATGCCGAAAACACACCGATGGAACGCACGCTATACCGGCACCAACCCAACACCTTTTAATGATACCACTTACATAAACTTGCGTATACGTAAACTTTGCCAGATAAATAATTTTGGGCAACATCACCTTGAATGTATCAAAACATTGACATTCTGCCAGATAAATATTTGGTATTCAACCCCAGTATTTGATCCAAAATTGTGTTTCGATGCATCTTCCTTTTTTTTAATATGTATTTATTACTTTTTCTGTAGTTATTCATAAGGTAAAAGGAACATAATACTATCAGTAATGATGTGGTTAAGACTTTATGATATTAGTAGTTCGACGCAGGTTTCAACCTATGTGTATTTTTAATATATTAAGATGCTCTTGTTATTTTTGTCGTGTAGTATTGCAGTGCTATTACATAATTATCAAAAATTCTAATGGTAACATCAATCGTGATATGTGGGTGAGAATTATGAAAGAAAAATAAATGTAAAAATATTAGATTAGATGGTGCATGATACTGTATAGCTGTATATAATTACTTCTTTTTTTATGTTCTCACTGATGTTGATTAAGATGGAATAGTCACCAAGCAGTGCATTATGGGCTGCACCGTCACTGAGTACCTGTATTTGCAACAGATGCAACATGCTTTTCATCAAGAGGAGCTAACGTATGTTAATCCAAAGGTGTGCTGTACTTCCAAGACAATGAAAGACCACCCATGGCAAGGAAGATCAGATTTACCATTCAGCCTATTTCATTGGGAGCCAATGTGCTTGTCGGACCTAATGCCCACAAATTACCACATGTTCCAACAATCTGGACAACAACCCTTCCAGAACACCTGGACAAAGACATCTGTGAAAAATCCTTCAACAATTAGGCAGATATGTAACCAGCACTCGTGGACTTTTCTGCATCCAAGATCCCCAAATTTTATAGCCAGGGCATTGGCAAAAGGTGCGGTGAACTGATGGAGATTACTTTGATACCTAATACTGAGTATGATAAGCTGTATGTCTGTCTATTCTAATGATCATGAACAGTAAGAACTGGTTACCGTGTATGTGAGACTATCATAGTTAAATTAATAAATAAAACATTTCAGAAAAATAGAATGTGATGTTAAAATAATAAATACAACAATATGAATAGCTTTGTAAAATTTCCTTTGTTTCATAGGTACATACAGTTCACATTTTAGCATGCTTCAAAATACATTTTAAAGTACCATAACAAAGAATTACCATAAATGAAAATTTTAAAAAGTCTTTATGGTTTCCATGCTTGTGCTGAAAAATTTTCAAGTAAACTTGTTTCTATACGGGGAGGGGTCAAGGGAAACTTCACAAATCCCGGCAAACACTTCTACAGAATCTCGAAATTTTAACAGGTGATAAAGATAAGTGTCATGGAATGTGAATGAAAATAAGAATTATGCATGGAATAATTTGTTTTTTATATCTAATTGTAAGATAAATATTTTTTAATTATACATTACAGACAACGGATCATTTCAATTTATTATGGGAAAGCAATTCCTCTTTTCAGTTTAAATAATGAAGAGCTTAAATTTATTCTCGCACATGTGAATGCTTGTAGAACAGAAATTAAAATCAGATAAAACCTGTGATTAATTGTACTGTTTAAAGATTATTTTCAAGGAAAACTGTATAAATCATTAGAGTTCAGTTATATAATGTGATAATTATATAACACTAATGTTAACAATTATATAACATTAAACAAGAAAGCTGCCTGTTTACAGATTTTCACATAAGGATGTAAAATAGAACAAGAAACGTGTATGAAAATGTTTTTAGAACGTTTCATGAATATGTTAGAACTGCTTTTTCTAATGCATGTAAGGCATATTTAGTGGAATTACACAACAAAGGTAGTAGTAATAATCACTGCAATTTAATTTACAAGTGAAGGTACAAACACGAACTCTTATTGAAATTCAACTGTTGTAATGGGCAGTTACATTTTAGTTTATTTGTATTGGTGTATAATGCATTCAGTTTTGTAAAAGTGTATTTTTATACACATGCTAATATATTGCAAGTATGTATTTTAAATATGCATGTTATGTATTTTCATTTTCTAAAAACTGTATCATAATCTTATGAAAATAAGACAGATTGCTATTCTAGCCAAATTGCTAATAATTATTTCTATAGGTATACTTATTTGCATAAACAATTTGCTTGCCCATAGCAGTAATGAATAAAAACATACCATGAGAAGGATATATACGGATAGCGATCATTGAATAAAAAAAATACTAGTAAAGAAGCAGCAGAAAATGGCTAATATGAAATTTTATTTCTAAACTCTCAAATAACTTCCTAGACTTTGCAGTTAATAGCTCAAAATAGCTGCAGTTAATGGTGAACGTAAATTATAATTAATGGTAATGGTATTCTCAAGCGTTGGTGTAATGTAGTGCCAATTCATAGTTCAATATATCTTCAATTTATGGTTCAATATTAACCATTCATGGTTTAACGTATTACCAATTCATAGTTCGACATATTACCAATTCATAGTTCAAGATATTACTAAATAATAGTCCAACGTATTATCAAATAATGGTTCAACCAAAGCGTCAAATAATGGATCAAAGTTTCACCAACTTTTGTTAGCAATTTTTTTTTTCCATAATTTGGTGAAGCCTTCAACAAAAATTTTAATAGTGTGGTCCGTGCATTTGTTATTTTTTTATCTTAATGAAACATGAAAAAGGTATATGAATTATAATTTCGTAAATGCGTAGTTCTCAACAAGTTAGTGCACAGAATCTTCAATAAATAAACAAGAAACTAATTAAACATATGTAATCTTCATCACTGCGTAACTTTTCACAGCAATAATGAAAATTCCGAATTATCTACGTTAAATTCAATGTCATAAGCTTGCGTTTAGTCTAATGTTTATAAGCCCCAATTCTATTCTTAAACCGAACATGAATTGCTAGAAGAAACACATGTCAGTTTTCAATAATGTTCAATTTCAAGGAAAGCAGAACTGAGTACTTAATCCAGTTAAAAATATTCCATAAAAGGATTACAAAATGAATGCCTAAAACCAAAATGAATTATTGTCGAAAACAGCAAGCGGTGAAACAAAAAGGACATCTCTCTGCCATGACAGGTGCCTTTTAAAGGGGCTCGCTTAATATTTCATTTAAAACATGAAAGTGAAAAAAAATTAATCCATTCTTACAAACCATTCATTCCCACGAATCGGATCACCGAAAGAAACAATGAATAATTTCATTAACTTTTCGTCAAGCTAGCTGCTGGGAAAGTATTTTTGCAGGATGGCTCATCTAACAGTGACCGACGGTACGTTTGATGGGACATGTTTCCTGTTCACGATAAAAGTAAGTGAATATATAAATTCTCGAATGTTTACTGCGTACAGTTTTCAGCTCTCCCAAGGGATCAGTAAAAAGAAATAACTTTTCCCGTAAAAAAAAAAAAAAAAAAAAAAAAAAAAAAAAAAAAAAAACAGAACTAAAGATATAATCTTTATGTTAAAAAAATAAAAAGTAAAATAGCCTTTTTTAGCTGTGAAAATCCACGTAAGACTGATTGGTCTCTATTTTTGAAAACTTTCAAATTTGATCCAGAACCTTTCTCTTGCCGCCCAGACGGAATAGTGGTTAGGGGATACTACGGCAGTACGGAAAGGCCCAGGTTCAAATCCCGGAGAAGGTATCGATGTTTGTAAATGTAAAAATTAAACTTTGGAAATTGTCATTATGAAATAGAATTCAAAGTAGTTGAAATAAAGCTAATTGTCTTCAGACTTATACTGTTACTATGCTGTTACTAAAAAAATGGGCCTATTTCATAATCTTTAGTCTGTCAAATAGCTCTTTGATAGTGAAAATTCCTTTTTTTCCTTTTCTTAATTTCTTAATCGTTACGGCACGACAATTAGACAGAAATTAATTAATTTCCATTCACTAAAAATTTTAACAGACTGTCAAAAAATTTTTAACAGACGGTTTCACTTAAATAAGAGCTCCACAACATACGTCCCTCAAGAATTCCTAGTCCCTCCCACTACCATAAATTACTTCACACAAGTCTTACCGACTGATATAATTCAAAGCCCCCGCTGCCGATAAGAATTTCTGAAACACAACCATTCTGAGTCAAGACGCGAAGAAAACACTTTGCCCATTCCCCACTAGAAAGAACGTAAGTTAATTAATGCTTTTTCTGTCCTTTATATCTTCATGTACATTCACTTTTCTTATTATATATTTTTTTTAATTTTTAATTTTTATTTTTTTATTTGTTTTTACAAAGATTGCATTATTTTTCTTATATTTTGTAATTTTCTAATGTTTATTTCAACTACTTTGAATTCTATTTCATAATGACAATTTCCAATGTTTAATTTTTACAAATAGTTTTGAACTAAAATGCATAAACACGAGGGTGTCAGGGGACAGTTACTCGAGCGATATCAATTTTACTGCAGAAATTGCTTTTCACTCAAAATTGAATTAGCTAAAATGCTTAATCGGAATGAGTTCTTTAGTTCTCTGTATTGGTTCTTAATCCCTTTTATTCACGGAAATGTTTGGCCTAGCTTGAATTGCCGGTTTGGCATCACCTTATTGCTCGAGTAAAGGACGAAACACCTTCGTATTTATTTCTTAATTATTGTTCATTGAACGGCAGTTGGTTTGTTCCCCTTGAAAAGTCAACTAATTTCGGATCAACGGCAATGATTACTTGCATTTAATTTAATTACTTGCTTTTAATTTATTTCTTTTTACAATTGAAATTTTGTTATTCATGATTTAATTCAAGTTCGCGTTAAACATTTTTAACAATTTACATTGAAGTTACTTCAAAACATCTTTCGAAATAGAACTTACTAAGTATAGATTCACTCTTTTAAGATAATTATACTAAAATTAATATTAGGAGATAATATAATCAATATTATTTAGTAAATAAATTATATATATATATATATATATATATGTTTACTAAAGAAATATTGATTATATTATCTCCTGCATATACAAACTTAAAGCATCTTTTAAAGTTAAAATTAAATTGAAATCAAAGCAAGGCAATTCCTCAACAAAATTAATAATTGCAACCGTGTATATATACAAATAGTGAAACAGAACTGATATTCATAACCTTAAGGGGTAATATAACACGGCAAAAGTAACAATTTTCGTAATACAGTGTCTGAAGGACTGTGAAATGTGAACATGGAAATGCAGTAACTACGAAGAACAGGGAAAGATATTTTAATCACCGACATTTACAAGAAATAGTATTTGATATTTACAAGAAATTGTATTTGATATTTACCAGAATTTTTCAGATAAACAACAAATCAAATGATCAACATTTGCGTCACTATGATGGCGAATTTCGTCTAAGAGAACCAGATGACTTTCCTGAAGACTTTTTTTTTAATGGCTGGGCGCTGTATTTAATAACCAGTAAGCCTTGCGCTACTACAAGGGTCGGAAGTGGTGGGCATTGCACTATGGAAGCACCGCCAAAGCAATATCCAATAGCGGGCACATGCCTATTCAGCATTGGCCGCTAATAAGGCCAGAAGTGGTGGCCAATTTCGAGTCCGGGCTGCATATTTCACAAGTGCACATCTGTGTAGCCACCGAGGGAGTGGCTTCTAGGATGGACCAATGAGCATCCAGTAAAATTTCTGTCATGTCACATGACCTTTCGCATGCTTTAAGCAAGATGGTTGAAAATATTCTGCCACGCAATTTTTCTGTACAAAATAATGAAAGCATCGTTGATTGCTTCTGAAACTTTTCATTGCGAAGTTAAATCAATTATAGGATATTATGAAGATTTCACTACCTGGTTGAAATAAATACAAACGCATGTTGGATACTTCGCAAAAATATCGATGTGAAATATTACTTAATAAGTGGTAAATAAGATGAAGGAAAAAATATGTGATAAACATCTGAGCCCAAACGCAATCTTTACATAAAATTATACGTATGAGAAAAATATTTACACCAATTATATATGTATATAGAAGTCCACATTTTTTATTGCAGTCTATATGAAAAAGATGTTCTATAATAATAACCAATGCACAATTTTATTCAAAGTGAATTTTACTACTTTGCATTCGTATACATTTAGTGCGTTAAATTTCACATTTAATGAATGCTCACTCTGAAAGCTGTAAGAGTTCTAGATTGTGGAAAATGAAACTGCCGTTGGACAGTGTATTAACACTGACAGCATATGCTAATAAATCTTCTTGTGAATGTATTTGTGAGATTTACTGAGCCGTTCGAAACCTTTTCATGGATTTTGAATTGAGGTACAGATCTAGAAGGATAGTCAGTAAAGTATGCACATAGACACACAAGAGCGTCAACAGTTAATAAAACAAGTGTGTTGAAAACTTACCAAAGTGAGGATCCATTTCACAAACAGGAATGACACTGGAACCCTGGGACCAGCATTTTCACCTACTTCTTGCCAGTAACATGCGTTCAGTGGCTTCAATCCAAGTGGCCCCTTAAAAAAGGAGGAATTGCGTTAATGCATGCAGTAATGAAAAACACTTACCGTCCAGTACCGCTTCCATTATGGTAAACATTTACTGGTCGGTCCAACAGAACTTAAAAACTCAAAGGAAAATATTTTAAAAACGAGTTAATAAATGACACGTGTATTAAATGAAAGAGAACTGTACCAATGGAGGATTAAAAACGATTTATTTTCATTTAAACCAAAAAGAAAGAAGAACATTTTTGGTTATTAAGAGTCTTAATTATTGATTTAAGTGGTGCTTTCTTTTGGTTTGATGTTTTCATTCAGCGTCAGAGAGGAGGCGGTCAATTTATGCATGCCGAAGTATCTAGGTTTGAAAAATAGAGAAATGTTTCTCCTCGGGGCTCTCATAGAAGCTGGGGAGCATAAAAAACAGGTTTTTTTCTCTTGGTATCAACATCTGCTACTCCCCCCCCTCAAAAATAAAACAAGTCTCTTGAGCCACTCCCCTGAAATTGACATCTTCATTACAGCTATTAACCCCCAACAACGTTGCTTAAAATACTCACTGCTGCGCGCAATTTTCTTGTAATGTCTTAATTCTGCTGCAAATGCTTTTCGATGTTAAATGACATAAATCCGGAGGGATCGTTAAGAAAACGCACAGAGCATAAAAAAAACTTACTTCTCAAGAACTTCAAATGCGTTTTACTTACTTTACTATAAAATTAGAACTGCATTAGCAGTTAAATGACACTGATTAATTATCTTTTGATTGCCTTTTTGGAAGCAGCGGGTGGGTTATTTAAAATGCATTATATTAACTATAACTAGTCAAAGGTTGGCGCCTGTTGTTGTATCCTTCTCATTTACAACTGAATAGTTATTGTTACAACTGAACAGATTGTTGTAATTTTATTACTTTGATGGATGAAAAAGGTCATGACTAATTCGGTTTAGCAGTGTAACTAACTCTTCATCGTTAGTGCCTACGTAGGTATTTCTCCCGCCTTCTTAGCATGCCTACGTAGTGTAGTGGTCTGCACACTGGGCGCGTATTCCAGAGGTCCGCGGTTCGATTCCCGGCGAATGCTTGCTCATTTTTCACATAGCCTGCTTCCGCAATAACCTAATATCTCTACAAAGTGTTGCAATAAAAATTACATGGGGGCGGGGGAATTAAGCATCTATTTCTGAGTTCAGTTTTAATTGATATCTATGAACATTGCAATGAAAAGCAGCAAAATTGGATTCGTTGCCGTCAATGCAATTTGTACTATTAGAATGGATTACGGAAAGACTAAATGCGAGGTCAAATACATATATTTTTTTAAGGGTGCGCCACGAAAATGGCCATGCAACCAGTCCGCTCGTCTGGAATTGAGTCCAGGTCGAAATACTGTATTCAGCGACTTTACCACTTGGCCGCTCATAGTAAGTGGAGCTCTAAGCTGAGAGAGATCAGTAGCCATTGTTGTATCTCTCACTTTTTCTTTTTATATTTTGCTCAGTTAGAAGCCAATTTACTTGTAACGTCAAAGCACGTTTGACTAACATTAATCAAATCTTTGAAATACAAGCAAGATCGTGCCGGAAAGGAAATCTTGAATTCTTAGATAGAGGTAATCGACGTAGTTGAAACTTTTCAATTACTTTCTGCCCGTACGAACATAAATCATTAAATGCAAACTAAAATAAAAAGAGAAAATTAAGGAATATAAAATAACGTTTTCAGATAAATAAGTGTAGCGGAGTTCTATTGTTAATAACTTACATTAGTGGTCTCAAATGATGGTCCCCGAAGCCACGTGGTCCACCGAGACATTTCAGTTATGGTGTTGCAAGTATTTCAAAAGGATTTACTTATTTGAGGTCACAGTTTACATTATTTTCATTTCCAGTAGAAATGAACATGAATAAAGCAGAAAATCTTTAAATCGTGAAAATCTTTAAATGAAGCTAATGAATTTAAAATGTGATATAAATCTTATTTAATGATTTGAAGATACAGATTTGATTCAATTTTAATCGCACTTGTTAAAAAATAAATAAGCTTAGTTACCAGGTTTTGCACTAAGAATAATCACTTTGTTTGGGAATTTATAGATGGACAGCTCTTTTTCACAGATGAAAATTAAGAAGAAAATAACGTGATTGACCGACGAGCATTTACAATCAGTGATAAAGATAATTTCTAGTAATTTCTCTTCAATGTTACAAACTCTATCAGAATCGAAATGCCCTGATGAGTCAAGAAATAAAGAAGCTTGTAATTACTTACATATAAACATATGTATATATGCATTTTTGTTATTAACTTGTATTTATTTATTTTTATTAATCAGTCATTTTTACATTAATTAGCTTTTCTGTCTTTCTAGCTTTCCATTTTCCTGCCGGAATGCTAACATCTAGATCGCGCGTATCAAATGTGGAAAGAAGAGATGGTATCTAAGGGAAGGTTTTAGATGGTAAAATTAGAGCATGTTTCACTGCTGAAGGGAGGGTTTTCCCCATTTGTAATACGGATACGAACCAATTTACCTTAAAAAAAATCCATCCCGAAAGCATCCTTTTCCCATAGGCAGATAGCTCTCAAGTTGCTTTTCTTCAATCAATTTACCAATTGGTATTAAGAGATATTTTGGGATAATAAAACCATCTAAAATAACTTGGAGGGTATTCTTTGTGTATTCTTATATTGGTGATGCCCGGATTCACCCTTTTTTCTAAATCAATCATAAAATTTTTATTTTCAACACAGTAAGCATTCTCAATTCCCCCCCCCCGTAAATATAAAAGAGTATGAGTTTATTATAGCGGCTGCATTCTACATTCGAAAACAATAAAGGGTTTTTTTCCTCAAGGAGATCACGAGATTCAAAAAATCAAGGGAATGAGAAGATAGTCTAGAGAACACTCTCATTTGAATTTTCTTAAGAATCAATTTTAGCAGGTCCCCCGCTTATTTTTCACTAGCTAGTTTGTTACACTGTACTGTTTGTTGCACTGGTTTCTGAGTTCTTTTAAAAAAGTCTTCAGAAAATGATGGAGTATGCTAAAACCTAAAATTTCCTAATTTATGGTGACAAGTCTTTTATTAGATTGAATAGAGTCTACAAAAATGGAAACAAGCAATAAGTTTTCCAATCTATTACTTCCAATGAAAGTATTCTTGCACGTTTAGATGATGAAGTAATTGATCAGTTAAGTCATCTGAATATGAAAAAATGCATGGGGGCTATCTGCCTAAGGGCAGCGATACCTTCGTGGAAGTATTTCTAATGGAAACTAGCTGGTATTCATATCACACACGGGAAAAACCTCGAAAACTAACCATAGAGTCGACTCGTTCACCTAAGATCGAACTTAAGTCGAGCTCTTAAAATTCAGCGGTCTTAACCGTTCGGCCACTAGGGAGAAAGAGCTGTTATGCACAAGAGATGACACAAAAACTGATGTAGAGAAGCCAAAATCGAATTATTTTAAAAGACGCCGATAGGCACTAACTGTCATTTCGTTGGTATATAAAGAAAATTAATTAGAAAATTAAGCATAAGTTTTATATAAAGATTTAGATTCTGTTGCTGATGCACTGAATTTTCAATCCACAAAATTACCTACAAATCCACAAAATGTACAGCAATTGCCACAGACTTCTCCATTTTATTCACAAACAGAAAACGTAGAAAGTATGATAATTCTAGATGAACATTCTGAAGATTTTATTATTTTTAGTCCAAAGGGATTTGAATCCCGAAGGACTATTAGTTTCGTTTTGGTTATTATTATTATTTCACTACAGTCACAAAGATGGAATTTTAACATCTGTAATCGAAAGAGCAATCAATTGTTTTAAAGAAAACAGAGCTAGCTTGCTTTGGTGACGAAACTATGCAATAATGTTCGCCGTAATTTGATCTCTTTTATAGCAACCATTCACATAGAATAGCAACAGCTTAGCTGGCAGTTTTATAGCGCTACACAACTGATTAAACTAGGAATGGTGTACTGGGGCAGGGTGCCATACCGTTAAATCAAAGGTTCGCAACGGAGTCGGTACGAAACCCCGGGGAAGCTGATGAAATGTTAAAGAGGGTAAATGATGATCAAGGGTTAATTGGCGGTCGATAGCCGAGTCTGCCCTGATAATTGATCAGCATAATCAAGATACCACTGATTCCAGACAAATATTAATAAAATTGATAATTAGTTGTTATTGATATAGAACAACATCATGTTGTAAAAAAGAAATCATAAAATACATACAAGGGGGAAAATAAACAAAAATTATTTTAATAAATTTTTTTAAATGTGTAATACTTTTTTAATATATGTATTTTTACGCAATAAGTGAAAATTTATATAAAAACGCAAGAATATAAGAAAACAGATCCAAAAAAATTTTGAAGAACGTTAATACTTCCTCAAAAGATATGTTACATATAAGCCATTTGCAAAATTTCAAAGGAGATTTTAATGCCTGCTTCCAAGACTTTAAAAATTTGAATGCATCAGCACGTCTCGTAGAGCTGCTGAACTGCGATATGTTTGATATTGATATTATGTTGCAAGACGTTGTTGATTGCGTTGAAAGATGTTCAAGCCCATAAGTCTTAATTCAAAACACATGTGTAAGCTAAGTTTTGGTAACTATGGAATTCATAAGTCATCTGAGAGAAATATCCTCAAATAACAGCTATTACCAAACAAACATAATTGACTTAGTCAAGTCACCAGTTTACTACGAAAAACAATTTTTTGAACGAGGCAATTTAAGAACTAAGTTAAACAGTTTTATGCTAAATGTTAAAAAAGTTTCATCGGTACATCACGCTAATTGAAACTGTTTCGTGCAATTAGAGTTTGTGGTTTTGTTTCTGAAAACTTGTTTACATTTGTAAAATTAATAATAAGACAAAAAATAATAAAACAAATCTAATAAACCCTTTTTTCCAAACTTTTGTTTGTATTCTTAGTCTAATTGTTGTCTTTAAGTTATTTATGCTCAATCATTTGTATTATGATTATGTCGTATCCTGTACATTAACAGAGAAAAATGTAGAGAGGTCGATTGAAGAAAACCGTTTTTTTTTTTTTTTTTTTTTTTTTTTTTTAAAGGGTCGATGTAAGGACAAGGTTGGGAACCTCTGCGCTAAGAAATGTGACATGAAAATATGATTAACTGAATGACTAGACCTGAAACGAAGAACCAGCTATTTTGGTAAAACTAATGAAGTAGCTAAAGCTTTCTTCCACCTGCGGCGGTTTCAGTTGGCTGCCTTTTTTATTACATACCAAAATTGCTGTAAAACGTAAATTCAATCTCTGAGGAAATAAATTAAAACACTATGTTAATTGGCCCATTCTAAAATGCTATTTATTTATTTATGCTTTACTGCCAGCAAAAAAAATCGATCACACTATTGAAATCTCCCATTAATTTACTGTACGCAGTATGGTAAGATTTAATTTATGCAACCCATACGTAAATCTTAGGTTATTCTTAATTATTTTTTACTCAAAAAGCTGTTTTTCTAATTGGCACCACTTAGGGCAAAGTTTAAGAAAATTCGCTGTTATATTAGGAACTGATTTTTTGAGATTATGTAACAGAATAAAATCCCGCTGCTTTACTTCTTCTCCGTTTATAATAGTAAAGTTTTAAGGGGTATTGGAACCCAAAAATCTTCAAAAAATGCTGATTTCGGATTTTTGCATGTTCAAATTCTCTATATTTTTATTTTTCTAAAAATACCATTCTTTAATATCTATGAAAATTAGAACTGTAAAAAAAAATTAGTTTTAATTTCTCACCGAATACTTTGATAAATGAGGATTTTTACATAAAAACGCGTTTTTCTCCAAACGTGATTTTTTATACTCTATGTACCTTTTCCCAAGAACTACTGCTCACAGGTTTCTTAAAATTTTTATGGCTTATTTATTAGGTTTCCTAACATTTACCGAAATGAGCTTTTTCTGATAAACTAAGATGTGTGAGAAAAGTGCTAAATTTTACTATGCCTTAGAAAATATTTTGCAAATTACTCTAAAATTCAAAACGTTTCAAAAACTCAATTCAGTATAATCAGATAGGTATACTTTAATTACACAAAAAATTTCAAGTGTGTATCTAAAGCCGATTTTGAGAAAAGGTACATCGAAAATGGACAATTTAACATTGTCAGTATAGGGGTGGCTGATACCCCTTAAAGTTTTTTCTCTCAACTAGGATTTTTAAAATATCCCCTAGATTGAATAAAAATTGAACATTCGATAGTGCATTGAAGATATGGTATAAAATATTGCGTGAAATTGGAGGTTTTTATTCATTCAAAACACAGAGAAGAAAAGTATAAGAAAAAAAAAAAAAAAAAGCCTTTGCAAACCCTCAGGTATATAACAGTTTGCCATTTCGGGGGAAAAGATTTAATTTATTAAAATACATGAATCCCTTCCGAGGAGCACAAACTGAAAAATTGTTCTAGTTGACAAAAGTAGAGGCATCCTTTCTGTCTTTTCGAACAATGGCCGACCTACATAAAGGTGGGAGCATTGTTATGAAGTGGTCCCGAATTCAAAAGTTTTACTGGTTTCTATGGAGCATTTTTAGCACGGTTAACCTTCGAAACAATTAAAATATTGCATTCTAGTACTTTTTAAAGAATATGAATTAGAAATGAAAGATTTTGAAATTAAGCATGCTCTTAGAATATGCGTAGCAAATTTGTTTTGGAAAGAGGAATACATATATTTGACATGTAAGAATTAAAACAAATTTTTTCACATGAAATTTTGTGTATCGTATACAAAGCCGGGTAAGGCAAACGAGACACTTGCCTCAGGTGAAATTTAGGTAATTTAGTGAATACACACAAGTATTAAAAAATGTGTTAGAAAATAACCCAGTTGAATAGAGAAGAATTGGCAGCATTAATTTTTCTCAATACTTTCACACACAGTACAGGTTTCACAGTACTATGCTCACCTGGTTTTCAAACTTTTTTGCCTCATGCACTCTTTTCACCTCTGCTCGATGATAATCCCCCCCCTCCTTTCCAGTGCCCGAAAATAAATATACATTGATTTAAATTTAGATTATTTTTTAACGTTTTATAAATTAGACAAGAAAAGGTATAGAAAATGTTGGTAAATATCAAATATTGAAAAAAAAAAGTAGTTTTTTTATATTTGTAATATAAATGAAACTAAATATTTAACTGATAAATAGAAGGCTGACCACATTTCCCCTCTGAAACTATGAAATTCCCCAACAGGGAGAATTCTCCCTGGTGTTACGCTGTTTTCTGGCATTAAAGTTTATTGTTCGAAATAACTTATTAAATTTAATTCGCTGTAGTTGTAATGCCCTGTATAGACTAAACCTGCTTAGGAAGCACCCCTCCTCCTACATTCTCTATTATCCCGCTTTAATTTGAACTGTAGGTCTTCGCCATAACAAGTTTTCTGAAACCCACTAACTGAGTAGAGACGGGCACACTGCTTACAGTTTATTGGTTTATTGCAGCAGACTCATAAAGATTTATTAAAATAGCATCGGAAGAGTAAACAAAGATGTTTGAAAATGAATTTCACCGTATTATCAGTCTTTGGCTTCAGCTTTTGTGTAGAATGCTCAGTTGAAGAAGCCATATGGTTCGAGATTTTGTCTTGCTGAATCCGTTATTTATTTGCGCTGGAACTGTGCATTGGGTTTTATTTACGTTTATTTTCGGAAAATTAACACATGTTGGTGGAAGAAATAAATGAATCTCATATAAGTTTGTCTCATTTTTTGTTAAGCCTGGTATGCACGTATAGAGGCCCGGCGGCGCAGTGGTTAGCGCGTCGCATAGCCAAAGAGTCTCACAGGAGATTAGATATTCTTTGGCATAGCAGCACCACAGTTCTGGGGTTTGATCCCCGGGCTGGACAAGGCTGACTCCGCCTTTCATCCCTGGAGTGGGTCGATAAAATGAGTAACAAGTTCGTTTGGGGACTAAACATCGGGGGTCCTGACCACTTGTCCAGGCTAAGATACACAACCACCCCAGAGCCTACGGTCTAGAAGCAGATATCAGGGCACGGCCGGCCATGGCTCTCTATGGGCTGTTTGTGCTGCCGTGTTTAGTTTTAGTTTGGTATGCACGCATATATAAGGCAAGAATTTTTTGTTTTCGTTTTCGTTCTCTTTTCTTGTGTTGTTCTATTATTTATATGAAAACAGAATAAATTCAGCACAAAAGAAATAAAAATATGAGTATACAATTTTGAATTTTGTTTTGCGTAAGATTTAAGACAAACCATTAACCAACTAATTCTAATAAAAGTGATACAGATATCAAAGAACTTCAAAAAAAAAAAAAAAAAAAAAAAAAAAAAATTAGTTTCGTTCCGTTGATTCTAAGATAACCGATATAAAGAATACTTCGTTCTGTTCTTGTAAAAATAATTTTCAGAAATAGGATTCGGAAACATAGAAATGTGAAGGAAAGAAAACAAATTAAGACATCAAAATTAGTTAGATTTATTGGCAAAATTTTTAATTGCTGAGAATAAAATTAGTTTGCAAGAACAACTAATATTCGGGAAATTTAACACATTAAAGTCTTTGGATCTAACTGATGAGGCGGGGAAAAAGTAATATTGAAGACTGGCCAGTCAAAAATCAGGAAGCATAAGTACAGGTTTGAAGTCATAAATTTTAAACCTGTACTTACATTGTAAGAAAGTGAGGAGAACGGTAACCTATAAATATAATACATGACAGCCGATCTATGCTCATATTTAAACAACAGTTAATTGACATATATACTTTATATGTCAATCTCAAGGCCAGTTAAGCCAGTACTGCTCAAGGCCAGAGAACTCATTTGATTAGTTAAAAATTTATGAATATTAATGACCAGCTCGTTGATTAATCGATTACAGTGTTCGCAAGGCTACATGGTTTAAGAGCAATGTTTTCGTGGAAGATATTAACGAAACTGTCTCCTATTCATAGTGCACATTGGAGGAGTTCAAAAACTGTACGCAGGCATTCCGATTGCCAAGAAACGAATTGTGCGGGTAAGCTGCTATTGTTACCCAATTATCCAGATGCAGACACGAACATTAACGGAAAATCGAGGAGCTTAGACTTTATTACCTAGCAATTGCTAAGAAGAATTTTTGCAATCGGGAATGTTTCTTAAACTGAAAGCTGTAAGTTTTACTTTATGTAATAAAAACGATTATTTGTTAATCTAGAGTTGAAGAAAAAGGAAATGAAGTGTAAAATTCACTGCATTTAACAGAACTGCGAGTTGTTTAGAAAAGTTAGGGGTGACGCTGATGTTAGAGGCGGAGAAAAAGAAAATGAGGAAAGTATGAAATTCATTGCACTTAACAGAATTTGAACCGACGTTGGCAACATGTTATGATATGTTTAGGAAAGCTAAATGATATCAACATGTCACTCACGTTCATTTTGCTTGCAAAGTGCTATGATCTGCGTAAGATTATTAGAGAAAATTTGAGAGTTGTTATCGGTTTTGAAGCGACAACAAATTAATTTTCCCCGTTTAAAGACAGGTTTGATACCAAAAATTAATAAAAAAGTATTAATAATAAATAAATAAGTTTTCGCAAAGTAAATTTCCCTTTTTTATTTACTTATTTTTTTATTTGGTAAAAACTGATTTATAACAAGAACACGCTAACATTAATTATTGGATCTGAATGTTTCAGAAAAGATATATTAATTTATAGCACAGTTTATATTATCCTTATTTTCTAGATAAATTTTAGAAAATCTTCTTAGTATAATAATTTAAATTTATTCTTATACATAAATAATTCCAATCGTATAAAAACAAAATTTTTATAATCAATTTCATGTTAAGCCTTTATTTATTTACTTTTTTCCCATTATGCTGTTTAATTTTATTAGAAACTTTGCGTTTTTAACGCTCCATTCATATACATTTAATTTAATAAAATAATGGAGAATATAAAGGAAATTATGTGCTAGAAAATTCGAACAGAAGTTTAGAAAGAAGGGTACATTACTGTGGAAATAAATAATTAGTAATTTAAAAAGCAAATGAGCACTATTGTGCTAATAATTAATTGGAATTTGTAAATAAATACACTGGAATTGTCAATTAAAATGTAAAAGAAAACAAATGACTTATTGCTGATTCCATAGAAAGATCTCGACTTATCAAAGGGAATTGGAATCTCTCCATAAAACCATCAATAATTCAAGAAAAGCATGTTTCATTATCTCGCATATCTCAAGAAAATGTTAACGGAACCAAGAATAAAAGTCATAGTAGCTTAGCAAAGGAAATTCTTTATAAATTTTTAAAAGATGACATCAAAACTCAAAATATTAGAAGCCTGAGAAATGAAAAAAATTGAGCTTTAGAAATAAATATTTCAGCAAAACTTAAACAAAAACCAAAAACAAAGTTTAATAATCTTTAAGAATCAATTAATCAGGAAACTACTTCAAAAATAATATCTTTTTCACTGTAGAAATTCAAGAAGTGTTTAATTTTTTAATTTACAGTTGAAATGAAGGTATGAAAAATTAAACGAACTATCTTCCAAATTTTGGTTTTTAATTATTATTAGTGAAAAATTTATATAACCAGGTTAAGATAATTTAAAGGCTAGAGTTTAAAACTTAAATATTTGAATGATATATATGCTGGAGAATCTCAAGCAAAAATATCTAGTTTAAAAAATAATGCTATTTCAATCATTTCGGGCATTCAAAAACAGCTATAGTACTAAATATTTTAAAAATAATCCATGAATGTAGTTAAGTCGTATTCTAATTTTAAAGCCGCTTTAAAAATATTTTTAAAGTTGCAATTTACTATTGTTAGTGGCAAGAGGAACTTCAGCAAATTTAAAATAATAAAAATTTCTACCTGCTCAAGAAAACTTTCAAAATGACAGTTTTCTCTACAGAACATGAAATAAATGATAAAGTTAATGTTAAAAATATTGCAGAGATCTTACTTAGTTAAAAGCAAGTAAATTCAATTATAAAAAATGCTGCAAAAATTCATAAAATATTTTTGTAATAGCTACATTGCTATTTATACTCTTTCAATGATATTTATAATTTATCCAAAAAGAAATTTTCATTCAAAAACTGTAAACTGTTATGAGTGTCGTTTTAATACAATAATCTAAGATTAAATAATATTGCAAGACTTATGGCATTAAGATTTCAAATGGTTACCTTTAAATATCAAAGTGTACAGATATCGTGAACTTGTATTTGGTATTATATATATATATATATTAGATTCTTTAGTAGAACGCAGGCGATTGAATCCGTAATGAACAGCGAGCATTTGATGGCTTAGAGATGTTGAAACTCCAATCCACAATGAATAAGAAACTTGGCAGTCAATGTATATTTAATTCAACTCTTATTTCAGCAAACATGCTTGCGGCCATAAACAAGATGGCATATTATTTATGCCTATTCCAAAAGTTTACATTTTTGATAAATTTTGCAGTAAAAAAAAAAGGAGCAGACAGACTGCAGTCCATATAGGCCAAAGTGTAGAAAGCAAGGTCGCTGTGTTGAGATTGAAATCTTAATTCAGACTGAGTTAGTTTTGGTTCTCAATGCATTTTGATTGAATAATTAATACTGTTGTAAAATTACTATTGAGTGTTTGAGTTCCATTTACGTCTTCAGAATTATGTAAGAGTCATATGACATGGATTAATCTCGAAATTACTATTTTATTACTATTTGAGCGAAATTACTATTTTTAGAATATAGAAGGAAAATTAATTTACGCTGCTAATTTGATCTTTTATATATTTTTTATTCTTCTTATATATTCCCTCCTTCAAGAAGAAAAAAAGGATAGCGACAGAAAGGCCTTTTTAAAAGAAAAGCGTTAAAGCACTAGCAAATGACGAAAAATGTAAATCATAAAATCTTGATCAGCAACAATTAAATAAATAGCTGTAAAGTATAAGTATCAATACTTTAAAAAAAAATTTAATTTTTAGAGGCCTTTTAAATTTTTTAGCATTTCAGGCCAAAAGTCTTTGTTTGAGAGTTCACATAATCGCAATTCTTCAGGGAAAGTTCTTGTTATCACAGAGTATCACAAATAAAAACTTTTACATAGTCATTACTTATAATTAAATGTAACACACATAATTATTCATGATACTAATTTCTATATTGATAAATTATATTTTAATACCATAAATATAATAGGAGTAACACGTGCAGAAATTATGGTTTCACTGTTATTATCTTTCATTTGTAATTCCTGATTTTACCAAACTGAAAGGCCTCACAGTACTTCTAAACAATCATTTCCATCAGTAGGGCTATCCTCTTGAGGTAACCAATATATCTGTTCTGCACCAAGAGGCTCAAGAGTGCTAAGGCAGTTACTTGGAAAGGATTTAATAAAACTAAAATTTAGAAGAACCGAAGAGAGAACACTGAGACATAGAAATGTAGCAATATCGTTTGGCGTGGAACGTACTGAAGAATAAACTTGATAGCCGAGTAAGATTAAACTCCATTTTTATTTAAATTGCCATTTGTGGCCACAATTCAGTTGGCACTCTAATCGTACCTATTTCCAGACCATTTTCATTTTTGATAAATTTACAGTAAGAAAGAAGGAGCAGACAGACTGCAGTCTAGATAGGCCAGAGCGTAGAAAACAAGTGCGTTATGTGCAGGGTGAAATCTTAATTCAGACTGAGTTAGCTTTAGTTATCGATGCATTTTGATTGGATAATAAATCTGCTGTGAAATCACTAATTGGCTGTTTGAGTTTTAGCTGCATTTACATCATCAGAATTATGTAAGAGTCATATGACTAAACTTAGGAGATAATATAATCAATTAATCAATATTGTTGTATTTTCCTTCTCCTCCCAAATGGCAGAACACCTTGCATTGTACATAGACACATGCATTTAACTCTTTGCCTCAGCTGAAGACAGACACAGATCTGATCTTATGTGATGTATGGCTGCTCTTGTAATTTAATGCCAAGAGTGTACTAAACATTATGAACACCTAACAACATGTTTTTGCAATAGCTTGTAGTTTTATGTTATGCAGTTATTATAAACAACCTCATTCATAAACACTTCTAATAAATATATATTGAAGAGGATAGTTTTTTGAATAAAAGTTTGTTCCTTAAATTTGGGGTTGTTATTTTTTCATAATTTACATTATCTCACGTTTTGTGCATCAGGTGATAAATTTTACAAAAGTGCATTTAAAATGATGCATTTTGCGAGACAGAATACCGAAATTTCACACAATGAAAGAAAATTTTCTATTTTGATACTTTTAATCACTACATACCTATGATACGCAAGACAGTCAAAAGATTAACAACTGCAACGGTTTCTTGTTTTCAAAAAACCTCATGTTAATAATAAATCTGGCATTTATTTGTTTAACATAAACCTACTTTTTATACTATTAACATTTTACGAAGCCGGTAAATAATAAACAAAGGTATTATCGCACCCGCATTAGTAGAAGTGGCCAAATTTTCAGAATGGGCCAAACTCTAGCAACAATGTGCATAACCATACTTCAAGCAACAATACTTATTAACAATCCTTCAGTCAAGAAACGTCGCCAGTTTCGTATGTATTCCATATCCTAACGATTTTTAGACACAAATCGTGATATTTATTGCCATCTTTAAAATATCCTTTCGTGAAATTTCCCAGCAATGGAACAAAACTCTGTAAAATTTCTTTAGGAATACAGTATTTTTCCGCAAAATCGTTAAAGGAAACAATTATTTTGAATCTGTTGTTACAGCGATCATCACGAAATCTCCTCCGAACAACAGAAATAAAAATCAACTTGTAAATAGGTTTATTGATTGATTTTTGGTATAAATACCTAGAAATTAAACCTAATTAGAATGTAAAATATGAGAATAGTAATATTTAAGGTATGTAATAAGTTTTTGCAATTGAGTTGAAGGATGACTTATATCATTATTATTTTTCCTGTTAACAATCGGCAAATTGGACAAAAGTTGTTATGTTAATACGTAAGTACGTAAACAAATTTATTACGATTTTCAAATCGATCTTATTTAATAAAAAATATTCAAGTTTAAAGTAATTGATATCGGCCGTCTTTGGGACCGGAGTGCGGTAAAAATACGTCATAATCTGATTTCTTTAGCGATTAATGGATTTCATTTACCCCTGCAAAGTGCGTCCTTCAAGATACAGCAGGAATAAGAACTTTTTCATTAAGCCGAAACTTACCGAAAAATTTAATAGTTGTTACAAAAAGAAATCATTTCGTTCAATTCATTGGTTTTGGAAAATGTTAATATTTGCCATTAAACGCTAGCTTAAACTAAAGAAAATAAATCATTTAAAATAACAGCAGTCATCGCTAAATTCATAACTAGTATATAAAATTGCGTATATTTTACATTTTCATGTATTTTTCAGTTGAACACTACGCACTAACAATGAAAATGGCAAAATTAGTTTTAAATTTTTTTCATTTATTTTTTATTTTTTTTTAAACTTTTGTTATCATATTCATCATGTGGATAAAATTTTTATATATTCTTATATCTCCAAAGTGTCGAAAAAAGAGGAAACATGTTAATCATTAAAATTTATCTGCAAATAATTTTATATCTGTTTTAATACTTTCAAGTTAAAAAAAAAATTCAGTTGTTTTAATAACGAAGTCTTTCAGGTTAAAATAACGAAGCATTAAAACAAACCAAACAACAAAAGGAGATTATACGCTGAGCCTGCGCAGAGAATAAATAAATTTGTTGATCGTTAAGAAAATTTTGCAAAGTTATAAAGCTTTGCTTATTTTGTTTAAATATCACCAAACGTGCAAATTCTTATTAATTGTTTTAGATGTCTTATTAATTGTTGTGTTTTGAATGTTTATTAGTTTCCATTAAGTGACAGGCTGTGTTTAGCAATATTCTTTCGCTCGAATGGGAAACAAACAGAGAGGCATTGTCAGTCGGAAGCAGTTGAAGTGGCTGCTAACAAAGCGATTTGCCAGAAAAGATGGTGGCGGCGATACGACATGTGTCATGACGACTATCACCGGCTGCGAGAGGGGAGATTTTTCGACCTTGAACAGCCTAGAGGGGTCCTCCGAAAAAATTGCCAACCTCACGGCTATGTACTTTACAACGATAACACTAGCTTTTACCTTCCTAAGGAACTCCTGACAGCGACCTCTTCATCGGGTGAATTACGTTGCAGATTCCGCATAAACCAATCACTAAGGTATAGGGCTGATGGTTCGGTAATTGACTGCTACGTCTGAAACCGGACCTAAGAGTCTGACAGCTCGGAAGGAAGATATCTGCGGGATTTCTTGGGATCATGTCACGTACTTCTCCGTGTAGAGAGGCTAGCCAGTAACTGATTTGGTTGGTGCGGTTCACAACATGTCAGACAGCTCTGAAATGAGTTGGAGGTTGGCGAGGGTCGGCATTTGATTTATATTTTATGCCCTTGACATCCTATGAATGGTAGTTGATTTTTATCACGCACACACACACACAGTTTCATTTTCCGCGTCTTCTTTTATTATTTGCTGTTATTTATAAGCTACCTAACTATGGCATCAAAAATTACACAGCTTCAATGCATTATTCTTGATTTTTCACGTTTTGTTGTTATTAACTTCAGCAGTAAGTATGGATGGCTAGCCACAGGACTTCATTTAACATTTATTAATCACCTCAGCTGATAATATCAGTAACTTAAAAATTAAATCATCCATGTTAAGTTATATTTCAAAGCGACTAACTGCATTATGCTGAGCGTTATCGATATACTCTTACATAAGTTTATGCTCCCCTATTTACGCATTCTTATGATTGAAACTGAGGACTTTGCTAATCTTATGAAAGGATTTTAAATTTTGAAATTCGTTTCGCGAACTGTTATCTGCAATTATATAACAGCTACATCAGTTAACACAAATATCAACTACATCTTACTTTGGCATTAAACAGTTTCCAGATGTCAATGTAGTATTTAAATCTGAAATTTTGAATTCTTCAAAATTTCACAGAGGTAAATTTCGAACTTCCCCACATAATTAAATCATAGTAACTAGGAATTTATGTGTGTAATATAGGAATTTATATAGTGCTCTTTATCGCCAAAAAAATTTAATCTGTGTATGATCTTCTGTTTAATTAAATTACTGGCATGATGCGACTTTAGGATAAATTCAGAAATTTTCAAATTGCAATATCACACTCAAGATTATTGTTGATAAGCATTAATATCAAGGTTAGTTCAAACTATTTTTGACTTGAATTTTTAGCAAAAATTGTTCAGGCCCTAGCAGTATACGTGAATCAGAAGTGTGACCGCCCTACCTGAGTTATGCGTTAAAGTATCCTGCGTTTCTAAATCAAAATGTAAATGGAAAGGGGAAAAAATTTTTTCCCTGCATTCAGTGTATTATTTAAATACACTTCTTGTATCATTTCATGCTTCTTTTATTATCATTTACTTATTTATGAATTGCAACTCCACACTCAAACGACGGACCACAGATTTTGGAGAAGTTTCTCTTTAATTTACTTGCAAAAACCAGCAACATTGTTAGCCCAATAAAGGATTTTATTTTGCTGTAGGATTTAATTTGACAGAGGGCTTAGATAATTTTTGTATACTGCAAATACTCTGTGAGATATGGTAATTCAATCCAGCTATCCCTAAACTCAGATGGCAAAATATTTTGGAATTTTGAATTAATCATTATAAATATGCTCTCTTAGTTTGCTTTACAATCATTCAACTACTACGAATTTTCGAAGAGTATTAATATTGCCAAAGTAAGTCTGTTTTGTGACTCAATATACGAATCAGCAACTCCAAAATTCTCTCCACTGAAAGCAAGTATTAATTTTAATTAGCTTTAATAAAAACCACTGCTTAAATAGTTCTTATATAAGAGGATATTTTTATTTTCCTAAATATTTTTATCTTCTTTAATCTTTATTTTCTTAATCCTTAAAAATTCATATAACTATATACAAAACAGTTCATATGCAATAAAACTTAGCACGATGAGTGTCTCTTATAAAAAAAAAAAATAATAATAATCCATTGAAAAACAAATTATGTGGAAAAAAGATAACCAACGATGTTTCGAATCACGAATACTCAAGTCAGCAGCAAGTGACTTTCAAAGATATATTGAAGTAATTTCTGACCCAGTTTTAATATCTAAGTATTTCGGGAAACATCATTTAAAAGGTTTTGTTGTTCAACTTTAATTCAAACAGTGCCTGGCACCAAGTGACTTACAAGATCATGAATTCGGCTTGGAACAAATTATGGCCCGATTGTGTTGCAGGCAAACACTTTAAAGGCTCTGACACTGGAGACAGTTTTACTATTCCTAATATTGCGTCTTTAAACGAAACTATGGGCTTTGAAGTCATCATACACAATTTAGACGTTTTAACGTCAAACATTTCTAAGCACTGTTCTCTAAGCACTGAAATTGAGCTTTCGTATTATTAATTTTCAAGCGTTGTGGGTATTACATCACGAATTACATGTGGGAAATTAAATAAGGGTATGAGATACTCATGAATTTTAAATATCAGTGTCAATCACAACCTAACAGTTTTTCGTAAAAAAGTTCATTATTATTATTATTATTTAATCTAGTTATTTGTTTATTTATTTATTTTGTGTGTAAACATAATGAACAGGAGAAGTATACAAGTAACAAATTTTAATCAACTTATGCCATTGCTCAGACGAAAGAAGCAGTTAAGAAGAAAATAAGTTAGAGATGTTTTACGGAAATAAATTGCAAGAGTAAATTGTTATTAAAGTCAATAAAGGGAACGAACTGCAAACACGAATAGGAATGTTTGCTTGGTAGCTTGATCCGTGCTCAAATCTAGGCAAACAGGATGGCAGTATGAAGTTCCTGTGTTTTCTCCTGGGAAAGCCCTCTACTAAGACTCCTCCCTTGAGCATATAAGCCAACAAGCTGCCGAGCGGTAAAATCGCTGAACACTGGTAGTTCGACCTGGGTTCAATTCTAGGCGAACGGGGGCTCGCTATATTGGTGTTTTCGTGGTTTTCTTCATGCGTAATGTGGATACGAACTTGTTTTCCTTAGGATGTCCTTTCTGAAGGCATCTTTCTCCCCAGGCAGGTACCCCTTGTGTGATTTGATGTAATCAAACAAACCAAAACCATTGCACATATAGCTCTTGTGTGCTTCGCTTTAAGCAACTGTCAAACAATCAACTCCTTGTTCTAAAATTTAAAGTTAATTTCATGAAGCCACATAAATTGCTTATCAAGAAAGTAATACGGTAAATACAGATTGAAAGACCTGAGTTTTTCTCTTCCTTTTTTTTTAATCACTTAAATCACCCTTAAGTTAAAAGGCATTGATTGTTCAATTAAAAAAGCACACTCAAACAATCCTGAGAAGTTCATCTGTCAGACCTCATGAAAGAATGTTGATCAACGGATTTCAAGCGTTTTTATTCCGAACGGCCTTAGAATCACAAACGTTCCTCTTCTCGTCTTAGAAAGAATGCGGCCGAGCGGTAAAGACGTTGAACACTGGTAGTTCGGTCCGAGGTTCGAATCCTGCGAACGGGTTGGCTGCATGGGCGTTTTCGTGGTTTTCCCCATGTGTAACGTGTATACGAGCCAGTTTCCCTTAGAAAGTCCTTCACGAAAGCATTCCTCTCTTTAGGCAGATAGCCCTCGTGTGCTTTGCCATAATTAAATAATCCAATCCAATCCAATCGAATCTGGTCTTAGAAAACTTAAGCCCATTCAAATCGTAGTCAGTTTCTGCTTATCGCCAGACCCAGCAGAGAAGTTATCGAGTTAAAAATCTGCATTTTAATTACTTACGTTGAATCATTTTTAGATCATACAGTTGAAAACGAAACTATAACTGTTGTATTGAGTATTTCCTTATGATTCCATGTCTGCTTACATTTAGGTAATCAAATACGTTAATTGGCAGATGGGAAATTCTCACTGCCTTTTTCTGAAAAGAGAACACGTGAGATACACATTTTATGCTCCATGCAGTTAAATGAGTCAAAGTTAAGCGTCAAATAAATTAACTTCCAGTTTTTAAATTACAGAGACCTACAGTATTATGTATTGTAAGCCTACTTATTTTTGTTCGCATGCTTTAAGGATATTTATGTTAAAAAATAACAGAAGACTTCCTATACTCTTGTGGTAGTAGAGTAACCGGTTTGTATTTTGAATTCTTTGATTTTTTTTTTAGTCCAAAGGGCGTTAGCGCAGAAGAGCTATTAATTTCGTTTTGGCATTTTGCGTTGATTCACTTTCTGCGTTGATTCACTTTTCAAACTGTTGCCACCCAATATTACAGCCCTGCATTAAACGTTATTTAAAGAAATTAAATAATGAAGAATCTGTATAAATGTATGTTTCTCGCATTGTGATAAGACAACGGTACAGAGAGCCATCAAAATTTGATTAACGTAATTCTCCATCGAATATGAGCGTCTGGAAGCCCTAAATTGCAATTTGAAATTTGTTTTATCTATTTCATATAGTTCATATTTTGTCAGACATTAAAGAATTTTTGATTAACAAACTCAAGGATTTCAAGACGAGGAATGGCAATGTTAATATTTTTTTTTTTTTTTTTTTTCACCGTGAGACTGTGTATCTGAAATTCTAAAGAGATGCTCATTTAAAAATTATTTTGCGATATTGCTGTTGAATTGAATTTTATGGTTTAAATGCGAAGAAAATGATATTGTAATCAGTAAAGGTAACACATAAAACGTTAAAAAAAAAAAAAAAAAAAACCGCCTCTTTGGGCGTAATGTAAAATCTGAAAGCTTTCAAATTTTACTACATTTGATTGTATTTTTTAAAAAATCTTTACATTAAAATATGAAAACGATATCAAAATCGAACCGTATGAGGAACTTTTGTATACTTTAATAAGATTGTTCAGAGAAGTACTCTTTGTACTAATAAAAATCTCAAGAAGAAATCCCGAAACAATTAAATTTGATTCATTCTGTTAAGCATTAACATTTAGGAGAGCCTACTGTGGTACTACCGAAAGACCCGGATTCGAGTCCCGATGAAGATGCGGTTGTAACTCTCCGTCCCTTCGGTAGGAGGCAACGGTGGCCGCCTATTAGATGCTTCCACAATAAAATGGCCACCACTTCTGGTATCAGAGTTGCCCAACTTCAAATGATGTGGTGCTGAATGCATGTCTTTGTTGGTGGTATGTTTAATTAACTAACGCAAAGCACACGGGGTTATCTACCTTCATGGATTACCTTCAAAAGGAAATTAGCTGTTACTTACGATACAGGTAAAAGTTAAGAAAAAACAGTTTGCAGTGAAACCGTTTGCTTGGATTTGAGCCCAGGTCAAACTACGAATGCTCAGTGGCCTTACGCACACTGGAAGACAAAGCTTACTTAGTTTCTGATTTCACTTGATCAGTAATAACCAAAATGCCGATCGCGCTTTAAAATTATCTCTCGGCAGAACTTTGCACAGTTAGCTTGAGAAATTTTTCTTCTTTTAAAGTATAATAAATGAAAAAATATCGTACAAATCAGATTCATGCATTGTTTATTAATGTCTAATTCAATATACAATTAACGAATTAATGAACTTTTAACAAGAATAACCAATTCGACAAATTTATTGTCATATTCGTTATACTGATTTGTATAATTAAGTAGGCAAATGAGCATAACGAATTGCATGATTATCTTATAAAACCAAATTGCAATTCATAATTAATCACATGAAAATTTTCATAGAGAAAATTACACTTTTCAACAGTTAAATTTTACAATATTTAAATTTTTTATTTTAACATACAATTTAAGTGCATAATTTGTTTTATAGGAAATTTAATGTTCTAGCTCCTCACTTTACATTCGTACAGACATTTACACTTACACTAAATGGCTGTACATTATTATTATAGTATATTATGCTATGCAAATGCTTTGAGTAGGTAAGTTATTTCACCAAATAACTAGTAGCTCACACATTTATTAATTAAATCGCCGAACTAGATCATAACAATGCTACAAAACACAGATGTTTTAGAACCCGTGAATAGAAAATTTAATTTAGCTGTAATTAAAGATAGTTTTAGGCTTTATGATAATTCAAGCCTTTCCTGAAACTGGTATTAGTTGCAGGTGATATATTCAAGCATGTTTATATCTTCATACTTTGAACTCGTACTACCATTCTTAGTCTGAACTTTTAAGCGCTTTTCTGTTTTATACTTTTACTTGCAATAAAACAAAAATTTAAAACAAAAATTCTAGTAAGCCATAGGAATCTGTTTCAAGGTTAGAGTTACAATTGCACAACTGCTTAATAATTTGTACATATTTACAGAGTTAAAATTTACAAACTCTTATTATACGCAGCTATTGTAGCTCTTGAAAATAAGAAGTTATTTTATTTCTTGTGATTATCTTCCAGTTTAGAGATCCAGAATAAATCTTCATGTTTTTCCCACATTAACACTCAGGTTAATTAACTTCCGATGCAGACAAACACTGCAAGCATTCCGTCATAAATGAAGATTTGTGTAACGTAAATACGAAAAAGATTTCCTTAGTAAGTCCTCCACGAAGGCATCTATTCTCTTAGACTGGTTTCACGGTACCTACATGACGCAGATTAATCGTAAAATGATAAGGAAAGCATCATTATTTAGTTTATCTCGGCACTACGAAATCTCTCACTTTTATATTTGTACTTCAACAGTGTTTACATTTAAGCACTCAGTAAAAAGTAAAAATATACTATCTATCTAACGGTGATTTAAAAATAGTATCACCATGAAAGCTCGTATCTACCACACAGCTCTTAGCTAGACTTAAAAATATCTCCTACTTGAAAAACAACCATTCATACTATTGGAATATGATATCCTTACAAGAACATCCAGTAACGGCATTTTATGTAATTTTTTAGCATGTTTCGTTTTCCTCTATTTCTTCTCTTCCAGGAGTTAAACCGCTTTAAGTCGTAAACTTAATAAAGCAGTTGCATCTAGACTTCTTGTGAAGTTTACTTCAATGACATTTAGTACACAAACACTTTTTATCATGCATTCCAGTTTTCACTTACAAGAAAACAAAGCCAAAGACCGTCCTGTTTCTTAGCTTTCAAGAAGGCGTGGCTTCAAATATTTGACGTTTTTGTAGTAATTATCAATAGCAATCAATTATTAGCAGGAAGCTATCTTTCTTTGCTGTTGACTTTCCGCTTGATGACGGTATGCGGGGTCAAAGATGGTTCCCAGTTTAACGCTTCACCGTGATTTTCGCACAAAGGCCAAAGAAGAAGGACCGTGACCTTTTTATTACCCCCTTTCATTGTCCATAAGAAAAATAGACAGGGAGTGCCCTAGGTATACTGCATGGAGGTAGGAAGTAACCTTTCCTACCTCCATGGTATACTGGAATGAGGGTGGGTTCGAGTGAAGGAGGACGTAGGACAATTTTAACACTAAATTTCTTTTTGGGTTTGAACGTACTCCCCTGGTGAATTTTCAACAGTAGCTTCGGCTGCTTCTTGGAGAAGCAGTAAACTGCCTTTTGAGACATGAGCATTTACTGCGGGTTGGTAAGACATCAAATGAAATGTCTGAAACTGCTACCAAATAGCCTTTCAAACATGTAGTCAACCCAACCACCAATTTAACAATTATTAAGAAGTTAACAAAATTTATGGTCTAACTGAGGATGCATTAGTATTAAGCATTGTTCATGTTACAAAATGTGAAATATTTTGCTTTCATTTAACCAGTTGCCTAGATTTTTAAAATAATGCTTTAAAAAAATAAAATCATTAAGGGAGTTCTTTTTCATTTTATAATTTGAAGCATTATTTATTAATGTCATTATATTATTATTATTGATGATTATTATATTATTATTGATTATTATTATATTATTATTGATTATTATTATATTATTATTGATTCATTAATTTCATTACATTAAGCATTATTTATTAATTTCATAATTTGAAGCATTATTATGAATGGCTTTCATATCGAATTCCCCTATTTAGGTTTTGGACCAGTGGCCGAGAGGTTGAAACCGCTGAATACTAAGAGTTCATCTTGTATTTGATTTATTGTATTTGTGGTATTTAAGTATATTTTGTGATTATTTGTGTGTTATCATATTTCGCACACACACACACACACACACAAAAAAAAAAAAAAAAAAAAAAAAAAAAAAATGTAGGTTATGCAAATAACAAGCAAACAACTTTGGTGCAAGTTGGGGATCTTTTACATAGGTCTTACAATCTTTTTATTGTAAATTGGCAAACATTACTAACATATTAAAAGAAAAAAATTAAAATACAAATTTTAATTATTAAAAGAATATATGATTCATTAAAAAACATTTTTCACGAAATTCTTCTCTAATTTTTTAGCGCTGTTCTTCTCGCCATATATACAGTGATGTGTTTTCTTTTAAAAAAGCATCACACAATTCCGCAATGTGCACCTTCAATTAAATGGTCAAGCGCACTCAATTGCTACAGCTGTAAGATCTAGGCATTTTTGGCTATAGTAAAATATACGTAGATATACCTAAGTGTTGATCCTTGCGAATTTTCGCCCAGGCCTTGAAGGGAAACCAGGGAAAGGGTGTAAAAACCTTTTTATTGAATACAATATAATTAACAGACAGCACGGACTCACGTGCTTATAAACACCGAGCATTTGCGGTGAGAACCTAAAGGATAATGTAACACTAAACTATGCGAGTGTGTGCGAGATTACACAATTCAATTTAAACAAACAGACTGACTCACATACACCGGAGGAATAATAACTCGGCGGCAAGAATGCGTAGCGAATGTTAAGGTTAACAAGGGGAAGAAAATAGTAACGTGCGCTCACGATATCGAAACCACGCTCTGTTTAAGCTTTTCTCTCCAACAGTTTAAATACTCTCCTTCACCCTAACTTATTTACATCCTGGCGTGGGAAGTAAGAGAAAGGAAAGTCTCCCAAATTAAAATAACTGTTATCAATAATTGCTAATGAAAAATTTCTCAGCAGTTAAACTCACCTACCTGAGGCTATAGAAACACATCGTTTTCAATAAATGCCTATTTTGCACTTCTCTGAAACAAAAATCCTAACTGGTCAGATTATACGAATTTGGATTTTGGTTTTATTAGATTATGGCAAAGCACACTGAGGCTGTTTGCCTTCACATTATATGATGTTTGGAAACTTCATTCTAAACCCATAATATAGTATACTTTTCGTCATTATTAGTTTTCGTTACATCTAACAATTTTCCTGTAATCTGACTTGCATTGTTTCCTTAGAATAAAAACAGTCAAATGACTATATGGCGTCACAAAATTTAATATAAGATGTTAGCCGGTAAACACATTTATAAGTAAAAAATTATCTTTAGAAAAAATAGGAAGTCGTTACAGTAGATAGTATTTCTTATGTATTTTGTATTCATGTTGAGTTCAAAACGTAGAGCACTAACTCTTAGATGTAAAAAGATTATGTGCTGTTTTCTGCTGAAGAATAACATTATCATTGAGATGTATTTCGCCTTAAAAACAATTCATATCATAATATCAAATTGCACTCACTACCGAGAATACAATTTTCCTGTATTTTGCTTTCTGTACTCACAGATAAAACTGACTGAATAAAGAGGAAAAAAGATATTTAGTTGGCCTTCGTACAACGTTTTCTTTGGTTGCAAAAAGAATGCTTTGGAAGGAATTACTCAACTTCATTAAAAGCCTCTAACATAATTAATCGAAGACAATTTTGAAAAAAATTAGAGCTAAACTTGAAAATGGCCTTAGTTAGACTCCATTCTTTATGCTTAAGTTTGACATCCCTACCCACCACTTCTAGAATCTTCTTGAAAAGAATGCAATACAGAAAGAAACAAAAGAAGAGAAATATTTGAGAAATTGAAAATCAGAAAATAACAAGCGCTTTAGCACGATTGTATAGCACATAGTTTAAAAAGACATCAAGTTATATAAAAGTTTATTAAATCGAGGAAATCCATTGAACATTTGACATTCGTTTTTATTCATTTTGGGCTAGACTAATGAAAGTAATCGTTGAATCGAGTATCGCAAGATCAGGATTAAAATATATGTTAATAGGGACGTATCTTTCTCAGAGCAGATGAAACTGTTTTCTAAGAAGCTGAAATAAATTTCAGTAATAGCTTTTTAATATTAGATATGCATTTGGAAGAATAGGAATTGGAATGCCACACACATATTCGATTTTTATTATCTGTAGCATGGTATAGTTATTCTGTTTCTATTCTAGAACTATTTAAATATAGTTCTTCTCTTTCTGTCCTTCCCAGAAAGTTGTGTCCCCGACATGGGGGTGGTGGTACTGGATTTCTGGCTCAACACCTTAACGATTATATGCGTCGAATACAGGTTTCATATTCCAACATACAAATAAGCTATAAGCACATAAATTAAATAAAGTTTAAAACAACAGGACACTGATAAAATGAATAGAAATAATAAACTGACGAAAGCTGAGATGAACAATAAGATTCAGATGATTCCACTATTAGAGCAGATAAAAATCGTATATGATAAACATTTAAAATACATTAAACAAACATTAAAACCATTTCAGAATGAATAATAAAACCCAGTATTTCTCAAATACAGGAATTTAAAGTCTTATCCGCTTAGATAATAAAGAGTTATCTCAGAACTATTTAAATATTTCTTACGAAGTGTATTAAAATAAGGGTACTCTACTAAAATGTGACACATGGAAAGTACAAAATTACATTTGCAACAAACAGGTTCTCTCACTCTCTGCTTTTAAAAGGTAATTATGTGTCACCCGTGAATGGTCAATTCTGAGTCGAGTTAAAAGCACTTCCCCTCTCCGATTTCTACTAGCCTTCCAATCCTCTACTCTACTTTTAATGCTTCTCGGCTTGTTATTAAGCTGAGCGTCCCAGAGTAGGTGCCACTTATACTGGACCTTCTGCTTGATGAGAATGTTGACACCTTTACAAGGAATGAGCCGATTGTACATTTCACAGATTTTGCTGTGATGTCTTCCAGCTCATTACCTTTTATCCCTACATACTCAAGAACCCAGCAGTAAAGAAACTCATATTCACGGTTCTTCAAGTTTAACTTCAGAGCTTTTTCAGTATTCTGGGTGCCATAAAAGGTTTCTAAAGCTTTCAGTGCTCTGAAGGAGTCCATATAAAAATAAACTTTCTTTTGTGTAGCTCAGATATGAAGGATAATGCATCGTATACAGCAGTCAAATCAGATATTAAGACCGAGCCAAGATCATACAAACGGGTACTCTTCGTATGATTACCAATCACAAAAGATACTCCAACATGATTACTTCCTTTTGAACCGTCCATATATACGGGAATGGACCTATTGGATTTTTGCCTATGCTCAAGAAAGAATTCTCTGTGTATGATATAATTAGTATTTCTATTGTTAAGATGGTGAAAAGCATCAAGAAGTTAGATATTTGCACTCTCTTTAGGGTGGAATTTCAAAATGTTTTATGGTCTGGACATTCACATCGGACATGCAGTATTTTTATATTAATGACTGACTGTTATATGGAATATACATTACGGGATATTATCATCATTGCTGGTTTGGGTTTGCGCTATGTTTCCCTGTAGATTTGGTTTGGCTCTTATTTTGTACGCATATTATTGTTTGTGTGCCTATTGTTTTTACTGATTTCACTGCATTTGCGTAAGATAAAATTTTTTCCGAGGCTGCGTCTCTGCTACTAACCATCTAGCTTCAACATAGGAAATATTCCTCGTAATTTTTATCGTTTGTATTTTGGGAATAGTCGAGAAAATGCTGTGTGCTCCCCTTTGCAGTTAGCACATAGTGGGTTGGCACTGCAATTATCGCTGTCATGATCTTCCACAGAGCAACGTGCACATGTGAGTTTGCCACGATAGGACATTTTCGAGTGGCCGAAATGCTGACATTAAAAGATTCACAAGAGATTCGGTATATAAGGTACACAAGGGGAAGTGTAAATACCCGGCCTTAATACTTTTCGGCAAATCAGACGAACTGAAAGTCAGAAACGTGTTTGGTATTCATTAAATGACCTTCTCTGCGCATCTTGATTCGCCTAGCAGCACATACATTCTGGTCGGACAGGACCAGAGAGACAATTTCCTGTTCGGCTACCAATAGAAGGTGAATCTCTAAAATAACTCCTCGACAAGAAATTAAAGTTTTGTGCTCTGAGACACTTACGTCCATTAGCCCAAGCTTTTTAAGCCCGAAGAGTTTTACGGATTGAGATGGAGTAGAAGCTTCAACAAGAAGATCGCCAGACCGCAGTCTCTTGATCTTGGGTTCACCTATACAAGACTGTAGACACTTCTGAATGAGATAAGGTGGCATTTTTATAAGGTAACGCTTTGAGTTGTTAATTACTAAAAACCTGGGTGTTTTTGCATTATCATTGTCATTTACACATGTTTTGACTTTTTAACTGGGATATTACTGGTAGAACTAGTGATATTTAAAAAGGCCCCATATTTGAAGATTAAGTAATATTCGGAAACAGCAGCCTCACCTACCGCTGAATCGAGCAAGGGGACTCAGACTCCTACGCCAAGTTTAACCGGGTCTATACACAATCCGAAGCCCTACAGTCGCAGGAACTCCCAAAAGCTTATCCCCAAGCCACTGACCCTTACTCTTCCTGGTGGTCTCCTCTCTTCCTGATGATCTCTTCCTGGTGGTCTCCTGCTACAGGACCCACCTGATTTTTCCTCAAAGCCATGTTCCTTCTGGATGTCTCTCCTGTTACTGGGAAGTACTGCCGCAGTGCAGTAGAAACCCAGTATATTACAACTAAGTATCTAAGTATCTGACCCTAAGGGGCGCGTGACCAGCCGATTGAGTATAGCAGGGGCAGCTAAGTGCCTCCCGTTTCAATCAGCCTTACGGGTCACAATGTACGGTCTTGGCTTACGGGTCACAATGCACGGCAAACGTGTAGGCGGTTTTCTCTTCGTGAGAATCTAGAAACAAAGGGATGTAATAAAATCTCACTTTGAGTCCCAACCTCCGAAAAGAAAAATCACAAGGGTGGAATAAATAGAAATAGCACAGACAAGGTGAGACAAAAAAGAAGGAAAGATCGCTAGAGTTTCAGGATGGTGACTCCCGTCTCACCAAGATGCACTTGAAGTACTAGCACCTTGAAGTGCTAGGGCATCTCGGGATTGCCTCACCCGTACTCACAAAGAGTAAGCCTCTGACAGGGGTTGTTTCCCGACATATGGGTTTTTTAAGAGCTGATACTTAGAGTGTCAACAGTTCATAGTAATTAATAAAACATTAATCTGAATCTGAAATTACATATTTCATTCAGATCTAAAATTACATCTGTTAGTAAGAGAGCTTATCTGTATAAACTCATCCCAATCTTGAACACCGTAAGTCCTAAAATCTAGCTGTCTCGTACTCCACCTCTTCTACCACCCGTCCCGAAAGATAACTTTCGGATCATTAAATTTTAAGCGCCACTTTTCTACAAAGACACAACAGTTACAACATACCCATGCCTTGTAGAGTTGTAGATGATTAGAAATACCGGTCCAATGGTTTGTGCTGTTAACCACCATATATCTTCTCGAGCTGCAGAAGCAACTATTGTAGACATTCATACTTAGACGTAGAGGAAGTGCTTGTTTGTAAACCATATTATAGCTATTCAGTAGTGATATACAGAGATTTAGGTAAGTTAAATTTTAAATATTTCGATAACAGAAGAAATTTAAATAATAAAAATATAAATAACTAAAGGAACAGTGCAGAAATTAATTTCTTAAGCTCTTAAATTTATTTTTTGCATCCTGAATAGGAGAAAGAAATTATTACTAATTTCGTTCAACATTAAAGTTGTGAATAGAGATTAGAGCACTGCTTTCATTCATCTATGAAAAATGAGTGAAAATGAATCAAGGGAACATACTTAATTACTTGAATTTTTCATTATTATTTAAATGCTATAAGTTATTTATTGAAAAGTGTTTATTGAGACATACCAGAAAAAACAGAAGTTTTGAGTACTTACATTTTTATGAAAATAAGTCGGTTATTATAGCACTACGAAACTAAAAGTTATAAGAATCAAAAGACTTGGGGGAAAAAAAAAAAAAAAAAAAAAAAAAAACTTGATAGTCCTTTTCCATTTTGTGATATAAAATTATTCTTCATTTGCGTTCGTAGATCTCGTAAAATTAAATCTCAAGTCGTAAATGTCAGCCATATATTTCATTTGATCTTCACCGCACGACTTTGTTATAAAAAATAAAAACACGATAATTAACGTTAAGAATATTTCGTTTTATTTATTTTATTTTCAGCTTAATGTCATTAAGATTATCCTATAAACTGAAAGAATATCTGAGAATAATAAAAATAATGTTAGCGCACAGTATCAAAAGAGGTAGCGACATATTTATTTTTTGTTACTTCACTTCCATTTTTGTTTCAATAACGCTAATTAAACATCATCTAGGTTATTTGGTTTGAACAAGAGCTACTTAGCTTCGAGAAATTTGTACTTAAATTACTAGTCTAACTCCTGAACCTGTTTCGTTTAAATGTATTTGGAAATAAAAAAATTAAAAAGAGAAAGAAACTGCCTGTAGCCCTGAAATGTAGCTTTCAGTCGCTCTTCATGAAATGAACACGTGAAAGAAATGCTTTGTGTTTTAGGAGATAGGCTAGTTCAAGCATAAATTTCACACTAATTTAATTTGTTAGTAGAGTTGATTACAGTAACACACAAATGGGATATCTGCATAAGGGAAGCAATGCCTTCGTGGAGGACTCGCATCAGGTTAGGTATTAGACACACGTAAACTTTTTTTAACTTTTCATAAGTTTTCAAAACTTGCCTTAATTATTCCATTTAGCATCGTATCCTGCTTTTGCATAGATAATCGGGGCAACGAACGTTTTATTCCTTTGTTCCGTTCAGTTCGTATTTGAATATTAATAAGGATAAGAGAAGGGCATGGAACAAAACAAGTTGAGAATCACTGCTGTAGAAGGTAATTTATTAGACTTTAATGTGGATCAAAATTTACGATGAAAAAGGCTTGAATTACTGCTCAGTATTTTCTATTGCGCAGTTTTAATGAACCATTTTCGATGATTGTGTTAAACGCTTGCAATTAAATTTTACCATGTTTTACATACAAGTATTCACGAAAGACTTTAGCTTACTACAATAAATCCACCACTGCAATAGCATCACGTTCAGTAACTTAAAAGCTTACTACAGTAAATCCTTACAATAAGCTTATTACAATAAGTGGTGGATACTACAATAAGCTTACTACAATAAGTGGTGGATACTACAATAAGTGGTGGATACTACAATAAGCTTACTACAATAAGTGGTGGATACTACAATAAGTGGTGGATACTACAATAAGCTTACTACAATAAGTGGTGGATACTACAATAAGCTTACTACAATAAGTGGTGGATACTACAATAAGCTTACTACAATAAGTGGTGGATACTACAATAAGCATACTACAATAAGTGGTGGATTTATTGTAGTAAGCCTTTTTTTTTCCCCTTTGAATGCAAGTATTTGACAGACAGCATACAAATTTTTATTACGGGAAAGTAGTAACTTTTGTTTTCAAATTCATTTGTTTTTCGTATTGAATTGTTGAAATTCGAATAATTAAAGCAAAAAAAAAAAAAAAAAAATCCTATTTTTAATGGTTTAAGCTTATTTCTGATCAAAATTAAAAAGGAATCACCAGGTTGGATAAGCAGGCAGGATCTACAGAAATGAGAAGTATTAGAAGTAATTTCAGTGACATTCATTTCTTAATACGTAATTCATTCTTTCAATTTCATATTAGTAACCGAATGCTCTCTGTCTTGTTTTAGCAAATTAAATAATTGACTGATTGCTAGGTTCTCGGATGTGTTCTAATAGACTATATGTTGAACTGGCAGTTGTAACCACTTGCTTGTTATACTATCTTAACCAATTTATTTTTCTTCTTTCTTTCTTTTTTCCTTTCTGAACCATCCATATGTCTTCAGGAGATGGAACGTAACTATTTAGATTAGCAACATTCTATTTCCAAACTGACATGCAGAAATACTAATAAATAATTTAAGCTCTAGAGATTTTCGAAATTACATTTTACGTCTATATATATGCAGATTGCGATTATTACGAGGAAAATAACTTCTTGTTAATTAATGAGATAAATAGTAAATAAATGAATGAAAAAAAATGAGACTATTAAATTTTAAATTTATTTGTGCCAATTTTTAAATTGAATTCCGATTTTGCTACAAGCAGTTTAAATGGCAAAACTCAAAACCTAAATGTTTGGTGCATAATCACAAGTCCAGAACGTAGCTTTTTTAAAAAGCAAGTTCTGTGTCATCATTCTCTCATTATTAAAAAATAATAATATTGTACAAAAGCTAACTAATACCATTATTAATAAATAATAGCATAACACACAGCTTTAGCATATTACCTAATAAACTAGCGAATTTGAGACTTAAAGAAGAGTAGACTTAGTCGCTTGAGAACCAAAGTTTAATTTAATTATTTGTCAAAAACTTGCTTTATTATTACTACTACTATTATTATTTGGATTCGAAAAAAAAAAACCAATGTGCCTAAGTCCAAAAATATTTTTGCCAGTAAGAGTTAAGTTATTATTTTTTCGAACGTTATCATATCGATAATTTTGCCATTAAAAAAAAAAATAGTCTAGAGCAGTAGAACCGTCTTGTTTTTGAAAGTTTCATTTTGGATTTGCAACAAACCAAAAAGAGGTCGACGAGATTAATACATTTAAGTCAGTCCGAGTTAGCGCGGCATAAAGGAATTGCATACAATACGTATAGCGAATTAAATCGGCTTGCGTCCTTAAGTTGTTAAAAGAGCTGTTCTTTCATCAGAAGTATTTTCATTCAATCGTCAAAGACATGCAATTGTTAATCGTATGCTGAATATCACATTAGTGCACTTCTGAAAAGTATTCTACTCTGATGTTACTGGTTTTACTTTCTCTGTGGGTTAAATAAAACCTAGGATTAGTTTAAAATTTTATTTAAAAGCTTAATAAGACCACCAAAGACTAAAAAGTGAACAGAAAGGGAAAGAGAACTCATACTGCGCAGGTTCCGAGCTTATTTGGTTCACAAGCCATAGATAGGCTTGTATAATAATCACTTAAAGCAATCTTTTTTTTTTTTTTTTTCAATACGGACTTAAATTACTCATACCTCATACGGTAACAGTATCACAGAAAGATATTTTCCCGTGCCAGGCAAAAGTGACAGAGGTACCATTAAATAACATACTAATGTGCAAATATTAAGCTTGGACGTAATTTTAAAGCAGATAGCCATGGAACTGGAGAAAGGGACCTGTAGCGATTAGCGCACTGAACACCCAGTTAGTAAAAAGATAATTCGTATGCAAATAGAGGAAACAAGATGTCACAGGTCACGCGAGAGCAAATATAAAGCTTGCAGTAGGTTCGAGGAACGCATGACAATAAGCAAAGGGAAGGGGGTTGTTAAAGATGATTACTGCAAAACCAAGTAAGTTGTACGGATAAAGGCCCATTTACACTTGCTAAATTTTGAGCTAAAGAAACTCGCGCTAACTTAATGGCTCCTCTCCTTTCCTTCTAAAAGGGTGAAAAAGAGCATTCACTCTTTCTGAGATAGAAACTGAGTATCTATGCATTTAATGCAGCCTGGGCAATAAAGTGATTAAAAAATTTCGGTAGTGAAATATTTCCTCAGCACATGAAACTAATTCCATTAAAAAGCCGTCAAGCGGAGTCGTGTCATGATCGCGCACGTTTATTAGTCTCAACTTTCCATCCGAGAGTTTTATATGTATTGGTGAATACTAAGTTTACATCAAATAGAAAAATGGTGAAATTCTTATTAGAAATATTTTTTTAATTTATTAATAATTCTCATCAGATGTAAAATCAATATTAACCAATAAAATTCATTGGTTAATATTGATAAGTTATGAATTTATTGGCTACATTTGTTTATTATTTATATTTAATATAAATCCTTATTACCCGTTAGATAAATACTTGCTTTCCGCATTTTTTTCTGTTTTAGTTGCCAATAACATAACTCTTTCTCCCTGAAAGTACAGCTAATTCTCTTGCTTGTAGCTAACTAACGGCCTAGCAGTTAAATTCCTGAACCCTGGTAGTTCAGCCCGGATTCAGAATTCGGCACACGGGATGGTAGTATCGGAATTTGCAGACGGTCCTCGCGTGCTTTACCGTAAATCCAAGTAATTCAGTCACTTATTTCACTTTGTTTGACAAGTTGGTTATAAGTAAAGTAATCCTACTCAAAACTTACAGAACCCTTTCTTGTCGACGCATTTTATTGAAACTTAAACCAATAGGAAAAGCAAACTTCAATAAAAAAATAATAGTTTAAATTTCGACCACCAGATAAAAAGGTACCCCATAAAAACCAAGAAATACACACGGAAACATAAAATTTTATTTAATCACACTATTTGTTCAATGTACGTACCATTTTGGCCAATCACCTGTTCAAAGCGCATTTTAGCACATTCAACAGGTTACACATGAGAGCAGAGTCCGGACACCCGGTCGGCTTGCAGAGACTTTTTTGGGTAAGGTTCGAATCCCGCAACTGCCTAAAGCAACACAGTCCCGGCACCATACTAGGTCCGCATCGGGAATTTGTTCAGTGAACCAAATTTTAAGTTACAGTGCCAAGCAGGGGCAGATGTTCAATTCTTACATACATTATTTGACATTCTGCTAGAACTTGCATATGAATACTATAAACAGTACAAGCGTTACAACGCATAATAAGCAATACACTGAGTGATATAACTATACTGCGAAAATGATAAGCATATTCAACAGTAGCGCGAAATTTTTTTAATAGAATTGCAGAAAAACAGCATGTTGTGCTTGCTTTCAGTTTTGGCAGATCCCGCATACTTTTCCCATAAACAAGATCTTCCAGGTATTCCCACAACCAGAAGTCACTGGGCCTTTAAGTCTAAAGAATGAGGAAAGGAGGCAAAATCGGAAAACTTCTCGAAATTATCCGGTGATCAACAACGAAAAACAAGTTCTCAGCAACGGACAACAAGCTCTCAGCAAAGCACAACAAGTTCTCAGCAACGGACAACAAGTTCTCAGCAACGGACACTTATGATGGCATACCTTTCAAGGCCTTGAGGCGTGTTGTCTTCAAAGAAAGCGGGGCCAAGAAGAAAGTCAGCTGTAAAACCACACGAAACATCCAAGTAATCCGAATACAAAGGCTGTTCGTGCGTAATATTGGGACCTGCAATACCTCACAGTTCTGAATGTCCACTGCTTCGTCTGGAGCAAAACTCGCCTCGGCTGACCACAAATTTTTCCAAAGCTATGTTTTATCAATGGCTACTCTCACAAACTTGGGAAGAAAAATCGAGTCTTGAGGTTGCAGCTTTTGAACCGTGTGGATCTTGCATAGATACTATTTTAAAATGGATCGGAGAACTTTTCGTATCGTAGACCAAGACATAGCCAAATCACCTGACACCGCTCAAGCACTTGAGGAAGAACAGGAAGCTCTGTCAACTATGGCCAGCAGCAAGTTCAACACTTTCATTTGAAATATGTTTCCATGCTCTTCCTGGAGCACACCAAACAGCTTATTCGCTTCAAATTTAACAATCATGTTTTTCAAACCGCTCTCCGACATACAGGCTTTTTTCGTAAGCCTCTCAAACTCGATGTTCTCACAATGCAGCTAAACTATTACTGCAGTTCTGGTAAAACAACCTGACCAATAAATCTCATTCTTTCTTTTCTAAAAGTGGAGTAAAGAATGATTTTACAGGATTGAATACTGGCATTTTAAAGAATTCTTAACTCACATAACGCCTTTCTATATTGGATGGAAAGCTCCATACAGTAGTCGAAATTTGAACTATTTTTGAACTATATATTGTTGTATGCTTTTGAACTATATATTGTTTCTATTGTAGTTCTCTTTCCCATGGTTCATATAACACAAATACTAAATTTAAACAAAATATATCAACCAGAATGGGCTCTAAGTCTGAATAGGGTCACTTTAATTCTAACCATCTTGTGCTTTCGCAAACTCATTTAAACCACAGGAAAGAATTTATAAAATCACAATACTAGCTTGGGGAGCAAGTGTCTTGAAGTTGCTGGAAAAGAAAGACCTTTTTACTGGGCAGGTGCATGTATTGTTTAGTAATAAAATAACTCTGTGATTTCAAAACCCCTTATCCATATCCGGGTAAAAATAAACATTCCTATTCGAGAAGCAAGCAAACGCCATTGTGAAGAGCAGTGGTTTCAGGGCGCGAACACCGAGCCTCTAGAGCATTGTAGCTCTAGTGGGGCAGTGGTCGCGCCCTGAAACCACAAAGCAAATGCCATACATATAAAGGGTTGTTTTTATATATGCAGTTTACTTATTGCTATTTTTTATTGTTTATATTAGAAATCATAATATGCGATGAATAACTTTTGAAATTTAAAGTTGTTTATATTAATAAAAGGAAGTTATTTTGTCTCATTGAAAACGAATTTTAAAAGGAACCCGATTTGAAGTACTAAGACCTAAAACATGTATGATTCTGAAGTCATTTTGTGTTATTTAGAGGTAAAAGATCAGTAAGCAATTGATTTTCACTCAAAAATTTCGGAAGGAAGAGGAGGAAAAAAATTCGAAAATTGGTGGTTTCAGGGCGCGACCACCGCGCGTCAAAGGGTTAACCAAACATTGCATAATTACTTGAATTAAGAAATTTAGAAAAAAAGGAATTAGGAAAGTTCACTAGAAATTATTTCCATGAATTTCTTATACAGGGTTTTCTAAATGAATATTGGGGATTTAGCGCTTTGTAATATTTATGACACAAAACAAGGCATACATCAAGTCAATAGCCCAATTCTTCCCAAAGGCTGATTAGTGTCTGACGTATAATTGTTGCAACAGCTGCCTCATTCCTGTTTCTTCAGTCGGATAGGTCAGCTGGTAGTGGACGAACACACACAATCCTTTATGAATTCATAAGGTATTTCTCCCGCCTTCGTGGTGTGCACCCTCGGCGCGTATTCCAGAGGTCCGCGGTTCGATTCCCGGCGAAGGCGTTGCATATTTTTCATCTTGTCGGCTTCCAAAAAAATACCTGATGTCTCTACAAACTAACTCCCACGATCCTTCATGAACTCAACACTCTCTTCACTAACCTTTGGTCTTCCCGTACTCTTCCCTTTGCAAAGGCAGCCAGTATTTTTAAACTGATGATACCATGTACGGATGCTATCATTTAATCACATCTGAACTTAATCCGGAACGCACGTTGCATAGTAACAGCTGATTCGGTCTCTACAAACTGCAGAACACAAAAAGGTTTCTGTTTACTGGTCGCCATTTTTGCTACTATTGTACGCGCACGCACCATTTCTGGCACATGCGCGTACCAACAAACAGAACTGTTTGAGTTGCTCTTTCATTTCACTTATTCATTATGATTTTAAGTTTCATGTAATAAATACTACAAAGCGTTAAAACCTTGATATTTATATAGAAACACCCTGTATAAGTCCATAGTGGATGACGATAATAAGCTACCATTTGATCCAGTTAATCACAAGTTATATACTGGCCTCTTTGAATGCCATTGCCTGAAACTACTGCCTTACTCCTGTATTTAAGTCATTAAATCAACTTGCCATCTTTGGATCCATGTATGGACGTCAGCACCGTTATGGTCTGTTATGGGATCAAAAAACAGTGCCATTAGCACTGTTTTTTGATCCCATAACAGACCTCTGCTTAGCAGAATAAAATATTGTCTTCTAATCATTAAGATGTTGGTAAAAGTAAACTGCTTTGCAAGTTAAAATACGGGGGTTAAGTAATGTGGCTTAAATGACGTTTCTCTAATGAGCAATACGCTCATTGCTCTGTTTCACTTCATATAGTGCTAAATCAATCCTAACGGTATACTCAGCTAATGCTGCGAAGAAGGACGCAGAATCTCTAGAGTACGTAGTGTTTTTCGTATATATAAAATCGAGGATTTCTAGAAAAGTGGTAGATGTATTTCTAAAAACGGTTAGAATTTTATTTTATATTCAAATAAGTAGTCTTTTTAAATTTAAATTCTTCGAAATTGTTTTTAACCATCAAAATTTCTTATAAAACGTAATATTAAAACAGAAGACAGTAATAGAAGTCTCCGTTTTTGCCTTCCTCAAATATAAGATTAATGCATGCAAATAAAGTATCTGCGCTTGTAAAAATAACTTCAACAACAAATTTAAGATGTTTCAAAAGACCTCAGGTTATAATAAAACAAAGCTTTTGAACTGGAAACAAAAGCTATGCACATGAAATTCTGAAAATGATGGGAAAGCAACGTGAATAGTATTCAACCAAAAGAAAGTCACCACTGCAGAGGCTTCTAAGTAAGGAAAATCTCCGATTTAAGTCTGAAATTCCGCAATTAAGAACATGAAAACAAATTAAAAGAAATGACAGTCGCCATCTCAGTACTACATTATTTTCGAGCATAAAAAAAAAAAAAAAAAAAAAAAAAAAAAAAAAAAAAAAAAAAAAATTAACGTTTCCTATATGAAATCCATTTATAAAAAATCAATTGTGGCCAGCACGTGACTTCCCGCCATTTCTGCGATTCAAATAGCAAAATTTTAAGTAAAATATCACTTCCGGTTAGTCGTTTCTGAATAAAATCCAATTTGTTGTTCCAATAAAAAGAATGTCATACAAGTTTTGGATCATATTTTATTAAGTAAAATTTACCATGGGCACAAACGTGTTTTCATAAATTTATATTAGCATAAGCAAATGCGTGCCTCTTTATTTCTTTTTATTAAAAAATGTATTTTATTGGACAGTTGAATAACAAATAATTTAATTAGTTTTCGATTAAAGACAATAAAGAGTTTATGATATATTTAAAATAAATGCTTTGAAACGAATACCATAACTTAATTTTCTTTTATGTTATTTCTATTGTATCATCAAATTTAAATTCATTTGGATGCGCAGGAATATCCCCCGATATTTAGTAACAGTATATAAATGTTAATTAATTTTGGAATTACAAGTTATAAGCTATTTTCTCCACCCTTTCCAACATGCCTTCGTAGTGTAATGGTAGCACACTCGGTGGGTATTCGAGAGGTCCAAGTTTCGAGTCACGGTGAGAACATTGCTCATTTTTCACATCTCCTGCTTCAAAATAACTCACTGACTCTACAGGGCTCTTGAACTAAAAGATGGTGAACAATAATTTGTCTCCAACAGGATTTGGTGATTGGGTCCATTAATCCCCAGACACCCTTTAAAAGGGGGAGTATATAAAGTATTTCTCACTTAGTGGTGTAATAGTAGCACATTTGGGGCGTATTCGAGAGGTCCAGTGTTTGAGTTCCGGCGAGAACACTGCACATTTTCACATCTTCTGATTCAAAATAACCTAATGACTCTACAAACTGAGCAGTGACTGCCGTGCATTCTAGGAACAGTAAAAAGTAATTCTAGGATCAGTAAAAAGTAATTCTAGGATCAGTAAAGAGTAATTCTAAGATCAGTAAAAGTAATAATAATATTTTCGAATTTGCTGTTTGCTTCTCTGACCTGTCATCACCAAGACTGTAAGAGAATTACAAATGCATTTTTTAATAACATGCCTGCAGTATAAGAGTTTAGAAATTTTGCAAATAAAATTCTGCTATTAAAAATCATTCTTTTCTAAGGCTTAATATAATAAATATTATGTCTAGATTTAATAAAAATAGCCTTAAGGGGACTCGTACACCTTAAACCCCTCATGATCTTCGAATATGTGACAGTTGCGAGAATTGGGATATTTTATTTATTTTAAAAGCAATTACTTCCAATTTTTTACAGCTGACTACATAATATAGCTGCTTTGGAAACTAGTAACCAGAAAGTTTGTGTTGCCACAAATATTTTTGTAATTTAATCCTCTTTGTGACAAAATATTTCGCCATGTTTCCACCTTGCGCGCATGATATTTTAAAAATGGCTAATGGTACATACTTGAGATTTGATGGAATTCTTTATATGGGCACTATTTTCTAACTGAACCAACAATCTGATGAATATTTTAATATTGAAAAATTTTATGGACGAAAACATTAAAAATTTTTCTAATAAAATACATTTTATAAACTCAACTCAAAATAAAATAAAAATTTAGCGTGAAAATTTTAGAATTTTAGGTTCACAGTAGTTTCCAGATGTTATAAAAGCTATATATTAAATATGGAATTAAATTATGAAACAGAATGTTTTAAACTGTGCACGCAAGTTGGAAATATGACGAAAAATGTTGTCACAAAACGGATTAAATTATAAAAATATTTGTGGCAACACAAACTTTCTGATTACTATTTCAGAAAACAGCTATGTTATGTAGTCAGCTGTAAAATGTTGGTAGTGATTGCTTTTAAAATAAATAAGTTATCCCAATTCTTGCAACAGTCACCTATTCGAACATCTTATGGGTTTTAAGGTGTATGTGTCCCCTTAATATGTGCTGCATTGTTTTAGATTAAACTCTTGTTAATAAATACTCTATAAATTCTATATTTTTTCAAGAAAATCTGTTAAGAGTTCCAATTAAAATACCACTTCTGATTTATCATGTATAGACAAGAACTAATATGGCGTTTTTAATCATATTCGAGTTTTAAATACCTTATATGAGAAATTTTGGATTATATCATAATTTTTTTTCCGGGAATATCTGTTCAGGGCTTCCAGTAAAGTATCACTTCCGGTTTATAAATTTTAGCCCAAATCTAATATGTTATTCCCGTTGATATAAAAGTCTTAAAATACTGAAATTTAAAAGTTTTGGATTATATTTTAATATAGCTTTTCATTAAACAATATTATGGGCCTCAAGTAAAGTAACAGTTCCTGTTGTCCAATTTTGTCCAAAATCTAATGAACTATTTACATGAATGCACAAAGCTTAAATAAGGAAAACAAATTTCTGGAAATTTGATGTAAAAGTTTTCGTAGACGAAAAATCGTCGCACACATACACATCGGCAGACAAACACACAGACAAACAGACATTATCGTAAAAATAGTAAAAAGTGTCATGGGGCTCTACTTCTGTCTTATTGACTGAAAACAGACTATCGAATATTTGGATCGAAAACGTTACTTCCCTTACCTATGTACATTTTAAGCTGGCGGATGTGCAACTGGCTAATATGCTTTACTTTTTCAATCTACGTATTACAGAATATACTGCCCCAGGGTAAAATATTGCCCTTTTAGTATTGAAATCAAATGAGAAGCAATTCATTGCTCTTTCCCTTCTTTTAATAATTAAGCAAATATTTTGATATTTTAATGACTATTGAATAAAATTAAAATATGCACTAAAAATCTTTAAAGAAATTGGAAAATCGAACAGCCTTGTTAATATTTTCGATGATAACATCATAGACTAAAACAACACGAGGGGAAAAGAACGTAGCAGAAATGAAAACGAGGAGAAAATATCGCGGTATGAAAACACCATGTTCAAAAATTATAGAATTTTGCAATTTTAAAATGTCATCGTACAAAGCATCATGGGAAAATAAAACGGGGGCAAAAATTTATATAAAAAAACATCACATGAGGATAGCAGATACGCATTTTCAAATTTTAAATGTTTCAAATATGTATTTGCTACCGCAATAAGTTATGATCTGTGATTTCTAGAAGAAACGAGAAATACTTTTTGCCACATTATTTAAGACTATTCATTGTTCATATTATTTCAGAATTTTCTGATATAATTGATATTTTGTAACTGAAAAATCAAAGAAGAATGTTGAACCTTCAAAATCTAAAAATGAACAGAAAAACATCATTGCATATAGCAACATAAATAATATAGAAAATAGAATTTTAAGTTTATAATAATTAGCTCTGAAGCCATTGTTTAATTAATTTTTGGAAAAAAAAAAAAGAAAGGGGGGGGGAGAAAAGAAATTGCAGTTTTTCATATAAAAATAATGAAAAAATTGGACTCATATTTACATTACAGTTGCAGCCAGCCATAAGCCATAAGCATCGTCCATTATAAACCATATTCCATTCGCCAGTTATCAACTATCAATATCTCGTGTTTTAATGTAATTGTTATATAATTTTTTCATATATACATGCGTATAAGTAACCTGATAGCAGCTGGAAAAAGTAGTATAAAATCAAGAAGTAATTCAAAATTTTCTAATAAAATGTTTTTGAAGATATTAAATATTGCTTCATAAAACATTTAAATAACAAAACACTAACTATTTAACTAGTTTATTTTATATCTTGAAAAATTTAAGTTTAAATATCTAGAAATAAATTCAGTGATTATTTGGTTTTCGGCAGACACGTCTAATTAACTTTTCCTCTCCTGGCGCAGAAAGACTGAAGGTTTCCCGTAGGGCCATAACTTAAGAGTGCTGAATGCTAGGCTATTTGAATGTGGCAAAGCTAAGCGGGCTATCTGTCTAAGAGAAGGGATGCCTTCATGTAGGACTTTCTTTGGGAAACTGGCTCGTATTCACATTACATATGGGAAAAACCACGAACATCAACCATGCAGCTAGCCGTTCACTTGGTTTTTAAACCCAAGAGGTCGAACTACAAGTATTCAACAGTTTTAACCACTCGGCCTCTGGTGGACTCTAGAGTGCTGAATGTCATCTAAGCACCTTTTATAATTAAGTGCTTTAAAAAAACCTATAATGTTTGCTTTTTATGAAAATATATAGAAACATATATTATTAAAATTTTATTTTTATATACATGCAAAAAATCCTACTTTTGTTCTAATATTAATATTAATATTAAATATAAGGTAAAGAGAAATATTTCAAATAATGATTACATTTATACATTAAAATTGTTTGCATATATTAATAACGCAGAAAGCTTAAACATTGAGAAGATGAATGAGTATTATAACCCACTGCCACATTGTGCACAGCAAAACAAAAATTTAAATCGATCACATTGTGTTAAACATTTCTGTACTCTGAACAAAGCGTTGACAGCACTGCGCATTTCACATCAGTAGAGCTAACTATTAAATAACTATTAATAACCCCAAGATTAATGTTCAAGATATTTCATTCAATAAAGCTTCAATTAAGTTTTTTCCGTTCTATTAAGTTAACACTATCCATGCGCATTTAAAATTTCAAGTAAAACATTCCGTTTTAGTGCATCAAATATATGATAGGCCACCAGTGACACTTCGCTGTTGTATCATATTAAATAATGGTGAGCCCACGAAGGGAAACTAAAGCATATCTTTTATGATACGTTGACAGCGAAGAAGTTAAAGCCTAGGATTATGGTAATAAATGTTATATGTAAGAATTTCATGATTTTAAAAAGTAGAACTGGAGAATTATTTGCACATGTTCAAATAAACATCTTAAAATATTTAGGAAAAAATCAGACGTCAATAAACCATACATGTTCGTAAACCATTAACATGAATAATTTTACTTGTTTTCATTATTTTAGTGGTAAAGATTTATCTTTGAAGACAAAGAAAAAAAAATCTACTGTAATACCAAACAGCTGCTATATTATTCAGTGCAAAGCATAACTCAATCCAAGAGCAAGAGAATTACAGGAAAATGGAACGAAACATAATTATAAAAATTCACAAGTAAAAGTTTGCACTATTATACCTTAAATAGATAAAAAGTTATGAAAGAAACAGTTAAGCAAAAAAGAGATTTATCTGTGATGCAAGGCATATAATACTGAAATACTCACGCGCTTTTATTTCCTTTGCAGACATACTTTTTGTTTTAAACCAGCTGCGCGTTTTGTTATAATTATGACCTTAACTGTAAATCAGGTCAAATACAAAAGAGCTCACCAAGAAAGATGATAAAAATGCTCTATTCTTCCTTAAGAATCACAAATTTTTGTCTTAGTAACAATAAGAGGAAGATTTAAGAAGTAAGTTGTCACCATTGATCTACAGTGGCGGAGTTATTATTAAAAGGAAATACAATCAGTGGGCTCTTAGCATTGCCATCAACGACATAAGTTCACATGGGCTATTCCCCCCTCCCCCCTGTAATACAGACATTAATAATAAAAAAAAAAAAATTAGAGGTTGGGGGGAGAGGCTGATGAGAATAAAATAGTAAAAAACAGAAAATAAAAAATTCTTGATCTTCACAATTTCATGGTTCGCATACAACAATCGTGTCCGGGGCCACAAATAACTTTTCAGAAAATGAAGGTATAGACTACAAAAAACAAGCTGAAATCTTCTCAAAACTTATACCAAACACATGCAGTTGGGTTGAATTAAATAAATATAAAAAATGTCGGGGGAAAAGCGTTCTGTATTACTGAACAATAGAAAACTAGTCTAGAGGATCCCCCCTCCTTTCCCCCTCCGACTCCGTGTAATTCGGTTGCTTTGTAGTCTCACTGGACGTCATGGAAGCCACTTTGCTTTTCAGCATCAATCCCTAAATCTGTTGTTCTCTAAAAAAGTTAAGAAGGCGGAGGGGGGGGGAACTTTCCTAGCGTTAAGAAAGATATTAGGAGCTGTCTGTTGCGCTAGATATTGTTTTTGGCCAATGGAAAGTGCTGAGGTAAATAAACAATAAATATTAGGTAGCTTAAGAAAGAAAGAAGAAAAAGAAACCTGAAAATAATTTTTTCACACCGGTCTGTGATTGTTCTGGCTAGGATGTGGGACAAAATGTTTAGCTGTTAAATGGGAAGGGGGAATAAATGCACATATAAATGTTTTGATAAGAACATGCGCATTTATAAAACAGAAAAGTCATTTTTCTATGCACTTGTCTATCAGAACATCGATTTCCATAAACTAACGAAATCTTGATGAATATTTTCGTGCAGCACCAAAAAAAAAAAAAAAAAAAAAAAAAGTTAGACATAACTGATTATCTGTAAGTCATTGGCCATGCTGATCTGAGGTTTTTTCAAGTTGAAATAAAAGCTTAAGTTTGTATTTATTATTTTGACTTGACGTATTCGAATAAAAAATTACACATGATAAGCTTTCGATGCATTTATTTATTTATTTATTTATTTATTTTTTTCTGAATTCCGCTAAAATTCAGGAATCTGATTAGTTATTCTAAAAGAACAACATTTTTAACACTCAAGCGAAAAATTGCTTTGAAAGTTGAAGACATAGATGAGGTACAGATGCATATTTAAAATATTAGTTTTATTGTAACGTTTCACTAGTGGGTATTTCATTATACCAGTGGAAAAAAAAAAAAAGTCATAAACTTCCTTGCGCAAATGAAGGCTCTTATTAATTTTTATTATTTCATTCATGTTCTCGCTTTTGAAGGTTTTCTGCGCCTCCCTTTTTCTTTAATCACAATCAGACAACACATATGACATATGTTACCTTGAACGAATAATTTTAATAGCAGTTCCAGAAAATCTATATTACAGAATACGTCCCGCTTTTCTAAATCTTCTGTTTACCCCCACATTCCTAGTATATGAAAATAAAAGCAACATCGCTTTTAAATTCATCGAAAAAGAAGGAAAAGTTATTTGCCTCTAACGTGAAGAGAAAATGTCAGGCTAATAACATTTAATAAAAACAGATTTAATGCATCCTAAAAGTACACTTTGATTCTAGATTAATAAGTGAAGCAAAACAAATTTCAATCTAAAATTTTTTATATATATTCAGTACGCATGTGTAAAAACTGTCATTTCACTCACTATCGAATTTTCTAACCGAAAACATAACATTCATTATCTACATACATAGGCTGGAGGGAGGTAAAATGTGTTATAACCTAAATTAGAGAATAAATTTTCTATGATATTTGCCTCTCACCAACACATACACATAGGTAAAGGAGGTAATGTCTTGGCCCAAAACCTCGATAGTGACTTCAGTGAATAAGCACGAATTAGGATTCCCACAACACGTTTTTACTATTTTTACAATGATGTCCGTCTGTGTTTATATGTGCGTGAACAGTTTTTCGCCCACGAAAATTCTTATATCGCACTTTTAAAAATTTCTGTATTCAGTGTGTTTTAGTTTTCTGCATTTATATAAAGAGTTGATTATATTTTGGGTAAACAACAGGAATCGGTACTTTTCTTGAAGACCATAACAGTTTTTATTGGAAAACCGAAATTGATACTTTAGTTGAAGAACATAATAGTTTTTAAAGAAAAATTATATTAAAATTTAATCCAAAACTTTCAATTTTGGTATTTAATACTTTCATATCGATTGGAGCAACATATTAAGAATCTGGCTAAAACACATAAACCAGAAGTGATACATAACTTGAAGCTGTGAAGAGATCTTCAGGAAAAACTGCATCCGGAACTTCCCAGGTTTGTTATTTACGACTCGTATGCGATTGAGAACAGCATGCTACATTTTGACTATATGTGATAAAACAGAAATGGTACTTCTTAACAGATTTTAGTAGAACAATATAGAATGGTCAGCTTTAGCTAACAAAATATTATCCAAAAGATCGTATTACAGACCTTTCTATTAATTGGAACAATGAATTAGATATGGTTTACAAAAGAAATGATACTTTACTTAGGCTCGTTCCTATTTATAATATGGAATTCGCTGGCCACATTAGAGTTTAGATTTAATATATGAACAACTGACTGAGGTATACCCTCCCTTTGTTCTGTTCAAAAACTCTAAAATATCTAGTTTCAGGCTGGATACCGGATTTAAAAAAAATCTGAATGAGAATTATTTTTTTCCAGAGAACAAGAATGCGCCCTCCATTTTTAACACCTTGTATCTCATTTATTTTGAATGCTGTAAGAAACTGAGTTTTAGAATTTATTAAAATTTGTTATGACATCTAACAGATATTTTACTAATAAAATTATTTAACAAACACTTTTTTTTTTAATAAAAAACAAACCTTCGTTCAAAATCAGTAGTGTTTCAACATTTTAAACGAAAAGTTTTATATATCAATGAATGTCGACACCTACGCAATGCTTCTTTAGCAATAGCTACCTTCCCCTCTCCCTTCTAAGAAAAAAAAAAAAAAAAAATATTTTGTAACATTACCGCAAATAAAACAATTTTATACCATCAGGCAATAAAAATTTTGTGCAACGTTGATAAAAAATAATTAATTAATTAATTACATGAGTAAAGCGAAATATGTTATCATTTCACTCAAACGTGCTAACTGATACAACACATCGAATTTGCGTTAAGCACAGTTCTTCTGTAGGGGACTCAACCATGAGTTTTATTATGTAAAATATCGCATATAACACGCAAAAATATACTGAGGTGGAGTTTAAAAAATTCAATATGTGTAAATTAGATCCTCCTTCCCTCCATATAAAATGTCAACATAGTTATTATTAAAAAAAGTGGACTGAGAAAATACGAAAAGTAGTAAATTTTGTGATAATAAGCTATACGTTTATTATTAATTCTGATAACTTGATTCCAAAGCAAACGCGAAAAGATGCTGCATTGTTTTTATTATAACATATCTATATTTTTAATTTTATTTTGATGTTTATTTAATCATCACTCCCATCACTTTCCTGTTTATACTAGGACGTTAAAAATCCTAAAAGTGGGAATTTGTAATTAATACAGTTCGCATGCTTCGAATAACAAAAATCACCTTCACCAGACAATGAATAATAATAATTTAAAAAAAATATTCTACCATACTATCCATTTTTAGCTGCTTTATAATACTTGTTAAAAATTAATGTAAAAGTGCGCTAAAAGTATTTAATAAAATGCGTAAAATGGAACTAAAATAAGTAATTAAATTATCTTAATGGGATGTAAAATAAAGTTTCCAAGAGTTATTGCCAACGTTTATCCATTTCCCTCGATTAGAGATGATACAGGCACATTTAAATTTTAAACAAAAGTGAACCCATTTTCATTAATCTAAACTTTAACTTAAGTTAAAAACAATCTACTCTGGAAGAACATGCTTTATCCGTCGTATTACACTCCAAAAACGTTTATTAAAGAGGTAGCGGTCTTAAAGTGACAATGAACATTACCATTTAAAAATGAATGTGCCCATTCCTCTCACCAGTTACCCGAAGTCCTTTGAATCTGTCACTTGTGAAACCAATCTAAGTTAATAAGTTGTAGCGGGTAGCCGAGTGGCAAAGAATTTTAGTCACGTGGTTTGATGCTCAGTGGCGCCAGTAAACAACGCGTAAAAAGCTTTTCTATAATTGCTTTCCGAAGAAGCGTGAAGCAAGTGACTGTCAAAAATTTGGTCGTTGGCTTCTTTAACGGTGTTTTTATAGGATCCATTTCCTGCGGGTGGCTGGCTTTTATCTAAAGCATCTTAGTCGATGAGTTACGAAGAATACAGGAAGAAATAAATCTGGGAGGATAAGTACCTGAAGATGTTGAGTAGAAAAGGCGTAAGATTCGTAATAAAGTAGTTATGAGTTCGCTGCATTTATTCACCTTTATGTTCCCCTTTAAATAAGCATATCGCGTCATCTTAAAATTGGTTAGGCATATTAAAAAAATTTCTTCATATAAAACTCAGATCAGAAATTTGTATAGTAGTTGCGATGCCCAATCTTAAATTCTGAAGCCAAGAGAAAAAAGTATGCATAAGGAATTTGTTACATAGAGACGATCACTATTTTTTTTTAAACATTTTGATTGTATTTAAGCCTAGATGCATACATTATCCTAATTAGAGTAATGAAATTCTAAAATTGTAATAACGTATGAAACATTCAGGGAATTGGCAAATAGAAAGCTTTAATTTGTTAATATGTTAAACAGTTCAGAAGAAAGAACATTAATCAAATATGTCTGGGGAGAAACAAGTTAAAAAAAAAAAGAACTTAAGAGCTCCGTCATCTGAGTAAACTACAGAAAATTTATTCTCCTTACCCGTATTTACAACAAACATGAATTGTGATGTTAATCTCGCTTTTACAAACGTATCAGAGCAAATTTCTTCTTATATTATATAACTATAATACGAAAACACAACTGTTATTACGTCAGTTAAGAATGCTGCATAATTATATTTTGCATCAAGATCACAAATGTTAATTCCCATGTCCAGATTATCATTAGCAACTGAATTTCACAAATCACTTCTAATGTCCAATTCTGCTCCCGTTTATTAGCAATTTTTTAGATGGATAAGATGGAAAGCTAGTCTGTTACGCGAAGGCCCACAGAAATAATGAACACATTGGTTATAAACTTAAACTTTATATTATAAGTAGTTTCTCCTCATTAACTTAAGAATAATGTAAACTTAAGCTGTAAGGACTAGCTTACAAAACTCACTTTTTTAACTAACTCGTCTTCTATTCAGACTGTCCAAAGACTTGCCGCTCTGTCCATTAAAACAACTACAAACTTAGGTTTTAAAAAAAACCTTTTTATTTAAAACTTTGAATTTAACAAATGCACGACCTGTGCTTACAGAATAATCTCCATAGCTTGCGAGCTTCAGTCAACATAAAGTGTAAATTAAAACTGGAAATAATTTAAGGCTGGAAATTCGCAAATGCAAAATCTTATCAAACGTTGGCTCAACCTAATGTAATTTTCACTAGCAACTCGGCTAACAAAAGGCTAATGCTGGACTAAGGTTATTCTCAGAGCTGGGAGAGGAAATAGCACAACAGTTAGCATTGTTGCGAAAGATCTCTTCCTAACACACACACACACACACACACACACACACACACACAAAAAAAAAAAAAAAAAAAAATTAAATTTCTTCATAAATATTGCCATATCTTCAGGGTATTAATATAAAATTCAAGGCATAGGTTCTTAATTTTGAATTATTAAAATCATTCAGCTTTTAGTAAGCGAAACCTGTGAACCGAGGCAAGAAGTTAAAGAGATTTTTTTAAGAATTACAAACATAGGTATAAATTGTATGAAACAATAAAGCATCTTCTCTTCAAAATGCCTTCTGGAAAGCCAGAAGAGAGATACAGATAGAAGCTAGGACAGCACATCTGTAATACTGTAGATGATTGAAGTACTGCTGAACACAGCCAAATGTGAAGTTTTTGCCTCAGTTTTGAGGGAGAACAACCTAGGCGGGAGCCGAGGGTCTCTCACCTTCTTCACCTTCACAACCTCTCGAAACAACTTTCAGCTCGCCATGTATTTTGAGTGCCCCTTGCCATACAGACACTATGTGCCTACAAACATCCATTCTCCGGGATTCGAACCCCGGTCTTTGGGTAAAGCAGTCAGCGTAGTTAACCATTATAACAGCTGGGCAAGCGAGAAGACAGTTTATGCACTGATGAAATTAGCAATCCATATTTGATATTCGTATTATATGAAATTTTCGCATATGTTGAAATGCGAATGTTGAAATAACCCATACAAGTACATTGCACACAAAATCAAAAGATCAAAAATTTTTTGAATCATATTTAATTCCTCGTAACTGTTTAAATTTATAACAAACAATCAGCGCTATTTCTCAGTTTGACTTTCTTGACACTGTAGATTATTGTACATCCCTCTGTCCCAAATTTAAAGCACATCGTAGAAACATTAGGTTATTTCGAAGCAGGAGAGATGAAAAATGAGCAACACCTTCGCCGGGACTCGAACCGCGGGCCTCTCGAATACGCGCCGAGCGTGCTGACCACTACACTACGAAGGCATGCTAAGAATGCGGGAGAAATACCTTATAATATTAAATAATTTCTTTTGGGATTTTATTTCAACATTTCTCAATTAGCTTTTCATGAATATATACAGTGGAACCTTTGCTCTTACGTTGTTTCTTTCCAAGATATCCTAACAGGGCAAAATCACATCATTCAGTAGTAAGAAGGCTCAACATCTAAAGGCAATGTTTTATGAACTGAAAGTTTTTATTTGCGAGAAATCTTAAAAGAGCATGAAATTGAAGGATCTTAATGAAACACTTCATTTTTATTCGTGTACATTCTGGGTAAATCACATTTTAAAAACATTTAAATTTTTTGTTAGATAATATTCTGAATTGATTTTGAGCTCTGAAGCTAGTTAACAGAAATAGCCTTCCAAACAGTAACGTGTCTAAGGATATGCAACCAAGGCAACAACTGATATACCTAACTGAGGATTTTTAGTTTAATTGGGTAAGATTACCTCATCTGTTTTCGTTGAGCTTGTAAAGAAATTATGAACGCCGTTTCCTTACTTTCAAGGGTTTATAGCTCAAATGAAGGTATTTGAGTTTTCTTACGGTATGTTCTCTTCAATATATATTTTAATAGTCCTGTTTTGAATTCCATGTTTTGAACGATTAAGGGAAGTGATGGGATTCAAAAGATGATACTACTTTTTTGAAAAGGATTTTGAACCATTTTACAATTCTGCCAAATATTTAAAAATTTATAAATTAATAAATTCACATTTTCTCAAGTTTATCAAAGATATGATTTCCATATGAGCAAATCACTGAAATTTATTAATTTATTTTCAGTATACTGGCCTTTCAATCAACGTATTATGGAAGACAGTAAATTAAAAAAAAAAATTAAGACGGCAAATAATATCAAAAGGAAGCCCTAGCTTTTTTTTTTTTTTTTTTTTTAAGTTTCCTTGTACGAAGTAAAGGAGGTATTGTAATCTTGAAAAATTTCGCGATTACAATACTTACAAAATTTTGTTTAAATACGAAATTCATTATATTTCATATACTCATACATTTGAAAAATACTTCACACATTTTCATATTCATCCATTCGAAAAATACTTCTGTTGAAATACGAAATTTATCATATTTAATTAGAAATATCCATTTTGACAGTTCCCGAATCCATTTGGAAGATTTTTTTTTGCGTAACATCTCGACGTGCAAACAGAATAAAGGACTGTTTTTCTTAAAAAGGCTTTTAAAATGGATTTAAAGGGGATTAAAAAGGCATTCTTTACGGCATCTGTATGTACGTACGTATGCATATATGTATCTTGCATAACTAAGAAACGATTAGACGTAAAACGTTGAAATTTTACATATAGAAACAGCTATAACATCTAGTTGTTCGCCTTTCTTTTTTTATAGCAATCGACATCGACGGTACCAAACATATATATATATTTCAATTATTTCAAAATTTATGTCATTTTCAACTTGCCTTGAGGGATTGGTAATTCCAGTTAGAATAATTCGAGGAAATAACTTTACTTAAAATTCAGTAAAAAATTTTCTATACTTAAATAAAGCATAGCCGTATAAAGAAGTCATGTGATGTCCACATCAGGTTTGTTTTATTTATTTATTTATTTATTTAATTCTAGATGCAGGCACATAAGTGTGACAATTGCTTTGAATAATTTAACAACTGGTTACTTTTTTCACATTTCACAATATTATAGAATAATATCACAGAATTAAAAATGCTAGAAAACATATTTTTTGTTTCATGAATTGGTACACATTAATACTGCTTTAACAATTATTAAAATTTTACCTTTGCTTGGCATTAACAACAATCAGAATGTTTAGTACATTTTTAAAGCAAAATTAGCTGTCTTTGGGAAGGTGATCTTTTCTTAAATAATGCTATCATGTATTGCTCTCTACATAGTCTTTTTTCTCTGTTCCGTCTCTTAAAATGAATCTAGCTCGTATTAACGGAAAACAAAATAAAAATTTGGTTAATTATTAAATTTCAGGATTTATTATATTTTCCATAAAATGCTGTGAATTAATTGGAAATGATTCCCTTAAATTTATTCAGGCACGAAACTGCCATATTTCTAAAATTCAAAATATTGGATATAGAACATGACTATCGTAATTGCTTATCCCTTGTACTGTGAAGGTCTACTAAAGATGCTTCATATATTAATTCAAATTGTATTTCTTAGATACTGGCAGACTTAATTTATTTTTTAAATTTTATAGAAAGAAGACCATTTTGAATCTTACTTCTGAGGTATTAAAGTGGTTATTGATATTTCTAGAAATTAATTAATCACCAAATTACGAAGACAGTTTCTAGCGTATTATTTTTAGCGTATGCTTTACATTTCAGGTTAAAAATCATTAGTGTAATCTCATCATTTCAAAAACGTTAAGAGTGGCTAGGATTATTAATTTTCTTTGAAAATCTTTAAGCTACTGGACTGCACAAATATACGTTAACAAAATTTTTGTATTATACATGTGTTTTCGTGTAACGATTGATAAATACTTTAAGGAGTGAGGTACCTTTAAAATATCATAGTATTCACAAAATGCAACACATTTTAAATCTTTATATCTGGTTCACGAGCGTGAAATTTTGTATAGTTATTTCGATGTTCTTAATAATGTACTTGTTATTTTTATTTTAGATCCCACGTTTTAAAATATTTTTAATAAAATACCTTTTTTATCATCCATATAATATTGCAATATATACTGCTCGCACGCAGCATTATATAAACAAATCAGTATATTTTTAGCTGATTTTTTTTCCTCCGAAGTAGATATATGAAGTACAATTCAAATGACCTAAGTTAAAAATAACAGAATTATATTTTCTTTAAAAAAAAAAAATATTTTACTTATTTATTTTTGCAGCTCCAAAATCGATTATTTTTTTAGCATAATTAAAGATAATTTCCAAAATTTTTAAGTGAGAAGCATAGTAGTTGCTGCTTTTAGAGTTTATTACGTAGTTATTTTGAGTTTATAAAGTTATTTATTTTTTAATTCTGAACCAATGGTTTCAGTGAAATCGTGCACATAAGCAAAAAAATTAAAAGTTCAGAGAAATGAACCATTCGAGCAGGAATGGACACTATTTAAGATAAATCATGTCAATTAATCATGAGGCTGATTGATTGTTTCTAGCAGGTTATGCGGAAGTGTCACTTGTCCATAACTGGTTACACCTGTTAGAAAATCCCACCTTTTCGTAGGGATGATATGCGCAAATGTCACTTGTGCTGAACTGCCATGTGCGCAAGTATCACATCATTGATTTCTGTGTATATATGTGACAGACACTATGGTACTCGTTACAGATGACGCGAATATGGCATTCGCAGTTTCTGTATGAAAACACTAATATTTCTCATAATGCCCATTTTTAGTTATATGTATTTATTTACATGCAGTTCGTGTTTCTGTATAAATACAGTAATTTTAACAATGCAGTAAGAAAGCTGAATAAAAAGTACGTTTTACGTCTCAGCCGCTTTCTATCATAGGATATTTTTTTAAAATTTGAATATTAATAGAAATGCAGTGAGGCCTTTCTAAGATGACTGCTCATGTTCCGAAAGATTTTGCTCTTCTTATGAGGCGATCTTCTTAGAGAAGATGAAATGCTAGAAAAATTATATAAAATTTACGTTGTAAATTTTGTTCAATAATTTGAAAATACTTGCTATTTACTAAAATATTGATCCACATAAGTTGTTTTTTGTCTTTCGTGTCTTCCTTTCCTAAAACAATCTGAATTCCATGAAAAAAAAAAAAAAAAAAAAAAAAAAAACGTCTTATTTACGAACTATCTATCAAACACTTTTCTGTCAACGTTCTTTGTGACAGATCACAAGCAGCAGCTTCAGTAAATTTTAATCGTACTACTGAGTTTAATGATTTTCTTTAGTGCTTTGAAGACATTCTTAATCTTAAGAATTTAGATTAATCCAAGATTCTCAAAATTTAAATATAAAATCTCACGCATATACACTTGAGTTTTCAATCCTGAAATAAACCCGAGAGATACACAATTACCTTGAAAGGTACTTTCTCTCTCGTTAGTGATGTAATAATTACCTTCGAGGTATAATTGGAAGCATGATTGGCTCGCGATTGGGACAACTGGAGTCCGAATCCAGGCATGGTCACTACACATTTTTCATGTTTCCTGCTTCGATAAATTTAATGACTCCACAACTTCAAAAGTAAAAAATAAATAAAGAAAGAATGAAATAAAGTCGTATTCTCAGCGTCAGTTAATGATCGATTTGTATAGCATGCCAGTAGCATAAATAGGAAATAGAGAAAGTAATATAAGCAGTTTAGGAAACTGAGGAATAATTTAAAACGTATTAAATCGCAAAGAAAGTTTATAAGATGAATTACTCTACGCTTAGATAAGGCTAAAATTTCTGTTTCAGAAATGTATAAAATTATATTTCCATTAAAACGAACTTTGCTATTGAAAATACATTTCTCAAATTGCCTACATATTGAAATATTTTATATTAATACATAAAATAAGACATTTTGATGGTATTTAATAATCTAGGTCAGGTTATAGACTAGTTTCTTACAGAAGAATATTATAATTATCAGTACAGATTTTTTTTTAATCAGGTACAGATATTGATCACTCTTAGAGGTCTTAAGTCTCACGAGCGTTAGTCTTCACGAGAGAGTTCATTGCACTAATAATTGAAAAATTTAGCATTTCTAATTGGAAACATTTAGCATAATAATTGGAAATAATAATTGGAAAAATTTAGCATCAAAAATAAGACATTTTGATGGTATTTAATAATCTAGGTCAGGTTATAGACTAGTTTCTTACAGAAGAATATTATAATTATCAGTACAGATTTTTTTTTAATCAGGTACAGATATTGATCACTCTTAGAGGTCTTAAGTCTCACGAGCGTTAGTCTTCACGAGAGAGTTCATTGCACTAATAATTGAAAAATTTAGCATTTCTAATTGGAAACATTTAGCATAATAATTGGAAATAATAATTGGAAAAATTTAGCATCAAAAATAAGACATTTTGATGGTATTTAATAATCTAGGTCAGGTTATAGACTAGTTTCTTACAGAAGAATATTATAATTATCAGTACAGATTTTTTTTTAATCAGGTACAGATATTGATCACTCTTAGAGGTCTTAAGTCTCACGAGCGTTAGTCTTCACGAGAGAGTTCATTGCACTAATAATTGAAAAATTTAGCATTTCTAATTGGAAACATTTAGCATAATAATTGGAAATAATAATTGGAAAAATTTAGCATCAAAAATAAGACATTTTGATGGTATTTAATAATCTAGGTCAGGTTATAGACTAGTTTCTTACAGAAGAATATTATAATTATCAGTACAGATTTTTTTTTAATCAGGTACAGATATTGATCACTCTTAGAGGTCTTAAGTCTCACGAGCGTTAGTCTTCACGAGAGAGTTCATTGCACTAATAATTGAAAAATTTAGCATTTCTAATTGGAAACATTTAGCATAATAATTGGAAATAATAATTGGAAAAATTTAGCATCAAAAATAAGACATTTTGATGGTATTTAATAATCTAGGTCAGGTTATAGACTAGTTTCTTACAGAAGAATATTATAATTATCAGTACAGATTTTTTTTTAATCAGGTACAGATATTGATCACTCTTAGAGGTCTTAATTCTCACGAGCGTTAGTCTTCACGAGAGAGTTCATTGCACTAATAATTGAAAAATTTAGCATTTCTAATTGGAAACATTTAGCATAATAATTGGAAATAATAATTGGAAAAATTTAGCATCAAAAATAAGACATTTTGATGGTATTTAATAATCTAGGTCAGGTTATAGACTAGTTTCTTACAGAAGAATATTATAATTATCAGTACAGATTTTTTTTTAATCAGGTACAGATATTGATCACTCTTAGAGGTCTTAAATCTCACGAGCGTTAGTCTTCATGAGAGAGTTCATTGCACTAATAATTGAAAAATTTAGCATTTCTAATTGGAAACATTTAGCATAATAATTGGAAATAATAACTGGAAAAATTTAGCATCAAAAATAAGACATTTTGATGGTATTTAATAATCTAGGTCAGGTTATAGACTAGTTTCTTACAGAAGAATATTATAATTATCAGTACAGATTTTTTTTAATCAGGTACAGATATTGATCACTCTTAGAGGTCTTAAGTCTCACGAGCGTTAGTCTTCACGAGAGAGTTCATTGCACTAATAATTGAAAAATTTAGCATTTCTAATTGGAAACATTTAGCATAATAATTGGAAATAATAATTGGAAAAATTTAGCATCAAAAATAAGACATTTTGATGGTATTTAATAATCTAGGTCAGGTTATAGACTAGTTTCTTACAGAAGAATATTATAATTATCAGTACAGATTTTTTTTTAATCAGGTACAGATATTGATCACTCTTAGAGGTCTTAAGTCTCACGAGCGTTAGTCTTCACGAGAGAGTTCATTGCACTAATAATTTGAAAAATTTAGCATTTTTGTCTCAAGTGATTTTAGATGAAAATCTTAGTACATTTTGAAGTGCAGCAGACGGTCGTTTTTACCAACGAGCAAATTATATTGCCAATTTTGTATTCTGTAGAAAGACCTTTCCTGACATCTTTATCTCAGAATTCATTGAATTACTAAACTTCATTTGGAGTCGATGCCAAAAAAATTTTGAGCTCTGCTAATCATCTCAAATGGCATTCAGTCGTTCATTTAAATTTCCTTCCCTTTGAGTGTTCTGCATAGAAAGTGAAGCTGAGAATTTCCTTAGATTTATTATTATTTGCAAATATGCATGCGTTTCACAAATTACTTATATATATTTGAAAATTCTATACTTTCGACTAAATTGATACAATTTTTTTAATTACCCTAAATTTAATCAGTATTTAACTGAATGAATTTTTAACTAAAATTTCATCAATAAACACGCATCTCAAATACACATATCATTATTGCGAAGTCTTCACCTTGATAACATTGCATTTACACACGAAGAAACAACTCAGAAACTGATTACTTAGTAAATTATGTAAAGCTTGGATTTTAAGGTATAATGAAGCAATGGCATTTGCTTACACGTTTAAAGAAATTTATGCAATTAGCAACTTTACATAGAATAATATGCATTTTCTTTCATATATTTACAAAAAAAAATCTATAAATAGTCACAAAAAATTTGGATTTATTGGAAATGGTTAAGACATCCTATACATTTAAAACTTTCGAATATCGTAAACGTTATCCTAAAAGAGAAAGAGAGGAAACTGCTTTCACTTCAAATATTTCCGCATTTTTGTATAGCTTTTTAATATCATTGGAAAGAGAAGTTAAATTTTTAGATTCAGGTTCATAGCTTAACATTATAAAGGAACAAGCATTTTATTGCAGTCAAAAATGAATTTCAAATAGTGTGTTTCTCTTTATTGGCTCAATTTTAACAGCAAAACTAGATATATATAAAAGGAAAATTATGATCTATAGTTGAATTCCCTGAATTTTCTCAACTGCTACATTTTTGTCAGAAGTTTATCACAGGAATGTCGTGATGAGGGAGAAGACCTAGTTAGATTGCTCTATTTCTTTCGATGCCTATGAGCACAAGTAATTAGCTTGGAACTAAAGAAGCATTATAGAATACATTATTAATACTGAAACTCATATTTATAAATTATTTCAAACTATGAATAGTGCAATCAACGTCGTTACGTGAGATGAATATTTCTAATTAAAGGCCTAGAGTGGTCGAGTGAATAAAACCACTAAGCACTGGCATTATGACTCAGGTTCAGCCCTCGATAAGCTGCCTACATGAGTGTTTTCATAATTTTCCCTATGTATAACGTTAACATAAATCAGTTTCTCTTAGAAAGACCATGATGAAGGCTTTCTTCCCTTTACGGAGATAGACTTCGTGCTCTCTGCCGTTTTCCATTAAACCAACAAATTTCTATTTTTAGTAGATGGCGTTTCGTTAAATTATTCTCCACATGCACAGATTTTGTTCATTGAATAGTTTATTTTGAAATTAAGAAGTTTCATTCGGCTCTGGAACTGTCTCTCGGTATTGACAAATAACGGAAGAGGACTTGATTTTTTGTTAAAATGCTTTTATCTTATTCCAGAAATTTAAGAAACCTGAGAAATGATTCAGAACTAAGTTCTGATTTACATTTTGGAATAGGATTACTTTTCAATGCGTTTTTTCGAGTAAATTAGTATGAAAGATTAAAGTTGTTTATAAATACAGTAAATAAATAAGATAAAAATACTAGCAGAAATTGAACAGTAATAGTAAAAACATTTTTTTTTTTCATTCGATATTTACGGAATTTTTTTGTATTCCCAAAATCTCAGACGATCCTTTAAAATTTGAGAAAATAATAACAGAAATTCTCATTCCAATAAAACTGCCACCTTCTTTATTTATATAATTTATGCAAGCTTATACTGAAATAAAAAATTTCTTTGAGTGGCATATTAAGAATTGATAGAACAATTTTTCTTTATTAAATGAAAGCACAAGTAGGCATGCTTCGTGATTTAAAATAGAATAATATTAGAGCAAATTTTCTTCCCACCGTTTGGTATTGCTTTAAACTGACACAGTTATAAGATTTCGAAATTGGCATAATGTAACATATTTTGCCATCCTTAATTTTAAGAAAACAAGTTATAAATTCTTGATGTGAACTACCAAAGTACATTAGTTCCTAATTTTGATCTGAATCGAATATTAAAGTTGTTCAATGAAGAAGTAAGTATTAAGAAATATTGAAGTAATATTTCACATAGCAACTACTTAATGTGTATGCCGCCTAGAAGGTAACGTGGTTAGGAAAGCCTACTGCGATACCGAAACACGCGGGCTCAAATCCCGGAGAAGATATGGATGTTTGTAAGTATATAATGTCCGTGCGGCATGGGGCCACTCTAAACATGCGGCGAGCCGAAAGTCTTCTCGTGTGGTTTGGTGGAAGGGGAAAGGGTGGAAGACCCCCTGGACCACCCCCGATGTACTTTCTCTCAAAATTGGGGTGTAAAATAGAAGTTCAATATGTCTTTCGAGTAGACTCTGGCCAAAAATCTTCCATGTAATATGGACACGAGAACAACTACTTAATGTGTATGGTTTTAAAGAACTGATACCATTAAGGAAACGCAATAGATGCACAGGCATATGGATACAGGATTTGTACAGACATACGGCTATAACAATTACTGGTAGTTCGGTCCGAGCTCGACCTGGGCAAACGATCAGCTGCTTAGATATTTTTCCCGGTTGTCCCTTTGTGTAACGAGCCCATCAGCGGCCGAGCGGTAAAGACGCTGAACACTGGTAGTTCGGTCCGAGGTTCGAATCCCGCGAACGGGCTGGCTGCATGGGCGTTTTCGTGGCTTTCCCCATGTGTAACGTGTATACGAGCCAGTTTACATTAGAAAGTCCTCCACGAAGGCATCCCTCCCCTTAGGCAGATAGCCATCGTGGGCTTTGCCATAATTGAATAACCCATAACCGTGTGACGTAATATAATTGATTTTTCCTTAGAAAGTCCTCAAAGGCATCCCTTAAGCAAATAACACTCGTGCACTTTGCCGTATGCAAATAAATATATAACCCATTGACGTGCATCAAAAGTTTATACAAAGATTTGCTAAATCTTTTTAAATGGACACAGAAACTTTAATTTAAAGAGGCTGCATAATCTTGGCTAAAAACTAAATTGATATAATTAAATTATAACATTAATTAATGATTAACATTAGGAGTGTATGTTTTCAAAAGCTATGTAACTACTAATTAAATTATATCAATTTGAGCGAAATTCTTAAAACCGCACAATTTTTTTTTTTTTTTTTTTTTGTCGCAGTTTTCTTTTAGGAGTTTATTTCTTTAGACCGATTACTTTCATCAAAAATGTAATGTTGAATAAGTAGCTTTAAGAGAAGACTTTTATTATTTTTATTATTATTATTAATTTTCCTCTTACTTTCCCTGTTGCAGACAAAGAGGCATTTTTTTCCTTTTGTTAAAAATAGACTCTTTGCCAAAGGTAAGATAATAAAAATTTTAGAGGGGTCACAAAATCTGAAGAAATAGTGTTTTTCTGTCTTTGAAGTGCATGGGATTTTGGGGATATATTAAAAACTTTGAAAGTTCTACAAATACGGTGAAATATAAATGCATTGGATGGGGCATGGTTACGAAATAAAACAGATAAATAAATAGAAGTGAAAAAATATTTAAAAGGGTCAAAAATACCTTGTGTAATTATCCTAGACACATTGCCGATGTTTAGGATAGTTTTTAGCACATAAGCATAATGCTAACGCTCTGAAATCTTAATTATGCTGTAACACACTTAAATGAAATGTATAGTAAATTATCTCTGTATGAAATCTTCGTTGATAAATTTTTCAAGATAACGTTAGGTTACATTATTCGAATATGGCAAAACACATGAGAGTTATCTGTCTAATGGATGACTTCGTGGAGACCTTTTTAAGGGGAGCTAGCTCGTGTTTCACGCTACACATGGCGAGAACCACGAAAACCAATTATGCAGGCATCCCGTTTTTCTGAGATCGAACTCCCAGTGTTCAGCGGTTTTAACCCATCTGTCTCTGGTGAGGTCTTGTAAAGATAAAGATGCTGATTTGAGAATGACGTTTAAAGAAACGTATTTCATGTAATAAAAACGTAATTAAAGGAATGATTTATAATTATCAGAATGACGCATTTGATATAATTGCATTAATGGAGAACATATTCGAAATTTTAAAACCTTTCCTTTCGATGATCAGTTTGATCAATATTCAGTGATAATTAAGCAGATTATTTCAAGATAACCCGCAGTGTTGACTATTAATTTTTAGAACATTTTCTAATCATTAATAATGTTCTGAATTATCTAAAGAATACGACAGCTATTTTTATCCAAAAATTAAGAAACTTCGACTTCAACAAAATAATAAGGGCATACATCTTCTTTTATTTCATAATCATCTTTGAAATCCTGAAGAAAATTCCTTCTGAAATTGAAGTGTAAAACAAAAGAAGAAAGGAATGATAATCGTGATGGATGAACTCTTAAGCTTCATCGGTTAACAAACTCGACTTCAAACACGCCAATCCTCTTCCCCTCCCATATACTTTTAAAACTGGAAGAAAGCGCTAACAAGCTTTTTGAGATGACTGCTTCAGCGCATTGTATCTGATTGTCCAATTTATTAATGCAGGTTTAAAAAGAAAGAATAATTTTGGTTTTGCATTTTTATCCTAACCTCAGGTACTATTGCTACACCAAAAACAGTCAAACTCGGTTATAAGGAAGATAATATAAAACGAGAAGTTCTCCAGTTTAGCTCAAAATATGTAATAGAATTTGAATACAAAGAGATCATTGTTCTGCTGTGAAAAATGTCTTGAAGATTATAATTTATACAAATTCTAGAATACTTTTAATTTGCGATGGATTTAGCGAGTGACTGTTATAATGAGAAAACTTCGCTTCTTGATTACTACTTGTTGCAAACGAATTCAGTTATATTATTGCAGTCTGTGATAACAGAATATTCTGTTTCTATACATGTTACCTTTGAAGATTGAAATTTTCGTAAAAACGAGGTATTTAAAAATAATTAATAGACTTGTAGTAAAATTAAACGTAAAATCCTTTCCGCAATTTTAATATATTTAATTTGTTGTGTTGTTATTAGTATTTTATTTAAGTTTATTACTGAGTTGCGCATTATAATTAATTGCTCTGAATGTTACCATCAATTATGGACAGTTTTTCTATTACTGTTTTAAGTCTGCCGTTCATTCTGTCATTTTTAATGTGCAATATTGTTAGTTTCATTCTATATTATAGCTTTGCTTATTACCTTCGTGTTGTCTTTTTTTTAATGCCCAATACTCTTTCATTATTTCAGTTGTAAAGTGAACAAACATTTAATTACCAGTGATAAATTAGTGGTTACTATCATGAAAAGCTTCACTTGGTTCAATACACTTTATTTTGATTTCAAATATCAATAACTATATATGAAATTTTAGGCAGTATATCATATTTATTATTTAACCTGAAATAAAATTGTAAATTATAAAATGCTAGTCACATTATTTTGCAATACAAACTGCATAATAATTTCATATATTTCCTTTTGAAGCAGTCTGCCGCATTTATGATCTGAATTTCCAAAGAAAATTTTTAACTAAAAGATGTTAGATCCTATTAAAATTCACAACTGAAATTTCTGAGGGATGTTCCTTGTAAAATTTTTAAATGTTTTTGATTCTGGGATGTATGACACAGAGTTTTAATTAATTGAAATCATGCAAGTAAAATTGATCATTATAGTTTATCTAACACAACTTAAAAACTGATTATTCTTAGTAATGCATAGCTAAGATTTCTTCTAATTCTATAACATCATAAACTTTGCAGTTATATTTCATGAATATTAAATTTTTCATTAGAATTCTTCCATTTATTGTTAGATATACTTTTTATTTCTCAACATAAAAGACAAAAGGTAACATAAATGTTAAAATTAATATCGTGGTAAATTAGCTGAAATTAATAGATGGTGATTATTAATTGCATAAGCTTTTATCAGTTCTTAAGAAGTATAAGTTTGTAGTTAACTTGGTTCTGTGTATGTGTGACAGAAACAGTTGGGATAGCATTGGATTGCTTAATTTCGATTAGATGCGAGTAAGCGTCGTCCCATTTTTTACTGATGGTCTTTCAGGTCATGAAAGCGGAGGGTCTTACACCCCTTTTCTCCTGCGTCAAATTCTCAAGGCAGAAAAAAATTCAAAGTGTAATTTTTATGATGAAATGCTCTTTGATTTTGCCTGAAGCTGTAAACGTAAACAGCAGGTACATATTTGGAAATGTTTCAGAGCTGCTAATTAATATATATCGTACAATTCTTTTTTTTTTTAAAAAAACATACTGATACAAACGCGTCATTTTTTTAAAGGTAAGAATTGAAGCATGAAGATCCATCGTTATAAATGGAATATAAGAAAAATAATTATTGAGTCTCTGACTGAAAATTAATCAGTCATAATTTGTGTGTTAACAAAATTTAAAAAATTTACTGGTTATTTTTTATTTAAAATTAAGCTTAATAATGAAGTATAAGCCTCGAGAAACTTGAAAAATTTGTATCTTCAGTGAATTGAACTCGTATTTGAACCGAATTGAACCTAGAGCCTAATTCTATTTTTACCAAATCGCACTTATTAAATGGGATATTTCCCCAAAAATAGGAGAGTTGGTTAAATTTTCTATAAATGCAATCTCATGAATAAGAAAGTAATTTAATATTTAGCCTGAAGTTCCAGTTTACTGTTATCACTTGTTGGAAGCACTATAATTGAAAACCCCTTGGAAGGAAATTATTTGTTAGATAATTTAGGAAGTGGAAAATAAAAGCATAACACTAATATTCTATTTCTAGTGTCCTTGGTATTTTGTTTTGTTTGTTTTTTAATTTAAAATCCTTCTTAACAAGTTCTGAGGACATGTAAAGTGCTTTGTTATACAAAGCAACACCAGAGCAATTCTTCCCGACTACTTATTCAATTCTTCCTCGTTAAACCCCTAACGGTTTTGTTTGACACTCTTTAGCCATTGCTTATTCTTAATTACTTCAGTTCTCTTAACGAAGTTGTGGAGGTAATTGCATTAATTTGCAAAGGTACTCCGGAAACTATCGCCTTGGGCCAAAACTATGTACTTTATAATTTTACCACGATAAGAACAATGATTCTTAGTACTATACCCTTTTATTTAAAATTTACTGATTTTTGTCAGTTCGGTGTTATTAGAAACAAATAAGTTAATTATTTCAGAATTTTAGACAAATATTCATTTCAAAATACTAACTTTTAATTATATTCTTAACAATACTTATATAATAACAGTAAAACTGTATTTATTATGTATTAGATCTTGAAAACTATTTACATCTTACATAAGTAGGAAGGTTAGAACTTAGTTTTCACATATAATATAATAAATATTAGTAAAGCATATTATCTCTTGCATACTAAATGAAATATCTGTTAACAAATATTACGTTTGCATGAAAAAGAAATAAGTTAATGTAAAACGCCAAATTGGGAGAGGGGAAGGGATAAAATTTATGTTTTATTTAATTCTACTTCAAATTAAATTTTTTGAGGCGAGGGAGCCAGATTTTACGAATATTAATCTTCTTAATACTTCTATGAAGAGTAAGTCGACAGATTCCAGATGGTGAGAGCTGGATATTTTCGAGTTTTACTGTCTTTAATCGTTAATTTGTCCCTTTTTGTCTTTAATGAAAAAAATTAATATTCGCTGAGATGATGATTTGAAAGACCTTGAAGTTTAACAAAAACGACACTAACGAATATTAAGTAAAATGTTTTTGCAAGAATATGCTTTTATGCTGTATATTTTGAAAACAGGCTAGGAAAAGCCTATTTAAAGCATACTATAAATAAATATGCTTTAAATAGATTTTAAACAAATAAGTGTCCTTTAACTAGTTTAAAGAATAAGAAATGGCGATTTCTTTAAAATGCCTCATATTAAATCTGAATATCATTATTTTTTTAAAACCGCACGTGAATTTTATATTTAATTTTTCTCTCGGATACAGTAAATGAAATTTAGTTCATGTTATTTAAAAACGGAAACTTTTTCTCTTTATGTAGGATAAAACTGGGGTAACTTGAAATCGAATTATTTCTTTCCTGGGTTATGAAAGTGAAATGTTAATTATTAAGTTTTACAGGTAAAACATAATGTATTTAAATACCACTTGCTGTTCGTTCCATTTCCTTTAAAGGCTGGAATGATATATTTTAAATCAGCTTAAATATTCAAGTTTTATTTAGAGAGGAGTGTGTATGTTTAGTATGAATGAAACTTAAGGTATGACTGACTAAAACTTGAAAATTTAAGGCAGTGGGTCTTTCTTTACATGTATGTTTTTTTCATAGCTGCTAAATAAGCTTATGTTTCAAGTGTCATTTTCCTTGTGCAGGAATTACTAAGGAGACTATTTAAATAAATTATGGATAAAAAAAAAAATAACATTTTATAAAATGCTTGAAAAAGCTTAAAAAAGGCTTACGTGTTCTTTCAAGGCCACGCCGGACTTGTTAATAAGTATGCGATTTACAAGAGCAAGCGAGAAGATCCATCATGATCAGGTATCCAGATCACACATCACTGCCAGATTTCTTGAAATCAGCTACGGAACGGGGGAGATTAAATGAAGCTTAGCTGACACTCAGCGTGCATAATGATTTGAAGCATATAATCCTGTGATCAGAAGCGAAACGATTACAAACAAACACTGTTTGCACTGCAAGCTGTCGTCGCACCGTTTCGCTTGTGACCAGGGAAAACTACGATTGAACCGCGACTAGACTATACACTCGCCAGGGTTACCACATTACTTACCACTCGCCAACTAGCAAGTTACTGAAGGGATCAGCCGAGCGGCTTGAAAAGTTTTCGGTCTAGGTTTGGGGGATAAAATGCCCCCGCAAATAGTTGGACTTCGGGGAAGGAGTCGGATGCGGAGACATTTTGCGTTGTGTACCACTTGCCGTATGTCAGAAGAAGGGCCGTATGTCAATAAAGAGAATATAAGAAATACAAATTTTATTTCTAGCAGACAGAAGATACTTAACATTCAAAATAAATAAACATTTTCCTTGCTGACTTTTCAAAATATCTCTCACTTACTAAAAAGGTTCCGAAGCAAAGTGTTTAAGATATATTAATTCTCAGCAGCTAATTCTTCTGAAGAAAGATGATCGACCGCGATTTAAATAAAACTGTTGCAGCATAAAATAAAATATTATAAGATGGCATAACAAAAAATTTTACATTTGGTGAGATTTTGAATTTTTATTTGTATGTAGAAAATATTATGTATAACTAAAAATATGAAAAATACACTTAAGATATTGTTTTTAATTGGGGCAAGCCTCAGTGTTAAAACTTAGTGGCACAAATTACATAAATAAATGGTTTGATTTACTTAGTTATGGAAGACCACTCGAGAGCTATTAAACCAAGGGGAGAGATGCATTCGTAGAGAACTTTCTAAGGGAAATTGGCTTTTATGCACGTTACACAAGGGGGAAAGCCATGAAAACGCCCATGCAGCCAGCCTGTTCCCCGGGATTCAAGCCTGGGGCCGAACTACTGGTGTTTAGCGACTTTACCGCTCGGCCGCTGGTGGGCCCAATACGAAGGCACTCCTTCCCTTAGAACGGTAGCACTCTCGAGTGCTTTGCCGTAATCAAATAAGTACTTACGTATCGTCGCAATCACCTTGGCGCAGCCTGGGACCGAACTACCGGTGTTTAGCGACTTTGCTGCTCGTCCGCTGGTGCCCCCCCCCCCACTTTCAAATAGGATTATTACTTCTAAAATTTACTTAAATAGATAAAATGTTTAACCTTTTTTACTACGTATTCGTCGAAACGTATTACACGAGAAAAAAAAAATCAGATTTATTCTAATTTATGCTAGCTTTCTTTTTTTCTGAAATCTAGAGGTTGGTATCTGCATAAAATTTCTGCCAGTTACATTTTGTAATTCAAGCATATTGACAGCTAAATACTAAATTTTCGGAGTGACATTTATTCAGCTAATTCTGATACCAATTAAGTAATCACTAAATAACTTGCCTTTAACTTAAAATGAGCAGATTACGAAAACTTCTCCGAAAAAAAAGGAGCGAAACTTGAAAATAAATAATAACAACCCATTCTCTTTCTTTTATTTATTATATTTTTCTGATCCATACAGAAAAATACATATTTGTATGTAAATAATATTAAACTTCCTTATTTCTTATTGCAACTTTCAGAGACAGCACTTCATAGCGTTTCGATTTTGATAAAATTTGTTACCGTGGGAGAAAATCGTAGATACTCATCGTCAATCTGGTTTTTCTCTTACAATCTGGTTTTTATTAAATTTCAGCTAAGGGGGGGGGGGAGGGGGGAACTATTCACATAAAATTTAACCAAATTTGTGTCGTCATGTGAGATTATTAAGATTTATATTACAGTGTAAATTAATTAGCTCCGTTTACAGGTTTTCTGGGGTTTACGCATTTTCGTTTTTGGTAATGCAAGTCATGTAAAATTGGACTTCAAAGCAGTAAAACCTTAAACCTTTACTTTAAATTACTCTTATAATAATGCTAATTAATTTGCGGGAAATGTATCCACAGGCAGCGTAAAATTGCTTTGCAGATGCCAGTTTGGGACCACTCATCTGTACAATAAGCTTAATTAAAACTTGAACGCTTCCTAAAAAAGATGAAGAAACTATACTTTTTTTTTTTTTTTTTTTAGGTGAAGGAGCAATTTTGTTACAAAACATTTCGCTCGAATCTTCAGTTAAGCTCATGAATTCAGGAGCTTGAATGTACAAAAGGCAATTTCATTTTAAAATATGGATGTTTCGAAAATCCCAATAAAGTTTAAATCTGTTTTCCGTATTTCATTTAAAGTGTATTAAATAACAATTTCAGAAAAAAATGTTGTAATTATACTTTGAGAATAATACCAAGGTACTCTAACGTAGTAACTCTTTACACTTTTCTGAAATGAAAACGTAAAATTATATTCCGTGATTTGTCTTCTAAGCACCCAACTGAAAATGCTACTATGAGCGTACCCACATCAACACTTACTCGAAACATAGGTTAAGCGGTCCCTGAACCTGAAACAGATACTTCAAGGGATCAGATTTCGGATACTTAAGGGTTTGCTTGTTTATTTGTTGAATCAATTATACTATGACACTCCAGAGCTATTTGTCTAAGGGGAGGGGATACTTAAGGGAGAAACTTACCTTGGGCGAACCGTGTCAGCTCGTTAAGTCTAAGGTAATATTTAACCTTCCCGTTTTTTCTACTTGACTGCATCACTACAGTGAGTTTAACATTTCGAGCGTTCTTAAAATATCAGTTACATATTTTTTAAAAAATCTGATGTGTACACCACATGACTTCCTTGTACGGAATATTAAATTATACGCATTTTTTCTTGCATTTCGTTTAAATTTATTGAATTAAACTTACTTCACCGACAGCGCCTAAACCACAATAGAATAAATGCATTCTTTAAAATTCTCTTTATTTATTTACCATAGCGACACTCTGGCGCTAGGTTCACTTAACGCTATTATATTTCGTTCATATTATAACTCAGACTGCACGAAATTTATATCATTTGAAGAATTATCTAAGCGTTGCCACACGTTCTATTCAAATACTATAATAAATCTAGAACGATGTATAAAAGAAATTAAGCAAGCAAAACAAAAAAAGAAACAGTTTTTCACAGACGATTTGGTATTTCTCATTCAATTAATTCAGTTCTCACTTCGCGACAAGGCAAAAATACATAAAACTCAAAATATCTGTATTAAAAATTACGAAGTAAATCTTAAACACTTATTTTCTCGAAAAAATTCCAGAAAGGATTAAGCATGATTTAATTCGCAATAATAAATGAAAGCGTTATCTTTGTTGTTGCGAAGCTACGTTTCTCTAGATTGGCAACATTGTTCGTGATAAAACTAAAGAATGAATTTTCTTTACACGCCGACTGTTAAATTATATTTCAAATCAACAGACTGCAACTATACAATAAGACAGGATGAAAAAATACAGTAGTCATTAAGGCAATTGTTGAGTTTCTGAAGAAACAATAAAAATTTTCAAATCTAACACAGTATACCCTGTTAATATAGTAGTATGGAAGGTTTTGTAAAGCATCAGCTATTAAAAAAAAAAAAAAAAAAAAAGCATGCAATAGCTGACAATGAAACCAAATAAAAATCAAACAGAACTCTATTACACGTTATGCAACAAAATTAATGAATATGAACGTCTATAAACATTTTTTTTTTTTTTTAACTTGGACCTAATGTCGAAACATCAACTAGATCTTAGGCAACAAAATTAATAAAAATTTATGTTGATAAGTACTTAAGAACAAATAGAACAAAATGGCCAAACTTTCAACTAGATAACCAAACAAAGCATTTGCGTTCTAGAGGATTTTATTTACTTCACATACATACATACATTATCTTTACATTTACTTTCATAACTCGTATCATACATAACATACTCTTATCATCGAATGATTATGATTTTCTATAGTAGTAAGCAAATTTTTTTAACAGTTTCTACTTCGTGTCTGCAAAGTATTCCTTTAAATTGTAAGGTTTCGCGATATTCATTTTCCTTCTGACAAAGTTCATACACGAATTCAAAACATTAAAACCTTCGTAATCGATAAACAACGGCCATTTCATTATCGATAGTAAAAGGAAAGTCTGGGCCATCTGAAAAAGCGGCGACCAACATCAGTGACCGCCACTAAAAACAGGCTTAGCGGCAATTAAACAACTTTAAAATTGCTGATAATTCTAAAAATATTGCACACAGATTTACTAAAGGCATAAAATCCTTAACCGGAAGATAAAAACAATATAATTCAACCATTTTTAAAGCAAAAAATGTACAATCTACAAACATATAAGAGTAAAGAAACTGAGATCACTGAGCCGGGTAACAGAGTGGATATATATAGAAATATATTATATACGTTTGGAGCGGCTGATTGCAACAAAAATACGAGGTGCACGTCTACATGTTATAGTAGTCTTATATATAAAATTTCAACGTTCTGAGGCTACTCGTTTTTGAGTTATGCGAGATACGTACGTACATACGTTCGTACAGACGCCACGAAAAATTCTCTTCAGAATTCATTTTAAAGCAGTTTTATAATTTTTTTGGAGGAAAAGAGTCTTTTATTCTGCTCTTACGTACAGATATCACGCAAATACATCGTTAAATTGCATTCGAAAGCGGTCAAAATTGATATTTTCGTTAAAATATGCTGCCTGAAACTTTTCGCGATTACAATACTTCCTTTTTACTTCGTACAAGGAAGTTAAAACGAAATTTTCTCCGCTTATTTTTAATTTTTTTAAATATTTTTTCTTTCTAAAAATAGCTTTTAATTAAGAAAACTAAGATTATAAAATCAACAAATAGTTTAGATTGCAAAACGAATCTTTTTAACACACAAGCAGTACTGAATTAAACACTTTTCAGTTTCTAGTTAAAATTATGATAAAAAGATCTTAAACGTAAAAATTACTGCTCAGAGTGGTTAGCAGCACTGGCTGTAGTACTGATGACACGAGCTTAGATCCTGGAGAAGGCATAGGTGTATACTGTCTCTGCGGCAAGGAAGCGATTAAAATACACGGCGAGCAGAAAGTCCTCCCAAGAGGTTGGTGGTAGAAGAAGAGAGGGGTAGGAGTAGACTTTCGGACCGCCTTCTGGGGTGTTCTCTCTCAAAACTGGCCGAAGTGCACAGTTAGCGTGCGGGACTATACCTGTATTACCCAACTGGTGAAATTCTGACATCCCTCTCTCACTTCTACCTGTACCTACACGTACCTACATGTACCTACACTTTCTACCTACACCTGAAAATTTTTTGCAGGTTAAGAAACTGATTTACTCACTTTCTCTAATCTTATTCAGTCTTTGCTTATTGCCTGATTTAAAATATATGTTATACGCTTAGTTTTATTCTGTAGCCCGAATATACAATATTTGCAGTTCCTAAAATCGAAACTATTCACATATATTCTTGTAACTGTTTCTGCTAAAATTGTATGTAAGAAAGCACTAATAAGATATAATTCAATCAAAAAGATATGATCAAATTCAATCAAAAAGATATATAATTCAATCAAAAAGATGGATTCAATCAAATTCAATCAAAAAGCTATTGTGTAATTCAATCAAAAAGATGGATGAAATCGAAGGTAATGATTCTTTAAACGTAAAATAACTTATTGACAAATGAAGTGCCAGAATTTTAATTTTTTCAGTTGCGCTTGCTTACATCAGAAAATTTATTTTATTATTATTAATGAAGAAGGAATAAATCATAGGTCCCCATTTATTGTTCAACTAAGCAATTAGGTTGAAGACTTTTCATCGCAACGAAAGAAATTTACTATACTTTCTTAAAATTTCCGTAGCTAGGTCATATTTAACAGCCTATTGTGTAAAACGTTTAAAAAAAAAAAAAAAAAAAACTTAATTCGCTTTTTTATTTCTCTATCGACGTTCTGAAATATATCGATTTTCGTTACTTCGCCACGTACCACGTAATGATTTACTCTTTATTATCACTAATAAGGGTCATTTCACATAAAATTTCCTGCATTTTCTATCCTCAGATAGAAATGCACCATCTCTCGGGGGAAATTTCATTGGTTTACGAAATAAATTAAAGCAGACTGTCAGTTAGTATATATTGAGTTACCAGTCCGTAGAATTTAAAATATTAAACTTCTTGCGTTTCTTTACAGCCTTTTCTTAACAATTTAAACTGTGAATCTAGTCTATTGTTTCCACTGATAAACGATTTTATCTCATTATTGGTAATTTGGGTCAAATTTATTATCTATATTTACCTCTCAATTAGTAACATCACATTCTATAAATGATTTCTTTTCTTTCTTATAGCAAAATTGTACACTAAACATAAATGTTTCTATCCTATTTAGAGCTGCAATAGAAAGTATTTAATCGTGTAAATCTGTGCTTTAGGCTTTCTGCGTTTTGTAGTAAAATAATTATTTACTCATTTTCGCTCCTTCATGAAAATGTTGATGGTTTATTAGATACATCTTTATTTCTTTGAGAATTGACTAACAAATTTGATTTTAGAGCTTTTCTATTACCTTGAATAATCTATATTTAAGATTAATTCTAGGGGCTTGAGCTAGTTAAATTAACAACTTAAATTTAAATACAGGTAAATTTGATAATCAATAAAAGCGATCATACATTTTATTTTCCTTCAGAGTATATTATTCGAAATAAGTGTTGAAGTATATTTGATAACTACGATTACGGTATGAATTTTTTTTTTTTACTTTTTTAAAGCAATTCTCTTTACAAAATATTTTAGTACCAAATATTTTAATATTTCAGAAATCATAAATAAATATTTTAACTCAAAATGTTTTAATGTTTTCAAAATATTTTAATACTGTGAAGTTAAATCTGCAAATTCATTGTAAACATAGTTACAGCTGTCTCCATTTTCCCACCTGTGTTTTACAGTAGTGAAGTGTCACTCAAGTCTATTCATTGATTCTAAAACTAGGAGCCCCTGATCAGATATTTCAAAATGCCCTTTGTTGAGAAACTTTCCTTTTCTATTGAACTGAATACAAAATGAAGACATCAATGCACTTTCACCTAGAACTTGTAATCCTTTTGGGGGTTGGGAGATTTGTTTGTTTACTGCTTTCGATAAGGTACAAAGAACAGGTATTCGTTTTTGTTTGTAGTTCAGAGTTAGTGAAGTTAGAACTTAGTGGTTAGCATTTTCACATTGTTCTGAAGTGTCAGATTTCTCACTGAATCTATTCGTCCTGTCACATATACAGTAAAACGTGTGCAATTTAATAGAAAGCTATTTACACATCCTTATCTAGAAAAGAATTCCTTTCGCAATATGTCATGCCCTTTCTAAAAATTAACAACAGTTTAAGTAGCCTGAAAATTCCTGTCAGCAGGAAAATGCCGTAGATGGAAATGCTCTTTATTGTTGTATTTTGCTTTCAGATTTTTTGCTACAGCATTTATTTCGTTCGGGATAATCTGCCGTAATGCTTGGCGTTTACAAGCAATGCTCTTTACTGACGAATAATGTTTCTTTCAATTTTAGGAAACAAAGATGTAAATATTCGATTAGGATGAATAAATTAACGAAAAATCAGGGCTTTTTACTTCCTTGTACTAAGTAAAAAGGAAGTATTGTAATCGCGAAAAGTTTCAGGCAGCATATTTCAACGAAAATATCCATTTTGACCGCTATCGAATGCAATTTAACAATGTTTTTGCGTCATATCTGTACGTAAGGACAGAATAAAATACTCTTTTCCTTCAAAAAAATTATAAAACTGCTTTAAAATTAATTCTGAAGAGAATTTTTCGTGGCGTCTGTACGAACGTATGTACGTACGTATGTACGTACGTACGTGCGGGCGTACGTACGTATCTCGCATAACTCAAAAACGAGTAGCCTCAGAACGTTGAAATTTTGTATATAGGACTGCTATAACATGTAGACGTGTACCTCGTATTTTGGTTGCAATCGGCCGCACCAAACGTATATAAATATATTTATATATATATCCACTCTGTTACCCGGCTCAGTGATCTCAGTTTCTTTACTCTTATATGTTTGTAAATTGTACATTTTTTGCTTTAAAAATGGTTGAATTATGTTGTTTTTATCTTCCGGTTAAGGATTTTATGCCTTTAGTAAATCTGTGTGCAATATTTTTAGAATTATCAGCAATTTTAAAGTTGTTTAATTGCCGCTAAGCCTGTTTTTAATAGCGGTCACTGATGTTGGTCGCCGCTTTTTCAGCTGGCCCAGACTTTCCTTTTACTATCGATAATGAAATGGCCGTTGTTTATCGATTACGAAGGTTTTAATGTTTTGGATTCGTGTATGAACTTTGTCAAAAGCAAAATGAATATCGCGAAACCTTGCAATTTAAAGGAATACTTTGCAGACACGAAGTAGAAACTGTTAAAAAAAATTGCTTACTACTATAGAAAATCATAATCATTCGATGATAAGAGTATGTTATGTATGATACGAGTTATGAAAGTAAATGTAAAGATAATGTATGTATGTATGTGAAGTAAATTAAATCCTCTAGAACGCAAATGCTTTATTTGGTTATCTAGTTGAAAGTTTGGCCATTTTGTTCTATTTGTTCTTAAGTACTTATCAACATAAATTTTTATTAATTTTATTGCCTAAGATCTAGTTGATGTTTCGACATCAGGTCCAAGTAAAAAAAAAAAAAATGTTTATAGACGTTCATATTCATTAACTTTGTTGCATAACGTGTAATAGAGTTCTGTTTCATTTTTATTTGGTTTCATTGTCAGCTATTGCATGCTTTTTTTTTTTTTTTTTTTTTTTTTTTTAATAGCTGATGCTTTACAAAACCTTCCATACTACTATATTAACAGGGTATACTGTGTTAGATTTGAAAATTTTTATTTTTTTATTCAGAAACTCAACAATTGCTTTAATGACTACTGTATTTTTTCATCCTGTCTTATTGTATAATTGCAATCTGTTGATTTGAAATATAATTTAACAGTCAGCGTGTAAAGAAAGTTCATTCTTTAGTTTTATCACGAACAATGTTTTTCAAAATAATCTTATATTTAAACACAACCAATTCAAAAAAAAATTCTGTTTTAAGTTAATAGTTTACCATAAAATTACATGCATTGAAATATCAAGAAGTTATAATAATGAAGGTATTGACAGTTTTGGAAAACAGGAAAGTTTTCTGAAGTTTATTTATTTCTTTAGTGATGTATAAGTAAATGCTACTTAGCTTGTATAATATTACATTACTGTCTATTTTGGCTGGCACCAGTAGACTAGCAGATAAGATAGCTGAACACTGGATGTTTGATCCAGGTACAAATACTGGTGAATGGGATAGTTGCATGGGAATTTTCCTGTTTCTCCTCATGTATTATGTGAATCCAAGTCAATTTATCATAGAAATACATCAAAGGCATCCCTTTACCTAAGGTACATAGCTCTTACTGTACGTTACCTTGCTTTGTGTAACTTAGCATAGCCATCAACACCTTACTAATTTTAATACAAAATGACAAAAAAAAATTTTTTTTGCTACCATATTACCACAACAAATTTCGCAGGATGCACCAAACTGTGTCAATCATGTGTATGTGCATATAACAATTCTTCAGTTTTTAATAAGCAGTATCACCATTTTTGTATGTTTTTTTCCCTTTTTTGTGTGTATTTGTCCAAGTTACAATGATTTTTATAACTCATTTTTATTTGTATAACAAATCATTTATAAACAAATACTTTTTTAAATGTGAAATTAATTTTAAAATATGCACTTGTGGAATTTGTCTGCAATGGATGAAAAAGTAGTATGAATAAAATTCTGAAAAAATAAAGCTGTATCAAATTATAAAGTTACAGAAGAATGGTATTTGCTATGTTAGTTAAATTTAAATTACCCAGAATCTTTCTCCCTTCACTGTTGCTATACCACCAAAAGAAAACCAATTATGAACAGCATCCTGCAAACAAAAACTTGCTTGTAAGAAGATTTATTGATTGATTGGTACAGACTGTAATGGCATATTTGTTACCAAATGAATCTTAAGCAAACCAGTATGAAGGGTAGTTTTACAGGTTAACTTATTTTCAAATTAGCAACTCTGTAAAAGGGATCATCTAGCTGTACTGACACTGCATATTCTTTCTCATATCTAGTTATTTGGTTGTAACAGGTAATTAAGATAAAAACACTTTTAACACTGCTTAATTTTTACGTATGGTAGCCCAGTTAGTTACATAACTACAACAATTTTCCATTACTTTTTTTACACTGTAAACTTGGTTTAGAAAGTTATTTACCAAGATTTTGGGATGTTGTATAGAAATAGCATATGGAACAACTACAGTCAAATGTATTGCTTCAGAAGAGAGTATATCCTCTTACTGAATCTTTTCCTGCACTTATTGTTTGATTTAATATTTCCAGTATAGTGGAATGACCATCATGAAAACATAGCGTCCTTTAGCTCTTTCTGTATAATTCCATTCAGATATTCACACTTTTATTTTTGTAAGTTAATGCAGAAGACAATACATATTTACATCTATTTCTGATACTTCCAATTTTAAGGAATAATCATGGAGTCTATACTGTCACATAGAAAATGTTAAAAAAATACTTAACAGGGAGTTTCACATTATTCATGCAACAAAGGAGCTGAGGTTTATTGTATTTTTAACAATATGTTAAAACTCATACAAGCATTTATTTCTTTTATTATAGATGTAAATCAATGACCAGTTCCTAAATTATTGAAAGATAAAAGTCAAGGAAAAAATTCTCAGTTCATAGTGCCAAAGCATTTTGTTAATAATGATAAAATTCAATTAAAAAAGATTACTCATGTTATTATGCAGAATTGATGCTAAAATTCTATATTAGAAACAAGTATCGATTGATTGTGTTAGGTAGAATTAAAGAATAAACAGTCGGGCGGAAATTTATTAAATGCATAAAACATAACAAAAGCCAGCGCTGTATTTATTCACCCATTTCAAAAATTGTGGCTTTTCTATCCATCTGTCTTCAAATATGTAAAATCAGAAAAAACTCTAAAATTGTAATTTTTTCCAGAGAAGCATTTCCATCCTCAGAAAAATAAATGTTAAAAAAGAATTGAAATAAAATGTATAGACATAGACTTTCTTTGGATAAACCCCAGTGGGAACGGGCCTTTATGCTGCAGATGTGTCTGAGTTAAGCCTCCTTTCCGAAATCTTGAGTTCTATTTGTAATTTAGTTTCACTTTTTTTATCTTAATAAATATGGGCGTTAGAGAGACATTATTGAAACTAAAAAGATGCAAAACTATTAGCTCTTTATAAAAATTATCAATATCGAATTGAACGCAGAAGCGAGGACAATGTGTCTGTCTCTCTAAATTATTAAATTGATTCACCCCCCAAAGTGGTTTTTTTTTTTTTTTTTTTTTTTTTTTTTTTTTAAGTCAAAAGGAGCTTTTTCCATAAAGGACTATTGTTTTCGTTTTGACATTTTGGGCCGAAAACTTTAAATGTCCGTTTCACTTTTCAAACTGTTGCCACCCAATGTTAGAGTCCTTCAATATATTTGAAGAAATTAAATAATGAAAAATCTGCATAAATGTATGTATATTTCTCGCATTGTGATAAAGCAACGGTACATAGAGCCATCGAATTTTGAATGACGTAATCCTCCTACGAATATGGGCATGTGGAAGACCAAATTTGAAATTTGTAATTTGTTTTTTTATCGATTTCATATTTTGTAAAACTTTAAATAATTTTTGATTAACAAACTCAAGGATTTCAAAGCGAGCAATAGCAACACTCTACCGGAGGGGGGGGGAACCTTTTTATCTCCAGCTCGCGGAACTGTGTATCGGAAATTCTAAAGATACGCTCATTTTAAAATTATTTTGCGACATTCCTATTGAACTGAATTTTATGGTTAAAATGCAAAGAACGTGATATTTAATAAATAAAGGTAACACACAAAACGTTAAAAAACGCCCCTTTGGACGTAATTTAAAATCTGAAACCTTTCGGTTTTTTTTTTTTTTCCTTCTAATACATTTGCTCGTGAATTTGGGTACATGGACTCTTTTGAATGGGGAAGCACTAATAGTGCAGAACTTTTGATGGTTCTGGAGATCGTTGCACTTGAGAAGTCAGACTCAATGATAAATAGGACGGTGACAATGAAAGCTGTAGCAGACGGCACAGATAGCATTTCCAGCGACACTGAATGATTTGAGGCCTAGGGAGTAGTAGTGGACCAAGTAAAAGCGACCAAGTTTCAAAGCATAGGAAGCCAAAATGAAGATATCTTATCAGATACTTTAATATTACTGTGTATTCTCAGTGAAATGCAGGTTTCTTTTAAATAAATAATATTGTGGTAGTTACCGGCTGTTTATCCATGAACAGGAATACGGCTATGTTCTTATTGTATTTACTTTCTTCCGGAATTAAATTATTCCCATATTTTTCCTCTCTCACTTTTCGTATAATAAAATTTGTAGAAAAAGGGGGAAAATACGCAAATAAATACTTAATATGTTTAAATACTTTGTTCTGCTAATGGACTCTTTGAACCTTATCGCATACTTTTTCCAAGGACTACCATCTTCTACTTCTTCAGAGCCATCATGAATTCTACAAGACACCCAGTTTGGTCATCTGAAGAATTTAGTAAATTTTCGTTTGAACACATCACACCCACGATTTCACTAAGTTAATAACAAAATAAAAAAAATATTAAAAAAAAAAAAAAAAAAAAAAAAAAAAAAACAGTGTCGAAAAAGGATAAAACGAAGTATCCTTTTTCCAAGTACAGTTAAGACCCCGCTTAACGCTGTTTCGTTTAGCGCTGTTTCGGTTTAGCGCTCTTTTATTTCAACCCGGGGATTCCACGAAATCGCTCGCAGCATACGGGGATTCCCCGAAATATTATGCAGCGATAGGTTTCAAATACATATCCGAAAGAGTGTACTTGTATTTCTTGTTTGGTGCGGTATTGTACAGACATATTTTGAAGGGGTAAATGTGGAAGATGTCGAAGAAATAATTCAAGAAGCAGCGGCTGGTCTTTCTAATGATGAGCTCAAGGAATTAACTCAACAAGAAGAAAACAAAAATGTTGACAGCAGTGATTCAGAAGAAGAGCAAAAAGAACTTTCGATGGCGTTTGTAAAAAAGGAGTTTGTCTACCATAACTGAAATAATGGATCAATTCATTGAAAATGATCCGAATTTTGACAGGAGCTCAAAAATAAGGCGTGGTGTTAGAGATGCTCTATCCGTTTATGAAGAACTTTTAAGAGAACAACGCAAAAGAAAAAGGCAAACAACATTAGATGCTTTTGTCACAAAAAGGCAGAACACTGAAAACGCGGAAGGCTAACTAAATATGACTGACTTAGAATTTTATTTATTTTTTTTTTTTAAGAATATTCGTTTTGTTATTTATATTTTGTTTTTATTTTTGCAAGAAATAATAATGTGGTATTAATTTGGGCTTTAAGAAATAAATGTTTGGTTTTATTTTTATTAAAAAAACATACTTTTTAAATTTAATACCTAACCAATTTCCTAGCCATCTTCCCCTAACCCCAATATTTACATGTAAAGATAGCCTCGTTTAGCGCTGTTTCACATTACGCTCTACTTTGATGGAACGTATCCCCCGCGTTAAGCGGGGTCTTACTGTATTTCGAAGGTATGGAGGGAAAATCCTGGTACATTTGAGATTCACTTTATTCGATTTTATATGAGTTTTTATGTACCGTAAATTTGTTTCTTGTTTCGGTTTTTGATCTCAAATGATCACACATATGATTTCATGATCATCACATGATTTCACTAAGTTTAGGTTTTTTCAATTTGTTTCTAACAACTTTTTTCCAATTTTGTTTCTAATAGGTTTTGAGTTTTTTGCTGAAGTAGCCTCTGCTTTAATTTTATTATTTAATACAATCTTTATGAAAAGTTATTCGTTTTCTTGGAATTAAAAGTTTAGTTAAGCATAATCAGGACTGCCCATTTTAGAGACTATTTTAGTTTAACATTTGGTCTTTAAAAGACTATTTCGTTTAACATATATTTGTATTGAGATCTATCTTTATATTTAATTTTGAATTTCGTATTTGCATATAATATTTTTAGACACAATTTCCCCCCCCTCCCGAATGGTCATCATTTTACGACATGTAAATGTATCATTTTACGATATGTAAAATGATGTCAAATGATTTACGATGTGTAAAATGATGATTTTTTTTTTTTTTTTTTTCTTGTAGTCAATTTGAAACAAAGTTATGTTTTATCCTTTTTTCAAGTGCTTCGAAGGTATGCAAGGAAAATCCTTGTACATTTGAGATTCACTTTTTTCGGTTTTATATGAGTTTTTAATGTACCGTAAATTTGTTTCTTGTTTCGGTTTTTGATCTCAAATTTACCGGGAGAACGAAAAACTTTTTCGAAGTATGTTAGTCAACTTTTAAGAAGCTTTAATTCATTTTCTTCTGAGGAGTTCTGAATTGGAGTTTCAATAAAGGGAGATTAATTTTTATATCTTTATTATCTTGTATATATTTTTACCTTTTGCATTTTTAGTTTTCGAGTTTGTACTACTATGATCATTTTTATTTTGAATTGTTTGATTTTATATTTAACCCCTTTGCAAGTAATCAAGTATTAATATTGTTGAGGAATTGCCTTGCTTTGACTAAAATTTACTTTTAACTTTAGATGCTTATAGTTTATATATTATACGTAATACATATAATTATTATTTTAAACTAAATTAATTAAATCAATTAATAATTATATATAAATTATACATATAATAATTACAAGTTATAATGGGAAATACATGAAATCATTATAATTATTATTACAAAGAAAATCAGTACTTCCCGAGATTTGCCAATAATAATAATTACTAATGATCCGCTTCTGAATTGCGCCCCGTTCTTAGAGAAATTCTATGCTATATTGCTCAAATAAGAGAAATATATTAAATTATTGTAAAATAACTTTTGCACTAAATCTTTGAAACGCACACATTAATCTGTGGCTACTAATAAATAGATCAATAATTTCTTTTCATTTATATGGATATTCCGATGAATGCAAGTAAAGCAAATTATATTTCTCATTATATTTCTCATTTAATTTCTCAATATATTAAATTGAAATATATTAAATTTATATAAAAATGTATTACATTCTATTTAATGTATTTTTATATTTATACTTATATTTTTATATTATTTATATAAAAATATATTAAATATCTCAATTATAATTGAGAAATATAACATCCGAATCTTTACTGAATGGAATTCCTTGCGGCTAGGGAAAAACTCCTTTTGGCTGGGGCAATCCTTGTCAGAAGCTGCGATGGCATTGAGAGGGAGGAGTGTATTTTTCCCTAATTCACTTTTCTTTTCGTAACGAAAATTTACTCTGAACTATTTTTTTACAAATCACCTATATACAGAGATTTTTTACAAAAATTTGTCACGTGTTCCGCCATTTCACACTGCATGGAAAAGGAGAGATGCCCCGTGGAGGACTTTTTAACGGAAACTGGCTCAGATTCATGTTACATATGGGGAAAACACCATGCAGCCAGCCCGTTTGCCGTGACTCGAACCCCCGACCGAACTACCAGCGTTCAGCTGTTCTTACTGCTCGACCGCTGGTGGGCATACAGATGTTTGAAAGAATGATCATTGATACTGTTTTCATATATGAGACAGGAAGCGATCTTATAGTCCATTGCCAGAATTATCATCGAGTCTCAACGTCTTTCTCCCTTTTTAACCCGGCGGAAGTCGCACCAAGAAAAGTTACTAGAATGGGTATCACATACCCCAATATTTAAAATACGATAAAAATAGTTTCATTTAGTTTTAAAGCTGTTTTTCTTGTTCTCGTGTATTATAAATACGTGAATAATAATTGGGTTTCAAAAAATTAATTTCCAAAATAATCTTAGAGTTAAAATTAAGATAAATGAAAATAATAAAAAAAATAAACATCATGCCTCTAAGTTTCATTGCATCTCTAATACACAATGCTTATTTTATTTCTTCACACTTTGAACGAAATACATTCATGTGTTCTTGGCACAGAATGTTTTCACATTTTAAACATTGCATTCACGTTCTTCTGTCCTTGGCGCGAGGGCAAAAAATTTATCACATCTTTCATACTTAGTTGTTTCGAATTTCATGTATTCGTTTTAATTCTTCGTCAAAACTTCTGCTTTTGTTTTGCATGCAGTACGTCAGTTTCTTGGTAAAGTATTAATCTCTGATCTTTGTTCAATACTTTTTTTCATTAATTGTAATGGTAAGTCCTGCAAAAACAGACTTCTGTTTCTGGTTGGTGGATTAGCAGTTGAATGTAATATAATTCAAGTATTTATTACAGCAACATTCAGTGCAAGAAAGAAAATTACCATTGGCCACCTCCTCGTTATTCTGGCAATTGAATAATTGGCTGACATTTCATCCCCCATATCCACTGCTCCTTTAGTCATATTATAAAAACATATAATTCCTGACGTTTTATTTTCTCCAATAGTATCATTTATAGTATGATCGTTATATAATGTTGAAAGCATAAAAACAGTTTTTCCTTTTTTAGGAACATCAGGAATTAATGTTTTATCTTTTTCGAAACCAAAACAGTGTAGAAAATATTCCTAGTTTCATCTCTAGTTTCCGAAATGCAATCTTCATCGCTTTCAAATATTCCTAATAAATCTCACAGACGTTGCATCTCCAATTCATAGGAAGTCATTCTTTTTACCATAATGCAGTTAGACATTTTTAAGAATTTAATGTCAAGTACTTTAAAATTACTTGCGAGTAGAAGTATTTACTGTTACACTCTATAAATAAATTTCTAAACTAAATATTCAGTCAAAAAAACACTTACGCGGACAGGCGCGTGGGGTGTGTCATACCCCAGTTCCAACAAAATACCGATAAATCTTGTTCTGAAACACACAGGCAAAGAAAAAGCTGTTCTGAACGTCAACCACAACTAGAAACTTAGCTACTGAAATCAGCGCAGAATTTCAGTTTCACAAGTTAGGAATATTCTACTTTTATGTAGGGTTGGGTTATGGTCCCCACGCGCTTTCCCGCGGGTTAAGTACAATGTTGACTTCATTCATTCAAATATTCTGAGATCGTAGATATTTTTCGTCTGTTTCTTTTTAAAATCCTTATCTTCGTCTCTTTTATTCGAACATTTCGAGAATAGCCAAGGCACAATCGGCCTCCCGTTGGATACTTGTCCATGGTTTTTTGCCCGAAAATTCCTTCCTCCATCGACGAATAACATTCGACCTCTCTGATGATTTTCTCTCCCGTCTAATACTTTTTCCTCAAATCCCTTCCAACCTGCCCTTCCTTCTCCTCGCAACGAAAGATCATCCCTTCGATAGCACTTGCTTCTCCCTCGTTCTGGAAACTACTCTGCGTTTTTTAACGAGTTGCAAGTCTTTCTGCTTGATTTTTTATGTTTATTTTTTTTTTTTACAATTTCTTTGCATAAAATATTCTACATAACAGTATTTTATACCGTATTATTACCCAGTTATATGATTATTACTAAACTGAATAAACATGTGCAATATTTTAAATTATTTGAAAACTACTCATCTATCGAACCCATTTGGTACTTACGTATTAACGCAACCAGGCCAAAATTCACATAAATCGGCAAATTTGGCGACCGTACTTACGGCAACCTTATGTTAATTTATTAAAGCGAGGTGTGCGTAGTTCGTAGATTCGTTCGTTGCCTACATTGTGCCATTCGTAGATGTTTTTTTTAAGTTAAAACATGTCGCTGTGTACATGGATTCTTGTCAAATATTTTTGGTTAGAAACTTTACGTTTTTGCTATCTAAATTTTTTGTTTTTGTTTCGGATTTTTAGCTTAAATCGTGTGTTCAAAACGTAGTTTTTGCATGTGCGAAAACCGCGTTTTTGGAGACCTTTTAGGCTTAAAGTTCGAAATATAGACAAGAATCCATGTACACAGCGACATGTTTTAACATAAAAAAACGTCTACGAATGGCACAATGTAGGCAACGAACGAATCTACGAACTACGCACACCTCGCTTTAATAAATTAACATAAGGTTGCCGTAAGTAGGGTCGCCAAATTTGCCGGCGAATTTTGGCCTGGTTGCGTTAATACGTAAGTACCAAGCATTTTTAGGAATTTACGAAATAAATTAGGATTATGCGATGCTTTTTAATCAATGTATTAACAATTTGTACATTATTTTATAATTATTAATTTCTTTAAAATAAAAAAGATCTAACTTTCTATTGAACTAAAAATTCGAACAGACCCTTTGAACATCTGTATCTCATGAATTTTCCATGATACAGATCTGGATATTTCCCGTCACAAATGAATAGTTTCAGTTTTAAGGGAATTTATTGCTACAGCGTTATTCTTCGTGTAACTTCACGTGATGTGAATTTGTATTTATTTAATTTACTTGAATTTATTTGAATTATTTGAAATTATGATTTGAATTTCAAAGAAGTCCTTAATTAGAATTGCAATCTGCAGCAAGCTACATAAATTTTAACAAAGGCTTCCTGGCAAAAAATTCTGAACAACCAAATAGTTACAGTTTTAAAGCAATTTATTGCTACAGAATGGTTTCAGTGCGAGTGGTGCATGATCGAGTACCCGGTTCTTGGGGGACTTACCTCCATCGAGAAATTTGTCCACTTCGAGAATATCACTCAGAGATAAATTACAGTGCGTATGCATTACGGAATGCGAGTGGTGTTAAAGAATATCGAACTGAGATCGAACTGGAAGTGGGAGAAATACCTTATATACTCCCCTTTTTAAAGGGCGACTAGGGTTTTAGGGGGGGGGGACCTAGTCGCCAAATCCTGGGTGCGTAGAATCATCATCCACAACCTTTTTAGTTCGAGCGCTACTTGTAGAGTCATTAGGTATTTTTTCTGAAGCCAGAGAGAGGAAAATTTAGCAACGCCTTCGCCAAGTACGTTGCACTACTGAGAGGAAAAACAGTCGAGTTCAGCGTACGGCTGTGACGCATCCTCCTGCGTCTGCAGCAGAAATTCAAGCTGAAGTTGGCACCATTGTGACACAAGGAACTATTACAAATCGGTTACTTGAAAGATAGCTCCGAGCCAGACTTTCTGTAGCGTGCATTCCACTGACTCTAAACCACTGCATTTGCGACGTCAGTGGTGTCAAGCTAGAGCTCATTGGGTGGAGATCTGTTGTATTTTCTGATGAAACCCGGTTTTGCCTTGATACCAGTGATGGCGTGTGTTGGTTAAAAAGAGGTCAGTTGAGAGCTTGCAACCAACCTGTCTGCGGCCCGGACACACTGGACATACACCTGGAGTTATGGTCTGGGGCGTAATTTCATGACAGCAGGAGCACTCTCGTGGTTATGCCACGCACTCTGTCTGCAAAGTTGTATGTCAGTCTGGTGATTCAACCTGTTCTGCTGCCATTCATGAACAACATTCAAGGGGGTGAGAGGGTATTTTCCAACAGGATAACGCTCGCCATCATACCGCTGTTGCACCCCAACATGCTCTACAGAGTGTCGACATGTTGACTTGCCCTGCTAGATCACCAGATCTAATTCTCCAGTCGAGTACATATGGGAGATCTTTGGGCGACAACTCCAGCGTCATCCACAACCAACATTAACCGTCCCTGTATTGAGCGACCAAGTATCTGTCATCAACATCAGAGAGAGAGAGACCATCAGAGAAAAGCTGAAGATTTAACATTCAACTATTTAGATAAACAATAACAAGTTTTCTAAAAAAAAAAAAAAAAAAAAAAAAAAAAAAGACCTAACAAGTTTTTTTAATCAAAAAAACTAACGTTTATGTAATATTTAATAATTTTAGTAGCTTTCCATACATATTATAGCTAAGAAAAAAGTAGCATAGCCCTTTTAGTTTAGGAATTTGCATGCACACTTAGGGAATTTTATTTAATAGTTAATTGCCTGCAATGCGTTTAATGTTAAGCTGAAATCAAAGTTTGGTATTTTTGAATTAATGAGAAATGCGTTGAGAGAGAAATGTAAGTTCGATAAAAAAGAAAATGGAAACTTTTTATTTCATTTCTATTTATCATGATCATCAAACTTTTCTAAAATTTTCCCTGGATTTTATAGGGATAAAATTCAATCACTAACCAAATTCTCAAGTCAATATTATCCCCAGACAGTCAAATAACTTCCTTGCTCTAAATACCTTCCTTAAGAACTTCTGCGTGTATTTTAAGAATTAAGTTAAGTGAAAATCAGGTAGCTTTGCTACTTTTGAATCTTACATTTTGTTTAATTAGTTTTTAACTGATATTATGCATTTTTAGAATTCGAAAAACTTTCCCACTTGATAACATTTTATTGAATTGAATTTTATTGAAGCATATCTAGAAAAACTACATGTTTTTTTAAGAAAATTCAAATCCTTATATATATGCCTTTTTTACGCTATTGGCTTTTATATACGAAGTGATAAATAGCATAAATCAAGTTTTACATATCTGAAACATGATAAATATTATGTTCAAAGCTCTTATCATAATTACAATTGTATTAATTTTAAACCATAAAAAACGACTACATTCATACTCCCTGAAAACTTTGCTCTTTTATAGAAACTGATACAGGTTATGCCCTGTTATAATCTTAAGACATAATCCCGACGTAAATTTTCCCGAGGCAAGGAAAATAGGCAGATGTACAATCGGTGTTATCTTTGAAAGCCTATATTCATTTCGGGAAACGGGAACAGCAAGGGACTATTGTAATATGAACTAAAAGATTAGGGCATCATATGTAACAGAAAATCTGAAAACGGAAATAATCGGAAGCAGTTCTGTTTTAAATGAGATACACGAAGGAAGTACAACTGCATTTGATGAAGAGCACATTACGTATAGGGAAAAGCCTTTTCACCTGTTTAATTAGAAATCTGAAAAAAAAAAGCATGCTCGCGTGTTTTTATATATATATATATATATATAAAAACACGCGAGCATGCTTTTATATATATATATATATATATATATATATAAGGAACCCTCTCCTCTCAAGAAGGAGTTCCAGTTTTAGAAAATAACTCATTTCGCACGTGTGTCTATTTTAAAAAGTGAAGAGGTCTCTTCAGAATCAGAGTTCTGTAGCCTCTGTGTTCTAAATCATAAATGACTCAGTCATAAAGAAGATGTTCTAATTTCGCGAATATTGCATAAAACGTATGGAACTTTTATTTAATGAATTTAAATATGTCGAACATTTTATTAATTAGATAATTTATTCGAGGGAGACTATATAAAATGTCATTTTTTGCTACTAATACAATCCTTTCAATCACCGGGCAGACTTGTTTGTCTACGTTTTTAAATATTTTATAACTGGATGCACACGTTTAGGTTTAGAGTTAATATTTGAGGGAATAACTATGGTTAAAAAATTAAAAAATTATGGTGAAAATTAGCATGATTTCTTTCTGTATGTTTATCTGTTTTCTAGTCTGTAACTCAACTAGTCATATATTCATTTCTTATAAATGGTAAATAATATAATTATTACAATAGAAAAGCTTTAGGTTGGTGCAAATTTCATATAAAATCTGCTAATTTAGGGCTTCTTTCTTTAACTATGTATTTTGTATGTTTCTTTGAATTTTGTATTTTAGATCGTATTTTTCTTTTCTCTACAGATTTATTTAAGCATTCTTCATAGGTACCCCGATGGAAAGCAAATCCCATAAAATATTCATCTTCCATCTCTGTACCCTATACGTAAGCTTATATTACCTTAATAATTAATCCAGCTCTTTACTATATCATCATCAGTGAAAAACACTTAGTGAAAACACTAGCATAAGTTTTTATTTACCACTCTTTATTTTGGGGAAGGGGAGGGAACTCTGTAAATCATGAGGAGTAGAAGCTCAATATATTTTTTCCCCCTGCATAGAGACCTACGATCTGTATTTACGCTGCTGATTACAGGAAGACGACACAAACTACATGGAGATAATTCTTTGCATTAACTAAGGCTCGAATTCGAGATACAAATACCAATATTTCATGGCTTCAGTCTCTAAGTCATTCATAAGCCAGTGGATGAGCCCTGAAATATATTTACTATATTAGCTAACTCTTGTAGGAACTGAGTATCATTATAACTAGCCTTATCTCGAATATTTCATTTAATTTTATGGCTTAAGCCTATTATTTTTAAAAGTTTACAATAATCTATCACTTATTCTTGGAATAAAGTCATTTTACTTTGGTATTTCTATAAGATTTGCATTTCAACTAAAAGCTGGCCCTTTGTAAACTTTTCTTAAAATATATTTGCAATAAGTAAGATTTAAAATTTTTCTACTTGTAATATAGTGCCTCTCATGGAAGAAAACCCATTGTTTTTTTGCCTTACATTAACTGTACTAATTAGTTTTGGAACGGTATCTAATTCGACAGTATTATAACAGTTGTTTTCAATAAAAATTTATATTAAGCTGCGAAGATAGTTCTAGTCTGTTCTTTACAGTATGTCAATGGTTCCTAAAATGTGGATTGTAAGACAATTTTCACGGGCTACGAAATGTTTTGAATTTTTTTTTTTTTTCTTTTTTGTATTATTAATCATTTTAGTAGTGTTAATACATTAGAACGTGAGACCCAGTCATTTTGGTTGCATTTAAATAAGAGATTTACAAGATCCTATTAAAATTTTTGTATTCTTAAAATTATATTTCATATTACAAATAGCGTATATATTTGCAACTGTGAATTAAATTATAATTATCCCTTTTTAATTACATGTATTTGTCTATTAGCAGTCCATCACTGCATTATTTTCTCCTACGAATGTCTTTTTCTCCTCTTCTATTTTTTTCTTTTTTAACAGAGGAATTAAAACAAACGATACAATTTTAGTATAGCAATATTAATTAGCAGTGAACTTATTTACGAAAAGTAATTTAAATGTTGAATTAAACCCGTTTCTAAAGCTTAAGCTGAATGTCTGCTTATAAATATATATCTATATATTTAAGATCATACAACATTATATATATATATATATATATATATATATATATATATTAATCAGAAATATTTTATCCCAGAGCTCTCTCTTTCCCCTCGTTATCTTAAAAATTTAACATTACGAAACTTACTTTAATCATTTGCCAATTTAAAGAATATTTTAAAAGTAAAAGGGAAATTATATTTAGCATAAGTTTTGGGTAGCTACTTTGTTGCATTAATCAGTCTTTCGATTTCAATTATACCAATCAACATAACATATGTAACATAATGTAAGTTGATTTTCGATATTAAGTAGACTTTGTTAAGTTTTAATTATTTAACATCCTGAATTTTATTTTTCAATCAAATTTTTAATATAGTTATCTTTCTTTTCCTTACCTTCTACTGGTCAGATTTCTTAAATAAGTATAATTTCTTGAAGCCTTACTTAATTCATTCAAACCTTTCTCTTCACGTTATAGATTTTTAAAATATACACTAACTTCACATTTCTTTTTTGGTCGAACTGGATACGGAATTCCACAGGAATGGGTTATAAAGTTAAATCTCCGTTTATGTTCATATATGTTTAGGTTAATTTACGCATTTTACACTAAGCATCAAGATTCAGTTCATAGTTTAACTCATTAAAAGCAATAAAATATTTATTTATATATTCCGATGCGTAACACTTAAGTGTATAGTAATTAAGTGATGAATAATCGTTCCAGTTGTGCATGGTTTCTTTTCATGTTAGACAAAGATACGAATTCCTATTTAAAAATGGACTTGAAATCAAAGAGTGCTGTGAACGCCTTATTTCTTGTACATGGTATCATAGTCCAGGTGCATAAATTAAGTTTAATATTATTAAGTATTATTCTACATTTCATGATATTTTTTATGTAACCAATAAAATCTTTTTTAACTCAAAGAATAGCTAGAATAAAATTTGCACTCATCCGTATAAGGAAGAATTTTTTAATGCTGTAGAAATCACTGAAAAAAGTTCACCTAAAATTTGTATCTAAATTTGTATCAATGTTTGGCATTATATCTTTCTACCAAAGTAGTCATGGATAATTTGTAAACTCCTTTAGCAAATAAGAAATATAGTTAAAAAATTTAAAGCTTTAGCTCAGCTTTAAAATTAGGCAAAATTCTACTTAAGAGTGGCATTCATTTTTAAAAAAATTCTACGTGTTTGGAAAGAATTTGACAAAGCTTTGCTTTCTTTTAGTCGTCACAAGCTAACTTTTTTATGTAAACGGCATATTAAACTTAAGTTCATCCATAAAATGTAATAAATTACAACCACACATCTAATGGTGCCATCAATCTTGAACAAATGAGGCATGCAGATAGAACTCATTTCTTTTGTTTTGGTCGACTAGTGATCTAACAACTAAAGCCGGGAGACACTGGTAATATCGGTTCAAGTTCCATTCGCGGAGAATGAAATGTGTGGCTGCGGAAGTTCTCCAAGATTTTCTTCATGAGCAACTTATGTGTGCATGGCTGTAATACTCTTCTGTTAACTGAGTTATTTTGATTTCTATTAAAATGGAAGTAAAATCTTTCCATTTCTTATTTGGTAATAACCCTTCCTTCCCTAAACTCTGTGAAGTTTAGATGAATATTCACGAGAATCTGGCAGAATTGCGCCAGTAGAAAATTATTCATTAACATCTAAGCTCTAGTCCTCTATGCGTAAACTCCTAAGATTTAGTCCTTATGGGAGTCGTCAACTTTTTTGTCATAATTATGGAAGTAATAAGGCAATTACTTTTGTTATTTATTTCACATGACAGTAACGATTCCATTATAATTGTTCATTTTATGATATGATATTGTGGGATTTTTTCCGAAGCAAAAGAAAGATAACACTAATAAAGAGAATAAACTTGTTTTCTGAGTTGAACAATGTTTAAGCAATAAGCGATTGTTCTGGTGGAACTATGCTGGCTGGCTTTAATGATGTACAAATTAACGGTTTCTTTACATATATTTTCCCTACTTGTAATAAATTATCCCAACTCTTTATTCAAATAGTATTTCTTTATTTTTCCTACTTGTAATAAAATATCCTAACTCTTTATTCAAATAGTATTTCTTTAAATACTATTAAATTCTTAGAATCTTTGAAAGGCAGCTGCGAAGAGACTATTAATGGTTTTGCTTCCTCTGAATTAAACATCTACATAAATTCATATAGCTATATACTTTACTATGACATTCTTAATTAATTCTTTTACCATTTTCTGTATTAGAAAATTAATTTTACATAGAGCTATAAACCATTTATGACCGTAGAGATCCTTTCAACTATCAAATTTCAATTCTTCTCTTAGTGCCTTTTTGGAAAGTCATCACACTGTGGTAATCATCATCTAACTTACAGAGTTAGACCCCCCCCCAATGGATTGATAACTGTTTTTTTTTTTATGAATGTGATACATTTGGATAAAACAGAGACTGTAACTCCCTCGTATCAGTTTCTAATAACATTTGCTTAAATGGGTAATTTACGTTTTTCGATTTTATTATCTCTTTGAAATTTTACTCTGTTATTTAATGCTTCCCAATAGAAAACTTGAATAATCTTTAATAAATGTTAAATACTATAACTTTCTTATCAGGAAGAAATAATATTTCTAATAACATTTGCTTAAATGGGTAATTTACGTTTTTCGATTTTATTATCTCTTTGAAATTTTACTCTGTTATTTAATGCTTCCCAATAGAAAACTTGAATAATCTTTAATAAATGTTAAATACTATAACTTTCTTATCAGGAAGAAATAATATTTCTAATAACATTTGCTTAAATGGGTAATTTACGTTTTTCGATTTTATTATCTCTTTGAAATTTTACTCTGTTATTTAATGCTTCCCAATAGAAAACTTGAATAATCTTTAATAAATGTTAAATACTATAACTTTCTTATCAGGAAGAAATAATATTTCTAATAACATTTGCTTAAATGGGTAATTTACGTTTTTCGATTTTATTATCTCTTTGAAATTTTACTCTGTTATTTAATGCTTCCCAATAGAAAACTTGAATAATCTTTAATAAATGTTAAATACTATAACTTTCTTATCAGGAAGAAATAATGTTTCTAATAACATTTGCTTAAATGGGTAATTTACGTTTTTCGATTTTATTATCTCTTTGAAATTTTACTCTGTTATTTAATGCTTCCCAATAGAAAACTTGAATAATCTTTAATAAATGTTAAATACTATAACTTTCTTATCAGGAAGAAAGGGGTGATAATTTTTGTTATTTAAACATATCAGAAACCAGTCACAACAAACTACTGCTACTTATATTTATGTGTCTCTTATTACCAATTACTATTTCTCACATTTGTGTCGCGCATTATAAAACTATTTAAAGAAGTTCATAAATAGTTGCAAAATTCAAAATTAACTATAAAGACTGCATTTTCACAGAATGAAAACTCATGGCAAACCAGTATGGTAATAAAAAGTCAATTTTAAGTATTAAAAATAAAAGTAACACATAACTAATAATGCAATTTTAATTCATCATTATTTTACATGAAAAATCAGTAATCGAAACTCAATTTTGTGTCCGATAATAGCAATTCTGGTACAGGCTTCTAAAGCGCAATAAAAGGTTCCATAAATACGTTGAAATGCTGTAAGGAAAAATAATAATTTTAAGATTTCTGAGAATTATAGCTTTTCAATTTGTTTCGAATTTCTTTCAGTGCTTTTAATTAATACATTTTATTTCTATATGTTCTTCAAGTATTTAGTGCAAATAAAAAATGCATGGTAGTAAAATCATACAATATGTTTACATGTGCAATGTAATACAGATGTCTTTAAAATGCATGCATACAGGATATTAGTTCGAAGTTTGTGTATATAATGAGAGAAATTGATCTAGAAATTGACGTTAAGGATTCACTTGTTTAACATTTTTTTAATAAATGTATATACAGGATTGTTATAATTTAAGTTCCACTTTCAAAGACTGTAAAAAAATAACTTTTAGATGAATGTTTTATTAAATTATTAAATGTTTTCTTTGTGAACGCCTAAAATAATCGTAGTGCACTTAATTAACCCATTATCATTGTTGCAAGTGTATTAGGGATATTTTTGTTTTTTCTAGACATAAGCAGCAACTTAAAACTAATTTCTTTAAACTAGCGGGGGTTATATATTGCGCATAATGACAGCACCTGTCTGCAGCGAAATGATGGGAGAAAAATGTTAGGACTTCGGCCGCCGCGCGCCGTAAATTACGTCTCTCCCCATTTGTCTGTACTTTGGTGATATACTCCGTGAAGCTTTATCTCCTCTGAGTACAGTGAAATGGACCGGAACGCTTGCAGACAGAGGAGCACAAAATGGTTTTCTCGGTACATGAAGTTGGAAGAGGGCAAAGATTCCGGGTTTTGAGTCAGTATTGTCTGCGGTAAATTAGATCGTAGAGTAAGCGTCCTGCAGATGGTACTGATACTCAGATAACTAAATAGTGCTGGTGGATTCTGAAACTAAGGATTCTTCATAATATACAAAATATCACATCGCAAATACTTCTATGTTATCTCGCAGAAGCATGGTAAAGATCCATGCTTATAAACTTATAAAATGCTGACCGACTTATAAAAACGAACCATTGCTGCTTTTGTATTGTGAAATTGGAAAGAATTTAAATTTAATGGAATTAAAAATTTAATAGGTTATTAAATTAATTAATGGAATCATTTTCATTTATGTATTATACCGTATTTGCGTTTAATTTCATATTAAAATAATAGCTTTTTGTGGTGCATTTAAGAAATAACTAACTAAAAGCGATAAATCGAATATTATATCATTATCATTCCTTTAGAAAATGTCACTTTTTAGATACGTGAGCTTATTATCAGCAGTTTTTAGCTTTGTGCAGACAGAAAGAGTTTTGTTAGTAAACATAATTATTATATAATGAAATATAATCTCGTGAATAAAGGTTAAGGTTATTTTTACAGAAATCTAATACACAGCGACATTTTAATGCATTTTTAACTTTATTCAGCAAAATAAATAACATTATTTTTTAATATGAATAAAATATTTTACAAAATATTAGATTTCAGTGCATTTTACAGAACATAAAATTACAACTTTGAGTTCACAGTATAAATGTGCACAAAAATATAGACAGCGAAATATGTTATCTCTGCACTTCATTCATGAACTTGCAGAATTTACATGTCCATAAGGGATGATGATAAAAAGTTTAACCTTAATAAGCCTAGCTAACATGAGTTATGCGTTTTCTCAGAATGAATTTTTAATGTTAAAGCTTATGTTTTAAAAAGAAAAAGGTGATAAGTGTATATATAAAAAAATATTCAGGAAAGGTAATATATAAAAATAAATATTCGAATGCCAGTATGCTGGCAGAATGCTTTCGTGTGTTCTTCCAGCAGTAACAAATGCCGGGAAAAGGGAGGGAGATTTCGTCAAAACGTTTTTAATGTCCACATTGAAATACTTGGGTAGTAATTGTGCTTATTACAATGGATAAAGGAAATGAAACAGAAAAGTATCAGCAATACTTTCACTTCATTAGACCTCAATTATTCGAATCTTAGATATGCTGCCATATAACCAACAGAAAGCTGCTTTAGAGACTTAAAGGATAAGCTTTGTTGAAAAGCACAATTGTGGGTACGTGAATGGGTTGTAATCCCTCTTCATGTAATCCTCTTAGCTCGGGAGAAACCCCAAAGGCTTCAAAGATAGTTCCAAAGATCTATTGGGCCATGAAAGATTTTTGTTCACTTACAATGTCACTCCGATCTCTTACTTTTTACTCGGTGCTAGTGTCTTGTAGGCCTCAGTATATACCGAATCGAGACAAGGGATATAATAAGGGCCAAACTGCATATAAAAAATTATAAATGAATTTAAGAAGAAATTACAGCAAAAAAAAAAAAAAATAAATAAATAAAAAATAAATAAAAATGAAGCAATTTATAGCCTGTTCTTATAAATATCTATGTAGCCGTTATTATTATTATTTTTGATTCCACAGCACAAACCATCAAAATAAGGACATGGGAGATTTCCAGCAAAATGCAATTGTCCTAAATAAACAATGGAAATTTACAGGAACTTTTTTTTTTTTTTCCTTTGAATATCTGCGGTTTTAAAATGGCTGTGGAAATAAAATTATCAGCCAATTCAGATTATAAAATTCAAATTTTTGTATCAGTATCATTGCTAAGTATCAATATCACTGCTAAGTAAATGCATTCAAACTGAATGGACTTGGAGAGTTTTATATTTCCTTGAGAAATCCCACCCACGCCTCATACATTACAATGTTTAAATATTTGACCTGTCTTTCTCGAAAATTAGTGGGTCGAAAACTACCCACGCTATGAGATATCCTGTTCACGTCAGAAGACCTTGGAGATTTCCTCCCATTCATAATAACAGAAGCCTGTAGCATAGTTGCATTAGTTCTGCTACCTAAATGTAAAAAAAAAAAAAAAAAAAAAAAAAAAAAAATTAAATATTTCCTTGACTAATAATTTTCGCGCAGTATATTTTTTCTAAAATTTTGTTCAATTATTTATTCTTTTTTAAGTTACTGCGCTGATGAAACGCACCAGCTTAACAGTAAGTAACTTGAGATATTGAAAAAAAAAAAAAAAAAGAAAAAAAAGAAAGAATATTTGCATAGCACTTCTCCCATCATTGTTTCTTCATTGCATCTGCATGAACTAAGAGTAAATGGGAGTTCAGAATATATATCTTTACTAAAATTTCTCATCAGAAGCTTAATAAGATTTCCTAAGAGAATCCAGTGAAAAACAAGGCATTCTAAAGAGCAAAGAACATATAATTCTTTTATTTTCCACTTTTTATATATACTTTACGTTATTTATTCATTCCTTGAACTTTTTAAGTAGAACGATTCCAGCCAATGAAACAACTAGCCAGAACTGTTTACCACTGCCGCGTAACATTTTTTTATTAGAAATTTCGAAGGGCCTCCTAGTTCGCAATTTAGAAGATGCATAAATTATAAATATTTGTAAAGTATTTAGAATACGTTAAATATTTTTTAATATTAAGATCATGTCATATTAAAACATTGTTTCAAATATCGTCTATTAAATGCATTTGCATCAGTTAACCAGTTTATTTTAGTTACTGAAAAAGATAATCTACATTTAACACCAATTCCTCATTTCTACAAAGACTACGCAACGCCGTTAGAACGTGAAAATAATCGTACGATTATTTGTTCAAGCTCTAACGGCAATAACATAAATAATAAATAATATAATAAACAAGAAAAAAGTCGTAATAAGTATGGCATAAGTTCTAACCTGGGTAAGGTAATGGTAATAAGAATGGCATAAGTTTGTATTAATAATGGCATAGTCGTAATAAGAATGGCATAAGTTCTAACCTGGTAATAAGAATGGCATAAGTTCTAACCTGGGTATGCCACCATCCTGTTAAATCCTCAATACACGCCATAGTTTTGTACTCTCAATAGAGCCAAACATCATTTTCACGCCTGGCTGTCGAGTAAAATTGTGTCTGCGAAAGCAAAGGGTGAAACGTTTTTCAATATTTATAGAAGTGACGCGTTTTTTTTTTTTACTCTAACCTCCGTATTCATTATGTATCAAAAGTAACTCACAGTCTGAGCTATCTTTAGCACATTTGGCATTCTACATTGGTATTTATGGAATTTGAGACATGATGCAGAGGGTTACAGCCGAAAACATCGCGGCAAAAACATCGTGGACGAAAACGTCGCGGAGAAAACAACGCAAGGCGAAAACGTCGTGCTACAAAACATCGTGGGAGAAAACATCGCAAAGAGAAAACATCGCAGTTCTAAAACATCGTGGTACAAAACACCGTCGTCGAAAATAAAGCGGACATTTGAAGACGAAAACGTCGCGGAGAAAACAACGCAAGGCGAAAACAAAACATCGTGGGAGAAAACATCGCAAAGAGAAAACATCGTGGTACAAAACATCGTCGTCGAAAATAAAGCGGTTCAAAAACTTCGCAATTTAAAAACATCGTCGTCGAAAATATCGTGGTAAAAAATAAAGTATTTACAAATCATCGCATGACGATAACATCGCAGACATGCTTTTTTCAGGCATGCTTTAATAAGTGTAAATGGATATTCCCATAATGATTTGTGAGCGCAAGATGGAAAGAAGGATAATTTTTACTTTCATATTTTTTATTAATTAATAAATTTTTGCTCAGAAAATAAAAAGGAAACTTAAGCATAGAAAATTAATGCAACTTATAGCACTTAATAGAATTTTAAACCGACATAGTTAACTAACAAAGGCCATTAATAAATCATTTTTATAAAGTTTTTACTGGTAATATTTCATGAAAAGTATAATCTATAAGTTACATTTAATTTTCTATGCTAAGTTTTCTTACGTTTTCAGCAAAAATTTATTAGTTAATAAAAAATGTGAAAGTAAAATTTATCCTTCTTTACACCTTGCGCTCACAAATCATTATGGGAATATCCATTTACAATTATTAAAACCTGAAAAAAGCATGTCTGCGATGTTATCGTCATGCGATGATTTGTAGATACTTTATTTTTTACCACGATATTTTCGACGACGATGTTTTTAAACTGCGATGTTTTTGAACCGCTTTATTTTCGACGACGATGTTTTGTGCCACGATGTTTTAGAACTGCGATGTTTTCTCTTTGCGATGTTTTCTCCCACGATGTTTTGTAGCACGACGTTTTCGCCTTGCGTTGTTTTCTCCGCGACGTTTTCGTCCACGATGTTTTTGCCGCGATGTTATCGGCGGACACCGATGCGGAGTTATGTGCAGAGCGCGCTGTAAGTAAAAATTATACATACTCGTAATATGGCGCTAATGAAAAGTATGGGCTTGACAGTTCGTTACTTGGTACATTATAAAAGGGGATAACATTTGCATAGAATTTCCTCTCAGTCATTGTTTCTGTGTCATGTTTTTATGTCCATGTCTCTTTCAAAGAAGCCAGACTAGATTTTTTTACATTTGTGTTTTCTTTTTACGTGTTGTCATCCCAATGAGCTATAATTAGAGAGAAAATTTATTTTACCTTCTAAATGGTTGAACACAATCAATTATAAAACGATCGCAGAAAGCACTATAGCATATAACAAAACGTTATATGAAATATATGATTTAAATTAGAGAAGTGGTTCATTTATCCAACGCTAGTTTTTGTAGTAAAATGAAGTAACATTTTGTAATATTTATGCAGAAAAATCAGTTAGCTTGAAGTTTCTTGAAATTGTATAATAAAATAAAATAAAAAATAAATGTGTTTAAGCTGAGACTCTTATAACAAATTCCTTTATTTAAATTCAAACATAGAACGCAATGAAGGCTATGAATAGCTTAATAATATGCTTTGTATTTTAGTTCATATACATTACGCTGTCATACAAATTTTATAAAGTTTACGATTGAATTAATAAAAATACCATACGGGTTCTACTTTTTTCCTAAAACTAAGTATAGTTTTAAAATTTCAAGCAACAAATGGAACGGTAAATTGTAAGTACACATAAAATGAGACATTCAGAAGAAAATAACTGATATAACGAAATTTTACTTTGAAATTGCTTATCTTCTACCTCAAACTTTTCCAAGTGCATTTACTGGTTTCATATCCTGTGGAATGGGCTGACTGCATGGGAATTTCTATGGTTTTCTCATCTGTTTCATGAATGTGAGTGAGATTATCATAAAAAGACCTTCTAGAAAGGCATCCCTTTGTAGAATGACTTTTAAAGATAGCCTTTCTATGCTTTGCTTTCAAACAGTCTAATGTATTCTAATCAAGTATTTCTAATACTTGATTAGAATATATTAGATTTATTTGTAATAATAATACATTAAACCTGTTTTAATCATACGAATGCACTTGTCACACAGTTTTCTTGCAAACGATACGTTCATAACTTGCTATTTCTCCTGCCTTATCTCAGAAGCCATTTTTTTAATAGAATTATGATTTCATGAAATTATACACATTGATTTTTCTACGATCATGTAATCAGAGGGGAAGCAATTTATTACCGAAAAGTATTGGCTTCCAGCAACAAAAATAAATTCTTAATATAAAACTGGTATATTTTTCTTTATTTGAAAGCATAAGAAGTCGAGCTGAAAAATACAGGAATTGAGCAGCAAAGGTAAAGAAATATAGGTAATAAAAATAGATAAATAAAAATAACTTTTTTCGTGAAATTTTGGTACAAAAATGCAGCATTTGTTCATTATTTTCAGAAGTTCTTAACGGTCCACTACTCTTGGTGGTGTTTAAGTCACTGAACACTGAAAAGTCACTGAACACTGGTAGTTCAAATGCCAGCGAATGGGCTGGCTGCATGAGTGTATCTGTGGTTTTCCTTATGTGTAACGTAGATACGATCGAGTTTCTTTTAGAAAGTCCTCCATAAAGGCCTCCCTTACGCAGATAGCCCTTGCTGACTTTGCCGTAATCAAATAAACCAAACCAAGTACGAAGGTCTTTGTATCACAAATGAGAATTTCATTTATTTATTTGTTTTATCCACTCCCCAACACTTAATTTACTTCTGGTATCAAGAGCTCACTCTAGTAGCTCACTCTCTTACTTGAAATCAGGAATAAACCGCTATCCCTGTATTGTTTAAAACAGCTTCTGGTTTCATATTTACTTAGGATTTAATAAGATGTATATCATTATTGTTACCATTCCTATCTGCGAATAGCTTTCATACCAACATTTATGTCCCATGCAAACTGGTCTCCTTTTACTTAAAAAGTACCGTTATGTGAGATCAGGATAGGACCAGAATTAAGAAATTCAGCATTCAACTTGAGAAGTAGTGACCACATTCAATGTCCCATAAACCCATGGAAGCATGCATTGAAAAAAAAAGACTGACAAAAAAACAGTCTCAATATAAATTTTAGACTAAATTCACAATGTGCAGAAATTTATTAAATTCTTCCTGGGAGACTAATCATGGTAAGTTTTAAAAAAGATTTCAGCTTCTGTTTAACTTCTAACAAAGTTAGAAACTGCAAGTCCTTTTTAGGACTTGCAGTTAAGTGTAATAATTGAATCAAATAAAATATTCAAAATGCATTTTATCATCTTTCAAACACGCTAAATATTCATGCAACAAATTTCACTGAATGTATTAGAACTATCTTTATGTTTAATAACTATTTAAAATAGGCTAGAACCAAATTTATCAATTAATTGTTTTCAAAAAGCAAAGATTTTCATATGCCACAATATTCATATGATCAGTCTTTCCGTAAGTGTCTCTTTTAATGCTTCATATATAATCATTAAATCTTACAAGATGTTAAAATGAGGAACGCGAAGAAAACTTTGCAAATCACATTACACAAGGTACGATTTAAATTCTGTGTGCTTTCTTAGGCTGTTTAAATGACAATTTATTTCTTTTCTTTACAAAATATAAATTTTTCTTGTTGCTGTTGTTGCCCAAATGAAAACAAACAAAATCTGGAAACTAATTTAAAAAAGCTGTATAATATAAATTACGCTTGCATTTGTAATTTTTTGCACACAAAAAAGAAGTATGCTCTTTCCTTTTTCTTTACATAATTTTTCAATGTAAAACTACAATCATGAATATAAAATCACTTTTTTAACTATAACTAAGTTAAATTATATTCAATTAAACATTTTCATAGATCTCACTATTTAATAATTAATATACTGTACTAGAGACGGTTTTAAGCGTCAGAAAAAAAGAAAGGAAAAAAATTCTATACCGAGGCAAGCAACACATAGTGGTAGAATCTTCAATTAATTATGATAATGCTGCAGATGTTTGTTAAAATTCTCAGGTGGATTTGTTGTGAAATAAATGCGTTTTAAATTATATCATTTAGCTAAATTATTTAAAAAAATAAGTTAAAGGTTTAAGTTATTAATTACACTGTTAACAATCTTATTATTTTTAAATCGTTGTATTTGTTAAACAATTAAATATTCACTAAATTTGAAAGTTAAATTAAGAATCTTATGTTTAACCGAATAGCAAATCTCTGACATTTGATGCTACTTACAAAACCACGGGAAAGATAAATTAATGATCGCGAAGTTTTGCGCAATGATATCTCTTTCTAACAAGTCGCGTAAATGAGAAATTCGATATAGTATAAGGTACTGTAAAGGCCAAAAATAATTTAGTAAAATTCCACTGTAGATGTTTCTTCTATAACATTTAAAAAGAGTCTAAAATCACTTATAAAATTCTATGTAACGTAAATATTCTTAAAATTATATTGAGCTTCCGTCTTGTAGTAATTCTTCACAAGTATTCTGGACATTGAAAAAAATATATAATAAAATAAAAGTATAGTAAAGCACCGTGTATATGTCTTTCAAGGGACCGTTCACAAAACACGTAAAATGGAAATTTTAATTTAAGATATATAGATCATTTTAACACAACTTCTATTCAACTAATAATTATACAAATTTAACTTACTCATTCTATTTTCAGTTTGTTTAAAACATTATCTACACTTTAAAAATGTTATAATATTCCATATTTGAAATCGTAAGAATACAGACTATGCAAGGTTGAACATAAAAATGAGAACAAACAAACTTTTATGACATTTGCCCATCTTCAGTAAAAAAAGATTTTCTTTCAGGAAAGAGTTTAATGTAGTTGCACAGTAAACACGACTTTCTTTCTACAAAGAGTTTAAAGTAGATGCAGATTTCTTAATGTTTTAGATTTAAATTTTAACTTTTTAAAAGAAAAATATTATTAGGTGCATTTTAATGTGTCATTTGATTTTGAGCCTTTAAACAAAGCACTATGGATTGAATAAATTGTTTAAAAGTTTTCTCACTAGGATCTCGAAAAATAAAGAAATCTCTAAGCTTATTAGCGTAATGCATTATATCCTGGATAAATTGTTTTTCAAACAATTCATAAACTAAATCTACTTTTGAAGTCATTATTTGATCGACATTACTGTTTACATAATCCTGAAAAGTGATATGTTTTAGATTCCTCTCCTCTTTATCTGCAATCATGATTTCGTCGTCATTTTTGTTATCAAAGGTTTCTCCTGATTATGGGGGGAAAACAAATCTTCTATAAATTTGATTTCACTTCCGTCCAAATCAGAGAAGTCATATCCATAATCTCAAGTAAGCTCATTTCATGCAATCATATTTTAAAGGGCAACTTGAGTTAATCTCAATCTATAGAGTATTTTTAAATTATTAATTATGACCCTTTCTCTCTAAAAGTTGCAATGCCATTGCAAAATTTTCCAGGTAGAGTGGAACAAATTTTGTTTTTTCAAATAGATTGCTGGTTATGGAGCTGACATATAGTAATCCATGTAAAGGATTAAAAAAAATTAATAAAATAAAATTCCGGTACCCTTTTATTTATTTTTGTCATCATTCTATATAAACGTCCGTGATTATCCACGTTTTTTGTTCGCTTCAAACAATTTCGAAACGTCTTTGTTTCTATAACTGTCCTGTAACTGGAAGTATTTTCTTTAAGTTGACTTCAGCATTTGTCCCCCAGAGCAAGACAGTGAAGTTGACTGCTTTTTGTTACTCCGCCCTAGCTACTTTTTAAAGCTAGAATTCTTGCAGGCATAAGACTTTCATCAACGTTAAAAATGTATTTCAACTGATATCTAGTCATTTCGTACAATAAATTCTTGAAACAATCTTCAGATTCAGATGGGACATCTTGAGGTTCTCCGTTTATGAGATGACATGCGTTTTGAGTGAAGTTTAAGTTTTTGAATGCAACCAGATTTGAAAAAAAATAAATAAATAAAAAGTTTTAAAAAAATTTAAAAAAAAAAAAAACCTTTCGAATTTCTTTGGAGTGTTATATTTTTTCAATCTTCGGTATAAAACACAGTCATTCACGGGTATAATTGATGCACGGCACACAGTGAAAAGTTTCAGCAAAATATTCTTAAATTTGCAAAATTTGTCACCTTTGTAACACGCAACTTTTTTTTAAACGAATTTTATAGAAATCCCTGCTTTTAGTCCGTCAGAAATCACAAAAAATAGCAAAAGGCACAAAATGGCGAGATCTCCCCCCCCCCAAATGCTTTTAACCTTTGTCAAGCCTGTATTCTTATCAAATTCTTTCAAAATTTCAATTTCGTCTCTGAGATTGCTTTTCGCCTTCTAGACATTTTATTTTCGCTTTCTAGGCATTTTAACAACAAATTAAATTTAAAAATGAGCTGAAAAAAACAAATACCAGTCGACTTAAAAACGTATTTCCCTTCAGCAAGCTTCTATTTTCCACTCCCATTTTCATCACTCCATTTTCTGTTCAAGTGATTTCCTTTTTAATCTGAGATATCCAACGACTTTTTTCAGCCTTCGCAGAAGTGCGACTTCGGCATTATATCAAAAGATATAAATCAATTAAAAAAAAAAGTCAATGAATAAGTCAGAGGTCAGGGCAAAAATAACGTATAACTAAAATAGTTTACTATGGACATGCATAGGAATGGATAGCAACTAAGAAGCGATGTACAATAGTAAAACATGCAAAGCTGAGAAAGGTGTAAATCGTGCTTCACTGCAGTACACTGAAAGCAAATTAAACCACAGAAATGTCATAGCTTACTAAACTGTTCATTATCTTTTTCCACTATAGTCTGCCTTGAGTTTTAAAAAGTTGGTAGTTTAACTCAAAAGCAGATTTTTTTCGTAAACTGCTTACGTATTACAGCCGAGTCCCGCTGTAACGAACTTCAAGGAACTGGAAGTTTAGTTCGCAGTATCCGATCCGATATGAAAAATGGATTACCTCACAAAAACACCAGAAAATTGAATGAATAATAAAAAAAAAGAATTGATTAACATTGTCATATTTACTAGTAAGTGAAAAGAAGTGAATAGTAAATCTAATTATAAGAGTACTATTAATGTTTAATTGCAATTATTATAACGCAGAGTTATTAAATTTGTTCTTTGTTCTTTTCCAGTCCCTCCAAAGTGTCTGGAAAATACGCTGAATTTATCTGAACTTTTTATCTAGATACTGACCGATTATGACTTCTTTAAATGGAGAATCATTTCAGATTTTATTCCCCCCCCAACATCTCTGAGCTCCATCTTTCTCAGCTTTTTTCTCGCTTCCAAATTTTTTCTGTTATCTGACATTATAAAATTTTTATTTCTTTCATACGGTACTAGCTGCATACTTGGATAAATGGTATTTCGGGCGTAAGCTGATCTGACTGCGTTCATTTTGTATTTTTCGAATAATATTCACCTCATATTCCACACCAAGTTCGCCATGCGGAGGAATTTTCGACACAGAAAAAGAGTGTGAAGAGTCTGGTTAAAGAATAGAAAGAGTTTTTTCTCTTCTGAAAAATATGAAAAAGGAAGATAATTTCTCACCTACGTGTCTTATCCAATTGAATATTAAGAATACAATAATTTCCCTCCTAGTTATGTATGGTTGTGACATAAAGACTTGAAAACCTTTATATATTTTTTATTTTGTCTGGCAAAAGACCTAAAGAATGCAAAACCCATATTCGAAGGCTAGAACTTTAAGAACATCCATACTGAAACAAAGCAAACCGATAAGGATAAAAAAATTTCATTCTCTAAAAAAAGAATCAACTGAAAAACCACAAGTACATAGAATTCGCTACTTCCTCTTTACCCCAGAACAGCGAAAATTTCCATCATAGCATCAGCTTTGAATAGGCTGTTCAAACAGAGAACCTAAAAGGAGTTTGAGAACGCATTCCCGTTTTTTGGTTTAGTGACGACGTACCATATGGTGTCCTAGCATATGCTTATTGTAACCTCGTTCTGTTAGAGTTCGATGTTTTATCTCTCTGGCATAGCCTCTTTTTTTTTTTTAAATACAGAGAAAAGTGAGGCAGAAAATAAAATAAAAACGGCACAAAGATGAAATAAGGAATGTGAATGAAATGTGGATCCTGATGTCCTAAACGCGGTTGATTTTAACGGTTAGTAATTTTTTGTTAAAACTTGCAGTATTTCTGAAAAAATATGAAAAATACAAAAGAACTTTCAAGGATATCCATACAATTCGTTATATCCGTTTTTCATACTCTTGCAGGTTCCTTATAACGTACTCTTAGAGGTTCCTTATAATAGTATCAAATAACATTATGCGTGTAGGAAACTAGATGGTACCAAAATGTTGTTTTGTTCTATCCGGAAGTTCGTTATAATGGGTTCAACTGTATTACAATTATGTTTTAATAACAAGTTCCGAAAGGTTCAATATCAATCATTATTCATTTTGAGTCTGTATCTGTTATTCTAAGTAATTTACTAAATATATTTGATAAGGTCCCCCCCCCTATCTCATAAGTATCTCTATTTCATAAATTTATAGGTTTTCAGTCTTACATGAGGCCTAGATTGGAAGTATTGTCCATTAAATCTGTTGACCTACAATTCACTACTTGACTATATGGACATTTTGCTGAGCTCCTTAATCCCCTCCCCTCGCAGCTCTCACTAAGTCATGTTTAATAATAATACAATAATAATTTCACAGAGTAAAGCAAGTTCGGGGGGGGGAGAGAGGCTACATTCAAGAAAAAAATAGAAAAACGTCAAGATATTTGTTTGTAAAACCAAAATGGAAATGATAATGACATTTCAAAAGGCATAATTAATATCACAAAAAACAGATAATTTCTTCACGAACAAAATCTTAAAATTAACAAATATATGATAGTCAAAAGTTACAGTATGTTATTTACCAATGTAATAGAGTTTTTTAAAAAACAATCCCATTTCTTAATACCTTTTTAATGCTTTTTTTATTTTATACATTGTTTGATTAACTATTACACTGCATTTATGAAATTGCATGTTCATAGCTAACTCTTTACTGCGAGAATTAAGCTTTATTCTACAAATCAGGTTTTTCCATTCAAATCGTAGTAAATTTCTTAAGTAAATTACTCGTTAAATTCCTCATCATTGATTAAATTAAATTAATAGTAAAGAAGACTATATTTTAAGCAGAGAGGTAGAATGCCATGCGTCATGGCCTGCTCAAATCAAATTTGTGACAAACAAGGTAAATATATATTGGCTTGGAAAACTGGAGATACAAAATTATTTTAAAAGATTGCACTTTTTAGAAATAATGTTGCATATAAAATTAAATTAAACAGTCCATGGCGACTTGCATAACTGTAGATCTTCAGCAGAGAGATGATGCGTACTCCTATTTTGGATTTGTGTTGTCAAATATAAGATCATCATGCATAACTGCTAAAAGGGAAAACTCAGGATTTTCACCAATTATCTGAACAATGAGTATTATCTTTAAGACTTCGGAAATGTTTTACTTCGCAATGCAGAATGGCCACCAGAAAATATCCAGATCAATTTACACGAGATGGGATACGCTGGTAGACAAATTTAAGGAATAGTCACGTATAGCTTTACACTGGAGAAGCCTTGATATGTACAAAGTATGCAAAAGTGCCTCAGAAAATACTGTGAAGTGATAAGGAAAACAACGTAGCATAAGTAATATGTATTAAAGCTTATGAAGAAACTTCCTTCAACATTGGTAACATTCCGCTGGTTAACGTCAAACAAATAAATCACTGGTAGAGGTACTATAAGACGAACAGCTCATTCTTCAGTAAGGGATATTTCGAGCAGTGATGCATGATCATTGCCGTTTATGTCCAGCATTGAATTGAGGTGGCTGATAGGTTCTTGAGGAGGTGTCGCCAGTTTCTGTAATCGAGGTTTTCTGTCGTTGAATAATTTTCAGCGGGTGCAGATGTGTCACAGCAAGTTTACCCAGAATGGCTTGGTTGTATTTAACGGGATTTAGATCTAGAGGACTAGCTTTTCCATCCATACGAATAATAGATTTATCAGCCGTACTACACACAGTCAGCAGCCTCAATGCGTCACCTCACATGCGATGTGGCACATCTAATCATCATTTAAATTGGAGTTAATGACGTTCTGGAAGAGATTCATGTAAGCTAGAATTATCTCACGACAGCAGGATGCGGCGTTTATAGTACAGGCTTCATTTTATTTGCAACTTACGGTTTCCGTTATCTGCAGGTGAGAGCATCTCGAACTTTGCGAAAGATTATCTAGCACTGACCTCTTGCTTGATTAACTGAAGTCCAGTATCATTAATGAAACTAAATCTATTCTTGCCAATAAAAGTACCTTAATTACTGCACTGCAATCCTGCCCCATGTTCTTTTCTTAATTGTAAGCGGTGAAACATACGAATAGGCGTTAAAGAGACACAGCAAAATGCCTATCTTTATGAAGCCGTTCAGGCACAGAAAGCTGCGACAACTGGCGCTCTGGGCTATTATGCATATGATTTGCAATGGTGCTGGTCTCTCTTACTCTGTGTAATTGGTCATCACTATGTGTTGTAGTTGGTGAGCAACTGCTATTAGTTCTACCATTAGTCCTGAAAGCCGTACCAAGCACGTAGTAAGGTATTCGAAGAAAAGGCAAACTAGTCGGCCATATTTCTCATATTTTATCTTTTCTGCAACTTCCTAGTTAATCTGCCTCAGTTAAATTTATTTAGAAATTTTCTAGTGGTCATTTCGTTATCTGACATACGAAATGAAACTAAAAGTTTTCTAACTATTGCGGTTATTGTTCGGAATTGTTAAGAAAATTCTTAAGCTACTCCTGCTATTGTTCATGCGCTGTGATTTTACCATCATTGTCACGAAAAGCTTCTCCAAATTTTCATAGACTGTTCCTTTTAAGGTATAATACTACCATTAAAAAGTATTGTTATTCTTTTAGAACGTCAATATATGAGTTCCAAAGGATAACAACTAATTAATTAAAATTTATGGAAGAGTACAATTTATGGAAAGGAACTGCCGAGAAGTACGCACTTGAAAAAAGTTTAGGAACCACTAATAAGTCGTATATAATAAAATTAAATAAATAAAGCAACTTTTCAGGAGACGCTAAAATAGAGTTTATGATTATACGGTTTTAAATCACGTGGAGGATAGATGCACATGCTATTCTTACTTTCCTGCCTGAGGCTAGATATGATAAAAGGCCACCTCAGCTTTAATAGGCACTTTTTTACATACGATCTACTGCAATAATAAAAATTACACTCAAAAGTACAAAAATAACATTTTTCTCCTTTTAATTCCCCCCAAAAAACAAAAACGTTACTTTTATTAGCGGTAATGAATATTATTTTAATTTAGAAAAAGAAGAAAAATTACTTATATAACTTTTTGCTACTTGTAATTCGATTCATGGAACTCGGAATCTCTGCAATTCTTATCTTGTTTATGTGTGTGCTAGCAAATGTTTTTAATTTAAGTAAAATTTTATTTTGAGTGTACAAATGAGAGTTTTTATTTTAAAATCTTACTACAGCTGTTGAAACAGCAGTTTGCGACACCTTTTAAGTGTGAAACTGCAATATGAAAAAATAAATTGCAAATACCTACTTTTAATTTACCTCTAATAAAAATCTGTCATTCACATACTGATAACAAACATCTTAAAGTTTACTATTTACTTTAAAGGAGTTTCTGCTATCATACTGAATGAGGTGAGAACAATTGACTAACGTACGAAACATTCACACACATACTGAAATACTATTACCAAGCGTGTGTTAATAATTGTATGAGCATGTATGAAATAAAAAAAGTAAGAATAAGAAAAAGTATTTAAAAGCAAATAAAGGAGAATATTCTCCTATTGTGAATGCTCTGAAACTTGCTAATGCTTGTACGTCATCGGGTATCAAATTTCAACAGCTCCGTAAGAGTCAGTGTCAGACTTATTTACCAGCCTCCAATTCTTCCTCAATTCCCCAACCTTTTCTTTTACAGACAAGCGGAACGGGGCATTTAGCTTACATCTTCTGAATATCCACTTCGTTGATGAACCCAACTTCAACGCTCGAATAAGTTATGGTGAGAATTTAAACAGCGCGTATTTTCTCTTTGATAGCCGTCGAACGCTCTTTGTTCCACACTGAAAACCCCAATCATTAGCACGCGGTGGCTTGGAGGAGGGGAAAATATAGAGGGGAAAGAAGCTTTTGAAGTATCGCGCGGGCTCAATTTGATGTCTCCATTCGGCGAGTCAGCGGGCGAGCCAGGAGGGGCGTTGCTAATGCCGCTTCGCCTGTGTCATGGGTCGCTTACAGCCTCGTCTGGGGTCCGCCTACTTGCCACTCAGAACCTGATGACTCTATGTAAGAAACTTTTGAATTCCTAGGACCGGCTACGCGAGGTTGTTCGCGTTTAGGGTTGCTAGACTTGGCAAATATTTCTTTATTTGGCTATTCGGACCAAGAAGCATGGAAGAGTTTCATTATGTAAGAAAATGCAATAGCGTCTTCAAAGATAAAGGGAAACTAAAGAGGATCCTCTCTCTCTTCCACCCTTTTTTGTTTCCCGCCCCCTTTTTTTTTAATATTATGTGTTTACTTTATAGGTAAAGGCTTTAAAGGGCCTATACTCACAAAACTAGGCTCCTCCTGTCTTAAAATTACTGTGCTTGGGTTGCCCGAGGAGAGCCCAAATGTCTCTCAGCTTCTTAAAGGAATGAATCGAATATTAAAGCAGGATTTTCCTGCTGAATGAGAAAATGGCAATTTATAACAGTAATTAATATTTATGCATAAGTGAGTAATCACAAGTTTTAAAAAAATCGATTTATGAAAAGACTGAGGAATTACTGAATGCCTACATAAATGTTAGTAAATAACAGCCGACAATTGATACCATTCTCTTTAAGCCTGTTTTTATCTTTTTTATATCATTAAACTATACACAGCATTTTGATCTGTCAAATTAAAGACTTACCTCTGACTGAAAATAACAACAGCTGTATTTTTTAATAACATTATTCTGGTTTTATAGAGTAAATTTTAATCAAATGTAGCAGCATTCCGACTCAAACGAGTTGAACGACTGTCTGATAACAGGTAAATAGCGAGGGTGTTTAACAAAAGCTGATAAACAAAAAAACAATATTTGATAATAAACTTACAGACAGAGCTACAACAGATAGATATTATTATTGAACACTGAAATCAATAAATAATTTTATCTTTTTATGTCTACAATGGTAAAATTAATAATTTGGAAAATGGATATATGTCCATAGGTATACACATTGAATGTATTGCATAAACAATATACCAAAGAAAAAAATATGGCGACGGATACTTAGACAAGAATTATCTGTAAAATTCAACTTTGAAAAAAGTAAGTTATTGAGCTTTTCAGAGAAATCTGCTGGTTCCTTTTAATTAAGCCCACCAGCGGCCAAGCGGTAAAGTCGCTGAACACTGGTAGTTCGGTCCGAGGTTCGAATCCCGCGAACGGGCTGGCTGCATGGGCGTTTTCGTGGTTTTCCCCATGTGTAACGTGTATACGAGCCAGTTTCCCTTAGAAAGTCCTCCACGAAAGGCATCCCTCCCCTTAGGCAGATAGCCCTCGTGTGCTTTGCCATAATTAAATACACCAACACCAACACACACCTTTTAATTAACACAGAATTCGCAAAGAAACTGGTTCTTTTTGCAGTATTTTTTTGTTCTAGTTGTAGTTAAGTTTCACTAACGTCAAAGCAACAAGACTTTAATGGCGGCGGCCCTGGTTTGTTGTTCTGTGTATATTACGATAGTAACAATAACAGTTAGTACTTAAACTCAGTTATGTAGAATTTGTTTACAAGAAGCCGTTGCATATTTAAAATATTTAAACTAAAAATAGTAATAAAAAGAATAAGTGCGTGAGATGTTTCCAGAATTCTAGGAATTGAGCTCTGCTTCAATTCCTAGAACTTCCGTTATGGCTCCGTTATGAGACAAGTCTTGACATGTTTATGCAGCTGCTACCCCGTGTAATATTTTTTAGTCCGATTCAGTCGTTTCATTTATACAGGCGTATTTCTGTATCACTCTTTTTTGTAGATAACTTTTTTAAATGGATTTTTTTTTTTTTTTTAAATAGGGTGTGAAAAACTTCAAAAATTGTTCAAAGTCTGCGAGAAGTATTCTGCCCCCCCCGACACACATTAAAAAAATTACGGGATGTTCGTTTTCAGAGTTTATCGTGCCATAAAGAGAGAAGAGACACCGAAAATGTTTGAGGACGGCTTGAAAAAGTTAGTTTTTCGTCTGGATAAGTGAATTTAGTTAATAGAAGACAGTTGAAAAACTGCATTGTAATATGGAGACGAACTAAAATAATTATACTTAACTTCTTACAGAAGTTTGGAAACAACCTACGTACAAATTTCAGTTACGTTTTGGGGTTCAAATATCGAACAGCTTTATTTTGCATGTGGTGCTTGAAAACTTGAATAGGGTTTTATTTTTTGCATTTCGTGTAAGGAACTGTAGCATATATCTCATGAGTGTTCTTATGGTTATACCACATCCATTCAGCTCTTGGTAGATCCATCGTTTGATATTCACCGGGATTCGAACCCCGGACCGAATTACCAATTTCCCATTAAGTAAAGGCTGTTAAAATTGAAGTCCTTTTTGCTTAATCTAAAACTAATTTAAGGTTTTAGCTCGGCGACGAATTCTCATCCGACTTTTAGTATAATATCAAAATACTGATTGGTTACAACAGAAATAACAACAATTTATTTACTATATAAAGGTCATATCCCAGGTACAGGGATCGGTTATCTTTTACGAAATAATTACTCAGGGCGTAGCTAGAGGGCGGTGCATGTTTAGGGCGGCATTTTTTGCGTGAAACATTATTCTATAGAAGCTAGTCAAGTGGATCGTCGAGGTAAGTAAAGAATAATTAGATTCTAAATTGCCACACGGTATTAAATTGAGAAGAAATGAGTTTTTACTCTATTTAAAGTATTCAAAGAAATCACCATGTGATTTCAATAGCTGCATATTTTTTTTATAGCTTTTTTATTCCGGGGAAACTTTTGAAGGCAAATTACGAATATCAACTAAATTACGATCATGTTAAAATTGATAAAATAGAATTTCTTGTGAAGAAAGAAGTATTTCAGAGTTTTATTTCCGTTATTGTAGGGAAATTGAAACAGAAACGGGAGCTGCAGTCCTTTGAATTTTGCAGTTTATTCGAAAACACAATTTCCAGAACAAAGTTCCAAGTATTATAATACTAGTGCTAACTTCCCTCTACATAAGTGTCACTAGTTATGAGAAGTGTTTTCTAAATAAGAATCGTTTAAGACCTACAGATGTGTACCTCATGGGTCTACGTAACAGCAGCTGGAGCAATCAAATAGCCCCCTACGTCATGGATGGTATGACGAACAAAATAACAAGCAAAATAACTGCATTATTTTAAAATATTGGAATTAAAGTTTTTCATCAAAAATAAGACTACTATTTTAATATATTTCCTTAATGATGTTTTGATATTTTTTGAAGTTATTTGTTTGTATGTCAAGAGGGTTTGAAAATTTAAGGCTTGTCTTAGGTGGCAACCCGAGGGGCCTCCTCAAGCGGCAAAAGTTCTAGCTACGCAACTGTAATTACTTTCTAAGAGTTTATTGAAGTGTCCACCGCGGTAAAAAGACAGCAAGCAAAGCATCATTGGCTACGCAGTCAGAAATTATACACAAAGTTGAAAAGATCATTAAAACAGCTATCATAGTACATGGTCGTAGAAATACTATGCAGTATATAAAGCAGTATTTCAAAAAAGCAAACCCATCAAAGCGAAAACTCAAATACTGACAATATTAGACGTACTTTTGCGTCTTTGGCATTAACAACATACTAGAAAAAGCATAAGAAAGACGTTCGAGGTTTTCATTGCCTACTTACTGGTCCATATTATAGCAGCAAACAAATGAAGAACTTAAAAAGCAAACAAAGGAATTATTTTTCAATGTGAAGAATTTTAGGGTAACTTTCGGGTGGTTAAAACTATTTTAAGATGACATAATCAGTAAAATTAATTCAGGAGAGAAAGAGAAACCCGTATTTAAAATGTTGTCTCCAGCACGCGAACTTTCGTCAAATTCATGTTAAGACAGGGAATTCGCGGTACAGCATCGAGCTTTAATTTTTGGCTTATTGTTAATTATAAATACTGCTTATTTTCTATTATTCTATTCTCCTACACAACAGACGAGCGTTTTACAAACTTTCCTTACTCGCGTATCCCTTTGACGTCACTGCTCCCCGTAACTCAACACCCCCCATTGTGTATAATTACTAACATTGACATTTGTGCAGGCATAGTAATAACACTGCAACACAGAGGCATTTTTATTTTTACCAGTTATGCAAAAATGGTGCACATTGGTAATTATACACATCTAATTAAATTTTAAAAAATATACTCGTGTGCAAAAGTATAAAAATTTGCAAATTATATCTATTTTTAACGAATAATCAATACTCGTGCGTGTCTGTGGAGGGGGTATAAGCCCACGAGGGGTTTTTCGGTGATTTGTGCACTCGTACTTCTTCCCGACATTCGCCGTATTTCTCGCGTTGGGTAAATTTTATAAGGCATCAGGTCAACTGAATAGCCATAAATATATAGATCACGGAATGAGATGGAGAGTGTTGGTAGACTGCACGGTAAAAAAAAAAGTTCGCTCTTTACAAGCAAAAGTTTTGTAAAGTTACAGAAATCAAAAAGTTACAGAAGAATTTCCTGTAATAGTAACAGGTTGAAAGCAAACTGTAGCGGTAACAGCTGATTTGCTTGTAGCATTACAGATAATGTTTCAGTAGCCGCGCGGAAGAATCACGTGACTGACTGGAAATTAGCCAATCAGGAGAAAAGTGTTTGAAAGCTAGTTGCAGAAAAAAACATGGCTGAATGCATGTTGGTTGTATAGCGCAGGTATGACGAACAAAATAACAAGCAAAATAACTGCATTATTTTAAAATATTGGAATTAAAGTTTTTCATCAAAAATAAGACTACTATTTTAATATATTTCCTTAATGAAGTAAGAAAATGTTTACAATTACTACTTGAAATATTTTTTGTTCATTTTATGCAGATTATTCTCATGCACTTTGCACTGTTATATGTAGTGAGTAAGTATTTAAACGTTTAAGCTTTACGATTAATTAATATCAGTGTTCGTAATGTCTAATGAGTTGAAAGAGTGCAAAATATTTATTCCAAATGCAGATCTAATAGTAGTATTTTGTCATTGTGCATCCGATAAATTACGCCTTAAATTGCCCGTATTATTATTTAAAACTAATTATTCCAAAATTTAATCACTGTTTGTCGTATTTAATTGAAATGGTAATGTGGTTGTTGAAAACAAAACTAATCATGTTAGCGTTCTTTTCCAATCGTCTGACCAAAGAACGTTTGACATCTTTTTCCCGGCAGGCCTTGCAAGAAACGTTTATATAAACATTTAGAATTCTGAATGTAATGTATATATTTTTTTGCTTACTAGGTTTAGTTTATTCTTTTTCTAGGATTATCTAATTAGTTATACCTGGTTTATAATTTAGTCTAATATGTTTATGTACGAGTGTGTTATGAAGTAAAATTACAAAAACTTGAACAACGCGGTCGAGAATCTCGTTTATTCCTTTAGTGTAATAATATTTTTTTCAGTGGTATTAATTTCTTACGAAAATATTATAATTCCAAAATGAAGTAATTATATTGATTAAAAATATGCCGTATCATACTTTTCGTAATGTTTTGTTTTACTAACTAGATGCAACTTAATTATTCCATATATTTTAATATACCAATATCAACAGGGGAAAAATGGAAATGACCTAAAATATTTTTCTAACAATTCGTTAAACTAATTATAAAACAAAACTAAAATTTTGTGCATTATTTCCAAAAATATCATTTCATTAATATTTTATAAATGACAACATATATTATATTGTATATATAACTACCATTGCATACTTATAAGTTTTTAAACATTTAATGTAGAATTTATGTTGATTTTATTTTGCCCAGTTTTAATACAGTTTTGAAGTATGATAGTCTTGTTACTAGGATAGTATGAATCTGCTAATACAAGTTTAATACATTTCTTGACAAATGTTTCTCTTATTCATGTAATATAATATATAAATCATAAAATAAGTTTTCTTAAAAATAAATTATTATTGTTTATTGGAATTTAAAACAATTCTGTATCTGTATGTTGTATTAAAAATAAAATAATAATGAATTTTTAATGAAGCATTGATTTTAGCATTAACAATGTAAATATATATATATATATATATATATATATATATATATATACACATGAATAAATGGAAATGCAAGCTACTTTTCCTTACAAAACCGCCCATGAATATATACTTCCCTTTAGGCTGATAGCCTTTGCATGCTTTGCCATATTCTATCAATCCAAATGATGCAAATATGCAGAAAATTTTACTTTCTTTGAAAATAAAATTCAGTAAATATCGGAAATAAAATTCAGTGCATTTGTAAAATACATTAGTTCTCTTATAGCTTGGAATTTAATTGCCCAATGATTTACTAGTCCAAACTAAGGCAGAATTCAGATATCGTTCAAATAAAAGAAAATTAATAAGGTCTGATTTTTATATGAAGATTTATTTTTTTAAATATTATTTTAAGTCAACCAAATTAATTTCAAATTTAAGTAAGTATTCATGCCTTTCAGTAGCATTATTTTTGATATCTTAAATTAAATAACTGAATGCAATATTTCTTGTTAATAAAAGAAAAGCAATGTTATGAAAGACTAGCGAAGTGGATTTGCAAGTTCTAATTACGAAAGGTCCCATGCTTTAAGGGGTCATTTTTAAAAATACTTAATTTAAAAAAAATATTTAACGTAAAACTTCCAAACTTCACACGTGTGGAATATTTATTCTATATATTTTATCTCATTCTTATTTTATTAATTAATTTCATAGCTTTTCGTGTGACACTAGTAGTAATTATTAATTAAATTTTATGCTGTTTCTGATCTATGTTTTGATTTTGTTATTAATTACGTTAGTTTAAGATTTAAAATTATGTAAGGTACAAAAACCTTCTGCATCTATTAATATATGCTGAATTGAATGAAATTATGCCAGTGAAATTTTTTAAAATCAAAAACAAATTTCTGTGAGAAATTAAAGTTATAAATTCTAAATGCAAACAAAGGAGTGAATTTGAAAGTTATCAAATAAGCCAAAGTGTTGGTCATTTTTTCAGTTTTGCAGAAGAATTTTTATACTTTGCAGAATGGGAATATGATGTTTGGTTTTGTTAGTATTAATTATTACAACTGAATTATTGCAACTTACATTGCAACACGTAATTTAGCTTAAAATTTATTTGAACTTAATTTTCTAATTTATTTTGATCATGCATATTTCATGTGTCATAAGTCATTGAAATGAACTTAATTCTCATCCTATTTATTTACACAATTTTTTTTAAAGAAGAAAAAGTCACATTTGTTTTGCTTAGTTGCACACGAAGATACATGTCTATATATAGAGAGAGAAAGAGGAGTTATGTTTACTTGTAGACTTTTTTCCTCCTTTTATATTATAGTATGAAAATCAAGGGGGAAATTAAGCAATCAATTTAATTTTGAAGGATGTGATTACAATAAGATCATAACCAATCAAAAATATTCATGAATGAACTACTGGTAACTATCATAGTATTATTATTTAAAATAAACCTACATTCCAATAAGAACGCTTAGTAACATAACCATTTAAGTTATCTGATAAAAGTAATTTTCATTCCTACTTCCCTATACCTTGAATTTCACTCTTAGTATTTCCCACTGCTACTCCCTAGACCTCAAAGCATTTAATGCATCTGGAACTGCAATTTGTGTCTTCTTCTACAGCATGCAAGTTATCACCGTTTAGTTTGTTCTGCCACGAGCAATGATCTTCAGAATTACCGTATTGCGTTGCATATTCCACCCCACCCAGCTTTAGAACCAGATTCTGAAAATTAAAAAAATATTTACATAATTTTCCCCCTTTTAATGCATTCAGAAAATGAATATTCAGGATTTTAAAATGGATTTATCAACATAATGATTGTTTTCGTCATACTAACAAAGGCAAACTTTTGCACACTTAAGGCCCCGTTGAATCTTTCTCTTCTAACTGTTGAATATTATGTCAGCCTAATACAAACAATGATCTATGATAGTGAAAGCAAATACCAACTGCCATTCACTGTGCAATTTTGCCATATCAGCTGAATGTTCACCCTAGCAAGCATCGGACCACAACCTTCTCTAATTATTTATGTATGATCTGAGGCCTAAGGATTTGCAAGAATAACAATGAGAATGACAGAAGTTCAAATTATAAAGAAGAAATGAGATAACTTATTAGATGTTGCAATTATGTGTATTCTTATTGAAATAGAGGTTTCTTTTAAATAAATAATATTGTGATAGTAGTAGTTTATCCATGATTACTTTTCATTTGTTATATTCCTACTGTGACTGTGTCCTTTGGAAATTAAATTATTCGTTTCATTTTTCCCTCTTAATTTTCGGAAGATAAAATTAGTAAAAATAAGTGGGAATATGGCATCAAGAGCATTAGATATCCCCATTTTCTTGAAGCTGTTCACTATTATTGTTTCATCAATGATAGGCCATGCACCCAAAATCCACTAGCAAATCAGTTAGTAAGATGAAAATGACCACTATGCGGACAAAACATTTAGGGTAACTTGTTTTGTGAGCGTCTTAAGGAAGACAAACATTACCTAAATCATTAAAACATATTCAGAATCCTGTGCTAAAAGAAAGCTAGGGGGAAAATGTTGTCCGAGTCCCAGTGATTCCTTTGGACGAATATGTAATATTGTTTTAGAAATTTAAGGTAATAAATATAATATTTTTCGAATGCTAAAACAGTTCGAGAAATTTATTCAAGTTCTGAATTCTGAATATAAGTATACTGTATATTATATTTAATAACTATGGTGGCTTTATTTATGAAAATATTTGAATATTGGCTGTTTTTGTACAATGAACCTTCTCTAAGCTAGCTATACGTGATTCCTGAAAATTTTTATCTTTAAATGATAGTGGGCATCCTAGAGAATCTATGTTTACTAATTAGTTATTTTATGAGGAATGCTGGTTAAATTTAAAAAGTGATTGACTGAGGTAGCTTGTCGTAATGTCACTGTAATCCAATTTTTTAAAGAATTTAAGCTGTTCTTAATTAATTAAGATATTATAAAGAAATATGATTAAAAGTGTTATATAAGCACATGTTTAAAACATCTATTAAAATAATTTTTATAAGCTTTTTAAGAGCATGATTATGATTTTAAAAGAAATGTTTTTTTCTTTATTTAGGAGACATGGTTTACAAAGAGGGGAAAAACCATTCATTTTTTCCAAGCAGTCGAAACGAATTTTTATGAAATGTTTATTAAATTATATTATGTTATTTTTTAATTAATTCTTTTTTTCAGGTTTTATGTAAAGTTTATGAATTAAGTAATAAATTATTTTTACTTCTGTATTTTAATTAGCATATTATTTGCTTCATAGTGTTTCACAATAAAATTATAAATTCAATAAACTTCTTAATTAACATGCTGTAATAGAGAGAGAGCATAAAGTTTGTTTTCTGTTGTCACATGTTTATTTCACAATTTTGTATGCGAATCTCGAAATTTATAATAACTAGGAATACTTTTTTAGTATCACTTTCGAAATGGTAAATATTAAGCTTAGATTTATTACATATTATGTTTGTAAAAAATTATAGGTAAAATTAAAATGCATTAAATTTTAAGCTAAACTGAAGTATTAATTTTAGAAATAAATTTCTTAAAGGCATAATTGTATTAAGAATTTTAAGGGAAACAAGGCTTTAAAAATTAAGGTCAGTTGGCAAAGGTTTATGCTTATTCAAAAAGCATGACATTAGGTTTTTAATGAAAGACTTCTGTCTGTTAATTCAAAGGAAATTATTTGAAGGTAAGTAAAAAAGTTATGCATTATTTCAAACAATAGCAGACTGTTGACAAACACTGAGTGCAGATAAGAATAAAAAGATTAGTTAGACGTTGTATTTCAAGCGTATGAACAAAATTTGAATTCCTTGTAGTAACAAAATGAAGTTCATTGCTATGTTGAATTCTTTAATTTACTGAAAATGTCATTTTTTAGAAGGAGAGAATATATTTTTGAAATATGAAGAACAGCTGTTCTGAGTTCTTCATAGAAATATTTCACAAAATGTCTTTTACTGTAATAATATGATCATATCAACATGCAACACGTTTACTCATATAAGTTAAATCTAAAGCAACATGTGTCTATTTTAGCTAAAATTACTAAAAAGAAAGTTCTAGAACATATCTTATTAACTGACACTAAAACATGCAAATAAAACATACTATTTTTTTCAGCTATTTTACAGGGCAAATATAAGGAGTAGCATATCAATTTGAACTTTTAAATTAATCAAAATGATAATATGAAAGGCCTTTCAATAATATCAGACATAAGTTTCTCTTCATAAAACAAAAATACTCTGCAACAGACTAATGTTACTTTTTGAAAAAGAACATTGCTGTTGAAAGCACATCTTTTAAATTAATGCTATTCTGAGGTCAAATTGACTAATTTAAAAAGCCAAACTATTATGCTTCACTTGCATATATCTGTATAATGATATACACATGCAGATATTGTTTTACTCAAAACATCTTGATTTCAATATATTTTATTATAATAAGCATCATTTTAGACAAAAAAATCTATTACTTTTATAGACATATCCTTTAGTATTATCTATGAAAAATATATTCTACACACATAATTACTTAATGGGATATTAGAAGAAAATAATCTGAAACAGATATAACCATTGGAATTTTACGTAAGAAAAGTATCTTCTACTGACATAATAACTTGCTATAATAATACAAGCAAATAACCTGTAACGGTTACAGATATATCTGTTGAGATTTTACATGAGAAAAACATGTTCTTTTTACATAATTATTTGCTGTAATATTACACGCAAATAATCTGTAACCATTACAGATATATCGTTTGGGATTTTACATGAGAAAAACATGTTCTTACATAACTATATGTTGTGATATTACAAGAAAAAGATCTGTAACCATTACAGGCAAAACTCTTGTAATGTTATAAAGAAAACACCTGTTTCTGTTACTCAAATAACCCATGGCATCCCAGTTTCCATGAGTTTTCTTAGTAACCTTACAGATTTTTTTTTACAGTGTGGAGGTAGGCCAATCTTAGGCCAATCACTAAGACCAATCTTAGGCCAATCACAAGCGCAGGTGGCTACAATTCTCATGTCGTCTGCAATTAAAGGAAAAGCTTTCAGGACATTAGATCCACATCGAGATGACCTGGACAAGATCGACCAAGATCCACAACGATGAATTAGGATCGTAATTTGTGACTTTCAGCGCGGCTGTACAATAATGCTACAGCTTCACAGCTCTCACGTGAGATGTATGCTACCACTGCAACCCGAGTTTCACAGTCTACAGTTGTCCGAAGGCTTCTTGAGGTAAGACTGTATGCCAGAAGTCTCGCTATTTGGATCTGGCTCACTGCAGCACACAAAAGAGAGCGTTTAGCATGGCTCCGACAACACGCGCCTTGGACCAGACTCCAGTGAACCATAGTTCTTTTTACAGATGAGTCGAAGTTCAGCCCAGACACTGATTCTCGGCGACTTGTATCTGGAAAGAGTTTAGTCCCGATACCATCCCTCCTTCATCAGGGAAAAGGATCATTACGGTGGTAGACATGTAATGGTTTGGTCAGGCATTATGTTGGTAGGCTCCACACTACTGAATTTATTTGATAAAGCCTCCCTGATTGCTATGGAGTATAAAGAGTAGATCTTAGAGCCATATGTTCGACTTCTCAGGGGCGCAGTTGTTCTGGGTTGCAGTTAGTGGACGACAACGCTCGTCCACTTAAGGTACAGTTGGTTCCAGAATTGAAAAATGCCTTGCTGCAGGAATGGGTTGACTGCCACAGGAACTAATCATCTAGCTCTTTATCCAATATGCCGTCATGCTGCGTGACCTGTCTGGCTGTGAGGGGAGGAGACTATACCCCATATTAATTTTCAGTTCGATATCTTAAAGCAGATTTTGCGTATATAAAATGACTTTTGAATGGTACATCCCTTTCTGTACTATAACTATATATTCATACCAAGTTTCATTAAAATCTGTCCATTAGGTTTTCAGAAATTTGATATAATGTGCAAATTCTGTTAATTTTGCAAACGAGTGAATTTAATGGGAACCTTGAGGCTGTTACGAAACAGTCAGTAATTTAAAATCTGGATCGCAAGATGACAAATACAGGTCCGAATTTATGCTGATAAACCTGTTCTTCTTATTTTTTAAGTGTAGGACGAAAAAGTCTTCTCCATTGTGAAAGGTAGAAGAATATTGATTGCCTGTTTAAATAGTTCAAGATATTCTTTTTTTTTCCAGTCAGTCCAGAATGCAATGGCCCACCAGCGGCCGAGCAGTAAAATCGCTGAACACTGGTAGTTCGGTCCGAAGTTCGAATCCCGTGAACGGGCGGGCTGCATGGGTGTTTTCGTGGTTTTCCCCATGTGTAACGTGTATACGAGCCAGTTTCCCTTAGAAAATCCTCCACGAAGGCATTCCTCATCTTAGGCAGAGAGCCCTAGTGTGCTTTGCCATAATTAAATACACCACACCACACCAGAATGCAATGAAGAGTATCTTTTCAAATTCTACCTTAAGTGAGAATCCTTTCAGTTCAATCAGCTTAAATACTGTTAGACTGATAAAGATGAACACTGAAAATTCCTTTCACTAAAAAGGAACGCAATCCAGTAGCCATCTGCTTGATCAAATGTATGATTTTGTTTCTATTTCTAGCAATGCAGTAATTGGTGAAACAGCAGGCCTCAACAGCATCTTCATTAATACAATCAGAAGATAAGTATGTAACTACACTGACGAACCAAACCATTATGACCATCCCCACATTTTTCAATGAACTCCTCTGGATGACGTGGAGGGCACGTAATAAGTGGGAATGGTATTTAACTGCTGCTGGAAAAGGTAAGGAATGATTCTTGAACTTACTTTTGTGAGTGAGGGGAAAGGCCGCTGATGGGAAAGGGCGAGTGATGGGGAAAGGCAGATTTGATAGAGGGTAGATTATAATGGCCGGAAGACTCGGAATGAACATCTTCGAAACTGCGCGACTGGTTGGTTGTTCACGAGCTGCAGTTGTTAGTATTTATGTGAAGTAGTTAGCAGCAAACGCCAAAGTGTTGGATGTCCACACGTCATAAAAAAAAAAAAAAAAAAAAAAAAAAAAAAAAGGAGGTGGAGACTGTCCCACATGGTGCAGCAAAATCGGAATCAGATAGTGACTCGAATAATAGTCTAAGACATTGCAGGTCCAAGTGCAAGTGTTTCGGAACACACAGTTCAGCGGACACTGTTTGGATATTGAACTGCACGGCAGACATCCCACTTGTGTGCTTCTATTGTCCAAGCGTTATTATCAACTACGCCTACAGTGGGCCCGGGAACATCGAGACTGGACCATGCATAAGTTTAAGGCAGTTGCCTGTTCGGATGAATCACGATTTCTCATTCATCACGACGATGGTCGTGTCAGGGTACGCCGTTTTCCAGGCGAACATTTGCTCCCCCCGTACAGCAGGTCATACACATGCTAGTAGTGGAGGTATTATGCTTTGGAGGGCGTTTTCAGAGACGGCTCTGGAACCCTTAGTTGTGTAGAACAGACCATGAAAGCTGCGAATTATCTGAACATAATTGCGGATCAGTTGCACTCATAAATGGTGTCTGCCTCCCGAAATGGAAATGAAATCTTCCAGCAGGATGAACGCCCCATGTCACAAGGTTCGAATTGTTTTGGTGTGGTTTGAGGACGTAAGGATGAATTCCAGTTAATGTTTTGGCCATCTAACACGCCGGTTCTTATCCCGATAAAGCACATTTGGGAATGTCATGGAGCGGCAACTCAGAGCTCAAACACCACTATGTCAGAATATCTCGACTTTGCGTGACTGCTGCTTAGACATTTAGTACAACCTGTCTCCAGTCATCTACCAAGAACTTGTGGCATACATGCGAAGGCGATTATTTTGCAGGCCAAATGTCGCGCAACGCGCTATTGAGAAGGTGGTCATAATGTTTTGGCTTTGGAGTGTATATTGTACTTATTTTTATTTTCGAGCACACGTTTAAAAAATGTCAGATTCTGAGTGTTTAATTTGCAAATGACGAGTATGTAGTGAAGGTTTAATATTACCAACAGACAACACTTCACCGCAAACAATGCATTCAGATTTAGGGATATTCTCAATAATTTCAACTGAAAATCCGCATGACAAATATATTTCACAACATTTTTTTCATTTTTCTAGGTTACGAAGCTGGAACTATAAGCTTCGTTTCACTAACATGTGGCAACTTCTCCTTAGATCGCTCCTCTCAAGAATTGGTACTGGATGATGGAATAGAATCATTTATTAATACAATAAATTTTCTCTTCTTAATTTTAACCAAATTTTAAAGATTGATGCATGCTGAAAAAATACAAGTCGCAGTAATATAAAACTACTGCAATATTCACTTTGAGAGCAAGAGCTGTTAAGTTATTATAATTTGAAAGTATTCTGAGTTTGCATATTGATAGTGCATAATTATTGTAGAATGTACTTACTACTTCCACTCCAAATTTCATACTACATGTGGTTTTAATTATGGTACAATAATCGTATTTATACTACGTTTGACAACACTAAGACAAAGAAACAATAAATAACAGTCAACCCGACGACTAACGCTGGGATTATCTCAGATTCTTTGGAGAAATAAAATTTTATTACAGAAAACAATACTGAATTGCCTGCCCATTTTGTGCAAGGATTATTGAAATATACTTATTGTCAGGAGTCGGCAGTTGTCCTATCCCTCTCGTAGATACTGGTCCTGCAGAAAAACATATACCTTATCAGGTTCAATGTTCCGTCTTACCTTCTTCGGGAACATGCAAGGACCTGACTCGGAACAGAGAGCTTACTAAAGCTATGTTCAGAACTGTGGGAAGTAGACAGGATACACAAGAAGGGTATACAAAACCCTTTATTTTTCTCTATTTACAATAACTTCCGCACTTCGGAATACACAGACCCGCTACTTGTAGTCTAACGTAAAAATATAAAAATAAAACTAAACTCTAATTTAACTTTAAAATAATAAACGTGGAAGATTGGCCTTATATTAACAGGAAGCCGTATGTAGTACAGAGAACTGTGAACACTACAATACGTTTAAAAATTATCAAGAGGATTAAAACCTCTGGCCTGGAAGGCAACCAGCAACTGAGTAAAACTTCTAAGGTAAGCGGCCTGCTTCGACTCACTGCTTCCTCTCTCTCGCTTGGCAAAAAGCCACAACTTAAATACTTGGCGTTCGCCAGACAAACTTTGCATAAATACATTAACGCTTATAATTCTGGCCGGAAGTAGAAAATAAGAAGTGATAGTAAAGATTTAAAATAAAATAAACGTTAGTAAAACTTAAGATCCTTACAACCTAACCTGAGCTGAAAACTAAAATTATTTCAGATTCAATTTGCGTTTTTGATTTTTCATAATGCAGTATAATTTAGATAGGATATGCCAATTGTTACAATAGGCCTTTATCCTTTTGCTTACGTTCAATACATCTACCGGTGACCCCCATTTTATCTTTTATACCTCATAGTTCCTAAGACCATTTCACGTACCCTTGAAGGTACGCGTATACCACAGGTTGAGAAACGCTACAGTAGACAATGATAATTATAGGAACTCATTTATATTCCTATCCTTATATTTTGATTTAAAAATCATTTTAAAATTCCTGATAGAGTGTTAAGTATTACTACCATTAAAAATAATATATAGTGAAAGTATTTGGAAGCAGCATCCTTTTATTTGAAAAGTGATTTAAGACAAAAGTGAAACGAACACAGAATTGAAGATACAGGCTAATACTTTTAATTGCTTCATAATGACATCTTGCCTTCATAATGAATTTATTCTCGTAACATATAGCATAATTTCAAGAATACATTTAATGTTTATAAATGTAATATGTGTTTTCAATCTCATATCTGTTTTAAATACTCAGTTTAAGGAAGTTTTGGATTATCTTATAATGTATTATTTTACGAAAGTCTGTTCAGAACTTCATATAAAACATTACTTTCGGTTTATCAGTTTTAGTCAAAATCTAATGTTTTTTCCCATTGATGTAAAAGTCTTAAAAACTAAAATTGAAAAGTTTTGAATTTTATTTTAAGGCAGCTTTTCATTAAAAACTGTTATGGGCTTTAAATACCAATTCCGGTTGCTCATTAGGCTCCGTTCAGACCGTGGTACAAATGTCATAACTAGTTTAAGCCGATCTTCGTTGCTAGGTTACCAGACCTTGCTATGTCACAAAAACTGTTTTAGGACTTTTGGCATAAAGTTCGAAAGTTTCAGCTTTATCCCGACTTGGTATAAGAGTCGACCAATCAGAGAGAACGCGTGAAACCTATTGAACAGGAAGACAGAGAGGGAAAGCTGTAGCAACATTCATGCATGCGCGAATTTAGATTCTCTAATTGGCTGCAGTTTTGTCTCGCAAGTGTGAACAGAACTCCTGCATTTTATGCCCTGTGACTATGGCTCTATGACATTTATACCACCGTCTAAAGGACTATTATGTGCATCCTGTAAAGTACCACTTCCGTTTGTTCAATTTTACCCCAAATCTAATCAACGCTTTGTATGAATGTAGAAAGCTTAAATGTGCAACACAGAAATTTTTGGAAGCTTCGTATCAGAGTTATTTCAGAAGCAAATATCGTCACTAAACAGACAGACATCTTCGTAAAAATGATAAATCGTGTTGTAGGGACTGCAGTTCATGCTTATTCACTGGAAACTCGTCATCAAGTTTTTGGACCTAAAACATTAGCTCCCTTACCTATGTACTACATAGATTGGCGAGAGGTAAGAATATTGACTATCTTCCCCCCCCCTCTTGATAGGAGCCGTGACGTTCATGTCTCACATTCTCGCTAGTGTAAATAGGCCTTTATGGGCTTCAAGTAAAGTACCGCTTCCTGTTGTCTAATTTTACCTAAAGTCAAATAAACTCTTTATATGAATGCAGAAAACTTAAATATGAAAAACGGAATTTTTCGGAAGTTTGATATGAGTGATCGTGGACGAAAATATCGTCATACACATACAGACAGACATCGTAAAAACAGTAAAAATAGTACAAATATGCGGCGGGGATCCTAATTCGTGATTATTCACTGAAAAGTCATTATCGAATTTTTGGGCCGAAAATATTACCTCCTTTACCTCTGTATATAGGTTGGCAGGAAGTAAAAATTAGAATATTATCTCAATATTAGTCACAACGCAAAACAGGTGTCCGGTTCCATGTAGTCTCTAAGAAGCGTTCTGTCGAATAAACGTTATAAATGCTGTTTGTTTTTTCTTTCGCTCAGTCTTTCTTTAATTTATCACAGTCACTGATTTTAGTTACCGTAGATTTTTTAAAAATATTTAGTGCTAAATTATCATATTTCATAAAAACATCTCTTCAGTCACGCTGTTTTTAGCATGTTTTAGTTTAAGCTACTAGGTTTGTGTGAGAAAATGGCAAAGCCTCGAGGGCTATCTGCCTAAGAGGAGGGATGCCTTCGTGGAGGACTTTCTAAGGGAAACTGGCTCGTATACACGTTACACATGGGGAAAACCACGAAAACGCCCATGCAGCCAGCCCGTTCGCGGGATTCGAACCTCGGACCGAACTACCAGTGTTCAGCGACTTTACCGCTCGGCCGCTGGTGGGCTTTAAGCTACTAGGAGAATAACTGATGGTGCTATTTTGAAAAATGCTTTTTCTTTGGCTCAGACATTGGAGCTAACAAAAGATAACATAGATTCTGTCAAGATAACATTCGTAGCTTATTTATCAAGATAATCCAGACATGTACTTTGCAATAGTTATATTAATATTCAAACGACTGTTTAACTTAAGAAATTTGATGCCTTGCCGAATGCTAAGTTAATTATTAACTTTCACTTTCCACTACATTTTGTATATGTCACATAAAATTCAGCACAAAAAATTTACTTTACAATACGCTAAACAAAAGAGAAAATATATCAATATTTTATAACGTTCTGTGTGTTCGTTTACTTGCAAAGAAGTTACGTGAACCTTCGTATATAACTTTTTAATGTTTTCCTCCTCCATAACAGTAAATGTTTCGAACCCTTACTTTAAATATTTTCTTGTTTCATGAAATTTATGAATTTTGGGGAGCACGCACTCGATAGACCTTTTACACAGAAATATTTTCTCTTGCTCTTCGTTATCGGTGCACGTTAACGAATTTTTTTTTTAATTTTATTTTTCTCTTTACGGTATATTATACCATATATCCAAAACATATATTTGCCTATCGTTTATGCTGGCTGATATATTAAATTCCATATGTGTTAGGAAGGGTAGCTATTTATTTCACTCTGGCGTTTCGAAGAAACATTTCTGAAATTTTTTAGACTCATTATATGTCTTTAGTCTTATTCTAACACCATTAATGTTTAAAAAATTGGCTTTATCTTACCAGTTGATAACTATTCGGTACACTATTTACGTACATGAAAGAAGCAGCGTGTAGAGGCATGTTGTCAAAACGTTTCTCCATAGTCTCTGCAGTAATGTATCTCATTTTGTCCTGCAGTGCAGCTGCTACAGAACGTAAACAAGTCTCTCATTGTGATAGAATGCAAAACAGAACGCCATGAAAGACTGAGGTATTGACTTAAACCATAAGTCCTCTTAATAATTTAAACTGAAATCAGGGCTCTGAAGGAAGCTGATATAGTAATTCCGACACGTTTGTTTTGAAATCAGTCTTGCACATACCATGTTATATAACAGATATCTAAAAAATGCTAAAAATGACAATAGTTCATTCCGTGAGATTACATTACTGCTGTTAGAACTTAACTGACGAAAATGCTGAGTCGCACGCCCCGGTTTATGTTTTGTGTCTAATCTAATACAAGACGATAGGGCAAAATCCAATATCATTATGGAGGCTGCTCATAGTTAACAGTGTCTCAGCGCAACCCTTTATAAAAAAGAAAAAAGAAAGATAAGTTTAGCTAACGGCAACCGTACAAAACTCTCCAATTCCGTCTTCCATCGGGAGATAAAAAGTATAATTCATCACTTCAAATAACAGCTTTCCAATCATTTACAATTGAAGAAAGAACCACGACACACTAAACTGCACTTTCCGTGTACTGATCTGTATCTTGTGTGCATTAAATCCTTTTAATAGGATAGAGTAATAATAATAATATCTTTTAATAAGACACTCTGGCCTAATAACCTGTATAAAATGTGCGACTGTCTGCGCATCATTACGCTACTAAATCACTAGAAGAATTTCCTAAGTCAGAAGCAGAGAAAACGGCAAAGGAAGAAAGGAATAGTTTAACACATTTAATCCTGAACCTTACTTATATATTTATTCTTTTGAACAATATGGCTTCCCGGCTGTAAAATAATTCTGTAAGGTTACTAAACAAAAATCATGGAACCTGGAATGCCGTGGAGGATTTAAGTAATAAAAGCATGTATTTTCATAGTTACAATATGGTTATATCTGCAAAGGTTACAGATGGTTTGTTTATAACTAAGAATAACTATGTATGTAGAGAAAATTAATCGCATGTAGAAAACAAAGCCTCGATCTGTAACCGTTACAGGCATTTTGCATATAATGTTACTTTAAATATCTAAGTATGTATTGCAGAGTAATCCAATATAAAACAACAACAGAAAAAAAAAAAAAAAAAAAAAAGATTTGTAACGGCTATATAGATACTTCACCTGTAACACTACTGCAAATATTTACATATTTAGAACGTACGTGTTTTATATGAAACACCAAATAATAGATATGTAACGGTTAAAGATACTTTACCTGTAACACTACTGTAAATATTTACGTATGTAGAACATACATAATTTATATGAAACACCAAATAATAAATCTGTAACAGTTACATATATTTTGTTTTTAATAGTACTGCAAATAGTCTTGTATCTAATATGTAAGAATTGTAAGAACTGGAGGCTCCCTTCAGCCCACCTGGACACAAGTGTCCCCATAGCTCAAAAGAAGGGGCCCCGTATCTCCACAAACGAGGGCAGCCAGTAACCCAGCCACCCCCAAACAACAAACAAAAATACTAAATCAAAACTAAATAAGCACATCTAACACAATATAACAGACTAAAAAACAAACAAAAAATCCATAAACACAAATTCACAACATAGAACACCACAGATATCCAAAACCCACACAAACACAAAATTCAATTTTAACAGAAGATTCCCACCAGCGCCCTATTTTCATTCATAAACTTCGTTAGAGCAATAGAATATGATTTAAAAACTTTAAAATTAATGACACTTACATTAAAACCAGTAATGTTAAAAATCTGTCTAATAGGGGCTGTTAAACTACAATCAACCACGAAATGCTTAGCATCACCATCAACCTGACAACTATTACATAATTTATTTTCCTGCAGTTTAAATTGGTTGAAATAGAACGGAAACCTACCATGTCCAGTTAAAACCTGATTAACATCAATGTTGTTCATACATTTCATTTTATTTGTGATTTTAATTAGTTCCACAAATCCTTTGTTTTTAGGTGAAGAAAACCACTGTATTTTCTATTTGTTAACGTAATATTTTTTCATTCTTCGAATTGCAATTCTCTTCGAACGTGTTACTTCAATATCCATTGCACTGACATTTGAGACCGCCTGCTTGGCTAGGCTGTCGGCCCTCTCATTACCAATAAAGCCTATATGGGCTTTAACCCAATGTAGCTTAATATTTAAATATGAACTCAAAGTTTCTAAATGACTCTTAATTTCGACAATTAATGGATTGAAATTGTCTGGGCGGGAGAGCGCATGGAGAAGTGACAGGCAGTTAGTGTAAATATTTACAGACGTGGGCATAAACAAGGTATTTTTAATCCATAATAAGGCTTGTTTGAACACTTCACTTTCTGCCTGGAAAACTGAATTATATATATTCAACTTAAACATTCTATAATCCACCTCAGTTCCATAGTAATAAACAACAAAAGCAGCTCCTACGCTCCCTCCGACCCCAGAACCATCTGTATAAATATCAAACACATCAACAGTTGGATTACATTTATCAAAAACAAAACCAATTCTATTGGAAGGATGTATTAAATGAATATTAAATTTTTCAAAAACATTCTTTGTAATTAATCTTCATACATTTTCAATTCCATTCGTCCAGTTCTAAATAAAAATTTCTCTTAAAAAAATTCGTATAAAATTGAGAGAGGAGGCAGCCCAGCCAACACAAAGACGGCCTCGGTAGGCACCGTTCTAAAACATAGGGTTAAAGCTAAACCCCAAGCTCTCTGAATACTGTCTAACTTCATTCGTAATCTAACCAGTTCCCCTGCCCTGGATCCCCAGGCTCCAATTCCATACATGATGATTGGGAGCACTACATTTAAGTAAATCTTCTTCAGAGTGGAGGATTTCAAGGCTAAAATCTCAGCTGAAAAGGTTCTTCTATAATTTAATAAAATCAGATCAGTTCGTCTTTGTACAAACTTAAAATGTTCTATAAAATTTAATTTGTTATCAATGATAACGCCAAGATATTTCATATTATCTACAAATTTGATTCTTTTGCCTTGATATTTCAAATTTGGTGGTCTAGTCTTTTTACCTCCTCTGGGAAAAAACAATGCACATGTTTTTTCAATATTAAATTGCAATTTTTCTTTCTTTTGCCAATCACTTAGTATTAGAACAGTTTCATCAAATAAGTTTTCCATTTTTTCAAGAGAATCGTGTTTCATAAGAATCATAATATCATCAGCATATGCAATTAATTCCACATTTTGAGGAAACTTCTGCTTCAGCAAATTATCCACAATAATGTTCCAGAGCAGGGGAGCACTGCAGGAGCCCTGAGGGCATCCTTTATAAATATTCATTACTAAGTCTTTACTCTTATCCTTAAAACAATTAAAAACAATTTTCCTATTACTAAAATAACTTTTAAATAAATAAAGCAAGTTTCTAGGTATTTTTAAATCAATTAAACCATGCAACAAGGAAGACCAATCAACAGAATCAAATGCAGCTGAAATGTCTAGAGAAATCAAAGCTACGTGTTGTTCACCCCTAAAACGTCTGACATATCCAACAACCCGGTAAAGTGCATCCTCCGTACTTCTTCCAAAGGTAAATCCATATTGAAACTCGCTAAGTGGACATTTATTAGCCATAAAGTGTAAAATTCTATTAGTTACCAATTTGTCTAGCACCTTACCCAAAATATTCAAAAGTGTAATGGGTCTTTGCTTTCCATTAGGCTTAGGGATCAAAATAATTCGACCAATTTTCCAACAATCTGGAAAAAGAGTAAACTTAAGACAGGTATTATATAGGCCAACAAAAAAATATGGGTAATAGAAAATAATCTTTTAATCAACACAGAATGTATGCGATCCGGACCAGCAGCAGCCATATTCCTCAAACCCAATATAATACTCTTAACTTCATCATTTGTGAATGGTAAGTCATTTTCACTACATTTCAAAACATCATCTTCTAAAATATGTATGTCTTCTGGTTCACCCAAATCAAGTACCTCTTTAACATACACAGTATTAATATCTTGCTCATCGCCCATACCATCAGGTCTCTTCACATTCAGCTTTAAATTTCGCTTTCCAAATGCCGTCTTTTAAAATCTGTCATAATAAACAACGCTTCTTAAAAAATAATTCTCTTTACATACTCTCTTTGTCTTCTTAATCATACGTTTATAAATAACCAATTCTCTTTTGTACTTTATCTTACGTAAAATTCTAGTATTATCATCTAATCCAATCACCTGTGAGCTTCTCCTATATGCACGGATACGTCTTTTAAACTTTTCTAATTCGGGCGTCCACCATGAGATTACATTTGAAGTCTTCCTCTGTATCAGCAGATCGCAATCTATTTTCGCCTGAAGCAACATTTCAAAATCGTTTACTACACCAATCAATTGTTCACTGTCATTTACAACACTAATTCTCTCACCAAGCCTCATCATATAGACTTTAATTTTCTTACTCAGCCTGTTCACTCTTAGAATGTTTCTCGATACCAATGCCCCTCTTCCATATTGAAGACAAGAATCTGTCATTTTGAAGACAACATAGCGATGATCGCTCAGTGAATCATCAGTATTGATTTCAAGTTTGCATTTGTTACTATCCAGATTGCTGGATCCTATAGCTAAATCTGTCCAACCTTGTCCGACAGGAGAATTAAAGGTTGCAATAGAATTAAAGTCATTAAACAAAATTAAATTATTAGATACAATAAAATCGAACACCAATGCTCCTCTTGCATCGATCAATTTGGCCCCCCAACTAAAATGCTTTGAATTAAAATCCCCCATAATTAAAAACCTCTTATATATAGATAAAACCTCTTCCAATTTATGAAGATTCACAGAAATGTCCTCTGCAGGAGAAAAGTATGCTGATATGAAACTCAATTCTTGCGTAGGAGCAGCGTAGGAGCTGCTTTTGTTGTTTTTTACTATGGAACTGAGGTGGATTATAGAATGTTTAAGTTAAATATATATAATTCAGTTTTCCAGGCAGAAATAGCTAATATGTATTTTCTTATGTGAAATATCAAAGGATGCATTTTTAATGTCACTGCAAACAATTATATATGAGCACATTTATCGTACGTGAAATACCGAAGAATATATTTGTAACGTTTACAAATATTCTCTTTGTAATGCTGTTGCATATACACTCGTGTGCAGCATTAAGAAAATTTGCAAATTTTATCTATTTTTACGAAGGTATCGGACCCAAGGTACTAATTATGCCTCCGAATATGTAAAAGTACACGTGCGTGTCTGCGGATTTACGGGGAGGGAAACACGTAAACGTACACCTGCGTGTCTGTGGAGTGCATATGAGCGTACGAAAGGCTTTCGGCGATTTGTGCTCCCGCACTCGTATGGCATCTCGTAAAATAAGTAACCATGAAAGTATGGATGACAGAATGAGCCGGAGCATTGTCGGCAAACTGGAAGCAGGCTAATAACAAGCGAAGGTAAGCTACAGAGCTCAATGTAAAACCCAGTGCGATTGCTGTTTCAGGGCAGTGGATCCATATCGAAAAAACATGCGCAAGGTCAACCAAAATCTATAATGATGAATGGACCCTTATTTCGTCCTTCAGCGAGGCGACATAGGACTGCTACAGCTTCACAGCTTTCACGTGAGATGTATCCTCCCACTGGAACCCGAGTTTCACGATCTGCAGTTGACCAAAGGCTTCAAGAAGTAGGGCTCTATGCCAGAACACCCGATGTTTACGTCCCTCTCACTGCAGCATATAAGGCAGTGCTTTTAGCCCGGTGCAGATATCGTGCGCCTTAGACTAGATTTCATTGAGCACCGTGCTTATCATATATGAGTCAAGATTTAGCCTGGACACTGATTCTCGGCGCTACATGTATCTGGAGTAGGCCTGGAACACGATACCATCCCTCATCAGGGAAACGGGTCATTATGGTGGGGGAGGTGTAATGGTTTGGTCATGAGTTTTGTTGGACAGCCGCACAAATTTTGAACAAATTCAAAACTTCCTATCAGATTCAAATCATAACACTCCAAGAGCTGAATCTAACGGCACCTACATAAATTCCATGGTAGTGAATCAGAAACTTCCAAGCCAAAGGTCCACATTCCATTCAAAGGTTAGAAGTAATCCCACATCACTTCCGGACATCGCCAACAAGGTGGTGTCTTCGTGTCAACAAATGTTGAGTCATTCATTTTATAATAGGTGTCTTCTGATTATTTATTGAAAACTAATAACAAACAGATATTAATATCCTACGTGGCGCAGCGCGGGATCATTCTATACATTCCTTCGTATCATCGTTCTGTTCTGTTCTAATTATGTCAACAAGTCATTTTTTTATAATAATTCTTAAGGAATATGTTAGTGGCCACATGCACAAGCAGTTTAAGGAGTCTCTTAGAGAGAGTTTATTTTCACATGCCTCAAAAGGCAAATGTTTTTCATTGCTACATAATAATTCCACAGAAAGCTGGGTTGCAATTACCCTATGATTTTTACATTTTGGGAAAAAAAAATTACTTTCAAAAGATATTAGCTTGGATATAGCAGTGCAGTTATATATAATAATAGTAATAACTTGCATTAGAAATTTTAATGTATTTCTTAATTTACTCAAAACTATGCATATTATATATATATGAGCGTGTTTTACAGTTTTTACGTGCCATGTATTTACAGTTTATTTATAGAAACTTCTAGCATTAAAATACATTAAATATTAAATTAAATACTTCCATTTTCTGCTTTATACGAATGAACTTAAACTTTTCAACTTATAAAATTAAACAGAAAGTCAAAATTTCGATTTTAAAATTTGCATATTTAGTAATCTCACAATTCGATACATAATTTTACTCACTGGTACATCGATACATGATTACCTTACACAATATTATACATAATGTATGCTATAGAAATGAAGTTCAGTAATGTTACTACATCCATTGTTTTAAACACAGAAGCGAGCACCTTAATAAATTTTAATTTAAAATTAGGTTTACCTTACCTTAGAATACTTCGAAGTGGCAAAATTTTATCGTGGTATCGATTTTAACCAATCCTTTAAAGAATTTTCTTGTTTAGGACATCTGTTTACTGACACTTTAGAGACGTCATTATAAATTTCTTCTCATAAGGCACACATCACTTTAAAGCCATAATGAAAACCGGGAAAAAAAATCAAAATTAAATTAAACATACAGCGTTGTGGTTCACTAAGGCGTCCGCTTACGATTAAGGACGAAATTACCCTAACTTGCTAATGAAGTCTGAATGATCTCATGGCCTTGGTTTGACCGTAGATGATGGTCTTGGTTTGACGCACTACATCAAGATAGCCAACATATTTTAACGTCACGAAACTTCAAGTCTTTAATAGGAGGCTTTTCTTATGACATGTAAAATACTGAATTGCTATATTGCTACGGAAAAAAAATTCTATGGAAATTGCCTGCTTATGCCATTTCGATTATTGAATTGCTGCTGCTGCTACGGAAAATAAATGCTTCTTACACCATGAAGAATCTCTTGCCTCCGGATGTTGATGCGAAATTGCATCATTTCTTTTTTAACTAACGCAAAAGGTCATTGGCACTTATTTAAATCTACTAGTCTAGGCTCTGTGAATTCGATACTTGCGCAGAGTGAAGTTCAAAGTTCAAAAGAAGGTAATGGCGCTTTCCAATCAGTACAGATCGAAAAAGTAACTTGACGAAACGGTTTCCTCTTCAACAACGACTGCCCAGAGCAAGAGTAAGTGATGAATCGTTGGCATTATATCCCCTTTTTTTGAAACAAGTGCCGTTTCTTTTTGGGCTTTAAATTGGCATCCTACTGTGTGGGTATTGTGTATTGGTCAAGAGGATCTATTAACAGCAGAACGTAAGTACTCTCACTTCCGCTGGCGAACATTTGGTGGTTAGTGATGTTGATTGAATTAGTTCTATTTCCGCGATTCCTCTTTCCGTGTTTCTCAAAATTCTTCCTGTTCCCGGGAAATCGAACAGTACAGTCCCCTTTCCACAGCTCCTCAGGAGATGTCAGGATGAGTCATTAAGAAGAGCTAGGCAGTTTCTTTGTGAATAAGTTAGTCTATTTTAGGCTCGTCTCGAAATCTTTAGTTTCATTCTATTTGTAAGTCTGCTACAATATTAGCTGTTATTTTCACATCTTACGTTAATCAATATGGATGTTTTAGACATTATTGAAACTAAAAGGAAAAAAAACAACCTTTAGCCCTTTATAAAGGTTATCAATACCGAATTTAGAATAGAAATAAGGAAAATGTAGTTTATTGGATTTGCATAACTAAAAGAATTATTAAAAGCTGCAAAGGCGCAATTAAGATCAAAGCAGAAGTCGTTTTAAAAGAAAGTCATTTTATTCTGAAAGATTTTATAACTCACGTTTATGGAGAATTTCGGAAGGATATTATTTTTTAATTTAGGAAACGATCTTTTAGTTCATTGCTAAAAATCATCGCAGAGTTTGAACATCTCTCTCTTTCCTTTTAAATACAGTATTAGCTTCATTCATGCAAATATCTGAGATCGTAAATATTTTTGGACTATTTCTTTAAAAGAAATTTTGTTTAATCTCAAAATTTTTTGCTTATATTTCGGGAGAGGTCAACTTCCAGTCAACCCACCACTTTCCTTTGGGAAGGGGGTAATGAAGATTAATGATTTCGCGGAAACAGGAACGTTTTTTAAAACCGCGGGAACAGGGAGACACGTGTTAATTACGCTGATTCATCTCGATCTAGCTTTACTGCCGAAATTGTTCCTTTACCTATGTTTTTTTTTATTATATATATATATATATATATATAATGTTGTATGAACTTAAATCCTTATATATATATTAATTTGAAAGCTTGGGAAAGCAACTCAAGCTTTTTTGAGAAATGGAAGAAGAATGGTTTTTTTTTTTTTTTTTTTTTTTTTTTTTTTTTTTTTTTTTTTTTTCCAATGGCAGATTGTGAACAATTACAAATGTAACCCAGTCCATTAATCTATACAAGGCCAGATTGGTGGTCTCTTTATTATGGAGGCACCTAATAGGTGGGCCACCATCGCCTTTCTTATGAAGGGACGGACAGTTACAACCATGCCTTCTCCAGGATTCGAACCCAGACCCTTCGGCATCGCAGTCAGCTTCTCTGACCACTATACCGACTGGGCGGCAAATGGAATGTTAATGGAAAGAAGGAATGCTAGATGCAGAAAAACTTAGAGACAATGAATATCCTCAGAGGTGTTCGAAATTACGACTCGGGCCGTGATGCAGGAACCGTACGTCATATATCTTACATGTGATGCTCCATTCGTGATCAGATACAGAGAAGTGAGGCCTGGTTTGATCCGGGTTTGTAAATTCGAACACCTTCTTTAATGGCGATCGTTGCTTGTTTTTGCTCTTATTTGTAGGTTTCTGCTCTACTAAACATAATAAAACGTGTTTTGTCTCACTTCTTGTGTCCTGCCTTTTTTGGGTTTTGTGTCGTCACCACCGCGCCAGGAAAGCGTTTTCGACCATACATAGCTTTGCGATTTCCCATCGTCTATGTGTACTCTATCTCTCCTGAAAGTTTGTCACCGCTGTACTGATACACCCTGCATGTAGTAACTCAGATTGTAAAACACAAGTTAATAAACAGAGTTTGTCTAGGGAGAAATGACTGAAAAATCAGGTAGGAATTCTGTAAATAATGATGGCAGTGATATATTACTTAAAGAATGAACAGAACATTGAGTCTGGAATAGAAATTCCAGAATAAAACAGCAGTTAAATTATACGAAATGAGAAAAATAACAGTACCTAGGCAATTTTGGCTTCAATATGCAATTTCAGAATGCGACAAAGGTATGATTTATTGACACTTTTTTTCATTTACGAAACGTGAGATATTTTAAAATAATAAACAAATCATTATTCTTCCGGCGACATAGTAACTGGCGTGGCTGTTTTCGTGGTGTTCCAAATATAATGTATTCAGTTTAGAAGTAAGTTGAGGGAAATCGTGCAAATGTAGCTAATTAGCACAATAGAGTGAGTTTTTTACGTAAAGGACTACAATAATCAAACACGCTGTTAATATTGTTCCGGCTGTTTTTTTTAATTAGTATACTTTTAGACTATTAACTTCTTAACGACACGAGTTGTCAAAAGAAAGTCAACTGATATTCCTATAAACGCTAAATCTTTGAAAATATTTCAAACTTTAGTTAATAAAATAAAGGCGTATGCAATTTTTCAAATGTAAAAACTTCTGTATAAGACTCATTTATCTTTAATACAGTTATATAAGCAAACAATACATTAGTGTGCAGAATTCAAGCAACTTTTCTGATTTGGGCCGTAATTCTGCAAAATATCAACTGGAAGACCATGAAATTCATACTACAGAAGCACAGTGTGGTACTCAAAGGATTAGGAAAGTATAGTAGGGGGAAAAAAAATGAATAGGTTGCATACAGAAGAGGGAAAGAATAAAAAAAAAAGCTTTACTGACAGAGTGGTGTTGGAAAAAAAAAAAAAAAAAAAAATGTGTGGCCAAGAGGAAGAATAATAAACGATAGGGCTTAATAAGGGATATGAGCTCCCTTAACTACAATGGTTGTCGATGCTCAATACCAGATTATCTAACAGCTCTTGTGATTAGAATGCGTATTTTTCAAGGAGCACATGTTTCAGCTGTCTGTTGTTTTCCGAAGGGTAAGATCGTGCCGCCAGGCATCTCCCTAAAGTATCCCGCACATGTGCAATAAGATTTAAATCAGGGGAGCACGCTGGCCAATCCATTCTGTGGATATCCTTACTTTCCAGGAGCTCTTCAATAGCATGAGTCCTGTGTGGCTCTGCATTGTCATTAATAAAACTAAGTCTGGACCAATGGCACTCCGGAAAAGACGCACGTGAGAGAAGATAACTTGCGAGTAACGATGCCCTGTATGTCGAAAGTATAGAGCTCCATCCGTCCGTTCATCATAATACCTCCCCATCGAGCACACAAGACTACCTTAACGGTCTCTTTCCCTGATGTTAGTGGGATGAAAGCGTGTCCCTACCATTTCAACTAGCACCGAGAATAGTTTATCACATCCAAACGACTCTCATCGGTCTTTGTGTTTTCTACGCTACCGTAAACGGTGCCGCCGATGGACTGCTGTGTTCAGGATGCCTATTGCAGCTTTCAGGACGGCGGATTAATAGCTCATCTTTATGTTGCCTGGCCGTAGTAAACAGGGATAACTGTCATCCGACTGCCGTGTGAAATTGCTGAGCAATGTTGCCGTCTATCTTGTTTCGATCTTTTCGAAGGCGATACATCGGTTATCGAACACCGTTGTTTTCCAGCCTTTCTAACAGCCGTACCTGTCATTTGGAAGACTCTCCAAGTTCGTGAAACAAAACTTTTATCTATTCCAAACACTTGGGTGACAAATGTCAAACTACGCCCCCCCCCAAACTTGCCATTCACTTTACCACGCATAAACTCCACGTTTTCTTGTAGCCATACTGCACGGATAATCTCACATTAACTTGCAGAAGAATGCCTGGAAATGTGCCTTCCTTCCTTCTTTTTAAGTTACCTTGCTCTGCGCATGCTGACTACTCGCGTTTTGCATGCCCTGACGTACTCTTTGAAGTCATGGTGTTAATGGTTGATATTTGTATAGGCATCACTTTTTTATCTAGTTGTCTTTTCAATGTATCCATTGCAAAAATCCCTTTTCAACAATTTCATGGTTGCATGTTGAAAAATGAATTTGTTGCTTAAATTTTACACACTAGTGTATAATTTCACTGCTGGTTGGTTAACCGATTATGGCAAATCCCCCGATGCGAGCCGAATCTAAGAAATACTGCTGTTTAGCAGTCTTATCAACCTCAGAAACTAATACATCATTTTTTAGTTTTTAATCTGAAATAAGGAAATCTAATATTTCTAAATATAATCAAATGATAATGTTAAAAAAAGGAAGACTATAAATGAATTATATGTAATTTTTAAATAGCAATATTTAAAATTAACCATATTTTAAAACTTAATTTCCCATAATGTCGTTCCTAACATTATCAGTTACACTCTCGTGTAAGAATACTATTTGTTTATTAAAAAGAATGCCTTCTTAGGAAATTTTCTGAGAAAAAAAGACGTGATTATACATTATACGTAAAAATTGCGGAAATTTTTCATTCAGATTGCTCGAAAAAATTCACAGCAAACTACTAGTCCTTTCGTAGTTTTGTAGCCTACGGTATAAAAAAGATGTCTTTTAGCTAATTATTCATCACTTAAATAGTAGTAACTTTAGTAGACAGCTAGAGAAAATTTACCGGTCAAATAAATTATACCTAATTAGTTAATTTTCCAGTAAAGTGAAATTATTATATCATTTATAAGTAGCATGACAAAGAAAAATTAATTTAGCTTGAAAGTATAGTCTCCTTGAGCGACTCTGCGTAATTTACTTTCTTCTTTTTTACATCCATCTTATCAATTAGAAATAATGCTTCAGTGATTTAGATATAATCAAATGATTGTAGCCTCATTTGCAACAACAATTTATTTTAACTCTTAAAATAAACTTTTAAGAATAAGATTGTAAGAAAAATATTTCTTTAATGCAGAGTTCATATTGAGCCTCATTTTGACTCTACTTAAAAAACTCCTCAATTTTTCTTGATAAATTATAATTCTTGCTGGAAAGCATCGGATGCTTTAAATAAGAAGCCTCCGACACATCTTTTACTTAACTGGAAACAAAGTTTAGGCAGAAAATTCTTTGGATCCTGAAAATGTTATTTTAAAAATAGGCCTACCTTAAAAACCGATTTTAAATGAATTTATATGTCTGTTTTTCTCTGAGAAATTGGCCTCTTGATGGTCAAGAATAAAAAAGTCCCCACCCACATGACAAAGCTTTTTCTCCAGGAGATTCAATGAATTGTTCCCGAAAATACTAGAAGTGGAATTTTTGGAAGGATGTAATTAAATAAGGGTGACAAAAATTTTCACTTGCGCAGAACCTTACCTTTTTTCTCAGTTTACAACTCGGACTACGGAGGACACCCTGGAGAACATTTTTTATCCCTGTTGCATTCCACTTGACAGCTAGAATTACATTAACAGGGGTCGTGTTCATAAAGCATTGCACTCTTCTTTCATTGTTTTCTCATCCTCATCTATAGGACTGCGTTAAAATTTTCATTAGCCATGCTCTTTCACCCCAAAATTCCTTCCTTCCACCTTCGCCGGTAAACTATAACAGGTCTTCCATCAAACTCCTTCTGGTTATTCTCAATCCCTCCAGCACTTCTTCGCCCATATCACTTCTATCTTCCCCTGAACCCCCCCCCCAATGTAGGGACCATGGAGGCAGGAAGTTAGACCCTTTCTTACCTCCATGGCAGGGACTATCCCTCGGATTGCACCCGCTTCCTTCCTAATTCTTGAATTTAAGCGTGTCTGCTTAGTTTTCTTACAACTTCTTTGAAATACCTAACAATATAGTGTAAATATCAGTATTCTATATCGTATTATTATAGATGCATTATTACTAACTGTGAACCCTAAGTGAGTTTAAAATGAGCAATTGCTGTGCCTCTTACTTAAAAATTTTAGTAATTATCTTTAATTAGATTGTAGAGACACTAGGTACTTTTGAAAGCAAGAGAGATGATAAATGAGCAATGCCTTCGCCGGGAATCGAACCCCGGACCTCTGGAATACGCGCCGAGCGTGCAGACCACTACACTACGAAGGCAAGCTAAGAAGACGGAAGAAATACCTTATATACTCCCCTCTTTTAAAGGGCGACTGGAGATCAGGGGACCCAATCGCCAAATCCTGGTGGAGAGAATTATCATCCACCCCCTTTTTAGTTCGTGCGCCACTGTAGAAACATTAGGTATTTTTGAAAGCAAGAGAGAGGAAAAATGAGCAACGCCTTCCCCGGGAATCGAACCACGGGCCTCTGGAATACGCGCCCAGCGTGCAGACCACTACACTACGAAGGCATGCTAAGAAGGCAGGAGAAATACCTTTTATATTAAATATGTTGTTAGTATATTAAATATGTGAAAACATAAATAGTTCACTTTAATTTGGAGAATCTGTAAAATTCTCGGACAACAGACATTCTCATGCCGTGACGAGTGTGCAGGGAAATTAAGGGGTAATTCTGAGCTAGCGGGAAAACGATTTGTGTCACTGTGACGCAGACTTAAGAGGAATTTCACAAACATTACAAAGCTGTAATAGGTCAGCATCGACAAGAAGGTATCATAGAAGAATCGGAGTATTTATAAAACTGAGAAAAAGTACTTTTTACCGCATCAAGTTGTAATTAGAGAAAACAAACACACCACAAAATTTCGCGTTGTCTTCGATACATCATTATGTGTGCTGAAGGCAAATGTCACTGAATTGTTATTTAGAATGATACGTTTCTTTCCATTTGAAACCTGATTCACTGCTTTTAAAATGATGTAAATGAGGACTTGTGGCTTTTGGAAATTCTAGTTGCGGCGCTCTAACTTCCCTGAATTCCAAAATGCAGCTCTTACTCAAAGGAAGTTTGGTTACTCGTGCAATATATTGTGTATTTTCAGCCATGTAAAAAAAAAAAAAAAAAAAAAAAAAAAAAAAAAAAAAAAAAAAAAAAAAAAACAGTTTCTTACATTGAAGGGAAAGAAATGAGCCTCCCCTCCCATTTAAACTATGAAGACAGAGACAGTAAAATGATTTTGGGAAGAAAAGATTGACCTTCCCCTCTTTATTCTACAGAACTTACCATTAAAACCGTGGTATTAAGTAGTCTCAATCGTCATCGCCGACGGGGAAATGATGTTCACGTATTGCTCCTTTTAAATGCTAATGTTACAACTGCGGTTTTAACACAAATCGAGAAAAAAGCCTTAAACCTCGCACAACTTTTTAACAAACTCTTGGGACACCTTCAGATAGACTGCTATGACCCCTGGTGAGCTGAAGATATTGAAAAACATCATAACAGTATTCTAGAACAGGATATTGAAGAAACTGCGATACACCCTAGCTGCTGTGTGTAAAAGCACTGGGATTCATGCAAGTGAAATGAGGCTAAATTATACCACCTATCGTTATTACTCAACAGACAGTTTGCTTCTGGTATACGTCTCTCTTTCTCTCTCTCTTTTTTTAATCATAAACTCATTCTCATAATTAATTGCATTGGAAAAATATTTTAATTTAAATAATGTGAATCAGCAATTTTAACCTAAATAATGTGTTACACAACGATAATTTTAACCAAACTTAACTTTTAACGTAAGGAAACAAATAAACGAATAAATAAATATTCCTCTAACGCATCTTTTATAAAATAAAATAAAATAAATATAAAATATTTACTTTAAACATATCTCTAAATATAGAATATAATGTTGAGTAATACTATCTTTAAAAGCAACAATATAGAAATAAGAGCTACGGGAAGAAGAGTATCTTAAAACTGCATCCTGCGGAATGATCGTTCCCCCCTCAACAACAACAACAAAAAAAACAATAAAAAGAGTTAAAAAATAGTCAATTTTTGAAATTGTATGATTTATTATTTTGAAAATTATTTTAACTTAGCAAACGTTGTATTAAATGCACATTGAGATTCACGTGTGTTTAAAATTGTGCGTATGTCTCTGCTTAATATGTGTTTATCTCAGCTTAATATGCGTATATCTCTGTTTAATATGTAGTAATCATGCTACCTTAATAATGCCAAAGAAGTAAACCTTAGAAGGATCCCAAACTAATGGCTTATCATATAACATACTAAATTATTTATAAGCAGACTTTCTGTAGAACTTATAGTTTTGCTTGATATGTTAGCAACAAAAAAGTTAAACAAAAAGCTAATTCTTCTCAGTTTAATTTTGAATATACGCAAGTGCAAATAGGAGACTTACTTACGTTTTTGCTTTTTTTTAAATGTTAGACAGAAAGTAGTGGCATCACGTCGATCGTTCTGGAAAGACTTTCCTATAGATACAAACACTTAAAATCCTTCAGTACCATCGCCGTCCATGTCGATCACCTTCTACCAAATTACTGGAAAGCTGACATACATTATTAGTGCGTCCACTTCTGTTGATGTCCTATAGCACAGATTACCTTCTTATTATTTTGTAACGGTTCCCCTGCAGTGGTTCTTTCATTTTAGCAAAGAGATCATGGTTTCATATCGAGTGAGTGGGACTTGTTTTGATGTTACTGTCAGACAAGGGAGATAAGTCACAACACAACACTCTTCGTATTGTTATGAGGATGGTGAAATTCCTCAAGGAAAATTTATTGTTTTCTTCTCAATATTGGACGCAAATGATGCCTCAGGGAATCACAAGCACAGCCAACAGTCTGTCCTCAAGGTGATTGAAATGATATATTACTCCACTCTTCAGGGTTCACCTCGTCTTGTGGAGAAGCGGCAACGTTTCAGAAGAGGAGAGCGTCTAATGGATCTCTCACGGACACTATTCCTTGGTGACCATTCAGTGGAATCAGGTCAGATGTTCGATGGTACATGAGCTCTCATACTCACAAAGAAATTTCCGGCAATGGGTACGCTGTTTTAGCTTGGTGACGAACAGTAATGATGTGGCCTTGTCGGAGGAGGTCGGAGTAAATACATTTCATCCAGACCGGTGATACACCAAGCATTGATGTGAGGACAGGCTATTCCATCCATTGATAAATCCACTAATCCACTGATATTCCATTCATGATACTCCATGGATATCACATGCGACAATGAGCATCGCCTTCAGAACCCGCAACACAGCGCGTATATTTTGTGGGGAGGGGAACCAGGACTCACCTGTTCACTGGATTGTTGTTTCATGCATGGATCTTAGCAGCGAGTTCACGTTTCGTTCAATGAAACGAAAACGAAATTGATCTGTTCTATGAAATCGTCATCTTCCCTCTGGAATCGGTTCAGAAAGTTTTGTATAACTATACATAGAATTGCCGTAGTGGCCCCTCGGACAATGCATGGCGTATCCAATGAGTTGCAGTTTAGGAGTATCCAAGGGTGTAGAGAAGAATGTGGAACATGTTTTTGTGCCATACAATTATTTCCAGAATTTTGCATGAAATTGTACAATGGATATTTAAAATTCAACATCATGTAAAACTTTTTAAAAACTCAAATATCATGAAAGAAAAGACCCATACTTTATATGTTTTTTTAAAAAAAGGGGAGGTCATTTTGTCATCAAAATTTGAAAGAAGATGAGCTTCTTTTTTTACATAATGATAAAGGTTTGTAAAGTTGCGCGCCTCCAACCTGCACGCAACCAAGAGGTGACGGTTGAAAATGGAAAATAGACAGAGTCTTGCTAAGGTTTTAAGTCCCTTTTTATTCAACTTAAGAAATTACAATTGCGTGCTCTTGACGCTCACAAACTACGCCGACCCGGCGGTAAAATAAAAATAAGAACCTGAAAAGAAATAATAACAAGACTCTAACTATGAGGCTCTCTAAAAGTAACTAAGCTCACCGCGTTTCACAATACCGCTGCTAATTCAGCAAACTTTGAATATCACGTTGAACGATGAACAATTCTCCGAGGCAAGCACACAGGCCGAAACGCGGGGTTCTTCAATTTCTGGCTAACTACCTCCGCGCTCGTGAAGTAAGAACAGCACATCTCGAACTCGTTTCCTTTTCTATTTAACTCAGAATACTTCCGCTGATAATTTGAATCCTTGCGCGTTCTACTAAAATTTACATACTCTGGCATTGGCAGTTCCAGGGGAAAGTAAGGCTTGACAGGAAAGATAGATTAAACTTAAAATAATTGTTAGTTAAAATAAATATAAACCCTACATTTGCCGATGCCAGAATTTGGAAATATCTATGCATATTTGAAAGACCCCGAAAGCTTTGAGCACACAGATATCGATGCGATAAGAAATAGAGCAGAAAACTATGAAATAATAGATAATTTATTATTTTATACGAAAACAACAAACGAAAATCTCGAGTACAAACCAGTCATCCCAGCCTCGCTTCGATTAAGCATTTTGAAGGAATTACACGACGCGAAAACAGCGGGTCATTTAGGGGTCAGAAAGACTTTAAAAAGGGTACGCGAGGTGGTATATTTCCCGCAATTATACAAAATAGTAACTGCGTATGTCAGGTCCTGCAATCAATGTCAGTTAATAAATGATATTAATTACAGCCCGGCCGGGTACTTAAATAGCATTCGCGCTACATTTCCGAATGAAATTTTAGGCATAGATCTTCTTGGTCCCTTCCCCCAGAGCGAGTTAAATAAAAATCGTTTTCTTTTAGTAATAGTAGATCATTTTTCAAAATGGACAGAAATTGTTCCACTTAAACGCGCGTCAGCCAAAACAGTCGCAGATGCATTCTTACACAGATACATTTTAAAATACGGTGCACCGATAAAAGTCATTAGCGATAACGGAAAACAATTCATTAGTCAAATATTTGAAAACATATGCACTGGACTTGGCATACGCCATATCAAAATGGTTCCGTATAGACCACAGGCAAACATAGCAGAAAGAGTGAACAAAAACATTGTAAAAATAATTCGCAGTTACGTTAGCACACATCACAAGCGCTGGGATGGCTACATAAATGAATTAGCTTATGCTTCAAGAACGGCAAATCACGATACTACGGGAATCCCCAGCAGAATTATTATCCCAGCTCGGATACGGCAAGAAATAAGCAAAAAGTGTATTACGATAGAAAACGCGGTGAAGCAGATTTTAAAGTTGGGGATAAAGTATTGAAGCGGAAATTTTCTTTATCAAGTGCCCCAGACAATTTTACTGCAAAGTTAGCTCCAAAATTTGAAGGCCCCTATGTAATTCAGGAAATCAAAGGAGTCGTATTGTACCTTAAGAACGAGAGAGGGGAGATCTGTAAAGCAAGTCCCGACCAGGTGAAAAAATACTATAATCCAAATGATTTTGAAATCCTTAAAAGTTTCTTGCAGGACTCAAGTCTAAAACAAGTAGAACGTCCAGAAATAACAACTGTTATACCACCCAAGAAGCAGAGAACTGAAGAGAGACCTAGCCCTTCTACAACCCAGACGACGGTACCAAAAAGAAAAAATGAAAACTTTCAATCTCCAGCATTTAAGAAAAACAAGAATGAAAAGCCACCGCGTAAAGAAACCTTGGTAAAGAGGAAAACACCACCTACAACGTATCGCAGTAGAAATTATACATCAAGGAGAACGCTCCCAGGGCCAGAGAGTCAGGTGCAAACAAGGCCGCCGTTCCGGAAACTAAAACGGCAGCAGGAGGAACGAAAATACCAGGAACAACAGAAGAAATTCAAGAAGGACTCCAGACCGGAGGACGTCAAGACCAGCCGTCCAATGGAAAAACGAAAACGACAACAACCCGACGATTACTCCGCCAAGAGGCCAGCATGCAGAGGACGCAAGAGAAAAACTAATGTGGACGACACTCGGAGGTCAGTAAGGAGAAGATTGACGTCCATGAAACCTATAACGTGGGAACAATTTTGCCAGAAAAGAATGACGGAGTTTCAATCATCGAAAACTCAAAGATAAGTTAAAATCTTCTATAATTTTTTTTCTTTTGTTCCGAAATGTTATGCACAATTACGAAGTTCTATGTTTTGACGAAAGTCAATATGTCTCGGTTGAGACTTAGTTTTGTTTTACTTTATTTAGCTAAGGCAAAAGTATTATTTTCTTTAAATACAAATCTAAGAACAAGCATTTTCTGTTGGTCGAAAGACTAATTCTGTTATGTTAAAGCCAAAATTTAGCCGAAGATAAAAATAACTTCGTATTCTTGTATTAATAAGAATTTTAGTTTCAGTGCCGCCAGCTTGGCGAAGAATGAGTAAAGTAAAAATTTATTTTCTCTTATTCATTTTATGGTAAATTGCAAAAATCATATGTATTAAAATTTTGTAAATATACGTAAATACTTGAAAGTGATGTAAAAGTAGAATTTAGTCTAGAAGCATAAAATTTTAGATTCTAAAAGTAAATGCTTAAAAGCAATGAATTCAAAATTTAAGTATTAAACTGTAGATAAAATCATGCTTTAGAGCGAAAGCCTGTATGTCTAAAGATGAATGAGGGGGAAGTTAGAATGAATGTGTTTTGCAGGGTTCTCCAGCTACACTTGAATTTTTAAGAATGTTAAAGTAGCTCATCGAGTTGTAGAATGTCGAGTAAGGTGTGTCTATTTGGTCGTTGAATTCTAACAAATCATGGTGGTTAGGGGAACTGTTGTAAGACTAAAACACGAATATTCCCGTTTGACACCACACATGGTGGAGAGCCAGGGTAAAGTTAAATTAATGTTTGAATAATTGAATGAATGTGAAGTAAGCAGTAACTAAGGAAAACGAATCGTTAAAAACAAAAATTTATTCAGTGTCAAGAAAGTGTAAATTATAATGTATATAGAAAGATACTGATACTTATTCCTTCCAGATGCTGGAAGGAAAAGAACAAGATTGATTGGTGAAGTCCAGGAAAAGTTGCTGTAAGAAGAGAGATTTATATAAGTATCGACAGAAATTTAGTATACATTTTGTTACATAAGAATTTTTTTTTTTTTTTTTTTTTTTTTTTGGGTAAACGAGGCTCTTGAGAGTTAGTTCAGAATTATAGAAACTTTACAACAGGTCGTTTGTAGGACCTGCTTCCAAGTTTTCCAAATTCTGGCAGCGGCAAATGTAGGGTTTATATTTATTTTAACTAACATTTATTTTAGATTTAAACTATCTTTCCTGTCAAGCCTTACTTTCCCCTGGACTGCCAATGCCAGAGTATGAAAATTTTAGTAGAACGCGCAAGGATTCAAATTATCAGCGGAAGTATTCTGAGTTAAATAGAAAAGGAAACGAGTTCGAGATGTGCTGTTCTTACTTCACGAGCGCGGAGGTAGTTAGCCAGAAATTGAAGAACCCCGCGTTTCGGCCTGTGTGCTTGCCTCGAAGAATTGTTAATCGTTCAACGTGATATTCAAAGTTTGCTGAATTAGCAGCGGTATTGTAAAACGCGGTGAGGTTAGTTACTTTTAGAGAGCCTCGTAGTTAGAGTCTTGTTATTATTTCTTTTCAGGTTCTTATTTTTATTTTACCTCCGGGTCGGCGTAGTTTGTGAGCGTCAAGAGCACGCAATTGTAATTTCTTAAGTTGAATAAAAAGGAACTTAAACCCTTAGCAAGACTCTGTCTATTTTCCAGTTTCAACAGTCACCTCTTGGTTGCGTGCAGGTTGGAGGCGCGCAACTCTACAGGTTTAAGGTGGAAAGAGTAAGAAAAACTTCTCCCTAATATATATACTTTTAAAACTAAGCAAATTTGACAGTTTTAACAGAGAAAAGACAGAAAGTCCATAAACTTTGTCTTCTCTTTCTTGATTTAATTTTACCCTTCTTATTGTTCTCAGACAAAATTCCAAAAAAACTTTTACCGCTCACTGCTTATGACAAGCGTCATAAACCTAACTTTATCCTGAACAGAATTTATCAGTAAAAAGAATAATGTCTATAGAATTCCAACCTCCTTGAGGTCCTGGGAACCATTCTTCCATGAAATGCATGGACAAGACAACAACAAGAACAATTTCTACTGAAGCACAGTTTTTTAGTTATAAATGCTTCAAGATAAATTATACAGTTATGCAAATTAAATCAATTTAGCTTTAAATGCTGCTTCAGTTTTGTGTCACATGTAATATTCTGTTGTTGTAGTAATTTATTGTCATTATTGTCAGTATGACAACATTCTTCCTTTAAATTTTCTACGATATTGCATTCGTGTCTCTTAACGCCCATAAATCCTACATGCGTTTTTCTAGCTTCGAAATGTGGTCACCAAAACCCAGCTTGGAAAATAGATATGAGGAATTTTGTATGAGCACTGATTATGATAAAGGGTTTTCTTTTTCGTGTTAAAACTTTACATTAATTTAAATACTTACTTTGCCAGTGTCTTATGAGTAAACAATAGTATGATTTTTCAACTATCGTCTTTGGCAATAACAGTTTCAACAACGTCTTATAGCAATTTGAAATTGGGTAAGTTTATGTTCTATGACGTCTTATATATGCGATTTACGATTTTTAAAGTAGCGTGAGGAGTGGAAAGGCTACTCACTCTTATGACCAGAACTCCTCCAGTTTATAAAAATTATTTCTTGGATCTAACGGCCTTTTGGTGTGATATTTTTTCGTTTAGAATATGCGCTCGGTTGAAAGGCTGTGAACCAAAACGTTATGCATTCACATCTGTAATAAAAGTAATCTCATAGTTGATAAGACAAATTTCTTCATTAACTTTGTGTTTACTCTTAATTAATAATTTATTTAGTTTTTATTTCTTTATTTTTTTAAAGTGTACAGACATTAGGTATATTTTTGGTAGCAGGAAAGATGAAAAATTAGCATCGAACCGTGGACCTCTGGAATACCGGCCCAGTGTGCAGAACCATTACACCACGAAGGCACGCTAGGAAGGTGGGAGAAAAACCTTATATACTCACCTTTTTAAAGGGCGACTGGGATTTTAGTGGACCCATTCGCCAAATCCTGGGTGTGGAGATTCATCATCCACAATCCTTTTAGTTCGGGCGCCACTGTAGAGACATTAGGTAAATTGGAAACCGAAGAGATGAAAAATTAGCAACCGCCTTCGCCGGGAATTGAACCACGGACCTCTGTAATACCAACCAGCGTGCAGAACCACTACACCACGAAGGCACGCTAGGAAGGCGGGAGAGAGACCTTATAAAATTAATAACTTGTTATTGTACAAATCCCTATACATTGCAATTTCAGGTATTTATGTCAAGCATGGTTTGCAGCTTTGCTCGTGGAAAAAAAATTTAATTTTTATATTTCATGCACAGATGTTATATTAACATGCATGTGATTTACATTCCCTGCCCATTGGACTTGTCTGGTATTTTGTTTATTCATTTTTTATTTCGTCAAATAAATTTCGGTATTCTATATGGGTTATATTATTATTAATTATGTATATACTAATTTTATGCAGTAATTGTTTGCACAGTTTTGCAATTTTTCATTAGTTCATTTTAGTTCTACTTAACTAGATCTGAGATTTAGATTTCCTTTAAATTTTAATTTAATTTAAAATTATTTCCATTAAATTATCGCAGCTTTCAAAGCGCGATTTATTTTCAGGTTTAATTTGAAGTTATTATTTCTATTTTTATTTAAATTATATATAATTTTATATAGATTTGCTGATTCTGTCAACAGTCTGAAATGTTAATATTAACTATCATATCACCAATTTGTTCAACTACTTTTCTTTTCCAACTAGTCGCTTGCTCGGGCAGCCGCCTAAAATAGTTATTAACCCCCCCCCCAAAAAAAAATAATAAAAGTGGTTTTTAATGTGTCCGGTTAATGTAATTTCACGGGTCCAGCTAGTTCGCGAAAAGCATAAAATAAATAAAAAGCAAACTCGAAATTCAAAATTCGGGCTTCGGGGTGCACATGTTTGGACGGAAGAATAACCGTTTTCGAAATTAGGCGTATTTAAATGGCGTCGTTTTTTCCACAGATCAAATTTTGACCAAAGTCTGTACTGCTATTATTAAGCAATTAATGATGACTAATTTTTATATGGAAGAAATTAATACTTTCTCACAGTTTTATTTCCTTTGAAAATATAATTTCATTTCTCGTTTTACTAAAGAATACGCGTTCTAACCCCTTACGTATACATCATTGGGATTCTAGAAACACATCAGTCAAAATAACTGAAAGATTAATTTTAGTTTGCAACGAGCAGTTTGGGTGATATTGTTTATCATTACTGTAAAGAAGTTTGATTACTTTCAAATTAGACGAAATACAATATTCAAATTTCTACAATTATAACTTAACTTTCTGTGTTATTTTCTTTCACTTGTCAATCAATTCTTTTAACGTTCCATGTACGCAAAAGTCACTACACTGACCGTTACAGTTACAGTAACAAGTGTATGGGACACCACGACGTCGTCATTGACAAAAATGGTATAGCCCGCATATACTAACTAACTAGAGAACTGCACTCCCATAGGCACATCAATGCCAAGCTTTGGGTCTTTGTTGGATACTATTAAAAGGCTGCATTTTGCAGAATAGAACAATACACTGCACTGACAGTGAGTGATATTTGCAGCATCAAGCTTAGACAGTTTTCAGTTCTTGCTTTTAAACTAAGTCCAGAATGTCCAGTGTCTGTTACCGGCACGCTTACCTTACGCTTATTCTGTTTTATTTCGCGAAATTTAAATAGAATGGAATTTGGGAAACTTACAGTTTTTCTTACTCTAAGTCTCCGTATATTATTCAAAATTCCACTCCGAACGAAATTCCACCCGAAATAATGCAGAATATAAGTGAAGCAAGGGGACCAGTAACAGTAATGTATCTGGGGCGGAGAAAGTAAAATAGCTGAACATTAGTATTTTTTTACCAATTACGGTACCTGATGGTGTGTGAATTTTTCATATGGTCAAGCTTTCCCCTTATATAAATGCTAGCCGATGTCTAATCATAGAAAATCAATCAGTGCCAACCAGCCTAGAGGACTGGATGAAACTTCCAAATACCCTTGTCGATTACATCATATATAATCAGTATTCGCCAGTCTGTAATTGGAAACTTCTCTAAGGCTCTGCATTTTTTTGTATAAATAATAATTCGCCTATATTCTTTTAGAACATTTAAAATGTCCATACATCGTGCTGCCCACTTTATTGTTTATTCTTAATCGCATTTTATGATATTGCTCGATTGTTTTGCTTTTCAACAGCAGTTAAAAGTCTGTTAAATTGGACATTCTCATTGACATGAATCTGGATCACTTTCAAAATTAAAAGTGATAACTTTTCAAATTTCACAACAAGTTCCTTGTGTTTTAAAATCTTAACTTGTTATTTTTACTTATTACATATTTCACTTGTTATTTCAGTGTGCACTGTGTTTCTTTTGATATATTAAAAATGCTCTTGACAACTAAGTGACAAAATGCTCTTTCCCCTTTGCTTTTACTTTTACATATAACATTTACTCAAAAACGAGATTCCGTCGAATATTATTATACCCCTCATTACAGTTTAGTGTAAATTTTTGAAGTTAGTGACAACGTGGTTTTGTTAAGAATTCATTTGATTCTGGTTAAAATTAAAGGCAAGTTACCTAATACAATATTTTAACCATACTATAAGAATACATTTTAGCAGTAATTAATGATACATTGCTGCCTATTTGTTTTCATAAATAGAAGTCACCGGCATAGTTTTTCATTAAGTTATTTGAAGTTATTGAATATTTTTCATTAAGTTATTGAAGTGATTAAGTTATTTTGAAGCAGGAATACATGAAAAATGAGCAGTGCAACCGCCGTGACTCGAACCTGGACCTCTAGAATACGCGCCGAGTGTGCTACTGCTACACCCTGAAGGCATGCTGGAAGGAAGGAGAAAATACTTATATATATATAAATATCCTTATATACCTTATATAATTATATTAGAAAATACCTATTATACTAATCTTTAGGCTCGTTTTGCGTGAAGGTTGCTTTAATTGATTAACTTTGCAACCTTTTGCTGACAGTAATTTTGAGTTGACTTTTTTTTTTCCTGTTACTCGAGGCCCTGACCTGGTTTCTCTGGGGCTAGTTTAATTTTGTTGATTTGGTCTTTTTTTTTGGGGGGGGGGGTTAGTGCAGCCGAGCTGCTGGCTCTCTCGTTTTTGATTGATTTGGCCGGTCCTCCTTTTAGTTATATGACCGGTCTTTTTAGTCATATGACCGGGTGAACTGGGGGGTCGTGACCGTTAATACTAACACTAATAACTTATATAATCCCCCTTTTAAAGAGCGACCGAGGATGCGGGGACCCGTCGCCAAATCCTTGTGGTGACGAATTATTGTGTACCACCTATTAGTTCGGGCGCCACTGTAGAGTCATTAGGTTATTTTGAAGCAGGAAATATGAAAAATGAGAAATGCCCTAGCCGGGACTCGAAACTGGACCTCTCGAATACGCGCCGCGTGTGCTTCCGTTACACCACGAAGGCACGCTGGAAGGAGGGAGAAAACTTTATAGTTTATGCATGGCAGGCCATAACACCAACTTGTTTGGTTAGGTGGGTCGGGCTGTGCCCACTTCTGGTACCTTATGGTTTAGATAGACGTAAACTGAAACCTCTCAGCTAGATGTGGCTAATATAATTTGCGATAGCTATGTTTGGTTACTTAATTTGTGCATAAAGATGTAGCAGCTATGTTGCCCAGTTAACATTATGACGGAGTTTGCGCATAAAGATGGAGCAGTAATTGTGACAACACGGTCTTGATTTCTGCTTTAAAATTTAGCTTTTAAGGTTTAATAAAATTTTTAATTAACTTCAAAATTTTAATTGAAATTTAATTTTATTATTATTTCTTTCGCAATTAAAATTAATTAAATTAGACTAAAAAAACTTTTAAGACTTGTTCAAGTGAAAGAGACTTAAATGAATTCTGACCTCCTTCGTTTATGAGATTTTCGATTTACATACTAAATAAATTCCACTGAATTTACTAAAATCTGAGTCTGAATGATTCCAGATGTGTATAAACTTACAACTTTCGTAATCGTTTAATACCTTTGAGCTTCAATTGTAGAATCGAGAATTCAGACTGCCACATTTTAGTTTCTGAAATATTGGGGGGGGGGGCTCCTCTTTATTAAGCGTTATTTGCTATTTCAATTCTTTACTCTTTAAAATGTCTTCATTGCTTAACTAAACTGAAATTCAATAAGACATTTACTAAACATCGATTCGTTAATCGTATCGTGTACTGAAATGATGCGATTCCAGAATTTCCACGACCACCGTTAAGTTAGAATTCTTATATTTTTGTCTTCCTTTATGTTGACATTGATTTTGACGCTTGAATGTGATATCTGGTTGTCATGTGCCAACCAAAGTCTACAAAAACTGCTCTTTTACGGTTATTAAACATTTTAATACAAGTCGGGCAAAGATTCGGGAATTTCTGAGTGATATATATATATATATATATACATGAATGTGCAGTCCAGATTTCAGACACATAATAGGCTTTGATTGAAGTAAATAACTTTCGTTTACCGAACCTGACCTAGCGGCCATTATTAGCTACATAAAGTATCATGTTTGCTGAATAAAACTAGTTAATAAAGCTAAATATAATTAAATAACTATAGCGAACTGACTGAAAGGAAAACCGCTCTGACTTAAAAGTAATGACTTACATAATTCAGGGATTAAACGAAATACATATTATGACTGCAACCACTAATCAGTATTACCAGAGAATCATAATAATATTTGTTCAAGGCCAATAGAAGGAATAGAATTGTCAAAAGTAAGCATGTTTTGTGAAAATTCATTATTAGCCTATTTGGCAATAGAATAAATCTTTCAAAACGGCCTCTGAGCGTTATTTTTCGATTTAATTAGTTTAGCGTAAATAATAAACAAAAATACACTCTGTTAAATACGTATGAAGGTAAAGGCAGTACACAAATATTTCTTCCAAAAAATCGTGATCCCCCAAGACAGTTCGTGTTTCCACAAGTCCACAAATTTCTTCCACAAATCGTATTTTCCTTCTTTCCCACCACCAGCTTCCCTTCGAAGATGACCCGTAATAATCATGTGCAAAAAGTAGTTGCCAATTCTCACGTATTTATGGTCAAGAAACAAAAAATTTATGTTCCGATTTTGCTAGTAGTTCATCTTGGAGTTCTTACGCTCTTTCATTAACTAGCCTAATCCAAGCTTCATTTCGATATAAGTTTTACGTCACGTTATTTATTCCCAGTTAAGTTAACTTCTCGCCGATTCTGAACGGAAAAAAGAGGAGAGGCCTCAAACAGCGGGTAGAAAATAGCGTAATAAATTTTACAGACGAGCCCGGCTTAAACCACAGGCGGTTCCTTCATCCATTTAGTAAAAGCGCAGAAAAATGCGACCCCGATGTTTCTGGGAAATGCAAGAAAATGATGCTTCCTAACCTTACGGGACAGTCGCTGTAAGCAGGCTTTATAAGACAAGGAAAATATGCGCTTACGATCTACGATCGGCTTTTACGAGCCTATAAATAAAAGTCCGTGCCTCCTCTTCGGTTGGCACAGGTCACGATTTAATGAAGATATTAAAACATTCATACAGAGTACTAGGCTAAGTCCTTTTGCTCGAGGGGTTATCCTCTAATTGCGTATCAACGTTTAATAAGGGAGGTGGAGCTTCGTTTCGCAAATTGAGGTGAATCCTGTCACACAATCATTGCTCATTCTTTACGCCTCTTTTATTACTTTTTTTTTTTTTTTTTTCTTCTTTTCAATAGGTAGGAAATTCGCTAACATTCAACAACGCTCGTATATTATCCGCAAGCTCTTTGTCGGAGGTGTACCATCAGAGAGATCTCTGAAATAGAGCTAATTAAATCATTATATCGGGATATTAAGGATCTCCGTGGACATCGCTTCCGTGACCATAAACGGAGCAGAAATTTTAATCACGAAATTGTAGCGAACTTAGCGTTTGCTAATCATTTTTAAGTATAGATGTGAATGAGAGGTAGAATCATTTAAACATTTCAGTAGAATATAAACTAATCAGTACATCTAAGGTATTTGAACGAGATTTTGAAAGAATTTCTACTAGGTTAAAAGATTATCGGCAATTTACAAATGTATATTTTGGTATAAGCATTTTTCAGCAGATGGATAGCAAAAATTCATGTCTCAAATTACACGAATTATGTTGCATGATTTACAACATAACAACAGATGTACGTACTTCATGAAATTTTAGTTTTAAATTAAAAAAGAGTACTTTTTTATGTACTTCAGAGTAAAACGGGAAGCTCTAGAATTTTATCTCGGACTAAAAGATCCATTTAATCTTGGGGAAAATGTTAATATTAGCTGATGTCATTTAGACTTAAAAAGATGAAAAGTTTTTTTTATAAAATAAGCTTTTATTTAAAACTCAAAATCATTAATGAACTAAAAGACGAAAAATAATTTATCATATAATATAATGGGAACAAGAGACTAAATAATTATCTTAACAGGATTTTTATACAGTTTTCTATCGCAAACAATATTGAGGGTGTTTACAAATTTTTGGAATGATTTCGAAGCTGTTTTATTAATGTTTAAAGTGCAGAGAATATTTTTTTAATGTTAGATCTTATAGCCTTTTTTTTTTTTTTTTTTTTTTTTTTCTGAACTAAAAATCTGCATCATGATTTCCATGGCACGAGGCCTTTTTGTTAAATTTCTAGAGGTATTGATTAGAAAGAGCTCTTTTGAAGAGACCAGAAAAATTGAATTTTGAATTAAACAAACAATCAGAGAATTTCATTAATTGCGAAGCTTTGCTTTTTTGATTCATTTCATCTCTAATTAGCAGGAATGGCGACTGATAAAAGCTATAATTTCTAGAGTTGTTAAAATCTTTCCTTATTAAAAACAGACGTACATTGCCAATGAAATATTTCTTTTTCATGTAAATGAAAATGGATTTTAAATGCATCCATGTCCCACATTTTGAAATATATTTAATCGCGAAAGGTATTCGAAAGGAATTAAATATGTGTAAAGACATTGAGAAGCCATTTTTCATTTAGCCCCTACCTAAGTGGACACAATCTAATTTTTTCCAAAATGTACTTTAGTCCTTATTCGCAAATTAATATTTGTGCTAAAAAAAAGCGGAGGTTAAAAGTCAGTTATCTTTGGACAGTTCAGCGTAATACTGAACAGATTTTATTCGTGTTGCTATCATAAGAAACATACACTGGTGTGCAAAAATTAAGGACGAAGTCGAAAAATTAGCATATCAGCTGAACGAAGAGGCAGAGCGGACAGAAAGACCAATCAGGAGATTAAGTAAGGTGATGTACCGTAGCACATGCGCAGATATGCAGGTAGACGTAATGGGGGAGTGTCTGAGTAGTATAAAGCATGTTGTCGGTGTAAGATCAGTATTTCTGGCAAAGAGATTGCATGCCGTATAGCAGTTAAAATCACACCGAGTTGCTGCCTCAGCGAGAAATGGCGAATAATCAATCTGTTAGACGACATCTGGATGCTTTTACCCGAGGTCGAATCATTGGGAAGTTGGAGGAAGGCCGCAGTGTGACAAGTGTGGCTGCAGAGTTCGGAATTGCTCACAGCATCGTTTCACGACTTTGGAGACAATTTCAAACTACAGGAACAGCTATCCGGGGGTTTAGTAGTGGTCGTCGACGAGGAACCACACCCGCAGATGACCGGTATATTGCCTTACAGGTCAGAAGAAACAGGCGGCAGACAGCGGAAGAAATCGCTAGACACACGACACAGGCGACTGGACGACCGATATCGCGTTTTACCGTGGCCAGAAGACTGCACGGTGGTGGTCTGTTTGCACGACGCCCTGTACGGTGTGTACCTCTAACGCCTGCCCATCGGACAAGGCGTTCTCTGTGGTGCCGGGAACACCGAAATTGGAGAGACAATGAATGGGGACGAGTACTCTTTACAGATGAGAGCAGATTCAGTCTGAGTAGCGATTCTCATCTCATACTCATCTGGAGAGAGCGGGGAAGCCGCAATCATCCCTCGAACATCATTGAAAGGGACAGGTATGGAGGTGGCGGTGTTCTCGTTTGGGAAGGCATCATGCTTGGTAGTCGTACAGATTTTCACATCTTCGACGCAGGTTCAGTCAACGGGACCCGTTATTGTAACGAGATTCTTCTTCCATATGTGCGTCTTTTTAAAGGCGCTATGGGTCCGCAGTCCTTTTTCATAGACGACAATGCACCATGTCATCGCACAGTAGCTGCCGAACAGCTCTTAGAGAGTGAGGATATTGAACATATGGATTGGCCGGCACGATCTCCGGATCTCAATCCGATCGTGCATGTATGGGATTTTCTAGGGCAGACGCTTGGCAGCTCGTACCTTACCACCAGTAACGATTCCGGAGCTTCGATTGGCGCTGCAAGACGAATGGGCAGCAATGCCTCAACAACTCATTGACACCCTCATTCTCAGCATGGGCAGACGCTGTGAAACCTGCCTAGCAGTCAGGGGAGATCATATCCCCTATTAAAGATCGGATGTTTCTTGCTGGACACTAATCAAAGGAATGTTTCGGCCTTCAGTCGCATTGCGCTCCATGCTACTTTTTCAATAAAGCTTCTTTTTATCCCTCTGATTTCTCTTTTAGTAAGTGTTGCTTACATTACTCATGTCCTTACGTATTGGGAATCTTACGGTATTAAATATGTTGATTTGGAAAGCTTTTGTACAAAGTTATATTAAAAAAAACCGTCTCATCGTTAATTTTTGCACACCAGTGTATTATAAAAATACTTGTAAAGTTATCGTTGTGATTAGTCTCAGCGCATCACTGATCTGCTAAAAAGAATTTTATGATAAAAAGATAAATTTATAAAGAAATTACACATGTTGTAATTTCTGTTTAAAATAGGGAGGCATTAAATTTTATAGCATATCGGCTAAACATAGCACATTTTTAAAAAGGATTATACATTTATCATAAAAAATTCTATTATTGAGCTTCATGTACAACTTACATCAAGATTTTCGAAACTTTTAAGCATAATTATGAATGTGAAAAAAATTAATTTAACTCTATGCATGTCAAATAAAAATAATTTAACCATAGCGTTCCTTTTCCTTTTTATTAGGCAAGTCAAGCAAGTTATTGGCTATAGGGGTTACAATGACTATAGGGGCTATATTCAGGAAAGGATAGGGCTATCTAGGGCTATCGGGCATTCGGAGGCTATAGAGCCGCTTTGTCACCTGGTTTCGATGATTGAGCGGATGAAACATTAATCATAATAATATCATTGATGCTATAAAAAACAATAAATTCGCTGAAAGAAAAAGATTTAATGACACTCCAAAAAAAAATGAAATAATGGCAGACGTATTAAACTCATTATCTTAACCTAGTCTCGCTAACTCGAGGCAAGCAGGGAATTTTTCATGTCCCTCCTCACCGACAATTTCATTAACCATGCTTCCGTCACTTTCATGCAAGTCGGCGACTATTCGCCAAGATAAAAATCCTTCACATGGCCGTCCCGATATCTTGATGAAAGTTACATTCTTCATGATATAACCTAATCTTAATAAACATGCCTTATACCTTTGTGTCTTTACGGTGCGGCATCCTTGCACCCTTCTCTCTGGGTGAAAAGCAGAAAGATGGCGACAGTTTTCATACGAGTTACCCGCGGCAGTCATACCAGTCCCATCTTCCTCAGGCTACATTATTGGTTATTGAGTCAATTGATATTAGAAATTATGTCTGGTTTTTAATATCTGGTGTAACTGATCAGTTCACTACGAGTATTATACATTTTAACTCTTTTATAAACGTACAATTAATTAATTAAAAAAGCATACACTTAGCAGATAATATAATCAATTAATCAATATTATTTAGTAAATAAATTATATATATATATATATATATATATATACCGTATTTACGCGAATCTAATGCGCATCGTTTTTGGCCAAATGTAGTTTTCAAAATTGGGGTGCGCATTAGATTCGAGTGCAAAGTTCGCCGATGACGTCAGCAGTTCGCTGATGGCGTCAACCAAATTTAAATCGTAACAACGGATTACTGTATTTCTCGACTACATTTACCGTTACATTTATCGTTGACACATTATTGCATAGAGGATACAAACTGCAGAGTACGTAGTCACGAAATGGAGGGCAAACAGAGAAGAATGTCATATGTCGCTACTTTCAAACATAAAGTAATTCTTTGTGCTTAAAAAAATGGCAATAGAAAGGCAGGGAAAGAGTTCAACGTAGCTGAGAGCAATGTTCGCTTGTGGCGGCAACAGAAATTGGCACTGTTTGAAACTAAAGCTAGTAGAAAGAAATTCACTGGCCCTCGCAAAGGAGGACACCCTAAAATTAAAGAAAAACTTTTGGAATTTGTACGTGAAAGGAGGAAGAATGGACAACCTGTGACTAGTGACACCATGAGAAATAAAGCAAAAGAGGAGGCTGAAGTTCTTGGAATACCGAAACAAGAGTTTAAGGCTAGCCGTGGATGGGTGGATTGGTTTATGAAGCGGATGGGCTTATGTCTAAGACGCCGTATAACAATATGCCAAAAGCTTCTTGCAGATTTTGAGGGAAAACTACTAAGATTTCAGCGGTATGTCATCACACTTCGGAAGAAAAAGAATTTTTCAAATTGGCAACGCTGACGAGACGCCAATTTGTTTGATCGTAACTACACCATTACGGAGAAGGGGACTCAGGAAGTTATCATCAAAACTTCGGGATGTGAAAAACAACGCGTAACAGTGATGCTAGCAATAACAGCAGACGGGTGCCCTTTCTTAATCTTCAAACGGAAAACATGCTTTAAAACCCATAAGAATCAAAAGCTGTTCCCAGATGATTCGAAACTAAGAGAAGGGGTGGATGACGGAGTCATTAATGCTTGATTGGCTCCGAAATGTATGGGAACGCCGTCCCGGTGGGCTCTCCAATCCACCATCAATGCTTTATCTGGACGCATTTCGCGATCATCTCACCGACGACGTAAAAAAGAAGATGCACAGCCTAGGCAGTGATTTTGTTATCATTCCTGGAGGGATGACGTCTATGTTACAACTCCTGGACGTTAGTATAAATAAACCTTTTGAGGGGTACGTTCAGGCGGAGTACGAAAAATGGTTTTGTGAGCCAAACCGTGAATTGACCCCGACAGGAAAAATTAAGCGTGCTGCACCGCACATTGTTGCACTGAGTTTCTGCTGCCTGGAAAAGCATCGAAGCACCAAAGATTGTGAAATCTTTCAAGAAATGCTGCATTTCAAATTCATTGAATGGCAGTGAAGATGACGTGCTCTAGAACGCCGAGGATGACGATGATGATGAGGAAAGAAGAAATGAATCTGCGTCTGACGAAAAGAGCTGCGAGGATTCTAGTGATGAAAACAGTGAATAAAGACGTTTACTATTAATCACTAATTGTAGAAACTGTTAGCTAGATAGAAATGTTACGATTTATTTCATGTTCATATTTTACGATAGATACCGTATATACGGTAGTGGTAATTAACAATGATTGTTTCACATAACAATTGCCCACTAATAGGTTAATTCTATGTTCTGCTACTTTATGCATAAATCCATTGTTGTATAAAATATGGTATCTAAATTTAAATAAAATTATCATACCATTAATTGATAGTTTATATACAAATCCATTGTTGTATAAAATAAGATTCAATAAATTACTCATATCATTAATGCGCATTACATTCGCCGACAAACAATTTTTTTATTATTTAAAGTTTTAAAATGGGGATGCGCATTAGATTCGATGGCGCATTAGATTCGCATAAATATGGTATATAAAATTGTAGTAAGCTCGCCTAAACGTTACAAGGAGCTGTTGCTCCAAAAAGTTCAACACGTTTTAAAAAATTAATACATATGAAAATCAAACCATTAAACATGTAAAACATTAAAAAAACAGAATCAGATAAAAAAAGTAAGCGGAAAATGGTAAATTAGCCCAACTCGACTTCCAAACTGGCTTTTCAAGGGAAATTTAATTTGTTTGAACGTCGAATGAAGCTAACCCCATTACGCGTTTCGCCGAAACAGACAATTGAAACTTTTTCGCTACAAACATTTTTTAAAATTTAGACAAAGTGTCTTGGAAAATTTTAATAGTCTCAATTCTCTGTTCCAATTTCCCGACGCGTCCGCACAAAATGACACATTAAGATGTTAAAATATGTTAAACTATACCGAAACATCTTAAATCTAGACTAAAATCAAAATCAAAAATCAAAATTACAATCAAAATAAAAACAAAAATAAATAGCGGTCTGCTATTAGTCCTAAATATACAAAAAACATACGGGCTGGACCTGCAAGCTTAAAGATTAACAATTTTATATATTTTAGAAATCTGTAATGAAAATCTGTAATTAAAATAAAAGAAAATTAAGATGATAATAAACTAAGTGGGTCTTGCTAAGACCAAGAAAAAGTTGTAACAAAAGAAACAAAAAACTGACCTGTGGCGATGCAGATCTCTCCCTCTTAAAACTAGTTGAAAAGTGGTTGTAATTCCCTTCTGTGTACATCAGTCGTATGACGTATGTAGGGGGGAGCGAAGTTCTGTGGGCATTAGCCAATACGAAGAGATTGTCCGTTATCTGCAACTCGTCTCCTATTATCGAAGGGGGTCGGAAAACTTGGAAAAACGTGAAAAGATTTCAAAAATGGCGCCTGACATGTAGTTGGAAGGAAAAAAACTGTCTCAAAGTGAAAATGGCTAATTCAGCTAAAACTACAAAAACTTGGCCACTAAAGCAAGAGTAAAAGGAAAAAACAGTCATTTGTTAAAAAAGTCGTAATTCTTCAAGCTAGCGGGCAATCAATCTACTATGAAAAACGAAAAGGCCCGATTTGTTAATAAAAGCAGTAAAGTTGGCCATTATAGAAATTTAAAACTATTTACACAATAGTATTTAAAAGTAAAGTGCCTAAATTTTGGAGGAAAGAGAATGAATAAACAAGAATTATCTGTACATTTTTACATTAGATTCTCTGAATCAGTCATCCATCTTAAACCGTCCTTCGGGCTTTAGGCATAAAATATCATTATCTAATTCAAAAAATATAAAAATAGGTAAGGCTAATGCCAGCTTTTGTTAGGGTATTTTTAATTATTTTATGAGGAATTAGGTTACTTCTCAAAATAGTTACGAAGTATAGTATTTCTTCTTGTAAGTGTTTCGCAGTATTGCAGATTCTTTTTATTCTAAGTAGCTGTGAATAAATTGTGTTGAGTATGACTCTTTTGGAAATATTTGAATTCCAGTGAGTTAATTTAAGTGTGGAAAAATTAAATTCTCTTCTTTTGTCGTAAACTTTAATAAAATTGTAATCTATAATATGTAAATCAAGGTAGACTACATTATGCTGTTCAGTATTTGTTTTATTTAGTTTTAAGCATGCAGGGTAGATATTAGCTATTTCTATTTTGTTGTAGTTATTAAATGCAATGACATCATCAATATATCTATAGATGTGTTGGTAAAAGATACGTTCTTCTGTACTGAGTGAACGGACATAGGTCAATTCTTTTGTAAACAGGAATAATTCACAGACAGAGCTTGAAAAATTACCGCCCATAGGGATTCCCTGTACTTGTTTATAGATGTTATTGTCAAATTGAATAAAATTATTGAAGAGCACGCTGGTGAGGAATAGTTGCCATTTTTCGTAGCTGAGAATGGTAGAAATTTGCGGAAATTTCTCCCACCTTCTTGGCATGGCTTCGTGGTCTGCACGCTGGGCACATACTCCAGAGGTCCGCGGTTCGGTTCCCGGCGAAATCGGTTGCTCATTTTTCATCTTTCCTGCCTCCAAAAAATAGCTAATGTCTCTACAGTGGCGCCCGAACTAAAAGGGTGTTGGATGATGATTCTCCTCACCCAGAATTTGGCGATTGGGTCACCTAAAAACCCCCAATTGCCCTTTAAAAGGAGGAGTATATAAGGTATTTTTCCCGCCTTCTTGGCGTGCCTTCGTGGTGTGGTAGTCTGCAAGCTGGGCGCGTATTCCAGAGGTCCGCAGTTCGATTCCCGACGAAGGCCGTCGCTCATTTTTCATCTCTCTTGCTTCCCCCCAAAAATCTAATTTCTCTACAAACATACCATTGGAAGATGCGTAGAAAGTCGCGCCATAATGTACATCATCAGATGATGACGTCCATCAGTGGCCAGGTGGTTTAGGGCATGCACCCTCGTAGTTTCACCGAATTCGTATACTGGCTAATGCCCTGCCTATATTTTTTCCATGACTTTTCCCGCGTGTAATATAAATATGAACAGTTTCCCTTATGAAATTATCCACGAAGATATCTTTCACATTAACAGCTAGCTCTAAAGCTCTTTGCTATAGACAAATAATCAAACTATCAATTGATATGTGTATAATGCAGTTTCGCTGCAAAAATAAATCTTCAAGATAGCTGTCTGAACAAAATGTCTTCAGTACAGAGGTATCAAAATAATGTTCATCTTATTTCTTTAAGCAATAAAGCCTAGTTTCTAATAATTAGCCCGTAACTCCTAACACCCAATTTTTTTGACATACATACGGACGTCAGGTCTCTGAGACATTGCCTGAAATCAAGAGAATTACTTTTCTTTGACATTTAAACCAATTTAAACAAACAAAAAAATGCACTTAAACATTTTGTCATCAAATATCTCACATCATAAATTCATTTCTAATTTTTCGGAAAGAGGAAGAGAAAGTAACTATCCCTTCTATAAGATTCGAACCGCTGAACCACTATGATGGACGTGCCCCTATTTGTTTTGCACCGTATATTACACGATGAAATGCAATAATTTTCCATATTCTCCCCTCTTAAAGGACAAGTGGGGAGAAGCTCTACAGTTAGAAACTGTAGGGCGGAAAGGGATTCCAATTTTGTTAGCATTAGGGAAGAACATAAAAACCTAGTATAATCAGTAATAGGTGGAATGAGCGAATTTTATACTGAGTATACGAGAAGATTTTTGCTGTTTCAGCTCTCGTAAAGACAGAAATTCAGAACTTGAAAGATCTTTTAGGGATCGAACAGTATGGGCCTTCATTTACCAGTTTCGTGGATCCAACAATATATGCACATTTGTCCATAACAACGATATGTTTTAACTCTTATCAGACTTGGATATAATAATGTTTGGCTTAGAACGAATTTCGAGTAAGGCCTTTCTTCTAGTTAAGATTCAAAAAGAATGATTTATTGTTAAAATTAATGTTATGAGTAATTAAGTGGAGGATTATATCTCCCTTGCTATCTGAAATTTTACTGAATTATCAGAAAACGTTAGTAAAGAAATTCACTGCATCAAAAAAAAGTAAGTTTTTTTTTTTTTTTTTTTTTTTTTTTTTTTTCCCAAAAAAGTTAACTTTCCATCTTCAAGTGAGTTGAGAAGGCTTTTTTGGAACGTTGCGCACAGAACGTTGATAATCCGTACTCAAATAATTGAGATTTCAGTGGAGATTACTTTGTCTACAGTGACATATCATCTATAAATGATGTATAAACATCCTCTATAAACATCCCCTTCATCGTCTGTTAATGATGTATTTAAAGAATGTGTAAATATGATCTTACTACATTAGATGTGTTAATGTACCGATAGCGGGTAAGGAAAAATTCTGATCTAAATCTTTCTGCGATGTCGACCATTTAGACAATAGTTTAAAAGAAAGGATGACTGAAAGAGATGTATTCTTCTGTAAGACATTTATTCGAATGACAAAATATGGAATTCTACAAGGAAAAAAATTAGGAAATTTGAAACACCTAGTAAATTGGAAAATGAGAGTACTAGTAATGCAAAGATAATTTCTTAGAAGTATTTCCAAATGTGGGCTTCTAACATTTTTCATTGAGATCTGTGAAAAGTTCTTACTACGGAGACAGTAGTTAGGACTCTTCCTTTAATTTGCATAATTCTTATTGAGATTACAATGTGATACTCTGTCCTTAGATCACGTATTCTGAATACAGAACATATGACTTTTAATTTCTTTTTATTCATTGACTATGATGTAAATAACAACGTTTCAAGGTGTTTTGGTTCATAGCTTGACCGATTATAAACCATGGCATCCAAATGCAAAAGATTAACATTAAGAGGGAAAAATTGAAATAATCGGTGTTGAATAAAAGGACAAAACTGTTTGTAAATATTTTCAGTCTGATTTTTAATTGCAAAGCGGCGTAGATTTAAAAATTATTCAAAAATAAATAAATATGTATAAACAGATAAATAAAATATTTTTAAAATGTAACAAATGTATCAGACTCAAGGTTTCGAAATAAATGTTGACAGTGATGTTGAAATGAAACATTTCTGATGTTTTTGGAAACCCGTTTGTTACAGGGAACTGGGATTCTCAACCAAGGGAGAATTTTTTTCAGGGGAAATTTCATAGTTTCAGAGAAGGGAAATGCCGTCAGCCTTTTATTTATGTGTTAAATATTTTATTTTATTTTATGACTATAAAAAATAACTTTTATTCAAGTTTTTGTGTTTATTAACATATCCTGCACTTTTTGTTGTTTAATTTATGAAACATAATAAAAGTAATCCAAATTTAAATAAATGGTACTGTATGTATTTTTCGAGTTTTGGAATGGAGACGGAATATGATCGTCTAGCAATGGTGAATGGGGTGCATGGAGTATAAACGGTTCAGAACAACTTGTATATACAATTCTTAAATTAACTTGCCGTTTTAGCCAGGTTGTTTTACATTTATAAAACCTTGGTGTGCACTGGGAACTCAACAGTTTAGACTGAATGACATGTTAAATTATGATGAAAGGCATGACTCAAAATGTCGAGAAAGAAACAAAATGTTTTGCTTTTCATGAACAACGTTGCATTCCATGCATATTTTACTGTATTACTTAAATTATGGCAAACCACACGAGGGCTGCCTGATTAAGAGGGAGGATGACATCGTGCAGAAAATGCTGAGGAAAATTGGTTTACATTAACGTGTAAAAGAATTTAATTAAGAAATAGAAGATTTTATAAAGAAAAAGACTATACTAAAGAAGAATATATCGAAGAAAACCTGGAATTAAAATCTGATGAGGCAAGTAAATAGCAAATATGTACTAAAATATATTACTGAAAAATTACTGAACTTCAGCGATAACGTGAGAGTCTCTCATGTGAAAGGTGGCAGGTTGGAATTCCAGCCTTTTAAAATTCATGAAAAAGTTATTGTTATTAAAATAAATAATGGAATCAATTAAGAATGAAGGAATATTAAATAATGAGATGCTCAGTTAAAAATAATGACAGATTAAATAATTTAAAATAATAAAAGAAAATCAATTAAAATTAATGTGATTCAAAGGTCATTGCCATAAAAAAAGGAAATAATCGTCGATGCCACAAAATAAAAACGAGGCTCTGAAAAAACATCAGCCATTCAAACACGTTACGTCACTTCCGGGAAAATCAATGGTGGTGACCTTACTTCCGTGTGTTACGAAGTCCATACACCTGTCCAAGATGGCTGTGACGGCACATCAAAGGCGCAGATCCCTTTTTCTCTTGTTATGTCATCTTTTGTTCCATTATGTAAACACGTCCGAGAAATAATTCATATAACTAGTGCTAAACATATTTAATCAAATTTCGGGGAAATTGGAATTAGAAGATGGAAATTTCTCTGCGTTCAGAAAGCTCGTATACTATTATTGTAATCACGCTGTTTCACATTTTTCAGCACACATTCTGTTTGGAAGCGATGGGGAGGAAACTTTAAGTTTCGTTTCCCTTGTGTGTTGTCTTTTTGTGACTTGCGACATTCTCCAGAAAGCAGAGACAGCCGAGATATTCTCCAGAAACAGAGCAGAGACATTCTCCAGAAAAACTGCAATGAAGTTATAGCCCTCTTCCATCGTCTCTGTTGCCAGAAACATCTTAAAATCTTGGAAGCGAAATCTAGGTACATTATTTTCCATAAACCTGGCCAAACTATCCAAAGAAACCCATTAATAGAAATTAACTGTAAACGAGAGAAACGAGCCAAGGAACTCAAACTCCTGGGCCTCGTTACAGATGAAGACGTAACTTGGATATCGCACCTGTGAGCACAGAGGACCAAAGCTTTGTGCATATTGAATAAGCTTAAAAACATGCAAGGCTCTGATTGGGGGCCTAAGACAACATATTCTCAAAATAATTTACAATACGGTAATGGAAAAAATTATTACGTGCGGAGCGGCAATCTGAGCAAACTCCATGAATACACGTAAAATCAAAATCTTAAGTAGAACACCAGCGACTGCAGCTGCCACGATCTTAGCAGGCCTAGTACCTCTCCACATTAGGGCAGTCATGAATTCAGTAATAACAACTGTCACAATGCTGAAACGACAGGCAACATTCAAAGATCTTCACCTCAATCCAACCGATTATGAATACTACAAGAGGTCGCTGCTTAATATCCATCCACTGCAACATTGAGCAGGTATTCATGCCCACCCAATGATGCTCAATAGCCAAAATGTTTCAGAAAATGCAATTTGCATATATACAGACGATTCCAAACTCGATGGAGGAGCTGGATGAAGCCCTGTAATACAGCGTAACAATGAAGTTTTATAAGCTTGGAAAAGGCACTTAGGATCAGGAAATACTTTATTTCTAGCTGAAGTGGCCGAAATTAGGCAGGCTATCGCAGCGACGGAACAATTTGATGGGCACACATTCCGCATCTTCACAGACAGCTTTTATGCAATCCGTAATCCCTACCATCCCTCTACTCTGATGGCTGACATCCAAGCTTTGCTTAGAGAGAGCGAGAGTCGAAGGACAATTCATATCTCCTGGATAAAGGCCCATGCTGGATAACAGGGGGATGAAGATGCCGATGAACTCGCAAAGAAACAGCAAGAAACATCAATGCTCAACCTTTGCCCATTCTGCTACCTAGATCTCCTTTTAAGAGACAGATCTGGAAGAAGGCATTAAAACAATGGCAAGAGGAATGGGATGCAGCTCCTCAAAGCAGAAGAGCTCATGTGTTTTACCATAAAGTTTCCACTGATCGACTTATCTCGACACCCTTTGTAACAATATTTGTAACGAGCCACGGCCCCTTCCCAGAGTATTTCTGTAAAAGGGGATTTGTCTCATCTAACCTTTGTATGCGCGGTGAGGCTGGTACTCCAGATAATTACATAACAGCATGTCCACTCACAGAGGCGTGGCACATGCGGCTGTCAGTTGATGATGCACCATTCATGCGCTTCTTCATTAAGCAGCCTGCTCTACTTAGGAAACAAACTTAAAATAGATAAATTACAGCTATTGGTAGAGAACCTTTGTCACGTCACCTCGTTTGTCATGGCACCTACAACATTGGCAGGATGAATGAGACGGTATTCCCCACGGTAGAAGAGCCCACGTTTAACAAAGCTTCCACCGACCGCCTAATTTTCAGCACCATACATAACCCTTTTCGTCACATGCCATGGTCCTTTTAGGGAATATTTCTGGAAAAGGGGTTTTATTTCCTCTAACCTATGGGTGTGCAACGAAGCTGGATTTCCAGACCATTACATAACAACATGCCTACTCACAGAGGAGTGGGGCATTAGGTTGCCAGACACTGATGACCCTGATTATTCATGAAACAGCCGGCCTTCCTTAAGAACTTAAGAAGTATAATAGAAAAACTAGAGGCAGGGCAGGATCTGTCATACAGTTTAGTATGCACCAGTTTATTGATTATGTATTTGTATGCTGTCTATGCAGTATCTATATATCTATGTATTACGCAATATCTGTGCATCTGTGTAACGTCTGCATAATGTATAGTGTCCGAATCAGTACTTTGTATCTGTGTAGTATGTAGGAATGTATTTAGGCTCTATGTTTCTGCGTTCTGTCTTGTATTGGTATTTAGTATTTGTGTCTGCATTCGTATTAAAAATCTGAATAGTATGTTTAATATCTGTACAGTTTGTATAGTGTAGTTTAATGTTTGTGTATTCGTATTTAATATTTGTACAATAGTGTAATTAGTATCTGTATACATGCTTTCTTTCGTCATTTATCGAACCTGTATGTCTGTGTTAGTATATGTATATCTGCGTAATGTCTTGCATTAGTATTTGGAATATGTGTCTGCATAGTATCTATGTAGCAATGTGTAAAATGTATAGACTAATGTCTTCTTCAGCATATTTCTAGCATCTTAATAAACTCCCCATGCTTTCCTTGTGGGGCACCAGGGGTGTTTACTAAACAGTTGCTGGATCCGGACAATACCCGATTAGTCTATGTAAGCCACCCGGGTGTCCGGCCCCACTTTCATCTGTCACCTGTGACTTGCGACTGTGTTTGAAATAAACTGAGAAATTGCTATTTCCTTTATATAGCATTCATATGACTTATTTTAACTGCAGTTTATAAAATAATTCTAAGTAGTAAGAAATATCTATGTTAAATTGTGCCTATATGTTTCTACTCTTTCTTAAATTTATTAATTTGATATAATTTTATCTTTCTGCAGAATCAGCAGATTGTTAAAAGCCTTTGAAATCAACTCTTGTTTTATGAAAGCATGTATATATGCAGTAGTATCTCCCAGTGCGGGACACCTCTATTTAAGGCATAATTAAGTTGGTCTAAATAGGGATCTAAATGTATTTACCTCTTATTAAGAGACACTCTATTTAAGGGACTCTGAAAATTAATTTCAAAAACAAGATTGAAGTAAAGAAATAAATTAAAATAGAAATACTCTTTGTTAGTAATCGTTTGAGGTTTCACAGGCAAGTTCGTGCTCAGTGAAAGATACTTTTGTAGCAAGAGAAAAAAGATGTGAAAACTTAATCCCTCTATTTTGAAAACTGTTTTCAGAAGGGAAAAGGGGAACAATATATTGGGGAAAAGGAAGTTATGGTAGAAACAAAAGGATATTTCATTCACAGAATTCAAAGTCCAGTTATTCTTGATACAGTTCTCAGTAGGGGCAAGGAAAGAGTGTTAGCAAGTTGCATATCAATCAAAGGCAACAACTAGTGCGAAAGAAATGGTGGTGTTGCGATTGGACCACCTGCCAAGGACAGGGATTTCATAATGTGAATAGAGTAAAAATTTCTACCATTCTTAGTTCTTGCTAAGACTGGGAAACCAAAGAAATGTAGTTTTGTACCTGCGTGTTATTTTTATATAGGTTATTTATCATGGTTTTAAAAAGGAAAAGCCTGACATTAAAACAAAAAGTTGATTTAATTCATGTAGAAGAAACTGAAAAGCATAGTTTGAGAGATTTAGGGCAGAAATTTGGAATAAGTGACTAATTAAAAACCAAGTAAGTCATGTGAATAAAATTACTATGGATTACTAATGTAAACGAACATTCCAAGACTGTAAAATTCAGAAAACCTGAAGCATGTGAAACTAATACATTAGTGTTCAACTGGTTTTATTCTGTAATAGCAAATAACTTCAAATCAGCTTTTATTTGTAAATGGTTGGTTAGACAAATTTATGCAAAGACATTACGTTACTATTTGTGGTGAATAAATATCAGTAGATGTGCAATATATAGCAAACTGGATAAAATTGCTAAATAAAATTTGTGAGGGATGCGAGGCTAAAAATATTTAGCAGATGAAACTGGATTATTTTATCGAATAAAACTCTATGCTTCAAAGGAGAAAAATGTACTGGTAAAAGCTCCAACGAACGTCTCATTTTGTTGTAACATAGAAGGAGAGTTTGAGCAACAACTTGTAACTGGAAAAGCTAAAAAACCAAGATGCTTCAAACACATCAATCAAAATCTTTATCGGTTCGTCGGCATCACAATAAAAAATCGTGGATTATGTAAAGTATAATGTTAGGATGGTTGATTGCTCTTGATAAAACAATGTCTAAAAAAACAAGAAGATTCTGCTATTTCTTGACAAGTCGCCAGCACACCCACCAAATGTAAAACTGAGATCAGTGAAAATTAGTGTTTTTCCCACATAACACATCAGCATTTCAACCTTTGGACCAAGGTATACTTAAAAGCTTTAAGGTTCATTACAGAAAAATGTTTTTACGGCATGTTCTTTGTCAAGCTGCTTGCGGAAACACGATTAGCTAGCAAAACGTCTCAATGTATCGAATGCCATTCAGTAGATAACAAAAGCTGTTAGTTCCATATCACAAAGTTGTGTTCAGTACTGTTTTAAGAAAGCAGGCTTTGAAATTTCAGTTTCGAGTGCCCTCATGAAAATGAAAATACTAACCAAAACGAATTGTTTGAACTTTTCAAAATCTGTGGCCTTGTTCAAATGCAAGAGTATTTAGTGTGTGTGATTATGGCAAATCCGTTAGTGTGTGTATCATGGCAATATCCGTATGGAAAAAAATGCTTCCAATTCACAGATTTTCAAACGAACCCGTGTAACGGATTATTTTCGATAAATTTTTATAAGTACAAAACTTTATTGTTCATTTCATACATTTTTGCAATAATTAAACTTTTTTAATTAAGAATTTTCATTTTTCATTGATTTCAAATTTAAATAAATGCCTATGACTATGTTATTTATTTATATATCATTTATTTTAAGCTTGATACAACCTGAATTTCTAAATAAATTACATATTTTTAATATGTATCCTCTGAAGAAGGGACACCTCTGCTTAAGGGACAAAATATCTGATCTGGTGGCTGTCTCTTACTGAGAGGCACTACTGTAATTTATAAATCGATTTGGTATTTTATTGTCTTTTTTTATCACGTGTTTATAAAATTTTACAGCATTTTCATTTGCTTATTTTAACGAAGATTTATTTTTTATCGCTGTTACATGAAAATCTCTAAACTTGTTTTAATATTACAGCCAGGACTTACTATTTAAAATTAGAAATGCTGGAACTCTACCGAAAGCCATTAACAACAAGAGCATAAACTAATTAAAAAATAATAGATAAAGCAATAAGCAGTGAATAATTAAATAAAATATAAAGGGACAAAATATTAATAACTTAAGTTATTAATAATGAAGTAAATAATGAATTAAAATAACCTAAAAGTTAAATGAAAATGAGTAAATTATTAACAAATTTAAAATAAAGACTAAACTTTTAAGAAAAATAATTAAACAAATGAAAATTAATTAAATTTATAATAACAAGGCCTAATACAGAAGATAAAAGCTATGTTTTCTCCCTCTGCTTCCTCAGTGACCAGATACTTACTTCTCAGGCATTAGGAATAGCCGAATCGATCAGTCATTTAGCTGTCTATTTAACAAGAACGTTGCACGGGTTTGATATTACGTCAGAATCCTAAAGGACACATAAATAACTCAGGCCTGCACAGGATTCCAAGCCTAACGGAATCCGCTACGAGGGACTTGACGTCGAAAGGGGCAATTCTCAGAACCCGCACATTACCAGAAAACCCACGTAGCTAGGTTACCATTTTCACTTACTACAAAGACCTGAATGCCAAACAGGAATCGGTTATCGCTCAGATAACCGATTATCGATCAGATTATCACTCAAATCATCACTCGATTATCGATCAGGCGCGTGATCCTTCAGAAGCAGAACTTTCGTCTGATTGGTTGACCTCTACACTGGACAAAGCTGCAGGCGAAGCACTTTCGGCGAGGTTTTAAAAAATCCCGCGTAGTCGGTACATCATTTCCTAGCTAGGCGGAACTACGCTTCCAGCGGAGCTCTTTTTTCTAGGAATCCTCCCGTTTAAACCAGTGCTACCAAAATCGCGTTTCTTAGAAAAGTCTCGTTTAGCAGGGACCGTCGCTAGATGTGATAAGGACCTAAGGTGCTCAAGGCTGCGACAGGTATACCTTGCGTTCCTTGTGACGTGGAATTCCGTGGGCTTGGGCTGATGTTACTGACAAGTGAGCATTAGTAACACCAACAACATTTGAGACTACCAGACAAACTCTCCTAACCACTATGCAGTCAAAGCAGGCAATAGATTAAAAAAGTAAATATTCTTGTTTGTATTCATTCGCTAGAGATAAAAGCTTCTTATTTTGGCTTCAAATCCGCTTAAAGATATTTTGATCAAATGAATATGGCCTATAAAATTCTTCTTCCTGATGGAATTTGATAAGGCGGATTTTTTCTCCTCAGTTGCTGAAGTTTTTCCACGCATTTTGTTCTTCCCAGTGAAATGAAGTCGTTCATTCCGTATCAGTATTTATATCAGTTTTACGAATTACTAAACAAAATACGGCATTTGTATTGTACTCTCTTACTTAAAGCTCATGTGCACCCTGGGTAGGATTATGATTTTACTCAAAAAAATTAGAAGTACCGAAACCGGACATCGGCTGAATTCAAGACTTTAAGTTAACCAGTTTTCTTGCATTTTGTAATTTGTATATGTGGGGTGTTTTAAACTTATATATTACTGCATATGCTCGTTAAGTTTCATTGTTTTGAAGTAATTTTTATTTTTCAGAGGACAATCAAAATATAAGCATCGGTTGAATTTACGCTCTTTAAAAGTACTTCTGTTTAGTTTTCAGTCACGCTTCTAAAATTTCTTCATTATCATACGGAACTATACAGAAGCCCAGAAATAAAAGTAAACATCATTAAAGTAAGCCAGCTTTAAAGTTAAATACACAGTACAATGTATACTTCGAAGCAGAAAACTCACTTTTGCATTACGATAAATTCATAATAATAATGCCTAAAACGTAATAGTAAATTAAGCCTAATTTAATAGTTAAAAACAAACACTTGATGCGGTAAGCGCACCGTTTGTAGACAGGTAAAAATTTGGCCCCTTTTTCTCGTTGCGGGAGGACAGAAGGAAAATGGTTTCTCTTTGACCTTGTAAAATGTATTATTTCGTAAATGATGCCGGTATCTACACAGAAAATCGGCACGATAGCGAGCAATTCTTGTTCTTTTAACTTTCTGATTTTAAATAAAATCAATGACGCAATGCGAAAATTGCTTCATCATTACATTTAAAGTAATTAATAAAGATTTTATTATAAAAATGAGTTAAAAATAATAATTCTTTTTTCACAGTTTCAGATTTATAATCATGGGTCTCATACATAACATGGCCTAAGCATGCATCGCATGCATCGACACCCCTGTCATCAAGTATTTTTATTCATGTGTCAATTTATTACAAGTTTATTTACAATATCAGCCATATTTTCGAAGATGATTTTCGTTTAGATTTAGCATATATAGTAGTTTTTACCTCAATTAAATACTTGTTTTTCAGTCCCGAGGAAAGCTATTAATATTTAAATTTTCTTTAAACTGATCTAAAGGCAACTGGTTTTTGAGCTCTGTTTCTGAACAGAAAGTTAACGAACTGAACAATATCGGAACTCGTAAAGACACCGCCCAGTACTAGTACTTTATTCTTTGTTCAGAAAATCTGCATTTGCTTTAAAAATTTACTATACTGTGTGAAGTTCTTGTTTGCTTTAAGGGATCTGTTTGTATAATTCCATTTCTTATATCAATGTGTTTTCAAAAGCTGTTCAGGAGAATTTTCTTAAAATTTTTTATTAACATTAGGAATGGGAATACAGTATTTTTGTAAAATCTGGATGAACAGTTTTGCTTTGTCTTCATCATACATTTTCTTTTTTTAGGATGAGATGGATCTGTGTATGTAAATCACTGAAATGCTTATTTTCAAATTGCTGCATACGATCCAAAATCAATTCCACAGCAAATTTTTTACTATTTTCTGCGGATGATAAAACACTTATTGCTGCAGGAATCAGGAAAACTAAGGAAGTGTCACCTTTTTGAACCAAAAGACGTCTCTTCTAAAATATACATACCTTTTTTATCAACTAGTTTCCAGGTTCTTAATTTAAATAGAATTTTACCAGCAAATAAAATCTGTGAAATGTGACTAAAATTAATGCTTTATTACTAATTTGGGAACCGTATACAGCCCCAAACAAACACTTTCAAAGATTACAGTCAAGGTATTCTATTAGGTATTCTTATTTTTTCTGTTATTTTCAAAATTTGGTTTTTTTCCCCTCGGGGTGTCAAATACTGAAATGTATGCTAAATTTTATTTACACAGCTGCCCCAGATCATCGAATTTCCGGATATTTTCTTTTAACTTATTTTTTTATAAGCCTTCTAATAACTCGGGAACAAATTTTACCAAATAGTTATGTTGGTTGATTTAATAAATATGGCACGTGTTTGGAAGATTCCGCTTCAACAACACTAGCACTTAAACAAGAATATTTGAAAGAAAATGGAATCCTTTGTATGTTACAGTGATCGCTTAATCTCTGATTTATTCGCAGGTAGCCACACTTCACGTGGACTTTGATCCTTTTCTTTAAGTTATAACAATCACTGCTATATATTACTATAGACTTAAAGAAACATTATGTACTATTTATTCCTATTTCATGAGTAGCATCTCATTATTTTCAAATATTTAGCATGTTTTAATTTAAAATTACTAAGAGAATAAAATATATTACTTTGAAAAATGTTTCTCTTCGACTCAAACATTACTTCTTTTACCCTTAGAAAACCAAAGGCTTAGCTAAACTGTATGCTTAAAATACTGAAACGTCCGAAATTCTTTTCGAGATTCACATTAATTTCTTATCCTCCCCGCACAAAGAAGTGAGCAAATGACATCATTTTTACTTCCTAATAAAGAAGCTTCCATTAGCCTTTTAGAATAAGCTGGCTGCACTGAACTAATACAATGCATTTGGGGAAACTGCGCATGCTACTGCATACCTTAAGAGGAGGGAAGAAAACAACATCGCAATTTTGGCCATTTCGAGAGATTGTGATCGTTTGGATGATAGGCCGTCTCGGGCGCTTTGGGCTTCAAAAGGTTGACACATTCGAAACGCACAGTTAAACCTAAAGTTAGTTATGGTTAACTGTTTCGAATTTCATTGTACTGCACTGGTGGAGAAAGACCATGTTTTAAATTTTTATTATCCTTTATGCAAATATTTGAAAAATGTCATGTTTTTCCTTCTATCTGCACACTTTCAAGCAGTATTTCACTAGCATACAGAGCTCTTTATCGTGCTTTTTAGAGAAATCTTAAAGACTAAATTAAATGTTTCATTACTAATTTGGAAGGTTTTTAACTACATTCTGCTCAAAAGAAAATATTAGCAATTTATAATTCAGATAATTTATAGGTTATTTTTCAGACTACTTGCTTACGTATGACATTTGATTTTTAGTCAATAATTAGTTAAAATGATTACTAACTTTCGCTTTTCCAATGCATTTCGTAGTCACAATACGCTCAGCACACAAACTTAGCTATCAGTATTGAAAACAAAATAGATGTGAATATTTTCTAACGTTCTATAGTCCTATATATAATGTTCTGCAGCGTTTTTGGTTTTTTTATATGAAATATATATGAGCATTCACATGCAATCATGTATAAATTTACTTTCCCACATAACAATAGCATCTTCGTACGTAAGATTTTAAACGTTTTTATGTTCCACGAAGTTTATGAATTTGTGATGTCGTTATGTTTTCACAAAAGTTTTGAGGACTGCATTCTCGGTAGGCTTTTAGGTATTTAGAAATATTTTCTCTTTGCTATCATTGCACGTCAACCGTAAATTTTTCGGTTTACGGTATCTGACAAATGCTATTGATCGTTTATGCTGGTTACTCGGATGTTGAGAATAAGTATTCATTTTGCTCATGTGAATGCAATTAATAATTTCTTTAAATTTTGATTGTTCAGAGTATTAGTCAATCTACGACAAAAGTATGGATTTGCTATCATTATTCAAAAGAAATTCAGAATTCCAAAACTTTCGCGTAGTGGTAATAATTTTTGGCAATAATTAAAAGATAAGTGGAGTAAATGCAGGATATATAGGACATGAAGATAAAATTTTAAAGTTAAAAAAGTTTTGCAGCTATAGGAAAGCAAGGTTGTTCACATGGACACGTTAAATTTACAAGAAGGGAAAAAACGGACGACACCTGCTCTGCTTCTAAAACTGATTATTTTGCTATTTGTCTATAAAGGCCTGTTCTAACAAAGATAATATACTTGCAATAACTTATTACTTCTTTGTCTAAATACTGGCTCTCCAATATATCTTCTGTCCCACTAGCGCCTCCCCCCCCGGGGGTTGACTCAGGAGAATTCCTGTGAAGTACTGGCTAGAATCTGTACTTAGGCAGTCTCAACCACAGCGGCACAAAATCAGTCTTCACAGCACTAGAACCGCCGATTATTAGGTGGTAGGTTTAGGCTCGGCAGGGAGCATACTGGTATTGTCTTGTCCGCTTTGTTGGCCGTGGTCTTGCGCTATATGGTGGATGGCAGCGGCGGTTCGAAGTAGGAATATTTCTGCCCGGCTCACGATTGGGTTTCTGCCCATCACATGGCCAAATGCATTACAGAAAAGAAGACCGTATTCGTATGTGATATTCTTTGAGCGACCGGTTGCAAAGGTGTCTCTGCTGGACTTTGTTAAGCCCCGCACCAAAGTGGTGGACCGTCTGCTGGGGCAGTCTTCGATATATTTGTCACGGTCATGGGGTCGCGGACCTCCTTTCGAATGCTAAACCGTAAGGGCTGCGACTATCTGATCGTCCTCGGCGGGTGGCTGGTATCCAAGTTAAGGTTGATTATTCACGTAGGCTTTGGGCCTCCGGCTGAGCTTATCTATCCCACTAGCGGCCGAGCAAATAAAACCTCTAAAAGTTCGATCTGAGCTCAAATCCCAGAAAATGAGCCAGCTGCACGGATGTTTTCGCGACTTTCCCAATACATGACGAGAATATGATTCAGTTTTCCTTCGAAAATCTACCGCGAAGGCACCCCTTCCCTCGTATATAGCTGTAGTGTGCTTTGTTATAAACTGGTGAACCCAATCCAATCTAATATACCCTTTAGTGCCGTAGAATTTCGAATGTGGGAAAAAAAAAAATGCAAACTTTTAAAACAAAAAGCGAAATATACTAAAGACTCCTGGAATTTATATTTTGATCCACTCTTGACACTACGAGCTTATAAGAATTAAATAGCTACATTAAGTTCATACGTGAATTCAGAAATGTATTAAAACTAAGACACGTCGGAAGGCTAAATTACATACATGGAACGTGATTTAAGTCAGTGAACTGCAATGAAATGAATCATAACAACAAGTTTATCAGTTATACCAATAATTAAAAAAAAAAAAAAAAAAAACACTGTTAGGTTCATTCTTACCTCTATAAACAAAATATAAGAGTGCTTCAGATTTTATTTTCCTCAGCATGACAGTGCATATTCTTTCACCTTTAGATATTAAACTCTCTCAAATCTGTTGCTAATAGTTGCTAGTTAATCAGTTTCTTGCTGTGTGTATGAATATATAAAAAATGTCTTAAAGCAAAATGAGCGCAAAATATAAATTAGTGAAATAAATAAAACATCTAAAATAATTTAGTTCCGTGTAATTAAGTTCAGATAAACTACTGCTTTCATTAATAAGGAAGGAAAATGTTTTTAATTTTCGAATAAATTTATACAGTCGCCGACGTCAGATGCATTGAAATGACACCAATGTTATGCTGTAATTGAGATAGACGTCTTAACTTGGAGACTCAATGTTGTAATTATGTTCTGCAGAGCCCACATTAGTTGGAAATGATCCATTAGTTGGTTCCGCCAACCTAAAGATCGTTAACAATGCGTGGCCGAGAACACGCCTTAAGGCTGCCACCTTAACTACTTTTCAGGCATTCAACACAAATGAAGCAATTTCTCCTAGCAATTTACTCCTAGCCTGCTACGCAACGGACTGCAAAAAATCGGAAGTATTATTTAATATCTCATTTCTAGACATGTAAAGAGGATAAAGTAAAGAACTAATAGAAAATGGATTTTTAGATGAGTATAACGATAAGCATTCATTCTAGATGATCATCTATAGCACTAGCACAGCTGCTGTTACTTGATATTTTTTCTATTTCGTTAAACTTTTTTATTAAATTTAAGTAAATATTAATTACATAAGAAAAAAGTAACGGTTTCCAAAAGATTATTGTTTTTTCGAGAAATTAATCATCATCAGTGGACAGATATTATTTCTGGACTTCAATAAATGATTCTATTCTATTATGAACCAATAAACAGAAAAACCTCATAAAATAAAACGGCAGAACTGGCTTAAGAAATATTAAAAAAGTAAATAATTTCTGCAATGAAGTTTATTTTTATATATATTAATTTTCAAGAAAACAGATCGAGAAAATCAAAGGAGAGTGCATTTCTGATATTTGGAATAAACAGAAAAGCCAGTAAGAGAGAACTTCTATTGTTTTGAAACAGTATGAGATAAAATTAAAAGCTGTTCATAACAGAGGTTATTCCCAAAGGGTTTTTGATCCACCAGCCGAGCGGCAAAATAGCTGAACACTGGTTAGTTCTGACTTAAGTTCGAATCCAGCCGAACGGGCTGTCTGTATTGACATTTTTGTGGTTTTTCCCATGTGTAACGTGTATACGAGTCAGTTTCTTTCAGAAGGACCTCCACGAAGGCATTCCTCCCCTTACACAGATAGTGAGTATGTTTTGTCACAATAAAGCTAAACCAAAGGGGTTAGAGCCGTTTCGACCCTTCCCGTTTCATCTCCAGCTCGAAATATCGCCGTTTAATCAGCTGCCTTCCCCTCTCCCCGATTTCCTCCTTCCCGTTTCATCCGCTATTCGAAAATTCCTTTCTCTATAAAGTGAACACTTGTTTCCGTGAGTTAAAACCGTTTAAGTGAGATGGCCCTTACCACATTCACCTCACTTAGCATTCGATTTCTTAAAATATTTATAAAATATTTCCTCTAGACCAGCGTTTCTCAGTCTTTTTACAGGCGCACGCCTTGGCCTATCATCACTGCTCCCCGCATACCCACATTACATATAATTACTGACATCTACATGTACAGGTGCAGTAATAACACTAAAACACGTAGACAGTTTATTTTTACCAGTTACGAAAAATAAATATACGCATTGAAATTAGATTTAAAATGCACTGGTGAAATAAGTTAAGAGAATTTGCATATTTTATCGAATTGCATGAAAAGAAATGAACTGAAGGAGAAACCACTGCTTCTAGATAAAAATGCAAATCTTGTACGGTAAATGCGTAAACGTATACGTATGTGTAGGCGGAGCCAGCTGAAAAACAGGCTTTATAAGCGCGTGGAAGATAAGACGAGTTGCGTTCGCTAGCACACCTCGGCGAATTTCTTGGTGTTATCTCGCAGCAATTGGTTAAATTCACATCGGAACAGTAAAAATGAGTAACCACCAACGTTTAGATGATGGAATGAGGTGACGAATTGTGGATAGGCTAGAGGCAGGCCAATCGAAAGTCCAGATATGCAGAGAGTTAATTTAACGCTCAGCGGCGTGTGTAACCTATGGAAACAGTTCCCGGATACTGGATCCATCGAGAGAAAGCTTGGGCAAGGTCGTCTAAGAGCCACGACGGCCAAAGAAGATCGCTATTTGTGCATTTTAAAGAGGCGTAACTGAGGGGCTACAGCTTCTCAGCTCTCTCGGGACCTCTTTGCAGCCACAGGAACCCGTGTAACAAGGGTGACTGTTTCCAAAAGACTGAATGAGAGAGGGTTGTTTGCCAGAAGACCGGCTGTTTGCGTCCCGCTCACGTCTACAGCCAGGAGAGTCCGATTAGCATGGTGCAAGCAGCATAGTGATTGGAGTACGGAGCAATGGGCGACTGCTCTGTTCACCGACGAATCCCGTTTTAGACTAAACACCGATTCTCGCCGTACTTTCATATAGAGAGAGCCTGGGACCCGCTACCTACTGTCCAATGTCCGCGAAATCAATAATTATGGCGGTGGCATGCTGGATGGCCGCACACCTCTCCACGTCTTTGACAGAGGCTCTGTGACTGGTGTGAGGTATAGGGATGAGCCTTTGAGCCCTATGTTCACCTTTTCTGAGGTGCAGTGGGCCCCGATTTCATCTTACAGGACAATAACGCGAGGCCACGTAGAGCTCTTCTTGTCGACGAATTTCTCGACAGTGAGGATATTCGCCGAATGGATTGGCCAGCCAGGCTCCAGACATCGACCCTATAGAGTATGTCTGGGAAGCTCTGGGGAGGACAACTGCACCTCGCAACCCCACTCCGAAAACCATCCAGGAACTGAAAGCAGCGTTGCTGAATGAGTGCGACCATTTGCCACAGGCACTGATAAACTGCCTTATTTCCAGTATGACATCGCGCTGCGAGACCTGTATGGCTGTAAGAGGGGACCATACCCCCTATTAACGCTGTTTCAGACATTTAGACTCCCATGTATTTTACACACGAACTTGTGTGCCTATTATAACTGTTGAATGTTTATTTTGTTTGTATTATATCAACCTATGTTCACACCAAATTTTATTAAAATATGTCCAGTAGTTCTCGAGATCTTAAATCAAATATGAAAATTCTCCTAATTTATTTCACGAGTGTCTTTACATTTATGTGGAGGCAGATTCTTCGACTACTTCTACTTCTACTTCTATCCAGCAAGCAATGACGTCATCACAGCTTAGCGCAGCTTGCAGAACGGCAGACGAACGCTGGAAGTGCTGAGATTAAGAGCTGTTCTACGCGCAGAGGTGGCTTCGAGATGGAGTGGAAGCAGGCAGATGGCCTGCAGATCCTCCAAGATGCTTATATCGAGTTAGCCGTATGAGGGTAAGACATGCCCCTTGAATGTAGTTATTGAGGATTAATAGTGTGTGAGAAATATTAGTCACCGTTACATTAATCGAATCTTGTAGAACTGTTTGGACTGAGTATAATTATTGTGAGACTACCAGCTAAACTATTAACTTTTACCTATCTTTTATTTCATATTAGTAAAATAAAGCAATTAATTATACTTAAGTTGTGTTCTACTGTGTTCTTATTGAAAGGTAATCCAACATATATATGAGCACATTTAATGGGAACCTTGAAGTTGTTTTGCAGCATTCAGTAATTTAAAATCCTGAGAGGAAGATGATAAGTACAGTCTCAAATCTGAACTTACGCTGAAAAATCTGTTCCTGTACTTATTTTTTAAGTAAGTATAGGACAAGAGAGCCCTCTCCACGAATACAGTGCTTGTGAACGGTAGTAAAATTGTAACTGCTTTGTTGAACAGTTCAAGAAACTCTTTCGTCAAGTCCGTCCAGAATGAGCCGAAGGATTTCTTTCGAATTGTAATTTAAGCGACAACAGTTTTTTTTATCTTTTCTCTACTGTTCAATCCATCTATCAATTTCCTCCATTACAACTTTTTTTTTTTTTTTTTCCACCTATTCCCGAGACTATGTCAGGCACCTGTGAGAAATAGCGCACCACAGGCTGAGAAAGTTCATTAAAGAAAATAACAATGTAACAAATGCATAATTAATATACGTGCTTTATTGAAAGTACAGTGAGTCCTCTAACTATACAGAAGAGACAACTCTCCGTGAAGCTAGTTGCACAAGAAGTGATTTCCTCTCCTCAGATATCAAGTATATTAGCACCTTCAAAAAAAAAAAAAAAGGATTTTAAATTCCCCCTTCCTTTTTTTAAAAAATTAATGGGTACAATTAAAATCTTCTTTCTGATGCCAAATTCTAACAAAAGAGCAAAACAGGAAAATCTTAATCGAATATAATCTTACTTGAATTAAAATCACTTTCTAGCAACTCTGGTTTAAGCTATTATATTTACTTGTGAATACGGAGATAACGAAACGACTTTTGCATGGGTGATTTTAAATTTAAGAAAACTGAGTTATTTCCCAACTATATTAGAGCTTTTAACTCATCATTTTGCTCGCCTTCCCAGTTTATAAAAATTGAGAAGGTGAATGAAATATCCCAACTGTAGCAAAGCTTACAATTTTATTCTATTCATGAGACCTCGTATTCATTTTCAATGGCGGGATATGGACATTGACGTTCTTTGGAATTCTGTTTATGGTCATTGTCATCAGGTTTTTATTTTTCAAAACATTAAGATCTCTCCCAAAGTAAGCTACTCATCTGAGTTAGAGTCTCCCTCTTACTTTGATTCCCACGGTTCGATTCCCGCCGAAGGCTTTGTTAATTTTTCATCTTTCCTGCTTCCCCCCCCCAAAAAAAATACCTAATGTCTCTGCAGTGGCGCCCGAACTAAAAGGGTGTTGAATGCTGATTCTCCTCACCCAGGATTTGGCGAATGAGTCCCCTCAAAACGCCAGTCGCCCTTTAAAAGGGTGAGTATATAAGGTATTTCTCTTGCCTTTCTAGCGTGCCTTCGTGGTGTAGTGGTTCTGCACGCTGGGCCGGTATCCAGAGGTCCGTGGTTCGATTTCTGGCGAAGGTTGTTGCTAATTTTTCATCTAGCCTGCTTACAAAAAAATACCCAATATCTGATATTATAAGATAAGCCAACATAAGCAGAAGATGTGCCAAAAGTTATCAAGTCATATTTATGACGACTTCATAACTTTTGGCATATCTTTTGCTTATGTTGCGTTAATTATGTGTTTAATTTTCTCAAAATATATATTCTCAAGCCTGTCTAAATTATTCATAAATTTTCTTCTTATTTTTTAAAAATTAAACTGTTTTTTTAATTTGAGAGATTTTACAAAATATTCTCTGTTATATATTTGTTTACAAAGAATCTAATATGTTTAACGGGGTTTAGCTTTTTGTGGTAATAGAATAAGTTTGATTTTCTTCTCTTGTTCGTATACAACACTTGCAGGAGTTCTAGCAATGGAATTAGTCATACAAACTAAATTATTTTTCGTTGCTCGTTACCTTTATTGTTGAAGATAAATATTTTCAAAATGTATAGTTAATAATCTGCTATATAAGGAGATAAAATAAGTTAATATCATAAGGCTGTCTTGAAGAGGGCTCACTAGCGGTCGAGCGGTAAAATCGCTGAATACTGGTATTTCCGGCCTGGGCTCGATTCCTTGCGAACGGGCTGGATATGTGGGAATTTTGTGGGTTTTCCCTTGTGTAAAGTGTATACGAGCCAGGTTCTTTTAGAAATCTTCCACAAAGGATCCTTCCCGTAGGCAGATAGCCCTAATGTGCTTTGCCGTAATCAACTAAACCTAACTGTCTTGAAAAGAATGAAATAATTCTGTTATTTCTACTATTTTGCTGCAAATGTTCCAGAACTCTCCAAAAACAGCAAATTATGTGACAATAGCTAACAGAGGAGAATTTGAGACTTTTCATTTTGAGACATTTGATACAAAGCATTTTTTTTTTTTTTTTTCAAATTCAGTATGCTCAAATATAGAATAAGTTTTAGACTGATTAAAAAACCGGAATTATTAAGCCCTAGTAAAACTGAAGCATAATTCTTTGAAAAGACTATAAAAATCAACAAAATATTGGGTTCTAATTTTGTGGTAAAGGAAAGAAAAGTACGTTTTCAGTCTTTGTCTGGTTATATGATTATAAGATATAAAGCATATATGATATAAGCATATAAGATATAAAGTTATATGATATAAAGCATTCTTTAGAATGCTTAGTTTTTACGTCTTTTAGAATGTGTATGAGAATGCTTCATTAAACGACTGAAACTATTAATAGATAAATAGAAGAGATATCACTTTATGTCAAACTTTTAATAAAAATAAGAAACTAAAACAACAGCTTAAAACAAAGCATTGTCAATGAATAATTGTGAACAGACAGTTATAAGAAGTGCATTTAGCTTTGCTTTACTATGATCATAAACATAGATTACGTATTATGGAATGAGATATCGTTACATCAATAGTAATTAAATAGCACGTTAAAAACAATTAACATTTGATAATCCTCATAACTCTTTCCTAAGCTATATAATTTCAAAATTCTATTAAAATACACTAAATTTGGGCTGTAGTATATCATCAATCATTAATTAAATGACGATGGTTAAAACAATGTTTCTTTCACACTTTAAGGAGACAAGCAAAATCTCTCTCATAACAAATATCTACATCTCTAGTGTTAGGAAGTAAGTGCAATGTATGCAAACTGAATAATAAATAATACTTTATCAAGGTAATCAGACCATACTTTAAAAGTAATTCTAATAAACTTAATGTCTCACTTGAGAAATTTTTTTTTTTTTTTTTAAGTCTAACATTTTATGTGCGTGCGTAATAAAGTAACCGTATTTGAAACATCTTCAATCACGCCGGCTAATAAGGTTTCCAGTAAATCTGATGTACTTTTCAACTGCAATTATTTCCTCTTCATTTAACATTTCATCATTATATCAGTGTCATCATCTTATCAGGTTGCAATGCCAAGCTACCAATTTCTCTGTCCGTAGACAGAGGACAGCCGAAGTATCATTATCTGCATTCAGACATTCCATGCTTCTTCTGCTGATAATTTTTCTTCCTGACATGTTGTTTCCTTAACATATTTCAACCAGTCACTCACAACTTGTTTTTCAAGTAAGCAAATCTCAGAGGACTAAGGGAGGTATCATGGAATAATGTGCAAAACTAACAAAAAGGACCGCGAATTCTAACAACTCAGACATTGTTCATAAACGTTAGGCTTCTAAGATTGTGAAACTGGATGTACTATAGCTAACTAAAAAAAATTACCTAGCATAACCAAAGAAAACATTTCCATTATTAAAGTACGAAGCAGTATTAAAATATCTCTTCTCAAGTTCATAATAACTAGCGCACAGACAATATTACTACTAAACAAATAATGGATAGTTGGTTGTGAAATAACCAAAAAGTAATTACAAAATCATTTAAGAAATTCTTCTGCTCCTGTTCAGATGCAAGCTTAGTATCTATGCTTTGGATTATACAGAAGCTTAGTATCTATGCTCTGGATTATACAAAAGCTTAGTATCTATGCTCTGGATTAAACAGAAGCTTAGTATCTATGCTCTGGATTATACAGAAGCTTAGTATCTATGCTCTGGATTATACAGAAGCTTAGTATCTATGCTCTGGATTATACAGAAGCTTAGTATCTATACTCTGGATTATACAGAAGTTAAAAGCTTCGTATTTTATTTCAGAAATAATGTATTGTTCATTTACGTCAAGTGCTTACTAACACGCGCTTTAGTGCAAAGTTAGCAGACAGAGTGTTTCGGAATATCTGAACACCAAAGCAAGATTGCTGCAGTAATCTTTCTTTTGTATTCAGCAATTCAGGTTGGCTAAAACAACTTTATTTTTTTTTCCTATCTGAAATAGATGTTTAACTATATAAAAAGGAATTTTAATTCTGTATGCTACGTATTATATTTTAATCAGTTTTTCGGGCAAATTATGTAGCATAATTATACTAGTTATCACTTATTTTCAGATCCTTGATTCTAGCTATCAATAGTTACTCTTTTAAGATTTAAAAGTAAAACATGTTACTTCACCTGTCATATTTACAAATACAAATGCAGAAAACCATCCTGGAAAGTAAAATGGGAATGCATTTATCAAGCACTAATTTCTATTCATACTTTGATGGTTAATTATAGATGTCTGTTCTGCCATGCGCAGAGGACCAGTTTAACAAACTTTAAACACAGTTAGATACATTCCACATTGTTTTTCAAGGAAACAAGCTTATGTAACTTGGGTGGATGTCAGAGTGAAAAAGCTTAATCAGGTTGCAGAGCGACTATAAGTATTTTTCGAGCATGTTAACCTGAAAAATTAGCAGTCACCAAGATTCGAACTTTGCAGCTCCCATTAGCTAGCCGGACACGCAACCAATTCCACCACTAAGTAAAGGATAAAAGTAAAGACAATTCTTTACAAAAATTTTAAGATTTGAGGGCTGCAAACAATCGCTTTGCGACTGCGTTTTAGAAATTATTCACAAGTGAAAATAAAGGGGCTACATAAGTCGCCATTTGATGATATTTGAAAATTAATTTTACTTTTTTATTAAATAGCTATGAATTTTTCAAGCATTTTCACTAATTTAAGGATTTATTCAACATCTGTTTTATAAATTGTTCTGAGTTAAGAATAACTATTAAGCCTGAGGAAACAAAGAGTGTGAAAGAGATTTTTAACTCTTTGTTTTGTTGCATTCAGTGTGTAAAAAAAAGAAACATAAATACATACATATGTGTTACTTGAGAATAACAGCATGATTAAAAAAAAGGGGGGAGAAGAAAGAAAAGAAATTATCTTCATTAATACAGTTTTTTCAATACTGTATCAAAACTACTTTTTTTCTTCAGAAACGTAAGGCCGTCAGAAATTTCTGCAGCAATTTTTTCTTGGTGCTAATTTGGCCATTGGAGAAATTTTATTCAGGATTTGGGTTAATAGCCTAGCAGAAATGCCAATAATTTTACAATAATATACTAAAACTAGACATAATTTTTCCTGGAGTTGCATCATAATGCATACAATATAGCTATATGCTTTGCGTTTTGTTTGTAACCATTATTGCCAACATCATATTTAGAAAAACGACGTTTTGATGCTAGGATGCTATTCACATTATGCCTAGCTCATCTCTCCCATTGCTTTAGTTTGTTTGATTACGGCAAAGCCCACTAGGGCTATATGCCTAAGAGTAGGGATGCTTTCGTGGAGGAATTTGCAAAGGAACTGGCTCATTTCCATGCTACACATGGGGAGAACCCAGAAAACACCTATGCAGCTAGCCGGTTCACAGAGGTTTGAGCCTGAGTCGAATTACTAGTGTTTAGCCGTTTTACCGCTCAGCCACTAGTGAATCCGTCCATTCCATAGATTTAAATGCCAAAATATTATTGTTGTTCTAGTAATGCCAACAATACTGTATTGTACGTTTTTACTATTCGTGATAGCTTGTGTTATATATAATTTTTATTACAAAGAAATCAACACATTTTTTACTTATGTTGGTAATTTTCGTAAAGAAGTAATTAATGTTTAATAGTTCAATCTTTTAAAAGAAATTAATTAACTTTAATTAAATTCAATAATTAAACAAAATTATATTATTATATTTCAATAATGCATTTAATTAATATCAATGAAAAATAACTACACATATAATGCTTAGAAATGAGCATAGAAATAAAGAATAATAAAAATCTACTAACAGTGGCAAGCTATTTAACATGAAAAAAGCAAAAACCGAATAACTTAAAACATAAATCTCGAAATAAATCCAAAAAGAGAATATAAATGATATATATGTGTATATATACACATACAATACAAATTGATAATTCTTTTGTCGTTGCCAAGGAGCAGCCAAGAGAATCATAAGTAGAATAACGTTTCTGAATTCGTCCACGTATCTAGAATTTTATAATCATAATTTTACACGATATTAATAGTTTTTAATTAAATATTTTCCAAATATTGATCTCTCTTTTTTTATTCATATAAATGAGTAGGTGCAGAAATATTTCAAATAACGATTGGTGACTCCAAACAGTATGAGAAAGAATGGTCTGTAGTATATACAGTCGTCAAATAGCTGCTTGTGAGCTGCATGTGGCTTATTGTCTTGTTAAATACGCCTCACACTATTTTTATAAGCGGTGGCTTTTTTTTATATAAAGTTTTCCTTTTAAACATATATCGTTCCACAAACTCTTTTTAATTAAGTTTTGAATGCAATAATTTCAAAACACACGGCTTTCGCTATCTTCAAAGTAATAAACAAAAAACATATAATTCCCTTTAAATGAGCTACTGCTATAGTATTACCATTCTTAGAACAGGTGGTAGCTATCTGAATAGCAGAAAAGACAAATACATTGCCAATACGTTGCTTTAATATTATACCTTAACTCTTACGGAAACATATTACAAATATACATAGCTGTTACTTGCATCGAAATTGGAAAAATCAAAACATATCTAATGATTTAGTTCGTATATAATGAATAAATTCGTTAACTTACAATTATATGTAACGAATGTTTTTTTCACATTAATTATAAGTTGAAAAACCTGAGTTGTTATTTTTCGTACAGAAAGCTAGCTAAAGGTGATAGTTTAGTTTAAAAAATAAAATCGTATTTTAATTGTAATTTTGTCGCAGCGTGGGCTTTACACGTACTTTTATTCTTTCCAGAGAAAGACATACGTATTTCGATTAAAGAAAATTTCTTGTTTGCTTGTCTTTATTTTTCAAATTACTGCGCTATTTTTCAATGTAAAGAAAAACATTTCACATTATTGTAAACATCACTGTTTTAGTTTACTCCTATAAAAACCAGATCAAGTTCTTATTGTTAATAACTATAATAATTCGCTTTATAACAGAAAAGCTTATAATTTTTATGCATGGGGATTTATTTTCCTGAATACAGAATAACAGCATTAATATAGATTTATTCATGATTATAAGTAACCACACTTAAAAACTGCAAAATGCTTGTTAATTTATTTTAAACGTTTCTTTCCAGTCAAAAATTTTTCTGCTACTATTTTCTGTACGCTATAACTATTCGGTTGGCACTCTTAAAAAACCTAATTCCTGGTTGTATAAAATTTAATTGTGGCTCTTAAATACCTCTTAAATCTAACATGCGGCTCCTATTGAGAAAAAGTTTGGTTTCTTCTATTCTGCAGTATTCAATTGTCTAATTTTCCTCACTGCCCTCCCCCCTCCCAATCACGTTTCGTTTTGCTGCCAGACCACTGCCCACTCGTTTAATCAGAAGCGTGGCCTGGTAAAATGCAGACTCGAGGACCTGTTTTAACTATTGTTATTCCATATCGCATTAAAATTTTAGCTCATTTTTCAGATTATAAAAATGTATTATTTATCTCAAATCTACGAGGGTAAGTTGAAAAATAAGTTTCCTCTGTCGACTGTGGTCAGAGTTGTGTATGAAAGTCAGAAAATAGAATGAGGCATTAAAGATATGACATACCTTTATTTTTCCACATAGGTACCAAGTACATTGAGACATTTGTCATATCGCTTGATAAGCTTCAAAAAGGCCATCCAGGAAAAAATCAGGGCTTTGCATATGGAAGAAGCGTTGAACGGCTTGTTTCACTTCAGTATTGCTTCCAAAGCGCCTTTCCCCGAGATTTTTCTTCAAAGCCTGAAACAGATGGAAGTCGCTTGGTGCGAGATCAGGAGTGTATGGCGGATGGTGTAGGCGCTCCCAACCCAGAGTTGCAATATGGTTTTGCATTGCCGTCGCCGAATGTGGTCTGGCATTGTCATCCAACAGCAGAACGCCAGATGTGAGAAGGCCAGGCCGCTTTTTCCGAATCGCCTCTTTCAATTTCGACAGGGTGTCACAGTAGCACGTAGCATTGATGGTTCCAACCTCCAAAACGTCCAGCAAGAAAACTCCATGGGCGTCCCAGACTTCTTTTGGACAGGTGATGACGGATGTTTCCACTCCATAGATGCGGTTTTCGATTCTGGCGTGAAATGGTGGACCCATGTTTCATCCCCCGTCACAATCCGAAACAGAAAGTCATTGCTATCTTCATTGTAATGCACGAGATGTTCCAGGCTGACCCCCATGCGGACCCCCAATCTCGGGTGAAGGCGCTTTGGAAGCAATACTGAAGTGAAACAAGCCGTTCAACGCTTCTTCCATATGCAAAGCCCCGATTTTTTCCTGGATGGCTTTTTGAAGCTTATCAAGCGATATGACAAATGTCTCAATGTACTTGGTACCTATGTGGAAAAATAAAGGTATGTCATATCTTTAATGTCTCATTCTATTTTTTGACTTTCATACACAACTCTGACCACAGTCGACAGGGGAAACTTATTTTTCAACTTACCTACGTATTTAAAATTAACATACATGCTTTTTAATTATATTGATTGCATTATAACGTCAGTATAATTAAAAAAGAAATTTCTGAAGACGCAGATTAAGGATTTTCGCATCAGAATTTATGGTTTTAAATGTAAAAATATTCTCTACATTTTATTTTGCAAAAATTGCAAGATATTTCCCCAGTTTAGACTTTGCGAAAACTATTTAAGTAAATATTTTGCTATGTAAAATTCAAATGATTTAAACAATGAGGGGAATTAGCCAGAATTCGAATGATATTTTAACAATGATATTTAATGAGCTATGATGCATTAACAGTTATAATTAAATACGGAAACTTTAAATACTTATATCGAGCCAAAAGTACAAAATATTTACGCACGGCTCTATAAACGTCTAAAAAACAGAAGTAACTGTCTGATGCAAGCAAGTGATCATGATATTAAGATATGATGCATAGTTATTTTTAAAATATTGGTATGCTATAGAAGTGTCTTAACCTATGAACATTCTGTGTATAAAGAAATATCAAGAAACAGATTGAAAAAATTGTAAATAAAAGTGAATTATGTGCATATGTTACGGTGAAACACCGAAATCTGGAGAATGTCGACTTTCACCGGTGAATGTCAACATTCACGTAGTCGCTTGGTGTATGTCCGAAATATTTTCCAAATACCCTTATTTCTGACTTACACCGGTGAATGTCGACATTCACCATGTACTAATGGTGAATGTTGAACATATAAGAATATTATATTTTCTTCTCCGTCAATTCAGTCGCGAAAAAACGCACTTGAGACTTAAAATAAGAACTTAAGAATATAAGAACTTAAAACACACAGTACATTCAAAATGAGAAAAAAGAAAATAATAGAAGTTAAAAACTTACTAAATTATGTGATTCAAATCTTATTTATTGCAACAACTTAAACTATTATGACACTTTGAATTGCACAAGAGGCCCTTGCTTTTACAACTGCATTTATTTGTGGAACACTTCCTTTTGGAATGGCAGCGTGTACATATACTCCTCTCATTCCGACCTACACCAGAGCATATCTGTGATTGTCGACATACACCGGTGAGGGTCCGAATGTACAAGAATGTAAAGAAATGTTCTATCTTTCACCGACGTATTTGGTGAATGTTGACATTCTCCAGTGAATGTCGACATTCTCCAATTTCAATCTTTCACGGTAACACATATAAAAATTTATTGAAATGGTTTCAGAGACATTAAATATTATTAATTCGAACAACTTTCAAAAGTCATTTTTGGTAATAATAATTTTTTTTAGTATAAAACACTAACTGTATAAGAACCCTAATGGTATAGTTCGATCATCCTTTGAGCCGCTTTCAAAGTTACAGTAAATGATCTGTTGTTTTACATCTTTAACATATTGTCATAGCCCCTTTGTTCCCTATTACATAACACCTGAAAGATAATGTGATAATACAGAGGATCAAATAAAGTACACAATCAAAGGATTTAAAATGTACATTGAAAAAAAGCAATATAAAAAGACTCACTATAAAATGAACACAGAAAGATGTTACTTATTCCACAATTCCAACAAATGTTAATTATCTCCGTAAACAGACTACTATAATTTGTGCAAAGATGGAAATAATATAAGTACTTTCTTCATCCCTCCCCATTTGGCCTTGATAATCTTTGTTCATAATGAATGCTGTAACGCCTTGGAAAAACAACGCAAGGCTGATACGTCGTCGTACAAAACATAGTGGGAGAAAAGAAGACATGGAGAAAACATCGTGCCACAAAATATTGTCATCGAAAATAAAGCGGTTCAGAAACTTGCCAATTTAAAACATCGTCGTCGAAAATAGCGTGGGGAAAGAATAAAGCAACTGCAAATCATCTAGGGACGATAACATCGCAGATAAGTATTATTCAGGCTTTAAAAGTTGTAAATACATATTGGCATAATGATTTGTGAAAGCAAGAAGGAAGGAGGATTATTTTTACTTTTATATTTCATTTTTTAATTAACTAAGGAATTTTTTCTGGAAAACTGGGAAAGGAATTTAAGCATTCAAAAGCTGTAAATGAGTACAGTTAGCAGAGTTTTAAGCTTAAATAATTAACTAATAAATGTCGTTAATTAATTAATCTCTTTTATAAAGTTTTACTGGTAATTTTTTGTTAAAAATATTATCTAAAAATGTTTAGAAAAAAGACGATAAGTAATTGCATGAGGTTACCTCTAATTATTTTCTTTCACCTTTGTTAATCTGACGTTCTTTTAAATGAAAATTAAGTCTTATTTTGTTTCAGTTTATCGTATTCTTAAAGCGTCATTAACGTATCCTATAAACAGCGTGCAATTAATCGTTTGGATGTCGGCTTGTTAGTTATGATGAAAAATGTCATACACATAATATTTTAGAAGGGGATTTAAATTCTTTCAACTGCTATAAGTAGCGTTTATTTTCTATCCATTTTCAGTTTTTTAATGCTTTTCTTTTCTTATTTTTTCAGCAAAAATTTATCAGTTAATCCAGAAAAATGAAATATAAAAATAAAAATATTCCTCACTCCTTCTTGTGCTCAGAAATCATGATGCGAATATGCATTTACAACGTTTAAAACCTGAAAAATGCATATTTGCGTTGTAATCGTCATGCGATGTTTTAATTTTTTTTTACGATATTTCGACGACGATGTTTATAAACTGCCAAGTTTTTTAACAGCTTTTCAGAGACCGATGTTTTATACCACGATGTTTTAGAAATGCAATGTTTTTCTCCTTGCCTTCTTTTCTCCTACGATGTTTTTTGTACGACAACATTTTCGCCTTGCGTTGTTTTCTCTGCCACGTTTTCGGCGGCACCTTACAAGTGCCATATTTTAATATTAGAAACATTTAAATACTTACTTTTTTCCCAATTACTCTAACCGATGTACTTTGATACGCATTTAATTTATGACATACATTTAATTAATAAAATCTGATAATTATGAACATCTGCAGCAATTTGATAAATAATAAAAAAAATTCGAACTACCTTATATTACTATCTTGGGATTTTTAATTCCGTTTTCATTCATTTCTTTTTAACTCCACGTCATATATTATATGCGTATATTTTTGTATTGTATTCATGCCAATTTATATTTAAATAACATTTTTTTAAACTTTTGCATCATAATTCTAGCTAATGGAAGATGTTTCTAACGGTATGTTCAGATTAATGTTCAGCATGTAGCTAATTTTCCAATCTAGTTTGAGGCTTCAATGAAATTATTTGTAAAGACATTTGGTAACTAAATTACGCTAATAATATTTCTAGTTGTAATTTATAACACAACGAGTTCATGTGATTTACAATATACCTCAGTTATAATTTTTATAAAATTTTTCAGCAGAGTTCGAATTAGTAGCAGGTACTCTTATTGCTACAGATTTAGGTTATAATGGTTTTGATTGCATTTCCTTCTTCATTGATATTTTTATGTTATATTCGTAATGTTCTATAATGGAGTACAGATACATTTAACTCACTTACAAAACATATAAATCTTATAATATAGTATACTTTTGTGTCTACTAGTATCAAAACTTATATTTTCTTTAATATATAAACACATAGCACATTAGACTAATTTCAAGAAATCTTCAGCCCACCAGCGACCAGCGGTAAAGTCCTTAAACATTGACCCGGGTTCAAATCCCGGTGAACAAGCTGGCTCAATAAGTTTTCGTTGTTTTCCCTCATGCGGTTTCCCATAAAATTTCCTCCACAAAAGCATCCCTTACCGTAAGCACAGAGCCTTCTTTTGATTCGCCATGATTCAAATTAAGAACTATTATTTTTTCATTACATAGCTTAGCTAATTTCAACAATTTAAAAGCAAAATGCATTTTAGTTTATTTTTAATACCACCGCTAATGTAATTTATAACATATCTAGCTCGTAATAAACAAATATATCTAAGTGATAATTTCTACGACATTTACATGCTAGCACACTTTTAACATATACTTTGATATCGAATAATCGTTTGCACGCCGCTTAACTGTATTCACTTTTCCAGTCTAGTTCATACTTCATTACAATTATATGGTTAAAGAACGATGTTAAATTAATAATAGCATTAAGTGATGCAATTTATAAGAAATATAATTTATATGTTTTATAATAATCTAAATTATAACATTATTATAATACTGTTTGCTCTAATATTTTAATTAATGAAATATGTTTTAAATGCTAATATTTGTGTTTACTAATAACTTTTATTTTCTTTGTTTGCTATCTCTTGCATTACTTACTGTTATTCAAGTAATTAGCCTACTTATTAGCTATTTTTTACTTGTTCGTAGGATACGTAATTCTATTTTTCTGTTTTTCATTTGTTTTTGCTGTTATTTAAAAATAAAATTCAGTAGAAAACCCTTCAGTTTTCTGAAAGGGGGGGCTTGTCAAATGTCTTTTTCGGAAAACGTGAAGACTTCAGAAAATGTGAAGAAATTAGAGAATGTGTCTAAGGGGAGAGCAAAACTTCTTTCGCTTTATGAGATGGTTAAATTCCCTGGGCAAATGGATCACCCCCCTTGATTCGCGCAGTTGAGCTATACCGTTTGTAGTGTCATTAGGGTTTTTGAAGCAGGAAGCGTGAAAAATGAACTATGCCCTCACTGAGACTCGAACCTGGACCTCTCGAATACGCGCCGAGCGTGCTACCATTACACCATGAAGGCATGCTGGAAGTTTGAAGAAAATACCAGGGGACCCAAATGGCCAAATCCTTGTGGTGACGAATTATCGTCCACCTTTCAATTCGAGTGCCACTGTAGAGTCATTAGGGTGAAAGAGAAAGTCACTGTAGGGCAGTGGTGCCCAACCTTTGGTTTCTCGTGAGCACATTTTGGCCTATCGCGAGCACATTTCCAAAACATCAACATTTTTGTTAAACATATTTCCAATCTTATGTGATACATCTGAAATATTAATTTCGGAAAGTGGATTTGAGATTAATAATAATATTGGTTGAACTTAATGGAAATCAGAGAAGCTGAGTTCAAAATTATTTTTCAGTGCATTTAGGTTTTCCGAGTATTTCTCTTTTCAATTGCCTTGTGGTTATTAATATGGCTTGATAAATTCTGAAAAATGGGTGAAATATTTATTTTTCATCTGATTTATCCACAAATTTAACTTTATCTGAAAAGCAGTTACAGTACCAGTCAATTGAAAAAGGGTTTTTTTCTTTTCCCTGGAGATCTTCGTTCAGTTTGTTTAGTTTAGCTGTTATATACGTGAGAAAATACAGATCGGATAATTATTATCGTCCAATTCTTTATAACTTTCGTTTCCGGATTCCAAAAACTGCTTTATTGGCGAAAGAAATGGTACAAACCGTTGAAGTACTTTTCCCCTGCTGAGCCATCTAAACGTTGGAATGAAGCAATAAGATTCCATGTTCGCTATCAAGTTCTTCAATCAGCAATCAATTATTTTATAACGTCTTGCAAGATATCTCTTATGGCTATAAATGCTTACCATATGTTAACAATTAAGAAATATAAATGAATGGTTGTTTTAAAAATATTTTTTGTTCGTAGTGCCTAATCGGGCTGACGAGCACAAGGTCGGGCACCGCTGCTGGAGAGTCATTAAAGCAGGAAACGTGAAAAATGAGCAATGCCTTCGAACTTGGACTCCTCGAATACGCGCCGAGTGTGCTACCATTACACCACGAAGGCATGCTGGAAGGAGGGAAAAAGTACCTTATACATTAATCCCAAATGCTTTTAAAACAAAACCAAGCAACAGCAGTTACTTTTAAATTAGTTTCATATTTGGGCTACATGATTATATCTCTGCTTTAGAAATAAATTTTTGAGTTAACATGTAAACCAAATAAAAACATCATTTAAAAATTTCCTCAGAATGCTTTAATTTTGTTCCCTTTTTAGATACAGCCTCACGAAAACCAACTGATTTCCTATAATCTATTTTCCTTACACTAGACAAAACTGCAACCGAAATATATAAAACTGCAATGCTATTATCACCCCCTAGAGTTGCTTTATTGGCGGCAAGCTGTAGAGTTTGACAAGGCCACTCACTGATAGAGATGTCTATGTTACGATCGGCAGTCAGGCTTGGCCACACTTACAAAACAGCCCACCTCTCCTCGCGAAGCTGCAGCAATTACGGGCACGAAAACTACTTCTAAGCTGTAATCTTGATGCCGCAAGAATCAGTCTTCTTGGGCCGCGTTCACAAATACACACATATTATTCGCTGAGGAGGATTATCACGAGTCGACTGCTCTAACCACAGGTACTCGCTTCACGGATATATCCAGTCCCCACTCCCTCCCTTCCTTTACTTGAAACCAGGGTAGGGCTGAGTGAATTAAATTCTGCTTCTTGGAGATTTCTTTTGAATTATTCCCTGCCCCTTTTAATGAATGCTACAGAAGGCTTAGGATGCAGAACTGGACATTTAATGCACGTGATAATCAGGATAAAAGGATTAATTTGGAGAGGAAATTATCGGGGAAATTTGATGCTCTCAAAATGCCTAGAAAGAAGCTTCTTAATCTTTTCTTATCCCCCCCCAATGTAAGATGTAATATGAAAAATCTTCAAGCAAATTAGAAAGCTAAATTAGTGCAAGTAAGCATCTAAGGTCAAATAGTATATTGTTTGAATTTGATTCTGTCTTTAAGTTAAACAATAATCACTGAAGCAGATACCTAGCTTGTATTTTAAAATTATAAAAATGGTTTCTGTCTAAAAGTTCTTATAGACTTATCATTTTAAACTTAGTATTTCTGACTAGTTTAATCATAAATTCATAACGTTTTTAAGCAACGTTTACGTATCTATTGATATCAGCGAAGAAGTGATATTTTTTATGCTTCGATTTAGTTAAAAAGAGCTTTGATGTTTCACAGGATTTTAAAGCTTAAGAATGCATTTGCACGTTTCGATTATTATATTGCTTTAGGGAAGTTCCAAATGCCCAATACTGTGTGGAACAGAAAGAATAATAGAAAAATAATATAGTTCAAATGCCAGTTACTGTATAGACTAATAATAATAAATCACCTAGTGTAGATAGTAATTTTCATTGATGTAAATTTATCGAAGTTGCTAAATTCTCTTCTTTAATTACTCCAAACTTGCGAGTCGTTTCAATTACAATGTAATGATACTGTCAATGGATGATACTGTCAATGGAGTCAAGTAATGGTCAAGTAAATGATACTGTCAATGGAGGAGGGATCAGGAATTTGGAGTTCATCGTGGGAATATTTTTTTATGATTTACTCAATGCGTTTGTTAAAATTACAGCCTTCCAATTGTCTAATTTTTTTCGATGTGAGAAACTATTTCAAATGCTTTTCTAAAATGATGGTCAATCTGTGTGTAATTATAAGGATTCGTTTTTCAGTGCATCGAATAATAAAGTTTTCAGTTTAAAAAAAAAATATTGTTTAGCAATTTTTTTTTTTTTTTTTTTTTTTTTTTTTTGTCCGATTTGATATTTCATCAACACAAAAAAGTAATTTCTGAGCTAATTTGGGCATATAATAGGAATTCAGATGCTGCTGCCTGGTATTTACGACTTAAGTGACTAATTTAATGATCTTTTTGTTTCTTGCTTGATAGAATTCCTGAACTATAAATCCGCAGTGTCCAATGTATCTGCCATTAAGTATTTTAGATATTGAACTACTATAACAAAGTATAAACTCAAGAATTTATCGGCAGCGGCACTTTGGCGTCGATCCCCTTTTGTGCCTCTCCCAGCTCCTATTTCACCCCTTGCTACGTTGAGTTCCCCCCACAGCAACCTCTGGTATCCGCCCAGTTCCCTTTACCCTCCAGCAATAAGCAGCGGGGGAAAAAGATGGAGAAGAAACCTCATACGCACACCGTGCATGAAAAACAGTAGGCGACTTTAGAAGTATGGGTGAAAATGACGGCTGAAACACTTGGCATGTCTGCCTTTGATAGAATTGTCAAGTGGTAATTGTTGGGCTATGTTGCAGTCACGCGAATTCGACCTCCAAAGAAGATAGCTTTTTTCGAGTTATTATTATTGTTATTGTAATTATTATTATTATTATGCTCCGTACCTCAGCTTGCGTCATTAATTCGACAAAACCGCAATCCTAACGCGGTATGTACTGCTCATTTATTAGGTCTAGCTTTAGTGTTTCAAGTGCCCCCCTTTTCTTTGAGAGTTTTTTTTTTTTTTTTTTTTTTTTTTTTTTTTTAATTGTTCGCAACAACCGTTGTTCTATTGTGTAAAACTTTGGAGCCCCCTGCTAACAGATACTGTGAATACCATCAAAAGGTTCACATCCGCGATTTCGTCGTAATAAATGAACACAATAATTCGAAGATTCAAGTGAATAATGTTCTTTGAACGCAACTGAAATAAATAAATTAAGTTTTTACAAAATTTTTTCTTTGTTAAATCAGCAGTATGATGTGATGGGTAATCGAAACAAAAAAAAAAAAAAAAAAAAAAAAAAAACTATTTTTAACTTTTGATCATACACTTATTGACAATTAATTATTCATCAACCTAAAAAGTAATTTAATATCTAACGAAAAATGCATAACTGTATTCTGATTAATTTGAAAATTCCTTATTTATTTCTTTCAGTTCATCTTCCACACTTTTATCCACATATCTTTTTTTTCTTTCTTTTTTTTTTTTCTTTTTTCTTTTTTTTTTTTTTTTCCTTTTTTTTTTTTTTTTTTTTTTTTTTGTTGTTGTTGTTCTTTGAAAAGTAATGATCTTTTCAGGATTTATAATAATGATATATTTTCTTTTACCTTGATTAAACCGTATGAGTCAAACAAGTTTGTACGAAATGTATTGCTGTAAAAAAATTCATAAAGTGAGTTATACGTACGGTGACCAGACGTCCTTTATTTCAGAGGACAGTCCTTTATTTGAAGGCTCTGTCCTCTAACTTTATTTATTTCCTGAAATAAGCATATTGTCCTTTATTTTGAGAAATTTTTAGTACATTACAAGCCAGCATAGCTGTAAAATTTAACTTTGAAATGAATTGCCTTGAATTTCACGACTTTTTGAAGCGTGAACCGGCACTTTTGCGAAAAATCTATACATCTGGAAAGTATGAGCAATAAATTATTTAATATGCTATATTTACATATTACATTATTTAAAACTCGTTGAACATATTAATGTCTGCTTCTATTGTTTTAATAAACCTTTTGAATTACTAAGTTTTTTGGAGTTTTTTTTTATCAGGAGGTGTCCATAAATGATCGCAATATTTGGGATAATTTTGACCCTGCCCATCCCCAATCCCCATGTCACAATTTGTCACACCTTGGAAGACCCCAAATTAACATTTGTGACGTCACACGAACGCACGAACCCCCACCCCTAACACAAAATTATTGAGCACGAATTTAAATTACCATAACCCCCCCCCCCTCATGTCACGTTACAAGTGTCCTTTATTTTCTCCGAAAAAATATGGTCACCGTAGTTATACGGCTTCTAATTGCTTTCATTTTTTTTTTTTTTCTCCTTTTCTTTTCATGTTTCAGAACCCAAACTAATTGCTTAATAAATGACTATTCTTTGCAATGTCAGTGCTCAAGCAGAAGGACGTTAACTACAAGCAGTTCCCCTATCCGGGTTCGAACTCAGGCGAACGAGCTGATTACATATTTGTTTTTCGTGGATTTCTCCATGTGTGACATGAACACAAGTCAGTTTCCATTGCAAAACTTTTTAAGAAGACATTCCTTCCCTTAGGTAGATAGCCTTTGCATGGTTTAACATATTTAAATAACATATTGCAACGTGAGATCCACTGGAATAAATTTATAGCTGTCATCCTACTTCTTATTAGCATGGCCTATTTTGTCTGCTTTATGCAAAGATAATTCCAACCGAGGTAAGTTCACTTGAATTTCGGAAGTTAGGCAATACAAAAACTGAAGATGTATTGCTAGATTTGTATAACTTTCAATAATTAAAAGATGGCTAAGAAATGATTTTCTGTTTTAGAATTCAATTTAAATTCGGCTGCTCAGTTTCCTATCTTCAGTCATTGAATTAATAATCCTCGATCCTTTTTTTTTAAATAAAATCTTAAATTTCGCTGTTATATCGTCCAGTTAAAATTTCATCTTTAAACTCTCAAATGCGCGTAAAGAATCACATTTCTTGTTATACAGTAAACTCTTAAATGCGGAATATAAATGTTAAAAATTTAACATACTAATGCAGTCAAATTATTTTAATGAACTGAACAGTTACTAAACAAGCTGCTTCACGAGATTTCCTTTCCCCTTTTACTGCCGTCTCCAAAACAAACAAGCAAAAAAATATATCCAAGAAATTTACAGTATCCTCATTATTTCTGGTTCAGTCGTTAGAGGGGTTTAAGGTTTTGTTCCCCTTTCAGCACTGTTTCTTCCCTTTTCCCCTCCTAATTTCCGTTTCAGGGCACGTCGGCAATAACAGTTCTCGCGTCAAGTGCAAGGAAAACCTGTTAACACCAAATACTGGTATGGCGGAAACCCAGTCCCTCAAAAATGCGAGACTGATTCCTTAAACGCCGTGTTAACGCCTCCTTGTGTGGCTTCGCAAACAATAATTGTCCTCTCCGACCACATTACTCACTACACTAATTCCCAGAATTCATCAGCTACGGAATACAAATAATTGGGCTTGTACCGAAAAGTTGAAACAAATTGCAAACCAATGGACTTGTTTACCACAGTGGTTGCAACAAAGGAATCGCTGCAGGTGGCTATTGGCGGGTAATGATGTGGTCAATGATATGAAGTGTAACATTTCGAACCAAGGAGGTGCTGCATAAACCGCGGAATGAATTGCTTTTTCACTGTATATGATACTGCTTCCGGCTGAAAAAAATTATTCTAACTAGCTTAGTGACAGCTCTATTTCTCTCCATATTTCTCTCATGAGTTGAAGCCTATTCTTACAGTCTTCTTTAGCATTAATTTTGCCAGAGTGTTGATTTCTAATTTCTTACTGCTGAAGTGCGAATTTGTAAATTATACTGTAACGAGGATTTCTCAAAGTATTTATTTTGTTCTTAAATAACGGAAAAATTGAAGAAAGAAAACCGTCTATTAACGCGATAACTACTTTTAGGTACGTTATTATTTCAATTTCTTGCATTAAAGGGAGAAAAATAATTTTTTTAAGCGCTTTTAGTTTCATTTTAAGCAGTAAATCCTACTGTGATCAACACTCGTATGCTACTGCCGAAAGAAACTGTTTCTGATACATGAAAATGAAAAATTATTATTTAAAATCATCTTATAAATATATTTTATTATAAAGCACTAACAATTAACGCCAAAATAGTCTGATAAAAGTTTTACATGACATAAAGCCTGAAAGTAATCTTATATATTCATTATGAAGCAAACCATAACTTTAAGTAATCTTTTGAAAATCGAGTAGTAAAAAAAAAAAAAAAAAAAAAAAAAAAAAAATGAAAAATATAGCAATTTTAAAATAAGCATATAATGTGCCGTTACTAATTTACTTTTAGAGTTCCCTATTTTTGACAACATATCTTCATTTGTTCAGTCTTTGCGGAAAAAAGACTCTTGGAATAAATTTTAAAAATGAAAATAAAATTTATAGAATGTTTTATTTTGCAATATACTTAGCTAAAATAATTAGGGAAAAAATTGAGGGAAAATAACTTGAAAGCTCATTGCATCATTTCTGCTTTTACTGACTCGTCATTCTACTACATTTTCTAATGCTTTACTTCATAGGCGACAGCCTAACGTTTTGTTCAGGCATTATGTTACCGTCAGTGTGCATCTGTAGAGTATTTTCAATTACTTCCGTAACTTTCATCTGCAGGCTTACACAAAGCATACACAAAGGCTAACCCAATTTTCAGAATAATTATTTCAGTTTTATTGCGCTAGGAATCTATTTAATTACTTTATGTAATTACTGTATAATTTATTTCTAATACTAATTACTAATTTAATTTATTTATAATTACTTTATTATTTATTTCTATTTAATTACTTTATATCGCGAATTCCAGAGATCAAGAATGGCGGATATAAAGCGAAATATTTTCAGTGACACTCAGAATATGATACAATAACTAGTTTATTTTTTCTATTCAATTCATTGTCTTATTTCTCCCACTTCCCTAGCGTGCCTTCGTGGTGTAACGGTAGCACGCTGGCCGGTATTCCAGAGGTCCGTGATTCGATTCCCGGCGAAGGCGGTTGCATATTTTTCATCTTTTCTGCTTCTTATTAACCTAATGACTCTACAATACAATAAAATCCTGGATTTAGTATGATTTCTGTCTAAAACTACTTTACTGTCTTAAGATTCTAAAGATGTACTGAAAAGAAGAGGAGAAATAATGGAAAAGGATTTACAAACTTTACTGAATTCCCTTTTCATCCTGAATAAATGATCCTCGAGTTCTAATCCGTTTAACTCTATGCACTTTAACCACCTTTTAATTTGATTCTCCCCCGAACGGCAGGCACTATTTTGTCATTTTTCGACACTGGCCCCTGCCCAGGCCAAAATTGGTGGCCATTTTATTGTGAAGGCAGCTAACAGGCGGTCCTTGTTACCTCCTATTAAAGGACGGATAGTTACAACCATGCCTTCTCCGGGATTCAAACCCGGTCCCTTCGGTACCGTAGTCTGCTCTTCTAACCGCAATATCGTCTGCGCGGCTTTCATTTGAATAGGGCTCAGAAGAGTTATCTGTTTCAGGAAAAGGATGCCTTCCTGAAGGACTTTCCAAACGAAACTGTCTCTTATTCACGTTACATATGGGGAAACTACGAAAACCAGCCATGCAACCACCGCATTTGCCTTTATTCGAACCCGGGGCGAACTACCAGTATACAGTATTCAGTTATGCCAACCACTCGTCCCACTGGTCGAGCAATAAAAAGATATACTACTCTTTATTTCACATTAGATCTAAAATGTGTCCCATTCGAGCATTTTTGGACATTTCTACCTATTTCATAAACTTCAAAAACGCTGACTTGCCTCAGAGAAGAAAGCAGTCGGGTATTAAAAAAAATTAGGATACAAATGTTATTGCAATATTTTGCTCAATAAGCCTATTTTCTACTCCCTCAACTTCATAGCATTTAGTGCAATATGTTATTCATTAAGCATATACACAATATAATACCTTTTACTAATCAATGTAGATATCATTTTTCCATTTGCACAACTGTAATATGGATATATTGCAAGAAATTTCATTCTTTTTACACCTTACAGCAGGGCTTAATTTCTAAAGGTAGAAGGGCCGGAGCCTTATGGAAGCCAGTTAGGAAAGCAAACAAGAGTAAATAAATAAATAAAATGACTATTAAAATCATTAATAATTTAAAATTAAATAGTTAATGATTATAAAATAATTTAATAATTATTTAATTGATATTAATTTTTATTAATCATTGTTTAATTGATAATTATTATTTAATTAATTCATAATTAATTGTTATTATTTATTTAAATAATTACAGATTAAAATAATTAAATAATTAAAATTAAATAAAACGTAAAGAGATAAATTAAAATTTAATTAGCGATTTTTAATATAATTTTATTGCTAAAAATAAACTTTTCGAAATCAAATTTCTACTGAAATTGTTGTTCCGTTACATAAAAGAAGTGCCGAGGGCTCCAGCTAGAATTGGAATTTATCCCAAAAACTAAGAAGTACCGGAGCCGTACTCCTATGGGCTCCGGCGCAATTTAAGTTCTGCCTTACAGAGTATATTATTAGAATTACAATGAGATTGTAACTGTAAGTTCCTAACTTAGATATTAAACATTTTTTAAATTAATTAATATCTAGCCATGATTTTAAATTTTTGTATCATGTCTCCAATATGTATGAAATACAGATTAATTATTCTATTAATTATTAAGGCGGTTGTATTTCAAATTCTTTAAAATACTTCAGATACTTAGTTAAGTTACGTGCGGCTGACTGTAAGAAAAAGAAGTATATTCAGATGTGTTGGAAAAATTATGCATTCTGATATAGCAGATTGAATTTTAAGTTAAGGTTAAATTCAATTCCTGAGCCTGTGATCTACAGTCATTTTGCATTCTTCGTTCAGTAAAGAAAATCTTGGTTGCTCAGGTGTTAAAAATAATTCACTTGACTGCCTGAACACGAAAGAAATAGTTCTCTGATAGCCGAGAAAGAACCGCTGACGTTGTTAATAAAAGTAAGAAAAATACCTGGATGAGTGAAAAGCCCTTAGGGTAAGTGAGCAAGGTTATCTCAAATCCTTTCTTTGATAACGTCGTCAAGAAAGTACCTTGGCTTAATTATTTGGGTGTGACGAATGGGGGACTCTCAAAGACCCCTTATCAGCAACCTCCTAATCTGTCTTTAACTCCCCTTTGCCCCCCTTTGGTTTTGATTTGAAAGTTTTTCTATTGCTGTGATTTGGAGATGGATTTGTCTGTTCGTAGAAATTATTTCTGGTACTTAAAATTTTTTTCTTTTTGGTTCTTCCTTTTTCCCTTCCCAAAAACGGGCACTATATTTTCTTGCCATTTATATCTAAAAGCTTTTTTCTTGTAAAAGAGGATGTTCCTTTCGGAATTTCTTCCTTGTTTTTTCTGCTAGTGAATTACTCCTTGTGGATCTCCCCCCCCCCGTCCTCAAACTTACCAAATCAGCCCTCTTGCTATAGAGCTTATAGCCTGGCTACGTAAAATATGGGAAAATAAGAAATCCTTTGATATGTATGTGTTGTTGTTGTGGCTAATCTAACTTGTTTGTCCTAATTAGAACAAGAAATTTAATTGGAGATGGATTTGTCTGTTCGTAGAAATTATTTCTAGTACTTAAAACATTTTTCTTTTTGGTTCTTATTTTTCCCTTCCGAAAAACGGGTACTATATTTTCTTGCCATATATATCTGAAAGTTTTTTTCTTGTAAAAGAGGATGTTCCTTTCGGAATTTCTTCCTTGTTTTTTCTGCTAGTGAATTACTCCTTGTGGATCTCCCCCCCCCGGTCCACAAACTTACCAAATCAGCCCTCTTGCTATAGAGCTTCTAGCCTGGCTACGTAAAATATGGGAATTAATAATATAGGCTACGTAAAATATGGGAAAATAAGAAATCCTTTGATATGTATGTGTTGTTGTTGTGGCTAATCTAACTTGTCTGTCCTAATTAGAACAATTTTACCTTGGAAAGTAGTTCGAGATTCGAACTTGGACCCATCGCTACGGTAATCAGATTATTAACCACTACCCACTGACTTAGTATGTATATCAGACTCATTAATATACTGTTACGGATTTTGTATTTATTTAGCTATTTTTTAGTAGAATTTATAATTAAAATTGTTTTATATTCCGGTGCAATGCAGCACGAGACTTATTTGAAGAGAAAGCTACGCCGGAAAAAATAAAATACTGGAGCACGCGCATATAAGATTTTAATAAATAAATATCTCGTAATTGTACTATTTTGCTATCCAGAAAAATCGAGGAAATACCAGATTGTTCTCGTGCTGGATTTGAAAAGCTTATAAAAGCTGGAGGAAAACATCTCAATTCAGTAGTTGTTTACTTGGTTCTTGTTGTTGATTGTAGCGAATTCGCGCTGAGATCGGATTTTTGAATTGAGTTCTTTTTTTTGCTTTGAATTGAGTTCTATTCAACGTTGTAGTAGTTTAAAATATAGCTACTGTGAGATATTGCGATACTGTACGAATATCTCTGAGGAAATTTCAGTAGCTTATTTTATTTGTTGTGATAAGAAGAAATTTTATTCACTTTTCATCGGACTTGTGCATTCAATTTATTACAAACCCGTACGCACTTATACATTCAGAATACTTATATATTCAGAATAGGCGTTGAGCTTACGCCATTAAAATCGGAGAGGATGATATAAAATTCAAATGAAGATTACAGTTTACCTTAAGAATTTTAATGCGAATTTCTTTCACGTTCTTAATCGTGTAGGTTGTTCTTGGAAAGCTGTTGTCTCCATGGAAACTGTAGAATGTTCTACCATCAAACTGAAGAAATTTATTTTATACCTTATCCGAATCAAAGACAAGAAATTTTTATAAAAATTCAGGATACATGATGTGCACATATATCGTGCATGCTTTACGGACACGCCGCCCCGACAGTAAAGTCGTTAGTGACTCTGACTGCCGCAACAAAGGGCCCGGGTTCGAGTCCGAAGAAGGTTAGGTTATTTAATTACGGCAAAGCCTCGAGGGCTATCTGCCTAAGGGGAGGGATGCCTTCGTGGAGGACTTTCTAAGGGAAACTGGCTCGTATACACGTTACACACGGGGAAAACCGCGAAAACACCCATGCAGCCAGCCCGTTCGCGGGATTCGAACTTCGGACCGAACTACCAGTGTTCAGCGACTTTACCGCTCGGCCGCTGGTGGCCGAGTCCGAAGAAGGCATAGATGTAAATTATTTGTCCCTTCACAAGGTGCAACGATGGACTTATTAGGTGCCTCCATAATAAAGTGGACGCCGCTTCCGCCCTTAGTAGTGGTCAACCCAATAATGATTAGTTCCCGCCACTGGCGGGGGAAAAAAAATACTTTACTGACTTATCCTGCGAATATTTAGTTATTAAAAATATTGGAGTCTGCAATTAAATTCGGCAAGAAATTTCTGCCGAATAAACAAAAATTCAGAGCAGAAAGTAAATATTTTAGCATATCAAGACACACAATTATAGTTTTAATATACAGTAATAATTTAAACACAAAAGACATTCATTTACCCCTTACGAGTAAATTAGGTCAAATTTCCGAATTTTTAAAATCTTACCGAGTTTGAAGTTATGTTGTACGTTATGCTTACACACTAAATCTTGTATTTTTATACTGCGTTTCGGTTTTACATTGTTTAAGATAAATAACTTTATAAGGTATTTCTCCCGTCTTCCTAACATGACTTCGGGGTGTGGTGGGCTGCACGCTGGGCGCGTATTCCAGAGGTCCGCGGTTCGATTCTCGGCAGAGGCGTTGCTCATTTTTCATGACTTCTGCTTCCCAAAAATACCTAATGTCTCTACAACTTAAATAATTCTAACATATTTATACATGGGGCAAAGCATCTTTGAATTTACTTGCAAAGCATCTTTGAAAGAAATTACATCCTATAATTCATTGTTTAAGTCATAAGAGGTCTAACAAGCGGGTTGATAAATGTTTTATAAAATTGGACAAGTAAAGATTTAGAATGAAATCTTATAACTTTCATTCTTTAAAATTGCATTTAGTTTGAAGGAGCAAAATATGAGAATCTATTCATCCATTTTCTAATTGCATAATACTTCATAATATTTATATTTTATTACCTGAAATTTATTGGTTAAATAAAGTAACTTTTTTTTTTTTAATATATGTATATATATACACTCTTAGACAGAAACAAAAACGGCGCACCAAGAAGGAGTTATCCGAATGGGACGAAAATCGGTAGAAGTGATGTACATGCACAGGAAAACAAATGATTACATTTTTGAGAAAAATTGGATGATTTATTGAAGTCATAGAGCTTCAAAAAGTGAAAAAGTCAGTAACGCATTGTCCACCTCTGGCCCTTATGCAAGCAGTTATTCGGCTTGGCATCGATTGATAGAGGTTGCGGATGTCCTCCTGATGGATATCGTGCCAAATTCTGTTCAACTGGAGGGTTAGATCGTCAACATTCTGAGCTGGTTGGAGGGCCCTGCCCTTAATGCTCCAAACGTGCTCAATAGGAGAGAGATCCGGCAAGCTTGCTGGCCAAGATAATGTTCGGCAAGCACTAAGGCAAGCTGTAGAAACATGTGCAATGTGAGGGCGGGCATTATCTTGCTGAAATGTAACCCCAGGGTGGCGTGACATGAAGGGCAACACAGCGGGCCTTAGAACTTCGTCGACGTACCGCTGTGCTGTAAGGTTGCGACGGATGTCAACCAAAGGGGTCCTACTATGAAATGAAATGGCACCCCAGACCATCACTCCTGATTGTCGGCCTGTCTACCGGAAGACAGTCAAGTTGGTATCACACCGCTGTCCGGGGCGTCCCCAGACTCGCCTTCGCTGGTCATCGGGTCTTAGTTCCAAGCGGGACTCATCACTGAAGACTATTCTACTCCAGTCAGTGGCATTCCAGTGAGAATGAGCCCGACACCACTGCAAACGGGTCACACTTCAAACGTTGTACAGGGGTCAATAGTAGTCGGCGCAAGGGGCGCCGTGACTTCAGCCCCCTTTCTGTGAGCCGTCTATGAATGGTCCTTGCGCTCACTGAAGCACTAGTTGCATGTACAATCGATGATAATGATGCATCTGGGACTGTGAGTGCCGCTCTGAGGATTGCTCGGTCTTCACATTCCGTCGTTTCTCTAGGCCTACCGCTTCCTTCTTGACGCTGTGTGCGGCCATGGTTCACCTACTCCTGCCAATATGGTCTAATAATGGCATCGCTCCTGCTCAAATGTCGAGCTATTCGCCGATAAGGCCAACCAGCTTCTTTCAGCCCAACTACACAACCTCTCTCAAATTCTAACATCTGCTCATATCGTTCGCGCACCTGTATGCGAGGCATAGTTACTGTCTACCAGAGTACACGGAATGAAATTCGTGAAGAATTCATGACCTTGAATCGTAATTTCTCCTCTTAAATATCCTGCCAGTTGCGCAGATCAGATGCGCTGTAGGGACAGCCGTTCATTCATTGGCAGCCAAAATGTAAAATTTTGCATTTTCCATCGAAACCTGTATGCATATCAATTTGTGTCCAATTTGCTTTATATCTTCTCTGTGCTTTATAATGCGTCTCTCTTTTTTTTTTTTTTTTTTGTCTAAGAGTGTATATTTATCATTGCGTTCATTATCGTAAGTTATTGCTCACAGCAGTGAAATTGTGATATACAGTGTGTCTAAAAGTCTTATAGGATATTAGTTATCACCAGCATTTCATAAAAGGTATTTTCGCTATATTAATATATTCTACTGCAATTAAAAGCAATTAGTTTCCGCAAAATTGCATTTAAATCTACTTATATGGGCATATGAAGTCGACGAGAGTTAATTTTCGTTAAAGGCAATGGCATTAAATTTCTGTTATATAAGTGTCTTTGAATAAACGATTTTCGTGGCGGTAATTTAATTCATGTCACGAAAAATAAATTCCGTCGTCAAAACACTCTAAATGAGCATATAAATTACGAAAAATGAGCATATTCAGAGAATAGCTTGCATCGCAAGCTGTTTAATCTCGAATTTACATTCTGAAACACGTATGATAAAAGTGCTTTTACATTCCTTAGACAGAACGCAAGCTCTTTATGATCAGTTTATAAAAGAGCAAGAAAACTGTATTTTAAATAAAGTGCAAAAAACTGATGTCATGACTCTAAAATAAATTTTCTTTATGCTACAAAAACGTTTCATTCCGCTTCTTGTTCATTTTGTATACCCTAATCTGTGTAAAAATTTCTTTACAATATCTTGTTTCTGCTCCTGAACTGTACATTTGAAAGTGACTTAAAGCATGAGATAATGTTTAAAATAACAATTCTTCTTCTCTAATTTCTATTGTCGTATTCAATTAAAGCAGCCCATAAGAAGATCAGAAATTCATGTATTGCTGCTGAGAAGAAAAAATGATCACATTTTAGCGCAGTATGTATTTTAACACGTATATCTATTTTATATCTGATGTGAATGTCAGCTTCTAGTTGTAAATTCATTGCTTAAAGCGGAATGCATTCTGATGATGATTTCTGAATTAGTTACAATTCGTGCGAAGTTTTCTTATTTAGATTGGATTATTATACATAGAAGAATGATTACAAGAAAAAAAATCTTTTAAAGCTGAAAAGTAGAATTCTTCAATTCAAGAAATTCTCTAAACAGATTTAAACAGTACTTGTTGTCATTTTTACCCCAAAACTAGGTGAAAATTAAAAAAATTAAATGGGTAAAATATTACTAGTCACAAAAATAATCTGCAAAAGCTAATCAGACTCTAAGTGTCAGTACGTTTTTATGATGACATAAAACTGTTTTTATTTTAATACATTTTTTGGAGTTTCAAACAAAAGAAGAAGAGAATATTAGGGTTGTAGGAAATGGAAAACATGAAAAATCAACTAAACCGTAGGAAAACAGACCCTCTAATATAGACGACCTCCTTCTAGGTAGCTGATGTTACCACGAACGCACGTAAGGTGGTAATGAGATAAAAAATTTTAAAGTATCTGCGGTAATTATACAGTATGATCTGTTCTTTTTAAATAATTGCAGGTTGATTTTTTTAATATCTTTCGAAGATACAAAAGTAAATTTTTGTTACGAAAGTAATTCGCTTGTACATTTTACTTAAGCATTTAGAACTAAATAATATATTTTTAGTCTTCGGGTCATGGATTACTTATGTCTATTTAGCGAGCTTACTTGAACTACAGAGCAGTTTATCTATATAGATGAAGAATTATTTGTACTGAAGATTTCTTATTCATTATTCCACATCTATTCATCTTACGTTCTTCATATGAGTATAATGCATCCTATTTCCGGTGATATGGTTGTCAGCATATCATGCGTTGGTTTTCCTCTCCTGAAAGACAAGATGTAAGATAAACAATTCACATTCGTATATTTTTTATACTTGTTTAGTTTTATTCGTACAACTTCACATATTTACAGTTTTCTGTTTGTTTGATCAAGACTGTTCTTATGTCATTTGTTGTTGACTCCTATTCCCAAAAAATTGGATTGTTGGATGGTATACGTATATTTTATTTGATTTGAATTAATTTATATAAACCCTGCTGGCCATTTAAAATGCATCACCATAGAAAAAAAAAACATAATAATAGCCAAACCATGTTTACTGAACAAATAACCTAAGATAAAAGGATGAAGTGACTAAATTTACAGCCCTCTTTCTACTAGCGGAATATGAAAGAAATCAGTGCTTTGAGTAGCTGCCATGGCTGTAAATAAATATTGCAACAAGCCACAGCTATGAAAATATGAAGCTTTGGAATGTCAGTGCATGCTATTACGACACGTTGCCAACGATTATCTGGCGTAGTCATGGATGGTGCGTGCGGAACCACTCGTCTACCGATCGTTGGCCTCACGTATTTGATGGTATTCTATGGAAGAATGGCCAAGCCAAGGTAGTAGACATGGTGGTTAATGAAGAATTGTTAAACTTTGCGTGCCACATTTGATCGCATATTGTCTTGTTGAAACTTGGCTTTAGGTACGCTTGGAGATTATGGGAAGATAACATACTTCAAATTGTCAGACACACAGCAGAGGCTGTTGAGCGTGCTTTCAGTGCACATGTGGGCACAGGAGTAAAATCAGTCGCACTTCAGATAAAGAAGGTGATATGGCAATGCTTAATGCATGAGTTATGTTGTCTATCGCCACAGTGCCGCTAGACTCGGATACGATCATCGTGGTGTTGTAGGCGGAACTGGGATTTCTCTGAAAAGATATTGTCATGCTATTCGTTTGTCCGTATCTGACGTTCAGCTCATTATTTCAGCCACGTACACCAATGGTAATAAAATCAATGGTAGTTGCAGCAATGCACGCCTTGCAAAAATGTCTCTTCTGTGCAAATCATATCAAATGATACGTGTTGACAGTGACTTTTGTGCAACAGATGTTAATTCTTGTGCTATAATTCATAATAGAATTCACACTACATGCATATCCCCTTTCTCATTGGTGCAACGAAGCTGGTGCAATCATTCTTGTCATTCGATCTGTGCCTCCTGCGTCTACCGGTTCCATAGTCACATCACTGTGACTTAATTTCATTCAACACAAGCATCGATTTCTCGAGAGGATATTCTGAAATTCTTTAAGTCACAATTCTTCCTCCGTCAAATTGGGAAACTTGTTCAAACGATAGCTGTTTCATCCGATGAGGCATATTGAAAGTTCTCAAGCAACGGAATAGAAGGAAAATATAAAATTCCAGTATCTAAAACAGTTTCCATTTTTATAGTGCTTCTGGGTAATGTTATTGGCCCATATGATTTATATATGCTACAATTCAATGGTAATTATTTACATATACTATCGACGTCTAAGCATGGAGAAAATTTCAAGCCTATTAGATGTTCAACAAAAATAAATGATAATATATAACTCCCTGTAAAACGTGCTTTATACATATGTGCATATAGGAGTTTCTCCGTTTAAGAACTGCTTAACATTCGAATTTTTCGAGATACGAAATTTATTACATGATATGTTTTCCTTCAGATACGAACTTCTTTTCAAAATACGAGATTCTTTTGTATCCCATTTTGGTCTTCAGATTTGAAGAGCCAGAAGATTATAGGCCAGAATAGAGTTCAACGTGATGAAACTGATCTTTTCTCGGGAGGGGGGGGGGTAATACTTAACATTCATTATTTAAAGAGGAAATCAAATTTCCAGGACTGAGGCCAATAAAAGATACTTTTTTTGTGTGGGCGCGTATGTTAATGAGAATGGTGATTTGAAGATTAAACCTCTGCTGGTCTATCACTCTGAAAATCCTCTAGTCTTCAGGATCTACGAAAAAATGTCCACCCGAGAAAGTTCTTATAAAGGATCCACCACAGCTGAAGAAGATTCGGATTAGAGTTTAATTTTATCAAAATTAAGTTCTTGCTTCCTAATATTGCATCAGGTCTTACAAAACATTATCGATAATTTACAAAACTTTATATTAAATCTCTTTCCAAAAAATGTTTCGAGTTCCACTGACATTATCCACCAAGGAATTATGGAAAAGCCATTCAAAACATTCTTCATTGTTTGCGTATTATTATTAACCAGGTATAGGATGATGTTCTATGCGAATACTAAAATCAGTTTGGAAAAAGCCATGGCCTGACTACAGAATTACTTTGGAAGGATTTGAAAGGGAGCCTGACCTTGCACATATTGCTGTCTCCTTAGGTACAACCATGCATTTGGTAGTTAAAAAAGCAGATGTGGAGGAATTGGTAGAGAAACACAACATTGAATTGACTACTGGAAAACTACAAAAGTTAAGACGGGAATTGGAAAAAAAAATACGAAGAAAAGCAAATGTCTTCAGAGAATGAAGAAGTTAGTAGCAAAAAGGAAGCAATTAAAACTAGTCATGTGAAGTAAATCTTGCAGCACTGGAGAGAATTAGAACTGATTGTAGAGTCGTTAGTTTTATTTCAGACCAGGAAAGAGGAAAATCAGCAATGCCTAATTGAACATGCTTCCAGTTATACCACAAAGGCACGTATTAAGGAAGGCAAAATGAATGTATTTGCTTCCACTTATAGGGTGACTAGAACCCAGCCGCCAAATCCAGGTGGTGATGAATTACTGTCTATCACATGTTTGTTCTGGCGCCACTTGTAGAATCATATACAATTCTTTTGAAGCCAGGAAACAGGAAGAATCAGCTGTACCTTTTTCCGGGATTCGAGCAGCTCTGGGCCTCCCGATTGTTAGCCGAATGTGCTTCCAATTACACCAAAAAATTTTAGTTTTGGCAGTCAGTTTTATCTGGTAGATATAATTCAACTTCTTTTATTTTTAATATTAAAAGATAATATGAAAAACGAGTATATTTTATGCATTTTATTGCAGTACTTTGCATTATACTCTGCTATTATTCAAAATTAATTTCACAAATTAATTACATGACAAATGATGCCATACTTCTATAACCAGGTTCTAGTTATATATAATACGTTTTTATAATTATTGGAATTTTACAAAGGGCATATTGCTTTTCAATGCTGAACATTTTTACATGTTTCTTTCTTGTACATCTCTGAAATTATTTCTAAATTTACTATATTAGTTCTTTGGCTTTGCGAGGGACTTTTTAAGAGAAACTAGCTTGTATTCAAGTTACATATTAAGAAAATCATGGAAACCAAACATGCATCAACCATTACTTGAAAGATTAAAGTAATAAACTTTATTAAATTTTTAAATAGTAATCAATTATTTAAATTGCAACAATATAAAAATAAGGAATTTACATTTCATTGGTTACTTACATAGGAATGAAGTTAAAACCTCACAGGTGACTAAAGAGTGTAAATTAATATTAATTCGTGCCCAAAAATTCAAAATACTTCATTTTGTAAAGAATTTGAATTTAAAACTGTATTTGAACAGAATTTAACACATTGCAGAAAATTTTATAAATGTAATGAAAATTACTGTAAATCGAAATGTATATTTATATCACGCTGACAAATTTTATCCGAAATAATAATTTTATTTTAAATGAATGTATCTCGTTTCTGCAAACAAGATATTTCATTTGGAGAAGAAAAAATGGTATTAAAAGCCAAACAATTAAAAAAAAAGTACTGCAAGCCAAATAGGCCAATAAAAGTTTTTTAAACAATTATTCGAATCACCTCTCGAGAAATTATACAAAAGACCTCCCAGATAGGAAACGTACAGTTTTCAAATGATTTAATCGAATCAGATTCACGACAAATCGTATGGAAGATCGCTCTGGTATTACAAGTTATTTCACGGCCCTTGGTAATAGTAATAATAATAATAATAAAAAATTACGAAAACTCAACAAGTAAACTCACGAATTCAGTGACGAAAACGAAGCATGGTTGTTTGCAAGCACTTTTTTTCTGTCTTAAGATGAAGTAAAGAAGATACGTTTTTGCAATGAATTATGAGTGTGGATGAGAAGTGGATATTCTGCGAAAATCATAGCCATTTCCTTGCATTGACTAGAAACGAAAGACGCTCCAGGAAGTACTCCAAAAGCACTTTTCCATCCAAAGATTTTGCTTATTTGGTGATGGTCTTCTGCTGATGTTATTCACTTTTCTTTCCACTAGATGGAATTATAAATTCAGTTGGATATGCGAAAAATGCTTGAGAAATTGTGCCATAAACAACCAGTACTTGTGAAGAAACATGGAGTACTTTTTCTACAGGATAACGTCCGATCACATACGGTATTGTCAACAATCTAGAATAACGAAATTGTGCGTCGTCATCTATAATCTCCTTGCATTTTCCCGACAGATTATCATTTATCAGGCACTCAAGTCATTTTTTTTGTCCAAACAGTACTTTCCCATTGGCGCATCAATTTATCGGGCAGTGGAGAATTTCTTCACTTCCAGAGGCACTCATTTTTACAAACGTAGTACAAAGAACCTTGAGACATGTTAGCAACAAAGCACTAATGTTCAATTTACTTTTATTAAGCAGGTATTTTTCTCTTTTTTACTACCTTCTTCCCCTACTGTCCTTAAACATCGGAATTTCATGTGCAGCAAGCACGTAATGAAGTATCTGCTCTCAATTTATGCATTTACAGCGTATCTATCTTAAACACTTTTTTTTTTTTTTTTTGATACTTGTAAGTTTCGTGATTTGTCTGATATTACCCCCTGCTCCTCAAATTACTATAAATCTTCAAAAAAATTTAAATACTTTAGCTGAAAAAAAAATAAACTTGCACATAAGGAGAACGATGTATTTTAAATAAGCCTACTTCAAAGAATCATATGGCTTGTTAAAATACAGATTAGGATTAGAAATCAAATACCGAATTTATAGAGATTATTTTTCTTATCAATTTTTATATCGTCCTTAATTAATCTTATTTCATTTATTTAAACGGTTCTATAATTACACTGCTGGACAACTGCTAGGTATGGACAACATAATCAACCACAGCAACCACAAAATAAAAGGAAGCAAAATGTGAAAAATAATCAGTAAGTATGGGGTTATAGTAAGAAAAGGTGTGCATATGCAAATTTTCATTTCCTCAGCTGTTTATCATGTGGTAGCGCTGATAAACGATTGAGAGCATTTAATGCTTGCGAGCAGCTATTGTACCCATGGACCTTATAAGAGATTCTTATAATGGTACATGGGTACAACCTTATAAGAGATTCTCATAAGGTCCATGGTTGTACCAAGCAGGGCTTAATTTCTAAAATTAGAAGTACCAGAGTCCAATGGAAGATTGTGAGGAAGAAAAGAAAAAAAAAAAAAAAAAGCTAAAAATTAACATAATTAAACAATAAATTTAAATTAAGATGAATCAATTAATTATAATCAAAATTAGTTAATTAAAATTAAAATGAATTAATTAATTACCAATTCAGAAGTCAAACAACAAAAATCAGCGTTATATTTACCAAATTTTCACAGGACTAGTTTCGATGGTTTTACTTAACCAGCATCCTCAGCTGCAAAACCGCAAATGAACAAGATAGGAAATAATGATTAGATAAGATAAGAAAGCCTGGACAAGAATAAGCAAGTGGCGCATGTGTTGGTGAAACCAGAACTAAAACATAATTTCTTTAAAGGCCGAAGGCAAATTTGGATTGTAATTAGGATCGTTAACTAGAACAGAAAGATTTTTATGAATGTGAAATGCCTCTAGAAAATCCAGTTCTCCAATGGAAGATGTTTTTTGAATAATTTTGGCAGCAGAAAAATTGAAAGTGTGATTTTCGGACCAACAATGTTGAGCAACAGAAGACTTCTGTGTTTCCTTTTTTCTAACATATGCCTCATGTTCCTTGACGTGAAATTTTAAGGCTCTCTTAGTTTGGCCAATGTAAATTAAACCACACTGGCAAGGAATCCTATAAATACCCCAGGAATTCATATCCGGAATGGGGTCCTTGAGTATGGAACTCGGAATTTTATTGATGGGAGAATAATTGATGGGAGAATTTCCTATCTTGTTCATTTGCGGTTTTGCAGCTGAGGATGGTGGTTCGGTAAAACCATCGAAACTAGTCCTGTGAAACTTTTGTAAATATAACGCTGATTTTTGTTGTTTGACTTCTGAATTGGTATTTGTTCGGCGTGTTATTGTGTCTTAATTATAAATAAAATTTAACTAATTATAATTAATTAATTAAAATTAATGTTAATTAATTAATTTACTTATTTAAATTAAGAAAAATGTAAAGAAAGAAAGAGAAATCTAATAAATTTTAAAATTAATTTTAAATAATTAAATAGAAAAAAAAAGTATCGGACCTTGCCTTATTTGGGCATCGGCTTGAATTCAGTTCCACTTAGATGCTTTGAAGCAGCTCAGCCGATTTCTGTCTGAGTTTAAAAAGTGATTATACGTATATGTTCTATTCTAAGGGATGACAGATACCACTCTTTTTTTGCAGCACACCAAGAATAAAGGATTGGATTGTATTATTTAATTATGGCAAAGCACACGAGGGCTATCTGCCTAAAGGGAGGGATGCCTTCGTGGAGGACTTTGTAAGGGAAACTGGCTCGTATACTCGTTACACATGGGGAAAACCACTAAAACGCCCATGCAGCCAGCCCGTACGCGGGATTCGAACTACCAATGTTCAGCGTCTTTACCGCTCGGTCGCTGGTAGGCCCCCAAGAATAAAGGACAAAACGATTAAAAGCAAAATGACTACCTTTTTACTCTTTATTTTCAAAGCTACATTCTTCCGTTACATTTCTTTCCATATCCTCATCCTCTAGAATTCTCACTATTCTGCTTAGTAGAGCTTGAATCTTGAAACTATTGGGGAATCTGTAGGCTGTGACCGGAAGGCCTTTACTACCATAACTTACGATTTCGGTGACAAATTTCTTTCTATGGACTGCAAAGCACCATACCATTGAATACTCGCTGTTCAGGAGTAATTAGACAGCGAAAGTATTCAACGCCTTGTACGACCAGCAAAGCCATTCTCTAGATCTAAATCACAATGAAAATGTTTGGGATACTGTGGGAAGGTGATTTGTTTGTCGAAAATATCCTCTAACGAACAAGAATATTCTCATCTGGGCAACGATAGAGGAGTGAGATCAATACCGTCATAAGCTGCTTGATAATGTTGCGCAAAATATGCGTAACGTGTGGAAAGTTGCATACCAATACACGGCAGACATACTGTTCCTCACTGATTCTTTCTCATTCTGCCGTCGTTCATATGCATTTTTACCTTTGGATGTTTCAAACATTTCTCTGTTTTCCTGACTAATAAATGTCCTTTATTCTATTCTTCAAACAGTGTCGCAACACTGTTTTATTCTGCTTATTAAGCTCCACTTAATGTTATACTATCTTGCAATTTGAGATCCGTCCTTAGCAATTGTTCAACAGTATAGAAATTTTAAGAAATTGACATGGCTGAAAAATATTATCTGTAATGCTGCACTAGCGTTTCTTCTCTCTCTCTCTTTTTTAAGAAGCAAAAGATAAAAGTGAGTAGTGCCCGTTGTTTAAAAGAAATAAACGAGTTACAGCAAAACTGTGCTAGGAATATTTAAACCCTCTTCTAATAACTGTTCATGGCCGATGGGTATCCGTTAGTTTCTTTAAAGTACTTCATTAAGTGCACAAGCCTTACCTATTACCATTTCTAATGCAGTTTATATAGACTTCGCTGGAATCGTGATGACTTTATTCACAACTCTGAATAAGTAGCCATATAATTTTCGTTATCAGCATCAGTTTCATTGCGTGCCAGTTAAGATAACCTTTTCCCACCTCATAATACAATTTTTTACGCTCGCAACTCGTGCATCAATCTTGTTACGCATCGTTTCCGAAGTTAAAAAAAAAAAAAAAAAAATGACTTCATCAATCCGCAGGTCGTAACTTATCGTATGGTTGACTTGTTCCAAGAAGTTGCCTATTTTACGCTTCGTAGAGGATGGAATGGTATATTTCCACAATCAATATAACGGGGGTCTAAACTCAATCCGAAATCTCAGAAAAAAATTATTTTTGAAAAATCAGACCTATTTTTTTTTTACTCTGCTAAAGAACTTGAATTCTGATGAGTTTAAAATTTTTTTAGAAATATGCAGGGAGTATTTTAGTACACTATAAAATAACGTAAAAAAATTCAGGGATTTTTTTTTTCTCACTCATACATCTACAAAATTTTCGCCTTTGTTTTATATCAGCTTTTCTGATATTCTTCGGTTTACTTTCTCATGAGATTTTTATAACTGTTAAAACAGGAGAGAATCCACACTTAGAAGCAGCTAAAGAATAATAAATATATGACAATTATAGCTATTATGTAATAAAAGGAACATGATTGTTTTATATAAAATAGAATATCACGTTTAAGAAATATATGTAGTCGCACGTGCGATGCTCATATACTTCCTAAATGGTTGAGCACTTGCGGATTAGCTAGTAAAATGGCCAATCACATAGGTCATTTAACCACTTCAGCAGCGTTAAACACTACTCAAGGTGAATCGCAGAAATATTACTTACATTACCACCCATAAGGAGGGACTTGGTTGGTAATAACACTTTATTCGCAATTCCCAATCTAAACCTACCGCTAATATGATTCCACTAATAACAAAATCGACTAGTATCGCTTTTTTCATGTTTAAACAGTTGGAAAATTATATGCTCATTTACAGAGCTGCTTCAGTTCTCATGTTATTTTATGACGAGAATTAATAAAATTTTTTAAAACCATTTGTCGGCAAAAGCAAGAGATTATGTATTTTAAAATTATCAATAATAAGCTGTTTAAGGTACATTAAACATAACTTTACAGTTCTGCTTTTAAATCAGTATTTAATCATTAAAATGCCTGTGGTAATTAAATGACGACGTGTGACGTAATCAAAATATAGACAAAAGTGATCACATTTTGATCATCTTTCTTCTGTTTCAGTGTTCAAAGTTTTGATTTAGATACTTTCATGTAAGATTGAAATTACCTCTTGTAAAATTTGAATAACAATGTTTTGAAATTCGATTTCTATTTTCTTCGTATAGTTTTAGAGATTAAACTAGCTTCCATTCTTTTGTTCCAGAAAAGATATATTTCAGAGCCCTGATTCATTTCACTCTCTTCCCATATTTATTTTTAAATTATATAATTAATTCTTCATTGATGAAAAGGGAGCAAAATATCAAAGAAAGGAGTTAGACTAAATGATGCATTCTGGATGCTGAATTTATAATAAGCAACAATAATGACACTGACCCTGTATTTTAAATCATCTCCGACCACATTTTAAAATGCCTCAGAATGGTAAAGCTTATTAATATTCAGCTTCATTTTAATTAACTAGAAGAAAATATCCATGCTTTCTATCTTTGTCTCGAGAATGTCTGTGGAAGTCTATGATATTAGTCACATTTTTGTAATCTCAGCAAATAACTGATGTTATAGAGTCATTAGGTTATTTTGAAGCAGAAGACATGAAAAATGAGCATTGCCCTAGCCGGGACTCGAACCTGGACCTCTCGAATACGCACATGTAGCACACTCGGCAGTGTGCTACACTGTTACACCACGAAGACATACAGAAAGGAGAGAGAAAATACCTTATTAAACCCCTTATTAAAAGGCGAAAATACCTTATTAAAGGGCGACTGAGGATTTGGGAACCCAATCGCCAAATCCTGGTGGTGATGAATTATCGTCTACCACCTTTTTTAGTTCGGGCGCTATAGTGTTGTTAGGTTTTATGTTTTTTGATGCAGGAGACTTGGAAAATGAGCAATGCCCTCGCCAAGACATCGCGAACTGGACCACTCGAATACGCGCCGCTGTGTGCTATCGTTACACCACGAAGGCAGGCTGAAAGGAGGGAGAAAATGCCTTATAATGTGAGCAGTGAAAAATGGAAATACTCGATTATAGAAGAAATAAAATCCATTTTCCATTTGTAAAGTTTCTGAATCCAATACAGTAAATTTTATAAAGGAGCTTCAATAATATGGACAGGAGGACTGCATAAATATAAATCTTAACTTTTTATGCAGTCCCTGAAGAGAAAAAATTCTGGAAAGTATTATGTTTAACAGGCTTTCATAAACTGAATGCAAAGGCCCACCAGCAACCGAGCTGTGGCTGGTGGGCTTTTGCATTCAGTTTGCATTGGTAGTTTGACATGAGTTCAAAACTTGGCGAATGAGCTTGGGTTTTTTCGTGTTTTTCTCATGCATAAGATGAATGTGAGGCAGCTTCGTTTAAAATATCCTCCAGGAAGGCATCCTTCTCCACAAGCAGACAGCCTTCTAGTTGCTTTCTTAAACTGTTAATCTAATCTAACCAAGGTGAATGCCAAAAAATTCTGCCCCTTTACGAACAAATTGCACAGAGAAAAGATAATATCGGAATCAGCAATAAATTTAATAGTGAATGCTGTTTTATCGAAAACAGAATCCGTAATCACCAAAACAGGCAACTTTGGCTCTTCAATTCCTTCTAAAATTTCGATCAGTAATAGCGTAAAGTCATGGCTACCGGCTGCACGTAGCTCACTTTCGGCATTTTCTCTGAAAGACTGGATATGGTTAGCTTAATCTCATCTGCCCATTCGAAATAGTGAATAGCGACGTAGACTGCCGTACCGAAGGGCCCAGGTTTCAATCCCGGAGAAAGCATAGATTTTTGTAAAATGAGCAGTGTCTGTGCGTCATGGGGCACTCTAAGAAGGGTGAGAGATCCTCGGATTCGTCCTCCCCTTCATCAAAATTGGGGGCGGAAATGAGCAAAGTCCTGTTGTCGCTTGGATAGGACTTAGGACTCTTGGCAACAACAGGAACAATCTTGCACTCCTTTCCACGATGAATTTCGTGGGCTTGCTCTGATGTTACTGTCAGACAAGTGAGATAAATCACAACAGTTTAACTTCAGCAGTCCGCGTGCTTGCACTGAAAGCTCATGTGGGGTCCAAAGGTCATGTGGAGTATACACCTAGCTTTTCAGATTTTAAATGGACTGCCGGGAAATTTTACCTCTCTCTTTTGTATGCGCATGTGTAAGATTATCAAGAATTTTTTGCACAAGTAGATATTGCAATGTTCAGCAGTTTTTTGTTAATTTTTCATTCAATTTTTAAACGTTTTTGTGACAAATCATTTTTTTTTATCGGACCAGATGTAGCAAACAAAACTTCCATTTTCGATCGTGGAATTCCCACTGCAAGATCAAAAGTTTCTACCAACTCCTAAACTCTTAAACTTAGAATGTATGGGATATCAGCACGTGTATTGAAATAAGACTTTCACCCCCCCTCTTTTTTTTTTTAATCTTGGGTTCTGAAAAATTTTTTCACCTAAATGCAACTAACAGGTAAATTATTGCAATCAATATGCCTTTTCGCCCAATGACGTTACGTCCAAATTCCTTCCCACAATAACGGGTAAGAATTCGACCTCCCTTTGATGATTCTCTCTCTTCCCCTTTGCTATTCTTTCGCCCAAATCACTTCTACTCCCCTTCATTTCGATATATACCACTCCCGAGCTGTGACTCCGAGCGTGTTGGACGCACTTTGGTTTACTGCTCAATTTATTACGAACTGACCCAGTCCCGTAGGCGGTCAGTGAGTTTACTTTTAGTCCTACTGAGTATATTTTAGACTTCGGCGAGTGATCCCTTAGGGTTTCACGGCAAGTATGTCCTTTTTTAGGGCAGTAAATACGGATGAGGAAGCTAGTGACTGCACGGATTCTGGACTATCGACTTTGTCTCTGCCATCTACTTCAAAACGGGAGGAATTTTTAAAACACCCTAGACTCAGGAAAAAAAGAAAACCAAAAAGGAGAATGTGAATTCGGAGAAGGAAATTACGAATGCGGAAAGAGTCAGAGATGAAAAAATACAGAAACTTATTCAGGAATTCAGAGCTGCCTATCTGACACATCACTTGGAATTCGAACAACGACTAAAGGAAGCTAAAACCCCCGAAAAACAGAGCAAACTCACGTTGAAATGTGCAAGGAAAACTAGCCAACTCTTCAGCAAGAGGCAACGAACGGAGCAAATCGCCACTATCCCTGATAATGAAAGATTTTCGATTACTCCAAAGAAGACTGCTAAAATTCAGGAAAAGCCGATACCGATGGAGATACCGCATTTGAACCACTTTCAATTACTCAGGAAAATCGCCAAGGAAAACCCCGAAGGAGGAGCCAACGCTGACAACCTGTCCCCACCTATTGTATTTTCAGAAGACGAAATCGATTGGATGACTCTGGATGAAATGTTCACGATGATTGTACAGATCCCCACGAATGCCAAATGAGAGAAAAATCCATCTTGGTATACACTAAAAACTTGAAAGATTACAGCGCGATGAATGAACTTGAAATAAAGATTCCCTATCACTCCTACCAGTAAGAATTCGAAAAACCGATTTGGGTCATTACGAAGAATCTCCCCGCTACTATCAAAGAAGGTGCCACACATCAAAACCTTAAACTGAGGAACTATACAGTCGAAAACGTTAAGCAGTTTTCCAAAAATCATGAAGAACAAAAAAATTAAGCTTCCCATCTACATACTGGAACTAAAAAGATCCCCCGAAGGAAATAAGATTTACCAGCTTAATAATATGTTCAGTTTCAACGTCACCATAGAAAAACTCAACCCCAAGAAAAGGCCAGTCCAGTGCTACCGCTGCCAGCAATTCAGTCATACTCAATTCTGTTGCAGTAATCCTATTAGATGTGTGAAGTGCGGGCAACAACATCGAAGCAATCAATGGACCATGAAACCCGAAGATAAGCCAAAATGTATTTTCTGCGGACTCTGTCACGTGAGCAGTTATAGAGGTTGCAGTGAGTATAAGAAAAAATCTGAAAAGAAAGGCAGCCCACCCCAGCCTAAAGTTCCCGAACACTCTGAGGAAAACTTCCCTAGCTCAAAGACTGCCTTGATCCCAGCGCAGAAAAATCCCCTTCAAGCCACATACAGCGAGAAACTGAAAGGAAAAATTACTCCGCCACCGAAAGACCTAAACGATGTTATTAAATGGATCCAAGATGAAAAAACGCGTTCCTAAGGTAAAACTTCTAATTTAGTCACTTTTGATTGCGAAGAGATCGTAGGCGCTTGATGCATGGCCCATTCAGTTTCCGAAATCATCAGAGGGCTAGGATTTTCAAAATCGAGAGTGTCAAGAGTATACTGAGAATACACGGATGGTGTGGAAAAAACTAGCGATCGGGCTAACTGCAAAGGACAACTAGCCTTGAACAAGCGTAATGAAAGACGGGTCAGCCGTATTGTAGATAGCCAGTGAAGCCAAACATTAACACATATTAACACCGAGCTGACTCAGCCATATAGCAGCAGTCATATAGTCAGTAAGCAGATTATTCAACTCTTCGCTTCACCATATGGGCTGCGGGAACCGTAGACCCACTAGACTAACCGTAGACACATAACCGTAGACCATTGCTCAATGCATGCCATCGAGATGCACGTCTTACCTGGGCAAGAGAACAGAGAGAATGGACTCTGTGGACTAGAAACGAGCAGCATGGAGTGATGAGTCTCGATTCCGACTACTTAACACTTATGGAAGCCTGAGAATATGGTGAAAGGCTCATGATGCCATAGATCCTGCATGCCAGGTTGGAACTGTACAAGGCCATGGCGGTTCGATCATGGTCTGGGGTGTTTTCTCTTGGTACTGTCAGGGATTTTTGGTAGTTGTACCAACCTCCCTCAATATGATTCGGTACGTAGAGTTGTTGGGTGGTCATTCCATCCATTTACGTTGTCCTGTTATTCACACGAAAATGGAGTATTCCAACTAGACAACTGCATCTCTAATAGCTCCCAGTTGGCTACTGTCTGATTGTATGAGCATTCCTCTGACTTCTCTGTCATGAACTGGCTACCAAGAAACCCTGACTTAAATCCTACTGAGCACCTTTCGGATATTTTCGAGAAAGGTATGAAAAGATATCACACAACACTAACGACCCTTTCTAAGTTATGGATAGCTCTATCTGATGTTTGACAAGCCATTTCCGTAGAATGCTTCCGCAAACTTATTGAATCTATACATTGTCGTGTGGCAGCCATTATCAAGGTCACAGGAGACCCATCTCGTTATTGACTTTCTATCTCTAATTCAGTGGCACTTCAGTATTTGAAAATAAGCATTATTTTATGTATGTTTGTATATACAAGCTTAATTTGTGAAACTAATGGATGATTTAAAATTGTGCAAACTATATAAATAAATAAATGTCTAAACTAAAGTTAAAATTGTTATGTTCAAAGTATTAAAATATTTATGCTAAAAAAGCCTTTTTCTGCTATACTATGTTACAAAATCAAGTAAAGTTTGAAAACTGCATATATAAAGTTATGACATGAAGCTAAAAAATAACTTCATTTAACATTTCAATATTTAGGCTTCTAAATGAACGTAGCTCACAATACCGATATAATTTTTTAACAAAATTTCATTGCATAATAATTTTTCTTTTACATTTTTAAATTTTTCATTTAATCTCTACTATTAAATAATGAAGAATCTATATGTTCCTCGCACTGCGGAAAAACAGCGAAAATCTAGAGCTTCCTTCACTCTAATATGCACACCTCGAAGCCAGAATTTTGGATTTCGAACTTGTTTTTGATTTATTTAATATTTTGTACGAATGAATTTTTATAGTCTTTCATTTAGTTCAATCATCGTGTTTCACTGTTTGTGGTATTTTGTCATCGATTTTTAACCTACTTCCTAAAAAGCTATCGAGATAAAATTTTGTACATACACTGTTTCTCGATAACAATGCACTATGGTGAAAAGATTTTTTTTTTTTTTTTTTTTTTTTTTTTTTTTTCAAAATTCAATTTAGATTTTTTTTAATGTAATGTTTAAAGGATTTTTCGCACATATCTTCGTTCAACTAACAAATATAAATATCGGAATTTTACCGTTTGCACCATAGAATGTAGCGGGCGAAAAAAAATCTCTTCAATGAAATTTGCATGAAAATTATAACTTAATTTTTTAATTTTTGCAATTTATTCAAAATCGCTCAATAAAGTTTTGAAATTTTCCCAGATTATAAAACAAACTTTTCGCAATCTTTTAAAACAAGAATGTTAAAAAAATATTAATTGAACAATTTTCTTAATTTTTTAAATGTGTTGCAGTCTGAAGTAGACGGAATTAAAAAGCCTTTTGAGTTTGCCATCTCTGCGCATTTAATGACGAATTCGCGATATTCGTTCTTTTATTTTAGCTTTAAATAATATTTTGTTTTAACACTGTTATCACTCCAGTTTCCGAAACAGATTATTCAAAGCTATTTCTTCATTCACTGACTGGCGTTATTTTTCTTTATTTCATAATTTTCTTATTTATTGCTAGTGTTTTGCTAATGACAAAAAATTTTATCATTGACAACGTGTAATAGACACTAAAAAAGAACAAAAAATAAAATACAATGAAAACAAGGTTTTTGCACAATAAGCTTTTGTTTAAAATGTATATGATAACTGGTACACTAAAAGGAGAAAAACAATTAATCATACATTTTAATGGGAGTAATACGTAGATTAAATAATTCTATTTACAGAATTCATCTACAATTTTATATCGCGAGTAATAAATGCGTGCGACGTCTAAATAATGAATCTATTAATTTAATTGCATTGTCAAATGTATCATTTACAATATCTTTTTAAATTTATCATAGGCGACCCACACTTATATTATTTGCGATATAAAATTGTAGATACCTTCCAGATGGGAAAGTGGTTAGTGACTCTGACTGCTGTACCGAAGGGCACGGGCTCGAATCCCGCAGAAAACATGAATTACCTGTTCGTTCAGAGGAGGCAACGGGTGACCCTCCTATTAGGTGCCTCCATAAGAAACTGACCACCGGTGCTTGACTTAGTAGTGGCCAAAGCCTATGATGGCTAGTGCCCGTCAATGCAGGGGAAAAAATATAGATGAATTCTGTAAATAGAATTATTTAATTTATTATTTCCATTATATTTTATGATAAATTATTTTTTCTTTCAGTGCCTTAATTAATATTTTAAATATAAGTTTATTGCACAAAAAACTTTTTTTAAATTTGTATTTCATTAATAAACTCAGTGGACTACTAGAGGCCGAACGGTAAAGTCGCTGAACACTGGTAGTTCGGTGCGAGGGTCGAATCCCGCGAACGGGATGGCTGCATGGGCGTTTTCGTGATTTTCCTCATGTGTAACGCGTATACGAGCCAAGTTCCCTTGGAAATTTCTCCACGAAGGCGTCCGTTCTCTTAGCCAGTTAGCCCTCTAATACTTTACCATAATCAAATAAACCGAAACCGTCAAATCAAGTAATTTTGAAAGCGAACTGTGGGAAATCCGTTCGAAATAAAGCATTTTTATCTCCAGCGAGCGAGACTGTTGCCATTCGGTAAAATGTAAGACATAAGGCTTTCAATTTTTATGCATGTTTGCATGTTCCTCGCATTTTGTAAAAACGGCGACTCTCAGAGCTACTAAATTTTGAACATAGGTACTCCCCCACCTGACACATATACTTCTCGAAGTCCAAATTTTGAATTTCAAATTTGTCTATGTATTCTGCATTTTGAACGCATTTAATGAATATTTGATAAACTCAGTGATTTGGATTTGAAAGCCAGCAGTGGCAACAGTGATCGAAATAAAGCATTTTTATCTCCAGCGAGCTAGGCTCCTGCCATTCAACAAAATGTAAGATATATTAATCTTCCAGTCTTAATCAATAAACTCGGCTACTGAAATGCACTGCTTAAAAAAAAAAGTACTTTTATTTTCCGCGCACCATTGCGTTGCCATTTAAATAGATAGAATACCTTACATACTCCCCCTTTTAAAATATATACCTTACATTACCGGGAGAAATACCTTACATACTCCCCCTTTTAAAGAAGGGCCAATGGGGTTTTTAGGGGACCTAATCGCCAAATCCTGGGTGAGGAGAATCATCATCCAACACCCTTTTAATAAGATAGATATAAATCTGAAAGTAACCTAAACTATGTTACTTTCAGATTTATATCTATCTGCTATAGTATAATAAACTAAGGGATTCAAACGCAATAAACGCGGCTCATTTTTTATTTATTTATTTATTTATTTTCCTATTTTTCTACCTATTTCTATTTCTACCTATTTTCTATTTTTTTATCAGATTAATTTAAATGAAGATTCATATAAATCATAAGTTGTCTTCTTAGAAATATTAAATACTTTTATGAAATTACCCTGGCTAGTCTCATTAAAAATCCGTATATATATGGGAGCTTTTTTTTTTTAATACAACTGTTTTAGGCGACTGGCAGCTGAAGCAACTAGTTCTCTTTATTTCACTTGTAATCTCCGTGGTTTATTGTCGCAGCTTAGCATCAGTCAACATGACTGATTTATTTTCTGCTTGGTCTTGCTACAGAAGGTTGGATCAATGAAAAGTACGTTTAAATGGAGATGGGCATGTTTTTTATTTAACTCGAAATGCCACCCTTTAATGTGATTATTAGTTCTGGCTCCAACATTTGAGAAGTGCCATTTTCGAAAAAAAAAAAAAAAAAAATTCTCTGAAAGCTTTCAGATTTTACATTACGCCCAAAGGGGCGTTTTCTAAAGTTTTGCGTGTTACCTTTATTTATTAAATATCATGTTCTTCACACTTAAACCATAAAATTCAGTTCAACAGCAATATCGCAAAATAATTTTAAAAGGAGCATATTTTTAGAATTTTCGATACATAGTTTCGCGCGCTGGAGATAAAAATGCCTTTTATTCGTATGTAGAATCATTAGGTTAATTGAAAGCAGGCAAGATGAAAAATATGCAACTGCCTTCGCCGGGGATCGAACCACGGACCTCTGGAATATTGGCCCGGCGTGTAGAACCACTACACCACGAAGGTACGCTAAGAAGGCGGGAGAAATACCTTACATACTCCCCCTTTTAAAGAAGGGCCAATGGGGTTTTTAGGGGACCTAATCGCCAAATCCTGGGTGAGGAGAATCATCATCCAACACCCTTTTAATTCGGGCGCCTGTGTAGAGTCATTAGGTAATTTTTGGAAACAGGCAAGATGAAAAATGAGCAATCGCCTTCGCCGGGGATCGAACCACGGATCTCTGGAATACCGGCCCAGCGTGCTGACCACCACACCACGAAGGCATGCTAGGAAGGAGGCAGAAATATTTTATATACTCCCCCCCTTTTAAAGGGCGACTGGGGTTTTTAGGGGACCCAATCGCCAAATCCTGGGTGTGGAGAATTATCATCCACCACCCTTAGTTCGGGCGCCACTGTAGAAACATTAGGATTTATTTTAAAGCCGAAGAGATGAAAAATGAACAATCGCCTTCACCGGGAATCGAACCACGAACATCAGGAATACCGGCACAGCGTGCAGACCAGCACATTACACGCTAGGAAGGCCGGGAGAAATACCTTACACGTACAGTGTTGCCATTTCTCGTTTTGAAGTCGTTGAGTTTCTGAATCAAAAATTGTTTAATGTCTGAAAAGATATGAAATAGGTAATAAAACAAATTCCAAATTAGGGCATCCAGATGCCCATATTCGCTGGAGGATTACGTTGTCCAAAATTTGATGGCGCTAGGTACCGTTGTGTAGGTACCGTTGTTTTATCACAATGCGAGAAACATACATACATTTATGCAGATTCTTCATTATTTATTTAATTTCTTTGAATATAACACAGGGATTTAATAGCTGGTGGCAACAGTTTGACAAGTAAATCGACGCAAAATGCCAAAACGAAATTAATAGCCCTTCTGGGATAATGCCCTTTGGGCTAATAACATTAAACTTCATTTACATTTTTTTTTTTTTCATGTAGAACACTTGTGCCATTTTTAGTTAATGCAAATACTTTTAATTAATGAAAGATTTTCCTAACTCCATATATTACGTACCATCATACAGAATAATTCTTAATAATTTTTTTTAAGTTCACTAAATTATTTTTAATTACAACTGAATGAAAATTAAGTGATATATGTACTCACCATCTGTCATCTGGAGTTAAGATTAGGAAGACGAGGGGGGGGGAGGAATTAGATAAAAGACACTGCGCCGCCGTTGATGGGGGAGGGAAGAAAAATTGGCCGAAACATCATTTGGACGAAAAGACATAAGCCGAAATCAAAGTCTTGTGAAACAATACTGCATTTTCTGAAATTTTAGATTAGTTCAGTTTCATTTGTTTTTCAGCAAATATGATATCAGCATATTAAATTTCAGCGAATATGATATTATTGTATTGATAAAAGAGTTTGATTTTCCATGTTGTTCTGTTAATTCAATCACATTTGGATTTCATCAGGACGCTCGAAGCGAGACCTTTCAGAAATAATTAATATTCTTCCACATCCACGACAATAATAAACCAAAATTCTTAACTTTTTACGTGTTTACTGAGTCAAGAGCATTGAAGCGTGAAATTTTCAGAGTTATTAAGAGAAACTTTGCTATCTGCAAGTTGTATTAAACAGTGACGTCAATTTCAAGTTTCTTGGGAAATTCGTTGTTTCTTACTCCTTCTATCATGTTTTCACTTTTCTTCGTTCCATACTTCCATTATTCATTTCACGCATCTCTAGTTGTACCAAGAAATGCTCAGACGTGATAACATTTTGTCATAATTATACCCTTTACAGACCAATTTCAAATACCTTAGAAAAAGAAAAAGTCCAATACCAAGAAATGGACTTTGTATTCCCTTTCTAATTCTATAAAAAAAGAAAAGAAAAAATTCCGTAAAAGTAATACAAATATTTATCGTGTTTTCTTCTCTCCCTTTTTTTCCCTTTCTTTTTTCCCTAGCATTAGGCAAATAAAATAATGAGAGCAGCCTCCATAAGCGAGTGTATGGAATAGATGAGTGATGTCAGCAACTTTACATTCTAAAGACACTACAGACAGCTTGTCAGTAAATAAACATAAGTTTTTCCAGTCACGTTCTTTAAGGATTTTTTTATGCTCACAGGTGTTCGACACAGAATGTGATGCACATCCTCCCAAATATGTTAGAAAGCTTACTTATACTTGTTTGGCAAAAAGGAAAGATCCATAAAGTCAGCCATTTTCCAAACCAATTTCAATGGGATGATGAAGTCTTGAGAAAAATTTTGTGTTTGATGGCTTTATAAAACAAAACACCAACACGCTACCAGCATTTTTATATACAAACACTTTATCATCGTTCTTTTTGTCTACTGAGTGTTTAATAATGCATAGTCAACATTAAATGTGAATAACTCAGGAATGGCTTAGTATAAACCATTCAACTTTGTTATAACATTCCAAAAGACTCAAAAGAAGATAAAAACAATGACTAGTTTATTTCGTGATCAGTTTCAAAAATCGGTTATTGTGGACCTGATCGAGCGTTTTCAGTTAAAATATAGTATTGCTGCGATGAATTTCAAACTGAAACACTAAGCAAATGGTCAACAAAAAAAAAAAAAAAAAAAAAAAAAGAATATAAGTCACGACATTTTGGCTCCTACTTACCTTGATTCGAAAACTCGAAACAGGTTTGGTTTTCGATCGAATGAAAAGACGTATTGGTGTACCACTTACATAACACTAAACAAATGCCATCTCTCCACCTCCATTATCAAGCAGTTTGGGACAAATATCTTCGCTTATGTTTAATCAGCTCCTAAGTCCACTGAAGATTTGTATACAAAGAAAATCTATTAAAAATAGCCTTCAAACTCTTAGAGTTCTCAAAAGTGATCTCAATCTGCGATGCATATCAAGCAACTGCATGTGAAAGGTTGGTCAACATATACGAATTTTTTAAACCAGTTATCGCCATGACGACAACTGGTTTACATGCATAGTGTTATTGCCCACTGATGGCAAGCACTTCAAGAATCTTATAATTTAACTGAGAGTCCCACCAGTGGCCGAGTAGTTAAGAACGCCACATACTGGTAGTTCGACCTAGCTTGGGTTGGATCCCAGGCGAATGGGCTTTCTGCAGGGTTGTTTTTCGTAGTTTTACCCATGTGTAACGTGAATGCGAGCCAGTTTCCCGTAGAAAGTCCTCCACGAAGGCATCCCTCCTCTTACTCAGATAGCGCTCGGGGCTTTGTAATATTCAAATAGCCTAACCTAACCTATAATTTAACTCTCGAAGGGCGGTGGTTGTAACCACCTTTTCTATTGAACGTCTTACTCACTCGTGGGAGTGGTTTTCAAGACTGACCGTTTCTGAAGCTCTCTTGTGGCTCAGTACATGGCAATCAAGAAACATAAGCCAGTAGTTGATGCAGCAATTCATCTTCAAGAAAATAAGCATCAGACAACATCACGACGATGTGCACTCTGCAGCCCCAAGAAAAAGCCTGTAAGAACAGTGTGGGAATGCAGCACATGCAAAGTTACACCCTGCTTGAAAAAGAAAAACTGTTTCCATGAATTCAATAGAGACTGTTTTGTCGGGATCGATCTGTGGGCGGTGGTCACTGACACTAACCACCAGAAGTGTTATATGTAGGACAAAATATGTGTAATTGTCGCAAATAATTTCGTTATAACGCCTGATATAGTAAATAACACAAGAGTTTTGCTGAAAAATTTAATTGCCTTTTCCTGCCCCTCAAAGAGTTAACTAAGTTTTACAGACACTTTTGAATCAAAGCAACCAGCCTGAGTTGCTCCGCTTGCCTCCATATATACATCTTCTGACATTGTATATTTTAAATCCAGCTTAAAAATACGATTTTTATCTAGCAACATTGTCAGGAAAAATTTAGGGATTTTTTTTGGCTTTGTTTTGTTTGTTTGTTTTGTTTGTGTGTGTGTGTATTAGAAACGTTTATATTGCAGGTACATGCACGATGTTTCCGTGCTTATTACCGCTATATGAGCACGGTAACTACAGCCCTTGTTATTTCCAAAAGAATTTATCAAACTATAAATTACTCTTTTTTTTCTTTAAAGCTTACAAATTCGTCAGCAAAATTAAAAGGAGAGGGCTCCTAAAAATAATTTATGCAGTGATATTTTTGTCAATGGGTTGGATAAAAAAAACTTTAATATCTTATTGTATAGCAATAATAAACCATAATTATTGCGTAAAAGTGCCGGATTTTTTAAGTATTTTTATTTGATGGGAGGTAGATAAAAGCAGCCACCCCCCACCCTTTGAACAAACTTCTAGGAAATGACATGTTTATTAAAAGGGGCTGGTCTTTCTCAAGGCTCGTAAAACAGGGTGTGAGTTTTGTAAGGTGACCTGGCAGACGTAATATGAGTAAAGTAATAATATTGTGCGAAATCCTTTTGTCTCCGTAATGGAGGAAAGTTGAAAATTAGTACTATGTTTTTAAGGGTTTAATAAGTTCAAAGCCAATAACAGCATAATGGACTGTAAAAATGTTAAATCCTTATTCACAAGTAAATTAACATGAACATCATACACTCACGTTTAATGTTTCTTGACAAAAATCTTGAACTTTATTAGTCTTTTGAAACATAACTCTTTGAATTCACATTATTATAAGTCTTTTCTATGGAAGAAAAGGATGCATAAAGTCACTTAAATTCAAGTTATTACTTTGTATATTCATGCTGAATTATGTTGGTTCTCTGTAACAGAAATGGATTTTTAACTTGTTAACATGAAGAACGTTGTACGAATTTTTAATATTCATTGATCAAATGACTTAAATTTAGTTTTCAGTGAAAATATTCTAAATATTCTTTTAATGTTGTTATTGTGCTAGTTCGAAGAGAAGTTTTTTTTCTTTTTTTTTAACTAAACGCAAATATGAAACAGCGTTTTGGAATAATCTGCAAGGAAACTGTCTTACAGCCGTTCGAGAACTAAGTAGCAATCGAATGCTTTGCCTAAATTCGAGTAACCTAAATTTCAAAATCTGTCATGTTAATAGTAGACAAATATAAATTAATGAACCATAAACTTTTCATTGATTACACCTACCAGTGGCCGAGTGTATAAAATTCGTTGCACATTAGTAGTTCGGCACGGATTCAAATCTCAGGGAACAAGCTGGCTGCATGCGCATTTTCGTGATATTCCCATGTGTAAAATGAAGACAAACAATTTTGCCTGAGAAAGTCTTAGACGAGAGCATCTCTTCAAGCTTCTCAAACGGATAACTATGGCGTGCTTTGCCACAGTCGATTAAACATCCAAACAAATATATATTTGTGAAGTATAAATTAAGAATATAATATATGTTTAGAAATAGTGAAGATCAAATACTCTGCAAAATCTGGACGATAATTATGCAAAATTAATTATATTGCAATATACTGGCAGTCTCCCGAACCTTTAAATGGGCATCTGATTTTCGCTGTTACAAAAATTTTAGTAGAATTGTAAATGCTAGGTAAGAGCAAAGATCAAATGCCCACATAAAGTTTCAAGTGACTGCCAGCATATTTCTTTTGCTGGAATTACCTTTTATGAAAAATTGGTCATCAATATTTTCTTTAGTTACTATTATGTCGTCCAGACAAATAAAGGTTGATTTTTCAAGGACAGGTTTTAAAATAACACCCAGTGCGATATGGAAGGTCGCCGGGGTTCCACACAAGCTGAAAAGCATTCTGAGAAAGGCATAAGTGTCTAATTTTGTTATGAATGCTGTTTTGAACATCCTTGGGTTTCATAGCCATTTGAAAATATCCTGGGAAAGATCTAACGTAGTCAGGTATTTAGTTGATTTTATCTTCCTTATAATTCCTTAAGATTTAACGAGGTCATGTATTTAGTTGATTTTATCTTTCTTATAATTTCTTCGATCATAGGCAGTGGATAAACGAGATATTTCGCTAAGCTATTTAGCTTCCTATAGTCAGTAGCAAATCGCCAAGCTCGAAATTTGTGGGTGGTGTGGTGTATTTAATTATGGCAAAGCACACGAAAGCCATCTGCCTAAGGGAAGGGATGCCTTCGTGGACGAAATTTGTGGGAGGTGAATCATTCTTTTTTCGGCATAACACTACCGGATTAGCATACGGACTGATGATAAGAATAATTATTTTATTTTTTAACATGTCCTCAGTATATTTTTCAATTACCTGTTCTTTTAATCTGTCATATCTATAGGGTTTTACTTTGCAGGGGCCGTTGTCCTTTAATTCTATTTCGGCTTGCACAATTTGTTAATTCTTGGTATATCAGAAAATAAACCAGAAAAATTTCTTACCACGTCTCGTAGTTTCTTCTTGTCTTCAGTTTGCCCATATGGTCCTATTTCCAAAACTGGTGGTGGCTCTACTTCCTCGGGCTTGGCTTGTATTTGTAACTTCAAAGTTTTATCCTGCAAGTCTATTTCTGCTCTGGCTGTTTTCAGGAATTCCCTGCTTTAAATTACTGAAGCCTGGAAATTTCTGACAATAAAGAATATAGTTTTTTGGGACTCGTTTTTGACTTGAACATTAAGCGTTGCTTTACCTATACACGTGTAATGTTTTCTTCGAGTGGCCAAAAACCTGTGTATTTTATACACTAAATAGTCGTAAACTTTTAAAATTTTTTCGAAAACATTTTCAGAAATACAATTTGCTTGCACCCCTTTCTCTAGCAAAGCCTCTGTTGGCACATTATATAGCAAAATCTGAATGAGCGGCAAGGTTAAATTTTTATGGCCGCAGTTTTAGCAGTAATTTAGAGAGATTTCTATACGAGCGGAGTAGTTACACCCTCCTTTCATCAGCACCCCGGGTTACCCCGGGTTGTAAGCGTACTCTCGGCCACCCTCGGACTTTCCAATTCAACAAAATCTTGTAATTGGGAAAATAGTAGGGGCAAAATAATCTGAATTATTTCATTATCTTGCCTTTTCCAGAACAGTAAATTGATGACTTGAATTTTCTTAAAATAAATTCTGTTAACTACTCGACTTTATTTTTATACTTGCTGAACAATTCAGCTTCTAACTTTCCTCTGTCTTTGACCACAGGAAAGATTTTAGAAGAGCGGTTTTGAATCTTTCAAATATATACGCCTTACTGCCCATTTTTCTTAGTAAACATTTACAGATCTCTTTGCTCCAGCTTAAAGCTTGTCCTCGACGGGCGGTGGTCGCTATGGTCATTCTTCGAACTTCTGGGACCGGGTACAGCAAAAAGTGGTTGCTCCAGCTGTTCTAAAAAATTAGTGACCGTTGTTCTTCCATCGGATGTCACTGCGGGTTTCATGAAGGACCGCGTTGTATCCATTAAGAAGCCAAACCTTTCCATTGGGTTTGTTGGAGCCGGTGGGGTCTGCGACGTTGGTGGGGCTAGCGAGAATGTGGGTTGATCTTCGTCCACTTGTCCGGATTTAATCGGGAGCCAGCTGGAAGATCTAGTTTGCTTAGTTATCATAAAATGTGACTAGATCTACTTAAGTGTTGATCTTTGAGAATTCTCTCACAGGCTTGAAGATGAATACAACCAGGGGAAAGATGTAAACGATCCTTTTATTGAATGCAATATAGTTAACAGACGGCATGGACTTACACTTTGTACCCCAAGTAGCCTAAACACCGACCACTTGCAGTGTAAACTTAAAAGTTAGCATAACACTAAATTTAGAGGCAAAGAGTAGTGCAAGACTGCACAATTCGGTTTAAGCTAAGAGGTTAACTCAGTAAATAGACTGCCAAAATAACTAGGCGACAAGGATGCGTAGCCGATATTAAATTAACAGCTGGAAGGAACTAGCAACGTGAACTCCCAATAGCGAAATCACGCTCTGTCTAACCTTTTCCCTCCAACAGTTGAAATGCTCTCGTTCACCCTAACTCATTGGGTATAATCGGCTCTTTCTCTTAAATTCTTATCTGGGAAGGGGAGGAGAGGTTAGCTGTAATTGAATATTTTTATAGATCTCTTTACCTGAGCACATCGGTTTTTATTCGCTATCTTTAACGTATGCTCTTTCTTATCCATTTGATATTTTATTAACGAAAATGTGGAGGTAATTCCCTTTAATTGCAGAGGTACTCCGTAGCAAAACGCCTTGGTCCTTAATTCATTTGCATCCTGGCGAGGAAAAGCTAGGGGAATAAGAGAAAGCAGGAAAGATTCACAAATTATTAAAAAAAAAAAAAAAAAAAAAAAAAAAAGAAGAAGAAGAAGAAGAACTGTTAGTAAAGATAAATAAAACCCTACATCTTTCCCCGCCAGAATTTATATATTGTCACTAAAAGGTCTTAAATGACCTTGAAAAAGATAATTAAATTATAATCCTAACCCTGAGTCAACCTTCACAAATTTTTGTGTCTTAGGATTAATTTTATTTTACAGACGAATTTCTGCCTTCCATTACATACAAAGCCTTCTTCTTATAGCTGTTATACCTCTGGAGGGGTCTGGAAGGAAAATAGTTTAGAAAACGGTCGCATACGTTTAATATAGTCACATAAATTTTAAAGGTTTTACATAATTAGATTTATTTTCATTTAATATCACACGGGGAAGCGTTTGCTCATCAGATTCTTTCCAAATTTGAAATCTCACTCCTGCTTTAAAGCAAGTTGTATTGATACAAGAGCGCGTGTTCATGTAAAACGTGTCCCACGCTCCCATCTAACCAACATACTGAATGTTACAATTTAGACATACGAGACCTCAGAAATGCACCCTACATTCAATTCTCAGCCCTCAGGCGCCAATTCTAATGAAAAATTAACTTAATATTGGCCGGAAAGCCTAACTTTAATTTTCATGCATTCTCAAGCTAGTTTTTCACTTTTAACGTAAATTCTACTGTTAGCTTGACTTTAACTCTTTCATCTACACACTTTTATTTCTGTTTACAAGCATGCAAAAATACTTTTAGCTTTAACACATATTTCACAAAACATTATATTCACAAAATGTTCTAGTTTAAAGAGTAACGAAGTTACTTCACTTAGTTGAAAACATGCAAACATTTCCTAAACTCAGTCTTTGAGACTAAAAGTGAACATTTCGTTCTTATTTTATCTTGGCGAGGCGAGGAAACATCCTGGCGAGGAAACATCCTAACTATACTGCTAGAAATGATTAAAGCTTCTTACTCATCTTGCTTCATCTCTTCTTTCTTCTTGCTTAATCGGCACATTTCTTTTGCACGTCGCTGTTTTTTCCCAAGCCACATACCTCTGGCGTTGACTCGAGCTTATAGTTGCTGGCCGCTTCTGGGCTCTCACCTTCGACGTTTCTTGTTCTGTGCAGGAACTGCTGACCTGGTTCATCTGAGGATTCCACTGCTTCCAAATACTTTCTTGCGCTGGGGAAGGTTGTTCCTCCAACCACGGCTTCCGTTGTCGAATCTGCTCTACCATCCGGTCGATGCCTTCTTTTTGTTATGTCGCGTATTTTAATTATTAATATGTGTTTTAAGTTATTATTATTCTAATATTTTTATTTGTATTCATGTGTATTTTAATCTGGAAAAAAGTATTCTTAAGCTCTTAAGGTTTTATTTAACTCGTTATTCTTGAGTAAGAATTGTAACAAAGGCAAGAAACGGTTGCAAGGAAACACATCTGGTTTATTGGGTTATAGCCTTTTTACTAACAATGGAGGCAGTAGGGTGTGTGTTGTCGCCTTTTAGCTAATGGCGTTTGAAACGGAAATTGTCTTGCTTTCGCTTTGTTAAAGTTGCAGTTTTGCTTACTTCAAGACAGGGGGGTGTGCTAAGTTTAGGTAATTGGATTCTCGTAAAGCTTAGTTTCGCTTGTTATTTGGGGGGTCCATTTTGTTTTCTCACGTTGTGTGTACAGATGTTTTTCGGACTGCATTGTCAGATTTTCTGGTGTTTGATTCGTCATGGGTGTGTCATTTCTCAGTTTAGATAACGTAAAATTCCGGCATTGGTGTAATTTTAATTTTATGATTTTTGAAAGCCTATGAATTCACAAAGGCGGAGAAACCGAGATTTCCTGGGTGCTTGCAGCAGGCTAGAGTTCATAATTCCTGATTCTGATTTTGAAGCGAAGAGTAAAAGGAGAAAGAATGGCGGGGCTTGACCCCTGCGGGTCTTCCTCTCGCGAGCGCCGTGTACCAGCGGGCTGCGGACTTGAATTTCTGTCGGCTTTCAGCTGATGAGAATTTTGCTCGAGTTGAGACAAAGGGCTCTATGCAAAATATAGCTGTGCTGCTTCTTCGTTATATTTTTCCAAGAATTTTAATTAGACCTTCTCGAAGTTACCTTAATACAGGTGTTCGTCCCGGATCTCCATACCTTTTCCTAATACCAGTATTTTTTCCTGGGGGTCTTGAATTTATTGAAGTGTTCTTGATTTAAAAGAAGCATCTCGATACCTGTGTTTTCCTTGAGTCTTGATTTTGTTGAAGCGTTAGCGTTCCTGATAAAGACTGTTCCTGGTTTAAAAGAAGCATCCTGATACCTGTGTTTTCCTTGGGTCTTGATTTTGTTGAAGGCGTTAGCGTTCCTGATTTAAAAGCAGCTGGACTATCGGTTGAACTATATAAAACTCCGTATTAATCAGTCGATGATGGCATTCTCGATTTCTTCGAAGGATCAACGAAATGAGTTGGACGATCTGTTGAGCAATTAACACTCCCTATTAATCAGTCGATGATGGCACTCCCGATTTCTTTGAGGGGTCAACTAAATGAGTTGGACGATCTGTTGAACTATTACACTCTGATCAGTTTACCGAGTTGTCATATGTTTGAATATTCTAGAAATTAATAAATGTGTTTGATATATATTCTATGTCTCATTTGCTTAATTTAGTGTATAAGTTACTGTGGTCTGTAATGTCCCTCCATTTGTTTGAGCCGGGAGGCTTTTAAGAAACATGGAGTTTAATTGAATTGGGGTTATTGATATTTCCTTTTTCATAGGTTTCTCACAACGCGAACCTAAAAGTTAAATTGTACTACCACTATACGAATGTTTATAAGAATGTCGATATGATATATGAATGTTTTGAATTATTTGATATTTGAGTATTTTGTCCGGCACCATGAATCAAAGTTTAAAGTTTAAAAAATATATAAAACGATAATTTTCAGATATTTAACACTTTTTTCGATACTTCCAATCCGGATCACTGGTTCCTTGACTGGCGTTGTTGTCCTTCATCCGCTCGCTATATCTTATAGGTGGCTTGCTTCCGTTTCTCGTCGACTTGCTCTTCTTTCGTGCTGAATCCGGCCTGTTCATGCTGTTTCCTTTGAACTTCTCATGCCTGCATCTTTTAACTTTTGTTTCCCCCATTCTGGCCTCCTTTCGCTTCTTTTCTGGAATCACCATCTTTGACGTAGGAGGCCCATCTTTAGTCTCTGGCATTGTTGCTTCCTTTCTGCCAGAAGTTGATTCCTGCAAAATGTTTTTAAACATTATATATCAAAGCGGTCGTAATATTTTTTCATTTGGTCTACGTTCGCAGAAATATTTTCGCCTTTATTTCCTTTAAAGTAACATACGGTACTACAAATTCTTTGTATAATGAACTGCCCTTCAAATCTTCAAATTTTGGACAGAATTTAGGCACTTTTCTTGCGACGCGTAAGACAACGAATGTTTTATCTTAAAATCTTTGTCCCCGGGTTTTAAAGTCCAAATCCTTTCCTTTCCGGTGGTAATATAATTTTTGTTTTGCTCTTGCAATATCCAAATTTACTATTAATGTAATTATGTAATTATTTTCCTCCGCAAAAATAGTTCTGCTGGCGTTTTTCCGGTAGTGTCGTGTTTGGCTGCTCTTAGGACAAAAACCAATTCGTTTACGAATTCATCCCAGCGTCGGTAGTATCCTTTCACATAGCTACGAATAATTTTAACTATATTCCTGTTTACGCTTTCGCAGTATTCGATTGTGGTCGATGAGGAACCATCTTTAAATGGAGTATGCCAGCTTTTCACATAGATCTTCGAAAATTTGGCTGATAAACTGGGGTGAGTTGTTTGATATAACCTTAAGTGGCGCACTATATTTTAAGACAGATTGATTTAAAAAGAATCAAGATACAATTTTAGCTGAGGCTCTTTTAAAGGAAACTATTTCTACCCGCTTTGAAAAATGATTGACAATAACGAACAAATATCTATTTTTATTACTTTCACTATGTGAGTATGGGCCTAACAAATCTGTTCTATAAATTCGCTTGGAAAAGTAGCTCTTGTGCTATTTAGATACCCGGCAGGGCTTTGAAATACATCGTTAACTAATTAACACATATGGCAGGACCTGACACATTCCGTAACAATTTTTTATTAATAGATCTATGGTACTAAATGATAAAGTTAATTTCATCAATAATGCAACAAAGATAAATTGCGTTAATAATATTGTATCGGGTTTTAACGAAAGTTTACCGCCACCGTAAATATCGGCTGCACAAACAGTTTGCCTTGGCGTGTTTAATCATATTTTTGCAAACGATTTTTGGTGTTTGAAAGAAAGAGACTTGCTTACGACACTGTGTTGTGAGATTTGTAAAAAATATATCGTTGCCTTTAAGTACAAGGTGTCTGAAATGGAACTATCAAGCTACCGCATTAGAACCATCACTTATTTCCAGTTTTGCTGCAAAAAGTCAGCTACAGAATGTCATTAAGTCATGTACACAGCTTTAGGTACTAATGTTGTATCATATGACACTGTGAAGGTTTAGTACAGAAAGTTCAAAACAAGGACTACGACATTCAAAAAAGGAGAGCGCTCTGGCCGGCCTACTGATGTTGATGTGGTCCGTCTGCGGGAGCTTGTGGAAGAGATCAGTATGCAACCACTCGAGAGCTTGCTAAGGAGACTTTAGTGCCCTGTCATTTAGTCGTGCTATGCATTGCATAAACTTGACGTGCAAACTTTATCGCTGTGTGCCACATGAACTCACTCAAGCAGATGAGAGCAGACGTGTTAGGGCCTGCACTAATCTACTCGACTATCAACGCAAGAGAGATCAACGAAAGAGAGATCAACGCAAGATAAGAACTACAAAATTCTGGATCAGATCGTCGCTTGTGATGAGAAGCGGATTTACTTCAACAACACAGGCCGAAAAGGGGGGGGTCTACGCCCAATGAGCGCGTCGGCAGCGTTGCAAAGAAAAATTTGACTAAAAGGCGCATGCTTTCTGTCTGGCGGGGTTGCCGTGGTATTATCCGCAAAGGGTATTTGGAAAAAGTAAAACTTTGGACAGTAAGTTGTACAGCGAGGCTAGTCCGTGTTGACGCTGCTATCAAGGAAATACGTCGAACTGAGTTTCAGCGCAAAAAGATAATGTTTCATCAAGATAATGCGATACCACATGTGCCTGCATTCACCGACTGAACTCTGTACGGACTCAAATTGGATCTTTTGCCACACTCACCATATAGCCCCGACATCGCTCCTTCTTGCATCTACCTTTTTTCGCAGCTGCAGCTACACCTTGCTGGTGTTATCTTCCATTCTCCACAAGATGTCCGAAATGAGGTTTATCTGTTTTTGGACTCGCTATCACCAAGTTTCTGGGCCGAAGGCTTTGAAAAACTACCAAATCATTGACAGAAAATCATAGATTTGGGTGATGATTACCACCTGCGCTAAAGGTATTAGCTTTCATGTATTCCCCCTAACTTTATTAAGAACTGTTTTGGCGGAAAACTTTCGTTATAATCAGATATTTCATTAATGATGTAATTTATTTTATTAATGAATTTATCATTAATTACATTAATGATAAAATAAGTTACATAAGTAGTTTATTACATTATATGTCTTCATGATGTACCCTTTTTTTAAAGCTTATATTTGGAAGCTACGTGGTTTATTGACTTGTTTTGCAAATGCCTGCAAATCTTGAAATGTAAGGATTCCGCTTTTAAATGGCCCCGCTGAATGTCCCAGTTCTTCAAGGTTCAGTTGTTACCCACATAAACACATACACTCGCAAATTAAAAAGCGAGAGGAAGAGAAATTTCCCCTTAAGACTTCAAACTGAGTATACTTAATGAAAAGTGTTAATATGTGTAGTGACTTGGAAAAGATTAATCTAAGTATTTATTGAATTACAGCTTTCGATTTGTAGAGTCATTAGGTTCTTTCTAAGCAGGAGACGTGAAAAATATGCAATGCCTTGCCAGGACTCGAACCTGGACCTCTCGAGTACGCACCGAGTGTACTACCGTTACGCCACAAAGACATGCTAGAAGAAGAAAGAAAATACCCTATATACTCCCCCTTTTGACGGAGACTGGGAATTAGGGGACCCAGTTGCCAAATGCTGGTGGTGACGACTTATTGCTCCCTTTTAGTTCGGACGCCATTGGATCTTAGTTTTCTTTTTTCTTTTCTTTTTTTTTTTTTTTTTTTTTTTTTTTTTTTTTTTTTTTTTTAAAGCAGGAGACCTGAAATATATACAGTGCTCTCGCTGGGACTCAAACCCGGACCTCTCGAATACGTGTCGAGTGTACTACCTTTACACCGCGAAGAGATGCTGAAAAGCAGGAAAAAGCACCTTATAGAAAGAGCGATAATCGTGATTTGTCCATAAAATGAAAAACTTTGAAGTGAATGCTAAGGAATAAAATTGTATGCAGAAATTATTCTGACTTAAAATCTTGATGGGAAACTTTAAAATTTTAAAATTGTATGCAGAAACTACTCTGACATAAAATCTTGATGCGAAAATTTAAAATTATATACGATATTTTTGCAAAAAATAATAGACAGTAGATAGCTCTAATAAGCAAATGTGTAAAAATCTCTGATGAAACTTTCTAGTGCCTATTTCAAAATTTAAACACCGAAATTTTAATTGAACGAAAATAAATCCTTATAGTTAAAACGTGTTGATGTTATTAATTTTTTGCGCAACTCTTTAACGTTTATGCACAAAATTCTGTCGTGGATTATCTATCCTGTTGATCAAGAGATGTTTGTAGTCAGAATATGGCAAAGCACGTTATTGTTATTAGACTAAGACTCACGAAGGATGCTTTCGTGAGTGACTTTGTATGGGAAATTAGATTATATTTAGGGCTGAGAGGAATTTCGAAGCAAAATACAGTAGAAAAGTTTTCCGTACTCTTAAAAGGAATAAAACTTGGAATTACTAGATCAATGGCTGACGCTTACACAACAAAAGATACACATACAAAAGGAAAGCTTTAGTTCATTACAACAAATTAACAATCGTTATTTTTCTTACTTCTCCTAAAGAAAATACCCATCATGCATTTCGCAAGCATTAACAATTTAAATGTCGAATTGATTGAAGCTTAACATTTAACTAATTTTGTTACCACTTTTATCTTAATTTTTAAAATAACAATTTCTAACGAAATAAGATAAAATATACACTTTTTGTGAAGGATAAATAATTGTGCGTTTTCCTCCTTCTTCTTTCTGCTATTCGAGGATACGAAAGCAAATCTCTTCTTTACAAGTTCCTTGGAAGCTTTGCTATGATCGGCTAAGATGTAAGGTGCATCCTAAATTTATAACAGTTATTTTTAGTTTCATTAACCTTTCCTATCTCTTCTAACTTCAGCTTACAATTCCTTACCAGAATGAGTTTTTAGAAACGTGTTAAATGCAAATGAGTAGTAGAGAGTATTTAAGTCAAAGTTCTACTGACTTCCGCAAAGAGAATTAGACTTCCCAAATAGCGCATGTTTGCCTTTTGGCTACGTCTCTCTAAACTGTTATTACGCTCGGACGTATTAAGTGCCCTTCATAGCTTCGACAGCCGATTTAATATTACGGACCAACTGGTTTAGAAACTGTGTAAGCTTCGGCTAAATCTCTTTAGTTAATCATTAGTTAAGTTCTTATTTCTTACATTTTTGAATTTAAGCCGAAGTGGAGGCTTTGTTGCACGTCCTGAGAAAGGAACCATTTGTCAATCTTGATTTTAAGCAATAAAGCGTAATTAATCCTTCTTGAGTTTACATTTCTATTCCTGAATTTAAGCGATAATTCGCTTAGCTGTTCACTGGGTTCCTCAACACTTAGTTTATAGGGATTCTCACTTGTGTAATTAGGAATTTTCCACATAGTTCGTGTAGATGAAAGTTCATACACCATAGTTCGTGTAGATGAAACAACAAGCGAAAAGGGTAAAATAACCCTTTATTATTCAGGTAGGAGTTAACAGAATTCCGCCTTGGAGTTTTACAATAAAGCCGAACACTCGGGCTTTGAACTTAAGATATTAAGAACTAAACTAAACTAAGCATAACTAAAAGATATAGCCGAAGCTATCAAAGTGTTAACGTAGTTGGCCCCTTAAACACGAGATGACTGCGAAGCTAGCAAGAGCCTGAGTACGGCCGAGCGTAATAACAGCTTTGAGAGAAAGTAGCCAAAAAGGAGCTCTAATCAGAATCTATGTTTCTCTCTAACTCAGCAAGTAACTCAGCAGTTAAATACCACTCCTTCTCATTATGTATTCAGACGTGATTCTAAAACTATATTCTGGGCGGAAGAAGTAAGTTGAAGTTAAGAATCTGACAGGAAAGAAGTTTAACTCAAAATTTAATTGTTAATAAAATTAATATAATCCTTACAAGTTAATAAAATTAACATAATCCTTACAAGTTAATAAATAAAAGTGGAGATCCCTACAAAATGAAACTAAAACAAACCCATTTGGAATATTTACATCCTGCCCATACATGCTTTTCTCACTAATAAATTAATTTTTACACTGCATATTCATTCATAATTCTAAATCTTTATATTGCTATTAAATAATTATCGAATATTTGAATTTTTTTCTATAATTTCAACATCAAGAAATTAAAAGATATCAGAAGTGTACAAAACTTTGAATTAAATCCTATATATATATTTCTGCGTTAAACTATTTATCAAATTTGTAACACTCTAGTAATTAAAATAACTGTGTTATTACGTAAAATATATGTAATTTAAATAATCTTTTTAAATGTATCTAGTTGGAAATATTGGCAGGCAAATCAGAAAATACCTTTCCTTTAGAGAATACTTTTAAGTTCATTCATCTATTTTTCAGTAAGCGAACTATGGTCTTTTGTCCTGAATGAAAGCAACGAACACTTATAATAGTATTTAAAAAAATAGCGTATTGAGGTTTCATTAAATTATTTTATTTTTAGCTTTTATCCTTACGTTTTGGATAACTGTGATCCCCCTGTTTTTCAATATAAATGTACATCTTGTGCTTGTCATACATTCATGCTACCTGAAACGACAGCAAACTATATAAATGTTATTTACTCATAAAATTTTATCTGTTTATTTATGAAGCAAAAATATAGATATAAAACCTTTATTAAAAAACTTTTTCACTTATCTTTTTGGCCATGCTTAATACAAGATACTAAGAAAATGAATGTTATGATATTTAAATGGCTAACGTAAAGAGCAATTATGTGTCTGGTGGAAAGAAAACCTTCGCGTAAGATTTCCTGAAGAAAACTCGCTCATATTTTGGTTACCCACGGAGAAAACTACAATAACTCGCTAACTCAATGAGATTCAGTTATTATTTGATTCGAAACTTATTACTGAATTCAAAAGACATAAAAATAAAATTCTTGTAAATAGTACTTATGTTGAGCAACCTTCGCTTATTTTACTGGAAAAAAAAAAAAAAAAAAAAAAACGAAAATAAAAACTGTAAATTACATCCGAACAGTTGCAATTCTTAGCACAACATCTGCATTAATTCCAGTGACAAAGTCTCAGTCTTTAAATCGGGGGGGGGGGAGAGAAATAGCTTTTTCTTCTGTGATGTGAATGTGTATTTGTAAATGTTTCGCAGCATATTATCCTGCTACGCATTTCCAAAAACTGAAAGGGACTGCAACGAAGCTCAACGCAGTCGGAGGAGAAATGACCAAGAATTGAATAAGAGGTCAGAGAATTCGTATTATTGTCAAACCTTGATATTGAATCTGGTCAACAAAATTCAGGTTGATCTTCCAAATGAAGCCAAATGCAGAACATTTGGCGAGAAAGGGAACCGAGGCGAAGTGAAAAGAAATGGCAGCCCAAAATAACGAATGCTATTATAAAAAAACTAGACAACTTCATTTATCGCAGTTGAAACCTGTTTCTTGTTTTCACCTCCGGAAAGGTTCTTTCAATGTTCTTTTCCAGGGATTTTGAGATTCTTTCAGATTATTTATTTCTTGTTCTTGTTTCGCATCCATCTCTATTTAGTAAACGCTTCATCGGTAGGACCGTTTCATTATGAAAGGAAAACGTGATTCCAATTCAGTTGTGTTTCGATCATCATCACAGTCATTATTTGCCTGGAGGGTATGTACGGTCTCATCACGAATCTCAATGAATTTGGGTACTAGCATCTTTGAGCAACTGCAGATACTCTCTTTAATGAGCAATAGGCTATGCAAACTCCTTTCTTTCTCAAATTATGAAGACATAATATCAGGATTTATTTTCATAACGTTCACGAGCTTCTACTTCACTATATATTACATACAACAGAAATAACAGATAATTAAAAAAAATCGAACAATGCAACGAAGAGAATGACATCCTTTCATATAAAATTTATTTTGATATATATATATATATATATTCCTGATTCATTTATTTTTATCATTCATCCGTTTGTATAATTGCATTATTTGATCCATAGTTGGGTTACCTAATTTCATGCGGTCTTTGAACAATCATACGAAAAATTTAAGGAGCTACTAAACAGCCTATTTAACATTAAAAAAAATATTCGCTAGGTATCTAGTCAGAGGACTTCCCATTATGCAATGCCCTCGGCAGGACTCGAATCTGGACCTCTCGAATACGCGCCCAGTGTTCTACCGTTACATCACGGAGGCATGCAGGAAGGAGTGAGAAAGTACCTTATACCATTAACAAAATACATCTCTAAAATTAAAAGTGCTAAGACTAAGCCGATGGTTTAGTTCAATTAAATCAGGAGTTCCCAGATGATATGATTCCCAGTTTGATTGATTATACGCCACGGCATCGAAATGCGAAAGATTAACATTAAAAGGGAAAACGCTGAAATAATCGGTATTGAATAAAAAGACAAAGCTGTTTACAAACAATTTCAGGCCCCTTTTTAAGTGTAAAAACGCCTAGATTTAAAAGTTACTCAAAAATAAATTAAGGAAATAAAATGATCTAAACACGAATAAATAAAAAAATTAAATGTTTTTGAAATGTGGCAAATGTATCGGAGGCGAGGTTTCAAAAGAAATGTGGAGAACGGTGTTGAAATGCAATATTTTTGCTGATTTTGGAAAACCGTTTGTTATAGAGAAGTTCTTAAAGTATACACCAAGGGTTCTCATCCAAGGGAGAGAACGTGATCAGCCTTTTATTTATCTATTTAGTTTTACTCTATGAATATAAAAAAACTGCTTTTATTCAAATTTTTGCATTATCTCTACTATGTATTTGTATTAGCATTATCTCTACATTTTCGTTATTTAGTTAATAAAACAATTTTTTTAAATAATGTAAATCGAAATAAATGTATATTTATTTTTCGAGTTTGAAATAGGGAGGGATAATTTTCTAGATAAAAGTTGTTTGGAGCGAAAAAGACTGAGAGCCACTGACGTAAATAAAGGAAACCTAAATTTAATACAAATCTGATTTGATTTCTAGAGCTTCGAGACATTTGTACTATTAGAGACCAATAAGAATAATTCTTTTATAGTGATGTTAAGTGTATTGCGCAACATATAAATACTTTTAAGATGACAACTACAGCAATATTTAAATAATTTGCAAGCTGAAATGAATATTTAAATTGTTTAAATAGTTCAATATTTTGCGCTGAATAGGACTCTAAAATTGAGATTTGTTGACCTAGCATTTTGCTCACTTTCAAAATGCAAAAATATTATTGTAAAAAGTGAAATCGAAGCATGAGCAATTTTTCAGTCACGAATGCATTAATTTATACATCGCAATTAATATTATTCTTCTACTGTTAAAATCTTTTTTTCTTACAGTTTAGTTTCTTTGATCTCCTTTGTGACCATGAATCACCACTCAAATTAAATTTCTACTTCTCATAACGCAGTGCCTTATAAATATCTTTTAAATAATGAAACTTTCTTCCTTCAAAATATTCCTAAAAGGAAGCAGTTATAGTTGCTGATAAAAACCGAATGAAATCATGTTTTTCACAGCAGATTTCAGAGAAATAAATATAACTTTCGTTCTAACGAGCTAAGAACTGAAACATTCACACAAATCTTATACTTAAAAATTCAGCTCGATTGCACTTAGAAGAGATTAACAAAAGAGTTAACTAGAAAACAAAAAATCTTTATATTTTGCAAACACATTTACCATTGTGATACATGGCTAATTATGTAACCAAACGTGCTATATAAAGAAAACTTTTTTAACCTTCTGGACGTTAAAATTGCAACACCACTAAAGAAGCAGCCAATCAGCAAGAAATTTACGTAACAACAGAGCATGGTCAGAAAGAAAATGATTAGCATTGCAACACATATCCAAATACTAAACTCCGGTAATGCGTCCCAGAAGCAGCGTAAAAGAAAGGAGAAGGCGCATTTTCCATACAAGAATCACGTTTTCTTTCTTTGTTTAACTAGAAGTGTAGAGAGTGTGCATGGAGTTAGAAGAGGGAACGTGCAGTAATATGTGACGAAATCTGACTATGGGAGAATAATAAGGTAGCGTGACTGCGGATCATCATATGGCCAAATTGCTGCTCGTGTTGGTCGAAATCTGATAACTCTGAAGGGAATATGGAAGAGATGTTTCCAGTAAATAGACGGTTGTAGGCTCACAACGACCTTAACACATCAATGCTCGAGATGACAGACATCTTAGGCGAGTGGCTCGAGTGAAATGTAAAGATACAGCTAGCACTTTAGCCCAGAAAATAAGATGTGTAAACGGCATGCCGTGTCTTCACATACGGTGAGACTCCTCTTGAGGATTATTTGAATGATGATATTGCTTTGCTTACCTTTAAGGCGTCTGCTGCTGCATTTGGTGCGCTGAATAATGCCCATGGGAGCGTCAATTATGTGATGTCATGTCCTCGTTTCTATAATAGGGTATCATGATAGACGTGTGTGCCTGTTTTGCCGTTGTTGAAAGCGCTTGCTAGATTCTTTTGTTGCCGCCCATACGTTTACGAAAGCCGACTGCGATACCAAAGGGCCCGGAGAATTTGGCAGGGTTGTAATTGTCCGTCCGCTCATAATAGGCAAAGGTGGCTCACCTATTAGGTGACCATAATAAAGTGACCACCACTTCTGGCCTTAGTTGTGGGCAGATTGAGGGCCCACCATTGGAGGAAAAAAGATTCTTTTGTATTTATGCATTCTGATCTCGCCCTAACACCGGGCAATATGATATGATGCGCAACGGGAAGAATTATTAATGATTGCCGTTTCAGCACACTTTTAGAGGGAACTTAGATTTTTTTTCCAAGAAAACAGTACACGATTACGCCCTTAACGTTCGACACTTCCTCATTCTTATACCTAAACTGTAACTATATTGTAGGTTACCATTTGTCTTGGCCAGCGCATCCATCACATCTTCGCCTAATTGAATCTGGTCTATGGTGTCACACACACTCCTACGACAAAGACAATTAGCGGCTATAACAGATGAACTCTGGCAACGATTACAGCTACTAAGATTGCAATGTCATCCAAAGTCTCTTCGGTTCTGTGTCTCGACGTATAGCAGCAATTATTTTTGCTTTTGATAACGATATTCGGTGCTGATTATAGCCTAGTCTATTTGTTTAAAGTACCTGAAGTTTTAATGATTGCATTTCTGTATAATAAGAAATCTGTAAAATAAACTTAGCTGTGATATATTTTATCCTTGTTTGGTGTTACTTTTCAGTATATTTTGCTTTTAAAGTATAACAAAACATTAGACTTAGATTACATTTAAATTTTTGAAATATCTGCTTACTTCATTTCAATCAAAATTTTACTTCAGAAATTTTATTAACCTAAATTTGTACATCAAATATTTCTAGCTATACATTGGCTGTTCATAACTGCGCTATTCTTAATGCGGTTGCTGTAAAAAAGCCATTATTTTCTATAAATGAATATCGTATACGAAAACGATTGACTTTACCAGAAAACTACGTCACATCAGCCTAAGTACAAAAATAGCAGACATTGTGTTCTTTGTTCTTGACATCTGCGTATTTTCAAACCTTTCATTGAATTGTAAAGTCATTAGATTTATTTCTGATGCGGTAGACGTGAAAATGGTGCAAAGCCCTCGCTGAGACTCAAATGCGTGCCGAGTGTTGTACAGTTACACCACGAAGGCATGCTGGAAGGAGGGAGACAATACATTATAGAATACTGGCTAATATATGCTTTCAAAGAAGATCACGTATATACATGTGATATTTTTCGGCAGTCGTGAGGAAGCTTGGCATGAAAGTTCAGGCATTGCTGTGGCTGAGTGTCAAGGCAACATCAAATAACGACACAATAGGATTTAAGTTTATAGCTCCATGCTTTATTTCAATTCAAGAAGCAGATCAATATGCTTCACAAAATAAGATTACTTTAAATTTAATGCGTCATACTTTGAACAAAAAAAAGGCAGAAAAGCAGCGAGGTTTGATAGCGCAGGAGGAGAGAAGCTTCTGCTGTATCGCTAAATGGCGCGCATTCGTTATTTATAGTAGCGGTTACGTATTAGACTAGAATGTTCTGGAAAGTACTGGTCTAGGGGGAAGATCCTAAATTGCGGAAAGTTAATTGGAGGTTGCGTGTTCGCGTAAAGCAAAGCCATCATATTTTGAGACGACAGGACACATGTTCTGTGCGTTGGAATTCTAGTGGAAATGTCGGTGTCCGCCGATAAAATCGCGGCAAAAACATCGCGGACGAAAACGTCGCGGAGAAAAGAACGCAAGGCGAAAACGTCGTGCTACAAAACATCGTGGGAGAAAACATCGCAGTTTTAAAACATCGTGGTATAAAACATCGTCGTCGAAAATAAAGCGGTTCAAAAACTTCGCAGTTTAAAAATATCGTCGCCGAAAATATCGTGGTAAAAAATAAAGTATCTATAAATCATCGCATGACGATAACATAGCAGACATGCTTTTTTTCAGGTTTTAATAATTATAAATGGATATTCCCATAATGATTTGTGAGCACAAGGTGTAAAGAAGGATAATTTTTACTTTCACATTTTTTTATTAACTAATAAATTTTTGCTGAAAAGTAAGAAGGAAACTTAAGCATAAAAAATTAAATGCAACTTATAGATTATACTTTTCATGAAAAATTACCAGTAAAAACTTTATAAAAAGGATTTATTAATGGCCTTTGTTAGTTAACTATGTCGGTTTAAAATTCTATTAAGTGCTATAAGTGGCATTAATTTTCTATGCTTAAGTTTCCTTTTTATTTTCTCAGCAAAAATGTATTAATTAATAAAAATATGAAAGTAAAAATTATCCTTCTTTCCATCTTGCGCGCACGAATCATTATGGGAATATCCATTTACAGTTATTAAAGCATGTCTGAAAAAAGCATGTCTGCGATGTTATCGTCATGCGATGATTTGTAGATACTTTATTTTTTATCACGATATTTTCGACGACGATGTTTTTAAATTGCGAAGTTTTTGAACCGCTTTATTTTCGACGACGATGTTTTGTACCACGATGTTTGAGAACTGCGATGTTTTCTCTTTGCGATGTTTTCTCCCACGATGTTTTGTAGCACGATGTTCTCGCCTTGCGCTGTTTTCTCCGCGACGTTTTCGTCTGCGATGTTTTTGCCGCGATGTTTTCGGCTGTAACCGAAATGTCATCGCAGTGTTCTGAAATAACCCATCATCTCTTCAAATGTCCACGTGTAACGGAAATTCATAATGGATATCGAATACCTGCAAGTCCAAAAGTGCTAACGTCAGTAAAAACAAAGTGTAATGCCATGTCTTAAATGTTTAGAAAAAAAAAAAAAAAGTGTTTTAAATCATCAAAGTTTGCCTGTGTTTAACAGAAGTGTTATCATCGAAATTGTGGCTACGATTGTGAAAGCGAATTAGTTAATTAATGCCTTCCATGTTATAATCTTCAAAATATCTTCGGCTCCGTCAGTCTATGTGCGCAGCCTGGAACCAGAAAGTCGTGTTAAAAATTTTAAATGTTTTAAGTCAAAAATCCATTCTTCGAAATTTAATCTAGTATATACGGTGATTTAATAAGTGCAACGTCGTAATTCAACAGCAATATAAAAATGTGAAAAAAAATCGAATAATAGATTTGCTGCGAGTGCTTAAAAATGAAATCTAGTGCCAGCCTTTCGAAACTAATTCAGCGTTTGTTTACAGTAAAATGACGAATGTTTTCCGAGTGTTAACTTTTCAAATCATTCCAGTGCTTTCAAAGTCATCGAACAGCATATCTTCTCCGGCTCTTATGCGAATAAATTCGCAGTTATGGGATTAAATTTATACTTAAAGTAGGTGCCAGAAAATTATTTTCGCTTCTGCTTTTGCGTAATTGAATCTACATTGGGTACTGATATTTTTTTCTTAATAAAGTGGATATTACAAAATGTAGCACTGTGATATGAAAAGATACAACTTAATGGTATTAGAAATTTGAATTCTAATAATTTAGTAAAGCAAGTAAAGAATTCTTAGATTTTTAATTATTTTCAGGGAAGGCTGTTAAGATAAGTTTTTACATTTTTGAAATTTTGTTGAAAATTTTGAATACGAATTTTATAATTACTCTAAAAATGAAGTAGATGTAAAAAATAAGTGCAATTGGTACAGATAAGTAATATGAAATTATGGTAAATGCATGTTAAAATTTATGGGTGATTGTATGTTAACCCTTTGTCGCATACAAATAATCTAGAGAAGTTAAACGAAAATGTTTGTATTTTTTCTTCTTAAAATAACCTTAGTATTAATAAAAAAAATAATTTTATTCAAATTTCGTTTTAAATAATTGCTACAGTTTGTTCACTACAGTGGACAGCATGCATATACGTACATGCGTACAAATCTGTTCGCAACGATTTACAGTCATTGCATTTGAAATCATTTCCTGCTTTATTTGCAGTGATCATTAATATCTTCTAAATGGTAAATCTACAACTGACATGTACATACAGATTCCCCAAAATACCTTCATTTCGTCGATTATGATTGAATTCATTTTGCTACGATTTTGTAACCTGTACCTGTTGGATTCAAATGTCAAATGTTCTAGAAATTCCTTGCCAAACATAAACATTTCCAGTGGTGTTCTGGCTTGATAAGAAGTAAATTTGGGTTTCAATTCACTCTTTTCGGTAAATCTTTATCTACCCACTCCACAATTTTCTCAAACTGACATTTAAAATAAAATGTCTAAAATTACTAATTATGAATAAAAATGGCAGTATAAGAAAATGTAAGCAATATTATATAATGTTTACTATGAGAAATTGTACTAACATGGAAACAGAAGTAGCAGCCAGTTTCCAAATAGCAATGCTTTACTTAGTGATGCTATACGGCCAGGTATGATCGACAGTTGAAAGTTCTAATAATATAGAATGAATAAACACAGGAATGGAATCTGTTAAGGCATTTACAAAAGAATAAACAAATTTAAACTTTTGTCTACTAGAGTGGACATGATGCAACAAGGGGTTGAGTATAGAGTATATTGAGGGAGTATGGGTTCCTAAAACAGAGGCCTGTACCTCTGTACAGTTGTTCCTTTTACCCTCTTCACGTAAGATAATGTTGGAGGCTCTTATTTTATGAGTGTGTATAATTTTTTTAATATTATTATACTTTTTTTAATTGTGGAATGTATTAGTGCAGTTCTCAAGGGCCAGTTACCTTATGCAAGGAACGGAGGCCTTTTCAAGTAACTGCCTAGGCACCCTGGGCCACCAGTGCAGAGAACACACTGGTTAGCTCAAGAAGACAGCCCTATTGATGAATATATTTGTTTAGAAGTATTGTGAGGCCTTTCAGTTTGGTAAAATGAGGAATTGTAAATGAAAGATGATAACGGTGAAACCATAATTTCTGAAAATCTTACTCCTATTATTTATGGTGTTAAATTATAATTTATCAATATGGAAATTAGTATTATAAATATTTATGTGCATTACGTTTAATTATAAGTAATGATTATGTAAAAATTTTATTTCGTGATATTCTGTGCTAACAAGAACCTTCCCTGAAGAATTAGGATTATGTAAACTCTCAAACAAAAAGACTTTTGGACTGAATTATTGAAAAATTCAATAGGACTCTAAAAATTAAAAATTTATTTTTAAAAATTGATATATTTATAAATTATACTTTACAGTTATTTATTTAATTATTTCTGGTCAAAATTTTATGATTTTTTTTTTTTTTTCATTTGCTAGTGCTTTAACGCTTTTTCTTTTTCTTCTCTGTCGCTACGTCTTTTTCTTCTTGAAGGAGGGGGGGATATGTAAGAAAAATAAAGAAAAACAAAATATTAAATTAGCAACGTAAATTTCCCTTCTCAATTCTAAAAATAGTAACCCCTCTCTGCACTGCGTCATTTCGAGAAAAATCTATGTCATATGGTTCTTACGTAATTATGATGATGTAAATGGAACTAAAACTCAATCAGCCAATAGTAATTTTACGGCAATAATAACTATCCAATCAAAATGCTTTGAGAACCAAAACTAACTCAGTTTGACTTAAAATTTCATTCTGAACATTACACAATTGCTTTCCACGCTTTGGCCTAGCTACACTGCTGTCTGTCTGCTCTACTTTCTTGCTTCAAAATTATCAAAAATGTAAGCCTTTTGGAACAGGCACATTTAATGTTCCGACTTGTGTGTAGCCGCAACATGTTGCCGAAAATAAAACTGAAGATTTAATCTGTCTTCGCCTCCAATTTCCTAATCATTATGGATGAACACTTCTACGACATCAAAATTCTTGCTCCTGGTCATTGCTTCTGTGTTTGAATATATTACATACATATACACATCTTTCCGAAGGAAAAAAAAAAAAAAGATTTCATCCAGAAAAATTCCAAACTCTGCCGTACAATAGCATGACGCATATCTATCTGAGTTCTGTCTGTAAATAAGCTGTAAACGTATGCAAAGATATGGTTGCTTCCAAATGTGTATTTCAATAACTTCGTCGACTGAACTAAAATGCAATTTCTCCAATGAACCAACTGTCCATGTAGATAGCAAAAAGTCAATCAAAATATCATAAGTACTTTGCCCTTTCAGTCTATAGGAGGTGTTGAGCGTGTCCACAATGTTTCAAGGTATGTCTTTACTCCAAATGTCATAATATTGAATGATCAGCCGAATTACGAAATCCTCTGATTTTTTAGCGTTTATTTCAATCTTCCATACTGATTAGTTGTCAGTTAAAGCTTGAATAAATCACTATACTATTTGCTTTACATTCTTGTATGCCTGTCATCCCACATGAGTGAATTTAGATTACGGCATATCACACGAGGGCTATCTGCCTTCATGGAAGAGGTAATTGGTTGGTACTGAAGGCACACATAGGGAAAGCTATGAAAACTCCCATGCAATTAACACGTTCAGCAGGATTTGAACCTTAGTCGGAGACCCAGTTTTCAGCGATTCATCTGAAATGCACAATGATGTTCCCGAGGCAAATAAAAATGTCATCAGGTAAAATGCAATGCTTGGATTCCTACCATTCAATATGAATAATAGCTTTCAGTATTGATAGTTGATTTACTATTGCTAAGTTACTATAAGACGGAGATCTCTAATTTTCTCTTTTATATCTTTTTAACTGAAGATATATACCGTATATAAACCGCACTTTTTTCCACAAAATAAAAAGGAAATCAAAATCAGGAATGCGACTTATACAAACGAATGATTAGAAATAGGTGTATACAAATATGTGGCAGCTTAGTAGTGCGTGCAAACATACCAGAGCGTATTTAACGATTGAATTTAAAATCCATTGTTATTTGGGTGAACGTTACATAAGATTGTAAAAGTATAGTAATGGTTTCTATGTAGCTTTCGTTTTCACGTAACTCCTCCAGTGAAGAGAAAGTTAAATGAATTAGAAACTTACATTGTTCTGGTTTCTAAAGGCTTAACTTCTGTGCTTCAGCCCCTTGATTTTACTGTTTATCTTGCTTTAAAAGTTCATTGCGGAAGCTTTATAATGACTACAGGAAACCATGACCTTATACCAAAAGGAATTATCAAGCTTCCGAATGCGCATCGCGTGTGTGAATGGATTTTGGCAGCCTGGGAAAGTGTCAAGCCTGATACAATCTTTAAAGGATTTTTGCAGTATGCAATATCCAGCACTCTAGACGGCTCTGAGAATGACATGCTATCAGATACCGGCACTAGCGATAGTGATACTAGTAGTACATATAACTGCTCCAGTGGCACCCACAGTGATAGTGAACAAGAAGTGATAAATACAGAAATATGTTCCTTTTGACCGATAATAAAAGCTTTATCTCAGTGTATGGTAAGTAGTATTTTTCATTTTAGTTGCTTTCACACCTCCGAAGAAAAAAAAAAATGTAGATAGTAGACAGGCTATCAGTGGCGTATCCTCGATAGTCTTTTCTTTCTTTCTTTCTTTTCTTTTCTTTTTTTTTTTTAATTAAAAGTAAATCCAGTGTTTACATAACGTAGTAGAAACTATTCTAAAACGAAGTATCTAATTATCTTAAATATTGTGGCGGGTTTCAAACTTAAATTTGACGCAAAGAATTCAGGTAACGAGATTCATCATTTCGAGGCAAGTGGTTAAACAAGTTGAGTTTTCTAATTATGACTTTAAAAATAACTGGGTTCCCCAGGAATCTTGCGATGAAGTACTGTTTTGTACAAGCATTTATTTATACTAATATTCTGTACCATGAACATAGTAGTGTTTGCTTTTTTTTTTTTTTTTTTATGTGACTTAAGTTTGAAGTCCATTTGAAATTATTTTTGTATCAGTAACTACATAGCTGAATCCCGAGAGACTCTGAAATGTATTTGTAAAGAGTCGAAGAAATTAGGAAAGAAAATTTTACAATTTGTACTATCCCTGAATTCCGTTGTTCGGAACTGAAAAATGTATTGCGCATGTGCAAGATTAGGAAAAAGAGAATTTGATTTGTGCATGGACCCTGTAACAGTTTCGTTTCAAAGAAAATATCGCAAGCTGCCATCGTGTGGGCTAATGACACCTGCACGAGTTGGTTGTCGCTTCAAGACAATGAATGGGAAGGGAAGGCTAATCAGCGTCGTAATTGGTGCACAGCCGCCGTTCCCCACTGTCATTTGGGGAAACCTGAGTCCGGACCACGTAGCAGAGGATTTTTCTTTTTTTCCCCTTTCCATTCCCTTATTCTTAATGACTTTATTATCTTTCCCTCTCTTCTTTTTTTAATTATCGCATAATTCATAAAGAGACAGCTCACAATAAATAGCCGAAGAGGATGTTCATGTAATCACTGCATTCTTCACCATGAATTGCGTTACGTTGCACTCTCATAAAGGAATAAACTTTAATTATGAGTAGAATCCAAATTAAGGATTTATTTTATTGTTTTACCAATTAGGTAAAGAAACTGGGCTTTCTCATTACTTATATTATTTAACAAAAAGCGCTATTCATGATTATGCGGCTGAAAGAATACTACTACTTGAATTTATTCACAAACGATATAGCGCCTATAATCAGCGACTAAAAACGGAGCTCAAGCAAAAATGAAGATATTAATCTGAAATTTTTATCAGAGTAGAAAAGATAATGGAAAGTAAAGACAGTCATCTGATTTGTCCTATATTTTTGATAAAATATGTATTTACAAATTACTTCTATTTTGAAGTGTAATTATGTGTATTAAAAATTACACTATTACAAATTTACGAAAATTACAAAATTACATGTATTAAATACAATTATTAATTATATGTATTAAAAGATTACACAATTTCATGTATTAAAAATTACAGTGTATTAAAAATTACACTTCTGTTCTTCTTTCTTTCTATCTGAAGAATTTAATTTTCTTTCTTTTTATAACGGAAATTTCGGAAACTCGGCTTATTAAGTTGTCTTGAAAGTGATTTAGAATTATATCCTGAAAGTATAAAATATTCTACAAATAAAAAAGGTAAAGATAAACTGCCTATGCAACAAGATGAATAAAAAATTTTCATATACATGAAACTTCTCTGTTATTTACTTTTCTTCGCACATAAATGTTCCATGATATTAGTACCAACAGCGGAATTCTTTTCATACTTTAGCGTACTTTTTGTTCATTTATTCTGTCTTCACTTTTAAGTAAATGATAACCATTTTGTCCTTCCAAACAATAATAATGCTAACTTAGTTTTACTTAGTAAAAAAATTGTGTAAGAGGATTTTTCATCCTTGAAAGTTGTTCCATTTCAGTGGTTTCTAAACAGAACCGCTTTAAATGCTTTCAATGATATTTACAGAAACAGAAGCAACATGAGTGAAAAAATTTAAGAAAAGAAAATAATAGAAGTTCACGTTCTCCGTTCTTGTTTCTCAATATCAGTAGTTAAATTAGCTTTCTTTCTAGATTTCTAGCAAATGAAGTACTTTGTTTAAGAGCACTAAATAAAAATAATACATGGATCTTAACTTTCAGTTCAGAGTGCATTTTAATTACATGTTTCATTACTGCAATTTTTCACACAGAACCTTCCAGCATATCAGGCTGCCAATAAGCGGATAAGATTGCTTGGAAGCTAATATTAATTTTTGGCGACTGAATGCGCTGGTTGCAAGGAGGTTTCGATGCTATCTTTATTTATGATGAGAGCCCACCAGCGGCCAAGCGGTAAAGTCGCTAAATACTGGTAGTTCGGTCTAAGGTTCGAATTCCGTGAACGGGCTGGCTGCATAGGCGTTTTCGTAGTTTTCCGCATGTGTAATGTGTATACAAGCCAATTTCCCTTAGAAAGTCCTCCACGAAGGCATCCCTCCCCTTAGACAGATAGCCCTCGAGGCTTCGCCGTAATTAAATAAACCTAAACCTATTCGAAATGTAAATATGAAATAATTACTTTCAGGAAGTCTATAAATGCCTTCATAATAGGGAAGGTAACCCTCGAATGCTTTGTCATAATTTACTGCTTATTTGTCTCTTAAAAAGAATAACACTGGAATTATAATAATAATAATAACGGTATGTTAAAATATCTTTCCCATCATCGTATTTCTTTGTTTCGAGGATTCATTTTTTTTTTTTTTTTTTTTTTTTTTTTGGTGAGCGCAAGTATTTACTACTTACATATAATGTTGAGAAATGAATCAGTAATTTTTACATTCTGCAGTCATAAAACGTTATCGGATTTAATACACATAGGCAACTAGCCGTTTAGCGTTTTAATTTTTACATTCTGCAGTCATAAAACGTTATCGGATTTAATATACATAGGCAACTAGCCGTTTAGCGTTTCAACTGAAACCTTATGCTTAAAGACACAAATTTGTTATTATTATTATTGTTTTTATTAATATTATTTTTTCAGTTTTTTCCGCGTGTAATGGAACAAGTTATTATTATCCATTATCATTGTTAGTTTTATCATTCCTATCTTAGAATGAATAGATAAGCAGTTATCTAAATAGAGGTACTTAAAAATTGCCTTCGCACCTTTGACTTAAAAAGGTAGACCCTTAATTTTCAATAATATTCAAATTATATTTCAAAATAAAATATATATTATAAAATTATAAATATTCACGTAATAGTTGAGGCATATGTCAGAAATATTTTTGAATATCTGTCTGCATTAAAACCGTTAAATCGGAAATTTAAATGCCGTTTTCTGAGTTTTGAATTTTAATTGATTGAAACTATTACAATTCTAATTACTCTGAAGATAACTGATGACATGCTTTGGAATTTTTTGTTTTTGTATATATCTAATAATGTGTATAAAAGTTATTTATCTTTATCTTGGGATAAAGCTAAATAACTTTATCTTTATCTTGGGAAAATTTTATCTTGGGATTTGTTTATGCTGTTGTTGTGTTGTTGTGACTTATGTCACTTGTCTGACAGTAACATCAGAACAAGCCCACGAAATTCATCGTGACAAGGAGTGAAAGATTACGCCTGTCGTTAAAAATTGCCTTGAGCCACCATACAGGTGACAATACGACTTTGCTCAGCTCTGTCCCCCAATTTTGAAAGAGAGCACCCCCTGAGGACGGGTCCGAGGGTCTCCCATCCCTTTTCCTCCAGCACCAACCTCTTGTGAGGACTTTAGGATCGTTTTATATTTGGAGTGCCCCCAAGCAGCACAGACACTATACGTTTACAAACATACACCCCTTATCCCGGATTCACATCCGAGCCCCTCGGTACGGCAGTCAGCCTGGATTTGCTTATTAAATTATTAAAGCTTGCTCATAAAAATATTAAAATTTTAAAACACAGTACTTGTTCCAGTGCTGCACTTAATATATAACATTTGAGTATATAATAGTATAACATTTAAAAAATATTGTTAATTAAAAATAAAAGCAAGTATTAGCATTGAAAATAAATCTGCACTAATGTTTGCTGGTATTACTTATCTTCAAAAATAAGTTACTGAGCAACTGATGAGTGCTACAAAAGTAAACTGATCAGTTATCAAAAATCCATATTAGCTTGAAATGTAATAATATCGGTTTTCAAATTTATTAATTTTAAGTTCATTTTTTTTACTTTTAAGAGTAAGAATTTACTTGCATTAAAGAATATTTTTCATTGTAATTTCTTGTAAAATGAAGAAACAACTTGAAAAGTAAAAAAAAAAAAAAAAAAAAAAAATAAGAAAATAGAAAAATCAGTATTCGGATTAGTACTCGAAATTCAATAAATGAAAAAGAAAAAAAAAATTTACGCTTTTCCATACAAATTAGAAATAAATCTACAAATAACTGTTGCATTTTTCTATGCGCGTTCTTGGGGTGTAAGTATTCCACTTAGCAATTAGGCACTTCCGCTTAGCAATTAGAAGATCCACGGTTTGAATCCCGGCTACGCCGCTGTTGACATTCATCGTCCGAAATTCCTAAAGATCCGTATGTATATCTCTATGAACTAGTTAACTGTCTAAACATCTTTAAAAACAACAGCCATATAGATAAGAATTTTAAGATGCTTAGAAATCGCGCTACATCTAGTTTAAAAAAGGAAAAAAACTCATATTTTATAAGGTTTTTTAATCCCTCCTTTCTGCATGCCTTCGGGGTATAACAATAGCACACTCGGCGCGTATTCGAGAGGTCCAGGTTCTAGCCCCGTCAAGCGGATCGCACATTCTTCATAATCAAAATTCCTAATGACTCTACAGTGGAGCTCGAACTAAAAGGTGGTGAAGGGGGATTCTTCATCACCAAGATTTGGTGACTGGGTCCCTTAATCCTCCGTCGCCCTTTAAAAGGAGGAGTATATAAGGTCTTTTATCCCTCCTTCCTGCATGCCGTCGTGGTGCAACGGTAGCACCAAAGAATCTCTGAGGAGAAGAATGAAAGCTTCCATAGACGCAATGTAAACCTGTTTCGCCTCTGCGCAGCTATACCGAAGAGCCACGGCTATGCAGTGAAACATCAGCGCAGGGTGAAATTTAGATAGCGCCGTCCGAGGAAATAGTAAATTTTTTACTTCGAAATAACTCAAAATGTTTTATTTTCATACATATCTGAGTTTTATGAGCAAAATGCTGTTAGTTGGAATTTCGGGTGAATTATAGGAATCCTATCCAATTTTTACTTTCAATTTAAACAGCGAGCCATACGAAGACAAAATTTAAATGAAATAAATTGTGAAGTTGATCTTTTATGTTCTTATCTTTAATTGTTTCGCATGGAACATCCTAAAGTTCAATTGCAAAATGAATTGAAAAAAAAATGAATAAATTTTATGAGCCTTATTTTTCCCCCTTAACCTTCCTTTCTCCTAACATTTAATTGTGTAAACTTAAAAAGGGGGGAAAACACATGCCATACAATACGTAATAAATTTTTATGAATCCATAGTTAAAATTTTACAGTGAAATTTTAAAAGCAAAATTTGCATACAACTAACTTAAACAGAAAAAATAATTAAAGACAATCAAAAGCACCCCAAAATAAATTGAAAACACTGAAATACATTATAATTATCCGACAATAACTTAAAAAAAAATTACCATGAAAACGTTTAGACAATTATTTGGAATGACCATTATGAAAACCAAGAGCAAAGTTTGCACCCAATAGCCAAAGCCTTTTCACTTACAGCATTACATTTAAAAAGTCTTCTAAAGAATTTCACATGACTAGAACCAAGTACCTTTGACTACAACAAAGAACCTTTTCGAACAACGCGGTAAAAGATTGCTAATATGGCCGAAGACAAACTTCTTCTGTGCGCTTCTCCTCGGATTACTTCTTGCTTTTCTAGGGTGCGTTTTTGTGCTGTCTTTAGTGTCTCGGCGCTTGAATCACCATGGAAACGTTGAATAGTGCGGCGAATATTTCTCCCTCGGAGGAAAATTTTCCCCCGCTTCGTGATACACCGGCTGCTATCGGCGAAGAAGCTAAGCCTACCTCGTGGTCCGATGTGATGGACAACAATGATATAATGGATGCTGGAACGGACTCGATGGAAAACGGATCATCTGAAAAGGAATCGTTGGAATTTCTGCGTAATGTAAACCGGCTAAATCCCACGAATATTAACATCATCAAAAAATGTGTTTCAATTAACGTGCAAATTGTTAAAAAGTTAGACCAGGCTCACGCGGACGCAGTTATCAAGTTCTACGGTGTGTGCCTAGAAAAATTACAAGCTGCTATCCAACGGGATTGTGCGCTCTTGGATACTCCAGTGTTTTTAGCGGATCACATAATTAGTGAAATTAAACAGAATGTGAAATTGTATCAAGAATACTCCGTGGACCTGCAAGGTAAGTGTGCATGGTTATGTTATAATCTGTACGACTCTACCAAACTTGTTTTAGATGTAACCTGTAATGAAAATGCTAGTAATTCTCATGGTACCAAAATTGTTAAAAATAAGAGAAAAAATTGGGCCAAACACGCTAAAATTAATGATGATGATGGCTTTCAGAAACCATCAAAAACTGCAAAAGGAGTTCGGCTGACTCAGCCTCAGGCTATCCTGCCTTTGCAAAACAAATTTGCTAACTTATCGGTTCAAAATCCTAATACTGAAATTTGTCATGATTTAGTAGATGAACATGTTAATGCTTGTATAGAAAATGTTGTTAAAAATTCTGATGTTGTATGTACTAATACTTCTTATGATAATAATGATGATAATGTTAATTCTGTAAACCAAGCTGGTGATGTAAATCCCCAGTCAGGAAACTCGCACCCGCAGTATGACCTGCAAGCCCCCCCCCCTCCTATTATGGTTAGGCCGAAAGTCGGCACTAAATACTATGATTTTTTGAAAGAGGTAGCGACAGAACTACCAGACTGCAAGTTCTTTGGCCGGGTCACTGGCGAATTTTTAAAAGTACTCCCTTCCACTGCCGAGGATCATCGGACTTTAAGCGAATTCTTCCTGGCTCACAAAATTGAGCATTATGTAGTTAACCCAAAAAACAAAAAACCAGTCAAGGTCCTTATTAGAGGCCTCCCTATCGACGCAGATGTAAATACTATTGCAGAGGCACTGCGTGAACTAAATTTCAATATTAACAAAGTCGTGCAATTAACGAAGTATCGTACCAAGGCACCAATGCCGTTATATCAGGTACAAATTTTCCCAGATAAAAACTTGGATGATATTTACAAAATCAAGCATCTAATGTATTTTAACATTACAATAGAAAAATATATTAGCAAAAATCAGGTCCCGCAATGCCATAATTGTCAGAAATGGCATCATTCTTCTGACAATTGTCATGTCGCACCTAGGTGCGTTAAATGTGCGGGTTTTCATAAAACTGGAAACTGTGACAAGCCAGGAAAAATTGAAAATCCTGTTTGCGTGAATTGCCTTGGGCCTCACGTGGCTTCGTATAGAGGGTGCCCCAGGTTCCCTACATACAAAAAAGCTAATAAAACCAATAATACTAGGCCAGGAGTCAGTTATGCTCAGGCAATTAAAAATACTAACAAAGTCAGCAATGCCTCTGCCACAAGTGTCTCTGCGGATGCGGGTCAGGCAAAAATGTTACACCCAAAAAAAGCTGATTTACCCAGTTATGTAAGCAAACCAAGTCTCAGGCATGAAAATGCTCTTAAATCTACTTCTGAATATATAAGCAATGATAAGAAAAATTTTAGTCATGGTTCAAATGATATTTTTGAACTCATAAACATAATGAAGGAAATTGAACATATCTTCGGATGTAATTTAAGTAAAATTATTAATGTGTATAAAAGTAAACTGCCTGAACTCAGGAAATGCGAGCATATCCTGGACAAGATCCAGGTTCTGCATATTATGCTTGAAGAAATACACGGGCTCGCACAAAATGAGTGATTATGCATAATGACCTTATAATTGTAACATGGAACGCAAACGGATTGCACCATAAATTAGATGAATTACGCATTTTTGTAAATGAGCACTGTCCTGATATTTTACTCCTACAGGAACACAAGCTTAGTCCACACACGAATGTCCAAATCGCCAATTACTGTGTCTACAGGCTCGACCGGGAAAGGACCAACAGCCATCCAGGAGGTGGACTTCTAATCCTCGTCAAGCGCTCCATCACCCATCATCACACAACACTGCCACAGCTTTTAGGCCTTGAAGCCATAGCTATTACAGTCACTACACTCACCTCACATCCACTCACTGTTATCTCTGCCTATACACCCAGCAACAAAAGATCACAAGCAAATATTGCGCAGGATTTTGAAGCGCTATTCAAACTTAACAGGAAAACAATCATAGGCGGAGACTTCAACGCACACCACCGCGCATGGAACTGCAGTAGATCAAACTACCTAGGCTCTGTACTTCACCGATTTGCCACTGAGGCCGGTGTTACCATTGCAGCTCCAGACACACCAACACGCTACAGTGCCAGATCAGCGAATGTTCTGGATTTCTTCCTTCTAAAAGGTTGTTATCACAGATCCATTCAAACCCTCACCGAGTTATCCTCTGACCATAATCCGGTCATGATACAGGTGGGAACTTCTGTCTGTAGCACACCACACAAAAAGGCCTTTATTACTAACTGGGCAGGATATGCCAAAGCCTTAAACAACACCACATTACACATTCCAACAGCCACCACGGGTGATGAATTAGATGCTTTAGTTCAAGATTTTACTGCAAATTTAACAACTGCCTTGGATGCAAACAGCATACCAGTCACCCACAGGCACAAAGCAACTGATCCAGAGCTTAAGAAACTTATACAAGAAAGAAACGCTGCCAGAAAGGTCTGGCAAAGGCATCGTTTCCCGGCAGATAAAACCACACTCAATAGACTGAATCATCTGGTCAGGACTCGAACTTACAAACATACACAACGCGACTGGACCAACTATCTCACGTCCCTTTCAGCAGATCCTAGCTCTGTCTGGAAGGCGACTGCTAAACTCAAGAGATGCTACACAAACATTCCGCCCCTAAACGGCCAACAAAATATTGCCCTCACAGATATTGAGAAAGCTGAGTCACTAGCTGATCACTATGCTTCTCAATTTTGCACAAACAACATTTCTCACCCTCAAACAGAACATCTTGTTAACACCACACTCACAGAATTTCTTTCAAAACCACGCACAAACAACATCACTCCTGTCAGACCCTCGGAGGTCTATGGCTACATCGAAAAACTGCTGATCAAGAAAAGCCCTGGCATTGACAAGATCTCAAACAAAATGATCAGAAACATGGGAACACTCATGCTGCTGAAACTCACTTCAATCATCAATGCCATCCTAAGACTTGGACACTACCCAATGCCATGGAAGATTGCTATCATCGTGCCCATCCTTAAGCCTGGAAAGCCTCCAACAGAACCAGCCTCCTACAGACCAATCAGTCTTCTGTCCTCGCTCAGCAAGGTGGCAGAGCATATCATCCTGACGAGAATCCAAGCCTACATGGATCTTAAAAATCTTATTATCCCTCAACAACATGGTTTCAGGAAGAAACATTCCTCTGTCCACCAGCTGTACCGGGTGACAGATTACATCTCCAAAGGACTGCAGGAGCGGCAGACCACAGGTGCCATCTTCCTTGATGTAGCTAAGGCCTTTGATCGGGTCTGGCTGGAGGGCCTCATGCACAAAATCATCACTCTGGGTTTCCCAGATTACATCACAGCCATCACCTACTCCTATCTTAAGGATAGACACTTTGTCGTTCGTGTAAACAACACATACTCAACCACACGGGCTATCAGGGCTGGGGTCCCACAAGGGAGCCTCCTTGGGCCCATCTACTATAATATTTACACGAACGATATCCCACAAACACCACACACCACCCTGGCTATGTACGCTGATGACACGGCAATACTCTCAAAAAATGCATCTCCTGGTCCAGTTATACAAGCACTCCAATCTCACATCCACACACTTGAGTCCTGGCTTACTGCCTGGAAATTCAAAATCAACGTAGACAAGTCGGAGGCGATCTGGTTTACAAAAAAAGTACATATCGACTTGGAGGATATCCTCATGTATAATACCCCTATACAGTGGACTAGGCAAGCCCGATACCTAGGCATCACTTTGGATAGGCGACTCACATGGACCCCACACATTACACAACTTATTGCCAAGTTCCGTGCTCGTAAACGAACACTTACCCCCTTAATTAGCCGGAACTCCGTTCTCTCTATTGATAATAAGTTGCTCATTTACAAGACCCTTTTGCGTCCCATACTTTCTTATGCCTGCCCTGTTTGGGGATATACCAGCAACACTAATATCAACAAACTGCAAGTCTTGCAGAATGTCACCCTTAGGCAAATTTCCAGAAGCCGATGGTTTATTAGAAACACGGCAATCCATGAGGAGTTGGAAATACCAACAATCCCAAATTATTTTGCACTCCTCGCAGAAAAATTCTATGAAAACATTCCCAATGTAAATAACAATTCAATTACTGTACCTCAATATGACTATACACTTGATTTAATAGCAAGCGCCCGCTTGCGATCCTAAGACATCTAAATTAACCCCTTTTTCCTGTTAACCAAATTATGTAAACACCTTTCCTTACTTCAGCTTTGTTTTGTTTTTTATGATCTTATGAATAGATCTGTACTGCTGCCTGACTCTTATTTTTGTAAATAATGTACATAATTCCTATTTTATATTTTATATATGTTTTCCTACTATGTATTATTTAAGTATCTCTGGATTTATTTTGTATTTATGTATCTATGTGTGTTATTATGAGTTACCCAACTGTGTTATTATGAGTGGTCACACGGACGCTTGTTCGGACTAGCAATAGGAAATTTCTTTTACATGCCATTGCACACTTACCTCCGTCTAAAGGCTTATCAGTTCACTGGTTGTTTCTTCTGGACTCTGTCACCGGTTCGTGTATGAACTGTCATAGTGTTCGAATCTTCAAGTTAATTGCTCGATGTCTCAATGAATCGAAAATCGCACGCATATTATCCCGGGATAGCGTTGTCACGCGGGCACCCACTTTGCGATAACTCATCGAGTTTGCCTGAGCCGAAGACATGCATGCTGGATGTTATTTCGCACATGCGCAGTGAGGTACGGAGGGTGGATGGATTGCCCCTTTAAAATAAGCTTCAGGGATATTCATAATTTGTCTCTTCGGTCTGACGGAGCCACATTTGCCCCGGGGAACCTTTACTTCTTCTCCTTAGATATTCTTTGGGTAGCACACTCGGCGCGTATTCGAGAAGTCCAGGTTCGGCCAAAGCTTTTCTCGAAAGAAACTAAAAAGGCAGAAAAGCACTTACAAATTTTAAGAAATCAATAGCTTTAAATTCATTTTAGGGCACACTAAACAAGAAAAAGCTAATATATTAACAAATATCAACTAAAAATGATATTTTAAGAACGGATTTAAAACGGATTGTTGATTTGAATGTCATCTATATCGTCTCCGAAACTAAATTTATTATTGTTAATGCCCACACAAAAGCATAAAACGGGTTTAAACAAGCATAGATAACTGGTAACTAATTTTCGTGCCATTAAATAGCCTATAAATTTCACGTCATGCTCGAAATTCAAAAACTCTAACCACTTAAATCTATTGCAACTGCAAGATTGCAAATTTCATTTTGATACAAAAAGAGCACTAGTTATAAAATTTTGCATGAAAATATCATTCAGCTCAGAATTAAGTTACAAACTCCAATGCTTAAGCAGTAGAGCAAGGAGCCCTGACAGTTATAGGTGGAGAATTTGATTTATTTGCACTCCAGTTTATTATACGGAAGTTACGAGTAAAATGCGTTAAATAGCTGTGCTTTGAATCCAGAGTTAAAATGCGTTAAATAGCTGTGCTTTGAATCCAGAGTTAAAATGCGTTAAATAGCTGTGCTTTGAATCCAGAGTTAAATGCTGAACTTGAGCAATCCGGTCGCATGACTTGCTTGACGATGCTTCATTCAAAGCAAGTTGGGGGTGTGCAGCCTTCTGTGGAGGTTAGTCTTCGGAATTTTTGTCTCTTCTCACATCATTTCCGAGCTATCTTTCAAAATATGCAAGTTCCTTAAAAGATGATTTCTTGTTCTGAAAGGATCTTACTTTAATATAGACAGCGTTTTGATAATCGATTGGAAGCACATTTTTCTTTCATGGTAAACATATTTGTGTGTATTTGTGTAACATCCCTCATAGCAAATCGAAAAGTTGAAAGTGGCCTGAGGTGTCCGCGGAGCCATCATCTACCGGTTCGTCCGGGCTTCATTACTCATTTTTGTAATCATAGGTCCCGGCTGGCCACTGCTCGTCCGGGAACACGTGGAGAGGAACGGCGAGCACCTGGGGGGCCCCAATCACCGCTGACCTCGCAGGGTCAAAGAGGCCGCTCGCTTTGGGATGCCATTAGCTCCATACCCTCCACCCTACCTGTCATGGGGTTGCCAAATATTCAGAGCATCGCCAAATTTTAGATCCTGCTGTAGTATTTAAGTAGGTCCTAGGGAAAATATGTATATATATATATACATTAAAAAAAAAAAAGAAAAAACCATCTTATCGATTAAGTGACAGCCAGATCCTTAAATAAGTACAGTATGAGGTACAAAGTAAATACAATAAAGTACAGTAACAGTATGAGGTGCAATTAATGTAAAATCATGTCACTAATAAAACAGCATTATTAAATTACTCCATTTGCATAGTTTCTTAAAACACCATCTCAGAAATTTCGCTGTAGAACACGTTTCTGATTTGAAACAAACTTCGGTAGTAGCGAATCACTTTTTATGTCTTTACTCCAAATTCATTAAAATGCATTCTAATCCTATTACTGAAATATAACTGCACATACGAACATAAATAGGGGAAGTGTAATACAGTACCACACTCTTACGGTATTACACTTCCCCCCCCCGTCTTTCATAACACTAGTTTCAGCTTTGACATTTTGGCTTAAAAATTTGAAAATCCTAAATTAAATACAAGTAAACGTAATTCTTTTGAGTACGTGACAAAATCAATGAAAACTATGGAACGCTGGCTTATGAAACATAGTTAATTTTAGTTACAGGTTTCAAGAAGTCAGTTAAACTTAGTTTTTTTGGTCTGAGACACTTTTTCAGAATACCTTCTTCGCTGTGGTTAGGGAGCTCTCGCAATTTTTATCAAGACAGCTTTGGTAATTTTATTCCCCCCCCAAAAAAGGGAATTTTACCTATTTAGAAATAGGTAAATAAAGGAGAAAAGGACTCCTTAACAATTTTAGTAACATTTGGGAATTTGAAAAGAAACATTTTATTGATCGAATTCTCATGTATGTTTTAATTTTTGAAACTTACTATAGTTTCTGTCAAGTTAAATGTTTAGCACAATTTTTTGTTTTTTCCTACTTAGCACATCTGCCTAAGAGCGGGAAGCCGCCGTGGAAGTTTTTCTTAAGGTATGCTATTTCATATTTACAATACACGTGGGTAAAATTGCAAGAACATGCGTATAGCTGGCTTGATGCGTATGAAAGGAATTCCAGCAGAAAATACCAGTTTTATCCATGCAACCACTGATAAATCACTTCCCTTGAAAAAGAAGCAACTTTCCAAGCCCATTACAGAAAATCTACTTAGTTTATTAAGCTCTTAACAGACTTATTGGAATTTTCTTCTAATTGCAAAATATTATTAAGAAAAAAAGTTTAACATTCGTGTTATGCTGGTAAGTTTCCTAAAAAGTGACGAAAAAGATTCTTACTCATTATACTCAATAGCATTGAAAGTCTATACTATTAAAATCTGTGCGCGTCTGTTTGTTTGTTTGTTTGTTTGTTTGTTTGTAACATCATCTTCTCAAGAACGGCTGGGTGCAGAGCTTAGCGGAAGGTACCGTTGGATTCGTCGTGTCCGTGGGAAGCCATTTTGACCATTGGCATCTTTGTGCGATTATAATTAGGCGAGATATTAATTAAAAACTAATTTTCTCCCTACTTTCCCTACGTTTTTCACTTTCTTACTCGAGTTTTCCCAATTTTAGGGATTTGGCTACGTGCCAAATTTGTTTTTCTCGAATATCTCCGGAACGGCGCCGAGTTGGAATTCGAAACGCATATCTCCGGATGCCAAAAAAATCAACGAATCCATCGATACCGGTCCCATCTTCGTACGACAATAATCGGCGGAGTTATTAATTAAAAACTGCGAAAACGTTATTTCATTTTTCGGAGTGGCAACTGTCTCGGAATTAGCTGAGATAAAATTGCTTTTTCCAAAGCGCCGGGGGGGCGGAATTGCTTCCGTTTCAGATTTGTGCTGGCGAAAGGTCACGTGTCAATTTCTTTTTTTTTCCAAATATCTATGGAACCGGGTCGAGTTGGAATTCGAGAGAGGTATCGCCGGATTGCAAAAAATTCTCGGAATCCATTGATGCCATTCTCATCTTCGTACGACTTTAATCAGCTGAGATATTAATTAAAAACTGTGAAAATGCTAATTTTCCCCCTCATCTTTCCGAGTGGCTACAGTTTCTTGAACCGCTAGAGATAAAAATCAAGGTTATATTCTGAAGTTTTAATAAAACACGCGATTTCATGTTACCTCACGGTGTATTGAAAATATTTCGTTAATGTCAGCATTTTAAACTAACATTCTTTTAATTTCAGGTTTTTATAATTGCCACGATATGTTATTGCCACGTTAATTCTTTTATTACTATTGAGTAAAAGTTGTTATATTACATTAAATTTAAATGATGGCGTTCTTGAAGTTGTACAATTTTAATCAGCTGAGATATTAATTAAAAAATCTGAAAGCGCTATTTTTTTAAAATATGTAATTTTTTTTGGAATAATAAATTTAATCTTTTTGAATAATATATTTTTTCATGGTTTTGGATACGTCTACTTAATTTACATATGCTTTTTGAATTTAAATGATATCGTAAATTAGTTCGCAACAATAATAATTATTAATTTTTTTTTACGATTCAAATTTCTTAATTAAATTTTAATTGAATATGAGCTTTTCCTTGCAGCAACGACGCAAAAGAATTATTTAAATTTAATTTAACTTAACTATATTCTTGTGAAACAACTTTGTTGAAACTTTGTCCGGATTCTGTAAATTTAAACATTTTTTTTTCGTTTGGATTTTAAATTGAACATGTGACCCTTGGAGACGGTATATGAGAACTTTTTTTATTATAAATAATTATGAATTGATAATCGCATTAATATATATATATTGATACAATTTTGTGTGTGATTATGTTGAAGATTATAAAAAATAAAGGAATTTTAATAACGAATCTATTGTTTGAATAACAAACCCGAAAATTTTCGTGATTTCTCTTTCTACAACGGCCCATTAGCGGCACCGTAAAGTCACTGAACACTGGTAGTTCGGTCCGACTTTCGAATCCCGGCGAACGGGCTGGCTGCATGTGTGCTTTCGTGATTTTCCACTTGTATATAGTATATTTAGTATCTTCTGGATGCATACATGAATAAAGAGGGCGCAGCCCGCTAAAAACCGCTGAACACTGGTAGTTCGGTCCAACTTTCGAATCCCGGCGAGCAGGCAGGTTACACGGGTGTTTTTGTGATTTTACACATCTCTATCGTGTATGCAGTGTCTTCTAGATACATAAATGAATAAAGCGGCCGCAGCCCGCGCAAGAAAGCAGAACACTGGTAGTTCGCTCCAACTTATGAATCCCGGCGAGCAGGCTGGTTGCATGGGTGTTTTCATGATTTTCCATATGTGTATCGTGGAAGCAGTGTCTTCTTAATACATATGTGCATAAAGCGGACCCAGCCCTCGCAAAACCGATGAACACTGGTAGTTCGGTCCAACTTTTGAATCCCAGCGAGCAGGCAGGCTACGCATGTGTAATGTGTATGCAATGTCTTCTGTATGCATAAGTGAATAAAGCGGGCGTCATAATCACTGAACACTGGTAGTTCGGTCCAATTTTCGAATCCCGGCGAACGGGCTGCTGCATGGGTGCTTTCGTGATTTTCCGCATGTATATAGTATATTCAGTATCTTCTGGATGCATACATGAATAAAGAGAGCGCAGCCCGCTAAAAACCGCTGAACACCGGTAGTTCGGTCCAACTTTTGAACCCCGTCGAGCAGGCGGGTTACACGGGTGTTTTTGTGATTTTACACATCTCTATCGTGTATGTAGTGTCTTCTAGATGCATAAATGAATAAAGCGGGCGCAGCACGCGCAAGAAAGCTGGACACTGGTAGTTCGCTCCAACATACGAGTCCCGGCGAGCAGGCTGGTTTCATGATTTTCCGCATGCGTATCGTGTATGCAGTGTCTTCTGGATACATATGTGCATAAAGCGCGCGCAGCCCCCGCAAAACCGATGAACACTGGTAGTTCGGTCCAACTTTCGAATCCCGGCCAGCAGGCGGGCTACATGGGTGTTTTTGTGATTTTACGCATGTGTATCGTCTATGCAATGTCTTCTGTATATGCATAAGTGATGCATAAGTGAATAAAGCGGGCGCAGCCCGCGCAAGAAAGTTAAACACTGGTAGTTCGGTCCAACATACGAGTTCCGGCGAGCAGGCTGGCTGCATGAGTAGTCACCGCTGGACATTGTTAGTTCGTTCCAACTTTCGAATCCCGAAAATTTGCCTGCTGGCTGCATGGGTGTTTTCGTTGTTTTACGCATGTGTATCGTGTATGCAGTATATTCTGGATGCAAACTTTCATAAAGCGGGGGCAGCCCTCAAAAACCGCTGGACACTGGTAGTTCGTTCCAACTTTCGAATACCGGCGAAATTACATTAGGAACTCTTATGCACACGAACAATGAATAGCGGCAAAGGCGCTGAACACTGGTGGTTCGTACCAAATTTAAAATCCCCTTGAGCGGGCTGGCTGCATGGGTGTTTTCATGTATGTGTATCGTGTATGCAGTGACTTCTGGATGCGTATGTGAATAAAGCGGGGGCAGCCCGCGCAAAACCGATGAACACTGGTACTTCGGTCCAACTTTGGATCCCGGCGAACGGGCTGACTCCATGGGTGTTTTCTTGATTTTACGCATGTGTATCTTTTATGCACTATCTTCTGCATGTATACGTGAATAAAGCGGGCACAGCACGCGCAAAATCGATGAAAAATTGTATTTCGGTCCAACTTTCGAATCCCGGACAGCGGGCTGGCTGGAGGGGTGTTTTCGTGATTTTACGCATGTGTACGGTGTATGCAGTATCTTTTGCATGCACACGTGAACACTGTTTTGCGCGGGCGCAGCCCGCCCAAAAGCGCTGAACACTGGTATTTCGGTCCAACTTTCGAATACCCGCGAAAGGTGCTGGCAGCATGGGTGTTTTCGTCATTCTCCGCATGTGTATCGCGTATGCGGTAACTTCTGGATGCATAGGTGAAAAAAGCGGGGGAAGCCCGCGGAATGCCGCTAAAAAATGGTAGTTCGGTTAAACTATTCAATACCGGCCAAATTTGAACATGGGAATTCTTTTAAAAACGAACAATGATAAGCGGGCTTCAGCCCGCTCAGCTGGCGGGCTTGCCCGCTAGTCTATACTATTAAAATCTGTGCGCGTCTGTTTGTTTGTTTGTTTGTAACATCATCTTCTCAAGAACGGCTGGGTGTAGAGCTTAGCGGAAGGTACCGTTGGATTCGTCGTGTCCGTGGGAAGCCATTTTGACCATTGGCATCTTCGTGCGATTATAATTAGCCGAGATATTAATTAAAAACTAATTTTCTCCCTACTTTCCCTACGTTTTTCACTTTCTTACTCGGGTTTTCCCTGTTTTAGGGATTTGGCTGCGTGCCAAATTCGTTTTTCTCGAATATCTCCGGAACGGCGACGAGTTGGAATTCGAAACGCATATCCCCGGATGCCAAAAAAATCAACGAATCCATCGATACCGGTCCCATCTTCGTACGACAATAATCGGCGGAGTTATTAATTTAAAACTGCGAAATCATTTATTTCAGCGCTAATTCTTCCAAGTGGCAACAGTCTCGGTAGTCGCTTCATATAAAAATGCTTCTAATCGCCAAGGCCCTTCGCCTCTAAAAAACTGAGAATAAAAAATGAAAATAACTTAAAGGAATAAACTAAAAATAAAATAAAACTAAAAATAGAAACATTCTCTTCATTTAGTTGTCGTTAATTGATTGCAGATTGGTTTAATCGACGTCAAACATAAAATAAAAGTTTTGCTTTCTGGTTTGGCAACAGATCAAATAGAATCAAAAGTTTTGTTTCCTGGTATGGCAACAAAAAAATTTATTTACGAATTTGTGTTTCGGAAGGATAGCGTACGAAAATTTTCTCTGATACCAAATATCGTAAATATTCATATTATTACATATTGCACCTAATCTTTAATTCTTTTTACAGGACATTTGATTGTTTTTTGCATTTATATTTGTAGTTTTAGTACTTTAAAGTAGTATTCTAGACTTTTATATGCTTCTGTTAGGTTAGAACTTGAGAATTCTTAGGAACATCAATTTTTGTGATATATTTAATATTTTCTTCGTATTTTTTTAAAGATATATTCATTCGTATTATATATTTGTGTTTTTGTTGCTTAAAAAATTTCATTTACGTTTTATATTTTTAACATTTTACTGTGTGCGGTAACAACTATCGTTTTAAGGCGATCGAATGTTCTTTTATTAGATGTAGTAGTTCATTTTTGCTTTTAAATTTCAGAATTGATTTCATAGCTTTTTAATTTATCTTTGCATTTATACTTTTATTTATTTTGTGTTTATAATTTTCATTTTGTTTTTACGTGAGTTGTTGTACGATAATAACTATCGTTATAAGGCGATCGAATGTTCTTTTTTTAGATGTATTAGTTCATTTTTGCTTTTAAATTTCAGAATTGATTTCATAACTTTTTAATTTATCTTTGCATTTATACTTTTATTTATTTTGTGTTTGTAATTTTCATTTTATTTTTATGCGCATTGTTTTCAGATTAGCTGAATTATTAGAAATATTTTCATGATTGTTATGTGTGCTTAGAATTTTCATAGTATTACCCATATTATTTGGTATTTACCAGCAATTTTGTAATCGGCAAGTTTTGGTTTCAGAATTTTTGACTTTTTTAAATTAAGTAGCTCTTGAGCGGATAAGTTTTCATTTAGTCTGGAATTATTTACATTTAGAATGCATTAACTAATTTTCAGGAGTACTGTTTTAACGAACAAGTTTTTTTCTTTCATCTTTTACGTTCGATTATTACTTTTTTAGTTCAGTTATTGTTTTAGTAGAGTAGTATTTTTTTTAACACACTGAAATGCCGAAACGGAAAAGAAGCATTACGGGAGATGCATCGAGAAGACGAAGAGCTGAAGCACAAAGGTTACGGCGAGCTACAGAAAATGAAGAAGAAACCGCTAGCAGACTGAGTGCGCAAGCAGAGCGCCAAGCAAACCTACGTGTTCAAGAAACGGAAGAAGAAACCGCTAGCAGACTGAGTGCGCAGGCAGAGCGCCAAGCAAACCTACGTGGTCAAGAAACAGAAGAAGAAACCGCTAGCAGACTGAGTGCGCAAGCAGAGCGCCAAGCAAACCTACGTGGTCAAGAAATGGAAGAAGAAACCGCTAGCAGACTGAGTGCGCAAGCAGAGCGCCAAGCAAATCTACGTGGTCAAGAAACAGAAGAAGAAACCGCTAGCAGACTGAGTGCACAAGCAGAGCGCCAAGCAAACCTACGTGGTCAAGAAACGGAAGAAGAAACCACTATGAGATTCTGCACGCAAGCACAACAGCAAGAAAACTTACGCGCTCAAGAAACGGAAGAAGAAACCAGTTCGAGACTCTGCAGGCAATCACATCGGCAAGCAAACCTACGTGCTCAAGAAACGGAAGAAGAAACAAGTAGGAGACTCAGCAGGCAAGTGCAACGTCAAGAGAACTTGCGCACTCAAGAGTCGGAACAGGACGCTACTACACGAAGAACGCAAGACACTGCACGTCACAGACAAGTCAGATCCGAAGAAACAATGTCTGTACGAGAAGACAGGCTACGCAGGAATGCAGCACGACGTTCGCGTAGCACTCTGCACAATGCAGGAAGATGTGCACTCGAAGTTTACGTTGAGCAACACACCGCCGGTTCAATGGAAGCTTCCTGCGATCTCTGCAACGGATTGTTCTTTACGGGAGAAAGGAACGCAAGGGGAAGATACATGCACTGCTGTAACAATGGGAAAATTGTCGAAGCTGAAAGAAGATATCCAGAAGAATGGTGCAATCTAATGAATGGGAACCACCCGTTTTCTGAAGAGTTTTTTGCCAACATACGCACTTACAACTGCCTGCTGAGTTTTGCTTCATTGGGTGCCAATATAGAAATGCCTACAGGTTCGGGTCCCTACTGTTTCAGGATTCATGGTGCCATATATCATCGGACGAGCCACCTTCATCCGCCTCATCCCGGTCAAGAACAATATGCTCAGCTGTACATTTTAAATTCGGATCAAGCGCTCAGGCAGAGAATGAACATATTTGGAAATGTTGCCCTGAATGCCGAACTGCTGAGACAGTTGGACGCAGTTTTGAGGAACGTTAATCCATATGCCGAAGCCTACAAAATGCTGAAGGAATTCGAAGAAGAAACTCTACGAGAGCAAGGCGCCGAAACTGCTGCGGATATCCGCATGTACATCAAGGGTGAAAGTGTAGGTACGGGCGAACACAGAGGACGTTACAATGCTCCGAAAGAAAATGAAGTTGCAGTCGTCTTCAAGAGTACGGACGGCGCTCCTCCATCGAACCGAGACATCGTGATCCATCCAAGAGGTGGCGGTCTCATCAACATCAGTACCTTAAATCCCAACTTGGAACCGATGACGTACGTGCTTTTCTTTCCTCACGGCGACCAAGGATTCAGAGTCGGACAGCAATACACAGAGCTGCAGTTTTACAGTCACAGGGTGTCCGTACGACGAGATTGCTACAACCCGATTTTGTATGGCCGGAAATTGTTTCAGCAGTATCTCGTGGATGCATACGTAAAGGTCGAAGGCAACAGGATTGCGTACCTCCGGAGTCATCAGACGAATCTGAGAGTGGAAACTTACATGGGTCTTGCCGATCACATTTACAGAGTTGGTCAAGAGACGGGCGTCCGCCCTGGAATACCGGTTATACTTCCGTCAACGTTTATAGGAAGCCCTCGCTGCATGCAGCAAAACTATCAGGACTCGATGGCCATTGTGCGCGACTTTGGTAAACCGGATCTGTTTTTGACTTTCACGTGCAACCCTAAATGGCCGGAAATAACAGAAAACTTATTCCCAGGACAGAAGGCTCACGATGGCCCGGACATCGTTTCGAGGGTATTTGACCTGAAGAAAACAGCTTTGATGCATGATTTGACAAAGAATCACATCTTAGGTGCGACCATTGCAGATATACATGTCATCGAATTTCAGAAGAGAGGACTGCCTCATATGCACCTTTTGTTGTTTTTAGCGGAAGAAGATAAAATAAGAGATGCGGAGTGCATCGACTCGCTGGTGTGTGCTGAACTTCCAGATGCTACTCGACATCCGGAGCTACACGACATTGTGAAGTCATCGATGATTCACGGACCCTGCGGTGAACTGAATCGAAACTCTCCCTGCATGAGTGATGGTGTATGTTCGAAAGGATTTCCGAAACCGTTTCAGGCAGAAACTAAAGAGAACGTGAACGGCTACCCACTCTACAGAAGAAGGGACGACGGAAACTTTATCGTGATCAAGGGTCATGCCGTCGATAACAGATGGGTTGTTCCTTACAATCCGTATTTATCGAAAAAGTACAACGCCCACATAAACGTTGAAGTATGCAGCTCCATAAAATCGGTGAAGTATTTGTTCAAATATGAGTACAAGGGTCATGATGCAGCTAAAGTTGTTCTGGAAGAATCTGGAGATAGAACTTTAATGTGGGACGAGATCAAATGCTTCTTAAATGCAAGATACGTGTCTGCCCCTGAAGCAGCATGGAGGCTGTTTGAAAAGAGAATGCATTCCAAGTCGCACTCCATCATACGACTACCGGTTCATTTGGAAAACCTGCAGCCCGTCTATTTTGCCGAATCTGAAGAAAGGAATGCTTTCCAGAGAGCTGCCGAGAAAAATACCATGCTCACCGGATGGTTTGAACTGAACAGGACAGTTCCCGAAGCGAATGGTTACCTGTATGCCGAAGTGCCTAAACATTTCACCTGGAGGAATCACGCCTGGCAGACACGAGTTAGACTTGGAGATTACATCATTTCAAGAATGTATTCTGTTAGCCCGAAAGATGTTGAGCGTTTCCATCTGAGGTTGCTGCTGTGTCACGTTAAAGGAGCGAAGAGTTTTGCCGACTTAAGAACTTACGAAGGTGTGGAGTATTCAACGTTCAAGGAAGCCTGCCGTGCGAGGCATCTACTGCAAGACGACGAAGAATGGAAAAATACTCTGGCAGAAGCATCGGCTTTTCAAATGCCACCGCAGCTAAGACAGCTTTTTTGCTTCATCTGTGTTTTCTGCAACCCTGCGGAACCCGTCGCTTTGTGGAATGAATTCAAAGAGTCCCTTTCTGAAGATTTTGCGAGATCTTACTCCTTAGAAGACAGTTTCAGCCTTGCACTGAGAAGTATAGAAGACCAGTTAGAAGTGCACAATGTTTCGCTATGTTCTCTTGGTCTCCCGCAACCAACATTGACTGATGCTGTTTCTCTCGAAGTCCCGCAGTTCGATGTCCAATATGAAAACGAACAAGCCGAAGTGTTGAACGGGATGTTGAATCCTGAACAGAAATTAGTTTACGACTCGGTTTTGGAAGCTGTACGAGATGAGAATCCTAACACACCGAAGACATTTTGTGTTAATGCGTTTGCCGGAGCTGGAAAAACTTTCCTTTTTAGGACGATCCTTCATGCTGTTCGAGGAATGGGCCACGTTGCCATTCCCGTTGCGTGGACAGGTATTGCTGCTGTGCTGTTGACCGGTGACAGACCGGAAGAACTGTACACTCTACTTTCAAGTTGCCCGTTCCACTTCTGGAAACTTCTTCGTGCCGTGTGAGACAAGATAGCGCTGAGGGAAGGTACTTGAAGACTGCGAAACTTTTCATATGGGATGAATGCACCATGACGCCTCATTATGCTTTGGAAGCTGTCGACAGATTGCTGAGAGACTTGACCGGACTGGATGTTCATTTTGGCGGTAAAACCTTAGTTTTAGGAGGTGACTGGAGACAAACATTACCTGTTGTCCCACACGGAAACCGAACTTCTGCGATCGAGAGCTGCATCAGGAATTCCTTTTTGTGGCCACATTTCAAACAGTGCACGCTTTCCACCAATATGCGATTGAATCCGGAAGAACAAGAATTTTCAGAATGGCTTCTGCAGTTGGGAGATGGTCGTCTTAGAAATGACAGTGGCTTGGACGAAGACGTTATCGAAATTCCATCTTTGTGTGTGGTCAACAGATCAATTGTAGAAGAAATGTTTGGCTGCGGTAATGAATTCGACTTACAAGACTTGGCCAGTAAAGCGATTTTATGTCCAAAGAACGAGGAAGCTCTGAAGCTTAATGAAGAAATTCTTTCCACGTTTCCAGGTCAAGTTTTCACGCACTACAGTGCAGACTCGGTTATTTGCGATGACGAAGAAGAACAAGAAACGTATCAGCTGGATTTCATCCACAGCCTGACGCCTTCTGGAATGCCACCTCATCGTCTGAATTTGAAAGTTGGAGTTATAGTTATACTTCTACGAAATCTACATCCATCGGTTGGACTCTGCAACGGAACAAGGCTCATTGTGAAGAGAATTATGCCAAACGTTTTAGATTGTGAAGTCATCTCTGGACAGAATGCTGGATCGAGAGTTTTCATTCCACGTGTTGAACTTTCACCATCAGATTCAAACCTCCCCTTTCAGCTCAAGCGAAGACAGTTTCCCATCAGGCTTGCATTTTGTATGACTATTAATAAGTCACAGGGACAGACGCTTAAGAAAGTTGGAATTTATTTACCGCAACCAGTTTTCAGTCACGGAATGCTTTATGTAGCTTTTTCAAGATGTTCGTCTATGAGGAATGTTCGTGTTTTAGTGAAAGACACCAAGAAGCAAGGCCGTTTGATACCCGCATGTTCTAAAGTATTCACAAGAAATATTGTTTACAGGGAGGTTCTGCAGTAAAAAAGTTACTCGAGACATTGAAACAGTGAGATTTTTGCAACACAAAATGAAGTTAATCAAGCCAAAGCAAAAATGAAAAAGATTTGAGGTTTTTGGATGACTGGGATAAATTGAAGCAAGTCAAGATGAAGCTGAAACAGTTTGAGAATGATGCATTAGTCGGCTTTTATGTCTGTTGTTACAAAGTGGAATTTTGGAGTAGTTAGGCAATCGGAAGCTGTATTATTTTTTCAATGTTGTAAATATTTTTTATAAATTTTCCTTTTCAGGTCTACATACAATTGCGTTAATTAATTTTAAAACATTTTATGTATTTTTCTTTTTTAGGTATGTATGGAACTGATTTCAATCACATAAAAATATTTCTTTTTCAGGTGTATATAGAAATGATTTGATTCAAATTAAAATGTTTTTATACATTTCTTTTCAGATGTACATAGAACTTGTAAATACTTTTTTTCAGGTGTATATAGAAATGATTTCATTCAAATTAAAATGTTTTTCTTTTCAGGTGTACATAGAACATGCTAATTTTCCTTTTCAAATGTAAATAATTTTTCTTATTCATTGCATGCATTTTTGTAAACACACACAAATATATATATATCTTAATTGTGCGTGTGTGTATATATATGTATATACAATTGCATCAATATATATATATATATACATATTTATATATAGTGATGCAATTTTGTCTATGATTCTGTAACAGCAGACCAGGGAAAAGGCTGATACCTGGGAGAAAAAATAACCCCGTGGTCGATGAGATTGCAGAGGAGACCCCAGGTGTCAGGCAGTTTATGCCGTCAAAAGCCCACCAATTTTTTTCTGTTTAATTTTTTTTTTTTTTTTCTGTGCAAGTTTTTGAGTTTAATATAAACTTATAACTAAGAAATTATTATTATTATTATTATTTCTTTTCAGATAAATACGGATTGTAGCTCGCCCATCTGGCGTACTTACTCGGTAGATTTTAAAAATTATTTTCTGTTTTTCCTTGAACTATTGACGCAATAACTGATTTCATTCATATAAAATATTTTGTTTTGCATGATATTTAATATACTCAAGGGATAGGCCTGTAATGTCTTTCCCAAAGTTGTGTCTTTTATAGACATAGGTACAGTAAAATATTTTACGGGTTCACACGACTGACATTTTATGAAACGTTTGGAAAAGTTTCTGTGTGCTGCCCTACTGTGTTATCCAAAGAACAACAGTTGCAGTAGTTGATGATAATGTGTGTACAGCCCCAAATAATTGGAGACAAGGACATTTTGGAGTTTGTTCAAAGCTAAAAAAATATCATTGATGCAGATTCCGACAAAGAAAACGAAATGAATAATGCAGTTCTTGTGAATGATTTTGTTTCATTGATTTTTTATTAAATACATGCCTATATGCATATCTGTGCAAATAAAATGTACTCTAATAAACTTAATTTTGTTGAAAATATGGTTTTTTTTTTTTTTTTTTTTTTTTTTTTTTCCAATATCCTTTAACACGAAAAAATTCTTCAGTCCCTTCAGTTTCGTGTTAATAATAATGAAAGTGAGAAAAACAATTTTAATCATAGATTTAAAATTATTTTTCTGTTTTTGATTTAAATATAAAATATTTCCACAAATTTCACACAGAAACTATTTTAGACACCAGCAAAGAATTGAGTGGGTGCAGCCCGCCCATCTGCAATACTTACTCGGTAGATTTTTAAAATTATTTTCTGTTATTTATTTATTTTGAATGCGATAAAAACAGGCGACTAACTAATTTGGTTTATATGTATGTACATATATATTTTCAAATGTATATACAGGGGATATTGGACACATAAAACACTATTGACACAATATGAGCTATATCCACGCAATGATGGAACAAGGTGTGCAGCAGATGCAAGACATGGGCATGATTCACATGGTATTTGATATACTCGAGGGATAGGACTGTAATGAGCAAATGAGTTTGTTCCACAAAGTTGCGTCTTTTACAAACACCCAACATTCGAATCCCAGTGAACGGGGTGGCTGCATGGGTGTTTTTGTTATTTTCCCCATGCGTATACGAGCCACTTTCCTTTAAAAAGCCGACAAGAAGGCATCCCTCCCCTTAGGCAGATTGCACTCGAGTGCTTTGCCGTAGCTGAATACGTTACACCACTACTTTACACACGGAAGTAAAAATGACGCTTCCTGTGGTCGTTACCTAATTATTCAAAATATTTTGATAATTGTTATCTGTTCTTAGAATTTCCATAGCATTGCACATATTATTATTTAAATTCTGTTATTTACCAGCAATTTTACAATCTGAAAGTTTTGGTTTTACAATTTTTGATTTTTTAAAATTAAAACCTTCTTATACAATTTGCAAATGAGTTCATTGCCAAACATTCCCTTTCATATTACATCTGAAGAACTGTTGTAGCATTATGCAACAAACATTTCGCTGTTCATTAAAATATAAGAACACATTTCACTCACATTTTGATTAGAATTTGATGTAGATTGAAAAGTTGTTTTCAACTCAGCTGCCTTTACACTCGCAGTTGTATTCACAATTGATTTTCACGCTGGACTTTCATCATTTGTCATATCCACTAAAGGAGATTTATTTTTTAAGTGTCAGCAATTTTTTCTGCAGTAACAGCATCTACAAATGACCATCTGCCATGAATATTCTTCACACATGCACGAGTTTTATTTTAGAACCACTGATGCTTTGGGTTTATGATACTACTTGCTAATAGTATGCATTATGATAGCATACGTAAAACGAAAGAAATTTACCAGTATAATCAAAATAGAACAAATTCACGACTAAAATATTATCAAGAGTCTTAGAAGACCCTTCGAAGAACATTTTTAGAAGGTAAACAAAGATAACTGACGAAAACCCACGCTTGAAAAATGTAAACAAACGCCGCCGAAAGCAGTTACAGTTACGACTAAGATCAAAGGTTTGCTCGCAGTTAAAAGTATTACTTCCGAGAATGAGAAAATTGTAAAATAATGCTTTTAAATGTTTTCTACAATTTTACAGGCATTTAAATGCCAGTATATATTTACTGTTATGAAACATAATTACGAAAGAGATGTCAAGTATAAAATTTATAGACAGAAGTTGGAGTTTACCAAAAAGCATTTAAATAAAGGAATTTTAACGAGTATACTGTTGGAATATCACGCCCGAAAATTTTCGCGATTACACTTCGTACAAGCGGCTAAGCTGTTAATTCGCTGAACACTGGTAGTTCGGTCAAACTTTCTAATCCCGGCGAGCGGGCTGGCTGCATGTGTGTTTTCGTGATTTTCCGCATGGAGAAAATACTGCATGCATACTTTAATAAAGCGGGCGCAGCAAACGTAAAATCGCTGTACACTGTTAGTTCGGTTCAACTTTCGAATACCACGAAGGCATCCGTCCCCTGAAGTAATGGGCTTCAGCCCGCTCAGCTGGCGGGCTTGCCCGCTAGTATTGCATTAAATTCTGATTACCATTAGTGTTGAAGTGATTATCTTCAGTAACCGTAACATATTAAACTCCTAAATTCCAATTATTGTTAAAAAAATACTTAGAAATTAATTACAGAGCCAAAAGAGCGCTAAATAGTTAAAAAAGTCTGCCAAGCACCGTAAATGTGACGTTGCGTTACGGGTATGGCCTGTCACCAGTGACGTCACGAAGAAGATGGCTTAATCAAAGCGTGCGTGCCGGCTATTGCGTATGCGAAGCAAGGCTTGCTATTTGATTATAGACACGACTGCGAAAGTAGATGATGCAACTTTTTTATTATTATTATTTCAACTTTTTTTTTTTCCCCTCTTCCTCTTGCAAGAACCGCCTTTGAATTATACTTTATGCTTTTGTCAACTGTTGTAAATACAACTTTTCATGTTAGTGTTTTTCTTCGCTAGCTGTATTATCAAGTATTTTTTTTTTACAATAACTGAATTATTTGGAAAAAATAAATAAATTCTTTTTTAATATTTCTTATCCATTCATGCCAAATATAAAATGAAAGAAAATTTACTTGCTGATAGCTGGTAAGAGGTTAGAACCCAAGTATTTAAGATAATTAATTATAATTTTTTGCAACATTTATTAACGATATTACGCAGACGATTTACAGAGCGGAACAAGGTGGTAATCAGTTCTATACCTCTGAGCGTTTTGCATGAGCAAGTTTGTTTTAGAGTGTTTTGAATAGAAGGACATTATTTCCCAAATAGTGACAATAAATGCATTTTTCCGACAGAGCGGTTTTTAATAAATGAATAAAACTAAGCTCTCAAAATGGCCTTGGATAACAGCTGTTTTTAAATTAAATATCTACAAGCGCAATCAAAATTTTTAATTCCTTTTAAGAATAGGAATTTTGAACTCTGAGCAGCATTAATTTGAAAGTTAAATTTTATTTGTTAGTTACGTTATCAGAAATAGATTTTCAAATATAAATGCATGTACATTTTTCAGTAGTGAAAATAATGTTCGGGACAATTTAGGGTGTAGGCGTTATACAATATAGTATTGTAAAGATACCGAATTTCAATGTGTTCTACACCCATGTGGAGAGCTAGGCTTAAACTTTCTACGCGGTTAAAGCAAGCTCACATGGAGAAATTTCAGGAACGTTCCTATAGCCAAGTCGGCTTCCCTGGGAACTAAGAGAAGAATCCACACGTCCAGTGGATTGCGCCTAATTAATCAATAACTGAAAATTTTCTGTGTCTCTAAAAATTTCCAAGTCCCATATTTACGATGTCATGAGCTCAACATGTGTGCATTCCACTGTTCTGCAAGAATAAAAGGAGCTAGCGCATCGAACAATGGAGATTTTTTTCGCTTCTTGAGAAAGCTATCTTCTCATGGGAACTAGTGCCTAGGAGCTGGGTGAAAAAGCGAGAATCGGATAATGTAACAATTACAGTCCTGATTTGATATCTGTCTGTAGTATTACAGTATAAGCAGTTATTGCTTCTGCTGTTCAGTCGTGTTTGCTGTAGTCACCTCTAAGTGAAATATAGCATGTTAAATCTTATGTTCGTAAATCTTAGTTCAAGAAGTTAAAAAAACACTGTATACTAATAGCTGTTGGGAAAGACAAGAATTAGCTTTACGAACAAGCACTTCTCGAGATGCTCTTGACCAGACTTAAAATAATATGTTATCTGTATAAGGTTTATCCTAAGTTTCAAGTTTAAACTTTTCTCCTATCCATCCTAATTTCAGCTTACAATTTCCTACCAGAATGTGTTTTTAGGATCGCGTTTAATTCAAATGAGTAAGAGTAGTATTTAAGTCGAAGTTCCACTGACTTCGAGAGAGAGCCTCAAAGTTTCTGATAAGCGCACGTTTGCCTTTTGGCCACGTCTCTTTAAGCTGTTACTACGCTCAGCCGTATTAGGCCCTTGACAGCTTCTCTAGCTAATTCAATATTTAGGGACCAACTAGTTAGATTTGAAACTTTTCTTGACCTAATGAAGATCTTATATAATTCTTGTATTATTATTTTAAATTAGATGAAGCTTTTTTCGAGGCTAGCAACAGTAAATGGCAACGTTAAAAGTGTTTTTAAGGCTGCTTGCCGATTCAGATAAGGTTAAAATAAACTATCTTCGTTAATTTTTCTTAAAAGGTATACAATGAAGAGCCAAAACATTATGACCACCTACTAAATTACCCGTTGCAGCAAGGTATAAATACTGCAGGTGCATTTATACCTTTGGCCTGCAAAAATGCTGCAACACTTCTTGGCAGTTTCTTAGTAGATGACTGGAGACAGGTTGTATCAAATGCCTAAGCAGTGGTCACGCGAAGTCCAGATATTGCGACATGGTGGTGTCTGAGCTCTGAGCTGCTGCTCCATAACATCCTAAATGTACTCTATTGGGTTAAGATCTGCCGAGGGCGTTGCCCTGCTGTAAAATTCCATTTTCAGTTGGGAAGAAAGACGCCATGTAAAGGTGCAACTGATCCGCGGTCATGTTCAAAAAGTCCGCAGCTTTCAAGGTCTACCACAACTAAGGGTGCACCACCGGCCTGTGTATGATCTGTTGTACAGGGAGGGAGCAACTGTTCGCCTGGAAGACGGCGTACCCCGACACGACCATTGATGTGATGAATGAGAAATCATGATTTATCCGACCAGGCAACTGTTTTCCACTTATCCATAGCCCAGTTTCGATGTTCCCGGGCCCATTGTAAGCGTAGTTGGCAATGACGCTTGGTCAACAGAGGTACACTTGGTGGGATGTCTGCTGCGCAGTCCCGTATCCAACAGTGTCCTCTGAACTGTGTGTTCCAAAACAGTTACACTTGGACCTGCATTGTATTGGGCTGTTAGCTGAGCCACTGTCTTACGTCGATTTTTCTGTACTGTAGCCTTCGACGTCCTTTTTCATTAATGACGCGTGGGCATCCAACACCTTGGCGTCTACTGCTGGTTTCACCGTAATTTATCCACTTTGTATAAGTATGAACTACAGCAGATAGTGAACAACCTACCAATAGTGCAATTTCGGAGATACTTGTTCTGAGTCCTCGTGCTATTACAATCTGTTCTGTATCAAATTTGCTTAGATCAGCAGCCTTTCCTATCATTGGGAAAAATAAGTGCAAGAACGATTTCTAACCAACCAATACCAAAATAAAATTATTACCGAATTATCGCGCGAAGCGCGATGTCACCAGCTCAGTTAACAATACTGCCGTAAAACGGCACTTGATTATAGCATATCTATGGTGATGGATATCCGTGAGGGCGGAGGTGTGATGACGAAGGAGAACAGGGTAACCATGAGTTACTGTGAAGTGTACACCTCGTGGCGATGTCAGCAGGCAAATAACAGCAGAGAGTTCGTGGATCTTGGATCGTATCTATACTTCTGACATCAGCTTCTAGGAGCTATAACGTGGCCTTCGAGATTAGATGGCCTGGTCAGCTGCAGAGTCACGTGATTTGACGTCACGTAAGGCGTCTGAACTTTCACCCTTCGCCCTGCATTGTGTGGACACTGCAAGCGAAGACTTCTTATTACGTTGATCGCGTGCTGTATTGTTTTATTATTCGTGTCTTTTTTATTGCTAAATTTAAGTAATGTTGTTAAGGATATTTTCGTTTTTAAATTGAGATTACTAGTTAACTTATTTGTTAACAAGAATAACGATCGACGTCTATGTAGAGCTGTCTTCATCATGCCTGCAAGATGTTGCGTTCCAGCATGCAAATCCAATTACGATGGCACCAACGAATATGTATCAGTATTCAAATTTCCAAAAGATACAGTAAAACGGGATTTATGGATCAAAAGAATTTTAAGGAAAAATTTTATTCCAAGTGATCGCAGCGTTGTGTGTGAAAAATATTTTCGAAAAGATGATATTATTCGCTATGATTATTTACCAACAAACGAAGGTACTTTTATTCAGATGTGTAGAGGGCATCCTAAATTAAATAACGATGCTTACCCATGCATTTTTTCTGGTTGTCCAAAATACTTATCTGAAATTCCAACCCCTCAGAGGATGAGCAAGAAGGAAAAAAGAGCTAAGATGGAGAAGCATATTTTTAATGAATTTTTGAGAAAGAACAAAACTTAAAAGGAAACTTAAAAAAGTCAAGAATACGTGATGGAAAAGATATGAGTATGTAAATGACATTGTTTCATTTTTTAAAAATAGTGTACTAAATATGATGCAGTTCAAATATATTTTCAATAATGTACCTTTTACATTTAAATTTATTAATGCTTTTGCTGTTTCCTTATTATTTGATAATACTTCATAATTTTCAAAATAAATTATCAATTGCAATTAATTATTGCTTCAGTATACTAGTACAACTTGCACAGTATTTGCTAATTAGACAGAAATGATGGTTTGTTCTATGTATAGTTGTTTTGAGATTTTCGTTGGCAAATTTATTGATTTTACGCTTTTGTGGAACATTTTATGGATGGCTTTTATTTGCAAATATATTATTTATTATGCATCTACATATAAGTAATAATGTAAATATTATTAAATGACGTAAATATTATTATAATTATTGCTATAGATAACATATAAATATGTGAAAATTATTCGTTTTCTGTAATGTTGCAGGAAAATTGTAATTTATTTAATTTACAAAGTTTTGAGGTTTAAATTTTTTCTGTGGCTTTTGAACTGCTTTTCATTTTATTAGATAGTAATTTAAATGAATTAAAAATGTATTTGCATAGTGTTTGGAAGCCCTGAAATATTTATAGTTTCAAGGAAAAATAATTTTTTATGTCTTTTAATTTGCTAAATTATATTTACTTTTGTTAGTTTCTAAATCTTTATATTTCTAAATCTTTTCATTCCTCTCCTTCTCCAACTGTAAAGACATTTTTATGTTAATAAATAACAGCCTTTTTATTTCCTTATTTCAAAACTTTCTTTTTTGAGTGTATCCTAACAAATTATTACAATACAGTGTAAAAAAAAATGCACAAGATAACCTAAAACATGGCATAGAAAATTTCGTGAATATTTCTTAAAAAATAATATTTATTAAGTTATTAATCTTAACTGCAAATGAATATACGACCTTTTATATACGTTTTCCCGTCAAGTCTCTGGAAATTTAATCATTATGCATTATTAAAAACAAAACACTCTAAACATCGAACGAAACGCTCGCATTCAATTCTGAAGCAAAGAAAGTCACGGAAGGATCGGACGCCTTTCGTGACGTCACTCGCAGCTAACCAGGCCATGTTATCTCGAAGGCCACGGCTATAACCAGTAAATTAAATGCAGTGGATAATCGCACCGACGGTGCGAATAGCTAAGAAGCTATTCACACCACCTACGTTCGCGCATGCACACAATCAGCCCAGGTACCAGCATTTTACGCCGATTTCCGTAAGGCAGGCGAGAGTGAAGCGAAGGCGGTAGCGAGAGCGAAAATTGTTAACCCTAACTCAGCAACAGAAAGGGTTGTTTATAGTTCACCAGCAAGAGAATAATTTGCAAGTAATAATTATCAGTTACAAAGACGAGGTCAATTTATATACATGATAATGTTCAGGAAATGATTAGATAAAATAGATTCAATGATGGTTCTAACTGCAAGCGAGGGCGTGTAATTAGTTAAAAAATCTTTAATGTATTGACAAAAAGGCTACAGAAATTACTTAATTTTTTTTTATTTAACAGAGAAATTGTTATGCAAACTTAGACCCTAGTCTTATGGCATAGGACTGTCAGAATTTATTATTCAATAAGAAAACTTACTGAAAATTATAATATTCTTATATATATTCATCACCTTTTCTTTATCCACACATATTTATAGGTTCAAATGCCATATTTCAAAATCAAAGTTATTTATAAAGTAAAACCTTATAAAATCTGATACATCATTTGTTTGTGCAAATTTTTAAATTTAAATTTCTTACATTAAATTATTTCTGTCTTAAATTACATCCCATTATTTATTTCAATTTAATTTATTAATGTGTTTGTACTAATATTTCAAAGTTCTTTGAAGTACTTTTTGTGTCCTGAAAATGCCAAGTATTTCCATAAAAAAAAATAAACAGGCATAAAAAAATAAACAGGAATTCTTAATAACCAGTATTATAGGATTTATTGTTCATTTAATAGTTGATTTAATCGCTTTTAACTTATTTCATGTCTAAATTTTCTACACAGAAATCCTCTCTAATTTTTATTATCTTTTCTTGGACGAAAATTTTCAAAGAGGAATGAATTAAAGTCTTGATTGCGCAAAATACATCTTTGAAGCTAAATGTATTCTAAGAAGTACAAAAAATGTAAACAAGATTCCCCCCCCCTAAATCAGCCATTTAAACTATTCCAACCGTTCTGGAAAACGATAAACATTGCGAACATAAAAATCTACCCTTCTTTATATATACTTTAATAAGAGGAAGTAAGGTAAGGTAAGTTGAGGTGAGTAGGCAGCATTTAGTAGTGCTGGCTACTTTAACTGCCTCTTTTGGAGAATTGCCCTTATGCGTTGGAGTACTAATTTTTAATAAGGCGATTACGCGGCGCCAAAACTAGGCGAAACTTGTCAAATGCGTATTGTTTGTAAGTGGAAAAGCATCTGCCGTTCGAGCTGTGACAGTATTGAAATGAACTATTTGCAGGAGTCTGTCTCGTGGTGGTTGCCCCTCCCCTGAACAGACCCCTAGAGATTCATCGAAGCCAATGAAATAGTGAATAATTAATCACAGAGCTTTGAATCAAGTTACTTAGAATTCTTTTAACACTCTTTACCCTAGAAGATGGTGTAGTTCCACAAATGAGGAATGACAGCAATATGAGTAGCACTAACGGTTTACTAGTGAGAGTATCTGAGATTGGACAGTGGTAGCCACGTGAGGAGTCAGCCTCCCACGAGCTAACCCCAGCCAACAAGGACTTAGAATTTCACATCACAGTGAAATATTGGAAATGAAGTTACAGCACAGTTGCATTCATTGAAATTATATACACTATTTACAGTTCGCGATACACTAGGTCTTGAGATTGAGTTCACACTTGCACATAGCACAACAGCGAGCGGTGGAAACGCACACATTATTTAAATACATTTCAGTTATATTCCTAAGAGCTTAGGCTTGAATCCACAAGTCCGCTTTAGATAATAGTTCTCTGTTAGAACACACTGTTATTAAGAGTATACACAAAATAATTGATGAAAATAAGTAGGAGAATAAAAGTTTGCCGAGCTTGTCAGTGGCTTGAATCCACAAGTCCAATTTAAATCATTGGCTTGAATCCACAAGTCCAATTTAAATCAGTGGCTTGAGTCCACAAGTCCATTATAATAAGCAAGACTCATTCAAAAATAACTATATACAATATTTACACATTAATAAGAGGAAATGTGTTCCTTCTTTTTATAAGAAAAGAAACCCAATTTCCTTTCTAAACTTTTGAAAGTCGCCAACGCTTCACTACAACACTTAGGCAGTTCACGTATGTAGAATCCGTTCTTTTCGATTGGGTTCAAATGACGGATCTGACAACTCAATGCGCATGCATGGTTAATGTTGGTGCGAATAGCTTAAGCGGCTAATCGCACCGCTGGTGTGAATAGCATCGGCCTAAATTAAACATTATACCAGAGGCCATTAAGGTTTTAAGTAATAAAAGGTGTATGTTTTCAAAATAAAAGCGATAACATGAGTAAACTCAGTAGATAGCAGTATAAAATTGCATTAATTTAAAGCATGTCATGGCGTGGGAGATAAGCAGCATACTTCAATGGTGGAGACAGGCGGAATGAGAAAGTCTTGGTATCGGAATGAGGCGTTAGGAGTTCGTGGACCAATACCAATACCAATATTGAATTATTGCTGAATTATGTTACCAGCTCAATTGAAATTACGGCCACAAAAGGCTCTTGATTTTGGCCTATCTATGGTGATGGAGATCCGCGAGAGCGGAGAAGTGATGACAGAGGTTCGGGGACCTTCTCCAGTAGAAGTTAAATATCATTCCTATTTAATCACATGCTCTCCACGCCAACCAGACGAGTTCATTGAAAAATGTAGGGATGATGATAATGTTTTGGCTCCTCCAATGCAAGCTTGTAGATGCTTTAGTTTCCTGAATAATTGAAAATAGCGTGTTTCTAAAGCTAGATATTTTTGACTGAATTTCTGCAGCATTTATATCTTTCGGATATTTAAGAGCACAGTTATAAGCTACTGCCTTTAAATTACCTAAATTCAAAGACATTATTTTTTTACTAGTTTAGAAACTGAAAATTCGAAGGTATTGTGCTCAGTTTTTTGTAGCTGCTTATCAATTGTGAAATTAAAATGTCTGCCCCCTTCTGTTAGATTAGAGAGTGTTTGGGTTATTGCAGCCATTACAGCTAGCTCCGTGGGTTTTAATTATCAGGCGCCTGTAATGGAATTGGTGTTTCCAGGTTCATGCAGACAACTCAATACGATTTAACTTTAATTAGTCTCTTCTTGATAATTAACATAAAAAATACAGATCCACTTGGTTATGCTAAAATTCACACTTCAGTTTTACCCTAAGAAGGAAGCACGAATTCTCTCTAATCTTCCACCGTTAATCTTCCGCCGCGGCTTACCGATTTGGAAAAGACTTTTCTGGAATCAGCTACACTGGGAAGGATTTAAATATCAATAATCATCAGCTGCTAATAAATCCTTTAATACAGACCTTCTCATATCGTTTCGAAAAGTACACAAGTACATCCCATCAACTTGTAAGATACCCCGCCTCCTCAAAAAGTAGATTTTTTTATAGTTTTCAAAAATATTAACATACTTGTTTTTGTAGAAGGGGCATTTATGCAGGTTAAATTTAAACTATAAAGCTGAACATACATTTAGCTTGATCATTTCTTTCCAAATAATGGCTTGCACACTTTTGCATAGTCCATGAGTCCCATTGTTATATCCTTGACCTCGAACTCGATGTCGAGGCCATCTTTTTTTTAACATATAAACGATTTCGTTTGCTAGATTATTATTAATTTTATCCTTTATTTATATAAAATCAATAAAGCTCCCCTTAGTTGTTGTGAATTCACATTTTAAGTGTATATCTAATGACGCAGTTGTTTAGGATGCGAAACGTGTGGTGTACAGTTAAAAATGAAAGAAAAGTATTCGTTCCTCATTTTCCAGAAAAAAAATTCAAATCGAACTTTCTACTCCAGATCGACCCTGGTAAAAATTTTCTAAATATAAAAAATATTAAATTTAATCATCTCCATTTACAATGAACGAAACAGAATGACCCATGTTCAATAAACTTTTCATTGAAAATATTCACTTTGAAAACAAAAAATACCTTTATAAGAGATAAAAATACATTTATTCTATCAATGGCTAAGAGGCCGACGCATCTTTCTATAGAAAATTGTTTAGCGCTTTTCGTCCTATAACGGAAAATATCCAATACTTAATAAGTGTCAGGCTTCGTTATATGATGTTTTCAATAACTTGATGACGCAATTAACTTGTTAATGCCTCAAAATCCGTAGTATCTCTTAATTAAAACTAATAATCTTATATGGATCGCAGCACTGATGCCAACCAAACATCATTTTCATGTTAAAAACGTTTAGCATTTGAATTATCCGAGCCTATTTGAATCATTGGTTCGAATTCTGTTAAATGCAATGAATTTTATAGATTCTTCATTTATTCTTTTATCCCCAGTCCTTAATATAGAGCAACAAATAATTCCTTTCAATATAATTAAGTAAAACTTCCAATTTTCATTTTAAGAGATATTCCCGATTCCGAAAATTTTGTTTAGCATCTCTTAAATACCGTATTTATGCGAATCTAATGCGCATCCCCATTTTAAAACTTTAAATAATAAAAAAATTGTTTGTCGGCGAATGTAATGCGCATCAATGGTATGAGGAATTTATTGAATCTTATTTTATACAACAATGGATTTGTATATAAACTATCAATCCATGGTATGATAATTTTATTTAAATTTAGATACCATATTTTATACAACAATGGATTTATACATAAAGTAACAGAACATAGAATTAACCTATTAGTGGGCTATTGTTATGTGAAACAATCATTGTTAATTACCACTACCGTATATACGGTACATATCGTAAAGTATGAACATGAAATAAATGGTAACATTTCTATCTAGTTAACAGTTTCTACAAGCAGTGATTAATAGTAAACGTCTTTATTCACTATTTTGATGATAACTTTTTTAGTCCCCTTCTCCGTAATGGTGTAGTTACGAGGCATATCAAACCAAATTGGCGTCTTGTCAGCGTTGCCAATTTGCCCCATTGAAAAATTCTTTTCCTACCGAAGTGTGATGACATACCGCTAAAATGGTAGTAGTTTTCCCTCAAAATCTGCAGGAAGCTTTTGGCATATTGTTGTACGGCGTTTTAGAAATAAGCCCATTCGCTTCATTAACCGATCCACCCATCGACGGCTAGCTTTAAACTCTCGTTTCGGTATTCCAAGAACTTCAGCCTCCTCTTTTGCTTTATTTCTTATAGTGTCGCTAGTCACAGGTTGTCCATTCTTCCTCCTTTCACGTACAAATTCCAAAACTTTTTCTTCAATTTTAGGGTGTCTTCCTTTGCGAGGGCCAGTGAATTTCTTTCTACTAGTTTTAATTGCAAACAGTGCCAATTTCTGTTGCCGCCACAAGCGAACATTGCTCTCAGCTACGTTTAACTCTCTCCCAGCCTTTCTATTGCCATTTCTTTCAGGATAAAGAATTACTTTACGTTTGAAAGTAGCGTCATATGACATTCTTCTCAGCTTGTTCTCCATCTCGTGACTACATACTCTGCAGTTTGTATCCTCTATGCAATAATGTGTCAACGATAAATGTAACGGTAAATGTAGTCGAGAAATACAGTACACTGTAAAAAAAAAAATCTGTAAAGTTACTAAGAAAAGTCGTGGAAGCTGGGATGCCATGGATTATTTGAGTAATCAAAACAGGAATTTTCTTAGTAACTTTACAGAGATTATACCTGTAATGGTTACAGATGTTTGACATGTAATGTTACAGGAAGTTATTCTGTAGGCATAACAAAGTTTTTGTATGTTGATTACCGAAGCATATGCCTGTAAAGGTTACAGATTTTTGATCTGTAATGTTACAGGAAATTATCGTGTAAGTATAACATGTTTTTCATATGTGATTTACCAATGTAAACATCTGTAAAGATTACAGGAAATAATAGTGTAAGTAGATCGTAATTTTTGAATGTGAATTACTAAAGGGAATATTTGTAGATTACTAGTGTTCTGCTTGTAAGGTTATTGCAAGTGATTATGTAAGAACATGTATTTTCATGTGAAATTTTAAAGGATATATACGTAAAAGTTGCAGATAATTTACTTAAAAGTTCTTCCAAATAATTATGCATATAGAACATATTTGTCTTATACAAAATACAAAAATGATGTATTCCTAAATATTAAATATTTTGATTGTAATATTACTATAAATAATTACACATGTAGAACATATGTTTTATGTGAAATGTCTACAGCTACTGCTTGTAACAAAATATGCTGCATTTATTTATTTGTGGGGAAAGGGAAGTTATGTAACTTTAAATATTAAGTTTTTTTTTTTTTTTTTTTTTTTTAAGGAAAAATACCTTAGATTTTCTAAAAGATATACAACATTTTCTTTCAAAATATTTCCAATGTTAAAAAGAAGCTCAAATTTTATGTTTTTCTTACATCTGCATTACTTTCCTTTATTGAATTTTAAGACATCTCAAAGTTACATATGCATCACGAAATAGCTGGAAAAAAAACTTGTGTATTAGACTTAATGGTTTTTTGACAATAAATTAGTAATGTTCTAGAATTCCCCCGCTGAACACTGGTAGTTCGGTCCGAGGTTCAAATCCCGCGAATGGGCTGGTTGTATGGGTATTTTCATGGTTTTCTCCATGTGTAACATGTATATAAGTCAGTTTCCCTTCGAAAGTCCTCCACAAAGACATTTCTCCACTTAGGCAGATAGTCCTAGTGTGCTTTGCCATACTTAAGTAAACTAAACCAAATCATTCTCCTTATACCCAACAGTGTAATCTAAAGAGACTGCAATTGGATATGATTACAGTAAAAAAATATTTTAATGAAATTGTTTCAATAAACAATTCTAAATATTTTTTTTCAAATTCTAAAAAAAATTACTTATGTAACTCAACAATGAACTTAAATTCAGTTATCACAAGTTATCCAAAATTATTTTCATGCTTAATTGCATTATTCATTTTAATTACAACATATAATTCTTTTAGGCATAAATGCTTTTTAATCTCTTCTGCTACTGACCATTAATTGAAATAATAGATTAATTAATCGGACAGTTGTACAGGTATTTTCCCAGATTTAAAACTTTATTAATAAATTACATTCTTCTCATTGAATACAAAACTGAAGAATTAGTTAGTCCTAAATTTAATTTTTCAAGTATTCCTTCTACTAAAACATTTATTGCCTACAGGCAGCCAGACAGTAAGCTGAACACTAGCATTTGGCTCTAGATTTAAATCCTAGAGAATGGGCTGCCTGTGTAAATGTTTGTGTAACATGAAGTTTTCCTTAAAATATTCCTTTCCTTGGACAGATGGCCCTCTCTTGCTTTGTCATATTTCAAATAATCAATTCAAGCATTTAATGTAGGTATGACTTCACAACTTCGTCCCAAATTCTAACTGAAAAATTGAACAGAATCCCCTGATACTGTGTCTATAATACATGATGAATATAGAATGATCTTAAAAATTTAAGGAAGAAAATATAATGTATTTGGAAATGCCTTGATCCTATAATTATATTTTTCTCTGCTATGCCTAGAAAATTAAGAAAAGAATGTAAAAACTGAAGATAAAGAATTCAGCATTAATAACTGATATGATAGTAGTAATAAACTAAAAATTTTTAATGAAAAATTGATAATGCATAATGGCTCCTTAAAATTTTAATTTTCTATCCTACTATTAATGGAACTAATTTATCACTATAATCAAAATGACTCAGATTTTCTTTCTTTAACTGATGTCAAAAATACGATGATTATTTCAAAATTCCTGTGGATGATTTAATTGTTCTCAAAATTTTCTATTCATTTATTAAATGGTTCAGATTAATGTTTTTGTTATCATTATTTCAAACGACTTTTTAAATCTTCGGGAAAAATGTTTAAATCGTCATTCAACAAAATTATATTTTTAGATAGATTTTTATGGAATAAAAAATTCTGTAAGATAATATTCATTCACACAAGATATTAACTTAGTATTTGCTCATTACTTTACAAGTATTCGATGAAGCCTTTTAGTGTAACATACAGGTTACATAAGGAACCATTTCATTTTAACGTAATATTCCATAATCATATATTTTATTTCAAAAAATATCATATTTTGAAAATATTGGATATTGCAATGGATTTCGACTCTTTATTCCAATACACAGAATATAGAAACAAAAATAGGTTTATTTTTATTTGAAAACTATCCAAAAGGAAAATAAAATAAAAAATAGGTAAAATTTATATTATTGTTATTTTTAATTAACTAGTTGTGAAGGTGCAGTCCTCTTCTTCTTAGGATTCAAAGCATGGCTCCTAAATAAAGAAAAAATCACATTCGTTAGAAGTACATAACATATTCTAAATTTGTTATGTGACATTTTAATTTAGAATCTCTTCATAATAATTGCATGCACTTGCACATATTCCAAATGATTTAAATCTTTTTTTAAATTAAATAATTAAATTTCAAACAAGATTCCTTTTGGTCCTTTCATGAAATCATAAATTGCATGTATCATCCATTTTTGAAGCAAAAACAGTACAAATTTAAATAATTCAGAAATATTGCAGAAAATAATTTGAGGTTTATTAGATATTTACTATATTTATTTGTAATATAAAATAAATCTGTAAAGTAGTTTTAATAATGATCAGATTTTTTTTAAGATTAATTTCTCTACAAATTGAAATGTATTAAGGTAGCACTTCTCAATCTGTGGATCATACAGCTTGCCCTCATGGTCCTCCGAAGTTTCCAAAGGAGACAAAAAAATTTAGTTGAAAAATCTCAGAGTTTAAAAAGTTACATATGACAATCATCTATCACCTTTTCTCGTAAGATAGACATTTTATGAAATTTATTATTGGTTACCCTACTTACAGACTTCCCACTCAGTCTTAGCAGTAAAAGATGGATTTAAAGCACTATAACTGTGGTACTTACCACCATATATCCAAATATACTATCATATATCCACTAAAACTGTGGTCTTACCATCATATATCCAAATATAGAAGAGCCATGCAAGAATTACAAATCATCCTTCTCATTAATAATCTTGAAATATTAGAAATATAACTTTTCTTCAATGGACTTAATTATGAAATATAACGGATTTTAATTATATATATTAAAATATAAGTGTACTAGTAGTAATATATGCTAAAAAATTGCTTTCGAAGGGAACAGCAGCAAGGTGATTCACAAATTATGATAATTCACATAATCTCTATTCGAAAAAAGTTTGAGAAACGCTGAAACAGGAGAATAATTAAATTATGGTTAATACTGGTAATTTCAGCCATATGCTTTAAGCTTGATGATCAACATTAAAAAATTCTCAGAAAGTGTTAGATCAAAAACTACTTTTCCACATAATATGAACTTATACGTAACAGCATTTAATACTTAGCTCACTGGCAAAATATACAAAATTTTGAAATGCAAGTATATATATATAAGGTCAATAATATAGTTATCAACAATTAACGCATGAACTTCAATACTTACACAATTAACAAACACATGAACAATGATGTTACATGCATTCATCCTCTGAATTAACTAGTCAGTTTGGGTATTTTCTATCTTAGATGTCGCAAAAATTGATCGTGGATTTAATATTTTAAATGTTCCTCTCATAGACATTTTAATACTTGTATTTTTTACATAGAGTGTCATCTTTAGTTTTACAGATATTCATTTGTTCACTTATTACGATTAAGTTTTACAGACAGAACAGATGATACCTGATTACATTAAGTGGTATTTAAGACAAACTTACTTACTGGTATTTAACACAGTTGCTAGAAAAATATTACATAGTGAAAGACAGGGTACAAAGTCAGAATCTGAAAACTTATTGACTTACACTAAGCTATTTAATGCTTGAAATATTTATGATTAGATAATATCTTTTACATCATCAATATCTAACAGTGATATGATATACTTTAAGTATACAGTAAAACCACTCTATAACTTTTCCATAATTTTGTACAATTTTGATATTTAATGGAGGTGGTTACTTCACAAAGCATGATTCTCAGTGATAATTAATATCAATGTTTGTATCACCAGAATACTTGACATAATCACTTAAAGAGGTATAGTTGCTAAGGAAGGTTTTTCTATACTTCAAACAATGGTTTACATATTTTAAAAAGTATATTTTTCTGACACTGTTATTTAAAAAGTGTATAACTCCTTCGACTCTTAAGCATAAAAATTTCAAATTTTTATGCTTAAGAGTCATTCATTTAGTTGTAACTTACAGGAAGATATCTTAAATGCCTAAAATGTTTTAATTTATGAAAAACAGCAGTTAGAGTATATTGAAGGGTGCTCCCTGTATTATCAAGGGAGCGCAAGTTTGTGCAATTCTCTGATGTTTTCTTAAGTGAAAATAGGTCGATGATAAAGTCAAGGGAGTGCACGATGCCAAGTTTGTACAATTCACAGATTTTTTTTTTAAGTGAAAATAGGTCGATGTGTACATGGATACCGAGTATGTGCAATCTGTCTTCGTGTAGCGGCGTTTTTTGGCACACAAATCGTCGCTACACAAGCCAAAATAACATGGTCAAAGAACTGCACAAACTCGGTATCCATGTACTGCCAAAAATCGCCAAATTTTGCCAAGGGGCACCCATAAATATGCTTTTACCAAAACAAGCTTTAAGGCATACTGTCAATTACATTTTAAATTCCAGTGATTTTTCAACACTAGTTCAAATACTCTAAGCATATGTTTGCATAAGTTACATAACTTTTGCATCAGCAAAATTTATAACTTAGCAAATATGAACTATGAAAAAAAATATTTGAGCTTACCTTGACCCTTGGATTTACTAAATCTATGACACTTTTAACGCCAAAGAAATTCGATGACCGAAAATACGCGATGATTTATTTAATCTGGTTTTAAAATGGGTCATTTTAAGTTTGGCTATATCAACAACATATTACTCAGTATTGTTGGATAGTGAATTTGTAATTCTTTTTCATTCTTGAAATATATACACATGACAGAATTGGAATAAAAATTTTAGGTTTTTCAGATGAACTCATAGATTGAACTAATTTGTTGAATTTTATCAAGTAGTTCTTAAAAATACAACCAACGATTAATTAAAACCAACTGCAATTCAAATGGATACTCTTTGTCAAAAAGGAGCAGTAGAACTTATTTTAAACATTCAGCAATAAATAGTTTTCTGAATATATTTTTTAGCGTAACGGCAGTTTCAAACATAATAAAGAGAACAACATTCATTCTAATGAGGATAATTTTGAAAATAATTCACATTAAAATATATCTGAAAGAGATTTTTAAATGAAAAGATAACACAAAATAATTATTTTCAAAAAATACATGTTATCTCAGATATAGAAGAAATTTGGCATTGAGCTGATATAGAAGAAATTTGGCATTGAGTATTGAAATTAATATATGCAACTGGCGTATCATTACTAATATTTCCATGATTTGATATTGAATGCTATAACTATTAAATATTAGCAAATGCATCTTATAATGAACTTTGCACCAAAATTTATAGTAAATTTGTATGTAAATTTACATTGTAAGTACTAGAATGAATGTTGTACCATTTTATTAATATTTTACTTTTCAACAAGCATAAAGGAAAAAATAGAATTTTTTTTCTTTAATGTTCCTAGTATGTTACATCATAGTTAAAAATATGTCAAAGTCACGGCATTTCGATTGCCTTTTGTAAATGTTGGTTATAATGTAACTTAATAGATGCTTTATAAGTTGGTAAAGACTGTCCTGGATTAAAACTATCTTTAACACAAAAAATAATATACATTGAATACTTTTACAAATATGTAATTGCTATCCGACTATATAATCTTTTAAGGCGAACTTATCGCATGTATTAATGAAATGATATTCCATTTTTAATGTATGTTAAGTTATTTTGTCGAATTTTTTAAATATATTACATTTATTTTTTCTTTTTCGTTGAGATTAATAATAACATACATAGTGTAATAATGCTCTGAAAAATATTCTAAAGCAGTTCACGCTGGGATTAATGATAACATGTATGGAATAATAATGTTACATCTGTCAACAAAATGAAAAATATGAATATTCTAACGCGATATGTTTTAAAAGATACATAAATATTTAACATGAGAAATTATTAGACTATAGCTAGAACATTAATATTAAGCTTATTTGTTTTTAAACTAACATATTAACAAATTTGTTTCTGTTTATAAATATGAGCAGTTTAACTGCAGACACCTGCAGATGTAACGAATAAAAGTTGTTATTTTACTAAATGGAACACAAGCTCTGTGATTTGAACTCTAACAATAATTCAACACAGGTTTATTTAGGAGCATTAGAATTATAAGCTAAACATTAAAAGAATTAAATTATAGATAGTGTAAAGAACATAACAAATACATTACATAAAATTAGTAAAATACACGTCAAACACTATTTCGAACTTACCTCGACCATAGCAAAAATAATGGCTAACATGGCGACTATCGTTGAACTCTCCCGCTAAGACGCTGTTTTTCCACCTTCTTCCTGATTGGTTCTTCTCTCTCAGCAGTTTTAAGCCACGTGATCACACGCTACGGACAAAATCCAAGCAAAACTTCTTGATAAACTCCTGTAGAGTTTACAGTTTCGTTTGGTTCTGTGTTCGTTACAGGTATTTCCTTCGTAATTGTTCGCATTTCTGTAACTATACAAGACTTTTGTCTGTAAACTTCGAGGTTTTTTTTACAGTGTAATCCATTGTTAAGATTTAATTCGGTTGACGTCATCGGCGAACTGCTGACGTCATCAGCGAACTTTGCACTCGAATCTAATGCGCCATCGAATCTAATGCGCACCCCAATTTTGAGTACTACATTTGGCCAAAAACGATGCGCATTAGATTCGCGTAAATACGGTAATCAGTTCTATGTTTCATGTTTTCATGATAATATTCGAGTCCACAAGTGGCAGAAATGATAGTAATGTCTGCTTGATATAGTAAGGTTTAGGGCGAATGGGTTGGCTATGTATACGTTTTGGATATTTCTCATGTGTAATTGAATAAGAAACTGTTCCCTTAGAATATCCTTATGAAAGCATTTTCCTAAAACGAATAGTCTCGTGTACTTTACTATAATTATTAATTAAGCAACGTCTTTAACATTCGTACAATTTTTATTAGTCAAATGTATTTTTATTTCATGCAAGGCTTATTTGATTCGTTTTATATTCCAGCTAACTCAGATTTCAATATGGCCAATAGATTCGCTGTCAAATAAAATTTTTAAACTATTGTTCTCTTTATATATATATATATATATAATATATCCAATATATTTTAATATAAAAGTACCAATATAAAAGTACAATTTTAATATTATTTAATAAAATTAATAAACGTTTATAATGCTTCCTGTTTTAGTGTTACCCAATTTCCTCAGTCAGCTCAAAGGAGCTTCAATAAATTAACTTTCGCGAATATGATACGTATTATCGCGAATGTGACTAATTTCAAATTTTCGCGAATATGGCTAATTTCAAATTTTCGCGAATATGGCTAATTTCAAATTTTCGCGAATATGGCTAATTTTCGCGAATATGATACGCATTATCGCGAAAATGACTAATTTCAATTCGCAGTAATTTTGACACCCCTGGTATAATTTCTTTTGATGTTTTAATTTCAGTTTCTTTAAATAAAAAAGCTTTAACGTTTTCGTATGTTTCTCTTTCTTCAAATTTCATTTTTTCCAAATTTGTATTTCTTAAAATTTTATTACAAAGATCTGGGGCAGATCGTAAATCTGGGGCAGTACGAATTTAAATTTATGCAAGCGTAATTAAGAAGGGAACAGAATGCGATCATTTCAGAACCTTACAAAATTTCAGAGGCAAATAGCTGGATAAAGTGCATATAGGAGTGGAGTAAGGTATGGCATGAAAGAGTTTAAGAGCAAGATAATTATTTGCAACGTTTTATTCTTGATCCCTTTGAGCATTGCGTACCCGTATCTTATCAGCGGAGTCGATTACTTTCATGTCAGTTTTTTTAATATGTATATATATATATATAGAGAGAGAGAGAGAGAAGTGTGGCAATCTAATGTTCGACTGCCAATCCACGTCACGTCCACGTGCGCAGCCAATCCACGTCATGTGGTTTATGTAAAAACTGCTAGCGCGGCAGTGAACTCGCTCACTTCGCCCTTAGCTGGAGCATAGGATGTTTGAATTTTAGTTTAGTGGTTTTTGTTATTCGTTCTGTTATTTCAGTTGTGTTTAAAGTTTATGGTATGTGTGAATAAAAGTTATGTTTAAAGAAAAGGAGTCATGTCAATTCAAGGATATACACCAAGACATAACCACCACGCCACCATAGAAGTAATTCCCGTAGAAGTGAGTTGTCAACGATATCTGAAAGGTTTTTCATTATTCAAAAGTTTGGTGATTTATACCTACAGGCAATTTGATTTTAAGATAGATTTGGAGATCCATGAGTTTGATTGCTTCAAAAGAAAAACTGGTTCAGTTGAAACAGTGTTTGGTGCTAGGAAACTCGCTTGCACCAGCTTTCGGAGGACTAATGATTTGTGCAAGTTTGTTCAGTTTGCTGTTATAGTTTTAGTTTCGAAAACGTCGGACAGTTAAGAAATTGGCTGGATAGGGTAATCAACAGACAAGATTATCATAATCCATTGCGTTGCGTGGAGTAGAGTGGTTTTCATCAAAGAGGACGATATATGAAGAAACAAAAATGTAATAGCAATATTAAAACCACTTAACGACCGCACCCGAGATATCTCGGGAATAGATGCCATTTCGATTTTCCTATGAACGAGTTAACTCGGGCGCTGAAAATTTTACAGATATTTAATGTCATCTCCCTTAATACCGCGTGGCAATCGACACCCTGCCATGCACATGTTTTCTTAGTAGTGGGAGGGGTCCAAGCGGCTTTTGTGTTATGTTCATCGACACTCTTCCATGCACATGTTTTCTTAGCTGTGGGAAAGGTCCAAGCAGCTTTTGTGATTGGTTCCTCCATGACCCGGAGCTGCAGTCGGCGACGTGGCCGCATTATAAATAAACTGTAAATTCAGTTTGTTTTGTTATTCGATGCAGATTACCAGATTATCACGCTGATGTGATATGCCGTTATGTGTTACACCATCTTTCACAATGTATCATGCAGTCAATGACAGCTATAGATCGTTAAATGCATTTACTTCATTTTTACTTTAGCTCTTATTACCCAGACTACAGGTTTGTATTAGTTTTGGTTAGAATTTTTTTTTGGGGGGGGAGCTGCTTCATTGAAGACCGAGTTAACTCGGGTAATGTCACGAACCATAATAAATATTAATTCAGAAGTCAAACAACAAAAATCAGCGTTATACTTACAAAATTTTCACAGGACTAGTTTCGATGGTTTTACCGAACCATCATCTTCAGCTGCAAAACCGCAAATGAACAAGATAGGAAATAATGATTAGATAAGATAAGAAAGCCTGAACAAGAATAAGCAAGTGGCGCCATCTGTTGGCGAAACCAGAACTAAAACATAATTTCTCTAAAAGCCGAAGGCAAATTTGGATTGGAATTAGGATCGTTAACTAGAACAGAAAGATTTTTATGAATGTGAAATGCCTCTAGAAAATCCAGTTCTCCAATGGAAGATGTTTTTTGAATAATTTTGGCAGCGGAAAAATTGAAAGTGTGATTTTCGGACCAGCAATGTTGAGCAACAGAAGACTTCTGTGTTTCCTTTTTTCTAACATATGCCTCATGTTCTTTGACGCGAAATTTTAAGGCTCTCTTAGTTTGGCCAATGTAAATTAAATCACACTGGCAAGGAATCCTATAAATACCCCAGGAATTCATATCCGGAATGGGGTCCTTGAGTATAGAAGTTGGAATTTTATTGATGGGAGAATAAACAACCCGAAAGTTAAATTTCTGCAAAATATGTGCAACTTTATAGCTAATTGATGGAAAGAAGGGAATGACAACAGAATTTTTATAATCTCCTAAAATAAGAGTGTGGCTTTTAGTGTGTTCAGATGAGAATTTTTTAACTGCTTGATTAATAATGTTGGGTGAAAAGCCCCTGTCAATAGCTATTGCTTTTAAATAATTTAGTTCTTCATCAAGGGCTAGTTTGGAGGAGCAAACTTGAAGAGCACGGAAAACATACGAATAAAATGAAGCTAACTTTTGTTTAGTCGGATGACATGATTTAAAGTGTAATGGAAGGCAAACCGATGAAGGTTTACGGTAAACTGTAGTACTGAAGTTGGATGTGTTACGTGTGACCAGAATGTCGAGAAACGGAAGAGAATTGCAAGTCTCAAGTTCAAAAGTGAACTGAATAGCAGGATCAATAGAATTCATTGTTGAAAGAACTCTATTTAAATCATCTTTATTACCTTCAAACAGGGTAAAAGTATCGTCTACGTAGCGGAACCATGCCGGGAAGTTTAAAGTTTCAAACAATTTTGATTCATAATAATGCATGTAGATATCAGCCAGGATGGGACTGAGGGGGCTTCCCATGGCTAATCCCTCAGTTTGCTTATAATATTTATTTTGGAAAACAAAATGTGTTTGTTTCAAACAGAGTTGAGTGAGAGAAATTAGCTCATCAATTTCGATGCAAGAGAAATGAAATTCGCGAAGTCTGGTTTCTAGACATCTTAATGCACCCTCCACTGGGACATTGGTGAATAATGATTTTACATCAAAAGAAACCATGAGTAAATTACTAGGAGAAATGTTTTTAACCTTTTTTACAAACTCTATTGAATTTTTTATGGTGTAAATGTTATTGTCTAATAGAGTGGAAAATCTAGAAACTAAATATTTAGCTAAAGGATACGAGGCAGTACCTAAATTTGATACAATAGGGCGGAAAGGAATACCACTTTTATGAATTTTGGGAAGAGCATATAATCTGGCACAATTCGCAACAGATGGGATAAGCGAATGTTTTAAGTTGCTTGAAATGATTTGCGAAGATTTGATCGCAGTTTTTATTTTGGATAAGTCCGAAGGTGAAGGATCTTTAGGAATCGGATTATATGGTCCTTCGTTTAAGAGTTTAGTGACACCATCGATGTAAGTGTTCTTATCCATGACGACTATCTGGCCACCTTTGTCGGCCATTGAAATGATAATATCCGGGTTAGAATGAATTTCGCGCATTGTAGCTCTTTCTCTCGCAGTTAGATTTGGTTTCAAAGGTTTATTATTGAATTTCACATTATGAGCGATAAGATGCCTAATCATTTCTTTCTGTGAATCTGAAACTTTACTGAACTTGAAAGCTACATTGGCCAAACTAAGAGAGCCTTAAAATTTCGCTACAAAGAACATGAGGCATATGTTAGAAAAAAGGAAACACAGAAGTCTTCTGTTGCTCAACATTGCTGGTCCGAAAATCACACTTTCAATTTTTCTGCTGCCAAAATTATTCAAAAAACATCTTCCATTGGAGAACTGGATTTTCTAGAGGCATTTCACATTCATAAAAATCTTTCTGTTCTAGTTAACGATCCTAATTCCAATCCAAATTTGCCTTCGGCTTTTAGAGAAATTATGTTTTAGTTCTGGTTTCGCCAACAGATGGCGCCACTTGCTTATTCTTGTTCAGGCTTTCTTATCTTATCTAATCATTATTTCCTATCTTGTTCATTTGCGGTTTTGCAGCTGAAGATGATGGTTCGGTAAAACCATCGAAACTAGTCCTGTGAAAATTTTGTAGGTATAACGCTGATTTTTGTTGTTTGACTTCTGAATTAGTATTTATTCGGCGTGTTATTGTGTCTTAATTCATAATAAATATCTTGTTTTTCCCCTCTAAAAAATTTTTTTTTTTTTTTTTTTTTTCGCCTTATAAAGCTACACCTAGTGAGTTATATTTGTAGATGTTAAAAATGCTATTAAATAATTCAGGGATTTTCGGCATGATTTTTAATATAAATTCGGTCATTAAGCGGTTAACTCGTGAAACTAATTCTGGTAAAATTGTGAAAATCGGAAGGGGAAATGTACTCCTGCCATAAAAGTAGCAACGAAATATTTATCTGTCTGTCTGTTTCTCTCTACGTATATTATATATATCAAACATATCATTTTTGGTTTATTATATCGTTAATCATTTTCAAATGTATTAATATTTCTCTTTGGAATGAAGTGTATAATTTTTTATTTTTTGTAGGAACCAAAGTATTTGTTACATTCATTATTCAGACATTTGTAATTATTTCTTTTTAAAGTGCAAGATCTCAAAGGCTATGGAGGACAAGCAGTTGAGACCAAAATAATGTAATACTAACAACTGATCAGCTCTTTGCCATAAAGCGGCTTAATAGCTTCTCTGCGCTTGTTTCGCAATGACAGCTTGATAGGAACTTTTTCGCCTTTCTCCCTAGATCAAATTCAGAATTACTGCATCATTATACTTCACTACGAATTCTTTCACGTTTCACAGGAACACATTTATTTGCACGAATTTAAATATAGTATTAAATTTAAAGTAATATTGTTTATAATAACCATCAGGAGCAGATATGTTCTGACGACCTACAAAATAATAGTGTTAATCGTTAGTTACTAATAGCGAATTCAGGTATAAACTTGATGGTTCCTGAAGCAGAATAAATGCAACCACGTTACTTTCGATTCGCAAGAAAATGCACTCAAAAGACAACGCGACCTCATAAAAATATGAAATGACATTTATGTAACTCTTTCAAAAGCTGAGAAAAATTACTTAATTGATCGATTATGGCAAAATACGCAACTACTTCCTATATAGAGAAGGGCTGCTATCTTGGAGGACTTTCTAATGGAAATTAATTCCCATTCATATTTCATATGAGGGAAATAATGCAAACGCTTATGTAGCCAGCCCAGGGCCGTACTTATGAATAAGATACAAAAGCTATAGCTTAGGGCCCCCATTTTCTTGGGGGACCTCCCAAAAAATTAAAATATAGTATAAATAGTATTAAAATATTTTATAACGCACTTAAAAAGGTCCCTATATCTTAAATAGCTTAGGGCCTTATCAAGTCTAAATCTGGCTCTGAGCCAGCTCATTCACCGGGACACTTCACGTCCACTTCTTCGAAGGCTAGGCGAATTTTAAGCAAAACTTTACTAGAAAGTGTTATTACTAAAAATGTTAGAGAATTTGCCGAATCGCACTCGTCTATTGATAGCACTACAGCGGAATATGAATTATATCAGGTATGGACCGCGTGGTACAAATTGCATTCTCCACCACTATATCGTTTGTGGGCTGATGTGCAATCCACCTGCTGTGGCAGAACTTTCCATTCCATACTACTGGCAGCATATCACTCATCAGTACATCTCAGAGGTCAGTTTTTAATTCTATACTCTGAAGCATATTTTACATATTTAGATTTTAAGAAGAATTTGTGTGATGAATGGTGGGCGTCCGGACATTCGTGACGTTCGGGGAACCGATGTTTGGATTTACCTTTTCTTGTTTCAGCAATAAAAAGTAACAGATATTTGTTTTTATAAACTTTACGAATATTTTTATTCAGTACAAGTATGATCTGAAATATTAGAATACGAACTTGTGAAGTATGGTGAGTCGTACGACTTTGTGTACTTAAAATTTTCGGCTGGTAAGAGCTTCAAGATAATACTTCTGATTATTTCTCTATGAAATGAAATAACAATATTTTAAAAAATAACTTTTTTCCTTATTTCTTTAAAATTTAATATATAACTATATTTTGTAGGAAGTATGTCCGACAAATATAAATTTTTAGATATCATTTTTAATTTCAAACACAAACCAAATAGATTTAATTTCCGGTTGTGCCATCTCGTGATAATAACTGTAACGAAACTTAAAAATCTTAACTTGCGAAAAGAAGTAGAAAATACAGTGGAAGAATTTATTAAAAATTACTGGACAACTTTAATTTTTATAAATTTTATTTTGAATAACTGGATACATATATGTGTGTATACCAATGTGTGTAAATATTTTTTAAAGGAAAAGAGTGAGTGATGTAAATAATGAAAATGATTTAAAGTGTGTGGTAAATAAGCAGAAACAAACACTCTGCATATGCTTGCAAAAAAAAAAAAAAAAAAAAAAAAAAACTCATTTCTGCAAAATTATGTCACTTCTAATTTGAATTAATACACCTTTGAGCTTCAATAAAGAAAACAGAAATATAGTCTTTAAAAAATCTGATTTACATGTGAATGCAGAACTTTTACAGAAGGAAATTGTACTGTTTCAGACAGGATTTATTTATAGCATAAGAAATACGTTAAAAAATAACAAGTCTTTCCACATACATTTGTTTAATATGAAATAAGCGATTTTATATAACTAATGTTTATTATTTAATGTTAGACTGTAGATTTAATCAATAAGGCATTATTATTACTATTTAGAAAAGGTACATCTTAATTTTTATAGAACAGTAAAGCACTGTTTGCAAGAGGTGCTTAGAAATTACTCAGAAAAGGCGTATAACTAAAATTTTAATAAAGTACTTCACAGACTAAGTGATATATATATATATATATATATATAAAGCTATATATATAAAGCTATATATATATAGCTAACTGGTAATTAGACGTAAGACCTATTTGCATAAAATATTATCTATATTTAATAAACTATGCAGAGCTCTTAAATTTTTAGATTTTTTTCTTTATATTTATATGTCATGTTATGTATTATTCCACTTATATTCATAAAATTATATTTAACAATTTGTGAGAAATTCATGATTTGATGCATGTAAAGACAGTTTTTTATGTGAATGTAATTCATCATTTTCAAGTTGGGATGTATACGCTGTTAAGATAAAGCTTGCAAATAATGATGCACAGTTGTTTGAATATACTTTAGAATATTGCCCATACCATGCAAGATATATACTAATATATGTGTCAAATTCAATCGCAAACTGCACTGTCATGGAATATATGAACATGATACTGAAATCAAGATGGCCTTCCTTAGTTAGTCTTATCTTAAATGCAGAATTATGATCCAAGATGATTCAAAACGTAAATAAAAGGTAGTTGGTTATGCTGTTAATCGTATTTTCAAAAAGTTAAGAAGGTAGACCTAATATTAAATTCTGATAATCTTTTTTTTTTTTTTTTTTTTTTTTTTTTTTTTTTTTTTTTTATTTACGACTGATGGTACTCGATAATAAGGCTCTTCTTCCATGCAAGAAATCAGAAGAATTCACAAAAATTAATTTTCCAACCCCTTTCATTACTCTCATAAAATCTTATTCTTCACAACGTAATATTTATTCATTTTATTCTTCTAACAGACGTCGCTTGTATCTGGAAAAGAAAACTCTGTAATTCAAAATCCTGTAGATTTAGATATCAACAATACGAGTCAATGTATGAAACAAATGAGCAATAAAATCATAGAAAGGTCCTCAAAATTAATAGGTTTAAGTCATCGGTATTCTAAAAAATCAGTTGCTTTTGCAGTTTTAATATGCTGCTTAAAAAGGCTTTAACTTGATACGCCTCACTTGTATCACGAAATTTGAGGTCTACTGAAATGCACCAGTATCAATAATATTGTTGCATTTGAAAACTTCCTCCCTGTCTGTCACTTTCTTGTATGTTTCACACTGCTGAACTGAAGTATGACATTTAATTTTTCATTAGCTTTCACCAATTTAAGTTTATTCGATCATTTACGACAAAATACCCGACGACAACCTAGCTAATGGAAGATAGGCCTTCATGAGCGATTTTCTAATGAAAACTGACTCATATTTATATTACATGCTAAGAAAACGACAAAAATGCTCATATAGCAGCCCATTTGTCAGGATTAAAACTTTGGTTAAACAATCAGTACTCAGTGTTCTTATCCACTCAGCTAATGAGCCCCAAAAATCTTAAACTGCTATTCCACAACACTTCATCAAAAGTAACTTTTCGAGGACTCTCCCGTTTACAGGAACTTTTTAAATGTTTTATTCTTTTTTACTGGTTGACCCATAAGAACTCAGCATCGAATATAGACCTCTTGTCATCATAAAATACTGCCATTAGAAATTTCGCATTCAAACTAGTTCTGGAAGAAATCATTTCTACGAAAATTTTCTCACTACATTTTCTGTTCGTAAATATGATGCGAGTTTCAAAAGAATCAAGAAGCTAAACTCACTTGTATCAGAAACTGCTTATAAAATCTTTTATCGATTTCAAGTGAATTTAGAAGCTGAGATAAACAACCCCTTTTTGGCATATATTTTTTTTCATCATGCGCGCTATTTTCAAAGCAGCATTTATGATGTAGAGGTTCCCATTATTCAACTATTCTATTTGCATCAAAATCATTCTATGAAACCTACTTGCAACAAATATCAGTACTACCAAACTTTAGATCAGCGCACAGACTCCACTGATTATGAAACAATATTCAAATATGTTATTAATTTCTTTTATATTTACAACAGCAATAGAAGGAAATCCATTCACATTGGGAAGTAAAACTGTCTTAAAAAGTCATTTTCAATGAGTCTGAAGAAAAAATCCTTTTTTTCGAGTTTGTAGTTTATTGTATTTCATGTTACGTAAGTTTAAGTTCAGTCATCCATCTTTGACCGTCATAACAATGATGTTCTCAGTCAGTGTACTTATTTTACTTGACATGAATGCTATGTGTTGGGATTCTTGTATAAGTAATCACAAAATATTCGTAACTGGCATATGAAAAAAAAAAAAAAAAAAAAAGAGTATACTTCAATGGCAGAGCTTCTCCGCTTAAATGCTGTCTTTTTTCCTCCATAAAAATCAACTTACTAAAAATAAAGTGTGGAATTCTTAAGTCCAGTTTTGGAGAAAATGGGGTCTGAATTATACAGAATATCAATAAGTTTCACAGGGAGGATTTTGGTGCTGGACTGTGTAATGAGGGGCTGGTTAAGCCAGTTGGAGTCCCCTAAAGAAGTATTTACTTACCTATATGCTTTAAACGCAATTTATAGTGAAGTGTAATAAATAATGGTGCTTTCGTATTATCGCAATCACCTTAGTACAAATCCCGAAATTTTCAGAAGTCGTCAAACTCTGGCAACCATATCCATTCTACGTTGCAATCCGAAAATTCACCAAATCACATTTTTCTTCTGTAAAACGACAACCCAACTGCGCCAGGGTGGCTGCGCTAATACGTGAGCATCTAAATAATTAAATACACATAATTACATAAAATTATGAATATTTGAATAAAATTGTGATATTATATTTTTTATTTTTAAATATTCTTATGTTATTTGCTTTGCATATCGAGATTAAAATACATAAAAGTTAAAATTACATAATAAAAATTAAGTACTGTGATGGAAACAAAAATAAAGCATCAAACTGCAAAAGAGCTTTCATGGAATATTTTAAAATTAAAATAATAACTTATTAAATTAGATATTGTTAAGAAAATTTAATAACATTTTTGATTGACTTCTTTCGATCAAATTCAATTATTTCCGAAGTATCGATTATTGTTTAACGTTTCTTATTCCATGCATAACAGAACCATGCAATTTAACCTTTCTTCTAATTTCTGACATCGTACTTCTTTGATAGATTTTTTACAACAGAGCAAGATCTTTCTCCATGTGCAATAGAAATAGGAATATTCAAAGAAATTTTTAAATAATTTCTACATTAGGAAAAGCAGATATTTCTCACGCAGCATGATGTATTTGTGTGGCAGGAATAAATTTAGCTTCATCTTCTATTACAAATAACACTGTTCCAATTCATCATCAAAATACATACATCTATATTATTTTTGTAGAACTATTTTAACTTTTTTACTCAGACATTTCTTCTCCCTAAATTCAACAAATTAAAGCATTTTTGGGTTATTTTTATATATTTCAACGAGACGTTCTACGAGAACCTTTGACTGTTGTATTCTCGCAAGTAATATTAACCCATTAACTGCAAAACTTTTTTTCTCTCAATTTACATTTACTTCTGGGTGTTCAGATTGACATAGGGACGGGAAACTGGAATATAGATGGAATCTGCCATGAGCCCCAATTGAGGATCCACATTCAAGTAGTCCTAACAGGAAAATAAAATTCACATTGACAATAAATTGTTAGTAAATATATTCTAAAACCATTAGAAAACACGGCAGTACACAGGACTTGGAAATGATGCACATAATAATATGACATACCGTTGAAAATGTTAAAATCTTACTTCTTCTCGCAAATCAATCTCTCCAACTCTCTCATTTAACAACTACTACTCAACAACTCATGCAAAATCTTGAGACTGGTTTAAACAACAATATAAAAAAGTAAGCATTGTTGCCAACCTAATTAAAGTTACCAAATTTCCGGTACTAAGACAAATCCCCAAATAGGGATCAAGGCAGTTAATAGGTTAAAAGAATTCACAGTAATTTTCGCGCTTTGGAAGTGATTGAGATCCTTCATTACATTAATAAAAAAAAAAAAAAAAAAATGTATCCTTTCTTGGGAAACTGCTTCTTTTTGTATGTTAAGATTTTAATCAATTCTTTTAAATAGAGTGCACTCAACTGATTGGGGGGGGGTTTGGATGGCATGCATTCTGTGTAAAATGCATTCCAACCTATTTTCATGAGTATCGTTTCATACCTGCATATTGTTTTTTAAATAAAGATGTAGCTTCCACTACAAGTACTTTCTTTTCTGAACTTGAAGCACAGATGTCAGAAATTAGGCTTCTTTTATATAGTTGTTTCAATGCCAAGAACGCATATTCTCTTGTCCACTATCTAATATCGTATTTATTTATTTATTTATTTATTTTTTCTACCCTCAAACTATTTTTACACTTTTTCAGCTTTCAAGTCAAAATTTGCGGTGATGAGCGAATGCAGGAAAAAAAAAAAAAAAATCTGATGTGTACACCACATGACTTCCTTGTACGGAATATTAAATTATACGCATTTTTTCATGCATTTTGTTTAAACTTATTGGATTTAATTATATCTACTTCGCCGACAGCGCATAAACCACAATAGAATAATTGCATTCTTTAAAATTCACTCTATTTGTTTACCATAGCGACACTCTGGCGCTAAGTTCACTTAACAGTATTATATTTCGTTCATATTATAACTCATAATGCACAAAATTTGTATCATTTAAAGAATTATCTAATCGTTGCTACATGTTCTATTCAAATACTATAATAAAGCTAGAACGATGTATAAAAGAAATTAAGCAAACAAAACAAAAAAGAAACAGTTTTTCACAGACGATTGAGTATTTCTCATTCAATTAATTCAGTTTTCACTTCGCGACAAGGCAAAAATACATAAAAACTCAAAATATCTCTACTAAAAATTACTAATTATTAAAAATTAAATTATTAAACATTAAGTAAATCTTAAACACTTATTTCCTCGAAAAAATTCCAGAAAGGATTAAGCATGATTTAAATCGCAATAATAAATGAAGGCGTTTATCTTTGTTGTTGCGAAGCTACGTTTCTCTAGATTGGCAACAAATTCACTACTCAGCTGTTTCAAATGTAAACAAGCAATGGCCGCCATCAAAATAGGCTTAGCGGCACTTAAACAACTTTTAAATTGTTCATAATTCTAAAAATATTGCATACATATTTACTAAAGGCATAAAACCCTTAACCGGAAGATAAAAACAACATAATTTAATCATTTTTAAAGAAAAAATTGTACAATTATAAACATATAAGAGTAATGAAACTGAGATCACTGAGCCGGGTAACAGAGTGGATATATTTATAAATATATTTACATACGTTTGGCGCGGCCGATTGAAACCAAAATACGAGGTGCACATCTACATGTTATAGCAGTCCTATATACAAAATTTCAACGTTCTGAGGCTACTCGTTTTTGAGTTATGCGAGATACGTACGTTCGTACGCACGTACGTACATACGTTCGTACAGACGCCACGAAAAATTCTCTTCAGAATTCATTTTGAAGCAGTTTTAGAATTTTTTTGGAGGAAAAGAGTCTTTTATTCTGTCCTTTCGTACAGATATCCCGCAAAAACATCGTTAAATTGCATTCGAAAGCGGTCAAAGTGGATATTTTCGTTGAAATATGCTGCCTGAAACTTTTCGCGATTACAATACTTCCTTTTTACTTCGTACAAGGAAGTAAAAAGTAATAATTCATATAACTTTTCCCAAACTTAAACTATTGAACAACGGCATTACAACTTTATGCAGCAAAATTACTCACTATATTTAAGGTTTGGTTTATTTAATAACGGCAAAGCACACTAGGGCTATCTGCCTAAGTGGAGGGATGCCTATGTGGAGGACTTTCTAAGGGGAACTGGCTCGTATACACGTTACACATGGGGAAAACCACAAAAACGTCCATGCAGCCAGACCGTTCGCGGGATTCGAGCTTCGGTCCGAACTACCAGTGTTCAGCGACTTTACCGCTCGGCCGCTGGTGGGCTCCTATATTTAAGGAATGATTAGCGCAAGAGACATGGCCTGGTTAGCTACAGGGTGACGTCACGGAAGGCGTCTGAGTCTTCCCTGATTTTTGCTTCAGGTTTGAATATTGAACGTTTCATTAAATGTTTAGATTCTTTTGTTTTTAATAATGCATAGAAATTAAATTTTCAGAGACTTATTGAAAAACGTATATAAAAGGTCGTTTATTCATTTATAGTTAAGATTGATAGCATAATAGGTATTATTTTAAGAAATATTCATGAAATTTTCTGTCTAGTGTTTTACGATATTTTGTACAATTATTTTTATACTGCATAGTAATGACTTTTTAGGATTTTCTGAAAAACAAAGTTTTAAAATAAATAAATAAATAAAGGTTGCTATTTATTAACATATAAATAAAGCTTTACAGTTTGATTATTCGTACTTCCACTAAATACTAAAATAAAATTCTTTAATAAATACTTCGAAAAATATTTTTACAAAATTTACTGTTGATTTATTTCACTGATCCCAAATTTTGCAGGTTTAATTTCGCAGATGTGAAGAAAGGGGGAAGGAAAGGAATGAAAAGATTCCAAAGTATAAATAATTAACTGACAAAATATAAACAGTATTTAACCAATTAAAAAACATAAAGACGATTTTTTTGATTGTCTTATCACAATATAATTATATTTTAATCATTATTGCAGTTTTTAATTTTAAGAATAACTTGAGCGATCAGTAATATACCCAATGCTTTAAAACTATAAATACTTCCGAGCTTTCAAAAAGTATGCAAATTTATTTTTTATTCATTTCAGTTATTATCTAAGAAAAAGAACAGGAGATCAAAAGTCATAGAAATATTAAAATTTCCTAAAATCCTCTTGGGATTTGCCAACATAAACTAAATAAAGCGCAATTTTGTGCAACATTACAGCATGCAAATTATTACTAATGCAATGATATTCTTATAATCTGATAATAAAGAAGAAATCATAAAAGACTCAACAGATCTTGCTTCAATACTTTCAAGAATCTCAGAAAAGCAAATTTCCCCCCCCTTTCTATGCCACCTTTTTCACTCGAACTTCATCAATATATAAATTCAAGAATTGTTTCATGTTCGAGTAATTTTTTAACTTTACCTTTTACATACTTGCAATTAGCTTCATTGTTCGTTGATACATCAAGCTTTAACAGGTCTAGGATATTTCAGAGATGGTCAATGGATGGAAGGCAGATATAGTTGCCTCTATGACAGTCAACTAACTAAACAAGCAGCTTACTTAATGTATAAGGATTTGACTTTATTTAGTTTATTATTGGCTATCTGTCTGATGTATGCCTTCGCGGAGGACTTTCAAAGGGAAACTGACTCGTATACACGTTATACATGAGAAAAATCACTAAAATGCCGTTGCAGCCATCCCCTTCGCTTGGATTTAAACCCAGGTCGGAACTACCAGTGTTCAGCGATTTTACCGCTCGGTGGCTGGTGGGATAATGTATAATGAGTAAGCAAAGACCACTACCTTCTAGCCATTTTATTTTTATTAAACATCTTCATTTGTTCCAAAATAAAATGTTCTATTCCTCAAGTAAGATTCTCAAGTGATTTTTATTCAACTTATGCGTCCTAGTTATATACTGATAAGTCATAGCTCGATTTTAATGTTTATAATTACTATTCTTTTGACATAACTATAAATGTTTTCATATTCAGTCCATTAATTTAGTATTTCCATTTAATATTTTTACATACTCCCAGTTCAACTGCTTCTTGTCCAAAAAACATCGCTGTATTCATATGAAGTGATACACAGATAATTTTCCCAGTTTTAGGCTGTAGATTAAAACTGAACAATAAAATTTAAATTTCCATCAGCAGATTTTTATGTGAAATTAAATATGAATCATCTGAAATGTTTAGTTTATTCCATAATGTAGAAGAAAATCTGTAAAAGATGCAGTTTTATCCTTTTTCAAAAATTTATTAAAAATTTGTTTATCCATGTTATGTCTTTTTTCGCTGTGCTCATCCTCAGAGATATCGGATTCTCAGAAAAGTATTTTGGATAACCAGAAAAAATGCATAGATAAGCATCGTTTATAATTTAGAGTGTCCTTTACAAACTTAAATAATAGTGCCTTCGTTTTTTGATAAATAATCGTCCCGAATGATATCATCTTCTCAAAAGTATTTCTCACATACAATGCTCACTTTGTTTTTTCTCGGTTTTTTTCATCCAGAAATCCCGCTTTAATGTAGCTTTTGGAAACTTGAATACCTGTATATATTCATTGGTTTTATCGTAATTCGATTTGCAACCTGGAACGCAACATCGTGTCGGCATGAAAGTAGACTTAACTCATTTTAGCGCTACATAGAAGTCGATAGCTATATTTATTAACAAATACTAAAGAAATAAGTAGAATTAACTATCAGTGTAAACTTAAACACCAAAACAGCATAACAACTTTATTTAAATTAACTCAAATTTAGTAATAAAAAATACACGAATAATGAAAAAAAGCAGTGCGACATTAATGAATAGCACACAAACTAACGTAGGAATTCTTTGCTTGCAGTCATGGGCGTAGCCAGGATCGGAGCATGGAGGTAAGAACCTCCATGATACTATGATAAAACACGAATTCGTCAATGGCAGAGTATATAAAATTGCATCAGTAATTTGATTTGAAAGCGAATTAATTGGTTGCTTGCATAAGTGTTTTTGTGGGTTTCCCCCCTTATGTATTATAAATTCAATACGAGCCAGTTTACCTCGGAAAATTCTCCTCTAAGACAGCTATTCTTCAGGATAGCACTCACATGCTTTGCTACAGTCGAATAAATGAGCAAATAAATAACGGAACTGGAATACATGAGTTGAGAAAGATCGTTGAAATGTTTGAGTTAGGAATAAGAGACTTCTGAACATTTTTTCTTGGTCTTTAATTTATATTGCAACAATTTTTCTGCTACCTAAACTATCGTTCTTTAACTTGCTACCTAAACTACCTAAACTATCTTTCTGTTTCTATTCTTGTTTCTTGAACAAGCTTTCGATGCACACTTGATATACACAGCACATTTAAGCGATTCTCTGTCGTTGTACAGAGCAACCAAGTTTTTACTCCGCGCAGGGTACTAAATGAGCGCTGAATAGTACACGCAGTACATGGTTGATGCAAAGATATAAGAGCACGTTTCGTTTCTGGGAAAAAAACTGTCGCTTCTTTTACCAAATCTTCCATAGTTTACTCCTTCATGTTGTCGATCTGTAGTTTCTTCGTTTTCCAGAAATTATACGAGTTCTCTGTCAAAATTTTTCAAATTATAAAAATCCCGAAAGCACTCCGCTTTTTTTGGTAAATTCTTCCACTGGAATCTTTAGCATAGCCACAGAATGTAATAACAACAAAGAAAATGCTGGTAAATTATTGCCGGAAAATCTTTCTTCCCGTGATAGTATTAACCCTTTCGCCGTCCTCTCCTGTCCGCCAAAAATTCTCCCCAGCGGCCGTCTGTTTTTCGTAGCGTGTAATATTGTTTTCTCTGTACATCATAACTTTCCATACATTACTTTCGTAGTGGATGAACGTCAATGAATATTAAGTAAAATTATATAAGGAAATAAAGCATAATGGAAAACTAATAATATCTCTGCTTATTTCTAACAGCAGGATAATTTGATAACATCTGATCCAGGAGATCCATTCTTCCTATTTTGCTGTTGTAATCTTTCACAATTATTGGTTTTTTTACAGTTCTTTTCCGTGTTCCAATATCAATCATCGAGTCATTATGGATTGTACTCATCAAACGTATATCCTTTTTGTCTTTCCAATTCACAACCTCATTTTTTATCTTTTTCTGCTGAGTAGACGTTGAAGCCATCTCTCACTGTCTTGTGTCTTATGTAAAATGGCGCGAATATTCATAAAACCCGGGGCAAATTTAATTAGAAATAGAATGTCTGATTAGTGCTGCCCTCTAGAACAAACAAAAATAAAAACTCAAACAAGTAAATATTTAGAAAGCGTTTTAAACGTTTAAAAGTTTTAAAATGTAGAAGAACGCTTGAGGCGCGTTACGGCCGCCCTGCGGAAGTTTCACTTGAACGCGCTAGACGTGTTACGGACTACGAAAAGGTTAAAGAACCCAGATAAGGGATAATAAGAGACCTTTTCCATGGTGGAGGATTTAGGCGATGTTTTTGCAGTTTTAAAATTCTCGGTGCTTGCAATTCAGTGCCAATGCTCTCAGCCATAGCACTTGCAAAAGACAGAATTTACCGGCATAAAACATCTGTTGTTCTACGATGTTCTTTTACAAGCATTAAAATTATGTTTATGTGGTCTACACATTGTAGTATATTTAAATTTTTTGACTGTAAAATATTAGCCACAGTTTCTAGCATAGCAGAATATTTTGCAATTAGTTCTACGCACACGATAAATTCAGATTTCGTCGCAGCACAATGTAATTGGAAAGTAGTTTTCCTGGTAGATGCCTTCTTTTGATAACTTTCCAGTCCCTGTTTATAAAATGCTCTTTAAATTTGCTAATACTTCCGAGACGAGCGTGTGTCACGTAAGTTTGGACTATTTACTATATATCTTCTTCGTAGAACAAATTCACGAAAAACATTTATCACACCCTTTACAGTAGCAATAGCATTTCTGTTTTTCGATACGCAGTTCAAATCGTTCACAACTAAATTTAGATTGTGACTGGCGCAATGGAAAAACAAGGCTTTTTTATACTTCTGCACGCCACTAATATTCCCTGCCATGGTTCAACATCCATCGTAATCCTTCGAACACATTTATTTGGATAAAAATCCTTGCCTTTTCAGAAAAATGTCTAATTTATTTGCTACAGTACGAGCATCCATTGCATTTAATTGAATAAATCCTAGGAATTCTTCCCGGACATCCATCCTTTCTTCATCAAAAAATCGTATACCAACTGACAATTGCTCCATCCCAGATACAGATCCTTGTATATCGCTTGTTTCGTCTGCCATTATGCTGTAAGAAGCTTTTCTTGCACCTCGTACTATAGTGTCTTTCACCATCAATCCACACAAATTGATCAATTCGTTTTGGATTTGAGGTGACATATAAGTATCATTTTTACTACCTTTTTCGAAATGCCTTTGCAAACTTTTACCTCCTGCTTCGATTCTTAGACAAATCAGGACCTGATAATTCTCTTCCTGTTTCGTCTTACCCCTTAGAGAGAGGTCATGGGTTCCACAAAATATGATTGTGGAAATTATTGACGCTATTACGTTTTGATTTTCTTCCATTACTTTTTTGTGCCCAGAAACAAGTCTAACATTCAAAGGTTCATTTTCTAGAAAATTCTTGGCAGCCATTACTGACGCTTTGTGCTACTGATTTGAAAAGTGATTTTTACAAGCTTTACGCATGACATGATAACATGTGAATGGCTTAATAATAAAGGAGCCCCAAACACCTTTCATTGATGCAGGAAGGTAAAGAACACAGTACAAGCATAATGTTCCTTTTACACTTTTTGAAAATACGAGCCAAGGAGCATAAGTCTTTAGCCATTCATGTCTAAACTTTCTTCTCGAATGGATAGCAGATGCTGCAAAATCATAATTTTCATCAGGTGTCCAACAACATTATAATATTTCCCTCTTTAGATGTGTGGCCATTGACGACGAACACCCTACCCAATCTTCCCAAATCATGGTTGCAACCTTAAAGAATAATATAAGAAACCTGGTCGGACCTTAAAGAATATAAGAAACAGAGAAAACATTTCGCTAACTTATTAGTTGAAATATAAAAGAGTTACATTCGTTTAGGGAGGTGCCCACCTGGCTACGCCCGTGCTTGCAATATCCACAGTGCAGCGCGAAGTATGAAAGTTCAGACTCCTTTCGTGACGTCAAATCACGTGACTTTGAAGCTGACCAAGCCATCTAAATTCACGAAGGGACGTAGATCCCTCACGGACTCTATTAATTAGTATTAGCCAGCAAATTTGAGTATTTCTCTGATAAATTTATTGCATTGTCATAGTTCGCCCTCAACGAAGTTTAATGTCTATGTCTAATTTCACCAAAGCGGGCAATATCTGTTGTTCCAAAAAGGATTCTTTATGTTCTTCAATCGGCATAAGCCTTTCTTTTATACCACATTTGGCAATGCGTATCTTATAGCTAATGTCAATTTATCAGTATGTGAACGGACAGTTGTAAGATACGCATCGAGTATAAGGAATATAACCCTTATTGAGTGTTTCTGTTGCTATAAGTGTGTTGTTCGTTTTGTGTGAGTCGATTACCTATTCTCATGTTTTTGACTTATTGTTCATGTTCCACTTTTAGAACTTGATTAAACCGAACTTCCAAATTCTCAGTTTCGAAACTTTTTATAAGATATTTGTTTTCTTTAACTTGTTTTGTTTTTATTCTTTTTACATTTTGTGAATTTGTTATTTGACATGCATTAGTTTCATAATTTTGAAAGTATTTTCTCAGACCGCTGTTATTTACATCCGTTTTAAAGGAAGCGATGCATTTTAAATGAAAACAATAATTTCTTGTATGATTTTTTCTATTACAATAAGTGCAATATCATGTATCAATATACTTTGATTTTCCTTGGCTTTTACATTTTAAAGCAACTGAATAGTATTTTTGAACTTGGTTAGTTTTCACAATACTACTGTCTACAATACTTATCTATTAATTTATTAACATATTCTAGTGACAGTTATGCTTCTAATTTACTCCCTGTTGCGTTTAGTAACAAGTTATACGAGTTTATTAAAGAGCACATTAAGATTTCTATTAAGTTATTTTCCTTAATTTCTTCACCTGTATTACGCAGCTTTTCAGCATATCTAACAGAATATGAAACCAAGAAACAATTTACCTGTTAAATTTACCATACTTCTTCAGCAGATCTTTTGCGTAAAACATTAATAATTTGCGAATCCGAAATGTTTAGGCATATTAAAGCTTTAGCTTTACGATTGCTTTATTAACCACGTATCACAGTCAGTTTTTGGTTTTTCTTCGAAAACAATAGTATCTAAACCTTCATTTATTAGAAGTTTGGTTCTATTTTATATTTCCAGATTAGATTGAATATTTTTCATTTGTTAACTTTCTTCTATAAACAGATTTCTTTAATAAACTTTATCACCCGTTATAATTATTTGTTTAAACTTTGTAACTAGTATTTTCACCAACAAGAAAAAAGTTTTTAATACTTTTTTGCCCTTGAAATCCTAGAAAAATATAACATTTCCAAAAGCCAATTTTCTCAAATTTATTAGTCTCATAATCACTGGTGTGTTGTTCATTAAAACAGATAAGGCTTTCTGAGTATGTATCCTGTACATAGCTCAGACTCATTAAAGAATCATAAGTCAAAACAACTATGAAATCTTTATTTAACAAGTAAGAGAGTTTTACTTAACTTGCAGAACACAGATTAAATTAATAATTTTAACAGACATTTAAAATTTAAGGTGTTGAAAATAACGGTACTATTCGGTTTCGAAGGCCGTAAAAAGTCGCTAAATTATTGCTGATGCCAATGCTGGCAAAAATAATTGCAGCAACCCTAATAATTGTGGCAAGAAAGGAAGTATAATAGTAAATAACTATTTAAGATTGGTGTTTTAATTTAGATAAAAGGTTAATTTCATATAATACTTTTTTATTATTATAATTTATATGAAAAAGGCTAAACATGACTGAATAGTAGCATAAGAGTAAATAACTATTTCAGATCATTATTATAATTTATATAAAAATTGCTAAACATAACTGAATGGATCCCTGCATCGCTATTTCGCTAGCGACTTATCGTTAAAGCATAATTTCATCTTGTTGGTTGTTCAAACGTAATTTTTTATAATGAATGATGCCTTTTCTTTGAAAATATTCTCAGCAAAGTGCAGAATCGCTCACTTATTTGTTTGCCGCTTTTTACAAGGGTAAAAACAATTGGATTTTTGTCAATTTTCTTTTACTTTTTAAGTGAAAATAGGTCGATGTGTACATAGATAAAGTTAAGGGTGTGCGCCGTGCTATTTTTGCGTAATTGTAGGATTTTTTTTTAAGTGAAAATAGGTCGATGTGCACATGGACACCGAGTGCAATTCTTAAAAACACGTCAAGCAGTGGGTGATTCTGCAGTTTACCCAAAATTCTATTGCCGATTTTTCGTCAAGGGAAATTCCCAAATTGTTAAATCCATAGAATATCAAAAAGGGATTTAAAAATTAAACTAGTATTTTAATGGCGTCTTAAGAAATATAAACTATATAAACTTACGCAATCTGAAATCAGCGCGTTTGCTAGATTTGGCGCTTTTGCGCGTACATTTTCGCTGCAATTTTTTTACGGCCCTCGAAACCGAACAGTACCAAAATAACTTACAACAGACTCATTCATCAGAAATAAATATTTTCAGACTTACCTATTAGGCAATAGTTGCAGGAGTAGATATCAGGATAGACGGTAACATGGCTGAAAAAAATCTGATTGACTGGACACTCTCTCTCAGGTATAAGGCATAGGGTGAATCCTCTCTCGCCAATATATAGCTTGGCGGATGTTGGTTTTTAAGCTTCCCAGTTTCATTATGCAAATGAGACACTAATTTATTTTAACGCGCCTTAGGCCCATGGTTTAGACGTTCTTGCATGGAATTACAGGACGATGTTGATGTCGATGGCTTCTCTTTATTGACGATGAGAAACCCGTGAACAGTAATTTCCTGCTGTTCAGAAATTTCTTCGAATTTTTACAATTTTTCCCCTTCTCATAACCGATATCGTTTCACTATTTTCTCCTAAAACAATTAGCTATTTTTCATGCTTTTGATTTTTTATATATGAATTTTAGTTATATTCACGCATGTATGAACTGCAGCGAGTCCATCAAAATATCCTATTTAATATTTTTATAATTAGAAATATCAACTCATACCTTTGGTATGCATACAAAGTAAATAAATAAACAGAAAAGTAAAAATATAATTTTGCGTAACGAATACCTATTAAACTCTTACATACGCATAATATGCTCACTTTCTAGGTTTTACTAAGATTCTGAATTCTCAGCAATTAAAATACAAATTGACAGAACAATAAACCAAATATTTCTTTTAGAAACTACACTCATTTTTTCTCATTTAATAAAACCAAGTTCTTACTGTTAAAATGTACTTAAAGAAGTATGTAGACCAATAATTGCCAAATAGTTTTCCTCCGATTCTAAGGGTTTGAAAAACACTCTTTCCAGATTACTCTACACATCCAGATTAAAATATTTACATTACTCTTATATCTAGTGGCCAGAAAAAAGTTACAGTCAAGTTACTTTACAGTACACATGCCAAGCGTACTAAAATGTTTTTATGTACCTGAGTTGAGCTTTCCCTTCATGTACTTAAATACGCAATCCAAAATTTCGACCCTAATAAATCTCCTGGTATGGACCTTGTCTTTGGCGCCATGGTCAAACACTGTGGCAAAAACGAAAGGCTTGCCCTTCTCCAGATTCCTGAATTACAGGAAAACTGCTTAGTGCATGGAAGAAATCCATCATAGTTCCAATTTTAAAATAAGGCAGAGATGCCACAGACTGTACTAGCTATCGGCCTATACCTTTGACTAGCATTCTATGCAAGCTGATGGAGAGGATTATTCACGCCAGGATCATGACTTGGTTTACAGAATACAGCGTTCAGATCGCAACATACCACCAATGACCAACTTTTCTACTTGTTTCAATCGATCATAGATGGACTTCAAAAAAACCTCATAACAAAGAAAACTGCCGTTTTCCTTGATCTCACTGCAGCCTTCGATAGAATCTGTAAACCGATAAAATCTGTTGACCTAACGCCCAAATCTGTGCCCAAGATCCTAACGCACAGGTCTTGGGCTGGCGTCCCACAGGGCTCGCCCTCTATTATATTTTCTTTATACCAGCGTAGCCGGCTATCTGTTTCATTGTCGATGTACCATTCATGGGTTTACCGGCAATGAAGCTAAGATAGCTTGCTACGCTGATGACATTGTTATTTGGCATACACACTCTGATATCAAGGTTCCGAACGTGGCTTGAATGTCAGTTTGACTGGCATTGAGGCTTGGGCTAAAAATCTTTAGTTGATGATTAATCCCCAGAAAACCAAACTGTGCTATTCGCAACTAACCGAAAAAGCAGACACACCTACCATCCTGAAATCAAGATTTGCAATTTTGCTATCAAACATCCTAAATACCTTGGACTTACACTCGATGCAGAACTGAGATCAGACATTTCAAGGAAACCTCACATACAGCCTAGAGAAAACTCAGCTCCTTAAGTAAACTCTTCGGATCAACATGGGATTCAAGACCAATACTTATACAACAGTCATCAGACCGATCCTGGAATACGCTGCACCCATTTGGGCTCTGGCATCTTCTCCAGCATAAGAAAAGATGGATTCTGTCAATTCAGAGCCTCCAACATTATTATTGGAGTTGTCTCGTCCATAAACAACTCAAAGGCTAAGGCCGAACGTGAACTAACCCTGCTGGAAAACAAAAGGAAACTTGTCACTCTGAAATTTAAGAACAAAATCAGGAGCAGTGCTGACGAACACATCTCAAATGTCACCTAACACGCTTTGACAACAAAGAACAGGTTGAAAAGATCATCCCGCTTCAATACGACAAAGACATCAGGCAAGAAATAAATCTGGAACACTCATATCTTGACATTCCACTGAAACCAATATTCCCTCATCTTTTTTTATCTATCCGGATGGCAGCACCCCCAAACACAAAGTTTTAGTAGAGAAGATTTGCTTCCAATTTCACGAACGGACTTGTTAGAGAGGCCTTGAACATCCATCTTATGTTTGCCAGACCAGTTCCCTTCGGTGGCATTGGTTTCTCGGAGTGCAAATCTGTCCTTGAGGCCATCCAAAATGTCAAGATAAAACTCTCCCAAGACATCAACACACTTTTGTACTTAATTGCGGAAGAGAGGAAATCATGCACCTTTCAATGCATCCCAGCCCATATGAATATCCAGGGAAATGGGCAAGTCGACTGTCTCGCCAAGGAAGTCAGAATAATCGAACCCGCCATCCTATCTACCACACTTTCTGATGCTAATGCTGTCGCAAAGCGGAGGCCTTTTTGCCCATCCTCGGCCGAAATTTTCAATACCTGAGATGTCGCAACCACAATCGCAAGACTAAGAACGGGGCATGAAGATCCTGCCTGATGGTACCAGGGTATACACGGAGTGTATTCACTGCTCTATCACTCAGCTGGATCCCGGACATCTCCTGCCGTCTTCCAAATCGACGGACTAGAGACATTCTTTTCACGCAGAGTCGAGGACGTGGCCAGGGCACTGCTTCATGTCTTTGGCCCTATTTGACTTCCTGTCCCTACTCCTTCCTATGCTTTTCTTTCTCTCTCTTTAGCACTTGGCCCGGACAGTACATATTCCTGAACTAACATATCTTATATTCCTTCTACACGATAGTACTACACGATAGTAGTCTTCCCAAAAGTACCCGCGGAAATAATTGATTTGGGTTTCATCAGATGGGATAAAATAGGGGAAAGGGGATTTTACTAAATAAAATGCATATTAAGATAAGCTTATCTTATCAAGCTCATTTGCACTTTGGCAGTTGAGGGAGATAGTTCGGTAGTTAAGCCATCGAAACTAGGCCTGGAAAATATGGAAATATAACGCTGACTTTTATTGTTTGACTTCTAAAATAATAGTGTATGTATTTAAAGAAAAACACATGTGACTGACAGAACTTTGTAGGTTATTCATTGGTCTTATTGACTTATACAAAGAGCCCGAGTAAAGAGAGAAATGTTTTTATTATTATAAAAGCGATGATAATATTTCTTAACCAGTTATCTGTGATTGACGAGTATACTCGTCCTGGAGAAGCGGCACGATTTTGTGTATTGACGAGTATACTCGTCATGCGTATAATGAAATGGAAAGATAAGAGGGAGGTTTATTTAGTAAGCACTGTACATAATGACTATGTAAGAGAAACAGAGAAAAGAAAAATAATAACAAAGAAACCGGAGCCAGTGATTGATTACAATAAAAAAATGGGTGGACTGGATATGAGCAATAAAATTATCCTAGAGTACTCCACAGGAAGAAAACGACTCAAAAAGTATTACAAAAAGATATTTCTCTATTTCTTAGACATTATGCGTCTGAATGCATTTATATTATATAAAAAAAATAATGGAGCATTATCGGGTATCAACATTTTGCTCAAATTTATTGAAGACACTTTTGCGACGTATCCAATTGAAAGAAATAAATCAACACAAACTCGGCCATTTAAACCTAATATAAGCCAATTAGGCGGGAATCATGTTCCAGATTATATACCTGAAACATGGGGAAAAAAAAAAAAAAAAAAAATTCTATGCGAAGGTGTCCGCATTGCTACAAACGTAAAATCAGGAAGGAATCGCGTTACTGGTGTTCGATTTGCGAAGTCCCATTGTGTGCAGTACCCTGTTTCGCTGAATCCACAGCAGGAATTTAAATTCTTACTTTTATACGTATATAATATTTAATTTAATTTATTGCGTTTTTAGTTTGGTATATATGTAATATATGCTTATGTTAACCAAATAAGAAAATATTAGTAATAAAATTTTCAATTTTATAAAATAAACCCATCTTTTTCATCAAATATCTTACCAGCGTAACTTACTCTGTGATTGACGAATATACTCGTCATGGCTCGATTCTGGCGAAACAAAACGGTGCGCACTTTTAAATGAGGGCGCCACAGTTAACTGGTTAAATAATAATTTTGAAAGCTGTTTGAAGTTCATTTTAAAAGATTTATTAATTATAAATACATATAAAAATTATCAAGGGAAATAACATATACGTATCAGCAATTACAACAGTAAGTATCTCTTATGTATGCAGCACGTCTAAGAAAAATATTTAAATAGGATACTTACAGGGTTTTCCTTGACCTGGCAAAAGTTAATTTGTCTAAAATCTCTAACAGATGTGAAACGAATTATCGCTAGGACTGAAGTAATTACAGTCAGGGATAGGTTTTAAATAACCTTTTTATTTAAACAGAATTTAGAAATAGATGCACTTTCTTGGGCTAAATGAATCAACCACAGCTCACGATGTAACTAAACCGAAAAATCAATTTCAAGTTAAAATGTGGAATAGTAGACAAAGACTACAAAAATTAAATATACTCTAAGTTGGCTCAGTAACTCCACCAACTGCTGGCAGTGATATATAGAAAGCCAAATGATTACAACTTAATTAGGACCAAATGCAGCATACATGTGAAGGCGAGAACAAGCGCTGTCTTACAATTACAAAACCTCAGTTTACATACTAGCAGCACTCATTTATATTCTGGTGAGAAAAACGGAAAGCAGAAATTATAGTAACTATCCAAATCCTAAAAACATGGTTAATTTAAATAATAATAATTATTAGAACAGACCGATCTCCTCAACAAATGATAACATCCTAGCCTCAAATCCCATTCAGATTCTCTAATAATGATTAATAAAATTTTCTGAAATATCAGCAAATAATTCATTCATATTATAACTCTTTACTGCTTAACAGTATAAAAGATGAGCTACTTTATAAATAAGCTTTTTAATAATACAGTATATAAGCATCAATAATAAAATTTTAATAACAATTATTTTTACTAATAGTTTCTACAAATATTTACACCATAAACATAATTAATGAAAATCATTTGAAATTAATAATGGCTCCATTGTTATGAATAATATAGGAACAATTTGAAGATTAAATTCTACCATCTCTTAACATGGTTTCACACAGGAAAAAATTAAAATATAACTCGTAGCATTTAACCTTTCTTTCCTTTATAAACATTGAATATTACTTTGCTATACACTTGATCAAACAGTGAATAAGTGTTTTATCCAGATGATAATGTTAAGTATTGATTAATATTTCTTATAGCTATTTTTTAACTGAGGCTTCCTATCAGCACCCCCCTTGATTTTGACTCTAAGCTTTTATTTTTGGACCAGGATATGAGCATAATATTAATCTATTTTTAAATAATGGGATTCTTTTGAAGCACTGACATGATATTGCTTAATACGGCCTGAGTAAAAACTTTAAGGCCAGTAAAAAGTTTTGAGAAAATGTAAAATGAAATAAAAGGGATTCAAATAATATTAATTACTAAAGTTCATTGATAAGAAATAAATGCTATAAACATAATTTGGAAATACATAATTATGAGAAACATGTGGTTATTTACATAGTATTTCTGCCTGAGTAAAAACTTTAAGGCCACCAGTCATTTTTTAAAAATAAATATAATATAATCGTGTAATTACCATTGCAACTACTAGCTTGTGACAACGCTGTAATTTTCATATTTATCATACGTTTCTTCGAAGTATTGGTGATCTTTGTGAAGATGGTGAAGGGTAAGAAGTTAACTGACCGTGAAAGAGGAGAGATCGAAGCTTTGTCTTCAACAGAAATGAGTAGTCGTGCTATTGCGATAAAGATAGGAAGATCAAAGACTGTAGTAAACAATTTTTTTTTTTAAATTGAAAAACAATTATGGTAAAAAGAATACTGGGGGAAGACCTAAAGCTTTGTCCTCGCGTGATGAAAGAGTTTGCCAACTTGTATCTACTGGAAAGTATTCAACCAGGAAACTGATTCCGACAACAGGTTTAAAAGTTTGTAAAAAAAAAAACGATTTATAACACAATTAGAAGGTCTAGAAGGTTCACTTATACAGCAAAATTGACTAAGCCTCAGTTACTGCAGAGACACAAAATAGAGCGTTTGAACTTTGGTTAGAAAGTCATGACCTGGGACAAACAATGGATAGGGACCATTTTTTTCTGACGAAACAAAATGGAATTTGGATGGACCAGATGCCTGGAATTTCTACTGGCATGATATAAGAAATGAAAAAGAAATATTCTCCAAGCGCCAATTAGGTGGAGGGTTTGTCATAACTTGGGGCTGTTTTGCTTACAATGGTGTGGGGTCAGTTGCATTTGTTTCAGGTAGAACGAATTCACAAGGATACCAAAATGTCCTAACAAATCATCTTTTGCCAAATGCTGAATGTCTTGCTGGAGAAAACTGGAAATATCAGCAAGACAATGCATCGATCCATTCGAGTAACAGCACAAAAAATTGGTTCCAAGTCAACAATGTTGAAACTGTGAAATGGCCGGCTAGATCACCTGACCTCAACCCAATCGAGAACCTTTGGGGTGACTTAGCAAGAAGAGTTTGTGCAAATGGGAGACATTTTACATCAACAACAGAGCTGAAATCTACTATCAAAGATGAATGCTATAAATCCGACCCCACCCTTTGTCAAAAACTCGTTTCATCCATGAAAACAAGAACATTTGAAGTGATTCGAAGAAATGGCTCCTACACAAACTTCTAAGAATTTGTAATTTTTTTCTTATATGTTATTTTCTATGTTGGCCTTAACCCCTTCGCGCCGACTGTCACATATACGTGCCAGCAACGAACACACTTACCTACCGGCCGACACGCAGGCGTGCCAGAGGATTGTTCCGTTCTCTACCGACTGTCACGTATTTGTGCCAGTACTTTGGAACGTTTTTCAAACTATAATTTCTGCCACAAGATGGCACTGTATGTCCATATGGTTTCAGATACATGTACATTAGACCTTCTATTCGAAATGAGAGAAGCATGACTCACATACACGTGTTTTTGATTATATAAACAAACGGGGAAATAAATGTTTCCGAATGGCGTGATTTATGACATCTCTTTAAACGCACTTTATTCGCACGTGGTAGTTGTTTACTGTAAGTAGAGAAGTTTTATTTGCTCTAAAGCGTTGGGTATTTCGGTTTGCTGTTCAGTTTTTAGAAAATAATTAGATCTTGTTGGACGTGAATTCTTTGTTTTTACCGTTGCAATGTCGAAGTGTCAAAAATGTTTAACAGAGCATGAAATAGCAGAAATGATGCAAAATATTTCAGATATTGATTCTGAAAGATTAACTGAAAGACATTTTCCAAAACTTTGTTCAGAAGAGACTGATAAGAAAATGAGAAAAAATGTTTCAATTTTTTTCAAATTCAATTCAATTCAATTCAATTTTTCAAATTTCTGTTTTCAAATTTTTCATACGAAAAGAGAATTTTAAGTAATATATTTAGTTTTCAGATGTATAATGTTAAAATTCATAAAATGGTGAGTAATTAAAATAAAATGTGTAAAATATGCATTTAAACAAGAAATAAGGTAATTAAAGTATATATATAAAAATATCTATAAAGCATAAGCCGTTTAAATACTCTATAGAGCATTATTAAACAATGCGTTGATACTTCGGAAATTTCATGGATTTAGGCTTAGTAGCAAAAAAGCCCCCGGCCCTGGAGAGACGCTTGCGTAAGACACTGCCGGCCTGAGCGATAAGCGCGCATTTTCGCTACCCGGCTCTAAGGGGTTAAAGTTTTTACTCAGGCTCAAATATTCATATGTGTGTTTTGTAATATTTTCTAATAAAATATTTGCAAATTAATTTTTCTACTTTTTTTACTTTTATTTAACCTCAATAATTATCAATCAAATGGTATTTTAATTCCTCAGTTTAAATGTTTCCATTTTCTCAAAAATTTTTACTGGCCTTAAAGTTTTTACTCAGGCTTTAATAATCTTAGCATCGCTAGGAATCATTTTCGAAATCTCACACTAATTTTTTCTTGGTGATGTTAAAAGTTCTGTGACAAGTGACAAAAACCCGTGTAAAGTGACAAGTATGAATAACATACAACATAAATGAACTATAAAAAAAAGAACCCCCCCCCAAAAAAAAAAAATGCTAATCAACTTCTATTGAATTCTAAAGAGGAGTGTATCAAACGGAAAATGATACTTAAAATCAATTAAGCTTGTAGAAAAAAATATGCATGAACTTCCAGGTTTTAATCCTCTGAGCATGAAATTACAAGATTTTACTCTCATGTCACATATTAGCTTTCCTATTGTAATACTTTAAGCAGTAAGGCAGTTTTTTACCTTATTTCACTAGACAACAACCCCATTGAAATTTCTCCTTTTATGTTACTGAAGTTTTTTTTCCAGCCAAAGAAAATGCAAGGACATGTATTATGCATGTTTCTGAGTTAAGCAATATTTAACCAAGCAATAAAACAGCATTTCTGAATAGTAAATCTGTAGTTGTTTCATAGTGATAATTCTGGTGGAGTTATGCTAGCTGGCATTTAATATGACGTACAAACCAATGCCTTATTTGTATGCATCCCAATTTCTTATTCAGATAGTAATTCTGGCAGTAATGTTTGTCACCCAACTTAGTATAGTGATGCTGGCTGCCATCCCAATGGGTCTGGAGAAGGCATAGAATGTTTGTACACATACAACATCTCGACAGAAAAAGGGCACTTGAAATACACAGTAAGCAGGGTTGCCACTCAAACATGGGAATGAAATTCCCTGACTTTCCAGGTTTTCCAGGTGTGTTTCAAGAAAATTCCAGTCTATCCGCGTAATGTACGTTGGCTGTGCTAAGAGGTAAATTAATTATGGTATTACTTGTATTGTGTAACAAATTCACTTAATTATTCAATAAATCCCAAAGGACATTTATTCTTAATTATTCTTGGTATACTTTGTTTGATAATTTTGTTTAGTTTTCCACTTAATAAAATTTAAGATATATACATTGGATAACAAATGTATGTTTTATTTAATTATTACTCATGATCATCACCAGTTCAACACGAGGCTAATCCGATCCTTATAAATCACAACGCAATGCTAAATAGTTAGGTTAGATTTTAGGTAAATTTAATTTGCGTGAGGTATGTTCTTAAAAGGCACCTTAACACTTGAAAACACAAATATAATTATAATAGTTGTTGTTTTCTCCACTGAAGATTGAGATTAGAATCTTCCCAATCTGAAACAAAATAAGGCTTTTTTTTTTTTTGCAGACATTCTGCAGCTAAACGGAAGAAAGAAATCTATTTTAATAAATTGAGGTATTTGATATTTATTTCGCAGCATACATAATGAAAAAACATGTGCATTAAATTTCGTGATGGTATGCCATCATACTGCTATAATGAATTTCTGGATTATGCCAGAGAAAATTTCCTGAAATTTGGAAATATTATTTACTAATAATAAATAAATTTAGAGGGAAGAAGCAACATTAAATTATATGAATAACATAAAAATAATTACTTAAAAATTGAATTAGAATAATCAACGATATTTTAACGAATATAGTTATATTACATGGCTAGCCTAGATGACTGATTACTATTTTTTTATTTTACTGCAAAATGGCAAGGTATTTATTAAAAAGAAGAAAAAAAAAAAAAAAAAGGTTTAAAAAGATTTTGCGGTAAAATTCTAGTATACGGTAAGGCTTTGGCACGATTTTGAAAATTGTCGCCAAGACCAAAATGACCCGTTTACTGCGCATCATGATGTCGCCAAATCTTATTATTATTCTAACCAAAGAACGTCTATGTAAAGAAGAAAAGGTTCCATACAAGTAAAATGCTATTACGCCGTTAGAATGCGGAGGAAAAATTTGCCAAGGGATTTGGCGACGGAACCTGGCGGCCAGAATTTCCCTCTCCGCGATGTGTACAGGAAATTGAGAAACACGTGTTAACAAGAAACGCTCTTTGACAAAAAGAAAACTACGAAAATCCGTTTTTAAAATTATTGAGAAAAATCCACGCAATAATTTTAAAAGTGGATTTTCGTAGTTTTTTTTCCCCTGAAAATAACTAATCCATGAATTAATTTACTTGCGCCAAAAAATATTTTCTTTTCCTTTAGAGTTTAACCACTTGCGCTAAGACTAAACTTCACGGTTGCGGTGCCGTGCGCTACAATATAACAAGCGGTAAAGTGTCTCATTTACGCCGCTCCGCATCTACGAGTGCAATCCAGGGCTGTAACTCGAGAAATAAACAATCTCGTTGTTAGGCGACGTGTGCACCACGTTATTTTCATTTTTGCGATAAATGCTTATCGACGTGGTGTTCACATCGCTCACGGTTTGAGACAAAAGCATCTCGACGTGCGTGGCACGTCTTTTTAGCGCAAGTCGTTAAAGAAATTTTAAACGATATTCATTTTATGAACTCTTGATAACGTGACCTTCGAACTTCGTTTCAAGCTTTGGCAACAGATATATCAGACATGCACAGCTGTTTCCCTCTATGATGGAACGGAGCCACGTCTGTTGCAGAGAGGTTTTCCTTCTTTACAATACATATTCTTTGATTCTAACCTCCATGGTACCGTATACTAGGATTAAACCCATTTTGTTTTATACGAGAACAGGTACTTTCTTTAGTTCATGCACTGCACATGCGATTCTCGAGAATACTGGAAACCAAAAGTTGCTTTGCCTTTCTAAAAGACAATCAAATTAGAGCTGCGAAAATTGGCTCTATGCCAGCTACCCGAATGACACTCACGTGATACATAATTCGCCAAAAAAGTTATCTCTTCCGACGTCGGCGCAAAAATCGCTTTTTTTTGCGGGATCGTTGTATGAACTTCCCTGAATATTTTGGTCAATTTTCGAATTCCCTGACATTTCCCGGTTTTCCAGGTAGCGTGGCAACCCTGAGTAAGGCGAAACTCCTCATTTGAGGTTGCTAGTAGGGGACTCTTGGACCACCCCCCGGGGTTTTCTTCCTCAAAATTGGAGCAGAACTGGACAGTTAGTGAAGTACGATTACACCTGTACAACCAATGGTAAAATTATGGTGTGCTCTCCACTTCTTCCTACTCCTGCCAGTAATGTTTTTTACCTTACATTCCTAGAATCTTTAAAAGGCAGCCAAGAAAAAACTATCATTGGTCTTGTTTCCTTTCAGAATTAAACACCCATATTAATTCCAACACATATATCTTAATACAATCTTTTAATATTTTCAACGATAAGAAATTGATTTCTTCCTAAATTTAAAAAAAAAAAAAAAATTGCTACCCCTCAATTCTGAGACTGGTTATGCCCACACTATTTGCACTGTCTCTGGCATTGACATAACAAGAATTAATAGTATCTTGTAAGCAAAAATAGCAAGCTTCAAATTTCTGAAAACTAAAGCTTTTCAAATTTTCTAGGGATGTCTGCAATGTTTTAAATTAAGCATTTAATTTCTATAGATCCTTAGAGTATTTGGTGCAAATATGGTAGTAAAATCATAAAATGTGTTTACACGTGTGATGCTTATCAACAGCCTTCAATGTACGAACATCAGGTGTATTAGTTGATGTGCATTAGTGAAAGATGTATCTATAAATGGGAACATATATCAGTGGTTCTTAAAACTTTTTTGTTCCATGCATCCCCCTCCATTCCAAAAATATATGTACATTTATTTAAATTTGTTTCATAAATTAAACAAGAAAAAGTAGATACCAAAATCTGAATAAAAGTAATTTCATACATTAAAATATTTAACAGGTAAATAAAAGGCTGATTGCATTCCCTCCTGAAATTAACCTCCTAATTAAGAACTGATGGCTTGTATAAAAGGAGATGAATTCTAATTATTACAATTCATTAAAATAAAGATTTAGGAAAAAAACTTTAAGCAAATAAATAAGTCAATTTTCGCTTCAAAATTAAAAAGAAACACTGATTTTTTTTTTTTTTTTTTTTTTTTTTTTTTTTTGCAAAGGTTGTTATTTCATTATGCAATATCTAAAATGGGCAAAAACTACCCATTTTAGGTAAATTCTATTTCAACAAATGTGCACCCCCTGATCTAAGGCTGGCTGCACCACAGCTTTTAATGAATTTTCCTACTACATTTCTATTTGTTTTCTCATTGTCAACTTTAATTCATATTTAGTATCTATAGTGTAACATGAATGATATAATCACACTGATAGGATAAATAATGCAGTTATTTTACTTAATATACATTCCTATTGCATTATCTGATTATTTATAATGCACTACAGATATGAATATCTGTAGTGTAGTATAAATAGTAATCAGATAATACAATATGAATATACACATTAAAGTGTCAAGGATGAAAATTATTTTACATCAAATTCTTATAGATTAAATGTTTTTAATGTACATGTTTTTAAATGTAAGAATAACAAAAACAACTTAAGTAGTTTCGGCAGAGAATAAAAAACTAATTTTATTTTATCATACACACTAAAAGAATTGAAAAACAATATTAAGAAAGATGGCACCATTTATATTCGGATCTCTCCTCTGCCAGGAGAGATTGTGCAACAGGTGTAAAGAGTCAACAGTACACACCATCTATACTGTAACCAAGATGGTGTGTGACAAGAGGCCAGTAGAAGTTCCACCACCCTGCGCTGTTTCCAAAAGTAGTTAGTATCACTACAACAAAAACAGTCTGTACATTTGTCCAGATAGAAGCCCAGCAGACATAACATAGCTTCTAATGATGATGATGAACCGTATAAAAATATCATGATCATTGCAGAAAGTATGTATAAAGTGCAAGAATTTATCTTCAATGATTTTAAACTATTTGTACATCAGATCTGATACTTTTACATACAAGTTTTTAAATTGCATTAGACAATCTGCCATGAAGAACTTTTTAGAGTATTGCTAACAAAATATAATTTCAACAATAGAAGCATACAGTTAATTGTACAAGATTCTTATGCACGTTACTTTTGTACTAAAAGGAACTTTTCAGTTTTCCACCTACAATAGTGTAAAATCACCGTCATCATTTCCTGCATGTAGATTCAGATAAAAGTTACTTTATAAGAAATTTTATTCTGTACAAAATATGAATAATTTAAACAATTAAAAAACACATGAGAAACGCATTAAATGCAAGTCAATAAAAAATTACATAACTACTTCAGAGTCTAAAATTGTCAGATGGATTGTACTGTTTAACTAAAACAAAACACTAACACATACACACTATTTTCTGCAGTGCTCTGAAGCCTCTTAAATGAAAATAAACATTTACTTTGAAATACAGTCAATACTTTTCATAGAGTCTGATTTTTATCAACTTTCAACTGGCATGTAATTTATTAACTCTATTAACTATACAGAAAATATTTACATGACAATTCTAAAGGGAACATAAACAGAGCCATATTCACTAACTTGAACACAAAATCCTCAGAATATCTATTCCTTTAATGGATTTTATCTGATCAAGAAGCTAACACAATGGTTAACCATTATGTTTACAGAATATGGCTACAGTCATGAATAACACTTTCTCACTTTAAAATAGTGAAATAATATATATATTTTTCATAATTTATACCAAATGACACAGCAAGCACAACTGAAGGAGATGTTTCACATCATACAAAATCTCTCCAGAGTCCACCAAGCAGATTTTTCTGTTTTTCTCTACATGATGAATAACATTTTCATTTATGAAACAAAAAAACAATAACATAGCCTTCTGTATTTAAATAACACATAAAATGACACAATGAAAGGACAACTGCATAGATAAGGGAACACTACAAATCTCTCAAGTTTTCTTTTATTAAAAATATAACAAATTAAATAATAGGTACTCTAAATGTTTAAGGCATTTTAACAAAGATAAAATATGTGTAAAACTAAGTCATATGCAGATAACATTCAGAGTAACGAGACTGAGAGGCAAGTTAAATAGTAAAATTAAATGCCTGAATAGAAAGATGCTCAGCAGATGGAAAGCTGCAAGATAAAAATGCATATATGTCTATAAAACATCTGTACATGGAACTTTGCTGCCTGTACAAGTGAACAAACAAATTTACTCAGAAGCTACCTTCTGGTACTTTTGCGATTAAGAAGTAAGCAGGAAATTCTACCAAAGGCAATGTTATAAAAGTTCCATTACTGGCAAAGTAAGCACTATCTACAGCATTATACAAGCTGAAGTACTGTCTTTTCATATTTGCCAATGACCAACATGACATGCTTGTATGGTATCCAAACACATTCAAGTAAAGAGAGGTTTTCCTGGCCTAATTTAGAATTAATATACCAGTGTAAACAGAATAGCTACCACACAAATGAAGTCAAATAAACGAATAAAAAATTAGAAATATTAAAAAAATATTTCTGCATCTGACATTTGATAGACAAAACATAACAAAATATTTTGGCAACATAGTGCATATAAACGACTCCTTTAACGTGGGCGAGCATTAAAAAACATAAATATAATGGAAAACATAAATGCAACTGATCATAAAAATAATCTGATGTGAACCATGGTAAGATATTCATACAGACTGAAATAAGTTCAGTTAACACAAATGGCTGCTAACTTAATGCTAACGACAATTTACAACTAATGATAATAATGATGATACAAAATTGATGGCTGTTTCCATGTACAATAATGACATCTACATCAGTTAAGGGCAACATTTCATGTAGCCACACCGAGTCAAGTTAATGTGGTGGTTTATTTCCTCCTCAAGAAATGCGATGAAGAAGAGCAACTGAAGGGTCAGCAAGTATGCCCATGGAAGAGTTAATTGGCATCTCCATTGAAGGAAAAAATGGCTGGACTGAGTTGTTTTTACAGAGGTGGCTGACCAGGAGGAAGAAGAGCTTGTGTTCCCTGGTAAAAAGAAAATAATGTAAAACTGCTTTAAAAATATACGCAACAAAATTTTAAAAACTGATGCATTCAGATATATTACTCTTATATAAAAAGACAAAACTGACAAATTGCAGTCTACGTAACCTCACATGAATATATTTCCGAAAAGCAAATCACCTTACAAACTTTAAAAAAAAACCCTTTAGGAGTTATGGACATTACTGTAGTACTTTTTACACACAAATCAGAATTTATGATTCACCTACATTACACACTAACTCACAAATAAAGTAAATTTATAAAAAATAAATTAATCACAGCTCTGGAGATAGGAGACTCTTTTTAATACAAACATTTACATGAGATGGTTACTCAAAACTGTAACATTTAATATTTAGTAATTCATAAATGGAAACATTTAACATTTAGTAACATGTGAATGGCAACACTTTGGAATACACACATAAAAACAGAACTATGATGGTTTTGCAGTTCTCTGAAACATATAATATTTTATGATTATAAATAAGTAGTTTAAAAAGTCAAAAAGTGAACCCTCTCTATTTTATATGGTGTCAGGACTATTTTCCTTTCAAAACGGAAAGTTTAAACCACCAGAGCCATTGAAATTTGATGAAATATTGCTTTAAACTGGCAGATGGCTGCAATAGTTTGAAATATATGAAGAAGAAAGTAGCTGACACAAGAAAGAAGAGAAGGTGAGAGTTAATACTTTTCTTCATGTAATAGGAATTCATGGTCTTGAAATATTATAATACATTTTCTGTATAAGAAGGTAAAGATACTACGACAAAATTTACGGAATGTTGTATATCTAAGAAAAATATTACATATGAAAGACATTTATTCTTTACTAGAAATCAAATTGTGTCGGAAACCACAGATGAGTTTGTAACCGGCCCTTCAAAATAAAGCTAGAACATGTGAGTTTGCAAAATTAAAGAACAGGTTAATAAAGGATAAAACTGTTTGTGGTATTAAAGATGATGTAGTGAGCACAAGATTATTACATAAACAGAATAAACATTAGAAAAAGATCCTGATATAAGCAGATCTGCAGAAACAAGTGCACATCAAATGAAAATAATAAAAGATGAGGAAATTGTTGTAAACACAGTGAAAAAGAAACTTAAGTAAACATGAGAATGCATACAAAGAAGTAAATATTGACAAACAAAAGCAACAAAAGTCTGTTCTAAATGTGGAACATCTCATGAGTATTGAAAAAGTCCAGCATATGGAAATATCTGTATTTTAAAAAGGTAAATCCTTTTGCAAATCAGTGTAAAAGCTATAAAATAAAAAAATGAAGCCATCAAGGTAAACAAAGAGAACCTAATTAAATTAATAAATCATGGCTCCGAGGAAAGGTTAGAATTTTATGTAGGTACATCAAACTTTAGTTCGGGTAACAGAGGAGAAATGGAGTGTTGACATTAATGTAAATAAATATAAACATAATTTACAGTTAGACACACTGGAGCATTGTGCAATGTTACTTCTAAAAGCAAAGTGAAATTGTGAGATGTTCTGATATAGAAGTCTGAAATTAACAAAAAATAGTTACATTAGCTACACAAGATAAAGTGAAGAAAGAGCTACAAAGAATGCAAACTTTAAACGTTATTGAGAAAGACGAGAACCAACTGAATGGGTAAATTCAACTGCTTAACAAAATCACAATATGTTCAGATCCTAGAAATTTAAATAAAGCAATAAGATGAGAACATTATCCTATGTTAACCATAGACAAAGTTGTCAGTAGAATGCCTAAATCAAAAATATTTTCTGTTTTAGATGCTAATAATGCTTTTTGGAAAAACCGAGTTGATGAAGAAAGTAGTAATCTGTGTACATTCAATACACCTTTTGGCAGATACAAACTTAAAAGTTTACCATTTGGCATATGTTCAGTTCCTAAAATCTGTCAAAAAATAAATAAATAAATAAATAAATAAAAAATAAAAATAAAAAAAATAAACCAAACAATAGAAGGACTAGAAGGCTTTACAGATGGTATCTTAATTTGGGGATCTAATGAAGAGGAACATGACCTACAGCTCAAAAAAGTATTCCAGACAGCAAGAGAAAATAATCTGAGGTTAAATAAGGCTAAGTGTAAAATTAAAGTTAATAGTGTTTACTATATAGGGCACGATTAAAGTGAAATTGGGTTCAAAACCAGATTTTTCTAAAGTGGAAGCAATTGATAAAATGCCATAACCTACAGATGTCCCTTCTTTACAAAGATTTTTAGGAATGATTAATTAGTTAGCCAAATTTATTCCTAAGTACAATTAATGCACCATTAACCCATTCAAGACCAGCATCCCGTATACGAGACGCAGCAATTCCACTCCTACCAGCGTTGCGTATACACGAAGAGCTCCGACGGATCTCTGCAGCCCAGCATAACGTAACATTTAAACAGAACAATTTATTTGAATTTTTAAAAGCCATTAGATGAAGCTAAATGGCAACTGTTTTCACATGGCATTTGACCATCATGTACTGCCATCAGTTTCTGTTCTGTGCTTATGGTTTTGATAGATTTATTGGTATAAACAAACTGGGAATCACGGCTTTTTATAAGTGCGCCTATGAATTAAAAGGGCACAGGTGTTTCTGTTTATTTCGTTGGGAATTTTTTTTTTTTTCACTATTGTTGTTTGCTTTTTTCGTTATTAGAATGTGGGTACGGGCGTCCAACTCCTTGTTTTCGTTTCTGTTATTTGCTTTTTCTTGTTAGAAAAGTGCATTCAGCTGAGTATAGAAGGTGTAACGTCGCCGAACTTCTGTGATGGAAAAACTCAAAACCAATTGCCCTTTTTCCCACTTATTTTTAAACTTAACATAAGCTTTCTTGGCTAATTCAAAAGTATTATTATTACTGAAGGGGAAAGACCATCAGCTTTCTCGAGGCGTAATACGTGTTAATCGCTTGCATTTCTCAGGAAAGAGCCAACGTTTTTGTTTTTCTTACTCAATTTAATACGTCATTATATTATGATATATAATGTATATATTGATGTGACCAGTAACAAATATCCCGCCAATGGGGGCTCTTTTGATCTAGAGAAACAGGAAGTTATCTACTATAAACCTGATGTTAAATAGGGTTTGAGGGTGAAATACACTCATGTCCATAAATTTAGGATAATGGAAAATCAGGCAAAGGAAGAGTTAGAAGCAAAACAAATTTGACTTATTTGTAAAGCTTATTTATTAAACAAAAGGTAAAGAGCAAAAAAAAAGACACTATATGTTTGATATTATTAAAAAAAATTAGCGATTTTTTCTCCCTGGAGCAAATTACAAAAAACAATTATTTACAAAAAACCAATATTACATGGTTGGTATGATTGTTAATACATTGTATGTCTCCCAGACGATGCAACACAGTCCGTACAACGCCTAGGCATGCTGAGTATCAAATTATCGATCTGATCTAGGGGGGATATTACACCACTCAAAAAGCAATGCTCTCCGAAGTTTCGGTAGACATGGAGGAGGTTGATGGGCAGCAATTTGTCGGCCAAGCATGTCCCACACGTGCTCTACTGGATTCAAGTCTGGTGAGAATGCTGGCCAGTCCATACGGGTGATATCCTCTGATTGAAGATATTCGCTTACGATGTTTGCTCGGTGAGGACGGGCGTTGTCATTCATAAACACAAATTGTGCGCCCATGGCGCCCCAAAACAAATGTACATGTTGTTCCAGAATGACGTCCCAATAGATTTGGCTTGTCATAGTTCCAATTTGAACATGCAGGTCAGTTCTGGAACCCAGAATAATTCCACCCCAAATGAGCACTCCTGCACCACCGTAAAGGTGTCGCTCAATGATGTTTTTCTTGGTGGTAACAGGTACCTGGAGCTCTCCATATGAAAGTCCAACAAGAATCAGACTGCAAGCTAAACCTGGACTCGTCGGAAAACATCACACAAGCCCACTGTTGCGGTGTCCACAATGCATGCTCTCTACTCCAGGCTAACCGCAGGCGACAGAGTTGTAGTAAGTGGAACACATCTGACAGGTCTACGAGCATATAAACCAATCTGCCCTAAGCATCTGTACATGGTCTGTCTTGAAATTGTCGAACCAATGGCTGAAGAGAGCTGACGAAGGAATATTTGAGTATGGTCTGAGGCTGTGCTCCGCCTGTTTCTTTTGGCAGTAACTGCCAATTACCGGTCCTCATTCGGCGTTGTAACTCTGGGGCGACTTGTGCTGTAACATCTACTCACATTACCATCATCTATGAATCGTTGCCAAAGCCTGGAGATGACACCTTGGGCAATTCCAAATTCGTCTGATACTTCCAGTTTTGTACGCCCATATTCCAGACGGCCGATAATTCTACCACGTAAAAAATCATCCAAATGCGTCCTTTGTGTCATAGCTATTTGGTTATTGCACTGAAATGCTTATAAAGTGCCTGCGAACAATTTTACTTCTTTGCCTGTATTCCTTACATATCACTTTCTTACACCCTCGTCATTGTGACGTACCATTGGTGTCATCTGGTTACTTCCTGAAATTTGCATATGATTCTTGAAGATATGTAGAGTGATTTTACAGGTGATATATTTATTTTAGAGTTCGATTTCCACGTAACTCCGAATTATCCTTAATTTATGGACATGAGTGTATTTCTAGGTGTCTTTTGAAGAAGTTTTGAGACATGTGTTGAAGTTATAATTCAGTTTCATTCCGTTCGCCATGGATAAGAGACCAAGATATTTAACTGAGAGTGAAACATGTCAAATTATGAATGAAAGTGATTCTGAGATTAGTGAAGACAGTGATAGTGATATTAGTGTTTACATGAATCAAAGTTTTTTACACTCAGACACAGAGGAATATAATCCTGGAGAGATGTTGCCATTACATGCTTTCTCTGAACCTGCAGCTAGTTGGTCTTTTCCCTAAAATTTATGTTGACAGAAAAGGTAATAAAGGTAGAAGATGTGTGTGCGCTAAAAACAAGGAAAAGCAAACAACGTATTTTTATTGCAAAATATGCAAGGTAGGACTGTGTGTCGATCTTTGTTTTGAAGTATTCCATGCACAGCAGAATTTTTAACCTGGAATTGAATTACTTACAGGTAATTCTTGCTTAGTTTTCTTTTTTTAATTTCATATTTGTAAATTTGTTTTCATGTTTATAGTATTTATTTCTATGTATATAAATAAGATTTTAGTATTTTGCCTATTTTATTTATTTCTATTAATGTGATGTTCTTTATATTTAATACATATTAAAAACAAGTACATTAAATACACAACTTCAAAAATTGAAGTCATTATATCAAAATGCTGATTTTATACGATTTTCTTTTTTTTCTTTTTTTTTTTTTTTTTTGTAAGTTAGGCTTAACTACTGAAAGTGCGCAGGCCGGTGGCGACAATCCATTTCAGCGGGTCTGGTCCCGTGACTGCGCTTCGTTCTCCGTGAGCTGGTCCTTAAGGGGTTAAGACATTTACTTGAGAAAAACGTTCTCTGGCACTGGACATAAAAACATCAAAAAGCTTTTAAAACACTTAAAGGATTGGCCACAAAATAACCCATATTAAGATTCTATGATGTTAATAAGGATGTAACTTTTTCAGTGGATACAAGTTCTGAAGGATTAGGTGCTGTCTTACTACAAGAAAATCAACCAATTGATTAGGCTCTTCAGAGCTCTAACGAAAAGTCAAAAAAATTATGCTAGATAGAAAAAGAATTTTTAGCTATTACTTTTGGATGTTCAATATTTCATCAGTATATATGTGACAAATGCACTACAAATGAAATTGACCTTTAACTAAGAAACCTCTTTTTAAGGCACCTCAGCGATTGCAAAGAATGTGTTTAAATTTTCAAAAATATGATCTAGATGTAGATTAAAAAATGGGAAAAGACTTACTAAGCAGACACTTTCAGTAGAGCATATTTGAATACAGCAAAAGATGATGATAATGAAGATACAGAAATTTGTACGCTGACTAAAGCATCTGATTACAAAATTTATGACCTCAAGAAAGAAAATTTATGAGATTCTACACCACAGTGCTTAAAGAAATATATTCTGAGAGGTTGGTCAGAAAAGAAGCATCAGCTGGAACATCATTTCAAAGTATTCTGGAACTACAGAAATGAGCTAGCAATGGAAACTGACTTATTTTTCAAAGAAGGAAGGGTAATTATCACCTGATCTATGCAAAAATGGATGCTAAATTTAATCCATGAGGGTCACTTTGGGATAGAAAAATGTAAGAAAAAGATAAAGATGTTTTGTTTTGGCCACTTATGAACAAACAGATGATAAAATTTCAAAATGTCCTTCCTATACGCAATGAATATCAGAACAAACATATACAGGAACCTATGATACCACATGAAGTTCCTAATTTACCTCGGTATTAAGTTGGAACAAATTTATCTGAGATTAAAAAGATATACACTTATTGATTGTAGATTACTATTCTAACTTTTTTGACATCTCCAATTTATCTGATCAGACAGTCGAAGTACTCGAAGTCAGACAGTGATTAGTTGTTATATGAAATCTCATTTTCAAAGATATGGTATACCACTAATAGTGATATCAGATAATTGACTATTTGCAACTAATGAATTTATAAAATTTGTCAAGAAATGCCAATTTAAACATATAATGAGCAGTCAACACTATCTTAAGTTGAACAGATTAGCAGAGTTTCATGCAAATGGTGAAGAAATTATTAAGGAAAGCTAGAGCAGATCATGTTGATATTTACGAGGGCCATCCAGGAAGTAGATTACGTTTCCGTCTGTGTCCGCTAGGGGCGGGGCTAGCGCGGCCATCTTGGGGTCAGAGCGTTGCGCAGCTCAGTCTGCATCTAGCCGTGCTAGTGAGAGGTTCGTGCTGTGCTCCGTTCAGATACTGTGACGGTTTGAAATGTCTGCGTTAATTGAAAATCCCGCGAGCTGCGAGGTGCGCTCAGTAATAAGGTTTCTGACTGCAAAAAACTGTAAACCAATAGAAATCTATCGGCAGCTTCGTGAAGTGTATGGGGACAACATTATCACTGAAGGTGGAGTGCGTCAGTGGGTCATAAGATTTCAAAATGGCCGAACCAATGTTCACGACGAAGATCGAAGTGGGAGACCCAGCATAGTGACCGCCGAACTTCTCGAAAAAGTCGATGCTAAAGTCCGTGAAAATCGAAATTTCACAATAACGGAACTTTCTTTGAGTTTTCCACAAATTTCGCGAAGTTTGTTGCACGAAATCATCAGCGAAAAGCTTGGTTACCACAAGTTTTGTGCAAGATGGAAGGCAAGAAGAGGTAACGAAGTGGTTGAAGGCGCAGGCGGCCGAATTTTTCGACGAAGGAATTTCCAAGCTCGTACATCGCTACGATAAATGCCTTAATTTGTATGGTGACTATGTAGAAAAGTAGTATTTGAGTGTGGCTTTCATCTGTATATAATAAAATTTGTTTCCTATACTTTGTTTATTTTTTTATTCCAAAATGTAATCTACTTTCTGGATAGCCCTCGTATTTAGCACTGGTAACTCCTAGGAACACTTCAATTACTGAGATGTTAGGATCACCAGTTCAACGACTTACGAGTAGAACAACAACAGCGAGTCTTCCTACATCAGAAAGATTGAAACCTCAAGTTGAGAAAAATCATAAAAGCAGAAAATCAACCGAGAAAGAACTAAGCAGAAGTTATATTATGATCGTCATGAAAACATTACTATCATTAAAAAAGGAGATTGTATTAGGCTATATCAAGATAATCACTGAAAACCACCAGTTGTAGAAGTATGTAAGATGCCCAGATTTTCTGGTCATATACTAAGACCAGAAGGAACAGTATAAGACATTACAGACACTAAACAAAACAGTTCAGCTACTGAAGAGAATATCAGGAACAGGAGTTAGGCACAGAAAACAGATATTAAAAAAATATGATCCTAGATATTCTCAAGAGCAAAGTTTAGAAGATCAACTACTAAACTCCACTAACTCAGAAATAAATGACGGTGAGCAAAGAACTAGAAGTGGGAGAGTGGTTAGTAAGGCCGCCAAGGATTTGGACTGATTTTAGACTCTTAAAAAAAGAAAAGTTCAAAGAGGTAAAAACAAGAGAAAAATTAAGAGCTTATCTATTGAAAAGAATTACCACATGATTTTCTTCTATTTTAGCACAGGTAAATTTAAAGAACAACAAAAGAAGTGAATTTCAAGTAATATTTCAACGATTTTATATATATTTTTATTGGTTACTGTTGCTTAACAACAGCAGACTTCAAACAAAACTTTTCAAAAAATGTAACTAGATGAAACTATTAACTAGTGCTTAATTATTAGAATCAAAGTATGATTCTGAAGAACTTTACCCTGAATATGAAACATACCCATATAGTTTGGCTTTTTTCTTCTTTCTCCCACTGACCCACAAGGGTCTTAAGGCAGAAGTGGCGGGTCAATGTCATGGCCATCGGCAAATGTCGTTGTGCACTGGCTTGATAATGTCATCGGCGCGAGGATTCCCTGTATTTAATGAAAAAAAAATTCAATTAAAAGATGTCTTACTATGCTACACAAAGCAATGCAAATTTCTCTTAACTGCTCAACTGTATTTTACTAGCACTGTATGAAAGTTCCATTGCTGACAAGGTTTAACACCATTATACATTTTAAAGTACTGTCTCTTCATATTTTTCCATGACAAATATGACATACTTGTATGGTATTCAATCATGGGAAATGCTGAAAAAAGAAGTGCTCTAGGCACCAGCATAATTAACCCCGGAGATTACAAGAGTCCTAATTCAACAAAAAAATTCACATTAGAAACAATTTTAAATTTCATTCACTGCTTTTAACAAATTCATCTGATTATCTATGATATAACGTAAAACTTTCAGCTCTATATTTAGAGGCAAAATCTGAAATTATCTGTACAAGTAAATAAGAAAAAGTCTGAAACTTCTACATAAAATCACTCTAGGAGGTTTTCAAAGAAAAAGAGGATAATCCTCTTGCTCTGGTCTGACCTGTGACAGTTATCTGATACTTAAGGATCTTAAAAAGCTCTTGATATTTTTAATGGTCCTAGTACATTATTCCTGATGAAAATGAAACTCTGAAGCAAGGAATTTAGTTTGATAACTCAGTCACAAATATAGGAATAATCAGATTCTGCATAATATTCATAATATTCATATTTTTTTAAACTTCAACTGCACTTGCAAATGTAGCATAAACACAAAATGCTTCTCAACTGAATAACAAATAAAAATTCCAAGCATCAATTATTTCAGTATGGTTATACCTTCCAGCCCCCCCCCTTTCGCATTTTTAATGAAGTTTCATGCAATCTTTACTTTATAAGCTTATAAGGTATTTCTCTCGCCTACTAGCACACCTTCGTGGTGTAATGGTCAACATACTCGACGTGCATTCGAGAGGTCAAAGGTTGAGTCCTGGCAAGGGCATTGAACATTTTTCACTTCTACTGCTTCAAAAAAGTCCTAATGTCTCTACGACGGCATCCGAACTAAAAAAGGTGGTGGATGATGGTTTTCCACCACCAGGATTTGGCATTTCGGTCTCCTAATCCCCAGTCACCCTTTAAAAGGAGGAGTATATAAGGTATTTCTCCAGCCTTCATAGTGTAATAGTCAACATACTCAGCAATGTATTCGAAGGGTTTGAGTCCTGGCAAGGGTATTGCACATTTTTTATTTCTACTGCTTCGAAAAAGTCATAATGTCTCCACAAGCTTTTAAAATAACTACAGACAAACTTATTGTTGATTACATTTAACACCAGATGTGAACTGAACTGAAGTATGACTGTCTTAGTGAACTACTTCAGTGATATTCAAACTATGGGTTGCGACCCCATAATTTGTAGTGAGGCTACGTGGTAAGTGGCCTTTGTAGTAAGGCTTTCAAGATTTCAGTGCCATTCAAACAGAATCGGATATTTTTACCATGCCTTTCAACGTAAATTGTGAAGCAGTGAGGTTAGATTTGCAGGTTGAGTTGCAATTTAACAAGTATCTCAAGCAGTTTCTAAATATGCCAAAGTTAGAGTTTAACAAAACATCATCGAAAGCAAGTTTCCCAAATTTAATATTCCACGCCCAGAAAATCAGTGCTATGTTTGCTTCATCTTATATATGTGAACAAGTGTTTTCAACTATAAACCTTAGAAAGAATTATTTCAGTAGACTGACAAATGAGCATTTAGACTCGCTCCTTAGAATCGGTACATCTCGCTTCGAACCTCAATATAAGGAACTTTCAAAAACGAAATTGCAATTTCATTCATCTCATAATACTTGTATATTGTTTTTAAAACTTTAAAAAAACTTATCTTGGCCCGTGACCGAAAAAATGTGCCTAAACAAAAGTTGCATATGATTTTGTGACAAACAAAAATCAGAAAGAACTTGATATACTAAAGGGGCATGAAAACTTTCACCTAATGAAATGCACAGCTTTCAGTATATTACTAAAAGTTTGATAAAAGAAACTTTTATACAAAACTTATAAACCAAGTAAGGTAACAAATGTCAAACCAAGCTGCAACACAAATTTTTATTAAGAATTTCAATTTGAAAACTGCCAAGTTCATCATAAAACTTCATTTGTGTTTGCGAAAAACTCTGCTAAATTTCATTTCATAGACTTTTTAAACTGTCTAAACTGCCATATTTGCTTGCAAAACTGAGAAGAAATTAAAACCCGATTTTAAAAAATACACAAGATTTTCAGTTACGATTATTATTATTTTTAAAAAGTTTACTTAAATTTCAATTCACTTTTGTTTCTTCTGTTTTCTCAGACTGCAGTTACCATACATTACCCAATCTCTGTATGAATCAAATGAACTTTTTATAGAGTCTTATTACAAAAAAGTTGAAGAGGCATTAGAACTTTTTTAAATAACTGAAATTAGCGGAAAATTGATAAAATTTTAGGATTACTTTAATGATCGAATTGGGCAAAATAAATATCATTTCTTATATATAAAAAAGTAAGAAATTAGAAATTTTTTAAGAATTCCACTCTTTAAATTTCTTCAATGAAATTACAACTTATGTTTATTTTACAGTAGTTGCCTAAAATGGAATTTATAAGAATGATGAAAACACATCGCCAGAGATTAATATATCGTGCACATGGTCTGTTTGTGGCTCATCAGCCATATGAAGCTTTATGCTACATTTTAAATGTGGCTTGCACAGAAACAAACAGCAGTTTTACTTTTGAAATACAGGTTGATTCATAATTTCTTCTGTGGTATCAGAAGTTTGTAAAGCATTAATAACAAATGAAGCAGGAAAATACATATCAGTTTATGAAGTACCTAATGCATCTTTTATTCTATTTGGCTGATCTATTTGATTGAACGACGAGTAGAATATTCTAGGCTAAGATACAATCAATTAAAGTAGGCAAGTAGACAGATACATGGAAAGGGAATTTAAAATATTTTCCCACGAGATATTAATAGTGAAATGAATAATTATGTTCACTTGTTTACATTCTATTTTCCTTAGAACTTTAAATAAATTAAGAACACAGAACTGAGAAACTTACAAGAGTCATACAGTAATGCTACATTACATATTAAGCACAGAGCACCAATTATGCTAGTGCTCGATATAAATACTAATACAATAATATCAAACCCCAAATATTTGCAGATACCAGGGAAGGGAGCTTGTAGTATTTCATGTAAAGGTTTCAAATAAGGTATGCTAGCTATTATAATTAAGAGTCCAAGCTACATATTTCATAACAAAAAACAGGTTTTTCTCAATGTGAAGGAACAAGAACAGTGGGAAATTTTGAAAAAATAAAATCAATACATTGAAAGTTAATGTTAAAGATTTGCAAAAACAGATGTGTCATGTCCTTTGAACTGTAAGAGATTACCAAACAAGAAATTACTGGAGTTTTAAAAGTATTCGCAAATGTACAATTCTAAATGCATTCATAACAGCAAGTCAAGCAATAATTATAACAATAAAAAAAATTTAAAAAGTCCTAAAAATATTATGAAAAATGGCTACCCACATATTCTTGTTTGGTTTACAAAGCGGATTCTATACAAGACTAGAACTCCTCCATTCTACTAATAATCACTCCTGCATATAATTTTCTCAGGGATCATCACATAAGGATTTGACTATAATAAAACATTTAGATGGGACTTTCAAATACTTATATGGAGTACATCCACAAGACAAAAACCATTATCAATCTTAAAGAAAAGCTTCTTAGGCTTGGCGAAAACTGATATGACATGGATTGTTTATCAGTAGATTGTTCTATGGTCTGGTAAATCCAAATTTTGCACGATCAAGAGAACAACTTAGAAGCATTCAAATTTGAGTATATTCGGACAATTTTACTTAACAGAAACATGCTTTTTAACACTTAGTTTGTTCCAATGCTTGCAAATTAGGTCTATCAGTACAAATGGTTTAAACAATAAGTCAGCAGGCTTATAAAGAAATTTTAAACAATCATGGGATTTCTTTCTCACATCATTTGCAAAAAGTAATACACATGATTTAATTTATCAGAATGACATTTTAGAAATAACTAAAACTGTCCCCACAAGATATCCGAGAATATGGCAGAACCTCGAGAAACTTGCAATAACTAGTCAGTTAAATTGTCAGATTTAAATCCCATCGAAAATGCATTGGACTATTCTCTATAAATCTAGCAACCAATATACAACATCTTGGGAATTCCAATGAGCTGCAAGACAAACTTTCTCAGAATAGTAAAAATAACTGACATCAATTACTTAAAAATAATCTTGTTGAGTATCATGTATGTTTGGATTTCTGTACATGCAATAAAGTATTGAAGACAAACTTATGGAGAATTTTTTCCAGATATATGTATATGAATATTTACTAATAACTGACACTTTTTTGTATGAATCTACATTATTCAGTCAATATTTTTAACATTTAAAATCATAACACTATCCAATAACTAAAGATTTTTTGAAGCATTAAAATGTTTGTTGCTTTATTATTTTGTTGAACTCTAAATCTCAAACCTTTTCAATGAAAATTATACATTATGCTACCCATGGTTATTTTTTACACCCAAGAGATGAAGGAAGGTATGAAAAATATAGCAAACATAAACTTACACCATAAAGAGTATATAAAATGAGTTGTAAATGCTCAAATATTTATACAACACTTTTAAATGTAGCATAATATGCCTCAGAAAATTCTTTTGCTAAACACAAAAACATTTTTCTGTATTTAAAAAGTATAAAACTATACCGGTAGAGAAGTAGCCAACCGCTGATGCGTTAGAGAATCCAGAGTCTGAGGATGAGGAATGGTGTGCATTCCTAATTTTGGACCTTCTTCATTTTTCTCTTCTTCCCGTCTTTTTAAGCAAGCTGCCTTGGGGTTTAAATTCCTTTCTGAAATAATAAATATTTATTATTTAAATATATGCATACATGTATCACAGGTAAGCTACCTTACCTATGATTCCATAAGAAAAGCAAACTCATTTTTTAAAAATGGGGCTCATCAGTAGCCAAGCACTAAAGTCACTGAACACTGGTAGGTCGCTCCAAAGTTTGAATCCCACGAACGAGCTTGCTGTATGGCCATTTTTGCAGTTTTCCCCATGTGTAACATGTATAAGAGCCAGTTTTTCTTAGAATTAGTCCAGAATCCCTTAGAGCCAGTCTCCCATTAGGCAAAAAGCCCTCGAGGCTTTGCCATAATCACATAAACAAAACCATACCATTTTTAAAGTGCATTTCTGAGGCAGAAATGAATTAAAACATAAAATATGACTATTAATTCTCCCCTTTTTTTGGGAAAAAAAAAAGGTTTCTGAAGACCAAATTCTAGAGCACGTGACACACATATATGCAACATAAAAATTTGCAATAACTTCTTAACTCTTGATTTTAATTTTGACATTTCCTCTTTCGGTTCTTAAAAAAAAAAAAAAAAAAAAAAAAAAAAAGGCTTATAATAAATTTCTTTGGACTGCAGCATTTTAAAATTAATAGCAGCATCAGGTAATTTTGCATGATGCTGGCAACACTGCTTTTGCAAAATGAAACTCAAGCAGCCAATAATAATATTAGACAGTTATTTATTAGTCAATCGAAACTATTCTACTTTGAACTAAGATATCATCTTGAACATAACATGCTTCCTGCTCATCTGTCTACCTAGTACTAGTCTAGTAGAGATGTACTGCTCTCTTACCAAAACAATATTAAAAACATAAAAGTTCTGGAACAGGCATGATTAGAGTGCTAAGTTATTTTTCGTTGCAAATGCCAATTAAAATACAAATAAAAAATTTAAATCTGCCATGACCTACTTGTTATTGCATCTACATGGCTGGCAAGTTTCTTCTTCGATTACACTTCAACATCTATTTTCAATGAATCTATATTTATCACCCACACACATGAATTTTTTAAGGTAAATTTTCTTTTTCATAATGCATCCTAATTCAAAATTAACTAATTTTAACTACTTGCACCATAGATACATAATGAAAATTCACAAAATAAAGAAGCTTCAACAAATGCATATAAACTATTTCATAAAAAAATTTCCACTTTCTATTTTCTTTCCGTTACCTCCAAAACATCAGATTTTGATGTTATATGGCAATATTTTCTGCTTATTAAGCACAACTTCAAGAGTGTTCTAGATATGCATTAATTTTTTTAAAAATTTCATACAATTCTAAACATTAAGCATAAAAAATAGAGATGGCAGTAAAACAAAAACTTGAGACACTATATTTTTTCAGGAAAAATAAAAACACAATTTCAAAACAGATATGCCAGTTTCAGGGAATGCAATCTGTACCCATTAAATTTATGTTAGGGTACTTAAATAAGGAAAACTGGCTCATATTTACGTTACACACGGGGCAAAACATAAAAAATGCAGCTAATTTGCCAGCCCATCTGCATCAGTTTCAATTGAAGTCAAGATATCACTAGTCAGCATTCTTAAATACTCAACAACTGGCTCAGCCATTGCACCTCTTAAATCCCATAACATTAGGACTTGTCCCCATTGTTCAAAGATAGAAAATGAAAATATGCTTATGCTATAAGCCTGCTGCTGCTTTATCAAGATGCTATCATTACATGAAACTCTTCCTCCTACTCCATTTTGCAGATAAAAAAAACTGGGTTCACTTTTTTGCCTTTTTCCTTTTCCTCTAAAAACAAGGGCTTTTTATTGCTCCTTCTGAAGTCATTCAGTTCATTCTTAAACTATTACACAATTCTTAAATTTAGTTACTGCAATGATGCAAAATATTAAAACTGATGAGAAAATACTTTAAATGTTTCCTAAAACTTTTACTTACTACTTTTCTCATTAATTTTTCAATTACTTTGTCTTTTTAAATTACTTGTGCATTTAAAGTGAATAAAAAATAAAACTGCTTACAGAAAACTAGACCCTCTTGAATAAAATAGTATAAGATGAAAAATTTTAAACACAAAAATGAATAATCAGTAATATGGTTATACTTTATACTACAAATACACATTGGGTCAAAGAAATGTGTATTTCACACATACTAAAACATGCCATGCCTGTTAATACATCAAAATGATTTCTGGTTCCTTAATTATATAACAAAGTAGGTCAGGGCTATTTGAGTTCTGTGTAAGACTTCTTTACAATGCTCTTTTGATCAATGCCCCTTTTGTTCCATACGATTTACTTTACTCAGATTTAAGAAGAAAACAGAGATGTTAAAGACTGGGTCATTTTGAAAATAGTTTTACTTTTCCAGCAATAGATGTTACTTCAGTTGTACTTCAGTTAACATTACTGAATGAAAAAAAGCAAACTGAATATTATTTTTGGTTTTCGTTTGTTTTTATTTCTATAATTTACATTATTGGAAACAATATAATTGCTTACAAAACATTTTAAAACACAACATAAAAGTTTTTTTTTTAAAACATCAAAAATCTTAATGACATATTTTTTCCAAGGTACAATGAAATATAAATTTTATATGCTGCTTGTTAAATTTAAGACAATATTCAAAAAGGTTTTATTAATTACATTTATGAATGTGTGAAGATAATTACAAGAGAACATGAAAAATTAACTTTTAATCATAACCATGCAAATTTGACAGGCTCTAACAGACTTAAAAATGTGATATATTGAAACGAATTTCATAAAGCACTACACTTATTACAGAAAACTTTAACTTATGTCAGTTAATACTTACCCCTCACTTGCTGTTCTAAATTTGTTATAACATCAACAGCTTGATGTAAAATATTTAGCTTTGTTTGGGCTTTATCTGCTTTGAGATGAACCATACACATTCTACCCAGTTCTTTGAATGCTTCATTTATATCCCTAACTCGAATTCTGGAAATAATACCAAAAAAATTAATAATAAAGAACTAAAAAGAAATATTTCTCTATAAATTTATTAATGGCAGTAACAAACTAATAAAATGTCTTAGTTAAAACTTCAAATTTTCATAATTTTTCTGTCCAAAGTTATGAGTAATGCTTTGTATGCAAATGGAATATTTAAAAAATAAATAACACCATAAAAATTTCTTCAGATCTTTGTCATATAGATATTTACCACAAAAGTGGTATTTTGTGGCCTCTATTTACCACTGAATCCTATGATTTCAAAAAGATATTGATTTTGTATTTTCTGTTCTTTATGACTAAAACAATAAATTTCATCATTGCACAAATTCCCAGAAAGAATTTTGTGTACTTTATGGAATTTTCTGAAACTTCCCAAATGTCATATTTTCCCACAGTTATCGAATAAATTTTTGGCTTTTAGACATTGCTTTTCCCATTATTTTTTTATTTCCCACTATGACTGCTGTGTTACTATCCATATTAAAATAATTTTGTATATTAATTAATATAATAACATAAATGAAAATATATTTTCTAATCAAAAATCCAACTCTTGAACCTTGAATTGCAGAACTTTCATCACTATGGACGAGATATCTCATCTCCAAAGGATATATGCTGAGCGCTACTGATGAGATAAAGCAGCCTCTACACAAGGTTTCTCTATATTACTGCAGCATGTCGACCATCTTATTTAAAAGCTTTTCAGCAAATCCACATCCACATTATATTGTTTTCACAAAATTTACAGACAGTAGGATAAACAGGATCCACTGCCACAGTGAATCCATTAAACTGAACTGTGAAATGACATGAGGAAAAAAATCATGCATTATTGTTTGAAAGGTAAAGATTTAACTCTTTTTAGTATAGAATGTTTGATTTTGCAAATTCTCAGGTAACAAATTGCAATGAAGACTTTCTTTCTCATAGCAACATACTATTATTAAAAAAATGTAAATAAAACATTAGGTTCTGTGTGAAACAAGTATATAATAGTTTCATATTAAAGAACGTTTACTAAGCTTTTTCAAATATAAAAACTATTTAATTAAGAAAATCACCATCTATTGTTTATCAGTACTCACAAAAAGTACCAATGCAGAAGTCGTCTTCTACTTCTTTTTTTAAAAAAAAAATTTAGAAAATGTATTACAGGACTCAACACCAAGTTAATATTAGGAAAATTTTCAATGTTCAATTTTCCAAGACACTGACTATTGGGAATCTACTAGGATTCAAATGATTGGGAATCGTGATCTTATGTAACAATAATAACATCGTGATCTTATGCCACTGCCAGAGCTAGATTAATTTATAAAGATATGCACCTACTTAAGAAATCTATAATATAATATTTATTAATTATTTACTAATTATCTGAGTTACTACTATTATAAACAAGACTTATTTTTGAATGTTACTGCCATTTTTCGGCGATGAAAATTTGATGGAATTTCACAATTTACCAGGTAACTGCCTCATAATTTGGATTTTTCCCCCTCTGATAAAACTGCTCCTTATCTATGACTTAGCCCTTTAACTGCCATGAAAAGCGCACTAGATTTACTCCACAATGCCACCGTTGTTTTTACATAGGGGTGCATAGTTATGCGATATATTAGGGGGGAAATAAATGAAAGTCTTGCTGTCTAAAAACTGTTTACTTTCACTAAATAAAGAATTAAAGAAAAAATGAAAATACAAAATTTAATGTTTAGAGTTAAAGTATAATAAAAATGATGTTTACATAATAAAAAAAATTTTAAAAAAATGGAGTTTCAATCAATTTATTTTTAGACAAGTAAAGTGTAATATCAGGCTATAATGTTATACCTTGTAAAATCAGTATACCTAAGAAAAAAATATATTTCTTCTGAATTGGTTGGATGCCGTAAGCAAGTTTTTCATATCAAGTCGTCAGAGAATAGTCGCAATCCTTTTTATAAGATATCATATTCTGAGGTGTCCAATCCTGAAGATGACGGAAAGTAATCATCTATTTCACTGTCAGACACTCATAAAAAAAGCACCTACTATAAACAGTAAATGAAAACGGAAGACACAGAATAAAAAAAATACATATTACTCAAACAGAAATACGAGCAACAACCACGCAGTCATTACTTTCACAATTTCAGAAACACCCAACTCTTCTCTGAAATAGCATCCTCCTTCACATACTCTATCAACGTCATTAAGGTGTTGTATTCTAAAGCGTTGCCAATAACTTTACTGGTAGTAGTATAAAGCAAATGATAGTATTAAGGACTGGCATATATATACACCTGGGGCAGTTAACGCATCGGCTGAGGAAGGCATATAAATATGTATATATGGCCACAGCAGTTAAGAGTTAATATATATCTAAAAATATCAACATTCATTTATATATACATATATATACCGTATTTGACGGCATATAAGACGCACCCTTATTTAGACGGCCACACACAAGGAAAAAAGTTTCAATAGCGTGGTTTCTTTTAGTTCTCACGTTTCGTAAAAGCCAAATAAACAATTATTGAATGCAATTACCTTCACGTTTAAGATGCAGGTAACTTTTTTGAGACCAAATTTAGGAAAAAAAAGTGCGTCTTATATGCCGTCAAATATGGTACATCACTATAGGTATCTGATTATATAATCTACTCATCACAACTGCTGTAATTAAAATAAATACAAAACATTTTTATACACTAAATTAATGGATATATATATATATAAAGCAACACAGCAGTCACTAAAATGGAACAAAATTCATAACTAATCATTTTTATACTAAAAATAATTATTAGATCAAAGCAATCACACTATTTCTAGAAATATGCAGTCAATACATGTAACATTTTTTAATCCTTTGGAATTATATATTTCTTCTTCAGAAATCAATTTAAAGCTGAAAACACTAAATTGGCTGACTGCAAAGCACCGAATTTTAATAATGTCATGAAACACAAGCATGTTATGGATTTTGATGGATTAATTAGCAAATCAAGGTATATTTTTAAACAAATGATTTATTACTCACCTTTCTCTAGCATTATTTGCTTGCCTTCTTTCTTTATCCTTCTCTGCTTTTATTTCAGGTACTTCATCTTCATCACCAGAACTACTTTATAAAACAAAAATGAAAGACATTAGGTTTGAGAAAAATTATACAATTTTCAGATGCAGTTTTATTAAACTTCTACAAATGAGAAAAACTATGCAGACTGATCATTTTTCGGAAGATCTGAAAGTGCTACTTGAAGTAAATAACCCCTTTTCAGACATCCATGCAAAATTAACTAGTTATTCAGATACTTAATAGCAATATTTTACATGAAATTATCTTTTAAATAAGAGGCATGCACACTATAAGCCATGTCTCAATGATACTAAGTTATTATCTAATGTATTTTTGGTAGCTGTGCAAAAGGACCTCATGATTCAAAGCCTAGATTTTGTTAGAGATTTACTCTGCAGTATTTATTTCAAGGTCATTTCTCCCTTCTGGCTTGCCTTGTAATGATACTGCTGCAGAAATGTAATCGAGTTTTTCAGTTTTCTAAAATCGCATAACCCCATCTGTGCAATGATGATGACATGATTCTAAAGGAAAGTCACAACTTTGAAGTGCACATTTTAAACAGACTGTAGCGATGCAAGCGTGCATCATGTCTATCAGATAGTAGCACTTAAAGGAAAAATCCTATATTACACTGTTAGAATGTTTCAGCATATTTCTGGTTGTATATGAAGAAATATACATTTTATCTGAAATAAGTTCAAAAGTCTTAGACACATAATTAAACTTAACCTCTTAGCAGTAACTGAATGTTAAGGACTCAGGGTCATGAGAGGCATCAGTGACGCTGATAAACTGTTGCCAATAATGACGAGACAACTACAGCAAGTTGCTTAGCAAGAGGTAATATGGTGTTGATATGACATGTCGCTATCACAGTATCAGTACTTTGAGGAAAACTTTCCATTCAGTTTTCTTCAACATCTGCAGGTATTTTCAACTATCTCTCCAGAATTATTATATAGCAAACATGTCTACAACACTGCTGAACGGTTCTGAACCAACACTAATTATGCATTGAAATAATTAAATGCATTTAAATCAGCACAAATACTCACACTTCATCAAACCACTGGGTTATAGCTCATGGTTAATGAATGGATGGATGAATTGTTGAAAATGATCAGGCCAGTTCCAAATTTTTGCTACAGGGTGACTATCACAGAATTGTCTGATACTGCACCACAAATTTTGGAACTCAGATTTCAATGCACAAAATCAGTAGTCCAAGTAGTTCAAACCAAGAAAACCACTTCATTCCTCCCCCTCAAACTTCACAGTGAGAACGAGGTTACTCTATCAAATAATGCTAACTTTCCTTTCATCCCATCCACATATATCGATCAGAATATTAAAGCATGTAATATGATTCTTCCATTGCTCTACAGCGCTCAAATTGGTGTATTTTGTATCAATGTAGTTAGTAATGAACATTCACTTTAAGTGATCACTGGCTGCACTACAATGTCAAAAGCCTCCACAACCAAATGCCTTTGGATGAGTATCATGAGTAGGTAAAACTTCCAGATGCCAGTCAGTAGTCTGTGGTTATTAATTCTAATGAAGTTTGCCACTTTGATTTCACCATATGCTGGAGACATCGATCTCAATATGCCATTTTTTGCCTTCTCTGGTCAGGAGGCTTTAACTCTCTGGCTGATCATCCTGCGATTTCCACGGGCAACTCAAATGCAGCAAAATTTGCTCATTCCGCGGGCATATGTTTTTTTCCCTTTATTGAGGAGCGCATCCCGCTTTTTTCCCCGTCTAACCATTGAAAATAATTATATATAGTATTAGGAGCTTAGTTTATGTTTTGGCCAAGAGATATCGTTAGTTGTCCACTAAATTGGGGCATTTGAAGGCACGTGATATTACCGCTCAAATTTCACTTTTTTTCTTACAGAAATGGCTGCTAGAAAACGTTCAGCGATTATCTTGATTATTTAATTAAATTATTGAATTATTAATTAGATTTATTGATTAGATTAATAAATAGATTTATTGAATCTGGTGCAAAGACTGTGAAGTTGGACTTTGCCTGTTTTGAACTCTATGATACTAAACTGCATTTCTAAGGTGTTTTTCCCTCAGCGCTTTATATTTTCTTTAATTTTATACATTTTACTTTTTTATATCATGCAATAAATAGAAATTAAGTGTAATTTGACTGAAATTTATTTAAAAAGAGATTTTTTTTTTGGTGATAACATCTGAAATTGGTTTTTCTGGCAACTTCTTTTCTCATGATAAAAATCTATATAAAAAATATTTTCTAGAGATGAAAATGTGCATTTTTCAATTCTCCAATATACAGGGTGTTTATAAAGTCCTGGACCCATTTTGATGTTTAATAACTCATAAAATAATGAAGATATAAACAACTTATGGCATTTGATGGAATAACTTACATATTTTGATTTTCAGGTTTGAATATCTTTACTTTTGTAAATATCGTCTGCGCGTGTGGTTAATTTCAGATAATTTCATTTTCCAGTCTAAACATCTGTACTTTTCTAAATATCGTCTGCTTATTAATTGCATTTTTCTTTCTTTTGTTTTTGCAACTATTGCAATGTTATGTTTACTTTTGATGTGTTTGTTCTAGTACTTTTGAAAGGCTCACCAGCGGCCGAGCGGTAAAGTCGCTGAACACTGGTAGTTCGGTCCGTGGTTCGAATCCCACGAACGAGTTGGCTGCATGGGCGTTTTTGTGGTTTTCCCCATGTGTAATGTGTATATGAGCCAGTTTCCCCCAGAAAGTCCTCCACGAATGCATCCCTCCCCTTAGGCAGATAGCCCTTGAGGCTTTGCCATAATCACACAGACACACTAGTACTTTTGTATGTGATGTTTTATTCGACCAGATATTAAGGAGAATGCATACACCATAAGAGAAAGCACAGATTTTATGGTGGTTCAAAGAAACGAAATCCAAAATGCAAACACAGAGAAATTGCAGAAAAATTTATTACAAAGATCCTCCATCCAAAAGCAGCATCTTGCGGTGGAAAAAGAATTTTCTAGAAACTGGAAGTATCGCAGATAAGAAATGTTTCGCACGTCCCTGCACATGTGATTTTGATGTTGAGCATGTCAGAGAGACATTTTTACACAATCCTAGAAGATCTGTGAGATCAGCTGCAAGAGATTTGGATATGCCAATTTCGACGGTGTACAAGGTTATTAAGAAAAAATTAAGTCTGCATGCATACAAAGTTCAAATTTTTCAAGTTTTGGAACCAGACGATAGGCCTAGGAGGATGGCCTTTGCAACAGATATGCTAAGAAGGATAGAAGATGATGCTGAATTTCTTAAGCGCATAATGTTCTCCGACGAAGCATCCTTTCATCTTTCTGGCATTGTTAATCGCCATAATGTACGCATATGGGTATCTGAAAACCCCCATGAATACCGTGAGGCGCAAAGGGATTCCCGAAAGGTTAAGGTGTGGTGTGGACTAATGTACGACCGAGTCACTGGGCCTTTCTTGTTTACAGAAAAGACGGTCTCATCAGTCGTATACTTAGACATGTTGGAAAACTTCGTATTTCCACAACTAGAAGAGCTTTAGCCACATGTCTTTTTGCAACATGATGGTGCACCACCTCATTGGGGTACCAACGTTCATAGTTCATTTTATAGGAAGATGGATTGGGCGAGGAGGTCGAATTTCTTGGCCATCCAGATCACCTGATATAATGCCATTGGACTTTTTCCTTAGGGAATTTGTAAAGGACAATGTTTACAGGAGGATCGTGTCGAACATTGATGACCTAAAAGCCAGAATTACAACCGCAATAGCCTCTGTGGATGCCGACATGCTTGCCGGTACCTGGCGTGAAATTGAATATCGACTTGATATATGACACGGATATTCACTTGACCATGCGACGAAGGGGGCACAAGTGGAAGTTCATTGACAAGGGTCAGGAAACTTTGCGAGTCTATCTAACCATTTATGTTATTAATTTTAATCTATCTTTATTATTTTATGAGTTATTAAACATCAAAATGGGTCTGGGACTTTATAAACACCCTGTATATAGATTTAAAATAAAATTTAAAAAAAAATTGAAGCGATTTGTGTCTACAAATTGCGCAGTCAGAGGGTTAATAACTCCCTCATATTTCCATTTCACCACTTATACTGTTTTGCACAGTATCTCGGAACTGACAAGAATCTCATGGATGGAATGACTCTACTACTGGGGATCACCAATCAAGCTTCTTTTAGCATCTTTCAGGTCTTGGCCCATAAGTCCATTTCGATAGTTATAGCTAGCATGTATTTCTGAGGAGCATTCGTGGTTTTTAACAAAGCTCATTACATGTATTAGAGATGTATGGATGATTTTCCTTTCTTTTCAGGGTATGACTAGTCATTACTGGCAGCACAAAACACCTAGGCTTCCAATCTGAAGTCCTAAGTTTTTAACACTGGTTGACTTCCTATAGACTGGGTATAAATAAGATCATTATATATAATTAGAAATGAAGTACACTAAAATGATAAAAAGATTCTCTTAAGTTGTCCATGGAACACTGCACAACCAACTGCCTACTGTTAAAATTGAATGATATTGTGATAAATAAGCCCCACAGCTCTTTTTTCATGTAAACGAAATTTTACAATATACTAACAGAAAAAACTGCAAATAAATGCACTTTTCAAATATACAATTAAATATGTAAAAATTTGCTTGGAAACTCAACTAACTGTAATACTCTGGAATAACAAACAAACAAAAAATTAAACATGCAACTAAAATGCAATGAACCAAATGCATTTTTACAAAGAAAAGGGTAAAATGTTACTACTAGGAAAATACATATTGAATTTCAAATGCATAACTTTTCTTATTAGTTTAAAAGGATATCATATCACAACTACTAATTTTGAAATATTAAGTGTCAGGGAGGGTTTAGCACTCATCAAAAAAATTCTGGGAAACAATGCTAAAAGAATTTTACTTTATAATGCATGACTTGAGTTATTGAATTATTACTATGAATCTGGTGATTAATGCGATTTTGAATAATATGATAAATTATGTTAATATTTAACTACATCTAAATTTTATGTGCATATATATTTTATATAAACAGAAGCTGTTTAATCACTGTAATAGAAATGAAAACTAAGCACGTGACAAACGAAATGCCATTTGAATTTGAAAAAAAAGTGATCCCCCCTTGTTTCATGAATAGCATTTTGTAATTTTTTATGCTTTTATACTTAAAAAATCTTGAGTATGGAAGGAAAGATTTTATTCATCAAAGTACTTTTAAGCACAATGAAAATAAAATTATTAATTAATGCACATACTATTGTGTGGATAAACTTAGTAATGTACTACATATTAATGAACAACAAATAGATAGAGATATTAACTAATTACACAAGAGTGAAATTTTTATAAAATGTCCTAAAAATGTCTAAAGTATAATTAAGAAACAGAAATTTACTGTCTCACAAAAGGCAAAAGACTGGGAAACAATTACAGTATCAACACATGGCTATAATGAAAGATAAAAATTAACATAATATTTCTTACAAAGACTTCTACTACAAATCACCATACTGTTTTTGGTAGTGCTCTGTTATCAGGACCGGATCCAGAACTGTATGTATATATGAAGGTATGTGTTCATGTATGCATGTGTATGTATATATATATATATATGTAAGCACAAACATGTGTGTGTACATACACACATATATGCACATACATACACACATGCATACATTCATATATTTCTGAATCTGGTCCCGATAACAGAATAGGACCCTGTTTTCTTGCAGCAACTGAAACCCAGTAATAAATCCTCCCCCCTCAGACACTAATTCGGAGCAAATAACTTCTGTGCATTTTGAGGGTAACATTATTTTATATGTCTACCCAACACAATTAGTAATATTTACCTTACATTAAAAAATGCAGATTATTCATTATTTTCATTATCTCATTTACTTGAGTTCCATTTTCCTTTATGTTTTCAATGTAACTGAAATAGTCTCCAAAATTATAAGGGGTGTTCAAATGAAAAGGTACCAAACTTTGCAACAACCAAACTGGTTGAAATTTGAATATGCCACTTTGGCATAACGTAGTGAGACATCCAAGGACGTGAATGCAATATCTGACATGGTTGTGCACATGTGGAAGCACTTGCACATGATGCCAGGGTGAAGCAGGCAGTTGTGTATTTGGTTCAATTGATGCGACAGTGCATGTGATGACATCTTGGCGTTCACAATGCAAAATCAATGACTGAGGAGCAGTGAGATGTTATCAGATCTCTGACTGTGGAAGGAGTTAAACCAGCAGATATCCATCACCGGATGGTGGCCATATACAGAGAGGAAGTGGCACTCCACTTTTTCACTGACTAGTCGGACACACAGCCTGCTCTGTAAATGGCCACCATCCGGCGACGAATATTGGTCAGTTTAACCCCTTCTACAGTCCGAAATCTGATAACATCTTGCTGCTCTTCACATGTCAAATTTTGCACTGTGAACACCAAAATGTCATCACATGCCTTCCTGCATCAATTAGATGGAACACACAACTGCCTCCTTCACTCCGGCGTCATGAGCCGGTGCTTGGGCATGTTCACAACCATGTCGGATACTGCAATTGTGTCCTTGGTTGTCTCACTACGTTATGCCAAAGCGACATATTCATTTTTCAACCAGTTTGGTTGTTACATTTCATACCTTTTCATTTAAACACCTCTTACACATACATAATGATATTTCATGAACTTATTTACTTTTCCATGGAATGAGCAATAAGAACTAATGATCCAATGATAGCTACATTATAAAAAATACAAAATTAAGCAAAAACTTGGTACTAGATTATAGAAAACGGTGACTTTAAATGTTCTGGGAAAACTACAGAGAAATTAATATCACTAACCTTAATTTCATAGATTTAGGTGAACATAAGAGTGATTTCAATAGTTTAAATCAGCAACTGAAACTTGTTTATGGATACTTTTGGCTGCACTGATATAATTCAAGAACCAATGTAGTTAAGGAAAATTTGTTTATTTCCTTTTTTTTTTTTTTTTTTTCCTATGACCATTGTCTTTAATGCAAAATTTTAACATTTCTTTTAAGTTGACTTAAAATATTCTAAATCGAACCAACAAGGAATGCTGCAAGTTTCCAAATAATTAAAATTTGGAAAAGGATCTTCAGTATCTCACTGTGAAAATACTTAATACAGTTTTTCACACAAAGTACTGCAGCCACTGCAGTTAAATCATCATGTAAGGAAAATATCTTTTTCTATTGTCAAAAAAGTGACAAGAATGGTAGCCCTTTGTCTATCCTTGTCAAGCGAGTCCTTTAAAAAAAAGTCTTAATGTTATTATCCTGGATCAAGGATCCTAAACTAAGGGCAAAAAATTTTTTTTTCTTCTTCTTAACATTTCAAAGGAAAGAGATGGCCTTTTTTTTTTTTTTTTTCCTGAAATATTCAATATAATGCCATTTGACAGTCTCAGAACTTTAGTTCATTTAACAGGATGGAGGAGCAATTTGAAAGAAAATTTGGATGCTGATGCATCTTGATAATATTGGTTGGTTTAAAGGTTAAAGATAGAATGACAAGTTTTATCAATAGGATACAAAATAACAGTAACCTTACACTAGCACAGAAGCCATGCAATTTTCTAAAAAGGAAAAAAATTTGACATGATGATTATACATGTATGTGAATGTGTCTGAATATGCACAATTTCCCCAACTTTCGATGATGAAATGGAATAATATCTCCGAGTAAACATAATAAATTAGTTATAGAATTTCGTGTAATTAACTGAGGAGCAAAACACTACATTAGATTGAAACTGAGTTCAATTAATGTATATTGTACAACTGCACCATGTATAGACTTCTAGATTACAATATTCTCTAACAGCAATTCTAGTTCTAAAAGAGTACCGTCATATTTCTCCACAGAAGAGTGGATATGAGAGCTATGTTCTGATAAGCCTTGATTAGACGTGAGAGTAAAATATTTCCTGTAAGAAAAAAGATCTTACATTCATTTGGTTTCTCTACGGGGGATTTTTGTTTATGATTTAAGCATGAGCGTCTTTAGAGAAGGGGGTTGAGCTGTCCTTTTTTTTATTATTATTATTTTAATGTCTTTGAAGTTCTAGAGGCCCATGATTTTCCAGGTGAATGGGAGCACTTTATTTTATGTTTAAACATCAAGCATTATGTACATGCTGTAGTCCTACGCAAAAATCATGGGAGCACTTTATTTTTTTTACATTTAAACATCAAACATTACGTACATGCTGTAGTCTTGCAGAAAAATGCTTTAAATATGTTCATAGTGGACCAGATAAATTTTGCATGCTTTGAGTTCAACTTATTTAGAACATTCTCAGTTAATAACAAATATCAGGAAAAAAATCAAAGGAATATGGAATCTTTTCTCTAAAAATAAACTAATTTTGAGGGGTATTTACAGCATAAAAGGGCAACAGGTTTCACAATTTTCAATATTATCCCAAAATAAATAAGAATTCCAACAAGATGTAAGATCTAAATCATGTCATACAGCAAAGAAAACAAAATGAATATAGGAATTCAGAAACATTAGTAATAAACAGTTTTATTAATTATACAAATAAATAAGAGTGTGGTGCTCATGGATGAAAGAAGGAAAAGAAAGGCACCAACCAGTTTCTAACCATTCTTTCTCTTGTTGCGGGGTACATCCCCAATCTTGATCAAAACATTCAGCAGTCATTCACCCTTAAAATGCATATATTTTGAAATGTTCTGAGGTAAACATTTTATAATTACATCCTAAATATAACTACAAATGTTTATTTTTTTCTTTTCCTACAACGCTTCAGAGTCTTAGTTGTGTGAAAGAATTGATTTTTAAACAGTATTTTATTCTGAACTGAACTAAGTGTCATTTTCCTGTGTTCAGAACACTTTTAATTTGAATGAAATGCTTTCATGAGATTTTGATAATTACATCAGAAAGAAATTTGCAGATTTGATTTTATTTGGCTACCGATTACAAAAATTTCAATCAAAGTTCACTGTTTTGTTAATATTAAAAAAACTTTTTCCCTTCCTATTCTAAAAATAAGTCCATTTTAAACGTTCTATGATACCTTTTAAATCATAGTCAATCTATAATTAATGCTCTGTTTTGTTTATTTCAAATTAGATCTTTTTTGTTTTAATAGTTAAATACAGTAAATATCGCAGTTGATTTCTGATTTTCACATACTTTACTTTCTATGATGATTTTGGGAGGGGAAATTTAATTTTTATCCTTTAAGGATAGCAATTAAATTACTATAAAAAATAAGTAAATCTTTTAATACTCATCAAAAATTTGTTCTGACCCTTCTATTTAACAATACACAGTCTAAAAATTGTACTTTACTACTTCCTTATATTTCGTATACTGCACTTTTCAACAGTCAAATGATATATTTAAAAATTAGATTTCTGCACAATACCGTTCACAGGAGTTTGTTGTAAATGAATAAATTCTTCATTTCCAAATACATTTATAAATAATTCAGTATTTACATATTTACTCCGAAGAAAATATGTTTTTTAAAAGGATGTGTATAAATATTCATATTATTTAATATATTTTTTTCGGTATGTACAAATCCTTATTTTCTGTGCATTCATATTTTTAGTAAAGTAATTTACAACAATTTAGCACACATCGAAAACTTTACATGCAAAATATGTAAAAATTGAACAAAAATTACATGCGTTAATACACACTCAGAAAGTAGGTTCTGTTCTATAAAACAATATATATATAACATGGGTCCCACCAGAGGACAAATGGCTAAGACCACTGAAGGCTAGGAGTTCTATCCTGGTTTGATCCCTGGTGAATGAGCTGGCTGCATGGTTGCTTTCCCCCATGAATAATGTAAATATGAGCCAATTTGTCTTAGAAAAGTGACAAATTGGCACCCTCTTGAAAGTGCTTCACAAAGGATTCTCCCCACAGACAAGATAGCAACACATGCTTTGCAATATTTAAAAAAACCTAACCTTATGTAACAAAAAGCAAATATTTCATCATGCGTAATTTTGTATTTACATTTAGACGCCAAGTTCTGAAATTTTGACTTGAAACATGTTTCCGTATATATTCATTATCAAATTCAAATTTTCTAGTAAATAAATTTTGGATGAGCACTTGCTAGATCTCTTTTAGCAATTTTATTCTAATTAATAGTTTTCTGAGAATATAATACATAACTATGCATTCCACATTCAACTATTCACCTGACTGCCATCAATCACAATCTTGATTCCCTTACTCTGCATACCAACATTGCTTCATTAATAATCAAAGTTTCAAAAGATAACTAACAGAATGAAAACTGACAGATAACACTATTTGTGGAAGTGACACCTAAGTATGCAAACTGCTATTAATTATCCAGCAACGAATATTTTTCTGCGTGGAAGTATCACTGCCTTTCTATTTGCAAGACACTGTCGTGTGCAAAAGTGCCATTAAATTACTGTCAAAGAAGCATGTAAATTAAAGTGAAACACCCCCTTAAGCTATCAAAGCTCAGCAGCACTGTATTAGCTGTGGCAGAAGGAACAAGTCTCCCATTTTTTCCCTCTGTGGTGCTGCTTGTTATTTACCAGGCTTAAAATGCTTATTAATACAGAAATGTGGTTGATGCAATTAACTTTTAATTTGCATCACAAAACAAACTTTAAACGAGAACATAAAATAAACTTTAAACATGTAGATAAAATTCCATCCTGTTACTCACTTTCTGAGCTATTTCAATATTCACTCTCTTATATTTGTATCCTATCTAATTGAGTGCAGAGGGATGCATGAACTCTAGACAGCGGGGTGATAGCATTGAATTTCAAACACTATAATTTTTTTCTAAAATTTTTTCATTATTTCCAAAGTTACTTCAATAAATCCTGAAATTTAATTTCCTTTTGAATAAATAGCAATGTTTTACATTTTAAGTAGCTTATATTTTTTTTTAAAAAATTATTTTATTTTATTTTATTATTTAATTATTTATTTAAATTGGGGGGCATTTTAGTTTGATTTTATGAAATTTTAAGTCATTCAAATAGATCATTCATTATATTATAAAAAAAGTGGAATCCTTTGTCAAACAAGATCTGAACAGTGAAAAATAAATATTTTAGACAATTTTTATGCTAATCAGATGAAGATACATCATCTGTACTGCTGGTTCTTCAACAAATTCAGACATGAGGAAAATGACAGCCATGTGCATATATGCATGAAGAAGAACCAGGAAACATTTAACACAAAACTCAGCAAAATGAATTATGATATTTAATTAAAATTTCAAATTATACAAATACCAATGTAATAGAAATTTCTTTTAAGATATTATAAAACAGCAAACGAAAATGAGACAAAGTAGCAGGTCAAATCAAATTTACAAATCACTAAAAATACCTTAAATTGTTATATCATTAACAAAAATTAATTTCTAAACATAACCCAGGATTATCATTACAGTTAACATTAATAAAACGTCTTTTAAAAAAATCAAGCAATACACTGACTGTTGTTACATTTTGTTGTTTTTATCTTGGGGTAAGAAACTATACTATTCTAACGAAGCTGATATAATTGAATCCTTTAAGAAATACAGAGTTTTTTTTACCAATAAAGACATAAAAAACAAGATTACAAATCAGAATTTTCATCATGCAGAGAAAAAATGTTTCAAAATAATAAATTCTTATAAGTAATTGCTGAAATTTTAACAAAACATAATAATAAATCCAAAATACCAAATAAGACTTCAACACACCCAGGAAAATGTTACCCATACATAAAAATGTGCTTTTAAAATAAAATAATATCAAATATTTCATACCTGAAACACCAATCCCTATAACAAAGGAATAATTTTTGAGAAAATAACATACAAATTAAATGATAATTTTTTTACATATAATTTTACAAAGTTCCATGAATATATTACAGTGGTTTTCAAATAGTATTTTCTTTAACATAAGTTACAGGGACAGCCAAACATTTTCATATGCACATCTGGAGTTAAAGTTTTCAAAATCTGAATTATGAAAATAGGTTCACTCTCTTCATATGGACTAAAATTATACTGTGCTATATTTCTAAGATTAAAAAAAGGACTGATGATGAAGTTAGTTTTTTTTTTGGAGGGGGGAGAGGGAACTTCCTTCTACAGAATTATTTTTAGGACAGCTCTACTTAAGCACTGATTTCACAAATATATTCCTATTTCACCCCATTTTATGTATGTTATTAACTGCAAGATAAAAATTTTTTTAAACACAAAATGCATACAGGATCGTGCATTAAATTTCATCATGTAGTACTTTCATATTCATTATTCTTTCATGATATGATGCAGCTTACTTGTTATTCAACGTTATACATTAATTTTTGATTTTCAACTTAAATTACAGAAAATGCATGATGTACATCTAACTAAAGCTTTTAAATAATCCCATAAAATGGAATAGGGTGATTTAAAATTATCTCTTACAAATTTTTAAGATTTACAAAACTTGGTATATGCAGTTAAATTTTAACCTTCACTACTGAAAACAAACTATCTTAACCAACTAATAATTTTGACAACAAAACTTAACAAGGTTTTAAAAGTACTTAATAATATAATTGGGAAAATGTCAAGACTTAGCTTGCTTTTCTATATTAAGAAATTTATGAGAATGAAACTGGAGCATATGCCCGCACAAAATATCAGCCACAAAATTAAAATTATGACCTCAGTTTACAGAGTTCAATCTTAATCTTTTTACATAAAGTCTGAATTTCATAAGAAATTGGCTTGGAAAATGTTCTGATATTATTTACTTAAAGGGAGAGAAATATATTTTTATTCAAATAATTTCATATAGCTTCAAATGGATTTATTGTATACATAAAGATGAAAGCATTATTTATGTTTTCAACAATGTTTCCCCATGGCATTTATTTTTAATATAAATTCTAACAAAAAATTTGAAAACCACCAAAACTGCACATATTTATCTACACAGATGGCCTTAATATGCTACACAATATAGATATATATAAGTCTATAAAAATTTTCTGAAGTATTATTTTACATACATATATATTCACATACATACATGCAGACACACAAACACACATATATAACTATATATTTTTAAATACTTACAACCGGGTTCGTGAACGTTTAGTTCCTTTAGAAGGTGGCCCTATATTTGTAGCTGTGTTTGTGGATGATGTGGAGGTTGGAGATGAAACAGGTGGTGTACCAGACACACTATTACCAGTAGGTGTACTGACTGTTGGTGTTGAATTAGCATTTGGAGTAGCTGATTTCCCCCTACTTAGATCATTTTTTTCTACTTCTTTTACTTTATCTTTTAAAGTGGGTATAGAATCTGGAGGTAAGCCAGTAACTGCAATGAAAATTTTAAGGCATTAAAATTCAATATTTCTTAAATAAAATAATTAATAAAACAAAAAATTATGAAAATGTGAACCTAGGAATCTTTTGTCAATTCTGGTGAAATTATCTAACAATATTTGATTCAACAACATATGCAGAAATGTAACTGAAATTACATGAAGCATATTTTACAGAATTTACCATTATGCTTTATACAGCACATTTTATTTCACTTATCACAACATTACTACATATAAAATATACCGGGTGCAACATAATTGATGGTCATGGCATTAAGGTGTGACAAACGAAGACATAAAACTTCAAAACACAGCTTGGTTATGAAATAACCTTCCCTGCATGCACACATCTGCAGCTAAAAGTAATGAACAGAATGGAACCAAATTTCATATACAGACTGAGGAAGGAATAGGGAAATTAATTCTGGAAAGGAAGTAGAGAAAGCCACTGATAAGAGAGGTTTCAGCAGTGCTGTCCATTATGCATTTAAGAATTTGTGCAATCTAGGCAGATTATGCAAACTCCCATTCCTTTTAACCCTCTAAAGGGCCATATACCGGATGTTTCTCAATTTTTTAATTTCCTAGAAAATGATTATTTTTCTACACCAAAAGCTGTAATCGTAAATTTCTAGCATTTCCTTTTGATTCTAAATGGCAACATTACTCTATAAATGCTCAATATTTTGCAGTTATGAAATTACTATACCTCGTTCAAAAGTATCATGTTTGAAGATTCGTAAATTCTATTGGATGGGACGAAAAAATTCAAAATCTGCAAATATATATAACACATACATGCTGAATCATATATATTTACTGCATTTCAGTCAGAAGTGAAAATTAACAGAAGATTATTTATAAGATTTTAAAACCGGTATATAGTATTAGTACATAGTATTATACCAATGCCCCTATTGAGGCTACCACGCCAATAGATGGCAGCACCAGTCTTCTTTTCTATTCTGTGAGATGACAGAATTTCTTTATATTATAATAGTTTATGATGTAATACTTTTTTATGATTAATTTACAAAGGTTTAGGATTTAATATTATGTTCATGGGAGGGATGGGGAGTTTACTGACCCTGTGCTGACTGAATACAAGTATATTACTTTTGTTTTATTCTTTGTTGACTTCACGAGTTTCTCATTTGTCTCTGTTTAACAAAAATTTTAATTTCAACACTTCACACTTTCCCAAGAGAAGGATTCATCAGTTTCAAAATTGTCGTCTGGTGTCAAAACCGTACACAATTGTAGGAGTTAAATGTGGCATGTTAGCCCCAAAAGACACCTGTTGCTTCATGTTTTCCAAAATCCTATAATGCAGCGAAAATGAAAAGAGGTGATTGACAACTAATTTGTCATTCCGGGGTCACGCCTTCTTCAATTTGGGATAAGATCACACAAAGGGAAGCTTACTTAAAAATATGGGAAACAGAAATTCACTTTAGGCCCATCTCTTAGTGGAATGGAAAAACTGCTGATTTGAAAGCATGCTTTTATTCTTTAAGATATAGTATTTGTTAATATCAGATGACAGACTAGGGAACACGAGAGAACTTTTTCCCCTAGGTTAGGATACAAATAGGTGGTTTTCGAAATAAATTTTCACAGTTGGCGAAAGGACAGAACATATTTCCAAGGCCAGTTTTAGATACGCAAACCAAAATTTATCCAGAAGTTGAAAAGGGGCCACTAGGAGGACAAAGGGGCTGAAAATTGAAATAAGAGCTTTGAGGTATATCAAATAATAAAATCGCTTAACAACATTTCTTCCTGAACAAAATGATATACTACATCATATATTTCAAAAATAAATAAATAAATAAAGGGGCCCTTATGGTCCTCGATAATCGAAAGTTTGGGGGGGAGATTCCTGGTATCACAACATGAAGCATGCTCTTTTTTATACATTATTTAAAGCATGAAATATAAAACTTCAAAAATGCAACATATTTTTTCAGCTGAGTCACAGTGTTTCATTTTTTATTTTTCGGCTGAGTTACATCTCCTTGTAACATTATACTAGTTCAGTTACAGCATGATACGGTTTACACAGGCAGTGTTATATTTGTTAAGCTTTTCCATAAAATAATAATATTGAATTTAAATCAATTTCAAAAGCTTTTACCCATATTTTACATAGGTATGTTCAGCTGCGTTGCATCAAAGTACATAAAAACATAAATTTTATTTAAAATTTTAAATTTCTAGCTAAATTTTAAAAGTTTTGGTCTTCAGATTTACATAACTATATTCAAGCACCCATCTCTATAAACACACATCAAAAGTCAGCAAAATTAATTTTAAAAACAAAAATTAACAATTGGCAGCTGCCTGGAGAAAGTCTTAGAGGGGAATGGTATGAAATATATATACCAGCTCTCAAAACTCAGGATTTCACTCTAGATTTTTTTTAAGTCTTAATTTTGTGCTCTTAGGGTCCATAAGCTACAATTCACGCAAAATTTGACTACAATTTAAATTATTTTATATAACACCTCTCAAAGGGTTAAAAAAGACAGCAAAATTTAGTCAGCAGTTCTTTGATTGTTGATTTGTGTTCAATGTGCATCTTACCTTACTTGAGTGTACTTTACTAGCAGTTCTAAGGGATAATACCAGGAGAATAGGGTGCATAAAGAATCAAACTTCAGTTCATGAAGTTTTGCCGTTACAATGAGAGCCTTGTAGATGGGAGTACTGTTCTGGTGAAACAGGACCTTCTTGGCCAGACCTAGTCTTTTTAGATTTTGGAATGCAATTTATCCAAAAGATTAGCACAATATTCAGCATTGACAGTCCTGCCTTCTAGATAATCCAATAGTAAAATTCCCTTAGCATCCCAAAAAAATTTTGCCATTACCTTTTCAGCACTTTTTTCTTTTTGGTGCTGATTTGTCCTTCACTGTCTACTGTTTTGATTGCTGCTTGGTCTCTGGAGTATAGTGATGGATCCATGTCTCATCCACAGTAATGAAATGGAGCAAAAAAATCAGTTAGGTTTGAGCTGGATATTGCCAAACATTGTTCTGATATTGTCATGCGCTGCAGTTTTTTATCCAAGGCTAGCAATCGTGGCACTCAACTTGCTGACAACTTTCTCATACCCAAAATATCAGTTAAAATATGATGTGCTTGTTCTTTGGATACACCAACAGATTCAGCAACCTCTGTCAGTTTCAGTTCGCAATCATTCATAATGTTTTTATGAACTTTTCTAACAATTTCATCTGTAGTGGTCTTCCAGAATACTCTCCACCCAAAGTGCTTGTACAAACAAGTTTTAAAATCTGCAACCCATGTTTTAACAGTCGTAAACGAAGGAACAGATTCTCCCAGTGTAGTGTATAGCTCAGTTTAAATATTCATTTGAGATAAGCCTTTAATAAAATAATAATATATCACAGGTCACACTTCAGTTTTCTCCATACTTGGTTAAAAACAAAAGAAAATTTTAAAACAACACAGGATAAAAACAACCAAACACAAATCCTTTGAAATATGCAAGAATTATTAAACAAAGACAGCACTCTGAAGTGCCTTTGTCAAAGTAACTCCACCAGCACCATCTGTAAGTGAGGCCAGAAACTTTTCATCCCACCATTGTAAAAGAAACTTGGGATGGACGGAACTGAGCTACTGATGTTTTTGAATACTGTCAAGATTTGAAAGCTCTGAAACTGAACTTCAAGAAACAATTTCAAGGTATTTTAGAAATGCATGCATTCAACTGCCTTTTGGATCTATTTCCTGCAAAATTTCAGTAGCATTTTGAACCTCAGAATTTGCTGAGCAAATAAAGAGCTGAAATTTAAATTTAGGTCTTGGTACCAACAATTTCTGGCACAGAAGCAATTACTTAAACTTCATCCTAGTTTACCAATGCCCAAACATTTCTCATACCATTTCCTTTCCCTTATTTAAATGGAACACTGGTTCAGTTTAATAACAACTCTAATAGCTTAAAAATGAAGGGAAAAAGAAATTGATTGCAGGTAACTAATTGTGGAGATTTTAAAATGTTGTTAACATAAATGCCACTTTCATGGCAGCCACCATGAACAATGTCAAATGCCAGCACACTGGCAAGATAAAAAACATTTTATTTCAGGCAATGGCAACACATTTCTTTTCAGTCACAGAGTTTGTTGATTGAATTTGAAAGAAATGAATATCTCCCGCTCTGCTGCGAGGTGACACACTTCTTTTAAATCACTTAGTTTTCTAATTAAATTTGAAAAATATATATTTTACACTTTACCGAGTGGTCACTATTCACTTTTAGTTTATTATACAATTTCATTATTATATATTTAAATCAACCTCTCCATAGCTGCTTTATTCTCTAAGTAATAATAGATTCATAGATGTGTGTTCCCAGAGGACATTAAGCAATCAGTTTTTTTCTGAAATTGGACAGTAAACCAAAGAAGTTAGAGAAACACTAGTTTAAACCAATTTTCTCTTGTCTGCTCAAACTCAACTGAAAGAAATAATAGTTTTGTTCTCATATGGAAGGACACTAGTGAACACCTGGGAATGTGATATTGCAGTCTAATTCACCAAAGGCAAGTGAGAAATGAAGAAATGCAGTTATCCTATGCAGTCCTCCTATTATAAACCATTTCAAAGATGGTTTTAATTTTTCCAGCATTAATATTACACTACTATATTTCAAGAACTAATAGCATCACCATTTTAATGCTCTGGGGCATCATGGAAGTAAACTGACTTTCAGCTGCAATTTACTGCCAACAAATTTATAGCTATTGAATTGATATGCCAGCTACGAAACATGAAAAACCTAACAGCATATATATTCTGTAACTCTGTAACTGAGCATATATAAAGTTCCATATGGTCATTTTTACCCATTCTATTTAAATAAATGTATTTGAAATGGGCATGCAAGTATGCAATTATCATTAAAGACTGTATTGAGCATGTTTTTACATGCTGTATTTCATTAAGAAATAGTTTATTGTTACTCGGCATGTTTTGGAATCAAGCTTTCTTTTGGGAGGAGCAACAGCGGGAGTTCCACTACAAAACATACTCACCAAATAGTACATATGGATTTGACTCCTAATGCTGACAAGAATACAGTATGATTGCTTACTAAGTAAAATTTTTAGTAAAATCAAACACAAGCTATAGTGCTTTTAAAAATTAATTTTCAACTACCCTATCAAACATGAAAATTAGTTTGAAATAGGCATAAAGACCATAACTTTTAAAGAAAGAATCATCTTATGAAATATTTTTTGTTCCTAATCATGCAAAAACTAAGCTCTAACAATAGGAGACTGTTTTCTTCAACCAGAGAAAATCAGCAACACTGAACTTGTTAAAAGTTCACTTATACATAAGTCTACCAATGAAACTTTCATTAGAGACATAAAGCAAAAATTGTGAAATAGTCTATTTGACAAGCAAAAACTCACCAAAAGGTTGAGAAACAGTTATGGGTCCTGTTGTGCCTGACTGAGACCCTCTACTTCTCAGAACATTATCTGGAAGGTTAGTTGGACCAGCCTAGAAAGAATTTTTTTGTTAGAACAGCAACATTAAGAAAACACGATGAAAGTAATTTTTTTTAATAATTTGTTTAAAATGTTCTTACCACATGAGGATCCAGAGAAATAATTGCTACTCCAGGATAGGACTGTGCAGCAATAAGTCCATTGGAATGTGCAGTAACCGGGGAAATATCATTTAAACTGGTTGTAGGAGGCACTGGCTGAATCCCTGGTCCTTCTGCATGATTCCTCAAGATATTAATTGCATCATCTAAACGCTCCTCCATCACTCCTCGAGACTGCTAAGTCGCATGGAAGAATTTATAATTCATATAGAACTTGATATTAGGGTAAAATATTCAGCATATAACAGAAAGCTATGCATGGAAATTATATATATGTACATAGATATAATTAAAAACATAAAGTAAGATATGTAGAACTAATATTTCACAAAGACCAAAAATTGAAATTCATAATTAATAAATTTCAAATAATTGCAACAAAGAATTTAAAAATGTTTTTGAAATTCATTAATTATGAATTATCAATTTTTGGTCTTTGTGAAATATTAGTTTAAATTTCTTACTTTATGTCTTTAATGATAATTTTTCTGAAGCTTAATGCGCGAATATACTAAGCATGTTTATATTTTGTTTTCAAAAGAATTGCTTTGTAATTATATATATACACTGGTGTGCAAAAATTAAGGACGAGACGGTTTTTTCAATATAACTTTGTACAAAAGCTTTCCAAATCAACACGTTTAATACCGTAAGATCCCCAATACGTAAGGACATGAGTAATGTAAGCAACACTAAATAAAAGAGAAATCAGAGGGAGAAAAAGAAGGTTTATTGAAAAAATAGCATGGAGCGCATCATCCCTGTGATGGGTGTCTAGCAAGAAACATCCGGTCTTTAACCTTCTAAAACCGGGCCGAAATTCTCATAATATAGCCTTCAGACTGGCGCGATCCAAAACAGTTTTGCCCCCTCTTTGACATTTCCTAATGAGAAAAGTCGTTAGTCCCCCTCCATGGATGAAGTAAAATTTACATGTTTGTCAGACGTTTATGTCCCATAGTACAGGAGTTGCTAGATTTGCAATTTTTTCGATAATTATTTCGCTTTCATTTAAATGAAGTTCTAAATAAATAGTGCATAAATAAATATGCAGTACTGGATGCATATCCAGTGCACAATTTATTTAGAACAAAATGTACACAATGTTTACATTTCACTCACTATTTCTAATCAATCTCGTAAATAATTTGTGAATTTTTTAACTTTGTTTTCACTCTTCATTTATATTCGTGTATTTTCATATTCGAAATTAGAAAGCGAGAACAAAATTTAACAAAATATAGTAAATACGGACTAGATTTGTAAGTCTGCAGGCTGGAATGCGATTTTTAGTAACATATTTTCATTAATAAAATAATGGTAATGACTAATTTAATGAAATAATAACAATAATATTTATTACCAATAGATGATTAGAATGAGATTCAATACAATTAGATTTTGAGATGAACTTACAGCAATAATAAAGCTTTACATAACAATAACAGAGATTCAAATCTGCTTTTTTCGATAATTTTGTTATTATAATATAAAAATCCGAGATACATTGGTTGCGTTTAATCATTTAACTTTAACAAATATTACATTGGACTATCAGGCAAAGAAGGTATATCTTTAACGAGAATTTTTCTTTGTAAAATTGGCTTTTGTTTATGTTAGCAGAGAAAAAAATCCGCGACCTATACATGGAATCATCAAAAGAATTTTGAGAACGGTTTTAAATGTTCATGAAGAATTAATTATACGTCAATTTCTTTTCATAGGTAGAAATTTCGTCTAAAACCATCGTTATATCCAAAGGCTGAAGTCTATTTCATTTTCAACGAATATTCTATTTGCACATAATATATTTTCTAATTTATTTTAGAAAGAGTAATCTTTCCCGTTTTCAAAAGAATAAGGACATACTGGGTGTTGACACAATGTAGTAAATCTGTTTTTCATATTTCTTCCAGTAATGAAAACGATTACCCTGGAATATTTTCAAAGCAAAATTAAGAAAACCGTTTATGCCAAATTTTGCATAAGTATCTTCTCGTGTATTTTTTAAATTTAAAGTGTGGAATTTTCTCTTTGAAAATATCAAAAATCATGAACGAAGCAAAATTAATTCATGAGAAATAACTTTGAAATGCAATAATTCCATCGTAATATGAAATAGTGGAGAAAAGTGCAATACAGTTTATCATATGCGTAATTTATGTACTGTCGATTGAGAAATATAGGTTAGTAAATTAAACCGGTTATTTCAATACTTTTCCTTTATCAATATTTTTACAGGCTCTTCAGTAGAGCAGTAAAGATGGCTGAACACTTGTAGCTCGCTTGGGTTTGAATCCCGGCTAAAGAGTTGGATTCACGGTTTTTGTGTAACGTAAATGCAAGCCAGCTTCTCTTAGAAAGTCCTCCGCGAAGGTATAACTCCCCTTATACAGGTAATTGATGTGTGCTTTGATGTAATTCAGTAAGCGAACAAAATTAATCCAATCAAACCTGATGAACGGGTTGATTACATGTGGAGTTTTCCAACAGGAACGTAAATGCGAGCAATTTTCTCTTAAAAAGGTTTACACGAAAGCATCCATCCCCTTAAGCAGATAGCGTTCGCGTGCTTTTCCGTAATCAAATTCTAATTTTCATACATTTAATAGTAAGTTGACATACATCTTATTACAGACAAAATAACAACCTTTTTTTAAGATATTTTTTTATTAACTTGTCTGAATTGCCTTTATCTCTTGAGGAGTATAAGAATTTCAGCAAATAAAACTGGCCAAAATTTTATACAATGTAACTGATGTTTTGATTCAATTTAGAAGTAACGTGAGCTTTACTGATATTTAAATACTTATTGGCAGATCTCATCCTAAAAGAGGGTCTAAAGATAAATTGATTTTATTTAATTTACAATCAATGAAAATCATTGAAAGCAATCACTGAATGAATGAAAATCACAAACACTATTATGCATACAATTGTCTCTTATTTATCTCCTGATAAATCAGACAATATTGCCTACATAATAGAAGCACTTTGAAAGAGTTAACAGTTCTTAAGGGTTTTATGCACTCCATAAAAAATGTCAAAATAAAATATTATTCATAAGTATGAAAAGGAAGTAAATGATAAAAGCGGTTTTACCTATTTTCTAGAAGAGCATTAAATCTAAAATATTAATCTATTCTTATTTGTTATGATTAAAAAACACTAAATATGGTAAGCTTAAAGAGCGTGCAAAATCGCTGACGTAATAATCACAGCAACAGTACTAAAAAAATTACCATTAAAATTATGAGACAGATTGAGAAAGAGATGGCCTCTATTTGGTTTTCAAGTATATTGGCGCGAGACGAAACCTGCGGTTTTTGCCTAAATGTAGCCAAACTGATAAGAAGAGGAAAATAATGCGTAGCCAGCGGCTACTCTGAGCAGCGACAATGGACCACCCAGAGATCTACAGATAGGCGATTCTCTAAAATGGGGAGGGCATGGATGGTACGACAGTTGTACCAATGCCGGCGTCTGAGAAAGTCATTCTCCTGGTACAACTGCTGTACCAGCCGGCTTCAGAAAGTTAATAGGGGATATGATCTCCCCTGACTGCTAGGCAGGTTCCACAGCGTCTGCCCATGCTGAGAATGAGGGTGTCAATGAGTTGTTGAGGCATTGCTGCCCATTCGTCTTGCAGCGCCAATCGACGCTCCGGAATCGTTACTGGTGGTAAGGTACGAGCTGTCAAGCGTCTGCCTAGAAAATCCCATACATGCTCGATGGGATTGAGATCCGGAGATCGTGCAGGCCAATCCATACGTTCAATATCCTCACTCTCTAAGAGCTGTTCGGCAGGTACTGTGCAATGACATGGTGTATTGTCGTCCATGAAAAGGAACTGCGGACCCATAGCGCCTCTAAAAAGATGCACATATGGAAGAAGAATCTCGTTACAATAACGGGTCCCGTTGACTGAACCTGCGTCGAAGATGTGAAGGTCTGTACAATTACCAAGCATGATGCCTCCCCAAACGAGAACACTGCCACCTCCATACCTGTCTCTTTCAATGATGTTCGAGGGATGATTGCGGCTTCCCCGCTCTCTCCAGATGAGTATGCGATAAGAATCGCTACTCAGACTGAATCTGCTCTCATCTGTAAAGATTACTCGTCCCCATTCATTGTCTCTCCAATTCCGGTGTTCCCGGCACCACAGAGAACGCCTTCTCCAATGGGCAGGCGTTAGAGGTACACACCGTACAGGGCGTCGTGCAAACAGACCACCAACGTGCAGTCTTCTGGCCAAGGTAAAACGTGATATCGGTCATCCAGTCGCCTGTGTCGTGTGTCTAGCGATTTCTCCCGCTGTCTGCCGCCTGTTTCTTCCGGCCTGTAAGGCAATATACCGGTCATCTGCGGGTGTGGTTCCTCGTGGACGACCACTACTAAACCCCCAGATAGCTGTTTCTGTAGTTTGAAATTGTCTCCAAAGTCGTGAAACGATGCTGTGAGCAATTCCGAACTCTGCAGCCACACTTGTCACACTGCGGCCTTCCTCCAACTTCCCAATGATTCGACCTCGGGTAAAAGCATCCAGATGTCGTCTAACAGATTGATTATTCGCCATTTCTCGCTTAGGCAGCAACTCGGTGTCATTTTAACTGCTATACGGCGTGCAATCTCTTTGCCAGAAATACTGATCTTACAACGACAACATGCTTTATACTACTCAGACACTCCCCCATTACGTCTACCTGCATATCTGCGCATGTGCTACCGTACATCACCTTACTTAATCTCCTGATTGGTCTTTCTGTCCGCTCTGCCTCTTCATTCAGCTGATATGCTAATTTTTCGACTTCGTCCTTAATTTTTGCACACCAGTGTATATATATGCATATGTTTCAAACTAAATACTCCCCAATCACTCCTCAAGACTGCCAAGTCACATGGAAGAATTTATAATTCACACAGAACTTGACATTAAGGTAAAAAAAAAAAAAAAAAAAAGAACATATAACAGAAATCTATGCATGGAAAAATTCTTCATACATATCTAATGTGTTTCAAACTATAGGGCTGAAAAAAACAATTACTATAAAGATAATTGTACATACAACAAGAAATCATAAGATGCATTCAAGTTAAAGCAAAACACACAAGGGCATTCTGTTTAAACTCCATCCAAATTTAAAGTACCTAAAAGATTGAATCAGAGGATCTTGCATCTCTCTTCCCCTACCATTAATTTTCAGATAGGACTTTCAGACTGATAGAAATTTAAAGTTTATATTTTTCAAAGACATTATAGTCACAAATGTTCATGCCTCATCTGGGACTCAACATTGTTAAAGTTAGATTCAAACACTATATCATTTAAGAAGGGTATGGTACATAGAAGAAGAATCATGAATGAAGACAATAACAGATCAATTAATTATTTCTACAAATATGTGAATTCAAACTCTGATCAGAACACATCAATTTGATACTAAAATAAAGCAAAATAATAAAAAGATGCACATGGATTACAAAGAAGCAAATCCAGTAAAAAGTTTGAACACAACTGTAAACACTGTTATGTCATTGTAGTTATGGTATTATTGTAGATTTAAGATGTACAGATATATCATTCATGTGAAAACATCCTTTACATCCACATACATTCTGTCATTTAACACTAACTCTGGAATCATACTTTATATGCACAATCTGTGAGATACTTAAGTAATAACAGTAAGAGAAAACAGATTTTAGAATTTTTATAAGAACGGTTGGAGAGAAAAACATCTTTAAATATCAAAACAAAGTTACCATTCACATTATACACTATCTTCTACTCTCTTAATTTTATTTATTTATAACATCCTGAGCTTAATATGTGGCATACTTCACAGTATATCACTAAACGTTATTCTTTCATTATGACAAGAGCATTAACATACACAGCAATGAAAAGTGTTGACCTTTTAGCCTATACATGCAGGGATATGCCAGAATGATAAACCAACAACTCTTTGAGTTCCTTTCCTCTCTTTTTGCAACAGCTGACAATAAGTGGCATGATCACAAATTCTACCCAACATACTATCAAACAAGACTTAATCCAATTTCTGAAGTCCCACTTTGTGTGTGTATGTGTGTGTGTGGGGGGGGGGGGGCAATGATCAGGCTCTTATACCATTTAAGACCCTTCCACATGCAGCTGATTGGAATTAGGCGCCTAAAATTTAATTCCCTGATAAAAGTGCATGTGAAAAAAGCACACAAAAATAACACCGCTGAGATAATTGCCCCAAATGCATGAAAAATTATTAATTATTATTATTATTATTAAAAGCCCACACGAATAATAGGAGACATGGTTTTTACCAATATAAAATGTCTTTATGGGTTTAATATAATAAATGGAGTAACTGAGCCTAATTTTTGATGTCTTAAAATTATGTGTGTTTATATATTTTATCACCATTTTATTTACATATTTTATTAAGTCAAAAACAAGCTTTTCGGTTTTCTGATTACGTGGTTAACTATTATGCTTTGGTAAACAATCTGAAAGTTTTATTTATTTAATATGTTCTATTTTCATTTATTTATTTATTTTGTGTATTTGAGTGAGACTGAAAAATATCATTAAGTTCCTCAAAAGCTATTTAATGTTACATGGCTATGATTACTTAAATTATGTTTCAATATTACAAAAAATGGGATATATATAGTATTTAACCAAAGAACAAAATTATTTGTAAATTATACAAGAATATTTTTAACCACTTGCGCTATGATTAAACTTCACGGTTGCGGTGCCGTACGCTACAATATAACAAGCGGTAAAGTGTCTTATTTACGCCGCTTCGTGTCTGCGAGTGCAATCCAGAGCTGTAACTCGAGAAATAAACAATCTCATTGTTAGGCGATGTGTGCACCACATTATTTTCATTTTTGCGCACAGTTTGAGACAAAAGCATCTCAACGTTCTTGGCACATCTTTTTTGCGCAAGTGGTTAAGTCTCATAATTCTTGAAATACAATGTAAAGCAACATCTTCAAGGACTTAGTTAAGCTAACTAAAAAAACAGTTTCACCTTTACAGTTATCATTTTAAAATCAAATTAGATGCCTATACCAAAAAATGAATAAAAGAAATCAATCTTCATGCACAAAAATTATTTTGTTTTAAAGAAAGATTGTCTTTTTTAATGTCTCATATTTTCCTTTCATTCCCGTGCAGCACTGAGCTGTATGTTTATGTGAAAGTATAAATTTGGAATGCTTGTAAAAGTTAGGAAACAAAACCTTATCAATGCTACTAAAGCTTCTCTTTTAAGTTTTATTTAAGTTTAAAATATTTTATAAATAATTTTTTCTATTGCTCAGATTTACAATGTCTTGCAAAGGGCTAGAAACAGCTGATGCATTAGCTTCAATAATTACTTTCAGATCCACAATCAGTGGTCTCTGAGGATGAAAGTGATAGAAACAAAAATGCTCCTTTACCCCCTTCCCTCCTGCTTATGAAAATACAGAAGATGAAAGTGATGATCAGTCAGAAAATGATGATATAAATTTACCATGTCACCAATATAAATGCCTTCATTATACGCATCCAGAAAGTGATCCCAGTCTAAAAATATGCAAGTCATTTAGAATTGATATAATCAGCATTATGATATGAATGGGAAACGAAGGATCCATACCAAAGCAAAAAGGACCAATCATCTCTCTGCCCATTAACATAAAAAACCATAAACTTTATATGCCATATGAAGACAGACTAAACAGTGCAGAACAGTAAAATGGAAATCCCAGTAATATACATTTTGTAGAATGAGAGAGAAACTTTAAAGAACAAGATACATGTGCGAAACGTGCAATGTTGGTCTATGCAAGTACCAAAAACACAAAACATGCTTTGAACAGTTTCACGAGAAATAATTTTGTTCTTTGACATTTAAAAAAAAAAATAATGAGTTTCTTTTATCCTTATTTAACAGAGTTGAGTTTTTTAAATCTATTTATCTGAACATCCTTATTATGTAGGTTCTTATGTTTTCACAGCTATAGAAAAATTACATAAATTTTTATTTTTAAATTTTTTTAATGATTTACTTTGTAAAACAACATAAAAAATGACTGATCATTTGCTCTGTAAAACAATGTAAAAAATTTACACACAATGCAATTTTTAAATAGAATTTTTTTTTTAAATTCACAAATTTTATCATTTATTGGAAATGTGCACAAAAAAAAAAAAAAAAAAAAAAAAAAAAAAAAAAAAAAAAAGATAAGTTTTCCCCCCTACTAGCTCATATGTGCTTGTTTCAAAGTGCGACCACCACCCACAAATCAATGGGGGAAAGTAGATTACTTTAAATTCATATATTATATATCTATAGGATCAAAATATTTGTTATCTAGGGTTTTTTAGTTAAAACATTATAAAATATGTGTTCTTCAGTATTATTATGTAACATATATTCCCTTCAAAATAGTCTACTTCATTATGACACTGTCATGAATAGATGTTTATTTTATAAATTATGATCTCATACTATAATGCATTCCCTTAAGATTTTATATGACTGTTTATATTGTCTATTTCTTTCATCAAAGACTGAACAGTTTCTTCGAAGTCTAGGTGACATATACATTTTTATGAACTAGTCATATTTAAAAAAAAATCTGATGTGAACACCACAACTTCCCCGTATGGCCTATTAGATTATACAGATATTTTGCTGCGCTTCATTTAAACTTATTTCCTTGAATTATTCTAAATTAACTAATCCCTCAAGACAAAATGTAGTAAAAAATTGCAAATTTTGAAATTAAATATCGTGGTAAATTTTTGTCACATGGGAGTCAAATTTCTTCTAATTTTATTTTTTCATAAAAATATAAAACTTTCTCAAATATCTCAAACATAACTGTATGAACTGGAGACCGGCATTCAGTTAGATTTCATTATTTGTTCAAGATTATTTTTAAAAAATCTGACATTGCCAAAACATGAATATTTTTTTCATCATTTAAAATACTTGTTACTGGATGTATGACTATGGCAAAACAATTGTGAAAATAAAGGCCAGGTAAGAACTTTTAAGCTGGGTAAGGGTTTGAATATATACTATAAATATAAGTTTGGTACTGCCAACTGAAATAAAAAAGGAAGGTAGACAGCTGATGTTACAGCAGTCCCATACATAAAATTTCAATGCTATGGCTAATATTTAAAAAAAAAAAAAAAAAAAAATTTTTTTTTTTTTTCCCAACATTTCTTATTTGAAAAATAATGCTATGACAAAAATGAGTTAAAGAACTGGACCTAAATGTATTCAGCACTGCAATTAATAACATTAAGTCCATTATCAAAGCAAATATTCGATAGATTACATTTCATGCTTAGAACATGCTAGGAGACAATACTTCTGAGAATTTAGACCATGAACAACAAATAACTATATTTACATAGTCATCTAACGTAAATACACAGAAGAGAATGTTATGACAAACAAAGGAAAAACAAAAATGTTGGGACAAGCAGAGAAGAACCATTGAGTGAGACAACAACTGCATTCTATACTCACTTTGAGCTAACTAAACGCTTTAATGAACACATGAATACAGATACAGTAAAATATAACACATGATGACCATTTCTAAAAATTATCCGTGTTTATGAGATCATAAACACATTAATGATAATTATACTATTCTTAAAGTCAACCCCTCTCTACTCTAATAAGGACTATGACATATTTCAGATAATCACCTAAAGGTTTAACATGAATATTAAACTTAATACATTTTATTATACTAAATAAATCAAGAAGTCTGCAAGAAGTTACATTTAAAACACTTAAAAATGAAACTATTTATTTAATGACAACAGTTAATCATTCTGAATAATTAATTTTAACCTTTTATAGTGTAGCGTAATTTATGACAAAAGCTTGATCCAGCATTTATGATACAGTATTTGACATGACATCCTATTCCAGCTAATTTTTTTTAATAAAATATTTTTGTTAGAATTTAGTTTTAGAACTCTGTTCTTAAAATTTAGTATATTATTAAACTAAAATTATTTCTAAGACATGACAATGCTTATAGAGAAATATGCTAACCCTCAAAGTTTTCAGTTTGAAACCATAAAAACAAAATCACTGTACCTCAGCATGATCTCTGAGAATATGAATGGCTTCATCGAGTCTGTCTTCCAGTCTACTTTGCTACAATTTTAAAATAATACAGGACAAATGCAAAATATCAATGAGAAGAAAAAGCATGCAAATCAAAAACAAAATATACATACATTCAAAAAATATTCAAAAACCCATAAAATTATAATTTATGTTTTAAAGTTGATCAGGCATTCATAAAACATTCAAAAAAAAGTAAAGGGCAACAATAACGACCCAAGAAAAGAAATTCCATGCAATAAATAATTTTTTAACAAAAGAAAATGCAAGAATAATCTATTAAATGCCACTTCAAATATTTCAAGAATAATAACATAGTGCTTTTCTAAGATAATTTAAATTTTTATTCTTTCTGCACAATTTTATTAATTTCTGCACCCTTTGAAAATGTCATTTTAAAAGAAAAAAATGAGGAGAAATACATAAGACTAATATTTTTAGTTACTCCATTTAGACATAAGAGCAGAATAGGGTGCAAAAGAACTTATAAAACACTTTAGTCTCACTATAACATGCCAATGTATGCCACCCATACATACATAAACATATGCAATCATATTAAAATATTTAACATACCATCAAATATTAATGGCAATGATTGAATTAAGAGTTCATGGCCTTGTTGTTATTTTCTTAGTACAATATATTTATAAATATTCTATGTGCAATTGTCAGAAGTGCAAAGAAAGCAAGATTAGTTTATATGAATAATTTAAAAATTACTCCTCTTAAGCTAGTTTAAAAAACACCACACAAATACTGCAACAGTGTTCTAACACACATGCTTGTAAATATTACCCCCTAAACTGGAAATATGTCTTCGCATATTTCTTACACATTTTCGCATATATAATTTGACAAGATACTGACTTCATGAAAGCTTGAGAAATAGCCCATTATGATAACCAGCACACAGCCTCTGGACCCCATTTTGGCAAAGCTTAGTAATAGATCATTGTATCTGCCATGGGAAAATTTGCCTAGTGGATGAAATCCAACTGTTAGTACCAAAGGCTATTAAAAATTACCTGGCACTACTATGCAATTACAGTCCCCATCATACAACAGAAAATCTCAATGCCTCCCTTAAAACTCTACACTTGCCCATGGGCTGGAAACATCTTGCATTATACAATTTTGGATGTCTTAACTCATCATATCAAATTAACACTTTGCTGTGAAGTTTCTTGCTCACATAGAAGGACACATGCAAAATGCATCTTTTGTTGAAATTGAGTCACCACAGGCTTTCTCTTATTTTTGTACAAGAGCCTATATAATAAAATATGCTACCCGATTATTGTAGACATAAGCTTCATGTTTCCGAGTTTCCATAAAAGTATCAGGTTCATATCTCATGACATATAAACACAATGTGACGTTCCTTGGAGTTAGAATCCAAATACAACTGAATGAATTTTCTTACAATGTTTGAGCAATGTTCTGAATATAAATTCGTTCAAATTCTGAAACAACCTTACTTACCTGCTACCTCAGTCTCATCTTTCTTCCCCCTTTCTTATCTTGTGAGAAATAATGTAAAAATATGGCACCCTAAATAAACAGCAAGCATCATCACTGTTTAGAGATTGTTATGATTTTACATTGAATGTGCATGATGATTAACTGAACGCCTTTCAGTTAAAATGTTACAAGACTTCTTACTCAAACTGTGCAAAAAAAGGGGGGGACAATTCTATATCTCCTGTTCTACTGGGACGACTAACAAAATTCAACTTGCGTTTTTCATATCTCGAAAGCGCGACTTAGGATATGTATTAGATTTATATATAGCATCATTCTAATATAGGTATTTTGACACAAAATCGGACTTCTTCTGAAATAACACTGAATTTCTGTGTATACACTGAATGTCTACCAGATGTCATGAGATATCATCCGAGGCTGCTAGTGATAAAGAATCTGCTATTCCTCCATCACAATGTTTGTCTATACATTTCTGTTTCTATTTTGGAACTCTTCCAACAATTTTGATAGAAGTTGTGTGATTAACTATCATTCATTTCTGACATTTGGACCAAGAGATAGTCACCTAATCCCAATTCTCAAAGCAATATTCTGCTAGCTACAAATATCCAACAAAACAAAGGTGATATGGCTACTTAGCATGCACAATGCCAAATTACTTAAACTGGGCATGAAAAAGCCACTCTCATGTCCAAGTAAATATGTGAAAAAATAACATATGTGTCAAACAATTATGTGCAGCATCATGTCCAAATATAATTTGGTTCTGAAGATAACCCTTGTAAACTAATTTTCAGGATTTCATATATATTTACAAGAAACTAAGAAATAGGTGTAAGCAAAATTTAACTATTAAGATTAATGATTTGTACTGACAAAAAAATTAAGTAACAGCTATGTAAAATATCTACTGTAAGTTTATTTAAAGTCAAGAAGATTAATTGATCATTAAAGTATGTTTGGATTGAAAACTGCTACAATATAGAACACTTTAGGAAAAACATATATAAAAGATCACATGTATTGGGGGTTCCTTCCTAGCATTAAATCAAAATTTTGTACACAAATATTAGGCACTACTTTGCTTTCATGAAAGTGTCATTAATTAAAATACCTTTCTTACACATGAATTTTTTTTTCAGAAACTTATTTTATGCACTATGTAAATGTCATCAGACAAATTATCAAATCCATCTTTGATGGTGAAGTTTATTCATTAAGCATAAAGCAGCAATTTGAAAACACACATTGCCCCCTTTAGTAAGCATCTACTATCAGAAGTCGCAGAAAAATTTCACTTACAAACAGCTGTACAATCCATAGAGAAACATGGATCAAATCTTACAGCATCAATTTCATGAATTTGAATCAAAGCTCAGAATTATTAAAAAAAAAGAACACTGCCCATTGAATGGGAGGAATGCTTTTAATTCACTGCACAAGAAAAATGGCATTTTTTAAATCAAATTTTATTGCAATGTGAAATTAATTACTGAGAGCTTTAAAAATAAATAAGATGTATTACCAGTGGAAGTAACGTCCCCTCAGAGTAACCAGAATTTGGTGTAGGTGCTGTATGAGTGCCACTACGAGACCAATGTGTAACCCCTAAAATTTTTAAATAATTAATGTCACTGAAAATTAAACAATATGACTACCAAAATGGAAGGTATTAATTTCTACTCACCAGAGAGAGGGGAAGGTGAACTAACAGGTGTAGCAGGAGTAGAAGAAAAACTATTTCCAGGCGGCTCAGCTGAATATATCTGTTGATTGGAAGGGAGGGAAATGTACATAATACAACACATTTATGTACATTATAGCTCTCAAAAATTATACATCATACACATCATAATTAAGTCATTAAATAATACTTACCGAGGCAAGAGCCTTTCCTAATGTATCCCCAGTCTGTGTCGGTTGAGCACCTCGATTTACAAGTGGGTCGGAGGAACTCAACGGACTTGGGGGGCTTGTAGTTTGGCCATAAAGAGGAGAGGCAGATGAATGGGCCATAGGTGTTCTATGGCTGGACGGGTCCCTGAAACTAGACATGGGTGGAAGACTATTGGCCATCAAAGATGGGTCGTGGCTAGTTGAAACTGTATTATAACCCTAAAAACATACATATGAAACATATATTCACAAAATGCCAATAAATCTGAAACAAACATATTCATGCAGAATCGGTGAAGATCTACTTTACAAGCCTTTATAATATCACTAAAATATTTGCATCTTTCCATATTACAAAATTTTAAGTATTTTTGAAATATATCTGCCTTTTGAAAATACTTGCTGCGAGAACAATTAAGATTCAGCTGCTTTATTTCTCACAAATTTACTGAAGATTACAAACAATATTTTTTTAAGTGTTACAGTTTTATTAAAACAAAAAAATCAGAATAGTGAAAAGGGCAGATTAAAAACTATGGAATCAAATTTCTGATAAAAACACTAAGAGGCATAGTTATAGCTAAACAATGCAATATAATTTGAATTGACTTTGTGCTCCCATGTTTTTTAAAGAGTTGATCAACTATTTGTATGCAAGAAATGCTATAACTACTACTCAGCACTTCTGCCATTATACACTTAATCATCAAAGTACTTTTTCATGTAAGAATAACTATTGTGCATATATTCCAATTTATGTAATGGTGGAACATTTCCAAAGTAATTTAAATTCTCAGATAAATCTTCATTTTTCAGGAGGTTTTTATAGTTAAGAACACAGAATTTTCAAATCATACTGCTCATTACATGATAATATTGTGTAAATAATCAATGCATTAGTCAAGGAGATAAAGAAAACACACTCTTCTTTACCCCCACTGCATTTGAAATGTCAAACACAATAAATCTTGTAATGTATTCCTCCTGCAAAGTACCGTATTTGACGGCATATAAGACGCACTGGCACATAAGATGCACCCTTATTTAAAAGGCCACACACATGAAGATATAGAAAAAGTTATGTGTGTCTAGACCTTTATCCAGGCTAAAAATAGCATTCAGTATTGAAAGTTAACCTAAGTCCTTCACATATAAGACGCAGGTTACTTTTTTTTAGACCAAATTTAGGAAAAAATGTGCATCTTATATGCCGTCAAATATGGTATGTTTTTCGTAGACTTTGTGGTTACCTGCTAAAAGAACAACCTGATGATTTCTTTACCATGAAGCTCTAAGTAAAACATTTGATACAATCTCTGTAAAATTGTGAAAAGGTAAAAGATAACCACATAATAGATATGTTAACATCAGCAATATCTTCCCCAAAATTTTGTTTTCCTCTTAGCAAATATTCACACTTGAAGGCCTGTTTTAAAATCTTCTAAGGAATTGTCAATAATGGACTACGAAAGTTACATTCAAATAGGAGTACTGTCAACACTTCTGTCTTGTTACCAAATAAAGATGAATAACATATGATCCTTCACAAAAAATGTTCTAGGAAAAAAGGCAAAATTACTTTGTGTGCTTGTTATCAGTATTGCACAAAGCTTTGTACAGGGAAGCACTCATGAGAAAACTCATGTTTCACTCAAAGATATAGGTGAAAAACCTGATTCCAATATGATAGGAATTGGAGAACTTTTACATGCATAAAACCTTAAGTTATGGATTGAAATTGGAGTGACATACACAGTAAAAAAAAATGCAAGCTCAAAGTGAAAAAATAAATATTGATGCATAGTGACATTAATGAATGAAATATAAGAGAAAGGTGAATCAATCTGATCTCCTTTAACATGTTTCATCATAATAGAATTTCATGCTATCATTAAGCTAGTTAATTAGTAATGGAGAAAGCAAATTTTACACCTCACCAATAGCCTTCAAAGCATTGAGGTCTTTCAAAAAATTTCATTGTAAAACAACTTTTCAAAAGCTGTCTGCCAATAAATTAATTACCTACCGGGTGTAAATGACAAGACACAGATGCTAGTTTATTTGCTCATTTTAAGAAATTCATTAATTAGGTTTGCTCAAAATGGTTGCAAGTAATGACTAAAAAGCATGTTAAATTTACATGCACCTCTATGAAACCGTATATAAGGTTCAAGACACCATTTCAGTATCTCTGAAAAGACCACGATCATATTTGTCAAAATATATGCAGGAAGAGCATCTTAACCATATTATCATATTTGCACCAGCATAATAGTTATATTCCTTAATATTAACATGTTCCTAGCTAAACTTCTTAAATATATTTAGAATTTGATATTAAAAAATCACAATATGCTAGGGAAAAAAATCACTGTATCACTACTGCTAGTTTCATAATTTCTTGTTGCCGATATTGTGCTGAATTCTCTTTTAAATTTTGCATATTTTTCAAGATAAAACTGTAGATAAAAAGGGAATTAATTATTTTAAATCAAAGACAACTTCTATTATTTAAATATGAAGCAGTCAAAAAATCAAAAATTAATTAGCATTATATATAACCTGGAGGTCAACCTGATGACTCTTTAATTTTTCGTTTCTCCACCAACCAATTTATATATTTTCACAGGCAATCCCATATTACTCAGTTACATAAATTAAGCATTTCATGACAGTTTTATGTTACGAAGCCCATTTTTTGTCATATAAATAAGACTTAGACATGGATTGTATTATTTAATTCTAGAAATACACATAGCAATTACCAGTCTAAGAAGTATGCAAGCATAAACAGGAAGGGAAGGCATTGCTTTTTGAACTAAACCTTGTGTATTAGGCATGCAAGTTCAGGAATTTTAATAACATAATTTAGCAACACAAGTAAAGGCCTTTCTATGGACAACTATCTTGTATTTACAGTACATGTAAGAAAAGAATTACAGATAGCTTCTATTTTTTTTTTTTTTTTACCCATTACATTACACCTTTCAGGAAGCAGGAGATGTATCCAACAATATATCTTATTTATGTTCTCTTGAAGTTCAGTAAAAAAGTAATACTGTTGCTTGCGTATATGGGTTCATAATAGACTGAATGCACACAGAACTGATGGCAGCTTGATAAAATTTATTTTATCAAAAAAACACTTCAGACTTTGGTAATCTGCCACAAAAATATTCCTACAGCTCTTCACAGTATCACAGAGTACAATCATTAGTTACACTTCAAACCATTAAGGACATTAACTGCAACTCAATGCTAAGTGCATCAAAAGAGTGAAGCTAACATTCACTGAACTAAACAACCAGGGCCAGCTCTAGGCAGTAGGGATGGTAAGCAACTGCCTACAGTTGCAAAAACCAACTGAACTTAAATATATATATATTCTGATTGCCTGAATCTTTAAGAAACTTTTTTTCACCCTCTAGTAAAAGAGTCAATATTTAAAACAATGCCTTATTTATGCAATAATGTCCATAAAGTTTATATGGATTGTGGTAGTGATGCAGTTTAAGTAACATTTACAGTGTAGTGGATGTGAAAAATGCTTTTAAGTTAGTACTGTTTGTTGTACCCGTTTTAAGTTAGTATTGTTTGTTATATTAATCTGCTAAGTCCGCTCAACTATTTTTTTTCAATCACATTGGCTTATGTATTTTTAAAGTTTAATTGTAATTTTCTGGGGAATTGTTAAACCAATTTCAATACAGTTTTCTGCTATGTTTATTGCTATTAACTTTGGAATTTTAAAGAGGAAAACTTCTGGATGGTTGCTCTGTGGTATACCTGAAACGTATAATATTTTCTTTAAATTCCTATGTTTCAATATAAGGCATCTAAGTTATTTTTTTTTTTTATCATTCTTTAGAACTTTAGACCCCAAATAATCGATTTAAAAAAAAAAGACTGTTTTGTGGACAATATTAAAAAGAGGTTAGAGGAGCAATCAAGAGCACTGCACAGCTTATTAAGGAGATGCAAGTATTTCCAAAGCAAAAAATTATGTGATGGTGAGATACAGACCCTACTATCAATTCTGATTTGGATTATCAAGATGGCAGCAGCATTAATAATAACATTTACAGTTCCACACAGGAACAGAGCTCAACAGGTTTCAAGGTAATAGATATTACTATGGGAAATGAAGGATGCCTCAACCAAACTTGGTCTGACCCAGGATTATGGCCTGATAGCATAAGTGACTCAGACTGAACATTTTTAGTTAGAAAATGTCCATTATCTCCTTTATTTGGTTACGGTTTTAAGTTTGACAATCAAATTTCAAATCAAAGATTTTGCGCAAAGTACTATAACAGAATTTTTAAAAATGCAGAGCATGTGTCACGAGATTAGTTAGTATATTCAGTGTCAAAAGATTCTGTGTTCTCTTTTTGTTGTATACATTTTGGTCATTCATAATTGAGTTCGATTTTAAACGAGGGTTATAAAATGTGGAAAAATATTGGCAAAATACTAGGAAAGCATGAAGGCTCGAAAACTCATGTAAATAATTTGGAATCATGGTTAGAAACTTGTCAAGACAGTAGATCCAGCTGTAAAAAGGTTAATTAATTCTAAAATTAAATACTGGCATGAAGTAATTCTATGCATAATGTCACCTATTAAATTGCTTGGTGAATTTCTCTAGTTCTTCAAGGTACAAGCAACAGACTTTATGAACATAACAAAGTACATTTTCTGAAGTTAATTCAATTATTAGCTGAATTTGACCAAATAATGGAGGAATGTGTTCATAGAATCCTCAGTAATGAAGAAAACATAACATATAAAAAAAACATTCAGAATGAAATTATTGAATTATTACATGATAATATAAAGTCTAATATTATAAAACAAGTTCAAAAAGTGAAATATTATTCAGTTATCCTTGATTGTACTGACGATGTGAATAAAGTTGAACAAATGAAATTTGTAGTAAGATATAGTACTTCCATTGACCAATTAGAAGCAGGTTTTGAATGCAATACTAATGAACATTTTCTAGGTTTTCCTCTTATTGAAAGATTACTGGGAAGAAATTATGTCAAATTTTATTAGAATTGGGGGAAAATGGATTAAAATTAGAAAATATAAGAGATCAAGGTTATGACAATGGTTCAAATAGTAAGGTGACAAAATGGGAGTAAATTCAAGAATTAAAACTTTAAATCCCAGAGCATTTTACATGGCTGATAACAACAATTCATTAAACTTAAAACATTTAACGATATGGCAAAATCTTTCTTCAAGGCAGTCAATTTTTTTAATATGGTTCAAAAGCTATATACATTTCTTGCATAGACTTTCCTGCGGGCCATATTAAGAAAACATTTCAAAACTCTTATACAGAAGCCATTAAGGACAATCATTGGAAAATTCCCGAAAGCTCGGTTTTGAAATGGAAAATATTCACAATGGTTTATTAAATATTTGGGAAAATGTAAGAACAGATAATATGATTCAAGATGAGGCCAGTGGTTTGTTCAGCACAATAAAATAATTAAAATTTTTATGCTTGATTGCCATTTGGTATAAAATTTTGAATCATATTAATCCAAAAAGTAAGCTACTTCAATCAAAAGATTCTGATTTATCCCAAGCCACTGATTTATTAAACAAATCGTTAACTTTTTAAAAAAAGAACTAAGATCGGCTGAATCTTTAACCCTGTTTTCTTGGAAGCAGAAAAGTTAACTAACAAAACAGACATAGAAAAACTTTGAAGTGTCATCTATGTGGATTGTGTCCATCAACTATGTCATTCATGTCAGCTACGCTATCGTGTCTGATCTAAAAAATTAAATTTTTCATATGAAAGTGTAGATAAACTTATACAAGAATCAAAAGAGAAATACAGTATTGTTTTTCTTTACTATAGATCAGGCAATCAGTGCCACGTTACCTAGCATACTTTCGTCAAGATCCCCCGCCATTAATGTGTTAATGCTTTAGTATTGGCTGATGAAATAGTCCTTGTTTCTTTTAAAAAAGGAAGAAGGTTCAGTTGATATTCTTGTATTCATTAATTCCCTTAAAATTAGGCCAAATTTAAGCATTGCTTGAAGAATTTTGCTAACTCTGCCCATCGACTTCCCTGTTGTTGCTACTGGTGAAATATCATTTTCTAAAATAAAAAAATAGAAAATAACTTAAGAACCATGTCTACTCAAAACTGTCTTAATGGGGTTAGCCATGATGGCCACTGAATATAAATTGAATAATGAATTGAAAGATATTATTTTAATTTAGTTATTAACTTGTTTTAAGCTTGTTTTTTTTGTTTCAACTTTGTGTGCTTTTTCATTTTAAACAAATTCGTAGATATTCTACAAATGTTAATGTTTTTATTCAATTAAATTCTGACCGTATTTTACTAGTTATGTTTCTTATAAATCAGTTTTATTTTCATTTTAAAGTTTTTGAAGATTGGGGCAGCACTTTTGAGGTTTACATATGGCAGAAAAAGTACTAGGGCCAGCCCTGCAACAACTACTTTTAATGCGGATGCTACCTCCAAGGCTTACATGCAGTTTTCCCTAGGTTGCCAAAAAATCTCTAGTAGTTCTTAAAATTACTGAAAGGCACATACAATTAAACTTACATCTATGGGCCAGATAATTTTACAGTTACGTACGCAGAGTAATTACAGTTATTAAATTACAATACCCACTATAAATATACAGAACTGGACAAAAATGTCGCCAAGTTTGGCGAATTCTCACCAAAACCATCGCCAGCTAAGCAATATCCCGCCAATTTAGCAAAATAGCCATTTACTCATATGACCACCTGTACTCTTATTTTTCTGGCAGAGTATCTTTTCTTTACATTATAAAGGAAAAATGCAACAATTTCATCTAACATTATATATACGTACAGAATTCGTAACAAAGTTTCTAAGATTTATACACAAACGGCTTTAGGGCTTTCCAAATTTCAAAAGCCGTCTGCAAGTTCCTCCTGCAGACTTATCACTTATAAATTTATATAAATAATGTAATACATATTTTCCAAAAAATTATGGGATTAAAAAATAGAAGATCCCTTTTAAAACTGACATGAGAACATTTTTAGGTTACACAAGGAAAGCACATGAATAAAAATTGCGTGTTAATTAACAAATTGTCACCTATTTTGTAATTTAATTTGTAATGCTTATGATAACCCATATATAATTTAACAATAGCAATGTCAATCTGTCAAGATGATGGGTTTTCCCTTTTGTAGATACGAGTATGATGTTCACTATCATTGGTAGATATAGTACTAAGTCTCTGACTGAATTTTAGACTACTATCTTTCATTGCTTCCTGTTTCATCTTCATTCATAATATACCTTTACACAAAGCCAAGAATGAAGGAAATGGTACATTCTTTTGAAAAAAATACACAATCAAAAATAAGTTTATGCATATTTCAATAACAGCATTTCAAATCATAAATCCAATTCATTTGTCACTAGCCAAATTATAAACTACAACAAAAACATTCCAAAATTTCCATTATTACCTCCACAGCCACAAATTCTTCTTGGGTACTAATCCAGAGGATCAAGTAGCCAAATGCACTAAGCAGCCAGAGGATTATGACAGAACATTTGACATCACAAAGAATCATCATCACAGAAATATTAATCAACTTTTATGAACAGCCAGTGTAGAAAAATGCAAAGGCTACATAAAAACACCTGAGTAAAAATATGATTCTGAAGCTGCAGTCCTTAGATAAGTTAATGTCATTATAGCATTCTAGATCGATTTTTGCAAGAAAGAGGAACTGAAGAACCCTCAAACCCCTTCCTGACTTTAAGCAGGTGGAAAATCGAACTGGGAAGAAAAAGCAGCTTTTAGACTGATAATGAAAATGTATTGGGCACACACACAGTAACAGTCACTTCCTCCAGTATGGAATGAATTATTACAAATGAGAGGGTAAGGACAGAAAGACAATGACAACTCAATTAAAAAAGATCTTGAGTCCCTAATAGTCTTTCAAAACTTCATAACGGACATACACAGAGGCCATTTGGACGTTACAAAAAAGCCTCAATAAAGTATATGAATGATTCTTCCAACACAACAGCAAGGCTAATATAGAGAAATGGTGCAAATGCTCTCATGCATGTAGAATACATAAAGCCCAGCAAAACATTCATGATGACAGAAATGCTTTGAGCACAACAACAATAACTACCATATTTTAAACAACTACCGTATTTGATGGCATATAAGACGCACTTTTTCCCTAAATTTGATCTCAAAAAAAGTTACCTGCATCTTATACATGAAGGACACAGGTTAACTTTCAATACTGAATGCTATTTTTAGCCTGGATATAAGTCTAGACACACATAACTTTTTCTACATCTACATGTGTGTGGCCTTCTAAATAAGGGTGCTCTTATATGCCGTCAAATACGGTACCAAGTGTACTAAAAACTCCTAAAATTACTACTCTTTGAAAACCCACAAGATGTGTCTTGTCTGACCAGCAAGCATATTTATCAATCTAACTAAATGGATGATACACATACTGCAAGTGAAAGGATGAACACCTGATACAATAGCAAAATTTAAGGAAGTAAAACAAGTTTGCTCTTAGAACCCCAAACACTATCAAATGAACTGGTTTGAGCTATAGACATTATGGAAAGGCAATCCACATGTGATTGACATGTGGACATAGCCTGAATGACAATTCAGTTTAAGAACACTGAACACCTCCTAAGATTAAAGTGCAAAATTATGACGGATTTGCTCATTATTATGGAGCATTGACCATCATACATTTTGGACCAGGAAACAAGGAAAAACTTGTTAGGTTCTGAAACTCAGACCTTTTACTTGTCAGCTACATATAATAATCACACTATGAAAGCATGCATGGGAGAATGCAATAATTCCTTACAATAGTAACGAGTATAAACGATCCCTGTTCTTGAGGTTCTATTTTTTTACGACCTCTGTTGTTTGGGCACACAAACATTTTCCACAGGCATTCAATACACTGCTTTCTTTACAACTCTTCGCAGAAAAAAATTCTAAAAGCCTCAAGTCTGATACACACCAGTCTATCCAGCAAACAAATGATTCTGAGTTTTTCTTTCTAGCTATATACTGCAAGGTAATGAATACAAAGATTTTACCTACATGTGTTCATCACTTTATTCTAGGACATCCTGTAATGCGATGTAAAGAAGTTCAAATCTTTTTTATTATTGTACACTAGCCGCTAAGCGGTCAGCCTTCGTCTGGCTTTTAAATGTACCGGAAAACAAACGCCGTATCCAAGTACCTCTCAACAAATGTCCAGTATCTAAGAGAGACAGTAAATTTAAAATTGCACAGAATCATCACCCTTATTTTTCTTAGTGGCAACAGTGATATTGATGCGATTTCATCAAAAAACATAAAATAAAAAAAAACTGAATCGAATTTTAAAAAAATGGCTTTGAGGTGCACTTGCCTAGATGCACCTATGTACTAAATTTTGTAGCCCTGGGTCTGTTAGCTTACGGCCAACACGAACAAATGAACAAAAGACAACACAGACTTTTCCTTTTATTATATGTAGAGATTTCATTTTGCTCATTATTTATTTTGCATTACTCAAATCTTACAACATAGTTTAACATAATTTTTTATTTGTAAACAGATATTTTATATGTATGCTTTATTATTCTGAAATACATGCATTTTTTTCTCTTTCTAATATTTATAACATTTATACCTAAAATAAGTTCATTCAAAGCCCCCCAAAAGTTATAATAAGCTGATTCTGACACAGATACTTCCAACTAATAAATGATTTTTTTAAGTGGTAAAATACTTTGAATGAAATCCATATTCATAAAGTTCACATTGAGACTATGAAATACTTAATACTCACTAGATCAACATTAAACATAATAAATCTCAATTATAAATATACTAGACCTACCAGTTTTAATCATGGGAAGCAATTACTGAGCACAATTAACATGTTAATCAGAGTAATTTCTAACAATTTTATTATGTGTCAAATTTTAGTTTAAAAAGGGAAAAAAATCTGAAACAACTTACCAAAGGCTCAGGAGGAAGATGCATAGTGGAAAAGGCAGAAGATGTGGGAGGTGGATGAGAGGCAGGAATGCCAATCACAGAATTTGAATATGAATACGAGGAGGATTGCAGGCTTGGACTAGTAGACCAAGGATCTGGAGCTGCATGTGGACCATCTATAAAAAGGGTCAAAACAAACAGAAATTTTCATTAGTTTTTAAAAATGCTTGGTGTTAAAAGATCCTCTTGTTTATTTAACCCTGTTAACATCATGGCCTTTTAGACCTACTGATGAAAAGCTGTATTAAACAACATTTATTAGTTAAATATGTTAAATTACTTAGTTTTATTATTTATATTCAGAATCTTCTCTTCATTAGGACAATATTTAAACATTAAACAGAATAGGTAAAAATATTCTAAATAATATGCTAAATGGCCAAAAAAAACCCCTCATAACTGGATAAAAGTTAATTTAGTTTAAGTCAAACAACAAAAATCTACTACATAGCTGCTGATAGGGGCTTTTAACTCAACATTATTAACAAAGCAGTTGAATTTTGTTGTCATTACTCTCTTTCTACCAATCAGTTATAAAACTGCACATATTTTACAGAAATTTAATTTTCGGGTCGTTTATTCTCCTGTCAATAAAATTCCGAGTTCCTTACTTAAGGAACCTCTTTCTGGATATGAATTCCTGGGGTATTTGCAGGATTCTTTGCCACTGTGGTTAAATTTACATTGGTCAAACTAAGACAGCCTTAAAATTTCACACTAAAGAACATGAGGCATATATTAGGAAAAAGAAAACACAGAAGTCCTCTGTTGCCCAGCATTGTTGGTCCATTTTTCTGCAGCCAAAATTATTCAAAAAAATCTTCTATTGGTGAATTAGATTTTGTAGAGCCATTTCACATTTAAAAAAAAAATCTTTCTGTTCTAGTTAACAACCCAATTCCAATCCATTTTTACCTTCAGCCTTTAAGGAAATTAAGTTTTAGTTTTCTTGTTTCATCAATGCCAGTAGCTTAACTCCTGTCCAGCCATTCTTAGCTTATCTTATCTCATTCCTTTGCTCTTTGGCAGCTGAGGATAGTGGTTCAGTAAAACCATTGAAACTAGTCCTGTTAAAATTTGCAAATATAATGCTGATTTTTGTTTTTTGACTTCTAAATTAATATTTGTTCAGCATGTTATTTTTATCTAAATGTGATGAATTTTTTTAAATTATTTATAATTTTGTAGTTCTAATACAAACAAGATTTACACAATTTACTTGAACGGGGTAATAATAAATAACTTTTCAATATTAAAGGGGGAAAAAAGACTAATTTCCTATTAAATCATTAAATACAAATTTGTAAATTTTACTATTAATTCAGATACATTCAGGCTACTGAGTCAGAGTATTCCAAAAGTTAAGTCTTTGTCAGAGCCCAGAAAAGTATACTATACTGGAATATAAACATAAATTTGACACAAGCAAACCTAATTTATATCATACATTGCTCATGCACCTTTTTACTGGTTTTTGCAGCTAAGAAACTAAAGCCTAGATTTTGAAAGTATATACAATAGATGCTGCTGAATGCAATCATAGTTAATGTTATTTTTTGGATACTGTCATGGAGTTGCTGAAGTCCCATCTGCACACAAAAACATGGAAAATAAATCATTTACCAGCAATTCAGCTAATATGATCAAAACACTATGGAATGAGTTTCTTAAACTGATCCAAAGTTGAAAAGTAAAAAATAAGGTCAAAATATATTTTAAAAATTGCCAAAAGATAAAGAAATGACACCACATAAGGGATTAAGTCGCCAAACAGTTTGCTTTTGATTTTAGCCACCCATTTAAAATTAATCAAAAAAGAACCTTAGTTCGGCATACATTTCAAAATAACTCTTTACGGTCATCAACTCGCTCAGCCCACATTCCAGTTAAAGACCGCAATGGGTGCCAACAAACATAGCTTCTATCACAAATTTCCAAAAGATATATCACATGCATTTGGGAAGAACTTGTTATCTTTGCAACCACTGAGGGGTCAAAAAGGCTGGAATTCTAGATATGCTTGCTTTTATGCGTTATTGACAGATAAATACGTAAAACTTTTTTTACAATAAAATAATGGCCCATTCAAAATGTATGCAGCTAATTTCTTCAAATTTACAGCGATTCAAAAACTGAATTATCTGTAAATGAGTCTGGGAGTAGCCAAAGTTCTCTATATATGACTTCAATACTAGTATAAAAAAAACATAGCAGTAAAGATATGAATTTATGGTTTCAAATGGATATTATCATTTGACTGATTGAAAGGCATGCAACAGCAGATGATAAAAGAAAGGTCTTCCTCGGTGAGACATTTTTTAGAGGAAATTTTACCGAGCGGGAGAGGGAAGTAAGATCCTAATACATGTAAGTTCACTGAAAAAAAAAAAAAAAAAAAGACCACAGCAAAAGAATTAGAAGACAGAGTTGGTATGTCTGGATTGTGCCTCTAGCCTTGTTTTCAGATATAGCATACTAAATTCCCCCCCAAAAAAGAAGCTAAATACTTATTAATTGTAATTAAACAGATAAGTACAGCAATTGAATTTTTTATACATATAACTACAAATGTAACTTCTCTGTTAAGTGCTCATGTAGAAAGTAAAGAAAACTTCCAGGGACAATATTTCAATTTTATTTGCAGTAAAAAAGTTGTTCTGTATGTTCTAAAAATAATACAAATATTAATAATATTATCCATCTTATAAAAGTAAAATGAACAAAATAAAATGCAATAAAAATATGAGAATTTAGGGATTGAATTGAGGAGGAAAATATGTTATGAGGTCAACTACTATGAAACTCAACAAACTTTGTGTTAGATCTCATCAGAAGTTTATAATTTAGAGAAGCCAGGCTGTTTCATGTACTAAACAGTAATAACCAGGTTTTCCTGTATGTAAGAACTCCCAATATTTTATTGCTAAGCTGTTGTCTTGAAGGTGATTAAAAATAGCCATTTGTTACTGACAAGGATGATTAGGTACTTCTTGTTTATGCAGAAACCAAAGCAGTATCTCAGTCATATCATACAGCAAATGCCTGGTGACCTTGCCAAGAGTTGGAAAAGTAAATATATGGAATCTATATCGAGCCATGACTCCTCATCTCTGAAGAAATATTACAGCCAAGTATCAGAAAGGCAATGGAAGAAAAGGATTTGATGAAAATATTTAACTAAAATAATTTGAATTGCCACACCTGTATGGAAAGTCATAATATGCTATATCTAAAGACAGATTACTTCTCTCTTAATAAATGTAAATGTAAATTTTAAAAAACTGTCTACGAATTTGGCATAACATCAGAAAACTCTGTCTGACACAACTTTCAGTTTGGTAATGCAAAATTAGCACAATAAACATCATACTTTGCACAATACATTTGTCAGTAATACAGAACAACATTTTTAGGTTATTTAATTCTCCTTATGTTAACTTCTCTGGAAAGAGAAGTTTAAAATTTAATTTTGCCTGCTAACATTTCCACTAAAATTATATTTCCTTCCTGATGTATTAAAAAAAAATTACATGTAGAAATTAGTGGATCTTTTTTTGCAATTTTGACATCTTGAACTACTTTTAAGCACAAGATAGAAAGCAATTATCACACTTTCTTATAATGAAGGTAAAGCAACTCATAAATTCTAGTTTTAATACAACATCTTTAAATATTATTCAGCTTATAGAAAGTTAAAATTTTCTCAGTATTTCAATACTGCACCTAGATATTATAAGATATTAACTTCCAGTAACAGTTTCTGAAAATAAAATGAGGAATTTTATAAAAGCAGATTTAGCATTGCGCTAAAATAGGTTCTACGAAGAAAAAAATTAATTTCCCTATATTCTTTTACATAATAAAAATTCCAAACAGTAAAACAGTCACTATGCTCTAATTAGTTAAAAACAAGAAGTTCTTAATCATTACATGTAAATTTTGCAGAAGCATTAAAAAAAAAAAAATAAAAAAATAAAAAATAAACTGGTTAGTTTACACGTATCTCAGCAAATTTTGCTGGAATAATATATATATATATTTTTTTTTTTTTACACTAAAAAAAAGTTTATGTTTTGTAACAATTATTTAAGTAAGTACTTAAGCTCTTTGTAATGGGAAGCATATGCCTCACATTAATACTCAGCTAAAAAAGCCAGAAAACATTTTCAAACATTATGTCACATGAAAAAAAAAAAACTTACCTATAAAAAAAGCATCTGAATATGGGCCAGGCTTTGAAGAATTAAACCTAGTGGAATCTTGGTCAAAACCTTCAGAACTAAATGGCTAAAAAAGAAAAAGAAAAAAAAAAAAAAAAACATGGTTAAAAATTTAATAATTTAAAAACAATGTGCAGAAGAAATTCAAATATTTGTATTCTAACGCTAAAGTCAAGCTATTTTCTTTTCTACAGAAATCATTCTAAACTTTATAACTGAAATTTTTCACTCGATACATCTGTTTTCACCTTTATAATACATAACTTCTTTAAGTGTGATAAAAATGCTTTTTAATTTTTTTTCACTGTGTTAAAAAAAGCACACACAAGCACAGATTTAAAAGTCATATATGCAAAAACAGCACTAGTAATTACACAATATAAACTAGTAAATGCTGATCCAGATTAGTCCAGCAAATGTTCAAAATATTCTCAAATTTTTTATAAATAAAAATTAAAATGAGTAAGATTTTTGGTTCTTCTAACAGTTATGGCGATAAACACAAAGACTAGTTCTAAGTTGTAGCTTTTCACCTGTCAATAATATTTTTGTTCAATAGTTTTCTTTTCTTTCCTCCATTTTATTTATTTATTCACTTATTTTTTAAATGATTTTTTTAAGAAACTGAGAAAGGATCAAGCCATTCAAACTTCTCATCCTCTTCCCCCTTCCCCACAATTTTAATGTCAAAGCAGTTGTATATCAAAGTCATCCTGTTCCTATACGGCGGAAAAAAATTATGCATTATATATATATATATACACAATTTTACACTTTACATAATGATTTCAGAAACGAATTTTCCTTCTCTTTAGCATATTAATTCGAATAAATACAAAAACTAATAAACGAGAAAACAAAGATATGTTTCCATAATTTGATACACACTTTAAATTAGAATATGCTTTAACCTCTTTGGATAAGTTTAAATTGATTCGAATAAAAAATAAGGTGGATCATAAGAAAATTTGCAAACATTCCCTTATTAGAAACATTTGAGGCAAAAGAACAAAAGTTGAACCACACATTCACTATCTCTGAAATCAATAACTTACTCCCGTTATGTTTTCCCATTTGGTCCTAACGGAAATAGCATAGAAAGAATCTGAAGAGCTTTTCTCTGGCGGCATCAATAAAGTCACACAAGGGCGATAATAGCTAACGTTACCCTCCTTCTCCAAGCATCTCTGTTTAGCGACAGAGTTTTCTTCGCGCCGTCATTTACGCTACCCCGTTTATCGATATCCCCTTATTTGCCACATGGAGGTAGGAACTTCCTACCTCCATGATTTGCCACTCACTGCAGACTTCTAAGAAACACAAAATAGGAATACTTTATTCCTTCCGAACTGTGGGGAGAAAAAAGTCAACACAAATGGCGCGCAATGATGAAAGGAACAAAGACATGGAGGAGAAATGGTAACCAAAAACATCGCTTTTTATCTCGTAATTTTTATTTTCAAAAATAAAACTGCAAAAAAGCTGTTTACTTTAGCTCTAACCCCCCTTTCTAGATACGCACTAAACGTTACCATGTTGACTTAAAACACAGCTATACAAAATTATGCATAAAGCATACTTGTGCAACAATGCGGTTGCCTAATAACAGCATTTACGATATACACGTTCGAAAGATGTAAAATGCTATTACAGTATAAGAACATTAAACGCTGAGTGTGTTATAAATCAAATACTACACCATTTAAGAAGCAAACGTGGGACTACGTAGCTTATGTATTCTGTTTCCTTAATACCTTATTTAGTAAAAATACTATTACATATTAATAAAACAAATGATGATTTGAATAACTTAAGCTGAAAACAGCACATCTTATATTTAAATCTTATATATAATATGAACTTGTAGAGTTACTCTCATAACCGGAAACTAAAACTAAGTCCTGCAGACCCCACTAGACAAGATAAAGACAGTCAGTTATCGCTACATCTTAAATACTCACAGATTACTGAAGAAGATTTTTAAGATAACCCTTTTTATTTTAATCTAAATTGAACATAAAGACCCAACTTGCGCAACAGACAAAACCACTACTCGAGGCTATTTAAATTAAGCAATAACAAGCAAATGTAAACGCTGATACATAGTCTAAAATTAACATAAGCTAGCACAAGAAATAAGCTGGATTAAAGTATTTTACCAGTTAGCAAGTTTAAAGCATTGGCTAGCGAGAATACCAAAGCCGGAAACAGGGCTGGCGAAAATTACTAACAGTAAATGCGATTCCTTAAAGCTCTCTCAAAGATTCAAAACCGTCAGCTAAAATAGTTTCAAAGCTAATTTGCATTCTGGTGAGAATACGGAAAAGCGAAGTTAAAGATCAAAATCATAATAACTGGTTAATTAACATAAGATACCTTAGGAACTTCAACGAAATTAATATACAGCAATTTTATTATCCATAACACATCAGGTTCTATCGTACTGTAGATAAAATCTCGAACGGATTACAGCAAAAAAAGACAACTAATGTAACTCTTGCTGGATATAACAAATGCTTATGATCCCGCTTGACTGAAGGCCCCGTTATTTCAGCAGCACAAAAACACGTCCACTAATCAAATATCTAGATCTTCTTAGAAAATAATGCCCCTTGGAAATTTATTTACCAAAAGAAAATCAATGCACTTAATACCAAATGTCTAACAATATATCCTCGTCATACATAGCTTTTAAACAAATGCCATAGGGAGCCGCAAAAAATAACGGGTTTTTCTAAGTTACAAAACTTCAATGATGTTGGCAAAATTACTATTTTGTTGGCTTACAATTCCACTTAATCATGAATTCGAATAGCATGATTCCCCCCCCTTCGTAAATGACTGAAATGAAAATATAGTAGAACTCTACTTTCCCGTATTCCTTGTTATATCTAAGATTTAAGTAAAACAATTTTATGTAAATTTATTGTTTTCTTTTTCACTTTTTCAACAAAAAGAATAAATTAATTGTAAATTGAGAGTAAAATTTAATAATACTTATATTATACTGTTATAATTGTATTATTTTATCTCATTTTATTCTTAGTTAAATAAAAATAGGTTATGTGTTCTGCTCCCTACAAAAATGATTTTTATTGATAAAATTAAAGAATGAAATAACTTTGTGTTAGCCTCAACATTTTGCATATTTCTGCTTAAACTGAATCATCGACATTATTTTACTTAAGTCGGCTCTAAAACTAAACACACAGCCTTTTTTCTAATTTTCATAGATTACAATTATGCATAATAATAAAAATTATGCAAAAATAAAAAGTACGTATTTTTTAACTATGCTCTAATGTTTGTTACAACAAAAGTTCTCCCTTAGCATTATCTTAAATTTGTACGTAAAAGTACAGAAAAAAGACAACCCAATCACCCGGAATTTATAAATATCCGAATGGGCTGCAGTCCAGTTAATGAAGATATTTGGAGTTCTAACATGCATCTGTTTTCAGACTGATTTCATCACCCCAATCACAAAGGAAACATCCTTACCTTACCTATTCGGATAATACTCTACAAGCAAATATCTGAAGCTTATTACTAATTTATACGGGTCACAATGAAAATCAAATGCTTAATGTTTATTTAAAATCAACACTTTCATACTCAATATATACTGTTCAATTAATGCATAAGCCTACTTATCATACTAGCCTACATTCCGCGAAATTCAACTTTCAAACGTTTCGCCTCGAAATGAATAACAGAAGGCACAAGCATCAACGGGCAATTACGAAATGTCATCATTTACGCGCTGTAGAAATATGAATACTCTGTTTACACACCTGCCGGTTAAGCAGTGACCATGCAAACTTCGCTCGACATGAGAAAACTATTCTAGTAGATAAAAGTTTCTTCTGAGGCATTTAAAAAAATTCACCAAATACCAGGATTTTAAGCGCATTTTATAAAGTGAATTTGCCGAAAAAGGGAAAATTCCCCAAAATATCATATTTATAAACTGCCTGCAATGTCTAATGTATACAACCCAAGGCATATTTATACAACCCTAGATAAGCTATTAATTTCTTTGTATTTAATATTTTATCCTCGAATCAAGGTTTCTAAAAACCTGGAATGAATTACACCTGGTATGAATGCTAAACTATTCACTGAATTAAACTGCTATCCCTCTAAGACGACAAGGATGGCATTCATTTCTAAATTTGTTCATATTTACGAAGGTAAAAGCGCATTTTGAATTTCATGTCTCCAAAGCAGAATACACAATTCTGACTTGAGAAGCCTGTGAAACATCAGATGTACGAATTTCATCGTAATGTGGGAAGGACAAGATACTTCATTATTATTTTTAATTAGAAATAAAACTACTACTCGATTCGATATGTAAAACATTATAAATTTCTTTTCTGAAAAAACATCTACAATTCATGTCTTAATAATTCTACCTGTCATGCCAATCGATACGTTTAATACGTTTTATATAATTATCATCATATATGAATTTTATTATGTTTGAAACTAATTTACACTAATAAAAATATGGCACGTTCTAAAAATTGCAATACCAACATTAGTCTATGCATTAGATTCTAGGATTCTGTCACACGGTGTTTTTTAAAATTAAACAGTAATATAAAAAGGTAACTCTTCGTCATGTACATTGCTACTGCTGGACATTAAAATTGTTGCATCACGAAACAAACCTGAAATTTGCAAGAAAGGTAGAACGTACTGCATACACAAATGACCATCATTTCACGACAAGTGCACATGCAAGTGTGCAAGTACAATTACACCCCAAAGCGCGGGGGGGGGGAAGAAAAAAGGGACTGAAATGCTCAGTTTTTTTGTTCGAAAACCGTATTTATTCCTTTTTGGGGTAGGATATTGGCCATTGTGTCTTTTGCAAGAAAGAGCAAAATATAATATCAGCACGTTTCAGTATTCGGTTGCGAGAGTTGTATCATATCGCGACTGCGAATAATCGTACCGCGCAACTACTGCTCGCGTAAGTCGTAACGTACGATATCAACAGCTCCTACTCACTAACGTACAAAAAGACAAATATCTTCTCCACATCAATGTTAGGAAAAGAAAAATCACATCACGGACTCTGGGTCAGGAAACTGCGGGTGATGCACAACACCAAGTGTCCGTACGCAAGATGCGATAACGTCTGCAAAGCCAGACTGTCAAGCAAAGCGACCATTACTTCTGTTTTCCTTGACGCTACATCACTGAAGTCGGCGACTACGCAACAGTGCTATCAACGATGCACATAGACGCATCAGCTATGTGAGGTCGTCTTTCCTGAGGAATTTTGCCCACAAAATCACAATGGCAATACCTGTGTATGGTGACGTCGACGGAAACGATTATTGGTAGCTTGGATTTCTCATCCTCATAGCAGCCCAGCATTAGGTTTGAAGGTATGGGATGCCACTCGGCACACATCCACCCAGTTCACCTCTAGTCCACATTATTCGATACTTTGACCAGTTACTGCTCTATTAGTAAGGTTTTAATATTCGTCGTTAAGCCATATTTTCAGAGTCTCCGTCGTCTCACTTTTTAATAGAAAGATAGAACACATGTTGCTCATGCTAGCTGTTTTCTCATACACAGGTACAGGCAGAAGCTAGACTAGCCCCTCTACAGTATTATACGTGATTGAGGTATTTGCTGTACCCTGCTAACTAGCTGTCCGCCTCGATCTGGAATTCCGAGAGAGAACGCCCGGTAGGTAGTCAGAGGGTCTCCCACTTACCCTAACACCAACTTCTCGACAGGATTTCGGCTTGTACTGCATTTTGAGTGTCTCTTTGCAGTACCGACGCCACACATTTACAAACATGCATGCTTTTTCTGAGACCCAAGCCCTTCGGTTCGAAAATCAGCGTCACTAACCACTTCAGGCTAAAACAACCACAGATAAGCTTCTGGCCAAAATGGTTTCAGAACCTAAAACACAACAAAGTTGTCCGGCAGAAACTAAAAGCTATAATAGATGCCTGTGCCTGATAATAAACCTAGTGTATAAAAATATTCGAAACTAAATCCATTTTCCTGCATTTGCATTTAGTATTCGTATTTGTAATTAGTAGTAACAGTGTTTAAGCACTAATATATCTTGAATATTAGAATATTATATATGCCTATTCAGTATTTGTATCAGACGGTAACCTATGCGTATTCTGCATAATATTCATATCCTGCATTTATATTTAGTATTCGCACATTTCATTGTGTCTTTTACGTCAGGTTTTTATCTTAGTTACGTTTTAATCTGTGTACGGATGTATGGTTTAATCTTGCCGTACGGAATTGAACGTCATTTCTGCGGAAATCAGTTACATTGGCATACAAGGCCTGTTGTTCAGTACATATTATTTTCTTTTGTTACAAGATATTTTGAACAGCACAGTTGAATTAATAAATGTCACCTGATCTATCGGCCTTGCATCGGGCTGTGGTTTGGCAGATAGTGGTTGACATCTGCTAGGTGGGTAACCATTTCCGCACAGATAGAGGAAATATACTTGAGTCGGTAGCTAACGCAGCAGTTTACGTCACTAAACATTATTCCGTTTGGACCACTTTCACAATAGAAAAGGTCTGCAACTACTTGCTTCGGCCGGTATGTTCTCCTTATCTCCCACGAACTCAAAACGACTGCCTGTAGAGAAACTGGCATGACAAAAATTCAGTGGACAAATGAGCTCTAAAATAGAACTGATGGCTACATGGACTGCAATATCGTTTGAAGTCTATTCGACTACATACCCAAATAGAAGAATGTTCAGGGTACCGATTTCTGCCCGTTCTATACCTCAAAATGACTTGAAATTTTAATCGTTTTATCTTTCTTTTATCTATGCATTTACAGAATACATATGATTCTGCTAACTGCTTTCTTTCATGGTAAAGTCTTTATCAGAGTCATAATCAGCATTTTCATCCCATCATTTCAATATCTTTTTACTTCCCTCGATTTTAAAAATGTGCTGTTTTCTTTATATTTTTTTCTTTAGTTTATGTTAAAAAGGTGTGAAGTTCAAAATCTATAATTCAAAATATACATTTATTGACAAGTTTATTAGTAAATTTAACTCAGGTACACAAAATTAAAAAATAAAATAAATATAACGGTTTCTCAGGGCCTCAATATAATTTGTCTGACAACGAATTTACTGACTAAATAATTTTTCCTTATTTACTGATAATCAAAATTAAAAATTTTTTTGAATCAGATCTAGGGTGTAACTACAAAACAAGAATCCCCTTTGATTAAGAAGTAAAACAGCTCTGATTATTAAATTTTCTACTGGCCCCATAATAATATTGTTACGAAATGTACAGGCGCGGTGAGATAGCTTCTCTGCAAAGCAGGTTTAGGGCTGCCGTAAAATGTCAAGGGAATGCAGGGTTCCCACATTTGGCGAGAAATCGACCATTTGGCGATATGCCATGGACGGATGGAGAACCTTCTGGAACGAATTCTTACCGGTTTAGTCCAGAAAGTTCTCGAACACAAGCCGAAAGCTATATAAACTCTGCTGGTCCGCAGTCAATTAATGTGCCTCGTCTAGCGCCGAGTTGGTCGTCAAGTGCGTCGAAGAGTCAGTGTACAACGGTTAGGGCATCGTCGAGAGAGTGTGTTAAGCTCAGGGAACGACTGAACCGAAGAGTCGGGAGCTGTGCTCTATGTGTAGTCGAGTGCATCGCGAGTTGTAGCGTGGAGAGCCTCGAGAGTACGTGGAGTTCCGAGAGCGACCGAGCAGAGTCGGCAGCTGTACTCTGGTGCTTTGCAGTGAAGCTGTCGCCACCGTTATTGCATGACAGTGTGAAGGCCGTGTCGCTGATTGTTCCAGCGTGTTTACAGTAGATCTTCGACGACTGTAAAAGTGTTTTGGAGCTGCCCTGATTAATATTGGTAAATAAAGTGTGTTTCGATACTTCATCAAGTGTCATTGTTATTCGCTCCAAATCTACGAACCCCGTACGAACGTGAAGGAAGAAAATAACGTAACAACTGGTGTCAGAAAAAAAAAAAAAACGCAACAATATCAATTATCAATACTTCGGCGAATTTTGCATGTAAAGTACTAAACCAAGTTATTTATAGTATAATACATATTTCACTAATTTGAATTTTCGCTCTACGAGAATTATACGAAAAGTTACATTTTATATATACAAAACTACAATAATGAAACCCCTTTTCATAAAATTTTCTACTTTGTTTTAAGTAACTTATTCGAAGTATGATAAAAATTTAAGGAAATACATTTTGCAGCCATCTTCTTCAAACATCCTATCTGTATGTAAGTACGAAAAATACACACAATAACGAAGGTGCCGTAAGAGAAGTATCTACCGCAGTTAAAAAATAAAGGGGGGGGGGTCCGAGGCGCGAAATGAAAATATTTTAAATTAAATAGTAACGTGAATGTGTGTGTGTGATTATGGCAAAGTCTCGAGGGCTATCTGCCTAAGGGAGGAATGCCTTCGTGGATGACTTTCTAAAGGAAACTGGCTCATATACACGTTACACATGGGGAAAACCACGAAAACACCCATGCAGCCAGACCGTTCACTGGATTCGAACCTCACACCGAACTACATGTGTTCAGCGACTTTACCGCTCGGTCGCTGGTGGGCAGTAACGTGAAAGTCAAATATTTAGAAGTCACGCTTTTGAGATTTGGCTCTTTGTCATTCAAACTAATACAGACGCTAGCAGTTTTTGCACGGGAAGAAAAAGAAAAAAAAAAAAAAAAAAAAAGATCTGGATTTACCGCTTAAAATGGAATGTCAAACATTATGTAAACTAATGTCCTAAATGGGTTTCGGAAACTGGCATTTAACTAAAAGACAAGAATATTCACCGCCAAAATTCACAGTAATATTGACAAATAAGTTTACATTATGGTATAAATTCAAGCATTGCGAAGTACTCAGTGCTATATTTTAAGATATAATTACACTGTGCGTGTACACTCCCCCCTCGAACTTCATCATTTATAAATATTTTCAAACGTCCCAATAAGGCATACGTTTTGCAGTAAAAATCAAGCCAAATCATTCTTGTACATGAACCAGTAAAATAATATTCACTTTAAAAAATTATTCCACTATAATATCTGATTAAACATGGCTTCCAAGTGCCTCACAAAAGTTATCCAATATGCGAATTCCACAGCTGCTCTAGTGTTAGCTTTCATTTAGAGATCATGTAATGAATCCTCCCTAAAAAATTACCCACGGTTCCGTATGACTTCAGTCTCCTGCGGAAGCGGATTTTTAGAGAACCTGACTATCGGTAACGTTTAATAATATCATTATTTAATTATGCTGTTATAAATGCTAGCTCTTTTCAGAGAATGTAGCCACGAGAGATTTTACTGCAATTATTTTATCACACAGCACGAGTCAAAAGTTCCGTATTATGTAGACCACTCACAGATTTTGCAGTCTGAACTCTTATGTATCATCACTTAATAGCTGCTTCATGTCAAATAAATTATAAAGAGCATTACTTCCTATCAAGTAAGCTCCGAACGAAGAAAACATTAACAATATATGAATAAATATTTATACTAAGTTGAAGATACGGGGGTGAATGCTCAATCCTCCGTCGTCACTCGTCGACGCATGACAGGAGTCGTGTGCCTTACTAACTAGAAGCACAAATCAGACAGTTAAAGATAATCGTTGGCTTAATCATAGAAGGCAGCTGTCGATGATTACAATCCTTGAATTAATCTGATAAGAGATCTAACATGATAGCACTCAGTACAGATTACAAGGTGCTGAAATGTGATAAACCAAAACCGCCAAAAATACTCATTAGATGGCTCCTTCTTAATCTATAACCTAATATTTATTTTAGGAAGATCAAAGAATATCAATAAAATTCGGAGAGAATTAACAAAACAATTGCGACATATCTTAAAAAAAAAAAAAAAAAAAAAAAAAAAAAAGAAAGAAAGAAGAAGAATTAAATAGGTAATGTGAACATAATTTTAAAATCAAAAGCATTTTTCTGTGCATTTTAGTCGGTGTACAATGGATACGCAGAGGTGCCACTGTGTCTTCCTTGAAGTCAAAGAACATTTTCCCTAAGAAAAACATGGTCAGACTTTCCAACTCTAAAAAGTATCGACATCTACGTTTTTACAAATGGCACTTTTTTTAACTCCAAGCTAACAATAAATTAATTTAAGCAAGCAATAAAAAAAAGGTTCATATACACCCGAAACTTTATATCTCCCCCCCCCAAAAGGGAGGAGATAAGGATGCACTTTCTTTTAAAATTCTAGTGCAATAGCTATAGGGTTTGCTGAAATAAAAATAAAAAATAAATAAGATACAATTAAAAAAAGGATTCAAAACCTCCTCTACTCATCCTTCCAGACGGTATAGTGGTTAGGGGAGCCTAAAAGCGATACCAAAGGCCCCGGGTTCGAATCCCGGAGAAGGCATGGATGTAAAATTGTCTGTTCCTTCAGAGAAGGAACGGTGGCCGCCTATTAGGTGCATCCACAATAAAATGGCCATCACTTCTGGCTAAGTAGTGGCCAATGCCGCTATCGGCAAGTGCCCGCCATTGAGAAAGAAAAAAATAACTCCTCCCATCAATACGTTTTAAACCCTCGTTACGCCAAAGGACAAAATCTGCCTTTCGAGGCATTTTTCAAGAAACTCACGATTACTATTTTGCAAAATTATTTTATGATATATAAATTTATTTACCGCTGTGCTTACAAGTTATCAAGTTTCGTTTCATAAGTACACCATAAATATGAAAGGTATCTTCAATCTTATGCATTAGTATTTAATTATAGTTTGCTAACGGAAAGATCTAAAAACGAAAATCAGATATATGATGGGTGAAGTATTATGTATCCCGCTACTAAATTAAAACGCAGACTGCACCAGAAAATTAAATTTTTTATGAAAAAATATTATTATTCTTTGCATGACATTGTTAGGAAATAATATGAAAGTACAGAATGTTATTTGAATAAACCGCTAACTATAACAATCGAATCTCTGATCTCAAAAATCCAACAAACCGAACTAATTATGGTATTCATACTACAATTATTTGCTATGAAAAAAAAAATATATATTTGCATCATATGTCGTATTTCACAATGAGGAATTCTGCACAAACTTACCGAAGTTGCGAACAAAAATTTCTTATCGAATAGTCGCCCACCACTGGTCAACTAGATAAACAACTGAACATTACGGCAAAACACTCGAGGGCTATCTGTATGAGAAGGGAGATGCCGTAAACGGCTTTCTATGAGAAACTGGCTCGTGTACACTTTAGACATGCGAAATACCACGAAAATGCCCGCGCAGTCAACCCGTCCGCCGGAATTCGAACCTCGGACCGAACTATCAGTGTTAGCGACATTACCGCAAGGGCGGCTGGTGGGTTTCCCTCGACCCGGATTCGAATTCCGGAGAACGGGCTGGCTGCATCGATCATTTTCGTGATTTTCCCTACGTTCTACGTGAATACTAGTCAATTTCCCTTAACAAATAAATAAATAAAAACTAAATTATTACATTACGACATTTTTTCCATGGTAGATAGTTTTTGTATACCTTAAAAAAAAATTTTTTTTTAAATAAAAAAAAACTTAAACCATCTTGAATTTTCTTTTATGATCATAAATTGTTTGGTTTATGTAATTACGGCAAAGCATCGAGGGCTATCTACCTAAGAGGAGGAATGCCTTCGTGGAGAACGGTTTAAGGAAAACTGGCTCGTATACACGCTACATATATGATCGTAAATGAAATTATGGTTTATGTTCATTTCATTTATAATCGACAATCCTAATATTCAACATAGTACTCTTTCAATAAGTCTTTCCACTTTCCAAGAAGAGGGTATCACACACGACCATAAAACGGGTTCATATGTCTTGTTTTGTTCATAGTTTTTTTGTCTGGGGAAAATTCTAATTTTACAAATAAAAAAATGGAGACGAAAACTACTAGACACAGCACAAATGACAGACGGTGCTTAACTAGTCCCGTCTATCATTTATACTGTGTGTGTATGGTAAAAAGAACATAGAAAATTAATGATTGAAACAGGAGTTTTTATTTCTGCAAATATTAATACATGAAAGACTAAACAAGAAACGATGCTTCAGAAATAACTCGTTTTGCTTATACTGACACAGTTTATTTAGCTGCGGACAGTTGTTCCCCTCCCTTTACTCAAGACCTTCCAAGCCCTTTACCCACCCACACACTAGGTGGGGAGGCGGATTACTAACGGCACTAAATATGACCTCCTCCCTACAAAAGGCTAGTTTTTACCCCCAGAATGCATCTTACGACGTAGACAGACGAAATGGGCGCTGCCAAAAAAGAAGGGAACACTGAAGGTGAATAAAGGAGCTTGAAATAAATATTTGGAGGCACTGTATTAATAAAAGTTGCGTTTCCTTACTGTCGGTCTTAAAAAGTAGCATAGTGGATTTTAGGGGATCCAGCAGTACTGGGTGCAAAATTCTGAAAGAAACTGCTTCAAATAACAGGTTTGCAGTTATCAAGAATCTTTAATCTTCCTAGGGCAATAACTTTTTTTTTTTTTTTTTTTTTTTTTTTTTTTTTTTTTTTTAACTGATAAATGTTTACACGAAAGATAAAAGGTCGTTTGGTCTTATTAAATACTGAAATAACATTTTTTTGAAATAAAAAAAACTCACCGAATATTGCTAATGGGAAGCTTAAGTAAACAGCTTCTTGGAGACCCACGGCCGTCGACCTGATAAGCCACGGCCGTCTTAACTGTTAATGTTGTTCTACTTTCAGTTGTTTAAGAGGCTGTTATTTTCCGACAGTTAGAATTCTATGACCTCGAGCTGATTAGAATCAAGGTACGTAACTAGTAAACTGAGCTCACAAAAACTAGCTCATCTGCATCACATCTTTGTAAATGCGCTACTAACTTCACTGAATAGAGACGCTCTACTACTGTTGGTCCGCATCAACCATTTCCGATTTTATATCAAAATCTCGCGTAATATTTAAAATTTAGATTAGAAATACTTATTATTAACCCTTTCCGGCACGCTACCTTTTAAAATTGGAGTTTTGATTTAAAAAAAAAAAAAACGGGTAGGCAGTCGGCCTAGAGGAGTACACAACTACAATTTTGTGAAGACAGCACTTATCTTGGGTGTGCCCAAAGTGGCACACTGATTGAATAGAGCTTCGAAAAGAGTGCCGAAACGAGCATTGTTGTCAATGAACTGACCGATGAGATGCGGAGAAACAAAGAATACAGACTCTCAGTTGTCCTAGATTATCGGTGATCCTGGTCTGGGCAAACCTAGGGTTTGAACATGCCTAAAATATATGGACTGGTTTGTGCTGTGCTGCCATCTACTATAAATAAAGAAAGTTCAGAGTAACCTATAAATCCTTTTTCATTTAATTTTTCTGTGCGTACAGAAGGAAATTTTTAGGCATGTCCAGACCGGACACACTATGCCGCAAAGGGTTAAAGATGAGCGCAAAAGCCTGAACAACAGTTTGAAAAAAGTTTTTACTAGCAATGCAGTAAAAACTTTGAATTTTTTTATTTATTGCTTCTGAACTGCTGGTGGATTTTTTTTCACAATTGGCAAAAAAAGAACATAGCAGAAAGCGTATGTGACATAAGCATGCAGTCCGGTCTTCTCTGACTATGAGACTGACTAATGTGCCTATTCAATTAATCTGTCCAACAATATGTCTAACTGCTCTAGAAATAATCGCAAACGAAACCAACTTTCCGTGCAAATTAAATATGAATACAAGATGACCTCGAATTATGCGTCTTGTTCAATTACACATATTACACAAAAAAATGAAGCAAAATATTGAATAGATGATACATACACCGCTGGCCATTAAAATTTCAACACCAGGAAGGAATGATCTGGGCTATGCAAATAATTAGTATTTCAGCCCATTTAGACGACGGAGGAGGGAGAAACGACATCTGAAGTACTGCATTAAAGAAAAGTTGTTTAGTGGATTTCTCATTCGGAAAGCGCTTTATAAGGTCGCAGTTTGCTTAGAATATCGTGTTATGCCTCGAATAATATGAAGAAATGCTTACCAACAAGTGTCGGAATTCGATAGACGCAGGATCGTTTCCTATCGAGAGTGTGGATTCTCGTTCCTTGATTTCGCCTGTCGCACTGGTCGACATCCAACCACTGTCATGCGAATATGAAATCAGTGGGTTGCTGAGGGTCATACTGAAGGCATGTAGGATCTCAGCACCCTCCCATGACTAACACCCGAGAAGACAGACATATTGTGAGGTCAGCCCTGCAAAACTGTACAACCGCATCATGAACCATTAGTCAGGAATGTTTGCAGCACGCCCAGTATCCGCTCGTACGGTGCGTTGATGTTTGCAGCAGCGTTGACTATCAGCACCGCGACCATTACTTCGGCTTCCCTTGACAATGCAGCATAATGAGAGACGGCGACTCTAGTGCGCTGAACGACAAAACTGAATACAAACAATGGCACAATGTTGCCTTTTCAGACGAGTCCCGGTTCTGCGTTCAGTATTGCGATGGCCTTATACGTGTCTGGAGTGTCCGAGGAGACCGCATATCATCTGCTGGCATTCGATATCGGCATAGGGCCCCAGCACCTGGTGTGATGGTTTGGGCGGCCATTGGGTAAACGACACGCACATCTCTAGTTCGGATCGATGGTAATCTGAAAGCAGATCGGTACATTTCTGACATCTTACGTTCAATGGTTGTGCCCTATCTTCGAGGCCTGCCAAACGCCATCTTCCAACAAGATAATGCAAGACCACTTGTTGCACGTCGTGTTATGACCTTCCAGGACACACAGGGTATTCGATTGCTGCCTTGGCCTGCATTGTCTCCAGATCTGTCACCAACTGAAAACATCTGGTCATGTGTTGCTGAGAAACTGGCCCGCCACCCTTCTCCAGCTAATACGGTTAATGATGTGTGATATAGACCTGAAGTAGCATGGAATGAGTTTCCCGTTTGTGACATACAAGCCCAGTTCGACTCCATGCTTACCCGGGTAAGGGCAGTTTTAGCTGCCACGGCTTACAGCTATTTCTACTAATTTCGCGTTCCTGTAAAACACACATATTGCTTACTAATTTGATCATCTTGTTTTCATGCAACAGTGTTTACACACAATAAGTATCTTTTTTGTATTTGCTTTCCTTCATGGTGTTGCAATTTTAATGACCAGCAGTGTATTTTATTTTTGAACAGCCTTATTTAGTCTCTCAGTGCTGTTCTAATAAACTTTTACGTGGAAAGTCTGTTACAAATGGTAGTTGTGCTGCCGTCCATATTCAGTCAGTGGACTTCAGAAATACTCATATTGTTACGGCGAACGAAAAGCAATAAGACCTACAGTTCAAATTAAAAGGGAGATAGCACAGAATTACTGATGCCAGGAGCATGATGCTTTCTAGTAAAGTTTAGACTATGCAGCCCAATAGATTAGTGCAAACAAGCGCAAATTAGCTTCAATACATTAGTTTCAACAATAAATTTTAATGCTAGAAAATAATATATATGGCACTGTGTAACATCAACAGTTTTGAGGAAAAATTAACTTTATTAATTCATCTCTTGATTCAGCTGGATTGCTTTATAATAAAATTTTTTTGATACCTTTTTATGTGTTCCAAAATTTAAAGTTAATAGGCGTAATTTCTTTCTTAAAAATGAATTTCTAAATTTTCCTTGCTTATTTGGCGCCCCTTCTAGTTGTTCACCCCAGGCAAGTACCTCACTTTCCTAATCCTTGCCTCGGCTCTTGCGATTGGTGACAACTGAATGGCGTAGCTAGTGGATTATTATTGGTAACAACCGACAAGCATTATGTCTGGATTATTTCTCTTGCGAAGAAAATGAGTCAATATTTATCCATGCAATGAAGTAATTTTCATACCCTTTAGCATTAATGAATGAGCTCTTTCGAAATACATGCCCTTGCTCAGTACAAGAGAAAGATATTATGAATAATTTTAACTTCCCATTTCTAACGCCAAAATAAAATTAGACCCAAAGCGCGAGTGTGTGAAACTTCTGCAAAACAATTTGCTTTTACCTTTATTCCCAGCGGATCCAGCATATTCTGATATAATTTAAAAGGATATGTATCGCTCGTACAATTTGAATTCGGAAAGCCGTATCGGTATACCGATCATACAAGATTTGAGAGGCAATGCCAAACTTCTCCATCTTCTACAATTAATAGATTAAACCCTTGGGTACATTTGACGTCTGAGACACGTCATTCACTTTTTTCCCCCTAGGAGAGGTTGACGTGTCTAAGACGTCAAACCAAAAATTAAACTCTTGGGTACAATTGACGTCTGAGAGACGACATTCATTTGTTTTCCCTAGGAGCGGATGACATGTCTAAAACGTTATTTGAGGTTAGGCACAATTCTGTTCATTTCATTGTAGCTTGTATCAGTCATAATAGAAGAGGCAATTACAGTATTTCGGTTAACATTATTTGCGATACGCTGCCCCATTATGTCAAAAACAAGGAATATATTTTATAATAGTGATAGCGAAAGTGACTGAGAAATCTAAAGAAGAATTGTTTAGTGATCCTGAAATTGACAATTACAATGAAATACAAAGCGAAGGTGATGAAGACGATATTGAACTAGAAAATGATGACAATTGTAATACAATATCAAGGTTTCGAAGACGCACAAGACGTCTATCGAGCAGTGATAGTGAATCTTTTCGTGAACCAGTATCAGAGGAATAGATTTGGGAAGAAGAAGAAAATGTAGCCGATATAAAAAGTTTTTCTGAAATATCTGGAATTAATCCTTTGAGCCTGCGTAGACTAGGTAGTAATCCTACGCCTTTACATGTTTTGAAAGAAGTCTTGATTGAAGATTTTTGGGACACTATAGTAGAAGAGACGAATAGATATGCCAGACAAGGGATAGAAAAAGAAGGATGTATTAAAAAGCAAACAAGAAAAGAAAAAGTGGTTTAGACGAATAGATATGCCAGACAAGGGATAGAAAAAGAAGGTTGTGTAAAAAAAAAAAAAAAAAAAAAAAAAGTGGTTTCCTGTAAGTTCTGATGAAATGAAAGCTTATATTGCATTATGCATCTTGATGTCGCACATGAAGAAGCCAAAAATGCATATGTATTGGTCAAAACGATATGCAGGCCCACCAGCGGCCGAGCGGTAACGTCGTTGAACGTTGGTAGTTCGGTCCGAGGTTCGAATCCCGCGAACGGGCTGGCTGCATGGGCGTTTTCGTGGTTTTCCCCATGTGTAACGTGTATACGAGCCAGTTTCCCTTAGAAAGTCCTCCACGAAGGCATCCCTCACTTAAGGCAGATAGCCCTCGAGTGCTTTGCCATAATCTAATAAAACCAAAAAAACCAAACCAAAACGATATGCAATAAGTACTCCAATTTTTGCCAGCACTATGGCACGCGATAGGCTTTTGATATTTCAAGCTTTCTACATTTTACGGATACTGAAGAGGAAAATAAAGATGACAGAATAAGAAAGATTAGAAATATAGTGGATTACCTAAATACTAAATTTTGTTACATTTATACTCCTAAAGTGAAGTTGCTATTGATGAATCGCAACCAAAAATTATATCCGTTCACATGCAAAAATTTTCTCAAATAAATCCGTACCCAAGGGGTTAAGATTATCCAGCAGCGAAATGTTTACAATACGAACATCTATGCGACTCTACACTTTTAAAAACTTTTTTTTTTTTTTCCCTACGCATTAAAACACAAGCATGGTCGCCGCAATAAGGAACTTACTCGTCTAAATGGAACACTGAGACTGCGTCTATCAGATGACGTGCAAAGAAATTGCACACAAAGTACTTTCAATGAAAATTTAGCACAAGTTGAAGTTGTTGACATTTATAATAAATACCGCCAAGAGAGAAAACAAAACGGACGTGGCCCAACAGAATCTCGGTACAGTATCGGTACCCATGTCAGTGATGAGAAAGCGGTGTTTGGCTACTGTGCATAATGCCCCCCCCACACACACACACGACTCCTCACTCAAACAACTGCATATTGTTGGAGACGAGTTCCCGTGTAAACTTTATGTAAAATGATACAGATATAAGGTGGAGAGCTATGCACACTACAAAGAAAGCTAAGCTCAAATTCAAAGAATCAAATTTTAAGTCGCAATATTTTATTTCGGTGCATGCGCGTAGCCCAGGCAGATTGGATGCCCGACCAGTCGCTTGAAATTGTTCCCATTCAAATTTAATTTTTCGCCTAAGGATTTTAAATTATTTCCCGCAAATTTTAAGTTTTTCCATAAGCGCCATATGAAAATTTACAATAAATGAATTAGTTAAAGGACAGTTTCAGCTAGAAAAACGTATCTGTCAAACACATTTTACAGTCCACTCAGCTGCAAATTAAGATTTCCACCATATACAGGCAAAAATTAAATAAAGAATCTGCGAACTCGAATAAAATATACCTATACGAAATTTCTTGAATATAATAAAGAAATCAAGCATCCACATACTGACATGATGAGAAGGGGATATTTAATTCACCCTTTCAATCCATATTTAATGCTATTTCAATGCTCTGAAATAGATGGAAAATAATTCATTGCCCTTGAAAAGCAAATGTATTGCATGCATAATTCGCCTCATAATCTTTATATGCATACACAATGAATTATAAATTCTTATAGCATTGCGTGTATAATTACATGTAATGCTTTCTAACGTATACCTCAAAATAATTTTTTTTTTTTTTTTTTTAGATGCAAATTCTCCCCATTTTTAGGCCCTAACGGCCGAGTTGCCAAAGGCCATTCAACGCTCATAGTTTGCCCTAGATTCGTTTCCTAACTACGTGAATGGGGTTATCGTGTTTCTTAAGGTCTAGGCTAAATTCAAGAATATTTCTCTTAGAAAATCTTTGAGGAAAGCATCACTTCCTCTACGTAGATAGCCCTTGATAGTTATCATTTCGAGTTCTGAACGAATATTTGTAAATACCACCATTTTATACTCGAAAAATTATTAGAACATTTACTGAATCATTTGCATGAAAAACCGTAATAGCAGCTGCGTTTATTTAAATAATGAATGAGCAGAAGATAATGTGCACTTTTTAATGTTCACTTTTAATAAATAATGCTTATAATGGATTTGCAAAGGAAATTTAGTTCAAACGAAACGCGAATTTAAACGATTTTTTTCTTATAAAGAAAAGAAATCAATGTGTACAGACGACAATACCAAGCACAAAATACAGTAAAGTAACGTCGAAGTTTGCGAAGTCATACAATATAAATTAATAAATTATATATCTGCTTCCTCGCTCTAGAAATTATCATTTGCAGAGATAAAATTGGATTATTTAAAACTGCAATAAAAAGCTAGTATTCCAAAATTTTTATGAAACGTTTCTTAAAACGTACAGTAATTCAAATATATTTATCCAAATTTATTTTTTATGTCAAAAACCAAATACAGTACATTTTATAAAGGAAAAGTGAAAACGAAACAAAGAAACAAACAAAAATGGAAGAGAAATCTTTTTAAATTTTACTTCTAAATAAATTATTATAAAAATATAATTAATATAAATGGATCAAAATACAGAACTGATAGTATTTAATACAGACTGAACATGCTTTATAATAACGGACTGCCTTATTGAGAAGCCGCAAACTTCATACCGAGGAACACCTTATAAAGGTTGCATTAGAAATTGACATTTAGTACACGCACCTTTATGCGGGGCAACGTTTTGAAGGTTGCTAACTTTTCGAATTCCGAGAGACCAGCATAAGGATGCGGGCATGTTTATAATGGGGCAGGGCATCCTCATAAAGTGGTTCCGCCTCATCGAAAAGCTGTGCATAGCTCATACACTAAACTGCATGCAACACGCTATATTTTGTATATATATGCACGTGCGTGTGTTTTATATATAGAGAGAGAGTTTTAAAACTCTGATGAGACGAATTAATTGTTCCTTATACTACGATTTGAACAGAGGAGGAGGTAGAAACTAGTGCAGAGGTCATTAAACAACAGTGAATTGATTTTACAGTTTAAAACATTACGAACTCTGAAATGAGTCAATAGAAATTCAAAACTAGGCTATTAATTAAATGCAAAGTTAGACTGCTTAAATTTGCTTCGCTCGTTTACAAGTTATTTTTAGCATTCATCTAATTAAAGTATTTTTAACATTCATCTAATTAAAAGCAATATACTAATGTTTCTAAAATAGCATTCTAATAGAATGCAGTCTGGTCTCTCTCCCACTATAAGAAAAAAACTAATATTTTCTACAAAAGCCAAACAATTTTATCGGATTTATAGCTAATATTGTAATACGTATTGATCTTTATGGTAATTAAAATCTGAATATCTACTAGAATTCAACAAGGAAATATTTCTGCAAATCAGAAGTGTCGAAAGTAATGGACTGTTAATTTCTTGCGCATTTAAATACAAGTCATGAAGTAAAACGCTTACTGCTTGCAAAATTATACTGGCATATTAATTTTTCTTTCACAAAAATGGTTTACAGTAAGTTTCGCTTCCAGTCAACTTTGGATCGAATTCCACCCTAAAGGAAATTCCTCTGGTTCAACAAAAGGAGGTTAAATGAAGCCGATTTAGAGATCCGATAGCATGTGAAGTCCCTAAAGCGAGAATACAGCTTTCATAAAGCTAAAATATACGAAATGCGATCTTTACACATGTGAAAACTACGTGAAAAACTACTGAAAAATTAAATGTATAATCCAAAAGGAATCATTGCCTTCCAAAGAAGATGTACATCATAAATATCATTTCAGGTCATGATACCATTTTATTGCTAGGAAGAAAGAAGAGCTACACTATCTTTTATTCGAAATATAAAATGTATTTCAATAGATCGCAAAATGGGGGGGGGAATCGTATAAAAAATTGAAAAAAGATATCCTCGATTATAATGAAAAAAAAGAAAGAAATGGCGTTTCTAATTTTAAGGTAAGTGAAACCCAATTGTAATGAAAAAACACCCCAAAAATCGAACCTTCAGAAATGGACCAAATCCGGAAACCAAAATAAAATTTAAAAGAGCTCTAGAAAAAGTGTTCAAAGCGAGAATTTATGCAAGGTATACCGTCTTCCCGCGTCTCGTATTCGATTGTAGTTTCCATAAAATATAATCAGGAGGGTAAATCAAGGGGTCCCGATGAAAAACCTAGGCGGAGCCCAACAGATAGGTAGAAACCTTCAACAACACCTGGCCAAACGGAATATGGGAGAGAAGAGAAACCCTGGCCAGGCCAGTTCGAACAGATGGCGGAGCGGCAAGCCAACCAGTATTCAGTGTACAGGTGGTTGAGGATAGGCTCTCCCGTAGAGAGTTGAGCAGCATACACAAAAAGGTTTCAACGCTAACTCAGTAATTAGTTCACAAGAGACGAAAGGATTTGGAATGGGGTTGCGGCTCTTTAAGAGGTTCAGGAGTGCAACAAGCGGAGCGCGCGAACCGTTTTCCTTCTCAACCTTTCACGTTTTCAGGATGGACATTTTTGCAGCACTTTCCAGTTTTTTAATAACCCAGGAAATTGAAGGATATATACAAATTTCAAAAGAAAAAAACTTAAATGCCACTCTTTAAATATCGAAATAATTGCAAATTTTGCTGTGGTTTTCAGGTAATGCACAACATATCTCAAGACTTGCGTTCCTGCGTGGAAAAAGAGACATTTCATTAAGATAAGGGAACTAATCCAGACTGATCGGTGAACATTACTTAAGCAGACAAGTGCAACTTAAACTAAGGTATGCTCAGGCAATTTAAAATCTGCTACGCAATTGTTTGCTTGGTTACAGCAAAGCATATAAGCGTTATCTGGAAAGGATGTCTCTGTGGAGAATTTTTAAAAGAAACTTGCTCTTGCTCACGTCACACATACGGAAAACAGAGAACATACCAATGCAACCTGCAGGCCGGGATTCAAAACAGATTAGAACATCCAGTATTCACTAGATTTAATTACTCGACCGTTGGTAGGCCAAATTAATTGTCTTAATTTATTTTACAGACTGGCCCACCAGTGGCCGAGCAGTAAAATCGCTGAACACTAGTAATTCAGTCACGGGCTCGAATTCGGTGAACGGGTCGACTGTATGGGCGATTTTGCGGTTTTTCCCATGTGTAAGCGTGTATATGATTTAGAACGTCCTTAAACTAAACCAAACTAATAAAACCACCAATTAATTGATAAACATTTCCAAATGCTTTACGAAAGTTACGAAGGTTTTCTTATTTTACGGACTGCATTAAGATGAAATAATTTGAAAGCCAAAACACGTAATTAAATAATTACTTGACATAGCTTTTCTTTGAATCTAAAGAATTTGTAAATTATTTGTTATTTATAAATAATAACTATTATTAAGCGAGAAACACATCAACATATAAAGCATCTTCCTTCCTTATAATGGAAAGGGGGTGCATAAAATAGGGTTTCACTTCAAACTGGCAGTAAAACATAAAATTGGATTTTCTCACTTCAAACGAATCTCGAAATCCAGTATTTAATCGACTCCATTCGATCAGTAACCTCAAGACCACAGTAATAGATAACTCGAAAGAATTATTTTGCAATCTCTTCAGTTTGCTACTTCCAAACATTTCTTGCTTACACACACACACCCACACACACACATACACACATATATATATATATATATTTATTAAAATAAGACTTTAAAATCGAAACATAAGAGAGCCATTTGCCAATATAAAACGCATTGGAACATATTTGTTCTCATACTTTTCCTAAATAACATTTAGAATATCCAAAATTGAATGTGTGTTAATAATTAAATTGAGAATTCCGGAAAAATAATATCATAAACTGATATTAAATTTCAGTGCTTCATAAAAAATATTGCTCATTAAAACAAAAGAAAAAAAATCACTAAAAGACGAATAGACTGGAACTCCTAAGCTAGTTGATCACATGATTGAAGGGCCCACCAGCGGCCGAGCGGTCAAGTCGCTGAACACTGGTAGTTCGGTCCGAGGTTCGAATCCCGCGAACGGGCTGGCTGCATAGGCGTTGTTGTGGTTTTCCCTATGTGTACCGTGTATACGAACCAGTTTCCCTTAGAAATTTCTCCACGAAGGCATTCCTCCCCTTAATTGGATAGCCCTCGAGGCTTTGCCGTAATTACATGAACCAAACCAGCTGATTGAAATAAAAAAGAAATAAGTTACTCGTGTTAGCAGTAAAATTCGGCATTAAGTAAATAACAAGATATTTTATATTAACTGTCAACTTTGAAATATGAAAAACCGGGAGCTGATGGGGGATTTTCGAGCTGCGTAGTGATGCTATTTCAAAAGAACTCCAAACTGGCTTGACTTCACTTCATAATGCCCGATTTAGGTTACTGAACTATTTATATGACTCTGATGTAAAGTATATTAACAGCCCAGCCGGTATAGAGCTTAGTAATTCTAACTGCCGTACCGATGGCTCCGGCTTCGAATACCGGAGAAGGCACAGTGTCTGTGCGGTAAAGGAGTACTCAAAATACACGTTAAGCCAAAGAATCCTCTCGCTAGTAGAGGAGGTGGAAAACCCACGAACCGACCCCCTAGAGTCTAGCGCCTAGAGAGCTCTTCCTCAAAACTAGGCGGAACACCGTGCGGCAGGACTGTAACTGCATGCGCTAACTACCAATGATGAAATTCTGGTGTCAAACCCACTTCTACCTATAAAGTATATTAATATTTAATTAGATATTCTAAACTTAATGTTGTTTGATTAATTTCATCTCGTAATTTTTTTACGCTTTTACACTGTGAAAATCCTGAGTAAAGAACAATCTTTTATTTATCAAAGTATTTTTAAATATGATGGAAAAAATGAAAAATTAATGTACATACAAATGGATAAACTTCGCAATGTAGAAAAATTAAACACAAATATTAACTAATTAACATAGCTTGAATCTTTCCAAACATACTATTAATGTCTACAAAGCATTAAGACTAGTCAAATCAAGCCAAAATTAAAAAAAAAAAATTATGCTGAAAATCACAAAGGGGTGAAGAACGGAATTTTCACTATTTAACTTTCATTAAATTCAATATAGTTCGGCGAAACATTTACTCTAGCAAAGGCTAAAAATTAAAAACATCTGCTTTATTACAATACAAAACCCTGTAAGGAATCGGGGGGCAGGGGGTTCTCAAAGTCCAGGATCGTTTTTAAACCCTATAATAGAAAACTTAAGAGTATTTGAAGGAATATACATCACATTCCTTCACCATAAAGATAAAACATTTTATATCATACATTTAATTTCTCTTGTCACTCAATATTTTGCTGAAGTAGCACGTTTGAAATTTCCCCATATTAGCTCATTTCACTCCACACATCGTGCCACTCGCTCACTTTTTCCTGTGCTCAACACAGATCCATCATCTTCCTCGCATTACAATATCCTTGTGACTGCAAGCAGTCTCAAAATCTTAATCACATTATCGAAAGCAAATATTTTTGTACAGTTCAAAATCATCTTCACTTTCACTCATTTCCAAATTCTCGAAGTATTTTTCTCCCTTTTTATCCACAATTTATCGGTTAAAACAAAGCCACATAATAATTTATGCTTGACTGCTGAAGTAGTACGTACTATATAATTTTTTAAAGTTTTACGTACATAATTCTTACTGCCCACAGTTTGCGTCTGTCTGCAAATGTCCCCTTAGTGCAGAAATCGGAGCTATGACATTTGTCTCCTTTATGAAAGTAACGGAATGCAGAGGGTTAAAGAACGAAATGAATTCTCATTCACAGAACATTCTAAAGAAAACCTATATTCAGTATTTCACCCAGTACTTAATTCGTTTTAATTTAAACAGCCCTGTACACTAAATACAATTAAATATAAGCATCACAAAACAAACAAATGTAAGATATGCTATTTGGGTTCACTTACGTAACCTATTAACCTTTGCGTACAATCTGCTGAGCGTAAGCGCTATCTCATGAACGTAATCACCATCAAACAAAACAGCTACACAGTCTTACAATGTAACAGGGGGTGGAAACAGATTTACACAGGAAATACTCATTTTTTATTAAGATGCCCCGCCCCCCAAAAAAACTTTGATTTATGCGACACGAAGAAAGTTTCTAAAATATCACTTAAGTCCTAGCCCTAAGGATTGCGCCCGCACACGTCCGTCTCGCTGCAATGATACTGTCGAAGTGAAAACCTTACAAAACTTGACGCACGCAACTTGCAAAGCACCACTTGTAAAACATGGTCGGTAAAAGTTTCTGATGTTCTGTGTTTTATTACGTAAACATAATAGCAGCAAAAGCTTACATGAGATGCAAATCACATACTTCATTTAAGAAATTTAATTATCATTTAATTCCTTCAATAAAAAAATAACGATGGCTGTCTTGATAACTAAGCGATCTTTAATACTTTAATAAATAACGTTTAAATTTTAAATTTATACGTCTACTTAAAATGCTAGCAATAATGAAAATTTTCCCACCTACTTAAATCATTTCTGAACCCGAATATGGTTGGTTATCTGCAACACATACGCCATTAACTCCGAACTGGCAGCACACCTTGCAGAAAGAAATAAAATAATTTGCAAACATCATAGCAGATTTACATGCACGCATATCGTAACCGAAAAGCTGGTTACAACACTTATGTGTTTCGAAAGTAATTATACTTATAAAATATAGGTAAGCATTTAAAAGCTTACTAAGATAAATTTAGTAATCCAATCGTGAAGAATAAGTTAAGACTCACGGTGTATTACTGAAGGCACAATGCACAGTAACAGTTAGGTTATTTGAAAAACGCAAAGCTTATGAGAGCTATCTGCCCAGGAAAAGGGATGCCTCCGAGAAAGATTTTCTAAAGAAAGCTGCCCGGCATTCACGTTACACACGACGAAAACCAAATATACAGCCAGCATTTCTGCCCTAGAGTAGAACTACCAATATTCAGCTGCCTTAACCAATCGGCCACTGATGGTGCGTGGCGAGACTCGTGAATGCAAAAGTTGGCCAGTTTTTATATAACCGGCCCATATTACGAAGTATTTTCATTTGTGCCGAAGTACGGACAAGCATAAAAAGTGATAGTCAGAGAAATGCCTAAATACTTTTTCACCTGAGGCAAGTACGCGCCCCAATATATAATCAAATTAACTGTATCTTTATACTTTTACACTTACCAAAGTTTACTATTAAATCATACCATAACGCTAATAACATTTGTAATTATAACTTTATGCATTTAATAAAATAAATATGTGTAATTGTTTATAATTTTTAAATGAAAACATTAAGAAGTACCTTTCTGATAAATAGTAAACAACACTGAAATAATTTTTGAAACTTTGCAGTAATAATCAAGCTTTTTTGTAAATTAATTTTTCTTGCTTTCGACGAAGTGAAAGTCTTTTGGGGCAAAAAGAAGATTTTCTATTTATTATTAATATTTCAAGTTTTCTGAAGCTTCTTCCACCTTAACAGTAGTAAAAATATTTTGAATATGATTTCTGAATTCAGATAAGACTGAAATAAACTATATTCCTAAATTATATTTAAAAAAATCTGATTATATTTTAGTGATTAGAATTGCCGAAATAGCGTGATTTTTAAAATTAGATATTTCTGATGGAATATCTGAAGCATTTATATCATTTGGATATTTAAATGTTAAGCTGTTTCTTTTTAAATACCCTCAGCATTCTTGGCCTTAAACAAATAGCCCGTGCATGCCCACACTAAACTTGACATAATCTAGAAACCATTAAAATACAGTTACCTTAGTTTTTTACTGCTCAGAACCTGGAAATCGAAACCTATCTCGCACAATTTTTGTTATGAGATTAAAACAATTTTCTTTCATTTGTACTATGAAAAATTAGTTTAGTAATTTAGTTCTTTAGTAAATTAGTTCTTAGATTTTTTACAGTCTGATTTATAAATCTTTTTAACTTCTTTTCATATATTCATCTATAAATCTAAATTTCCACATTTCTGAAAAATATTTTTTTTTCATTCACCATAAAGAAAATAATAATTTTATTTTGTTTATTAAATTCAATATGGCAAACGTACAAGGGCTGTTTGGCTACGGAAAGGGATGCCTTCATGCAGGATTTTCTAATGGAAAGGTTCATATGTTTTACGTAAAGAAAACAACTAAAACATCCATGCAGACAATCCATTCATCGGCATTCGATATTAGGTTAATCCCTCATTAAGCATGCGGCTTTATTTATTTATTTTTAATTCACACTTAAAATTTTTTATTACAAGGCTTTTTTATCTTTTCCTTTTATTGTAATATTAAATTTCACGAATATATAAATATAATTTAAAATTGATTTGCTAAAAGAAGCTATTAGGTTCAATTTGTTGTAATGATTCATCACTCAATGCCTTATATAAGTTTTAATTTTGTATAAGCAATATAATGAGTTGGAACATTATACACAGCATTTGGTAATTATTTTTTGTCCCATTTTAATCGATAATAATCGATTGAGTTTTTGATTGGATTGGATTCAGTGATTAATGAAAAGCGTATAAGTTGAGGAAGAGTGCTCAAGGACATAGCGCTTTTTTTATTGATTTCAATTTTTAATTTAAAACAGTACTTTTCGGTACAATTCAGAACTGAAAGTTAACTGTCATAATTTAATTTTAAAAATATTTCTAAAATTCCGCTGCTAATTTGGGCCTCTCTTAGCCGTGAAGGCAAGTACCTCAACCTTATCCCTGCTCTGAGATAGTGTCAATGATGATTTGATTTACGCTACAGAAGATGCTCAGAGGAATAGCATAAAGTAATTTTTTACTTACAATGTGTGTGTGTGTGTGTGTGTGTGTGTGTGTGTGTGTATGTGTGTGTGTGTGTGTGTGTGTGTGTGTGTGTGTGATTATGGCAAAGCCTCGGGGGCTATCTGCCTAAGGGCAGGGATGCCTTCGTGGAGGACTTTCTAAGGGAAATTGGCTCGTATACACGTTACACATGCGAAATACCACGAAAATGCCCGCGCAGCCAGCCCGTTCGCGGGATTCGAACCTCGGACCGAACTACCAGTGTTCAGCGACTTTACCGCTCGGCCGCTGGTGGGCCTTACTTACAATGAATGTACGGAATATGTGCATACATCATATCGCAAAATTATATTTTGTCCAAAAACGTAGTATAAAATAAACAAATATACAAAATACTGCCAAGCGAATAGGTAAAAGATCCAAAGCTTTTGGAAAAAACTGATGAAATCGAATTCAATGTTCTTGTCTTACTGCTTGGAAGAAACCGAACATAAGCTTTTAATACAATCCATTTCATTCCAATAATCCAGGAAACATGAGGGTTATTTATATATACAGAAGAAAATTTTTAAACAGTGTTTATTTGGTTTTGGATAGAATTTTATTAAAGATTCCGAAGCTTACAGTATGTACTGAAAACATACGGCACTGTAAGCAACAATACAATACTCCTACCTACCCGATTCAATAAGATATCAAAGCCACTGAAAATTTGTCTTGAACACTCGAAACAGAAGCACAAAAAACATTAAGTAACATGGTAAGATCATTTCGGACATATCTTGTGAAATGAAAAGCATAAAATATATTCAAACGTAATTGGAACTCAGTTTTTGCTTCAAAAACAACTCCATATTTCACGAACTGTCGTGAGCATACAGTAAGCTCCAGGCTGACGCCGAAACTGTTGAATTTATGATCAGCAGGTGAACGTATACGATGCAACCTCTCGGCCTATTATAAAAGAAAAGTGAACGAGGACGTGGAACTAATCAATGAAAATGAGGGTTGACTTCCGTATAAAGTTTTCACATTCATGAAGTCACGTTACCAATTAAAAGCACAAAACTTGAAAATTTAGGCTGTTACGGTAAGAATTATTATTACCAAAGCAAGGTCAAACAATTATGGCTCTTTTCCCCTGTCCTTTTTCTATGGGGGGATAATTTTAAAGAAGCTGATTCAGAAAAATGAAAAAACATCCACCTACAAAAACTGTTTTCTACATCATAAATTTTTCCTCCACTTTCGCATTTGGAACGACTACTGATCGCATATGTAAAATTGCTGCTCACCAACATTTCGATCGGATGGGACTCTAAGCAAAGTAATTATAAAACCGCGCGGGATTAAGTCTGATTTTGACAGATTACCTATTACAACAAAGAACTCGATAATTATTTATCTTAAAAGGGATATCTTTCGTGGAGGACTTTTTAAGGGAAACTAGCTACTGTTCTGTTTGCTACACATGAGAAAAACTATAGAAACCCATGCAGCCAACTTGTTCCGAAAGTTAGGAAGCAGTTATTTACAGAAAGGAAAGTTCACATGTACATATATTCTGCGCCAAAATTTCTCTACGAACTCCAGTCCTCTTCAAGAACAAACAACGTCGTGTCTTCTGCTACAGTTAACTAAACAACCAAGAAAAGACAGATTAAATATTTGAATGCGATGCAAAAATATGCCCATGTTCAGAAGACAATCAACCACTGGCACTTTCGTAAATACCAGCAAAAATCAATTTAGTCAAACAAAGCACGCACACTACATTCCAATACATGAGGTGTGCATGTTGCATCATCTCAGTTATGTACTTCACAACATTTGAAAATAAAGTTTTTCAACACTTACGTGTTTCCATACCTGCTTTCAAATTAAGAAATCGGAAAATACTGTCGACTGAAAATGGGTTACAAGTTATCCATCTTTCGAACATCACAGCTTAGCTTAGTTGGCGGTCCTCTAAAATTCATTCAAAAGGCCTTCTTTGTTGCATATTCAGAAAATCAAAAAAACTATTTTATAATACTGTTGCATATTCCAGCAAATCAAAAAGTTATTTTATAGTAAGTGCTGGGTACCTCATGCAATTTATTAAACACTATACTCAAAAACAGCAGAACTGTTAAGAGTAATCACTCTTTAATGAATACAGCTGGAAATCGGGAAATACGGAGTAAACATTTTCTCGAGAAATAACGAGCATCGAGAAATAAGACATAGTCTATCGACGGCCGAGCGGCAAAATAGCTGAAATATGGTAATTGGACCTGGGTTCGATTCCATCCGAACGGAATCTTTGCAGGGGCGTTTTCGTGGTTTTTTTCACGTGTAATATGGATACAAGCCAACCAGCACTAATGCGCCTTACAAAGTAATCCAATCACAAGTATGCAACAGACGTTATGTAACACGATCGTCTTAGAGCTAAACATAACTCAGTTCCGTCGATTAGAAAATCGAAAAGGTCACAACTACCCTCCCTAACACTTACTCTACTTTTCTGTGCGGCCATATTTTAGGCCAACTTTTAGACACTACCGAAAACGTGGATCCGCATTTCCATTTTACATTTGAGTTGCAACTCAATCTGTATCTACATAATGCACATGACTTAAACATTCTGCAGTTTATATACTCTCCCCACTTCAGTATATTGCAATTTCCATGAAAAGCAACATACGTTCGCAAACGTGATGTCAGAATCCAGCCTTAGGGAATTTTTCCCTCAGCAAACTGCAAGCATATCCATATTAGAGTTGCCTACATATTTAAGGATAAATATAAATAAGTCAACCACCGACGAAATCTAAAGACATTTACCTCTGAATCCAAAATCTATGTCATATCCACTAACCTATAATCAAATTACTTATATTCTATTTGAATAGATACTTCTTGCAGGCTTCATGATACCTCTCAAAATGTTTTATCATGCTTAAATTGTTTTTAAAAAGTTCTTCATAAAGCTATGCTACCCATATATAGTTAAAATTCTTCATTAAATTATATAAATGAAGCAGAATAGATTAGCTATTCTTTCGATTCTAATGGGATTTAAGAAATAGGTGTCATCAATTAATGACTACGAAAATTATACCGACCACTAATTCTAATCTAATATTACTAGTATGAGAAACAATTGCAGGAGTTCAAAAGGAGAAAACTTCTGCAAAATGCAAATAAAAGTTGCAAAACCTCTGCAAAATGCAAATAAAAGTTACATAGATAAAATGCAATGAAGGAAGTTATATCCGTTATACCAATTACAGGCTAAATAAAAAGAATTTAATGCGTCTGAACTACAAGGAACGAGATAAGGTCGCGTAATCTTTCAAAAAATATATATACTGTAAATATATTATTATTTGATTGGCATTATTATTTGAATTCGATTTATTCAAGATCAGCTGGAACAGGAAACAGCGTTTATATTTGCTTTAGGAAAAGTAATTTCTATAGTATTTAACCAAACAATATCGTATAAATAACGCATATTTAAATACAAAATATTATACAAGAAGAATATTTTTTTTTTTTTTTTATATCGAGGAATGGGTTTTAAAATGATATGATAACCAATTTCAATCTTTGTTTTATCATTATTTTTATATGCCTATATATTTAATTTTTAACATGCTATTTGTCTGAGTAAAAAGATAAAGCTACAAAACAGTTTCTCAGAAAATGATTTCTTTGTATGTGCGTGCAAACTTAGCAGGATCCACCGAGTTACAGACAAAAATAGTCTGGGAAGATATACTTAAAAAGTAACTTGATTTTAATATACATATTTTGAAACATATCTAATGCACAACGATTCGTCTGTAGTAACAATAATTCTTCACAAAGTACATTTTAATTTTTCTATTTTTAACATACCGTACAGAGTCAGCTGTGCTGTACATAACATATATGCAATATTAGTTTTCATCATTACTGGTATTAATGATAATTTACCATTAAGAAATGGACATACGTTCAAAATCACATTAGAATTAACCAAAAATATCAACCCTTAAAAAAGTGCATTTAATACCAGCGGAATTTAAGAAAAGCAAATTTCATTAAATTTTAATACGGGTGTTCTTCACTTTTAACCACTACAGAAACATATTATACACTGAACAACCATTATTACACTTACCCGAACATAAGATATTCTGCCTCTTAAAATGCCTATCTGACAATTATGTCAATCTTATACGCAAAATTTAATGGAATGCTATATTGGGGGGGGGCAGGAGTTTGATCATTCTCTTAAACTTACAGCTCAAAGGAACTATAGCTACTTGTACTGCCTCAAGATATAATATTTGGATCATCTTATTACACATCGTGTAAAATACCTTCAATATATAAAAGATACACAAGTGCAAATCCTTTTCATTTCATCTTTCATTTTTAAAATTGCGGGTTAGTCTTATATTTAGATGCCCACCGCCGCATCACTCTGTATATTTCAACACCTTCCAAGAAACGGGATAGTTCAGATGCTAAGCAAGAATACTTGGACCACCAGTACCCGACAGGCAAAAGCCACTGAACACCGACAGTTCGGTCTGGGATTCGAATTCCGGCGAAAACGGGCTGGCTGCATGGGCGTTTTCGTGGTTTTTCCCATGTGTAACGTGGATAAGAAAGCGTTTCCCTTAGAAAGTCCCTCACCAGGCATTCCTCCCTTTCCATATAGTGCCGAATGGCGAAGCAAGTAATAAATAAGAAATAAATAAGCACGAATACTTACAAGCGATTTAAATGTACGTTAGACTGAAAGGCACAATGAATGCTATCACTAAGCCGTGACGCAGTTGCGTATCTTTTCATATACGCTCTTATACTAAAATTAAATTGGCCGCCCAGACGGGAAAGTGGTTAGTGATTTTGGCTGCCGTACCGAAGGGTCCGGGTTCGAATCATGGAGAAGGCATGGATGTAAATTGTCTGTCCCTTCATAATAGGCAATGATGGCCGCCCATTAGGCGCCGCCATAATAAAGTGACCACCGCTTCCGGCCTTATTAGTCGCCAACGCTAGTGCCCGCCATTGGAAATTTTTAAAAATTAAAAAAATAAAATTCGGAAGTTTTATTCAAAAATGTTAACCAAATCGATATTTGAAGAATTATAATTTTACGTTACAATGCAATAATTCAGAAAAATTCCGGAACATTTTGTAAATAAACAGTATAAGACGGGATTTATTTCTCACGATATCCCAAGCCGAAAACTAAAAACATGCAGAGGATATGCAAAACATTATTGTCCTCCCCTAAAATCTTCTAGGGAAAACTAAAATAAGGATATTACATTATTTAACACTTTTAGTTAATCTACGCACAATTTACTTTAAATAGTTACAGGAATTTTGATTTACCTTCGAGGTAATTCCAACAGAAGAGGCGGGATCCACCTCACTGCCATTAACCTCATTATTTTTCTAGAGCTCGATAAAGCCGCGAGTGATCTCTTATTTACAAGTTATAAAGCTAGTAAAAATTCTACACCATTTCTTCTGGCATGCTCCCATTCGGAACCACCTGCATTTTCTCTTATTACCTTGTTTTCGACAAAACATATATATGAAGAGATACAAGCGTGTACAAAAAGAAAATTAAGAAGGCTGTAAAAAAAAAAAACTGAAATTCACCAAAGGGATAAAAAAAAAGTGTTATAAAGGAATATACTAAATATGCGAGTACAGCAAAATTATTAGAGAATTGTATTTCATCGAGTTCTATCTAAACGGAATATGTAAAATGAAGTATTTCCCTCACTAATTATACGAATTCTTTCTTTAAATGTCAATTTCTTAAAATGTCTTTCAACATGGTCATTTTAATTCATATTGAAACATCATAAAAGATCAACTTTGCGCAGTTGTCAATGAACGTTTGTAAATTTTCATTGAAATTACTATAGCTGGACAAAAGACTTTCTTTGGAGAAGCACAAATTACAAACACAGGGTTGGACATATTCCTTGAAACCCGATTATTACCAAGAAATAGCACACTGAAACACGTCACGTAACAGCTACTTCAGAGCTTCATATGTACAGAATTTTTTAAATGATTTCTAACTTTTACTAAAAATTAATTAAAAAAATTTTAAATGCTTCAAAATATTTAGTTCCATTATTTATGAAACTTTTAATTTATACTTGAATTCAAACATTTAGCTATTTAGCGGTGCAATCACTGAACACGAATTCATATCCAAGCGAACTGGCTGACCACAAAGGAGTTTTTATGGTCTTCTTCCTCCCCGTGTAACGTAAATGCGAACTACTTTCCTTAAAATAAAACTCCAAGAAGGCATCTCCCCTTAGAAAGATAGCTTTTGTGTGTTTCATCATAATCCAATCCAATGTGCGTTCACGTGAAAAATATATTTTGTCATAACACGACATTAACTTGACATGAATTTTACAGCTTCTAGTATTAAAAACGGCGTGCATTGATAACCATCTTAATCGGGTTAAATAAAATATGGATTATTCAACAGAGGAAGTTGCGCATGTATTAAAAAAAATTATGCTAAGTGCAGTCACTCAGTTGTGTATGGTTGAGAAGAAGCTGCGTTTAAAAGCATGTGTAAACATGAATAAAGAGTAATGCATTAACTATTAAATTTTGTTTCAAACCGGAAAAATGCGGTAGAGAAAATCGTGAAATACTGATATTAATTTCTGTTATGTTAATGAATACGGCTTATAATGCTTGCGTGAAAATGCCCATCATTCAAGATCCAAAACCAAAGTCATGTGAATTCTATTTTTTATCTTGATGGAATTAGGCAACCTGGGTTTGTATCTAAGAACAGTACGATGAACTTCGAATATTATAGGGGCGTCTTACAGGCGATAAAGAAATTTTGCATATAATCAGCCTGCAAAAAAATAAATAAATATAAGGGCCAAAAAATTCATCCTTTATCATAATAAAGCTGTAAGTCACCATTTCTGAAGTGCCAGTTTCTATCATACACAAATATTACCGCATGTTCTTAGCCACTTCATCGTGCGATTTATGGCTCCTTCCCAAAGTTAGGATAACCGTGAAAAGTAAAAGTTTTTGAATCGATTCAGAGCATCGAGAAAGCCATGATAGGCATATGAAACATATGGGGGCACTCATTAGAAGAGGACCTAATTACTTCAGAAAGCAACAAGAACATGGGATAAGTATCTTAGAACCAAACAGAACTATTCTGAGTGAAATTAAGGACTGTGTTTATATATATGTAATGATTCCGGGAACATAGAAGAGGTCGTCGTAGCTGAGTGTGAAGGCTTACAGATAAAGATAACAAAATATGAACTTGAATTTCCAGTCTTTATTTTCACACATATAAAATCATCTCCATAGATGCTTATCCAATCATAATGAAATCCGATAAATTTCTATGATGCAATCATAATGAAATATGATAAATGGATATTTACATTGAATCTTAAAATTAAGACGCAGGCACTTTAGACGGGGAAGCAAAGCGAGGAGATATAAGCAAGGTGGGAGCTAGCAAAAAAAGGTGACATAATTAAAAAAGTGAACATCATGCAAGTTTTCTCATGATTCCTTGTATGAAAAGTTTCCAAGAACATCCGTACAAGTCAATTTTTCCTTAAAATATCCTTCGCAGAGGCATACGTACAAGATAAAAAAAATACGCAAAATAAAATGCTAGCATTAATTTGTATAGCCCCTTAAATATTCTATTTAATCCGGTCATTTGCCCTTTCTACCCTAAAAATAGTAATATACTTACTTATACATCTCCCTGAAGGGCGTCACTTCAAAATTAATACCTTTCATGTGAATTCTCTATAGCGTTACTTACACAACACACCAAAATAAATAAAAAAAAGACTTTCGGTACTATTCCGTTTTGAGGACCGTAAAAAAACTGCAGCGAAAATGTATCCGCAAAAGCGCCAAATCTAGCAAACGCGCCCATTTTACAGCGCGCCAAATCTAGCGTACGCGCTGATTTCAGATTGCTTAATGCGTAAGTTTATATAGTTCTATATTTCTTAAGACGCCATTGAAATACTAGTTTAACTTTTTCTTTTTTGATATCTTATTCTTTTTTGTTATCTTATATTATTCTTTTTTGTTATCTTATATTATTTTTTTGATATCTTATATTATATATATATTACATATATTATAGATTTAACAATTTGGGAATTGCCCATGAAGAAAAGCCTGCAATAGAATTTTGGGTAAAGTGCAGAATCACCCACTGTTTGACGCGTTTTTAAGAATTGCACATACTCGGTATCCATGTACACATCGACCTATTTTCACTTAAAATAAAAAATCCCAGAATTGCACAAAAATGGCACTGCGCACACCCTTGATTTTATCTATGTACACAAAGACATGTTTTCACTTAAAAAATAAAATAAAAATTGACAAAAATCCAATTGTTTTTATCTCTGTACAAAGCGTCAAATAAGTGGGCGATTCTGCACTTTAGAAAATTATATTTGAACAACCAACGAGATGAAATTATGCTTTAGAGATAACTCGGTAGCGAAATAGCGATGCAGGCATCTAATCAGGTATGTTTAGCAATTTTTATATAAATTCTAAAAATGATCTGAAATAGTTATTGACTCTTATGCTTCCATTCAGTCATGTTTAGCCTTTTTTTATATAAATTATAATAATAAAAAAGTATTATATGAAATGAACTTTTCATCTAAATTAAAACATCAATTTTAGATAGTTATTTACTATTATACTTCCTTTCTTGCGTTAGGGTTGCCGCAATTATTTTTGGCAGCACTGGCATCAATAAAAGTTTGGCGATTTTTTACGGCCCTCAAAACCGAATAGTACCAGACTTTCAACCAATAATATTAAAATCTGCTAGCCTAACCAAACTACTAAATAGGGATAAAGTGAAACCATAAATTGACTATTCTTAACCTAACCTTCAAAAACTGAATCTAGGCAATTTTTCTCAGTTTCTTTGTCTTGCTAACACGTGGTCTCGTCCTCTTTCTTACATCAAATTTACTGAAATATACTATTACAAAAATGTGAAAAAGCACATATGTTAAAGAACGGACGCATATCTTCTGCTACCTTAGCTGTGTAGGGTCTGCTTCAAGAATGCTCTGGCAAATGTGCCGAACGGGCCACGACAGTTTCTATATCTTCATGCATCATGTCACCCACACCCGAAATTTTCATTTTATACAAACACGCTGCAACAAACAAATAAATAAATAAAAACGAAATATATAAAAATAAATTACGCAACTAGCACATTATGACGAAACTGGTTCAGGTTATGGGGAAAGCAATAAGGAAAATATAAGAACAACTGAAATAACTTAACCCCTTAACTGCCGCGGGCGTATATATACGCCTTGCTCAGCCGATGCGTTAACTGCCCCAGGATACGTCCTTCCAAACTGCTATCATTTGCTTTGCGCTGCTACACCTAAAATTATTCGCAAAGTTAACGCATCGGCTGCGCATCTGGGGCAGTTAACGCATCGGCTGAGCAAGGCGTATATATACGCCCGCGGCAGTTAAGGGGTTAATTAAGCGCAGGAAGAGCGGTCCGCCAAAGTCGCTGTTGTTCGACTTGGGTTTGATTCTATGCGAACTGGTTGCATGAGTGTTTTCATGGTTTCTCTCATGAGTAACGTGGGTACAAGCCAGTTTCCCTTATAAAGTCCTCCACAACGGTACCTTCCCTTATGCAGATAGCTCTCGCATGCTTTTCCATAATCAAGTAAACCAAACCAAACATGCAACGGTCTGCATCGTTACAGATTAATTTAGCGTCCGGCCGCATTAGGCGTCGATGCATGCGGAAATGCGGTCTGACATACATGCCTAATGCAGTTGTGACAGATAGATGTGCAGCCAGATTCAGTGCGCAGTGAAGTCGCATACGTTTTGCGATGACTGGAGCTGGCGACTGACCATATCCGTAATAAGACCTTTCTTATAGTCAATGGGAGAGACGACATCACAAGACAAATTTGAATTAATGGTAACACACACACACGCACATACACACACGCCAAAAAAAAAAAAAAAAAAAAAAAAGAATTAAAATTCTGTATAAGCATGTAATGAAATTTTAAAGTACTACTCAAGTTATTTTTGAACCAGTTTTTTAATTATGCGACGAAATTACGTCCACAAATAAGTGGAAAGGGGGGAGAGTTCCTAACACCAGCAAATTATTTTTGTCCACGTACATATCTTTTTATCACAAAAATCAATAACAGAAATGTCTCTGAGCACTATTACATACAGCTTCATGAGTGCTAAAAATTGTAATGATGATGCCAGGTATATTTCATTTCCCTAATCAATGGTATAAGGTATGTTCTTCCTCCTTTCTGTATGCCTTCGTGGTGTAACGGTAGCACACTCGGCGCGTATTCAAGAGGTCCAAGTTCGAGTCCCGGCGAGGGCACTGCTCATTCTTCGTGTTTCCTACTTCAAAAATCCCAATGACTCTATAATGTGAAAACAGGAATTCAAAAGCTTTCTTTTGAGCTATTTCTGATAAAGTTACATTTTACCCAAACCAATTATTTGTAATGAACAATAAAGCAAACTGCATGCAAGCCGTGATTCCATGATAGCATTGCAATAATCTGCAATAAATATACTATATAATTACCTATTATGAAAAGTTTGACTGACGATAAATCGATTTCAACCATAATTGCCTGAATTTGACACAGGAATCTTAAATACCCTGGAATTATCCTAGAAAGCTTATACTACATACATATGAAATTTCCAGATGAACTGTTATAATTAAATGCTTTAGAATAGTTCATCAATTAAATTCTGGATACAGAAACGCAGTGGTTTTCAAGTGGAAAGGGGAGTATAATTGAGTCTGGTCTATCCTCCTCTTCTTTCATACTTTTTTTTGGTTTTGGTATATTTTTCAGGTTCTTGTAATTTTTAGGTTTTAGTTTAACATTTCTTTAATTCTTACTTGCATATTTATAGGATATTTTGAAAATTATTAGCACTGAATTTCACTTCTTTTGGGTCTTTGAGTAAAATTAGCTCTAAATTTCTACTTTCTCTCTCTCTCTCTCTCTCTCTCTCTATATATATATTATACACACACATATAACTGACAGCTCTTCTGTGCTGTCATTTATATTATTACTATTAGCCTAAAATGATGGTATGTTAAATTTTTACTGCTTAAGGAATAAAAAGGCTACATAGGTTCTTGCGCTAACGATGGGGGCGCCCTTTCTGCCAGAGAAGGGAATAGATAGGTTTGCCATCTTCCCGTTAGCTTTTTACAACTACAGCAAAAAATTACAGAAATATCTGTTTTCAGTCTAACCTGTTAAGCCTATTTTTACATACGATCGATATAAAACAGATATCAAACAGGAAAACTGGATTCTAAACAAATAAAACGTACTCCTGAAAAGTCTGAAAATGAAAAAACTATATTTTCGCGATCCCGCTTATTCAACTTATCTTGGTATTTCCGAAAGAGAAGATATATAAACGCTAGAACAATGTTTAATTAATTTAAACTTTAAAACGCTTCAAAACGGTAAATAGAAAAATCGTGATATGCTTAGTAATAATTCCACAGTATCACAATAACAAGAGTTTAAATTTTAAATGAATTTATAGATATTTTCGGAGTTATACGAAAGAGTAAATAGTGCGCGAAGATAACTGTACGCGGTATACATTTCGAAATACTTGAAAAAAAAAAAAAAAGGCTCAAATTATTATCTACATAAAGCAAGGGTCAAAGCGAACGTTCTATCATACCTGACGCATTACATGACTGAAAAACAAGCCTAAATTTATTTGTTTCGTCAAACTAAAACAGCTGCTACTTCACGGGAGTGATAAGGTCGTCATCATCAGACCGGTTTCCGGGACTGCTGCTTCAAAAAACTGTCCACAGAAGAGTTATGAACGATTGCAGGTATGAAGGGTTACGAGTGCGGAAGTCGCAAATGGTCTTGATTCATGTCCTTCTGAAAGTAGTCACTTCAAGTGTATAAAAATTAATGATAGCTCGAATGACTAGCAAAATATCCACGCTATTCCAAGTTGTAAACAAAATACTCATAGGATTACTTGGTGATGCAAAATTACAACAACCAGTATCTCATTCGGGATCTTCCGGCAGCCCTTCAAAACACAAACATTTTACTTAATATTTTATTTGTATTAACTTGAAATATTTTGTAAGGAACATCTGTAGTAAAAAGGTCAGTTACTAATTTAAAAAAAAAAAAAATGAACAGAACGATTTCATGGAAAATGTACACTTTGGTTAGCATCTCGGAACATTTTACAAGACGCATCTGTTCGCGTAACCTCTCTGCGCATATCAATAAAAATTAGTCTAAGATTGTGAAAAGCATGCACTAATAATGATAAATTTGTTCTTTGGAAATTAACATATTCTTGAACTATTTTAGCTTATTCCAAAAATGGTATCGGTTTTAATTTCAAAACTACGAAATAGCCAAGTCGGATGCAAATAATGTGTTAATAGCTCCATACCGAAGCTCTCTATAAAATGGAAACAAATTAGGTAATAATCGGTCAACCCGACAGCATGAAAGTAATTTATAGTTTAATTTACTCTTGAAAAAGGATAAAGTGTCAAGAACATTCATAGATGACTTGCACAAAGCTAAAATTGACAAGCTTTCACTTTGACCGACAAAGTAGATACACAAAATAACCACTAAAATCACTGAAACAAAGCAACACAAAACGAAGAATGGGCTTCAACAGAAAGTAAAATAACTAGAGAATAAAATGTAATTACAAACGTTCAATTACCAAAAATAATATTATCATGCCATAATTACATATTAAACTAGAGCTCATTAAATAATGTGTTATTTATAAGAAAGTTGTGCTTTTATTTATTTATCAATTCCTTGAAATGACCACAGAAAATTGAGAAAAATTTCTATTGCTCCCCCATATAAAAAACTCACGCGTCATATATTAAACCGGACATGATTACGCGCAGTCTTCGTTTGTTTTAGTTGCCAGAAATCTTGTTTACAAATTAAAGTCAGAAGATGCTCTTAATTTTCACACTAGAAAATGGCGTAAAGAAGTTTTTTTATGAGCTAAATCATTTTATGCAAGTCTGAATCTCAGATATTGTTAAGTTTATTAAACTTTCAATGTATGAGCTTCTGTAAGTATGTTTCGACGTATAAGCTGGCTACGCTATATCTCATATAGCGTATCCAGCTAATGGGATAAACCTGATACCAGTTTTGAAAGCAGCAATGCAAATATATCCAAAAATATGTATAAATTTAAAGCATCTATTTATTATGACTATTTTAAGCATCTATCATCAGTACTTTTGAGACGAGCAATAAGATCGATTGGTTTGTTAGTTTACGTGATTACGGCAAAGCCTCGACCGGCTGCCGGATGAGAACGAAGAATTACCAGTACACAAATTTCTCGAATATTTTTCACTGCCCTTTTGACGACTATTACATTCATCTAGACCAAGGGTTCTCAACCGGTGGTACGCGCGAGAAAAATAGGTGGTACGCAAAGAAGCAGCAAAGTATTTTTAAGTATTAAATTCAAAAATTAAAACCCCAACATCCTAATCTAACACTTGTAAATTTATGCGATCTGAGCACTGTTCAAGAGTGGTGGTGGTGGTGGTGGTGTGGTGGTAGTAGTACTTTGTAGTGGTGGTACTAAAAGTTTTCAGTTTTTGTTTAGATAGTAGGCGTTAGTCAAAAGGTTGAGAACCGCTGATCTAGACAAGAGTTTCTTAAACTGTGGGTCGCGACCTGCAGTAGGCGGCCGCCAAAAATTTTAGTAGTTTTGATATTTCTTTAACTTATAATAATTTTACAATTACGAAATATTTTTACGTAATGTGTCTAAAAATAGATAAAGTTAAGACAATACAAAGGAAATCTAAAAAAAAAAAAAAAAAAAAATCTGAAAGCTTTCAGATTTTACATTACGCCCAAGAAGGCGTTTTGTGTGTTCCCCTTATTTATTAAATATCATGTACTTCGCACTTTAAAATTCAATTCAACAGCAATATCGCAAATAATTTTAAAATGAGCATACGTTTAGAATTTCCGATACACAGCCTCACGCGCTGGAAATAGAGGGGAAAAAATCACCCCCCCTTTGAGATTGTGCTACGGTAAAAGTTCAGCTTTCGTAAATTTATCCTTACTATGATGGTTAAGAGTTCTAATTCGATAAATCACAACATAAAAGGTAGTCCAAATAACAAGATAAAAAGCATTTTATTAACAGAACTTTTTTCATTCAGAACATAGAAAACTTCTAAAATGAACACGTCGTAAGAAGTTTTTTAAAGTTTCATACAGCATTCCGTTTTACCATGTTCCTAAGTTTCATTTCAAAATTTCAACCAATAAGAAAACTGTTATATATATGATATGGAAAACCTGCTAATAATCTACTGGTATAGCACAGAAAAAATGTAGACACAAAAGAAAAAAAAATATGCTGAATTAAAAAAAACCTCCTGCAGATTCAGCTTTTTTTAAAGCCACTCCAAAGCAGAAATATCGATGGTTATAGGAATACGGAAAAGCATATAGGGGCTATCTGCCTAAGGAAAAAGAAGCCTTCTTGGAGGACTTTCTAAGGCAAAGTGGCTCGTATTCACAATCGACATGGAAAAAAATAACCACATATCGATAAGCGATATACTTTCGCAAATTCATTGGTATAAAGAGAAAAAGGAAAAGTAAGAAAAACATTTGGTTTAGCGAAAAAACCCCCCCTCTTTTTTTTTTTTTTTTTTTTTTTTTTTTTAATTCTTGACAAATAGGAGGGGCGCGAAATTTTCAGTTGTCCCCAGAAGCTGTAAAGAACCTGTACCAGACTTACGGCTCTGATCCAAGTTAACAGTTATTTTAACAGACAGAAATGGCGACACAATGGGATTAAAAATGACTATCTCTAAACTGAAAAATACCCACAAAAGTCTTTATTAGTCTTTTCAGAGAATATTTGCTCAAATAAGTATTCATCGAATGTGCAGTAACTCGGCAATATTACTATAAAACTATCGGGAGAACAATTCGTGAGCAAATTCGATGTCGCAATGTTTTGACTGTTGTACGTTCAAGCAAACTTTTGTCTTCGCCGAAAAAATCATTCTGTGAAAGAACCAATGGAGAATATGCTAAAAACTTCACTGGAAATGGTATCGAATGAACGCCCATTTGATCTCAGATCTTAACCTCTGTGAATATTTAATGGACGATTATACTGCAGACAACAAGTATTCTCTTTACTCATCCTCTGATAAAGACATAGCTTCTGATACCCTAAATCAGGGCTGTCCGCCAAATTATTTTTACGGCCTGCGAGTACATTTTACTATGAATAAATTTATGTTACTAAATTATTATTATTAATTTAATTATTTTACTATGCGAAAATTTAAATATAATTTGAATTTAAAGTAGGTACTAGTAGGTACTATTTAGTTCGCGTAACTTCACTTAACCTGGCTGAATACAGCAGCAATCCGTTTAACGTCTGATGATGATTGGCTCAACGTTGGCGCCACATATTATATTTGTGGTTGGTTGTTGTTGTTTATCTATGGTTGGCGTACGTGATGCGAACACTACCCTGCGTTATTTGGTTGATTCATGCAATCCCGCGAGTGCAGTCTTGTCTAGAATTTGTTGAGGGGTGACTGTGTTATAATATTATTAACTTAATTTCATATTTATTTATTAATTAAAATAATTATTGAATATGAGTGCTACTAATAAAAGAAAAACAGACCTCGAAAATCGAGAATTTCAAGATCGCTCGGAGATAGACTATTTATTTATTCTGAACAAGAATAGTAAACCAGTGTTTGGAATGTTTACAAATCATAGCTGTGTGTAAAGAATATAACTTGAAGCGCCATTATTTTTCCATGCATGAAAAAAAGTATCATTCGTACACGTGAGACATGAAAATACCACTAGTGAAAAAAATGAAAAAGCAGCTGGATCATCAAACGATTTAGTTTAATCAATAACCAAAATTTCAAGAAGTATCTGTAGCTGCATCGTTTGAAGTTTGTTTTAGAAATAGTAAAGGCAAAGAAGACATTTTGGGATGGGAAATTCATTTAAAAAATGTGCCATAAAGATGGCTCAAGCATTTAATGACAAAGAAATGGTAAGAAAATTTCAAACAGTATCACTTTCTCACCAGACTGTGAGCCGACGTGTAAACGAGATTAGCATGCATGTCACTAATAAATCAGAAAAACCTAATCAATAGTTGCTGCTATTTTTCGGTAGCACTGGATGAAAGCACAGACATTTCCGATAGAAGTCAAATGTTTATCTTTTATAAGAACTGTAAATGAAACCTATAATTAGTCAGAACTTCTTTTAAAAATTACAATCATCACAGGGAACAATAAAAGGTGAAGATACTTACAAACAATTAAAATGTTCAGTAGAGCAGTACGGCGGATTTGACAAGTGCACTGCTATTGTAACCGACGATGCTAGAGCTATGACGAGCAAATATATTGGGCTCGCCAGACTTCTGCAAAAAGAAGGAATAACATGTCGTATGTTACACTGTATTATCCATCAGGAGGCATTATGTGGTTTATCCCTACAACTAAAAGACGTAATGGACAAAGTTTGCAAAATTGCGAATTTAATTCGCGGCGGAAATCGCTCTATTACACACCGAAAATTTAAAACATTTTTGGATGAACTGGAATCTGAGTATGGAGATATGCTTTTACATAGTAACGTTCGTTGGTTAAGTGCTGGAAAGTGCTTGAGGAGATTCTTTACACTTCGAAAAGAAGTTAATCTTTTTCTCACAGAAATTACCGTCGATGAAAATCTGACAGCAAATTTAGTTGATAAAAATTTTATTTATTCACTTGCTTCCCTAACGGACATTACAAATTATTTAAATAAATCCTTGCAAGGACAAGATCAAAATGTGTGTTGCCTTTATACATATGTTACTGGATTTAGATACAAATTAAAATTGTTAAGATTTAATTTGGAGCAAAATAATTTACTTCATTTTGAATCTTGCACAGAGATCTATGAAGAAATGAAGGAATGTAATACAGAAGCCAATTTAAAAATATTTCTACCAAAATTGGATATGCTAATTACAGATTTCAATGAAAGATTTTCTCAATTTGATAATCTTAAACCGTCTATTGATTTATTTTGTGATCCAATTAATATTGATATCAACTCCGTTGATCTTAAATATATATCAAACAGAGTTATGCGACCCGCAGGCTGACCCATTTTTTACATCTCGTGGAGTAACTGCAATAGAAATATTCAAATTTTTAGATAAAGAGAAATATCCAAAATTGAGAGATTTTGGACTTCAAATTGTATCAATGTTCGGAAGTACATATATCTGCGAGCGAGCATACTCCGATATGAAATATAGTAACATTTTAAAAGATTCCGCTCTTCAAGATATAATTAGACTTGCCACAACAAATATTGATGTGGACATAAAAGATACTGTTACTAAACAATTACGGCCACAATGTTCTCATTAATATATTACGAATATTTTAAAGTTTTCTTTTTAATATAAATAAAATATTTTTTTTAATTAACATAAACTGACTTTTCATTTATCAACCTTCTTGGCCCCCGAAATGTTTGTTGAAGAAAATATGGCCCGCGGGCTATGATAAGTTGGACAGCGCTGCCCTAAATCGTGTAATTATTTAATTTTGAATCAGAGTCTATATCACAACTGCAGATGGCAAACCTTTTGAACACATCCTACATACATTTTTAATATTTCTGATCTGACTGAATTATCTTTCGCGGTTTCCAAGTAGTTAATCTTTTATCATATTTTTGAGGCATCGTGCACCTATAAGAACCACTTCGATTCCTCCTTTCTCCACCGACTCCTTAGCTTTAGAATAATTGATTTGCTCGACAGGTTAAGATTTCTAAATATTTAATAAATAGCATTATATTTTAATAACAACTGAGCTAGGATCAGGTTAAATTCCCTTAACATACGCAGATGTAATATAGTAATTTTCTAATTAACTATTGTTTGCAATTTTTTCACATACTAAATGGAAAAATTATTAAAATTAAATACTATTAAAATGAAACCCTTAATCAAAGAGAAGTAATTTCAGTTTTTCTTAATACTGCGATTAATCTTGAAATCATAATATTTGATCTCGAGAACAGGGTAACAGTCGCTCTACCAAATATATCTTAAGTGAGTTACAGAACAGTTTTAGTACGCCTCACTTCAAACATTAAAGACAGAAAAAATTTGAACAGATAATCGGCATAAATATCAAAATACGATGACTAAGCAAAATAAAAATTGTAACAATTTCCCCATTTTATTCCGCCACAGGACGCATACATTGTTTTATAACAATGTAAACTAGCGACCCAGCAGCTAGGTACTTGCTCGCCTCTGATTCGATTCCACCTGGAAGCATGGAATTTTGGTCCTCCCCCACCCCAGGTATAGCGCAAACACAAGCCACTTTCCTTCAGTACTCAATGTCGTCCAAAACAACAGTATAATCATATCAGCGACTTTGACAGAGGGTGCATTATTGGCACAATATAACTCGATGCTTCTTTCCGTATTACCTCTTGGAGATAGGAGAGGAATGTTTCTGTGGTTAAAAAAGTATGCAGAAACTAGTTCAAAGAAAGATGAACATTAAAAGAAGGTTCTGGACTTCGCATGCAGACAATGTCAAGAGATGTCTGGCATAATGTCTTTGGCTGATCGTTCTACATCAGCGATAAATACTATTGGAGATGCAGAACAACAATCGGGCAGAGAATGGCGCTACACTGGAAAACAGTAACAAATTCACCATTATTTTTTTACAGCACATCATCGTTTGTTATGCTCTGGATTATGGAACAGTCAACCGCTACTTCCGCTATTTCTGACATCTTAGCAACATACTGTCAGGCTCCAAAGGTACATCAAACTATAAAATACAGAAGTCCCACAATCGTGAGTGGAGTGAGAATACAAACTTGTCTGACGAATTGCAGTTTTATTTAGACGAAAATCCTGGCAGCACATGTGTCCGCACCTATGAAGTGACAGAAAACACGACCGCATTCCGATTCAGCACACAACGACAAGCAGTAGTAAATAGCATTCTTTTATGAGGCGGTATTGTGCTTAACAGTAGATTACCCTTCTCACGAGTTCAAGCCACCATAAATGATGTTCTACAAGAAGATGACACTTGCATTTCTATTGAGTCTCTCGAAGATAATTTTCCAGAAGGACAATGTCATTACTCATACTGCAAACAACGCATCATTCTTCTGAATTAATGAGTAAACCAGTTAAACATGGGTAGTTAACTGGGGCTCAAACACCATAGAAAGGTCTGGTTGTTCGAATGTTTCACGATCCTCCGATGTTTAATGTAATACCAGCCAGTTTCTATTACAAAGTTCTCCACGAAGGTTAACATTCCCCTTGCATGCATTGCCGTATTAAAAAATAAATAAAAATCCACAGTTTACTGTGTCCGACTTCTTCCGCCCGGTTTATTTCCCTTTGAAAATACGTAGGATGTGGCCAAACGAGGGGGGATAGGGCAATCTTCAGCAAATCTTGATAACTTTAATGCGGCTTGGATGACACTTGCATAATAAACCATTATTTTAAACTAATTTAGTACCACTAAGCGTAGAGTAAGTAGTATAAAGAGATGGGACATATACTAACTAAGCCTACAACTACGATGCACATTGTTCAGAAATGCTACTCAGTTGTTCGGTACTGCCTATTTTACATAAATTGCAAAAATAAAAGTTGTACCTCCTAGTTCAGCAGTTCTCAACCAGGAGAATCCACCCCCCTGAAGGGGAATTTCATAGTTTCAGGGGAGGGAATCCGAAAGTATTTAGTTTTAGTTCATGAATATTTTTAAAAAAAAACCACTAAAAAACTACTTTTGTTCAAATTATGATATTCGTGAGTATTTTCTATATTTTTGTGGTTTAATTTAAAAAACACGTTAAAAAATACTCCAAATCTATACACATGCATATGTATTTTTAACTTTTAGAAAGGGGGGGGGACGATATTCTAGAAATGGTGAAAGGGGCGCACGTGACAAAACAGGCTGAGAACCACTGTTTTAGGTTTCTTCTACAGTAGTGTAGAAATATTCAGTAGTCTTTTAGGAAATTTGAACAAAGGAAATGAAGTCGGAAAAACGCACGTGATAATTCCGTATATCCTGATCAACTGAAAATCAATATTCCGACAAAATCCCTTAACCTTCAAATAAGAGAGATAAGAACTGACAAATGCATCATTGTTTTTTAGACTAAGAGCAACAGTTACCACGCGAGCATAACATTTTATCAACTTTTTATACGAGTTACAGATAATGTATTGACACAAACTTAAAACTTATCTTAAGTGGAGAATGATTTCTTTTTGCTTAGCCATACGATAAAGTCTCGGCTCCACGTTTTCCCGGATATCTGCCTGTATCTAAAAATGAATATTTTGGAGCACACGTAAGTTAATAAAAGAGCTAAAAAAAGTTTATTAACGCGGAGAACGCAACAGGGATCGTTCATAATGGGCTTCCATTCAGTGTGGATTTGACTATGACGACAGAAGCTACTTAGTCCCACCACCAGTTTTTATAAGTAGCAGCCGGTTCCCTAGTAGTCAGTCATAAGTGACCATGCGAAACAAACGCCATTATTGATAAGGTTATATACTTAATCACATAGTCAATATATATTTATGATAAAAGAAATGTTAAAATACCTAAACTTTCCTGGACAGCCAACGTTCATAAATCCTCTTTAAAATTTATTGACCACCAAATATGCAGAAATAAGTAATTTTTCTTCTAGATGCACTAAAATGCAGTTTAAAAGAGCTAATATATATATTATTAATGATTTATATAAAAATTTATTTTAAAATCTCAAACTATTCTGCAAGAAAGTAAGACGTTCATTTTATGGGCAAGAAAGTAAGTTACAAACTACAGGCAGTTCTGCCGTGAAAAACAAATCAACATACGAGAATTACATGGTTTTTAAAAATCCTACTAAAAAAATAAAACTAATGGTATTCATTAAAAGAAACTCTCGAAATAGCATATATAATCTCGGTAGATTCTAACCATATTAAATAATAAAAAAAAAGGGTGCAAAAATAGTGAAAAATATTAGGAAAATACCTTGAAATTACGTACTAGTTTGCTCCTAGACTGACGACATAAACTAAAACAAGTTGACGACTATGCGTGATACAAAGATTATTATTAGTCACAAACGTATACTATGGTGAGTCTTCGATGACTAGAAGAAATTCCGGTTCCTTACTTCACTTTTCCTTTCAAAACACAGAACAGCAGGATTTAAAGCAAGTTCTGTAACTCCAATTGCAAAAACCTTCAGTATAGCTTAGATAAGATTTAAATTTCCGTATAATTTGAAAAAAATAATAAATTCCTTTTTCTTATTGGCATCAACTTTACCAAGAACTCGCTTCGTTTCAAAAATATGAAAATTCTGAAGACCGTCGAAAGCGAGTTCCTGATCTCAGAGAAGGGTTTCTTCCGAAGGACCTGAAACGGAACAAAAATCCCTCTTTCTCATTACATTTTTTTAACGTAAATGCGGAGTGAAGTAAAGCTAGGCCGGTATTGCTTCTAAGCATACGAATTAAATTAAAGCACAGGTATCGCAAGACAATTTTTAGCCAAAAGGAATTTTTTTTTAAATTAAACTACGACAGAGGATATTAAAAATTCATCACACATAAATTTGCAAGCTACAGTATAAAATGAAATAGTATAATATATTATTTGTCACAAGCAAATATTTTAGCAAACAATTTTTTTTTTCAATCTTCTACTAGTATACGAGTTTACAAATTAGCTGACAAATAAGGGATTAAAGTATCATATATAATCAAACACTCAAAAATTATAATTTTTAGAGTAAATGATTCCATAAACCCTCGGGGTTTTTAAGTGAGAAAAGAACAGAAACTAATAAACACAACAAAGTGGACACAACTGACGAAATCCATTAAAAGAAAAAAACTCTTCACTTTAAAAGTCAAATACCTAATCATGATTTCTAGCATAAATAGAAAATTAATTTTAATTTTATAAAAAATATTGCGTCATCAAAAAAATAAAGCAACGCTTTCAAAATAATAGTAAGTAAATATCTAAGCACTGTCCACACATTTAAAAAAAAAAAAAAAAAAAATTGGCAAGATGCTTGAACTTTTCAAGTTCTTGAGACAATAATATAAATGACGTTCAGAGCAAAATATCCGCTTTCTAAAGGAATGCGGCATATTAATGGGACAGGATAGTAACTTGTAGCTTGCTGCTGATGTTACAGCTGGTATTTAAAAAACAGGTTGCAATTTTTTTAAGCAAAAGACAAACGCAGTTTCGGATGGAGCCAAGTGGATTCCAGAAGCCAGGTGCAAATTGGAAGGCCAAAACAGCACCTGGCTTTTTTCACTTGTGGCGATAGTAATCACGCAAGCTGCAAGTGAATGCCCTTTCCTCTCTAGACCATCCCCCCCCCAAAAAAGCAGAAATTAACAGTATGAAGCACATGTGTTGCCAATCTTCCAGGCAACGAATTCAAAGCAGCTTAGCAAGTGCAAAATTGGGCCAGATAGCGATCCGAGAGGAGGAATTAGATGTCTCAATCCCGGGCACAGAGGGAAATGAAGGAGAGAATTCAAAAAGTATACTCGATTTCTCATGATGTACGAGAAAAACTTTAAAAAAAAAAAAAAAAAAAAAAAGTTACAGATCGATTCAAATGCTGAACACAAAGAAATGAAGACAGCCAAATACAGCGTAGAGGACAAAAGTAAACTTACGATGAAAAACATTCAAAAATCAAAACAGAAGAGACACAAGACAAGATAAAACATAAAATTAGAGCCACAACATTGTGTTTGGAGTAGATGTCAGGCAAGACTCTAACGATTTCGAGGCCAAACAGTTAGATGTCCCTCTTCATAAGGTGAAAAGAAATCGGCAAAGGGAAAGCCACAGTTACATTTATACCCAAAAGGAGTAAAGCGAAAGAGAAGATTGCGCCCTCTTTCGGCAGAAATAACGCTTTCAGACGGTTTTAAAATTCTATTAACTTTTCAATTTTTGCTATTTCTGCCGACAGATGGCGCTAGCTTCTCGTTCGCTCTTCTCCTTTTGGGTTAAATACAACCGTGGCTTTCGCGGCACAGATTGAACAGGTCAAAACTCAAAGTAGTTGTATACCTGAGGTGAATCAGACTTAAAAAATGCTTTCGTTGCAGATTTCTTTGCTCTTCATGAAGAGCCTGTATCTGTCTGCCCTCAAAATCGATAGAGTCTTGACTAAAATCTATGCCAGTCACAAGATTTTTGCTTTGAATAAATTGATGATTGAAAAATACTTCCGACAGCATTTGATGCATGAATTAAAATAACTCTCGACTTCACCGCGAAATAGAGATACTCTTGGAATACAAAAGCACAATGTTTTAACTTAATGTTTTAGCGTCTGAAATTCGAAATATTTATTTTTAAAAGACATCCATATAGATCGCCTACGAGGTACATTTAACACAGGGGTTCTCAACCTTTTTTGCCCCATTAACCCCTTTCACTAATGTTAGATCATTCCTCGCTTTCCCAAAAGCAGAAAATGCTGACAAACAAAACTTGAATAAAAGTAATTTTTGATATTCATTAAATAAATTAAATACTTAACAGCTACATAAAGGCTGACTGCATCCCCCCCCCCGCTGAAACTTAAAATTCCCTGACTGAAAACCCCTCCGATATAACCTGTAATTTCCATACAGTTTTCACATCTACCAGAATGGTTTAAAATGATTTCATGCTATTGAAAATAAAGCAAAACCTAGGAAACAAATGAAGGAATATAATTTTTTGTAGAGGGAAAACTATATATATTTATATTTATCTTCTTACTATTACATGACAATAACTAGACGGAAAATCAGTTTACAAAACTAAAATTTAAGAACTGAAATAATCAGAGCTTCATGTAGAAGGCAGATTTCAGACTGAAATTACTTGCTCAAGTTCTCGCATATTGTCTGTGACGTATCGGGAAGCCAGGCCAAAAGCATTCATTAACCAGTTAACTGTGGCGCTTTCGTTTAAGAGTGCGCACCATTTTGTATCGCCAGAATCGAGCCGTGACGAGTATATTCGTCAATCACAGAGAAGTTGCGCTGGTAAGATATTGGATGAAAAAGATGGGTTTATTTTTTAAAATTGAAAATTTTATTACTAATATTTACTTATCTGGTTACCATAAGCATATATTACATACATATTAAACTAAAAATGAAATAAATTAAATTAAATATTATACACATAAAGTAAGAATTTAAATTCCTGCTGTGGAGTGATATTCAGCGAAACAGGGTACTATACATAATGGGACTTTGCAAATCGAACACCAGTAACGCGATTCCTTCCTGATCTTAGGTTTGTCTTAATATTCAATACAACTTTACTTGTCCAGATTATCTGCGCAAAAATCACTACTTTGGACTTTCTTCGCAAGATTCCAAGGAATCTTCATGATAAGTAACGTTTTTCTTTTTCCTCCTGGAAACACTTCAAACAGGCGTATGCAATTTTTAAAATATAACATTGAGGTTAGTTATCACTGATCCTAATTTTAAGGATAAAACAATATACGTTTGCTCATATTACCTCACACTAAAGTATTTACATTTAAATATTTAACCATGCTGAATATTTTTGAGGTCGTTCCATGCGAAATCCCCGCCTATAAAAGTCCTAAAAAATTGTAGTACCGTTTAAGTTTTGGAACAATATGATTAAAAATATTTACTTTGCACATTAAATTTCATTTTCCTTTTACTCAATACAAGAGAAGTTAATACGTTCCTGAGCAAACTTATGCAACATTTCAATCAAGAACATAAAATTCTTAAGGAAAAATAATCTTTGTGCAGCACGGGGCTTACTATCATTCGAAAAAGAGAGAGGAGAGTGATGAAAATTCAAATCACTAGCGGAAAAATCGCTAACACTGGCAGTTCGATCAGGGTTCAGGCTGGGTGCATGGTTTGCGCAGATTTTCCGACGTACAACATGAACGTGAGTTGTGTAGTATGAATACGAACAGATTTCTTTTAAAAAGTCCTCCACGAAGGCAGGCAGTCTTTAGGCAGATAGTCCTCTGTGCTTTGGCGCAATCCAAATAATCCAATATAATCCGGGGATAATTTACCATAAAGAATTCTCTTTTCTAAAAGACTCAGCAGTAAAATTACACAGGTACAGGTAGAAGCTAGGCAAGCGCCTCTATAGTACCACAGGTGGGGGGACTGAGGTTTCGCTCGATCTAGCTCGGTTGTACGCCTCAGCCGCAATTTTGAGGGAGAACACCCCAGAAGGCGATCCGAGGGTCTCCCATCCCTCTTCCCCTCCAACTAGCCTCTCGAGAAGACTTTCAGATCGCCATGTACTTTGAGTGCCCCCCTTGCCAAACAGACACTACATTCCTATAAACATACATGGCTTCTCCAGGATTCGAACCCAGCTTCATTGATATAACACTCAGCGTCACTAACCATAACATCGGCTGGACGGCGAGTAAACTTTACACATGTGTACACTGCGAAAAAAAATAAGAAGATGCAGTTCGATATCTCCCGTTCTACTTGAACCGATTGACGAAATTCAACATCCGTTTTTCATGTCTCGAAAGCGTGACTTGAGATATGTATTAGATTTATATATAGCGTTGTTCTAATACAGATATTCTGACACAAAATCGGACATTTTCTGAAACGGCATGCCAATGTTTTACCATATTTCGATACTACGACTGAGATTATGACAAACTGCCACCTTTTGTAAAAACCGCACAAGCAGTTTTTAAAAAATTAGATCTCAAAATTTTAACTCCTCAAATGTTAAATTACAAATGTTAATTGAATTTGGTATATATTTATTAATATCTTTTTTTTATTTAACTTATTTAATTCTTCCTTTCACATTTTGAAATTTAGGTTCATTCCAAATAACACTGGCCCATTTTTTACGATATATTTTTAAATAATTTTTATAATTTTTTTCGAAAAAATTTTGAATTATAACCTATAAAATATTTACCATCATCTCAAAGTAGATGCATTTCTAAGCATATCCGCAAAAAATTTAAGTTTTTTATTCAAAATTTCCGAAGACATACTTGAATTTATATATTGAGCAGTTTTGCAATTTGGCATATTTGCTGAAAGCGATAACAACATCAAGCGTGTTTTACGCACTTCGTTTAAATTATTTGAAAGCAGGAACGATGTAACTCCCCCCCCCCCCGCTCATGCACAATATAAAAAAGCAAAAGAAAATAGTTTGCCATAAAGTAAAATTTTAGCCAAGTAAATTATTCTTGGCAAACTGAAAAAAATGCGTTTGAATTTCTCCGTAAATTTCGCACCAAATTTTACAAAATTTTATATTTAGGCATAATTTGAGTTGTAAAATCGAAATACGGGGGAAAAAAAAATTGGCACGTTATTTCAGAAAAAGTCTGATTTTGTGTCAAAATGCCTATATTTGAGCAATGCTATATATAAATATAATATATATCCTAAGTCGCGCTTTTGAGACATGAAAAACGCAATTTGAATTTTGTCAATCGACCCAGTAGAACGGGAGATACAGAACTGTCCCCTCCCCCCCCCCGCAGTGGACCAGTATTTAATTACCAACGGCCGTCAAAAAGTAAAATGGCAGATGAAGAGAGAATGTACCAATTTACCTCCTTTTCGCTGCTGGTGTCAATTACTAATAATTTTTTACCAGTGAAATCGATATTTGCCGTATAAGACCATTCGCGGAAGTGAAGTTATTTTAAGCTGTAGGAACACCTTGCCCGAAGGCGCAACAAGAGTCCATAGTAGTGCAATCTGCCTAAGGTTATCAGTCGGTACCAAAGTCAAGTAGGCGAGTCACATACGAAAAGTTTTGAGTTCAGAGTGAATGATATACTTAGTATCTCGGTCAAGTTATGAAGAAAGAATGCAGTGCTAATGATTAAAGATGACCCAAACAGCCACGAGTGGTAAAGTTGTTGAATATTGGTAGTCGACCCCGATTCGAATCCCGGCAAAGATGCAAAGCTGCATGGACGTTTTCGTTGTCTTCCACAGGTTTAACGTTAATAAGAGTCATTCCCCTTCCCTTGGTTCAAGGAAAATGTCCCTTGTGCGGTTTGCCATAGCCAGGTTAACAACACCTTTCAAATGCCTGGAAAACTACTCATTCTAACTTATATTACATTAAAATACTTTGTTTTTTAAACAGAATATCCGCAGAATTATGTAAATGAGAAGAATATATATCTATGATGATTGACAGGGTCATGATTAGCACTCTCTTGTCCGCACCTTATGTGACAGATAATGACTCTTATTTTTACATCTCGTTTTTCTTTCGCAAGTTAAGAAACAAATACTCAATCAATCAATCATGCTAATATGCATGCGATCAAGTTTATTCCCTCTCCCGTAACATAATAAAAGAATTTTTGCAACAATTACAAAAGCTGAAATACTGTCTCCCACATATTCTGAAACAATTTCTGCAGGCTGAAGGCTAGAGTAAGAGGGTATTAAAATTCCAGTCACGGTATTATATTTCGTGGAAGCGCTCACACTAACGGCTGAGTGTTAAGACCGTTCGTCTTGATAATATGATCAGTGGTCGGATATTAGCAAAGAGGCTGGCTGCGTGGGTGCTTCCGTGGTTTTCCTATGTGTTACATAAATATGCGCCAATTTTCCTTAGGCTCCAAAGGCCTTCGTGAAGACATCTCTTCCATTATAACTCTCGTATCATTTACCTTATTCAAAAAATACTCCACAAAGAGAACAATTACTTCGACTTCCCAAAATAAAAGATAATTCCTTATTACTTATAAGAATGCTAGTCACTCATACTATGCACAACTAGCTGAAATTACAACTAAGCTCACAAATTAAATAAAAAACGAGAGCTAATATTTTAATTTCTATCTTTTACATTCATTATTTAAATATTCTTTTATGTTCATTCTTAGTTACAATAATGACTCTCTAATTTTAGGTAAAGAAAGCAAAAATAGTAAAATACGGAACAAAGTTGCACGATGTAGGCGTATCTATTTTAGTCACAAGTATCTTCAATTTATTCATCATAAAATATTTTTTTCTTACAAATGCTTTTTAAACTAATTCTCACACCAAACATTGACAGCTACTAAGAACAATAATGGAGATTTCATATTCCACGATTTCCCACCGTCCGAGGTTCGAATCCTGCGAACGGGCTGGCTGCATGGGCGTTTTCGTGGTTTTCCCCAAGTGTAACGTGTATACGAGTCAGTTTCCCTTAGAAAGTCCTCCACGAAGGCATCCCTCCCCTTAGGCAGATTGCCCTGGTTTGCTTTGCTATAATTAAATAACTTGAAAAAACCCAGCATAAGAAGGGCTCACCAGTAGCCCAGACTGCTGAATACTGGTAGTTCGACCCGGGTTTGAAACCTGACAAAAGAGCTGGTTAGATGGGCGTTCTCGTGATTTTTCTCATGTATAGCACAAGTACAACCTAATTTTCTTTAAAAAGATCCTCCACAAAGGCATCTTAATAGAAGCCCTCGTATGATCTGCCTTAATTAAATCAGCCAACACGATGTATGGTTTCCGCAGATCCCAAAAGAAAATGAAATGGAAGTCGGTTATCAATTATGCGTAGGAGAGAAGCACTACTACGATTCGAAAATCATATGAAAGGTTAAGTTCATTAAACGGTATTTACATATTAATGCAACCACCTTGGCGCAATTTGACGAAAAGGTACTTATTGGGTGCAAGACGATGATTTTCGCAACTTTTTTAAAAAAAGATTTCCAAATTACGAATATTTATTGTAAGTTGGCAAACATTATCAACATATGAAAAGGCAGCATACTTTAGTAATATAAAATACAAATTTTAATTATTAAATAACTATTATGTGATACATTAAAAAGTAAAACAATTTTTCTCCAAATCTTTCTGTAATTTTTTGGTGCTCTTCTCTCTTAAGTACACAGTGATCTTAAAAAAAAAAAAAAAAAAAAAAAAAAAGAGAGAGAGAGAGAGAGAGAGAGCTGCATATATACGGCACTGTGCAAACTTCAGAAACATAGGCTATCTACCAAATCCATCTTCCCGTTGTGCCCTTCAGAAATTATGTGTCAAAATTCTGTGTTTCCTCACTAAATTTTAAGGCAATTTCTTCCATCGCTGGAAAATTCCACAAGCGCATATATTTTAAAATTAAGTAAGCCATAAAATGCCATGATTTGTTTATAAAAGCCATTCGAATACGAAAAAAGGAACTCATGCGAAAATGGCGACGTTAGTTGATTGAAGGATTTTTATGAGCATGGTTGCCTAAAGAGTTATGTGCATGGTAGCCAGAGTTTGGCACATGCTGAAAATTCTTCTAAGGTGGTTGCGATAATATGTACGTACCCATCGTATCAGGTGTATTTAATTTTAAGGCGCATCACATGAACAACACGTAGCGACTCAGTAAAAGGGAAGAATTAAAAACAACGAAGAAAGGAGTCTGCTAGAATCCTGAAGCTTGGTACGGAGAAGTTTTTAAGGAGAACTGGATTTATTAGACTATTGTATAGTATGGTATGGTTTGCTTTGTTTGTTTGATTATGGCAAAGCACTCGAAAGCTATCTGCCAAAGAGAAGGGATGCCTTCGTGAAGGACTTCCTGAGGGAAAATTGCTCACATTCCCGTTACACAAGTGGGAAGCCGAAAACGCCCATTCGCCTGGAATCGAAACTACACAAGGTCGAATTACCATTGTTCAGCGACTATACCTCTCAGCCGCTGATCGGTACATCTATTCGTACAGGATAAATAAGAGCACAGAATAGACAAGATTATTCTTTACTTGTTTAATTTATTAGATTATGGGGGGCACAAATACGGCTAAGTGCTAAAGAGAAAGATGCCTTCGTGAAGGAGCTTCTTAGGGGAACTGAGTGCTATTCACGTTGCACGTGGGGAATGACTTTCAGCCAGACAGTTAGAGGGAAAATCAGCTATGTTTTTCAGAACATATTTTCTTCCAGTCTTGAAATATTCATCTTATGAAAATCATTATGTGTATCTGAAACTTTCCTTTTTTTGGAGAGCAATAGAAAACTGTCTGCTACAACTTTCCTTAGTTAACATTATCTACCGAAATATTTGTGTCGGCATCCATCTAGGAAAGAACTACTACGTAATTTCAAAGTATTACCTTACTTATTTCTTTCAGCAGTGCAGATAGTTGCAATTTAAATTTCAAAAAAGTGTTACTCTTATTCAAATTCCTGAAAATGTGCATCAAAATGTCCCCAGTAAAGAAGATACAAACAGATTACTACCCGTCCAAGGCGTTTGCGTGCATCGCCACGCACTGATTGGTCTGGATCTGCACAGGTGCTTTCAGTTCCTACGCACACAGGCAACTGCTGGACATCTCACACACGCATTGAACATTCAATGACAATTTTCACATATTTAAACTTGTACAAGGATTTCTGTCTTGTACAGGGTCTGTTAACAGACATATCAAATGGTCGGAGTTGACTAGTAATATTTGCTGGTATTAATTACCAAATCGCAGTTTTCTGTTCTTAGTTTAATCTCATCAGCTAAGTCCTCGAAATGCATCCATAATATAATAATATAAAGAATTAAACTATTCGCTTTAAGTCGCCCTCTAATTTTACATCTTAAAATTTTTAATAAAAAGAGCGGCTTAAATTTGAAGCATCATAGTAATGATATGCACGATTTTGGCCAACAGAGTGAAAGCCATGAAAGTACCCTTTTCACCACAATACTGTATTTGGGAACTTACTTTTCCTAAATATGTAGGAACACGATTTAGACCTCTCAAAGAAAAAAAGTAAAGCTTATATTTCTAATTATTTTTAAAACACTTCCATGTTAAAAATTAATCATAAGAGAAAATTAAGAGTTTTAATGCCAGTTTTAATGCCGAACTCGATACGAAATGAGCTCAAATAAAAAAGCGATTAAGCAATATAAACAACCATATTTACTACCAAATCACTTTGAAAATTAAGGCTACCACAATAAAAAATAATTATAAAAGTTTTAAATAAATAACTTATATACAGTTCACACTTCAGTGGCTTCTTTTTTAATAGTCCTTCAGTGATTCGGTGGCAAAAGTAATTGAATATCGAACAGTTTCATCCTTAATTCGAATGGAGCAAATTAGCTGAATAAGCTTTTCTTTACAGAAATGTTTTCTTCACGGAAGTCCACCATAAAGGCACTTACCGAAAAGCAGATGCCCTTGCATCCTCTGACACAATCAATATTAAAACGATCATATGTTTCATACTCAGTAATATAATAACTTCATAATAAATGTACATGGCAGCATTATGTATTTCTCTTCACGTACATTTATACCTTCAAGAAAATTTACAAAATTAATTTTTGAATAAAGTACAGAATTTATATGCTACAGAAGACTCGATTTTCAGGTTCTAAGACTCGTATTGTATTTTAAATTTTCCCTCTCTTGACGCATTCCAAACTGGATCAGAAATCAATTTACGCTAGTGCAAGTTTAAGATGATATTATGCACCTTCAGCATTTATTTGTCTGCTGTGCATTCCAGATAAGTTATATTATTACTTTTACATATTTAACATTATGCATATTTTTCTTGTACGATCTGTGATAATTCTGTTTTATGTAATATTATGTTCCTAAGAACACGGCATATTTTTACTTCTCAGAATTTTAGTTAAAAATGACAATAATTACTGGTCCATGAAAATTTATGCTCTTTTGTTTCATACCACTGATTCAAGAGACTTCTATCGAACTGCAGGAAAGGAGCGCCATGCATTCCGGCTATTCATTAAAGCCAAAGCCGCAAACATAAATACAATTAAAAACGGTCCAGTCACTCTTACTATTATTTATATGCCCTCCCTTGCATCGGTTCAGTGGCCTAAACACCGATCCCGCCCAAAGAAATTAAAATTCCCTTGCACGTCCGTTCCGATTAGAACCGACTCAATAGACCGGAAGCCTGCGTCTGTTTGGAAAAAAAGGGGGATTTCGGGGAAAAAAGCGGGGCTCGTTTCTATAGTGGTTAGAAACCATCTGGCCGAGAGCTTCTTTCAAAGCCGGCTTTCAACCGCATGACCTTGAAATTCACGAACATAAATTGAACATTAAATGATAGGAATTCCATCAAAATCGAAACACGAATTGACAAGCTCATATTTCTCTCGATGTTTTCGGTTTTATATCCAACTATCAGATTTAAATCCCTACAAATGAATATATGTAAAACAATATACATATATGCAAATTTACTTTCAAGGTTAAGAAAAGCCTTTTTAACATAAATAACTTTGACAGTAATACCCCCAAAACAATTTTTAGTAATATTTTAAAGCAATTATGTTCGATGCCATAAATAGTGTTTAATATTATCAGGTTACACATTCTCTAGATGTGCATGCAAACATACACACTACCGCCCCCCCCCATGATGCACACAATCCTTTAAAAGTGGACACCTGTTCAAAAGCAATTCCCCCTTTTTTTACGCAACTGTCAATAATGTGTTCATTAAGTTTTAGATCTACAAGTTGTTCACCTATCATAACTGGGTATGGGTGGCCTTCATAGACATGTTTTACTGCGCTTGCGTATATTTTTAGAGAAGTCAATGATTCAATTACAGAGTTAATTTTTGAATGCTGTTATAACTGAGTAAGCTGAGTGAAATCCAGTTTCTCTCGGAAAGTTGCCATCCTTCCTCGTGCTTTACCTTAATCTGCTACCTACATAAACATAGCCAGATAGTGACTTTTTTTAATTAATGAAAAGCAGAACCCGCTCTTTAGCAAAAACAGTAAACTAAAAACATTAATTACTAAATCATATTGCCACCCAATTTTTTCGGAAAACAGAGCAAAATACTAAACGTTGATCCAGCCACTTGCAATAAGCTCATATTTCTCTCGATGTTTTCGGTTTTATATCCAACTATCAGATTTAAATCCCTACAAATGAATATATGTAAAACAATATACATATATGCAAATTTACTTTCAAGGTTAAGAAAAGCCTTTTTAACATAAATAACTTTGACAGTAATACCCCCAAAACAATTTTTAGTAATATTTTAAAGCAATTATGTTCGATGCCATAAATAGTGTTTAATATTATCAGGTTACACATTCTCTAGATGTGCATGCAAACATACACACTACCGCCCCCCCCCATGATGCACACAATCCTTTAAAAGTGGACACCTGTTCAAAAGCAATTCCCCCTTTTTTTACGCAACTGTCAATAATGTGTTCATTAAGTTTTAGATCTACAAGTTGTTCACCTATCATAACTGGGTATGGGTGGCCTTCATAGACATGTTTTACTGCGCTTGCGTATATTTTTAGAGAAGTCAATGATTCAATTACAGAGTTAATTTTTGAATGCTGTTATAACTGAGTAAGCTGAGTGAAATCCAGTTTCTCTCGGAAAGTTGCCATCCTTCCTCGTGCTTTACCTTAATCTGCTACCTACATAAACATAGCCAGATAGTGACTTTTTTTAATTAATGAAAAGCAGAACCCGCTCTTTAGCAAAAACAGTAAACTAAAAACATTAATTACTAAATCATATTGCCACCCAATTTTTTCGGAAAACAGAGCAAAATACTAAACGTTGATCCAGCCACTTGCAATAAATACTCTACACGATAATTGGGAGAGCTTCCATCTTTTTCTTTGAGCAAGTATTTAACAATAAAGTATAATTTATGAGTATCACAGAAAAACAACACATTTCACACAGGAATTATATTTCTATAAAAGCCAGTTAAATTCTTTATAATGGATTTATATAAGAACAACTTAAACTGCACTAATAAGAGAACATCTAGTATCAAATACAAGATACAGAAAACTCTGTTTGAAATAACATCACTTAGTTACAACACTTGAAATTTCTGCTAAATACTGGTCATAATGTCACTCATCCAAGCGTCTCATTCAGGTAAGATTACATTCTTAGAGAATGAAATCCAGGATTCTTGCGCATTCCTCTTCCCCTACCTACAAACTCTCGAGAGGACTCTTGTATCGAAATATTTATTCCTATTTCAAGGAATCGCAAATATCCATGAACAGCCCTAGATTTGAATCCTGGATCAAAAGTGTCAGCAGCCATCTTCTATTAAAACATCATGTTCGGGGCATCCTTATTCAAGTAGAAAATAAGTTATTACAACGCAGTAGGCCGTGGTTACCTACGTTCGAAGAAATGGAGTCACTGAACTCCCTCCCTCCCACAATAAACTTTTTCGTATACTCTTTACTTATGTTTGTAGCAAACTACAAAACTTTCATGTTACTAATTTGTTCGGTTACAGGGAATCGAACTGGTAGCGGTCCAGCAACATTCAGGGACCTTAACCACTTGACGGCACACTAGTTGTCAATTGCCAAAGACACAAAATGTACGCAGTGCGTCCCGGATATGGTTCTCAACAACGGAAACGGCAGACTGCGTGAAGATTTGTAAAGTTTTTTCCATATTTAAGGGAGATACCTAGCCTGATTTCCTCAGAATGCATTCCACAAAAGCACACCTGTTGTGAGACAGATAGCCCTCAAGTGTTTACCATAATTAAGCAATTAATTTTATCCATCAGCTGGTGAACTGTTCCACAGCGCATATAGAAATTAAAATTACCTAATTACGATGACCAACTGATTTAGTTTATACCAGTAAGTACTAATTTAACTTTAATATTAGTACATGAAAAGATAGTAATGAAATATGTTTATTAATGAAGCAGTGATTAAAGCATGCTCATGCAGAGATCACCATAGATGCAATAAGATACGGAAAGTACACCGCTAATGATAAATAAACCATCCATGCTGCTGGGTTTATATGTATATAGCCGCTTCAGGGGGCTGTCGTCGTGAAGGACTTTCAAATGGTTTTAATATACATTACACGTGGAAGGAAACAAGAAAATCCTTACAGACAGTTAGCTCCGACCCCACATATGAAACTAAGATGAAACTAACAATGTTTCGAATTTCTGTCATCCTCTCATGTGATTGTAAGGACTTTAAATACGAAGACTGAATTTGAGCAGATTATACTTCGGATTTAATGTTATCATGCACCTTTAAAAAAACGTATTATACAATCAGAAACAAAATATGCGACATTTATTTGTTTTAAGCTCGATAATGATGTCTATGTGAATACTATGTTATAAATAGCTTGAAGAGGATGTAATTACAGTATAAAGATTTAGGAAGTTAACATTATAACTACAGTTCTACATTTTAAAAAAAGAATTAGCAAAGTTACTAGGTCATTTCACTATAGTATTCTCAAACACGCATTACTGATAACAGATAAGGTAAATTTAGACAGAAGAAATGTATGTGGATGGAACCGGCGATAATTGTGCAGATTCTTAATTTTAATCCGAGTTTTCATCCAATTATACAGATCACACAAAAGAAAATTATCCTTCGAGCTAAATATAGTATGGCACAAAACCACTCAAATTTACCATAAGGAACGACATAAAACTGACATTCCAAAGATTCCCTACATAACACTTATTGAAACAAATACATATATTTAATTAAGAATTAGTTTGAGAAAAAAATGTGGACCTGGAAGAATTGCAAAAGTGATTTTCGATTTTTAACGCATGACAGAATATTTTTGCTCCTAGAATGGTATGTCGAAAACACAATAAAATTGCATTCACCTTTACATTATGAACATATACAATTTCCTCAAATAATGAATCAGAGCGATCAAATTGATTTAAACATTTATAATGATACTACTTAATGCTAGTTATGGATACACTCATGATTTAAAAATTTGATCCACGCTTCCTTGCACTTATAAATTTTCATTTAAGGTGAAAAACAACTTTTTCAGAATTTTGTATTACAATTCAAAAGATCAAGCACGAAAATGTATGTAATTCTGAGAAGTAGTCTGGGATCAAAAGTTATATCAGTTATTTACGTAAATACCTTATTACACCTTAAAAAAAAAAAAAAAAAAAAAAAAAAAAAACAATCTTTTAAATCTAGATGTCTTACCTGAAAAGGCAAACTGTAGGGTAAGCTATTGTTACATCCGATGTCAGACGTGCCAGCACTACCCCGAATATCGGGGAAGTTTAGCTGGCCCATGTGATTCGGCGCACCACTCTCAAAAGTAAACATTAAGAAAGATTGATACCACGAATACTCCTTTTATCCTCCAGGAAACGCAACTCCCACCATCGAATAATTACGCGAAATGAAACGCCACAAAATGCTCACGAACTAAAAAGTCGGCGTTTAAATATCCAATCATATCCAACGGCGGCCAGTAATGAGATAAGCGCTGCTCGCGACGCGACTGGGGATTTCTGCCTTTGGGAAAAATTAGCCATAACCCAGAAGCATCAAACGAGGTTGCCAGATTGAAAATTCCCGCTCGCCGCCAAAATTCTCGCCAATGAGAGATAACCAGAAATAAAAATCGCAGCGGGGGAGACATTTTCTGCTCTCAAAAATGATCAACTTACCGACAACCTGGTACCGAAACTGCTTAAAAAACACGACTCAAATGCTATTTGAAAAAAAAAAAAAAAAAAAAAAAAAAAAACTTTTTTAAGTTCACTGGCAACCACAAAAGTTTTAAAAGCTGGTATAAAATGCATAAATATGGTGCATAAAAAATACAATAAACCAAACCATTAAACCCAACATTAGCTGGTTTCAATACTCCAGTGCTGAAAGGTATTAAATAATTTTATTACGACAATTCATGGGATTTTTCTTATAGTATCCTTCAAAAATTTAATGTAAAATTACTGTTTCTCTATCCCATCAGCAAACCGGACCCTGTAGAAAATGTTCAGAAAATCAGAAAATGTTCCCTTAAATCAGAAAATGATAATGCTAAATACACTATAAAAAGAAGGTACATATAGTCATTTACAATAACAAAATACTCGAAAGCATACGGGGTTAGAGAGAATGTCCTTCGAAAGGATCTAAGCAGCAGCCAGATTTTCCAGAAAGTGAAATAAATACCAATAGTCTTTCATACACTCGATCGCTGGTATGGCATATAGTTATTAAACTGCAAGTGATTGTTACTCTCAGTTCTCTGATATTTTTAAATCAGGATTTTTTAGGGGGGTGAGGAAAGAAGATGGAAAACAAATTAGAACAATAGGTGGTAAAACGTAAATAAAAAAATAAAAAAAATAAAAAAATAAAAACCCACTAAAGCAAAAAAAAAAGTGTAAGCTAAATAATCGTCATCATTTATTATAACAACGTGCAAAAAAAAGTCTGACTCTTCATCTTATTTATTTTCTTAGATGCAACGAGAGGTAGGCACGGATGAAATCAGGAATTACGAATAAACATAAGATTTGATATGCATTAATAAATAATACATATCCATCAAAACGAGCATTATTTTCAAATAATCAATTAACACAGAGAGAGAGGGGGAAAAAGGGGGGAACTCCACTCTGAATTCTTTTTAATAAGACACAAAAAATAATGACACATGCTTCGACAAGAAATCGAAACCGGGATTTTTCAATGCGCAGGTGAATGATCTAACATTACGCTATCAAAGCTCAACTGACCAATTCTCGCTTAACTCTTTACTGCATGATTTTTAATGCTTCTAAAAGTTTTTTTAGCACGACAAGTTCATACATATCGCAAGCTTATGAATAGCACGAGATAGTGCCAGAACATGAATTCCCTTATTCTCACCCCCCCCCCTCGAGTGCGCTGTGCGCTATACTATCGTAGAAAGTGGCATTCTCTTTACTGCATGATTTTTAATGCTTCTAAAAGTTTTTTTAGCACGACAAGTCCATACATATCGCAAGCTTACGAATAGCACGAGATAGTGCCAGAACATGAATTTCCTTATTCTCACCCCCCTCGAGTGCGCTATACCTATCGTAGAAAGTGGCATTCTAAAGAGTGTTCTTTCTCAAAGCATTGCCTTCTCTTGGAATTCTTCATATTCAACATCCAGACTATTATTTTTCAGTGTTATAAATGAAATGTTACAAATCATATCAAGGCATGGTTCTGTCAAAACGTAATGCTTAAAAACGATTTTATTGTTACCTCCTCTTGATTCAGATTGTGAAACTTGTAAGGAAGAGTTGATTCAATTTCCCCCCCCTCCCTCACGTGTTTAATGCCCAATCTAATTCTACGCAAACCTTTCTTTCTTCTCCCCCCCTTTTTGAAGCAGATTCCTCAAATTACACAATTTTTCTTTCTCTGAGTATCAAAAACTAACATTCCTGAAAAAAAAATTAAAAAGTGGGCATTAAAAAAAAAAAAAAGGACAGATAATTAATACTCACGAAAAGCTATTGCTCACACTTGAACACAAAATATATTACAAACCTCTTTAAATATAATTCATACTGATAAAATTAAAATCATCAAATTCAGTATCAAATCAAAACAAGATCAAAATTCTGAACGTGAACTTCCAATGAATTGGAACCATCATTAAATCTGATAGCTTAAACAAGCAAAAATCAGCAACGTTTTTATTTTCAGAAATTTAAGGGCAGTAACTCGTGTAACAGAAATTGAACCAACATCTAAATTACATATCAAGAAGATTATGTGAGTATAAAAAAAAATACTTATCCTCCCCTCTGTTTAAGTCGAATTGCTGACTTAAAGAGAAAATCTAAAACGTTATTTTTTTTCTTTAATTACGCCTCAGAAATCTAATACGTCACTTTAAAATCCATACCAAGCCACGACGTATTTTCAAGGTTAGACTGGTCATTAAAAGAAATTCTGTAATGCATCAAAATAAAATTAAACCGCACTTCAGCTTTTTATTAAAGTTTAAACATGCATTTCCTAAATGCAAGCTTTAATGCCCGTAAAAAAAAAAAAAAAAAAAAAAAAAAAAAAAAAAAAAAAAAAATTAAGTTATTCGACTATAGAAAAGCACACAACGGCTATGTGCCCAAGAGAAGAGATGCCTTCGTGGAGGACGTGATGGAAAGTGGTTCGTATCCATGTTACGCATAAGGAAAACGACAAAAACTAACTATGCAACCAAGCTCCTTCGCCTGAGATCGAATCTAGGTCAAACTTCCAATATTTAGCGGTCTTAACCACTCGGCCACTAGAACTGCTCTCCACCTTTGAAAAAAAAATTAATAAAACTTACAGAAGTCTCATATGAAGTTGTAGGAGGATTTTTCTTATTACGAAATGCGATTCGTGCCGCCTTTATCGACTTATGTGCATAGCACTACGCTTCAAAAGTAACTCAATGGATACAAATAAATAGCGCAGACGAAAAATTAAGCACTGACAGAAAAAAAAAAAAATAATAATTTTGATATAGTACACAACGAAGGATTAAATTTTACGGATTAGGTGTGCTCTTGCTCGTCGTCTTTAAATTTATTTTATTTATTTAAAATCCTCGTCTTTAATTTACTTATTTAAAATTTATTTATTTAAATTTATACAACAACAACAAATTTATGACCATGTCTCTTCCCCTCAGCATCACCGAAAGGTCAGCTTTCCGGCCAAAGGACGTTAAGAAGGTCTTCAGAAGTAAAATTTATTCACACAGCTTGAATGAATTACATTCAAATCTTTGTCCTGCCTCGGCGAAAAAAATTGTTTAGGCGTTATTTCAGGCGAGACCTGAAGAGTTTACATAAGAAATGAAGGAGATTATAGAAATACTTGGAAATTATCTTGTTCGAGTTAGGAAGGAAATAACACCCCGTTTTATTAAATGTGAAAAACAACTTCCCAACAGAAAGATTCGAAGATCAAAACTCTTCCTCAATAAAAAATTTTTCTTCCTCAAATTTAATTTTACATTTAAAAAGGCTAAAAATTCTACAAAGAATACCTCTTATGGAATGGGACTTGTATCCAAACAGATATTTCACAATCACAGCTACAATTCACAGTGAAACAACTGGATGATAAAAATATAGGGTTGGTTTTAGTTTATGTGATTATAGCAAAGCTTCGAGGGCAAGCTGCCTAAGAGGGGGTTTGAGGGAAGGGTATACACGTTACACACGAAAACGCCCATGCAGCCAGCCCATTCGTGTGATCTGAACACTGGACCGAACTACCAGAGTTCAGCGACTTCTCGGCCGCTGATGGGTCTAAAACTACAAGGAGAAAAGCTATAAAATAAAGAACAGTAATAGGATGATTTCGTTTGAACAAGAAATTTTGGGCACTGGAATTAAAAGAGGGGGAAGAACTTTTAAACTGCCATTAAACAAAAAATGTTAGGGATACATTTTAATCATTAAGTGAATCAGCTCACCATGAGTTCTTGCTTAATTTGGAGTTTGGAGACGGATTTATTTGGGTACATTATTAGATTATGGCAAAATCCAAGTCTAAGGGAAAAGGTGCCTTTGTGGAGATCTTTCTAAGAGAAGCCGACTTGTATTCACGTTACATACAGGGAAAACCATCAAAAATTGCATGCAGTCAATCCATTCGGAGATCAATGAAGAAGCCAAGTCGAACTAACAATGTTCAGCGGTTTAATCCGCTAAGCTACTGGTCAACCGCAGTTTTGAAACGAGCAGATGTAATAAACAGATACAGGCCTAGTGATTCCATTAGTTTTTGGAAGACATAATACAGAAGCTTAATGAACTACTATAAACGTCTCCTAAAGAAATCATAAATACGCAAAATTTAAACGCACGGAATACACAAAATCCAGCTGAAATACAGTAGGTGTTACTGCAGTGATTTGATTATAGGGGACATCAGTGGTCGAGTGTATAACACCGCTAAACATGGTAGTTCGACCCGGTTTAAATCCCGGTGAAAAGGTTGGCCGCATAGCCTTACCAAAAGTCAAATGTAACGTGAATACGAACCAATTTCCTTTAGAATGTTTTCTTAAAAATTCATCCCCGAAGGCGACTCCCCTTAGATAAATAGCCCTCGCGTGCTTTACTATAATCAAATTAAGCACACTAAACCCTTAGAATGTTCCAAAAGGGCAAGCCTCCCCTTTAGCAGATAGCCCTCGCCGTAATTGATAAAATAAATAATAATCCATTATTGCAAAGCAAGCAAGCAACGACTGTGCCCTTTCTAGGAGAGCTTTCTAAGGGAAACTGATTCGCATCCACGCAATGCAGAAACATCATACAGCCAGCCGTTTGCCAGGAAGCATATATCGGTGAACTGCTATTTATTGTTGAGCAATTTACTTGGCCCGAATAGGGTAGAAAATGAGAGCCAGTGAAATTACTTTTTAAATCAATTATAGTTCATTTTAATGCAAATCAATCTATTAGCAACTAATAATGTGTACCTTGCTTCAAAAATCATTAGAAATCGGAACTTATCGGTTCTTTAAGTCCATGCACTGGAGCTATACTCATTCACATAGCTCCCCTTAGGTCGGTAAAAGAATAAAAAGCGATGTTTCGCGCTACTATGAAATAAAATATCTTTATTTCACATTATGTAATATGTTTTTATGCGCTCTAAGGTTTCAACATTAATGGCGTCATAACTCTAAATTAGAGATATTTCTCACTTGAAGATCGAGCAATTACACTACACAAAAAATGCTCCCAAATGCTGATAATATTCTGTACGCTGCACATTTTCCGAATAAAATCCATGTAAGCAGTTTATCTACAATAAAAGAGGATGGGATACATTCTATAAACGAAAAGCACACGAAGATTCATTCTATAAAAGGCAAAGCACACGAAGATAACCTACGAAAACTTTCCAGAGGAAACTATACCATTCACATAACACACAAAGAAAACAAGAAACCTAATAAATCTAAATTAAAAAGATCTAATATATCCACAAAGCAGAATAATGTCTCTTATTTGATAAGAATATAACTGGTTTTCTCTGCAGCTCTTATGTGGTCAAACACGTTACAATACGGAATATTCTTCCCCCAGCTGTACAAAATCACATTTATTGGTGAGTACAAATATCCCACGGTTCTTAGTGCATCATGGTCACTCACACTGATCTAAAAATAGAATAATATTAGATACACCTAGATAATATTATCTGTAAGTCAGCTTACAACCTATTTGTAGCGACAGAAGCATCCTTAAATAAGGAACTATCTAATTTATCAAATTAAGACGCTTCTATTCGTCTTTCTTATAGGATGATAACAGTTCTATACTCATCGATGATAATTATTACAGCAAGGAATACTGTACAAACAGGAAAGCTGATCGCTTTTTCACGATAATCGCTGACCACAGATAACGAATAATAACTTCCAAATAATAAAAGCAATAAGCTGATGACACTTGTGAATTGTACGTATTCATGTAAGTGCCATTTGATAAGTTCAATAACCACTTGTCTCGGAAGAATTTATTACAAGTAATTCAAACCCCGAAGGGCTGCCTTGCAGTCCTAAGCTAATGTTAACCCAATTTCACTACCACAGAACGCTGAACTAATTACAGTAATGCCGGAACAACGAAATACAAAGGTCGCAATCGCAAGATTGCCCTTAAAATCTTGACTAATTTATAACGGTAAATAACTCCACTCTATCATTACTTCCGCTCGTAAAGGAATTCAGTCCCCTGAGATGTACAGGAAGATAACGCGCTTGAGAAATAAATGTGAACAGTATTGTGTTTAGGGTTTTTTTCTTTCCCCCTCCCTATTCCTTTCAAATGGGATACTTAAAGCAATTGCAAATAATCTCAAAGTCTGCGATTTGTATTTGCGAGTATATTTAAATAAATCATGCCGATATGATGAAAAAAAGATTTCAACAGAGAATATCTGGATGATGTTTATGAAACATCTTCCGCACAAACTGTGTATTTTAAGATTCATTCCTTTCGCAAAATAAAAATTATTCAATATATGAAGTGACAGTCGTAAATTAAAGCTTAATGAAGCAAGACGCAATTTAAGTTTGACGGCTCAGTTTCATCGAATCAATTTTGCAATGCTTATTAAATGCTTACTTGATTTCGCGTGATTATCGCTAGTCAATTGGCGAGGCAAAGTATTCTCGTTCATACTCCTCCGCTCCCCCCTTTTTGTAAGAATTCGTCTTTTGGGGGGGGGATGGACTCGAGTAGGGTAGGAATGAACTTAAAATAAAGGAAAATGAGAAAAGCACGAACCCTTGAATTTAGCTTGGAATATTATGCACAATTGTCTAATCAAATACTGATGAATGTATAAAAAAAAAAAATAGATATCGCACACAAAATTTAAAATTTGCATGATCTGGATAAATTTCCCTTTGCAAAGAAAACAAAGTATGAGGAAATATGTAATCCTGTATCTGTGGGCGAAAGAAAAAAAAATATTACTTGTGCGCATAAAATTCATTATAACTGAAACAAAGATTCAAAACGCCCACTATCGTGCATACGGTAAGAGTGAGTCCCAGGCAACTGTTACAACCGCCGCATAAGTCTTGCAAACAGATCTTGAATATTTGAGCTACCTGAGTTCTCTGAATGGAAAGTTTATATTACAATAAATTACTCTGTCGGAAATTTTCGGATTTATCGGGCGCAAAAACAAACTAGCTCAAGATAGTATGAATGCAAAATTTCGTGTACAGGGTATGCAAATGCACAATTTCATGCATCGGGTTTAAAGGGGAAAAAAAAAAAAATCACGAATGCATGATGCAATTTCAGCAGCTTCTCTGATAAAATTAAATTGAATTTTACACACATAAATAACTACTTATTTGCTTATGCATTCATGAAAAGCTGCTAAGCATTTGTGCTTAATGAGAAATGTCGTTTTGAGTATCATAGATTTATGATGCTCTCATTTTCTCCAAATTTAATGTCTTTATAAGAAACAAAGAAAACAGTTGGATTCGCTAAAAGAATTATGAAAACCTTCCCCAATATTACAGAGTTCGTGCCAAATTTAGCAAACTTTCAATAAAATGTTTTCCTCTCACCAATCCTATGTCCTTTTGAATGTCTTCTCCAATAATGGAAAGCCCTTAAAATATGGTAACCTTTGCGCTTAAATCAGCAAATCAAAGAAAGGGATTTCCTAAAGCTGATTCGTCAAGCTTTAACTGCGGAGTTCTTCATTACATTTGAATCTGAACCACCTCAATCTATACAATGGATAATCTTTGTAGTGAAAAATGAAACTGTATAAGTCCAGCCTTAACCATAAGTATTACCCAGAAGTCCTTCATTTCGTGACCCAACAGCGGCCGGGCGGTGAATTTGCTGAACACTGGTAGCTCGAATACCGTCGAACTGACTGGCTGCATAGGAATGTCAGAGGTTTCCTTCACGTGTTAGTGAATACACATGAAGCTTCCCTTAAAAACTTCTCCACGAAGCTATCCCTGCCAATATGTCGACAGCCCTCGAGTTGCTTTGCGCAATTAATCAAGCAACCAAAACCTTTGTTGCAAGAAGTTTTGAACTCTTAGCTCCTTAGGCAAAACATTCTAACAGAAGAGAATAAATAAGTCAACCCGACTTCACAATTTCCTTCCGAAAACATAATAAACGAAGGTCATATAATTTTAATATGAAATATGGTATTGTCCAGCAGTATGCTATCGAAAATAAAGCTTATTATAGAAAAACACTCCTTTGAAAGTCTAACGACAATCATTAAATAAAATAACAATACACTTGCGCTGACAACCATTTTTGTCCCATTTTAACTAAAACTATTTTTTCCTCACAATTACATGCTTAACATGTAGCTCATAAGCGTACACAGAAGCTAAAATAGAAAATTATGCAGTAATTTATTACCCTAGAGACTCTCAATATGACAAAAATTAATAAAAATCTCAACATGTTTTCCTTAACTTGTTAACCTTAGACTATCATCGGTTTACGTCAAAAATGCAAACTCAATTTTTAATTGAACTTACGTAGGCGGTATCCACTAACATAACATAAAAAAAATAAATAAATAAAAAAATAAAAAATAAAAAAAAATCAGAAACTGACCAATAGGAAGCAATCGATTTTTGAGTAAAAAGACACACTGACTAACGAAATAATGCGCTTTCAAGATCAAGCATTAAAATGATCTATTGTGTTTTTTTAGCATGCCCGATTTCGTGATAAACACAGATATTATGATAATGAACTCAAAGACTTGAATCAATGACAACATAGAACCGTTCCACAACTGGTACTGAAACATCATCACTTGTCAGTTCGAGTGACAGTATGCAAACATGACCTTAACAAAGACACTGCCCGGAAAACTGCTGTGGAAGATTTGAACAAGGAAAAAAGTGCCCTGGTTTAGCGCGGCATGTATCTAATCGGGCTGCTGCAAATTATTAAAAGAAACTCATGTAGAAGGCTAAATAAAGTTACTTAGTTCAAAACTCATTTCCCCTTTATTTCTTTTACTGTAACGAATTCAGTCTTAAAACTCTGTAGATGAATTGAGTATTTACAAGTTTATGAGCTTTTAAAACACCTTCCTAAAAAAGTTTTTAAATAAATTTTAGTAACAACTATACAATGCTTACACCAATAAAATATTAATTTTACAAAATTGTCAAAAAAAGAATTAAATATATTAACTAACTAGTCGCTACGCGGCCAGCCCTCGTCTAGCTTTTAAATGTACCGGAAAAATGCCTAAAGGGATTAAATTTAAAAACTGCACACAATTTTACTCTGCAAAACAACTTTATCAAAAAAAATAGTTCAATAAAAATGTATTACATATAAAAAAATTACAATGAAATAAGCAATATCCCTTAATATAAATATTACTAATAAATAAATTAACCAACTTCTTGTTGCCTTCTCTCGACAAACATCCAGTATCCAAGAGAAACATTAAATTTAAAAACTGCACAGAATTATCGCCTTCATTTTCCTGAGTGACATCAGTGCTGATATCAGCAATAATGGCTGCATGCCATTGTTGCTGATATAATGAGAGAGAATTATCGATTTTACGCGATTTCATCAAAAAACATTTTTTTTAAATCTGATTCGAATTTTGAAAAAATCGCTTCGAGGCGCACTGGGTCTATTACAGGGGTGGCCAAAGTGCAGCTCGCGAGCCTGATACGGCTCTCGCACGCAATTTGTGAGGCTCATTCATATAAAATATATGTATGAAATATCTTAAACTAAAACTATTCAGTGTCCAAAAAGAAGTAATTAATTAGTTTAGACTCTTTTTACAAAGTTACCTCCTCCACTACTTCTATAATGATGTAAATATGAACTTAAGGCTTTTAGAAATTCTAGATGCGGCTCTCGAACATTCCTGAATTCAAACGTGCGGCTCTTACTGACATGAAGTTTGGCCAACCCTGGTCTATTAGCTTACGTGCAGCACCAACGAAAGACACACACTCACTGACAGACTCTTCCTTTTATTATATGTAGAGATTACATTAAAAAAGACACGAAACAAGAATCAACGGCTCGAAAAGGAGAGATGCTCCTTTGCTACACATCTAGGAGAGCTGAAATTTTTTAATAATAAATTAATATCATGCACTTAACTATTTACGAAATTCATATTACTGGAAGAAAATCCAAATTTATAATAAAAAAAAATGACCCAACGAATGCTGGATTTAATATTTTCCGAAACCTACGTAAAAATCAAAACAAATATTTCCCTGCTAAAAATATATCACTAAAAGAAATAAAGTCCTTAAAAAAAAAGAGAGAGAGAGATAGAAAGAAAAAGAAGAGGAGCAGGAAGCTTCCTGAAAACAAATAAGAGGAAAAGAACATTTTCGGGAAAATGCATTTTTTAAAATACACACCAGTTAGTCACCGAATTTTGCCCTTTAAACATATCGCACGGAGTGTAAAAGAACTGAAAAAGTGGTACGAGGGGGGGGGAGGCAGCACCTTCCTCTCGTATAACGGATTGAAGCCCCTAAACGGAAGCAGAGCAGCAGATGTATGTCACGCTTTGTGGCCACACGCAATATTATCCCAGGGATGCCTTTTCCACCTGTTTCACATTGGGTGCCACAGTTTGCAAAAAATGTGACGTTGAAAAACACAATGGGATGGTGTCTGTGGCTCTAAAAAATTGAAATATAAAAAGAAACAAACTGGTTGGTTAAACGTTTATTTCTTTTTTTAATCCTAGACAGTGAATTCAAACTTACAAGAGGCAGGAAGAGTACGATGACGCAAAGATGAAACTCGGATGAAATTGTTCCACGTTGAGAAAAAGGGGTAAAAGTGTTAAGTTAAACATGAGTGTAAAATTTAACCGCAATAACTATTTATACGAAGTATTACTTTGCGGTGGCATTTAAAGTGATGCCGATATTTTTCATATCAAAATAAGCCTCAAATTTTCAAAATAACAGAAACTATAAGTAATAATTGCAAAATGAAACAAAATATCAGACAAATAAATCATATTCATGTCAATGAATGGTGTCTCTGACTACCTCCTTAAAATTAATACACTTACAAGAGTTGGAAGTGATGTGGATGATGCCCAAGAAGCACGCTAACACCTGATAAGTGATAATAAAATGAAGCAGATACGCAATAATTATGTATATTATACAAAAGCAATGCATGAAATCAGTTTTGGCTATATTCTGCCCAAATTATATAGAGCTTCCTTAAGAAAAACGCGAATAAATAAGATAGTAATGGATCCAGATACTCCAAATACAAACCTTCCCTTAGATGCTTTGCCGTATTCAATTTAAAGGAAAAGTCCGCTCATAATTTTGCTTAACTATTTTACACGCAGTTATTTGCATCTGAATTATTTTCTGTAATGCAAGCCGCCTGTAACAAAACTTGTTATAAAAATTCATTGCAAATACGTGTTGCACTTAATGATTAGCTCGTAATTCATACTATTAGTCAAGTTGACTTAGCCCTGTTTCCGATCCCTTTTGTTTAAACGGGCTGTCAAATGAAGTTTTCATGATTATCTCCTGTGAGAGGTAAATAGCTTCTATTATAAACTGACAAACCCTGCACTACGGCATACCATCCCACAGACATAAGTCCATACATCCGTCAGCGTGCATTGTAAATACACATTTATTTCTCCTTATCAAAGTTACGCGCAGGCCCGTTCCTGGGGGGTCGAGCGTCTGCGTCAGGTTTTTCATGCGCCCCTTTAAAATTATAAATATATAATTTAATAAGTTACTTTGGACATAAAAGCCTTTTTTACCGCCGCAAAATCGTTGAATAATGTATTTGTCCTCGCACAGATAACTTCCACTTTACAGGATACGACCGAATTTAGTGCTCCTTAATTTATTCGCCAGCATGAGGGGCATTCACTGCATACCTGCCGAGAACGAGCCTGGTTATGTGCATTTACATATATCTTTGAAATGGCCAAAATTAATGAGTTAGAGAAATATAATGAAAACTGCGCTTTCATTATATTTCTCTAACCCATTAAAAATATATGCAGTTTTTAACATAAGATTACTCCATAGTTTGTTTCACTGCAACAAACTGGAATACATGCAGAATGATTTCAAAGTGGATGTCATATTAAATTGTTATCCACAATGGTTACGTATATGTGGTACACTGGGCTTTACAGAAATTTTTAATAATGATCACAATTACATCTAAGTAATTCGCTCACCAGCGGCCGAGCGGTAAAGTCGCTGAACACTGGTAGTTCGGTCCGAGGTTCGAATCCCGCGAACGGGCTGGCTGCATGGGTGTTTCCGTGGTTTTTCCCATGTGTAACGTGTATACGAGCCAGATTCCCTTAGAAAGTCCTCCACGAAGGCATCCATCCCCTTAGGCAGATAGCCTCGAGGCTTTGCCGTAATTAAATAACCTAACCTAACCATCTAAGTAATTATAAGTTTCAGGGCCAGTTACTTTCTTAATTACGCAATTATAATTACCGGCCGCAATTAAAATGTAATTTGAATTACTTTGTACAGGTAACTTCCACTTTACAGCATTTTGTGTATTTAATTTGCAATTGAAAATTAGATTACGTGATTATAATGCGACTGCAATTACATCGTTTTTGTAATTACACAAAGGCAATTAAACTCTAAGTATAATTAATTACGAAGTAATTGTAGAATTTTATTATAACTACAATGTTATTGTAAAGCAATTAAATTTCGTCCTACTCTACTACAAAGGCAAGATGGAATAATGACTAAATGAAACCAAAAAAGTAAGATAATACTTATTTCTCCATCAAATTTTTTTTTGCTTTTAATCATTTTCAATTACACCCTCGCGCATTCAACTGCTACAGTTACATTACTAGATTCGCTAAAGGGAACAATAAAAAAAAAGTGTCAGAAGAGGAGAGAAAAAGAACAGAATAAATACCTTCGTCAATTTTCAATTACAAATTTTCAATTACACCCTCGCGCATTCAACTGCAACAGTTACATTACTAGATTCGCTAAAGGGAACAATAAAAAAAAAAAGTGTCAGAAGAGGAGAGAAAAAGAACAGAATAAATACCTTATTATTAGAAAAAAAAAAAAAAAAACATTTAAATGGTAGCTGGGTTCTTGGGTCGATTTTCTAAAAGAGAATAGCTACTGGCGACACTAAAGTTCCATGGCGAAAGACGCATTTCTTCCCAGTTTCTACTTGCGTCCTCGAAGATAACTGGCACTGGTGTTGGTGACACTTTAAAATTTACGAGTGTGTCTGCTCCCAAATGGTTCTTAAATATTTCGCTTTTTACTATCATACGATTTTACGAAGTGGACGCAGAAAATGGGGCGCAAAAGGCAATAAAGGCACCGAGCTGGGATTTTAGGCAGGTTACTGCTGAACTCTAAAATGTTATTTAGCGCACCGTAAAAACGAAATGGAAAGTGAGCCTAGCTAACTGAGAACAATTACATAAGAGTATTGATCGATAGTTATGAAATTTGAGAAGGCTACGGCATAAAATAAAATACTCCACGGCGCACAACGTTATTTACAGAATTAGAGCTTCAAATATATTTATATTACACAAAGCTATTATATAACACAAGACACTAAAATATATGAACGAAAATAAATGCCCGAGATCAGAATTTAAAGCAGAACAACCCTTGACTATAGCCTAGCAAAAGGAATTAATTGGCCTCTTTTTCCTCTTCACTCTCCAAAACATCACTCCCGAAACTACGCAAAGATAAATACATAAACAATAAATAATTTGAGATTTGATTACAGAAAAATCACTGCGTCGTAAATAACAAAGATAAATAATTTAGGCTTCTCGAAATCCGTTTAACGTTTCTAGTTTCATATAGCATCTAACAGAACGTTGATTTTAACAACTTATAATTTGAACTGGCAAGTAGTTTATACCAGTGGTTTTCAACCTTTTCTGCCCTAGACACCCCTTTCAGCACTGCCGAGGATCATTCCACTCCTTTCCAAAACTCGAAAAATGCATAAACATTTATTCAAATTCAGATTATTTTTTAAAGTGTTTCATAAATTAAATAAGAAAAACTATAGAAAAAGTTTATAAATACAAAAAAACTTGAATAAAAGTAGTTTTTTTACATTTAGACATGAAAAATGAATACTTAACGGTAACTTAAAGGCTGACCACATTCCCCCCTCCCCCAGCCTGAGAAACCCTGTTTTAAACTAATACTTTTTTAATATAATGCATTCTGGAGCATGTTATCTCTGAATTCATTTCCTCTTGGCTACATATGCATTAATATTTACATTGTATTTCTTCGATTCTAAGATGATGTGTACTATATATAAGACACGTTCATGACAATACTATCAACAGAAACCGGAGGGGTCTCAATATCAATACCATCACCCCCCCCCCCAAAAAAATAAGAGATCGAGACTTATGCAAATAAAACTTTCATATTTATGTAGCACATATTTTTAAATAATTAACTTCAGTTCAATTAATTAAAAGCAACAGACTATCTATTAAAATTAGCAGCTTGAAAAAATTAATCACTCAGGAAAAATCTGGCATGCCTAACACACCATTGATTCTACCATGCAACCCATTTTTTATGCCATTTATAAAGGAAAATTCTCACCTTAGAATTGAAGAAATACAGTACATCTTCTTTAGATGAAAATTTGTCCTTACGACATAGTACTTACTGACAGAATATTACTGGCCGAAATTTTATTTTTACATGTCACAATTACAGATGCTGCTCAGACGGTATACTGTTTAGGGGAGCCTACAGCGGTACCCAGAGTCTGGGTTCAAACCACCCCTTGGGGTGCTCTCCCTCAAAATTGGGGTAGAAATAGAAATCCAACCTCCTTGAGGTTTTCGCAACCATTTTTTGATGAAATACAAGGACAAGACAACAACAACAGTTACTGATATTTAAAGAATTAATCCTGTCTTTGCAATATTCAGCTGGTAGCAAAATTATAATCCCGCCCTTAGTTTTGACAAAAACAATACCAAAAGCACTTGCATACAAAGTATCTAAAGAAGCATTTCCCAACATTAGGCCCATGCCCCACAGGAGGGCAATTCAAAAACGGACTTATCCAGAGTTTAAGAGGACAAGGGATGTCCAAATTTTCATTATTTTCTTGAAAACATCAAAATGGCGACCACCTGAATATATAAATAGTATGTAAATTCAAATGTGCCATACATATTTAAATATGCATTTTTTGTCTACATTTACTCCAGTTTACATTAATTTTATTAGTTTTCAATTAATCTTATATTTATTTCTTTCAGCCCATAGTGAAACGACCGGTACGAGCAAAGAAAAAATTTGTAAGTATTTGGAGGAATATTTAAAATTTGTTTTCATACCTAGTGCCCATGATGAACAGTCATCTTTTTCTCTTTAAACATGATTAAATAATAAAAAATTTTTATTATTTTTCACTTTTGAAATTGATTTCTAAAATATTTTTTTTTGGTTGGTTGGTAACAGTTTACATTATTTTATATAATTATAAACAAAGGCATTTAAAGTAAGAATGTATTTATACTTACTGTATACCATTTTTTAATCTGAATTTTGATTTTCAAAAAATTATGTTGGAAATTCAATCTAGAAATGGTGATAATCACATGCAGTAACAGGAAGAGCAAGAACTACCATTACATTTTACAAATTAGTCTACAAAGATAATAATACTGATATTGACAGTATTAATTCTCTTCAAAATATGTGAAGACGAGGTTCTGAGACGAAAACAAGATGTATAAATAAATTCCTGATTTTTTTCCTGATAATAAATTTCTAAATCATCTGCAATTTCACAGCACAAAACAATGCAAAATTTAAAATAAATATTTCATTAGTTCCTCATGAAATCCTAACATCAAACAGTAAAACAATTCATAAAATGATGTGAAAATGCAATCATCTCACAATGCACAGAGTTAAAAAATATGCCAAGTGAGAATTCACTTATTATTTCCTTGTGAATAGTTTGAACTACCTTAAAATACAGCAAAAATGGATTTACTTCATTTAGATGGGGACATTTCAGATAATTCATGGTCAGCATTGCTTACATAAAAAATTGGAATTTTTGAATGGCTAGGGAAAAGGTACTTTATTTTTGGTAATTTCTTAACATATTTCACATAAAATAAATGTTTAAAGTTTACCTTATAAACTTTTACTTTCCTTTAACTGATATAAAAGAAAAATTATGCATTTACAATACAAAAAATAATTAAACTTTTATTTTTATTAGAATAATATTATCAAACAACCGTCTCACAGATGAAGTTAGTAGTAGCACAATTTAACAGTATTAATAGACATTAAGCATGACTGCAACATTTAATAGCATAAATAAATGATACAATTCCCGACAAGACATATTCACAATTTTATTAGCGATGTACAATTTCACTGGTCACTGCCTATGTTTTTTTATATAACATATTTACAATGCTTCTGCAATTCAATAGCAGGGAATAAAGATGAGAATTTTACTGCTTTGTTACTCTAAGATATTGGCTTTTTGCTTCATCGTCAACAAAACTCTAAAACTAATCTATTCCTAGTTTGTCACATTCGTATTTACACGTGCATTTTGATACATTTCCCTACTTTTCAGTTAACCAGGCATAAGTCGCAGTTGGGCACTAAATTGATAAATATGATAACTTGTTAATTTCACCTCATGAGCAATTATGCAATAATATCACTACAGATAAAAAGAAAGTGAACATCAATCCAGTAATTTTCCTTCCACAATGCTCAATTACTAAACTGCTGAAATTTTATTATCATTTATTTCCATTTTTTATTTATTAAAGAAAGAATTAATATTAAAAGAACCCCATTTCAAAGCTGCCTACAGACGAAACCAGTCATCAGAAAAATTAGTGGTGGACTTAATGAAAAGATATGAATGTCATGTAGATAAAAAATTTGTTACTGCCACCAGTGAGCATTGCATTAATGAATCTAGACACACATTTACAAAATTTTACAAATTTTATTACAAAACATATTCAACATGATGGCCATCATTTTCAGCTACCATCTGAAATTGCAAGATATATTTAACAGCTGACTGAAATGTAAGTTGGGATATGTTAACAGATGACAAAGAATGTTGGCTTTAGATCAAGTAAAGTTCTTGGACTACCATAACTTACTAGTTATTTCAAATGCCCCAAAGCCATAAATTACATTGATTAAAGTCTGCAGACCAGGGTGGCCACATATTTACAAAAGTTCCAGTTGACGGCACATTCTTATGTACAATGACACCACAGAACATTCATAACACACCGTGCAATATGTGGAAGAGATCCATCTTGCATAAAGAAAAAAAGACACTGACATGTTTACAGAGCTTAAAACATTTTGTTCTCTTAGAACAATGCATATCGATGCTCAGTGATCAAGCATGTCACTGGACCTGTAGAACTTAACTCCTTGAAGAAGTATGAGCTGAGAATAAATGATGCAAAAAATCCATACCATACCATCACTTTTGGTGAATGCAACGAAACGTTTGAGATAGGGTACGGATTTACTTACAAATTGGGCAGTTGTGGTAGTCACTGCACCGTCTAAATGAAAATATGCTTTTTCTGTCCAGAGGATATTTCAATGCCATTGTGAAACAATCTCAAAGCAAGAAACTGAAGTGAGAACCGGAGTTGAGCATCATAATCATGTGCACGCAACTTCTGCACCTGTGAAGGTTTGTAAGGATAATATTGGATGATATTCCACTATTCCACAAGATATTATGGATAGTTGAATGTAGCCTATCCAATGCTTCTGCTATATGCAGGACATTGGTACTGAAAGTCTGAAGCTGTGTCCTCTACCACCTGAAGAGCTACCTCATGTACTGCTTCTGCAGAAATGGGTTTTCTTCCTCTTCCAGGATGAACTGAAAAACAATCCTGTTTTATCAAATTTCATTATTATTTTCTGAAAGTTTTTAATATTCACTGGACCTTTTGAATTTCCTTGTAAGTCCGAAATTTCCATACGGCAACTACTGCAGAATTAAGGCTTTGGTAAAACAATTTTACTAAAGAAGTAAACACTTTTAAATTTCATAAACTTATCATTGTGAGCAGCAAGCACACTGAAAACAAAATCTCTGTGAATGTTCCTAGATTTTATAACAGCTGCTACATAACATCAACAGATTTACATTTTTACTACAGGTTTTGCAAAGTAAAATGCTCTCAAGTGATTCTATTTGTAACTTTTCTTTCACTGAAAACATTCCCATCACTTCATTAAGACTGCCACAAAAAATTTAATGATTTCCTGATGACTGGTTTTGCATGTAGGTAGCTTTGAAGGTAATACTGTTCTTTAATTTTGGACACCCTGTATGAATAGTCACAAATTCTTCCACGACAAAGAAATGATCCATTCTGAAAAATTTTGTTTGAAGAACCACAAAATGAAATTTATCTTACTACTAACTACTAAAGCATAAAAATGGCCCTTCAGTGAAAGATTATATCATGAGAAAAAAGTCTTACAAAACACATGCTGGTTTAAAGGTTCACACATTCTTTTTCTGACAGTTATTCAGTTTATTTACTTCTGATGTCAAGAGCTTAGAATGGAAGTACTTTGACAACAGCAACTAAGAAAAATTACTAACAACTGCTGACTGAAAGAATAGCACGCATTCTTATTTGTGAATTTCTGCATTTATCTTCCCCCCAATATCTTTTGGATTTATTAGAATAACCATTCTAATTTCATGAAGCCCTGTATACCATTAGTGCTGTCTTTCTCATTTCTAATTTACTTTCACTAGAACATTTACATGACATCAAGGGGCTCTTCATTCTCCAAGAAACACCTATAATCCTAATATTGCTTAAGCTTTGCACTATTTCTCTCTTCACCTATAAATTAAGTTCTCCTTCTAAAAACCACTCATTTCAAAATCCCAATCTTTTTTCTGTTTAGGACACAACCCCATTCATAATTAGAAATCTATTGCCAGGGCTAATGTTTGACACCTCAATGCATACATACTACTTACTATTTTATATTACTGCAGCTTTAGTACATAAAAAAGTCAGTTATATTGCAGAAACATTAGCTTTTTAAAAAAAAAAGAGCAGAAGAGATGAAAAATGAGCAATGCCCTCGCCGGGACTCGAACCACGGACCTTTCGAATACGCACCGAGCATGTTGATCACTACACTATGAAGGAAATACCTCATAATATGTTCATATCTCTGCAATTTTGATTTATTATGTTTCTCTTTGAGCAAAAAATAATCTACCTTATTTTCAGAAAACCTACAATAGGAATACATGTCTAAAATCAACATTTATTCAAATAAAAACTTGTGGGCAACTGCTTTGATCCACCTGTATGCCATACATACATACACATAGGAAAACAAAACCTGACAGGCATATCATTAAAAAAAAAAGTTAGCAAGGTTAAAAATAGGAAAATGGAATTGCATATATATGTCCCCTTATGAGACACATAATTTCATTGTCCACTAATTTTTTCACTTTTATATTTCTTATGTCTGGATTTTAAATTATAGAGAAACGTGTGAATTTTTTTACTTACTTTATATTGGTTTTGTTATATTGGTATTTACTTCAACATTCACACATCTCCAATTTTTTCCCTCATTTATTCCTATATTTATGTGTAGCTTCCTTTTTATAAGATGCTGACTAATTATTACTGTTATTTTAAGCTCATATATTTTTGAAAAGTATGCCAAAACCATCACTAAGGAAATAGATGTGTTAGTGTATTTCATAAATATAGTCAATCAGGATTAAATGGGACACATCCGAAAAGAAGTTTACTTCAGGACCAAAAAAATGTACTATTGCAAACCACAAGCATTAAACAAAACTGTCTGCGGAAAATGCAAAAAAAAGATACACAAATTTGCAGAATAACATCAGCAATAACAGATATTGGTTATCTATACGATAGTTTCATCACTTTTAATATTTATTTTTTGTTATTGATAACGCATATTAATGATTTAATTTACATAATCAAATGAATCTATTCTCCATATTAAACTGCTTGAAAATACATGTTGAATTGTTAATTGTATTTTTCTGTCAGCTATAATATGGTTTATTCTTTTCTCCTATGTGTTTAGTTGCTCTCAGCTTAACCATGATTTTGAGTTACCTGTCAATAGCTCTCTCAATATTAACCCAGTAAATCATGAGTTGACCATAAACTGCATACAGGAAAAACAACAAAATTATCAGGCAATCAACCCATCGGTTCACAGGAATCAAATATCTAAACTGCACACTTGATTCAACATTGCAAGGCAGCTTTGCAATCCCAGAGCAAACTTCTCTTTTCTGAGACTTCTCAATTCAATCACCAGAGGACACTAAAGTTTTATTATTTCATTAATGGTTTTGTAATCGCTTTCTGTCGTTTTACTTCAGTCACTCGAATTGGAATTATATAACTGAGCAATTAAATATAAGAAGCACGAAGTTACTCTGATTGCTTGATTAGATTAAAAGTAGCAGCACTTTGATCTATTAACCAGCCTTACAGTTTACATTACACACATTGTTGAGTTAGTTCATAGTTAACACTATAGATAGGAAATATACTTTAGCTAGGTTTAAGTGAGAACCACGGAAAAGAGAAGTTCCTTCCAGTTTTTCTGTTAACTTGTTTGCTTTTGTACTTAGTCAAATTGAGGTAACCTTCAATAACAAAAAATCATATGCAGTACTCACTCTATTCACCAAACCTTCGACCTAGTAACTTTTCCCTTTTCTGAAAAACTGTGTGGCTAATAAAGGGAATCTTTGTGATGAAAATGCTATAAAAAATTTAACAATGCTGCAGTAGTTCTGAAATTTTTAATTGCCTATCACATGTTACATATACACATATATTATATACGCTAGTGGTATGTAATACGCAAAGTCCAGTAGCAAACTTAAATACCAACACTGTTTAAAAGCTCAGATAATATACATTTTATTAAAAATTAAGATATGGTTTGACAAATATTAAAAACTTAATTTGCTAATAAGAACTGCCCCTAAATACTATTAAAATTTTTCGAAAGATTTGAAAAAGCTGCATTTACAGTAACAGCTCAACTAACCAGAGAGCTCAGGTAACAGGAAAATTTTAGAATTTAATTTTCTTAAAACATCATTTCCAAAAAATTAAACAAATAAGAGAAAAGTCATCAAAACGCATGTAAAACGCTTGAAACACTACTGATAACTTCTAAAATGTGAATGGAATTACACAGCCAACTTTCAGAAGATGTTGCTTACACCTCTCCCCCACTGTTGTATCTGCCTTATTGTTCTAAGAATTCATCCTTGGATTCGGATACCCCTCACAGAAATGAGTTGTATGTAAACCAGAGTAAAATCAGAGCGGGAGAGCTCCAGTAATTGCATACTAATTTGGATTCTATCCAGAGGGGCTGGCCATGTCCAGAGCATTTCTAATAGTGTCAACTGAAGTTCTAAATGTAACTGCTGGTGTTTTGTCCCTCTTTTTGGTATAGAAGTTATATTATGATAAGTTTTCACTGAAATGCAAATATAAAAATGCTACTTTATATTTGCATTTCAGAGCGCACACTATTTTGATATCTATTGGCTGAATGATGGACGTACAGTTTGGAGGAAAGAATAACACGGATCTATTATCTTTCACTAAAACTTGAATACAATTAACTAAAATCAGATCAATTTTTGCATCATTAAGTAAACTAACCGAATTCAAATGTTGCCGAGCCTTGGGTATGACACGATTTTCAAATCAATCATCCATTAACGCTTGTCTTATCAATGTTCTTCTACTTGCACTATACATAACGGGAAAATCTTTCCTCCTTTAAATGCTCGACATCACGTTTTCTTTAGGATTATGAAAAGTTTACACTTGTGCATTTCTGCAGCATTTGTACATGCTAAAATTGTTAGTCTGGCTTTGGAATCTTTGACACCAGTTGGAGACTTTTCTGTAGGTCTCTTCTTGTAGAGGTTGCTATGGTAGTTGGCAATACATATTGCTAGAAAAGAACAGTTTCATAAGCATTGTAAATTTGTTCTGGAGATAAATTTTCACTATTAGCGAGTTCAATAAGTTAATCTGCAAAGAGCTCAGCAGTTTTAGTTTCAGCTATCATACTATTGGCAACGAAAAACACATTGTTCCACTAAATTTTGTCTTGCTTCTATCACACAATGAGACAATTAAGCCTGAATTGTGTTATTTTAGCTATTTATTATACTTACGTCTATTTCTTGTACATGCTTAAGGATTACTTGAGTCCTGAATAAATAAATTCCTACATATACTTAAGGCTTATCGAGGGCCAATGCTAGATATTTTACTGCCTGATGCAGTCTTTAGAGGTCCTAAATTATGCTACCAATTTCCTCCCTAAGTTCTAAAATGTTGCCACTCCTAAATTCTGGGATTCAGTGCTTTCCTAAATTAAAAAATTTTGTCATCTCTTAATTTTGTTGCTCGGTGCTTCTCTAAATTCCTAAAATTGTACTTCTGTGCAATGCTTTTCTAAATTCCAGAAATTTTGTCTAAATTCTGCCACCCCAGTGTGACCATACCAGCTCTGGCGCCGGTTTGGGGTTTGTCTGAATAACGAATCAATTATTCTTAATTAAAATAGCATTAATTATAATCTTTTAGCCTATGAGTATCATTAACAAAATCTATTTTTAACATATGGCAAGAAATTTTTGTTAAAATTTTTCTTCAACTACATTTGTTAGAGCATTTAACTTAAATTTGTAATCATCGCCAAGCATTATGTCAGCATAAATGGTTACCAAATTCTTTGTTATTCTAATATAAAACAAATTGTTTAGGCATCGCTGCATTAGTCATTACTCAAGTTGTCATGTGCCAATAAGCATGCAGTGATGAAAGCAAAATATAATAAATTATTCGCTATATTGCCGTCAGAGATATAAAATATTAGTTAGTATAAAATCATCAATGTTTCTATGTAGAATCTTTTGGTTTGAGATACATGCCAAGCAGATACGCAGCTACAGAGTCAAATTATAGGTCACACAAATTTATGCCAAAATGATTGTTTCTTCAGTAACGACATATTTTATTTAATGCCGAAGTGAAATTAAGAATTGGGACTTTTTGCATGCTTTATTATGGGGGCAAATGAAATTCGCATGCGTAAAGCATACCAAAAAATTTTTCCTAAAAGAAAAAAAAAATTGTTGATGGCTTCGAGGTTCAGATTTTAGATCATTCCGAATATTCAATGTCCGGATCTCGGACTCTGCACTGTAATATACAGACTTTATCTGTTTTGCAATGTCTTTCCAACTCCGACCATAAAAATTTAGAAATACAGATTTATATACTCACTTATGAGAGACGCATCATATTCAATTAAACTGGGTTAGGGCACACATTGGTCGCATAGGAAATGAGAGGCCTTAGCAAAGGAAGTTGTTATGAATGATATAGGTGAATATACAGATGTACAGAGCTCTAAGAAAAAGACTATAACAATCAAGAAAAATTATTTTCAAGAAAAATGGAGATTGGCTTGGAATAGCTCGGACAGAAAAAGACGATACTTGAATTTGCTAAATATTTTGTCAAATATGAAATAGATCTCAACCAAATTATTACAGGACATAGTGGTTTTCCTCAATATCTGAGCCGTTTCCTGTTCCGAGAAAATGAAAATTATCATATATGTAATAAAATTGGTGATTCGCAACATTTTGTCAAAGAATGTTTACTGACTAGAATTGTTTCAGGGGCTACATGTGAATTTTGTAATATGAACATTTATAACAAGAAAACTAATGTGATAGCAAAATGTTACATTGATAAATTCAAAGAGAGCCCAGATTGGCATTATATAATGATAATATGGAGAGAGTATTGCATGATTTGTTTATTTTCGTGTAACCTGAGATATGTTTGTTGTATGTATGTTGCAATCATAAGGTATGTATGCAAGTGTTTTCCTTATTTTAATTTTGTTTATTAAAAGCTATTTTATTCATTTACATATTTTTCCCTGCTGCAATCCTTTAGATGTTTTAAGATCAATGGTAAATATACGGGGATACCACTGAGTTTTTTATATTAATTTGTTTTTTGGTTGCTTTTTACTAATATTTTAGTTACTCAGCACAAGGCTCGGTTTTTCGGGAGCTAATTTAAATGGAAAAGTTTTGTTTTGGGAGATGCATCTTCTAATACATGGCCGGATTGCTGGATGACCTTGTTTGTGGTTTTGAGCTGATTTGGCCCATCGATTTAGCAACGAGGCAATTTTTTGCTAGGAGGGGCAGGCCGCATCATAAAAGCTCCCCCCCCACAAAGAAAGAAAAGTGGGGAGTTACAACAAAAGAACTTCTAATGAGAGTTCAAATTAGAAGTTCTCTATTACAGAACATGAAACAGCACAGAAACATTATGACAGATTCCAAAATTCACAACAGGCATTTAGTTCATCTATCACATTCACAACTGTCACCAATATGTTTAAAGGGGTGGTTGCTAAAGTAACAAGCTGCTTCAGTTCTATTAAATGTATTTTGCACAAACATTTTTCCATCAACTACTTTAGACAAACAAAAACTGTCACTAAATAATGTGATTTAGCGTCAATAACATATAAGTGTAATGTTATAACTCAATCATAAGATCTTCACCTCAATGTTATATAAATTGAATTAATTCTTGATGAGTTGGTTTAATTTCTTTTAAAAAGTTAACTGTTATTTACCTGTTTTTCCTTATAGTTTGAATAAATAGTTACAATTAGGGATCTTCTTTTTGTGGAACAACATGGAGTGTTTTCAAACTTATGGGATTTTGGAATCAAGAAAAATGCGTTTTAATGGCCATGATATTGAGCTTTATTTTAAAATGGATAAACAAAAGCGATACAACATGAAAAATTATAATATGAAATTTAATTTTTTTATACATCATATCTGTAACTTGAATCTTATGATTCTAATTAAATAAAGAACAATCTTTTTTCCTTTAAACTTTTACTAGAAAGACTGGCTTAATCTGTTCCAACTTTATGGTCGATGGCTATCTACCTGAGAGGAATGCCTTTGTTCACATTATATATGGAAAAACCACGAAAACACGTGCAGCTGGCCTGTTTGCCAAGAATCAAATCTCAGATACAATCGGCATTTATTACTACTAAGTCAACAAAATGAGTAAAAACCTTTGAATACTTACAGGAATCCAATGCCCATCTAATTCTTTAGGCTCGGGACCCTGTAAAAAGTACATTGATAAATAAGACTTGCTGAAAATTTCATTAAAATATAATTTATCTCACAAAATTTTTAGATGAATGCACACTGAATTTTAAATTTGATAAAGACAAGTTCCATAATTAAGCAATCCATATAATTTTAAAAAGCCTACTTACTTCTCGTTTTCTTTTTGCAGGTGGACCTGCAAAATATAAAAATATAAGAATAGATGTCTTAAGCCTAAAACAGGAATGAACAAATATACAAGGTTTTATAACCACTTCTAGTACTCCTTATATTAAAATTAACAGCGTGGTTTTGCTCTTTTCTCAAAACAATACTTTCTATTACTAGCATTTAATGAAAAATATTGGATTTAAACAGTGCTGAGAAGCCATAATTATATATTTATCTAGAGTTTCTACACATTCCTGCACATTGAAATTTAGGTACTTTTAAAGATCTTTAGTGAAAAAAATTACAGACGAATTAGCAAAGTGAATTGATTTAACTATGCAATTATCCATACCCAAACTTTGCTTTCGTAATACCATTCTAAGAATAAAATACATTTGTAAATAGGATACTTTATTCTTAAACATATTCTAATACTTAACTATGAAAGTAATTCCCAGAATAAAATCCATTTTATAAAACTTATCATGTAATTAACATTAAATTATTAAATTCCTCCAAAATTTACACTTATAATTGTCCCACATATTTTGAAGATGCTTAGTGACATGCAAGTTTTACTAACAATTAGTTTTATGTTGATTCTTTCCTTTATGCCTTGTTCTGTCATGTTCTCACTCAGTCCAGAGGTTATGCAAATTTTATGTCAAGTGGCATAAGTTAAAATGAGAAGTAAAATCATAACCAGCATAATTCGTATTAAAAGCTTGGCTGCTGCCACCACTGAAGCTTGCTAAGAGAGAGAGACAGATGCTGATCAGAACAGACATCAATGCCCAACACCAGCAAGATTGGTATGTGTTGAACGTTAGCTGCACTTTGTCTGTCTGAATCAGTTAGCATCGCACATTATGATTCTAGCACAGAGTTGCTAGAATCATAATCCAGTTAGTTAATACACAATATTTAAAATAAAATTCCAATAAACTGCTGAAGCACCAGAGGTGCTAGGTTGTTTTATAGTATTTAAAACATCATTGGCTGCAGGGAATAAAGTGTTATGCTAATTTTTATCTTTTTTTATGTTCACAGTACGGATTAAGGAAAAGTGGTACCTCATATAACACAAAAAAGCACTATTCAATCATAATCTAAGAATATTTTATTGTTTAAAATACAGATAAAATAAGCATGTAAATTATGATATTGATTCTAAAACAATATTACAATAATTACATATAAAAAGCTACAAAACATTCACATTACATAACAACAACACAAACCAAAATATTTATGCATCTTAATAATATTAAAATTTGTCAAGACATTTTAGCTAATTTAAATCAATTTTTTTGTTGCAATAAAACAAGCCCACTACTTCATCCTCTAATTTGTTAATGTTTTCACAATACTCCTTTGAAGAATAATTTTCTTTCTCTTTATGTAACCAATTTCTTTCTCAGTAAGGTTCCTCTACATTTTAGAATTAAAAATTTAATATATGCAGATATATTTGTTAATGCTGTTGTTAAGAAGTGCTTCGGAAACTGTGTTTCACAGCGTTTATTACCTAATTTTTTTTTTTTTTTTTTTTTTTTTTTTTTTTCAGAATCAAATCATTCTTATATCTCCAAATTGGAAAGTAATGCCATTTCAAAATATGACATGGGAAAATTTAAATGTTTAATTTTAATGCCATTTCTTAATTATGGTTTTAATATATTATCATTATGATATTAATCAATTTTATTACATTTGCAAAGAAGAACATTGAAAAATTTGCAAACATTTGGATAAAAATTTTGAATACAAACTGATCTTGCAATCACCAAAATGTCAACAAATCGCTATATTTAGTATGGTCTAATAAGAGAAAAAAAAAAGAAATCATATCTCAGAAAAGGAAAGTATGCTTCTGAAGTAATATTTTATGAACTCTTCATTCTCAAAAAAAAAAAAAAAAATCGAAATGTCAATGTTTCAATCAAGGCAGGGGCCCAGTGCTCTATTAAGCAGTAGGAAAGAATTCAGATAACTTATCAAATACATACTTGTCAATGAATTGTTAATTCACACTCAAAATGGCAGTCGTAAAATACAGGCAGAAATGTCAAATGAGTAAAATTAAGGACTTTTAAGGACCAAAAATTGTTACCAAAAGACCTAATGATTTTTTAAATACTGTATGAACCCAGTTATCAATGTCAATAATTTAACTATACAAACTGCCCAAAATGTTATTCCAGCATTTGGAAATTTTTAAAGAACATCCTTTCTGATTTGTTCCGAAGCACTTTAGTCTACTTTAAACAATAACGTAACATCAATAAGCATCCACTGTAACTGTTGCTCTTATATAATAAAAAGTAAAAGTTCCAATACAATACCTCTGACTGCTTCACTGGGTAAAAGCCTTTGCTGAACTGTGCCAGAATACTGAAAATATGCATCACCGACAGGAAGAAGTTCTACACCAGGAAAGGGATTTATACACTCCTATAAAATAAAAAAATAAAAAAAATCCCATCAGATTATAAATTCTTGATCATTACAGAATACTGTAAATCACAGTAAAATAATATGGGTTTTATATATATTTGAATTACAAGTACTTATTTTTGCATATACACGTGCATTTATTGAGTTTGCAAGATTTAAAATAAAAATAACATACCTGTGATAATCCATCTGTACCAGGATTAGGATATGCCATAGGATATGTCATATCCCTGGACTTATCTGAAAATAACAACATAAAATCAATGTTTAACTAGAAATTAACTTTAAGATTGGTAAATATTTTTTAATCAATTTCAGTTCCAACAAAAAAAAAATATGTTTTTAAATACTTGTTTCCAATTATATCAGAAAAAGACACTGGAAAATTAAAACTGCTACATATGCCGCACAACATAAATGCAAACAACATGTATTTAAATTTCAGCATAAACATACTTTTTGGATCAGGGAAGCACTGTTTTTGATAATGCAAATTAATTTTAAAACTACATTTTCAGAAACAACTTAAAAAAAAATTAAGTTGGTAATTAAAATCCATAATAATGAACCTATATGCCCACGATCTCTTCTAATGGCTGAAATGTAAAATCACCAATCACTGGAATTTCCAACACGAGTTTAATTCCCTGTTACCGAGTTAACAAATTATGACAAAGCTTATAAGAGTTATCTTGACTTCTAACATTGAAAATTAAACAGATAATGAAATAAACTATACATCCCCAATACACTGCCAGCTATTAAAATTGTTACTACATGAAGGAAAGCATTAGATTAATGTTTATTTTAAAACATATTATTATGGAAGCATGAAATGATTAAAATTTCAGTTAATTGTGAGAGGTAGAACATGTAGAAATGAGTATCCTGAGATTCTGCCTCTGACATCGTGAGCAGCTGTTATAAAGTTAGGCATTACAATTTAGCATCACAGACTCTGGATGGATGTTACTGAAATGGTAGTCCATGCACTTTTAATTCATCTGACGTACTGGCTGGCAGGTGTTGTTATGAAAGTCTCTCTGTAACTATAAGCCCGATGTTTTAAATTGGTAGGAAATGAGAAGCACGTGCTGGTCAAAGCAGAACAAATTGATATCGAAGAAAGAGGACAGCAGAGGCAATATATAGTCTCATTCTATCCTAATGAAATGTGAGACAGCAAAGGCTTGTAAGATATACAGTCACAGGTATTAAAACCTTAGTAATACGGCAATAGGCTGGTCAAAATAAGCTTCTTGTATGAACTAGAGGTGAATGAGATGTGTATCTAGTGGCAACCCACATCATTAACCTAGATGCTAAGCAGATATGTCAGTGAAGAATTCTATATTCCATATTCCATTTGTTCTCAGTACTTGTATACAAGGATACAGCCATCAAGATGCTATAAGGTAGGCTTCCTGAACCCAATAATTCTAAACAGTCATTATATCTTGCCCAAAGCATGCAGCAGTTGTGAGATGCAATAATTTATAGTCACAGTGGGCCACGATTCCACTGTATGCATAATCTCAAATGTGCCGATATAAGCTCCTTCTTCTTGCATACGGCATACATAACTTCCAACACATACACAATAAATAAATAAAATGTGATTTCCAGATGAAAAACAGGCATTTTGCCTTTATAATGCATCGAAGCATCATCACTACTCTCTGCAATGTGCGTCAATCTAAAAAATGTTAATCATTTGGATATCCCAGCATGTTCTACCTTTAATGCAAATTTTCAGGTCTGTTGTGCACATTGTTCACAGTTTAGTAATTTTTAATACACACAAATCAGATTATTTTCCCTATTTTCCCACAACTTTTAAATTCTATAATGTTCATACGTTTATTTAGAATAAAAGACATTAACCTCCTTAGCACCTAAAAAGGAGACACTCACACCAAATTTAATAAATAATCATTTCTGCATTTATTACATGCAATACAAATACTACTATTTTTTCTTCTATATCTAAATTTTTTTAATTACTCTCATAGAACATGACTGCAATTAATGTCTTTTAAACTAAAAAAAAAAAAATTATAATATTTTTTAAGTGTTACCCAATACCGGGCTTTCTGATGGCATTATGATTTTTTAGACATATTAGATATTTTTTAGAATATTTTAATGGTTTGCAGCACTGAAAAGGGATGTATAGTAGCACTGAGAACAGAATTTACTACTCAAGAAAGAAACTAAAAGATGAACATGCTAAAAGTTTCAGAACTGATAATTTAATTCACCACTAAAAAGACTAAGTCTACATCAGCTTGCATTATAATGATCTTTTAAGTAGCACTGGTGAATTCTGATAATTGCACTATTTTAATACAGTACAAAATCCATAATCCGGACCTCAAAGCCACAAACTTAATCATGCGCGTTTAATGTGCGTGTTCGCTAAGCATGCACGTAAAGAAAAGAGAGAATTAAAGAGAAAGTATTAGCACAAAAAATGAAGCAACTTAAACATCTTACATTGAAAGAAATGTTTAATAAAGTAAACAAATAAATATTAAGCTTTTTTTTTTTTGTAAATTTTGATACCCTTTACATCATAATTGCTCTTTATTTCATAAATTACGGTTTCATATTTTTAATTGTATAATTTCTGCATGCCATCTTACCAGATTTAAATTGATGATCTATAATCTGGAAAAACCCCTAATCCGGAATAGCTGAAGTCCCGAGGAGTACGGTTACGGACTTTGCACTGTATTTATTTCAAAAATGTTACTCAGTCTGTAAACATTTTATTAACTAAAGTACTTCAAATAACAGTTACAGTAAAATCACAATTCACAGCATTATTTATTTCTAAAGGCTGATCATCTTTCAAAATGTTTGTAAATCAACGCTTTTTTTCCTACAGAAATTAATGTAAAATGCATTAATCCATTTCCAAATCAGATATAACTGCTCTGCAGGGGCGTAGCTAGGATTTCCAGCGCCCGGGGTCAATTAAAGAATTTGAGCCCCTTTCTGTGCGCAAAGAATGGAAAACACTTCATTAGAAAATTTCGTAGCATCAATTTGGCGCCCCTTGGATGCTGCGCCCGGGGACAGATGTCCCCCCTTGCCCCACCCTAGCTACGCCACTGCTGCTCTGATGGATATTATCAAATCTAAGATAAAAGAAAGATAAATATAATATTAAAAAGATAAAATAAGATTAAAATTTGATTTTATGGTTCGGTACAAAGTCGGATGAACGACATTAGTGGAAATTAATGAGGAACAGAAATGGACAAGTTTACATTTTCAATGACAAATCCATTTTCATTTTAGCAACACGTCTTTCTACAGCATTTTCTATCTTTCCTTGTCTCTTAGCACTACTTGGAACTCACTTAAATTTGTGCAGCATGACTTGTTGCTGTCTACATTTTAAAATATTTCTAAAGTGAGACATACATTGTCAGTGAAAATGCTCATACTGCTGCCTGTTACTGCTTTATAAGAGTGATATTATTACACGAAAACATTGAGCCTTATAATATTTTGTATGAATTTCACATATAAAAGAACTACAATATCTTCCCCTGCTTCTTTTTCTGAAGATATGCCCTGCACAATCACATTTTGTTGTTGCTCTTGAAACTGTTCCAGTTATTTCTTCTTGAGATCATTTTTATGATCCTCTAGTAACTTCTCCATGTCTTCACTGCTAATTTCCAAGTCTGGCTTTGCCTACACACAGTACAATAGATAAAAAAAAATTTCCTGCCAAAGCTCTAAAAGTCTCTGTCTGTAAACATCTGGACATAACTCCGTCTATGTCAGTTATGTCACCCTATTAATCATTTGCTGCCACACATCATTAAATAGTAAGCGCAAAACACTGAAACAAAGTTTTAAAAAAATCCCAAAATGTTAATAATCTCTCAGAACTCCCCATAAAATACACTCATGTCCATAAATTAAAGATAATGCAAAATCAGGCAAAGGAAGAGTTAGAAGCAAAACAAATTTGACTTATTTGTAAAGCTTATTTATTAAACAAAAGGTAAAGAGCAAAAAAAGATGCTATATGTTTGATATTATTAAAAAAAATTAGCGATTTTTTCTCCCTGGAGCAAATTACAAAAAAAAAAAAAAAAAAAAAAAAAAAACCTATTTACAAAAAACCAATATTACATGGTTGGTATGATTAATACAGTGTATGTCTCCCAGACGATGCAATACAGTCCGTACAACGCCTAGGCATGCTGAGTATCAAATTATCGATCTGATCTTGGGGGATATTACACCATTCAAAACGCAATGCTCTCCGAAGTTCCGGTAGACATGTAGGAGGAGGTTGACGGGCTGCAACTCGTCGGCCAAGCATGTCCCACGCGTGCTCTACTGGATTCAAGTCCGGTGAGAATGCTGGCCAGTCCATACGGGTGATATCCTTCGATTGAAGGCATTCACTTACGATGCTTGCACAGTGAGGACGGGCGTTGTCATCCATAAACACAAATTGTACGCCCATGGTGCCCCGAAACAAATGTACATGTTGTTCCAGAATGACGTTTTGATAGATTTGGCTTGTCATGGTTCCAATTTGAATGTGCAGGTCAATTCTTTAACCCAGAATAATTCCACCCCAAACGAGCACTCCTGCACCACCGTAACGTTGTCGTTCAATGATGTTTACTTGGTGGTAACAGGTACCTGGAGCTCTCCATATGAAAGTCCGGCGAGAATCAGACTGCAAGCTAAACCTGGACTCGTTGGAAAACATCACGCAAGCCCACTGTTGCGGTGTCCACAACGCATGCTCTCTACTCCAGGCTAACCGCAGGCAACAGTAAGTTGCAGTAAGTGGAACGCATCTGACAGGTCTACGAGCATATAGACCAATCTACACTAAGCGTCTGTACATGGTCTGCCTTGAAATTGTCGTACCAGTGGCTGAAGAGAGCTGACGAGACAGGTCTGAGGCTGTGCTCCGCCTGTTTCTGCTGGCAGTAACTGCCAAATACCGGTCCTCATTCGGCGTTGCAGCTCTGGGGCGAACTGTGCTGTAATGTCTACTCACATTACCATCATCTATGAATCGTTGCCAAAGCCAGGAGATGACACTCTGGACAATTCCAAGTTCGTATGATAGTTCCAGTTGGGTACGCCCACATTCCAGACGGTCGATAATTCTACCACGTAAAAAATCATCCAAATGCGTCCTTTGTGTCATAACTATTCGGTTATTGCACTGAAATGCTTATAAAGCGCCTGCAAACAATTTTACTTCTTTGCCTGTATTCCTTATATATCACTCTCTTACACTCTCGTCATTGTGACGTACCATCGGTGTCATCTGGTTACTTCCTGAAATTTGCATATGATTCTTGAAGATGTGTGTAGTGATTTTACAGGTGATATATTTATTTTAGAGTTTGATTTCAGTGTGACTCCGAATTATCCTTAATTTATGGACATGAGTGTACTTCTGAAAATTATTGGAAATCACTACAGCAGCGATTTTATCACAGCATGAACTTCTCTGTTTATTTTTTGCAAATTTAGTGAATTTCCCGAAATTTTGCAGAGAAAGATTTTTTGTCACAAATGCCAAGTATCTACAAATTTTCAGATTAATTTTTATTTTAATTATAAAATCACTTTTTGTGTCAAGTATCTTATTTGAATATTATCTCTACTAAAAGTTTTGCAAAAAATACCAAAATCCACATCAGAACTTAGAATCTTAAAATTACTATTGCTCAGTTTTGAAAGCTTCCTAGAATGCTACAGAATATTGTTTCCCAAAGCTTATAATAGTCCCTTGTTGCCTTTCGTTGCAGATAAACAGTTCTCATGAAGACTTTTTTTATATGAATAAAAACACATAACTACGAAAATCTGTGTATATATATATAGCAAAATTTATCTGTCACCCATATTCTTGGATGGAAATTTTAATCTTAAATAACAGCACTGATTACATTAAGAGAGTTTGGCCAGTTACAAATTTACAATATAATGCTTATTTAGTTACATATCAACTATTTCTACATAGCTAGAAGAACATTTTGCTTTTCCCACTTTTTCAAAAAATGTTAGCACAAATCCTCAACTGCAGCAAAGTTTTGCATAAACTTATTAAAACAAATCCTTTAGTACAAAAGTTTCACGAAATTTCAAGAGTTCAGCGAGTTTGCTGCTCCCTGCTATAACACAACTGCCTTAACAATCCCATATTACAATCATTAAATGAGTCCTCAATCATTATTAACCACATGCAAATGCCTAAAATCTCTGAAGGTAATGCAGAAAGTATTTTCTACTTCATTTGTTACAGTTATCATACAAACTAGGTTTAGATAAAAATAAACTTGAATGGACTATAGAAAATGTATATCATATTTACAGCTTTAATTATGTTAGTTAATAACTCATACAAGATTAGATTTACTTAAAATATTTCCAAATTTTTAAGATTTCATCATTCGACTTTACAAAAAAGAGACATTAAAACATTCGATAGTTATATTCATTTGATTATATTAATAAAATCAAATTGAAGCTGTAATTGGTGCAGAGTGCATGTGGGAGAAAAATTGATAAATAAATATTTTTTTAATACTTAAAGCAATCACTAGTGCAACAAACTGCCTGTTAAAAGGGTGGTGTCCACTTTTATCCGTGGATTTTTAGCCGAAAATTCTGCCCCCTACTTAACCACTTGCGCTAAAAAGATGCTTTTGTCTCAAACTGCGAGCGACATGAACACCACGTCGATAGGCATTTATCACAAAAATGAAAATAACGTGGTGCACACGTCGCCTAACAACGAGATTATTTATTTCTGGAGTTACAGCTCTGGATTGCACTCGGCAGACGTGGAGCAGCGTAAATGAGACACCTTACCGCTTGTTATATTGTAGCGCACAGCACCGCAACCGTGAAGTTTAGTCGTAGCGCAAGTAGTTAAGGAACACGTGCAAGTAACCCGTCCCCTATCAGCTGTCGCCTGACTGAACAGTTTTCTCTACTCCAAGTTATCCATGCGCAACTGCACATTTGCGATAAATTGCTAAACTGGACTTGTATACAGAAGTTGAACAAAGGTGAAATAAATTTATATGAATTTAACCCTGTTTAAAATTAATTATAATTTAAAATTAAAGAGGAAGATAAGAAATAAGTTTTGCTTCTATCAGGAATAAAATTACACTATAATAGTGACATAAATTACACAAATATACTGAAAACTTATATTAAAAACTACTAGTGGGCTACGGCCAAAGAAAACTTTATAAGTTTTATGTATACCTGAAAAGAAAATGCTAAAAATAATGTCAATATAAAAGAAATCAGTTCATTCTTTCCAAGCAACAATTAATTCGTAAATAAATTTTGTTTGTTACTAAACTAGAAAACAAAAATTTTTCACACTTCAGATTTCATGTATATGTACGATGTTACGATAGTTAATAGTCTATTCTAAAAACAATTCCTTTAAAGTCCAGAAACAAAATTGTGTGTCTTTCGTTTATTACTTTGATTTTATTTAAAATGTTCCATACATTTTGAAATTATTATACGCACAATAATGTTATCAAAAAATTACGTTACTGATACATAAAAACAAGAGTTGTAGCATGAAGATATTTTCGTTAAATTTTAACTATGTTCTTCATTAATAACACTAATGCTTATTATTACTTTATAAATAAAACTACTGCTTATTACAAAATTATAAAATTTCTGACCATACCATAATAAATTATGATAAAAACTTATCAGTGCTTTGTATTTTCAGTTTGTTTGTTTAACAGCTTGTGGCAAAGCACTACTTGCCTAAATGAAGGATGCCTTAGTGGGAGACCTTTTAAGGGAAAATGACTTCCCTTTATGTTACACATGGTGAAAACTCCTATGCAACCAGCTAATTCGAGAGCTTCACATTTTCCGAAATGATGAAAATTTTAATAAACTGAAATGCAGTTTTGGAAACATTGCTGTTGGAAAATATGCAAAAAGATAAGTTAATTTTATCCCTTAGAAACATATATGTTATTAACTTTACTACTCAGTCTTTTGAGTGGCTTTCTCATTTTATTGGAATGTTTTGTATAATTAATTAAACTTTTGTGTGCGTGTGTGTATAATTAATTTCCTTTTCTTGAGATAAATTACTTCGAATCAATCTTCCAAAGTTTAGTTTTAGAATTTTTTAAAAACTATTTTCAGTGTCAAAGCTTCATTAATGCTGATTGCAATTTCTGTGCCTAATGCTGAAATATCAAATATGAGATTCAGCTAAAAGGTCAGAATGCAACCATTTGTCATACATGTTAAACTTGTTGATTTATTTCCTTACTAAATAACAATTAGAAGTCGTAACACATATCAGTGAAACAATTTTCATGTTTTCTGCTATCAAATTTAATTAACTAACTGTAAATTAAAATGAAAATGCAGTCTTCCAAGGATAAAATATGAAAGCTTTACCAAAGTACCCTTTTTTTTTTTCCTAAATATTATGTCAAAGACAGAAATATCAATCTAACCGAATAAACTAATTACTTTTAATACTTATTAAGGAAAGGAGTTATTTATAAATCCCCATATTTTAGTTTTCCTTAACTTAATTTGTCTGGATTTTTTTAAAAATCAGAATTAAAAAAGACATTTTTAGTCTTTCCAATTCCAAGTTTATTTCAGTACTTAGTTCTTAAACACAATCAAATCAAAATAAATGGTATGCTGAGTAATTTGGTTTAAAATATGATAAAAAAAGAAGAAAAACGTTAAGCAGTCTGCTCCGTGGAAGTTAGTGCTATTAATTAGCAAGCTAATTTGGCAAACGGACGCCAAATTTGAGCCAGCTACGGACTTCCGACTTTTAAAAAAAAGTTTACGCTGGAACAAGGTGGGCAAAGTTGTGAGGTCTTGGCTAAGTGAAAAGCGTTTATTTACTTGCAACCTGCTTCGTTTCCCCCTCCTGTGTAGAGGAAAGAAATTTCGGCTCAAAGTCAACTATTTTCCCTCATGGCCAAAAGGATACCAAACCGTTAAAAGATATAAATCTACCTACAGTGGGTTACTTTGCTGGTTACAAACACAAAAATGATAGTAAAATTAACTTAATAACAGTTCAAATTTACTTTCAAAAGATTAGGAAATATAGATATGTAAAAGAAAAATATGAATATGTGTTAGCATTGTTTCACATGTACACAAGGCAGAAAAAATATCCATACACCCACAGCAAAAACGTTGTTGTACTTACCAAAATACCACTTTGGTTTGATTTTTTTCTTATGAACACTTATTCATTTAGCATTTTCTAGATTCCATTTTTTTTTTTTTTTTTACAATGCTCATTAGTTTAAAAACAGTGTTTTCAACACAGAAATATATACATGGCAACACTTTCCATGCGAAAGAAAATGTTTCTATGCGCAACAGAAAGAGAAATCCCCGTATTAGCGGTAAAGCTTAACACTCACAATAGTGGTTCTATTTTAGCTCATATTCAATTTTTGTTTAAATAAATTACCCTTTGTAGTAGTTTAAGGTTTGTGTGTTAAAAATTTGGTGATGTCCCCTAAAACTAAAGAAATCACAGCTGATGAGAGAAGAATTATCCTGAAACTTAGAAAAGAAGGCAAAACTCATTATGAAATTAGGCAGGTTGTAGTAAGGATACATTCTTCTGTCCAATATGTCATACAATCATTCAATTCCACTGGTTCTATTTTATCAAAGTCATATTCTGGGTGCCATAGCAAACTAGCCATATGTAAAATTAAAATATTTATTGGTAAAGTGTATTATTCTCAAACAAAAGCAAATTTTGCATATTTGGAATCAAGGGAAGGAATTTAATGTGGCTTAGAAGCAGTACTGCATTTGATAAAGAAAATCTCATATTAACAGTCAAACGTGGCGGAGGTGATATCATGATCTGGAGATGCATGGCAGCAAACGGAGTTTTGAGCACCAATTATGAACACCAATAAAAATACCAATACAAAACACCAATTGTGTGCACCACCCCAATTCCCAGACCTCAATCTCATTGAGCATTTGTGGAATTTACTGGAGCACAGGATCCGACAGCACCACATAACCTCTAAAGAAATACTCAAAAACAACATCATGAATGAATGCAGCAAAATAACCAAGGAGGATACTACGAAGCTGGTTCAATTTACGTCAAATCGACTTGCAGAGGTCCTCCAGTGGAAAGATTATCCTACAAGTTACTGAAACTACCTATATTTTAGAGAAAAAATGAGTATTTTAAACTAACATTGCTATGTATGGATACTTTTTCTCTTCCAGTGAAGTTCCCCCCCCCCCCCGGTAACAAAAAATTTGGTACTTTTCCGTTTTGAGGACCGTAAAAAAATTGCAGCGAAAATGCATGCGCAAAATCGCCAAATCTAGCAAACGCGCCCATTTAAACAGCGCACCAAATCTAGCGTACACGCTGGTTTCAGATTGCGAAAGTTTATATAGTTCTATATTTCTTAAGACGCCATTAAAATATTAGTTTAATTTTTAAATCCTTTTTTGATATCCTATCGATTTAACAATTTGGGAATTGCCCATGACAAAAAGTCGGCAATAGAATTTTGGGTAAAGTGCAGAATCACCCACTGTTTGACGCGTTTTTAAGAATTGCACATACTCAATATCCACGTGCACATCGACCTATTTTCACTTAAAAAAAAATCCTAGAATTGCACAAAAATGGCACTGCGCACACCCTTGACTTTATCTATGTACATATCAACCTATTTTCACTTAACAAGTAAAAGAAAATTGACAAAAATCCAATTGATTTTACCCTTGTAAAATGCGGCAAACAAATAAGTGAGCGATTCTGCACTTTACCGAGAATATTTTCAAAGAAAAGGCATCATTCATTATAGAAAATTCGTTTGAACAACCAACGAGATGAAACTATGCTTTAGCGATAAGTCGGTATCGAAATAGCGATGCAGGCATCCATTCAGTTATGTTTAGCAAATTTTATATAAATTATAATAATGATCTGAAATAGTTATTTACTATTATGCTTCCATTCAGTCATGTTTAGCCTTTTTCATATAAATTATAATCGTAAAAAATTAAAACATCAACCTTAGATAGTAATTTACTATTATACTTCCTTTCTTGCCACAATTATTAGGGTTGCCGCAATTATTTTTGGCAGCATTGGCATCAACAATAGTTTGGCGATTTTTTACGGCCCTCGAAACCGAATAGTACCAAAAATTTCTTAACATACATGTATGAAAATATGTATTAAAAAGTTTCTAAAATTACTAAATTATTGAAAAAATTCAAAAATTGCAGCTTCTAGCAATAATTTTTTTCAATATTTTCAAGTGTTCTCTCTTGTGTATGGATATTTTTCTGACAAGTGTATATATGACACAAAAGATGCTAAGATTGTCAAAAGCATGTATAATTACGGCTGTGCAGAAATAACATATAACAGATGACATGCTAAACAATATTCTCCGCCATACTAACTAAAATAAGGGCAAAACATAAACAGCCTCTTCAATTTTTGATTTAAAGGACCTGTAAGATTCCAACCTTTGAGTTACAACTAAGAATGAAGAACCTTAAGAACTGGTAAGCGAAGTATTGCTTAGTTCAGTAGACAGAAAGAAGAACTCAAGAAGGGTTAAATACCCTTTATTATCCAAAATAAATTTAACAGACGACGCCTTCTTAGAGTTTACAACAAAGCCTCCACTTGGGCTTGAACTCAGGAATACTAAGAAGTAAAACTTAACTATAAAGATATAGCCGAAGCTATCAAGATTATAAGAGAGTTAGCCCCTTAACCCTAACTAAACAGTGAAGCTATCAAGGGCTTAAAGAACGACCGAGCATAATAATAGCTTAAGAGAGAGTAGCCTAAAAGGTGAACACGCACTGCTCAGAATCTCTGGCTCTCTAACGAAGTCAGTACAACTTCAAATTTAAATGCTTGTTCTAACTTCATTTGCATTAACCACACTTGTAAAAACACGTTCTGGCCAGAAGTTGTAAGCTGAAATTAAGAAGCAATAGGAAAGTGGCTTAAACTAAACATTAACTGTTAAAAACTGAAGATAAACCTTACAAGCCCAAAACATTTAACTGTTTATTTCATTTATACAACATCATGATATGAAAATAATAAGTGTTATGCCACTTTTACTGAGGATAGGAAGTAGATATCCAAAATTTTATGCCTAAAATAGATTTCCCCCCTCTTTTTTCCACAAATTTAACCTTTATCAAAAACTGAATTTTTAATCCCTAATGGCACAGAAGTTAAGAAAATTCGCTGCCAAAAGACTACTAATAACGCACAACTACATGACACACATGTGCACGTAAGATGACTTCATGCCACAAAAAGCTTGAACATTTTGTCAATGAACAATGTTGTAGAAAAAATGTTTGCAGATGTAAAATGTACAAACAAATACTAAAAAAAAATTTTTAACTCATAGTAAATTTCCTGCTAAATGACTATTCTGAAGTATATTTCATTTTCTAGATTTCCCCCCTTAAAGGATATTGGTATTACCCATGCAAGAAAAGGATATAGATAATTAATTACAAACATCTAAACCTTCTCTGAGATTTTATTCCAAATACAAAAATACAGCATCCAGTTACATTAACCACAAAACCAAAGCTTGCTAGAAAATAGTCGGTTCAAAAAAAAATTTTTATCGAAACTGAAAATTCCACATAATTATTTTTTACTTGTAACTTATGAAGGCAAAGTACAGATGAAGTTTAATGAACAAATATTGAAGGGAAGAAAATAATTACAAGCAACTGAAAACTCAACTGGTGAAAAGTTAACATTAATTTTGAATTTTATGCTTTGACATTCAGCTTGATAAATTTTAAATATCTAAATAGTAATTCATTTAACTAGGAACTAGCTAGGAAACTAAAAAAAAGGCAGAGAGACTTTATTCATGATTAGCTAATTATATATAATGCAGTCAGATTAGCACCTACAACTTTTAAGAACATTCATAACTCTCCCTATACAAAGGTTTCAAATCCATATTTCAATCCTGAATACTTAAACCCAATTAAATATTTCTGTAAATTGAAATTCCAATGATGAAAATTAAAAAGATATAATCTGAGACAATAAGTAATCAGGAGGAAGTAATGAAAATATCAACTTTAGTTATAAATTAAAGCCAAAATCTTAGATAAAACTTTCCCTTCAAAATGATTACAAATTAAACATAGAAGCTTATAGCCAAAGTCATATCTTCTGTATATTGCAATATGCAGTCTAAAGTCACATCTATCCAGGGCCAGCACTAAAGACGGTACAACCAGTGACGCCGCCCAGCGCAGCAGAATTTAGGAGTGCCAAAATGTTTAGAATTTAGTGAAGCACAAAGCAAAAAAATTTAGGTGTGCCGAAAACTTTTTAAATTTAGACAAAAAACTGAGAGCAGAATTTAGATATGGCAGAATTTTTAGAATTAAAGTAAGCATTAAGCAGCAGAATTTAGGACTGGCTGAAATTGCACAGGGAAGCAAAATGTCTAGCACTGACCCTGCATCTATCTAGAAATATGCTGAAGAAATAGATATTTTTCAATGCGGCTACATGAGTAACACCATCAAAACATTTTAATAACTACAAAAAATACCCCAAAATGGGAAAATATGCTCTGCTAATCTTTGTAATATGGTAACACGTAGTTTGGCGACATTTTGGTTAGGCGATAAAGGTTACTAGGTAGAACTTTAGCAATAATCTGAGAAGTACATAGTTCGAATCGCAGATTATTTTGTCTCAGAGAAATGAGAGATCATGAGACATGTCACGTGACATTTTCCATAAAATTCCGATCGTGATTTTAGCTAATAAGGACTAGAAACAATTTCGCTGCTAACGTGCAAAATCGCCCACTTATTTGTTTGGCGCTTTTTACAAGAGTAAGAAGAATTGGATTCTTGTCAATTTTCTTTGACTTTTTAAGTGAAAATAGGTCCATATGTACATGGATAAAGTCTCTGGGATATTTTTTTTAAGTGAAAATAAGTCGACGTGTACATGGATACCGCGTGTGTGCAATTCTTAAAAACGCGCGAAGCAGTGGGCGATTCTGTACTTTCCCCAATTTCGCACCTAATCTTCGTTGTGATCAAGCACTTTTGTTCGTGAAAACAAAATGGGGTCCAAAAAAAAAAAAAAAAAAAAACTAGCAGGTTGCTATAGCATTGTTGGTCGCCAAATTTTTGTCAAAAAATCGCCAAGTTACCATAAATCGAAGATTCAGCACATGTTCTTAACCTTTTACGATGTTATGAAACATCTCTGGAATACTAGTTTAAAATATAATTTTATACCATAAAAACCCATAATTTTCCTATCTATCTTATATTGTTTCATAAAAATCCTTAAGAATAAAAACTGCAGAATGTTCCTAGTTGAACTACTTCACACAGTTTGAACAAAATAAACAAAAGTAAAAAATTAAATTTATATGACATTGGCCAAAAAAAATAACATTTCAAGTAAAAATGTCTTTCTATAAATCTACTATACAAAACAAATTTACGTCCATATTTACATCGTTAAACAAAATATATCTGAATATGCACCTGGAGGAATATTAGGTTAGTATTTAAAATCATATTTCAAAATGTTATAAAGAAACATATATGTAAGGGACCCAAAAGATATGAAATTGTTACATTTCATCTTTGTGGTTATTCTAATACTGTTTGAATCACAATATATGAGAAAAGTAACACTTTAAATTTAATGAATACATTTAAATTAGTAGCCGTTGTGAGATGGAATTCAGAATTTAAAACACACAAATCTTTCTCATGAGATGCATCTTAAATTGAAAATCTTATCAGAATTAACACTTTCGTAAAATTCAATACTGATCAAGTAAGTTATAACATACAGTTCAAACTTTAACAGTATTAAGTTTTAAAAATATAATAACTTTGAAAGGTTTCAAAAATTTATATACTCTAAATATTACTTACTATGGCTTATCCAAGACAAAAATTATTCATGCAGATAAAAATTGCAACGTGTAAATATTACAAATAAAAAGACAAATTCTAGCATTAATTACTTAAGCTAAAATTATAGCATTAATTATTTAATTAATCTTTAAGACTATAAGAGAAAGTTATAAACTAAATATAAAGCAAATATGGTTCAACTTATATTAAAGCATCTACATTATTTATCAAATATTCAATATCTAACATTTTACTTGATAAAGCATTTTGCAATAAATCTCAAAAGGAAAATGTTGCTACTATACACACATCTAACTTCCTATGAAATTTCTCACTTAAATCATTTCAGATATATGTAAATTAAATGAAGATACAAGTATTACCTAATAATTAGATACAAGCATTATCTAATAATCAATAAAGACAATTTGATAATTGATACTTAAGTATAAATTAATATGAGAAAGTAAATGGATTTGATATATACAGGTCCTAAATTATACCACATCCTCAGATACTGAACAATTCCTGATAAACAGAAGATAATCCCATTATGGTCTCTGCCATTTATAAATCTTTTCTCAAATAAGAACATGTAACACTTCTTTTATTACAAATATCTGCCACGCATTATTTTATTACACATATATTTACTTCTGTGATATATGCATTCATAATTTTTCTGTCTGAATTAGATTCAAGGAGTACAATTTATCACACTACATGAATATTGTTTGCTTAAAACAAATATGAATGTATAAATAGACAAATCAGAACTTAATTTGATTACCTATTATTAATGTAATATGATGTGAGAGACTGCTCTCACAAAATTTTTACAAAATACAGTTATAAATCAGTTAATATATTTTTAATTTATTTCATTGTAATATCTACACATTACATAATTTTATACTTTGTATTCACACACAAATTTTGAAAAGTTTGGGCTTACTGAAACTCTAAAGTAATCACTACTAAAAGTGGTGAAATACAGAGAGGTATTTACAATACAATGTATAATTCCTCACTATGTAAAATAATGAATGAATACAAAATAGTCTGCTATAATCGGATAGCTTTTAACAAAAATTATACCTACATAATCAACAAATATCACTAACATAAAATTTATGGTAACAAGAAAATTACAATAAGAAATGGATAATTAATACTGAAGAACACAGTTCCGAATTTTACTTCACTATTTTTGTATTTCTTTTTCACAAAATCAAATATTTAATTGAACGAAATATTTACTTTTTCGCGTATTTATTATATGAGCGACAGAAATTTCGACTGCTAACATAAAGAGGAAAATTCAGGCCATTTAAATATCAACTAAAATGACAACAAGCATCATTACACACACCAAAACATTAAGAACAATAGACACCATAATAATACACAGTTCACAATTCAATATAAATCTATTCGTAACAATACAAAACAGAAAATGACTGCTATGGGACTAAATTTAGGAACAAAAGGTCCACGTACAGATATTACTGCTTTATTTGCAAGTCCTTATTAAATGCAACTAACTATATCCTACCAATTATATGATTAAAAATGAACTTTAGTCTCTCAACAAACTAGCTGCAAAAGAAATTCACTTGCCTGACTGAATGCGTTGAGATCTCCGTGTTTAAAATACACATGTGTTACACTTAAATACAGGATTCCGATTTGAGCGTGTCAGTTTAAAACTTTTATGTTTAGGAAAATAATAAAATGCTTATGATTAGTAGGTATCGACACATAAACCGGTTTCGCTACATTAATTTCAGATAAATATTTTCACTATAACACATATCACCAACAAATCCATCATTTAAAGCATATTAGCAACAAGCTTTACCGTATAACAACAATGAAGATGGAGGAATGATCCCCACTAAATCTTTGAAAAAATTACTGGTAAACGAGAACAAAAATATGTACTGATTGCATTGGTCAAAAGCGAAATGAATATTTAAAGTCCATACCTTGTTGTTTATTCGCTATCTTATTGAAGCAATTTTGGAAAACTTCATATAAGTGCATCGGTTCATCATCATTTGTCGCCATGATACTACATGTACAACAAACATACTCTCTAACTCTCAGCAGAAAAAGAACTTTTTCCTGTGTTGCTCACTAGATGTCGCTAACAACGAATACAGAGGAAAAACAGTTTCGGTTAGCGAAAAGCAGCTCTTGAAAAGTATTCTCAAAAGTTTAAAAATAAATAAATAAATAAATAAACAGATATCCTAACCTCTCTTAAATATATATATATATATATATATATATATATATTCTCAAACTATTTTTGAATGCCTTATATTTTACAGTATAATGCAGTTTTACAGAATATTCACTATTACATAATGAGGAGAGACACTGATAGCGAAAATCTTGAAAAGAAGGACTCATCCCATCAAAATTTGTGTTCATAGTGAAGTGTCATATTTATATTCTGTAGCCGAAAAAATTGTTCCTCGTGGTGATAAATCTAAATCTGTACCAGAAGAAAGCAGAAATATTACCAACAATACCTTATTCTCCGCTAAAACTTCTGAGATAATAAAAGCCCCAGTGAAAAAAAAAAAAAAAAAAAAAAATGCTAAAAGTTCAGATAACATATCTGCTACTTTAGCGGGTATGCTTAAAGTTTATTTCGAAATTAAGGTAATCTTTTTTCAAATTCCGGATTCTTAGTGTAATCAAAATTATCGCTAGTAGACTTGGGAAATAATGGAAACCCCTACTTCTGTTGATGAGATGTTTGTATTATTTATGGTACTTGAAGAAATCTTCAAAGGGAAAACTTTGGAGAGTTTCATTTAAAATATTTCTTCCCTTAATATGTTAACTTCACGTATGGTGAATTTGTCAGTAGTTAGTTTCTTTTGCATCGTATCTGGTAATTTAGTATGTTGTGCGTATTTGTCCGTAGATTTTCCGTTTTGTATTTTGAACCCATTTATGATTTTGTATTATTTTAAAATTTGTTATAATGACCTTAAGACTCTCACTGCTTTTATATGTGTAACTTTATTTTTGTTTACGTGCGCACCAGCTCGGCAGCTCGCCTTACATGTTTCATTCGTAAGAGAAGTGCTATGGACTGCTATGTGTTCGCGGTATTTTTATGCTTAGAACTAATGTCATTCTTCACCATTTAGAAGCACCTCTGCTACTTCGCAGTAAATAGTAACTATTTACTAGATGGAGGTAGGTCGCCACATACCAGGTACTCCGGTGTAGCACCATTCGAAGAAGACTGAAGATATTTATATTTTAGTTGAAAGCAACAGTGAATAATAACAATAATTCTTCATGAAAAATATTACATTTTATAAAGTATTAGAATAACACAGTAAAATTAAATAAAACTACACGTAATTCATCCAGCAAGTTCCGTAAATTCAGTCATATTTCAGTTCGTACCATGGAGGTAAGAAAGGGCCAAACCTGCCCTACGAGTGAAGCACTGCTCCGACGCTTCGGTCTCCAGATGGGGTGTTTTTTGTTTACATTCAGAAGCTCCCTTGACAGCCCTTTGATAGGATTTCGAAACGCGACAGTTCCATACAAATCAAAAACGGGGACACTTCCGCATAAAAGAAACATTCATTGTGGGATGGATAATAGCAATTTGTATAGTTTAGTGACATTCGCGCAAAAATCACAACTTTTATTGTTGATGACATTATTACTTTATTATATTATCTTGGTCAATTTTCGATGACTAACAACAGAGATTTTGATTATGAATTTGTTTTATAAAATTATAATCTGTTGAATTACAAAAATACAGATTTTAGCAAAAATGTTATGCTTAAAAATGAAAAATACCTTACGGTACCTTTAAAATTGTATACGTCTTTCGATACGTCGTCTTTAATAGAGTAATCGCTACTTTTTTTTTCATGTCTCAAAGGCAAAATGATTTAAATAAAATCTTTTTTTGTCATCCACATATAATTGTAACAGCTACTTTTTAAAAATTTTTACTGGAAAGGCTTTATAGTTGCTCATTTTAAGCTCATCATTTTATTTTTATATAACTGAAAAATAGTCACTTTGAGTTTACACTTTTTACTTATTTGGGTTAATTAAAAATAAAATTACCTCCAAATGCTGCAATCCTCGTCAAAATTAATACATATACACACAGATATGCCAATAAGTTTATTTTCCCTTGATTTGTAACCACGCATTTGTGTAAAATTATGTACAGTTTCGCACAAATCTGTGGAACAGAAGACGGATAATGTGCTAGTTACTGTGAAGAAATCTAGTTATTAAAAGTTTCTAAATTTATGATTATAAATATTATCTAAATATATAATAACCTTAACATTGAATTGTAAACATAAATTGAAATCCTGTTGACAAATACGTTTAGAAAACTATTTAAGCAAGAACTGCTTATACTGGAAAGCAATCTGTTAAAAGGTATTGCAGAGCAAATTCTATGAGATGCGTACTTAAGGAGGTAATAAACAAGAGTTTTAGAATATGTATTGCTGAAATTAAGGGTAAAAAAAATCTGATAAATATAATTAAAAGAAGTATTCCTTTACATTTTATAATAACGCAGTTACAAGTTTGAAATAATATTTTTTAAAAAATCCTTTTTTTATTCCTTTTCAGAAATATTCATAGAATATTTCTGAAAAGGAAAAGGGGAAGGGTAATAAAATAAGTACATGAAAATGAGCACCAATATTTAACCAATAACGTATTTCGCTGTTAAAATAAAGGATGCTGTAATATAAAATGGACCGAATAGAGTAGTAATTATAAATTGGCTTACATTTTTCGATTTAAAAAATGGATCGGAAGCTAAAAAAAGCCATGTCATATTTGAGAAAGTATTTTAGGAAGAAGCTGTCTAAATAATAAAATAAAAAATGCTGTAAAATAAATAATGCATAATTTTAATATTACTAATACAATAAACTTTGATCATAATCTTTGTAATCCTTAACCGACTAAAATCGAATTAACTTCATTTTTTTCTAATGTAATTAAGGAAAACTTGTGAAAATATTTCATTCAAATTAAACCGTTCTGAGCAAGCTGTTCTGTGAAAAGTATGAAATTTAATTCCGTTCAAAATTAAATGTTGTTTAAAAATGTATTCGTTTCACATACTTAGGACTCTAAAATATTTTAGAAAAAGAAAATATATACATTTATATGTATGTTTAAGACGTAATTACATCCGATCGTGTCGAAACCTTAACAATCCCCTTAATGGTAAGTGACTGAATGTTTTGGTCACTACGAAGGGATCGCCAGTCCTTCAAAGCAAGTGTATGCGGAAAACCGGTTAGGGCCTCTCTTTCTTATTTCCTACCTTCATGTTTCGTACTTACACCAATTTTATGTCTCCCAGCTGATGTAACGGTTAGTGACCCTGACTGCCGGAGCGATAGGCCGGGGCTCGAATCTCGGAGAAGGTACAAGGAGGTTAGAATAGAAAGAAGGAAAGTTCAACTCAAACCGTGAATCTTGGCCGCCATGTTACTACAACTGCTGTCACTTGTGCAAGGAAGTCTGTCATTGCAATATTTTTCATCATGTAGTACATTTAGTAAAGGAAATTATAAAAAATTATCTCTGTGTAAGATATATATATATATAATATTGGGGGGGAAGGGTAATAAAATAAATGCTCCTGAATCTCTTCGACAGATCTACTCAAAAGCCATTTTATTCAAAGGGCAGTAGAAAAAAAATACTGTAATACACATGATATATAATTTATGGAAACAATCATGCCTCTGTTTTTGGATATATAAGTTAAAATAGTATATCTCCTTGGATATTAAAGCAGGAAGGTATGTAAATTTATATCTTTACATAGTGATTTATTTCTGTGTAAAATGTACATCTCGAAATATGCTGAAATACATGTCAATTTTGTAAGTCCTAGAAATATTAAAAGCTAAGCCAAAATACTTGCCATATTTAACAATTTGCTTAATTAAATTTTATATGTATGTAAGGTTCAGTAAATAGCCTGAAGTTAAAAAAATATTTGGTTGCATGTTTCCAGAAATGATAAATATATATATAATGAATATCTTATTACACTTATATACTATTTTATGAAGAAAACGTGTTATAAATGTTTCTAAATCAATGAAAGGAATTTGCTTCAGAATGCCATAAATTTACTGATTGATGTTGTTTCCTAAAACTTGTTATCGTGTATGTAAAATTATTAGGATATTGATTCTCTTTTTATACTTTTCTTTTTTATTGTCTTTAAAAAATCCTTTTTTTCACTTAAATGGCCAAGGGTATATTTAAACTACAAATGAATATAATTTATTTTTTATAAACATCTTTAGATAGTTTTGTAATATATTACGGACACCTGTACTGCGGTATTGCGCATATTGTTGTAATTTTAATAAAAAATGGCCATAATTTTTCTTCGCTTTTGTATTTTTTATTCGATGTCAGACAAAGACTTTTCTCATTGCACGTAAAAATTTTCTGATCAGGAAAGCATTAGAAGTAAGTTAGAATAGAATTTAAATAAGCTTTTAATTTTTTTAATGGAACTTGGAGATGCACTGAGCTGAGCAACCATCTAAATCCACTATCCCTTAATTAGCTATCGCTTTTGATATGTAAGTTGCAAATCTATTTGCTGTTTATTTTTCTCTCTCTTTGTTTAGCATTTTAGATTTTTCTGATTCCATGAAGTTATTTCATTTAATGTAGCTGAATCAAAATTAACGCTTTTCTCAAGTTTCCACAAAACAATCCCCCCCTAAAAACTGATAAATGGAAAAAAGTTAAAAGGTATTTTTAATTGAAATTAGAATTATTTAAATTTTTAAAGTAAGCCAATAAATGCTTTAAGAAAAGTAAAAGTATAAGTCTCCTTAAATTAGCTATTTCAACAATTGCTATAGCCAATAAAAAATATGTGAATTTCTGTTTTAGTGTATTACATCTTAAAGCGGAAGTATTAAGCATACTAAAATAACTTAACTTTGTCTCTTAAACACTTGTATAACGTACACCCAACAGGTTGCTAAGAAAACCTAAACAAATATTTGAAGCATGCAGAAAAATCATTTTTAAAGGTTTTAATGTCATACACATGCATTTAGATATCAAACTATTTCTTAATAATTTTCTGTGCATAGTAAATTATGGATATCATCATTAAACAAAACTTCAACAATAGTGTGGCATTTCATTATAAATTTAACATATCTTTACCGGAAAATTCATGCACGGAACAGCTTGGAAACACGTACGTTTCATTGCTGTAAGGCAATGGTTTGACATTATAAATATGGACGCCGCTTGTTAGGTAGGGTTGCATTTCCCGATAATGGAGGAAACTACGAACCTTCCTTCTATGCTAACCTCCTTGAGAAGGAATGGTTGTAACTGTCCGTACCTTCATAGGAGTTAACGATGGTCACCCATTACGTGCTTCCATAATGAGATGGCCCGCACTTCCGGCCCTTGTGCCTTAACTGGTGCAAAACTAATGGCTATTAATAAGGCTCCCGGCCGTTAAAAAACTTGCACCAAATCAGAGCACGCTTGCAAGAAGAAAAGCAAGAAATCTGCGAAGCGTCTCTCCAGTGTTTGTTTACTTTTTACAATTTAGTTTTACTTATTTTATTTCTTACTCATTTCTTTATTTATTTATTGCATGAAGTTATTCGATGGAAGAAATATGTTTTCTCTTCATTTAGAGAGGGTACTATAATCTCCTTCCTTTCTGAATTTACAGTTCCGTCATTTGGCACCAGTTCGAAATCCAGCCACTCATATCTTGAATATTTTAACTAGATAGAACGTTCCCATCATTTTCCTTTAACTATTTTTTCCGCCGAAGATCTTCGAGATGGAAGATCAGCTGGTACATAATTCCATTGATCGGTTGATGTCAAACTTCTGATTTGTATCACCTTATTAGAAACAAATACGCCCCAGTTACTCTTCTTCTTGATCCAAAAGACGGCATCCAGACCAGAAGCAATCAAACCAGAAGACCATTTCTTCGTTGTCTAATTTCAAATCCTTCCTAACTGTGTTGGCTAATCCAGCACCGATATTGCACGCAAGTAATTCTAATCGGAGTATACTTGCATTTTTAAGAGGAGCAACCTTGGATATTGCTCGCACTAGCTGACAAATTGCTGAATTTTTTGCTTTCAAACTCCAGAAAATGCATGTTGTATATGACGATTGACATGCGCCGCAAATCGACATTTTCGTGTTGAAGTCCTAAACCTGATAATATTTCAGGAATTTTAACCTTAATTTCTGATAGTTTATTTTCCATGTCCTGGCCCATTCTTGAGATCTCTGATGGCAATTCCATGTCCCAAGAGACTTTAAAGTAATAATAATTTTGGTACTAACATAAAGTGACAGCTGAAACGTATAGGATCGAAAATTTTATGAACCAGAGGGAGAATCTTTTAGTTATCGGAATCATTTCTTCGTCAGTAGATATTTTTAAGTCAATCATTAATGTGTCATCATGCGGATTCCAAGATAGTCCTAAAATTGCAACTTCTTTTCCTTCTCAATCATTTTTTGTCTGTGAAGATAGACAAGTGTACTACACGAGCGGATAAGATTAAAGTTTATTGTACAAAGATGTTAATAACAACTTTTCTTTTATTTGAACAGTTATGATTAATTTAAATAATTCTTTTACGCATACTTCGACTAAAATATCTTCAATATCAAAACGGGATTTTAAACTTTCCGCAGCCTTGTCATAATTAGGCCTGTTCTCGGAAGACTCTCGACAACTTTCCTAGCGCGGAAACCTGAAACAGTCGCTTTAATTAAATACTGGAATTTATCCCCTGGCGCAATATTTTCATCTTTATGAATTTGCTCCAACTGACTCCAGAAGGAGAAAAAAGTCACGGGAAAAAAAATTGCTGCTACATCTTTCTAAAACTTGAATATATATCACTGCTTCAATACACAAATTACTAAACTACACTAATAAAATTTAATTGAGGCTTGTTTATGAGCCAGGAAATTTAAAATGCAAAAATAGACATTAAAATAATTAATGTATCCTGTAAGGTATATCCTAAATTTTATAACAGTTATTTTCAAGTTAAAGCTCCTTTCCTTACCAGAATGAGTTTTTAGAATCGCTTTAAATGCAAATGAGTGGTAGAGAGTATTTAAGTCAAAGTTCACTGACTTCAAGAGAGAGAGAGAATTAGATTTCCTGAAGAGCGCGCGTTTGTATTGGCTAAGTCTTCTAAGCTGTTACTACTCTTGACTTTCTTGCTAAGCCGCAATACGTGCTCTTGACAGCTTCGCTAGCTAATTTAATATTAGGTGCCAACTAGTTAGAAATTGTGTTAGCTTCGGCTAAATCTCTTTAGTTAGTCATTAGTTAAGATCTTATTTCTTACATTTTTGAGTTTAAGCCCAAGTGGAGGCTTTGTTGTACGTCCTGAGAGAGACCGTCTTTCAATCTTTTTTTTTTTTTTTTTTTTTTTTTTTTTTAACCAATAAAGGGTAATTAACTCTTCTTGAGTTTTACGTTTCTATTTCTGGACTTAAGCGACTATTCGCGTATTGGTTCACTAAGTTCCTCAACACTTAGTATACAGATAAAAGGGAGGTTCCCTACAATCCTTAAAACCAAATAACAGTTTCTTTTTCCCGTCATATTATGACAAAAAATAAGCATATTTTTGATAAACATTTTAATGAAGAAATTCATTATATAAACTCAAATCAGCGGTCAGAACTATTACAAGTGTTGAATTTATTGATTTATGCTAATTTTTATTTTCATCGTAAAAAGCACATTTTCCCTTAAAGTTGGCTTTTTTCGAACCAGTAAGCGAACTGGAAAGAACACTTTGCAAAAATAGATGTCAGAATTTAAAATGTTTTATTGTTATTACATATCTGCTCGATTCCAAAGAATAATTATTAGTATCAAGAAGGAAGTATTATTAATATCAAGTTCACAAAAGTTCCGAATTTGCGTTAGATTATCTATACTTTCCGTTTCTTCATCACTAGAGAAGTCAGACAACAAACTGTCATTACTTCCAGAATCATTTAGTGAAATTTCAGATTCACTATCTGAGTCAATATCAGAGTTATCTTCAGTTATAATCTGCTCATTATCATTAATTTCTTCTTTTATTTTAGCTCCAAATTTAAAAGAAATAGTATTCGCAGTAGCCGGAACACAGAGCTAGTGAAAAGAAATTTCGCGCCTTTAACTTGCGTAAAAGAATTCAGTAAAATCTAACCTTGAAACTAGTTGTTTTGCAATTCTAACTTTATTGGATTACTAGCGCCATCTGTTATAAACATTGCACACTAAACAAGCAAAAAATTCGAGCAAATCAGTGTATTAGACTAAAAAAAAAAAAAAATGTTGCCCGAGCGCACCTCAGGAAAATAAAAAAAGTGCCATTTCCAAGTACCCGAACGGCGTGGCGTTCAGGTAAAACTGGGAAGTGGTTAATACTATTTATGTCAAATAAATGAATGTGGCTAATCCCTTAGATGGAAAGGAATGAAAATGCCCTGATTTTCAATGGCTGGATTTTGCTGTTGGCTGAATATGGAAAAAATGGGCCTTTGATCCTCCATCAAGTGCTTGCATGAAGCTTCAATAATATTGGGTAAAAAAATTCTCAATGAAGACGAAGGTCAGTTCCGTGCACTAAGTCAAGTTGTACCTTTGAACGTAGTATATTCATATTTTACACAGGAGGCAGAAACGTCTACCTGCTCCTAAATATACAGCAAAGCAAAACCTCTTATTGAATTTTATCAGGATCATTTAAAAAATGTCCACAATTGCAAACAATGATGCTTTCAGACATTCATTCATATGAAGTGCTGCAGTGATTTACATATTATGATTAACTATAGATAAGGATATCTTATATTTTGATTTACAAATAATTTAAATATAGGTGCGTTGCGTTTTGAGCAAGTTATAGTGTTCCAACCTATAACTTACAGCTAAATGTGGGGAACTTTAAGAACTGAGAAGCGAGTAATCGCTTAGTTCAGAAAGATAGAAACGTAAACGTACAAAGGGTATGAAATTAAGAAGTATGATGGAAAAACCAGAGGCATGAAGGCGGGATCTGTGTCATGCACCAGTTTATTGATTATGTATTTGTATGCTATCTATGCAGTATCTGTATATCCATATATCTGTATATTAAGCAATATGTGTATATCCGGTGTAACGTCTGCATAATGTAAAGTATAATGTCCGTATCAGTACTTTGTATCTGTGTAGTATGTAGTCATGTATTTAGGCTCTATTGTATCTGCGTACTGTCTTTGTATTGGTATTTAGTATCTGCGTCTGCATTCGCATTAAAAATCTGGTTATAGTATGTTTAAAATCTGTATAGTTTATATAATGCAGTTTAATGTTTGTGTATTTGTATTTAATATCTGTGTGATTGGATAATTAGTATCTGTATATCTGCGTTCTCTTGTCATTTATCGTATCTGTATCTCTGTGTCAGTATCTGCATATCTGTAAATCTGCGTAATGTCTTGCATTAGTATTTAGAATTTGTGCTTGCATTTGCATTTAATATCTGTGAAGTAAATAATAATTTATATAGTAGGTGTTTATCAGTTATAATTTAGTATTTGTGCATCTGTATCAGTATTCAGTATCAGTGTAGAATGAAGTAGTGTATTTAGTATTTGTGGATGTGTGTAACGACTTGCATTAGTGTATTTGTACGTAATATCTGTGTAATAGTGTATTAAGTATCTGTATATCTGCGTTCTTTCGTATCTAGTATCTGTATATCTGCCTAATAGCTTGCATTAGTATTTAGAATTTGTGTCTGCATTCGCATTTAATATAAGTGTAGTAAATAATAATGTATGTAGTATCTGTTGATCAGTATATTTTAGTATTTGTGTACCTGTATCAGTATTTAGTATCTGTGTAGTATGGAGTAGTGTATTTAGTAACTGTGGATTTGTGTATAGATTTGAATTAGTGTATTCGTATTTAATATCTGTGTAATAGTGTATTTAGTATCTGTATATCTGCGTTCTTTCGTATCTTATCGTATCAGTATATCTGCGCTAGTATCTGTATATCTGCGTAATGTCTTGCCTTAGTACGAGGGCTATCCAGAAAGTAGATTACGTTTTGGAATAAAAAAATAAACAAAGTATAGGAAACAAATTTTATTATATACAGATGAAAGCCACACTCAAATACTACTTTTCTACATAGTCACCATACAAATTAAGGCATTTATCGTAGCGATGTACGAGCTTGGAAATTCCTTCGTCGAAAAATTCGGCCGCCTGCGCCTTCAACCACTTCGTTACCTCTTCTTGCAGCTGTGCGTCGTCATCAAAACGCTGCATAGCCAGCCACTTCTTCATTGCTGGGAATAGGTGGAAGTCGCTCGGTGCCAGGTCGGGACTGTACGGCGGATGAGGAAACAACTCCCACTTAAAAGATTCAAGAACTTTACGAGTGACATTTGCCGTGTGGGGCCGGGCGTTGTCGTGAATCAACAAGATCTTAGAGCTCAACATTCCTCTGCGCTTGTTTTGAATTGCTCTTCTGAGTTTTTGGAGAGTTTGGCAATACCTTTGAGAGTTTATTGTAGTACCTCTTTCCAGGAAGTCCACCAAAATTACACCTTTTCTGTCCCAAAAAACAGTCGCCATCATCTTCCTTGCCGACATTGTTTGCATGCATTTCTTGGGTTTTTGGGGAGAACTTGTGTGCCCCCACTGCATTGATTGCAATTTCGTTTCACAGTTCACATGTTTCACCCATGTTTCGTCACCAGTAACGATGCGATCGAGTAAAGAGTCACCATCCTTATGGTAAGCGTCCAAAAAGTTCAACGCTGCAGCCATTCGCTGATTTTTGTGGTCCTCTGTCAAGATTTTTGGAATCCATCTTGCACAAAACTTGTGGTAACCAAGCTTTTCGCTGATGATTTCGTGCAACAAACTTCGCGAAATTTGTGGAAAACTCAAAGAAAGTTCCGTTATTGTGAAATTTCGATTTTCACGGACTTTAGCATCGACTTTTTCGAGAAGTTCGGCGGTCACTATGCTGGGTCTCCCACTTCGATCTTCGTCGTGAACATTGGTTCGGCCATTTTGAAATCTTATGACCCACTGACGCACTCCACCTTCAGTGATAATGTTGTCCCCATACACTTCACGAAGCTGCCGATAGATTTCTATCGGTTTACAGTTTTTTGCAGTCAGAAACCTTATTACTGAGCGCACCTCGCAGCTCGCGGGATTTTCAATTAACGCAGACATTTCAAACCGTCACAGTATCTGAACGGAGCACAGCACGAACCTCTCACTAGCACGGCTAGATGCAGACTGAGCTGCGCAACGCTCTGACCCCAAGATGGCCGCGCTAGCCCCGCCCCTAGCGGAAACAGACGGAAACGTAATCTACTTCCTGGATGGCCCTCGTATTTAGAATCTGTGTCTGCATCCGCACTTAATATCTGTATGATAAATAATAATGTATATAGTATTTATTTATCAGTATAAGTAGTATTTGAGTATCTATATCAGTATTTAGTACCTGTGCAGTATATAGTATTGCATTTAATATCTGTGGATTTGTGTAACGACTTGCATTAGTACATAGAAGCTGTGTTAACATTCGTTTTTAATATCTGTGTAATATGTAGCAGTGTATTTAGAGTCTATTTATCTGTATAATGTCTGCGTTAATATTTAGTATCTGTTTCAGCATTTGTAATTATCTGTGAAATTTCATTTACTTAGTATCTATATTTAAGTTAAGTAGTATCTGTAGCAATGTCCAAAATGTACAGTTTAATGTCTTCATCAGCATATGTAGCTGAATTAATAAACTCCTCATGCGTTCCTTGTGGGGCGCCGGGGGTGTTGTACTAAACAGTTGCGCGATTCGAACAATATCTGATTACTATGTAAGCCGCTCTGGTGTCCGGACCCGCTTTCACCTTAGAGTTCAAAGAGCACAGAATTAAAGCAAAAATAGTTTTAAATAATCTAAGCTGAAACATAATCATCATTTGTAATTAATTCTTTCATTACATTGTGTTTAATTTTTTGCATTTATTTATTTATTTATATATTGGTGAAAATACAAGTATTTTCAAAACTTAATTTTGATGTATATACTTAATTTAACACCTTAACTTGTTGTGTTGCGTGCTTCACCGGTGGATCATGACAGGTTTGTTTCTGGAGTCTCGCGATCCACCGATGAGTCACAGCAACGCTCACTTTTGTAGCCTCATGTAAAACTGGTGTGTCACCTTTTCAGCAGTTTTATACGGGAATATAAATTTCTTCGGCCTCCAAATCACTCGGCTCAAATTTGTCCTTATGCGTGTCGATTGTCAACATGTTACAGATAAATAATTATTATTGTATAACAAGTTTTATTATAATTACTAAATTGCTATATTTTATTGCATAACTTCTATTATACTATTAGTACAAGGAATTATAATAATAATATTAACATAATTGACAAGGGCAAATAATTATTATAATTATATTATAATTGATATTTATTAAGTATATTTTTTATCTTTTTATTCAAACGTACGTACATTAGTTCACACTGAAAAAAAAAAAAAAAAAAAATTTCTTGATAATTGGTTATAATAATTACACAATAGTAAATGAGTAACATAGTTATTTAAATAATTATAACAATTATACTATAATAAATAATCATGACACTTCTTTGCGATTTTCGTGCTAAAACTTCTATGCATCATTATTATTCATAACGACTGGGAAAACTGCGAAATTTAATTAAAAAAAAAAAAAAAGAAAAGAAAAATATTCCTGTAATACTCACAAATGTCACGTTGCAATACTGGTAAATATTACGATTACAATACTGGCAAATTTCACATTAAATCAACTACGATCTGGAGGTGTCTCGCTCAAATAAGGTGAAAACTTGTTGACCATTTTTTTCTATACTACAAAAAATGTACTTTTGCTAAAAATATAGTTCCATGATTTTTAGTGATATTACTTTTTTAAGTAAGAGATGAAATACGTACTGTTCATATAAAATTTATTAATCATGGGGTAAAAATGAACATGCTCAGTTTCCAGGTTTCAAAATTAATACGAATCTTTATTTCTGCTCAAGGATCCCCCAGATGACACGCGCGTCTTTCCCTCCTTCGGTAGTAAATTCCCTCTTTCCGGGGTAGAGAGGATCCTCATGTAACCCCTAGCCCTACAGCACGTAATTAACATCACCCTTAGAAGAATCTAAGTGTTCTGGCAGAATAGCAAACAAGGTTACTTTGGCCACGCCTGAACTATACATTGTCCTTTGCTCCTTGGCTGAATTTTGCTTCAGCTGAAAGTACGAGACATAAAAATGTTTCCATGGTCCGTCTCGCTTCCATTTTGCGCATAAAAAACTCTTTAGCTTCAAATAAAACTTCGTAAGTCTCGGTGAAACTCGTCTCTAATTACTGTTCATTTTTATCTCCTTTATAATCCTCCTCCATTCGTTCTTAGACCCAGGCCCACCAGCGGCAGAGTGATAAAGTCACTGCATACTGTTAGTTCTGACCTGGTCTTTTTCACATATGGAAAACCACGAAAACGTCTATGCAGCTAGCCCGCTCGCATGAGCTGCATAGACGTTTTCGTGATTTTCCATATGTGTAACGTGTATACGAGCCAGTTTCCCTTAGAAAGTCCTCCACGATAGCCCTCTTATACTTTGCCATAATTAAAATAAAAAACCAGACCTTTCTTAAACTCAGTAATAAGCCACAGGAGGCTTGCAGGGCAAGACAGCACTTTATTAAATGTGTTTTCAACTTACGAACTCCTTGTTTATTTTAAACAAATAAAATTAGGTCTATGTTAAAAATCAAAGTAATTTAAGGATTAATAATTGAAAGCAAGAATAAATATAATAAATGATTGCGAGAAAAATTACTGAACTGCATCGTGATGGCTTTACAATTTTTTTTTTTTTTTCAATGGGGGGTGCTTGCCTATGCCGACATCGGCCACTCTTAAGGCCAGATATGGTGGTCTGTTTATTATGAATGCATCTAATAGGTGGGCCACCTTTACCTCCTATGAAGGAACAGACAATTTTACATCCATGCCTTCTCCGGGATTCGAATCCAGGCCCTTCGATATCACAGTCGGGTTCCCCTAACCACTAAACCGTCTGGGCGGCTGTCTTTACAAAATAAATTATTGCGACAAAGCAATTACCGCTTTGACTGCTATGGGCGCATATATGCGTCCAGCAAAAACCGTCGGTGTGGCCTATGGAAGCATATGTGCGTTCAGCGCAAGCCAATGTGCCAATTATGGACGCCAATGTGCGCTCTGCTATTTGCTGCTACAACTTTCTCTACGGAAGATCTTAACAAATATGAAAGAAGGAAATAACGTGCGGCAACTTCTGGCAGAACTTATTGTGCAAGTTACTCGTTAATTTACATAATTTTTGTAATGCTTCTTAATCCTTTTTTTTTTATTTTTTTTATTTTAAACACTTCCTTAAATTTTTATAAATATTTTCGTTTATGCACAATTATTTCTATATTCTGTTTCTGTAAAATGTAAAACATTAAATTAGAATTTTATATTTCGTTTTTACAAGATAAAGAGCAACTCCTTTCCTAAAATTTTCATATTTCACCACTGCTTAGACCCAAACTAAAAAAAATCTCTAAATCTCCTTCAAAAATACAGAAATAAATTTATTGCAAGTTGCAGTGGAATAACTTTCGGAAACAACGCTAACGCGGATGTGGGGATCAGGACCACGTGCGAAGTTATACAGAGTAATTAAGTCGTTTCAAATAATAAACACATATTTCGCTTCATACTTTTTTTCCCAAAAAACAATCTGGGTGAGAAATACTGAGCCAGAAATTTGATTTACAAGTGGTTAATGCAATCAGAGAATGATAGAATCGGGAATAAATAACTTTGTTAATACAGAATTTTATTCGATATGTAAAATGAAGAAGGACACTCGAGGGAATGCGATCCTTGCGGCAATGATAAATCAAGAATTACGGTAATTAAAAATTAATTATAAAATAATTGGAAAGCTAAATTTTAAATTAAATGAACGCAAGGTAAACGAATGAAATAAATGGTATAAAAACCTTACGGAAAACGGGAAAATATAAGCATTTTGCAGGGGCTTATCCTAAATTTTGGTTAAGGTGATGCTGCTGAACAGCAAATGTTAAAAAATCGCGTTAAAGAATGGAAGTTAGAATTGCATATATTCGAAAGTTGCAGAGGAACACATTTAATGCAGTTCATATTTGTTTATTAATATATTATTAAGTCTTGCATAACATGTAAAACAATGAAATGCACATATTCATCAGATTTAAATTCGTAATTCATTTTTGTTTGATTTACTCATCGCATTGCAATAATTTTTCTAGTGTTACGAGTAAATAAATTATATTAACCTATTATTAATTCATCTAACGGCCAGGTAAAAAATTAACTCTGAAAACACCAGGTACACCAACACACAAGATAAAAGTTGAAAATCTTGGTAGATAAAAGTTTACCTTGTTACGAATACTACTGGTATTATTTATACATGGCATAAATTTACGTGCAAGTTTATTTTCAATCTCAAAAATAAAACAGAGAACATCCAACTCAGATAATTAACATGACAGTATTTTACACTAAAAAAAATTTCGAAAATCTGGAAGTAGAGAAAGAAATCTCTTTGAATTTAGAAAGCTGGGCAATTATAATTAGAATCAAGCATTTTGCATATTTTCTTGGACATATTACGTTCTGATTTTACATTTTTCTGCATACATTCTGTTTGGGAGGCGAGGAAAACTGTTATTTTTGTTTCCCTTGGGCTTTTTGTGACTTCGACTGTGCCTGAAACAGAGAAATCCTCATTTCCTTTATATGGTATTCGTATGACTTTTTTAACTGTAAATTATAAAATCATTTTAAGCAATAAGAAATATACATACTAAACTGCGCCCGCATTTTCTGCTATTACTTAAATTTATCAGTTTTATACAGTGTCTCACAAAAGTGATGGGACACTTGTGCTTTACAAAAGAAAACTGTAGTAAAATATGTTAAAAAACATGTAAAAAATTTTTGTGGGTCTGTTTCATACTTAAATTTAGTAACAATTATTACATAACATACATTTTCTCTAAATATTAAAATATTAATTTAATAAAAATACAATTGTTTAGAACGGAGCAAAAAATAGCTCACATAAGTGACGGGACACTAACTTTTCCATCAAATATTTATCCAAAAATTTTACTTTTCAAAAGGTTTTAAAAAGTAAAATTTTTAAATTAAAAAAATTAAAAAGGAATATTTTAATAAAAATACAATTGTTTAGAACGGAGCAAAAAATAGCTCACATAAGTGACGGGACACTTACTTTTCCATCAAATATTTATCCAAAAATTTTACTTTTCAAAAGGTTTTAAAAAGTAAAATTTTTAAATTAAAAAAATTAGAAAGTAATATTTTGTTGAATTTCCTTTTACTTTTAAAACATGATTTAATCTTCTTGGGATGGATTCGACTAATTTTTTTGTGATTTCTGGAGTGATTTTACTCCATTCTTCTTGAAGCACCGATTTTAATTGTTGTTTTGAAGAAATGGTGTGTTTGCGAATTCTTGATTCCAATTCTTGCCAAATATTCTCTATGGGATTTAAGTCTGGAGATTGTGGTGGTGTTTTTATTATTTCAGGACAGTTATACAGCAGCCAGAGTCTAACGTTCAAAGCAGTGTGCTTGGGGTCATTGTCCTGGTAGAATTTAAAATCGTTATGAAGGTTCAATTTTCGTCCTGAAGATTTCAAATTTTGATTTAAAATGTCAATATACTTGTACTGATCTACTATACTGTCAATAAAAACAAGATTACCAACTCGACCGGACAACATACACCCCATACCATAACTCTTCCTCCACCATGTTTTACTGTTGGCACCAAGTTCTGTTTGCGAAATTCTTCCCTGGGTTTTCTCCACACCAGGATTCTACCGTCAGAACCAAATATATTAAATTTACTCTCATCAGCAAATATAACTTCATTCCAGTCATCAGAATTCTTATTTATGTTGGATTTTGCGAAAGCCAGTCTGAGTTTTCTATTCCTTTCACTTACGAAGAATTTTTCCTGGCTGCTCTACCGTGATATCCAGTAGATCGAATTACTCTTCTAATAGTCTCAGAATTAACAATTACTCCATATAATGTTTGTAAATCAGCAGCAACTTTCGGAGCACTCATTCTTGGATTTTTTTTTAATATTTCGAACGATAATTCGCTTTATTCCATTGGATAGCTTTGATGGTCGGCCAGGTCTTCTTTTATCGTGAATCATATGATTCTTTTTATATCGTTTAATGATCTTGAAAACTGTTGAATGACTCAAGCTAACTGTTTCAGCAGTTTTTCTTATAGATTTTCCACGTTCAATATGCAAATTAATACCTAATTTTCGAACTTCAGACAAAGTTTCTTTTCGTTTAGCATTCATGGCTGCACAGAGCTAAAAGACACAAAAATTCCAAAAAAACTAGAGAGAAATACTGCAGACGATTTTATAAATTATTGCCAATTGCTTTTGAGTAAAAATAAAAACCCAAAAAATATTTTTACGTAGTAGGATCTAATGGTGTCCCATCACGTATGTGAGTCATTTTTTGCTCCGTTCTAAACAATTGTATTTTTATTAAATTAATATTTTAATATTTTGAGAAAATGTATGTTATGTAATAATTGTTACTAAATTTAAGTATGAAACACACCCACAAAAAATGTTTACATGTTTTTTTAATTTATTTTGTAAACCACAAGTGTCCCATCACTTTTGTGAGACACTGTAGTTATCAATTTTATGTAATTTTTACTATTTGTTGAATCAGCAGACTGATCAAAGCCTCAAAAGGTAGTTCGTGTTTTATGAAGGCGTGCGTATAACTTATCAGTCGATTTAATATTTTACTACTTTTATTATGGCAGCTTTATAAAGTTTTACAGATATTTTCATTTCCTTATTTTACTGTTCTCTATTGCTCGCAGTTGAGAAGGTCTAAACTTTTCCCAATATTACACCCCAGGGTTTAATTTCTAAATTTAGAAGAGTTGAAACTCTTTAGAATATAACGTCAGGAACAGGAACGAAAATAAATAAATAAAATAATACATAAATGAATAAATGATGAATTAAATAAAATATTAAGGGATGAATAAATTAATAAATGAAGTTAGTAATAGTTAAATAATGAATTAAAATATCATATGAAAATTATAAAACATTTTCTCCCTCCCTTTCGCATGCCTTGACGCGTATTCGAGCATACTCGATGCGTATTCGAGATGTCCAGAGTCCCGGCGAGGGCGCTCACCAGCGGCGGAGCGAAACGGATAAGTCGAAGAACGGAAAAGTCGAAGAACACGGATAGTTCGGTCCGAGGTTCGAAAACCGCGAAGGGCCTGGCTGCATGGGTGTTCTCGGTGGTTTTTCTGCACATGTTATGTGTATAGGAGCAATTTTTCCTTAGAAAGGTCTTCCACGAAGGCATCAATCCCTCTACGCAGATTACCCTCTAGGCTTTGCCGTAATTACATAAAGCAAACCAAACCCGGGAAGGGCACTGCATATTTTTAACGTCTCCTGCTTCAAAGAAAAACCTAATGATTCTAGCAAATGATTAAATTAATTCCAAATTAATATAAAATCGGAAAAGTAAGTGAAATAATTAATCAAATGATGGGTTAGTAAGTTCATAATAACAAAATATGATACAGAGGATAAAAGAGAGTTTTTCTTTCTACTTTTCCCTACCTCCCCACCCGGCTAATGGCCTGACACTTATTTCTCACGCATTTGTAGGAATTATCCGCATTGATAAATCATGTTAACCGTCTCATCACAGAGAACTTTCTACAGGGCACACTGCTAAAAGTGCTATGACGCTTACTAGAAGGCAGAGCTCATAAACAACCAAACTTTACATGGGACTCAAACTCTCGCAATTCCCGTTGCACAGGCTACGGAAACGAAAAAACAAAAGAAATATTTTTATTAGTATACTTTCACACTGAGATATGCGTGAATTTTTTATTTTAGTTTTTAATCTATTTAAATACATTTTGATCAAATGAATATAGCCCATAAAAGCTTCTCTTTCTGATGAGTTCGTATTTTGACAAAAAGGATTTTCAATTGCTGATCGTTTTCCACGCCTTTTGCTCTTCCCAAGAAAATTTAATCATTTATTCTGTATTTAGTACCATCAGCTCCAGTATCAGAGCGTGTGCCGCACCAGGCAGCAGAATCTTTAGAATTTAAGATACAATTTTTAGACTTTAGGAAAGAACCAGGCGGCAGAATTTTGGAGTCACGGAGTTTGCACCTGCTGGTAAAACCCTAGAGACAGCCCTGTGTACGAATACCAGTTTTAATGTGGCATTAATTTTTACGTTAAAAGTATTTTTTGTTAATATTGAGTTGTACAACGGGATTTGTCTCATTTAAAGCTTCAGGGCATTCTGACTAAAATTCCGGTTTCACTTAGAAAATTGAGAAGTTCCGGAACCGGGCATTAGCTGCAGTCAAGCCTTAGTTACACAAAAATTTTTCATATTCTAAAAACAGATACTAATAACATAATGAAATTGTTAAATTCATAACTTGCAACTAACTGTGGCAAAAGAAATGCTTTTGCCACAGTTATTAATAATAATCATAAGCTATTACTAGCTAGTTCCTCTTGCATTATGTAGTCTGAGAATGTCTAGTGTTTTTACCTTTATTTATGCTGCATTGCACATGACAGTTACGTTTTGTTATTTTCCAGTAAATTTATTTTTTAGAGGACAATCAAAAACTAAATACCGGTTAACTATGCCATTTAAGAAACTCTCTCTTTCCTTTTCAAAAATGCTTCAGATTTCTTTAAAAAAAAAAAAAAAAAAAAAAAGCTTTATTTAATATTACAGGTTTAATACATTATCATATGGAAATTCGAAAGAAATGTGAAAACTATAATAAGCCAGTTTTAAACTATATGTTAACTTCGAAGTAAAGTTCTCGCCTTTGCGTAGTAATAAATGCTCAGTCATAATGCCTAGAACGTAATAATAAATTCCGATAAATTAAATGCTAAATGACTAAAACTCACCATTTTCAAGCTGCTTGCTATCAAATGATCACGTCCAGATAGAGAAAAATTCACCCACTTTTTCATGTTACTGGAGAAAAGGCAGAAAAAGGGTTGTAAAATGCATTATTTCTTTAATGATGCTTTTATTTGGACAGCAAATATAAGGAGAATCAAAGAAGGTAAGAACAGCACTGAGTTTGTTTTGTTTAAATTCTAAATAAACTTGATGTGTCAACGCAAAATTGCATGTAAAAGTAATTAATGTGGTACTATAAGCACACGATTGCGATAAAAATAATATTTCTTTTTCCGCAATTTCAAATTTATGGGCATGTGCCACATGCATCACATGTCTTAAGACGAAACCCCTGGTATTTCGGGTTCCTAATGGTTGCCTTGTCATAAAAGTGTTGATGCCTTTATGCGGGTGGGCATTCTCCTTCATGAATATATGGTTTTTATTTGAAAAAAGTCTTTATAAAAGTGTATGCATCTTCCTGCAGAGGCTATGCTAAGCAATTAGCATTTTCCCTTGATTTACTGATTAATAATTGAAGGGATGAAATAAACCATAATACATCCTCAGTCTTAGATAGGCCCACGGTGACCGAGCGGTAAAATAGCTAAACACTAGTGGTTCGCTCTTGGGTTTGAATCCCGGTGAACGGGCTGACTGCATGGGCATTCTCGTGGAATGTGTTCCCTGTTCTCGTAAACTAGTTTCCCTTAGAAAGTCCTCCACGAAGGCATTCCCCCCATTGACAGATAGTCCCCGAGTGCTTTGCCATAATCAAAATAAGCCAAACTAAACTAAACCAGTTGTATAATACATCAGCTCATCAATTTTACGAAGCCATAGCTTTTATGTATAAGTGATATCACGTTTACGAAGAATCTGACACTGCACATAGGTGTAAGCACCTTTATGAAAAACCTTAAACTTTTGCAAAGATGGCGAAATTTTGGGGCTCATTGTAGTGAACCAGAATAACGCTATAAATTGTACTTACCGTTCGGAGACTCATATATTGCAATGATTACATTATACTAAAACACTAATCTTTCAAAAGTTGCTGTCATCTTTATGGAGGCCGTTCTAAGTTTTCGAAGTTAAGTAAAGGTTTGCATAAAAAGGAAGCTTTGTTGATAGTATGTTATGTTATAGTTATTTCTCTGTTTACACACACACACACATATATATTATTTTTTATTCTTTTATAACAGCGCAAGATGATTCAGTATTTTAAGTTATTTTATTATCCTTATTCCTGCTGTTTGTTTAGTTTTTGCATTCTTTAGCGTTTCATCAAGATATGTCTTCTAAAAATTTCTTTTGAAGCTGTTTATGTGCTTTACGCAATTAGTTTAAAATTTACACATAATGGTCTTATGGAGTAAATGGTCTTATGAACCATTATTGGATCTATTTACACATAATGGTCTTATTGACCATTAAGGGTCGTCCACACTGGGGTTTATCTGTGCTAACGCAGACAACTGACGTAGCCGACCCATATCCAAAATCATTTTTTCCCATAGAGCAGCAAGTTGAAAAATCTGAACTGCAGGCATAGCGGAGCTAGTCGACACGTGAAACTGATTCCGTTAGCTCAGATAAACTCCAGTATGAATGGCCCTTTATGGAGTAAATGGTCTTATGGTCCATAATGGTCTTTGGAGAAGAGAACTAAGTTCCACTCAGCAGGTCTCAGTCACAGTGTTCTTCAGCACAGTTTATTTGAGTCCTATGATACTGGAAGGCTACTGAAACACAAACAAATGACCTGCCTGCATGCAATCCTTCTGTTTGAAGGCGTCTGCGAATTATTTGTGTTGATATTCTTGTTCTGGTTGCATGTCGGTTGTTGTTGTCAAAAAGTTGTCTTTGCATCTCGGTTGCATTTTAACACCTTTCCCAAAGGGTTGTTACTGAGAAAAAACAAAAACCAAACAAACAAACAACCCCCCCCAAAAAAACAGTCATTATCTAAGTTGGGAACTCGTGAGTACCCTCGACCAAGACATATTGGAACTCTTCTCTTTTTTTTGCAGCAAAATTCATAAGAGTTCATTTACACTTCGGCTTACTTCAGTATCGGACGTACGATGACAAATGCAAAAAACTGCTTATCCCACCAAAAACAGTACAAGAACATACTTCCGAAAGAACTACCCATTTCATGTAGAGATGGACTATTTACTCAAGAACTGATTCAAACAAACAATTCCTTTTACCAAGCGAACAAGCATGGTTTCACAAAACAGAGAGATAGCTCTTATAATGTTCACACACCGAGAGCTCTTATTGGAAGCTTACTAGAAAAGTTCGATTCCTATTTCAGAAAGAAAAAAATGTTTCGTTCCATTTTAAAGGCGAATTTAATTTTTATCATTTGCCAACATTTTGAGCAATTTTTTATTCCAGAATTTTATTGTTAGACCTGTGTAGGAAGAAGGTTTTTAAGTAATCTCAAAACTACAGTTAAAAGATATCACTCCAGGGAGTTAGCGGTTCGATCCTTCCGATCTTGTTGATCATACATTTCTTTTCTCTCTTCTCTCCATTCACACCTTACATGATTTATTCCGTTTCCGATCTTTTTCATCAAAGGTACTCTTAGTGTGCTGACAGTAGTAAAACAGAACCTATACAGTTCAGTGAGGAAACGGTTTTGATCTGATCCTGTATAGAAAAACGGTTTTGTCCAACTCTAGGTTCATGTGATTTTCTCATTGATTTCAATTTTGATGTGATTTTTTGCTAATTTGCATTTCAAATTGCTTTCTGTAGCAACCGTTTCAAAATTTGAAGAGATCTTTTGACCTTTTCCGTAAGCTTTTACTTGATTGTTTGGAATAAAACCGTTTAAGAAGCATTTCCCTCTAATTTTATTGTCCAGTGTACGTCCGAAGCAGAAATATTAAAAATAATAAATGTATAAGTATGAGATGGTAGCATTTATTGTAACAAGACTTGACCAAACTGTCTTTCAACTGATGCAGTGCCTAAAACGCTACCCCAAGCTCCTTGATATGACACTTTGAGGGATATTCAAATCTCTGTTTGTGTTTGACCTCTTTCGATTCTACCAATCATTTGCCGCTTTTGGTCTTCGCTTAAATGATGCCTTTGAACCATACCATAGCTAATGAATTCTATTCACTCTCAGAAACTGCATTCACTTTAAACAACACTACAGACTCGAAATCCAACATACGTCCATTGCGCACCACACTGTCAATCACCGAATTTGCATATTTCCGGGGCTAACGTAGGCGCGGAAGTGCAATTTTGTGGGCAATTAATTTAATTAACATAAATAATTATAGCATTGGGCATTGGTTGCAACATAGTGAGCATATGTTTACTTATTATCCTTTAATTTTGATGACCAGTGTACAAAGGTGCATGCCACTCTACAGAATTTCAGCTTATATGACAGGAATGTAATCTTTATCAAGATGTCTGGACGCCCATGAAAAGATAATGGTTTATGATAAATATTTATCTAGATTCGCCAAGTTTATCTTGGAAAATAGTCACCGACTTACAGCAACGTGACTATCACCTTTATATTTGTGTACACAAACGTGATTATCACCTTTGTGTAAGCCGGTGACTGTTTGTCCCTTGCATCGTTATGAAATCATCGGGTAGTTGGAATAGGAAAATTTCCTGCTTTAGTACAAGTTACGAATTTGCGATGAGCTAACGACGACCTGTTTAAGACTATGAATTTAGTGCGTTTACCTTTAGCTAATGACTTCTTTTTGGGAAGAGGGTTCCATTAAGTATTTTTCTTCCTATGAGTTTTTTTATTATTTAAAAAAAATTTTTTGCATGAATCTTGCAATTATGATTAATGTTTCAGCCGTTTTTAAACCATCCATATCAGGTCGGCGCATCTAACAGTTTTCCGAATTACCAATAGTTCTATTCATCCTTGCTTTCAACTTATATTTTGCAACTTGTCACACTTGTTAAAACAGAAATTCAGAAAAAGACTCAATAAGACATCCAAGCTAATGTGTTTTACGCAAACCACGGAGCAATGCCGAGCATCCACTTAAATGTAAATTTTGCAAAGATGATACACTTTTGGTAAAATTTCACAACAGCAAAATAGATGGATTTAATGATCTTCTGAGTTATAGATGCAAAATGTGAGGAAAGGAGTAATGGGATGAATGTCGCCTATGACATTCTTCATCCTAGCGCACCTAGGGATAAAAATAAATAAAACGAAAAGGGAATTACTCGGTAGCTTAGTCTTCTTAGTATTGTCTTCCCATAAATAAAGATTTTACAATTAACTGTTTCGCAGCGCACTTCCAATGCTTTTGAGACAAAACACATTGGTTGGAGCACACATTCGCAACACATTGGTTGGAGCACACATTCGCAACACATTGGTTGGAAAGCACTACCTTAGGCAATCAGTACAATTGGTGTCTCGTATAATAAAGTATTTAAACCTATTAATAATTCACAGCAAAATATACCTTTATTTAATTGACGTTTGCAGTGGCGGATGGATTTATTAGGAATTCGGGAGCTGCCGCTGCTTGTGACGCTGCTTTATGGCCTGATATCAATGGTTTAAAATGCTGAAACATCAATCATAACTGTAGAACTCACGCAGCGGAAAACGATAAATTAATAGGAAGAAAAGGGTTAATAGGGTCGCTTTTTGCGATCTACTCGACAGAGAGCGAGTCTGATGTCATCGTCTCGATCATTACAGAGATCGACGCGTCGGAAATTTTTCCGTCATCTGGACAGCTGCCGTTTAAGTGTCTGACTGTCGTTTTAGAGCTAAACTGAGGACGGCGGAGGTCACGGATTGTTTTTGAAAGTGTACGTAATAGATATTTTAATTTCTTAAGATTTGTGAAAAACTCGAGTATTTCGCTATAGAAATAACGCATTTGATGCTGACGATTCTACATTATTTATTTATTCTACATTACCAATGCCTTAATTAAATTTTAGTGAAAATAATATATTTGGTATTTTCCTATTTCACAGATAAAGAAGGGGTGCATACTTTTAATTTAAAATTGTAATTTTTAAACTAATGTACTTAATTAATCAATGTAATTAATTTCATGTTTTGATGAGTAATTTATAAATTTTGAAATTTTATGTTTTAAATTACCGTAATTTCCGGAAGAAAGGCTGCATCAGCGTAAACGCCGCACTCGAGAAAAATGGCGGGAAAAAAATTAAAATTACACAGAAACGCCGCAATAGATTAAATTGCGCGTGACATTTTAAAATGTGATCAAGGTGACATCGTCGTGGGCCGTATAGATGCAAAAACTCAACCTAAGTCCTGATATATGACATACCAGTTAAGAAAAATGCATGAAATGAAACCATAACTCAAAAATAAATTAAAGGTAAGAAATGTATAGCTTCTGTGCCGTTTAGAGACATTTTCAAAAATTTTCCGCTCCCTTCTTACTTAAAAACTATTCAACAAGTACTTGTGCCCAAACTGATGGGATCTGTATTTGGAAAGAAAGAAAGCCAAGAAAAATCCATTCATGCTCAAGGGGAAATACGTCAGAGTTCGTTATTGCGAGGCAGGTGGAGTCGTATCCGCCTTTTAAAAAAATTGCAGAAAAGGCAGGGGTGGGGAGAGGATGGGTCCTGGAAGATTCATCGAATCACAGAGGAGAGAGACTATTCAAACTGATGAGAATGTTGATTTGAAAGGGGGAAGAATGTTATTGTTCTGAGATCTCGTTTAGGGTGAATAAGGCATGTAGGTCCGTTCAAAGGAAAGAATGTAAACAAAATAACGTTCGCAAAAAGCAACTGAGTGGTCTTTTGTGTGGGAACAGCACCAGTCTATGCACAATGACAAGGCCATCCAAACTATGTACAATGACCATCATAGGAAATATTTTATTTTCAGTGCACCTAAACGCCGCATGGGTAGAAACGTCGCACCCGCTGAAAATTTAAGTTTTAAATATGTAAACGCCGCGGCGTTTCTTCCGGAAATTACGGTATAATATATTTTCCTCTACTTTTATTTGAATTTGTAGTGTACAAAAATATAATACATTAGACATGCATTAAAGAAGATGCAGTATGTAATTCAAACTATGCACATCCTTTAATTCAACATTTACATTAAATTGCTTTGAGTTAAAAAATTTATTTAAGTAGTTTTAACTGTACCGATATCAATGTCAATTTCCAATAGTTTCTAGAATCTCCTGTATAAAACAAGTTAAATTCCTGTAAAATTTTTGGTTAAATTCTTGTCAATATTATAATGCAAAATTTATAATTAGTTATCAGATTTTTTAATGGGGTCTACTTTTAGATATTACATCAGTTTTGTGTATATTTATTCAGATAAAAAAAGTGCTTAGTTTTGGTTTTATGTAATTACGGCAAAGCCTCGAGGGCTATCTGCCTAAAGTGAGGGTTGCCTTCGTGGAGGACATTCTAAGGAAAACTAGCTGGTATACACGTAACACATGGGCAAAACCACGAAAACGTCCATGCAACCAGCCCGTTATCGGGATTCCAACCTTGGACCGAACTTCTAGTGTTCAGCGATTTTACCGGCCGTTGGTGGGATCGATTTAAAAAGGGTATAAATATATATGTACTGCAATTTCTTTCACTGCATCTGTTAATATATTTATACAGTTTTTTATATATATATTTAAAACAGATTTTCTGTGCCTTAAACTTCTATGCTTCTGGAAGTTACCAATGATATGACAAATACATTGGTAATGACGCCCATGCGTCTAGCCCGTTTGCGGGATTCGAACCTCGGACCGCACTACCAGTGTTCGGAGATTTTACCGCTCGGCCACTAGTGGGATCGACTTAAAAAGGGCATAAATAGGAACATGTACTGCAATTTCCTTTCACTGCGTATATTAATATATTTATAATATAATATATATACATATAGTTATTTATTTAAAACAGGTTTTGTATGCCTTAATTTTTTATGCTTTTGAAAATTACGAGAAATATGTTGGTAATGACAGATATATTGGTTATCAGAGATATGTTGGTAATGCAACAAACCCGTTCACAGTTTTGGACCTCGGACCGAACTACCAGTGTTCAGTGATTTTACCACACGGTCACTGGTGGGATCGATTTAAAAAGGGTATGAAATGGAATATGTTTTGGAATTTCCTGTCACTGCATATGTTAATATATATATATATATATATATATGTGTGTGTGTGTGAAGTTAATATGTTTCATGATTTAACCTATAGTTATTTCATTTTTTTTATTTTTCTTCCTATTACTTTTGTTAAAAGTTTGTTATATTTTTACTCACTTCTTATTGGTATCTACGATACATAGTATATTTGTAGCTACGTGATACGTATATTTCCTGAATAAATAAAATTATTGATATAATCATGGGTTGCTAAAAATGATACTTTTTTTATTCAAATTCATTAGAATATTAAACACGCGTACGCGGTGCTATATTTCAATGATTTGACTTATGACGTTGTTGCATAACCTTTTCAGACAAAATAATGTATTTTAATCATAAAATTCCTGTTAACAAATAGTTTACAAACATGTAACCTTTTAGAAAATTTCCATCTTGCAAAAGATCATACGTAAAATTATGCTTACGTTTCTTCACATACCTGAAGTTTTGAAAAGGCCATTTCTTTCCGCGTTTAAAATATCCATTAACGTTCCGCATTTCTTTTTTCCATACTCTTTACTAAATCCAGCAGCGTATTTTTTCGAAAAATTTCACCATTTACTCGAACTCGATTTTTGTTTTCTACCGCCATCCTCAGTAATAAGCACGTGCCAAACAGCCTCTTTCACAACAAACTACCCCCTTTCCCTGAGCCTGGAGCAATGTAGAGGTGAGATAGACTGGTTGCTATGCAATAAACGTCCCTTCCGCACGGAATTCCACTTCACTTTCCGCCGAAGGAATTTGAAGGGGCCAGACTCGCTCTCCCTTCTGCTGTCGAGTGGAAAGAGAATCCCGACTGGCTTTCCGATATCGATCTCGACCGGTGTCCAGACTAGACACCTTAATGTCGGTTGAAAAATATCGAAAGATAAACTAATGGTAACCTTATTAAAATCAATAGCTTAACCCCGCCGTTTTTAGCTCATCGCAAATTCATAATCTTTGGATCTAATCCATTGCATAAAAGCGAAGAATTTTCATGTTCGATCATCTGAATTATTTCATAAAATGTTATAAAGATGCCAGAACCTTTATGCAAGTAGACAATTGTTCGCCGAGGTTAAGACTTTTATATGAGTATCACAAATCCTTGACAAGGATGAGTTCCTTCATGATCCCAGACTTTATAAGAGTGCTGACTCAATTGTGCTTTTATGGCAGGGTTTTTGGTGACTGAAAAGGTGACTGCACATTTGTGCAAGTCGGCAGTTGTTTGCCAAGATTAAGACTTTCACATGAGCTTCCTGGCAGCTTTGATGAGGTCTGCTTTTCTTACAATACCAAACTTCATAATGCTGGCACCTATGTCGTTGGCGAAGTACGCGTAACTTAAATATATTTTTCAAGACGCAGGAATTTTTTTCGTCACGCGCCGGCTGGTTACACCAATCCCGTCCGCTCCTGGTCATTTTTGAGAGCAACTTAACTAGCAACGTACGAACATCGATGCCCCGATTGCCTCTTTAAGCATATTTATCATTTTTTATTAGGAACGGAATAACATTATCATTTTTATCAAATCGACTGGACGGCCAGGAAATGTTAGAGGAAAAACAAATGAGGCGTAGATGATCATTCTATTTTGAAATCTGTAATAAAAATTTAGCAATTCATGTTTTCTTCGTTTGTTTTAGGATGTTTCTGAACTGATATGGTGATGTTTATTTTTAATTAAATAAATTCTGATGCACATTTGAAATTCACTTTGTCATGTGTTTCAAGTAACACATTTAAAAAACTTTTTGGAAAAGTAAATACTAAGAGAATCATGGTTTCATTTTCCTAGCTTTTAGAGTAGGGAATTTTCCAGCTAAACTGAAACTCTAAAAGCTAGGAAATGGTTTCATTTTCCTAGCTTTTAGAGTAGGGAATTTTCCAGCTAAACTGAAATTATGAGGGATTATTTATGGCAGAATAGGGAAAAGTAAGCTCCTGGCAACACAGTTAAACTTAAGCATGTGTTTTTGTTGATGTCAGCAATGGTCAGCATGTTTTTGAGTTTACTGTGATTTGAAAGCGATCGTAGAAGCTGACAAACTAAATAAACTCTTGTAGATGCCGGTAGCTTTGTAATGAATCGAGCGAATTCTGTATAAATCACACATTAATGCATAATTAATTATGCATAGGCGAAAAGACAAAACTTAGAAATAACTTAAATCATTTAGAGCAATCTACTTGAACTTAAGTTTCAGAATGAGTGAAAACAGTTTCGCATCCAAACTTTTTGGAAAATTTCATACACACGGCCAGGAATCGGTCTGTAGTAATAAACAAATCGATAGAAATTATAATTTTAAGGAAGATCTTCCAGATGGATCATGTTTCAGTCGAGTTTTAAAAATTGAACCTCATTCTAATATGAATTATGAATCTGCTATTAAAAAGTGTGAGGTGAGTAGCAGTATATTATTTTTTGTATGGCGTGAGTACTCTTAATACTTTCTTAATATTTAAAGGGGGAGTTTCAAGTTGTTGGTTATGTAGTTGGCTATGATTTGTGTTGCAAGGCAGTTTGATATTTTTTGTTAACCACCTTAGCATCATATTTGTAATTTTCATGCTAATATTCAAGGGAGTATTTATCTAAAAACCTCACCTTAGTAGAAACTATTTTTGAAAGCTTAATACTCAGAATATAAATAATGATTTATGATAAGTATATATCTAGGTGGGCTGTTTTATGGTGCTTAAGTTAATCACATTTATTGTTTTGAACATGAGATAATATAAAGTTTTTTGGTCGTAGGCTTGTCATATAATTTTTCTTACTATATGACAAAAAAGTGTAATATAAAATTTGACTAAGCTTTTGTTAGTTAGAATTTGGAGACTGTTGATAGGTTTCTCGTTACTTGATGTGCTGAATGTAAGAGTTCTGATGTAACTGAGAGTTATCTGACCTTAGAAATTAAAGCATTTATGTATGACCTTTTATAAATTAAAATACACCAAAATAAAACTGCCTACAAATGATCTTTTTGCTGTATGAAGCAATAGAACATGTTTTCACGAAATTGCAGAAAAATTTTTCTCACTGAAATTTTTGTCAAAAATAAATTCATATGGGAATTTTTTTAAAAGTATTTCTAGGCCTTTAAAATTAACTGATGAATGATATCAGTAGTGAAGTATGAAACCTAAATGATCTAGATTGGTGTGATAAGTATAGTGCGAAATGATCGGAAATACTATATATAATTTAGTTTTCCCTTCCCAAGACAGGGAGTTCAGTGGAAGATGTATAGGTAATGGCAGTGAGGATGGTATGTCTCTGGAGACTCTTCTGAGGTCAGTAGTAGAAGCTTCACAAGACTATACTGTGAGAAAGAGATTATTATCACATTTAGCCATTGGGTTTTTACAGTTTCTCTGCATTCTTTTCCTACTTTATATGTCAAGGTTTTTTGCTTATTCTGGCCAATGTAAAAGGCTTGAAATTTGGCAACCTGCTTGGCTAGTTAATTTAACAATACTTATTTAACAATTTAAAAGTACTGCTATTCATCAAAAATTAGAACATCCTGAAGAACTGCTTTAAATCATTGTGGTCTTCCGTAGTTGCTGTTTGAAGGAAAGTAATACTTTTCTTCAAATATTGCATAAAACAAATAATGAATTATGTTTTTTCCCTTTTCCCCCTTTCTTCATAAATATAAATACTTTCTTCAGAGTTCTTTCATAAACTGAAAAGCTAATAAAGTAGGTCTTTTATGCAAATGAAGTGGCATAAGTTGGAGGATATACATATTGTTTGATGCTATCATAATTTGAATAGACTGTTAAAAACTTGGGTATTTTAATGTGACTTGTAGTGGAATGTTTTTTAAATTCAGTGTATATTCAACAGGATAATAATACGAACTATAAGATTTCATTTTCTTAATGCTAAATCTATTATATGGCTCTAAACATCACTTATTTAAAAGTACTGAAGTTTTGTTCTGGATGTTTGTAATCTTCTAACAGAAATTAATTTTTGCTGGAAAGATTCATAATCCAGAAAGCTACGTTACCTCTTCTTTTATATTTGAATGTTTTAATATTAATCCTCTCTAATATTTATCTTTCTATATATGTAGTGAAACCTTCTTAAGGTGCTGAAATTATTTTCTTGAGTATCTGTCTCTGGAAACAAAAGCAGCTGTCATATGAGTGAGCACAGAGGCAAACAGACTGTGGATGGCAGTTTGGGATATTACAATGGTACTTACGTATTATCGCAACCAGGTTGGCGCTATTTGTAACTTTGAGTAAAAAGTATGAATAGAAAGAAAATGTACATTTATTAATTACAGATAATTTTTAATACAGTTTTTTATATTATTTTGTTTTAAAATATAAAATAGCAATTAAACCCTTCCGGTTTCGAATTTGAATAAGTTGAACCCTACTTACGGCAACCCTACGTGTTATACGTAGTTTTGTAAAAAGAGCATGTGGAGATTCACAAAATTTTCGTGCAAATTTTTGTAATTTATGAGAAAATAGTAGTGTACATGGATAAAGTCAAGAGTGTGCACAATGCCATTTTTGTGCAATTCTGGGATTTTTTTTAAGTAAAAATAAGTCGACGTGTACATGGTTATGGCAGATACGGTTTTCAATCAGTGCTAAAAGCAATAGCCAAAAGATTTCCGCCGAAAAAATAATTCTGCAACTTATTCAAATTCGAAACCGGAAAGGTTTAATAAGTTGCAGAATTATTTTTACAAAACTACGTATAACACGTAGGGTTGCCGTAAGTAGGGTCGCCAAATTTGGCAATTTATGCGAATTTTGGCCTGGTTGCGTTAATACGTAAGTACCATTACAATATATATGTTTTGTCCCAGAGTTCATCTGTTGTACTGTCTTGAGATTGGTAGGGATTGTCATGCCAGTCTGTCTTAAAAAAATTCTACCTTTCATTAAGATAATCAGTGGCTTCTATCTCTCTTGACCCATTTCTTATTTCTCACTCTGAGTTTAAAGTTTTATTCCTTTCAAAAAATTTTTGATTCAAGTGGTATTTTAGTAAAAATGCACAGAAATAGATAATATTTAAGTATACTGTAAAGTTATGTATGAATTTAATCTTTATAATGTCTAATTAATATGCATACTTAAATTATTTATTAATATTTAAGTAATATAAACAAGGAAGTGCTTCTGTTTATGAAGCTTTTAGAAAATTTTTCTTGCTGTTATGAGATTTCGACTACACCATATCTGAGCTTTACTTTGAACCTTTTGTTACAGTTTGACTTTATACCTGTTTAAAGTCATACACACTGAGAAATTCTGTTAAACATGATTAGTGCTTAATGGTTAGTGATTATCTGTGGTTTTTTTCGGAATTTTTTTCCATATGGACCACACTGACTAACTGTGTGGATATTATCATAGTTGTTCTATGTGTAATGTAAATATGAGCCAATTAACCATAGAGTGTCCTTGAGGGTGTCCTTTCCCTCAGGTAGAAATCTTGTCATCAATCATAATTTACATTTTCAACCATATTTAGAGATGATATTATATGTTGTAGTTTTGTCTCTTTTAAATATTCTTTGTACTTATATATTTAAGAATGTGAATTGATATTGAACTGAAGAATCTCAGCATTTTATGTTGCAATGATTACTTTTATTTGTGATCTGTTGTGTATGGTTATTTAACTAACATTTATAATGTACCTGCTAAGCTGTTATCACAAGCGACAACTAAATAAAAGTATACAGTACAAAGTCTTTAATCCGGACTCGTCGAGACTTTGGCGATTCTGGATTAGGGGTTTTTCCGGATTATGGATCATCAATTTAAATCTGGTAAGATGACATGTAGAAATTATAAAATTAAAAGTACGAAACCATAATTTATGAAATAAAGAGCAATCATGATCTAAAGGATATCAAAATTTAAAAAAAAAAAAAAAAAAAAAAGCTTAATATTTATTTGTTTACTTTATTAAACATTTCTTTCAATGTAAGTTGTTTAAGTTGTTTTGTTTTATGTGCTAAAACTTTCTCTTTAATTCTATAAACAGACATAATTTCTTGTTCAGTTACAAAGTTTCGCTGTTCAAGTCCTGTAATTGCTGTGCCGAGAATACCGACTAACTTGTCAATCGAAATTTTTTTTCGTTTTCACTAACCTCTCTGTCACTTTCTGCATGCATTTATCCATTTTTTGCAGCAATTCCACTGTTTGTTTGATGGACATCGAAACATGCTTTCGCTTTGTAGATCCTTTGGCAGCTCCAGAATCGGAAACTCTTTTTGACATAATATAAAGTTCTAGCTTACTTTTTATAAAATTGCTCTAACAGTCTGCAAAAAATAATAAGCCGGATCCAATTAGAAGATCAAGAAACAACACAATCTGCAACATTAACTGAAATAGATAATTAGATAATTTTAGCCTAGTTTATACCATCTGTTATACATTAAACGTGCATGCGTAAATGTATTATGTGCATGCGTAAAGGTATTATGTGCGTGCATAAACGCATATGCACATGCATAAACACTGCACATGTGCAGAAAGTTTGTAGCTTTGAGGTCCGGATTATAGATCATTCTGGATTATGGACGTCCAGATTAAAGACTTTGTACTGCATTTCATTTTGAGTTATGCATTTAGTTTATATGTTTTTTCAACTTATGTTGTCCACCTGCCAAGCAATATAGTGATTAGTGATGCTGACTGCTGAATCGATGGGCCTAGGTTCAAGTCCTGGAGAGGGTATAGATGTTTGTAAGCATATAGTGTCTGTGTAGCATGGTTAGTCATGGCGAGCTGAAAGTCTTCTTGAGAGGTTGAGAATAGGGAAAGAGGGCTGGGAGACCCATGGAATGCCCCCAGGAGTTCTACCTCAAAATTGGAATGTAAACTGAACAGTTACTAAGGCCGAAAGGTAATTAAGATATAGCTATGGGAATGCACAGGTACCAGCCTTGCTTCAACTTGTATCTGTACTGGTCACCTATTATGTGATTATGATACTGCACACATTGGTATCTGCCAAAGGGAGAGATGCCTCATTAGGTCTTTTAAGGCAAACTGGCTTGTTTCCATATTGCAGATGGGAGAAAACCACAAAAAGGCTCATGCAGACAGTCCATTTTGGGGAATTCGAAACCCGAACCAAACTACTGGTGTGAGCTATTTTACTGCTTGGCTATTGGTGGGAATACTGGTCACGTAGAGTATGAAACATGTAATCCATTTAGTAAATTTAAGCATAGTAATCGAACTCTTAATTATTGACTGTATTTAAAGATGTCTGCATGTTAGATTTCAGTAATGAAATTAAAAAAAAAGTTTTTATTGGGTTTTAATGAAAGTTTCCCACCACCGCAGATATCGTCTGCACAAACAGTTTGTGTTGGCATGTTTAATCATATTTTGTCAAATGATTTTTGGCATTTGAAAGAAAGAGATTTACTTCAGAACACTGTGTTGTAAAATTTATTAAAAAAATATTGTTATCATTAAGTACAAGGTGTCTGAAGTGGAAGCAGATTAGAACCATCATTTACTTCCATTTCTTTTGAAAAATGTCAGCTACAGAATATCATGTGCAGAGCTTTAGGTACTAATGTTGTATCATATGACACTGTGAAGTTTGGTACCAAAAGTTCAAAAGCAACGACTGTGACATTCAAAAAGCAGAGCACTCTGGCCAGCCTACTGACCTTGATGAGGTCCACCTGCGGGAACGTGTGGAAGAAAATCAATATGCAACCACTCGAGAGCTTGCTAAGGAGTTAGACACTAGTGCCATGTCCATTAGTCGCACTGTGCATTGTGTAAACTTGATGTACAAGTTCAATTGCTAGGTGACTCAAGCAGATAAGGACAAGCATGTTTGAGCCTGCACTAATCTGTTCATATCAATGCAAGGACCAAATTCGGGACTGGATTGTCACTTGTGAGATGAAAAGTGGATTTACTTTAGCAAAAGAGGGTTAACCCACTGGCAGTGTCACAAAGTGCAATTTGATTAACAAAAAGATCATGCTTTGCATCTAGTGGAATTGCTGTGGTATTGTATGCAAAGAGTATCTGTAAAAATGTAAAACCTCAACAATAAGGTGTACAGCAAGATGCTAGTCCATGTTGACAATGCTGTCACGGAAAATCATCAAACTGAGTTCCATTGCAAAAGGGTAATGTTCCATCAAGATAATGCAAGACCACATATGTCTGCATTCACTCGCTGGACTCTGTGTGGACTCAAAAGGGATCTTTTGCCACATGCACTACATAGCTTCGACATCGCTCGTTCGGATTTCTTCCTTTTTTCACACCTGCAACTACATCTTGCTGGTGCTATCTTCCATTTTGCACATCACGTTCAAAATGAGGTTGATCTGTTTTTGGAATCTTAACTACCAAGTTTGCTGAAGGCTTTGAAAAACTACCGAAACATTGGCAGAAAAACATAGATTTGGGTGGTGATTACTACCCACACTAAAGATACTGTTTTCATGTTGTTTTCCCTAACTTTATTAAGAATGTTTTTTGGTGGAAAACTTTTGTTCTAACCAGATATTATTCAGCCATAACGTGAAATGTCAGATTAACAAAATGGTGACATCAGGTGCTAATTAGCCAAATAAAAGTTTTCAGGTTAGAAACTTCTGTAGCTTAACTTTTCTGTTTTTGTGAGTATGTTACATGACATTATACTATCAGGACATTTGTTATTCACATTGCTTTGCACCACAAGGGATGAAGTTTTACTTTCTCATCCATGTGGCCTACCAAACTGCCAGTTTTCAGAGGTGATATTGTTCAGTGTGCTATAAAATTTGTAATTATTCTGTTCAAGTTAAAAATCTTATAATTGCGTAACTCATGAAGAAATTTAAAAGCAATATACACACTTTTTACTAATTTTTATCTTTTTTTTTCTTTTTTAAATAATGTCTGTAATTGATGTAATTCATAATATGTGCTTTGTGATGTAAGTAACTGATTATTTTTTTTTAAATATGTGCATATTTATTTTAATTTACTTTAATTTAAAGTAATTCTAATTCCTTCTATTACACATCTTGATTGTGAGAAAAATATTTGCAAGCCACTTAATGCACTTTTTTTAAAGGCTTGTCAGTCATCTCAAGAACTAAGATGAAATATGATTCTAATTTCACAGTATTAAATTATATATGTATATATATTTAAAGAGAAAGCAAACTGTTACTAAAGAATGTTATATTGCCAAGCAGTCTGATTTAAATCTCATGGAGATTTTCTGATATATTTCAGTTTTTGTTAATTTTGTAAAGCTTAATATAACTGCAAAATTTTGTTGATTCTTGAAAGCTAATATGAGAAGTGTTGATATTTATTCTTCATTAACAAAATGTAAAATCCACATTTTGCACATCTGAGAGCAAATGTGGTATTTATATATAAAATAATATTTTATATCTGGGATGTAAAATGTCTACTATGAGATAATGGCTTTAACAGAAATGAAAGTTGTATAGTTCTGATAGAAACATCAGCAATCTAGTCTTCCCAGTTTCCATGCTATGTTATATTATGCTTCTGCAGCTTTAATCATCTGCATAGCCTGGTAAATCAGCAGCTCTTGCAGCTGTTGTCTTTCATCCTATAGAAAGACTTAATTTTTTTCCCTGTCTAGTTTCCAATTCTAAGATTGTTGCCAAACTTCGAGGGAAGATTTCAGATTTATCTTTCGGATTATAAATGTGCATTGCATACAGGGCGATGTTTTTCACAATTAAAAGTAATATTCGTACTTCATAGTAATTTTTTGATCCTTTTCTCTGCAGACAGTGCATACCAAACAATTTTCTATAGAAAGATATTTGGCCGAGCGTAACTAGTAATATTTCATTTGATTTCTTTATACACGAATTGTTGCCTAAGCCATTCTAAAAGTAATCAGAAATTTGTTTTCCTCCTCATTGTCTTATAATGAAAAAGAGCCCTATTTCAATAGGATTTTTGATAATATATTTTCTTGATATAATTTATAATATACCTACTGATAATTTTCATAAATACATCACAAATATAGTGAAGTTTTACATCATAATTTCATGAAAGAAAAATAGGACTATAAGAAATTACCAATAATTTTTCACACGCCTAAAATATGAGATCGTGGCCAGTAATAAGGCTTTTTTCTTGAGAGCTTTATGTAATTGCGCTCAGCCTTAACCATTTAACCAGTTTAAATCATTAATATTTTCCACTTATTTCATTTAATATCATGTTTCACATATTTGAAAAATTTTGTATAATTATTTAATATTACATATATGTCAATGCCCTTTTTTACGTATTTTGCTGTGAATTCAGTGTATAACTGGTGTATTAAATTCCTGGGCTGTCTATTTTGGTATAGAGCTTAAAATGCTGTGAATAATTTTCATGGATATAATTCAATAGTAGATCTATTAGTTTGGAAACTGCTTTTGGCATATCATGGAAAATATTGAGTAGTTATCCTGAATATTGATATATTATATAGAAGAATGATATTTTTTTGTGTACTAGCTTCTTTTAAACTATGAGTAATTTAAATGCTTTTCATGTGTAATAAATCATTCAGTTAATATAAATCATGCAATGCTAACAGTAATTACTGGCATTGTAAAGAAGAGCAAAACAAAACTAGACATATTTAGAAATTTATGCATTATGTATTTTAATATATGAAATTTATAGTAATTTTCTAGCAAGTTGTTAGAATGTTTCTAAATGCTAATAAAAATATTTAATATTGCTATGACAAGAAGAATTTCACCTCTCAAATCAGAGGTAGTTAATGTTAAAGGATATTCGTATTTTATTAGCATTTTACATATCTGAAAAAGGTTATTAAAATGAATATAATCTGTTCAGCCAGTAAACTAATATTCTGTTTTAACTCTGAGGAGTAAGAACTAATTTTTCAAGATTGTGATTTTTCTTTCTTGTAATTATCTTATTTATAAAGATTTGAAAAAAGTAGAGACTTCAAAGCAAATAAAAGTCAATGTTGTGCTTTAATTTGGTTAACTTTGTCGTAAAGTATTTTAAAATTGACTGCCTTTGTCACTTGCATCTGACTTTCTGCCCCTTTATAATATGTTATAAATTTTTTCTGTGCTTTCTTCTTACTTATAATCCTCTTTTATAGAGGTCTGTTATCCCTCTGCTCATTTCATCTCACTAAACTGTGAAACATAAATCATGAACCATAGATCTGTAGAATTTGTGTACTGATTGGTGGTTATTGTGCACAAATAAGTATGATTTAAAATATAATCAGAGATTTATTTGTGCCTTCTTTAAGTTAAGTAATTTAGGGGAAAAGGTAGGTAAGTCTGACATTCTGATAGCAATATGTGCAAGTATATTTTATTATATGTAGAAATACAATAAATCTGTCATTTTAAGGGACCTGACTTGCTGTTAATGTGAAATTTAATTAGTTGTTCTAGCCTACATTATGAAATTATTAATTACATAGATAAAGCCACAAAATATATAATCAGAAAATTCTTCTCAGAGCTTTATAAAAACTAAAGACATAGATCAAACCAAATAATATCTCATCCAGTACTTAATGAATTTTGTTCAGTATTTTATTTATAACTGCAGTTTGTAGCTTATACAGCATACATGTTTGTGTAATTAGCTGTTTGCAATTTAAATTTCTCTTTCTTTCCCTGAAATGAGTGAGGGTTTGGAACAGGAAGGAAGAGTATTTTAAACTAAAGGTGTGAAATTGTTGATATAAATGATGAAACTTCAGATCCTTAAAATTCATTTTGTGATTTCAGTATTTATAATGATTTTTATCTCATCTTATATACTGTGCTATCTAAAATTCATTTTGTATTGTTTATTAATCTTAAGTGTTAATTATTTTTTTGCCTTTAGTATGTTGGAAGTTTTCCTGTTTCTGGCAATGATCATAATACAAGAACCGAATTTGTCAGAGCTCAACTAAAACAAATGAGAGTAAGTAATTTTAGCATAATATGCAGAAGTGTTAAGCAAAAAAGTCTTGTGTTTAGTATATCTTTTTTAAGTGAAAAATAAAATCCTTGCTTTTTATGTGCAGAATTGTCAGGTTATTTTCTAGAAGACTTTTGGGATGTTGGTATTCATATTACTATTAATCTAAAAAATTATACCTTTATGATTATATTTTTAATGTAATTTTTTCCTCTTCCACATTATTATTTTTATATAGCTTGTGCTGAAAAACAGCTAATTAGACTTCTGTACTCAAAAGTCATGTTTTAATATAAGCTAGTATTATAGGAAAAAAAAAAATATAGAAAGAAAGGATGATGGGACTCGGTTTTCTGCCAGAAAAGAAGATATAACTAAAGAAGGAAAAGTTTTTAGAATTAAAATGAACAAAGAAGACATAAAAGTAGAAATTTTAGAATAAAGGCAGAAAACATGTGTTTTTATTTCACTAATATCTTTAATAATTATTAAATGAATAATTATTGTAAACAATATACACCTAATTCTATTTTTACGAGAGTTCAATGTAACATAAATTTCACAATAAATGCTGCATTCTCTTCTTAAGCATACCATTTTTATTTAACATCAGTAAGCCAATCCAATTTCTAAGAATTTACTTTTGCTGAAATTCTACAAAAAACAAATTTGTTTTGAACCATTACAGTACAACAGCTAAGTGGAGGAGAATGAAATGTCTCCTCATGGTGAGTAGTAAGTCACGTGACTAAATGTATTAGTTTCTTTATTTGTTTCTAAGGTGTGTGTATTTAGAAGTCAAGTTTGAATCCAACAATTTGTAAAAATATTTCCAATGTGAAAAAAATCTTTAGTGTGAAATTTGTGCACATATAAATTTACAAATTTTTCATATTGTATTTTATTAATAATAAAGGAAATATTTTTCGGTATTTTGAAGATGGAGGATATACTCCTGATTAAGTGCAGAATGCAGATGAATGTGGTCTCTTCTGGAAACAAATGCTGAACAAAACATATGTAGCCAAAATGCAGGAAACAACTTTTGGTAAAGTAACTGTGGATGGTGTGACTTAATTACCCTGCTGCAATGCTCCAGAAGATCATTTCTTGAAACCACTGCTGGGAAGTTGTGCTTTAAACACAAATACAATGAAAAGTGTAGATATCAATAAACTGTCTATTCACTGGATGGCAAACAAGCAGACCTTGGTGACCACTGCTATCTGTACTGAATGGTTCAATGAATGTTTCGTCCCAAAAGTCAGACCTTCTTATATGGATGTGAATGGTCTCAAATTTAAATTTCTTATGTTTCTTGACAATGCACTTATCCATCCTGTCTTAAAACACTCAAACGTTGAAATTTTATTTCTGTTTGTAATTCTGCATCTTTGTTACAACTGCTAGATGAAGGTATAATTGTTACACTTGAAGTATACTATGTAAAACAAATGTTCCAGCATGTTTTAGACAAATTGAATGACGGAACACTGTCAGTCATATAGATCTGAAAGAATTTCTGAGTTATGGATTTTATCAGTAAAGTTAGATTAGCATTGAGTGAAATAAGACCAACAACTTTGAAATGATGTTGTAAAGTGTTTGACTACAGTGTGTAAAAAGCAAAGATTCCATGATCCTGGATACAATTGAATGTCTCAGCATCATTACATTGATACAAACAGTTGGTAGAGAAAGGTTCAATGACCTATCGCTTGAAGATATTGAATTGTTAATTGACAAAGCCCTAGAAATATTACAGTTTGTCCTTGAGGCTTCTAATCCCAAAGAAAGTAGTGCTAATGAAGAAAATGATCCAGTTCTAAATGCACATTTAATAAAAGAAAGTCTGCGATTGGTCAGGAATATCATTTTGTTGAACATGCCCATAATATGGAATGTGCTATGAAGTTTTTGCATAAAATAAAGTTGCTGAAAACCTCATACAGAGAATTATATAATGGCCTAACCAAAACATGAACATAATGATTAATAATTGAATTCGTTCCTAAAGCCAGTGAAACATAATACAATAGGAGACCTTGGGCTGACTTTGATCAAGAGAGCACAAAAGGAATTTCATCAACAGAGAAAGAAAAGGATGTCCATAACATTTCTAGTGATAGCAGTGATATTCCAGTTATATGCAAACATATGCACAGTTTATTGCCAGAAAGTGTAAATGAGTGAAATCTTGTTATGCACAATGCAGTTTTTTATTTTTTTGTTCATGAAAAATTTTGTCCATTTCAAATGTAAATTTACTGTAATGCATTTTCATTACATATTGTTGCATGTATATTTTGTTAAAACAAGCTTAAAAAAATATTTTCAGGTGGTTTCTTTTAAAATTATTTTTGTTGATTATTTAGATCTGAAATGAATCCCATTTTCTTTCATAGATAGAATGTCATTTTTTACATGTTTTTTTTAACCCATATTCTTCAGAAATGTAGCTATCGTGTAAAAATAGAATTAGGTGTACACTTACAGTTATATATGTAGAGACACAACTGAATTGCATGCACATAAAGCAATCAGAGTGGAAAAAAATCAATAGCTTTTTGAAGCGAAATTCTAGCCTTGATATGATACTGATAAAATGTGAAGATCACTAATCAGAAATTACTTATTTTGCATATTAAATGCCATTTTATATTGATAACTTATAAATTACTCAGATGACAAGTTTTTAACTAATTCCCCAATCAGATGATTAAAATATTACATTATTACATGAACTTCCAATTTATTTTGCTTCTGACTTTTGCATTGTTTAAAATTATTATAAATTATTTAGTAACTGCTGAATAATTTTATGATTACTAGATTTTGGATCATAAGTGTACTTTCTGATTGTCTGCGCTCCCACAAAAAAATTGCCAACTCCTTGATGATTTTGTGAATTGGTGGAAAATATTCATTTTATTAACTTGATGGCTCATTGTTATTGTTCTGTTTATACATCTTAATAAAAAGATGCATTTTATAGGAAACAAATTTTAGGAGAAGAAAATTTTGTGGCTAATTGATAATAGTCAGCAGAATGACAGTTAAATATAAAGCATATAAATCCATATGCACTTACACTTGTGTGTGGTATGTGCATGCATGAGTAGTTCATTGTTGTGTGTGTTCTTGAAAATATGCCCAAAACACAGCAGTTTTACCTTATGTTGAAATCCAGTGTGGATCAGAAAGTACCATTATATCTAGTGCTTTCTTAGGTTAGGTTAGATTATTTAATTACGGCAAAGCCTCGAGGGCTATCTGCCTAAGGGGAGGGATGCCTTCATGGAAGACTTTCTAAGGGAAACTGTTTCATATACACATTACATATGGGGAAAACCACGAAAACACCCATGCAGCCAGCCCGTTCGCGGGATTTGACCTCGAACCAAACTACCAGTGTTCAGCGACTTTACCGCTCGGCCGCTGGTGGGCCCTAGTGCTTTCTTAAAAATCATTTATAGTAACTGTATTTACAGGAAGGTATGTTAGGAGTTTATAGTACTTTAATGAAAGTTATACAGCTAAATAAGTTTTAAATATATATATATTTTTCTTGTAGGATATTGGCAGAAAGAAGAGTGTTTTGCTTGTTGTCTCACTTACTGGAATTAAAGTGTGCAGTTTGGATGGAAAAGTAATTATTTTCTTCTTTTAAGTAAATTTCTTAGTTGTAAAGAGGCTGTTCACACATTTTTTAGACGATGTATATTGTATTCACAAAACTAAATTACATAAAATTCTTGTGTTTTAAATGTTCTATTTGATATCCCTTATTCTGAACTATCTTTCAACACTGCAATTTCCAGGAAAATAATGCCTTTTGAAGTGGCAGAAGAGGTATTCTATTCCATTCCTCCCAAACAGCTTTCCAGAGTCCTGTTAGGGTTTTGGGACAACATTTGGATAATGCACTTTTTAAAATTCCGAAAGCACAAAAATCCATCGGGAGATTTAGTAGGGATATCAGTGAAGGGTATGGCCTTGATACCAGTTTTTTTGTTCCATTTCTTTTAGGAAATTGACAGTGAATTTTGATGTGTGACTGCTAGCTTTGTCCTGATGGAGTCTCACAGATTGATGGCACTGTGAGTAAAGCGATGGTATTTCATTCAGAAAAATTAGTGATAAAATATGTTCCTGATAGTATTTGGAGTTAATCTTGACATTTTTTTGCACTCTCTTTATTTTTAACTTGCCATTATAAGAAAAACCATCAACAATCATGAATCCCTTAGAAAAACTTTCTTTCGATTCTTTGAACCATGTACTTACATTTTTTTCCCCTCCCCTTTTATGATAATAAATGGCTCTTTTTTTGTTACAATCATTTAAATACACCCATTCTTCATCTGTTGTGACTATTGTTTTCCATTTTTCGTTATAAGTGTTTCTCATAGAATTCTGCAGCGTGTCCTGCGTTGAGTGATATGCTTTGGAAGAAGACGATGCACATTGCATTTTTTCACTTTCTTAAGATTTAAATCAACTTTTATCATTTTGTTTACAGTGGACACCGAGCATTTTAATAATTTTGCAACTGTGCTTTGACTAGGGGGATTTTCTTTTAACATTAAACAACGTACCTTTGCAATAGTCGAAGATGTCCATTTTTTCCTTGGATACTTGTTTGGAATTTTTGTCCGACTTGAGGCTCCAATTTGGCGTTTTTTTCCTTTCTTGTTGATGATATTACCTTTCGACGCTTTAGATATCACAAAACCATGACTCTCACATCGTTTTTGGATAACAGAGTATGCATATTTCTCTTCGGAAAGAGCGTAAATGTAGCCTTCGAACCACTGCTTAGTTAAATTCGCCATTTTGAATAAAAACAAAACTTTCAAGCCACAGATGATAATTTTGACTTTTAAAAACATAGTACAATTGCAATTACTTCTTTTGCAGCAAACGATTTTTTATTACCGCTTACCAAAATCGTCTAAAAAATGTGTGAACAGCCTCTGTATGCATTCAAAGAATGTGAAAATTTAAATTTGTAGCAATACATGTATGCCTATGTTATGTAGTTGCATTTTCTCTGACTAGCTCTAGCACTTAGCAGATGTAAGTTTATGAATTATCTACTGATATTTTGGGCAACATGCATTTTTAGTTGAACTGGATATTGTGATTTTTTTCATTTCACACTTTTACCTTTCTTTTAGCATTAAATTTGCTGCTGCTGCATTAAAACTGAAATTTTTGTAAATGTACTGTATGCTGACTGATTTCCAAGCGATAATTTCTATGATGTCTATGAAACTTGAAGAATGCAGTTAAGAAAACCTTAAATGAAAAAAAAGTAGAGAACTTAGGAAAAGCTAGAAGAAGTGAGCTGTTGTGAAAGGGGGAAAAAGTGGTGAAACAGTTTTAGCTTGTAATTTAATTCTTGTGAGGCAGGTTTTTTTGAAGGTGACAAGAAAATGGCTTTATTATAAACTAAAAGATCAATTTTCTACTGAGGAGCATGGAGTACATAAAGATGAACCACAGTCTTTTTGCCGTTAGATTTAAAAATGAATTACATGTATATAAACAGCAAAAGAAGGCCTTCAGATTCAGTTCATGGACATTTTATATAAGAATCATTTGCAGTTGTAAATGGCAGTAAATACAAAACCAAATTAGATTTGCTGGATTCTGTAAGGAAAATGATTTCAAATGAATGTTTTATAACCAAAATTTGTATTAGGATATTATTTACGTATTATCTGGAATATGTCAAGCAGTGCCATACATGGAAGAGCCATTGAACCAAAATGGGATTGATTTATTCAGTTTGCTAATTTTCTAAAACAGGGCTTAAATAAGCTTTTTATGTGGCCTGTACTAATTTTTTGCTTGTGGTTAAAGTGACCAGACCTTTTGGATTGTCTTGTATTTTTTTGCAATATCCCGTTTGAGAATATATTCCAGATTCCATAAATATTCCTGGATTTTGTAAATAATCAGCATAAATGATTTTAGTGCCATTCCATGGAGATATATTTGTGGGATTAGAAATGCACTCGATAATCAATAATTTATATGTTCTAAGTGTACATATTATATATAGAATATTCACAAAGAGTGGTTTTTGAAATTACGGTTTGAGTTTTTTATTTCAACTTCATTTAGTACTTGTCAAAATTTACAAAGAAATTAAATTATTTGCACTGATTTTAAATGGTTAACTTTTAAAAAATACTATAAAATGAAAAAATATGCAGACTAAAAAGCTGAAATTAAAAAAAAAAAAAATCGTTTAAAACATTAAAACATTCATTAAAATAAATAATACTGTATTTAGGAAGACATAAACAGTTATAAAATTGAAAATTTATTCGAGTATAAAGCTGATATTTAACTAAAGGTAGGAAGGTTTTTTTTTTTTTTTTTTGTCTTTCCATTTTCAGAACAATTGCTTGTTGATTTTAACATATTTATTTGAAACAGTTATTGCTTTCAAACTTATAACATTAATAATTAATGTTTGTTATCTAGGACCAAATGCAGCAACAATCCATGTATATTGATAATAAATTAATGAATCCTTTCATGATACTACCTCTAAAAGCAATTAGCATCCTTGGAAGCACACATAATTTTAAGCACTAAACATTACCAATTGTCATATTCTTTGAGGCATCCATTTTCTTCTACAGCCAAGATTTGTTAGTTGTGTCTGAGAAGTTTCAGTGCAATATGTGGGCAGTTAGCAGAGTTCTCCAAAATTGTGTAGTCTTATTTGGTGTCGGAAAAATCTAGTCATTTCACTTTAGGAAAGTTTACAGAGAGAAAAATGATAATAATAATCAGGAAATTTAAGAGGCCTGTAGTACCCTAGGCCCTGTGGCTCTGTACCTGCCTAGTTATGGCTTTACATTGTGAACCTCATGATCTGTATGCAAATATGTTTTAGAAGTTGCTGTTTATTAGTTATTTTCCTGTTATTTGAAAGTGGGAATCATAAACTGCCTGGAACTTAGTAAAAAATGGACTGGAACACAGACTCACAGCAGTTTTTGTTCTGTGTGTATAAAAGGAACAATGGTTTAACGTTTACTAGAGAAAAAAAGGTTTGAAATTATATTGAGACCTTTTATTTAATAATTGATTCAGAGTGTAACCTTTTGTGTTTGTAGTTTAATTGTTGCAGATCTTGGCTTTTAAAAGTGGATAGTACTTTGGCATATAGTGTTAGCAAATCTGTCAGTATGATTTCTGTAAAAAAACTGGGTATAATTGGGAATGGGAAAAGAAACATTTAACTTTGTATGCCAGTTGGCACAACACTGTTAATATTGAGTTTTTAAAAGATCAAGTGAAATCAGAAACCAGCAAGTTTTCATTATTGATGTAAAAACACTAAAAAAAATTCATTTTCAATCAGCGGATTGAATGCTGTTAATTGCAATTTGTATTCAGATTAATTTATTATAAAATTAAACAGAACTATGACTTAACAGTAACATAGCTGAGTGCAATTTAAATTTAGATAATTATTTACAATTAAAGTTCAGTTTTAGCTTGCTCAGTAAATAAAATCTTAGAGGTGGCTTTTCTGCTTACAAAACTTTTGTCTTAGCCAGATAACTGGAAAAAATTCAGTAGTTACAGAGATGATTTAATCCACTGTGGTTTGAATCTAGTAGTCTCTGTCATAGTTCAAGCAGTGTTTAGATATAATGGTAACCAAGGTTATGGATAAGTAGAACTGTACTACTCAAATAACTATCCCACTATGACTTGCACCAGTTTTTAAGTTTCATAGAACTTCTTTGTTATTTATATAACTTGTATTTCTTGAAGGAAAACACTTATGGAAATTGAGAGGCTATAGGACACTTTGGAATTAAGATAAAACTGTTAGCACAACTAAAGTAAACCTTAAAAGCTTCCTGAGATTTGAATATTATTATAGAGATACTTTAGGAAATGGGTTTTTTTTTCATTATATCATTTTCTTTCTTCTGTAATGTTATTAATTTAAATTAGGGTCTCCAAAGTTAAATTCTGTAAATTTGCTTATGGTAATAAAATTATTGGAAGTATTTGAATAATTTAAGAGTTTTGGGCAATGAGCTGACTGCTTCAGAAAGTAAAGAAACAAAAACATCACATCAAGTTGAGTAAAATTGAGCTAATCAGGTATGGTAAATGGTTTCGTTTGAAAGGGGATTTTTGTATGTGTGACATGCAGGATTAATATTTATTTTTATCTATTACATTTTATATGGGTAACAGATCATGGAGTTGCTCATGAAAATTAGAGAATGTTGTTAGAGAAACAAAAATATTTCATGAACTTAAGCAGACTAAAATAGAGACAATCAGATATGGTAAATGCTTTCAAGAAAAAGGCAATTTTTTTATATGCAAGGTTAGTATATATGTTTATTTTAAGGCATAGAATATATGCAACAGTCATTATGAGATAGTTCATGAAAAATTACAGAATGTTGGATACATTAGTAAGATTTTCTCTTTGATTTGGGGTGTAATTTTATTTTTATTAAACAGGAATGTTAAGCAAAGTAAAATTGAGCCAGTAAAGTATAGTAAGATTTCAGTGCAAAGGGAATCTTGTATGTATGATACAGAAGGTTTATATTTGTATTTATTTAAATTCATCTTATACACGTGACTGTCGCTATGAGACAGCTAATGAAATTAACAGAATGCTAGGGCTCTGTATAACATTCTCTTACAATGGTGGATATGATAGCATTATCTAAGGAGTAATTTTGTTTTTGTACAGAATTTCAATGAGGTCATCACAGCATCTAATTTATATAAAGGAAAATGCTGGAACAATTATAGTAAAGGGCAATTAGGATACTTAAGGATGGAAGAAACTTTATTTAAAAAGAATGTAGAGAGAGAATGTTATTAGCTTCACTGTAAGCTTTAGTCTGTCCAGTTATAAACTAATAGATGTAGTACTAGAAGCAATTTAATTTATTAAAAATTACAATTTAATTTAATTATGCTAATAAAACAGAAATTGTAATATTCACCAATGGGGTCATAACAGGATGGCAAGGAGTTACAAGCTGAAAATAACATAAGAATCCTAATTAATGAATAAAGTATTGTGCCATACAAGTTGATGGATAAATGGAATGGACCAGTAAGTCTGATACACCTTTCCACAAGATATTGTAAAACCTCTTTTTAAGTTTGGAATTTGAGCAGATACTGCAGGATGGCCTTTGAATAGGAAAGATCAACAGTTGGTTTGATAAATGAATTAGTGTTGAGATTCTGCTTATGGCCTTTTTGTATTTATAATTAAATTTGTCTTTTCTGATTAACTTGTTGTATATAATTTTATTATTGCAACCTGTTGTAAGTCTATGAATTTTTCAACAGTGAAATCAAAAATACATATTCGTACTATGTTTGTTTCTTCTGCACATTAATTAATTACGGACAGAATATTCAGCAAATATGCAGAAAAGTAGAACAAAGGTTAAGCAAAATATATATAAATTGTTGCTGCTATCAATTAAAATGTTTAGTTTCAGTAACACAATAATATTTCATATAAAAATAATTAACTGAAATATTTTAGTAATGTAATTCACAGAATGTTACAGAAATATTTTTCTCTCAGTGCATCTATGTTAGATTGCTAGTCAATGAACTGTGTTGTCAGTTCATTTTTGTTTATTATAGAATTGATGTCGGTTGCAGGTAGTAGCTGCTAATGTTATGCAATACTTTGTTTATGGGCTAATATTTTTAATGTTCTGTGTTAAATATAATTACAGTGCTAAAGTTTTATAATTATAATATAACATTAAACTGAAACATCAGTTTTATAGAAAAACTTAAGCAAATTTTTATGAATCTAGTTTAGAAAGTATATTTCTAAACAAAGTAAATTAAAATGTATGAAAGAGTAATTTTCTTTATGTAATGCTTTCTGGCTAAAAGTATTTGCATTTTGGTGAAAACTATTATACTGCAGTGTTCAGTCAGTTTTGCTTAGTATTGTTCTTTTTGCTTTGCAAGGTGCTTTAGAAAAGGCATTTAATAATTTTCATGATCCTTTTCCCTATGTTTTAAAGTAACTTTAAAATATTCTTTTCCTGGATGATGATTGACATTAATGTGAAAATGTAATTTTACTTTTCTTTTGTAAGCAATGTTTATCAATGAATCAGCAGTAATATATATTATGAAGTATTTTTTTTAAATTGTATTATAAATTAAAGATCAACTTAAACAAAACTGCATATTTTTATTTTATTGATTTAAATTTAATCCCTGCTTATTGAATTAACTTCATGGCTGTAGTAGTTGTCTTATCTATTTAGTTCAAGTATAAGTTTTTAAGATAAATAAATAGATAGGATTATTGAGCAATTAATTTTTTATACTAACTGAGCATATATGAATTTTTTTGAAGTTGTTCATATTTTAAAATTAAATTCCTCTTTTCCATATTATTATTTTTCTTGTTACATGTCTGTGCTGTAGGTATTGTTTAAAAGTAAGTCCTTTCCTTTTTTGAATTATTTATGTATTTATGTGGCTTTATCAAAAATTCATATATTATAGGATTTCATAGCTTATGAAGCTATCCATTTTCTTTCCAACTTTTTTGGTTTTGATCAGAAAAATCCTCATTTTCTAAAAAGGAATGATATGATTCATATAATACAAGCTCTTTAAACAGTATTATAACTCTTCAAATACTGCTAATGCTGCAGATATTATTTTGGTGGCATAATATATGATATCTAAATGATAAGTGAAACTTTGCAAGTATGTTTGATAAGTTAAACCAAGGATTATGATATTAAATTAATACTATAAAGTAAACAAATATAAGAGGAATTTTGCCTATTAAAATTTATTAAGTTATATTGAAAAATCTAATGGTATAGTTTTCAATATAAGATTTCAAGTAAGTAGTGTTCAGAAATACTGTGTTCCAATTGGAAAAAATTTATTTATGCCTTTCATAACGTTAGAAGAGCTGGACATTTCATTCACTTTTCATAGAAGTGTAAGAATCTGTAGTCAAATACGAGACATGGCAAACTGAATTAAGCCGATAATTATAATTTGATATTTTTGTCCGAATTTGGATAAATTAAAAGAAACTGAAATTGTTTTAAAACTTATAATTTGAGTTGAAACTAAAACCTATGTTATTCTCTTTTTGAATATCTTTCATGAGTTTTCAGTATGTAGGATAGTGCCACGTAATGCAGTTGAAACTTTTCATAATGACCCCCTGATGTCATTTTTATGAAAACTGGAAAAGGGTTAAGTGTATTTTCTTTAGTTTATTTTATACTGGTAACAAAATGTTTACAGTAGTGATAAATGTTCACTATTTATCTATTATTAACACTAAATGATAAATATTCACTATAGAAGACATTTTATGGTGAGTGTTAATTGTGTATACAAAGTAACTGAAAGCCATCAATACTTAAATGACATAAATTTATGTTTGAAATTGCTGTTTTATAACTAGATAACTATTTAAGTCACAGCCGTTTTGTGTTAGCTAACTGGCAAAAAGCTGGTTTAGTCAAATGCAGGATTTTTATGTTAATTCCTATTATTATTTTTAATATGACAGAGAGTGAAGTTATATTTCTGAAGTACAATATAGCATTTTTTACTCATTTCATTGACTGTTTACCTCTAAAAAAATTCAGGTTTTCTTGAAGTTAAATTTAAATTGTGATAAAATTTATTTTTGTAAGTTACAATCACTTCTGACTAAATCAAGAAAGATTGTGTATGATAAATAGTGTAAATATATTTTAATGAAGTAAGGATGTTCAACATTTGTGTATTAGTCACTTTATTAAAAAGTATGCATATGTTTAATGAGATGAAATTAACTTTCTGAAGATTTATGGATATATTGGACTTTATTTTAGAGTGTTCTCATGGCACATGCGCTTCGCCGAATATCATTTGCAACTTGTGACCCTGAGCACTGCCAGTTTTCATTTCTGGCCCGTGAACCAAATGGACACTTCAGCCTTCAGTATTGTCATTCATTTATAGCTGAAGATTCCAAAACAGTAAGCTGTATTTTTTAAAAATTATAATTTTTTGCTATTTTTTTCCATTTATATTTTACACTTTGTAAAAACATGTTTGAGAGAAATTCTAATTTTTATTTTTTGCATTATTTTAAACCTGCTATTATAATTTATATTAGGGGGAAAATGTATTATTCTGGAGTAATAATGTTTAAAATTCTTTAATAGTAATTAATTCTGTTCCAGATTATTCTGAAAAATCCCTTTTTTTTAATCTGAAAGAAAGGAAAATCTTTTAGAATCTATAAATTTTATGTTCTGCCCAGAGGAAAAAAAACTATGAACATTTTTTCTTTATTTCTTCAAAAATTTTAATATTGAATTAAACTATAATAAAAATTTAATTAGTATTTTAAATTTGAAAAATTAGTGTCATTTAAAAAATTTCCTTGATTTGGGGGGGGGTGCACCGAATGTCTGACATAAAATGGTGTATAAATTCTTAGCAAAACAGTATGAAAATGTGTTATTGCAAAAAGTAAAAGGTTTGAGATACTTCAATATTCACTCTTTTTTTTCTTCTGCAAATATAGTAGATATTTTTGCGTTTAGATGCAAAAGTTGCATGTTTCCATATTTCAACTTTGCTATAGTAGAGGTTTGAGTTTTACTAAAAGGGATCATCTAATTTCATGAGACTTTAGGAGACTTCTATAAAGACGAATTCAAGATGAATCCGTCTTTATAGAAGTCAAAATTGTTCTATGCAAGTATGTTGATTTGATCTTTAAGATGGTGCAAAAGATATTTAACATTTTCTCTGAAGAAAAGATGTAAAAAAGAACAAATTAATGAGCTAATGTTTATAAAAACACACTGACAGTGTGCACTCGGTATGAAATTATTAACTAAGAAGAAGTCTCTTTAAAGAAGCTTTGGTTCAAGAGATTGTTTCAAATGAGTATATAGTTTTATTTCAAATATTATTATGTGCTTATATCCTGCATTTGTCCAGTTGATACTATCACTGTGCTATTTATAAATTAAACATATGTGCATAAAAATCTTTTTTTTATTTAACATTTATTAACTCATTGCTGAAAATTACCAATGAAGTTGTAGAGTCATTAGGTTAATTGGAAGCAGAAAAGATGAAAAATATGCAACCACCTTCGCCGGGAATCGAACCACGGACCTCTGGAATACCAGTTCAGCATGCTGAACCACTACACCACGAAGGCACCTAGGAAAGTGGGAGAAATACCTTATAAAGTTAATAAATAATTTAAATTTTGTCACAAAATTTACATGTAGTATCTTCAAACATTCATCACTAAAACTTCATCTTGCAAAATAGGACATTAAGAATGATATCGGTAATTTCTTTATAATTAATCATAAAAAAGGGCAAGGCAGAGCAATAATTAAATTTTTAAAATCTTTTCTCTCTAGAGTTTTTGTAAGAACAATTTCGGGTAAGTATTTTCGAATTTCAATTTCTCTTCAATGAAATCTTCTCCACTATTATAAATTGGACAAAATGATTTATTTTCCACTTCAGTATTTCTAATTAAAGTTGGTCAGTTAACATTTCCTTGCATATCTTTATGCAGCATGTGTAACTAATTATAAAAAAAAAAAAAAAAAAAAAAAAAAAAAAAAAAAAAACAGAGGTAGAGTATAATCATTACTTATCGTCTTTTAAAATTTTGACCAGTTTTAGTAATTCATAGTATCCACATCATTCCAAATCCCGTTTACAAGCAGTAGTTTTTAAAAAATAAATGCCGAAATTTCAAACTGGACTGTAATAAGTTATATTTTGTCCCTGGAGTTTTATATTAATTGCACAAACACATCTGTTAAATGTGAGCTTCCCTTGCTATTTCATCTTCCCCTTTATTTTCCTGTTTATATTCTCTTTTAATTATATCATCAAGAATGTTACAGTTCGATGAAATCCTACCGCTTTCCTTGTTATTTCTTTTCCCATTCACACATTCGTGTTTTTTCTTTTATGTTTCACAGGGAAGAGATTATAGTTCAAATTATCTCTTCATTTAAAATGCACCATTATATACTCGTGCGCAAAGTACTCATGATTACCAGTATTGCGCAAGGATGTCTAAAATTCACGTTGTGTTATCGAACTGGAAATAAGTTTAATATGTGGTATAGTCCCCTTATCACAGCCAGGCAGTTTGTGCAGCATGACAAAACTGGCAGTTCATGAGTCTCTGTGACATTAGTCCCACTCCTGCCGGAAGGCAGTTTTCAACATTGGGATGGGCTTCGGAGAGGGAGGGCGAGATGAAATTGCCCTCCCAAGATCGTCTTAGAATACTGTACAGGCTTAAGGTCAGGAGATCTGGCTGACTGGGATAGGAGGAGGAGCTGCGAATAACCTCACTTTCCAAGGAATTGTCGATGAGCTTGAGCCCTATGTGGATGAGCATTGTCTTCCATTAACAGGAACCCAGGACCAACTGACTTTGAAAATTCGAACACAGGGCTGTAAGATATCCTCGCTATACATCATAGCAGTCAGAGAGCCTTTGACAAACACATGCAGGGGTGTGTGTCCGTCCAACATACTGGCTACCCCAAACCATAACCCCTATACCACCATAATTATCCTTTTTCATCGATGAGGGGAGGGATGGTATCGTATTCCAGGCTTACTCCAGGTGCAAGTATGCCAAGAATCAGTGTCCAGACTGAATCTTGATTTATCTGCAAAAAGGCACACTGCTCTACTGAACTCTGGTGTAAGGTGCATGTTGTCTGCACTATGCTAAACATGTTGTCTTTTGTGCTGCAGTGAGGGAGATGCAAACAGCTTGCCTTCTGGCATACAGCTCTGTCTCATGAATCTTTCAGATAGAATTATGATCTTAGCTAGAATCGATCAGGGATTGTCTCTCAGCTAGAATTATGATTTATCTCAAAAACTAGAAGTACCAGAGCCGGGCTTCTGACGGCTTTATCGCAGTTTAAGCTCTGTGTACAAACATACATTCATGCAATTTTATTAATATTCCCAAAGGCAGTTATCCTTAACTGCGGCTATTTTTGTCAACTGCTGAGCTATCATCTCTATGTTTTACTATTTTTGTTACGCGGCTGTCGGCTGTCAGTAGTAGTATTGCATTCAAATAATATCATTCCTTATTAGTATTGAAAGCAAGTAAATTATGTTTTTATAACTGGAGTAAGTACTGAATTACGAAACATTTTAAATCTTATGAGTGTGTAAAACCTAAGATTCTGCTTCTGTTTATTTTTTCATTTACTTAAAATATGCTCCATATGATTTACTTAAATAAAACTTGTTATAAAAAACAATGCATTTTTTAGGTTGGAAAATGGGTTTTATTTATTCTGTTGTTGCGATTTTAATATAGCAGCACTCCCTTAAAATAAGTGAGCAGTTTTTAAATTGCTAGGTCTCTAAGAGATGGCGCCAGTTATAGCTCTTTCTCAAAGCTGCAGTTCCTGTGCATATTTATAACGTACGCATGGCGATTAGCTTTTCGCGTTTATGCGAATGTCTGAGCCTGTTGTGCCATTTTGTATATTGGTATATTGTTTCTGTCATGTTTATCAGTATTTTAAAATAATAAAGTCTTCGTTAGACGGATTTACGGTATGACATATCCGAGAAAAAATGGCTTTTGTTGGAGGTATAATTATTAAGTACAACGTAGTTCTGCTATTTTGCTGGATGTGTAACTGCGATTGGAGAGTTTTAGACAATGTTCAAAGCATAATATGAACAGTATTAAATTCTTTTGTGTCAAAAATGCGTTTGAAATGAAACATGAAAAAAATTTTCATGACCTTTCTTTTAATAACAGATTTCCAAAATTAGTGTCAAAATGCGTTTGAAATGAAACAATTTTTTTATGCGTTTCTTTTGACAATAATTTTTAAAAGTTAAAAATACTGTCAACTACGAAATTACTTAATTTTTTTTGGGGGGAGGGAAGGGTTTCGTCTTTCTTCTTGGTGAAACACGAAATTGCTTCTAACTTGACAGTAATCTTTATTTATTTATTTTTTTGTCTCATCTGCAGTTTCCTGTGAAATGAAGATCTTCAGGAAGCGATGCAATTTTTGTTAGTTTAAACATAAAGATTATGCAAAATTGGTAGTAGAAATGTTTCTAAAACATTATGCAGTATGTTGGAAGAAAAGCACATAAATTATTTTGAAAGTTGATCCCGAAGTTAAAATTTATCTCATTTCCATATAATTTTAGACTATTTTTTTCGTACATCATTACATATACGTTTTTAGGAGGGATTAATTTCTGAATATGAAAATGCCGGAGCTTAAGGACAGTTGTCGGAAATGGTGAAAATATAGTTAAATAAAATCAAATCAAAAAGTATATAAAAGTTAAATTTAATTAAAATTAAAAAATAAATAAAATAAAGTGAGTAATAATAAATAAACTGGAGGAGAAACCAGAAAATAATAAATTGAAATAAAGAAAAAATGTAACCATAAAAATTTTAAAAAATTAAATAGAATTTGAGAAAATTAATAATATTAGTAAAGGAATGTAATTAATTTGAACTGCTTTTCTTTCCATTCAAGCCCATAAATTCATATATTTTATGAAAAATATTTGCTTTCATGTTTTTTTTTAAATAAAAGTATTCTATGTGGAGAGGGTCCACCAGCGGCCGAGCGGTAAAGTCGCTGAACACTGGTAGTTCGGTCCGAGGTTCGAATCCCGCGAATGGGCTGTCTGCATGGGCGTTTTCGTGGTTTTCCCCATGTGTAACGTGTATACGAGCCAGTTTCCCTTAAAAAGTCCTCCACGAAGGCATCCCTCCCCTTAGGCAGATAACCCCAGTGTGCTTTGCTATAATTAAATACACCACAACACCATCTATGTGGAGAATTTCACTAGAGGAACAGGAAATTAGTCCCGAAATTTAATTCTAAAATTCAGATACTGATATCGGTAGGCAGATAACTCTTCTGCGCTTTGCTGTATTCAATAATCTAACTAATGCTGATATCAATTTTCGCATTATATATAACATGAACAAGCGAATTTGATGCTAAAGCATTTCTTAAATTTAGATTTTAATTAGGAACATTCACCGTGAATTCTTTCAGCTGGCGCACTAAAACTATCACTAAAATTTTGTAATTCTGGAGCAAAATAGGAAAGTCAATGACCGAGTGGATAAGACTTCTGAAGAATGGTTGTCCGATCAAGGTTCGAACGATGGCGAATGGGCTGCTGCATGGTTAGTGTCGTGTTTTCCTCATGTTAAAAAAATTTAAAATTTTTCATTTTAAAAAATTCACTGTATAAAAAATTCCTGAACTAACTCTGTTGACAAAAATTTACATTCTTACATTTTGTAAAATGTATTTTAATTTTATAACAGTTATTTTTAATTTTTAAACCCTTTCCTTTCAATTTTTGTTTCCCATTTACAGCTCCCTCCCAGAATGAGTTTTCAGAATCCCGTTGAATGCAAATGAGTTAGCAGAAGTATTTAAAGGAAATTCAACTTGCTTTAAGAGAAAGAAAGAGAGAGAGAGAGAGAAAAAAAAAAAAAAAAAAAAAAAAAAAAAAAGAAAAAGAGTCGCTCAGAAGCCCTTAGTGACGCGGTTTTCCTTCTGGTTACTTCGTTCTTGAATCTACTACGCTCGGCCGTGTTGTACGTTCTTGTTGATAATTGCCGGCTAGATTAATTTAAGGGCCATCTGCGTTAGGTATCTGTGCTAAAGTCTATTCAGTTTAATATTAGATTAGTTTCTTATTTTCTTATCTTGATTTAAAAGCCCAAGTGGAGGCTTCCCTGTAAGCCCAAGAAGGGACCATCTGTTATTATTTCTTTAAGTGAGTAAAGTATTTTAAACCTTCTCAAGTCTCTGTGCAACTACTTAGTGATAATTCGCTACTTAGTTCACTAGGTTTTTCGACATTATAGCTCGACAAAGTATTGAGGAATATTATAATTTAAACATCATCTTTCCCAAAATAGTCACCTTGTGCAGTAATGCATCGGTTCCATTATGCCTGCCACCGCTGGAATGCCGATTCGAAGTCATTTGCTATAATTTTTTGCGATTCATACTGAATATTCTGAACGTGAAGGTTGGATTATCTGCCTCATGTTCACGAAGATGTAGGCACACTGCGACGCAAAGTTCCTTCTGCTCAGGAATCAATAGTCGGGTGACAGACTTGGAAGAGACACACCGCGTGTTCAGTTTCGACGTTAGGCTTGTCTGCACTGACTCGTACGACATGCCAACTATGTTTGCAAGTTTTGTTAATCCCACTCTGATTATCCACATCCACAGGTTCCTAATTTAAGTCCGCATTTTTGGGGTTTGATTGCTCATTGAAAGTTTTCTAGATCGCTCGTCGTCTTCAAGCAACTTCTTTCATCTTTGAAGCGCTTGTGCCACTCGAAACACTGCGTACCGTCCATTGCTTCATCACCGTAAGCTTTTCGAAACGTTTTCAATGTCTTTATGGCTGATTTGCCTAGTTTTCATGTTAGCATGTTGTTCCTACTTTTTGGCCATGTTATAATCGTAGTCTACATCATATATGCAAATATGAAAGCGTCACTGTAACAACTTTGGATATTAACACAGCAGTGACTCTTAGCACGGTGCCTTATAGAGTTTGACGGTTACTACAACAACGACCGCATCATTATGCTGTTATTTTTTGACTCACTGCATAGTTAATATGAGAATTTTTAAATACATACTATACAAGTCAGTTTCCTGTAAAAAGATCTTCCAAGAACGCATCCTTCCGCTTAGGTAGGTAGGCTTATTGTGCTTTGCTATAAACATGTACGTAGATGGCTCAAAAAAAGTTACAAGCATCTGATTTTGGAAAGTAAGAGAATATTCCCCCCCCCCCGAGTGGAGGCAGATGTCACTAGTTGTCTTACAGCGGTTGTGTAAGGCAGCGTTAGATAGTGTAAGTTCGCAGACACGTCATAATGATTAAAATGGCAAGACGTTTAGAAAAGTCTCGCTCGGAGTGCGAGACGTGATTCGTTTGTTATGGACAAAATGTTCATCCGAAATTCATAGTCAAATCTTGGAAGTTTATGGTAAAGAAACAATGAGCAGACAATATGTAGCAAAATATTGTTTCACTTTTCAGTCGGGCAAGAGAGATTGCGGAAAACCGCAATAGGGCAGAGAGGGGCCGTCCAAGCTCTTCATCGACAGAAATTAATACGAGTTGAAGAAATAATTCAAAATGACCGACGTGTTACTGTGCGTTCAATTGCATCAGAGATGGGAGTGAGCTATGGTAGCGTGCAGCGTATCCTTCTGATGTGTTGCGATATTCCAAGGTTCGTGCCGTTTTGGGACCACATGCGTTATTCGAAGAACACAAAGCCACACGAATGATGTTAATATAAAAAGAAGAAATGATGTAAAAAGAAGTTTAAGGTTACACCTTAAGATTAAGACAAACATATTCTAGGATTCATAACGTGTTAACCTGATTGATTATCTGAAACGTGGCCATACCGTTACTGCCCATCGTTTTTGTGGCATTTTGACAAGGTTACGTGAAGCCATCCGGCGCAAACGCCGCGACTCGTTCAGTGATAGTATCATCCTCCTGCATGACAACGCCAGGCCCCATACTGCTCGCCAAACTCAAAAATTCAAGTCTGGAGCCATTCTCCATACAGCCCAGATTTGGCGCCCAGTCACTATTTCTTTTTTCGAAATTGAAGGAACATTTATCTGCAATAAGGGTGTTTTCAGACAGTGATGTGAAAACAACATCCGAGATCTGGCTTAGTGGGCAGGACGTGATTTCTACGTAGCCGAGTTAAGCAAATTGGTCCTGCGTTCATATAAATGGCTAAATAGGTTTGTTGATTATGTGGAAAAGTGATCGGCAAGTACGCCTCTTATTTTCCTTCTGTCTATTGTTAATAAATAATTATTATTACCCTTGTAACCTTTTTTTTTATCCATCCTGGTACTAATCGATTAAGAAGCATCTAAGACCTAAGCATAAGTATCTTGGTAATTAATAAATACTTTACTGTATGAAACACACTTTTCTAGAATGTTGGCAACGATTCTGCGAACACTAAAACAGGCATAGCAAATTTTGGAATGAAAGTTTAATTTCAGAAATTAACACAGATCTTTTATTTATTTTCCTGTACATCTTTTTGACATTCTATCGATTTGATTGCTCGGGTCTAGCTACGCCACTCAACAAGAGAACTCCAGGAAATTACTCTCCGGACCATAATTCTACGTTCGCTAGCTTGAAGATTTATCGTTAGGTAAGAAGAGTCTATGAATTCGTTCTGCTTTCTCTATATTCTGACTCTATTATCTGCATGTTGGTCCAGGAAACGAGACTCAATCAGACCAAGTAGCTTTTATCCATTCGTCAGAGGGCCAGTTTCAGTGCACTGGGGCTCACAGCAAACTCTGTTTCCTGTTTATCAGTGATAACATAGGCATCCTTGACAGTCTCCTGCTGTTAAATTCCTTCCATTGCGAAGTCCTCCGTGTTGTCCTTTTGACCTAGCTGTATGGTGCTCTTGAACTGTACTGAGCTGCAATTTCTCATGTTGTTTCCCATCTGTTGCTGCGGACGGTTCGTGCCAGCTCTGTCTTTCACCTCTGTCGTCAGCCAGAATTTACTTTACTGCTTGAATTTTTTTTTGCTCAACTGTCAATATCCAAGATAATGTTGCACAAGAAAATCTTATAGTATTAACCGTTTCAGAGGTATTGGAACCAAGTTGGTGTCCAAACGTTAAAAAAATTTGAGTCTCTAATTTTTTGGCCTCTCGGTATATTTAAATATTCTGTTTATTTATAAACAGAAATTACTCTAGAAATTTTCAGTTTTAGTAAAAAAAAATTCTTTAATTAATTTTTACTTGAAGTGCTTTATGTTCAGAGTTACATTTTCAGCAAATTTTTCAATTTCCTTCCCAATTCCGCATTTGTGTCACTAGCCGGTTATTTAACGCATGATTGTAAGTACTCGCATATTTGTCATTTCCATACTGGAAAGGCCACACCATCATGTTTCCATCATTACAAATAGTCTCACTTTCATTATCAGTTTTATTTTTAAAAATCTAATAAATAATATTAACTTTCTTGAAAGATTGTAGGATCGATTGCAGTGTTTTTTGCAAATGAACATTATCATCAAAATTCATAAAACTTAGCTCTTCATTTACGGTTTATAATTTGAATGCAGTTGATCGGAAATAATGCTGAATGATTGAATCTAATTTTCTCAGCATCATATTGCTTGATATTAATCGCAGGCTGCTGAAGAAATCCATGTTTTCCAAAGCACTTAGTGGAAATGAACGTTGGGTTCCGAAGACTTATTTATTTATATATTTAAGTAATCAGTATTTTGATATCTAAAACAGTTGTAGAAAGGATAGCTACATTTGTAAGTCCTTCATACCTCGGTATTGCAGTTTCGAATGAAGATGATGAGGTTTCGAATGAAGATGTAAATGGAGGGCTAAGTTTTAATTTTCGTAAGAAAGCTTGAATTACATATTGATCTAGGTACTATAAGTGTGGCGATGTATTTTTTAAAATGGTTACCTGATATAAATGATTAGAATTGACGCAATTGTTACATTTGAAACAAGGATGACATTACTTATTGTATTGAAAGCAGAGATTACAGTACTCGTTATATTAGAGAGCTTGTATTACATATAAATAATTTTTTAAGTCACCAGGATGAGCAACACAGGTTCAAATAAAAACAAACAAACAAACAAACAAAAACCCTCTTTTCCCGCTTCATCCTTTTATCTTTGTAGCTTATCTGTTCCATTAAATTAGGGTTGTCATCTATTCTTTGCTAAGTGTGTCACAAAACCTGTAAGTTTTTAAATCACAATTCATATTATTATTAGTAATTAAAATAAAAAATATGGTCTTTCATATTAGGTTATTATTGCAAATTAAACTAGAATCTTGACTATTAGATAATATTAAAATTTGATTTTATCATAATCCCTTAATTCTTTTTCTCAGTTTGGTAATTTTTCTTTTCTGTTTTTAAAAGTAATAACATGTTTGTGATTTGTCTTTCTCATGTATACCATTCCTAAATTAATACTTTCATGTGTTACTTATATAACGTTGCTGACTGACCTAGTTATATTACAGAGGAAAGTGAAATACTTTATCTAATTGTTTTCATACGAAAGTTTAATAAGTAGTAATAATAAAGCTGTACTATATCTCTCTATGAAGACATAAAATAGCTTCTCCGTATGAAATCTACCCCTTTTCCGACATAATTTTTCATTTTCTCTTTTGCCTGCTTGAAAAATATGCAGATTCTTTAGTTTAAATTTCTTTAAAATAAACCTATGCTTACTACTTTTTTTTTTCTTTTTTAAACTTGCTTTGCCGTCCTACTACAGCCTATTCTAATTATATTAAACGTGCTTAAGTTATGAAAAAACTGTGTGTGAAACGAAAGATGACGTTTCAGATACAAAACTGTTCGTGGAATTTATCAGTCTTTACATCATCTTGTATATTCTTATATATAATTTAACGGAAGTACAGAGCAAATAGTTTTATGAAATCAAACAATGAGTATATCTCCTGTAAATATTCTGTTATTTGCAGTTTAGGAGGTTAGACATGTAAAAAAGATTAGAATGCGCGATTGCACTGATATTTGGGTCAAAGTGAGAACAAAAGATGACGATAGAAACGCATTGAGCAGAAGAGGACAGTGAACATATAAACAGTAATATACCCACGCACACACAAAAGAGAGACAATAAAACACGCACAAAATACTTTTACAAATAAATTAAAAAGGAATGTAAAATTTTAAAAATAAAAATAAAAAATGAAGGTAGAGATTTTTGTATATTCAGATTTTATAATGACTTTCTGATATTCTAAATGTGTATATAATCTTTTTATATGTTTAATTCACATCTGAATTGAATTGCAATATTGGATGACGAAGGAAGACAAAAATGTAGGAAAAGGTCCACGGGTCAGTAAATAACATGTGAAATGAACGGTATTCGAAAATTTTTCGAAACGAGCGTACGCCGCATCCCTTCTCCATGTTGTTGTTAAAATTGGACTTAAAAGAGGTTCACGATTGACTTGTCAAATTGCAGTGCATGTTGACCTTTAATCCATCTTCAATTAGTCGATGTTAGTCACTGTGGTTGGCGAATGGGTTTGCGAATGTCAAGAAGTGTCTGGTAGAATGTGACAGACCTCCCATGCGAATATCCTCTGAACACTCGACAGGTTATGATATACCTGTCATACTGTCAACCATTTGACGACGTGCCTCTTAGTAAACTGTCTGTTTATTTAGGAATACTTTCTGGAACGTATGCTTTAGAGCACTGGATTGCAATCGTAGCTGTCGTTTCATCGTATTTCCGATGTTCAAGGTCAAAAGTGACTAGATTAGTGTGAAGCTAATTAGTGTAAAGTTGCTTTAGGACAGGAATAAGGATTTTCATTGATGGATAACGTTTTCCCTTTCTGAAATGTCATGCGTTCTTCGCTACTAATTTAATTTCCTTTTGTGAAATGCTGCAAGAAGCAGCCGTTTAATAATATACATAAATTGTAGTTTAATTAATGTGATATTTTTTCAGTTTTATTTGAAAAAATTCTTGTTGTAATGAAATAAAGGAATGAAAAAGCGGGAGCCGTGTCTTAAAAGTTTACCTTATTTAGGGTTACAGTTCTTGTGTATTTAGATATATAATGTATTGAATTTATGGTGGCGTCTCGAATGCGGTCAAGAAGGGGACTTTGGCGTTAATTGCGAAGGGGAAAATAAACAGGTGCGTTAGGGATCATAAGGGAAGATATGTTATTAAAGAAAAGTGTTTTTAGGTCTCATTCAGTATCAGTATATCAGGAATAAGAACTTGAATGGAGCTACAGAGCTCTCCTCTATTCTTCACTTAAGTCAGTAATGTAGTATACAAGGATGTACATGGTGCTAGAATGGAGCAAATTATTCAGGATGCGATAAGTTTTGAAGTGCTCTCTTATGTATTTATTAAACAGTTTAATAGTATTAGTATGCACTTTTTTTGGATTATTAATAACATATATCTCCTTATAACTGCAAATTAAATTATAATTATCAAATGAATATAATGATAATATTTATTTGTTTATTAACATTTCATTATTACATTATTTTCATCTATTAATTTCCTCCCCCCCCCTCCTGAGCAATACATACATGTAAGTCACGAGGCAGAAAAGCACTGCTATAAACAAATAATCCGATCTAATTCCAGTTGAACAGCACTAATTAGCACCAACTGTTTATGGAAAGTATCCTAGTTTTGATTTTGTGTGCTTATTTAATTGAATATGGCAAAGCATATAAGGGTTGGTCAGGCTTGATTCCATGGAGAATTTTCTAAGGAAAATGGGCTCATATTTATATGCCATAAGGAAATCCACGAAAATGCTTATACAACGTGGCAGGCTGTAGGAGGGCTCGTTCAATCCATTACGGCAAAGCACACTAGAGCTATCTGCCTAAGGAAAGGGACGCCTTCGTGGAGGACTTTCCAAGGGAAACTGGCTCGTATACACGTTACAGATGGGGAAAACCACAAAAACGCCCATGCAGCCAGCCCGTTTGCGGGATTCGAACCATATTTATATTTCATAAGTACCAGAGTTCGGCGACTTTACCGCTCTGCCGCTGGTGGGCCTAATTTTGGGGAAAAAAAGAAGTCTTTAGATGTGAAAAGGTTGAAAGCCATTTGTGTTAAGACTATTTTCTCAGATACTCAGATACTTCGCATGCATGTAACATAGCATTCGAAATGAAAATCTCAATATTTACTACAAATTCATTGATGTAACAAATATCTGTCTTTTTACTCCTATGGCTTTAAAAAAAGATGTTATTTGCCTTACAGTTTATCTTTCAATAATTGTTCTTTAGTCGAATATGGCAAAGCACCCCCCGCCCTCATTTGCTACCTACTTAAAGTAAAGGGGGCTTTAAAGGAGGATTTCCAAAGGGTGAATAGAGAAGTTTTAAAAGTTAGCTTGTGATAGTACGTGAATCTTCGAAATAGTCGATTTTATTTATGTTTCGAACGTCCAATCTGTGTTAAGAATCAAGTAAATCAGTTTTATAAATTTTTATTGTTTGTGCCAGTATGAAAAATCATAATTTCTTTGATAATTTCCATAGCAATTGCTTAATTTGTGAATCTGTGGCGAACTGACGTTTGAGAAGTATCCACGCATGTTAAAGCTAAGGAAGGGAAATAAAATCCATGCAGAGCAAATTTTGAAAGCTTTGAAACGAAGCATTTTTCTTGTTAAGTTGATGACTTTTCGAAGACTATACGATTTTTGTGTTTTCATAATGAAATGCAAAGCATCAAAACTTTTTCATTTAAAATTTGTTTTCAAAAAGTTAAATTTAACCACAGCAGTTTTTTATTATATTAATCTAATAAAACATATTTATTATTATGTCCTTCTAAGAAAGCAAGTTTATTATTATAGTCATCTCAGAAAAGTCTATGAAATGAAGATAAAACGTGAATGAAGTAGGAGATAGAAAATTTGGGGCATGAGTGATGAGTACCAGCAAGGATATCAGTATTTTAAACAGTTGTGTGAAAGGAAGGAGGATAAGGATTTGTCTGTGGTTTATTACCTTTATGTGATTTCGTGATTAACTGTAAAGAGCTTATCACTTCCATTAAGATCTCCATTTAAGAAACATACTGAGGTCGTATGTTTGATAAAGGAAAAAACAATAATCCTACACTTAAACTGAATGAATGTTGTGATTTTTTAAATTACTTTGATTCACACCACAGTTTGTCATTCGTAGAGTGTTCGTACTTTCTTATTTCTCGAGAAAAGACTATTCTGAGAAAAGAAATTTTATTCTGCATTTCTTGAGCATTCTAGAGAAATTAATTGATAATAGTATATATATATATGTTGTATGATCTTAAATTCACTTAGTGCGAAATCGAGTTATTCTACTACTTGCGGAATTGCTGCAAAGTAAGTTAATAATAATTTATTTACTAAAGAAATATTGGTTATATTATCTCCTAATATAAATTTAGTAGAAGTATCTAAATAGAGTGAACCCATATGTAGGAATTTTAATTCCGAAAAATGTGCTTTAAAGTAACTTGAATGTAAATTCTTAAAAATGTTTAACGGGGACTTGAATTAAACCAAGACTAACAAAATTTCAATTGTAAAAAGAAATAAATTAAAAGCAAGTAATTAAATTAAATGCAAGTAATCATTGCCATTGATCGGAAATTAGTTGGCTTTTCAAGGGGAACAAACCAACTGAGGTAATATAATCAATATTTCTTTAGTAAATAAATAAATAAAATTTTATTTTATTTTTAGTGGATATTTAAAAAAATCAGGCTTAGATTCTGACTACACGCTGCAAAATAATAAGTGAAAAATACGTAAAATATTAAAAGTAGCACAATTAAAAGATTAATTTAAAATTATTTTTCTTCGAGATAACGCTCTGTTGAAAGTACTAGTGGGCAACATAAGCAGTTAAATTCTACGATTAGAATTATCGTTTTGAATGCTTCAATATGAAAAATCAAGGTGGATTGTAATCTATAGAAAACAAAATAAATAAAAAACGAGATCCCGCATATCGTTCTCAACTTAGAGGGGGGGGAATAGTGTGTTACTAAATTGATACGATGGAGCAAGTCATTTCGCTTATACCAGAGAAACTTTAATAACTAATCTCTTCAGAACTGAAACAAAAGTCAAAGTGGCCTGGCAAACTGCCAGTGTTGAGAGCTGTTGCAGTTCCACACACAAACTTCATTTAATTCATTTATAAATATCTTAGTTTATCTTTCATTAGCGTAACATGTGAAAAATCAAGAGATTTAAAAATAGTTTATCAAATCCTTGATAATTCTCATCTTTGTTTTTTAATATATTTAACTCATTATTTTTATAATCATATACATACCCTGTTAGTTTAACATATTTTGTTTATTAAACTAACAGGTTATGTTTAATTTTTTTTTTTGTTTTACTTTGTTATTGGCTATGCTTTTATGTTTGTATTTGGCTATGTTTTACTTTGACGTGTTTCTCTTCTGTGTTAATGGGTATGCTAGTTTCATTTTCTTACTATGCATATTTAAGGGAAGATTACTGAAATAAATTTTTGTAGAAGTTTCTTTGCAAATTTCACACTTTCTCAGTTTCTAAGTTCTTTTGTAATTGTGATTTTTTTTCGAGAAATGAGAAATTAAAAATTATACTTTTTTTCTTGAAAAAACACTAGTCATTATTCTGAACGTCGATGTGTTCGGACGAAGGTTTTTTAGTAAATTATGGAAAATATAAACGAGGCAAAAATATTTTTGGTGTTAGATTTGTATGTAAAATCATGGGTTCCACTAATTTCTGTTTTTTCATAATGTTTCAGCAAAGACTGATGGAAGTTTTTAAGTCTCTATAAGGGTATTTTAGAATATTCGTATACCGTTACGTTATCTTAGCATAAAAAAGTGAGAAATGCAGAATATATATTTCAACAATTAAATTATTTACTAAAGGAATATTGATTATATTATCTCCTAATATAAATTTAGTAGAAGTATCAAAAAAGAGGGAACCCACATGTAGGAAGTTTAATTCCGAAAATTGTGTTTTAAAGTAATTTGAATGTAAATTACGAAAAAAATTAAAAATAAAAAATTAAAAACAAGTAATTATCGCTATTGATCGGAAATTAGTCGACTTTTCAAGGGGAACAAACCAACTCTCGTTCAATGAACAATAATTAATAAATGCGAAGGTGTTTCGCCTTTTACTCAAGTAAGAATGATGATGCCAAACTGGCAAATTAAGTTAGGCCAAAATTGTAGTTCCTTGAAGTGATGGGATTTATAACCAAAGAACTCATTCTGAATGAAGCATTTTCGCTAATACAAGATTCTTTATAAATTTTGAGTGAAAAGCAATTTATGTAGTAAAATTTACAAAATATTTGAGTAAATGTCCTCGACACCTTTGCTTTTATGCATGTTAATTCAAGACTATTTGTAATAAAAATAAACAGTAGTAATCTTAGTTGGAATTATGAAATAGAACTCAAAATAATTGAAATAAACATGAGAAAATTAAGAAACATAACAATGCTATCTTTGCAAAAACAAATCAAATAAAAATTGAAAAATTGAAATATATATAATAAGAAAGTAAAATGTGAAAGGTACATGAAGATATAAAAGGGCAGAAAATGCATTAATTAACTTACGTTCTTTCTAGTGGGATATCGGTAAAGTGTTGTCTTCTGTGTTTTACTCAGAAGGGGTGTGTGTCCGAAATTCCGTTATCGGCAGCGGGGATACTTTGAATTATTTCAGGCGGTGAAACTTGTGAGAAGTAATTTATGGGCCGTGGGAGAGACTAGGAATGTTGGAGGGACGTTTGTTGCGGAGTTCTTATGTGAGTGAAAACGTCTGTTAAAATTTTGAATATCCTAACTAGTGAATGGAAATTAATTAATTTCTGGCTAATTGTCGTGTCGGAACGAGGAAGAAAATTAGAAAAGGAAAAAAGGTAAGTATTTTCAGATATCATCTCTGAATGAACTATTAAAGAGTAACCATTTAGTCAGCTTTAGATTTTGAAAAGATTCCAAATAATCAAGTGAATTATCTTCATTATCATTTTTCTTCTTTGCTTATATGTTTCTGAGACGGTATTTCTTGTACATGACCAGGTCTTTTATGTACCTGAAATAATTTATTTGATAGATTTTTATGCAAATAAATTAAAATTAATGGAGATAACTTTAAGGAAGAATATATATATATTATATAATTACAAAAACTTTTCCTTTAAAAAATTAATGTAAAGAATATACTGTATTATATGTTTTACGTATATTGAACCTGTTCTCACTTTCTTTCGAGACTACCGATGTTGCTTTCATTACCTCAGTCGATTAAATATATGAAAATGAGAAAACGATGACATTCTAGGCGTAAAATTGAGTCCACTTCATAACTACTTTCGCCTATATATTTGCTAAAAACTGGTTTCTAGATTGTTTGTTTTACTTTAATTTGATTGTAGAAATTGAGTAAATTCTCACGCTCGTTATTTATCACCTTTTTTAAAACTTTCAAATTTGTTTTAGCTCACACAAACCCTCTTTTACTTATTTAACTGTTAATAGTGGCGCCGCGAAGCAGCAGCAGCCTACACGCCGGGGCATTTCTGGCACGCAAGGCATTCCATTCTGTCCCCCGGGCTGTTCCCACTCAAGAACGGACTTACCCTGTTTTCACATTTCTTATTTCTCTTTTCCATTCCCCCTTGCATCTATTAACCACTTGTTCCTCCACCCTGGACCTGACTTCAGTTCCTCTTCTGCTTTAGTTGTGAGTAGACCGGTGTTGCGTCTTGTTCTTGTAAAAGTAGTGCCGGCAATCCGTGGGATACACCTTTCATAACTCTGAACTACAGTGAGTGCAACTGGACAATGTTCTCATCTTAATCAGGAAAAACCTTTCTCCAAAAGCGTCCCGAGAATAAATTCTTCACCTGATCAACGAAAGTACAACGATTCGTATATAGAAATTTATTTGTCAATAACTGGTGGATTAAATTCGCGGCATAGTATTTTATCTGTTAATCACTGGTGGATTAAATTCGCAACATTTGCTGGTAAGTTTTTAAAATTAAAAATCTGTGTTTTAACAATCCACGTGTCTGCATGTTTTTCGAGTATGTGCTTTTTGTTTAGGAAATTAAATTATATTGAATAATTTCAATGTGCTTCAGATATCTGACAAGACTTTTCATACGCATATAATGCATGAAAGTAAGACTTTTCCCGTTTCTCAGCCTCAAGTCAAAGGAATGTTAAGAGTAATTTCTTGTCTCTTTGACTGCAGTGCATTTCTGATACTGGTTATTATAGTATATATTGATATAATCTTAACATTTTCCTGTGGAGTCAGTTTAAATTAAAATTTATTTCACGGTTCTTTTGATTATATATCACTTCGTTGGAGCGTAATTTAAATGCTATGAAATTTTTCCGTGTCAATAATAATGTTTTTCTCCCGGAATCACGATTTCCTCCACATTTTATCCAATTTTGTATTCTATTATTTGTTGTCTTCAATATTGTAGATACAGTGAACTTTAAAATGAAGATTTTTAAGAATAGCTTTTTCTCTTATAATTAATTTTGTTCTCGTGAAACATTTTAATGAACCCCAAATTGTTTTCCTTCCCTCTCTGAGACTATCACACTTTCTGAAGGGAAGACGTGTAATAAAATTTTCCCTTTTAAAAAAGTTGAGGGTTGAGGTTGTTTTAATCTGTTTTAATCTTCAAAGTCAAATTATAGCTAGAGTGCTTGAAAGAAAGATTTTAATCACATACTCCCCGGAATCAACTTGTACTCATTGGAAACGAATTATTCAGCCTGTTAATGACATTTGAACAAAAGAGATCACGGAAAAAAATTAAGGAAAAATTTGAATAGTTTGCTTTTTTTTATATAGCATTTATTCGATTTTGCAGTTTTTTAATGTTTAATTTGTATTTTATTTAAATAACTTTTCTTTCCTTTAATAAACTACTGACTGTTTCTGTCTGGTATGCTTACGTTACTTTTATGTTTTCATAACATACAATATGTCTTTGGCTGATGTTAGGCTATTTAGCTCTTCAGCTCTTGAAATTCGTATTATGTGGTTGGTATATATATATATATTTAAAGTTTTTTGAGAGAGAATTAAAAAAAAGTCTAGAAAAGGAAACAGTTTCATCACTTCCTATTATATAGTGGTTCAATTAAATTTTCTGTGGCATTAGGACAAGGCGAATTTTGGACTACATGTTTTATATGTATAGCATATAGCAGTGGATATCATGCAACAAATCTGGGATAATTTCAATACTTATTACTGTAGTATTAATAATAAATATTTTCAACATATGTAGTCTGTAGCCTTCTGTATAAGAATATAAAGTATGGTAAAAAACACAAAGCAAAGATTATGAAGAAATAAAATTTAAAGAATAATTGCTGTAGAATATTTATTCTACTGTATTCTTGCCATTCTGTGAGGTACTTATATAAGTCAAATAATGAGAAAAAGACGAACATTTGATATTACTATTATATGATAAGACATCTAAATTTTGGTGATGTTAAGTGAATATGATCAGGTGCAGTACTAATAAATCAAACTTCTTTTAGCTCATAAATTCAATCATTTTGATACTCTGCTGAACAACTGTGCAAAAGGCATCGTCAGCCATTATGATTTGATGGGTGATAAAAACAAATAACATTATGTTTATACACTTGTGTAACAACCAACCAAGGTAGGGGCATTATTCAACTGAATGTTTTCAGCAGAAATCTAAATAATTAAATTTAACACTATAGAGATTTAGTACAGAAATTAAAATCACGAATAATGAATATTTGTGTCAAATTTAATTGTAATACTATCTTTTTATATATGCAGGTTGTCTATCATAACGGAGAAAATATTAGTGGAAAACGTTAAGAGTATATGTCGTAAATTAGCGATTGGTGCTTAATTTTTTATAAAGCAGACGAGGGTTAGGAAGAGAGAAATTCCTTAAGAGAACTGGTTTTTATTTCCTTTACGCATAGTGAAAACAGTGGACACATGCATTCCGTTTCGTTCCCTACGCCTAAATCGGGATAAAAGTCCGTAGTGAGTGGTGAATTTATGTTGCCGGGGAAGGGATTAGTTCTCTTAAACTTTTAGGGCCCCTCATCTCAAGATACAGATAAGATATGTTTATTTTAAAACTAAATTAATTAGTTGAGGGACTTTTGAAATGCGTGACCTCTCGTGACTGCGACATGCATGACCCCGGTGACAGGCCGGTTAGCTAACAAAAACAACTTGAGCATTAAAATACCCGTTATTAGTTAATTACTACAGAAACGGATTATCATTATCTATAGCCCTAAATCTCGTATAAAATATTCCTAAATCTCGTACAAAATCTAAATCTTGTACAAAAACAACTTGAGCTTTAAAATACCCGTTATTAGTTAATTACTACAGAAACGGATTATCATTATCTATAGCCCTAAATCTCGTATAAAATATTTCGTTTTATTACGCAGTGTTTATTATTTTTGTATCAGGTAGCAAAAGTTACACCGATGTACTTCTGATCCTTGGAATAAATTTTTATAGTTCTGTCGCAGTGGTAAATGAAATTTAATTTTCGCCTTGATTATAAAAGAAAAAGAAAAGTTTTAAGGAAAAGGTAGTGTATCATGCATTTTTTGTTTAAACAATTGCAAGAAAGCATGCGGGGACTGTTTGCCAGAGAATGAATGGCTTCGTAAGGGCCTTTCTAAAGTAAATTACCTAATAATGGTAAGAACCGCAAAACCCCCCCGGGCATTCAGCCCGTTCGCCGAGATTAGAAGCGGAATTTCACTACCAGTGTAGTATCTGTGTTCTTATTAACTTGACAATTAGTGGGCAAATTGCCCATGAAATCGTCAGATATTTATATAATGTCTATGCTAGGTTATGATTGTTCTTTCGCCTAATTTTACTGATCGTAATGTATGCCTGTGACAGAACAAGAATTTCTACTTTCCGTAGTTTTCTACAGAGTTTTATATGGAATTGTTCAGCCTTTGAATAATTTAATAAAAAGGCAAGCCAGAACTGAGAATTTTGTTTTTCTGCTTTGAGTCTCCTTTCCATGTGTGAATTTGAACCATGAAGATTTTTCAGTTTTGATTTTGACTGACCTTTTCCCGCTATTTAGTGTTCAACTGTGAGATTTTGAACCGGTTTTTATCACATCCGGTTTCCAGATGAAGGCTTGGTTTTTCTTTCCAATTTGATGTGATCTGACCTTGCGGCATTACGTATGCACTACTTGGCTTTTGTCCTTTCATATCTTCCCCCTTCCGCTGTATAACTAACTGTACTTCTTTCATTGTTAGTGATGAAAATTTTATTGACTGACGATTGATGTAGGTAACTGTGCTTTGCCTGGTATATGATTTAGATAATTTTTTTTTTTTTTTAAGTAAGAAAAAATACGTTACGCAGTTCTTTTTCTCTCCCGCAAATTTTGTACCGGAAAATGCTTTGAGTAAAGTCTTGTTATTCAAATACAGATTGTTGCGAACTTCAGTGTGGGGAAGTTCGAATTGATATTTATCAACTGTCAAGCACTACTTCTTGCTCAGATTATTCGGTCGCTTAAGTTACGAATTTGCTTTCGTTCTGTTAATCTTTTTTGTTCATATTTTAAATAGTTCCTAAGCGTTTTTTGTAAAGTAGTTCTTGGTAAAATCCTAGTATACGGTGCAGCCTTGGCGTGACTTTGAAAATTATCGCCAACACCAAAAATGATCCAAAGAACGTCTATATATATACCATACACATATAGTATATGTATATACACACATAGTATATATACTATATACATAGTATATACTATGTTTAACTGTATATTTTCTTTGAATGACCCGTTAACTCCTCATCGCATATGTCCCGTTTTTATTGCTCATCATAAAGTCGCCAAAAGTAGCCAAATCCCGTGTGCGCCGGATACTAGGATTAAACCTAGTTCTTTTTAAATGTACACAGTCACAAAATTCTGCACACGACTATCAAAACGCCTTTATTTGCATTTACACTGATATTTTAAAAAGTAAATAAATAAATAAAAGCATGGCAATAAATGAGTCTAAAGATAATATAACAAAAATCGATACTTTGCATGGCATATAAGTCTAAATAAAGAGAGAGAAATAATTCATTTACTGTGGTCAAATGAATAAAAAACTATCTTGTGGGTCCACCTTTAACATTAATCACTGCCCGTAATCTGTCTGGCATCGACAGAACCAGATTTGTTGTCGTATGTAATGTAATTTCAGACTATGCTCCTTCAGTTGCTGCCTTCAGAGTTTCTTTGCTTAAAAATAGTATGCTGGTGTTTTCGCTGATCAAGTTCATCCCATATATGTCCTATGGGGTTTAAATCTGGCGGTTAGAATGATGAGTACAGTTGACTAGGTACTTTATAGAGAGCTATTTCCTAACAGTCTTAGCAGTATGTTGCGAGTCATTGTCTTGGAAAAAAAAAAAAAAAAAAAAAAAAAAGCTGCTTTCTAGTTCTAATTTTCCAACAGATGATTTCAGATTACTTTACAATAGGTTCAGATACACTGTAAGGTATTTCTCCCACTTTCCTAGCGTGCCTTCGTGGTGTAGTGGTTCTGCACGCTGGGCCGGTAGTCCAGAGATCCGCGGTTCGATTCCCGGCGAAGGCGTTTGCTAATTTTTCATCTTGCCTGCTTCCAAAATTTCCTAATGTCTCTACAGTGGCGCCCGAACTAAAAGAGTGTTGGATGAGGTTTCTCCACACCCAAGATTTGGCGATTGGGTCGCCTAAAAAGCCCTTTAAAAAGGGGAGTATATAATGTACTTCTCCCCCTTTCCTAGCGTGCCTTTGTGGTGTAGTGGTTCTGCACCCTGGGCCGGCATTCCGGACGTCCGTGGTTCGATTCCCGGCGAAGGCGATTGCTAATTTTTCATCTCTCCGGCTGCCCCCCCCCAAAAAAAATTCCTAATGTCTCTGCAACACGAATCGATGCCGTCCAGACTGTATAGTGGTTAGGGGAGCATATTGCGGTACCGAAGTGCCCGAGTTCGAATCCCGGAAAAGGCATGGGTGTTTGTAAATGTATAGTGTCTTTGCGGTATGGGAGCACTCTAAATATATGACGAGTCGAAAGTTTTCTCGTGTGGTTTGATGGTAGGGGAGAGGGATGGGAGACTTTTGGACCACGGCCTGGGGTGCTGTCCGTGAAAATTTGGGTGGAAGTAGAAGTCCAACCTCCTCGAACTTTTGGCAATCATTCTTCCATGAAATTCATCTACAAGACAACAACAAAAATAACAACACGAATCGATTTGTAGTGCAATCTCTGAAACTAATTTACCTATGCCAGCAACTCCCATTGAGCCGCAAACCATTACACTCCCCATTACTCAATGTTTTTTTTTTTTTTTTTTTTTTTTTTTTCTGTTATGATTTTTTGACAGATGTTTTTTAAAGCATTGAAGGCTTCATGGCTTCATTTGTGAAAAATCTTTTGACATACTCTGGCAACGTATTATTTAAAGGAAACTGAGTGAAACCGTATTTCACATAATCAGCATTGTACTGCCTGCATTTTTGTCTTAGGTTCAAACATGGCAATAACTGTAACAAAGCAAAAAGATTAAGGATATTTATTTTAAGAATTAACATCTAAAATTTTTTTATTCTGATAATATCTTTATCAGAATTATCATTATTATTATATCTTTCTGTAAAAGTTTTTCGTACGAGTTCTTTAACTGCTTTTTACTACTCATCATATTTTTTTTCCAATAAAAAACTTGAACCAAAGTTCTTGGAGTCATTTTTAGGAAGTCAATTCATTTTTTAGGAAGTTAAAAACCAAAAGAAATATTTTTAACTGTCTATATAACAGAATGCATATCAATTTTTTAACAAGCTTTATATTAAAATTTATTTAAGTTTTTTTAACTTTAAAAAAATTAAAAGTATCTTGAATTTCGATAACCAATCTGTGATAGTTTATTAACACTATTTTTTTTTCTGTAAGTGTAATAGTAATTAGTTTCATTATCGAGCAAAAAAAAAGTCGTGAAAAATTATTACTTTTCTTTTAATGGCCTTTTGATTTTCAATCATTAAACCCTCTAAAAATACATGAAAATATTATAATTTTTTCGATAACTAACCAAATATCTCTTCAGTTTGTACTCTGTATGTAATAAGTAATATTTTTTTTTTCATATTATTCCAAAAAGCAGCACACACTGGTGAAATTTTGATTGTGATATTACGTTTACAATGACAACCAAATTTCCGATGAATCCTTAGCGAATACAATCTTACCTTAAATCAGGTATCAGTCACTGCAAAGATTCCGTTCTCACTATCGTGACCTGGCGATCCTCGTTGACCAGTTCACGATGGAGCATGAGATATATTTTCTTGTTGGCAGAGTGCTCTGTATTTATAAGCATACTGTGTATATATTACGGTGAAACACTGAAATCTGGAGAATGTCGACTTTCACCTGTGAATGTCAACGTTCACATAGTCGCTTGGTGTATGTCCGAAATATTTTCCAAATACTCTTATTTCTGACTTAACACTTTCTGACTTAACCATTAGTACATGGTGACATTCACCATGTACTAATGGTGAATGTTGAACATATAATAGTATAATATTTTCTTCTCCGTAATTTAGTCGCGAAAAAACGCATTTCAGCCTTAAAATAAGAATATAAGAATTTAAAACACACAGTACATTCAAAATGAGAAAGGAAAATAATAGAAGTTAAAAACTTACTAAATTATGTGATTTAAATCTTATTTATTGCAACAACTTAAACTATTATGACACTTTGAATTGCACAAGAGGCCTTTATTTACAACTGCATTTATTTGTGGAACACTTCCTTTTTCAATGACAGCGCGTACATACATATATACTCCTCTCTTTTCGACCTACACCAGACCATATCTGTGATTGTCGACATACACCGGTGAGGGTACCGAATGTACAAGAATGTAATGCAATACTCGATCTTTCATCGACGTACTATCTGGTGAATGTTGACATTCCCCGGTGAAAGTCGACATTCTCCAATTTCGGTCTATCACAGTAACATATATATAAAATGTGCAGTGTTGCTGAAAGTTTCTTAAACTCTTTTATTGAACTTTTTTCATGTCATCAAATCTTTTCACGGCAAATTTTAACACTTCTAACACACACTAACCAATAATCGTAAAGACTCCTAACTGTAAAGACGTGTGCCTTCGATGACACTACATTATAATACAATAACTAAGGTTACTATCCTTCTCCTTGTACGTTAATGAGAACGAAGTTGGATTCAAATTATATGCAGAATGAATGCATTTCGATTTAAGCCTTTGCTTCATCGTCCAGCTTTTAAAATATATTAGACGATAAATCAACACAACAAACGGATGATATTACGACCGCATATATTGGTTGTGAAAGATATATTCCTGGAAAGGTAAGCGGAGGGAAGACCTGAAAAGAGCCATATAAACAGTATTTTACATTGGCTCAGAATTTTTTACTATTTATTTACCAAACTACCAGAAGTTCATGGATTTTACAGTGGACTAATTTGAATATGCGCATAACATATCATTTGTAATTTTTCAAAGATTTGTGATATATTTTTCTGGTTAAAATAAAGTACAGAAATCCAGTAAGGAACTAGATCCATTTGTTACATGTGGATCCATTTCCTTGGTGGATCTATCTTTCCTAAAATGCCATATGAATCCAGTAACGTTTGAACGTAAATGCATTGTCACCGCAAGGAAAGTAAATGTATAACTACCCATTTTTATTTGAATATTACTAACAATTTTACTATCATATTGAATTGGATCGAATCCCCGCTAATGGGCTGGTTGCATGATTGAGTTTCGTGGTTTTCCCCACTTGTAACGCATATACGAGCCAATTTTCTTTAAAACGTCCTCTATGAAGGCATCCCTTCCCATGGGCAGATAGCCTTCGAAATGCTTTGCTCTAATCAGTTAACCTAACGTAACCTAATCTATCATACTGAAACATTAAGTTCATGCATATATATATGTGTGTGTGTGTGTGTGTGTGTAAGAAAAATAAAGAATATGTAAAAGATTAAATTAGCAGCGTAAATTAATTTTCCTTCTCTATTCTAAACATAGTAATCTCTCTGCACTGCGTCATTTCGAGAATTATCCGTGTCATATGACTCTTACATAATTCTGGTGATGTAAAAAAAAAAAAAAACTAAAACTCAAACGATCTATGGTAATTTTACAGCAGTATTAATTATCCAATCAAAATGCATTGAGAACCAAAACTAACTCAGTCTGAATTAAGATTTCACCCTGAACATAACGCATTTGTTTTCAGCGCTTTGGTCTAGCTGGACTACTGTCTGTTTGCTCCTTCTATCTTACTGCAAATTATCTGAAATGTAAACTTTTGGGCATAGGCACATTTAATATGCCAACTTGTTTGTGGCCGCAACATGTTTGCTGAAGTAAAAAAGTGAAGATTTAATCTGCCTTCGTTTTCAATTTCCTATTCATTATGGATCAACAACACTTAGCGAAGTGTTTTCTTTCTCTTATTTATGGCTGGGAACGAAACCAGATTTTTCGGCCAATAGGCTTATGCCGTGGGAAAGTTCTTGACCATTATGGGAATATCTTTTTCTGTATCGCTTATTTCAGTTTAGAAGCTACGACTAGCAACATAGCCAGTATAAAAAATTGTGTTTAAATACGCCAGTATAAAAAATGTGTTTGAATACGCCAGTATAAAAAACGTGTTTGAATTATATTTGGTAAGTGTCACTTCCATACAAATCAAATTTTAATATGTGTGGTTTAAGGTGAATTTTAAGAAGCATTAATCGTCCTAGACAAGCTGCAAAATAATCTTGTTGCTTTTCAGTATTTATGGCATTGTGTCTAGCTGTTGCAGGTCTGTTGATGTGATATGCTTCATTTTATTTATGTTAAATTCGCATTTATTTTTATTTCTGTTGTTCTTACGGCTTGGATTACCGCTTCCCCATAATAACTATGCATTGGATTTTTTTCTTGTTTCATGATTATCTATAATTAGTCTGAGAGTTTGGGTGAGATTCGGCTAAATTTTGGTTTCCTTATCGCATTCCGATTCTTATAGTAAACGTTCATCCGCAGAGAAGCCCACTAGCGGCCGAGCAGTGAAGTCGCTGTACACTGGTAGTTCCACCGAATGTCGGTGAACGGACTGGCTGCATGGACGTTTTCGTGTTTGTCTTATGTGTAACGTGTATATGAGCCAGTTTTCCTCAGAAACTCCTCCACGAAGGCATCCCTTTCCTTCGACAGATAGCCCTCGAGTTCTTTGCCATCCACAGAGTAAAAGGATAGAAGTATGTTTCAAAATAACACATTATTTTTTGTCACACATTCAACACGAGACTTATTCGGTAAATAATTCGTCTTTCTAAACTGACTGCAGGTCATGCAGCAGAGAATATTTAGGTGTTAACAGATTTGCATTAATTATAGTTTTTTTTACAAAACGTATAAGCTAGTGTATAACCTCTAAATTAGACGAAATTTGTAAAACGATATAATTTCACATAAATTATAATTTATTTTTTTAGACTTAAACCTATTCCCCCTCCCCAGATGTCTTATGTAGGAAATTATCCCATTCTTTTCAGAAAACGTATCTAGTCGTACTTCGTAGACCATTTCTTAACTTCTAATGAATTACTTTTACCTATCATGGCCTGGGGAAGTTTAGAGGGGCAGTAACTGAAACAACCGGTTACTCAAGGTGGATTTCTGTTATTTCTCGATGTCAATGATAATAGTTTTCATTATTCTATTGACTGTCTGCAAGTCATTATATGGTCATCGCGTTCGAAATTTCGTAAATATTTAGGAATAAGAAAATGCATTTTCAGAGGTTCACATAGCTCTTCTGGAATTAACTAAGGGAACTGGTTAACGGTCATAAAAGAAACCCAAATTTGGTTAAATTTTTAATTCTTTTGTGTCAAAGGAAAAAATAGAAAGAAAACTTCTGGTTTTCTGCATTAAAAGTTTACAAAGTGTTTGATAGTGTGACCCACGTGCTTTTTATTTTTTATTTATTTACCTACGCAGTTTTCATGCGTATGTGTTTTATTTATTTGTAACTCTACGTACATTAAAGTTTCTAGTTCTGCAGTTTTGGACAGCCCATTTAAATCCCTTTTCGTGTTCCATGCTCTTATTACGTAAATCTAAATTAGGCATTTTACTTTTTGTGGAAGTTTAACTTTCACAATTTAAAGCTAATTATCCTCAAATTTTTTTTTTAATTCCTTCAGTAGACTGCAAGCAAAAATTGAAAAATTATGTTCCAGCTATTTGTTTAAATCTTATTTACGAATGCTACAGGTATGCTGAATGTAGCACTTTTAAATTCTAAAATTTCATTATTAGCTTGTAAATCAAATAGTGTAAAACTTTAGAGGAACTTAAAAAAACAGAGATCTGAGATGATTTTAGACCTTGTTTGGTGTGTATGAATTACATATTTTCTATGCTGATTAATGCTCTCACTTCATTATTTTGTGATGTTCTAGTTATAAGGTGGGTTGATTTATGGAGACGTCGGATTGATTAGATTGCATTGTTTAATGTAAGCTAAGCACACAAAGGCTATCCGCTAAGCTGTATCCATGTGCTGAATTAGAACACCCTCCCAGAGTTCACTTCCTATCATCAGTCTCTTGAGAGGATTTACGGATTTCCAAATGTTAAGTTCTGTATTCGGTAAACGTGAATGTCTTGTACGCGAGTTGAATCTGAGACTCCTAATGGCGCGAGTATATTCATCCTCTGCTAGCCACCTTACTCTCCGAGTCGCTCTTGATTACTCACCTTACTCTTGAGTTGATCTGCGGCATAATAGGGTTTCCGTTCTAATTGTAATTCAAAATATTAAAGTCTTTCTGAAACTTATTTGCGTAGCACTTATGAGGAAGTATGAGACAATCTAAGCGGGATAAAAAGATGTCCTTTCCTTCAGGCTGTTATTCCTCACGTGCATTGCTATGAATTCGAAGTATTGAATCTTTGCCTTCTGCTGATCATTATTCATTAGAAGGTGTTTTAACCGTTCAAGTTTTAAGTTGTTAACTAAGTATTATGTTTTGTTAAGATTGATTTAAAGCATATTAAGTAATATCTCACTTGACTTCAATTTATGAGTGTTTCCCATTCCGCGCATAATTTTGTTCGGCGAAAATTGTAGAACTGTTAGGTTTTTCGTGAGTAGAAATCTTGAAAATCAACTTCCTCCAGAATGAACCCAAGGCACCTCAGTTGCTACATGGATATTCTGACCGCTATGCCATAAGCCACGTGAAAGGAATGCCTTTAATTCTTTATAAAATTTTAATAATATTTTTTAAATATCTTCACTAAAAACAGCTTTAGAAGAATTGTGTTTGCGTTTATTGAAACATACATTTTACTCTTTAATGGTTATACTTTTGTAGTGTGTTTCGCGTTTTCTTTTAATGTGCCTTTCAACCTGTTGATTTGAATGCTGAATCTTCAGAAAGTTATTTTAAAAAATAAAATACACTTGTCTGATAACCGATTTGAGTAAACGTTCATTGAGATCTGATATTCTATTAGTTTCTAACCATTGAATTTAAACTACGGGCCTATGTAATTTCTAATAATCTTTTATATGACGCATTAGCCAAGTCTGCAGTCTGTGATCTAATAACTAATTAGTAGTAACTCAGATGATATGGAATTAAAATTTTATTTCCACATCTTGTGAATTCCAGAAGTAAGCAGGATTAGATTTGGGATTGTTTGGATTACAGCAAAGTATGCGAGTGTTATTTTCTTAAGAGAAGAGATGTCTGCGTTGAGGTCTTTTTAAGGGAAATTGGCTTGCATTCACGTTACACCTCGAAAAAACATAGAACATAAAGGAAAAACAGGGCGGGAAACCTCCCAGCCAGTCTGTTCGCCGGAGTTCGAAACTTGATTGAACTACCACTTGGCCGCTGATGGACGTATTTAATAGGAACTTACATGTATTTAAATGTTGCTGTTGGAGAAGATCATGTTTAACACAGAATTTCTAATGCTAGAGGGGAAGTTGATTTACATATGCTCATCCGGAATTATTTCATATCGGCTTATCAAATAACGATTTAAAGACCATAAATTATCCTTTATCAGTCAATCAAGGATAGTCAGGATGTCAAAGACTGACATCTTTTGAACGTCAGTCTGAATTTGACAACAATAGTGCAGCAGAAAATAATCAAAGATGTGTTTCATTTCAGTGCAGTTAAATCACACGGTTTTCGATTACAAGTTTATGCGCCCTCCTTGTGTTATATGACTAACATCTTCCTCGCTTTTCTAATATAGTACTTTTCTGGGGGGGCATCCCGTTGTGTATGCGAAATCAGAATAAACTTTGAAAATTAAAAATTGCTGTTTAGGAGTTTACAGTAAGCTTTAAATATTAAATTTTATGTTTATTTGGTTTGTTGGTTTTGGATTAGGCTAGGTGTTTTAAGTGTGGAAATGAACACATACATCATCGTAACAATTATAGGAATATGACGGTATACTGGATCTAATTAAGAAATTATTTTTCATCCTCATGAAGTTTCTTGGTTTGAGGTTACGGTGGGTATTTGACATGCAATAGAGTCTGTCGTAAAACAACGTTTAAAACATTGAAGTATATTAGATCAACTTAAAAGTTTTATCTATACACGCACATATACACACACACACACATATATATATAACTTTCCTCTCTCTGTATATATATATATGCCGGGGGAGAGACAAAGCTTGATTAAAACAAGATCACTGATGAGGAACATTTCCATCAAGACTTTAATACTAAATTCTAAACTTCATGTATGTATTCCATCTGGTTGATTATTAATTATGGCCAGCTACTCAAAGATTAAGGCCCAGCCTTCATGGGATAGGGACATGTCATTCTCTTGCTGTGCGAACTGTGGGAATAAACTTTAAATATCCATGTCTTATGGAAGATCAACCTTTTCCACACCAAGTGGACTGAGTAAGCTAAGCTTATATCTGAACAGGACATTGATCTGATTAATTGCAAAATCTGAATCCTACAGAGAAAGATCGATATTTTTCATCAATTACGGATCTCACTAAGTGGGGGTCGCCCCAGCTCTAGTGAAGTCTACTACTCAGATGCACCTTAATTAACAGTAGAATTACTTGTAATTCAGATTGCGATGTTCGGAGATAAGTGTGAGCTTCGTTTTAGGAGCACATGTCATCCTTTATATAATACAGAAGTTAATCCCAATAAGTTAATATCTGAAGGGGTAAAGTTTTAGAATCAGAAATCCGGCTGACGGTTTCAGTAGCATATTAACCAGATAAACATCCCCAATGAAATTATTATTTCAAAGAAATTTCTAATAATTTCTTAAACATTTCCGACTTTTTGTGGTTTAGGACTAGGCTGTGATTCTGAAAAAGAAAAATCAGTCAACTGCTATAAATTCCATGCGATCTTTTAAACCCTAGGAAACGTTTGCAGAATACATTAAAAAACTCCAGAGAGCTGGTTATCTTAAGTTTTATGATGGTTATAGTTTTAAGATGGATGTCAAATGCTTTCGAATAGGCGTTGGTGTAGTCCTGAGTCTTCTAACGAACAATCATCTGGAGGATTTGTGTTTCTTAAACATCTGGAGCTTCTGCATCGATTACATCTCTTTTCTCCGATCCACTGTTTTTTTTTTTAAACCGAGCAACTACCTTAAAGCTCCGATGAAAACAGCTTGCTGATATGTTTGTTGGACCAATCCTTTTTTTCTCTTAGGTATACTTCTGCTTCTTTCTGAATCAGGTAGTTGTTCGCAGCGCCTTCAAATACGTCTCAAAGGCACCTTTGTGCACAACCTACGTATCTAGTATCAACGCGTGAAATCTAGTTGAGTGAGAATGCTAGTCTTATTAAATGCTGCGTAGTGCGCCTTTTTGTGTGCTTCGAACGAACCCATTTACATCATTCACGCTGAAATTCTAATCATTAATAGAGTTCCTCAGATGTCATTTGCAACCTAGTTTCACATTTGAAGCTTAGTTTTTATGGTTGTGTATACCTTTTTTTCAACAGAATGTTTTATATCTGAATACACAACAACGTTACAAGTAAGTAAATGTGATCTTCACTTTGGGTTTTAAGCAAATCCAGGAGTAGATTAAACATTGATACAGTGTGAGCATTAAAATGAATTTCATTTCCGCTTTTTGTCTAGTCGTTATGAGATACCGAGTAAAGTAATGCTTCAAATTCGCATGGCTCTATTTCCGTATTTTTAATTCTGTAAGGTAAATAATTAAATTATGTGCATTTTAGTTCGTGATTTTTCACGTTGTACGTTTTAATGAACAAGCTTTCTTCATTTATTTTGTCATAGGAATGAAAAGCATCGGTGTATCACATATTGGGATATGGACTGCCAGGATATATTTAGAAAATGACTAAATGAAAAATTTCGGAAGCTCTACCTAATATTTTAGTGACTGTGGGTATATACCTCATTAAATAAATATCAAGTAACTTAGAAATTCATTTAGAATACTTCATCATGAAGTGATGTTATGATGCATAATGACAAACGATTGGAATTCGACTCATTTCGTTTCACTGCACTTCCTTCGAAAGCACCACTCGTATAGTTTTCTTAACGCCAGTTGTGTGAGCTTTTTTTTTTAATTCATCTTTTTTGTCCGTTCCGAAGTTGTTGATAGCGTGCACGGTCGTCAACTTGTTCGGTCATGTGGAGCTGTTGGTATAAGGTCACGGCCAAAGGCTAGTACCTCGAATGAGTGGTTTTTCGTATTGTAAAAAAAATTATTATTAAAATTCATTTAAAAGGCATCTTTCGTTGTTGCCATTTATAATATATGTAATTATTTGTTTTAATTCTTAAGGGTGTGGATGCTATCTTGCGTAAAAATTTCAAAGAACTTATTTTTTCAATTTTATTTCTTAACTTTTTTGTTGATTTCTGAAAATCATTTTTGCTTTTGTTTTCTGTTATCAAAGCTACATTTATCTCCCTTTCTATTATATGATATGTTTTTGTTTTTGCGGTGCTAAATCCAGATGTAATCAACAATTCTTTTAGCCATTTCAAAGATTTTTGGTATCATTTTCCCCCTTTATCAAATGTTTGGGCGAAAATACTTTCCTTGGTTCTCACTTACTGCACCGATGTTTTTTAGAAAAAGCCATGGTGCTTGTTTAAAGTGTAAAGTCGTATAATGATTGATATTTGAATTTTTGAAGCATGTCTTCACTTACGACCAAAATGTCGGAATGTTCTCTTAGCAATGATATCCTTAGCAAGACCAATCATCCTTTTCTCTTTCATCGGAAAAATTCATAGTTTTCATCTGCCGTTAATTTTCTATTGATTGGTTCGACGAAAATACCTTCGTTCAACTTGTTTTGATGGGAAATGGAAATTTTCCGAGAGGTACTCAAAGAATTTTCATTTTATATTATCAGGTTCAATGTTTCTTCTAACCTTCTTCGGAAACATACAATGACCTGACTAGAACAGAGAGCTTACTAAAGCTATGTTCACTAATTGTAGTAAGTAGACAGGATACAGACGAAGGGTATACAAAACCCTTTATTTTTTTTCTTTATATACAATGACTTCCGTACTTCGGAATACAATGACCCTCCACTCGGGGTCTAACTTAAAAGATATCAAAATAAAACTAAACTCTAATTTAACTTTAGAATAAGATTGGCCTTATAATAACAGAAAGCGTATGTAGCACAGAGACTGTGAACACTACAATACGTTTAATTTATCAAGAGGATTAAAACCTCTGGCCTGGAAGGCAAAGTAGCAACTGCGTAACTTCTAAGGTAAGCGGCCTGCTTCGAACTCACGGCTTCCTCTCTTCTGCTTGGCAAAAAGGCCACACTTAAATACTTGGCGTTCGCCAGACAACTTTGCATAAACTCCTTCACGCTTATAATTCTGGCCGGAAGTAGAAAATAAGAAGTGATAGTAAAGATTTAAAATAAAATAAACGTTAGTAAAACTTAAGATCCTTACATACTTCCCGCCAGAGTTAATTAGTTTGAAACTGAGGTCTAAAACGACCTTGTTGAAAACTTTTAGCTCTAGAAACTAACGCGAGGCCAACCTTTTACAGTCATAACTTAGCTAGAAACTAGAAAATTTTAAAAGAAAGAAATTTGTTACAATAGCAGCTCCCGGAATATACAACAATCTTTTTTCTTTTTCATCTGTACTGCATCAAAACAGGAGCTTTATTCAATTCTGGTTCCTTCCAGAGATCTGGAAGGAAAACTAGTTTAATGAAATGTTACAGAATGACATTGTAAATAACATATAGAATATACTTTTCTTAACATTCTTATTTCATTCATGACTATTTTAATTATCTCTCCCCGTGCTCTCTGACATGTGTTGTAAAAACACCAAACACGAATGTGTTTCTGTCTATGTGTTCAACACTTCCTCCTACAATCAAAACACTAACGTGTTAAAATTCAACATACGAGACCTCTTAACACACCCTAATTTCAACTCTAGACCCTGAGGTACTATTCTGAAAGTGGCTAACTCTAAAGTGTAGCGTCAGAGAGCCTAACTACATCATTCAACCTTTAACACATATTCACCATGATTTAATCTTTACAGTCACACGAATAACAAATTTTTTAACATTACTTTCACTTTTACCATATCACGTTATTTCTAAACATTCAAAATAACAGTTCACATGTATACAAGAACATATCAAGATGCCGTTAATTTTACACATTTGAAAACATACATTAGTAGTACATTGTTAACTTCTATTCTTTTCAAAGCAAGTGCCAATTCTTTCTACATTGAAATAATACTACATTTCAAAAAGTCTTTCAGACTAAAACTTCTTTCTTGTTAGAATGTTTTAAATAAAATTTATACAATAACTTTTTACAATATTTAAGTCTTTATACAACGCTATTATACATCAACTTTAGTTTTACGCGCGAGTAATTGAAAAACATAATAAGAAAATCGGTCACAACTCATTTCTCGCCCTTTTGGCGATAAAGGTAGACCTCGCATGAGGTAAAACTTCTTGAAATCTGCCACTTGCAGTAAGAATGAAAGATTAACTTAAGTTTGTAAAGTAACATAAAATTTTACTTATCTTTGTAATATTCAGACATCCTTTTCTGGGCCCAGTCTTTAAAGGTGCTGCAGACCGTAGCTTGGTTGATCCTCCTTCTTGTACGGGCTCGCCCTTCAGTGCTTTCCTCTGGAAGCTTCCGTTTTTCACCACTACGGCCACCCTTGAACATCTTCCTTCTGTCCTCTGCTTGTGGTCTTGGCCGTTTGAAGGCAGCTGGTCTTGGTGGAACCGGGAAACTTCTGTCGTGATCCTGCTTGGACCTCGTTGTTGGCCGTTCAAATTTTTCTTGTACTTTTTCCTCCGCCGCTGATGGCCCTTCCGCAGTTCGGCGACTTTTGCTGCGGAGAGTTCTGCCGGATGAGTCAATCTTCCGTTTCACAGCCGGGTTATAGTTGCCGTCCTTTCTCCCGGTCTTTTCCACATACGTCGTCCTTCTCCCTTCTTCATTCTGGGGGTGTTCGTGAACTCTGTTTTTTGGACGGTGGAACGGCTTCTTTTTCTTTGTACCTTCAATTTTTCCGCGGGGCAATTTTCTTTTCACTTGCTTCTGTCTCTCATTGGCTTGCCCTTGTACTTGTCGTTTTCCCACCTCTGGAACTTGTACCTGCGGTGTCTGCCGTACCGGATCCTGCAAAAGTCTGAAAAGATTTGCATTTTATTACGGTCATAGAATGGTTTTATCTGGTCAATGTTTGCGGAACAGGTTTCACCATTTCTTGCCTTTAACACTACAACAGCGTGAGTTATTTTTTCTATAACATATGGTCCTTCAAAGCGTGGAAAAAATTTGGCAGTTTTATCTTCTGGTGCTGAAGAAAGTGAATGCTTAATTTTTAGTACTTCATCCCCTACTTTATAAGTTACTCCCCGTCGTTTCAAGTCATAATACAATTTTTGTTTTCTTTGTGCTACTTCCGTATTCTTTTTTGCTTCTTTTATTAGTTTTTCTATATCACCCATTTTAAATTCTGGGGCTCTTTGTTGCACGTAAAATAGTTTATCTAACGGTGTTATAACCTTTCTGCCTAGAAATAACTCAGCAGGAGTTTTGCCCGTTGTATCATGTTTTGCGGTCCTAAGGGCGAAAGCAAATTCATTGACATAGTTATCCCAGCTTTTATGAAACTTTTTAACATAACTACGGATAATTTTCACTATATTTCTGTTGACCCGTTCCGCTATATTTGATTGCGGCCGATACGGGACCATTTTTAAATGACGTATGCCCAGTTTTTGGCACATGTCTTCAAATATATTACTTACAAATTGAGGACCATTATCCGATATAACTTTTAGGGGCGCCCCGTATTTTAAAATATATTTATTTAAAATAGAATCGGTAACTAATTTCGCGGAGGCTCGTTTTAAGGGAACAATTTCGGTCCATTTACTAAAATGATCAACTATAACAAGGAGATAGCGACTTTTGTTTAACTGACTTTTTGGGAAAGGGCCCAATAAATCGATGCCGATTATTTTATTTGGAAATTCGGATTTAATACTATTTAGAAACCCGGCCGGGCGGAAATTAATATAATTAACGGCTTGACATGTTGGGCAGGACTGGACATACGCCCTTGTTAACTTTTGCAGTTCAGGAAAGTAGACTGCCTCGCGTACGCGTTGAGTAGTTTTTCGAATACCAGCATGAGAAGCTAAAGGGCTGTCATGGAGCTCTTGCAGGATATTTAATCTAAGACTAGCTGGGATAACAGGTCGAAATTCGTTGTTGGAATTCGTAGTTTTTGTATAAAATAATAGACCATCTATTAGTTCGTAATGGGCCGCCCTATTTCTTATCGCCACAATATCTTGGTGGCTAAAATTTTCAGGATCCTTCAAATACTCATAAATGCTTCCAAACTCAGGATCCTTACCCAGTTCGGTTATTACAGTTTCTCGGGAATTTATTGTACACGCTGTCAGCATTGCAACTTTTACGGTATTACCCTGTTCGTCTAATTTAATTCGTGACAGGGCATCTGCTACGATATTTTCCTTTCCGGGGGTATGCTTGATTACCAGATTATATTCTTGCAGCTTGAGTGCCCATCTTATTAACCTTGGGGATAAATTTTTTCCAGAGTACAATCTAGTTACCGCCGCATGATCAGAATATACTGTTATCGGCGCCTTTCCAAAATAGACTCGGAACTTTTGCACTGCTAACAGAACTGTAAGTGCCTCTCTCTCGGTCGCGGAATAGTTTCTTTGTGTTTGATTTAAAGTTCGGCTAAAAAATGCTACTGGCTGCTGATTTTGCGAAAGTACCGCTCCTACCGCATAATCCGAAGCATCCGCTGAAATTTCTAAATTTTCATCCTTTTCAGGAAATTTCAACACAGGGGCTTGCGTTAATGCTTGTTTTAATTTTTCGAAAGCTCTATTGGCTTCGGCCGTCCACGAGAATCTTGCCTTTTTCCTTTTTAATTTTAACAATGGCTCAGCGATAGCCGCAAAATCTTTTATAAAGGACCTATAATATGAACAAAGTCCTAGAAAAGAAGAGAGCTTCTTTGCCGTGTTTGGAGTCGGATACTTTTGTACAGCGATTATATTTGATTCATCTGTCTCGATCCCTTTTTGCGATATTTTGTAACCTAAATATTTTAATTCAGGGGCTGCAAATTTGCATTTTTCGACATTAACTTTTAGACCGGCCTCATTTAATAAAGAAAACACCTGTCTTAAATCCTGTACATGTTGGTCTAGATTATCACTAGTAATAATGATATCGTCTAAATAGATAAATGTGGACTTTCCGAGAACAGGTCTTAACACAATGTCCATGCATCGCTGAAATGTTGCTGGGGCGCCTGAAAGGCCAAACGGCATTCGCAAAAATGCATAAGTGCCAGACTTGGTTATAAAAGCAGTCTTAGGCACGTCCTCAGGCCTGATCCCTATTTGAAAATAACCATTCGTTAAGTCTAAAGTTGTCATAAATTTGGTTGATTTTATGTTCCTTAAAATTTCTTCTATAATCGGTAACGGATATACCGGATATTTCGTTATGGAATTTAATTTACGGTAATCAATAGCGAATCTCCACCTTTTTGGATGCTCCAAAGGATAATCATTATTTTTCTTACATAAAACCACCGGACTAGCATAACTACTTGAGATAGGCGTTACGATCTTTTTACGTAGCATATCGGTAATATGCCATTCTATAATTTTTTCTTTATTCTTATCATACCGGTATGGTTTTTGACGAACCGGCAATGCATCTCCGGTGTCAATACTATGGTTAGTAACCTGGGTAAATCCTGGAATATCACTAAATAAGGAAGCAAATTCACTTACCACTTGTCGGATTCTATCTTGCTCGTCATTAGGCAGGTGGTCAAGATTTAACCTCGGCGGTTCAACCTTTTCTACACGCACTGGTTTCATCGTCAGCTTAAGAGACGCTTCATTAAAATCCAGTGTAGCTTGTGCGTCTGAAAGAAAGTCTATTCCTAGTATTAAGTGTGCTTGCAAATTCTTTACTATAAAAAACATCACCTTTACTTGTTCGTCCTTGATACGGATGTACAAAGGTACTTTACCTACGCACTTACATTGTTCTCCTTGCGCCGCTAATACTGTTGTATTATCCGCATTATATATGCGGTATTTGCGAAAATACTTTCTAAAAAAGACTTCTGCCACACAGGAACACTGCGCGCCGGTATCCAGGAGTGCGGTGGCCGGGATATTATTTACCAAGACTTCAATCTTCGGAAGAGTTAAATTTTTCACCATTACTGTATTTAACTTGTAGGAAGAGGGGTTTTCGTGGCCTTCGGATTTCCGCACCCTCTCGTCAGCAGAAATCCGTTTTAGTTTAAATTATTTTTCCTTTCGGTGCTTTCCTTCTTTCTCCACTGGCCTTGAGACTTTTTTCCTGGGTTGCTATTGAACTGTCGACGTTCGCCGGCTGTTTTTGAATGCTCGGGTTTCCTTGCCCACTGATTCGCTTTTTCTCCGTAGCCATGTGCTTGAGTTTGCTGTAGTCTTGGCGTACCAAATTGGTTTCGCTGTTGATATTGGCGTCTTCTTTCGACGTCCGCCGTTCTTCTACTTTCAAACTGGATTGCTAGCTCAAATAATTTTTCCAGTGTAGTCGGATTTCTCAATTCAATAAAGTCTTGCACTTGGGGTAGTAACCTCGGCAAAATCACTTGAATTATTTCAGGATCCGGACGGTTTCCATACAAGAGCTTGAAAACGTGAATTTTTCTTAAAATAAAACTCGAGATGTTTTCCATTCTTTGTTGATATATACTGAAAAGTTCTGTTTCTAATTTCGCACGATCCCTTACAACAGGGAAGGCTTTTAGTAGGGCAGTCTTGAAATTTTCGTAGGTATAGGTGGGACTTCCTGCTTGACCCAAGAGACTTCTGCCGATACATTTGAACCAGTTAAGCGCTTGGCCCCTCAAAGCGCTGGTAGCTAAGGTAACTTTTTGAAACTCGTGCACGGGGTAGAGCATGAAGTGGTCATCCAATTTTTCCAAAAAACTGGTTACCTGTGAGTTTCCATTAAACGTTGCTTCTGGTTTCATCGAAGCGCGCATGGTCTGGACAATATACCCAAATCCTTCCAGGGCGGCAGCTGGCATTTCTGGATTCTGAGCTGTTTCTGCAGGCAGCACAGGTTCTTCTTGAAACTCGGCCATGGTTATTCTTCGTCGGGCGCCACTATCAGGTTCAATGTTTCTTCTAACCTTCTTCGGAAACATACAATGACCTGACTAGAACAGAGAGCTTACTAAAGCTATGTTCACTAATTGTAGTAAGTAGACAGGATACAGACGAAGGGTATACAAAACCCTTTATTTTTTTTCTTTATATACAATGACTTCCGTACTTCGGAATACAATGACCCTCCACTCGGGGTCTAACTTAAAAGATATCAAAATAAAACTAAACTCTAATTTAACTTTAGAATAAGATTGGCCTTATAATAACAGAAAGCGTATGTAGCACAGAGACTGTGAACACTACAATACGTTTAATTTATCAAGAGGATTAAAACCTCTGGCCTGGAAGGCAAAGTAGCAACTGCGTAACTTCTAAGGTAAGCGGCCTGCTTCGAACTCACGGCTTCCTCTCTTCTGCTTGGCAAAAAGGCCACACTTAAATACTTGGCGTTCGCCAGACAACTTTGCATAAACTCCTTCACGCTTATAATTCTGGCCGGAAGTAGAAAATAAGAAGTGATAGTAAAGATTTAAAATAAAATAAACGTTAGTAAAACTTAAGATCCTTACAATATCAGTATGCTCTCATGAGACTCAATTTTATGTGAAATGATGATAAAAGAACTTTTTCCTGTGCTTTGAGCTGAAATGTTAGGCCTTGAGCTAAAGTGTTTTTATGCCAAACTGAAGAGACTTTTTAAGTATTTTAGCACTCGTTGTTGACATTTTGCTGCAGTGTTCCATTCACATGCGAAAGGGAAACTGTATAACCATCCTGCTGACCAAGAAGCATGCACCGTAAGTAATAAGAATTCTACATATCAGTTATTCAAAATCATTGTGTTTTATATGCGGGAGGTTTAATTTCATAATTTTTTTGAAACTGCGCAGAATGATCAAATGGTAACAGAAGCAGACTTATTCTTACTTTGAAAGCGAACAGTTTAAGCAGAATCGTCATTAAGTTTTATTTTACTCGAGGAAAAGAGGTAAATTCGCGCACATGTATGCTGTGAAATTAACTAATAAATGCTGTGAAATTAATTAATAACGAACGCTTTGTGGTGACCACCGTACTTAGACGACCGCCCCTGAAAGTAAGCAGTATTTCTGAAAACGTAAGTGGGCAACGATATTGAGCATCACCTAAAGAAATTGCATCTAGAGATGACCACAATTGTCTGAAACGGTAGGTTATCATTTTATTTTCGCTGAACCAATCGAAATGAAATTTCAGGTATTGTTATTTGAAGGTATGCGCTCGAAATTATTATAATTTAAAATAATAGAGCTCTCACAGTTACGGTTACAGTGAAAATAATTTGACATTTTTGAATGGAAACACTCACGTTTTTCCCTGCGCAAATTGGGCATCGCATTAGAAACCAAAAATAGCGTAGGATTGATACACGTATCATGAAAATTGATGGCAAAAAACATCTGCAAAGAGCATTGTAAAGGACCATTGATAACATAAGAGTGGAGAAGGGAAAATAACTTTTATTAGAATTACAAGTTTTCAATGTGCCCACGTTCGCAGGAGGAATCTGTATAACTTCACATTTTATGGTATCTTTCATATAAGGAAAACTATTAAAATTAAACCATCAGTATACTGAACATTTGCATGTCACTATTCTTAACTTTAAAAATTTCTCCTTATCAGTCTGTGGATTCTGTTTGACTATTGTTATATGTAATTCGATACTGCGTTGAGAATACCTTTTTAGGTCAAACAAACGTTTATAGATAAGTCGTACTTTGTCCGTGAAGATTTTGAGTAATAGGTATATTATTGAACGCTGTGTACTAAAAAAGAACTTTTTTTGGTACAGTGTCTCTTAGAAGTCTTTACAAAAATAGTGATTTTTCCTGGCGAAGTCCTCAAGCTGAGACTGATGGAAAAGCCTTTACTGGCAGATAAATGAAGTAATCTTGAAGAAGGCGGCTTCAGTTACAAGAAGAGTAAGTTTTAGATTCATAGTTTAACTCTAGGAAAAAGATAAGAAGGGACGGGGAAGGGAATGATGGCTTGTTAGTTTCTAACGGTTTAGCGCATGCTCCGTAGAGGAGAAAAGAGAAAATGGGGAGGGGATATCTTTTCTATATGACCTATTTCAGTTTCTTCTGTTAGAGTAGATATTCATGAATTACATATTATAAGTTCTTACTTTCCGAGAACAAGAACTAAGTGGTTGCATATAAAAATTAATGGGTAATTAATTGATAATGGCATGAAATCGTGACTTGATTGTAGAGAATGATTGCTTTAGAAATACCTTCACTATCGATATATTTACGTTAATGAATGTTTATATGTCTGCCATTAGCGAAAATTTCATTTATTTTATACATGTCATAGCAATTAAAAGTATTTAGAAGAACATTTCAAGATCATGAATATTTCTAAGCATCGACTGTTATCTTCATATAAGATGAGAAAATAACGTTTGTATTAGCTCAAAAAGCTGTTGAATGAATTGAAAGATATTCTGATGAGTTTGTAAGTATGTGAGTACATTTCTTTATGCAAGGGTTATCTAGACATTTATGAATATGAAGGAAAGGGGCTGTAATAAGTACTTATGTGAAAAATATGAAACAAAAAGAGCACTGAAATTATTTTTATACGTTTCAAATACTGTGTAGGGAACTGCAAATGAAACTGCATGAGTATAATACAGTAATAGGCGCAACGCAGGTTATGAAATAAAAATTGCTTAGTATTAAAAGACTTCGTTATTTATTTTGTTACTTTTCATGCTTTTTTTTGTTTTGTTTTGTTTTGTTGTTGGGGTTTGCATTAGTTGCATTTGCTCATGAGCAAGGCTTTCGTTCTGCAACTAACAGCTCTTTTCTGAAAACTTATTATTTAATATTCAGGTGAAATTTCTATTGGTGTAATTATGGTCGTAAGCTCTAATTTTTTCTCATACTCTCTTTTAGCTTCATTAATAAGATATGCTGGGAGTTCACAGATTTTGCTATTTTTTCATTGCATTTTTTGAATAATGCAGAGGACACCGTCAGTTATAGGTGCTATTAATTTTATTTCAACAATTTGCCTTTAGTGTCAATACATAGCTGTACTAAACAGGCTTATAGTGCGTGCCATCTACCAATAAGCTTCTTCTCAGTTTAAGTTCGAGTTCCGTGTAATCGCAATTATCGCTCGTGCATCTGAAGGCATAGATAATTTTTGTCGCATTCATAGTGAATTAGTTTTTTTTTTGCTGTTGCGTTAATTCACTCATTTATTCTAAATGCAATGTTACTTTTATTATAAATATTATTTTTGCGTTAAGTCTTCTTGTTGAAAGTCAGTTCTGGATATTGCATCTCCTAGGGTTCAGCGCTGTGGAAAAAAAATTAAAAGGTGATTTCTTTAATCTGAATTTTATATTTGCTTTGTTTGTTTGTAATCGCTGAACGAGAGCTAAATATGTATATAAATAAAGGAGACCTTCCTTGGTATTGATAGGTTATAAACTCATACTTCCTTTTTCCAAGACAGCCAGAATCGATTGGCGTTGGGGACTCAATAATCCCGAATGCCGCAATTCATCCATTCCCTTCTTTCTAATCTAATTTTGGCTCTTCGACGTAAATCGCTCAATTCCTTGGGACAGTTTTATAACGTGTGTTTGCAGCCCTTGGTTGCATTAGCTGCCTTTAATCTGTCGAGCACACTCCTTTTTATACTGCTTTAAGCGTTGACGGACGCGCCGCCTTGGCGCCTGTAAAAGGGGCACATTTAATAGTCTGTCGTGTTTTCTCTCATCCTCAGACCCCCCTCCCCCCGCGAAGTCAAGTGATTTGGTTGATGATGAGTATTTTCCCTTTTATGTTCAGAAGATAGATTTCACTGCACTTTTTTATCCTGTGGTAATCGTTTCATAAGTATTTTTTCGTTTACTTGTTTAATCTCATTAATGAGTGTAGCGAATGTGGATTTAGATATAAATATCCGAATTTGTATATTTTTTATAATAACATAGTCGTTTAGAAATCTCTCTAGTTAATGATGCGGCATGAAAACACAGACCACGTGGTCGCATTTTTACTTGCCATGTAAAATCATATTTCGATTATCTAATGCGGTTGAACTGCAAGCACATAACAACAAAAGCAGCATAACTCCTGAAAAGCCAGCACAGGAGAGTCATTTCAGATAATCAGCTTTAATTATTTTGGGCACATTAAAGTAGAAATAAATATACAAGGTATCAACAAAGTTCTGGAACAATTTTAGTTGCTTAGTGCTTGGGAAACTGTATACAATTTATACCTTTGTTGCTGGTCACACTTTCACAAGCAAGGTTCGAAGTTTTTGTGACTGGTGACACAAGCTACATAACCTCGGCATGCGATAAAATGACCTCTGGTTGACCATCCTTAAACTGGAGGCAAATGTAATTAATCAATGTATTGAGGTGAACTCCGGCTGTTATTGCTTGTTCATTGAAAAAAGATGGTCCTAAAGTATTGTCTTGCAGCATCCCACACCAAACATTCATTTGCAGGCTGTCCTGCTTTGACTTACGCGATATTCGTGTAACATATAAAGCCCCTAAAGTTTAATTGATAAATTACACAGAATATAAGATTACTGTTATTTAGTAAAATAATAATAACGAACGCATAAAATAATAACGAAAAGAATTCTTTGCTGCTTAGTACATTTACAGTGTAGTGTCTCTTTCTTATTCGTATGAAATTAATGGATTCTGAAGTTGTAGCTTAACCAAGAAAGCAACGAAAAATGCTGTTATTTTATAATACAATTTATGCTTTCAAGGGTTGATAGCACAACAGATATTATGTTTTCCATTCACTGCATGCGCAATGAAACATTTTAACCGCATCATGGATGCGTATTTGTGCTTTTGAATCTATAATCTCTTGTTGTCCGCACTGCAACGGGAGAATAGTAGTGGACGCTGTATTTCACCACGCTGTATTTTTTAGGATGCTGTATTTCACCACGTTACTCACATGGCGCATTTTTTATATCTTATACACCGGTTTGTTGTTTTATTTAGAAAGAAAAGGGGAAAATGGTAGGCTTCAATAACCGTGGATAACTGAAACTGCGGATATCGAATGAGCGGATGCTTGAAGCACGATTCCTCAAGAAAACCACTTCCAAAATAAATAGTTTGCAGTTTAATTTTTTCCATAACAGTAATCTGAGAAATGAAGGTATAGAAGTTAATTAAAAAAGTAGAAATTAACCAATTTTCGGATTCATTGATTCAGTGTTATGTTTATCCGCAGTTTCTATTAAACCGAATTCCAGTTTATTATGCGAGGCTTTACTCTTTACTGTGTATTGCAATATCGGCAGCTCATCAGGTATGACTTCCCCAATATTCTGACAGCTGACGAATATCGCCTTCAGTGCTTGCATGCCTTTTTAATTTCTCTGTAATTTTTCCTCAAGATTGTCTTCGAGAAGTTACGTCTTTGTACAATTTTAATCTTTAGTTTCTTTCCCATGGTGAATCCTGCGGTGTGTGATTCCATAAACTGTCACTGAGGGTAATGTAGATTTTTAATTTTATTTTAGAAATTTATTTGGAATTTTTGATAGTATCTTTTCCCTGTTTGATTTTTGAAACTTCTCAGATGTACTGCATGACACAAAAATGTATTTAAATCCTAATTAAATGTATTGATTGAATTTCTAATTAAATATATTGATTTTTTCGACTGATTTACCATAAATTTCTTTTCCCTTTCATTTGATTAATTAATTTTATTATTATTACATTTTATGCAACGTATCGCCGTTCTTTAAAGATTTACTTTTCATAATAATTTGCAACTTCTTATAACTGTAATTCTCAGTGATGTGACATTTGCTGACATGGAAATTCCGCACAAGTGGCATTTGGCACGTCATTCCCGCGTAAACATGAAGTTTTTTTCTAACAGGTATAACCAGCTATGGACACTTCTTGCTACACTTCCGCACAGCTTGTCAGAAACAATCAGTCATCCTTATGATTTATTGACATGATTTTTCTTAAATAATATCCATTCCTGCTCTGAGTGTTTCTTGTGTATTATTAGTTTTTTCCGAGTTTTTCATACAACATTCAAATAAAATGAATTTCACCCTTATTGAAATATCTAAAGGAAAACCAACGCAACCTATATCCACTATCGGTATGCATGCAGTGTTATTTAAATAAATAATTATGCATACTTACAAACTTCATAATTTCCTTACTTGCATTCACGGTTTCTGCGAAGCCATTAGTCAGAAAGAAGAACTGTATAAACTTTTAAGTTGAACTAATACTAAGCATCTCGTCTGAAAGCTTAAGAAATTATCTTCAATTATGTAAAAATAATCGATTTTGGTATTACAGAAGTAAAAATTTAATAAATAAAAAATATAATTTTTTTAAGAAACTAAATTTCTATTACTTTTAACGTATGTTAATTTAATTCTGTATTATTTTTCTATTTTGAGGGAAAAAGGGCATCTAAAAATACTGATTTTTTTTTAATATGATACTGCGTGCAATAAATATTACAATATTATGTGGTACTATTCGGTTTTGAGGGCCGTAAAAAATCGCCAAACTATTGTTGATGCCAATGCTGCCAAAAATAATTGCGACAAGAAAGGTAGTATAATAGTAAATAACTATCTAAGATTGATGTTTTAATTTAGATGAAAGGTTAATTTCATATAATACTTTTTTATTTTTATAATTTATTTGAAAAAGGCTAAACATGACTGTATGCAAGCATAAGAGTAAATAACTATTTCAGATCATTATTATAATTTATATAAAAATTGCTAAACATAACTGAATGGATGCCTGCATCGCTATTTCGCTACCGACTTATCGCTAAAGCATAATTTCATCTCGTTGCTTGTTCAAACGTAATTTTCTATAATGAATGATGCCTTTCTTTTGAAAATATTCTCGGTAAAGTGCAGAATCGCTCACTTATTTGTTTGTCGCTTTTTACAAGGGTAAAAACAATTGAATTTTTGTCAATTTTCTTTTACTATTTAAGTGAAAATAGGTCGATGTGTACAGAGATAAAATCAAGGGTGTGCGCTGTGCCATTTTTGTGCAATTCTGGGATTTTTTTTTAAATGAAAATAGGTCGATGTGCACATGGATACCGAGTATGTGCAATTCTTAAAAACGCGTCAAGTAGTGGGTGATTCTGCACTTTACCCAAAATACTATTGCCGACTTTTCGTCATGGGCAATTCCCAAATTGTTAAATCCATAGGATATCAAAAAAGGATTTAAAATCAAAGAAGGATTTAAAAATTAAACTGTATTTCAATGGCGTCTTAAGAAATATAGAACTATATAACCATACGCAATCTGAAATCAACGCGTATGCTAGATTTGGCACTCTGTTAAATGGGCGCGTTTGCTAGATTTGTAGCTTTTGCGCATACATTTTTGCTGCAATTTTTTTACGGCCCTCAAAACCAAATAGTACGTATTATGTAAATGACAAAAGATATTTTATTTAAAGTATTTTAATATTTGGAATATAATATAAAATAGCAAGTACGTTATTAAATACCGAAATAAGTATACAAATTTCACGCTTATAAGCCAGTTTATAAAGCCTTAAAATATGTTGATCGAAATAGATCGGAAGGGGAGTCGAAAATGTAAGAGTGGTACTTATAAAGTGATGGAAGAACCGGAGGTGACTAATGTCATGCCTAATCTTCCTTTAGAATAAAATTTGAGGTATATGAAGTGGATATAAATTTTATTTATTTTCTGGTGAAAGTTTACTTTGATGTAGCTTGTTTTTCTATAAATTTATCTGTATCTTGATCTTTAAATACCGAAAGGAATTGCACTACAATTTGAGTGATTTGAATCGATTACGTCAGTCATTTGTTGTTTGGTTATGAAAAATTGCGATAGTTTTTTATGGTTAATGTGGTTAATATTTTGCCCCCCCCCAAAAAAAAAAGTTTCAATCGCAGATTGATGAGTTTAGCTGATAAAAGAGAATTTATTTTTCTGGTTGTTTGGTTCGGGGTTCGAATTCCGTCGAATGGGTTGGCTGCATGGACGTTTTTGTGGTTTTTCCCCATGTGTAATGTGTATACAAGCCAGTTTCGCTTAAAAAGTCCTCCACGAAAGCATCCCTTCCCTTAGGCAGATAGATTTTGAGTGCTGTGTCATAATCAAATAAACCAAAACTTAACCAAACCAAACCAGAATTTATATATCTATAATAGGTAGCAAGCATATGATGGTTTAATTTATAATAGCAATAAAGCGAAATAATTCCAAGCTCGTAGCAGGGAGGTAGGCGGTCAATTATTCTTAATTAATTATGCTTGCTGTTTTAAATGATTTTCTTCTCGTATAAGGTCAATCGCATGATTGACGCTGCTTCCGTAAATGATCGACGTTCTCAAACCTTTGCTCGCATATGACGGCATAATCTTTCGCTCTCAGCTTTCACAAATTGGGTTACGTTTAATTGGTGGTTATGAAGAAGCTCCTCCCTTGTGTCTCTTGTGTCGCGTTGATCATATTAAATTTCTCTTAAGGAACTGCTATGTTACTGCTGTTGCTGCGCATTCGGTTTGAAATAAGTTCTTAAAGGAAATAAGAACAGAGATTTTCTGTGCGTAACATTGTTCTTATTTTATTGTAATTCATTAATCCTCCTTATATGCAGGCCTTTCTCATAGAAGTCCTTATCATTTTCAAAGTTTTCGAAGCTGATTTGAACGTGAGTGAATAAGGTAGGTGAAGACTGGTAGTTCGGCGAAGCTGCACGGAATTTTTCATGGTTCCCCTTCCCCCTAAGTATTACGTGAGTATGAGCTTACGAGCTTCTCCTCCCCCCCCGGGAAAAAAAAAAGCTAACTTGCTTCACATCTGTTAGGATTATGGGCAGGGCTTAATTTCTAAAATTAGAAGTGCCGAAGCCCTATGGAAGACTGTGACGAAGGAAAGAAAAAAGTAATAAATAAATAAACTAGCTAATTTGAAATAATCAAATAATACATTTAAACTAAGATTAATATTGATTTAATTTAGCAATTAATTAATTAATTAATTAAATTTAATAAATTAAATAAATAATAAATTTAAATTAAGAAAAAGGTAAAGAGATAAACAGAAATCTAATAAATTATTAAATTAATTTTAAATAGATGAATAGAAAAAAATGTTTAGGACCCTGTCCTATTTGGCGCATCGGCTGGAATTACAATTCCACATAGATGCTAAGAAGCAGCTAAACCGATATCCATCTGAGTTTATAAGCCCTGATTAGACGTATAATGTACTATTTCAAGGGATGACAGGTACCACTCTTTTTTTTTTTTTTGCAGCACACCAAGAAAAAAAGGTAAAACGATTAAAGCTCCACTAAAGAGAATAGTGAGAATTCTAGAAACAGTATGAGGATATGGAAAGAAATTTAACGGAAAATTGTAGTTTTGAAAATGAAGAGGGAAGAGTTCAAGACTTTCTGATCACGATGCCCTGTCGGTATAATTCTAGCCGTCAAGTAGAAATTTTCCCTGAATATGTTTCGTGAATAAATTTACCTAAATACAACGTGAGAATAAACATAAGAGTTCTCTGTACAAGTGACAGCAGTCTCAACCTCTGTGCAAGGCTTGATTGCGAGGGAAAGACAGGCCTGCATTCAGAAGTTAAAATTTATTTTCAAGGTATGTTTACCAATAAAACAAAATTTATGTCTTAAAACTGTGGTTCACTTACACGAACGAAGTGCCGGAGCCCTTTTATTTAGGGTTCCTGTGCACTCTGGCTGAAAATATAATTTATCTCGAAAACTAAGAAGTACCGGAGCCGGGCTCCGGTGGGCTCCGGTGCAATTTAAGCTCTGATTATAGGATAAAGTATCATTACCAGAACAAGTGTAACTCTATAAAATTATTAATTATTCATTTTAACTGGCTCATTCTATAGCCTTCGTGCATTAATATACCGTGTAGTGTCTAATTGTAGAGAAATCAAATCTTGTTATGCTTATGTAATATTGAAAATATCATACTGTACCTCGTTTTTCAAGACGAACGTTCTTAAAATTTGTTCGAAGTTTGAAAAGTGGCGCCGGAACATCATTAGTCATCTTTTGTTGGCCTTTGCTTTCTGGTATTAAAGCAGTGAAAAGTAACATTGATCTGTTACAGTATAAAATAAAGTCATTTGAAATAATTAAATATGTATATTTGTGTTAGACGGATCACCTACCTTTTTTTTTCTGTTATTTTAAAATAAATAATTGAAGTAAGAAGACAGTGAAAGTTTTTGATAATTAATTGCCTTCGAGCTCTAATGCTGAAGGCAATTCAGCATTCAATATTACGTAAATTCTACACGATTTGATATCAGGCCCTCAATTCGTAGCACTATGAAACTATGAATTCGTGCTATTTAAAAAAATGGTTTATTAGCATTTTTTTTTTTTGGGAAAATGTAGATTCTATTAAAAAATAAAAGTCTTGGCTCAGTAGCTGGGAGATTTGTAAATTTATTGCATCAGGAAATCAGATTAGGATCCCGGGTTTATATGTGGTCTAGAAATATGGCATTCAAAATACAATCCAGGAGACTTGAATTTTAAAGCGTTTTTGACTTTTCCCGTTAGTTCAATTAGAATATATTATTTTGATATGGATTTTGAATTCGTAATTGTCAAGGAAAAAGCAGTGAGATTATATATATATATATATAAATAAAAATAAAAAATAAAAATAAAAAAAAAATTAAATAAAAAAAACCTCTTTATTTATTTTTTTAATGATTTTGCCATTCGTGACTCTTTTAGTACTCCGTTAAGTTATTCAAAATTCCTCCTGTACGGTTTTTGATAAATGAAGAGTGTCCAGATTGTAGTTTTATCGAGGGAATTTTCCAGATTTTCAGTCAGGTTCAAGAGAAGTTATTTTTTAATTTTTATTTTTTAAAATTTCTTAAATTTGTTAGCTCTTTTTTTAACCAAACATCTTTTTAATAAATTTCTAAACGTTAAAATAAAAATAACCTTAACTTTTGAAGGATAATATGCATATATTTCACTTTTTTAAGTTAGTAACATGGTTCAAGCCCATTAAACAATGCTGCTGAGTTCTGCATTTAAGAGTCAAAACCTACGGTTTAGTCTACAGAAGCTAACTAAAAAAATTCGTTAAAAGTTTAATTGCTGTTTTGGTAAAAGCTTTGAACGTTTCTTGTTTTTCATTTACAGATTCACAGCTGAATGATGCAAACAAAAGAAAGTTGTCCGAAAGTTTTCTCGTGAGACAATTCTTAATCACTGTCTGGAATTTGCGTATTCTGTTTATTTCGTTTCTTCTTTTTTTTTTTTTTTTTTTTAAATATAAAAGAAACGAAAAGTAATCACTGGTCCCTATATCCTGCGCGTTTGTAAGTTCGAAGCAAAGAAACCAATGCGAATACAGTCGTCACAGTCTACATTTGTGAGCTTGGTAACTCCTGCTGATTGTTAAAATTAGGGATTCCTAACCTTTTTCTTGCATTGATCCTTTTAAAAAAAATGGTTTTCTTCATCGACCATCTCATATTTTCCTCTATAATGTATAGCGTACAACCATAATGCAAATAATTGCACATAAATAACTTCAAAGATAACAGACTAAGAATACCAACAAAAGTTTAAAGAAATGGTTTATTAGACCATTTTTCAGTCAAATACTAATTTTCAGTCAATAATATTTTCAGTCGATACTAATTTTAGGAACTTAAATATTAACCAGTCAGGATAAAACAAACTGAAACTAACTCTTGTGAACCAAAACTCAGATAACTTAAGTGTATGTCATCGAGAAGAAAAGAAAATATTGAAATAGGACATGAACGAAAGCTTCTTCTTTATGCGTCAATTACTGCTTTCAACATTTCAAATTATTTCATATAGATATATATGGTATAATTTATTTCGTTTTATTATTAGGTTTATGTTCTGTTATTTTTTGTGTTATTATTATTTTTACAGATTTTAAACAGGTTTTCAGGGAAAAAAATCGCGGATTCTAACTGCACATAAGTTCGGTTTTCATTAATGTTATGGCTTTTTTTGATGTATTTATTGATGCAACTTTTTAAATTTTTGGTATAAAATTCCTTAACTTTTAATCATCTCGTTCAAAAATATTCAACTCTTCCTTGTTTTCCGTAGTAAATTATTAACTTGATTAAAGCCTGCTTCTTGAAAATAGGATTTTCTGATCAACTGTGTTTAAATCCTTGTTTCATCTTCTGCTGGCGAATCAGATTTTCTAGAGGCATTTTACGTCCATAAAAATCTTTCATTTCTAGTTAATGATCCAATCCGTCTACCATCAGCTTTTAATTAAATTATTTCATAGTTGTTTTAATTTTTTTATCAAAAAATGGCATTAGTAGCATGACTTCCTCCGGTGTTATCCCCTGAGCACAAGCCTCTCTTTCATCATTTGTATTTTTGCAGCTGATGAAGAATGTTCTATGAGTAAACCTTCGGAACTAGTCCTGCAAATTTATGAATATTACGCTGATTCTTGTTGCCTTAATACCTCCAATAATCTTTACTCGGCGTGTTATTTTTAACTCAGATAGTAATTATTGCTTACTTACAATAATTATAAATATTTTTTGTTTTTTAGGGTTTTAGGGTTAAACAACTTACATTGAAAGAAATGTTTAATAAAGTAAACAAATAAATATTAAACTTTTTCTTTTGTAAATTTTGATACCCTTTAGATCATAATTGTTCTTTATTTCATAAATTAAGGTTTCATATTTTTAATTGTATAATTTCTTCGTGTCATCTTACTAGATTTAAATTGATGATCTATAATCCGGAAAACTCCTAATCCGGAATCGCCGAAGTCCCGACGAGTCCGGACTTTGTACTGTGTGTATATATATATGTATATATTATTGTAACGAAAATGTAGTTTAACGAATCTTTCATCGTTTCACTGTGTCGTTTACAAAGAGTAGCAGCACTGCCTCTATGCCTGAAATAGACGCCATAATGAAAATTGTAATAAATATAATGAATTTTATCGTTTCATAAAAACTGATATATAGATAATTTAAAACCTTGTTGGATAAAAATAAAAGAAATCATAGCGCCTTTCTTTTGCATACCTGGGATACGAAGGTTAAGCACAAGGAAAAAGTTCTGAATCTTTTTTTTTTTTTCTTTAAATTTTTTAAAAAACTTATTTTACTCTGTTTATGCCAAGAAATTGTCTTATTTTTACAGGGAAACAGTAAATTGTATAGCGAACTTCAAAATGATGTACGGTGGTATTTTTTAGCCTTTCTTGTGTGATTTCACATGAAAACTGAATAATATCAGTCGTGATTAACAGGGTGAAAATAAAATTAATTCACAGGTGGCAAATAAAGTCTTTGCTTTTGAAGAGAAACAATGTATTACTAGGGAATATAAAAGCAAATACTGCAGAATTTTTTCACTGTAGCGAAAACTAGACAAGATGGTATTCTATAAGGTATTTTCTCTCTCCTTCCAGCATACCTTCGTGGTGTAACGGTAGCACACTGGACGCGTATTCGAGAGGGTCGGGTTTCGAGTCTCGGTGAGGACAGTGCACATTTTTCACTTGTCCAGCATAAGAAAAGTCCTAATGACTCTACAAATGGCGTCCGAAGTAAAAGGTGGTGGGCGGTGATTCGTCACCATCAGGATTTGGTTTCCTAATCCCCATTCACACTTTAAAAGGGGAAGTATATAAGGTATTTTCTTCCTTCTTCGAGCATGCCTTCGTGGTGTAAGAGTAGCACACTCGGCGTGTATACGAGAGGTCCAGGCTCGAGTCCCGGCGAGGCCATTGCTCATTTTTAACCTGTCCTTCTTCAAAATAAATCCAATGACTTTGCAATTTAAATATCTCCCGAAAAATATACAATAATTTGAAATTGTTTAGTTGCCTTATCCAATGAATTTAAGAGCAAATTTCAAGGTTTAAGAAATACTAAGAACTGTTTGTTGCTTGTAAAACGTCTCTGGAATACAAAAGCAGCAATTATTACAAAAGTAGTTGCATTATGCAATGCCGTTTAACGAATTTATCGAGGTATAAAATAATGTAAATTTGGTGGTTATTTTCAAATAAAAGAAAAAGACGAGTATGCTGGATTTTTGGAAATCAGTGCTTGAAAAGTACTAGACTGTACAAAAATACTTGATTTTGTACAAAATACTTGCACAAAAATTTGCTTACGTTTTGTGCATCAGCATGGCTTTGGGAATCATCACATTCTAAAATCAAATTTACGAAGAGCTTATGTAGAAGTCGATTTATTGATTCTCATGCTGATTATTTATTCTTTATTGATAATTCATTCATTATTGATTCTCATGACTTTTATCTTCCCTTATCTCGGACCTTCATGGTATAATTGGAAACACGTCCGTTTAGTAATGTGGAGGTCCGGAGTTCGAATCGCGGAGAAGGCATCGCTAATTCGTCATATTTCCCGCCCCCTTTTTTAAGAAACCCTGAATAACTGTGCGGTTGGCTCTCAGACTAAGATGAAATGGACGCTAATTCGTGACCACTTGGATTTAAAGGCTGAGTCTTCATTTCCACTCACCTTAAATGGGGAGAATGTAAAGAGTTTTCTCTCGCCCTTTGTGGGCCTTCATGGTGTAATTAAAAATAGGTCCGGCTAGCAGTAGTGAGATACGGAGTTTGACTGAGCTGATGGAGTTTGGAGAGCTGAAGTATAGTAGTTTGTAAACCTGATTTGTCAGAAATAATAAAAGATTTGTAATGATTTAAAAAATTACTTTAATTTTAAAGTAAAGTTTTGGATGCATTAATTTTTATTTTTATATGTTATTAAACCATGGGGTATTTCATACTATGCTGCCTCTCGCACAACGTTGCAAACATATGCATATAACCTGAAATTTAAAAAAAAATGAATATTGATCGTTTAAAAAGTGTTAGCTGTACTCTGCTTTCTATTTTGGTCTTGCTGGTCTCAATTTTAACCGTTTTAACCAATTTTAATCTTTTAAATATTCATATAATTGGGGGAGAATCAGACATCCTTTCGCTCCCCCCCCAAAAAAAAAATTGAGAGGGGGATGGTACAGTGCAGCAAATGATTTTCCTTTTCTCTTTCAGCATTTCGTAAATCTCTGTTTTCAAAATTTTATCTTATCCTGAAAAAGGTGAGCATATTTCCGTACACTTTTCACTTGTTTAGTTATTATTGCTTATATTACTTTTTGTTAGCACAAGGAATGAAAATTTTTTTTACATTGTATTCTAATATGACTGTTTTAGTTCCGTAGATACTTTTCTATGATGAATTTTTTGTGCGTGTGAGCTATTAAATTTTTGGTTTATGTCAATTTATTTTATCTGTTAATATTAGTTTTCGCAAACTGAAATCATGTGGGGGGAGTCTGCACTTTCAAATATCGAGCCATTTGCACTAAAATACATACTCCATTTTTTTTCTCTACCTTCCTTGGCATACAGTTGAATTATTTTTCGAACTTTTTGCATAGCTGTGAAAATGGGAAGTAAAATTGCGCGTTCCAGATAGATAACGTCTCTTATAGATTTATTATTTTAAGCAATGCATCATGCGGCTACTATAAATCTCAGTTCTTTGCTTCTATATATTCACCTATTACGACATTTCTTGTCCACTGCTTGCGATAATTGCGAGGCCAAGCAATAGAGCTTAATGAACAGGTCGAGTGTGCCGCTTTCCGAGTATAATGGAGCGGGGTTAGGAATTTCATACCAGTTTGAGGAAGGGGGAGACAGACTTTTGACTGACAACTGGTGATTCTCACTTATTAAATTCGCATCCACATTTTCTCTTCTATGTCATTGTTTGACGTCATCCATATTACGCGCATATAATTTTAAGGGATGAAGGCTGAAAGCAGGGAATTTTTGGAGTGATGATCTTCGTTAAAATGTCTCATACCTTCAGTTTGTGTCATTTATTTTAGTTCACCATAAAATGAAACTTTGAAGATCCTCTTGCTACTCTTTTGTTTCGAAAAAGGGCCATAAAATTTAAGACCTTTTGTTAAGTATCACGTATTGCAAAAAATGCCCTCACATGCGAATGGTTTCAAAATGTTTTTCAATGGGTTGTTATGCAATTTATTTGTATAATTTTTTTTGTGAAAAACTAGTTTAAAAGTTTACTGATAAGTATTAATAATAGATTTTATTAACGTGAGGGCTAATTTAAGCTATATTAAATTGAGAGCTAATTAATGTAAAGTTCGCTGAATATTATGTACGTTTTAATGTTATTTAAAACTTTAAAAAAAATCTAATGTTGTGTTAAAGATTTTGAAACTACGGAGTAATGCAGTTTATTTTACTTCTGCTAATAATTAAAAGTACTAATTATTAACTGTTTTCAAGAAAATGTTTCTGTGTGCTGGTATCAAAAGGTACTTTTATATATTTTTATTCCGTAGGGTTTATGCATGAAAACAAATTGCAAAGGGAAGGGAAAGTTTGGAAACCTTTCCAAGAAAAAGTTGTTAATTTGAATTTTCTTTTAGCTTTGCACATCAGTACTGGGTGGATCTCGTAGTACTCTATTTCTCAAATACTGAAGTTGTTATTTTGTCATGGGTTCGCTTCCCTGAGGTCAGACGCTCTTTTTTCATGATTTTCTCTATGTTTATATCAAATGCGAACCAGCTTTCCTTATTATATTTAAATTACCTGAGTTAAAAGTTTTATATTTAGATTACCTTCTTACTGTCTGTCTACGGTAAGAACAGCTCTCGCCAGTTTGTCTGCGGCTGTCTGTTGCCATAGAAACGAGCCGTGACCCATTTTTCGTAGGGGTGTCTTGAAGATTTACTTCTCAGTTTGCCAACTTGGCATATTTAAAGATGATTTGGCGATATTCACATTTTGTTTTAGTTTCAAGTAAAATGCTTGTTGACCCTTTGCGTCGACCCCGACATTAAATTTCCGAAAATGAAAATTGATGGCGTAAATAAAGTTTTTGCAGTTAAGGAACGGTCTTTGATTTTGCCGAGTGAGGTGCGAGTCGCTGAATTTGCCATCTTTCTAGATGTACAATGAGTAAAAATATATCAAAATAACTTGTAGGGAAATGCATTTAAAAATCCGTGCTTATTTTTGAAGAAAAATGCTCTCAATAAATACTTTTTGTACTTTTCTATCTACCATTGTTTCTATATTACCTGGATTTCAAGATGTCAGACGAGGCAGTTTCCCTTTAAAAGCCTTCTACGAAATCAGTATTCCTTAAAAACTCCATTCTTCTCGTAGGCAGATAGCCCGCGTGTGCAATACATCTAAACCATAATCCAATACATCTAAACCCGATTGCCGAAGAGTTTATTCTTTAGAAATAATTATATCCTGTCAACGTGTAGAAGAGTAAAGTGTCATTTTGGCGTAAGCAAGTTAGTAACTATACAGTTTTGATTATTAAAAATTGTTGTATTTTCCTCATGAAATTTAGAAAAAAAAAAAAAAAAAAAAAATTGAAAATAAGAATTAAAGTAACTAAAAACGATAATCTTTAAAATCTTATTCCTTACTCAAGCTTAGTCAAAAAATCGCTTTAGTCTCAAATACGAAAGGCATTCTTAACTTTTCATACCGGAAGTTTGTGATAAACGTTTCAAACTCTTTTTTTGGGTAAAGTCGAATAGGAAGTAGAAAAATGTTATTTATTATTTAATCGATTACGGTAAAGCAATGAGGGCTATCTGCCTAGAAGAGGGATTGATTCCTTTTGGGTTGGTTTGGTTTTATTAGATTACGGAAAAGCACTCGAGGACTATCTGCCTTAAGGGAGGGATGCCTTCGTGGAGTACTTTCTAAGGAAAACTGGCTCGTATACACGTTACACATGGGGAAAACCACGAAAACGCCCATGCAGCCAGCCCGTTCGCGAGATTCGAACCTCGGACCGAACTATCGATGTTCAGTGACGTTACCGCTCGGCCGCTGGTGGGCTCGGATTGCCTTTGGGGAAAACGTTTTGAGGGGAACTGGCTCGTATTCATTTTACCTATAGGAAAGCTATGAAAACGCGCATGTGGCCAGTCCTTTAGCTGGGATTCGAAGCCGGATCGAACTACAGTTGCACCGCTCTCTTATCCATTTGATCATTGATGGACCTGCGTATAAAAAATGGGAAGACTTAATTAATCATTAATTGCTATACTTACGTGAATTGGACTTAATGCGTAAGTACTGGTAAGTGTTGTTCCGTGGAAAAGAAAAATCACCCAGTAACGGAGTTTTTGAAATTGTAAATCAAATTATATCATGTTAATGTATCTGGAGTTATAGATAACTTTGTGTAGAGGTTTTCTGAGACTTGAAATTTATTTTCAGGGTCACCCTCAGAAAAATAGAGTTGAAAAGATCTGCTCTTCATTGTTCTGTTCAAATATATCGGCTTAATTAAATTAATTAACCAATTTCAGGAGGGTGCAGCCTTTTAATACTAATGTGTGGAAGTAATATTGCAAAATTACTTGGCGTGCTGCCTTGAATCTATCATATTTTTAAATATAGAAAACCACTAAAAACATTAACTTTATTTAGTAATAACATGTTTCCAATAAAGTAGTGTATATAGTCATTTTTTCCTTTATTTGTTTCAGAAGCAATGTCCGACCATTTAGGGGAGGCGAATCTCTTTCTTTGTTTAATATTAATATAAATAGGGAAAAACACGAAAACTGTGTTTTGAAAATTGATGTTCTGAGCATATTGTTTTGAAATTTTATTTAAAATCCCGTGAAGTCTGATAGTTCGAAGAACAGAACAGTTAAATAAATCAAACATAAAACGAGTTATTAAAATTTTAATATGGGTAATCATCGATTGCTATTGATCTGATTAATTAATAAATTAAAGAAAACCTCGTCCTTGCTTCTCTTTAGTTAATTGTCTAGTATCAGGTGTATTTTGTTTCACTTTCAGCTTCTTGTTATGCTTGCGAATGCACGTTTTTGTGCATACAGTTTCTCAGTGTAATAAAAGTAGCATTCATGTATCAAAAAGTGCATTTCCAAATGCCGAAAACGTAGTAAAAGGTGCTTTCTTCAAATCGGTGAATGCTTGGAAGCAACGATGTACAGCAATGATTTTGGCAACTGCTGACAGTTTCCTCCAAAAGTTTGCCACAATTCCGGGATTTTAAAAGTGTTATTGTTTTTAAAGAGATCAGAATACCCGTATTTTAGTTCACTCTGCGTGCCAGTAAATATATTTTTGTACGTTCGACGCTTTTGGCGACCCTTGTCTATTTTACCACATGCGCTTTGTCTGTAGTGCGCCGGATTTGCGTTAAACTGTCTCAACGCTTCAAAGTTTTACGATTCGTATAATTTGAATGAATATGTATTCCATTTCATACTAATAAATTACCTCTTCGTATGCGTGAATAAAATGAACAAAAGGATGTTTGAAATAATTATTAGCATATTATTTACTAAAACTGTAATAATTTAATTTTTAACAAATGTCTCATGAATTGCAAAGAAAGCAGTACGTTACCTGTTAATTGCGGATTTTTTTTTTTAAAGCGAAGAAAGAAAAGAAACAGAAAAGATAAAAAATATTAATAATTTATAAGGTATTTCTCCCACTTCCCTAGCGTGCCTTTGTGGTGTAACGGTAGCACGCTGGGCCGGTATTCCAGAGGTCCGTGGTTCGATTCCCGGCGAAGGCGGTTGCATATTTTTCAACTTTTGTGCTTCCAAAAAATCCTAATGACTCTACAAGTGGCGCCCGAACTAAAAGGGTTGCGGATGATGATTCTCCGCACCCAGGATTTGGCGACTAGGTTCCCTAAAACCCTAGCCGCCCTTTAAAAAGGGGAGTATATAAGGTATTTCTCCCACTTCCCTAGCGTGCCTTCGTGGTGTAACGGTAGCACGCTGGGCCGGTATTCCAGAGGTCCGCGGTTCGATTCCCGGCGAAGGCGGTTGCATATTTTTCAACTTTTGTGCTTCCAAAAAATCCTAATGACTCTACAAATTAACTCAGGTACGCTTAAACAGCGATGAACTTATAAAATAGAAAAGTAGAAGTAAAAAAGTAAAAGCTCATCGGTAAGTAATCATCATTCGGGGTTAGTGCTTTTTGTATCAAAAGGGATTTAGAATGAAACTATGTGGCAGAGCTTATATTGTAAAAATGAAAAGGATTATGCATGCAGAAAGGTCAAATATCTGGTACAAAGAGGTAACACACCGTATAATGGAGGAAAACGCGCCTATTACTGAAATTTGAAGTATTTGAATAGTTCGGTTTTGTTAACGTATCAGTAATTTTGAATTCCTTATAAATATAAATTTCTTGATGTGATGTGGCGTTGTTTGATATTGGTTTATACAATTTTATATGTGTTGTATCCTGGAGCTGGTGGTGGTGGTGGGGGAATGAATAGCTGAAGTTAATAAAAACGCTCATAATTGCTTGACACTATGTATATGTAAGTAATTCTGTTCCGTTTCATTAATAACTATTTAGTTCAGAATTTCGATCATTTTAGAATAGTAAATTTTTTCCGGTTGTTTTACTATTTTAATTTTTAGTAATTTTGATCTTTTCTTCGCAGTATTGTGGAATACTCATAATTTCTTTGGCAATCTGAATCTGCCTGTCATATATTTCGCATTTTACTCTCGTTTTGTATTTGCACTAAGTCACTATGCTTCAGATTTCTTAAGCATTAACGCTTAAAAGCGTTTCTTGCTTTTTTTTTTTCCTTCAAAATTCTTGAGAGACTTTTAAAGGTCGGCAACTCAGTCTGCAATGTTTGAGGTAGGCCTGTCTCACGTGTAGTATCATCTTTCAAAATGCAGAAGGGCTGTTAAGATAATTACCAGGAGAACATGCTATCTCTTTTATCAATCGTGCCCGTGTTTTTGCCTTGCAGACTAGTATTGCAATTATGGCGTTTAAGACCCGAGTAGTTTGTTAAAAACGAATTTTTAACGATCGTGGGCTTTTCATCTGATTTATGTGGGCGAGACTGACTTATCAACCGTCATTTGTGCGTTAGTTTAAAACTTGTTCCGTGGTAGTTCTAGGTTCATTATAAGGAGAGCAATGTTGCTGTGTTTTGCAAATCCTCAACATTTCACTCCCTCCTTTTACACGCATTTCAGTCATTTGAATTGTGTATCGGGAGGGGGTTCGGATGTGATGTACATACCTGCATAGTGAAATCACGAAATACTTTATCCCCCTCCTTTAACTGGCCATCCCCTCTTGTTGAAGTTGATGAACTATTTCGTGGAATTTATTGCACAAAAGTGAAGTTAACAGCTTTAGTAACAGGTGCGAACACACCATGTTTCTGGTAACTTAGCTTTTGTCTCCATGCTTTGTGTCACTGTGAATTTGTTCTTATGACTTTTATTTATTTTTATAAATATTAATAGTTTTGTCTAAAGCAAAACGCATTCCTCATTCATTAAGCAGATTTAGTAATCGTAGCTGTTTAAATATAAATACTTCTATTTATCTTACTGTTGTTGAGGGTTAATTGCAGTAGTTTACAGTTTTTATATTTGTTTCGAGTTAAGCTTCAAAGATGTAAGACTTTTCATGCGTAGTACTTCACCAAAGATAACTGATTATAGATTTTGTTCACTTACCGGAATGTATGGCAAGTCCCGTCTGTTAGTGAAAACATTCTAATGTAACTTTTTATGTGTGCATTAACTGTATGCCTTTATTGCATTTTCCGAAAAAAATTTTTCTGAATAGCAGCCCCTCAAATTTGGTATAATAATCATTTTAATTTCTAAGTTCGGAATCTTAATGTTATTCATAAAGTAGTCCAAAAATTCATGAAGTAATAGAATTTATCAGGAAACTAGCTGGAGCACAAGTAACTGATACAAAATGTCACTAGTGACAGACACTCCCGTTAAAAAAATAAATTTCAATTCTTAAAAGAATTTGATGAAAATACTGGTTTGTCAAATGTTGAGTCAGCAAAGAAAATTGGGTATTCCTGTGACAACACTATAAACTGTTGTTTATGGTAAAAACAGCCTGAAAAACATGCTTTATTAAGATATCTCACTACAAAAATAAATAATTTTCTTTACCAAGATTTCAAAAAGTTTAAAGTACTAACAAAACGTTAAAAAATATTAATTCTTTTTCAGAAGAGCACGAATAAGAGTATTATTCTAGGATGCATCTGTATACTATATTATATGTTTTTCATTCGGCGCTAATACATATAAATTCCTAGCTTTGGATACACGCGAAAAGGCAACATATAGTTGACCATGGGAAAAACACGACTTTTCCAAATGCAAACCCTGCTACCTGTAATTTTTGCGTTTGAGCTTTGTTAATAGTAATAGCAAAACTAAGTTTGATTGGAAACTGCAGTTTTTAAAGTGAAATGGTAGGTCAGTGGTGATTATTGGGATTCGAGGTATCATAACATTTTCCCCTTTTCCTACATCTGTTAAAATAGTGGCACCGATTATATTCTGCTCTAATTGTGTGATCCGAAGCCTCGTTCCATTACACAGTCGAAGTGCATCTATATTTCGCATAAGCATAACCGGTATATTAATTTGAGTTGGAGTGTACGTGAGGTTACACCTGATAGCTCTAGTAAAGAAATAAAAAAAAGCTATATCTTACCTCTAAAAATTAAAACAGAAGTTTGGCGCGTAGCCAAATTCTTTTAATAGGGAAAAATCCAACAAAGTGAAAAATGTAGGGCAAAAGTAGTTTTTAATTAATATCTCGGCTAATTAAAGTCGTACGAAGACATTTTATAGCCTATAACCTTTTCTAATATATCAAAAATATTTCTTGAAAATTTCATGATGATCGGTTAAGTAATTAAGGCGTGAAAGCGTAACAAACAAACAAACAAACAAACAAACTCACATTCGCATTTATTAGTTAAGAAAGAAAATATCTAAATTCCGTTTCAAATGGAGGTGCAGAATTATGGAACGGTACTGCGCAGATTTGGATTTGGCAGGATTTTGATTCAATTTTTCTTCGTCTGGCAAAGAGCATGTTAAAATCAGAGAAAGTTGTTTCATTTATTAATTGTATATGGCGTACTGTTTATTTCATTTATTAATTGTATATGGCGTACAGTACTGTTATTGCTCTCATTCCACTTAATTCAAGAGCTAAACCGCATGCAATGACATAAACAGTTTGTGAATATTTTGTGATACTTAGCTGGCTTGAAAAACGTTTATTTCCAATGTTGAAATTTCATAATTCGCGACACGCACAGCGGTATTCGATATTACATAAACGATACCATACAGCGAAAGGATATGCAAAAAAGATTCTCTTTTTTTTTGAAAGAAAATTTAATTGTTCCATATTTCTTAGTTCCGCTTAGAACTGAGTGTATCCTCGTGCCGCAGTTATTTCTGATGTCTGATCTGAATCAAAAATTCTTATTCAGGCTTATTCTCAGTGGTTCATTTCAGTTAAGAGCCAGCGTATGGTAAGAAAAAGAATTTGACGAAGTGGATCCCACCCAGATGATTTAAACGACATGACTCCATTGCCTCTATGGTACTGTACGTGTTAAAGGAGAAAAAGCCAAAATTCGACAAAAAAAGAGTGAATTGTTGCCAACTTTGTCACCGTAACACAAATTAAATCGATATTTCAACCGTATGGCGTCGCTATGTTTTAAGAACGCCTTAAGCCGCAGTTTTAAGAACAGAGTTAATTGTTCGATCGTGACTCTATGGGATGTACGAAACAATGAAGGTGAAGCTATTATTTTCTATGATATGTTGCCGAGCAACCTTAATGTTTGTATTTTCACGAAATGAAGTTTTATTCGTATCAATCGAAAAGTGCGTGGCGTATCTCAAAAGAGAAATAATCGGTGGGAATACGAGTCGGCAACTAGTTTGCAGCAAGTAGATTGCCATTTCTTATTGCCATCAGGTTCATCTACTGCTGGATTAAGAAAATGACATTAATAAAATTTTGCATTAAAGTATTCAACATGGATACTACTGTTAGTAAATGAAAATAAAAAATAGGCGGTGAAGGCTTAATCGTATAGATTGATGAAACCCTATTGTAGAAAGGAAAATAATAACGTTGGCCGCGTTCTGCCGCCTCAATGGATTTTCGATCTATTAGCCGGGAAACTAAAGAAAAACTTTGAATGAGGCTGGCTTAGAAATTAAAATCTCTCTGGAATCATTAAAATCTATTGTAATTGCATCCAGAGATTAAATAATGTTTCCTTAAAATGAAATTAATCTTATTATCAGTATCTTACACTGACAATAATACAATGTCTCCATTTTTCATTATGAAATTTGCCGTTGAACGAGCCTTATTCTTCGAGTCTTTGTCCTGTTTTATCCATATTTAATTTCCCTCAGAGAAACTGCATAGTAATTTTCATTTACGGTTATTCGTGTAAAAGCTACAGTTACTGTTAGGTGGATTAAACGAATCGGCACCTCATATTTTGTTTTTCTGCCGAAAGGTTTTTAAAGTGATCGGACAAGGGATGATTCTTCTTTCCTGAGCTTTCTATTGTTTACAGTGCTATACTAAAACGAATTATCTAATATCAAAGAAATAAAGAAAAGACGATGTAAATTTTGAATTTTGTTGTGGAGCAATTAGAACAAACCCTTTCTGCTAATTATAAGATAACAGATATTAGAAAGCTCATAAACACTAAGAGTTTCCCCAATACCGGATAAAATATTCCTAATACCAAAGAATATCTGTTATAAGGGTACTATTAAATAAAAATTGTTTTGAAAGAATAACTGTAACAAAATAAATGTTCTCGTTATTAGCAACTTTTATTGTAATAAAAATTGGCTCCACTATTAGCCAGGTGGTTAAAGCCTCTTAAAGCTGGGAATTCGACTCGGATTCGATCCCAGATAAGTGTTCTGGCTGCTCAGGCGATTTTTCCCATATGTAATACGAATACGAGCCAGTTTTTCGTAGAAAGTCCTCCACAAAATCCTCCCTTCCCTAAGCAGATAGCTCTCGTGTGCTTTATCGTATTCAAATAACCTATCATAGCCTAACTTAAAGAAAACCTAAGTTATAAAAAGTCGGTAGTACTCGATAATAAGTAAGGTGTTTAGGAAACAATTGTAACTAAAGTACTTATTTGCCTTCTGTTATTTCAGTGCCGTAGCTAGGGTGGGGTAAGGGAGGACATCTGTTCCCGGGCGCAGCATCCGGGGGCGCCAAATTGATGTTACGAAATTTTAGAATGAAATGTTTTGCATTCTTGGAACGCAGAAGGGAGCGTAAAATATTCATTTGTTCCCGGGCGCTACAGCTCTGCACTTATTTGTCTGATAGCGGCCGAGTTAATAAGTTTACTCAATGCTAGCAGTTCGACCAGGGTTCAGATTCTGTAAGCGGGTCCGTTACAATCGAGTTTTCGTGATTTTCGCCATTTGTGATATGAATACGAAACAGATTTTCCTCAGAAAATCCTCCACGAAGTCATCTCTGCCCTCAGACGGTTGATCCTAGAGTGCTTTACCAGGATCTAATAATAAATTGATAAAATAAAAATTCATATGTAACGTAAAATATGAACCAGTTCCTAGAAAGTTTTCTACTAAGGCATCCTTCCTCTCTTAAGCTGGTCTCTCTTGCGTGCTCTGTTTTTAATAATTAACCAAACCAAGAATTTTTATGATTAAGCGGCTGCGTCGATGTCTTCGTGATTTTCTCCGTATGTAACGCAAATAAGAGCTTATTTGTCTTAGAAATTTCACTATAATATTCTCCGTATTCTTTGTCATATTGAGTTAAATAAACAAACAAATACACGGTCTGACAACGGAAATGCAACATCATAAGAATTTAGTTGCATGATCTGCAAATTGCAAGGAATACGCTGCTGAACAATTTGTGTAAAATAACCTGAAATGCAAGTTTGACACATAACGAGCTAGCGAGATAAAAGGTAACAAAACATCAGAGAAGTCGGCAGTTTGCGCAATCTGTCGCCTTGAGGAACTCGGTTTAAAAAAAAAAAATTTTTTTTTTCATTCAGATGACGTGTAGTTGAAGAATGTTTCGGTAATCGGACGTTTACAAGAGGAGTTCCGTTTTAGACCTAAGAACGGCTGGTTGGTCTTTCCTTCGCATCGCAGCTGAAACGCACCTACATGAGTCCATTGTGGAAAGATGGTGTCAATTTAATCATGTCAGGTGTATTGAGACAACTGATACAGTTTTAGATAAATTTCAGAACAATTTTCTGATAACTGGTAGAAAGTGGCGTGCACTTATGCCACCCTTTACCGAAGGTTCCCATTGAAGCAAAGCCACCAATGCGAACGGATTGCAATGGTGTGGAGACAGAGCCACTTGGACGTCTGAATAGCAGAGGGGTACAGTGATGAGTCTTGCTTCTATGTCCCCAATGACAGCCGTCGATTAAGAATTAGAAGGCGGAATGCAGACAAGTCCAGTCTTTCTGGAACTTTGAATGCCGACAACGCTGCATCTTGGTTTGTGGCACCATGGCCATAATAGCCGGTTCCTATTACTAGATGCACACTGAAAAAAGAACATGATGATACTTAGGTTACTGCCCTACGTTCAGTAGACAAGCCCTACAAGGTACGCAGATGCTTTTTTGGCCTCATAGATTTCCAGATCTCACACTATCCAATATATGTGAGATACCGATTTGCCCTTGTTTACTTGATTTTCGCCAATCTCAAAAGGAGGACGAACTGGGGCTGAAAGCATATGGTCAGCCATCCGTCAGGCACTATCCGGACGCTGATTTCATCGGTACCTCGGAGGGTTCCTTTTTTATTCATTGCAAGAGGTGGTTCTAATTCGTAATGATAACGCTGTATATTCGATCGCCGTGCTGCGTTATCATTTCGAAGTTTAAATCACTTATTTATATAAATGCCATCTCTGCCTGTCTGCGAACATTCTTCTCACTCATTCACACATGCTGTTGAATTTTCTTTGTCAAGCAATATGTAAGACAAGAATTATCTTTTTCTTATACCAGACGAGAGAAAATACTTCTGAAAACATTCTTGTGAAATGGGAAAATTTAACTTTAAAGATGAATATAGTAATAGAATTTAAAGAGAAATGAAAACGAAAGGTTAATGGTTTTAGGTTGTAAAGAATTAATAGATAATAAAATAAAGAGGGGGGGAAAAGTCAGATTTTTTTTTCTGATGAAGAAAGTGATAGATATTTTGATCTCGCAAATAAAATGGAGATATGAAAAATCAATGAGATATAGCCCGATCTTCGGTTTCTAACTTAAAAAAAACCGAAATCTTTGTATTTCGGTAAATTAATAGAAGTAGTTTATCTTAGTAATTAAATTCTAAATGATATAAATTCTGAAATTTTGTCAGAACTATCTGATTTAATAACTTAGCTATTCCAATAATGTCGGACACTAAAACAAGTAAAAGTTTAGGTCATTCAAAGAAAATTCACGTATTTAATTTACTTCAACCGTATCCGAATATAGAGTATGAATTAAGAATATTCTTAACGTTGCTAATAACTGTTGCTAGTGAGAAAGAAGCTACAGCAAACTTATAATAATAATAAAAATTATGAATTACAGAACGTGAATCAAATAATCAAATAAATTTTGAAAAAAAATCATTAACGATTTAGTTTCGCTAAAATTTAAAAGAAAAAGTGCTTGAAAATTAGTGTAACACTTCATATTAATTATATTACTGTTTGTAATCTTTCAGTATTATTTGTCAAAAAAGATAATTTTTAACTTTTTTATTTTAAAAAGTATAATTCATTATTCTGAATATTAAAGAGCTCGCTTGCGTTTATTTCTGTTTTATGTACTGGAAAATGTTTTCCTTTCATCTCTTCATAAACGTCTTTCGTTTGTTCAGAGAAAGGGAAGAGCGTTCGTTGGAGTTTAATTTAATTAGAGGATTAATAAGGCTGGATCGTACGGCGAGGAATTTGTCTGTAGGATTCCATGTGGGAGGAGCTTGATCCTTTGTGCGTAGCTCGGTTACGCCCTTTTCGAAAACCCTGTATAAACCGACCCAGAGCAATAAATGCTAAAATGGAGCGATCATATACCCCGAGCATCAGGAAAAGTATCAGGTTAGGTAGGAATATTTGAAAGTTGTCGTTGAATATATATATTTTGAATGTTGACTTTGATCTCATTCCCCATATATATATATGTGTGTGTGTGTTGTATGATCTTAAATTCATTTAGTGCGAAAACAAGTTACTACTACTTGCGCAATTGCTGCAAAGTTAGTTAATAATAATTTATTTCCTAAACAATATTGATTAATTGATTATATTATCTCCTAAGTTTAGTAGTATTAGATTACTCCTAAGTTAAGTAGATTATTACTCCTAAGTTAAGTAGAATTATTTTAAAACGGTGAATCCATACTGGTAATTTATATTTTGAAAGATGTTTTGAAGTAATTTGAAAGCAAAATGTTAATAATGTTTTAACGGGGACTGGAGTTAAATCATCATGAAGAATAAAATTTCAATTGTAAAAGGAAAAATTAAAAATGTGTAATCATTGTCATTGATCGGAAATTTTATCAATTATTGTTCATTGAACGGGAGTTGGTTTGTTCCCCTTGAAAAGTCAACTAATTTCCGATCAATGACAATGATTACATGTTTTTAATTTTTCCTTTTACAATTGAAATTTTATTCTTCATGATGATTTAACTCCAGACCCCGTTAAAAAATTATTAATTAACATTTTGCTTTCAAATTACTTCAAAACATCTTTCAAAATATAACTTACCAGTATGGATTCACTCTTTTAAAATAATTCTACTTTAATTAAACTTAGGAGATAATATAATCAATTAATCAATATTGTTTAGGAAATAAATTATATATATATATATATCTTAAAAGAAAAGAACAGTTGTTTTGAACATTCCACTTAATTTATGTAATGAATTGCCTGTTGGGCTTATTCTGGGAAAATAAGGTTAAAATGTTTGTCTATAACTGAAGTATATTTAGCATCCTTTTTTATTGTAAGTTCATCCTCTGTTGCTGATTCCGTCCTTTACACGTCAGGTATTGTATTTTGGAATTGTATAAAATTTGTAAGCTGCTGTTAAGAAACTCTGTAAAAATTCTTTTGAGATAATAGATCACGATTGTTATTTTTGAAACCGACAATTTTACGTAAATCATATGAATTTTGAAAAATATTATGTATGTGTGTTTTAGTATTCATGTAAGAAAATTTGAAGTATAAATGAGTAACATAAGTAAAAAACTGAGTCATCTTTTATTTGTTTTCTTAAAATGATATTTATTTATTACTTAAGACTAGTTTTGCAATATTGAAATTAAGAAAAAAGTCTTTTTCATCGAATTGAGATAAGGATTACAAGAGTAATTCATTTTTAAAATTTAATTTGTTTTGCATAAATGCCTGCTATTAAAATTCTTCTTTAAAGCAAGAGTTTTAATCAATTCAAATACAGACGTCACCCTGAAGTTATACTAATTTTGTACTTAGTCATCCTAAAGTTATACTGTACTGTACGTTAAGTGGACACACCTTCACATTCTCATTTAGTTTCAAGTTTCTTCTGCTTTTAGAATTTGTTCTTATTATTTTTCTTGTTAATTCTGAAGAAGTCTTATAAAGTAATTGCGACTTATGTTAATCAAGAGGCGCGTCCACCTTTCCCAGTGTCTGTTATTAATAGGATATCGTTTTTGCAAAGTTCCGCCCTGACTTCATTTTTCTTTTGATCTTTACCAAAGAGACAACTAGTCTGCATTTCTTTTTTTTAAATAATGTGAGAGACAATTTCCTTTTCAAAACATGGGCATTTATTGAAATAGCTACTTTTGTGTAGCATTTATTTCTTCTCATCTTATTGATTTTTAGTTTGCTTATACGAAATGGACATTTTTGCTTTAATGCGATAGATTTCTTTATGTAATTTATTTACATTCTTCGAAATTAAGGTCCTTCTGTTCCCTAAGTTTCCGTTTCGATGTTGTTTGTGCTTGCTTATGAATACACGCACACATATGTGCATGTCTGCTAGAAAACTAAATGCATTTAAGGAATGCAATTTTTGGCAAATAACGCAGAAACTTATTGTACTGTGGTTCCCGTTTCAGAGAATTATTGTGAATAAAAATGTACGGTAATTAAGTGCGTTTAAATGAATTTTTTTCATTTGAAGAATGTTCTGGCTCTCTTCCGTTTCATAAGTTCGGCAGGCTGAAGTTTAGGAGGGATGTCCAACCTCAACCGGCGTATTTTCTGAACTTTTCTTTTTCAAGCTATCCTTTGCAGTTCTACGTCGAGTTTCATTAATAGAAAGAGATTTGATTTTTTGGACCAGGTCAAAAATAATTTAGGCCGCGTTTTTGCTTTAAACACTGGAATTACCGAACCGAGAAGATGGCATAATTTAGGATTCTCGCATAAGAATTACGAAACGTATGAAAATGATTTTGTCGAAATCTGTGTTGACTTTTCATCTGCAATAAAAATCAACCTAGTAACGTACGGGGAATGGTATAATTCCTTTTAAAGTGATTATATGTTTTTAATTATTCTGTATTAAATCATTTAAATTTGATTTACAATTTCTTGTATACCTAGGAATTCATTTAAAATTCGTCAAACAGCTTAGTAGTTTCATTATTCATCGCAAATATAATTTGCTTTGTTCTTACATAAAATACACAGCACTGTATGTTGGGATTCATTTGTGTCATGTTAGTAGTTGAACTTTTCGCTAAAAATTGGAATTTGCATCGTACAGAAAAAATTCTTGCTGCTTTCTTCATCCTGTTATAAACTGCTCTCTATCAAATTATGTGACCCACCGTTTAGCGCGCGAGTTTGAATTTCATATGCTGTTCGAAACTGAAAACAACCACGACATGTAAATAAAAGTATTTTTGTCGCTTGACAGATAATGACGTTCTATTATTGAAAGTCTTAATTGAAAATACGCTATTCAAACCAGTTGGGAAATATTGGGAGTTTGGTGCGAAAGAACCATTTAATTTACTATTTTTAGCCATAATCAAAGAAGAACGATTAAGAACGAAAATTATCACATTTAAAAACTGAGGGGAAATGCAAATTTTCTCCGTGATGTCTAAAATGACTTTCAGCATTCTTAATCTAGGCTGAGATTACAAACAAGTAACATGCTTTGATTGCTCCGTAGCAGTGAATATGATGTCTCAATAGCATGAGTTAGCTGAATCAGTAGCATGGAAGGCCGGTATTCTTTTAGAAGCGGGCAAACTCTAACCGTTATATCGGAAGCCTTTGAAGTGTGCCAAAGTGTCATTTCCAAGATCTTGAATCGATATTTGTATTCTGGAAATGTTAAGCGAAGATAATGAAAAGGTCCTAAACTTGCAACAGCACAAAATTGGGAGGGATATTTAACGATAACGGCCAGAAAATATCATTGATGTGAAAGCCATTTTTTTAGAACGTCATCCTTAGAGTGCTGCGGGCTACACTAACACAAACTTTGAATTAACTCAAACTGTTTGAAACCGACTCCACAGGGTTGGCTCATATGCTGGCAAACTTATGGTTTGTGTTTCTTTTACAGCGAGCCACTGTACTGCCTGCGGAAGATCGACACAAAGCATCTCATATGGAGACGAAATGGATAGAGCAGTATTCTCTTCACATAATGAGCCTCACTTTGCTAGAAAAGGGGTGACCTATCATTGGGATCAAGGAACTTAATTCACGGAATGCGCTAGGCTAGGCCTTTAACTCCACATTATCAAAGATTTAAAAAAAAAAAAAAAAAAAAAAAAAAAAAAAAAAAAAAAAAATGCATCTAAAGAGGGATTCATCAAATACGGTACAAATTTTGAAAGCTAAAAATAAAATAAAAATTTTTTAGATGATGCCTTCTGCATGAGAAAAAAGGTAAAAATTAAAGAAGATCTCTAAATTAAATTTCGTGTCGAAATATAAGGACCAGAATCAATTTTTGATAGGGACAGTCATCGTTCAAAAATTTTGAAAAGAAACCTATCATTTGGAGAGAATGTGGCACACGGAATAATCCTGCATTTGTGAACGAAAGGGTGCGATTTGGAGGAGGTATAGTGATGGCCTGAGGCGGTATTTCTATATTAATGGTCGTAACAAGGTGTAGATAAAAAATAAAAAAGAGGTCACTGACGGCTGAGCGATGTGTCGATGATATCTTCTGACCTTTTGTGGTTCTTTACGCTGCAGGAATCGGAGATAAATTCATTCCCGTGGAGGATAATGCCAGGCCAATCGTGTTCTGTTTATGGACGACTTACTTTTCGTCGAAGGAATCCTCTAAATGGAATGGCCAACGTGTTCCTGAAACATTAACCTCATTGAACATGTTCTTAAGAGGAAGGTTTTTTTATTTAATTAACACTTCCTGAAAACTGTTCCGCAGCTGGAAATCGCTTTTCTTCAGAGGTCGGAGTGAATGGTCTTGTACATCTCCCTCATAGCAAAATTGACTCCATGCCCCATATGTGTGCGATATTGCTTTCGGCCAGGAGGAACAATATTCCCTGTTAAAAGTTATTTCCATCCGAGAGATCCTATTTTTTGCTTATGACATGTACAAAATTAGCGTTTTTTACTCTCCCGATAAAGAAACGAGAGTGAAATTTAAATATTCCTTGTTCTGTTAAATTTCCTTTTCCTTAGCTTACAAAACTTATGCTTCATGCTTCAGCTAACAAAATATTTCTTCTTTCGCAATTTATAAGCAAAATTATAATATCTCGTCATTATTTTGAGCAGTGTTTTGTTCTTCTGCATTGAAAGAAATTTTATTGATTCAGCTGAAATTAATTTGTGAGATTTAAAATGTAGTTCAAAGAGCATACTGTTGCTTTTTAAATGACATTTCATAAAAATTACAGTTGGATATGTTTGTTACTTCTACTATAGCATTGGATACATACGGCAAATATCAGAAAAAACGGCAAACTGTTTGAAAATGTGATTAATATGAATTGAGTCTGTTTCATTATGAATTCGGATAAAAAAGATTCTAGCTATCCCTGAGTGACTAGAAAACTGAAATTCTAGGTTCAGAAGAAAGTTCTGAAGCTGAACGACCAGATGCGATAGGGAAAATCGTCCAGTATGAGCAGATCGCGGGACAGAATGCATACTTTGAAATACATACATACATAGTATCATGCATATATGTACATGCATATGTATACTATAGTATATCATACTTTGAAATTGAAACTTAATTTATTGATATGTCGCATAGAGACCGCTAAGCTGGTAATTTTGCTGACAAAAGTATGAGGTCAAAATTTATAAATGGTAGTTTTTCCGCTAAACTGCAGTTCCTTGATTCAAAAAGATTTTAGCTTTAGCTGTGTATACCAAAAGAAGCTTTGCGCCAGATAATATTAGCTGCATATTTACACTTATTGATAACAAAATGATACATCAAAATACATCAAAGTACATCAAAATGTCCGCAGAAACATGTATATATGTAAGTAAAATAAAGAATATGTAAAAGATTTAATTAGCAGCGTAAATTAATTTCCCTTCTCTATTCTAAAAATAGTAACCTCTATTTGCACTGCGTCATTTCGAGATAATCCATGTCGTATGACTTACATAATTCTGGTAATGTAACTGGAACTAAAACTCAAACAGTCAATAGTAATTTTATTATTAAAATATTAACTATCCAATCAAAATGCATTGAGAACCAAAACTAACTCAGTCTGAATTAAGATTTCACCCTGATCATTACGCACTTGCTTTCTACGCGTTGGCCCAGCTGCACTGCAGTCTGTCTGCTTCTTTCTTACTGCAAATTTATCTCAAATGTAAACTTTTTGGAGTAGGCACAATTAATGTGCCGTCTTGATTGTGGCCCCAACATGTTTACTGAAATAAAAGTGTAATTAAAAATACCCCCCCTTTTTTTTTGCTTATTACGTGCTCCGCCCTTTGGGCACTACACGGAAAGGGAGGGATGCCCTGTGGAGGTCTTTTTAAGGGAAACTGGCTCGTATCCACGTTACACATGGGGAAAACCACGAAAACGCTATTCAAATTACCTTGACTGCCAAATTTCGTTTTTACTGTGGATCGGCGTTCCAGCATTCTACGACATCAAAATTCTCGCTGTTCATTATGGATTCAACCGCCTGCGTTCTAAATCTATTTACATATATATATATATAGTTGTAAATTTTTAATCGAAAATTATAACGACTGCTCTAAGAGTTAAATGATATGCTGGGGTACATACCAAGGAATAAACGTAAAGCTGTTATGATCATAGGAAATCCGGTGACACCCCCTTTTTTACGATTTTATAAACTTAAACAAAAAACAGGGAAATTTATTTTGGATAAAGAAGCAAGTGAGAAAAAATAACAAGAATATTATATTTAAAACAAATAACTAAAAGCGGCTCTTGTATGGTAATTATTTATGCTTAAAAGAGTATGAAACTGACGGATGTGATAAAACTAGTTTGATATTGAATGCTGGTAATTCTAGACCGTTAGAACTTTTGCATAAATACTTCAAATAATATGCAACTCTATTAGTAAAAGATGAAAGGGCAGGATGTTTTTCGGCCAGGTATTATAAATAAAAGATAACTTATTTACGTAGTGCAGCAACACATAAGTCAGGATAAGTAATTAAGCAAAGGGAGAGAGGTGTTTTTCTACATTCAGTTGTTACAGAGAGTGCTTTCGGGAAATGCTAACTAAATCGGATTAAAATATTTTAGGTGTTTTCATTTTCTAGTTAGCTCTTGAATCATTACTTGATACGATTTTTTTTTTCCCTTTCAAAAGAAAATGAATACAAAGATATTAGAAGATACTAGGATGAGCTTTTGTTTACCGAAATGATGCATGAAAAAAACTGACTTACATTTTAACGCACATTTTGGACATTTGTCATCATCCAAAACTTTTTTTTTAATTGTTGAAGATTTCGAATTCAATTCTTGCCCTGGCATTTCATATTGTTTTCGATAAGAAATGGAATGCTAGCAGAAAGACTATTTTGAATTGTCTAATGCACCGTAAAAAGGAAAATATAGTTCTCAAAATTCCTATTACCGCATTTTCGGAAGTGTAATAGTAACTATAACAGTGCTTATTTGTTTTAAGAAGCAGTCGTCCATTTTACTTGCATTTAAAACTTTACCCGCAATAATTAGTGTTATCATAACTGGTTTTACATTATACACGTATAGAAACACATTTTTGGAGATAACTCTTCTGTTGGTGCTGTAAAACAGTTTCAAAATAAATGTAATTTTCCCAAGTTCTTGCATATTTTCAAGATCGTGAGATGACGTAGCTAAGTTCATGAGATGACAGCTGACATCTGCCTTTCTTCCTGTTGGCTTCCTTGACGATTCTTATTTTATGCCCTCCCTTCAAATGTCCGTTACCACTTCTAGCGCATATTCAAGAGAGGCTTCTAGGTGTTTCTTCATTCTAAAGAATATTTCTCCTCTTTTGTTCATCTTGTTTTTTCAGTTACCCTTTTAGGGGTGTACCAACACCACTTATATACATTTCCTACAAGGAATACATTGCAGATGCATGTAAAGACGTCAATCTATTGCATCTGTTTATGTATATCACTTTTTAATGACAAGTCCAAAGAAAGGGTAAATTTACCTTTTATTCCAACTCAAAATAATTGCACAGATGGCCCTTTCTCGGGTTTACAATAAGCCTCCATTTGGGCTTAAACTCAAGATAGAAAGATGAATGATTTGGGCTTAAACTCATTTCCATTTGGGCTTAAACTCAAGATAGAAAGATGATAATCTAATACTAACTAAAATAAAACCAGCCGAAGTTGCACAGAAGTAACTAACAGAGTTGGCCGTTATTTAAGATCACCGGCGAATACTAGCAGGCACGTAACAATTCAGCCGGATAATAGTAAGATTTAGATGTTTAGCAACAACGTGGCCCGAAGGCAAAACACGCAGTCCTAGCGCTCTACGAGGCTTTTTCTAGTGAAGTGACCTAGACTTCAACTTAAATACTTACTTCTAAAAATCTCATTTACATAAAACGTAATCTTAAAGACACATTCTGGTAGTTAGACGTAGATGGAAAATGAGAAAGTAAAGGAAAGGTTTGGTTCATAATAATAATAATAATAGGAAAAAAAAAATCTGAAAGGTTTCAGATTTTAAATTACGTCCAAAGGGGCGTTTTTTTTTTAACGTTTTGTGTGTTACCGTTTGTGTGTTTTGTGTTTAACGTTTTGTGTGTTTGTGTATTAAATATCATGTTCTTTGCACTTGAGCTTTTAACGTATTGATGTTTCAAATATGTTATATCTTTTCCATAGAAACACGCACGCGCTCGAAACTAAATTTAAAAAAAAAAAAAAATTAAAAAATCATTTTCAAACGCGTTTTTTAATCTGAATGTTTATTTTTTTGTTTAGGAAGGGAAGATGAAGTATAATAATCGACTTTATATATGGTTATAATAGTTAGCGAAATGATTGGAGTTTCAGTGTTCAAGTAGGGATATAATAAAAGGAAAGTAGGCATGAAACGAAATAGTCATCGCTAAATTAATTAATTTGTTCATTCATGTTTTTTACGTTCTCTTTTTTTTCTGTTTAAAAGTATAGCATAGATTTATTTTATTTGTTTATTATTTTATCTCTTTCAGAATCTAATTACATAAGCAAGAGGGTATTTGAAAACATCTTTTTGCCTTGCTTCAACTTTAAACGTTTCTGCGTAGGGGAGGGAGAGGGCAGCCAGTTCAGAGCTATCAAAAATTCAAGTCCGAAACCAATTCCCTCATCTAGACATCTAAGTCATCGGTTTAAGAAGGGTGACTTCTTCATTAAAAATAAAACTGCATAATTGATGAAGTTTCTCTTTGCAATCTTTTCCTATGCGAGAAAAATAACGTGCTTTACTTCAAGTAACGATGCATAAGTTACCATAGCAACCATGTCTGCTGGTCTTTTTACTGTAATAAGCTTATATCCTTTTAAAGGTAAGGTAGCTTCAAAAGTTACCTCTGACGTGTGGTGCATGATAAACTTTCCAACTTACTTGTTGAATATACATATAAAATCTGTTTGTTGTAAACGGTGAACGATGATGTTCTGGGGCTTTAATAATTTATTAACAACAAAAAACAGAATTACATCTATCTGTGTTTAAGGTAGCTTATAACACTGTCTGTGGGATTTATTTCAATAGAATTTATCATGGTTACTCCATGTCCTCCCACATATGTCATGCACATTTAATCTTATCTAGAACATTGCGTATTAGCGGTGTCTAAGGGTTTAAAATTGCATTTTCAGTATAGCCGTCGCAAAAGAATCGCATATTTTTTACCTTTTGGATGCACTAGCTGAGTGATGTAATGGTTTAACAATAGCAAGTTCGAAATGCTAAGGTTGTAGCACTGTGCATTAAAAATGTGTCAAAAACTTATTTAACAGTTGTTGGTGTGGGCATTACGTCTGAAGAACGCTTTCAAATTTCATTTAATGTAAGTCGGCAGGAATTGGTTTTATTACAATCCGAAATTTTATAAAATTTTGTCAGTTTATACAAATGACACTAGACTATAAGGTATTTCTCACGCCTTCTTAGCATGCCTTCGTGGTGTAGTGCTGAGCACACTCGACGTGAATTCGAGAGGTCCGTGGTTCGAGTCCCTGCGAGGGCGTTGCTCACTCATTTTTCATCTCTCTTACTTCGAAATAACCTAATGTCTCTACAAGACATGTAAATATGAGCAATATTTTTTATTTAGAATTTTCAAATTTCGGGGAATTTATTATGGAATTTCTGTTTTTTCTACACTACATAACGTAAGTCATGTAGTGTATTCATTGATTTTCTTCCATTGATTTAGTTTCAGAATGGGATGACTAAGGTCGTCAGTATTTTATGTAGTAAACATGGAAAAAATTTTAGGAATGGAGCAGTTTTTAAAGATTTCAAGCTGGGTATTTATCGAAAAAGCATAACCACAGATTTTTAGCAGGAAACTGGAGTGTATTCAGATTTTGGATTTGCAACTTTAAACAATAAAAACAGAAATTCAAGAATTCTTATCAGATTACTTAAAACGGTGAATACAGTCGTTACAGACATTCTAGGAGTTTCATTCTGTATTTCATACATCAAAATAACTATCTGAAAAAAGTACATATGACTTCACACGAGGTAGAGCATTCGCCGTCTCTAGTATTGTACTGTGTCTCTGGATGGCATTCAAACAGATACGGTTGATTGACGGAGCCGCTCACGGACAACCCCCAGTGATGATCACTTTACAGTCTCACAGGCCAAGAGAGATCGTTCCGCAAGCAGCTGAAGCCTTTGCAAGCCAGCTGCTTGACAGATGTAGTCTCTAGATGTCTCAATTTACTATATATAGACGACTCCATAAAATGGACCATTTCCCGTGCAAGTATACTGTAACTTTTTAACAGCTACCCACCGGTGTTACTGCTTACAGTGGTGCAAAGAACACAATAATCCAGCCACTGTATTCTCAAATTCAGGCCATTCCAGTTTAAAACTTTAGATGGAACCATGGTTGTTTCTTCAGTTTTGATTGCCTGTGTACTTTCTTGATTTTTTACTTGTTTTCTGTGCGCGGAAACTTCGCGGTCATTTCGTACCCTAACCAGCTGAGTGCTTTTTCATATTGTTCATAACTACCAAACTGTAATTCCGCGCAATCAAAGGCTTCTGCTCACTCAGCATTTTTCCAAGGTTACAACACGACAGTCTCTTCTATATACACCGTAAGTTCTGTACTCTGTTTCTGTACTTAAAAAGCGTATAACGAGTTGGACTCTCATGCTGCATAACGAACAACATCGATATAAGGAACCCTTCTTAAATTTAGCAGTGATTTATAGAGACATTATATATACATATAATAATAAGAGCACAAGGAAAGCCGGAGCAGTGTCGATGCTTGCTTAGATCCATATTGAAGAAGAATTCTTATTGCGTAGTATGCTAATAATGCTAACTTGGTAATATTTAAAGAACTTGGCAGTCGAGGCAGTTTTAATTCCATTTTTATTTGCAATTGATATTTGTGGCCACAATCACTTGGCACTCTAGTCGTGCCTTTCCACAGAAGATTTACATTTTTGATATTGTTGAGATAGAAAGCAAGTCAGCGAAATTACATCTTAGCACAGTAGAGAGCAAAGCTGAAGTGCGTAGTTATGCAAGATGGAAGCACGCGAAGAGAAAAGTTTTGGTTTGCAATTTGGTGATTAGTCAAGAGGCATCTGCATTAAGGGTTACGTAAAATCGCATGATTAATTTGAATGACGCAGTTGATACTTACAGCGCTATTTTTAGGACAGAGAGATGAAGTTCCCAAATGAAATAAAAAATAAAAGAAGTTATAGTGAATTAAGTTTAGAAGTTTGCTTTCATATTTTTTATCTTACACATGTAAAAAAATAGGATGGCTGTGCTCTATGCGAACCAGCAACCTTTAATTAACTTTCTGCAATTCAGGATCTTTTCCCTAGATCAGTACTTTCCAGAACATTCGAGCTTATTACGTAACCGCTTCTATAAATAGAGAACTTGCGCCATTTTGCGTCAGAAGCTCTTTTCTCCCTCTGCTGCTAAGACCTGCGCGGCGCTTCTAATCTTTCTTCCCTTTGTTAGAATACTTATGACTTCAGAAGCCTAGATTTCATCGTTTTTACTTTGAAACTTTGTAATTAGGAGAATTTCATGTAAAAGAAAGATTATATGCCATGGGAATTGAATAAAGATGTGCAATTAAAAGCAAAATCTTTTTGCGTCATCATTCTGCTGCCTTAACACTCAGCCATTGCAATGCCCGGACTTTGATGCCAAGCTTCGTCATTTATGTCCACGACTGCTAATATATCACATATATATATGTTGGTTTGGTTTGGTTTATTAGATTACGGCAAAGCATTCGAGGGCTATCTGCCTTAAGGTAGGGATGCCTTCGTGGAGGACTTTTTAAAAGAAATTTTCTCGTATACACGTTACACATGGGGAAAACCACGGATACACCCATGCAGCCAGCCCGTTCGCGGGATTCGAACCTCGGACCGAACTACCAGTGTTCAGCGACGTTACCGTTCGGCCGCTGGTGGGCCTACGTTTCTGTTGTAAGAGTAGAATTTAAAAAATAATTGGAATAGCTACGCGCGCACTGCGTACTTGCGGAAATCAGGTAAAACGAGTAGCCACGAACGTATGGATGGCAGAATGAGATGGAGAATTGTCGGAAGATTGGAGGCAGGCCAATCACAACCATTGGTGACAGCAAAGCTCAATGTAACGCCCACTTTCGTCTGCAATTTGCAGAAATATTTTAGGACACTGGATCCATATCAAGGAGACCTGGAGAGGGTCGACGAAGGGTTACAGCCGAAAACATCGCGGCAAAAACATCGCGGACGAAAACGTCGCGGAGAAAACAACGCAAGGCAAAAACGTCGTGCTACAAAACATCGTGGGAGAAAACATCGCAACGAGAAAACATCGCAGTTCTAAAACATCGTGGTACAAAACATCGTCGTCGAAAATAAAGCGGTTCAAAAACTTCGCAGTTTAAAAACATCGTCGTCGAAAATATCGTGGTAAAAAATAAAGTATCTACAAATCATCGCATGACGATAACATCGCAGACAGGCTTCTTTCAGGCTTTAATAACTGTAAATGGATATTCCCATATTGATTTGTGATCGCAAGATGGAAAGAAGGATAATTTTTACTTTCATACTTTTTATTAACTAATAAATTTTTGCTGAGAAAATAAGAATGAAACTTAAGCATAGAAAATTAATGCAACTTATAGCACTTAATAGAATTTTAAACCGGCATAGTTAACTAACAAAGGCCATTAATAAATAATTTTTTAAAGTTTTTAATGGTAATTTTTCATGAAAAGTATAATCTATAATTTGCATTTAATTTTTTATGCTTAAGTTTCCTTCTTACTTTTTCAGCAAACATTTATTAGTTAATAAAATATGTGAAAATAAAAATTATCCTTCTTTACATACTGCGCTCACAAATCATTATGGGAATATCCATTTACAATAATTAAAACCTGAAAAAAGCATGTCTGCGAAGTTATCGTCATGCGATGATTTGTAGATACTTTATTTTTTACCATGATATTTTCGACGACGATGTTTTTAAACTGCGAAGTTTTTGAACCGCTTTATTTTCGACGACGATGTTTTGTAGCACGATGTTTTAGAACTGCGATGTTTTCTCTTTGCGATGTTTTCTCCCACGATGTTTTGTAGCACGACGTTTTCGCCTTGCGTTGTTTTCTCCGCGACGTTTTCTTCCGCGATGTTTTTGCCGCGATGTTATCGGCGGACACCCGACGAAGACCCCCAACGACGAATGAGTATCATTATTTGGCTACTACTTCGCAGCTCTCAAGTGAGCTCTTATGCTACCCCTAGAAGCCAAGTTTCATGGTCTATAGTTGCCCGAAGGCTTTATGAGATAGGGTTGTGTGCCACAAGACCCGCTATTTGTGTCCTGTTTGTTCACTGTGCAGCACACAAGAAAGCGCTTTTAGCATGGTGCAGACAATATGCGCCTTGGACCAGATTTCAGTGGAGCGCCACGCTTTTTATAGAGAAGTTGAGATTCAGCCTGTATACTGATTCTCGACATATCTGTATCTGGAGAAAGCCTGGAACTGTATATCCCCCTCTTTCATCAGGAAAAAAAGATCATTAGGGTAGTGTAGGTGTAATGGTTTGGGCAGGCATTAAGATGGACGGCCGCAAACTCCTGCATGTGTTTGACAGAGGCTCCCTGACTGCTATGACGTATAGAGAAGAGATCTTAGAGCCCTAAGTTCGACTCTTCTGGGCACAGTTGTTCCTAGATTCCTGATAATGGACGAAAACGTTCGTCTACATAGGGATCAAGTGATCGATGATTACCTGGAAAATGAGAATATTCGCCGCATGGATTCGCTAGCGAGATCTCCTGACCTTAACCTATAGAGCATGTCAGGGAAGCTCTCGAGAGTTGCAGTTTCATCTCGCCATTCTTTCTCTGTTATAAATGTATATTGATATCAAATTTCATTATATCTGTTAGAAATTCGACATAGTGTGCTAATTTTCTTAATTTTGCATACTAGTGTATTTACGGTGCGCTTTATAATGAAATAGCTTTTTTTTTTTTTTTTTTTTTTTCTTTCTTCCCCCATCCGTCGGGTGCGAAGATCTAGTCTTGTTTAAGTTATGTGTGAGATTATTTGGTTATTTTTTAATCCAAAATATGTTGCGTTTCTCTACGTTGGGCGAGAGATGCCATCTTGGAGAACGTCCTGTAAGGTACAGGTTTGCGAGTGAGTCAAAAGTAGATAATTGACGTAGAGATTGAATCAATGAGATACTGGATATTTTTGAAAAACATATGTTTTGAATTTGCATATTAAGAAAACTGAAGATTTCCGTGTAGCCAATCCTTCCTTCTAATACCCGGAAGCCGGACAAAACTATCAAGACGCGGTGGTTTCATTGAATGGGTAGTTACTAGATCATTGTAGATTTAATTAGGTTATTTGAACATGGCAAGGTAAAGAACGGCTATCTGCCTATGGGAAAAGATGCCATTGTGAAGGGCTTTCAAAGGGAAACTGACCCGTATTCACGTTACGTAGGGGAAAGCTATGTGTAAACGCACATGCAACCAGCCTTTTGCCTAGATTCGAATTCAAGTTGAGGTACCAGTACTGAATGGTCTAAAGCATTCAGCTATTAGGGCGCAAGATCATTGTAATTTGGCTTCATTTAAACTAGAGTTCCGTTTTAGTTAGCCTTTATGGTAAATAGTGATTTCGAATCATAAATAGAAGCTACTGTTGTTAAGAGCAGTCACTTTTCCAGTATGTCTGTAACCAAAGCATTGACGTGTCGTGAACAAAAACACAAATTTGCGCAGTCGAATGACTAATAGCCTTACAGTGCAGTTGACTCTGAAGTGTAGGAAGCGAGGAAGTTTGGAAATGAATGTAGGTGTACAGACAATGCGATGTGTGTAAATTACCGTAACTGCAGTTTAGTAGTATCAGATACCCCATGTTTCAAAGTTTAACATAGCACTGCGTGAATAGTATCATGCATGAGCAAGTTTGCCAGTAGCTTCGAGTAGGCCGTTAGCTAAAAATGAATTCTGAATTATAGCAGTAAGAGTCATCTTTCAATCATCTCATCTCATCTTCAAATGTCTCATCATTTATCATCGGCCTTGATAGCATTATTCACACATTATATTTAAAGATAACGAATAGTTTTATTTTTCGTCTTTTTTAGATTTAAAATATATAGTACTAATTGAAAAAAAATCATGAATTTTTGTTAATTATTCATTATTTTAAACAAAATGTGATCTGGGCATGCAGAGGAAATAATGAGTAAATCAAAAATATGTGTTTGAACTAGGAAGGGGGAAAAAAAAACTTGAATTATTTTTAATTATTTATTATTTTAAATGAAATGTGAAAATTTAGTGTTTCTGATTTATTGTCTATTTTATCTTGCTTTGTGTAGAGATAAAGTTAATTTTTGTTTAATTAATTTTAAATATCATTGCGGAGTCAAAGTGAATGCATAGGAACTCATTTTATAGAAGAAAACTGAGTGTTCAGTGTTTAACATATCTCCTGAAAATTAACTCGACTGTTGTGCGACTAGATTAAAATTTTGTCTGCTGAAACATTATTTATTGCTAAACAACAAATACATTAGTCGTCTTAATATAATATATCTTTTGGCATTTAAAAATATAAACAAAGAAACAATGATCCGAGGAATCATAAAACTAGAGTTTTCCTCACTTCATTATATATGTCTCCAGTTTCTTTTCGAGCTTTTGCATATTGATGCTCTTCACTACTGTCTCATATATCATCCACCTGGTGAGAAAGAGGTGTAGCGTAATTCCCATCTGACCAGCTAGAATAAATCAGTACTTGAATCGCTGATGCGTAAGTCACACGCAACTTGATATACTGGAGAATTCTTTCCTGATCGAAAAGTCGGCGTTTGCAAATAAAGCTTGGCTTTTCTGTATTTATATGTTATGCCATAGTAGCTCTTTTCGATCAGAACCTCGTTTTTTTGTTTCGGAAAACCATATGAGCTGCACTATTACAGTTGCATACTATAAATCGATTTCGTAGCAAGCGTTGTAAATAAATAATATATGTTTGACTGAGACGAGTGGAGGAAAATGAAATGGTAAATATTATTTATTTTCTGTACCATTAATTCGTTATATGAAAAAAAGAAAGTCAGGAAAGGGGTATTTGCATTTTATATATCATGTTTCTGTCTTTGGGATTTTAATTAATTGATTTAATTAATTGACTTTTATAAATTTTGTCTATATTTCAACAAAAATTTTACCTCCTTTAATAAGAATATTTTGAAAAAATTTAATCTGTTAGGTATTTATGTGTAGAGATCCTAGACATTGGTATTTAGGCATTGGAAGTGTGATAATGATTATATTTAGCAAATAATTTATTTCTATGTTTTATTATAGATTGTTTTTTCAATGCTTTTCGACTGATAATTTAGCTGTAAATTAACAGTAGTGGATTTTCTTAATTAATTAATTTAGAAGAAAACTTGGTACGGTTAGCGAAAACGTTTTCTATGATGAACATTTGGATGGAAACTCATCCATGTTACATGTAGGCAAAATCATAAAAATCTCTCCACATTGTTGCGGTAGCAACGCTACGAAGTTGCTAGTGCCTCAGTAGCTCTTACTTGATCACTGTATAATCAAAGAGGTTAACTTTTTTTGGGTCTGTACCAGATGTGCTACCACTTATGCCGCGAAGGCCTGCAGTGGGAAGGACGAGACCGCCTCCTAAGTGTAATTAGAAATGCATATAATTGATAATATATTTTATCGAAGATTCTAATAAACCATATAAATATTTTGCGCCATTACTGCAATTATTGAATGAGTTATTTTTAGCTTACTTCGGCAGAGAATGCTTTGTACTTGTGGCTTACACTCGTAATTGGTGCTTTTATATTCCTTTAGAAAGATATAAGGGATAATCAAAGACAGTAATGATGTGGTAGACAAAAATGTACATGTATTGCTTTTGTAATAGCATACTCATTATTTTTTAATTGATCTTCTAGCAGCAATATAAATAAGAATACGCGATAAATCCTCCCTTACATTGACGGTTAAATACGATTTTGATCTTCTGCGGAGACAGTTTTCTTAGGAGAGAAGTGTGTCGGTGATGCAGGTAATCAATTTGCATTATGATTTAACCATTTCAAGGTTACTGGTGTCTATTAAAGAAGAATAGTGACTTCAAACAATGGTTTACTGAATTATGAATATCATTACATTAGTAAAATTACAAATTAATTACAAAGATAAGTCGGGAACAATTAGGGGGCAGAACAGCACAATTTGATTTTTGTCTTCAGTGTCCAGTTTAACTCTTAACACAGTGTTAAGCTAACCAGCTACGATAATCCTACGAGGTTAAGATTCACTCCACGGAAATTCAAGAAGGACAGTATAAAATCAGTTAATGTAATTGAGCTGTTGAAATTGGAGTTGCAAAAAAGCAGAACTCTTCTAAAGAATATATGGAAACATTTCAATGAAAACTGAAACGCGTAAGATGTTTTAAGTTTGTAAAATTTTCAAGACGCTTATGGATAAAAAGCATGAACTTCCCGGGCCATTACCATCTAGTTAGCTGAAAAATCTAAACTATTATTATCAACAAATATTTTCTATAGAACTTTTCCGTCATATATTGCTTTTCTTTGAATCATAGAACTTTTGAAGTGATTGGCGCACTCCAAGGGCTTGTCGTATCGTTCAGAGCAGCTAATATAAAGGCAGTGTTTATGCAATACATCCACGTGTCTCCGTACGACGTCCCGAACAACTTGTTTTTGCGACCCAGGTGATGACCTCAAACTTCCTTTCAAATCTATGAATTCCCTTATCTCACGGTTACGAGATCGTGGTACTTTGCTATTCATTATTGGATCATTTCTGTTAAAAACTAAGGTGCTCGAGTTAAATCATTTCTCCCTTCCAGTATGCAATCTTCTACAATTTTTGTAACTGGTAGGATTGCATTTTTTTTTCGATTCTGTATGAATCGAAAAAATTTTCCACTTGAAGTCGTCTTTTTTCTTTCTTTTTTTCTCTATTTTCCACTTGAAGTCGTCTTTTTTTTTTTTCTTCTTCTTCTTCTTTTTTTTTTCTTTTTTCTTTTTTTTTTTCTCTTGCTGATCGAATCCACTAGTTGGTCTAGCAGATAACACGCCTTCATTGAACACATAGTTCAATTCGGATTCGGTTTCCGAGCTTCATCGGGGTTTTCCTACGTGCAACCTAAATACACGCGAGTTTATCTTAGCATGACCTCTTCGAAGATTTTCATCGGAAGGCAGGCCTTCACACGCTGTGCTGGAGTCAGTTATCCAACCTTTATTAATCGGAAAATAGCCGAGAGTAGAAACAGATATTTATTTATGAAAACTCATTTTGTGACGCGACGAATTTCCTTTTTTTGTAAGGTGTTGCATAAAAAACTGTATTGCCTAATTTTGTATAAGTTTGTTTTTTCTTTTAAGTGAAGGGAAAATAAATAATAGGAATATTCATCAGTATTCCTTTGTTGTTTATCTTTTCAACATTCTGTTTTTAGACTATTCATTTAGTGCTTATCCCTGAAAATGCAACTGTGAATATACAGCGATGGACATAAATGAAGGCACACTTTGCATTTTCTCAAAAAAAAAAAAAAAAAAAAAAAAAAAAAAAGGCGGGGGGGGAATTGTAAAATTAATTACTTTACAAAACACACGTAATTTATATAACCTTTAGAATTTTATAAAAGTAACTACAAATTGCTAAATTAAAATTCAAGTTAATAAGTTTGCAAAAATAAGTAAAACATTTCAACCTTCCAAAAAGAAGAGCAAAGTGAGGGAAATAACAGAATAAAATGTGGTCAATAATTTTTTTATTGAATTCTCTGTTTTGATAACAGCCTTGTGTTTATTTAGCATGGAATTCGCCAATGTTTTCGTTGTTTTAGAAGACATTTCGTCCCTTTCTTCTGGAAGAAACCTTTTCATATGGTTCTTATTTAGAATATCGTGTTTCCTTACCCGGTTGCAAGTTCTTTACATAAATGTTCGATTCGATTTAAGTCAGAGAATTCAGCTGGCTGATGTGAGGCGTGTGATAGAGCAATCACAAACGGACAACATATGCCGTATGTTTGGGATCATTGTTTGCATAAATGAAGCTTACGGGCGCTTTCTTGAAGATTACTTATAAAGGATATTCAAATAGACAAGCCTGTCCATTGTGCCATTAGTGAACTCAAAATTGGCGATACCTGCATCCGATACGCAGTCCCATACCGTCACACTTTTGCCGCCGTGTCTTACTGTTGCTTGAACATGCTTTCCTCGAAGTTCAGTTTTCGGTTGTTTCCAAACTAAATTCCATCCATTACAACGAATTAACAAGAATTTACTTTAAATTACGGTACCTTAATCATGATCTTATCTTTATTCAAATACTCCCTTGCAATTCGGAGTATTAATTTTCTTTCGATACGTTTTGTTGGTATATTCTTCTGACTACTGTAAGTTTGCAACTATCCAATGAAGAATTCCGCTGGTAGTTTTTGGATGAATTATTTTGTCAAAGTCTGCTTGAGTGTTGTTAGGATAGCATTTGAAGAAATTTGTGAATTCACTTTAGCAATATTGACAACTTTTCTTTCTTCCCCACGAGTCAGCTTTTTTGAATGCTCACTTCTTGGTGCAGGTACGTTACTACTGACAATTTGAAATTTTTTATCGCAGTTCTCACTTTGTATCAATTCCTACTTACTATTTCACCAATTTGTTTGAGTGATTTATTCTGATTATATAAATGGATGATTATTTTTCTTTCTCCATTTACAGTCTCCACAACCTTACTAGCCATTTCAAAATTTCGACGAACTAAGCAGAAATAGTTCAGCTATTATCTCTCTTTTAAATGAAACTATTATCTCTCTTAAATGAAACTATTATATCACGCTGATTGGCATATACAGAATAACGTAATATAACTTAATTTGCATAAAACTCAACTTTGCGCTTTCACTTTTGTCCTTCATTTTCATGGGTTAAAAATTTCTATTTATTTTAAAGTTAAGTTTATTAATTCGAACTAATTATTTAAGTTTAAAAATTTAATTATTTAAGTCTTTTAATTCGAATTTTTATTTAACATTTTATATACATTTTTATAATATTCTAAAGATTATATAAATAATAGGTGTTTTGATAAAAATAATGAATTTTACAGTTTTTCTCTCATTGATTGAGAAAATGCGTAGTTTGTCTTTATTTATGTCCGTCACTGTATATAGTTGAACAGAAAATAGTTGCCAAGTTGCCAAATCTGGTGGGTGAGCAATACAGAAGTTGATTTTACTTTGCAATGAAAAAGTTAACGATAATTGCTTTGTGGAAGGGGCTAGAAAAGTCTGTTCTGGCTTACCAGAATTTGCTGGATGGAATTTGCTGTATTGCTCTTCAAAAATATTCTCTTTGAATTACTGTCTACCGGTTAGGAGAGAATTAGCACCAACATTATCTTTAAGGGAAACTTCAAAATTTTTCTTATCAAAGCTAATTTTTTTTTTATACCTATGAAGCTGGTTGGCTATTGCTTCTGGGTGAGTGAAACACCAGTTTCTCTAGTAATGATTCATTTAAAAAGGTCGAAATTACTATTCTCCATTATCGCTTTTCTTTCTCAGCCGTTCAGCTGCAAAAACTGAAATAAAAAAGTCCCGTTTAAACATCTTTTGACGACGATATTTTAAAGAGGGAAAAAAGGGGGAAGGGTATATTTTAAAGAAAAGAAAATTAAGAGTGTATTTTAAAGAAAAGAAAGTGTGAGATGTGTTCGCAATAGTTGCCGTTAATTATTATTTGGCAAGTTCTGTAATACTAATTGAAAAAAAATAAAATCAGGTCTAAAATTTGTTGATGCACTGTTTGTATTTCATATAAACTCATAACTGCAAATATGTATGTTATGTTTTACACATTCTGTATGTGTACAAATGTTTACAAATTTATGTTTAAAAATTTGTTCGTATCCGTAGGCCCGAAAATAATAGCTTTAAGTATAAAAATGTGTTTTTCAAGGTTATACTTTTGTTTTCATCAAAGAAAAGTTCTAAATTTTAGGAAACTGATGTCATTATTGCGATTTAGAAGGTTGTTTAGTAAGTGATCGTAGTTTTATGTTTTATGAAATAAAGGGGAGAAAAAACAGCAACAGCTAATTTCCGTAGTATTTATTAAAATGTATTAATTTTTTTCTTTGATTGTTTATAAATGTTCAAAGGATAAAAAAACTTTTATGGTTAACTGAGTGATCCTTAATTAGGTTAATTATCAGTTAAAAATAAACGTATTAATAATAAATTAAATGTTTTAGTAACTTTTATAATTTAATCTTTTATGACTTAATGGGTGTAAGAAAAATTAGTACTGTTTCACTTGATAGATAATAGCGTTTATGCTGAGGCTTCCTAAAATACGCATGTTTTTGAGTCTATCTCCATTGCATTAGCAGATAATTATCTTTTAGCTCCTCTCGCCGTGGTAGATCGTGACGTAGTAGCTCAAGATTGGGCAACCGTGGTTTATTAATATAATATATTCTTAGAAAGAAATGCTGCTTTTTCTTGCATGTTGAGAAGCATAAAGACTTTTTACGGTAGTTATTGGGCAATATTTATCGTCTGTCCTTATACCACATACTTTGCACTGCTGGAACTTTATATAAAAGCACTCAAAACTAAATTATGTAAGCTGTGGATTTTGTTATCGATAATGCACGTTTATTTAAGAGAGATTTTTCTGTTTACTTGCTTTTATAAGCAATTGTTTTAAAAGCAGCTTTCATCTTCGTACTTGCTGAGTTAAACAACGCACTCAAACAAAAATTGTGTAAATACGCCAGAATAGCGTTTAAAAGTGATATGTGATGTATTTTTAAAGCCTTTGAGACAGTGAGAACATGCCCTAAAGTCTGACGCAATAGCTTTGGGCGGAAGATTTACTTCTCTTTTACGTGGGCATCTTGAATCAATACTTTTGGTGGATTCACATAGAAGACGCATTAAAGTGGCTCAACTCTCAAAAGACAGCAGTACATTTATATCTTCAGGATGTGAGTCGCGAGCATCTCACTCCACAGGTATAGTTTCTTCTTTTATGAACAACATGTGTAGACAATGGAGTATTTCATTTTTTCTTCTATTAACCAATATTTCTGAAAGCTGATGTATGCATTTTTTATCTTTATTTATGAAAGATTGAGTAATACTCTGCTGTGCATTAAAGCGTAATGTCTCATTTACGATTTATGATGGAGAGCCAAAAAATGTCCACCAGTTTTTCTGTGTAACCTGGCCAGAATCGCGAGGCTTGTATGTAGTTATATATTAAGCGTTTCCACTGAATGTAGTCCGTGACAAATTAAAGATTTAAATGTTCAAGAAGATAAAGCATTTTTAATATTTATAAATGATAATTTTATTTTTTTGCCCTAATTAATGAAAGTTTGGAATGTTGCTTTACGTATAATTAATAATAGCTTAATAATTTGGCCGTCGAATCATTTTCAATCTTTAATTTTCATTACTTATCTCTAGATTATTGTCCAGTTCTTATATTTTTTGTTTAGCACTGGGTGGGAGTTAGAATCTTAGAATAGTGTTAATTTGGTCTTGAATTATATTTCCGAGGGTAGAAATGATATGTTGCACGAATGAGTATTTTTGTGGTTTTCTCGCTATGTATCGGATAAACGAACCAGTTTTCCATGTAAAATTCTCCACAAAAGCACTCATTCTGAAACGGGTAACATTCAGGCAATTCCGAAACAGCTTTCAATTAGTTAAATCAGTAACCCAACCTTTTATTTATCATGAAGTTTACTCCAGCATGAATGTTAAATTATAATTTTACAACTATAGAAAAGAAAGATTTAGATCTGTCGTATGACTTAATAATAAATAAATATATAATAAATGAATATAATAATAAATGAATAAATATTCCATTAATATTTATTCGAAGCAGATTGTTCACTTGGAAAAATGCCAGAAGAGTTTCCTAATTGACTAGCGTGTTTTGTACACATGATGGTATTTGTTAACCAGTCAATTAGCTTCCACTTCGATGTCAAGAACATAGCAGGCTTAATCCATATTTATATAGAAGTTTTTTGCCACTTTTGTGCTTAGAGTGCTGTAGTTTCTCATTTGTGGAAGAAAAAGGGCTTTTTAAATGCCAGGAATCCTGCATAAGCTTTTAGTATACGGTTTTTCGTCAGCTGTGGTTTGCAGATAACGATCGCTGTTGTAAGGATTATGTTAATTTTATTAACAGTTAAATTTTAAGTTAGAGCTCCTTTCCTGTCAAATTCTTAACTTCAACTTACTACTTCCGGCCAGAAAGCAGTTTTGGAATCACTCTGAATACTTAATGAGGAGGAGTGATATTTAATCCGCGAAGTTCTACTTGCTGAGTGAGAGAGAATCAGAGTTTCTGATTTGCGCGCGTCTGCCTTTTGGCTACTCTCTCTCAAAGCTGTTATTACGCTCGGCCGTACTCAGGTCCTTAAGCTTTGTAGTCAAATAGAATTAAGGGGCCAACTCGATTAGAATCTTGATAACTTCGGCTATATCTCTCTAGTTAATCTTAGTTTTAGTTTATTTCTCAGTCTCTTAAGTTCAAGCGCAAATGTCGGCTTTTATTGTACACTCCAAGACGGAGTTTTGTTAAATCTTATTGGAATAATAAAGGGTTAGTTGCCCTTCCATCTTGTTGTTTCTTGTTACACGAACTTAAGCGATTATTCGCTAACTAGTTCTTAAGGTTACTCACTTTTGACTGCAATTACACTGTGGTAAACCTCACACTGTGACAAATCAGAGTGATCGGAAGTGGCAAGTCAAGCACAAATGTTGCTTGCCATATGCAGTATAATATGTACAACTCGTCTTATCATTCATAATGCTCAATTCTGATTTGTGGTCTGATTTTTTTTTTTTTGTTTCAATGCTTTTCAGCGAAAACTAGAAAAGCAAATTTATCTGATTTATTAACATCATCTTTTATTTTCCTCGTGTCTATTATGTGACCTCGCGAAGTAGAAATTGTTGCCACTTCACTTGCTGCAAGTATTTTAGGCTTTTGGCAAAAGCGATCCGGTGAAAATACGTAGCTGCACGTTGAATAATTTTTTTCTTCTTTATTAAGTATGTGCAAAAAATTTCACCATCGATTTTTTTTTTTTTTTTTATTTATATTGGTATAATATCACAAGCCTTCTCCTTAGCTTTTGGCATTACTACTTTGAACAATTCGCTTTAAATACACGATTTTGTGTTTTTCTACCTGAATTTCTAGGAATAAATTCTTAAACTATGAAGGCCGTCTTAACTATTTAGCGTAAAACTCTTTTAAGTCTTGGACTGGAATGTAAATACACAGATCAGATTGTAGTTTTGTTCCCCCATGTTATTTCAATCGCGCAACATTTTAAATGTAACTAAAAATGCATCGAAAAATTTGTTGCGGTGAAGTATGCTGTAAGCTTTTATCTGCAAATAAAGATTTGCAGCTTTTTTTTTTTTTTTTTTTTTTTTTTGCAGGATTTCTTCCGTTTAAAAAATTTCTGACGTTTGGTATGTTTTTGAAGGAAGCTGAATATTAGTAATAGCTAAGTGCTTATTCTCTCAAATTAAGTTAAATTCCACTTAGTGTTAGCGAGTTTTGTGCCCTTTTAGGCTAAATTCCGTTTAACTGTAGGTTGTCAGAAACGGGAGTGGACAACTGGAGATTGCACTTCTGATAAGTGGCTGAATGTGCATTAGTCATCTTTGAAATAGAATTGACAGACGAGACGAGACGGACATGAAACTTCCATCAAAGCACTATAAGTAAGGGATGTGGCTCCGACAGTTATCAACAGGTTGGTTCGCTGCTTTTCCATAATGACGTCACTGTATCGATTAAAGACCGTCTGTTTACGCTGTCGTCAAACCACTTGTGATGAAATATAAATGGTAGTGTTTGACGATTGTCTATGAGGTGGAAAAGATAATGAAGAACAAATTCTTTGCTGATATTTTACGCCTTCAGTGTGAAGGAAAACGTTTTCTTTTTGTGAGGGTTTATTGATAGTTCTGTTGCTTCAGGAAAAAGTTTTGGCTGGCTAGTTCCCTCATTTGTTTTGGGAGGGGGGATCACATTAAGAAAAGCAGCATATATAAATATATGTTTAGTACCTCCGGTAGGAAAGTTGAAACATATATTCTTTGTTAAACTATCCAACTTTTCTTCTTTCTATTACTACTGTACCTCTTTTGTTTTGGGTGTGTATGTGAAGTTTTTAGTTTTTGGAATATTTGATCAGAGAAGCGATTTTTTCTTTGACATTAAGATTGCAGTCGGTGCTTAGCTTCCTATAGCGTTATTATTAATTGTTTTTAATTAAAACTAAATGTTTATAAGAAGTCTTTTTTTACTTTAGGAAGGTGATGAAACTGAATCTGTGCAAAATAAAGATCATTAATTAGTTAATGAGTGTTATCATTATAACCTGAGTGGGAGGTTTAGTTGTGTAGTTCTTACTACATTACTGTAACTTTAAAGTGAAACACCTGTAAGTCTATTAACTTTTAAAGTGAAACACCTGTAAGTCTATTAAACAGTATTGCAATTTTTTTCTATAGACTTCATTGGTACGTTATAGACTTCATTGGTGGATTTGTACAGTAAACAACTTTAATTTTATAACAGAAATGTTAGTAGAAATGTCAGATATAAAATTTCTCCTGATATTTTGTTCTAAAGCTTTGGTATAAAAAATTTTGTTATTAAGTTTTAGACCCTCGTCTTGAAGACTTGAGAAAGTTTGGATTTTTGCTTTATTAAATTTGCATTTCGACTAATTTAAAATATACTTAAGTCAGAACTGAAATCTTCCCTTTGATAAAAATATTCATTTCGCGTTGCATATGAAATTCTTTGTGTCTTTGAGTTTTAAGTGGATTTTACTTCTTAATAACTTTTATGTAACCGGCAATAAATGCTGAAATATATCCATAAAGTTGTAGGCATTGCCAGGCAAACTGTACAACAGAGATTGCTGCTGACAGACATTCCTATTTTGACATGCAGATGTGCAAGTTGAAGCACTCTACTTTTTTAAGTAAGTAAAGTAAGAAAAGTCCTTTTTTTTCCTTATCAATACCGGATTTATCTCAATCATAATACCGTTAGTTACACTGCTGGGCATTAAAATTACTGCACTATAAATGAAGCGCATAATAAAACCTGAAATTTGCATGGAAAATAGAATATGGGAATGATTAGGATTTCTCGACATTAGCACATTGCAAGCAAGAATTATAACACCTCAAAGCAGTATAAAGCAGTCTAGAATGTCGAATTTTCATTTGGAAATTGTGTTTACTCGTTGTTTTTTACATTGAAGGACGGGTAACAAGAAGGGACTCATACTAGCACGTCTCACATTCGGTTGCCAGATTTACATCACACCGTGACTGCGGACTATCGTACCTCGTAACTGCTGGTCGCATTGGTCGAGATTCAGTTATTTTATGAGAATTTTTAGTTGATGGGTTCATGAGAAACACACAAGAACGTAGTACGAACCTTAACGGTACTCCCCCTGACCTATGCGAGAAGCGTCAGACATCTCCGTACAGTTGTTGAAGATAGTACAGCCGCATCGGGTTAGTCAGAAAATTGGGTATATTGTACAGCACCAAGGATATACTCGTACGGAATGATGATGTTCGCGTTACCACGGGTTGTCAGCAAGGTGACATTGCTTAAGCTTCTCTGATGGTACAGCATAGGAATAAACGCATGCAATTCGTACCTTCAACGACGTTATGGAAGCATCAATGGCGTGGGTCGTTTTTTCTATTCCCATTTCTGTTTACAGCATTGTGATGGCCGTATCAGTGGGTGGAGAACAAATGGAAGTGGAGCCTTATCTTCGGGATCTCCATCGCCCCACCTTTCAGTAAAATAGCGCGAGACTGCACGACACCTGGCTCAGCCACTGCGTTCTCCAAGTCTCTCGTCATTTGAAAGCTTGTGGTCAGTAGTTGCAGACACTAGCACGGGATCATCCACCAGCATGAGATTCGAACTCTGGCACAGAAACTGAAGTCGCATAGTGTGCGATATCTTAAAAATGCTATCCAAAGTTTATTCATCCCCATGCCTAGCCGTTATAACAGCTACTAATGTTGCTGGGATGCTCGGAGTACTGATTTCCACATATTTTGTACGTCAGAATTGCCGAAAATTTGTGTAAGTCTATCTTTTCATTAAAATGTATTTATAAAGTAACTACAATTATGTTAACTGCTATCATGATGCAGCAATATTAATAGGAGCAACGTATTTCAAATTCCTTTAATGTCCTTCCGCTTTTAAAATGAATTTATTGCCTTTTTGCAATTGAAGGAATTGCGTAGCCGTATTTATTAGTTTTCATTTTTAATTATAGATGTTATGCTTTGGTATTGGAAAATCTTAATAATTAATTTATTACTTATCCAAATGAATTGTGCACTCATGTAACAATAATCATAACGATTTTGGCAAATCATATTAGTTTAGATTTTTGCTGCTTTTCGTGAAATTTTAGTCCCCCTTTTTGCTTCTGCATATCCGACGCTTTATCGAGCAAGGTAATCACCGAGAGTTTTATGCTATACTTACCTTAAACAAATTACTGCACAACTGAGTATTATTATATACAAAGGATTATTTTTTCATTTAACGTATTTCTTACAGAGTTGTTCAAAAGTCGTGCTAACGCGCAACATTTACTGAACATTTATAACTGATTTCATATATGCTTAACATATTTAAAGGGATTAACATTTACCTTTTTAATTAATTAGAAGAAAATTGTAGTCATGTTATAAATGAAAAATATCTGACATCTTAAGTTAAATTACCTAGCACTGCATGGGTTCAGATTCAGACGAACGGGGCTTGTTGTATGGTATTTTTTATAGTTTCCCACATGTGTAAGGTAAATACGAGCTAGTTTCCTATTAAAAAGTTCTCCGTGAAGGATTAAATTTGAATTTATTAGATTATAGCACAGTAGGCTATGGGCCAAAGGGAAGACTACCTTCTTTATTAGGAAAATTGGCTCGTATTCACTTTAGACGTTTTGCCTGAAGGTGTTTTTGTTTTACTTAGACAGACCTGGCGTGCTATGCCTCTATCAACCAACCAACAAAATACTTTTTGACTGAGATGAATAATTACATTAACCACGAATTAAAAAAGAAATAAAATGAAATCGCATATCGCATTGTATTTGCAGAAGCAGTTTCTGTTTCAAGTATCCGATAAGAATGGGGATTTTGTGGTTTCTATTCGCTGTAGCTACATTTAGAAGCCTAATTTAACGTCCCCTTTCCTTCTGAAGAGATGATTTTGTTTTGTTAAATGCAATTACTTTTCTCTTTTAGTTTCTTGAAACGACTACTTCAGTTTGTTGTATGAAATATTAAAAAAATCAGATTTATTTGATTAAAATGTTGTTTCACTTTATTTAAATCATATTTTCTTTTTATAATTTAAGTTGGCTCTTTGCTTTTAAATAATTGTTTAAATTAAAATCTAACTTAAATCAATGCTGATTAGTGTAGTAGCTTCTAGTTATATTTATCCGATATCAAAATTATTTTTATGCTGTGAGCTTGCTTAGTATTACGTTAGGTGCAACAGAGCTTCTTTTAATCAAGGTTTTTGTTCACGGAGCCAACAATCAATTTAAAGAAGTCATCGGGAAAAACGTAGAAATAATTAGAAATGATATAGCAAACATCAGTAATGTAAACGAATTCTCTTATCATTTTTTTGGCTTTTTTCATCTGTAATGGGTCTTTTAACGGCTTTCTAGTTAAGCCATTTGCGATTCTAAGGATAGGAGAAAAGATATAAAAATCGCAAGGATTGAGTCTCAACTTTTGTTTTGCAGTAATAGTGGTAGGGATAAACTGCGATTGCTTTTTTTTTAATCGAGAAATACGTTATTCCTAGAGTAATCCATAACATTACTGTCAGACTCTGTGCCATTGCATTCACTATACTGATCAAAAGACTGAATGGATGAGTGAATGCATTTCTGAAATGTGGTTAAACTCAGAGTTTTCCCCGTATAATAAATAAAATAAATCTGCTTAAAAAAGCAATATTCATCATCAGAAATGCCCCATGTCATCCAGATCAAGAGATGTTGATTTTAGGCGAAATACAAGCTGTTTTTCTACTCGCTCATGTCACCTTTCTCATACAACTGATGAATCACAATTGATGGAAGATCACAATGGAATCGCAATTGATGGACTATACTTGGAAAACACTGGAGAACATTATGGTAAAAATAGCTGCGAATTACCATGTACCGTCAGGCTTGGGATTTTTGTGGATGAAAAAGCCAGCTCTCGATATTTTAATAAAATTTAGAAAGAACCAAAAACCAAAAATAACCTTTACAGTCAGACACAAATTGATATTGAATTTGTGTTCCAAAAGGATAAAAGGTGTGAAAACATCGCTCAAGATGGAATGGGTAAGCACAGAAAATAGCGAAACAAGTTTTGAATCTTTGTATGACGTATGAATTATTCACATTATAGGTCCGGAAAAACAGAATTTCTGTGGTGAGGCTGATGCTGAGGATAACGATAAAATAAAAACCGGGCGTGATGAGGGTGATGTCGAGGATGACGATAAAATGAAAACCGGGCGATATGAAAAGTAGCCTTCCTTGAGGCAGCTGAGACCTTGAACTCTTTAATATTTAGAGCAACATGCTAATGCTTCTACAGTGGATCTTTTATTGATCAAAAACTAGGCTATATCTTTCTGTTGCTCATTCAATTAAAGGACAAAAAAGTGTAACAGACTTTTTCAAAATAATAATAATAGTAATAATCATAATAATAAGAAGAATGCTTTTTAAGTAATTTCTCCCTCCTTCCAGTATGCCTTCGTGGTGTAATGGCGCATGCGCGTATTCGAAAGGTCCAGATTCGAGTCCTGGCGAGGGCATTGCTCATTTTTCACATCTGCTTCAAAATAACCTAATAACTCTATAAGGAATTCCCTAGCGTATTTTCGTGGTGAGGTGGTTCTGCATATTGGGCCGGTATTCCAGAGGTCCGCGGTTCGATTCCCGGCGAAGGCGTTGTTAATTTTTCATCTCTCCGGCTTCCAAAAAAATCCTAATGTCTCTACAACTCTACAGGTGGCGCCCGAACTAAAAGGAGGTGGACAATAATTCGTAACCACCAGGATTTCGCGATTGGTTCCCTCATCTAACAGTCGACATTTAAAACGGGGAGTATATAAGGTTATTTCCTCCCTCCTTTCAGGATGCATGCCTTTTGGTGTAACGTTAGCACACTCGGCGTGTATTCGAGAGGTCCAGGTTCGAGTCCCGGCGAGGGCATTGCTCATTTTTCACATCTCCTACTTATAAATAACCTAATGACTCTACAGCCTCAATGCAAAAAAAATCGACAAAATTTTTCAGTTTGCCTAAATTTTGATAGAGTTTATTTATTCAAATTTTTTAATGAATATTTTTTTCACGAAATAAAATTTTGTATGGATTATTGGTTTAACTGAAAGAAAAACAATTATCTACATAAGTAGGTAATTGGTTTTTTTTTTTTTTTTTGTTAAAATGCTAATAGTAGTATCTGTGCGCTTATTTTTAGAGTTTTTAAATAAACTATTCCTAAAAGTTGTGCCCTAAAAATTTTGGTATGATTTCGTAGTCATTAGGTTATTTTGAAGCAGAAGACATAAAGAATGAGCAATGCCATCTCCGGAACTCGAAGCTGGATCTCTCGAATACGCGTTGCCGTTACACCACGAGGCATGCAGGAGGATGGAGAAAATACCTTATAATTTCAAATTTAGTCTGTTAACCGAGTTTCTGATGACCAGATGGTTCCAGTTACCTCGTATGATGGAGATTCTACTGTAGATGTTGAGCTTTTTCTGATGGTTGAAATTGAAAATAATGATGAAGTAGGTCGCATAGAAACAAACAGAAAGATTAGATTTCTGCTCGTGTTAAATGTATGATTTATGTGGAATAGCGTTTAATATAGTTTCTCTCTCGCTATGTTTCTTGTATTGTAGAACTTTTCCTTCGTTACATTTGAACAGTTTCTTTAAAACAGTGAAATATCAGCCTTTCAGAGAAACTTCTGAACTTGATTAGTTGAATTTCATGGAAAATTATCTTTCAGGATTATCTTGGAATTATCACTTTTACAATTTGATAGTCTATTTAGTTATAGCATTTTGTACAGATGACTAATACGCAAGCACATTTCACATTATCCTTTATCATCTCTTCTGCGGAAAACTGTTCTTTCTCCATTGTAGCCGTATTATCTTTTCCTTTATTGAAAAATAATTAGTTTTTAGTGAGACGATACTTCGATAATGCTTTGCCAATAGATAATAGATAATGCTTTGCCAATAGAAACGTTATTTTAATTGCTTTCAGCGAGAGGTGAAAGTACTCATAGCGTATTATTTTTAGTGGTAATTCCTTCAGCATATTAATCATATATTCTTGGCACGACTGAAGTCGCATAATTAGACTCATGCTTGCTTGTTGTATTGACTGATGTTATGAGGTCACACATATCTAATAATGACAATAATAATAATGATGATGATAATATAACAACTTCTTGTTTAATTGCAAGATACGTGCTGTTAAGTGCCGGAGGCTTTTGCTTAAGCGTGCGAAAAACGTCTCTGGATGAAGTTCCCTGCATAGAATTATAGTTTTTTTTTTTTTTTTTTTTTTTTTTTTTTGGTCACGGAAGTATGAGATTTACTGCATATCAGCCCGTGTATTAATTCTGAAGTTGCTGCGAGGTATAATTTTTTTATCACTTTTGATGTTGATCAATGTGAGGTTTTCCCCGTAAATCAGAAATAATAATAATAAAAAAATGTTAACTCTCATCTGTCTTTTACCTGAAATCTTGTTTGGTAGTTTAATCAAACTTCAGCTGCGTTTATCTTATAAGCTAAATTTAATTGTATTTTATTATTAATAAATTTATGAATTTCATGGAGTTATTTTGTTTATTAGTTTAATTTGTTTTAAAGTTGAATCTTCGTGGGTTTTGAAACTAAGCTTCCATGGTGATTTTCGCACATTCTTCTGCTAAAATTTTCCTTTTTTGATGTCACATAAAGTAAGTGTATTTTATGATTCTTTCTTCTAATATGGTGACGGCTAATTAAGATTCGTCATATAATCCGGACGTTACCTTTTGTTATTGACAGACGCTACCTTTTGTGGATTTGTTATAATTCTTTATTAATTGCTTCTAAAATTCACTGCTGAAAAATATATATTGATGATGAAAATAATGTAAAATGGGAACAAATCATTAAAATCTTATAAAATCTTCCTTCAAATTCTCGTCGTAATAATGCTATTTTTCTTGCATATTGAGATTTTTCATTTGTAATAGTAGGTTGGAATTTAAGATGGAGGCAGTGTACGAACGCTTTTTTATTTTCGTTGCGTTTCCCGTAATTTTAATTTATAATTGTGATTTAACATTTTAAAATCTTTAAAACAAGCATACAAGTGTATTCTTTCCTTGCAGCTCTGTGTATAACTGGCCGCTTAAATCATCGGGAAGCGCTAAATCGCAGTCACATGGCTCGGCATGTTAGTATTGCAGTGACAAATACGAAGCCCCAACCAGTCCATCTCTTTTTTTTTTTCTTTTTCTTCCAGTAGTTTTTCCATCTCTTTTTCTTCCAGTAGCAGTTGAGCGCATAAACTCAGTTTATATCTCCATGGCTTTGAAACTAGAAGTACCGTATTTACGGCCAATACGTTATAAAAATGCAATCGCGGATCGTATAAAATTGCTTCAGGTGCTAAATGCGACCTTAGAATACCAGTATGGGATCACTGCTGTAGATTGCTATTTGGCAGGAGTGATAATCCCAAGTTTCTAAGACTTTAGTGGCCTAACGTATCAAAGTACTTGATACTGTTGTCAGCGTGTGATTGTGTAGTACATTTATTTTTAGTTTCTTACGTACGTGATGTATTTCATAGCGATGTAAATATCTGATTATGCGATTGTTTCACAAGTTCCTGTGGATTTGATGTAAACGTGAGTATTTTCTTTGGAAGATCCCATTAGGTTATCCTTCATGTGGCTATACCGAAACAAAAAATGGTAGAGCTATTAGAGCATTTTATAAAATTTGTGTTTTTTAACAGTTTATTTTCATATACATTATATGATGAAGTTTTTAATCATTTATTTTCTGTGTTAGACATTATGTTTTTTTCTTGTAGTATAAAGGAAATTCATTATTCTGTTTAAGTTGGGATCGTTACTTGTGATATCCATCCTTATGCTCCCACCAGCGGTCGGGTGAATAAGACCCTGAAAACTAGTAGATTGCTGTGGATTTTGCTGCAGGGGAACAGAAGACCTGCGGGGGATTTTCGTGGTTTTCTATGCGTAACCTTGAATATAAGTGAATTCTTATTAGAAAGTATAAGGTATTTCTCCCGCTTTCCTAGCGTGCCTTCGTAGTGTAAAGGTCAGCACACTGAGCCGATATTTCAGAGGTCCGTGGTTCGATTCTCGGCGAAGGCGGTTGCTAATTTTTCATCTTTCCTGCTTCCAAAATACCTAATGTCTCTACAGTGGCGCCCGAACTAAAAGGGTGCTGGATGATGATTCTCCACACCCAGGATTTGGCGACTAGGTCCCCTAAAACCCTAGTCGCCCTTTAAAAAGGAGAGTATGTAGAGACATTAGGATTTTTTTGGAGGCCGGAGAGATGAAAAATTAGCAAACGCCTTCGTCGGGAATCGAACCACGGACCTCTGGAATACCGACCCAGCGTGCTACCGTTACACCACGAAGGCACGCTAGGGAAGTGGGAGAAATACCTTATATACTCCCCTTTTTAAAGGTTGACTAGGCTTTTAGGGGACCTAGTCGCCAAATCCTGGGTGCGGAGAATCATCATCCACAACCCTTTTAGTTCGGGCGCCACTTGTAGAGACATTAGGTTAATTGGAAGTTGGAGAGATGAAAAATTAGCAACCGCCTTCGCCGGGAATCGAACCACGGACCTCTGGAATACCAGCCCAACGTGCTACCGATACACCACGAAGGCACGCTGGAAAGCGGAAGAAATCCTGCTTTTTAGCGTTCCTTCGTGGTGTAGTAGTCAGCACACTGAGCTGGTATTTCAGAGGTCTGTGGTTCGATTCCCGGCGAAGGCGGTTACTAATTTTTCATCTTTCCTGCTTCCAAAATACCTAATGTCTCTACAAAAGTCTTCTACGAAGGCAATCTTTGAGCAGCCCTTCCATGTTTTCCGTAATCAATTAATTAATCATCTTTGTGCTGTAAATCTAGTTGCCTCCCCCCTCCCCCCACAGCCTGAGTATGTATATAATGTGCTTCGATCGAGCTGTTAAAATATGACATTTATTCTTTCTTTATAATATGATTATAAATATTCTCAGAGGAATTGTGTAAGTGTTTTACATATACCAAGTTTAAAGCTGGTAATTAGGAAGAGTTTCAATTGAAATTTTTGGGTAAATAAACTTTTTCGCCATCTATGATTCTGATTTGATGATTTATATTATTTTATCTGCTTCAGTATTTGCTAAGTAGTTTTTAGATGGATGAATTCGTTGATATTTCCCGCTTCTAAAATGCATCGCGAAAAGCATCTGTATGACTGCGAAGGTAGCCTCTAAATAGTATAATAGAATGTCTTGTATTATCTACCCTACCTTGTATTATCTACCTCCCTTGTATTATCTACTTCCTGCATACGAGATCTGTTCGAATATCAACAGCGTCAGAGGTTATACATTTTAGTAATATTGATTTTATATAATCGTCGCACAAAATAGATTAATCGAACAGCCAGTGTTCTATAGCAAATGCAAGAATTTTCTTGCAAAATTTATTTAAGCACAAAGGAGTAAATATAAACAAAAGAAAAATGTTCTTTTTTGTAACATCGAATCGTTGGTAAATAGCGAGATTTTATTATTTTTCAATTATCATTTTTTTTAAAAACATTTTCTACATTTATCGTGGCAACACTTTATTTTGTTGATTTGTGCCGTTTAAATTCTAGTACGATGTAGGAGATTCGCGGTATGATTATCTCTGATGCTACTCGTGATTTCCCACTGCGTTCCTTGTGAATTAATTGCTTGCGAATGCTACATTTTAAGTTTGTTTTTCTTTCTGAAATGGACCTTAATGAATCCCCTTGTATTTCGTATTTGCGGTCCTCCATTCACAACCATTTTAAATCTCCAATGAAGAACTATGCTTGCGGCAGAAGTAAGAAGGGTAATCCAAATAGTAACATATTCTTAAACTCTATTGGCTCTAAAGCATATTGGATCTTTTGAGCCGCATGGCGACATCAGCATATTGAATTAATCATGTCTTCTGCCGAAGGCTTTTATCTCTCTACCACGAGCCGTGCACGGTAAACACTTCCGAAGAATGTTGCGCGATCTTTTTTCTTTGATATTTTACTTTGCTGTCAATGCATTGGGTATCGATGGGGAGTTCAGCGCAGTGTAATACCACCATTTTTCAGGATTCGGCTCGGTGTATAGATTGGTTCTGCTTTTTACGAATGGCGCAACCCGCTATGTATACCGATATTTTATGATTACTTTTGCCAGTATTGAAAGGAAACGTATTTCATTTTATGTTTATTCCTCCCTTTTTTGGTTTCTGTGTATGTAACGCTAAACATGCTTTTTGTGCCTTTAAAAATTGCTGTTCTGTATTTTGCGCTAAATGGCATCGACGAATCATATTGAATCGTTTTGACAGTGCCAATAAATCTGTGAGCCAAACATGGTTCTAACCTTTCTCGAAGTCATAATTTTAATTAATTTCTCATTTATGTGAGTGTATGAATTTATATTTGATATCCAAAGTAATCCTTTAAAGGCGACGTTAAACATGCGCTTTTAAATAGAAATATTCACAAAAGGAATGCTTCATTTAAATGGAAGTAATAAAAGAGTGATTTCTTAAATTTGTCGTCGGTTTCTTAAAGAAAACTTATAAGTTTAACGACTAAACAAATTAAATGTTTGCTTCAAAGCAATTGAAAATTCGGCGGAATTGAATTCTTCAGACTTTTCATTTTCGCGATATTTTTGTTCCTATTTTATTTAAACGGATGTGCATATAATTAAATAATGGTGCGTTGTTCAGTGTCCTGCCTTTCTTCATTAATCTTTAAATATATGAACTTTGCTGTTTATTACTGGAAACGAATGAAATACTTTGCTTTTTGCATAAACGGGGAAAAAAACTTTAAAGCTCTTAATTGCGACATATGAGCTGCTACATAAATGAGCGTTGCAAGATCTGAGTTTATTTCACTTTTATTAAATGACTTTTATTTTTTTTTGTTACTTTCTTTCCCTTATTTAGGAATTTATCTTATACAGCTCTGAGTAAATGTTTATTAAACCAGGCGAACATTTCTGCGTGTGTAATTGCTTTTAAATTCAAGTGTAGTCTTTATGAATTTAAGTATGCGAATTTTTGTTTATTTAAATGCCGGCAAAATGATCCAGAATGTATGGATAAAAAAATGTACTTCTGTTTCTAGTTAAAGTGTTTTCTCTGTTACCCTATGTAGTAAATATAAATTCTGTCAATAAATTCATGTTTGACTTTTTGTTACTTATTAACGTCAGATTTTTTGGTAGAAAATGCCACTTAATTATTTACAATAATAAATAAAACATTTTACATAAAATTAAGAACGCGTGCTTAGTTACCCAGAGAGACACCGAATCTTGTGTTAATTTATTGCTTGTATACTATTTCACGCTTAATAAATAAAACAAGTTAGGAAACTGAAACATTACCTGTATGACATTGCCGGATTATTATTGTGAAGGTTTATGATATGGTGTATGAACGTACTGGAATCTTTATGAAAGTTATCTAGCGAACTATCAAGTGATTTTTATTAGAGAACTTATACCTACTCTCAAGTAATTGTAAGTTCTTTTGTAAAAGTTGGCAATCTAATCAAGGCTAGTTCATTTTCATTCTCTAGAAAGATGAAACCATATTACATTTAGCCGCTTTGGAGAAATAAAAATCAGAATGAAACATTAAGTATTTAATGCTCATATTTTTAGTCCTAAATATTAATTATTCATGGAAGAATTTTACTAAGAGTTGTCAATTAGCTATGATAAGAGAGAACAATTAGCTATGATACATGTTTCGCCATTGCGGGGTTCTTCCCGACTGATTTTCGTGTTTTACATGACAAAGAGTTTAAAAATAGCATCAGCAAACTTATGCTTGATACCAAGGTGTTGGTTGAAGATCATCACCTTGCTGATCATTTGGCAATCCAAATTATAGATTGCGATAATTCTGCTGAAGATAATTTCCTAGTTGTGCGTTTTACAGATGATAGTAAATTTAATAATCCAGTTGGGCTAGCTTATGTCGTTCTTCATCATGGTTCTCAACTGGAATGCACCTCTTTAGAATTCCCTATGAATCCAGGGTTTTTCAAGCCGAATTACTGTGCATTAGTTAGTCAGTTAAATGAGTATCAAATTACTGTTTTAACTTTCTTATTTGCTCTGATTGTTTTCCTTTATATTAGCTTATAGATATTTTCTTCTCTAATAAATTGTCACTTCTCATGCGATTCTTAAAGATCTTAATAATAAAAGTGTTGATGTCATTTTCTGTCATGCACATGGCCACACTGGCAGTCTTGGAAATGAAAGGATTGATTGGTTGGCAAAACAAGCTTACGAACCTTCAAGTTAACCGCACTGTGACACTGTACTTAAGTCATTCTTCATGAAACAAAAGTTGGAATAAAACAATTCTTGTGTGGAATGAATTGTACAAATATTCTTCTACTGCTTGACTAAATTATTTTTTCCTTCTATTTCTCACAGACTTTTATTCCTTCTATTCAAAGACTTTTATTCTTCACAGAGTGTATTGTGTTTAATAATAACATTTTTTTTTCTGCAATTTTAAAATTACTAAGTTTCTAACTGACCATGGTAATTTCAACTCTTATCTGAAGAGATTTGAGCTATCTGATACATACTTGTGTTCCTGTAGCTTTGGGGGGAGGGGAAAGTGTCGAACATCTGTTGTTAAACTTAGGAAGGAAGAAAAAAACCAATTTCTGAGTTAAATTCTTTAGACATTGTCTCCCCCTCTCCATGTGTTTGTTCAAGGTTAAATGTCATTTTCCTTTTTTCTGTGCCTTTATTTCTTACGCTACTTATGTGAATTTCTGACTCTATTTTATTTTTTTTTGCTTACCTCTGTAATACTGAATGGTGTAATACTGTAATACTGTACCTTTGCCTTGTGTAATACTATATGGTGTACAAGGAGTTTAAATATAAATAATAATAATCCGGGTGGGCATCAAAACCCCATATGGCTATCACCTCGGATGGAGGCTGTCCCGGCTGTACTCAATCTTAACTTCTTTAAGATTCTCTGAAATATTTATTTCTAAGAAGTGTGGTATAAGTTACCTGAAACCTGTTATCTACCGAACGCAAAGTAGAATTGTAGAGTCATTAGGTTAATTGGAAGCAGAAAAGATGAAAATATATGCAACCGCCTTCGCCGGGAATTGAGCCACGGACCTCTGGAATACTGGCCCAGCGTGCTACCGTTACACCACGAAGGCACGCTAGGGAAGTGGGAGAAATACCTTATAATAATCCCCTTTTTAAAGGGCGACTAGGGTTTAAGGGGACCTAGTCGCCAAATCCTGGGTGCGGAGAATCATCATCCACAACCCTTTTTTTAGTTCGGGCGTCACTGTAGAGACATTAGGTAATTTTTAGAAAGAGACAAGATGAAGAATTAACAACGCCTTCGCCGGGAATCGAACCACGGACCTCTGGAATACCGGCCCAGCGTGCTACCGTTACACCACGAAGGCACGCTAGGGAAGTGGGAGAAATACCTTATAGAATGCATATGATTCTTCTACTGCCTTTGGGTGTTATAAGGATTAATATCGTGAGGATTTAGAAATTTGAGATTGCGCAAAGTGTTTTTCTGTAAGCGTGGGTTTATTATTTCGGCTGCGGTTTCTCCATCTGTTTTTCTGCAAATAAACATTCGATAAGAAAACTAAACCGTATCTTATACAGTGAGATATTGTTTTGCAAATACTTTTAGCAAGTGTTAATTTCCATTTCCTATTAGTTAGCTTCATAAGTTCTCAGCTTTTATGCCCACCAGCGGCCGAGCGGAACGCTGGTAGTTCGGTCCGAGGTTCGAATGCCGCGAACGGGCTGGCTGCATGTGTTTTTTCGTGGTTTCCCCATGTGTAACGTGTATACGAGCCAGTTTCCCTTAGAAAGTCCTCCACGAATGCATTCCTCCCCTTAGGCAGCCCTCGAGGCTTTGCCGCAATTGAATAACCTAACCTAACCTAACCTTCTCATATTTTATTTTTTTATTCTTTTTAAATTAACCATCATAACAGTGTATCATTTTTATTACAGATAGTTATTATTTATCGAGTTCCTTGTTTGGTATTCTGCATTTAATTAAATATCCTTCGAAACGCAAAGTGGTTTCCAAAGGCTTCATTTTAAGTGTAATAAAATATTTAGTGAGAGAAGTCACTGGCCCAGAGAAATTTTATAGCGACATTAAGTAAAGTGTGTAACATGATGCAGTAACTTAGCACCAGTACGGTATATGTGAAAACACATATTTAACGTAAAATATTAAGCAAATCATAGCAATCAGATTTTTATTGAAAAGCTATAATAAAAGTATGAAAAGGAAAGTTTTTAATAGGAATAAAAAATAACTTGTAAAATATTACTAACCTTTCCTCCCTTCCCTTCTAGTTATAAACGAATAGAAGAATGTTCTTAATGTAATCAATGAGCAAAATAAGTAACTGCGGTAACTTGTAAAATCTGTTTTTCTGCAATTTTTTTGCGGTAACTTAATCCCTAGTTAAAGCCGTGTCTATGTATGTTTGTATATATAGTTCCAGTGTAGAGTTATTAGGTTATATTGAAGCAGAAGACATGAAAAATGAGCAATGTCCTTGCCTGGACTCGAACCTGGATCTTTCGAATACGCGCCGAGTGTTCTAACCGTTACCTCACGCAGGCATGCTGGAAGGAGGGAGAAAATACCTTATATACTCCCGAGTCGGACTGCGTCCACTTCTGGTACTTTATATACTCCTCCTTTTAAAGGGCGACTGGAGATCAGGGGGGACCTAGTTGCCAAATACTGGTGGTGATGAATCATCATCCACCACCTTTTAGTTCGGGCTCCACCGTAGAGTCATTAGGACATTTTGAAGCAGAAGACATGAAAAATGAGCAATGTCTTCCCCGAGACACGAACCTGGACCTCTCGAATACGCGCCGAGTGTACTAACCATTACACCACGAAGGCATGCTGGAAGGAGGGTGAAAATATCTTAAGGTAGACATAAAAGGCGGATTGAGTGAAGTAAAAGTTAAAGCCTAGAAAGAAAAAGATGTTTTTACTGCTGTACTAATTATGATTTATCGATAATTTTATATGTAACTATTTTATTAACATGGGAAAAATGAGAATCAGAAAGAGATTTTATGTGAATTAAAATGGTGTTACGTTAGTCAACATTGAAAGTTTGGTAGAACTGGGAGTTAATAAATAAATAAATAAATAAATTTAAAAAAATCATTATTTGAATTTTCAGTTAGCGGCAAATAAACGGCGGACCAAAAGCACATAGCTACAAGTTTATGGAAATCCCTTACAATATTATTTATTTTACTCATTAGGGATTTCTGGTATGGCGTATTTAAAAATTTTGCTGCCTTAATTCCATTGCTACTGATTATAATGATTTTCCTGCACTGAATGAACACTAGAATCATTATGTAATTTTATCAATTTTTAATTTTTTTCAAGTATTTTTATAAAGGACGTTACTTTATGATTTTATGTAAGAAAATGTCATTTACAATAGCCATGAATTTTCTTTCGCAAGCTGTGCTCGCAAATGAAATTCAATAAAGCATGTGATCAAAGCTTCATGCGGCAAAAATAACCTACGATATATTTACAATTTACACAACCCGTACACGTGCAGGCATAGGAAAAGAGATTAACTTTAGTTTTGAAGAAAAATATATGCATTGCTTTACAAGTCTGTAGGTTATCAAAATCGGTAATTTTGTCAGTAATTTTTAATTTATGTATTTTATGTTTTGATATTTTTTATTTGCGATAAAAATTCTACTTATTGTAATATATGTTAAATTTACTACTAATTATCGTATTATTTTAAAATCTTCCAACCTAAATATTAAACACACCTAAAAGATAAAATACACCTAAAAAAAATCACCTAACATCACTAAAAGATATAACACACCTAAAAAAACATCACCTAACATCACTAAAAGATATAACACACCTAAAAAAACATCACCTAACATCACTAAAAGATAAAACACACCTAAAAAAACATCACCTAAAAAAACATCACCTAACATCACTAAAAGATAAAACACACCTAAAAAAAATTTGGCATTAGAAAACATTATTCTTGAAAATATTGATTATGTAGTACATCAGTACATCTACCGTATTTCTTTAACGTAATAAACCCATAGAAATTGATGTTGAGAAAAATTGTACGTTATTTAAGGGCGCATGGCTATATTATACGGCTGGAAGTTTTTAATTTTTGATTTTGTGTCTCAGAATAAATTTAGTCGATTAGAAAAGTAGATTGCTTACTGAGCTTTATGAGAATTCAACGCAGAAAATACGGTGTTTTAATACACAATCGTGCGATGTCCGCTGATTTAAATAATACGTTTCTTTCTTGAAATCTTAATTTTGTCGACAAGAGTTCCTTCTAGGTTTCGTTCCTTCTGTGAGTTAACTGTATCTTTTCCTACAAATATATGTCAATAGTCTCCCTGTCTGTAAATCTTAACTTATGCGAAGACATCTGTTGGCTGTTTGATTATAAAATAGATGACGAAATTTGCCTATGTTTGAATTCAAAACCCGAGTTAGAGATTTAATCATTGCGTATGGAAACAATTACTAAAAACGGTTTTACCATTTTAGCTGCTTTAAACCTGCGATTGTCAAGTGCAGTAATCTGTTTCCTTGATGGTGCTAATATTCACGGAATACTAAACATGATTATGGTTTCTCTAGTGGTAATAGTTTAATAAATAAGTAAGTAAAGGAGAAACAATCATTAGCTAAATGCTGCTTAAAGAAAATAGTAGGAGACTACCAAATCAGGTAAATTTTTTAAGAAAATATTTAGTAATTTGAACCCGGTCATTATATAGAACATTCATTAAGGATAATCGATTGTGCTGGATTTCGAGAGGCTGTTTTAAGTTTGTAAAAACTGTATAAATCAGCAAGAAGAAAACACAAAACGCTAAAAATGAAATGGTATGATACAGATAAAACTGTGCTTAAACCATGATGAGGTTGTAATCTAGTTTCCGCGCTGAGCTTATTCATTTTCGTTTTTCTCATTTTATCGAAGAGTTAAATTTAGTGTAGTTTTTCTCATTTTATTGTAATTATTGTATTATTGTTTCTCATTTTATTGTAATTATTGTATTATTGTTTCTCATTTTATTGTAATTATTGTATTATTGTTTCTCATTTTATTGTAATTATTGTATTATTGTTTCTCATTTTATTGTAATTATTGTATTATTATTATTTCTCATTTTGTCATAGTTATTATTTATTTCTCATTTTATTGTATTCCAATTAATTTAGTTTTTCTCATTTTATTGTTATTACATTTATTTGCGTGCACATTTTCCAGAACCTGTTTAAAATATGCAGTTGAAATATTCCTCATTTTTATTAATGGCTCATTTTCAATAACACTTGAAATTATAGTTTTAGATGGAGAAAAAATGTAAATAACGAAAATTGTGTTTTTAATATTTTTCCTTTTCCTCTCCCCATTTTGAGTTTTTTTTTTTTTTTAAGTTTTCTCTGAAAATATATGTATTTCTTTTTATTGCTAAATGATTTATTTTCTGTAGTCATACCATATTTATTAAAAATAGATTTGATAATTGTTTTAGAAAACTGTACCAAATTATTTACGGTCGAAACATTTTTCTGAGAGAGGAAAAAATTAAATGGTTATAGCAGATTAAATTCTGAAAAGCATTTATTCATATACTGCAATGCATATATTTTTGACGAATTATCTTAAACCTCAAACTAAATGCAAACCTTGTCGACCTGTGTCGTGTGTCTTTGCGCTTCCTAAATGTGCTCCCTGCCTTTGATTGGTTCTTAGCTTATTTTTGTCCCAAGTCCTTCGTTGAAATAATCCGCTCATGAACGTTTTCTCCCATTGCAGGCGGAAGAACTGAGCGGAGTGGTTGGCTCCGCTTTCCGCATGGCGTACGCTCAGCAGCTACAGCAGAAGGCGCCGCTCTCTCCTGGCCATCAGCTGGAGCAACCGGTGAGGCGACGGTCCCCAGGTCCAGTACTCCTCGGTCCTGCTCCTCTCGTGACCACGTGCGGAGATGATATTTCGCCACGACCTGCCGCCAGAGCTTGTTGGGTAAGTCTGAAGTTTCAAGTACATATTAGGGTTGATTTAAATTATACATTTTCAAATTTTTATTTAACTGTCATATTTTTTATCTAGATATTGTAAGTGCTAAAAATGGCTTGACTAAAATAAAATAACTGGTTCCACTGAAATTATTTTTCTGTTTGAAACGCTAAAAATAACGTAACGTTGGAACCTGAAGTAGGTACCATTTTCACAATGCACTAAATTGAAATTATGGGGTATTTAATATTGAAAAATATTTCTAGAAACAAAACCCGTAGAATAATCAGATTCAGAAATTCTAATTCTTCCTAATTCAGAAAAATGATATTTTAAAATTCGCGTGTTTAATTAATTTTGCTTATTTTTGGTTACCGGAAATTATTTTGTAAGAAGCGCGTAAAAATTTTAATCAAAGTTCGAAATGTTAATTTGTAAGACCTATCTCTCTTTTCCCACATAAACTAAATTAGATCCTACAATGAACCTGGCGAATCCTCGCACAGGTGTAAATTAAATAACAGCACAGAAGAGTGCAAAATAATCCTACAGAAAGTCACGGACTTCGTGCGTTACAAAACCACCGTTCACTTGCGGTGGTAACTAAACGTAGGTGGTAACTAAAGCCAAATCTGAAGAATAAATAGTGCAAGAAACGTACTTCAATTTACGTTTAAGAGGCGGACTTACAGAAATCTAACCGGCGTGATACTAAACTGATAAGGCCAAGAGCGTGCCTTACTAGCGTGACCGCGAAATAACAACGAAACGTGCGCTTGGCTAGCGAAACACGCTCTGAATAGACTAAGATAATCACACGTTTAAATAGCACTTCACTTAACTTTAAATTTACATCCTGGCGATAGATTGTGAGGGGAAGTTGAGAAGTTTAGAACAGGAAAACTTAAAATAAATTTGTTATGCAAAATAAGGAAAACCCTACAAATTTTGATGCGAAAGCAGTTTTTTTTTTTATGAGTGTAATCTGCTATAACCCTAATTTGAAATTTGATCGTATTAAATCCTCGAAGAGACATAATTTTAAAGAGATAGTTAATGTATTACAACGACATTCCGGAAATTCATTTTGATGTACAATTATGAAGCTTGAGTTAACAAATTTATAGAAAAACTGCTATAAGTGTTGCTATTATGGTTTTCGAAATTTTAAGTAATAACGCTTCAGCTCTGGAATCCTTTTTACAGGGTGTGAAATGCCAGTTCTTTAAATATTTAACCTTCACATTCCAATTAAGTAAGAACCTCAACATAAGGTGGAAAACTGTATGACAGCAACTTTAACAGTGGGTAGGAGAGTTTTGTAAAGACAAAATTTAACATTTTATAAGGTTATCATAAAATTCAATTAATAAAATGTTCCATACATTAAGTTAAATACAATGAGTTCCATACTTCTATCCACTATTCTAGAATTCTCGGAGTTGTTAGTAATTAATTGTTTCATGGGATCATGTGCAAAGTTAATACAGAGTGCTGATTTCAATACATGCAATTATTTATTTATCCACAAAACGAGAGAGCGCCTGCATAAGGGTGTCCTGCCATAAAGGTACCGGAACCTTTATAAAGGTAAGTTTTAATTTGGAACCCCAGTTCCATAAAGGTTTCAACATGGTAATGCCGGAATCCGATTATGGATGCAGTGTTTTTAATTTCCATTTTTGATAAATCTGCTAAACTCAAAAATGAAATAAAATCGTGCATCTTTTTCCAAAATCAGTTCAATGAGATAATGGTACCAGTAACTTTATTCATAATTATGAAAATTACTAATGGTGGTTATATGGTGGATTCACCGATATGGGGCAGGGCTAAAGGGCTAGTTCATCAGCTTCTCGCGGCTGAAACCGAAAGAAGAGACTGATGACGTAGTTGGGTTCGCTTGTTCGCTGCTGTTCAGTTTCTTAAGCATTTGCTTGAGAATCAAAACGCTTTGAAAAATAGTTTAATAACGAGTATGAGCCGAGATTTTAGCTCATGAAATTGCAATATACATGCATTTATATATGAACTAGAAATGTATTTACGTTAAACTCTAATATGCGTAAAACGTAAGTAAAACATGCATAAACATAACTATTTTTTAATTAACACATATGCGTAAACATAACTAATTTTTTAGGTCGAGTGTACCCTAAATGTAGTAATTCTTTTTCATAATCATCTTTTTAAATATATGTAAATAATAACCCACCGATAACATACGTAAATTTCTACATTTACGAAGAATTCTTTTTGCGTTAAAATATAAGTTAGTCACAAAGTAATTTGCATTATAGAAATATTAAATAAAAATATGCAAATACATTTTGAGAATACATGCTAAAGACATTAAACATCTATCTAATTAAAAATTAGTTAATGCTAATAATAGATTTTATAACACATTAAAACGAAACAAATTTCACTTCTTCCATTTTTGCTTTTCAATTAGCGTTGATAATGAGTAGTAGAATTTTGTAAGCTTTTGCAATGTCTATTATGAAAGCATTATTATGGAATATCAGTATCAGTATTATTATTTAATGTCAATTACTCAAAAAATAATGAAAATATTTTAAAATAGTATTTATATATTTTGGAATAATAGCATGTATTCTTACATTTTAAAAGTATATGCTCTGATACTAATTTATGTTTATTCAGAATTTCATGGTTTATTTTATATAGTAAAATTTAGCAGTCTAAATTAGTATATAATAAATATAATATTTTATATAGTAGTCCAAATAATTAACTGAAACGTGCATAAATTAAGTCACAAATTAAGTGAATAATAAACAAAGTAATGATTCAAATTATTATTTTTGATAGGAATAATATGAATCAACTTACATGATTATTTTTCCTATACAGTTTGGTTCGATAATCCTCTATTACTCTTTATCTATTTATTTGCTTTCTGGTCAGCTTTTCTTGCCGATACAAGGGTTGCATTCCTATTCAAGTGCCGAACCCTTATAAATGTTCGTAAACGGCAAAATAAACGAATTGCACTCTTATTCACGGAGGGAAAACGTTTCTCAAGTTCAGAAACGAGATTCTGAATTACACCTCTACCTTTTCGAAAAGAACTGCCATGAAAAGAACAGAAAGCATTTTCCATTTTCATCATCGTTTCCATCCAAACTGGTGATGGTACAGTTAATCCTCCTTTAGATAATAAAAATATCCAATTTGAGTCGTTAGGAATATCTACGAATTTTTTTGATATTTCACCCAAAGTAGGATCTTTATCTTTCACACGATATGCAATATAACCTGCCACATAAGCGAGCGATTCTTGTTCATATGTAGATATATCTTTCGTTGAATCATAAATTTCGGTTTCCCAAGGAAGTGACGTACATTCATCATAGATGTCTTTAATTTATTAAATCATCTTCGTATAAGGAAGACTCAAACATTTGTGCTTTTTCATTTGAAGAAAAAGCTGTTTCCAACAGCTCTTTTGTCAAATATGCTTCAACTTTCTTCACAGTCATTAGCATTTGTCTTTAACGACAATTTAGGCAATTTGTTTGCCAATAGCAACTTTTTCAGACGAATTATTACGTCTGATGGAGACGGATGGTCATTAAAACGCCCTAGACCCCGAATCTGGCTGAACAAGCTTTCTAATACATCTTGAGTCAGTCTTGAAGTTAAAATATATTTCACATTTATAGATTTTACGTCGTCAAATAAACCGAAAATCGAATTTATCGATATGATAATACCTTTCTGAAAAGGTAGCATTGTCTTCTTTCCTCATACTCTGAGATCAAAAATCATTTGCTTAATCTCATTTAATTTTTCTTTTTGTACTTCATGTGCTTTCTAGGCCGAAAGCAGCTTTTAAAGGCTTATTGCTAGGGGGTAATGGTACACTACTATTCATAATGTCAAAAAAATCATCAACCATTGAAAAAAAATTACTTGTTGCAGCATTACCAGTCAAATGCTTAATTGCTTTAGCCGTTGTGGAGGAAAATAATGCTTTTGCTGGTGCTACTTTCTGTCTCTCGTTCCCTTTTACAGATAAAAATTGAGGTTTCAGTTTATAGCACAGTTTAATTTCTCCGATATCTTTATTGAGTACTTCATATATAACGTCTTTGTTTATAACTGTACCATTTCCGAGCATAAAACCTTTATCAAGAAAATGGTTTCTCAAAAGCTTTATGCAATGCGGCATATCAGCGAAAACCCATATTTTGGTGCTGAACTTGGGACTGTAAAAGAAAGATTTATCTGTTGAAATTTGTAATTCTTTCCAAAGGGTCTGACTACCTCCCATGTCAGATACAATTGCTTTGACTCGAAGCCCAGACGATTCAAGTGCAAACAAAATGGAAGACAGAAGATTTTCCTTCATTTGACGATCAAAATCAAAATAAATGGGCTGTTTCCATTGCGAAATGAGTCCTCGAACCAATACAAATTGAGTCTTTTTAAAAGGACCTAATATCTGATCCAATTTTGAATCATAACAGAGTCTTGAATCTATATGAATTTCATCGAAACTTAATACGCATAATCTTTCTTCGTCAGTTGCATTGTGGCAAGTTTTTTTAATCAATAACAGTACATCATTTAAAATTCCAGGAATGCAACTGAATCTTGAGCACCATCTTTTCAGTGTACTTGTACTTGGAAGCGGAATACCCATTTTTTCTTTCCAGAAGTCGTATGACTTTACGGATAACGATCTGATTACTATGCTTTTTGAAATGTCGTCTGGAGACCATTTAATTCGCTTTTTTTTTCATTAATGCATTTATTTGAGTTTCGGTAAATATGTTTTGAATATACGTTTTCATTTTTCTTAGTTTTCATTTTCTTGATTCACTTTTTTAATGTCTTTCCTCAGTTTCTGAACTTCTTCTAATATTAGTTTTCTATTCCTTTTAAATCTTTTTCTTTGCTGGGAGATAGTTTTTAAATGCTGCTTTCTCTCAGTCTGTAAAACAGAAACCTTATTCTCAAGAGCTGATAATTTTGTGATTAAATCATTCACATTTTTCTGGAGGTTGGAACAGTTACAACATTGCTGAGTAATATTATTTTCAGTGAGCTCCTCATAGCTATTACTGTTATCGTTTTGAAGTTCCAGACATGCCTTTTTAGGACTTAAATTCTGAATTCTTTCGAATGCACTTTGTAAATTTTTTCTTTTTTGTTGCCTTTGCTGCCTTGGTGTATTCTGATAAATAACCAAGTCAAGAATACAAGCAGTTGGAATAGAAGTTGACTTCAGTATCTTTTTTGTCGGTAATCCTAGCAACCTATTTTTCATATCATCCTCATAATCAGATTCAGTGAAGTGAATGCTGCATATTCGAGCACTCTTTGTGTTAACAATATCCGCTCTTCGACACCTATGCAACCATTCTTTCGTTAACTGAATATTTTTGTACGGAAATCTATGAAATACCACGCTAGTTTCTTTCGTATTATGATACGTATTGCTACAGGTAGCAACGGCACACGATACCATTTTTTCAATGATTTCTCATTACAAGAACTTTCGAAATACAAAATCCCTTTAAAAGTATCATCAGTTATAACTTTCAAGTAAAAAAAAAAAAAAAAAAAAAACCACTCTTTCTCTGAAACTAACAGGGCTAAAGAAAGAGAATCCAAGACTAAAGATTCAATCTTTCGCACTGATGCTCTGGTCAGTCGACGACGGGACGAACCCAGTGACGTCACATAACATCCGGTATCCTCCCCAAGAGGGGTTCGTGCCGGCATCGTTCTTCTCAAAGGGATGACCCAGCCCTTCTCTTTCTTTAGCCCTGGATATGGGGGTTCAAAAAAAAAAAAAAAAAAAAACTATGAACTTCGTCAGCAGTTAAGAAGAAAAGATTAAGAAATTAAAACGATAATATAAACTGATATATGCTGATAATTGTGTCCTTTCATAAACATGCTGGAAACTCTATGAAGTTTGTCCTGTGGACAATCAAGGTACAAACCACGACGGCGGCTACCTGGCATAAAAGAGTTTGCACCATAATGATGGGTGCTAGTCTCAAGATGAAAGCTGACTTTGTAACCGTTCTGTTATCATTGCGTAGGTCCATCAAACTGATTAACAAACTGAATTAATTCACTCCCCGTGGCCGGTATAGTGTTTAGCGGAGTCGACTGCCATGTAGGTGGAGAGTCGACTGCCATGTAGGTGGACTCGGACTCGAATCCTTGATCGGGCATGCATATTTGTAAACACATTAAATGTCTTTGCGACAAGTTTCCCCTTGAATTTCATCAAAATGAAAGTCCCACCGAGTAGCTGATTGCAGGAAAAGAGGGTGGTAGAGAATGAAAGACGATCGCCGTGAGTGCGGTACACCAGGGTGTTTTCTAGCTAGGCAAAGTCGTACTGTCATCAATAAGATGCCTAAGGTCTTCGCTAGTAAGGAGGTGATCTCTTGTCCTATCCATTGTCATTTGTAAAGATGCTTCGGTAGATATACACCCGTCAACGACAATAAGATGTTGTCTGCATAATATGTGTGCTGCCCAGACGGGATTAGTGTCGTTGACTGCCGTACCTAAGAGCCCGGAAATACCGGAGAAGGTATGGGTGTTAGTAAGCGTATAGTGTCTGTGCGGCAAGGAGGCATTCAAATACACGGCGAGCGGAAATTCCCTCGAGAGGTCGGTGGTACTGCAAGAAAGGTGGGGGAGACTTTTAACCCCCCCCCGGGATGCTGTCCCTTGGAATTCCTTCCTTGGCAGTTAACAGTTAGCAAGGCCCGGCGATGCCTAATATGCCAGAATGGATGTTCAGGTGTCGACCTTGCTTCAACCTGTACCTTTTTTGTGTGTTTGCAAGAGGCATATTGGACATGGCGGTACCTAATATGCCTACTTCGATGCATGAGGGCCGGCCTTGCGTCAGCCTTTACCCCTTTGCATAATGCTGCGACCCCTTGATAGTTGCTACTGTCAAGTTGATAATTGATCTCTGTAAATATGCTGTCATCTTTATGCCGGGACGTCGTTGTGAAGGTTTATAACATGGCGTACACTGGGGAGCCTTTATAAAAGTACAATGCTACATAGTTATGATGGGGCACCATTATGAAGGCGTTTCGCTTTCTTAATCTTTACCTGCCATAAATAGGTTGCAACCTTTATGAAGCTTGCAGAGCTCACACGAAGGTAAAAGTCTTGTCGCAAAGACATTTAATATGTTTACAAATATACATGCCCGATCCAGAATTCGAGTCCGGGTCCACCTACATGGCAGTCGACTCCGCTAAACACTATACCGGCCACGGGGAGTGAATTAATTCAGTTTGTTAATCTGTTTGATGGACCTTCGCGAGGATAACAGAACAGTACTGCATAAAAGAATAGTACTGCATAAAGAGAGCTGTACTGCATAAAAGAATGTGATTTTCAACTTAAATATGGGAATCTCCAACATCGTAATGTCGTGGCATCGTTATATAAGTAGAGTTTAGTTTCCTTATGTGATTCATGTATATATGGGAATGTAATAAAATTAAGTCACCTTTCTTGCAAAATCTCCTCCACTTGCATGACTATAATGTCACTGTTATGAAAAACGCCCGGAGTTGCTCAATAGGGACGGCACCATTATGATAAATATTGATTCTGCATTTAAGTATATTTTTACGCAAGTTTCCCCTTCCCGTATCAGAGGTGCCTGCATTTTTATGTTGGTTGTAATAATTCTCCTTTAAAAAGTTTGATTTTTAAATTGTCTTTCAAGTAAGGACCACGTTTAATATCTCATAAATTCAATCTTGGTATTGAGCCCACCAGCGGCCGAGCGGTAAAGACGCTGAACACTGGTAGTTCGGTCCGAGGTTCGAATCCTGCGAACGGACTGGCTGCATGGGCGTTTTCGTGGTTTTCCCCATGTGTAACGTGTATACGAGCCAGTTTCCCTTAGAAAGTCCTCCACGAAGGCATCCCTCCCCTTAGGCAGATAGCCCTAGTGTGCTTTGCCATAATTAAATACACCACACCCACAATCTTGGTATTAAATCTAGAAATGTCATTTAATTTTTGATACTGAAAAAGTGTCAATACGAAATTAAAGAAATAAAAATATCTTTTGACGGCTGCCGTAATCTTTTACACGCGTTTTGAATGATTTTTTTTTTAAATTCTAATCTCAATGTACTAATTACCAATTATGTGAGCTATTAAATCTCTAATCTATTATTTGAAATAAAAGGAACTGTATCCTGATTTGTTCTTTGAATACCATGTTAACTATTATTATTTTTATACAAGTATAATTAATCTTTCCTTAAATGAGATTGGAGTAGTTTTTTGGGCTGCTACACTCATTTTTAAAAAAATTTACTCTAAACGTTTTAATTATTAATATAAACAATTAAATGCTACTTTCTGCCAGAATTAACCACCAGTGGTCGAGTGCTTAAAACTTTGAACAATGGTAGCTCGATTCAGGTAAGAATCGCAGCAAACAGACTGGTTTAGACTGGCGTAGGTGCCTAGTAAGTTCACATTTGTGAAGTTAGTAATTAAGATCACCGAGTTTTTGGTGATGCGAAAGTAAGCCTTCTAAATGGTAATTTGATATACTACGTCACTAATAAATAAATGCATATATATGTACTTACACACCCACATACGCAGATACATACATAGTCACACATATGTAATATAAAATAAATTTAAAAAAAATAATGCGTTTAAAATTCATCCCCTATTCATTTAGGGGAAAAATATGTAAAAACCAAATACCGGAAGCACAGTGGCAAACTGCAAGAAAAAAAGGTGAGGAAACCATGCCAAAACCAAAAATAAGAAATTTACATCTTTCGCTATATTTACGCGCGTGCACTCAAATTTTGCTGATTTCTTTCAATCATTTTATCTTTTACTATTCGTTATGAAAATATTTGACTTTTCATATGTGACATAATATTACATTTATTTAGTTATCTTTTTTATTTATCTTGAAAATATTAAATATTTATATGAAAATATTTGACCTTTTTCATAAGCCCACCAGCGGCCGAGCGGTAAAGTCGCTGAACACTGGTAGTTCGGTCCGAGGCTCGAATCCCGCGAACGGGCTGGCTGCATGGTCGTTTTCGTGGTTTTCCCCATGTGTAACGTGTATACGAGCCAGTTTCCCTTAGAAAGTCCTCCACGAAGGCATCCCTCCCTTTAGGCAGATAGCCCTAGTGTGCTTTGCCATAATTAAATACACACAATTGACTTTTTCATATGTGACATCATATTACATTTATTTATATCTTTATCTTATTATCGTTATCTTTTTTATTTATCTTGAAAATATTTGTCTTTTTCATATGTGACATCATATTACATTTATTTATCATATTACATTTATTTAGTTATCTTTTTTATTTATCTTGAAATATTGAAAAAACGTTAAAAAGTAATACCGTGCTGCTGTACTTACTCATAGACACTGATCATTATATCTTCTGAAGCAGATACAGTGATGCATGAATTCATTCTTCTGTAGTAATCGAAAGACTTTTGGAATTCTGTGAACGTTTTTACGCGTTTATCAGCTGTAAGCATTTCAACACTGCATTTAGCATTCTTCCAAACGGTGTTCCTCTTGAAAACTTATTTAAGAGCATAGAATTAATTGGGATAGGAAAATATTTAACAGCTGTGATCTTAGGCTTTATTAGACGACTGTAAACTGTATTTTCTTTGGAGTTTTCCGTGTTGTATTTTAAATGTTTATTGAATTTTGGAGCCCACTGATGCTTAATTGAGAATAAGCCTTGAAACGTATTTGGAAGTTTTGTATGTATGCGTATTGTGAATACGGCAAAGCACACTAGGGCTATCTGCTTAAGGGGAAGGATGTTTTCGTGGAGGACTTCCTAAGGGAAACTGGCTCGTATACACGTTACACATGGGGAAAACCACAAAACGCCCATGCAGCCAGTCCGTTCGCGGGATTCGAACCTCGGACCGAACTACCAGTGTTCAGCGATTTTACCGCTCGGCCGCTGGTGGGCTATTTGGAAGTTCTGATTTCACACCTAGAAATATAAACTGCCGTCTTTTTGTAATTAATTCCATTTTAAATCATATTTACTTCGTTTGAAAAAATCATATTTATTAAATTCAATAATTTGCCATTTAGCAGGATTTTCTTTCAAATGTAAAACACTTATACTGAAAATAATTTTTTTGTGTTTTGAAAATTGTGGTATTTAATCCCCTGCCACCTTTGAAACATTTCGTACTTCATAATATTTCGGGCCGTTTTGCTTTACAAATTTTACATTTCGGTAAAAAAGGACTTACATTTTGGGTAAACCTTCTTCTATAAAAGCTGGTTTTCCCCCCTTCTTATTAAATATTCCTGCGAAGTTATTTCTAATTAAAATTTGCATGCTTTTAATGATTCAAATTTAGAATGTTTTTAGGATTTCTTTGTTTTTATCATGGCAAGTTCAAGAATCTTCGTGCGAATGTTTGCCCTTTTGCTGTATTTATTTCCTGTTTTCATTCGTTTGTTCCTCTCCGTTGATCCAAACAACTGTACGCTGCTGTCAGTGCGCGTAATCATTCACCCACACTTTGCTTGTGAGAAAATTTCTTGTTTTGTTCAATTGCATAAGCAGATTTATTCCACGGTTTCTTAATTTTCCTCATCTATCATCTCCAAATAAAAACTGAGGATTCTTAACTCAAAACAGTAATTTAGTTCGTTTTGATAAAAAAGAAGAAAACGTTTTTGTAACGATACGTCTTGAGTGTGAGCCTGAGTGATTGTTACGCAGTCGAGAACAAAAGGTCATTTCTTCCGGAACTGCTACAGCGCCACCTCTCGGTGAGAAATGTATTTTTTTCCTTGAATACAATTTTTCGTGATTAAAAAAAAAATTCTATGTCTTTCTATGTATTTCGGCGAAAATTGCGTCTGCTACTGTCTGTACTTTTCAGATTATCAAATTTTTGCTTTTTCTTTTACATTTGGATCACCTGGCATAAAAATCAAACTTTTCATGAGCCTTCAAAGATTAAAAAGTCCAATTTGAAACTGCTCATTATATTTCGATAACATAAACAGCAAGTGTTCCAAAACCTTTACGTGAAACATTCATGGAGGTATTCACGGTCGAATTCTAGTATTAGCTTGTAGAAACACTAAAATATTTCGAAGCAGGAGACATGAAAAATGAGCTTTGCCCTCGCCGGGACTCGAACCACGGACCTCTCGAATGCGCGCCGAGCGTGCTGACCCAATACCTCCTACATACAAAGCCAAGGTGCTTGAACGCTCTGACGTCACGAAAGTCGTCTCTCTACGTAAGTCGTTTTGATATTTTACATGCTATTATATATAATTTTATTGTTGTGAAGAAACTAATTTCAGACGAATATGAGCAAAACTTTTTATTTTCGGCTAATCCACGAGATACAGTGTGTAAAATTACTTTAAATTTACTTCATGAAAAATTTTTTTGGAACTGAATAACTGTGCAAAACTTCATAACCCTCAGATTATTTTGAAAAATATCGTAGAATCATCAACAAATACTTTTCTAAATAATTACTGCAAAAAGTTAAATGATAATCTTTTAAGCAATAATTTAACTAAGCAACGGAAATTGAAAACATTAAAAAAATAGTTTATATATGTAGCAGAAATGAAATATGTTATGTGTTTAAGGTACAAAATAAGAGAGTGAAACTAACCTATTTTTTCTTAATATTTTTCAGACTTCTAATTCACTTTTTTAAATGAATATTTTCTGCAGAATGTGTATAATATGTTGAATAAAAAAGTGCTTTTTCTATTTGTGTTGTGAAATCTTTGCCACCTATTCTAAAATGCATGCACGCATACACACACAAAAAAAGGAAATATTTGCAATTATCATAGAAAAGTGGTAAAGCTTTAAGGTCTGTTATATAATATACTAAGCTTTTTCATCATAAACTAAAGAAATATTCATTTTTAAAGATAAAATACTTTGTCAATTAATATTACTTTCGTTTATATTTTAAAATCAATATCTTAAAAATTTTCTAATCTTATTTTAATTGAAACAGACGTGTTTGTTACATTAATTTTAAACTGTAAGAAGGAAGTATGTACAATTTGTAGTCAAATACAATTCCAGATGACTAATTTTTATAGATATTTACTAATATATTATTTTCAGTTTATTTTATGTTTAATTCTGTCAAAGAAATAAAATTTCTAGAAATATAGTTGTACGTATACAGGGGAAAGTGCATCTGATAACTCTATAAAAAATAAACTAGAATAAAAAAGTACTTTCATTTCTTCCCAGCTGTAAGGCCTCATACATTTGTACTAAGTTATTTTTTCTCAAAGGGATTAACTGTAATAAAGAGTAATGGTGTACATGATGTCATTTCCTATTATTTCTAGTTTTTAATTGTACTGGTAGAAAAATTTCAGGTAAAAAATAAGTCTTTTTTTTTAATGCGTTTTACACCCTAGTTGTGCTACTTTCTTAATAAAGATCTGAAATTATTCTGAAAATTTTAAATCTTACCTTAACACTAAACTCCTTATTCCTTACAATTCTAAAAATTCAGGGCATTTGATCTATTTAGATGTTTTTAAAGTTTCTGCTGATTATCCTGATAAAAAAAATTCCAGTAAGTGCATATCAATTATATAACTTCATATTTATCATTTGCTAAAAAATTCTTAGATAAGTTACAATTAAATGATTTTTAGGAACAAAAATTTACTAGTTACAAGAAAATTATATATGTACATATTAAACAAAAGGGATGTTACAGACATTAAATGATAAGAATGAAACTTGAGAATTTTGAATTCCAAACAAGTGTAAAGTTTGTTGAATTTTTGCAATTTTCCTTTTTTGTTATTGAGAAAGATGCAATTACATATTCTTCAAAAAATAGGAATCTAATTGAAAAAGCTTAAATGTATGGAATTTTTTGCGCCTATATTGAAAATTAACACAGAATAAATACCAATATATGCTCAAAAATAGTATTTTTCATATTGCGCAAAAATGGTATTCAAATCAGAATACTCCAGGTTTATTATATGTTACGAAATTCAATCCTACAGTGAAGTGAACAAGATCAAAACCGGAAAATTACTAAACAAATATGTGTAAATAGCAAATGTTGTTAAAGACTGATATTGCAAAAATAAAACATGATTAATAAATTTAGGATTAGGGATTTTTAGTTTTAATCAACTCTTAACTTGTCATTATGCATTATTGTTGCCTTTTTATTAAGGAAGAGGATATTTAGTAAAATATATATTCAGAAAAACAAACCAGCAACAGCCAGATCTTAAACATGTATTTTATTACCACCATCTGAAGTATGTTAAATCAATTTCTGTTCTATTATTTTAAGTGTAAAATTATTTAAGAAAAGTTAAGATACGTATTTCAAATTAGGAAATGCAGTCGATGAAGGACAAATCGGATATACATAATTATTTATTTAAAACCAAATGACATAAGCCTTTTGCAAGGGGGGCGACTACGTTTAATTTTCTTTCGTCTTAAGGGAATAACAGTGATAAGTGGCTTCATGTGGCAACCATGCTGTCTGTAGATAAGGACGACTTTAGTGACGTAGTGTCAGCCGTGCCGTGGCTTTGTATGTAGAAGGTACTGGCTGACCATGGGGATTAGGGGACCCAGTCGCCAAGTCCTGGTGGTGAAGAATCACCATCCACCACCGTTTTTAGTTCGGGAGCCACTGAAGGGACATTAGGATTTTTGATGCAGAGAGACGTGAAAAATGAGCAATGCTCTTGCCGGAACTCGAACCACGGACCTCTCGAATACGCGCCGAGTATGCTGACCACTATACCACGGAGGCATGCTAAGAAGGCGGGACCTTACAAACTGAAATTCCTTTTCAGTGCCCGTTACTAAGCAGTTTCTAGCAGATATAAGAGAAGAAACTGTAAAACAAAAATTTTACAGCACGGAGTATTTGTATAGGATCAGTGTTAAGGAATTGAAGCCTGTAGTTGCCAAAACATATGACATCGTCCCAGTGTTTAAGATAGGTTGCACAATAAAAGGACTAGGTAAATGAAATCATAAATAAATTTCTGCTTGAGAGATTTCGCATCAATTTAATATGCTGATAAACGTTCATCCACGCTGAAAATAATAATAATAATAATATTGTTGCGTTCTACGGGTTTGTGGATTTGGAGTGATTGATGACAGAATTAAAAAACAATTTATTTAGCCAGTATTACTCAAGACAGTTGCAAAAGCACGTTTACAGTCGTCGAAAAACTACAGCAAACACGCTGAAACAATCAGCTACACAGCCTTCAGGCTATCAGGCTATAAGAGTGAAGACAGCTTCACGGCAAAGTACTGAAGTACAACTCCCGACTCGGGCGATCTTTCTCGAAGCTCAACACATTCAAAATAAAACTCAACGATACACTGCTATTCCGAGTACAGGCAGGGTTTATATAGATTTTTTTTTTTTTACCTGCCTTCGAGAACATTCTTGGGGCAAACCGGTTAGAATTTGTTCTAGAATGTTCTCGCTCCGTCTGTGGCAAATCGCCAATTATGTCGCCAAACGGGCGATTTCGTGCCAAGGCAACCTTAAAACCACTTTGAGAGGAAGCTATTTTACCGCGGCTGGGCATTTCGTAACAATATGTTGAAAAACGTTCCCTTTCATATTTTAGATTAGAATCGTGTTACAAGTTTTTTTTTTTTTTTTAAATTTTTATTTTACTTATTTTACTTTTACTTATTTTACGTTACTGCCTTTTATTAATACGGAAGTGAAAGTTCAACTGAAACTGCCTTTTGATCTGAACTTTAGATCTGTGGCTGATCAACTGAAACTGCCTTTTGATCTGAACTTTACTTTAGCAAATTTAATGGTAGCAGTTTCACAAAATTTTCGTAATTTAATCCACCTCTTGTACATGAAAAGAAAGGAAAAGTGCGATTAAGTATTTATATGATGAAGTCATATTTAATAATTCACTGTAGAATATTTTGGTGAACAATAAAATGAAAGTGTACAATTAGTCTTAGAAGTTTTTTATTTACTTTATTTAGATCACTTACTTTGTTTAGATCAAAATCATTCCTGAGACTTATATAACATTAGATTGCTTAAAAATTTCTCTGTAGAGGTAAAGTAGCTTTTTTTTAAAAAGGGTATACTTGCTTTAATTTAAAATAAAGAAATAAGCAAACAATTAAAAAATATAACCAACTAATAACTTCAGTGTTTTGTTACTGTGTTTATTCAGTCATCCCCCTCCGGCAAGGCAGTTTTTTTCAAACTATATCTCTTTTGTTTTATCCAAAATATATATTTGCATAGCCCTTTGTAGAATCACGCTTATCAAAGAAAATTCATTGCCGATGAAATGTAGTTTTAATGTATGTCCTTACTACGAATGTGGGATTCAGACAAGCAAGAAGTGAATTAAAAAATAAGAATAAAGAAAGTAAAGCTTTCTGCAAAGACTGAAGTACTACAAGACTTAAAGCTTTATCACTATCGTTATCTGTGGGAAAATAACGTGTTGACGGCCTAATCCGGATTCTTCTCCGAATAATCAGGTTACGAAGTGGATCATGTCCTACGAATTGTGCCCCAGATTTAAATAATAATTGTTCATTTGGTATTAATCGATAGCACGTTCGTTTCCTTCTTCGAAATCGAGAATGGCAATCAAGAACTATAGTCTGATCTAAGAAGATGCGAATTATAAGAAATAAAAACTCATTAAAATTTATGAAATTTTTTAAAATCTAAAATCTTGTAATGAATTACGCTAAATTTACCATTTTTTTATTAAAAATAAGACGCTATTAATAAAACAGCTGATAGACATGAACGCAGTTATTATTAAAAATGAATAAGTATTGATTGCAAGTTGAATTTCAGAGAGGCTTTTAAATTAATTGCCTGCTATTTTCGGTCATCACGAGAAACTGAGCTTTGAAAGGGGATGGAATTTCACTTTCATAAGTGCTCTCGTATTACGCATATATTGAGTTTGCTTTTATCCTTAATTGTCTAATAATTATCTGGCGGTATAAGAGTAGATAGCTGGGTATATTTCTGAGCAATAAATTTATGATTCGAATAGAGATTTTTAACTTTTGAATAGAAGTTCCTTAGACTTTACTTGTACATCGTAATTTTCAATAGCTGTATTGCTAGCATGCTTTGCCATAATTTACGTATTTATCCAGGCTAATCCTGTAGTATTATGGTTTGCTTTCCTGACTGAAGGGATAGTCAAGAATTGAATGAATAAATTGATCAAGGTCAAATTAAGTGAATCCGATAGTTAAATGGAAATAATTCACATCTAGTTATCGACTTACCAGTTATCGACGGGTAAAGCACGTCATTTGAAACCCGTTCTGAACTCGTTCTCCAGCTAGAGACCAGGTTATTGAAGTGACATCTAACTACAGTAGAATCCTTGGAAGGGATTGGGGAGGCTGTCTACCGTTGCTGTGCTTGAAAATAACTTGTCCCGACTGAAGACGCTTAGGAAGATCGAGCAAATCCCGTCATATAAGCTGATAAAATCAATATTACACGATTCTTATGGTTGAATAGAAACTACTTGGTGCTGGCTATCGGCTTCTAATATCCCACGAGGAAAGCTATTGGACTTTCTGATTACAATCGCCACGAATCTTTCAGGGATGATCAAGGATGTTTCAAAACAAATAAAAAGTGTGGCAATTTCGCAGTTGCCCGCTAATCCATAAAAGGACGCAAAAAGCTGGCTTACATTCGCAACTTTGGCAGCCACAGATTTTCAAATATAAGGAATTACAATATTAGGAACATTCCTTGAGTAGTGTGATACGGAGCACAGGAACATTCGACCGTTAACAAATAGTGATATGCAATAATAAATACATTATATGATTAGCCAAATGGCTCGTAGTGTATTACAAATATTAATGTGGGAGGTGACACAGAAATGCACAGTAGAGAACTTTATTCTAGTGCCCTTTGATAAACGAGTTGTACGGGAATGTTTACCCTGTTAGGGCAGTAAAATTCCGTAGCAGCAGGTGCCCGATTATAACAAAACAACAATGAACAAAGTTGCAGCGAATTGTGTTGACTCTTGAGACAGGTGACATAATGGAACGCAAAAAGTTCAGCGAATTCGCCAGCATATGCCCATCAAATTCTTGAAGGCGCGGAACATGGGACTCGATTCCGCTTCTTGTGTTTAAAGAAGTAGGACAAATAAGGAGCAGTCTCAATTTTAAATCCAGCACATCTTTCCTTCACCACCTCAAGCGCTTGTCCGGTTGTAAATTAAAATGTGTACGACATATATACTTATTACGACTCTAGTGTCATCTTTACCTACTAGTAATGTCTGCTTCAACTTTGCTTGTAACCCTTGCCTTATCCTACCACATTACTATGCCGAAGAATGGCATGTGTATGACCTATGGCAGCTTTATGATACTGTTCAGAATATAAAGCCTTAAATCGCGCAGATAAATTGCGTTTGTCAATCTATGGCTGCAGACATAATGTCGGCACGTGTCATTTTGCACGTCCTATGTTATGTTATGTTATGTTATGTTATGTTATGTTAGGGCGTAGCCTGGCCCACTTTGCAAAACAGAGTTTGCCCTATGGCCCTATACGGGCTACGTCCTATGTTTTGAAGTTATGGGCGAATGGGAAATGCCAGATTTGCGCATTTCGTTTTATTGATATGCTTAATTATTATCCCTTAAATTTCGTGGCGATTGCCATCAAGAAGTCCAGTAGCTTTCTTCGTCAGTTGGTAAAGACCAATTACTGTGTCCGATTTCCCTCTGTGTCCGATTTCCCTCTGAAACCTAGGTTACTGTTATAGTCTTGCCTTTAGGACTAAATGAAAGGCGCACGTTCTTTCTTTTTAATTTAAGTGTTTGAGTCGCCTTGAGCGGTTTTATAATTAGTGAAAGCTGTTTTTTAGTGTAACCTCCAGGTTGAAGATTCATCTCCTGCGTAAGGGCTTGGTTGTCTGTGTCAGTCTTTCTCCTCTTTTCAGGGGTACAGTATCGGTTTGCTCGATGATGAGATGGCTGCAAAAACGGGTGGGTTCGGTCTTTTCTGACAAATGGATCTTGAGCAAGTGTTCGACCAATTACGAACATTAAAATAATTAAAATTTAAAATAAAATGCTGTCTTAGTCAATCGGCCCATTGGTGGGAATTTTTTTAGGGGTGTAAGTCCTGTTGTGCTGTATTCACATGCACGTTTTTATGTTTGTATTCGAAAGTGGAATAATATTTTACCACTCAGCTTTTCTCTTTTGTACATTCTGATGTGCATATATATTTTCCTCCAATTCTGATGTGAATATCAAAATTCAGTTTGTCAACAAGCAGCTAATATTAGCAGATAAGTATTATTATTTCTTTTAAAACAGTGCTCATAGTTCTCATACACTGCTATCCCTTTCCCTTCCCTCTAAAAAGTAAGTATACTGTTAGGATATGTACAGGCGCGGTGAGATAGCTTCCCCGCAAGGCACTTTTAGGGTTGCCACATTTGGCGAGAAATCGCCCATTTGACGACAAAATAGGCGATATTCCACGGACGGTTGGAGAACCTTCTGGAACGAATTCTTACCGGTTTAGCCCAGAATGTTCTCGAACACAGGCCGAAATCGAGTTGACAGCCGGGCAACAAGTGCCGAGTGGGTCGTCGAGTGCACCGAAGGAGTCTCTTAGTGTATCGCGGTTAGTGCATCGTCGAGAGAGCGTGTTGAGCTCCGGGAACGACTGAACCGAAGAGTCAGGAGCTGTGCTCGTGTGTCGTCGAGTGCATCGCGAGTTGTAGCGTGGAGCGTCTCGATAGTACGTGGAGTTCCGAGAACGAACAAGCAGAGTCAGGAGCTGTACTCTGGTGCTTTGCAGGAAGCTGTCTCCACCTTGATAGCCTGATAACCTGAAGGCTGTGTGGCTGATCGTGTCAGCGTGTTTATAGTAGTTCATCGACGACTGTAAAACGTGTTTTGGGAGCTGTCCTAACAATACTCACTAATAAAGTGTGTTTCGATACTTCATCAAGTGTCGTCGTTATTCACTCCAAATCTACGAACGCCATACGAACGTGAAGGAAGAAAATAACGTCTAATATAAGAAAGAACTGGTGTCAGAAGAAAGGAAGAGAAAAACGTAACAACACGTTACTTTCATTAGCATTATGTAGCGATTATGAAAACATGCTTTCTTGTTTAGCATCGTTCTACTTTTCATTCATATTATTTCTTTACCTGATTTCAAATCAGTCATACATTACTCACAAATAATTGGATACTGAATTCATTGTTTAATTTTCCAGCTGTCTGATATTTTTTAATTTATAAGAGGTTGATCTTATGTGACATGTCAAAGATCAGTCAATTGACTAATATGCTATCAAGGTACATTCTGTTCTCATTTTTATTATAAATTTATGATAATTTATAATATTTTAATCGGCTTGTGATGCATTTTTAGTATTTATTCCCGAATGAGATTAGTGTGCTATAAAAAATTTCTCAGTTTGTAATAATATTTAGTACTGCCTAGAAGTATTAAATATTGGCTAAAAGTCGAGGATTGATAAAGCTATTTGTACTTAAAAAAAAAAAAAAGAAAATCTGTTAAGTTTATTCGTTTTTAAATTTGAAATCTCCCTCCTCCTTTTTTGTTAGCAGGTGTAGGGTATAATTTAGTTTCAGTCGGACAAAATCCTCTCAGTGTTTGTTTTCTCTTTTGAAAATGATCCCGTAAGGGATATTTATTATGAGCTGCAAAATTAAATGAAAGAAATGTTCAAAATTGGAGGTAAAGTAGTTTAAACGGAATTTGCTTTTCTTAGGGTCATGTATACGTATTAAATATTTTCATTACTTATAAATTATATTATTCTTAATGCGAGGTGTTTGAAAACATTATTTTCAGCAACTGCATTTTTTTAGTGTCTTTAAATTAATAAATTGAACAATAAATTGAAAAATGTACCTCTGTCGCGGATTTTTTTCGTCCTCCCGGTGGAGAAACATTTCATATATGAAAGAGCGTGCCTTTTTAGAATTAGTTTTCTTAGATGTCCCTTTTCTGTCGGTTTTCTTTGTTGTGACACATCTTTTTATTTGAATTTGAAAATACCTTTGCTCGTTAGAACACATTAAATACATTTTTCATTTACCCTGCATTTTTTTTTTCTTTTTTTAGTCTCGAAATGAAAATTAATTTTACCGTTTCTCTCCTCCCCCGCCAGGAAGACGTTTTCTCAACATTTATTTAAATTTGGCACTGTTTCCCCTCTTTTAACTTAGTTCGAAATAATGAATTAATACTCTATAAGGTGTTTTCTCCTTCTTTCCAGCATGCCTTCGTGGTGTAACGGTAGCCTGCCTGGTGCATTTTACCTTTACAGCACGAATACCGCGTATTCCATAGGTCCAGATTTGAGTCCTGCGGAAGGCATTGCTTATTCTTCAGGTCTCCTACTTCAGTAAAAGTAAAGACTCTACAGTGGCGCTCGAACTAAAAGGTGGTGGACAATAATTCGTCACCACCAGGATGTGGCGATTGGGTCCCCTAATCCCCAGTCGTCTTTTAAAAGGGGAAGTGCGTACGGTATTTTTACCCTTCTTTCAGCATGCCTTCAGAGTAACGGTCACACTCCGCGCTTATTTGAGAGGTCCAGGTTCGAGTCCCGGCGGGGGCATTGCTCATTTGTCATGTCTCCTGCTTCAAAATAGTCTAATGACTCTACAACTATGACAATTGCCTAATGAATAGTAACTGTTATAATGAGTTAATGGTGTTAAGATTTGATTAAAATGCCATATTTTAGCTTTAAATACAATTATATGATGCGTTAATTTAACGTAGATTTAATAACAATGATATTTTCCTTTTTTTCCATTCTGTAATAAAATGTTTTAGTTTGACTTAAATAAAAATTGAAAACTGTGTGTAGCTGATTGTGTTCTTTTTTAAATAAATATAAGTATAATATTGTTACGTTTTTTCCTGATACCAGTTGTTACGTTATCTTCTTCCTTCACGTTCGTACGGAGTTTGTAGATTTGGAGTGAATAACGATGAAGAACACACTTTATTTAGCCAATATTAATCAGGACAGCTCCAATAACACGTTTACACAGTCGTCGAAGAACTACGATAAGCACGCTGGAACAATCAGCGACACAGCCTTCAGGTTATCATTCACTGCGAAGCACCAGAGTTCAGCTCCCGACTCTGCTTGGTCGTTCTCGGAACTCCACGTACTCTCGAGACTCCCCACGCTACAACTCGCGATGCACTCGACGACACACAGAACACAGCTCCCGACTCTTCGATTCAGTCGTTCCCGGAGCTTAACGCATTCTCTCGACGATGCACTAACCGAGATACGCTAAGAGACTCTTCGATGCACTCGACGACCCACTCGGCTCTCGCTGACCGGCTGTCAACTCGATCAACTCTGCGCTGAGTGACTAACTCGAGACTAACTATCTTGCACTCTAGACGAGACACCAACTATCTCGCACTCCGACTGTCTGCAGGTTTATATAGTTTTTGGCTTGTGTTCTAGAACATTCTGGGCTAAACCGATAAGAATTCGTTCCAGAATGTACTCCAACCGTCTACGGCATACCGCCAATTTTGTCGCCAAATGGGCGAATTCTCGCCAAATGTGACAACCCTGCCTTCCCTTGCCATTTTATGGCATCCCTAAACCTGCTTTGCGGGGAAGCCATCTCACCGCGCCTGGACAGTTCGTAACAATATATATGAGCATTCCGAATCTACTTAAGTTTGCGTTTTATGTAATAGAGCTATAATGTAATTTTATAGACCTGTCCTATAGGGGAAAAAAATGATACGGATGAAAAGGAATTTTAAACGGAGTTTAGTGACTTTTTGCAAGATAGTCTGCTTCGGATGGGTTCTATTATCAATTAGTTAATTATTAGACAATCTTCCACTTGTATTATAAAATTTCCACTTGCGTTCAGTATTAACAAACTCAAATAACTCAAATTGTCGTGTGACTTTAAATAGTGTGTTTTACATAGATTTGACATGTAGCTTTTTAAAAGTTAAAAATAATGATGAGATTTTTCAAGCAGTTTCTCTTTTAGTTATAACTAGTAATATTTGCAGGAATCATCCCTACTTATTTCTGAACAATAAATAACATATCTAGATGAAAACGTTCCGAAAGATGCGAAAAATAGATGTAGCATAGTTAATGATACTATAACAATTTAGGCCAGTTTCCTAAGGATACTTACATTCAATTGAACGTGTTCACTTGACTTTACTCACTATGTAGAGACTTGAGTTTTTTGGAGCAAGAAACTGTCTAGCCCTCAGCAGAATACAAGCAACTTATCTTCCTACTGCTAGTTGGACTTGCCACCACTTACATTACAAGAGCACATACGGAGAAACGTGATAATTCATTATATATTCGCCGTTTTAAAGGAGGCACGAGATTAATCCCACCAAATTCAGATGGTAGCGAGTTGTCGTGCTCCACATTTAGTTTAGGTGTCACTGCAGAGAAGTCAGGAGTTCTTGGAACGAGAAAGATGAGGAAGCATGTATGCCCACACCAGAACTTGATCTACAGATCTTCCAATTTCTAGCTGAATGTGCCACCATTTACATCACAGGAACACATAAAGCGATAATTCATTATAACTACTACAGCCGCGTGTAAAACATATACTTTGAAATGATTATTACCGACAAATTTGGATTCTGACCAAAGATCAGGAAATCTTTGAAGATCTGTAAATTGCCGACAAATTTGGCGTTTGTAATTAATGAATGTGAAATAAATATTTGACGACATAAATTGAGCAAAAGGAAATCAAAAACAATTTGGAAAACCATCGACCGGAAATAATGGTTGTATTTAAAATCATTAACTAAGCTGAGCATTGGGTAGACTTCTAAATATTGAGAAAGCAATAAGGGACTTCTAAGTATTGAGAAAACAATAAGGAAATACAGCCAAGTAGCTAGTTTGAAGAGTTTTTAATTACTTATTTACCATTTTTAAAAATAATTCTGGCAGAAGAAATCTTTTGTAACCTTAGATTAGGAATTTCTGATAATATCATTTGATAGGTCGGTCGACCAAATAATAATTAAATAGTGGAACTCGAGAGAAAGGTAATATGTCACATCTTGCAGAGAAATGAATTTGAGTGTTCGATAACAGTGTGAAGATTCTACGCCATTCCTCGCCAGTGGCGAGATGAGCTAATACATTTCAGCGTAAGCACATTCAGGAGTTTGAAATGCTATATTTAGTTTTCCGTGTCATCGAAGACTTGAAGTAAGACTTTAATGAAATAGGTGACTGATGGTTCTAGATTGGATCTTTCGTTGACAATGTGACCATATTCTTCGCTCAGAACAAAGGCCTTTGGGTTAAATAAAGCTTTATAAATGAAAGATCCTATGTTATGTGTATAGGACTGACATTTTCTCTGAAACATCCTAGTTTATTTCTAATTCACTTTAAATTGTATGAAAAGAATTAAATTTGTTGTTAATTAGAGCTTTAAGATGAAAATCTTTTGTCGTCGGAATTTCATTTGTTATTTATTTTAAGCACTTTTCTTCATTGGAATAAAATTTGTGCGGTTTTACTTTCTTTCATTAAGTAAACGAAAGTAAATACTGAGTTGATTTAATTTTTCAAAGCTTAAATGATTTCTCTTTTCCGTTTCCATATATGTTGTGTCCTTCCTCTCTTTGTGGAACATAACGTACGATAGAAAATAAACATTAGTTTTCAAGCCTTTGTGCTTTAAATTTCCATGATTTTAAATATGTTCTTTTAAAAAGCATTCTGTTTACATTAGGCCGCCGACTGTCTTTAATATTATTTCATCTGCTATCCTTCTTTCAATAGGTAGTTTTTTAGAAGTTTCATTATCCCGTGTTAGGAGTATTTGATTTGTATATTACTTCCTGTTCAGTCATGTAATAAGAGCACTATTGCCTACGGAATGCTGTTACCTTTTCCAAGTGAAGGATTGCACCACTAACCAAAGAACAAGATTTAAGTCTTCCTGTGCTTACCGTGCTTCCCTGTATTTTCATCCTGTGATGTTTCTTAAAATTAAAGGATATATTAATTATTTTTTGACCCAGGGCACCATTCGATTTATTACATGTTTTTGGTCGATGCTTCTTTTTATTATTTTATTGATAATTTCGAAGTTGAGTTTATTAGTCTGTTTATTGCCATTGTCTGTTAGATAGCTATTTACCCTATGAAACTATGGTAGTATTGAAAGGTTAGACACACACATACTAAAAAAAAATTGAGACTTATATTTGAATATTTAGTACAAGGTCTGTGCAAGTAAATTTCGATAATACAAATGTGAGGCTATAGAAACATTAGGTTATTTCGAAGCAGGAGACATGAAAAATGAGCAGTGCCCTCGCCGGGACTCGAACCACGGACCTCTCGAATGCGCGTCGAGCGTGCTGACCACTACACTACGAAGGCGGGAGAAATACCTTATATACTCCCCCTTTTAAAGGGCGAGTAGGATTTTAGGGTCCCAGTCGCCAAATCCTGGTGGTGAAGAATCATCATTCTCCAGCTTTTAGTTCGGGCGCCACTGTAGAGACTTTAGAATTTTTTGGAACCAGGAGACTTGAAAAATGAGCAGTGCCCTCGCCGGGACTCGAACCACGGACCTCTCGAATACGCGTCGAGCGTGCTGACCACTACACTACGAAGGCATGCTAAGAAGTTGGGAGAAATACCGTATAAGGCATAGTGCATAATATTGCTGCCATGCTCGAAATTCTTAAAATCAGCATTTTTAGTCAATCGTAGCCTTTTCATTCATGCTAAATAATTAAAGATGTTTTACAGCAGGCAGAGTAAAATTGTTCATTCAGTAAATTTTTTTATAAATCATATACAGTATTTATATTTTTTGTGTGACGTTTTATTTCGTTATTAAAATTAATAAATAAAAACATATTCAAAATTCTTTTATGCGTTGTATGATAAAATGATGTATTTGAGAGAACAACGTAAAAGAGCTGATGAGGTGCTGTTTGTATGTCTAGATACCAGGCTTTATAAATTTTATCATGTATGGAGAAATTTTAAAACTGAACTTTCCTGTCGTTCATTTACATAAATAAATAAATAAATAAATAAGTAAAAAATAATAATAATAATAAAAAAAAAACAACTAGATGCAGTTTTAAGGCAGATAAAATGCCTTTCAACAAATATTCTATAAAAATTTCCAAGTGCCATTATAATTTTTCTCCGATTTTTCTTCTCCTCAAGTTTTCGTAATCTAATGTTAGCTCTCTAGAGAGTTCATGTCTTTTCAATATTCTGCGGCAAATTAAATCTGCTTCGTAAGAACTGCATAAATAGTGTAGTACTTTCGTTCAACTTCAGATTTAAATAGGATTAAGCACTTGACATTTCATGCAAATTTTTGAGTTGCTTATTTATTCCCTTATTTTTTATCGTTTCAGTTGTGTTCGGTTTAAAATATACTTAGATATCCTTTCCTTGTTCATTAGAATACTTAATTCTTGTCTTGTTTTATTTGCATGGATCTTGTAGTTTTCCTTCATTTAAAGATAGCATAGATTAAACTTCATCAATATATATATATATATATATATATATGATGTACCAGCTTTCGTCCGGAATAAATGGATTGGTGAAGAATCATAAATGTAGTCGTAGCTTAAACTATCAGACGATAAGTTTAAAAAACAGGATCCATTTTTTATTATTCAAGAGAAATAGCAGTTACAAAATCAGATATCCGGAGTAAATAAAAAAAATTACTAATAAATTTTTGTATGAAGTTTACTGCATCGTTACATTAAAGAAAAGCCCCCGATATTCCTTTGCGAGTCCTTTTATAGCCTCTGGAAAGGCGGAGCTTCCAAGAAATGACGTCAGCCACTCCAGTTCGCTTTAAATATTTCCAGGACCATTCTATAACTGTACGTGTAGAAAAGGTGGGAAAAACAACTTGACTACGGGGCTGTGGATTTAATTCCACGTACTTTCAAATAAGAGACCATCGCCATTAAAAATGAAAAAGAACATACAGTTAGAAATTTAAGTGTAATTTTGACTATGGAATTTTATTATTACATATATATATATATATATATATATAATTAAAGGGGAATATTCCTGTTAAAATTTTTATTTTTCAAATTGTATTAAGAAAGCTAAGAAAGTAAAAGAATTACAATTTGAATTCTAAAAACATTCCAATTTACAAATTCGTAACTCTTCGTCTAAAAATATTATTATATATTAAATATTATTAGTAATATTAAAATTTTTCTAAACTGTTTAAAATTTAAAAAAGTTAATATTACTTAAAAATTACGAATTTGTAAATTGGAATTTTTTTAGACTCCAGTTTGTTATTCTTTTACTTTCTTAGCTTTCTTAATTTGAAATATAAGAATTTTAATATTAGTATTTCCATTTAATTATAATTGTAATTAAATCATTGCAGCCTAGGCGCAAGGATTCTTAATAGTCCTTTCTTACATTTGATTATTTGTTAATATTTTTATATATATACATATATGTCTCCAGCTCTGTATTGGGTAACATAAACACTCTGTAATTTATCTTCCATTCAAAATTAATTAAAATTGTTCATTTTTAGATTTTACTTTTGAAGCATTGATATACGTTGCATGGCCTGATAATGTAGAACTGATATGACCATTCATTTAGTATTTGTTGCGTAAGTAGCGTTAATGTAACTATTTATAAATTTATTATTGATCATAGATAGAATGTAGTGATAAATTTCCTGGACATAAATAATAATGGTAACAATATTTGTATATAATGTTGATGTAGAGCGTGAAAGTTATGAAAAGAGTTGAGGTTAATAAAAATTAAATGCTTTTTTATATTTCTGTTTGACGAGTCCGCCATTTCTGTCATACCTTTTCTTTCAATCTTGCTTACCCTTTTCCTTGATTGGCTGCGGCTATAATGAATTGCCCCGATATTTGCTACAAGACATTCCTCTGTTATCCCCCCTACACCTATCTGTCTTTCATTGTTTAAAAGAAGCAGGTGTACAGCTGCATTTTAGTGGAGGCAGAGTTCCTTCTCGTGGTATTCACTCGTGAGAATTTTGCTTTGTTTCAACTTCGCGTCTTCTTTCTTTATTGCTCATCCTCTTGTAGGTCGTGGTATTTTTTCTCTTCCTTCTTTTCCTTTAACAGGTGCATGAAACTCTTCGATTGCTTGAACACCCTCTTTTTTATTAATCTCTTATGTCTTTTGTTGACTACTACTTTCTACCTCAACTGCATCATTTCGGCTTTGTTCTTTATACATACCATGTCATCTGCCAAAGCGCCTTCTAATTCCTAATTCTTCAATGAATGCATTATGCATTCATTGAAGTTGAATGGGAAAGAAGCGTGATCTCAGTAAAATATGGCAAGTTTATTGGTAATTTTTCTAATTTCTGTTACAATTTTATTGGTGAACAGATAATTCTATCCACATTACTTGCTGTTGTAACAGAAAGAACACACCGAAGATCTGAATTTGAAAGAAAGTAATAATAAGCAATACGAGTCGGCGTAACATCAGTAAATTCGCGGGACTGTTGCTTCGGATGATGATGATAAATAATGGATGAATTATGCATTTCTTTTTCTGGAACGTAAGTCTTATGCTCTTTGGCGCGAAATTTCATTGCGAAACTTTTGACCGATGTATTATTAATTAACTGGCAAAGAGTGAAAGCGCATCTTGCTTTCGAGCAACTGTGGGAGATAAAAGGTTAAGCATCAAAATCGGAATTTTATTAGTAGGAGAAAATGCTGTTCAGAAAGTTAAACGTTATGTAATGACATGAAAATTAAACTTGTAGAATTGCATTCCGGAGCAAGAAGTTAATCTCAAACCAGTCTAAGAGTCCGAGATCTTAGTGTACAGTACAATTGTTATTCAAGATTAGAAGCTTTCGCAGTTTGGCCGAAATTTCTCCATCATCTTCAAACAGTTCCACGCCATCCATGCTAAACAATTAGTTGGTATGAAACAGGAATCATTTTCACAATTTTTAAGCATCATACTTTTGAGATTTTCCAGTTCCCAATAGACAGTTACACTCCTTGATGTTCATACTACAAATTTTTATGGTAGACAGAAGAACTGGGATTCACATTTTGGCAGTTTTCGCCAGTGCATCTTTAGTCGTTAAATATCAACATCTTACGGATTAGCCTAACCTTATTGGAGTTTAAAATTTTTCCTTTGTAATAGCAAGAAACATCATGCCAAGCATTACCCCTCTTTTTTTAATATTTCTCTGCATCAGATTTTGAAACACGACTTCATTCAAATTCATAGGCCTTTGTCTGAAGAATTTCTCCAGATATTTGCAGACTGCGGCTTCTGTGAATGGTGAATCATTCACCAATGTTTCTTCAGTATCCGTATTATCGGTCTTTGTCAACTTTTTCTTCATAACCAAAATTTTTTCCAGCAATAGAAATTAACAAGGTCTCTTTTTTTTTTTTAACGATACCAACTGTACGGTAGGATAAGCCGTTTTCCCTTCAGATATTGGTTTAAATATCTCCATGCTCTTATATTTTTAACAATACTTACCTTATTTTGAAAGCAGAATGCTTTACGTTTACAGCTCGCCATACGCATGAATTTTCGACCCAGAAAATTTTCATCAATATAACGAACGTTAAGAGAATTGGGTCAGGATTATACAAAATTTTGACAATCTTGAAAAATTAGAAAAGGAAGAGGATTTCATCGTTAATATATCCGATCCAGTGACGGATAAGAACGCATTCGTTTTCTCCAAGAGAAGTACTTTGCTTCAAAGCAAATGTGCAGTAGCCGTTATAAAAATATCCTAAATCTTGCAAAAGAATGCACCTCCTACAGAACTTGGGAGAGCATTTAAATACTTGTTTAAAACAAACCAATAAAGATAAAAAATTTCTATTCTGTAAAAGATGAATCATCTATATATCCCTCACCCTCATAATAATCTATTCACTCCTTCCTCAATACCGAAAATTTTCTTCATAGTATCAGCCATTAACTGACCTCTTGTCTTACAGCTGAATCAGGGTTGAAATGGAAATTGGAGAGCTTATAAGGTATTTTCTCCATCCTTCCTGCATGCTTTCGTGGTGTAACTGTAGCGCACTCGACGCGTATTCGAGAAGTCCAGGTTCGAGTACTGGCAAGGGCATTGCTCATTTTCCACGTCTCTAGCATAAAAAAAAAAAAAAAAAAAAAAAAAAAAAAAAACCAATGATTCCACAAGCTCATTTAAGTTCCCTGGCTCAGTGGTCAATGTGTGACACCATATAGGCTCTTAAAATATGGTTATTGCATGTTTTAGTTTTCTGAGGACTGATTTTCACCTAGCTCCCCTAACCTTTGCTTACAACGCAGTGAAAAATGAAGGTGGAAATAAAAGAAGAGTATTTGTGTTTCTCGCTATGCTAGTAGCCTAAATATGGGCGATTTTAAGAGTTGATAATTTTTCAATTAAAACTTGCAGAAATTCTGGGAAATAATTATAAAAAATACAAAAAGTAAAATTTCAGTTTAAGATATGTATGAAGTTCCTTATATCTGATTTCCATAAGTTTGGAGTTTTTTATAGCCGTATAAAATAACATTAATGTGTAGGAAGTAGGACGGGAAAGGAAGGTTCATTTTCGTTATACCCAGTGATTCGTTACAAACCGTATGTGTATACACCTTAATGTGTCAATATATGCGGACGCGTCGGGAAATTGGAACAGAGAATTGAGACTAAAGTTTTTTGACATAGTTTATTTAATTTATTAAAAAATTGTCGCGCAAAGTTTCAATTGTGTGTTTCAGCAAAACGCGTAATGGAGTTAGCTTGGTTTGAAATTCATTTAAAAAAATTTCCCTTGAAAAGGCAGAATGAACTTCGAATTGGGCTAATTAACCATTTGCCGCTTCTTAATTTTAATATTTGTTATATTTTACCTTGATCAATTGATTAGTATTTTACTGTGTTTTATAATCTACTTTTTTCGTTTAGCATATAGGCTACTATCTTTATTTTATCTCGTTCAATTTTTTTTTTTTTTTTTTTTTTTTGTGTGTGTGTGTGTACTGTGTTAAAAATTACCCAATTTGTTTAGCATATAGCTTTTTTTATTAATTTAACTTGTAAATATTCAAATATTTTTTTTTCTCCTATTTCACACATTTCATAGTAATTAAATATGCTTATGTTGGAGTTTTCACGGAGCCACAGTTTATGGTAACTTTTTGACGTGCGCACTAAAATTTATCTTCTAATTTCCTTAATTTTGCAGCACAATGCGCAAAATTTTGACCAAAATTGGTGTTTTTTCATTTGTTCTTACAACCTTACTTATAATGCATGTGTATAACACGCGCAAAGAGAAAGAGAGAATGTTGCCAGATTACCATGCTTTAAAGTTCTTTCAGCAAAATAAATACAAAAATTGATTCTAAGCTCATTTAACAAAAATCTAAGAAAAGGTGCATAGCATTTTTCACACATACATACTTTAACAAATTTTATGGCTACAGTAAATAAATACAGCGAATTAAACTGAGATTTTTTTTTATTTTTTGAAAAAAATTAAAACAAAGATTAATTAGACCCTAAAATTCTAAGATGTATTGGTTTAAAGGAATTTGCTAATTATTCGTGCACAATACACACATAGCTATAATAAAAATGATCAGATTTTATGAGTATGCTAATGCATATGTTAGTAAAATCTCAATATATACTTTTAATGGTTCTTAAATTTATTTATGAAAAAAGTAAAATAATTCTTGCTGTGGTTAAACTTTTTTTTTTCTTTTGTAAACTGAAGGATTTATAAATCATTTCGTTAATTTTGTTTTGTAGCACTCTTTATCTATTAACTAAAAACTGTGTACTTGTTTAATATTACACATTTATATCTTAGAGATGCTTCTTCCGCTTATCTTAAACTTGAAATATTTAATATGCGTATTTTGACTATTCGTTAGCTTTATGATGTCACATAATGTAATTAGAATATGGTATTTTAATCTTTTATTGTTGTATTATGGTACTGGCATTATTTGTGTACCTTTTATGTCATAAAGGAAAAAAAAATGTTTTAACCGAGTTTCATTATTTATTTATTAATTTATTTTCTGTTTTTAGCTTAAGTCTGTGTAGCATACTAGATATTCATTTCGTCCAAAACGCTTTGAGCGATTTTCCTTCCAATTGATTCATTATCAGTAGTCTCCGTATTTTGCAATTTTGGCATTTTAAAACACGTGAAATCATTTCTCAAACTTTTAAAATAAATAAGTAGCAAGAATCTCATTTAGTATTTTTTCAGTATATTAGTTTGTATAATTTTGAGAACATTTACACACGTCGTAGTCAATGAAAAAATATGCTAACTAGTGCGGTAAAAGGGAAAGAAGATGAGAGCACCGATTCAAATTACTTTCTTGAATAATCTAATTTGAAACAATATATTAAAAATAAAATACGAACTTTTTAATGAAAAAAGTATATGACTTTTGCCTTAGAATTTTAAGTCTCCCTTCAAAAAGTAGTAGTTGAGAGTATTTGAGAGCGATTCGTTAATCGCTAGACAACCACTCATTCAAAGTCTGATATTGTTAGTCGCTTACTGGTAATGAGCAGCAGGAAATTTCTGTGAAGACTAACTGAAAGAAAGAAGGAGAATTTTAAAGGGGAAGTAGAAGCATTATCAATCATGCCTCACATGGTCTTTAAACAAGTCTTTGAAACAGCACGCATTGTTTCAGTTGACAATGGATTGCAATGCAGGCGTGGCTGCTGAGGAAGTTAGCTGTGAAAACTTCAGTAGGTGTATACTGGTATACTTTGTGAATAAAAATGTTTTTTAAAATGCATATTATTGAGTAGCCAAACAAAGGTAATGTTTATTGTTTTCATAAAGTTTCGAATCGATGTTTATCCTCTTATTCTCCCTCCTCCTCCTCCAAGAAGAAAAAAAAAGTGTTGTGCGTATTATGCAATCAAAGCTTAAAAAGGGGTTGGCACAAGAATCCTTATTGAAAATAAATGGTAGAAAGATACTCAGATACATATGCATTGTGAGTGATAGAGACGATGTTGGTAACTTACCATATTTACCATCTTACCTTTTAGGTGTTAATTGTAATTTTAGATTGTAACTGCATGTTTTAATAACAGCAACAAAAAATAGGTACGTACAAAGCTTTTACAAAATCTCAGTGAAATAAATATACAGATTCATCCAAAATTCATATTTTGCAACTGAATAATACGATAAAATGCGTGGAATTTTCTACACGTATATAATTTTTTGAATTTTGCAGTATTGTTAATTTAGTTTCATGGTACCCTTATGTTTCGTAACGCACTTCGTTTCATAGCTAAAACTCTGAAATGGCACAGCGTCCCGGTTAGAGTCTTTGAGATATTTATTTTGCTGATCTTCCGTGCTTAAATATTTAACATGCATATTTTCAATCGCTGTAAATTTACGAAGTCACGTAAAAGTAACTACAGTGTAATATTTAATAACGTGGGTATGAACCAATTTCCCTTAGAAAATCCTTCACGAAGACATCCCTATTCTCAGGCAGATAGCTCTTGCATGCTTTCCCATAATCAAATAAACTAAACCAAACCGTTAATATGGCTCGTTTGGGAATTTGGCGATGCTAGATTGTTGGATAAAAATCATATATTGCCGTAAAGGGATAGTTTCGCATTACTGAACGTACTGAGGAATGAAAAAAATTATATATAATAACTATGCAAACTTATTTAATGAGTAGCACTTATTATTAAATAAATTTTCTCGTGGTTTGATTATATATTTAACCAGTCTTTGTGGTGAAGTCATCAATATTGTCATTGTATGAAGTTTTACCATGTCGTATTTGAATATCCTCATAGATTCCGCGCTTTTTAGGGGAGGGTAAGAGAGAGAGAGAGAGAGAGGAAGAAAGTAGGATATGAATATTTATCCACTATCATATTTTAAGTTTTTTTGTTTTCGGCGAATTTTCCCACTTTATGAGACTTACGCTAAGTTATATCATTGTTGAGTATTCTTTGGTACTTTTCCATTAAAGATGTACCACTTGGCGCCTTTTTTTGTTGCGTTGTGTTTTCTTGGCGCGAGGTTTCGCCAGGTCTTGTTTGGCTTGTCTTCTCTCCTGGTGGATTCTTTTTCACTGGAATGGATTCCACGATTTGGGATTTGCCATGGAATGAAGAAACGGCTGTCCTGTTCCTTCAAGAAAGAGGTGTTCTTCACAAAGGGAGATCGTGCTTTATAACCACTGCAGGAAATTAAAACGTGACTCAGAGCCGAAATAACTATACATCTTTCGTTCATGTCGGGATGGAAAAGGTAGTCGGTCACAAGCATTATTTTTGGATCACACATTTTTTTTGTTACTGACGTACAATAAATTTAATTATGTTGTCAGGAGATCACATTACTGAGTTTTGCGAACCAAAGCTTGCTTCAAATGAATCACACAACACAACGGTTGAATGGTTCATACGAGTACGTAAGAGTCATATGAACCAATAGCTTGTTTTCTTGTCGTAAAGTTAAAATCGATGGATGCAACACAATTGCGAAAATTTATGAAAACGTATTCACAAAGAGGAAAAATTTTGCGTGAGCCGCTCTCTTCAAGATGGTTTTTTGAAGATTTTTTATGAAATTAGAGCGTGTTACGTGTTGCTGTTTATATTATCATTCCGTTTCGTATAGTATTGAGCCAAAGGCAGAGTATAAGTCAAAATGCGCTTATATGGTCCTAAAAATGCGTGGTATGACTCTAGTGCATTGTATGGCTTTTAAGATGCATTTCTAAGTTCCATTTCATGCTTTTGCTTTTGATCTCGCGCATAGATTCAAAAGTTATTTTATGAATTGCTCTTGCTGATTGTTATTATAAAAATAATTGGAATGAAAACTTCGTGTTACAGGAGTGAAATGAAATGTATGAAATCTTAGATCTCTAGAAAGGCTAATTGGAATACAATCGATAGTATTTCAATTCTGCCGCTGCTTTTGAAGAAAAATGTGTCAGCTATTTTATAGTAAATCGTTAATTAAGTTTAATTTGACTTAAGAACTAACGCTATACAAAATGTCCGAAAAAGGTGTTTGCGAGCGGTGTTTCCTTAAAAATTGATCTTGGATTCAGTTGCGAAATTTTCCAAAATAAGGTATACTATTGAATGAGAACAGTTACAGCTGAGGAATTGAGCGGGTTGTAAATACAAAAATTTCTTATATGATATTTCCCATACAGCAAATACACTGACTACCAATAAGTATTTGGACACCTATGCAAATGACGATAACTGCGGTCCCAAGGTACGCCACGGACTCCGTCGGTATATATCGTGTAGGAAACAGCATCAGCTTTAGTCGCATGCAAGATGCCTCGCAGTTCGGAGCTCTCTGATTTCGAGAAAGGTATAATTATCGGGTATCACAAATGTGGCCGATCCTTAAGGGACATATATAGCGATCTGAAGTACCCAATATCGACAGTGGCCTATGTGATTAAGAAGTGGAAGGTGAGCGGTGATTGTCGGATGGTGCCCCGTGTCGGCAGACCAACGAAACTGGGAGATAGGGACCGACGAGTGCTGTCCAGAGAAATTCGGAAGAACCGCACCCAACCGATAGCCCTCATCCGCGAGGAGTTTCAACAGGCATCCGGGAGTATTGTTTCAATGAATACCATTCGTAAGGAAGCACATCTGCTTGATTTTCATGGTCGTGCTGTTGCCCATAAGCCTTTGATCACAAAGTCCAACCGTGCTGCTCGGTTAATGTGGTGCAAAGCACATCGAAATTGGACCGTAGATCAGTGGAAACGGGATCAGTGGTTCTTTGGAGTGACGAATCAAGGTTCACCCTTTACCTTTTGGATGGCAGGGTCTGGGTCTGGCGTCTACCTGGAGAACGTCTCCTGCCAGAATGCATTGTGCCAACAGTCAAGTTCGGCGGAGGTGGAATTATGGTCTGGGGGTGTTTCTCCTGGTATGGGCTGGGACCCTTGGTCCCCATTCATGGTAAGCTCAACTCCGATGCCTACTGCACTATTTTGGATGACTACGTTGTGACAGTTTTACGGGTTGGACCCCTGTTACTTTCAGCACGACATTCCAGTTGTCATGTTTCGACGTTAACCAAGGCTTGGTATGGTGCCAATGGAGTTCATCGAATGGACTGGCCTGCCCAGAGTCCAGACCTGAACCCTATCGAGAACCTCTGGGACGAGTTGCATCGCCGAATTCAGGAGTGCACTACCCGTGCAAAATCGGTGAAGGAACTTCTATGTCTTTTCCAAGCCGAGTGGAAGAAAATACCAATAGCTGTCATACAAAGACTTGTGGAAAGTATACCCCGGAGGGTCCACGCTGTAATTACCTCTCGTGGAGGCTCTACCAACTATTGATTTTGAATAAAGTTAGTTTTTCTTTTCTATCATAGGTGTCCAAATACTTATTGGTAATCAGTGTAATAAAGTTAGTAAAAATTATGTTAGTTAAGCACAAAAAATATCACACTCTTAGCAACAAAATTCGGCGAGACGAGTAATTAAAGTTTGTGTGGGGACAGCTACAAATTAAATAACTAGTGCTTTTTTCCTGATGTTCAGTTTCAGCCTTTCCCACATTAGATTTTCTGCAGATGGCAACAAAAAATAGTATTATTTCAGGCATTTTCTTTCTTTCTGTGGGTGTTCTGGGTGTGTGAACATCAAAGCTTGTCCCATTTCAGCCTTTCTTTCTATTTCCTCCTCTTCGCTATGTGTAATGGAGAGAGGAGCAGATGCTCAAAGTAAAAGACAGCGAGTTGATAATACGCTTTTTACCATTTCATATAAATTCAATGTTCGCAACTGCCGATTTCTAACACTATGAAAATATTCTTTATCTTTTTTACAAGTAACTGCAAAAAGATTGAAGCACATCATATCTTGAAACTCTATTGTGTGCATATCAGAGCTTTCAATGAATCCACACTAAATGACCTGTTCTGCTTGTTGGCTGTCTACCATCTATTAGTGAGAGAACTCTCTCATTGCTTGTTTTATATATAGAACTTCAAAAATAAAATTCATATTCCGAAAACATTTATGCGAAAAACAAGTAAAACCCATAAAGGACGGTTTCTTAAGTAAAAGAAAAATTCTTACTTCAGGCGGAGAAAAAGAGGACATAACTTATATATAAATAACATATTGTAATTCCGTTTGGCAGATTAGCAGTAAAAATCCATTACTTTGCATGAACTCTACGATGAACGCACCTCTTGAAAACATTAGTCATGAATGTTTTATTAAAATCTGCTATCACTTAGATTTTCAGGAGTCTGTGAATGCATTATGTTTTAAAATTAGATTTAATTACATAATCTTCAGAAATTATAATTTTTTGCTACAATTCAAGTTTACGGCGTTGATTATCATTGTAGTGACTTTGATGTTGATTAAACAGTGTCTGAATACGAAATTCAAATGACAAAGCGTCATTGTGACATCATTGCCTACTACATATATCATAGTCACGTGACTTACCATCGCGTTTTCGTATTTATCTTTGAATCAGAATGTTAGCGAACTAAATCTGTCTTTTTGCGAACACTTTGTATGCGTCTGTTTGAAAAAGTAAATTTATTGTCGTGACTAATCTCGCTTTTGTGACACCAGAGCAAGCCCACGAAATTGATCACGTCAAAAAGTACAAGATTACGTCTGTCATTGGCAAGAGCCTTGAGCACCATATAGATGACAGTACGATTTTGCCCAGTTCCACTATCCGCACGAGAGGACTTTCGGCTCGCCATATGTTCAGAGTGCCCCCATGCCGCAAAGACACTATACATTTACAAATATCCATGCCATCTCCGGGATTCGAACCTGGGCTCTTTGGTACGGTAGTTAGAGTCACTGCAGAGACATTAGTATATATTGGAAGCAGTAGACGTGAAAAATTAGCAATGCCCTCGCTGGGACTCGAACCTCGGACCTTGAATACGCGCCGAGGGTGCTGACCATTACACCACGAAGACATGCAAAGAAAGGTGGGAGAAATACCTGATACCACAAACCACTGTCTCGTTTGGCTGCAAGTAAATTTATACTTCATATGTTGTTCGTTAAGTATAAATTCATAAGAAAGAGGTTGAGAACTGCCTTATTATTGTTCGGAACTAACCCTTGGATTCCTCACAAAACTCAGATAAGATTCATTTTGCATTATAGTTGCGGACATTTAAATTACTACGCCGGTGAGAAGTTTGAGACAACTTCGCGTCAAATTAAGTCTATAGCCTTTGGCTACAAGTCTTAGGTTTTCAATCTTGATTTTGACAGTTACTTTAAGTTACCTCGCCACAAGTGGTGACTGAGATTGTCAAGCACGAGTCGTGCATTTATGTTAACATTCTGATTTAATAAAGACTTTAAATCTTTCAAGACTCTGTCGTTAACTTAAAACCAAGCGATAATTCGTTCTACCTCAGCACGGAGTTTGGAGTTTATAGTACTAAAGAAACCAAACGCTATAATCTTTCAGTTCGGCACAATTATCCACCAGTGAATTTGCGGGTAATTAAATGACTTGGAGATGAATCTTTGGGTCAGAGATTTCGCAGCCCACCGCTTTTGCATTTTTGCATACTGCAATCATTTATTTATGCGAAAAACAAGTAAAACCCATAAAGGACGGTTTCTTAAGTAAAAGAAAAATTCTTACTTCAGCCGGTCAGAGATTTTGCAGCCCACCGCTTTTGCATTTTTGCATACTGCAATCATTTATTTATGCGAAAAACAAGTAAAACCCATAAAGGACGGTTTCTTAAGTAAAAGAAAAATTCTTACTTCAGCCGGAGAAAAAGAGGACATAACTTATATATGAATAACATATTGTAATTCCGTTTGGCAGATTAGCAGTAAAAATCCATTACTTTGCATGAACTCTACGATGAACGCACCTCTTGAAAACATTAGTCATGAATGTTTTATTAAAATCTGCTATCACTTAGATTAATAAGATATATATTTGTTTTTGAGATATAAAGAAAATGACTTTTGATTGTCATGATTTTATATTCGTGTTTATTTATTCATTCATTCATTTTATTAAAAAAGTTTAAATGACTGGTTTGGGTTAACGGTTTTGATTACATGATATTTAGGTTAAGCGAAATGTGGTTGAGTTAGGTTTTACTGTATTATCTATCTCTTAAATATTTTTATTTGAATTAACTATGCTTAAAGTGAATAACTTCTAAAATTGTAGTATTTTTGGTAATTTTTTTCGTGATAATCGTTTGAAAATAGTAAAAATAAACGGACTGAAGTTCGAAGGTTAGTGGTTTTAGATCAAGAGATGTCCGAATCCTTTCGTACGTACTTCCTGTCATTTTACCATAATCCCGGAGTACCGCATTGTTCGTAGTCAAGGCCATGACATTCTCTGAAGACTTTTGAAGTTGGTATTTAATTTGATCGCCTCTTCTATCCTCATATTGTGTTATGTTCCCGAAGAAAGCCCCATAAATTACAGAATATTTCTGCTTATGTATGTACTAGTTTGTTTATTTCTTCCTATGTTTAGTGCTTCATTTTACGGGATTATTTTTAAATTCGCTTGTTGTTTGCCTAAAGTAATTATTATATATTTAATTCTGGTAGAGTGATATTTAAGAGTAAAATTTGTCAAATTAAGCAATTTAATCTCTCTCCTATAATCATTTAAAAAATAGCTCCATGATATGGAGAAAGAAAACGTTTCTTCTTTAATATATATGGATATGTGAATTGGTAATAGCGAAGCTTTTGTATAATATCTACTCGAGAAAGATACCTCGTAGATAATTCTGTAACAGAAACTATGTCATTTTCTCACGTTTGTTGCCCATTGGGGGAAGGGAAGGAATTCAATTAATAAGTGTTAATACAATTTCTGATATATACATGTTGCACTAATTTGTAAAACTTGAGCCTATTTTTAAAAATTAAGCTTTCAGAGCAAATGGTTTATTTTCATTTATTGCGCTGGAAATGGGTTGCAGTAAAAGTAAATTACACTACCCGGGAGCGTAATGGCAGACCGCACATTGAGTTGAACAGTGTTAAACGAATGTCGCATACTGCGCATGCCCAGAAAACAATTTGGCGTAATTACTATGTTGGCGCGATTTGAAAAGAAGATAAATACGGTATATGGTAGATGTATCGCCATCTAATTGTAAACAAATCTGGCGTTTAAATCTTCGTAGAGTATAATGTAAATGTAAATTAATTACTGTGTTAAAATACTATTTTTTGCTATACTGCTCAAACAACTAGAAAGCTGAAATTATTGCGAAGTAATGTGAAGCAGTGCTTACATTCAAAATGTAAAATATAATACTTATGAAATTCTGCACATTCCTTTGGAACTGTACAAATTTTCGTTCAGAAAAAGACTGAAATTTAGGATATATTAGTTGAAAATTTATTCATTATACTTTTAAGCAATAAAAACAATTCAGGATTTACCATACGTTCCATTCGTACATACATAAAGAAACACTGAGGAATATAACAAGTGCTTGCAAATAACACTGAAGAAATTTTACAATTCTTTAATGCTAATTATTAAATTCTTTGAAATGAGAAAATAAAAGCGCGAATGTACGCTAACAAACTAAGCGAGATACTCCAGTTTACAATTACTGAATTGCAACATGTAAACAAATTACATTTAAATAACGAATTATTACGAACATATGTTAACAAATATTAAATGCACTGTTATTGACAAATTAAAATGAAACATATATTAGAAAAATAAGCAAGTGCAATCGGCATGGACGTTAAAATAACTAATAAGCAAAGTTCCACAACATTGCAGTTTTAAACATCACTCGAACACACTCGACAGCCATGGGGATCACGAATAAGCTAACGTAGGGTTGCTTAGTCGCCAATATTTCTCCCCGCGCCAAAGGTACAGCATCAAGCATGCGCAGTAAGCGAAATTCGCTTACACTGTTCAACTCAATGTGCGGTCTGCCATTGCGCTACCCGCGATGGAGCGAGGGGGGGGGAGTGCATCTGAAATTTTCAAATTTTCTGAACAGTACTGAGCTGTTAGAAAGCCCTTTACGAAGGCATCGTTCCCCCTTCGACAGATATCCTTCGTATGCTTTGCCTTAATTATTTTACCGACTTGTCAACACTGAGCTGAGTTTTATATGTAGAATTTTGAGAGTAACTCTGAATGGAAACTCTTTGTGATATTCTCTCATCAGTACTTTTATGCTTAAAACTCGTAGTAAAATTTAACATGCCAGATTGGTTAGAGCACAACTTTGAAAAGTAAAATATAATTATAAGGAAGTTGTCAATGAATAGCCAAACACTATGCCAAAAAACTCTAGGCTTAGATAACCTCGATGGGGCCTTTTGACCATGCTGCAACGTCTGATATTTTTAATTTCTTGAATGCACCTCTAAAAAAAAAAAACTGATGTGGACACCACGTGGCTTCCTTGCACGCCCTATTAAATTATAATCATTTTTTGTTGCACTTCAATTAAACGTATTTCTTCGAATTATTCTAACTGATTCCTCAAGTTGAAAATGATGTCAAAAATTGCAGATTTTAAAATTAAATATCTCTGTTAATTTTGGTCATACTGGAGTCAAACCTCTTATAATTCTGTGTTTTCATAATGAAGATAAAACTTTTCCAAATATTAGTACAAGAAACGGGAGATCTTATTAACAGTTAAATTTATTGAAAATCAATTTTTTTTTTTTTTTTTTTCAATTTGTCTTTACCCGAAACATGAATATTTTCGTCATTTAAAACACTTGTGTAACTGGAAGTGTATGACTACCAACGATTGCGAAAATGAAAGCTGGATAAGGGCTTTTAAACCGAATTACCCGGCTTATGTATATATATATATATACATATGAGTAATCTATATGAGCATATATATGAGCAATTTATATGAGTATTTATATATTTATATACTCATATAAATGTATATATGAGTTAAAATTTAAGTTACTTATATATATGAGTAATTTAAAAACCTACTAATACTTACGCTACAGCTGCTAAGTAATAAATCAATTATTTATTATTAAAAATGTTTTTCGTATATCATATCCAAGGAACAGAAATTTAATTAAAGCGATGACTTATTGGAATAAATTTTAGTCAGTATTTTAAAGCGAAAAATTATTAAATTTTAGTCAGTATTTAAAGTTAATTAGATTTCTATTGGTTATTTTGATAGTGCATTGGTTTTGTTCCCCGTGGCAAGTCAATTAATCTAGAATCACTGACAATAGCTACCTTTTTCAGTATTTTAAATTTTACTTTTTATTTTTTGCGGTTCAAAATGATATTTCTATACAGCTTTTAAATATTTTTTACTACAATAGATATTTAATTAGCTTACTAATAATACTGACTTAAAATTTATTCCAATAACGTTTCGCTTTAAAATACTGACTAAAATTTATTCCAATAATCCATCGTTTTAATTAAATGTCTTTGACTTAAAAAACGATATACGAAATATTTTTTAATAATATATATATATATATATATATATATATATATATATATATATATATATATATTTATGTAAACGTTTTGGTTGTGCCGACTGCAATAAAAAAGGGAGGTGCACAACTAGATGTATAGCAGTTCCACATATAAAATTTCAACATTCTACGGCTGATCATTTTTGAATTATATGAGATACATGCATACATACGTACGTATACAGACGTTATAAAAAATAATTTTTTAATCCATTTTACAATTCGTTTTGAAAAAAAAGGAGTCCTTTGTTCTGTCCGTACGTAGAGACAAAACGCAGGGGGGAAAAAAATCGTCCAAATGGATTCGGAATGGTCCAAATTGATATTTCCGCTGAAATGTGCTGCCTGAAATTTTTCGCGATTACAATAATCCCTTTACTTTATACAAGGATGTAAAAATGCAGTGGAGGAATTTTAACTTCATCTTCAAAGCGTTCCGTTTGTGCACTTCACTGTGTCTCAGATAGGGTTTCCATTTACAAAAACAGGTCTGGAACGTGTGTTCCGGAATGCTGTTAAAAATCTTTCTCGCATTTTGTTGCATATCAGTTATATTAAAAGATTTTCGTCCCTTCAGTGCAGTTTTGAATTTTTTAAATAGTCAAAAACCGCAGGAAGTTAAATCAGATGGATAGGCAGAGTTATCTGATTAGGTATCACTTCTCTTCCAAGACGATCGCACGCAATGAGCTGACTGTGACTATGAATAAGGCGCACAAACTTCGCAGAAATCTCTTTTTATACCCGCTTTCTGTTGAAATTACCCTAAATTAAATTGGTCCACCTTGTACTTACGGCTGTGGTCAAACTGGAGTTAGAAGGAAATTTTAAATTTGAAGCCTTTTGAAATATGCGATTTTAATTTGTGATTAAATGATTTTGAAGTAATACATAAAATGAAGATTTAAATTTGTGGCAAATTCTTCTTCATTATGAAACTGTACTGGTTAAATTGATTAAGTGTTGTAATTTATTTAATTGTACATGAAAATTCAGACTTGAAATTTAAATATAGGCCACTTTCGCGTACTAACGCATACGTTTATAAAGTACAAATTAATTTTTTTGTGAACTGCTACATACTGTGTTACGTTGCAGCTATTTGATGTATATATAATTTATAAATTATGCGAGAAGAGTATTGTAACAGTTTTCATACTTGTTCATTTGCGAAATTTTGGATTTTTTAAAAAACTGTTGCACTGTTTTACTGCACTATTAATTTATGGAGGGGGAAAATTAAAATTTCGCATAAACCTAGTGTGGAATTCAATTTTCGAAAATTGCGTTAGAACAAATTTTTTTTTTAACATCAATGTAGTTACCTAAAGTACTAATAATTTCCATGCATCTTTCAAATTGGGCTATTCATTAAGTTTTAGCATTAAAATCCCGAACTTAGAGTTTCATTTCCTCTCGAAATAAACTCCCATATACGGTGCAGAGTCCGAGATCCGGAATCGTCCGAACTTGGGCGATTTCGGAAATTTCCCGATTTTAGATCATCAGTGTAAATCTAGCAAGGTGATATGTAGACATGGCAACACTGAGGCTTCACTTATTGGTTAGGTCAGACAGAAAAATACTAACCTCCCACAAATAATCTAGGGCTGAAATTGTGATTATGGTTAATATTAATACAATGTCAATCAATGTTTTGTCATTGGTGATGGTCAGTTGATCTTTGAAAGTAACATGCAGGACTCTAGATAAGACGAGAGGAAAATCGCATTTACGGCACACCTGTTTCCTTTTATTGAGTATTGTATTCTATATTCCTGAACTTTGTAAAGGAAGAGGGGAGAGATTTTTTATATTATTTTATTTATGTATTTATTTTTCGGCCGGTAAGAAAATCTTCCATGAAAGTATACATTCCACGAGGCGCTTTGTTCAATCAATTAACCAACGAGCTTTCGCTTGCTTTTGTTCAATCAATTAACCAAGCAGCTCGAAATATATTTTGAAGCGCTGCTTTCTGTAGTTGATGTTTCTCCGAACTGACTACAATAATAAAAGCGCTTTGACATTTTGAACGAAAATATTTGTTTGAAATCATATTGTCTAATGTATATGTACTACAAACATGAATATTAAATAAAACAGTGTGTAGTTTATTTTTTATGTATAAAGTATTCAATGTCTTTTATCAATGTTTTCATGTAGTTATTTGAAACTTTGACTCTACATATATGACAAACACAGTAGTTCTATTCTGCAACGCTGGTCTGAATCATTAAAAGAATCCGACCTTCAAGTTTTTCTCCCACCTAGTTTTCCATTTTAAGAACTTTTGCGCACACTTCAATGCATTTATATTTATTTTTGCTCATCACGCTAGAGATAGAACGAAATGCGAAGGGGGTGGTTACAAAACGACGGGTCTGTGCATGGTAAAGGAACACTAAAAGTGCATTTGAAAGAGCCTGTTATAAAGGTATGAAGTGTAACCCATAATTTATTCAAGTAGTGGATGATGGAGATGATTACGCCACACCAAGTGTCTTAGATTTTTTTCCGACCTCTCCAGAAAATTAGGACATTGAATGAACAAAAAGCATTTAAGTTACCTAAAAGTGGAATATCTTAAAAAAAAAAAAAAAAAAAAAAAAAAAAGAAAAAGCATTTTCCCCTCCGAAATTTTTTTGTGATTTTTCTTGTGAGAAATGTAAAGGTCCTCAGCAAAGACTATAAGGTATTTTTCCGGCCTTCCTAGCGTGCCTTCGTGGTGTAGTGGTTCTGCACGCTGGGCCGGTATTCCAGAGGTCCGTAGTTCGATCCCCGGCAAAGGCGATTACTCTTTTTTCATCTTGCCTGCTTCCAAAAAATACCTAATGTCTCTACAAGACTTTTTAAAAATTTTAGACCATTACATTGTTACATTCATTTCGTTGTGTATCCATGCATTAAAATTATTCACGCTGATTAGCAGGTGTAGTTTATTTCCCACGTAACTCACCAGTTGCTAGTTTTCAGAGTATTTCCTTTCTGCAAAGCATAAGGTCTTTAGTTTATTTTTCAAATTTAATGTGTCTGTAACTGCTCGAACTGGTGGATTTAAAAGCAATAAATGCACTTCTTTGTAATTTGAATCTTTATTTTTTTAGTAGTTTATCTAATTGTTATAATCAATAATGTATTTAATTTATAATACATTCAGATCATAATTTTTACTAACATTTGCAACATTTATAGTAAATTCATGAAAGATGCTACTAACGCAAAATATTACGCACGCATTGAATCATTTCGTTCTGTTTTTCATTTAAAAAGGTGGTGTAAATTAATTGCCTTTTTTTTAGTTAAGCAGCTTAAGACAAGAAATATATTATTCAAAGTTCCCGCTGATTTAACCAATAGATTGCCTTTTTAAAAGGAAGCAGATGGAAAAGTCACTGCCGAATGTAATTTATGTACAAACGTTTTAATGTAATATGTATGAAGTTATTTTCACATGTAGTTTGATTAGTTTTTTTGTTGTTGCTTATGCTCACTTGTCTGACGTAGTCAGTCCAAGCCCACGAAATTCCTCGTGCAAGGAGTGCTAGATTACGCCTGTTGTTGGCAACAGCCCTTGAGCACCTAACAGTGCGATTTGGGTCAGTTCCGCCCCCAATTTTGATGGAGATCTCCTTCCACCAAACCACGCGAGAGGACATTCGGCTCGCCGCACATTTAGAGTGCCGCCATGCCGCACCGACACTATACATTTACAAACATCCATGCCTTCTCTGGGATTCGAACCCGGGCCTTTCGGCACGACAGTCAGCGACGCTAACCACCATACCGGCTGGGCGGCTTAATTAGTTTTAGTGAATATTTTTAAACTGAAGTTAATTTGATAGATGCAAATAAAATCACAGACCTATATTCTATAAATATGTCTAGATCGTAGAATCTTTGATAATTTACCAGTACTTTAATATATTACAATGAAAATTACATTCAGTGCACTAAAAAACTGAGCTCACGGAGCCGAGTAACATAGTGAGTATATACATATATATATATATTTAGATACTTTCGATTGCACCAAAAAGGGAGGTGCACAACTACATTTAGACATTTCGCATTTTTCTGTTGTCCTTCAAATGAAAATTTGTTGTAGAGTAAAAGACATCACTCACTAGATATAATTTTGTTTAAATCTGTTCAAAATAAATTTTTATGTATTTAAATTTCTTCAAATGAATTTTAAGGAAACTTAAAAAGCAATTACAAGAATGTGTATAAAAAGTTTAAAGCATCTAAATCATATTACGGATATTATGTTAAAAATCCTGAGTTGAACGATTGTCGTTCATATCTGTAAGTGCTTTATGGTAGCTATGCTTATTGTGTGTTATTAAACATATATGCAGGAGATAAATATGCAAGGCATCTTAAATAAATATGCATCTTTGTCTTTTCATGTGTACTTCGTCTTGATTTATCAGACTTATTTTGAGTCACCTTATCACTTGAGTGGGGAATGGGGATTAAGATATTCATTTCATTTTATTACTGATTTTTCTGAGAGTAGTTCATAACCTTTTTTTGCTACTGCTTAGTGCATGTATTTAAGTCTTAGAAACCTATTTGACTTGTTTTATAATGCGACATTCCTGTTTACCAGTGCCATGTGTAAAGTGTATATGAGCCAGTTTCCCTTAGAAAGTCCTCCACGAAGGCATCCCTCCCTTAAGGCAGATAGCCCTCGAGTGCTTTGCCGTAATCTAGTAAAACCAAACCAAACCAAACCAAACCAAACCAAAACCTGTTTACCAGTGGCTGAGTAAAAGAAATCGTGAGTTATTAGTAGATAGGCCCAAGTTCTGTTTTGTCGACTGAAAAAGGCTGGCTGTGTGGTATTCATAGTTCTCCCCATGTGTAATAAATACAAGCCAATTTTACCTTAGGAAGTTCTCCATGAAGGCTTCTCTTTTTATAGGCTGGTGGTCCTCTCGCACTTTGCCATAAATGTAATATGCGTAATCCTTGTTATCTAAGATATAAGAGAACTGTTGTAACTGTATCTTTAGCTGTATTATGAAAATACTGAAATATTTCGAGATTCCAGAATGTATAATTTTTTAGTTAATGTGATATTGTTTAAAAATACATTTTTGATAGATTATCTGGCTATTTTTTTTAAATGCAACAGATGTAATCAAAATGTAACCATAAAAGCTAATTATGTACTATTGTGCTATGATGTGATAAATTTGAGTATGATCATGAAACAATGGAATCCCTTTAATTTAAATTAATTTTTAGTGTAGTGTTTATTGAACACGAAGTGGCTATGCATTTATTCCTTTCAGAACTTTATATGCACTATACAATTTTATTTAAATTTACGAGTTTAAAATTCTTCTTGGTTTTTCCGTTTTCTTTCGAATACTTGATTGTTAAATACTTTTCAGCGAGATGACTCATAGCTATGAAAAAAGTAATGAATGATGATTGTTATCTGTTAAAAAAAAATACTTAGGAAGTTACTTTGGTAGATGATGTAGTCTATTGTATTTTGTCTAAGCTTTCAAAGGAAGCATCTGATGCGTGACAAAAGTGTTGCTGTTGGAACTGTCTCGATCTCTGAAAAAAAAAGAAATGAATTTTTAGAGGATGTTACTCGTTTAACCTGCTTGTTATATACCTCTTCCTATAATTTTCTTTTTAATCTAGTTTTCATTTCTTTATGCTGTGGGAAGGTTGCATTTTTTCTTTACATATTATGCACTTGCTTTTCTAGTTGTTTCTAATTTTAAATAATATGTGTTTTCACGAATCTTTTGTCGAGAGGCGAATTTACGAATCGGGAGTCTTTTTCTCACTCAAACTTTTAGCACCTTTTGTCTTAAGATATAAGGTATATGTCTTTTAAAAATTAATTTTTAAAAGACATATACCTTATATTTTAAGACTTAAATTCTTTTTAAAAATTAATTGGTAATTTGTAGGACCTTTGAGATCGCAACTTTCACGAGCTGATAAACCGCTTCTTCTTTTATGCATAATATTTGATTACAATAACATTTTAATTAATTTAAGAAAGGTATAAGGTATTTTCTCCCTCCTTTCCTCATACCTTCGTGGTGTAATTGGAAGCATACTCGATTCGCATTCGAGAGGTCCAGGGTTCGAGGCCTTGCGAGGGCATTGTATATATGTCATGTCTCCGGCTTCAAAAGAACCTAATAATTCTGTAAATGGCATGGCGCCCGAGCTAAAAGATGGTGGGCGATAATTCGTCAGCACCAGATTTGGCGATTGGGTTCTCTAATCCCCAGTCGCCCATTAAAGGGGGGAGAATATAAACTATTTTCTCCCTCCTTTCCGCTTGCCTTCGTGGTGTAATTGGAAGCATACTCGACGCGTATTCGAGAGGTCCAGGGTTCGAGTCCCGGCGAGGCCAGTGCACATTTTTCATGGCTCCTGCTTCGCAATAACCTAATGATTCTACAAAGGGATTGGAGGCATTTATTGAACATATGTGTATTTTTATACGTTGAGTTTTACGTTAGTTTACGGTGTGTATTTTTATACGTTGAGTACAAGTCAGGAGTAGTTGTAAGAAAATAATGTGAGAACATATTTTATAGAAATTTTTCTTGGCATTAAATTCAACCAACCTCAAGCCAAGCGGTTGATATTTTTATGTTGAGGTATATGCATATTATTTCTAAATTCAAAACCAGTGTAAAACTGTGTAAAATATTCCGTAATTTGTATTGAAACATTTTAATGGTAATAAGTTTTGACATTCTAACACAAAATATGAGAGTTTTTTGACATACAGCTTCATTATAAAGATATTAAAACAGAATACTCCTTGACTTCTTTCCATTTGGGGGGGGGCACATTTTGCCCATCATGTAGAAATATTGGTTGTGACATTACCATACAAGCGTGTATTTCTACACAAAAACCGTATGAAGGGCTCTTTGACTTTTAGATTGTTTTTGTGGCTGTGTGTGAAAGAGTAAAACGGAAAATTTTGTGATTTCCGTCTTTTTGGTTTGATCTGAAAAATACGAGGAAATCATATGTGTGCTTTAAAGCTGTTGGGTTTTCGGCGCGAAAAAGGTGAAAAATCTATTATGGCCTCGTCAGGATTCGAACCATGGATTTTCCGATTGCTGTAGTTGGACATGCTGCCGGTTATGACACGAGAATACGCATGGGAGAATGCCGTGATTCGTTATAAGTTAATTTGCTGAATGCTGTTATCTCTTTTCACCATTACAGAAAAAAACAGCATTTTTAATGGCAAATAATTATATTAGTTTAAGTAAAGATTCATTGAGAACTCAGATTTAGTTTGTCACATTACGACAAAGCACAAGAGAGCTATCTGCCTAAGGGAAGAGATGCCATCGGAGAGGACTTTCTAAGAGAAATTAGCTCGAATCCACGTTACACATGGCGAAAACAACGAAAACGTCCATGCAGCCAGCTTCTTCGCCGGAATTTGAACTCGGATCGAATTACCAGCGCTCAGCGATTTTACTGCTCGTTGCTGGTGAACTTTATTTGAAAATTAAGACGTCTGTTTTCAAGGAAAAATAAATGCTTTATGACTTACTTTGGAAAACTTTGTTATCGGGTAAGCATGAGTTATAACTTAAAATTAACCGTAGCTATTTGAAAAAAATTATCGGCATTTTTGTGCATCCAATCGTGGGATAGAAGATATGAATTCAATAAAATATCCAAATGTTTTTGGACAAACACCGATGACAGCTTCTTGCATGTGTGCCTCAAAGCCACTATAGGTGGCTGTTACAGATATTAAACAAAACGCTTTGAAGAAAAACATGTCTCATCTGTAAAAACCCGAACTGCTGAAAACTGTGGATGCGTGTTATGCTTATCCAGAAGCTATCGACAGTTATTTGGGTATCAAGTAAAATAGAAAAGCGATATCTTAGGATGCTAGTTCGATCTTTGTTGGAATCTTAGCTGACTGGTTGCGTGGTCACTTTCGCGATTTTTATCATGTTATAATAGGAGTATGATATAATTTCTTTTAAGGTTAGGTTTAGTTATTTAATTACGGCAAAGCCTCGAGGGCTATCTGCCTAAGGGGAGGGATGCCTTCGTGGAGGACTTTCTAAGGGAAACTGGCTCGTATACACGTTACACGCGGGGAAAACCACGAAAACACCCATGCAGCCAGCCCGTTCGCGGGATTCGAACCTCGGACCGAACTACCAGTGTTCAGCGTCTTTACCGCTCGGCCGCTGGTGGGCTCTAATTTCTTTTAAAGAGCCCTCTACGAATGCATTCCTTCCTTTAGATAGGTATCCTTTGCGTGCTGTATTGTATCTACTAAACAACCGTATAAACAAAAACCTGATCGTACGTTTGGTGGTGACTTTTATGCAGCTGCAATTTATATGCCAGCAGTAACCATCTTGTCAAACTTTTACCAGTCTCGAACTGATGGCCGATAAGTAGCTTTAGTGCACGTTCATGGCTCTTAATCGGCGATTTAAGAATGTTAGTCCATCTTCTGCATATAATATTCTTCATATATCTCCTTTATTCCTGCAACCTCAAATGAGAACTGGTATTTGAAGAAGCTTAATTCAGCTTACGAGTGCTACGATTTTTTTTTTATTGTTTCTCATTTTGAATCGATATTAAATAATGATGTCTTCCTTTGACTTATCATTAATAATTTAAAATCATTAAAAATATCCAAAAACAAAAAAACAAAAAACGAAAACAAAACAAAACAAAACAACAACTAAACAATAAAAAACACCCACCCGGGGGAAAAAAAAAGAAAAGAAAAAAAGAAAGAAACTTCTATTTCCCGCACTGAATATATTTTTCGAATTTTATCGCCTTGCAAAATAGAGCCTTTTTTTTCGGGGGGGGGATATGGCGGAATTTTAGCGTAGCAAATTGAAAAATTAATTAATGCGGCTGTTTTGTTAATTCAGGTTGACAACTCTGTTTTATAATCTGCTGAAAACAACGTTCATATTCCATTGGGAACAACGCTACTTAGTGTCTCTCGCTCCTCCTCCCCAAATAAACCAGGCCGAATAATGAAAGTAAAATTGATAAAGCCTTGAAGGAACACTTTTAATTTTGCTTACAAATTAAAATCCCCCCAAAAGTGACTTGTGTTTTACGATATTAAAGCTTATTGTTAATTAAAAAGCTTTCAATAATCAAAAACTGTGGATCTGTGTATTATTACCAAGTATGTATTAAACGAAACATCGACTGATTATCCAAAGCAGTAAGCAGAATATTGTTGTCAAAGTTAAGTAACCAAAGCGTTTGTCAATTTGCTATTATAACCGCAGACGTGAGAATGATGCTAAGACTGAGTGCAGGTTTAATTTCGCGTTATTATGTGAAATTAAAATAAAATGCTAGATAAATGAAGCTGTTTTGTGCTTTATACATTTACTCTAGAAATTATAAACTTTTTTGTTTTATTTCGATTTCTCTTTTTGCTATTTATTTATTACATTATTGATTTGTTACCTAATTTTATTTAATAGTTAAAAGATTATTTTGCTTTTATATGTTACAATTATTTTTTTATACATAATGTTTTTTGGAAGCACAATTTTTACTGAATTTTCGATTTTGTTTTTAGGTTGCATGAAGAAAACGCCTAATTCGTTTTCTTTCATAAAGATTGATTATGAAATACCACATTAACTTATTAGCTTCAAAAATCATTGAAACATTTTGTTATGTGTATGAATCGTTCATTCTTAAATAGTAGTGGCGTAAGTACAACAGATTAAGAAAAATACGTAATGTACTTCGGAGTCCATTTGGTGATGAGAATAAGATTTAGGTCCATTAGGTCAGTGATTTCAAACTGGCGGCTCACTGGCCGCATGCAGTCCTATAATCGAATTTATACGGCCCGTGATTACATTTTAATTATACATTTGTTGCAAATACGGTGCTTATACATTTAGAGACGCAGAGATAGGTGCGTAACTGCTATTGAAGGAAAACGGTAGAACGAATAAGTTTGGGGCTTTGTCTCTGTGTGCTTGTTCGTAATGTGTGCTTGTTCGTAATTGTTTGTAATGTGAGACAATATCCCACGTTGGTATACTAACTTAAAACCCTCTAAGCGGCAAGGCCGTATATATACGGCCTAGAATATTTTTTGTGATATCTGTAAGAACGTATATATACGTGCATATTAAAATATGTCAAAGAAATTAAGGCAATATATGAAAAGAAAACAAATTCACATATGAAATACCAGGAGAGTTTTTACATTAAAATAAAAAAAAAATTTTTTTTCTCATAATAATTTTGGGAAGTTTGTGCTTTCTTAGCAAAACCCCTGGCCGCTCAGAGGGAAGTTAGCTCAACATCTGACAGATAGTGGCGCTTCGCTTGAAATTTCCGGTTAAGGTTAAAAGTAAATTATTTAGTGGTTAATTCAACGTATTGAAATTATCTGATAGAAATGCCAGTCTAAAATTTTATATTTAGCCGTCGATACGTTTGAATTACGAAGTATAACTAATAGAAATTTCTTGCAGGTACCAACATTTTGACGTCAAATAGAAAATAAATATAAATTTAATTTTTTTCCCTTTGTGTTGTTATCATCATTGTTTATGTATGTTTGGATAAATATTCAGTAAGTGAAATTTAAAATTTATTTATTTGTTTAAAAAAATTTCTGTACTTCGGCAATTTCCTTCCCGTCAGCTACTTTTAGATCAAGCATTTTAAGACAACTGCATTAGGTGGTAAGTGTAAATACTAAGAAAATATGCTGTCTCATATATATGCTGTAAAATCCCTTTTTCTACACTTGCATCTAAATTTTTCCCAGTAACATGAAAACAGTTTGTGATAAACAAGGACAACGTTTCAGTGAAGGTGTTAAATTAATGAAGAATGTGCAAGAAAAATTGTATGAAGAAATATTGTATGAAGAATAGATAGAAAATATATCGATAGAAAATATTGTATGAAGCACTTTTCATCTATCAAAGAATGTTTTTTCGTAATGAGCTCTGTAAAAATGACCTAAATGTTTGAAAACACTTTAAAACTCAGTTAAGAGCTTTTCGTTTTGCAGTTATATTTTGCATTGGGTTTATTATTATTATTACAGTTAGCTATATCACAAAAACTGCACATAATGGGAAAAATGAGTTTCATTTTTTAGTTCAGGAGAAAAAAATTAGTTGAAAAATGTTAAATTTTATTTTTAATGATTAAAATAAGACCTTTGTCTTGACCATTGTTATTGGAGCTGTTGTCACACATCATCATTTAAATGTCTCATCCTTATAATATTCCGGAATAAATCACTACTCTTTCCTTCTTGTCATTGATTAAATTTCTAGTAATGGTCCGTTGATTTAGAGCGACTACCTTTTACTGTCAGAATAGCAATGCAGAGTAGCGCTATCGTTTCTCCAATGACAGCTCGCAGTCGGAAATTATCCGTGACTGAAAACATTTCCAATTCTGTGTGGCATCCATCAGGTATGTGATAAAGGTGGGCTCATCAGTTATCTGAGCGCGTACATGTTAGCATAATCGGTGACTGCAATTCTCCTTCATTGAGATTTATTCTCTTTTCTAACTGTTAGATTTAATTATTCGTACTGAGATCATTCGCATTCAGTTGTTATCACGCTCAGTTTCGGTACCTTATTGCTGTAAGTTTAAATAATATTTACATTATGTAGGTTTGCTTTTTGGTTGGACGTATTTCATTTATTTTTAATTATAATTGTTTGTAAGAACTCAATAAAAATTTGTCTCACCTTTGCTTAAATGCATTACTTTTTAATATATTCGAATAGAAAAATCTTTAAAACTGGAAATTGAAAATAAAAAGTACCTTAAGCTAAAAATCTGAGAAAGTGAGAATATCTAGAAAGTTCTTTTGTTTTTTAAGTTGTTCTATTTATCTCTGTTTCTCCTTTTTTAAAAAAAATTCACAGCTGCTATTATTTTTGGTGTTTTGTGCTGTTTGAAGGCAGTATATCTTCAAAACGTCGCATTTTGTCAGAGGTTACTTTTCTGAGCTTTTTATTGCTAAGTTTAAATTGATCATTAACTTAAAGATAAAATTTTCGCCAAGAAGTGTGAACTGCCATAGATATATACAAATATTTGCAAAACCGTGTGCAGAATACAATAAATCATTTTTTAAATGCAATCGGCTGTTATTTCTTTACATAAATTAAAACCTAAAACTAAAAATTTTCATTCACATTTACAAAAGGCTCCAAGTTCAAACCTTCTTGAGAATGCTTTAGCGATAAATTTTGGCATCAAACTGCCAACTTGAAGTAAGTTTTTTGTTGACTACACCGTGAGCGTAAACACTAGTTTTTTTTTTTTTTTTCTTTAATGAAGGGGGAAGAAAGTAAGTATTTATTCAGGATTACAGAGTTTATTTATTAAGTATTAAATATTAGTAGTCATCACTTCGTTGAAATATAATTTAACTCGAAAAATATCCTACATTTAATTATTATCGTTATTTTCTGTAGACGATATGCAATGTAAAAATCTATGAAAATAACGAGCAAGTGTAATAACGTTAAAAAGAGCTCTGTTTTAAAAGAAAATTTACTATTCTAGGAATTCGAGGAAAAAAGTGCCTTTTAATAGTTACAGGATTCATTGCTGTATATAAACAGTAGAAACATGCAGATCACGTTTTTGTTTATTTGTTTATATTTTTATGTTCGTGGTAGGGAGGAATTTGGTGTTCTTCCCATCACTTTGGCTGATATGGTCTAAGTCAGTGTCAATAATCTGTAAATGCTATCCTTGGTTCTATTTGGCAAACGCCAAAAGTGCAGATGCCGTTTTCCCACAGAAAAGTGTGTGGAGCTGTCTTGATAAGACCTTCTATAGGACGTCTGAGTGATAACTGACTCTGCCTCTACCATCATCAATCACAAATCTTTTCCTTCAGATTATTTGACGGTTTCTTCCCTGTTTTGTTGCGGGCCTTGTTATTCAGCTACTTTTGCGGCTCTTACTGGTTTATATCATACTAAAAGACTCTTATTTTCTTCTCCTGCGGGTCACTTTACGCAGTTATTGCTTTTCTTCGTCTTTCTTTCTTATTAAGAGATCAGACTTATTGAGTGCTTTATTTATAAATGGACGGGTGTTGTTGAGAAGTTAATGCGTGTCCTTGTTTTAGGAAAGGTTTATCGGTTTAGGAGAGGTTTTTAATATTAATCTTTGATATTTAAAATTTATATAGTAAATACTATATAAATCAGATTTCTGAATTTACTGATGCACAGTCTGAAATTTATCAGTCTAAAATGAAAATAATAAATGGCAAAAAATTCTAGTTACTCATATAACTGTTCATGTTATGTAGCTACTTTAAATGATATAATTAGTTCTCTTTGTTACAACATGTTTTTTTTTTTTTTTTTTTTTCAAAGGAAACCTATGTAGTTATAACGAGGATTTATTATATCATTTAACATTTATTAAAAAATTGCTCTATTTCTTTGTATATTATATGCAAGAAGAAAATTTTACGTTAATTAATTGACCATTGTCACAGGTAATTTTCTTCATATAATACTTCAAAGCACGAAATATATTCCTTCTATAGCCATCGCTTTGGAATAAAAAACGCTAATTTTTAGTTTACTAAGAACATCTACATTTTTAAGTTGTCGAAGTAAAAATTATGCGTATCATTAGTTTATGGCAAAATATTCGTAATAAACGCGTCTCTGAAAAGTGGAAATAAATTTTATAAACATATGCTTTGAATAAGACATTTCATTTGATCATATGTATATGTTCATTAATCGTATTCGGCAGAGCTTATGATCTTCAGGTTTAGAACTTTAAATAAATATTTCTTTAATTCATTTTTTTTTATTTGAGAAATTCACCCATAAATGGAAAGGAAGTTAATTTAAATTTTGTGTTTTTAAATGTCTAAAGCGTTTTCGTAGGTATTATCTTAGGATAGAAAGTCACGTTTAAGATGTCTCATTTTTGTTTTCGTAGACATTTTAAGATAACTTTGAATCGTTTTTTGTAAAATGCTGTAAGATTCTTCCATCTTTATCTCACTTCCTTTAGTTAGTCACTTCCTTTAGCTTCGTTTTTGAACTACGCAAGGATACTTTACTCCACATATAAAGACTAGATTTGTTATTACTAAAAGGAAGACTTTCTCAAACTCTTAATATGCTCAAACTCTTGGTTGCTGACTGTTGCATATGAAAGTCCTTGTGTCGGGAATCCGCGGAAAGTAAAGAAACATCAGTTTGCAGCAATTACCTGCATGACTTTCAAACCTAACTTAGCACCTATATGTTTTACAGCATGGTAATGACTTAGCTTCCCCCATCCATCCGCTTCTAGTCATGATCGTTTGAGGTGTATGGATCATTAAGTAGCAGTCTGACTACCTTTTCTGTTGGCGAATATTGGCGCTGGAGATTATGTTTACTGTCATCCTAGAGAATTTGATGATTTTTCGGGTATTCTGATGATCTCTGTAATCACTCTGTCTTTTGATTGCGTAGTGTTTGAACTGCGTAGCATTTGAACTAGTATGTTGGGTAAGTTACATGTCCTTAACTTCCGTATGTAGGCTGAGAGCTGAGCGCAAGCTTGAACCATTGATATGAGGATTTTTGCAAGCAAATATTTTGAAGTTTGATTTATCAGTTTAAATTTTTTTAAATTACACTGGGGAGAAACAGAGCATGGTTTTTATAATATGCTTCCATTTCATATTTCTCAAAATTCTAATTTGCTGATTAACAGTTTCAATAATTATATATTTTTTAAATGTATATTAACTTGATTCTGTGTTTGAAACTGTTATTTCTTTCGTCTAATCTCGTTTTTCAATTGCAATTTGGAAATGTCAAACATGTTTTTGATTTTTCTTTTGACACATCGTAAATTTCTTGGAAGTGCTAGAAAAAATACCAAAAGTATATTTTAAAGTAATATCTTTCTTGTTAGTCTCTTCTTTGTAATACTTAAGCTAGCTTTACGCTTTTGAAATGCAAAAGAATTTTTATTGTCGAGCAAATAATATGAAGCGAAAAGAAATAAGCTTTAAACTTAAAATTCTTTATGCATGTCTTTTTCATGTTTTTTACGTGTCTTCCTCTCTATAGCGAAGCTGTTCCCATGTTTTTAAATAGTGCGCGTGTGTGTATTCCTTTGTTCGTGATCCGATCTTTTTCCTTATATTTTCCACATTCAGTATTAACAAAGATATTTCTTAAATTGCTTTGTATGTGTGTAGGTAGGTGTGTGTTCAGTTCAGATATATAAAAAGCGCCCTTATAAATTTTTATTAAGAGAAACTGGGAATAAATTGAAATTTTTTCTTTTAATATGTTTACAGTATTCTAACTGAAAGAAGTTAGGTATAATTTTGTTTATTTCTTAAAAACTTTCAAAAGCAAATATCTATAAACTTTAGAAACGTTTTTGATATGATGCTTAGATGCTGAGTTTTAAAATGTAGACAAATATGAAGGCTTTTGTTGCTGTTAGTTTATATTTAAATGAATACGATTTATTTTGGGAATTTACTGATAGCTTTAAAATTAAAGAAGTATCGGAAGTTCTGAATAGAGAGTTATTGCTATTTGCATATCTCTTATCACAAATATGAGTAAAATCATAAAAAAATTCATTTTATGTCAAATATTATTGTATACTAAATTACTGGGAAAATTATTAATAATCAAATTACTCCTTTTTAAATTATAGTATCATATCAAAGGTATAATTTGGTTTCATCATAGTTTGCTTGAAATTTCAATAAAAATATTACTGCTTTATACGCATAGCTATTAGTATTAAGAGGAAGTCAACATTTGTGGAAACCTAAAATTACGAAATTATCATACCATGCTTTATAAATTCTGAGATGTACTTTGCGTGCTGTTTTACAATGAGATGTCGGATGTGTCGGGATAGAACTAGAACGTCTAAAACTTCCGGGCGATCATCAATTTAATTATTTTTGTTCGTTGAAGGCAAAGCTTAAAAAAATATTTTGGTACTGAAAGAGACTATAATTTATTTTTTCGTAATGTAATTCTAGATTTATATGCAGGTATGTTTTTAAGTTTTCCTATAGCTGACGTTTTTATACATGCAGGTTCAAGTCGGTTCAGTGTTCAGCATTCGTAATAATCATTGTATATTTTAAAGCAGAATACGCTCATTTGCTAGCAGTGCTGGGTGTATATGAATTTGTATAGCTAAGGCGTATGTAAAAATTTAACATTAAAAATTGCTATCTTTCCTCTGTGCATAAATTCAGTGAAGTTTTTAATCTTAGAAACATATAATCAAACTTTTCACTCTTTCTTTTCCCCCGTTCTCTTTCTTTTTTCTGCATTTTTATTTTAACCACCTGATTTAAAAAAGACCGTATTTGCCTGAGTCCCACCAGTGATTGAGTGGTTAAGAGCACTGATTATTGGTAGTTCGACCTGGTTTGGTTTCGATAATAGCCGAAGCGGCGCTGGCTGCCTGGTTAATTTTCGTGGTTTTCCCCATGTGTCACGTGAATACGAGCCAGAAAATCCTCCACTAAGGCATCCCTCTTAGGATAGGCAGATAGCCCTTGTGGCTTTGAAATAGTCAGGTAACAAACCTAATCGCATTTTGCTGCTTTCTAAGTGCATCTATATATTACTTGCAAGCTAAACAATTTATAACAATTTATATTATTTACAAGCTGAGTAATTCATAATTGATTGATTAATTATAGTCTAACGATATAATAATAATACAGTGTCATTGTTATTGCAGTGGCTAAAAGGATATATTAGTATTTAAACGATATAATGGATAAATTTAGTGAAAAGTTCGTGGTTTATCAATTTTAGGATTAAGGCCTGTTAGCAGAACTCTTAAATCACCTCTCTGAACAATTTGTACGCGGTTTCTATGGTTCGTAAAAAGTCAGCGAAAAACGTCCTTCCACCATTATGTATGATGCTATTGGGAGCGGAGGAGAAAGGAAAAAGGTTACACTTTCCTGTATGTAATAATAATGGAAGTTATCTTGGATAAATTAGGTTTTAATCTAATTATGATATTATTGTAAAACTGTGAAACTTCCGTGAAAACTGAAGCCCCATGCCACCTCTTTGATTCGCAACAACCCTCTTTTCCCTGGGCAATTAATATGTTTCCAAAAAGACGGCATAATCGTCTTTAAGAAACGTTGCTCTACTCGATGTTACATCAGTTTAATTTTATTTATTTATTTTGTATTTATAGATTTATTGCTGCTTGTTATGTTCGAGGAAATTGCTGTATATGCATAAGAAAAAAACACTAATAACAAAGACTTTTTTTTTTAAAGAATTTTAGCTGAATTTCTCTGATCTAATTAAACAATTCGAAGTCCATTTTAATTTGCCGTATTTAAGGAATCTTGGGTAATTTTTCTGGTTTTACTATTTTCTCTCTTGTCTTCTTGGTCTTAAATGAACTGCTTCAAAGAGAGCAAAATTTCGTTACCGTGGTATATTGCATTATTTATCGGTGATTAAAACGTATCCTATACCAATAATGGTATTAAAATTATTGTCAAGAAAATGTGATCTTACGTATAGTTTTATTTTCAAGAACTTTTATTATCCGAATTTATAACAGCAGTGCATTTCCATCTGCATTTTTAATGAACTTTAGCTGTATTATATTAAAACTGTATCACTGATATATACTTACAGCATGTTACAGTTCTTTGTTACAGTTCTTACAGTTCCTTGGTTAGAATGATTCATATTTACATATAATTCAGAAAATTTTATTTTTTAACATGCTATCTCAACAGTAAAATGCTGTAAGTAATGTCTGCTTAAGAAATTTTGTGGCAATCAAGTATGGACTATTTGTTTCGTAAACAATAAATTCCTTGAGAATATTTCTTTTGTTACACAAGTGCGAAGTATTGATTCTAAGCATCCCCTGCCTAATAGTCGGGTACTTGCTTGTTAAGCATTCTTTGGAGATATTCGAACCCATCATTTACTTTGCCGTCTTAGCACTGAGAAAGCGCCTAAATTGCGTTACGGGGGGTGACCGATATTACACTCCCAGACGGAGTGGAAGAGGTTACACAACTGCTAACATATATGGTCAACGATATTTCGGCAGTTAACCACATGCCGAACAGGTCAGCGTGATCCTAAACATGTACTTTCATCGCAAAGTTTTTGGAAATAAGGAATTTTATGAAACCACTTATAAACATTTTTTTCTGGGAATCTTCTCTAAATTTAAAATCTAGCCTTTTATATGGTCTACATAAAGTAAAAATTCCAATTGTTGTACTATTATTATACTTTAGTAAGTCAAATATGAAAAGTTTCACACCTTTACTTTGGGAAATTCGCAAAGGTAACAGTAATTAATCAGTTTCATGGGACGAATTATAATTTTTTTCCTTTTAAAGCCCAGTTTAATCCAATACGGGACCGCTAATCGTCAAAATGAGCAGCTCTTTTTTTTTTTTTTTTTTGAAGGGGTGTAATTTCTTCTTAAATCTGGTGTAAATCTAGTCAAATGTGCTTAAGTATTGAAGGGTTTCTTGAAGTAAATGCATTCAGGAACTTCTTTTGGACTTTATGATTTTTGAGTCGTTGAAATTTTCCGTGGTGATTAGTCTGTTTTACTCAAGATAACGATCATTTTCCATAGCTTCGGTTAAATAAAATAAAAGTGCTTTAGGGTTTCTGTTTGTCTTTCCGCCTTCTCGAAATTTTATTGTATCTACTGTGACTACCGTATTTTAGTGGGCAAAAATCAATAAATCGAGGCTGATGTTTTTCTTGATTAAAAATGAGTTAAGAAGCTGTATTTGAGTTCCGAGTTACTTAAAAGGTCATTGCATTTTTGCAGAAATCCCTTCATAATGGTCTACTGGGACTCAAACTCATATCCTAATTAGCAAGAACCAATAAGCTGCGACGGCTGCCTGAGAGACTAATCTCTGCTTGATAGTGTTATAAGGTTGAAGCTGATGCCGGTGGTTTATTGTCTTAAGCCCTTTTCTGTCGTCTCGGCTTGGATTTGCTTTGAGTGCATTACGACATTGATTCCCATTCCTTTCTAACACGTTACTTCCTACTGTAATAAGATTATTCATTGTACGCTTTCCAGTTTATGAGAATTCTTGTCTGTTCCGGATAGGGGAAGGATTTGAAACTTGACAATTCATATATGTCTAGTTTTGATATCGTATATATCTTAATTGTTCATTTGTTGTTATTATGTGTGTTATTTAATTTACTGTAAACTGGATTAAGAAAACTGAACTTTAATATTACTTTCATTAGCTACACACTGAGAAATTTAATGGAAATTTATGCATATAAAAGAAAAGATTCGTTAAATAAAAATAATTAAAAAAAAATAACGTAACAATTAACAACACCTGATCTATTTTCATATTTACAGTTTTACGTTTAATTAACCCTTCTCGGCAAGCTACCTTTTAAAGTCCAGTCTAATTAGGCCTAGAAGAGTACACAAGTAAAATTTTGTGAAGGTAGCACTTATCGTTTAATTCTGTGGGTGTGCCCACTTTGGGCACACTGATTGAATAGAGCTTCGAAAAGAGTGCTGAAACGAGCATTGTTGTCAATGAGCTGACCGATGAGATGCGGAGAAACAAAGAATACAGACTCTCAGTTGTCCTAGATTATCGGTGAGCTTGGTCTGGGCATACCTAGGGTTCGCCGTTTCATTTTAGGCAAGACTTCAAGGTAAAAATTTAAAACTAATATAGAATAAGCAGATTAGCATACAGCCAAAAAAATAACATAGACATTTCTTTTCAAACAATTACTTTTATACCCTAAAAAAATTTGGAAGATTTCTTTGAAAAATGAGGGTCTTCAAAAACTAAACATGGCTAAAATATATGGACTGGTTTATGTTGAGCTGCCATCTACTCTAAATAAAGAAGGTTCAGAGTAACTATAGTAACCTATAAATCCTTTTTCATTCAATCTTTCTGTGCGTACAGAAGGAAAATATTAGGTATGTCCAGACCGGACACACTGTGGCGAAAAGTGTTAATGTATACATGTGCGCGATATCGAAATATGTTCCTTTATAATTTACTCGCGTTGGCTTTATTCTTATGCTGTGTCGCAGTAATAGGTTTTTTATGTTTGGCAGACATATTATAGTTACCGTAAATAATTGTAATGTAAATAATACAGGCTGAAATTTTAATCAATCTTTGTACAATTAGCATCACTTTGACACTATTCTTGAACATCAGTGTGAGAAGCTAATGGAGGATTACGGAAGTATAGATTTTTAAAGCTGTTACTACTGTTGTTATTTACTACTGAGAGGGTTACGTTAATGCTCGGTAATACACGGTGTCCAGAAAGTGTTGAAAAACGTCAACAGCTTGGGAACGGAACTACTTATAACTCTGGTACTGGTCACATTTTCAAAAGCAAGGTTAAAAGTTTTTGTGATAAGTGCCCAGTCTGGTGGCACGCCATCCTGCTGAAAAATGGCCTCTGATTGACAACCTTCTAACTTTGGGCAAATGTAATTAATCAATGTATTGAGAAAAAAACTCCGGCAGTTATTGTTTTTGTCCATGGAAGAAAAATGGTTCTAAAATCCTGTCATGCAGCATTCCATACCAAACATTTCCTTTCGGGCTATCCCTCTTCAACCCCCTTGTGACATGAGTATTTTCGGATTTCCAGATCCTCACATTATGTGCATACCAAATCGAAAAAATAAATAAATAAATAAAAAGTAAAATAATAAAAAAAAACTGTTATAAAAAACATTGGTATACATGTAATAACATCACAGAAATTCACAGCATTACCTCTTATTGAATGCCCACAATAATTGGGTAAATTTGTTTTAAGTGTCTTTGGGGACACCCTATGCTTTCATTGAGTAATTTCTGGAATGTGAAAACAATCCCAAAAAAGTCAAACAGTTGTCTGCTGACATGTGCCCGGTCGATCAAGGTCTACCACCCCTTCCAAAAATCGACGAGCGACCTCTACAACGGTTTCATCCATGGTTGCAGTGTCATTCTTAAGACAATAGCTGCCGGTACTGGGCGCTGAAAGCTTCTCATAAAGGAACTGTACGCCTGAATATCAAGTGTTTATGTTCTACTAAACGCCCAGTCTAAGGAGGGGGGCAAGATTCAAGTGGTGTTCAAATCGCAATTGGACTATCTCAGATTGGTATAATGTTCTGCTCACGGTCGAGTGCAGAGTTGCTTTGGAGTCGAATGATAAGCGTGTAAGAATATGGAAAGATTCAGGCACAGAAATTCACGCATTGAAAAGATTCTAATTATGACCGCAAATTTTCGGCTGGTTTTTAGTATATTTCCCCATAGGAAGCATGACTATTAAAAATGCTTTGCTTGTAATGAAATTGTGGGTGAAATGAAAACGCACATCTTGTATTAAAAAACTTTGCTTGCGCGCGTCATCACTTTAAAAAAAAATGACCAAATATAACCAAATAATAATAGATAATAGATTTGAAATAGATTGACCTGAAATATATTGAAATAGATTGAAATAGATTTGATAATAGATTTGATAATAGATTTGACCAAATAATAATAGATTTGAAATAAAATGCGCTGAATCACTTGTAATTATAACCAAATTGGCAAACAACGAAGATCTGATCTCCTGACGGAGGGCGAGCGTTTTGCTTTGATAAAAGTTCTTTCGTGAAGGACATGCTTAAGCTGCCCTGGAGTATTTAAGCAAGTCGTACCGTTGCCGAGCGTTTAAAAGAAAAAACGGGGGGGGGAACGTCGAAAATACTGTGTGCAAACCTCGTTTCTGCTATTTAGCTTCCACACGTCATCTGCGTTATGACCAATCACGAGATTTTTCCTATGTTCGCGGTGCGGTACCGTATGGTTGAATACCACCCCTGCATGGTGTAGGAGTTGTGGAGGTTGCAAATCTGATCACGTTCGAATCCGCTATTTTGTTTGGGTATTTCCTTCCGTTTTCTCACGGGCAACCCCCTATGGTGCACCCTGAGCAACGCTGTCGGCGATGACACTTAAATGACCGCTGGGTTCAGCCATTCCTGACGAATGCTTTAAATTGCATCTGGCTATTTTTGGATTCTTGTTAGAATATAACGCGGAAAGAAAATCACAGAATTTCTAATCAGACTGTTCATTCCAACTAGAATTGAATCCGATTAAAATTGTCAGGGCTAGCGGCTTAAAGTACTAGGTTACTACAAGGCGCTAGGAAAATTGTGAAAATCTATTTACGGGGCGCGATTTTTTTTAGTTCAGTAAAGTGTTATTCAAGAACGTTGTATCCGATTTTGTTTCCCTGGTGTCAAACATAATGATACATAGTTTCTATCATTTTTGACATACGTTTTCTATCCGCTCCATGCAGGTTCTTGAATATATGATATAGGGCGTGATTTGATATTTAAAACCGTGATAGTGGTTAGTGACTCTGACTGCCGTACCGAAGGACCCGGGTTCGAATCCCGGAGAAGGATAGATGTTTGTTAAACGTATAATATCTATGCGGCATGGGGGCAGTCAAAATATGCGGCGATCCGTCAAAGTAATGTCGGGAGATTGTGGTAAGGAAAGATGGCTGGAAGACCCTTGGAGCCGTCGCTGTGGAATTGCTCTTCTTCAAAATTGGGGTCAAAACGTGATGAATGTCGGGCTTCTTCTGATATCAGACAAACGAGATTAGTCAAAACAACAACAATTTGCAGTTTTCTGTTACTTTTTAAAACCCCTCATCTTTGCTAGGCTTTTTTTATAACACGCTTCACTAATATTTTGTCCTTGTGCATATTTTTATGAGGGGTATTTTTTTTTTCCTTTTAAAAACTAATTTTTGCGTTCTTTTCTCATTAATCACGAAATAAAGACGCTTCAGTACATCTTTTCTGGTGGAGGAGATGATACAATACAAGTAGGATTCATTTTCATTCTTCCTCCTACGAAGTTATTAATCTTTCATTTTATGACACATAAATACCGTTCCAGCCCACCAATGCAGCATCTTCTACGCCGTAAACCAATTACATTTGTTTGTCAAACAAATTCATACTCTTCGCAAAGCCATCCAAACGCAAGAATTAGTTTATATAACTCTTCATTTACCAAATATATTTATGATCTTTACCTCGTTGAGTCGCTCTACGTCTCCTCCTGGCTCTTGTTCGGTCTTAAAGTACGATTAATGTTCTCTTGTCACACCGGGAGACAGTTTTATCTTTCTAATCCCGCATAATTAGAAATTCGCGAAACTTTAAGGTGGTAAGAATAAAATAGCAGCTAAAATTCTGGGCGCTTAGGGATGTAGGCGTTCTTTACAGTTAAGAAACTGTGAGTACCTGTGATCATTAGGAAAATAAAATTTATCTCGTGTTTGCGGTTATTTGGTCTCAAGACGGTATTAAATGAGCGTTAGCTGGGGAGGAAATTAGGTTTTAATTTGTGTAAGGAAAATAATGTCCCTCCACTCCCTCCAAACTGTATTTCTTTCTGCCGTTATTCGTAGTCATGGTTGATTAACCTGTCTAATACCGTGCTGCTAAGTTTAACTGCATATGCAAGTATTGTTCATTCATGTGTGTTTTATTAATAGTACACTCTGAGGACGAATACAGTAGGTGTCCCAAATTATATGGATATAAATTCGTACATAAAAAAAATTACTATTGGTGTCAAGAAATGATGTATTTTTATTCTTTCATTCTTTTTTCATAATTCTGACCCCTTTTTCTGCACTATTAATAATTTGATGTCTCATTTCTGGAGTGATTTTTATCTACAGTTTACACCGCTTGTCTGTTTTCGACTGTAAAAACACTTTTTTGTATTATTATTATTATTTGTACTTAACTGTTTTACTAAATTGAGATGACCTTTTATTGTAATGAGAGGGCCCACCAGCGGCCGAGCGGTAAAGTCGCTGAACACTGGTAGTTCGGTCCGAGGTTCGAATCCCGCGAACGGGCTGGCTGCATGGGCGTTTTCGTGGTTTTCCCCATGTGTCACGTGTATACGAGCCAGTTTCCCTTAGAAAGTCCTCCACGAAAGGCACCCCTCCCTTTAGGCAGATAGCCCTCGAGGCTTTGCCATATTCACACACACACATTTACTGTAATGAGTTAAGTCAATTTCTTTTAATTAATATCAAAATCTTTTTCGACTGTTAAGTATTCGGTATGTTAATGTTACTTAAAAGCTTGTTATCTTAATTACCGAATTAGAAAGTGCCATTTATTTTGACCTAGATAATATTATAATCATTCACCTTTAAGAGGTCTTGAATTTCCTGTTTTTTCGCCTTTTATATCCGAGTTTTAGCCTTACAGTTCTACCCTGTTCCATTTATATTCCATTCCTGTGATTTTATAAAAATTTTGCAGCAAATTTCAACTCGTAACTTTTCCATCGTACATACGTTTAGTACAAATAAATATTGTTAGGAAATATTTAGCTTGAAACTTTATTTGATGTAACTGTGGTACTTTCTTAAATGATGAAAGTTTTAGCAAAGCGTGTGTAATATTGTAAGAATTAAGAATTTTTGGAAATAGTTAATGGATTTATCTAATGAAGATACATTACTCATTGATAAAGTTCTGTGCTATTACTGAAGTGAAATATATAATCTTCATATTTTAAAGAACTAAGTAATGCAATAAAATCAAGTTAAGACTTTTGGTAAGTGTCTTTTTGGTATTATAGACTTTTGGTTAATGAATTACTGAATTAACATTCAAAAGATTGAAAGTGAACAGCAATGCACGTTGAGCAAAACAATTAATCACGATAATACAAATATCTGCGGTAATGTTCCCAGAGCAAGTGATAATATGTAGGGAAAAAAGAAAAATACAGTTGAACTGCAAAAGAAGAACTTCAGATGAATAATACAAGAAATGTACCATTTACCGAGTAGAAAAACCTTAGTACCTTAGTGAAGTAAATTTTATTAGACCTAACTGTCTGTACTGTGCACCTGAAAATAGAGAATAATAAAACATTTCTTAAACGTAAACTAAAAATTAACTTAAAAACCGAACTAAAAAGATTTTAAACTTACCATGTACTATAACACAAAGTTCTTTGTATGTTTCAAAGATCTGTGCACGTCCAACCTAAAATATTTGTAAACTAATTTAATACAAATGTAACCCAAAATTATGACTAAAAACATACAAAGAAACAGAGCTGTCCTACTATAAAAATATATGCGTGTGTTTGTGTGTATACAGCTGACTAGAGAAGACACCAATTATTTTTCAGTCGTGGCTGGTTGATGTTAGAAGATAGCATTAAGATTTTGCGTGGATTGAATGATGGAAAAGACGCACGTGCCGCGTTCAGCACAATTTTTTCCTGGACACGAGATAGCATGTTCAAGGGTACCGAAATTTTGCCTATGAAAAAACGTTTTTGAAATAGCTTCCATAAGCTAGGTTTTTCAAGAGCAATTATTCAAGGCCTGAACTTCAAATAAAAGGGCTTTTATAGTATTATTATTATTTTCATTTTTTTTAACTAAACATTGGTTTGAATCATTCTGGTTTTCTGTTGTGCATTGTTAGTTCTGTTAGATTTGATTAGAAGAAAATGAAGAAAGAATAATACCCGTTTTACTACAATTTCGTATTCGAACACTTCTAGTTTTAATTCTTTCTTTTCCACCATGCCATTACACGAACCTGTTGATCGCTGGAAAAGCTTCCTTTACGTGCTCGGACCGCTTAATTATACTAAAGTGGAATAGAGGATTACTCGAAAAGGTCAATAGAACTTGTTTACGATGGTTGTTGGTGATCTTTTTAACGCTTAATATGACCTCTGGTTTAGTTTGAGGTTGATCTCCTCTATAATATGTTAAAAGTTTCGTTTTTGTCACCGATGAAGTGGTAAATTAGTGTTTGTATGGCCTTTTATAGGCATATTTACTTCATCTGGTATATATAAGAAGATCTGAAGGATTTTTGGATAGAACAGCTCAGAAAGAATTAGTGTATCACATGCCGAATTGATGAATTTTGAAATATAGTTAAAATTGTTGTTAATGATTTTGAAAGTAAGTAAAATTACTCTTGTCTGTTTTTTGGGGGGGGGGCATTTTTCCTTTTCATAATGTACGGCAGGTACGTATAAGTTATAAATATTCTTACTTAAAGCTATAACTATGGAGTAAGAAACCAAACTTCATATTGAAAATCCCCAAAACTTAGAATCCAACATACAAGGCCGAAGTTTAATTTTGGGTAATAGTTATCTTAATAAAAAGAATACTTCCCATGTTAGAATGCTGTTTAATTTAACAAAAGCTTACTTAGCAAATTTCAGATCCTAGCCTAAAAATAATTATGAATTTTTTAAAGTATATTTCTTCTGCCCTTAGTCAAATTGAAACACAGTATTAAAACATTAAGTTTCAAGTCTCTATCTTTAATGCAAAATATAAGTGGGTTTATAAAAATTTGTCACCTTAATAGCTGCTAGAGAATTTAGCATTCATATTTAGTATTTGTTAACACAGATTTACTTGACTACATTGTGTATTTACAATGTACATTTGTAAATATACATTACATTTTTTAACTACATCTACATTTTGTTAAAGTATTCCTGCAGTTGCAATTCATAAAGATATGTGATTCCTTTTCCTTCATATTAAGTAATTTTATCTAGTAAGTTAACAGTATTTATATATTGAAGTTATAATAATTCGTGATTTTTCCTAGAAAATATAAAAATAGTTAATTTTTTTTATTTAAATTTATGTTCAATGTCAGTTTTTTTAAAATTAAGTCTCCATGTATTAAACCAAGAAATGTTGCATCTGAAATATTTATACGTTTGTATATAATGATGCGAGGAAAAGCATATAAATGAAACGCGGGTATTTTCAACATTGTTGACTGTAGTTCACTGCATTCGGTTTTAAATGTTAGGACATTTTAATGTGAAGACTCGATTTATTCAGAAAATTTTGCTTTTTAATGTTATAAATTCGCTATTTAAAAGTATTTAAGGAAAAAATTGCCAAAAATAATCCTTTCAGCTGGTCACACACGTAAGTGAACAGCCGCGAATTTCAGACATTATGATATGAAATCGTAATTATTGATGTGTGTGTGTGTGATTATGGCAAAGCCTCGAGGGCTATCTGCCTAAGAGAAGGGATGCCTTCGTGGAGGACTTTCTAAGGGAAACTGGCTCGTATACACGTTACACATGGGGAAATCCACGAAAGCGCCCATGCAGCCAGCCCGTTCGCGGGATTCGAACCTGGGACCGAACTACCAGTGTTCAGCGACTTTACCGCTCGGCCGCTGGTGGGCCCGTAATTATTGATGTTATTGCTATTAACGAGTATTATACCTATATAGGAAAAAATACGCTTGGTAGGCTAAATCTTAATCGACATTGCTTAGTGCGAATCTGACTGAAAGTAAATTTTTATCATATATTCTACCTAGAGAAAGAATACATGTGAAAATAATTACACCTTTCAATTTTTAGCTGGGCTGCATTGATATATATTCAAAGGTTAAGGTAGTAATGCTATTCTCACTATCTTATAAATTAACACATTTTTCTTTTTCGTTTGGGAACAAAACTAAGCATTGTACAGCTTATCTCAAAAATAAAATGAGTTTTTTTATGAGAAATATTATGCTCTAGAACTACACATTAAACAGAATGAGCAACCTTGCGTGCCTTGCCAACGATTTAGTAGATTTGATTTCAGAATAAAATGAATTCATGGCTTCATGGTAAATGTTTAATCGGAATTCATATAGAGGCTTTCTGAATCACATGAAATGCATGTTTAAATTCTAAAATTTCATGACATTGATATAAATTTTGATATATATATATATATATATATATATATATATATATATACCTTTATTGCTTAATTTGAAATAATTTATTGCTTTTATAATAACAATTTAGGTAAAGTAACCTTTATTAGATACAAGACATAACAAATTTATTTTAATAAGTTCAAAAATTTTGCCTTAGTTTGGCTCTGATTTCAGTAGAAAACTTTCATTTCATTGACTTTTGCATGAACTAATATTAATGAACCCTAGCAATTTTTTAAAAATGTGCGAGTAAAATAAATATCGAGTGGAGGCTGAATTATTTTTTTAAAATTATCTTTTTAATAATATGGAGATTTTATAGTTTCTCAACTATCTCAACAATCAACATTTTAATTCTTACAATAAAATAGTAAATATATTTCTAATGTCTCACAGTTGACACTAACTAACGTCGTATTGTAATCGCAAAGAAGCAAAGAAAGATTGGATTTTTTTTTTTTTTTTTTTTTTTTTTTTGTAATTACAGAAAAAATGTAGAGAAGTTTAGAGAAGCTTGCTACGTTTTGATATAGCTAAAATAGTCATTCATATGTATTATTTTATAGCTTAAAATTTAGATATTTTCAGTAACAAAAAAATCCTTTTGACAAAATTTCTCACGTGTAAGGAGTATACGAGCCAGTTTTTCTTAGAAAGTCCTCCATGAAGGCGTCCTTTCCTTAGGCAGAGAGCTCTCGAGTGCTTTGCCATAATTAGATAAACCAAACCAACCTCCCAAAGTTTCACAATGAAGCTACAAATTCATTCATGTGTATTAAACTTCTAAAAATTAATAATTGGTTTGTTTTAGATTTTTGGAAACTTTTTGGGAAGTCCGAAACAAGTCAGCATTTGGCCTGCTTCCTATGTCCTGTTTCATGGCTGTACGCGGCGTGCGTAACATCAAGTGGGAGCCGCCCACGACCTTCGATCGCATGTACAAACGCGTCTTAGCCCACCAGCAGCCGAGCAGTAAAATCGCTGAACACTGGTAGTTCGGTCCGGGGTAACTTTACATCCTGGGTTAAAGCATCCTTCGGCTTAGGGACGTAGCCTTCGAGGTGCAGAAAGCAAGTGCGTAGCTATCCAGTATGAATGATTATGTAGGGAAATTTTTCGGTTCTCAAAATGTTTAGTTCCGAATTAGCTACGCCATCATTGTTAAGAAAAAGGCATAGGCTAAAACCGATGCAGTTCAGAAAAAGTTATTACTATTTTTGGAATAAGGAGGGAAAATACCCAAGTTAAAATGAGGAATTATAGGGCTATTGATAATTTATATTATAATTTTGATTTACGTATTTTTATCTTATATATATATATATATATTAGATAGATAGATACAAGCATGCTATGTTACGAAATCCATGGAATGATTATTTTTGTTAGACGGGAGTATTATAGTGCTGATTTATTCAAATAAATGCTTTTTTGTTATTTTCATATGCATATTATAAAGTTGCGTATTCCTAGAAAATGAATGCTTATTGAAAACTTGTCTGGAAAATAATAATTTTATTTAGTTAAATCCCCTTGTCTGGTTTCTAATGATGTGTTTCCGTGAGCACTTTCCATCTTGGTACTTTATAGGAAGGCTACGTATGTGGTAATTTGCTAGTTTATATGTCCTGCTTAATCTAGTTTTCTTTTCTAAAAGTTTTCTCGAATAATTTTCGTTTCTGTTTTGAGAAATATGCGTAATTGTGATGATAGATAGATTATCTTAAGGTTTTTCCCCTTTCCATTGTTCATCAGTTATATGAAATATGTGGAGATTAGAAAAAAAGCAAACTTTTTAAACTGAACTCATTTATCGTGGCCTTATAGCTTTGGTTAGTAAACAAAAATTTCCATAGCAGCAAACTTTATTCGTTTTATTTTATATGATTTGCGTTTTAGTCTGTAAATGGGATTTGCATTTTATTCGTATTGAACCAGGAACAATGCTAAGTTATTTGACTAGCTTGTTTTTTTTTTTTTTTTTTTTTAAATAGTATGTAACAAAGATGAAAAAAACTGTTTTAAAAAGGCCTTCAAAGCCTATTTTTCCGTTCCTTAAGTGCACAAATATACTGCTTACAATTTTAAAATATGAAATATATGTTATAAGGTTATTCTCCCGCTTTCCTAGCGTGCCTTCGTAGTGTAGTGGTTCTGCACGCTGGGCCGGTATTCCAGAGGGCCGTGGTTCGATTCCCGGCGAAGGCGTTGCTAATTTTTCATCTCTCTTGCCTCCAAAATAACTAATGTCTCTACAATGTAAGCTACTACATTGTAGCTACAATGTGTCTCTACAATGTAAGCTACTACTATTCATACTACAATGTATGCCACATTTTACAGTACAATGTAATGTACTGTAAAATGTGGCGTACTCTAAAATGTGGCAACAGTGAAACCCTTTTTGTGTGTAAACGTGCGTACGAACCCCGTACCAGTTTCGATTTGTGTGTGCGCAGTTTTCTTTTTAAACGAATGTTGTATTTATAGATCAGATTTGGGCAATGTTTCGCCGTTTCATTCTAGTCTGTAAAAGGAGCAGAAAATCATACTTTCTCTAGTTTCGTATGATTTTAAATTCCGTTTCATCAGTGAAACTATTGTAATCTATACAAAATGATAATAAATTAATAATAAATACACTTATTATATCCTAAGAATCTAATTGTAAAAGGTTCGTTCGAATTAAACTTGACTGTTGTACAGGTGACAATGTAAGTACTACATTGATATGACCAGGGCATAATTTCTAAAAATAGAAATGCCGGAGCCCTATGGAAGACCGTAATAAAATAAATAAATAAAATAAATAAATAAATAAAATAAATGTTAAAATCTTTAAAAATTAAATAGTTAATGAGTAACAAATTAATTAACAATGATTTAATTTGTATTAAAAATCAAGGTTTATTAATTATTGTTTAATTAATTCATAATTAATTTATTAATATAATTAAAGATTAAAGTAATTAAAATTAAATAAAATGTAAAGAGATAAATTAAAATTCAAGAAGCGAGTTTTTATATAATTTTATCGCTAAAAATAAAATTTTCTAGATCAAATTTTTACTGAAATAATTGTTCAGTTACATAAAAAATTGTCGGAGCCTTCTTATTTAGGTCTCCAGTGCGCTCCGGCAAGAATTAGAATATGTCCCAAAAACTAAGAAGTACCGGAGCCGGGCTCCAGGGCAATTTAAGCTCTGGATATGACACATGCACTTAATAACATACTTCCAACTATGATCGAACGGCCGTGCTTATACAGTCACCCGTTTTAAAGGATGCTGCCTCAGAGTTCGACAGGTTTCTGTTTCTTACCCCAAAACGGTTGGCGGACTAAGACGAAAACATTCGCCCACGTCAGTTCTAAGCGCAAAATTAAATTTGGTGTTCTATATTTATGACTTTTATACTTGAAGTTTCGCATTAATGTCAAACCTAAAAAGATGTATCTTTTCGTATTATTCAAAGGAAAGCTAACCATACGGTGATAAGTATTCATTCAGGAAAGGCCAAAAGAAATGGGGCTGTGGAATAAGAGGTCAGGCAGAAGTAGGTTACTAATTAACGTTGGGTAATGAGTCTGAAGTGATAGTAATTAAATGCGTCTCTAAAACTGGTGCAGATTTTTCAGGAACAGATTTAAAAGAAAGGTTATGAAACAGCTCTTAGAAGATATTCTTTGGAGCCCGATCATCATGATGTAGTAAATGGAACTTTGAATTAAGCTTTTATTTGTAGACCATACATAAACAATTCTGTCTTATATTTACGATTCAAAAAAGTTAAAAGAGGTGTCTGAAGTAGTTGAACCATTTCAATGACAAATCGTGGAGCATTTCGCCATGGATCCTTTTTCGCAGTGTTTTATTAGGTCATCGTTTTCTTCAAAAGTCATTTTAAAAGTCAAATCATTTTCAACTGCGGTCTTTAATTTGAACCGAAAGCATAGGGGAAAAGGTATTCAAACCAGCTCTTCCATTCCCTTGTCGCCCTAGAACTCAAGATATTCATTCTCTTTCTCTCCGAGAGCCATTAGCGTTTGCTGCTAATGATGCTAATTATTTCATTTCAAATATATGTATCCGGACGGGCACATTAGTTTCTTGACCGTCATGAAAAGTAATTACTGGAATCGAACCGTTATCTTCTTTCTGTTTTGTGTATTGTTGTTAATTGTGAAAAGGAAGAACTCTTAAAATCTTAGCTATGACATAAATGTCCCTGTGAAAATTATATCTAAAAGAATTTTATATCATAATGGAATATGCGAAAAGCTATGGCGTAGGTAATGTTTTATTCCTAAAAATGTACTCTTATGTTTTTATTACATTTGAATAAAAAGTTATTATATCTTTTATAAAATGGCTTGAGGGCAATAATTATACCCGCTCTGTTCCAAGAATGTACAATTATACACTTGGCAAATAAAATAATGATCCGAAAGAAAAATGAAAAGATCAAGGCTGTTTTGGAGCTAATGCATGCATTTAGTTTTATTCATTCCAAATTTTTTATTTATTCCATTATTTATCATTTATTTGGATTGTAATTGCGTTTATTCATTAATTTATTCTTATTTCACTTTCTCATCGTTGAAATGTATATGCGAAAGCATATGTTTTTAAATACAAACTATTTTATTCGCCCATTAGCTTAGCTTGAGCGAAGTGAAGCAATTTATACATCTAAGCGACACTTATTCAAAGACATCGTGGTTGCTGTTTTGGTTGATTTTAATGAAGGCAAAGCACACGAGAGCTACCGGTAAAAAAGGGTTGCTTTCGTGGAGGACTTTTAGAGAGACAGTGGTTCGTTTCAGCGGTCTTATCCATTCTGTTACTGATGGTTCGAAAGAGCATCGTGAAAACTACACTGCTGACGCTTAAATTTGCAACACCGGGAAGGAATGATCTGACGAACATCAAAATCACGTGAAAGGAAGTAGAGGTTCGGATACGCAAATGATTAGTATTCAAGCGCATTTAGACGACGCAGGAGGGAAATGATATCTGAATCATGGCACAAAAGACAAGTTGCGTAGCGGATTTTTCATTCGGAAAGCGTTTTGTAAAGTTGGAGTTTGCTCAGAATATCGTGTTATGCCTCGAATAATAAGAAGAAATGCTTACCAACAAGTGTTGGAATTCGATAGAAGCAGGATCGTTGCCTATCGAGAGTATGGATTATCGTTTCGTGATATCTCACGTGGCAATGGTCGACATTCAACCACAGTCATGCGAATATGGAATCAATGGGTTGCTGAGGGTCATACGAAACGGCACGCAAGATCTCATCGCTCTCCCATGACTAACACCCGAGAGGACAGACATATTGTGAGGGCATCAGCCCTGCAGAATCGTACCACATCAAGGACCATTAGTCAAGAAATGGGAATTTTGCAGCACGCCTAGTTATCCGTTCGTATGGTGCGTCGGTGTTTGCAGCAGCGTGGACTATCAACATGGCGATCATTACTTCGCTTCCCTTGATAATGCGGCATAGAGAGAGATACGGCGACTATTGCGCGCCGAACGACAAAGCTGGATACAACAGTGGCACAATGTCGTCTTTTCAGACGAGTCCCGGTTCTACATGCAATGTTGGCCGTATACGTGTCTGGAGGCTCTGAGGAGAGCGCATGTCACCTGCTTGCATTCGATATCGGCATAGGGACCCTGCACCTGGTGTGATGGTTTGGTCATGACAAGCACTTCTCTAGTTCGGATCGACAGTAATTTAAACACAGATGGGTACATTTCTAATATCTTACATTCAGTGGTTGTGCCCTACCTTCGAGGGTTGCCGAACGCCATATTCCAACAAGATAATGCAAGACCACATGTTCCACATCGTGTTCTGACTTTCCTCGATACACAGGGTATTCGATTGCTGCCCTGGCCTTCGCGGTCTCCAGATCTGTCACCCATTGAAAACACCTGGTCATAGGTTGCTGCGAGACTGGCTCGGCACTTTTCTCTTGCTAATATGGTTGATTAAATGTGGCGTAGACTTGAAGCAGCATGGAATGAGTTGCCTGTTTCTGTCATCCAAGCCCAGCTTGACTCCATGCCTAACAGGGTAAGGGCCGTTTTAGCTGCCATGGGTGGCAGTTGTTTCTACTAATTTCGCACCATTGTAAACCCCCAAAACTGCTTACAAACTTAATCATTTTGTCTTCATGCCATATTGTTTACGTACAATAAATATATTTTTTGTATTTGCTTTCTTTCATGGTGTTGCAGTTTTAATGGTTATCAGCGTATAAAAGCATGTCCTTTATTATTGTTATCATTATTGTTGTCTTCTGAATCATTGAGAATCACCATGATCCACTAATCGGTGGATGCGGGGGCACTACTCATATTCCCTCGGAACAAAAGTTATGCAAATATTCATAAAAATTATCTGTTAGGTATATTATAAATGTATGAATTATAAAAAATGCTGTTTTTAAAAATTCAAGTTAGGATTTGATTATTAATAGGTAAATTGCTTTTAAATTCCTCAGTTAAGAAGCGGATAGTTTTAATTTTAAAGAAAAATTATAGGACTGATGCCAGTTCGCAGTGTACCTCTCAGTACCTCTGAGAGGTACACTTGATTTAAAAGGCTGTATAAATGATAAATGCCTTTAGGCTCAGAATTAGCTACAATTACCAGGCCCTTTCATGTCATAATAATGTATGGAATTTAGATGAAGTCCATGTTTACCATAGTTATAAACCACGCGTTAAAGTGATAGCCTCTCATTTTTAGTAGGAGCTGAAAGCTTTTGCTATTTAACTGTGTCCATATCTTATTAGGTTTGTCAAAGAATTTTCCCCGAAAATGGGGGTATTAATTTTTTTTCCTTTTACCCTTTTCTAATTATTTATTATTATTTGCTCTTATTTATTATCGTATCATATTTCCAATTAATTGTTGTCTGTATTCATTTTTCCCCTCCCCGTTATTATTGAGTTTATAAAATTTGTTGTGATTTAACGAAGTTCCATTCATTTTAATGAATCCTACATTTTTTAATACTAGAAGTCTCTTTCCTTTTTAGTTGTTCATACGAAATGGTTGTTTAGCTTATCGAAATTCATGGTGATTTGCGAGGAACGGTTTTAAAATGATGTTCATTATCTGCAATGGTTGGGCTCTACGTATGCAAGTTCAAGCATAACTGGATTTTGTGAAAAGAATTACGACTGAAACATAAATTAGTCAACAGAAATGAAATCGATTCGATCGAAGCAATAATGAAATTTCAGCTTAAATTTTCACATATTTTAAAAGTATCTTTGCATTTTCTAGGGGGGGGGAAGTTATTATCTGAAAAAACACAATAGTTCTTTAATTTGCTTTCAGTTATTATGAACGCTAAGTCAGTATGTTTCTTTGGCAAACTATAAAAACTTTTAAGTGCGTATTAACGTTGAATTTTATTTTGCTAAATATACCGCTTGTAAAAGTTAATGGTGGCCGAAATGCATTTCCGACTGAAAATACGCATCCACTGGCCAACAGATGGCGACACTAGACTTTTCGTGCTTATCAACGATCTCGTAATAGCATGGTTCTTATTTCTTTTTCGAAAAGGAATAATTGTTCATTAAGTAGGAAAAATTAAATATAAGGATTATCAGAATTTATTCGCTACTACTGTACATTTCCAGCTGGTATTAACGCTTTACTTCATAAGTTTCATCCTTTTAAAATACTCATATGAATGTAATAATATAATGTTCGTTTATCACAAGTGAAACCATTTTTTAACGTTTATTTAATATTAACTCACCTTTTTTATTTTTCGTTGATCAGGATTTTTTAAGCCGCTACATCCAATTATATTTTACTAAAATTACTGAATTTTAGTTTTAATTTGTTACAGGAAAAAAAAAAAAAAAGTCTGAAAGGTTTCGGGTTTTAAATTACGTTTATAGAGGCGCTTTATTTATTTATTTATTTTTATTTTTTTAACGTTTTGTGTGTTACCTTTATTTATCAAATATCATGTTCTACGTAATCAAACTATAAAATTCAGTTCAACAGCAATATCGCAAATTAATTTTAAAATCAGCTATCTTTAGACTTTCCGATACGGAGTCTCGCGCGCTGGAGATTTTTTTTTTTTTTCGTATAGTGTTGCCATTGCTCGCTTTGAAATCGTATAGTTTTTTAAATCACAATGCGAGAAACATACGTTCATTTATGCAGATTCGTCATTATTTAATTTCTTTAAATATAAGACATGGCGATAATATATGGCAGCAGCGATTTGAAAAGTGATATAGCTTTTTAAAGTTTTCGACACAAAATGCCAAAACGAAATTAATAGACCTTCAGGGCAAATTCTGGCTTTTAACTGATTTAAATTCAGAATTCCAAGCTTTAGAGTTTATGAATATGAGCGGAGATTAACAAATCCTTTTTAAGATAAATAGAAATTACTGTTCAAAACAGAGCGAAAACTGAAATGTAACCGAGGTAATTAAATGAAGCTTTCAGCCAGAGTGCAGTTTGAATGAACGTTAACTTGCTAATCTTTAATTTCAGTATAAAGAGTGGGATATTAATACAGGAGACTTTTCTTGTAATATAATTCTTCATGTTTATAACCAAATATTTCATTACTTTTTTTTATTACATGTTCACGTTACACGTCACGTTCTGAGACGTCATGTCACGTTCTGAAAACACGTTACGTTCTGAGCAGTGAATACAGTTAACTTTTCTGCTGTTAATTGTTTGGTGACTGAGGAAATGGTTTTACAGATTTCGTTCTTTATCAGATTATCTTGTAAAAGTACCGTGTTTCATAGCTTTCAGCTTCTATTTTTTAAAATTATTTAGTTATTCATGCTAAGTCTATTACTTGTGATATTTTTGAAATTTTATGCGTGTTATGTTTTCGAAAGTCATACAAGAATGCTGTCATACTGTATTTTTTAGTAAAGGGGGGGGGAGTATTGAAAAATAATAAAAGTGATCCGAACTTTCTGAGCATTTTCAATTCTTTTATGAAATCTGCCTATTGCTAATGTGTTTCCTAAAAATTGTTGAAATCCTAAGTGCTGAGCATACTTTTTTTTTTCAATACCACCGAGAATAAAGTTCATAAGATTTAATTTTGTTTTTACAGGCTAAGAAACTTGCTGGTAAAACTAAGCACAATGATCCAATTGCCAATCAGGCAATAGAATTAAGCAGTCGAGCTTTATCACCTGCAGCTGCTGAATGTTCAGCTTCGGCATCTCAGCATTCATCAATGAATCATCGGAGTTCTAAGAGGTCTCATGCAGCTCAAAACTTACCTTTGGGCTCATGGTCGCCCTCAGGAAGTTGCAGAAGCAGTGACGGAGGCGGTTGTAGTAGCAGTGAGGAAAACAACTCTCCTACTGATTTAAATTCCTGCAAGCAAATGAAAGACAAACCTCCACTGCTGAAAAACCTTGAAGTAGTTCAAGAAAGTACTCCAGGGGATGATTCTTTCAGTAAAGATCTTGCACGACCGTCATCAGGTGGTTGCATACGGAAAAGTTCAGCATGGGAAGGTGCTCCTACTTTACGTATTTCAAAATCCAGCAGTCGTCGTAAAGCAGATGGATTCTCACATCATAAAGTAAGAAATTGTTTCTTTCCGTGTATTAAAGCACGTTGTAATTAACCGAATGCTATATTTAACCAAATGTCATATTTTCATTCATATGCCAGTCTGTATGTATTTTTAATTTGTTTGTAAAATATTTTTGATAATTGAGCCCGTCAGATTTTTAACTGGTTGGTATCGATTAGTTTCTGATTCTTTACTTAATATATTTATTCACGTTTCCCCCTTCTTCTTTTTCTTTGAAAGAAATATTCACTTGGAGCAAGCAATCAAACCCCTACCGCTCCCCCTACTGATGAAGAAAGTCCGCTAGAATCATCAACAGATCAAAGCAAAAGATCTTCAAGGTCTTCGTGTGATCATTCTATGCCATCATTATCATCCTCATTATCCGATACAACAAACTTCAGTGAGAGATCAGAAGCATCTAGTTGTTCTAAGAATAAACGAAGCAGCCATAGTTGTTGTGCATGCAGTAGATCAAGCGTTACACCGCCACCACCACCTGAAAGGTATCATAAATTTTATATCACTTTGTCTGCTTATTCAACGTGTGCATATTCAGCATTCCTCTGCAGTTTAAAGTTTTTAATTTTTAAAATTGTTTTTTCCTTTCTTTTTTGGATGTGGGGAGGGGGAGGGTAGTTGTGTTGCAATGTAGTTAGAAGAAAGCTGTCTGTTTGAGAATCTTAAATTTCATGTGTCCAAGGTCCTGTTGACCATATTTAATTTTAGTTTGTCGTCTGAAGTGAAACTCAGAATTCTTACTGTATATCTCTATGGTGTATCACTCCAGAAACCTTTCAAAAACACTTTTGTTGCTTTCAGAAATATGGTGTTCCTTAAAATTTTTTCTTAGATGATTTATTGAAATTATAAAAAGTATAGGAACATGAGCATGTACACACTACGTCTGCAAAGTTTTAGAACTAAATTAAAGATTCAGATATTAAATAAAAAAGACAAAAGACGGCGGCATACATTCGTAAATTGAGCACAAATGTACACTGAATTTACGAATGACTGACTGTTCATATAAAATATGGGAATATTCCATGCAAAAATGTAAGAAGAAAGAAAAACTTCTTTATTAGTTGGGAAGCATTTTTCATGAAGGTTTTATTGTACCTTAGATTTCATTGCCATCCTTAGAAGATTTTTTTCCTGTATTTAAGAAGCTAGTCAGTCCCCCCTCCCAAAAAAAAGTTTATTCGAAGGTTTGAAGTTTATTAAGGCTTTGCCATATTTGAAATTATATATTCTAAACTAATTTCTTCCTTTTCCTCACTTCTTTGTACAATATTTTAGTCACTGTAAGCTGATTCTCTTTAAATCCCATCGTCGGTCTTGACATAATCTTTCAGAGAAACAATCTTTCAGAGAAACAACGGTGTGAATAATTTTATTGTAATAATAATAAATATAAACCGTGCCTTATTTTATAAAGTTTGTTTTATACCAGAATGATAGAAAAATTACCATCACCGTAACAGAAAATCTTATGCAGGTAATGCGAAAAGAAAAAGAAAATTCCATTGATAATAGGAGTGGTGTCGCAATATTTAGGATTTTATTATTCACATCAGTGCATAATTTAATTGTATGTAATCTGAAATATGTAAGCATAATTAAATCTTCTGTTAAAAGTAAATTGCTCAGTCGTATCAATAACCTAAATTTACAGTTATTAATCTTCATTTTCTTTGACTCTTATATAAATACAATGGTATGGTAAACAAAAATGTTTTTTATTTATTTATTTATTTATTTAATTAATTTATTTTATTATTTTTATTTTATTTATTTATTTTTTTGAGTACTCATTTAATTTACGTACGTACGTTATATACATTGTTGAGAGAGCTGCGCAATATGTGGACAAGCGTTGTTTTGCTGATAAATGGCACCTGGGCGACTTGATAGTATAGGCAGTACAACAGGCATTAAAATGTCGTCCACGTAATTGCGACCCGTCATAGTGCCTTGAAGGAGAATTAGAGTTGATCGTGTGGCCCAACAAATCGCTCCCCACACTGTCACAGCTTGTGTAAATAGCGTATGCCGCTCGACAATAAATGCCGAATTGGACCGCTGGTCTGGCCACACGCGGTCATCAGCACTGAAACTGAATCGGGATTCATCGCTGAGGATCACACGCCTCCAGTCGGTCACACTCCAGCTTGCCGGAGTTCGGCAAAAATCCAATCGGCAGTGCTTATGGTGTGGGGTCAGTGCCAGGCGTCTTAATGGACGTCGGGCAGTCGTCTCCGAATGTTTTCCCTTGATACCACCGGATGTCTGGAAAGTGGTTAATCACGTCGAATCGATGCTAGTGACGCTGTTGGTACGGAAGTGGCTGCTCTTACGATTGCGCGATCCTCGCGTTTATTTGTGTTCCTGGCACTCCTTGACTCTCAGCGACGGTAGACTATCACTTCCGTCATCGATTGTCGCCAACACCGAGCAACTACCGTATCACTCCGACCAAGGTGACGGCCGATACGCCTGTTCGACCAACCTGCTTCTCTGAGTCCTATAATACGCCCCTTCACAAAGTCCGACAACTGTTACTTCTCAGAGGCATCTCTAGTCACAGTATCGTCCATCCAAGTCGACACATTCGCTGAGACTTACCCAAGTCTCACTGGCGTCGAAATTTAAATCACTTGCATATCTTTTACCAGACTACAGTCCCCCCCTTTTTTTTTTGTGTGTGTGTGTGTGTGTGTGTGTGTGTGTGTGACAGAGTGTGTCGCGAAAGGCAGACAGACACACGCTACGTTATAAAGTCATAAAACATTAGCTTTAATATAATTTCTAACCTCATTTACATTCTGGTCATGAAACGGAAAGGCGAAGTTATAGTAAAAGCTTAAATTATAAAATAACTGGCTGTTTAAATACTAACACATTCTTTAAATTCAAATTTAGGCATGATTCTTTGTCTAATCCCGATGATGCTGAAGAAGATGCTCTGAAGACTGCAGCGTGGTATCAAGCTGGAATTCCAAGGTAAAATGCATTTTGAAAATTAGGTCTTTAAATGTATTTCAAAGAAATCGATATCCTTGTAAATGATTCTTATGTAAATACTGTTCAAAAACGTATCATTTTGTTGACTTGGTTATGAACTGTGGGCGTAAACAAATTATTTTACTTATTTAGGAATTTGATAGCAAATATCCTATTTTTTAATCTTTCAGTTACCAAGAACATCTATTGTTTTCTCTAAATCTTTGACTTTTGTACTTCCAATAAAATATTCTGGTATTTAAAATGATTTTTATAACGTAAAAATAATGGCAGTTCATGAACCAACCAAATATTATGATTCATTATTTCAGGAAATGAGTGAAAAGCAAAATCTAATTATCAGCATCTAATCGAATTCTGTCAGTCTATGGCTATATAGTGGCCTGGCAAGCATTTTGCACAAGGTTTGGTTCACCGTGAACGAGTGCAGTTTATGGTTTGATTTTAGTGTGTATTCATTCACAAGGACTTTTCTTTTATGGTCTACTATATGAGAGAATCTTTGACATGAAGAGCTGTTGGCCATTTGTTAGAAGTATGGCAGACAATTATGGAAGTGGCTAGTTGTTAAATGCTTAGACACAGACAATATCTGCCTTCTAGAAGTGATTTCAAAATGTACTGCTAAAACACCGGGACAGAAACTGCTGAAGAATTCGCAAGTTTGATCTTTGTTCTTACAATTAGATCTTTGTTCTTCAGCCCGTTATACAGTAACTTGACTGCTAGGCAGCTAGCTCACAGCTGCTTCGGGAACTTTTATGTTTCCGAAGCAGCTGTACGAGGTTTAATGAGTAGGAAATTAATACCAGAAAACCAGTGGTTTGTGTTTCACTGACTTCACAGTAAAAGAGGGCCCGATTAAATAGTAATTGAGAATATTATAATAAGAAAATACCAAAAAAACATAAAATATTGTGTCGCACATTGCCAGATACGGTGTGTCACTGGCTAAAAATATCTGAGAACGCTGATGATATATGATCTGTACTAAAAGTATAATTTATATAATTTTAACAGTGAACGCAATGTTATGTTGAAAGGAATATTGAATTCCTTTCAACATTTTTGCTGACTTTTTATTGCTTGCTGTATTACAGTTTTTGGTTATGTAAACTTTTCAAATAAAATTGTGCAATATTTATATTTTTTATGTCGATTTCTAGAAGGTAGAAGAAAGAAGTTATTTTTTTTTTTCATTTTGTAATAAGAGGTGTTTGTAATAAGATTACAGGAAATCTTTGACATGCGAATTTTTAATAGGATGGCAAAAGACACAGATAATATTTTACTTATCTGCATTTCAGAACTTATGTCCGGAAATGTTAGTTCATGTGTATTAAGAACTGACAAACTGTAATTTTTAAAACATATTATTTTTTATAGTAGTTCTTCTGCCAATCAGTTTTATCAATCTGTAGTTGAGCTTAGATTAGGTCCAGACTGAAATGTGTAGTTGCTTTCATTTTTCAACATTTTGTCATACTAGTTTTGTTGAGCATGATAATGTATCATTATTGTCAGGTATTTAATGCCTTTTTGTCAGGGTGATCAACTGATGTTCCGCAGGATGTATCCGGCTCACGACATCAATTTTACTGCCCAGGGCAAGTTTAATAAAATTTATCATGCACGTTAGTACCGTCTTTACCCAGTACATCATAAGGAAGTCGACAGCGAAGTATTGCAATTCTGCATTTCGTTATTTTTTGGCAGCCTCAATATATGTAGCAGGAAAGTGATTATCCCTTTGATATATGTCGATTTACGGAAGATGTGAGTATAGAATACTTGATAAGCAGTTTCATCTTTTTACTATTAGGTAATGTTTGACACATTTTCGTACTGCCAGGAATAACAATTTTCCAAGTAGGTAAATAAGATCGATCTTCTGCAGGCGCACTATATTATTGTATTTTCCCTTATTTATATGCGAAAGCCGCGTGGGAAACATGAATAACCAGAATTTTAAAAGTGAAACTGCTGTTCAAGCGCAGCTTTTATATAAAATAATCTTGTTACTGTTGAAAGGCGTCAAAATATTATTATCAAACATAGATGTTTGAATTGTTGTTAAACATAGCGTTTACTGAAAGATTAAAAGTTAGCGTCTGTTTTATTTTGAATAACCAATTCCGGATGCTTACATGACCCCCTCCCTCCCCCCGCTGCCGCAAGCGTCTTTCGTGACAATTTTAAGTTCAGTACCTTATCTAGAATATATATGTGTATGCAGTAAATATAATTTTAGAATTTAGTTCAAAATTTTTCTCTAAATAAAATGCATAGTGCTGCTTGTATAACCGGTAAATATCTCCTCCTTATCTGCAGAAGTTTGGCAGACGCTGCTTTTTTTGCATTAGTTTATTACAGTTAATGTCTTAAAAAGGGAATTTCATGAACCTCTAGAACAATGATTTGGCAGGTACTTGGATGTCATTTCTTATAACATATAAAAGTAAATAATAAATTAATGACCTGCAAAACTTCCCGGTGTTGAGAAACTTTATTCATGTCATGGTATAAGTAATCATTATAATTTAAAAAACATGAATAATTTTTTAATTTTAGAGAAATAACTCTGGAAATACTTGCAAAAGAACCTGTTGGAGCATTTATGGTTCGAAAAAGTTCAAGCAAGCCTGGGTGCTTTGCCTTAACTTTACGTGTGCCAAGAGATTTTCATCAGTCAGGAACAGCTCATTATCTCATTATGCGGACAAATCGAGGGTATAAAATCAAGGTATCTATTTACTTATGATATTTAGTTTTTATATTTGAAGTTTGTGCGAGGGTGAATGAAAAATAAAGATGATTTCTAAATTATTTCGTAACCGAAACGAAGAGAAGCGGGCCCATTGTAGCCAGTTTATATTCTCAATGAACGACGAATAGTTCGACTGCGAAGAGTGAGCACTTTTAGTTGCAACCCCTTTATAACATTGCTTCGTCATAAAGATGTCTGTACCTTTATTTAAGTTGGTCTGTGTTCGAAAAGGCACGAACCTTCATAAGCGTGTTCTAGTATAAATTCCATCTACAGCTTTATTCAGATAAGTTTCCAGCTTAAAAAAGAACCAGTAATGTTTTTTTAATACTTTTATGCCCTGGCATAAAGGCGCGGGAATCTTTATGCAGGAGCACCGGCATGTAAGTAGAATTTTGGTTTACTTTATTAATTACAGTAGCAAACTGAAACCCCACTTGCTTTGCGCGTATTGATTTAGTGTAGATTGAAGTTTTTGCTGGGATGAACTTGCTTGAGAACTTAATTTAACAATCTTTAAAATTTTGCAGAGAATCTTTTGAGAGTCTTAAATCTTGAATGAGCTTGCAATTAAAATATTAATTTTGTTGGAATCTCTTCGGTGCATGCGCAGTAAAGAATTTGTCAGGATTATGAAATCATCTTTTTGGTCGTTGGCATGCTTTGCTGTGCGACATATGATTCTTGCTCTCTGAAGGTTCCTACCTCGTGGTTACCATGGGCTCGCATGCTTGTTCAGATTTGCAATCCCTACTTAGAGTTGCGCTCTTCATGTATGATCAAGCAATTGTAACCTAGAATACAGCATTTTTCGCAATCTGCCAACCTTTGAAGCAGAATGACATGACCTCGCCAAACTTGTAAAGGCTGTACCAGATGTTGGAATCCAAGCGTGTAATCAAAAGGAATTTGAAGAAACTTTAGAAATCCTTCGCCATTGTCAAGAAGTCCTGTTGATGGAAGATATGCTTGAAACTGAATTCCAAAGCCTGAAAAAATGGAATTTCATGAATCATTAAGTAATACGGGACAAGAATCTATGGATTCTACTCTTCTAAAATTCATAAATTGTTGTACACTAGGGAAAAACAAGCCATCACGTACCATGCAAGGTAATGGTACTGCAGCTCTCAGGTACTGGGAGAAGCTGAAGAAATCAAACTCCAAGAGAAGACTGCGCAAGATTCTACTTTTGCTCACCGTAACAGCTTTGCAGGTATTTCTGACAACGATTCAAATACTGAAGTTACGCAAATTGGCCTACCGGAGAAAAAGCATGTAAAATTTAGCCGATCCTGTATCCAAGGCCAATATCGTGGAAATTTTTAGTAGAGCTTCTTCGACAAAATGCGATCGAAAGTTTTAAGGAAATTCTGACAAAAGAATATATTAAGATTTTCTTTTCGTGTACGGCGAATTACGAGCAAGCTACTGCCATACTGAGTAAGAATGAAATCCATTTCAGCATTTTATTGGTTCTCAAGACGTTCCAATTAAAACAATTGCGTACGGACTTCCAGTTGAAACCTTAGAAAAGACTATTATGGAAGAATTGCTGAATTTAAAATTACCTGTTTCCAAAGTGAAGCAGTTTTCTAGAAGGAAAGAAGGTACAGTAGAAAAACTTTCCATGTTCTTTGTGAAAATTTCTCGGAATGAGGAAAGACGGAAATTTTATTAAGTTAAAACGCTTTCTGTCGAAAAAATTCGCATATGGAAATTGAAGCTGGGAAGGCGTCCTAGGATTTGCTCCAAGTGCCTGCACTTCGGTTACAACCACTTCAGTTGTTTTCAGTGTGCGAGACCACATTTGACTTGTAAGTTACCGAAAGAAGGGAAAACAACTTATCTCAGATGTCAAAGAGAACATCCCTGCAACTCAAAAATATGTCTTATGTTTCCAAAACTCATGGAGCCCAGAAGAAAAAAGAAACTAGAAAAGAAAGAAGAAATCTTTCTGCCCCGTCAATTTGTGTCAGCAGAACAGAAAATTTTTCATAAAGTACTGAAAAACTTACCTCGATATTAAAAGACAGGAAACTACTAAGTCTTCTCAAAAAGCGTAAAGATCTCTCTAAGAGTTGTAGGAAGGAAATCTCCCTTTCGGAGAATTTAAAGATTGGAATGGAAATTGTTGAAGTACTATCAGAACTAGACTCTGATAGTTCTACTTGTTATATTACTGAACATATTTATGAGATCTGTCGTTGGAGTAGTTGATCTCACCCCCCTTTTCCAGCCTGTCTCAGATTTCCCTCTTTGGGTCAGTACTTGCTAGAACTTTGTCATATACCCTTTGGGCTTTAGCTTGCTATAGCTTTATTGTAACTTAATTAATCAGAAACATTTCGCATCTAAGCCAAGATTCTGGAGTTTCTTCTTATCTAATGTTGATTTGCGGGGGGAATTCAGAATTTTCACGGGAATTTTAATTTTGGCTATCTTCATTTTCTGTTCTAAATTTTTTATAATAATTTTCCTGGTTTGCATCTTTCCAAATTATTTCGTTTCATGTTTTTTATGTAATTATGCTGTAATGCGGATGGTTCTCGTGTAATCATATTAAAGAAATTTTGTATTAGAAATACCGCTATTATTTGTGTATATTTCATCAGAAACATTGAAGTTATTGTTATTTTGTAGGGCTTCACTAAAGAATTTGGGACGTTAACGGCGCTGATAACACATCATTCAGTGATGCCAGAATTGTTGCCTTGTCCGTTATCATTATCAAGGTGGAATCCTTCTTTCAGGAATCACGACTCTGAAGATTTTGTGGATATTAATGAAGATCCCGATTATGATACGTTGTCTGATTTCAGGAAGGTGTTAGGCGATCGAAATGGTTAAAACAGTTTGCTGTATTTTTAACCAGAAGAATGTTCAAATGTTTGAAACGGTTTATTATATCTTTTAGCAGAAGAATGTTGAGATATTGAAAATTTTGCTGATATTTGCATTTATATTAAAATGATCATGTGTTTTTCATCATGTGTTTACATCATGTGTTTTTGAGCAAGAGCTTTTGAAGAATTCCTGTTAGGAAATAGTTTCCAGTTGTTCTCAATGATTTGTATTAACATTCCTAGTTTAAATTCATTAAAATCTGTAAAGCAGCTTTGTTCAACTGATATATAACTTTGATACCTATATATATTTGAAATTTTCTCTCATAAGATTGTCAATATATTACATAGCTTGAAAGTTTTTCTCTTTTGCGTATTATCTTGATTCTTAAAAATTCTGTATTTCGTTTGTTTTTCTGACACATGTTATGGCATGCTCATTGCAATATTATTAAATTCATCAAAAGAAAGTTTTTCAAATCTGTATATATATATATATATATATATAATATTGTATGTATGTATTTATACTCTGAGGAAAAAGTAAAGTTCTTGAACTATGATTTTTTATTGCTTTATAATATTTCAAGTAAATATTTGAATATAGGGGGTTTTTAGAATTTATTTTCTAAATTATTGTAATATTTTTGAGAATTTCTATTTTTTTATATTGATGAATACAATAAAAAAATTAAAATTTTTCATATTTAAACAAATAGAAATTTTATCATAATAAAGTAATATCTTTTGTCACGAATCACATATCAGATCTCCAATATAAAACTCATAAAGCTATTCTGTGAAACTTTAATGGCATCTTAGAATTTTTGCTTTTATTAAAATTTACTATTTTATTTTATATGATATTCATAAAACGTATATTTATATATGCTACACTTAACATTACTCTGTTGTTTCTGCCTTTCCCTCAAGATTATCATTATATAAAAAATTATATGTTTATGTTATTTTGAAAATGATTATGTTAACTAAGTTTTGTGATAGTTCTATGTATGTGTTACCGGCAGTGTGAAAAGCCAGGTATTTTATTCAAGTCCGGAATGGATATTATTTCCTGTATTTCACATAGTGCCGATAACATATACATTTGGTGCATAAAGTTTGTCCATTAATTCAGACTTTATGTAAGATGCCTGTGATATCCACTTCTATTGTTTGTTGCTAAAGCAGTTACGCATTCTAAAACAATGAAGCAACAAATGAGACCGATGCTTTTTTAAACATTTAAACATACCGTAAATATATTAATATATAATCCAAGTATAATAAATGATAGTGAATTTTTTAATTTTGGAATTTTTAGTTATTTAGTATGAAAGTTTTTACTTATTTATTATAAAAAAATTTTCATTGCATTTAAAACTCATTTCTTGTAAATGATTTCTGTATAAAACTGAACAGCTGTTTCAGTCATTATAAATGTGAAAGTTCTACTTTACAGATCAATAGTAAATATGGAATTAATTCAAACTGTAAATGAGAAGAGAGAGAGAATATTAATTTCTTGAGTTATTGTAATTTGAAAGTATTTAATGAAAGTATCTATACCTTATAAATTGTTATGCAGTTTTTTTTTTTTTTTTTTATTTTCAGTTGCATGATATGTAGCTACATGCATAGTGCCCCACTAAAGTCTTTAGTCATGCAAATAATTTCAAATAAAGATAGCTTGAGCTCTAAAAATGAGATACTGGTGTAGAAAAGAGACACCACGGTACCAAATAAGACTAATGAAAGCATTCCCTAACAGCATAAAAGTTAGCAGACTCAGAAATTATTAGAGATACTTTTTTTTTTTTTATAATGGTTGGGCATTTGCTGGTTAAGCATTCGTCTTGTACTCATTACTGAGAACATGGCTGATTGGGCTCCACAGGGACGATCACCATTACACTCGCAAAAAGAGAGAAAATCAGCACATATGTAACCAAATCTCACGCAGGAGTCAAACCCATGTCCTTGGTTTTGGACTATAAGTTAGCCTAGCCTTTGGTAATATTGTACCATCTAGGGCAAATGTAAAGGTTACTGGAAACCTGTAAATTATAAAATTATCCAGTCTTATTAAGTTAGCACGAGATTTTTCTAAAATAAATGGTGCAAATAGGAAGCTATAATGCTATTTTTCGAAAATATCATCTTACGCAAAAGCATTGTTTACATGACTTTCAGTTTAATGCAGAGGAAGTTCAACTTGTAGGAGATTGCAAGTCATACTAACAATGCAGGTTTCTTAGCATTTCTCCCAAATTTTGTATTACACATAGCCATCTGGCAATAATCTTTGTTTGAATAGGTTGCCATTACATTTTACCTTTACTCAGAACAATAATGTTTACTATCTACGAATATCTCCACTTTTCACCTCAGTTTTACCTGGAGGAAGAGTGTCCAATCACTGTTATATGTTTGCTTATGCAGTTGACAGGAATCAGGTTTAGAAAAATAAGTGTTTATAGTATCTTGCGAAATATTGTTACTTATTCAGATGCTCTTCAACTTTCTGATTTGCATTTTAAACGTATAGTAATTTGTGAGACTGTATTCCTAACTTCTAAATATTGCCATTAGAGGCAATATTTAGAAGTACTGTCTTGTTTGTATACTGTCTTGTTTGTATAGATTATAAGGTATTTCTCCTAATTTCCTAGCGTCCTTCGTGGTGTAATGGTTCACCACGCTGGGCCGGTATTCCAGAAGTCCGTGGTTCGATTCCCGGCAAAGGCGTTTGCTATTTTTTATCTTTTCTGCCTCTAAAAAAATCCTAATGACGCTACACGATGTAGTGTTATATGTGTAGAGTATTGGATACTTTTACATATAACTTCTGTTGTTTAAATTTATCAATATTTTTACTGATTTTAAATTACATTTATTAATTGTTATAATAAGCTATAAATTTAGAGACCTTGTAAAAGTAGTATAAAAGATTATGATTTGTAATGTTAGTTTCTGTCATTTTTGCTTGTGTTATTGAACATACATGACTATTTAAAAAGGCAGAATATGTTTAGAGAACAAGTACTAAACATGAGTGAGAGAATTCAAAAAAAAAAAAAAAAAAAAAAAAAAAAAAAAAAAATTAAAGTAGATCATTTACTAGTTTTTTACGAATTTTCTTTTGAATTTTATACATGAAATTGTATTACTTTTCCATGTTAAATAAGCTGCAGAATTTTTAAATTTTAATGGGAAACTTGCAAGATATGTTCTAAGTTCCATTTTTCAATGGCACAATTTAAAATTGATAGTGTTAGAACACATAAAAGTCATAAAGCGTAATTTTTTAAAAATTTCAAAGATGTTCATGAATATTCTATATTTGCTTAGTGATAAATTTTGTGTATGATATTGTGTATATTTGTGTATGATAATTCATTGTCTTTACATTTTAAGAAATCTCATTTACTAATTAATAGTGTGACTTGTCTGTCATATTGCAGTATTTTATTTATAGCAATTCTGGACATTGTTTATATTACATATTTTATAACTTTGTGCATGTCAATACTGATTGATTTCACGTTCTTTCTTGTCAGTGTGTATTTAAATTTCTTTTCTCTGCTAAAGGATTAGTAGTTTTCATTAAATAATATTTGCTACTAGAATTTCATCACTTCATTATTTATGCATTACTGCTAGCACTATTTTAATGCAATTATATAGCTAAATATGTTTCATGATTTATCCCTGAAACTTAATTGATCAGCCTCTTACACTTAATGTAAATTTCAAGAAATATCTATACATAATTTTTATTTAAGGAAAGCATTAACACTTGAGAAATTAGAAACTGGTAATTGTTTTGAGGTTCAATCTGCAGCTAATTTTTATGTTGTGATATCTTTTAAAATATTGCATTTTATGTCTGAAGTAAGTGAACAGGAAATAAAAAGTAAAGTTGCAACATGCATTTTATTCAGAACTGGCACATTGTGTTTGTTAGTTTGTTATGTGCTACTTAAAATTTATATGCTTTTACAATGAATGTGCTCAAGATGACTGTAATCTGTTTACAGTTTCACTCACAAGAACCTTACAACATTTTTGATAAACTGTGCTGTGATAAAATGCCTTTTAATTGGATTAGCATTATGAATAATTTTAATGGAAGGATGTTAAATTGGACTGGATGAGTAACAGGATGGATTTAGTTAAATATTACAATAATTCAGCTATAAAGGATGAGCAAATGACAGATAACAACATAAACCTTAAACATCTAGTGATCTTTTGTTTTAACTCTAATGAAGTTTAGTTGACTTTGCCAGATTTCCAAGTTACCTTTGAAGTCTAGAGAAATTAATTACAGTAATATTTTGATATTATAGAGCATTAAATGTGATATCGACTTTTATAAATTATCAGATAAGCCAGGAAAGTGTAAAACAGATTGTGAGGTATTCGTCTGCTCTTTCTGCAGATGCATTTGATAACCTAAAATATAAATTTTAAGTGTATTATATTATTATTTTTTTATTAATGTTAAAAGAGCATTGTAATACAAAGCTACTTTGCTACTTTTTAATAAGATGAAACATCATAAATAAGCATTTATTTCTGTACTTTCTTCTGAATCATTTAAGATTCAGTCATCATGCTATTAACACTATCATAATGATAGCATTAATAATGTTACGTGTAAGTATGCTGAAATAACTAGAAGGGAGAAAAACTAAATTCTGACTGCAAATGCTTTTTTGATCTTGACAGAGTAATTGAGTAGAGGCTATACAGATCTTACTTTGCTTTTTGGCATACTTAATTTTATGCATGTAGAATTTTATTTATTTATATATATTAAATAAATAATTCAACAGAAGCTTTGAATTTATATGCATATAAGTATTACATTTCTGTGCATGCAATTAAGTCATTCACATGTATTTAACACATTAGTTAATAAAGGGTAATAATACCTTGATTTATACCAGTATACTTTAAAGTAAAAATTAAATTAATTTTCATCTGGAGCAAGTAAAATTGTGTAAGTAGGTAATTTATTAAAATTATCTCAAGGGAAAATGTCTGCATGGAGGACATTGTAATGAAAACAGATTGATATTTAACTTACAAATAAAGAAAAGCAGTTTAAAATACTCACATAAGCAAAGCTGTATTATCAAAACCGTAAAAAACAACCTTATATTTAGCGTAGGTATAATGAAACACTCAATCGATTTCGAGGGCAGCTAAAGGTCCCTCCTCATCAGGAGAAAGAAATACATAGAAAGAAGAAAATAGGAATCACAGAAACACGTGGTGCTTATCAGCACTGCATGTGGTTATAACTAGATTTTTAATCAGAGTTGCACTGGCCGCCTACTTTTACTGAGCCAGGCTGTCTGATCAAGCATAAAGAAATATTAGCGAAGTTAAAATAGGGAGCGAGGGGCAAATGCACATTACGCTCAAAATCTGAACTTCAAATAATGGAAAGCAACCACTGAACGGATTTTTATACCCTCTGGTAGTACCAAGTGCGAGGAGGTAACGCCATCTATCGGCAAAAATAATTGAATTAAGACAGTAGAATTTTAAAGGCATTAGGAAGGACTGGATTGGACTTCAAATCATTAACTAAACTTTCTAAATCTTTGTGAATGTGAAAAGCCTCAAGAAAATCCAATTCGCCTATGGAAGAAGCCTTTTGGATGATTTTTGCAGACCCAAAATCAAAATTATGGTTAAAAGTCCAGCTATGATACGCTATTGAAGACTTGTTAATTTCCCCTTTTTTGACATAAGATTCATGTTCCTTGATACGAAACTTCAACGCTCTTTTTGTTTGGCCAATATATCTTAAACCACACTGACATGATATACTATAAATTCCCCAAGAATTCAAGACAGAAACGCAATCTTTTAGAATCGAAGGGTGAATTTTATTAATAGGGGAGAAACCGACTTGAAAATTGAATTTCTGGAGAATCCGTGCAATTTTATAGCTAACAGAAGGATAAAATGGAAGCACGACAAGGTCACTGATATTATTTCTAACAGTGGAATGTCTTCTTTGACGGGAATCTGAAAATTTTTTGACGGCTTTATCAATAATCACGGGAGAAAATCCACGGTCAATCGCAACTGCTCTCAAATAATTGACCGTGGATTTTCTCCCGTGATTATTGATAAAGCCGTCAAAAAATTTTCAGATTCCCATCAAAGAAGACATTCCACTGTTAGAAATAATATCAGTGACCTTGTCGTGCTTCCATTTTATCCTTCTGTTAGCTATAAAATTGCACGGATTCTCCAGAAATTCAATTTTCAAGTCGGTTTCTCCCCTATTAATAAAATTCACCCTTCGATTCTAAAAGATTGCGTTTCTGTCTTGAATTCTTGGGGAATTTATAGTATATCATGTCAGTGTGGTTTAAGATATATTGGCCAAACAAAAAGAGCGTTGAAGTTTCGTATCAAGGAACATGAATCTTATGTCAAAAAAGGGGAAATTAACAAGTCTTCAATAGCGTATCATAGCTGGACTTTTAACCATAATTTTGATTTTGGGTCTGCAAAAATCATCCAAAAGGCTTCTTCCATAGGCGAATTGGATTTTCTTGAGGCTTTTCACATTCACAAAGATTTAGAAAGTTTAGTTAATGATTTGAAGTCCAATCCAGTCCTTCCTAATGCCTTTAAAATTCTACTGTCTTAATTCAATTATTTTTGCCGATAGATGGCGTTACCTCCTCGCACTTGGTACTACCAGAGGGTATAAAAATCCGTTCAGTGGTTGCTTTCCATTATTTGAAGTTCAGATTTTGAGCGTAATGTGCATTTGCCCCTCGCTCCCTATTTTAACTTCGCTAATATTTCTTTATGCTTGATCAGACAGCCTGGCTCAGTAAAAGTAGGCGGCCAGTGCCTACGCTCATTATACCTACGCTAAATATAAGGTTGTTTTTTACGGTTTTGATTGTCACATTAGCGTGTTTCTCTTCTAGTCTAAAGCTGTATTATGTTGCTAAGTTGTTTCAGAAGTGAATCAAAAGTGTATAAGAATGTTTATATGAGTAACTAATTTAGTAATAGCAAAAAAGAAAATCCTAAATGTTGTCTGCATTTGGAGGTATGCCTACATAAAGGATTTGTATTATTAAAGAAATGTGTTGCAGATGTGTATAAAACTCAAATAAGAATGTGTAGATAAGTATGTAATTTATATATAATTTATTATAAAAGAGCATTAAGTTCTATCTATATTGGGGAGGATGCATGTGAGGAGTTTCTTTGAAAATCAAATTTGTATTTAAGTTACGTATGTGAAGAAAAACAGGGTAAACTTTTCATATAAGTAATGCTGTATTATTTCAGAACTGCGTCAAAATTATTTTTCGGAAATGGGTTCGCGAAATACGTGACAAATATGCATTTATTCACTTAGTAATTAAAGTTTTGATGTTAAAATTGATTTAATACATCCTACATTTGTAGAGATATTAATGTGTATGTTCACAAATTCAACATTTGTACAGATATGGTTAGCACTTCAGGAATCCCTTGCATATAATTTTAACTTCATCCATACAAGTATTTTTTAATCTGTTCATTATTTTGTGCTAATATTACTGTTATAATTGTATTTTTACTTATGTGTAACTTTCCTTTCACAGTTCTTCAATCTGTTCCATTTATTACTACATATATTCAAAAATAAGTATCAAGAAATGATATTCAAAAACCAATACACTTAAAAATTAAATAAATCAAATTTATTTTACTTATTTTTCTTATAATTTTGTTAAAAATCTATTCTAAGAACTTCCCGATCATACTTTGATTTTGTAAATTTTTTTCCTTCTTTATCTTTTCTGAGATGATTGATTGCCCTGTGTCAAGCAGAATATAATATCTGGAATAGCATAAAGTTTTTATATTTTCCCCCTGTTGAATTAATTGTCATTATATAATTTGTTTTCCCTGTCAAAAAGAAATTCCTTTCTTAATCAAGAATGTTACATCAGTTATATTCAAAATTTTTCTTTTAGTGCTGTTCAAAACCTTAGGTTCTATATTTATGTCATCAATAAGTCTCATATCATTTTTTGAAGTGATGTAATTTATCATTTTATGTAGCCGTTTAAGTTTATTCTCATATGCAATCTCTGATGTTTCAGATATATAATCCTATCAAGATTTAGGAGTTTCATTATTCAAAGGCTACATTTCATTTATTGTCATTGAACAAAAATAATGCCTTTGGATATTCTTTTTTTTTTTTTTTTTTTTAAGAGTACAATCTATTTTATATTTTTATTTATTTTAGTAGAGTATGGAAATTTTTTTAATAGTATTGTCTTTTTTCACAGGTTCCACATTTAATTTTGAGCCTTCAATTAGATTTATTGCCTACTATTTTAATGGATCCACTGAAAAACATTTCTTTGCTATAGGGCAGTAATAATGTTGAAATTTCTTCTACAATGATCTTTATTAAAGTAGTCTTTCAGTTGCTTGCTGTAAAGATATGAATGATTTAATTTCCGTAATTTTGAATACAGTGCCACTTACGGCATTCTGGTTGTTAGGAAAGGACTGAAGGCATGCGTTCAATTCCTTCCCCCCCCCCAAGGAGACAGACTACTGTTCGCCTCCTATGGTGCACTCAAGTGATCATTTTAGTGATGAGATGGCTAAAAATTATAGGTTCGCCAGTAACTCCTGGTGAATTTTTGATCGGCTGTGCCGTTTGGAAGAGAGGAATAAAGGGAACTTGCAAGGCATAATATGACTTCTCATTTGCTTTTGTGGATCATTCTCATTTGCTTTTGTGGAGAGGCTGTTTCAATCCTATGAAATTATTAAGTTAACTTTTTCTTTTCTTTTTTTATGGTTACATAAATGAATCTTCCAATAATTAATATTAATTACAATTTTTCTTTAACATATATTAGATCTTAACTTTCCGTTCCATTTTAGCATTGTATAATAAGAATAATCATATAGTTCTTTTAAGTTATCTTTTACTCATTTGGTAAAATCTGTATGAACCGGAATCAATATAAAAGATGTATTGTGATTTTTTCCCCTTCAAAACTAATAATCAAATTCAAAAGCAAAACTGAGTGATAGCCTCCTTTGTCAATGACTGTTTTTGCAATTATACTACTTGAGTATTGATATAATTTTGTTGCATTTTGATATATCCCTCTTTTTGGATCAGAATGCAAATGTGAAATATGAGTATAAAATACTTATGGATATTCATTTGCAGCTTAAATGATGGGGTTCTAATTTTGGTATCTGTGATATTCCTTTGTATATAATGCAGACATTTTTCATGTAACATTGTTTAAAAAAGCAAGCGGTATTAACATATATATAATAGATAGGTGCAATTTGGGTCAGGAAGACATGCTCAAGAATTTTTTTTTTTTTTTTTTTTTGGCTAAGCTTTCGAAAATTAGTCATTATAGTTAACTTAAATTTAAGGAAATATTTCAGTTTTTTTAGGAATATCTTATATATTTTTAATCATTCAGTTTGGAAGTTGATTCATTTTTAGCATGAAAAATCTCAAGAACAAGTATTATTCTAGAACAAGTATTATAATGACATGTCACTTCAGAATACTGCATTTAGTTTCTTTGCTTTAATTTTGAGATTACTGCATAATCTTTTCATTTTTATAATTATTATTAAATTTAAGCTCATAATTTTTCACATTTTTATTTTGATGATCTGTATGTTAAAATTGAATTCTATTATTTTATTCACGCAATTTGGTGCTATTTAATGTCTAATTTATTGCTTATTTAGGCAGTGAGCCAGTTCTTAAATATTTTATCCCGCCCTATAAATCGGTAATATATATTTTTCATAATAGATTGGAATAGTCAAGCAAAATGAAGTTTTGTAATGCTTGATAAATTCTATCTATAATATTATAAATCAAGAGATATGTGTTTATGTTATGATTACATGAGCTGTTTAAACTGCAGAAATTTTTATGAATAATCTCTTGTGATCTGTGTCAAATTGTTGAAGCAAAGCATTTGCTGATCTAATTATGTACTGACCTAAGTGTTTACTGACCCACTGTTTTGTGAAAAAAAAATGTGTACTGCCCTGAATGTTTTTGGTGGAACAAAATGTTTACCGATCTGACTGTTATGTGGAACTGCTTATAGATCTGATTGTTTTATGGAATAAAATGTGTACTGATCTGAATGTTTTGTGGAACAAAATCTTTACAGATCTGATTGTTTTGTGGAATAATATGTTTAATAATGTGGTTGTTGCAATCTGATTGTTTTATGGAATAAAATGTGTACTGACCTGAATGTTTTGTGGAACAAAATGTTTACAGATCTGTTTGTTTTGTGGAATAATATGTTTAATAATATGGTTGTTGAGATCTGATCGTTTTATCGAATAAAATGTGTACTGACCTGAATGTTTTGTGCAACAAAATGTTTACAGATCTGATTGTTTTGTGGAATAATATGTTTAAAAATATGGTTGTTGTTTGTGTATTGTAGATGTTTGTAATGACATATTATGTGTGCTTACAAGCATATTTATTACTGTATATGTGAAGTCACTGAGATTTAAAAAAAGCGTGTGTCTGGTATGTGAAAATTAACTTCAATAAGGAATCTATAGTCATGTATTTATTCGATATTTGATGAGTATTTAAGAGTTTGACTTTAAAATAATTTGACTTAGCAGTGTTCTTTCAGATGATTCTTTTGCAGTAAATGGGCTTATTGTTTACAGTATTCAGAGCATTACAATTTTTACTTAGTCAGTTCTACCTAGTCACTATAAAATCTGAATTATCAAACTTCCTATAAAACTTAAATCATTGATTTTAGTTTGTTCTTCTTTTGAGTATTTACATTTTTTAAAAAAATAATCTCATCAACTCATGACTAATGAAGTAAATATGTGTTAACAACAGTAAATTTTAAATTTATATTCAGTCTTTGACCTACTCATAAAGTTGCTTTGTTTTCCAGCTGAGGTTACTGTGCTAACATTTTGTTTTCAAAATGAAATCCAGAAATGTAAATAATGATGGAAGTTATAAATTTAGTCTCTTGATGGATTTCGGATTTGATATGTTGTGTACTGTTGGCCTTTGCAACAAAGACTGTAATGTTTTCAGACTTTTCTCTTTTAATGAGCAATGTTTAGCTCTGTTGTTTTTTGTGATATCTCTCTTTTATTAAAGTCTACTTAATATTGAGTTTGTTTCCTTTAAATATACCTTCACATTTACATATCACATATTTTTATGTAGCCATTTAAGTTTGAGTTTTAAGCATATGTGTTGATATTTGGTTTCATTTCTCTGTAGATATTTTTTAATATAAAATAGCTTATAATCGTCTTCTACTGAAAGAACCTTACATCATATTTTTATACATATTGAACTTTTTTTAAATTAATGCTTATTATACTTTACCTATGCTTCAAAATATTTAGGTGCAACTGGAATAAACTGTTGAAAAGAATGTTGTATGGTGAATATCTAAAGATACAAGTTTAATAGTACTTATTATTCATACTTTCACCATAATGAACCTTTTATAAAAATATATTAATTTATCAACTAGCTTTATAGTATTTAATTCTTGACACAGAAATTATCTGTCCATATGAAAGGAATCAAGTCACCTTCAGGGTATAATGCAAAATTATTATCTTCCTTAATATTGCCAATGATTTCATTTTCACTCCTGAAGATGCATTTTACATAGTTTGATGCTGTAATACAGCATAAAAATTTCATTATCCTAATTCCTGACTACATAGTGGAAAAATGCATTTTTCTTGTTAAATATTTTTGAATAACTTGATATAGTGTAATAATTCAGGTGCAAGAAATTTATCTCAACTTGAAATACAAGTACATCAAATTTTTAAAGATCAAAATAATACACATAATTTGCTAAATGGCACTTTCATTTGTATTCACAAAGCAAAATGTGACAATATTTGACAAAAGAATGCAATAATTCTTATAAATAAAAAGAAATTGTATATTTTACACAGCAAAATGTAGTGTTTTTTTTTATGAAGTAATTTGCAATCAGAAAAGTAAGTTAAGTTATTATTTCATGATCCATATCACCTATTTTTACTTCTTTCTCCTGAGAAGTTGTCTTCCAAAATGCTGAGATGCTGTGTATTTTCCTGAGAAATAATCTTCTTCCTTGGTTGACATACCTTGGCTTTCAGCCATAAGCACAGCATAATTATAAATGCTTATAATGATGACTTGAACTAAAGAGTTCTTTTCAAAATGTTTCATAAGCTCATTTGTTTAACTGATGTCATTGGCAATTTCACTCTCTGCAACTGCAGCAGGTGATCCTGTAAGAAATATTAAAAAAAAGTATGAATTTCTGAAGTTTTACGAATGAGCTACTGGACCTGACTGGTAGTAATAAAAATGTCCTGGGCAGGCACTCTCACCTCCTGTCGATGAGAAGTGAACAGCAAAGGTAGTGTCGCCCAACTGTACGAAATAGTGCAGAAAACCGACCACCTGCACTAATTCCATAAAACTAGCTTTGCAAAAAATGTTCGTGTGTGGGTCTGAAAGTTAATGGGTGAAATGGTGTTAAACACGTGGGTTCCCGGTCACGAGGCCGTATCCCGAAATGAATACAATTGGGATTGCCAATTAACCAATGAGTAACTGATGTAATATGCAAACAATGAGTTTAAAACGTCAAGAGATTGCAAGTTTCTAATAGTTTTTAAAGCAGAAGCTAGTAAGTGGTGATAAGTAAAGGATGAATTACACACAAAAGATAATAATAAAAAGTATAGAACATGAAAAGGTTTATTAAACAATTGTTTGGAGATAGGGAATGGCCTTTGGCCTCTTGCTGTTTACAGAATTGTTGTAGTTGTAGTTGTAGCTAGAAATTCTAATTTATGAGTTATTAATTTTCCTTTGGTTATCATGAAAATTCTAGGTGAAGTGGTAGTAATATATTCGTAACTGAACCATTTTTAATACATGTGAAAGAATTCATGAGGATCATCCCCAAATAAGAGATTTGGAATCTCCATAGAAGAATATTCCCATAAAACTTGAGGTTTTCCACTTCGGACTGAATATGGTAACAACAGTTTTATCGATTTTGACCGTAATTTTCTATGCCTTTAGCCAGATGTCTCAAGAGCTTGAATGTAGTTTTGTAAATATTGGATATATGGACTAAGAAATGCGTTTTGAGCAATGATTGCTGTGTCATTAGTGTACCTTGCAAGTGTGGTGTTTGTGGAATGTCATCCACATAAATATTGAATATGGGGGGCCCAAGAAGAAACCATTGTCACACACACGGTAGAATAGGACGGTGTGTAGATAATTCATTTGAAATGTGAAATACAAGGTAAGCAGCTAGTTTCTATTCCTATTAAAACAGCACAAGAGTCTTCTAGAACTTTCAAAGAAGACATCTAAAGGTTCGCTTGCTTTGCAAAAGTTTGTGTAGATAGTAGTTCTTAATGCATTTATTTTATTTTATTGGAATCCCTTTCGCCTTTTACGGAGATGTGTATCACAACTGAACGAGCCTAAGGAACAATATGCAACTTTTGCTTCACTTCTTAATAGGCGACGGGGAGCTCAATAAAAGGAAATGCTTAGCAAATACCAAAAAGTTTTATTTAATATACGATGTGCAATCATTCGTAAACTTTAATAAATTCATTTGATCGGTTGGATGGGATTAATTAAATATGAAGAAATACTCGAAGATTTTCTTTCAAAAAGGAAGGTTACCTTTGGGGAGAATATTCTAAGGCATGGTCCGCTCACCATCGTGTTATGTATGTTGAAAACCACGAAGCTTCCTTGTAGCTAATTAATTGTATTGACAGAAACAGAATCCAAAAGAATTGCTAATATGTTACTCGGCCACTGCTGTTTCGGTGACGTACATAACTATGATTGACGAATTTTATTCAGTGAGAAAGGTTCTGAGATAGTTAGAAATGAGAGTTCTTTCTTGTTTCATTATACAAGTTACATTATTTTCATTATCCATTGTGTTATACTCCTTGTTGAAAAAAAAAAAATCTTATTATTCAGATTTAACAGTTTTACATGTTGTGCCACAAAATTTCCAGGTTACAACTGCTTAAGCTAACCATTACGTGCCCAGAGATCGAATTATATTCAGGTTAATATAATTTTATTCAAGCATTTATAAAAATATGAATATGTTACATTATTCAAAAATCAACCTTATATTGATTTTATAAAATACTTATTCATTTCGACAAAGACAGGATCATGATGACCAGGTAACGAATTTATTTACCCTACACAATGGAAAGAAAGGTATGACGTTTACACTGGTGGACAATTTTTAAGGACGGATCACAGTTGGATGCCAAGTGAAATAAAATAATGCCAGAATACTAGGATATAGCAATAAAGATAATTTAATGTGCTCTGAAATTCAAAAGGCTGAAAAATGTTCATATTATGCTGAATACGTAAAAGTGTAAAAAAATGCAATTTCCGTCCGCAGGCATTCTGACGTAAGGATGTCAATACTGGAAATGGTCACCATGGAGGAACATGAGGCAGCACAGCATCCTTAATGTATACTTGGCCAGTCATAGTCCCAGTTGAAAGCACATAGAGCGATGTACGGCCAGCTCCTACCATGACACTACATGTACTGTCTGTCTACCAGAAGAACAGCTCACGCCACACTGTCCCGCTATAGCAACAGGGCTGAGGAATATTTCAAACAGGGGCGAACTAAGGGCTGCTTTATTGTTATTTTGTTTTAGGCGACTGTTTGCTGAGGGTAAAAGAGTTTATCATTCCTCTTCAAGACACCCGTATCGAAAATGCTTCAAGGCTCGTTTTTACGCCAACAGACAGCTGCAGACTAACTGGCGAGAGCTTTTCTTATGATAGACAAACTATAGGATATCACTCCCTTTCCTGTATGTTTGCCGAATTATATGAAGTACTACTTTCACGTCACATCAGTTGTCATTCACAAACAGACGAGAGACTGAACCTACTTTCATCTAATAACAGTACACAAGCCCACTCACCTTCCTTCCAAATGTGATGCTGACGACACCATTGCAAACGGGCGGAACGGTGACGTCTAGGAAATGGCATGCGCACAACAGGACGGCGGACGTATAGTCCTCCTTGATACAAACGTCTAGTTACAGTTTTCCGAAAGATTAGCAAATAACTGATCTGATACCTCAGTAGATGTGTTGCGCAGGTTTCTTTTTCTCGATATCATTAGGTACCTAACTTCTACAGGCGTCTTACTGCGAACACGACATCCCCCGTCGCGTTTGCTACACATTCCGTTTGTCTGAATGATTTTCAAAGTCTTGAAACAACACTGTGGCTGACGTCGAACTCCTTAACAACATCTGCTATTTTTTGCCTTTCTTCAATCGTGCCAATTACGGGCACGCGAAAAATCATCCAAGTGATGTCGGGAAGACAACACAAAAGTTCATGAGTTGATTTTTTTCCCGTTAAATTTTGCTTTTGAACAACAACAGTCAATACGCGTCAAATCCGTTATACCTCTTATCAGCGCTATAAAGTGGCGAACAACTTCGGCAAACCAAAATTTGCATGCGCACTACATGTCTTCCGCACTTATGCTAATTTCCACATTTTCCTGCCTTTCATTTTGTGATTGCTGTCGTTGCTACTGTCATTCGTCCTAGCAATTGTCTGCTAGTGCATTAATCATTCCCTTCCTTGCCAGATTTGGCATTTTGTGGATTATTTTTCTGTTCCTCAAAGTGAAGTGATATTATGGGAAAATATACGAGATTAATTTAAAGGAAAACTTAAGAGCATTGCACTTCTACGAAAGCATCCATCATATGAACATCCCAAAAGCTATTCAACATTAGACGAAATGTATGGTCAAGGTTAAATAGTGTTGACCATTGTTTCACCAAATATCTGAAAGTTTATAAATTCATTGCTAAATATGAGCAAACCTGATTCATATTACTAAGTTATTATTCATTGCTATTCCAGACAATGTACCAAGCGTTCATTAATTAGTTCTCTGGCATCAAGTGATCAAGCATATTTATTTTACCAGCATTAGTACAGGCTGAAGAGTGCATTTTCAGCTACTAAGCTACCATCGCTTCTCCGATCGGTATAGAAGTTGGTACTTGTAGCTGCACTATCGTTCGTTGGGCTCAAGTTCGAATTCCTGAGAAGGCATGGGTGTTTATAAGTGTATAGAGTATGTGTAGCAAGAGACAGTCGGAATGCACGGCAAGCCGAAAGTTCTCTCGAGTGGTTGGTGCTAGGGGATCAGGTGATTAGGTGAATGCAAGATAGGACACACGGACGGCTTTTTATGACAAATCGGGTATCCGCAAGTACCTAGTTGAGCCACACCCTCCAATAAAGACCGCATCGGAAGTTTATTGATAGTAACACTATACATACATGGTCATACAGGGTCTGCCACTAAACGTACATTTACATTGGTTTGAAGGAAGTGCGTTGATATAGTTTTGGGTGAACAGAGGGTGGTGGTTTTATGTTTCACCGCGTACCACCTCAGTTGGCTGAGTTTAAAAGTAAACTATCCGAGTCTTCCTGTTAGAAATTCCACGTTTAGATAGCCTTGCGCAATTTCGCACTACATTGGAGGTACTCAATTTTTCTGTTGTACCTTGTTTGAATACAAATGGCATTTTAGAAGGAAAGCGAAGTTTATTCTTTTGTGACAGTAAGTTTAGTTAAAATAAATAAATGAAAACTCAAAGAAACAAAATTAATTATTAATAAAATATATATAAATTTTGTCCTTTAATTATTTATATTCTTATTATTATATTATTTTTTTTAATGCGCCGTCTTCTGGATTACATTTTGTTTTCTTTCGAAAATGTGGACTTACATCTAAAATATAACTCCTCAGTCATTCTCTAAATATTTGCCACCCCCAAAATGTCATGATAAAAATAAATAACTGAGTACTTATTTTAAGCTATCAGTAACTTTACGACTATCAAATGAATTGACTTCATCTCTAAACTTTTAGATCCTTATTGAAAATAAAATTCTTAGAAATAATAAAAATAAAACGCTTAGTTTTGATTTGACAAAAATTAACTTTCATCAATAAATGCTGGAAAAATTAATTCCGTACCATCTTCAACGCTGCATGTGGATCCCATCCATCCGGGAGGGCAGGAACATTTTCCAGATATTGCGTCGCAGGTTGCTCCATGTTGACACTCGCATCGCAGCCCGCATCCTGGTCCATACTTTCCAATATTGCAAGCTACATACACATAAAAAATTAATACTTAAAAATAATTGAATATAAATCATAAGTAAGAATTAAGATTTTGAACTCTGATCTCTAATATAACTACCGCTATGGTAATAGTTTTGTTGATTCCGCTCCGTAAAATTTTATTTGTTACAGAAAATGTAAAAATATTAGATTATAGCAATAGAAATAGTTGATTCCTTCAGCGCACAGGAAAGAAGCATAAAACAGGAGCAATCTGTATGATACATGATTAATCAAAATAGTTTACTATTGGCATAAATACATTTCTATCACTATGTTTTAGAGTTGTTCATGCAAACATGCAGAATCTCATTTTTAATAAAAGGCTGACCATTACGGAATTTTCTTTCTAAACCTTCCCTAAATCTGTGATTTGATGGAGGGTTCTTTCCTGTTTAAAGAAAACCGAGACAAATAATAATCCTTTTGTGAATGTCCGGACAAAGGGCAGGGTATGAAGAATTTCATATCCTAACTTATTAATGTTCTATATTATTATTGTAAGACATATTCCTAAGCTTTACCTTGAAGCATCAGAATGTCATGCCTATTGAGAAATGTCAGCTGTTTTATTTACGACAATAGTGTCACATGTACTCGTTGCATATTTAAAAACATTGTGAGGTTTATCTATTTGTTTTTCAACTAATGGTTAATTTTAAGGTCTATAGTGTATGCTCCCTAAAAAAATTAGACTTTATAGCGTCTTTCATTATTGTTTTTATAACCATAATGAAGGAAGGAGGAGCGATGGGAAAAGTAAATTGTTTCTCTTTTGATTTATTGGACTTTCAACCCGCACAATAACTTAGAGAGTAAGTTACGATGCCGTAGGTACAAAACAGCATTCCAGATTATTGCGTAGCTCAAACAATTAATGGACTTTCAACCCGCACAATAACCAAGAGAGTAAGTTACGATGCCGTAGGTACAAAACAGCATTCCAGATTATTGCGTAGCTCAAACAATTAATGGACTTTCAACCCGCACAATAACTGAGAGAGTAAGTTACGATGCCGTAGGTACAAAACAACATTCCAGATTATTGCGTAGCTCAAACAATTCTGCGGAATATTACAGGAATAAATTAATTTATATAAGAAGGGGAAAAGCATAAGGCAGATCAACATTTATATGCAGTATAATGAAATTGTAAAAATTTAAAAGAGCTGTTATAAATAATTATTATTTTATTGGTATAACTTAAATATTAAAAGAAGGGAAAGCTTTAAAAGAAAAGTTAATATCTATATCTAATTTGATGAAATTTTTTACTTAAGAGCTACTGTAAATAATCCTTATCCTCTCTTCATATGTAATAAATGTAGGCGGAGATTTCTGGTCAGGTCTCATGTACAATGAAAGCTATTTTAACAAGGGTTGTTTTCAATTTAGCTTAAAAATATAACATTTATTCCCTAAATCGTCATATCAGATGAATAATATCTGAATATTCATTAGCATAATTTACACAGTTGACATTTTGAATATTTTATAGCATTGAGATTTTTCAGGTTTTCATATTTGTGAGCCATAAAGAAAAATGTTAGTTTTATTTTAAGTGTGAAAGTCGTATCTTACTTTCATTACATCGTGGTCCACTAAATCCAGGAGGACAATTACAAATTCCAGTCACTGGATCACAAGGATGAATTCCACAGTTGCATTCTTCTTGGCAACCGTGTCCATAAAATCCTGGTAAGCAAGCTAAAAGATATTGATGGATGCAATCAGTATTGAAAAGAAATTTCTATTCAAATGACATTAGTATATACATATGTCAACAAAATTAGAGAGGGCTTTTTTTTAAAACTATTTTATCCAAAGAAACTGAGTAAAGCTATACTGAACTAGCAAAATATCCCTTCAGGTAATAAAAAGACAGTTACAGAAATCAGTTCAAAACTCAAATTACGGACAAGGAAGTCAAACCTGACCTCCATGCAAAAATCACATGAACGGATAGTTCTTTCTGAAATGTAATCTTATATTGCTCCTTTCAGGAGAAGTAGTTTTTTACGTTTGTTTCTCGTTAGCATGTCGAATTAATCCAAATTGCCAAAAAACAAGACATAATCCTGTGAAAATTAAGAGATAATTACGTTTGTCACTGAAGTGAGTCGAAATATAACTGTATGCTTGTGCATTTCGTTCAAAGAGACGGGAAGTGTCCGACAACGTCCTGGTGAAGGCAGCTCACGAGCTACCACCAGACTGTTATTTGTTAACAACAGCCTTTCAGAACAAGTGCCAAAATGCTACTCAGATGCAAAAACAACTTTTAACGGAAACCAAAAGAAGAATTTCTATACGAATAAATTCGCAGATGCTTTCACACACAAATATTATAAGCGCATAGGCATGTCCTTTTTGTTCCAATGGCCTCTCAGCGTCTTAGGACTCGAAGAAACAGGATTAAAGAAAACTGTAATCGAGGATCATGTTTCCATCTCCGAGACATGTATAACATGTACAAGAGCCAGTTTCCTTTAGAAAGTCCTCCATGAAGGCATCCCTCCTCTTAGGCAAATAGCACTCGACGCTTTGCCGTAATCACATAAACCAAACCAATCCCTTCTCCGGCGAGTCCAGATTTAGCCTAGAACCAGATAACCGATAAATTCTGATCTGCGGAGATCATGGCACATAATACAGTTTAAAAAAAATCACGTTTTCTTGGAGAAAGAGTGCTTTTTTTTTGGCAAGGATAAGATTAGTTGGATGTATTGAACTCTGCATCATTCATAACTGTTCGCTAACTGCTCACAGACATATGGAAGACATTTTTAGATTATTGGCAAGCCTTATAGAGCTGCCATCGCGGATTTAGCCTTTATTAGGCTTGACAATGCCCAAACTCATTCAACACTTGAACCAGAGACTTGAAGGAGAAAATCGAACGTATGGAGCGGCAGACATACTGCTCGGTCCGATGGGCCTCGATGTTTGCGATACATCAGGCGCTCGCATTACTGCTAAGTCTCAATCTCCATTGACGCACATTCGGTTGCAAAATGGCCTTCTTGAAAAATGAGGAAAAATTTCTAAGACCTCATCGAATGGCTCATTGTAAAATAATCCTTGTTTATATCGAAACATGATTTTTCATCTATTCGAATTTTTATTCTTTTGCACTTTTTCACAAGTAGATTTTTTACGTTGTGCTGCATATTTACTAGCAACAATAAGTTCTCGTTAAATCACCTATTTCTTTAATTTTGTTGAGCAGTGTATATGTATAACAAAATATTGGAGTGACTAAGTGGAAAAAAGCAGTACGTAAAAAATTAGTTTTTTAATTGATCTCTTCAATACCTTTCTCACATTTAATACCATATTGACCGGCTGGGCAGCTGCATACACCTGAAACAGGGTGACAGGTGGCAGTACCTGCACAATCACATTGTCTTTCGCAGGACTTTCCAAACCATCCTTCGGGACATTCTGGAAGAAAAAAAGTACGCCTTAAGGAATGCTAAATGAGCAATGAAAAGTTATTGAAGTATTTCAACTACCTTTTTGCTGCAGTGATATTTGAAATGCCAGAAGTTCATAAAACAACACAAAATTGTTACTTTCAGACACAAAATTGTTACATAGTCAGATCAAATATGTAATTTATTATAATATATATAGAGAGCTATTAGGTTTGTCGAAGCAGGAAGCATGAAGGTTTAAGGCTCCAAGACTCCTCTTCGTGTAGTCTACACGTAGACTTGGTGAAGATTACTCTTCGTGTCTCCAGGCCTTCCCATCGCTAGACAGAAGTTCTTCCAATTACATCACGAACACACGCGAAGGAGAAAATTCCTTACAAGTGTAAGGAAAGTTATAAATATAAAGCATTAGCATACTTTTTGGATATCATTTTTGATTGTTTATATGTGAATCTAATTAAGAAAGATCTTTAATTAAAATTAAAATTAAATTCGATTAGGCATTATTGGTTAACTTAATATTGCCTCTTTTTATTTTTAGGCATTATTGGTTAACTTAATATTGCCTCTTTTTATTTTTAATTCAGATTTGATAAAGAAGAAATAGTTCTAAAATATTTTACCAAGAGGATGGATAAGCTAAAATGTTTTTCTAAAACTAAAAGAAATTTCCTCAATCTGAGAGAAAATCAGAATTTACAGCTTAAGATATTAATTCATTAGGAGATATTAATTAATCCCTCCTAATGAACATGCTCGGGGTATTATGTCTTAAACTATTAATAACCTGAGTCTTAAATTCTGACTACAAATACCTAATTACATTCTGAGGGCTACTGGTAGTTGTTTCTGAAATTTTTATTCTGTCAGTCTGGAATATACCTACCCAGATAGTTATAAAATATAAAGTATGAAACAAAATTGTTAAACTTAATTGGAATCAAATGGCAATAAATCTTCGAATTTATCAATTTTAATGAAACACAGTCCCGCTTCAAAGATACGCATTGCACTATTTTGCGCCCCTCTGCAAATAACCTAAAAAAAAAACCATATGTTACTTCACTCTTTCCCTGCAACTTCTCTACACTGCAGCACATCCCAATAGTTGCTCAGGATTAACACAAAAACTTTCCGGCTATAAATAAGACCGAAGTAAGTGCGCATTTTTTTTTTCCGGCTGCTGCTTGAGGAAACCACGTTTCTCGCTTCGTCTTTCTTTAATGTCTTTAATTAATTAAATTCTTTAATATCTAAAATGTAAACTGCGTATATCGAAATTGTGGGGCACGCTTAGCACTCCTAGTGTTGCACCAGTTTTAAGCAGAAATGTATTTCTGAATAATTATTCCCGTGCAAAAATAAAAATGATGTTTTAACAATCAAGCCGGTTCTAGTTTTCGTACCAGTCGTCATCTAAGCAACAGTCTTCTCGACCATGACTGAAGATTGTACTGTTTTCATCACCCGCAAAAACCACAACATCATATATATAATATGATGAAAAATTTGATGTTGATCTTGATTGAGTTAGATGCGTGATTTTAATGCTTGCTGCATAAAGATATAGTTTTAATCGTGCCCGGTTTAATGCTTCTTTACTTTGTTGACAAACACATTCTTGAGCATAAAATGTAGAGCTTAATTAGAGCAATCTGCGCTTATTTTTTATCAATTTACGCTTTTTTATATCTTTATAATAATATATCTACTTGATGAAAGAAAGATAAGTGGCTGCATTTTAGCAAAGCAGCAAGCAAAAAAGGAATTCGAAGTTCCCAGTTAGAAAGTCTAGATAAGAATGATTCAGTTATATTCACATTAATCGTATCGGATAATTAAGATTTTAATTCTCGAATTTTACTATTACTATTAGCTGAAGCGTTATGTAAGTACCCGCGCCTTTAGAATTGTATAAGAATTACATGACAGGCATTAATTATGAAATGACGCACTTCAGAGAAATTTATTAAAATCATGTTACTGTCTTCAGGACAGAAAAGGAAATAACCAAGTTAAATAGGAGACTTAAGGAGCTATTAAGAATTAAAGCTAGGATTTTTAATTTACATATTTTTTAAATTTACATATATAATATAAAAAATGAAAGGAATCAGAAGTAACAAAGTACAACTTAGTTATGCAAAGAAGGAAGCAAAAAGAAAGGAAGAAGCTATATTGAGTTTAGGGATAAGATAATACATAAGACTGAAAACTTTGAAACAACATTAAAGCAATAATTCTTCTTCATTTGAACAGCAAAGTAATCATTAACTAAATGAAATTTTAAAATATAATTACCGTATTGGCAAAGTCCTCCGATATATCCATTAGGGCAATTACAACAACCAGTTACAGGATCACAAGATGCGTTATGTTTGCAGTGGCATTCTAGATCACAGTTCGGCCCAAAGAAATTGTGAGGGCAAGCTGAAAATTTTAACAATAAAAAGTAAGCGAAATCAATATCTTGATGCAATAGAATATTATTCGTAAAAAAAATGTGTTATATAAAATTCAAGGTACCTTCTGTACAATTATTCCCTGTTGTACCAAGCGGACAAAGACATTTACCAGTCTTAGGATCACATTTACCATTTGAACATTTGCAATCATTTTGGCAATCTTCACCAAACTTTCCCAGTGGGCAGGCTAATTAAATTTGAAGAAATTTCAGCATAAAACATTTTACAGAAAAACATTTTTTATAGTCTATTCATAAGTTTTATGAATTGAAAATGGTATTCTGTATTTTACAAATTTTTAACTAATGAAAGAAAATGTGGTTAAATGCTTAGAACTTAACTGCTTTATCTCAGACGATACTTAAACTAAAATTTCGTTCTTAACTTAATTAGGATAATATCAAATGATTTCAGATTTTAATGAAAAACGCTCACCTTTGTCACATGCATTTCCGGTATAACCTGATGGGCAAATACATTTTCCTGTTTCTGGGTCACAAGTTGCTCCATTTTGACACTGGCATGTGCTTCGACAAAGATCCCCATGATATCCTGAAGGACATTCTACAGTGCAAGAAAGAATATATGCATAAGTTTTATTTGTAAAATCATCGAACTAGACAAAACACAGATTTAATTTTCTTCGCTCCGCAAATAATGATGGCAGGAATTAGTTTCACGAATATCCTACGGATGGAAACTTTCATTTTATACGCAGATAGTTCAAAAATAGGGACAGGCTTCGCTTTAGGCATTCGCTGAAGGCGTTAGTCATATATCTGAACAAGGCGCATAAGTGATAAAAATAGTATCTTTGAGGCAGAACCTTTAAAAGCAACCGGAGAAACTTTTCATTATGGCTGCAATATATATAAGCAAAAGAGTTTGTTCTATTCGACAACGCATTAAGGTTAACACTATAATCCGCACAACTTCCGAAAACTCTTGTTTGACATATAGCTGCTTAAAACTCACATTGTGCTAGGTCCACGCCAATGGGGTATATTTGGTGAGCAGTTGGTTGATACTCCCAGCAAGGTAAATTACAAACTGATCAATAAAGCAACTTCCTCATATGGAGAATTACTTCTCCGCCCTCACATTCCAAAAGTTCCCTTACAGAAGCGCCAGGAATAGATAGTAGTAGGAGTGAGACTCTTCAGTAACTGGCAGATGGACTTAGGATTTAAATCCTTAAAATTTTTTAATGCGCTTGTCAGATTCAACATTGATTTGATTCTTGTCAGAGCAGGGTACGATCCCTGACTATTAGCAAGATCCTTCAAGAGGTAAAGGCTTAAATGCCTTTTTAGCATTGCAGAAGATTTGAATTATTATACTTTTCAGCACCTTCTAATAGACAGACATACCTATGCCAGCCAAATGCAGGTCTACAGCTCTCCTGTTTCACAGTAATTTTAAAGAATCCCAGTCTGTACCGTAAAACGCAAGGACTTCTGAAGTCCACTTGGCAAACATAAATGAAGTACTAGCTGCAATATAAAAAAGCTCACACATTTACTTCATTTCGTAACTCAAACTTTTGTATAGCACCATATAATTTTATGTTACTGCATGGTTGTTACTGACATACTTTTCTCAGCTTTTTTTATATTTATTTTAAATGCTTACTTAAGACCATTATTCTGGCACTCCAGCCGTAGATTAAGGTTAGCGGACTATAGTTTCTTACCGCTGGTAGACATTGAGTTTAAAGCCATAAACGGAACAGTTGTCTGTTTCTGGCGTTAATAATAACAGTACAAAATACTAAAGGAATTTCCTATTGGTCATTAAAAATTAAAAACGGTGAAAAGAAGAAGAATTAAGAAAAATATATAAAACTATGAAATGAAAAAAAAAATCGTGTGGACGTAACAACTTTCTAATAATCTTATTCTCATGAATAAAAACTTTAAAAATTCTTATTTTTCAACCTATGCTTTTCCTAATTATGACAAATCTATTTTGTGTTGAAATTTTAAACTTAAATATATCTAGACTAATGACTAAAATTTTCTGATATGAATAAACATAAAAAGCCCGATTATCTTCTAAATTTATTTATGCAGTGTTGAACGGCATTCACAGATTGCTTCAAATATCAATAATTGTATCGGGTTACGTCTACTAAAGTAACTAATTGAATTTAACGAAAGAAAATTTAACATTCAATACTGTTACGGCCAGCCGATTACACATAACTTTTGAACACAGGGGTTCCCAAAAGGGTCGATATTGATTATCTAGGGCCTCAATGATGATCAAGGGATCGATTGGAGATCTATATTCGAATATGCACCGACAATTAATTGGTATAATCAAAATCCTATTCATTAAAAAGTTCTTAATAAAGTTGATATCAATTGTTTATTGACATAAAGTTATATCATATAGTAAGGAAGAATTCATATAAAATAAATATAAGGGAAATATACACTAAAATTATTTAATGCATTTTTAAAGTAAATCATGCACCTTAAAAATATGCGACATTTTATGCAATAAGAGGAATATAAGAAATGAAAAAGTAAAACGCAAGAAGTATAAAAAGAACACTATTAAAAAAAACGAAGAATGCGAAGCAAGAAACAGTTAAATAGAGCGATATAATTCCAAAATTAAGGAGTTTTATGCCAACTGTTAAAAAAATTGAATCAATACATCGAGCGACACCGTTACATTAATTAAAATCGAACTTCTGTGCAATTAGAATCCGTGATTTTGTTTTTGAAAACTTGTTTATATTTGTAATAATAAAAATAATAATAGACGAAAATTCATTAAACACAAATCTAACAAACAGATTTTTCAAAACTGTTGTTCATCTTGTTTATCCATTGTCACCTTTAAGTAATTTAAGTGCAGTTATCTTTTTTAGTATTTATATTGTGTACAGAAAAAAGTGTAAGGCGCTCGATGAAGAAACTCATTCATTTAAAAGAGGTTGATGCAAGAAAAGGTTTGGGTATTCGTGATTTAACACATAACATTCGAGGCCATTTGTTCATCCCTACATAGTACCGGCGAAACATTTTTAGAAATTTTTATTTTTCATCGTTCCGTAACTACCGATCCGTGGAAGTTTGATCCGTGGAAGTTCATGCGATGATGCCACAAGCAATTTTCTCAGTGTTACTAAATGAATACTAAAAATCATAGAAAGGAAAAACTTTGCGTCGATTTTCAGAACATTGTATCATAAACTAGCTCATTCCATAACATTTAATGAAGCTTCTAGGAATGACTGTTATTCATAAACACATTGAACGTTTTGAAAAACTCTGATTGATTTTGTGAAAGTATTTCTTACCTTGGGAACAAACTGTTCCGATGTATCCTGGTTTACAGGTGCATTCTCCGGTTAAAGAATTGCAACTTCCATTATTTTCGCAAATACAACGCTGAGAACAATTGACACCATATGTCCCATCAGGGCAGACTGCAGAGAAATGAATAAGAAATCATGATTAAGAGAAAAGTTATAATAATAACAGTAATCATGAAACGAAAAATCCCAAAGACACTGGGAAGTGGACAAAACTTTCGTATACGTGATTACTTACATTGACATTTTATGAGACGGGACGAAAATGTAGTAAACCAATTTAGAAAATTATGTGCTAGATTTCAGAAAATGATATGGTCAAATAAATATAAAACTTGAAGCTGAAATTTGCAGCTCAAACGACGTTTTGGCAATATTTAATTTTGTAATCTGCATAATCCTATTATATGAAGTAATTGGAGTATTAGTTGTATGTTCATAAAATTGCTTTAAGTTTGGATTAACGCTTTTCTCACCTAAAGCTTTCCCCCTCCCCGGCAGCTCGGACTTTTGTTTGCTGTATCTGGCTATGTGATGTAGGATTTTTTTAAAGGTAAAATTTGCATATAAAATTTAAAAGGCAAGATACTTGTAACGCTATTATTTTATTATCATAATGTGAACATTCTGTAAATCAAAATTTTTAATTATAAATTATATGTAATTTTTAAGTGTATGATACCTTTTAAACCAATTAGGAGTATGTAGACCTGGTTGACCCTCGCAAGTTTCACAAAAATAAACGGTTTATCTTCTAGTCTTTGGGGTTGAACAGACAAAGCAGTTTTCGCTAACACTACCTAAATTTTCTGACACGTTTTCATCACTTTCACTAAAATTACAATACCTTTCTTTTTTTCCTTCGCTGGTGGAACAATGTTGCTGTCATCAGAATCACTTTCATATTCATCCATACTAAATTTATCATCATTGCTATCTTGAAACACGCTTCTTCCATCACATTTTCCGCCATGGTGAATAGTATTTTCTTATTTTTATCGGCCAAACAAATAACTAAATACTGAAATCAATGAAACATTAAATCACTTGCAACTAAAATTTAGCTGTAAATTACAATTCCGTGATCTTCCGTGCATTCTGGATGATAACGGTGATGTGTATTTTCAACTCTTCTAAGGTATGTATGTTGTTTAAGTACATAGTTTGTTTTAAGTCTTACCCTCACCTCAAAATATAGTCTGCGTCATGATGATATGAATGGTGGCCGTACTCTTTAGATATGGTTATGTGATGATCTTGGTGGCCGTACTCTTATGATGATCTTGGTATCAGTACTCTTTAGATGTGATTATGTGAACAAAAACTGTTCTAGCATCTTCATGGTCGAATAGGTCGTATGACACGTCGCCCCATTCCTTTGTAAGCAAGAGCTCTAGAGTCTCGTTCTTTTGGGAGGCACAAAATGCAATAATGCGAAATAGCAAATTCTATGTCTTGTTAAAAAAACATATGACTGCCGATGAAGGTTATAACAACATTTTAATTTTAACTAAACTGAACAGAACATGCACTCACTCGGCGCTCACAATTTAAGCACCACTTGTGGCTAAGTAACTTAACACGAAATAGTATTTATAATGAGAATGAATTAAATTTTAAGTACACGACTGGCTCCTACTTCAATCTAAATCCGCTTTATCAGCTGAACACAGCAAAGCCGAGTCTAGAATATCAACAGAAATTAAAGTAAGAGGTTAGCACCAAATATTCAGCAACACAGCTACTTGCAAATACGCGGCATAAACTCGTAACTAACTCTTCTACTGAGAAACTCTTAAATTCTGCTACTTAAATACTATTTCCGAACTAATTTAGATTTGCATTTACGTCATTTACATTTGTATTCTGATAGAAAATTGAAATCAGAAGGAAGAGGAAAGTTTCTTAAAATAAAAATACACTATTAGTACAAAATTAGGTCTTTACAGAGTGGTGTTCTTTCTTCTGCCCTAAAGCCATAAACTTCTAGAAAGGGTCTTGATAGGTTATAGCCATGCTGTTTCAAGGAGCACACACATTATTATTCTTCGCCTTTACTGGCACACAACACGCCAGTTTTTGAAAGATACGTGATAGAGGCAGGTTATCGGAGCTACGTATATGATAATTTTTGATGCAGCTGTTATTAAAATAATAATCACTGACGCAAGGGCACTATTCCACCCTCTTTCCCAAGGAAAAATAAACTTACCTTATCCCTTTCTGATTCCAAAGAGTTTATCTACCTCACATTAAACTGGTTTATCAGTTTCTTACACATAACGGAACTATATGGAAATAGAGCCACTACTGCAAAATATGGACAAAATTATATATTCCTAAACGTGCAAGATAAATTTTACTTTCTCTCACAAGAAATTAAGATTTAAGGAAGAATTCAAAGAGATGCATGAATTTATTTCTTACACGGTGAGTGAAGCAAAACAAAAAATAAGCAAAAACGTATTAAATCTCATTTAACGGGAGTTAATGATTTCCATGGTAAAATGTTGAAGATTCTTGTTAGAGATTTTACTTAGCTTTCCCCAAACATACTAATGACGATGCATTCTCATGGTGATTCAAATAAAATATGATCTTCTTCCTAGCTAGACACTATCAGGGAATAAGTTGATATATATTATCGGAATTGGATCTAATATAAGATGCAAGGGTGGAATTAAAGCATGGTTTTCATTGCTGCATAAACGTACAACTCAGTCCTTGCCTCTCGTAAGAACACATTTTCCCAGTATGTTAGCTTGAGCAATAATGTGAGTATTATTAATATTTTGCATATATTTTGAACAACAAAAAGGAAGAAAAAGTTCTTAAAAACCGAATTAATGTTTTCAAGTAAATAATTTTATCAGGACTAGTATGTCTTTTGACTTGTTTAGGGAATATGATGTGTCTTGAATAGGAACAGGGAGCTTACTAAAGCTACGTTAAAGTATGTGTTGAATGGATGACACAAGCAGGAAGGGTTTACTTTATAACAAGATTTTAAATAATATTAAATAATTATTCTCTATAAGATTACAGAATTAATTATTCCCGCACTTCGGGATACAGAGACCAACCACTCGTGGTCTGAACATAAGAATATAAAACTACTAACTAAAATTCTAAAAAAGAGCTAACTTTGAATTAGTTTACAAATGCCTAACAATAAGACTGGCCTTTTTAAAAGGTTACGTATGTAGTACGCAAACTGCCGAAACTACAATACGTTTTAAATATTAAGAGGATTAAACCTCTGGCCTTAAAGGCAAGCAGCAACTGATTGAAAACTCGTACAGAATGCAGTGGCAAAGCGGCTCACTTTCCCTCTCTCTCTAACTCTTGGCAAAAAGCCACAACTTAAATACTTAGGCGTTAGAAAGTACAATTTGCACGAACAAGTTAAGTTAACACATTTAAGTGGAAAATAAGAAGTGATAGTAAAGTTTTAAAATAAAATAAACGTTAGTAAAATTTAAGATCCATACAATTTAAACATTTGATGTTAATCATTTAAATGACTGAATTTTGAAATGCCGATTAAATTATAACTTACTCTGAGAGCAGTCTGGACCTGTGAATCCTGATCTGCAGAAACACTGTCCATTAACTGGATCACATAGTTGGTTTTGATGGCAATCACATGTTTCTTTGCAGTCAGGTCCAAATTTACCTTCAGGGCATTCTATAAGTAAATCAAAGCTCTGGATTAAATAATATGTTTTGCACAGATGCCAATTAAAATATTTTAGAAAACCATCGGCACTAATATTATTACTAACATTAACAAATATATACGAATGGTTATTTTTCGTACTCGTCTGACACTAACTGAATGAGAAAATTTTTCTATAGGCTTTGCTTAAATAAAAAGCATACACCTACTGAATTCGCATCCTTTCCCCGTAGTACCGGGCGGGCAGCGACACTCTCCAGTTATATGATGACAAGGCTCTCCTTTCGTGCATAAGCACATTTTCGAACAGTTCTCCCCGTAATGTCCAAGGAAACAAACTATAACATATGAAAAGTAAAAAAAAAGGGTTAAATGAATTTTTATAAAAGAAGCGAAGATAGAATCTAAAATCAATGGAAAGTTATGTAATTTCTACTTCAATTCCACTACTACTTAATTTATTTCTAATTTTTCTTCTTATTACATATAAATTGTCGCAGTTTTTAGTGTTGTATAAAAATTTTCTGAATATTCCTCAAAAGTCCCAGCTTTAGACAAAATATTTTCTATAAAAAGCCATTAATAAATTTTTTATGCTGAAAAGAAATAAGAAAACCTCGATTAAGCTACACTTTTGAGTTCTTAAAACTGCATAATCAATTCAATATTACTGAAGGATTAGATCACAGCTCGAGAGAGATTCAACAGTGTCGTTCACTGTATTCAAATATAATTGTACGGAAGATTTTGGAAATGTTATATTATGCGATCATGTCGATGTTGATGATGATCATCACAATCATTTATACTATAAAATGTTTGCCAAAACGAGCGTTTTTAGAAACTTTTTCCTTGAATGACAACTAACGTTTTCGAATAGCTGATCTTTATTTGAATGTGTTCACATGTTACTTCATAAGCAAATTTTCTTAGAGTATGTTTCAAAATGAACACTAAAATTTGTTCCGTTAAAATATTATTTTTCAGTTTTTCTCCTTAATTACTTTTAAATTTTAGTAATATTCCTCGTGTAATTAAAAAAAGTTTTTCTGTGTAGTTTAATAAAGTTCAGTACCATCAGAGAAAAAAATATTCAGGGGCTTAGTAAATAAATAAAAAATAGTTAAAATGATTGTCAATAACAGGAGCATTTATGCTTTAAGTCAACTCAGTAATATAATCAGTTTTAAATTTTCATACTTGCTTTCAATTTAAAATAATATAATTTTGTCAGATATTCTTCTGAAGTGCATGATTTAATTTATAAACTATAAATACCCTGGTCACAGTATCGTCCTCTGTATCCAGGCTTGCATTTACAACGCCCATCTTTGGGTTCACAAATAGCATCGTTCTTGCAAAGGCAAACTCCTTCGCATTTGTATCCATAAGATCCTTTCGGGCAAGCTGAAAAACAAATAGAATTTAAAATATAAATATGAAAGTCTGAAAATCTTCGAAAGAAATTAATAATATTTTTTAAGTACGGAATGGCAATATGTAGCATTATGTATAACGAAAATATGTAGCATTCATTGAATTAAACAGTTGTGTTAAATGTCCTTGTTTTTTCGCAAAGTCCAATAGAGATTTTAAAAATAAATTTTTCCTTCGTATTTATATGAAACTTCTTTAACTAAATAAGGTAAGATAAATGATTCTAAAAATCAGGAAAACATTGAAAGAGACAATTTAAAAATTACAAATTAAAAAGATGTAATTTTATCATACATATAATTTAAAATCAATACATATAATTTAAAAGTAAAAAATGAAATTCCAAAAGAAACAATAAAATATAAATTTAAAATCATGCTGTAATGCTGTTTAAGATTTAATTAAACAAAAGTTTAAAATTTATATACTAGAAGAAAAATTCGTAGATAGTAAAATTCTGAAAACTGATGAGCATTATTGGATCATGCCATGGCAGTTTATTGTTAAAAAATAGTACGGCATATTTTTAACAATTAAAGGATTAAGTTTCAACATATATGGCTGCAAGATGTTTAGTCGAGCACCAATTTGAATGAAGAGTCTCAGTCCACTAAAAAAAAAAAAAAAAAAAAAAAAAAAAAAGATCGTCAACACCTACGGAAGATATTAAGTCACAAGTTTATGAACGTACCGTAAACAGCAACACAATGCTAGTATAGCACATAAAGATGACGCAAATAGTTAGACTTCAAAATTTTGTGTTGAGAAATTACCTTCTAGTTCTGGGTTTACCATTGCTCATCGGCCTTATAAGAGAAAGCCTTGTCATCAGAGTTTAGGCAGAACAATTTTGAGCATTCATAAACGGCAGACAAAGGCATTTCACTATCGGATGTAGGCCCATTACCGTGTTTGGTGGCGTAGGATTTTGTTTTCCCTGACTCTAGATCAAACCTGTGAGGATCTTTAACAACTAGTAATTGATACTTTTAGAAGACAGATGCCCAATGGCTTACAGTGCCCACCTGCTAGTTAACTTTTCAAGCAAACTTTCTCAGTTACTCAGTGTCCTATTGTTCAGTAATAAGCCACTTAATAAGACACTTTGTTCTCGCAGTATAAACATTTAGAGAACACCGAAAAGATTGATCATTAAAGATTTCATCTCACATGTCTAACCGCTGACTACTGGGAGCTTGACTTTCGTTCGATCCCAGGCAACTGGTAGGCTACATGGTTTATTTTCATGATTTTTCTATGTGTAACGTGAATATGAGCCAATTTTCCTTAGAAAGTCCTCCATAAAGGCGTTCCTACTTTTCGTCAGATAGTCTTCGCATGCTTTACCATACTCAAATAACCTAACTTAACTAGACATGTAAGTATAATATTCGTTATTTTTCTCATAGTTGTCAATTCTATTAGAAGCTTTAGTTTCGACGTATAAAAATGTCATACTGTGCATCTGACCACAATAAACTATAAGACAATTTTTCTGAAAGGTTATTTATAAATGTAAATTTTAATTTTGCAATGACAATTTTTGCACCAATAATCGCACTAGGGGCAAAATCTCTTTAAATTCTGTATCCTGTATCCGTAGCAAAAGGGAGGCAAGGAGAAATAAGCATCCAGCGGGCGGCAAACTGAAACGAAACGAAATTTTAGAACTAAATGTTTTCCATTCTTGGCGAACATGAGGGGGATTCAGTTGTCCCCTGACACTGAAAATTCTAGCTCCGACATTGAGCGGATATTTCTTTGCGCATAACACTACACTAACCCATGTTCGGAATTATAATTGGATTACGGAAAAGCTCACGAGCGCTATGTGGCAAAGGAAAATTATGTCTTCGCGGAGGACTTTCTAAGGAAACTGACTCGCATTCTCATTTCATATGGGTGAAACCAAGAAAACGCCGTCGCACACAGTCCGTTCACCGTTCTTTGAAGCCAGGTCAAACTAATAGCATTCGACGATTATACTGCTTGCCGCTGGCGAGCATTCAGACTTAATGAAGAGACTGACACTTTGTTATGTCTTTGTTTGTTATGTTTGTTTGTTTATGTGGCAAAGGAAAATTATGTCTTCGCGGAGGACTTTCTAAGGAAACTGACTCGCATTCTCATTTCATATGGGTGAAACCAAGAAAATGCCGTCGCACACCGTTCTTTGAAGCCAGGTCAAACTAATAGCATTCGACGATTATACTGCTTGCCGCTGGCGAGCATTCAGACTTAATGAAGAGACTGACGTTGAACTTGCTTGCAGAATATTGCATGTCTGAAAAGTATAATCATAAACGCTATGTAATTTTACTTAACATTTTTTTGTTACATTCGAGTTCTCAATGTTACGTCGAATTAATTTCACCATTTAATTTGAAATTTTCCAGCGTTTATTCTTTGGGATTTTTCTATTAAAATTATGCGATATTTTATTTTATTTTGTATGCGTTTTGGTTTTACAGTTCAGAAAAATTTGGCATTTGTTGCTATAAGAGACCATGCAGATTCATTTCGTACAGGAAAATCTTAATAAGGAAAATCCAGATTTCAGTTAAAAAACCCAATACTGTAGGCTGATATTAAAATGGTAGGTAAATATGTTCTATTTATCCTTCTCTGATAATTTATAAATGCAACACCAAGAAAAAGTGGTCAAAAAGGGATGAAATTTGGAAAAAAGACAGAGACAGCAAGCAGCAATAAGTGATCTTTATTTCAAAATGATAGTCAGAATACAGAGCGAGAACGGCGTCAGCTCAGTAGGATGTAGGACCACCGCGGACAGCGATGCATACACGAAGAGTTTATTCAGATTAAAGTAGTATGAAGTGCCTATTTAAGCAAGATTTTCGGAAGTTATTTTTAGAGCGTGTTTGCCTATTCCAGGCCACGCTGTGCTGCGATTTTTTTTCTACTCAACGCTGCGACTTGTGTTAGCCGCGTTGAGTGTTCTAGCCATTTAGCCTGTCTCGCCGGTTTATTATAAACCAGAGCTCTTCCTGCGCGTTAAAGCATTCTGTAAGGCATTAGGCTAAAGTACCATACCTTGAAATTATCTTTCGTTACGTATTTCTGTTAAGCCAGAAGTGCTGGCTTCCTGTAACCCAAGTTGGGTCATTTGTTAATTTGGATGCTTGAATAAAAAGGTCTTATATACCCTCCTTCCAATTTATGTTTGTTTCACAAGGCTAGAAGATAATTCTTCAACAGACCTTTTTAAAAGTTTATGTTTCCAAAGCGACATAGACTTTACAAAGACAATATTAGAATTAACTATAACTAATTTAACAGACTTCAACTATCACACTTTCAAAAGCAAGCGAGTTCGGTAGCAAAGGAAGGATGGTTTTCAGAGAAGGAAGTATTAATACAGCATGCGGTTCTTTCAAAAGGCATTCAGGAATACTTCACCACTCACCCAGATGGCACTGTTTGCCATGCCAACCCGGATGACAGATACACTTGCCGTCGTCAGGATCGCAAACACCATTCTGGCACTGGCACTGTTCTTTACAGAAATTTCCATAAAAACCAGGAGAGCAAGCTGAGAAGCAAAGAGTGTTTCAAATGGCAAGCGAGACATTGAAAGCTAATGAGAAAGCTTAGATATAGTACTTTATATCCTCACACTCTAACAACTCTATAACAAGAAATTTGTTCTTCTTGTAATTTAGAGTAAGCTTTTCATAGTATTAGTTAAAGTATTAATTGCATTCAGACTTATTTTTAATTAAGAGAGTGCTCGTTGCAGTTTTTTTCTCTTTTTTCTCCCTCTGTTTTTTTAAGTAAATTAAAATAACCTCTTGCAGAGGAAGAGAATACATTCCTTTTCTCGAGATAAAGTTTCAGTGTCTGTACCTCAAAATTATTAAACGATAAAACACAGTTTGTAAATTAAAACAGCCTGTTAAAATTAGGCATTGTTTTTAAAAATATTCTTTATATATGTAAGTGCAAGATCGAGATAAGCTCACAAAAATATCAATCGTTAAATTTGGCTGCATCATAAAATACTGAATTATGTAAATACTGCATATTTCTGAGATTTTCAATAAACATATTCTTTATATATGTAAGTGCAAGATCGAGATAAGCTCACAAAAATATCAATCGTTAAATTTGGCTGCATCATAAAATACTGAATTATGTAAATACTGCATATTTCTGAGATTTTCAATAAACATATTCTTTATATATGTAAGTGCAAGATCGAGATAAGCTCACAAATTTGGCTGCATCATAAAATACTGAATTATGTAAATACTGCATATTTCTGAGATTTTCAATAAACATATTCTTTATATATGTAAGTGCAAGATCGAGATAAGCTCACAAAAATATCAATCGTTAAATTTGGCTGCATCATAAAATACTGAATTATGTAAATACTGCATATTTCTGAGATTTTCAATAAACATATTCTTTATATATGTAAGTGCAAGATCGAGATAAGCTCACAAAAATATCAATCGTTAAATTTGGCTGCATCATAAAATACTGAATTATGTAAATATTGCATATTTCTGAGATTTTCAACTAAATAAAAATTTTAAATAATATTTGTTTTAAATCTGATTAGCCGAATAGTTATTGTATATTTGTTTTTGAAAAACCGAATGAGGGGACTGTTCTTAGAACAGAATTCCTCTTTATAGCGTTTAATCCCATTATTAAGCTTTTCCCTAAACGAAGGTTGTAAACTTTTTATTTTAATTTGTAGCTTATTTAAAAACTATTTATAAAAAATTTATCTATATTCTTTCCAGTCGTGGCGTAAACGCACTGCGTTTGCATTTCATCTGGGAGCTGGATTTTTTCTTTTACATGTGCAAGATGTTTAAAAATTCTGACGAAAACTAAAATTTGAAACTTTTATTCATACTTACTTTTGAGACATCCATTGCCATACTTTCCTTTTTCGCAATGACATATTCCAGTTTCAGGATGGCAAGATATCCCATTGCCGCAGTCGCAAGTGTTCTTGCATTCGATACCATAAAAGCCTGGAGGACAGGGTTTATCACAATAAGTGCCTGACCAACCAGGACCGCAGATACACGCCCCTCTAATGTGGTCACAAGTTGCTCCATTTTTACATGGACAGTCTTGTTCGCAGTTCCAGCCATATTTCCCTTCAGGACAAGCTAAAATAATGTCAGAGAAGACAGCAACTAATAAATATATGTGAAACAAAGAACATTGATTAAAAATAAGAATCAATTTCAGAGACATAATTTAATAACCACAGTGTTGGCATTCTTTGAGAGATTCTGCTTCCAATCCCGAGAAAACTATTACTGATTATAAAGCAGCAGCTACTTATAAATTCTGAAATAATGTAAAAGTATCATTTTTTTAATATTATGCGTTAATGTCATGTATGGAATGTAAAAAATAGATATGTGTTAAAAAGAAACACTACCTCGTGGGTTCGCTTTGACATAGCAGCATTTGCAAATTATTCTAGGAAATGCATTCTTGATAATATAAAATCTAAACAGTGATAAATTTTAAATAAAATCTTGTTAATCTAAAGAATGAATATGTACATTATGAAGTAATTAAGTTAAAATGCATCGTTAATAAAAGAATGTTAGGCGATATAGTAAAATTAAAGTAGGGAAACAAAACTGTTTGCTGGACGTACCTGAAACTTTTATGAAGGTATAGGCTAAACTTAAGTATACGCTTAAACGTGATTGACTGGACTTATATGAAACTTATATGAAACTACCTATATGGACTACATGAACCTATATGGACTACCTGAACCTATATGGACTACTTACTAACTATATGACTACCTGAAACTTATATGAAAGTATACGCTAAACTTAAGTACTATATGCTTAAATGTGATTGACTGGACTTACCTCAAACTGATATGAAAGTATAGGCTAAACTTAACTATTATACACTTAAACGTGATTTATAAAAAGAGAACATAGTGCTTTCGAAAAGAATCCTTTTTTCATTGCTACGAAATAACTCTTAGCACTGAAATGTTTAGAAAGAAGTTATTTGTAATGGCATTACAAATGGCATTACAAATAAAGAACCAGATTTAAAGCCATTATATAGATTTCCATTGTTTTAAATTAAATGAGGGATTAGACCCTAGAAGGTAGTTTTTTCGAATTAATAACAGTAATGACAGCAATTAGGTGATACAAAATATGAACAGACACATATTTTGTTTAGTTTATTTGATTATGGCAAACGACTCAAGGACTATCTGCCTAAAGGGAGCGATTTCTAAGGGAAAATGGCTAGCAGGCACGTTACCACATGGAGAAAACTACGAAAATGCCCATGCAGCCAGCCTTTTCACTGGGATTGAACACTGAACCGAACTACCAGTATTCAACAATTTTACCAATGTTCAGCGTATCCGATATTATCAAGAATACTTTTCCTAGACTAGTTTCGAAGGACTGCTATGTCAAAAAGAACCTTCCAATAGTGTTTCTTTTTAACACATATCTAATTTTTACATTCCATATATGACATTAACGCATAATATTATAAAGGTAATACTTTTACATTATCTCAGAATTTATAAATAGTTCGGCCGCTTGTAGTCCACATATTTTGTAAGAAAATAAACTATTGGTATTTAATACATAAACAGCAAGCTAACAGACGAGTAATGTGATATTTTGTTATAGAGAAGTACTTACGCTTATCACATTCCTTCCCAGTCCATCCTGGCTGACAAATACATTCTCCGGTGTATTTGTCACACTCTCCTCCATTTGCACATTCGCAATGATGCTGGCAGTTGGGACCATAACTTCCAGGACTGCAAGCTTTGGGAGATTTAAATAAACTGATTATTAAGTAGCCATAAAATTACAATACATATTGAAGCTTGAGTACTCAACGTATACTACTGTTCATTTTATCACTTGTGCCATTCATTTACAACAGCACTCTTCATTGCACTTCAGTATTATCAGTTATTATATAACAACATTATACACGCACTGAATATTCAGGTTTATTATATTTTAAGGAGACTTAGCTTATAATTTAAACACAATTTTGAATAATTCATATAATATCATATTGCTTAAGTAACCGAGATTAAATTTTTTAAAAATCTTTTCTAGTTTTGTTCCATGTTTCCTTAATTCTATGCGATTTCGAATGTTTTAATAACTAAGAAAAAAAAATCTTAAAATCTTACGCTGGTCACAGTGTATTCCCGTCCATCCTGAAGAACAATGGCATCTACCATTCACTCGATCACAAGTGGCGCCATTTTTACAGTGACATTGGCCCTGGCAGTCCGCTCCGTACTTATCAGGGGGACATTCTGCAACAAAATTACAGTAATGCAATTTAAAAAGCAAAGTGTTCTGCGAGAATAACAGATTTCTAGAGTTCCTTATTTGAGTACAAATAAGAAACCTCATGGATGAAAAATTTTATTTAGTAGTGTGATTTATTTAAACAACATGGAATTGCACAATACATACAAATAAATAGCATAATATATACTTTAGTATGGTGATAGACCATTAATGAGAATACTTACTTACAGATAACATTACGCGTAAACGTAATAACGCGTAACGTAATAAAAATAATTTATATTATCTAATTTTTATATTCTACACATTTTATGTGCTGAAACAGAGATCTTTGATTACAACTAGATAAAACTTCCAGAATATTACTTTTCCATCTTTTGATAAGTAAACCGGTTTCTTTCTTTTAAGATCAAAGAACAGAGATTTCATTCATAAAAGATAATGTCTTTGAGTTTATATGAGAGTAAAATTCGAAATATTTCTAACATCTGTGTATGTTTTTTATTTATGTGAAGCAGAAGGAGTTTGCTCAATATTTTGCTTTTAGCTATGATAAGTATGTTGGATTATAATGCCTACTTTTAAATAGAGAGATAAATTGGCAACTTTATGATGATAAAGATCAAATTTCAAAAATCCAGTGTTATTAATTATTGAATCCAATAATATTTATTATATTGAGATACATTCAACATTAATCTTGTAGAAAATATTCACAGAATTATCTCAGCGCTAAAACAAATTGATGTAGTATTGGTGAAATAATGTCTTTATGAAATTTTAAAAATTAATAATTGCGTCTGAAAGGAGCAGTTTACGTAGTTAACTCATGAATCTATAAAAACACCATTAAATATTCGGGTTTTATATCCTAAAATTTATAAATATTCACCTCATCCTAAATTAAGGTATATGACTTTTGGCAACGGCAAAAGCCGTAAAACATCCAGATTATAATGGACTATACCGGTTATCAGTTTATTTCTTTTTTAAATTAATTCAATAACGATGTGGAAAGTATAGTTTACAGAATGAAGCTTACGTTTACTTAACGTGTTTATGCTGAAGCGTTTTATGTTTACTAAACAGTTATCACATTACTTTTGCCTTTCGTTGACTCCCACCAGGATGCAAATTAGCTAATGCATTTAAGGACACAGCTTTTGAGTTTGAAAGAGAGCTTTTGGCAGCTTTCGCTAATCGTTTCGATACTATTTTCACTCCGCTTCTATATGTTCGGCTGTACACTTGCTGGCCGTATTCGTTCACATGAGTTGAGGGTCTGAGCAAAACTTTTGGCACACTTTGTTTTATAAATTTCATATTTTAAATACTTGAATTTCACTTTGTTTCTGTCAGTCTCGCCAAGTAGCAGAGACTGTGCGGGTTGTTAACTAGGTTATGTAAATTTTTAGGTTGAGGAGCTAATTGAAAGGTTTATTTTATACGTTCTATGTTCAGTGCTGCTTCGCTAGAAAATTACGATAAGGCGATAAGTTGCCCGACTGTTTTCCTAAGGCCAGAGTTAACATTTGAAGGAGTTAGATTCCATTACTTTTTTTCGTTTTGAAATCCTCAAAACTGCAAGAGGATCGAGAGATTTCCTTTCAAAATTGCAAATTGGATGATTATATCAAGTGACTAACACAAGAAAACCGTTAAAAGTAACAATTGATTTTTAACTCCTAACAAATTCACTAGATTTCACTACTTCCCTACATAAAACATTTACTTTATACTGTCGATTTTTCATGGAGAAACAAACTCTATTGATTATTAATTTATCAACAGTTTTCTAAAATGCTAAAGTTTTATTTTAATTAGTCCTGTACGCAATCACAATTTGGCTAGTAATCTCTATATACATATACTACTGAATTTTGCCTATTACCTAGCAATTTATATTACACACATATAATTTTGCCCATTAACTAGTAATCTGTATATATACATATATTTTGTCCGTTAACTAGTAAGGTATACATACTATATACATACTATACATATATTTTGCTCAATGTACTATTACTAGGTAGATTATACCGTTTTCAGCATCATCTGTAATCATGTTTTAAAATACATATTTCTTTTACAATTGCTTTTTTTTCAATTCTGTAATTAATGATATACCGCGTAAATGAAATACTTGCCATTATGACTATAATAATCAGAAAATGAAAAATTGTGAATAAGAAACAAGCTTATTTTCCTCTCTGAAACAAAAACAAAATATATATATAAATAAATATAATGCAGCTGTTTTCGTATTCAATATTCAATTTCTGAGGTCCTTTTTTGTTGACTTCCAAACTCTTCAGGAGGTAATATTCCTTAGTAATATCTAGTTATTGCACATTTACTGATCATCTTGATATGCGATTATCTTTCAGTGATCTTTTGCAGCAGTCATAATATACACATTTTATGTATTCCAGAACTGCGTCGAAAATCTGGAGGCTTCTTATGGAGAGATTTTAAGTTATCATCATTTAAAATAATTGGCGTAATAAAAAAAACAACTGTTGTCTGTAACAAAAATATACCCCCAAAACAGGCTTGCTTAGTCTAAGAGGTATTTATAGTATTAAAATAGCTGCAAACTGTGCTGCTTCAGAATGTCCACGTGAAAGTGTAGAGATTTCATTAATATATAAACGGCTATGTTCTCGCCTCGCAGGGTTTATATAATTAAAAAATTCGGATTCAGTTCACGGGAGACATGAAAAGTTTTTAAATGTCATAATACATCTTAAAAGACAATTTTTTGAATGGGGGGGGGAAAGGGAATGAATGGTGTCTTCGACCACATAAGACCTTATACATTCCAGAGATGTTCAAACCGTCAGTTTACCCTTCTACCCGATAATAAATTGAAGTCTTCTGAGAATAATGCGAATGCTATTTTATGCCCGTTTTCATTCACTTGACCTTTATAGAAATTGTCATCAACAGTTAGTTTGGTTTGTGGTTTTTATACCCATTATACTAATAGTATTACGTATTCCGAAAACTTTGCGACATAGCTATCTTCAAAAGAACTTTTGATCATAAGATTTATTTTTACTACGAGATATCAAATTGATCTCTATGCTTACACACAAATACTCTTTCACAGAAGCCATATATTACTATTTGTTAAATACTGTGGACTGTATCTATTATTACAAATTTCAGAATATTCTCTGTCGCTCTGAAATAGTAATAATATTTTATGTGCCATGTTAATGGTTTAAACAATGCAATGGTTATTAAGCTTAGATACTGTGAACAATAATTACCAACTGTGGTAAGATAATTTTTGTTGCCTTGTGTGGCTATCCATTTTCAGCACAATAATATTGTACATGTTATATGATACGGCTATGCCTATAAGCCATTTCTGGTCGGCTGAGTGTTTATTTAGCTAACAAGTGCCTATACATTTTTATCTATTCATTTTATTTCTTCTTATAAGATTTATTTTGATTATTTATAATCTTTAATGTCGTTCGTTTTCATATAAGCCGCGTATTTTTAATTAGTTTTATATTTATATTCTTGCCAATTTCTGTGCAAAATTTTACTCTTAATTAAAAAAATAATCATACATTTATTTCGGTTTTAAATATAGTTTTGTTAATGCATGTCCTAGTGAGCAACGTGTTACAAAGCTTAATAATATGGATTAGACGCACTATAAAATATCTGCTTCCGACGGGGGAAAAGTCTTCCCTGTAATGCTTTGCGTTGTTATTTCATGCATATCACCATAAAAGCTGTCATTAAGAAGTCTATCGTGTGTAGCTTCTTAGTAATTACTATCTTAGTCTAATTTTTGCGTATTTGCTTAATCGGTAGCTTTTATGCTGTTATACATACTAATAGTACAATCAAACCCTGATAGAGTGAATCCTGCTTATAAAAACCCGGATATAACGAACGAACATTTCCGTCCCGTCCAATTTTCTATATACTTAAATGTTATTTCATACGGCTACTCGAACCTCCAGAGGTATACAAAACGGATATAACGAACATAGAAATACCTTCGGTTGAAGCATTTTTTTTTTTAAATTTTTAATTTTTCAGAATTTCTGCAAGTTTTAATGAAACAACACGGGGTTTTACTTGATCTGGAACTGATAATGAGTCCCCAAACCTTTAACAGACGTGAAGCGAATTATCTCTGCGTAAAGTAATTACATTTCTGCAAGTTTTAATGAAACAACACGGGGTTTTACTTGATCTGGAACTGATAATGAGTCCAAAAACTTTTAACAGACGTGAAGCAAATGACCTCTGTGTAAAGTAATTACAAAGCCATAGAAAGTTTTTAAATTTTTGTTCAAATAGAATTTAGAACATAAATGCACTATCTTGAATGATATCAGCCACAGCTTTTGGTGACGTAAATGAACAGAACAGTGAAATTCTATTTAAAATGTGGACTAGTAAGTAATCAAAGACTATACAATTAAAATATATTCGAAACTGCCTCAATAATTCTAACCGAAACGTCAAAAATTAAGATGTCGGTAGCTACAGTAATGCAAAGCTGAATATTTACAATTAGCTGGCAAGAACTAAACGTAGAGTCCATGCATAGCCAAAAACACGCTCTCTCTTAAAAATCCCCAAACCCCAGTTTAAATACTAGCTAACTCATTTGCATTCTGGTGAGGAAAACGGAAAGGAGAAGTTATACTAAAGATCTAAACCATAATAACTGGTTAATTTGAATAATAGAAACCTTACAAACTAACCTTTAAAATCATCTGTATTTGGGATGTTAAGATCCATCCATGTGTAGAGATAGGAAAACACCTTTATGTTACTGTTCTTTCATCTTCACCCCACCTTTCTCTGTGTTCTAAAAAGGATCTAGCGAGACAAGTATAACACCCAATTTTTGCTAAACGAGGGCGCAGAATAAACATATCTTAGGACATCATATGGTGCACATGACCATTGAGCTAAAGAACTTGAAAGAATTTTCTGATTCCTTTTAAGATGTTTGATTATGAGGTCAGACAGAATTCTGTTGAAGGCTGATGCTATGATGGAAATTTGAAATTTCTGTTATTCAAGGAAGAGGAAGTAGCGTCTTATGAGCTATACAGGAGGCTCATAGTTTAGAAAATGCAAATTTTTATATTTTTTAGTTTGTTTTATTTGAATACAAATGCTCTCCAAATTCTGACACTTGAATGGGAGATTTCGTAATTTTTAGATATTTTGCAAGGTTTAGAATATTCTTCATAAAGGCTATTAAATCCTTTCTATGCAGCCATAATACTTTAGAAATAAATGAATGCGTTCTCAATGGATATTGAATAAGCCAGACTAACGAAGACATTATCTTCCTTTTTCATCTTTTCCAGAAGAGCAGAATTTTACATATTCTTCGATCTATTTCTCTGCAGTCTGTACTGGTGAAATTTTTCCATGTCAAAAATTCATACATTTAGCTAGCAGTAAAACCAAAATATTCAGTATTGAAGACAAGGGAAACATTGCTCGGGAAAAAACTACAACAACAACAACAACAAAAAAAAAAAAAAAAAAAAAAAAAAAAAGGGGAATGGACGAAGCCAAATCGATATCTGCCCACAACAGAATTTATCGAAATTTATAGTTGGCAATTTCTGCTCATGGGAAAAAAAATGGATACTAGGAAAACGTTGAGAAAGTCTGGCCATAAGGATGTCGAAAAAACATTTTTGAAATGGTTCACCATTAAAAGAAGCCGCAGTCTGCCCATATAGGCCGATTGCTTCAGACCATTAAATTTGCCAGACACTTTGGAGATACTTTCTTTTCTTATGCCGAAGTAGTTGGTTGGTTAGGGTTTTAGAAGGGAAAGAATATTTTTTTCTTCAAGAAAAATGGGGGAAGAATCAGATAGCATTTAAGAACTAGATATCGAGAAATGGGAAAAAAAACTGTTTGGAATAATACACGTTTTCAGGATTAAGAAAAAGACATTTTCAACATAAGATTAAGTTGGGCTGTTTTACAAGAGGATGCGAAATCAAACTAATAATTTAATGACAGAAGGAGCACTGACGGAAAATTTTCGAAGGGTTGAATCATAATTCTTGGCAATACGATTGGCACCGAGTGTCACAGGCTTTTGATGATTGGAAAATCTCCAAAGCCAAAATGCTTAAAAATTGTGAAAATTATTTCCAATAAAACTAACTGTAGGGTATGGATGTCAACAGGACTGACTGAAGAAGTATTACGGAAGTGGGATGAAGAAAGTTCGGCCAAAAAGCGGAAGATTCTACTCTTGACTGATATACTGCACGCATATATGTCGAAAGATAAGAATAGATTAAGATTATTTTCCAGCTCTAGAATGCAGCTTCGATGTTGTAGCTTATATGGACTTAGGCACGTCAGAATTTCTAAAGGAAAGCTGTCGTTTTAATCAGTTTGGAGTAGTCGGAAAGCAAGTAGATTATAATGTTTCACTTGTGATACAATGCTGAATGCTAGTGTCTTAGGGACTTGTTACAGAATCAGACATCCGAAATTGTTTTCGGTATGCTGATCTAAAAAAGAGTGTTAAAGAAGGAGATGACAAAAATGTGGTTTTGCCTAACACTAAGCCGCTAGGAAAAAAAGGCACTTAAATATTGAGAATGTGACATGAAACGTTTCCAAGTATGTGATTATGATAACGTTACATATCAAAATGCAAGTGATGAAGATTGTGACAGAAATTAAAATGAGAAATACTGATATCGAAGATTCTTCTCTTGATGCTTATGAAAATGCTGAAAAGGTGCAACCCACAGAAAGTGGACGTCCTACCACTACGGATGCCAAAGCAACGACGCGCGACATTAATAAATTTTCTTTTTTTTTTTTTTAACATACATGCAAAATATGAAGAACCGAAAGTAGTGGAGTCTTTTTAGAGTCTGGTCAAAAATATTCGTTCGTAAACCCGTCATTTGTTTTCGTTATACATTTTTAGTGTTTTTACATAATGGATAAAATAATTATTTATAATTATAAATGCGCATTTGGGAAAGAGTAATTCAAAGGAAAGGTCCTAACCATGATAATTTAAGGAGACAGGAATCTATCGCATAAATTTATAAATTACAATGAGTTTTGAAAATAAAGAACAACATATTAAAAAACTGAGGGTAATTAATAATTACTAAAAATACATTTTTAAAAAATTAGATTAATTCTTCTAGTAGATGTGACATTGCTAATCTTTTTCTTTCCTTCCCATTCTTTCTTTTTTCTTATTTTTTTTTTAATTCATTAGTGAATCTTCTTTAGTTTTTTGTGAGATAATCCATTTTCCTTATGGGACAGGATACAGCAAACTAAACTTTCGGTCCCTTGAAGTTCGTCCCAGAGATTTTCCACTATAATGGCATTAGTATAAATAATAATATAGCATTCTGAAACACTGGATGCATAGCATATTTATTATCACTACTGTCACTATCACTGTACTGTACTATCACTTTTGAAGTGATAATAAATAGTGATAATAAATATAACCAGTAGGGCAATATTTATTATCACTATGCATAGCATATTTATTATCACTATTTATTATCAAATATGCATAGCATATTTATTATCACTATTTATTATCACTTCAAAAGAACTACTAAATATTCACAAAGATTAGTTTTTACTTCGAAATGAATTCAAATCTCTTGGCCCGTAAACGAATGCTCTTTCATTGAGTTAAGGAAGCCGTATCTTTCTTTGTACTTAAACATAGTGGACTTTACAAATTCTCCGAACAGTTTACTCTGCAATCTAATTCCTAGGCAATTAACTACTTTACAATCAGATTTTCAACGTTCTTCTAAAAATCACCAAATTAGAAAAAATAATATATTTAAAAAATAACTGTAATGGTGTCACTATTAATAATTCAATTAATTCATTAATAACAACTCACGTAATGAATGGAATGGAATTTAATAGGAGACAGAAATAAATATAAATAACTCTGTAACTCTTTCTTTATTTGTAAACAATATTTTGATTCCATGCAAGCAAAATACTCAACCTACTTTTTTCACATGATTTTCCAATAAAACCAGTAGGGCAAGTACATTTTCCATTTTTCGGATTGCATATTCCTCCATTTTCACAAGTGCAAGTCTTTAGACAACTTTTATCGTATTTTCCTTTAGGGCAACCTAAAATATGGAATTTTTTAAAGAAAGCTAAAACACAACTGAATTCATTAACACCAGAAGGTGTTTGTTTACTAGATTCTTGCTAGTAACCGACTTTGTGATCAATTCATCGTAAACGTGAAGGATAATAAATGAATACAAATAACAATATTAAAAGTAAACATATAAATAAATGCAGAAATTAACACCATAAAAATTACTTACCTGATTGAGTCTCCTTATGGTTTATTGTGAGTTGACAAAACTGTTTTACGATAAAAAAGATGTTATTTTCAACTTTTATATCACATGAATTAACTCTTTTTGATTCAACAACAAACCCACGATTATTTTAAATGGGTGGAATGAGGGCGAGCTCAGGTAATCAAATGCTACGTAAAACAATTAAAAAAGGAAATTAAGGCATTAAGCTTTTATAATGATCTTTAAATTACATTTTTCATCTGCAGGACGTGGGAGAGAAGTAGTATGCGTAATAAATATCATCATTAAATAAGACACAATAACACGCCGAACAAATATTAATTCAGAAGTCAAACAACAAAAGCAATAGCTATTGACAGAGGCTTTTCACCCAACATTATTAATCAAGCAGTTAAAAAATTCTCAACATATTAAAAGGCACACTCTTGTTCTAGGAGATTATAAAAATTCTCTTGTCATTCCCTTCTTTCCATCAATTAGCTATAAAGTTGCACATATTTTGCAGAAATTTAACTTTCGGGTTGTTTATTCTCCCATCAATAAAATTCCGAGTTCCATACTCAAGGACACCATTCCGGATATGAATTTCTGGGGTATTTATAGGATTCCTTGCCAGTGTGGTTTAATTTACATTGGACAAAATAAGAGAACCTTAAAATTTCTCGTGAAGGAACATGAGGCATATGTTAGAAAAAAGGAAACACAGAAGTCTTCTGTTGCTCAACATTGTTGGTCCAAAAATCACACTTTCAATTTCTCTGCTGCCAAAATTATTCAAAAAACATCTTCCATTGGAGAACTGGATTTTCTAGAGGCATTTAACATTCAAAAAAATCTTTCTGTTCTAGTTAACGATCCTAATTCCAATCCATCTTTGCCTTCGGCCTTTAAAGAAATTATGTTTTAGTTCTGGTTTCACCAACAGGTGGCTCCACTTGCTTATTCTTGGCCAGGCTTTCTTATCTTATCTAATCATTATTTCCTAACTTGTTCATTTGCGGTTTTGCAGCTGAGGATGGTGGTTCGGTAAAACCATCGAAACTAGTCCTGTGAAAATTTTGAAAATATAACGCTGATTTTTGTTGTTTGACTTCTGAATAAATATCATGATTGCCTGATCCCCCTTCCACTATAATTCGCAGTTAAGACACTTGCTGTTTCTTGTCTCCCTTTTTTTTATTTTATTTGAAACAAGTATTAGCTATCTTTCCCTGAAAACGCACATTTTTTTCTTTTTCATTTAGCTTTGAAAATTAGAAATAATTCACCCAGAAAAAAGACATTTCGTTCAGATTCAAAGACTAAAGTAGAGTGAATATAATGAAGGAGGTCGGACAGGATGCATGAAATAAAGTTAGATCTAAGAACTACGAACTTAGAGATCTACGTACTAAATTACCAAGTACTGACAGAAAAGAAATCGAAGGATTTCGAGGAATTCTCCTTGTTACACATGTAACTTGTTTCCGGGTACATGAAATATACCTTTATGCTTGCCGTCCGTGTGTGATTGCAGGTCTATCAGATGGACTTGATATCTCGAGTTAACGCCGAACTGAACATTGGTTTCTCAATATTGCCTTTTTTGCACTGTGTTTCATTTGTTATTGTTTAAGTAAATTTAAATACAACATTACAATTTTGTGTGTAATATTTTTGAATTTAATTTTAAGCATACGTGTTCTTCTTTCGTGACCAATTTCGATATGAGTTTCGGATAGTATACTGATCAATTCATTATTGGTAACGTAATACTGTATATTAGTTTCTTTTGGCTTTAATGGCATAATGAACTTCTCTTCGTCATTAATTTGTAAAATGTTCAAAATTTTTAAATCGTCTGTCATCCAAAGGAGCACTGCACTTAATTTTAGTAGGAGCACTGCACTTAGTTTCAGTAAAAATCACGTTAGAATGTATTTTAGAGTACTTTTTTTGAGAAAACTAGAAGCAACTGTCTTCTCGTTTACTTGAAATAAGCGTACGTAATTAAAAAAAAATTAAAAATTAAGCAAATGTTGCTCGCATCAGCAAACCTTATGTAAGACTGATAAACAGCAGAGTGTTCGCGAGTCTAACAAATAAATGCCAAGTGACCTCAATCACGACAGAACAAAGGATTTGACTTTTTTATTTCTTCTCTCTCGACTTGTCGTTTCGGCCCGCACCAGAGTTTATCTGTGCTTGTCGACATATATCAATGGTAGTCTGAATGTATGATAATTCAACCAAATTTTCGGTCTTTCACGGACGTATTTGGTACATATCAACATTCTCAAATTTCGGCCTTTCATGGTAACACTAACATACACACACACATATATATATATATGTATGTATGTATATATATATTATTGTCTTAATATTTCGAATAATCACTTATTTAGAAAATCGAGGTTGTGGTTTAATAAGACAAATCTATTTCTATTTTTGCTATTGAAATATAAACATCAGATTGCAATTTTGTATTTATTAATTCATTAATGCGATTAGAAGTATATATTTTTAATTATAAGATAAGTGCAATTTTTCTTACTTTGCATGCACAGTGGTCCCATTTTTCCTGCGTCACACAGACAAGTTCCCGTAATGGGATCACATTCCCGCATTCCGCACAGACATATTTTCAGGCAATTAGCTCCATAGAATCCTTCAGGGCATGCTAAATAAAGAAAAAGTACACATTATGCTAGTTCTCGATATGTGCATTAGAGGTACAATATGTTCACATTACTTGATTGTCTCCGAGGTCTTTTCATTTTAATGCCTGTTTCGGGGAAAATGAGTATTATGAGCTTATATTCTTATCAGTACTTAAATACAGTGCAAAGTCCAAAATCCGGACGTCCAATGTCCGGAATGATCTAAACTCTGGACCTCCGGATCACCAACAACGTTTTTCACCCTAGAAATCTTTTTTATTCTTTACGTTTGCCCATTTGATATTTTTTCATAATAAAACGCGTAAACAGCACTGGTACTTAACTTCACTTAGGCACTGATGCCCACCTGGTGAATCAATATTTACTTTTATCACCACATGACTATCAACACACTGAAGCTTTAAAAATGTCTCACGCAGCACTGCTTAAACAGTTTTTTTTCTACTTTTTAATACTAATAATTGAATACCAAAAAGCATGTCAACTTTTTATGTTGACATTTCGTTTAGCGATGATTACAGACTTCAGCTAACTCGGTACGAAGCGTTGAGGCGCTGACGAAGAGAAATTAACATTTTTTCTTTCTATATGCAGAAAAATATTTTGCAAATGATATTCATACACGGGAAAATTATAATTAGTGCTGTTTTAATAACTGATTTGCTATTCAGTTCAGCCCAGGACCAGTGTCAGAGATAGTGCGGCCGCACTGGGCAGCAGAATTTAGGGTAGGCAAAATTTTTAGAATTTAGATAAGCACCGAGCAACAAAATTAAGGGATTGCGAAATCTTCAGAATTTAGGGAAATCTCTGGAAAGCAAAATTTTGGGGCAGCAAAAATTTTAGAACGTAGGGAAGCGTTTCTAGCAGAATTCCGTCCCCATAGATACTGAACCGGGCCGCAAAATGTCTAGCTTCGGCCCTGGATAAACCTTAAATATATGTAGGAATTTATTTTTTGGGGGACTCAGATAATCGTTAAAACTTGTGTAGAAAATTTTCATATCTACACGGTATTTCATATTGAAATGGAAAAAAAAGAACAACAGAGTACAAATTCTGTAACTGATTTATTAAGCAGGAGCAAATTAATTCTTAAACTACAATTATACAAGTTTTATCTGGCAACGATGAAAGAGTCTCAGATAGAGGCACTGTTAATCAAAATGGCATCATTCATGCAGGAGAAAGCGCCCTGTGTTTTGGAGTGCGGCAAAAAGTAGGCAGTGATTAAAAAAAGTAGGCAGTCTAATTAGGCCTATAGGAGTACACAAGTAAAATTTTGTGAAGATAGCACTTATTGCCCCGAAGAGGGCACAGTGATTGAATACAGCTTCGAAAAGACTGCTGAAACGAGCATTGTTGTCAATGAACTGACCGATGAGATGCGGAGAAACAAAGAATACAGACTCTTAGTTGTCCTAGATTATCGGTGACCCCGGTTTGGGCACACCTAGGGTTCGCCGTTTGATTTTAGGCTAGATTTCAAGGTAAAATTTTAAAAACTAATACAGAATAATTAGATTAGCACACAGCCAAAAAATAACATAGAAATTTCTTTTCAAACAATTCCTTTTATACCCTAAAAAATCTGGAAGATTTCTTTGAAAAATGAGGGTCTTAAAAAACTAAACATGGCTAAAATATATGGATTGGTTTGTGTTGAGCTGCTATCTACTATAAATAAAGAAGGTTCAGAGTAACCTATAGTAACTTCTAAATCCTTTTTCATTCAATATTTTTTGTGCGTACGGAAGGAAATTTTTAGGTGTGTCCAGACCGGACACACTGTGCCGCAAAGGGTTAACTCAGCAAATAACAAAGATTATGTATGGTAATCCGAATATGCAAGGCTCTGTAATATTTACTACATATGTCGTGTAATGATGGTGGGCGGGATTTCTAAATGCCGCCCACCACCATTACACGACATAATGTAGCAAATTGTATACGGCATATGTAGTGTGCTTTTGAAGAAGAAACTTTAAGAAACTTTTTTCTTATTTACAGCCATCTGCTGAAGATGTGTGTAGTTTGTAGATCCCGACAAAGTATTTCATACTAAATTTCAGAGTGGATATCATTGATTATATTTAAATTATGAAACAAATTAAAAAATTTAATCGGGAAGGAAATGTTACTTACCGATAGATATATGAATCTAGAAAATGTGATTAATTATGCTCTGCTTACCTTGATCGCAATTGGTTCCATTCCATCCTCGAGGGCATTCCTTCATGCATTCCCCATTTGCAGGATTACAAACAGTTCCAGAAGGACAGTTGCAAGGATTTTGACAAGTTTCACCCCAACGATTAGGTGGGCAAGCAGTTTCACATTTAGGGCCTGTGAAACCCACTTTGCATTCACATTTTCCTGTCTAGAGAATAATGGAAGTTGCAGTGCCGGAGAAGGTTAATAGCAAAAACATAATTTTTAAAGAGAATTTTATTTTAACATAGTTTAATCAATTAAAATAAGAATTGAGTTATGGCTTAGATTAAAGCGAAATACTTCACCTTGTTGAGAGAATAACTTATTTTTGAAATTAAAATGTAGTGTACTTTTTGAATTAATCAATGCATGCACTGAACAGAATTTTCAGCACTTCCGCAAGGTAACTGCATATGCTACAGAGCTGATTATCGGAACAAAAAACTATAAAGTTATCATCGTATTTACATCTGGATGCAGTTGGTAGGTGTAGCTTGCGACAGCTCTGGTGTCTATATTGCTTCCACCTGTTTGTTGAGCCTTGTCTGAGAGCTACAGTACTATAGGAAATCAAAGCTTGAAGAGAAAAGAAATCTGGATGGAATCCATTATGGCTATATATTTTCCATAGCTTGATCATGTTTATTTTTGTACTGCAGCAGGAAAGGTGTATAATTTTGTTTATTTGATGGGAATAAGGGACCGATGTCTTTTACTACTGTTTTCAGGAATATAGAAATCCCTTGTGAAGTTCCTTGAGAAGAACCTGAATAACTCGAGCGTAATTGCTGTTAACTGCATCGTATGGTACACAGGAATTACGCAACGGCAGTTGCTAAAATCTAGAGTAACTTCTGTCAGTATTGGAAAATTGATTTTAGAGAATTGGAATAATGCTGTTAAAACACACTTTGAAAACAAGTTGCATGATGCGCCCATATTTAAGACACAATGATACTTATAATTTAATTAAGCAATTCTGCAATCGGCACAGATTTCATTTCTCAACAAGCTAACATTATCCAACGAATTTAGTTAACGCTTTATCTACTGAATTAAGCCTTCATTCGCCTGAGATTAACATAGCTGGAAAAATATGAAATTGTCTAAAAGCAACGCTGAGCAGTATACGACAATCAAAGATCACAACGGAGGTTTGGCAAGCTGCTGAATGAAACTAGATATTAATATATCGATTATTAAAAGGATTCGACAGAGAATCGTAGTGAGCAGGATCTTTTTAACACTACTTGTAAGAGTTTTAACTCCCGACTATTGACAATATCGTTGTTATTTTCTAAAAGCTCTGCTTTTCCACTGACATTCTGCTTTTCAGCATTTTCACGTATGCTAAATGTTTTCTATTTGTTGAGAGAAGCAGAAAACATTTAACGGAGACTTACTATAAAAATACTCAATAAAGTTTAACTAAATAATTGCTCTGGTCCTTTTACGAAACACATATTTACATTTAAAAATCCTTGCGAGATGAGCTAATGTGTAGGCTGACAGTGGGCATTTTAGCTTTAGCTTTGCATTTCCCACGAATGGACAGACTTGCGTTCAGAAAGATATGGGTAGTAGGTGCAAAACTCTTTCGAATTGAAGAAATTTCCCTAGATGAATAAATGAGGTTTTCTTCCATCTACTCGCTGCGAGTTTAATTATTAACATTTAATTAGATGTTTGTTGTTTAGTTATACTATCATGGAGTAAATCAGGAGTGAAGCCAAAAGAAAGAAGCTCATATATACACTTACCAGTCATATATAGGCCATTATTAATAGATTTTACTGAAAACTGCCCGACTTCTATACTGCATAAACTTACCTCGCAAAGAGGGACTAGAATAAATTTCAACCGAAGGTTCCATGTACATACGCATAAATATATCTATTTAAAATCAGTTTTTTTTAGCGTTGGGTTAAATTCTATGCATGATGTTATTTATCATTTGACTCTCACCATAAATATATAATGCATTGTATTTGTTATGCTACAGAAATAAATTTTAAATTCTCAATTATTTTAAGTATTGAAATGACACATAAGTGAAATGAATTACCTTAGAATTACACTTCTGAGTGTGTTCTTTGAAGCATTTGCACTGGCTTCGGCAGTTCGGTCCATAAGTATGATCAGGGCATGGTAAGTTGCATTTTGGTCCGAATAAGCCTGGTTCGCATTCGCAGTAGCCAAATATCTTGTTGCATTTACCACTCGGACAGCGCTGAGGACACCGCTTTTCACACTTGTCGCCGTAAGTACCTTTTATTTAAGAAAGGAGTTTGTTAGTTGTGTTGTTTATGAATAAAGAAAATACTGAGGTCTTAAAATGAACTGCACGGTACAAAGCTTAAATTTAGTTCTGCTTTTGAAATCTTTCATTTTCAAACTATGAAAAGAGTTAAAGAAAATTAATAAAATACAGTTGTGGAGTTTTACTTTATCTGGAACTGGCAATTAGTTTAATAACCAACCCGAAGGGTCGTAAAGTAAATTTTTGTTATGTCTGAAACACGTAAAAGTTGTCAGAAGGTTTCAAACAAGACTTTTATTTAATCAGAATTCAGAATATAAATGCACTGGCAAACCTATCAGCCATAGCTCGTGGTGATGCAAGTAAACAGAACAGCCAAATTTAGGTTAAACGTGGAACGGTAATCAAAGACTACACAATTTAATGTCACTCGAAGCTGACTCAATAATTCTATTGGAGCGTCAAAATCAAAGAGTCGGCAACAATATAATGAAAAGCCGAATAATTAAAATTATTAGAGCTTGCAGGAACTAAACTTAGAGTGCACCAGCTGCCAGAAACACGCTCTGTCTTAATACTCTGAAAAACCTCAGTTTAAATACTAGCTACCTCATTCGTATTCTGGGGAAGAAACGGAAAAGAGAAGTTACGGTTAAACGGACTAATGGTTGAAATTAAAAATAACTGGTTAATTTAAATAATAACCTTATATAGTTTTCATATATTTATTTTCATTTTGCAAAGTATTTATTATTACTCGATTGTATTACAGGGATATTCAGACCATTTCGATGATTTTAAAAGTCGGATGAGCTGATATCCTTAATTAGTGAACTTGGATCTTTATTCTGAGTACAAAAAAATCCTAAAATAATCTGCATCCATCAGAAGCTAGTGTATACAGAACAACAAAACCACCGATGTTTGCATTTCTTTTTTCAAAACTCTACCAGTCGTTTTTCTGGCTTTCTAAAACTAACATAGTATATTAAAAACAAATGAAGAATTCATGTTTATACACTTTTAAACGTCCCGGAACATAAAAAATGACAGACTTGTTACGGAATAGTTATGCAAATAAACATCGCCAATGTAAGACAGCGGAAGCATGCGTTGGGTGTATCTTAAAAATTTTAAATGATTCAAATTTTTGGATTTAATGTTACTTTTTGATTCTGTTTCGTAATGCGTTAGTTTGAGTGGCCAATGATACTGTATGAGATAGAAGTTATTTAACAGTGGAAATAGTGTCGTTTCTGCTGCCCAACCGCATAGTGATTAACGACGCTGATTGCCGGACCGAAGCGCCTGGGTTTGAATCACGGAGAAGACATGGATGTTTGTAAATGTTTAGTGTCTGGTATGGGGGCACTCTAAATATGCGGCAAGCCGAAAGACCTCTCGAGTGGTTGGTGGTAAAATTTGTGGTGGGAGACCCTCAGACCCATCCACTCCGAGGCGCTCTCCTTCAAAAATGGGGGCGCAGCAAAGCAAAGTCGTGCTATCACCTGTTATGGTTCTCAAGGCTCTTGCCAACGACAGATCCAATCTTGCACTCCCGGCCACGATGAATTTCGTGGATTTGCTCTGATGTTATCGTCAGACAAATGAGATGAGTCAAAACAATAACACAACAGGTGTTGTTTCTACGTGTCAGATATATGAATTATTCGTACAAGTACTCCCAGACACCAACAGCTTTAAGCCCTTTAACGAAATATACAGATGGTGCCATTAATCAAATCTTTTGGGTTTTATGCTTTCAATCCTACTAGAAGATGTCTTATGTGCACTGAGAAAATTAGCAGACGTGGGCATTTTTTTGTGCAGAGAAATGCAAATGAACGCAGTCGTTTCTCATAAATTAACTGTTTTATTGTATGAATTTAGACGTATGTATGAATACGTGGGCGAAAAGTCAGCTTAAAAGCTGCCTTAGCAGCACAGGCAAACACTTAATATACGGGGTCTGACAGAACACCGTATATTAATTAAAAGTTATAATCTAGCAATGCTTTTAGATTAGACCCCTAAACACCCATTGCGTGTCTCACAAGAAGTCATACTCAACCTAAACATTCGGTGTTACTGAGAACTTATTTGTTGCATTTATCATTAAAATAAGGCGTAATTTCTGGAGGGAAACCACACTTTAATCATATTTTTTTCATTAAAATTTTTTAATTTGAATTACTAAGGGGATAAAATTGTTCTAAAAATCAAAGAGGGAACCCTATGAAAAGATGGAATTTGCCAGAAATGTCAACTTGTTATTGGTCCAAATTAATTGCTTTCGTTAATTTTGTTTATTCTGTGGATAAACGTCAATAATAGATTAAGAAATGGTACAGTTTTATTGATATTAAATTTTAAAACCCTTTTATTGTTTCCAAATAAGCAAAGACATGGATTGACTGTTAGCTGTGTATGCATGTATTATGTATTAATATTTCTTGGAAATATATATATTAACCTGATAATTCTGCCATACCTCTTTGCATTGGAACATATACAGATAAAAATCTTTTTCAATAAGGCATGTGTATCAGAGTTTATACAGCCTGCTTAATAGCAGATATTTATTCATACTATTTTAAGTTACTCACCAGGAGGACAACTATCTTCACAAGGTTTCCCCAGAACTCCAGAGGGACAGATGCATTCTCCTGTAACCGGATCACATGTAGCTCCATTCTGGCATTTGCATTTTTTATTACATTTATCCCCATAAGTGCCCTGTTTGAAAGAAGACATATTTTATTAAAATAACACTTTTTGCCTTAAAACAATAAACTTTAATATATGTTACATAAGAAATTCTGACTCTGAAGTCTTTCATTTGTATTTCACTGATATTACGAAACTACCTCATGTGCAAGCAATCCACAATACACTGAAGTGACAAAAGTCATGGGATAGCAATATGTAAATATACAGGTGGCAGTAGTATCGCGTAGAAAATGTATAAATGCGAAGTGCTTTGGCAGAGCTTTCATTTGTGTTCAAGTTATTCATGTGAAGAGGCTTTGACGTGATTATGGCCGCCGCACGACGAGAATTAACAGACTTTGAACGCGGAATGGTAGTTGGAGCTAGACGCATGGGTCATTCCATTTCGGATATCGTTAGGGAATTCAACATTCCGAGATCCACAAGAGTGTCAAGAGTTGGCCGAGAGTATCTAATTTCAGGCATAACATCCCACCATGGACAGCACAGTGGCCGACCACCTGCACTTAACGACCGAGACCAGCGACGTCTGCGTAGAGTTGTCAATGTTCGCAGACAAGCAACACTGCGTCAAATAACCGCAGAAATCAATGTGGGACGTACGAGGGACATGTCCGACAGGACAGTGCGGCGAAATTTGTCTTCCTTGGGCTATGCCAGCAGAAGACCGACTCGAGTGCCTTTACTGACAGCACGACATCGCCTGCAGCGACTCTCGTGGGCTCGTGAGCATATCGGTTGGTCCCTAAACGAATGGAAAACCGTGGCTTGGTCAGATGAGTCACGATTTCAGTTGGTAAGAGCTGATGGTAGGGTTCGAGTGGGGCGCAGACCCCACGAAGCCATGGACCCAAGTTGTCAACAAGGCACTGTTCAAGCTGGTGGTGGTTCCATAATGGTCTGGGCTGTTTTTACATGGCATGGACTCGGTCCTCTGGTGCAACTGAACCGATCATTGACTGGAAATGGATACCTTCAGCTACTTGGAGATCACTTACAGCCATTCATGGACTTCACGTACTCAAACAACGATGGGATTTGTATGGATGACAATGCGCCATGTCATCGGGCCACAATTGTTCGCGATTGGTTAGAAGAACATTCTGGACAATTCCAGCGAATGATCTGGCCACCTAGATCGCCTGACATGAATCCCATCGAACATTTATGGGACATCATCGAGAGGTCAGTTCGTGCCCCAAACCCTGCACCGTCAACACTTTCACAATTATGGACGTCTATAGAGGCAGCATGGTTTGTCATTTCAGTGTAAACAAGTACTATGCTTAATTCCATCTTGTCATAACTATTAATGAAAAACAAATAAAGGGCTTTTAATAAAGAATCTCAAGGTTAGGATTGCTTTGACGTTAGTTTCAAACTAGTCCTCTTTTAATTAAGACACAAAAACACGCCGAACAAATACTAATTCAGAAGTCAAACAACAAAAATCAGCAAAAAACTGTGAAAATTTGAAAATATAAGGCTGATTTTTGTTGTTTGACTTCTGAATTAGTCCTCTGTTATTCGAAATAACATTCTCGGTTAATACCTTAAACTATTTATTGGCTTTTGGTATTCCTTTAATACATGGTATCCTAGAATAAAATCACTAAATGCCAGCAATGCGTTTTTTAGCCAAGGATATGCAAAATATTTCTCATAAATATATAGCCGGAAATAAATACTATTATCTATTATCTATTATAAATACTATTATCTATTATCTATGAAATGCTGATTATGAATGAGAACAGGATAGGAAGGCTAGCTCCCTGACCCACTCGAAAGAGATAGAAACACAAACTCAGAAAAGGAATAACTGGCCATTAGAATTCCAGGTTGCCAAGATTAAAAGAGGACATCTCGTGTTGCTCAGTTAAGTTTCGACGTTGGTAGTTTATCGAGGCCAACAGCTATGAAAATTCGGGTGGCATGTCTTCCAGAACAGATTACAAAGAGTAAAATATATTACAAATGTATGCAGATATTTTAATAAATTTTGGATATATGAACCATCATTAGTAACAGAAGAGGCGCAAAAGAGACTGCCAACGTGAATTTTGCATCAGCCCAGTTGCGGTTAATTACACTAAATAGATTATTGAGTGCAAAGTTTCGAACAGAAACGTGCCGTTAAAATTTGTTTGGAGAGTCATGCTTTTCTCAGAAAAGTTTGTTACTGCTTTTCACGTCCGTAGGTCCTGATAAAGCAATTATTTGCAAACTACGCATTTTCTGTTATATATGTATATACACACTTTCTGTATAAACACACGTTTTGCTTATCTTCACCTGGAGAATCCCCTGCTAGCATTTGGAGACATTTTATTATTATTATTCTCTCCTAGCATTTTATGCTGGGATAACCTGTGCAACAAGTCATCAGACCTTTCAGAATTTTTATACCGTAGAGATAATTAAATACAAACAGCCTGCCTTGATTCCCTAAATTTTTACTTCAACAAAACTGATTTAGTTGAATTTAAAAATAATATTATTTTTAATACCTTTTATTTTTAATAGCCGATTACACAATTTATATTTTGGAAGTTCTTTTTAGTCTTTCGCTTGATATGGCGTTACGGTAAAGATGCCTCATAAAAATGTCTTGTTTTTAGCAAACCACGCAATTTTTTTAAATATAAAGTTCCCCTATTTTTCTTGCAGTGCAGATTGGTTGAAATTTCCCATACTTTTAAGTTCATTTGTCTGATGTGTACTTAAGTTGCCTGCGTCAGCTTTTTCCATAATTTCAATAGTTCCGTGTTTTTGTTTTCTATTGCTTCAGACAATACCTTTTTTGATTCCGACAAAGCACTCGACGGCATAATATATCGGATATATATTTTGAGCCTAAGCGCCATGATTTAATTCCTTGCCTTTTCTCTAGATTTCCTTGGCGCATAGAATTTCTGCCTTGTTTGCTCTTAGCTTTCATTTCAGATTTTCTAATTAAGAATAAAACCCCTGGGTTTTACGTGAAATCCCTGCTAAACAGTCGAATTTGTACCCAAACTGAAATATTTTCTCTGATGTATGCCAAAATTTAAAAACTGTTTCTGATAACATATATATATATATATATATATATATATATATATATATATATATATATATATATATATGTAAAATATAAAATATGAAAGAAAATAACTAACAAAATTACTAACTTCATTCGCATATAGACCTTTAAATTCCTAATTTCAATCTAAATACAACCCACTTCAAGGCATCTGTACTGCCTTGAAGTACTGCGAATGCTCTTCCCCAGTTCGTTCATTCGTTCGCCGCCTACCAGGCTTCCGTCCTAAGGTGAAACCAATCGGAATTAATACCTGAACTCTTCCCCAGCCATTACTCAAAGCTTAACGAAGAGACATGATTTATCAGCAAGTGGCGAAAGAGGATGCGTATTTAGTTTGCAGTAATATTTATAAGCTTGGTTTCTTTGTTTTAGCTCTTCATCAGTCATTACTCAGGTTTAAAACAAAGAAGCCAAGCTTATATATATTACTGCAAACTCAATACGCATCCGCTTTTGCCGCTTGCATTTGCTGATAAATCATGTCTCTTCGTTAAGCTTTATTTTTCCTACTATTTAAAATGTAAGCTGCGTATATAGAAACTGTGGGGCGCCTTGCGCCTAGTCTTGCATCAATCAAGGATATATCCTAGGAAATTAATAAATTATGCATTGAACTCAGCTAGTTTGCAACTCCATCTTTCCATCTATGCAACGTCTTCAAGCTATCTTAAATGAGGCGTTATACTTGTGTGCGTGCTATATGGGGGAGGTACCCGGGAGCGCTAGGCATCTTCCCTGGCTATAAAATTTACCGATCTGCTTCCATTTTTGTTTTAACTTTTCTGAATATTTATGAAATAATCTTCCACATGAAAAAAATTATTTCTAAAAAGTTTAATTTTTTATTTTATTAGTTTTTTTTTTACAATACAGTAAGTTAGAAACACGAGTGAGAGTTTCTTATCATTGCTTCTCCAGAATAGCGAAGTGTTTATTCTTTCAAATATCGCAATGGTGAAAAAATAATTTACCAAATTAGCTGAAGTGATCACTTTATTGCAAGATCAATGCATATTTGTACTAAATAAATTTACCGAATTAGCTGAAGTGATCACTTTATTCCAAGATCAATGCATATTTGTACTAAATAAATTTACCGAATTAGCTGAAGTGATCACTTTATTGCAAGACCAATGCATATTTGTACCCAAACTGAAATATTTTCTCTGATGTATGCCAAAATTTAAATGATAAATTTACCGAATTAGCTGAAGTGATCACTTTATTGCAAGATCAATGCATATTTGTACCCAAACTGAAATATTTTTTCTGATGTATGCCAAAATTTAAATAATAAATTTACCGAATTAGCTGAAGTGATCACTTTATTGCAAGATCAATGCAATTCTCTGAAGAAGACAAAATTTTCAAAACTTTATTTTTTCCAAATAAAAGACAGTGGAAGTAAATTATTTCACGACTGTTTTATATTAATATCTCTTACATTACAATTCGTATTGAAATTTTCATTAAAAATAATTTTTAAAATAGAGTTCTCATTTAATAAGAATTTGACATAATTGATATCGCATATTTACCGTTATTAGCAACATTTTATTTATATCAACAATTAAAGCAATTTTAAGTAAATATAGCACTGAATTCAAACAATAACCAGAAACAATTTTGTATCTTTACATATCTTAAAGTCATAGGATCTAAATTAAATGATGGGGAAAAAGAAGTATTCTGAGGAAGGTATTTTCTAAATCGCCATTTTATAACTGCAGAGGGAAAGAATACCAAAACGTAGATTCAGTCAATAAACTTAGAAACTAGTGCTGCCATCTTTCAGCAGTAAGTGGAAACATTTCTGAAAGACATTAATTAAACGAAGGTGGGTAGAATATAATGCAGAGCTAAAGGTGTTGGTGTTGGTGTATTTAATTATGGCAAAGCACACGAGGGCTATCTGCCTAAAGGGAGGGATGCCTTTCGTGGAGGACTTTCTAAGGGAAACTGGCTCGTATACACGTTACACATGGGGAAAACCACGAAAACGCCCATGCAGCCAGCCCGTTCGCGGGATTCGTACCTCAGACCGAACTACCAGTGTTCAGCGCCTTTACCGCTCGGCCGCTGGTGGGCCGCAGCAGAGCTAAAGGAAAGTCGTTTATATGTTGCTGGATCATGGAGGTAAGAAAGGAGGTTACTTCTTACCTCCATGTTGCTGATGAAGGCGGGGGAGGGGGGGGCGGGGGAAGAAACTATTTTAACTGAACTAATGAAAATTTATATTAAACAATATTTCTGCATAAAGGTATAACAATAAATAGTAGAACTACTTAGCGCAAAAGAAGACTGCAAGTTTTTATTCATTTCTCTTAAAATTAAAAAACTTTCTAGAACACTAATTCCTGGACTTAGTGAAACAAATCTTGACTATTATCTTGACTAAAATATTCATAAAATATGCTTAAGAGATTCAAGTCTTCCAAATTTGAAAAATTCCAAATTTGAAAACTGCTTAATAGTCCTTAGTTTTAGGGGATTTTTCTCGATGTTAAAATTTCATTGTTCAATATTTTAAGTGCCATTACTTTGGCCTCGTTCAAATTACCTGTAATTAAATACGATTCTGCAGTGTTAAAAGCAGCAAGTGCATTTCTAACACTGGATTGCATCAGAGGTGAAATGTTATTTTCTTCCTCTTCACTACTGCTCTAATTCTTCTATCATTATATTTCGTCAGTTCTTAATAATGATGATGAACAAAAGCTGTGAGTCACATTCTAAGCATTCATCAATTATAAGCTCGCAAACTTATCTAGTATCAATGAGCAACAATGAGCATAAATAAAGGATATCGATATCCTAGGCCAGATATTAAATTCAGCCCCTCTGTCCCAAATATAGTACTGCAAGTGAGAAATTTAAGCCGATAATTTCAGAGAAAATTTTTTCCTAAAGAAATCCTAATTCTAATATCCGTAGCTTATAAGATGCCGATCTTCGTTATCTCCCTTTGCCCTTGATCCGATGCCTTAATCTAATGGCTGAAACTCGCTTATACTCTTACAAAGCAAAATGATTATTATTTGGGAGGATTTCAGTATCAGGACTGTGCGTTGCATACTTATTAACAAGTAGCATCATGTGCCATATTCATCATCCATTTTCCTTCTCTAATTGTTCTATCGAAACCGTGAAAGAAGGCATAATTGTCTTTGCATTTATGATTTATGTTTCTAGCGTATTTGGTGAGCAAAATAATGTTGACGTTTTTTGAAACAACTGGGCTATTGAGATTCACAAATAGCAAATAATGGTAATTTTTTTAACAACACCTATTGGCATATAATGGAACACTTTTTTTTTCATATCTTGGCAACATAATAACGCATTTTTATTTAATAATCTCTGCTAGTTTCCGCTTTAATGTTTCGTATGGGAGTAAATTATAAAATTATCCTTAATTCTATCAATCACATTTGCATTTTAAGCGTCTTTTGACTGGTATTCATTTGTTAAATGTGATAGATCATCAGTTTCCTATGACAGAATTGCTCTTAAGCACACATTTGTGGATTTTGTATTCACTATTTCTTCCATCACCGTCATTTTGTTTAGCCAAAAGTGAAGCAAAAATTCCCTTCTCCGTTTACAGGTAACGAATAATTCGACCTCTTCATGATTGTTCTTTCTCCCACTTTGATACGTTATTTATGTTTTTTAAATTACTTTTTATAAAAATTTGCAGGCTTTTGCAAAGCAACATTTTTGAAATATTACTGTTTTAAATTCAGACAGAGGAAAAGAAATTCTTATCATCTTAATTCATTATTAAGAATTTTAAACAAAAATCAAAGTATTCGTCTAGAAAAATAACTTTTTTTATGACCAATAAGTGACTCAGTTGCGATATTAAAAAAATTCATATTATACTACTCAAGTGGTCCATTTTTTAACAATAAATATCTAAAATACCCCATTCACGAAATGTTATTCCGCACTAATCACATACGACATTAAAAAGGGAAAAGACTTTTTATTACTGCATATAGATGTTTTATTATAAGCATTATAAATAAGCATTAATTTTAATGCCTGTGGAAGTTTAATTTATAAAAATAATGTTATGACACGTATTTAAACATGATAAGGAGCAGATGCTTTTTAAGTAATGCTTATAAATAAAATTGTACATAAAAAGTAAATAAATGTAAAATTAAGATTAAAATTGACACGTTAAATGTGTTAAAATATTTATCCTGGGGTTATTTTTCAGTTATAATACATTACAAAAATCAAGTAAAATAAAAAATGTTATATTCAAAGACATGAAATGAAACTAAAAAATATACAATGGACTTTATTTATATGTACTGACATAAACTTTGTTGCATTTCAATAATAATGCTTCTAAATTAATGTAGTAATTTACAACATCGATGTAATCCGCTAACGAAATTTCATTAATTAATAATTTATTTTAAGAATTTTAATCTTTCTTTTAAAATTCCGTATTTTAAATTTGATTTCTTCGGTGCCCTAACAGTAATGAACTGAAATCCGTTTTAACAGTCATGAATCAAAAATCAGTTAAAATAATTTATTAATAATTATAGATATCAAGATAAACTAGTTCTAAAGGTATACATAAGAATTAGAGATTAATGAGATAAGGAATGAAAATATAGACATAGATGAAAGGGTAGATATCATATGGTACGTGGAGCCGAGATTAGGAGCACAAGGGCGGCACAACTGGAAGAAATGACACTCCTTCGCGAGTGACAAGGGGTAGGAGAATTGAACGAAACGTCTCGTTGGCTGTGTCAACTACTTAACCCTTTCCTTAAGTCACGCTTCTCCTTAAATTTATGGGACCGTCACATCAAACATGATGTATTATCTGTTCCATTTAGCTTACCTGCAGTTTCTTTTTCTGCTGTATGAGCTAATGAGCTACACCCTTAGTTTGAATAACCAATTATTCTAATTTTTTGTTGTCTTTCATGAACTCCTCAATTTCGCTTCGCATTTCCTCGCCAAGATGCAAATTAAGTTAAAGTGAAGGAGAGTATTTAAACGGGGGGAAAAGAGAAAGTTAGAGCGTGATTTCGTTATCATAGCACACGTTGCTATTTTGTTCTTCTTTCTGTTACTCTGAGTTGCTGATACGCCTTCTGGCCGCTTATGTAAAAGTCTATCGCCGATGTATGTTGCTGATTTAGCCTGTTAGTCTTAGGTAGTCCAGCACAACTCTTTGCCATTAAGTTATTGTTAATTTATTATCAAGTTTCTACCGCGAGTAGTCGGTGTTATTGTGAGCACTAGGTACGCACATTTTTGGTAAAGAGTTAATCAAATAAAAGGGCATCTGTGAGCGTGTGAGCTATTTCTTCACGCCTCGCCTGGCTTAGTAAGATTGTTTCCTTGCATGATAGCTAAAAGATCTTACAATTTTTCCATTTACGAAACGATTCAGTGGATTGAGAATCTTTTTCAGTACTCTTGTGTCTGTAAATAAGCGTCGGGAATGTGGAAAGCGGCATCTCCAGTTCTCCACCCTTTGCGATGTTTGATGTTGTTATCCACTTGCCTTAAAATCTCCATTTTATCTTTTAGGATAAAGCCTGCCTTTGCCTGGTATATTTTAGTCTGCAAACGACATACTTGAGGTTTACGTTTATGGAGATCTATAACGGGGAGCTTCTGTCACATAAAAGTGATAAAAGGTGAAAAAGCTTTTTGAGCAAATAGTAGACGCGATCTCATACGGTCGTTCGCTTGGGGGAAATGCTTTCCTAGACAGTCGAATGGGAGCCGAAGAATGATCAGTATGTACATAAAAATATGTTGGAAAATCGGAATAATCTGTGTACTCCGAGTTTCAACACAGTTTGAAAATAAATGATCCTTTTCTTAATCCTTGATGGACTGGGAGGGAGTATCACATCCTTCTGAAGGTTTGATTTGATAGACAAAAAAATTTAAATCAAGCAGCTCGAACCAAACTTGTTTTGGTCAACTGAAAATTACGCGTAAAAATGAGATATGTATTAAAACACTAACAAACCTTAAGAAATATAGATTTTTTACAATAAATTACTCTCTTTCTAATACATTCACACTCCGAGAAACGTGTGAAGAAGTTCAGAATGATTTTAGGCAAAACAGCTAACCCAGGGGAAAAATAATTCTTTTCCTTTCTCCTAGTCAGGAAAAATACGTATAAATGAAACATAAGCTGAATTCAATAGCATTTACAGAAATAATTTTAGCCTTATTTTCATTTGAAGCTTTCTGGAGATTTGAAAGTTTACTTTTAACCGTAAAAAACATGCACGTAAAGAAATTCATAATTGATATTTTACTATATTTGCAAAACATTCAGGTGATGTTCATGTGAATTTTATACTTACTTTGTAAAGAAACAAATTGTCGCCCAGACGGTACAGGGGTTAGGAGAGCCTACTACAGTACCCTAGGGACCAGGTTCGAATCCGGGAGAAGACATGGATGTTTGTATAGTGTCGGTGCGGCATGGCGGCACTCTAAATATGCGGCGAGTCGAAAGTCCTGTCATGTCGTTTGTTGGAAGTGGAGAGGGGTGGGAGATCCCCGGATCTTCCCCCCCTGAGGTGTTCTCCCTCAAAGCTGGGAGTGGAAAATAGAAGTCTAACCTCTCTTCGGAGTAGGAGTATTTCATTGTTCCATGTCATTTCGGAGTATTTCATTGTTCCATGTAATATGGACTCGAAAACAACAGAAATAAATTATTCTTACAAATGCAACAGTAAAAAACTTAGAATTTTAATACGTAGTTATCGTTCAATATACCAATTGTCGCTACAATAGAGCAACAAACTGTTATAATTGTTTTTAGATGTGTGCTGAATACTCAAAAATAATCTTACAGTGTTTTGCATTGAACCAAGAAAATATGAAAATGCTTTATGCTAAATGCACAAATACTGTACTTAAGCGAAAAACAATTAATTAAAATATATTGGTAATGCATCATGCAAATATTATTTGCAAAAATTAAAGAGAGAAAGGGGGATTTTTGTTTAAATGTTTTTTTTTTGGTTGAAACTTCAGTGCAATTTTTCCTATGTTAAAAATATATTTTCTTTAAAAAACGGAAGATAGTTTTCTGTAGAAGAAATCGTTTATTTTAACAGCTAAATAATTCTAAAAGATAAAAGAGACTAAATTTCAGGCAAGAATTTATTGTTTGCTTACTTTGGGACACGTCTCATTGCAGAGTAGTCCTGTGAAACCAGGTTGGCAGGCGCAGCTAAGAGCTCGAACATCGCAAGTACCTCCATTCTGGCAGTCATCACAATTGAACCGACATCCGGGACCGAATGTACCTCGAACACAAGCTGTTTTGGAAGAAAAAATGTTGTTCTTGAATAATTTAATTTGAAAGTTACCAGGTCGCAATCGACTGGTGACTTAGTCCAACTTTTGTTTTTTTTGAGATCAGATCTTGTATGTTAATTTTCTGCTCCAGCCCATATGCAGCTTGTCGTAAGGCCATTGAAGAAAATAAAATAATAATAATAATAAAAACTTTACGAAATGTAAAAATTTTATTTAATTTGTTCTTTTAATTGTAAAATATACCTGAAAAGGTAAAGTTTTGTGATCATTCATGTGTTTCTTACTGCCAAATTACAGTTTACAGTGTAAGGATCCTAAGTTTTACTAACGTTTATTTTATTTTAAATCTTTACTATCACTTCTTATTTTCTACTTCCGGCCAGAATTAAAAGCTTTAACTTATTTATGCAAATTTGTCTTGCTAACGCCAAGTACTTAAGTTGTGGCTTTTTGCCAAGCAAGAGAGAGGAAGGAGTTATTAGAAGCAGGCCGCTTGCCATAGTAGTTTTACTCGGTTGCTGGTTGCCTTCAAGGCCAGAGGTTTAATCCTCTTGATAATTTTAAACGTATCGTAGTTTTAGCAGCTCTCTGTACTACATACGGATTTTTTGTTAAATAACGGCCAATCTTAAAGTTAGGCACTTGTATATTAATCCAAAGTTAGTTTTAGTTAGAGTTTTAGTTAGTAGTTTTATATTCTTACGTTCAGACCACAAGTGGTTGGTCTCTGTATTCCGAAGTTCCGGAAATCTCTGTAAAGATAGAAAAATAAAGAGTTTCGTATACCCTTCCTGTGTGTATTGTCTACTTCACAATTTATTGAACAAAGCTTGGGTAAGCTCCCTGTTCTGAGTCAGGACAGTTCATGTTTCCAAAGCAAGTAAAGAGGAATACAAGTCCTGATAACAGTTATAAATTAAAGAGCCAATTTAGCGTTGAGCTCAATTTGATTAAATTATGATTTACATCAATACTGCGGCAACTTTTATATTTCAGGTAAGTGGAACCAGGTAAGTAAGAAGGATCTAAAAGGCTACAGATGCATAAATTAAGACAACAGTTTTGACTTTGTTTTAAAACATACGTAAAGAATACATGGAAACTTATTAACTTTTCAAAATGTTGAACTACGTGTAATAATTTTCAAAATACAATTACTGGTTTAAGTTAATAGAAAATATTTTTATGTTTCTAAGGTAAGAAATACGTTACCTTATTTGTTACTGATTTGTTTTGTCTTTCTTGATACTTGGCTGTTTATTTATTTATTTATTATGAGTGAAATAATATTAATTACTCTTCACTCAATAAAGAGTAATATTAACTATTCTTCACTCATAATAAATAAATAAATAAACAGTCAAGTATCAAGAAAGACAGACCAAATCAGTAACAAATAAGGTAACAAGTAACTAAATATAAATTATAAAAATTGACATAACAATCGTAAGATTTAAAACAATCCGACAACTGGCTGGTTCAGAATTTAGTTTTCTTCAAAAGGAAGGAAAAAATAATCGACGGCTTTTTAAATTACTGAAAACTTTTCGAATACAAATAGGGACTGTGTATTTTATGATTTAAATTTACTTCACAGTTAAGAATATTTGCTTCACTATCAACAGAGTACTATTTTGAAATATACAATTTTCTACTCGCTTTTGATTATATGCTGTAATTTAAACACGCTTCTTTTCAAACTTGTATGTTCAGTTTCCGGTCCTGTCTATAGCATGGTACTAGGACTGCATCTGCAGACGAAATATTTGAATAATAAAAAAGTAATTGTATCTCAAAGACAAGTAATCATGAGAGCATTTGCGTTAACTATCAAGTAGGGAAACTCATCACATAAAAACATTAATTTTCCTGTCGTAATATGCTATTACATTTTAATAAAATAACCGTACACTATAATGTAATCTGATCTTCATATAAATCTTGAAATTGTACCTTTATGAGAAAGAGTTGTAAAGAAAGGTTATACTACTATAAATTACACGTGATTGCCTAAAAAGGGAATATTCGTGTGAAATAGGGATAAAACGCATAATATTACAATATAATCTAAATATTGCTTTACATGCGCATAATAAATCTATTGTTTTTCTATTAGATGACTATTCATAATTTTGGGTCAGAAATTACTGATCACTTGTTTGAACATAAAACTTGCTTAGAATAGAAACTAGCGGCATAACATTTGAAAAAAAATTATTTTCAACGAATAATTAATCAATATTTATTAGCAGTGACTTCGCAAACAAAAAACATTTATCTACGAAAAAAAGACTGTACTAATGTATCATGTAAAGTAAAGACTATACAAGTAAAGACTGTACTAACTTTTTACTGTAACTATACGTAAAAGAATATTGCAAAAATAAACTGATAGTTTAAGCAAGTGAACTTAGAGGAGGAGGAGGGGTGAAAAGATGGAAAAAGGAAATTTTGAGATTTTTCGGTCATGACTAATAAAAACACAATTCCCTCATTACCTCCAATTAATTTTTTACCGAATTATGCAGCATAAATGCATCGAATTAGTTATCTATTTGGGCTACTGATGTTGGAACTTTTCATAGTATAGAGGGCGCTGTTGCGCCAAAGGAATTCTGTTGTTTTTTACATTATGTAACTGTAGTTCGCCATTGCGATGTATGTGTATTGCTGTGATATATTTTGGTGTTTTCATTAAATATAAATGAAAGATATCATCATGAATTTTTTGTATCCAAATCAAGATCAAATTTACCACTGATGCATATTCGTCGAACTACGCATTAGAATCGTTATTCGCTTCGTAACAACTGATAAACAATTTTCGTAAAATCACACAGCTGTATTTGTGACTTTCTTTCAGTTTTAAATTCTTTCAGAAATTTAGTTTCAACACTTTGGCACACATAATTAACATTAACGTTAATTTAGTTATGATGGTACTGAGTGAGAAAAGGTAGAAAAAGCAGTTTTAAAACATTTAAACATTTGCAGCAACATTGCGTGAGTATATTAGAACACAAAAATGAAGCAAATAGGTACAAGTAATTTTGAAGATATGTTGTACAAAAGAACACATTAGCAAAAAAAATCCAAAAATATCAAACTAATAAAACAGATTCTTATGTTTTTAAATGAAAAAGCATACTGATACCTTGCCTGAAATCTAGTCCTTCGAGAGCCAGATATTGATGAAACTCTTGATCTAATAAAGGAATAACTGTTGGATTGACTTGGAAACGTAATCTGGGGGCATTCTGGTGCGGAGGAGTGTCAGATCTGCTATGTGAAGTTTCGGAAATTACGACTGGTCGTTGAGGCACTAGAAAGAAACATACAACTTCTGAGAAAGATTTAACGAGAAAGCGATAAAATAAAACCCATATGAATATAATGCACAATCACATGAAAACTCATATTGTGGTAGTAAAGTACCCTGAACAATGTATATAATCTTGTGCCATTGCAACCGGTTATAAAAATGAAGAGAAAGGTGAACTACTCTCCTTCATATAATCACGAAGAAAATCATTCTTGGTAAAAATACCCCAGTTTGTAAAACAAACAGTTTTATCCAAGTAATTGTTACAAGAACCAATGGAATTATTCTCAGACGTCTATAATGATGGTTTTTGGACTCAATGAACTCAGTACTGATCAGGGAACGTTTCATTCCTTCTATTCAATGACCATAACTAAATATGTTGAAACGTTAGTATGAGTCACCCAGAGATTACCTGAAGCAGAAACCCTCATGCACATTTTTCAACTATAATTAGTTATTACCATTTGAGCTACGTTTGATGAGCTACGTTTGATACATGCGGGGCGATTCGGAACAAGGTGACTGGAAAATGCATACCAACCTTATATGAATGAAAAGAAATTAAGGAAGGAGGACGGCTTCAATAACTTAATAGTTAGAGCACTCGTTTAACCGGCAGTTCTGGTAGACCCAAGTTCGATTCTCTTACCGGGACGGAGTTTAGTGAACCACAGTCGAATTAATTCACAAATCATCTCTAAAGAGCTTTCTTGATATGCTTTCTTGACTGGATATCTGGAGATGAAATTGGGCTCTGCTGTCATTTCAGAGACTTAATCTAGTTATCTATCAAATGAGCTTTGTGCTTAAAAGAACTCATTTCAATAAGCTCAAATAAAACCTTGTCGTATTGGCACATCTGCCTGGCAAACGTTTGAAATCTCACGTCGATAACGTAGAGTTCAGATAACTTTTAGAGCTTCACGTTTTCGAGGTAAGATTAAGTGAAGCTCTAGTAGTTATTTGTGTTTCACATTATCAAGGCAAAATTTCAGAGAGAGGAGACGAGAAAATTTGAATCTCGCGCAAGTTCATTTCAATTACTCAGTCAAAAACACAAACATAGCTTGAAATGCTTTTTTACCCCATTTTTTATGGACGGTCGTGTCTAGTATATTGCTACTGATTTGCCCTTATCCTGAGCAGTTTTATGTCTAACATCTAGGTACTTTTCTATGTTGTGATCATAGAAAAAGCACATAAAAGACAGCTGCATGTGGGAGCTCAAAGTTTGCTATGACGGAAAAAGGTCTTTGAACATGCATTCTGAAGGCAGTAAAAGGCACTTAAGTGTATGAAACTAATAAATAGTAAAGTGCGTATAAACGTAAGGCAATAATAAATCGCAAATTGCTCCGTGGGTCCTAAGGCAGCGCAATGAGTTCGGTTTAAAAATTATGCTTTTAAATAATAAGAGAAAGGTTTAGTGAAAATGTACTTAGCTGTAAACATTTTATTATTATAGCTACTAGCATTTAGGGAATGCATGTTGCTCTTTATTTATAGTGAATTTTAAATACATTTGATTAATTTCGTATCTTCTAAATAACCACGAGACTTCCATCATTATTACGTATTAAAAATACAAAAGACGAAGTGATACTTTAACACTTGTAGTTCTATTAACATTATTCTATTTGTGACTTTATAAATGTTAGCTGAAAAGCGGATTTTAGTATAATACAAAAAAAATTAGATTTTAGTACAATACAAAAAATTATAATTTTGTTAAAGAAATGTATTTTAGGCATTTGATATTTTCATTCAAATTCATTAAATTAAACATCAAAAGTAATTACTACCAAAATATATGAATTTTGAATTTTCTTTCCACATTTTGTGATGTTCTTTGTTGTCAACCGCTTTTCTACGAGCTCAGAAAATACCTTCCTGAGAATAAACTTTCTGTGAAACTATTCGAAACAAAAGTTAAAGAATTTAGTTGAAACATTTAATATATTAATATTTCATAGTTTCTGTCTTTCTTCTTAACAAAAATTACAAATTATTGTCAACATTTAAGAATAATGCACTTTTGGGGAATAATTTGAGAAACGGAAGTAAATTAAGAAAAGAAAAAGTTTACAAATTCAACACTTTTTCTCCATTATTTCAGACGTTGTTTTTTTCCCCTTCAGCTCAAAGGGAATTCTTTATTCATCCACCCCTTCTAAAAATGGCTTTTATTTCCTAACTACTATCTCATTTTGATTTTAGTTTATACAACGCTAAAATTCCAAGAATTTTCATAAGATTGCTTTTTTTTTTTTTTTTAATCTTTGTTTCGTAAAACATGTTAAAATTAAGAGAAAAAGAGAAAACTATGTAAAATATAATTGCATTCCTAAAATATTCTCATTTTCATCCCATGAAAAAAATTTTAGCTACTTAATGCCATAAATTTTCCTGTACAAGATTCCAAATTTCTGAATTAGTTTTATAGACTGGTGATTTTGAAGAGCTACAACGCAAGTTCATGTGCATACAGTGTACCAGCTATTTGATCTTATAAAGAAGAGGAAAACTAATTCCGAAGTTTTACATACAACAATCAAATCTTAACACTGACGGAAAGATAAAACAGACACTTTGGTGACATTTAATCAAAAAATGTTTTTATTCGTTCGAAACTTGTTAAAGCCAGATAGGAAGTACACTGATGAACTAAACAAATAGAAAATTGTAGTACATGGCTATAAATTGTTTTCATAAAGACACACACTTAAGCAGATACTAAAAAATTGATTACCGGTAAATAAAATTTTAGTGAATAGATTTCACGCCCCCATATCCGGATATTCGGTACTCTAGTGTAAAGAAAAAAAGCCTTTTAAATTTGAAACTATAAGCCAACTGAAGAAATCGCAGTGTAAAGATATATAGCAACTCATAACCACACAATTATGTCTTCTTACAGTAATCGGGATGATGATCACCTGTAACTGTGTTTCGGACGGTTGCAACGAAATATTGGAGAAGAGGGATCATTGAAAGTAATCCTAGAAAAATGAACTTGAAATTTTTAGATTCCAAGCCATCCGTCAGAGGTATATAGCTTTGTTCCTTAACTTTACAGAATGGACGTAAATACGATTTCAACGGACAGCGTCTATTCATGACTAGACATGCTTAATCGATCTTTCTTTTTCTCAGAGTTCCTAGGTATGAAGGGAAAAAAAATCACTAGGTTTCTGACAAAATTCTGACATTAGGTTAAAATGTCAGAATTCTGACATTCTGACATTAGGTTAACATTCAGATTATCAGATTCTGACATTTTAACCTAATGTCTGAAAAAATTCTAACATTAGGTTAAAATGTCAGAATCTGATATTCTTAACTGTTTTTGGCTTTTTAGCCTAACAATTAATCTCTCGAAATATTAAGTAAAACTTAATTTTCAAAAGGATTGGTTTAAAAGTTCTAACCTACAGTTTACAAGAGAGGAAAAGAGTATACAACAATGTTTGGTTTAGTTGATTAAAATACACCTGGGCTATCTGCCTAAGGAAAGGGATGCTTTCGTGAAGGACTTTCTAAGGGAAACTGGCTCGAACACACGCAACACATGGGGAAAAACGCGGAAACGACATGCTGCCAACCCGCTTGCCTATAATCGAACTCAGGTCGGCTGGTTTGGGTTAGTTTAGTTGATTATGGCAAAGCACACTGAGGCCACCTGCCTAAGAGGAAGGATGTCTTCGTGGGGGACTTTCTAAGGGAAACTAGCTTGTATACACGCTGCACATGGGGAATCAAAAAACGCCCATTCAGCCAGCCCGTTCGCCTGGAATCGAACCCAGGTTGGAACTACCAGTGTTCAGCGATTTCACCGCTCGGCCGCTGGTGGGCTGTATAATAATATCAGCATATTTTGCATTACTTTAAGTGGTAATCACAGTACGTATCGTAAGGTATAGTACAATTTATTATAATTTTATTTAACAATGTTAATGCTACTGTGTTTAATTTATCAATTAATCTATATTATAAAGTCACGCTAATATCACGATAATATGGCATTCGCTTATCATTTGCAGTTTCACGTAATCTCTTAAGTCTTGAAATTCATTACCTGAAGATACTTAAACTCTTTGTATGTGAATCTGCATTTATGAACTGTTGTTCGTATAATATTCAATGAAAAAATATTCCGTTGTGTTTAATACTCGTTACCTTACTATAACTGCTTTGCGAATGAAGTTTCTGCGACTTTTATTGTATTAAATGGTTTCTTACATCTCATAAATGCTTTTTTATAAAAAGTATTCTATAATTATTATAAAAAGAATGCAACAACAGGAGGGTGGGAAGCTAATCAAACGCAATAGTCACTGGGTTCACATGAACTTCTCGAAGACTAACTTGTGGAATCAATTTTAAATATGCAGAAAAGATAAAGCATTATAGGAATAGAAGATCAAGGCAAAGTTTTAAGTTAAAAACAACACTAGAGAAGGGTATTTATATTTTATAATTTCTGGTCGCTCACCGGCACAAACATGAAGCAGGAATTTATACCCAGAGATCACTAATATGATTTATCTTATCGATTAATGAACATAGAATTAAAAGGTTTGGTTTGGTTTATTTAATAACGGCAAAGCACTCAAGGGCTACTTGCCTAAGGAGAGAGATGCCATCGTGGAGGACTTTTGAAAGGAAACAGGCTCGTATACACGTTGCACATGGGCTCAACCACGAAAACGCAAATGCAGCTAGCCCGTTCGCCGGGATTTGAACATCGGACCGAACTACCGTGTTCAGCGACTTTACCGCTCGGCCTCTGGTGGGCCTAGAATTAAAAGGTAATGGGTATCAAGAATACCGCGAAATTCTGTTTACGTATTAGTTGAGATTTGCGTGCACCGTAATAAATCTCATCTTAAGTTCACATTTGTCGCCAGAGAAGAATCTGAATAGCCATTCCTTTCGTGGAGTTCCATTTGTTTGTTATAATTTTGGTTAAAGAAGGTACAAGTACTGGTAGTCGTATTAACCTCTTACTAGGAAAAATTATGTGACTGTAGCAGGTACAAAGAAATGCTACGACATTTAAGCGGAAAACATTTTTCTCTTATGGACAATAACGCACTTCCAAACAGAGCACACTAATTACGGATATGCTGTAAGATGAATATGTGAAAAGCAAGGGTCAGAGAGAATTTACTTACTTTTAATCTGATTGAACAGGACTGAGACGCAATAAAGAGAAAAATTGCTGATTATCAACCATTTCTATATAGTCTCACAGAGTAAAATGATTTTTCAACAGCAGTAAGCAGTCTGTATATCCTTATTCAACAAACATGTTATGTTACATTATTTATGTAAGTATGCTATGACTTTAAAACAAATTATGCATCCCATTGTAGGTATATTTTGCTGCGTTCTTCAGTTGTTTATTTATATACATCAGGAAATCCCTAACTTAACTCTGGAAAGTTTGTAGTTATATATAAATTTAAATAAAAGCACAACTTAGAATTAGCTTTCCTCCTTGCACTTCATTCCACAGTTTTTTATTTCTTCATGAAATTTCAATCATATATCTATCAGACAGTACCTATCAGACGTATGATTTTTTATGTATTGTCTTACCTTCTAATTCAATTGACTAGTACACAAATCAAATCAAAGACAAAATCTAAATCAAAAACTTCTAATAGGCAGCTTCCCTTTAACGTTTCAAGTTAATAATCATGCTATATTTGATAATTAAATCTATAGAAAAATAGAGTGAGATGACTGAACGCATTTCGGAAGCCACACATATATCTGTTTAATCTAATGCATTTTATGATAGACTGTAATAGGCAGAAAAGCTCACAAGAGCGATCTGTCTTTATAAGCGTTGTCTTTCATGGAGGTTTTTTTTTCAAGTTAGCTAGTTTACCTAATCCCAAAGTAGCTAGTCCGTTGCCATTAGAATCGGCTTTGCTGCAAGGTCCATGGGGAATTTTGTCCACTAAATCACTGGTGAATCTTTTCAAGGGAAATCCTTTTGACTGGCTTGCGAGTTTAAATTTTTGTCGAAGATATTAAATTGAAGAGAATGATTTAAAAGCTATCATTAGAACTGAATTTTCAACGAATTTCTCTATCATTTATAGCAAAAAGCTTTTATGACATAATACTATGTTAAAACACCCTTTGCGGTTTGAGCACACCTTTCAAAATTTCCTTCTGTATCCACAGAAAAATTGAATGGATTTTATAGGTTACTCTGAACCTTCTTTATTTTTACTAGATAGAAGAACAACACAAACCAGTCCATATATTTTAGCCATGTTTAGTTTTTAAAGACCCTCATTTTTCAAAGAAATCTTCCAGATTTTTTTTAGGCTATAAAAAGAATTGTTTGAAAAGAAATTTCTATGTTATTTTCTTGGCTGTATGCTAATCTTATTCTATATTAGTTTTAAATTTTTACCTTGAAATCTTGCCTAAAATCGAACGGCGAACATCAGGTGTGCCCAGAGTGGGATCACTAAGAGACTAGGACCACACCAATAACTGTATGTATGTATTTTTGCAGCTTTCCGGTCAGCTCATTGATAATAGAAAGGTGGGTCCACATCTGTGTTTCATTTCCTATTTTTCTCTTTCTTTCTTTTCTCTCTCTCTCTCTTTCTTTTTTTTGGGGGGGGGGGATATGGGAGGTTTGGTTATCAACTAAGAAATTGTTGGGGTGATTTTCTGAAGGTCAGGGGTAATTTTATTAGTTAGCTGTTTGGTTTTTCACTAGAACAGTTCACATTTTTGCTTTCGTTCAGAGAAGTTTTATAAGCGCTACGTTTGATAGTTTTGAGTTGTAGACGTTTTTTAATTTTATTTTATAGTTTATAATTTCTAATTGTAGATATAATATTATTTTTTTCGGATTTTCAATTATTTTCCAAATGGATCAGAGAGACCATTTCTGAATCACTGAAAATGCTGCACGAATTGTTTTCAGATAGTCAATTTGATACTGATCCCGGTACATGTGCAAAACATGCAATATTGGGCTGTGGTTCTTCAAAGATGGTGTCACTTTCTTCGAAAAGTATCACCATGAAAACAGTAGACGAAACTTTAAATAAGAAATGTAAATATCATATACCCAAGTTACTTTTTTTTAATAATCATCGCATGTAATCATCATATACCCGAGAAGAGCTTTTTTTATTGGGGGTGGTGTAGAGTAGCAGGCCTTCCCGTGGCACACCCTGGATAATGCTAAATCTGCTACGGTATTCAGTATCTAGTGTTTTTTAATGATAGGCAAAATCTGTTACTCTTTTACTCGCTTCCCAGCAATGCTCGTTTCAGCACTCTTTTCGAAGCTTCTATTCATTCAGCGTGCCCGCTTCGGGAACACCCACAGAATTCAAACGATAAGTGAAATCTTCACAAAATTTTACCTGTGTGCTCCTCTAGGCCTGATTAGACTGCCTACCTTTTTTTTGGGGGGGGTCTAAATTCTTACTTTAAAAGGTAGCGTGCCGGAAAACGTTAAAACAGTGTTTGAATTTAAAAGACACATTTTTTTTTTTAAAAAAAATCATTGAAAATTTTCCACGGTACATGATTAGATTCTGCTAGTTCTAGTTAAATGTAACTATCTCGGCTTTGAGTTATCTCGCCGCCGATAGTTTATTCTGACCCGCCGATAATTTATTGAGCCAGCTTATAGTTTGGTATTTAAGTGTGTATTTTTAGTCTAAGGATCAACGTTTAATTTGAATTTACTGTTCTAATTTTAATTTGCATTTCCCCAAGTAATGGTTATTTGTACCACAAAGTCGCTCCTTTATGTACAAAGTTCCGTTTAAATAAAAAGTTTCTTTTAAAATTTCGTAGGATTTTGTCGTACTATCTCAGGAACAGCGATGACTCGCTATATGTCTGTTAAGGTTAAAAGACTAAAGTTTCAGTACAAGATTAAGTATAACCTTATAACTTAAGAAAATCTTTGAAGAATAATTGTAGGCCAAATGAAGAAAATCTGAAAAAAAAAATAATTTGGGAAAAAACTGGAAAACAAAACAAGGTTAATCTTTGGATTATGGTAACTTGGCGATTTTTTGGCGAAAATTTGGTGACCAACCCTGCTACAGCAACCTGCTAGTTTTTTTTTTTGGGCGCCATTTTGTTTTCACGAAGTAAAAGCATTTTTTTTTTTTTTTTTTTTTTTTTTTTTTTTTTTTACTCAACATTTTTGTCCAACAATCTGCTAGTCGAATTACGCTCATGCTAGAACTTTTATGGAACAAAAGTACTTACTCATGACGAAGTGTATAGGAGCCAGTTTCCCTTAGAAAGTCCTCCACGAAGGCATCCCTCTCCTTAGGCAGATGGCCCTCGAGGCTTTGCCATATGATTATGGCAAAGCCTCGAGGGCCAAACACACACGTTTACCATTCCAAGAGGAGCCTCGTTGTCTTTACAGTCTTACACCCTGTGCACATTTTAATATTCAGAGCAATTTTAGGTGAGCAAGAATTAAATTAAAAATATGTGACTGCAGAGTAAGTTATTATGCAGCAAAAAATATTGTAAAAACGTTTTGTTGCTAATGGGCTATATGGTCGTTATGTAAATGTAAACAGATATTTTGTTCGAAAAATGAATTAGGAAATAAATAGTGAGTTAAAATAAATATCGCTTTGTGGCTGGAAAGCTTACATTTTGACATGAATGTTTCTGAAATCGCATTTTCTCCAAATGACATAGAATTCCAACTCCTCTTTTCTTATAAGTTTATATCTTGAAAGTTCTATTCTCAAACTGTATATATTAAAGTTTATTTTTGGAGGCACTCAGTCCTTTTTTTTCACGGCGTGATGAATAATAGCTAAGTTCATTTAAAGAGGAAGGAAAATAAATTGAATTAAAAGTATTTATCGATTATTCGTAGAAGAAAGACTGGAAAAACTTTTCTGCAAGAGATACTTAACTTCTTTTGCAGAGGAAAAAGAAATAGCAAATAAGCCGAATTCGTTTCATTTTTGCTAGGCATTTGATTCAACAGAATTAGTTTATTTTTAGTGACAGAAAGATGAAAACGAACTTTACGTGTTTCCTTATTTAGTTGAGACGTTCTGCTTACTGAGAAAATTTATACGCAACATTTATACATACAATAGATTTCTTTTAAAGGAATACTGTTGGTGTTTTTTCTAATTAAGTCATATCTGTCAATGACAAAATACACTCAAACCTGTTTTTGTGCGGTCTTCTTTTGTGAGATTTTTTATTTGTGCGAATTTTTGCGCTGTATATGAAAAGTTCAATCAAATTAGAACATAACTGACGAAATTATCAATAAAAAAATAAATAATCAAAGAAAAAGAGCTTCAATCTTGTATAGCTGGCTACCGATGACGTATATAAGCGTCTAGTGAAAGAATAGTCGTAGCAAAAAACTGATCACCGACTACATGGTAACTGAAAAATAGTCAACTCTAAACGACTCTGTTTTTTTTATAGCTACTCGTGAAGTTTTGTGTGATTTTTTTAATGCGGTCCCTATTCACTGCACAAAAACAGGTTTAAGTGTACCATACATTTCGAAATATAAGCCAATCCGTATATAAGCCGAGAGTTAAGATTTTGTTGCAAAAATTCAACCAAAACTGAAAGACCGTACAGAAGACGAATTTAAAAATCACCCTAAAAATTCCAGCTATCTCTGAATTGCTAAATGTCCAAATAATTGACTTCCTAGCTTAGCCAAACTGTCATTCGCATTCAGCCTTCATTTGACATGAGGAAATTTACAGAATGAATGGGCACTTTGGCTCCAGTAACTACTCTTTCTCATTGCTCCTAAATTTGGGCATGTTCATCAGTTGGCATTAGGATAAAACTTGGTGCTGAACCTTTTTACTTTTTATTCATGATAAACCTTTGGTTCTCAGTTCTGGTATCAGTTTCCAAGCAGTCTTAAGACCTTTTTCTTCCCCCTCATTTTGGTGCCACTTTATGTGTAAAATACGATTCTTTATTTCTGTTATAAAGATACCCGGGCAAACAAATATTCCGTCTTTTGCTAGTTTAAAACTAAAATTTATCACTGTTGCTGAGCTTTGGTAAAAGTATATTCCAAAGCAATCGAAAGGATTGATCAGATTTTCAAGATGATGTTGTGTATCAGGCGGATGACAATGGTCAAATAGAGGGCGATGGCATTCATCTGGTCTCGCCTCTAGCAGAGAGACATCCAAGAATTTCCAGAAAATTTCTTGTTGGAGATTAGTATTAAGAAATTTAATAACTATATATTAGAATCGAGTAAAATAACAAGAATACTTTTTAAGTTAGTGACTTATCATATATAATAATATTACTTCTCCGATAGAAATAATTAAAAATAATTTTGATTTCATATATAAGACAGCATCTAAACATTTGCATTAAAAATTTTGTTGAAATTTTCGGCTTACCTACGGAAATATAAAATAATCAGTCATAATTTCTTAAAAATAGTGAAAGGTTCCAAAATTTCAAAAATATACAAATTTGCTCTATTTTAGATTTAATGTCAAAAATACACAGAAAGCATATTTAAAAATTTTAAACGAATCTAAAACATTTATTGGCTCAACAAATGTGCTTGATGTCAGTTATTTTTCATCACTGTCATTGAAAATGTAAATTTAAATAAAGAAAAAAACGAAGCACGCAATAATCGCGAAGGGAAACACAGCAAAAGAACGGTAAATTTTTAAAAACAGCTAGCAATTTATGATAATTTCAACATAAAATAGATTAAAACATTTCGATAATAAAAAGTAATTTCTCTTCAATAGTAGAGAAAAAAAATTTAAATTTTGAAGAAATGACATGTAATGCCATTTGCTGAAAGAATGTGTAGCTTGGTTATTCTTAATTGATACTGGATTGGTTTGTTCCCCTTGACAAGTCAATTAATCTACGTTCAATGACAATAGTACAGTATTTTAAATGCACACTAAATAAAAATATACTAAAAATTTCATACTAAATAAAAATGTAATAAACATTTCATACTAAATAAATAAAATAATTCTAAAATCTGCTAATATAAAATGCGCTAATACTAATAAAAATACATACTAAATAAATAAATTTCAGTACTTTAAATTTTACTTTTTAGAATTTTTACGGTTCAAAATATTATTTATTTACAGTTTTAAAAAAGTTACTACAATAGAAATTTAAGTAACTTATATTTAAAATGATGACTAAAATTTATTCCAATAATCCATCGCTTTAATTAAATTTCTGTTACTTGGAGATGATATACGACAAACTTTTTCTAATAATAAAGCATACATATGTACGATAAAAATATGTAAATCAAAATTATAATTTTAAAAGCCTCTTAACTGCTCATTATTAATGTGGGTATTTCCTTTCTAGTAATAACTTTCTGGAAGCTGCGTCATAACTGAAAACTAATTCCGCATTATGTCATCTTAAACTTCTGCATTGCCTACAAGTTTTAGCCAATCAGATTAATTCAAAATTATAATTTTAGAAGCCTCTTAACTGGTCATTTTTAATGTGGGTATTTCCTCTCTAGTAATAACTTTCTAGAAGCTGCGTCATAACTGAAAACTAGTCATTTTTAATGTGGGTATTTCCTCTCTAGTAATAACTTTCTAGAAGCTGCGTCATAACTGAAAACTAATTCCGCACTATGTCATCTTAAACTTCTAAACTTCTGAATTGCCTATAAGTTTTAGCCAATCAGATTAATTCAAAATTATAATTTTAAAAGCCTCTTAACTGCTCATTTTTAATGTGGGTATTTCTTCTCTAGTAATAACTTTCTGGAAGCTCCGTCATAACTGAAAACTAATTCCGCATTATGTCATCTTAAACTTCTAAACTTCTGAATTGCCTATAAGTTTTAGCCAATCAGATTAATTCAAAATTATAATTTTAAAAGCCTCTTAACTGCTCATTTTTAATGTGGGTATTTCTTCTCTAGTAATAACTTTCTGGAAGCTCCGTCATAACTGAAAACTAATTCCGCATTATGTCATCTTAAACTTCTAAACTTCTGAATTGCCTATAAGTTTTAGCCAATCAGATTAATTCAAAATTATAATTTTAAAAGCCTCTTAACTGCTCATTTTTAATGTGGGTATTTCTTCTCTAGTAATAACTTTCTGGAAGCTCCGTCATAACTGAAAACTAATTCCGCATTATGTCATCTTAAACTTCTGCATTTTCTTCAAACTTCTTCTTTCAAACTTCTGCAAGTTTTAGCCAATCAGATTAATGAAACGTTTTACTATAAATACCGTTGCAATCTAACCTCCTTCATTCTAAGATTTATCCATGGTTTGAAGCTTGGAAGATAAAAATCTACTGTTGTTTATTTTCAAAAACACGCCCAGAAAGCCTCTTGAAAATATAAAACTTAATAATATTGAAATAGCACGTGATACCTCAGTCAAATACCTGGATGCTCACTTAGATAGAAAATTAACCTTTCAAAATCACATCAATTATATCTGCAAGAAAGCAAACCAAGTTATTGGAAGTGTTTATGCATTAATAGGAAGACACTCAACTCTTAGCATCGCTACTAAAAAGAATTTTATATTTACAAGCTATAAGACCTATACTACTCTATGCTTTTCCAGCCTGGGCGGCTATCGCTCATACGAACAGATTGAAAATTCAAAGAATACAAAATAAAGCCTTGAGAATCATAGCAAATGCTCCCTGGTTCCTAAGAAACTCCAGTCTGCATAATGACCTTAGGATTAAACCTACAGATTCAGAAATTCTAAAATTCTCGCATAAATTCTTCCTCAAATGTGATCAACACAACAAGGAAATCATTAAGAAATTAGGCAATTATGACTACGTCATAGAGAAAAATCATAAAAGACCTCGCACTATCCATCATAATTCTAAATGGTAGGGCTTGTTTATATTATCTAATATTTTTTCATTTACTTCATTTAAACAAGTTTTATTTTTTATTCATATTTAACTAAGTTTTTTATTTCGTACCTTGCAAAGAAGATTTTTGTACCTGATATAGCAGGTGTTGTGGACTGTATTTGTATATGTTACCGTGAAAGACCGAAATTGGAGAATGTCAACATTCACCAAATACGGCGGTGAAAGATCGAATATTGCACTACATTCTTGTATATTCGGACCCTCACCGGTGTATGTCGACAATCACAGATATGCTCTGGTGAAAGTCGAAAAGAGAGGTCGAAAAGAGAAGTGCCATATTAGTTTAAGTTGTTGGAATAAATAAGATTTGAATCACATAATTTAGTAAGATTTTTATTACTGTTATTTTATTTTCTCATTTAGAACGTACTGTATAATTAAGTAAGTTTTTAACTTCTATTATTTTCCTTTCTCATTTTGAATGTATTGTGTGTTTTAGGTTCTCATGTTCTTAAGTTCTTATTTCAAGTTTCAAGTGCGTTTATTCGCGACTGAATTACGGAGAAGAAAATATAATATTGTTATATGTTCAACATTCACCATTAGTACATTGTGAATGTCGACATTGACCGGTGTAAGTCAGAAATAAGAGTATTTGGAAAATATTTCGGACATACACCAAGAGACTATGTGAATGTTGACATTCACCGATGAAAGTCGACATTCTCCAGATTTCGGTGTTTCACCGTAACATATATATTGTATTATATTTTGTATGCGATCGCTTTATGGCATAGTAGATAAGACAAACAATTGGAAACTTTCCATGACGGGTTCGAGTCTTGATAGAATTATTTACGTACATATACCTGTACAAAATTGTTTCCCTTTTTTGAAACTTATTTTTATGCTCTTCACTGTATTTATGCCAAATAGAATTTGTCTCAAGAAATTATCTCAGGGAAAATCTACTTCTTCAAAGTTATGCCATTGCTTTATCCCATGGCATCAGATGGCGCCACAATTAATTTACGTTGCTAATTTGATCTTTTACATATTCTTTATTTTTCTTACATATATATAATCAAGAGATGAAAATTAAATCATGACACCATTTGATAAAATAACATGCAAATACATAAAACAAAAATTGTTGTTGAAATTCCTTGGTCTTCTTCAAGAAGCATCCAAAGAATTTTTGACAGAGCCACGTTCGTGAATTATATGTGGATAATTGTGAATTCTTAAAATAATTCAAAAGAAATAATTAAAAGAAAGTTCCAAATAAAAATAAATTAAAAATTATAAAAGTTCTTTTAAATGCAATATAATAAATTAAAAGAAATCTAAAATTAATCATCCAGGTTTAAATTATTAGTATTTAAAGGTATATAATTATTAATTACAGATATAATTATCAATTATTATTATTTAAAATTTGATAGTGATAATTATTATGATTACCATTAATTTGTAAAAGTGTTATCCAAAATTTAATATCACTTCATAGCAAATTGATAAACATGGCTAATGTTTAAAGACTAAATTTAACCTTTTTTTTTTATTCCAATGATTTTTTAAGGGTATTTTGCTTCGCTTTTCCCTCAAAAATGTTCATATATTTGTGATTGGTACGTACTTACCTATTATAGTTTTATTTTATTTGGTTTTAATTTTGATCATTTTGTTACTTTCTTTGCAGTTCTTGCCCTCTGGGAGAGAAGCCATGACTTAATTTGATGAATTTCCCAATTTCTGTTTTAAGTACAGTATTAACTGTATGAGCTTTAAACACGTTTTTAATTGAAATTTGCTTACATTCTATAAGCTTTTAGGATAATACGTATATATGAAGATATACACATACAATTATTTGTATATCTAAATCTATCTCTATACACACATTCATAAAATTGTAAGATTTGTAACTATAAGCATCAGTAAATAAAAAAAGGAGGCAAAGGCTAGTGGGTAAAGTTTATGTGACTGGGAATAATGCCGATTGCTCGGAAGGTAATCACAATGGTAAGGGAAATGAAAGTGTACACATGGAGCTAAAGGGCGGAAGTATTCCATCACATTAACGAAAAAGGGGTTAGCTTACCATACGCTTTGACCATGTAGAAATTGCGTAGAAGAATTCAGAAATTAATTCATTAAAGAAGGAACAGCTAACTGCACTGTAGTTTTGGATGCATAACTCCTAAGAAGAATGAGTGGAGTTTTTTACAGGCCAATACTCATTGCAACTCATTATTCCTGCTTCGATGAGTCCATTTTTTTATCTCGTTTGCAAAAACTGACTGAGATGGACATACGTGTGATAACTCCATTTTGATTAAGCGATGCAATAACTTTTCCTTTTAGCGTCATTAGGGTACGTTCATTATTAAACTCAACTACCATCGACCGAACGGATGAGACCACTGAACACTAGTAGTTCGACCTGAGTTCAAAAAGTCGCGGCGAAACAGGTTGGCCGTGTAAAGAGTTTTTGGAACATGAGGAAATCGCAAAAAAGACCCAGTAGCCAGCTTCAATAGAAACGACAGTAACCCGCATCCCTATTAACGAGCCAGGTAGGTTTTCGTAGAAAGTCATCCACAGAGGCATCCCTCCTCTTAATCAGATACTCCTAGTGAGCTTTACAATAATATAATAAGTTCATAGTTTTTCTTACTACTGTGGCTGCATGTCTGGCAATCAGAGTTGTAGCTTATCCCATACATTTTTCCCAATAGCCTTCGATTATTTTTCTATTAAATTATTATTTCTACCTCACATATTTGACTTGCTGTTTCATACTTTCTTAAAAAAATTTGTTTCAATAAAGCAGCATTTATCTTTAATGTATTAGACAAAATAAAAACGTACACGTTGGACTTCCAAGATGTTACTCTGGATCTGCATCAATTCCTTATACTATTACAGTGTTTGATGATTGTTATATAGGAAGATATGGAACCATGCTGCATCGAGTTCTCTTCCAGCATTTTTCAGAGTAAATAGATTTATACTACTAAATCAACAAAAGTATATGCCAGCAATTATAATTCTGCACTACGGCACTATGAGATAACGTAATGGGTCGTAGCTCTGATACGTTGCTGTGTAGGCAATGTATCAGAACTACGGCTCATTGCATTTGCTTGAGCCCACCAGTGGCTAAGTAAAGCCATTAAGTGATGGTATTTATTTACTAGTTCGATTCCAGGTAGTTTGAATTTTATATATGACTTCAATACGAGCTTATTTCTGTTGGAAAATACTCCACGAAGGCGTCTCTTCGACAAAAGATATCCCAGTAGTGTGAACGGCTCCAAATAACTAACCTAAATGTTACAAAAGTTGTTTTTTTCACTTATCTCTTTAATGCTATACTTTTTTGATGCTACAGTTACATTAACAAACAGAGACTAGACTCCTGTTTTAATCATTATTTTTTGTTTGCGGCTTATCTATTTCTTAAGCTTTGCTACCACTACTCTGTTATAATCCCGAGTAATACTTTGCTATCTGTAAATGTTTTTTCTTTTAATTTGCTTTTTTTTCAGTTTTGTCTTATTGAAACAAGATTTTTTTTCTTGCTTTTAAAAACTGTGTTTCTGCATTACTTCACTCATTTTTATTTCCTTGAACAATCTTTCGGGTAATATTTTTCATGACATTTCTCTTTCGTTGCTAACTCTATTTTACTTTTATTTACCAACATCTTTATTTTTTTGCCTTTACTTTAATTTTACGCTTCCTTACAGATACTACATTTATATTATCGATTGCTTTCCTCTGAAGCGAAATTGCTTCTGTCTTTTTACTAAGCCTCTCTGCGTTATGTTTTCCGGCTTCACTTGAAAAGTTTTTCCATTCCACCGATATCTACCTAAAGGATTACTCTTAATGAGCTGCTGAAAGCTTCCTTAAAGTAATCCTTCAGCTAAATGAAGATAATATAAAATTCAATTCAAAACTTTAAACTTTATTCTGATCAACAAATTAGCATATTTACTGTAATTTATATTTACTCAAAATCCTGGCATTGCACCAAGCTGGATTTTAGATAAATGTTACAATTTTATCTTTTTTATTACCTACAATTTTCATATGAGTTACATACACGGTACTTTTATACTACAGCACAAGCAAGGAAAGTGAATACTTGCAGCGACCTAAACAAGGAAATAGTTACTCGACACGTGTTTAGGATAAACATTATTTTGCATTATCTATGTAATTATTTCCTGTAATAAATTCCTGGTAGAATTATACTCCTGAAGAGTATCAAACAAAAAATATTAGACATTCGAAGTGCATTGGCATAGAAACCAACACCTTTGCATAATTTGCAATATTACGATGTTTGTGACGTTTCTTTGGGACGATGTTTGGGACGTGTGCTAAAAATCCACATCAACATATGCACTTTATTATAATGGCCAGAGGTTTAGAGCCCACTGGTGTTCTGCGTATCTTCTTGTTTTCCTTCTCAATTATTTTCATTTGCCAATTCGATAACGAATAGATACAAAAGTATGTACCACCTCGTTTCTAGATGAATCATATTTTAAGCAATCTAAAAGTTAGACGTAAAACTTAGACTTGCAGCCAGTAACATTAAAAAAATGTTGTCCTTTGGTTTTCTTTATAAAGATTTCTTAAAATGATTACCAACAAAACCTATGGGAAGGGGTGAAGAATTCATGCACTGCCAAACACCGAAATATAGCAATTAGTATTGACCACGACACACAAAATTGAATATTTGGAGAGAAATAAAAATTATTACCAAATTAGCGATAGAAAGATATTTTTCTATTGTACTTCCCCCTTATTATCTAGTGGAGAGCGTTACATCTGAATTGAGCGCGTTGGATACAGAGAAATAGGAAAGGAGCGACGGGAGGAAAGCCGAGAATCTGCGCGGGGGGTGGATTCCCCCTAAAGGCTGGAAGCGAATTCAGTGCAGGAATCACAATTATTGTTGCTTTCAAACATGCAATTATTTAAATAATTTAATAACAGAGTGTTAGTTATTAAGTATTTGTGAAACAATCACTGAAGCCTTCCGACAAATGTATTTCTAGCTTTTCCATCCCAGTATGCACTGACGTTTCAAAAAGCCCGAGTACTTTAATTCTTAAATTTAAATTACTATTAGCAAGTAAATTAATACTTGTTGTCTCATGATGTAAAAATATTTTCTGCGAGGATGGTTACTTTCACTAAAAGTAAATTAAAATAATAAGAACACACCGGCTATATGATTTTTCGTGGTTTTCTTCGTAAGTAAAATAAATACGACCCTGTTCATTTTAGAAAGCCTTTCACAAAAGCATTTCTCCTACAAGCATATAGCCCTCTTGTGCTTTACTTCTTTAATGGACCAACCAGCTAATATTGGCTCCTCTTAGATGGTGTTTCCGTTATCTTAAAATGCTTGAAACCTGATTATCCACTTATCAGAAAGGAAAAAAAAAATCGAAACTTTGGTTCATCGCTCATCTTGATAGCATTTTTTTTTATAAAAATGCAGATTTATTTGAACTTTATGAACAAAATTTAATACTGTTGTTCTGATACCAATGCGTTTAGCTTGCGTGGATGGAATACTCTAGAACAGCCATTCTAGTTCTCAAACAGGATTATTCATAGATGTATTTTAGTTTTATTTAAAAGGAATCGAAATTCTACTCCATCATATTTTTGACATAACATGCATTGTTGAAATAAGAAACAGTTCTGATAAATTTGCCATTTTTCATTTCCTCATTTTATTAGATCTATTTGTAGAAGCTAAACGTCTCCTCCGAGCCGTCGATGAAGACATGAAGGCTCATATTCGACATCGTTTCTATGGAAATGCTTATAAAAGAATTCTATCTTAGGACCGAAACTGATCTTTCCCAGCCTGGAAATGTGCTTTTTTACAGACCTCTCTGTCTGAGAAGGATATATACATAGATCTCGACGAAAAAAATCGATGGCCGTTATGCATTCCTCCAAGTGTCACCATCGCTATGAATATCAAACTACTTTTCTCTCGCTAGTTTCTTTCTTGCTTCTTTGACTATCGGCAGTTAAGTTTGCAATAAAAACGTCACATTGCGCTTTGATATACTGTAAACTTCGCCCTGGTTTTTCTTCCTAAAATATAACAGTGCGCTTTATTAATATTAATAGAGTAGAAGTATCAGTATGGGCTATTTCTGGGTAGAATGTTTTCAGTTTAAATACGGGAGAAACGATTTATTTTCGAAAGTGATGTAAAATGTTTCCGAAATTATCTTGAAATAGGAAGATTAGAGTTTAAGTGTATTAAAAAATGTTCTCCTTAATTTTACGTTTTTAGATATGTGAATTTAATATTATTAAAGTTAAATTAATTTCATCTAGTGCATAAAGATAGTTTAATCAATGTAAGAAGTTTTAGGTAAATAATTGATATTGTAAGAGATGAAGAGTATTATTCAGGCTGAAAATAAATAATTGGCAACAATACAGCATCTATTTAATAGTAATCATAATTGAAAGCTCAGTGCATTTCGAGAAACAGGAAATTTATAGTTTATCTTTAGAGAAAGGTTTTACGTTTTTGCCTTATATAAATCTTTTAATGCAGAGGAAATTCTACTTTGAAAAAAATATTAAGTTATTAATAATGCGATAATTATTGCATTATTAAGTTGTAGAGACATTACGTATTTTTTGGAAGCAGGAGACTTGAAAAATGAGCAACATATACGCGCCCAGCGTGCAGACCCCTACACCACGAAGGCACGTTAAGAAGCAGGGAGAAATACCTTATATACTCCTCTTTTAAAGGGCGACTGGGGTTTAGGGGACCCAACTGCCAAATCCTGGCTGTGGAGTTAATCATCCACCACCTTTTTAGTTCGGGCGCCACTGTAGAGACATTAGGTATTTTTTGAAGCAGGAGACTTAAAAAAATGAGCAACACCTTCGTCGGGAATCGAACCACGGACCTCTGGAATACGCCCACATCGTGCAGACCACTACAACCCGAAGGCACGCTAAGAAGGCGGGAGAAATACCTTATAAACTTATTAATAATGAAATAATTTACTTGCATATTTTCCCCTCTTTTGTTTTGCTAGTTTTATCTTACGAAAATCGGGAGGAGAAAGTCGTTATCCACAGCTATTCCAGTCGCCTTAAATCATTCAATGCTGCTGGAACTGCTGTCTGTGTCGTCTGCGATAGCTTGCAAGTCGTCGCCATCGTCACTATTGTAAAACGTTTTCATCACTGTTATTCTGTCTTCCTTCGTGAAATGATCTTCAAAATGATCAAGACCATTAGCATCGCTGTTTTTTCAAAGCTCTTGATTACAAATGCTTCATCAGTCGCAGCCCATACACCCAAAATTGCAGAGCAAATCAATTAATAAGACGGCAACAACAACTACGTGGGCGAATTAATTCTAAAATTTAGGAACCTCGCTTAACTTGGGGAAGGGGAAAATTAGGTGACTAATTAAAAAAATTTAGAACCTTATGTTTAAAAGTTAAGGGAGGGGAATATGTGAGGGGGAAAATACGCGAGTAAATAAAGCATTTTCTTGTATTAATCATCAATTACTCCTTTCCTAAATTTTTTCTGCTTTCAGAAATCTCTTTTCCCAGGTATAATTTCTTCAGGATAAGATGCGTCTCAGTCCGGAGTTTGACTCTGACAGTTACAGAGGTTGGACAAAAATATGGAAACACTTTTAAAGAAACATGTTTCTTTGCTTAATTTGGTGTAGGAAACCCGTTGGCATCCAAAACAGTTTGCAGTCTTCTCGGAATGGATAAATACAGTTCCTGTATGTTTGCCAAGGGAATATTATACCATTCTTTTGCAAAACGGTGGCGAGTTCAGATAACGATGTTGGCGGTGGATAACGAGAACGCACTTTCCGTTCCAATGTAGACCACAAAGGTTCGATAATATTCAGGTCTGGTGACTGTGGTGGCCAGGGGAGATGGGACAACTCATCCTCGTGCTCAGAAAACCAGTCCTGGACAATGTGAGCTGTGTGAACAGGGGCTTTGTCGTCTTGGAAGACACCATCACCATCGGGGAACAAAGTTTGTACCATGGGATGAACTTGATCGGCCAAAATGTTCACATAAGTCTTGGCAGTCATGTGCCCTGACACAGTTATCATGGGGCTAGCAGAGAACCACGATATGGCTGCCCATGATGAACCCCCGCCATGTTTCACTCTTGGCAACAAGCAGTCTGTATTTTAGGCTTGAGATGGCGTTCTCCAGACGTAAACTCGGCCAGAAGTGGGAAACAATGTGAAAGAAGACTCGTCAGACCATATTACTCGCTTCCACTGCTCTATAGTCCAGGCTTTATGACTTAAACACCACCTTTTCCTGTTACGGGCATTAGCATCACTGATGAGTGGCTTCTCAATTTCAGCACGGCCAGCAGTTCCCTGTTTATGAAGCTCCCTTCTAATTGTTTTGGTACTCACAGGGTTCGGTAACACAACATTCATTTCAGCAGTAACTTTTGCAGCTGTGGTCTTCATGTTTTTCGTCACAATTGCCCTTAATGATCGTCTGTCACGATCACTCAGGACACACTTTCGTCGGCGCTGTGATTTAGAAGATGATGTTTCTCCGCTTTTCAAATATGCGGAATAAATCTTCGATACAATACTTCTTGAAACACTAAACACCTCGGCCACCTTGCTTACGGAAGCACCTACCATACGTGCTCCAACAATTTGCCCACGTTCGAAGTCTGTTAACTCTGACATAATGCAATGACAACCTCGCATAACAGTACTCCGACAACAACTGAACTGTTTAGCACATTTACGAAGTTGCATAGGTGGCGTCAGTAGTCAAAAACGCCAGCCCCACCTACATATTTCATTAAAATCAATCTTTCTTTTCAAACATGCATTTCACAAGGTGTTTCCATATTTTTGTCCATCCACTGTAAGTTCAGAAAGCTTTTTGGTGCTTAATAGAGAGATGAACACAAAAAATTCTCGAAATGTCATTCATTTACGGCCATTAGTCTTTATTATTATTACATGTTACCCTGAAATTCAATTAACTCGTAACAATATAGTAACTCAACAACGCATTTCATACAAAATATATCCCATTTTTAAGTAAGATAAATGAAAAGTTTAACAACAGTCTAACCTTAACAGTTTTTTCAGCACGAAATTGTTTAGTAAACTAAAACTCGCATTGAATGTATAGCTTTGATACATTGGTTTATGTAATTTATAATTTAAAACCATGCAACAGCTGTGCTTGATGAATAGATTCTACTAAGTTTTCCTGTTGCTCTGTACCCGAAATTTTTCTTTTCTGCATTAAAATGTATCTTTATTTTTGTGCTTTGACGTTAGTTTGTTCGTATTATTTTGTGAAATATCTCTATTTAAATACTCATACACTCATTTCGCTGTAGAAATGAAATTATTTCTACTATTCTAATATATCTTCAGAAAACGGCAATAATTAAATTTATTTTTATCTGCAGCAAATAATATCATAAAATAAAATACTGAAGTAATATAGATAATTTTGTTTCTGGAAATCCAAAGCTAAGAATGATTTGTTTTACTTGGTCTAACAAAAACTGAAATACTGGAGTTAGAAAATAATTTTGATGAAGATTTCCGCAATGGACACTGCCCGGCAGAAACAGCCTACAGAAAAACTAAAACTCCCGCAATGTTTCATTATTATTATAAATTAAAACTATAGGAACATAATACGTTTATAAAGTTTGTAATCGATTTTATAGAGTAAAGTGGTCATATAGAGTAAAGTGATCAAAAGTTCTACATTGTGCAAAGAATCCTGTTTTTTAATGCTATATTCCACTGCAGGATATATTTCTAATCTCATGTATCCTGTAAATATTCACGGATTTTGCAAAGATAGCCAACGTATACTTTGTCCCATATGATCATGGAAAGATTTTTTGTTAATTATAAATACATCCATTGATCAAATACTTATGTTTTCTGCACTTGCGTTTTTGCGTTTTATACACTTCTTCTTTTTGTAGATTTTGCCATGCCAGTTTTAGAAAACTCGCAAAATCTACAAAAAGACTGGTTTGTGAATTAACTTCTGGTTTCCTTTTCGAGCGGTATTCCATATTTGAAAAATGGACCATGAGATTAAATTATCTGAAGAATTTTAAATGAATCAGTTTCTAAAAATGTTAACAAGATCTAAACACGTAGAAGAAAGCTTAACTTCCAAAAAATATATTTTAGAGACGGATAATTATAAAATAAAAATTAATCAATGATATATTATATTTAACAAGATATAAAACATCTAAAAAATTAAACACTTAATGAAACCTGAAATTGAACGAAACGTAATGAGGCTTTATTCATAATCCGTGAATCAAATTTCTTTTAAATTCGTAATGTTAGTAATTGAAACCTGCTTAGTGGGAACAGCTACAGCTACGCAGCGCATACTTCATTAACAAAACAACAACAACAAAAAAAGCTTCTTTTGGCAACCACCTCTAAAAGTGGGCAGTACATCTGGAGAACATAAAAGAAGACTAGTATTTGCCATCACCCCCAATCATTCCATTTTCCAAGGCCTTTGCTGAGAGACATTGGGTCTGTTTGGGTGATTTAACAACAACATACGAGCAACTTGAAAAAATACAGTTAAGCGGCATTAATTTCACTCTTATTTCATTTCTTTAATATGAATATATATATATTCGAATTTAATAGTACATAATTTACTTATTATTAGAAATGAATTATGTGGAGACGAGAGAAATTCATGAAATTGTCAATTAATCAACTCAATATTTAATCAAAACTTTTCTTACCAATATCACAGCTTTTTCTGTCAGGCAATAACTTGTACCCTTCTAAACAGCTGCACTTATAAGATCCGGGTGTATTTTCGCAAGCTTGGTCGCACCCTCCATTACTTTTTAAGCATTCATTGACATCTGGAAAAATGAAGAATAATATTTAATCAAAAGAAAAACGCAAATCAGTTTTTTTTTGTTATAAAAATTTGGTATATACATGGCTTGCAATTCGTGTAAATGTCTTCAGTAGTAATCGATGCAAAACCCCTTTTTAAAAGAAAATATATTAAGATATTACCAATATATATACAAATAGGTTTAAAATATTACACCATCTTGTGTTTAAATATTGCAAAGTAGTTTGCGTATTTTACGTCATTGATATACGCTATTGGTGAAAACAAAAATGAACAGATCTGAAATAACATCCATGATAAAATACTTTAGAAATCTCGTTCTAAAGCTCAAGTTCAAATAAAAAAACACCCCTTGATTTTATGATACTTTGCTCTAAGATTTTTATACAAATAGAGAGCTTACACAAAATTTTGTATTCAATCAGTACATAAATAATACGTATTCGCAAAATCCAGGAAAATTATTCATAAGATATCCCTTTCATGCTGATATCAGGGAATCATATGCAAATAATAATCTCCCGATTCTCTAAAAAACCGAATAAGGGAACAACTTCAAAACTGTAAATGTATTTTGAGGCTTGGTGATAAGCTTAAACAAATATTAAACAAAATTAAATAATAAATGAATTATTTTATTGTTTTACTTTACAACTTAAACTTTGCGCAACAATCAGCAGTAAAGTTAGCAAAATAAATAAACTTATGAAATTAATCAAAAATTTCCCTGTGCCCAATGTTTAGGATAAAAGCATAGTTAAACATTAATAATGATGTCTAAAACGTAATAATAAATTGCGCCAAGTTTAATACTAAAGAATGTATTTCTACCTGATGCGATAAGCACATCTCAGACAGAAAGGGAAAAATTTGGCCGCTCTTTCACTTTGTAGGAGGACAGAAGGGAAATGCCTTTCCCTTTGACATCTTAAAGTCATCTGAACCCATCCACGCCACACACACATTTTTCTCTTCACCTTTTTCTCATATAAGATACGCAATTCTTGTCATATCAGTATTAAATGCGTGTATATGCATTCAAAAAACGCTTCTTACAAAAACATTGCTGACATAAAGCATATCGTTCATAATTTTAGTGAAATACAAAGAAAAATTTTCATCCGATGAGACTTTGCATTGCATTAAAAAAACTGTAAAAATGATACTGGGGGCAAAGCCAAATGAAATAACAGTTCATGAAAACAGTACATGTAAAGAAAAAATTAAAACAGCTTTTTGTATGCATTATGTTTACTGGACTATTCTTAATTACCATAAATACTTTTGAAATATCTTTGCCATAATCGTAGTTTACGCTTCACAAACATATTTTGCATGATTATAAGTGAGTGGTATTTAAATAACAGTACACAAAATATTATTCATACAGTGGCACATTTCTAGTGCATATTACAGATACGGAAGTCACAATGGAATGCTATATCATTAACCCCTACCTTTAGAGATAAATGAGGCGCACGTTACGTAAATGCAATGACGAAACATCTGATGTGACACAGTTCATAATGAAGTTAGATTGTCTCTTTATTCGAGAGCCGTTAGCTACATTACAGATATTCTGCATTAGTTACAGTGTCTAAGTTGCTTATGTTTCTGTATCCTTTGAATATCTAAATGCTTATACAGTAATAAAGAAGATATCAGCGCAAAGAAAGAGAATGATATAATAAAATATGCTATTGGTGTATATATTGGTGTTAAACGTTCTTTATCCTATTATAGCAACTAGATTGGATTATTTTTAACTGTGGCAAACAACCTTAGTGTATGCTCACAATAACTGAGTGATCATTTCATTCTTTATTATGGTTTGACACGCAATCAACACGCCTTTTATGAAATAACACTTGTTAATAATTTATTATATTAATTTGTTATTAATTATTGTTATTTACATTATTGTTATTATTAAATTATTAATATTAATAATTAACAATAATATTAATAATATTAACAATAATATTAATAATTTATTAATAAAAATTATTAATATTATTGTTATTAATAATTTATTAATGACAATAATATATTTTGTTATAAAACTTTAATAACAATATACAGGGATCAAAAGACAAAATAAATTTTATATTTGAAAGCAATATCGAAGATTGAAACTCACATTAAGAGAAGTGAAATATTATATTTACACTGGTGCGCAAAAATTAAGGACGAAGTCGAAAAATTAGCATATCAGCTGAACGAAGAGGCAGAGTGGACAGAAAGACCAATCAGGAGATTAAGTAAGGTGATGTACGGTAGCACATGCGCAGATATGCAGGTAGACGTAATGGGGGAGTGTCTGAGTAGTATAAAGCATATTGTCGGTGTAAGATGAGTATTTCTGGCAAAGAGATTGCACGCCGTATAGCAGTTAAAATCACACCGAGTTGCTGCCTCAGCGAGAAATGGCGAATAATCAATCTGTCAGATGACATCTGGATGCTTTTACCAGAGGTTGAATCATTGGGAAGTTGGAGGAAGGCCGCAGTGTGACAAGTGTGTCTGCAGAGTTTGGAATTGCTCACAGCATCGTTTCACGACTTTGGAGAGAATTTCCAACTACAGGAACAGCTATCCGGGGGTTTAGTAGTGGTCGTCCACGAGGAACCACACCCGCAGATGACCGCTATATTTCCTTACAGGCCAGAAGAAACAGGCGGCAGACAGCGGAAGAAATCGCTAGACACACGACACAGGCGACTGGACGACCCATATCGCGTTTTACCGTGGCCAGAAGACTGCACGGTGGTGGTCTGTTTGCATGACGCCCTGTACTGTGTGTATCTCTAACGCCTGCCCATTGGAGAAGGCGTTCTCTGTGGTGCCGGGAACACCGGAATTGGAGAGACAATGGATGGGGACGAGTACTCTTTACAGATGAGAGCAGATTCAGTCTGAGTAGCGATTCTCATCGCATACTCATCTGGAGAGAGCGGGGAAGCCGCAACCATCCCTCGAACATCATTGAAAGAGACAGGTATGGAGGTGGCAGTGTTCTCGTTTGGGGAGGCATCATGCTTGGTAATTGTACAGACCTTCACATCTTCGACGCAGGTTCAGTCAACGGGACCCGTTATTGTAACGAGATTCTTCTTCCATATGTGCGTCTTTTTAGAGGCGCTATGGGTCCGCAGTTCCTTTTCATGGACGACAATGCACCATGTCATCGCACAGTAGCTGCCGAACAGCTCTTAGAGAGTGAGGATATTGAACGTATGGATTGGCCGGCACGATCTCCGGATCTCAATCCCATCGAGCATGTATGGGACTTTCTAGGCAGACGCTTGGCAGCTCGTACCTTACCACCAGTAACGATTCCGGAGCTTCGATTGGCGCTGCAAGACGAATGAGCAGCAATGCCTCAACAACTCATTGACACCCTCATTCTCAGCATGGGCAGACGCTGTGAAACCTGCCTAGTAGTCAGGGGAGATCATATTCCCTATTAAAGACCGGATGTTTCTTGCTGGACACCCATCACAGGGATGTTTCGGCCTTCAGTCGCATTGCGCTCCATGCTACGTTTTCAATAAAGCTTCTTTTTATCCCTCTGATTTCTCTTTTAGTAAGTGTTGCTTACATTACTCATGTCATTATGTATTGAGCATCTTACGGTATTAAATGTGTTGATTTGGAAAGCTTTTGTACAAAGTTATATTGAAAAAAACCGTCTCGTCCTTAATTTTTGCACACCACTGTATAGCAATATACAGATTAGAAAACATCAGATATACATCTCTCTTCATTCCATTTCATAACAGCATGCTTCACAATACACATAAAGTATTCTTGAACTAAGCATTGTGAGCCACATAATTATGGTCTTTCTCAAAACACAATAAATATTCTGCAAAAACTTCAAATATTTTCTAGACGCTTTGATTCATATCAAGCTAAGCGTTGAAGGCAAATTTGTTGATAGAGCACCTTCATGTAAACTATTGGTTTTCCAGGAAAGGAATATAAATGGCAGTTCCTTCGCTGTAAATTACATTTTGTAGCAGGTTATTGATTTGCTAGTATATGAAAAACCAGTGTATGAGTGTATGTAAAACGCATGAAATGAATCCAAATATTTCATAAATTACAAACTAGAATAAAATGTCTAGAACGAAAGGAATAAACCTTTATGTCAAAACTGAAAAGTGGAGGCGCTTTTTTAAGCTCTTTTCTAAAATCTTATATTCATCTCGATTCTTAAAAGTACAAGTTGTATACATTAGGGTATGGAAATAGAAAACTTTAAGTTTACACACATGTAAAATATCTGCCTTTAAAATTGAACAATTTCTATTCGCTGAAGATCGCTTCAGTTTCTTGATTCAGGATATTTGAGTAGAGTTGGTATCTACAAAATCAAATTTGGAAAAACTTATATTTGAATTTGTATGCTAGAAAACTTGAGGAAGATGATATTTTTTACACCAGGATATTTTAAGCATTCAGAATAAAAAATTCAAGCCATGAATACTCAAGTATCACCTACAGAAATAAAAGCATGCAGCCATTAGTTTGAACCTAAAACTTAAAAATTAGGCAATTGCAATGGCAATTTACGCAAAAATTATAAAAAACAAAGATGTGAGCTTTCTCATTTTGTAAGACATTCTTATTTTGATTTTAGAACAGAAGACCTGAAAATTATGTAATAGCCTAGCTGGAATTATGTAATAGCCTAACTGGAATTCGAAACCCTAACCTTCCAGTTGGTAGCCGAAAGTGCTTTCAATTACACAACGAAGTTATGCAGTACAAAGGGAGAAAAACTTTACATTCTTGTCGACTGGCAACTGCATACCGGCACCAGAAGCCGGTATGCAATTGTCAAATCTTGGTGGTGACGAATTATCTACCCATTATCTTTTATCCCACTATCGTTTAGTTCGTGTGCCAGTCGTAGAGCGATTTTGATATTTTAGAGCAGGAGATATGAAAAACGTACTCTGTTTTCGTCGAGATTTTCAACTAGATCTTCCGATTGCTAGCTAGACGTTGTAGGGACATTAGTTTATTTCGAGGCCGGAAAGATGAAAAATATGCACCGCCTTCGCCGGAAATCGAACCACGGACCTCTGGAATACGTGCCCAGGGTGAAGACCACCACACCACGAAGACATGCGAAGAAGGCGTGAGAAATACCTTATATACCCCTCCTTAAAAGGGCGACTGGGGTTTTCAGGGGATCCAATCGCCAAATCCTCGGCGAGGAGAATCATCATCCAACACGTTTTTAGTTCGGGCGCCACTGTAGAGACATTAGGTTATTTCGAGGCCGGAAAGATGAAAAATATGCAACGCCTTCACGGGGAATCGAACCACGGACCTCTGGAAGATGCGCTCAGCGTGCAGACCTCCACACCACGAAGGCATGCGAAGAAGGCGTGAGAAATACCTTATAACGTATTTTCCAACTATACCACTTAGATATGCGGTAAGAAGCGTGAAATGGCTTACAAATTAAGGAAACGAACAATTTATTGGTCTATCTTAAGACGAGAGAAAGAAATTTGAGCACATAAGTTTCTCAGAGTAATACCGAATCTCCATGCCTACAATATTTAGGCTGCCTCATTTTCTTTGTCGGTTTTGAAGCTTCCATTGATATAACCAATTATCACCTTTGAGTAAAATGATATAAGAATTATATAAGTATAATAACATTTTAAATAAGAGCTTTTAATTGCCTCGATTTTAAAATAAGCTTCTGTAAATAATGAAAAGTTTGTAAATATTTTTGAGAATGAAATTATAATCTCAAAAGATAAGTAATCATAGTAACAGAAGAAAATATAAATAAAAAACTAAAAATAAGCACGATTTCCCTTAGAAAGGAAAAAACACTTTAGTCCGGAATCCTTCCCCTTAAGTATAACAAGCTTGTATTTTAACTTCTATTTTTAACAATCTTTTATGAGGTTCAGACGGTAGGATGTTACATTTTCGTCGTTTATTTACAACTTATAAACAAAGAAATTGATGTGCCAGGAAAAGCATCATATATGCTTAAAATATTTAAAACTTATTTGCATTTGAGAGAGAATTTCGGCAAAATGCCAAGATATTTCCTACGTAAATTTTGGCAGAGCTTCGGAGAAGCTCAAGTCATCACACCAGCTATATTTCCTGCACGGATTTTCAATCGAGTATTCCCCTTCAAAGCTGCATGAGAAGACGTTCACTGCACGTCTACTCTTGCTATTCATCATTCATCTAAAACTGCGCTCGCACGAAGAAAAACACAAAACATGCGAATGTTTCATCTTTACTTTGAAAAATATTTGATAAGGCGGATATACATTTTTAAAGGATTTTCAACGAAAAACTCTCTTTCTCTCTCTCTCTATATATATGTGATGAAAAAGGAAATAGCAATGTTGATGGCGTAGAACAGGGGTCTCCAAACTACGACCCGCGGGACGAATCCAGTCCGCCAGTGTCACCAGTTTGGCCTGCCACCAGTGTTATCAATCCTGCTCCCGACAGCTTATGGCTTATTGTTGCTAAGTTGGATAACAAAAACACAGAATAATAATAACTAGGTTTTATTTACTTGCTAGGTAAAGCTTAATGACAAGCGTCCACTTGCAAAAAATACTAATGAGATTTATGTAATTGCGATATTCCACTGACAATAGTTTGCAGTTGTGGACCAATTTTACTTGTAATAATTATTAAAAGAGATTTAAGATGCTCATCGGTTAACTTAGACATGTGAACATTCTTTGTGTACTTCATTTTGGAGAATGTTTTCTCATACAAGTAATACCAAAAACAGAAAACAGCCCATGGGCAAATTTATGCAAATTATCAAATTGTACCAGTGGAAGACTTTTATAAAATTCCAACAAAGATGAGTTTGGATATTTGTCCTTCATTATATCATGGCAATATAAATCATTAATTTCCACTTAAAGTTCCTGGGCTAGGATATCAATGTCAGTATCAAAAGGATTTTGAAAAATCTTAATTTCATTCGCAATGACATCAAAAGAGAATTTATCTTAGAAATATCAAAATTTATCTTCAAAATATTCAAAGCTGCTATCGCAAAATTGACGGGAAATTCAGCCTCAGTAGTGTGGCTCAATATTTCACAAGTTTTAAAATGTGTGAAACATTTTTTTACGTATTTGTAACTAAAACGGTATTATTTTCTGCTGGAAAGATTTGATACTAGTGTATAAATCAGGGAGAAGCTGGTTTTCTCCTTGCAGTCTCAAATTCAGTTCGTTCATATTTTTTGTTAAATATACATAGAGTGCTAACTAAACTGCTATTTTGTAATGAGAATATTTAATTGTTATGCTGCGCCTTTCGAAAGTACTACTAGAGCTATCTGTTAGCAGTTAGCGTACTAAGGGTATTACCTATTTCCGCTTTTGACCACCAGATGTCCAGAAAATTAAAATGGTTTTGGCCCTTGGAAATTACTCCAGTAATCAATAATGTCATAAGGCTGGAAAATTTGGAGATCCTTGGTTTGATATATAAATTTAGGAACAATTTGAACCCCAAGTTCAAACTTTTATTGCTTCTGAAAAACAGGGACTTGAGTCTGATCACCCTAGGGGTGGTTAGAGTTTTAGTCAAAATTTACACCAAACAAAGGGTTTTTTTGGTCTTTATTAAATTTTACTTCGGCGTGTTGCTTTTCTATTTGATTTAATTACAACAATGCTCATTATCCTCTATTACAGCATTTGAAATTTGATTAAGAATTCGTGCCCAATAGACGGAATGTTACTGATGCAATGTAACTGAGTATTCTGAAACATTCATGTCGACGAACATATTGTGTGAAACTAGAACACCCAGAAAATGAAGCTGGCTTCATTTTCATGATAATGAGTTTCGACACAACGGCTCATCGCATGAGAAATTTTGCCCAATGGAAATTTGTGAATTTTGTCACATCATGCTTATTTTGTACGTATAGCTCCATATGACTATTTTCTAGTTTTAAAACAAGTGCATCATGTTTTACAAGGATGCTGTTTTAATCACATATCCAACATCAAAGTTTTTCAGCAGTCAGCCTTATGCACGTTAATGAACTAGAAAATAAGTTTATTTATATAAATGAGTGTATAAGGTATTTCTCCCGCCTTCTTAGCATGCCTTCGTAGTGTAGTGGTCAGCACGCTGGGCGCGTATTCCAGAGGTCCGCGGCTCTATTCCCAGCGAAGCCGTTGCTAATTTTTCATCTCTCCAGTTTCGAAATTACCTGATGTCCCTACAGTGGTGTCCGAACTAAAAGGGTAGTGGATGATGATTCTCCACACCCAGGATTTGGCGATTGGGTTCCCTAAAAACCCCAGTTGCCCTTTAAAAGGGTGAGTATATAAGGTATTTCTCCCGTATTCTTAGAATGTTTTCGTAATGTAGTGGTCCACACCCTGGGTGCGTATTCCAGAGGTCCGTAGTTCGATTTCCGGCGAGGGTGTTGCTCCTTTTTCATCTCTCCTGCTTCGAAATTACCTAATGTCCCTACAAGTGTTAGTAATTTACAACAGCATTTTTTTAAATCTAGCATTGGTTTCCCTTTCGAGTTGCTACACTATGCATGCATTAAGTAAAATACGTAGTATATACTGAAATAAAAATTTGCATCAGGTTCTAGTAGATGTTTAAAAACTTTTAATTAAAAACGAAAGTTTATTCGAATAACACATATTACGCTACATAAGGAAATGAAACTTTTCGTACAGTTGTATAGATTTCTTTCAAAGTACAGAGTTTTTAAATATATATAAAAGCTATGAAAGGAGCTACAATCAATATTTTTCGTTATTGTTATACGTATAAACTTTAAAATTGATATTTTCAACTCCAACTTTGTTCTGCTCTGAAGAACATCAAGAAGCATAAGCGAAAACATAAAAGGACTCTGATATTAATCGAAAGCAAAGGAATTGCCTGTTACTAGGCAAAGCAACTGAGGCGTTACTATAGCAAACGAAACTGAGTTCTCTTTGGAGACAAATAAAGAATTTTTGGAATTCTCAGGACACCATTTTTTAGATATGTCGAATTTTGTAATATCGAAACAGCTACGATGCTCTGGAATGTAAAAGTAACTAAAATATCCTAAAACGGAATTTACCGAAATTTTAGAAATATGAAATTCTCTTATGTAGCTTTTTTTGAACTAAAATTGAGGAATAATAAAAAATACATTCTAACATACAAAATGAAAATTTCTTACTGTGTGTTTCATTAAATGGTTCCATCCTCTGCTCCAACAAGTTTTATTAAAGTTTGTTGTATCGAGATATTAATACCTTCCTTTTTCAAATTTTGATGCTCTCTTATTCTCCTACTCTGCTCCAAAGAATATTTTGAAAAAAATGTGTTGATTATCTTATTAGATAACCTTGGAATGGAATTTGCAGCAATTTTAGAAATACGAAATGCTTTTATGTAGTTTTTTTTAAACCAAAATCGAGGTATATGAAAATTATATTCCGAAATACAAAGTGAAATTAAAAATTTTTACCGCGTTTTTCATAGTCTCATCCCCTGCCGAAAACAAGTTTTATTGTAAAGTTCATTGTATCATGACACTAGCATTTCTTCCTCTTTCAGATTTTCTTTCCTATCTGATTCCCCTATTCTGCTCCTAAGAGTATTTCGCAAATATATGCTGATTATCTTATTAGATAAAAGCAACAGGCAACAGAACAAAAACATTAAATTATTTATGATACATCGCTTTCCCTAACTCTCTACGTGGAGAAATCTGGAGATTCAGTGATAAAGCTTTCAGAGAACTTCAGTGATAAAGCTTTCAGAGGACTTCAGTGATAAAGCTTTCAGAGGACTTCAGTGATAAAGCTTTATGCATGTGAAGAATTGCAAGTTAATATAAGTAGACTGATTTGGAATGTTGAAGGAATAAAGTCCTTACAGAGTTCTTTTATTCACTTATTGGGAATTAGTGTATAATAAGGCATTCCTCCCATGCGTCTTAATGATACACATTCGGTTCGAAACTAAAAGGTCTCTGAATCCTTTTCCGGAGATGGCATGGTTGCATTTTAAGGATTTCTGATTTCTTTAAAGACCTTATAGTACTTGCTAAGTTTACAGTACTACCCAAGCAAAAATGTGATGGAAGGTTGTAGAGACATTATGTCATCTTTTGTAGCTAGAGACATAAAAAATGTGCAATGCTGTCGCCGGGACTCGAACCTGCACTTCTCGAATACGCGCAGAGTGTGTTACTGCTACACCACGAATGCACGCAGAAGGGGAGGGAAGAAATAACTTTTAAAGGGCGACTAAGGATTAGAAGACCTAATCTTTAAATCCTGGTGGTGAAGAATCATCATCCACTAACCGTTTTTAGTTCCAAAGCCACAGTAGAGGCATTAGCTCTTTTTTTAAACCTGGAGATAAGAAAAATGTGCAATGCCCTCGCCTAGACCTAGACCTAGAACCTAGAACCTAGACCTAGAACCTAGACCCTAGACCTCACGAATACGCGCCGAGTGTGCTATTGTTACAACACAAAGGCATGTGGAAAGGCGGGAGAAAATACCTTACATGGTAACTCCTCATCAGCTTGATTTGGTTTAATGAGTCTCGACTCCTCTCTCAAGTCGCTCTTTAAGGTGAAGCTAGAAATGTAACGGTATAAAAGTATCTCCCTGTGCCCCTTGCTGTTGCAGTGGTCATTATCGAGCTAGCAACGGTAAAGTTTTGGGTTAATTTCCCAGCGAGGGCACTAATAATTTTTCAAGGCTTCTTATGATTACACGCTATTAAATGCGAAAAACACTGCAAACTTTAGTTCTTCAAGTTTCAGAACGGAGAACACGTTTACATACTTTGTTTTGTTTTTGAGACGGTAAATAGTTATGTGACCTATAAGTTTCAGTTCTGAATGTAGTAGCAATCTAAGCACTCACATCTCACTGCTACAAGGCGCGCATTATTTTACTGTCCTGCGTTAGCGACCTGAGTGAAGTTCTATAGCAGCTCTGGAGAGCCATACGTATACTTCGCTCTCGCATCGCTTTGGATATATAACATTATAGTAGCATTTATTTAGCAACAACAAAGTTCTATGGTTGTTACAGTTACCTAATTTGCATGTATTTCATTTCAATTATGCAAAGTCTCAATTTCAATTCTCCAAAGCTTAGCCTTTGCGCAGGTTACTCTTATTTTCGCGAAACATTATTTCAGTCAAACTAAGCAAATCAGAGGGGTGTTCGAGTCACAAGGAACTTACATAACTGGAGCTGATGTGAACGTACTGAATATTCCTAGGAAAAATGCTAGACCTTCTATTTCGGGGTTAGCAAATTCTCAAATTGAAGCAACAAGAAATTAAGCTTTCCGTATTTTACAATATCAGAGCTATATGTCTAAAGGAAGAGATGTCGTCACGGAAATGTTTCTAAGTTCCGAAATTAGCGTTTACTTTCCGTACGGAGTACATAAAATAACGAAAAGAACCAGGCAACTAGGCCATTAGCCGGAATTCTAACACTGGTAGAGCAACTAGTCATCAGCAGTCTTACCATTCGACCGCTGGTGTTATAATAATGCAAAAGCTCGGATTAAGTTTTAAATTAATTAACTGCACCCCTTCTCGCTAAAAACTTAAGATATATTCAACAAATTACAGTCCTTTAAACAGGTTATTTTCCGATGCCCGATTTTACTTGTAATTATGGGAACAACAGCTGCATAAAAAGGTCGAATCGTTTAATTTTTTCATCGCTTTATTTCAATTTAGTATGTTTCCATTCTCCACTAAACAAAAATTTATACATTGTTACGAATTTTGTACAAAGATAGATAGTTCTAGTGCAATTATATGTGATATTGTTGTATTTTTCTGTGTAATGTAACGCGAAACAAATTTTTAAGAGAAAACTATACCGGAAAAGTAAGAATACAGGAACAAGTGCATTTGACATTGAGTAAATGGGTATCTCAGTAATTTAGCGAGATATCGCCAAGCTGACCAACGGTTTTAGCCAATTATATTGTCGCCGAATTCTGCCAAAATCGCCAAAAGTCACCACATTTGGCGACCACTTGGGGCTATTCCCTGTATCATCGTAATATGTATTGAATATGAATAAATGTAATTGACCACTATTTTAGCTGTAACCGTAATCCCACACATTGCTTTCCAGTAATTTCGAGAAGCAGAAAGTACTAGAAATATCTAGGCGCCCGATTGAAAACTATAAAAGCCCGGAGAGAGAGCATCTGAATGTAGTTGCTTAGTTATTGTTGTTGCGTGTTATAGTTCCACGTGAACTGAGATAAATCCGAATTAGTTTTCTCTTTAGACGCGCTTTGCATTGCCTTGTGCTTAACGTTCTTAGTAGTTTGAAGTGTAACTACTGATTATACTGTGTGATACTGGGAACACTTGTACGAATATTTCTATGGAAAATTCCAGATTTCTGAAATATTTGTTTTCATAAAAATAAATTTTCATTGATCTATTATCGGACTTGTACAGTAAATCTACAACGAACTCGTACGCACGCAACAATATTTTGCTTTTACCTAATCTGTTTCTGTATATTAAGTATGAGTTTAATTAATATTGCAAAGACTAATAGTATTAGGCTCTCAAATATAACTTTAAACTACGATTCTGTTTTTAAACAAGATTAAATTAAAAAAGACTTCTCTTCTCAGTAATCTAAGTATTAAAATTTGACACAAATGCTGCCTTATATAAATCAGCTTTGAATTGCACGGGAAGAAATCCGACAAAGCGTGTGGATGATGGCTTGTTTGAACTACAGCCTCACATGATGTGAAGAAAATGAATGCTGGCGGCGATGACGACACGAGTTAACTAACGCAACTGGGGAAGAGGGTTGTCAATGACCTTGAAATGCCTATTCTAAAGTAATAGACAATAATTCTCATTCTAATGCGCTAAACGATATTGACATCATAATAGGACCAGGAAGGTTTTTCCTATTTCATTACCAAGTAAAGAGGTTAGCATCACAATAAAATGCACCTAATTCAGTATTTAGTTTTAATATCTTCAGAAAACTGTAACGTGTTTTCTCCTTCCTTGCCGCTTGCCTTGTTGGTGTAACTGGAAGCACGTCTTGCTGGCAATTCAGAAGGTCGAAGCTCGAATCGCTACGAGGGCATTACTCATTTTTCATGTTGATTGCTTCGAAGTAAACTACGTAGGCAAGCGAAGGTATATACTGAACCCATGCAATTGGACAGTCAGTCAGTCGCAGTGATATATCTTGGAATATTCCAATTACTGATTTGAAGAATGTCTCTTGGAACTTCGGCCAGTTTACCTAAAATTCCCGAAAAAAGAAACTTTTTACTTCTTCATCACTCACTCACTAAATTTTCAAGTACCAGGACAAAATTAAGAGTAATGTCTGATGAAGCCAGCAAATCTGAAAGTCATTTATCATTAAGTTCAGGTTTAGGAGTAGGTCTGAATTTACAAGATTTTCCGAGATTTTAATAAATTTTCCATTTCTTAAAACAGCTTTCCCAGCAGGTGAGAAGAATGTATTGTGAACATATAGCGGCTGCTGAAGAATATAATTATTAACTAATATTTCGAAGATATAACTCCAGTGGTGAGATACGCTGTTATAAATTGAAAATTAATACATATAATTTTTCTTCAAAATAATTTTTTACTGTTAAGTGTCTGAAATAGATTGCTATGATTCTGAAGAAATATCAGATGCATCGGGAATACTGAAAGAAGACATGCATAAAGAAAATTTATTACCAGGTGCAAACACATTTAATGAAGCATTATCATTTTCTAAGAACTTATCTTTGGTTTTGCATGCGCATGGTTTGATTTGAGAAAAGAAAATTCAAATTCGGCAGTATTTTTGACGAGTATAAAGAACATTGCTCACAGAATTTCGACTTCCAAATCACTCTTGATGAAAACTGGAAAGTCTTAGGACTTTTACATGCTTTCAGTTTCAAAGCCACGTTGTAGCTTACCACATCCCTAAGAAATAGGTAAATGCTGCCCACATTTTAGTTCCTTCAGGATTTTTATTTCCCCGCATTATACTGATCAATATATTCTATAAAAAATTATGGCTGATTAAGGGTGACTGCAATTCAGCTATTCCTCCACACCTTTCGGACGATTTATTGAAGTTTCAAGAGGCATTCATTGTTACTATGGTGAGTTAAAGGTGTTATTATGGTGCAGGGCAAAATTAGTCTTTTGGTCTTAAAGACTGATTCAGTGCCAATGAAATTCGAATCTATTCTCTGACTAGAATTTTGGTGCATTATTGGATCTTTTAATAATAATTTGAGTTAAACTGTTAAACTGAGTAATGTGTTAAAATATACTTCAAACAAATTCTCGAAACACATACATAAATATTAAAAGCATTTTCCCATCAAAATGGATGCAGCTTTCTTATTTCTCAGGAAGATTTCATATGACAGGAGACTGTGGACTCGCTCATGAATAGCCTTTTGCAATTATTCGTTGCTGACAAATGGACAATTATGCAGGTTCTTCTTCATCTTGCCGAAACTTGCATAGTCCGATGCAACAATTCTTGGCACACGTTGTTGTTTCTGCAGGTCAGCGAGCCTTTAAGGGCACCCACTGAGCACAAAATTTAGGTGAGTATGGTATTTTCAACTAGCTTGTGTCGAGTTCCTCAGCTGATACAGTACCTGTTTCACAATATACCTTATGGTTCAATTTGTGGAAGTAAAGTTGGTCACCAGCTGTACAGCGGCTACTGATCTACCACTGCTCATATTCCTTTTCTACAAGATTTCATTTTCTATGTTAAAGTGCCTAATCCAGTTAAAAAAACGTACTTCACGCAGGAGCGTGTTCATTACATTCAGCCATTAGTTGTTTTAAATTAGTGTTACTGATTAACCTCTCTCTCCAAAGAATCCATTAAACACTGGTTCGACACGGATTTAAATCCTCGCGGACAGGATGGTTGGATGGCCGTTTTCGTGGTTTTCCCCTGTGTAACATGGATACAGGCCCTCTTCCCTTAGGAAGTCCTTCAAGGAGGCGTCCATCCTTTTAGCAGACAGCCCTCACATACTTTGCCATGATCAAGCAAAACAAACCAAACTCCTATGTAGTCCATTTTTACCATCCGCATCACCCCCACTGCACCACGTATACACTTGCCCACGATCTTCTGCAAAGAGCCGTACCTTATGACTCACTGCTGTCGTACTGAGATAAACGATCCAGTCTATGGCGGAATGTTGAGCTAACACCCCCATCTGAAATAAACGTCACTACGACATCTAGGCGCTGTTTATAATGGAAGAGCAACACGAGTCCAAATCAATATGAAAATAACAATACGTAATTGTTGTTATTTGATGATATGACATCAATTTATATCTGTAAAAAAATGAAGAAAGTTATTTTGAAATAAAAAATTTAGAAGTTAAAAAAGTGTGATGACTATCTATAAAAAGTAACCACTTTATTTATCGCTAATAAACATGATTGCAAAGTCATTGCAGTGTGATGGGAGTGAGAAAATTCAAATCTGAAACAAGAAAACAAACGAAAAAAAAGAAATTTGGAATGTTATTTCATATCGAATTTAATATACAAATTTCAGGCGAGAATTTAAAATTAGTATTTCCCTGCAGTTCGTCCTAGTAGTAATCTCGGAAGCGTGAAATCTATAAAGGTGACGAAATGACGCAGTGACTCAAAGTGAAAAATATAAAAGTAAATCCTTTCAGTACATCCAAAAAGACTGTGAGAGGGGTATATAGAAATGAGAGAGGAAAGATGCTGACGATGAGACAGGCAGGAGAAAGATTTAAACTTTTACACGATTTTTTGTTTTGTTTGTCGAGAAGGAATAACTAAGAATAAAATGTAAAAGTTTAAAAGCAATATTGCGGAAATGAAGAGAAAAAGACTGATTACAAAAATACGATTAATTAAAACATATAATTGAGATAATCGTCCAGGAATTGCATCAGTTTTTACTCCTAAAGAAAAAATTATCTATGAAAGAATTTCGTATATTCGTGATACAATTATACGAATATTAATATTATAAGGAATTACTGAAGAATTATTTACAATTACTAATCCAAATAGAGGCTCGTCCTCTCTTGACTCTATGTAAGACTAAAAACTCTTCGAATTTAAATCTGCATATTATTATATTGAAGATTAATAGTTTTTTGGGCATTTCAATTTGTAATTTTTAAAAACTTGGTTTTAAAGCCTAATAATTTTTGCCTATTAGGATCTCGAGAAATAGTAAGATTTAGTCTTAAAATTCTGAAAAATCAACGGTATATGATTGACAGCCTTTGATTATTTCCTGAAATAATAACAATTCTTGCTTAAATTCTATTAGTGTCTCTTTTAAAAAGGCAATAAAAATATAAAAGCATTTAGTTCTGCGTTTACTTATCGATTTTATTTGTTCTCCTATTGCAAATAAACGTGACGAGATTTCAAAATTACTGCAATAATGAGGACATAAAATTTAATTATTAATTTTCGCAATATTAGTAAGCATGCATTAACTGCAATCAAGTATTGAATCCAATATTATTCGGAATGATTTAGAGTTAATTGAATTTTATGCTGTACAAACTGACTTTCGATATATTTCCTGTTTACAACAATATAATATGAAATAAGTCACAAAAAGAATTTTTTAACTTAAGAGAGAAAAACGCACTTAATTAGTTTCGTGTTTGAGTAAAGTAAACCCAAAGAACAGACATAAACAGAAAGAAACCCTAGTAGTACTAACAACTAATCTTACCATAATTTTACCGAGCTTTTGTTGGGTAATCTGACTTCTATGTAAATTAGACGTCAAAGAAAGAAGCCGCAAGAATTGGAAATTTAAAGGTTTTCTGAGAGAAAGGATTATTTTACTTTTTTTCAAGGTTCTGCTGTATACTAACACTTGCTTAACTTAACCCACTCAAGGATTTTAGGCATTTGCATTCAAAACAAAACAAGAAACGCTGTTAATCGCATGTTTGTATGTAATCTCTTTTTTTCTCTAAATTTTGAAATATGCTTTAAGAAAAAAGACTTTTTGCATAAGAAATATAATGTTTTGTGTAGATTTACCAAGATAATCGTATTACAAATACACAATTCCCTGTCAGTGAAAATCTGAGAGACTTGCTAGAAAACCGATGCAACAACGAAGGTTAAATGAAAAAGCATTTTCCTTTCTTTAAATGTATGCAAACGTTCAACCTACAGCACTGTGTTCTTTTTACACAATCAGTCAGTATGCTTTCATACTGATTTAAATCCAATGAAATGAGTATAAAAATACAGCTTCATAGAAAGCAAAGGTATAAATTGTATTGTTTTATGCTAATTAAATAAATGATTTACTTTTATTTAAAAGATTCTTATATATCGGTATGATCTTTCATAAATTTTGCTTCGGTTTTTATAGCTAATATACTGTTGGCCGTTAAAAATGCAATACCATGAAAGAAACATCCAATATGCTTGACATTTTCATTCTATGTAGATTTCGATAAGACATGCACATGATGAATATTGCAATACACATGCAAATCATGCACACCAATAATTCCACTTAGAAAAACAATGAAAGGGGGAGAACAGTAGACCGTTTTAATTACTGTAAGTATGTTTTCCTGCGGGAGAAGCTTCAATATTCCTCGTCGTAAAATCGACGTTGTTTGCGGGAGAAGCTTCAGTATTCTTCGTCGAAAAATCGGAAGACGTTCGAGTAAGTTTTTGAGTTTGATAGAGAAAGATTAGTGAGAGACTGTGGTTCATTCTTTCAAAAACAATCAGTGCTGGTATTGCACGAAACTAAGCCACAGTATGTGGGTATGGTATCAGTGGATACAGGAGGAGAGATCCGACTAAAACGGGATCAATTGCCCTAATCCACGCTACTTCTCCGAACAAGAGAACACTCATATTGCCCGCATTGCAGTGACTGTCACTAAGAACCATAGCGCAAGAAGTAGGGTTGATTTCATAACAACATCTGTCAGCGCATTCCATTCGGTGTTGTCTGCATAGACTAGGGGAACCTATGCAAGGAGGCTACTGCAAAGATTACTGCTGAATCTTTAACACACGTGTCTCCAGCAGCAATAGTGCATTGAATGCCGGACATATACGAACAGATGCCACGACACTGTCTTTTCAGACGAATCTCCATTCTGCGTACGATACCACGATGGTCGTAACCGAGGCTTGCGGCACCATGGTGACAGACATCCTGACCTTTGCATTATGCTTCGCTATACTGGTACGTTACCTAGAATTTTAGAATTTAGAATAGTGTCATAGAATTTTACATTCGCACCGACTTAATGCGCATTGCCCTCATACTCAACAGCCACTGTATCTCCGAAGTTTCCAAGTCTATTGTCCTCCATTATTGTACTCTCCGTCAAGTTTCAACAGGACAATGCGCATTATGCGCAACATGGCACACAAAGTTCAACAGCTATTTTCGTTGCCCATCACGTTGCACAGCTGCCTTGGCCATCTCGTTTTTCTACTCATCGCACCTGTTTGGCCGATATCATCGCACCTGTCTGGCTTAACATACATCATCCAAGACTACGCCAGATGAACTCTCATACGTTAGTGACACTGACTGTCTCCTCATAGTAGTTATAGTTATGACTCCTCATAATAGTTAGTGACACTGACTGCCATACCAACAGGCCTGGATTCGAATCATCCCTGAGAAAGTATGGATTTTTGTAAGAATATAGCGTCTATGTTCTAGGGGGCATTCAAAATGCACGGCGAGATGAAAGTTTTCTCGGGAGGTTGGTGGTAGGGAAGTGGGTGGGTAATCCTCGAACGGATAGCTTTAGCTCAAAACTAGAGCGGAACTACAGAATTAGTGAGGCGGGACTATACCTGTAAGTCTAATGGTGAAATTATAGTGTTCCGCCCATTTCTACCTGTACCTGTGGAAATAGCTTGGACTGATACACCGTGAGTGCATACCTGAAACTTCATTTTTCAGCACCGAATTGCGCCGCACAGCTACTGCCAACAGTGCAGGTTACATAAAATGCTGATTTATTTGCGTTCAGTAAATCGAACAGGGCTGTAATTTTAACTAATTCGCCTTTGTAAAAATGTTACTCTATAAGGTATTTCTCCCGCCTTTTTCGCATGCCTTCATGGTGTGGTAGTCTGCCCGCTGGGCGCGTATCCAGAGCTTTGCGGGTCGATTCCCAGCGAAGGCGTTGCATATTTTTCATCTCTCTTGCTTTCCCCAAAAAATACCTAATGTCTCTACAACTCATTAATACTTTGTCCAATAAATATGGTTTTGTTCTTCTTGGAGTTGCAGTTTACATGGCTAACAGTGTAGCTTGGTAACTGCAGAATCCGTAATTTCAGAATTTTATAAAATATTATGCATTTCCATCTTTAATCGTATTTCTTTAACCCTTTGACTGCTATGGGCGCATATTTGCGTCCAGCAAAAAACCATCGCTGAGGCCTGTGGGCGCATATGTGCGTATGGCGCAGACGCAAATGCGCGCTCGGCACTTTACTGCTGTCTTATGTGTTACGTTTGGAAATTATTTCTATCCTATACCTCCAACACTGGCAGAAACTACATATATTGTTCGTTGCGTAGCAACGAGAAAAAAAAAAGAATCTGGTTTATTTTGTCAGTCATTCTGCAGCCGCACGTCGCTCACGCGAACCGCTTCAACTTAGGGCAGTTAGCAGTCAAAGGGTTAATTTTTCAAGAGTTTATGATAATTTTAAGAACCATCTAGGCATCATGAAAATAACTGGTACTGATACCTTTGTTAATTCTCAGAAGTAAAAGTAATCACTGAAAGAAATCACGACTTTTTTCGTACCATCTTTTTGCACAATGCTTCAGTTACAGTCTTTGTTTTGAAACTCTTTCACTATTTGTTTTCTATCTCTCCAACAGTACAGTTGTAACAATATACAATTTTTTATTGGTTTGTTTTTTAGTTCTTTTCATTTTGGAAAATAAGTTTTAATATTTTGACGTACAAATGGAATTTTAATTAGCCTAAAACGCTGTATCCTAGTCTATTTTAAGTTTCTTTCTCTTAAGTCACACTAATTAGCGCACAGTAACTTTGATATTTCCATAAGTACTTTTGTTTTTCCTTATGTGATGTATGTCGAAATTTGCTCGCTATACTGCATGAATCTGTGGTTCATTCAGAATAAGGCAAAGGTGTGAAATTTTTGCCATGCACAAAAAATTTTGAAGATTCTCATGAGGCCATTTTTAGGATTTCCACCTGAGAGCGTAAGACGATTAAAAGTGAATCCAACGTCCAACAAACAGTTTAGCTGTGATAGCTTTGAGATTATCCTTCATGTGTAATGAAAATAGAAACATGTTTCATTTTAAAATTCTTCAAGGAAGAAAATTGTTGCAAAGATACACCTCTCGCGTATTTCGTCATTAATACACTGTATAACTATCTTCTAAACGTACTAAATTATTTTATAAAGCTTTCCCAAGGTTTCATGTAATATTATTCGGTAAAATCCTAGTATACGGTGCAGCCTTGGCGCGACTTTGAAAATTATCGCCAACACCAAAAATGATCCAAAAAACGTGTATATATATATACTATACACTATATACTATGTGTGTATATAACATAGTATATACTATATATATAGTGTATATACATATATAGTATATACTATGTATAACCATATATATTCTTTGAATGACCTGTTTACTACTCATCGTATATGTCGCGTTTGTACTGCTCATCATAAAGTCGCCAAAAGTAGCCAAATCCCGTGTGCACCGGATACTAGGATTAAACCTATTATTCTAAGAAATACATTTAGAGCATTGAAAGACTTAAAAATCTGAAGGAGGTGAAATGCTATTTTTATGAATTTATTGTCATATTTTTAAAATTAAATCTGCGAAAGCGAAAAGTGTCTATCAAAAGATGAACTATATCAAAAAGCGTCTATCAAAATACGTCTATCGAAAGGTGTCACAATTTTCAATTTTTGGTGGTTAACATTTGTAAATTGTTTTTATTTTAGTTTCAATTACGAACTGGGTCGAGCGGTTGAAGCCGCTGGATACTGGTAGTTTGAGCCGGGTTGGCGGCATAGCTTTCGTGGTATTCCCTATATTTAACCTGAAATAGGAGGCAGTTTCCTTTAGAAAGCTCTTTACGAACGCATTCTACCCTATAAAGCGGATAGCTCTATGTGCTTTGCCATAATAAAAAAAAAAATCCTTCGATTACTAGCTGAGCCGTCGGCTTCCAGCTAGCGCAAGATCGTACAAATCCAATGCCTATGCGTTTTTCATGCATGCCTAGCTCAGTTCTTTCAAATATTTTTGAATTATCTCTGTCCCTAAATATTAAAAAATTTTTATGAATGCTTTTTGTTTTTCCTTTAAACTTAATGTACTTTAAAAAAACAATAAATTCACAACTAAATTTTAAATTTTACTAAAATAAACGAAACAGAAAAAAATTAATCAAAAACGTGTTTAATTATATATCTAGCAAACGAGAAATATATGAAATCTCTAAATATTTTCAGTTATGTAAAGAGAATGAAGTAGCAAAAACTCAGTAGTATGCTGGTGGTAACGGAGGGCTCAGTGGTTACTAAAGTAGAAATTCATTGTCATTTAAAATGCATTAATAAAATTGACAATATTAAATATATTCAGTATGCATTTCACGGATGGGTACTAAGTTTGTTTTCTACTCGATCTTTCATTATTTTTAGTAGTAAAGGCCAAAAATTTTCCAAAATTTTTATGAAATATGTAAAGCAAAATTGATAATATTCTGATTATAAAGAGCCTGGAAATAGTATTTGAATTGCAAATGCAAGATTTCACACTAATGAAATATCTCATAAATTGTGTATAAAAAGCAATATTTTGCGTACAAAAGCCAGTGTTCTCAACAGCAAACTTGCATCTGTGAATCGTACAGTATTAGAGTTTCTGACTCAGCAGATACAACGGTGACGTTTGCACTCCTTATCGACTCTTCTTTAGGAAAATAAATAATGTTTCTGTAACGCTCTTTAAAGTTTATTTGCGAGTTTCGTTGCATTTTCGGAAAATTGTACTAAGTTGCAAAGGAAACACCCATTAGATAACTCATAGTCATCGATAACGCCCAAGTTATGACCCAAATGCTAATCATGAAACATAAATTATCAGAAGCTTGAATAGGTACCGAGAAAGGTTATATATTCGAGTCTAGGTACCAAGATTTTAGAGTGGTGCTCAACTTAAATGTTAGATATGTCAGATATTTAATAGACTTTTCATTTTCAAAACGTGCACAACAGATAACACTAGATAAGATTTATGCAAAGTTCAATGTTAGATGAATGAATGAAGTCGAGATTTAGACAGGATGGGTCGTCCTGACTTCTTTTAATGGCTCTAAGGTAATTTAATATACAAATCTGAATATAAATTCAGTCCTACTACAAAGCTGTCATTTACCAATTTGCAGTTATTTTTTATACTCGAAAGCTACTTATGATCGATCTTATTGCTTACAGTTTAGTTTAATTAGCATTCAGACAAATACATGCATAAAAATGGATGGAATTATTGTACGTAGTTCTTTCTTAACCGAGATTCAAACCAAGCACTGAAATGAAAATTCGCTGGAGAGATGACTTATTACTGAACAACCAGTTTCAAAACAAAGCCTCATTTGAATATTCTTGATGGTAACGATGCCGAAGAAAAATTTTGATTGTAAAATTTACCCCATGTAGTGCAGATAAAAACTATTTTACTTTACAAAGTCCACCACGAAGATATTCTTCTGAATGCAGAAACATTAGAATTATCTGGAGTGAGAATTAATCTCACATGTCTTGTCAGGGTAAGTCTGTTGAAAAAAAAGTATTTCTACAAATTTACTAATATGAAATAAAATTTTATAATAATTGAGAGGCTTCAAACCTTACCGTTGCAGGTTATACCATCTCTATCCAATGAGTAACCAAAACGGCATGCACAGGAATAGCCTCCAGGGCTATTATTGCAGTCTTGCTTACACTGAGACAAGCCACGAGAGCATTCATCTACATCTGAAATACAGCACATATACAAAATTACAAATATCAGTATAATGAATATGTCATAACGTTTCATACTGACTGACTGAAAATGAATGAAAACACTTTTTTTCTTCCTAAATCGAACATTAAAGCATGTATGTTAGCAACATTGCCTATTTATAGACATTACAGCGCGGGGATTGGCTTGCAAGTTCACATCGATATGGCAAAACACCCGAGGGGTATCTGCCTCACCAGAGGGAAACCTTCGTCGAGGAGGACTCTCTAATAGGATGCACATTTAGAAAGGGTATGAGCAGCATAAGAACTTGCAGCGCATACCAGTTTCCAATACCCATCCCCAGCTCACCAGTGCTCAGTCTTAAAACCTCTGATCATTGGTAATTCGCCAATACTTGAGTCGGGAAAGGCTTGGCTACACGGATGTTTTCATGGTATCCCTATGTGCAACATAAATATGAGCTAGTTTACCTTATCCTGTCTTGAGTACTTACCTGTCTGTAGTGTACCTGTACTTACCTGTTACTTGAGTTTACTTATCCTGTTTTGAGTAAACTAGCTCATATTTATGTTACACATAGGGATACCATGAAAAAATCCGTGTAGCCAGTCCTTTCCCGACTCAAATATTGGCGAATTACCAATGATCAACGGTTTTAAGACTGAGCACTGGTGAGCTGGGGGTGGGTATTAGAAACTGGTATGTGCTGCAAGTTTTTATGCTGCTCATACCCTTTCTAAATGTGCATCTTATTAGAGAACACCTTATATATACCAATTAAACTACAGTCGCATAGTCTAAAGAACAGGACAATTCCATTTGCATTTATATGTAAATCCCTTTTGCATCTATAATTCTAGATTTAAAAATTCTCTTTGCATATGGATGTAAATACTAATAATAAGAAGTTTCATGTCATAAAATTAATCACTGGACGAATATTAAGGCCGTAGTAATTAATTTCTGCTCCTGGCAATTGAAGGGAGTGGCTGCAGGAAATGCTTTTGGAGTTTTCTCCATGTGCTATGCAAGATACAAACAGCAAGTTCCCAATGAAGAAATCTTCATTTCAGATTAGCAGTCTTGAAGGCTTTGTTATAATTAACTCATCAATCTCCCCGTCCAAAACACCGACTATTCTACCACACCACTTTCACATTTATTTAAATTTAATACTGCCAAGTCTTGTCTCTTTAAATAATTACTTAGGATGAGCAGGAAGAATGTCACTTAAATTGTGACATTCTTTACTAATAAATAATAATGATATGCAGAAAAGTTAGCTGCAAATAGTTCAAGGCAAACGCGAAACTAGAAGTTCATCATCAGTGCACTCGAAATAGCGTAAATTCTAAAATCATTCGCAGAACAAACTGTAAAACGCAACTCAGCTAACTGTCTTTGTAACCTTAAATTTCACAGGGGATTGACAACGCTTTCATCGTGGTTCTAAGAGCCTATTAATATGGTGCAGCACAAGCTTCTAGAGATTTTGGAAAACTTGGCAGCAGGGTTTCGAAACTGCGTTTTTCCAAATCTTCCGGAAAGTCGTCAAGACCCGTTTGGAGCGCAAATTTGCCTATATCTTGAGTTATTTTACAAATTACGTACAAAATATTGATGGGTTCCGAATTCGAAAGATTTACGGTTCTAACTTATGAGAAATAAACACTTATACTCAAATCGTATGCACACAAATTCAATTATAAATAAAATAAAACCTAAAATTATTATCTCAATATAAACAAATAACTAAACAGTACATAATATTACAACAATTTAGAGAGAAAAAAACTCAATAAAATGACTTTAAATCTTTTAAAAAAATTTACTAGTCTGAAGCCTGAATATCCTGAAGTCAGAGCATATAAAATATGCTCTTTCTTCAGGCTTTGGAAATGAGCTTTTTGATAAAACCCCATGATTCTGTGCCTTTATCTTGCAACGAAACGCTCATTTTATTACCCTTCTATAACTTTGAATTAATTAAAATATCTAACTCATTTTATAAGCAAGGTGGATCGCGTGAATGAATCTTAATTTTCATGAACATTTCGAAGTGACAATGATATTTGGTAACCCTTAAGGATTTCTCATATCACCCATACACAGCAAAACCACGTAAAGCCATTTCGTGTTAATTATCATTTTTGTTTTATCATATAATATTAATACAAAAGATAATTACTCATATGTAATTAATGAGGATCAAATTACTTTTCCAAAAAAATGCGAGTTCCAGTGAAAAGCATTCTAACTTCTTTCTACAGTCGCAAACTTCCATTTGTCACCACTGACAAAGAATTTCAAAAACCCATTCAGAAAGAGCCATAAAATTTGATTTAAAAATATTTATTCACTTTATAGATTCTTTATTACTTTTCAAGATTTGAAAAACTTAAATCATGGACTGAAAAATCATGCGATTGAATTTCTAGCTTTGTTTGGGACATTACTGTCTGAAAGAACATTCTTTACTTTCTAAATGATAGCAGAGAAAAGAGAAGAATGACCTGGATATAACTTTTTAATATAGGTTCTTTCTTAAAGGCAATAACTGAAGACCAAACTAAAAATTAACATCAGCAGACTCGGTGAAAAAAATTTGTAATATTTATTTGTTAAGTTGCCTTGCCATTCTTACGATCATACATTACTTCTAGAGAAAATTCAAAAGCAATTTTTTTTAAAATTCAGATGGTGTATGAAAGTGAAAATCGTCAACGAAAATGCAACTAGTCTCGCGACTACTTTACGATGAGTAGGTGATTACAAATAGATAGACAACTTGTAATGAATTAAAGCACTTCTCTTGTGTGCTATCAATATTACCTGTTATTTTATACCATCTTTCATAATATTCTCATTACTACGATATAAATTAAAATTCGCAAAGATGATTATTCAGAATTTCATTGAATATTATGTATTTACTTCTTACTGCTATTCTTTCTTCAACCCGAAAATATCAAACAGCTAGTACACATAAATTAGAGAAATTCGCGATTACTCTCTTCATATGAAATGGCAACGAAGGAACAATCTCAAGTGAAAAAATAACAAAGCTTCAGAACTGAGAGGAGAATCTCAAAAGCAAGTAATATCAAACTAGGGAAAATTATGTCTACAATAACGATGTGATAGGTGATCAGAAAGAAGTTTTCAAAAAATGTTAGGAGATGAAACTAAGCTATTAAATACTTTAGTTCTTTATATGTGGTATCTGAAAAGACAAAAATATAGGCATGAGAGACATCAGCGACATTAGACATACTGGTAAAATCTTCACATACTAACCCTCCAGCACAACAAAAGAACAGTTAGTTTAGACTATTTGAATATGGCAAAGCCACAATGGTTATCTGCCGAAGAGGAGGAATGCCTTCATGGAGGACTTCCTGAGGGAAACTGGCTCGTATTCATGTTGTATAAGGAGGAAACCACTAAAACCAACCTTTGCAGTCAGTCCACTCAAATCCTGATGAATGAGGTGCTGAATTTAATACTTCTTCCACGAAGGCATTCTTTGAGTGTTTTGATGTAATCTGAATCCTAATCCTAAGCAGATAAAATATTTGCAAGTGCTTGCATATGTACATCGGAAAGACGTTTCAGACACCAGTAATTTAATTTATTTCGTGATTAGTGGTTGGATATTTGCCACATTCTCACGGCTACTTTTCACGGAAGAATATTTATGCACAAAAGCAATAAAGTTAAATTCTGCTGACTGAGTGATTAGCAGAGAAACAGAGACCGAAAACATTTCCAATATACTTAGGGTTAAAATTTTAAGTTAAATTTTGTGCTGTATCTTGCGTTCACAGTCAGAATATAACAAAGGCGAAGAGTCAGCAGTATATAAAGTTAGCATCAAAGAATGAGAAGAGCAAAGGTATATAGTTAGGTAGTTAAGATACGCTTATGCGGAACTGGAGCATTTCAAGCTAATTTCTGGTTCCATGCAGACAATCAATCGACTTATCATCCTGGTTTAGACTTCCATAGAAATAACTGGAAAACTCAGAAGATTTGAAATAAACTTTTTTATTGTGACTCCAACTTAACAGATTACACAGCTTATGTATTATGAAACAATTCAACGCAGCTTGCGGATTTTAAACCGACATAAAACTTAGAGTAAAATTTGAAGTAGTTAAAGTGTGCAGTCACGCGGCGAAGTCCGATATAAGCTTAAGCTGATACCCTCTGAACACAAGAGCAAACACGGCTAGCAAGGACTAAACCCGATTTGGTTAACTCTTAAGTGCTGGGCTAAAATAGTACTAAGGACAGCGATCGCTGCCGAAAGATCACCCTAGATTTCAAAAACACCATTCTGATATACCAGGGATGGCCCGGCTATAGCCCGGCTTACGATCAAACTCTCATTGAATGATTGCTTAGAATTACATGTTTCTTTCCATTTGAAACCTGTTTCACTACTTTTAAAATGATGTAAGTATACACTTGTGGCTTTTGGAAAACCTAGCTGCGGCTCTCAAACATTACTGAATTCCAACATGCGGCTTTTACTGACATAAAGTTTGGCCACTCCTGTTAAATACATTAACTAATCTGCACCCTTTTCGGAGCCGACGAAGTAGAAGTGACAGTAAGGATAAAAATAAGAAGATATTGGGTCAAATCACATATCATGCATCCCAAATGAACTGATCAGGAGTCACATTGAAAATCGCAGGCGATAAGATTTTCGAAGCTTGTGTAAATGTTATCCGTTTCGGTTATTCACAAACTTTACGAAGAATTACTCATGTTTTCAAAACGTTTCTTGGATATTTATGGAAATGCAATTTTCAGTGAAAATCCTTCCACGGAGCACTTACGGGATACATAGGATTTCACAAAATGGTTTTCTTCAAATTATAACGGAATTCCAGATCCTCATCAAAAACAGAGCGAATGTTCCATAAGTTTTAATCCTAACTCATTTATTTAAAGTAATGTCTCAATTGCTTTCTAAAATTTTTACATAATGTCCTTGACTTCAACGCATTTAGCACAGTGATACGTTAAGCGTCGGACTGCAGCAGAGGAAAGGATTTTATCCCACGCATTCCTGTACGATATTTTTAAAACTATCATCGTCATTATGATGCGATCCTTACAGAGCTCCTCCGCTTTTGAAACAAAAGTGATTCCCGTGGGGACAAGTCTGATGGATGGGTGAAAGGTTGCGCAACCTGGAAAATCTCAGCTTGTGTAATGGACCACTGTCATGTAAGAGCAATGCATTTCTGCAGAGTTTGTCACGGCGTTTTACATTTGTAGTTTGTTGGAGGTGAGCCAACAAGTTAGAATAATAAAACCTTTTTATCTTGATATCATAAGATACATAATCGATAAAAAGTGATGCCTTTTCGTCTATAAATATGGTGCCCCAAATCCTTTCATCAGATTTTTGAGTTCTGTACTTGGTGTGGCTAGGCAGATCTACTGAGTTCCCCATGCTTCTTTGTCTTGTTTCTACGTCATAGTGGTTTAGGCATATTTCCTCTCCTGTCATGAGTTGTGAATAAAACTATTTATCGGCGTTCGTATAAATAGCATTTATGAAAGATACTCAACCCAGTGGTTCTTCCTTTGTCTCTTCAATATACAGGGGATCCATCAACCTACGATCTTCTGCGTCCGCAGCTGTTCATGCAAGAATGTTTTCACCGATTCCAGTTTCCGTAGCAATCTGAGAAACTGTCATTCATCGACTTTCCTTCACACATTCCTCAACTTTAGTCGACATTTCTTTAACGGTATTATCACCATCACGTCCTACGCTGGGATCATACTTGAGTGACGTTCTTCCATATCTAAATACATTTGCAGCCGTTTTGATGGCGTACAGAAAAAGGCACATCACTACAGACTGCAGCCATGCTTTTGTGAATATGTTTCGGAATTACATTTTATTTTATCAAAAATTAATCTTCGAATGATGTTTGATATTTTCAGTATTAACAGTCATAATTCACTGACAACATTTAGCAGTTTCTCAAAACATCCCATGTATGCTTTCTAAGTCCTGCAATCGTTTCGCAGCGATTCATCATCCTGTAACTATACAATCGCAATTAGAACTTATTAAACAACCTTTGTACACGATGTATTTGTCTCTGGTATAGGAAGATATATCGAAACTCCATGCATTAGAAATACATTTCCGTAAAGCTCACCAATTAACATCACTATCAACAACAGTTTAATATTTTTTGTACGTAAGTAAATAGCGTATATTTTAGAACATTAATTTATCTCTGTCTGATTGGATTTTGTAAGTTTTGATAGAGTGCCTGATATGCTAGATTTAACTGAACAGGCATTAATGGTGTCTACTGAAAATATTTCGGACTAAAATGTCGAGGAAAAAACAATGCAAGGAAGAATCGTCGTCGTACAAAACTTTATGAGAGAAAAGAATGCAAATAGAAAACATTGCAGATGTCAAATATAGTGGCATAAAATATCGTTCTAGAAAATAAAACGGTGTTAAAATTTTGCAGATTTGAAACGTCCTTACAGAATATATCGTGATAAAAATAAAGCACTTACAAATCATTAAATGATGATAACATCGCAGAAACGCGTTTTCTGACTTAAAAAATGTTTTAAGAGAATTCTTATGCATTGATTTGTGAGCGTAAGAAGAAGCAAGTAATATTTTTTCCTCTATGTTTCATATTGATGTATTAAATAATAAGTTTTTACTGAAAAAGCAAAAAGGAAACTTAAACATTAAAAATCTGGAAATTAATAATACTTAATGCTACTAATAGTAGTTAATAGAATTTTATGTTTATGTTGCAAACTATTAAAAGTCATTATTTAATAATCTCTTTCATAAACACTTTTCATGAAAAAGTGTCATATAAAAATGATTACAAAGAGAAGGATGCATAAGTTTAAAATTCTATTAACTGGCTATATGTAGCATTAATTTTTACTAATTTACAGATTTTGAATGCTTAAGTTACCTTCTTGCCGTTTCTCTCAAAATGTATTAATTAATACAAAAATATAAAAACAAAGGTAAAATATTACTTGTTTCTTCCTGGGGTCACAAATCAATGTAGCAGAGAAAATTCGCCTAAAATTTTTCCAATCAGAATTCTCATTTGTGCGCTATTATCATCATACGATGATTTGTAGGTGCTTTACTTTTTATCACGATAATTTGAACGACGATGTTTTAAATCTGCAAAGTTTCTGCATAAGTTTATTTTTTATCGCGATGTTTTCTTTTTGCTTTCTTTTTCTCCCACGATGTTGGCGTGATGTTTTCACCTGTAACTGTATTAATTTATATTAGTTAACTCATACACGCTTCTTCTAACGCATTTCTTTTCTCTTTGATGTGCATTTTATCCCATATTACCTTCTTGGTTTTTTCTAGTTTCCATTTCCTAAATTATGTTTAATTCCTAGTCAGTAGTTTTTTACAGTATGCAATTCTTCACATATAAAATTTTTAATATATATATATACTTTTTTACTCCGTAGGAATATAAAAACTTATTGAATGTCATAATTTAACAATATTCTCAGAGCAAAAAATTGAACTGAAATTCTACCAAACAGAGAAGAGGTAGAACTCATGTGAAAATGAAAAATAAGTTTTAAAAATCACCTTGAATTATCTTCTCATACTCTTTACTTACCATTGCATGTTTTACCATCAGCATCAAGTTCGTACCCTGAGTAACAGCTACATATTGGTCCCCCTGGTCCATGGCGACATTTTTGATCGCAACCACCGTTTTTATCCGCGCATGTGTTCACCACTTCCATTTCAATTCCTGAAAGGATAACAATTTAAAATGAAAAGGTTACAACTGACCAAATCTAACAAGTGGAAAACTTACAAAAATTAGCTTGCTATGTATGAATTTTATTCGTTAATAGGCAGTACTTTGTCTATCTGTACGTGCATTTTTAATTTCAAGTCTCCTTTATGCAACATTTTAAAAATTCATGTACGTATGATATTTTAAGTTACTGATATTTTAAAGTTATTGATATTCTGTTTCAATCCTGTATATTGTTTTTAAGTTATTCATATTTGTAAAGGGTTTCTTTGAAACCGATTAATAAATTAGAAAGTAAGGAAAAAAAAAAAAAAAAAAACCCGTCATTCTAAGCATCTATTTCTGGCAGATATTTCTGAAAGTTTCATATTTGGAAGTAAAAAGGTATGCTTTCGGAATATATATATTTTCCGCTTCAGTGAATAAAAACTACTTATAATTATACTATAAGGTATTTATCCCGCCTTCGTGGTGTAGTTGTCACAACGCTCGGTGCGCATTCGAGAGGCCTTTGGTTCGAGTCCCGGCGAAGGTGTTGCTCATTTTTCATCTCTCCTGCTTCTAAAAAATACCTAATGTCTCCACAGTGGCGCCCGAACTAAAAGGTAGCGAATAACGATTCTTCACCGCCAGGATGTGGCGACTGAGTCCCCCAAATCCCCAGTCGCCCTTTAAAGGGGGAGTATGTAAGGTATTTCTTCCACCTTCAAAGCATGCCTTCGTGGTGTAGTGGTCAGCACTCTACACGCTATTCGAGAGGCCTGTGGTTCGTGTCCCGGCGAAGGCGTTGTTCATTTTTTCATCTCTCCTGCTTCCAAAAAATACCTAATGTCTCTACAATACTATGCATACTTTTAAGCATAATATTTACTTTACATGTTTTAAAAGTAGCAAAATCTATTTTAAAAACAAACTATAAAGCGCCTATCAATTCTAATTAGATAGATATCCCTTTTTTTAAAATGTCTTTAAAATAAATGCATTTTTTATATTATTGTGTATGTTAAAATATCTTCGAAATTTCACTTCTTCTGCATACGTTATCTTTTCTGGAATTAATATAAAAACAACTAGCTTTGAAAACCCCCAATAGAAGTAATTTAAAATGAATACACAGTTTACGATTTTTGCCTGACATTTATTGTTTATTATTGATATTAACTGGTATGAAAATTTATTAAAGGACACGGAGTTTTTTTAAAGCCAGAAATAGACACACAAGCATTATAAAGAAATATATAACTGTTAGAAGGTTGCTATTCCATTTTAACGTTATTTATATTTTTTACAAAGTGTTTTAAAAATCTGTATTCTGCGTTCAGATGAAAACTTTAAAATGCTTTCGCTTGTATTCAAAATATTTAAAAAAGAAAAGGTAAGAAATGGGGAAAAAAAAAGAGAAAGAAACAAGAAGACTGAATAAAAGGTCTTAATAAAGCTGTCAAGGCAGAACATATTAAAATAAGGACAATTACCTTATAAAAACTAACTGGAAAATTAAAGTACTTTTACAATTATTATAAGAAATGAAAAACAAATTGACTTACGGAAACAGGAACGACCATCATTTCCAAGTTGGAAGGATAGGTGACACATGCAATTATAAGAGCCAGGTGTATTATGACAGACATGTGCGCATGGATTGTTTGTGCTGCACTCGTCGATATCTACAAAAACAATGAAATAAGGCATATCATTGAGATGCATATTAAATTGATTTCAACAGCAAGAAAATAACAGCAACAATTTTAACACATTTTCTTTCTCTTTTTTTAAAAAATCTGATGTGTACACCACATGACTTCCTTGTACGGAATATTAAATTATACGCATTTTTTTCTTGCATTTTATTTAAACTTATTAGATTGAATTAAACCTACTTCGCCGACAGCGCATAAACCACAATAGAATAAATGCATTCTTTAAAATTCACTTTGTTTACCATAGCGACACTCTGGCGCTAGGTTCACTTAACAGTATTATATTTCATTCATATTATAACTCAGAATGCACAAAATGTATATCATTTAAAGAATTATCTAATCATTGCCATGTTCTATTCAAATACTATAATAAAGCTAGAACTATGTATAAAAGAAATTAAGCAAACGATACAAAAAAGAAACAGTTTTTGACAGACGATTGAGTATTTCTCATTTAATTAATTCAGTTCTCACTTCGCGAGAAGGCAAAAATACATAAAAACTCAAAATATCTATATTAAAAATTGCGAAGTAAATCTCAAACGCTTATTTCCTCGAAAAAATTCCAGAAAGAATTAAGCATGATTTAATTGGCAATAATAAATGAATGCGTTATCTTTGTTGTTGCGAAGCTAAGTTTCTCTAGATTGGCAACAAATCCACTAGTCTCCTGTTTCAAATGTAAACATCAATGGCCGTCATTAAAAACAGGCTTAGCGGCAATCAAACAACTTTAAAATTGCTGATAATTCTAAAATTATTGCACACAGATTTACTAAAGACATAAGATCCTTAACCGGAAGATAAAAACATCAATCATTTTTAAAGCAAAAAATGTACAATTTACAAACATATAAGAGTAAAGAAACTGAGATCACTGAGCCGGGTAACAGAGTGGATATATATATAAATATATTTATATACGTTTGGTGCGGCCGATTGCAACCAAAATACGAGGTGCACATCTAACATGTTATAGCAGTCCTATATGCAAAATTTCAAAGTTCTGAGGCTACTCGTTTTTGAGTTATGCGAGATACGTACGTACGTACGTACATATGTTCGTACAGACGCCACGAAAAATTGATATTTTCGTTGAAATATGCTGCCTGAAACTTTTCGCGATTACAATACTTCCTTTTTACTTCGTACAAGGAAGTAAAAAGAGGTACCGTATATTACGTCGTATAAGGCGCACTTTTAATACAAAACATGAGATCGAAACTTACGGGATACGTCGGATATCAAAATGATAGATTTAAAAATAAGGAGAAGATAAGCATACAAAAATTACATTTCTGTATGTATCTAAATATTGTTTGTTTATAAGAAATGTTATTCCTAATAAACTTAGAAAACTTCCTTATTTGACAGCATGAAAAATTCGTCATATTCGCTTTCCGTTATATCTTCAGGAACATCATCGAATTCTGTTTCATCTTCACTGTTAGATGCTGTATATTTCTTTAATGACTTTTGCATTAAATTGGGTTTAATTTCCTTCCATTTTTGTATTATCTACTCAGACACTATTTATAGACTGGCGTGACGCACTTGGATTCCTTTCCCTTCGATGTTCACTTCAAAATCACGGCTTCAGTTGGCTACAGAAAGAGAAAACATCTAACTGCTAATTCCGCGAATTCTTTCAAGTCGGAAGTCCATTATTTCCTCAAATAATGTTCCCCCTTCTCTCGAAACACTAGAATAGCATTGTTGTGCACACCTGAATTGAATATAACGCACACTATTTGCAGAATTATTTATCCCTCCATCATTTTCCTCACACGCACATCGTTCTCCTTATCGCTTTATCAATTCAATACACCTTTGCTTGAAAGGCCTGGGATAATTCTTTGAATGAATGACTTCAAAAGATTAGAATATCGCGCATGCATCTTTCAGGCTTCTACATAAAGGAAAGAGTGCACGTTATACCTCGAATATACTTAAAATCTAAAAAAATATAGCTTGAAATTATAGGTACGCGTTATGCACAGGTACGTCAGAATATATGGTAGATCTGAAATATTTAATCTGAGTGGACTTACCTATATAAAATGCGATGAACCGAAGGATTATCACGATACTATATAATCGTACTTTGTCACGCATACTTGAGTATGCACATATAGGGCACTTCATTTACCTATTTAAAATTGATTTTAATTGTTTCGGAATAACTTTAATTATTTCCTTTAATCATTCATAAGCATATTATTAGCGTAGAAATGAATATGCCTCAAGTATAGACACGAAAATTGGAGTGAAATTATGTTAACAAATTGAAGCATATTATGAAACTTTAATATAACTTTACAGAGAGATTAGGTTATTTCGAAGCAGGGGAGAAAAACTGAGCAATGCCCTCACCAGGAATCGAACCACGGACTTCTCGAATACGCGCCGAGTGTGATGACCACTACACCACGAAGGCATGCTAAGAAGGCGGGAGAAATACCTTATATACTCCCCCTTTTAAAGGGCGACTGGGGTTTAAGGGGACCCAATCGCCAAATCCTGGTGGTGAAGCATCATCATTCAACACCTTTTTTTTAGTTCGGACGCCACTGTAGAGACAATTAGGTTATTCCGAAGCAGGAAAGATGAAAAATGAGCAATGCTCTCGCCGAGACTCGAACCACGGACCTCTCGAATACGCGCCGAGTGTGCTAACCATTACACAGCGAAGGTATGCTAAGAAGGAGGGGAAAATATCTTATAACTTTTTATATAATTCATGTTATTGGGACAAATCTATAATCGCAAATGAACATTGACAAAGTGTTACATTCCTCGATAATTTATTCTGATAACTGAAAATAATGTAAAATAACAAAGGTACTTGTTTTACATATTTGGAATAAATATGTAAGTCTTATGAAGTAAAACTGGCAATGAAAGCGTTAACAATATCATACGTAAGTCTGAAGAAAATTAGTTATATATCGCCCTAAATATAATATGGCTTCATATACGAAACTATTTCGCACTTTAAAATGTGTGCAAGAAAAAAAATAGGAGTTAGAAAGTGCAAAAGGGCGGCCTCAGATGAGTTTGTTAAGCTGATGATATTCCACAAGATATGATTTCTTTTAAACTTTAAGAGATAAGCGACAAAAAAAACCTTACTGTATTTTTTATATATTGGGTTGCGCACGTAAGTTTTCAGAAAGTCATTTTAAAGGATAAATTATTTTTATCATGTACTTTAAAACGGCATTGGAATACTCTTTCTCGAATTTAATTATAGGAAATTAAAAGCGTAAAAAATCCTAATTTTTAAAAGAGAAGTTTGTAAAAAAATATTTGCTTTGAATTATTTTTGGAACGCATATACTTGTTGTATAAGCTAATTGATCACTGAGTTGAAATTACCAACTGAGAACCAGTTGTAAACGCCATGTATTCAATGATTAAATAGCCCAATCATCTCAATGATCAAACAGCTTATACAGATTTGGCCATTCCTAGTTTAACTTGCATCCAAAATGGACACAAAATAATATTTTCTACTAATAAAAATTATTCAAAAATTGTTTTAACCAAATTTTAATACTAATTTAAAATTTTTCTCATTTACAAGTGAAAAAATTTGATTGCGACAACAACCGATTTCATAATCCCGTCTGGTCATAATCAATAAGAAGTTTTGGTTGGAGCGGTGGCATTTTTGGAAGACCTCCAAGACCCGTGATTTAAAGAATTAAAAATGAAACAAATCAGAAATCTTAAATACTAGATAAAGATTTTATATCAGTTTTAAATACTCTACTTAAGAACATTAACTGCGCTTAATTCCTTTTTACAGTAAAGAAAAGTTTAAAGAAAAAAAAAAAAAAAAAAAAAAAAAAAAAAAGACGAGCCCTTTTTTTATGAATGCAGACACTTTACGCATTCAAGTATGTGAGGAATTTTAACATATAGAATTTGTTTAAAAAGTTGAAAGTGCTAAAATCAGCAAAATAAAGCAAGGCGTTGTTGAGAAAATATTAATTGTTGCAATTATCAAGCACTGAAATATTTAAAAAAAGCGTGCGTTTCATATATAGGATATTCAATAGGGGTGACCACAGATTTTAATTTACCCTAAACATGTATTTCTAATCACAAAATTTTTTGGATAAAAGGTAGAAAATTTTATGGAAAAATTTAAACACTAAGGATAGAAAGGTTTTATATAAACGTAAAATTTAACCTTTTTTATTTTACCATACAGAGCAAAACGTCGAGTTAGTATAGAGTTCACTAAGCTTACATAAATCAAATGGAAAACATTCCATATCTTGACGTATCGAAACATAAGATATAAGACATACAACCTATCGAAACATAAGACCTAAAACATAAACATAAGACCTATCGAAACATAAGACCTAAAACATAAACATAAGACCTATTGAAACATAAGGCATAAGACATAAGACCTATTGAAACATATTAAATAAACATAAGACCTGTCGAAACATAATACCTAAAACATAATCATAAGACCTATCGAAACATAAGACAACGGAGTGAAGCTATGCTGGAAAAATATTACAGAGGCAAGTAACATTGAGCTAAGTGGCTACTCGCTAAATTGGCGAGATATCGCTAAGCTAGCAATGTTTTTGGCAACTAATTTTTGCCGCCAAATTTGGCGATAAATCGCCAAAAGTCGCCAAACTTGGCGACCATTTGGTGATTTTTCTATCCGGTTCCTATATAATTATAACTGAATAACTCTAATAGATCCCTGTATCCAGCCTTATATGCAACTTTAACTGTATGTGCGTTCCAGTAATTTCAAGAACTGGAGGATACTAGAGATTTCTCGGAGGCCGACGGAAAACTATATAAGCCCGGAGAGCATTAGTTCTCAGTTTTTAGTTCAAAGCTGACTTCGGAGTATTGAGATCTCCACACGAGCTTCGCCTTTTAGAGGCTCTTTGCATTGCGTTGTGTTTAACGTTCTCAGTAGTTTTAAGTGTTATTACTGATTGTGCTCTGTGCACTGAGAAGAGCTGTACAAGTGCTTTTGTGGAAAGTTCCAGAACTGTAAAGTGTTTCTTTTTGAGCAAAAAAATTTATTTTGAGCAAAATAAATTATACATCGGTTCTGTGTGCATTCAATCCATTACGAACTTGCACTAACGCACCAATGTGAATATCTTCGGTACAAATTTAGCTGGATACCACTGTTGAGAACATATCCGCGAATATTTTAATTTACGAAAGTATAAGGTATATTTTACTATTCGGACGTTTCGCTCTAATAAAAAATTTGAAATGACTAGTATTCAATATTTTAAAGAAATGAAACCTGTAGCCACCCTTTTCGAACACCCCGTATAGTCATATTAACGGTCATTCTATTTAATGTTTTTTCTATGTTAATACTTCAATACAAATGTCTAATTAGCTTTTAAAATAGGATTTCAAAACGTTGTTTTTAGCTAAGGATACTATATAGTTAAACGGAACAAATGTTTCAATCCCAGCGCCATGAGGTTAGAATTAACTCAGTTCACCGAATTGTTTGTATTAAGAATTCACTTATTGAGAAATAAGACATTAAAAGGAGAAAACAGAAATTAAATTCCTGTAATATATTTTAATTTTAGAATTCTTTTTAAAATCACATCATTCGATCGAATACAATGTGGCATTGAAAAGTATGATGATTTTCTTTGCTTTTAAAAATACATAAAAGTAAAATTAATTTTATGTCGTAACATATAAAATTATTATCTATAGCTAGAATTTTAATATTAAATAAGGAATTACATTTGAAACAACAAATTTTCAGCACACTGAAATATGGCATTCAGATCGTAAGGAAACTGTCATGTTTCAGATAGTTTAGTAAACTTTGCATATTAACATGAAGCACAAAAACTAATGCATACGAATTTAATGACATACGTAAACTTTTTAAAATACTGGAGGAATCTATAGGAATAAATCTATGGGAGAAATGGACAAGAAAATTTCATTTTGTTCGCAACAATTATGCTAAATTTTAAAACATTAAATCCGTCTCCTCAACTCGGGGCTTTTTCTTATAACCTAAGTAATCTCCAAGACCAGTACAGCCCAAACTTACGATAGATTTGCGTTTATTTGCACCTTGACCTGCAAATTAGTAGAAAACAGCAGAAAAAATGGAGGTAAAAATCCGGGCGAAAATATAGCATTTCTTTCAAAAAGATGTGTAAGGTTACTATTATTTTTCATAACCAGTTACTTTATGATTTCGATCTTTACTGTCACTTCTCCTTTCAAGTTCTCTACCAGAATACAAATTTAGTTTAAGACTATTAAAGTCGACGTTTTGGGATTGTAAGACAGAACGTGGTTCTGCTTCTAAAAGCAACGTTACTAGGTTTCGTTAGCTCAGATAAGATCGTATTTATTCGGCTTTGCGTTAGTACTGCCGATATTTAAATTGCCACACAGGTTAAGTTCTGCGCCAACTTAATTAGATTAAACTGTGCAAACTTTTGACTACCAGGCTTAGTTTCAATTATTGAACTTGACTGTTGCCTTTGAGTTGCATCGCCACGAGTGGTGGCTGATGCTGTCAAGCACAAGAAGTACATTTATGTTCAAGTTCTGATTTAATAAAAAGGTTTGATTTAAAACCTTCTTAAGACTTCGCAGTTCTTTTCAGACGCAGCGATAATTTGCTCTAAGTCTGTTAGGAGTTTGGACTTAGCTTGTGCTACCAAATAACTCCAAACTCTAGAGATATCTCTCTGTTTCTAAGCACTCCGACTGTCATGTATTCGAGACAGGAAGTGTTGTTTATTAAGTAATGATGAAACATATTTAAGCAAAAACGGTAAATTGGTTGCGAATTCGAAAATAAGGTGACTAATATTTACATAAAGAACCTGAATATATTTCTTTGTAAGATTTCCTTCAGAAAATTTTATAGGTTAGCATTACAATCATATTTTTCTTTAAAAACATTTTCATAATGAGTAATATTTATTTAGTGGAACACTATTAAAATTTCCTATGGGGTATAAAATTTAAAGCAAATAATCGGAGAAGAGCAGAAAATAATGAGCAAAAGAAATGTAACAAATACTTTATAAATCTTACGTGGATATAATTTCTTTATTTATTTTTTTTTCTTTGATTTAAAATAATTTTTCCCTCAGTATTGATCTACCACAAAATTCAAATAACTTGAATTAAATCAGAGAATAAATGCAATACGTAACATCAACAAGAACTTAAATAACCTTCAGCTATGACCTTAAGTTAAAAAGCTTAATTAAGATGTTTTTGCTGTAAGCTTTTGAGTCACTCCATGTTTCCACGAATTGACTGAGAAGAATCAGCAAAAAAGATATTTGATGCTTTTCTGGGCAACCGATTTAAGTTCTTAAACATTTAAAGAGAAACATCATTTTCTTTAACCACATTTAAAGTTTCCTAAAGTTTTCCGATTTAAAAGTATTTATTTTGAAACAGTATGAACGGCACAAGATCTATCTTTCTGATAGTGGCGCACAGTTACACTGACGCGAAGGATATGAATATTAAAGCGATTTTAACGAAATAGGAGTTTGGGAAACTTAAAATTTTATATTCTACGATCTCAAGCATATCGAAATAAATCTGCATTATTATGACAGTTGCAATGAAACATATCCAATTTCGTAACAAACATTAGTACTCCGATTTCGAAAAGCCCTCGTTTTCAAATATGTAATTAACAAACACAATTTCTTGGAAGAATCATTTTAACAAATGCAGAGGTGAACGCTTTTGGAAGTTCGTATAATAAGGAAATTTGGCATTTTCTGCAGTTTAAAATTCTATGAGGAAGACTACTAGATTTACTAAATATGAGATGCTGCATATTATTTAGTGTTATTTCGTGTAAAGGATGTAACTCAGAAGTATTTACTAATGAATTCAGCAGTTGTAAACTCAATTGAAGCATATGTCTTTCTAAATTGTAAATGAAATTTATTACTGACCTTTCAGGATACATTCAATATTAAAAAGCTTAATATTTCACAATATTCAGCCAGCTTATTTTACACTTTAGATTTTAAAGTACATTTATAAAATCCGACTAATATAGTTTCAAGCAGATATTCGCCGCATAATGTCAAGTCAGTTGTCCACAGTCAATCAAAGAAACTTCCTCAGCCGTTTAATTGATTGAATAGTTTTTTCTCAAAGTAGCTTACACAACTGTAATCTAAAATATTTCACAAGAACGTTATGAAGAGGGTACCGAATGACTACCCAACATAATCTAAACTCTCTATCCCATTTTATCAACTACACCGAGGCACACCAGCGGCCGAACTGTCGCTGAACCAGTCGCTGAACACTAGTAGTTCGGTTCGAGGTTCGAATCCCGCGAACGGGCTGGCTGCATGGGCGTGTTCGTAGTTTTCCCCATGTGTAACATGTATACGAGCCAGTTACCCTTAGAAAGTCCTCCACGAAGGCATCCCTCCCCTTAGACAGATAGTCCTAGTGTGCTTTGCCATTATTAAATAAACCAAACAAACCAACTACACCGATTAATAAAATATAGTTAGCCTTTCTTCTCACTCACTTTTTTTTGGCTGCATTGTTAATTTCTTCTGGTTAAGTGGATAGGCGAAAATAAAAACTGGACCTTGTCTTTTCATCGTATAAGAAAGGTCTTGCCATGTTTACGTGGAAATTGATTTCCTTTTATGAACCTCATTTTTTGAATATCATTATTTAATTTAACTTTACGATAAGAAAGAAATTTACTTAAACAATCAATAAAGATTTATATGATATTATAAATTTATATGTTCTTACTATTAAGGGACATGCGACATCTCGACTGGCGAAATACAACTGTTTATAAGGGTAAAACGTTTCTCGAAATAAACTTACTCTAGACTCATTTTTTAGCTTAAAATAAACAGACTGTAGATTTTTTATTTAAAACTCTTTCAAGAAAAAAAGTCAAATACAAATTCACTAAATTCACTTTCACTCCAACTTGCTTAAATGTAGTCCTCTTCGCTAAGCCTAACTGCAGTTAGAATTTCGAAAATCTTGCACTTTTAAAAACAGTGCATACAAATACAAAAAAATTAATAAAAATGCAAACCGGAGCACTTAAGCAACACAATAAGTGCATTTAAAATATAGAGTGCAGTCTATTTACTAAAAAAAAAATTGCTCAAATGTAAACATTGCGTTCCTCATCAGGGCCAACCACAGCTAGAAAATTTAAAAACTGATGCAGAAGAACAAAAATAGGCAATAGGCATGTTTTTAACCGTATCTTTCTTTTACGTAATTATTATCATTTGTTTTAAGTAATTATTAGTTACGTAATTATTATAGGCCAGCAGAGTTGCAACCAACTCGTATTATACATTACACTACATTGAATTATTTAAAACGCATAAAATATAAATCAAATGCCTAAGGATTTAAAAAAAAGTTGTTTAAGTTCACGTACCTTTTACGAATCTCTTGTGACAGGTGATACACATTTTTTAAAAAATACTACACCAAATTTCTTCAAATATTGCTTATATCAAATATAACTTAAGAATAATAGGCAGTATTTTACATTCCACTTAAAAAGAAAAAGTATTAAAAATAAATTAGTAAAATATTTTGGAAATCATAAAAAGTATTAAATATTTAATATATCCAGTACTAAAGATCGCGAATTTTATATCCTGCATAGTTTTAAAGAAATAGGTAAGATAAATAACTGTAGAAGATATAAATCTTTCAAATTGAATAGCTTTTAAGAAAAGTATATCGAGAGTTAAAAAAAAAAACAACATATTTTGAGAAAATAAAAAAAATCTAAACACTAATAATTTATTAAAAAACATTTTATTATTTGTCTGCACCATAATTATCTTTAACTAACATTTCTACATCAAGCTGCTTTTGCATTATTAATTTATTTTTCTTTCTGGCCATTTTAGAAAGATTTTGGTAAGTGAGATAGGCCTCACGAATTCTATCGTAATTTATTTTCGCAAAGATTATAAAATTCTGCTTGTATTCATTAATAGCTCCATTGCTTTACTGTGGCTTTGTATACCATCATTAAAATATATTACCTATCTAATAAAACTAATTTTAACGTGATGACGCTCAGAAAAACAATTTTTGGTATGTATGTTCAAATGCAATTATTAAAATTTTCATTCGGGTTTTGAATTCTTCCATGAATGCACTTTGACAGTAGTTTTTTGACCAGAGAAACTTCCAAACACACTTTTAACAGCTAATAAAACAGGTTCTGGCAAACAACATATTTTTTACCAATTGATGTGACTTTACTGTAGCCACACCAAACATCTGTCCCTTTTAAGCTGGTAGGCGTTTACATTTACAGTGCTTGTTTACATTTTTTAATGAATGATTTCGATCTTTTAAAATTTCGAAACATGAATGAATTATATATTTTTGGAATCGTCTTAGTCTACTTTATTTTTTTTTTAGCCCAGAATTAAAAATTTTTGTCATATGTCCCCTTAAGCATATAAAGGCTTTCAATTTCTGGTTTCTTTCTTAAGCAGAATTTGAAATCACAAATGTATGAAATTTATATATTGTTTTGAAATGAACTGAAAACTTGGTTAAGTAAAGACAGTAAGAAGGCGATGTGTACAAACGAAACTGAAAGCGAGCATTAGTTTTAGATTTCAAATACATTAAAAAATTTAACAAAAATAATACATTTCTTTCTAAGTGAAGGTTTGAAAAATTATTTTGATAAGACTGTTTTCGAAATAAAGTATCAGTCGCATCATTCAGGAAGATCACCGTATTATACTCAACTTTGAGACTACGCTTGAGAAAACGCAGATGCTAATTCTGTTGTTGGGGTTAAGCCAAAGAGGGAAAAGTTTCACGCAGAACGCAAAGTTCTCCTCCACAGGTTGGAAAAGAAGAGTTAGTGAAAAATGCGAATAAATTAACGAATCACGCATGCACATACGGGGGCATATATGCATACAGCGTACACAAAATCATGTGTTCTTTTAGTTAGCTAATTAATTTTACGTTAATTCCTTTTAAAAAACTAAGAAATAAGTTGCATTAACGCTAAACAGTCTGTCAATGTATCGCTCCATTTAATGCACATGTTTGAGAACATTTCTTAGTTACAGAACTTTGTGTAAAGCTCGCCGGCGATATTAATGTTCTAGAGCTCAAAAATTTTCTTTCGCAGTAGCGTTCGCCGTCCTTTATTTAATTACATCGCAGTAATTATATTTAACGCAAATTTACATTTTTCTTGTCCGATAGCATGAATCGAAAGATGCATAGCAAACTTATAACACATATCAACTCGTAATATTTCTTTACAACTATTAACATAATTTTACATGACTAAGCACAACGTATTGTGTTTAGTAATTTACAGTCATTATTTAATAATCATATCTTTCATCCAATTAAATTGGTGGGTATTTCGACGACTATGGTGAAGATAGAAAATATTCTGATAAAGAGAACCAGTTTAGAGTATATGCAGAAAGATATCGTTAAGCAAATTTAATTCGTTCTGTAAAGTTTGAAGGAAAATAGTTATGTTAGGGAAAAGAATTCGTAAAATGTGCATTTTATTCTAAAAATACACTTTTACAAAGAAGATGAATTATATATATATTCATCCAAATAGTGTCAGCCGAAAACTTCGCGGCAAAAACATCACAGACGAAAACGTCGCGGAGAAAACAACACAAGGCGAAAACGTCGTAGTACAAAACATCGTAGGAGAAAGAAAGCAAAGAGAAAACATCGTGGTACAAAATAGCGTCATCGAAAATAAAGCTGTACTGTATTTTTAAACTTCGTAGTTTAAAAATATCGCTGTCTAAAATATCGTAATAAAAAATAAAGTAGCTACAAATCATCGTATGGCTACAACATTCCAAATATGCATTTTTCAGGTTTTGAAAGCATTTACAAATTGAAAATGTGTAGAAAATTAATTCAACTTATAGCACTTAATAGAATTTTAAATTTAAATAGTTAATTGACAAAGGTAATTAATAAATTACTCTTTCTTATAAAGATTTACTGGTACATTTTCATGAAAAATACAGACTAAAAATGTTTAGGAAAAGGAAGATAAATAACTACATGAGGTCGCCTCTGTAAAAATTGCTCAATTAATTATCAAATTACTTTCTTTCATGTTAGTTAATCTGATACTGTTTTGGTGAAAATTATAGCTTGTTTAGTTTCTGTTTATTCTTAAAGTGTCGTTAGCATCTCTTGCGCTTTTAAATCTTTATGCTAATATACATTTACAGCTTTTAAAACCTGAAAAACGCATGTTTGTGATGTTATCGTCAAACGGTGATTTGTAGATACTTTATTTTTTTACCACGATATTTTCGACGACGATGTTTTTAAACCGCTTTATTTTCGGCGACGATATTTTGTAGCATGATGTTTTAGAACTACGACGTTTTTTCTTTGCTTTCTTTTTTCCCACGATGTTTTGTACCACGATATTTTCGCCTTGCGTTGTTTTCTCAGCGACGTTTTCGTCCGCGATGTTTTTGCCACCATGTTTTCGGCTGTAACCACCCAAATTAAATTCTCAATCGCTTTTTTTTAAATTTACAGCCTAATTTTGATAAAGAGATAAAATATTCTCTCTAAATTTCTTGGGGATTGGCTTCTGAAAAATTTATTTTGAAACGTGCATGTCTGAAACATCTGACAAATAGGTTTGGTGGAAATCATACTTCAGCTTTTCGCTGTGTAAAAGATCGCATCAAGTTATAAATGGGAAAGAAGGATAAGTCATCAAAGACAGTTATAAAATTACTCCACGAGAAGTTTTCTATAGTTTAATTTAAAATAATGAATAATCCCTTGGCCCATAGTTTGCGATACACTAATCACATTTGGAGAGATAGACCGTTTTTTATGGCTTCTAAATTCCTTACTCTGTTATCAGCTGTACAATTGTCAATAACTAAAGCCTTTTTCTATTTTTATGCGAAAACTTTGCTTCTAAATTCTTGACTCTTCCATAGTTTTCATAGGTTTTCTTCTTCCATAGCTCTGAAGTCAACCAACTTTGGAGTTGGCGTCTTAGCTCCCTGGTGAAATTTTTAAAGCCCTAAAACACCGGGGGTTTTGGATTTTACGTATAATGACAATAAGTTTCAACTTCTCACTGCCATCTATGTTGAATTCCAACCATATTCCCCCTACCCTTAAATGTATTTTTTCTTTTTGAAAGAAAGATTTGTCAGGCAGCATTCTGTAAAACAATCTACATTTCTACATTAAAAACGTCACTTAGACCCTATTGTTTGCATATTTCATTAATCTTCGTGTTTATCCAGTCCACAACAACTTTTTGATCAACGTCAGATGTTCATTCCTTGAATTTTTTGAATTGTACGTCATGCCTTATCTTCATACTTTCCAACTATCTGTTTCTAGCTGCAAAGCTTTCTTCTGCAAGTTCGGCAACAATTTGAAAAATTTTCTCCTTCAAAGTTAAAGTGGAAATCCGCACATTTTGTATCTTATCGTATTTTATCCAGGTAAATAGAACTTTCTCTATTATATAGGGAGGCACTCGTTGTCATTTGATGATGAAATGTCTTTTAACGATGTTCGAGTAATTCCATAAGCTTTTGTAGATGACGCTTTCGACTAATATGTTTTTTAAAAGTCCTTGATACTTTTCCTTTTTCTAAAAATGCTTGAATTTTACGCTTTCCTAACATTCAACTGAAAAGTACGAATGTTCAAGTTTCCGCTTTCGAACTAAAGAAAACCAGGAATGACTCAGAAACACTTCGAGTTGAATACGCCGAGAACTGCCAATCTGTATGTTTTCTCACAAATGCCGAAGGCACAAACAGGCGTCCAGTTACTACGTGCATTGAGTGGAAGGACTGACAATGTATTGTTAACTCCCTTTTTCTAAGGCTACAGTAACTTTTATCTGAAAATATCTAAAAAAAAGTAACTTATCTTGCTCATGAAAACTGACGATTTAAACCGATATTACACTTTAAGATAACGGTTTATCAGACTTCGCAAAACTGATGGTTTAACAATTATTACTAAAAATAAAATACAGATTTAAAATGGTAAGAGGTGTATTATTGTTCATAAATCTCTCAGTTTGCTACGCAGTAAAATTTGTAAAATGGCAGATCTCTAGAAACTGCTAGCAGCTAGACGTAATGTAATGTAACGACTCGAAAAGCCTGGAAGGTTCCGTTAAAAAAAAAGGCTGTGTAAAAAACTGCTTTAGTCTCACATTAACCACAAAACTCAAATGAAAGAAAAATCATAGTATTCAACTGCATTAATTCATCTGATATGATAATGGGATTAATTGCTGGTTTCTCATTTTGTACTTTAATTATGAATTTCTAAATTTTGGTTTATAGAAACTTCCTACGCAGTGACAAACAAAACCAAACTGCTTTACAATCCCAAGCGAAGGAAGAAAAAGTTAAAAAATTCCTTTAAATGCCTTTTTCTTATATTTCGAGTGAAACGGAAAGACAGCTCTGAAGCTGACATTATTTTGATGCTTATTCTAAACACAATAACAATTTTAGATTATTTTTAGAAGATTTTTAGATAATGTTCATCAAAATTTATGAAATTATGCAATTAGGATTACTTTATTAAAATCACAACAATACAAAATGCAACCGTAGAAGATTACTTTCAGTAAAACTTCAGTAAATGTCTGCTATAAATAAATAACTAAATAATAAAATAATAGATTCCAGAATATGTACCGGTTTTTATATTATATTATACTTGGTATTTAGAATGTAATTCAAATTATCATTTTATTAGCAAAATATCAGTTTAGATACCGTCAATGAAAGGTGTAATTTATTTCAAAAAGAATTAAGAATTTAAACAGAACTGTGCTCAGTATTATGAATTTCATACTTTCAAATGCAGTGTTCTCAGTTACATCTACAATAGCAACTTAATTATAAAATCTATTTCTCTCCCTCTTCAAATAATGCCCACCAGCGGCCGAGCGGTAACGTCGCTGAACACTGGTAGTTCGGTCCGAGGTTCGAATCCCGCGAACGGGCTGGCTGCATGGGTGTTTTCGTGGTTTTCCCCACGTGTAACGTGCATACGAGCCAGTTTCCCTTAAAAAGTCCTCCACGAAGGCATCCCTCCCTTAAGGCAGATAGCCCTCGAGTGCTTTGCCGTAATCTAATAAGCCAAGCCCTCTTCAAATAAGATTTGTTAAATTATCACTTTGATGTTGCAAATCGAAAGATTTTATTAATAAAGATTTTAAATTAAATAATATATTAATAATACTTACTTGCGATATTGCTACTTAATGGGACGACGATATTAACTCATATTATTTAAACTTTAATTTCCTAAGTAAGCAAAATCAAAAGCTTAAATAATAATAATAACCAAAAGGAATAGATACCGAATAACTAGTTCGTTTTAAGAGTTTGTTCGAAAAGCTTTGATCTCTTGTGGTTTCCGTGCTGAATATATAAACTAATGTTCTTAACTTTTATTGCTGGGAGACTAGTAAAAATCTAGTTGAACTTCATCTAAATTCTGTTCTTGAACTCCTCTTCTAGAATTACTAACTTAATAGTTTTAGTGAATGCTATGTTCTCCACAGACAATATCAGAAGAGGTTTCGTCTAAGAATCTTCTCCTGAATCGTTTAAATGCCGCTTATCCTCCAAGTAAACCGAAATTTATCCAACTCCTCCGTTGATTCAAAGCTGGGAAATCGGTCGCCGTCAAATATAAGGACTCCACTTGTTCCGGTCCCCGAAGCACACTAAGGAACCAGAGAGTAAACGAATCTCTGGGCCCCATAAAAGCCCTTTTGTGTCTCATATTACAGAGGGCGTAAAAAAGGAGAAAAGAACGAGAGAGGGAGAGGAAGATGGAAAAGAATTCGGCGCGGAAAGAATGGAAATGAATTCTGATGCGCACTTTCCTGGAAAATATTTTCTTCTGCCATATTGAATTCTAAATCAAAAAGAATTCGCAAACAAATGCAACGATTTTGTGGCAAATCTATTGGCTAGAATGACAGAATTGGAAAGCTGAAAATTGTTTATTGAAAAGAAAAAAAAAATCACATTCGTATTGAAAGGCCTCTAGTAGATGTTTATCTCGGCTCGCTCTTTCTGTCAGGCCTTTTGTGAAAATTCTTCTATTTTTCTTCCTATGGCAGCAAATTGAAAAGAATTAATACATTTAAGAACAAATTCCGTTTCATGGTAATGTATGTAAAATTAAATAAACTGTCTGAAATTGAATTCGCTGTTAATGGAACAAAGTAAACATATTTCTACATATTTTTTGAACATGTTAACGAAATAAATAAATTGAACATTAAATAAACATGTTAACGACAAAAGTATACCAGAGATTCACTGCCATCGGCGCATTGTCGCAAGCTTTAAAAGGCTTAGACTGATATTCGTTTTATCTCGACTGACGTTCTTGATATTCTTGTTATATGATAAACTCTTGCTCGTTAGGGCTAAATTAGACAGGCGTTTACCGCTTTCAAGTCATTATAAATCTTCATTCGTTCACGGAGATCCGAAAACAAAATGTTTAAAAAAGAAAGCAGAAAGAACTAGATGAAGTAAAAAAATAACAAAAATCACAGAATAAGAGAAAAAAATAGATAAAGAAAAATAATAACAGAAAGAACTAGATGAAGTAAAACTTTCAAGTAAGGAAAATTCTCCTTTATTTTATTTTAGTAGTTTGTCGTTTTTCTACAAATTTACTGGCAAGTAACGAAGCGATATTTATGATAAAATCATTTAAAATATGTCTACATTATAAGCAATGAATATAGATTTCTGTAACGTGTTATATTCCTTTCAGAAAGTTTTATCTTTCAAATGCCAAATTCTTTAATCCTTATAAGCGCTTATCTATGTATTGCTAACTTTGATGAGAATCGCACAGTTTCAGTTTTTGCTCTAAAATAGATTGTCTGTTGGTTATAATTTTGTAATTGGTTATAATTTTGTAATTAATTGATAAAGTCACTGTATCAAAGAATCAATATTAGTAAAATCTTCTTGACAGGTTATTTCCTAATTTTGATATCCTTGTCAGGCTATTTTCTAATTTCGATAACCTCGTCAGGCTATTTCCTAATTTCGATAACCTCGTCAGGCTATTTCCGAATTTTGATAACCTCGTAAGGCTATTTCCTAATTTTGATAAATAGCAAAATTACCAGTTTTGTATTTAATTGACAAAAACATTTTATTCATATACATCTATTTTTGACTTTATTGTTTACGTAACGATTGTTTTGTTTACGTAACGAAACTGCTTAATATATGATCTCAATAACAGTATTAAAAAGTACCATGGATAATAACTGGAACCTTGAGGAGTTGAGGTTGCTTGATAATGTTAAAAAATATACAAAGCATATTTCTTCTATGTACTAAAGAGCATTTTGAATTCTGATACATGTTTGACACCTTTTAAAAGGACTGCATTTCACTCAAAATATAAACAGAAGGATAATTTGCACAGTATAAAATAAAATGTTAAACACATTACTAAGTACAGAGGCAGTATTGTATTATATGGAGTAAGTACTTATTTCTTCAATCAGCTAAGACTAAATACTCAAGGATCAGTGAAAGTGCAAAGATCCATAAATTTGTTCTCTATAATATTTTTTATTTCATTTAAGTTTTTCTCTATTTCCTAGCTCTTACTTCTGTTCTGAAAATCACGCACAGATTTTAAGCTTTGTGAAGTTACTTAGGCAAGGAACTTCGGAAATAGATACAATAGACTGACTTTTTTTCCTGCCTCACTTTTGTTGGCCAGATCGTTTTCAAGAGCTTGTTTTCCGTAAATCAAATTTTCGTTGAAAATTAGGGAAACATACATTGTAAGCTGTTCTGAGATAACAGATTACATCTAGAAAATAAAGGGAGAAATAAGTGTCCTGCTAATCATAATTTTGGAAGAGCTCAAGCTTATGCATCAGAAGTGTTTGATACAGCTTTACTTTCTGAATCGTAGTCGCTTGTTTCACTCACTTCACTTGAATCGAAGTCACTCGTAAGTACTTGTTTCATTTTCATTTGTTTACATAAATCTGGAATGATCAACTCGAATGTGGACACGGAACACGTTTGTTACTGAAATGATGCTCAAAGAGTTGGGGCAAATTGATAACGCAGAACTTGTGTAATAAATACACAATGAATTGGATACTGGAAATAGTGAGGAGAAAGACGCGCAGAACAACAAAAAACCCTTCAAGATTTTAGTAAGTGTGTAAAAAAATTAGGTTATTTCGAAGCAGGAGACATGAAAAATGAGCAATGCCCTTGCCGGGGCTCGAACCATGGACCTCTCAAATACGCGTCGAGAGTGCTGACCATTACTACACGAATGCATGCTAAGAAGGCTGGAGAAATGTCTTATAAGTGAATTTAATGGGAATAGGTGCTTTCGAGAAAATACTGTGAGAAGAACTCAAAAAGCGAAATTACTGATGGTGGACTTTGTATATGTAAAAACGGGAAAATTATGCATCGATTTGCAAAACAGTTTAAATGTCATTGATATTAACTTTATGAAAAAAGGTTTGAAATTATTTCAAAACAATAGCTGCGGAGAAAAGAATAAGATTTTTTTAACTAAACAAATAAATACTTGATAAATATTTACACTTTTATATAAACACAAATATACATACATATTTTGAACCTGTTTTACAGCATATAAAATATGATTTCCTATAAGTTTTCAGATTAAACGGGTTTTTATCGCAAGAAAATGTTTTTTGTCAGATTAAAAGGAAGTCATCGAAACTTTATTTATATAATATAATATTCTAAGCTTTTATTAAACTGTTAAATGCTGCGATTCCTGAAAGCATGAATTCCTTTTGTTTATACCAAAAAGTAAACCTATAAATTTAATTGGAAGATTCTGTTATCTATTAGTTTTCCTTTATTTTTATTTGTAGAAATCTTATATGTGATTCAGAAAGATACTGAGTTTGAACCACTTTTCTTTTCCGCCATGAAAGATAAGATTCTCTTTCCAGTTAAGCTACTCTTCAGGCTGGAAGCATATTACTTAGGAGTATATAGATAAGGTATTAACAACTAATAAATGAATCGGAATCGCATTACTTCAGAATTCCCCTTTGAGAGCAACGGGCGTTTCCCTTCTAACAAAATGTTATCTCCTCTTTCTTGTGTGAAATATTTGTTGATCCTAAGGGACTAATTTGCTCTATAATTACAGAATTATTTGATTACATTATGAAATGTAATCAATAAAGTATACATTTTATACTTAAGAACTTTTTACTTTAATTATACATTTTATACTTAAGAGCTGTATCTTTGTTATTAATCTATTACCATACATTTCCAAATTGAATGAAAAGCAAAAAAGCAAAGTTTTCAGTCAGGATACTGAAAATCTGAATTCTATATTTCAATAAAAAAATCAAGCCATGCTAGTATTTTTATGCTATGAGAAGTATGAGTGAATATTTCAGAAAATTAAAGTACATTCAGTTTATACTTTTATCTGTGTGAGAAACTCTGCGAATATCATGTTGTTGATTTTTTGTTGTATTATTAGTTTTTGATTATATATTTCTTCTTTTCTGCGATAATTTATTTATAACTATATTCTTTTAATTCAATAAGATGAAATGTAAGACTAATACCTGTTCTGAAAGGGGTAGCTTTTAGGTTTCGTGAATGAAATTGACTTATATCATACATGAAGAAAAATTTATGTTGAGATGTCATACAACTTAAAATCTACATTGGGACACAGGGACTAATATTTAATGATTTTACACACTTGGTCATTAATGGACACTCTTAAATTCCAAGTTTGCTACTGATCTGCAATGGCGGTTAACATAATCGAAAACTTTATAACACAATCACTATTGATGTACCACATTTTTAGAGTATCGAGTTCATTACGCTATTTTAATTTTTGGTTTACATTTGTTCATTAGGAACTTTTGGTTTTGATGTTGGGAACTGAAAGAGTAGATCGATTTGAACAGTTTCTTTTCTGAATAATTGATGACTGAAAGAGACAAAGACACCAATTCTTAATCACGGGCAATTTATGAATAAAACCATTGCACGGATAGATCTAGCTCTCTTTTACATGAATAAAAAATCTGATGTGTACACCACATGACTTCCTTGTACAGAATATTAAATTATACGCATTTGTTTCTTGAATTTCATTTAAATCTACTTCATCGACAGCGCATAAAACACAATAGAATAAATGCACTCTTTAAAATTCACTATATTTGTTTACTATAACGATACTCTGAATGCACAAAATTTATATCATTTGAAGAATTATCTTATCGTTGCCACATGTTCTATTCAAATACTATAATAAAGCTAGAACGATGTATGAAAGAAATTAAGCAAAAAAATCAGAAAAGAAACAGTTTTTCACAGACGATTTAGTATTTCTCATTCAATTAATTCAGTTCTCACTTCGCGACAAGGCAAAAATACATAAAAACTCAAAATATCTGTATTAAAAATTACGAAGTAAATCTTAAACACTTATTTCCTCGAAAAAATTCCAGAAAGGATTAAGCATGATTTAATTCGCAATAATAAATGAAGGCGTTATTTTTGTTGTTGCGAAGCTTAGTCTCTCTAGATTGGCAACAAATCTACAATTCTGCCGTTTCAAATGTAAACAAGTATGTCCGTCATGTTATTTAAAACTTAACTGCACTTAAACAGCTTTTAAATTGTTGATAATTGTACAAATATTGCTTCCAGAATTACGAAAGGCATAAAAACCTTAACCGGAAGATAAAAACAACATAATTCAATCTTTAAATTGCAAAAAACATAATTGAATCTTTAAAAGCAAAAAATGTACAATTTACAAACATATAAGAGTAAAGAAACTGAGATCACTGTGCCGAGTAACAGAGTGGATATATATATAAATATATTTATATACGTTTGGTGCGGCCGATTGCAACCAAAATACGAGGTGCACATCTACATGTTATAGCAGCCCTATATACAAAATTTCAACATTCTGAGGCTACTCGTTTTCGAGTTATGCGAGATACGTACGTACATACGTTCGTACAGACGCCACGAAAAATTCTCTTCAGAATTAATTTTAAAGCAGTTTTATAATTTTTTTGGAGGAAGCGAGCCTTTTATTCTGTCCTTACGTACAGATATCACGCAAAAACATCGTTAAATTGCATTCGATAGCGGTCAAATGGATATTTTCGTTGAAATATGCTGCCTGAAACTTTTCGCGATTACAATACTTCCTTTTTACTTCGTACAAGGAAGTAAAAAAGTTTCTCCGAATTTAACTGTGAGAAATTAAATTAATTTGGCGTCTATATGAAAATGTTGAATTAATACATGTACGGATGTATACAAATGTATGTAGATATATATAACATTATGTATATGTATGTATACATATATAAGATACATGTATACATACATGAATATAATACGTATGTATACATATATAACATCTATGTATACATACATATATATGTATACATATAATCACGAAGTTTAGTTTGAATGCAAGTATTTAACCAACAGTATGAAAATAGAATTGCACAATTTAAGAGAGTAAAAAAGAAGTTAGAAATTTTGAAATAAATAAAACATTTGTTTACTATTTTGATGCTTATTTTGAGCAGCAAAAATATGCGTAATTAAAAACAATTGAAAGCGACGATTTGTAATTAAAGCGTGCTATAATTAACACGATTTCATTTAAAAGATTATAATTAAAGCGCGCTATAATTAAAAAAACATCTTATAATTAAAAGTCATGGCAATCTCTTTCGAGAAAAGGTTCTTATTCATCATCTGTAAACAACTATCCTAACTCTTTATTTATTAAATTAAAATGAAATATTAATAGACTTAATATAAGTATGGGAAGTGCATAAAGTATATCAATAGAGGACTATATTCACTGCCAATTAAGCGTTACTTTAGTAAAAACATTGGAAGTATTTACATAAAATTATAATAACATAACTATTTTGATTTTTAGCAGTTTAAATAACCCATAAAATTAAATTTCATCCATGTTTTTCAAATATTTGTGTATCATGGTTTAATAATTTTCGAAACTTTAATAAAAATTTTCAAATTAAGCAATCAGTTTATTTATATTCAATTAATTATGCTACAATAAAATTGTTAAAAAAGGACTTTTCTTGTATAACAGAAGCAATAAGAATGCACAAACAAAGATTTTAAACTAACAGTTTATTGCCTTTTATGAGAAATATGCGAAAAAAGTTTACCTAATTTTGTTGTCTTATTGGCGGCCGAGCGGTAAAATCGCTGAACACTGGTAGTTCCGACCTGGACTCGATTCCAGGCGAATGGGGCTGGCAAAATGGGTGGTTTCGTAGTTTTCACCATGTGTAAATTGTATATGAGCCAGTTTCACTTAGAATGTCCTCCACGAATGACCTTCCTCCCCTTAAGCAGACAGCCCAAGTGTACTTTACCATAATCAACTAAACCAAACCAAGCCAAACTAATCGTATTTCCATACAGTTGTTGGTGGAATGATTCTAACAGTGAAATAAAATTACTCGAAATTAAAGTATTTCGATTTTATGATTTTTGTTTGAATTGCCCTATTTTCAGAAGGATTGGAGTGCATTATTTGATTACCGCTAATCGGACTATCTCAGAACGATTTAAAAGAAAAGTCATTTATGCGCCAGAAATGCCACTAAACGCAAAACAGTTTTCTATTAAGTAAATAAGTGAAAACGTGAATATAAACCATGCATTAAATTCATGAAATGGAAAAAAAAAAAAATAGTGGCAAAATAATGCAGCAACATCAGTATTCAGAAGAGTTTAAAAGTTTACCATATTTTCTCTAAAATTGTTTTCACTATTTTGCAGTGGTAGGTCATTTAGTGGATATCTATAAAATACCAAAATCCTTATACAAGGAAACAAGATTATATAATATTAAAAAAGCAAAAACTAATTTTCCCATGTTATCGATTCTTCTCATATCGATAATTATATTGTTGTAAAACTCCCTAAATGAATTCAGCACATTTTTGTAAATCGTTTACATACTTGCAAGAAATGTTTCACATATATTATTGAATGGTGAAAATGTATTGATTTGAAACCTGCAGGGAAAGAGTATAGAAGTTAAAAATAATATAAAAGAGAATATTTTAAAAAGGGAACTGAAAATAATAGCAGCCCGCATCGAAATGAGTTCTAGAAGGTAGACGACGGAGAATTTAAAGGTTTCTTCCTCCTAGAGATACTGTCATGAACTCCCTTAATTAGAGTTTTTTGAAATCTAGATTTATTGGAGATGATATTATAAACTTGCAGTTTCTCAGAATCAGTAGTTATATATATGGAAAAGAATAACTTTTGACATACGTCAAACAACTATACGGGACTTATATACTTCAAAGATAAATTCTAGCTCAATGTAGACAATCAGGTGATTTACAGCCTTATCTTACACTAAAGTAAGACAGAACTCGATGATGTTTTAAAATAAACCTTTTTATTAGAATTTCAATTTATAACTTACACGGCTTATGTAATCATCACATTTCACTGCATCTTGAGATATTTAGTAAAACTTAAACGTTCGCATAGAAGTTAAATAACTAAAATGTGCTATTCACACTGCAAATACCTAAATGACTCAGTCCTCTAATCACGCAAGCAAATACGGCTAGCAAAAGGCTAATGCGAGTTCAGGTAAATATAAGAGCTGGGAAAAATGGATCGAAGACAGTCAGCGGTCGCTGCCAAAAGCTCTTCTTTAACTTGAAGAACTCTGTTCTTATATGCATTAACTAATTCGAATCCTGATCGCCCAAAGTATAAGTGGCAATAAAAATAAAACAATTAAATGATGGGTTAATACACATAAAATCGAACTCAGTCGCATTTTATTTTTGGAATAAACGGACAGATGATATGAAATAAAATATTTCATTTTCGGGTTCAAAAAAGTAATATAATGCATATATGCTATCAACGTTTTCTAAGACACATTATGTGAACGCCTATGAATTCTTTCATAAAATTTAACAATTAAACAGATTTAATTATCTTGCATTCAACTAATTTAAACAGCATTTAAATTATCTTGCAAAATTTTCAAGTATGTACCAAACAAAAAATTTTTAATCTTTGCTTTCTTATATTCTGTAATGTCAAGCTTCTTTCTATTGTTTTAACGATCATCGTGAAAGCAATGTATTGTAATATATCTTCTTCCTTATTTTAGATAAAAAGAAGACATCGCTTAATGTGATCGCGTTTAATGTTATCATTCGGATAATATTACCGAGCTGGCAAAGTCCTACCCGTTTATAGACGAGAAAACGTGGAAAATGCATAGCTTATTGGGATCAACAATTTGGTTCAATCAAAATATTACACGAATCAAAATCTTATAAGAGAAATCAAAATATTATAGGAGAAATTTTCTAAGCTGAAGTAAAGTTGCCAAATAAGTTCAAAATAGAATATAAACCTTTTTAACTGACAGAAAAATGTCACCAAGCGAGTGATTATGTCGAAGCAACTTAGTTTGGATTTTAGTCAACTACTTAAAATTAAGCTCCCCCCCAAAAAAAAGCCTTATTTTGAATTTTGATGTAGATTTTTAACTGTATCGATTTTTAAGGCGAACAGATACCTGTTCTTTAGAAGGAAAAAAAACTGCAGAATATCTCCTTAAAAAAAGAAAGAAAGAAAAAGACCTAATTTTAAATTCTACATTGGCATGTTCCCTTCCAGTGAGGGATGCTCTCCGATTATTGCGATTAGGGGTATAGCATCAGTCAAATAATTTCTAGAAATGTTATGAACAGTTCATTAATGAACTTTTGCATTTTTCTAAACAAATGCTGTGAATATACTTAGTTATACTCTTTTGGTTATATTTATATTAAATTAGTTGAATTCTATTGCTATTTTAAATGCTATTTTTTCTTGTTACTTAACCGTATCTTACGGTTTATGCTATAAGGTATTCCTCCCGCCTTCTTAGCGTGTCTTCGTGGTGTAGTGGTCTGCACGCTGGGCGCGTACTCCAGAGGTCCGTGGTTAGATTACCGGCGAAGGTGTTGCTCATTTTTCACATCTCCTGCGTTCAAAAAAATATCCTAATATCTCTACAGTGCTATCAAAATAAACTCAGAGAAACGTTATCATCTTAAGCAGCGACTACTGTTTCCTGATTATCCTATAAAATTTGATATGTATTTAATTCTTCAGCAGTTCCTGCATAGAGAAAAATCTGAAATCTGATAAAATTTGTCATGGAATGAAAGCACGAGATTACGAAAGGACAGTAACTTTCATTTACAATCCGCTTTTTACCCATAGTGATAAAAGATAACTTGATACATCCGAAAGCATAAAACAAAAGAGGCAACAAATATAAAAAACTCCTTTTCAAAATGTCTTAGAAACAAAATTGGTAATGCGTTTTCGTTTAAATCGTTAAATTCAAATATTATCTTTTTGATATAACCAGCTACAGTAAGACCCCGCTTAACGCGGGGGATACGTTCCATCAAAGTAGAGCGTAATGCGAAACAGCGCTAAACGAGGCTATCTTTACATGTAAATATTGGGGTTAGGGGAAGATGGCTAGGAAATTGGTTAGGTATTAAATTTAAAAAGTATGTTTTTTTAATAAAAATAAAACCAAACTTTTATTTCTTAAAGCCCAAATTAATACCACATTATTATTTCTTGCAAAAATAAAAACAAAATATAAATAACAAAACGAATATTCTTAAAAAAAACAAATAAAATTCTCAGTCAGTCATATTTAGTTAGCCTTCCGCCTTTTTTAGTGTTCTGCCATTTTGTGACAAAAGCATCTAATGTTGTTTGCCTTTTTCTTTTGCGTTGTTCTCTTAAAAGTTCTTCATAAACAGATAGAGCATCTCCAACACCACGCCTTACTTTTGAGCTCCTGTCAAAATTCGGATCATTTTCAATGAATTGATCCATTATTTCAGTTATGGTAGACAAACTCCTTTTTACAAACGCCATCGAAAGTTCTTTTTGCTCTTCTTCTGAATCACTGCTGTCAACATTTTTGTTTTCTTCTTGGTCAGTTAATTTAATTCCTTGAGCTCATCATTAGAAAGACTAGCCGCTGCTTCTTGAATTATTTCTTCGACATCTTCCACATTTACCCCTTCAAAATATGTCTGTACAATACCACACCAAACAAGACATACAAGTACACTCTTTCGGATATGTATTTGAAACCTATCGCTGCATAATATTTCGGGGAATCCCCGTATGCTGCGAGCGATTTCGTGGAATCCCCGGGTTGAAATAAAAGAGCGCTAAACCGAAACAGCGCTAAACGAAACAGCGTTAAGCGGGGTCTTACTGTACTCTTATTTCTGACTTACACCGGTAAATGTCAACATTCACCATGCACTAATGGTGAATGTTGAACATATAAGAATATTATATTTTCTTCTTCGTAATTCAGTCGCGAAAACACGCACTTGAGAACATAAGAACTTAAAGCACACAGTACATTCAAAAACGCACTTGAGACTCAGAATAAGAACTTAAAACACGCAGTACATTCAAAATGAGAAAGGAAAATAATAGAAGTTATAAACTTACCAAATTATGTGATTCAAATCTTATTTATTGCAATAACTTAAACTATTATGACACTTTGAATTGCACAAGAGGCCTTTGCTTTTAAAACTGCATTTATTTGTGGAACACTTCCTTTTGGAATGGCAGCGTGTACATATACTCCTCTCTTTTCGACCTACACCAGAGCATATCTGTGATTGTCGACATACACCGGTGAGAGTCCGAATGTACAAGAATGTAAAGAAATATTCGATTTTTCACCGACGTATTTGGTGAATGTTGACATTCTCCGGTGAAAGTCTACATTCTCCAATTTCGGTCTTTCACGGTAACATATATATATATTATATTATAATTATATAAGTCAATCAAAGGCCCACCAGCGGCCGAGCGGTAAAGACGCTGAACACTGGTAGTTCGGTCTGAGGTTCGAAACCCGCGAACGGGCTGGCTGCATGGGCGTTTTCGTGGTTTTCCCCATGTGTAACGTGTATACGAGCCAGTTTCCCTTAGAAAGTCCTCCACGAAAGGCATCCCTCCCTTTAGGCAGATAGCCCTCGTGTGCTTTGCCATAATTAAATACACCACACACCACACCATAAGTCAATCAAAGGTTACTTTTTGTTTCATTTCAAATGTCATATTTTTATGTAAAGTAGGTTAGAAATTATAAATGATTTTTTGAGAAACAACCTAATGAAACATCTTGTTTTTGTTATTTGATGATGTCGTATGAAAATTTAGAACATTACTTGTAATACTGTTTTCAAAAAAACATAATCAGTCACCTTTGTTGGAAAAGAACGCAATCAATTAAACTTTAGTGATCAAAAACAAAAAAGTTGCGCATGCTAAGTTATCAGTAAGTAAAACTGAATATTTAGTTTACGGAATATGTATTAAATGTACACAAACAAGATCAAAACTTCCAAAACCACTAGTCGGAGTCCTGATATTTCAGAATTTTGTATACTAACACTCGTACACCCAAAGAAATTTAATCATTAGAAAGAACTATATAGCGTTAGGAAATCTCAAGAAATTAAATAAATGACCAAAAACAAATAAGTACAAAAAAATGTTAAAAGTTATTCAGAGTAATAACGGTCAAGAGTTTACAGAACGTTAATTTTATAAAATTTTATCCGATGAATTTAAAAGAATATACTTTTTGTGCCCTACAGACTGCAACGAATTCAAAAGAATATAGGTTTTTGTGCCCTACAGACTGCAACAAAATATAACAGTTAAAAGTGCGCATCGCAGGATCCTTACGGGCATGGATCTCCAGTAGCTTACTCAAGAGATAGACGTATACAGGAAAAGTAAACTACAAATACCTACAATGGATATGGTTAAAAATGCTTTGTATATCTCTTTTATGAAAAACTGGAAAGTAAAGCTTTTGCTTTAACAATGACAAAGGAAGAGTAGGCAAATTTCATGAAAGAACATAGTTTTATTCGTATATATATGAAATATATTATGTATTATATATGAAAATTTGGAAAGCAAAGAATAATTCGAGTGGACGACTTTCGATCAATTTAACTGAGCAGTAAGATAAGTGATCAACAACTGATTAAATAGACAGTTTTTATACCTGTAAATAAAGATGCTTCTGGCAATGAAAGTAAAGAAATGCCAAACGCGGGGAGAACAATTTCTGTGGAAAATTGCAATCAAGATAAAAGCTTGGTAAAAAAGACTTCGTAGATGTGCCATTTAAAGAAGTAAAATTCTCGGTAGACCGAGAAGAGAACTATTGACAACAAGGAGTAATAGCCGGGAAAATCTTCCAGATCCAAAATATCCATTACGTGTATTAATGGGTATCAGTTAATCAGAGAAACACTTCAAAGTATGCTTTTACTCTTTTTTTTTTAATTTACTTCAAATGTTTTTCCTAAGTTTATAAGAAGTCAAGAGTACTTAATTTCATAAGAAGTGGGATAATATTTAAGATTTAGAAAAATAGAATAGCATGAAAATTGAGAAGTATTTGTTTAATAATTTTATTAATTAAGCTTGACTGAAACTGCATTCTTACATACCCGCGTTTTCCTCCACGTTTACTCTCATTAAATATCAGTCCAATATATGACTGTATAAAATGTTTCATTAGTAATTTAGCATGATTATTAAATTTTCCAATGATTTATAAATATCTTGTAGAGACGTTAGTTTATTTTGAAGCATGAAACATGAAAATTGTGCAATGCTTTCGCATGGACTCGAACCCTGTACCTCTCGAATACGCCCCGAGTATGCTGGCTATTACACCCCGAAGGCATGCTAATAAGGTGGAAGAAATACCTTATATACTCCCCCTGTTAAAGGGCAGCTGGGGATTAGGAACCCAATCGCCAAATCCTGTTGGAGGAGAATTATCACCCACCACCTTTTTTTAAGTTCGGGTGACACTGTAGAGACATTAGGTTATTTTGAAGCATAAAACACGAATTTGTGCAATGCCCTCGCCTGAACTCTAACCCTGGACTTCTCGAATACGCGCCGAGTGTGCTGGCCATTACACCACTAACGCGTGCTAAGAAGGCGGGAGAAATACGTTATAATCTTACATAGCTATTCATCACTTAGAGGAAACCAGAGGATTACTATCTTAATGGAAGACAAAGAGAAAATTAATATTAATTAAAATTTACGTTTTACTTCGTTACGTTGCTTCACTTTGTCACCTTAGTAAACCAAAGTTATCTTTTACAATTAAGTTCTATCCAGCAGATTATTTGGAATTATTTACGTGTAGTTGTTTCTATGTTCAAATTTACACACTTTTTTGTTAAGATGCTACTCAATTTCAAGGTGAAAGAACATCGAGCTTAATAACGTAAATTAAACTTTCAATACACATTAAGCCTCATATGTGAATTTCGGATCATGAGCCTGATTGATTTAAAATTAACTTCAAATAACTTCATTTCTAACACTTAACTTCAATTAATTTCTCTTTAAATCAATTAACTTTAATTAACTTCTTTTCTAAAACTCTATAATGTGATTAAAGCGAAGGGACTTAAATGATATAGATATAATTAGAAAATAGATTGGAGGATGATACTTTCCATAGTCTGACATTATGTAATGCATTCAAAATATGGATATATCAAAAATGAACAAGCCCATACCCAAAGACAGAGATTGCGAAATGATTAATATAATATAAATAGCTTATAATTAAATAATTTTTTACTTTGTTTAAAGGTATTCCTGCACATCAAGCGTTCAAGCAAGTGGTTACATCATGCATCTGCAGATGTCTCGAAGGAAATTGTCATAACTTAAAATTTAATTTTCCCATTTTAAATATTTAAATTTCTGTCTGCTTTTATATGTAAGAATAAAGGACTCGAACAATTCAACATCTTCTGAGAGAATAATAAACATATTTGTTTTGAAAATGCAATTGAATTGCAGTAGTTGTTTTTTTAAACGCATTAATACTGAAAAATGAGGTAAAAAGTAATTATCATTGCATTATAGTTTAAGACAAAGTTAAAAAGTTAATTAACGATATTAACTGTAATGATTACAGTTAAACAGAGCCTTCTAAACACGCATTTAAGCTAATGTACAGAATGATACCAAGTCGGTGTTATTGCACTATATAATCATAACAGATATAAGTTAATGCATTTGTCTTAGATTCCAGATATAGAATAACTTAAAAACTGAAATTTGCTTTTGTAAGAACAAAGCTAATCGCAATAACATTAAATATACAAATGTTTTTAAATCCTATACATTCATTTCAATGATTATTACACTATAAAGCAAAGATTTGTTTATTTAAAATGTTTCTCATGAACAAAAAAATCAAACTACAAAAGCACAGCATAGAGTTTGAACCATCCTAGATTCACAGTTGAATTAGAACTAAATTCTATTTGAGCTTTCATATGTTAAAAAATAAAGTTAATAAATTATATATATATTTTATATATGAAAGAAAGTCATCTACGCAAAATACATTTTACTAAAATGCAATCTAAGTGAAAGACTTGATTATTTGTAATGGAATAAAATATTCTTTTATTGCTTTAAATATCACTTAAAATAGTTTTCAAAACTTAAAAAACTGTTAAAACGGAAGGAAATATCACCAAGTTTTAGCTTTTCATTATTTAGTAGTAATAGTCTTGTAAATAAGCCATAAACGAATTAAAATTTTATTAGTATTGAAAACTTACATGAGAACAAATGTTCAGTCTTCGAAGGAATCTTACCACATTTTCATATATACATTTACATATGTAACCATACTGAAGTATAATTATGTAAGTGTATTTTTAATAACATAACATTTTACTTAATGAACTATGATAAAAAATGTGTCTTTGCTGACATGATGATATTATACATACACATAATGCCAATATGTGAAGTGAAATAAGGCAACATTAATTAGAACGGGTTTTTAATAAGCTTCTTTGTTTAAAATCTATTTTATTTCTTAATTATCATTTCATAAAAATTCGTCGGAATACCGAGTTAAAAATGAAACATTTTATACAGTTTACGAAATATATTATTTATCTCTAAACGAAATGTTATGTATTCAAATTTTAAATGGCACTGTAAAGATATATTACCTGAAAGCAAAGACTATAAACATGCTTTGCAGGGAAAAAATTCTTTGTTGAATAAGCTGATAAGTGACATTTCGCACAAACATAAATATCACATAAAAGGATACCAGTTTTTAATAACTATGAACAAGTAGTATAATTCTTAACAAAATTCATAGCTTGAGTACATTTGCAGACGTTTGAAATCTATACTCTGAATTTTATATTTTCTTTCAGAACAATTCCTAATGCTGAGGATTATTTTTCTTCATATCAGAATATAATTTTCAAAGAAAGTATAATGCTCAAAGAACAGCCTCCACAGAAAAATAAAAAGCGTGCAGAATCTAAGTTTTCCCCATGATCAACGTGCTTAAATAAAGCATTGCGCATTAACTACACAAGGTTTTCAATAATTCTATGATTCAAGTTACAGAAACTACTTACTTCTTTATTTAAATTTTTTGAAGAATTATGTCTATGATTTTATGGCGTATTTTGCATAAGAACACGCGTGCTGCTTGGTCCACAAAACAGAGTTCACACCATGCTGAAAATCTTTCTGAGAGCTCTACCACAGTGCCGTGCACTCAGTGAAACCGCCACTCTTCGAATGTGAGCCGAGGAGAAAGGAGGAAAGCATCCTCCCCCAAATGATAAGGAAGAGCAAATGGGGACCGGGACAAGGCTGTGGCGCCACTCGGACCAACTGCAAGGTCACCAACCAGACAGGCGCTGGGTTCTCACTGTTTTTGAACCACTGACGGTGACTCAGATCTCAAAAACTAAAGTACTTTCTTAAGCTTCAGGTGGCGAAACTTTGTAGCTGAGGTAGAAAGAAACCTTTTCTTTTCCCTTTCGGCGTCTTTAGAATAAAACGGAGGCTGGTTCGCTTTATGACTTTAGTTTTCATAGGAAGGTGGGAAATAAACGCTACTTACTCTGTTTATGACTTTTTATTTTTACACCTGCTCGCGCTAAAGAAAAGTACGAAATACATTATCCTTTTTGCATAGGTAAGTTCGGAATATTATCGAAGAAGAAGTCAAAGCTTCGAAAGATAAAAAGATTTAACAAAAGTTTTCTCATTTATTACATTTTATTCCTTTTAAAATTATCTTTTATTAAAAAAAGCATGAAACACATTGCAAAATCAGACAAAAACTGTATTTTATAAGAGGGGAAAAGTTAAAATCTAACGTATTTTCAGGAATTTGAGTACGTTAAATACTGCTTTCTAAAAATATTCGTTATGCAAACAAAGCATACTTTCAGTTTTCAGAATGAAATCTGAAACCTATTGGTACCATAAATTAATATGCAAATAGAGACTTGTATATCCCTAGGATTACAAAAAATATATAAACTATGCTCCTAAGGTTATTTTCCTTTTAAAATACAAAACTGTGTTTGTATTTTAAGGTGAACTCTCAGAATTTCAAATAAAGTTACAAATAAATACGTTACAAACAATTTATAATGTTATAAGTTTTCTCCCACTTTCATAGCGTGCCTTCGAGATGTAGTGGTTCTGCACACTGCGCCGGTATTCCAGACGTCCGTGGTTCGATTCGCGGCGAAGGCGTTTGCTATTTTTCATCTTACCTGCTTCCAAAAATATCCTAATGTCTCTACAGTGGCGCCCGAACTAAAAGGATGTTGGATGAGAATTCACCCCACCCAGGATTTGGGGACTGGGTCCTATAAAAACCCCAGTCGCCCTTTAAAAAGGGGAGTATATAAGGTATTTCTCCCGCTTTCCTAGCGTGCCTTCGTGGCGTAGTGGTTCTGCAAGCTGGGCCGGTATTCCGGAGGTCCGTGGTTCGATTCCCGGCGAAGGCGGTTGCTAATTTTTAATCTAACGTATCTGCCTGCTTCCAAAAAATTCTAATGTCTCTATAATGTATAAAAAAAGTACTATGCAAGCAGTTTATTACTGCAGCCGAACAAATTGCCTCGAATGTCATATGCATTTATTAAAAAAGATGCATAAATGAAAAGATTAAAGCGTTTGCGATAATAATAGCAATTTTGAACGTCATTCATTAAGTTAATCGCATTTTCTACATGTTCCCGGTAATTCATTACATAAACTACTTCTATCTTTAAAATAAATGTTTTCAATTTTCAAAGAGAAATTATTTGCATAATTTTAATTCAGTAAAATCAAACTGCATACTAATCGCGGTTAAAGGAAATTGGAAAGAACGAAGCTCATTGCGGAGACTCGTTTTGGCGAGGCAGCGTCAAGGAGTAAAAAAAAAATTGTTCCATAAATAATTTTCTTCATGGAACACGTGTACACCAATACTGAGAAACTCAGTTCATTAATTGGAATAGATTATTTCCTTTGTTAAAACTTGAACAAATAAAGAGATATAATAATCAAGATAGCTTGTTTTGATGTTTATTCTTTGATAAAATGAAACATTGTTATGCACTCGGGGAGAAAAAAAAAATAAATATATTAATGATAGTGCAAAATATCTAATTAAGATATTTTAGATAATAAGAATATTACCAATAGAAAGAATGAAATTATAGAATTTAGATGATAAGATATTTTAGAGGAAAAGAATTACTTTTGTTAATAAATATTACCTAAAAGGTAAGATTAAACTGAGTAAAAATTAGCGAATAAAGCCTTTAAAATTTAAACATTTTACAAATTTTTTTAATGAAAGAAAAATAATTTTAGAATTAATGAAAAAATATGTGTTTCGTGTATTCTACCAATTTGAATATTGTTATTTAATATTTGTATTGTTATTACAACAGCTAATTTTAAATTAGCATATCTGATCAAAAGAAGCTCTGCAACAAACAGTTTAACGAACTGAAACATTTGTTCGTATAAAATATAAATTTTAAGGAAGTAAGAAATTAATAATTTTTTTCTGAATTTTCTCCTCTGGCTACATTAACATGTAATTTAAGAAACAGTTTTTTATAGATTAAACTATCTTAAAACCATTTATTACAATTAAAGTATACTCATGTAGTATATGATATAGTTCCTTATTATATTTATTCAAATTAGGAAGTGATCATAAAATAAGTCCCTTAATTTGTGAATTTCCTTAAATAAGTAGAGGAAGTGAGGCTATAGTTTTGAAGTCAGATGAAAGAACAAAGTCTAGGTACTATAAAATAACTATCTCCTTACTTATTTAAAATTTAAAATTAGGGAAAATTCAACCTTTGATGTTAGTTTATAGAGTCCTACTGTGTCATACTAACTAAAATGCCTTTCAGACCCTATTAGACTTTCAAACGAATAATGCTCGGCTTGCATAAAAATGACAAGTCCTACGCAGGCCTTTAAATAAACCTTTTCACTAAAATTTGAATTTAACATAAGGTAAAACTTGTGCGTACTTCCATAATTTGCGGTTATTAAAGTAAAAGTAACAGAATTTACAATTTAAAATGGATTCATAGTCTGAGACTAAACAGTGCGGCCAGACTATTCTGGCTCAGACTTCAATGGCGCGATTTAACTTCGACTAGCAAACGGCTAATGCCGGAATACTAACTGCAGAGCTGGGCGATAGAAAAAACGAGTGCGAGCGTCACCGCCAAAAGCTTTATATCTAAAAATTTCAAAACCCTTGCCTTAAAGTAACATAAATTATTTGCACCCAGGTGAGGGATAATGAAGAGAGAAGTCATACTAAAGATCCAAATCACAAAAATGGGTTAATTATCATAAAATAACTTACAAGTTTCGCATAATTATTTCATACATTTAGACGGAATCTAACACAATACGCTGTCCTACAATAAGCAAAATTATTTTTGGCTGTTTAATTTGAAATACTTGTACATCATTTAAACAGATGACGCAAAACCAAAAATAAACTCCTTCAAGCAAAAAAAGGTCCTTTGCGTTTTTGTAAGAGCATGACATCTTATTTTAATGTTCTTCGTAACACAGCAGTTTTATTAATTGGAAAAAAAGTTAAATAAAAAATATTCCCAATTGCAGCTAGTTATGCTTAAATTCTTGATAATAATAAAAAGACAAAAATATGACGAAGCGAGGCGAAAATTAATGCTGTAAAACTTGGTCGAATTTTATAGTAGATATTTTAGAAAGTGTCTACTACATTTTTACAGAATTTACGACGAAGAGAAGGCTTAAAAAAGGATTTCGCTTGCTTCTATAGTTCGAAGTTAGGTTAATCTATAGTTCGAATTTAAGCAAATCTCTTCAGAATATTGTTCATCTCAAGTTTCGTAAAAATGTACTTTCTAGGAAATGGTTTCAAGCGAAATTGATTGAATTTGACAGAAAGTCTACACATCTTAGTGCATGCTTGAATATGCCCATAGTGAAATAATTAACTGTTAAGTTACACCTGAAGAGTTATTTAATATTATTTAAACATATGCCAGTATAACCATAAATATTACATTAACGACCTTTGATGACTCTCCTGTCTCGAAAATTTTTATGGAATATTTTCTTTATTATTAAAATATATCAAGTATTTTAATACGACATTGTTCTCTCAGTGAATGGAAAGTTGGTTTTTAAAAAAATTATGCATTTAAAATTTGCGCTGCTTTTGCCTGTCTAACCCTGCTATAATGAAGTTCAAAGGACCGAAAGTTTGGTTCACTATATCCGATCTGATAAGGAATGAAAGGTATTATCTCACAAAATAGTGAAAAAATTGGTGACTAAACATTGTCACATCTCTCAAACGAAGTGAATAATAACGCTAATTTTAAACAATCATTTAATAGTAAATTACAATTATTGTTCAGGGGAAGTGATAAATTTCGTTTACTTAGTTTTTCAGTTTCACCAAACATTAATAATTTTACATGGTAAATTGCTTAGCATAATTGTCATGGTTTTTACTTATCCGTCCAATTACAGACATTCATCTAAAATATACATTTGTGATTAGCATTTTTTCAGATAATTTTTGCGGCTTCTTTCTTTGGATGGTGAACTAGTTCAGCAATGTTTCTTCAACATCCTTATGATCGATCTTTTTAATCGTTTATCTGGTATCCAAATTTTTCTCCGCAAGTAGAAATTATCAAATCTCGATTTTCCCGAATGACATCAGCTGTAGATTTGGATAAACTATATTCCAGCCAGATACGGTTTCGGCTATAGGCACTGCGTATTTTTCGAATAATACTCACCTATTAACTAATATAGAATGCCATGCGTTTATTGCTCAGTATACGGTTGAATTTTTGACATAAAAAATTTCTCCATTGTAAACTAAAGGATTAAAAAACATTTAAGTTTGGCAGTTCTGGAAAATAGGAAAAGCGAATGTAATTTCATCACTAATCTGTCCTATGTTCAATCAGCCCATATTCATGTCCTCCAAGATTTGTGAAGTGCAATAACCCATGTAAAGAACATACAAAATCCTTCAAAACATCTAAAGAATGAAAAATCTCGGTACCAAGAGATTTGTTCGTTATACCTAGCTTTCGTTAAAAGACGGGTTCGCTATAGCGGGATAACTGATAAAACGGTGTTCTACGTTTTAATGTTACGCCAGTATTGCGCCACTACTTGCCTAGTACCTAACGGAATAATTTTAAATCTAATAGTTTATTAGTCTAACCTGTTAACTCGTCAATTTTTAATTCGTTATGAATGATCTCAAAATATATTTCTACATCCGATTACTTGAAATCTATAGTCTATGGGAATCCACTGTTAAACTTAGGTAAAATTTGCATGATATAACACACAAATAGTTCTATTTTTAACTGTATTTTTTACTTCCGTTACATCAGTAAAAAAATCAGTTCTTTAACACTCAATTCCTGGTAAAGCATCGAAATGTAACGTTAAATACAAGGCTATGTTTTAAGTAAGGTTCGTTTTGGAATAACAAATGAAACGAATAATTTTCTAAAATAAATTTTTTTTCTGAATTTAAATACAATTCTGCAGTTTTCTATAAAGATTCTTTGTTGGTTTAAGCATTTTTCGTAGAGATTAACGAGATTTCATTTCATTCCTCTTAGCTCTCTTTTGCCTATGGTGATATCCCAATACTCACAGTTTGTTTGACGCCTCAATCAAAGATTTTCACTTTTACATGACATTTGCGCAAATCTCTGTTGGTCTTAAATGTCTGTACTAAACTGTCAATGATTCCAGATGGAGAATTATCATGGACGTTTTTCCAAATTTCTTTAAAAAATCTCCTTTTCACGTTTTACATCCACTCATTGCATTATCCGCCTACACCTCATATATCTGGCGATGAATATTTGCAGCTTTCGTGTTTCTTGATGATTAAGAAACACGAATTTCTTGATTGATTCATTTATAAGCAAATTTATAACACAAATATTATTAACAAACATCTAAATCACTTAAACCTTATTTCAAATGATTTCGATAGTGCCAAAAGTAACTAGAATGACAAAACGTTAAATTCAAACGTAAAATACACTCATGTCCATAAATTAAGGATAATTCGGATTCACGCGGAAATCAAACTCTAAAATAAATATATCACCTGTAAAATCACTACACACATCTTCACATCTTCTTTTTACGTGGTAGAATTATCGGCCGTCTGGAATGTGGGCGTACCCAACTGGAAGTATCAGACGAACTTGGAATTGCCCAGAGTGTCACCTCCAGGCTTTGGCAACGATTCCAAGATGATGGTAATGTGAGTAGACGTTACAGCACAGGTCGTTCCAGAGTTACAACGCCGAATGAGAACCGGTATTAGGCAGTTACTGCCAAAACAAACAGGCGGAGCACAGCCTCAGACCTGTCTCGTCAGCTCTCTTCTGCCACTGGTACGACAATTTCAAGGCAGACCGTGTACAGACGCTTAGGGCAGATTGGGCTATATGCTCGTAGACCTGTCAGATGTGTTCCACTTACTGCAACTCACTGTCGCCTGCGGTTAGCCTGGAGTAGAGAGCATGCATTGTGGACACCGCAACAGTGGGCTTGTGTGATGTTTTCCGACGAGTCCAACCATGTAATATTGGTTTTTTGTAAATAGGTTTTTTTTTTGTAATTTGCTTCAGGGAGAAAAAATCGCTAATCTTTTTAATAATATCAAACATATAGAATCTTTTTTTGGCTCTTTACCTTTTGTTTAATAAATAAGTTTTACAAATAAGTCAAATTTTTGCTTCTAACTTTTCCTTTGCCTGATTTTGCATTACCCTTAATTTATGGACATGAGTGTATTACGAGCTGGTATGATATGCTTGTACTTTCCAGAGAAACGCATGTAAGCTTTTGTTCTCATGATGTTGCATGAAGTCTCATGTATTTGTTTAACAGTTTTTCTACATAAACTCGCCAAGTAGGATTTCATTTGGCGTTGAACATGTTAATTTTTATATTGTTATATTTTACAGTTATTAAATTTCGGTACCTAAACTTTTCGAAAAGCACAGTTCCGCGCGCATTACACATGCTGTATATTTTCTGACTAGATTTGAATTTTTTGAATAAGAACGTTTACTGGCGAATCCAAAATAAATAAGGTTTCTTTAACTTTCTTCTTAATGAGTCTAATGACTGTTGATACTTTCTGTAATCCCCTCCCAAAAACAAGCGGATAAAGTGATTCGGTTAGTTTTTGTTTTCCTCTTTTCAAGTCATTTGCGTTTTAATGGAAAGCATCATCATGGGAATGACAAGTAAAAGATTTTTTTGGTTCTCGGTGCATCATTCAAGTAATTACCAATCTCGAAACTAATTTGATAAGAATACAAGTAATAGTTAAGAGATTGACCATAATTGCATTAAAGTTTTATTGAGAAGGACAAATTTTTATCTTACTTTCAAACATTTTCAAGATTGTTTCTAGGAAAGTCTTGATCATAGCAAAGTTTGAAAAGTTGAGCATTCGAAAAAGAACCCTTCTTTACTTGAAAATTTTATTCTACACATCAACCCAATACATTTTGAAGATAATTTATAAAATAATGAATTGCATGTATTACTCGCATTATATTTTTAATACTTAATCGACAAAACTGATTGTTTCAATTTATGAAATCTTTATAGTGCCGAAGCAAATTTTAACTTCTTTACAAACGAGAAAATTAGAGCGTAATTTTCACTATAATAAAGAAGTGGAGAAAATGTTATAACTCAGTATCTTCTGGTTTATTAAAACAATTGTTTTGGAGAAAATATAATTGTGTAAGGACAGACAACGTATCTGAAAGTGTGAGTTCCAGCAGTCTATGTGGAGTACAAAGTTCTGGATAATCCATTGGTGATGCATAAAAACTCTAAACAGATAAAATCCGAAATTCCATAAATTTTTAATCGTTTTAGTTTTGTGAAAAGGAAAGAAAATACTCAGTAAGAGTTTTATGAAAAATATCTTATGCATAGCTATGTTTTGTAACTGTAGTCAGTTCAGAAAAGTGTATAATTCCAGAAATAATATTCAGTATTTATAAAACTGAAGAAGAATCAAGTGTTTATCTAAGTAACCTGGATTTAACATGACTTGATGGTACTTTTCTTTCATCACGTAGATGAAAAACGTTCAAAGAAACTCTTGAAACAGTCTCGTGAATAAATTTAAAAAAAAAAAAAAAAAAAAAAAAAAAAAAAAAAAAAAAAAAAGGAAAATATTTTTTTTAAGTAACGGATGAAAAAAATCGTAATTAACTCATTCATTTGCTATATTTACTCATATGAAGGCCTTTTTTACTCATTAAAAGATTTGTAATGCACCTCAATTCAATTTTAATGTCGAATTAATTATTAATTACCTACACAACCAACCAAAAATTTAAGGTTGAAGCTTCTGTCTGCTTTATGATTTTAAGTTACAAGAAATGATTTGAGATTTTAAACAGTACTTATTACAGTTAATTAAAATAACATTTGACTCAAAATCACGTACAATAACTTTTAATTAAATAATTTGCTGCAAAGGAAGCAAAAAATAAATATATCCGCATAAGTTTATCGAAAATCTTTGCGTGCATTTTACAAGGGTATAGAAAAGTATACAACTCTCAGTATGCACTTTATAATAGTGAAACATTCAATCATTTCCACCTCTAACCATAGCTTATTCAGCATTAGAGAGAAGACTTAATAGTTACTATTCTTACCAAATGACGTTAGATTATAATTATTATTTCAACCGACTGCTGACTAAGTTTTGTGGCAAATATATTTCCAACATACCATATCCTTTAGATGTGACTCACGCATGTAATACGAATCCCGTTAAAGAAAAGAGACCGGATAATAATGAGAAAATTTTACAAGATAAGTTTTATTAATAAAGTCAGGCGTGCTAAGAAATCAAAGCAAAGAGAAACAACCAAATATTTATTTTAAAGGATGAATGAGAGCACAATGCAACTGCAAACTAATACAATCATGCTAAACAGTGCACAACAAATTTCGCACATTACATTATTATATGAATATTTATAGTCTTAGTCTTCGAAAATCGAATGATATGTGTAGTTACATTACCTTTCATTTTATTATTGCAATTACTACATAGAGTTAGTTAAAAATTGAAAACGCCTTTGGAATGTTTCTGCTTCATGATTTAACATGCTTAAGAAGTCGGTTTGAACAGCAAAATTTGCTATGCATTAAAGTACTTGCTTTCGCGACCAATCAAATGACATTACGCTCAGTATATCGTGTTACAATTTGAGGAAATCAGTTTTAGTGTCTGTTCCACAGATAAAGATGATTAACGATGCAACTGGAAAATATTCTGTAGTTGCATAATTATTTTGAACAAACTTGCATACTATTTATTACTTATTTTCGTATTTATTCTTAAAAAGCAGCAAAAGCATTTAAAGATTAAATAATAAACAGACAAATAGTATAAAAGAAAACAATTGATTGAACTCAAAGGAAAATTAAAATTAAATTGTTGCAGTACAAGAATCTGGTCTTTGGCATGCTGAGAATGCAAAGTAGGACGGTGGAACACTGATAAAACCTCGAATGCGGAAGGTTTATTTACATTAAAAGAAAACAAAATCATTAAGAAACAAGGCGGGTAAAGGAAAAAGTGTAAAGCGTCTATCGATGATTAGAAGAAAAAAGTTTGTTTTAAAATATTGGACAGAAAAATTTCTGCCAGGCTCGCGAATATGGATGGAATATGCATTTCTTTAAATTAGGAACATGCCTATCAAATATTAAATTAAAAGTTTGGATTCCAAGGAAAAAAGATATATATATATATATATATACTTGCACAGAAGAGGAACGTAAAAATTAGCTAATGCTTTAAAGCATATTTGATACTGTATTTCCAGAGTAAAGAAGTTACACCAAGTATAAATAAGAATAGAATATTAAAGCAGCAAAAGTTAACGCAAAAAAAAAAAAAAACCTACTGCAATATTTACAACAATATATACTTCAAAAACAAAAATGGAATAAGTAAAGACTTAATTTTTTTTTTACAATAAAAAATTTTATATAATGCACGCAAACAAAAACATTTTAAAGCCAAAGAAATTATATACAAAGAATTGCAAAAAATGGTAAATTAGGCCAATTCGAGGTTTCGCACGGACTTATCAGGAAGAAAACTCCAATTTAGCCAATTTCCTTGGCGCGTTTCGTCAAACGAAAGCAATTGAGACAGAAAGCGGAATTCATTAATAAATTTATCAAATTAAATTATCTTAATAAAGCAAGTCCCAATGGCTTCGCTTCTTTTCCCGACGCGTCTGCAATCGAAATTAAAATTGTACATAATGAACAAAATAGAATACAAGAAAAGAAATTGGTTAAAAAATTATTTAAGACTTGCAACTGAAGCACGAAAAATCTATACTAGGTAGTCTTGGTTGGCAAATGTACAATTTAAAACAAATAGCTTAAAAGCTATTAGTCGAAAAAATGTACAATTTTAAGAGTAAGCCCTATAAATGCGAAGTATAAAAACTTTGTTAAAAAGAAAATTTAAATACGAGGAATGACTACAGCGGAAAAACGAACACATTGAATAAACAGAATACCAAGGGAAGAAAATTCGTAAGAGTTTTATGTCCAGTTATTCACGTTTATCGTCCTGGAGGAAAATGAGAGAAATACTTCTTTTAATGTCGGACAATTTTTTTTTAGGTTGACCTGTATAAAATGCAGGTTTTTTTACCTCTCTAGTGCAATATTCTTCTGAATAAAATAATAAATTAAATTTTCTATTTTTTTTTTATTTATCTGCTATATTTCCAGTAATTTAGGTTCCTTGTACAGTACCAAAATTTTCGAACTCAAAATTTAGTTACTATGCCGTCAACTTCTCTCCTGCTTTCAGCCTATGAAAGACCAAATTCATGCATTATAAGTCTCGCTGATGTTCGCCAAGTCAGGTGTTTTCTTTTGCGATGCTTTTCTGTTTATTATTTATAATTCTTAAAATGCAGAAAAAGAATGAAAGCAAATAAAGTTATTCTGATGTGAATAGAGACTATTATTAACATTGAATGCAAACAGATACACGCACACAAATCGCTTCGAGTATAGCAGTCAGCATAAAAAATCAGAAAAATATACAAGAGATTTTTAATCTTTTATTTTCTTTTATTGTGGAAAGAAACCGAATCCTCTATATATATCTCAATTTTTAATCATTATCAGTTTGCTCGATTATTTCTGGTGGCGTTAGTGTGTGTATGTAATGGTATGATCTCGAAAGTGATAATGAGATCCCAAATTTCACATGTCCAGTTATAAGGTATTTTTTTGCTCCTCTCCGCATGCCTTCGTGGTGTAAATGGAAGACCCTCGATGTGTATTCTGGAGGTTTTGAGTTGCGCATTTCTTCATCGAAAAATTCTAAAATACTGTATGCAGTCTCTACTACAATACATCTCAACATTAGATAATGGGCATTAATTAAGCAGCAGTGCAAGGCATAATTTTTATTTTCAAGTAATGGTGCTCCGATAACTTGTTATATTAAAAATTTTAACAAGCGTATTGGAACTTACCAGAAATACAAAAGGTTCACTGGAAAAGTTAATCTTAGGTGAGTAAATGAAATATATTTCCTTTCGCTTACACATGCTTTCACAGAATACATGTTTACCAGGTAGAAGTTACGCTCATGCACCATCTATCACACAATTTAAAGGAACTAATAAAAACTCAAAAGCAAAATTAGAGATACAGGAAATAAAAATTGTATGCATTTTGTAAAAATTATTTCAGTCTCTTAACGAGTTTAAACATTGCTGCATCCAGCAATGAAGAAAGAGTTTTTGAATTACTACAGCACTGCACAGCGCTAGCAATACAGCACTGCACGACGTGGCCCCTAACTGTTTTTAAATATGCAAGTCAACTTGCGCAGGGATGCATCAGGTTTTAATATTTTCAAAAACAAGTATTTTTAGGAAAACTAGTTTCTTTGCCTGAAATTTCTTTATGGTAACTTTGTGATCTTAAGTATTTGGTATACAACTTAATACTATCGTCCGAATGACACTTTGAATACTCTCCTTTAACAAACAGTAAGTCATAAAAGACCTCAGTAGAGAGTTTAAAGCTCCTCAGGTAAGAATGTATTTTATAATATTACACCATGTTTTAAGGAAGTAACCGAAGTATGCGAATAAAGAGGAGAAAGCATCGCTAAGGGACCATAGTTGTTCGCGGACTACGTGCGAGACATGTCCAATGATAAGCGCGTTTCTTGAAAGGCAATCGATTAGAGAAGTTTGTGTCGCTCATCACTTACGCGCCAAGCGAGCGTGACTATTTTAAAAGGAGAGAGTTACGTGAAGCTATATCGATCAAAATCCTAATGATGAAAGAATGATGAATATCATCTAAATTTATCTATGACGAGTTATGACCGTATTATTTACAGTATGAACAAAAGAGATTTTTTATAAATCCCGTAAAGCATCATCTTTCATTTTTTCTATGAGATATTTCTGAGATTCAAAAAAGAATCTAATCCAAAAATACTTAGAATTCCAAAAAGAGTTGGTTAATTCTTTTAATGCATTCAGTTAGTTCCCATACTCGTTTGTTCTCTGAAGTAGTTAAAGAAAACGAACAATTATACTAAGAACATTATGTTAAGAATATATTAAGAAAAAGCAAAGGTCTTTTTATACCGTTAAGTTCCTTTGATTAAAGAGATTAATATAATGAGTTAATAGAAAATGGGTTTCTTTTTTTTTCATAGACACGTACCCTGCGAAAACAAATGGGACAGTTCTATATCTCCCGTTCTACTGGGTGATTGAAGAAATTCAAATTGCGTTTTTCCTGTCTCGAAAGCGCGACTTAGAATATATATTGGATTTATATATAGCACTGTCCTAATATAGGTATTTTGACATAAAATCAGACTTTTTCTGAAATGACATAAAAATTGTTTTCCATATTTCGATTCTACGACTCAAATTATGCCAAACTGCTGAGTTTTGTAAAAATCGCAAGAGAAGGTTATAGAAAATTAGCTTTCAAAATTTTAGCTCATCAGTGTTTAATTGCATTTATATATATTTATTAATCTCTGTTTTTTTTTTTTTTTTTTTTTTTTTTTTTTATTAAATTCTTGATTCCTTCTTCCAGAATTCGAAATTTAGGCTTAATCCAAATATAATTCGCCCATTTTTTATTTTTAAATATTTTTTACAATTTTTTCCAAAAACGTTTTGGATTATAACCTAAAATGTTTTTAACATCATGTTAAAGTAGATGTATTTCTAGGCACACCTGCAAAAAATTAGAGTATTTTGTTCAAACATTTCTAAGATATACATGAATTTACATATTGTAGAATTTTGAAATTTGGCATCTTGTTTTTGAGCGGAAATAATGCCAAATAAGGTTTACATGCTTCGTTAAAATCATTTGAAAGTATGAAGGATGACTTTTTTCCCCACTCGCCTGCAATAAAAAATTCTGATGTGTACACCACATGACTTCTTTGTACGGAATATTAAATTATACGCATTTTTTCTTGCATTTTATTTAAACTTATTAGATTGAATTAAACCTACTTCACCGACAGCGCATAAACCACAATAGAATAAATGCATTCTTTAAAATTCACTTTGTTTACCATAGCGACACTCTGGCGATAGGTTTACTTAATAGTATTATATTTCGTTCATATTATAACTCAGAATGCACAAAATTTATATCATTTAAAGAATTATCTAATCGTTCCCACATGTTCTATTCAAATACTATAATAAAGCTAGAACTATGTATAAAAGAAATTAAGCAAACAAAACAAAAAAGAAACAGTTTTTCACAGACGATTGAGAATTTCTCATTCAATTAATTCAGTTTTTACTTCGCGACAAGGCAAAAATACATAAAAACTCAAAATATCTGTATTAAAAATTACGAAGTAAATCTTAAACGCTTATTTCCTAGAAAAAATTCCAGAAAGGATTAAGCATGATTTAAATAATAAATGAAGGCGTTATCTTTGTTGTTGCGAAGCTAAGTTTCTCTAGATTGGCAACAAATCCGCTACTCAGCTGTTTCAAATGTAAACAAGAGCAATGGGCGCCATCAAATTAGGCTTAGCGGCACTTAAACAATATAAATTGTTGATAATTCTAAAAATATTGCATACAGATTTACTAAAGGCATTAAATCCTTAACCGGAAGATTAAAAACAACATAATTCAATCATTTTTAAAGCAAAAAATGTACAATTTACAAACATATAAGAGTAAAGAAACTGAGATCACTGAGCCGGATGACAGAGTGGATATATTTATAAATATATTTATTTACGTTTGGTGCGGCCATTGAAACCAAAATACGAGGTGCAAATCTGCATGTTATAGTAGTCTTATATATAAAATTTCAATCTTCTGAGGCTACTCGTTTTTGAGTTATGCGAGATACGTACGTACATACGTTCGTACAGACGCCACGAAAAATTCTTTTCAGAATTCATTTTAAAGCAGTTTTTTAGTTTTTTTGGAGGAAAAGAGTCTTTTATTCTGTCCTTACGTACAGATATCATGCAAAAACATCGTTAAATAGCATTCGAAAGCGGTCAAAGTGGATGTTTTCGTTGAAATATGCTGCCTGAAGCTTTTCGCGATTACAATACTTCCTTTTTACTTCGTACAAGGAAGTAAAAAGAAAGGGAAAATAGGTTGCTATAAATTAAGAAGTTCGCAAAAGTACCTTATTTATGGCGAAAACTAAAAAAATATACCAAGATATGTTTTGGAATTTCTTCACAAATTTCGCACCAAATTTTACAAAATTTAATATTTAGGTGAGTCGTAGAATCGAAATATGGAAAAAACTTGACATGTCATTTCAGAAGAAGTGCAATTTTGCGTCAAAATACCTATGTTAGAATGATGCTCTATATAAATCTAATATATATCCTAAGTCGCGCTTTCGAGACATGAAAAACGCAATTTGAATTTCGTCAACTGTCCCCCCCTTTTTTTTCTTTTGCGCGCAGTGTACATAGATTTCCTAATGGAAGTTCAATGAAGAAAATTTTAAATTAGACAAGGACACATTATAAATATTTAGATAATTACAGACGTAATGAACCGTACATAAAACAGCCACTATTTCATGCCTATCGCACATCTTTGCCTTAGTGCCTGTATTATACTGTAGACAAAACATGTAAATATTTCGCCAGAAAATACCTGCATACATTGCCAGTTAATATAAAAAACGTACACGGATGTCGTGAGCAAAACATCCATTCGGAGGTTTCACACATTTGGCACATATCATTTAGTAAAAAGAAGAAACAAAAGCTCAGAGAACTCAGTAGCCCAGTTGAGCATACTCGTTACGAAGTCAAGAGAATATTTGAAGAATTCAAACTCCATGGAATTCGAGTTACTTTATTGGCCAAAGAAACGCCTTCAGAAAGATAATAATCTACTCACCAGATAAATTAAAATTAGTAAATAAACTGACTTTTCAATCCTGATATTGTTCAGGAGAACAGAGCAGTCTGAACTAAAACGGTACACAATCTAAATCTTACATTTAGTATTAGAGAAAAAGACAAAAATCTCATTGCATAGCTTCTGAAATGATGACAAGCAACTTTCTAACTATATAAACATAATATTAAAAAATAATGAAGTTTCTAATCGAAAGCCGCAAAGCAAATTAGTTTTTCTATCTGTAGTCTGGTGGCTATTTTTAATTTAAATCATAATGGATTTCGCCTGTAATCTGTCCGTTCTAATAACGCAGGATGTCACGTGTTACCTCGTAAGAGATAATTCACACACGTTAATTCTTTAAACAATATGTACGTTAAAAATAGGATAGCTCATTAACATAAAATAACTGGTTAGAAACTTAATTGATACTTTATATAAAATGTTTTAAATTTCTTTCACCTTGTTTCAGTTAAATGGAAATATTTGAGTTTATCAGACGTGCAGGATCTGGCAATAAATTTACTGTTATAGAAGAAAAATCAAAGAGAGAATGTAAAAAGAAGCATGTTTGAAATACAAGTAAAACCAGCCATTTTACATGAAAGGCTGCACTGCAGTTAGGAATATAAAATATAAAGAAATCCATCAGAAAGAACAATAAAATTTACAGGATATTTTTTGTACAAAATATAGAACTATCACACACCGGCACTCAAGAACACAGACATTGGAAGAGTTATATTACGTACATACTTATAGGCTCATAAGCTCGTCATTCAGTATGATTTATGTTATACTTCTGCAATAATTTATATCCTTCATTAAGATATAATTTGTCTCAGAAAAATTCCCATTTATGATAAACTTTATACTGCAATCCGGGCATTCTGTTTTTAAATATTAAAATTTACTAATGTACTGAGATATATTTGCTAAAAATCTAAAGTATGCATTAGTGCTGCTGCATTAGTTAGAAACTTTATACTGCAATACGGGCATTCTGTTTCTAAATATTAAAATTTACTAATGTACTAAGATATATTTGCTAAAAATCTAAAGTATGCATTAGTGCTGCTGCATTAGTTAGAAATAAGAGATAACCTTGTTTATTCAGAAACCTACTTTACGTCACTGAAATTGCAGAAAGCAAATAGTACTTCAAAAACTCTGTACCGTATTTCTGATTCATTTTTTAATAAGTTTAAATTTCTTCGATGAAATAGAAATCGCATGATTTACGGTTTCATCATTTCTAGCATCAAGTTTGGTTACAAATTACTTAAAAATTATGCTTCCAAATTATTTAAAAAGAAGGAATTTTCTGAGGAATTTTCGAACTGCACTGAAATAAATCTAAGTTTATGAGTGTTGGAGTGACAACTAAATGTAATTTCGCGGAGTACTGTATTACTTCGAATCACAACTGATTTATAATTCTGATACGCGATTTTAAGGAAAATATTAATTCCATCATAACTAAATCCGAAAGCGAAAACCAACAACAATATAACAGTTATAACACCGTAGAGAATCTACTTTTGTTACTTTAGTTAAAAAAGCATATATAATTGTTACTCTTACTGAATAAACGAGTGGAATCCTACTTTTAATGAATGACATTCATTTTAAATTTACAATTTAAGATTTTAGATTTAAAAGATACCTTAAGAGCACGTACTACTGCAGCTCAAACCATTTTCTGAAATATGTAATTAATCAGCTTATAAATATGAGTGTATGTTTGAAAGAAGATATATAGGACATTTATACATATTTACATGATTTACCAATAAGATTAAACAGATTGAGATATTTATATATTAAATAACCTAATAAGAATTTTATAGCAGCATTTACATAAGAATTTAGAGAAAGAAAAATAAAAAGATGTACTTTTTGGTTAGTTGCATGCATAATACAAGTAAAAGTGCAAAGAATAATCATCGAATACCATTTCATTTAGTGTAATAAACAGTTTTTACATTACAAATATATTGGCATTGAAAAACAAAGACGAAAATTTGCGATGAGAACTGGCGTGATGAACGAAACATCAGCGAGACAAATTTCCTTTTTGGATTCTGGTAAATGTATAAGGTTTAAGTCTTATGAGAAAGTTTTTTATTAGTCCAAAGGAGCAATTTCCCAGAAAAAGTATTAATTTCGTTTTGGCATTTTGCATCGATTCACGATAAGCGTTGTTTCACTTTTCAAATTGTTGTCACCAAATATTATCGCCCTGTATTATATTAAAAAAATAAATAAGGAAGAACCTGCATGAATGTATGTATGTTTCTCGCATTGTGATAAAACAACGGTACCTAGAGCCATCAAAATTGAAATAACGTAAATTTCACATGTCCATGTGGAAGCCCTAATTTGAATTTGAAAATTTTTATTATCGGTTTCATATTTTGTAAAACTTCAACGAATTTTTGATTAACAAACCAAACGATTTCAAATCCAGCAATGGCAACACTGTACGAAAAAAGAACATTTTTTATCTCCAACGCGCGAGACTCTGTATCGGAAATTCTGAAGGTATGCTCATTTTAAAATTATTTCGCGATATTGCTGTTCATCTGAATTTTATGGTTTGAGTACGTAAAACGTGATATTTAATAAATAGAGGTAACACAGAAAACGTCTAAAAAAAAAAAAAAAAAAAAAAAAAAAAAAAAACGCGCATTTGGACGTAATTTAAAATCTGAAACCTTTCAGATTTTTTCTTATCTTTACATTTTAATTATTTATTTTTAATAGCCGGGCGCTTTATTTAACCCTTTCCGGAACGCTACCTTTTAAAGTCTGAGTTTTGAAAAAAAAAAAAAAAAAAGGTAGGCAGTCTAATTAGGCCAAGAGGAGTACACAAGTAAAATTTTGTGAACTTATCGTTTTAATTTTGTGGGTGTGCCCAAAGTGGCACACTGATTGAATAGAGCTTCGAAAAGAGTGCTGAAACGAGCATTGTTATCAATGAACTGACCGATGAGATGCAGAGAAACAAAGCATACAGACTCTCAGTTGTCCTAGATTATCGGTGAACCCGGTTTGGGCACACCTAAGGTTTGCCGTTCGATTTTAGGTAAGATTTCAAGGTAAAAATTTAAAACTAACATAGAATAATGAGATTAGCATACAAACAAACAAATAGCATAGCAATTTCTTTTCAAACAATTCCTTTTATATCCTAAAAAACTCTGGAAGATTTCTTTGAAAAATGAAGGTCTTAAAAACACTAAACATGGTTAAAATATATGGACTGGTTTGTGTTGAGCTGCCATCTACTATAAATAAAGAAGGTTCAGAGTAACCTATAAATCCTTTTTGATTCAATTTTTCTGTGCGTACAGAACGAAATTTTTAGGTGTGTCCGGACCGGACACACTGTGCCGCAAAGGGTTAGCCATTAGCCTTGCACCGCTACAAGGATCAGAAGTGGTAGCCATTACATTACGCACACACCTAATAGGTGCATACCGTTGCTTCCTGTGAAGGGACGGACAATTACAACCATGCCTTCTCCGGGCTTCGCACCCGGGCCCATCGCTACGGTAGTCAGACTCACTAATCACTATATTGTCTGTGCGGAGCCATGTGAAAAAGTAAAGTAACTGAACAGCAGCAAGCAAGAAGTAAGAGTAAATAACTTCATTTTTCAAGTTTTGTTTTTCTTTAAATCGTACTGATATAATATATATATATATATATATAATAAACAAAAGTATTATAGTTATTAGCAATTTGTAATAATTGTTTTGAACAATCCATTCAGTGAATTATGATATCGATTGACAGATACAAAATCCATGTTAATCTAGGAGTTTTTTATTTTATTAATTTCATATTTCACACTGGCGCGTGCTCTCTTTCGTATATTTAACCAAATACTTTCTATGAATTTAAAAGTCAAACAACCAAAAATTCAGCGTTATATTTGCAAATTTTCACAGAACTTGTTTCGATGGTTTTACCGAACCATTTTTGTTGTTTGACTTCTAAATTAATATCCGTTCGGCGTGTTATTTTACCGTAACCAAACACCTCCTATTTAAAAGAGAGGCACCAAAAGTGCAATCTGAAATTTGATATTTAAAACTTAGCAATAGATTACGCATTGCAAGATGTATAATTATTAAACCAGAGAATATATTTCGTACATACATATAAAAATATATTAAGCTATTAATGTAAATAAGACACGTATAATTAGATCTGTAAATAGACAAATGTTGTTTGTTCAATCTATGTACTGTTACAGATTAATGCTATTGAATTTTCTAAGCAAAATCTCAGTCCTTAACAAAATACAGTCATAGTCTAGGTCATTGTAATAAAAAATTCGGTAAGATATGTAAAGAAGATTTAAATGTTTCAAGAAAGAAGGCCAGTGTTTTACTATAATGTAACTCATACAAGATTTATGTACTGGAATTGGATAAAATTAGCATATTTCCGTACCATATTTATTATATTTTTCTACGTAAAATTAAACTGCCTTTTTATGATGTTGAGGTCTTTGAATAAAACTGCTGCTTATCCTAGCCATAAAAATATAATTAAACTATACTAACATCTTAACATTTGTATGAATTATTATACATCTAATTTCTGTTTCAAGGGCTATTTGCTACATTTCTTAACCTACTACAAATGCAAGTCATACTGAAAAACAGTCCTTTTGAAACAGTACCTGTTATGAAACTCATCAGATTTTATTTTTCATTTTATAATACTCTATGAAGTGTGTTAACAAATATTATGATTTGTAGTTATAAACCTTTAGCTAAATCACATTTCTCGGTTTTTCCGAAGTACCTACTTGGTACTAAGTATACACTAATATTTATCTTCAGAGGTACTGAGCTGCTATTAAATTTCTTTCAAGCAATTTTGAACTTCGAATGAATGAGATCTGACTATATGTATTGCAGTATTAAGCGTATATGCCTGGGTGTAACGGAGTTAAAGCAATGATATTCTAAAAAAATTCATTGATTAAATAATTCACAAGTTTGAGCAGTAATCAAATTCTTGGCTGCTGTTTCTGTATATTCCTGTTCATTAAAATAATAATCGAAAGCAAAATTTAAAATAATTTAAAAGATTAAAATGATTTTCTGAACTTTATTTATACGAAAAGTATTCGAAGGAATTTTCACTTAATAAATTTAGTGTTATTTTTATTTATTCATCATACGTGAAGCGATATTAAACTCCATTTCCTGATCAAATATGTGTGATAAAGTTCCTGATCAAATATGTGTGATAAAGTTCCTGATCAAATATGGGTGATAAAGTTCCTGATCAAATATGTGTGATAACGCATGTGATAAAGTTTCTTATGCCGTTGTTATAATATCGATGCATGACGGTAGGAAACAATCCCGAATTTAAGTAAGATGAAAATTTTTTTTATGGTACAAAAGTAGATTTGGGCTGTTGATTAGATAATTCTAATGCAAAAATTAGGCAGAATTAATAATTACTCATTGGGCAAAACAGCAAACTTACTTTAGAGAGATATTTAAACAAAAATGCTGTCGATTTCAAAGGCGATCAGACAGTCTTATTTCTTGAAAAGATTCTTTAAACAATTTTTGATCTTGAAGAAGAAGGATCTGTGTCTGATCCTCCTCAAAATCGATAGTTTTAACGAGATGGAGACATAACCTTTCTTTTACTTGTTGTGATTTAAATGTCACGAAGACTATGTGCATAAGGAGAGATGTCTTCGTAAAAGGCTTCTTCTTGTGATTTCACTGTCAGTGTAACAGAACGGTCGAAAACTATGCACATAAGGAGAGATGTCTCCGTAAAAGACTTCTTAAGTAAAGGTGGTTGGTTCGTAATTAAGTCACAAAATAAAATTTACGAAAATGCCCTACAGATAACTTGTTCAGTTACCAAGACAGAAGAGTAGTGCAAAATCTACTAAACTAAAGAATTACTAATAAGAAGAAAGCTAAGTTTCAGTTTTTATAACTTTGAAGTGCCTAAAAGTAAATCGTTTTTACTATAAGCATCGGGTTTTGAATCGCAGGGGGGGCAGTCTTGTTTGGAAGGGTTTGATTTGTTTGGGAAATAACTTCAGGCATTTATTTCTCTGAACTCGAATAGCAGACAAAGTGAAAAAAGTAACGGGGAAATTAGATTCTTTTCTAAAGATTTTAGGCAAGACATATTTGCTACACTTTGAAAAAAAGCTGAGTTGTCACTGAAAGGCAATGGAAAAGCAATGGTTTGTTATTTTCACGAATAGCACAAGAAATAAAGAATTTCTTTTGTTAACAAGCACTTTTTTTAAAATTATTTATTTATTTGTTTGCTGCCTTTTTGTGTGTGTGTGTGGATTGGGAATGGCATCTTAAAGCTTGTCGTAAGAGATAATAACCTACAGCGCTTTGAAAAAAGTGCTGACTCATCACAAAATTGCATCTCTGCAGCATGTTAGCTCCTTTGCGCATTTTCATCGAATAAAATGTTCTCTCGCATCAGGTTTTTGTTGTAGATGCTGTTAGTTACAAAATGGAATTTTTTGTTTAAATGTTTACATTTATGGTATTATTAGGTAAATTCTTGTATAAATATATGCTTTGTACATGTGTACATACATCACACTTTGTGTTGATAAATTGAGTTTTGTTCAGTGCATGCATTCTGATTGTCATGCCTCGCGCTCGTTCAAACACGAGGTGGGTTCTTCTGTGTAAGCTTACCATAGTGGGAAAATAACACTTGTCCGCTTTGACATTTTCTTCACTAATTTATTACACATACTGCACTATGGATACACCATACAACGAGTACACTGTAAAATAAACTATATACAATATATATATACAAGGCGCGCAAAAAAAATTAAAACATATTTCTTTTCTCTACGTTCTCACACGGCATGCTCGCCGGTCCAACTCCCAGTGCCCTCTCCTTCCAGTCTTTCTTCCCCCCACCAGCCTGCCTCGACCGGTTTTTCCGGGGTAAGTCACTTCCGTTCTTCCTCTTTCATCAGGGGAAGGAACTTCACACCTCCCCTCTGGTTTGTAAATATTTACGACTGAGTCGAAAAATTTGAAACCCATATTATTTTGGCACTTACCAGGTAGTCCCTCTTTTCCGGGACACAGCACAAGGAATCACAGTAAAATCAGAGAGCAAAAAAAAAAGGGTCATGCTACAGTTATAAACACTAACACAAAAAAGAACACTTAAAACACATAAACATAAAAACTGCACATGTTCAAATTTCTACAGCGATACAAACAAAACATTGCAATATCAACTCACTGACACTTCTGTAAGGAATAATTCGTTTACTAATATACCCTAATAACACAATCTTTTCTAGAGTAACCACAATAATACAAAAAAAATAATAAATGAAAATTACAATATCTATATACTTTTTGCCATACTAGCATTGAACATTATCCTTTCTAGTGTTACAATAATAAACAAACACACACAAAAAAATATATGATACCAACATTAGTTTCTTTTTTTTTTTTTTCAATTTAGTTCAGATTATTGGTCACTTAAACATTCGTGAGGGATCCTCGACAATGCGTCTGCATCGGAGTTTTTAGCTCCTGGTTTATGCATTACAGTGACTTGGAAGCGGGATAGAGCTAATGCCCATCTCTGTAATCTAGCATTCCGGGGTATCCCTTCTGTTAAGTACTTTAATGGGTTATGGTCTGTATGCAACAAAATTTTATTTCCGTATGTCCAAGTTTCGAACTTGTCGAGAGCCCAAATAATTGCATACGCCTCTCTTTCTATAGTGCTCCATTTAGACTGAGCGCTAGTTAATTTCTGGCTAGCAAATGTTATCGGTCTAGCTTTCCCATACTCATCTCGTTGAAGTAAACACGCTCCAATACCTATTAGTGAGGCGTCTGTGTTAATTTCAAAAGGTTTCCGTATATCCGGCATATATAAAGACGATGCCGTGCACAATGCATCCTTTAATTCTTTGAATGCCTTCTCGGCTTCAGACCCCCAAGGTATATCATTAGGTATAGATTTTCTCGTGAGATCAGTTAACAGCCTAGCTACTTTTGCATAATTCGGAACGTACTCTCGATAGTAATTATATAACCCCAAAACTGATCTTAATGCCTTTTTGGTTCTAGGTGGCTTCAAATTTTTAATGACCTGCAATTTCTCTGGATCTGGGCCATGTCTGCCTGAGCCTACTATGTGACCTAAATACTTTACCTCCGACTTGCCAAAAGAGCATTTCTCTAAATTAGCCGTAAAGTTCAATGTCTGTAAAGTACTGATTACGGCTCTTAAATGTTTAAGCTGTTCTTCCCACGTTGACGAATAGACAATTATATCATCGATGAAACTTTCAGCATAATCACTATGTGGTCTAAGAGCTTGATTCATAACTCTTTGGAAAGTTGCGGCAGCACCTGATAAACCGAACGGCATCACTTTCCACTGATACTGACCCTTCGGAGAAACAAAACTCGTCAGATGTCTACTTTCCTTCTCCATAGGGATTTCCCAATACCCCTTAAGAATATCTAGCGTAGACAAATAACGTGCTGCCCCTGCCTTATATCGAAGCTCTTCTGCGTTTTGCATAGGAAATGGGACAATCTGACTTTCCGCATTAAGCCCTCGATAATCACAACATAAACGTACGCTTCCGTCCCGTTTCGCTACACACACAATAGGGTAGGCAATCTCTGCTGTGGAAGGTTCAATTAAACCTCTTTCTAACAAATCAGCAATTTGCTTTTCCACCTGTGGCTTCAACGCCTCAGGTACCTTATAAACATGAGGTTGCTTTCTTTCAACTCCCGTTTTTAACCTGATACTGTGGGATCCTACCTTCGCACATTTAATCTCCCCGTCAAAAACTACATGGAAAGATTTGATTAATCTGCTCAACTGATCCCTTTGTGACCTATCTAAATGTTTCCATTCCTCTGAAACACAGATCCTATCTAAAAGTTTGTCTACTTTAGGGTTTCTTTGAATAGGCGCGTGCTGCACCTCCCCAAATTCGGTGTCAGCCTCATAGATCATCCCTACTGCATTTATAGGCTGTATATATTTCCGTAACTTATTTTGATGCAAATGGCTAACAGATTCATCTGGCAATTTTACCAAATATGAATGTGGAGACTTTTTCGCAACTATTTCTCCAGGTCCTGTCCATTTCGAGCAAAGTTTATTTGTTGACGTTGGTATCAGTACTACTACCTCATCTCCTATCTCGAATTCATTTTCTTTAGACCTCAAATTATGATGATGAACATATTTCTGCTGTTTAGCTTCCGAATTTTCTTTAGCGAATTTCTCTGCCTCCTGTAACGTATTTCGAAGAGAAATTAAATATTCAGTAACTGATTCCCCAACTCCTTGTGGTAATACCGTCTCATCTACCCAACTTGATTTAAGTATCGCCAGTGGCCCCACTGGCACCCGACCATACATCAGCAAAAATGGTGAGACTCCGGTAGTTGAATTCGGTATCTCCCTATAAGCCCATAACAAATATGGTAACTGCTTATCCCAGTTTCTTCCTTGAGTATTTATCGCGTGATGCAACATTGACTTCATTGTTCCTATCCACCTTTCCACTAGCCCGTTTGACTGCGGATACCCTGGCGTAGAAAATTTTGGCGAGGCCCCTAACCTAGTTAAAAATTCTTGTGTTAACTTAGCCTTAAAGTTCGTTCCGTTATCCATGGCTATCATTCTCGGAACTCCTGTTCGCATGAAAATATCAATGAAAGCGTCACATGTAGCTTTCGCTGTTATCGCTTTTAGTGGAATTGCCTCCGGCCATCTGCTATGTTGATCAACAACACATAACACATACTGGTGCCCTCTTGAAGATTTCGGCTCAATCGGCCCTAAAACGTCCGCATTAACCACTTGAAATGGAAGTTCTGGCCTCCCTACTGCTGTAATTGGAGCCCTATCCTTCACTTTAACTTTCCTTCGTAGCTGGCATTCCTTGCAAGCTTCGCACCACTTCCGCACCTCCTTTGACAATCCTTCCCACCAAAACGACATTTTAATCCTTTCCGCCGTCTTCTTTGCTGCGAAGTGCCCCCCTTGTAAGCTTTCGTGAGCCAACTTCATAATTTCTTTCCTGCGGCTTTGAGGAACAACTAACTGACTACATCGCTGCCCATTGACACTTCCCGTATGGTACAAAATTCCTGACTCCAGCCAATACCCATTCTTGTTATTACGTGCATCCATGAACGCGCTTTTCAGCGAAATACATTCCGCTTGCTCCTGCCTAAAACGTTGAGTTTGCGATAAGGGTGGGTTATCAGCTGACACTTGCTCACTGCCTCCCACTTCTACTTCCCCCTCATCTTTACTCCTTACCAACGGTGTAGTACGAGCTATTTCCGTTTCACCTTCGCCCTCGTGACTGGCTTTTTCTGTCGATTCCTTTCCGTCCAAGTTACTCGATACCTGACCAACTCCCAATACTAGTTTTTCTTCCTTATCTTCTCCCCAATAAATATCTCCTTGTTCCCTGAGAAGTCTAAAATCTCGAGGTGTCACCAGCGCCTCCTCGTTCAAATTATGCACTACTGCTGCATGAACGTTTACATAAGGCTGTACCTCCTCTTCTCCTGACCAGATACTGATAGGTACTGTAACTAATTGGGCTTCTACCTGGGGTCCCACGGCGGGTTGTAACCATATCTTCCCTCCAGACTCCAAATATTTCTGTGGAACTACCGATTTCCGGATTACAGTAACTTCTGCTCCGCTATCAATCACTCCTTTGAATCTAGCGTTGCCTATCTGCAGTTCTATCCTAGGTAATTCCCCACGTGCCCTAGTTAACGGAATTTCTTCTGCATAGTTAGCTAACTTCAACCCTACGCATATTTTATTTAATCCCTTTGCTTCCACCTCATCCGTATCCTCTTTTTCGCTTCCTCTCTTGGGTTTCGCTATCAGGTTTATCGCTGGACAAAAACGCTTTATGTGTCCTTCACCCTGACACTGAAAACATTTTAGAACTTTCTTATTTGCCTGCATCATTCCTTGAGGTTCTAAAGTTTTTACCCCTTTGTACTTCTCCTTATCAACCCTGTAATCAGAACTGCAATTATCCTTACTCTTATTTGGTCGTCCTAATTTTTCCCCTTGTCTTATCAGTTCCTGTTTTGGTCCCACTTTATTTACTTCCTGAGCACTCGTATTGTAATTTCTAGGCATTGCTGCAACGTAATTATCCAAATCATTTGCAAGCTCTGACGGAGATAACCAGTTTTCTACCTCTTTTAACAGTATATGCGCCTTAACATTTGCGGGTAATTGATCTTTTACTTGATCGACAATCAATAGTTCTCTTAATTTATCAAAAGTCTTAACTTTTCTGGATTCTAAGTAGAAATCAAGTGCTGCCTCAACCCTCGCTATGTGCTGAGTATACGTTTCCTCATATCTTTTTACACATTTTTCTAAATTCTTTTTATGTTGCAATGGGGTAATCTGGAATTCTTTTAATACTGTATCTTTAATCTTAATATAATTATCCAAATCCCTTTCACCCAGAGTTGAAATCAAACTTTTAACTTTAGTTTTTAAACTCTGCAAAATAATTTTCCCCTTATGTTCTTCAGGAATTTTATAGAGATTAAACATCATTTCCGCATGATGGAATAAGAACGGCCATTCCTCAGCTTTAGATGGCGGGTCAATCATAACTCCTTTCATTATTTTTAAATGTTTCAAGAAATCATTTCCCTTGCTCTCAGCATCTGAAACACCTTCATCCTCTGAGCCCGATTTATTTCCTCCTTTATCTATTTTCCTACTCTGAATTTCTAATTCTTTAATTTTTATCTCGTGTTCTCTCTCTAATTGTCTTTCCCGAAATTCCATCTCTTTTAATCGGTCTTTAGCCGCATCTGCCTCTAACTTACACCTTTCTAGCTGCAGCTCCATTTCCTTTAACTTAATTTGAGCCTGCATGTTCTTAATAATTTCATCAGATTCTTCTGACACCCTATTTCTCCTTTTAGGACCCATATTAACTTCTGGTATTTCTTTTTACAGCTTTACCCATACAACACATAAATAACACTTAATTTTACAGGCAAACATACATATTTCACTACTACTGAATACTACCATTATTCATTTAGCAAACATTATCATTAGTGAACACAATCATGAATACCTTTCTCATATTACTATTAACATATATTTCTATTAACATATATTTCACCATATATTGTTAACACATAAATACCAAAAATTATATTAGCTTTTGAATTAGTACAAAAAAATAGTTCTGAATACTTTGGCCTTACGCCGTAATACCTTACATATTCTGGAAATGAAACAAACATTTACTTATTGTTCTCAAATCCTTAAACTAATTAATTTTTAATCAACCTATTAACTTTAATGACTAAAACATTTTGCCAAAACACGGCAACAACAAAAATAGATAATTTCTACCTTAATTAGTAACATGAGCAGACAATTAAATGTTTCGAAATTACTGCTGACATATTTTTGAACTATTTTAACATTCATTTAGCATACATTATCTCCTTAATAACAAAATTAATCATAATTCCTTATTTGCATATAAAATATACTTTCTAAGTGTCTACTGGCTTTAACGCCTGGCATTCTCATCATGTTATTAACCGACCTTAACACAATTTTAATTGTCTCCGATACTATAGTAATTATAGGGAGGGAGCTCTCTTCATTTATATATTGTGCTTCCCAAGAAATTAAGAGGGACTTACCTTTGATCCCGATAGTAGAAAATGACGAGTTGTGCTCAATTCTGTACAATTTCCTCATCGCGCTGCATAACAATTCATTAATAATATCACCACGGTAATACTGATGATCACTTTTACCATCCACTGTTTCAACACTGCACGAACATTTCAATTAATAATATCACCCCGGTAATACGGATGATCACTTTTACCAGCCACTGTTTCAACACTGCACGAACTTTTCAATTAATAATATCACCACGGTAATAATGATGATCACTTTTACCAGCCACTGTTTCAACACTGCACGAACATTTCACTTAATAATATCACCACGGTAATACTGATGATCACTTTTCACACGACGAGGTTTCATACACCCTTTCGTTTATTTGCACGTGTAGGCTTACGCGTGCCACTTTCCGTCTTTCATGACCATCTTTTGTCATCTTCCTTGCTTTCGTGAATTATTTCCTTCATTTAAACCACGTTCACTCAAATCACTTTTTACGATCTTACTTCCTTCGTATTTTTAGTGATTTCATTTTTCCCACTATCCTATACGACTGCGACATTTGTCATGCCTCGCGCTCGTTCAAACACGAGGTGGGTTCTTCTGTGTAAGCTTACCATAGTGGGAAAATAACACTTGTCCGCTTTGACATTTTCTTCACTAATTTATTACACATACTGCACTATGGATACACCATACAACGAGTACACTGTAAAATAAACTATATACAATATATATATACAAGGCGCGCAAAAAAAATTAAAACATATTTCTTTTCTCTACGTTCTCACACGGCATGCTCGCCGGTCCAACTCCCAGTGCCCTCTCCTTCCAGTCTTTCTTCACCCCCCACCAGCCTGCCTCGACCGGTTTTTCCGGGGTAAGTCACTTCCGTTCTTCCTCTTTCATCAGGGGAAGGAACTTCACACTGATCTTTTTTACACTCATTATATTTGAGGTGCTAACTTTTAAAGAACTACTTATATGTTAACGTGTTCATGACCTCACTAAGCTGCAATTGTGATAGTTTGTACCCAGTGTTTTGGGAAGTTTTACATATTTCCCTCCATATAGGAGGTTCCAATACGATAATTAAATAATTAAAACATACTAAAAGTGAATAAATAAACAAATAAAGAAATAATAATAATAATAACAATAAAAAATGAAAATTTGATCTGTATTCTCATACGTGTTCTAGTTATAAGGTATTACTCCCACTTTCTTAGCGTGCCTTCGTGGTGTAACGGTAGCACGCTGGGCCGGTATTCCAGAGGTCCGTGGTTCGATTCCCGGCGAAGGCCGTTGCATATGTTTCGTCTTTTCTGCTTACAATTAACCTAATGACTCTACATAGTAACATCCATTGTATTTCAGTAAGTTCCATATAAATATACTAACAGCTAAATGGACAATTGTCTCAACTAAAAAGCACTCTAAAATTATATAGATATAAAGCAAACAAGCATTAATAATTGTTATTATTAATCATTACGAAAATGATAGTGTTTACCCTATAGTTTTGTTTATTAATTATACGTTTTAAAAGACAGAAAGTGGAAGCTGTAGGTATTAAATATTGCTAATAAAAGTGAAAATCTTAAATGTTGCTAATAAAAGTGAAGGTGTTAAATGTCGCTAATAAAGTCTGAAATATAAATGTCAATATAAATAATATAAATGTTTTTAGACAAGAGCCAGTGCACCTCGAAGCCATGTTTTCAAAATTGGAATGAGTTTTTTTTTTATTTTATGTTTTTTGATGAAATCGGACCAATCGATGGCACACAGCGATTGTTGCTGATATATCCACAGTTTCCATTGTTGCTGGTATCGGCAAGTTCACCACTCGGAAAAATGAAGGAGATAATTCTGTGCAGTTTTTAAATTTATTGTTTCTCTTGAATACTGGACTTTTGTCAAGAGGTACTTGGATACAACATTTGTTGAGTTTTTCGAGAGGACGTTTGTTTTCCGGTACGTTCTAAAGCCAGACGAAGACTGGTCGCAGAGCGGCTAGTTTGTAATATTTAAAGTAGGGCAGCATGTAGGATCTGAAGGGCAGCATGTAGGAAGTATTGTAGTTCACCTGAAAGGAAAAGACTGTGGACTAGATCAAGCTATTCTACAATCCAGCTGGTATGACTTCCATAAAGGAAGCCTCTGTAGAAAGTACAGCCATATCAATCTGTAATTAGTCAACTCAGTGGGAGAGACCAGGTCAAACAATCAGTGTCACTATGCGCTGCAGGCATACCTAGGGAAAGAAGGCAGACGATCGAACGAGAAAAAAAAGCCAGACTACCGCTACAACAACAAGAATGGCCGAGGAGACACAAACAGAAGCAGCACTAAAGGCCAACAACCCAGCGAGAAAGGAGGTGCAGCATCCCGCCCATATATCGCACTGAACCATCTAGCAAGCTAGTGAATAGTAGCGCTAGATGATGTATCGAAACTACCACGGAGAAAACCGACACTCCCAATTTTGTGGAGGCGATTAAGACAGCCCGAGGACGCGGAAATGTTAAGCAGATCCAAGGGATTACGCGAGGAACCAAGGAGGACGAAAAGCCAAAGAGAAGATAACCATTATGATGAACCGTGGCAGCAGCTGGGCAGACTCTGCTTTCCAAACTTGAGATGGCTTACGTGGGATAACTCCTCAACAGAAGAATGGCACATCATAACGAGAGGAAATAGCTCAGCTACAATCCAAACTTACGTAGAAATACGTTTAACTCAAGTGGAATTTAAATTTATCTATATGTTTGCAGGTAGTTCGAAGTCCCGATGTTTTAATCTCAAATGAGGATTTTTTAGTTTTAAATTATAGCTAGGATGTTCTTTTGTTTAAAATATAAAGCTTATTTTGTTTATTACCACAAAAGTCAGTCAGAAAATCACAATGAGACTATAAACAGTATGAATGGTGTTTTGTATGGTGTATGCTTGAAATGGTGCATTGCAGTGTAGAGTTCCTCACTTTGTAAATGCTAAGTTACAGTTGAACGTGAGGAATCTTAAGAACTGATAAGCGAATAATCGCTTGAGTTCGTGTGACAGGAAACAACAAGATGGAAGGGTAAATAACCCTTTATTATTCAAATAAGATTTAACAGAACTCCGTCTGTGTACAATAAAAGCCTACACTTGGGCTTGAACTTAAGGGGATAAGAATTAAACTAAAACTAATCTAAACTAAAGAGATATAACTGAAGCTATCAAGATTCTAACTGTGATGGCCCCTTAACGCTAATTGACTGCGAAGCTATCAAGGGCCTAAAGTAAGGCCGAGAGTAATAATAGCTTACGAGAGAGCAGCCTAAAAAGGCGGACGCGTGCAGACAGAATACCTGGTAAATCTCTCATTAAGACCAAAGAACTTCGCGGTTAAATACCGCTCTTCCTTATTATGTACTCAGACGTAATTCTAAAACTACGTTCTGGCCGGAAGTAGCAAGTTGAAGTTAAGAATCGACAGAAAAGGAACTTAAAATTAAACTGTTAATAAAATTAACATAATCCTTACAGCAGAATAGATGTAAGAAGAGAGGTAGTGAAAATTAAATATATCAGAAATTCCGTGAAGAGTTCTCCAAAACCATTTTGCCTTTAGTATCAAATTACTATAATTAAGACATCAGCTAAATTTTGATTTAGACTGTTTTTGAGCTCTAATGTGTCGTGTAAACGAGCAAATTAGGAGTTGCAATAGGAGCCTATACGGTAACACAGGCCATGCGGCTGTATCACACACACATAAAGCTAAGGAGTTTGAAATGTTACGTACTATATTTAACTTTTATATGTGTTAAAATAAATTTTTATGCAATGTCAGAACGTTTATGAACAGCATCCAAGTGTGGAGGAAAGAGGCATATTATAGGCGCTTTTACTGTTTGACTGGAATCTTTGTTCTGTTTCCTGTAAGCAGCGTGTTTTCCATTATTGTAAATGTTTGAAGAACCATCAGGCTGACATGATAATAAACAGGCATTTTTAAACCTTCATCTGAATTTGTGTTATTGCACTTTTAAAGGACGACAGGAAGATAAGTCAGCTGCCCATCTTTACGGTTTTATGAGATGATATTTTAGGGTTGAACAGTACAATGTCAATTTTAATTAATTTCAACATCTAACAGAGACTGGTCTTTATTATTTAATTTGATCTAGTTTAAAAATAATTTTCTGTATTTTCATGTTATCACGTTTTAAGAGTTCCCTCGTTTTAATCTGAATTTATCTTGTCAAGTTAGGTTATTTAAATATGACAAAGCATGCGAGAGATATCTATCTAAACGCATGGGTGCCTTTGTGGAAGAATTTCTAAGGGAAACTGGCTCGTATTCACACTGCATGTGAGGAAAACCACAAAATCCAACCATGCAGCCAGCCCGTTCGCCTGAAATCGAATCAGAGTTGATCTCCCAGTATTCAGCAGTCTTAACCACTCAGCCACTGGTGAAGCCTTGAATTAATCTTAGAAGTTTCATGTATCTGCTCATGTCAACATCAATCTGCATCATAATTACATTATTTTAATTTATTTTATTGGTCAATTTAGGTATTTAACAAGGTAAAATGTGTTTAAAGCATATATAGTGTATCATGGCCTTTTCAGATTAAGGACTAGTAAATTCATCACCACCCCCATTACCACTACCATAAACATCGAACACTGACAGACAAGAAAGAATTCTCATTTATTATTTCCCACATCAACTAATTTCTCCAATGCTAGTTACATAATTTGTTATTTAACAATCTATGTATTTTTCGTATCTCTGTAAGGAAAAATTAATAAAATGATAAGTACCATTTCGACAATTTCTAAAAATAGTTTTTATAATAACTTCTTGCATTCGAATCTATGAAATTAATTTAGTTCATTTAGCGAATACATTGCAAATCGCTGCTTTAATTATTTAAATGACAGAATTGAAAGAAAGAAAAAAAGATCTCTAATCCTATAATCCTGGCATCAGCTGCGAGAATTTGTGATTTTACTTCAAAATACCTCGGAAAGAAATGTTTACACACACGTGTAGAAGAGGAAGGACAGATTTACATACTATTTTCAAGGAAAAAATGTTTTCTGAAATAACTAAATTGGTGGAGGAGAGTGATGATCTGAACAAAGAATGTAGTGCTGTGCGTAATATTTATTTCGTACAAATATGTTCTTTTAAAAATTACTTCCATTATAACAACTGTAACTGTTTTATTATCTTTATCGAATATATTAAAGACTTAAAGAATTTACAAAATGTTTTTTACAATCACTCTTTCGTGAAAAGTTACGACTTTAAAACCGTTCATTACAATTCTGTAAAAGGGATAAATATACAGTTCTCAAGGATAAATTTTCTATTAGAAGGACATGCTTTATCTACGTATCTGGAAAGATTTAAAAACTATGAGTTGAGTCAATTAATTATTCACTCTTGTTATGTCACGGTACCAATTTGTCAAACAGAAAATTTATTTGACATTTTAAATTTTAAAAAATTGGACGTAATTTAATTTAAATTAAGCAACGATTAAGAACTGTTTTGTATAATGGTTAGTACAACCGTATCAGTATAAGTTAATTTAACCTAAAGATATACGAACAACCCATCAGTGAAACTTCTACTTAAATACCATATTTCATTGGTTTAACATTCATTTATTATTTCATTTAAACAGTACAAAAATGGGAATATTATTTTTTAAGATACCTGGAATAGCTTTCTAAACTAAACTAAACTCAGTGAAACAACAGCCTTAGTGGGCCATGCCTGCAGTGCACCGATATCTGCTTTCCTGACCATGGGCCCTAGGGTGCTAAAAGCATTTTGTAATAACATGATTTTTTGTTGTTCTGGCTATTTAGATTTGACATCAGTGCATACAGCACCTAAATATATTATAGTTTGCAAGTATACACTTGCAAAAGTGCACTGGTTGTTAGAAAAGTTTTGCTAACAAATATTAATGACATCTTACCTTATATTCACAAAATCCAGATCTTACTTCACATTTCAAATCATTATTCTTTTGTATGATTCATAGACTATTCATATAAAAAATTATGTCTAGTTCCACAATAAAAATAACTTTTTTGTTGTTGTTCATAATAAAAGCATTTTGTAATAACATGATTTTTTGTTGTTCTGGCTATTTAGATTTGACATCAGTGCATACAATACCTAAATATATTATAGTTTGCAAGTATAAATCTTACCTCGTCTCATCCTCATCACATTTTACTGTCTTCCTAATGATTCTGTTGATGAAAGATAGCTGATAATTCTTATGAACCCGCATGAAATATAAGTGATTCAATACCATAAGAAATCTCTCATTTAACACGGAAGGTAACGATTAATTTTACTATGCCTTTCCTGTTTTATCGAATACGAATCTCATGGAAATATATCTAAACAACAGATGTTCTTGCTCGCGCATTCTTGCTCGCCATTTTAAGTTTGAACGTGAAAGATATTTATTATAGGTGGTATAAAAGGTTTTATGTAAAATAACCGTGAAAACAGAAATTGATTATTGTTAACGCTGTTACTCATTTAGTGCACTTAAATATCATGCAACAATTCATACAATTTTAATAAAGGTAATGCCAGCAAAAATGCTTAATGTCAGCATGTTTTCATTCCTCTCCAGAGGTTGTGTGCGAATTTCATCGTATTTAAATAATGGTCAAGATAGAAGAATCAAAAGTAAATTACAAAGCCCAGCATCAGATATCAGATTTGCTTGCATTGCAAGTCATGAAATGGCAAGTGTCTATATTCTGTGACAATAATTGTGACTTAATGAATTCGTGTTTAGGTAATTTGTTCTTCTACTAATTAGCAAGCTGAAAGAAGAGACAAAGAAAAGCTTTTAGTAAATAACTTTGCAATAGAAGGTGTATATAACTTTTAATAAACTAGCCATTCTGTAACTTAAAATTAGAAACTTGTGTTTGTACCGTTCATAATAATAAACTTCATGTTAGGAACGATGTTAATACAGCTAATTACTTTTCAGATTTTAATTATTTACTTTTTCAGGGGAGCACTTGCGAAACATGAAAGCAGTGCAGCAGAATTTAAAATGAAATTATGGTATTAGTCCGAATGTAAGAAGATACTTTTTTTCTTTAAAGTACCCTTTCTCTGTCTTAAAATTATACTATTCCTATATCCGAAACAAAATATTTATTTTTTAAATCTGGGGAAATAAAAATAATTTTTCATTTATCTCTCATCTTTTGCATTGTAGCACAACATACTTAATTTTAAAATGACAACCGTGACCGGAGTCGTGCCTATATTATTTTTTCACATGAGTGTGTGGGTGGTGATTATGGCAAAGCCTCGAGAGCTATCTGCCTAAGAGGAGGGATGCCTTCGTGGAGGACTTTCTAAGGGAAACTGGCTCGTATACACGTTACACATGGGGAAAACCACGAAAACGCCCATGCAGCCAGCCCGTTTGCGGGATTCGAACCTCGGACCGAACTACCAGTGTTCAGCGACTTTACCGCTCGGCCGCTGGTGGGCTTTTTCACATGATACAAAGAGGTAAATGCGCGCCTCTATATGCAATCAAATAAGCTATACTTGTATAATTTTATATCGGAAACGTAACTGTATTAAATCATTATATCATAATTCTTATAGCATAAAGAAGCTGTATTAAATCCATATATGACAATTATATCATAATTCGTATAGTAGTTGTTAAGTGTTACTTTATATATTCGGAAAACTAATAAATGTAAAATTCTATAATTTTCAAATGAAAATGTTAAAAAATACTTTTTTGGTAAATAACAAATAACATTGAGATAATATAGAACGTATTGCATTAATTTTCATGTCTTTCTGTAATTTAATTTGTGTTGCTTTTAACGAAGCAAGTCGATAATAATGCTTGTAATGAATTCATTTCCTACAGAAAAAATAGCCCTGTTCAAAAGTTTTTTTCTTCTAACCCAGGAAGCTTTTGAACATTTTTACATCCTTGTACAAAGAAAAGGAAGTATTGCAATCGCGAAACATTTTTGGGTATCATAGTTCAACGAAAATATCCATTTTGATCATCCCCGAATCCATTTGAACGATTTTTTTGCGTGACTTCTATGTGTACGGACAGAATAAGGGATTCTTTTTTCCAAAACGGATTGAAAAATGAATTTCAAATGTATTCAAAAGAGATTTTTTGGCGGCATCTGTACGTACATATGTATGTGTGTATATGTTACGGTGAAACACCGAAATCTAGCGAATGTCGACTTTCACCGGTGAATGTCAACATTCACATAGTCTCTTGGTGTATGTCCGAAATATTTTCCAAATACTCTTATTTCTGACTTACACCGGTCAATGTCGACATTCACCATGTACTAATGGTGAATGTTCAACATATAAGAATATTATATTTTCTTCTCCGTAATTCAGTCGCGAAAAAACGCACTTGAGACTTGAAATAAGAACTTAAGAACCTAAAACACATAATACATTCAAAATGAGAAAGGAAAATAATAGAAGGTAAAAACTCACTTAATTATACAGTACGTTCTAATTGAGAAAATAAAATAACAGTAATAAAAAACTTACTAAATTATGTGATTCAAATCCTATTTATTGCAACAACTTAAACTATTATGGCACTTTATGACCTCTCTTTTCGACTTTCACTAGATCATATCTGTGATGGTCGACATACACCGGTGAGGGTCCGAATATACACGAATGTAGTGAAATATTCGGTCTTTCACCGACGTATTTGGTGAATGTTGATATTCTCTGGTGAAAGTCGACATTCTCCAATTTCGGTCTTTCACGGTAACATATATATCTCGAATAACTCAAAAGCGATTAGACGTAGGACATTGAAAATTTGTATATGGGATTGCTATAACATCCAGTTGTGCACCTTCCTTTTCTATAGCAATCGGTAGTATCAAACGTTTTCAAATACTCGAATAAAATGGCGTTAAAATTTAACCAGTTAGAATTTAAAAACTGAAAACTAACTTGTTTAATTTTTTAGATCTGCATTTAAGTTGCGAGATTAAAATACCTACAATTTCTTTTATTTCTGCTATGAAAAAATACTTGTTGAAAAATTTGTTTTATCAATTGATTACTGACAGTCTAATTTATTAACTTCTCTTTTTTTTAATCCTGTTCATGTATTCATATTGAAGCTAAGTTTTCACATGTCTCAAGAATATTTCCTTCATTTTCTATAAAGAATGCGATAATCATTCTATTACAGTTGTTCGTTTAAATTTAGTATGGAGAAGCTTGCGAAGAGTATTTGCCCAACAGAAGAGTATTTCACAGAGCACATTCTACGGAAAAATCGGCTCATATTTATGTCAAACGGAAAGAATACAGGAAAATTTTCATTCACTCATAGATTTGCCGAAATTTGAACTAGGTTTGAACTGTCAGTATTTGGAGGCCACTGGTGAAACATATAAGTTTTTAATTACAATTATTTCATAAGAACATTAGTTATTACCAACTATTTACTGATCTTTTTTGATAACTTTATATTTAAATATCTATTTCCATTAAAAACGTTAATAAAGAAAAACTCTAATTTTTTGCTGCAGTTACTTCATCGGAACAACAATTATTACTATTAATACTTAAAATATTAGGGATATTTTGGGGAGGCTAACTTTCCAGCATTGAAAATAAATCAGCGTTTTGTGATCTCTAATAATAAAAATTATCTTAAAGTATCCGCAGCGGTTTTTGTTAGCCCCTTCATAACAAAATCCAAAATATTAAACCTTATTTAATTTCTTTGATGGTAAAGAATTCAAGAAAAGTAAAAAAAAAAAAAAAAAGGTTACGTTATCTCTTTTCAATCCAGACTTTAGAGAAAATTAAACTAACGTATCTATCTATTCGCTTAGGGAAGTGGACTATTCGCCGTGGCCGTTTAGCCGCGGCTGTTTCGCCGTCGGGACATTTCGCCGTAAAGACATATTTTTCTTTACACGACTGTTAGTTTGCCGTATTATATTAAGTTGATTAATTTTAATAATTTTGTTTAATTTAATAAACATTTAATATAAAATTTTTCTGTGTATAATTTTATACAAATACATCGTTAAGCATTACGTATTCATTTTAAAAGAGTAATGTGCTGAAAAGATTCCAAAGTAATTTCGTTTTCAATTCAGATTTCATAAAAATGTCAATTTCCTGCTTGCAAATTGATTTCTCTGAAGTAGTCGATTAAACTTTCAAGAACTTTTGACGAATCATGTATATATTGCACTAGCATAATTTTAAAATCGATAATATAACTTCTGTTATATGAAAGCTTTAGCCCCGATTTCTCTTTGATACTGACGTGATTTTCTAACTATGTGTAATTTCTTTATATCTCATACTTGTAAACAACTATATATATTACAAGAAACCTTTATTAAGTAAGTATACAAAAGGTAAACAAGATTATTAAACTAAAAAAATTTAATACGGCAAGATATAATACAGTCATGTAAAGAAAAATATGTCTTGACGGCGAAACATCCCGAAGGCGAAATGTCCCGATAGCGAAACGGCTAAGGTGAATGGCGACGGCGAAAAGTCCTTGACTCTATGCTTAACCAACTGGCAGTACTTGAGGTTATTCTTCGAATAAATGAAATCAGCTGTCTATTTCTGAGGAAATACAGAAATAATAGGACAAAAATTCGAACTATGACATTTAATGCCAGTTTTGTAGTTAAGAATGGAACTGTCAGCTTTATGAAAATTATGAAGCAAGAAATTGGTTTTTATAGTCTGTTTCGTTTTAAGACAGTCTTGTTTAATTTTTTGATGCCATTAAAAAGTTAAGTCTGCTGAAATACTCAAATGGGATTTCTCAGAGTGAAAATAGCAGTTGAAACTACGATTTTGGCTTATGGGAGACAGAAAAAAATCACTATTGTGTGCTGCAAAGCGTTTTCTGGTCAAGCTTTCTCTATGTAGTTCCATTATAAAAAATGCAAATCAACGTCAAATATTAGTTCCAACAATAAAGTTTGAAAACTGTGTATATGCTACAGCTTCTAAGAATTATTGTTATTAAAGTTTCTGTTAATTCAGCCGAATTATTTATGGCAACAAAAACCAAAAAAGATAAGCTTTCTTAATTCCGTTCTTGAAATGAAATAAAACAATGCAATGAAAAATGTGCTTTAAAGCTTAATTGCAGGAAGGTAACAAAGTAAATCAGTTAATTCGTATTTAAATAATTTTGCTGCTTTACGTTGACACCAAGCTGTGTCCAGTGTAAATTCAGAGAAGCTATCCGACCAAGAAGATAGCTACGAACGACAAATAATGGGAATCAGACAGTCAATTAATATATAGCATCGAGAATGAATCAACATCGAGAATATAATGCTTTTAAATTATCAAAAATTAGCACCAACAATGTTTTATTACTTTGGGTACATTTTAAAACTACGCCTCTTGATGTGGCTCTAAGTTAAAAACAACAATAGCCTTGTTTTTTAAGTGAGTTTCCAACGTTTCATAGCCAATTCCTTTTTAGCGCCCTTTCTAGCTACTCGCACTTGCCTCACTTTTGTTTCCGGCTCGGGTTGTGAAAATCAGCAGAAACGTGCAAGCCAATTTATTTACGAAATAGAGTAGGTGGATTCGATTCGTTCGACAGAAGTAAGATCCGTCGAGGTAACACGTTAACTCCTTACCGACGCGGGGTTTTTAAGTAACAACCTTACCTGAAACTGAGTCGAACTGTTTTGCAGAGTGCCAGACGAAATTGCGTTAGCGGTGGTCGTACTTATTTATTTATCACGTGCTCCGCCATTAGGCACTACTTGGAAATGGAGGGATGCCTCATGGAGGACATTTTAAGGGAAAGTGGCCCATAATCCACGTTACACATGGGGAAAACCATGAAAACGCCCATTCGCATGGACTCGGAAAACCGGAACGAATGAGCGGCTTTACCGCTCGGCCGCTGGTGGGCTTTACTTTACTTTGGCATAATACATATTAAGACCCAAGCCTCTGCAAGGTATTAAGACCCAAGCCATATTGCAAGGTTTGCTCTTCTTGACCAAAGTCAACCAGCGTGGTGTCGTCAACGTCCTCGACTCGTAAGTCTGGCTGCTCCAAAGTAATTACTCCCTAACGCGTAGCCATAAATGTGAAAGCACTTAAAAATACAAAAGGATAATTACTTTTTAAAATTTATATTTGATAACTTCAATCACACTGTTTCCACATTAAATTTGAATTAGGTAATAAAATAATGAAGATAATTTTAATCTTAAGGAAAAATTTCAAATACATCTTACCTTAACTAAAATAAATTGTCACCTTTTTTCTCTTCTTTTGAAATATTAATATTTCGCATTCTCATTACAGTTTTTAGCTTTAACAATCAAATTGACTGCTGACTGGAATTGTTCAGAATACTTCAAACTGATTTCTTTCGCTAAAATTAGAGCTATTCCTTTTATTTTTCTAAGTTCATTCTCGTGAAATTAGTTGAAAATTTTTTCCAACTCACAATAAGGAATCCTTTGCTTATTATTGTTATCCTATCGGGTAGTACTTTGTTACTGGCAGACAAATCCAAAGGTTCATTATTTTGATTTTGGCCAAGGAAAGAGGAAACATTTTTTAATTCATGTGTTTTTCGGAGACGAGAGAAAATACGAGCCTTCGGATTTGATGATACGTGCATTTTTGTAAGTAGAATGAATGTATAATGGAAAATCAAATGCTGTTAATTCAATTTTATGTGAGAAAATTCTTCGTTGAAAGTTTACGCATGTTTGCTGCGCATTTCTTATTCAAATAAATGCATATCGTAAAAGGTGCTACATTTACTTTCCACAGGCAATTTTTATTGGTTTAATCTAATTATTTAGTTTCCACATTTGTGCAAGGGAACGAATGGCTGTTCTCTTTACATGCGTATCTTAATGGATGGCATCAACAGAAATGGAGTCTTTCAGTAAGCCTTTTACACGTGACAGTAAACTAAGAGCATTCAGTTGAACTGAAGTACATCGGAAAAATAATGAATAAGAGTGGAAAGTAAAACCACTCAAAGTCTACTAACACTTTTGGAACGCGCCCAAGAACACGGTAAATGATTTTATCTAATTTCTTGTTGCTCGCCAAGGATGCATGTCGTATTCAGCTTCCGATGCTTTCAGTGAAATAAACGCACTCAAGCAAGACATCATCGAATACTTTAAAGTATAATTCGTTATTATTTCATTTACAAACGATTGATTTCCTATTTTCAACGATGTCTTAATGAAGTTTCTCTGCATTAATATTATAATACCTCACTTTAAACTTTCGAAAGTTGGCAAAGTTCTTTAGAAAGTCATAAACAGAAACTAGCATCAGTTTATTGTAAACCAATGATTTTATATTTAATGTCAACTAGATTTTAAGAATCAAGAGTTTCGTAATGCAGACACACCTAGACGTAACATTCCGAAGTCTGAAGATGAATGCTGTAGAACAGGGTTTCTTAAACTGTAGAACAGGGACCTGCAGCAGGGGGTCGCTAAAAATTTTAGCACTTTTGATATTTAACATATTATAATAATTTTACAATTACCAAATATTAAAGGAAGAAACGAAAACGTTTCGACGCATCCTTTTTATAATATAAACGTTCATTTTCCTTGCTTTGCACATGACGCTGTCATTTCGTCTGTTACTTACGTATTTAAAACGTTCACATTGTTCTGTGTCTTAAAATTAGAAATTAAAGTTAATGACCTAAAACTGCAATAGTATATTATAGTACAAGTGAAAAAATTGACAGTTTCAATCACGCGTGTGTTGGATTTGCGCAATACTAATGGGGTCCCACAAAATTTTTGTAAATATTATGGGGTCCTGGGGGTCGCAAAAAAATCTCAGTGATAAAAGGGGTCGTGGTTGAAAAATGCTTAAAAAACTCTGCTGTAGAAAACAGTTATATTTAAAGCACCCATGTTTCGAACTAATGCTGTATTACAAATAACTCCACACAGTTTTTTTCTAGTCAATAAGATATCATCTTGCAAAAGTTTTGCTTACATCTGTTTCAGCTTTTGTATAAAGTAACAAAATGCACAGAATTGAAAAATGTTTCTGAAAAGCACGCATAATTACAGCTTTTCTTTCCATCGGTAACAATGATTTTAATGATAGAAGAGTATAAAAATTGCAATATAATTTGTAGAAGCTTTTGAGTATACCTTATGTTTGTAAAATGTCTTTATATTATACTAGAAAAATGTTTTAGGGTTCGAAATTATGATGTTAAAAATCCTTTTTTTCCTCAGTGAAAAACTGTCTAATTACTTAACTAAGATCAATGATTTAGTAATTGAATATTAAATCCATAAATAAAAATTAACAGAGTTGTAACAGCAGAAATAAATAACCTAAATAATTTATTATTAATCTGCACGTGCTTTATTTATCAATGGAAATGATTATCACCTTTCAGGCTCGAAACATATCCTTGAGATTAATTATTACTCTCAGATTTATTACTCTGACAATTATAAATAAAATTGAAAATACTTCAGCTAACTAAAAATAAGTTATGTTTTAGACACAAAATATTTCACACATAATTGACATAACAATGAAAACTTTTCAAATACTTGACATAACTATTATTTTTTTTTCTTTTTTCAAAATTCCAATTGCTTATTCAGGAGCAAGACAGCTAATTACGAATAATTACTTTAATTCTGAAAACAAAATCCTAAAATATTTCCAAATTTATTATTGAAAACTCATTTGAAACTGAAATTCCTAATTAACAATTTAGAATTCCTATTTTTCAATTTAACATACATCTCTTGTCATCGATTCCAATTTAACAATAAGCCAAGTAAATTCTTATGAATTTTACATTTCATATATTTGCGAGATGAGTACGAATCAATGATAAATATACGCTGTAACGAACTATGATACAAGAAATAAACATAAGAATTTCCCGAAAAATATTTTTATTTGAAAGGCTTCGAAAAAGTTATTTTTATCTGAAGCTTTAGGTAACTGTAGACAGTAGAAAGAAAAAAAAAGGTAACCAGGAACTGCTGGCTGTTCTTCAGTCCTATATTTGCTTAAGAGAAAACTGATCGATAAACCATAACGCATTCTTGGTGAAAGAAATGTTTCCAGGTAAACCAGGGAAATTAACGAGCTTATTAACTGCCGGAAAGACAATACTGTGACATTTCAGTAGTCGGGGAAGTTTTATGGCTGCTAAAGGATAAATTTTTTGCGCTTAATGGCTCAAATGACAAAATATTTGTGGCCATATCAGCCAAATAAGCATTAATAACTGCAAAAAAAGTTAACAGAAAAGCCATCATAAGTGAAGTAAAGCAATAAATACATCAGACTTTCTCATCGTTTAATAGAAAAATACGAGACTACTTTTAGTATTCAAACACAGCTGAAACTTTATATAGATACCACGTTAATCTGGCAAAATTTTATTCGGAAAGGTTATAAAACTTCAGTTATATAGAATAACTACCAATAAATCATTTTTATACTTCTTGATTACATCTCTTACATTACGTTTTCGGGTTATCCATTTTTAATTCCAATGGTAAGTCCGAAGGTTTGAGGAATTAATCAAATTTCTAAGTTTAATTTTTCCCCAAATCTGCAACATAATTTACTACATCACCTTAAACTTATATTTGAGTGTATTTAAAAAAATGAATTGTGAGATGAAAATCACTTTTTATGTTAAGAAGAGCAAACACTGTTCTTAAGACAACCTCCGGGAAAATGAGCATTGTATTATACTCATGAATATCATCCAAGCATCCAAGCATGTTTTCATCCTACTTTGGGAAATGATATTCTGGCCAATTCATCCACTGTCTGTATTTCATTGTGCTTTTTTTTGGTAACTTCAGGAGCAGTCCTTTCATGGAGAAATTAGATACATGAATGAAGAAGGCAGTATGGGATTCATCTCTGTTTCCGTGCACTTTAATGGGACGTGAGCTATGTTTTATTAATAAAAGTAGCCAAATACTGACAGCAATATCATCAGTTATATCTAATTTGGCTGCTAGATAGCTTCTCATAGCAGAATGTTACAGCAAATATTTGTATAGGACTTTTTTGTTGCACGTTGAGCAATTAAAATCTTCATATCTGCATTATACGAAGTATTAAAAAAACTTAATTCTATCATTGCTTCTGTCAGAGTTTTAAGAATAAAAATTCAAAAATAATAAGTTTTTCGTGATTAAAATATGCATCGGTTACAGATGTGAATTTTTTTCTGATTTATTTTCAGAAAGGAACTGTTTCCTCTTGAAAAAGGCACTCGTTTCCTTCCTTTCATGAGAAAGTTTTCTAAAGAGCTAAAATAAAATAAATATCAAATTTTGTCAACGCTAAAAAAGACATAGATTGCTGAAAATTATCTGCTGTGGTGTACTTAGAAGAATATGTGTCAATGTGGGCCATGCATTAATTAGGGGGGGAAATGCAATCATAGAAATTTGAGGTACTATTAACTTCTTCAGAAACAATTAAGGTTAACCAGCATGAGATATCCGTCACTAATTTGTAATAAAAATTGCGTTTTATATCAAAATTGTCACTTTGAAACATTCTGAATGTCAAGGTGATTTGTACATATCAAGCCTACAAATTAAATTCATTCAATATTCTATATTTTGAGTTTAAATATAAAAAATATTAATGTTTAAATATGTCTATAAACATTAATGATCAAGTTTAAATATGTCAAAAATCACTAAATAAAGTATATACAAATAAAAATAGGCAAGAAATAATGAATTCTTAAAAAATTATAACTTTATGCGCCTGAGTGATACGTACAAACATTCTAGTGTTAAAATAGTTACGAATAGAATTATCGTAAAATTTAAGCATGTTACACATTCACGAAATTTGAAAGCTTAAAGTTTATTTTATACACTGCAAAAAGCATTTGCCCTGAAATTTAAACGATGAATGAGCGTCAAAAACTCGGAAATGACAGGAAATGAGTATGCGAGCTTGTATATTAAGCTAAAAAATTCTATAAGCGTCCAATACAAGGAAGAAAGAGTATCTTAAAAAACATAATAAAATATACACGCTTGTATACTTTCGGTTTTTCAATATAATAAGCTAATAAGTTTAGGAAAATTTTAAGAGCTCTTTGTAGGTCTTGAAAAAGCTAATTTTTGAGAAATACTACACCTTCTCAGTATACATAATTTAGTAATATGAGTGGAGTAGATAAACTGACAATTTTCCTGAAATTTACCTAGCTTTAGTATAGGTAATACTGCTGAAAATAAGTCACATAATATCTCGCAAGCTTAGCTTTCTTTTTCAAACATTTAGGTGAGTCAAAAGTTTTGCAATATTTGAGTAAAAGCATGTTCAGTGTCAGATATATCCGCATTTATCTCGTTTAAAGAATAAGAAATTAGCATTAAGAGTATAGATGATTTATTTACTTTAAGTTATGTTCAATTTACTAGCTTCATCACTGATTCAGACATCTAAAACATAAACTGTCCCCAAAACCAGATAATTAGAAAATCTTTGCTATAAAGAATGAATCGTGTCATGACGCTAAGGTAGTAATAAGAAACATTTTCACGAGAAAGGGAAAAACAGGAAATGAAGTTTGCTTAGGACACAAATAGCAATCAAATCGTTCAAAATATTTCGAGTCAAACACTGATTATTGATTGATTATATAATGTCTGACAGTGCTGGAACAATAGATCCTGATGTTGTGTGTCGGACCGTAATGACTGGTCCAACATTCCTTATGAAATGATGCCGAATAAGAAAAACGGAGACAAGGAGGCGTGGAAGAAATATCCAAAAAACCTATAAGGTTATGTGTTAATTAAGCCAGTTATCTTTTTATGTTTGCTGTACTACTTTCTTTCTGCTAACTTATATTATCGTCAGTTCCCATCAGACTGCAAATTATTATGATTAAATTAGATGAGCCTAGAGTTCTTGAGTTTGAGAGAGAGCTTTGGGAAGTACCTCCTTTCTGATGATGAAATGATGTATAGGCTTTAACTTTAATAAGCCGCATTTTTTTTACAATTACTTTAGGCTAAGTTAAGGCTTATTTAGGCCCGTGTTAATTTTTGTTTTACATTTCAGTTTGACTTTACTGTTTGTTCTGCATTTCCATTGAGCTGCGGAGATTGTGTTTCTGATTATTTTCCTGAGTTTTATGTAACCACCAAATTGTTGCGCTAATAAATATATTTAATTTAAATCGTTACTTTGAGTTCTTGATTTATGCAAATAGAAGGCAAGATGATAAGTCACCTCGCTATCTTTATAGTTTTAATAATTTGGAAATTTACAATATTGTAGAACCGTTCAAATCCTCGTGATATATGCTTTTATCAAGAGATGTTTTACGTGCTGTGAAGAATGGGTCAAGCTCCGTAATTGTAAGTCTCTCACACACACACAAACGTCTCTCATTTGCCACCAAAAAGCAGTGGTTGAACCCAGGCTAGTTTCTTGAACATATTGTAAAATGTGTATACTTTGAACATAAGGTGATTGGGGTTGCTTGTGGGAAGCTAGAGGGGATAATAAGAGTTCTTCCGAATGGTTGCTGTTCTTATTTACGTTGTACTGTAATATGAAGAACGGAAGCGAAAGTATGTCATTTTGGAACAGAATCAATTGGCAATGGAGAGTAGAAAAGCGTTTTCATTGTCAAATATCATATTGCTATATGATTAAAAAAAACTCCAGTAGTTTTAGTGAATAGAGTTATTCCCACATTCAGAATTTCATCCGGACATTGCCTCTTCGGATTATAGTTTGTTGCCCAATCCCTTTACGGGCGGCAACCTTGAACAGGTTATCAAATAGAAATGTGTTCGTCTTCGATGAAATAGTACCTCCCATGGCAGCGAAGATTTGGCTCAAGAAAGAGTTAAAACGGCGCAACAAGAGGGCTTGTATTTTGAATTCCAGGCAGTTTTCGCTGTAGGGTAGCACATTATTAAAGTGGCCAAAATTTTGCTAAACTTATGTTTCTCAATACATTAGTTCAGAAAATTTGCAGCTATAGGTGGTTCAAATTCAAAACAATTTTAAGCGTTTGCAAACATTAAAAAAAAAAACGAGACAAACGCTTGCACGAAAGATTACACACTGGAGATTCAGTTTTCACGCTTCCTCAGTTCTGAACATTAACCAAGTTTCGCTGAACATTTGACAACCAAAGCTATTCAGGAATTTCTTAAATTATTTCTGTGACAGACATATAGTGCTAATAAATCATTAAAAGCTAATTCGCAGTGACCTTTGGGAGTTCCCAGGTCAACTGGCAGAGAATCAAATTTATACACATCGTCTCTGCTTCCGGAATTCCGTCAATACAAATTTTTCTAGTTGTTTATGCACATATTAAACAGAAAATACACTCTCAAAACGAAGATTTATAAATTTAAATTAAACATTGCGCACCAGAAAACATAAAACATTTACTGTTTTTTCGTCGGGATTCGAATCGTGGTTCTTTCAGTTGTTTGCTGAACATTAATCATTTGACGCTATGCACAAGAGATTGAGAAATTCCTTACAGATTTCTTGCTAGAATGTGCATATATCTAATATAATTAATAATTTGGATTATTTCTTAAAATTCCTTAATCTCCGTTTTTTTTATCAGGTTGCACTTCAAAAACAGAATTGCGCCTTCATCATTGTGGAAACCGACAACTTTGAAAATAGCCTCGATCTGCGTGCATTTCAGAATGAACTGGTTCACATAGAGGACATACAGATATTGGTAATTAGAAGATAAAGCCAGGTGCTGCTCATAAACATTTAACATAATTTTGTTTCAAATATTTTACCTATAGCCGATCATCACATATCATCTAATAAAATAGAACTTAAGTTAAATGCACAATTATTAGTAGTTTGTTGTCAATCTTAAAACCTTTAAATAAACTCCTTCTGAAGAACTAGGTTTCTTAAGGAGATTATTTGCAAAGTTGCTATAAGTTTAGGTGGCGATTCTCTTTTATGATAGAAAAATTAAGAATCAGCTACAATTTGCTTCATTTATAAGTTGTTATAAAGCATTCCCTTTGTGTTTTTTAGTACTGATCTTGAGAAACGAAATGTTTCGTGTACATTTAGGAAAATATCAAACTTTAGAAAAACGGTTGCATAAACTCTATCATATTTTTTAAAAACATTTTATAATGTTTACAAAGACAACGCCAGCATTATAATTTTGTGAATGATTGTTATTATTTTCCATAGACAAATGAAAATATTTGATCCTTAAATGTTTCTCATGAATGATGAAAACATTCAATTAAACATTTAAATGTTTCCTAACATAATTTCAAATCATGAAGTTATTAATGATAATACATTATTTACAGAAGTAGAAAATTTACTCATTTGCTTAAAATTTACATATGCTTATTAATTTACATTATTTCATATGAATTTCAACACTTCCGTCAAATTTTCATCAATAAATGTAACCTTATTTTTATTTAAAAAGATCAGAAAAACTAGCATGAAAAACCAGAAAAGAAAAAGCAGCTTTTATGAATTTTTGAATGAGTAAACTAAAAACAACCTACTTTCTCTTAGAACATCTTATGTGAAGCGAATACACTCAAGACAGGAAGCCCTCGAGAGCTGTGTGTTGCAATAAATTACCTCCTTAACTTATCATGTAAACATTTTAAAAAGATAGATTTTTATAAGCAGTTTCTAAAGAATAACTTGAAAAGTTTCTGACTGAAGAGTTTTTAATGATGATTAGAATACATTGTTTCTGAAGAAGAGAGGCATGTTTTTAGTTAAGTGAGAGGTACTGAGCTTTCCGCTTGAGATTAATGCTAACATTATACAAATTATTAGAACTTAGTTTGTAATTCCTCTCTTATAATTGCTACTACCGTCTTGTCTTTTTCTGAAAATAAGACATCCTCCGAAAATAAGCCCTATCGTGATTTTCGGAACTTTTTGTAAAATAAGACATCCTCCGAAAAAAAGCCCTATCGTAATTTTTGGAACTTTTTGTAAAATAAGACATTCCCCGTAAATAATCCCTAGTTAAAAATAATGTGACAAAAAGAATTCGTTAAAGAAAGTGGGTTGATTTTATGCTGCCACCACTGTTGAGGGGTCAGAATAGAGGTTTACTAGTTTGGGATTCAGCCAGTACTCACCGCGCTAAAGACATGAAAAACTTTCTTGCTGAGAGGAAGATTGATCAAATAATGATTCCGGTTACCTCCAGACACTTGACATTGCAATAAACAAGCCATTCAAGGATCATTTGTGGATGGAAATCAATGAATATATTGAAAACAGAATGGTGAGAAATCATCGAGGAAATTTTGTAAAACCAGGCTTACAAGAAGTTGTGAATTGGGTAAAAAATTCATGGGACAAAATAACTGATAGTGATGTTTCCAATGCACTACGAACAGGCTACTTAGACAAGAAGTTTTCATTTAACGATAGCTATATCGCAAGACATGAGAGATTCGGACCAATGATTCAACAGGAAATGGATTTGGAAGAAAATCAGAATATAATTCAGAATTTTATTTTATGACAATGTTCCAGAAGAAGATGACATGACTGTAATTGAATCAATTTAAATTTCTGTATTCTGTGTAAAATAAATATTAAATAAAAGTATATAAATATACTTTTATTTTTGCCCTCACCCGAAAATAAGCCCTAGCGCGTATTTTGAACCAAAAAAGAAAGTAAAACAGTGTCTTATTTTCGGAAAAAGACGGTATATAAGTAAACGTTTTTTATTATGTCTTATCTGCATTAAATTCTAAATCAGCATGCAAAATTGTGTTAATGTTATTCACAAATTGAAGTTTAAATTATTTTTTAGAAAATTTACTCACATCGCTTTTGTTGCGTGTATAGGTATATAAATTTACTCACATCGCTTTTGTTGCGTGTACAGGTATATAAATTTACTCACATCGCTTTTGTTGCGTGTACAGGTATATAAATTTACTCACATCGCTTTCGTTACCTATATTACTTAACTTCATCTCTTTTAAGCGGTTACCAGAAAGCACAGATGCAGTGCTACTACACTGATCTCAGGAAAATCTCGTTAAGATCTTCCAGAGGAAAACAATATTTATGATATTACTGCCTTTTTTCTTTCAGTTTCTGGGAATCGGAATGAAAGCAGTAAAGATGATTAGATCGAGGAAAGTTCGGGCCTTGCAGCCTCACTTTTCCTAGCATAAAACAGCTCCTGACAAAGAAAGAAACTTTCTACGATTCATTATTCCTTTTCAAACTCAAACGGATATGAAGCATTAAGTTAATGATTGATCTTTAGGGTCATTATTCTGAAATGCGCTTAGGGTTGTTTAGCCGGGAACGAAAGCTGAATGAAAGGACGAAGAATGTGTCGTTCGGAGCTGAATGACAAATGTTCAAGCCCGCTTTTTTTAATGATGATCGGTTACATCTCAGAGAGCACTTTCTTCCACCCTCTCTTCTTCTGGAATGCAGTGTTTGTGTTTCCTTGTCATTCGAATAGTTTAATGATGTGTAGTATCTTCAGAAAGTTAATTTAATGCATCTCCAGATGTAAATGATTAAACTACAAATGTATAATTGATTTTTTTTATTTCTTTTTCAATATAGGATGAACAAGTTTCCATGTAACTTGCGGCTATCGTTTTAGAGGAACATTTGACATTTTTCTGTAACATTAGCTTTAATACAAAATTGTTTACGAACATATTAAACACAAAATATGTTCTCGAAGTGAAAAGCAATTTAATTACTAACTTGATTTAATTAATTTAAGATCTTTTAAAATTTTACACATGCTGTACAGGTGAATATCACACCATATAGAATGCTATTTAAGTGATATTCTCGTAGTGAATTGTTGAAGTTTCCTAAGAAGCTTGCAGTTTACTTTTTTTCAACTTATAAGGGAAATTCAAAGAAGATTTCTTTTAAAAATTATTCGTGATTACAAGACTATTAGTTACGAGGCGCATTTTACTGTAGCTGTTGTTCCACACACAGATATTGAGATTTTAAGCAATATTGAGATGCAGGAAAGCATTTGCAGGCACTCCACATCAAACTTTCTTAATGACAATCTTCCAGTTTTTTCTTTGCAATACAGTTTAAAACTTTTGCAAGATTTCAAGCTAACTAAAACTTAAATTATTATAAACAGTTAATTAACAATTTTACATTAAACTGTTGGCTTATAAAAGCACCAAAATATGATGGTATTACATAGCATTACTCTTTATTATAATCACTTAAAAATTATTTTGTAAAAAAGCGAACTTCTGTGTTTTATTCGTATTATAAATGTTTTCAAGCTTGTAAGATTTTATATCAAAATTTATATTGTGTTCACATAAAATTGTTTCAAATTTCTATCACATACCTTCGCAAGTTTTACCATCTCTCTGTAATTGGTAGCCGGACAAGCAACTACATACAGCTCTTCCATTGACACTTTGGCATACATGAGAACATCCTCCTTTATCTCGAGCACATGCATCTATCTCTGCCAAAAGTACGCAAAATTTTACTTAAAAGAATACTTTTATAATTCTCAAATACTCTTATAATTCATTCAAATTATTAAATCACTTAAATTGCATTTCAGTTAATACAAAAAATATTTCAAATCTTTTGAAAATACACTGAAAATATATCTCCGCCCCGAAAAAAAAGCACATTGTTCCAGAAACTTCGGAAATGTTATTTTAGTGTCAAATTAGTATTAAAATCCCTTGCCAAGCAGAAAAAGTTTGCAAACTTTGCTTTAAAAGTTAAGTTGGCTCCAAGGTTTCCTACAGCCACTCTGTAAGCTTAACTTACACTTAGTTGTCACTTAACAGAATAATCTAGAACAGCAGATCCCAACTTTTTTCATCGAAGTACTCATTGACAATCTATATACATTTACTGTATTCTCATACTAGCAGTATGTTTGTAATTAATATAATTGCTGCTGTAAATATATCTGACAATAATGCAATTAAAAAGCAGTGGAGTACAACACAGACACATGCGTTTGCATTCAAAGCACAGTTGATAAAATGGATTCAGATAAATATATTGTAGATCTCATAAAAAAATTATATTAAGTCAATCACTACACTGAATTTATTTTCATTAATTTATTTACAAGTGAGAAATTCATTAACTCATTTTTAATATTTTTGTGCCACATTTTACTTACGGATATATTAACTTTAAATAATACTTACAAAACTCATAACAAATACTAAGTAAATATTTGGTGAGTTCTTTGAGAACTTTTTAATAAGCGTAGCTTCTTGGAGAAAGGTTAATCTGATGCAAGTCGCAGTCTTAAATCTGGAACTGCATTCAGCTTGCTTTGATATTTAATTTTAAATAAATTCACTATATTCTCCTTTTTAAGTTAAAAATGCACTGGTGGACGGTTGCTAAAGACGGATCACAAACGGCCATAGAGCACGTAAAAAAATAAGTGCGTTTGGATGAAATCAAATGATTCCAGAATACTAGGACATAAAAATACTAATTTATTGTGTTCTGAATTCTAAAAGGCTTTGAAAAGTGTTCAAGGGACAAAATACTCATATTGTGCTGAATAAGAAAAAGCGAAAAAAATGCAGTAACTATCCGCAGGTATTCTGGTGTAAGATGCAGGTTCTCGATATGGTCTCTATGGAGGGCGATGTAAGATTCCACACGTCGTGTCATACTCTAAAGAACATTATCCGACAGATGCTGAGGGTAATTTATCCGATTCCTATACGAGGACGAGGGTGTCCCTGTTTATTGGAGGGCACTGTCGATCAGCAAGACTTCTCCCAAAACATCCAAGACACTTTTAGTGGCATTCAGATCTGGAGACCATGCTAGTCATCATAAATATCCTCACTATCTACACACCTGGATAGCAACTGTTCGATGACATGCTGCGTTGTATATGAAAACAAATTTGTCCCCAACAGCACCACGGGACATGCGAAGATGAAGCAGCAAGACATCATTTAAGTACCGTTAGCCAGTCATAGGCCCAGTTGGAATCGCGTGTATGGACGTGCGGCCGTTGATCATAGTGCTGGCCCATATCATGATACTGCATCTCGGATATCGTATCGATCCTTTCCTGGATATTTTCTGGACAATAAGCAGTACTACTCTCACACCAGATCAGTTAGCGTCTATAATGCGGTAACAGACTGAACCTACTCTCGTCTAAGAATAGTACATAAGACCAGTTCTGTCGAGTCCAATTACGATGCTCGCGATACTATTGCAAATGGGTGGTACGTTGCTGCCTGGACAATGGAATGCGTATAGCAGGACGGCTGGACTCCTTGATATAAGCGTCTGGTTACAGGTTTTCGAAAGATTCGCTTGCCAATAGCAGCAACTACTTTTCTACCTCAATGGTTGTGTTGAGCCGGTTATTTTGTCGATAGCTCTATGTACCTATCTTCTGTAGGTAGCATACTGTGAACACGATCCCCCGTGATGCTTACTGTACATTTCAATTGTCTGAAATGATTCCTGAAGCCTTGAAACTGTACTGTGGATGACGTCGAACACCCTAGCAATATCTGTTATTTTTTGCACTTCTTGAGTCTTGCCAATAATTCGGCCACGCGTAAAATCATCTAAGAAACAAGTAATGTCCGGAAGACATACCGAAAATTGCAAGTTCGTAAACTGATTCCTTCCTGCTAAATTTTACTTTTGAATAACAAAGGTCAATACGCGTCAAATCCTTTATCTCTTTTATCAGCGCACCACGTGACGATCAATTTCGACAATCCAAAATTTGCATACGCACAACACTTTCTACTCGGTTCCGCTCTTATGCTAATTTCCACATTTTCCTCCCTTCCATTTTGTAGCATTTTGTCCTCACCAGCGGCCGAGCGGTAACGCCACTGTGTTGCCTAACTAGACTGCAAGCTGAGCTCATTGATGACCTACATTCATTCTTGACTCAAGCGCACCAGCGGCCGAGCGGTCGCTGAACACTGGTAGTTCAGTCCGAGGTTCGAATCCCGCGATCGGGCTGGCTGCATGGGTGTTTTCGTGGTTTTCCCCATGTGTAACGTGTATACGAGCCAGTTTCTCTTAGAAAGTCCTCCACGAAGGCATCCCTCCCTTAAGGCAGATAGCCCTCGAGTGCTTTGCCGTAATCTAATAAACCAAACCATTTTGTAGTCGCTTCAGCTGTTACTAACATCCGTTCTTAGCAATTGTCCAGCAGTGTAAAATTAAGCTCCTTTTACCTGAGAGTTGGTCGTATTTCTTTCTGCTATCTGCCCAAAAGATAATAAAGGATTTATCTCTGAATTTGGCTTTTAAAATAACATCATTCGAAAGTTTGATCAACTTTTCTTTTTTCTTGAATGGTAATCTTTGAATCAGGACAGAGAAATTCTTCGAACGGTTTTGTGATCCAGTGCTTTTATTTCCATGTTTCGAGATGCATCTCTTAAAAGATGATTTTTGATTTCTTTTAAATTTAGTTATTATAACATTCATTAAAATGGATAGACAAAGTTTATTGATTGGAATAAGAATAAAACAGTAAAGAAGTGAAACACTTAACCTAAAGTGCTAACCTAAGCCTTTTCCAATGAACAAATTGCAAAAATTGTAAATTTTGATGCAATTTTTTCCGAAACCGCTCTTATAATAAAATGCTAAATTTAGATTTTTATTTCCCAAAAATACTTGGTAATATTTAGAAACTTTAATCTAGTCACAACCTCTATGATTTGAAAATTGGGAACAATACCCTTTAAATAAAAATTTACGTTGACCAAATTTGAACTGCCGGTTGAAGAATTTACCACGGGGGAACCACTTTACATCTTATGAAGGATAAAAAAACATAGAATGAAGATTTGGTTTCTCTTCGTGTAGTGTTTTGAAAATTTTTGTGTTTTTAGGTTATATAAAATTACTCAGTTTAATAACGTTATCAATATCGATTTTTAATTGACCACTAAAATGCTTAAATTTTAGGCTTTGCTTGCACATGCAATAGTTATTCAACGTCAGATGGAGGCTTTTTACAACATGTACGCAAAATATTATCTGAAACCTTCATTCAGGCTTAACTCTACAAGTGCATGGCTTTCAAAAGTAAGTACAACTACGGCATTTTCATTTAAATAGCAATTAAACACATTAAAATACCCTCATTTCTTATACGTTATGATCGACGATGATGAAGAAAAATGTCTCCTTCAGCTTCACTAGCTTTGAAACTCTCTACAATAATTTAAACATCAGAGAAATAAGCAACAATCTTCTTTCAATCTTTGCAAAGAGTAAAGAAATTATTATTTTTAACTTCACCTATTATTATCGAGATACTATCCTCATATATGATACTAAATTGTTTGAGAAAGGGATAGGTTTTGATTTTCTTACTTATTCTTTTCCAAGCATACATAAAACAGCAGTTTTTCACAGAAGGAAACGTTACGGCATTTTAGCAATATACTAATTAGTATTCTAGAAGGTTTCAAGCGGATGTTTTTGTCTTTTCAAATAACTACAAGAAGGTTTATTCTGGTGTTTCACTAGGCAGTGATAAAACAACATTCTGTATTTTGTATTGAGAGTTTAATATAATTGCATTGTCTTCACCACGGTGTAACACTTCACCAAATGCAGTACGCTGAGGGACAGCCGTCATGCCCGGTATATGAAAATACTTATTAGATGTATTTATCCGATAAGTTTTATATAATCAAATAACTGAAGTTTTTCCTTTTTTTATATGTTCAAGGACTTGAGGACCGGCTACATAATTACCACATTTTGCTCTAAACTGTTAAATATGCGCCAAAAAATTCTTGGTCAGTTGTCGATATCCACACTACATTTCGAGCTTTGTATTTTTGCAAATTTTCTTCCTCTGCTCCTGATAATAAACGAGATGAAGCATTAACAAACAAAATGATATGTAAAAGGTACGAGGAACTCAAATCGAAATCTGTGCTCACCAGCGGCCTAGGGTAAAGTCACTGAACATAATTCTGGTGAATTCTGGGTTCGATTCTAAGAGAATGAACTGGCTGTACGGGCGTTTCCGTGGGTTTTCCCTATGTGTAATATATACACCAGCCAATTTTACTTAGAAGGTCTACTCGAAGCATCCCTTTTGAGTGGGCAGGTGGTTATCGCGTGTTCTGCCATAATCAAATAAGTTAAATCGAAATCTACTCACAGGAGCGAAATGTAATCACATGAATCACTAATCTTTTCGTTTGTACGAATATTCACTTGTTATAGTCAGGCAGCTGTTGAATAAAGCAATGATTGCAAACAGAAAATTTCTTGGTGGATTTGCATGGTTATAAATCACATTTAGACACTTGGGAGTTAAGAGACTAGCATTGTTGCCATCATTGTTTCATAAATTTTTGTGAGTTATGAATTTGTTAGCAACTCTTCAGTTTGGGGGTGAAATATTTTTATGCGTAACTGACGAAAAATAGTATAACTATCTAGGGAAAATGTTATAGAGAAATTTTATCGGATTTTATTAGAAATAATGTTAATACGTTAAAACGGTCAGTGAAAACGAAGAAGGCGAATGAAATGAAAATCTCAGAAGCAAACTAAACTCGGATGATGGAACCAGAACTTAATTCGAAATGATGTATCTAGTAGCTCTGGTTGCATAAGTTTTCTGGCAAATCTTGCTTTTGCTTACAGGATCAGTGTGCAGAGGCATCGAGAGCAACAAAAGTTGAAAGCCGGTTCAGAACCTGGATTGATGGTATGAGTTGCCATTGGGTACATAGCCTGTTCCATCTAGTCAAACGTACCTTGTGCTTTGACACGCCATTATTAAATTACCGAGGTTTAATACTCTTGGAGCTTGCTTCACTACACCTTTCAATAGGATAGTGCGAAACCGCGTGTTTCCCTGGATATTCTAAATTTCCTTAATACATAGGGCTATTAGCTTATGCCTTGGCAGCTCATGTTCCATTACCTCACATCAACTAATATCATCTGGTATATGGTTGCGGATAGACTGGCATCTGGCATATAATTCAAGCGACATGGTCAGCAATATGTCAAAATGAAATCCAAAGTATTTTCATCTCCTTGCCCAGCTATATAATAACTGCTTTTGTTATCATACCTCGAAGCTGCCTGAAATTTTAATTATTTTATCCTTCTATTAATGCATTTGAATAATAAGTATTTTTCTCCTAATTGTATTCATTCATGGTGTAGCACTTTTAACAGCCATAATAGTGTACACTGATATTATCAGGCATGTTACAAGAAATTATATCATACAAAATATCTCCTGGTTTTAATCAATTCGTCCCCGAGTTAAAAAATAATATTTTCCTAATTCTTGAGTTATGACTATTAGAGAGATAGAACTTAAAGCGAGGAAAAAACTTTAGTCTTCAAGTATGCAATCTTTGCTGAATATCCTGTTTGATTTATCTTAGTTGTGCCATGTAAAATACTTGAATGCTACAGTTTCTCTGAAGATCAAAATTAATTGCGTTTCACCTGACTAATACCTGATTTTTTCCGCTCATTTCGTCGCAGACAAACTGCGGATTTAAAAATAATAACTTTTAATATTCTCTGCTTTTCTGAAAAGATCTGGAATCTTTTCAGAGAAAAGCAGAACGACATGATGACAAGATAAAGAAGCCAAAAGAAACCTTTAATGAGAAGGGGATCAAATATTCCTTTGCACGCTGTCAGTTTTTTATTAAAAAAATAAAGTTATATTATGACAGGTATTTACACCAGAGCAATTAACATCGCACTACAGTATTTCATTAACCGAAAAAATTCCATTTAGGCAAGTAAAATATCATTTAATTACTTTGCATATGATTTCTTATTTAATATTCTCTGAATTCTGTAATTTATGTGAAAAGTGTAAGTTTTCCTGTAAATCTGTGATAAATGCACCACGCAGAAAGTAGTCGTAAATTTCATTCAGAAACCGATTTATGGTTGGTCAGTCTTAGGTAGTCTGGTTAAGCCAACAAAGAGATAGAATATCTGTTCAAGTGACATCTTATTAAATCAAACGAAGTATTTAAAAAAATAATATTGTTTTAATATAGTTTCTAATTTAAGAATTAGCCGATATTGCTTCTTTTTTCAATACCTACCATTTTATTTAATCTCAAAATTAAATATTGCATCTTAAGCTACATACTGAAAACATTGCAGTATGGAATATTTTTTGAAAATAAAATTGTCTTTACAAAGCATTTTATATTTCTTCATCCATTCCCTAAATAATTGAATATAATGTCTGAGTGTAACTTTGCGGAGTATATTCGCTTAAATGTGATTAACAAGAAATTGTATCTATGAGCTACAATACCTTTTAGGTGTGAATTACGAGAAATAAATTAAATCTCGTAGAAAAACTTGATTTCTTGTTTTTATACACTTGCATGTGCTCTTTTGACTCAGCGAAGAGATACTTTTTATGACCAATTCAATTCTTTTTGCGTTTGAGCGTATATGATTGAAGTTTTCAAACTTAAATAAATGCTTAAGCAAGTTAGAAAATGTCCTCAGTTTTATTTATAAATTTAATCTGCTGCAATATATACTGTTCTAACTTCGCTAATATCTTAGCCTATTATCAAGAGCTTATAAAGCAGGTAAAATTATGTAGATGAGCAGAAAGGAAACATTTTCTGGTTTTAACATAACTGTACTGTATACTTCGGAAATATGGCAAACGCAATAGCTTTTGAATTATAGGTCGTAAATTCGTGGGTACAATTTAAGAAATGATCCAAGATAGGTCATACTAGTTTTGATCACGTGATACCGCTTAGAAAAAACGCCCAAAATTCAAATACTTCTGCAATGAAATAGTAATTATTCAATTTTAGTAACAATTAGTAGATTTTTCCTTATCTTGTTGCAAATGTCTTAGGAAAAGAACTCAGTAACGCGCAAAAAATTGGCTCTGTATTGAAAACTGATGACTTAAAAAATTTCATAACAAGGAAAGAATGTTATTTAAGGGTCTTATAAAGCGGAATTTCATTAAATACCAACGTGTATACGAGCCAGTTTCCCTTAGAAAGTCCTTCACGAAGGCATCCCTCCCCTTAGGCAGATAGCCCTCGAGGCTTTGCCATAATTACACAAACAAACATTAAATACCAAATTATGAATTTTATCATCACTATAGTTGTTGTTTGAAATCAGCGCTTCCAAATTAATATTTTTCTAGCATAAAAGATAAATCTGCATTCCAAAACTCGCCATGCACAGCTATTTTTAGCAATGATTTTACATGGCCCTCTAAAAGGTTTAATGATCTCAGGCAATTTTCATCAATCTTTCTGATAAGAAAGCATCACTCGACTAGTTTGGCGGCGATAAATACTTTTCTCATTCACATTTTGTATAAAATTATTTAGTTATTGTATAAAAATCCAGATTACTTAAATTTTTATCAAAAGGTGTCGTGTGTTTCGAACTATCTCAATCTGAATCTCTTACACTAAAACCATGGATCTGTAACTAACCATTCAGGAGAAATTTCGTCAGGCAATCTTTCTTGAAAAGAGCAGTAAAGTTTTAGAGGAAGGGGTACCTAAATTGACGAATCAATGGCAAATGCTTCCCGATTAAGAAACAAAATTAGCGTTTTGTCCATTCCTTGTCTCAGATATCAGATGAAATATTTCCCTAATGACAGAAATAATAAAAAATATTTCCGCTAGATGGTTGAAATTACAGCCCTGAAACATTGGTCTATTATGCTTAAGCAGTTAAATTTCGATACACTACACAGTTTATTGCCTTTAACAGATGATATTTCACCTAAAATTAAGAATTATATTGAGTGTTTTAAGTATGAAATGTGAAAATGTTCAGAATTGAAGTCTAACTTGTAGAGGCATTAGTTTTTAGTCCAAAGGGACAATTTGCCTAGAAGGACTATTAATTTCGTTTTGCCCTTTTGCGTCGATTAACGACAAGCGTTGTTTCACTTTTCACATTATTGCCACCAAATATTACAGCCCTGTATTATATTTAAAGAAATTAAATAATGAAGAATCTGCATGAATGTATGCATGTTTCTCTCACTGGGATAAAACAACGGTATCTTGAGCCATCCAAATTTGAATAACACAATCTTCCATAGAATATGAGCATGTGGAAGCCCTAACGTGAATTTGAAACTTGTTTTATTATCGATTTCATATTTTGTGTCACTTCAACGAATTTTTGATTAACAAACTAACCGATTTCAAAGCGAGCAATGGCAACACTGTACGAATAAAATTTTTTTTTATCTCCAGTGCTCGAGACTCTTTATCGGAAATCCTAAAGATATGGTCATTTTAAAACTGTTTTGCGATATTGCTGTTGAACTTAATTTTATGGTTTGAGTACATAGAAAATGCTATTTAATACATCAAGGTAACACACAAAACGTTTAAAAAATACCCCTTTGGACGTAATCTAAAATCTGAAAAATTTCAGACATTTTTTTTTATGTTTTATTTATTTTTTTTTTTAGTCCAAAGAACCAATTTGCCCAGAAGTACTATTAATTTTGTTTTGGCATTTTGCGATGATTCACTACAAGCGTTGTGTCACTTTCCAAATTGTGGCCACCAAATATTATCGTCCTGTATCATATTTAAAGAAATTAAATGATGAAGAATCTGCATAAATGTATATATGTTTCTAGCATTGTGATAAAACAAACAATGGTACCTAGAACCATCAGATTTTGAATGACTTAATCCTGCTGCGAAATATGGGTATCTGGAAGCCCAAATTTGTAATTTGTAATTTTTTTATTATAGATTTCATATTTTGTAAAACTTTAACGAATTTTTGATTAACAAACTCAAGGATTCCGAAGTGAGCAATGGCAACGTTGTACAGAAAAAGCACTTTCATCTCCAGCGCGCGAGACTGTGTATTGGAAATTATAAAGATATACTCATTTAAAATGTTTATTGTAATATTGCTGTTGAACTGAATTTTATGGCTTAAGTGCGAAGAACATGATATTTAATGAATAAAGGTAACACACAAAATGCTAAAAAAAAAAAAAAAAAAAAGCCTCTTTGGACGCAATTTAAAGTCTGAAACCTTTCACATTTTTTTTTTTATAAACAAGAGATGTGAAAATGTACAATGCCCTTGCCGAGAGTCGATCCTGGGCCTCTCGCTACCCGCTGAATGTGCTACTGTTACACCATGAAGGTATGCTGGAAGGAGAGATTTTATACCTTATAAACTCACTGTCGATGCAAGAACAACCATTTGATTGCAATCACTATCAAATAAGCATGAAGAGATGAATTTAAAAGACGAGATTTCCTAAACATGTCAGTCAAACCTGTAACAATGCATTGTAGGTTACCAAAAGATCTTTTTCTTGGAAAATAATTCATTCTAACCTTTTCTGAATTCCTATTTGTATACCGGTCTCGCAGTAAACAGAAGTAAGCTGAAATTAAAATTCTGATTACTCATGTTTGAAAAAATGATAAACCAGTTAAGCTGAGAGCTGATACTCTTGATTAGCTTTCAATTCATTCAGGATCCATAAAGCAATTAAATTAATTAGGGAATACTTAGTGAGTGAAAACGTATTTTAAGTACCTGTTGTTGACGAAGGGTTAAATTTGAATGAGAAAAACATTTCATTATGAATGAAACTTAATTCTTCTTAACATGCCTAATTAGCTGGAAGTAAACTCTTTTCGTGTAGGAACTGAATTATTACTGAATAGCTCTTTAACTCTTTTCTTAAAACCTAACTCAATGGATTTGACTTGAATGCAATTCACGGAATGCTATTTGAACTGAAAAGGAAATTTAATTAACGTTCTTTAAAAATGTTAAAAAAATTCAAATGAAACATATGAATGTTTTACATTAAAAATTAAAGTTCCGGTTTATTAAACTCTTTATTTGTTTATAGTTTTATGATTAATAAATTTTAATTTGTTAATAAAATTTTTAAATATCGAGGATAGTCTCATTTGTTGATATTTTTTGTCAGTTTCAGAAAATTATAATTAGCTGCAAGAAAGAATACGTTAACTCATTTTTAGGAAGCACAAAAGCTTTCGCATTTTCTTTTCTCTACCTTTTAAAAGGTAGAGAAAAGAAGGTAGAAAGGTTTTTTTAAGGTAGAGAGAAGAAAATGCAATTAAATTTCACAAGACCTCAGAAGCAGTATTGAAGTATTCCAAAAAATTATAACGCAAAACTTGAACTGAAGCTAAAAGCTATGGACGACGGTAATTCAGTTGCAGAATTTTTGAAACGTCGGTAAATATCATAGAAATGGAAAGACCAAAGTAGTCATAAAATGATCGTAATTCATCTACTTTGTACGTAGTATTTATTATGCAGCATAATTTTAACCTAGTAAGGCAAGTAAATTTGTAACCTAGAAAGACAAAGTGAGAAAAAAAGATTAATAGTTCACATGTTTTGCTTTTGTGCTTCCAAAGAACTGAAAAATTCCAAAAAGTGCATCTGAATGTTACACGGAGAAAAAAGTATAAAATTCCAAAAAGTGCATCTGAATCTTACACAGGATAAAATTCTAAAAAGTGCATTATAAAAGAAATGCGAAAAGTTGATTAACATTTCAAGCGTTAGATTAAATTTGGTTGCTTGGTTAATTATGCTAAAAATCATGGAGGGGTATTTGCCTAAGCCAATATTCCCAGTCTTTTTAGAAAAGGCATCTGCTTAACAGAACATCCGGGATTCATTACGCTGTGATTTGGATTTTAAATTACTATTATCAATTTTTAAATCTAAAATATGTGCACAGTGATCTCCATAGAGTTGCTCAATAGGTACTCTTACAAGGTTGACAGAATAACACGCAAATTACATTGTAGAGTTTACATTTAGTTTCTAAGCAATTATGCTATGTTAATAAACTTTTCTAACTTCCTCATTTCCATTTTACCGCCAGAATATAAATATATAGCTTTCATGATATTTAAATGAGGTAGAAAGAAGTGGGTATTTAAAGGAAAGGTATTTAAAGGAGGAAATCCGAACGTGTTCTTCCTGCTGAAGGCAGCGTTGCTAATTTAATTTCATTGCGAGCAGTGTTCTGTGGAGTTGCGTTATTATCGCCTTTAGACTTGTTACGCGGACCTTAGGCCAGGGCCAGCTTTCGCGTCCTTCTGGCTGTGTAGACGTTAGGCTAATTTACTTTTCTTAGTTTTAGTTAATCCATTATTTTTAATTTAAGTCGTAGTCGTTGGCTTCTGTAAGCACGAGTTGGTGCCGTTTGTTAACTTTTATCTGAACCAAATAAATAATTTACACCCTTTCCATGTCTCTCTGTGGTATTTACAAGACTTAGCGATAATTCGCTTTGAGTGTAACAGTTTTTGCACATTTGCCGTTACCTAAGACTGCGAGATTTTATTTAAAGGAAATTTTATTTCTGAAATAAAATTAGTAAACATAATTAAATTATTAAAATTATTGAAATTACTAAAATTAAATTAGTAAAATTATTGAAATTACTAAAATTAAATTAGTAAAATTATTGAAATTACTAAAATTAAATTAGTAAAATTATTGAAATTACTAAAATTAAATTAGTAAAATTATTGAAATTACTAAAATTAAATTAGTAAAATTAACGAAATAAAATTAGTAAAATTAGTGAAATTAAAATTAGTGACCTCTATTACTGGTGCAGTTTGTTTCTCTGTCAGGACTATTTTCACCGCAGAAAATGCTGATTTTCAGAAATTTAAAGCTAACAGTAAAAATGTCATTGCATTATTATTAATTAGCACCTTCTTAGGACAATCGTGATCCCTTAGCACAGCTTTTTTTGATGCCCTGGAACTCTTTCTTCCCTAGCTTTCATGATACAAAATAAGGTTATGGAAAATTACAGAATGATTTCGGAACTCCATAAAACTAGGGGTTCTATGCTCAGATTTTACGGGTGTAGTCTAGGTCTACGTGAGATAGTGACATCACATACAAATTCAAATCAGAGCTTCCATGATAAAACTTAAGTGCAGTTCTTTGCCATAATGCCTAGAGTTACTATTACGCTTAGCCTTCTTATGCGACGTTTAAACTGACTAAAACCGACTTCCTATCATATTACACGCTCAAAAATGAAATCTTACAAGAAGTTATCTTCGCAAATTATTAACTTCATAAAAGATGACTTGCTATCACAGGTGACAGGTGAATGCAGGGCCCGGACACTCGGACGGCTTAATATGACAAATCGGGTGTCGTCCGGTACCCGCACCTATTTAGAACAACACAACCCTGGCGACTTCCTGAAAGGACTGCATCGGAAATATATTAATGGAGAATATGACTTGCTATCACAGCAGGAGTAACTAGAAATCAGTTGTTGATGTCCTGTCCTTGTTGCTGTTCTTGATATGATAATTAGCATCTTCCTTTGTACGAGGCCAAATACAAAGAGCAGATTAAACTTGCAGTTTTGTAGTGCTTGTCATAACTTAAAATGGATTAATTTCTTTGTGTTAAGGGTACTATACACCTTAGAAAACGAGATTTTGGTAAAAAAACTCCTTTTTTTGTTCTTACGCTCGATGAAAGTATTATTTCTTATGTTTCCAAAACCGTTTGAATTTTGTTCCTGCGTTCATTTAAACCGGAGTTATGATACTTTATTTGACACCTTGTCCTCGAAAAGCATACCGGAAGTGCACAAGACGTAAATATTAAAAAGGCCGAAATGGGTGTGTCAGAGTTGTTTACTTTTATTTTGGGGGCTTAAAACTTTATTTAATTGCATTTTAAAGACCAAAAATTATTTTTATGATAGCAACTAAACAAATTTCTGGCATATTTTCAAGCTGTGAGCTACGAATTCACTAACGCATTTTCGCTCGTGTTTTGATTCTGTGCTGATAAGCGTTTTTTTTATTTATTACTGAGTAATATTCATTAATTTTTATACGTATAGATAGATATTGGTATAGATATAGTAAATCAGGTATAGATATTGGATACTACACTGCAAACGAGTATGACAGGTTTGATGTTAACCATATCGACAATGCAAAACAACATTACCTGATTTGGCTTAAAAAGCAGAGAAAAATTTTAAAAGCTGCGAGAAAGCAAAAAAAAAAAAAAAAGAATGTAAATTCTGAAAACCAAGAGGGTATTAGTTATGAATCAGTGAAATTTTAAGTTCACAAACTGATTAAAAGTAGATAATCGAATGTTTGAATTCTTTAAATGCGTTTATCTCGTTTTTCATTTTTCGTGTTTTAATGCTAACAAGAAACACAATATCTTTAAAACGTATCATTGAAATCTTATGCAATTTGGTATACATGTTTAGAACACTTCATGTAAAGAGACAGACTAGTTAATAATTGATAAATACATTTTTTATAAAGTTATTATGTGTTAAACATGAATTTTAATGAGAAAATATGCTTTTACTTTGTTATATTACACATTCTAGCTTAAAAATTTTTTAAATAACTTCTTAGCTTTAAAATAATAGTCTATCTTCTTGAGAATATCATTATGATGAGTTTGCATTTTACAAAACGTGAAAATATATAATACTTTTTGTAGCACAGTGTTTCTAATTTACTGTAAATATTGCTGTTTTTTTGCTTGTTTTCTTACTTTACTCCAAAAATACAAAATGAATGGTCATTAAATAACTCAGCTTCTTCATTTTTTTCATCATTAATTAAGCATATGGTAGGCTTTTGAGTATAAAGAGTAAGTTAAACATTCTTATTAACTTACTTCTTGCGTCTTTAAAATTTAGCGTAGCATATTTTTATTGTAAAATTCATTAATAATCTCATGGTAAATATGCAAGAAAATTTCTTTAGAGCTTTTCTGAATAAGCTAAAGCATATATTTAAATTAAAAGAATTGCAATATATCTCTTGAAACTTCCCGAAACAACAATGTACCATAATCTTTTTTTTTGGGGGGGGGGGTTATTTGAAAGCCCTGGCCTCTTCTAGAAATGCGATAATGGTGGAATTTCTACGGATAACTATATTTACTTCGAGTTATAATCCAGGAAGATACGAAAATACTCGTACAAATCAGACCGTTTCACTACGGTAACAAAATTTGGAGTGCAAATACCAGAGTGCCGCATAGATTTTAAACCGATGAGTATATATACAATCACGCAGTCTTTTTTAAACTTTCGCTGTGTAGAGTCCGCTAGAATGTTTTATGAAGAAAATACAAAAATCATCTGTGCCTTCGCTAGCATTCAAACCGAGGATCATCCAGTTACCAATTCCCATATCAACTACTTATATCACGAGACAATGCATAGGGAACTGCGATAATTCTTTATATTCTCTCCCACTGAAAGGGCGACCGGGAAGTGGTAAGCGACCCACTCGACCAAATTCAGATGTTATTGCTCAGCACATTTTAGCTCGGACACCATTGTAAAGAACACTAGGCTGCGATGAAGAATCAATTGAAGTTATCAACTGAAGAATCAGTTACCGTGAAAAATCAGTTGTATGCTTGCTGAGATTCGAACCACATATCTTCCACTTGCCAGTCGGACGTGCTTACCACTTAAATTACGAAAGCACGCACGGGGTAATGTGAAAATTCTCAACAAATTAAGTCACAAAACAGTAATATTTCACTTTTCAGTTTTATTTCCGACAGAAAAGAGAGTTGACAGTAGGAGGGTTTCGTGCATTTTCTCACGTTTAACCTAAGTAATTTCCCTTAAACATTCTTCATGAAAACGTTTCTCCACGCATGTAAAAGAGAGCTCTATCACTCCCTGGCATAATTATTTCCCACCTAATACATTTTCAAACACAAAACTAGCCGTGAAAATATTTTTACGTAAGTTTGTAGAGTCATTAGGATTTTTTTATAGCAGGAGACGTGAAAAATGCTGAATGCCCTCGCCGGGATTCGAACCTGGACCTCTAGAATACGCGCCGATGTTACACCACGAAGGCATGCAGAAAGAAGGGAGTAAATACCTTATAAGTTATCTTGGAATCCTGCAAAAGTTGCGTCAAAATTACAATTGCGTAAGAATACAATTAAAAAGGCAATTTTAAAACCATTTGCATAAAAAGATTTACGAGCATTAGTAAATTAGTTTTACTAAACATTTTAGAAATATCTGAAATCTGCAAAACATTCTCATTCATATAAAATTTTCTACAAAATATTATAGAAACAAAATTTGTAACAAATTTGAATATATGAGGTAATAGCCTGAAAAAGAAAAAAAATATTCCTTGTTTATGAACTCTAGAAATACTTAAATTTTATTATTTTAAAATATAACTTTCTGTTCTGTTCATACAATGCAAAATTAAAAATATTTTCTTAAAATCTTACCGACACATGTTTTTCCATTTCTTTCCAGACTGAATCCAGGTAAACAACTGCACACTGCTCGTCCCATAACTGTATCACATCTTTGGGAGCATCCTCCATTATCACGGCTGCAAGCATCGATAGCTAATAATAAAAAAGGGACATAAATATATTTTTTTCTGCCATTTTAGCTAGGTAATTTGTTTTAACCAAGCTTTAAAAAATAACTGGGAAACAAATTTCCCAATAATTTCCAACCTCTTTTTTACTGGTAAATCTTCATCCAGGCACGCCTGAAAAACTCAATTACAGATTTAAAAAGAAGAGATGCTGTTTTCTCCAATAAAGAAATGTGTCAACCCCAGTGGACGATACCGGATTGTTTATGACATTCGTGGCAGTAATTATACTGGAATTTAATTGCACTGAAGCACGCTGAAAAGCATTCTCCTATAATTACGCCTATCAGGAATCGGGAACTATTTTGGGACACTCAATTACACAAAGGCTTTTTGCTGACAAGATAATGTGTTTTATGCACGATTAACACGCTTGATGTGAAGAATGTTTCATTATGATGTGAATAAATTGAGCTTTATGTTTAATCCGCTGTTTGTTAAATCATTACGATAAGAATAGGTTGCCAAGAATTTATAATTGCGGTTACGTTAATTTTTAAATAAAAGCTACAAAAGTATAAATGATGTAAGATATAGAATTTATGTCCGAAATATACATTTTAGACTTTATACATGCATTACAGTAAAAGCATCATTAGGAAAATAATATGACCAGAAAAAGAAACCGACGAACAGATTTAAGCATTATAATCAAGCGGACAAGCCATATAGCTAGGAAAGGAAACCGACAAGCATACGCAGTCATCGAATGAAGAGAATTATTTAAATTTAGACACAAATGAAATTTTTATCTGCCGTAAGTTTTGTATAAAACTCTATTGATAATCAGACCTTGGTTCCTGTTTTCCAGAAGGAAAACATTTCTGATCTTTTTCCAGTTATTTCTCTCTGATGCTATGATGTCTGATCTGCAGTGTCAAGAATTATTAGCTTCTGAGGAAGAGGGACCTATGTGTGATCACCGTCGAAACTACTGGAGTTTTATTCAAACCTAAGGCTGCTTTTTTCACTTATCTTAAATTCTATTATGGTATATTTCTTTTCCATTCCGAACAGAATTACAAGGTATGTCAAAAGGAATGCCTCTGTTATGCATGATTATAGCAAACAATGTAATTGGTGTATATTTATCTTCGATACATTAATTTTATCTTTGATTATCCAAATTTCTTGTCATAGATAACAGTTGATTTATGTGAGATCCTTCTGGTAGGCGACACATACCCATAGGCATACATAGAGTCTATTTCAATGCGCACACTCAAAAGTACATTTGATGTAACTGAAGAAATGACATCGATAATACGAAATTTGTGTTTACCAGGGTTGGATGGCAGTGATAAAGAAAAGCAATATTTTTTAGTAGTAAGTCAGGTGGGGAATGTATAGCGGTTTACTCCTTTGTACTATTGGCTGGATGTATGTCGCATGACAAAAGGATTAGTGAAAAGAAACTTGAACAGTCAAAGTTTAATATTATATACCACCGTTTGTAACTAGATGATTCTGTTTGATAAGCCTAAACTAACTGAAAACAGTATCAAATTGAAAACCTGTGCATTAGACTGGCTGGCAAAGAAGCAAATCCTATTACTTATCCTATTACTTATCTTTAATAAAAATTCCAACCCATAAAAAGTGCAGATGATTACAATGAAAATTACGTTAATTTAAAGAAATTACGTACGCATTTACTACTAAAAGATGAAAAAATTTCCTTTTCACTATTACGTATCTAGACTAGTTTGCTTCGTTTTAAGTCATTCGTAATGTACCCCTTACTTTTCTCATAGTCAATTTGTTTTTACATATCTTAAACCAGTATATCTTAACCAGATTACTAGAGATTATGGATTTCAAGCAAAATTTAATATCATAGTATTACCAAATAGAGAAAATTGGGAATTGTTTGATTAAGGAAACTATTCTCAGTTGCAATCAGTTATCCAAATGAGTAAAATCTACACACCTGCTAATTTTAAAAGCATCTGTATATGTTTTTGTGTTTTTGTTAATGTTAATTAATTTTAAAGAAGAGTATGTGTTAATTTTATAAAATATATATGTATGCACGGCATAAGCACAGGTATTCAAATAATTTTTATGTAAATGTTAAGTCAATTTACATATCTTTAAACGCATTTAATGTTAAATATAAACATAATTTGTAAAGAATATTATCAGAGATACCAAGAATAAAGTAAGTTCCTGACTTAACAATGGTACTGCTGGACTGGCACTCGTGCTAAGTCCGCTACTACCTGTGTAACAAACTCCGAGTGGGATTGCATTTACCAATGAAACAAAAATAAAAGTTTTAGAATAAGCACATTTATCGAATAGAATGGAATGAGACTGAATGAATGCTATGGTTTAAGAAAGAAAAACATATAGCGATTATTGCTTAAATTAATGCCAAAAAATATTTCTTACCAATAACTGTATTAAATAAAGGAAGTAAATGAAGTTGTACTGGGTAAGTAATCGTGCGCGTGAGCATTCATTAAGCTCCTGATAGAATGAAGACTCATATTGATTAATTACATCTACCTAGTTAGATATGAATAACTGAGGACAGGACTTCTTCAAACGAACTGGCGTATTTAGTATATCATATAAAGAGAAACAAGATTACTTCTAAATTAATAAGATATTCTTGCTCATTCAGCGTGTTTCTTAGCTAGGAATTTAAGATGATAAAATTACCTATGGTCTTATTCCATCGGCAACAGATAGGTCAACGTATGCTTGATAAAAATAACTGTTGTTTCTTGTTAAAATCTAAATTTACGTTGCTAAAAAGCATATTATAGAGGCCATGGAGCACTTATAAGATAACCAATCGCTTTATGTGATGCATACCCACAGTGTTCACGTAAGTCCTTACCCTGCCTTTATTTTTGCAGCCGCTGGTCAATGATACATACTTCCATTTACAAAAATGTTTAAATGATGAAAAGATTCATGTTTTGTATTTTTAAATAAAATACAATTTTGTACGAAATTACTTTTTATTCGTTTTTCCGGTTCCGATATTCATATGTAGGAAGCTTTTGTACCCATTATAAGAAATGAATTCATATAAGGTTGACTCCCGTACGAGGAAAATTGACTAAGAAGTTTATTTTCAGAATTTGAGGTTTTGACGTTATACTGAATTTGCATTGAGGGGCAGTTAATTGAGATATTAAGATAAGTTGACGTTGATTTTTTTCTCCTTAATTGCGATTCAGGGCTATTCTTTTGTGGTTTACCAGTCCCTTTACTTATAATTTTGTTACGTTTGTTAAGTCAAAAGAATTTTCACGTAAGAAATTTATAAGTATTCAAAGTCTAAAAATATATTAATAATAATCTCCTGAAGTTTTATTACTTTAGAATCATAATCTGGAAATCGGAGTACAAATAAGCCTTAGCCGTTTGACATAAAATAGAGCCAACAGTAAGTTACGGTAAAAATTGTCCGATGTAAAACGTCATACCGCAAGACTGGACGTATTATAAAAACATAACGTTGAAATATTAGTGATTTTGTATCGGCATCGGCAAGAATGTCGCGTTTTGAGCCGAATGAGCCTCATTTGCGAGAAGTTGTAGTAAGGAATTTTAAAAGTTTAAAAACGCTGACGTCGAAGACAAAGAATGGGGCGGAAGGATGAAAGTGTGCTAAAACGCAGAATTAGAAGCATTATTGGATGAAGATTCGTTTCAAATGCAAGTAGAACATGCACTTACATTAGGAGTGACTGAATAAGCAATTTCACAACGTTTAAAATCACTGGAATGCTCCTTGCCGGGTATAAACGAAAATGTTCTTTCTTGCATTGTGTAGTTACTGGTGAAGAAAAACGGATCCACTACGACAACCCAAAGATTAGTGATGGACAATACTTTGAATAAAACATAACGTAAAGTTCTTTCACAGTAAATGGCCAATTTTTGATGAAAAAAGATGAAGACTTACTTGTGCTTCCGATACAAATATTTTGCATTTTTAATCAATTCAAATAATATTACGAGTTGGCTACTAGCCAAAACTGAAGCAGGTTAGTGTTTTCTAGAACACGAATTCTACAAGATTCTATGAATATGATCTTCTTTTCGTAAAAAAAAAATTATATTGAAAAATTTTTTTCAATATCTGCATAGAAATGCTCATTGTATAATCTGGAAACATCAGAAACCTTTTCTCTAAACGATATTTCCTTTTTACTTAAGTACAAATACAAATAGTTCGTTCTTCAATTTGTGTACTACCCCTAAATGTGATTCCCGATTTTAATTTCAAACATCTCCGTTAATTTTTGTTGTATGACAGTCAAGAGGTTTTGTGTTTTATTTTTTATAACGAGTATAAAACTTTCCAAACTATAAGGATAAGTACCGGAAGAATGCAAAAAAATTAAGATTTCTGTAATTTTTACGTATTTGATTCTTTAAAACTAAAAATGTCAAAATATGAGTCTTTGCGTCATTTAAAATATTCTTTAATTCGAAATATATGTCTATGACTAATGGTTGAGGAAAAAAAAGACTGGGTACTGACTTTTGTGGTCACGGTGTATATACGAGAACCAAAGCATAACCAATTTCCTTTATTCCGAATTTTCATCCTCTAATTTAAAACAAACCCTACCTTGCTTCTGAAATTACATATCTGAGTGGAATATTACGCAAACTAAAAGGAAATGGTATTTTCTTTCGCTTTTATTTTTTTTCGGAAACATGAACTTTAATTTTTCTTAATTTTCTAATAAATTTCTTTTGTTTTGTATCCATTAAAATGCTCAAGTTATAAAATGAGAAAAGTTAAATTATTAGCCTTTGTTTCGTTAACATTTTCCAAATACCAGTGCTGTCAAACTCAAATTGCATGTACGATCTAGAAATAAGTGAAGGCCAGAATTTTTTTAACAAAAGGAAAACAAACATTTTTAAATTTTACATTTAAAATAAAAAATATTTTAAGGGGTGTTGGAACCCCAAAAACTTCAAAAAATTGTGATTTCGGATTTTTGCATTTTCAAATTCTCTACACTTTTATCTTTCTAAAAATACCATTCTTTAATCTCTATGAAAATTAGAACTGTAAAAAAATCTAGTTTTAATTTGTCATCTACTGCTTTGATCAATGAGGATTTTTACATAAAAACGCGTTTTTCTCCAAACGTGATTTTTTTATACTCGTTGTACCTTTTCTCAGGAACTACTGCTCACAGGTATCTAAACTTTTTATACCTTATTTATTAGGTTTCCTAACATTTACTGAAATGAGCTTTTTGTAATAAACTTAGAAAAAAATTTTTTAAATTTTTTGTGTGAGAAAAGTGCTGAATTTTACTATGCCTAACAAAATATTCTGTAATTTACTCTAAAATTCAAAATGTTTCAAAAGCTCATTTCAGTATAATCAGGTAGGTATACTTTAATTACAGATAAAATTTCAAGCTTGTATCTACAGCAGATTTTGAGAAAAGGTACATCGAAAATGGCCAATTTAACATTGTCGGTATAGGGGTTTCTGATACCCCTTTAAATGTGTAACTACTGATTTTACTCTGTGATACTGCGAAGAGTTGTACGAATATTTTGGAAAGTTCCGGAACTGTTAAGTGTTTCGTTGGGTAAAAATACATTTTGTCGAGCTAATATAGGTTCTGTATGCATTTAGTCTATTACGAACCCGTAAGCAGGCAACAATATTAATTGCCTGCAAATAAATTATAAACTCGTTATTTCTTACTACACCTTGGCACTTGATATCAGGTTACTTGTACCGCATCTCATTTAAGGACGCACAGCAAGGCAGCGAAGAAAGACCGACCGTCGCATCCTTTTAAGAGGTTATCACACATGGTTACAGTCCCTGCTAGAAGGGACTTTTCTGAGAAACAAGATTCTGGTTTAACGAGATTCTGGATTCCTAGAAAAAGAGCCCCGCCTGAAGCGAAGTCCCGCCTAGGTATGGAAGCAATGCTGCGGCTACGCGGGATTTTTTCAGACCTGACCGAAAATGTCCCGGGTAGAGACAACCAATCAGACGAAAGTTCTGCTTCTGAAGGATCACGTGATCCCGATTTGAGCGATAATCGATTAGTGTTTGGCGTTCAAGTTTTTGTAGTAAGTGAGAATGGTAACCTAGCTACGTGTGTTTCCTGGAATTGTGCGGGTTCTGAGAATTGTCCCTTTCGAAGTCAAGTCCCGCGTAGCCGAAACATAATGTGATTGGGACCTAAGGTCCCAAGTTAAGTCCTAAGGTTCAAGGTTATAGCGGAAGGGCGAAAGCCACCTGCCTTCCTGGACCTGATGCTCATTATACAAAGTGCTCTCCATGCTGCTGTGCACAATTCTGTGCACATTGAACTCTATGCACAATGAACTCTGTGCAAAGTAAACTCAGCAAAATCTGTGCACAATTACACAACGATACCACCAACAGAAAAATAACATAGCATTATAACTCACATCACATCCATCTTCCCAAATGCCAAGGCATTCCTCCAAGCACACCAACAAATGTCAAACTGCAACACCTAATTAATTGTAACATGTTATCTCCATATTGATTCCTGTATACGAATATATTTGTACCTCGATTACCTGTACCCCAGTTTATCTGTATAATTGTTCTTCCTATGTAAATAACTTGTTACTTTAATGTAATTTATTATGTCAACTACATAATGTAATGACTTGAAATGTAATCTTTTGTCTTAATAAATGCCAGAAAAGGTTAGTGCAGTGGGGCAATACCATTTTTGTCTATGACGATGTCGTGGTGCCCCCTGCACTTTTTCCTGTCCTGTCCTGCCTTCCTGGACATTATAGACTATCCCTTTTGTACCAGGAACCGGATTCGTGTATTTTGTACCTTCGGTGCCAAGGCTATCCTAGACAGAACACTAGTCAAACCACGGAAGAGGTAATGATATTAAATTCTGGTAAAGTTTATAGCCTTGGAGAGAAATTACTGGAAATTATCTTCATCACGGATTGTAAGATGCTTATCGGTTAATCAAGTTATTTTTTTTATTAATTTTCAACTGTGAAAAAAAAGCTGCTCATATATAAATGCATTCCCAAACAAAACGATTATTCTTAGCGCAAAAGTTCGTAACTGAGTTTATTTATTTTTTGACAAGTGCGAAAAATAAAAGTTAATGAAGTCTGTATGTTGAAATCTTTGAATAAGATTTATATCATAATGTAAATTAATTAACTAAATTTACAGACTTTCCGGAATATTGTTCATGTTCGTTTTCAATGGAAATGAAAATAATATAAACTCGAACTTCAAATAACTAATATTGACATTGATAATGACATTTTTTATTACAGAATACTCCCTGTGAATATTTTATTTAAATATAAATGAGTAAATACCATTTGAGAGGTGTAACGCGTGCGGTAACAGAAAATTATAGTTATAATTTAAAAAGATTGTTCCCTTATCAATCATTTCTGTTCTCTATAGGGCACAAAATACCTCTAATAATTAGATGTTTAAGTCTATGAGTAGATTTTTTATTACAGAATACTCCCTGTGAATATGAAATTTAAATTTTATTTAAATATAAATGAGTAAATACCATTTGAGAGGTGTAACGCGTGCGGTAACAGAAAATTATAGTTATAATTTAAAAAGATTGTTCCCTTATCAATCATTTCTGTTCTCTATAGGGCACAAAATACCTCTAATAATTAGATGTTTAAGTCTACGAGTAGATGACACTACTAGTCTGTTCCAGCTCAAAATTTTTGCAACGTGGATATGCCTTGAATCAGAGTCTTAGCATCAACAAGCCTTGGTTGTGAATTACAATATTTAATTCAAAATAAATGAACTAATTTGAATAATTAACCTAGCATAATGTGCTACTTTGATTGCTGATTATTACTAGCATCCTCAATTTCTTCGTCGACAATGACTTGTGATTGCTATTGATGTAAGGTTTTCTAACACATCGTAGTTTATACTTAGGTAAGTTGAAAAATAAGTTTCCCCTGTCGACTGTGATCAGAGTTGTGTATGAAAGTCAAAAAATAGAATGAGACATTAAAGATATGACATACCTTTATTCTTCCACATAGGTACCGAGTACATTGAGACATTTGTCATATCGCTTTATAAGCTTCAAAAAGCCCTCCAGGAAAAAATCAGGGCTTTGCATATGGAAGAAGCGTTGAACGGCTATGGGCGAAAGGCGACACAGCAGGAAAACGCGCAAGTCACCGATACACCATTGGGTAGAGGTTGCTGCAAATCAAGCAAATGGCACTGTTGCAGTGCCTGCGCAAAGCGGAGACCAGCCTCTCATTTGATCCCCGGTAGGTGTGGAGAGAAGGTGCGTTTTGAATTCGTGGTCAAAGGAGGGCGGTTATCCGCTATGAATGGGCACGTGGAGTATCAGGAACAGAAATTCATAACCGCCTCGTGGAAGTCTATGGGCCAGGTGTGATGTCGAAGCAAATGGTGCGGAGATGGTGTCGCACATTCAGTGATGGACGTCAGCAAGTGGAGGACATACCGAGAGCTGGACGGACGCGCACGGCCACTACAGATGCAAATGTCAGGAAGGTGGATGACATGATTAGAGTGAACCGGCGTATCACCATCGATGAAGTAGCGGAAGAACTTGGAATCTCACATGAGCGAGCTCAAAACATCATCCACGACATTCTTCGATGCAGAAAAGTGTCAGCACGATGGGTGCCCCGACAATTGACCTCGACACACAAGGAACAACGCATGGGGGTCAGCCTGGAGCATCTCGTGCGTTACCATGAAGATGGTAACGCACGAGACTTTCTGTTTCTGATTGTGACGGGGGGGGATGAAACGTGGGTCCACCATTTCACGCCAGAATCGAAGGTCGCATCTATGGAGTGGAAACATCCGTCATCACCTGTCCGAAAGAAGTTCAAAACAACTCCCTCTGCAGGTAAAGTGCTCCTCACAGTTTTCTGGGACGCCCAAGGAGTTTTGTTGCTGGACTTTTTGGAGGTTGAAACCATCAATGCTACGCGCTACTGTGACACCCTGTCGAAATTGAAAGAGGCGATTCGGAAAAAGCGGCCTGACCTTCTCACATCTGGCGTTCTGCTGTTGGATGACAATGCCAGACCACATTCGGCGACGGCAACGCAAAACCATATTGCAACTCTTGGTTGGGAGCGCCTACACCATCCGCCATACAGTCCTGATCTCGCACCAAGCGAATTCCATCTGTTTCCGGCTTAAGACAAATCTCGGGGGAAGGCGCTTTGGAAGCAATACTGAAGTGAAACAAGCCGTTCAACGCTTCTTCCACATGCAAAGCCCTGATTTTTTCCTGGAGGGCTTTTTGAAGCTTATCAAACGATATGACAAATGTCTGAATGTACTTGGTACCTATGTGGAAAAATAAAGGTATGTCATATCTTTAATGTCTCATTCTATTTTTTGACTTTCATACACAACTCTGACCACAGTCGACAGAGGAAACTTATTTTTCAACTTACCCTTATTTTATTAAGTGCCCGTACTGGCAAACATTTTCAGCGATTACAGCTCTCATTAGCTATAAAATTTATTACTAACTCAGGGACAGCTTCTTATTTAAATTTTATCTACTGTCAAGTGAATATGCAGTGAGATTGAACATTTTCTTACTAGCCGTTTTTGAGATACTCTTCATAAGCTATGGCATCCATTTATGGCCACCCTATACATTTCTCGAGAAAATAAGCGGGAATATTTATTTACATATTTCACATTTTTTAAATGGCACATTTCCATATTAAAATAAAGAGCTATTACTCCTACATCCTTGTTAAGAGAAGTTAGAGGCAAGGATGAGAAAGTCTTTCAAGATGCTCCTAAATTCTTCAGAGATTTCTTCTCAGAAGGACAAACTGTCGTTCTACTGAAGTAAGGTTTGTTTGTTTATTACTAAATAAACTCAAATATTTCCTTTAACTTTTGTACAATTATGAATTTATAGCTAATTATCTACCTAACAAAGCCATTTATTTTAGAAACAAGAAGTCAAAGAGATCAATGCTTTAAATAAAATTATGACAAATTAACTGTGTGCCTGAATGTAAAAAAGGAAAAAAAATGTATTAAATGAAAAAGTTTTAGGAACTTTTATATTAATTTATACATCGAATACTATACACATATCACATACACATATGTATAGAAAATGAATCATCGAATCTTGCGAACTTTTACTTTTCTACTGATGGCAATTCTTGCCTATCTGTAAAATAGTACAAGGAAAGTTAAGCTCAGCGTATAGAAAATTTTAATTTTAGTACCAGGGAAAACAATACAGCATGGCGATCTCCCTGATTCAATTTTCACAGGACTAGGAATTGTATGTTGATTATTGCAAGTTAGAATTAAGAAGATGAAGATTTGCGTGAAAAGTATTTCAGCTAATGAACAGCTGTAAGAACTTTCTTTCATGGTACTATGATGGCATTACATTATTGATTATTGATGATGTAACTGTCATGCCGGATTGAAAGACAGATTCTCAACCTCTGTTAAAGGACATCATTGAAAGAATTTTTGATACCTAATAAAAGACAAATGTTACGGTCCTAAAGAGAGAAACTGGTCTCATAAATGAAATTAATGTAATTTTATGGAAATATGTGATTATGTGATTTTTAAGTTAATACTTTTTTGGAGCAATCATTGAAAGAAGGCGTAAATTTCGCCATTGTCAAGTGAATTCAAATTAGAGATGAAGTTTTCAAATTTCCCAGAAAATATACTAGAAATGATACATGTTAAACTAACTAAGGGTAATAAAAAATTAATTTCAAAATCTAAAATAGAATTAAGAAGTGATGAAATTATAGTTAACATTCTACGTCACACGCATATACTGTAAAGAGTTTTAATGAAATCTCTGAAAATGCTACAGAACAGTAATCTTAATAAATAGAGAAGCACTTTTAAAAATTGCATCCTTAGATTTGCTTTACATTTCAAATTCTGTCTCGATTAAAAATTTTTAATATTGAGTAACATTTTTTCCTTCTTATTTTATGATTCTTACATGAAGGTTTCGAGAGAAAATCTTTTAGGATTTGGTTTTCGGAAGGTTTAGTATTCGTCCCATCTGAAATATGTATTTATACATACATACATCTATGCATACATACATACATCTATGCATACATACATGCATAATTAGTTCTGCTAACTTTTCCCATTTAATCATTTCTGGTTTTATTTTTGTTTAAGGGATTGAATTTTTATTTGATTACTAAGTTAGATACCTTAGATTTAAGTTTGAATTTAATATTTTTATAATTCAGAAATTAATCATTTAATGACTTTGTAGAGTCATTAGGAAATTTTTTAGAGGCAGAAAAGATGAAAAATTAACAACCGCCTTCGCCGGGAATCGAACCACGGACCTCTGGAATACCGGCCCAGCGTGCAGAACCACTACACCACGAAGGACGCTAGGAAAGTGGGAGAAATACCTTATAACTTAACGTTAACAAAAGTTTTACTTTTTACTACTGCAATTGAATTAAAAAGCAGCATTTGTGTTTTGTGTTATAGGTTTTAGTAATGATTTTTAGTTTCATCAGATTTTTCTAATTTTGATGGACACTTACCTTCGCACGTTCGGCCGTTGAGATTCAACACATAACCTGGTCGGCAGCGACAACGAGTCCTTCCGTGAGATTCGTCGCATATATGCTGACAACCTCCATTGTTAATACTGCATCGATTCACCATATCTGAAGAAAATTCCAACTCACATACATTTCATCCAAAAAAATAAAAGAGATACAGTATTTATACTTTCTCAGTCTATATATAAAACTGGAAAATAAACTGATGACAATTTTAAATTTAAAAACAAAGATGAAAGTAGGAAAAAAAAAAAGATTCAACTTCAATAATGAGCAACATATTTAAATAATGAGCAACATATTTAAATAAACCATTTATAAAAGATAAAGTAAAAATAGATTATAATCAATCAGAGATAAAAAAAAAGCAATTTTTAAAAAAATAAGTGCTCATTTGATTATTTTCAAAAGCTTTCTACCGAGATTTACAAAATGCAGATTGATATTGTTGCGTTTTCCTTTTCTGACACCAGTTGTTACGTTATTTTCTTCCTTCACGTTCGTACGGGGTTCGTGTGGATTTGGAGTGCATAACGATGACACTTAATGAAGTATCGAAACACACTTTATTTAGCCAGTACTAATCAAGACAGCTCCAAAATCACTTTTACAGTCGTCGAACTGTTATAAACACGCTGACACTTTCAGCGACACAGCCTTCACACTGTCAGGCAATAACGGTGGAGACAGCTTCACTGCAAAGCACCAGAATACAGCTTCCGACTCTGCTCGGTCGTTCTCGGAACTCCACGTACTCTCGAGACTCTCCACGCTACAACTCGCGATGCACTCAACGACACACAGAGCACAGCTCCCGACACTTCGAGTCAGTCGTTCCCGGAGCTCAACATGCTCTCTCGACGATGCGCTAACCGCGATACACTATGAGACTCCTTCGGTGCACTCGACGACCCACTCGGCACTCGCTGCCCGGCTGTCAACTTAATCGACTTCGCACGGACTGACTAACTCGAGACACGCTGACTCGTACTCTAGACGAGGAACACACTAACTGACTGCGGACCAGCAGGGTTTATATAGCTTTCGGCTTGTGTTCGAGAACATTCTGGGCTGAGCTGGTAAGAATTCGTTTCAGAAGGTTCTCCATCCGTCCATGGCATATCGCCAGTTTTGTCGTCAAATATCGCCAAAGAGGCGATTTCTCGCCAAATGTGGCAACCCTGCCTTCCTTGCTATTTTGTCGCAACCCTAAAACTGCTTTGCGGGGAAGCCATATCCACCGAGCCTGTACAATATGGAAACAATATGGAAACCAAAATTCGTTAATGTTATTAACAAATTCTGCTTTTATTAGTTTGCATGCATTGAACAACTGCACGAATTTTAAACTGGATAATAATTTATATAACTTTTATGGCATTACATATAGATTATGCCTCATGCTTTAGTTTTATTTTGAATGCTTAGTTGGGCTTTGGGAAGGTGAAATTACTTCAAAGATTTTTAACTCATAAAAAAATGGCTTAACGGCCTTAAAATTTGCAATTTTCTAAATAATGGGAAGTTACTAAACGAGATTATACTTGTTAAAAGGTCGATCTAAGGTGTGTAACAGCTAATTAGAAGACAATCTTCCGTAAACCATTTTGAAAAAGGTAACTTGTGCACGAAGGATCTTAAAAATAAAAAGCTGATTTCGACTTTGTTGGGCATGAAATCTGGGACGAGAGTCCTAATCATGTCATTTACATCGGTCCTTTTAGAGGCGTTAAGAATTTGAAAGAACAATTTCGTTTTGCTAAAGTAGAACAAAGCCTAAATTTTTTTCAACGCGAATTATATAAGATTCTCAAATTTGTTGAAATTTTCAATTTAGGAATTATAAGAAAAAGATAGAAAGATATAAACTTCTCATTTAATACTGCAGTTTTTAGTTAAAATTTAAAAATCTGTTTTCAGTGAAAAACAAGTTTAAGAACACAGTTTTTAAATATACAGCTACATTTATTAGGAAGATATAAACAAAATTATTAAAGTGCATAACTTGTGAAGACCATTAGACATTTTGGAACAGAAAACATGAAAAATCAGTAGTGCTCTCATCTGGATTTGAACCATGGACCTTAAAGTTATTGGCTGACTGAGCTACGGCAGTATGCACAAGAGGATTAAGATAGCTTTTTTTCTATACTCCTGCTCATTTAAAGGGTGACTGAGGAGTGCCTCGAAACCCATTCGACCACATGTAGGTGAATTATTGTCCACCACATTTTAGCTCGCGAGCGAATGTGTACTTTTATAATTTCATGAGTCAGGAAACTTGAAAAAACAACTGTAATCTCTCCAGGACTCGATCTAGCTGGACTTATACGATGACAGCGCGTAATGTCATATTCCTTACAAGTTAAATCTCTTGAATCCTAAGGTTCACTTTCTCAATATACCGGGTGATCAAAAACTCAGTATAAATTTGAAAACTTAATAAATCATGGAATAATGTTGATAGAGAGGTAAAAATTGACACACATACTTAGAATGACATGGGGTTTTATTAGAACCAAAAAAAAAAGTTCAAAAGTATGGGTTGGATTTACCACATCTACTGTTATCGGGCCTTTTTTCTTCGAGGAAATGCGTGATTCTGGTTTTGTAACTGCTAACGTGACGGGTGAGAGGTACGCCGATATGTTACAGAATCGCATCGTCCCCAGCCTTTCTGATAAACACCTGCTGGAACGTACGATTTTTATGCAGGATGGCGCTCCACCCCATATTGCTAGACGCGTGAAAGATCTCTTGCGCGCGTCGTTTGGTGACGATCGTGTGCTCAGCCGCCACTTTCGTCATGCTTGGTCTCCCAGGTCACCAGACCTCAGTCCGTGCGATTATTGGCTTTGTGTTACCTGAAGTCGTGATCAACCGACATCTCTAGAGATGTTGAAAGACAACATCCGACGCCAATGCCTCACCATAACTCCGAATATGCTTTACAGTGCTGTTCACAACATTATTCCTCGACTACAGCTATTGCTGAGGAATGACGGTGAACATATTGAGCATTTCCTGTAAAGAACATCATCTTTGCTTTGTCTTAATTTGTTATGCTAATTATTGCTTTTCTGATCAGATTATTGCTTTTCTAATTATTGCTTTTCTAATAAAACCCCATGTCACTCTAAGTATGTGTGTCAATTTTTACCTCTCTATCTACATTATTTCGTGATTTAATAAGTTTTCAAATTTATACTGACTTTTTGATCACCCGGTATTTTGAAGGACAAGTCTTTGAGTTACAGAGCATATTTTTCATCCCTGTCCCCAGTTTTTCTAAATCATAGCAAGTACGGGAGGTGAAGATTATTTCAAGAATCAACACAGATATACACTATACATTGAATGCTAAATTATCTCTAGAAAATTAAAAGCGCGGAGCTCAGAGTAGCTACAAGATGATATTTGGTTAGAATTAGTAAGATTTGAATAAAGAAATGTTTTATCGAATAAAGAAAGTTAGTTCTTTCAGGAACATTTAAAAATATTATAGGTATAAAATTAAGAACATAAACTAGCTAGCCTCCTCCTTCCAAATAAAATCTATAAAATTCTGAAATATGATCCATAAACTCCGATAATTTCATCTAATGAAAATAAAATTCGACAGAACTGATTGAGGAATCTTTCATTTCATTTGTTACATATTTATCTCTTTGTTAAACGGATAAGATAGTACTTTCATACTTACCTACACAATATTTTATACAATTCAACCAAACTATTTTTTAATTTACATTTTTTAAATTAGAAAAACCACAGAAAATTTGACAGAATTAAGGAAGTTTATTGACTTTCGCAATTGTATAATCAGATCTAGTAGATGCAAATGTTTAGTTGTACAGAAATTCGCCTCTGAAAACTTCAGCTATGCCATTTTATTGTTTGTTAAAACTTGGATGCAGAATGCTATATAACTACTCTTAAATATTAAGTACTGAATTTTCAATAGTTGCATTGTAAGTTAGATTTATTAAAAGTATTAGACACAGAGAAATACTTCAGAACTCGATAATAAAGGCTTAATCAAACTTAATTTGAGACAATTCATAAACATTTTATCAAAACATATTATTTTCTTTCATTGCATAGTACAGAAAGCTTAAATTTTTTTCAGTTGACAATCAGGAGGCATTTGGATTTACTAACAGATATAGCATTTTAGAGATAAAAAGGTCTTACAAAAGATATTCTTTTTCTTTGCATGAAGTTTCAATCATGACTTCTCAGAAACATTTAGACGTTTTTTTCCCTTCCACATAACCTTAACTGCAGTAAGAATGCACTGGGGTAAAAATTCCATCGTCATTGGAATCAATTGAGATCATTGATCGAAGAAGGGAAAAAAAAATCTGCCATACATGTTCAAAATGACCTTGCTGAACACAAGGGTCCAATTGTGAATAAACGTTAAAGAACTTAAAAGGCATGAGTAACGTAGAATATGCACACACACATGCAGGCAGACACAAAGCCATTTCCATCGCAATACAGATATAGGCATAGAAAGAAAATAAAATAGCAAGCTTTTAGGATGCGGGTATTCGTTTATTATTTCTCTTCTATCCTAAAAGATAGCTACTCTAGCCATTAGACAGAAAGATGCTGAGTTAATCGATTTTTTTTTGGTGAACTCAAAAGCTTTTCATTGGGGATTCTGATATGACTTAAGGTTCGGCGGAGTGCCTTAAATCATGATTCGCATGAATAAAGACATGCGTTAGGATTTCTAAATCGTGGAATGCGTGCTTATTCAACATCTAGACATTGGGGTTATTTTCCTTACCAATGCACGTAAGACCATCTGTATGAAGTCTCTGCCCTGGTTCACATTCACAAGAATAACCTCCTTCATAATTAATGCATTTGTTTTGGCATCCTCCGTTGTAGTTTTGGCATTCATCGATATCTAAAGATGATAACGTAATGGACACAGTTAGTATTAAAAGCAAAAGAAAAGCAGAGTGAAATAAGATGCAGTCCTTAAAATCAAGTAACGTTAAGTATGCTTTGCGGGGAAAGATTGCTTAAGCATATAACGAGAGAATCTGCAAGCAGCTGGTCTATTTAACTACTTTGAATTATACATTTCTTTCGGTTAGGATTACTTACTTATCGCAGAACTTCAGATAGCTATACACTTCCCTCTTAAACATAGTTAGGATTTGAATGATTCATCCTTCTCTTCTTTTACTAAATATTTGTAGTTGAAACTGCTATTTTGGGAATTATAAACATAAAAATAACGTTTTTCAAAGCTCGAAAATCTTATTTAAGCTGACGGATGACACATATTTTTTATAACCAAGATTTTACTTTATTTTCTTTGCTTATAGATTTACTTACCAAATTACAATGCGCTATGGACTTTGTTCCTGCCAAAGCAGGTAGACATTGTATGTAAGTAGTTTTGACGCTTGTGAAACATTTCAATGTACAGCAAATTGTGTTTTTCATCATTTCACTTTCCAATTATTGCTTATCAGAAGAATAATTTTTATGAAATTTTAAAAATGCCTTACAATACATCCTGCAAGAGATGGCGCAACCAGAGCTCCCGTCAACTAAAATGCTTTTCATCCCTACTAATAGATGGCGCCACACGACGCCTCATTTGTTCAAAGCTTACTTATTCTACGGACGGCGGCACAGGAGCCTCCGTCGCTAGTAATCTCTGAGTTCAAGCACAGTATGTGCACAAGTACTTCCATATTATTGGATGCAACTTACTCGATTCCTCAAGCATTTAAAAGCCAAGTATAATATATTGGTAAAGGCCGTACATGTTCAAAGTGATAAGACACAGACAAAGACATATTTTTTATTCAAGCAAACATGCGTATACCTCTTTTTTATTCCAAAATGAAAAAAAACTGATAACTATTAACACTGTAGAGTCATTAGGTTATTTCTAATCCACGAGATGTGAAGTAAATGGGCAATGCCCTCGTTGGTCTCGAACCTGGATCTCTCGAATACGAGCTGAGCTTACTACAGTTACACCATAAAGGCAAGCAGGAAGGAGAAAGAAAATGCTTTATAACATATTCTTGAATCTTCTTTCAAAGAATTATAATAAGGAAAATGTTAAGAAATACATTTCTAGTAAATGAGGTAAAATTATTATATTGTGTATTGGTTGATGCTTAATAATAGCATCTAATGTAATTTCTATCAGATTTGACAAAATAGATATACACGTTTTAATATTTTATCAACCTACCGGACTGATGTTTTTAAATTTTTACATAACTTTTGTATGATTTTTAAGAAATACGTTTTAAACTGCAGTTTTAAAAGTAAAAAAGTTTTGAACCATTTATTTTCAATAAAGCATGCCTTTGCTATGAATGCTTTACAGTCGACAGATAATTGTGCCCTCATTATTTGTGTTAAATACTTGTCATATAGTTTTATTTATTATCTAATTATTCAAGTACATCCTATTCTATTTACTAAAATAATTATCTTTAGACTTAGCTGTTTCATACATTTAGAATAAAAGGACAGGAAACGCACTTTCTGCTTAAATGTATCAGAGAAACTTCTTATGATTTATGATAGTTTGATTTACCTTTACAAAAGATAATGCAAACATTGAGATTAAGGCATTTAATTGAGTTAGTAATGATAGGGCAACAGTAATTAATGACAAATATATTTAATTAGAATTTATCATTGACATGTTAGGCAATGAGCGGGAGCTCGAAACTCATAACTTCCGCTTTACGGTGTTATATGCATTTGCACTGCCGGCACTGCCATGTGCACAATGTTCCTGCCATCACGTGAAGCGGTGCACTGAGGTAGATGCGATCGAACACGCGGATTCGTCGTACCCGCATCCAACGGTCACATATCCGTATTACAGTTGTTTGATTTTCGTCCAACACGACTACGATTTCCCTGAAAAATACTCACACTCTCGGTAGGCCACTATACTTTCTCTGTCGAACTCTAGGCCCACCAGCGGCCGAGCGGTAACGTCGCTGAACACTGGTAGTTCGGTCCGAGGTTCGAATCCCGCGAACGGGCTGGCTGCATTGGCGTTTTCGTGGTTTTCCCCATGTGTAACGTGTATACGAGTCAGTTTCCCTTAGAAAGTCCTCCACGAAGGCATCCCTCCCCTTAGGCAGATAGCTCTCGTGTGCTTTGCCATAATTAAATACACCACCACACTTCCTATGTCGAAGTCGGACACTTGATCAAACGATGATCGCTGTTTACTACGAGGCATAATTGATCGTTTTTTTTTTGAAAAAAAAAAAGAAAAAAAAAAAAAAAAAAAAGGAAAAGAAAAACACAATTGCCGAACTTTAAATCGTCGTAAACTCCAAGCCTTAAATAGCGCTTTGAAGGGGCACGACAGGCGCGTGTGATGTGCGTCTACCTTGAAATTCTAATCATTTGCATATCTCACCTCCGCTCCTGTACGTTGTAAATTTCATGTTATTTGCATGCTTCCTTCAGGGTGTTGCATTTACGGTGGCCAGCAGTGTATGACCCTATCTATCTAACACGACCCCTTCACAAAGTGGCGCCCAACGTTAATGTTTAGCTTAGTTAGTAAAGAATTTTCCTTGGCTTTTGCTCACTTTCTTTTTCAGAAATAGTACTTGCATCCACACCCGCTGGATGCAACTTTAGAAAAAGAAATACCTCACCCATCAAGTATGAATTTTTTTGTGTGTGTGCCACTCCCATGGCTTATCAGCAACAAATAGTTGTCGTCAATGATATAATTTGTTTTACATTTAAACACTAGTGTTCTATAATGTGTTAACTCTTAATGTTGAACACCTGAAAGTAATTAAATATGAAAACGTAAAAGTACTTTACTGTGTTCTTAAAGTATATATGTATATCTTTTATGAATATTATATCAAGCCAAGTGTCCCACATGATAGGTTGTGTCAGACTCTTGGTCTGTAATTTTCTTAAAGTTAAATGTAATCTCCGTGTGTAACTTAAAACGTGTTAATAAATACTTGTTACGATATACAGGACTCTTCTACGACCCTATCTAAAACAACCCCTCACAGATGTATGTTTCCCTCCGAATACACGCAAGGCTTCTAAAATAGGTAACATACATTTGCAAAGCAGTGTTCTTAAATACTGTTACGAATAAACAATCGTGTTTCCAGATTTCGCTGTTTTGAATGATATATTTGATCTATACACCACAAGAACAAAACATATCGTGCTTTTCCGTTTTGTTTTCTAAGGTGAACATACGAGTGGAAATATAATCCATTTTCGAACCATTTTTGAAAAATGGGAAGAGTGAATACATTTTGTGATTCTTTCGAATCATTCAGTCCTGTTTCATCTTTCGTTCAATTCACTAAGCGTATTCTAAACCATGTTAGGAAATGGAAAAGATGAGCGAGTTCGCTTGACAAGAGGAAAACCTATTTTAAGAAAGTATTCCCACTTTCAACGGAAAAATTCCCCGTGGCTCACTACAAGTAGTAGCTTTATCACGAAATTTCTTATAAAAAAGGTTATTTCTTAATATTTTATTTGCTTTGTAATATTCGCTCAAGGTTTAGTTGTAGAATTGTTGCTATGTATCAGTTTTCGTTTAGGTTGAAATGTTTTCATATATACTTACGTTCTGTGTGAGAATCATAAATGCTAAATAATAATAAAAATTAGCGTACATAAAATAGTCCCTTCTTTATTTATGTAAAGATTTTCCTTGTTTATTGCTAACATTTTGAGAGGGGTCATAAGTGTGAACGTAAAAGTAAAGTCATACAAGAAGCTTGTACAAAGTAAATGTATCAGTAAAGCGGTATCCTGAATGTAAAGATGCTCAGTTACTATCTTATATTCACAGCTAAGAAAATTCGTATTCTTCTTTATGAGATCATAAATATTTTATTCAAGCAGAGAACTTTTCGGATTAAATTTAAATTAATAAATTTTAAATTAAATACAAATAATCCCTAAACTATGCAAGTTTTCAAAAATTTTTTACATTGAATATAGTAAATGAAGGAATACGTACCCCCTACTGAAAATGTTATCATTTCCATCAATTTCATCAGAATATTTTGAATCAGTTCTTACTGATTCAAAACATTCAGTTTGATTTTCTGTCTACAGTTAGTGAAAAATGAATAAAAAATAGTTCAGCTTGAGGAATTTGCCCAAATTAATGATGAAAATATCGCCAGCTGCAGTTTCGTTGCAACTACTCAAACGTTGTCAAAACGTTGTTGAAATAAACATAACGGAAAGTTTTAGTGTTTAAATGCAGTTTGGAATATGAAGTGGAAGAAAGGAAAGTATGGCTCAGAACAAGTTTTTTTTTCACGCTTTTGATAGGAACGGAGTGGAAGCTACGTCACCGACCAGATTATCGTGTAAAGAGAGTTTTAAAGTTTCTAGGAAATGCAGATTAATGCGAACAATAATTTGGCTTCTAAAAATGAAAATTCTGAATTTTATTATGCTTCATGTCTTAATGTGTTCATTTAGCCTGAAAGTTAAAGGTCTGCGAGTCTGTCCAACATAAGCAAGCTTGCTTTACGAGGAACTTCGTAAGTATTCCCATGGAAAAAGGTCTGGTATTCCGTCTTTTATAAATACGAATCTGATTTTACAGGTAGGTTTAAATAAAACTATAAAACCATTCTTTTTTTAAGCATTTGGAAAATTAGGACTAGATTCAGGGATGGATGGAAGAGAGAGAGATAGGGAATTTATAAAATCCTTCGTGGCTATATAGGACTATATAGGACCTTGGCTATATAGGACAAAACCGTAGATCTTTTAACTTTAGGGTAAAGGAGCACATTAGGTATGTGAAGTAAAAGGAAATGAAAAGGTTTTCAGTTGCTTCTCATTACTAGGATATGAGCCGCAATTTTCATTTTCCGAAGCAAAAATTATTGCTCGCACCAATTTGCTAGAAACTGCATTTCCTTGAAGCTTCGAAAATCTTTTTACATAACACTCTGATCGGTGACGTTCCTATCGATTCTTGGAAAATCTGTTCCAATTCCCATCTTCCTTCGTTTGACTTTATATTCTAACTTGCACGTGAAAAACTACAATTTCCCCTGTATTTAATGTACAAGCGACGCTTTTACAGTGTTGAATTAATTACAACAAAATCATAGTAAGCGATATTTTGATCATTATTTGTGCTAATTCTCACTTTGAACTACTTTATCTTTATTTTAAACTGAACAAAGGTATTTTCCTCAAGTATATGCAATTAGAGAAACCTTAAAAATTAGAAAAGAAAGTTTATTGATATGAAATCAAACTGAGAACAAAGCAAAACGTTCAAGCTCAAAAAGCTCAGAAATGTAACATAGAATCAAACGAGTTACAATTATAGCACTACGGCAAGGTTCCAGGATATTGTGTTACTACACTCGGATTATCTTTGCCACAGAGGAATGTCTGTCATTCACTGAACATAAGTGAGTGGCTCCAACGTGCCAGATATTTCTTCAAAAATTTTGGCACTTCATTAACTCTAATTACTTACAGGAAGATGGGAAGGAGATTCCTTTGTCATCATCGGACGTCAGCCTTAACAGAAGACAATTGGGCTCCATGTGTGTGTGTGATTATGGCAAAGCCTCGAGGGCTATCTGCCTAAAGGGAGGAATGCCTTCGTGGAGGACTTTCTAAGGGAAACTGGCTCGTATACACGTTACACATGGGGAAAACCACGAAAACGCCCATACAGCCAGCCCGATCGCGGAATTCGAACCTCGGACCGAACTACCAGTATTCAGCGACTTTACCGCTCAGCCGCTGGTGGGCTCAATTGGGCTCCATGCAGCGTCAATCCTTCAATGGCGTTTTAATAAAGAGTAAGGTATTAATGAAGTCCAAATAATTAATAGAAATTCTTCGACCAGATTTGTATTTTAAACACAGATTTCTCTACAGAATGATATTCTTAAAAGGGCTTTTAATTTAGATTAAACAACGATTTTTTTAAAAAAATTGAACAGGAAATACAAATTTTGAAAATAGCTATTTTTAAAATTATGGGGCGCCTAGTTTGCAGATTTAATGGAAGAAGGAGAAATTTTGAGTGAATTTGAGTTTGATTTATAACAGAGAAAGAGATGAACCATTCAAAAATCATTGTAGTGATATTTGATACATTATATAATGAAAAGACGGCAGTTCAGGAGTCCCTGTGGCAGTCAATCCCATTCCTACAGCAATGCAGTTTTCAACTCAGAGATGGTTCTCGGAGAGAGGTGGCGAGATAAAATTGCTTTCCAAGAACGTTCCAGACATGCTGCATAGGGTTAAGATCAGGAGATCTAGGTAGCCAGTCCATGCGGCGAATATCATCACTTTTCAGGTAATCGTCCACCGGCTGAGCTCTATGTGGACGAGCGTTATTATCCATTAATAGGAACCCAGCACCAACTGCGGCCCTGAAAAGTCGAATATGATGCTCTAAGATCTCCTCTCTGTATATCATGGCAGGTATAGAGCCTTTGTCAAATACGTGCAGGGGTGCGCTTGTCCAACATGTCTGCCAAATCATTACACTTCAACCGTAGTAATTTGTTCCTTGATGAGAAAAGGATGGTATCGTTTTCCAGGCTCTCTACAGATACAGGTACGCGAAGAATCAGTGTCCAGCTTGATTTCATCTGTAAAAAAGAACGATGCTCCGCTGAGGTCTGGTCCAAGGCGCATGTCCACTTTGGTAAACGCGCTTTCTTATGCGCTTCAGTGAGCAGGGCGCAAAAAGCGAGTCTTCTGGAATAATGACGTATATCAAAAAGCCTTCGGGGAGCTGTAGACCATCAAACTCGGGTTACAGTGGCAGCATACCGTTCAGGTGAGAGCTGTGAAGCTGTAGTAGCCCTGCGTTACACTGAGCTCTGTAGCCACCTGTGCTTATGATTGGCTTCCTCGAATCCACCGAAACTCTTGAATATCATTCCCTCATCCATATATTCTTGGCTTCTCATTTTATATGATAGCTTTTAAAATTTCCGCTACTCTTGCGAGAAACGAGGCGAATGTCGTGAAGGAGTACGAGCACACAAATTGCCGAAAACCCCTCGTGGGTTTATATCCACTTCATAGTCACAGCCCTGCAGTCACGCAAATGTATGCTTAGATATTCAACTCTCAATATTTCTATAATTGTTCGGCGAAATAATTAGTAATTACCTTTGGTTTAATACTAAAATTATGTCGTAAAATTTACGATAAATTATGTCGTAAAAATAGACACAATTCATAAATTCTCTTAATTTTGCACATGAATGTATTAAGAATATCAGCTTAAGTCATTTATGTAAATTGATCTCGTACTCCTTCATATTTCACACGGTAAAGCATATTTCAGATCTCTCGCAATATTTGGCTAGTAAACGTTCAGTAAGAAACTGACTGACCAATAGTCTCGAACCTATTTACATGGAGATTTCCTGATACTTGTTTCTTGATCCGTAATGGAAGACAATCTATCTTAACCGGATTTAAACTTGTTAAATTTTGCAGCTGTGCAGAAACAAATTTAAAGAGTTTGTACTAAAAACAGGAACCGTTCAGTATTTTTTAATGATATTATTCCCCGAAGTATAATAAGTTCCATGTAATTAAAATATTTTTTTCATTAAATCAAGTAAAATACATTACTGAAAATGTGAGTTCGCAAGAAGACAAAGATTATCTCAGAATGTTTAACGTTCATGAAACATTTACCACTAAATTACACATGGTTTCATACGTCCAAGACCATAAAGCAGTCATATGTCATATCAAAGGAGACAAATTTTACTGCTTGCAACGCATTTTTTCATTTATAATAAAGATGTTTAAGAAAATTGAAATCAATATAGAAAAATATTACCTCGTATTTAAATAACATTTTACCTGCAGTTATGGGACTTGAGTCTTATAAATTATTTTAAACAAAATGCTAGATAATTATACATCTTTATATTTATATCAAGAATTACGCAAGAAAGTTAAACTTATTCAATGTAAAAAAAGAGAATAAATTATTAAATTTTAGTTATGCTAACCAGAGCACGTTCTGCCATCAGCATTCAATTTATAACCATGATTGCATCGACAGTAGTAACTTCCTAAAGTATTGCAGCAATGTTGTTGACATCCACCGTTATTGACAATACATTCATTGACATCTGAAATAAAATTTATATTCAATTACCACTTGCAAAAATATCATAATCGGTAAAAATAATATAATTTAAAAATCTCGATACATTCTGACAAACCAAGAGTTTCAAATCATAATTTTAGGTTTCTAGAGATCATTTAAAGAAAAGAAATAAAACATTACCAAAAGAAAGAAAATAAATAAATAATGAAAAATATATTAGTATGAAATTAAAATAAATATACAAACAGAAGAAATATGTAAATTTCTGAGAAATAAAATTTTGAGGTATAGTCATTTATTAAAACATCATACAGAGTTGCAGAAACAAATTATCATAAATTCAAATAATTATTTTTAATGAGAGAATAAAGAGGATATTTTAAATGTCTAAGAAATAGAATAAATGTCGAAGAAAAATAGCATAAGCAAAATTATTATATAAATAAAGATAAATTGTTTATTTAACTCTTTTCATTCTAATATCAGTCTTTTAAAAAAGTACATAATAACCGAAAGACACATCTTGCATCAAACCATTTAAAACAGAAAAAGGAGTAATTACTTTTTCATGTAATCAATAAAATTCTAGCTCATTTATTGTCAGCTTACGAGCAATTGTCTCAATTCATTTTATCAGGGGTTATTTCCAAGTTAAATCTCTTTATTTCTTTTCTAGATAAAATGTGTTACTTTAGTTAAGAAGTGCATGTTCATATTAAAATTTATTCAGTTATTGTTTAAGCATGATAATTGACTGCTAATATTCTTCTACTTTGAAGCTGAGCTTTTATCTGTATTTGCCTTTTGACATTTATCAGGCTCTATTAAATTTATGACTGTACTTGAAGAACTGCTCAAATACTTTTCCATACTGTACAATGGATAAATATAGTTGTTCGACGTATTTACTCCGATTTTAAAGTTTGTTTAGCTTTTTATAGAATTATTTCAGTTATTGTAATTTCATTTTTATAATACATTTTTATATGTAGCTTTTGCTACATCCATAGCTTTCCTAAAAATTGCAATTCCAGTATATTAAACTATGACAAAAGCACATTTATTGGCTACAATTTTAAATTTATTGCCTGCCAAATACAGCCAAGAATGGAATTTGGGAATAAGAATGGCACGAAACGGGAAATAAAACAGAATTTAAACTCACATTGCAGCTGGAAATTACAAAATATACAATTGAATACTTGTCTCAAAGTGAAAACGTTAAATCGTTATCAGACGAAATTACTAGAAAACCAAAGCCTATGTGTTCTGTGCCTCATAAGAGTAGTTTTATAATTTTTTGAAGTATTTGATCATCATTATGCCTTAGAACATCTATGCCTAAATTCAAGACTTTTGCTTCAATCATACTGCATAAATGGAGAGTAAAACTTGAAAAAGTCCCCTAATTCTTGATATTAAAGTATAAAAGACTGATGTGCATGGAAACATAGATCAAGAATCAATATATAAATTGAGAAGTTATGTAATTAATAAAAGGGTAAGATAGCTTTTAAGTATCACCAATGGTGGTGTATTTAATTATGGCAAAGCACACTAGGGCTATCTGCCTAAGGGGAGGGATGCCTTCGTGGAGGACGTTTTAAGGGTAACTGGCTCGTAAAAGGCTCGTTTTAAACTGGCTCGTTTTAAGGGTAACATGTTACACATGGGGAAAACTACTAAAACACCCAGACAGCCAGCCCGTTCGCGGGATTCGAACCTCGGACCGAACTACCAGGTTTCAGCGACTTTACCGCTCGGCAGCTGGTGGGCGTATCACCAATGGACAGTTAAAAACAAAATACAAAAAATTTGGTTTTCTTCCACCTACCTCGGATGAGATATCATGAACTTTCTGTTCATAGATTTATGGTCGTGGCATAAAACTTGTCCCGATTTGTTTAATTAAGACTCGAAGATTGTAAATAAAGTGAATCGGATTGCCTTTTAAATAACTTTAAAGTTCAGTTTTCTTAACTTCACGTTTTAGAAACCGGCAAGGCAAAAAGCAAATGGGCTAATCTTTAGAATATGGTAAAAGGTAGTTTGGCGACATATTGGTAAGGCGATAAAGGTTACTAGCTAGGACTCTAGCAATAATCTGAGAAGTACACAGTTTGAATCACAGGTTATTTTGTCTCAGAGAAATGAGAGATTATGAGACATATAATGTGACATTTTCCGGAAAATCCCGATCGTGATTTTAGCTAATAAGCACTTAGAAATAATTTCGCTGCTAAAGTGCAGAATCGCCCCCACTTACTTGTTTGGCGCTTTTTACAAGAGTATGAAGAATTGGATTTTTGTCAATTTTCTTTGACTTTTTAAGTGAAAATAGGTCGATGTGTACATAGATAAAGTCAAGAGTGTGCGCAATGTCATTTTTGTGCAATTCTGGGATTTTCTTTTAAGTGAAAATAGGTCGACGTGTACATGGATACCATGTATGTGCAATTCTTAAAAACGCGGCAAGCAGTTTGCGATTCTGCACTTTCTCCCAATTTCGCACCTAATCTTCGTCATGATTAAGCATTTTTGTTCCATAAAAGTTCTAGTGTAAGCGTAATTCGGCTAACAGATTGTTGGAAAAAATGTTGAGTAAAAAAAAAAAAAAAAAAAAAAAAAAAACATGTCTTTACTTCGTGAAAACAAAATGGCGTCGAAAGCAAAACTAGCAGGTTACTGTAGCAGGGTTGGTCGCCAAACTTTCGCCAAGAAATCGCCAAGTTACCATAATGTAAAGATTTACCAGCAAATGTTTACTGATATCATCATTTAATTGAAATTTATGCAATTTTTTATTCGAAAAATATAAGTCAGTTGCAAAATGATTGGTGCTTCAAAATACGAATATGTTTTAAATTCTATTATTAGAAATCTCCCAATTTTGATATATTTTCACACGTTGAAATGAATCGATGTTTATTAGAACTCTAGGTAAACGTGGTCCTTCTCTATATCTTTCACGACAGTCGAGGAAAGGAATTAATTATTTTTTCAACTAGCGCTTTAGAATTTTCAGATTAATTCACGTCCCGTATTTCAGTGTTTTGGGAATGTAAAACTGATAAAAAAAAGCCAGCCAAATTTTCAGAATATACTTAAGTTAATACAGTCTGTAACCACTTTAGAATAGAATCTTTCTCTGTTTGTGCATTGATGCCAGTACTTGCACCGTGATTAAAATGTTTTCTGAAATAGTTTTAATTGAAGTGTGTCCTCTCCGATTTAGTTTAAATATTTTTTACAGAGGCTATTTCTGAAGCCATAACAACATGGTTGATACATACCTATGACTTTGAGACTAAGAAAGAGGCATTAAAATGAAGGTCTCTAAGTTCTCTAAGCACAAACAACTCAAGGAAAACAATGCTGGTAATTTTTTCGATATGGAATTAGTTGTTGTACAAGTATTCGTCCTCCAGGTCAGATAACCATTGAAGCATTTTCTTATGTTCTGAGGTGGTTAAGTAAGGGTGACGTAAGTGAGTGAATTACTTCCCCATTTGTTTTTTTTTTCTAAATACAGTTCTCCAAATAGCATCATTTAATTAAATATTAAAAGAAAATTAAATTAACCTGAGTTTAAAACTATGAAAAACTCAACCCATTTTAGAGTTTGTTGACAATGGTTTTTATGCTCTGTGCAATTCGAGATAAAATGGAAATGGTTCTTCCCTCTTCTCCAAGAAGCAATGGCGTATGATCATGATTATGTTAATGAATATTATTTTATTTCTTCAAGCCATATTAGATTATTATCCTTTCTCCTTGTAAAATGAACTTCCACCTAAAACTGAATTTGAAATTCAGCTTTACTTAGTTATTAAACTGCTCTAATTACAAAACTGCTCCGATTTCAAGCCACATAAATCCTTCCTGATGATAAAGACCTTTGAAAGCTCTTCACTGCATCGCTAATTTTCAAATAAATATCAAGGGACAAGCAGCGATACTTTAAATTTCGTATTATAATTAAAATAAGATATTAGCTTTACACAGAGAAATGCAGCGTATCTCTTCAATGGCATCACTACATGAAGCAGTAACAATGCAGAAACAGAAATTCAATTAAATAACTCGCAAGGAATTAAATGACGTTTATTGCTAAAATTAGCAATTTCACTTGAAATATTGGCTTCTAGGATTCTCAAGGGCACATAACAGCAAGAGTTTCCCATTAATCAAATAACTGTTTGTAAAGAACTAGAAATTTGTTTATTTCATGAAACGAGACGCTCTTAAGTAATATTACATTAAAAAGAGACGATCTTAGGAGACACTTACGAAAGAGGATAACGAACCATAACATATATGTGGGCTTGAAAAGAAAAAAGTCTTTTTCAATATTATTATTATGCATTGACTACGATACTGTTAACACTGAAATTGTATTAACATTAAACGTTTTATATTTTCTTTTACTCCCTTTTATATATTTGCGCACAACAAAGTAAAATCAAGTGATGAAGTTTATGATCATCATATGCGTACATTTATAAGATAGGTAAGTTATCAAATAACTGATAACAATATTAATCAAATAACTGTTTGTAAAGAACTAGAAATTTGTTTATTTCATGAAACGAGGCGCTCTTAAGTAATATTACATTAAAAAGAGACGATCTTAGGAGACACTTACGAAAGAGGATAACGAACCATAACATATATGTGGGCTTGAAAAGAAAAAAGTCTTTTTCAATATTATTATTATGCATTGACTACGATACTGTTAACACTGAAATTGTATTAACATTAAACGTTTTATATTTTCTTTTACTCCCTTTTATATATTTGCGCACAACAAAGTAAAATCAAGTGATGAAGTTTATGATCATCATATGCGTACATTTATAAGATAGGTAAGTTAGGAATAAGTTTTGCTGGCTGTTATACGAATATTTATTTTTTTAAATGTACTTTTATCTTAAAGTCAAAAGAAATAATTTTATCTAAGTGCTCATATATGGTTAATAGGACCGATTAGTTTGAGAATAAAAATAAATATTAAAGAACTATTTTTAAATTCCCTAAGCTTGTAGCTGCTTCAACGTCCAGAATGATAGAAATTGCGATATTTTTAAAACTAAGTATTTCTGACTGAATTGCTGCAACATTTGTATCATTCCCATTAGTGTGAAAATGTTATGCGCTGTTATCTTTTTTTTACCTAAATCCAAGATTAAATTTTAATCACTTCAAAAGAGAAAATCGGAAAGTATTTCGTTTAACGTTTCGTACGTCCATTGCATTTGCGAGTTTAAAATATATAACACTTCTTTAATTTCTAAAGTGAAGAAATATTTTTCTGAAAAATTAGTTTTTTATTGATTGGTATTGGACAGTTTAATTTATTTACTTTCATTTTTCGTTCCTCTTCAGATTCGCCTAATGCATTTATCTCTAAACTTTTACATTTTTCAACAATACAAGCAAAATGTTTTCCTCAGCTGTTGCAAAGAAAGCCGTAATCCCTCTTGTAAACGTGCGACGTTGTAGATAATTATATTTCGCGGCTGTGTTGCTAAATGTAATTTAATGCAGTATTTTTTATTGCATGTAGCATGCATGCCATCACAGATTTATATCTGAGAGGACGACTTTATTAACTTTTATTTTTCATGCAGTATTAAATTCCACCCATGTACAATTTTACATACATAAAAATTTAAACTTATTTTGCTCCAAATACTCTCTCCACTGCAAGAATTATCATTTGATGCATATCTTGCATTAATATTATTGGAATATAATGAAGTACACTCATGTCCATAAATTAAGGATAATTCGGAGTCACGTGAAATCGAACTCTAAAATAAATGTATCACCTGTAAAATCACTACACACATCTTCAAGAATCATATGCAAATTTCAGGAAGTAACCAGATGACACCGATGGCACGTCACAATGACGAGAGTGTAAGAGAGTGATATATAATGAATACAGGCAAAGAAGTAAAATTGTTCGCAGGCGCTTTATAAGCATTTCAGTGCAATAACTGAATAGTTATGATACAAAGGACGCATTTGGATGATTTTTTACGTGGTAGAATTATCAGCCGTCTGGAATGTGGGCGTACTCAACTGGAAGTATCAGACGAACTTGGAATTGCCCAGAGTGTCATCTCCAGGCTTTGGCAACGATTCCAAGATGATGGTAATGTGAGTAGACGTTAAGGTCGCCCCAGAGTTACAACGCCGAATGAGGACCGGTATTTGGCAGTTACTGCCAAAAGAAACAGGCGGAGCACAGCCTCAGACCTGTCTCGTCAGCTCTCTTCAGCCCATGGTACGACAATTTCAAGGCAGACCGCGTACAGACGCGTAAGACAGATTAGTTTATATGCTCGTAGACCTGTCAGATGCGTTCCACTTACTGCAACTCACTTTCGCCTGCGGTTAGCCTGAAGTAGAGAGCATGCATTGTGGACACCGCAACAGTGGGCTTGTGTGATGTTTTCCGACGAGTCCAGGTTTAGCTTGCTGTCTGATTCTCGCCGGACTTTCATATGGAGAGCTCCAGGTACCTGTTACCACCAAGAAAATATCATTGAACGACACCGTTACGATGGAGCAGGAGTTCTCGTTTGGGGTGGAATTATTCTGGGTTCCAGAACTGATCTGCATGTTTAAATTGGAACCATGACAAGCCAAATCTATCGGGACGTCATTCTGGAACAACATGTACGTTTGTTTCGGGGCGCCATGGGCGCACAATTTGTGTTTATGGATGACAACGCCCGTCCTCACCGTGCAAACATCGTAAGCGAATGCCTTCAATCGGAGAATGTCACCCGTATGGACTGGCCAGCATTCTCACCGGACTTGAATCCAGTAGAGCACGTGTGGCATATGCTTGGCCGACGAGTAGCAGCACGTGAACCTCTTCCTACATGTCTACCGGAACTTCGGAGAGCATTGCTTTTTGAGTGGTGTAATATCCCCCAAGATCAGATCGATAATTTGATACTCAGCATGCCTAGGCGTTGTACGGACTGTATTGCATCGTCTGGGAGACATACAATGTATTAACAATCATATCAACCATGTAATATTGGTTTTTTGTAAATAGGGTTTTTTTTTGTAATTTGCTCCAGGGAGAAAAAATTGCTAATTTTTCTAATAATATCAAACATATAGCATCTTTTTTTGCTATTTACCTTTTGTTTAATAAATAAGCTTTACAAATAAGTCAAATTTGTTTTGCTGCTAACTCTTCCTTTGCCTGATTTTGCATTATCCTTAATTTATGGACATGAGTTTATATGAGGTCTATGTGCCTAAGGGAAAGGATGGCTTCGGAAAGGACTTTCTAAGCGAAACTGGCTCCTAGTCACGTTGCACATGGGAAAAACCACGAATACCATCTATAAATACATCCACCCCGTTCTTCTGGAATAGAACTCAACTTTAACTACCCCTGTTCGGCATTTTTAACCACTCGGCCACTGGTGAGAATCATATTTTTTAATAAATGATGTGCTTCGGGGATTTGGAGATACAATACTTCAGCAGCGTTAATTCATGATGCCCACTTTGAAAACAAGAACACTCTTATAATAGTAACAACACATTTAACACCAGCTTCCAGGCAATGAAGAAACCTGTATGTTCCTATGGAAAACTGTCTGGTGTGTGTTGACCTAAAACAGAAAATTTCCCATACTTTAATATGAGTTAAGGTTTCGTTATATAAAGGTTTGAATAATTTGGTGCCACAATTAATTTATTAAACTCTGAAAATGCAAAACATCTCCTAATCTACACAAATTATCTTATGTAGAATGTAAGATCGACTGAAAAGAAACATGAATTTTATGCTGAAACTGCTTGACTTTTCTAAAATTATCCTAGCATGTTTCCAGTTCTGTTGAGTGGAATGAATTTATAGCTTTTCCATGTCTATTTTCTTCACTTTTAACACAGATCAAAGTATAATCCTTTTCAGTATGAAACAAAACTTGCAACTTTCATTTTAAGAGATATTCCTGACAGCGAAAATTCCTAAGTTTTAAATTATAATTTTTATGATCCTGTTTTTTATGTTACAGTTCATGTCTACGAGTTTCCGAGTGGGTAATGCTGGAAGAAAGTTCATGGCAATCAAGCTGGTTGCGTATGGCCAACAGCTTGGTCTCACTGATAACTTGATTATCCAGCCCACTAGTGTTTCACTATATCGATTAATCAATAAAGTATTTTTAACATTCTTTTACCTTTCATTAGTCAAATGAATTTTTGGGATAAGAAAAGCTTATTTGAGTTTGAATGAAACTTATGTGACAGCTAAGTGATTTAAATATGGCCAGTAAATCCCTATCAGATAATATTTTTATTGGTTACCGCTTTTATCATATTTCTACATTATAATTTTAACATTAATAATATTTAATGATGCTTGGTGCTTTACCCAGACCTTTTACGTCGTCTCATGAGTTAGCTCAGAGAGCCCTGAGTTAGCTCAGAGACTCTCTGAACTAACTCATGAGTTAGCTCAGAGAGTGTATTAAATTTCGCGAATACGATAAGTGTTTTCAACTAATTTTTATTAGAATCAGTAAAACATATTCACCGCTCTTAGTCAAACTAGTGTTTCAATTTTTTAAATCTTGTTCTCTTATTTCTCGTTCTTCACATTTTAGTCTTTCGTAACTATACTGCATTAAAATTTCTTTAGCCCGAAACATAGCTTTCGTAAGTATAATTAGCTTAGGATTAACAGAATGAAGTTAAACTTTTTAAAACGCGTTGTTATATACCAAATATCAGTTATATTAGAATTACCCGAAAAGGATTGTCTTAAATCTTCTATAAAATATTAAGAAAGCTAAACCTTCTTTTCAGTTTTTGGAACTCAACAATTTAGTTTATTGCTTCATCCATTATGAAGTGTCCAACACAAAAATGAGAAGCCATGTCATATCTTACATACATGTTAATTCCCAGTCTTAACAAAGAATAAGAGATAATATTGTACCGATACATCAAATCCCTCTAGCAATATGTGTAACTCATTCAAAAGTAACCATAATAAAACCAACTGTACTGTTCCGATACAAATTAGATAACGAAAAAACAAGAAGCCAAAATATTGATCCACGTATCTCAATCAATGGTTAATTTTGCACAAAATATAAAGCAAAAGACTGATGATACGGTACATTTAAAATATCCTTCTTCAGTCTTATGGTATTACTCCAGTGAGCCATTTTGCATTATGTTTGCTGCAGTAAACTGTAGGTATAGGCTATCGTGCCACCGTCCGTACTTAGTTCAAGAGCTTTGGAAAAACATGTTATGGCGAAATGAGAGCTGTTATGGAAGACTGTCTGAAAACAGTTATATACCTCAGCACTTATAAAACCTCAACACCTTTGAAAACAAATTAATGTTATTAATTCACCTCTTAATTAAACTGAGTCGCTTAAAGGGAATTATGCTATAGAACAGCGACTCTCAACAGTGGTAGGCGTACCACTGGTGGCGCGCAAAAGAAAAAATAGGTGGTACGCAAAGGAATAAAGTATTTTTAATTATTAAATTCAAAAATTAAATACCCAACACCCTATTTAAGTTTTTTCTCTAACAATCGTAAATTTCTGCGATCTGAGGTTTGTTCAAGGTCAACAGTCACTCATAGACTAGCAAAATAATCCGTTTTTATTTTCACAATTTTTTTTTCAGCCGTAGATATAACAAAATTTTGCCGTTATGATACCAAAATGAAGTTTTTAAAAGGAGTAATAGAAATGTGTGTTGTATTTAATAGGAAATAAAAATAAAATTCCTATAAAATGATAATAGCATCTTATTAATTCTTTTAGATTTGCTTTATTTATATCTACGCTTTATATCGCCACCATTTTCCGGCTGATATTGCACCATTTTCAATTAAAATATTTTTACGTCTCTAGCAACAGGTATTTTGTCTTCTTGTTTCTTTGTATTCCTTATTTTTCTACTCTATTTAAGAATATCGTTATTTGTTTTTGAAAAAAACCTTGTAATATATTATGCATTTAAATATTTATGAAAAATAATAAAACAAAACTGGATTTTTCAAAATGGAAAAATGGAAAAAAGTGACGATTCACAGGTGATTTTTCCAAGACAATCTACTAGCACTAAAAATGTTGAAAAGAAAGGAAAAATTATTTACAGAAAATATGATTAAAGTTATTCATCATTTGGGTTTACTTAGAATGTAGATGACATGGACCCTGAATCTTAATGTGTTGTTTGCGGTGAACTAATATCCAATCAAATTATGAAACCATCGTCTTATAAAAGACATCTTGAAGCTAAGCATGCCAGTTTAAAGGATAAATCAGAAAAATATTTTAAGCGGAAATTATCGGAGTTCAAAATTAGTAAACATATAATGAAAGTTTTTGTTACTTCAAGTGAAAAAGATTTGGAAGCTAGTTACCTAGCAAACCTAAGAATTGCCAAACTGGGCTGGCTCACACTGTTAAAGAAGATGTTGTATTACCAGCAGCTAAGGATCTCGCTTTAACATTATTTATTCGACGAAAAAGCGGCTAATGAACTTACTATTATTGAAATTCTTAATTGAACTGTTAGCAAATGTCACAGGAAGTTGACAAATTCATGAAATGGCAAATTCCATGAAAGAGACATTTATTCAAAAAATAAAAAACAGTGAAAATTCCTCATAGCAGTTGGATCAAAGCACTGATATAACGAACTATGCTCAATTATTAGTTTACATAAATTTCGAAGAAGATAAATGAATTGCCGAATGAACTGCAAAGGAAATTTTCAAAGCGGTTAATGAACTTACTATTATTGAAATTCTTAATTGAACTGTTAGCAAATGCCACAGGAAGTTTCAAATTCATGAAATGGCAAATTCCATGAAAGAGACACTTATTCAAAAAATAAAAAACAGTGAAAATTCCGCATTGCAGTTGGATCAAAGTACTGATACAACGAACTATGCTCAATTATTAGTTTACATAAGTTTCGAAGAAGATAAATGAATTGCCGAATGAACTGCAAAGGAAAATTTCAAAGCAATCAATAATTGTATGTCTGAGAATGATATTTCTTGGAATAAGTTCATTCTCTTATGCAGTAACGGAGCTAGGGATTTAACAGGAAAACGTTCCGGTGTTATTTCAGAAATAAAGAAAGTCGCACGTGAAACTAAATTTACTCACTGCTCCACTCATCGTGAAGCTTTAGTAGCCAAAATAATCCCCGAAAACCTGAAAGCAGTTTTGAATCAAGCTGTGAAAATTCTTAATTTTATTAAAAGCCGAGCTTTAAATTCAAGAATGTTTATGATTTTATGCTAAGAGAACGGCAGTGAACATGAAACGCTTTTGTTATATTCCAAAGTAAGGGGATTATCCAGAAGCAAAGCTCTAAATTGACTTTTTGAACTTCCATCAGAAATTCGAATTTTCCTCTGTGATTCAAAATCTGAATTGTAAAAATATTTGTTTAGTGAATTATGGCTGGGGTATTTAGCATATTTTGTGGCAATTTTGTAGAAGAACTAGCCGGGGATGGTGTCCAAGAGTTTTCCAGTCCTCTTCCCTTACCACCAAACCATTCGAGGGAACTTCCAACTTGCTATGCATTTTAAGTGCCCCAAATACCGACAGTGCTAAATGATATTTCTGGTATAAATTAACGCTACTGCCCCTTACTATTTAGTCTTACGAAAGGTATAACTACAAAACATAGCCGAATGAACCTTTTGCCCTGTTTGCTAGCAGTGTAATTTGAATCCTCTAAATTGGGTAACTAATTGAACGCCGTCGAAAAATGCACCCAGGGTTCTGGAGATCAGAGTTGTTTTCCTCAGTTTCGAAGCATATTTTTTATCTCAAGGCCGTTTCTCAGTAAATACGCAAAATGTTGCTGATTAGATGCGTTGGTATGCGGGGCAACACTTTCCAGCCAAACAAAGTAATGCGGAAGTTGGCAACTATATAATTCTTGTTATTTATTCTCGTCTCACCGCAAATTCCTGTCACACGCCACTCATACTTTCCCTCCTGTAGTATTACTTTCACAGCACTCTTTTTGATTAAAGACAGGTTCCTTTCCACCAATAAAATTATCAGATGGCTTCGAACGTAGCGCCTGAGTGGGGAAGATTTACTTTCCATGAAAACCATCGCAGCCTCGACTGTAAATAAGGTGTCGAAGTGGCATTCCGGGCTGTGAAAGAACACAACGGGAATTAGCGCTTTCTTCGTGGCTGCTATGTTTGCATTTGAGCTTTGCCTCAAAATTAATCAGAATTTCGTGGTAAACTTAGTGACGTGTGTTCCAACTAAATATTTATTTATTTGACATTTACGCTGCGTGAAGAAAAATATGTCTTTTCCGAACTGAGAAGCATTAAAAATGAGCTGGATAAATGAGGAATGAAGCAAGACTAGGCATTTTCATGAAAGTTAAACGTTTCGATATTTTGAGGAGGGAGAGAAGTCAACATTTATTTATGCGGTATATATATATATTACACTCTGACATGACATTCATTTCTGATTTATGATAGTCGAAACAAATGAAAAAGTAAATATAGGAATTAGGAGGGATAAAGTTTGAAAAGTCAGAGAGACGATGACGTGCGATACTCATGAAGAGTTTGTTATAATGCGGGATGGTGTGCGCTTGTTGAACCAAATTAAGGGTTACGATTTCAGAGAAAGAGTAATGAAAAATTGTAAAATACTACTACTTTTTAAAATTACAAAAATTTTCTAAACTTTAGATTTGCTAATTGAAAATAATTAAAAAATGGGACGGAAAAGCCCTTTGGACATTAAAACTATGATGATCAGTTTTCAAGGGAAAATTACGTTTCTTTCGCCTTCTGATTAATACTTTGCTCCACCAGTAATCGAATGGTTAAGACCGTTGAATACTAGGAGTTCGACCAGGGATAGATCCCAAGCGAACAGACTAATTGTATAGTTTGCTTTCGTAGTTTCTCTCGTGTGTAACATGAATATGAGCTTTCCCTTAGAAAGTCCTTCAGGAATGCATCCGTACCCTTAGATTGCCCTTGGGTGTCTTGCCTTATTCAAATAACCTAAACTAACCTGGTGTTTACTGGTAAAAGGGAAGCAAGTTTTAGCGTGTAACAACACGTACAAATAAATAAGATAAGTTTTATTTGTAGTTAAGCAATTTTTAAATTCCTTAACAAAGCATTAAAAGATAAATAAACATAAAATAATTAAAAACGTAGATTTAAATCAATTGTTCCGTATATTTAAACAGTTAGTAATTTTGTTTATACAAAATATAAATAAATAAAAATCTCTTTTCAGTTAGTCAAAAAAAAAAAAAAATAAGAAAACTTTAAAAAAGTCTCTCTTGTTGCAATGGAAGCGTCAGTTATACGAACAAAGATAACTAAAAATAGCTTCTGAATATGACAAAAATCATAAAACTTTCATAATTTTTAATTACATTAATGCGAATTTTAATGAAACTTTAATTAGATGGTATATATTTCAGATATTTATTGGCCTGAAAATATTGAAAATTAGCGTATTCAGGCAGTGATACTACACTATTATGAACTTGAAAAATTAATTTCTAATGAAGAATGATTAAATAGTTTTAATACACGCCATTGGATAGAAAAGTCTTCGAATTATGTGAAGGTTTTCTGATAAGTTTCCACTTTATCAATTTTATATCCTTTACATCATTAACCGCTATTTGTGATAATGATTAGTGATAAAGTAAAACGTACGACAATTCCTATACAAAAACCTTTGGAAAGCATAAAATAGAATATAGTTTTTTATTTCAATTTTACTTCTCTTTTTGTGTTGCGTTTTGTTTGCCTTTTCCCTCACAGAGACTAGCGGCCGAGCGGTAACGTCGCTGAACACTGGTAGTTCGGTCCGAGGTTCGAATCCCGCGAACGGGCTGGCTGCATGGGCGTTTTCGTGGTTTTCACCATGTGTAACGTGTATACGAGCCAGTTTCCCTTAGAAAGTCCTCCACGAAGGCATCCCTCCCCTTAGGAAGATAGCCCAAGTGTGCTTTGCCATAATTAAATACACCACCACACCACACCCTCACAGAGACACATGGTTTGATATGAGCTTTAATAAATAGGAACTGACATCATTCTTAATCTGCAGCATGGAATCCAGAATTCACTGCCAAGAGTAAAATTAAAAAAACTAAGGGAATTATGGTATTCAGCAGAGAGACTAAGGAAGACTTAAGTATATAGCTCAAAACTGCTAGGGCATTTGAAGGAATTTGAAAACACAGTAATCTTCCAGTTTCCTTCCAATCTCCTAAATTCACATTTCTTTCTCAAGTAAAAGAGCTGACTGGCAATATAAGTAAAATATTCGTCGTTAAAACTGAATTTTTATCTGACTTTAAATAAAAAGTACCTGACATTTTTCTTGGATGTATGAAATATGAGAAAAACGGTGGCTTAAATGTTACCCTGGACTTTGCAATTTACGTACTGGTGTGGTGATTCTGGACTTAGAAAATCCATATTTTAGTGCAGTATTAAAATGACAAAAGGAAAACATTACTGTTAAATATTGAACAAATATCTGGTTATTTATATCATGAGTAAACGATGATATCTTCCTTAACATAAATCTCATAAAGTTTCATAATGAAGCAAAATAAAAATATAAATTTAATGTTTTTTAAATAATAAATATATCAATCTCAAATAGTATTAAAAAACATATAATGTTTATTAGGTTCGATTAGATGTTGCAGCGCATCAGTAACGATTGAATTCTACAAGAAAGGACTTTTCTGCGATTGACACTCAGTCGCTGATACACCACCTTTTTTTATTTAGCCGAAAGTTTTAGCACAATGAACGAAATGGGTCTATCATTACAAGGAAATATTGCCATAGGTTTTGATTAAAACGTCAAAGTACCGTCCTTTAACAAGAAATTAACGTATTGGTATGATGGAAAGGGAAGACATCCATTGGTTTCTTATTCTTCTACAATGAACCTAACATGATGATTCAAGAAAAAATACTGAGAAACATTGAGGTGAAGTTTTAAAAGACTTGCTTAAATATTATGTTTTGACAAATGAAGAAAAGGTGCTTGATAACGTTAATTTCTAAATGTACTAAGCATGAACAAAAAATCGCCCTCCTTAAACTGAGAAGAATATGAGGTTCTTATAGATCTCACATTGAACTAAAAACTGCGTTGCCAAAATCTTGTGGAATTTTGGCTGCATTTATGAGATGATTTCCAAAGCTTGTCTGAGATATCAAAATTAGTATTGCTTGATTTCTGAACTACACGTTTCTGTAAAGCAGGAGTTTTCGCTTATACAAGTTACCAAACATAATACAGAGTCCGCTTAATGTATGCAGAAAAACATAATGCAGATATCTGTTTCCATACATAATACAGAACCAAACATTCATCTGCCACTATCAATAACTGAATCTCAAATAAGAAAACTGTGCATTGCGTCCTGCGTTATAATTGCCCTACAATTATTAAAATTAAACCGAATAGTCTTCTTTAATGAATATTACAAATTGTAAATAACAGTAACTGGAGTAATTGAGTTTGTTCTATGTATTTCTTTACGGTTGCTCTCACCGGTAATGTAAAATCCTTTGCTACGAAAATGATTTGCTTGATTAAGATTTGAGTGCATATTTGTGTATCGCTAATTTTTTCCATATCCTGTGTATCGGTGGTAGTTGGAAATAGCCTGAAATATTATATTAGATACTAATTTTTTTAATATAGTGGTTTTCCCTTCATATATATCACACCATTCAAGTTCAGTACACTGATAGTTTGTAATGTTGAAAGAAAACTATGAAAATTATATTTTTTAATCTAAAAATCTCGGTAAAACTTTGAATTACCTTAGAAATGCTACTTAAATTTTACATGTAAAATTTCAGATCATCATTGCATTATCTGCTGTTTGGTAAAACATGGTTGCAGGCAGAGGAAATTAAACAAGAATGAGAAATGCGATCTGGAATGAAAATATTTCTCGACGGCATACTGAAGATGTAAAAATGAAAATTAATAATTACATCGATGAAAGGGTAACTATCATACCTTTAATGATAATGCTTTGCTCATGAAGCATACTTTAACAGTAGCATGTTACATTTGTTCGGTGAACATGAGACACAAATCATGATTCTTATACTATAAATGATATATCTTCTATGTCAATGCTCTTTATGTCAGTCCAGGAAATAAATCTCTATTTCAGTAATACGGGCTTGTTTGGGATAATGTTCAGCAATGGAAACATTTTCTCTGCCATAACTGCTAACGAATGATGCAACACGATGGGTAAAAAGAGAGATGAATAGAAGATCCTTTTCTGATAAAAAAAATCATGCCGAAATTAACTGCACCGTTTATGTATAAGAAAGTTATGTTTATGCTCTTTGCACATTGTGTAATCTTTTCGAGGAACCGATTTTCTACATTACGTTTATCAAACCGTCGGTATTCAATTATTTAAACATAGAAACTGAAAAAATCTGATCCTGAAAAACGTGGTCACCCGGAAAACGTCAGAACCCCCGGATTGGGTGAATGAAAAGACAGGTTGTCTTTTAAAATATTTATTTTAAAAACTTAATAAGAAATACTTGAATAAATATTAAAATAATTGAATCATTTCAGCCATAATCCATACAAAGGCCGCTGACGCGGCGACGACGCTAAATGAGTCTGATTTCACTCGTTTACAGCATCAAAAGCTTTTTACACAAAGATCTCTCCTCGTTTTTTAAAAACCTGGAAAGGGAATAATCAGTCCCTTATGTCCGGAAACCACACTAGGGGGGGGTTTCCGCTGCACTTTTCTTCCAAAGGTCTGCTGTTCATTCTGCCGCTGAGAAAAAGATAGTTCTAATTAAGCACCTGGAAGTCCGAGGGGTGCATATGTCTGAACGTCACAACGGCTGCACAATTTGCTCTGCTTGCTATCAAAATTCCTTCTCATTTTATTCCGAAGATTTCCAAAGAATGGAAATTACGTTATTCATTGAGCGCTTGAAAAAATATTTTATGCACAAATAATTTATAATTTAATAAAAAATAATACATCAATTAATGAATCTGATGCCCCTGCATCCTATTTTGTACTTAGAACCTTTAAATGTGATGTTAAAGAGTAACTCAAAAGTGTCGATTGTTGATTGCTTTGAATACCTAAAAACATAAACAAATATATACTTACATGTTCTATGTAAGTAACAAATAGAAACATGGCACTAAGTTACTGTAATACAGGTGTTTAATGCAGATAGACATTCTATCTAATATATCTAAGAAAAAGAAGCTCTCGCGTGCTGTGCCGTAATCACTTTTATATCGATCTTCCTTAAATCTTTTAGATTCAGTAACATGTGCTGAATTTCAGCTTCCTTTTGAAGAATAAATCTTCATTTTTGGTGCTTTGTTTAAACCGAAAACAGGAGTTAGGTCTGATTTCGTTGCTTTATTTCAGTGAGTTTAACAACTTTTCAAAATGTGACTAATGCAAATAACAAATACATGAATAAATCTTTTCAGAAGAACTCAATACGAATTTAACTAGTGCTCCCAAAATGTTCGTTTTGCTGCATTAACGTGTTAACATTAATAATTTAAGTTTTCTGTAGTTTGAGATATATAGTGAGAAATAATTAGCGAGTAAATATGTAACATAAATTATTAGTTTATATTAATGTTGAGGAAGTGTTATCTTTCAAATAATCTTATTAGTTTCAAGGTGTTGGTAATTGGCATCGGTAGTACATAAACTTTCTGACGGTTCGTCTTCTGTTAGAGGTTACCATGGTTACGACTTAGAAAAGTCTTCTAAAGGCATACAGTTTTCACTGGAGCGAACCGCAGATCTGTAAATTAAAACAATTTGTTTTTAAGTAGAAATTAGAAAGCTTGAGCAATAAGCGAACAGTACTTCATGCCTTGTGGAGAATCTAAATACTCGTTTGGAATTTAAAGTAAGAAGGCAGAATACATTAAATATTAAGCAAATGTTTAGCGTTCTTTTAACGGTTTTTAAATATAATTTATTAATATGCACATTTAATGAGGCTTATCAAGTTTCATTATCTGAAAGTACAAGCTCAAAAATAATAATTTTTCTTCCATTCCAGTATTGTAGAACGATTATTAATTCTTTTCTAACTTGGAAGCCTGTAGCATTATCATTTATTAAAAGTTGTCTTTTATTTTCACGGTATAGGGAACAATATATTTTTCAGTCACCTTATCGACGAAGAGTTTATCAGGACTTGTATTCCTCTTGATTTGCTTTGGGAACATGAATGGTCCAGAAAAAGAACAGGGAGCTTACTCAAGCTATGTTCAGGAAAGTGTGAAATAGACAACACAAGCACGAAGGGTATACGAAACCCTTTATTTTCTATCTTTACAGGTATTTCCGGAACTTCGGAATACAGAGACCAACCACGTGTGGTATGAACGTAAGAATATAAAAACTACTAACTAAAACTCTAATTAAAACTAACTTTAAATTAGAATACAAGTGCCTAGCATTAAGATTGGCCTTTATTTAAGAAAAGTACGTATGTAGTACGCCGAGCTGCTAAAACTACGATACGTCTGCAATTATCAAGAGGGCTGAACCTCTGGCCTTGAAGGCAACCAGCAACAGAGCGAAAACTCGTAAAACTACACTGGCAAGCGGCTTGCTTCCAATAACACCTTCCTCTCTCTCGCTTGGCAAAAAGCCACAACTTAAGTACTTGGCGTTAGCAAGACAATTTGCATAAATAAGTTAAAGCTTTTAATTCTGGCCGGAAGTAGAAAATAAGAAGTAATAGTAAAGATTTGAAATAAAATAAACGTTACTAAAACTTAGGATCCTTACAAGTTTTCTTCCGAATAATTTTTAGGCGTAATGTTTATAAAGTGATTGATTTTAGTCCAAAGGAGCAAAGACCAGAAGGACTATTAATTTCGTTTCGGCATTTTGCGTTGAAATGCAGGTTCACTTTTAAAATATTTGACAGCAAATATTACAGCCCTGTATTATATTTAAAGAAATTTAACAATGAAGAATCTGCATAAATGTACATATGTTTCGCGCAATGTGATAAAAGAAAGGTACCTAGAGCCATCAAAATTTTAATAACGTAAGTTTCCACCCGAATATAGGCATCTGTAGGCCCAAATTTGAAATTTGTTTTATTATCCATTTCATATTTTGTAAAACTTTAGCAAATTTTTATTAAAAAAATTTAACAATTTCAAAGCGAGCAATGGCAAAACTATACGGGAAAAAAAAAAAAAAAAAATTCTCCAGCGCGCGAGACTGTGTATCGGAATATCTAAAGATATGCTCCTTATAAAACTATTTTGCGATATTGCTGTTCAACTGAATTTTATGGTTTAGTGCGAAGAACATGATATTTTATAAATAAAGGTAACACCGTTAAAAAAAAGGCCCCTTTGGGCGTAATATAAAATCTGAAAGCTTTCAGATTTATATTTTTTTATCGTTTATTTTATTTATATTTTTAGGGATTATATTTATATTTTTAGGGCTGTAATATTTACGTTACATTCAAAATTACATGATTATTTCTTTTGTGAACTATGTAACTACATAGAGTTTGATCTAATATCAAAAAAATTAAAACTAAAGACAGGAAAAGGTATCAATCGTTGCGGTGCTATATTTCGTTCTAGGAGCAGTTATTACGATTTCTTTCATGAAAAGTTTACGAAAACCAATTTCTGTTACGCTGTAATACCTATCCCTATTCTTCCACATAAACTAAATTAGATCCTACAATAAACCTGATGAATCCTCGCACAGGCGTGAATTAAATACCAACACAGAAGAAGGGTGCAAAATAACCCTTTATTAAATCAAACTAATTTAACAGAAAGACTTCGGGCGATACAAAAACACCGTTCACTTGCGGTGGTAACTAAACGTAGACTATAATACAAGACAAACCTGAAAAATAAATAGTGCAAGAACGCACTTCAATTTACGAATAAGTTCTGTTTTCTGTTTTTTCTGTTTAATTTACGAATAAGAGGTAGACTCACAGAAATCTAAACGGCGTGATACTAAACTGATAGGGCCAAGAGGCTTACTAGCGTGACCGCGAAATAACAACGAAACGTGAGCTTGGCTAGCGAAACAGGCTCTGAATAAACTGAGATAATCACACGTTTAAATAGCATTTCACTTAATTTTAAATTTACATCCTGGCGAGAGAATGTGAGGGGAGGTTGAGAAGTTTAGAAGAGCAAAACTTAAAATAAATTTGTTATGCAAAATAAGGAAAACCCTACAACGCATAGACTGAAATTAAGCCCTGTAGACTACTGTATTCATCATTTTCATAATGTATAGGATAAGCGTTTTTATTTGGCATCCAATTGTTTATTAATTAAAGACTGAAATAGCATTTCCTGTTACGCAAATAATAACAGGGCTCTCAGTTAGAGAAACACACATTCCTTGAATTTTATTAATTGGAATTGGTCGCTATCTTTATTGCCTTCCTTAAGCCTCCTCAAGACCTGCTTTCAAGCTCTTTGTGGTGAAGTATCATATACTCTATTTCAATATCATTCGAAAGAATAAGATGTTTTTTTAGATTTTAGTCACTGGAGATTTTTGACATTTAGTTATTTTAACGCTTGAAATAAGCTTTAAGCTCAGAAACTAACTAAAAAAAGGTTTCTTAGGTTTTTATAAATAAATGTAATTCTGCCATGCCTATGTATTATTTATAAACTTTGAGTTCTCTCAAGGGTTGAAGTTTCTTTGACAAGTACATTTAAGCAAAAAAAAACAGAAGAAGTCGGAAAAATGATTTATATGGCATTTCAGTACGTGTAATGACGCTGAAAAAGCGAGTGAGCATCGTCACGGGTAATTCGCATAAATTTGAGATTGACAAACGACAAAAGTGCATCGAGAACACCGAATAAACAAACAAACAAACGAAACTGAAAGCCCAGGAGACAGCACGGAGGTGGATAGCTGTTTCCTCGTCTTTTGAAAAAAGATATGGACGTATTATTTTTCACTATCTTCAAATTTTAATGTCAAAAATAAATGGCTTGGAATACTCTCTTTCCTAAAATGAAAGGGAAAATGCATTAAGCAAAGGTAGATTTCGAAGCAGTGTAATGGTTTTAGAAATTCATAGGATGGAGGACTTCAAATATCTATAGCATTCTTGCCCAAATGCTACCGATCATATAATCAATAAAAGCAATGATTTCACATGCACGGAAAAGATTTGAATAATCATCGAATTCCCATTTGTGCCATTTATCCGTTCGAAAATTTGAGTAGTAGAATGGAGACGAGTTACGCTATTTATGATCAAGCAGCTAGGAAAATTGATTTTAGTTTCATAAATTCTTATCAGTGACATCTCTTTATTAACAGAGTTTAAAACAATCTTGAAAATTGTAATATAATACAAGGCTTTTATAAGCAATATATTGAGGGATTCAATCTGTATAGCAAGAGAGAAAGACATTTCAGAAGACTTGCACACAGATTTGAAATAATGACGTGAAGTATGGTTCGTATAATATAATGGTAAATAATATTCTGCATTTGCTTCAATTTGAAGTTTCTTTTGTCTGAGAATGGTACGTCAGACCGCATCTACCTCTTAGTGTTGATACCCAGTTGGAAACATGGCTCTGAGACTCGGTCCAAGAAATATCATATAGCGTTATGTAGAAGAGCTGCAAAGATTTCTTGATGAAGTTGAAAGTGAATTTAGCGATTAAAATGAATGTCAATGAGTTCACAGTCCACGATATCAGAATCTTATAAGGTATTTCTCCCGCCTTCCTAGCGTGTCTTCGTTGTGTCGTGGTTCTGCACGCTGAGCCGGTATTCCAGAGGTCCGTGGTTCGATTCCCGGCGAAGGCTTTGTTAATTTTTCATCTTGTCTGCTTCCAAAAAATACCTAATGACTCTACAAGTGGCGCCCGAAGTAAAAGGATGTTGTATGATGATTCTCCTCACCCAGGATTTGGCGATTGGGTCCTCTAAAAACCCCAGTCGCCCTTTAAAAGAGGGAGTATATAAGTTATTTCACCCGCCTTCCTAGAGTGCCTTCGTGATGTAATGGTTTTGCACGCTGGGCCGGTATTACAGAGGTCCGTGGTTCAATTCCCAGCGAAGGCTTTGTTAATTTTGTATCTTGCCTGCTTCCAAAATTACCTAATGTGTCTACAATCTGACTGTGAATACACTAAATCAGGGACTGAAGCTATTTCATCTACAAAATATTATTAGGGGAAAAACCGCTTCAGGCGTTTATCTGTTCAATGAAATGTGAGAACTCCGAGCATAATATAGTTCATCTACCAGGATTAAGAGCATATGGAAATTTCGGTGGAAATGCGGATCCGAAAAGCGTTTGGGAACTCCTTTTCACAAATAAAATATTAGAGAGTATTGTGATGTGCGCGCGATTTGATAACCCTGATAATGATTTCGTAAAAAATATGATCCCGCAGCTCTTAGTTTCGCAGTGCTAAATTAATTTATTTTGAATCGTCAGAAAGCTTATACTACAGGCACTTGTGTTTGTATAAATGAAACGCTTGTTGGTTTCAGACGCACACGTCGATTTAAAATGTCTATGCGACAAACGCAGTGAAATATGGATTGAACGTCATATGCCTTTTAATAATTTGAGTTACAGAAGCACGTATATGTGCTCGATTCTTAATTAGTGTCTTCTGTTCCATTTTAATAAATTATCAAAGGAGACTTACCGTGAGAAGTCTTCGCTTACAAAGCTAATCCAAAAGGCGAAAAACACAAATTTTCAAATTAATCAGATTCTTTTCTGGGGCCGATGCACCATTATGTAACGAAAGTTCTATATCAAAGTCGAATCACTCATAATCCAAAGGACGAGATGCATGGTCTGGAGGGTTTTCTGAGAGACTTGTTAGATCTGTTAAAGAATGTTTAAGAAAAATCGTAGGAAAAGCATTGTTGACTTTCGAAGAAATGTCTACACTACTTGTCGAAGTGGAGTCAGTTCTTAATTCACGACCTCTAAGTTACGTTTACAACGACAATGACGAGCCACAACCGTTGACTCCAATGCACTTCTTAAACATTGGACAAACTGATTTGAAGTATCCTTTGACTTTTGCTAGAATCATCGGTAGCGAAACGACAAGAGAAACGCTGTTAAAAAGAAAGCATACTTCAAATCAGTTTGTCAAATGTTTAAGAAGTGCATTGGAGTCAACGGTTGTGGCTCGTCATTGTCGTTGTAAACGTAACTTAGAGGTCGTGAATTAAGAACTGACTCCACTTCGACAAGTAGTGTAGACATTTCTTCGAAAGTCAACAATGCTTTTCCTACGATTTTTCTTAAACATTCTTTAACAGATCTAACAAGTCTCTCAGAAAACCCTCCAGACCATGCATCTCGTCCTTTGGATTATGAGTGATTCGACTTTGATATAGAACTTTCGTTACATAATGGTGCATCGGCCCCAGAAAAGAATCTGATTAATTTGAAAATGATAATTAAGAACTGACTCCACTTCGACAAGTAGTGTAGACATTTCTTCGAAAGTCAACAATGCTTTTCCTACGATTTTTCTTAAACATTCTTTAACAGTTGTGGTGGAAATGGAAGCAACAATATTTATTAGATCTTAGAACTGCCCATTTCTTGAAGAATCCGCAACTTCAACCAGAACTAAAAGTAGGAGATGTTGTTTTAGTCGAAGGAGATAATAAAAACAAACTCTTATGGAAACTTGGTAGAATCATAAAAATTATTCCTGGACGTGATGGTAAAGTCCGATCATTCGAATTAAAAACTGGTAATGGGACTTTAAAACGTACTGTTCAACATCTATATCCTCTTGAACTTTAGATATTTTGAACTTTAACGATTTAGTTATGCTTTTTTCTTTTTTTGTCTATTAATGATTAAATTGAATATCCTTAGTTAAGTTTGTTCAGCTAAGTGGAAAATATTTTAAAATTTAGTTCATTTATTAGTTATAACATTTATTATTTGATACATGAAGTGATACCTGTATTGGAATTGGAGTGTTTGACTAATTAATATTTTTTAATATTTTTATAGAATAGTGATTTATGTACTTGATTGTATGTATAACTGAGTTAGATGAACTCTTGTCAGAGTTCAGGTGGGGAGTGTGTTAAGGAATATTCTTTGATATCGCCAAGAGATGGCGTTAGGAGTCCATCTATTGGCTTACTTGACCTTTCCCCTTCTGAACACGTGACTTGAAAAAAATATTCTTCTTCTTGAAGGTAGAATTTCGATGCACTACGCAATAGAATTCGATACTTCTGTAGATGAATTATTTAAATTCGTGTTGATATTTTGAGTATTGTATTTCCTTAAATAACGGTTGATTTTAGACTTCGCTATTATTATTTTATCGTTATATTCCATAGAAGTGTTAATATCTGAATCTAATTTTGATTCATCTTCAATTAAATTTTGTATTTTTTCATTTAAATCATGTAGTTCCGTTTCTTTACTATTTAACAATTCCAAACAATTTTCTAACTCTTCTTGTTTTTCTTCTTTTAAATACTCATCTACATGCCTAACTGAAGCGAGCACTAGCTAGTTATACAATGCTTATTTATATTGCGGAAAAGATTCTAACAGTATTGCCATGGAAGATAGTCAGAAAAAATTCAGCAAACCAACGCAAGCTATTTTACTGTTAAGTAAACCATTGTATAGTACGAACAACCACGCATCATTCCAAAAAAATTGACTATGAAACCCAAAAGCCAGAAATAACAGGACCAAAAGTGGAGTCGATTCGCTGGATGAAAACTCTGTATTTTCCTGCAACAGATGAACAACGCTTTGCCCTAAGCCTGTTTTTTACAGATTGTTAGAACTGAGCACAGTAAACTCGTACATTTTACATCGAAATGACTCCAAAAAACCAGTTATATCGAGATTACAGTTTATCAAAGCCCTTAGCAAGAGTTTTAGTCCATCCTGAAACTCGCGTAAGAGTTGGAAATTGAAGAATAAATTTAGAATTGCTTATGACGATGAAGCGCATTTTGGGAAATGAAGCGGATATCGTGCAGAGCTCAGAATTAACAAAATTGGAATCAAGAGAAACATGCCGTCTGTGCCCACAAAGACAAAACAAAACAAAAAAAACGGAACAAAACAAAACAAAACAAAACAAAACAAAACAAAACAAAACAAAACAAAAAAAACGGAAAACTTTATATTTATCCGTAAGCTATAAAACGCCAGTCTATTTGGAATGTACACGAAAATTATGTCACGAATGTGCTCAAGAGTTTGATGAATAAGTTGATATTTCCTTGCAAGGACACAATGGTATTATTGCTAGTTAACGTACTATCTTTTTTATGTTTTGTGCAATATTTATATTTTTCATATGGGTGTATCTATCATACGTTACGTTAATGGAAAATAGTTATTAATTATAAAAATAGACAGTATTCTGGTTTATTTGCATAATATATGTCTTCAAGTGGTTTATCATAAAAATAAACCATGTTGTAGAAAATATACTCATTGCTTTGACTTACGTCTTCGCAAAATTTATTTTTTTCTGTTTGAGGGCAAGTGCTTATAGAATATATAAATAAAATAGCATTTTAATATTTTGACTACACACTTTTATTTGAATCAAAACGAAACACGGTCTCCGTGACCGCATGTCAGCGATTATATTCCACTGTTTGACCTCCCGTGTTACGGGTTTGACAAAACAGTGAAAACATAACCTGCAGATTAAAGACTCCTAAAGTATACACGAAAGCTTTAAAATATTGAAGGCTTCAGAATTCCTTTTAAAAACAGTTATTTAATGATTGTTGTGTAGGGTTTATATTTATTTTAACTAACATTTATTTTAAGTTTAAACTATCTTTCCTGTCAAGCCTTAATTTTCCCTGGTATTGCCAATGCCGAAGTATGTAAATTTTAGTAGAACGCGCAAAGTATTCAAATTGTCAGCGGAAGTAATTTGAGTTAAATAAAAGGGAAACGAGTTCGAAAGTGTGCTTTCTTGCTCCACAAGCGTGGAGGTGGCTAGGTAGAATTTGAAGAACCACGCGTTTCGGCTTGTGTGCTTACCTCGGCAGATAGTTGAATCTTTCAACTTAATATTCAGAAGTTTGCTGAAATAGCAGCGGTATCTTAGAACGCGGTTAGGTTAGTTACGTTTAGAGAGCCTCGTAGGTAGTAACTTGTTATTATTCATTTTTAGTTTCTTATTTTTATTTTACCGCCGGGTCGGCGTAGTTTGTGAGCGTCAAGAGCACGCATCTGTAATTTCTAAAGTTGAATAAAAAGGGATTTAAACCCTTCTCAAGACTTTGTGTACTTTCCAGTTCATAGCAGTCACCACTATTGTTGCGTGCAGGTTGGGGCCGCGCAACATAACAAGTTTCTTATTTTTATTTTACCGCCGGGTCGGCGAAGTTTGTGAGCGTCAAGAGCACGCATCTGTAATTTCTAAAGTTGAACAAAAAGGGATTTAAACCCTTCTCAAGACTTTGTGTACTTTCCAGTTCATAGCAGTCACCACTATTGTTGCGTGCAGATTGGGGCCGCGCAACATAACAGTTGTAAAAGGCAAATCGCACAAGAATTTCCTTAATATCTGCCCAATGAAAGGGATGCCACAGTAAAGAAAACCTTTTAAAGGTAAACTTCTAAGATATTTCTCCCGCCTTCTTAGCATGCCTTCGTAGTGTAGTGGTCAACACTCTCGGTGCGTATTTCAGAAATCTGTGGTTCGATTCCCGGCGAGCGCGTTGCTCATTTTTCATCACTCCTGCTTTAAAAATAACCTAATGTCTACAAACTTGAAAGAAAAGTAATGAGAATAAAAGATGACGGCACTGATATGCTCATCCAAATATAACGCACCCACTTGCAGTTGTCAATGAAGTTACCTGATTTTCAGTGACGAAAAAAAAAGCCTTAAATTTGAAAAATACTTTATGTAGCGCATTTAAATTCTAGAAGGTTGTATAACCATTAGGTATTTTTTGGAAGAAGAAGAGATGAAAAATTAGCAACCGCCTTCGAACCACGGACCTCTGGAATACCGGCCTAGCGTGCAGAACCACTACACCACGAAGGCACGCTAGGAAAGTGGGAGAAATACCTTATAAGGTTTATAAAAATATCTCGCAACTTATAAGTCACATGTTGAAGGAAAAATTTATTTTAAGACTTTATTTTTTAAACCTTTATTTTTACACCTTTATTTTTTAAACCTAACAAAAATCAGTGTTTAGTATCATAATATTTGCTGTAATAAATTTTAAGAACGTACGTAGTTAAATCTCTACAGTATATTACTCTGGGAACTGTTGAGAAAGTGACACAATAAGCAACAAAAATTCTAAAGTTGTGATAAAAAAATTAAGTTGTCATTTAAGATTTTGTTGAAAATATGATCTAGATAAAAAAAAAATTGTTGGAAATTTAATAAAAAAAGCAAATATTTAACTACTTACATACAATTTTTACTTTTAAAAAAAGACAGCTCTCGATTCAACCACATTAAACAGCATATTAAAGTTGCTCAGTTTAGTAACTAGAGTGTGCATTGAAAGGAAAGATTAGAGAATTGGATTATAGCATTGTTTTATACCTTGTAGAGACCTGTTGGGCGAATGGGCTTTAAAGCTAATACATACTTTGAAGCAAAGAAAATAGTAGTAGAATGGCGTGTAAGGAAAATTTTCTCATTGGAAAGAAAACGTAAGCTTATAAGGTATTTCTCCCGCCTTCGTTGTGTGGCGGTCTGCACGCTGGGCGCGTATTTCAGAGGTCCGCGGTTCAATTCCCGGCGAAGGCATTGCTAATTTTTCATCTTGCCTGCTTCAAAAAAAAAAAAAATCCTAATGTCTCTGCAAACTATGTTTTGAAAATGAGCAACCCAGATTTTAAGACTTAAGAAAAGTGACGTGATAAGCGGACTGACGTGTTATCCAAGGAATAACTAAGGTCCTTTGACTGTTTTATAAATAAACTTTTGCAAATATGAATAGCTTATTACCTAACTGTAAGAACTGTCTGATTATAATGTCGAAGGCAGCGGCTGCATTTTCAGCGGGGGAAAAATTGCCTGTTTAAATTTTTCTTTAGAAATTATTTATTAAAAGGGCAACTTAATTAAGAAAGATTAAAGTATTGTTCAGAATTAAAATCTTTCTGCTGATAAAAACTTAAAATTTCTGCTTTTACTTAGGTTTAATTTGGTAACGATAAAAGTAATTTTAAATGCATTTTAGTTACTTAAATTTGATTTTAGAAAATATGAAGTCCCCCAAAATAATGTCAAAATATATTACAATTAATAGCGAAACATTCCGATTCGTAAGTATACGTCCAATGGTCACATATGTACTCGATTGATAAAATTTTTAATGTATTGGTGAAAACATTTGTCATTAAAATAAAAACAAAACAGCTAAATCAAAACAAAATAACAGTTTTTTACTGGTTTAAGATATATCGGCCAAAATAAAAAAGAGTTAAAGTTTCGTATCAAAGAACACGACTCTTATGTCCGAAAAGGGGAAATTAAGAAGTCTTTGACAGCTAATCATAGTTGGAAATTAAATCATAATTTTGATTTTGGGTCTGCAAAAATTATTCAAAAAGTTTCCTCAATTGGTGAATTGAATTTTCTCCAAGCTTTTCATATTCACAAAGGTTTATCTTGTTTAGTTAATGAATTTAAGTCCAATCCAATCATTCCTAACGCTTTTGAAATTCTATTGATTTAATTTTTCAATTTCGTCACTTTTTTGTCGGCAGATGGCGATACCTTCTCGTTCGCTTTACTACCGTAGGGTATAAATTTCACAGTTGTGCCCGCTGCTTTCCAGCCTTGCAGATTTCTTTGCTACTGATGAAGAAGGACCTTAATCTATTTACCTTGGAAATCGATCGAGTTCTTGACTAAATCTACGCCATATCCAAGGTTGCTGCTTTGCTAATTTTATGAAAACAGCTAAATGTTTTCAAATCCATATAAAAGAAAAGATAAGATGGCACTTGAAAACAAGGTACATCATCTGTCCGTAATATTAATCATTGAGAAATTCACAACAGTAACAGTAACTTCAAGATGTAAAAATATATAAACATGTAAATAAAAAGTTAAATGCATGAAAAAAAAATGAGAAACATATATAAATGTAAAATACAAAACACAGTGGAGTAATAATATCAGTATATTAGAATGAAAGGGAAGTGTGGCAAAGTAGTTTCCATTTTTTTTTACTGGTTACAGTTTTATATGCTTTTCCTTTTTATTTAAAATAGGAAATTGCCTAATCAGTTTCGAAACAACATAGACTTCAATTACAAATAATCATGTTGCTTGCATTCGGTTTACGACTGTTTTATTTTAATTAACGAGGAGTGGATGAAAAAAAAAACTTTTAAATCAGTTTGATTAGCTATTAATATATGCTTTTTCAAGATTAATCTATTTGAAATGACATGAGGAAAGATACAAAGAAACACATTTTGGCTGATAAAAAAGTGCATTTTTAGTATTATTTATAACAACGATCTAATACTCATTGTATTAATGCTTTTGATCTTTGGCTTCATTTGTGGGCTTTCATTTGTGTTTTTGATGACTTGGCATTCTTTACTTCCTGTGTCTGTGTCATGTTCATCAGGTTTTTGCGGTTACAGTTGTTTATACAGCTTGAATACACTCTGCGAGACATCACAATATTCACTTCAATTCACAATCTGACTCTTGTGTATAAATTTAGTCCTAGAATGTTGAAATGCTATCTAAATTAGCCCCAGAATGTTTGAATGGGAGCCGTTCCAATACCTGAAATTCCATATTACGTTTACCGAACCTTCAGTAATTAGATATATATCGGACAGGTAAATATTTGATGGAATGTAGAATGCATGAAGGCGTAATGGTATGGCATTCCACTTCAATATGTAGTTAGTTCGATGCACAGAAAGTTATTATAATATATTTGTAAAGACAATTATTACATTTAATAGTAAGCAAGTCTTAAGGCAAGGTACACAGCTTGTCAGTCCAGGTTGAAGACAGAAGAAATAAAATATGATTTTTAAGTTCATTCCACTTTACTTCTGCCATTTATCCAGTTCCTATACAACCATAATTTTTTTGATTTATTTAGATCTAAAAGTGACATTTGGATAAATTTTAAAGAAAAAAAAAATAAATAAATTGGAGCAATAAGTAGACAACTCAAAATGAAGTAAAAATATATAAACGGGCAAAGAAGAAGTAAAATATGCAAAAAACGAGAAAAACAAATTAAATGTAAAATATAAGAAAGAATTGAATATTTTTAAACTAAGAAAGAGTGTTTACACTGAAAGCAAAACAAATCCACACAGCGATATTTATTAATTTCTTTTATTTGAAGATAAAATTTTTGCTGATTGCTCTTATCATCATCTATTAACACAGATGAGACATGCGGCTTATGAGTTCCCCATGTGCTTCAATGTTAAACGACCTTGGAGTTCGACCTTGGGTCCGCTTCATGCGAGTTAAAATATATAATTGCTCTCGTAAAAGTGCACTTTTGCTATAGTTTCGGTTGTTTGAACTGTTTTGTTGTGCAAGTGTCGGAATTGAATTGCTACATGTGTATTTCTGATCTCCCCATTTCACTCACGAAATAATTATAAATTTAAGAGATTTCAAGTGACAAATTAGCGTATGAAGTGATGCAGCTACAGAATGGTTGTAAAAAACAGAAATTGATTTATTTTTTTTTAATTTATTCTTTTTCATTAAATTATTTTTTCCTGCTTACTTTTATTGATTTAGATTCACTATGCTTGTATTTTTGAATGCACATTCATCGTTTTCTCCCTTTTTCTGAACATTCGCTTAAGAGTAATTGTGTATTTACGTATCGCCGCTGGTAATTACGTGAAATAAGACATATTTATTCAAATTTCGGAGTTCTTTTCATACCGTAAACAACATTTTGAGACGTTCCGAAAAAACGAAAGTGAGGAAGATAACAAAAACGGCTCGCTTTAGTAACTCGGACAACTTGCATATTGCAGAAACAGCTGAAATGAAATATTTGTATACCCAAATCAAAATGTCGTCGTAAATAATATAGTGGAATCTGAAGGAGCAGAGAATTCGAAAGCCGGTTATAAACTCTTGTCACATAGTTGCGATCTTTTCATAAAATATCCTTTCGTCAAGCGGTTGTTTCTTAGTTGTAGGATTTATGACAAACGTCGTGTCATTTTTCTCAGTTGTTTGACACTGGCATTTATTCAGCGCTCAAGGAGTGAAGTGTCTGTGGCCATTTGCACCCAACCACTTAAGAATGTAAAAGGAAACGAATGAAACCACAAAATTATCGCAGTCATATTATATTATGAGTTTGTCAGTGTTTCTCAAGCCAAATTCGGATCTATAGCTAAGAGATTTTGTGTAATAGCAAATAAAAACTATACCTGTAATCATGTTTTATGGCTTCAAAAATGCATGCGAATAAAGTACTTTTATCATGAAGCGTTTTAAATTAATTCTTTCAAAAGATAATGCACGCCTAACACCAAAAGAATTGAAAAAGGAAATTTTCACATTAGCTAGATTTCAGCAATATTTTGTAGGCATTGACAGCACATAATGAAAAGAACGGTCAGATCTCGATTTATCTGGGCAATTCTAGAGATAACATACACGGGTAACTCAAAAGTACTATTAATCCAAGGCAAATTAAAAATACGGGAAAGAGAAATAGGCAAATTGGTAATAACCAAAAAAGCACTGTTAACTATTGACCAGTAATATTCAAACAAATTAACTTTCCTAATACCAAGTTTTTGTTCTTATTTCATTAAGTACCAGAGGCCTTATTTGATCATCTAATTTTTTTTACTTCCTTGTACGGAGTAAAGGAAGTATTGCAATCACGAAAAATTCCGGGTGCCATATTTCAATGAAAATATACATTTTGACCGCCATCGAATGAAATTAAACGATATTTATACGTGAACTCTGTATGTAAGGACAGAATAAAGGACTCTTTTCCCTCAAACAAACTAATATAAAACTATTATGTATGTATCTCGCATAATTCAAAAATAAGTAGCCTCAGAACGTTGCAATTTTGTTTACAGGACTGCTATAACATGTAGTTGTGCACCTCGTTTTTTGGTTGCAATCGGTCGCACCAAAAGTATATATATATGTTACCGCGAAAGACCGAAATCGGAGAATGTCGACAGTCGCCAAATACGTCGGTGAAAGATGGAATATTTCTTTACATTCTTGTACATTCGGACCTTCACCGGTGTATGTCGATAATCACATATATGCTCTGGTGTAGGTCTAAAAGAGAGGAGTATATGTACACACTGCCATTCCAAAAAGAAGTGTTCCACAAATAAATGCAGTTGTAACAGCAACGCCCTCTTGTGCAATTCAAAGTGTCATAATAGTTTAAGTTGTTGCAATAAATAAGATTTGAATCACATAATTTGGTAAGTTTATAACTTCTATTATTTTCCTTTCTCATTTTGAATGTACTGTGTGTTTTAGGTTCTCATGTTCTTAAGTTCTTATTTCAAGTGCGTGTTTTCGCGAATGAATTACGGAGAAGGAAATATAATATTCTTATATGTTCAACATTCACCATTAATACATGGTGAACGTCGACGTTCACAGGTGTAAGTCAGAAATAAGAGTATTTGGAAAATATTTCGGACATCAATCGACTATGTGAATGTTGACATTCACCGGTGAAAGTCGACATTCTCCAGATTTCGGTGTTTCACCGTAACATATACACCCATCTGTTACTCGGCTCAGCGAGCTCAGTTTTTTTTATTCTTATATGTTGGTAATTGTTAATTTTTTGCGTAAAAAAATGTAGAATTCCCCACTGTGTAATTCTAAGTTACAGTTGAATGTGAAGAATCTTAAGAACTAGTAAGCGAATAATCGCTTGAGTTCGAGAGACAGTAAGTAAACTTGGAAAGGGTTAAAAGACCCTTTATTATTCAAAAAGATTTAACAGAACTCCGTCTTGGAGTCGTACAATAAAGCCGACACTCGGGCTTGAACTTAAGTGACTAAGAATTAAACTAAACTAATCTTAACTAAAGAGATATAGCCGAAGCTATCAAACTTCTAACCTAGTTGGCCCCTTAACGCTAATTGACTGCGAAGCTATGAAGGGCCTAAAGTACGGCCGAGCGTAATAATAGCTTAAGGGTGAGTAGCCTAAAAAGGCGGACGCGCGCTAACTAGAATCTCTGGTTGTCTCTGAATAAGACAGTAGAACTTCGTGGCTAACTACCACTCTTCCTCAGTTTACATTCAGACGAAATTCTAAAACTACGTTCTGGCCGGAAGTGGTAAGTTGAAATTAAGAAGCGATAGGAAAGGAAGTTTAACTTGAAATTTAACTGTTAATAAAATTAACACAAATCCTTACAGAGTGATTTTATTAGGTTGGTCTTATATTCCGGTTAACTTTTTTATGCCTTAGTTAATCTGCATTCAATAATTGTAGAATTATCAACAACGTAAAAGCTGTTTAAGTGCGGCTAAGCCTAATTCCTTTTTACCATAGCAGCCATATTTGTTTACATTTAAAACTTAACAGAATAGCGAATTAAGTCAGTTTATTTTCGATTTTGCACCTTCAGCGTCTTTTTGCTGAGTGGGACCAAAACTCAGCCAAACTCGTAAACTTTTAATTTTGTGCACCAGTAAATCTATCTCCTTACTCGCTGTCTGAATTGTTGTTTTTGCGTTAGCGCAAAGGGGTAATTTGGCCAGAAGGGCTATTAATTTGGGTTTGGCATTTTTGCGTTGATTCACTTTTGAAATTCTTGAAAATAAAATCGTCATGTGATCTTTGGCGATCTTGCGTTTGCAATCGTCTGATATCTTTTTCTCGGCAGGCCTTGCAATAGACGCTTATATAAATAAATATTTAGATTTCGGAATGAAACGGATATTTTTTGCTTACTAGGTTAGTTTAAGACTTATAGCACTTAATAGAATTTTAAAACGACATAGTTAACTAACAAAGGCCCATTTTTTATAAAGTTTTTACTGGTAATTTTCATGAAAGGTATAATCTATAAGTTGCATTTAATTTTCTATGCTTAAGTTTCCTTCTTACGTTTTCAGCAAAACATTTATTAGTTAATAAAAAAATGTGAAAGTAAAAATTATCCTTCTTTACATCTTGCGCTCACAAATTATTATGAGAATATCCATTCACAATTATTAAAACCTGAAAAAAGCATGTCTGCGATGTTATCGTCATGCGATGATTTGTAGATACTTTATTTTTTACCACGATATTTTCGACGACGATGTTTTTAAACTGCAAAGTTTTTGAACTGCTTTATTTTCGACGACGATATTTTGTACCGCGATGTTTTAGAACTGCGATGTTTTCTCCCACGATGTTTTGTAGCACGACGTTTTCGTCTTGTGTTGTTTTCTCCGCGACGTTTTCGTCCGCGATGTTTTTGCCGCGATGTTATCGGCGGACACCAGCTACAGTAGTTACTGATGAGTTAATTTCTCCTTTTATTGCGTATTATAAACTCACGAGATAATTATTTGTGATTTTTTCGTATTGTACTCAAAAGTGTCAGTTTCTTCTTCTCTAGTTTTTTTGCGGTTCCAAATTCATAAAAAAATTTCTGCTTCGATATTTGTTCCACTTCTGCCGCCATATTCAAAACCATTCACTTTCTTTGAATGACTTCTGTAGGCGTATTATTTCCCATTTTGTATATTTACTTGAAAATTGTATGCAGTAGAAAGTGTTAACTATGAGAAGCAAAAGATAGCTATAGTCTACATTTTCCTGGTTTTGGTGAAACTCATTATCTGTATCGTCATTTTTGCACATAGACGAAACATTCTCACGTATGCATCTTGTTAACGTGTCAGTTCAAGACAGAAATGCATTTCTAATCGGTCATAGTTTATTATCCGATCGATTTTGGCACCTAACTCAACATAATCAACATAATCAAATCAAATGCATCAGGATATTGAGCTAATCTGTGTCTAGCCATAGACTCATTAAAAATCGTATAGCCCCCATTTTCATTAAATAAATTCTTTATTCCTTCATTATGTGCTTTGCATAACATATGCCATTGTACATAATTTCAGTAGTTTTATCTATAAAGAGAATTATATCACTTATTTAGCTATAAACAGAATTATGTGACTTATTGCTAACCAATTTAAAATAAAAATAATACATAAATACAGTGATTTCTATAAAAGTGTCATTGTTGTACCTAAGCATATGATTTTTGCAAAAAATATATTTGCAGTTGTACAGTGGTACCTCGATATTCGTCATTAATTCTTTTCAGATCCTTCTAATAATACCAAACTGGTTGTATAAAAAACAAACTTTCCCAATAAGAAATAAAGGGAAATAATTAATTCCTTATAAAAAATTCTATTGTTATTAGTATAACAGTATTTAATAAGATACAAATACAATATACATGAATGAAATACTATACATAAATGTTTTTCTGTTATCCATATCAAAAGCAGTTTTGCAACATGCTCTGATGTCTCTAATTTTAGAAACCGATTTCACCCCTTCGCAACTTTAGACTATCTAATAGCATACTTGTTTTCCAAATCAGAGATACTTTCGTTCTCGGCATAACGGTATGCAATAGCTAAATCCCTGATACCCATGTTATCTTTATATTTTTCAGCAATATCTTTTTTCACCTCCATGGTGATGTGATTCTGATAGTTTTCTCCTTGGCTTGACTCTTCCATTAACATGTTTTTAAAACTCAGTGTTAACGCAATGACAACAAATTTATGCGAGAAAAACGCAAAATCACCTGAAAAAATCGAGTTACATAGCGGTTTGTTTTCTAAATAGTAGCAAAAGGCGTACAGGTGGCCATGGACAGTTATAGCATTGTCTCGAAATAAATAAACAAGGGTAATCCGTGTAGTCGTGATTCATTGAGTCATATAACAAACAAATATTGTATAGCAAACAAAAACTTTCGCTTCGAAACAGGACATATACCAAGTTGGAGTATTTCAAAGTAAACGTATACCGAGGTTTTACATTTTATTTCAAATGTTTCACTCAAATTTTATAAAGCTAAATAAAATAAATAGGCTTTGTTGCTGATTAATGTTTTTTAACATTAACCTTTTCAATAAATAAATTTCAAAGTATTTTAAAACAAACGCATACCGAGATTTTACTTTTTATTTCAAATATTTTACTTAAATTTTATAAAGCTAAATAGAAAAGGCTTTGCTGCTGATTACATTAAGATTTTTAATAATTAAAAGAGACAGTGTTTGTTATTAACTAATTTATTATTTACATCATCTCTATTGATACAAGCCTCATTTTCAGTAACCGAACGGGGATTTAGGTCTCGTGAAAAAGAACGATCTGAATAAGAAGTCATCTACATTATTTTCTACCACGTTAGTCTGCAGTTTCAGTTTCTGATTTGCTACCTGAACTACTGCAATCGTTTTCTTTATTCATGATTCTTTGAATTTCTCCTTTAATAGGTAAACTTGCTGACTTATTGCCATTCTCAAAATGCTTAGTAAGCCGAGATAATGGATAAATAATAATTTTTGTAATGGATAAATTTATTTTAACTGTCAACTGCAGTCATCTAATGACGAATATACAAACCTTTTACAATAATTTTCATTTTTATATTACCATTATTTTACACGTATTTTTTGCATATGCACACTAGAATTGTTACGGGGTCACTAAGATGCCAACGGTATTTAGTGACTAAATTGGTAAAAATCAATTAAAATTAATGCATACAATTGAATTACTGTAAATCAGTGAAATTTAAAACACTAAATAAAAAGTAAAAATTTTTTCAGGATTTTTCAAATAATAAAATAATGCTAATTCCTCCACAGACATGCAATGGGATTATAACGTCCCTTTTTCTCAAATAACTCGGGGACAAGAAGAGAACTCCCCTGCCTTAGTTTCATCATGCTTGGAATTTTGTTTCCGGCAGTCGGTCATAAATTTTCGTAGTGCTGAGAACTTTTGGCCAACCTCAGAAAGGGTCAGAGGGACTTCTCCTCACCTCTGTCGGAAGGGCGGACGTCTCGCTCCGACATGGGTGTCGGAAGTTGAGAAGAGAATGGAATTCGAACAGGAAGCAGACGGAACGTCTGGCATCTCTCGTTTCGTCGTGGAAAAGATGTATTTTAAAGTATCTTAAATGTAACTACTTACATATATTTTTATATATAATTTTATTTAGAATAGTCTAGAAATGCAAATCCAGCCCTTGTTTGCTGGCTACGTTACAGAATTCTTGATGACCCGATGGTAAAGGCAGGATTAATTTGGAGACTTATTTTATACGAATGTGTAAATTAAAGCATTATTCAAAACAAAAAAGGATGCTGTAGATAATCGAACATCATCAGAAATGGCATCATTGTAAATAATTATCATTAGAAATGAAGAAAATAAGTTATAAATGGAATTAATAATATTAAAGGAAAAAATTTACAAAAAAGTTTGCGCAATAATATTGAGTTAAAAAACTCGCGAAAGAAAGTGCGTTAGAACATTTCGATTTTTTGTCAAAATTTTAAAGATCGACACATATTCTGAAATGCGTACAATTAAATTATGCATTCAGTTAAAGAGAAACACTCCAATAAAAATTTAAAAGGTACATGCGTGCTATCCTGTCGACCGTGAAACTGTCGCCAAGCAGCACGATTTAAGGCCAGTTATGGATAAGCGTGACATCAAAACCCACACATAATTTATGTTCGCATTCCTTTAATGTAACCCGATTGGTTCTTGATATGTAACCTTTCTTTACGAACAAGGATATAAATTAACTGTTCATGCTTTATTTATTTTTTTCATTTTGAAAAATGCTGATTAAAATTTGGGATCTGCCTTCTAGGGAACAACAGGCAGTGGATTATTTTAAATGCTATGGGATCCTGCCGACAAAAAATATATGCATTTGGACACAATATGGTACTGTATTTGAAAAAAGCTAAACAATAGCAATGCAACGTAATAAATCGTAATATAAAGTAATTCCATTTACTTAATAAGGTATTTCTCCCACCTTCCTAGCGTGCCTTCGTCGTGTAGTGGTCCTGCACACTGGGCCGGTATTCCAGAGGTCCGTGGTTCGATTCCCGGCGAAGGCGGTTGCATATTTTACATCTCTCCTACTTCCAAAATCACCTAATGTCTCCACAACTTCGTCAGCAAAACATGTTCAATTAACGAAGATTTACTGATAGTCCGAAGCTGAAGATTTTTTAATTAACCGAAACGCAGGAAAGTGTATGAAAATAGCTAATAAAAGAACATTTATAACTCATAATTAATTATGAATTAACTGTGTGTTTGAGATGGTAATAGAGTTTTTCTAAAAGACATTTCACGCATGGTTTCTTTTTAACTAAGAAATGAAAGAACACTTGCTTTTTATGGGAAGCGCGCTAAAATGTGTATAAATCAGATAACGAAATCAAAGTGCTTTGCTTCCAGATTTTATTTATGACTTGGATGAAATGCTTCAATTGGTCGAAGGTCAAGTACACTTACTTTGCAGTACTCCCTTAAGTCCCACACGTGGGCGGTTTTAGGTGGGATGTTAGTAGCAACTTTAAAATGCTCTCACGGTTAACATACTCGAGATTTAACAAATGTTTTTGTTCTATTTACTGAACTATCTTATCTCTTTCGTATAATAAATTTCACATAATAATTTACTTGTTGGAACAAATTCTACATATCGGTAAATATTAAAATTTAAGACTGCAACTTAGGCTAGGTTTGGTTAATTACCGATGGCGATGCACACGAAGGCTATTTACCTTAAGTGGATACCTTTGCAGAAGTTTCTGAGGAAAGGTTAGATCGTATTTACGCTTAGACGTCGGGAAAACTTTCAAAATACCATACAGTGAAACCCGTTAGCTGGCAAACTAAACTAGGGTGAACTATCAGTGATAATCATTTAACCCACTCGGGAATACTGGTGAGCAGTTAATTCATAATAGTGACCAAATTAAAAGTCGTATTACTAAATAATTTCGAATAAATAAAATATTTTCACACGACTTTTGATGTGACAAATTTAGCTTCAATACATTTTACGTAAAATATTTGACCAAGCAAGAATAGTTTGCCCAGTCATTTGCTGAAATGTGTGCGTATTCGAATCCGGAGTAAGACTTTTAAATGTTTCTGTGACTCTTTCTTTTCTTTTTGCGGGTGTGATATTAGTCCACTGATGCATCCTGGATACGTTCGATGTGTTCGGCCTGTTTTGAGAAATTGCTCCAAAGCAAGTGGCAGGTGATAAAAAAAAAATCATTTATTTGAAAGTTTTCTTGACCTCCCGCGTTTATTGCATTTTAAATCCTTTTTGGTTTGGTTTTCAGTTAATGCGTTAATAACCGTCCAGAAAATAATTTCAGGTAGCAAGAGTCAGTGAAGAGGCTGGATATTTTTAAGGAAGCAGATAACTTTCATTTCTGTAACTTGCGAATTTATAACGGATGTATAAACGAATGAGAAAATATAGAACTTTAATGAAACATTTAGATCATAACTTCACTGAAGTCACTGAATTTTTTTAAGCATACTATATGAAGCTTCATTTTGGGTATAAACTGTTAAGCTTTTTTTAAAAAAATTCTGGAAATTGTGACAATATTTCAGACCGTATCTTGTCACTAGGCGGTCAGCTTGCGGTTTGTGCCTCTGAACGATTTTGTGAGCTATATTTTTCTTTACTCAGTAACATCAAATATGTGATCGTCAGATGAGACTCAGGTTTAAGGTGCGAATTGTTTTCAGCAGAATTTTCCGGAATTTTAAGACAGTTACATTACATTGCATTACTTATCTTGCATTCACCATACAAGCGACTTAAAAAGCGTTGTGAGTGCATGAAATATACGATAATTATCTTCACACGGCCTCGCAAATACTCGGTTCTCAAAGTGCTACAATTAATCAAAGCATAATATATCATTCAAATTTAATCAATATAGAATTCAAATTTAATCAATATAGAATTCAAATTTAATCAATATAAAATTCAAATTTAATCAATATAGAATTCAAATTTAATCAAATCAATTCAAATTCATTCAATATAGAATGCGTAATAAATAGAGCAATAAATAATTTAAAAACAATAAACGCATTCCTTAAAAATTTAAATACTTTTCTTTTTTAATAGCTAATTAATATAATTTAAAGTTCATTTGCTTTACCATATATTCATCTGATCATTTTATGAACTTTTGCAACATTATCATAATTAATTAAAGATATTTCTAAAGTGACATATTTACGCACATCGCTATGCACAGTTTATTTGTTAAGTTTTTAATATCCTTTTCTTCCTCCCTCCATGAATTCAAAAACTAATTTAATTTCAAAACTGCTTAATATTTCATATACAGCGTACGTTTCTTGTGCTTTAAAATGGTATTATAAAAATTATATTGAAAAAAATAGTTTATTGAAATTTTTTAATACTAAGCTCTTTACATACCTTCATTAGCTAATATTAAATAGTTTACTGATTTCAGTTTGACGTAAATTATTTTGACTTCTATACTTTGCTTGCTTTCGAGGTTTCTTCTCGTTTTTTGAGTTGCGTTGTTGTTGTTGCGACTTACCTCACTTGCCTGACAGTAACATCAGAACAATCCCACGAAATTCATCGTAGCAAAGAGAGCAAAACTGCACTTGTCGTTGGCAAGAGCCTTGAGGACCATACAAGTGACAATAAGACTTTGCTCATTCTCCCCCCTCCAATTTTGACGAAGATCGCCCCTGGAGGGTCCGACGGTCTCCTACCCCCTCAGCCCCTACCACCAACTTCTCGAGAGGACTTTCGGCTCGACATATATTTAGAGCACCCCCATGCCTCAAAGACACTATACATCCATGCATAAGTACAAATATTCAAGCCTTCTCCGAGATTCGAACCCAAGCCTTTCTGTACCGTGGTAGGCCACCCCTAACTACTATATCGCCTGGGCGAATTTTGAGTTGTAGATGATTTAAGTAGCGACAAAAAGCCATCAAAGATGTTTCCTATCGTGATTTGTGGAAGTGTTCTTTGAGCCTAATTTTAAAATATCTATTCAAAAGCTATTATTTTTATTATCAGTTTCAGAAGTTATAAAGTAACTCAATTGAAAGTTGAGATTTCGGTAATAAGAAATAATATATCCCTTAAATCCTTTCTGTTATTGAGAAAATGCCATCGAGATCAGATTCCAAAGTTTTAGTTTCCCTCATGTATTCAAAGTACATCTCGTCAAAGTATAATAATTCAGGATTGTTTTCAACTAATTATTGTTTAACTGTTTTACCGAAGCGTAAATGTTATTCATAAGTTAGGAAGGTTCCTCCAACTACGGTTGTCTCCTAGCGTACTTTAAATATTAGTGTAAGTTGGAATAATTACTCTTGCATTTTTCTTAAATAGCTTTACCGTGAGAACCTTGCCTGACAAGCTAAAACAAATATGGATAGTATACAGTACTATAAGACGGAGAGAAGAGAAAGAGATAGTATACAGCACTGGAATATTGTTTGCTTTAAGAAAGTATGTCTTCGATAAAGGAGGAAGATAGTAGTTTGCAAGCTATCTGAATGTGTATGTATGAAAATAAAGGAACACATAAATAGACATGCTCACCTGCTAAATACCATATCCAGGACCCAACTATCCTCATTTTTTTCGGTTACAATAATATATATTCTTCGTTTTATTTATATAACAGTTTCTTTCTTTCTAGTTAGTGAAAATGTTTGCAAGTATTAGATATGCAATGTTTGAAAGTATTAGACAGACATATGAAGGGGAAAAACTAATTCTTAAGCTGCCTTACAAAGCATTATTCGGTATCGAGGTTCATTACATGTGGCACTGGAAACATCATTACTTGTTCAAATAATGGAGTAAATGTTTATAAAAAATAACAAATTGATACAATTTAAGTCACATGAATTATATGTGTTATAATCTGCATCAAGTAGAAATATTATTAAAAACTATAAAAAGAAAAATATAAATTATTGAGAAAAATGAATGGATTTTAAATCTCTTAGTTAACTACTCTACTGTCTTAATTTGAAAAATAAGGATGTTATGAAACTTCGAATGAAAACTGGCGTACTGCCAGACAAAGTAGTCGATAAATGACTTGGTTAAGTACAGTTTGAAGTATCAGGTACAGGTACAAGTTGATTTGTTACAAGCACAGGCCGACACTTGTGCATCTTTATATGAGCATATTAGGTATTACCGGACCTTGCTAAATACTAAGCTTCCGCCCCATGCCGAAGCACTGGATTTTCTAGATAGAGAACACTGGGGGGGAGGCAGTCTGAGGAACTCGCACTTCTTTTTTAGAAACACTAACCTCTCAGGAGGGTTTAGGTTCTTTGTGTGTGCCAGCTTTCCACAGAGACACTTACAAATTTGCAAATGACTTGGTAGTAACGTAACATAACGGTTGAAAAGAAATGGAAGCATTTTTGACGTCAATAAGGCTAACGGTACATTGTATAAAATTAATGGTAGCGTAATGTAATGTAATTAAAAATGTTCTTCGTTAGTTCTATTTGCATTATGACATTTTCGGATAACTTAATGATCTAAGTACACTTTCTCTATTTCAGAACTGCGTACAAATGCATTAAAGATGTTTATCTTACGAAGAAAGCTGCCAGGCCTCTCTATGACAGTTGTCACGAAACTTTCAGGGAAGATTAAGCATGGGAATAAAACAACAGATGCAAAGTGTGCTGTTTCATAATCGCCCTGAAGGCCCACCAGCGGCCGAGCGGTAAAGTCGCTGAACACGGGTAGTTCGGTTGGAGGTTCGAATCCCGCGAACGGGCTGGCTGCATGGGCGTTTTCGTGGTCTTCCCCATGTGTAACGTGTATACGAGCCAGTTTTCCTTAGAAAGTACTCCACGAAGGCATCCATCCCCTTAGGCAGATAGCCCTAGTGTGCTTTGCCGTAATCTCAATAAACCAAACCAAACCGTAATCGCCCTGAAGCCCCGGAATACGACACACAAAGTGGTACCCGCATTATTTGATACCATAGATTGACAAACATGATATATTTGTGAGGATTCAGACATGTACGCCATGATCCCAAGCTCCGTATCTGCTGAAATTAGTTGTACATACGAGTATGCTAACAAATTCGTGCCACTTTGTGTTCCGTTGTATCCCTATATGTCTCAAGAGCCTTGACAATGTATTGCATATTATTTGGCGTTGTCTTTTATTTTTGGATATTTGCTGGTAAGGACTTTTATGCTCCGGTAAGGTAAACAGTCCCCATATGAAGCAAATGGCACTATAACTTGGAAACATGTCGTCTGTTGGTTACTTCTGTATCATTTCGTCACTAATATTTGTGTTACAACATGTAGATTCCAAGTGATTTGGCTAATCCTGCAGCATACGTATTACATCAAAGCGCTACTTATTAGCAATCGAACAATCCTGTGCACACTATTACGCTACTTAAGCGATAAAATAATTATGACCTGTAGGAGAGAAATGAGTATTATCACACAACGACTTTGTAACTCACAGATATATTACGTTTGCCAAGAATAGCTGCAAATATTGCGGCTCACAAGCTTCCTCATCGCTAAACGTTTTGTAGCGGTTATCATTGGGAAGTCCAATAATTTTCTTTGTTCGAAGAAATGAAACTTCTTTCAGAGCTGACAAATTACTATGCGGGCGTCCTTTTCCTAGCAATCCTTTTCAAGTTATAGCTGGTTTTGATCAGCTCGAAGGCAACAGTTAACAATAATGTAGCAGAAGTTCGCAGCTTAGAAATCTGTAAGCTACAATTCTAATCTGGAATTACTAAACTAAAAACAAACAAAACAAAAACTTCGTTTATCATAATGGGTTTTAAAATTCATATATTTTTGTATGAAATGTTCAAAAACAAATTTTTTTTTCTGATACTAAAATAAGAGTGACACTGCATTTCTGTACTCTGCCAGCATATCCCATTTTACCTGCAGAAATATTTCGCATTTTGCAGCAAAAATTTTAAGAATGTTTTGAATAAATAATTTAGCAAAGTGCGTTTTTCATTCATGTTTAATTCGAAATATTCGTGCTTTTGTTTCTGCTTATGCTCACTTGTCTGATGTATAGTCAGGTTAAGTCCACGAAATTTCTCGTGGCAAAGAGCGCTACATTACGCATGCCGTTGGCAACAGCCTTGAGCACCTTCCAGGTGACAGAGCGATTTAGCTCAGTTCCGCGCCCCCAGTTGTGATAGAGAACACCGCGCGGGGGGTTTCCGATTCGAACCCTGGCCCTTCGGCTCGGCAGTCTTTCCTAATCTATAAGCCCTTACCGGCCTATCCGCTCAACCAATCAAAATGAAAGTTCAGATATTGCTATTTGTATATGTAACTTATTCATTCAACTTATCATGCGCCTTATATCAGTATCCTGGCATTAGCATAAATTTGTATTTCCAGCACCTAGTATCATATATCTCGCAAAATCTTAGTTATGTTACTTATTCTGGATCCAGTATCAGGTATCCCGGCATCTGCATATATAATCTCGTATCATCTTGTAGCATGTAACGTATTCTGCACCATGTATCATGTATCTTGGATCTTGGTATCTGCATATATTAGTATCTTCCGCACCTTGTATCATATATCTTGTAACATTCTGCAATATGTAACCTATGTTGTAAAATGTAACCCTGTACGTTTTAACAAATATCTTGCATCATTGTGTAATATATGTCATATTTCTCGTATCTTCCTGTAATAATTATCATATATCTCGTATCATCCTTTAATATGTAACCTATTTTGAACCTTCTTTTCTTAAGTATGTGCATGTCACCTTATGCATGTCCTTATATTTGTCACCTTATGTATCTACCTCACCTTATGTTCTACGTATCATGCATCCTGGCATCTGCCAATATTTGTATCTTTTGCATATTGTAATATATATCTCGCATAACCCTGTATCATGCATCTTATTTCGCACCTTCTACCATGTATCCTGCCACTTAATCACTCTGCACCTCGTATTATGTATCTTGGCATCTGCATATATCTGTATCCACAGCATCTTGTATCACATATCTCGCAACATCCTGTAACATGTAACTGATTCTGCTCCTACATATCTTATATTCATAAGTATGTGTACGTCACCCAATGTGTGTCACCTTAGATATGTTCTTATGAATGTCCTATTATACATCTCATGCACCCCCATGTTCCTACGTAAGATGTATTTAGGCATCTGAATATATGTGTATCTTCTGCACAGTCTATCTGTAGCCACCGTATATTCTTATGTATCATGTATCTAGGCAATAGATAAAGGTGAACGTGGCGCTATACCGATTAGCCGTATTGGTAGAGGGATGGTGACCACGTCCTCCATCGCATGTCGCATGTTTGAAGGTATTCAGTCGAGATTGTGACAATTTAAAACAATAGAGCTCTCACGGTTACGATAACGGTGGAAAACTTCACCGTTATCGTAACCGTGAGGCGCAGTAAGAAAGGTTAACGGCAACATTAACCTTTCTTCCTGCGCAAACTGGTCAGCGCATTAAAATGGCATTGGAGTGATACACGTATGATAAAAATTTCCGGTGTAAGACATTTGCAAAGAAGAGCATTGTCAAAGAACAATGGCAATGTAAGGGAGGGGAGAGAAGAAAACTTTTATTGGAATTACAAATTTTCAACGTGCAACACCTTCGCAGACAATAACGCATTGCATGCATGAGATCGTTGATAAAATGATGAACGTAACATCCTAAGAGGAATCTATATAACTTCCCATTTTATGGTATCTTTCAATTCTGATAAATCTCGTGAATTTGATGTGTACACCTTAGATTTCAGATAACCCAGAACCAGAAATCCATCGAAGTGAGGTCGGGAGATTGCGGTGGCCACGAAACAGCAAAGTTATGGAAGATGCCTTCTATCTTAAACTGTTCACGTTGAAAACTTGTAATTTCAATAGAATTTCTTTCCCTTATACTCTCTTATATTGTTGCTGGCCCTTTACAATGCTTTTCTTAGCAAACGTTTTACGCCGGAAATTTTCGTCATGAATGTATCGTTTTAGCATCTCTTATGTATCTCTCAGTGGTCCAATCAATTTGTGCTGGAAAAAAGCGTATGTTGCCATTCGAAAATTTCGAAATGGTGTCACTGTAACCGTAACCGTTAGAGTTCTGTTCTTTTAAACAATTTCAATCTGGAGCGCGTACTTTCGAATAACAGTATCTGAAATTTAATTTCGATTGGTTGCGCGGGTAGGCCGCTAAGGGTTCGTATATCGGGGAAGCTTTTTATGAACACTCAGTATTAGTAAAATAACCTTATTAAAATAGGTTAGGTTATTTGCACATGGCAAAATATGCATGGGTTATCTAATGGGAGGAATACCACTATAGAGAACTTCCTAAAAGAAATTGTCTCGTTTTCATGTTAAACCACGAAAAGCCAGCCCATTCGCCTGGGATCGAACCCAGGTCGAACTACCAGTATTCAGCAGTTTTAACCTCTCAACCACTGATGGTCCCGCTTACTAAAATGATGACTAAGAAAATGGGTATCAGAACTCAAAGCACTAATAACACTGTTTCAAAATTAAACAGTGAATTTTAAAGAATTAAAGAGAGAAAATCACAAAATTAAAAACAGTATTAATCTTGAAATTCAGACTTTCATTATACTTAGAGGAAAAGGTCTTTCCTTTAAGTCTCAAATGTGATCCATGTCTTGATTTCGATTAATGTAATTAGCACACTGGAATACCTAAGTTCAAATGCCTTTGCTTTGCGTCAGCCCCTTGGCAAACCCTTTCGCAGAAAGAAAAGGGGAAAGTATTTGGCAGTAGTTTCACACAGTGTAAGCGACTGAAGTTCGGTTTTCGGTGCCAAATTGCAGTAAACACAAGAGAAGTGGGAGGAAAAAACGAAGCCAGCAAGACTTTGCATATTTTTGTAATGAATACTGCGCACCACAATCACCACATAAAAAAGTAGCTTAATTGAACTTTCTTTCCAAATAACTTGCTGTTAGAAAACTAAGCCTTCTTTTTACCTGTTTTATAGCGACTTTTTCAAAGAAAATAATTTTTTTTTTCTGTGATAGTTCAGAATGCTCGGTTCATCCTGCAATCGATTTATCTTTCACGAGTAATTTAACTTGCACTTTTTTCAGATAAAAATATCATAGAACAAGAATACTTATTACTTACCATTATTTTAAAGTTAAATAGAAAGACTACAGATGGCAAAGAGCTGTGCTACACAATGATATTTTACAACATGGGAACAATAAATTTCTGTGTTTGAATATGGTAGCATTATCAAGTTAGGACATGGTATGCGTTATTACACAATTTCACAGAGAAGAACTGATCTTTCTTTTCTCACAAGAATAAACTTAAGTGTTTAAATTTTGCTGAATTCAAGAGAAGTATGACAGACGAATGTTTCATCACCAAATGATATTTATTTATAAGTCTTTTCAAAAGTTAGTTAAATCTTGTTCTTTAACACGTCGAGCGCGGCGCCGAATTTGCTGTCCTTTCCGTTCAGCCGGCAGCGAGCTAAGCCGTATTTTTGTTTAGAATGTTTCAATACATTTCATTAAAACTAAATTTGATCACATTTCATTGAGACTATATTTATTTTTTAACTTTTATCCTGTCGGTCCCGGGGACCGACGCCGGCCACACGGAAAGTTCACTGCCGGTCCCCAGGGACCAAGTTTTTTCAGTTAACACGTTCAACATGTTAACTGAAAAAAAAAAAAAAAAAAAAAAAAAAAAAAAGAAAAAAAGAAAAAACGCCCAAACAACCGAGCGGATAAGATCACTGAACATTGTTAGCTCGTACTGGATTGAAAATCTGAATGCTCAATGTGCTGGTTGCTTGACGGTTCTATCCTTTATGTAACCCAAATTCAAAGAATATAGGATACCATTACTTTCTTAAACACACGTGTGGATAAATAAATTAACGTTTTTGCCAACCCCCTGTTGATTTCAAAATTTCTGTCTCCTGAATTATGTTCTTTAGAGTTGTTGTAAGAGTATTCGTCTGAATACCAAGCCTGGCCATAATTTCATTCATCTTCAACATAGGATTTCAGTCGAAAGTTCTGCAGTTTTGAATTTTTTATTCAATCCAGACGAGACTTCGACATCTGAATCCTTTGGATTTTCGTAAGCTGAGTAGAATAGTTTATATAAGAGGAAAGGGTTGTAGAGACATTAGATAATTTTTGGAAGCAGGCAAGATGCAAAATACGCAACGCCTTCGCTGGGAATCGAACCACGGACTTCTGGAATGCGTGCAGACCGCCACACCAGGAAGGCATGCCAAGAAGACGGGAGAAATACCTTATATACTCCCCCTTTTAAAGGGGGACTGGGATTTTTTAGGGGAGCCAATCGCCAAATCCTGGGTGAGGAGAATCATCATCCAACACCCTTTTAGTTCGCGCCACTGTAGAGACATTAGCTAATTTGGAAGCAAGAGACATGAAAAATTAGCAACGCCTTCATCGGGAATCGAACTACGGACCCCTGGAATACGCGCGCCCAGTGTGCAGACCACCACACCACGAACGCATGCCTTCTTGGCATGCGTTCGTGGTAATACCTTATAAGGTAAAATTCATCATTTACATATCATTTATCCCTTACGTGTTAAAAGGGTCACAGTAACGGTCTGTTTTAATATTCCTAAGGAATCCATGACCTAGCTCTGTCCTACTACACATGTCACAAATTGTTTATACAATGAATATTTTAAGCTATAGTCTGCGCCGCGGGAAAATATGCTCTCGTTGTAGAGCTAGCTTTGAATCTGTAATTCGTTCTTCAGTCCATAATTAGAGGTATAGGCTTTGAGCTACAAATTGTGAATTACAAATTATTATTATTTTGAGTTACGAAAACGCACAAAACAGACATGGAAAAGTATAATAGACTGAAAATGCAAGGAAATAAATAAATTTCAAGATGTAGGTATTTGAGAGATAAGCAATGTCTAGATGGACGTTTTCTACTAATTTTTTGAGTAAATGATAAATTTCTTTTCATTGTGAGCCTTATAACATGCTACAGAGTCATGGAAGTTTAGGATACATGAGAAAACACCTGTAATCTTCGATTTGAAAATTGAAAACAATATGTTGTTGCAATTAAGTTTTCACTGCACATGTAACTCAGCTGCTTTAAACTCTTCCGAAACACGGTGCAAAATAAGGAAAATTTCATTAGCTTTACTCGTATGATTATTCTTTTATTCACTTACAGACTCTTCTTTAAAGTAAACAGATTTCAAAAGACGTGGAAATGTCTACAGACAATGGTTTATTTTGTCAAAGCTCCAAGAACGTTTAGCCAAACAGAAGTGGGACAGTATTTGCAGAAGTTTCGCGAATAACATTTAATATTTTTTGTTAGCAATTATTATTATCATGAGAAAATTTACTGCCACCTATATAGTGATATCAAATTTAATTTAATTACGTTATTTAAGCTTAGAATGACACACTTCCGAAAATTTATGTGTGTATTTTGTGAATTTATGAAAAGGAGGGCTTTTGAAGTCAAGCGAAAAAATGCAGAAATATTTTATATTTTATATAGAAATAAATATGCTTAAAATTTATTACTTGATTACTTAACTATTGTAAAGCACTCGGAATGCTAATATATTTATTTAGGAAACAAGATTTTATTCAACTATTTTAGTTTTAAAAAGAATTAAAAAGCGTCTTCATATTAAATGTACTGTATGAAATCAATATATATACTCAATAGTTTATAAAAACGCAAAATAACAGATATGATGAAACCTGAAGGAAACTATACATGCATATATTACTCGCAGGTTTCTTAACAAGTGGTGAAGAAAATACTTAATTTATAAACTTAGCAACCAAAAATAAAACTAAAAAAAATCGTTTTATTTCATCATTTTTTATTTGTAAAGGAAAAAAGCTTTTTCGGGTATGCCATTTAATTGGATGAATTAAGTACTCACGATTTGACTATTTAAATTACATTTCCAAATTATGTTTCAAATTCATGTTATAATTTAGTGCCCCTTAATATTAATTAAGTCTATCCGCTTCTGAAAGAGTTTTGCTGATTAACCCAGTATTCTTAATTTATTTTTTGGATTTATGCATTTGATGCCTAATTATTGGTCACACTCTTTTTTATTGTAGCATAAAAAATTCTTTACAGTTAATTTCACTTGATTAATTATTTTGAATCTGTTTTCTAATATTTGGCTCAATGACTGTAATGAAGAATTGGAAAAAAAAATATTGGCAATATTTTATGCTGAGATTGATTTTTTCTTCATGCTCTCAAAATTAAAGAATTTTTTTTAGGAATTTCATGTGAACTTACATATAGACACATTAGGTATTTTTTGGAAACAGAAGAGATGAAAAATTAGCAACCGCCTTCCCCGGGAATCGAACCACGGATCTCTGGAATACCGCCCCAGCGTGCAGAACCACTACACCACGAAGGCATGCTAGGAAAGCGGGAGAAATACCTTATAATGTATGCATATATATTTAAATATATATGCATACATTATAAGACACGCAGATCCTGTTTAAAAAAAAAGAAAACAGGATCCATTTATTATTATTCAGGAGAAATAGCAGTTACAAAATCAGATATCCGGAGTAAATAAAAAGAATTACTAATAACTTTTTGTATGAAGTTTACTGCATCGTGACATTTAAAATAAAGCCCCCGATATTCCTTTGCGAGTCCTTTTATAGCCTCTGGAAAGGCGGAGCTTCAAAGAAATGACGTCAGCCAATCCAGTTCGCTTTAAATATTTCCAGAACATTCTATAACTGTACGTGTAGAAAAGGCGGGAAAAACAACTTGACTACGGGCCTGTGGATTTAATTCCACGTACTTTCAAATAAGAGAACGTCGCCATTAAAAATGAAAAGAACATACAGTTAGAATTTTAAGTGTATTCTTGACTATGGAATTTTATTATTACTAATATATACAGGGTATCTCAAACTGTGGTTTCCAAACTTGCTGGTCTGTTATACCATGACAACAAGATTTACATAGGAGCTTCCGTCCGAAAATGCGAACGGCGACCGCTAGAGGGCAATGTTCACAAGAGGAGAAGAGAGAAAGCCTGTCGAAAGATGTGTTAATAAGACTTTTTAATTCTTTTACTTATATTTACTAAAGAACATACTTAAATCGTAGAAGATGTTCAAAATTCCTTCCATTCACCACAACGCATGCTTCACAACGCCAACGCATGTATTCACGGGGTCGTTCAAAAAGTGGCAGGTGTGTCACGGACACGTACCGCCGCTTCCAAGATCCTGGCGACGAGATCCAAGTCCGATGTTACAGGTAATCTCAAACACCATGGACTTCATGTATCCCCACAGGTAGAAATTCAGGGCAGTCAAGTCGGGGGATCGCAGTGGCCACGTGACTGGTCCGCCTCTACCAATCCTGAGATCAGGATACGTCCCATCGAGCTATTCCCGCACAGTGCTGCTAAAATGTGCACGCGCTCCATCATGCTGAAACCAGATGTTTAGGTTTGTAGCTGCTGGAACATCAATCATGAGATCCGACAACACTCTTTCCACAAAATGTCACAGAAAATGTCCATAAAGAACTGAATTAGTAAACCGATTCATCCTTCTTCTGTAATGTCCTCGCCTGAAATCATTACACTTCCTACTCTCCTATTAGCCTGCGAACACTGCCCCTAGCGGTCGTCGTTCATATTTTCGGACACAAGTTCCTAGTTAAATATTGTTTGTTATGTATGACAGATCCGCGTGTTAAGTTTGACAACGACTTATTGAGACATCCTGTATATATACATATATATGTAAGGTAAATAAAAGGTTTCAGGAGCTCGTGAAATCCCCTCTTATATATATCGCGATTACTGCTATAGAAGAAAGTTGTTTAATTATTTCATGTATGCATTCATCATACGCATTTCTCTGCATAAAAAAATCGCAGTAAGCTGAACCAAAGGGATTGCTTTGTATAAGGACAAATAATCTATGAAAATTCTTTCAGATATATATAAAAATGTCAGAGAATCGATAAACTAAAATGTATTATGAAAGTGAAACATTTAGGGCAAATACTTAATTGGAAAAGTCGAATCCAAGTAATCCGATGACATGCTAACATAATGAGAATTATGTGATATAATTTGATGCTTACACTTCAGTAGAGAAGTACCATGAAAGAACTGTGATTAGTTACATAAATATGATTACTTTCAAATAAATGAAGCTTAGTTATGAAATACTGTTTAGTTGAAAGTAATACGAAATTGTTAACCATTTGTGCGGTTGTTTAAATCATACTCATTATACTCAAAGGATTATAATGAGAAAATCTGTAAATTATGCGCACAGTTCTCTAAAACGATTTTATGTGAGTTTAATCTTAAATCAAATATGAAGTTAAAATAAAGCATGAAATTTCAACCTTAGGTTAATACATTTGATAAAAACACGGAGATATTTGAGAATATAAGAAATTACTAATATTAAGTACAATGGTGCCATTATGATAACATTCATTTCCATTTGGAGATAAGTATGTTTTTAATGTTTCTTCCTATATCTGTGCATAAAAATGTTACAATATTAAACTTTATAAAAATAGTTTCATTTTAATCCATGCAAGTTTCTGATTATTTGAAATGTATCAAACGTTCACTAGCTCTTTGCCTGAGTTATTCTTTTTGCCATAACGAAGTGCTTTAAATTGCTGAGCAAAGCAAATACAAAATGCACTGGACACAATCCAATTTACTGTAATGTAGATCAGAATGATTCATTTAGTTTTTTTTTTTTTTTTTTCGGAAAGTGGATTTTTCGTTAAGGTTTGTGATTGTCGCCATGCTGTCTGACTGTCGCGGTGTTCACTCGCTTCCTTTAAAATATCTTATTTCATCTTAACGAAGCGTTTCGTTTCGAAATGATTTGCGTGACTTACAGAATTCTCGTGTATTTGAAGAGGGCAAAATATTAAAATAAGTAGCAAACATAAGTAGCATTTCGTAGGCTCTTAGCTTTTAATGTAATTGCATATGTTGCCATGGACTAGTTAAAATGTCGTCAAGAAAGGGAAAAACATTTATTTGCAACACAGGCTTTTTGGCAGCTACAACCTAAGCACTTGGTAAATTTATTCAGCAACTAAAAGAATTCTCGTGTATTTGAAGAGGACAAAATATTAAAATAAGTAGCAAACATAAGTAGTATTTAGTAGGCTTTTAGTGTAATTGCATATGTTGTCATGGACTAGTTAAAATGTTGTCAAGAAACTGAAAAAAACATTCCTTTGCAATACAATGCTTTTGGAAGTTACATCCTAAGCACTTGATAAATTTATTCAGCAACTAAAAGTATTAATATTAAACAACAATATAAAGCAAGGATACAAAAAATGGCCGTTTAAGGACTTTGGAACATTCAAAAAGTAATGCTTTTTGACATCATGGCACTTGCCATGCAACTGATTAAATAATTCCCCTTAAAACCGGGCAAAATGTATAATAGTATAAATAAAATAAAATCTGGTATATAACAATGCATTTTTGGTGGGAAACAAAAAGATATTAAAAAAAAAGAGTTTTACTTACCATATTGGCATCGATGGCCTTGATAACCGCTTTGACATAGGCATCGCAAATTGAAGCCATTTCTTCCTCTTCCTAAGCACCGGCCGGAGTTGTAACACATTCCATCGTTACACTGGGCTAATATCATAAGAAATAAGAGAGTCACTTTCAGTGGACTAAAAAAATTCATTTTTTCTACTGAAAATAAATTACGTAACTCAGAACAAAGACGTCATAGATTTTTAGCAAAAATGAGGACACAAAATGTTTTTTGCGAATATCAAAGCAGAAAAGAAGATGCTTAATTATCTGGATACTTTTCTCGCATAAAAGAAGATATCGATGAAAATTACGATGTCCTTAATCCTAAACGAAAATTACACGATTGAAAAGTTAATGAGTTCCTCGGAATCATTTTCTATTCCTCTGTTACACTCTTGTTTATTTAACGTATTTCAATCGTTTTGTTTCTAAATCTTCAGATTTTCAATACAAATTTAAAAATTATATATCAGTCTTTGATGTTGCATCTGAAATTAATTAGAGGTATGCATAAAGGAAGCATAGAAATATGGAAGTAATATTATTCAGTGGAAGATAGTTCAATGAATAAAGATGAAGTCTAAAAAATTACACAAAGTTAATTATAAATTACAATCACCTAGAATAGAAGGAGTATTAGTGAGAAATAGTAAGAACTTTAGCATATGATATGAACATCTGACAGATATCTGAAAGAAATATTTCACAAGGAAGTAGAACAGATGCATTTATGTTATATACAATGAAGCTATCGATATTCGTTCCATGGATATTCAGTTTCTCTGACAGCCAACAGTAACGAATTTTTTGCTTAAAAATTTGAATCTAAATTCGCAGAGACGTGCAGACAAAATCTACAGATCTAAAAAAATATAGAAGGCTGGATGCAAAGTAACACGTAAAATGTAGAGATAGAATAATCAAAAGTCCGAAAACCAGTCATCAGCAGAGGATAATATTTGCTCGCCTCAGACTGGAAAAGACGATAGTAAACAGTAGGCGGATGCATACGATTACAAAAGAACAGCTGAAATACTGTCATGAAATCTACGCCACGCTGTCACACAAAGAGCTGCACCCTTTATGCACAACAAATTCTAACCCTGGGTGGTAACTTGCTGATGAACCGAAAGCAACTGATTCTTCTTTTGCTCATCGGGATGTGTTTAGGAAGAGATCTGGGAGAGACTAATGAAGTTGTTTTGGGCCTATGCTCACTTGCGCGCGAGTTGCGTCACTGCATCCATGATTCACGAGTAAAAAGGGCGGGGAAGGCGAGAAGTAAAAGAACTGCTTTATACAAACTGGAAGTTCCTTTGAGCAAAGAAGAAATCTGACGAAAATTAAGTCCTCCCCCTCCCCCAGATGAATGACAATCCATTGGAGCTGTGATACTCTTCGTTTACTATAAATCTTCCTCACAGAGGCTCATTTGAATGAAGATTGGATCATAATGTAGGAACATTTATTTCCGCATTTCTAAACTAATAAATAGTTAAGACACAATAACACGCCGAATAAATAATAATTCAGAAGTCAAACAACAAGAATCAGCATTATATTTACAAAATTAGTAATAATTTATTAATAAATAGTTAAATGTTTAAGTAAGAGGGTGCTTCCGGTATACATTTTCTTTATCATTCTTTCGTGTAATTATTTATTCTCAGTTCTCGTATTATTTCTAACAGTTACTCTCTTTATACACAGATACATTCAGTATCATTAACCAGTAACATTAAAAACTGTAAATGGAAACCATTATAAAGCAATGAAAGAAATGTGACAGCATATATATGTTCTGAATTATTTACATATGAGAGAATTTAAACACGTGAAACTTCAAGATATTACCTTTCAGTTAAATATAAGGAACTTTTATAGGGAAAACTGTGAAGCATATTTACTCAAATGGAAGTTTAATATTGCTTAATTTTAAAAACTAAATAGCTGACACTATAAAATATTACATTTGCAAATTTACATTTTCTTCGGTTAACAGAAAATTTAAAATCCAAAATCTAGAGCTTTCCATTAAGGTAAAAATTATATACTACAGTAACTTCCTTTAATGTAACTTGCAATTCAAAAACATAATTATAAAGAAAAGGAGAGGGCTTTAATATGTTCGATAGCGTAATTAAATGTCTTTTGATATATTAAGAATTTTAAACAACGTAAATTGATTAAAAATATAGAAAAATCTGAAATTTTTGAAAAATAAAGTACTAACTGCTTAATATTTTGTTAGCCTACATTTTAAATTATATAATACTGTACTTTAATAGTTCAAATTTTAATTTGTTTTCTAAGTAATATAATTTTACACTTTGAGAAAAATGAACTTATATTAAGATGATATGGGGATTGATCAAAAATATATTCTAATGTTAAGAGCAGGCTTTATTTCTTTAAATAATCACAATAGAATGTACTTCCAATGAAAATGGTGCTTAAAGATGATGATTTTAAGAAAATGATTACAGAGAGAATCTAAAGTTGCTATAAATTTAAGAGCTAACGTTTTACATGATCATTGCAGATTCACGTTTTTTCAGTTAGTAAATGTAAAGGTATTTTCTCCCTCCTTTCTTCATGCCCTCGTGGTGTAACGGTAGCACCCTCGGCACGTATTCGATTGTTCCAGGTTCGAGTCCTTCCAAGGGCATTGCTCATTTTTCACTTCTCCAGCATCAAATAACCCTAATGTATCTACAGTGGCGCCCGAACTAAAAGGTAGTGGAAGACGATTATTCACCACCAGGATTTGGCGACTGGGTATCCTAATCGCCACTCGCTCTTTAAAAAGGGGAGTATATACGGTATTTTCTCCCTCCTTTCTGCATGTCTTCGTGGTGTAATGGTAGCACACTCGGCACATATTCGAGAGGTCCAGGTTCGAGTCCCGGCGAAGGCATTGCTCATTCTTCACTTCTCCATAAATAAAACCCTGATGACCTGCAAATGTTCATTAAGCTTTACTAATTTAAATGCAAAATCCTTCACATCTTTATGTGTAAAATTCAGGAAAGTATTAAAGAGCAAATTTATTGACTCGAACATATTATGCTATGTGACTTCAGCAATATTTGATCATATTTGTAGATAACTGAGAAACAAAAGTTTCTCATTTGGCTTTAATTGCTTCCATATTGGATAAAACAACATTTATTACTCCGTCAAAGCCGCCTGAAGCTATTAATTGATAAAACCTTAGCGAATTTCGTTGATGAAGATATGAAAACATTTGTGTTTAACTTATGAAAGCAAAATAAACTTTTGTTACAAATAAGACTTTCTCATCCATAAAACTTAAATTTTGTGTTTCAGAGCCCTCTTATCCGCGCCCTGTGTTAAACTTATTTTCATACAATTCTTAATATTATTTTGCGAAACTGTATATTTGGAGTTACATGTCTAGAATTAATATTCAAAGAAATAAAATCTCTAAACATCGCTTTTGAGCTCTCTGTATGCTACAAATTGAATATATGTTGCAACATTTGTAGATATTGTTATTCATAATTATTATTTATTATACTAATTATATCATTCTACAGAGTTGTTTCTTCACATTAGAGTGTGATATATTTGTAACAGATAACTGAATTACAGAAAATAAAACTTCCCTAAGACTTCGGAAATATATTTTAAAATATTTGAAATAAATTAAACTTTGTATTTAAAATATATAACACTTAAAATTGATCTGAAATTCACATATTAATTCTTCAGAAAGAAAATAATTTAGCCAATATAGGCAGTCAGTAATCACTTCTGGTCATGAGCAATAGACGATGGTAAGCAGTATTTAACATGGCACAGTGTACAGTCCTAAAGAAGGATTATAAGTCCTCTAGACCGTTAATGAGCTTTTAAATCCCCCCCCCCAAAAAAAAGTACATATTTATTTTTTAAGTGTTCATTAAAAACTGACCAGTAGTAGAATGTGAAAATTACGCTTTTTTGATCATGGCTTAGATAAATCAACATGGTTTTTGATTTTTTGATTGTTTTGTTGAAAATAAGAAGACATTATTATGATTTGCCCTGAAACGGTCTATCGGGGAGGTACTTCTTAGGGAAATTGATTTGCATTTAAGTTTTACGGAAGGTAGAAATAATGCTATAAAGTATGTAAAATTAACAATCTCTGCAGACATTTTAAGAATTGAGAAAACTGAACATGAGCATTCTTTACCATTAAACGTCACACATTCATTTATATGTCAACACATACGTACGCCCTATTTTCTTCATAGAAACAAAAAGGCAATGAAAATCAAGACTTTGAAAGTAACTGAAATTGTTACTGAACTGAACACATTTGAAAGTACCTGAAGTAAGATAAACAAAAATTCCAATGTTTACAATAAAAATGAAAATTTTAAGATTTTAAATTTTGCTCGTGATGCAAATGTAAAAATAGATAGATGACACACATACAAAAATATCTGAATGAATAACGTAAAATATTTTAGTTTAGTAAAAATACGTGACGCTAAAATTTGCTGTTATCTGTAAAGACATCAAATAAGAAGTCACTTCAAATGCACAAAGTTTTTCACACGTCCATTAAAAAGAAAACACATGTAATAGTGTTTATTGGAAATTTTCATCGGGAAAAACAGTTTTAATTAAATTAACATACTCTACGATGCAAACCTGAGATATTTCCAGAAAATTATGGACATAATTTTTGCTTTTGCAACGTATTTTTTTCAGTAGTATAGTTGGCTTTATTTGGCAATGCCATCCGAATCTCATTAGTTATTCTTTTAAAGCCTTATTTAAATTTCAGATTCGCATAAAAGAATCATTCATGTTTAAAAATACAGAACCGTCTAATTTATTCTAAACTGATTCACTTCAAAGGCACATTTGTGAAGAAACTGGCAAGATTAGCATTTTTATGAATGGGTTGGAATAATTATGCTTATGGGAAGGAAATTTTTTTTAGAAAACAGATGACTGAAGTAATTGGTTATTGCGTAATGTAAAACGATTTGTTTCACAATTTCAATTTTTGAAATAACAGATAATAATAATGATGAGAAATTATAAAAAGGAAAACTTAGTATTGCCTTTAATGTCATATTGTCTTTTTAAGTATGAAATTAGATGATTCAAAAAGCAAATTTTTATCGCAAAAATGGATGCAATTTTGAAGATTGCTTCATTGTGAAAGTTATCGTTATTTTGTTGTGCTTAAAAATGTGATAAAGGAACTGAATATGAATCTCGTTTTTAAATTTCTTAAGCGAGGTTTTGAAACACGTGATAGCTACATTTATGAACTGATCACATAATAACTGCATTCGGTTACATTTAATAAAATAATTAAATAGCATATAATTTCTAATAACTGTGTTCAGTTGTATTTCATAAAATAATTAAATATCGTATAGTTTTTTTATCTCATAATTTGTAAAACAAATATGAATATTGTTGCTAAGTTTGGGCTTTTGAGCATCACTAACCAATATGCGTATGGTGTGTATAGCAGAAAATATTACTAACCGTCTTTGAAGGTTTTCACTAATTTTTTCTTTTTTGAACTACTTAAACAAAAATTAACGCTCATTACGATTTCTGTGAATAATATAACATAGCAATATCATGGTGTTTATCTTCCTCCGAATGTTTTCTTTTTTGAACTACTTAAGCAAAAATTAACGCTCATTATGATTTCTGTGAATAATATAACATAGCAATATCATGGTGTTTATCTTCCTCCCAATTTTTTCTTTTTTGAACTACTTAAGCAAAAATTAACGCTCATTATGATTTCTGTGAATAATATAACATAGCAATATCATGGTGTTTATCTTCCTCCCAATTTTTTCTTTTTTGAACTACTTAAGCAAAAATTAACGCTCATTATGATTTCTGTAAATAATATAACATAGCAATATCATGGTGTTTATCTTCCTCCCAATATTATAAACTACTTACTTTTCGTAATTTTTCTATTAAAATAAAAGTTACAGAATTAAAGTGAAATGGCATTGTCTAATATTTCTTCACTGTGAAATAACCTTCTAATCTATCTGAAATCAAAGAAATTAAAAAAAAATGAGAGCAAAACATTCCTCAGTAATTTCGAAACTAAAGAAAAGGATCATGCATCAGCCGAAACTGATTTATTTATTGAAATCTGAAACATGAGCAAGTATTATTACTTAAAATCCTTCTGCAGTAGGTATTATTTTTAAGATTCTGTAACGCAGTCATTACACATTAATTATTTCAAATAATAGACTGATCTTTTTGTTTTGGCCAAAGGTTGATTCTAAGCTAAATGACGGTCAAAAAGTTAACTATATTCAAGGTTTTCGTCAGTGAAATCATGTGTATCAGGGCAACAGATGAAGTTAGAGATAAAATTGGTCCATTTAATAGACGCGAAAAACGCAGAGTTCTTTGTTCCTTTCTTTTATGGCCTTCTTTTTCGACTCAGTTTTAATAATTGGTTTTATTCTAAAACATGCAGTGGTTTGGTTTGGTTTGGTTGACTGAAAACAGAAAAGCACAAGAGAAAAAATTGTAGTGGGTTTTCTTTCTCAATTTTTATTTTAATATGATGCGCTTTCTTTATGTGGTTTGATATTTATGCGGTGTACAGAACGACAGAAAGTTCCTTAAGTGTGAACTTAAAATATGCTGGGTGTACTGTAAGCAAGCCTTTTGACAACAGTTTTAGAGTCTCTATTTTAGGATGTATCAATTTATAGTGCGCACGTGCATGTTTAGAATATTCAAGCGTACAGTGTACAGAATAATTTATCAGAATTTCAAAATCGCTATTTCAATGTATACCCCGAATTTGAATTATTTTAATTTCCACTTTGATCTGTGGTAAACAAGACAAGGGCTTGATGCGGAACCACGAAATTAATTTCCTTGTGTCACGCTTTATAATGAAAACTACGACCAATATATTAAAACTTAAGAGAAGGCCCGCAGCTAGAGTTCAAATGGAAGCAAATAAGGTGTAGATGCGCTTGTCTTATGCAAACACTCATTTGGTTTATACCGAAGCTGCAAAAATGCTTATTTGCTGAGATAACCAAAAGAGAAATTTATTAACTAAATGCTGTGAACATTTCTTAGCATCTTTCATCATCTTAACTGTTAACAGAACTGGAAGGGCAGCACCATTTTGAGTTTTTGGAAATCGAAAATACTATATGTGTGTTATTGATTTATTGACCATATAAGCAGCGAGATTTCTACCGTCCTTTAGTACTCCGTTAATGAAACTTCATTACTTAAAGGAATGAAGTCTTGACCTCTACGGTAGAATTATATCAATTAATTTTTATTTTATTGTTAAAATATTGATTTTAAACTCTCCAAATTTGAAACATATTATATGAAACTGATTCTCTTCTCTGGCAGTCTTCCAAATTAACTCTTACAGTGCACAGAACAGCCATTATGACCTTGTCACGGCGAGTATTTCAGTTGTACTGTTGCTTAGAGAAACTTTTCACACGGAACACACAATACATTTTAAAATCGCTACGTTTTATGAGTACCTTGTAGTTTTAGCTTGCTGAGATAATTTTCTCTGACGCGTTTTGGCCTCTAGCATGCGTGTACATGGCTTATAGAAGTCCACATGTGTATAGTTAATCCGAAAGGAGGAACAAAAAGAGACGATAGAAATAGAAATTCCCAGATGGACACAATATAATAATGAACTAAAAATAAATAAACATTTGTAACAATTAAAAAGTAATAGAAATCACAAATTCATTGAAATTACAGGTAAATGTAGATAAATACACAAGAAGTCGATTACTTCGAAACTTTTCGTGATCTACAAAGATAGAGAGAGAGAGAGAAGATTGTCTCGGCACCACATTTTGGGAATTGCAATAAACGATCAAAATGCAGTCATCGTGCCTATCGTATCGTTCGGAGGCGTTACAACTATTGTAGAGACATTAGGTATTTTTGGAAAAGCCGGAGAGATGAAAAATTAACAACGCCTTCGCCAGGAATCGAACCACGGACCTCTGGAATACCAGCCCAATGCGCAGAACCACTACACCACGAAGGCAAACTAGGAAAGCGGAAGAAATACATTATATACTCCCCTTTTTAAAGTGCGACTGGGGTTTTATGGGACCCAGTCGCCAAATCTTGGGTGTGGAGGGTCATCATCCCCAACCCTTTTAGTTCGGGCGCCACTGTAGAGACATTAGGTATTTTTGGAAAAGCCGGAGGGATGAAAAATGAACAACGCCTTAGACGGGAATCGAACCACGGACCTCTGGAATACCGGCCCAGTGTGCAGAACCACTACACCACGAAGGCACGCTACGAAAGCGGGAGAAATGCGTTATATCGATCCTTCTGACAGAAACGTATCTTAAAAATTGGAATTAGAAGCAAGTTTTATCCCTTTCAAAACTACGGATAAAGTTAAAAATCCATAAAAATTACTTTTCATGCGATTTCGTAGGCGATAAATATTTTAATCTATATAATCTCTTAAATCAAATGCAGGGAAAAAGTTTCTATTTGTAAAATTCGTAAAAATATGAGCTCCTCAACTATTCTCTCGTGTTGTAAGAATTTCAGAAAAACATGCTGTTTTTGAATTTTTGTATTTCGTAATTAAAGAAAGAAAGAAAACAAAGTGTAATATAATATTAGCATTATTTACTCTGCTTTTAATTTATCCAGAATTTAAAGATTTAATTTCTTTAGAATGCTATATGCTACTTGCTAGCCTTGGTTGTTTTGAAAATGAAATTCACATAATTTTTGCATCATAGCAATGACATTCTCAACTAGTGAAAGCTATGCTATTTTTAGATTACATTTACCTATGGTTATTTCAAGTGTAATTAAAATCTGAAAAGTGTAAAACAATTCCGTTTGCTTGCAGCGTAAGCTAACTGCATTACATTTCCCCCCTAATGCATTTCAGCTGTCTTAAGCCATTCAAATACAAATTTAGATCTATTTTTAAAATTCTTCTAATAGTCAGAAAGGAAACTGCTTTCAAATAAATTGCCTTCATAAAAAGGAAATTAAATGAACAGCAAGTTACACTGCATATTTATATGAACATCTGTACTATCAAATGCTATTTATCAGAATAACGAAAGGACTATTCAATAACGAAAGGACAGAATAACGAATTAATAATAACGAAAGAATAACGAAAGGACAGAATAACGAAATAATAATAAAGAAAGAATAACGAAAGGACTATTTTAAATTATTAGGTTCAGGCTTGACAATCGGAATCTCATCTAAGCTTCGATTATTTGTGAGAAAGACTGACAATAGTTATTAAAGTCATAGGACGGATCACGAAATTCAGTGAAGCATCGAACCGTAGGGATTTGATTCAAACGCGTGGGTTGACGTTAAGGCTAATTACAGGCTGGGAACCCAATCCTTTAATGTAATTAGCTTGAGAAGAAGATAAACCTTTGAAAATTTTCTGCACCACCCTAAAAGAAATTGTTTTTCGCGCAGGTAACATTCGTTATATCCTGCGGCTAAATGGGCTGTGGCTTTCATTAATGACTCATCCTTTTTCAGTTTTTGAAAGGGAAAAAAAGTAACAGTCAGAGCCATTTCGTATTTTAAATCATAGTAAAATTCGTGATATTTTATTATTATTTTTAACAACTTGTCCTAATTGTTTTACCATTTTGTGACTTGCTTTGTAACTGAGGAGCTGATACTTTTCAGCAAGAATGAAACTGACTGCTAAGAAGTACTTCAGATCATCATTTTAAGAACACAATGTTTCATTCATAAGCACAAGACAGATACTGTATTTTTTCAGTGTTTCCTTACTGAAATGCTGTGCATGATATATTACATTAGTAGTAAAAATAGTAGCGAAAAAATCAAGCTGAACAAAAATATATAAGCAACTTAAGAAGAACAAGGTTACAAAAGCTGTTTATACTTTGTAAACCATCTATTATTTCTTTGAACTGTAGTGTTTCCCTTATTTTGAATAACAAATTTATTTTAAGTTTGATAGCATTACTGAACTTCTCAACTTCCCCTCACATTTTTCATTTTTCTCGCCAGGATGTAAATTTAAAGTTAAGTGAAGTGCATATTTAAACGGGTGAATCTCTGAGTTTATTCAGAGCGGGTTTTCACTAGCCAGCGCACGTTTCGTTGTTGTTTCGCTGTTACTCTAGTAAGCCTCTTGGTCATTTCGGATTATCATTACGCCTGTTAGTTTTTTGTATGAGTCACCTGTTAGGCGTAACTTACGTGCTATCCAGCACTACTTATTTTCGGTTTTTGACTTGAATTATATTCTACGTTTTAGTTTCACCGCAAGTTGACGGTGCCATTGTAAATCACGAAAATCGGGTCTTTCTGTTAATTATTTGAATTTAATAAAGAGTTACTTTCATCATTCTTCTGTGCTGGTATGTTTTCATGCCTGTGCGAAAGTTCGCCAGGTTCATTGTAGATCATTAGGATCTAATTTAGTTTATGTGAAAAAGTAGAGACAGACGCTACAGAACTTATTTGTAGGACAGATGAATAAAAACTGCGTTACAAATATATATATATATATATATATATATATATATCAGCTTTTGTCCGGAATAAATGGATTTGTGAAGATGTAGTCGTAGCTTAAATAATCAGACGATAAGTTTTAAAAAACAGGATCCATTTATTATTATTCAGGAGAAATAGCAGTTAGAAAAATCAGATATCAGGAGTAAATAAAAAGAATTACTAATAACTTTTTGTATGAAGTTTACTGCATCGTGACATTTAAGAAAAAAGCCCCGATATTCCTTTTGCGAGTATTTTTATAGCCTCTGGAAAGGCGGAGCTTCCAAGAAATGACGTCAGCCAATCCAGTTCGCTTTAAATACTTCCAGAACATTCTATAACTGTACGTGTAGAAAAGGCGGGAAAAACAACTTGACTACGGGGCTGTGGATTTAATTCCACGTACTTTCAAATAAGAGAACGTCGTCATTAAAAATGAAAAGAACATACAGTTAGAATTTTAAGTGTATTCTTGACTATGGAATTTTATTATTACATATATATATTACGTATTTATGTGTAAATATTTACGCAAGGAATCTCACAGTATCTCTACTGTTGCATGATCACGTCTGGAAGATACCAAATTTTAGAAGAACATAGGTAAATAATAATAATAATATTCTATAAAATGACCGCTTCCGAATATATTTTCAGGATGAAAACTCAAATATTTAATTTCGTTAACAAATTTAAATGTTTTATGCACTAAACCAATTAAAAAGCTGACAAAGAGTTTTAAAGTTTTAATTTTTACTGCAACAGCAAAACGTTCTTACCGAATACAGTAAGTAATTATAATTTACAATAATTTACTGTTTCACTGTATCCAAAAATTTGACATGCTCATTTGAACAGATATTTATGACATGATATTTCAAAAATTCCTTACTCATTACATTCAGATACAATTTATAACCTCCAATTACTTTCATAATTTCCTGTCTGCGCTATTGACAAAGAAACGTAATGATATTAAAATGAGCTAAAGCAGTTCCATTCTAACATTATTGCAATCGGTCACTTTTCTTCAGTTAATTCAGTTCAGTTCATGGGTAATTCAGGGTACTTTTTTATGCTTTTAAAATGTGTATATGTGTTTTTTTATTTTAGCGTTAGATTGCATTAACCTGCTTGCGTAAGATAACTGCGAAACATTGCAGTTGCAACAGCAGTGTGAAACGTGATTCCTCGTGCAAAAATCTTAAAATCCGTGCACAAAATCTTAAAAAAAACGTGCAAAATGTAATGAATGATACCATTTTTTTACTTTTAATATCATGAAAAATGATACCTGTGCTTTAATTTCATTAAGCCAGCTCCATTTGTTTTATACAATAAGATACCAGAAAATAACTTTTAACGTCATATAAATTATTTCTATGAGAAAAAAAAAGAAAAACACAATTTAGACAAAAATTACTGTCTGATACTTAGTATCGCTAGTGAAAAGGTTAGAAGACGGTATAGAAAAAAGAAGTAAAACAGAAAATGAGAAAAACAAAAATGCACTAATAATTAGCATAGTCTAAATTAAAAAAATTTCAAGTAGCATCATAAATTAATATGTTTAAAATCTGTTGAGTATATAAAAAAAACTTTTGATTTAGAATGACACGCGGTAGTGATTGATCTAGAGTTTAGTTTAATGCATATCCACTAGTCTACTGACGTCATACTGTTACTACAAATTAACGAAGTGCTTAAATAGCAAGGTCTTGGGCGTAATGAGGAACAATGAGGTGCAAGGAATTCTTCATTGCCCTTACTCCTACGCATCTAAGCTACTAGAAGAGGAATCATAATTTCTAAGAACTTAGCTGAGATGTCATAGAAAGGTCTTAATCTCCGGCAGTTGTCATTGTTTAATGGATTACGATTATTTAAGTATCATTTTGCTTCGATGATACGGAATAAATTTATATGCGCAGCTTCAAAACTGAAATAATAGCAGAACAAATTCATGCTATAAAAGAAGCATTTTCATCAAACAGTAGCCCGCAGAAAAAAAAAGAGAGAGAATAGTGATCCAGTGAAATTTGTCGAAAAATATACCCGTTTACTGCAACCGAATTCGGGTAATAAGTAATATTATGTTGGTTAGCGAGCTATGTTTTGTATGATATGGTGGCAAAAAGATTATATTATTTTCATGATTGTCCACAGTAAATGAATCTTAAGATTTAACTTTAAGATCTTTGAACCGTCAATAGAAGTCCTAGACTACATACCGTATTTGCCGGCGTATAAGACGAACATTTTTCTTTGAAAATAGGTCTGAACAACCGGGTGCGTCTTATACATCGATACTCAGTTTTTGATTACCTTAATTTCTGGAAATTTCTTCTATTTGGAGTTACACGATTTTTTTCTTGTTTCCTTGCGGACTGTGGGAGTATTACAATTACGTAGTGTTCAGTGAATGCGCATGCGCTGACATCGATGATCACACTGGATGATACAATTTGTTGTATGAGGACTCAGATGCTGATTTAGAAGAGAATTCAAGTGACATTTCAATTAGCTCTGGATATTAGTGTCTGGGTTCTGACGAAGAAGATTAACCAGTTCGCCGTTAGGAAAATCGCAAACATTTCGTGCCATTTTTCGCATTCAAAGGTAAACTTTTTGTGTTTAAAACTGGGCTCAGAGTATTTCCCTCTTTCACCACCTGTGAAAGACTATTTAGAAGTTCTGTTCAAATCAGATTGAACAGCGTACCTGTCACACTGAAGGATGGTGAATTACCCCAAAAACTATTAGAAAAGCTAATGTCGAGTATCGACAGATGATGCAAAGCAACTGCTGTAGTTAGGGGAGGTCATATCCCATACTAAGGCTCTGAGAGTTTTTGTTCTTCTTTTTGACCAGACAGTTTATTGTATCAACGCCTTTATATTCGTTCCGTACTGTATGCGTCCTGTTCATTTTTTGCTACGGTACTTTCCTCATCCTTTAAATGCTACATTTTGCCTCTGTAGTAGGAATTTCATGCCTTCCGGTTGATATTTTGCGGAACTACGTCTCAAATCGGAAACTTTACCTAAGTTTCGCACACTAGTGTATTTTCGTTCTCTATCACTAGTGTGCGAAACGTAGGTAACGTTCTTTCGCACATTAGTGTATTTTCGTACCTCGTTTAATTCATATATGACGCTTTTGGCATACATGTTATATAAAGATCAAGTAAAAGTAATATTCTTAAGTTGCAAGTAATATGCCAAGTGGAGCCAAATGCTCAAATGGTGCAAGTTTACTTAAAAATCACCATCATTTTCTGTGGATTTGTAAGTTTTATCTGTATTTCGTTGTTGGTAAGTTTAAGAGTAAAGTAAGAAAAACATTGCTGTTAAAAACAACTGCTACATTTTCAAAAAAAAAAAAAAAACTTTTCGTGTCTACTGTATTTTTATAAATAATACCATTAATTTGTATGAATTCACTTTTAATCGTTTTTATTTTTATGAATGTTTACAATTAATTTGCCAAGAACCTTTTCATATGATTATATTTGTTAGAAATACTTAGTTATTTCTCTACTATCATATATCACACCCCGCTTAATTTATATTCTACTGTAAGAGGCATAAGGTGGTTTTCAAATAGGAGAAGTGAAAAATGTGCAATGCTCTGGCCGAGATTCGAACCTGGATCTGTCGAATAGGCGCCGAGTATGCTACCGTCACACTACAAATGAATGCAGAAAGAAGGGAGAAAATGGTCCCTTTTAAAGGGAGACTGAAGATTAGGGCATCTAATCGCGAAATCCTAGTGGTGGCGAATTATTACCTTCTCTTAGTTCGGGCGAAATTGTAGAATCATTAGATTATTTTTGAAGCAGGAGGCTATGTTAATCTAATCGTCTTGAAAGCCGTCATTGCAAACGTTCTAAACTATTTTATGCTAGAACGTAAGAAAAGTCATTATAATTTTTCTAAGTATTATTTGAAAGATTAATTTTTTGCATAATATGTAAACAATTAATTTCTGATGTTAGAGTCTCTTGCAAGCTGAAATAGTTTAACATTAACCATATTGTTTACTGCAGAGAAATTTCATCTGACGTGTTTAAAAGATTAATAAAAATTTAGGATATTAAGGTAATAAAATTCGCTCTATCTAAATTTATGTAAAAACAGGTATTATTTTAAAAGTGCTAATTCGTGATTATTAGTTTTATAAAATTCTCGGCCATACAGTTAAAAAATTACTTTTATGGGCACTATAAAATAAAATACTCATAAAATCACTGATCAAACATTTATGTAAAGAAAAGATGTCTAGATAAAATCAGGCATTCGCAAAGAAATAGGTACAAAAGTGGATGGAACATATATATTTAATCTCCAGAATGAAAGACAAGACAGCCTATGATATCCTTAAATCACGAACATTCTAGCCTTACACATAAAGCAAAAATAACTTTCACAAGAAATGGATTTCCCTTGAGAAACTTTGCTCTAAGCAGTTTCTTTGCTTTATTAAACAAACAGAAGCAGAAGCTTACAGAAAATCAACGAACGCTGTCTAGCTTATCTCATAATGACTTCGGGTTTAACCGTTTTGATAAGTTCCGAAATAACTAGAATAGCTGTTATTGATAATTGGCTTTTAAAAGATAAAAACCGAAAAATTAAGTTCTTTTTCTCAATTAGCTCGATGTTTACTTATCTTAGACGAAAACATATCGTAGTTCAGGAAAGAACACAGTTACAATTAAATCCAATTACAACATTAATGTTTGATTGTTTTTTTGTTTAGGATAATTAAAAAATTCAAATGGGGACAAACGCAAGTTGGTGAATAAATAAATGACTTTTCTCCTTGAAAACTGAAGTTTTATGCTTTTTGTAGTGCAACTTGTTTTTTTATGGATAAGCCTTAAAATGCATGTAATTTTTCATTTTTACTTCCTACTATTTTCACTTTTTTTTTTTTTTCATTTTATTTCCTTTTCATTTTTACTTACCTTAGTACTGTAATCACGAAAAATTCCAGGTATCATATTCAACGAAAATACCCATTTTGACCACTATCGGATGCGTTTTAACGATGTTTTTGTGTGACATCTGTACGTAAGGACAAAACAAATTATAAAACTGATTTAAAATGGATTCAGAAGAAATTTTTTCTTGGCGTCTTTACGTACGTACGTGAGTATGTATCTCGCATAACTCAAAAACGAGTAGCCTCAGAACGTAGAAAATTTGTATACAGGACTGCTATAACATGTACTAGTTAGCACCTCCTACTTTATTGCAATCAGCATCCCCAAAAGTGTATATATTATATACATAACCACTGTGTTACACGGCTCAGTGAGCTCAGTTCTTTTATTCTTATATGTTGTTAAATTGTGCATTAGTTTCTTTGAAAATGATCGAATAATCTTATTCTTATCTTCCGGTTAAGGTTTTTTTCAAGCAATAGTTGAAGAATTATCGACAATTTAAAAGTTGTTTAAGTGCGGCTAAGCCTAATTTTTTTTACCATAGCAGCCATAGTTGTTTACATTTGAAGATTAGCAGAATAGCGAATTAAGTCTTTCTGCACCTTTAGTGTCTTTTTGCCGAGTGAGACCAAAAGGAAACTTAGTTTTGTGCATAGAAAAATCATCCTTGTTGCCTGCTGGCCGAATTGCTTGTTTTTAAGAAGAAACTGTAATTTTAATTGTAAAAATTGTTTTTATTTGTTTTACCTGTATTTGGTGTTTTACGTTTTTCTATATCTTTCAATTTTTAATGACGATATTTTGCGTTTTTATGTATTTTTGCCTTGCCGGTAAGTGATAAATGAATTAATGGAATGAAAAATACATCTCTAATGAAATTCGAAGAAATAAGTTTAAATGAAATTCGTATAATTTAATATTCTGTACAAGGAAGTCATGTGGTGTACACATCAGATATTTTTAGGTAGGAATTTTAATATATATGATATATTATACTGCTATATATCAACTACGTCTAACTATGTTCAGCGAATATTGATATTATCTCAGAAACCGTTATGGAAAAGCGAAAATAAATATTGTAGAACAAATAATATTACAATTTACGTACATCTAATACATCAAGGTGCACACAATGTTCAGAATTTCTGAATTTCCATTTATGTGTATTTTCACTATCATATACTTCATCGTATTCATTAAGTCCCCACAGTAATTTTTAAAATGTTTTTATACTTCCAATAAAGCAAACAGTTTCAGAACAAAAATAAGCTCCCGCGGAAAAGAAAACAGTAGTTCCGAAATTTATAGTTTACCATGCGTTTCGAAGAAGAGGAAAACACTTCAAAAGTAAAATGCTGCTAGCAAACAGTGCGGAGACAAAAGATTAAGAGCCGTTTTCTTGTCTTCAGAGACCGTCTGAGAACTTCTTTAGAACATAGAATATACCCCAATGAATTAATGTAAACAAAATGATCGAAGAGAAGTCCCGTTTGAGAAGAACATACTGCTGAAACCCATTTCTTATTTTCTGTGTTTGGCATCATCTTGTTTTCCTTGGATTTAGAATTATCTCCAGCCACAATTCTTGTCTTCAAAGTTTGACACGGATGTTTTCTTTTATTTGTATTTGAAAGACTTGCATTTGTATTTGTGTCGTCATTAGTTATGTTTCCACCTGGAGAAAGTTTGTTTAGAAAGAAAAATACTTGAAACTACAAATTAAAAAAGTAAATTTTTTACTAAATACGGTTAGCTTGAAAAAAACTTGATGTTTTCATAGGCTGTATAACTATATATAATTTCATTGTCTGTATTCTTTGCTTGCCGATGGGAGTAAATATAATTTCTCAATAGTTGAAGAGGAACACTGAACATTTATCATACTGAATGACATAATGCAAATAGGTTCAAAAGATTAGATTATGGAACAACACGCGAGGGCTATCTGCCTAAGCGCAGAATGCATTTCTGGAAGATATTTTAAGAGAAACTCTCTAGTGCTCATACTGCACCAGGGAAAAACACGGAAACTTCCATGCAGACGTACTGCCCACCGGGATTTGAATCCGGAATTCTTGTCTTCAAAGTTTGACACGGATGTTTTCTTTTATTTGTATTTGAAAGACTTGCATTTGTATTTGTGTCGTCATTAGTTATGTTTCCACCTGGAGAAAGTTTGTTTAGAAAGAAAAATACTTGAAACTACAAATTAAAAAAGTAAATTTTTTACTAAATACGGTTAGCTTGAAAAAAACTTGATGTTTTCATAGGCTGTATAATAAAACTGTTTAATAAAAATTTCATAGGCTGTATAATAAAACTGTATAATAAAACTGTTTCATAGGCTGTATAATAAAGGCTGTTTAATAAAACGTGCAATATATTGAATGCTGATTGTTCTTTTATTATGGTTTGCAACACTGCAAAATGAGAGTACTTAACTTCAAAATCACGATCGCCCTTTTTATCTTCAATACTTCGGATTTCAGTCCAAAGTGATAAAGCAGGTTTCATACCTATATATTAACAAATTACTAATTAGGCAAATTTATTTATATTCATTTGAAATTTTTCAATTTTTTTATTTATGCTCATTATTGTTGATATCTTTCTGAATTTGCTCCATATCCATCAGGGATTTTTGTATACGTTGTCCGTATGAAATGGTTACCAAACTGTGAAAGGAAATAGCTGATATATTTCGAGTACACGCAGTTAAAAATTTTGTTCTGAAATGCTCATACTTCGGCCCACGAGCGGCCGAACTGGTTAAAGCCACTCAACACTGGTAACTCGAACTGGGGTTAGCGTTCTGTTATACCTGCTGGCTGTATGAACGCTTTCGTATTTTTCCCCATGTGTAACGTGGATACACGCCAGATTCCCATAGAAAGTCCTTGACGGGGCATCCCTCCCTTTTTGGTGTAGTTCCAAAAGGCGGAGCAAGTAATAAATAAAAAATGCCCATACCTCTATAAATATTCCCAATTTTCATTTTGAACTTCAATTTAATATTTCTCTTTAATATTGTTATAAATCCGTTAAATCTGAACACTCTTAAAATCTGCATGTTATAAGAGGAAGGGGGCAACGGAACTTTAAAAAGTAACCTTTATATCTTCGTTAATATACATGTTATTTTTACGAAAGTGTAAAATTTACAGATCATTTCCTGATTTTATGGTACAAGAGGATCAAACATTTTTTCTTAATTATTTTTTGTTGGTCTCTCACCCACTCGTGGCTTTCAAGAATGTTACCTAAATGATCACAGTTACAGAACAATTTTTAAAGCATTTCCCTCAAAAATTTGCAAACATGTTAAAAATCCAAAGAATTCGAAGTCTTTTGGCCGTATAATGTACAGGCATTAGTTATAGAAAGATGATGGTTCGGTTTATTTAATTATGGCACAACCCTCAAGGGTTATCTGCCTAATAGAAAGATGTCTTCGTGAAGGACTTTCTAAGGGAAACTGGCTCGTATACACGTTACACATACGAAAAATCCACAAAAACGCCCATGCAGCAAACGCGATCGCCCGGATTGGAACTGCGGACCAAACTATTAGTAGTCAGCGCCTTTATCTTTCGTCCGCTGGTGAACTGTATAAAGATGACATAGTTAATAAGAGAATAAAATGAGAATGAAAAAAAAATGGGTAACTTCATACAAAAACGTTTAAAGAATCTCAGAAAATTTCTTAAAATATGTATTGTTAAAAGTTTTCTATGTGACTTTGTAGATATATTTTCGTTTAACTTACAGGGAAAGCAGACATAAAAGCAAAAGAAAATTACTGTATCATTACATCCTGTACTCAACATATTGTAATTTTTACCGGTAACATAATGTAATATACGAGTGTCCTGCAACCCTCCTGGCAGATAATAATCGTCCTCATGGTTAACGCAGCACATCCAACATAGACAAACAAAAATACAGTTAAAAGATTAAATCAAAATATTAAAACAGAAATACAGTTACAAACAACAAACCAAAATTCGCAGTATTTTTCTATTACCATTTGTAAAGTTCATCAAATCCTTTGCAAATCTCATCAAATCCTCTTCATTGCGACAGTAGAATTCCTTTATGTTACCATGTTTTTCCCTAACATGTCGCAATATAACGCAGTCTTCGACGAAATGTCGCGCATTGCCTTCGGCACTACAAAGACTATTATTTTGTAAAATTAAATCTTTTCATGTACTCCGGAAAGCGCCCGTGTCCAATAATTATTTGATTGTAATCAAAATCACGTATCATTCTCATATTTTTAGAAACTTCAAAGTTCACCAAATAATCTTTCCTTTTTTCCGGAATGTTCCCTTTTCTCTTTCCAGCAATCATAATAGAAATCCTTGATTTTACCAATTACAATTCTTTTTTATGCTTGAATATCGAGCGCATCCCCGGCACTACCCATAGCAGCTTCTTTGGCCAATATATCGGCCCCCTCATTGCCTATTACACCAATATGGACTTTCACGTAGTCCATTTTCACTTCATGTATATTCTCAACTTTTACAAGGAGATCTTCTATATCCGAGACCAAAATATTAGTGTTATTAACATCTGCTACTGCTTTCAATCAAGATCATGAGTCTGTATACATATATATATATATTAATAAATGTTTTTACAGTCAGGTTTTCATCAATCCATTTAAGAGCAAATATGATAGCAGCCAATTCGGCTTGAAAAACCGAATTGTAAGGTTCAAATCTAATTTTTCCATAGTCTAGTTCTGTACCAAACAAGTAAACTATATATACTGCACCAATTCCATAGTCATAACCCGAACAGTCAGTAAATATATCCAATTCTCCTACGCAAGCATCTGGTCTCCGATATTCCACTGCTTTTCTTAATGCAGGATATATACTGTTAAAGACAAATTTATTAATTTTTACTGATAGAGGATGGAACCGAAATAATTCATATTTCTGATAATCGGCGATTTAATATTTTATTTTTCTAGAATAATAATGCTATAGGGAATTTCCTTACTACCAACCTCTATATCCTTGTTTTCAAGTTAATTAAAAGTCAATTAACTTAGTGAAAATTTAATAATAAATAAGTCCCTTTCTCGGCTCCTACAGTATAACTCGCTTAATTTGCAATCAAAGAGAAGATATAACTTAATACACCATAATGTTAAACAAACAAATATTAACCATATAATTTCAAGCATAATATACATATCTAAAGCTTAGTAACTAACATGTTTTTAACCAGGTTTGTTAGCAATCCAAGTAAACGTGAAAGAATATTTCGGCCTAGTAGGAATAAAAGAATGTTTTAAATATTGATTTTCTTCCCCCTTTCTCTCTACACACACACATATATATACATGTAATAATAAAATTCCATAGTCAAGAATACACTTAAATTTCTAACTGTATGTTCTTTTCATTTTTAATGGCGACGTTCTCTAATTTGAAAGTACGTGGAATTAAATCCACAGCCCCGTAGTCAAGTTGTTTTTCCCGCCTTTTCTACAAGTACTGTTATAGAATGTTCTGGAAATATTTAAAGCGAACTGGATTGGCTGACGAGGCTGACGTCATTTCGTGGAAGATCCCCCTTTCCAGAGGCTATAAAAGGACTCGAAAAAGAATATTGGGGGCTCTTTCTTAAATGTCACGATGCAGTAAACTTCATACAAAAAGTTATTAGTAGTTCTTTTTTATTTACTCCGGATATCTGATTTGTAACTGCTATTTCTCCTGACCAATAATAAATGGATCCTGTTTTTTAAACTTATCGTCTGATAATTTAAGCTACGACCACATTTATGATTCTTCACCAATCTATTTATTCCGGACAAAAGCTGGTACATCACATATATATATATATATATATTTACATTCAAGTTATTTAAAAACATCTTTCGAAATAGAACTTACTAAGTATGAATTCACTCTTTTCAGATCGTTCTACTATAATTAATCTTAGGAGATAATATAATCAATATTATTTAGTAAATAAATTATTATTAACTTACTTTGCAGCAATTGCGCAAGTAGTTGAATAACTTAATTTCGCACTAAATGAATTTAACATCATACAACATGTTATATGTATATATATGTGTACATATATTTCAATACATATTTAAAACTCTGAAGGCGATTTGAGGAACTAGAAATTCATTTAATAATAAGTTTTTTAAAAACTATATATATATATATATACCTTTGTGAAACATTTCTTTTTCCGAAATCATATAGATAACTTACAGATATTTCACTAAACCGTTTGTATAATTTTGCTTAAGTATGGTTTGTGCAACAAATGAAGATTCCTGTTTCTTTGTCTTCAGGTTTTTCTAAACTGGACACACAGAAGAAAATAATGATTATAATATTAATTGCTGTTTGTTTATTAAAAAAGGTTCATAAATTTACTACTGCCACTTAGGTTAATAAAGTAATTTTTGTTATAATATGAATTATTACAGTTCATCAAAGCACTTATAAACTTGATATGTGTAAACTCTATTGTCATACTACGAGCAATCATAATTATGATGGACATCAGTATGATCATTATGGGGACAGTTGCTATAGCACCATTAACAATCTCCTAAAAGGAAATGATTACACTGATTCAAAAATTTGAAGGAATAAAAGTCGCTTTTCGATATCACTTATCTTAACAAGGACTATAAAACTAGAATATCATTAGTAATTTAAGAGTTCTCGTATCTCCAAAATTAGGGAAAATACCGCATATTCTAGAAAATACTTTAACATTTGCAGAACCGTCGTATAGTAAGACATTTAAGTTTTCACAAAAAGTTTTTAACACCCTCAAGATTTTCTATTAGTTTCGCTCACAAGAAGTAGGTTAATTAGCTTTCTCTTTGAAAATTTTTCTTTTGAGAATGCACGCCTAATTTAGAAAGACTTTGAATAATTTACAAACAGCAGAATACTCTGCTGGTAGGGGAAAACTCCTTTTCTGTAGCATTCCTTTCTCTTTGACGCTTCCCTTTTCAGTACAGAGACCCGATTCTTGGAATTATTTAGACGTTTTCTACGCTACAAACTTTCTTAAAAGTTGTAACCATCTATAATGCAAAGCAATTCTCAATGTATGTTTTTATGTTTAAATACGTAAGGCAAATGTATAAAGTAATGAAAAGTATGGTAAAATGTAGTGTATGGTAAAACGCACATTGTAATTCAGGGAAATGTACAAAAGTAAGGTATCATATATAATGAGTGACGTAATATAAGGCACAGTATAGCGCAAAGTATGTATTATAGCGTATTATATGTATTATTGTAGTATGTATTGTAATATGTATTATTGTAGTATGTATTGTAATATGTATTATTGTAGTATGTATTATAAGTATGTATTGTATACAATATATAATTGTATATATTGTAATGCTTATACCTATGCATGTTTATGTAGGTAATATCCAAGAATGCCTAGCAGGTCATCGTCATGTAAGTCCTATGTAACAATAACAACAGTCTGTCATACCATGTTGACAAAGTCCTTGTATGGCCATATATTGATTGATATTGTTTCAATAAATGCTGGGCCCGGGCGATTGGATGAGGGTGAATTCCCGGGGGCATATTGGTCTGTTCGAATGCCCACCGGATGCTCTAGGCGCTGGATCTGGGAGTCTTGTGCAAGGCTATGATGGACCTTATCTAGAGTTGGCCAGTTGGTGTAGCCACACCAACTGGCCAACTCTAGATAAGGGTGGACGTGGTGCTCTATTGATTAACCTAATGGCAAAGGAACAGTGCCCACGTCCTCCGTCGCTTATCGCTTATTATGCAAAGCAGCTGTTTTTGTTGCGAATATCAGAAGCTAGAATCAGACTAATGCATAAGTGTCGTATCTTTAATATTTTCATTCATGTCAGGACACTTCGGAATATTTTTTGCTAACCAAAATCACCTAATCATTGCTGTTAATTTAACGTTATAACGTAAAAATTATTTTTAAATTTCCAATGGCAAGGAGCTTGACATATAAAAAAGAATATTTAAAATACATAATATAAAATACATAAACAAAATATAATACATACATACATCCTATACAATAAATTATGGAGTACTATAAGCGTAAACTTTTAAACGAACTTCGCTTAAAAGGAACGAAGAAGAAAAAATAGCATTCAATCGTTAAGCCAGTCATTTCGAAATGTTTAAAAACGATTTTCTTCTATTTCTTCATTTATTAGAGTTAAATATATATTTATGATGAAAATAAATCTCTGAATATTTCGTTCAAAACAGTTATATATGAAATAAATCTCCGTTCAAAAGATGAATTCATATATCTACGTTTTTGATGCACTGCATCAATTAAAACTCAATTTTGTTACCAAAACAAATTGCCTGAAATTTTCTGAGCTGCTAAAATTGAAGACACTAATGATTCAAACAAATTATAAAATATTTTTCGTTTTATCACTACTGAATTTCTATCGCTTCATGAGAATGTTTATCAGTGGCAACCACTGATGTTTTCCAGTAGTTTCAGAAATTAAAATCTTAATGTTTACTAGTAAGACATCACATAATTTTTAAATTAATGCTTTATAAGTTGCTTACTACTTTTTAAATCACAGTATTATTTATTTTTGCCAAGTTTGTTTACATTCAAAAGACACTGGTCCAGTAACTTATAAAAGATAATGATAATAAAAAAAGTTAGGCGTCCTTTATAATTTCAAATCCATATTTTTAGCAGTACTATATGCATTGATTTCGACCTAGTTAGTTCGGGTAAACGTGGTTCTATTGCGTAGGAACAGAATTTGAATTTTTTGAAATTTGTAGGAATTCCGCTCTTTTTAGGAACGAAGAGATAAAATATTTTTTAAACAGACTGGTTAAGGATTTAGAAAGGGTTTTTAATTAGTACCCATTACGAATTGTGCTTTAATTGAGAGTGATTGCATTGAAATGGGACACTAATATAATTTAAAGTTAATTTGACATACCTAGGAATACTTCATTCGACATATCATGCAACAGTGCACTCTGATTGGCTCAAACTCTTACATGAAGCTGGAAAATTCACTTAAATATTCAGGAATAAATATCGTTGTAAACCAAATATATTTAGTAGCACTGACATCCAAAAGTTAAGCAAGCAATGCAAGTTAGCAATTTTCGAAAGCGTAGTTGAATTTGAGATATTAAAATCTCTGCGGATGTAGATGGCAGAATGTAGATATCGCATGGTACGGCTAATTATGATTGACTGTCCCAAAATATGCTAATTGGGCAGTTATTGAAAATGCCAGCATTCCGAAGGTTTTAAGGAGGTCAACTGAAATGCTGATGCGGAGTGTTTATTACATTCGAAGGATGAGTTTCGGTAATATTTGTGTTTCTACGGCTGAAACATTTCAGTCTAACTATCTCAAACTGGAGCAATGTTCTGTTCATGGAGGAGTGCAGATATGTCCTAGAATCAGATAATAAGCGGATAGAGATCTGCACAGAAAGCGGAGCACGGAGTCAGGACCAGAGTATCATCGAATATTACGCATTCAAAAAAAAAAAAAGAAAAAAAAAAAAAAGAACATGTAGCAACATTATGGTGTGCGTTTGAATTTCAGTCGGATGGTAATTAGGAAATATTGAAAATCGAAAGCTAAGTTAGGTGAAAACAGTAAAGTCTACGCCTTCTAAACAGTTTTAATTATGAAAGCGTGTATTCGTTGTTTCAGAAAATGATGTTTCGAAAATAAGATGAAATGAAATAGGCGGGATCGATTGGGGGGGGGCAGAAGAGGATGTAACCAATGTAATTTTGAGCAGAGGATGAATCGGCACTAAACCATACTTATGATCAAAGGGTGCGTTATACTTAGATAAGTAGAAAAAATCATCAGACAACTGACCCATTCGAGTTGAACTTTTCACAAATCCGAGAAATTACAAAAAAGTCGATATCAAAGAATTTAACGGTATCTTAAATAGATTATTTTGTTTCAAGTCGGTCAAATGCACGTCAGCGTAGAGAATAACTCAGTCATCTCCTTGAACTACAATTGATCTTATCTAATCAAAATTAACTATTTGAAAAATTTCTACCAACAGTTAAAATCGTCTAATCAAAGGCTTCAGAAAGGTGTGTTAAACTAATACTTTATTTGCATATTTGTAGAGTGTAATTACTAATTTTTCGCATCATGTTATGTTTGCATGTTTCTTTCTTTCTAAAAACTGTAGTTAAGTTTCACCTGATGAATCTGAAACACACGTCTAGAAACGCGTACTTTTAGAAAACAGTGTTGGTGATTAGAATAAAAATCCATCAATACTGGGATATTAGAACTGCGTAAGATCTTTAACTAAAATGCTGATGGAATCAGCAAAGTATACTCGTGTTTCTCTCTATAACCATAGATCTGTCAGAAGTAAGAAAGACAGCGAAAATAATATCCTTTTGCATATTTGATACATATGGTGATTGGATTTTGGATACTGAGGTTCGTGTGAGAAAAAATATACGTCTGCGCTGATTATTTATTTGAAATTAATAAAGAATTACAATATAAGAAAACGGAAAAGAACTTCAGCATTAAATAACGATATTTTATCTGTTACTTAGAATACCAGTGTTCATATCATTTGAAAATCCGTACAATGTTGTATATATTCTCCCCTGAAAGCTGAATAGAAGAAATGTTTCAAATGAGTGACAACTTGGCACGATGCTGATTTTAAACTTAGAATCAAAGAGCGCATCTCTGGTGATGCTGTCACATGGCTTGTTTCCTGGGCGATATTCTTATTTACGTTTATTTTACACAAGGCCGATTCGAATCCTTCATGCATTTTATTTGAGGTTCTAACACATTTTAAGAATGAAGAAGATATTTCAAATGTAGGCCGAGAATGCTGTCAACTAACTCAAATTTATTTTTAGGCAGATATTAAAATGCGCTGCTCATTTAAGATGACTGAATAAAATAAAACAGGAAGCATGACATAACTGTCGGTTTAACTGAATTTATTTAATATTGAAATTTGTTATTTTGCTGAATATTGCTATTTACCATTGCTGCAAACTGTAATAAATAAATTTGTTATGACTTTAATTTTTCATACTCTGATGACATACATTGCAGAGACATTAGGTTGTAGGGTTTATATTTATTTTAACTAACATTTATTTTAAGCTATCTTTCCTGTCAAGCCTTTACTTTCCCCTAGAATTGCCAATGCCAAACAGAGTATGTAAACTGTAGTAGAACGCGCAGTATATTCAAACTTTAGCAGAAGTAAGTTGAGTTTAAATAGAAGGGAAACGAGATTGTATGTTTTCTTCTTGAATCGCTAACGTGAAGGTTGCTAGGTAGAAATTTAAGAACCGCGCGTTTCGGCCTGTGTGCCTATCTCGACAGTTCGTTGAATCTTTCAACTGCTTAATCAGAAAGCTTGCTGAATCTCAGCTGTATTTTAGAACGCGATTAAATTAGTTACGATTTCAGAGCCTCGTAGGTAATGATCTAGTTGTTTATTCATCCTGTCATTAATTTTTAGTTTCACAGATCTGTTTTTGTTGAACTGCCGAGTCGGCGTAGTTTGTGAGCGTCAAGTGAACGCAGCTGTTATTTCTAAAGTGGAATAAAAAGGGATTTAAACCCTTCTTACGAGTTTGTGTAATTTACAGTTCATAGCAGTCACTACCATAGCTGCTGACAAGCTGGGGCCACGCAACACTACAAGGTTAATTGGGAAAGCCGGAGAGATGAAAAATATGCAACGCCTTTGCCAGGAATCGAATCACGAACCTCTGGAATACCGGCCCAGCGTGCAGAACTACTACGCCACGAAGGCACGCTAAGAAGGCGGGATAAACACCTTATATACTCCCCCTTTTAAAGGGCTACTGGGGTTTTTAGGGGACCCAATCGCCAAATCCTGGGTGTGGAGAGTCATCTCCCACAACCCTTTTAGTTAGGACGCCATTGTAGAGACATTACGCTAATTGGAGAAGCTGGAGAGATGAAAAATATGCAACGCCTCGCCGGGAATCGAACTACGGACCTCTGGAATACCGGCCCAGCATGCAGAACCACTACACCATGAAGGTAGGCTAGGAAAGGGAGAAATACCTTATATACTCCCTCTTATTTTAAAGGGCGACTGGAGTTTTAGGTGACCCAATGGTCAAATCCTGGGTGCGGAGAATCCTCATCCAACATCCTTTTAGTTCGGGCGCCACTGTAGAGACATTAGGTATATTTTTGGAAGCAGGAAAAATGAAAAATAGCAAACGCCTTCACCGGGAATCGAACCACGGACCTCTGGAATACCGGCAAAGCGTGCAGAACAACTACACCACGAAAGCACGCTAAGAAGGCGGGAAAAGCATCTTATAACATGAAAGAGAGCAAGAATATATTTCTTAGAGACATTACATTCATTACTTCAGTATAGCGAATTTACGCTATTTTATTCCATTCATGGAAACATTAACATATTTTGCACTTTTTTATCTTTAATAATTTGCAAAGAATACTAAATTATATTATTTTATTATGCAGTGACTGCTAAATTTTATTTTGACCCATTTCATGCTATGCTTTCTTACTTCCTTCCGGTAGTATCATGGCGGGAATTAAAGAAACAGCTTTAAAAACTCATATAACTTAAATGATTCCGCAGCTCAAAAAATGGGACTTGCACAATATTTGTATTTTGTCATGTCTGAGATATCCTGCAAATGAAGAATTGTCTATTTCTGCAAAAAATGAATTTAATTAAAAATTAAGCTTCACTATTTATTTTGACTGCTAAATTTTTGAAACTACCTCAAGCACGCTGATATTTCTATGAGGATTAAAAAAGTCTTAAGTATTAGTAAAAAGGAAGTAAATTAGATAAATCTGCATTTTATTTTATCACGGAAAAATGACTTAATAAACTGTGCGATAACAGAAAACTATAAAAACATCACTTTCATTTACATCTTCTTTAATGTACGGTAATAAAAGTAATCTGACGTTAACAATATATTTAATAAAAACGTAGTTCTTTAATTAATCAAGAATTGCACTGCATTTGTATCTAACTTTTATCTTAATAATCTTTAACTGTAGTTTTCTTTGCAACTAGAAAAGGATTTCCTGCCATAAATCGTAAACTTTTATAATTATTCGTAAAATCCAAACGTAAGCAAATCGGAAGCATCAATAATCTAGTTTAAATTTCCAGCATGTAAGTTAAACTAAAACAAATCATGTAACTGTATATTACCTTTCATGCATGAAATGAATGGTTATGAACGGAATAGAGGATCACTCTATTCCGTTCTATATATTAGGATACTTAGGATTCTACTATTACTTAGGATTCTATATATATAGGACTATTACCTACTATATATAGGACTATTACTTAGGATTCTATATATTAGGAATACTATATAGGATTCTATATATTAGGATATATATTAGGAATACTATATAGGATTCTATATATTAGGATATATATTGGGAATACTATATAGGATTCTATATATTAGGAATACTATACTTAGGATTCTATATATTAGGAATACTATACTTAGGATTCTCTATATTAGGAATACTATACTTAGGATTCTATATATTAGGAATACTATATAGGATTCTATATCTTAGGAATACTTAGGATTCTATATATCAGGAATACTATAATTCAAATATATAGGACTATTACTTAGGATTCTATATATTAGGAATGGAAATAGAGGATCACTGGTTTGAGTATTAGAATTTTCTCATTTTTAAATGATTTGAAGATAAAACTAAATCAAACAATGACGCTATTTTTACCTTATTTCGCATAGTACTCATATAATAGAATATTAGTTTGTCTTCACATAAGATGGAGTATTGCTTATTTTTGTAAATTTATTGAGCTGTGATTTTATATGGGTACGCTACAAATGTACTGGTATGCGGTTATGGCTTTCCACATTTTTGAATTTATATTACGACTTTGGTTCACAAGTAGACGAGTGTAAATGCGACCATTAAAGTTTAGCAAATCGGCCCTGCTTCGAATCCTAGCCAACACGACGGATGAATGGACATTTCCGTAGTTTCCTCCAAGTGTAGCAAATTATTTTTCTAGTAAGCCTTCCTTGAAGTCAAAAATTTATTGAGCTGTGCTTTTCTATAGGTGCGCTACAAATGCACTGGTGTGCGATTACGGCTTTCCACATTTTTGAATTTATGTTATGACTTTGGTTCACAAGTAGACAAGTGTAAATGCGACCATTAAAGTCTAGTAAATCGGCCCTGCTTCGAATCCTAGCCAACACGACGAATGAATGGACATTTCCGTAGTTTCCTCCAAGTGTAGCAAATGATGTTTCTAGACAGCCTTCCTTGAAGTCATCTCTCCTCTTAAGCAGAGAGCCCTCGAGTTTTTTGTCGTAGACAAACAGATACTTTGTTTTATAAAAGACCATTACGAATATGAATTTGCTTTGGAAACGTAAGTCTTGATTTCTAAACATAGATGCATGTACATGAGTAAACACCAACATGTTTTGACGAGATTTCATTAGATCTGAAGTTATTTTAAATTGTACATTTTTCCCACATTTTCCGTTGAATTTTACGTTCTCAGGCTTTACCGAGGAAGCAGGTTCAGAGTTGTTACGTATTATTTTGATATTATGTATGAAATATACATTAATATTAGAAACTGAATCGGAAACATCAAATGTCACAGTATTAAATAAGTATAATACGAGGCCACTAAACACGCTATCGGAAGCTGGTCATCAATATTCAAACCAGTTTATTTCTACAAAAACAAGCAAGTAAAATTCTGTACTGAAAGGCCACTTGCTTCTTTTAAGGCCTTGCATCACGTAGAAAACATTATGTCTATGCCTGAGAATAAATTTATAAAAGTCCCGAGAGGAACCTCACTCTTCACTTGAGGTTTCCCACCCACTCTCGACTGACGAAAGGATTCCAGTAGCCCAATGTATTTAATATATTACAGCCGCTGATACAGAGTCATAAAAAACATGTTATCAGGTATATTCATCACACGTCAAAAACGCGAAAGTTTTTCTTTCTCTTGATCCCTCTTAAAAACTTCGAGGGTGTAGAAGTAGGTTATATTTTAAGAATATCAAAGTCAGTTTCCATCAGTGTAAGGACGATGGGGGAAGAAATCTCGTTGCGAGGGGCGCTGAGAAGAGGAAAAAAGATGAAGAGAAAAAAAGAAGACCACTTAATCTCTTGTCCTTCCCCTTCCGCAGCGACTTCTTATGACCGGGGACTATTAACAAAGCAAAGAAAGCAATAATTTTAACATCTTAGAAAGTTTATTTTAAACGCATTACCTCCAATTCAGAATTAATGTGACTAGGCATTTTAAGTTTTTAGTTATTCCAATATCGCTGGTAATGATATGAGAATAAAGGTTGCTTTTATAGGAAAATCATTATTCCTTTCATTTGAAATAAATCCTTCTTGCAGTTTGATTGAAAAATTTAAACATGAAGTTTCATGGACTTTTATTAAAGCTTCGTTTTCCTTACCTGTAGTCATTAAATTATTCAAAACTCGAAATTTTCATTCGCCTTAGGGCTTTACAACACACAAATTCACTGACATGCCAAATGTTTGGCTTCAACGGAAGTGTTCCCTCTTTTAACTCCCGTGCAGAAAATACCACAGGGAAAGAAATTTTTCCAAAAGTTTTTATCTGATTTTCATGACTGAAATTTATGTAGCGTTAAACTAGCAAATTTCCCAATAGTTCAACAAGAATCAAAATGAGAGTAGTAATTGTTAACTTAAGACTTTAAAGATGCTTTAGTTAAATGTCAGATATATGGGAAAGCATTGACAGATATTAGCGTTTTTCTATGGAACTTAGGTGAGTAGAATGTAGTGAGAAGTAGATTATACCAACACTCTTTGAAAATTCTTGGAATGTTAAATGTGACAAATGCTTTAGAACTATATTATTCACTGCTAATATTATTTAAAATCGGCAAGAATTTTTTTGTATAGATCAAGCGATTGAAAAAATTGCATTGAAGACTTAATCCGAATATCTTTCATTCCTTATCGAGCTGGTTTTATTTTAAATATTTGGTCTTACGCCTTTCTTACGACTTACAACTTTCCGTCCTCTCATTTATTGTCAGCGACACGAGGTTTTTCAGTGAAATGTGCAAAAAATTAGTTAAAAAAGGGAAAAGGAATGAGATTCAAATAGACTAAGCAAACAAAGATGAAATAATATAATAATTCAAATAGACTAAACAAAGATAATAGCCCCGTCTTTCTGTGGGTATAGGCCAGTGCTCCTTGGACTAGAGCTCGTAATCCGGTGAACATGTACGTAAAATTAATTTTATTTGCGAGAGTGTATCCTAGATAGACAGTAGTGGTAAGAATCTCATATATAGAAATTAGTACAGAAACTCATGACAGAACTGTGTATACTTTAAGCCATTTATGCTTGTTTATACCACCGTTTACCTACGTCACTAGTATATTAGCCACAGCATAATATAATGAATATTTCCCTTTTTAAAGTTTGCCATGTCACTTTACATAACTGACTTTCTAAGCGTTAATTCGTCCAGCTCAGTTAGATATCCACACATAAGACAAATTAAATAACCAGTCTCTCTAAGTAGTTTGAGTTAAATTAAGAGTTCTCATGCATGTTCTTTCATTCGATCATTTTCTTAAATAATATAAACGAGCACAGACATTTTAACCAAGTAGAAAACATCAACCTTTTATCTCCTCTTTCAAACTGCACTCTTAACACTGAACCTTCCTTTTGATATATCCTATAAGGTTCTTTTACTAATTAATCAGTTATTATGATTTTGATCTTGTAGCTTCTTCCTTCCGTATTTTTCAGCGCAATGCAAATCAGTTTTGAATGTGTATAAACTGAAAGTTTTAATTCTTAGGGAGAGAGTTTCTGGCACTTGGCGGTCGTGCTGCTGAAATTCCTCGCCAGCTCTGTCTAAAGGTGATTATTCCGGCTTTTGCATTCTTTGGCTAACCGATGTTTTAAACTTAAGATGATAAAATTTTAAGCCAATTTATAGCTTATTTTATTGAATGGGCAGTATTAGAGTACATTACCAAGGTTTCAATTTAACAGACTCTTATTGCGTAATTTATATCACCGTAAGTAATGCGTTTTCTGCAGTACAAGTCGCGACTTTTACGTCCAAAGTTCTGACTAAATAAAAAGGTTATTTAAAAACCTTAATCTTATTTTAGCACTTTGTGAGTTATTAAGACGTAGCGTCAACTCGCTGTCTTAATAGAGCTTGCATGACTTAACTTTAATTTTAAAATCAATAGCAATCTTATAACCTAATTAAATATCGAAATTTGTTTTTCTCAAAGCAAAGCTTCAAACACATGCGTTCACGCTTTGCTTTTTTCCTTCCTCCCGGTAGTATCATGACGCGAAAGTTAAAGACACAACTATAAAGACTCCTATAACTTAAATTATTTCGCAGCTCAGCACATGGGACTTGCACCATATCTGCATTTTGTCGTGCCTGACATATCCTACAAATGCAGAATTATATATTTCTGCAAAAAATAAATTTAAATAAAAATTAGGAAATGTGGTATGAATTGGGTAAGGGACGTTTGTATTGCAACTTTTTAGAAATACATAGAAACAAATTAATAAGATATATATTCATCCCTGACCGAAATCCAAACATTACAGTAACTTTTTATGCTGTGTATTAGATTGTCCAAGAATTTCTGCAATAACAAAGTATATTCACGATGAAAAACGCATTAAAGATCCTGAAGGGCGATAAGTGGGTGCTTTAACGATGAAAATTAGCGTCTTAAACCTCATAGATCTTCCACTGTATTTAAATACGGACAATAGGCAAGCCTTTCCATTCGCTTGCTTCCTTTCGTCCTCAAGATGATCAGTAACAACTATAATGTGATGAGGATGTAAGTTTGTAAGTTATCGTCCTTTGGGAAGAAGTTATTTCCAACTGTAGCTTTAAACCACTTGATATAAGGATCAAGAATCTCATCTCTGTATATTTTAGTATTCACAGTTACACTGTAACGATATGTAGATCATCCACTTAAAATGATTACGCTGTGATTATGACCCCCTATCTTTGTATGTATGCCTTTCACGGATCTTTTCCGGCTTACTGTGTGCTTCGCACCCTCCAGATTGTAATATGCCTCAAATCACTCGCCAAATTAAAATGAGACTCGTCAACAATAAGAACTCGGCTCCAATCCGCGGTACTCTCATATCTGCTACTTGCACCAGTATAACCGGGTGCATTTTGCATACTTAGAAAGACATTAATCTTGTGTATTCTTTGCATACAATCCTCTTTTATGTTGTTGTTATTCATGGAATATCTGGATAATCCCATGCCTGTGTTGCAGAACCCTTTCGCAGTCTGGATTGATGTCAATTATGCATTTCGCTCAGCAGTCGTTGCCAAATAACAATCTTGAAAGTCAGTTGTGGTACATTTTCGATTGTCAACCGGCAGCCTACACCACCAGTGTTTTTAATTCACCACTATTTCCGGGTTCTTGTTGTGAATCTCAGGCTTTAAGTCTTTGCAGACATGAGTCAGTACCTGTTCTGCTTTCATTCTTCCAATTGCAGCCATTTCCGTATTGCATTATATGCTCTCTCAACAACATGTTACCTCCCCACACACGAAACTTTCATCCAACTAATTGTACAATTCTTAAAATTAGATTTTGAATCAACCCTTTGCACCCTTCACGTATGCTGGAAGAACGGGGAAAATTACTTGCTTATTTCCGTGTAGCAAAGGTTAATTCTATTGAAATACCCCATAACATTGACTTTGAGCTACTAACGAATTACATTTCATTAGACATAATTTAATTAAGACAAAGCATCTTTTTATAGTTCGCCTTTAATTTTGCCAGCCAGTGTATATTGTCTTTGAATTCCAAAAAAATAAAAGGATTAATAACAACTGATAGCTTAATGTTAGCACCAAGCATAATTCTCTTCATTTCACTGTTAACGTTTTAGTCATTTGAATAACATTTACACTATTTCATGAAAACAAGAATATTTTTTTTTGCTTGAACATCTTGGTAAAACCACAATACATAGTTTGTGAGTGCAGCTATTTATTTAATCAGCAAGCCTTAATCATTATAAATCAAAAGTAAGTAAATTTCATAAACCTAATTGCAAAACATAGGACACTTATTGAAATGAAAGTTAAAAAGAAATCTTGATTACACATTCCCTTTAGACGTTTTAAATACAAAAATCAAAGAAACAAAACTTTAAAAGCGCAAAGCTGCTAAATAATCCGAGCATTATGTTTTAACGGTCGCATGGAAAAGTACGCTTATAATTCAATTTGTAGTAAAATTTAAAGGAAGAGAAACAGCCCTAAGCACATACACCGGTATTAAAAATAGATTTATTTAAAAGCTTACAATAGAATAACAGCTGGAATGGACGGATGGCAGGATGAAAATATTACTCTTTCAGAAATAGATGGAAAATGAAACGAATTTCTCAGCATGCTTCTTGAATTTGCCATGAGCATATTTCCCACAAAAATAAATGATTCTTTTAAAGGTTATTCTCCATTGTTTTCAGTTACAAACAATCGAAAGAATTATTTTAATTTTTTTTTCTAACAGAAATTCTGCCGACATGTTAAGCATGTTCTTAAAAGTGAAATAAATGTAAGCAGAATGGTATGTAATTCATATATATATATATATAATTTCAACTAAATAACATTTTCATAATATTTCGGGTAATTTTAATGGGTAATTCTATTATTAATTACAACTGCTATCTGATAAAAGAAGAGAATTCAGTTTTCCTGCAGTTTAAACTTGTAAAACAGAATACGTGCATTTCTAAAAACAGTTATTCCAAATACAGTTTTTAATTAACTTGCTCATATTTAAAAAAGTATATACCAAAACTGAACAACAGCAGCAAGAAATGTTTCTTCTTACTAAAATTTTACTGGAGAATGAAATTCCAATTAACTTAATAAACAGTCAACTAAAAAAAGCTGAAGTGGTCTACCCCTTATACATTTTTTTAAGGTAATGGATTTTTTATCTGAAAGCTCAAATTAGAGAAGGGCAAAAATGGATGGATTAAAAGAGTTTATAGTGTAATCTGTAATTATGTAATTACTGTGCAATTTTTCTTGACTATACTTTCATTAATTGAGGTGTGGTGTATTTAATTATGGCAAAGAACACTAGGGCTATCTGCCTAAGGGGAGGGATGCCTTCGTGGAGGACTTTCTAATCATTAAATGAGCACCCACTCTATTTTAAGTTGTCATGATAAGCCCATGGAGTAAAAATTTTATTCTTTTCTAACATTTATTTCCCTTTCATTTTTTTCTTGCATTTTATTAATACTTTCCAATTTAAAATAAAAATATTTAAAAAATTCTTACTGTAAATTCACCTCTTAGGAGATTTAAAATTTGTCATCGCCATTTTTTATCTGCATTTGGCCCAACCAGGCAACATTAGGCATCTCTTTAACCATTTTGAATCAGTTTCCTTTATTCTGCAAAAAATAAGTACTAACTTTTTTGTTCTCGTTCTTGTTTAAATGTTATTTGAATTCTCTAGTTCTAGTAAATTTTCAATTTTAGTACTAGTAATTTTATACATATTACTTTTTGATTTATTATGCAAATTGATTTTATTACATTTATTTCATTTAAATTTGCTTTTATGTATTATTGATTGGAATTCTACTGGGTAGAAGAAGCATTCGGAATTTTTCGGATGAACTATAATGATCAAATAATTCAAAGTGGTTCATGTGCTAATTTTGGGGGAACAGAAACACAGTGGGTTTTCTAGGAAGTTGAATCATTTAAGATCTGATCGACCTCCTCTTGATAACGCTGAATCAGATCTTGGTTGTTTTCCCTTTTCCGTTACTTTTTTATATAGTTTTGTACGTCTTTTGTATTTGAGGTTCCTTCTGGTTTAATACTCTGAGTTCATAGGGTCTTTTCCCAATTTTTACATTTTTATTGGGAGATTTAAGGATTCCTCTGATTCAAAATTCATTTCTTTCATGCCTTTGTTATTTAGGATCTAAATTTATAATTTTTTGTCTATAATTACATATATTATTATATAAATTAAATATATGCAATCAAGAAAGAGGTAAATTACAGATAATTAATAAAATGTATATAATGAAAATCAAACCATAGCTGTTGTTTTATTGTAAGCCTTTAAATAAATCTATTTTTAATACCGGTTTTTCAAAATTTCGAGAACCGAAACCTTTCTCTTAAGAAGCTTCCATATTGGATAACTACGTACTTTGCTTTTACCTCTGTTGCCACTTAGAAGCTGGCGTGATGTAATCTTCCTATTGCAACAATAACAAAAATGTAAATAGTAGTCTGGAAAATAGGTACGATCAGAGTGCCAAGTGAATTATGCTGCAAATATCAATTGGTATAAAAATGAATATTTCATCTGCCTTGGCTGCCAGTTTACTCTTCATTACGAATTAACACCTACGCTATCAGCATTAGTACGCATATATGTAAAGGTAGATGTTTATTTTTACATATACGAAATCAGAAACAAAAGTCAAAGTATACTGCATAACACACATAGCTGAAACACGTCTAAAGCTTCAGTAAGGCAAAGCAGTTGATAAAAGTTTAAGTTTGCTTGTGCAGGCTAAACGGAAGTTTTAATAATATAAGCTTTTTCACAGCTACAAAAACATATAAACACAGAGTTAAAAGCACTAATTATGCAAACAAACGTACGATGATTTAAAATACATGATTAGTAAGACATTTTTAAATGTATATTCTCCAAGGAAAAATGGAAAAAAAGGGAAAATGGAATGTGTAATTTGCATAAGGAAACATAAAACTTTACTAATTTTAAAGATTGAATTTTCTCATAAAGCATTTATCATAATCTGACGCTCCTTATTTTCATTGCATTTATCTGTCTTCTTTAGTTTAAAAGAGTTTTCGACATAATGTGGGCAAATTATTCCCTCAAAAAGCTGCGAATTCAAATCATACTAAATCCAAGTAAGAAATGTCTTTTTTAATTGATTTAACAGTTAATATAACTTTGGCTTTCCACTCAAAAGACTATGAGTTTGGCCAATGTGTTGTTGTTCACAGTAGTTCGTAAGAAATGAATTCTAATCTAAACAGTTCTATTCAAATTCTGATCTTACAGCAAAAGAACCTTGAATCCAACCTTTCTAAGTGAGAATAACTATTAAAGTTTCTTTTTTCTCCGTAGATATAAATAACGGATAGTTTTACAAGTCTTTCTTTGGAATCTTTTTCTGACATTCTACCATAAAAAATTTAATGGCCGGTTGGTGGAATCAGTTTTAAGCTTGTAATCTGCAAAATAAATGCATTCTTCACTTTGCAGCATGAAAAGCATGCAGACTTGCTGTGAATTTTTGTTGCGCTGAAGCTAGTGTAATGAAGTCTGTAGAAATAATAATTTAAGAACACGTATAGAATATGTAGTAAATGTCAAAAGTTCACTAACTCCATAATTTTGCACATGCCGACTCTTCATCTTTTCAGTTTGGAAGAGGAAAGAGCATTTTTAGAAAAGAAAGCAATAATAATTATGTTTGAATTGTTCCTTTCCTGCTTTGGAGAATGCGGATGTTTAATTTCGAGGGAGCACTGTATTAAAGAAGCCTGAATGCTGCAAAATTGACAACGTCCCGATCAAACGAATTTATTGAAATTTAACGATACATGGAAATACTTCAACCATCTAACGAGTTGTTTCAAATAATAAAATAAACAAGAAGTCAGCAATAATGCCTCTTTCGTAATGATTCCTTTATTCATTAAATGATGTAAGTAAGTAATGAAAAACAAAATAAACCATCCACATTTCTAAGTCTTTTAAGTCTCACAAAATCAATATTTGTAAAGCTCTAAACGCAAGATGTTTCTATTTCTCTCCCCAGTTTAATAAGTGTGATATGGAAATTAAGTAAAAAAATTAGGATTTCTTCACTAAATGGCAAAATCGCAGGTAATGATAGGCATTATACGACATTTTTTATGTTTCAGTCTTATTTTGAATATTTTCAAAAGGAATTTATAAATCAGTAAACAAGGAATATTTTTTTCCTAGCTAAAATTCAGAAAATTAAGAATATTACTACCTTGCCCTGTGTAATAAGAGGAATTCAAACTAAATTGGGATTTAAAAATCTACTAGATAGGATAATTACACACTGAACTCGAGAAATACTTTAGTTCAGGTTCCCATTTAGCTAATTATTTGTGGAGAGCTATTGGTCCTACTTAAGAGTTAAAATTTGAATGCGTCATAACCTTTCATTATATGAATAATTTATTTTAACGTAGACTTAACACATGTGTTAAGAAATGTTATCCAGAAAACGTTGGTAGGTACGGATACAAGGATTTGATATGGCATGTGTAGTACAAAATATAAGAGTTCTGTATACCGTAAATTAAACACGAAAAACGCAATTGTCGAAGCTTAGATACTTAGTTCTGGGATACAATCATCTCATCATAGGGGCTAACTCTCTAATTAAAATGAACGGAAAAATTAAATGCTTCTTAGTACTTAAATTAACTTATAAAGACATATTATAAGAATATCCTTAACTTCCTTCATGAAGATTTTGTTTTCTTTTCGTCCCTTTATATCCAAGCTATTTAGATATAGAAAACAAGGAGTATAAAATCACCTAAGTACTGTATTACTCGATTTTTGCTTCAAAGAGAAAAACGCGGTCTTAATTTATCGTTAGTTAAAAACTAAACTCATGGCGCTACAGTCCTGGAACCATGGACGGCAGTGCCCTGATATCTGCTTTCTAGATCGTTGGCTCCGGGGTACATGAGCATCTATGTTGTACAAGTGGTCAGCTTGTTGTCACAGGACACCCGGTGTTTGGCATCCATGTGAAATTGGTACTCCTTTTATCGACCCACTCACAGAATCGAAGCCTTGCCCAGCCCAGGCGTCGAGCCCCGGACCAGTTGTGCTGCTGCGCGACGCGCTAGCCACTAAGCCAACAGGCCTCCTTTTTTTTAGTTAATGTGTCTAATAAAAACGATTTCTGCATATTTAAGTTGTAGAGACATTAGCTTATTTCGAACCAGGAGACTCACCGGGAATCGAAACACGGACCTTTCGAGCACGCGCCGAGCGTGCAGACCACTACACGACTAAGGCACGCTAAGAAGGCAGGAGAAATACCGTATATGCTCCCCCTTTTAAAGGGCGACTGGGGTTTAGGGGACCCAGTCGCCATATCCTGATAGTGGAGAATCGTCATCCACCACCTTTCTTAGTTCGGGCGCACTGTAGAGAAATTAGGTTATTTCGAAGTGGGAGACTTGAAAAATGAGCAGTGCCCTCACCCGGAATCGAACCACGGACCTCTCGAATACGCGCCGAGCGTGCAGACCACTACACCACGAAGGCACGCTAAGAAAGCTGGAGAAATACCTGAAAGTATTCAGATTTTAAGCAGTCAGTATTAAGATTTGTGTTTGATAATTATCATTCCATATATGAGAATTTCCTATACGGTAATGTTTGGTGAACATGTTACTTTGCTGGTAATATTGCAGCATTATTAAAAATCATATAAAAAGCGCGAAACTACTTTGTACATTAGCATAAAATACATTTATGAGAGAAGAATGAAACGACATCAAAAAGCAAGGTAAATAAAAGTATGCTTTGTGAAATCTAAGAAAGAAACTTAAATGAATATCTTCTTCTTCAGTCCTGGATTTCTGCCAATAATTTCATATTTTGATACTGATCACTGAGATCAAATAACAAGCATAATTTTTGTCGCATGGATGTCTATGTCAGGGATTGTGACTACATGCCATCTTTACCACCTCCTGCCAGAGTTATAACATATCCAAACATCATCGACTGGGATATATTACAATGTGTATGGCAAGAACCATACAACGTTGGACACATACAACGTGACTTGCATTTCTCACTTAGCAAATTTGTAAATCTTCGAAATACAAAGAAAACGTGCCATTTCTCATTACCCTAGATGCTTCTGAATGCCTGTATGCGTAATTTCCCTACTGGCGAAGTAATTTTATGCTTTTTGAACTACATTATTAAAATTTTTATTAACGTCCTATACTTTTTAGCACAGTTTTTCTATAGGCTTAATTAATTATTTGAAGTACCTCACACCATTAATAAATTAAACTTTAAGCGCAAGAGAAATGCAAGATGCAGATTATTTACATGGAAGTTCAGAGAGAAAAGATCGTCAGAATTTTACAAAAGACCATGTCCTTAATTTGTTGAAGAAAATGTTTTTATTGTATATTATGGTTCAAATTATATATAAAATAAAAGCATCTTATATATATACATATTATAGAAATTTATCATTGATGAATCAAAATTCAATGTACGCGTAACATTAGTTATTAAGTTGTAGTATATTAATTTTAATTATTAAATTTAATTATGTTTTTGAATCTGCAGACATCATTCTGGATTGAAATCCTGTACTTTCGTATTATGCTTCGATATTTACTTCATAGAAGAAATACGGCCACTTCTGTTGAATTTACAAACTTCAGTATACTAACTCATTTATTTCAGCCCCAAATGCAGTGCTTAGATAAGTTCATCTACTATCGCTTCTAGAATACTTTTTTTCAGAAATTTATTTTCTTTTAGTGATTTTTCTCATTTATTCTATATTAGATGAAAATATTTATTTATTAATAATATTTAATATTATTAATAAAAAATAATCATATTAATTAATACAAGTTAATTAATAATAACATTTACATCAGTTCTTCTGTTAAGACTTTTTTACAAGGATTTTATCCTATGTAATTAGAATGTCTGGTTCATTTCAACCATTAACATACCACCCCAATATAGTTACTGTTACATACGAGTTGCCTTTTTGAAGTAGATAGAGCTTATGTGAGATAATTCGCGTACCCCACACTTATAACATTGTCGGCTTTTACCTTTCTCCCCCACATATTTCAGCATCGACACTGACATCACGTCCGTGTCACCAGTTTAAGGATTTTATATGATTATTAAACACCAATTTGTAAAGAAGAAATGCTATAGATATATATACATATACCAAAAGATATACGTAGCGTTAAGATAACATTAATCTCATTGATGAACAGAGTGTGTAAACACGAACTTAGAAAACAGTTCTTTTTTTGGAGTTGAAAGGGCAGTCCCGCAGATTCGTGTTTCTTAGCAAGGACGCACGTGACGTTAACGCTGAAGAACGTAATTGCGTGTGGGGGGGGAGGGTGATCCTACAACATGAAATATCCCACCAAAAAAATCACACTATCCCGGAAATTTGAAATTATTATATCTCCAGAGCCGAGACTATCAGAATATATAACTGAAATGATACATCTAATTCTGATTTTATACGAATCTTTTTTACACGGATTTGATTACCACGAATTCAAAATAAATGTTTTAGTCTCTTTTTATGGGTGTCATTCCGATTTTAATTGGAGTAAGGTAAGAATTCTTTTTGCCCAAGTTCTAAGAAAAACAACTTTTATTTGTGGGCATAGTAGTAACCACACACAACGAATAGATTGCATAAGAGCTAGTGGAGGAAAATGAAGCGCCTCCCCACGGTGTGTAGTAAATCAAGTGACTAAATGTATTAGTTTTCTCTTTTGTTTCCCAACTGTGTGTAATCAGAATTTGGAATTGAAACCTACGTTTTGATCTTCGGAAAACATTTAGTGCGTAATTCTATTTCAAAGTGAAAGAATGTTTAGTGAAATTTGTGCACATATAAATTTATTAATTTTGCCGAAAGTCTATAATTGCAAGTTTACAGAATTTTCTGACCTTTTTCTATTAAAAAAACGCAGATATTTTTCGGTAGTCTTTATATAACGTCACATAATTAACCTGTTACCAAACGAAAAGGAAAGCGCTTTCTTTGGAACCTAAGATTTAGATTTTTAGATCGTTTTGCAACTACACAAAGTGTAGAGAAATATTTTGATAAACATGACGATACCATAAGATTTATTAAGAAATATGAAGATGCAGTTGGAAAATCGGCATTTTCTAGAACAAAAGTAAGTCTTAATTCATCATCACATACAAGAGATACTACAGAGAAAAAAATGGAAAATGTAACAGGGTTAGAAGGGATAGAAAATAAGTGAGAAAAATAGCACCCGTAGATGGAAATTCCATCAAGCAAGTAAATCTAAGAATTTATAGTCAAAGGGAAAAAAAAGAGCCAAACACGTAATCTCAGTTAAACCAAAAGCATGCATTTTTGCAGGCATAGGTTAGATGACAAAGTTTCTTATTCATTCTTAAATTAAAAATTAAAAATAAAACTGCTACTAAAATACTCCAGCAGGAAGCTTTTAAAATTACTTAAGCTAGAGAAAACACTCCTCATCAAGTGTGAAATGCAGATGAAAGTGGTTGGTCTCTTCTGGAAACGAATGTCAAACTGAAGGAACGTAGGTAAATCGCAGAAACCTGTTGGTGCTTCAAAGGTAGCCAAAGATGATATAGCCTTATTTCTTTGCTACGACGTTTCAAAAGATCATACTTTGAAACCACTGTAAGTAAATCGAGCCCTAAACTCACGCTGAAGGAAAGTTGTAGATAAATTGCCTGATCACTGGATGGCAAACAAGAACTACTATGTTTACAGAATAGTTCAACACATATTTCGTCCCAGAAGGCAAGCGTTAATCCCAATATGAAAGGTTTCGAATTCTTTTTATTCTTGAAAACCACCTGGTCTGTCTTGGAACACCGAACTGTAAAATTTTATTTGTGCCTCCCAATATTACATCTTTATTACAACCGCTAAACCAAAGTACAGTGGCCACATTTAAAACTACGTAAAACGAACATTCCAATACATTTTGGTTGAAGTCAACAATAAAACACTAAAAGCCACTGATGCGTGGATGAAATTCTTAAATATGGATTATATCAATCAAGTTGAATTAACGGTAACTGAATTAAAACTAGAAATTTTGAATGCGTGTCAGAAAACGAGTTTGGCCACAATGCGTTAAAAACAAAGATCCCGTCATTCCTAATTCGAAGGAATTTTTAAATTTCCCAGAATCATTACACTGCCACACACAGCTAGAGAAAAATTCGAAGCTCTTTCATTTGAAGATTTTGATGAATTGTTAGTTGACAAAATCCTAATCGAAGATGTAGTAGATGCAGTAGAGGTTGCCCTTGAAACTCGTAATCCCATAGAACGTAGTGATAATGAAGAAAGTGATCCAGTTCTAAATGCAGATTTAACAAAAGAACTTCTGGAACTGGCCAGAAAAATGATTTCACAGAAAACTGTGAAATCATTTTTACTTCATTGTACGAAGTAAAAAGGAAGTATTGTAATCGCGAAAAGTTTCAGGCAGCATATTTCAACGAAAATATCCATTTTGACCGCTATCGAATGCAATTTAACAATGTTTTTGCGTCATATCTGTACGTAAGGACAGAATAAAATACTCTTTTCCTTCAAAAAAATTATAAAACTGCTTTAAAATTAATTCTGAAGAGAATTTTTCGTGGCGTCTGTACGAACGTATGTACGTACATACGTATCTCGCATAACTCAAAAACGAGTAGCCTCAGAATGTTGAAATTTTGTATATAGGACTGCTATAACATGTAGATGTGCACCTCGTATTTTGGTTGCAATCGGCAGCACCAAACGTATATAAATATATTTATATATATATCCACTCTATTACCCGGGTCAGTGATCTCAGTTTCTTTACTCTTATATGTTTGTAAATTGTACATTTTTTGCTTTAAAAATGATTGAATTATGTTGTTTTTATCTTCCGGTTAAGGATTTTATGCCTTTAGTAAATCTGTATGCAATATTTTTAGAGTTATCAGCAATTTTAAAGTTGTTTAATTGCCGCTAAGCCTGTTTTTAATGGCGGCCATTGATGTTTACATTTGAAACAGGAGACTAGTGGATTTGTTGCCAATCTAGAGAAACTTAGCTTCGCAACAACAAAGATAACGCATTCATTTATTATTGCCAATTAAATCATGCTTAATTCTTTCTGGAATTTTTTCGAGGAAATAAGCGTTTGAGATTTACTTCGTAATTTTTAATATAGTTTTATGTATTTTTGCCTTCTCGCGAAGTGAGAACTGAATTAATTAAATGAGAAGTACTCAATCGTCTGTGAAAAACTGCTTCTGTTTTGTTTTGTTTGCTTAATTTCTTTTATACATAGTTCTAGCTTTATTATAGTATTTGAATAGAACATGTGGCAACGATTAGATAATTCTTTAAATGATATACATTTTGTGCATTCTGAGTTATAATATGAATGAAATATAATACTGTTAAGTAAACCTAGCGCCAGAGTGTCGCTATGGTAAAGAAAGTGAATTTAAAGAATGCATTTATTCTATTGTGGTTTATGCGCTTTCGGCGAAGTAGGTTTAGTTCTATCTAATAAGTTTAAATAAAATGCAAGAAAAAATGCGTATAATTTAATATTCCGTACAAGGAAGTCATGTGGTGTACACATCAGATTTTTTCAATCATGCTTCTAATGAGGAACGCGTTAGGAAGTTTCAAAGTGAACTAAATTTGTTGACAGCCTCTTACAGAGAGTCATGTGATTGCTTAATCAAAACACGAACACAACGATTAATAACTAAATTCATTTGTAAACACTGTGAAACATCAGCACCAGAGGAAACTTATGCTGCTTTGGTAAAGACATCACAAAAAGAATTTCCTTATTAAAACAAGAAAATGTCCACGAACGTTAAGCTAACTTTATTTAAACTAAAAGTTCAGCTTAATCACTTAACCGGAACGCCAAAGAAAATCAATAGCGAGTAAGTATATAAGTATATAAGTAAACGTAAGTCCGAAAACCAGTCGTCTCCAATTTTTAAATCAGCTTGCCTTTCATTTTTCCTTTATACGAAAGTAAATGCATGTTTTATAATATAGAAAGGTGATTGCAGTGTATTATATGCAAAAATAGAGTACTGCGAAATTTATGGTTAGGAGTATGCACATAAGTACGTGCTGTATGTATAGATGACAAGTATGTTTTTAACAAAAACTATTGTTTTATTTAAGGAAATGACTATATATTGAAAATCTTCGTGTTAATGAATATAATGGAAAACTTTGTGCAAAATATAATTCTATATTCATTCCAACGTTTGGCTCTGAGTCCAATAAAACATTCGCTGCATCCTTACTTGAAGTATACTTAAGCATAATGAAAAGAAAATTAAGTTCTTGACATGAGTATTAGCTGAAAGAAAATATGTTATTCAAGTTGAAATTACTGAGATTATTAGATATTATAATTAGCTCTTTGTGGAACTTTTTCTGGTTTAAACAAACGCGCACTTAGTGATGGTTCAAAAAGCATCCTCTTAAACAACGAGAATCTGTCTTGTTTACTGTGAAAGAATCTATTCATATGACCACACTCGGTATTAATAAATCACTCCATACAAGACTTAAATGGCGTTATCAATGTTCATTGACACTTCATTTCATATTGGGTGTATCTAGTGATGCTAATTTTATTCTATTTATGCACCCGTCTATATATATATCCTTCTATATAATGTCTGCTTTTCAGACATGAAGATCCTAATACCATTTTTTATTTTTACTGAAAAGGAACTAACTTTGAAAAATAAGAAAAATATGAGTAAGTTGACGGTTAGAGGCTGTTTTATTTACCCGTTACAATCATCTACTAATGGTTTATCTAATAATTATGCAATTGTCTATGCAGTCTCGTAGACTGCTAAATATATGAATTAAAATTTTTTTTTGCAAAAACAGAGTGTGTTTTGCAGTGTTAAAATATATTTGTTTATTTAGACATCAGAAATTAACTCTAAGAAGACTCTTACAAGAATTCGCAAGGACTTTGTCAGTCTCCAAAACTGAAGTTCCCTTTAGTTATGCATAATTAAGGCATGTCTCATGAAAAGAAACCATATTTTTGCAGAACGTATACAATTAAGTTTCCTTCATTACATTTTCCCCACGACATATGAAGCTCTTTAAAGCTTTATTTACTTAAAACAGGTAGGTACAAGTAGGCACTATTAAGGGCTAGGAGAATTGACTAAAACGGAATAGAAATAACTATGGGAGCAAGTAGCTATGGTATATGTAAGCTTTCTAGAATTATTTCTTTTCTATTAGATCACTTTCCTGATACATAGCAAAGCGGCATTTGATTTCATCCAGAAGAATACATTCGTAGTTAAATGGCTAGAAACTCTTTTACAGATAACAATTAATTGCCCATCTGCATACAAAGGCTTGCTGTCAAACAGATTTCATAAATAGATCAAGCTTTTCCAAGACAAATTCTTTATGATTTTTACGTAAAATTGGGGATTTAGGCTAAGGAATCACATATTGGAATATTTTGTTTTAATTTCAGCTATTCTTCGAAAGGAGTACTTTTCTTGCAGCATAATTAGGAAAAAGGAAGGAAAGTTATTCAGCTAATAATTCTTCAATGAATGCAATTTAAACTCCAGTCGCTGAAATATTTGTGTTAGTATACATAACGGAATTTTTCCGATTATAATGTAATCAAATCAAGATCAGTATTAATGTATGACCAAGACGAAATCTGCGTGAAGGAAGAACATAAAATACATACTCATAATACAGAAATATTAAGAATACAATCACTGATGATCAGTGATAATCTAATTATTCACTCTATTTCAGTCATAATTTAATTATGTTACCTTTTTGTAAGATAAATAATTTCTTGATAATAATAATAACAAAACTAATCACTTAGTCTGAAATTTATGTACCACAGGTCCTGTTCTCAGAATTGTCATCTCAAACCCTGTTCGTCAATCGATAACGATGGAACGTTTTAGTAACAACTTGGAAATCACATAATATTTCTAAAAAATATTGTATTATTAAAAAAGTAAATTATAAAATTAATAAACTAAAAAACAAAAAAACTAAAAAAATATTGTATTATCGTATTATTAGAATTGCATAAGATGCGGAGGTAGGAATGCTTTTCGTTATTTAAATTAATGATATTACGTAGAATTTTACAGAAATTTATTTTAAATCATTCGCAGTTCAAAAAAGTTTGTATACATTATTTGTTTACGATCATGAAACATGATATCTTTTAGATTTCTGTTGTTCTATCTCCCTACAAAATAATTTATATATGTTTTTATTTACTTCCTTGTAGTATTTCCAATATTTTTAGATATGAAATCAGATGTAATTAGATAATTCTATGTCTTTATAGAAAAAACCGCATTCCCAAGGAATTCATAAATGCTGTCTGAATGAAACTCGGGTAGACCATCTTTTACGCAGGAGAATTTTAGTTTGTTAATTGGTAATCACAATATATTTGGGTGAACTCGCCGATTAATGAAATTTATGATAACTTAATACATTCCATATGTTAAATAGAAGAAGTAAAAATGTGCAACATAACTTTCCGCTGATGGGATAAGAATCATATCTTTAATCCTCGAAGGTTAGATTTATTATTCAAGCTAATTCATTCCATAATTTATGTTTTGTCTGAATCTTCCAAAAATTTTCTTCATATAGACTTTGGAATCAACCTAACTTCTACCCCATTTTCGTCGAAGGAGTAAGAAATTTGTTTCGAGCTCCACCTCTGTATTTTTGACCAAGCACTTTAAATACCACGGGTCTTAGCAGCAACTCCTAAGGCGTCTTAGCAGTGCTTTCCGCGTTTCAACAAAATTACCGTCAGCAATGAAAGTTTATATTCATTTATGCTAATTATTAGGGAGAATATCTTTCTCATTTTTTTGAATTCAACTCTTACAAAACCGTATTTTTTATAATGATCGTATTATAGTATAACTGTATCTGAACTTAATTCCCAATTATTACCAGCAATGTATTCATTTATACATGAAGTGTTTACCCCCTATTTATACGTACTACAACAGACAGCTACATTTTATATGTAACGAAAAATTAACGTAAGCGAAACAGATGTATGCAATTAGGTAAGATAAATTAAGCCGTTAAAGAGAAGGATTTTGATAAAGAAGACACATACTTTTGAGTCAGTTCTTGAGTCTATCGTTGGAAAAATTTTATTTTATTTTAAAAATTTTATTTATTTTAAATTTTAAGTCTTTTTTATGAGAAAATAACAATTTTATTTTCAATTCTGTAGGCTATCGCAGTATTTTATGCAATTATTTTTACATGCAGTGTTTTATGTTTTAAAAGAAAAATATTTGCATAAATAGTTATTAACATTATTATTATTGCCAATTAATTGGTGAAACATGCAGATCACCGACACGAAGATAAGTAAAAAATTATCCGCAATTTGGACATGACTATTCTTACATTATTCATACTGAGCTCTGTGTACGTTTATTTTATTTTCATACTGTTGTGGTCATGGCGTAAAAGTTTGATCCTAATTCCTACATTTGTCTTCCTTTTGTTCCACATAGCTCATGGTCGCCCCATTAGAAGTTTGCACGAAAGAGGAACAACGAGAAGTGATCCAGGTTTTGTGGTCAGAAGGTGTATCAAGCTACGTTCTATAAAGGGCATAAGTGGTTTAAGCCGAGCTGGCGTTAGGCATAAAGTTCGAAGTTTTTAACTTTATGCCGACTTGGGATAAGCGTCGACCAAGCAGAGCGAACGCGCGAAACCTGAATGAGAAAACAGAGCAAGAAATCTGTATACACAAATTCAACGCATGCGAAAATTTAGCTTTTCTAAGTGGGTGCGCCTTAGACCCTGTGTCTCGCAGGTGTGTTTATTCCTTGTGAAAATGCATCTGTGACATTTGCATCGCCGTCTGAATGCAGCGTGTCAGAGGCCGCAATACGCATGAGGCAGAAGCCGGATGACCATTTACGGCCACAAATGATAACAACATTGATCGTGCATGTGACATGGTTCTGTTAGACAGATGGGTGACTATTGATGAAGTGGCCCATAGTCTGCAAATTAGTCATGGCTCTGCTTACGAAATTATCCACAAAAGACATGGGTTTCATAAAGTATGTACAAGATGGGTCTCAAAATAACTCACAATTTTGCATAAATAAACGCGCTTGGACATCTGACAAAACCATTTGGATCACTATGGTAACTAACGGCTTCTTAGAATCATCACTGGTGACGAAACATGGATCCAACATTACGAGCCAGAGAGTAAACGGTAAAGTATGGAATGGAAACATTCACAATCACTCAGCAAGAAAAAGTTCAAAACCCAACCATTCGCAGGAAAACTGATGCTTAACGATTTTGAGGGCGCACAAGGTGCAGTACTGGAACATTATCAGGAAAGTGGCACAACAATAAATAGTGCGCATTTCAGTCAGATGGCTTACTGACAGGCTAAAGCCTGCAATTCGAAGTAAACGCCGGGGGATGTGCTGTTGAAATGTATTGTGTTGTTGCATGACCATGCCCGTCTACATGCTGCTGCCCAGACTGCTAAAACGCTCCGGAAACTCAAGTTTGAAGTAATGGCTCATCCTACGTATAGTTCTGATCTTCTTCCTTTTGACTATCACTTGTTTGGTCAAATCAAAGAGGTTTTAAAGGGACTTCGATTCACCTCAGACCAAGAAGTGAAAGCCGCGGTACACGCGTAGCTCGCTGCACAGCCAAAAACGTTTCTTTTCTGAGGGCATCAGGAAGCTTGTGCAACGATGGACCAAGTGCATTGAAAAGCAAGAAGACTATACTGGAAAATAATAATAACGTGAGCTTCCTGTTTGTGTTGCAACTTTACATCCACGTTGGGGATAATTTTTGACTTGCCCTCGTACGTTTGAACTAGCACGATCCGAGTTCAGTAAGTGCTGGTAAGCAATGGTTAAAAGTAAATTTTGTAAACGGTCATCATTGAATTATAAAGCGCAATAAAGTAATTTACATAAACCAGTTTTACACTATTATACTTTTAAGTATGAAATAAAGTTGTATTTATGATTAGATATACACTAAATCAATAAAATATTCTTACGGTAAAAACATCCAGGTTCATCATTCTTCTGTGTCCAACCTTTACAACATTTTGAAACTGTATTATATTGTGTTTCGTATGATTCAGTAAATCCTGAGTAATAAACCGTTCTGAAAAGAAAGAAATATAAAAATATAACAGGTACACAAATAAATGCACTGTCGTTATTGTAGTTTTAAGTGAAGCATGGCACAGTAATGTTTACGTTATAACTAAAGTATTATGTATGGCATTCGAAAATGTTTGCTCATTTTATGTACGCGTCTCTTTAAGCACAGCTCTAGATAGATATTAATTAAACAACTTTTAAATATTAAACAACTATTAAACAACTTTTAAATAGAAAGTTTCTCAAAAGGTACAGAATTTTATGGAAACATTTTCAGTGCTGTAGATAGAATTTTCAGAAACATGGGAAAACAGAAATGAAATAAAATAAAAAACAAAATAAAAAATGTAATAAAATCTGAAGGATTTCAGATTTTACATTATGCCCAAAGGGGAGTTTTTTTAACGTTTTGTGTGCTACCTTTATTTATTAAATATCATTTTCTTCGCACTTAAACCATAAAATTCAATTCAACAGTAATACCGCATGAGTATATCTTTAGATTTTCCGATACACAGTCTCGGGCGCTGGAGATAAAGATGTTTTTTCTTGCAGTACAGTATTGCCAATGCTCGCTTTGAAATCGTTGAGTTTGTTAATAAAAATTCGTTAAAGTGTTACAAAATATAAAATCGATAATAAAACAAATTTCAAATTCGGGATTCCAGATGTCCATATTCAGTGGCAGATTACATTATTCAAAATTTGATGGCTCTAGGTACCGTTGTTTTATCACAATGCGAGAAATTTGTATACATTTATGGAGATTCTTCATTATTAATTTCTTTAAATATAACCCAGGTCTGTCTAATATTTGGTGGTAACAATTTGAAAAGTGAACCGACGTTTATAGTGAACCAACGCAAAATGCCAAAACGAAAATAATAGCCCTTCTAAGCCCTTTGGGTTAAAAATATTCAAAGCATTAAAAATGAAAATAAAATTGATAGTATTGTTTAGATTGAAACAATACTATTTTTGACTGCATAAAATGCAAAAATTATTGTATTGTATAAATCGTAAAAGAACTTAATTTTATTAAAAAAATCTAATTAGCAGAGGCAATAGGAAATATTCTGTCATTTCGGTTTCCTAGTTATTAGTTTTAAAATTTAAAATTCATAAAGTTTCTTTCTCACTGTGGAGTAGGTTGTATCTTAAAGAGTGATTTCAGATAGCAGCAGATATTATCCTTATAATATTAAAAAAAGTAAGTTTCTTAAAATAGTATTAAATACTTTAAATTTTGTATAGTTATATTTGTATAGTTTGTTTTATTAGTTTAAATTTTAATTCAGTTATTTTAAATTTAACAATTCTTTGATTAGTCTTACAATTCTACCAGATGTAATTCAGAAATGTGAATCTGTTAATAATTCTTTCGTTTGCTTCTTGACAAAGACCACAGATTTATCAAGTATTAATTAATATTATGTGAATTTTATTTTATTTTGTATCAGTTCCTTTTTTTTCAGTTTTGTTTACCAAGGTTTTAATTCAATTGCTTTAATTTATTCCTTCCTGTTAGAAAATTTACCACGTTAGGTTTATTTTAATTATATAATAATTTTACCTTTTTCTTAATATATTATTTTATTAATTTTGTAGCAATTTTCGCGACATTAATAGTGATTATTAATTAAATTTTATCCATTTTCTGATCTGTATATAAATATATGCAGATGTACTTAATCAATGCCTAAGCACGTTTTAAATTTCCAAAGCAATATAAGTATAAGGTTTCCTCGCATGGCATAGTCTGTCATAAAATATTAAAAAAAATAATTGTGCATTTGACTGTTGCACAAGACTTATTACGTTGGAAAAGGAAACACATGTCTGGGAAATGGCCAAATCAGATAATTACCAGCGGAAATGCTTTTGAGATAAATTTAAACTAAAATAAAAATTTAGAGATAAATATTTCTTTTTTCCTTCGATTACCCAATTACTCCGTTTTTCTGCATGAACTCTGTCTACTTTTAATTCTTTCATGGCCAATTCTACTCACGTGTTTTATCTTCGCCTTTGGCAGAAATCTAACTAATCTGTCGAACAATAGATGGCAGCAGGGGACTACTAAACTCCGAAAGAGCTAGAAATCAACGCGGAAAACAAAATTAACGGGGTAAATGGATTAACGTCAAATTTGTGCCAAAGTCAGATCCCATATATATTGTTTTAAAATTATTCCTGATTCACCTATTTTTATTTCATTCAAAAGAATGTTTCACTGATTTTGAAATTCAAATTTTAGGATTAATATTCTGAAATGAATTTTATTTCTAATGCTTTAATATGCTTGAAAAAAATTGCTCAAAATTAAGTTTATTCCTTGATTATGATACATCAATTCTAAAAATTTAAATGTAGTTAAAAATTTATTTTTAGTTACAAATTGGTGCAACGATTAATGAAACTTGATTTCAATTCAACTACCATGCACTTCTCTGCCAAATGACTTATTTCATCACAGCAGCTTCGAATAAAGTTAATATAATTTACTAATACAAGAAGCAACACAAGAACTAGAATTTTATTCTAACGCGACAGAGAGAAGCTTGCTGCTCAAACAGTGATACTTGCATCTACTCTTAAAACGATTCATTGAGCAAAACTGGATAACAAAGAAAGCTAGAAATATTTAACCAGTAAGCCAAAAGAATTTACATCTAACATATGCACCGTTAAAAAAACATGTGCTAGCTACAGCCTGTATATCTAGGACCATAGAATATTAAAGTTTAATAATTAGTTTAACTCTGTGGTTTACACAGTATGCAATAACTTGAACTCTACCATGCAGCAGTCGTCTAAATTATTCCCTCTGGTGGTGCTATCCGGTAATATATTTTACTTCCTTAAATAGGGAAGTTCTAGATTGTATGTCATATTTTCTAATTAATAAAATTTGTTATTTCAGTGCAATGCTATTTCACTATTATTGAAGCAAAAGTAAAGAAGAAAGAACTTTATTCTGTATTATTATAGTAAGAGAAACATACTTTATTCTGTGTCTGCAAATTCTGAATAATGCGAAGTAAGTTTACTTTGGAAACTTGCATTTGACAAGAAAGACAAAGAATACGTTGAGGTGATTCAAAAAGACGTTATGATTCCTAAATGAAAGCGTAAGCGAAAAGAAAATTGCAAAAAAATATAGTTTATTTTTTATGTAAACACATAGTTGATAATGTGCCAGGCAATCATCTGCCAAGCAACAAATTCAAACTGAAAACCAAACACACATTAACAAAAGTATAATAAACTCGGTGTAAAATCTTTTTTAAAACGTAATGGGTTTAAACAAATAAATACCGTCGTCGTAAATTTTCCTTATGCCAAAATGTTTTATTTTTGTCTTAAAGCTGAAGAGGCAATAAATATTTTCATGGTATTAAAACTTCCAGGAAAAAATTAATAATATACTTCTAAAATTGTATTTTTGATAACAACTAATTAAATTTAACTTTCATTTATTCAAATTTGGTCGCTTATATTAGATTATGTTGTTTCAAATTATCACATTGGAACTATGATCTTGCGTCCATCACTAAAACTTTTTATTATTAGGTGCTCAAGTTAATTTTTATCGTGGTATTTGAATAAATGAATACTTCAAATTTTTAATGTGTCTATATGTTATGTACAATGATATCAGTCATTGTAGCAATTTGAATACAGCAGTTTCTATTTAAAATCTGAATTTACTAACACTATCATCTTATACCAGTATCCATTGATCAATTTAATTCCTTCAAAATGCCACAGGAGTTTAAGGGAAAAAATTTAACAGCCTTCGACTGCTTGCATCATATTCCTCGTTTTTTATATGTCATAACGTTAGGTGAGGAACATTGTAAAGTGCACCACCTGGATTCATCTATGAATGTACTGAGCACCAGTACTCTCTGCTCCCACATTTTCTTGCGCATCTCAGTCACTGCGATCTTGCGGTGGAGCAACAGGAAAACAAACAGCGTTTCTTCTCACATCTAATCTATCATTCGTCTTTTTGCTAAGGAGCAGATATTCTACTTTTTTCCGTCACGAAATGACTACTAATGTCACAAAATTATTAAATTACTTAGAATAATAGTAATAAGCTGAGATGTCGTGGTCTTGTTGAAATAGCCAGGAAGAGACTGTTAGTGAAGAACTCACCGATGAATGATATAAAGTTGGTCGTTTCGATACTACACTTTCTGAGAGTTGATTCTTGAATTTATGGATGACACTACAATGGACGCTTAGTCGTCTTCCTGCTGGCCATCTAAAAGAATCTAGTATTCGGTTTCTTTGGGTTGGCACTGAAATCAATCCTTTTGCATACGTGAAATATCGACAAGCATCCCTGAGTTTAGATTTTAGCACAGATGTTTCCTAAATAAACAGTGCTACTTTTCAATTGCGCAATTTTTTTATTATTTTTATCTTTTACAACTTTAACAAATTTTATTTAATATCCTTACATTAATTTTTAAAATACTTCAGAGGAAAAAGCGCTCATTTCTTAGTTTTAAAGGGCATTTGTTTCAGCAAAGTTGCTTAGTCATGCATATCGTAAAACTTCCCCGTTTAGTACCTTCATAATATTGACAATTAATTAATTTAGAAACATTTATCCTGGATTATTTCATTGAGGGGGTGTTTTGAATTATACTACTCTCCATTATGGAAATATTCTTGAGAAAGTTTCAAGTATCGTCTATTTTGTTTTCTTTTCCTCATTTAAGTTTCCGTTTTGTAATTAGTATAAATAAATTACATCTGAATTAAATTTTTATTTGTCTATAAAACATTCCCAATAATTGAATTACGAATATAGATTGCCGTAATCTGATATTCTAAAAATACATACTTATTATATAAAGCACTTTTAACGTTCATCATTATAATGGAATAATAGATTACTTATATTTTATCACATTCAGTATGAATATTGTTTATATGTTTTTAAAAATTCTCAAATTTCTGAATTATACTGAGGCAAAAGAGTAGTAAAGCTTCCTTAGTATGGCAAAATGTATATGGTTTTCTGGTCTTTCTATAGGTTTCTGAAAGTAGTTAAAATAGTCATTCGATTTGTAACGATTCCATTTTTACTCAAAAGCGATTGAGGTTTATGTTTAATAACGACATAATATGGATGTGACATTTTCCAGTACCCAATTTTAATAACGAATTTTGGGTAAGTATCATTCTAGAGCAGACAATCAAAACTTAGTTTAGAGGTCTTTACAATGAAGGTATTATCAAAGCAACCCCATGTGAGCGATGGTCTAAATCTATCTGAAATAGGATTATTAAACGTTTCGCAGTAAGTTTCATTCATATATCAAATTTGGGAGTTTAATTTGCTTAAATTAATTCTATAAAAATTAAAGCACTTAATGTTATTAATTAATAAAAGGGGAAAATATTAAATACCTCGTTTGGAAATATAACTCTCTCAATGTTAAGTTTGAATTTCTTTCAAGTTTTAAACCTGAAGTTTTGGGAGATAGTAGTTTTCCCTAGCTTAAGCGTCATTTGAAACGGGTTATTTTCTGTGTGATATTGACAATTAAAAATGAAATTATTAATTTTATATTTAAAATTTATACACAATTTATCTGAAAACTTTACCTTTATGATATGACTGGAACTTTGAGTTTCGAGCAAACAGAGAAGGATATGATTTAGCTTTTATAATAAAAATCTCGTGGATATTTCGGGGTTAGTTTTTATCTTTTACTTTTAGCTCTTATTTTACGGGGAAAAGCTATGCAGTTTTTTTTAGACACAGTTTTTCCCGGCTTCGTCCTTTCTTCTGGAAAACGAGAGTAAATTTCTTTTAGTATGTTTGCCGGGTTAAGGGTGAAACATTTTCGGCTGTTTTATTTGATTGTTTCTAAGGAGGTATTTTTCTGTCCTTTTTTCACCCTTGTGGGGCAGTTCAAAGGAACTGAGGAAACCTCTCTTAAACGGGAAGTATACTCTTTCCAGGTAGGGGGGGGGATCTTTAGTAGGTTCAGGTTTTGATGTGCAAGTGAAAAATATGAGGAAAAAAAAATAATACTCATGTACTTTATTGTAGCCGGTTTAACTGAATGTGTTGATTAAGTTTAATTCAGAGAATACATTTCTTAAAAAATGTCTTGAATAAACTAAATAAAAAGTACTGTAACATTTCATTATTCTATTTCCAGTGTGGGATTTTATTGTCGCTAACAAATCTTGCTGATCAAGGTTGTTTTTTTTAAAAGTTTTTAGCACTTTCTACACAAAGCAATTGTAGCTATTAAACTATTATCTCTTTAATGTAGTCGGACTCAACAGATATTTATTTGTACTTATAAGTTTACTGTTAACACAAGTCTGCTCAACTTTTAATTAGACACTCTTCAGTGATTAGAACTATTCAAACGGAAAAATAACACGCTTGAATTTGCTAAATGATACATAGATTTAAAACGTATGCTGCGACAAATAAAGAAAGACCTTTTACTTTGAAATCAGCTACTGAAGCATATTTTACTTTTATTTCTCTTAAACATCTAAGAGATTCTCAAGCTTTCTCCAAATTATATGCACTTGAATAAAAATCACTGAAAATGGAAGCATGAAAACCATTAAAGTAATAAATATTATACACATTTCTATTTACAAGATTCTTTACCTACTTACCTAGGCTCGTAAGTAACACACCAGCTGTGGTGGCCGCAGTTCGGTTTCCAAACTTTGGTCATTTGCGTGTATGCTCTCGTACATGGTTTCTGTACTTTGACTGACTCCATCTGGCGCTCCGTACATACATGGGGCCTGGAAAAAAATATTATCGCTTTATGATGCTTAGTGTAATGATAATTCGACTTTGGAACATAACGACTGTAACATTAAATATTAGTGCTGTTAAGAAGTATTTAAGAAGATAGCTCAATGTATATATTTAAATTAATTTGTATTTAAGTAAATGCATGGCGATTTGGAAATTTTTGCTGAAATCAAAAATTTTTATTAGGGTAATTTATTTTATATGAAGCTGTTGAAGATTTAGTGTTAAGAAAAAATAAATTGTGTCATAAATTTATGAAAACAATCGCATGAACTCGCGTTTCAAGTTGGTATGCTTTTATACCCAAGTATGGGTATCGTATGCTAATTCGACATTGTGCAGTTTCTTAGTTTTAATTCTTGACTTCCCTGTTTAAAATTATCTCATTTGACCATCAATCATTATACTATTAATAATCTTTTCATGAGACAATAATCATAAACATTACTTCTGTAAGAAGTTAATTATTATGCTTTTATAGTTGTGAAAGCAAATTAAGTCTATACAGAAGAACATTTTTGTTATGCTTCTTTTGTTTTTATATTTTGATATTCAAAAATGCTACTTCCATTTTGAATAAATTTTCAACTTAAGTTTTTAATAATTATGTATTTTACATTTAATACATAATTAATGATACGTTTTGAGAAAGTTACTTTCAGCAACGTCATATTTTTCTAACCCAGGCTAATCATAAACACGTAGTTCTTCTCAATATAAAAGCCATTTGCAAGAGGAAACATTAATGTCATCACGTTTTTATTTGTTTACTAAATACTACGAATCAGGTACAACTAATAAAAGCCTTATATTTAGAACTCCCATTCAGATTCAATGAGTATTTCCACAAAAATGTTAGCCTTCCCAACCAGGCAGAACACTGCTGCCTGGTTGGTATGCTTTGTATGTTAAATAACAGAAATATTTAACATACAAAGCAGTTAGGTGAATTTAACTTCGATATATTCCAAATATTTGAGAAAAACGGCACATCATTCTTAAGTAAATGAATGAATAAACGATTGAACTGAAAATTTATTCTTTAGGATCAGAAAACAGGCTAAATCTAAAGCGAGTGTGAAAATTACAGCTATGTAAATAACTAAGGTTTTGTTTAAAACTGCATATGCTCCTTTTTGAAGCATTCAATCCAAGCATGAGGCTAGTTTGGTGGTGTTTTTTTACTTTCGTGACATTTTAAAAAATGTTAGGTTTTTATGATTCTTTGTTCAAAGAATTTTAATTTATTTTCTTAGACTCTGAACAATGGGCGTTCTAGCATAGTAATATTAGCAACCTTGATTCTTTTCCTGTTTTGTCTTTGTTAAGCCCTGCCAATACTAGAGAAAGAGGAAAGAAAAAATATCTTTTTTTTATTCCCTCTTTCAGACTTTGGTAGCATTTGTATTGTAATTTTATCACTTAAAGCAAGATTCAGTATATTTTTTTAACTTTTTGTGCAAGATTGAGACAGCTTACCTGGACTTTCTGTTCAATTGTAAACATCTTTTTCGAGAGGATTTCCAAAAAGAAAGGGTGAGGAAAATTACTTTTTAACCCTTTCGCTCGCCGTCCTCTCCTGTCCGCGAAAATTCCCCCCCCCCCCGGCCCAGCGGCCGTCTGTTTTTCGTAGCGTGTAATGTTGCTTTCTCTGTACATCATAACGTTCCATACTGTCAATGACGTGGATGACTGACGTCAATGACGTCAATGAATATTAAATAAAATTATAAGGAAATAAAGCATAATGGAAAAATAATATCTCTGCTTATTTCTAACAGCAGGATAATTTTATAACATCTGATCAAGGCGGTCCACTCCTCCCATTTTGTTGTTGTAATCTTTTACTTTTATTGTTTTTCTTTTTTTTTTTCTTTTTTTTTTTTTTTTACAGTTCTTTTTTAATGTTCCAACATCAATCATCGAGTTGTTATGGACTGTACTCATCAAACGTATATCTTTCTTGTCTTTCCAATTCACAACCTCATTCTTCCTCTTTTTCTGCTGAGTAGACGTTGAAGATCTCTCACTGTCTTGTATCTTATGTAACATGGCGCGAATATTCATAAAACACGGGAAGAAATTCACTTAGAAAGAGAATGCCCGATTAGTACTGCCCTCTAGGACGTATTAGAACAAACAAAAATAAAAACTCAAACAAGTAAATATTTAGAAACGTTTTAAACGTTTAAAAGTTTTAAAATGTAGAAGAACGCTTGAGGCGCGTTACGGCCGCCCTGCCGAAGTTTCACTTGAACGCGCTAGATGCGTTACGGACGGAGAAGAGGTTAAGAAAAAAGACTGTACGGTCTTACGAAAATTAACCGCTTATGTTATTATTATATCTGTACTACTTCCGTCAGCTCCCACCAGGGTGCAAATTAACTACTACGGAGTTCATTTAGCTAACGACAGAGTTTTCATAGCGTCACTAATCTACGTGATATTTCCTACCCGAGCTCGTAGAATACTTAGTTCGGCTTAACATTTTATACCGTTATTACTCGCACATTCAAAGAGAAGTCTGAGCAATGCTTGATAAAAATTGGCTTTGTGAATTTCGAGCTCTAAATACTTAAATTCTAAAATACTTAATTATACAAGATGATACTTTGCATTTTATATTAGCTTAAATCCCGCAAACAGCGAGGATTACTTGTAAGCACTACCTGTGCATTTGCTATGTTTAGGTTTTAATATAACGGTTACTTTAAATCTGAGTCTATTGTTGCTTTACGGAGACTGGACGATAAGTTATCTGAAAGTCTCACAAGAAACCAAAGTTACTTTATTAAGTTAGGGGTTTTCTATAAGATATGATAATTTTTTTAGTAAAAGTTTAATGGTACAGTATATCTTCATTAGTAATGACAGAAAACAAGAATTAATTACAACTAAGTCTCTGCAGTATTTGGTTTTATTTCAGTTTCCAATTTTTATAGGAAATCTGAAATCCTGATCCATTTTTTTGTAGTATGAATTTATGAAAAGAACTTAGAGTAACATCTTAATAATTACTTAATTTAAAATATCATTTTTTGTGTGGAATGCTGTGAATTTTTGCTTCAATCCTTCTTGATTTGTAGCTGCCGACAAGTCCCCCCAAATACACAGTATTTTATTTAATCCTACCAGCTTCTTTCAAAATTTCGTTGCATATTTTTATTGATCACACTAAACTTTTGTAATTTATTTTTTATCTTAAGTTGACTCTAAATGCTGCAACGTTTTGATGCAACTGAGAAGACTGAATATTTTCGCATTATGTAAGTAACATTTTTAAGTTTGTTAAGTAATTTATTACTGCGTGATATGTGTGTTTAACCCTATAGTGTAAAGATTAAAGCATTTGCATCACTAATCAGTTAAACTAAAGAGTGGTTCAGATAGTTTAACAAAATTACATTAAGAAAACATTTTGCATTGATCATAGCATTCAACGAAACTGCGTCAAAATGGTAATTTAAAATACTGATATAAAAATTCAATGCAGCATAGTTTTAAGAAACATTATAATATAAACATGATGCAGGAAAATAAAAATGCTAAAATCTTTCAAAATCTTGGCAAAACATTTGTTGTCGTTATTTCTTGAAAATGTTGTTTCTTATTTTAACGTTTATAGCTTTATTTAAGTTTTCTTTTATTAAGGATATATTTTTAATCTAAATTTATAATACGAGAAACCTGAATGAATTTTACCCACATTTCTCTCGCATCTTGTCTTTGTCGCTTTAATATATTTTTTAATATGTCTTTAATATGTCTTTTAATATGTTTTTTTTTTTTTGTAAATAAAGTTCTTTTTTTTCAAGATTAGTATTGCGAAATAATTGTATTCCTCTGTAACATTTCTTATCAAAATTTGGAAAATTTCGATATAGTTACTGCATTTATTGCATTCTGGTATTGCACATTTTAAAACAAATTAGTGATTTGTTTTCTCTATTTAGTACTGTTAATTGAGAATTCTCTAATCAAGAATAAATGGAGGACATTTTTATTCAATTCATTTCAGTGAAATTGTTACAAAAGAAATAGAGAGATAAATTGTTGCTAGAGAAATAGTTGAATTTCTGTTAAAGAGCAGTTTTCACTACGTCATCCCTTTCCTTAGATTACAAAATAGCCATCAGTTGCGTAGTGATAAATTAATGGCTCCGAGGGTTCATTAGAGTTTTTGAATGATGTAGATGTGAAAAACGTGCAGTGTCCTTGACGGGATTTGAACGCTGGACCTTCCTAACACGCATCGAATGTGCTTCCAGTTACATCCCGAAGGCATGCGGAAAAGAGGGAGAAAATACTTTACATACTCCCCCTTTTAAGAGGCGGATGGGGATAAGGGGACCCAATCGCCAAATTGTGGTGGTGACGAATTGTCGTTTACCACCTTTTAGTTCTTTCTCTACTGTAGAGTTATTAGGATTTTTGATGCTGGAGACGTGAAAAATGCGGAATGCCCTTGCCGGGATTCGAACCCTAGGCATCCCGAATACGCGTTGAATGTGCTTCCATTTGCACCACAAAGACATGCGGAAAACAGAACGAAACTACTTTATTCTTTTATTTGCTTCACTCGATCTGAGTTATCGGATTTTAAAATAGAAGAATATTTCAGATTTTTTACGACTTTTTCTAAGGAAGCTTGTTTTACGTTTGCTTATTTCAGTGTAACTTCGAGCAAAAGAATTAACGTGAAAGCACAACATAGCACATCAGTTTTATAAGACATCTGAGTTAAATATTATCCTAAACAAGAAAACGTAAAAACTTTTATTAAGCATACAAGAATGAATTCTTCAGTCTTAAAATAGTTTTGAGAAATATGTTGAAGGTCTGAATAAGAATACGAAGGATAATGATATATAGGATAATGACTATATAGGATAATGATATATAGGAATTTTTCAACGTTCAAAATAATGGGAAATGGCGTACCTTTCGGATTTCTATGTCTATGGGTAGAATAAATTAAAAATGGAACGATATATCCTGTTAGTATGTTACATAAAAGAATGCTGATAAGTTTTATTTCGAGTTTTATTGAATGCAAAATTCCATAAATGATCCAGGAATGGAGGAACTTAGCTCAACCTATCGTTGCTAAAGATACACAAAACGTTATTTTATTAAAAGGTAACTATGAAAATACTTTTTATGATTAAATCGCTTGTGTTCCTCGAGTATTTGATATAAAGAGCAAACACTTGAGGTAAAAAGTTTTACAGGCAATTGATTGATTATTTAGACGCTACAGGCAAGCTAGCCTCACAAGATGTGCAATAAATATGCAAGTGACTTAGTAAAAAGTTAGATTTAGTGCTTGTAATTATTTGAAAGCTCAATAATCGCTGAAAGCTCAGACGAAAGGTTACCAGTGACCCGCTGGCGATGATAGAGCTAGAGATGTCGCTCTATCACCGCCAGCGGTATGTTAAACCATAGACCTTGTATTAAACCATAGATGCTCCTCGCTGTCCCGAGGATGCTGCAGGAACCATCAGGTGCTCTTTCTCTAAACAACTCGTGCACAGGGTCTATACCCAGTCATTTAGGGTAAAATGGCCCCTGCATTTATACATTTTATATGTTCCTCGATTACAGCGCATGATTTAAACTTATCAGAAAATTGTAACTGCTTTGATGGATCATAGTTTGAAAGCTACCACACTTAAGTCAAAAGGACAGACTCATTGCGACGTTCGTAATTAAACTGTATACTTATTTCTCTAAAAACTGCATCGGATTTAAACCATAGCGAATGAGCTCTAGATCTTTAAAATTGCACAAGAGCAATCAATGCAAGCTGAGACAGCAATGGTTTTGATCAGTAACGAACAGGTCCGTGTTAAATCGAAACGAAAAAGCAGGATAAATATGTACAGTAAGAATTAGCACCATTTGAAATATCTGAATTAAGAAACAAAACATTAATTAGGGTATGGAGCATGAAATATAATTTAATACAGATTACTGTTGTTTGTACATGTACCTCTAATTACACTCTTTGAAGAATGTTTTGAATCCCACTGAAGGAAAATAAAATGTGCATCTCCCAAGAAATTATTCACGCTTGGGATAAATAAAGCAGTATTATAATAAGACAATTCTAGCTTTATAACAATTGAGTATAACATTTTCATTCATGGAACAACCATCTTAAAAATGACACATATTATTTAAACTCATTAAGTTTTTTTTAGGATCACAGCTGCATTTATACCAGAATCAAGCTATTACATATGGCATAGATCAAAGTAAGTAATCTGACTATCAGCTGTTTCATTCTTCAATCCGACAGTTTTAAATACCTCCCACTTAACGTTTTAAACTGCTTTAATAGTTCTAACGTTTTTTTTGGAGGGCAGTAGAGTGAACTGACTGATTTTTATTGATGCACAACATACATTTAAGCTGTATTTGACATTTCTTTTTGGATGAGAAGCATTTTGAGAATTTTGAAATATTTGCCAGGTTATACGTTGTGGCTTTCCTTGGAAACAGAAGTATGCTTTTGCTGGCAGGAACACGTTTAAAAGTAAAAAAAAAATAATAAAATAACCCGTCACCGCTGTTATGGATCTTGTTGTTTTTAGATGTTCTTGTTGTTTATGGATGTTCAGTTGTTGTATCTAGGATTTATTTCGATGGTTTTGGCAATTGCGGCAGTAAATTTTACAAGGAAAGACCACAGCCGGATGTAGTTTTAAATCAATAATCTTGCATCACAGCTACGACAAAACGATACAGCATTTTGTTTTACAGGAGCAATGTTAATTATATTAGGCAGTTTTCCTTTCACATAAAAATATATCCAACATTTTCATTTAAAAGTATCGAATCAGCAAATGATTTTATTACTTTATTACCATCTCAAGAAATGGAATTCATTTTTCCTTCATATGAGGTTGAAATTGAAACTGATTCAATGCGTCAATCAGTTAAAGCAGAGGTGGCCAAGTGCTGGACCGCGTATGGTAACTCAGAACAACTGCATCATTAGAAAATGTTTTTGGTGAACTTGTTTTCTCGCATAGTAACAGCTCATAATTTTTTATACATTTAAGAGCACAAGAGCTTCACAAAAAGACAAATGGCATTTTAAAATCTATACAAATAATTATATTTGGTGTAAACGGTGTTCTAGCTGCAACATTGATAACAAATGTAATATGAAATGCACATTAATGTTACATATATAAGAGCAATACATTGATATAATGTATAAAATTAAGGGAATAAGCGCTTCATTCTGATTGACGAAGCTTTTATATAAAGCTGTATCAACTTGGAGGGTGACTGGAATAAGTCTGTCTTCTTCGGAAAAATATAATATTTCACTTTTATACTTTTAAAGGTATTTTAATTACCAGTTCGCTCTCAAAACAACTAGAGATTAAAATAAGCATGTGATATAGAACAACATATTACATTTATAAGCATTAAATGTGTTCAATGCAACTAGAAAAAGAGCATTATGAAGACCTCTCTTTATGAAGCAGTTTAATGTGTTAGCCGTTATCCTCAGTGTGTTCATTTCACATTTGTGGCGAATTACTTTCCCAATAAAAGGATGCTGTTCCTATGTGTTATTTCTATGCATTATTTTTAAAGAGATGATATGCTAAATATAAATAATATACCGACTATAAAAATAAATGTTTGATAACACTTAACGCTCTGTCGGGTATTCTAAACATTTGTGTCGAATTACATTCCCAATAAAAGTATACTGTCCCTATGTGTTATCTTTATGCATTATTTTTAAAGAAATGATATAGTACAATACAGCGCGTGAGGAGTTTTAAGAGAAAGCTACGCAAAAGAAGTAAAACCTTCAGGAGCACGAGCATTTAATAACTAGATATCTGGCAATTTTGAGATCGGATTAGCTTTCTATGCTCTTTGAAATGTGTTCTGTTTAACGTTTTTGAAGTTTAAAACATAACTACTGTGTGATATTGTGATATTGTACTAATATCTGTGAGGAAAAATTTCAGCATTTTGTTTTATTTTTCGTAATAAGAATAAATTTTGTTAACTTTTCATCAGACTTGTGCATTCAATCTATTACGAACCCGTACGCACGCAACCATGTATGTAATAAAATTGTAAAAATATGCAGTAAATTTTAAATTCATATTCTATTGAAGCAAAAGAAACAAATCAGTGATGACAACCACTGCATAAAAATGAGAAAAGTGGTGCAGAACCATTCAAAATCTTAAAAAAATAATTTTATATTTCTCGTAACATCTCCATGAAAGCGCTGGCGTTTGAGAAAATAATAAAAATCACAGCTTGTTTCTAGAGCTAACCAATGTGCAATACAGCAAAGGCAAACAATTTTTTTAATAAGAAAATTTGGCCTCGGGTCTTCAGCTGATTAAAATGCCACGAGAAATGTAAAATTACATCTTTAAGATATTTTACATTTGTATATGACTTTTCTCACGTTTATGCAGTGCCTACGCTCGCTACGTACGTTTTTCTTTCGTTCCATTTTTTGCTGTTTCAATGATATACGAAGTTAAAAATTACTATTTATTTTTTTTATTCTTACATGCGCATGTTTACCGCTTTACATGCGTTTTTCTTTATTATACAATTTCAAAGTGCAGTTCATTAGTATACAAATAAGATGTGTAATTCAACAAGTATATACAAACAAGTGTATACAAACAAGATTCACAATTAACAGACGGGCGGCTAACAGTAGTAGAGAGGGTAATGCCAGTAAATACTGATATCCATTATCGTAGGCGTATAACCTGACTGCCTCGATGTACTTATGATTTTTCCGGTATGCAACCGGTATCTTCTTCAAAAAGCCATCACTTCCCTTATGTAGATACACCTCCTGTGCTTTCCATATTCAGTTAAATAAAGAAACAGGCTGGCTGCAAGGGGAACTCTTATTTTCTTCATGTGCATCTTTCCTTAGAAAGACTCCCACGAAAATCTTCCTTTCCTTGTGCAGAAAACTAGAATGCTCTAGAACTTTGTCTTAATCATTAACTAAAATGTAAAAACGCAATTGGTATGCAAACTATTGCTAAATGTTTTTACCTTGTAGTGGTGTGCACTACTAGGAGGCGTTGTAATGTGACAGTCTAACCAAATATCTATCTAGAAATCCTTAATTAAATTTACATGTGCCCAATACTTACTGGCCTGAATTCTTAGTGGTAGTACTCGGTTCTGTATACATTGTTACGCACCAAAAAATAATTTACTGAAGATGTATTTTTCTGATTCCCCAGCGATTTGTCACCTGCAAGACAGCTTTTAACTCACCAGCCCGAATTTTAGTCTTCGGTGGCTGAATGAAACTGCGTCTAAATATATCTTTGCATTTATAAACAGTAATCAGTTATTGGAGATATATCTTTGACCAGTTGCATTGTTTTGTTATTATACCCATGAAATATAAATTTCTTCAAATTGTAGACAACTTTCAATGGCAAGAAATTTCTTCCCCCCCCCAAAAAAAAACAAATCCCTCACCACCCCCACTGAGATACTTACTACTTCTTTTGATAATTCTTTTAGCTTCATTATGAAAAATCGCAGCTTAAAAATACGTTTTTCAACAGAACATCGCATTATAAAATAATTAGAAGCTTCATTTTTTGCTTATTGAGCTTTGAATTTTTTCTTTCCAAAGCTTTTTGCCAGTCATTATTTTCTGGAGACTAAAAACTTTTGGTTCTCCGCGCTTAAAATTTCTTGTGCATGTCTTGTCTTCTTAGAAAGGTCCCTTATTTGAATACTTTCAGTAATATGCAAGTACTATTAAGAATATAAGCTATCTGAAAAATCTGTATTGTTTGTAATATTTCCTTTTACTGATAAAGAACTTCTCTGCCTAATGTATAGATTATACATTACGCATTTACTTTCATATATTTTGTTTACAAAACTCACTATGCTTGTAGCAGTAAAGAGACTTCAGCAGGCCTTCAGAATTTGATACTCGTCTGAGAAGTCAGATACGTATTTATCTTGCGCTTAATACTTATGTAAGTATTTGTCCATATAGACATATTTTTTCTCTTGGTGTATGTCTCCCACCAGCGGTTGAGTGGTCAACACCCCTCTGAATACTGGTAGTTCGACCCGGGTTCGAAACCATCTGAAGATTCTGGTTGCATGGTTGGTCTCCGTGTTTACCCCATGTGTAACGTGAATACGGGTCAGCTTCTTTTAGAAAGGTCTTCCCCGAGGCCATCCTTTCGCTTAGGCAGATAGTTTATAAAAAATGCGCCCGACTTTTTACAGCTTTCTGTACACACAGAAAGAAACAGATCACACTTCAAAGAAACCCATTAATTAAAGACTCGCGTTATGGTTTTAGGTTTTTAAACAGTCACTTGAACAACAAACCATACCTACGGTGATTGCATGCATCTTAAAATAGAGCTTAAAACACATCCAACATCGTTTGTTGTTTTGTAAATATATACAGCTGTTGCCAATCTTAAGTTTCTAAGCTGTATTTTCAAAATTAGGTGAGGCTTACTGATAAACGAAGAGTCATTTCTTCATAATTTAGAAAAGCTCGTCTTAACTTTCTCTTAAGATCTTAAAGATCTTTCGATATTCTTATAAATCGCTTTCACGAGCCGCTCCACTATGAGGCAGTTGGGCGAGTTAAACTTCTACTTAATTGAGTTGAAAATTCAATCTTTCTGTGTACGATATCTGTCTAGCTGTATCAATGAGTTGGTTGCTCTGACAAAATTAAAGCCATTGTCACATTATACAGTGGTACATATTTGCCTGAGAACTTAAATTCTTCTAAATCTCATTAAAAAGTCATCTGTGGAGGCTCAAAATATACCGCTGTGTACAACGCACAAGTGAATATTTGAACGCAAATCTTTTTTTTTTTTCCATGAGTTTTTTTTTCCATTTTATCAATACCTCTGATTTGGAATACAACAGCATATTTCACTCGATTTTCATGAAGTGGCCCAATTATATTTTCCAGGTTCCTTGAACTATACCTTTTACAAATCGTGTTGTAAAGACATTCATAGCAGGAGTCCGTACGAGGTTATTTCGTAGCAGGAGATGTGAAAATTAGTAATGCCCTCGCCGGGATTCGAACCACGGACCTCTCGAATACGCGCCGAGGGTGCTGACCACTACAATACGAAGGCATGCTAAGAAGGCGGGAGAAATAACTTATAGTGTAATTAGCTACAACCTATTCTTATTTTTATTTCGTTATGTATCTAAAAGATTCCCTAAGTATCTAACTACCTGCATGACGATTCTTCACATGAACAAGAAAAATAAGTCATTTTACAACAGGAAAATAAGTCATTTGTAGCACGAAAACGTGTGTTTTGTAGCACGGAGAAAACATCGCAAAGAGAAAACATCGCAGTTCTAAAACATCGTGATGCAAAATATCGTCGTCTAAAATAAAGCGGTTCAAAAATTTCGCAGTTTAAAAACATCGTCGTCGAAAATATCGTGGTAAAAAATAAACTATCCATAAATCATCGCATGGCGATAACATCGCAGACATGTTTTTTTTTCAGGTTTTAATAATTGTAAATGGATATTTTCATAATGATTTGTGAGCGCAAGATGGAAAGAAGGATAATCTTTACTTTCATATTTTTAATAACTAATAAATTTTTACTGAAAAAGTAAGAAGGAAATTTAAGCATAGAAAATTAAGGCAACTTAACAGAATTCTAAACTGACATAGTTAACTAACAAAGGCCATTAATAAATCTTTTTTTTATAAAGTTTTCACTAGTAATTTTTCATTAAAAGTATAATATAAAAATGTTTAGAAAAAGGAAGCTACGTAACTGCATGACCTTATCTATAAAAAATTGCTAATTATGAGATTATTTTCTTCACTTTTGTCAATCTAATACTCTTATAATGATAATTATTTCTTGCTGTGCTTCAGTTTATTCTTAAGTATTAAGTTTTCTTCTTACTTTTTCAGCAAAAATTTAATAGTTAATAAAAAATGTGAAAATAAAAATTATCTTTCTTTCCATCTCGCGCTCACAAATCATTATGGGATTATCCATTTACAATTATTAAAGCCTAAAAAAGCATGTCTGCGATGTTATCGTTCTGCGATGATTTGTAGGTACTTTATTTTTTACCGCGATATTTTCGACAACGATGATTTTAAACTGCGAAGTTTTTGAACCGCTTTATTTTCGACGACGATATTTTGTACCACGATGTTTTAGAACTGCGATGTTTTCTCTTTGCGATGTTTTCTCCCACGATGTTTTGTAGCACAACGTTTTCGCCTTGCGTTATTTTCTCCGCGACGTTTTCGCCCGCGATGTTATCAACGGGCACCGACGTGAACGTGTTTAATACACACAACTGTTGCCTTTTACAAGTTTCTACACTATACTTTCAAAATTTCGGTGAGGTTTGCTTATGAGCCACGAAACATGAAATACAAAGAAAATAAACATTAAAAAATACATTATTAACAAACAGCCTTCGTTTGCTTTGCATATTCAAATCAAATAATTTAACCTAACCTGCCTTTAAGTATGTGCATGCATTTACACTCATATTTTAAGAAACATTTGAAGCATTAATATATGTATTATTTCCTTGTCTCACGTATTTGTAGAGACAGATAAGATGCATTTTTATTCCAATCTCAAAATAACACGTCTGATAAAATAACACGCCATAAAATAAAACCAAATTTCTAATTTAAAACTGGAAAGTGAGTAATTTACGTAAATAAATAAATGAGACAAACGGTCTTTAAACAAATTGCACTACAGCAAAAATAAGAATAAAAAAGCAATTTCCCCGTGTACGGAAGACATACGTGAACTAGTCGTCGGCAGAAGAAGCTAAGCATCCACCCACTATTAATTTAAAACTACGCACGTGCGTTGGTGTCTTTCTTAATGACACACGTGTGAGGCTGTGAACTAGCTCATTGTATTTATTTTGTCGTGTCAAAATAGACAGGCTCTGCAGTCGAAATCGCGCGTGAAGAGCGTAATCAGCGGAATAGTGGAATTGTGGAAGAACGAAGCTTTTCCTTTTTTTTCCGCTACTCACACATTTCTTTTAGTTAATATGGAAAACTACATTACCATATTTTGAATCAAATGTTAGACAAATCAGTTATGTAAGAATTTAAAAAAAATCTACATCTTCCCTTTTTACAAATACCAACAATAGTTGGCCTGTTTGGTGATTGCTTTATACAGATACAATTTTTTTTTTTTTTTTTTCCCAAAGGAGAAAATCAGCTATGTTCTCTCCTGAATTTAAATCACTGTTTCCCAGTTTTTAGGTGAACGTACCTACCACTTACGCCACAACAGCTTGAACGGAGAAATAGGCAGTTCTTTGCAATTTGAAAGATCATTTATTGTACAACACATTATTGCCTACTTGACGAATACTAAACATATAATTAACAATGAAATTTTATAAATTACTCCTTTTTATATAAAATAACCTATTAGCAAATAAAAAGCATAATTTTTAACAAATAAACAAAATATTCTAATTACGTTTGACACAGAAACGCGTATCCGCCCCCCCAAATTTAGTAACAAGCTATACAAGCATACATTTTTCATTCGTCATATATTCATCATTATATGTATTGTTCCCAAAGTAAGAACGGTTTGAATGTGGGTCAGGAAATAGTGTAGCTTTGGAGTGAAATACAGGGTGCTTGATAATGCTTGATTAATATTCACGCGTCACAGTGAAAATTCACACTGCTTACTATCTGTTCAAGAAAATTTTGGGATTCGATTTGTTCTTTCTAAAGAAGTGCATGCAAGCTGTGCGGGGTTCCGCTCAGAAGATCCGTTGACTACTTCCCGTACCATGTACTATCACAGACAAGGTTATTCTTCATGCAGCTCAGCCTTATCCGGGTGAACATAAATGCTCATAAAATGAACTATGCAAATAAAACTTCTCTAAACACTTATACATTGTTTTAAGATATTTAAACAGATATAAATTAAATCTGAAATTTGAGGAATTTTTGGAGTGGTCTATCTCAAAGTTCAAGTCAAGAATAATCACAAGTACACAGAACGCATTATTTTCAGGAAAATTAAAGCTAGAAACAGTCTCGATAATTCGGATAGAAATAAAACAGATTGGTTTGCTTCAAATAATTCTTCATTTACTTCGAGTCATGAACCAGAGAAAATAAAAATAAGTTTGCCGTAATTACATATAGAATACTTTAAGAGTTACTTCGAAAAACTAGTGATTTTGGGCCCAGTTTGAAAATGGTATTCATAACAATGAAATTTTATTTAAAACAGATAAATACAATCACCTTAAAACTTTCCTAAAAGAACAAGCTTTAATTACTATTCAAGGATTATTCATAGCAGAAAATAATTATGATCTAGCAGAGAAATTGCTTAAAGAAAAATATTGCAAGACAGAAATTATTGTAATATCCCGTATTGACTATCTGTGAAATTTAAATACTGTAAAATCGGCTAGCTATTTGAAACAATTAAAAGTATACGATACAGGAGAAATACTATTGAAAACTCTTAGAGCTGAAAGGAATTCATATGAAAATTTGCTTTTCCCATTCCTTATTAAGCCAAGTCCTTCATGAAGGCGTCTCCTTTCAGGCAGGTAGCACTCGAGTGCTTTGCTATAACTATATAAAACAAACCAAATCTATTACAAACTAAATTTATTACAGATTCTATTGCGCTAGAAATTACAGACAACATGAAAAAGTTGATTCCAGGAAAAGTAATAGAACTATAAAATTTCTTAGGTGAGAAATAGAAAAGCGAGAACTGATATTTCAACAGAGCTTTGTCGACTTTTATTCATATGAAAGTCGAATAATATAAGTCGAATAATATAAGTCGAAAGTCGAATAATAAAGAATATATATTTATTCATATTTGTCGACTAACATTCGACAAAGGAAAATAAATCTCAAACAAACAATTCAGTTAAAAGCGTAAAAAAATGTCATTTAATAATTTTTCTGAAAAAGGCTGTAGATTCCAAAAGTTTAAAGTTTAAAGGGAAAAGACGATTGAATTCTAAGCGCAAATGCACTAAGTGCACTTCAGGAGATTTTCATTTTTTTCAATAGTATTTCTCAGTACAGCGCTGAAAATTGCGATAAGTACATGGGGAGAAAGTCCGAAAGTTTGAAGCAAAGTGGCAAATGTTTTTTGCGATGGTTTGGTCATGTAAATTAAAGAGATATGGTCAACTTGAAAATGTAAACACTGCAGCCTGACTTGCGACGCCAGACATCCGTAAACATCCAGACTGATAGTAACGTAAGCAGGTGCCGAAAACTGTCATAGATTCTATTAACGAAGTTTACAAGCAAAGCACACTGTTACTGATAGTTCGAGCAAATATTAAAAACAACAACAATAAACAACTGATGTCCAGAATGCGCGTTTTTGCTCGAGATTGGATCACAGAAAAGTTTTATCAACAGAAGCGTTGTTTCCGAAAGAATGCATTTGTCGATTATCTGCGGCGAATTTCTAACAGTTTATGCTTTCGGTCAGGAGAAACAAAAAGCAGAAAAAAAGAACAAAGTCACTTTCGTTTTGACTCACTCATTAAATAGAAGAATAAAGATAAACATAAAAGCTTAAAAACAGAACTAGTAAGTGGCGGGCTCCATTGTACCAATATTTAATAAACAGACTTGCAGATTCCGTGCAGAAATAGACTGCGAAGTCATCTTTCCCCTTAGACTGATTTCCATCGAATTCGTTGCCATTGTCTAAGTAATCTTAATCACGGGTATTTATACAGTGGAATTCTGGAATGCCCGCCATACCACAGTTAAATACAATAAAGTGAACGAAGATTTTCAGTTGAAAAACAGTCTTGTTTATTTCTAGGCTAATTTAAATTCTTATTATAAAATGAAAAATTTGAATTCTGTTATTTTAAATCGTAAATATGATTTTCTTACATAATATAGAAAGTAGTTCATTAATAGCAGAATCAAGGCGAATTACTTTTACCAAGTACATTTTTTCTGCTTTCGCGATTCGTTTGACAATAAAAAATGCGAACCTGAATCCTAGTCTAAAAATATCCCCATTTTAAGGAAACAGCGTGAAACTAAGTAAATTTGTTCATAAACTTAAGTACGTACTGCGCGTCGCAAATATTTTCAAAAAACGAATCAGTTTACTTAAAAAAAAAAAAACCTCTATGTTTATAATTCTGTTTGAGGAACTATACGTGACCTCCAAACGAAAACTCAGTACAATTTGCACACTAAACTTGAGTACTTCTTAAACATTTCTCTATTATTTTTAGCTATTTGTTAAGCAGTTGGATAACTTACAGAATGTAGGTCACAACGATCATTGAACATATATAGATCGACGAGGATCCGAAGGGGATGTAGAATCCGCCTAACTGTAAAAACATAAGCAAAATTCTACCTCTCTGTTTGTCATCAGGATGCTCAAGGAAGTTTCCTTGAACATGTAATCTGTTATTTAGGTTTTTAAACAGAAATTCAAAATATCTGTATTTGATTTTAACGCATTTTTCGCGCTGCATTTCTAATTTGACACTGATGCCCCTTACATAAAATACAGAATAGGTAATGCCTTTTACTGCTTCGATAACATAATAGAAGAAAATAGTCCAATTTAAAATAGAAATTAACATAATGATCGTGAAGAGTACAGCAGAAAAGTAATCTTATGTAATAGGTCTTCTTTTTCGCTATTCATATTACTTGGCTGCGAGATAACTAAAATTGTGATATGAATCATTTAGTTTACCTAAAAGTGTTGATAACCTTGCGGTATAAGTAAAAGGTCAGATAAAGATGTTGTTTTAAAATTTAGATGGGTACTTATAATGTAATGAAGTGTATAGGGAAATATATTTTTGTTTATATAACTCGCTTATTTTATTGTGATTTAATATCCATAACACCTAATATAACAAGATTAGATTTATTTTAATGCATTTATTTGTCGCACAGCATGTAATATGCTTTATTCACTCAAAGAAATTAAAAGTGTTTTAACGTTATTCTTAAATTTGTATGCATTTTAGAAAAGTATTATAAAAATTACGTATGTATATGTTACCGTGAAAGACCGAAATTAGAGAATGTCGACTTTCACCGGAGAACGTCAACCTTCACCAAATACGTCGGTGAAAGATCGAATATTGCATTACATTCTTATATATTCGGACCCTCACCGGTGTATGTCGACAATCACAGATATGCTCTGGTGTAGGTCGAAAAGAGAGGTCATAAAGTGTCATAACAGTTTAAGTTGTTGCAATAAATAAGATTTGAATCATATAATTTAGTAAGTGTTTTATTACTTTATTTTTATTTTCTCATTTAGAACATACTGTATAATTAAGTAAGTTTTTAACTTCTATTATTTTACTTTCTCATTTTGAATGTACTGCGTGTTTTAAGCTCTTATGTTCTTAAGTTCTTATTTTAAGTCTCAAATGCGTTTTTTCACGACTGAATTGCGGAGAAGAAAATATAATATTCTTATATGTTCAACATTCACAATTAGTACATGTTGAATGTCGACATTGACCGGTGTAAGTCAGAAATAAGAGTATTTGGAAAATATTTCGGACATACACCAAGCGACTATGTGAATGTTGACATTCACCGGCGAAAGTCGACATTCTCCAGATTTCGGTGTTTCACCGTAACATGTATATTTGTCTTCAAAGATCGTATGATTAAAATATTTTTACCTCAGAGTCCAAACTCATTAGAGTTCGAATTCAAAAGTTTCTAAACGAGAATAATCACAGAGTAAGAAAGTACCCCTCCCCTTCAGAAAAGACAAACGTTCTTTTTAAATACATTCAAAGGTAAAAAGCAGAAGTTAAGTTTCTTGATAACAAAGTAACCTTGACAGACAGCAATGTTCTTGTTTAACATCATTTTCGACACCCTGCTGAGACAAAGGCTACTGAGTGCAGATATATATATGGGCGAGCTTAAGACAAAATAAAATTATGTGCTTGAAAATGTGCTACCTGAAACTGCCCAAGAATGAGATTCAAACAAATAGCACATTTTTTATTTCATGAATATTAACCAGCTTTGTTTGTATATTTGTCAGATTTAAGACTATGTACAAGCATTACATCGCAAATTAAAGATGAATCCCTGTTTAAAAGGAAAGAAAGCGTTTCAATACGTTGCGAAATCAGTCCAAAACACGTTTCATGTGCGTTGTATGTTCATTATTTTAACGTCACCTTAGTGTGTTCAAATGTTAAATTTCTATTTATGTTTTATGGTAGTAGTATAATTTAGAAGCATTAAAAAAGCAGGTTTTATGTTTCATAACTTGTGAAAGTTTTGCAATCTAAATGAAATCTTCTAAATTAGTCGCAAAATTTAGGAGACCATGATTTTAAGACTATAATTCAGTTATCTGAATGGTAGTTTTATCCGAAAAATTGCATTCTTCATGAGAAAACTTGAAACTAATCTGCTGTTCATATTATTATAAAATTTCATATAACAACTTCAAATATTAAGTAAGGAATATGTGAAGTAAGGGTAAGGTATGCATCTATAAGCGTATTAATTCTCATTTGATAGATATCTATAATTCGTTTTGCTTAAATATTAATAGGAAATTTTTAAGAGAAAATGGACTATAATGGCAGAAAACTATTAAATCGTTAAACTAATGCTGTTAGTTCACTTAATAGATGATGATAGCTTTGATGTAGAATGATGTTCTGAAATGATAGCTTTGATGTAGAATGATGTTATGCAAACCGAAGACTCAAAGGGGGAAAAATTGCTAATTTTATCTGCAAGTCATTTTTATGTTCTCATCCTTGTCATTTCTCTTACTCTAAAATTATTCAAAAAGACACTACCAACTATAAATTAAATTTCCTTGGCAGTTTCGACATTCATTACAGTCTGTAAACTTTAGCTAATGATTTTAGTTCTTCTTTTTCTTAATCTTTTTCTCCTTCTAACTTCCATTTCCAATTATACCTTCACATCCCGCATCTCATGAAACACCTTTATCACTTTCTATTTCCCCTCTTTTCGTTTTATCTCAGAATATCAAGCCGGTACAAAAAGATTCGAATCTTACATCATCAAGTTGCGTACAGATAAATCAAATATTGTTTTCCATTAAAAGAAAATGAAGACAAATACCACCTCAAAATAATTTGATTTGTTGATGCATTCAGATTTCCGCATTCGTTTTTGTGGAGCTGCGGCCATTTGATACGAATTGGATGAATTTATTAAGGCAAAGGATAATTTTCAAAAGAAAATGGCCCGTTATTAAATGACATAGGAAAGCTTTTATCCGCCACTAAACAGAACATAAGGAGAACTAATAGTGTTCAAGGCCTTAACACTTGGCCACAAGTGGGCTGACTAATCAATTAAATTAAGCCTGTAAATTATTGCCTCACATAGAATCGCATTTCGAATATTTGAAAGTTCACTGGAGCTTTCCTGCTCTTTTCAGGATGACTTTTATCAATTCCAAGACAAAATTTCCAGTCATTTGTAAAATGAATGTAACCATATTCTTCTTGGTTTAAGAAATGACGCTCTTTTACAGAATGTAAGGGTTTTATGTACCATATGATGTTAGAAAAATACAAACCATAGGTCATATTGACCGACTTGACTAGTTTTAGGATGTACAATTTCACTAATATAATTATTTTAAGGCTGCAGAGAGTCCTGATGACAAACAGTGGACTGAATAAAGCTCTTTAAACCTTGAAATGATATGATGGTTCTAATAAAGTTGTGCTTTTATGACTTTCAACAAGATTTCGTGATATCTAAAAAGGGTTTTTTAAATTGATGCCTTTACAAAGAAACCATTCTAAGACAGCATTTTTCTAACCTTCCCACTAAGATTAGCCAGATTTCATCCTATTTACTAGTAACCGTACTGATTCTAGTAAGTAGTATGAACGATACATACAAGGCATTTTTGATCCGAGGAGAAATGTCTAACTGCACTCGACACAAGAAATCCATGTGGGTTTAAGTACAAAACTCATTTTTCATATTTCGCATTATTGGCTGCATTAAATATCTATTTCCATTCGGATACACATTGCATAAGTCTGTTGTAATATACACTGAAAATAATATTGCATTTTATTTAGTGATTTAGATAATATACTCAAAACGTGCTGAGAATTTTATTCTAGTCGGTAATTTATATATACATTAACTCCAATTGTACACATCTTAAGTACACTGCTGGTCACCTTAAATGCAACACCCTGAAGGAAGCATGAAAATAACATGAAATTTTCAACATGCATTAGCGGAGGTGAGATATGCAAATGATTAGAATTTCAGCGCAGACGCACATCACACGCGCCTGTGGCGCCACTTCAAAGCGCTCTTTAAGGCTTGGAGTTTTCGACGATTTCAAGTTCGGCAAATGTGTTTTTCTTGTGGTGTTTTTTAAAAAAAAACGGTCAATTATGCCTCGTAGTAAACAGCGATCATCATTTGATCAAGTATTCGCGTTCGACAGAGGAAGGATAGTGGCCTACCGAGAGTGTGGATTATCTCTCAGGGAAATCGGTAGTCGTGTTGGACGAAACCAAGCAACTGTAATGCGGATATGTGACCGTTCGATGCAGGAGGGTATGACGGACCGACGTGTTCGATCGCATCCACCTCAGTGCACCACTTCACATGATTGTGCTCATGGCAGTGACGGATCGCTCAGTCACATCACGAACCACAGCACAGCACAGCACATTCAGTCCTCCAGTGCCTGCGCGTACCATTCGACGCCGTTTACAGCAGAGTGGTCTGTCCGCAAGACGTCCATTGCTTTGTATACCCTTGACGCAGAACCACAGACGTCTCCGCCGCCAAAGGCGCGATGAAAGAAGGATGTGGACGGCAGAATGGAATGAAATTGTCTTTACTCACGAGTCACGCTTCTATCTGCAATACCACAATGGTCGGATTCGAGTCTGGAGACACCGTGGAGAGAGGATGCTAAACAGCTGCGTCATGCACCGCCACACTGGTCCTGCACCGGGTATTATGGTATGGGGCGGTATTGGATATCACATCTCGCACTCCTCTAATACGCATTGCCGGTACTTTAAACAGCCAGAGCTACATCTCCGAGTCGTTGGAGCCAGTTGTCCTTCCTTACTTTCAGGGCTTGTCCACAGCCATATTTCAACAGGATAATGCGCGACCACACGTGGCACACATTGTCCAAGGGTTCTTCGTCAATCGCCAGATTGAATTGCATCCCTGGCCCGCTCGCTCTCCGGATCTTTCGTCGATAGAAAACATGTGGTCCATAGTTGCTGAACGATTGACCCAGATTACATCCCAAGCTGCCACACCAGATCAACTTTGGCAAAGTGTGGAAGCTGCTTCGTCTGCTGTACCCCAAGAATACATCCAAAGTCTCTTTGAATCAATGCCGAGGCGTGTGGCAGCGGTGATATCCAACAATGGCGGCTAATCTGGCTACTGATTCTGGAAGGAATCACACTTCACAGAAGTCTATAAATTTAATCATTTGATACTTGGTCAACATGTTATCTACTAAATAAATTTTGTTGTGATATCTCTTGTCTTTCTTGGTGTTGCAATTTGGGTGGCCAGCAGTGTAAATTTTGCTTTAGAATGTCTAATGTTTTGCCTTTCTAGTGAAAAGTATTTCATCGATCCAGTTAAAATAGATGGAAAATGCATTATGAATACAGGTACAGTAGGTATAAGTGGACTGGACGCCATAATTTCAGCATTGGTCGCACTGGTGTAGTCCCACCTTATTAACTATGCAGTTACACTCTAGTTTTGAAGGAAAACACTCTAGGAGATGGATCCAAGGATCTCCAACTTCTCTACCCACATGCTTAAACCACTGGAATGGGCTTTCGAATTGCCATTATTTTCGGCTCAGCAGTAGACATTTATACTCTCAAACATCCACATCTTCTTCGGGACGGTAGGTTCTTGGCTATGGGGGGTGCTATTATTTTTGGTTATGGCTATTATTTTTGACAATTTAAATGAGTGTTTTTTTTCTGTGATACGCATCCCTGCTGGGATAAAAACCGGGACTTTTAGAGATACACGAATAATGGCGAGAAAAGCTATAATAATGGATAGAATAAGAAATATCAAATCAAATTGTTATGAAACATTTCAATGTGATAGAGAGAAGCGAAGTTATGTTTCTTCCCCAGAATAACAAATCAGTCAAAATGAATGTGTTTCCCATTTTTATAGAAATAGGTGTGCATTATTGTAATTATCACTTTGGTTGAAAGAGAAAGTTCGAAAAGTAAACGCCAAGAAATATCCTATTAAAATAAAATTCTAGGTATTTAACTTTTTCTTTTTTGTTTCCATTAAATACTTCAATTCGTTTGACTTCTTGGATTTTGCTGTTCTTTTTAACGCATTATAACTATAGAACTATTTGCATAAAATTCTCATGTATTTTTTATAGTGTTTCCTAAAGGAATTATTTAAGGAATGTATTGCAAGTGAAAAACGGTTGACAAACGCAGATATATACCAAGGCTACTCTCATTTTATGCATACAAGTCTATGTCTTATCAGTATTAAATGTTTTGAAGGCTTTTTAAACAGGAATAATTAAATTTCCAGATCTTATTTTCGTATGGAAATAGACGTTGCATTTCATTCCTCTACAGTTAAAGCACTTCATGCAGTATATTCATGCGTGAGAAATCGAATAACAGAATAAGGAAATTTATGAATTGAAGTTTCCATGGCTCCACCTGAACGTTCCTCATGCGTTTCCCTGTTTCATTTGTCATGAGTTATGAAGTCTACGCGGGGGGTAAGACTGTGGGGCGATTTCGAGGAAACGATTTTAAAACCATACCAGAACTAGTATTTAATTTCCTTTTAGGTTTAGTAATATAGGTTGTTTTTAACGTAACATCATCTGCAGTTTTTGAGACGTAAAACTAATTTTTCGCAGATAAGATCAGAAATTATTTTTTTATTTACATTTGACTGCAGTTTACATGTTACATATTATCCTTACCAGTCTGCAAAATTCATTGCATGATTTGGAGGATTAGCACAAGAAACATCACTCCATATTTCACGAAAACTCAAGTTTAGTATGTGGAAGTCTATAAGAAAAAGACATGTTTTTTACAAATTTTGCCCTCAACTGGTATTGGCTAATGGTATTAGCCTCAAACCATCAGGCTTCAAAACACACTGTTTTATATGAGCAATTAGCAAGCAGTTTTTTTTCTTTCATGGTAAGAGCATATTGTGAAGCTTCATCTTGAAAAGTACAAGGATCTTACATCTTGAATATGAAGAACTATGAAAACTTGAACTACGAACTTGAATATGAAAAAATATTATTATCATGTTGACAATGTTAAATTTAACTTGTGTTTCAGACACCCAGTATGCGATGCATTAGAAGACTGAAGTTTCATAAATGAGGAAAACTTATTGTTACAATAGTAGAAAAGATAATATCATCCAAAGACAAAATAAGAACCTGAAGAATCTATAAGCGCATACGAGAATACTTTGGAGTGGCATTCTTTAGTTGAAGAAAGAAGTAATATTACTTTACATAAATGTGAAGACATCACAGAAAGCTGGAGGGATTATTAAGTACCCCGAAAATTGCGTTATATGTGAAACACCTAAAGGAAAACGAAAATATTATCAAGTATTTAATTATAGTATATCTAGAATTCTGTTAAAAATAAATTCAGAACAGCAAGGCATATGCTTCCTTATTTAAATAAATAAGAGACCCAGATGTGTGGAAGCGGAATTAATGAGCTACTAATTCTACTATGTAGTCATCTGTTGCATTGAATTTAACACGTCTTGAGGAACAAGGCATTGCTCCCCAGATAATTCTAGGAGAATGCGAAGGGAAAGTTTATTTCATTTGAAACGGAATGCGGAAGGAACATTCTTTGTCAAAAACCTCTGGCAGCGAAAGACAGTACTTACAAAATTATTGATGTATATTACTGTACTTAAAAATTATTGATGAACATTATTTGCAGCGATTAAAAGTTAGATAGTTGGGATATCCAACTGTCTAACTTGAATACGTATAAAATCTATAAATCTATAATCACCAGAAAATCTATAAATGGAGCTAATTGGTTTACAATGTGATATAAATCTTATTCAGAGATTTGAAGATACAGATTTAATTAGCTTTCATTCGTACAAGTCAAAAGATAAATACCCTCATTTTGCAATTTTTCCAATAAGAATTTTGCTCTTGAATTTTCGCACGTTGTTTGTTCGTTTAATATTTATGCAATATTATTTATTTATTCGTTTAATGTTTGCTTAATTTTATCGCCAAGTCTCATCATGCATATATAACTTTAAGTGGACTCATACACCTTAAAATTCATAAAATCTACGAATATGTGACTAATGCAAGAATTGGGATAACTTATTGATTTTAAAGGATATTACTTCCAACTTTTTACAGCTGGCTACATAATATAGCTGCTTTCTGAAATAGTAATCAGAAAGTTTGTGTTGCCACAAATATTTTTATAATTTAATCCACTTTGTGACAAAAGTTTTCGTCAAGTTTCTACCTTGCACGCACAGTTTAAAACATTCTGTTGCATAATTTAATTCCATATTTAATATATAGCTTTTATAACATTTGGAAACTATTGTGAACCTAAAATTCTAAGAATTTCATGTTAAAGTTTTATTTTATTTGGAGTTGAGTTTATAAAATGTATTTTATTAAAAACATTTGTAATGTTTTCGTGCATAATTTTTTTAATTCTAAAATATTCATCAAAATTTTGGTTCACGTAGAAAATAGTGCCCATATAAAGAATTCCATCCAATTTAAAGTACGTACCGTCAACCATTTTTAAAATATCATGCGCGCGAGATGGAAACATGACGAAATATTTTGTCACAAAGCGGATTAAATTACAAAAATATTTGTGGCAACACAAACTATCTGGTTACTAGTTTCTAAAGCAGCTATATTATGTAGTAAGCTGTAAAAAATTGCAAGTAATTGCTTTTAAAATAAATAAAATATTCCAATTCTTGCAATAGTCACATATTCGAAGATCATAAGGGGTTTAAGGTGTATGAGCCCCCTTAAAGTTGGATTTATTCTGTGTTTTTTTAATTCTCCCAAGTACGATAATAATATATAAAATTGCAATAGCTGGTGTAAGCATAATTAATGTAAATTAAGTTAAACTCACGAAAGCACAACAAGATAATTAAAAGTTACGTGACACTAGTGCACAATTAAAACTACAGTTAAGATTTCTTTAGAAAATACGAACGTGTAGTTTAGCACATCAAAACTTTGAAATCACAATTGTTTGGTATTTATACTCTATAAATCATTATTTAAACTAAATATACTATTTTATTCAAAATAATTTGAAGTGGATTATTGTAACCTACACTGAAATTGCATTAGATCTCACTGCAAAAACTATAAATTATCTACAAAGTTTTTCTTCAAGAATTGAAAATGTAACAAAAAAAAAAAAAAAAAAAAAAAAAGAAAGACATATTTATTATGACTGACAGCTCCAGAAAAATCTCATTCTCTTCCATTTATTGTGAAAAAGACATATATTGGCCATAGAAAGCATCCAAGAAATAATCCGGTTGTATTAAATTTGTCTCCACTCGTTTGGAGTTGGGTTGGCTGTGCCCTAAACTGTCTGTTTCATGACGGCTGACTCCTGAGGACCAGGCCTAACGTCGCCAGGAAGTAACAATTTCAAGTAGAGCAAATTAAGCTATTTCACGAGGGCACATATCAGCTTGCTTCGAACAGTATAATACTAAAGCAGGAAGAAATAGAAGTATTATGATAGAAACTGGAAACAGTGTATTATTGGGCGGAGACCACTACAGAATTTCAGAGCAATTACATGAGGCGGTTTATTTTTCCGTTTTCAATGTATCAAAGGAAGCTTGTCATTTTTGTTTGTGTTACATCCTGTCATTCTCATGTGAACTGAGATATTTCCGAGCAGCTTGTATAAAAGACGATACATCGTAATCAAGAAACAGACGGCACATTTTTGGAAATATTAAAGAATACAAAAGAGACTGCTTTCTTAAATTATATTTATTTGGAGATTTGTTTCTAATATGAGAAAAAATGTTATTGCTTTCAAATGCTTAAACTTGTCTTATTTTGTTTGCGATTGTGACTTGACATACTGAAAGTATATCTTACGTATAAATTATTTCATGTCGCTTCCAGATGTACTTTTAACATATTTTAAATCCATGAACACAACTGCAAAGAACGTGCTATAAGAAAAATTAGTTTTAATGCAAATTATTAAAAACATTAATTTCCGATTACGAAGTGGATCGATTATTAATTCTCTCAACAATAATTAATATAAAATAAGTCAAATTCAATACGGTTCGAAAACGATAGAAAATGACACTTGTTAGTGAGACTCGTTAACGCTGCATATAATTATCATGCATACTGTACAAAAGTTTAGAAAATCCCAAATTTTACTTTAATAATTAGAATGTTTTCCTTTTAAGCAGCTGGAAAATCTAGTATCCCAATAAACGTTTTTGGGGTTTTTTTTAGTCCATTATAGTTATTCTGTTTATTCAGATTAATAAGCAGACGGTTAAAAAAGATGGAATTGTGTACTGATAAACGAAAATAGATATTGGGAGGTAGGTATACACATTCAGAAATACTGCTCTATGTTTTAGAAGCCTAAAATATGCAGCTAGATTTTGAATTGTGCGTACTGCTATTAATTACTGATAATCAATAATTATCTGTACTGCTGATAATCAAATTTCTGCACATTTCGAAATAAATAAAAAACAACGTGTTCAGCGTTGTTATATCATGATATGCATGTCATACTTGGGAACATCTTTTTTGCTGATATTTTTGTTGAACTCATAATGTGATAAAACGAATCATTGTTCAGTCTCACTTACATATTTCACTTACATATTTTCGATTCCCTATAAACGTTTTCAGATTTTTCACTTTTTAATGGACCTATTGTAATAGATTTTTCCCTTTTTGATGTAAACAGAGGTTAAGCAGTACGCACAATTCAAAATCTAGCTGCAATTTTAGGCTTCTAAAACATAGAGCGGTATTTCTGAATGTGTATACCTACCTCCCAATATCTGTTTTCGTTTATCAATACACATTCTATCTTTCTTAACCGTTTGCTTATTAATCTGAATAAACAGAATAACTATAATGGACTAAAAAAAAAATCCAAAAGCGTTTATTTTGATATTAGATTTTTTCTGTTTAAGGCTAAAAAATAAATAGGGCAAGATATTAATTGAAAAGTGACTTTCAATCATTAATTTGTTTTAAAAAATGATTCAAAAACTCAGTAGCTGATAAAATATTTAACATATATCAAATATTATATAATTCCCGGGTCATTCGGCTAGAGGGCGTTGTTTGTGCTCCAATAGTCAGTGGCACGCAAGATGCCGAAAACTGAGATAGCTTAATAATATATCCTGAACTATTTAATTATTGTTATGTTTTTGTTTTTAATACATTTTGTTGCTATTGTTTGAAGAAAAATATATGCATCATTAACCACATTGAACTACACTGCTCAAAACAATTAAAGGATATTGCGGTTTTAGGTAGATCTTGTGGCCGAAAAACGTTTTAGCTGATTGATACATGGTCGACAGACGTAGTAGGTTATATGAGAATAAATTACACATGGCAGAAAAAAATGCATTTTATTGCGCATTTGTGTACAAAAGGAAAAAAAAACACATATTTGTGCATATGAGAAAAAAAAAAGAATAAGAAAAGGTGTTTTCTTCAAAGGAAATCATTTTCAGTAGGGGTATTGTTTCCACGGATGGCCAGCAACGTTGAACACCTTTGAGGCATGGAGTCAATGAGACTATTAATCACAACTTTGGGTATTCTGTCCCACTCTTCCAGAAGAGCTCTTTCCAGTTCTTGGAGAGCTTGTGGTTGGCGGCCAGCAACTCGTCTTTCTAGAACGTCCCAAACGTGCTCTATTGGATTCATGTCTGAAGAACACACTGACCATTCCCTTCGTACGATTCCTTCCTCGAAAAGGAAATCCTTCACCAGGTTAGCATGATGTGGCCTGCAGTTATCGTCCATTAAAATAAAGTCATCTCCTATTGCTGCAGCGTAGGGGACTACAATAGGTCTGAGGATCTCATCCCTATATCGGTGACCAGTCAGAGGTCCATCTCGCATGTGCGCCCGTCAATGGAGATGCCACCATACACCAACACTCCCACACTGCCAAATCTGGCACTTTCGTGCACGAACGCAGAATTATTCCTACTGCCACGGTCCCTTTAGATGAAAATACGCCCATTATCAGGATGAACAGAAAAACATGACTCGTCAGAAAAAAGAACAGTGCTCCATTCATTTCTCCTCCAGTTCACATGCTCTGTTGCCCACTCCCTGCGGTCGCGACGATGTCTTGATGTTAGTCTAACACATACCATCGGTCGGCGAGCATGCAGACCTACACCATGGAGTCGGTTTCGGACAGTCTGAGTTGAAACCGTGGTGCCAGTAGCCGAGCGAAGGTGTTGTTGGAGAAGAGTAGCATTCATATTTCGGTGTCTCCGAGCCGATAACACTAAATAACGATCTTCATTGGGCGTTGTTGCCCGTCTACGACCTTTCCCTGGTCTTCGGCCTGCACTTCCAGTTTCCAAAAAACGGTTCCAGATCCTGGAAATCACACTTTGTGACACTCCAATGGCTTGCGCTTCTTCGGCTTGAATTTGGCCCCCTTTTAACCTACCAACAACTCTCCAAGCTTCTGAATCGGCTAAATGCTGAGACATCGTACTCATCGGAACAAAGCAGTCACTGAATGCCGATCATCCTTGCCTTCATTGTCTTTTATACAGTTGAAAGTTAAATTTCATTAGCTGCCGCTGAAGCGACGTTTTTGACGTCGAAATCAAAATTAGCATACTCCACAGTTTGAAAATCAGAAAAATTCAATTCTCTTCTTCCATTTTCGGCAAAACAAATTTCGCTTAGCTTATATCTTTCTTTTATATAAAACTTACAATATCCTTTAATTGTTTTTAGCAGTTTATTAGATGCAATATCAAATCTGTGCATTGAGAAGATAGCATTTTATTAAAAATATTATTGATTATTACGTTTTAGAAAGACAGATTTATTCTCAGTCGACACAATTAGTTCGTCAATAAACTTTATTACTTAGAAATAACTCTCCCGAAGGTATGGCATTAGCTCAGGTGATTGGCTATCGTTCCAATCACCTGAGTATACCTCCGAATCTATAGAATTATGTGATTCTATTGTCGTTCCGTCATGGAGGCATTTAAAATCGTTCCTGACGAAAGACCTCTCGAGAAATTGATGATAGGGGAACAAAGTTATGAGATCCTTGGATTACTTCAGCTGGGGTGCTCTCCGTCAAATATAGCTCGGCGATAAGTGTCCAGTGATTACAATTTAATCCTTACGCAAAACCTTGCAATACTTAAACCAACTTAGCGTTTACAATAAGTTTTTTAATTATTAATACTGTTGATATAAGAACAGTAGAAACGGTTAAAAGACGAATTTAATTTACTGCTGTTGATTATTCTTGTTATAATTTCAAGAACACGGTACTTTGTTCCAAGATTACTGCTAATGTTATCTGAAAGAAATATCAAACATTTAGTTACAATTTTAGTTTTGAAACTTTACTTGTAAAAACATTTTCACTAGTAAATATTAAAATTAAACCGCACACAAAATAGTATTTCTAATTGCATTACCTTTCTCGACTCATGATTTGTACTACTGAAAACATAATTGTTATTACTAATATATAAGTTTTATGGCTTTACATTTACCCAAATATTGCTTGATATCTAAAACACTGCGTATACATAAAACGTAATACACGTTTACTTCTGCTAGATAGGTTTCTGAGAGAAAAAGCAGAATAAAGTCGGTAGCAAATACGTATTAAAATATGGGATGAAATCAAAAGTACAGATTTGATTTAGATATCAAATGAAAATATCGTTGCAAATGTTTAAACTTTTGTGAATAGTATATGATAATATAAAAGCACTGGAATGATGATTGATCGTATGAAGGGGAAAGAATTATTTTTCTTTATACTCTGAATTAACGTTAATAGTTATATGCAGTACTGCATATGATCTGACAACCTTGCTAGGGTATAGGCTGAAACAAAATGAAGTATTTTTAGTTAAATTTATTTTTATTCGACTTTTTCGGAAGAACCAACTAATACACTAAAATGTAATCCTGACTGTTTTATTGGCATTAAACCCTGCTGAAAGGGTTTACAGTTAATGTTTTCCTATAATGAAATAACTATTTGCCTCTTATAGCAAAGGCCGAATAATTACCCATACCACACACCCGAAAATATGTATGCTTTAAACGAAATTGATACCTGCAATTATTAAAAATGAAGCGCTTCTTCCCCTTAATTTATAAGTACAGGCATAAAGAAAGCAGAAATTAACCAGATCCATTTCCATAACAAGAATATTCATTTGTATAACAAGAATATATGATATATTTTTGACTTACGAGGCTAGATAAATTCCATGATATTACTTTCAACAATGAATCCATATATTACGTTAGAAAATAATTATTCTGAACACTCAATTGGATTAATTAATTTTTCTCCTCAAGGAAAAGGAAGAACGTTTGCATCAATGGTCATAGAAACTTAAATTATTTATTATAACGTAAGAAAGCAGAACCCGAAGGACGGCTGAAACGCAAGACTTCACTTGAAAGCAAACATGGCTTTGCAGTTGATTTTATTTGGTTTTGGAAAGCAAGAAACGTAAAAATGCCTATGCCACCTCAAGAATTTGAATTACGGTTATCCCAGCGCAAGCTAAACGTACTATCACTTATCAACACGGGCACATGAATGGAGGAATGGGATAATTCCCAATATCCTCTTCAAATTAAAGGGTGACTGGGTACCTAGTGCACTAAATTCACGTGAAGACAAATTATCATCCACAATATTTTATTTAGTTCGGAGAGAGATACTTATATGTTTCACAAGGAAATGTAAAAAATTAAATATGCCTTCCTCGGGACTCAAGCTACGAATCATGAGATGCTAGCTAAACATAGTAATTATTTACATTCATTATTCTCAAATAATGTTTTTGTTAATATTTTCATTTATATTAGTTCTTTGAAGGTCTAGCACTTTTACGTACTTTCCTTTATGTCATTAATTTCTCAGTGATTCTTTCTTATCATGTATATATTTACGATTTTAATATCAAATGCAACATATTTTCTTGTTCTTCTCTTTCGGCAGCAAGACTCTAAGTCTTGGTCTCTCAATGCTTTGTGCAATCTATTAAACCTTTTGGCAGTGCATCTGCTTTCATTATAGTACTTCTTAAATAGATTATATTCTTCTGTACCCGGGATCATGGCAAATTATAATTGTTAAATAAATTGCAGATGAACTTTAAATAAAGTCACTCATATTTCATCTGGAGTGTAACATGTTAGCGTGCTCTTTATTATTTACAGCTCTCACAATTTAAACAGTATTAGTATTGAAGCCTGCATCCACTGCGTAGCTATTCATCTAGTAAATCCGTAGAATCATTACGTTTATCGGAGCAGGAATCATGAAAAATGAGCAATGCCTTCCTTGGGAATATAACTCCGGGACTTTTGACGGCTAGCTGGTCGTGCGTTCCAATCACATCACGAAGCCACGCAGTAAGAAAAGCGAAAACATTACAAAATGTGCACACATCAAAATAACAATTAACACACACTTATAAACGTTTCTTGGCGAAATCGTCGGAGCACATTTCCACTGATGTTGGATAAATTTTTAATCTCTTTTTCCCAATACATAAAATGGCAATTATATTTAAAATTTTTCAAAAACTTCATTTTTTGTTAATAATATGTTTATGTTCTATAAACATAAAGGCAATGAAAGATATTTAGCAATCTTTAAAAATTTATTTTTTCGAAATTCATCCCTTTCCCTCAAACTGCAACATCTGTTGTTGACATTTAACAGCATTATGTTTTGTGCTATTAACATAAAAAACTTATTTTGAGACAAAACAAATTCACTATAATATCAGTAAAAATTAATAAGAGATACTTTAAATGAGAAATAAGCATACATTTTTGAAGTTTTTGTTTTTAAACTTGTCTTGTTGCAGCTCACTTAAATATTTGGATGGTCTCTTGATGGCTTATTGCAAAATAGAATGGTTGTAATTTCATTCATTATACTTACACACAGAAAACTTAATGTACTTTTAATTATTTTAGAACATACTTAATAGTGTGACTCGTAAAATTCTGAGAGTAACAAATGAAAAAAAGGCATATTTTTCTCTTCGGAAAAGTACTTATGTTGCTTACAGGTCTGCATTTTAACTTCTAATTAACTGAAGAAATATATATATTTATGCTTGGGAAAGAGCATGAATCCTCAGAAATGACCTTTCTTTTCTTAAGGCTGAAGTAAATTTGGCAAGTGATAGCTAGAAATCAATTATATCCCGTACTTTTCAGACATGAAACAAATCATTATTTTAGTTCTTTGGGAAATACGTAATCCTTCGCCTCATCGTAAGTAAAACTATTCATTCACACATGAATTTTTAACTGTTTTTCTAGCGCTGAAAGCTGTTGGCAGACAATTACTGGCTGCGGCAACTGCCAAAGTATCTGAGAAGTAATTTGGGCCAGACAGTAAATCAATCACAGAGTTAGGTGATGAGCAGCTATGAGTTTGTTTTGAGAAGAAAAAAAGATTTGTTAAACAACAAGTGATTTCAACATATCAGCAACAAAAAAAGAAAAAAAAAACAGACTTTTGTCTTTTTTAAATTTTATACTTACCTTCCCTTCCTCAAGTAAAAGAATCGCATTATTCTATTAAAATTGTTTCACTAATTAAAATTTCTTCACTAATTAAAATTGAATTTTAATTAGTGAAGCAAGTTAACAAATATCTAATCTCATTTACGTGTAATAACTAAATAATAAAAATTTTTATTTAAAGGATTTAAAAGATATTTGGCAGAATGTTCATTTATGCAATATTATAATATTAATTGGCAATAAAATTGACTTTTTCGATTAGCATACACTTAATATTTAAAAGGTTTAATTTGTATGCTTTTCTCATAAGCAAAAATTTCCAAACTTTAATTTCAGAATACTAATTTCTACAAATAAAATCCCTTTTTCAATAGTATCTATTTCGAAGGAAATATAAAAATTATTATTTTGTAATAGATAATACTACTCACAAGCTCTTTCTCTTTTTCTATCTCGACCGCTAAAATTTCATAATAAATGTGTTTTCACTAAAGTGCTTCATTAAATTACTCATTTAAAAAAATAAAATTGTGGATTTACCGTTTTTTAAACTAATTACAAATAAAACGTTTTGATTGAAATGCTCATTCTTAGTAACCGATAATTAAAAATATTATCTTGCATACTAATTAGCATGCATATAGACCAAAAAGCTCTTGAAAGTTTTAATGAAAATTCAAGCTTTCATAAAGATAAAAAGCAAAAATTCACGATCTCTTAACAGATGCATTCATGAAGAAATTGTTTAGGGATATATATACTTACGATAATATGAGGATTAAAATTGGAAAGATACAGAACTGGCTGTTTTGTAGGGTAGTATATGGCAAACTTATAGTACACGTATTGCATTATTTCTGGTTGTACAATTTTTGAACAAAAGATTTAAATGAATTTTCAAAATGAATGTAAAACGGTGCATTTGTTGCTACATGACGGTATGTATATTTTTTATCCTTATTTTTATGGTACAAAATTTAAAATGCTTAAGGTTTTAGGGTTTCTTCTCTTTTGTTTGTCATGCATAGAAAAGCACGAGTTGAGTGAACGTAACTCCATATATTAATAAAAAAAAATCTGATGTGTACACCACATGACTTCCTTGTACGGAATATTAAATTATACGCATTTTTTCTTGCATTTTATTTAAACTTATTAGATTGAATTAAACCTACTTCGCCGACAGCGCATAAACCACAATAGAATAAATGCATTCTTTAAAATTCACTTTGTTTACCATAGCGACACTCTGGCGCTAGGTTTACTTAACAGTATTATATTTCATTCATATTATAACTCAGAATGCACAAAATGTATATCATTTAAAGAATTATCTAATCGTTGCCATATGTTCTATTCAAATACTATAATAAAGCTAGAACTATGTATAAAGGAAATTAAGCAAACAAAACAAAAAAGAAACAGTTTTTCACAGACGATTCAGTATTTCTCATTTAATTAATTCAGTTCTCACTTCGCGAGAAGGCAAAAATACATAAAAACTCAAAATATCTATATTAAAAATTACGAAGTAAATCTCAAACGCTTATTTCCTCGAAAAAATTCCAGAAAGAATTAAGCATGATTTAATTGGCAATAATAAATGAATGCGTTATCTTTGTTGTTGCGAAGCTAAGTTTCTCTAGATTGGCAACAAATCCACTAGTCTCCTGTTTCAAATGTAAACATCAATGGCCGCCGTTAAAAACAGGCTTAGCGGCAATTAAACAACTTTAAAATTGCTGATAATTCTAAAAACATTGCACACAGATTTACTAAAGGCATAAAATCCTTAAACGGAAGATAAAAACAACATAATTGAATCATTTTTAAAGCAAAAAATGTACAATTTACAAACATATAAGAGTAAAGAAACTGAGATCACTGAGCCGGGTAATAGAGTGGATATATATATAAATATATTTATATACGTTTGGTGCGGCCGATTGCAACCAAAATACAAGGTGCACATCTACATGTTATAGCAGTCCTATATACAAAATTTCAACGTTCTGAGGCTACTCGTTTTTGAGTTATGCGAGATACGTACGTACGTACATACGTTCGTACAGACGCCACGAAAAATTCTCTTTAGAATTAATTTTAAAGCAGTTTTATAATTTTTTTGAAGGAAAAGAGTCTTTTATTCTGTCCTTACGTACAGATATCACGCAAAAACATCGTTAAATCGCATTCGATAGCGGTCAAAATGGATATTTTCATTTCATATGCTGCCTGAAACTTTTCGCGGTTACAATACTTCCTTTTTACTTCGTACAAGGAAGTAAAAATATTGCATAACATTTAAACTTATACTTAAAATATAGTACTTCTCATAAACGTTGGCACCAAAAGGAAGAATGATGTCAGAGTATTATGCTGTATACACACATCGTTGCTAAATTAGCACTTTCCCTATCGTGTAATTCTCAAGTCATGTTTTCGGGTAACGCATTGTAGTTTGGCTATCTCAGATTACACGGAACTATTCACTGTTTGCGAACTGATGCATAGGTTCGGCATGCCTCTTTTTAAGGCGTTTGTTGTGACTGCGGGATTGCTTTTTATTCTAATTTCGGTTGTTTATTTGCATTCGTTGATGCAATCTCTACTTCATATGTTAACTGTATGTTTTATTTCCCCTTTTTACATTTGTACCCTTTATTTCAGCGATTGTTGCTTATAATTTGAGCACGAGTGTATTTAAAGCATACGATTACTTTACATTAAATATTATACCAATTTCCATACCTTCATCGGTTTAAATCCAACAGGTCAGAATCCAAGAACAGCGCGTTTACACTAAAGTGTCTTCTGATGTTAATGAAAATATTTGTATAACTGCTGAACTGGATCCAAAAGATGACCACAAAGGATTCGAAACCGTAGCGGGTTTTGGTTTATTTGATTACGGGACAACACGCGAAGGCTACCTGCCTAAGAGGAGGGATACCTTCGAGGAAGACTTTCTAAAGAAAATTGGCTCGTATCCACGTTATACATGGGGAAAAATACATAAACGCCCATGAAATCGGTCCGTTCGCCTAGAATCGAACCCGAGAAACAGCAACGAGTAAAATTATTTTTTTAAATCTACGTAGATATACATTAACTGCTAAGAATATAACTTTTATCATTCCCACAATTAACATAAATTTACATTCTGGATCTTCTTGGATTGAATTATATTACTGCAGGGTATGTTTGTTAATGTATGACTTTGTGTAAACGTGACTTTAAAGACGTGTTTAGGATAAATAATTATTCTTTAACGAAGTACCCAGTATAGAGTGTTAGAAACTGTTACATTAAACTGTGACTTTAAATGCTTGTATTAGAAACTGTCATACAAAGTATTATAAACTGTTTTATCTGTCACACTAACCGTGGAAATATTTTCTTAAATGCACCAGTTCAGTGGACTATAAGACACACGAATTAGAAATAAATTTAGTCAATAAGAGATGCTATTGAAAAGTAAAATAAAACTGAAATTTATTAAGTAGTAGGTACATTGATATAAATCGTTTAGTTATTTAACCAATGCATTGCTTTAATCACATCGAAAATCAAACGAGAGATGGCAACTTATCAGGCCGTGTGGATCGTAAATTAAAGGCTTTACGCTTTGTGTTAGAACTGCAGTACTTGCCAGAGCGCGTGGATGATAAATGAACTAACAGTGGAGCATCTATAACGAATCTAACTCTGCAGAATAGGATTCAAAACTGTAAAGCTGAAGATATTTGCCACGCCAAAAATATTAAGAAAAAAAAAAATCTGAAAGGTTTCAGATTTTAAATTACGTCCAAAGGGGCGTTTTTTTAACGTTTTGTGTGTTACCTTTATCTATTAAATATCATGTTCTTCGCACATAAACCATAAATTTCAGTTCAATAGCAATGTCACAAAATAATTTTAAAATGAGCCTATCTTTAAAATTTCCGATACACAGCTCCGCGCGCTGAAGACAAAAAGGCCCCCCCCCGTAGATTGTTGTCATTGCTCGCTTTCAAATTGTTGAGTTCGTTACTCAAAAATTCGTTAAAGTTTACAAAATATGAAATCGATCATAAAACAAATTCCAAATTTCAAATTTGGACTGCGACACGCCATATTCGCAGTAGGATTACGTCATTCAAAACTGGATGGCTCTATGTACCGTTGTTTTATCACAATGCGAGAAATATACATACTTTTACGCAGATTTTTCATTATTTAATTTCTTCAAATATAATGCAGGACTCTAACATTTGGTGGCAACAGTTTGAAAAGTGAAACGGATAGTGATTCAACACAAAATCGCAAAACGAAAACAATAGTCCTTCAGGGATAAAGCCCCTTTGGGCTAATAAAACACATTGGATGCAAAAATAAACTTTACGCCTATCAAAACGTATAATGTAAATTTCTTTTATGGGAAGATGAATAAAAATTTTGGATGTTTAGAGGTGAACAATTTGGAAATTCTAGGTTATGCCTGGCTTGGATTAAATCTCAGAACCAGACAAGATAGCATCTGAGCGTTTTTATATGTAAAGCGTGCGAAACGATTTAAAAATGTTTATCAAACAAATGAAGGTTTTCTCTCCCATTATATACTCAGGGTTCTTCTGGTGTCGTTTCTGCTTATGACAAAATAGCTGAAATATATTGCAGATTTCAAGATAAGTTTACGAAAGAGAAGATCCATAATTAACAGATCTTTAAATTTGATGTCTTTCTCTCGGTTCAAAGTTTAAAGCTGTTAAAGAAGAATGATCCGAAAGTGCTTTCTTCAGCCATTTACTTGCTTCTGACCCCGAAAAACAGAAATAGCGTCTCCGTTTATTTTCTTCCGCGTTTATTTAACCCTGAACATGACTGATGTTGACGCCGTTGTAAGAACTCATAAAAGAAAAAAAAGGCAGCCACGCACATAATAAATTTGAGGCTTAAGTCTCCTCGAAGGAACGCTGGTAGTGCTGCTGAGCTGCGCATACAAATTAAGCAAAATAGGAAACCATTGCAGTAAAAAAAACATTAGATAGAAATTTAGGTTGCAGTTATGTATCAATTTCATACCGTTTATGATGTGAGAAAAAGAATGGCTTAAATGAATTCTTTATTATATCGTAAAATTTCGAATCTTTGTTTTTATACATCTCATGGCCTACCTACAAATCTTTATACAAACTGGCTTTTCTTTTAGGAAACAATTTGTATTTTTTTACCTGTAAGAATAATAAACAAAGGTATTATACCTTGACAGTTCGTTAGTTCAGGTTTGTTAATAATATATACTAATCAAACAAGTTCTAAAATCAGTTTAAAATATGTTTTTAAAACCAAAGTTCATTTCCAGAGAAGAAAGCGTGATCATAACTGGCCTGAAATATTTTTAACATAGTCACATCTTGTCCCTAATTGAAGAAGCTTGTTTTATTTTAAGAACTTTGACATATCATGCGCTGTTCGTAAAATAACTGAATATTTAACCTGCTTAATAATCAAATATGTTTGGGGTTCGATTAGTTACTTTACAGTAAAAACTTGTGATCGTTTTCTAGATCACATAGAAGTTATTTCTTAAAAGGCATTCTTTAATGCTTTGGATAACAACTTGTTTTGCTTAAAAATAGAAATCAGGGCAGCATTTCTAGTACTCAATGGCTTTATTTCATATATTATTTTCAAATCGAACACCAAATCAAACTCTGCGACTAACTATATTAGAGGCTCATTGAAAATATACTATAACAACACAAAGCTCTATATGCATTATCTCACATTAAAGTATTCAACCCTTAGCGTCTGAAACGTAGCAGAGCCATTTAATGTGATTTACTTGTAAATTATAACTTTTGTTCTTGTCGTTAGAATGCGTTTAAAACAATTGTGAGAGAGATTTAACATTGAAAAACGTTTTATATCCTGTCAATTTAAGTAAGCAGCTCAATAACTCTTACTCATACTGAAAAACTATTAGTTCGATTCGAGGTTCGAATCCCGGCAAACGGTTTGGCTGCATGGACGTTTTCGTAGTTTTCCCCATGTGTAACGTGTATTCGAGTCAGTTTCCCTTAGAATGCCCTCCACGAAGGATTCCTCCACTTAAGCAGATAGCCCTCCTGTGCTTTGCCGTAATTAAACAAACGAAAACAAGCAAAACCAAACGATACTGAAAATTTTTTAATTAATTTTTTCACATTCAGTTTTTAAAAGTTTCATTCTTTCATCAGTAGCATTGATTGGTGTACGACACATAAACTTTGTAATAGCTTATTCGTCTCACCTTATTTAGGTAATTTGAGTTATAATGCCATATTTTAGCATTATTTAAGTTTATCTAATGATTTTAATCATCTTTGCTTTCAAAATTAAAATTCCCCTTGTTTTTTACTTGATGATACATGACTTTTGAATTTAGTTATTATGAAAAGAAATTATCATGTTTAGCTTTTGAAATTTAAGAAACTGTAGAAAATGCTATAATTTCAGTAACCTCAAAAGGTGAATGCTCTTAAGAGAATAAAGGTTTAAGCAGTATGAAAATTTCGAATAAACTATTATCAAATCACTTTTTCCAGTTACAAGCAATCGTAAAATCGCTCATCTATAAACAAGGAATTGCCCCCTTCATTATGTATGGCTCTAGAGTCTGGGGTATATCGCTCAAGAAGAAGATAAATTATAGATATTTACGACGTGTTCAAAGGCGGATACTTCTGCGGGTCATATGTGGATATCGTACCGTAAGCTATGAGTCTGTTTATGCAATTTCTGGCTTTCCTCCGATTGGCATTGCCATTCTTCATTCTATTGCTTATAAGGAAAATATTTCTGCTTCTACTGTCTGTCAGTATGATTGTATATTACCTCTATCTGATTTCCCTCATCGTTCAGAAAGAAATGCTGTTAATTTTATTCAGTTTAGCAATAAAATCGTAGATGATTCGCCTGTAACTTGCTATACTGATGGCAAGGTTGGTCTCGCATTTGTTGTCTTCAAAAATGGTCTTGAATTTGAGCACTTTCAATTTAGAATCAGAGATGAATGTACCGTTTTCATAGCTGAACTTTTGTACTTAAACTTCGCCGTCAAATGGGTCTCTAAACAAAACAGTGCTGTTTCAGACTATCTCATTTGTACTGATTCCCTTTCATCCTTGGAGATCTTAAAATGTATTTCTTCTTCTAATAATATCATTATCGAGATTCAAAAAGAACTGAAAAATCTAAAGGATAAAAATATTTCGGTTTCATTTTCATTTGTTCGTGGTCATACAGGTGTTGTTGGGAACGAACGAGCCGATTTCCTTGCTAAGACTGCGACTAAGCGGGAAATTGACACTTTTGTCAATATCCCCAATTCCTTCTATAAGAAGGTCATGTATGAAAGCATTGTGGAGTCGTGGAATCACGAATTCATTACTTCAAATAAAGGGAGTTTAACTAGAAGATTTTTCCCTTCTATTAAAATGAGATTGTCGTGTCATCATTTCTTCACAAATTATAAATTAACGCAGTTTCTTACTGGACATGGGAATTTTAAAAGTTATTTGAACAGATTTAAGTTGAGTCCTGAGTCTGTCTGTGACTGTGTCCTCGGCGGCGAGGAGAATGTAGAACATGTGCTTCTTCTATGTCCTAAATATGAGAGCGAAAGAAAAGTCTTGAAACTGGGACTGAAAAATTTTAATATTAACTGGCCTCCAGAGTTTTACCAATTTATTTCCGAGAGAAGTGCTTTTAACACTTTTTGTCAATTCATTGTAAAACTGTGTAATCATCCTTAATTTTATTTCAATTTTCTCTTCTGTTTAGTTTGTATTGTGTTTCTTACTTACTTCTGTAAGCCCCATGTGATACTATGTGGTACATGGGGAACTTGTTGTGTTTCTTTTAATTAAAAAAAAAGCAATCGTAAAAAAGATGAAAACAGTCATCCTAATTAAATCTCCTTTATGTCAAATGTTAATATGTAAGGAATGTAAATTAGAATCAATTTTACAATACTTTTTTTAGCACGGATATTTTTATATTAACAAAGAGTGTGAAATATCGTAGATTATGGGTAACAAATACTGAAATACACTGAAACTTTACTTGGCTTTGTTGTTTTGTTGAATTTTCTTCTCTGACACTTCAGAGCTTTTTACCTCACCTCTCCTCCCCCCAAAAAAGAACCACCTCACATCATCCAGAATTTTCCCTCAGTTAATTTCTAGACACATCAGGTTATTTCGAAAGCAAGAGATATCAAAATTGAGCAACGCCTTCGACGGGAATAGAACCACGTAGCTCTGGAATACGCGCCAAGCATGCAGACCACTACACTACGGAGGCATGCTAACAAGGCGGGAGAAATACCTTATAAATTAACCTTAGATATCATTATTAACATTTCTAGAAATGATACAAAAATGGTGGTCAGTGGTACCCGGAAACGAAAAGGCTAATGTTAATAATGACGAATTAATCATCCCTTGGGACGACACCTTTCAGTTTAAATGATGAAACCAAACTCATATTATGTATTTAGACAGAGCTTAAAACTATGCAAAAAAACTTTGGGCTTTATTTAGATTTAAAGTTTCTTAATAGACCGTTGAGCCTTAGTTCAAATTCTAAAATAATTCTATACAGTTAAAGATAAAACAGGCAACAAAATCCTTAAAATTGTAACAAATGCGTCAACTCACATTGATATTCATTTCCAATGGATGCCAATCCACTTTCTCGCAGATGTAGAAGAGAAAAGGTATTGCGCACAAGTTGCCCTAAAAAGTTCTTGGACACTCTGAAGTCATCTAACCTGCTAACCCATCAGGAAGTGTCCACAAGTGATGACGCTATTTGAAAAACCTTCCCTGATCATGATTAGCACCCAGCAAGAATTTCAAGACGGGTAACAGATTTCATAACCAAGAAGAAATCTTAAACTGCCCTAGCAAGATTTCTCAGGGGCCACATTCAGACACTTAACTCTGTGAGCAGGCAAAAGGTCTTTCCGGAACACTGAAAATACACGAAGCTGCAGGCTTCTGTCAGAATTCTGTTAATTAGTTCCTTATGATTACGAAAAATCTACAATTTTCCCTCCTTATAGAGCTTTGGAAATATTAAAAGGCCGAATGAATTTTTGGTCTGAGCTTAGCACTGGTGAGACCAAGAAGAATTAGCAACGCAGGAACAAGAATTGATAATGACTTTGTAAGAAATCTCTACTGGAGGTTATATTTGTTGGATAAATATGGTAACTGACAACAGTGAATTGTTGCTATTCAATGGTAACTGACAACAGTGAATTGTTGCTATTTACTTACGACATAGTGATTTTAAGCTTATAATCGCTAATAGCTCATATAATGTATATATAACGATGTGAATATAATTACAGAGGATATACTTGCATGTTACCAAAACATATGTACTTAGTAAACATTTCCAGAAAGTGGAATGATGTATGCACTTGGAATTTTTACTAAGTAAGTATCACTCTTAAATGTATTTAAGAGAATTTTTCTCCGTATGTTTCCCATAATTTCATCACAGCATTCCATAAATCATTTGGGAGTAAAACATTATTGCCAAAAACTCGCTCTCTGTTTATTAGGTAGAAGGAAAAGAACATTTTTACTTCTTCGAAAAAAAAAATTATTTATTTTTTAGTTTTTATGTTCCTTCGTTTAAGAACTTTTTTTCTTTTGACTGCTCCCTTCGTGGAAAGACTCTCAGAATAGTCGGCCTCTTCAATCTTCTCGGAAACATTCTTCTTGCTGCGAAAAGTTTCAAAAAAAAAAAAAAAAAAAAAAAAAAAAAAAGAGCGCAAAATTGAGGTGGTTACTTGCGCGATCATGATATCCGACAGGCGTTAACTACATCAGTGGCGGCAACTTAAGAAAAACGCCTAACCCTGACAGCAGATTTTTACGAGACAGTTTGCAGAGAGCACCATTCCTGCTTTCGTGCATTTGTCATACTGTTGACAAATGCAATCGTTTATCATATATTTTCTCTCATGTGTACAGATTTAAAAATCCTATCATCAAATTAAAGTTAGTAATTTTGCTTCATAATTATCGATTTTCTAAATTTTCGAAATCTTGCAGTTTTTTCAGGAATTTGGTTACAATATATATCAATAATGCTATTTATAGTCGACATCATCTTAGAATTAAACTATCAACTCTTAATAGTATCATTAGATTTAAATGGAATATTATATTAATTAATAATATACTGGGTTCAAATATCATTACATCCAAATATTTAAATAAATTTTCAGAAAAAATTATGAATTTATTATTGGAATGTTCTGATAGTTATAGTGAAAACATTTTCAAAAACTCTTAGCAAGATAAAAATAAATATAGGAAAATATCAGGGAATATTTAAACAAATTATAAAGCGACTGTTTTTGCGATCACTTTAATATCTGTTAACAATGGAATATAATTAGAATTTAAGCACTGGTTCTATAACTTCATATTTAATTACTTATATTGATACTGATAATTTTAACTCTACGCGTATCTAAAAATCCAAATGTTTGTTAATTCAGATATGCAGTTGAACTTAAAAATATTTTATTCCATTACATATGTTCTAAATGTTAAATGTGTTCTAAATGTTATGCACTAATAAATTCTCTAAACAATTTTCCATAAATTCTTTATATTTGATTGCATGTCTCAGCTGGCTTCGTTTGCTCCGATAATGTCCAAAAATAGTGTAAAATTGTTTAATTCATGATATTTACAAGTACGTTGCTTAGCAGTGCAACTGCAAAACCGAGCATTAAAGGCTGAGAGGTTGCTCAGATGTGCTAAGACATGTAAAATGTCAAATGTTGACGCTCTTAACTCGAATTAGCGACACATAAGAGGCACTTAAACATAATGAACGCCTGACAGAAAGCAAATTTGAGTGCCACATGAGACTTCAGAAATCGGATTAAGTCAATAAGAGATTTAACATTGTGATGTCTCAAGTTAAATCACCTACCGCAAATGGTGAGGGACAGAATCCTTCAGCTTAGAGATGTTAATTTATCATTCTGAGCAGACAGCTACACGTTTAAGACGAAGTGTCAAATTGTTCAAAGGTGTATATCTCAGCAGTTACCAGAACAATGACGAAAACGGATAACAACAAGCATTTGGAAGGGAGAGCGAATTGCTGCTGAGACAGATATTCAGATTAGAAGAACTGCACCTTATGCTCTGTGAATGAATTTGAATGTCAAGTTCAGGATGTCAATATCTGTCCGCACAAACCATCTGAAGGCGACCGCGCAATAATGAGCTACTGGACAGATATGCCAGCGATAGATGTTCCATTAACCTCAAGTCATCGCTTTGAAAGTTTATCATGGCATACATCCAAGAACCAATAAAAGTCTTGAACAGAGAATACACGTTAGAATGAAGAATGCTTAAAGATCACGTCGCGTTAACTGACCTCATCAACGATGGGTCACACTTCTGTCTCGAAAACAGTGATCATTGGAGATCGGTCTGGAAACTAAAAGACGAAAATCAAGAAGACCTCACGACACAGTGTCATACCGGCCCTACTTCAGAAAAAACGATGCGAAGCGCCATAAAATATGGTACGGTTAATCTTTTTTCTTAGTACCTGACAAATCTGGAATATCATTGGTCGGTTATTGCAAAAGGGAGAATCAGCTGCCAATCTAAATGTTTTACGTGCCTACATGCTTGCAGCCTGACAAATTAGTCCTCAGAAAATGATTAATGACCTCACTGATAGCATGCGAGGCGTTTAAACGCGTACATTTTCGCGCATGGCTATCATTACCTGCTGATAAAATCGGGATAATTTGAATATTTGGTTTCCACTTTTTAATAATTTTCACATGTGTAATATGTCTATCGATCTCTTCAATCTTCGTGCTACAATTTCAAGTCTAAGTAATGAATTTCATTTCTTAGCATACTTACAGAATTTGTATCCTAGCTCGGAGCATTAATGATGATTTTGTTTCGTCTACAATGATTAGTTTATGATTTGCAGTTAAAGCCTAATCTAAACTGCATCTTTCTTTGATTTATTTGCATTAAGTCTACTTTTGGAGAGAATCCCTTAGAGATAATAAGCTTGCTCTCATTTAGGGGGAATACCTTCAGTACAATATCTACTAATCTTTTCTCATGTGCGGAACTCTTCACCTTGTCCTAAAATTCTCTCAAGAGATAACGATCAGATTTGAATTACATTTTAATTTAAACTTTAATATTTGTGCCTTAAGGGGACTCATACACCTTAAAGCCCTCATGATCTTCGAATATGTGACTGTTGCAAGAATTGGGATATTTTATTTATTTTAAAAGCAATTACTTCCAACTTTTTACAGCTGACTACATAATATAGCTGCTTTGGAAACTAGTAACCAGAAAGTTTGTGTTGCCACAAATATTTTTGTAATTTAATTCTCTTTGTGACAAAATGTTTCGCCATGTTTCCACCTTGCGCACATGATATTTTAAAAATGGCTAATGGTACAAACTTGAAATTTGATGGAATTCTTTATATGGGCACTATTTTCTAACTGAACCAACAATCTGATGAATATTTTAATATTGAAAAATTTTATGGACGAAAACATTAAAAAAATTTTTAATAAAATACATTTTATAAACTCAACTCAAAATAAAATAAAAATTTAACATGAAATTTTTAGAATTTCAGGTTCACAGTAGTTTCCAAATGTTACAAAAGCTATATATTAAATATGGAATTAATTTATGAAACAGTATGTTTTAAACTGTGCGCGCAAGTTGGAAACATGACGAAAAATGTTATCACAAAGCGGATTAAATCGTAAAAATGTTTTTGGCAACACAGACTTTCTGATTACTATTTCAGAAAGCAGCTATATTATGTAGTCAGCTGTAAAAAGTTGGTAGTGATTGCTTTTAAAATAAATAAGTTATCCCAAGTCTTGCAACAGTCACCTATTCGAACATCTTATGGGTTTTAAGGTGTATGAGCCCCCTTAAGAAGAACTCTGTACAATTAATGTACAATTAAATACGAAGGCAGATGTGTATAATAATATTTACAACATTCTTAGCAGCCTTGAACTGGTTTTCAGTAATTACTGGATGAGTTTTCAATTCAGTATTTTCTTTCAATTTCAGAAATCTGGTACTCTCCTTCTTTGGTGACCGATTTTAAATCTATAAGTATGTCATTAATTTATTTTAAATAGTGTTACTTAATAATGTTATATTTAATGAAGAATGTAATAGGAAATCGTTCATCTATGAACCGTTTTTCCAAAACCTTTAATCATTACGACATTCGTTTTAAATATGAGTTTTTCCTAGCTAACTGCATATTAGACAACTTTAACATATCAGGAAAGTTGCAACCCTTACAAGAGAAGCAAGCCGCTGATTCGTCTTGAAGTTTTTCCACAAAATGGCTAATACCAAGTAAATAGCAGCAATTTGTTCTAATTAGGAGTTAGCTAAATATTTAGTAAGCAATTATTTGAGATTGGCCTTATTGAATACCTTTTATAGGACAAATTTATAGGACAAATTATGTTTTATAGGACAAAATTTTAAATCTGGAATATTATTTTATTTAAAAAACATTCTTTGTTAATGTGATTTTTAGGTATAAAATTTGATTTTTATGGTATTTTTAATTTATTATTAATGATATTTCAAAATAAATTCAGGTATTTTTCCAATATTTTTACAGATTTTTCTTCTTTTTTCTTCTTTCACAGATTCTTAGATTCTAATTTGCAGTTGTTTTGAAACAGATACCAATAAGAATAATAATTCTTTGAGCTTAATTTTAAAACACCTAAAGAGGAATTTGCCATGACTTTTATATTTAAATTTCATTAAAAATCTTCTTATAATTCATAACGCATTTTTATAAGACACAATGTATTACATAAGGCTTCTGTAAGGAGTTCATAAGTAATAAGATTAGAAGTATATCATCCATAGCTATATCTTTTAAACATTTGTTTTTTTTTAATTAAAATTTGGATCTCTGAAAGTTAACTTGACATTTCATCAGTCTTAAATAAGCTGTTACAAACATACGTGGCGTAATTTAGATTTGATATAAAATTATAATTTTTGTAATTTCGATAAAAGTAACCATATTAAAGATAAGATAAAATAATATATCTCTAAAATAATGTATCATATTAAAGATAAAATAATATATCTCTGTTTAAGGAAACAGATATATATTATTTTTACATTTTTTATGAAAAGTATTTATTTTACTCAATTTAATATGTTTGGTGAAAGATGAGTGAGAAAACTTAAAGCTACATGAGGCAATCAAGGTGAATTTTTCGTTTAGTTATGTTAAATTTTACTCGACAGAATAATCCAGTTTTATTTAAGAATAACTAAAGATCTGTTAATGGTAACTTAAAAAACAACTTTAGAAACTGGTCTACAATAAGTTTCATTTTTGCATGTATACATTAATACTTGCTTTACTGAAGATAGGAAAAAAGTACGGGATATCTTACGCGATTACTACTAACTGAAGCGAAAGGAGCTATTTTTCCCGTCATGAGAGGAAATGCTGATGACGGGAAAAACAATTCCATTCAAAAAGGTTTTAAATATTATTTTCTACTTCATAAAAATGGCTGAAATCTTTTACACCTCAACATGCTTTGTTTCACACTATAGTAAAAATTCTGAATCAAACCGTATTTAACATATGGCTAAACTAAATTATTAATTAACGAATAATGGTAAGCTCAAAATAGCTTTATATTTTTCTAATTTTGTGCTATAAAATTATTACTGTTCAATAGTTCTCGTTTTCTATAATGATAGAGCTTGCTTTCAGCTTTCGTTTTCCATATTTTGTTGTGTTCAAATACACAGTTTTACCTCCTATCTATATTGTTTTAAGATATGTAGTCAATGAAATGAGGACTACTAGTTTTAACTACTACAGATATAGTTAAAAGTATTGTAAGTGCAGTAATAATACATGCGTTGCCTTCTTTTGACCATTTTATATATAATAAACCAACATCAGTTTTTTTCCAATGATAATTAGGCAAAATAACTCGATAACTAAATGGTAAGAGTTACTATGTTCTATTAAGATTTGAAAATAAGTGGAATATACTGATTTGTGGATAAGCAAGAAACCATAGCTGAGTCAAAGTAAAGGTAAAACAAGTACTATGTGTGATACGGCTAGCAAAGTAAAGCTATGCTTATTACACATAATGTTCTAGTTTTGAACGTAAAAAAGTATGTGTGATACGCATAGCATTATGTGTAATACGCATAGCAAAGTAAAGCTATGCATATTACACATAATGTTATAGTTTTGAACGTAAAACACAGATCATCAGATATACGCGAACTCATATATTAGGGAAATTCTTAGCTCTGGCTTTTAAAGAATATTTCTGTTGAAGAAGGCAAGTGATCTCCTTCATACTTCAACCAAGAATTAATTATCTTCTTTCGCCCACTTGGGTAACCGAAACGTTGATGGAAATAGTGCGCAGGATGACAAAGCTGTTGATTTACTATCGTCTATATCAACAAGTGTTTTTTTTTTACTCTATGAACATACTTTCCTGATAGCATTTGAGTTATGTACCGTTGATACACTACAACTACATGTTAGTGACATAAAACTTGGAGATATTCTACAAAAATGATATCATGAATAATGATTTATTTCAAAACTAAGACGAATGGTTTAGTACAGTGAAAATATAACCATTTCAATTGACAATCTTAATGTTTGGGATAAACTACAGCTGACAAAATGCAATGAAATCTTTCTAAGGCGATCACCTATATTTTCACACGATTTTTGGTTTTCCGTGGAGGAGGTCGTCTTAGAAAACGTGATTGTCTGTGATAATCAATACCGATATGTTTTTGTTCTTTTGGAAATACCGACAAATTTCAGTGATAACCACCAAAAGCGGTTTTACAGCAATTATTTCTTTCGCGGAGCCACACATTTAAATTTTAGTAATTTTTATTATTGCATTACTTTCTTCATTGATGCTAAACTGCGAAATTTTGTCATTGGTTTACTTTCTACATCGATGTTAAAACTGCGAAGTTTTATTATTGCTTTATTTTCTACATCGTGTTATAATAGCAGTGTTCTAAAACTGTTATATATTGTATTTGCTTTCGTTTCTGCCAAAGTTTTGCTCGATGTTCTCCCCTTTGCGTTGTTTTCCGCGACATTTTCTTCCGCAGTTTTCTCGGCGGATACAGTGTAAGGATTATGTTAATTTTATTAACAGTTAAATTTTAAATTAAAGTTCCTTTCCTGTCAAATTCTTAACTTCAACTTACTACTTCCGACCAGAACGTAGTTTGGAATCTTGCTGAATATTTAATGAGGAGGAGCGGTATTTAAACCACGAAGTTACTTACTGAGTGAGAGAGAATCAGAGTTTCTGATTTACGCACGTCTGCCTTTTTGGCCACTTTCTCTCTCAAAGGTGTTATTACGCTCGGCCGTACTCAGGCCCTTGCTAAGCTTCGTAGTCAAATAAGTTAAGGGGCCAACTCGATTTGAACCTTGATAGCTTCGGCTATACTTCTTTAGTTAATCTTAGTTTTAGCTTAATTCTTAGTCTTTTAAGTTCAAGTCCAAGTGCGGGCTTTGCTTGTACACTCCCAGGCTGAGTTTTGTTAAATGTTATTGGAATAATAAAGGGTTAGTTACCCTTCTATCTTGTTGTTTCTTGTCACCGAACTCAGGTGATTATTCGCTTATCAGTTCTTAGATTCTTCACTTCCAACATTAACGTAGAATTCCGAAGTGAGGAACTCTACAACAGATAACAACGATTAAGACACAATAACAACAAAAATCAGCGTTAATTTACAAAATTTTCACAGGACTAGTTTCGATGGTTTTACCGAACCCATTTGCGGTTTTGCAATTGAAGATGATGGTTCGGTAAAACCATCGAAACTAGTCCTGTGAAAATTTTGTAAATTAACGCTGATTTTTGTTGTTTGACTTCTGAATTAGATAACAACGATATTCAACCAAACTTATTAAAGTTAATTTAGAATTACTAATTCTGCTACGGGGTTCGATAAGAAAATAAAAAGTGCCTTAAAGTTTGTAACGCAATTAAAACAGAGCTGGCTTACTGAATATCTTCTATTGCAGCCAAGAAGTAGTGTAAATCCATGCCTAACTCTCTCACGTTATTTTTACTCTTAATTATTCGGAAGGAAAGCAACACGAGATCTGATGTAACTGTGACGGAACAAAACATGTTTGTAAATTACACTAGATATGCGTCAAAAATACTAACATTGGTCATGCTAACTTGCTTTAACCAGAAGGTGGATGTCGGTAGGAGCGCAATGAGTTAATCACTAGGTCTAACCCATAACGTCAAGTTAGGTACATCATAAATTTTCATCATTTTTCACACTTTCCATTTAGCTGGTATCAAATACTTCCGAAGTCAATGAGTAAATTGAATGAGAAGACTAGATAGGAAAAAATGAAACTAAAGGCTGTGAAATGTACATAAAAAGTAACAAAACTTTACATGGACTAACATAAAACATAAAATGACAGCCATCTTAGCACAACTATAAGAAAATCTGAATGCAGATTTATTTAATTCGATGAGATGCGAAACACAACGTGATAAAATAAGAATCCAGAAAAAGGTAGAATTCTATCAACTTTAAGCCCAGCTTCCTTTCCTTTTTTTGCCTCCTTCCAGTGGCGTTACCCGCAAGGTGTTAGTATTCGCGTCGAAAGACAGTCTGAACATCATATGTCACTTCGTCTTACTTTCGAGATGTTGCTATAACGTAATCGAGCTTCCGAGATGGAAAATAATCAGACAAGTGGTCTTTTAAATATTTATTTTAAAACTTAAGAATAAATAAAAGTAAAACATTAGCACAGTTACAGAAAGAAAAGTCGCCCCGCTTTGCCGCTTTGCCAGGACACGACTTATCCTTACTAAATTTCTCAGACAAGAGCCCCTTTCTTACCTTTTTTCGTGTGCTTCGCTAGGAAACTGCACAAGGGGAGGTGTCCTTAATGAGGTTTTCTCTTGATTAACTTTCCTGACATTTAGCGGACATTCGGAGTAAGTTCCATTAATACAGGAACTTGGATGTTTCATCAAAACTGAGGTTCGTACAGTTGCCCAGGATTCATTCACCATTGGGGAGAACCGATATTGTGTCCACAAGGGAGCGGAATAAAAAAAAAATAAAAAAAATAAAAAAAAACAGCCGTGCTTTGCAGAAACCGGTATCATCCTCCTAATCTGTCTCCGCCTAACAATCGATTGCTAGGAGCGGGGTAAGTCTCGGCAGTTTGCTCAACTGCGAACTTCCATTGGCCAGAAGAATTAATTTGTGCATCATATATATTTTGAGCAAAACGGATAGTAAGACTATGTGTTTAGATTTATCATGAAAAGTGTTTACTTCATCTTGTGTAGGTTAAACAAACATTCATTTACTCAGCATTAAAAGGGGAAATAGTAGAAGTGAATAATGACATTATGGGTACACAAATCTTTTAAATTTTAAAGGGATTTCATGGTTAAGGTTATAAGTGTTTAGGTCTTTGTGAACACGTTTGTAAAAGAATACCGTTAAATTGTGCGTAACATTCCATATGACGTAAAACCTACGATGTAACCTTACTTGAGATCTTGGCTAGCTTCCAGTAAACTCCAACGGCATCAAATCATTCCAAGTAAAAGTCATGAACTTTATCTGATCTTGAGAAGCATATGATTTCATACCTTCATTAGAGTGGAAGTTCATTAACCACAAGTATGTCGGACTTCATTTACGTCGCTAAAGTTGCCGCTTAATAGTTGAAGTGAGAGAAATTAACTACCCGGAACAAAGTATAAGAAATATCCTTTTTCGCAATCAGCCTCACGGCACGTTTTAAATAAGCAAAAAATGCTTATCATTGTTGAAGCGCTTATTCATGACTAATCTTAAAATAATTATAGAGTGCGTTTACTTATAATTCATTAATATCCAAACTCTGATTCAAATACAGTAGAATCACTCGGTTAAAACTAAATATTCTAAATAACATCATCTCCCCCCCCCCACACACACTTTCTCCCGGATTACAAATGGGAGCTATTTTCGGTAAATAAAGGTAGAAATGGTGACATGTAGCGTAGCTGAGGAATAACGTATATTACCATGCCTATGATAACTAAAATAACGAGTGTTTTCAAGCGTCCCTTCCTACTTGCAGCATCTAAGAACAGCTACATAGCAAACTACTCGAGAGACGATTATGGATATGGTGAAAGTGTGGTGGACACCCATTGTTTAACCATTGGGCAATGCGGGTGTTGTCCAAGCAGATGAAAGTTTATCTACTGAGACACGGTTCCTCACAGTTGCATCTACAGTAAGACCCCGCTTAATGCTGTTTCGTTTAGCGCTGTTTCGGTTTAGCGCTCTTTTATTTCAACCCGGGGATTCCACGAAATCGCTCGCAGCATACGTGGATTCCCCGAAATATTATGCAGCGATAGGTTTCAAATACATATCCGAAAGAGTGTACTTGTATTTCTTGTTTGGTGCGGTATTGTACAGACATATTTTGAAGGGGTAAATGTGGAAGATGTCGAAGAAATAATTCAAGAAGAAGCGGCTAGTCTTTCTAATGATGAGCTCAATTAACTGAACAAGAAGAAAACAAAAATGTTGACAGCAGTGATTCAGAAGAAGAGCAAAAAGAACTTTCGATGGCGTTTGTAAAAAGGAGTTTGTCTACCATAACTGAAATAATGGATCAATTCATTGAAAATGATCCGAATTTTGACAGGAGCTCAAAAGTAAGGCGTGGTGTTAGAGATGCTCTATCCGTTTATGAAGAACTTTTAAGAGAACAACGCAAAAGAAAAAGGCAAACAACATTAGATGCTTTTGTCACAAAAAGGCAGAACACTGAAAACGCGGAAGGCTAACTAAATATGACTGACTTAGAATTTTATTTGTTTTTTTTAAGAATATTCGTTTTGTTATTTATATTTTGTTTTTATTTTTGCAAGAAATAATAATGTGGTATTAATTTGGGCTTTAAGAAATAAATGTTTGGTTTTATTTTTATTAAAAAAACATACTTGTTAAATTTAATACCTAAACAATTTCCTAGCCATCTTCCCCTAACCCCAATATTTACATGTAAAGATAGCCTCGTTTAGCGCTGTTTCGCATTACGCTCTACTTTGATGGAACGTATCCCCCGCGTTAAGCGGGGTCTTACTGTACTTTACTGAATCATTCAGTATTCTTCAATTCTTCATGAACGTAAGTGGCCTGCAGACGTAAGCAGTCCGCCGTTATGTTAACAAAATATATTATTACTGGACGAATTGCCAAATTTGGGTATATTTCCACATTTCTAACCGTCTTAGGTCTAATTTCATGCAAATATTATTTGAAATTAATGCTACAAGGATCTTAAAATAAACGATTATTTTTAATTTGCAACATATTCCTAAATATTTGCTCCACTAAACGTAACTTAAAGTAGTCCTCAAGAGTACAAAATTCGGCTGTCGTTACTATAAATAATACTGACAAAACTATTGCTTCAGATCACATTGATATTATTTTGATAGTGCTGAGATACGATACGAGTCCGAAGAAAGCAAAAGATTTGTGATCGAGACGAAAACAAATTATTTGTTTATTTCAGTTTTTACAGAAAAACTAATTATTTGCTTATTTCAGTTTTTTACTCAAATTTCACCAGAATAGAGAGTTTAGTGAGAAATGAGAAGCAATGACACGCTTTATTAAATATTTTAATACTGCATTTGAGTTTTAGTACGATTCAAATTAAAAGTTTTAATTTCGATAAACAGAATCTGTATTATTAAATACTTACTACCATAAACTATCTCAATTTAAAATGCTTTATTTATTTAACATTACAGTGTAGCTATTTCGAAATATAAATTTCAGACATCGAATAAGAAAACTTCGATGTAGAAGAATGATAATATTTTGAAAGGGCGAGGTTTTTTAATTTCCACAATCAGGGTTCACAGATTAAAAAATACATATTTGTGGTTTATTTATGTACAAGTTCCCGCTATACTTAATAATTCACTTTAAAAACGACCTCATGTCTCTTTGGAAAGAAACAAAATGAAAATGTATTTCGCAAATAAGTCATCGAATAGAAAAATCATCATTACTATATTTCTTAGATAGCAGTACTACTAGTTTTATAGGCTTCTCTTTGATTTAACCAATATTATATTCACATCTTGAATATTTCAGGTAATTATTCTTCGTTCTCGGTTTAGTTGAATTTTCAAACTGTCAGTATTGTTTTTTAATTAAAAGTTTTCCTTTGAAATTCCTTTGAAAAGTCTTTGCTTTGTAGCATTAAATTTACCTTTTGGGAGATGGCGTTCTCGACTACGGTTTTTAATTTCGCCAAAGGCCAAACTGGCAATCCTAAGCGTCTCAGTTTCTAACGGTTATTTTTATTGTTTCGAACTGATGTTTGAAGGTGTTTCCCGTAAAGTTTTGTAAAAAAATCTTTTGCTACATTGTTGATTATTCTCAATTTAAATAATTATTTTACAGAAAGTTATGATTTTTTTTTACGTATTATGCGTAAGTTTTCAATCTAAAGTTCATTTTAAATTAGAAAAATTTTCATCAATGATTTTACTTTATATTTTTGGCATTTTTCTTGCTTCATATATATGTATATAACAGAAAAATAATATATATATGGAAGAAAAATAAACATGTAAAAGATTAAATTAGCAGCGTAATTTTTTTTATCTCTATTCAAAACCGTGTTTTTTTTCTCTATTCAAAAAAATAGCAACATCTATTTCCATTGCGTCATTTCGAGAAACATCTATGTAATATCACTCTTACGTAATTCTGGTGATGTAAATTGAACTAAAACTCAAGCAGCCAATAATAATTTTACAGCAATATTAACTTATCCAATAAAAATGATTTGAGAACCAAAACTAACTCTGTTTAACTTAAGGTTTCATCCTGAACATAACGCACTTGCTTTCCACGCGTTGGCCTAGCTAGACTGCTGTCTGTCTGCTACTGCTTTCTTGCTACAAAGTTATAAAAAATGTAAGCCTTTTGGAACAGGCAGATTTAATACGTTGAGCGCCACGTCAGCCATCTGTGGCTGACACTAGAATTTCCGTTTAGGCCGCGTGAGCCATCTGTGGCTGACACTAGAATTTCCGTTTAAGCCGCGTCAGACATCTGTGGCTGACACTAGATTTTCCGTTTAGGCCGCGTCAGCCATCTGTGGCTGCACTAAGCTTTTCGTTTAGGCCGCGTCGACCGCCGCTGGCTGGCAGCGTGTAACTTGATATATAGTAACTATAAAATTTACACTGTTTTATGAAATTACACAAACTTTATTTAAAATTTACTTAATTTTGATTCATGATTTGATTTCGATTCATGGGATTTCATTGAAACACGGTAAATATATAAACGGTTCTCCATTACAGCTATTACAAAATGTGACAACACTCTTTTAGTCTTTTTTCTAGCCATTACTCTGCCAGCTTCTGTTGCATTTTTATTATAACATAATTTACAATATTTTCGTACTTCAGAGGCTTTTCCCGGTTTTCTTTGGAATTTATGTTGTCGTTTTTTAGATATTCTTGCATTTTGGGTCGATGGAATGTCTTCTTTTTCACAACTTGTAACTATCTTCTACCGCGATACCAATCACTGGCCCTACAATACCAGCGCTTTTAAGCGGCCCGCGTGGCCTGAACGGGATTGCCTAAAACATACGAATCGCGCTGAACGTGTTAATGTGCTGACTTGTGTGTAGCCGCAACATGTTGCTGAAAATAAAACTGAAGATTTAATCTGCCCTTATCATTATGAATCAACACTTCCACGCCACTAAAATCCCTCCTCCTGCTCATGGTCATTGCTTCTGAGTTTGAATCTATTACATATATATATGCACAAATTTAAATACTCAACACATATATACAAAACCACATACTTATGGTTAACATCGTATGAAATACTAGCTGCTAATCTGCGATAAAAGCTGCAAATTTAAACTGTGTCATGTTAACTAATGTACAGCAAAAGATTTAGTAGATATATTGCTTTTAAACCCCAAAAACTTTATTCCTAACATATTTAAAATTGTAAAATTTGCTATGAAGGCAATAAGTTTCACTAAATGCCTTATGAAGATAAAAGATTATCAAGTATTAAATCAAGATTTTCTTTCACATACATTTTCAAGAATGATACGAATTTCATTTGGTTGCGTAAGGAATTCACAGGTGCGTAGAGTTGAAAGAACATCAAACTACTCTTTTAGAGGAAAGGCATGTTGAGAAATATGCGTAGCGTCTGTTCGTGCCAAAAGATATTTATTACACCAGACACCATGAAGTATGAAGACACTTTTAAATTTAGAATCTTTTTGTGTGTTTGTACTAATGACTTTCTGAGCTCGAAGTCATAGATAGGGTTAATAGCACTTGAAGGTTTCTGTGAAAGGCGTTGCAAAACAATAAATTAGTGGGCGGACACATTACAGAATTTTAAAAGTATGTTTAATCATTTTTGGGTTATTAGTCAAACGAAATTACACTTTTTCCGTATTTGTGTTTTACGTTTTGTGGCATCCGAAGCTTTTTTTTTTTTTTCAAGTAAAGACAAATAAAATCCTATACATCAAGTTCTAGTAAAATATTTTATTTATTCTAGTAAATGACATACATGTTCAATATAATTATGTTATTATTAAAAATACTTTAGTTACCTTGTGAGAAATTATCTTTTCCCCTGGGCGTACTCTCGCGATGTAAGTGGTTATCACATCCACCTAACAATCTGAAGATCCGTGGATTAATTCCCTTTCGAGAGCGCGACCGACTTCTCATGTTTTTCCTTTTAGAAAAAATATAAAATGTCTCTATAATGACGTAAAATATGGCGGATGGTAACTCATCATCACTTGCAGTGAGTCGACTAGGATTAGTGCCTCTTCCCAGTTGCCCTTTAATTGGATGAGAATGCAAGAAAGCATGACATTCCCCCGTGCGTACTCTCGTAGTGTAAGTGATTAGCACATAATACAATTCATTTTTATTTGGTAAGCACTTTTATGACATTCAAATGCAAAAGCTTCATGACTGCGTACGATCAAACACGGGAGGCATATACCGCTGATTTAATAATACGCTTCTCTATATTATATAGTCAGCAGAAAAGCGCGTAAATAACTAGTCTTAATTCATAGTCTTCCATTTCTTGTCAAACATTTATTTAGAAATTTGTGGTTTTCGAAAAACCCTCTGAATTTTCTAATGTTTTTAAAGCCATTAATTTTTTTCCCCCGGATAATACATGCAGTTCAGTTCGTAGATGAGTAATTCATCCTAAGATAGTAAGTAGATGAGTAGCTCATCCTAAGATAGTAAGTAGATGAGTAGCTCATTCTAAGATAGTAAGTAGATGAGTAGCTCATCCTAAACGATACTGAGTTTGATTCCGTCGTAAAAGTGCGTAGACACGGTTTCAGTTTCTCTTGTCTTCAATAACTCAATTAATAAGTTAAGCTAACTCGTTCTTTAAATTAACATACTAAACGTAGTACTTAATGCCATCTATGAAGCGTCAAGGAGGGGGAAAAATCACGAAAAATGTTTATGAAAACAAATGGACAGGAGGATTCAGATGAAATTCGTTCGCCAAAATCACTTTATGTTAATGACTGTAGAATTCTTCAAGAAAATGTACTTCACCAAATGATATTTAAGAACGCCTTCCGGATATTTTAAGGAAAAAAGTCAAAAGTATTTATAAAAGAGCAAAACTGGTGAGAATTGAAAGCTTTATCAATTCCTCTATAAGGTATTTCTCCCGCCTTCTTAGCATGCCTTCGCAGTGTAGTGTCCTGCACGCTGGGCGTGTATTCCAGAGGTCAGTGGTTCGATTACCGTCGAGGACGTTGCTCATTTTTAATCTCTCTTGCTTCCAATTAACCTTATATCTCTACAGTGGCGCCCGAACTAAAAGGGTGGTGGATGATGATTCTCCACACTCAGGATTTGTCGACTGGGTCCCCTGAAAACCCCAGTAAAGGGGGAGTATATAAGACATTTCTCCCGCCTTCTTAGCATGCCTTCGTGGTGTAGTGGTCAGCACGCTCAACGCGTATTCGAGAAGTCTATGGTTCGAGTCCCGGCGAGGGCATTGATAATTTTTTCATGTCTCCTGCTTCCAAATAATAACCTAATATCTCTACAATATAAACAGAATGATTCAAAGCAATAGCTATTCCTATGAGAGCAGTTCTAAAGATATTCAGTCTAGAAATTTAATGCGTGTAAACAAAATATTTTATCATTCAAAATACTGTAAAATTATGCCTAGTTAGTGTGTCTTATTAGTTACTTTAAAGTATGCATTAAAATTTTAGCGCCTTCCAAACAAATGTATTAAACTTAAATTTTATAAGTTTACCCTTTTGTTTTCATATTAACAAAGTTTACTCTACGATTTTGAAATGGCATTTTGATAGAATCTGCGCGTTTGAATATCAATCATAAAATGTTCTCAAAATTGGCTGCAAATTAAATACTGAAGATGATTTAACTCAGTGAACCCTAGGACATGACCCTGATAAAACACTTGATCGGGTAGCAAGTAGAGTTCTGTCACCCAAGGTGATGGTGACACGAACTATTTAAAGAACGTTAATTGATGCCCACTGGATACCATTAATATATGTACTTTTTTCTTCCCTTCAACGTCCTCTCCATCTTAAGATGATCACGTTAGTGGAGTGTTTTGGCCGTCAATGGCAGTTTGGACAGTCTCAAGTTATTTGTGGATATTTCACTGAGCAGATGCGAGGTATCTTAATGACTCATTTGCAAGGACGTTGAGACTAAAACTGATTTCGAAATCGGAAACCCTCGAACGAAGTGGATAGTCTCTCAAAACTGAAAGGTTCTTTTGCGATTATTTATCTTTTTGAAGGTTAATCAAATAAATACTCTACAAAGAGTCATTGTTTCACAACGCGCTTGAAGTTCAATAGCCAACTTATTGGAAAATGTCTTCTTATAAAGACAATTACAATGTAATCTTAAATCAAGTGTTCTGAAAGAAGTTTTCTTTTATTTATAATTGTTATCCACTTTTAGTATCATGAAGTGTCAACCATTAACTATTTAAATGAATTAAAAACTATAAGAGACTTGCCTTTGCAGATAACCAGCTTCTTAGCACCAGTACTTTATGAATATTAAAGCAGTTTTTCCAAGTCCCTACGTCACGGGGATCCAAGAATTTCTCAACGAAACAATAATCAATTTAATGCCATTCAGAAAGGTTTTACACAAAATCTTATAGTGTATTCATCATGTTGTTCTATTTATTATCAGACTGACTGCATCTGTTTCACTTCGATCAGGTGAGTGTCAATGCAATATTAATCCAGGCAGTAATAATAATAATAATTCAAAGTTCAAGTTATTGTGCCGTGATATCACGGGTGTTGACTAAAGTTACAGAAAAAATTAGGCATTTAATTTTAGAGCAGAAGACAGAAACATGTGCCATGCTCTCGTCAGAACTCGAACTCCAGACGTTGCTGGCTATGATATTCATTTACACCACGAAAACACACGATAAGAACGAAAACGCCAGTTCTAAGTATGGCATCAATCGAAAACTGTGAGAACTATTGATATAAAATAAAGTGAAACAATCTCATTATGCTCCTTTAATTTCCTAAATTTCGGTTACTATTCAAGGAATGTTTTAGACTGGCATATGTTTATTATCAACAGTAATCAAATTGAGTTATTACTCTTTAGTTTTAAGTTTTAGCTATTTGATAAATCAAAGCTGAATTTTAAAACTAAATCTTCTTAGCCTGCCGAAATTATTATATTAACCTGTGGGACAAAATTAGGATTTTATGACTTATGATTATTATCGTACTGACTGATAATTTAACAAAAATGCTTCGTATTTTAAGATATTCTTATACAATTCTTATATTCAATATTCTTATACAAGGGCTCAAACATTACCGTGTTAAAACTTAAATATAACGTATTTTGATTAAACTTTGAATCTTCAAAACTTTATCCAAGGTGTCTTATAAAGTTGGGAACTTTTCGGAAAATCAAAACGGGCCGCACAGATATATATATATATATATATCCATTTTGGAATGAATCGAACACCGTTACTCATACGCCAATGTATAATCTGTTTGAAATAACATGTATGTGAGAACTAACGCCATTTCTTTTCCATTTATTTCAGTTACCATGCCGAGTGGTAAGTTACCATGCCTGAGTGGTAAGTAGAATATCGGATGTTTACGTACGACTGCGAATGCGAAAGGCGGCAGTTCGGTTGTGGCAGCTCGGAGGTCATTCCACTGTCATTTCAAAGTTGGCCAACCCGGAGCAGTTACAACATGGAAAATTATACTGAAAAGGGCTGAACTTTCCCGAAACATAGGAATATATGATTTCAATAATGGCACCAGGAGTTGATCATACTGTAAAAACAAAAGAAAATGTGGATAGAGTGAGAGCAGCAGTTCTCCACAATCCACAACATTCGGCACAGCGCCCCACACAAAAGCATTATGATTGGAACTGGAATCGGTAAGGAATTTTTGAAAAATCGATCTTAAATTTCCTTCATACAAGATCGCCTGTGGGAAATAATGAATAGCGGAAAGAATTTGTTGTAATGATGCAAATCCTTCGCGAGAAGCCAGATGCAAACTTGTTTAGGAGCGATGAGGCGCGTTGCCGCCTAAACGCGCACATCAACAGACAAAACTGTAGGTACTGGTCATCAGAAAAGTCATCAGAGGATAGGTGTATGAGCAACCTTCTGCTGAAACATGCATCAGGAAAGATGGTCATCATCACCTTGCAGATGTAAGTTTTGCCACCTAACATAAATGGCATCTTTTTCTCCAGATGTTCTAGTCAACGTAATAAAGTTTGATGAAACATTGCTTATGGCCTGTTCATTCCCAAAAAAGGATATATATCTTTCTGTCACCACGCACAAAGTAAACCAAACTGACATATCAGATTCCGGTTTCCATGCAAAGACTTATCACTGAAGCCGTTTATTTTAGCTAAGAATACATCTTAATTCAAATTGACGCTATTCGTATCACACAATAGGAACAATCTGACAAACATTTATATTGTATAACATGCATTCTTTTGCTTAAGAGCATATTACAATACTACTAATATTGTAGAAGTCCCTCTTGTGTACTCAATTGCGCATAATCTTTAAAGGATTTAAATTTTCAGATTTTTAACGGTACACTCTTATCTGTCGGTGAAGGGATGATAAAACCCAAAAAATTGTGGTTTCGGATTTTTGCATTTTCAAATTCCCTACACTTTTATCTTTCTAAAAATACCATTCTTTAATCTCCATGAAAATTAGAAGAGTAAAAAATCTAGTTTTAATTTGTCATCGGCTGCTTTGATCAATGAGGATTTTTACATAAAAACGCGTTTTTCTCCAAACGTGATTTTTTTGTACTCGATGTACCTTTTCTAAGCAAATACTGTTCACAGGTATCTACAAATTCCATGGCTTATTTATTAGGTTTCCTAATATTTACTGAAATGAGCTTTTCGTGATAAACTAAAAAAAATTAAAATTTTTTGTGTGAGAAAAGTGCTAAATTTTACTATGCCTAACAAAATATTCTGTAAACTACTCTAAAATTCAAAATGTTGCAAACGTTCATTTCAGTATAATCAGATAGGTATACGTTAATTAAGCAAAATATTTTAAACGTAAGAAATTTCAAGCATGTAACATCAACATCAACATCATCTCAACAGGAGATTTTGAGAAAAGGTATATCGAAAATGGCCAATTTAACATTATCGGTATAGGGGTTGCTGATATCCCTTAAATTTTAATTAAAATACATTTTCCGCTAAAAGAAACCCTTCTCTGTGATACGTATTTGGATGCAAGAATCAATTCAATGAGCAAATTCCCTGATTTTCCCGATTTTTCAAATATGTTCAAATTTATATAGCACTCTGCGTATTTTTTCAGCAATATTTGTGCCGATATTATAGAACAAGGACTTACATATGTGAATCTTGAAATGAATCTAAGACTTAGAGACAGCAATATATTCGCGAGAAAGTCCAGGTACATAATTTCAGAGGTGTTTTGCGATTACAATCCTTTTCATAGTCTACTCAAAAACATAAGGTTTTGGGGGAGGATTTCTATATGCTTTAAGGGAAACAATATGCAAACAGATTTTTCATGTACATAAGTTTTAAATTTTGAACGCAGAATGATTTTATATTTATTATATATATTAATCAGGTCAGATAAGCGTAATAGTATTACTGCACTGATAGAGCATTTATATTTTTCAACGTAACTTGCATAAAAGTTTTCATTAACACTAGAAAAGCTGAAACTTAGTATATACTTATATTGACCAAAAGCAGTCAAAATGACTGCATTGTGAAAGAATAACTAATGTGTAAAGAAATTTGTTTAAAATTATTTTTAAATATTTTTTATATTATTTACAGTTATATAACAAGTTATGAGTAAATATTAACAATAAAATATTACTTCACTTGGAAAAAAATAATTTATGCATTATTATTTACAAATTTTTCGCAAATAAGAATCTTTTATGGAAATCTTTTTATGTGTACATCTTTCGAAAATATACTTTTGACATTTTTCACATATATTTTTTGTTTTGTTGTGGCAACGTCGTACTTGACAAATTTAGCGTTTGTTAGAATGGGTTCCATTTGATGATGTTGCAGTTGATCTTTGTGGGTCTTCATATTCTGGTGACTTTTTCTGTTTTGCTGCTCTGTATTCGGTGGAAAGCTGTTCTGCTAATTGAAACAAGATCTCTTTTCGTTGTATTTGTATTCCTGTCGTGGTTTTGTAAAGGATCCAAGCATTTATAGCAGCCAAACCTAAAATATTGAAAAATATTTGGAGGGGCCATCTACGAGAACTAGCTTTTCCTGTATATTTTCTGGCCATTTGATCCGTCATATCAACTCCAAATTTTGTGCTGTTATAAAATTGAATAGATTCCGGTAACATTTTCATTACTTTTATCAATTTTCACAAATTTATACTTAGAACTTTGAACAGTTACTCTTTTATTTGGTTTGCTTTTATATATTGTAAGAACACAATTCTCTGATTTATATAGCAGAGTGGAAAAACGAGGTATGTTATCCTTTGTTTGTTTGGATGATTTGGGTAATTCTCTTTTGTATCCTGTAATAGTACCAACTAGAGCTGTTTTTTTTTTTGCCAATAACTTTGTCGCGAGTGACATGCTTAGTGGAAAAAATATCGGTCGTGATATTTCTTCCACAGCTTGTATATGGCAAGTTTCAGAACAACGTGTTCAATGAAATTCGAATAACAAGTACTACTTTAGCTTATTGAGAAACTGCAACTTATCAAGTATACGCTCAAATCGAGAATTTATCATGTAATTGTATGTTATCATGCGACGATAATCGAAAAAAAATCAAAACTGCTATTTCAATACAAAGCTGAACTAGTTATATAAGAGATTTACTCAATTCAACAATAAGAGTCATATGATTATATAAAATTTCCCAAGCATTCCCAAAAGCAGTCATTTTGACTGCTTTTGGCAATATAGGTATAACGTATATACCGGAAATGAAAGAAGAGGGGGTAACTACAATTTTTAATAAACGCATTTATATGTTGTACAAAAAGTCCCAAAATTCTAAGAAATTGTGTCATTATTACATAATTGTTTTTCTAATTGAAATTAAAAAGCAGTCAAAATGACTTCCTTGGGTAATCTAGTGTTAATGGTTTATAGAATTATCTACATGAGGTTGAAAAATAATTATCCTCAGAATAGCGCATCATTTACTCAATTTACTATTTTAAATGACGTCAGCTTTCGTTATAAATAAACAAACTAATAAAACATTCTATAAACTTCCATATATGAATTGCAAGTAAGTCCCGTACAAGACCAAACCTCTTTCCCAGCAGTGTTAACGCGACCTTGTAACTGTAGGCGGGTGGTTTAAAAGAAGAACAAAGTTCGTTTTTACTAATTAGGACTCATAGAGGCAGGTCTTTGTGGAGATGCTCCTTACGAAGGACAAATGTGGTGAAATATTCTATTTTTTATATCATTTATGCAAAAGAATCTTCAGTCATCTTCCATCAGGAAGAACTTGTACTGAGCTGATCATCTTTATGGCATATAAACTTTCTGTCTATAAACTAAATTCGATTCGGAATACTTTTTTGTGATTTCGCAAGATGCAGTATATGCGTCACATAAAAATAAAATGCAGAAAAGGAAATTCTCAATTATTCCACAATACATTTGCGATAAACTTTACCGAAGAGTGCACGTAGCATTGTTTTAATAACAAATCATTTTGATATATCACTTGCTGCATTCCATACGTTTGTAAATTTATAATTTGCGATTTTAGTGACTTATATTACAGATATATTTCTTAATAGCTTACTTCAATCCATTTTTACGTAATACAATTACCTGAGAATCTGCCAAATATGCGCATTATACTGTAGAAATGACACAAGATGCGCATATTTAATACAAATCTAGTGTTACAACTATTGTAGTTGTTAAGCTTTAAATCTCAAGCTACCTTGTCAATTATTTTCTTCATAAGTTTTCATCAAATAATGATAAAAACTGTAATTATTTTAATTAGAATTTCAAGGGTTCAGAGTAGTACTACATCAAGAACTTTTATGTAGCATTTTTTACGAATAACTCAAACACGCAGAAACGAAGGTTAAATAAGTATTTTTGGATGTATGACAGGTGCTGTAATCATCAGGTAAATAAGAACTTTTGTTTAGATCGTTAATCACTCGGAAGTATATATCGTAACGAACGTATGTGCCTTAAATGAGTATCCTAATAATGAGTGTCATTCTTCTCATTTTTATCTGAGTACTAGAATAAAAAGTGTAGAGTTTTAATGAATTTTCATGCTCTGGGTTTGGAGTTTTACTGAGCAATAAGATTCTGATATTCATGCTCAATCAAGTTATTTTATCAATAGTACTTTATTATTGTCTATTTCAAATGCTTCTTTTCCATTAATGAGAAGTTTTATTTCTGATACATAGGTTGCCTTTTCGGTTGGTTTAGAGCAGCGATTCTCAACCGGTGGTATACGTACCACTGGTGGTACGCAAGGTAAAAATAGGTGGTACCCAAAGAAGCAAAGTATTTTTAACTATTAAATTAAAAAATCTGGTGAAAAAACATATGATAGAAACTTCCTAACTGAAGATTTCAAAAATAACACACATTTGGCTGAACCGAAAAAAGAATTTAAAGGCATTTCAAATGAAGATATTAAATTTTTAGTGCCCTTTTGCACAACCTATTTATGTGAAGAAGGATTTTCTTCGATCTTATATTTGTGAAACAAATACAGAATAAAATTAAAAGTGGATCCTAATTTACAGTTAAAACTAAATGAAATATGAACAGACATAAAGCAATGGATCTCTCCTAAGCTGGCCCAAATTTCACACTAAATTTTAGAATTAAAGTATTACAACTTAGATTTTGACAGTTAAAATGGTAACCAATTTTTAATCAAATTCTTTTTATGTGTGCATATTTAATATAAATAGAAAATAGGTTGTGCAAATGGAAAAATATATTTTTTTGTAATATTTATATTGAGAAATCGATAAATAATCATTGAAAAATGTAGTGGTGGAACTAAAGGTTTTCAATTTTTTGTTTAGGTGGCACGCAGTATTGAAAAGGTTGAGAACCGCTGGTTTAGAGAATCCAATTAAAGTGCTGTTTAGCTACTGGAAATTTGCGTTTTTTAGGATGTTATATATGACAATTTCCTTGCTTTTGCGTAAATTATGAAGCATACAACGTATCTCTGATCGTGTAATCTAATTTAACTAGGATTGATTAAAATTATAATTGGGTTGCACAGCAAGAGCTGCACTAATAGGAAATATCCTTAGGGAAGGTCTGGCGGCAGTCTCCTTAGTAGTTGGCTAAAGCATCCTGGGTTCAATTTCTACTCAAACGAAACTTTACAGATAAATACGAGTATAACTATTCTTTTATACACTTTTAAAAAATTTCTACTTACTTGAAATACAATTTGAGGACAATTGCGAAAAAATAGCCTTTTTTTAAGATCGGATTTAGCAGTTAAAAACTAATCCAGCTTGTTGCAAGCTAATTGCTTTTCAGTTTAAGGAAAAACTTCTTAGAAAGCTAAGTATTGATCATTTTGAGAGCGAGTTAAGTACTTATGTGAGTCATAGGAACCTAAATTATTGTTTTTAATATTTTTTTATTTAATTTTACATATAAAGACAGGTTTTTTTTTGAACAAAATCGATAAAATAATTTTTGAACTTTTATCAGCTTACTTTCTATTATCATTCTGTAAAAGGCTCTTGTACATTTCACCCTTTCATATATTACTTTCTTTCATATACTTTTTTGTGGTTAAAAAATGTAATGATGATTGTAATAACATGAAATACAGCTTGGTAAAAAGTGTGCGTTCATGCATTGAATACTGATCCTAGATTGTATTTTCAATTATAATTTTTGCTGGGAATGATGATTGTAATAACATGAAATACAGCTTGGAAAAATGTAATGATGATTGTAATAACATGAAATACAGCTTGGTAAAAAGTGTGCGTTCATGCATTGAATACTGATCCTAGATTGTATTTTCAGTTATAATTTTTGCTGGGAATTTAATGACACTTCATTACCAGGAATAAAATTCAACACTGAGAAGACAAAGTATTTATAAAGTTTAGAATTTTATACTGTCTTCGTAGTGTGAAAGATTTAGTTAATAAAATATTCATTTTACATTCGCAAGATAAATACAAAACGTTCCCTATCATTCAGAGCAAAATTCAAGAAGAATGACAGAACGGATTTATTGACTGTGTAGATTATTTTGCAAAGCAAATTTCATTCGAATTAGCTATTCCTTAACGGCTTCCCTTACAAATTTTTTTTGAAAAAAATTGCAAAAAAATCATCACATTGTTTTATTTTATTATTAAATACAACAAAACGAAACAAATCAAAATATGTAGGTTTTAAGTTGAATTTTTAATTTTTTGAAGGTGTAAAAGCATTTATTTTTAATATTAGTTTACTATCCCGAGTTATCTCGGGCAAGCGAAAATGGTTAAATATTAATCTTTGTATAATTGTTTTTGAAACAAGGGGCATACGAACAGAGTGAACAGTTTGAAACAGAGTGATACCTGACTTTCTACACTGGTATCTGGTCTCTTTTCTTACTGGCTTACCGCTGGAATCTCTTTCACGGGAGCACAGAGTACACTGTCTCGTTGGATTTGATTTTTTTCCCCCACCTCTTCATAATCACTATCTGAAAAATCATTGCTTTCGCTATCTTGCATCATCGACATTATTTTATTTGTTTCCCAATGCATGCATCCTTCTTTATACATTACTAATCCACAAGCCAACGTATACTATACAATAGGGAAACACGCGACCAGTCCCTCCAAAAGAACCGCGCAACCAACAAAATTTGGCAAACTGCCAATCAAAGCTGAATATTTCCTTTCATTTCTTCCAGACCGAGTAAAACCGTGATAAAAGAAATCATAGTAACAAATTCTGCTTCGCCCGAGTTTTCTCGGGATAATAATTAACTGCAATATATACGAACCCGAGATAACTCGGGATAATCAGGTAAGCGGTTAAAAAAAGCCTTAAAGGTCTCGATAATTTAATTAGAAAATACTCATTTGGCAGTTTTCCATCCACAGTAGCCAATAAAGATACAGTCACTGCCTATTAAGTCGAAATATCTTCTAATGCTGTAAAAATCTTTCTGTTTCTAAATCATATGAATCCTTTTATATCAACAATAAGTTATCAAGTATTCCTTGTTTTTGCTGTGCTTGTAGGGACTATGAGATCAAACCTCAGCTACAAAGCAAATACTCAGAGCAGCTTTATTGCCTGCCTAATATTTCCATTAGTGATTTCATATTTTAATTATCACTTAGTCTATATTCGCTGAATATAGGTTATAATTTTACCGTGATGCGAAGGTCTAGACACCTCACACGAATGGTAAGTTTTGAAATTTCTAAGCGATGATAGTTCTAAATCATGATAATCAGATGACAATTCAGTTTATGACATCGAATTTCGCTCTTAAAAACGAAATAATTTAATGTAGAAGATATAAGGGAATATGATGTTCAAAATGTGAGAAACGAACAATCTACTGTTAACGTGAGTGATTTCAGTAGCAAACACTATTAGACAAAAATTTAGTGGCAGCACCTAGACAGTAGTTGAGATCATGTAGTGTGGAAAATTCTTGAGTAACCAACGCATACAAGATTTTTTTATCAAAGCTATTTCAAATGCTAGTTTAAAATTTTAATATATATTTTAAGATGAAAATTTTGTATTAAACAGGTTTCAAATTTATAACTGTTGCTATTACTGAAATTTATTACCTATTATCTTATAATCTACGTAACTGAATAGAATTTGTAATGTCAGAAGTGCAAAATATAATTTTATTGCTAAAGTAATTTAAATTAAGTTAAAATCCATTTCCCATTTTATGCAAAAGTCACAAACATTTTACTTACGTTTAGATCATTTGTGTGGCTAGCGATCAACCGTATGGGCGAATATTTACCCAGAGAAGGAGTAACAAGTAAAACTTACGATCAGACAAATTGATTAATTAAGTTTGGTTAAAACTATGTAAAACAATAGATGTATGAATTTCTTTAATTCCCATTTTAATACAGTTAAAACTCTTGATTTAGGTAGTTTAAATATTAATTATCATATCTTAATTATCTTTTCCGATAGCTTCATTAATGTTAAATATAGCTTTCATATTATTTTTAAATACGGACCGTTTACGAGACTACAAAGTCTTGATTCGTAATTTGATGAAAATCAGCTGCGTAAATGTGAGTCATATTAAAACAACGTACATGTCGCTTTAGCTTCAACTATTTATAAACGAACTCTCAAAGAATCACTTTAAGAAACGCTTATCTTTAATGGTTTTTCTAGTTTAAGGGCTCTCATTTATTATTATGTCATAGTCTTAAGTATCTCAAGAAATTGACACTGGGAAGCTGAAGGGCCCCAAATAGAGTTCCATTATTTTTTGAGGGGAAAATTTAACTTTTTGTTCTCTGCCTGTCATTTTCGCACGTGCCTTTCGATTCAGAATTTGATTTACATTTTAAGATTTCATATTTTTTCGAATATTCGAAAAACTTATTTTTATATTGTCTAGATTATATGCTGTTGAGTGTAAAATTTCAATTTTAGGATAAAAATCAATCAGTGGTATTTGATTCAAACAGGTATCACAGTTTATATACGCACTTCATGGTATGCCAATCTAAAATACTGTTCGTAATACACTCATGTCCATAAATTAAGGATAATGCAAAATCAGGCAAAGGAATAGTTAGAAGCAAAACAAATTTGACTTATTTGTAAAGCTTATTTATTAAACAAAAGATAAAGAGCAAAAAAAGATGCTATATGTTTGATATTATTAAAAAAAATTAGCGATTTTTTCTCTCTGGAGCAAATTACAAAAAAAAAAAAAACCTATTTACAAAAAAACAATATTACATGGTTGGTATGATTGTTAATACATTGTATGTCTCCCAGACGATGCAATACAGTCTGTACAAAGCCTAGGCATGCTGAGTATCAAATTATCGATCTGATCTTGGGGGCTATTACACCACTCAGAAAGCAATGCTCTCCGAAGTTCCGGTAGACATGTAGGAGGAGGTTGACGGGCTGCAACTCGTCGGCCAAGCATGTCCCACACGTGCTTTACTGGATTCAAGTCCGGTGAGAATGCTCGCCAGTCCATACGGGTGATATCCTCCGATTGGAGGCATTCGCTTACGATGTTTGCACGGTGAGGACGGGCGTTGTCATCCATAAACACAAATTGTGCGCTGATGGCGCACCGAAACAAACGTACATGTTGTTCCAGAATGACGTCCCGATAGATTTGGCTTCTCGTGGTTCCAATTCGAACATGCAGGTCAGTTCTGGAACCCAGAATAATTCTACCCGAAACGAGCACTCCTGCACCACCGCAAAGGTGTCGTTCAATGATGTTTTCTTGGTGGTAACGGGTACCTGGAGCTCTCCATATGAAAGTCCGGCGAGAATCAGACTGCAAGCTTGTAAGGATCTTAAGTTTTACTAACGTTTACTTTATTTTAAATCTTTACTATCACTTCTTATTTTCTACTTCCGGCCAGAATTATAAGCGTGAAGGAGTTTATGCAAAGTTGTCTGGCGAACGCCAAGTATTTAAGTGTGGCCTTTTTGCCAAGCAGAAGAGAGGAAGCCGTGAGTTCGAAGCAGGCCGCTTACCTTAGAAGTTACGCAGTTGCTACTTTGCCTTCCAGGCCAGAGGTTTTAATCCTCTTGATAAATTAAACGTATTGTAGTGTTCACAGTCTCTGTGCTACATACGCTTCCTGTTATTATAAGGCCAATCTTATTCTAAAGTTAAATTAGAGTTTAGTTTTATTTTGATATCTTTTAAGTTAGACCCCGAGTGGAGGGTCATTGTATTCCGAAGTACGGAAGTCATTGTATATAAAGAAAAAAAATAAAGGGTTTTGTATACCCTTCGTCTGTATCCTGTCTACTTACTACAATTAGTGAACATAGCTTTAGTAAGCTCTCTGTTCTAGTCAGGTCATTGTATGTTTCCGAAGAAGGTTAGAAGAAACATTGAACCTGATAGTGGCGCCCGACGAAGAATAACCATGGCCGAGTTTCAAGAAGAACCTGTGCTGCCTGCAGAAACAGCTCAGAATCCAGAAATGCCAGCTGCCGCCCTGGAAGGATTTGGGTACATTGTCCAGACCATGCGCGCTTCGATGAAACCAGAAGCAACGTTTAATGGAAACTCACAGGTAACCAGTTTTTTGGAAAAATTGGATGACCACTTCATGCTCTACCCCGTGCACGAGTTTCAAAAAGTTACCTTAGCTACCAGCGCTTTGAGGGGCCAAGCGCTTAACTGGTTCAAATGTATCGGCAGAAGTCTCTTGGGTCAAGCAGGAAGTCCCACCTATACCTACGAAAATTTCAAGACTGCCCTACTAAAAGCCTTCCCTGTTGTAAGGGATCGTGCGAAATTAGAAACAGAACTTTTCAGTATATATCAACAAAGAATGGAAAACCTCTCGAGTTTTATTTTAAGAAAAATTCACGTTTTCAAGCTCTTGTATGGAAACCGTCAGGATCCTGAAATAATTCAAGTGATTTTGCCGAGGTTACTACCCCAAGTGCAAGACTTTATTGAATTGAGAAATCCGACTACACTGGAAAAATTATTTGAGCTAGCAATCCAGTTTGAAAGTAGAAGAACGGCGGACGTCGAAAGAAGACGCCAATATCAACAGCGAAACCAATTTGGTACGCCAAGACTACAGCAAACTCAAGCACGTGGCTACGGAGAAAAAGCGAATCAGTGGGCAAGGAAACCCGAGCATTCAAAAACAGCCGGCGAACGTCGACAGTTCAATAGCAACCCAGGAAAAAAGTCTCAAGGCCAGTGGAGAAAGAAGGAAAGCACCGAAAGGAAAAATAATTTAAACTAAAACGGATTTCTGCTGACGAGAGGGTGCGGAAATCCGAAGGCCACGAAAACCCCTCTTCCTACAAGTTAAATACAGTAATGGTGAAAAATTTAACTCTTCCGAAGATTGAAGTCTTGGTAAATAATATCCCGGCCACCGCACTCCTGGATACCGGCGCGCAGTGTTCCTGTGTGGCAGAAGTCTTTTTTAGAAAGTATTTTTGCAAATACCGCATATATAATGCGGATAATACAACAGTATTAGCGGCGCAAGGAGAACAATGTAAGTGCGTAGGTAAAGTACCTTTGTACATCCGTATCAAGGACGAACAAGTAAAGGTGATGTTTTTTATAGTAAAGAATTTGCAAGCACACTTAATACTAGGAATAGACTTTCTTTCAGACGCACAAGCTACACTGGATTTTAATGAAGCGTCTCTTAAGCTGACGATGAAACCAGTGCGTGTAGAAAAGGTTGAACCGCCAAGGTTAAATCTTGACCACCTGCCTAATGACGAGCAAGATAGAATCCGACAAGTGGTAAGTGAATTTGCTTCCTTATTTAGTGATATTCCAGGATTTACCCAGGTTACTAACCATAGTATTGACACCGGAGATGCATTGCCGGTTCGTCAAAAACCATACCGGTATGATAAGAATAAGGAAAAAATTATAGAATGGCATATTACCGATATGCTACGTAAAAAGATCGTAACGCCTATCTCAAGTAGTTATGCTAGTCCGGTGGTTTTATGTAAGAAAAATAATGATTATCCTTTGGAGCATCCAAAAAGGTGGAGATTCGCTATTGATTACCGTAAATTAAATTCCATAACGAAATATCCGGTATATCCGTTACCGATTATAGAAGAAATTTTAAGGAACATAAAATCAACCAAATTTATGACGACTTTAGACTTAACGAATGGTTATTTTCAAATAGGGATCAGGCCTGAGGACGTGCCTAAGACTGCTTTTATAACCAAGTCTGGCACTTATGCATTTTTGCGAATGCCGTTTGGCCTTTCAGGCGCCCCAGCAACATTTCAGCGATGCATGGACATTGTGTTAAGACCTGTTCTCGGAAAGTCCACATTTATCTATTTAGACGATATCATTATTACTAGTGATAATCTAGACCAACATGTACAGGATTTAAGACAGGTGTTTTCTTTATTAAATGAGGCCGGTCTAAAAGTTAATGTCGAAAAGTGCAAATTTGCAGCCCCTGAATTAAAATATTTAGGTTACAAAATATCGCAAAAAGGGATCGAGACAGATGAATCAAAAATAATCGCTGTACAAAAGTATCCGACTCCAAACACGGCAAAGAAGCTCTCTTCTTTTCTAGGACTTTGTTCATATTATAGGTCCTTTATAAAAGATTTTGCGGCTATCGCTGAGCCATTGTTAAAATTAAAAAGGAAAAAGGCAAGATTCTCGTGGACGGCCGAAGCCAATAGTGCTTTCAAAAAATTAAAACAAGCATTAACGCAAGCCCCTGTGTTGAAATTTCCTGAAAAGGATGAAAATTTAGAAATTTCAGCGGATGCTTCGGATTATGCGGTAGGAGCGGTACTTTCGCAAAATCAGCAGCCAGTGGCATTTTTTAGCCGAACTTTAAATCAAACACAAAGAAACTATTCCGCGACCGAGAGAGAGGCACTTGCAGTTCTGTTAGCAGTGCAAAAGTTCCGAGTCTATCTTGGAAAGGCGCCGATAACAGTATATTCTGATCATGCGGCGGTAACTAGATTGTACTCTGGAAAAAATTTATCCCCAAGGTTAATAAGATGGGCACTCAAGCTGCAAGAATATAATCTGGTAATCAAGCATACCCCCGGAAAGGAAAATATCGTAGCAGATGCCCTGTCACGAATTAAATTAGACGAACAGGGTAATACCGTAAAAGTTGCAATGCTGACAGCGTGTACAATAAATTCCCGAGAAACTGTAATAACCGAACTGGGTAAGGATCCTGAGTTTGGAAGTATTTATGAGTATTTGAAGGATCCTGAAAATTTTAGCCACCAAGATATTGTGGCGATAAGAAATAGGGCGGCCCATTACGAACTAATAGATGGTCTATTATTTTATACAAAAACTACGAATTCCAACAACGAATTTCGACCTGTTATCCCAGCTAGTCTTAGATTAAATATCCTGCAAGAGCTCCATGACAGCCCTTTAGCTTCTCATGCTGGTATTCGAAAAACTACTCAACGCGTACGCGAGGCAGTCTACTTTCCTGAACTGCAAAAGTTAACAAGGGCGTATGTCCAGTCCTGCCCAACATGTCAAGCCGTTAATTATATTAATTTCCGCCCGGCCGGGTTTCTAAATAGTATTAAATCCGAATTTCCAAATGAAATAATAGGCATCGATTTATTGGGCCCTTTCCCAAAAAGTCAGTTAAACAAAAGTCGCTATCTCCTTGTTATAGTTGATCATTTTAGTAAATGGACCGAAATTGTTCCCTTAAAACGAGCCTCCGCGAAATTAGTTACTGATTCTATTTTAAATAAATATATTTTAAAATACGGGGCGCCCCTAAAAGTTATATCGGATAATGGTCCTCAATTTGTAAGTAATATATTTGAAGACATGTGCCAAAAACTGGGCATACGTCATTTAAAAATGGTCCCGTATCGGCCGCAATCAAATATAGCGGAACGGGTCAACAGAAATATAGTGAAAATTATCCGTAGTTATGTTAAAAATTTTCATAAAAGCTGGGATAACTATGTCAATGAATTTGCTTTCGCCCTTAGGACCGCAAAACATGATACAACGGGCAAAACTCCTGCTGAGTTATTTCTAGGCAGAAAGGTTATAACACCGTTAGATAAACTATTTTATGTGCAACAAAGAGCCCCAGAATTTAAAATGGGTGATATAGAAAAACTAATAAAAGAAGCAAAAAAGAATACGGAAGTAGCACAAAGAAAACAAAAATTGTATTATGACTTGAAACGACGGGGAGTAACTTATAAAGTAGGGGATGAAGTACTAAAAATTAAGCATTCACTTTCTTCAGCACCAGAAGATAAAACTGCCAAATTTTTTCCAAGCTTTGAAGGACCATATGTTATAGAAAAAATAACTCACGCTGTTGTAGTGTTAAAGGCAAGAAATGGTGAAACCTGTTCCGCAAATATGGATCAAATCAAGCCCTACTTCGATCGTAATAAAATGCAAATCTTTTCAGATCTTTTGCAGGATCCGGTACGGCAGACACCGCAGGTACAAGTTCCAGAGGTGGGAAAACGACAAGTACAAGGGCAAGCCAATGAGAGACAGAAGCAAGTGAAAAGAAAATTGCCCCGCGGAAAAATTGAAGGTACAAAGAAAAAGAAGCCGTTCCACCGTCCAAAAAACAGAGTTCACGAACACCCCCAGAATGAAGAAGGGAGAAGGACGACGTATGTGGAAAAGACCGGGAGAAAGGACGGCAACTATAACCCGGCTGTGAAACGGAAGATTGACTCATCCGACAGAACTCTCCGCAGCAAAAGTCGCCGAACTGCGGAAGGGCCATCAGCGGCGGAGGAAAAAGTACAAGAAAAATTTGAACGGCCAACAACGAGGTCCAAGCAGGATCACGACAGAAGTTTCCCGGTTCCACCAAGACCAGCTGCCTTCAAACGGCCAAGACCACAAGCAGAGGACAGAAGGAAGATGTTCAAGGGTGGCCGTAGTGGTGAAAAACGGAAGATTCCAGAGGAAAGCACTGAAGGGCGAGCCCGTACAAGAAGGAGGATCAACCAAGCTACGGTCTGCAGCACCTTTAAAGACTGGGCCCAGAAAAGGATGTCTGAATATTACAAAGATAAGTAAAATTTTATGTTACTTTACAAACTTAAGTTAATCTTTCATTCTTACTGCAAGTGGCAGATTTCAAGAAGTTTTACCTCATGCGAGGTCTACCTTTATCGCCAAAAGGGCGAGAAATGAGTTGTGACCGATTTTCTTATTATGTTTTTCAATTACTCGCGCGTAAAACTAAAGTTGATGTATAATAGCGTTGTATAAAGACTTAAATATTGTAAAAAGTTATTGTATAAATTTTATTTAAAACGTTCTAACAAGAAAGAAGTTTTAGTCTGAAAGACTTTTTGAAATGTAGTATTATTTCAATGTAGAAAGAATTGGCACTTGCTTTGAAAAGAATAGAAGTTAACAATGTACTACTAATGTATGTTTTCAAATGTGTAAAATTAACGGCATCTTGATATGTTCTTGTATACATGTGAACTGTTATTTTGAATGTTTAGAAATACCGTGATATGGTAAAAGTGAAAGTAATGTTAAAAATTTGTTATTCGTGTGACTGTAAAAATTAAATCATGGTGAATATGTGTTAAAGGTTGAATGATGTAGTTAGGCTCTCTGACGCTACACTTTAGAGTTAGCCACTTTCAGAATAGTACCTCAGGGTCTAGAGTTGAAATTAGGGTGTGTTAAGAGGTCTCGTATGTTGAATTTTAACACGTTAGTGTTTTGATTGTAGGAGGAAGTGTTGAACACATAGACAGAAACACATTCGTGTTTGGTGTTTTTACAACACATGTCAGAGAGCACGGGGACAGATAATTAAAATAGTCATGAATGAAATAAGAATGTTAAGAAAAAGTATATTCTATATGTTATTTGCAATGTCATTCTGTAACATTTCATTAAACTAGTTTTCCTTCCAGATCTCTGGAAGGAACCAGAATTGAATAAAGCTCCTGTTTAGATGCAGTACAGATGAAAAAGAAAAAAGATTGTTGTATATTCCGGGAGCTGCTATTGTAACAAATTTCTTTCTTTTAAAATTTTCTAGTTTCTAGCCAAGTTATGATTGTAAAAGGTTGGCCTCGCGTTAGTTTCTAGAGCTAAAAGTTTTCAACAAGGTCGTTTTAGACCTCAGTTTCAAACTAATTAACTCTGGCGGGAAGTATGTAAGGATCTTAAGTTTTACTAACGTTTATTTTATTTTAAATCTTTACTATCACTTCTTATTTTCTACTTCCGGCCAGAATTATAAGCGTGAAGGAGTTTATGCAAAGTTGTCTGGCGAACGCCAAGTATTTAAGTGTGGCCTTTTTGCCAAGCAGAAGAGAGGAAGCCGTGAGTTCGAAGCAGGCCGCTTACCTTAGAAGTTACGCAGTTGCTACTTTGCCTTCCAGGCCAGAGGTTTTAATCCTCTTGATAAATTAAACGTATTGTAGTGTTCACAGTCTCTGTGCTACATACGCTTCCTGTTATTATAAGGCCAATCTTATTCTAAAGTTAAATTAGAGTTTAGTTTTATTTTGATATCTTTTAAGTTAGACCCCGAGTGGAAGTCATTGTATATAAAGAAAAAAAATAAAGGGTTTTGTATACCCTTCGTCTGTATCCTGTCTACTTACTACAATTAGTGAACATAGCTTTAGTAAGCTCTCTGTTCTAGTCAGGTCATTGTATGTTTCCGAAGAAGGTTAGAAGAAACATTGAACCTGATAAGCTAAACCTGGACTCGTCGGAAAACATCACGCAAGCCCACTGTTGCGGTGTCCACAATGCATGCTCTCTACTCCAGGCTAACCGAAGGCGACAGTGAGTTGCAGTAAGTGGAACGCATCTGACAGGTCTACGAGCATATAGAGCAATCTGCCCTAAGCGTCTGTACACAGTCTGCCTTGAAATTGTCGTACCAGTGGCTGAAGAGAGCTGACGAGACAGGTCTGAGGGTGTGCTCTGCCTGTTGCTTTCGGCAGTAACTGCCAAATACCGGTCCTCATTCGGCCTTGTAACTCTGGGGCGACCTGTGCTGTAACGTCTACTCACTTTACCATAATCTTGGAATCGTTGCCAAAGCCTGGAGATGACACTCTGGGCAATTCCAAGTTCGTCTGATACTTCCAGTTGGGTACACCCACATTCCAGACGACCGATTATTCTACCACGTAAAAAATTATCCAAATGCGTCCTTTGTATCATATCTATTCGGTTATTGCACTGAAATGCTTATAAAGCGCCTGCGAACAATTTTACTTCTTTGCCTGTATTCCTTATATATCAATCACTCTCTTACACTCTCGTCATTGTGACGTACCATCGGTGTCATCTGGTTACTTCCTGAAATTTGCATATGATTCTTGAAGATGTGTGTAGTGATTTTACAGGTGATATATTTATTTTAGAGTTCGATTTCCGCGTGACTCAGAATTATCCTTAATTTATGGACATGAGTGTAATATCAGTAACAGAATACGCAGACAGAGCCGTGCCTTGATTTTTTTTCACCTGAGGCAAAGGCGTAAACATGCGCCCCTATATAGAGTCAAATTAACTATATTTGTAGACTCTCATATTCATCGAAGGTAATTAATTTAAATCATAAGATTATAATTTTCATGATATTTTAAAATGTAGCTTTATATATTAAAATAAATGATGCAAGTAATGGTTTAAATTTTAAATGATTTCTGATAATTAGAAAATATCACTGAAATGGTATAAAAAATAATGTAAGTATTGTAAAAAGTGATTCACTGATTTTTTTTTTATAATTTTAATTTTTTTGCTTTTAATGAAGCAAAATCGTCAATCTTTTTTTTTCCCAAAATTATTTGATTACTTAATTTATATTTTATAAAGAGATACATTTTCTTGACTAAGTGAAGATCTTACAGAATTTTTAAATTCTTAAATCTGTTGAAGTTTCTCTCACCACTAATAAGAGTGACTTGGCAACGCTAATGCAATCTTTAACGCAACTTCTAAGTCCCGATAGACTAAACTCTATTCAAGAATTATTTCTGAAAGATTTATACTTGAAGCAGCTTCGTGTCCAGAAACAATTGGTTATTAAAATTACACATTTCCTAAGCAATATTTGAAGCATTTATACCATTTGGATATTTAAGAGTTGCTAAGTTATAATCTACTTCTTTTAAATTACCTAAATCTAATCATATTAGTTTTTCATCGGTTAGAAAATGAAAACGGAAAGACATATGGTTTAATTTTTTTATATCTGAAATTTTTTGTGGGTTAAAATGTCTGCCACTTCTTTTACTTCTACAGTGAATTATAGTAATTAACTCTTGATTATGCGATTTATTAATTTTTCTTTTTCATTTCTCTTCACTTCTGTCGATATATTTATCTCTAAAGCTAAATTCCTGCATTTCTCAAGAATATATTTTCTCATTTACTGTAAATAAAATGTTTATTCCTCTGTTATGATTGCTTCGCTGTTTAATTCAACACTGCAAACAAGGCTATCTGCCTGAAGCAACGAATGCCGTTATGGAAACCTTTCTAAAGGTATGATTGACCCGTTTTTACTCTACACTTGGAGAAAATTACGAAAGTCCGTTTAATGATATTCGAACTCAGAATTGAAACTGCAGCTTTATGTGCAGATTCAGTTAAAAGTTTTGATTGCAAAGCTTTAATTGACCCTTCTTTTTTGCAGTATTAAATTCGATGCAAGTAACAAACATGACACTTTTTAACTGATTTGCACCAAGATGCTATTATTTTGAAATCACTGCAATACTTTAAGCATTCGTAAAAGTGTTAAGCTACAATAGGTAACGAAAACTGTATAAAATACAAGATATTGACTTTTCTGTCTCACTCTAAATGCTAAATAATTTTAACTCGTAAAGGATTTAATAAATGTTTGATTTGGTTAGGTTAACTAAGGCAGATCAGGAAAGAACTATCTGCCTAAAGGAAAGAATGGCTTGCGTAGAGAACTTTCGGAGTTAAATGGCTCGTGCTTGCATAACACACGGAAAAAAACACGGAAGCACTCATGTACTGATCCTAATCGAACCTAATCAAACTTCTAGTACTTATATGCACTTGGCCGCTGTGGACAAATAAGTCACTGACTTCTTCTGTAACTTAGTACCGATTACTTTAGTATTACCCCATACAGATGTGCAGTTCAGTTGTGTGTGTTTTCAGATTTCGTGCGCATAATTAGTGTGGTCCAGCGAGATTTTCCATATCTAATTTGGATTTTTTTAAATTAAATGTTCAATTTTTTACATATAACCGTTTAAAGAACCATCTAGTATTTTGTTGTTTGGAACATTAGCTAGAGCGGAAAAAATCTTTTAAATGAAGTTTGTATGAGATTTTAACGTAATTTAGGACTTTCTCGCAAAATCGTTGGATTTTGTCAAACATTTGATGAAACAGAATTTTTGCAAGTGAAAGTGAAATTATTTATTGTTGAAAAACGATTTCTCAATTGAATAATTTGATAGATATCGTGGGATTGAGGCTAAAATCATGAAAATGAATAGAAATAGATTTATAAAATATGCTTTTATTTAAAACTCATAAAGTCATTACTGAATTAAAAAAGGAAAGATAATTTATCATCCAGTTTAATGGGAATAAGCGATTAAATAATTACATTTACAAAATCCTTCTACATTTTCATATCACTAATAATAAAAGCGTGAGCGTCTAAAAGAAATAATCGAATTTCATTGTCAAAAATATGTCTCTTCATAAATTTATCAAGGTCGCCTCAACTTTATTATTCATGATATGAAATTGTGGATGAATTTTCTAAAGAGAATTATGTAATCTCTTGCTCCTCTTCTTTTAGTTCATTACTGATTTTATGAGTTATTTTAAACAAAAGCTTATTTCATAAAACTCTTTATATTATGTTTTATTAGACTTCCTATATAAACTTTCGATGTTCATTCCAATGATTTTTTTATTGTTGTGATTGCTGAAATAATCTTAGCGGCAATACCCTGTTCGTGGTCTTTGATAAACTTATTTTATTGTTAGGGCGAAACGACAGAGGTAAGAACTACAATTCAAATTAGTTGGTGTTGGTGTATTTAATTATGGCAAAGCACACGAGGGCTATCTGCCTAAGGGGAGGGATGCCTTTCGTGGAGGACTTTCTTAGGGAAACTGGCTCGTATACACGTTACACATGGGGAAAACCACGAAAACGTCCATGCAGCCAGCCCGTTCGCGGGATTCGAACCTCGGACCGAACTACCAGTGTTCAGCGACTTTACCGCTCGGCCGCTGGTGGGCCAATTCAGATTAGAGTGAGAGGGTACAGAATTACTGATATTCGCAGTAAAAACAAATTATTCTATGCAGCTGATTATCCCAAATATAAACCAACTTCCTTACGATAAATCCATAAATAAATTATAGTGCTAGAAAGCTGTATATACAGTACCGTGTAGCCGTAGCACGTTAGGAAAGCAAATTGCGGAAACGTAGTAAAGTAAATAAATTAACTTATACTTAATTAATTTTGCTGATCATTGTACTCACACAAGGATGCGTCAAAATGTGAACTGAGAGCCGTTATCCTGACTAAGAAGATGGCTACGAAAAGACTGCCTAATGAAAATCAGATCTGCGATTGTAATACAGAGAAGGAAAGAAGCATTAACAATGCTTTAAAATTATCATAGATACAGCTAATAAAGTTTCGTTACTTTAAATACGTTTTAGCAATAAGTTTTTCGGTACATTTCAGAGCCGAACGTTAACAATCATAATTTCTTTTTTAAACGAGTTTCCGATTTTTCATGGATAATTTGGGTCCACTTCTAATTTTTTCACCTGAGGCAAGTGCCTCGCTCTCCTCACTCTTGTCCTGGTTCTCTATGCAGGCATATATAATTAGGTGAAAAGAAACATATTTAGGAGGAAACAAATAAAATATCTAAATCTGTGCTGTATTTAAAGAAAAGAAATCCACATATAGCCAAAAGAAACTGGTGTTCTTTTTAATCAGCGCCTTAAAATTTGGCCTCAGGGAATATGAGACGCATGTTCGAAAAAAAAAAAGCATAAATCTTCTATATATACATATTATATTTGATAGATTACATGTTGCTGACTACACAGTTACTGTCATATGCCTGTCCTATAATGCAGATGTGGCATGTGCATGACATCGACAAGCATGCTAATATGGTAAGCCATCTTTTCACTACTGAATTTTGTTTCGTAAAATACCGAGATTCAGGGAGTCCTTCTTCTGATTTTGGTCATTCTACAGTTTTTCGATGACGCTGTTATGTTTGCTGTCATTAATTTGGCTTCTTTCTCTATATTTATTGGGTACAATTATTGTAACAAAAAAAAAAAAAAAATTCATTCAGAATGCTGAACACTCATTGAAAATTGAAACTCATTTATTGGCCAAGTAAAAAAATATAACTATTAAAATGCACAAACAGTCTTGCAAAAATTGTAATAAAATCTGTAACGAAATTATGATAATAAACACACTTCACTTCTTCCAGTCCCCTAATTCATTTCGCAGTCCAAGCTAAACTGTGTTAAAATTCATTTAATACATTTGCAGTCCCAGCTCACTCACAAAAACCGACCTAAAGCATATCCCGTAGAAAAACACAGACACCACTAATAAATTTCCAGCTGGCAAGATCGCTCTGGCCGAATCGCTGAGGCGACAGGTAATAGTGACTTTTAGAAACTGTAGAAATTTAGAGAATGGTTAGAAAGAGGGACTGAAAAGTTAACCGTTAGTTAAAATAAGTCTTATAACTGCTTGCATAAAATCGTTTTCAACCGGGCTTCTTGCAGTGGCTGTATTAAAAATTTAAATACCGTTATTAAAAGCGAAATGGTATCCGTTACACCAGTTTGCACCTGGTGCTAAACTTAAAAGTTATTACTCTTTCTTGGAACTTTTTGCCTTTATCATTCTTTCTTGACACAGATTATCATTCTTTCTTGAACAAAAATGATAAAAATTACACATTTTTTTTAAAAAAAGGTATATATGACATTTAATGGCTTATGTAATTAAAAGATTAGCTTTCGCTTTCCCTTTGTGAAAGATTTGGTTTGGTTTGGTTTGGTTTGGTTTGATGTGATTTCGTTTCTCATGGCACAGCACACTAGGACTCTCTCCCTAAGAGGAGGGACGTCTTTGTTGGAGGATCTTCTAAGAAAATCACGTTACACATGGAGAATACGAAGAAAACTTCATTGCAGCTAACCCGTTCACCTGGATTCGAACCCAGGTTGGAACTATTCAATGTTCAGCGATTTTACTACTCGGTCTTTGGTTAGCCCCCTCTGTGAAAGAAAGTGTTCAGCTGTTACACCAGTTGATCAGAAAATGATGCCTCTTGTTAATTAACCGACTGCCATACCTAAAATTGCTTCAGGGGCATTTTCTCATTTAAAAAATTGTAGAATTGTGTTCCATCCCCAAAATAGCAATTTTTATTTGCTTCTGAAGATTACAAACTTCTGCAGTAAAATTTTTGCACTTTAACAAAACAAAAAAAAAAAAAAAAAAAAAAAAAAAACTGTTCTTATAAGTATTTCATAAATAAATTTATTAAGTTCCCGGAAGAATTATTTTAATTTCTCCCGCCCGCTAAGCAAAGTAATACTTCATTAAATGAACTTTATTCGCTTAAAGATATTTTTAATAATAGGATTTAATCGCTAGTTAGAATAAACATTTTATAATAGAAAGTTAGACGAGAGAAAGTATTTCAAGCCACCATAATTAAAGGGCAATTTATTCGTTAAATTACATGAGCGATTATTTATTCAACTTCTGCGCCTGTTTTACATCTTGTTCCAATTAGTAAGACAGGAAATGTTGATACATCTGGAGTTCTGAAATTAAGAAATTAGAATGAAACGACGAGAGATATTAATTTCTGTAGAAAGTTTCATCACTTGATTTTATTAACAAAATTTTTAACATTAATTCTGTCCAGATAGGAAAGTGAGTTGCGTTACATTTCACATGTATAATAAATCTTCTCTAATTAAGTACTATTAATATATACTATGAGTTAAAATGTTCAAAATCAGTTGATAACATTTTTGTGTGCATGTATTTGCTCAACCATTGATTACTAATAGGGAGGTTGCTAAATATGCAAGAACGTAGTCGTATCTATTACTTACATTTTGAGTTCAAACGCAATATGTGTGGAAAACTGATAATTTTGCACATTGCTTCTGAATTTCTTTTTCTTTTTTTATTTGAAGATTCAAACTGTGCTTTCATCTGCTTTTGAGATCAAATGCAAGGTGTAAGAAAAATTGATAATTTTTCACATTGCTTCTGAATTTCATTTTGTATCTGAAAATTCAAACTGTACTTTCATTTGCATTTTGTATTTTAGAATTTTGCACATAATGAAGGTAACAGCTGTACAATTTAAATTAATGGTGTAAAATCCCTAAGGAATTTAGATGATTTGATCATGAAAGTTTAATACGCAACCAGATACCTTTATAAATTTGTAAGGTTATTTTAATTTTATAACAATTATTTTTTTAATTTTGAAACCCTTTCCTTTCAATTCTTGTTTTCCACATACAACTCCCTACCACAATGAATTTTTAAGGGCCGTTCCCACTGGGATTTATCTGAGCTAACGAACACAACTGATGTAGCCGACCCATCTCCAAAACCAGTTTTTTCCCATAGGGCAGCAAGTTGAAAAATCTGAACTGCAGGCATAGCGGAGTTAGTCGACACATGGAACCGACTCCGTGAGCTCAGATAAATCCCAGTGGGAACGGCCCTTTAGAATCGCGTTGAATGTAAATGAGTTAGAAGGAGTATTTAAGGAAGGTTCAGCTTACTTCAGTGGGAGATTTTAAGGGCTGTTCAGAATGGGGCTTATCTGAGCCAACGGAGTCGGTTCCGTGTGTCGACTAGCTCCGCTATGCGTGCATGCAGTTAAGATTTTTCAACTCGCTGCTCTATGGGATTTTGGAGATGGGTCGACTGAGTCAGTTGTCTCCGTTAGCTAAGATAAACCTTAAGTCCAAACGGCCCTTTAGCAGTCCTTAGTAGCGCATGTTTTCCGTCAGGCTACTTCGTTAGTAAACCTACTACTCTCGTCCGTATCGCATGTTGATAATCGCCAGCTAAGTTAAATTAAGAGCCAACTACGTTAGGTATTAAGAGGTTATCACACATGGCTACAGACCCTGCTAGACGGAACTTTTCTGAGAAACGAGATTCTGGTAGCACTGGTTTAAGCGGAAGGATTCCTAGATAAAAGAGCTCCGCCTGAAGCGAAGTCCCGCCTAGCTACGGAAGCAATGTTGCGGCTAATCGGGATTTTTTCAAACCTCGCCGAAAATGTCCCGGGTAGAGACAACCAACCAGACGAAAGTTCTGCTTCTGAAGGATCATGTGATCCCGATTTGAGTGATAATCGATTACTGTTTGGCGTTTAAATCTTTGTAGTAAGTGAGAATGGTAACCTAGCTACGTGCGTTTCCTGGAATTGTGTGGGTTCTGAGAATTGTCCCTTTCGACATCAAGTCCCGCGTAGCCGAAACATAATGTGATTGGGACCTTAGTGTCTAGCTTCAGCTAAGTCAGTTCAGTTTAGTATTAGATTAGTTTCTTACTTTTTCTTATCTTGATTTGAAGCCCGAGCGGAGGCTTCCTTCCGCGCACAAGAAGGGCCGACTGCCTTAATTCTCTGAATGAATAAAAGGGAATTTTGTCCCTTCTTTGGATTTACATTAACTTTTGTTGTTACACTTGAACTCAGAGATAAGTCGCTGCATTGTTCAATATGTTCCTCAGCAATTATACATATCCTCAAGGAACATTATAAATTCTTGAATATTTTAAAATTCGCGGATTTTATTCTGAGAAAACAAAAGCATAATTCCTAACCCTAGTGATATGCTTTTATGCAATAATACAACTATTTTCTCTTTGAAATATTATTTATCATCGCAGCATATTAAAATTAATGTGTCCTAAGGAAACGTTACAAAAGTTTCTGTAAAGATTTCACAGCAAAATTTGCTTTCGTCACATTATTGCTTTAACAGATTCGGTATACTGTCCACAATCTTCAACATATCAACAAATATTTTAAGACTTTTAACTACAGTAGCAAAGCATGTCTTAAAATAACTGATGTAAATCATTTTATACATGTTAAAATTCTACTGCAAAGTATTTGAAAACTGTAGATATCGTTTTTAAATATTTTGTTTTAGTACTTTATTAACACTGAGTTGGCGATTCGCTTTAGTTTAAATTGAAATTCAGTTTCAATATTATTATACGTTTCGTTATAATGAAGATAAAAGCTCCTTGAATCATTAAAACATTAATTATATTTATGCTGGGAATTTAAATTATATTTTAGCTGCGCCTTAAGTATTAATGGTTTTAAATAAAGAAATAATCCTATTTTGTAATTTGAATATCAGACTGTGGAAGGAAAGTCTAATTATTTTAAGAACATTTGTTTAGGGTTTAAACTTACGCAGTGTAGGTAAGTACATATTCCCTTTTATTCTTCCTGGCATGTGATGTCTGCTGTAAAAAAAAGGTGAATAATAACCTTACATTCTATTTGCACCCATGGGGATCTAATGACGTCATTGAGGGAGTTATGAAACTATTTTCTTCACATGTATGAACAAGATCGAAGGCTCCCTCCCTAGAAGTGAAATGAGAAAATTGCGGGTCAACTACTAATTTCACCTGTTTGAACTCACCAGTAATCATCACCTTGAAGGCAGTAATGAGATTATGGAACTGATATGAGGAACACGGAAAGGTTTTGATACTGTGTATGTCAACTGTGTAATCATCGAAGTTCGGTAACGGGGAGTGTTCTACAAAGAAATAGATTTAAAATTGTTCAAGAATTTTCTGCACCTGGTGTATCAATTTCAAAATTACTTATCTCAGCCCACACGTGTAGTATTTATACAGTATTAGAGATACGCGCATGCGGATGCCAGATTGCTTTAAAAATTCGAATTAAACTCATGGGGTGTTTCGTTTTTTCAACAATACTTTATCTGGCAATATATTAAGAAGCGAGTGACTGTAACAGTTAAGAAAAAATATTTCAGAAATAACTACATTATGCTTCTTTTTGGATTTAGAATTACTGAAAAATTTTAACTCAGCATATATCTTACGCTGTAACTTGGAAGAACTTCTGTTTGGTCAAATTAAAAACCCTCAGTGTGTGAGGTTCCTTTATGCTAATTAACCAGTGATTTTATTTTTTGGATCTATACTGTCACTTCTTCCTTTCCGCTTTTCCGCCAGAATGTAAAAGAGCTCGCGCATGTCTAATGTTGAGATTGTAAGACATAATGTGTTCTGCCTGTCGTGGCCACTTTACTAAGTTGGTATTTTAGATAAATGTTATTGTCTTCGATTTTGCTTTATACTTGCCGACAGTTGAATTCCACGCCGGCTACGTTCTGAGCCAACTTCGTGTTAAACTGAATGTATATCCATCGGCTACTAGTTTATTTTAATTTAAATTTTACATTTGGCTTATGGTTAACTTAAGTTATCTCGCCACAAGAGGTTGGCTGAGTTGTAAGCACAAGCTATGGCTTCTGTTCTTATTCAGTTTTAATAAAGGGTCTTTTACACTCTTCTGAAGTTCAGTTGTTACTTAGCGATAATTCGCTTAGTCTATCTAAAGTTTAGTTACAGTGCATGGTTGCCAAGAAGATATCTAAACTTTCCAGCTCATCTAAACGTGACAGTAATAAGAGTATTAATAAGCAATTATACTTCATAATCCCATATCTCTTATATCTCCAAATGAATCAGTTGAAAATGTACGTCCAAATGAACTCACTGTTTAGAAGAATGTAGTACTGAAAACTGAAAGGTGTAAAATTAGAGAAGAGAAAATAAATCACTTTTCATCATTTTAGAGTGTTTATTATCGCTAAATGATGATGTAAACTAATTTTTTTTGCTTTTGTTATAGATTAATCTGTCGCTTTCCGAAAAGCAATGAATAACCTTTCCTCAGATTTATCACAAGTATAAGAACAGCAAGTTATGATTTGATTTAAAAACCTGCTACTTATGTATATGCTACCAAAATACGCAGTGTTAAAATTTAATTTTGAAGTAGGGATCTCATATAATTTAGGACTGTCTTCATGTTATTAGTTTTAATTACTTTGCACGGATCCTAACTTTTTAAAAATGTTAGTATGTGGATCCGTGTAGACAGAAGCGAGGGTTACATGACGTAGGCTATTATTCGCATCATAAGTCTGAAGCAGAAATTCTATTTGAAGTAAACTTTTGTTAGAAAAATCTTCCTGAGAACTTTTATCAATGTTATATCATGTTTCCTTATTTAATTCAAATCAATATAATAACTGGGAATGCAAAATAAATTTAAGAATTTCATTTCTGCTTTTAACGTTTACACATACTTTTAAATGAAAAGAAAGCAGTCCATACATTTAACAAAGGAATAAGAAAGGGAACGAAGCACGTGGTCATTAAAATATGCATTACATGCTCTATTAATATTCCTTTTTTCTTTATTTTCAGTGGAAATTTATTTTTAAAGATAAAAAAAATACTGCTATTAAACGAAATGGCTTAAGGGATATGAGAATATTCTTTACAACAAAGAGTTATATACATGAGAGAGAGAACTATCTTCAGAACATACGCCAAATCCCGAAAAAAGATTCGGTTCATGAAATACAGACTTAATTCTTAGCTGCTTTGAGAAAGTGTAAAAAATATGGCTCACATGTGCTGACAATTGTTACTAAAAATCAATAGCTTAGTAGTAAGGAGATTCATGTTGGTGTTTTAAAGAAATACAACCCATCCTCAAGTTAAATAATCACGAACATTAACGTTAAATAATTCTATGTTACAAACGTACCTTCATGAAAGGTTCGAGTACATGGTGAACTCATTTCTCCTATGAATGAAGATCTTTAGAAAGTGGCTATGATTAATCGGCAGCGACTGGAAAGTCAGAACTACCTTCATAAGAGCAAAGCCAAGGAATTGAAAAAAAAAAGTCCAAGTTTAAAAGCAGTAAAAGAAAGAGGCTGTCGCTCTTTATCCTTTAGCTGGTGCATGAGATCAAGTTCTTTGCCAATAATATTTATAGCATGTAAGCTGTGGAGGCACGTTTCAAGGCAGCCAAAATTTCAGGTGACTTCTTGAAACAATCTAGTATTTTGTACTTGCTAGAAGCACTTGCTTCTGTTCCCAACGTTTAAGTTTTTTTTAAATATGTGTCTGTGTGTTTTGCTTGTAAATTGTTGCACAATTTAAAACAAAAGTAACTGAGACTGGAAACAAAAGAAATGTCATGGAGACTAAACTAACAGCGAAAGTGAATCCTAGATTAATGATGTTCACTTTTCTCTGACAATATTTTGTTTTTTATCTTTATTACCTCTGCAGCAAATACAGGTCGGGAATGGTAGGTATTCTAAATATACGCACTTGTTTTTACAACCAGCGAAAAATGTTCCAATTCCCGCCTCTGTATGTTTATAAACATCATGGTATTAATATATACATAGAATAACTTAGTAATATACAAAAGGGAATGATATATTGTTATGGCACCAATACAAATAGAATCTACTGCCTTAATGTTCACAATACGGCAAGTATATCGAAAGCTGGGAAAAGCATAAGGTAAGCAAGGCTCTCTCGCCTTTGGTGGAAAGACACTAAACCACAAAAATGTAAAATTATCCACCATTTTTGTACTCCGTGTGATATATAAAATGGTACAAATTTATCCTTCTGTCTCAACCTATGAAACTTTTTGACATACTTTATATCCTTGATATAATGGCATGTAACTCATAAATATTTGTATATGCTAATTCAAAGACCGTTTAAAAGTATTTTCGTTCTTTATAAAACGCTAGAAATTAGAATAAAATCTAACGTAACTTAGCAGAAGTACATTATTTACAAGTGGCCATCCGTGGCCAACTGCTAAATACTGGTAGTCTGATCGGAGTTCGAATCTCGGTGAAAGTGTTAACTGCATGGGTGTTTTTATAGATTTCCCGATGTGTTATCTGAATATGAGACAGTATCCTTTAGAAAGTCTTCCACACATAGAAAAATAGACCTTACAGGCTTTTCCGTAACTGATTAAATGAACAAATATTTATAGACAGTTGTCGTTCAAGTGATTACATGCTACTAGTTTCATACAATTAATTTGTTTCGTTTCCTATAAAAAATTACGAAATTGCGTCTTTTCCTTATTATGATATGTGCACTGTATTCAGTATTTACATATTTCAACACTTACAGAATAAATTATGTAAAAACCTTGAAGAATCTCAATACTTTATGCACCATTCCTTTACTTAGCTATTTCCTAATGAATTCCAAGAGGAATTTGAGCAACAAGGATGCTGCCAGAATTCGTAAATCTTTTGGACTTACTAGATAACAGCAAAGATCTCTAGACCTATCTAGGGTGTTCTTTAGAGGAGTATGCCTTTATCGAGGCAAGCCCTTTCCTGGGGGGGACTTTCTGATGGAAATTGGCTCGTATTCACATTGCAGGCGAAGGAAACACTTACCATCTCGTTTAATGGATTTGAACGTGGGTCAAACTGTCAGTATTCACCGAACTTATCCGTTCGGTCACTGGTGTCCTTGGAAATCGTGTTAAGAAGATCTGTATGTTTAACACGTGTCCAAAATCTTTAGAAGAAACTCAATTTCAATAGAATTTCTGAGGCATTAACGTCCAAGTCCTCTTTTACTGATTGTCAATGAGCTGCAAACAGTAAAATACATGCGGAAAGTGTTTGCTCATTTTTCAGTAGTAGAATGCACTCACGCAATATATATATATATATATATATGTTACGGTGAAACACCGAAATCTGGAGAATGTCGACTTTCACCGGTGAATGTCAACATTCACATAGTCGCTTGGTGTATGTCCGAAATACTTTCCAAATACTCTTATTTCTGACTTACACCGGTCAATGTCGACATTCACCATGTACTAATGGTGAACGTTGAACATATAACAATATTATATTTTCTTCTCCGTAATTCAATCGCGAATAAACGCACTTGAAACTTGAAATAAGAACTTAAGAACATGAGAACTTAAAACACACAATACATTCAAAATGAGAAAGGAAAATAATAGAAGTTAAAAACTTACTTTTATACAGTACGTTCTAAGTGAGAAAATAAAATAACAGTAATAAAAAACTTACTAAATTATGTGATTCAAATCTTATTTATTGCAACAACTTAAACTATTATGGCACTTAATGACCTCTCTTTTTGACCTACACCAGAGCATATCTGTGATTGTCGACATACACCGGTGAGGGTCCGAATGTACAAGAATGTAGTGCAATATTCAATCTTTCACCGACGTATTTGGTGAATGTTGACATTCTCCGGTGAAAGTCCACATTCTCCAATTTCGGTTTTTCACGGTAACATATATATATATGCGTGTGTGTATATATGATTTTGCATTTATTTGTTATAATTTTGAATTTAAAAATTCCCTGAAGTTAAATTACTGAAATTAGGATGATTTTACTCTATTTTCAAAGATAAAACTTCCACAGGGATTGAATGTGGAAAATGAAAGTTCCTTTTTTGTATTCAGTGGCACGAAAGAAATTTTGTTCATACAGGTAATATTATATACGAGTGTGCTGCAACCCTCCTAACCGATAAGAATCGGCCTCATGTTTAAGGCAGCACACCCAACACAGATTAAAATAAAAATACAGTTAAAAACCTCAGATCAAAATTCCCAATAATTTTCTATTGCCATTTTTAAAGTTCATCGAATCTTTTGCAAATCTAAACTCTTTCCTGCTGCAAATGGGTATGGCAGATTTATGAACTGGCACTTATTTCGGCTCGCCGCTTTAGTCACTACTTTTTAAGAATTTCACTGTTTTTTAAAACTCTCTGGTTTCGAAGAATTTTTCAATTATATTTGAAAAAATATTACTTGCGTGCTCAATTGAAATCGAATTTCAAAATGACTTTTTGACTCATACACAAAATGCCTTTCATTGTAGAAGATATAATATTTTATGTTGTTTAAAGACAAGAGTTTGAATTCCTGTTAAATATTTTCTTCTCGAAAATAAAGCGAATAACACCAAATAAAACTTTTTCTCTCATTTGGTAAGGTGCGAAATCAAGGTACATTAAAAGAGGCAGACTCTAATAATGCATGCTTATTATTATCTGTTAAGTGAGCTGTCTAATGTCATATATATTTTAATTGGAAGCCCTAGGGTCAAAATCAGCAATCATTTTCTTTTGGCATTTATTACAGTAACACAGGATAATGATACGTTTACCGACAGTAAATGATAGACAGGCTTATAATGACACACCTCAGAAATTTACCAATTTTTATTATTCGTTTAGGAAGTTGCAGCCTAATGTGTCTGACTCGACCTAATTACTGAATTATTAGAATGAAGATGTCACTGTATGCCTTCAAACAGGAAATACTGATTCAGGAGTATTGCTAGGGGGACTATTTATGACAGCTAAAGAATAGAAGATGACCTCAAGTAGAATACCCGTAATGGGTTCAAAGTTTACTCTGAAGCTAAGGTTCATGTATTAACTTTTCATGCAAACTTATTTCCAGCTTAATAATTTACATTATACTTCATGCATATCTAGCATATATACATATCTATCAAATATGGGATTTAAAGCCTATTTTAGATGATAAATAATATGAATACAAATAAAGCTGCGAAAATATAAGAAAAACGTATATACTCGAGGGTAAACCTAATGTAAAATCTCTAGGACAGCGGTTCTCAACTTTTTGACCAACGCGTACCATCTAAACAAAAATTGAAAAGCTTTAGTACCACAACTACATTTTACAATGATTATTTTTCAGTTTCTCAATAGAAATATTAAAAAAATATATATTTTGCTATTTTCACAACCTATTGGCTATATTAAATGTGCGCCCATAAAAAATATTAAATTAGAAATTGGTTATTATTTTAATTATCAAAATTTAAGTTATAATACTTTAATAATAAGTTATAATAATTTTAATAATAAATTTAGTGTGAAATTCGGGCCTGCGTAAGAGAAATAAATTTTTTTATGTCTGGTTTTATTTTACTTAACTTTAACCGTAAATTAGCATCCACTTTTAATTTTGTTCTGTATTTCTTTTTCAAATAAAACGTGGAACAAAATGGTAATAAAAATTTAACAGTTTTTTTTGAAACGCTTTTAAAGTCATTATTTCAGCCAAAAGTTAACAAGTGTGTTACTTTTGAAATCTTCAGTTAGAGTTCGATCACAGGAAATTTCTATGAATTTTTCTTTTCCTTCACGAGATTTTTGAAATACTTTGTTTCTTTGCGTACCACCTATTTTTCTCTTGCGTACCGCCAGTAGTACGCGTACCACCGGTTGAGAATCGCTACTCTAGGAAATGCTCAAGTAAAGCCGAATAATGTACTCAGTAAAAATATAGCAGAAATATTTCTTAAAAACTGCTTTGAGATATAACGGTATAAATACACTACCTTGCAAAGTATAAATAAACCATAAAATTTTGTATTTGTTGAGTTCAATATAATTTTCGATTGATCTTTTATTTTGTCGTCAGAGCAGAGTTCATCAGTTAATGTAATTTACTTTGACTCACCTGGCCGCTAATTCGTGTGAGCAACTTTAGAGATAATTTCTTCTTCCTCCCCTCCCCGGTCTGACTTCCACTCCTAATCTTTGACACTTTTTGCTAGTAAACTTTATCGCTAACAAGCTCCTGCTAATTTTTTTAATGCTTTGGAAACTGAAGGAACGTGAAAAAACTACTAACTAGAATGGTACACGGATTCCACATATTTGTTTAGCCACATAACTCTTGGAAAAAAGAGACAAGTTAACGCAAAGCGATTAAAAAAATGGATTGGAAGTTTCACGCTGAGGGAAATAGAAAGAGCAATAAATATCCAAACCTGCTACATCATTTCCAAAAACAATGCGTAACGCAAAGAAGTACATTGAACAGTAGATGTAATTAAGTTGCTTCAACTTTCTTAGTAGTCTTGCAGCTTTGCCTGGGATATAAAATGCAATAGAAGGAATGATGATTTAATGCGTTTGCTAAAAACATGATTTATTTGTGTATTAAATGCATAAGACAAAGCATGAGATGTGCTGTAGAAAGAATATTTTTCTAATCGAATACGTTAAAGCACACGAGAGATGTCTGCTGTAGAAAGAATTCCTTCGTGGATGATTCTTTAATGAAAACTTTTTCGTATTCACATACACACGGGAGGAAAAGAAACCACACGACCAGGAAGACGAACATGAAATGTAAATGCTTGTAAAAATAATAATATTGAGTTGGAGAAAAGAAACATTTAAATGAGGAATTGTTATCGGAATGAGAATAATACATAATGTAAACTCACTTTAAATACTTCCAAAGAATTAAAATGTTGAATACATGTCGGAAAAGTTGTTGCCCTCAGGATATATTGGAATTCTTTGCAAGCATCAAAATAAGAATGTGTTTCCCTAGTGTTGAATACATATAATTTTGTGGCAAATAAATCAATAAAATACATTTTTCTTATAACCAAAATCATTTATAAAGCAAGTCATATTAAGATAAAAAGATACACGTCACGAACTCGATTATTTATTATTTAACAAGCACTGCTTCAAAACAGAAGAGAAACACGAAATTAGTAAAGCAACAATCTTGTGTTTGTAAACCAATCCGCGAACAGGTCATCGAGGTTTGTTTGATGTATTATGTATACACGAATTTATATCACTCTTAGACCAAAAAAAAAAAAAAAAAAAAAGGCGCACCAAGAAACAGTTATCTGAATGGGACGAAAATCGGTAGAAGTGATGTACATGTACAAAAAACAAATAATTACAGTTTGAGAAAAATTGGATGATTTATTGAAGTGATAGAGCTTCACAAAGTGAAAAAGTCAGTAACGTGTTTGTCCACCTCTGGCTCTTATGAAAGCAGTTATTTGGCTTGGCATCGATTGATAGAGGTTGAGGATGTCCTCCTGAGGGATATCGTGCCCAATTCTGTCTAATTGACGCGTTAGATCGTCAACATCCCGAGCTGGTTGGAGGGTCCTGTCCATAATGCTCCAAATAGGAGAGAGATCCTGCGGCCTTGCTGGCCAAGGTATTGTTCGGCAAGCTGTAGAAACATGTGCAGTGTGGGGCGGATATTATCTTGCTGAAATGTAACCCCAGGGTGGCGTGACAGGAAGGGCAACACAACGGGTCTTAGAAAGGGCCGCTGTGCTGTAAGGTTGTGACAGATGACAAGCAAAGGGGGCCTAATCTGAAATGAAATGGCACCCCAGACCATCACTCCTGGTTGTCGGCCTGTCTGCCGGAAGACAGCCAGGTTGGTATCACACCGCTGCCCGGGGCGCCTCCAGATTCGCCTTCGCTGGTCATAGGGGCTCAGTTCAAAGCGGGGCTCATCACCGAAGACTATTCTACTCCAGTCAGTGACATTCCAGTGCGAATGAGACCGACACCACTGAAAATGGGCTTGACGTTGTACAGAGGTTAATGATAGTCGGTGCAAAGGGCGCCGTGACCTTAGCCCCCCTTTCTGTGAGCCGTCTTCGAATGGTTCTTGCGGTCACGGAAGCACTAGTTGCACGTACAATCGATGATAATGATGCATCTGGGGCTGTGAGTGCCGCTCTGACCATTGTTCGGTCTTCACGTTCTATCGTTTCTTTAGGCCTACCGCTTCCTTTTTAACGCTGTGTGCGGCCATAGTTCACCCATTCCGGTCAACATCATCTAATAGCTGCATCGCTCCTGCTCGAATGTCGAGCTATTCGCCGATAAGACAAACCGGCTTTGAGCCCACTATACGACCTCTCTCAAATTCTGACATCTGCGCATATCGTTCGCGCACCTGTATGCGAGGCATAGTTACTGTCCACCAGAGTACACGGAATGAAATTCGTGAAGAATTTATAACCTGGAATCGTAATTTCTCCTCATAAATATCCTGCCAGTTGCGCTGTAGCGACAACAATTCATTCATTGGCAGCCAAAATGTAAAATTTTGCATTTTCCGTCGAAACATTTACGGAAATCATATTATGGAAATATGTATATTATGTGTTCAATTTGCTTTATATCTTCTCGGTGCGTCGTGATGCTTCGTTTTTTTTCCTTTGAGAATGTACTTAAATATGTAAAAAAGTGACAACGGAAATATCTTTTGCATGGATTTACAAAATACTGCTGTGGCCCTACAGAGAATGAGCTTCGCTAAACACTGTTATTTTGGTCCAGGGTTCGAGTCCCGGGGAACAGGCTGGCTGAATGTGCGTTTCCGAGTTTTTTCCCACGTGTAACGTGTAACGAGCCAGTTTCCATTTCACGCGGCATCCCTCCCTTTGGCGGATATCATTGTGGATGCTGCCTTGATCAATTAAAAGTTCAATTAAAAATTAATAAAATAATCAATTAAAAAAGATGTAGAAAATACAAATTGTGTATTACTGCCAATCTTAAAACCTGAGACATGGTGCAGAGAATCTAAGCCATATCAAATTCCGAAAATTTACATAATCACACTAATTTACAAGCACAAAAGGCTGAAACCCTATTTAGTAAGCTAGCTGATCCTTTTAATGCCCATAACAAACAAAAACACTGCATAATATTCATGCTTAAGGTGGGCAAAATTTTAATGCCGATATGGTAATTTAAATTTCAGTATTATATTTCCCTTGTAGAGTTTACGTGTAGTTTCTAACCAGTTATTTTATGCTAATAAAAACTTTCTTATCTCTTTTATTTCCATTTTTCTGTCAAAATGTAAATTTCTAGCTCGCGTGATATTCAAATGAGTTAGAAAGAAGAGAATATTTAAAGGTAGGTTTTAGAGGGCAAAATCAGAGCGTATTCTGCCTGCTGAAGGCCGCGCTGTTAATGTAATTTTTCTTGCGAAAAGTATTCTGCCGTGTTGCGTTGTTCTCGTCATTAGGTTTGTTATGCCGACCTTAGGTCAAAGCCAACTAGCGCGTCATTCAATTTGTGTAGCCGTTAGTCTAATTTACCTTTCTTAGTTTTAGTTATTCCATTATCTTTAAGCCATAATTGTTGGCTTCTGTAAGTATGAGTGGTGACGTCTGTTAACTTTTATTTGAATCAAATGTAAGTGTCCTATACATCCTTTCCCTGCCTCTGTTGCACTTGCAGACATAACAATAATTCGCTTTTAGTTTGACAGTTCTTGTATGCTTTATATTACCTAAGAATACAAGACTCTATACCTTAACACATTTTTTTTAAGTACGCGGCATTTTAATGTTCAAAAACTGATTAGCGTTACGATGTCATACACTTTCTATAAGAAATATGAAGAGTTGATATAAATTAATATTTCTCTCTTCTGCCTTAGTTGAGAAAGATTCAGTAAAATTTTGATTTAAAACATAAAATAAATATGTAGTATCTTTCGAGTTACTAGTATCCCTGAAGTATTATTTAAATATTAACTAGTTTTAGCTAATACTTAACTAATACTAATTGGTTTGGTTTGGTTTATTAGATTACGGAAAAGCACTCGAGGGCTATCTGCCTTAAGGGACAGATGCCTTCGTGGAGGACTTTTTAACTAATACTAATTGAACTTGAGTATTAGTTAAGTATCTTCAGTATTAGTTAAGTACTTAACTTAGAGAGCATAACTTACAGTAACTTAAGTATTAGTTAAGTGTACCTTAAATATTAGTGAAATAATTCCTATTTAAAAGCACAAATTTTAAACACTCACAATTAACTGATTAATTTAAGAAAGCGAATATAATATTACAAAACATGCCTAACCATACGCGTGCTCGCGTTTTAGAAAGATACTCCTGATTTAAATATTGTGAGTCAAACTGCACACTGAGCAAAACTCAGTTCACTTAAAAATGGCGCAATAAAATTCATTTATAGAATAACGCAACGCAGCTGCTTGCTTAATGTCTTTTTTGTACTATTATCTGATTATTGATGTGTATAGAGTCACCATGTCATTAACATCAAAGATCAACACAAAGGAAACATTCCGGCGTTTAAATGTCAATTTAATACACCACTGGCTTCAGGGAGAGGTGTTACAACTTTTCAATTGCACGTTCAGTTATCAGGATAAATACTAGCTTCTTTCGGAACAAACGCTTATCATCGAGAGGATCTCTAATACTTCCACAAAGCGTGACGATATGTGGTTGGTACGATCAGACGGTACATAGATTATCCCTACTGATGCAAATGTTAAATTGATGACAGTGTATTTCACTAATGGGAGGTCGAGGTGAAACTATTACTGGATAAGGGTTCACAACCTTGGACTATTATTACAAGAGAAACTATTCTTCGATTGACGCATTCTTTTAAGTCTTACGATCAACTAAATTCATATTTATTTTTTATTTTTCCAGAGCTTTATTCGTCAGGTGTTGAACACACTTTTTCCGTACTTTTACAAGGATAACAATTTATTGCAAAAATAAGGGTCATACACCTTTACCAATGAAACGCACACATGTTTTCTTAATTTACGGAAACTATTTAATAATTTTAAATTTGTATCGTATCTTCGTAAATTTGCATCGTATTGTATCTTCGTAAGTATATTAAAGTCCTTTTTTGGGATACGCATATCATCTGAAATATAATGGCTCTGCCATTGCTACTATAAAAAAAAAGAATAGTTACTTTGCGAAGCTGGGTGTGTGTGGACGTCAGAAGGTCTTCCTCAGATATGAAAATAAAATGATAAAATGCAATTAAATAATTAATCAGTCACAGTAGATTATTTAGGAATTAGTCGGACTAGGCGAGAGAAAACTTATGCTGTTAAATAGGTTAATATGCGAATATTAAGAATAGTTATAAATATATTAACGCGTAAATTTCAAAGCTGTCAATCTGACTGAAATGCAACCCAGTAACAAGGGTTGTAAATTTTTTAGTGAAACCTATTGTACTGTTAAAGGAAACGAACGCTGAAATTTATTAATCTAAACGAATATGGAGACGAATGTACGGAGGAGCCAAACGGCTGTGAAGCTACAAGAGGAAAAAATCTGATGTGTACACCACATGACTTCCTTGTACGGAATATTAAATCATACGCATTTTTTCTTGCATTTCATTTAAACTTATTGGATTGAATTAAATCTACTTCGCCGAGAGCGCATAAACCACAATAGAATAAATGCATTCTTTAAAATTCACTCTAGTATTTGTTTACCATAGCGCCACTCTGGCGCTAGATTCACTTAACAGTATTAATAATTATATAACAGTTAACTTATATAATAATTATATAACAGTTAACTTATATAATAATTATATAACGGAAACTAAGTTAACTGTTATATAATCCAATAATTATAAAACAGTTAACTTATATATTTCGTTCATATTATAACTCATAATGCACAAAATTTATATTATTTAAAGAATAGAATTATCTAATCGTTGCCATATGTTCTATTCAAATACTATAATAAAGCTAGAACTATGTATAAAGGAAATTAAGCAAACAAAACAAAAAAGAAACAGTTTTTCACAGACGATTCAGTATTTCTCATTGAATTAATTCAGTTCTCACTTCGCGAGAAGGCAAAAATACATAAAATCTCAAAATATCTATATTAAAAATTACGAAGTAAATCTCAAACGCTTATTTCCTCGAAAAAATTCCAGAAAGAATTAAGCATGATTTAATTGGCAATAATAAATGAATGCGTTATCTTTGTTGTTGCGAAGCTAAGTTTCTCCAGATTGGCAACAAATCCCCTAGTCTCCTGTTTCAAATGTAAACATCAATGGCCGCCGTTAAAAACAGGCTTAGCGTCACTTAGACAACTTTAAAATTGTTGATAATTCTAAAAATATTGCATACAGATTTAATAAAGGCATAAAAACCTTAAACGGAAGATAAAAACAACATAATACAATCATTTTTAAAGCAAAAATTGTACAACTTACAAACAAATAAGAGTAAAGAAACTGAGATCACTGAGCCGGGTAACAGAGTAGATATATATATATATATATATATATACGTTTGGTGCGGCCGATTGCAACCAGAATACGAGGTGCACATCTACATGTTCTAGCAGTCCTATATACAAAATTTCAATGTTCTGAGGCTACTCGTTTTTGAGTTATGCGAGATACGTACGTACGTTCGTACAGACGCCACGAAAAATTCTCTTCAGAATTAATTTTAAAGCAGTTTTATAATTTTTTTGAAGGAAAAGAGTATTTTATTCTGTCCTTACGTACAGATATCAAACAAAAACATCGTTAAATTGCGGTCAAAATGGATATTTTCGTTGAAATATGCTGCCTGAAACTTTTCGCGATTACAATACTTCCTTTTTACTTCGTACAAGGAAGTAAAAAGGAGACAAGATAGAAAACGTGATTATTATCATAATTTTTAACAAAAGTTATCGGTGGTAACAACTAGATGATAAAAAGTTTTGAAACTTTATAAAGGATAAAAGAACAAACATATTTAATGAGCAGTGGTTTATTAATAGTGGACTAAGACCAGTAGTGAATATCCTAAATAAAGTAAACAGAATAGGCAAGATTAGGATTTTTTTTTAAGATTAGGATAAGATGTTTTGAGCTAAGCGGAGTAACAAAATTCCAGTGCTTCAAGGACTTCATATTACTTGATAATCACTTATCTTACTTGATAATCACCGTTGTTATCTCAATTATTCTTTCAATTTTTCTTTCAATTTAAAATTACTAAGAAATTTCTTCAGCTAATGTAATAGACTTGAAGTCAGTCACAAAAATCTGTCCACTTCATCCAATGATTTTGATTCTAATTAGTTGAAAAAAAAACCTGTATCGCTTTCTTGCTCTTTCTCATTTCAGTTATGCTCTTTAGGTGGAGTTAGTCTCTTATTCATCTGCATTTAGAGCGATGTAGTTGAAAATGCATAAGCAGAACTCTGCTTCCAAAAAAAAAAAAAAAAAAAAAAAAAAAAAACAGAGGATCATGACAGATCATTGTTCGAAATTCATAAAACCATAAATAAAATTACAGCCGTTTAAGACAGAATTTTTCTAATTTTAAAGTTAAGTTGGACTGTTTTTCTTAAATATTTCTTGAATGATAACCAGTGATGATCTACGAAATTTCTAACAAAGGTCTCGCACTCTGTCTTATTAATAACAAAATACTGATTTCTAATGAATTTTATACTTTTTCTAAAAATAGGAACCACAAATAATTGTACACGAACAAGAAAACATCCAAAAAATCTTTAACATCAAAAAATAAAAATCATAATTATAGCATAAAATAACAAGTAAATGTATCTATGATGCACAGTTTCTGCCAGAAATTGCCAAACATTATTATCTTCTTCCCCCTCAATTGATATTCTGGGAGTTTTAAGGCCAAGCTACAATATTTCATAAAAAGTTTTTTTAAGGTTTTTGATTAAATCTTATTATTATTTAATCAGAAATATGTTGTACAGTAGAAGAAGATTTTTGTAGAAATATTTTTCATCAAGCTGAAGCTCAGCGGCTCTGAAAGGTCTCCACAATGATTTTAGCTTTCTCTGCACTGTTACATATTCTGTTATGAAGTTTTCCTGTTAAAGCCAAGCCCACCAGCGGCCGAGCGGTAAAGACGTTGAACACTGGTAGTTCGGTCCGAGGATCGAATCCCGCGAACGGGCTGGCTGCATGGGCGTTTTCGTGGTTTTCCCTATGTCTAACGTATATACGAGCCAGTTCCCTTAGAAAGTTCTCCACGAAGGCATCCCTCCCTTTAGGCAGATAGCCCTCGTGTGCTTTGCCTTAATTAAATATTCCAACCCTGTTAAAGCCATTTAAACGAAATACCGAAAGTTCTACATTTTCATTTGTCTTTTGAAACTTAATGTTTGTTAAAGTAGGATTATAAAACGAAATCATCTTGGAATAAATCAACGAGAAAACAAAATTAATAAGGGCTAAACAATTAGAGACAAATTAAAAAAGCGTTTTAAAGAGTTTTTCTAAAGCTCACGGTTGATGATAACATTTTTAAGTTTATTTGTTTCTTCTTTGAAAAAACTATGAATTTTTAGACCCGAGAAAAAACGATAGTTAATGTAATTACACATCAGATCTTAAGCAATATAGTAAGTGTTTCTTCTTTATAGATTTCATGAACTACTATATACAGTGCCGATAAATATTTTTAAGAAAGTTTTACGCATATATTTCTTAATATTCTTGTCCAATTTTTGTGCATCTTAATGTAGCCCTTACCACAGTGCATTTCATTGGTTTTGGAAAAAAATATAAATTTTTAAAGAAACCAGGTATAAGGTATAAATAGTTGGAAATTTAATAAGCAATATGATATTGCAGCTAAAATTCTTCCTTTCGACTAAGCGCATCTTGGCTCAGTGAGTCAAATGTAGGCGTCGACAATCGAAGGTTCAGATTTCGAAACCCATTAAAGGCAAGTTGCCTAAAAAGTAATTTTTGTTTAAATTTCCTTCCTGTTAATTTGTTTCCTTTATATTCGATATATTGGAGAATTTTCTTCATTTTCTAGAACGTTCATTCCAAATCTAGAACGTTCCAGCTCGTTCATTGAGGTTATATACAAGTAGTTACTTAATTCAGTTCGAATAGTTTTGAGTTCATACTTAAGTACTTACCTCTTCATCTGTACTATCACTTCATCTACGCTACAATATTACACGAGCATTGATCAAAACTTCTTAGATGTACTGCAAAGGAAATCTTGGAAAATGTACAATTTACTATTCATCCAGTGAAAATGAAAATAAAATTTACTACTGCATACGGTTGCAGTTTAGAGTTTGACTTGTTATTTTTAAAAGCAAAAGGATACACTAAAGCTGATAGAAATCTTTCTCTCAGTCTCTTTAAATAATTTTGAAAATTTATGCATTTTAGATGACAAATATATTTTGCTAAAGCAAAATAAACGCTTAGAAAATGTTTACAGGACCTTTGACCATATTGACGAAGTATCCAGTTAACCTATAAGTATTTAGAAAGGATCAGTAATCCCTTATGATAACATTTGTTCTTTGCAATGTTAAACGTTTATCATGAAAGAACGAGTGTTCATTCCATACTTGGAAGTCTCCACTATACTTTAAATTTCTCTACAGACACTACGACTTCTTTTGTAAGGCATGAGATGTTTAAATTAGTGTATATTTTCAATTCTGAAAAAAATATGGCATTTTCACAGTTAATCGAGAACACTGTTATATTTATATTTATCACCTAGAATAAATAGAATTATAAAGAGATATGAAATAAATTCGCTTAATTTATAGTGAAGGCTAAAAATTGCATCATTTCTTCAAAAATAAAAGCGCAAATATCTACATTTATTTACAGATGTAGTGTAATTCATCTTTTAGTAACTAAGCATATGATAAGTTTCGTAACATCTAGTATATTCAGAGAAGTATGATTAATTGTCTAAGCATAACTTCTGATCAACGTATAATACCTCTAATTAACTAGACTCCTGATATCAAGAGCTATAATAATTCAGATTTATTCTTCTTTCTAGGAAAAGGAAAATTAAATATATTTTTAAGTTATGTAAGTATTTTTAATTTATCTTCTGTAAAAATAACATGTGTAAAGATAATGCAGTCCAATATATATTCCTTTTATAGAAACTGTCAAATTAGCTTAAAAATGGGCCTGTCATATAGATGGTCTACAACCTATAAACGTAATCGAAAATTAATCACATAGCTGTACAGAAGCCTATTAATCTTCCTTTAGTTCACAAACCATTGCTTAATTATAACAGATATGTCTTTACTTTATTAAAAACTGATTGCAAAAGCTGGGAAAGTCACACCAGTTACCTTTCCCTGCCAGTATAAATGCCGTCCATTACCTTAAATTAGATTTTACGTGTAAATTCCTCCTAACCTCACTCCTGAAATAAATTACTATACCTTTCCCCTACTTGAGTATAAAGTGAAGTGCTAATTTATCTAGTTAATATACCACTGAAAGAGAAATGCATATTTTAACAATGAAGGGCGGATTAATATCATCAGAGAAGTGAAAAAAAGAGACAGTGCAGCTAAATTTACGAATATAGATGACTGTAAAGATGGCATGCCAACGATTTTAGACAAAGAAAATTTAGAGACGTTTTCAAAGCGCAGCTGCAATTTGAAAAAAATAAGATTGTAGAGACATTAGGTATTTTTTTGGAAGCAGGCAATATGAAAAATTAGCAACGTCTTCGCCGGGAATCGAACCACGGACCTCTGGAATACGCGCCCAGCTTGCAGATCACCACACCACGAAGGCACGCTAAGAATGTTGGGGGAAATACTTAATATATACCCTTTTTAAAGGGCAACTTGGGTTTTTTTAGAGGACCTAATCGCCAAATCTTGTGCATGGAGAACCATCATCCAAACACCCTTTTAGTTCTTGCGCCATTGTACATTAGGTACTTTTTGGGAAGCAGGCAAGATGAAAAATTAGCAACGCCTTGGCCGGAAATCGAACAATGGACCTCAGGAATACGCGCGCAGCGTGCAGACCAGGCCACAACACCACGAAGGCACCCCAAGAAGGTGGGAGAAATACCTTATGAGATAAGCAAAAAATATCGATTATCTAAATGACTGTGATTCGAATGAATAAATTCGAATATCTGAATGATTGTGAGAACTAAAGCTAGGCAGGATATTAAATGTTCTACTCCATGCGTATATGTACACGCTGTTTCAAAAACAAATTCTGTGAAACTGGCAAAAAAGAAATTTAACATGAGCGATAAAGCAATGAAGTGTTTTTTCTTAATTGGATCTGCACTTTAATCTTAGCCAAAAGGTCGAGAAGCGTCAAATAATCAATTTATTGAGCAAATTTAGATCCAGAGAGGTTAATTATCAATATGATGTGCAGCCACATCTGAAGCAATGCATACCAATATTCAGTTCTTGGCATAAATTCAAACAAGTATTCGATATCGATGGCTCTCCTGCTGAATTTGCTTACAGATATTTTATAACCGTTCTCGGATATTGTGAGACGGTTTGATCGACGTTTTAAGTAACCCATATGTAAATCGAAGTTATGTATATCTAATAGGCCCAGAGAGGGTTGAAACACTACGCAGGATTCTTTGTAACATGCGTTAATGGGCACTATTTAGCTGAAAATCCTAAAGATAACACACTATTGTCAATACAACCGTCTAGAGTGTGTCTTCGAATTATTTTCGAACCGTTAAGGCGTTGCGAAGAATTGTTTAATATTATCGGGTAATACAAGCAATGCCTTTCCAAACGGTAATGCAGGTGTGGTAAACGTATACCATCCCACAATGAAGTTGGACGAGCAACATTGTCATGAAGTGCCGCACACAAATATGCTGGTCATTCGAGCCAAGTGAAAAACACGATTCGTTCTTGAATACGACGAAGCAACAATCCAATACATTTCAAATTTCGGCGCTCAGACAACAGAATAAATTTTCATCTATATGCCTAGGAAATAGTAGTAGATGTTGCAATGGATGCCGACTATGGATCAGGCTTCGTGATATTGTACATACAGGAGATTTTAACTCTCACCTACTGCATGATCATTGTCTGCTAGGCCTGCTACTAATCTCAGACGATTGCCGCATTGATACAATGTCCGTGAAACTACTTTATAAATATTTTAAAGCGCAAATTTATTGTGAGCATTTCCATACGCCCTGTACATTTTGTGCCTGAGAATTTTCTATTATTTACAAGGGCGGTTAGCGGTATTCCTATGCTAATTTTCGAGATTATTGGTCGATTTTACTCACTGCAAAAACGTTTTACAAAAATTGTAATTTCAGTAAGTGTTAGAAGATATCTATCTCTTATATACACATATATAATTTAGGATAAAGTAACTGAGTAAATTAAATGTGAATTTCTCAGCGAAGGTATTTATTGGAGGAAATCAGGTTCGTTTCACAAGACTAACAGGAAGCACTTAGTTGACACTGAAATTACAAAATTTTCTTAATATGATGTCTTACTTATTTGTCATTCTCCATGAAATGATCTATTTTTTGTTACTGAAATAAATAATTTGCATAAATTATGAGTATACATTTTTATAAAATTTAATTTCTATTTACAATATTTGACCGGAATAATATTAGCACATGTTCAAAGTTAAAAAAAACTTTTAAGAAATATTATATCGATGCAAATTATAAATCAATTAGAAGTTGTTCACACATTTCTATCAGTTGTATGAAGTAAAACTGTTATTAAATTTTGCATAGCCCACCTCAAATAAGTGTCATTTTCTTCTAGATCAATATATAAAAGCTAAAGCCTTCCATAAGCAATTAAATCATTGCAGAATGTAAAAGCATAATTGCTTGAAATAACATATAGCTGCTTATGAAATCAACAATAATAATGCTGAATAACACATTAAGTCAGAGCTTCTGCATTCTTAAAATTATTAATATACAGATAACGAATACTTTAAAAGGCAGTATCTTCTTTTTATATATTTATCTTAATTTTTTTTCTCATATGGCATTAAAAACAAACAGGCATTAAAAACGATAGATCTGTAAGATACAACCTAAAGAGGTTTTAGAATTTTAAGTTAAAATTTAATGGTAAACAAATACGTTTAGCTTTAGCGCTATAGTAGATTTTAATATTACTAAATAACGTGCATACAAAGTGTATCTGAGTAGCAAAAACGATGTTTTGCACATTTCCTTTGTTTCTAGAGATCTGCTAATGAATCAATGAAAGTGTTTAAGACTTCTTGCCACGGTATCTTCCGAGGTTCTTAAAAAGGGGGAAAATGTGAAGCAATAGCATTTTTTTTTCTAAATACAACTCTGAATTAGAGAAAAATTTCTGGACTATTGAAAGGATGATGAATTGATGTACTTAATCAGCTGTCTTCTCCCGTTGACTAGTGGCAGTAATACACTTCGGAATGTGAAGTATTGATGACCACTAATCCTCTAATTTCGCACCTATCTAGCTTTAGATGTTAGAAGACTCTAGAAATGTGAAAAAGCTTATTTTCTATGAACTCTTTTACTTGGTTTCTTTTTCATTATTTATGACCTGAGAGCGTTTTATGCGGATAATTCAGCTTGCAAATTCGATTTCAAAAAAAAAAAAAAAAAAAAAAAAAACCATGGAACTTACAATGCAGCTCAAAGCAGGAAAATAAACGAAGGTCCTCCAAAGAAACCACTCAAAGAATATAAAAAAACATTTTCTTACAAAAAGAATGTAATCTCCAGATTATCTCCAAGCTCATTTGAATTATGATTCCAGAGAAAGCGGACAAATTTCGAGTGCTTCTTTGAAGTTAAATATTATTTAAATATTATTATTATAAATATTATTTAATAACATGAAAATCACTAGCATTATATTACATAACTTATGATGTGCATAATGGAGTAGGACTTCCCAACTAAGAAATAATATGAGAAAGAGTGAGTGAGTGCACCGCTATGATGGCTTCCGACCACGGACATGAACCAAACGGAATTATATACCATCACGGCGGGGAAGACTCCAAAGTAACAAGGTTAAGTATTACATTCTAATAAAGAGTTTTTACATATTGATAACTGCGAGGCACTAAGCGTTATTCTGGTTATCTGCTTTAAGTTCTGAACATTTGAAACATAATATTACCCACGGTTGTTTCTGCTTAGGCAGTGTCTTGAGATTTTCTCTATTTTAACAAGGGCTATTCTGTTTTTGAGTGTGTTAGACGTCCACATTGCCCAGGCGCAGTCCGCTGGTTTCTTCAAGTGCCAGGTTCTTGTATGCACACAGTGGAAGTAATAATGGTTCGTGTCGCCTTCCTCTCCGCATTCGCAGAAAGGAGTATCCCAAGTCTGAATCTGTTCAGGTATACTGGGAATGGTCCATGACCTGTCAAGAACTGTGTTAGACTAGCACAGTGGGTCTTTATTTCCATGTTAACTTTTGGCAGTAAGCGAAATGTCCTTCGTCCTACCTCTGCCTCTGTCCATCTACTTTGCCAATTTTGTAGCAGACTTGTCAAAGTTGTTCGCTTAATATGAGACCAAGGAAGTTTAGTTGGTCTTTCTAATATATCCGTGCAGTTGGCTGCCTGCTTGGACAGTAGGTCAGCGGCTTCATTGCCTTGAATCCCTGTGTGAGCGGGATATGAGGAACAGAAACTAAGGTAAAGATGGTGTTTGATTGTGGCCAAATTAGTCATGACTTGAACATCAGATGCCCTATTTTTTAATTACAATTCTTCGCCATCAAATCGTTACATGTATTGATCAAGACTATGCGTAAAACGATAAATCTCCCAACAAAAGGGGGAAATGTGAGATGTTAAGCTTCCTAAATCATAGATTGTCGTACATTCTTGCAATGAGCTGGATAGATACCTTCCAAGAGATTAAATTAGATTTTAACAAAGGCCTATTATTTGATCTATATGAAAAGGCAATTCGATATACTATAGCAAAAGCAGGCCATGACAGACAATATCCATCATTTGGCTATGTCAGAAGATTTTTAGTTTCTTATTGACTATAAGCCACAGGAAAGCTAAACTTTAGTTTACATAAGAATCTAAGTAGTAGAACGGGGAAGGCTGGACATGTGGTGACTGAACTAGTCAATTATATGTTTTCGACTCCATTCAACTAGTGTACAAATTTGCATATGGTACAGCTTACGTGTAGTTATGATCCGTCTTATCACTGGGTAATACAAGCATAGTAAAAACAGGGTACAACACCTAACGTCAATCACTTAGTTATGCAGCTCTTCTATATTTCCGATTCACCAGCGGCCGAGCGGTAAAGACGCTGAACACTGGTAGTTCGGTCCGAGGTTCGAATCCCACGAACGGGCTGGCTGCATGGGTGTTTTCGCCGTTTTTTCACATGTGTAACGTGTATTCGAGCCAGTTTTCCCTAGAAAGTCCTCCACGAAGGCATCCCTCCCTTTAGGCAGATAGCCCTCGTGTGCTTTGCCATAATTGGATAATCTCTTCTATATTTCCTTGACTTTAAAACATCGGCAGATTAGGCTTCAGTTTCTACAATATTACGGCAAATAGGTCTGGGGGGTTAACAGTGAAAATATGCTGTCCGGTTTAGTGAATCGTAGTTTCGACTTCTTTAAGTAGTGTAAGAGTTTGTGCATAGACAGACTACATGCATCTTCCCATTTGAGGTTATGCAAGTGGACGGTGATATGGTGTCCCAGCCTGGTATAAATTTACATGCAGCTCCGTAGTACTTCTACTCACCGATATCTCAATTTCTAATAGAAGCTACTATGTAAACGTTCTCACTGATTGTTAAGAAGGTTTATTTTCTCTTTGACGATGCCATATTCAATAATATTTTCAGCCATTTTCAAATCATTTGAATGTTTGTTTAACTAGTTGATTATTACGCCTGGTTAGGTCAGGTTACGGAAGCCTTTTTAAGGGAAACTAGCGCGCATTCATTCTACACGTGGGGAAAACAATCATAGAGCCAGCCTGGTTTAGGTCAAACACCCAGGATTCTTCGGTGTAAATTTAGGTCAGGTGTAAATTTAGGTAATTTAGGTCAAACACCCAGGATTCTTCGGTGTAAACCCCGCAGTCGCTGGTGGGGCAATTATTGTAATGCCGGTAATAATAACTTCTCATTCAGAATATCTCAAATACGAAAATACCCGGCTGCTGTTATTACAGAAAACGCTAATCTACATTTTAATAGATTGGAATGTGTTATATTTTGTCCTTTCAGTGTATGTTTTAATTCCTGTTAAATTGTAAAATTATTTAATAAGCAAGTAATTTAATATGTAAACATAACATGTTATGCTCTATAAGGTATTTTCTCCCTCCTTTTTGCATGCCTGCGTGGTGTAATAGTAACAAAATCGGCGCTTAATCGAGAGGTCCAGGTTCGAGTCCCGGCGAAGGCATTGCTCATTTTTCACTTGTCCATCATCAAAAATACCCTACGACTCTACAGCTCTGTTAACATATTACGCTCTACAATCCCCTTCCAGAACAAACTGGAAGGACAAAGTAAATGCGTATATGAAGTTAACACAATCTTTTTTCTAAAAGCAACAGAGTTTGTCAGAATATGTTTAACATTGTATTACGTAAGACATTTAAATGCATCAATTTGACATCACATTTTCGATTTTTTAATGACAGGTTTACGTTGAAATAGTTAATAATGTAATAACACGAAGATTTGATACAAAAGCAGTGAAAAAAGAGCAATAAAATTCAATTAATTATACTACTGACTGAATTTATCGGATATATGATAAAACCCATAAGCTATCATGTTATAACTACTTGTTACTTTTCTTCGTGATTTTTTTCATAAATGCATTTTTCACTTACATTTTCCTTTTAAAAGTCTTGTATTTTATAATTATTTCATTGTATAGAAAATGGTTACAGTAAGAAAGCTAAGCGTAAATGCGATTTAGTATTCTTTTCGGAATGCATGCAACACATTACTGCGCGGCTCATCCTGAATCCGGAACACATGATGATGATGCAAATTAATGAATCCTGAAATACATAACGGAAATACATTAGTTGAACACTCAAAAGGATAGTAACATTCGAACCAAAAAAACCCTTCAACTGCATCTCAAAAGGACTGAAAAATAGAAACCGTCAATTAAAGTACAAAGAATCCTCTGTACTAACGTCGTTTGAATGTAATGGCGAATGATGACCTACGGGTCATTGCACGTTGAAAGATTTTACGTTCATAGTTAGAAAATATGAGATCAAGAATCGGCTGCTTCGAAAGACTTTCTGAAATCTCCTCCTTGGAAAATTTGCTTAAGCGTTTGGAAAGTTCTTGCGGAGTATTTCATTTGCCTATATGTAGATTCCCCAGTTTTTTACTAATGAATGTAGAATTTTAGATTCTGAGTTTAAGAATGCAAAGATAAAGTTATTTAAGATTTTTATGTATTGTGCCATGTTTTGTAACGTTAGCATATGAAATATGGCTGAACATATTAACGAAGAAAACAAGGCATTAATATGTCTAAATATGAAGCTCTTTTAAAAGAAAGAAAAGGAATTAATTACATTTTCCTAACTTTGTTCGCAGATAATGTAATTGATAATCAGAGCATATGTGTACCAGAATGATATTTAATGAAGAAATTATAAGTACATTGAATCCACTAAATAAAAGTTAACTTCTCCTATTAAACAATAAAGATGCTGTAATTTGAATAATATTCAGAGTTACGAATTGCACATGTTGCATTCTGTCATGTAAAAGTGCCTAAATCTCTATACCACTAGCCATATGTACCATACTGAAATAAATAAAAAAGCCTTTTCAAGCAATAAATACATACTGCATATCTTACCTATAAATGTTGTGACTGATATACATACATATAATAGTGGTAAGTAAACGAGTTTAATTTTCAGATAAGGTGTATTTTTACCAAAAAATAGTAACAGCAATATAGTAAGGACTTTTCTTTTATCGTTTTTTTTTTAAATATGAGAAAAGCATTATGCCGTTGTCTGTTTCGAAGGGTACACCGGAACAGAACCGCGTTTTCTAAACATCTTAGTTAAAAACATGTTTTGCAATTAAACTTTCACAGATTGTAGTTATGTTTGAACAAGTCAGAGAATATACTAATTAAGTAAACCTGAGATAGTATAAAGAGTTTTAAAAAGAATAATTTGGCGGTTTTTTGAGCTACTTTTTTTTCCTGCTGAAAAGTCTTAATGTATTTATAGATGAGGTTTATTCAGCTTCGACCATAAAGAGACATCAAATGAAGAGAAATTAAAGAAATGTTCCTTATTCAATGCTTTTTACTGGATGTTTCTTTAGCTGATTACAGCGAGGCGCGCAATGCTATCCTCCAAAGAGATGGATGCCCCAAGAAATGCTATTGAGCGAAACTGGCTTCTATTTACGTTATACTATGGCAGCACGTACACAGCCAGCCTATTCTCTAAGATTCGAATGCCAGACCGAATTACCAAGATTCAGCAAATTCCCTTTATTCGATGATGAAAGTGTAAGGCAAAAATGTAAGGTATAATAAATATACTTCGGTAACACTACTACAAAATATCTAGCACAGCACTCTCAATTTGCACAGTATTTTGCTACACATGGATTGCAAAGTAGTAAAACATTACAGGAAATTTATAGCATTTTTAGGCGTAGGTTCAGTACGAAGCTTACTTAGGAAAACTGCAACATTATCCATGCAGGAACGAAATAATTCTTCAAAATCATGTTGCAGTATAAAACAATCAGTCCTAAAACTTAAAAGCGTGTCAGTTTATTTTCTAAAATTATTTGTTATCCTAGGATAAGATAATATTAAATGCCAGAAAAAAGTAATTTCCGATTTCTGTGAGTTACAAAATTATTTAAAGAGAAGAATTTTAATTAACATAAATCTATTTAATTATTCAAATTTCTCTTCATTCGCTTTTTGTAGAAGAATTACACTGGGGAACAATTTGTAACACAGTTTCTGTTTAACTTGATTTTTGAGCTGTTTGAAAGTTAAATAAGCATACTGATTTGCAAAACTGTACTTAGTTTTCTTCTGCCACGTCAGGTTTTCTCGCTGCACTTTATACGAATGTGACCACTCTTCGTAGCATCAAGCGTGGATCATAGGAAGTACTACTGTTCTCCTCTGTTAAAGTGTGTCCTACTGCACAATGAAAAGGATTTAGTGCGATCCCAGTAGACAATTCACTTTGTTTATGTGATGAATATGAAGACATAAAAAGAGTCATTGACTTGTTACAAATTACATGCATCAATGGATCATCTGTGTTGACCTTACAATGATCTACGCTTCCTCCTTTGTCAACAACGCAGATACACCAAGTATCTCCGTGTTTTGTGTATGTGGGCCAGCAGAAATCGTGAGAAGCATGTGGTCGAATTAGCTGCTAAGATCTAACTCGAAGCTTTGTGATCCAAACATTCTACATCAGCCACTTGTCGACTGAAAGAACATTATATTTCCATCGCTGCATATAAAACTGGGTCTCATGAAGCAATTTGTTAAAGCTTTGTCGACTGAAGGAGACTGTTTCAATTATCTCATTTCGACATTTCTCAACCTGTCACTTGAAAAGACAAAGGCTGGTGTGTTTTGATGGTCCGCAAGTTAGCAGCTCCTTAAATACGAACATTTCATTGGAACTATGATAGAACTTCAAAAAAGTGCTTGTTCAACATTCAAAAACATTGTAAAAAACTTTCTTGGAAATACACGATCATATAATTACAGCGAAATAGTACAGCAACTTTCGGATGCTTGTTTGCCAACATGAGCATCAAATTGCATTTTTTACATCGCCATCGTGATAATTTCCCGAAAAATTTTGGTACAGTCAATAATGAGCAGGTTGAGCGATTTCACTATGATTTGAAGGTTATGGAGGCACAGTACCAAAGTAGATGAAATATATATATATATGATAGCTGATTATTGTTGGAGCACCAAGTGAGAATGTCCACAGGTTAAACATTCCAAAAAAAAGCCATAAGCGAAAACATTTATCTGTATATTCACCGATTGGTAAAAAAAACTTTATTATTCGTATGAATAAAATTTAACTTGACATAGTCTTTGTGTGAATAAAACTACTTTTTGTGAACAGCATATTTGGTAAGTTTTCCTTTATTTTCATATTTTGTATGACTTTTGAGACAGAGTAATCCTGTAGCTTAAAACGTTGATGTGGTAGACACCAACTAAGGTTAATTTTGGATTTAGAAACTTAAGTTTTTTATGAGAAAGATTGACAAAATATGTAAATTTATGGGTACTATTCCCTTTTTATGACCGCCAATTTTTAAATGCTGCCAAGAATAGCAGTAAATCCTGAAAATCAATCCTAATGTAGAAAAATGAAGCGTATGTGCTACTCGTTTATACACTGCGAAAGTAAACTTTTGACCGCGTTAAGAAAAGGTAAAAGCATGTAATTAACTCCTTTTCTTTCTTTTAAAAGAGCTTCATATTTAGACATATTAATGCCTTGTTTTCTTCGTTAATATGTTCAGCCATATTTCATATGCTAACGTTACAAAACATGGCACAACACATAAAAATTTTAAATAACTTTATCTTTGCATTCTTAAACTCAGAATCTAAAATTCTACATTCATTAGTAAAAAACTGGGAGACCTACAATATAGGCAAATGAAATACTCCGCAAGAACTTTTCACCGCGTTAAGAGAAGATAAAAAAGATAAAAGCAGATAGGTTTGAATTAGCTTTAAGATATATACTGCAATTCACTAGGATGATTACAGATCGGTGCGATGTCGTTTATTTTGCGATATAATTAAATTGCCATGTAATTTTATCCACCATTATCTATGATTCTTACGTTTAAAAGATGGACTGACGTTTACTCTAAACCTGATTATTTAATTAATTTATTCGTTACGAGAAAAAGCTGTGAGCTGTAAGCAAGCCGAGGATTCTTTTTAAAAAAAGTATATTAACAATTTTTGTTTTACTGACGACTGAAGAAGATAAGAGCGTAAACAGTCCGCATTTTAATATATTTCCCCACCCCCAATTTTAACAATTTTGTGTTTACCGAAGATAAAAGCTGTAAACAGTCCGCATTTTAATATATTTAACCACCAAACATTTTTAACAATTTTGTATTTACCGACGATTTAAGAAGATGATACAGTATTCTTTCAACAAAGAGTTTATATTATCGCACATTCCAATACATAACAGCAACAAAATGAAACTCTTGGATGTGCAATGCAAAATGTTGCAAGAAAAAGAAAAGCTTACGCTCTGACAACAGTTTAAATGTCTCCAGAATATCGTTTGTAATAATACTATCATTTATTTACTGTTGGGCAGAAGAATTGACTTTGATTAAGTGATATGAGAACCAACTCCAACCTTCAAACTTTCCAAAAATATGACTGAAGAAGGTAAAACCTATGAGTAGACCGTGTGTTAATATATATATTTTTAACTTCCTCTTTTTTAATATTAAAAATTTTTGATTTACCGGCAATTTTACCAGAAAGATGCATTTTACTTCATTTCAGGTGAACTTCGGTATAGTCTGTCTTTGCTATTACGATGGGAGCCAGGAAAAGTACCATTTATGGTATTTAAAATAAATCAGCTTTTAACATTGCATAGGAATCATTTTCGATTGCTTAACAAACAAAGATTGTTCTTTTTTTCTTATTGTGACAAACCATGCGAGCGTTATCTGCCTAAGGGATGCCTTCATGGAGGACATTTTAAAGAGGCACTGATTCGTATTCTCATTAACATTGGAAAAATACGAAACCTCTAATTGATTCTGTCTGTTCGCATGCATCTGAACCCGGGTCAAACTACCAGTGTTTTGCGATTTTATCGCTCGGCCCCTAGCGAGCACATAGGACCCACAAAAATGTAAACAACTTTATTTCTTTCCTCCGACATTATTATTATTAGGTAAGTAACAGTCGGTAAATCTAAGAAAATAATAGGAATTTTTAGAAACATTATTCAAGAAGATTTAGGAGTTTGTTCATTATCAAGCATCTGTAAATTACTAATGAATACTTTTCTTTCTTCTTTTCTACAGAAGATATAGTTTAATGTTGTACAGTCATTAGGTTATTTTTAAGCAAGAGACGTGAAAAGTAGTCTGGCTGAGATTCGAACTTTGACCTCTTGAAATACGCGACGAGTATGCTACCATTACACCACGAAGGCATGTTGGAAAATGGGAGAAAATACCTTATAATATGATCGCAGTTCATATTATCATTTTGACGCTTTTATCGATGCGCTGAAGTAGACATATAAAATACATCGCTTATTATGATCAATTCGGTTAATATGATCAGACTGTTATAGAGTGATTTTTTAAACTAATCTATTAAACTTAAATTAACTCTATCTATTAAACTAAGATAAGAGATAAGTTCGCCATGTAAGATGGAACAGATAAAAATTGCCAAGTGACAGAGAAATGTCGCCAAGTGAGGTGTCAAGTCGTAAAACAGATTGGTTTCGATTTCAGTCAACCATTTACAATGAGGGAAAAAAAAAACTTTAGTCTGACGTATATTTGGAATAACTCTTGATTTTTAAGGGGGATTGGATACAAGTCTCTTCTTCAGTAGCAAAAAAATAATTCTGAGAAATTTTTTTCTTTCCCATTAAAGTAAATTTCCTGAAACATCTACGACTGGATGAGACTGCTTTTTTGCTTAATTTAAAATTTTACATTGACATGTATTCTTCCTGCTAGAGATATTTTGTATCAAGATTAAGAGTACAGCACTGGTCGAATAATTTCCACAAAAGCTGAGAACCGTTCATAAACAAACTTTTGCATTTTCTCAGTTATAATGCTGTCTCAGTTATAAAGTACCTTTTCATGTATTCTTCATATTCGTAAATTAAATTAGTTAATTCTATTGCCATTCCACAGAATATTTTTTTCACTGTTTAATGTTATCATTCGGTTAATGTTATAAAAATAGACACGGATAAGCGAGATCACATTAATCGACACCTACTGTATTGACATAATAGTGATACTGAAATCTTAAAATATATTTCTAGACAGTTCAAATAAAATATCGGTTATAAAAGGCCAAAAACTATGAATATGAACGGAAAAAAATGTAAGGTAGCTTAACAGTTTTAGCATTAGCCATTCGAATGTCTAAACGATTACATGCTCTAATTTCAATTCCTTTTCGCGCAGATTTTAAACGTACATACTTTAAAAAAATTACCTTGCAGAGACTATGCATCATATGAATTGCATATCATTGGGAAAAATCGTCACGTGTGTTAGAAAAATAGTAATGATTCATGATCTATTGCTAGTAGGAAGTAAACTGAAAGAAAGTAATTTGGCATTTTAGTAATTACAGGACTCCTATATACAGAATTTAAAAACTCGAAAAAGAATTTCTCTTCGAAATTTTGTTTTAAATTGATTTTTCCATATAATGTAGATAACTAGATTTCTTCCCAGATGAAAGTATTATATTCACGACTCTGCACACAACAAGGCTATTTTAGGCTTTCGCACTGTTCAAGAACATAATATAGATAATTATTTAATATCAAATTTTGCTCTTGACTTTCAAAGCTTCAAAACTTTTCTGGCCTTAGGATGTCTGTCTAAATACGGAAATAAGTATGAATAAAGTAAATGACTATGCTTTCATACGACGGGGTGGGAAGATTTCCTACAAATTTCACGTGAAAAGAGTAGCAAATTATTTCCAACGGAAAATTATTGAGTAATTAATTGTTTCGACCACAGATTTGCGTCAGAAGCTAAAAAAATGTTTGTTTTTTCTGTCATTAACTGGATATAACAAACAGACCTGGAAGGAATTTTTCCAGCTAAAAGCAAATAACTCTGATTTAGAATTTATGAAAATTTTTTAAAAAAATATAACAAATTATTTCTTATCTATCTTAATAGTTGATTGAAACGTATGTAAATTTTTCATAGCGTAATACCACTTTTCGCATAAACGGTACAACCACATTTCAAATTGAATTTCTTGGTTTACTTCTGTTGGTATTTTTGGTTGGGCCATTTTCCCCTTTCATATCTGCTTGCTAAACACAAGAAAAAATTTGAATTAGGAATTAACATGCTTCACTTTTTCTTTTCATATGAAATAAATTATAATGTGATACCCTTGCTTCCACCAGACAGTAAAGTTACTTATATCAAATAAGATTTATAGCATGTGTAATCTGCGCATTCTATTTTGGGTTCTAAAGTTATAAATGAACAAATGGTAATCAAAAGTATCCACTTAATAACGAAATAACTTTTATCGCTTATTAAAACAAACAGAGACGTGAAAAAATTGCTTTGACTTGTATATGTGTATATAGGAGAACACTGTTTCTGTCAGGAGTATTACCACTTAAGAAAACAAATCGTTGAAATAACGCTTCATAACGCCCAATTTTCAACACTGAGCGCAAATCTATTTCTGTCGTTGATGCAATAGAACAAGCTGTCGCCTGCTCTATCCTCTTCATGAGAGGAGAAAAAAAGTACATTTAACATCATTGTCATCTATCACCGTAAGCGGGGAGACACCCAGCTGATGTTAACTAGGCACGAATAATAAGATATTTGTGCTGAAAAATTCGATTTATCACAGATAATGCTCATTTGCAAGCTTAATGTGTATTACTCTTATCTGCCCACATTAGTTACAACTGAATCGAGAAGATAGTATTCAAGGTATGTGTGTTATTCAGAAACATAGCTTTCCTTTATTTTCTGTTTTTCATTGGAGAATTTTTTTGCGTGTATTCATCGAATAAAAGCCGCCAGCCATGGGTGGCATAGCCCACAGCAGAGATCATTATCAACAGGTTTTAAACGTCCGAAAAGGTCGTTGTACTGATTGTTCATTACAAAGCATATACTGGACATTATTATGAAAGTGGTGACAAAGAATGATTGTAGATTTTCTGAGGTTGGGTGCCTTTTATCTCAAACAGATGTTTATGTAATCTTAAGTGCCCGAACTGAAATGTTGGAATGTGAAACGTTTGCAGCTGTGTTCTTGAGCCCCACAGGATATAAAAGCTGTAATTATGTAAAAGCGTTTCAATCAATTTTTTTCACGTGCCTTCGGCTACCATATAGGGCATACGTGCTCTTCTACTAACTTAAATCTCCTAATGAGTATTTAATAAAAAGGTAGAGAAAGATGATCAATAATAATAGCACGAAGCTCCGGTCTACCTAAATCAAAGGGAAAAAGAAATCATTTTCACAATTTAAGACAATAAATAACAATAGCTTTCATGCAGCGCAAATATATATCGGAGAAATCTCAACTGAGAGTTACTAAATGTTACTAACAAATTTTGTCTTTGATTCCTTTGGATACGATTACACCAAAGTTTCATCAAATTAATTTAAAAGATGATTTTAAGTACTCAAAGGACTAGAAAGTTTTTTGTGTCTGTTCCTTTAAAATACATGTCATGCAGTCAGGTTAAAAGTGTCGCGAGATGTCCTTTTTCATTCAAATAAAATTCAAATCTTTTGAGACTGGTGTTCTAAATTAAAGGATGTTTATTAAAATATTTTGGTATAGGCTAAAACACATGTAGAAATTTTTCCTAAACATTTATAGACATATTACTTTGTTTGCAAATAATGCCAAAACATTTCTGCTAATAATACATAACTATGCGCAAAATTTAAATAACAGAAATTGCATCACCACTGTAGTTCATATAATCATTTAATGAGGGTATGCATGCTCTTCTGTAATGGAACGCATATTTTAAAACGTCTTTTCATACTGTAAGGATCCTAAGTTTTACTAACGTTTATTTTATTTTAAATCTTTACTATCACTTCTTATTTTCTACTTCCGGCCAGAATTAAAAGCGTTAACTTATTTATGCAAATTTGTCTTGCTAACGCCAAGTACTTAAGTTGTGGCTTTTTGCCAAGCAAGAGAGAGGAAGGAGTTATTGGAAGCAAGCCGCTTGCCATTTTAGTGTTACGAGTTTTCACTCGGTTGCTGGTTGCCTTCAAGGCCAGAGGTTTAGTCCTCTTGATAATTTCAAACGTATCGTAGTTTTAGCAGCTCTCTGTACTACATACGGACTTTGTTAAATAACGGCCAATCTTATTGCTAGGCACTTGTATATTAATCCAAAGTTAGTTTTAGTTAGTAGTTTTATATTCTTACGTTCAGACCACAAGTGGTTGGTCTCTGTATTCCGAAGTTCCGGAAATCTCTGTAAAGATAGAAAAATAAAGGGTTTCGTATACCCTTCCTGTGTGTATTGTCTACTTCACAATTTATTGAACATAGCTTGAGTAAGCTCCCTGTTCCGAGTCAGGACAGTTCAGGTTTCCAAAGCAAGTCAAGAGGAACACAAGTCCTGATAATACTATTACTTAAAGCGCTAATAAAAGCCCGTGAGATGATAAGACCCTTTTTCTAAAAAAGATGGCATCTGGTTAATGTCATTATTAACATATAATGTAATGAATATTAGAAAGTTTTAATGATTTATGAAAGTGAATTATTATAATGGAATTGAATATAAGTAAGGGAAAATGAAATATATTAAAAAGAAGTAATCTATAAACATGATGAACTATGTAAGTTGTGTAACGGGTAATTGAATATTAAGAACTGAGTATAGTTAGTATTGGTTCAAAATCATGGAGGAGTATTTTTAACCTCCGAATTAATTATTTCTCTTACCCTCACATTCACGGAAAAATGAAGGCTAAAATTAAAAAAAATAATATAATATTTTTTTTCAGATTTTGCATTTATTTTGAAATATTTAAAGGTAGTTTTCAAAAGAAACGAAGTCCTAATTAAGCAACTTCTGCAGCACCTTTAACCCGTGGCATCATCCAGTTAAAAAGATTATGCCTAGTTTTTGAACAAAAATGTTCTTTTTTAGAGAATTGAGATGCCTTCGGTTAATATAATGTAAGAAAGTGAATAGAAAAGGAAACATAAATAAGAATGAAACCGTAATTCGGTTAAAAAAAAGTTAAAAGTTACATTAAAAGTTACAATATTAAAAGTCATTACAATACTTACAATATTAAAAGTTATTACAATACTTACAATATTAAAAGTTATTACAATACTTACAATATTAAAAGTTAAGCTAGAAACACAAAGTTAGAATGTTAAAACAATTTTGTGATTTGTATAATTTATCGAAATAAGTAATGCTTATATAAATTTTTATATTTTGGGTATACTTAAAAAAAAACACCTTTCCTGAAGAATTTATGACTATTATTTTGACACTCGAAAACAAGGATGTTTTCAAAATTGTACTGAGTACGATTTCAATAGGATTAAAAATTGTGCTCATTTAAAAAATGTAATTCTAAAATATTATGTTCAAATTATCATTTAGTTCATTATTTCATGATTAATATTTCCTTGCTTTTTCACTGCCTTAATGATTTTTTTTTCGTAAGAAGAGCATTTCTGTCGCCAATCAGTTTTTTCCTCTTTGAAGGTGGATAACATATTAAACACAGTTATTAAAACACAATTGATGAAAAGAGATAAGCGGCCGAAAGCGAGAGAAGAATGTGTAGTTTCTAAACAAAGGTTTTGTAAAATTAGAGCTTTGTTTTTTTTTATTGCCTGATAGTGGACTTATATTTTGCACATTGTAGTATTATGTTAGTCTGAGCTTTGTATCAGTCATTAGCATTATATAAGAATCATGAAAGAAGGATTAGTTTTAGAATGACGCAGTTTACAATAATTTATTATAAACAGTAACTATTTTTAGGATGCTAAGGGGAAATAACCAAATTAAAAAGAACAATTAAGGGTATTATAAATAGTTAGCATTTTATCTCATCTATTTATTTTGTACTTTACATGTCTTTCTACCTTTATATGTATATATGTATTTGTGTGTATGTATGTATTTTTGGGGGGGGACAGAACTCGGTGAGTTTTATGTTAATGAAATGAGAACCACAAAAGAAGCTGATGTGAAAGATATTTTAATTTCAAAATTTTAATTGTGGCAAGTAATGCAAAAAGAATCATTAACGAAAACTGAGAGCATATACGACAAGATGAAAAATCCGCATATTATAAATTAAATTAAATGTCAGAATAAATGTTCAAATATTTAACGCAAAAATTATTTTAGAGCTTGTAAGAACTAGCTATTCTAGAGAAAGTATTTAGCCTTTCTTTCGTTTCATTTTCTTGTTTTTTGAAAATTGCTATTAAGATAAAACGTTTACCTCTTTCACCTTCTCTTCTTTCATTTTAATGACTTATACAGTCCTGAATCGTCGATATTATCACTTTCTATTTCTTTTTTCGATCCCTTTTTTTTTCAGTTCAGTACTACTTTTTTAAAATTTCTCCTCCTTTCAGAAATTCTCAGGCTTCCCGATTTTTCTACTGTATTTCAGTCTGGCCCTGATGAAGAGAGACTTACTGAATAGCGCATTTAAACCTTGGAGTGAAAGAATTTATTTATATGGAACTTATCTTAATTTAGATTCAAATAGACTTCTCATGGATCACTTAAAACATGTGTTATTAGTGTAGTTTTAAATGTAAAAGCATATTTTAGAACATAATGCCTTTGGTTTGACTAAGAACTTCAGCATAACACTACAGTTGCAAATATATTTCCTAAACAGTTGAAGTTTTAGTACATCAAAGGATTTAAAAAACCTTAAATATTCAGCCACAGTTGCATACTCTTACTAGATTTGCATCTTTCCAAGAACATAAATGGAGCATAAAGCGGTCTTTTTACTTAGCATAAAATTCGTAATACGCTACAAGTAAATCATTAGTCCTGCCATACTTGTCAAATGTGATCAGAATTTTATCTTTCATTTACGAACATAAAAAGAAAAAAAATAATCATCCCCACGACCGAAGATCAAGCCGATCATTCGAAATACTAGTAGCATAACGATTTAATTGGCGAGATGTTATCCAGTCTTTACTTGTGTTGCCCACACAGAAGTCAATTAGTTTCTGGCTGCGGCAGATTGAAAGCTACGTGTGGCTCAACCTCACGAGTTTCATTAATTACGAAGGTTGAGCCGAACAAGGACCCCTCCCGAAATAAAATGTTTTACGTCATATTATATAACTCACGCCGTCACGATACAGAAATTAGTAAAGAAAAGTAGAACAAGTTTTCTCATGGAACAAATTAAAACTACCTGTGTAAACTGGCTGATATTTTTAAAGACCACGAAACCTCTCCGTAATGGATTACATTTTGTGATAATTCTAAAGAGTTCTTAGTTCATTTGTTCTTGGTAATTTTAATAGCTAGTAAAATACTATTAGAAAACTCTCCTTACTAATTTGTAAAATCAAAGCTCTAAATCAGTATCTTAATAAAACTTTAGCTTTCCAGTATATCCCAGAATTTGGTTTTCACCATTTAAAAATTTTTCTCATCTCAGAGGAATGAATGATAACGTACTAAAATATTAAGTGTTTTGTCATTTAACATCATTCTTCAATTAACTCAATTTGACACAACTGAAAAGTACAAGTTTGTACAAACGGAAAGCAATAGTTCTCTGACTTTATTATGAACAGTGCCTAAAACCACATGACCTAACAAAGAGTGATACGACAAATGGTATAGAAAGAAATGCGTAATTACCTAGTAAAGATTTAAGACTTTATAATAATATGAAACTATAAGAATATGAAGATTTTTTGAATAAATATTTAATGATTAACTTTTAATTAAGGTTCTAGATAATGCCGAAAATATGAGTTTTAATTTGTAATTTTAGATGAATAGGTAAACGAAATATACTATTCATTAGAAATTATCTAAAAATTTATTAGACAACTTAGAAAATTACTTTCTATAACGAAGGCAGTATGACACTTTATTAATTAATTTTGGGAGGATAGATAATACAAAATACTAAATGCAGACATTCACTCATTCACAGGAAAAGAATGATCATCGCTTTTCCCTTTATTAAAACTTCTAGACTTTCATCTTCGAGCTGTCAGTTTAGATTACTGTTTACTAAAGGATTTAAAGGGCAATCTTTCATTTTAAGATTTTTAAAGATCAAGTGTCTTTATCTGAATAATTTCCTTTAGCAATTATAATAAACCTAGATAAGTCAGGGAGACCTTGAAAATTTAATGGTTTAATAAATTTCAATATATTTATTGAAATTTTAGACCATTCAGAAGAAGAAGTATATCTATCAAGCATTCAGAAGTACTATAAAGGATCAATATCTGAAATCCTTTTACTGTGGATCTCTAGTTAAGTTAAAGTGTTTATTAGTGCTAGAATAATTTCAATAATGATTAAGTGGGAAAATTTTAAATGAATTTATCTCCAGTTTATCTCGAATATATGGGAATATTCTGTTTTGTTTCCGACACAAATTAAGACAATCAACTTTACCAATTAAAAAAGCCAGTTTTTAGCGATTAAATAATCTGGGATTTATACTGATAATTTCGTGAAACATTGACTGGCAGCAGAGGGTACACACTAGAATTTCACGCTAAAAGAATGCTTCCTACGTTATAGTATCAGAAGTAATTAAGGCATAACTATATACGTAGTATAGAAAACTCTCTTTAATCATGCAATTCATAGAAATGTAATGGATGACATTATTTGAAATTAAGTTTGGTTTGGTTTATCAGATTACGGCAAAGCACTCGAGGGCTATCTGCCTTAAGGGAGGGATGCCTTCGTGGAGGACGTTTTAAGGGAAACTGGCTCTTATACACGTTACACATGGGGAAAACCACGAAAACACCCATGAAGCCAGCCCGTTCGCGGGATTCAAACCTCGGGCTGAACTACCAGTGTTCAGCGACGTTACCGCTCGGCCGCTGGTGGGCTATTTGAAATCAAGATTTGTATTAAAGTAGGTAGATAAAGAATATATGCTTTCAGACATATACACACTTACATACACACATATAGTAATGTCTAATAATAAATAATTAAATGTACACGCATTGCGCTCGCATCGATTTTATTCATTAAGTGGCATGTTTCTAAGTTTAAAATAAAAAAATAGTTATGCTACCACGCGGTAATGAAATGTAAGAGACGGAAATTTTATATGATTTTGGAACACAATCTTTTATACTATTCTAGGAATCTAGCAAAATTGGTGAATAATAACACTTATGGTTCAAAATTCTAATTTTGATCTGGGAGACAGGATTGTTTACAGAGCAGTTTTCGAATAAAAATAGTGAAATGAAGCATTAAATTTATTTTAATGCGAAAAATAATCTAACAATTCAAATGCAGATTTAAAACAGGAAACTTTTGAACTTTGGATATACTTGACATTTGCAGAAAAATTCGATATTCTCGAAATGACAGAAAACCTCTTAAAACTCCTGAAAATATTCCTTAAAACTCGCGCTGCAATCAAGTTATCCTAGTAACCAGATAGAAAAATTTTCGGTTTCATTTGTATTATTTTTCTTACTTTTATGAGGAAAACAATTAAAGCATATGTCTTTCTCTATATTAATGCATCAGACGTTAGTTAAAGGGTAATCGAATAACATATAATCAGATAGTAAAACTACCAGTTATCGCTGCGGTTGCTTGGATACGTTGTTATAGTATTTGAAAGTTATAGTAACAAGATGCTGTTCATTCTTATGATATTGAATGCATGCATTCTATGAAACAATAGCTATAGATAAAAATAAAGATAAATTATTCAACACTGTGATAGTAAAATGATAGATAAAATAAATCTTAAGAAAGACTAGATATGTTAAAATAAAACGAAATGTATGTATTAAATATGATTAAAATGAAATGCTTCTTATTAATATAGTTTATTACAGGAGCTTATAAAAAACTATCGTATGTGTAAATAAATTGTTTTAGTGCATTAAAAAACTAAGAAAGAGGCAAAACAATCATTAAATTTCCCTGACGCCAAGAAAAATCAAAATTGTACTTTAAAAAGTATACCTAAAGGCATGTAATATTGTATATTTAATTATGGCAAAGCACACTAGGGCTATCTGCCTAAAGGGAGGGATGCCTTCGTGGAGGACTTTCTAAGGGAAACTGGCTCGTATAAACGTTACACATGGGGAAAGCCACGAAACCACCCAGGCAGCCAGCCCATTCGCGGGACTCGAACCTCGGACCAAACTACCAGTGTTCAGCGACTTTACCGCTCGGCCGCTGGTGGGCCATCCTAAAGGCATGAAAAAAGGCATAAATTTATCAAACCAACTAAATTTACATTTTATATCTACCGATTTTTGCATCAAAAGAAGCACAGAATACGACACAAAACATAGCAAAGGCATCATGTTACGAAATTTACAACGATTTGTAAACGCAACGCTAAAACAATTGCAGACGTTTTTTGGGAGAATGGAGTATAGAAATTGAGATGCTGGCACAGGAAATTTCAGCAGATGAAGGTAATTCGACAGAAAGAAACGCTCTGTTTCAGTATTTCTTAGCAGTAAAAAAGATGGAACACTAACATGCATTATTTAACAAACTCTTATTTATGTTACATAGTATAACGTTGATCAGTTACTCAGAATTTACTTTTCTAATATATATTACTTTTGTTCAATATTGATATTTTAATAAGTTTTTTATTGCATTTATACTTTTATCAAATGTTGACGCTTTTAGTAAATTTGCTTTTGATAGGAGTAAAAATAAAATTATCTTGTTCTTTTATTTTTGAAAAAGTAACCCATTTTTTTCCGTGCTAGTTTTTTGTTTTACATAACTCAAATTCAATAAGAATTTTATAAGGAACATGACGACAATATTATACAGGAGATAACTGAACTTAGTTACGCAACGCTTTTCTCGAATGGATTAAAGTGTATTAAAAATAAAATAAAAATAAAACTTGACTACACCACACAATGATTTATTTGAGGCTGAATTAAGTGTGATTGGATTAAGCAAATTTCGAACGTTTTACATGACCAATCTTGGAACGCAACCAGCCATTTCGCATTGAAAAGAATGTTTTCAAATAAACTTTAAAATCCGATTCTTACTGAGTAATTTACTAAGAAAATTTATAGTTTAACTAATATATTTTTAAAACTTCCTAACCTTTTATTTAATCAAGAAGAAGAAAATTTATATAGTCACTGTATTCTATACAAGAAAAAGCATAATTTTAGTGAATTGAGTAGAAAAGCTTCTTCAAAGATGGAAATAAGTTTTAAAACAGGCGTACATATCCACCCAGAAATTTACATTTGGAGTAATTTCATCAAAGCGTATTCACGTAATATATGATTTGGTGTAATATTTTTAAAATGCAATACTTAATTAAAGTATTTAATTGTGATATCAAGGTCCTTATAAAAAAGAAAGTGAAAGTAGAGCAAGGAATGCTTTACTATCTCTTAACTCTAAGTTGTTCCTTTAAGCACTGAAAACGTTCCGAATGGAAACGTTTCTTTAAAATGTATCGGACACAAGAGAGATACAAAAATAATTCAAGCCTTACTTTTAGCAGTTTATTCAAATACTCGCATTACAGGCTAGTTTCATTTGAGTGCAGCCTATTTGCATAATGAGTGCAGCCTACTAAAGCATAATATGTGACGCGCTCGTAAAGATGCTACTCAAGTCCTGTAATGACTTCATTGCTGGATCTAAACCCGGTGTTTTCATATCGAAGTCAAACTTCTGAAATTTAAGATAACAGCGGTGCGGTACTGGCTTTTACGCTGTAGCTACCAAGTCTTCTATACATGTAACATTTGCGCTTCATCTCACCGCATAAATGAGAATCCACAAAGTCCGCGGCACAAACAAACTATTAGAGATATGTTCAATATATTCCTTAAAACTTAAAGTTTTCTTATTGCGATATGCAAGTTGTGTTTCTGTATTAAGATGCGGATGATCTTATTTACGATGATGGATAATTGTGGAGTGGCGCACCGAAATTGTGCACAATGATCGAAACTGAGTATTATGAAACCTGAAAAAGGAGATTTTGGATTGCAATTATCGACAATTGAAATTACGTTTAAGATTTTGTTTGCATTTACTTCTTTTGGGCAGATACAATTATATCATCAAATATGCGGAATCACCACCGAATACGAAGAATACATTAATCGGATTCTGTTAGCTAACTGCTTTATACATTTCCTCTAGGTTTATGGCATATACATTACTATCCTCTGCCCTTAAAAATACAGAGTTTTTTTTAGCTATTTAGAGAAACGTAATTAAATTAAATACATTACAGTCCAATTTTCTAATGCGGTAGATTCTTGCAGTGATTACATTCTCATCACGTTATATTAAAATGTGAATTATTTCATAGCTTTCTCGGTAAATAAATCCCTGGTTTGATTTGTTTATCTATTTCACGAAAATTAATCACAAGTTAAAAAAAGGAAAATATAAAAATGCACACAAAATAGTGTTTTTCAAAACCGCTTAGTGCCAGGGTGTGTACATAAAATTCATTACTTCTATAATTTAAAATTATTAATAAACTCGTTAAATATTTTAAATTGATGCGCTTCAAAATTATTAAGGTTTTGTAACACATTAATTCTTGAGATATCTTTGCGATGTTTTTAAATTAGTAGAGCTCATTTCTCTTTTTGAAGTACGACTAAGAAGCATGCAGCATTTTTAATGACGCTTAGTATAATGTGTAATTAGTTATATAGATTTTGAGCTTTCGTCCAAATAAATAGAGTGATCATTTCTTCAATAATTAATAACATCAAGCAGTTACAGACTTTCTATGGCAGGAAAAAAATAGAAAGTGAAACGAGGTCGTTTTCTGCTTTACATGATTCTGAAAAGCTAAAATTAGAGATGAGAGACATCCTAAATTTTTTCGAATCCGAGTCCAAATCCAAAAACTGTTTCAGATCTTTCGAATCGTTCATATAATACCAATAATAAGATAAAAACTTGCCCACCAGCGGCCGAGCGGTAAAAGCCGCTGAACACTGGTAGTTCGTTCCGGGGTTCGAGTCCCGGCGAACGGGCTGGCTGCAAGGGCGTTTTCGTGGTTTTCCCCATGTGTAACGTATATACGAGCCAGTTTCCCTTAAAAAGACCTCCACGGGGCATCCCTCCCTTTCCGTGTAGTGCCTAAGGGAGGAGCACGTAATAAATAAATAAAAAAATAAAGATAAAAACTTTTACTTAATATTATAAGTTATTCATTCAAAGGAATTTCGATATTCATGTTTAAAGAAAAATAAATTTTAGAACATTTTGAAAAATTCACCTATATTTATAAATTAAAGAAAAATGAAATTTAATAAATAAAGTACACAATTAACTCTTAAATCTTAAAGCTAATGTTTTAAATATTTTATTAACAATTCAAATTTCTTACATTTTTTCAGGTTATTTTTTAAATCAAAGCAAGTGTATAAGGGAGATTATTTTTTCAAGAGTTAGCATAAAACTGAACACGAAGAGCCAAATTCTTTAGAAATTTCAAACTATTATATTCAAAAACCTCCACAAGTTATAATAGTGATCCAGATCCAATGGAAGAAATGCTATAGCGTTATTTTCATATAACAAGCTTCTACTTGGTGTCAACAAAAGTAATCCTTCTAAAGCCTTGAATTAAAACATTTAACCGTTTTTCGGATAAAGTATCGAAAAACTTAAATAACGGAAAAACACAAAGATTCGAGGTTTCGAGTCTTGAATGTTTCTAAAGATTTATAAGGACTGGAAATTCAAATACCCCATGTCTAAATAAAATGTAACGTCTTTTGCTTTTAGCCTTATTTATGAGGGCAAGTTCCTAAATATGAACAGATTAAGCTTCAGTTTTATGATTTTTCTAATCTTCTTCAAGACGTTTTCTAAGTAATAACAATACTAAGTAATTTCTAAGTAATAGTAATCTCTAATTCACGTCTGGCATTATTGATTTTATTTTCAATAATCTAAGTAATCCGAAAGAAACTGAACTACGAAACGGTTAAACGGGTTTAGAAAAGATGGAATTATTAAAAGATGTAATGCGAATCCCTAAGCTGATTATTCCTTTTTCCAAAATTATATTGGAAACAACGGTACCGTAACATAAATTAATCATATTAGATACATATACGTATAAATTTAATTCTTAATTTTGCTCTGTCTTTCTTTTTTTAAGTTGAATTTTTATTAATTGAGTTTGACTGGATTCATTTAAAGTTTCTGGAACCGAATTTAGAAAATTTTGCTTCCTAAATTCATCATACATGCAGTGCAATTGTAGTTTAAAAATTAATATCTTTCTAGCAGTCGAAAGAAATGCATTAATAAAAATTAGGTGGCTTGTTTCCATTTACTTGCAGTGGTTTTGCTTATTTCCAAAGCTGTCGGTCGTGACATTTATTAATTATATTGCCGCAAAGAAACATTTCCAACAATTTTGTAATAATTTTTTATCGAATTATAGATGTCGGTTATCGTGTACAATCGATAAAAATTATGAGGTAAGAGCAGCCACTTTTGAATGGAATCAGACAGTTCCCAAAGGCAGGAATTTCTCAAAGAAAAGCAAATAACAGGAGAAAATTCATTCACCCCCTGAGGGCACGTGAAGTCGAACCCGGCGCCATCTTAGTTAGAGCAGCGGTCGTATCACGTTGATGAAAATCGACGTTTGGGAGTATGTTCAGTCAGGATAATTCATGATCCTATCAGAATGTGACTTGACAACGTAGTACCAGCCCCCAGACTTCCTTAATTTTCCATGACGCGAGGGTAATTTGTTGGTTTCCTTTCATTTCCCCACCGTTTACTCCGGGAATAAAAGTCTCGCAATCCGTAGTAACATGACATGCAGTGATTGTCTTTCCTGCAAAGGTTCGTTACGTAAAGTGTTGTTTCTGGGGGATGATCTGAGAGAAATGTTATCTATTCTTTTCCTTTGGGGTAGAAACATTGAAGAGAATGAAAAACTTTCCACGAATTAGGTCTTGACTTCCTGTCTTATAACAACAGTTTTATAAATAATTAGCAGAATTCTATATAAGTAAGATGTTTAATGTTTATAACACAAATTATAAGTAAGATATAATTCCAACTTTAATTTGTAATAGCTCTAAAGTCTCCTTTGCCATATGGCTATTTCCCCATTCTATTTTGAAAATAGTAAAAATCTTAAAATTAGCTTTACTGAATAGCATCAGTTCAAAATTAATACTTGTCATATGATTCTTATATAATGCTCATGGCACATATATTCAAACAAGGACAAAAAAAAGACATTTTGTTAATAATAATGCATAACTTTGTAAATCAAAGTCTTAATTAATCAAATCAAAATCTTAATTAATATGGAATTATTTTTCACTGACATCCATACTTAATCTACACTTTTCTTCTCAGCTTCTCTCTCCTCTTAACATGTAGAAAGCTGCATCATTTTTTGATTTATATTATAGTCTTGCAAAGATGGCGAAAAGTACGAATATAATCATTGAAAAACTAGCGAGGATGTTCAGCTAGTTAAGCTTATAAGGTATTTCTCCCGCCTTCTTGGCATGCCTTCGTGGTGTGGTGGTCTGCACGCTGGGCGCATATTCCAGAGGTCCGCGGTTCGATTAACGACGAGGGCGTTGCTCATTTTTCCCCTTGCCTGCATCCCCAAAATACCTAACGCTGCAAGCTGAGTGTTTTTTATTAAAAAATGTGTTGTCAATAGAAAAGATGTGCTAAACTGGCGCCATGATTGCAATTACATCTTTAGACATCTTCTATGTCACCATCTCCTAATTTTTTATTATATGCTCTGTTTTAATTGCCAACATCTACGACCAATTAATTAATCAAAATTATCATACATATATATATATGTAAACATACTAGGCTAAAAGTTTTTAAAAAATTAAACTCCTCCTGCGCTATAGCTGCAGGATGGAAGCAGAATAAGCTTAAAGTATCTAAATTTATTATTAAATTGGAATCAAAGCAAGGCAATTCCTCTACAAAATCAATAATTGCAACCGTGTATAAGACGTTTAACGCAATATCTAGACAAATCAAATTTAAAATTTTTCCCTTTCGCGTTTGCTCAACTATGAATTCTTATTTTGAATACTGGGCTGGCTGCATGGGCGTTTTCGTGGTTTTCCCCATGTGTAACGTGTATACGAGCCAGTTTCCCTTAGAAAGTCCTCCACGAAAGGCATCCCTCCCTTAGGCAGATAGCCCTCGTGTGCTTTGCCATAACTGAATAATCCAATCTAATCCTATTTTGAATACTGAGAGCGGTCTGATGATGAGCGCCGTTGTAAACCCGCCGTGGTAGGAATTTTAGGTACTGAAGAGGCGATTTTTGCAGTGCGCATGGAAGAGCGTTTTATGAGAAAAGTTTGTCAATAACAGCACGGGTTACTGGAAAAAAAAAAAAAACACTTTAAGGCATGTAGTGGAACTAATCTTCCCATTTCAAACAAGTGAATACAAAAAGAGCATTCATACAAAATCTAAACTCATTCTGATTAACAGTTACTCTTGTCTGGTGTTTCTCAAATGCGAGCTATAATTATGTGTGATCTTTGTTTTAATATATAAATATTCTTCATAAAATATTTAAGAAGTAAAAATAAAGCTATAAAATTATACGTAAATAATGTAAAATCTGTAATTCTGAAGGAAAAAGAGCATTTGACAAATAGAATATAATTAGGAATTTCATAAGTTAATAATAACTATTTTTTATTCCAATGGCAGGCGCTAGTGTTTGCAGGTGCTGTTGACTACTAAGGCTGGAAGCGGGGGTCACTTTATTACGGAGGCACCTAATAGGGGATCCGCCATTGTCTCCTATGAAGGGAAAGACAAATTATATCCATGCCTTATGCGGGATTCGAATCCGGGTCCTTCATTACTACACTCAGAGTCATTAACCACTTTCCCATCTGGACTGCTTAATAATAAACTATCTGAAAAGAAATTCGGTAATTGATAAAGTAATCCATCCCTCAAGTTTAATACAGCCTTTAATTTTATACTGGTAATGATAAAATCTGAAAATATACAACATATATATATATATATATTCTTCTAAAAATGCATTACCTCTCTCCAGAATACTACATGGAATTCGAACTATTTCTATTTCAAATAAAATCCGGATTATTTTCGGAACAGAAATATTTGTGGTGAGCTAAAAGAATTTCCCAAGAGAGCGAGTATTCAGATAGATCCAAAAAGAAACTGAAATGACCTCCAAGTTCTAGAAATAAAACTCTTTTTGTATGCCTTTATATTTAAAATAGCCTACACTTTCTTGATTACGAATCCTTCCTCGCTATGTGACATCATTACAACTCCGCCAGGTGACTAATTCCTGATGGTTCTTTATACCAAGGTCAGAGACTGCGGAATTTCGTATCCGAATAGTCTATTTCTGATACCAACGTAAAATGAAATGAGCAGCCAGTGCACTGCACGGGGAACAGTGCAAGCGCTCATTATGACTTCGATGGAAGTTTTCCAAGTTGCGCAGACTGCTTGGTACAAAACGTATTCACCTTAAGACATATAGTTGCAGCAGATCGTGCCAAAACTACGCTTCTTGGCAATAAGAACAGGCATGATAAAAACTATTTGTACTTAATTTTTATACCAAAACCAAAACGATTCAGTTATCAGCTGAGTACATTATCCTCTATTTAGCGTAGTTTTATTGAATAAGTTAGAATAACTACGAAATCTTTATTTAACAAGTTAGAGAGCTTGCTTAGCTCAGATAGAACACAAATAGAATACAAATCAAAGTTAACAACCTTTACAAATATTTAAATCGAGATGTTGAAATAAGAAATTGCAAGAGATTCATTTATAGGTCTTAAATAGCATCAGGCTTACCTATTAGGCAATATTATCAGTATATTCCATAAAAGAGGGTAACATGCCGAAAAGAATGACGCACAAATACCACATCAGCACAAAATTTTCTTAAAATTTCTGCATCTGAACATAAATAGAATCCTCTCTCGCCAATATATATAGTCTGGTGCTCGCTTGTTGTTTTGACGCTGTCGAGTTTCATTGTGCAAAAGTGACTCTAATTTATTTTAACAAAAGCCTTTTTTAAAATAAAAGCATTAAAATTAATCTTCGTATTCGTAACACGTAAAATTAATCTCAGTAAGAGTCAACCTTTCTGCAGTCTGTGTTTGAAAAATGTATATGAGTTAAGTGCTGATCACACATGCATAAGCCATTAAAACTATATATTTGTATTAAAATATAGGCAAGTAATTTACTACTGTTAATAATCCTAAGGCTATCTCTCTTGCGTAAAACGGGACGTCTTGAGAGACACTATTAGTGGAAATTGCCCAATATCGCTGCGCAGATAGTTATGTTATGGAGAGACATATGAAAGTCATTGCCATAGAGGCAGCCCGTTTGTCCAAAGTGAACCGATGAGCTATCAGAGTTCAACAACTTATATAGGTGGCCGATGGTGAGCAAGCAAATTAGGCTTTAAAGCTAAATTTGTCTATGAATAATCTTGTACTCTTTTTCGTTCAATATCACTTTCAATTTGTGTTCCATACACTAAAACAGAAATGTAACATACTAGAAAATGCAGTCTGCTTTGAACCGAGTTAAAATAATGCCCTCATACCTGAGGGTAGATTCACCACCGATGCGAGGTATTTCGAATAGCAGTTAAAACTAAAACGGGATAATCGTGTTACAAACATAAATATAACAAAGTTTAATTTATAACTTATACATATAAGACGATATCAGTGCTAAATTAAGAAATAATAAAGCATACTATACATTACAACGCATTAACATATAGCACTACTTGAACAAAATAATACAAAATGTATATCATATACTGTAGCACATGCTCTTTTTCGCTCTCTCTCTCGTATCGTAACTTTAAGAGATTTTGACATTTTAACCTAGTATGCAAAAAATGAGAGAAAAATGAAGAAATGCAGTTCATGTATTGTGCAATACAATGCATTGCTTCAAGAGGTGATATAAATAAAAATCATTTTGTAGCCAATAAAGCAATACAAAAATCAATATGGTTAATGCGGCATTATGAGAATAAGAGAATGCTCGAAGCAGGTTGAAGGCAAACTTAACGAAGAAATGTAGGTACGAAAGCAAATAAACAATAAAGAAAACGATTGTACTCTGTAACCACAGTTAGTTGTGATCTTTTGCAAAGACATTTACAGCCATTCGAAACAAGGTACGAACAAGACACGGTACGAAGTCATCCGAAGCAAGGTACGAACAAAGAAATACGTTAATCTGAGGTGTGACCTGTACGCTCAGATCAGTCCTAAGATACATCATTGACTTCCCCCCCCCCATGTTCAGTTACTTCTCTCCGTAGGAAGGGTGCAGGTGTCCGTATCCCTATTCTGTAGAAAGACGAAAATATTCGACCCATTTGAACTTCTGCACTTAAGCTAAATCACAACCCATTCTCATTTGGCATGCGTTTCGAAATTTAAACTTCTTTGTTGTTGTTGTTTATTTGTTTCGTTATACGCTAAACTCCTAACACCGAATTAGCAGAAAAACATGCACCGTACTACTAATAAAATACTGTATTTGCTCGTGTATTTTTTCCCTTAGCCTTTTAGCCCAATGTTCTGAAAATTTTAGAAGTATTCAAGTAAGTTCCTTTCTTCAAAGAGTTTAGAAAGCGATTTTCGCCAAATTTTAAAATAGATTCTTTCCTGTGGTAATTGTTTACGTCTTATTAATTGATTTACTCGTGGAAGCATGGGCTCTGACCTATTAAGCAATAATATTGAAGAGCTTCAAGAAAACAGACGTACCTAATGCTCTTGATAATTCTGAACCTATAAGACGTGGAAAGGCACAGACAGAAGGCTAAGATTCGCAAGCTATAGCAGACGACGCAGACAGCAGCATTAAATCAGACCTAAGGAGTGGCAGTGGACAATAATAAGAGCGGAAGAGATGAAAGGTACAGAAAATATAAGTAAAGATATCTTATTAGATACTGGTAATGTTAATATTACTGTGTATTTTTATTGGAATGCAAGTTTCTTTAAATTAAATAATATTATGGCACTTACTGGTTAGCTGATCCAAGAATAATTTTCATTGCGCCCTTATTGTAATCTCATCTTTCAGAAGTGATTATTCACATAGTTTTCCCTCTTTCAGGTTTCGTAAATTCATTTTAAAATTAGTACAAAAAACGGAGAAATATACGCAAGTAAATACGATAATATGCAGAAAAACTGCAAACGAAACTCGATTTTCAGATATTACTTAATTTAAAGATTCAGAAAGGGATTAATTAATTTTAATTTAGCATTACTAATTAAAAATTAATACTTTTTAATTAAATTAAATCTTAAACCATTCCTTATTGTAACAGAATAAGTATAAATTTAAGCCTGCATTTAGAGTTATTTAATTAACAAATTGAGGCTCGATGCATTTCAAAAGAAATCCAAAAATGGATTAACCATTAAACAAAGTTTTACATTAAACAAAATTTTAAATTAAAATTTCATACTTAGCGCATGAAGTAAAGGAAGCATATAAAAAGGTGCTCAGGAATTCAAGGAAAGAGGGACTACAAAAATTTCCCACTGCTGGTTTAACCATGGTTCAGATAGCCAAGACCGTATGGTTCAGATAGCCAAGACCGTATGGTTCAGATAGCCAAGACCGTAGTAAAGCTATGGAGAAAACCCGGCATGAATATATATGAGGACACTGCTTAGAGCCCCTAGAGAAGTTTTAACCCGCTCTAGAAGGAAGTCCAGGTAACCTTCATGTTAGCCATCATGGAGAAAATCTAGTATAAATATATATGGGGGCACTGTCTTAGAGCCTCTAGTAGTCTTAACCCGTTCCAGGTAACCTTTATGTCAGCTGTCAAAATCACTGCATTCAGAATCCCAGATTCTAAAACTGGATCTAAGGACAATTACTGCCATCTGCTGGAATAAAAGGAGGACTTCAAATTAAGGAAATAAGTTAGTAAAAACCAGGCGAAGAAGATTAAAATAAAATTACAAAAGTTCGTATAGTAAAGAACGAAACCAGAATCTTAATTTAAAATTGATGAGATTTTGATGAATTTGATACAGAAATTTAATTCAACAACTTTTGGGATTAGTTGAAAATATATTAAAATAATTTTTGACAGACTAGCAACGTTTAGATTCAATAAGGGCTATTATAAATTCTTCAAAAATTCATTTGCAGCAATTGGTCTTTACAGACCGAACTTGCAATTTTAATCAAAGGGAAAATAGTTCCAAAGTATTACTTATGGAGATTCCGTGCATAACTGAAAAAAACGAAAGGTATGAAAACAATATTATGAAGACAGTAAATGTTTTTAAATATTTGATCGACGATAAAACGGGAAAACTATCTATGCGTATTAAAACTTTTCAAATTAATTCTTTAGAAGCACAGAACTGTAAAAATGTACTAAAAAGTACAGAGGAAAACATTTTTTAAAACAAAGATTGTTGTTGTCTTGTCGAACGTAATGAATTTGGCATGAAGGGCAAAGAAACAAAATGGGAAGGAGCAGAAAATGTGTGAACGCCAAAAAGACGAAAACAATAAAAAAATAAATCAAAGTGCACCTGCAACTTAGGGGAAAACAAGTATCTCGACGGGTAACTAACTATTTGTAGCTCCCGCACCGTGGTAGCCTGTTGAGTTAGCTGTTTAGTACTTTGTCACACTCAACGCATTTCATAAGTGGGGGAAGAGGGGTGACTTTGCCCTATAGTTATGACTGTATGGGTTCGATTTGAACTGCTAGTTCCGTGCTCTGTAAATTTGTATTCAATTTTGCAACGAAAATATGGAGTTAATGTATTGTGAACAGTATGGGAAGTACAGAACAATTGGAAGCTATTTCGTATTTTTGTCTTCATTGATTTTAACACTTTACTCATTTATTTTAATACATCTTATCCATTTTAATATACTTTATCATTTTTCATGAATTACTGAGCAGAAAATGATACATAAAGGTATCAATTAGTTCACGACATAGTAAACTTGCCCCTTCTTTTAATAATTTAACCGTTTTCTAATTGATAACCTTATTCTTAAAAGTAATGTTTTTAAATTTTCCTCTAATAGCTTAATTAATTTAAGAATCATGTAATCCGTAAGAAATCGTTAATTAACTAATTTATCATTTTTACTTCTTTTCAAAAGAGCAAGAAAATCTTTTTTCTACGTATCATTTTACTTTGTTTTAGTGGTAACATTAGAAACCGCCATGCGAGTTTTTAAGAACACATTTAACAGAAAATGTGGTTGTATTTGAACAATATTTTGAACCACTCATGGAGGGGAATTTTTTATATTAATCTCGGGAATTCGCTTTACTATAAAAAATTACATTATATTTATTGGTAATTTTCATAGGCCCGTATTTAAACTTAGAGCTTAGCCATAATTTTTGTAATTCCCACATACTTTCATCGGTAGAATTCATATTACTTATACATGATCTCCAGCTAATTAACTGTGTCCTTCGACTACTAGTTCTTGAATAACTATGAATGCCATCGCTTTGAACTGTTGGCAGAGTGCCCTAAATCTAATGAATGTAAACTTTACGAAAAACTGGTATATGTTGTTAGTAAAGAATACGCTAAAATTGCAGTGTTCCACTCCTTAATTACCTTAACCTCTTGGCCCCTTCTGAGACTGTCAAACGACCTATCGCCCCATCTGTACAACAACCGAGAACAGCAAAAGCTTTAAGCAACATTTTTATTTACAGCTTGAAGCATAACAGATGCACAGATTATGTTTATAATTAAATCTCCCTAGCCTGTGGGATTTCAGACAACATAAAATGGGAATTTAAATTCAAAGCAAGTTAATGCTGCAAATTCATAATGCAAAAGTTATTACGCTTTGAATAGTTCTAACTGCGCTAGTAACTCGGCTGGCGAAATGTTAACGCCGGATAATTTTTAGCATTTTATTTTAGTACTATTTGTATCATATATATATATATATATTCGTAATCTCTAGATATTATGCATTATTGTACTGTATTACATCTCTTTTGTATTATTGAGTTGTTTACTTACTTTAGTAAGCCTCGTTGCACAACTTGCGAAATACAAGAAGTTTTGCATTTGTTTCTTAAAAAAAAAAAAAAAAAAAAAAAAGGAACTCAAGACTTCACGCGGGTAGACAGACGGAACACAAGGAATTTTTTTAAAAAACGAAATGAAAAAATTTATTAACAAAAAATATTTTAAACTTCTCTTCCTAAGTATTTAGCAAAGCATACATAAACAGTAGTAATAATATCGCAAAAGATAACATTCAAATTTATATTTATTTTCTACCCCAAATCTAAAGTTTTGTATTTGAAAGACATATTTGTTGGTTACAGTTTGTAATTCAAATTTACCGACAGCTAAATATAAAATTCTTAGACTGACATTTCTTTCAAATAATTTTTCAAATAATAGCAAGTTTAATTAGCCATTAAATAACTTACTTTAGTTTAAACTAAAAATAAACAAATTAGGAAAACTTTTTACGTTTTCAGAGAAATTTTACCAAGTGGGACAATACTTAATGATAAATAATAAATACCTAGTCGCTTTCATTCCTTATTGAATTTTTCTTAGACGCTTAAATAGAAAACATATTTGCATGCAAATAATTATTAATTTGTTTTATTTCTTACTACAGCTTGCACTTGAAGGCGTTTCGATTCTGATAAGGTCTGCAACCTCGGAGAGAAATTCCTAGAAATTACCTTCATCACGGATTGTAGCTGATCCTCGGTCAATCTGGTTTTTTCTCTTTAATTTTCAACCGTGAAAAAAAAGGCTGTTCACATTTTCCCGAATAAAGTTATTCTCAAACGAAGTGATTATTCTCAGTGCAAAAATTCGTAATTGAGCTTTATTTATTTTTTGACAAATAAGATTAAAAGATTATAAAATTTGTATTTTCAAATACTTGAAGATTAAAAGCTTATATAATGTGTATCTCCAAATACTTGAATAAGATTTACACATCACACTGTAAATTAATTTACACCATTTATAGATTTTATGGTACGTTATTAATGTCTGTTTTTGATGAAAATGAAAGTAGTGTAAACTCGGACTTCAAATAACTAAAATCTTGATACCCTTACAACACCATAATTGAAACGTGTTCGCGGCCGCAAAAAGGGGTTCGGGAGCAACAAACATACCACGGCCCACCAATTGGAGACCAAGTCTGTAAAAACTTAGTGCAAATGTTGGTTTCTAATATTTTACTACTAAAAATTAAGTTACTAAGTAAAAGAGTTTTTTTACACTGTTTATCAGTAGTACAATTTGTTTTCTATACATTACGCACTTCAAATTCTATTTGCCAGCGGAACCTGCCCTGAGCGACTATGAAAAAAACTATACAATCACATTGCAGGTAATTGCAGGAATCCTGGTAGTTTTAGAGTATGCTATGTTGCATACCTGCAGGAAATGAAACAGTTTCAAATAATTTCTAGAAATAATAATATTCTCTTTATTTATCAGAAGTCACAATAAGAAATTAGACTTTAACATTTAGAGTTATAATATTATTACGTCATTATTCGTTGAACAATTTAATTTTTAGCGTACTTGTTATCATAAAAAAAAAACGAATTGATTGCGAAAATTCCCCTGAACATGTCTTTCTTTCTTGGTTTGGTTAATTTAATTATGGCAAAGCAAGCAAGTACTATCTGCTAAAGGGAAGGGATATCTTCAAGGAGGATTTTCTAAGAAAAATTGGCTTGTATACACGTTGCACATGGCGAAAACGCGCGTGCAGCCAGCTCGTTCTCTTAGAATCGATTCAGGTCCAAACTACCAGTGTTTAGCGATTTTACCGTTCGGCCGCTGGTGACCTTTTTGCCTGTTTCGACTTATCTGAACTGAAAGTTATTAATTGATGACATAATATCTACCCATCTAAATTAATGAGCAAGTTTTAATAGATTATTATTGTGACTAAAACAATATGTTAAAATGTATAAATAACATGAATAATCAATATTTTAACTACCAAATATTGATAACACGAAAGAGCAATTATAACAGCCTTTATAAAGTACAAGGAAAGTTATTAATGTTATACAATAAGGGAAAGTTACCAATACAGTTTAATGGTTCATTGATGAAATCTTTCTTTCATTAACTATAATAAGTATATTGTTCCCGATACATTTGGTTTTAAAATTTTAAATAGCTTTCAAAATCTATTTAGCTTAATTTTTTCACGTTATGAGGTATTCTACTTCGATATATTTGACTGAATAACTCAATACTTTCAATGAAATTGCTACAGTCTGGGTTTGAAATAAGATTTATGAAATGCCGTTCAATTCTACTGGCATTTCAGGTAAAGTCCTTTTGTTTACCACCCTTCGTTTGCCTAGTGGGGTGAACAGAAGGAAAATCCCCTCTCAAAGAACTCGATGATAATGCTGAATGATGAATGATGGTGTTATAGAATTTTTATCATGTAAAAAATCATTGTATCCGTTTGATTCTACTCTCCCTATTGAAAGAAATTTTTAGCAGACACTAGATTTAAAAAAAAAAAAAAAAAAAAAAAGAATGAATTTTCCATAAAAGAGTAGATAAGATAAGAAAAGTATAAACTATATCTTCCAACCCCAAGATGTGAAGAGCTCCGAAGAAAAATTTATTTCTGAACTACATAAAACTATTGACACACGAAAAGGGATAATCGTTGTTTTCTAAACTCTATGCACAGCATTATTTATTTTTTGTGCAAGAAGCCTTCTATGCACAGCATTATTTATTTTTTGTGCAAGATGCCTTTCAGAAATTATCAGTTTAATTGGCAAATCATTTTGTCAAATAATTGCATATTCTAAAAAATAAAGATTTCATTATCATAAGTTATTTTGATTAATATTTTATTGCTATAATTTTAAATTGATTTCCAAACCACTTTAAATAAAGAATGAAAACTGGGTTAAGATAACTTTCCCAGGCTCTCTTGGAATCATCAAAAGGTATATTTATCAAGAGCAAAAACGTACTATCAAAAAAAAAAATTAATCTCCTTCTGTATATAGGCACAAAATATTTCCCACCTAAGGTTTGAGAGTAATTAACTGTAAATTTAAATTAGGAAAGTAGAGTTATTTTTTTTTTGCCTTTACATGTATTTTTAGTACATACGTATACTAGTATTATTTTCAATATGTCCCTTTACTATCATGCATTTACAGTAAATGAAATAAGTAATTTTATAAACTTATTACAGCAAAAAACTTATTACACCAATACGTAAATTCCTTGCATCTTCTATTTCAAATGTATTCGACATGCAGACATAAGTCAATTTCAACTTCATTAACGCATTTTTATCCATTGCGTGAGATACAGCATAAACATTCTCTTTCTCTCTGTCAAATGCACACAATGCTCCTTTCCTTCAAATCTCCTCTGATTGCAGACTGCCATCAGTTTGATTGATATAAATGGTAGCAAAGCTGATGAAATTTTAAACATTAGCTTTCTTTGTGGAAGTGTTTGTTAAAAACATTCCAGTACAACCAGGAAAAGAAGTGGGGTGTTTTCGTTTATTGTTTGTGTGTAGTAACAACACGATACTGTTAGCAAATTTAATGTTGTTTTCTTTGAGTTATGGATTGTGTCTTTTGGCAACAGATCTTTGAATGAATCAAAATTTTAAATGAAAGATATTTAGACATTTCAGCAACAAATCTCAATTTTTTAAATGCAATGCAATTAAAAATGTAATGACAAAAAATTCATATAACTTTATTATAATTAAAAAGCAAATTCTTAATTAATTAGCATTGCCATCCTATTAAAAACTGTAATATTATTTAAATTTTATACATTTACATTAATAGCCACGCTATAAGAAATACAGTCGTTAAGCGGAATAAATATTCTGAAATATTTTTACTAGTAATGCTGTACAATTTACAACTGAAAAGTGTTCAGATATTTCGTCATTTCACAGAACTAATATTCAAACGTGTTTCCTACTCAGAAACATGTCTGTAAAGTCTTCTGATTTGGTTGAAAATTTAACCAAATTTTTCGTCAAAAAAGTACAAATGATAAAAAATAAGCGACTAATATCTGAACTACTACAATTTGGATGTTTGGCATATTATTTACTTTATTATATGGTTTTACATTCTGTTGTAACAGAAATATGAAGATCAATCTTCACACATTTTTTCTTCTTCCATTTAAGATCCATGAAAATTTCTCTTGGAGATTCGCGGTTCTATTTAATTAAATCATTATTTTTTAATAAATTTATATTTTACTTCAAAACTGGATCAACTAAACTGCTACATTCTGTGGTTATTGAATTAAAAAGCGTTTTCAAAAATATTTTGTAAAAGAAATAATTATTTAAAATTATATTTTTGTATACTTTTATACTGCTTATTTACATTTATCCTAAACTGAATTTATATAAGAACTGCAGAGTTTGTTTTGGCTTGCTTTCAGTATCTTTTTAAACGCTTTTCATATTCTAGCAAGATAAGTTAAGACTAACTTCAACTCTAGCAGCTCTCAAAAGAATTATGTCCCATTATTCCCACATTAATTAAAAAATAAAAGTAAATTACGATTAAAATGTTATTAATTAAGTAAAACATTAAATAAGCAAATACGAAAATTAAATCAATTTCGAAAGCATTTGGTTTCACGTATTATAAGCACTTGAAATAATTTTTAAAATACAATTTTAATAAGCGTACAAGAAGCAAACGAATATTGTATAGTGTGGAAAAAGTGAAACGTAATTATGACAAAATCACAACACAGATAAAATTCTTACAGCACAGATAAAATATTTACATGTGTGGGAAAAAGGAAACGTAATTATGACAAAATCACAGCACAGATAAAATACTTACATATCTTAATCTTATTTGAAACTTCTTGAAATATATTTTTGAGAGCTAGACGTTAATAATTATTTGAAGTATAAAATAAAATTTAAAGATTCCTATAGAAAGTTTCAGTTAACTGCGTTAGCAAATCAAAATTTAAAACCAATTTAGTTTCATAAAATTGTTAATACAATGGAAATAATATAGAATAATTACTAGCATAAACTAATATTACAGTAACTAGCACAACTAATTATTGCAGAATACCAATTATACACGAATAATGCAGATGATTTTTATGATTTTTATCAAACATTAGTCAACTAACATTAATAGTTCGGACGAACGTTTTTTTAACCAAGTTTTAGCAGGAAGGAGTGTTGCTCATATTTTTCTACGTGCAATCATACAATAAAAATGCTACAGTAAATATTAATATTTCAAATAAAACAAATCATCTTACTCACATGTGAGGCTCCAGACTTGAGCAGTCTATGAAATGTATGAGACTTGATAAAAACAGTACTATTGAGAACATCCAGATATTTATATCTTGAAACACTGTCACAAACATATTTATGTAATGAGTTTAAAAAAGCTTCCTGAGAATCATATTTTATAAAAAAATTACGTAAATAAACTGAGAAAGGTCTTTTGATAAATGTTACTCAAAACACAACTAGAGCATCACAGCACATGGAAAAAAGGTAAAGATGAAAAATAAAATTTTAAAAAATCATGTAAATGATTAAATTAATCTACGTAGTTTTTTTTTTTTTTTAATATAAAAAGTTTGAGTTTCGACAGTTTGACATAGTGCCCAGTTTATAACATTTTTGTATTCATAAATTGGAAGTATAAATTTTGGAATAAAAAGCACATGCTCAAGGCTTGGTGTGGTTGCGACTTGTCATCAACTCTGCGGTTGCCAAGCAACGACTGACGCTTGATTCTTCCTCCTCGTGGTCGTGGGTTACTTGAAAGTTTTCTCGCCAAGAAAACGAATGAAAAAGTAACAGCACTTTTTTCTTCACGCTGTTTAAGGAATTATCGGCGCCAAATACCCATGGTAAAGGTTTTCCTACGCTCCCAGAAATTTCTCGGGTTATTGAGAATGAGTGCTTTATATTAGGTTATCTTTAGTAATAAAATTACACATCTGTTTAAACTATTATGTAAAACAAGTAAGGATACGTATCAGAAATATTAAAATATGTGATACCTTTGAAGTGAGAAAGTCGTTAATGTGCACATTACCTAGCTAATCTGCAGATTAACAGATTTACTCCTTTTAAACATCCAGTAAAATGGTGTCTAAACATCAGGGTGCATAAGCACAAGGCTAATATGTTAGGAAATTGCGAATGCTGTGATAAACTAACCATAAAAGCAAGTAATATTTTTTAAACTTTTAATGATAATCAAAGTAATGAAGGGAGAGATTAATTAGGAATTAAGCCAAAAGTATCTTAAACATGAAAGCCCAGAGCCATCGAGCTGGTGAGTAAGTGATAAGTTCATAGTAATGAGGTAAGGCAAAAAGTACTTAATCCCAAGTAATGAAAAGGCAAAATACATACATAATACATTAATACGTATACAATACATAAGAACAATACAAGAGTAGACCATGAAAAGCTCCGTTAAAGTGTGGAATCAAGGTGGTGTGTATTTAATTATGGCAAAGCACACTAGGGCTATCTGCCTAAGGGGAGAGATGCCTTCGTGGAGGACTTTATAAGGGAAACTGGCTCGTATACACGTTACACATGGGGAAAACCACGAAAACGCCCATGCAGCGAGCCCGTTCGCGGGATTCGAACCTCGGACCGAACTACCAGCGTTCAGCGACTTTCCCGCTCGGCCGCTGGTGGGCCAGTGTGGAATCAAGAGTTTCCCGCATTTTACTTAGGGTAATGTGCACTTTAGTGGCTCCCGTATCTTTAAAGTTCAAATGTTTGTTTCTCTCATTTTCTTTCCCTCTACTTTGCACATACCTTCTTAGGCACTCGTTAAACTGAAAATAAGATCTTTGCTGGATGGATTGGATTATTCAATTATGGCAAAGCACACGAGGGCTATCTGCCTAAAGGGATTGATACCTTCGTGGAAGTCTTTCTAAGGGAAACTGGCCCGTATACACGTTACACATGGAGAAAACCACGAAAACGCCCATGCAGCCAGCCCGTTCGCGAGATTCGAACCTCCGACCGAACTACCAGTGTTCAGCGCCTTTACCGCTCGCCCGCTGGTGGGCCAGATCTTTGCTGGAAAAACAGCTACGTTTTTGTACGCTTAAATTAGCGTACTATTTTTTATTTATTTCTCAATACCTAAAAAATAAAGTTAATGCAATCAAACAATCAACAAATTAGTTGATAAAATCAAAGATCAATCAATTAGAAAACTATACTACAAAGAACGTAAGGTTTTAAAATATTATTACAATTAAGGAAATTCATTTCCAAAACATATGATAAAATTCTGCTTATTTATTAGCTGCTTATTAATGACACTTTGAATTACACAGCAACTGAATTTTACAACAAGCCACCTATTTATGGTACATTTCGATTTGCAGTAACATTTTCTGAAACCCTGCCCGATGGACAATTTAATAGTGTAATTGACGACTTCTGAAACGTTGCTGTTGTTCCAGCAAATATCTTATATTTACTTTAATGAGTGCCTAGTAGGTAATGATCAGATTATCTAGGTAATTTGAGAAATGAAACAATTTTCCTCACTTTAACGAATCACTCTAGTTAATCTGCAGGTTAACTCATTAATACGTTTCCGCAAAGGTAACAAATATACAAAAATTCTATAATTATAACGGTGTTTATATATGCATAGCATTACAACAGGTGTTGAAGAGAAACGGTGGAAAAGATTATGCCAATAACATTAGATTAAGAATGGGGAATCTAATCTCTTCCTCAAGAATTAGATATACAGTAAGACCCCGCTTAAAGCTGTTTCGTTTAGCGCTGTTTCGGTTTAGCGCTCTTTTATTTCAACCCGGGGATTCTCCGAAATTGTGCGCAGCGCTAGGTTTCCAAATAACATATCCGAAACAGTGTAGTTGTGTTTCTTGCTTTGTGGACGCATTTTTATCATTTGAAACATTTGTTGACATTATTGTAAGTTTAAATTTGTATAATACTATAACGATTAATACAGTGACAAATATTATGATCTTTAGTTTTTATCATGGGTGATAATAAAAAACAAGAAAAGAAAGCAACCAGAAAAAGCATTTCACTGGAAACTCAAATGCAAGTGATTAGAAGATTAGATTCTGGTGAACGTCAATCTCAAATTAGTGCTGCATTGATTTTGGCAATTTCAACAATAAGGACAATTCTTAATAAAGAAAAAATACTGTCATCGGCAACTGCAACTACGTCCAGCTCTGCAACTAGAATTACCCGTTCTAGAAATAACATTATAGAGGGAATGGGAAAACGACTGTCTATATGGATTGACGACGAAATTGAACGCAATATGCCATTAAGCCAATCTATCATAATGCCTTCTTGACAAAAAGGCAGAAAATTGGAAACCCAGAATAGACTGAATGATCTGACTGAGAATTTTGTTTTTAAAAGTATATGCGTTTATATTGTTTTTATTTTTGTAAGAAATAAATGTTTGATTTTATTTTTATTAAAAAAAACATTATTAAATTTAATGCCTAACCATTTTTTATCTGTCTTTCCCTAACCCCATCATTTACATGTTAAGATAGCCTCGCTTAGCGCTGTTTCGCATTACGCTCTACTTCGATGGAACGTATCTTCCGCGTTAAGCGGGGTCTTACTGTAATATCTTTTCTTTTTTATTTTTCCTTTATGTTTAGTTAAAATGTTATTGCATAAAAAATTTGCTTTAACTTTTGCAATTATGAAAGTACTCGCATCGTTAGTGAATCAAGGGTTTATTTTTAAATTATTAAATGAGCAGAATTTGTTACAATGACTCATAATTTTGTTGAATTTCATAATATCGCGGCGTTTTATTAGACTAGATAACTTCAAAGATTCTTGTAATAACTTCAAAGATTTTTAAAACCTTTTCCTGGTAGTTTGTATTTAATTAAGCCTTTAACGTCAATAATTAATATTTACTGATAAGTAAGCTTAAAGATTTTAGGAACGCATTTTTTATAATTTTTCTAGTAATCCGTTTTCCAATTAAATTAGAAATTTTTGAAGATATAAGTTTTGGATTTACGCTATTTTTGTTGCTTCTGCTGCTTCCTTTGGTGATCTTTTTGAAAAAATAGCAAGTTTTTATAGATACAAGAGTTTTCATGAACTTTTCATTTTTCTTGAAATATTGTATTAAATCCATACGTTTGAAATTTGAGTATAACTAGCGTTCTTGGTTAACTCATTCTTTAGTATTAGAGTAACGTTTGTTTAGTATTATGGATTATTCAATTATGGCAAAGCACACGACAGCTATCTGCTTAAACGGAAGGATGCCTTCGTGGAGGACCTTTCTAAGAGAAACTGGCACGTATACACGTTACACATGGGGAAAACCACGAAAACGCCCATGCAGCCATCCCGTTCGCGAGATTCGAACCTCGGAGCGAACTACCAGTGTTCAGCGTCTTTACCGCTCGGCCGCTGGTGGGCTTTAGTATTAGGAGAACAGGGTTCTTAACCTTTAATGGAATTTCTCCCTCTGAGGAGAATTTCATAGTGGCAGGAGGGGTGCGGACAGCCTTTTATTTAGCTGACAAGTATTTAGTTTTAGTTCATGAATATAAAAAAGTACTTTTGTTCAAGTTTTGATGTTTAGTTTTTTTTGTTTAGTTTATAAACAAGTTAGAAAGGTTATCTTAGACTAGATAAATGCAAATATGTATTTTTCGAGTTTTGGAAAGGATGAAGGATGGGAGAATGATCCTTTAGCAGTGGTTAAAGTGGTGCTTGGGGGCGAAAAAGGTTAAGAACGTTTGGTCTAAAATTTCAAGTTTATATTTGAAAGTTGCTCGAGCTAAAGTTGCTGAAGCGTTCGTATCCTACAACGTTACTTATATTATTGTTACTAATTTTTTTGCTATTGAATTTTTAAAATTAGAACTACAATAATTATTGTCGAATCTTAAATTAAAATGATTTGTCATTTGACTAAGATATTTCTTAGCACAGGTATTAAGAGTTATGAAGGAAATGCAATTAAACTTCTTTACGAGACTTTTTCCGATTTTGCATTACTGCAGAGAGCAGTCGCGTTATTTGCAGGAATGGGGTAGTTAGAATTGTTATATAGTTTAAGTAATTATTAATAGAAGCTATGGAATACAGCATTAAGGGGACTGGCCTGACTACAGTGTTACACTCATAATTTGTTGAAAGTTGGATTTCAGTACCAACAGCACAAGCCCACAAAATTTATCGTAGCAAGGAGTGCAAGATTGCAACTGTCGTTGACAAGAGCCTAGAGCACAATACAGATGGCAGTACGACATTGTTCAGTTCCTCGCCCAATTTTACTGGAGAGCACGCTGAGGGTTCGAGAGTCGAGGGTCTCCCACCTCTCTTCCCCTACTACCAACCTCAGGAGAGGACTTCCAGCTCGCCTCGTAATTAGAGTGCCCCCTTGCCGCACAGACAGAATACATTTACAAACATCCATGCCTTTTCTGGGATTCGAAACGGGGCCCTTCGGTACGTCAATCACTGTCGCTAACCACAACCCCGATTAGGCGGATTAATGATTATTTTATTAGTGTATATTTATTATTAGTGTATTATATTATACTAACGTGACGGAATTTTATCAACGACATTACTGCAAATTATCTTTATTACTCTAAAGCAATCACAATCATTCGCGAACTAATAGCAAACTACGTGAATATTTAATTTATAAATCAAACAACAAAAATCAGCGCTATATTTGCAAATTTGCACTTTGGCAGCTGAGGATGATGGTTCGGTAAAACCATGTCCTGTGAAAATTTTCAAATATAGCGCTGATTTGTGTTGTTCGACTCCTAAATTAATATTTTAACCTAAATTACATGAATATTTGCTAATTAAAATTTTCACATGGTCTTTTCATTTGCGCATATCCTTGTCAACTGAGAATTAATAGATTCAAAATTTAGAAAATGTACAATTTACTCTTCGACAATATTTATTCTAAGGGAATTTGAAATGTTTTTGTCACAACGCATCTTTCAGTTCGAGCGCATATCGCTTCCTTCTTTAATAACATTCTTTAAATAAAGAGACATGATTGCTTCATTCTTGTTTTTGAAACCGCAAGTTATAATTTTTAAAAAGGAAATAGTGCCTTAAAGAGGAGACGTCAACCTTCGTTTCTGTATATGGAAGTAAGATTTACGCTTTCTCCCCCCCCACAGGCATAAATGTAGGAAGCCATGCATATTTTTTACAGGAAGCATTTCGTCAACATGCACGTCTGCAATACGTATTATACACTAACCTTAATCCTGAAAAACACTGCTGAAATTTGGCACGTTCATGCCATTTTTTCAAGAAATAAATAAAACACAATAAAGCAATTGTCTTTATGTGCTCATAAAAAACATAACGTGCCACAACCATGAGGTAAATATGATAAATCTAGCATCTGCGTATTTAAGCACGTCTTGTGCGTATGAATTATACAGTCAAGGTGTTGGAAGTTTTAATTGAAGCACGCTTCCACTAATTCTTTTTCGTGCAGACTTTTTTCTACGCAGTTAATTAAGAAAAAGCACGAGCAGCTTCATAAAACGATTTACATTAAACATGCTATCCAAGAGTTGGATTCGTTTCTAATTTTTTTAGAATATTTTACACATTATCTTACATTATCAACTAACTTTTTAAAAATAGTCTTAATGAAAACCTATTTATTTCAAACAGAGTTTATTCCTTTTACAGAAAGCTTATAGCGATGGGTTCTCATTTGTCTTCAGCTTAAGTACGTAGCCAGCATTGTCTGTATATGCTTTTTGCTTGGGAACAAAATGGAATATGCTACCGAAATTTGCTTTGCTTAAAAGAAATATTCTATATTTAATTAAAATTAACTACATTCCTTAATTCCTTGTAAGCTTTTCCATGTATTCTGACTTATCCCTTCAATAGTGTAGAACAGGGTTTCTTAAACTGTGTGTGTGCGGGATCTGCAGCAGGGGGTCGCCAAAAAGTTTAGCAGTTTTGATATTTCTTTAACTTATTATAATAATTTTACAATTACAAAATATGTTTACACAATGTATCTGAAAATAGATAAAAATAAGACAATACAGACAAAGAAAAAACGAAAACGTTTCAACGCATTCTTTTTATAATATAAATGTTCATTTTCCTTGCTTTGCACGTGATGCTGTCATTTCATCTGCTACTTATTTAAAATTTTCGCATTGTTCTGTTTCTTAAAATTAGAAATTAAAGTTAATGATCTAAAACTGCAATAGTATATTACAGTACAAGTGAAAATATTGACAGTTTCACTCACGCGTGTGTCGGATTTGCGCAATACTTATGGGGTCTCACAAAAGTTTTGTAAATATTATGGGGTCCTGGGGGGATCGTGAAAAAATATCAGTGATAAAAGTGGTCGCGAATGAAAAACGTTTAAGAAACCCTGGTATAGAAAAATGAAAATAAAAACTACTAAGGGGTTTCGAGCTTCGCTGCTAGGTGACCAGAACTTTCTACGTCACAAAAACTAGTCCAGGAATTTTGGCATAAAGTTAGAAGTTTTCAACTCTGTGCCTACTTAGTATAAAAGCCAACCAATCAAAGCGGACGTCTGAAACCTACTGAGCCGGAAAACAGAGCAAAAAAGCCATAGACACACCCACGCATGCGCAAAATTAATTTCTCTAATTGGCTACGGCTTAGACCTGTCTCACAGGTGTGAACGGAACTTCCACCTTTTATGCCTTATGACTATACCTCAATGACATTTATACCACCATCTGAACGGAGCCTTATAAAACACTATTTTTAAACTTAAAAATGTAACTGTTTATCCATTAAATGAAATAAATTCGCAATGTAATAGTCAATTTATTGGCAGATATCTCTTTTTAATTAAATTTTTCTTTATCAAAAAAGAAAAAAAAATTCCTATTTTACTTTCAGATTTTATGTGAGTAATACAAATGAACACCTCTTTTATATAGGAATACTAATACTATATAAATGCAGCTTGCGCAGCAATCGAAATTTAGAACCGTGCAGGAGAACACGATTAAGGAAATCTTGGTAATTCGCTGGTTTAGGGGCTAAAATAGTAATAATTCCGTCCTGGTCATTTAATTCCGTTATTGTAGTTAGAACTTAATGTTATAAATCTTTTCGTGAGTATCTGCATTTAGAGCTATTCTAATTTGAAACTTTTAAGTGATATTTTGTTAGTTTTGTATTTTCGTACTTAAACAATTTATATTCTTATAATTCAGAATATTAAAGATGGTGGTGTATTTAATTATGGCAAAGCACACTAGGGCTATCTGCCTAAGGGGAGGGATGCCTTCGTGGAGGACTTTCTAAGGGAAACTGGCTCGTATACACGTTACACATGGGGAAAACCACGAAAACACCCATGCAGCCAGCCCGTTCGCGGGATTTGAACCTCGGACCGAACTACCAGTGTTCAGCGACTTTACCGCTCGGCCGCTGATGGGCTCGAATATTAAAGATGAAATGCTTAACATTTTAAAGGTTGCTTTTTAATATATAGGACTGATTGAAAAAAGTTATTTTATATTTCTTTATTTATTCATTAATGTTTTTAAACCTTAAAAATTTTGAAATACAACAAAATATTTAATTTAATTTTTACTAGTTTTCAAAACTAAATGTTTTGAAATATCAAAAATGTTTAAAATGTGCTACCGATTAAATAAAATATAAACAATAAATTGTATTCCAATTAGAATTCAATTAAAATAATATTTTCAGATATTATTTAACATTAAATGACCGTTTAGTACCGGAAAATAATGTTATATTATATTAAAATGTATAAATTGTTCGTTCCTTTTTTAAAATCGAAAAAAAGCGAAAATTCGATAATAGAAACAATCAGCTAAAAATTACTTTTCATTGTCATTTCTGCAGCTCTGAAATTGAAATAAAAACGGTTCTTGTTCATTATAACTACTGATTTTTCTGAAGAGGAAATTAGAACGTGGAAAAACTGCGCCTCCCTAATTTTTACATTTCTAAAATGTTACATTTTTTATGTGTACGACTTATTTTAAAATAGTATAACACATTTATTTTTAAATTAAGTTTTTTACGTATACATAATACATCGATCAGCAGAAAAATAAAACTACACTTTTACGCACATCTCTCTCTGAAATTGAATATTCCAAAAAAATTTGACATCAGTGCATAAACAATAAATATCTCACAATCCTTTAGAAATTTTGCTATAATTTCTAAGCTTGTAAGGATCTTAAGTTTTACTAACGTTTATTTTATTTTAAATCTTTACTATCACTTCTTATTTTCTACTTCCGGCCAGAATTATAAGCGTGAAGGAGTTTATGCAAAGTTGTCTGGCGAACGCCAAGTATTTAAGTGTGGCCTTTTTGCCAAGCAGAAGAGAGGAAGCCGTGAGTTCGAAGCAGGCCGCTTACCTTAGAAGTTACGCAGTTGCTACTTTGCCTTCCAGGCCAGAGGTTTTAATCCTCTTGATAAATTAAACGTATTGTAGTGTTCACAGTCTCTGTGCTACATACGCTTTCTGTTATTATAAGGCCAATCTTATTCTAAAGTTAAATTAGAGTTTAGTTTTATTTTGATATCTTTTAAGTTAGACCCCGAGTGGAGGGTCATTGTATTCCGAAGTACGGAAGTCATTGTATATAAAGAAAAAATAAAGGGTTTTGTATACCCTTCGTCTGTATCCTGTCTACTTACTACAATTAGTGAACATAGCTTTAGTAAGCTCTCTGTTCTAGTCAGGTCATTGTATGTTTCCGAAGAAGGTTGGAAGAAACATTGAACCTGATAAGCTGTAAGTATATTTTCTAAATTAAATTTAAGATAAACCATAAGTATGGAGTAAATATCATTTTAAATGTGTAAAAACAAATAATGTTAAAGCAGCTTTTTTTATTCAAGCTTTCTGTAGGTATTACGATGCTTCAGTTATTATTCACCGATTGAGACTAAATTATCTAAGACTGCTAGGATTATTTGTGTGAAAGTCGGCAATTTAATACTAGCAACTGAAACGGCGTCTCAGATAAATAGTTTATTCAAACTTAATCGCACAATTTATTGAACTTCCTAATAATGTTTCCTTATAGTGTTACATACTATAAATCCTTAATCAATGCTAAGTTGGTATTAAGGTTCTTAAATTTCAAATATATACTTGCTTATTTTTCCGATTTAGTTATAAAAATCATAGATAAAAGTTAACTCATATGTAGGAAAAACGTTGTGCTGATAAAAATTTAAAGAGCAAAGCAATCTTATTTAAAATTGAATTTTCGTTTACATTAAAAGTGAAATCCCCTTTATATGGTATATAATATAGAGAGAGTGTTTTTTTTCCTACGAGAAGATTATTCAAATCGAATAGATTAGGTTTCAAACGAAATTTTATTCTTATATATACATATATTTCCGCTACCTATTAAATATTCCAATGCAGAATTAACTGCTTTGGAATATTTAATAGGTAGCGGAAATATATGTATATATTTAATAGGTAGCGGAAATATATGTATATATGAATTGCAACGCAAAGCATGACTTAAATACTTAGCAAATACACCCGCTAGTAACTGTATATATATCATGCAATTTTTGTGTGAAAGTAAGAAACAGATGACTTATCTCTAGTAACTTCAGGTTTTACGCATATATTAGAGTTTAACGTTTGATATTAACCTGGCGGTCTATACATATAAAAAAGAGACGTAATTAGAAAAAATTTATTTCTGTTTAAAAATTACCGTATTTGTTTGAATGTATAAGTAGCACTTTCCTACTCTATTTTTTTTATCAAAATAGTGTGCGACCTGTATCTTACTCTCTATCTCTGTTCTCGATCTTATGTTTTGCATCTCTTGCCGTCTTTTATCTACATAAAAGAAATTAAAATTTAAACGGATTTTATGATAATTAATTACTGAGGAGGTACTTAACAATTAGCATTAACCTCTATTCCATTTTTATTTGGAATTTTTGAAATTCCTATACTTCAGTATTCCCATGTCACTAATCCCTTGGCGGAATTCTAAGACTTTTTTCTTTTAAGTGTACCTTTCAAGAAACGGGATATGGGCGATACATGTTTAAGTTCAGTAATACAAATTCTACAAATCATTGTACATTTTAACTCAGTCTGCCATGTCCTTTCTAGTATATAAATTTTCTCTTGTAATATTTGATGAAGGACGAATAAAAAAAAAAACATTAAATTAACTCTGTTGTCGTATTCATTTATTTGTACTTCGCGTAAGTTACGTCTTGATATTTATTTCGCACTTTAGGTCATTAAATATTACGTAAAGTAATAATCGGAAAATATCCTTTTATGATTCGAGTTGTTAATAATCTTTGACAAGAGATGCAAAAAATAAGATATAGCATCATAACGTAACTGCGATTATCAGACATCCTATCATTTGCAAAATAGAGAAGTAAAAGAGTCTTAGTTTCATTACCTGCCCTATGAATCGACTCTTGTGTTAATATATCATCGCATGAGCTCGAATTCCTTTTAAAACCATCCTACGAAATCGGAAATGTAATCAAATCATTATTTCGAGCCCATTTAATACCATATTTCCAACAGGGATCCTCCCGACAGGCTAACTTGATACTGAAATTGCGTGTGAACACGCAAGAAATACCAAAGGGAAGCCGAAAGAAAATACATAGATGTTCAATGGAACTCACATGGGACATCATTCAGATGTCACTGGAGGCTATGGTCGTGACCAGATAAAAATTTCGTGACAGTTAACATTTCGCTTATTTCAGCACCTATCCATAGGTTATCTTCAGAAATGAAACTCGTTAAGTACCTGCCTCTAGTGTAAAGTTACAATTGATAACAAATAATCAACATTTTTACCTGAAGCTAGTCATCTTTTTTGTATGTATTTTTTATAGACAAGTACATGAAAGCAAACGCTTTACGTGGGTTTTAAAGATTATACGTTTGAAAGAGATTTTTCTTATCAGGATGTTTCTCACAGTACAAGAGAATGTGTGATTTTAATTTTGGAAGCTGTGTTCGCTGAGTGTATTTTTTATTTATACTTTTTGTAGACTGAATGAAAACATATTGGTTAATCTTTGCATTATGGTAACTTGGCGATTTTTTGGCGAAAATTTGGCGACCAACCCTGTTACAGCAACCTGCTAGTTTTTGTTTTCACGAAGCAAAGGCATTTTCTTTTTTTAACTCAAGATTTTTTCCAACAATCTCCTAGCCGAATTACGCTTATGCTAGAACTTTTATGGAATAAAAGTGTTTAATCATGACGAAGATTAGGTGCGAAATTTGGAGAAAGTGCAGAATCGCAAACTGCTTGCCGCATTTTTAAGAATTGCACATACACGGTATCCATGTACACGTCGACCTATTTTCACGTAAAAAAACATACCAGAATTGCCCAAAAATGGCATTGTGCACACTCTTGACTTTATCCATGTACACTGCTAAAGTCCTAGCTAGTAACCTTTATCGCCTTACCAAAATGTCGCCAAACTACTTGTTACCATATTCCAAAGATTAGCCAACATATTTAATATGTTTTATATTCTTTTTACTTGAATGTAGATATTAGACAAATCATCTAAATATTTTGCGATTATGACTCATTTATCCTTTGCTGCAATGCAGTTTCTGTATAACTTTCAAATGCAGCATTCGAGAAATTAATCTGAAAAATATATCAGTCTGAACATTTTCCTTCTGATGCATTTTGTTAAATTGTTATTCGGCAGTTGCAAAGTTGCTAAGGGGTTAAACTTCAAACAAATCATACCCTAATCCAGGGGTTCTCAGCCGGTGGTATGCGTATTACTGGTGGTACGCAAGAGAAAAATAGGTGGTAAGCAAAGAACCAAAACATTTTTAACTATTAAATTCAAAAACTAAAACCCCAACATCCTGATTGAGTATTTTCTCTAACACTCGTAAATTTATGCGATCTGAGCTTTGTTCAAGAGTGGTGGTAGTAGTAGTACTTTATAGCGGTGGTACTAAAGTTTTCCAATTTTTGTTTAGGTGGTACGCGTTAGTCAAAAGGTTGAGACGCGCTGCCTAACCCATTTCCATATTTTTTGAGAAAGACGTGAATAAAATTGCAACAAGATGAATTAATGCAAACTTCTGAAAACAAGTGCATTTTAAAATTTTAGATTAAGTGCATTTTAGATCAAGTAATACAAAATTACCAAATCTATGTAATCGTAATAGATGCTAATGTCTGTCCCAGGTTCTCGAATAAATATTTAGGTATTAATATGCAGTTTTTCCTCTTTTTTTTTATTTATTTTATTCATGTCTTACTCTTTTGTATGCCAGTACTATCTGTGATCGAGTGATAAAAACCAGGTAGAGCAATACTATTAATTAAAAATATTTACTTTTATAAATATCTCTTTGTAAGGATTTTAATCGCTTGGGAATGGGAAATACAATGGTTTTTTTTACTAATTTCAGAACTATTTGAATGAATAATAGGAAAAAATCAAAGATATTCCAAAAAATTGTTTGGCAACAGCTCATCAATTGGAAACTAAACCGGCTTCAGATGTAAATAAGTACAACCTTATTAAAAAAATTCTCATGTAAAGAAGCATAGAAATGAACAAAATGTTTTCCTTTGGCCAAAAAGAAATATTCTTATTTTGCAAAGAAAAGACGTTATGAGAATCGCATATAATATTTCTGAAAGCAAAATATGTATATTTATTCATAAGAAAAAGGAAAGCCGCAAGCCAATTCTGTTACGCAAAAACCAAGTCAGCAAACAAATATCCTAAACAGATACGTGCGTTCACCACTATTTTAACTGTAATGCATCTAAACTCCAGCGACTCAACAGCGATTATAATCTCCTTAAATATTTCTGAGTCAAGAATAAACTTAACAGACTTAAATATAAAGCCTTAAAAAATATAAACAAACATAATAACTAACTATACGAAAGTATGTGGTTGAATGCAAATCATTTTATATAGCACTCTACATTTACCCGGAAATGTGTTGCGAGTTTGCATGAAGAAGGGGTTTGTCTAAATGAGAATAATTATAAAGAGCTCAATTCTGGGACGGCTACCTTCTTGGAGGGCTTTCTAAGGAAAACTTGCTCAAATTCAAGTTATTCATGAAGATAACCAGCCAAGCTGCTAGCCCGTTTACCTGAGATCAAACTCTGATCAAATCCCACTATTCAGCGGCCTTTACGACTCGCCACTGGTAAGACCAAATTCCTCCTAGAATGCATAGACAGTCTCTGTTGATATTAAGATGTGTGTGTGTATTTATGGCAAAGCCTCGAGAGCTATCTGCCTAAGGGGAGGAATGCACTCGGGGAGGACTTTCTAAGGGAAACTGGCTCGTATACACGTTACACATAGGGGGGAAATCACGAAAACGCCCATGCAGCTAACCCGTTCGCGGGATTCGAACCTCGGACCGAACTACCAATGTTCAGCGACTTTACCGCTCGGCCGCTGGTGGGCTCATATTGATTAAGGTTATTATTCATTGAAAGAGTATCGTCTTATAATGAAATTATGCTTAACCAAGGAAAGCTTCGCCTTCTAATATCTCGTTAGGAAAAGAAAATTTTCTTCGAATTTCTTTGTTCTAAGTGAGCTGGATGTATTAGCAAATGTTACATCCAGGTATAAATGCTTTTGCTCTTCTGTTACATTTAAATTTTATCCTTGTCATACGTAAAAAAAAAAAAAAAAAAGCCGAAAATACAAAAAACGCTAACACTAGACAAGCAAGCTTCATTAATGCATTTTTTTTTTCTCGTTAAGAATAAAACAGTCTTAAGTTTTCGTTTTTAGTACAAAACTTGTCGGTTCAAATTTTCAGTTGAGTAGAAATTTTTAAGTAATCAGTTGCAATTAAGTAATCAGCGTATAATTACTTAAAATCAGCGTATGATTTTAAGTAATCAGCAGTTTAGTAGGAAAAGTAGGAATTTTTAAGGAATCTTATCATTCATCCTAACCATGAGTTATTGGTCAAATATTTTAAACAGAACCTTAACAAAGTTTAAGGAAGGAAGTTCAGACAGCTACGAAAACAGTTTTGATATTTTGTTACCGTTTGTATCCCATAAAAACTGCATAATTATTTTTTAATAAAATCTGTTATAGTGCATTTTAATTCAGATAATTTAAATAATAACGAATTAAATCTTAAGCGGCATTAATAAACTTAATTGACAATCAGATGTATAAAACTGTGTTAAAATGATTCTTTTTGAAATGTTTATGCTAAAACTTAGTGGACGTTTACCTCAGTAACTTAAATCTTTCATTTTTAAAGCTAATATTAGCATCCACTACAGCATTTCTTCCTTTATGTCAATTAGTACAACGCCTTTAGGATCCCGCTTTTGATTTGGTTTTATTTTTATTTTCTTCCCTAAAACGATTGTGTATATTGTGTGTTTGATTACGGAAAAGTATTACGAGGGCTATCTGCCTAAGGGAAAGATGCCTTCGTGGAGGACTTTCTAAGGAAAACTGGTGAGACGTATACACGCTACACATGGGTAAAAACCACGAAAACGTCCATACAGCCAAGCCTGTTCGTGGGATTCGAACCTCAGACCGAACTACCAGTGTTCAGCGACTTTACCGCTCGACCGCTGTTGGGCTGCCCCTCAAACGAATAGAGGGAACGGAAACGAACGCAGCTTATAAGCACTGAATTTTGATGGGAATTTCCTCATTCAAGCATATTCCCTAAAGAAAGAATTTGAAGCACTCTTATTAAATTGAAAATATTTACTGCTTTTAGGAACAAATAAAGATTAGGTTTTAAATATTTGAAAATGTGTTAAAAGGCTTGGGACGTATCGACTTATGGAATTACGAAAAATATAGCTATATTTGTAAATGTATAATCAAACCCGAAATCAGTTACTAAAAAGCAGTTAGAAATAAAAAGTAGTAAAATAATTATTAATGAGCAATATATCAACAGCCTCTTAGAAAGATAACGCTTGGTGTGATAACGCCCTTTAGTACGCTACCGTAGAAAATAATCATATAAATGAAATATAGAATATAAAAATACTTCAATGGTTATTTACACTTGAGGTATCCATTAAAATAATCGTACATGTAACTATAGTAGTACACGGGTGATGATAACCTGTATTTAAAGCCTTGACCTGGGATTAACGCGAATGTAGATCTTGTTGATAAATCCTCTTGAAGGTCGCGCATGACTTAACGAACGTGATTGATTTTTAACACAAGATGTTTTTTCTCGCTAATTTTCCCAGGAATTTGGAGAATGTCTTAACATTTTTGTATGCGCAACTCATCTTTGTGAATGATTTGACGAAAAAACTTCGTAGTCAGCAAAGTTTTTCGTTATTTATGAAGATAGAGTTTACGATGCACATGAACGTTATTTAGTTGTAGTCAATATTTTCTTAATTTTCTTTTCTGATAGCATCTACACAAAATTATGGAAACTTAAAGATATATTAACATTCTTTATTGTATTAGGCTGTAATGTAAACAGACCAATGCGTTTATAAGCTTATGAAATAATATCTGAACATTGCACGTTTCCGTTAACTACAAAATATCACTAAAAACTACATTTGTTTATAACTCAATATAATTATTTTACCCCCAAAATATTTTATGTTTATTACATAATACAACAATACTTTGGACCAAATTAAATAACATTAACCATATCATTGAAGATAACAATAGCGATCGCTAATTTCCTAGATTCCTTGGAAATAACGTAAAACACTGGAAGTAGAAATGCAACAAAGCTAACAAAACTTAACGTATTTTTCTAAACTTTTCATGAACATTTCTGCGTCAGAATTGGAAAAACAGAAAAAGAATAATTGATTCATATGAAAGATTAGATTTTGCATTGAAACCACTGAGCATTGGTAGCTAATTTCGGGCCGCCACTGACGATATAGTGGTTAGGGAAGCCTACTGCGGTATCGAAGGTCCCGGAGAAGGCATGGATATTTGTAAATGTACAGTGTATTTGCGGCATGGGGGCACTCTAAATATATGGCGAGTCGAAAGTCCTCTCAAGAGGTTGATGGTAGGGCAAAGGGAGTGGGAGACACATGGACCTGTTCTCTCAGGGTGCTCTGCATCAAAATTGGCGGCGGAACTGAGCAACGTCGTACTATCACCGGTGTCCGCCGATAACATCGCGGCAAAAACATCGCGGACGAAAACGTCGCAAAGAGAAAACATCGCAGTTCTAAAACATCGTGGTACAAAACATCGTCGTCGAAAATAAAGCGGTTCAAAAACTTCGCAATTTAAAAACATCGTCATCGAAAACATCGCGGTAAAAAATAAAGTATCTACAAATCATCGCGTGACGATAACATCGCAGACATGCTTTTTTTCAGACTTTAATAACTGTAAATAGATATTCCCATCACAATTTGTGAGCGCAAAATAGAAAGTAGGATAATTTGTTTTCATATTTTATATTAACTAATTTTTGCTGAGGAAATAAGAAGGAAACTTAAGCATAGAAAATTAATGCAACTTATAGCACTTAATAGAATTTTAAACCGACATAGTTAACTAACAAAGACCATTAATAAATAATTTTTATAAAGTTTTTACTGGTAATTTTTCATAAAAAGTATAATCTATAAGTTGCATTTAATTTTCTATGCTTATGTTTCCTTCTTACTTTTTCAGCAAAACTTTATTAGTTAATCAAAAAATGTGAAAGTGAAAATTATTATTCTTTACATCTTGCGCTCTCAAATTATTATGGGAATATCTATTTACAGTTATTAAAGCCTAAAAAAAGCATGTCTGCGATGTTATCGTCATGCGATGATTTGTAGATACTTTATTTTTTACCACGATATTTTCGACGACGATGTTTTCAAACTGCGAAGTTTTTTAACCGCTTTATTTTCGACGACGATGTTTTGTAGCACGTCGTTTTCGCCTTGCGTTATTTTCTCTGCGACGTTTTCGTCCGCGATGTTTTCGGCTGTAACCCTATCACCTGTATGGTGCTCGAGGCTGTTGCCAACGACAGGCGCAATCTTGATCCCCCTGCTATGATCAATTTCGTGGGCATATTTTGATGTTACTGTCAGAGACGTGAGATTAAGTCACGAGACACACAACAGCTAGTTTCTGTTTTGTTTTTGATCGCTAACCGATTATCAGCTTGGAGGTTTTATGCTTCCCTTATGTGCAACGCGAATCGGGGAAATGGTTGGTACACCACGCATCCCTTTTAGGAAGACAGACGGCCCTCGAGAATTTCGCCAGGCATTACTGTAATGAATTAATTATCGGCAAATTAATTTTAAAAATGATGAATTAGTTGAATGTTTTACATACATGATTTCACTAAAATAATTATTCTTAATTTGTTTCCGAGCCCACCAGCGGCCGAGCGGTAAAGTCACTGAACACTGGTAGTTCGGTCCGAGGTTCGAATCCCGCGAACGGGCTGGCTGCATGGGTGTTTTCGTGGTTTTCCCCATGTGTAACGTGTATACGAGCCAGTTTCCCTTAGAAAGTCCTCCACGAAAGGCATCCCTCCTCTTAGGCAGATAGCCCTTGAGGCTTTGCCGTAATTAAATAACCTAACCTTGTAAGGATCTTAAGTTTTACTAACGTTTATTTTTATTTTAAATCTTTACTATCACTTCTTATTTTCTACTTCCGGCCAGAATTAAAAGCTTTAACTTATTTATGCAAATTTGTCTGGCGAACGCCAAGTACTTAAGTTGTGGCTTTTTGCCAAGCGAGAGAGAGGAAGGAGTTAGTCGAAGCAGGCCGCATACCTTAGCAGTTTTACTCGGTTGCTGGTTGCCTTCCAGGCCAGAGGTTTAATCCTCGTGATAATTTTAAACGTATTGTAGTGTTAACAGTTCTCTGTACTACATACGGCTTCCTGTTAATATACGGCCAATCTTCCACGTAGGCCCTTGTTTATTATTCCAAAGTTAAGTTAGAGTTTAGTTAATATTTTTATATTCTTACGTTCAGACCACAAGTAGTTGGTCTCTGTATTCCGAAGTACGAAAATTATTGTAAAGAGTGAAAAATAAAGGGTTTCGTATACCCTTCCTGTGTATCTTGTCTACTTCCCACATTTATTGAACATAGCTTTAGTAAGCTCCCTGTTCCGAGTCAGGTTCCTCAATGTTCCCCAAGCAAGTAAGGAGAAACACTGAACCTGATAACCTAACCTAACCTTAATTTGTTTCCGATTTGCGTAATTTGGAATTTCACTGTGAATTTTTATATTTATTCTGCTAAATTCCTTTTGCTTTAATTTTAATTAGTTCACTTATTTAAAATAAACTTACTCATAAATGGACAGATTACATCCGATTATTGTTTTCATGTTCAAGGGTACATGTATATTTTTGAAACTCAGATTGGTACTATTCCGTTTTGAGTACCGTACAAAAAATTGCAGCGAAAATGTATGCGCAAAAGCGCCAAATCTAGCAAACGCGCCCTAGCGTACACGCTGATTTCAAATTGCAATAATATAGATAGTTCTATATTTATGACGCCAATGAAATACGAGTTTAATTTTTAAATCCATTTTTGATAACGCTGTGGATTTTGACAATTTGGGAATGAAAAGTCTGCAATAGAATTTTTTCAAAGAAAAGGCATCATTTATTATAAAAAATTATGTTTGAACAACCAACGAGGTGAAACAATGCTTTAGCGATAACTCGGTAGGCATTCAGTTATGTTTAGCCTTTTTTTATATAAATTATAATAATTATTTGAAATAGTTATTTACTCTTATGCTTGCATTCAATTATGTTTATCCTTTTTATATAAATTATAATAATAAAAAAAGTATTATATTAAATTAACCTTTTATCTAAATTAAAACAATAATCTTAGATAGTCATTTACTATTTATACTCCTTTCTTGAGTTAGGGTTGCCGCAATTATTTTTGGCAGCACTGGCATCAACAATAATTTGGCGATTTTTTACGGTCCTCAAAAGGGAATAGTACCCTCAGATTAAATGTTTAGATATTTAGTTTGGGAAGAGATCTGATAATCTAGGATAATGTCAAAACTGAAATCGAAAAGGTTAAAATGTAGCCTTTCTCTGATTTAAATAAACCTGTTTGAAACACCGCAATTGTGTTAATGAATGTTTCAGACCTTCATGACTCTTAATAAATTAAGAAAGTAACTTATCCAATAGCCTTGCCGTTTTAAGATGTTACTTTCTCTTTAAATAATTAAGAGATTTTTATATCACTAGTTAACCAGACGTTCTCTGCTGAGGTAAATTTATTGAAAGCGTTTTATTTTATTAAATACATACAATCTTAGCTCTTTTATTTCTGAAGAGCCTGTTATCATTTTAATGGTGTAACATGCCCCTTTTAGCGACTTCCTTGCTTGGTCAGTGCAAACAATTTATTACGGACGACTGAAAGATTATTATAGAGAAATGCTATGAAGATTATGACATATTATATAACATACAAGATACTAACATATTAACAAGTCTGTTGCTGAACTAGCGATGAAAGAGTTCAATCAAGCCTGTCTTATTTTTAATTTTGATTACTGAATCAAAGCACGAAATTCGAATATTGCTTCTCTCGTTCTCATCAGTTTATTAGTATTCCTTACCATGTTAAGCTTTTTTAATCTTAAAATGAATGATGTTCAAAGAATGGAAAGTAAAATTACATTTCCTATCATGAGCTTTAATATCAGCGAGATTGGAAAAACGATGAATGATCTAGAAGGAAAAAAAAAGTCAATCATTATTCCACTTATATGAACGAGTGTTACGAGTATCAACGTGTCATCCATTTGATTCCTTGAAATAAAAACTCCGTGTACGACTTTATCATAAAACACTTGACAAATATTTAATACCGAGCACCTCCGATACTCTGCTGTGTCTCATGCATCATTCATGAAAGCTTTCGCCTTTTGCATCTTATAGAAAAAGAGAGCCAAAAAAGGAAAACTCAAAATCCGGCTATCCTCCAACGCTTATTAGTTCCCGAAGATATGCAATGCAAGACCACTAAGACGCGTTTAGTGCAAGCATCATAGCCTCTCAAATCATTCACTGCTTAAGCCGCTTGGCCTTCAGAGGCCAAATAAAGGCCAAAGGCTGAACAAAAGACTCTCTGTCGTTCAAGAAACCTACAGGGTTGATAAGTGCCAAGCACACAGACCGCAGAGCGTACACCCACTTCTAAGGTACAATAAACGTTCTGTAGGATCTTAACTCTAATAGGAAATGCGGAGGTTCTGCATCGCGCAAATGATTGGTTTCACTGTAAATGCTTTTAGCGACAGGAGGCTTTTAATGGTTTGATTTCGTATGCTAAGTTTAGTAGGCATTCATGTGCATCTTTCATTTTTCAGAACGAAATGTTTCTATTTTTTTAAAGCTTTCACGCCCATCTTAGAATAATATCTGTTCCTTGGATAAATTAAGTAACAACTTAAACATTAAGCGGACGGTGGACTTTAAAATAGCTAAAAATGAATCTAAATATTGAATTTGATTTTTTACTCTCGTAATATTCCAAATCGTATGCAAAAAACCGAATTCAAATATTCTAATTTTTAAAGAAGTTACAAGCATTTAAAACGTATAAACAATGTAAACTTTGCCCTTTAAATTTTGGAGAAAAAATGTAAAAAAAAAAATAATGTATTTCAACAGTTATAATTTATAAAGTCGCCCAAAAGAAGTGTTTATTTCTTAAAAAAGGCTACAAATGTCAGGATTGACAACTATTAATGAATTTAACTTTGGTTATGTAAATGCTATATGTGTAGATCATGGAGAAACTCGTTTTCCCTATGCGTTGCAAAAACGCCGGATCAGCGTCGCTTGAACCAAAGCAAAAATAGAAGTTTTACCAGCTTGCAAAAAAATCAGAAATAATAAAAAATATTGTAAAGCATTAAAAGATAATGTAAATGTGACAAATGAAGGTAAAACATATGGTGCGGGCGAATTTTAAGTTTCATTGGATATGATGCATAAATTGTTTCTCCCTACAACTTTGAATCACATACCAATTTGAGATATGTTTATATTTGTTATATTTAATATTATGAGATTAAAAATAGTTAAATGATACGAAAATGTGGCTAATCTTTGGAATATGGTTAAAGGTAGTTTGGCGACATTTTGGTAAGGCGATAAAGGTTACTAGCTAGGACTTTAGTAGTGTACATGGATAAAGTCAAGAGTGTGCGCAATGCCATTTTTGTACAATTCTGGGAGGTTTTTTAAGTGAAAATAGGTCGACGTGTACATGGATGATACCGTGTATGTGCAATTCTTAAAAACGCGGCAAGCAGTTTGCAATTCTGCACTTTCTCCCAATTTCGCACCTAATCTAAGTCATGATTAAGTACTTTTGCTCCATAAAAGTTCTAGCATAAGCGTAATTCGGCTAGCAGATTGTTGGAAAAAAATGTTGAGTAAAAGAAAAAAAAAAAAATGCCTTTACTTCGTGAAAACAAAATGGCGTCCAAACATAAACTTAGCAGGTTGCTGTAGCAAGGTTGGTCGCCAAATTTTCGCCAAAAAATCGCCAAGTTACCATAATCCAAAGATTAACCGAAAATGTTATCTAGCGTTTACAAATTCATATTTAAATTTGCTGTTTCTCATGACCATGTAAGGTAAGTTTGAAGAAAAGCTTTAATTTCAGTTTTCACAAAACAAATTTTTTCGCAGGTCCTATGTCTTGAAAATGCTCCATGCGACTCATTTTTAGTTCAAAATGAATATTTGGAAGAAACTTATCTTTTTATGTTACAGTAGAACTGTGTATGCATTTTTGAATATGAGTATATTCAGAAGTTTAAACTTGTGATAATGTTTAACAAAAGGTGGTATTTTTTCGAAAACTGAGTTTAAGTTCACAAAAGTCCTTTTTAAAACTTTTTGGTTCATCATATTTAATAAAGGATACACAAATATTTTGTTAAGTCTTTATAATTAACTAAAAGGAAAAATTAGGAAAAAATATTGAAAATAAGAGCGCAAGGAGTATTTCTAATCTTTAAATGAAATAATTATTTGTTTAAAAAATTTTTTGTTTAAAATAAATTGAAATTTTGAATATATATTTTATAAACTGATGTTATAATATGTATATGTGTAAAATTTCTTGTTGAAAACACAAAAACTTAAAAAACTAATTTTTAAAGTCCACCGTCCCCTTAAATCTGATTAGAATGACAAGCACTTAAATCTTGATTTATTCCATGTAAGGGTTTATAAGTTAAACAAATATCCAGTTTACTTCTTTAATTTAATAGTGATAACAATACTTATTTGACTTTTAGATTAATTAGAAGACTGTAATTGAACAGCACGCTTTACATGATCTACATTTAAACAAAAATACCCACTTAATGATTTTCTGCATTATCAAAATTACTGTGCAATAAATCTAAAGATGAATTTGGTTTAAAAATAATCTCGAAATATTTTTCTTTATTAATTCTTTCTTTTCTTGTTTAGAATATAAATTTAGAAATGATTTATTGCATATAAATTAAAATGTTTGTTTCTCAATATTAATTAAAACAAACGCAGGATTATCTTAGACAAATATATAAATTTTGAATCTCATTAACGAATGCGATGTTCTTTCCATTACCTCGCAATTAGAAATAATCCAATCCACAGTCACAAAAATGAAATCAAAATGCATGATTTTCCATAAAAATACTTTCCTTAAAATTATTTTTTTACTATCTCTTTCTGTAAATAAGTTAAAAATCAGTTAAAAGGTGGACCACAATTACCTTCTCTGAAGATACGATCAATTAGAACAACAGGATTCAACTTCAGGGGATTCGAATTCGGGTCCTTCGATTCCGCAGTGGACTTCCCTAACCACCATACGGTCTGAGCGGCATTATGCTTAACTGTAAAGAAATCACTTTCAGGCTGATAACATTTAAGATTAAATCTCATTTACCAGCAAAAGCAAGTACTTTTAAGACATCTAATTATGCAATTTTTTTTCAATATTAGCGCTACTTTATTTCACACTAAAGATTTTTGCGAATTGAGAAATGGATGGAATTTCAATAAAGTCAGAAATCTCGTTTTTCTGACATAAATATTAAAATACCTTTGGCAGCTTTAAGCATTTTTACTCTTGTGAAAAATTAAAAATTATCAGATAACGAATTTCTCCTTCGTTCCCCTAGAGAATGTACTCAATAATAAGACACAGAAAATTTACTTAAATTTCAATTGAACTACACATATTTAAACTTTTTCAAGAAAATTTAAGATTTTGTATTTTTATTTGTATAGTATTTCTTTTGTGCATGATATTTAAATATAAAATTTTAATAATTTTAACTGAACTCGATTGCTATGAACATTAGATATCAAGCAAAAATTAGGGGTAGTTTCAATTATCCCAACGAAGCACTCACAGGCGTTTCTAAAATTTCTAAAACTGATTCCAATGAAAACAGAAGGTTCGAATCTTTAGTCCTCTCTTTTCATTGATGTACGACACTGTTTTAAATTACTTTATTATTAGAAACTGAAGATATTAGCCTACGGTCATTTTTATGCTTGAAAACGTTTAAAAATTATTTAAAAATTTTAACTAATTTAATAACGGATTTATTTGTATATAAGATGTCTCAAATAAGATCTAATGTTAAGACATGAATCGCACAAAATATTTAAGCAAGTACATGAGTCATTCTTGCAAGTACGTGCAAAAGTGTTTAAATTATTTATTGAATAAGGAGATCTTAGCTTTCCGAACTACTATCAATGAATAAATATGACAGACAAACACAGGTAGCGTATCCTAAGCTCCATTCTAGTAACCAAATCTTGCTGATCTCCGAAGCTCAGCGCTTCACGTCCTTTTATTTTGCAACTTATCTCAACTGAAGAAACTTCATTTTTGGACTTTGACATACGTCGGGACTCTAAGCGGACTCATTCAGGAATCTAGAAAGAGCAGGAGTAGTGCCATCTCCCGCTGCATGCCAGAATAACCAACAAAGTATCAAGGCAGACGCCAAGATTGTGTTTCGTCCTAATACTGCTATCCAGGGTACGTGTCGCTCACGTTATCGACATGGCCAGTAGTCGTGGTTATCTTCTATGTAGTGCGGCGATGTGATGCATAGAATCTATATATGGAATGTAGCTGTAGAAGACAGAAAGGAGAAGAGGAACTTAACAGAGTATCTCGGACAATGCTTATTATGAAATAACACACGGAATTGCAGCCAAGTATCTGCCGAACTAATGTAATAGGAAAGTAGACTCTACTGATATAACGCAGCAGTTAACATTGTCAAATATATCAAGTTTAACCTGTTTTCCATCTTATGGTCACATGTCATAGAATGATACACATGCCTTTTTCTCACATGCCATACGTTGACATAACCTGCTCGTCTATTTTGTAAAGCTCAAGGAAAGTACATATTAATATAAACTTCCGTTTCACTTATTCCCATATCCTCCTAAAATAAAATAACATTCTTTTATTAAACTAAAAACAAGGACTTATAACCAATTATTCAAGAGACATAATACTTCTGAAATCGCTTTTTAAAACATGCCGTACAACAATAAGTGAACTATGCGACATATTGGTATTCGTAAAAAGTAAATGTTTTTGGATGCAATTAGTTTCAACCTAATTGTTCGGTGTTTCAAACTCTGTAGACCCACAGTTTGTGGGTGACGATGCAATGTGAAAAAGGTTTATCAAAATTCAATTCAGACTTTTTAATTCGAGTGTTTTTTTCTCATCTATCCTCGTTTAAGGGGAAAACAAAATCTCAAAAATTTACTGTTTCGACCACCACCGGATAGAGTGTAAAAGAAACCTTTAAAATTATATTTGTGTTAAGCTTTTAACGTCATTTCTGTTTTGGGGCAAATTTTCGAAAATCGCAGTTTTTTCCCCGGCTATTTAAAGTTTATGATTTTAAAATTTCAATATATAAAACTTTAGAACACACTTTTCGCTCTCTTTTGAAATAGGAATGAAATAAAATATTGAGTGTTTTTTTTATAAATTTTTAGAAATAATAGGTTGCAACCTGAACACAGAAGAATATAAACATCTTGCTTATCATGACTTTGAAACGTAGTGCATGGTTATGATGTTATTACGTAACAAGATTCTTTTTGCTTTGGTACAGATATCTCTAAAATTGATTTTATTTATTTATTTATTACAATCACTGGCGACGGGGATATTGCATGATTCCTATTTATTAACACTATTTAGCCCTAACTCACATAGATCTTCTGCTGATCTTTACATTTCTTATACTAAAGCTACTGAGAATAAAATGAGTATTCGAGCGAACTTTATTATTTATGAAAGAAAGAGAATAACTTTTTCCGTGAATTCGTATTGCCGCTTGTGCCTGCGGATTAAAACTTTGAGATGAATATCTTAAACTATTTCCCGGTAAGCAATCCAGCTTAAATTTTGGGCCCACACCTGACATTCCTTTCTAACCGAAACCAAAAAGGATTGTATGAAGTCAAATTGTTTCATCTCTTGGCTTGAAGCCCGCATAGCAGAGATCCCAAAGTCAAGAATCTAAATATTTCCTGATAACATTTTGAACTCCATTTAGACTTATGATGGCGGGTAAGGCGTTGTCATTGACAATACTATATGTAGCTAAGGAAGACAATTGGACTTTCTAAAAGATGGCCCGAGCAGTTTTCCTGTAATTCTCTTACTCACAGATTATTGCCTTTATATCTTTGACTAGGTGAGAAGGAATATAATTTTATTAATTTCATTTATCAAAGCTCACGATTTTATATTTTAACATGGATAACAGCAGTAAATATTGCATTAAAGTTTTTCAGTAAAATCTGTAATATAAATGTGTTACAAACTGCGTACTGTGGAAAATTTGTCATGGAAATTTCGAAATAATATTTTGATTGTCATTTAAGCTAAGTTTTATTAAAGTAAAAGGGAAATACATTGCTTTTATCTCAACCCTGCAAATGTAACGTGGGGGTGGAAATACTTATTGATTATTAAAGGTTATTAAAATCAAAACTTATTGTAAAAAGAGCTACAAATTCATGTGTTTGAGCCATATGTCCTCTATCTGCGCAGAGTGTCTTCAGCCTCAAGTGACAGATGGCGAAATCGAGAAGCAGGTTTGGAAGGTGTGAGTTTTTAAAAAAGTTTTTTTTGTTCATTTATGTATGTTATAATACGATTTTAATTGGGTCATTCACACTTAGTTCACATTAAAGTTTTGAAAAAAAAGTGGGTACTTTTCCGTTTTGCCGGCGTAAACGATAAAGTCGCCAATAATGGTACAACTGATGCCAAACGGAATATCTTCGCTGGTAACCTTTTACGCCTCATTTTCAAAACAAATCGCAGCCATTTCTTACCAGATTGAGTGTTTCTTTCAATACTGGCATACAATTACACAGAATATTTACAAAGTTAATTAAATTTTATGTCCTAAGACCACTCGCGGTAATTAAGTTAATTAGGATGCAATCATTCTGCTCACCGGAAGGCGAAAATTTAGAAAAGGCAAAATCGAGGGTTAAATTCAACCATTCTAATGAGAATGCACTAGCGAAGTAAAGCACTGCGGTTTTACATAATTTCTCAGTAAGCTATTCGTACGAATTGAAATAATTCTTGCATTTAAACTTGTATTCCAAATTAAGATTTAACTCGAAATTGATGTAGATAATGACTGAGAGAATTATATTTTTGTAGCGTAGTTTACGTGAGATCACTTGGGGTCACATCATACAAACCGGCGAATCAGAATGTTGGACCATGATAGAACACTATATTCTTAAATTAATGTCTTTTTACAAATTTATTGTCTTTATTTATTGTTTTTTTTTACAAAATTTTAAACCATATTAAAATGTTTATGCCTTCAAAATAAAAAATTCTTAGAACAAAAACATTTGTTAAAATCTTTTATATGAAAGTCTCCTTGGCGAGATTTGCGCCGGCGAAACGGAAAAGTACCAAAAATGTTTTGGAGCAATGGCGTTATGTTATTCTGTCTTCAAATACAAATTTGGTAAGCTTTTATCATGGGGGTGTAGGGACACCCCACGTTACAGCTTACGAGGGAACTGTCTACGTTAGAGCTGCAGGGTTAAGACCATTTCACAGGAATTTTTTTTTTTCCAAAGACTCGCAGTTAGTGAAAGGAAAAGAAACATTTCGAAAACAGTTTCTTAGAATAAATAGGAACTCAACTAAGTATCTTTTTAGTATATTATCTTACATTCAAACCTGTACTGGAAAGAGATTCTAACTTTAAAAGGAAAAACCGATATTTAGGAATTTCGGAAAAGTTTGTCTAGTTTTAGTTTTCTTTTGCTCTTTTTGCAGATTTATTTCCTAAGCACTGCTTCGCCTAAATGGTTTCTTTCGCAGTAAACAAAACCAAAGTCACGTATCCAAAAGCATGTATTTAACTTTCTTTCATTGTTAGTCTTATGAAAAAGAACTTTGCTTCCAAGGAATTTTACGTACCAACTTCATAGCAAATTTCGTAGTAGTTATACGTCTTTATATATTACATTCAAACCTATACTAGAAAGAGATTCTAACTTTAAAAGTAAAAACTTACCGAAACTTAGGAATTTCGGAAAAGTTTACTTCTAGTTTTAATTTTCATAGCAAATTTCGTAATAGTTAAACGTCTTTATCATAGTGTATGTAATCAAATTAAATATTCATTAGGAATTAAAGCAGTAACGAAACAAATATTCTAAATTTTAATAACACTTGTTTGCATATATAATTTGCTCAATAAAGCCTGCATATGTATATTATATATTTGATATATGCATACATATATATGTATATATACATGTAAGATATAAAATACATAACTAAAAATTATTAACTTTAATTTGGCAGTACTCCTTTTATTCCCCATTTTAATTTGACTAAAAGTAAATAATAATTTGTCTTGGAACAAAACAGCTGAAATATTGCAAAGATTACTACAAAATTACTTCATTACGTAAGCTAACCTTTGAACTACCGAAGTTCTGAGATATATTTCAAGAAATTAATGAATGATTTGGAATCAGTCATTTGAAGAGTGAAAAGCAAACAGGAATCTTAAATTCCTTCATTGCTTCTTCTGATACAATACAACAAATATTTCTATAAAAATAATAAAATATTCCCTCTTATTGAAACTTAATGCAAAGAATTATTTAATGACTCTCTTTTGTTGTCAGTACCATTGGATTTCTTTCGCCAGCCAGGTTTAAACAGTTCTACTACTCCTTTGTTTATGCATTTGATGTCTTCATATATTTCACTTCGTGTTGAAGGTCATAGACCACCTTAACAGACTCTGCGGGTGATCAAACAGAAACTACCGTTACCAAATTCTAACAAAACAGAGACTGCAGGTCATCATAGTTGAAGGAAGCTTAAATTAATGCTAGCTTGGGATGGCCACCTGCGCTGCTTTAAAATCTTCCTGGTACGTGCACTATTGTTTCCAGTTTAGATCCTAATCCTAATGATTTATAGAGAAGTTCTAAAATCTGTATAGAGATCTCAGTAATATTTAAAGAAACATTTACACCAAGGAAAATGTAAAGATAAGGGGAATGCTGTCCAATTACTTTATTTTACTGCTAGTCACGGGCAATTTCCTTGCTGTGAAATACTTTAACCTATGCGTTCAACAAAGCAGCTCTAGATATCCATCACGGAGAAACTCTCATAAAAAAAATCTACGATCTTTTGTGGATTGTCACTCCCCCACCCTGAAAACAGCTACAGCCGTGCCTAAAAGTTTTGCGGCTTAAAGTTCTTGATTCTCAGCCAAAGAAATCAGGGTTATATTTGTCTTTCCGAGTGGGAAACGGGATTTAATTTTCAAGATTTTTATTACAACTAGCTCTATTTCACCTGCTGTTCATAATCTTAGTATCATAATACGTAAATATAGCAAATGGGAATGCTTAAATCTTGATCATTGGAGCACCAATGCTAAGCATTAGAAATTTGCTTTCGAAATAGTGGAAATTGCTTGCCTATTTTTACTTTAAATACTATGTTATAGTTGTTTTAACTCGGCGCATCAGTAGTCATACAGCAACTTTTGATTCTTGTCGAAGTATTTTTTACAGTTTAAAAAATGTGCTGGTTTTATGATGGGCATCCATTTAAAATACACTTCCGTAAAAAAGAGAAAAATCATATTTTGGTGTGGGGATTAACTATTAAGGGGACTCATACACCTTAAACCCCTCATGATCTTCGAATATGTGACTGTTGCAAGAATTGAGATATTTTATTTATTTTAAAAGCAATTACTTCCAACTTTTTACAGCTGACTACATAATACAGCTGCTTTGAAAACTAGTAACCAGATAGTTTGTGTTGCCACAAATATTTTTGTAATTTAATCCGCTTTGTGACAAAATATTTCGTCATGTTTCCATCTCGCGCGCATGATATTTTAAAAATGGCTAACGGTACATACTTGAAATTTGATGGAATTCTTTATATGGGCACTATTTTCTAACTGAACCAACAATCTGATGAATATTTTATTATTGAAAAATTTTATAGGCGAAAACATTAAAAAAATTTTTAATAAAATACATTTTATAAACTCAACTCAAAATAAAATAAAAATTTAACATGAAATTTTTAGAATTTTAGGTTCACAGTAGTTTCCATTTGTTATAAAAGCTATATATTAAATATAGAATTAAATTATGAAACAGAATGTTTTAAACTGTGCACGCAAGTTGGAAACTTGACGAAAAATGTTGTCACAAAGCGGATTAAATTATAAAAATATTTGTGTCAACACAAACTTTCTGATTACTATTTCAGAAAGCAGCTATATTATGTAGTCAGCTGTAAAAAGTTGGTAGTAATTGCTTTTAAAATTAATAAGTTATCTTAATTCTTACAACAGTCACCTATTCGAACATCTTATGGGTTTTAAGGTGTATGAGTCCCCTTAAGTACATTTATAAACTAAATGAGGAATGAAACATTTTTAATAAGCTGTTAGCTACGCCTTAATAACGGCTGACCAGTACAGTCGCTAAACACCGGTAGTTCGACGCGGGTTCAAATCGCGACAAACGCGATAATTTCATGTGCGTTTTCATGGTTTTCCCTGTGTGCAAAGCGAATATGAGCCAGTTTTCCTCAGAAAATACTCTATGAAAACCTCTCTTCTCTTAAGCAGATAGCCGTCACATGCTTTGTATAATCAAACAAACGAAACTAGCTACGTCTTAAAAATATTTCCCCGAAGGTGATAGTCACCAAAAATTATAATAAAGAATTTATTCCTCAAGTATGTACTTGAGAGCGGTTATTTTTGCATTAAAATCATCTTCAAATGGTAACAGAAATTCCCTATTAAATATATAGTTTCAATCCAATTTATTTATCTTGTCTTTGGCTAAAAATACACTTCATTATATTCACCTAGTATTACAACATTTACTTTACAACTTACTAAACCATGATACTAACCAGACAATAGAAAATATACAAATTAATAATATGTAGAATAATAATTTGTAGTAATAAATAATACGTAATTACTTACAAAGAAGATAATGGAATCAACCAGGATAAATAGGCACAATAACAATAGATATTCGATCTTACGTAAATCCTGCAATACAATAAACCAAGCACAAATACGTACGTAGTATATAAGCTACAATATTACATACATATGGTGGTTTAATCCTAGTATCCGGTGCACACGGGATTTGGCTACTTTTGGCGACTTTATGATGAGCAGTAAAAACGGGACATATACGATGAGTAGTAAACGGGTCATTCAAAGAATATAGTTATACATAGTATATACTATGTATATAGTGTATATACACTATAGTATATACTATGTATATAGTGTATAGTATATATATATATATATAGACGTTCTTTGGATCATGTTTGGTGTTGGCGATAATTTTCAAAATCGCGCCAAGGCTGCACCGTATACTAGGATTTTACCATTAAAACTAGTAACCCGATGATGTCAGTCGATTCATGCATTTGTAGCATGATAGCATCTGATACATCTGATCTGACTATGTCTGTTTCACATCATCAGTCATATCACTAAACTAGTGTTAAATTATGTGACCGCTTGATTCATATATTAAAAGAATGCGTTGTTTTAAATCAAATTAACATTTACGTTTAGCATGAGTGGCAAAATGATCTTGCCAATGTTTCCGCCATTTGAATTATCGAAACCGTGTCTGTCTATCGACGATTAATCGAATTTTCCCTCCTCCAAATATCTTTTAAATATCTAATTAATTTAATGATTAAATATCTTTAAAAAGTGTTTTGTGATTCGCTCAGCTACCTCTTTATCATTTTCTTGAACTTTCCACTTTCTTTTATAAGAAACGCATTGCCAAAGTTTCACCAAGCATTTTAAAAGCTGTAATTAACCGTGTAATGCTGATATTTCAAATTGCCTTTCGAATTTTATTTTTCTGTTTATGATTATGTCGATGGAATTAAATTTTTTAATTTTGCGCTACAAGTATAGAATTGCCAAGCAGGTAAAATATCACTGATCGAGTTAAACGTACTTGGTTATTAACCAGCGTAGTTTATCTTTCGTAATGTAAGATATAATTACGTAAATTTCTTTACCTATTCTGTTTTTCCTATCACATTTTTTATGATTCTTTAATGAACTCTGTTACTAAATCCTACACACCCTTATACCAAATTTTTGCAGACTTACTGCTATCAGGGTCACAACGTAAAGGAAGGGCTATAATAAATGCCATAAACACAGATGAATCGATGGGTTCAGATCCATGCAGTATTTGTTTGTAAGAACTGTCCTGAAGTGCCATCGAATCCGCACTTTGTAATTAAAGAAAATTTATCAAATCCTTCTTGGCTATATTAATTCATATTTTCCTGCACAATAATAAAAATTTTTATAATTCAAACGCAATATTAATGTGTATAAAATATTAATATACTAAACTACCTGTAAGTAACCATATGAAATAATCCGAGTGGTCAAAAGAAAAGTATTATGAATAAAATCAAACATCATTCTACGAAAGCTAAGAATTTTCGTACAACAAACAACGGTCGCACGAATAACCCTATCTACTATTTAAGGTTTGAGGAGGGGGAGTATGTTTTGGGATGCAAAATATTAGCTTTCCTGTCCTTTCACATTATAAGCAGCGAGATTACGCGGTGCCTCCTAGCAGGCAACGTGTCGTTTGCTAGAATAGATGTAAAACTGAAAAGAATTCTGGGCAAAATGTAATTTCTAGTATTTTTTCTTTTTAATTTTGACTCTGATTTTTGTTTCTTATTATTTTTTATTTCATTTTTCTGGAACTGCTGCGGAACACAGATTGGGAACCGCTGCCCGAAAGAAATCAAGTAGAACAGAGGTTCTCAAACGGTGGTACGCAAGAAAAAAGTAGGTGGTACGCAAAGAAACAAAGTATTTTTAACTATTAAATTCAAAAATCTCGCGATGAAAAAGAACAATTGATAGAACTCTAACTGAAGATTGTACAAATAACACACTTGTTAACTTTTGGCTAAACCGCCCACCCCGAAAAAGAGTTGAAATGCGTATCAAATAAAGCTGTTAAGGGGTATCAGAAACCACTACACCGACAATGTTAAATTGGCCATTTCGATGTACCTTTTCTCAAACTCTGCTGTAGATACAAGCTTGAAATTTTTTCTGTAATTAAAGTATACCTATTTGATTATAGTGAAATGAGCTTTTGAAACATTTTGAATTTTAGAGTAAAATTGTTAGGCATAGTAAAATTTAGCACTTTTCTCACACAAAAAAATTAAAAAATTTTTTTTTCTAAGTTTATTACAAAAAAGCTCAGTAAATATTAGGGAACCTAATAAATAAGCCATAAAAAGTTTGGATACCTGTGAGCAGTAGTTCCTGAGAAAAGGTACATCGAGTATAAAAAATTCACGTTTGGAGAAAAATGCGTTTTTATGTAAAAATCTTCATTGATCAAAGCAGTCGATGACATATTAAAACTAGATTTTTCTACAGTTCTAATTTTCATAAAGATTAAAGAATGAGATTTTTAGAAAGATAAAAGTGTAAAGAATTTGAAAATTCAAAAATCCGAAATCACCATTTTTTGAAGATTTTGGGGTTCCAACACCCCTTAAGTTTTTATTGCCTTTTTGCACAACCTGTTTGTGTGAATAAGGATTTTCTTCCACGTTTTATTTGAAAAAGAAATACAGAACAAAATTAAGATTGGCTCATAATTTACGGTTAAAGTTAAGTAAAATAAGCAAACACAATGAAATTGATCTCTCTTAAACAGGCTCAGATTTCACAGTAGTTTAGAATTTAAGTATTGTAACTTAAATTTTGATAATTAAAATGGTAACCAATTTTTAATCTAATATTATTTTATGTGTGCACATTTAATATAGCTAATAAGTTTCGCAAATGGCAAAAAATATTTTTTAAAAATATTTCTATTGAAACATTGAAAAATAGTTATTGTAAAATGTAGTGGTGGTACTAAAGTTTTTCAATTTTTATTTAGACGGTACGCGTTAGTCAAAACGTCAAGAACCGCTGAACTAGAATATATGGACAATTCTTTTCGACAATGCAAAACAGAGAAAACTGGCAGCGAGAAAGAGGAAGTAATCCCAAAAGACATAGCACTTGTGGTTTAGATTAAAATGTGCTTGTGTGGTAAGTTTTAGACGGAAGTGTTCAACATGTTTTGTCAGCGGCGATGGAGCAAGTAAAAATGAAAGTAGCCACAATAGTGCGTTCTGATGACTATCCTAATAGTAAACAAGTAAGCAGTGATTATGATGTTTAGTTATTCCATCTTTCTCCGGCTGAAATGAAACCTTCTCGAAACCCATAGCTCTCTCTCTTACCATAATACTAGAACCAATATTTCAAATAACGCAAAATGACATTTATTTCCTCATAATTATTTTGTATTAACAAAAGTAATAAAAACGCGCTATACAATTTTCATTCAGAAACATTAATTGCATAGTGTATCCTAAAAGGAAAATTAAACTGATCCAAGAACTGATAGCTGCTTAATTCTCAGGTTTAGGCCATTACTCTTGTACGAAAGTCAGACTTTAGAAACTAAATTCCGGTTCCGTATAGACTCTCGGGCAACTTATTGTCAGCGACTATCACCTCGTTTTAGAAAAACAACTATATTCAGAAAAAAGATTTAAAATAATAATGTAAATTTCAACATAAATGCACACCTCGGCCTTTATAAAACCATCTAGAGCGGCTTGTGGGATTTAAGCTAACACAAAATATCAAATTTAAGGAAGTAACGGTTGGAAATTCACAAATTCTAATCTGAATTTGGAATCAGGATTCTAAACGCAAGCAGCACGGCTAGCAAAAGTTTAAAGCCTATTCATGTAATCCTAAGATCTCTGTGAGAAACATCATGAAGGTGAGAGTCACTTTCAAAAATTCAATTTTTAGCTTCAAGAATTCTGTTATTATATGCATGTTAAACAATTTGCATCATGGTGAGAGCCGACGAAAGTAAGAGTAAACAGTAAAGATAAAAATAACCAGATAACGGTTAATTAACATAAAATCATTATTCATCGGAATTCATAACAGCAATAATCTGTAGAGAAATGACTTGAACAACCATTCAAATTGTAAATTCCTAAAGCCGTATATTATTAAAAGCGAAGAAAAAATACTAATCTATCTATTAATCTCAGAATTGTTTTATTTTTTCTATTGAATTTCAAAAGAACACATAAAATATTATATTGTAAGCTATATTTTCTGTGAATTCTTGACGGACAGAGACATGGAAGATTTCCTCGTCCTTTCAGCATGGGGGAACACCCCACGTATCGTAACTACAAGGCCTGTGTAAAGATCTCCAAAAAAACAGTTTAGTCTATTCATTGCTTTGACAACAAATTAGTACCTAATCTAAATTACCGAAACTTTTATACTTTGCTCAGAAATTAGTCCATTCTCTTCCATTATATTACATATGTATTTGCTACTTTTTAAAATAAAATGGTGAGCTGTTATTCTACTCTTAGAACTATCTTAAATGGTAGTTATAGATATGGAGCTTTTAGACTTGTTTAAAACTGGGAATGGTAGAATACCCTTAAAAGCTAACATCATGTTTATTTATAACATTAGTTAATTATTTATTTTTTAAGTAGTTTAAATTTGATTAATGCATTTTGTCTGTGATTTTAAATAAACGCTTCTTTATCTTTAATTTTATCTTGAAAAGCATGCAAAATCTAAAACAGAATAAGAGAATTAGTCACGATTTCATTAAGGGAAAATCGCGAGAATATTAAAAGACTTTATGCACGATTCACCACTATTCAGATGCACAAAGCAACATTTAATAAAAGCGAATGAGTTCAGTTCGTGCTGTTGTTGTCTTCGATATGTACGAATGGTTAGGTAATTACGTCTGATCGCTCAAACTATTTGTCTAATACACTAGGAAGTGATAAGGTGGGAGGAGTATTGCACGAAATGCGTTTTGTAATTGGATCATAAATAGTAGGGTGGAGTACCTCGCTTTCTTTGAATTGGAGGTAAGAAAGGCAGTTTTTAAAATATCGTGAAAATTCAGCAATACAAAACTAACTTTACTGCAGAGAAACCTGCTTTTCTATGCCATTGCACTTACGAAACTTATCCGGATGTGAAGCACATTAGAGCTTGAACGATCCAGAATAACTGTAATCACATCACATTATTCCAATAATTGGAAAATCCCGATAACTGGAATTTCGTTTATTATGTAGATTAAATACAGTATATTTATTAATTATAATGCAAATAAGGGAATTTTATTTTTCAGTTACTCGTTTTTATTTCAGAAAACATTATACTGAAGAGCCAAAATATTATGACCGCTTTGGCCTACAAAACTGCTGCATCCTTAACCACTTGCGCTAAAAGGACGTGCCACGCACGTCGAGATGCTTTTGTCTCAAACCACGAGTGACGTGAACACCACGTCGATAGGCATTTATCGCAAAAATGAAAATAACGTGGTGCACACGTCGCCTAACAACGAGATTGTTTATTTCTCGAGTTACAGCTCTGGATTGCACTCGCAGACGTGGAGCGGCGTAAAGAGACACTTTACCGCTTCTTATATTGTAGCGCACGGCACCGCAACCGTGAAGTTTAGTCATAGCGCAAGTGGTTAAGAGCCCGAGATGTCTTTACCCAAGAGCAATTTTTAAAGCCTTAATTTTCAACCAATTTTGAAAACATAATTAGAAAGTGTTATGTATTCAAAAGCAAGTTTGGGTGCAATCAAAAGTATATTTCACGTTCATAGAAACAAGTATCTTGGATTGCCTAGCCGTAGGTTGTAAGACAATCCAAGATAGGACCAATGGGGAAAAATTGTGGTGAGATGACTAGACCACCTGCCCAAGGTACAGGAATCTCAGAATATGGTACAGCGAAAGCTTTTATCATTCTTGGTTCTTGCTAGGATAGGGAAGCCTAGCAAGAACTGTTTGTACTTGTGTGTTATTTATCATATCTGTTTATACATATGTTATTTATCATAGCTTCAAATAGGAAAAGATTAACATTAAAACAAAAAATTGATTTAATTCATGTAGCAAAAACTGAAAAGCTCAGCATGAGAGATTTAGGGCAGAAATTTAGAATAAGAAAAACCAAGTAAATCATGTGCTAAAGAATAGAGAAGAAATAAAACTACTATGGATTACTAGTTCAGATGAAGTATCCAAGACTGTATGTTCAGATGAAGTATCCAAGACTGTATGTTCAGATGAAGTATCCAAGACTGTATGTTCAGATGAAGAATCCAAGACTGTATGTTCAGATGAAGAATCCAAGACTGTATGTTCAGATGAAGAATCCAAGACTGTATGTTCAGATGAAGAATCCAAGACTGTATGTTCAGATGAAGAATCCAAGACTGTATGTTCAGATGAAGAATCCAAGACTGTATGTTCAGATGAAGAATCCAAGACTGTATGTTCAGATGAAGAATCCAAGACTGTATGTTCAGATGAAGAATCCAAGACTGTATGTTCAGATGAAGAATCCAAGACTGTATGTTCAGATGAAGAATCCAAGACTGTATGTTCAGATGAAGAATCCAAGACTGTATGTTCAGATGAAGAATCCAAGACTGTATGTTCAGATGAAGAATCCAAGACTGTATGTTCAGATGAAGAATCCAAGACTGTATGTTCAGATGAAGAATCCAAGACTGTATGTTCAGATGAAGAATCCAAGACTGTATGTTCAGATGAAGAATCCAAGACTGTATGTTCAGATGAAGAATCCAAGACTGTATGTTCAGATGAAGAATCCAAGACTGTATGTTCAGATGAAGAATCCAAGACAAGCATGTGAAATTTATACATTAATGTTCGACTGTTTTTATTTCTTGTAAGTACAAACAATATTCCTGTAAATGTAGTAGTATTGCAAGAAAAAGCAAAAGAAGTTGTGGAAAGTCTGGGACTATAAAACTTTAAAGCATCAAATGGTTGGTTAGACAAATTTAAACAAAGCCATAACATTACTTTTGCGACTATTTGTGGTGAAGAAAAATCCGTAGATGTACATGTAACAGACTGGATAGAAATGCTAAATGAAATTTGTGAAGGATGTAAGGCTAAAAACATCTACAGTGCTGATGAAACTGGGTTATTTTATCAAACTTTGCTGAATAAAACTCTATGCTTCAAAGGAGAAAAGTGCTTCCTCAGTTGGTGAAAGCTCCAAGGAACATTACTACGTTAGTTTGTTGTAACACGGAAGGAAAGTTTAAGCAACCACTTGTAACTGAAAACGGCAAAAAAAACCAAGATGCTTCAAGCACATCAATGCAAAATTGCTATCACAATAAAAAATGCATGACGCAAAGCATAATGTTAGAATGTTTGATTGCTCTTGATAAAACAATATCTCAAAAAATAAGAAGATTCTGCTATTGCTATTTCTTAACAATTTGTCAGCCCACCCACCAAATGTAAAATTGAAATCAGTTAAGTTAGTTTTTCCTACACAATGAAACATCAACATTACATCCTTTAGACAAAGGTATAATTAGAAGCTTCAAGGTTTATTGCCTTAAAGACAGAAAATGGCATGTTCTTTGTAAACTTGTCTGCAGAAACAGCGATCAGCTTGCAAAACGTGTCAGTTTATTAAATACCATTAACAAAAGCCGTTAAATCCGTATCACAAATTTGTGTTCAGCACTGCTTTAAGAAAGCAGGCTTTGAAATTCCAATTTTGAGCACCCTCAGTGAAAATACTACTGATGAAATTGAATTGTTTCAGCTTGTCAATGTCAATGGCTGTGCTTACTTGCAAGAGTATTTGGAAATCGATGTATAGGGTATTTCTCCCGCCTCACTAGCATGCCTTCGTGGTGTAGTGGTCAGCATGCTCGGCGCGTATTCAAGAGGTCTGTGGTTCGATTCCCGGCGAGGGCATTGCTCAGTTTTCACGAATTCTGCTTCCGCTCTATAGTGGCACCCGAACTAAAAGAGGTGGTGGATGATGATTCTCCACCACCGGGATTTGGCGATTGGGTTCCATAATCCCCAATCGCTCTTTAAAAGGGGTAGTATATAAGGTATTTCTCTCGCCTTCTTAGCATGCCTTCGTAGTGTAGTGGTCAGCACGCTCGACGCGTAATAAACCCAATATCTCTACAAATGAACTCTTGACTACTGAAGACACTAATGACAACATAAAATCTTTTATTTCAGCTATAGTTAATGATGTGAACCTTAAGAAAATTATATTGGAAAGCAGTGAGGAAGACGAAGAAAAGCCAAAAGAAGAGTGTCATTTAAAAACTATACACATGCTTTAAAATACACCTCCCAATTAAAACAATTCATGATTACTATTGGTGACAGTGAAGGACTTAAGATCATCAGTGATTTTAATATCCACAAGTACCTGCACTTCAGACTTGTGTAATGAATTATTTTCAATAAATTTAAGTAGAAACCTCAGTTCATTTCATACCCTTTTTGCAAACATTTTTTGTAGAGCCATTAGGTTATTTCGAAGCAGGAGACATGAAAAAGGAGCAATGCCCTCACCAGGACTCGAACCACGGATCTCTCGAATACGCGCCGAGTATGCTGACCACTACACCACAAAGGCATGCTAAGAAGCCTTCGTGGCTTCGGGAGAAATACCAAATTCAAATAAATACCTGCGACAATGTTACTAATATATATATCATATATTTAAAGCTCTAGGCTGTCTGAATTTCTAATGAAATTCCATATTTTTAGTATGTACTATCTGAAGAAGAAACACCTCTATTTAAAGGACAAAATATCTCATCCGGTGGGTCTTTCTTATTGGGAGGTACTACTGCATATGTAACTTATCTTTGGGTTAAAATAATAAAATTAATTTCGCCTTTATTTTCAATATTTGTTCACTGAAAAAGTGTTTTTATTATTCACATTTCCAATTTCAGTTTCTCGTAATTTGCTGAAAGTTAAATACCCTTGCATGCAAAATAATAAAATAATTTAAAGAGGAAAATTATTTCATTCGGTTATACATTGTTAATTAAATCTTACTAATGAATGAAAAGTTTCGATTTAATTTCGAGTAAGTAACGTTTATTTATGTAGCTTATTCGTCATTTTTTCTGCGTATTTGATTCTTTTTATTGTTAACTTACAGTTGCTGCGATGTAGGTCACATGTAATTAGAAACATGCTTTATTTAAGAGAATTTCTCATTTGCTTAATATGTGCGTCTTGGTACCTGGAAAATTCGAAGCGAATTCTGGGAGTGCCTTTTGTTTTAAAATGGAATTATTAGTTATTAATATCAGAAATTACTTATATACTTGAACAGAGTTTGAAAAGGTATCATTTCACTTAATGAGTGTCGCCCACGTATACGAGTCACGCGCAAAATTTTCACCAGACCAGTGAACCGTTAATCACATCAAAGCGCATAAGAGTTATCTCTCTAAAATGAAAGATGATTCTGAACATGAACTTTAGGTGAAAATGGATTATTTTGCATTATAATCGTATAAAATTTCGGAAAAAACCCTTTCAGGTCAGTCAGTCCATCTAGCCGCTGGTAAACAAACCTAGAACAAAATACGAGTGGTAGGAAGACTGCTACTTCATTCCGGGTTTGCTTTTTCAAACGGAACCGTATGTTTGAAGCCTCCCGCTCGTAATATCAACATTAACTCGCATTTTACTAAAGGTTTGTTGCACGAAACCTAGAATCTTGCATAAAATAGTGATAAATATGCTGAAGGTGACCCATTAATTTGGGCGCATTTTTTTTAACTTCTTTGAACGAAGTAAAAAGGAAGTATTGTAATCGCGAAAAGTTTCAGGCATCATATTTCAAAGTAAATATCCATTTTCACCGCTATCGAATGTAATTTAACGATGGTTTTGCGTGCCATCTGTATGTAAGGACAGGATAAAGGACTCCTTTTCCCCAAACAATTGTAAAACTAATTTAAAATGAATTCTGAAGAGAATTTTTCGTGGCGTCTGTGCGTACTTACTTATGTACGTATCTCGCATAACTCAAAAACGAGTATTCTCAGAACGTTGAAATTTTGTATATAGGACTGCTACAACATGTGGATGTGCACCTCGTATTTTGGTTGCAATCAGCCGCACCAAAAGTATATAAATATATATGTATATAGTATATATCCACTCTGTTACTCGGCTCATTGATCTCAGTTTCTTTATTTTTATATGTTTGTAAAATGTGCATTTTTTGGTATAAAAATGATTGAATTATATTGTTCTTATCTTCCGGTTAAGGTTTTTATGCCTTTAGTAAATCTGTATGCAATAGTTTTAGAATTATCAACAATTTAAAAGTTGTTTAAGTGCCGCTAAGCCTAATAATGTTTTCCATGGCGGCCATTGCTTGTTTACATTTGAAACAGCAGAATAGTAGATTTGTTGCCAATGTAGAGAAAGTACGCACTGCTCAATAACGCCTTCTTTTATTATTGCGAATTAAATCATGCTTAATCCATTCTGGAATTTATTCGAGGAAATAAGTGTTTTAATATTTACTTCATAATTTTTAATACAGACAATTTGAGTTTTAAGATTTTTGCCTTGTCGCGAAGTGAGAACTGAATTAATTGAAAGAGAAATACTGAATCGTCTGTGAAAAACTATTTCTTTTTTGTTGTTGTTGTTGTTCTTTGCTTAATTTCTTTTATACATCGTTTTCGATTTATTAAAGGATTTGAACAGAACATGTGGCAACGATTACATAATTCTTAAGATGATATAAATTTTGTGCAGTCTGAGTTAAAAAATGAACGAAATATAACGCTGTTAAGTGAACCTAGGGCCAGAGTGTCTTTATGGTAAACAAATATAGTGAATTTTAAAAAGTGCATTTATTCTATCGTGGTTTTTGCGCTATCGACGAAGTGGATTTAATCCAATCCAATAAAATTAAATGAAATACAAGAAAAAATGGGTATAATTTAATATTCCGTACAAGGAAGTCATGTGGTGCACACATCAGATTCTTTAAAACATATACAATCAGCAAATGGTCATATCAGACTGATTTGCACCTTAAGGTACCTACGTTTTGTTTCAGATGCATTTTATATCAAGTTTTCAAGAAAGATAGCTCTTAGCGCTGTACAGCTAACATCGAAAACATTTACACCAAGCACAGCAAGAAGATTAATTCTGAAAGAGAAGAAGTGACTGTAGAACCCCGTAGAGCAATAAGTAGATTGCTTTACAAGCATTCTCTTTCCTCTTTTGAAGTTGGAAAGAATCAATTGAAACTTTTCTAACATGAATGTTCGTCACTGAGACAGAAATACTTCTAAGTTTTAATTCTGATACTACTTGGGAAAGCCAAATCAAAAGTTGGAAGGGTTTGCTTTGAAATTTTACAGTTTATTCTAAAATACAGTCTATAATAGGAAATTCTAAATATTGTCATTCTACTTCGAATTTTTCTCGCAACAACTGTAAGTTTTACTTCTTGTTTAATTTTTTTCGTACAAATGAGTTATAAAAAGCACCTAAAACCAAAGAGTATCTTTTATTTAATAAATGCTGAACTGTCTAGATAAGAGCAATTGGAGTAATGAAACAAACTTCTAGAATATCATCGACGATTTCGCTTAAAAAAAAAAAAAAAGCAAAAATAGGTATTTAAAAATGTTAAAAATTTACGTTTTTAGATACTCTTCTGCTATCGGGACCGGATTCAGGAATGTATGTATGTTTGCGCGTGTGTATGTGGTGGTATACACGCACATTCATATGTACGTTCATGCATATGTTACCGTGAAAGACCGAAATTGGAGAATGTCGACTTTCACAGCAGAATATCAACATTCCCCAAATACGTCGGTGAAAGACCGAATATTTCACTACATTCTTGTATATTCGGACCCTCACCGGTGTATGTCGACAATCACAGATATGCTCTGGTGAAAGTCGAAAAGAGAGGTCATAAAGTGCCATAATAGTTTAAGTTGTTGCAATAAATAAGATTTGAATCACATAATTTGGTAAGTTTTTTATTATTGTTATTTTATTTTCTCATTTAGAACGTACTGTATAATTAAGTAAGTTTTTAACTTCTATTATTTTCCTTTCTGATTTTGAATGTATTGTGTGTTTTAGGTTCTCATGTTCTTAAGTTCTTATTTCAAGTTTCAAGTGCGTTTATTCACGACTGAATTGCGGAGAAGAAAATATAATATTCTTATATGTTCAACATTCACCATTAGTACAAGGTGAATGTCGACATTGACAGGTGTAAGTCAGAAATAAGAGTATTTGGAAAATATTTCGGACATACACCAAGAGACTATGTGAATGTTGACATTCACCGGTGAAAGTCGACATTCTCCAGATTTCGGTGTTTCACCGTAACATATGTACCCGTACATGAACACATACATCCATATATACATGCATGCATTTCTGAACCTGCTTTCGATAACAGAAGAGTATCAATTTTTATTTCAATATCAATACATTTCTGCATAAAAGCATGATATGGACTGGTATGCTATGCATTGTAATATAGTACTTGTAACTGTAATGTATAAATGTTACACAAGCTTATTTTCTTTTTTCTTTTCCTATTGTGGGAGCTTAAAGGGGCATCTGTCGGTGAAGCTTTGAACTAACCTTAATTCTTATTTGGGGAAGGTAAGATTTTTCTCTATCCAAGACTTTCTGCGCAGATAGCGCTTTGAAAACGCCAGTTTGTTGATTAAATATGTATTTTTGTAAAATATCCACATTTTGGGAACCTTTGAATTATGAAAACAATAACTCATTCATTTAAATAATAGTTTAAGTTTAAAAACAGTAACAAAAGATTAAAATTCGAATTGACAAATAAAATAGTGAATCATCATAATAACAGACTTTTACGATTGTTACCGAATCCTAAAATTGGGTATTTCCATTCAGATACAATAAAATAAGAACAAATTTGACGGTTTTCAGTATCATCGGAATCTTTTTTTCCCCTCTGAAAAAACATACACGCTGCGCATTGGAAGCTATGGAAAATATTTTGCTTCGAAATGATGGGTACACATTCGTTCTATTACAAAGCCTTTGAAGGTGTACCTTTTAAGTATCCATTTTAAACGATTTTTTGTGTATTTAGAATCTTGAAAAATTCGGAAAAGTGCTATAATGTGCAAAATGAAGAAAACACGTATTATGGATTTGAATTAATTGATAATGTTTGCAATATTAACTGTCCATCGAAAAACGCGCATTTAAGAACTGGCTTAAAATCTAGAAGTATTAATATTAATTAATTGTTCACAAAATTTTAACTAAGCGAGTAAAATTTTCAAGAATGCCGAAATGTGTTTAAAATTTTATATTCTCTAAATAAAAATTTTATGTTCTCTATAAAAATCTTCACTCATTTTGCTGAGATTAATTCATCAATGTTAGATAAAGTCTGCTTCGTAAGCATACTTCGGAGAGCCTTAATAAGCCTTAAATAAGATAAGGATAGATATTTTATTATTTAGCTACTTATCATTAATTTAATAATTTATTAAATGTTTATTTAAATTTTTAACTTTAATTAAAATGCTTTAATTATTAGTTATTTTACTTATTTATTTCTTCTTTCTTGTCGGCCTTCTATAGCGCTCCGGCACTTCTAATTTTAGAAATTAAGCCCTGATTAAATCAAAAATATTTTCCTCTGTATTTAAATTAAAATTCATTTATTAATGAAACCAGTATTGTGACCATTATCCACTCTTCTCATTTGAGGTTATACTATCATAAAATTTATATTTCTCATGCTTTAATACAGTATGAATTTTATATTTGCATGCCTTAATGTCTTAAATATCAGCATACTATTTTGCATACAACTCGTTTCTAAATTGTATTCTTAGAGTCTAGCCGCACAGCTGCATTAAATCTTAATAAATGGATATTGGTAATTTAACACCAAATCATAGTTTCTTTTTCGAAATGTCAGAATTGAAAGGCCTTGGAACTACGTGTTCCCTATGACGCAAAGTGTCAAACACTAAAAAAGAATTATGTGTACATATCGAATCAAGAAGCTAACGTTCCTTGAACTGTGGGAAAAATTCCTGATGGAGTCATGGATTTAATTACGAAACAGCTGCCTTTGCTAGTCTGGAAGATGAAGAGAAAAATATGTCTATAGTTAGTGCTGCCATCTGTTAGCGGAAATCATGTTCAATATTAAATTTTTCTTACTACCTAATATACATTTTTGGGTAAATAAACAAAAAGTATCAAAGATAAAGTAAAAGTTTGGAATTTTAATGAAAGTATGTAATAGCAGAATGGAAAATATTGCTAGCACAGAAATATTTCAGGAATTTTTTATTATTTTTAAAATAGTCTTGAACCCTCCTGAAAGGCAAATTTTTTAAAATAAATATATAATTAATACTACTGAAAATTTTTTATTTTTTATTTTCACAATTATGTTATATTTTGTATAATGTGTTTATTTTCTTCATAACCAGAAAATTTACATTTTTGATAAGAATGGAGATAATATATTGAAGTGGCGTGCCAGAATTAAAACGTAAAATTAGGCGGGATCATTTATACAAATTTCTATCGATTTCGGAAGAAAAATAATGTAAACTCTTTTTCTGCCATTAATTTAAAGTAATAAAATTTCATAAGAATATTAATAACGTGGACTTTGAAAACTTAAAATTTACTTTCGTGAAAATTCTTTTAGCATACCAAGTGTGACAAAATTATAAATTAAAGACACTAACATATCATAAAATAATATCATTGAATGGCATTTAATGGTGAAAAATCAACTTCGAATTGTTATAACTTATTTATGAACCGACCCTTATGACGTCAAAAATCGAAAGATTTGAAATTAAATATCACGGTCTATTTTTCTCGGACAAGAGTCAAACATTTTGTGTTTCATTTTTTAAAATGAGTGTAAAAGTTTCTTAAATATACCTTATAAGTTTCTTTAAAGCTAGAGGAACGCATCAAAATTAAAATTTCGTAAATTTTACAAAACTGATTACTTTAAATTTAAAAATGCTAAAATGCAAATATTTGGGTTATTTAAATAGATTGTAAGTATTTTTCCAAGTTGAAATTTGTAGCATTTTTGTAATTTGATGCGTATTTTGAAGTCTACTATAAGTATTTTTGCTCATTTTTATTTTAATATATTCTTCATTTTTCTTTTAGAAAAGTGGATTCGAACATTGATCATTTTATTTTATTTCTGTTTAAGGAAATTGTAGTCACAGCTTTTGAATTTTGATTTTTTTGGGCGGCAAATTAAATACTTTGTTATTTTTAATATTTCTGCGAAGATAGTAGCTTGCGTAATCATCACTGATATATTTCGTCAACAATTAGGGCACGCAGCTGCAAGTCCTCTTAAATTTCGAAGAAGCGAATACTTGAAACTGAGACCATAGGAATGAGAGTCAGGTTACATTTGACGATAATGTTTCGAAATGAGTTTTGAAAGTTTATTTTATTAGATAGTTTATTTGGATGTCATATTTAATGAGTATCATAGTTACTGATGTATTTAAAAAAAAATTACATGTGTCTAACTTTAGGAACGCTAACCCGTGTATGTAAAATCATATTTTTGTTTAATGATAGAGAATTTCATGCCTAATTTTTGTCGCTTTCCGTTTTTTAATAAGTGTCATAGCTCCCGAGGTATCTTCAATCATACGTAAAGCGGAACCCTCATTTTTCCTTTCTGTTGAAGCTATTTGACTACGCGAGCTACTCTGTAAGGATTATGTTAATTTTATTAACAGTTAAATTTTAAATTAAAGTTCCTTTCCTGTCAAATTCTTAACTTCAACTTACTACTTCCGGCCAGAACGTAGTTTTGGAATCTTGCTGATTATTTAATGAGGAGGAGCGGTATTTAAACCACGAAGTTACTTACGGAGTCAGTCTCTGATTCTCTCTGAGTTTTGTTAAATCTTATTGGAATAGGAATAATATAAGGTTAGCTACCCTTCTATCTTGTTGTTTCTTGTCACCGAACTCAAGCGATTATTCCCTTATCAGTTCTTAGATTCTCCACTTCCAACATTAACTTAGAATTCCAAGTGAGGAACTCTACAACGCGAATGACTGATTTCTGAGTTAAGCTATCCGCAAGCGCGCTACCCAAATGACAGGATCTGTCGATTGGGTATCCTTTTTCCTTTCTAACTACTTTAGTTTGGGATTTTCATTTGTATTGTAGATAGAAGGGAACACCTGTAGTCAACGATAGCTCTGTTTAAAACCGGACAAATCCACACAATAACATCTTAATCATTTTCAACTAAACCAGTGGTTCTCAACATTTTGACCAACGTGTACCCTCTAAAAAAAGTGAAAACCTTTAGTACCACCACTACAAAGTACTACCACCACCACCACCACCACCACCACCACCACCACCACCACCACCACCACTCTTGAACAAAGCTCAAATCTCATACATTTACGAGTGTTGGCGAAAAAACTCAATCAGGATGTGGGGTTTTTATTTTTTGAATTTAATAGTTAAAAATACTTTGCTTCTTTGCGTACCACTAGTGGTATGTGTACCACCGGTTTAGAACCCCTGCACTAAACCGTCCACTCGTCTTCATACTTGTACAATAAAATTAAGTTTTCTGCTGTTTTTCTTGCTTAATGGGGGAAACTGTTTCGGTTGACGAACAGTCTTCAGGAACAAATTAAATTCGTCAGCTGAGGTTTAACTATACACTGGTGTGCAAAAATTAAGGACGAGACGGTTTTTTCAATATAACTTTGTACAAAAGCTTTCCAAATCAACACATTTAATACCGTAAGATCCCCAATACGTAAGGACATGAGTAATGTAAGCAACACTTACTAAAAGAGAAATCAGAGGGATAAAAAGAAGCTTTATTGAAAAAGTAGCATGGAGCGCAATGCGACTGAGGGCCGAAACATCCCTGTGATGGGTGTCCAGCAAGAAACATCCGGTCTTTAATAGGGGATATGATCTCTCCTGACTGCTAGGCAGGTTTCACAGCGTCTGCCCATGCTGAGAATGAGGGTGTCAATGAGTTGTTGAGGCATTGCTGCCCATTCGTCTTGCAGCGCCAATCGAAGCTCCGGAATCGTTACTGGTGGTAAGGTACGAGCTGCCAAGCGTCTGCCTAGAAAATCCCATACATGCTCGATGCGATTGAGATCCGGAGATCGTACCGGCCAATCCATACGTTCAATATCCTCACTCTCTAAGAGCTGTTCGGCAGCTACTGTGCGATGACATGGTGCATTGTCGTCCATGAAAAGGAACTGCGGACTCATAGCGCCTCTAAAAAGACGCACATATGGAAGAAGAATCTCGTTACAATAACGGGTCCCGTTGACTGAACCTGCGTCGAAGATGTGAAGGTCTGTACGACTACCAAGCATGATACCTCCCCAAACGAGAACACCGCCACCTCCATACCTGTCCCTTTCAATGATGTTCGAGGGATGGTTGCGGCTTCCCCGCTCTCTCCAGATGAGTATGCGATGAGAATCGCTACTCAGACTGAATCTGCTCTCAGCTGTAAAGAGTACTCGTCCCCATTCATTGTCTCTCCAATTCCGGTGTTCCTGGCACCACAGAGAACGCCTTCTCCGATGGGCAGGCGTTAGAGCTACACACCGTACAGGGCGTCGTGCAAACAGACCACCACCGTGCAGTCTTCTGGCCGCGGTAAAACGCTATATCGGTCGTCCAGTCGCCTGTGTCGTGTGTCGAGCGATTTCTCCCGCTGTCTGCCGCCTGTTTCTTCTGGCCTGTAAGGCAATATACCGGTCATCTGCGGGTGTGGTTCCTCGTGGACGACCACTACTAAACCCCCGGATAGCTGTTCCTGTAGTTTGAAATTGTCTCCAAAGTCGTGAAACGAAGCTGTGAGCAATTCCGAACTCTGCAGCCACACTTGTCACACTGCGGCCTTCCTCCAACTTCCCAAAGATTCGACCTCGGGTAAAAGCATCCAGATGTCGTCTAACAGATTGATTATTCGCCATTTCTCGCTGAGGAGGCAACTCGGTGTGATTTTAACTGCTATACGGCGTGCAATCTCTTTGCCAGAAATACTGATCTTACACCGACAACATGCTTTATACTACTCAGACACTCCCCCATTACGTCTATCTGCATATCTGGGCATGTGCTACCGTACATCACCTTACTTAATCTCCTGATTGGTCTTTCTGTCCGCTCTGCCTCTTCGTTCAGCTGATATGCTAATTTTTCGACTTCGGCCTTAATTTTTGCACACCAGTGTATCTCATTTACAATGAAGATGCCTATCATTATATAATATCAAAATCTTTTTATTTAAATTGTTTCTCATCATAAGCTTAATTGCGTTTTAGTACTGGTTAAAGAAATGTAGTAATTATAAAAGATAATTTTTGCATTTTTTAATTATAAAAACTATCCTAGATTAATTTTGAGACATTTTTAAGGATCTAGTTTTGATTTGATTCCTATAAATACATGAAATGAATAGTATAAAAGATGAAATTAACAATAATTTTTTCTTCGTATGGAGAATACATGTATCCATTCAAAGGAAATATTGCACATTTTTTTAGAAAAAATGCGTAATAGGAATTTTACAGAAGTAGCAGAAGTTATGCGAAGAAAGTCTGAGAATGTTTTGAGTGCGGCCATGTTTCCCTCAGTAAGAAAAACGCAAACTTTAACAAATAAATAGCACGCACAAAATTTAGTAAAAAAATAGTAAGGATGTAATATAAATTTAAAAGATGCATTCGCTTGATAAATGAAAGCCAAAATTAATTTTCCTTCGAATTAAGATTTTTAGTTTAACCCTTTGCAGTACAGTGTGTCCGGTCTGGACACACCTAAAATTTCCCTTCTGTACACACAGAAAAATTGAATGGAAAAGGATTTATAGGTTACTATAGGTTACTCTGAACTTTATTTATAGTAGATGGCAGCTCAACACAAACCAGTCCATATATTTTAGCCATGTTTAGTTTAAGACCCTCATTTTTCAAAGAAATCTTCCAGATTTTTTTAGGATATACAAGGAATTGTTTGAAAAAAAAATTTCTGTTATTTTTTAGCTGTTTGCTAATCTTCTTATTCTATATTAGTTTTAAATTTTTATTTCGAATTCTTGCCTAAAATCAAACAGCGAACCCTAGATGTGCCTAGACCGGGCTCACCGATAATCTAGGACAGCCGAGAGTCTGTATTCTTTGTTTCTACGCATCTCATCGGTCAGTCACAAAATGTTACTTGTGTACTACTCTAGGCCTAATTACACTGCCTACCTTTTTTTTTTTTAATCAAAACTCCAATTTTAAAAGGTAGCGTGCCTGAAAGGGTTAAAGGTAATTGGAAAATAAGTTCTTGTCTACCTGGTCTTTGAAGATTTTTGTATAATGAAGTGCCGCTGAATTAAACAGGCAATGTTATGCATATTGTACGCTGCTGACTCATTTTCTGCTCATGTTGCAACACTGCAGCAATGTATATATGTAGCCTTTCGCATTCAATCGTTAACAGTAAGTTGGTGAGTAAAACTCGCGATTTAGAAGTTTTCGATCCAATGACAAATAACAGATTTCTATGATGGGTAATTCAGTTTCAGAGATAGTTTGAGAATCAGTGTTTTCATCACCGGCATCAGAGAATTTCTTTCCGCCCCTTTTTTGACTAGAGAATTTCTCAAAGTAATGTAATAATAAGATTCTTGGATAATAAAAGTGCGTCATTGGGAGAAGACCAAACAAAACTTATTTGAAAAATTATGGGAAATATGCTAATAACATAAAGACTTGAAATGTAGAAGCAGTTTTATGACCAAAAGCTTCAATCAGTGAACGAAGCATGGGAAAACGTGATAAACAGGTCGTAAAAAGGTAGCTGGTTAGCTAGGTAATGAAAAAGTAATTTCCTCTGGGTTTGATGTGTGTATGGTGTGTATTTAATTATGGCAAAGCACACTAGGGCTATCTGCCTAAGGGGAGGGATGCCTTCGTGGAGGACTTTCTAAGGGAAACTGGCTCGTATACACGTTACACATGGGGAAAACCACGAAAACACCCATGTAGCCAGCCCGTTCGCGGGATTCGAACCTCGGACCGCACTACCAGTGTTCAGCGACTTTACCGCTCGGCCGCTGGTGGGCCTGGGTTTGATGAGGAATAACATTTAATCAGAAAGTTTGCCTCTTAAATAAGCTGACATTTTTGAAGTGATCATTACGTTTCGAATTTAGGCGAAACTCAACTAAATGCTTTCTTTTCATATTTTCGATATGTTCTCTGTTCTTTCATTTCAATCTGTTCTTTCATTTTGAAAATAAACAGTTGGTAGTAGTAAGATAAAATAATCATTAACAAGTTCTGAATTCGTTTTTATACGAATAATGCTTCAAAGATTTAACAAAGGGAAACAAAATATTCATGCAATTAGCTTCACAAAAGCATGGAAAAACTGAATAAAATTTCAACATATTTTCAGCTTCTGAATGTGTATGTAAACCAGATTTTCTTTTGTATTTTCTTTTATTTGTTATGTAGAAGTTTAAATAGTTGTATATCATACTTTGAATAGAATTATATTGATCGATTACGAGAAATTTAATTTCATTTTAAATTCATTTTTACTCTAAAAGCAGAAATCTTATCAAAACAGTAAAATAGTTCTTTATAGTCTCAAGTATCAGAGGTTTGCGCTTCCAGAACTATAAATTGACTATTGAGTGAATTATTGAATTTACAGAAAACACACGTGTCCACAGTCCTTCTACGGCCTCTATGTTCACGGCTGTTAGTCGTAGATACATACTTAGAGTTCGCACAAATGGTTTAAATGACGTAAATATTCAGGTTTTGTCATTAAAAAAAAAGTTAACAGATTAAGTGGCGAGCATTACTATGCAAACTGGAATGAAAAGTACTGATCCAATGAAATTTCGTCATTTGAAAGAGATCTTGTTCATCTCGTGGTCTTCGTATTTTAGAAAACGGTGAAAATTTTGGCATATAGTCAACAAAATAGTAACATTACTTACATAAATTAAAAATGCTTCTAGGTTAATTTTTTGTGTGATTATTAGATTATGATTCTAAACTAATCAGTTGTATAAGAATAATGATAATGTATTTTAATTTTTGAAAATTTAGAATTTATTTGTGTGAAAATTTTTCGACGTACCAATTGAAATGAAATTATATAAAGAAAGTTACACACTTAGTAAATCTCAAAAAATATCATTCAGCGATATTGAAAAGCACAAAATCAATATCGTATTATTCTAATTCAATTCTTAATTGACCCTCAAGACAATCCAAAAATGAGGCTAAAAATCCCAAATTTTGAAATTATGTACCTAATGCAATTTTTGTCATACCGGAGTCAAATGTTTGCGTTTTAATTTCTGTAAAGAGTACTAACCCTTTACTAAATCTAATTATAAGAGACCAGGGAATTGTATAAAAAGTGAAATTATGTTATTTTTACAATATTGATTTTAGTTTTAAAATGACATAACGGGAACATTTGTGGTATTACAACATTTTTGTAATAAGAGCAACAGTTCCGAAAAGAAAGGCGGTAAATTTTGTGGACACGATGTAAACGCATGTACATATACGCCTTTGCCCTTTCCTACAATTCTTTTTTATTTGAAACTTTGCTCATTCAAAGCGGCAAATAACACTATATATAATATTTTACATATTTAAAAAAAGTTGCAGCATTATTCTTACTCTATTTTCAAGCGAGAAAGATGCCTAAATGCATTAGGTAAACGTATATTCAAAATTAAAGCTCTTGTTCGGGTTTTTTTTTTTCAGAATTCGATGATTTTTAAGATTTAATTGCAGTACAAATTGCTTTATTTAAATCGTTGTATATATTTATGTATATGAAAAGTAAACAACCATTCAGCGAGTATATCAGGCGCGCCATCTATGAAAAATAAGTGATTTACCTTTAACATTTAAATAAAAATCAAATTTATTGATTTTGAAAAGCGTTTGGCTAAAATCAGCATTCAAAATAATAGCTGAATAATTTGAACCTTTTTCCTGTTTTCAAGTCTGTTCAATGGCGAGTTGAATCAGCGAAACTAAAACGAAAAAAAGCTTTCTCTTCTACCATATATTGTTACGATTAGCCAAGCAAGTGAGATAGAAAGTTACAGGGTTGCCAAAAAGACAGGGAAAAGCAGAGTTGCCACATTTGGAGCTAAATAGCCAGTTTGATAACATTTGGCGACAAAACTGGCGTATGACATAGACTGAGCGAGAACATTCTAGAACGTATTCTTGGCGGTTTTCCTCGAGAATGTTCTCGTAGGTAGGATAAAGCTATATATACCCTGTAAGTAAGCGGAGAGGTGAGTATATTGAGTTCAGTAGTAGTGCCTTGAGTTCAGAGATTAGACCGAGCAATCCGCCGAGTCGGGAGCTATGTGTGTTGCTAATTGTTTCATGGTGTTTGTCGTAGTTTTTCGACGACTGTGTCTTCGTAAATTTCCTGTGTAATACTGACGAATAAATTGCGTTTTTAATTCTTCATCAAGTGTTGTCATCAAGTACTCCAAACCCACGAACCTGTAGAACGCAACAATATTACTGAGCAGCGGATTATTTGACAAATGCCAATCCATTATCCGCGATGAATTCCTTATAATATTTATTGTAGTTCATTCCGAGGTTCGAATCCCGCGAACGGGCTGGCTGCATGGGTGTTTTCGTGGTTTTCCCCATGTGTAACGTGTATACGAGCCAGTTTCCCTTAGAAAGTCCTCCACGAAGGCATCCCTTCCCTTAGGCAGATAGCCCTAGTGTGCTTTGCCATAATTAAATACACCACCACCACTATAATATTTATTTTATTAATGGATAGTGTTACTGTTCTAAAAGCTCGCAGCGGTTAACATGTTTGTGGTACTAATTAGGCTATAGTTGAAAAAAAATGTTAGGTTTCTTATTTTAATGTCATTGCTACATTTTCTAGCTAACTTTGACAGTTCAAAAGGCCATGTATTAGTTTGGTTACACGCATTCCTACATTAAGTTTAAAATAACTTTTGATTAGCTTGCATCTGTTATATAAAAGAACAGCTAATATAATCTTTATGCGTCATTTTATTTTAAAATAATTTGTTTTATTTTGAATTTCTATAGTATTTAGAGAAATTCTGCTCCTCAATTAAAAGGTAAAAATTATTTTATTTCCCCCAGGGCGTCTCCTGTTTTTTGTAGAATTCATATTTAAGCTTACTGCATAAGCAAACATTTGAATTTAAGTCGAAAATTGGTATTTAAAAACTGAGGAATTATGAAAATAAACTAATATGATATTATTCAGAATTTGTTATGTTTTACATTCAATATTGAACGTCAAATGAATTCCAGACCAGTTTGAAAAACTTTAACATAAATTAAATTCACTTTTATTAAATAATAAAATATTTTCAAATATTATCCTGCAAAATTAAACTTTAAAAACTAGTTAAATGAGAGCGAAAGAATTTATATTTCCTAGAAATAAAGATCATATAATATTAAAATCAAATTGCTGTTCACCGACGTAGCAGTTTTATTAAAATTCTTCAGAGCATTTCCTTCGTGAATGAAATTAATAAGTACTCCTCAATAAGTTTTTTTAAAAATTACTTTTGCTGATTTAGGACTGAAAATAAAATTTAATAAATGTGAATTATTAAAGACACTAAAATACCAATTATTAGGTTTAAAACTAAAAGACTATCGTTTATTAAGAAAACACATTTACAATGATTTACTAAGAGGAATTTAATGTTGTTTGTAGCAATATACAGTATCGTTTACAGCAGTGAAGATCAATTAAAATTGATTGTATGTCACCAAATCATAAAATTTACGAGCGACAAAGAGCGAAACTACAAATTCTATTACAATTATTTTCAAAATTAAATTTAATCAAAATTAAAAACAAATATTATAAACGGATTGGAATTTTACTCGGATGCCAATAAGTATACCTTTATTTATAATTTTTAAATCTGAAAATTATTCTTTAATAAAGATTTACAAGTCATTTAGTGAAAACATTTTGTCAAAATTCTTACAGTCTGAGTCACCTTAGTCAAATTTTAGCAATTTAAAATTTTGTTCTACGCAGGATCCAAAATTATGTTTAGATACCCTAAATGAATTCCCCAAACTCCTTGACACAAATTTAAAGAATTTATTAGGTACTGTATATAGGATCTTAAGCCATAAAAATATACTAAAAACTATAATAATAATAAATAAAGCTAAATAATGAAATGAATAAAATAATGCAATAAATAAAACCGAAACAATATGTGATCATGAAAGTTTAGAAAACTGCATATCCTTAAGAACTATATGCATACTTTTGACATTGAGAGAGAGCATGGGATTAACCCTAACTCATATACACAATTCACAGCGTGATTTCATGCTCTCAGTAATTTAGTTAATTACAGTTTGGAAAATTAATTTCCGCTACTCCGTTAAATATGGTCTTCAAAGCATTAAAATCTCTAGGAGCTGAACTTTTCCGTGCAATAGCTCTTTTAATTTTTGAGATTGCCGTTTGTGTAGAGATTTTTCAGGTTTCTTAAGCCATAAAATTTTTCAGGCTGTAATTAATGGTAATACCTGCGTAATTTCAGTGGGCCAGTTATTATCATTATTTGCGTATTGAATTAGGTTTTGAGTTTAGTAACAAATACTATCGTCTCACTAAGTTTGGATAAATTATCTTTTAAATATAATATTACAGCTTATGCTGCCATTATGTCGTTTATTTAAATATTTTATTATCTCTCTTTAAATGTTTTAGTCGAAAGCATAACGTAAAATCTTAGTTCCATACTACAACTAATAAATATTTTATGTTATAAGTATATACCCTAATTCAATTATAAATATATATTCTTATTTGTAGTTTTAAGAGATTTTATAGCTTTAACTCACTATGGTTAAAGTCAAACTTAGGCGACTTAATTTTTTTTCCTTATAACTAATAACTTCTCAGTTACACTCTTCTCATTTATAGGACTCTTGACAATAAAATTTTTTTCAGGCTCCATTACAAAGAATAAGAAAATAATTCTTAAATCATCTCTTATATACGCCGCATTTTGACGCTTGCTCTCAGTTTGTTTAAGATAGAAATTCTTCTGGCGACAGAAAGTGAATTGCAGATACTACTGCAAACGAATTCTGGCATGTCGGGCAGAACTGAGTGGTTTTCTCATAGGTATCCGACTATGCATTTCTATCCTCTGCAATTCTCTGCGCATGGTTCGAGCTGAAATCTGTTGGGAAGAGCATTGGCTGACGATCTGTGTCAGTTAAAGCACAGTAGAGTGTCTGTTCTGCCGTACAATTCGTCGGAGAGGACGCCGATCACTCTCTTGGAAAACTGTGCTGGAACCGCAGTTACGTCTTTTAGAGAAGGATTGTGGGTTCTGATTTCAGGTTTTGAAAACCTTTGATATGGCTGCTTTTGAGAACTCGGTGAGATTTGCGGTCTTCGAAATCGAGACTCCTGCTAAACGGGTCCCAACAATAAGCCCTTTTCCAAATGGTGAAATATCTGTCGTTTTTCCCATTTACTTCATTCATCGTGAAAAGCACTCTTACACCTTACTTATTACTAGCATTCTAATCACGTGTAACCCACGTCATAAAAAATTTACATACTTCATCTCTAAGGGTTTCTAATTCATTGGCCAGTGTGCGTATGTTTCCTATACAAATTTCAAACTATTGCATAGTGCAGCAGCATACTCCTTTTTTTTTTTTTATGACAGAAGCAATTTTTTCTAATTTTCTTCCTCTACCACCTATTTATAATTATTGGCTGGTTGGTAAGGGCTAGCTCGCCTCAAGGAAGAGATGCCTTCGTGAAGGACTTCTAAGAGAAACTGATTCGCATACGCGTTACACATGCGGAAAGCCACGGAGGCGCCAATCTAGCCAAACCGCTGTCCGGAATTCGAACCCGGGACCCAAACTACTACTGTTCTGCAACTTAACCTCTTGGCTGCTGCTGTGCCTGTGATTTTCATTTAAATAAAGTATGAAGTACTAATCTGAAAAACTGATCTAGGGATTTTCCTTTAGTTCATAAGGATTGCTCTGGAAAGAATAAAAGTAATGAGACGAATACCGAGCATTGCGATAACATTACTTTTCGAGAAAGAAAAATTATTTTCAAATAAGCTTGTAACAATGAACTATCTTTCTTTGTCCCTTGTGGAAGCTAAAGAACAAGGAATCTTGGGTTTCCTTAAAGGTTATTTTGTCCCTGACAACAAAGGCTCCTTATCCGCAAAGGTTCTTTGCCCATTTCACGTTTAAAATATCTTCAAAACGATTTTGAAGTTCCGAATCTTAACTTAGAAATCTCTAAAAATTTTGACTGAAATTCTGAAGATTATTTTTATTGACGCCCAGCAGAAGCGTTCATTAAGAAAGTGAAAGTTGTAGTTTCAGTGGTGCCTGAATTAGCAATACCACTCGTGACGGGTTAGGTTCGTATGCCCAACGCTGCATAGAACCAAAACTGCGTAGGATCGACATCGCTTAGGATGGAGACGGTGTCGAACTGACACCGGAACAGGATCGACATCAGCAATGCGATTTGCTGAAACATATGAATACTTTTCTGAGCACACGATCGACACTGCGTAGGGTCGACAGCGGCATGGCATCAACACGGCATAGGAGCTGCACCAGTATGCAATTTACAATGCATAATGTAGCCAAGGATTGCAATTAGAACAGTAGATAATCAAGAGAGGGAAAGTTTGATTAAATTACTGTTTTTAGATAACTTGCTTAGAATCGACAGGGGCATCGGAAAGACACTGTTACTGAGTATTCCGGCAGAGAGCCGGCTTTGTGCAGTGTCGGTCCTATGCGGCATACGGCTCTGAGTGTCACATTGTTTTAGCATGATAGCCAGCCAAATCTGCCGCGGTTTTCAAATAATCAGTAAGCTACGCATTTTTGAAAATTTCTGGAATCGTTTCAATAATTATAGCATATTTAATCCACGACTACTAGATCTTAGATGTTCTAGGAACTCATGTCAATGTATATAAATCCTGCATCACATACATGACTCTAATTAACTACAAGCTAAACGCATGGCTGTTGAATTTTGAACTGTTAGTTATACTTTGAACTGTCACTTAAAAAAAGTTTGTCGAATTATGCTGAGAAAATAAACCTCAAATTTTAAGAATTTTAATTACGCATTTCATTTACGAAATTTTATCTGTATAAGTTTTAAAATATGGCTATATTTTAAAAAACTGCGTAATTTAATTTATTTTTCAATTAATATAGACTGCAAAATTTATTTTATTTAAAAAATATTTTGAAAGCAAGTAATTTTTCTCCTTAAACACTTTCGTATTTTGCTCGGGCGCAGCTTCCGAACCTTTACTAATTCGGCCGTGGGTTGTACGGGCAATCTGATTTTTCTGTTCGTTTTACCGTTTTGTCGGTATCTAATACCGAATTTTTGTATAGAAATCAATTTTGTTCCATCCCGCTTGGTACATAAGCGCGAGTTTGTCTAACTTATTTTGCATGACTTCGTGAAGTTTTTTTTATCTTTCATTTCTCAGCGGTTAGTATATATTTTACTGTTCCCTTCATCACCAGAATCCTGAAGTTGAATCATTCTTTAAAAATTCGGGGATACCAGATTCTTTATTCGTGGATCCCTGGACACGTTGCCATTAAGGGGAATGAATTGGCAGATATTGCAGCTAAAACTGCAACCACAATGTACAATCTTCAGATTCCACTAGCAGACATCAAAGGGTTTGTCAAAAGCAAAATTCTCAGCAAATGGCAGAAGCAATGGGATGACAAAGTATATAACAAGCTGAGAAATGTAAAACCCGCCGTTGGATACTGGCCATGTATGGCTAATAGAAAGGAGGATGTCCTCTTGACTCGACTGAGAATTGGCCATTGTCGCCTGACCCATGAGTATCTTCTGAAGGGAGAAGAGAATCCCAGCTGCCCAAACTGCAATGCAGATCTGACAGTCCATCATATCTTGGTGGAATGCCAGAGTTTTAATTATTTTCGCCAAAAACATTTTAATTGTTCAGAACTGGACTTAGGAAATTTAATTGGAAAAACACATCATCGTAATTTGTTTCTGTTTTTAAAAGATATTGGCTTTTATAATAGACTTTAAGCCTGTTTTTTTTTAAAAGATATCAGCTTTTATCATAGACTGTAATCTGTCTCTTTTTACCCAAGCTAGAAGTTTTTACAAATGACTAATTGCATTGTTACCATTTGTCTGGCGCAGATAACCTTGACAGGTTTTGTGCCAAATTACAATAATCCAATCCATCACGCCCACCAGCGGCCGAGCGGTAAAGACGCTGAACACTGGTAGTTCGGTCCGAGGTTCGAATCCCGCGAACGGGCTGGCTGCATGGGCGTTCTCGTGATTTTCCCCATGTGTAACGTGTATACGAGCCAGTTTCCCTTAGAAAGTCCTCCATGAAAGGCATCCCTCCCCTCAGGCAGATAGCCCTAGCGTGCTTTGCCATAATTAAATACACACACACCAATCCATCACTTCTTTGATGTACAAGTAGTTACAACTTTTTATTAACCATTAAATAATGGCCGATTCAGAAGTTCTTGCGATTCAGACTGTGATTTGGAATCAGAAACTAGAATGCTTTATAAATGAATATGGGAGTCATAAAAGTACTCGAGATAACTTCTATACTGGTGCAAAAAACATCGCGATACGATCTTTTGACCGACTGAAAGGCGTGCAACAGTAAAAGGCAAAGGAAAGGTCTTCCTAGTTGTTTACTATCTCCTACTAAGACTAGCAGAAAGACAATTTTTAGAGGTAATTTTTCCTACAGAAAATAAGAACTAAGACTCTCAGGAAGATGCTACACAATTTCATTCGAGAAAAATGACAGCAGCAAAAGAATTGGGGAAAAAAGACTGTATTTTTATCTGGACTCTGTTGTATGTTTTTGTGATATTCGGCATTTTCAATGTATCACACAAAATCCGGTCTTTGAAAAACAAATGGCGAAGTAAATATAACTGCAGTAACTGCAATATAATGCAACTGTAAAGTAATTTTAATTTTTAGATATACAACTCTAAATATAATTTCCTTTCTAGACGCTTATGAAGAAAAGACACCTTCCAAGTAAAATATTGCTATTTAATTTGCAAAGAGAAAAAAAGGTTGTTCTAAATGCTTAAAAATATTTCAAATGCTAATTTTAATAGCATTTTCATACTTGTAAATGTAATATAAAAAAATGTGAAATAAAATGTGACCTTTTTATTGAATTCAGGATAAAAAATTAAACTGTTTAGCGGATAATATTCTTAGTTCAAAAATTCAAGATATTTCAGATTCGAAAAATTCGAGGATCTTTTTGGGTTCCATTTGAATTCTGAGGAACTGGCTCTGCTATATTTCATTTTATAATATTATATTTATGAAAATTAATTCAAAAATCAATTACTTTACACGAAAAAAGAATTAGTATTTTAATAAGAAATGGAATTTATTTAGCTTGACTTTGAAATCAAGAGATAAGTCAGCTCTATATTTCATCATGTGCTTTTGTCAAAGCTCGATAAATTTTTTAAAACCATAACATAATTCGTAAGAGTAGATCAGTTTACTGAGAGAGGAAAAAATTAATTGGTTTTTCAGTATATCACACAGAAGTTATTTTTTTGACGCATGTAATTGCTGGCGTGTAATTCACAAGAACTTAGAAATGTATTATTAGGAAATATTCTTCCACTGTAATGCCAGAAACAACTTCTAATTCATAACGTTAAGTTCTGCCTGCTGATACTAAGATTGTAGAGTGTTTCTAATAAAATACCGTTTTTTGAAAGTGGTGATACAATGCAGAATACTACGAACTGTATTCGTTGAATTTGTGATGCGTTTAATTTTTGTTGCACCCGATGATGAAACAAAATAAGTTGGCTAACTAAACAAAATGAATTAAAGCATGATTATTAAATATTTTGTACACGTGTCTCGTAAATTAAAATAAACTACGATATATAAATTTTACCAACTAATTCTCGTACAGGAGAAACACTTAACTTGCTTGCTGTGTGTGTCTTTATATGAAGCAGAACTTTCTAAATTATCTGTACAGCAGCGTCTTTTGATGTACAGCAACGTCTTTTGAAACTAAGTTACTTAATGCCTTTTTTATGCCTCTGCAAAAGCCATTAAAGTTGCTAAACTCTTTGAAACTATAGAAACTCTATCCTTTCTTTCCAATAGCATTAAGTGAAGAGTAACAATAGATATTCACAAATTTTAACGAGCCGAACTGCCGCTCTAATCGAAATTAATCGCCATGTAAAAAATTTAAAACAGCATCTCTCGATATTGAAAGTAAAGCATCTCTCAAAGCATTGCCTTCTCGGAAAAGACTTTTAAGGGCTTCGTCCGAGCTAGATATGTATCACTTGGTTCTGATAAGTGGCGGCATGGAGTGCATGAAATAAAGTAATAAGTTAAAAAAAGTATAAGTGATTGCAACGTCACGGAGCGTTTATTAACTATCATTTTCGCGGCTCTCGCTTTTTTGAAAAATGTGCCTATATCTCTGTTCATATTTTTGGAGAGAGGGTAGCCCGCAATAAATTTTAGGAGTATGGGATGCGACATCATTATAAAAGATTTAAAGTTCGTGCCAAAAACCTTCCCTGAATAACAACGTCTTGTCGGACAGGCTTTGCCGAAGCGATAAGTCATAGCTGAACCAAGTTTATGAGGTCTAGATCTATCTGAACGGGCATACTTTTAAGAAGTTCAAATATACGAACGATATTTCAGTAAAATATGCTAGTGGTGTATATTACGAATAGAATTTCATATTCTGGTAGCTGGATTTATGTTTGTGCTTTCTCAACAGTATTTTCGACTTTCAGATCTCGCGTCGATGTAGCATTTTCTGTTACTGTGCATAATTTTATTCGAACATATAACATTCCTGTAAATATTCCTCTCTCATTTAATTAGTTTAATAAATGTTTATTTACATCTCATAATTTATTAATTGTAAAAAAGACTAATATTTTTGCCTTTTTATAGATTAAACACTTCAGAGTCAAAATATTTCTGTTACTTTAGATTCTGTATAATAAAGAATAAAAATGCAAAAAATGCTATCAAAATATGCTATGCGTTATCAAAAGGCTAAATAAGCCTTTTTTAGGTAAACTCTTTTAAGAATTTGTATGTAAAGCCTAAATTAAGAATTGAAATATATTCTTTACATGGTTTTCAAATTTACATAGATTGCTATTTTCAATCAAAATTCATCGACATATGAGTGGTCTTATCTGCTTTACTACAGAAAACCTATAAGTAAAGTTATGCTATCAAAAAAGTACAAAAACGAAAGTTTAAAGGGGGTTTTCGTTCTTCAAGTGCAGGATTTCTCCGACGTATATTATTTTATTTGTTTAATAGTAAATTACAGATAAATTCGCCACTAGGATCTAAGAAGTTGTTATAATCTGCTTTATTTTATAAAACTGCTAGCAGGCAGAATGATGTTTGGTCTACTGTTGATTAGAAAAAACAAGACCTCGAAAATGATCAGGGTAGCGTCTTGGTTACAGCCGAAAACATCGCGGACGAAATCGTCGCGGAGAAAACAACGCAAGGCGAAAACGTCGTGCTACAAAACATCGTGGGAGAAAACATCGCAAAGAGAAAACATCGAAGTTCTAAAACATCGTGGTACAAAACATCGTCGTCGAAAATATCGTGGTAAAAAATAAAGTATCTAAAAATCATCGCATGACGATAACATCGCAGACATGCTTTTTTCAGGCTTTATAACTGTAAATGGATATTCCCATAATGATTTGTGAGCGCAAGTGATGTAAGGAAGGATAATTTTTACTTTCACATTTTTTTATTAACTAATAAATTTTTGCTGAAAAAATAAGAAGGAAACTTAAGCATAGAAAATTAAATGCAACTTAATAGATTATACTTTTTATGAAAAATTACCTGTAAAATCTTTATAAAAATGATTTATTAATGGTCTTTGTTAGTTAACTATGCCGATTTAAAATTCTATTAAGTGCTATAAGTTGCATTAATTTTCTATGCTTAAGTTTTCTTCTTATTTTCTCAGCAAAAATTTAATATTTTTGTTCAGCAAACAATGACTTTCAACATTTATAAGTACTGTACAGTACGCTATATAACGCGTACGTAAAAGTGTTACCGTTTAATTGTAATTAATTAAATCCTCTTTTTCTTTAAAAATAGTTTCAACATACAGTACATGCAGTAACTAAATAAAGTGTGCGTAGCCTCTTTCTTCGGAAAAAATCAAATTATCCAAATTTTTGATTATCCGAATGGGCTCTGGTCCCTATTGATTCGGATAATTGGAGTTCTACTGTAATTACTTATTACTTCGCAAATGCACAGAATATTCCCTTAAATGACTACACGAGTTGTAAGTAGTTGCATTGTAGATGTTTAACATCCGACAAGAAATCCACCGCATCTCGTAGAGTTGGCAAGATTTAAGAAAGAAATCATCAGACAAAGATTTACAGAAAGTCACTGTTTAGATATTAATGCAAAACTGTTACAGACTGGATAGAAATAATTTTAGTACAAAAAGCATACATAATTAGCTACAATCCGAGCCTGAAAGAAGAACTTCCTACATTAATGTTATTAACATGACTCAATTTATGCAATGAGGGGCTTTATCTATACCCTTACCAATGCCGTTTTTCGAATGATTATTTAATATTTCTTTACATTTTGTTGGATGAATCATTATGCAAATAAAGAGATTATCAAATAGTCTTCTTTGTAACTTTATTTTTAAGGAAAGGTAGTTAAAAGCACTGAACTACACAGCCAAAGTTTTTAAGATTTCTATTCTTATTATTTACTTAGAGAATATTTTTCAAAAATAAAATAAATTATAAATTAAAAAAAATATCGGTTTACCTTTATTTCACACACCATTCTTTGAGTTATTTAGCAAATATTTAGCAGTTTTGGTTTAAAAGTTATTTATTTTAGTGATTACTTGAGCTAAATGATAAATTTTTACATTTTGCTGACTACAAATTTTATTTTTGGCTTTTTCATTTCGATGAATAACAACAAAAGCGTTTCTCCATCTTTAGAGAGACTGTGCGAAATATTAAATATATAAAAAGCTGTGTATAAAAATTTTGGATACCACTTACTCTCCAACACGAAGCCGTTTAATAAATTTATATTCAAAAATAAGCAGCACGAACAAAGACGCTGTTTCTTAATAAAACATCCCAAAATGAAATTAATCAGAAAAAAAATAACAAATAAGAAGGCGCATGTTTTTTATTAAATAACCGCATCGAAATTATTCCACAAAAGTTAAATATAACCTCGAAGCAAAAATTTCATAAATATCACATACGAAGCAACCTGCAGGCTGCTCAATAAAGATATTAAAATTTCGCTCTTAATAGCAGCGTTTCGAAGGTATTGTATACACCGGAGGGGGAAAAACTTTTTTCTGTTTAGTGTTCCTTTCCTTGAAAGATTTTTCTGATTTTATACTTTTTATATTAGAGATGCGTTGGACTTGGCTAAATTTTTGCTTGTTAGCGGAAAGAAAACTGCCAAAACATAAATATTAATGGAGGAATAAAGGCTAATCTGCATCGCTTAAAAAACCTTGCGGCTTTCTTTTATGTCGAGGTAGCAGATGTTGTAACAAAGAGCATTTCGTTTTCACATTTTCGTGGTAGCTAAAGTTCAACCGGAAGCAGTCTCGAGAGCAGAGTAAAGGCAAGAAACATGTCGGCAGATGCTTTTAGAGCACTCCAATTTAAAGTAACTGAGCTTTCTTTGAATGTAAAGTCGGGGAAAATTGCGAGCGTGTTGCTGAGTTTATGCTCATAGGATGTTTCGAAACAATCATTCCTGCCGAAAATCATGGCAATTCCCGCGAGGAAATTTCCTCGCTGAATATTTATTTTATTTTATTTTACTTTATTTCTCATTTGTGCATTTGAGGGATTGTTTATATATTGCCTGATAGCTTTCTAGAAGAAAATGCTTATTTAAAGAATAATGCTGGTTTATTTATGTAGACAGTTGTTAGAATATGCAAGAAATTAAGAGATATTTCAAATTACCCATTTTTTAGAAACGTATTCTTAGGAAGAAAATATTAATAATAATATTCCCTAGACTGCGTCATTTCTAGAAAATTTCATATCATAAGACCTTTACATAACGATGATGACGTAGCTAATTCGAAACTTGGAATTTCCTGAGCGGAAATATTTCTCTTAATAAGAAATTAATTTATAGTTTTGCATAAATACTCACTTGCTTCCTGCACCTCTGCCAAAAAAAAAAAAAAAAAAAAACTGCTGCTAGCTGCTCCTCTTCTTACCGCAAAGCTATTAAAAATGTCAACGCTTTGAATCAGGTACGATAAGAGTGTCAAGTAAATTGTGACCACACATGATTTGAAATATAAATGAATATTTAATTTGCCTCGCTGCTATGTTTGCTCTCCATTATGGATCAACGTCTATGTAATAAATATTTCCTACAACATTACATCTGAGTCTGCTTCATTACATTTATATGTATTCCCCCCCCACACATAGATTTAAAAATTTGCTTTCCTCTGTAATACGTTTCATGCATATACATTGCAAATGAGCTGTAACCGAGGCAAGATTAAAAGATACATTTCTAAAGAAAACCACACTTTAAAACTCCCATATTCGAAGCAGAATAAATAAGATTGAGAAGGGAAATTTTTCAAGTATTCCAAATCAATGGTATAGTTATGGAATATTATATAAATTCAATGAAACGGACGTGAGTTTTCTTAAATATTTCTTTTTATGCAAAAATACTTGGATTATAAATTATAAGCAATTTTCTAAATGTATTTAAACGGAAAATTAAATAGGACAATTCCCACTTTGTTAAGTTTAAAAATTTTAAATTTAAGTTGGAACTAAATTTGCATATCCGGAGTTCTGAGAGTTCTATATTCTATTTAGATCGTTTAAGGAAAAGATCTTTGTGAAACATCATTTAGAAAACATCGGAAATGTAGGATAGTAATTCAAAACTGTATAAGACCATTAAATTTTCTTTAAAACAAATTACTTAGAAAGTCCTCCACGAAGGCATCCCTCCCCTTAGGCAGATAGCCCTAGTATGCTTTGCCATAATTAAGTAAACCAAACCAAACTTTAAAACAAATTATATCATTTAAAATGAGTCGACTACTATTATTTATATCAATGGCGACCAACATATGTTTATACATAAGAGGGTGCAGCGGATCACACAAAGCTAAGAAATTCATGTATGCGGTTCCCCACAGGTCGAAGTGCTCGAGCTGTTACGAGGTGTGAAGCGAAAGTCTCTGACTCTGCAGTAGAAATAATTCATTCAATTACGGCTTTACTTGACTTGACAAGATTCAAAATTTCCAGACCAGTGTCAAGGTAGTTTAACGATCTGCATTGTGTCTGTTACCGAAGCCTCAAGATTTTAGGGAGGTTGACGGACTGTTGATCCGTTCACTCCTCTGATATCGTTTCAACATTAATGAATCAGATGGCGTACAATACAACCAAAAAATTAAAATAACATGACTAATTCAGTCCGCAAACTGTTTTAGAGAAGACAAAAATCTCGGAATGCACCTAAACTCTCTAGTAGAGAGGATTTGTCACTAACAAGATCCTTATGTAATGAGGACAATAACCTACAATTATCATTTCTATTATAATCTGCCTTCGCCTCCAATTTCCTAGTCAACACTTCTACGCAATCAAAATTACTGCTCCTGAAAATACTATTACAAATGTAGAGAGGAAGTAAGAAGTGATAGCACATGCCCGACATCCGCTTAGGTAATACTCCCTCAAAATTTTTATCTTTTATTTTAATTTTGTTAGTCAGCTATAGTCATGAAACTGGCTTGGTTTATTGTATACGTTTTCATACGAGCCACGATCCTCTGACCATAATTTAGCACAGAAGTGCTACCACACGCAACACACAAACACATATTTTTTCCATAATTTTAGACTATTTTGTAACAAGTTTTTTCCTTTCTTCTTCTTGTAGAGTATATTCATTTCTAGTTTCCAAATTTCTCGCAAAGACTTTAACTTGATCATACAAATTTTTTTTGTCATAAATTTTAATTTTGTAGAATTTTGTATTTTTATAAAAAACACTTTGATACAATGTACAATGCCAAAAACCAGTTACCTTTTATTAGGCAGCGGTGGTTTTTTGATATTTTGTACCTAGCACCCCCCAACCATCAGCAAGCTAGTCACGCTGATCGGTTGGCGAGGAGATGCCAAAACGTTTGATTCAAAGTGTTAATGTCTTATCGTATCATATCATTATTTATATTGAATTGTATCGTAATGTTTTGTATTGAAATTTTAATCTATTTTCAAACATGTCAATATATTGTTAATTACCTACGATGAGAAGAAGGAATGCATATAATACATTATTTATAAATTGTATATCTTCTAAGCTTTATATGAAAAAAAATTTTTAAATATCTTCTATTCAAAAATTATTATTGAATCATATTTATTGGAAAACGTGCATAATATTTGTGAACTTATTAGTCCCCAAGATGAAAATAAGCTGGACTTGCTCGCGTCAAGAGGCTTTAAAAAGTATTTCATTCGACCTCAATTATTTTTATGAAAGGACTTTAAAAACAAAATTTCATTTTCAGTGGACATTTTGCGAAAACTTAAGGACTTTTATGTTTGTAATTTATTTCTTCTTCTTCTTCCATATAAAATTTAGTTATATTTTTATCTATAAATCATTGTAAAATTGTATACTTCAAAAGCTTTATAATTTTATGAGAAAAGATCATGATTTATGATAGGACATAGTTAAAGCCTATAAGCTATGTCCTGGATGTTTCTTCATGTCTTTCCTCATACTTCCTACTTTACTAATCTACTAATGCTTTGCTCACCCGGCCTCTTGGTTTTTAGGAGGGGGGGGGAAGATGTAAAATATAAAAAATACCATGGCTTTGCTCTACGCGAACCAGCGACCTTCAATTAATTTTCTGCAATTTAGGATCTTCTCCCTAGAACAGTACCTTCTAGAATTTGCTAGCCTATTACGTAACCTGCTATAAATAACGAATGCGCGCCATTTTGCGTCAGAAGCTCGCCTCTCCTCCTGTGCTATACATCTCGCTGCTATTTGATCCATCTTTCCTTTGTTAGAAATAGTAATGACGCATAAACTTTAAATTCAGTCGTACTTGGTTTAAACTACTATTGAATGTCATTTAGAGAATTTCATTTGAAGTAAAGCATGATCTGCGGTAAACATTGAATTAAAGCTATGAAATAAAGATGTACCATTAAAAACTAAATCAACTTGCCTCGTCATTTTGGATTAGCCTTACCACTCTGCAACAACCATGCCTGAACTTTGATGCCAAGCTTCATCGCGACTGCCGAAATATCACCATCTCTATATAGAAAAATTCTCCACCAATGGCCGAAGAGTTAAATATGCTGGGTGCTGGGAGTTCGATTCGGGCTCGTTCCCAGGAGAGCGGAATTAGATGCATGGTTGAGTTTCACGGATTTGCCTATATGTAACGTGAATACGAGCAAGTTTCTCTAGAAATTCATCAACAAAAGCATCCCTTCCTTTAGGCAGATAGCCCTGCTGAACTTTGCCATATTGAGTTAACCAGCCAGCTGTATAGAATGTTTAACTCAAAACACATTTTTCCACCTCAGCGGAAGAGAGAAAAATTTAAATAATGGCACGAGATATTTATTCATTGCCGATTTCGTACGATCTGTAAATCTTTCAGGCTAGAAATATGATGTTTAACAACAGTGCAATCCAATATACTTATTAACAATTTCATTGATAGCAATAGTGTTAATAAAATGTCTGCTCTTTGAACGACGAATTTTGATTTCTAAATATTAGCATCGACGTTTTTTTTTATATTTAACATGTGGTATTCATATAAAAACAAGAGAAAGAAACATAATAACAGAGATATTTTAAAAATAAGGAGCTTAGTTACTTGTTTGTAAAAATGTTTTTTCGTGTAATAAAATCTTATATTCCATGATCATATATTACCGGAAGTTTACATATCACATATTTCTGCATCTCTGATAAGTCTACATAACATCAAAACGATACGTTCCCATAGGCCACCCACCATATAGTCACCAATGATTTATATAGTCTTCCTCTTGCGAGCAGTAAATACGAGCCAATTTTCCTTGGGAAATCCTTAATGAAGGCATCCTTTCACGTAATCAAACCACTTTCATGTGCTCTGAAATACATTGAGTTAAAAAAATATACTACAGTTTATAAAACAAACAGATTATCTTTATCTTCTGTTGAGAGGAAAATATTTTCGAACTACAGTTTAAAAGAATTTTTAAATAATTTTTCCCATAAGTAATGGGAAGTAAAGAAAGCCGTGTAGCATCAGGTAAGTTTAATTAAAACCCATTTTTGCAGTACGCTATTGTGTTACGTTAGGTTAAGTTATTTCAATACGGCAAAACCCGCGATGCCTATCTGCCTAAGGAAAGGGAGGCTTTGTGCTCGACTTTAAGGAAATTGCTCCATATTCACTGACTTTCGTGGAGAAAACCAAGAAGAGTAGACATGCAGCCCATTCGGTTGGGTTCGAACCCAGGTTGAACTACCAGGATTTAGCGGTCTTAACCACTCGGACACTGGTGTGGCTATATTTTAAAAGATGATCATTGGATGACATTTAAATTACACTTGGAAGCTTGATTCGTAGGTCTTCTTTAACGTATGATTAGTATTTTTTTAAATGATGATATTCTTTTCTAAAACGATTAATAATTTTGTCCTAAACAATGGTGTCACGTGAGAAGCCTATCTTTAAAAATTAAAAAAATTAATCAGCGCAAATAAGAAAAGCTAATATTTATATCAAATTTCAGTGCCTCACAATTCGAAACCGAAAATTGACTAAATGCAGTTTACACGTTCTCGGCATATTACCATAAACTATTACCATCCTAAAATGTTTTCTAAAATGTCATAGCATAGGGGAGTAGTCATATTTAATCTGTTATTTTTTATACCTTTTTAACTGTCAAAGATAGTGAAAGTGAGTTGGATTTCTCTAGTATTATATATATATATGTGTGTGTGTGTGTCTTAGAATTATGTTGTTTCTTAAGGCACATATTCGGAGATGAAGGCTTCTAAATCCTTTCGATGCAAAGTGATTACATGTCTCAGACTTGATTTACATATTTTGAACTTCGAATAACGGTGTGATTAGGAATTGAACATAGAAATGGAGTCATCAATTTAGCTTTCCGAACTAGGCGAAACATTTTGGTCTTTCCCCGTCTGGGTACGGGCGGTAAAAACACCTAAAATAAATTTGCATGTCTGAGCCATTTTCACTTCTTGGCTATTTGTATTCAAAAGGGGTTCATCCAAGCCAATGCGCAGTGCAAAACACGGAAGAAGCACGTTTCAAGAAATGATTACCATAGCATCCAGTCCGCTCCTTTCAGAAGAAGGTATCGAAACTGGCAGTTTAGTTTCATGGTTGGAAGATGCCGTCTAAAGGAATTCTAGAAACAACTGTTGTTTTATTATTTTTCTTTACCTCTGTACTCAACTTTATGCAACCCTCTCTTTTACGACCCTCCTCTGGTTTCTTCCTAGCTTTGGACAACTGTTTTTAATCTTAACGTTCGGAGGAAAATGCCGTAAAAATTTCGCTTTCGATCTATCACTTCCTTCTCGCGTTTCATCGGATGCGTTATAGAGTTCTAGTCTCTTTCGCCTGCTAAATTAAACATGAAGACAACGTTCTATTGCTGCCGACATTTTTATTTTTCTGGATCTGTTTCTTACGCTTATTTCGAATCCCGGAACGGTATCCTGTATGCATATAGACGCAGCAGGATGTAATACCTTTTCGTATTTGCTCCATAGCGAATATTTGATCTCATTTTCAATCCTTGTTTGATTTTTCTACCCTATTGAGATGCCAACAAAAAAGTTTATTGCTTGGGGATGCTCTCTGTCTGCGCATTGTAATGTGGCGGTTTTATGTTAGAGTTTCGCATAGCTATATACAGTAAATGCAGATGCTGCACAGAATCTTAGAAAATAGGAACTAAATCCAGCAATATTCACACGAGTGCTATAAATTTTAAGGCTTAATGGCTAAAACTATGTAGATGCTAATTTTGGCTCATAAATAGTATGCACATAAATAATTTTTAGTTATCAATATGTACTTTACATTTATATTTCTTGACCCATCAAAAGAGAGCAATTAGTTTCGTGCAGAAATAATGCATTCGAGATACTAATGAATAATAGTATAAAGCATGTTCTTAGCTGCTATAAAATAAAGGTTGTATTGTTATCTTCAAACAATGATTAAAAGAGAAACAGTAAATAATGTTAAGCTACTGCGTTAGATCAACGATATAGTATATATAAAGCTTACTCTTCTTTATTTTCATCAAATTTTATATTAGCTTATTTCTATGTATCTGTATAATTTAAAATTTAGAATGTTAAAACGAACCTCGTTTACATGTATTTTATTGCTTCATCTTTTTAATGCGTACACTTTAAAAGCATGCCCATTCAAAACATAGCTTTATAATGGGTATCTATTTTGTCCTGGGTTTTTACCTTTAATCCATATTTTTTGGATTTAAATCCATATTCATCTGGTATGCCATTTGCAATAATGTGATGTAAGGCCGTATTAAGCGTTACCAGCATACACTCTAAGCATTTTAATTTATAAATCAGCATTTAATGTCAAATTAGACTACAGTTTATTTTTAGAAGGGTTTTATCAGTTAAAATAGTAACTATAATTGCTGATAGAGGCTTTAGAATTTCCTCTTTTATTGCATGCAATCACAAATTCTTTTCACGACATCTAGGTGCACTTGTAAACCTTTTACTCTGTATGAAGCTTTACTAAACATTTCTGCAAGATCTTATGGACAGCATAATGTGACCTATCTAACACCTGTGCTATATGGCGCATACTAGCGTTGGCCTTTGAACCACAAACTCTTTCCCCACTTCTATAGAAAAGTGTTTTTTTCACTTCCAGGACGAATAGCCAATGATCCTGTTGTTTCAAATTTCATTACAATTTTTCGGAGTGCATTAGAAGTGAATAGAGTTGCTTGAAGCGCCTTTAAATTCCGAAATGTCCATAAAGCAGTTGATGCGAAATCTGTGTTTTGATAAAAGAATAAAATAAAGTCTTGCAAATTATGAAGGTCTTTGTGAGTGGCGCCCACACAGAAAATGCGTTTTTCACGAATACTTGAAGGTTTTTAAACAGTTTTTTCGTGGAAATAAAATATCTGCATGTATACATTTTTTTTGCTAAGAGACTTTTCCATCTATTTATTGTGCCATTCACAATGTTTCACATTTTTCTGATTAACGGTTACGGCTATAGGCAGCTCAGAAATAAAAACTCTACTTATAAACGGTATTTTACTTTAATTACTTTTAGATAATCAGTGACATTCATTATTTTATAAGCACCCTTTGATAATATTCGATTTATTACGTGGTGAGAAAGGACTTTTTGAAAGTGACTATAAAAATCATAAATTGATGAAGATCCTATATATTCTATTCTACTATCTACTTTTACATTGTTGTTGCAAAATATAAACCCTTTCCTATCGCATGCACAAGCATATGTTACACTTCGAAAACATGCTTTCAGAAGTCATTTTCGATCGTCAGCGGTCAAGCTATGCAACCTTGTACCAAAAAGTCCATTATTAACGAAACCAAAAAGCGAAGAGTATGTTGGATGATAATCAAAGTTCAAACGGAATTTTGTATTCATTTATTCTTTCATTACAATTTATATTCATGTAAATTTTCAAAGTATACAGCTTCAACATTATAACTTCTATTTAAGAGTATCAACAAGAGCTCTGAAAAAAATTAAAGTGCAGGTAGGTACCTGCACTTTAACTCACAGATACAGTTCTTTATTTCAGCTAAAACTAAATAACGTAACATTTAGCACTTGATGAAAAAAAAGTGTATAAAACGCTTCAACCATTTTAATAGCTTGAAACACAGTCTAATTGAGGTTGAATTTGATTTTTACGAAGACGCGCCTTTTCTTGCAAAAAAATGAGGACCCGGATATCTTATTATGAAATTAATTACAGCAGTATAATTCTAAAACCTGATTTGAAATTCTGCATTGTTTGTTTCTTGCCTTGCCGATTATTGCTTGTTTTAAAAATGAATCTTTCGAAAAATTCTGAAATTTCTGTAGTTAGCTTTTACAAAGTTAAATGCATTAAATTTCAGTATAATGCAACTAGAAATAACACAGTTATAGGTAAATAAAATAAATAGGTAAACTTATTATCTACAAATTAATTATCTCGAATTTCCATATATGGTTAATAGCCTTCTTTTTTCTTATTATACTAAACAAACTTTACAAGAGGGAATGTTAATTTAATAAGTAATTATATGTTAAATATATCAAGCTGCGACAATTGTATTCAAGGGTTTAGACCAATACTGAAAAAAACCCAGACGTAAAAGTTAAAACTACAAAGTTTGTGTAAGGAAATTATTTATAGAAATAGAAAGTCCAATTTATGAACGTCATTATAAATACACAGGGATTTATTTTCTTTAAACTGTTTAAGTAATCTACTTGAAGTTTAATGTTTAGTTTTTTAATTTCTAGTGATATTTTCTATTTACTTTATTATTATTTTAATTCATAGTTAGTTATAAGAAAAAATGCTCAAAATTCTTAATCTCAATTTTCCATCTGATATTTGCATACAATCGTTTTTTGAAATCTCTGTTTACCCTCTATTTTCTTTCCTTAAAAATTAACTTCAAAGAGTTTTTCTGGCTCTTAAAAGTAATTAGGAACGCTGTAAATTAGGAGTTATAGCTTTAAAACAGATACATTTGGGATATCTTAAAACCGCGAAGAAAGAAAGAAGTAAACATTTCCAGAACTATTCCTAGGAGGAAAAAAATTTACAAAATCTATTGACTTATAAAGCTCGCATATCGAAATTTACTTTTAATAATTGCCGGATGCATTTTTGAGAATGAAAATTATTAAATTTGTTTACATTGAAAGAAATGCTCAACAGATTCTAATGAAAAGTATTAAAATAGAAAATACAAATTTAATAATATCTTAATGGTGATCAATCACTGCAAAGTTAGCAAGCTAGTTTGATTACTCTTCAAAAGGAAAGCTAGTTTGAAACCCAAGTGATTAGAATTTCAGCGTTTTCGTAAATAATAAAGAAAATTAAAGCAGGGAATTTGCTGAAGATAGAAATTCTTAATGAGTTTTCTGTTAGATAATTTATTTGAGTGGAACTTGGAAAAGCAAATGAGAAAGCAGAGAAAGAAAAGCACTCTAAATATATAAATAACTAAATCATTTAAATTCTCCCTTTCGATTACTAGATGTTAATCTGTTAAAATATTTTTGAAGAAGCGCAAATATTTCATCGTTTATATACCATGAATGAATAAAATTTATAAAAGCCATGGTATATTGATAATGTATATCAGTGTTTTCAAACTTTTGAGAGTCATCCGCCCTTGCTTGAACTATTTCTTTGCTGCACGTCTGCTCGTATATATGTAAATTTAATTAATGCTTTAGAATTATACTTAAAGTTATATAAATATATCTAACTATAAATTAATTAATTATCTTTAACAATATGAGCTTATTTATTATCTATTATTTCTTTGCAAGAAGTTACCAATGCAATCAAGTCAATTACAATCAAGTCTTTTAACACATCAATTTCTTTGATAAAAATTACATATACTTTGAGTTATATAGTAATAATTTTATTAATATAGCGATCGTATTAATATTAATAATACTCTTTTAGTTTGGAATGGATAAATTTGGTTAATAGGTAATAATATAATAATAAAACATAACTAATAATACTGACCAGGTATCTTTGTTTCTCGCACCGTGAATATTCGATATTCTTTTCGAATATATGCCCTGAAAATTCTGTTTTTTCCACGTGAAATTAAAATGTCAAAAACTATTGAAAATATATACATAAAACTCAGATACTGGATATTAAATTATGTGACTGATTAATTAGGTTTCACCATCTGATATCATCTTCATTGTCTGAAACTGAAATGTGTTTAAGAAGTTATTGCAATTACTGCCTCCTGTTCACAACTAGTACAAATTTTTAAAAACATGGTTTTTCAAAGCAGAAAATATTAAATATAGCTCAGAATGCGTTTAGCAAAGTTTTATCTAATCGAGACTTAATAATAGGTTTATTTAGATTAATTTAGTTTTGGAAGAGGACTTAAAAACGCAAAGATAAATCAAATCAGATCATTCGAAGAAGTTATGTTTTCACACACGCTCACTAATGTTTCCAAAAGCTCTGAAACCTAACAAAATTACAAATTCGTCAGCGATTTCTCGTCTGTTTGCTAAACGTAATTTCAGACTCCAAGGAAGTCTTAAATTCTTTTCATTCTTATTACAACTGAATATATTTTTACAGCTTTACGAATACATTTTCATCTCGGAATAATTGAGATAGAAGACTAAATCCTCTCTTCAATTATAAAAGAACGCGCTATATCTTACGTTAGTATCATGTTAACAACAAACGTAGGTGATTCTCCTTCTAGGAATCTAGTTAGATCAGAAAGGAAGTATGAAAATATTTGCGTTAATTAGCATAAATTAAAAGATACGTTTGCAAGGTTTATTTTAATCCTAATGTAAAAATATGCCCTATAGTTTTACTGCTTCTTCTACTCTACCAGAATATGTAAGTGGGAGGAGTTCTAAATAGAAGTATGGAAAGTAAGTTTAAGAGAAAGTTATGGTACCATAAGCTGCGCGTAGTGTAGTACCTCTGAGCATGTTCAACATTAACGCTACTGTTACTGGTTGTTAAGCTTTCTTTGCCGCACAACCGGTGGTTAGCGTCGCTTACTGCCGTGTCGAAGGTCCCAGATTCGAATACCGAAGAAGGCATGGATGTTTGTAAATGTATAGTGTCGGTGTGGCATGGCACTCTAAATATACTGAGAGGGAAGAGGGGTGATGGAGACCATAGGACTCGTCCCCCCCGGGATGCTCTCCATCAAAACTGGGGGCGGAACTAAACCAATTCGCACTGTCACCTGTTAGGTGCTGAAGACTGTTGCCAACGGCAGGCGTAATCTAGCGCTCCTTGCCACGAGGAATTTCGTGAGCTTGGGCTCACTACGTAAGGCAAGTGAGCATAAGCAACAACAACACAAGTTTTCTTTCCTTGAAAAATTTGTAAATAGCGTTGGAATAGCAGACTCAGGTGGCTAAGTTCTAAATTTAAACGTTTGACTGATTTGTAAATCAAGAAGCAGAATTCTGTTAGCTGTGTCATTTTTTGTGCTTTGTGTGCATTGCACAAAATAAATATTTAGTTATTTTATATTCTTATATTGACTTGGATTTCTGTAGCTGACATGTAAGGACAGGAAAGGACTACGTACGGTAGTGTAGAAGGATGGATGTAAATCAAATTGTCTGTAACCTTACATACTGATGAGAGTGTATTTTGAAATATATTAACAGCGTTTTATTAGCAAATGGAACTCCCAAGAAAAAAACAAAAAGCTCATCCTCATTATATTTCCTGTAGTTTCATATTCTAATAGCAAGTTCTTGAATTTGACAAATCAGAAGTATATTTTACGGAGTAATTGGGGGCATTCAAGTTTGACGTACTGAGTTTTGAACTTCAGATTCTCATTGAAAGCAAAGAGTTGTTATAATCACATTTACAGTTCGGAAAGAGTATGCTACAAATAATTACTTTCGGTACCAGGTTTTTTCTTCCAGTATTTTATTTATTAAGTAGCAAATGAAAACCTTCAGTAATGTAATTACCAAAAATAATTACTAAAGAATTTTAGAAAGGCAGTCCTTTTCATTTAAATATACTTTAACATTCGTTTCAAGTAGCATGACATTGCAAGGTACAGCTAAAATTAATCCAGATGCAAGATTTTTATTGAAAAATCTATTATTTCAAAATTCTGTGGTCTTAACGGTTATGACAGAAAAGCTGCTTTAAGTTGCATTGTGTATTCTGTCCAGTAGAAATTATACACACGTTATTTTAGATGGTTAAAGAATGTAATGATAATTTCATACAGTTGTGTGATGTAATATAATATGTTTACATTTGTAAGGGCGATTAACTTAACTAGCCGTGACAAACTGGCGGCCAGCGAATATATTTCCCTTAAATTACTATTATTATGATATTAGTAATTATTATGAAAAGAATGTGAAGAAAGGTTTAAGATTTTAATAATTTGGAATTTTACATTATTTTCATTACCATTAAAATGAACATATGTAGCTTCTCAGAAAATCTACAAGTGAAGCTGATCAATTTGCATCATGATATAAATCTTATTCAAAGATTTAAAGAGCAGATTTTATCAACTATTTTAGTACTTGTCAAAATATAAATACCCTTAATTACGAAATTTTGTGAAACGAAGAATGGTTTTATGTGAAGAACGTTTATATGTGAATTCATTTTTTTTTCCAGTTCAGAATTAACAAGAACCAAATTAATGAAGAGAGTTTCTAATAATTTTTTCCAAGTTTACAAATTTTACCAAAATCGAAACGTCATGAGGTGCTGTAGCTGAAAGTTGCAGTAATAAATAAATTTAGAATTACTTACATAATAAATATATGCATTTTTTCTGTATGCGTCTCAAAGAAAAATTTAATAAATGAGAGAAAGAATACTTTGTCATTATTTGTGCTCAGGTTTTTTCCCCACATGAAACATTTTCTTAATTTGTTTATTTTTAGTTTAGTGGTTTATTCAACAGATTAGAATTATTTGAAATGTCAGTCTGAAATTTTAATATTTAGCTGTCAGTACATTTGAATTCAAAAGCGTAATCATCAGAAATTTCGGTACTTACGTATTATCGCAACCAGGTTGGCGCTATTTGTAAGTTTCAGTAAAAAAGTATGAATAGAAAGAAAATGTACATTTATTAATTACAGATAATTTTTAATACAGTTTTTTATATTATTTTGTTTTAAAATATAAAATAGCAATTAAACCCTTCCGGTTTCGAATTTGAATAAGTTGCAGAATTATATTTTCGGCGGAAATCTTTTGGCTATTGCTTTTAGGACTGATTGAAAACCGTATTCGCCATAACCATGTACACGTCGACTTATTTTTACTTAAAAAAACATCCCAGAATTGCACAAAAATGGCATTGCGCACACTCTTTTTCAGTAAAAAGTTTCAGTAAAAAAGTATGAATAGAAAGAAAATGAACATTTATTAATTACAGATAATTTTTAATACAGTTTTTTATATTATTTAGTTTTAAAATATGAAATAGCAATTAAACCCTTCCGGTTTCGAATTTGAATAAGTTGCAGAATTATTTTTTCGGCGGAAATCTTTTGGCTATTGCTTTTAGCACTGATTGAAAACCGTATTCGCCATAACCATGTACACGTCGACTTATTTTTACTTAAAAAAACATCCCAGAATTGCACAAAAATGGCATTGCGCACACTCTTGACTTTATCCATGTACACTGCTATTTTCTCATAAATTACAAAAATCTGCACGAAAATGCAGGAAAATTTTGTGAATCTACACATGCTCTTTTTACAAAACTACGTATAACACGTAGGGTTGCCGTAAGTAGGGTCGCCAAATTTGGCAATTTATGCGAATTTTGGCCTGGTTGCGATAATACGTAAGTACCGAAATGGCTCTCAAATTTCAAACTGAAAATAAATGTAGATTGAAATTCTTTCCTTTGCGTTATAATTATTATTGTTTACGTATTAATTGATAAATATTTAATACAATTTAAAATTCACTTTTTGAAAAAAAAGTTTTACATTAAAAAAAAATTATTTTGCTTTAAAAATCGACTCGTCATCCACTTTCAGATCGTGCATTCGGCTTTCATGCAATTTGAGTTCCAGACAACTCAAGTAAACAGCACATTGATTTTATCTGAAAAAAATTATTTCAATTATGTAGTGTTATGTTAATTTCAATATTTTAGTTTAATTTATTTTACAAATTTGATTTTTTTAGTAATTTTTTCCAGAAAGAAAAGTTTTAATTTGACTAAATGAATTCTTTAAATTTTCTTCCGTTTTTAGTTTAAATTGCGATACTATTTATCATATGATAATTAATTTAATGTTCTTAAAATACCTATTCAGGTAAAGAACTATGTGTTTTCGTAAGCTGATATTTTCTCTGATGATAGCCTGTAGTTTTTCAAGGTATTCTGTAATTAAATTTTTTCAGATCATGATTCATTTATCAATATAAATAATTTTCCACGCCCACAATAACGAAAACAAACACGTCCCCCTAGAAAATTATTTCCTCTCGGCAACAGATGGCAGCACATGTACCTAGCGCGCAAAAAAGCAAACTTCAATGGCTGCATTTTGAGTTTTAAGTTTTTTGGAAATTTGCCAGGCGTCGCATATTGCAAAGCAGGAAAATTTTAGAAACGGTGTTTTTTTTATGATGCAAAAAATCCACCCTTTCCCGAACAGTTTTTATTTCCCAATGTTTTTTTTAATAAACTTTTCCTTTTACAATTAACTGTAAAGCCTCCAAAATTGATAATTCTTGCTAAAAATTAGTTTTCAGCAGTATACCAATACTAAATTTATCAATAGTTTTCATAATTCTTGGAAAAAAAAGCAATCAAACTTTACATGAATAAATGCAGGGATTAAATTAAGATTCGATTATAAGTCAAATGTTACAAAGTAAGTAATAAATTTTATTCGGAATAAAATTCAGAATTCTTCAAAAATCAGCAAAATTTTAGAAAGTTATATGCAAGCGAAATTACGAGCTATGTAAACCCAATCAGCACAGAAATGCTAGAAATTAATTTAAAATAAGGCTATTATGCAAACTTTAAATTGTAGTTATATTTACCAGACGGTAATGCTCTTTGGGGTGCGGAAGGTATGGCTCTGCGCTTGAAACATCTTTGTCTGAAGTCAGCATTGCGTTATCTTTTCACGAAGAAATAGTGCTCTTAATTCCATCAGCAAACACTGTGATTTATGACATTTATGCATTTTGGAGCACCGCTCCTCATCACTTCTATCTTGTTCTGCAGTTTTGTCTTAAATAAAGGCATAAACAGTCACTTTCAGTATGAATGCTATGATAGATCTTCACATTTGAAGTATTGCAAATTAAATTTAGAGACCTTTCTGAAGTATATAAAGATCATACAAATCTGGTTCTGTGAAATAAAGCTATGTAACAGTATTTATCAATGATTTTTCAGAAACACCGTTTCAGCTGACTTTAGTTTTGTTTTCCGACGTTGCTCTATAATTATGGCTGCCCCATTTAGCGTTTGTTACAGGATGTTTTGTATTCTTTTATGGATTGCCCACCAGCGGCCGAACGGTAAAGTCGCTGAACACTGGTAGTTTGGTTCGAATCCCGCCAACGGGCTGGCTGCGTGCGTTTTTTCGTGGTTTTCCCCATGTGTATACGAGCCAGTTTCCCTTAAAAAGTCCTCCACGAAGGCATCTCTCCCCTTAGGCAAATAGCCCTCGAGGCTTTGCCGTAATTAAATAACCTAACCTAATCTTTTATGGATTAAGTGCCGTCTGTTAAACATAATTTAGTAATTGAATTTTAAGATATCCTCTAGCTTGAAGTTGCATTTTTGCACTATCCAGGAGCATGCAGTAGTCTGCGTGGCATTGTATGCATTTGAATTTACCCCACATATACAATACGTTCAAATCTCATTTCTAAAGCCCAGAATTTTAAAGAAATTTCAGCATGAGGGGCTGAGTAAGAAGCAAACTTAATTAAATCCCATTCTAACTTTATAGCGCTATTTAAAATCTCGTGACTGTATCATACGGCTTAACTTAGCTAAACTTACTTTTTTTGATGGAAAACTCGTCTGTAACAGTAAAAGTACTGGTAGAATCATGCAATTGAAGGAACTTGCAGAATCAAAGAGAATTATCTTAATCTGTCATCAGATATTGCATTTTTGCGAGTGAATTGTAGTAAAGTTTAAATTTTAGAAATTAAAAATAAGAAAAAGAATCCAATAATTGACATGGTTTAACCCTACACTGCATGATTTTTTTAAAAGTTTTTCCTTGAAAAAAATATATATGTATTTGAATATAATGAGAAAGCATGACAAAATGTTAAAAAGAATTAACTCTTAAATTTTCACTGTTTTTTAATTGAATATTAACTTGCTGCCAAATGGCAACAACATGCAATTGAACATAATAAGCAAAAAAATTAAACCGTGCCAAATGGCTACACCATGCATTCAACAGAGAAAAATTACTTTAAATGACAGCCTCTAAAACAGTTTTTCTCTTTGTAAAAACATAGAGGGCCTAAACTTTTGATACACTGTTACTCTGGTAAATCCTTTGCAATTCAATGTTGTTTATTTGTACTGGTGCTCTGAACAATGATCAGTTCTGTCAGATATGATGTTGAGATCTCCCATAGATGGCGCTGTAGCACCCCTCAACTGTGTGAGAAAAGTTTCGATTTGAGCGAGAGTTAGAGAGGGTTTTGAGTAACGCATATTTGCTATGTAACTGTACTATGTAAGATAATATTTATAATTAAATGTGTTTGTTTAAAATGTGGAGCAATTTTGAAGGAATGTACTTCACATATGATATCTCTCTCTTTCTCTATCTTGGATGCTCTCTTGAGCAAGTTTTGTTGCTTGTTCTCCAATTATTTCCTCTGTGGCTTACAGTGTCCCTCTTTATAGGGATTTATTTCTCCCTGTAAGCCCAAAGTTTGTGTTAACTGCAGTCTAAAATTGGCAAGTTCTAGAGGCTTTTCAGTACTGAACATTTGTTTGTGCACTCTCCTCTACAACAACCACGAATTGATAATTGTCAAGTCTAATAGATGGTAGAACAACTGAAAATATCTGTTTTTGCTTCCCATGATTATTTTTACCTTTCAGTCAAACTATCAAGTAAATCCACACCTTCCATGTGCTTGTTGTAAGGTGTTATAACGTGAGGACAGTTTACTTTCACATGACACTTTTCTTTCCTGTCAAAGCGCTGTACATTAGGATAAATGTAGGATCTTCATCACTTCCACTTAAAAGAGCATTTCATATTTCATCTGTCAATACTTTTTGTTTACCATCCGTATCAATCAAGAAATAAACAGACCTATTTGCTTCCATTATTTTAGCTTATAAAATTTTAAAAAAGAAATAAATTACTTCCAATCCTATCACAAAGACTCGTTAAAACTGCATGAATAAAGAAAAGAAAAATCTAGAGTAAGAAATACGAGGGCCATCCAGGAAGTAGATTACGTTTCCGTCTGTGTCCGCTAGGGGCGGGGCTAGCGCGGCCATCTTGGGGTCAGAGCGTTGCGCAGCTCAGTCTGCATCTAGCCGTGCTAGTGAGAGGTTCGTGCTGTGCTCCGTTCAGATACTGTGACGGTTTGAAATGTCTGCGTTAATTGAAAATCCCGCGAGCTGCGAGGTGCGCTCAGTAATAAGGTTTCTGACTGCAAAAAACTGTAAACCGATAGAAATCTATCGGCAGCTTCGTGAAGTGTATGGGGACAACATTATCACTGAAGGTGGAGTGCGTCAGTGGGTCATAAGATTTCAAAATGGCCGAACCAATGTTCACGACGAAGATCGAAGTGGGAGACCCAGCATAGTGACCGCCGAACTTCTCGAAAAAGTCGATGCTAAAGTCCGTGAAAATCGAAATTTCACAATAATGGAACTTTCTTTGAGTTTTCCACAAATTTCGCGAAGTTTGTTGCACGAAATCATCAGCGAAAAGCTTGGTTACCACAAGTTTTGTGCAAGATGGATTCCAAAAATCTTGACAGAGGACCACAAAAATCAGCGAATGGCTGCAGCGTTGAACTTTTTGGACGCTTACCATAAGGATGGTGACTCTTTACTCGATCGCATCGTTACTGGTGACGAAACGTGGGTGAAACATGTGAACTGTGAAACGAAATTGCAATCAATGCAGTGGGGGCACACAAGTTCTCCCCAAAAACCCAAGAAATGCATGCAAACAATGTCGGCAAGGAAGATGATGGCAACTGTTTTTTGGGACAGAAAAGGTGTAATTTTGGTGGACTTCCTGGAAAGAGGCACTACAATAAACTCTCAAAGGTATTGCCAAACTCTCCAAAAACTCAGAAGAGCAATTCAAAACAAGCGCAGAGGAATGTTGAGCTCTAAGATCTTGTTGATTCACGACAACGCCCGGCCCCACACGGCAAATGTCACTCGTAAAGTTCTTGAATCTTTTAAGTGGGAGTTGTTTCCTCATCCGCCGTACAGTCCCGACCTGGCACCGAGCGACTTCCACCTATTCCCAGCAATGAAGAAGTGGCTGGCTATGCAGCGTTTTGATGACGACGCACAGCTGCAAGAAGAGGTAACGAAGTGGTTGAAGGCGCAGGCGGCCGAATTTTTCGACGAAGGAATTTCCAAGCTCGTACATCGCTACGATAAATGCCTTAATTTGTATGGTGACTATGTAGAAAAGTAGTATTTGAGTGTGGCTTTCATCTGTATATAATAAAATTTGTTTCCTATACTTTGTTTATTTTTTTATTCCAAAACGTAATCTACTTTCTGGATAGCCCTCGTATAACAGAGCACATACTTTCTGAACTACAGTGCTAAGTTGAATTGTTGCCAAACGGTTGCAGATATGTATTATGGCCTAATTTTTTTAAATGCTAGCTTTTACATAAAAAGCCTGTTAAATGGAAGATAAATATTAATTTTAAGCATATGATTTGTTTATTGTTCATAGAAAAACATTTAACTGTAAATAGCAACTGTGAAATTTGGTCATTCAAGTGATTTGGAAAGGCTATCCCATTATTTGTTACTGTTATGTTATAGGTAACTAGTGGCATATATTGAGAATAAAGGGTCATAATTGAATTAAAGATGTCCGAAACTTGCTCTTGATGCACAGTGTTGCCTTATGGCTACATTTTGCTGGTCATTAAGAAGGCAAATCAACTGTGTAGCCATTCGGCAACATAATGCAGTGTAGAGTTAATAGCAAATGACTATAACAGTCAATGATTTGATTCTGCATAATTATGCAATATAGGGGGGAAGTCGCAAATGCTGTTTACTGTGCTGGTTTTCTCTTGAGGTAAAGAAAATAGGTTTTAAAAAACGGACTGTTGAAGCCAGAATTCATCTGACAGGGGTATTATGACGAATCGCTTTTGTTTCCCTTTAAACCATTTATTGCCACTGTTAAAGGAAATATTCTTGCAGTGCTTAAAAAAGTTTCCAGATGACAACATATGAAAATAAATTCTCAGCTTTAAATCGCTATGCTATGCGATCATTCAGCAATTTAAAAATTACAGTGTCTACTTTGTTCTGGTGTATTTAGCCGTCTAGCTTTCCATTCATTAAACTCTTTGATTTGAGTACCGCTTTCAGCACTGGTTTCCGCAGAAAAAAAATTATTTTCCGGAAAGTTATTTATCTAATGAATTCTCGCGTGAGAAAGAATCTCTATGGATTAAAAACAAAGCTATAAAGCTACATCAAATTTTTGCGCAGCAAAAATAAGCTCTAATAATCTTGTCGAGTTCAATATCGGTGCATCTGATATTGAACGCGGCAAGAATATTAATTTATTTGATTTTCCAAATGATTTTTGAAAAACATTTTCAACTAATATTAAATATATGTTTTCTACATCTTACAATTCTGAAAATCTTAGTTCTGGTTTAAAGTTACATATTTTAATAAGCAGGCCAATATTTTCAGTTCCGGAATTAAAATTCGCATTTTGAAGGAAATTCCTGATTACTTGTTTTGTGCCTTTGATTTTGGTTTATTTCAAAAGGCTCGTTCAAATTTACCTAGTAAAATGGATATTTCATAAGAAAAAAATAATATTTTCTGCTTTATTGGGCTTAGGAAAAAGGTAAAATGTAATGGTAGAGCATTCGCTAACATATCTGAGATGAGTGCTTTAATTTTACCAATACTTAACTTGAAGATGTGTAAACGGAAAAAAAAAGATGACAAACTGCTGTTATATGAAACGACCATATCCATTAAAATCATTAATGACAGTTTTTCTCAGAAAAATTGAAAATTAAATTTGAGCGTTCATAACTCGATGTACGAGTTCATAACTCGTATTACATTTCTGTGAGGAAATGAAAGTGTGGTTTCAGAATTAGAATATTTTGTACAGATTAAAAGGCTGTGAAGTGGTGGTATACTGAACGTATTCAAATTCTGAAAGTCATTAAAAGTCATTTTCCTGAAAGTTATTAAAATTGTTACCTCATGAATAAAGAGTAAAAAAAACCATGAAATTGCATGAAATGTAGAAATGCTGGGATATGCGAATGATTAGTATTTCATGACATATTCACATTAAAGACAAGAATAATGACACCTCAAATTAATATGAGAAACCAGACTGAAATGCAGATTTTCATTAGAAAATAACCGCTACTTCTTGTTTTTTGTGCCGAAGATCATGTTATGTCTTGTGCAAGAATTAGAAACTCATAACATTTCATCTCAGAATTTATCGCTGGAGAATGGCAGCCTACTATAACGGCTAATTTTCGTACTCCGGAATTGCTACTCATGTTGGTCGAGATGCAATAACTCAGAATTCATCTCGGTGGTGTAAAGATACAATAACTGTAATACGAATTTGCAATATACGAGTTCAGTAGAGCACTACAGTGCAACGTGTGGGATATCAAACGTCCCCACTCATCAGTCCCTGAAACGACAGGCATTTTTCCCATAGCTGTGTTAGAGATCCTACAGCCACTTCATGTATCCTGGATCAGCAAACAGCGACACATAGCTAAATAGGCTAAGATGTATCGAATACAACGGATTGATATGAAAGCGACCGTTGCTTCGGCTTCCTTTACTACTACAACACAGGAATGAGTGCTTACAATTGTGTATTCAACAGAGCACATGAATGAATGAATGGCGTGACTTCGCCATTTATGGCGAATCCCAGTTTTATCCAAGGTATCCGTCTCCGGGTGCTCTCATCTAGGCCGCATATCCGGTAGCATGGTCAACATTTGTTTCATTACTGAGTTTTAAAGCCCTGGCTGCGCTATGTATTCAGGGCTTCCGTCAAATCACCTTTCAATCTGCAAGACTGTAAACTGGCCACATTGTCTTACTTGTCCTCCGTATAAAAGGTATTCGACTTTGCTTTGACCGACGTATTCTCCAGATCTGTCACCAACAGAAACACGTTATCAAAAGTTGCACGACAGCACTCGCTAGCCGATATGACATATGCCTTGAAATAAAGCCACAGGAACTGAAGTATCCCAGAACGTAATCTGAAATCTGTTCAACATCATGCGCAGCTGTATAACAGCTGCTGTTATTCTCAGAAACAGATGTTTGGATTTCTGATTTCTGTAAGTTCTATACCATATCATAACCCGAAATTTTAATCATTTTGTGCCCCCTTTTATGACGCATTTATAAAATATGTTTATGCTAATTTCTTTCATTCACAGTATAACAATTTAAAAAATTTGTAGCGAATTTGAATGACCACTTACTCAAATAAATATTTTCATCAATACTTTCTTGATCTTCACAAGGTATGATGGTAATACTGTTTGTCTAATTAAATTAGTAATGTTTTATTTTAGTGTAATACGTATAGAATTTATGATTTGTTTTGTGCAAAATACATAAGTTTGATGGTAAATAAATACGGTATTCCTTTTGGAAACTCTAATCGCTATGTTGATTAAAAAAAGGCTGGCCAGTGCTTTGGTGAACTCGGATTCGAGTCCAGAACGGATACGGTATCGACAATTAAAACGTGTCTTTTTTTGGGGGGGACGTATGAGGCATTGCGCAAAGAGAGTAGAGACACTGGGCAAGAAATATCAGTCTACACGTAACCAAAATATCCTGTGCTGTGCCTTCTTTTCAAACGACGAAATAACTGACAGATCCAACCTCTTCCTGCGCATGGAAAATAGAGTGCTGTCTGAAATCATTTCCGCAAGTGGTAACATAATGCATCATTAATAAAAGCTTTAATAACACTAATATGGCCTTAGATAGTATTTAGCAAATTTAATCCACCTTTTTAATAGTTTGTCGTACATTATTAAGTCATGTTTTGCATGAATTTAAAGTGACTATCGCACTACAATGTTCATACAAAAGAATGAGATTCGTAATTATTTATTTGAATACATGTTGATAAATTTATAGTAATTAATAATTCGAATATAAGAACGAAATATATGCACCAAGAAAATTTTTTACAAGAAGACTATATTTTTAGGCATTTTTGTTCTGCATCCTTCATTTTGTGAGATGCATCGATCTTTCAATACATCGTTTAGATTTCTGTCACGTTTTGAACACTTCTCCAGCGCAAATTGGAGAAATGATACGAGAAGTCATTTTAGAAAGAACACGGTTTTTCAGATTTTATGGTCTCTGTAAAATATCGGTTCGTCAATGTCATTTTTGATTCTTGGCTTTACCCGATTCTGAATAAATCGGGAATGTAAATGCATTCAGATCTAGCTATAAAAATATCGGAAATTTCATTACACCTAAAGAGACGATTTAAACTTTAAGCTCCGATTTTTCTCACACATCTGGAAAATATTTATAAATAGGACAGGAAAAAATATTCGACTATATAGCAATATTCATAGCCATGAAGTAATATCTTTGGATAGTTTTAAGTCTCTCGCACCTGGGTTGCAATATTCTGTGCAAGTGAAGTATACAATAATCTTTAACATTTTAGTTTTCCTTCAGGAACAACAGGCATATTCTTTGCAATAAGTCCTTAGTACTTCATTTTACTTACGTAAGTTGTAGATTACAACAATGGATTCATTTGCCACGTTAATTACTTTTGCTCAAAGCACTATAATATAACAAAATTGCTAAAAATGGCATATCAAGAATGTAAAAGTGTGTTAATGAATAAAATAATATACCACATTTTTTTCCAGACGTCCGCGGTTCGATTCCCGGCGAAGTCGTTTCTCATTTTTCATCTTGCCTAATTCCAAAAATACCTCATGTCTCTACAGTGACACCAGAACTAAAAGAGTGGTGGATGATGATTCTCCACACCCAGGATTTGGCTATTCGGTCCCCTGAAATTTCAGTCGTTAAAAGGGAGAGCATATTAGGTATTTCTCCCGCCTTCTTAGCATGCCTTTGTGGTGTGGTGGTCTGCATACTGGGCGCGTATTCCAGAGGTCCGTAGTTCGATTCCCGACAAAGGTGTTGCTCATTTTTTTTCTTCCCGTTTTAAAAATAACCTAATGACTTTACAATATATTTAAAGAAACTGAACGTTTTTGCTTCCAGAAGTAAAATTTAACTCTGAAATATTATCTTTGAACTAGAGAAGACTATGAATCTTGAATAGTTTATGAAATATATGTTTTCTTTCACCGTTCACGCAAGTATGCAATAATATCTGTACATGTTCTGCATTATCTCATCACAGTTTTCAACTAAGTTTACTTTTAATAATCTTTGGTCACGTGTAGTTTAAAAGATTAGTAAATGGACAGCTACAGAAAATAATCGTCGATAAAAAATGGAATTTCTGTACCTTTGCATTCGTGTGTGAGACAAAAGGTTTTTACTATTTTTATTTTAACGTAAGTGCGTAAAGGTCTGAAACATTATGCATACTTGTTCGTATGATAAACAACTTTTTGTTTCATAAAGTTTTAAAATATAAAATGAAGAATGCATCTCCGTAAACCATCTAGAAAAACTTAGAGCACGTTATTATTAGATTTTATTTACACACTTTCCTTTTATTTTAACCCTTAATATTTTATATAAAACCTTTTTGTAGGCCTCTACACATATTTATATTTTGAAGTTCTTAATTATGATAGTTTTGCAGCAAAATAAGAATTTGATCTTATATGTTAATTTCTTTTGCATTTTTTTATTAATCTAATATTTCGTTATCTTTGTTTATATGGTATTTAGGCAATTTTTTATATTATAGTCACAGATCGATTGCACATTGCATAGTATTTATTATTTGCACATCAAAATGCTTCTACAACCAAAACGACTTAAACAATAAACTCAGAAAACTAAGTTCTTAGTATTCAGTTAAATTTTAGTTATGCGCTTCTTGCCTTTTATTTTTATCAGATACGCTCACAATAACCACGCTGATAAATTAGATATATTATCTTTAAAATTTACATTTATAATTTATGCACATATAAAAAAGCATATCTAAATGCAATTATATGCATGCATATATATGCATCATGTATATGTATATGCACAAACACATTTGTAATAAAGCAACAAATTCTAAGCTCGATATCTATAAACACATAAGAGCCCACCAGCGGCAGAGCGGTTAAGTCGCTGAACACTGGTAGCTCCGTCCGAGGTTCGAACCCCGTGAACGGGCTGGCTGCATGGTTGTTTTCGTAGTTTTCCCCATGTGTAACGTGTATACGAGCCAGTTTCCCTTAGAAAGTCCTCCAGGAAGGCATCCCTCCCCTTAGGTAGTTAGCCCTCGAGGCTTTGCCGTAATTAAATAACCTAACCTAACCTATAAACACATAAATACAGGGTGATCCAAAATTATTGGGCGCATTTCACGTTCAGGGGGAAAAAAGAATAAAATGAGAAGCATACATGTATATTTTTTTTCTTGGAAAGGCAATTTAAAACAGTTTTACACAAATTTTAAGCATTAAATTAACTTCCACATGAGATCCATTTGTGGCACGCAAAATATCCAGTCAATATTGAATTTCACGCCAAGTTTTTTGCAGCATTCAGCAGGTTATTCCTCCACTGACTCCAGTGATTCGCCGTTCATAGATATTTGGAAATGGGCTTACGTACACTCGGCCTTAACGTACCTCCCAAAAGAAAAAGTAGAGGGGTGTAATATCGAGGGATCTTGTCGGCGATGGCATCGACCCCCCAGACCTATCTAACGATCAGGAAATGTTTTGTCCAGCTCCGTTCGAATTATGAAACGCCAGTGTGACGGAGCGCTGTCTTGTTGAAAGACAACTCGAATCGGACGGTGTCCAAATCGAGGAAAAGCATTGCACTCTAACATGTCCAGATATGTAAAGCTTGTCACTGACTGTTCGATGAAGAAAAATGGACCGAAGATTTCATCTGCAATCAATGCTTACCAAACATTCACTTTTCGAGCTATTGTGTGCTTTTTCCCTTACTGCATGAGGAGATTCAGTTCCCCAAATCCGACGGTTAACATAACCAGAAACAAGGAAAGTAAAATTGTTGCGTAAAACTGTTTTAAATTGTCATTTAAAGAAAACAATAAACGTGCACGTACCGCATTTTTTTTAAACATTAAGTGCGCTGAATAATTTTGGACCATCCTGTATTGGAAGACTTTTTAATTTCGAAAGTTTCCGAAATTAATTTCATTGATAGCTTTAATTCTGCAATATTTATTTAAAATCTACAGTCAAGATAGTTTATCATTTTATCACATTTATCAATTTTTATCTTATAATTACTTTAAAAGTAATATCAGTAAAATAACCAGCTTTTCATAAATCATAAGAGTCAGAATATATATGTATATGTCATAATAAGAGCACAAAGAAAAAAGACGGAGCAGTGTCGATCTGTGCTTAGATCCATATTGAAGAAGAATTTTGATTGCGTAGTATTTAAAGAACTTGGCAGTCGAGGCAGTTTCAATTCCATTTTTATTTCCAATTGATATTTGTGGCCACAATCACCTTGGCACTCTAGTTATGCCTATTCAAGAACATTACATTTTTGATATAATTGAGAAGGAAAGCAAGCCAGCGAAATTACATCTTAGCAGAGTAGAGGGCAAAAGCTGAAGTGCGTAGTTATGAAAGATGGAAGCACGCGAAGAGAAAAGTTTTGGTTTACAGTGGCAGTTTCAGTTCTTAATTATTACGTCATCAGAGTTGCGCGGCCCATAGAGTGATCTAGAAATGACGCAATGCAGAGAAGTTATTACGATTTTAGAATAAAGAGGAAGAATTAATGTTTTTAGTTATTCTGATTCATATAATTTTATCTTACATATATATATATATATATGAAAAAGAAAATTTAAATATGTGTTTTAAATCATGCGGCTTGATTAAATTGTTTCCGGATTACGATAAGAAATTCGTGAACATTGCACACTTTTATACTCAGCTAATACGTATGTATTTTCGTTGAGGATTAAAATCAAAACTTACAAGCATGATTTTCAAATAAACCTTATGCATTTTTCCGTATATTTTTAGCAAACTGAAATGTTTCTTTCTGAAGAACTCCCTTTTGAAATTAATATTCAGTTGCTCTAAAATATAAGCAAAAGTGTACTAAATATAAATATATGCATCTAAAATATATGCTAAACTTACTAAATAAAAATATATGCAAATAATATATATGCATCTAAAATATATGCAAAGTAATTGCTTTGAAAAGTGAGAAGACGCGATTAATATATGCTATCACAAAACACGGCGCAAGAATGACGTATATTCAATTTACGACCAGGGAGCTTTGTAATAGGAATGCATTGCCTTTAATTTTCTTTCTTTGATGAGCTGTTGAGTCGGCCAAACTTTTCAGTGCCTGAACCGGATTCGTAGAGAGCTCGTAAAATGCGAGCCCAGCTGCCACCAGCAAATAATATATAGTCGGTCGCAGCGAATCGAGGATTTGTGACACAAATACCACCGCTACCTTCGGTCAACATCAGTGATGAGGAATTTAATTGGAATGCCTCGTGAAGGTGATTTGAGCTTCGAAACGGGTCAGCTGTGGAAGAGCTAAACTGAATGCACATAACGATGAACGATGCTGTTTGAGTTATCCGGCTTCAATAAATCGAGACCTGTAGAACAAGCTTAGGGTTTATGCGCTAATTTATTTTTGGTTTTGATTGTAGCCGCTGTTTAATTAAAATAAACTGAATCTCGTTTTCATTTTTATCCGCATTATATAAAGTCTGGCTCTTAATCGTTAATTTCCTGTATGCACATATATCACTGGTGACTCATTCAATGCTTCTTTAATGTTTTGTTAGTAAGTGTGTTAAACAAGTTAAAATACCACTTCTTAGTAATACGTATATAACTTTTATTTAGTTTGGTTGTGTTCCACGTTATTTAAAGGTTCTTTTACACTAGTTAATTATTATGAACATAGTTTTAAAATAAATAGTATTTAATTTTCTTTTATCAAGATAGTGTTATACGTCGACATAAACATCAAATACTTTTACCTTTGGGATATCTATTGACGTATGACATATTCATACGTAGTATGCACCATATAACAAATATAAAATAAAACTACTTACGTGAACATCCGTACATAAAAATAACTGAATAATAAGCGTTAAAAAATTCCATAGAACTTTGCTTTAATGAAAGAAATTAGAAATTACAAAAGTGCGATTAGACAAAAAGAATATGTATCTATTTATTGGATCAAAACCGCATACCTTGCAACAAATTAAATTTCTAAATTTTACGCCAGAATGAATGGGAAGAAAAAAATAGCACAGACAGATATTTAATCTGTTTTTCTATTTTCCTTAAGAGAAAAATGGTAACATTTAAATCGGTAAATAAAGAACTAGTTTTAAACATCTTAGAAAATTAGTATATGCAAAGAATTAGGAAGTAATGAAATTTTAATAATAATTTTAGCAAAATCTAACAATTTCTGCAACTTTTGACTTTGATTTCTTATTTTTGATTCTGCTTTAGGTCGCCTTTTTGTCTTATTTCGTTTTTCAGGCAGTCTGTCTTTTGCTGATACTTGGACATTTTTCTAATATTTCGTTGTTCTCATTAATGTTCTCAACAATTTACAAATCTGCAGTTTTGTTGCAATTAATTGTAAAATGTTTTAAAGGTTTACTTTCAATGTGACTTACGGAAGGAACTTAAAAAGATAGTAAGGCTAAATATCACTTAATCTACGGTACCTTGTAGACCTACAATTTCATTCTGAGAAATAAATCGAATAACAAGGTTGTCAGATTACGACAATTTTGATCACACGTTACTTTCAGTAAAAGTTAATGAAATTTGCTTTTCTGATGAGTTCCTCCTGCCAAAAAAGTTACATTTAAAAAGTTTTTTCTTTATTCTACTAACAGTTTATTAGGAAGGGGTGAGGACCAGAATATGCATTTGCCCAGAAAACAATCGCCTAAATTTTATAACCTAACAATTTTTTTACGGCCCCCCCCCAAAAAAAACTAAAACAAACAATAAAAAAAGGCATTTCAGCACAGCGATCGTTAAACGCCAAAAGTTAGAATTTCCTCATTTCTCCAGTTCTTAATTTGACATTAAACCTTTTAATTTAATGTCGTTTTAAACTTGAAATTATGTCTTAGAAATTCCCATTCAAAAACTTAACAAGCATAGTTATGTGTTAGTTGCATTGCATAGTTGTGCAGCTGTTTGATATTCACATATAATGTTGAGAAAATTCTGTGTGGTATCACTGGATGAGCCAATTTCGGGATGCCAGGAGTTAGTAGTTACGTGGTGATGAAAAATAAAATGGCAAAATTGGCTTTCGCCAATTAAAAAATGTTAATGCTAGTAATGATGGTTGAACGATAGAAATAGTTTTTTGTTTTATTGTAAACAGCTGCTGAGGTCGCAGTGAAGTTATAAATAACTATGGAAATAAAGATTTGCGTGTTCATTAAATGGTGATGTCTACCTCATTGGTGTCGAAGTGGTGACAGTGTGTGGGATTGTAAAGATGGACACTCCAGCAAGATTTATATACTATCAGGTTCAATGTTTCTTCTAACCTTCTTCGGAAACATACAATGACCTGACTAGGAACAGAGAGCTTACTAAAGCTATGTTCACTAATTGTAGTAAGTAGACAGGATACAGACGAAGGGTATACAAAACCCTTTATTTTTCTTTATATACAATGACTTCCGTACTTCGGAATACAATGACCCTCCACTCGGGGTCTAACGTAAAAGGTATAAAAAATAAAACTAAACTCTAATTTAACTTTAGAATAAGATTGGCCTTATAATAACAGGAAGCGTATGTAGCACAGAGACTGTGAACACTACAATACGTTTAATTTATTAAGAGGATTAAAACCTCTGGCCTGGAAGGCAAATAGCAACTGCGTAACTTCTAAGGTAAGCGGCCTGCTTCGAACTCACTGCTTCCTCTCTCTCGCTTGGCAAAAAGGCCACACTTAAATACTTGGCGTTCGCCAGACAAACTTTGCATAAAAACCTTAACGCTTATAATTCTGGCCGGAAGTAGAAAATAAGAAGTGATAGTAAAGATTTAAAATAAAATAAACGTTAGTAAAACTTAAGATCCTTACAATACTATTCCCCAAAACTCAATCAAAGAGATCTTATCGACTCAATCAAAGAGATCTTATCGACTCTTGAAATAGTTAAATGTATTTGATATTAAAAACTATATTGACTCCATAATGCTAATATTAATTATACAAATTTTCCCTATCTCTTAGCAATAACATCTGAATCTAGAGGAAAATGTGAAATCGCTATGATTCAAAACATTAAAATTTTCTGTTTTCGTTTACCTCTAAATTTCTTCGTCAGTTACTATCATATGCATGTTCATTTCGCTCTGTCAGATGAAATATCATTTAATGAATACATCTAATGGTAATTATAAATGATTATTTATTGTCTTTTTATTATTGCCGCATTTATTTATACGAAACCGTATTCTACAGATAACAACATAACCATAATTTACATTAATTTAGAAATTTTTTAGAATCTAATATATCGCAGAAACCATGTCTAGTTGTTTCTCATAATATAGTTATCAAAATTTATGACTCAATATTGTAGTCTAAATGTTTGATTTATTTTAACATTTCACCGCAACCATAAAAATTAATTTATTACTATATACTGTTCACAAGTGAACAGATTCCTAGATTGCTAGCACTGACTCATTCCACCCTGAGAGTATCTGAAAATTTATTAGGGCTTGTGAAAATTAATATATGTTATTTTCATAATTAAGATGAAGGTATCATGTTCGCTAATGAAAGTAAATAAGCTAGCTGAAATAATTTATTTACTTAGTAGTTTCAGTTCTAGAGAAATATTGCTTTTACCTTAGTAACACCTCAACTGAAATTTATAATAATGACTGTTAGGAAATCTGTTGTTAAAAGGTTGTCAAGGTAAGGTGCAGATCTATTTAAAATTATTTTACCTAAAAGTTGAGATTTTTTATAAAATGCAACAAAAATAAATTTCTTGGTTGAAATTCATAAAGGAAATAAATGATTTAGTCATGCATTATGAAAATAATCGATCACCTGATTTAAAAATTTTCGTAAAAGTGTTACTCTTAAACATTATTTGTGAAAGCAATCTTCCCAAATCTTATTTTTCTTTTCTTCCCATAATATCTGTAAACTTTCAGGCACTTTCGCTGAGCTAGAATATTAAATTAAAGGTCATTCATAAATAACCATATCAAAGGACTGTACAAAATGGCGTGAACTGCGGTAGCATTAATCTACACCATTTTTCATTGTAAGTTTTTTACATGCAAAATTTAAATGCTAAAAACCAATATATAAAACATGTTATTGAGATATACTTCAGGCGTAATGTTTTCGTATAATTGCAAGGTATACCAGATAAATTTTAGTTTATTTTGTAATATATAGAAAGAGAATTTATTCAGTTTTATTTATATATTTTGTATTTCCATGTTTCTATTTACTATATCTTACAGACATAGGGACGAATTAATACAACTGAATTAAAGAAAAAGATATGAACTATTTCGTTAAACAAAAACTTTTATATAAGATATATAAATTTGCAAATATACTGAGCCTTGGTAAAAAAACAGAAGCTTTAAATTGTGACGTAAGTCATGAGATGCTGAGCTGAAAGAGTTTGACACCATTTCTAAGTTTTCTTTCACCTTTCTGAAGTGTTGGGAATCTTCGTTAATGACTAGAGTTGGTAACATCGATCTTCGTAAAAACGTTGTTTTAGAGCTCAGTTGTCAATTGTCAGGGTAACATTTGAAGAATGGGGACAATTTCAGTGAGCAGAAAACTCACTATAATCAGAGGAAGCGGGGTTTTGAAACTTCCGGGCGTATTTTTGTTCAGATTTACCAGTGTTACAAATAAAGTTAAAGTGGATGATATAGTAGAAAAATAGGTATTCACAAATTTCTAGTAATTCAGACTTTATGATATACTTGAATAATTACATTTTCTAATGTTTATAAAATTCGAATGGGTTATACAGTTATTATAAATACTCAGTTTTTGTCATCAGATGTATATATCGACTTATAAATCCATTGAAAATAGATTTAACTCAATAAACTCAATTTTAGAGTGATGTTGGTTTCATGCATATATATAAATACACAGAAAAGGAAACTTTGTTCATGTAATGAGAATCTAGCACAGGGTCTGTATTCTTCAAGGAGCGTCAATATGCCAGAAATATTTTATTTAAATAGGTAAAATAAATAAGTTGTACAGACGCAAATTTTTTCTGTGTGTTTTCAAAATTTTTATTATAGAGCAATTTTAATTATTATTTTCTTTTTTCAACAAAATGGCAATAAAAAGACTGAAAGTTTATGACAAAATGCATTTGAAAAAGTGTTTGAAATAATGTCATTAACAAAATTTGGTAGAGTTTTGCGAATGGAGAATTCTTTGAAGAAAAATAGCATAGCACCTGAAGAAACCTGTTGAATAATTTTTTAATAGAATCAAAGGTAAGAGAACTAACTGTTAAAACATCAACAATGATTAAGTATGGGACATTTATTTATTTTCCCTTTTTCTTGTAGGTTATTCATGTTCTTTGACGAGAAATTTAACTCTTTCAATTGATACAATGTATTTTAAACCACAGTAGCAAGAAATATTATAAATTACCAAAACATTAAAATTCTAGTAAATAGTCTTTAATGAATGAACAAGGAATTTCATTAACAGGCGAGATAATAATGGAGCATTTGAATTTGTGAAACTTCTAACAATTTTGTAATTAACAATAGGAAACTATATAATGACAGTTATTGTATTGCAGTTGTTTGTAGCTGGAGAGTACTTTTAATAGTAAGAAAAAAGTGTTTTGAAACCTTGAACGGTAACAACAGCAGAAAAACGTTGTTTATAACTACATCTTTGAAGTAAAGAAGTTTCTGAACTAGACAGAGTTGCGAACAACCATTTTTAAAAAGTTAAAAATCTAAATGACAGCCTTGTTTTAAAATCAGCACAACAACATTTGGCAGGTTTTGATAAATTTATATTGTTGCAATTAATTTTATTGTGTCTAATAAAAATTAGACGGAAAGAAAGGACAGCCAAATTTCAGCTGAAGTTAATGAACTACATTCTTTTCGAGTATGCTGTTGTGATAGAAGTATTTATCACGTTCAGCTAACAGTTGGAAAACTGTTGTTTTGAGTTTTGACGAAGGCACTATTCATTTGTCCTGTTGCGAAATGTCTAAATGATCTATACAAACTGAACTGCTGGAACAATATAATTATTAATTAAAAGGTATTATTAAACAGCTTCTCTTGCCATCAAAAATGCAAAAGTGTCAACATAGCAGACCTGACAAAGAAATGAGAAGCGTTCTTAAGAAATTAATATCAAAATAATGCATTAAATATTAAGCACGTATAAGTGGACAAAAAGACTTTTTTAGTCGGTCTTTCGATTTGGCAGTAGTAAAGGTTTTAGAAAACGAAGTAAATTCGTTTCCAGAAACTTCACGAAGAGAGATTAATTGCTCAATTTCATTTCAAGAAAAATGGGATTTTTGAAGTTTGGTTTCAAAAGAATTTAGGGCTCCTTCAGTTGAAAAATTAGTAGAACTTAGCTTCAAAAGAAAAGTTAATTAAATTTTGGAGCGAAATAATCTTTATTTTATTGAGAAATTTAGATGAAGTTTCTCAGCGTAAGTATTGTTCCAAAGTAATGGAGAAAATGAGTTACCAAACATTTGGCTAAAATGTTTAATGCAGTTCCTAAATTAAAAATAATGAGGAGAAATGGAATAGCAGCTTTGTGAGAGAAGGGTTCGAAACGTTTAGCACACATGTATATAATAAACAGATATTATTACAGGTGAATTAATAGCGTTCTAAATTAATCGAGAGGCCGTGAGATTTGCAGCAATTTAAATAAGGCCAGATGATAAGAATTGCTAGTGGATCGAGTAGTAAGGTTTTTAATTTAAGATTTTAGTTCGAACTTATGTATGCACGTTATCTTTAAAATTGATGTAGTCACCTTTATCAGTTGTGAATAGTAATATTTCTATTAGAATGCATTTCATGCAATGCTGCTTTCCCTTTATAGTTAAGATTAGAATTGAATTATTTTTATTACTGAGGTTAACATTATATATAATTAATAGACGGATCGCTTCTTTCTATGCTTCTGAAATTTTGACGAATAATTTGACAAAATTTCAGAAGTACAAAATGGCGAATAATTTGTCTGAAATTTTGACGAATTTCTTGTTTTGTAGCAGTAATGATCTGGGGTACAAAACGCTCGGAATTAGAAAAAGGAAAGAAACTACAGTTTAGCACATTTTTTAATCTTTTTTAGCTTATGTGATAAACTATTGCTATCAGATGATTATTAGATTGAGATTATTAGATTAGATTAGACAACTACGGAATGCGTTTTCGAAATTTAGAAAAAAGAATTTTTTATGAGGTGCCGAACTGGTCTGAAAAATTTATATTCAGAAGATGAAAAATGCATTGTAGCGACTTTTAAATTAATATGGAATCTTTCATTTTGGGAGAAAAGTTTACATAAATTTGTTTAATAGTTTAATAAATAGGTGGCAATTTGAAGCTATAAACAGTAATTTTACAAAACCAAATGAAAGTTTCCAAATTACAGTTCACCTAAATACGTTTAAGAATAGTTTTTGTCAGTGATATTTAAACAGATGTCAGTGGTAGCACAATTTCATACGTGTAAGACTCAATTTATAAAAAGATTGTTTTTTATAACATGTTGAAGAAAAATAAAAATACAGAAATAATAATAATTATAATAATAATAATAAAAAGACTGATGTCGTCATAATAATAATAATAAAAAGACTGATGTCGCTACAAAATGGGAACTGGAAGGAGGTCATCAGCATAAAAAGACTGATGACCGCCTCCCAGTTCCCTGTTTGTAGAATAGCAGAAAGCTTTAAGTAAAGTTGATCCAGTTGATCGTTTGTAAATAAAATCTAATTTTTTTATAAATTTTATAGTTTAATGTTAACCATAAATATTACTCCCTTTTTTATTATTATTTTATTCTATCATGCAATGGACAATGATAAACATAGGTACTCATGTATACATCCGTTCTCAGACTTTGATTTGAAAATATGGCACTAATGGAATGAACGACTTGACAATCACGAAAGTTTTAAAAGCAGCATATACTTAGAATTTCAGAGTGTTAAGTGCTGCTATAAATTTATTTTTTAGTATTTTCTTAGTTTACGATTATAATGTTCAGTTTTCTTAATAAGGACACCCATTCCATTTGTCATTTTAACTTTATTCATTGAACATCAATTTTTCGTATTTATGTCACATAAATTCAATATCAAAATCACAAAATCTTTAAAATCGGCACATATTTTGAGTTTCGAATAGAGTGTTAGTTTTTGCGATACTTTTTTTGTATTTGCTGCGTTACTTCCTTAAAAATAATACATAGTGATTACATTTATTGGCGCCATTATTTTATTTGAAAAGCGGTTCAACGCAAACGTGAAGCGAACACACAAAATTGAGGATTGAGGCTATAACATTTAATTGCTACATAACGAAAACGCCTCTTCAAAATGAGTTAATTCTGGTTGAATTTAACATAAATCCAAAAATACATTTAATGCTTAGCATAAATCCAAAAATACATTTAATGCTTGACATAAATCCAAAAATACATTTAATAATTATAAAAATAATAGGTTGTTCTCTGTCACATACTAACTCTAAATATTAAATTTAAGAAATTTTGGATTATCATAAAATATATTTTTTCCGAAAGTCTATTCAGAGCCTCAAATGAAATATCACGATTTAACAATTTCAACCCAAATTTAATATACTGTTCCTATCGATATAAAAGTCTTAAATACTAAAACTTAAAAGTTTTGGATTTTATTTTAATATAAAAACTCTTATAGGCTTCTAATAAAGTATCACTTCCGGTTCTCCATTAAAGATGTTTATAGCATTCATGTAAAGTACCATTTCCGGTTTTCCAGTTTTAATCAAAATCTAACTAACTTTTTATATGAATGTAGAAATCTTATGGAAATTTTTAGAAGTTTCATATAAGACTTATCGAAAACGAAAAAAATCGTACCAAAAATATAGTAAAAACGTATTGTGGGGACCCATGTTCGTGCTTATTCATTGAAACTTCAGTAAAATTTTTCGACCGAAAACATTACCTCCCTTACCTATATATAGATATAGGTTGGTTGGAGGTAAAAAACATAGTCATAATAATAGGAAATGGACAAAATGAGCCGAGGTAAAGGATTAGAGGCAATGTAACGAAACCCTCCCCCTGAAAAAAATGAATCAAAACTTACAAACAAGCTAAAATGCAAAATATAACCCAGAAAAACGCGGACAAGGAAACAAACTGAAATTTCAAGCGCTGTGTAATAATAAACTAACAAAGTAAGGAAAACATAGAAAAAGAAAATACAAGTCAAAACTAACAAAAATTCAAAACTCCTCAAATGAAAACATTCAAGAGTTAACGGGATACTTATATCGATAAACTACAGAAACAAAATAGCAGAAGAATTCTCAAGATTCTTGACTAATCGCAATAATAATGTTTGAAAGACAAACCCACCAATTTTGAGATTATGCAAAAATCAGCCTTAGAATAAAACTGGTTTTATAGAGTTTAATTACACATAATATATTTCATTTCAGCATCTCAGTTTATCGAAAACATTTTTCTTATTTCCTTTTTCGCTTGCTAAATCTTGTCATTATGATAAAAAATGACTTCCTATTACTTTTATGTTTTTCATAGGCTCGAGGATTGCTCTTCAAAATCTTCTTTGGATCGGGAACTCAATTATTTGAAAACTATTATTTATTCTTACTGTTAATCATAAAGCTTTTAAAATCTGTTCTTTTTGCTATTACGGGCATTCATCTGTTAGCAACAATCACAGACATACATTTTTCTATTTTTAGCTCTGTGTTATTTACAAAATTGTTCAGATGTTCCTCGAGTTATTTTTAATCTCATTATGAAATCTGCGCAGAACTTGAAGATTCTATTTCAGACTTTGATTCTTGAGAAATTTTATTAAATTCTTTGTCAAATGGGTTTAGCATACAGCGGTTTAAATTAAGACAAGTTTTAATTTTTCCATCAAAAAAGCATGCATTTTATATTAGAAAAGCGAAGTAAATAACTCTTTCATGGGTAATTAATAGGAAAAGGGAAATTCGCGGTATGGTTGCTTCGGTAAGTTAATTTATTTAGTAGTCGAAGGACTACACTATACTTTTCATAAAATGTTGCTATAAGGCTCAAGTTCTGCAATTTGTACTAAGGTTTTGGCGAAAATTCGGGCCTAAGCTTTAAGACTATGCTTAAACCTTCACAGAGGATTTGAGCTAACGTTGTTCCCGAAAAGGCGATACATCAAACAAGAAGGTACAAGGTACAAACAAGAAGGTATTGTTAGCTATACAAACTATTTGTATGGGTAACAATTGATATAAATTACCAGTTGTTAAGTATACAAACAATTACAGTACAAACATTATTTTGTTTGTATTTAAAAATGGATAAATTTACAAACCAGTCAAATTCTGGTGCCATTGCTTGCATTCAGATTTTCCTTTAAGTGGACTGAATTTTTGTAAACCATATTATGCATGCAGAGATGATCTTCTTTAATCTAATATATTGTCATTTAGCACATTTTGAGCTTAGAATAGACAGACCCCGAGAGGGTAAGACAGCAACTTTGAAGCTACTTAATTTTTATTGCATTGCATATGTCGCATATCATGATGCGTTTAACCCTTTGTTGCATCATGTCTACTCTAGTAGACAAAAGTTTAATTTTTTTTATTTTCTGTAAATGCCTTAACAGATTCAATACCTGTATTTATTCATTCTATATTATTAGAACTTTCAACTGTCGATCATAGATGGCTGTATAGCATCACTAAGTAACGCATTGCTATTTGGAAAATGGCTGCTACATCTGTTTCTAAGTTAGCACAGTTTCTCATAGTAAACATTATATAATATTGCTTACATTTTCTTATACTGCCATTTTGATTCATAATGAGTAATTTTAGACATTTTATTTTAAATGTCAGTTTGAGAAAATTGTGGAGTGGGTAGATAAAGGTCTACCGAAAAGAGTGAATTGAAACCCAAATGTACAGCTTATCAAGCCAAAACACCACTGGAAATGTTTGTTTGGCAAGGAATTTCTAGAACATTTCACATTTGAATCCAATAGGTATAAGGTTACAAAATCATAGCAAAATGAATTCAATCACAATCGACGAAATGATTGTATTTTGGGGGATCTGTATGTACATGTCAGTTGTAGATTTACCATTTAGAAGATTCAGAAGTCAAACAACAAAAATCAGTGTTAATTTACAAAATTTTCACAGGACTAGTTTCGATGGTTTTACCGAACCATCATCTTCAGCTGCAAAACCGCAAATGAACAAGATAGGAAATAATGTTTAGATAAGATAAGAAAGCCTGGACAAGAATAAGCAAGTGGCGCCATCTGTTGGCGAAACCAGAACTAAAACATAATTTCTCTAAAAGCCGAAGGCAAATTTGGATTGGAATTAGGATCGTTAACTAGAACAGAAAGATTTTTATGAATGTGAAATGCCTCTAGAAAATCCAGTTCTCCAATGGAAGATGTTTTTTGAATAATTTTGGCAGCAGAAAAATTGAAAGTGTGATTTTCGGACCAACAATGTTGAGCAACAGAAGACTTCTGTGTTTCCTTTTTTCTAACATATGCCTCATGTTCTTTGACGCGAAATTTTAAGGCTCTCTTAGTTTGGCCAATGTAAATTAAACCGCACTGGCAAGGAATCCTATAAATACCCCAGGAATTCATATCCGGAATGGGGTCCTTGAGTATAGAAGTTGGAATTTTATTGATGGGAGAGTAAACAACCGAAAGTTAAATTTCTGCAAAATATGTGCAACTTTATAGCTAATTGATGGAAAGAAGGGAATGACAACAGAATTTTTATAATCTCCTAAAATAAGAGTGTGGCTTTTAGTGTGTTGAGATGAGAATTTTTTAACTGCTTGATTAATGATGTTGGGTGAAAAGCCCCTGTCAATAGCTATTGCTTTTAAATAATTTAGTTCTTCATCAAGGGCTAGTTTGGAGGAGCAAACTTGAAGAGCACGGAAAACATAGGAATAAAATGAAGCTAACTTTTGTTTAGTCGGATGACATGATTTAAAGTGTGGTGGAAGGCAAACCGATGAAGGTTTATGGTAAACTGTAGTACTGAAGTTGGATGTGTTACGTGTGACCAGAATGTCGAGAAACGGAAGAGAATTGCAAGTCTCAAGTTCAAAAGTGAACTGAATAGCAGGATCAATAGAATTCATTGTTGAAAGAACTCTATTTAAATCATCTTTATTACCTTCAAACAGGGTAAAAGTATCGTCTACGTAGCGGAACCATGCCGGGAAGTTTAAAGTTTCAAACAATTTTGATTCATAATAATGCATGTAGATATCAGCCAGGATGGGACTGAGGGGGCTTCCCATGGCTAATCCCTCAGTTTGCTTGTAATATTTATTTTGGAAAACAAAATGTGTTTGTTTCAAACAGAGTTGAGTGAGAGAAATTAGCTCATCAATTTCGATGCAAGAGAAATGAAATTCGCGAAGTCTGGTTTCTAGACATCTTAATGCACCCTCCACTGGGACATTGGTGAATAATGATTTTACATCAAAAGAAACCATGAGTAAATTACGAGGAGAAATGTTTTTAACCTTTTTTACAAACTCTATTGAATTTTTTATGGTGTAAATGTTATTGTCTAATTGAGTGAAAAATCTAGAAACTAAATATTTAGCTAATGGATACGAGGCAGTACCTAAATTTGATACAATAGGGCGGAAAGGAATACCACTTTTATGAATTTTGGGAAGAGCATATAATCTGGCACAATTCGCAACAGATGGGATAAGCGAATGTTTTAAGTTGCTTGAAATGATTTGCGAAGATTTGATCGCAGTTTTTATTTTGGATATGTCCGAAGGTGAAGGATCTTTAGGGATCGGATTATATGGTCCTTCGTTTAAGAGTTTAGTGACACCATCGATGTAAGTGTTCTTAATCCATGACGACTATCTGGCCACCTTTGTCGGCCTTTGAAATGACAATATCCGGGTTAGAATGAATCTCGCGCATTGTAGCTCTTTCTCTCGCAGTTAGATTTGGTTTCAAAGGTTTATTATTGAATTTCACATTATGAGCGATAAGATGCCTAATCATTTCTTTCTGTGAATCTGAAACTTTACTGAACTTGAAAGCTTTTTCGATAGGAGCCAAAATCTTTGGAATCGAGGGTTTACAGGTTTGTGAGAAGTTAAAATTATATTTTAGATTTCTCTCTTGTTCTTCTGAAAGACTAACATTAGAAATATTAACTATTGGCTTGATGTTTACAATGGGAAGATTTTTTGAACTACTTGAACTGGAAGACTGTAAAAGAAGTTTTTCGAATTTAACTGCAAGGGTGTTTTTATGACGGTTAACTGCATTCTCCGTTCTAGACCAATACTTTTGTTCAAGGGCAGTGAATTTTGGATATGTTTTAGCGAGTTCCAGATGAAGCTTATAGAGTTCATGTTCAATTTTGGACAATTCTTGACGTGTATCCCTTATCACGGACCGAAGTAAGGCAAGTTTGCAATTTAACAGAATTCTTGAAACGCGACTCGAAGGTTTTTGATTAGATTTGATTTGAATAAAATTGGGGATCAATTTTTTACATTTACATTTAAGTAAAAAGTCAAGATGATTCAGGAATTTTTGCCGTTTCAGGCGTAATTTAGTGAAACGATTAACGGATGAAGGAATGATAAACAATGCAGAAAATCAAACTAAATTAACTGAGCAATAATAAAGTACACACAAAATAGCAGAAAAATCCCTCACTGAAATGAATAGAAAACAAAATGTTTGTAAGCAAAATGCATGAAATCAGACAAGCAAATTTTTGTAATTTTCAAGTTATGTTTATGTTTTGTACATTTGGATATTGTGCTTTGCTTGTCTGATTTCAAGAATTGTCCAAAATTGAACATGAACTCTATAAGCTTCATCTGGAACTCGCTAAAACATATCCAAAATTCACTGCCCTTGAACAAAAGTCTTGGTCAAGAACGGAGAATGCAGTTAACCGTCATAAAAACACCCTTGCAGTTAAATTCGAAAAACTTCTTTTACAGTCTTCCAGTTCAAGTAGTTCAAAAAATCTTCCCATTGTAAACATCAAGCCAATAGTTAATATTTCTAATGTTAGTCTTTCAGAAGAACAAGAGAGAAATCTAAAATATAATTTTAACTTCTCACAAACCTGTAAACCCTCGATTCCAAAGATTTTGGCTCCTATCGAAAAAGCTTTCAAGTTCAGTAAAGTTTCAGATTCACAGAAAGAAATGATTAGGCATCTTATCGCTCATAATGTGAAATTCAATAATAAACCTTTGAAACCAAATCTAACTGCGAGAGAAAGAGCTACAATGCGCGAGATTCATTCTAACCCGGATATTGTCATTTCAAAGGCCGACAAAGGTGGCCAGATAGTCGTCATGGATTAAGAACACTTACATCGATGGTGTCACTAAACTCTTAAACGAAGGACCATATAATCCGATCCCTAAAGATCCTTCACCTTCGGACATATCCAAAATAAAAACTGCGATCAAATCTTCGCAAATCATTTCAAGCAACTTAAAACATTCGCTTATCCCATCTGTTGCGAATTGTGCCAGATTATATGCTCTTCCCAAAATTCATAAAAGTGGTATTCCTTTCCGCCCTATTGTATCAAATTTAGGTACTGCCTCGTATCCATTAGCTAAATATTTAGTTTCTAGATTTTTCACTCAATTAGACAATAACATTTACACCATAAAAAATTCAATAGAGTTTGTAAAAAAGGTTAAAAACATTTCTCCTCGTAATTTACTCATGGTTTCTTTTGATGTAAAATCATTATTCACCAATGTCCCAGTGGAGGGTGCATTAAGATGTCTAGAAACCAGACTTCGCGAATTTCATTTCTCTTGCATCGAAATTGATGAGCTAATTTCTCTCACTCAACTCTGTTTGAAACAAACACATTTTGTTTTCCAAAATAAATATTATAAGCAAACTGAGGGATTAGCCATGGGAAGCCCCCTCAGTCCCATCCTGGCTGATATCTACATGCATTATTATGAATCAAAATTGTTTGAAACTTTAAACTTCCCGGCATGGTTCCGCTACGTAGACGATACTTTTACCCTGTTTGAAGGTAATAAAGATGATTTAAATAGAGTTCTTTCAACAATGAATTCTATTGATCCTGCTATTCAGTTCACTTTTGAACTTGAGACTTGCAATTCTCTTCCGTTTCTCGACATTCTGGTCACACGTAACACATCCAACTTCAGTACTACAGTTTACCGTAAACCTTCATCGGTTTGCCTTCCACCACACTTTAAATCATGTCATCCGACTAAACAAAAGTTAGCTTCATTTTATTCCTATGTTTTCCGTGCTCTTCAAGTTTGCTCCTCCAAACTAGCCCTTGATGAAGAACTAAATTATTTAAAAGCAATAGCTATTGACAGGGGCTTTTCACCCAACATCATTAATCAAGCAGTTAAAAAATTCTCATCTCAACACACTAAAAGCCACACTCTTATTTTAGGAGATTATAAAAATTCTGTTGTCATTCCCTTCTTTCCATCAATTAGCTATAAAGTTGCACATATTTTGCAGAAATTTAACTTTCGGTTGTTTACTCTCCCATCAATAAAATTCCAACTTCTATACTCAAGGACCCCATTCCGGATATGAATTCCTGGGGTATTTATAGGATTCCTTGCCAGTGCGGTTTAATTTACATTGGCCAAACTAAGAGAGCCTTAAAATTTCGCGTCAAAGAACATGAGGCATATGTTAGAAAAAAGGAAACACAGAAGTCTTCTGTTGCTCAACATTGTTGGTCCGAAAATCACACTTTCAATTTTTCTGCTGCCAAAATTATTCAAAAAACATCTTCCATTGGAGAACTGGATTTTCTAGAGGCATTTCACATTCATAAAAATCTTTCTGTTCTAGTTAACAATCCTAATTCCAATCCAAATTTGCCTTCGGCTTTTACAGAAATTGTGTTTTAGTTCTGGTTTCGCCAACAGATGGCGCCACTTGCTTATTCTTGTCCAGGCTTTCTTATCTTATCTAAACATTATTTCCTATCTTGTTCATTTGCGGTTTTGCAGCTGAAGATGATGGTTCGGTAAAACCATCGAAACTAGTCCTGTGAAAATTTTGTAAATTAACGCTGATTTTTGTTGTTTGACTTCTGAATTAGTATTTATTCGGCGTGTTATTGTGTCTTCATTTAGAAGATGTTAATGATCACTGCAAACAAGGCAGGAAATGACTTCAAATGCAATGACCGTAAATCGTTGGGAAGAGATTTGTATGCATGTACGTATATGCATGTTGTCCACTGTAGTGAACAAACTGTAGCAATTATTTAAAACGAAATTTGAATAAAATTAGCCTTTTTTATTATTACTAAGGTTATTTTAAGTAGAAAAATACAAACATTTTCGTTTAACTTCTCTAGATTATTTGTATGTTAATGGTCTGTAAAAGGTATTTGGGCATAATTTTCCCATATTTAAAGACAAACGTATGTACTAATCACTATCGAAAGTTCATCTAGTAAGAACTCTTTAATTCTAGTATTCATAAACTATATTTAGTAAATAAGCTTTTAAATAAATCTAAACAATAACCTCCAGGTTAATCTAATGCATTAATAATAACCTTAAAGTAATCAATATTCTAGCCCAGATATATTTCATTCACAACTGATGGTCTTGCTTAAAACTGCCCATAAATATGTTTTTGAAACGAATTAAATTACAACAAATTTAAGGTTCAAATAAAATCAATTCTTTGCTATAGATTAGTAGTCATTTCTTCAACTTGAAAGGAAACAAGAAAAGTAGCAAAAAGCAAATAATGCAAGTTACAACATATATAATTTAAATGAAACCCTGTTACTAGAAGGAATCACTGTAATATGTTGCTCTCACGTATAAATTAAACAGTCCTTATAAATTACAGCTTAACTGATGTCATCAACATTTGCGTCAGGCTATTGCTTCTTCTAGCTACTAGCTAAATGCATTAAATAATACTCCATTTCTAATTTCTCCTCAACTGCCGACTTCTAATTACTACTAAATAGTATGCCTCAGCCAGTAGAAATTAGCAAGGTGCTGTATCTATAAAGCATGATGCCGGTTGCTCTTTCAGTTGTACTCGTATTTATATAATACTTATTGACATATTTACTTGTTTCCTTCACATACTTAAATCTTCAGCAACTGCTGATTTCTAAGCATTAAGGCGTTAATTCTAATCATTACAGCAGTATGCATTAGCGAAGTATTCAATAAAAATGATGTCGATGTTGTATGTATGTATATAATATTACTAATTATACTACCTGAATTGTATTTATAGAATATTTACATGTTTTCCTCGAGGGAGTTTATGCTGAGATGTCATGAAGTAATAACGTAAGATATAGTAAAAATTAAACCATTAATGAGAAACAATTATGTAATTTAAAGCAGTTACGAGAAGTAAATTAAAGCATTTATGAGAAGGCCTTCGAAAATAAATCCGGTAGTGACTTGTGAGAGTTCTGGTGTATTAAGACATTCTAATGTCTATTCATGTATACGCAGCAGAAATGGAAACAGACATAGGAACTAGAATTAAAAACAAATAGAGACATATGTAGTTATGTCAGCTTCAAAAATCGCTTGCTACAGAACATACTTTTGAGTTACATCATGATTTAAATGACAAGATGATACCAGAATATCGCATACTGTTGATCCATTAGGTGAGCAGATTTGAATTTCGCGGTTTCCTCGCAAGCGATTTTTTTTCCAAATATATCAATCCAATTAGTCTTTTAAGAAAAACTGAACACTAATGTGTTATAAAAGTTAAAATTTGTCAGCATGTACCACATAAACGTTTGCATCTGCACATAGCCCCATTTGCAATAAGAGAAATGGAAACAAGTATAAACATAATTCGTATCTGCAGAAAACGTAGCTGTAATAAATCTTTCACTGTTACAATATTTTCGTATCCATCTAATGTTGATAGCACTATGGTAATCTAGTACGTGCATCAAACGGTATCCGAAGCTATTTTATCCGCCTGAGTAACTCGTCATTTCAATAATCTGAGTACAGAATACTAAAAAACGACATAGTAAAGTTTTGTTGTATTTAATCGTATTTACTATAATACTATAGACTTTAAGTAACGGAATGCAGCCCGTATGGAATGCCACTAGTTTTGTTTGCATTGTTCTAAGCAAACAGAAAAAGTCACAAGAAAATATAGATTTCTTTCCTCTCATAGTTTTCTCCTTTAAAGTGTTGTCTTGCCTAACTTGTTTTAGAAACAGAATCTGATGCACATCTCAAGCAAAATATGTTATAATCTGTTATTTTTACCAACAACAGGGCTATTAATCAATAGTTAGTCAACTTATTAAAGCCAAATATTACATGCAGATTTGCAACTGCGTGCTATTCTCCTTTTTAAGAGTCATCGGATAATATCCAAACTTTTGTTCAAAGTTACTGATATGATGAAAGCTCCTTGAAAATCCAAAGAGACGTAATTTCTTAGACTCAAGATGCTGTGAAATATTACTGGGCAAGGAATAGATTTTTCTACCCACACCGTCAGGAAATACGACAAGATTAGGACAGTCCAGACACCCAGGTAAAGTATTTGTATCAAGAGACTGTTAAATGGATTATAAGTTAATGGTTAATATGCAAATAAAATTGCTTTATTTTTGACAAATAAAATATGCGTACATTATGTACAAGTTCGATGAACATGACATTTGCAATATACTGTAAATGGTGACAACCTATTTGGCAGAAAAATCGTCAATTATTGTAGAACGTGTACTTTCTTATGCGCATAGTTATATATTTCCATACAGCGAGACTTCTAAAATTCAACGGAATTTACCACAAATATTTGTTAAAACTGCTTCTAAATTGCGATGCGTTTAATTGTTGTTTGTTTTGTAATCTTCGTTTTTAAAGAAAGAAATCGTAGCATTCTAATAGTTGTGACCGCAGGTGAAAAAGAAATAAAATGTGATTTTCTTATAGTAGATATATAGTAGATAATATTCACTTCTGAAATGCTTCGTATTTATAACTTTAATTTTTTTTTTTGTATCTGAGAAATGCAAAATATGTTATATATTTTAATGATGAATTTTAGTTAATGATGGATGTAAGGCAATACCCTTTAATCACTAATAAAGTTCTCAGATGTCCTTACGCGTCGCCAACTGAACTGAATTTAACTTTAATTCGATCAAAGCATTTTATAATTTAAATAATTATTATTTTTTTAAGGAAACGGCTAAAGAACATTAAGAAGAGCATTTAAATTTTCGCATCTAAAATTTGTGCTCAAGCTGTAGTAGCAAATACTGTATATTCCTGCATCTGGATGTTGTTTTCATAAAAATCAATACAATTCGTGGGAATAATAAAGATAATAAGTTCGTGGGAATAAGGCTATAATAATAATGATAATAAGTTTGTGGGAATAAGGCTATTCGTGGGAATAATTTGCAGTCTCCTTATTCACCAAGAAAGTAATAACCCTTCAGTTGAAGTAATAAAATTTTCCCTTTCCATTATACTTCTTATCCTCTTTCCTTTCTAGCTTAAATGCTTATTTATTTAATAATGTGACTTAAGTATCTAACAAAACTGAACTGACAGCTTTCTTACCTTTCTTACTTGAAAAGTCACCTTAGCATTTCTTGGCAAACAGAACTCTCATTTGATTTCAAAATTTATAGATTAATTGCTTCCTCTAAACAATTTGGCTGCATTGCAGTCATCTAACAAGAAGAATGGAAGGACGCATTTTGTAGAGCCATCGAAGAGAGCAAATTTCAATCAGAAGGCAGAAGCGCACAGCTGCCCGATTGACATTCCTAGGTCCAATTCAAACAATTTAATTACTCTTCTCTTTTGCCGAAACTTAATTAATATTATCGGACTCTCCACTTCTCGATTAAATTCCACTGGAAATATTCCTTTTTACTAATTTGCCATCGACATCTCTTTTCTCGACTGTCGAAGTTAGCGATGGATATGCTTTACCCAATATATAATGGATTCTCGAAATTAGTCTCATTTGATTCAGACTTTTGGAGTTAATTTTCTTCAGCGGCAGTTTAGTTTTAATTGAAAGGTTTTCAGTGGGACAAATTCTTTAGCTAAGTGATTTTACATAAAGTATGAAACTCCTCAATTCATTTAAATCAAGAGTTCAATGCTAGAAGCTTCACATACATCAGTTTTACACTTTTACAGAGCATTTTTTTAACGAATTTATTGGGTATGTTAAATTGGTTAGCGCGTTTTTTGGAATAATTAATTAAGATATACTTTTGAAGGTGACACAATTTTTAACATTCAATGTCTAAAGTATTTTAATGACTTAAATTCATTATTAAATAATATGAAGTTTTTAAGATACAATAACACGCCGAACAAATATTAATTTAGAAGTCAAACAACAAAAATCAGCGTTATATTTTCAAATTTCTCAGGTCCCATTTTGAAAATATAACGCTGATTTTTGTTGTTTGACTTCTAAATTAATATAAAGTTCTTATTACTCTGTTGTTATAGCAATAAACTTATTCTTTTATAAAAATAAATAGGGTGGTTATTAGAGGCACAAAATCAGAGATACAGAATTTTACACGAGGAAATATAATGCATTACACAAAATTGTGTAAATGTATAATTTTAGATGCTTTAAATCGCCAAAAGTAAAAGGCCAGCAGTAAAAACATATTAAATTAGCAGTATATTTGATTTTTTCTGTAATATTACAACTGTAAAATGCTGTTATAACTGGATACATGATCATAAAGAAATGATTTCTCTGAAGACACATGTACTCACACAGTGCTTTAGAACACTTTATGAAAGCGTTAAAAAGTGTTAGTCATCGATAATCGTCGAATTTTAATGTTGTATTTAAAAATGTTGCATTTAATTTAGGGTTTGAATTATGGTTAAGGGAATTATTTCCCAGAACATATATACTTCATAAAATGAAATAAAAGGGTTATTTTCTAATTTATTTTTCTAAAAGAAACCTTTGAATTGCTTTCCCTCACGTAAAATAATTTTAATAGCATGTTAAATTGAATTGATTATTGAAACTATCTTTACCATATTTGCTATGGTTTTAGAAAATATGCTATTTAAAAACAGCAGGATAGCCTATTACACTTAAATCAAAATGGAAAACATCTCATGTGGGCACCACATGCCTTTCTTGTACGCCTATTAAGTTATACACATTTTTTGCTAAACTTAATTTAAATTTATTTTCTAGAATCCTTATAACTTAATTTATTAAAATAAATAATAGCATTAAAAGTAAAATTTCGTTATTTGTCAAAAATTAATTTTTTTTAAAATTTGAAATTGCCAAAACATAAATATTTTCGTCATTTAAAACGCTTCTGTAATATGCGGCCCACCAGCGGCCGAGCGGTAAAGACGCTGAACACTGGTAGTTCGGTCTGAGGTTCGAATCCCGCGAACGGGCTGGCTGCATGGGCGTTTTCGTGGTTTTCCCCATGTGTAACGGGTATACGAGCCAGTTTCCCTTAGAAAGTCCTCCACGAAAGGCATCCCTCCCTTTAGGCAGATAGCCCTCGTGTGCTTTGCCATAATTAAAATACACATACACTTCTGTAATATGACTACGACCAATGATTGCAAAAATGAAGGCAGGCTAAGGACTTTTAAGCAGGGTTGTGAGATTTCCCTTAGCTTGAATAACCAATTATTTCAATTTTGGTATCTTTTCTGAATTTCTTATTTCCCCTCGCATTTCCTTGCCAGGATGTAAATTAAGTGAAGCGAGTAGTTAAACAGACGAAACGAGAAGGTTAGACAAAGCGTGATTTCGCTAGTACAGCGCACGTTGCTATTTTGTTATCCTGATCTTAAATTAGTAGAGACAACACCTTCTAGCCGTATCGGCAGTGCAAGTTCCTGAGTCAGCTTATTAGGTTAAATTAAATTGTGAAGTCTAACACTGTTTCTCTTTTTTCGAACTTATTGTTAAATTTGACTTAAGTTCTCACCGCAAGTAGCGGTGTTTTTGTGAACACGAAGTTCGTGTCTTTTTATTAAAGATTTGTGCTAAATATATATATTCATTTTACTGCAATCGGTTGAACCATATATATATATATTACATATATATATATTTGGTTAAACCGATTGCAGTAAAAGAGGGAAATGCACAACTAGATGTTATAGAGTCCCATATACAAAATTTAACGTTCTATCGCCAATCATTTTGGAGTAATACGCGATACATACGTACATACATACATATACACGTACGTGCAGACGTAATGAAAAAATCCCTTTTGAATCCACTTTAAATGTATTTTACAATCCGTTTTGGAAAAAAAAACTTTCCTTTATTTTGTCTGTGAGTACAGACATCAAGCAAAAATTCGATTCAGGAACGGTCCAAATTGATATTTCTAATCAAATATGATACTCGAAATTTTTGGTGATTACAACACTTCCTTTGCTTAGGTCAAGGAAGTAAAAAAGCGCAATCTTTTTTTTTTTTTTTTTTACTGGAATATTAAAAATATCGTGAAGCCTTTAACAGCAAAATATTTATTATTTTTATTCTTATTGGTCTTTAAATCAATAATTTTAACTATTATTAAAAATATTTTTTATTTTTTACAAAAATATAATGTGAGTTCTAATTCAAAAGTCAAACAACAAAAATCAACGTAATATATTCAAAATTTTTACTGTAAAAATTTTGAAAATATTACGCTGATTTTTGTTGTTTGACTTCTGAATTAGTATTTATTCGGCGTGTTATTGTGTCTTAATAATGTGAGTTGTTTGTTACAAGTGGAAAAATGTGCTCAAATGTAGAAAATGCTATATTTATTGAATGACTACAAAATCAAACTAATACGCAGAATATTGAAACTATGTTCTACTGAAATCTTCCAACCTCATAAACATTTTTCTTCTTTTTGTACAGCACAGTATGGGTCAAGATCTTTCGCGCCCACTCCGCTGTTCATTTTACCATTTTTTTAAGTAGTTAATTTTAATGCTGTTTAAGTCAATATTGATAAAATCCAACTATCGAAGCCTGGGTCTTCCTCTGAGTGAAACAATGAGGAACAATTAGGAAACGATGACAGTTACAATTACAAAACAATGAGGAAGCGCCCTCATTGTTTTATAGTTAAAGATTTTAAATTTTAAAGAAGAAAAATTTAACCGGAAAAAGTGACTGACAAATTTGATGATCATTTAGATATAATATTATTACCTCTTTAACTTGCTGGTTCTTCTTTAGTTTTTATTCTGGTTGATTTATAGAGTTTTGAAATCGATCTAGACGGATCTTTCTGAATGGATGTGCTTTAAAAATATCTGAGACAATTATTAAATGTTTCGAATTTTTAGCACTGTTGACTCCTAACATAAAGAGATTACAGTACCTAATACTCCTGGGCTTAGAACAATTAATGTTACAAAAACATTTTTAGTGGACGCTCTCACAGACAATGATTAAAACATTTTAATCATTGTCTAGGTTTAGTTTAGGATTTTAACTTGATCGTGAGAATATTTTGCTAAAAACTTTCTGTTAGCTAAAGAGCACAAATACAGCTTTAACAGTTGTAAATATTATTTCGGGTAATGAGTACATATGTGACTGTATTTTTAAGGGCTTTATTAAAAAGCCCTTAAAAATACAGTCACATATGTCTTTTATAGTTTAAGAACATATGTTACTCTATAGTTTAAGAACTTTGTTCTAGCCTAAAGTTTAGATAGATAATACATAGAGAACATGGAAAATACACAGAGCACAAACCATGCTCCGAATTATAACTTTTTTAAATGTATTGCTGATGTGAATCTGATCATACCATTTGTTGGAGTATATTATGACGGACAACTAAACATTAAAACACTGAATTCGCACAAGTCAGCTTCGGTTAAGTGACTTTCCCTATGCATTCGCTAAATCCCTTCAGACAGCTGCGAAATATTTAGGTAATAAAACTGCTGACTGATTCTTACATAGAAAGGCATAGTTAAACCACGGAGATAAAACTTCTAGACAGAAATTTTGTCAAAAAGACTTGCTTCGAGAAATTAACATCCCTTTAAATGAAAGGACATGGTAAAGCTTGTTTACATATATGAATTCTGCATTTAGTGTGATAAAATTTCACGAATCTGTATTATAATTTTCTAAGCTTCTGAATTAATAATTTAAAACAACCGAAATTCAGTACCTCTTCTTAAAAAGACTAGGCAAATATAGCCTTAAAGCTCACACTATTATTATAGTCTTTTAAGCTACTATATAAGCATCTGGTTTGTTTAGAGACTATTAAAAAATTACAAGAGAAGAACAAGTTATATGATCAATAAATTAACATACTACACATGTAACATAATACAAAGTCACTAGAATAGAAGTCTCTAAAATCAAATGGGAAAACGTTACTGTAAATCATTTTTCGTTAAACAGAAAAAATTGTAAGTAGTATACAATTAATATAAAGAGCAAAACCGTTTACAAAGGGCTTTTTCATCTTACAGAATTATAAATTTAGAAATCACTACATTTAGATTAGAAATCGCTACATTTAGATTAGAAATCACTACATTTAGATTAGAAATCACTACATTTAGATTGTAGATATATTAGGTATTTTGGAAGCAGGAAATGTGAAAAATAAGCAACGCCTTCCCTGGGAATCGAACCACGGACCTCTGGAATACATGCCCAGCGTGCTGATTACTACACTACGAAGGCACGCTAAGAAGGCTGGAGAAATACCTTACAAGATGAATTACTTCTGATGCTTTCCACAATGTTCCAGTAGTTAGATAAATTATAGCCGATACTTTCAGAAAGTATTTTATTTAAAATATTTATAATTTCGATTGTATCATAAAAGTATTTTTCTATAAAATTAATTTATAGTAAATACCTTAAAATCGGTCTCCAGCTTCATTACAGCGGAAATAACAAGGATATGGCAAACGCTGGAAAAGCGTAAAAAACATTCTTGTGACAGCAATAAAAATGAAATTCACAAAAATGACAGTTGGGACTGCTTAAAGTGTATAATCTCATGCCTCAGATTATATACGTGTACAACTCTTAGCTTGTCAGATAGATGCCAAATATAAACGTTCTTTACGGTATATGACAGTTCCTGAAGAGTAGTGCGAGTAGAAAGTAAACGAAAGTCAAAGAAAAGCTACAAAGTAGGAGTAACATTGATAGACGCAAAAAGTAACTATAAATGAAAACGCAGAGCAAATGAAATTTCTGATGAAAAGTGTCGGAAGAGATAAGGAAAGTTTGTGTTAACTAAGCTGCACAAAAAGATTATTTATTATCCAAGCTAAAAAAGAAGTGATTTTTCTACTTTTTACTACAATCAAATTCTTACGTTGTTTAATCAAGTGTAAAATATTAGGAACTTCGGTGAGCGCGAATTAGAAATGCTAATGTATTTGTAAAACATTGATTTAGATTTATATTCTATTTAATGAGTTGAAATGTGTCATAGAAATTGAACATATACATGTCTCACTTGCTGCTGAAATATTCTAATCGATATTTCGTAGGTTAGCTGAGTAATTCAATAATAGGCGTATTCACTCGAAGCATAAAATTAATTCATAAAATAATTCCTCTTGCGTACAAACTACGTAGTTAAATAAGTACCTGAACGGTGATGCTTAAGTAATCCGTTTCGTGTTTAAGAACAAGTGAAGACCTCAAACGCTGAACAGAAAAACAAAATAAAAATACAAAAAGGAAAAACAAAATAACTAATAGGGGATGTATATCATAGAAACGTTAAGATAAGCAAATCAAAATCAGAAAATGTACACTATTACAGATTGCAAAGAAATAAAAAATAAATAGCTAAAAGAAATAACAGTACAAAGACAAAACAAAAAAACTAATAAAACGCAACACATGAACAAAAAGAAAAACTTTTCGGTTTCCTCTTTCAGTTTCAAATATTTAAAAGCACAGCAGATATGATAGAAAAGCAAAAATTCCGTTAAATTGCGTTTTTTAGAGCTATGGAAAAGAATAAGACCTGCGAAAAATAATAGTTGTTGAATAAATTCTAGAGACATTAAAATCAATAGAATTTATATATTATTCTCCCGAAGTTTAGTTATTCTCCTGAAGTACCTAGTATAAGTACTAGAAAAATAATAAGTACTAGTTTAAAAAAATAAGTACTAGTAAACTAGTACTTTTTATAAGTACTAGTTTTTATTATTCTCCCGAAGTACCTAGTATAAGTACTAGAAAAAATGAATGGTAGAATTCGCAATGAGGACATAAACGGAAAAACTAGCTACATGCTGTGTATCCTTTAATATTAATAACAAATATATATCTCCAATAAAAAAATTTCTAAATGTCAGAAATAAAAATAAGATTTAACAAAACTCCGTTTTCGAGTGTACAAACAAAGCCCTCACTTGGGTTTGAACTTAACTAAGAATTAAACTAAAACTAAGATTAACTAAAGAAATATAGCCGAAGCTATCAAGATTCTAATCCAGTTGGCCCCTCAACTTTGACTACGAAGCTTATCAAGGGCCTGAGTACGGCCGAGCGTAATAAGAGCTTTGAGAGAGTGAGTGGCCAAAAAGCAGACGTGCGTAAATCAGAAACTCTTGATTCTCCGTAACTTTGTCAGTAACTTCGCGGTTTAAATACCGCTCCTCCTTATTACGTATGGCCGGAAGTAGTAAGTTGAAGTTAAGAATTTGACAGGAAAGGAACTTTAACTTAAAATTTGACTGTTAATAAAATTAACATTATCCTTACAATCTGTATAGTGATCTAATAATATCTTTATCAGTTTAATATTTGTTTAGTTTTCTTCTTACAACGCTTTGAACACTCTAAACTTTGAAAAAATGCATTAGTTGAAGTAATTCAGTATTTTCTAGGTCATATCAAAACAATAAAAATGCAGCCTTACGAACATTAATGTTTGAAAGATAACCATATGTTCAAAAAGCGTTATTAATCGCTAATGTTGAAAAAAAAAATAGGTAACGCAGATTAAAAAATTCGTTAAATGAATTATGGCTGATTTCTCTCTGTAAACTGAATCCAAAGTTCATGCAATAGTTAACTACTAAATATTAATATGATATTAAAAATTAATTTCCATACAGGTAGATTCAGTTATGATTCAGTTATGAAACAGTGCTTTTATTCGCAAAGCTCAGTTTTCTTCGTTAGAAAATCGATGTCAATAATAGGATGCATTAAAACCAAATACTTTTTTATGACGAAAAAACTCATTTCACATTTTATTTTAGCTTAGTTAATAGAAAAGATGCTAAGAATTACTCTTTTACTCTCTAGAGTATGCACATTACAAGGAAAAGATATTTTTATTTTTCTAAAACAAAATTGATTTTTGATAGCGAAAATATCTTTCGAAAGAACTGCTTGGTCTCTTAAGACATTTATGATGAAACATGGTTATTATTTACTAATAAAGAGATAGTATGCCTAGGTGCAAAGCCATTATTTATATTTTAATTTGTATTAAATTACATGCAAAAAATTTAGAACTCTTATGATTGGGTAATAAAACTATGAAAATCCATATGCTTAGTTTCATTATTACTTTAAACAAAGAAAAAGAAAAGGAAAAAAGGGCTCAATCACTCTTTTCTTTAAAAAAAAACCTAATTATTTCAAATTAATATTTAACATTTTGGATAAGTTATCAACATAGTTTTTGATTAAAACAACAATTTGAAGTCCCGTCAGATAACTACAGCAGTAATAAACAAGAATCTCATTTCATTTACTAAGTTTTAAGATCTTATTTTTTCCCTTAATCGAATATTACTGCTTACATATTAATGCAAATAAACTTTATATCACATTATTTATTTTTTAAGCTAAGGTTTAATGGAACTTATCTTCTCCTTTTCTGTACCTTAACCATAAATTCGTTTGATCTTTTAGAAGACTAGTTAGCATTGCCTCAGTAACTTTACTATAAGATCTGTTGGGGCACAAACGTTATTGAAGGGCACTCATTTCCTATCTTATGCAACAGTTGCTTTGAGCAAAATTACCACTTATGACTTTTTTAAAATTTTCTCTAGCTGGCACATTTCATTATATTGCATTAAAACCTCAGTGTATTAAATTATCGCCACCCTTTTGAGAGGAGTTTAATTACTTTCACCTGACTGCTCCCTTTTCAATTAAACGGAGGGGAACTTTTGATTTCTTTTTCGGACTTCGCCATCTCGAATACGACAGGACTTTAACCAAATTATCTAGGAGACTTTATCCTTTAACCGCTTCTATCTTGGACCAGTGACGCATGCCTCATTTTGGGACCAAAATTAGAGTCATTGGGTTTCATCCCTCCTCCGAAAATTCCCCTCTTTCTTTGAGGTTGGGGCAACCGCTTTAATTAAACAGTTGCCTGTGTCCCAACGTGTTCTATCAGCAAGCGGGTTTTACTTCAGGACGAACAATAAGCCGGAATTCGCCATTAACGGAACCCTGAACAGGGAAAGGATCGCTTTTAATGCTTTAATTCCAAGAATATAGAGAGTGAAAAAACGTTGTGCATTAAAAGCACTTGATATTCTGCGGGTTAAGGCAGGGCTTTAATGAAGTATAGTTCGAAAGGCTTAGCGAGAAATGTGAGAATTCTTAACGAGTTCGTAGGGATAAAGTATCAGAAGAGAATTTCAGCTTAAGATTTAAGGTTTAAACTTCTTCTAAAAGACTTTTACAAATTTTAACTTGAAACAGAAATGACATTATTTACAGCAGTTTTCCTCACATCCCTAACTGATGAAGGAAACATGAAGATCTACCATGGTCTCGAATTCTATGGATATTATTCACAGTTTTAGAGCTTGGAATTGAACAAAAGGCAAAAGAAAAACTTTGCCATTTTAAGGTATATTTCGTGAAATATTTCGAAGAAGCGAGAGAGCGGTATTGCTTAAGGTACTTAAATATAGTAAATAGTTTTCTTAACTTGAGGAAAGCTTCTGCGCCAACTACACTTAGTATTCTATATTTATGATCAATTAGTGTATGTTAAAATACTGGGTAAATTTGCATGTAAAATAAGTATAAAAATGTGTAATACCTAGATACCCTTAATACAAAATAACTAAGGAAGAAATTTAAAATTTTAATTACAAATTTTAAACAAGTTGGGAAAGTTCGAATACTTTTATCTGCAAAACTTATAAATGGAGTCAAATAATTGTGATGAACTAGTACGAAAATGTCTTGGAACTTTTACTGAGATGAGGTATAAAATATGGCTTACTTTTCCAGCCCAAAAGATTTAGACTTCGTACAAAAGACTTTTTTCGGTTAAAGCTACGAATGCATATACATCTTTATTTTACAGACACAAATTTTATCTATGAAACGAAACTTTTGGTTTATTTGTATGCTAATTTGAATCAATGTTACAGGAATTTTTGTGTTATTGTATATGACCACAGTTGAAATAACATTCAAAGAGAACAGTAATAAGGAGAAAATTGTATTAATTAACTTCATTCTTCAATATTTATTATGGCTTATTGTTTCATGCTCAGGTTTGGTATTTTGAAATATATTTAAAGAAATGTGCTGCAGATATTAGGTGATATTTAAACATTTGACTTGCCAAAATGGAATTCCTTTTGCAATTTAGATTTTGTTTATTTTGCAATTTTTTGAAAGGGTGATGTCTTCATTATGCGTGGAAAACCAAATTATATTTTTCTTTTGGGTAGACATTTATGCGAAGATAAATGTCTACCCAGTCCGAAAAAAGAAGCTTTCATGGTTGTGAAGTCATTAGGTTGTTTTGAAGCAGGGGACATGAAAAATGAGACATGCCCTTGCCGAAACTCGAACCTGAATACGCTCCGAGTGTGCTACCGTTAAAGTACGAAGACATGCATAAAAGACGGAGAATATACCTTAAATACTTCCCCTTTTAAAGGGCGGCTGGAAATTGGGTAACCCAGTCGCGAAATCCCGGTGGTGACGAATTGTTATCCACCACTCTTTTAGTTCGGGCGCCACTGTAGAGTCAATTTTTTTTTAAGTAGGAGACGTGAAAAATGTGCAATGACCTAACCGGGACTCGAACCTGGACTTCTCGAACACGTGCCAAGAGCGCTACTGTTACACCACGAAGGCATGCTGGATGGTATTTTCTTCCTCCCTTGAATATTTCAAATGAAGAGTTTAATGTAAAAAATAATCAGGTTTTTAAAAATTTATTTAAGTGAAAATATTTGCCAATCAATCGAGTAAATAATCAATCGGCCAATCAATCGAATAAATGATCAACTGTTTAATCAGTAAAATAGAAGGTATTCCAGTCTTAAAGGATGTTATTTAATTTCTTTCGTAGACTGTTTTTCTTTTGCATTTTTAATTTTTTGCTCTCCAGGAGTTCTGCGATTTGACAGCACTCGACGTTCATTTGTCTGAGAGCAAACATTTGTAAGCAGTCGCGTATAAATGTTTGAAGCAAATACAAGTGTTCTCCTCTTTAGTTTCAGCTAAATGAAAAACATTTTGCCTTATCAAAAGAAACAAACGATATACTACAGAGGAAAAGGAAAGCTAAGTCATTTAGATTATGACAAAAGATGGTAAGGTGTCTTCGTGAATGAAACTACATCCTATATTTACGTTACACATGGGGGGGGATTGCAGAAACTTCTGTGCAGCTAAATCCATTCGCAGGCTTTCTAACCCTGGTCGAACAATAAGTGTCCAGCGACATTAATCCTCTTCGCTGGTACGAGATGAAAAGAAAAATGTGACCTTAAAAAAATGACATATTAATTAACAAAAGAGTGACTTTTAATCTAAAATGCTTTCAGAAGAACTTTGAGCTCAGTAGCTGCAAAATGTAATTTTTAGTTTCAATGTGCCTGAGACATAACAAAATCATATAAACATACAATGTAATGACATTTTATTGCCAAGTTCTGTATAGTTTGTGCATGTCCTGAAGTACGCGGTTTGAGAAATATTGATTGTGGGCTAAATTTATTACGCTCTTTTAATTAAAAAGTTGAGCTTTATGACAGGAATACCGCACTGTTAGGGTGCATATTTTTGACATATCCCAATGAAGAAAGAAGAGTTTTCGTATATCCAAATTTGCGGCATAAGAGACATATTAGATTTCAGTATAAATCCTGTGAATATCTTGTTCCCCTCTCTCCCTCCGCCTAAAAAAGAAACGCGTTTGGATATCTTTCCATCTCTCTGCTTCTTTTTTCTGCTCCCAAAATTATTCTAAAAACATCTTCCATTGGAGAACTGGATTTTCTAGAGGCATTTCACATTCATAAAAATCTTTCTGTTCTAGTTAACGATCCTAATTCCAATCCAAATTTTCCTTCGGCCTTTAAAGAAATTATGTTTTAGTTCTGGTTTTACCAACAGATGGCACCACTTGCTTATTTTTGTCCAGGCTTTCTTATCTAATCATTATTTCCTATCTTGTTCATTTGCGGTTTTGCAGCTGAGGATGATTGTTCGGTAGAACCATCGAAACTAGTCCTGAGAAAATTTTGTAAATATAACGCTGATTTTTGTTGTTTGACTTCTGAATTATCTTTCCCTCTGCTGATTACTGTTCTAACTAAATATTTTTCCAAATTGAACTTAACTAGCTCTCATCTCGTTGCTTCACAGATTTCTTCTCATTACCTGTATATTTACATAACACGCTTTCTCCATTATTCTGCCACAATTCACACTAAATGCAATATTTGGGGCATTCAATTTAGTAACTTTCCTGATATTCGTTCTTAATTTCATCTGATAAAAAATGCGTTTTTCGCAGTTACACGAAAAGTATTTATAAATTTATAAATTACTCTGAAAATTAAATTGTGTAATTCTCTTTTTCGTGTATTAAAATTTCTACTTTAATTCTTCCTACTCTAAATTACAATTTATTTTCTAAAATTACATATTAACGCTACATAGAAAAACTGTTATTGGGAATCCTCTCAGTTTTGTTGAAGTTGTATATCACTTTGAAATTAATATATGTAAATCATTTTTGAGGTTTTAACAAGTATTTTACTAACATTACCGACCATCGTTTCAAATTCACTTATGCATCTGAATTTCATTCCCATTCAGCGCTTAATTTAAATTAGGCCATGTGTGGGCTTGAGAGCACTAAAACTTTCTTTCAGTTGCATTTTCACCATCGTTATTTTACCCGTTATAAAGAAAGAATGTTTTTTGTTTTGTGTTGCTTGCATATTTGCTTTTTTCTGTTTTGTGTTGCTTGCGTATTTACACGTTTCACATCTTTCCTTTCTTCTGAATTTTGTAAATTTATTTTCTTATCACAGCCTCTTTGCGGCTTGTTAATAAGTGAAATCATTGCAATATCAATTGGGTGCAACATAGGTTATATTATAAGTTATTTCTCCCGCCTTCTTAGCGAGCCTTCGTGGTGTAGTGGTCTGCACGATCAGCGCCTAATTGTTCCTCGGTTCGATTCTCGGCGAAGCATCCATCATGCTAAATTTTCATCTTGCCTGCTTCCAAAAATACCTAATGTCTCTACAGTGGCGCCCGAACTAAAAAGGGTGTTGGATGATGATTCTCCTCACCCAGGATTTGGCGATAGGGTCCCCTAAAACCCCCAGTCGTCCTTTAAAAGAGGTAGAATATAAGGCATTTCTTCCGCCTTCCTAACGAGCCTTCGTAGTATAGTGGTCTGCACACTCAGCGCGTAATTGAGAGGTTCGAGGTTCGATTCCCGGCGAGGGTGTTGCTCATTGTTCATCTTGCCTGCTTTCAAAAATACCCGATATCTCTACAATATTATTTCATAAATGTAATCAAATTAACTTTATTTCCATTTTGTTCTACCACATATTACTTTGCGAAGATGCATGGATTTTAAATGTAACTTAAATGATATATCTTCTGCTAAAAAACTCCTTGATTCAATCTTCAAAAATTCTACTTCAGATTCGAAATTTTGAAAATATAGGGAAGAGTTTGACCGTTAGAAATAATATTACGTACTCTCAAATCTTCTGATAACTACATAAAGATATTAATAAAGTAAATGAAGAAATATTTTATTCCATATTTCTTTATTCTGTAAACACATTGGTATTGAGATAACACAAGAATCTCATGAAATTTAAAACATTTTACTTCGGCATGTGTATAATTTAATATAAAGCAAAAAAAATTATTGTTTCGAAATTATCTCAACTGAAAAAAATGTAATATTTTGCAAGTTTTTGTTTCTTCTTCCAAGTATGATAAGTGCTTGTCATACTTCTTCATACAACATTTAAGCGCTTTGCTAGTGTTATAATGTTGATTCGCAGCTTGAAGTTGTTCAAAACATTAATAACAATGTTTACTACCAAATATTTCTTAATTGCTACAATATTTAAATAGAATATTGTGCCATAAAACAGTTTTTAGTCGTCCTATCAGTATTCTGAGCAAAAACTCGTTTTTTCGAAATAAATGTAACACCAAAATAATTTAACGTCATTTTTAAAACTTTTCATGCTAAATTAAACAGGTTGCTGCAGCATACTTTATGCAGCAATTAGAGAGAATTCGTTCCATGAGACATTTCGAATTTTGATTAGAATGAATCACTAAAATTTTCAAGCATTAGAATTTCAAATATGTATTGCAAAGCAGATGCGTGTAAATATAGCTTTTTTTAGCTAGATAAGAATAAAAATAAAAATTCCTTTCAGCCTAGTATCCGCATTTCAAGTTTTATTACTGTCATGTAGTTACTGTATTGATAAATAGGAACATTCAGTAGTGCTTCCTACCATAGCCCGTTTCGGTAGCAAAGTTAGTGATAAAAAAAAGCTCTCATCAGAAAGCAGGAATGTTGTATCAGCAATTAGAAGCTATAATATTTTATCTTCTACAAAGGTTGGCACCGTGTTAATTTTTTCTTCTATACAAATTAATATTATCTTTGATTGGTGAATTAAATTTCTTTAAAGCTTTTTACATTCAATGAGATACCATCAGTTTCAGTTTCGAGTTCTAATTACAGCTTTCGTTATTAGTCTATTTCAGTGGTTATTGAAGTGGACGGTACCGTCCTCAAGAAGACTGGTTATCTGGGAAGGGGCTGAATGATAACCGTATGTTGCGGAAGAGCTGCATTGTTCTAGGAGCGTGCCGAATAGCATAGAAGAGTAATCAACTTCAGAACTAAGAAAATATATACAATGTACATTGACTGTATATTGAACTGACATCTGTTTGCATTGTCACAAGAGTTTCAGCGGGGCATTTGTTTACATTACATAATTGCACCAGATGCTTTCACTTGCATTTGATGGGAATAAGCAGTCAATTGTTTTCTACTTGTCAGGTTTGATGAGTAACGAAATATATTGAAAGCTAAAGGCGATGCGTAAACCCGATGTAGTCACTGGCTAATTTTGGAAGGCGGGAATGTGTGTGAAATTATTGATATTAGAGCACTGAAGGCGAAGAACATCACGCACACTGTAAAATAGTACAAAGCTTGATAAACAGCTAAGTTATGATTTACGTTAAAAAATAAAAACAAATTTGCATATTTTACTCATTTTATTAATACAACTTATAAGATTCCTAAACAGCAAAATATTCCAAAAGTCATGCTTTTAAATTTCTAAGGAAATTTGTGTCAAAAACTTCATCGAATTAACTTGTTTTCCTTTTTACGAAAATATTGCTCAGTATTTTATTTCATGCAGAAAACTGAAGAATCCTATATCTATAAAATTAGGCAAATGTCATCTTGACGCTTTCGAAATTTATTGAGATTTATAAAAACTAAAAAGCATTCTAGAGCGAATTTTGTTTATTTTGTATTTGACAATGATGTGTATCTCTTCCATATATTATGATTTAATTAGGAAGGGGTATACTGATTTAATGTAGTTTTGCAGTCTAACGAACATTTTAAAGGTAAAGACAAATACTTATCTATATTTATTGTCTGTATACAATATTTGAAACTGAATCCAACATCGTAGAGTCATTAGGTATTTTGGAAGCAGGAAAGATGAAAAATATGCAACGCCTTCTCCGGGAATCGAACCACGGAACTCTGCAATACACGCCCAGCGTGCAGACCACCTCACCACGAAAGCATACGAAAATGGATGGAGAAATTACCTTATAATCTTAACCTACACATATTTAATGGCGTATGAAATCTAAATGCATTTTCATGGTGGAGGAATAATTTAAATGTCAGTCTAAATAATCAAGCATTGTCATAATTCGAGCCTTTCACATAAGCCAGATAAGTGATTAGTGACGGAGGACGTGGGCACTGTCCCTTTACCTTAATGGTTAATCAGTACAGCACCACGTCCGCCATTATCCAGAGCCGCCGATGGGGTTCGCTGCCGTCCAACTGCCCGGGTCCCAGTGTTTGTTGATATCTGAGAAAAATGTAAGTACATGGCCATACAGGGGCTTTTGTAACATGCTACTTTTACAATACGTTACAATACTAATGATTCAATTATAATACATTTAATATATAGTGCAGCAAGCACTATATATTAAGATACTGATTTATACAATTCATACATTACCAATTATACATTACAATACTAATTATGCAATTTCAATACATTACAATACTAATTATGCAATTTCAATACATTACAATACTAATTATGCAGTACACACATAGACTTTACAGTGTATGTTACGATGAATAATAGAAACATTACCAATTATACTATTATTATATATTACAATACTAATTGTATAATAATTATATAATTGGTAATATATTACAATACTATGCATTACAATACTATACATTACAATACTATACATTACAATACTAATTATGCAGTGCTACTGCTAGTAATTCTGATAAATATTACACATAGTTATGCAGTAATTCACAAATGTATTCTCAAGCATGTAAGTACATATTCAGCAATTTTGAACAGTTTGGCACTGATCAAGCCTAAGGCAGAAGATATGTGCAATGACCACATAAGCCAGAACAGGGAACAAATCTCGACTCATGACATCGTAGCAGTGTCTCACAAATATAGTCTTCTGTATCTTTTCTACTATATCACCAACGACGCACATGATTCTGTTGCCATTAACACTAACCCTTTCAGTGAATTCGATGGCTTTCCAATTTTTGAAGGTGTGTTGTGCTATTGGTCCATTGGTCGTACAGGTATAGTTCAACTGCAGTAACAGCGTAGCTATGCACCAGTGTTTAACACTATTTTCTGTATATCAAAATAAGGAGTAGGTGGTCAGTAAAACATGTTTATTTAAAACTTATAAATTGTAAAATAATTTTCAGGCTACTTGGAAAGGAAATATTTTTGGAGTAGGATATAATTAATATTTTGAACTGATGTTAGGAAATTATCATTTATCCTATGTATATTTTATAAGCTTTAATCTGAGAGAGTTCTTAATGAAATGTTATTTAATTGCTAGGTCAAAAAATCATTTTCTGGTTAGGAAATAGATGTACCTTAAAGTATATGAAGTAAGTGAAAGTATTTACTTCATACTGTGTGTCTGAAAAATATTCAGTTGTCCTTTTTAAATCAAAACGGAAGGTATACGTTGAATAAGAAATTCAACTTTGTTTTTATTGGTATAAAATAGCTATTGTACTTAAACAATTTTAAACGATTTTAATAAGGATTTGTCCTACAAATATATGCTAACTATTTTCTGATAAAAAATTATATTTCAACCGCAGTACGAGAGAAAATCTTTTTCTTGCTTTCACTTCTATGGATACGCTTCGTGGAAACGTCGTAGGAACAAAAGAACATTCAACCGCAGAAACTACTTTATTCTGTTCGAAATGGGAACATTGTTCCGCCCGAAACATGTTCATCCATATTTACGGAGGTGCCTATATAGTTAGTTCCGAATCTTATGCATTAAATTTCTGTTAGGCATGTCAGCTTCATGACGAATATATATCTCCGTAGGCAGAAAAGGAATCACTTCCCTCCACTATGAAAACGCATTTAGAATTCATATACGCCTTCAGATATGTGTAGGATAAGATTGAATTCAAAGACATATATTCTGAATAAGCAATAAATAAAGAGTAGTAAGGAAAAAATGGTTAAGTACACATCTTTCCAGTTAGAAGTAATGTTTTTAATGTTTTTGAATCTGCAGTGAAATATTTGTTCTCAGTGCCGAATATACATTTATCCCGAATTCCTCATTACCTCTGACTGGAAGAGAAAAATCAAATATAAAAATGTAAAATTAGTCAGAAAAGCAATCTTTATTTGTGGATATATTTTGAATGAAATTTCACCGATATCGAGGGTTTCCTGATCTAGATCCTCTTTCTTCAGGAAGTAAAAGATGCGCAATTATTTTTGTTCCTGAAGACCGGAAAAAAGAGAAACTTATGTCTGATCACTTTCGAAATTATCTCAAATTTGAGGTAGGTTTATTCAAAATTTGCTCCAAACTAAGGTTGCCTTTTTGTTTAATTTTACATTTGTAAATTTCTTAATGTCGCTAAATAATGACAAGTTTCTACAGCTCTTAATTTGAAAGTTCCTAGCTAAATTTAGTATATATGTTATCGTGAAAGACCGAAATTGGAGAATGTCAACATTCACCAAATACGTCGGTGAAAGACCGAATATTGCATTACATTCTTATACATTCGGACCCTCACCGGTGTATATCGACAGTCAGATATGTTCTGGTGTAGATCCAAAAGAGAGGTCATAAAGTATCATAATAGTTTAAATTGTTGCAATAAATAAGATTTGAATCACATAGTTTAGTAAGTTTTTTATTAGTATTATTTTATTTTCTCATTTAGAACGTACTGTGTAATTAAGTAAGTTTTTAACTTCTATTATTTTCCTTTCTCATTTTGAATGTATCGTGGGTTTTAAGTTCTTATATACTTAAGTTCCTATTTTAACTCTTAAGTGCGATTTTTCGTGACTGAATTACGGAGAAGAAAATATAATATTCTTATATGTTGAACATTCACCATTAGTACATGGTGAATGTCGACATTTACCGGCGTAAGTCAGAAATAAGAGTTATTTGGAAAATATTTCGGACATACACAAAGCGACTAGGTGATTGTTGACATTCACCGGTAAAAGTCGACATTCTCCGGATTTCAGTGTTTCACCGTAACATATACATTTTACATTTGGATTAATACACCCCCAAATGCTATCCAAAAGCCAGAAAAATTTTGAGCATAATGAATGAACATAAAATATTTACAATGTTACAAGAATGTTGCGATTACAATGTTACAAGAATGTTGATTACAAATAAACAGAAAAATGAATAGAAAATACCACATATCTAATAATCTGTTTTGTAATTTAAATTTGTTAAGTTCTGGACACATAGCCAAAATATTTATTGATGCTATGAAAGGCTGAAAATTTTATAAAAATCATTCGGTTTCTTCCTCCTGCATTAAATATTAATTAAACTAATATTTATTTTTGAATTAATAACTAGAAATTTATTTTTTCAAAGTGTCTAAATTATCTGATGATGGAAAGTAACTTTAAATGAAAATATAGGAATATATTCTGTTCTGTTCGCTCTTTGTAAAAAAATTAACTTTAGTTCTATTCCATTTGCTAGAGAGCTCGAGGACCTCATTCTGTAAGATATTCACTTATATACCTTTCAAGAAAAGCGATAAGTTTGCATTTTGTACTTTTTCGGTAAAGCTATTTATCAATACAAAAATCAAATCCTCACTTCAAAGAAAAGCGGATTATAAAAATAAGGGGTAATTTAAGCAAGGAGTTCAAAAATTCTTGAGCTTAATTACTCAAGTCTAACTAACGTAGCCAAGAAAAATTTTGCAGACGAAACATTTTGGCTTCTAATTCATCTCCAACGTTTTTTAATATATTTTTATCAGTGATATTTGCCGAAAAAGGCAGCATATTTATTTTGTAAGAGTAATTATTCGCCGTCCTGGATAAAATGGTGATTAGCGGATGTTGGCTGTGCACGCCGTTCTACTAGACACAAATGTTAGATAAGCCATATGGACGATTGTGAGTGTCTTTACGGGATGAGTGTAAGTAAGTTCCTGTAGATCTAAAATGTACGCCGGTAGGTTAATAGTATATTAGTAGGTTAATTATTATATATTAATAATTGGTAGGTTAATATATATTCAAGATTATTGCACAATAATCTTGAATTCCATCTCCAGCAGTCCTGTCGTTCAAAGTTGGAATGAATTCTAGGAAGGCAGGCTTTGTATGCTTTACTTTTAAGTGAAAATAATCCAGGTAATGTTTTGACGAAAATATAATTAATTTCTTAATAATTAGTAAAGTATTAATTTCTTTATACTTTATAATATTAAATATACTTTATAAAGAGTTTAGGTGCAAGCAATGTGATTGCCAAACAGGGAAAATATCGAAACATGAGCCACCGGAGAAAGGCGCAGCTTAAATGAAGAGATGGCAGTCGCCGCTAATAACATTTGTCCATGACTATTTCGATAACATTCAGCTGTGAAATAAATATTCTTCAAGATGTTAATGGAATTTAACTGATTTTATATAAATATAACTAATTTTAATATTTATGTATATAATTGGAACATATAAATACTTATTTTCACAGCATTTTAATCAGGGGCGAAATCATTAATAGTCTATTGTTTGCAATTCTTATGTAAAAGTTCATTTGCGACCTGTTTACAAAAGTTTTCCGAAATTTATCTCATCGATGTTGTACCTTTACTTCTTAATATTCGCAGAGCATTCCTCATCTCAGCATTTGTAGAAAAATCACACCTTCTTCTTCATATCATCGCATGATGTGCTTGGATTTGTTTCTGAAAAATATCTTCTGTGATTGATATCTATCAACTTGAGTTTTTTCATGAATAACACCCAAGTATTAAATTCCTCACAGTTCAAATTACCTGAAGATGTTGTAGTTATTTCTTCAGATTCCATTCTTTATTAAAAGGCTTCGTGTGCTTAAAACATTTCTTTATAGCCATTTATGAAAAGCGGTTTCCCATACAAGTTCAGCAAATGAAGAGATCAAACAAACTAGTTATGCATTTATATCGTATCATCTAAGATATAAAGGATTCTAACAAACATTTTGAGGTGATAATGCTTTTTCATCGTTCTAATACTCCCTTGATCACATGGCTGAATTATCGCTGTAAAATTTAGAGGCAAATATACAAACAACTTGCATATGTGTAAAGCGACATTTACGTTATGCTCTGTGAAGTTGTCAATAAGAAAAAGAATACCATTGTTGAGTTCATTATCTCACTTCAGAAGGTTCGTTCCCCATGTCATTCACATCTTTGAATTATAGTACTTATAGTCCATTGGTAAACTCTCTTTTAACCTTTAAAGCATCGGCGTTTATTTTCTGATTATTGATAGTTTTCCTTTTTTATCGCATATATTGACACAGCGGTGTCCGCCGATAACATCGCGGCAAAAACATCGTGGACGAAAACGTCGCGGAGAAAACAACGCAACGCGAAAACGTCGTGCTACAAAACATCGTGGGAGAAAACATCGCAAAGAGAAAACATCGCAGTTCTAAAACATCGTGGTACAAAACATCGTCGTAGAAAATAAAGCGGTTCAGAAACATCGCAGTTTAAAAACATCGTCGTCGAAAATATCGCGGTAAAAAATAAAGTATCTACAAATCATCGCATGACGATAACATCGCAGACATGCTTTTTTCAGGCTTTAATAACTGTAAATGGATATTCCCATAATGATTTGTGAGCGCAAGGTGTAAAGAAGGATAAATTTTACTTTAACATATTTTATTAACTAATAAATTTTTGCTGAAAACGTAAGAAGGAAACTTAAGCATAGAAAATTAAATGTAACTTATAGATTATACTTTTCATGAAATATTACCAGTAAAAACTTTATAAAAATGATTTATTAATGGCCTTTGTTAGTTAACTATGTCGGTTTAAAATTCTATTAAGTGCTATAAGTTGCATTAATTTTTTATGCTTAAGTTTCTTTTTATTTTCTCAGCAAAAATTTATTGATTAATAAAAAATATGAAAGTAAAAATTATCCTTCTTTCCATCTTGCGCTCACAAATCATTATGGGAATATCCATTTACGCTTATTAAAGCATGCCTGAAAAAAGCATGTCTGCGATGTTATCGTCATGCGATGATTTGTAGATACTTTATTTTTTACCACGATATTTTCGACGACGATGTTTTTAAACTGCGATGCTTTTGAAACGCTTTATTTTCGACGACGATGTTTTGTACCACGATGTTTTAGAACTGCGATGTTTTCTCTTTGCAATGTTTTCTCCCACGATGTTTTGTAGCACGACGTTTTCGCGTTGCGTTGTTTTCTCCGCGACATTTTCGTCTGCGATGTTTTTGCCGCGATGTTTTCGGCTGTAACCGACACAGCATAAACTATCATACAAACTGTCAATGTTTTGCATCCTTCTAAACTTTTAGTTTTAAATATACCAAAGCACGTTAAGGCAAATCACGCTAGTACTATTTTATAGACCTGCATTATAAATGTTTTATCTGATTCTATCAGCTAAGGCAGCCATCTATCGCTACAATATAATTCTTTCCAATTATTAGGGCTAATTCCTCAACTTTCTGCGGCATCAATGGACCGCTGACTTCCAGGTTTTTTCAGGAACATTTGTAAACCAAATCTTCAAAGCTTTGTCAAAATTATGATCTTTCCACTTACTTATCCCTTTTATGGTTTCATTTTGATTTTGTTGTCATTTAAAAACAATATCTCCACAATTCTTCAAAATCTCATATAAGAGAGGAGAGAAGCATCCCACTAACCAATTTTCGGGACCTACTCTTAGCGGATTAACAAGTTGATTTTATCCGTTAATAAATTTAACTTCATCAATTAAACCCAATATCATTACGTCTTTTGCTAGACTCGGTGATAAAAATGACTAAACAGAATAAAAAAAAATAAACATTTTCTAAAGCACAACATTCAAACAATTATAAAGTTCAAAACACGAGAAGAGAAAATCTGGCTCAAAAAAGCAATTATCTAAGAATTCTGCTACGTTAAGCTAGCTAGTCCAACCTATCTTTTTAAAACTTAAGAAACGGGTTCTCTTATGTATGGTCGTCGCCCCCCCCCCTTATCGACATAGGGGTTAGTTATCCTGCTGCTGTATTTTTGGATTGGCGTTCGAATCCAGAAAAATGTATGGAGGTTTGTAAGTGTAGAGCAGGATTTTTTAAACTGTGGGTCCTTAACCCCCAAGGGGGTCGCCGAAAAGTTTTAGCAGTTTTGATATTTCTTTAACTTATTATAATAATTTTACAGTTACCAAATATTTTTACACAATGTATCTGAAAATCGATAAAGATAAGACAATACAGGCAAAGAAAAAAACGAAAAGCTTTCGACGCAGTCTTTTCATAACATAAACCTTCATTTCCCTTGCTTTATACGTGACGCTGTCATTTCATCTGTTACTCATTTAAAATTTTCACACTGTTCTATGTCTTAAAATTAGAAATTAAATCTAATGGCCGAAAACTGCATACTTCTACTACTTCTGTATGTTACATATTTCTGTGCATTCTGTATAAACTACTTCTGTATATTACAGAACGAGTGAAAAAATAGAAAGTTTCACTCACGCTTGCGTCGGATTTGCGCAATACTTATGGAGTTCCACAAAACTTTTGTAAATATTATGAGGTCCTGTTCGTCGCGAAAAAAATCTGTGATAAAAAGGGGGTCGCGACTAAAAAAAGTTTAAGAAACCCTGGTGTAGAGTACATCCGCCGGAAGGGTGCACTCAAAATACACAGAGAGTCAAAAATTACTTCGAATAGTTGGTGGTAGAAGTAATGTGAGAGACCCTCAGACCACCACGAGGAGTATTCTCAATCAAAGCTGGGACGGAGCTTAATAGCTAGTGCGGTGGGATACATAATGCCAATGGTGAATATCTGGTATCCACCTCACGTGTAAATGTATATGATCGCCTTAAATGAAAATCAAGCTGCTTATGGGCTTAATTTCTTACTTGGCGGTATGTCTCTTCCTTTTTTTTTTTTTTTTTTGGTAATTTCTCTATTTTATTTAGGCCTAACAGCGAAGGTCACTGAGCAATGGTAGTTGAATTCGAGATTTGAATCCAGCAAACGGGCTAGCTGCATAGGAGTTTTCGTAGTCATATGTAATGTGTATGCTAGCCAGTTTCTCTTAGAAAGTCCCCCACGAAGGCATCTCTCCCTTTGGGCAGGTAGTCCTTGAGTGCATTGACATTATCAAACACACCAAACCAAAACAAACCAAACCAAACCAATCTGTACTTTATTTTCGATCTCATTTGGTGATTTTATTTTTTATTTGTTAGTTTAACTTCAGTTTAAAAATTCATTCTATAGTATTTTGAAAATATTAACCGAATTCTCGATCATAATAAGCAATGCGTCTTGAATGTTTTAGTATACATACAGTGGGGCTTCGGCAGGTCGTTAACAATATCTGAACGATAATTTTAATATCGATCGCATAAGGCGGGCCTACCAGCGGCCGAGCGGTAAAAATGCTGAACACTGGTAATTCGGTCTCAGATTCGAATCCTGCGAACGGACTGGCTGCATGGGCGTTTTCGTGGTTTTCCCCATGTGTAACGTGTAAACGAGCTAGTTTCCCTTAGAAAATCCTCCCCGAAGGCATTCCTCCCTTTAGGCAGATAGCCCTCGTGTGCCTTGTCATAATTAAATAACCCAAACCCGCATTAAGCGGTGCCTGATGTAGTAGTCCTCGTTTCGAGTTCATCAATGCTTTTTACCATTCTATACATTACAGAGGCTTCATCGTTTCAGAACTTTTGTTTTTATTCTTACTCTGTAGTTACCAAAACTTATGTATTAACAAAACTTTTTGAATTCACGTCAGCTGTAAATAAATTAATATAAAGCGTAATTGCCTATAACGGTGGATAATGAAAATTTTTTTAAATAACAGGTGAATTTTTTTTTATTTATCATAGTTAGCTCGCTTATTACATTCCTTTCTCAAGTTATAAATTGCACGACGTATAGCACGCCGTATAGCAGTTAAAATCACACCGAGTTGCTGCCTCAGCGAGAAATGACGAATAATCAATCTGTTAGACGACATCTGGATGCTTTTACCCGAGGTCGAATCATTGGGAAGTTGGAGGAAGGCCGCAGTGTGACAAGTGTGGCTGCAGAGTTCGGAATTGCTCACTGCATCGTTTCACGACTTTGGAGACAATTTCAAACTACAGGAACAGCTATCCGGGGGTTTAGTAGTGGTCGTCCACGAGGAACCACACCCGCAGATGACCGGTATATTGCCTTACAGGCCAGAAGAAACAGGCGGCAGACAGCGGGAGAAATCGCTAGACACACGACACAGGCGACTGGACGACCGATATCGCGTTTTACCGTGGCCAGAAGACTGCACGGTGGTGGTCTGTTTGCACGACGCCCTGTACGGTGTGTACCTCTAACGCCTGCCCATCGGAGAAGGCGTTCTCTGTGGTGCCGGGAACACCGGAATTGGAGAGACAATGAATGGGGGCGAGTACTCTTTACAGATGAGAGCAGATTCAGTCTGAGTAGCGATTCTCATCGCATACTCATCTCGAGAGAGCGGGGAAGCCGCAATCATCCCTCGAACATCATTGAAAGCGACAGGTATGAAGGTGGCGGTGTTCTCGTTTGGGAAGGCATCATGTTTGGTAGTCGTACAGACCTTCACATCTTCGACGCAGGTTCAGTCAACGGGACCCGTTATTGTAACGAGATTCTTCTTCCAAATGTGCGTCTTTCTAGAGGCGCTATGAGTCCGCAGTACCTTTTCATGGACGACAATGCACCATGTCATCGCACAGTAGCTGCCGAACAGCTCTTAGAGAGGATATTGAACGTATGGATTGGCCGGCACGATCTCCGGATCTCAATCCCATCGAGCATGTATGGGACTTTCTAGGAAGACGCTTGGCAACTCGTAGTTTACCACCAGTAACGATTCCGGAGCTTCGTTTGGCGCTGCAAGACGAATGGGCATAAATGCCTCAACAACTCATTGACACCCTCATTCTCAGCATGGGCAGACGCTGTGAAACCTGCCTAGCAGTCAGGGGAGATCGTATCCCCTATTAAAGACCTGATGTTTTTTGCTGGACACCCATCACAGGGATGTTTCGGCCTTCAGTCGCATTGCGCTCCATGCTACTTTTTCAATAAAGCTTCTTTTTATCCCTCTGATTTCTCTTTTAGTAAGTGTTGCTTACATTACTCATGTCCTTACGTATAGGGGATCTTACGGTATTAAATGTGTTGATTTGGAAAGCTTTTGTACAAAGTTATATTGAAAAAACCGTCTCGTCCTTAATTTTTGCACACCAGTGTATGTTAAGTAGTTCATTTATCTTGAAACATACTACAGAACCTCAGAACGTTACAGAAGCTTTTTCAGTCTTAAAAGGGTTAACAATCGAGAATTATTCTTTAAAATTTCTTTGTCCAAATTTTATAATTGCCCTGAATTTTGGGGAAATGGGAAAGTGTATGGATTAACTTCCTTTTACATATATGCAAATCCAGTTAGTCCTCCTTTATCGTCTCGCACCATACCACAAGAATTAGTTATAAGGTTTTTCTCCCGCCTTCCTAGCGTGTCTTCGTGGTGTAGTGGTTCTGCACGCTGGACGCGTATTCCAGGGGTCCATGGTCCGATTCCCGGCGAAGGCGGTTGCTTATCTTTATCTTGCCTGCTTCCAAATTACCTAATGTCTCTACAGTGGCGCCCGAACTATGATGATTCTCCTCGCAAGGGATTTGGCGACTGCCCCAGTCGCGCATTAAAAGGGGGAGTATATAAGGTATTTCTCCCACCTTCCTAGCGTGCCTTTGTGGTGTAGTGGCACGCTGGGCCGGTATTGCAGTGGTCCGTGGTTCGATTCCCGGCGAAGGCGGTTGCTCATTTTTCCTCTTGCTTTCTTCCAAATTACCTAATGTCTCTACACAGTATTCACATTTTCTATACAACACTTGCTTTCACTATCTGGAAGTTCATATTATATCCCAAAACATTTTCAGATTATGATTTATTACGCTATTTATTAAATCACTAGAGTATCATCAGTTTTCCATTTAAATCACTAGAGTATATATAATAAAGTAATTAAAATTAGAGGATTGTTGAGGGAATTAAAACATTTCTAAACGTTTCTAATCGAGGGCTTAGCATTCTGGTATTACTATTCATATAACTCAGGAAACTTGCTCAGGATCATGAGATTATATTTCAGTTTATATTATTGGCAATACCTTTATGAAAGATACCATTTACCTCGAAAATAAAAGGTTTTATTTGCTAAATTATCAAGTGTTCTTTATAGCAAAATTGAATTAGAATATGAATGGACATTTGCATTTCGTGTACATTATGAATTTCACTTGGAATAGTAACTTACTGCTCCATTAGACTATTCCAAAAGAACTGTTTGATAACATAATAACCCCGCAAAAGACTTCGAAAAGGATTTCGAAAATATTTTTTGTGATACGTGTGTAGAAGATTTTAAGTTGCATTATTCGAAAACTTTGTAGATTTTTATGTTAATTAACAAGGCATAGTAGTATTGTTTTTCATTTTACTTTCCCTTCTATTTTCGTGAACTCCCACCTGGATGCACATTTGATAAAGTGTTTAAACGCAGAGATCTTGAGATCTTTGGTAGCCATTACTGATTAATCAGTCTTCTACTATTGTTGCTACTGTTGTGCTATAGCCATTACTGATTAATCAGTCTGCTACTATTGTTGCTACTTTTGTGCTATAGCCATCACTGATTAATCAGTCTGCCACTATTGTCGCTACTGTTGTGCTATAGCCATTACTGATTAATCAGTCTACTACTATTGTTGCTACTGTTGTGCTATAGCCATTACTGATTAATCAGTCTGCTACTATTGTTGCTACTGTTGTGCTATTGCGACTTATCTCACTTGTCTGACAATAACATCAGAACAAGCCCACGAAATTCATCCTGGCAAGATTGAGCCTATCGTTGGCAGGAGCCTTGAACACTATATAGTTTACAGTACGATTTTGCTCAGTTCCGCCACCGATTGTGATGGAGATCACTTCAGGGACGCGTCCGAGGGTCTGCCACCCCTCTTCCCCTACCAACAATCTCTCGAGAGGACTTTCGGCTCACCGCGTATTTAAAGTGCCCCCATGCTACACGGACACTATACATTTACAAACATCCATGCCTTCTCCGGTATTTGAACCCGTTCCCTTCGATAGGGCAGTCAGCGTCACTAATGACTATCCTGGTTGAGCGGCTCAGTCTATTACTTCTCTCTGCTATTGATTATCGGCTTTATTTTCGCTAGCCGCAAATGCTTCGTGATTTATTGAGATCTGAGAAAAGCTGATTTAGTTGAGTGTAACGCTGCGTTTAATACCTTAACTTGACTGTTGTGAATTTCTCGGAGTATGTAACCGATTTTCTGTTGCTGTTATTAGTTTGTGCAACATTCAGGCTGACTTACGTGTAGAAAAAAAGAGGTTTGCTTTAAAACATCATCTAAATTTGCCTTATTGTACTTTGCAGTTACAATGCAGCGATAAATGATCTATCTGTCTTTGCGGTTCTAGACATTAACATTTAAAGTAGTGTGTAACTGCATATGTTACGCCTAAAATTTATATCATTAAACTAAAATATACACTTTCGTCTCCCTAGCTGAAAGAATGGCAGTATTCAGAAGGGGAATGTATACTTGGAACTTATTTTTTAAATGAATGTTTTTGCTCAGTTTTTGGTAAGGTAAAAAAAAAAAAAAAAAAAAAAAAAAAGGCAATCTGTCTGAAACTTAAAATCAATTGATAAAAGTTGCTATCTAAAAAGTAATGTAATCGAATATTTTTCACCAGTTTAATGAACACAGAAGTAAACGCATAAAAGTTCAAATGCTTTCATTCAGAAAGTTTCATTAAAACAATCGCTTAAAATGAACATAGAAATACCATTTTCGGAAATCAAGCGATGTCAGCCACATTTAATGAAAGCTTTCCATCTGTCACCACGAACAGCTGGAACGACTACTCCACTCCTATTCTGGCTGGAAGACTGATAACAACGTTATCTCTTCTCATTGTGAGTTTTCTTCCTCCGTTGCTGAATGAGGTAAGAAATAAAATCCAGCGCCTTTCCAGATACGCGAACAACAATTTAGACCACGCACAAAAAATAAATGTATTTCCTGTTAAAAGAAACTACTGCTGTACATGCTCTAAAGAAAAGATGAAACCGTGTGAATCGGAGACTTTTTATCTACTTTTGCCCATACTTTTTGGTGAGAAGAAACTCCATACGAATAAAAAAAAAGTACCATTTTTTCTTTTTATACCAACATATGTATTTTCTTAAGTGATACATATTTTGATAGTTTTTAATAGGAGACATTTCTTAAGTTTGCTTTCTGCTTTCCCTAATGCGCGGATTTTCTCAAACAACTTTCCTCTGACTTTTGAAGCAGTTAACCAATGCATTCTCTTAACTTTTCTGAAAGTGTTTTCAGTGGGTATTCAAAAGAAAGGCAGATAATTCACTTGAATTTCAGGATTCTGAAGCCACTCCCCTTCCTTACAAAAATCGCTGTCATAGAATAGAGCGAATCACATAATAGCATTTCAACCACGAATCTGACCTTCATAAAATGCTCTTTCCATATAAAGGCACCATAATCCGTAAAATTTAATTTTGTCACACTGGCATCATATTTGTACTCCTTTTAATTACCACTACCTATTCTAGAAGATAATATAAAATCGTATAAATAGACACTGGAACAAGAAACAGTAAAGTAATTCAGCCATTAAAACTTGCACAAAAATTGGAAAAGAATCGATCTTAGAATCTATGCATGATCTCTAATATAAAATATTCTAAGTATAAGAAAAACTTTTCTTTATTAACTCTTAATATAATGATTAGGCATACGATATTTTACACTAAATGCACATTAGATGAAATTATGCCCTGTATTATTTAAAACATTGGCGGTGATCTTCCAAAAATATGAACCGCTATTTCATTACTATTTCTAAAAATCACTCCGTGCACAAGAAGAAATCTATTGAGCAAAAATACTGTAAAACACGCCGCCCAACCGAGCTAGGGATTGGAGCCTCGGACTGCCGTATCGAAGGGCGAGGGGTCGAATCTCGGGGAAGGCATGGATGTTTTAAAAAGTAGAGCGTCTGTGAGGCATGGGGAACTCTAAAAATGCGGCGAACCGAAAGTCCTCTCGAGAGGTTGTGGTAGGGATAGAGGGGGTGGGAGACCCTCGGGCTCTTGGTGCTCAAGGCCAACAACAGGCCCACATGACTCCTTGCCACGATGAATGTCATGGTGTTTTGCTGACCTTCATCAGACAAATGAGATTGGTAACAACATTAACAACATTGTGAAACACATGTAGGAAATGATTCAATGCAGGCGCAAGTAACAGAGAAAAGAAAGTCCTCAGTAGATTCCGTTTAGAAGGCTAAATTTTCGTCTATGTAACTAGGACTTGAATGTTCTTGCTTCTTTCTCGAACCAGTTATGCAAAAACATTTGTTATATAATATTACCATTATTGTAAGCTGGTTAGAATAATAGTACCAATAGTTTAGGCTGACTAGTATAGAAATACTAGTTCAGAAGTCAAACAACAAAAATCAGCGTTATAATTTCAAATTTTCACAGGAACTAGTTTCGACGGTTTTACCGAACCACCATCCTCAGCTGCAAAATCGCAAATGAACTAGATAGGATATAATGATCAGATAAGAAAGCCTGGACAGAAATAAGCTAGTGGCGCCATCTCTTGATGAAACCAGAACTAAAACATAATTTCTTTAAAGGCCGAAGGCAAAGATGGATTGGAATTAGGATCGTTAACTAGAACAGAAAGATTTTTTTTGAATGTGAAATACCTCAGAAAATCCAGTTCTCCAATGGAAGGTGTTTTTTGAATAATTTTAGCAGCAGAAAAATTGAAAATGTGATATTCGACCAACAATGTTGGGCAACAGAAGACTTCTGTATTTCCTTTTTTCTAACATATACCTCATGTTCCTTGACGCAAAATTTTAAGGCTCTCTTAGTTTGGCCAATGTAAATTAAACCACACTGGTAAGGAATCCTATAAATACCCCAGGAATTCATATGGGTCCTTGAGTATAAAACTCGGAATTTTATTTGGTAGGAGAATAACTTATTTAGTATAGTAATGCTAAATGTGTAAACTAATCCGTATATGTGTATATGGGTGCATGGAGACTTTACCAGGTTTTGGATATATTGTTGCAAAAAATTCTGATGTTTCATGACAAATTTAAGCTTTGTATTCAGTACTACTAGAGCAAACTGCAGTAATAATTTTGTATATTATGCATGATATAACTCATCGAAGGCACTTACTTAAACATTCAAATGTGCTTCGAAAATTCTGCAAACAAAAGTATTTGACAAAATAAATTTCTAATAACTTTATGAATAGCAAAGGTGTAGATAACATAACATAACGATAGCAATAATGCTGCATACTTATTTGCTTCAGTTTCATTACCCGTGAAGGAGAAAATATTTTTCAATAGAAAGGAGGATAGGCGAAAATATTCTTTCCTAGCTGGCGATCTATATCATAAATACAGGGCTGCATAGGAATTCACCCTTTTGTATAATTTTAATATATTTATGATAGAAAAACCATTGAACTTTTATTGATTTTTTGTTGTTTTAAAACTACCGATGTAAGCAATAAGTATTAGATATCAATCTTTATCAGTATTTGATGTTATGAAAAATAACTACTCACATTTTGACTTTATGAACGGCAATTTCCTCTCCTTATTATGTTTTCTCTAAAAAAGATCTTATATCTTTTAGATAAGTTAAATTTTGGAGCATAATTCTTCACGCTCATTTATTGGCTTGAAAGAATCTTTAAACACTAAAGAATTCTAGTTATTTTATGATAACGTATTGCTAATGTACCACTTATGTTATTAAAAGGCATTTTCAATTTTTTTAAATTTTAGTTGAAAATTATATTTTGAGAGCTTATTGATAACTTAAGTTTACGGTGTTCTGTGTATCAGTGTTTTATGATAATTGGCCAGTATTAACTACACATCATTATTCTACGAGAGTTTAGTTTCTCAAAGCTGTTAACTTTTCAGCCGAAATGTTTTGTCTTAAAATAGTTTACGATGAGAGAAAAGAGAATTTGTATTATACGTGTCTAACTATACAATGATACTTCGGAATAAAATGCAATGAAGCCTCTTACTGTTTTTTTGTGAGCCTCTGCATTACGTACAGCGTACTTACTGTAAATATGTCGGTAGTTGGAACATTGCATTTGCCTATCGTACAAAATAAAAAATAATATTAAATTTAACAATCAATTTTACATTGGAATGGGAAATGCCATAAAACATATATTCACAAGCGATTAGCAAGCGTCGGTAGCATTTAACTGTAAACAAAGATATGTTGATGTTTACATTTATACTATAAACTTTTGCTTTTTCTTTTTAAATTCGAAGATTATAAAATGTGCTGAAAAGTTTTACCTCTTTTCAGAATTTCATTCATCTTGTCAAAACAAAATGCAAATATGGCCTTTTCCAAATTAACCATAGATTTACCCATTATATAATTTTGCAAACATGTTTCCAAAATAAAATATGTAGAGCGAGCTTATAAAAGGCTGCATTTTATAAGAAAGTGTATTCTATAGATTTTATAAACACGGTATAGAATTTTATAAAGACGGTTAAAAATCAATCTTCGTTCAGCTTCACTCTTTTATTGTTCAAGAGAAGCTTAGGAAATAAACAGTTTCTTATCCCATCGACCACGTTCATTTTTTATGTTTGCTTTAAGCGTAAACGCATAAGCTCAGCGTCGCTAAATATTTTTAAGTAGGTAAATATTTATTTTAATATTTCCATATCAAAACTAAAATACACTTATTTTGCTTTGTGCAAATTGTTACAAATTTTAGATCTATCTGGTAATATTACAAACAAATCAGGAAGTGATCTCATAATCGGAGATATTTTAACTGCTATAAAGAAGACGTTAGGAAAAATAAAATCTGTTAAGAATTCTCATGCGGATAAGCAGTATTTCTTCGCGTATTTTCCTTTAGAACCTTTTATTGCCAAGTTCTAAAAATTCAAAATTATTCGCGTAGTTTTCTCATTACCCCGTGCGGTCAGAGAACAAGCTGTCTGTAATTTAAAAAAAAAAAATGGATTCGTCCATGTAGTGATTGTTTCCGTCTTACTAACAAAATTGCCTCACAAACTAGGTGCCAAGGTCTGTAAAGGACAGGCACACTGATGATTTAAACCTTTTTTTTTCTTCGAAACATTTAAGAGATGGCTTACACTACGTTTCCACTGACATTAGCACTTTTGCACTTGCAGGTACTCGATGTGCATTATGAATTTACGTTACACATGGAAGTTGGTTGGTTATTCCAGACGTTCCAGAACATGGTTATTCCAGAACATGGTTAGTTATTCCAGACACTGCGATGACATTTCCACTGGAATTCCAACGCACAGGACATGTGATCCTCAGCCGGCTCAGTTGTATTATATACAAGAGCAGGAATTTTGAAAGCGTTAAACACTAGAAAATGAATAAAAAACATAAATCATAAAATTTTGATCCTGTAAAAGTATAATTTATAAATATCAATTTTGCTAAAATAAATTTTAATTTTTAGAAACCTATTGAATTTTCAGCATTTCAGTCCAAAAGTCTTTTTGTTTGAGAGTTCACATAATCATAATTCTTTGGGGAAGGTTCTTGTTATCATATAATATCACAAAATAAAACTTTTATATAATCATTACTTGTAATTAAGGGGTATCAAGAACCCCTATACCGACAATGTTAAATTGACCATTTTCGATGTACCTTTTCTCAAAATCTGCTGTAGATACAAGCTTGATTTTTTTTCTGTAATTAAAGTATACCTATCTGATTATGTTGAAATGAGCTTTTGAAACATTTTGAAATTTAGAGTAAATTACAGAATATTTTGTTAGGCATAGTAAAATTTAGCACTTTTCTCACACAAAAAAATAAAAAAAAATTTTTTTCTAAGTTTATTACAAAAAGCTCATTTCAGTAAATATTAGGGAACCTAATAAATAAGCCATAAAAAGTTTAGATACCTGTGAGCAGTAGTTCCTGAGAAAAGGTACATCGAGTAAGAAAAAAATCACGTTTGGAGAAAAACGCGTTTTTATGTAAAAATCTTCATTGATTAAAGCAGTAGATAACAAATTAAAACTAGATTTTTTTTACAGTTGTAATTTTCATAGAGATTAAAGAATGGTATTTTTGGAAAGATAAAAGTGTAGAGAATTTGAAAATGCAAAAATCTGAAATCTCAATTTTTTGAAGATTTTGGGGTTCCAACACCCCTTAAATGTAACGCACATAAATATTGTTTAATTTCACCTCTGATAAATTATATTTTAACACCATAAATATGAAAGGTGTAACAGTTTCAGAAATTATGGTTTCACCGTTATTATATTTCATTTACAATTCCTGATTTTACCAAACTGGAAGGCCTCGCAATACTTCTAAATAAACATATCCATCAATAGGGCTGTCCTCTTGAGATAACCAGTCTGTTCTCTGCACTGAATGTTCCTGTTCCAAAAGGCTACATTTCCATAGGCTTGCACCAAAAAAGAAGGGGCATGCAGACTGCAGTCCAGCTAAGGCAAAGCGTAGAAAGCAAGTGTGTTATGTTCAGGATGAAATCTTAAGTCAAACTGAGTTAGTTTTGGTTCTCAATACATTCTGATTGGACAGTTAATATTGCTCTAAAATTACTATTGGCTGGTTGAGTTTTATTTCCATTTACATCATCATAATTACGTAAGAATCATATGACATAGAATAGTCTCAAAATGAAGCAGTGCAGTGAGGAGTTACTATTTTTAGAATAGGAAAGGGAAATTAATTTAAGCTGCTAATTTAATCTTTTATATATTCTTTATTTTCCTTACATATGTATCTTTTGCAATGATATCATCAATGTGTCTAAACGTATATTGGATGATTCTAAAATATCTGGAGAAAGGAGGAAATAGTTACTGTTTTTTCACACAATGTTATGTTATGTATAATTATAACGAGCAATTATAAATCTTTTTTGTTTCATTTCAGTTGCACTTTATGTTAATAATTTTACATTATAAATTACCTACGATGAAAAACATGGTTCAGATGTTTCCCTTGAAATACACATCTTTATTTAAAATACACATTTTTGATTATAAATCATAATGTTTACAGCACCATATAATGTCCTAAGATATATTTATCGTGAGCTCTATTTTTCTAAAAATTGGGTACTAAATGTGTTTCAAGCAACCCTTTCTTTAGGATGCAGAGAAAAGTGGGCTGATAATATAAGAAGAGAAAAGTAAAAATGCGTATATAAACTTAATTTTTGCTATCTTTGTAGCCTAAATATGGGGTCTTTAAAGATTAGTAATTTTTCAGCTAAAATGTGACACATTTTGGAAAAAATATGAAAACCACAAAAGCAAATTTCAGCCCGAGATATTCACAACATCCTAACGACTTACTTTCATACGTTTGGAGGCACGCTATAACCATATAAAATAACTTTCAGTATATAGGAGATTGAATGAGACCATAAACTGTTCATTCCGTCAGAGAATTCGTTGAAAAACGAAGTCCACCATACCGGTGGTTCACAGTAGTTCTCTTCTTTAGAAAGTTCTTTAAATGTTCATCCTTTTTTAGAGAGATAGCTCTTGGTGTACGTTGTCTTGTGTAATTAACAGCTGACATGTCACGCTTTTACATAATCATTTAGAATTCACAGCCAGAGGAAGATTTGTCAAGTCGCATCTCTCGGAGTCGTGAGTGGCTTGGTGACCTAAGGAGTCGCAAGTCACTAATTAATTTTTAAAATGCAGTAAAGGTATCCTTTGTCTTAATACAAGGGGGCCGAAAATTTTATGTTAGATGCCCTCCCCATCGCTTCATAAATCCGCCGCTATTTTCTCAATTCTCGATAGGGCAGCTTCTCAGCTCTAAAGTGGATAGTGGTTTAATTAATGAGAATAAGGATAAAAAAGTGAGACTAATGATTAAATAATCATTAAAAGCAAAGTAACTGAAATGGAATATAATTCTCCAGCTTAGTTACCTTTGATTTCAGACGCAACTGAATTGTTTCTCTCTTTATTATTTAACGTTGACGCTTAAGTATTACAAAGTATTAATATTTTGGAAAAAATAGTTTCAACATTGTTGCAAGAAAAGCTACAGTTTAATCGCATATTGGTATTTAATGTTAATAAGGTTGATATCATTTAATTCAGCAGGAAAAATACTTAAATACTTACGAAAAGTTAAAAATCACAGCATAAACAAAAATCTTGAATAAATATTTTTTACTTATAAATACCAAGTGATGTCTCATTTAATTAATTTGCTCGAAAGCCTTTCAACAAGGCAGGTTTGATTATACAGTTTGATTCGATGCAAGAAATTTTTTTTATAACCACAATGATTGCTCAACACAGGGATTTCGATCCGCATTCAAATTCAAATATCTGCAAAGTTCATATGACTTACTCCCATTGCAATTCCAATTTTCCTCCCCTCTACACCGGATTTATATGATTGAAATAGAACGGAAATTGCCACAGTTCTGCTTTAAACTCTGAGCTCAAAAGTTAAAAATAAATTAAAATGAAGGGCTTTTTCAGGTAGTGGTTCTGAGAAAGAAAAAAAATATTCGTCCATGGAAACGACAAAAAAGTGATTGCGAGTTGACATGATTTGCATATTATTGCCCTTACTACGCTTTCGACATAGGGCGAAGTAAATGTATGGCAGGGAGCATCCAAATATGAAGAAAATCTATCTTGCGGTTTTCCCTCTGGCTTATTCCTGATACTTATTTTCCCCTAAGATTTTCAGAAACTTTGCTGCATATAATATCTAGGAATGTTTATTAATCGTGCTCAATTTTTGTAATAAACGGAATTTAAAGTTTTTAATTTACTTAAAGGCAAACTAAAAATATTTCTTTATTAAAGTAATTGTTTTGCTATAGAAAATTTAGGACATTAGAATTATTAATTATTCAGTTAGAAATGGAAAACGTTACGTCTATGCAAACGCTTAATAACGCTTATGCATGTAATCTAGTTGCTTAGTGAAAAACGATGCTACCCATTTTTTTAATTTATTGTTTGAAATCTATTGCGTCTTTCTTCAAGCATGTTTATTATTTCATTTATTTACTTGCTGGAATTTTTAACCTATGCAGATATTTTAATGGTTACAACAAGTGCTTCACAAATTACATTTCAAAAGACTTATTTTATAATAAGACAGAAGCATTTTTTTCCCTCGGCATATTTATATACAGCCGGAACTAACTGTTGACAAAACCGCGGCCAAACCGTGCGGTGGCTTTGAGCGGCAGATTTAAAGGATGGCTAAAATTTTACAATTTAGCAACAGACGGTAGAATGTAGGAACCGTAAACATTACTCCGAAGGGGGGACCTAGCGCAGGGCCTGCTTTTGTACTATGGATTCTAATTTTCAGGTATGCAAAGATGAACGTAACTTCCACATTTATTCAAGAAACAGTTACTATGTGATTATTTACTTAAAAAGAATACCTTTTTCTAATTTACTGTTTATTATTTCTTCCATTTCTAATAATTTTATATTTAAATAGGCTTATAGAGAATTAATAATTGATTTATGCTTTTGTCATTTTCTTTGCTTTCACATTCGTTGAATTTGTCCGTAGTAAATTACTGCTTAGTTTATTAGACCTTAAGCGTTTTTTACAATTCCTGATATATGTTACTAACATACAGAGAGAGAACATATAGGACTGTTTTACCCTTTAAAATTTTAAAGGAAGGGAAAAATGGATATTTAATCAAAGATTATCATTGATTAATTACCTTGGTATTTTGATTGATGGTACTTTCTAAAAATTTATCCATGAAGATAATACTTGAACTTGTCTTTTTCTAAGCCTACAAAAAGTATATTTTTAGTTCTTCATATTAAACTTGATACATGGCTCGGAAAGAAGATGGAATGAGACGGAAGACTTTCGATAACGTATAAAAAATACAACTACTTGCTTCAAGGTCTTTACTAAATATTTAACTCAATTGTAGATACGTTATATAATGCCAGAAACATTGGGATGCCATAAAGATTTCGTACTTAATGGTGCATTATGGATATCCAGGAAATTAAGTTAAATATCGTTGATGATACAGTAGATGACTTAATGAGTGTTCTTGAACGATGGTATGTATGTCATAAACAATAATAAAAAATATGAAATGGTGAAAATGAAAACCGTCTATTCTATGTCATAAATGAGTTATAATATGTTAAAAGAGAGAAATACTTGGAAAAATCATGCTAACAGTAACACATGTATTTAATAAGATAATAATTATATGTGATAAATATAGCTGTTTTCTCACCAACTAATTTAAATCAAAGAATAAAAGTAAATTATTTCATATTTGCTTTCCTTTCCAATATTCTTGCGTAATAGTTACTATGTCATGGATGTAGCACGTGAGGCACGTGTCTCAGACTAAAAATTAACCCGCGAGCACACGCACCGATCCGACGAACACGAGAACACGCGCCGGGTATGTCATACCCGAAATAAAAAAAAATGTAATTAAAAATTTGCCGAAAAAATTTAATCGGTTTTTTAAAAGAAATTAAAATATAAACCAAGTTAATACTTCATTTTAGACAAAATAGGAAACAATAAGGAGAGGAAAAATTATTTACTTACAATTTTTTGAACATTGTTTACAAAATGAGGTCATATGTTCCATACATATACTTTTGCTACAATTTTCACATATGAATCTAGTCTTTCTATCTTTTTTCTTGGAGCACTCTGTACACCTCTCGTAAGTCATTTTAGGTTTTTGGAGGGCGGTCCATTCTTAACATGTTCATCGGTGGTTAGCGTTCGTCCAGAATCAGGAACCACAGACGCTCGTCGTCGTTCATTTTGAACATTTTTTTAGCTGCATCCCTAAGGCTTTGAGAAAAGTACTCATCCCGTTCACGAGTGAAATTTTCTCGTATTGAATCAATATAAATATTTGAATTATCAACTACATGTTTTAACATATTTTCATCGATAAGCAATGACAAGGACATCGATAAGAGATGTTGAGACGTCTTTAGAATACTTTGTATTTCCAGGCAGTTTAGTTATAATATTTTTGGCGCCAATTCTAACATTAGTCCGGAATTTATTTTTATTCCAACATAAAACTCATTGCTACATTCCAGAGTTTCCTTTTCTGTTTCTGTATCTGAATCACTACTCTATATGGATGAATCATGATTACTAATTATATTCTCCATCATCAACATCTTCCTCTTCTTCACTAAATGAATCCTCATCAGAAGAAACTGTTTCAAGGAAATTTCTCAATCTTTTCATCACTTCATCGTAAGGAATATACGGTGGCATGATTACAACTCAAGAAAAACTTATACTAAAAGCTTGAAAACGAGAAGTGCGAAGTGACTCACTGAGAAACGCCAGTACACGCGCGGGTATGACATACCCGAACAATGCTGGTCCTAAAAAACCGTTGCACTCGCCACTTCAGGAATTTCCCTCATTTAAGTATGTGACCTTGAACTCAGCTACACCAAGTTTCGTCCTTTTATGAAAGAATGGGAGAGAAATAGAAAAAAAGAAAAATGCACATGGGTATGACATACCCGCCGCGTGTGCTCGCGGGTTAAAGTGGTTAAAAAAGTCAAAATTTAATAAAATAAAGTGCCAAAAATGCATAAATATGTTGGTATTCTGATTCTATTCTGATTAATCTTAGGTGTTAAAATCACCATGGCTTTCCATACTAGCTATCATGGCTTTGCACACTATTTGAAATCTAAAATTAGTAGAAGCAAAATTTCATAAGGCTTACTACTTTTCAATTTGGAATTTCATCTAAGTTTTACCGAGCTGCTTTGAAGGAAATAAAAAAAAAAATATTTTACAGCTTAAAATTATTTCAAGAGAACAAAGTCAAATGTTCTGAAGACATCGTTTAGGTCTTAATATTCCGACACATAACTTCCAGAATATGCTTTCAATATACTTTCTTCTTTGAAAGCTTTAATTTTGATTTTTGCTTTAATTTTAAGGCATTATAAAAATTAAGCAAGAAGAAAACACATTCACATAAAAATGGAAAACAGGAGCTAAAAAAAGTTTTATCTCTAAACTAGCGTCTTGTATCTGTCAGTTCCTAGGCTCAGTTTACGTAACCTGTCACGACAAAGCCTTATACAAAGATTAGACCTGTAGTAAAAATATATAATATTGCACATTTCCGGAAAATGGCAATTTAAACATTTTTGAGTTATAAGACATAGAAATATTCCGAAAGTATTTCCGAATGCTTACATAAATGTATAAAATATTTAACTCTGCAAGAGGAAAATACCCTTTCCAAAGTTATTTTGAAATGTTCTCCGGTTTCATCTAAGTTAAACTGAACTCCAAAGAGCAGTTGAAGTATTATTCTTCAAAAATAATGAATCAAACTGATTTAGATGATCGAATGGCCGAACTAAGGTTTTGCGATGATTATTAACGAAAGAGAGTAAAATAAAGGTATCGCCAACCTTCCATAACCATATCCAAACTAGTTGAAAATCTAAAGCAGGCCAACAGTTGAGTTTGCTTCGCTAAAAGGTTTTCCAATCGCTTTTGGGAACTTATTATAATTTTAAATCCTTGATTTTAATTAGTCACTGATTTTCTACCTATTAAAACGGTTTTACTCAATCGCATAAGTACAAATGGGCCATCTTTTTCCTTTACTAATTCCTTCAAGAATATCTTCCTATCGAAGTTGCTATCCCTTTCATGATTTACAGTAATAAATTATCAGTATGTTTGTGCATTAAGTTTTAGAGTTAGAATATCATTATAAATGCATAAAATCAACTTAAAATGCATAAACTTTCCATTTCCTAAGTTGTTTTGATATTACACAGTGCTTTGAAGCAGCGAAATGTTATTTCGTTAATACGTTTTTTGGCATATGAAAACGAGATGAAATCCAACGTAGAATTATATTATTATTTGCTAATGATTTCCAACCTATCTGCAAAATTCGCGATTACGTGTTTTAATCGTTGATTGTAAAAGCTTATCCGCTATAAGACTCTTTTTTTTTAATTCATAATGTAGCAAATTTATTTGAACGTATAAGTTATTTATCGTACTATAGATGGAAACGGGTTTAAAAACTATTTCCATTTGTTGCTCATGCGTGTAATATTCAGAATATAGCAAATTTATTTGAATGCGTGTAATATTCATAATGCAGCGAATTTATTTGAATTTAAAAGTTAAGTTACCAATCCGACTAAAGATGTGTGTTTAAAAATATTTCCAATTGCTGCTTATGCATGTGTAATTTTCATAAGTAGTTCTGATCCGTTAACATTCAGAAAAGCACTGTATTAATCAGAAGCATACATTATTTTGCACGCAGCACTCTCTACTAATGCAAAATAAAATATGCTCCCTTGCATGTAGTTCCTAAATTGCCTACCTATGATTTGGCAACAAATTTCCTTCCTGTACTTTCAACTCTGAGACCAGAGCATTGGGAAAAATACAATATAAATGCAGATACTGAGCAAAACGGGAAGCAAAGCTTCAGACTGCTTCAGGCTTTATAGGAAAATACACTATTTATTCTCTCCCGAATCTCTATATTGTCCTCGAATGAGAAATAAACGGAAGAGAAAAATATAACCAAAACTGTCCGGTCGTCTAATACTCACGGCTTATTTTTCATCTTTACGTAGAACTGAGTTCTCTATTGACCTGCCTGCTGAAATATAATGCAGATGCATCGAAATAAAATGCGCTATATTTTTCAACGTGTATATAAATTGAGATTTTAAGGTTTGCAAAAAGGTCGAATATGCTGTGAACGATTAACTGTGGCATAGTTTCTGAAAGAGTTTTACCGAAATCATAAATGTTTTGCATTCAAAACATCATTTGTAATTCACTGTAGTTTCAAATATATTTCCTGTTTAGCTTTATGAAAACGTCTAATTTATTCCAACCACCATGGTTTTATACACACGCCATTTTTTAATTTCAAGAAAGACGAGAACAAAAACCGTTTGCAGTGAATATAAGAACGATTCCGCATGCAAAGATTTAAGCATTAGATGAGACTATCAAATATATACTATTATTGAGTACATTTCTGATAACGTAGAGTGTATTTATATAGTACTTCTGAAAGTCTGCTCGTGGAAAGAGATTTTGACGAATTTTTTGCTTCTATAAACGCCTACGGAGACCTAATTACTAAAGGCATAATTATTTTACAGAAAAATTAATTTAAAGAAGAATTTTGAGTTTCATATATGTGTAATCTTATGTTTGTTCTCAGTTTTATTTTATCTGCAAAATTAATTATGGATGCCAATTTGAAACTGATAGTACTATATCAATTCTCAAAATATGAGTATTTATTCCAGGACATCTCTTCTGTGTACTGAAGCGAGCCTCCAATAATACTTTTAAATCAGAAGGTTAGCTGATGTTTGCAGATATTTCGAAAGCAAATGGCAAATAGGAAACTGTATTGTACCAATGAGCTTCGCTTTAACAGTCGTAATGCTTTTGCAACATTGCAAACTGTTTCTTGCTCTTAACATTTCACCCCACCAGCGGCCAAGTGGTAAAGTCGCTGCACTCCGGTATTTCAACCCCGACTCGAATCCCGGTGAACAGGCTGGCTAAGTGGGCACGGTTTTCATATTTGATGATTTCATATTTGATGATTGACTCACACCTAAAACTAGAGCTCAAGCAACTGACAGCTTGCCGCTTCGTGCAATGCATCATCCTTCTGCCCTTTCAGAATGTTTAACTTTGTGTGCAATGCAGTGATCCTGCCTGCTGTAACTTAAGAAGAATCTGAATTTCACTGAGCATCTCCGTTTAATTTTAGCTTAGAAACCTCCAGTGAAATTAAACTTATGCATTAGGTCTGGCAGTTTTGTGTAACAACTATCCCGAATACCTTCCGGAAGTATTATACTAGGTTGTGAAATCGAGTGATTCTAAGTACCGCAACATAAGAAGAGATTGCGTTTCGTCAATTGTCTAATTAATAACTGAATCCTGCTCTGATGCTTGAGTAATTTGGAACTCACTCTTTCGCGTGATGCGTTATCCGACTACCTTTCAGGATTAAATTCAAAGTTATTTACTGTACTATCTAAGATCTGAACTTTTACAGACTCTACTCTGGTGGCATACTACATTCGAAACAAGTTCCTACTTTACATTCAGGTTGCGAGCCACACCGATCTTTTTAGATACTGGCTCGTACATCATGAAACGAAAGGAATATTCGGTACACGCAAGTAATTTAGTTACAGCACCTTGTTTATACATCAAATCTTGTACGGAACGCTATATCATTTTTGGTCCTTTCCTCTTTGGATAGCAAAAGTTAAATTTATCAAGAGGGTTTTATAATCCGTGTATTTTCAGTAGTATTCGTCCTGAATTAACTATTTATATTTGAGCCTTGTTCTTCAAGGCAAAAGCAGCTCATTTTCGACTCATGATTTATTTATTTTTTATGGGAAGAGACAAGAAGTGAAGGATGGAGTAGCACAAGACTCAACCATGTTTTATGGTTATTTAAATGCCCATGCAGCAAACAGAACTAGTTAGTTTCATGCAGAATTTAGACTCCATGCAGAAAAAGAACTAATTTCAAAATTACTTTCTGCAACTCTTCCTGTCACTGTATTCATTTGACTGTAACTTGTGCAGCTAGCCTTATGTTAATTGCACGGGCAAAAGCAATATTGAACCATAATTCACCTATTCGAGTAGTGGGACTTATTAATCGATACGTTCAGTGTGAATGGATATTGCTTTATTTTCAGTGAAAATGATAGATATCTGCCTGAAAACCTTTCACAAAAAATGTCAAAGGCTTTGTGAAATTTATAAACAGCTTAATGGAATTTATAAATAGCAGCTCAAAAATAAAATTGCATGTCAAAGATATCACAAAAACTCCATGTGTCATTCGGAGAACTCATTCCGAGAAAAAATGGTATTTAACAGTTTTACACTGAAGGAACTGTTTGACTTCTAGGTAGATTAAGTTAAGTGTAACATGATACGATTAAGATCGAAGAAGATGGAAAGGTCCAGTTTGCATTTGAATACTTTTAAAGCTAGAAACGCACTTACTACCTTGTACTTAATCTATTGGAAGCAGAATACAAAATGTTAATAGAAGCATTTTTACATGATTGCAAAGTGCGAATCAGATGCTACTATATCAGGTCAGGTTTTGAGATCGCACGCATTTCTCTTCTAATGCTTTTTCCATCTAAATAACTTCAGATGTCTCAAGATATACTGAACGCACAGCAAAACCACTGGAAATCTATTCTAGTGCAAAAGAGTAGAAGGGAAAGTTATGAAATAAATATCTTCACCATTTTTATTCCTCTCATAATAATTAGAAAGGAGACAATATTCTCATAGGAAATATCTTCTTCGCATCGAGAACATATATAGCCATGAAAAATTCATAACACCTAATATACTAAACCTTTTTTGAGAAAAGAAGATATATATCCATTTTCGAAAACCGATTATATAAATACTGCAAAATATTTATATGTAAATGGAATTCGATGCATTATTAAGTCTTCCAAACGGTGAAATTTTAAACGAAAAAAAAAGTGCCATGAATTCTGCCTTTTGAATGTTTCAAACATAAATAGATTTGGTGTAATCTCTGATATGCAAATTCTGTTTCTCAGATTTTGCGAATATGAAATGAAAGCTCAACGATAACTCACAACTCTGAAAACCATTTGTCGATTTTATTGCAAGATAACTGTTATTCGGTAGTTTGTGCCATCATTTTTTGCCTAGAATTTTATTTCTGAAACCGTATGTGCATTGGGGAATCTCATAATACAGTCACGACAAAGAAACAGCAAAAATAATTTGTTTTTGATTTATACTTTTCTCATTTCAAAATTAATTAGAAGTATCAAAAGAGATAAACATAGTATTACCAATACTATAAATTTCCCGACTTCAGATTTGTGAAAGCTATGATATAAAAGTTTACTGATGCATCATCGACGATCCTCATTTCCGTCTTCCAATAGTACATTATATTTCCGTCTTCCAATAGTACATTATATTTCCGTCTTCCAATAGTACATTATATTTCCGTCTTCCAATAGTACATTATATTTCCGTCTTCCAATAGTACATTATAATTCCATCTTCCAATAGTACATTATAATTCCGTCTTCCAATAGTACATTATAATTCCGTCTCTTCTATTAAGGGTCTAGCATCCATGCAAGTTGCCCATTTTAAAGACATTATTATAAATAAAAAGGCCTTCCTAATTTCCTTCGCAATTAATGTAATAAAGATTAACAGGATTTCTGCTATAGTTTACTCAAACGAATTAATTCTAAATTTTTATTTTACTATATTTAAATGAAAGTATTTTAATACTTTTAAAAGAATAACCTCAAAATAATTTTTTAATCTTACATATAAGAGAACTGCTAAGTTAGTTGAAAAAAAAAAAAAAAAAAAAAAAGATAATAATCAAACAAGACTGTCAAATGGAAAATCAACATAAAAACACTAGTTTACAAAATCTCGAATAACAATGAAAGCCTAAGGTTTACTTCAAATATTAAAAATTGATTGATTACAAGATAGGACATCGGAAACTCATTTTGCGTGCAATTTTATGAGATGTAGAATCAGCATCCGTAAGACTTCGGTTTTGAATAGAACTCCAAGCCCGAAGCGGTGTTGCCCGACTGCACTCATCAAGAAGTGAATGAACCATTTGCCGGGGGGGGGACTATTTTCCGAGCTAATACAGGTGGTCTCCACACTTTCCAAAGAATATACCCATTAAGACCTCCCCTTTCAGAAAAATGAGAGTTACCATTTAGTTTTACTTTTTAAAGCCAAATAGTTACTTGAATAACAGCAAGAGCTAGCAAAGAAAATAGAAGGCATAAATATTAACGTTAGGAATATCTTTCATTAGTTAAATTACTAGAGCAAATAGCATTTTAAAGTAGATAATTATAAAGCACGTAAGGTGCATTTAAATTTTACAACAGTTGTTTTAATTTTGAAAACCTTCCTTTTTAATTCTTGTTTCCCACTTATAACTCCCTACCAGAATGAGTTTTTAGAATCGCGTTGAATGTAAATGCGCTAGGAGTAGTACTTATAGGAAGTTCAACTAACTTAAAGAGAGAGTGTTTAGGAGTCTTTAGTGGCGCGTGTTTGCCTTCTGGCTACTTCATTCTTGAAGCTACTAAAAATACTCGGCTGTATTATATGTGCCTGCTGATATTCGCCGGGTGGTGGTTCGCTGTTGATATTCGCCGGGTGGAGCCAACTACGTTAGGTATTTGTGTCTAGCTTCGGCTAAGTCTATTTTAGTTAGTATTAGTTTAGTTTCTTATTTTCTTATCCTGATTTAAAAGCCCGAGTGGAGGTTCTCGTGTAAGCCCGAGAAGGGGCTAACTGTTATAATAGGAGGGAATTAAAGGGTATTTTAACCCTTCTCGAGTCTTGAACTCAGCGATAAGTCGCTATTTAGTTCATTAGGTTCCTCGACATTTTATCATAGCCAAATCAGCGAGGGACATTATAAGAATATGAATTACATTTCTTATAAATTACATACGTTAATGTTATTATTAATTTAATATATTTCTTCGATCGTAATCGTAAATTAATTTAATATATTTCTTTGATCGTAATCGTAAATTAATTTAATATATTTCTTTGATCGTAATGGTAAATTAATTTATTTCTTTGATCGTAATCGTAATGAAGCCTGAACTAGACTGTAAAATTTAATATGGTTAAGTGGTGTGCAAACAATTATTCAGTACAAAAGCATGTTAAAAGTGTATTAGAAATATTTTTCTGTTAATTAAAATAATCATGTAAATATCTCTGAGTCGTCATCGACGCGATGTAGTATATCTTCGTCAACCAATACTCTGTATCACGTTTATCTGGTGTTTCGGTTGCCTTCCCATCTTGTATACTGAATAGGTATTTAATCATTCAGCAACTGGTTTGCTTTAGACTTTGTATGTTTTTCCGTAATTAAATAATTCAATCTAATTCATTTCAGCGAAAAGCTATGAAGAATCTTTCTCAAATGCCAGGCATTTAAAATAACCTGTTCTACATAGTTTTACAATCTTATTTAGTTACACGTAAAATGTAGTTAAATGGACTTTTAATCACCTGGGGCAATTTTATTCTATGTTTTAATTTGAGACTAGGAGTTTGACATTTAGGTAAACACATGCTTTACATTCTGCAGTTTAGAAATAATTGAAATTTAGATGCAAATTAAGCACACGTTTTTGAGTACGTAGATGAAAATGAGTTATCTTATATAATATCTGATGAAAATGAGTTATATAATATCTGATGAAAATGAGTTATATAATATCTGATGAAATGATGAAAATGAGTTATCTTATATAATGGCTTTTATCCATTTCGTCCCCTCACAGAACACAAAAGAAGAATCTTCAAATGTATTACCCAAATTTTATTTCTTATTCAAGCTTTTGCTATAGTTAATTCTAAATTTTAATTCATGCCTAAAGAAATGCTATTTCGTATATATTACAGAGTCAGCGATAGTGAGTGTAGAAGTAGTTATAAAAGTGAATATTACTTCTACCATGTGAAAAATCTTTGATTCAATAAACTAGAACGTAATGCAAAAATATTTACATGATGCATAATATAAGATGCAATTTTCTGCAAAAGACTGTTAATTCTTGAAAGTAAGTAAACAAACCTAGGTACCTCTAAGTAAGAATAGCGCCTTCTCTATAACATGTAATTAATTAGTCTAACTTTCATCTCTAAATTCGTGTATCTGATAAATCAGCCTGTTACTTATTAATAAACACTTTAAAAATAATAAAATTACACTTTCATTAGCTACCCGATGAAGCTATTTTAGAGTGCCGAGTCTATATATTGTACAGGTATCCATTTGTGTGACATTGTGTTAATGTGTTAGCAATCGGAAAATCAAGCAATGCATCCACACAAAAATATAAGCCAACAAAGAAATTGGCCTTCACTGTAAGTCAAGGAAAAAAATGAGAAAAGTATAAGTAAAAAGCGAGAGAGAAGAAAAAAGAGAAGAAAATAGAAAATACCAGCTCTCATGAATCAAAGTGTCCGTTAGCTACACAGCCACTAGGTCTATCGAAGATACTTCGGGAGCGTGGTATCGGACCATGTTACTACAATCCATGAGGTACGCGTATATATGGAAAGATATGAACGATCAGTCGCAGAAGTAAAGAAATCTGAACAACCTCCTGCAACAAAGACTAACCTTCAATTGAAACATCTCCAAAAAAGAAAGATGGTGTCAATTCAACCAGCAAGGTGTGTACTCAAGCGAACTTGTCAGTGACAATTCCAAGTAGGAAGAAAAGAACTTTGGGACGCCCAGATATCACTTCTTTCATCCTCCATTAGATACTGATTGTGAGGGACACTTCGAGAGCTTTTGTTGCCGGGAGCTTTCTGCTGACTGCGACAGAATGCAGGTCTGATGAACTAGCGTCTCTCTTTTGCTCGAGCGATCAAAAAGGCCCGCTATCCTAAATAGCTCACTAAACTGAAGTGGCACTGACTGAAAGAAAGAGAGTAATTTATCTCAATAAAAAAATTGTTTATACAAAACTGATAATGGGATTAAAATGCCTGGCGTGAGTTAAAGTTTATTGTACATTTGTATTTTAAATCAGAGCATTTGGGATTTTGTGGCAGAGACTTTCATTTAAAAATGTTTATTTACTCAATAATTCCACGTGAGCATTGAATTTTGATCGTTTTTGAATTTAGTGCTCTTGAAATCTTTTTTTTTTTTTTTTTTTTTTGTATTTGTCTTTTCTTATTATATATACAAGTATTATTATATAATAAGTAGCAGTTTTTAGGAATTTCATTGGGTCATCATTTATTTCAAGTAATTTAATGAAATGTTTTATGTAGAGAAATTCAATGCAAAACCAGTACTGTGCCGATAATATTTCAACCAATATTATTTAGTTGTTAAACCAAAAGGAGAAACCGTTATTAATATGCTTGTATTTACTGAGTGTTAGTTTTGAATTTCGCAGTTATGAAACTTTGATAAAATTCAAATTAAAATGCAAAATACCTACCTTGGTGTTCGACATTACAGAGGTTTCGCATTTAGTCGATTACCTCCATAACTGCTGGACGGATTTAATGACAGTTGATATGTACATAGGCTGATAAAATACAAAATATTGTACCATAATCATTCATGGTATGCACGCATTACCGTGCTTAATGCTCATTGGTGCAGGGAGGCCTAAAACAGCTTGTAAAACCGAATCGAAAAGAAGGCTAACAGGAGGTACGGTCGCCTTTAACAGTCATGCAGTTCTCATAACGTAAATTTATGCATTCTCATAACGTGAATTTGAAGGAAGCAAGCTGTGAGTTCTTGTGTCAGTTGGTCCCTGACTCCAACAGCGTTATTTTCAGGTCCTAGAGAGTTCTGGGAGGAGAAAAGCGAGTTGTAGTTACTTTTCTAAGAACATCCCAGACATGTTCTGAACGTATATAGGCATTCTGTACCGCCCCACGCACATAGGGAATAATCTCTCCTCGTGATTGGCTATAGCTTCTGATGACATCATTTCCTTATAAACGTCTTGACTTTGCTTGAGCTCGAGGACCCCCCCCCCTCCATACCATTTGTTTACATTTAATAGCAGTACTGGAAAGATTATTACGTGAGTTGGATTTTTGTTGCTATGAGATTACATTTCTTACAACACCATAGTATGGTGAATTTAGTATAAAAATATAGCGTTTTTTTCCTATAGAGAAGACGTATTTCTTCTTGTGATAACTCCGTAAATTTGTATTAAGTGCAGATATTTTTAATAAATGTCTTCTTAATTTAAAACTCTTCATATTAAAGGTGTTGTTTTTATTAATTCGTGATTTCGTGTTCATTATATATCCATTCTCTGCACATGCAATTTCCGAAAACGTGAAACAAGTCAGTTTTCGGTAATAGCAAAAACGGCGTTCAGAGCTAACATAGTATACAGTAAATTCAAAATATTTATAATCACTCTGAAAAAGTAAAATTTATTTTAGAAATTAGACTAATATGGATTTGGAATAGAGAAATATAGGTATGTATTTTAAATTGAAAATTACTTTATGAATATTGCCCATTTTTAATGTGTAACATCTTCTGTACCTTTGCATAAATATAGTGTTTCTCAGAGAAGGAAGTTTTTTTTTTTTCTTAGACGCTTGTTTTAAATTCAGCGACGATACTGAATGTACTTTTTTTCTTTCATTTAAAGCAACACAATATTAGAATGGCATGAACGTCAACATGGAAATAACATAATATTTGCAAAGGAAATATTTTCTGCAATGTGAAAGAAACAGAACGCAGCGAATTTGTAATAATATTTACTAGCGCACAGTGCATTTACAGTTGGATCGAGATCTTCGTGTTTTCATTTTTGCACTAAATTCATGGAATCAGCTATTTATATAATCTAAACGCTTAAGATAGCTTCTGATATTAACAGCATCTTTGAAAGTTTTTATAATTTTATTACTCCAAGAAATAGTAAGCCATCCGCAGAACCCTGCAGCTAAATTGTTTCGTTTAAAGAAAACGAACGATAATTTTCAAGCTTCCATGTCATTCATGCGCGTCATTCAACAAAAACAAAACCGTAAGATCCAGCCTAAACGTCATTACGCCAAAGAAAATGCTATCATTTAAAAGTATATCCAATCACATGTACGTATTTTTTTCTATGTGCGTAGCGTGGTACAGAATGCTTATATGCGTTCTGCACGGTTTACATTTGTAAATCTGCCTGATAATCTATTCGGTTAATATCCTCAATTCTCAGAAATTCATTACCAAATTAGTTCTATGCAGATGAGCACTGTCGTCCATAAAAGTTAAATGAAGGCTAACTGCATCGCTGAAAAAAAATATAGAGCTCTAAGATCTCTTCCTTAAATTTCGCAGTGGTCATATAGCATCTGTTAAAGACAGATCAGTATTGATAAAGACAGTTGAACATTACGCTTCAACATTATGCCATCCAACCTCCACAGCCATACTGGTCTCATTCTCGGGTGTTGGTGGACCGGTAGAGGATTCTTGGTTCTCTCTCAACGTATCTTCATCTAAAGAGGAGCTTTGTTTTTTTGCTGATTCTTCTCTACAACTTGTTGATATTTAGCCAAATTCACGCCTACGGAGAATACAAAAAATGCTTCTTTTTTTAGAGAAGTTCATATACTAAAACTTCTGTCCCAACAAAAATTATTAAGTCCAGAAAGCATTAGCACAAGTCTATCACCCTTAATTCTTACAACATGATACTTGTAATATAATTTAACCCTAAGTAGTAACTTCAGTCCTCGTTTTTGCTTAAGAAAATTGTAAATTCAACAGAAGGAAGAGATTTCGTGTTAGTTTCTTATAAACTCTGCATACAGTTTTAATATTGTTTTCAAGTAAAAAGGTCATTTAGGAGAGTTTTCAATACTTTGCCTTAGATTTTCAATAAGTTTTCTTTGAATATCCTTGTTAAAATGTATCTATTAAATTAAGAATTTTTTTAAAAAAAAACCTACATTTACAACTTAATAACTTACTTACTAATAATTACTAAATACTGCACCATTACTTTGTATTTATTAATGCATTATTATAATAAGCATTTATTAATTATTACTGAGCTACTAAAATGTTAATTAACTTCTAAAGCAACATTCACATTTTTTACTTTAGTTGAATATGTTCAGAATTTCTGAGTTCTTACAGAAAGAAAGACAAAATTTACTGAATGTACTTCTTCTAGGAATGCAGAAGGGAGTAACGAAATTTTTGTAAATTAAAAAAAAAAAATTAAAGTAATGTAAAGTTTGTAATGGAATACAAAATCAAAAGGATAAATTTGAATAGTATGACAAAGAAATTTTAAATGAAAATCTTCCTACCCTAAAAAATTATTTTGAAGGCAGCAATGGACATAGTTACCCGCATTTATGAAGAAACGAAGGCGGAAAGGATTTTACTTACATTTTACTTTTGTCAAAGCAATTTCTGTCTATTTATATACACTAAAAATAAATATTTTTTCGATAAGTATGACTGAGGTATAAGTTAATGGGGCTCTGGAAAGTTCCATGGAATTCAGTTATATTACTTATTTCAAATATCGCCTTTCATAGAATAAAGAGGCTGGAGGAAAACAAGTTTTGCTTCATGCAGTAATGTAATTCTTTGGAAAGACCAAGTTTTATTTTAGTTATTTTGACAAAAATATTGCGTTACATAAATTCCCAGAATAATACTTATTTTTAAGCTCTTATTTTGCTCCAATCCTAAGAACTCCCATTTTAAAAACAGCTTTTTTTTGCAAAGCTAAACAGGGAAACTTTTCCAGGAAAGCCATATTAACGTAGAAAGATCTGAAAACAAAAATATCCAAGAAATATTGTATTCCAAATCATTTTTACTGGGAACAAATTTAAATTACTCAGAAAAGTTATAAATAAATATTGCAAGAAAAGGATGTTCAGAAACTCCAGAATTATCGCTGCAAATAGGACAAAAAAATTAGTACAGGGTAAAAGATTAAACAAGCAGAAATAAAATTCAAAACTAGAAAACGAATAAAGCAAGACGAACTAGAAAATAATTTATTAAAACTAGATTAATTTCAAAAAAGTATTAAGATAAGCTATGAAAGATTGACTCCAAACTTTATATGTTTTTCATGAATTATCAGTTTAAAAATTGAAATAATATAAAACTTTCTTTTTGGTGCATTTTAACTCTTGAACAGATATTCCTAGCTTTAAAAGCTGACGAAATAATTTGGCTGCTAGTTTTTAACTCAGGTTTGACACCTTATCCAAATTTATACAATTACGCTATCTTTCTGTAAGACGATTTTATGTTTCGTTACTTGACATTTTATAGCAAATTTCTTTATTTCGTTCATAATGACAATCGTGAAACTGTTGTATTTAATGATAATCTAGCATTGAATATTTTCAAAGAATCAATTCAGAAGTTTAATTGTGGGAATTCAAAGCACCTTAGGATTTTCTACATGGAAAAGTTCACTAAATTCAGTCAGCACAGCCATATATCAGTTTTCGCATTTAAGCTCTAATTTTCTCATTAAAATGTTCTTTTTTCTTCTACAGAAGAAATCCAAATTAAGTTAACTAAGATCACGTAAATTATTCGACGAAACCGAACCCCGTCTAAAGCTGTGTTCTTTAAGCTGAGAGGTAGTCATTTAGGGATCGTAAGACATTCTAAGCAAACCTACTGTTTGAAGTCACAACAACACTCAACAGGAAATCGAAGATCCAATGGTTTTAAGTTGAACAAAAGAAATAGATTAGATCCAGAGAATGGGTAATTAGATTTGACTCGCTCTTCCTGTGAAGTAAAAGCAGAAAATTTACGCCCATCAACTGTACAGCTACAAGCTTTAATCATTGCAATCACCGTACTTTTGTAGCTTTCTAATCACTGCGCTCCTTCGTTAATTACTATGACACCAACTTTCGAGCTAATTGGGATAAGAGCAATGATTGGTAATTCCTACTGTGAAAGAATGCACTAACCGGTCTAATTTTAATTGCAGAAGAGACAAATGAGTTACGAATTACGGTCATGAAAATTTGTTTTTAATTCCAAGCGTATCTTTCCCCCACTTGGAGACCAGTTTCTTTCTAATCCTTCCTTCTTCTTTGAAATGCTTTATTTATTCGAAAACGTTTCTAGCAGGCTTTTATTACGAATAAATTATCCTCTACTCTGAAACTAAAGCTTCTTAAAGCTCACGTTATATACATGAGTCTGAAAAGTTCTTGTTATTACAAAGAAGTTTTGGTAATCTTTTGCAACTTTTAGAGCCTAATCTTTAATTAACATTCTACAATTGTACGTTTCGACTACTCGTAATTTTAGACAATAATCAACCAAATTAATTTTTTCTCATACTTTAAATTCAAACTATAACCATTTAGGGCAAGTTTTAGCCCGAAATATGCGTTGATCTTTCGAAATTTAAGATATACAGGGCGTTTCAGAACTCCACGTACAAACTGGGAGGGGAGGTAGAAAACATCAACAGGAATTAGGAATCAGAATCGCATAAGAAAGCAGGGTAGGGAGTCATCAGGGATCACAAAGGTCTCAGATGCCTCCTTTGAGTGATAAAGGGATATAAAGACAAATCAAGGACACAATACAGAAAGCAATACTAACAATACTAAGCTCTTTATTAGACAAAGAATAGTATAATAGAAGCATTACAGAAGGTGTTCGAAATTACGCCCATCGCCATTAATGCACAATTGACACGTAGGGTGTATGCACATTAGCTATCATTTGGTGAAGTGGCATTTGCCTTCTTAGAACTCCTTTTCTATACAGCAGTACAGTAGTGCATCCATTTTTATTAGCTAGGCTATGAACGAAGTGAATATGGGTTAACTCGGCATTAGTAAATCGAAGCAAGTTCACCTCACTCCATCGCTTACTCTTACTACAATAATAAAATCGCGCGTGCTGACCTTGAGAGCTCGCTTACAGCGCCATCTATCCATCTGAGATGCCCGCTACCCTATATGATTCTACTTCCTACTGATGTTTTTCTACCCTTAAAACTGTTCTCGGAGTTCTAAAACACCCTAGACATGGATGATCGAAAATTAGTGTTTAATACCATATTATAACTTAGTGAGTGTAAGGTATTAAAAGAAGTAGTCACTGATTTCTGTAGCGTGCAAGCAATGTGCAAGTGTACAGACAATTCTTGTTGGAATGGGTGAATGACTAATTGAGAATAGGCAAAGCTCTTTAACAATATAGGATGTGACCTGGATGCCTATTTCAGTAAACGTTTTCAGTAAATTGGCATAAAAAGGAATTAATTTCATTTTTTCCCTTTACATGAAATTGGAATATTGACTTCTGTTATTTTGTTGCTGTTCGCATTTGTTTCATTATTTACCCTTGTTCTTAAATTAGGAGCTGTCTATTTGTCGTAGAAATCCAAATTTTAATTCAAAATGAAATAACAATAGTACCCTAAAAGGTCGAAACACCAGCAATGTAATGAAAAAGATGTAACTTAAGCATTAAAAATTCACAAATTTCATACAAGGGAATTGTGACTTTAAATTACACCGTTTTAAAGAAAAAAGTTTCTAAAATTTCGTTGTTAAGATAAGCTAATTACATTTTCTACCCACGACTTCTAGTTAATTATTTCCAAGAAATTATATTGTCATTTTCCTAATTGTTCCTTTCACTCAATTAGCACACTTCTCAAAGGTGTTTGATGAAATATTCATAATAAGGGTATGTTAACGAAGTTAAAATCACCGTTTTAATTTCTGGAAAGGTTGAAAACTCTTGTGTGAAGCATTACAAACTAAAATTTTTGAGCAACCTTTCTTATGGCTTAAGGGTATTAGTTTTGACAAACTGAGTACAACTGATTTACGGCCAAGCGTAATAATAGCTTCAGAGACTAAGAAGGCGAACGCACGCTAGTCAGAATCACTGGTTCTCCCTTTCGAATTCACGGTGAAATACTTCTCCTCATTTGCATTCAAAAGCGATTCTAAAACTACGTTCTGGCCGGAAGTTGTAAGTTGAAATTCATGAAGACAGGAAAGGAACTTTAACTCAAACTTTAACTGTTAGATAAATTAATATAATCCTTACAACTTAATACACGCACAATGTGTGAGCAAGTTCGGTGTTGCATCAAGAGTGCGCATGTAAGGCGCCTGATGTGCTTGCAGAGGCAAAACATTTTCGATCTCTAATACCATTGCATATCGCTGGTCCATGATCGACCATATCACTTCAACTACCGTGATTAACTCCTCAAAAGAAGTGGATTTCCAGAATAATTGATGGAGTCTTTATTCGTGGAGGATGCAACAGAATACTTAGGATAGAGTGCGTAGTTTATGAATCCCGATTTCAGAAGTTCTGGGTCTTCACTGAACCATCCAAATGATAAAGCTCTCTGTACGTACAGAGGATGTTCCAGGGCGTTTTTGAATCGATCTCACAGCGAGCACGAAACTAGCGAGAACTGAAGCTATGCATTAAAACCGTGTGAAAGCAACTTCTGCACAAGTAAATGTTCGTACGGATAATATTAGGGGATATTTCACCGAATATTATGGTCAATTGAATGCACACTATTCAAGGCCTGTTCTACACAGCGAACATTAGTGCTAATCTTAACGTCTGAAGCTCTGTCCTTCTGGATCTGCAGCTACCTCTAATACCTTTTTAAAAATGAGTTTTCTTCCCATTAAGGGAAGAACAGCAAATGATTCTGTTGCTGTTGTTTAAGTTTAAACCACTGCGTTTGACGATGTGTTGCGAGTACGTACCTGGAAAAATTTACAAAACCGGCGAAAATATTTTACTTGCAGCTTTGTCTCGGGCAGGTCTTTGCCAAAGAACTGGTCTTCGTGTTAGTCAACCATACAGATATCCTGAAAAGGAAGATTTCCAGAAATGTTCCTCTGAAGCGCAGTTGAAATTATATAAAGGTCTGATAACTGTTTAAGTTTATTCACTAGAATTCCTGTCTTGGGATTTTTAGAGTAAATAAATTTGCACCTCATTTGGCTGACCTCACTTAGTAGAGTTCTGAGAAGGCGGTCCTATACAGGACGGATGGAAGCTTCAATGAAAGAAAAAGACGCACCTTGCCTATGGAAATGTAAAACATCTGCAGGAAACGAAGTTCAGTGGCAAATATTTTATAACAACTACTGTGTGATGTTGAAAAATATTGTACTTGTGATACGAGTGTTTCATACTAACACAACCTCAAGTGGAGATATGTGGCGATGTTTGGAATAACTGGATGTTTTTCTAAATGCCTTTCTGACTTCTTTTTACATCATACACAATTTTTCAAACTTTATCGATTTTTTTTAATGGTTTTGTTAGCTCTGAATAGGGGAACTTTAATTATCGACACCCTGCAAATATATATGGAAGATATAGTTTTTTAAAGTTTTGTTTGTACATATGATTAAAATGAACATTAATTATACGCATGTGTTTACAATAAGTGGTTACGTTTCCATTAAAAGAAAAAGTAATATATTTGAAAATATAGCTAAAACTCATGTTCTTCCTAAGGATCGCTCCCGGAAAGCAAAGAAATATGATAGTTTATTTTTCTATTATCATGTATTTAGCAACGCCGGGGCAAAAAAAATCTTATCACTTAATTGCCTTCCGTTTCTCTAAGAACGATTATTTTCCTTTTTATTTCTTCGAAGGTTAGGTAAAATTCACATCTTTTTGCCATTAATACAGGAGCTCTAAACAAAAAGCGCACTGGAGCAGAAGCTGCTTTTAATTAACCGTTTTTTTAATTTTAATGTTTCTTTAACATCCATTATTTTTTCTAATTACAGAGCGTCATCGTTATCATTTGCTGAATTAATCTGACACCATCTAATAAGAGAACTTATACATAATTAAAAAATAATTTTTTTTCTAAAGGTCGATATTCTTTCTTTAGAGCATTCTGGAACACTATCGGATTTCTCACGGTACTATTGCCTATGATGAAGTCTTTTTAAGCTGCTTTAAGTAAAATTACTACAGAATTCTTTATGACCTAATGTATAATATTAAGTAACGTAGGTCTAATAATTTTATTCACTCATAATCCGAAATTTTGGAATATCAATGCATTTTATTCCGAAAACAATCACGTGACAGCTTTATAGGATTTGCCTTCATTTTTTAAGCTTAGCAGGATTTAAAATAAATATGCTGCACTCTATTTTCAAGCTTTCTTCTTAGCCCATCATATTGGATTGCTACCAATCATATTGGATTTAAAATCAATTTTTGTAGAGCATGTAACGCAAAATAAGCTACTGATAAAATGGCTTATTAAAGTAACGCTCAAGATTTTTAATTCATTAAAAAATAGGTAAGAATATAATCAATAAGAAAGATGTACTAAATTGGCCAACCGATTAAAAGCACAAAAGGATTAAAAAATAATACTTTTCATTTGATAAAAATTCAGTATGAATTAATATATATTAATGAAGTGATTTTGTTCATATTAAAGGAAACTTATTTTAGAATATTATGCATTCTATTATGGAATGAAACTCGTATTTTTAAATTTGCTCCATTAAATATTTTTAAGTAAGAAAATATCATCAAGTCTTTCGAGCTGGGGCTTTCTTTGTCTGGTGTATTATCATATATAGTTCTGATAGCAGATTTCCTATTTGTTATTAACAAATTTACTTGAATGTCCATCCGTAAATAATATCACTCCTACAAGTAACAGAGTATTGAAGAAAAACACTGTTTCATTCCGACATACATGCAAGACCATTTTCATGATTAATAAGAATATAACAAACGGCTTCTCAGAACTCGCATATTAAAATTTAAAAAAAAATTCTAAAATATTTTTGTCTCTCAAAGTCTCCCGACTTACACACTGGGTACACAAAGCCTTCAAACTTCAAATGATAATGCAACTTCAAATCATAATGTTCACAAAGTGATAAATTCTTTATAAAACACATGGCGTAGAGACGTTTCTATTAAACATTCTCTTTGGTAGTCTCCAATCAATACCCTGCATTAGTGCCGTAACATATATATACAGTTAGCTATCCAAAAGGCAACACGAAGAAGGACAAGAGTTATCAAAGCCAAATTTATTTCAGAGATAACACAAAGTATCAAAATTAATTGATCTGCAATACAGATCTCTTTGAGGTGAGGAAGACAGTAAAATTAGTAATGTGGGTTGCCTCCACGCTTGTTAATAACCGATGTTCTTTCACTCAATGCATCGCCGCATTGAGTGAAAGAGACTTTGGATGTGTTATTAGATAATAACAGCTCATACGGCCTCCACAAGTAGCTAAAGTTAATCTGGCCTACCCGCGGGTATGTCATGGCGTTCTGTAATCATTGACCAGACATGGTCGACGGACCATCTGTAGAATGAGAGGACAGGGTAGCAATCCAATATGATGGGCTAAGAAGAAAGCTTGAAAATAGAGTGCAGCATATTGTCCTGTTAAAATATGGCCGCATGCAAGCACTGAAGGTAAGGCAGGAGAACGGATTGCGAAGTCTCAAAGATATAGAGTTGGCTGGTAAATGTACCGATATTATATACTAGGCGGCACGAGAGTGAAATCTTATACCACCCCCACTTCATAACGCAGAGTGCAGAACCAGTGAAACAATGCATAACACAACAGTCGAGCAGCCTCTTTCCACGGCGTCTCCGAAATCTAATCCTATCATCACGGTACTTCAGGCAGAAGCGTGATTCGCCCGAAAACACAATATCATGTCCCTCGGAAGTCCACCTCTGCCATTCAATACACCATTGCAAACACGTGTGGTTTAATGTTAAAGGTTGTAGAGACATTGGTTTCTTTTTTAAAGCAAGAGAGAGGAAAAATGAGCAATGCTCTCGTAATGGAGCAATGGGCTCGAACCACGGACCTCTCGAACACGCCTCGAGCGTGCTGTGACCACTACATGACGAAAGCATTTTAAGAAGGCGGGAGAAATACCTTCTAAGGTAGAAAAAGAAATTACAGCAAATTACAGCCTAGCCTAGCGGGCAGTCCATTGCTGTAAAACGTGGAACTGTTCATGCAGATACCGATTGTTGTGTTACAGACGGTATGTTGAACGCAGTTGTGTTATGAATTAGGGCGCTCTTTCAGTGTCATGCAACATGGACCCAGTTTTCATTGAGAAAAGTAATTTTTTTTTCAATTTATTTGGTGTAATTTTCGACAGGAATCTTCAGGTGCACTTAATACGCATATGGGCACTAGCCTTTCTTAGTTCCACTTTCTCAATAATATTCAATCTCAGTTGAGTTATTAAATACACTAATTACTAGAAATTTTCTCACTGATTTTTATGGCTTGTGATTTGGCTGCGCGGTTATCTTAGGATTTTTCTTATGTTTAACTTAAATGTAAAATCCTTTTCCTTAAAAAGTTCTCTAAGACTTTAAGCCTTGCATGATTTATTACAACAGTTTGTCTCGCTATCTAGAAATACGTGATAAAACTTATAATGAGGCAAAAGTACGCTAGTAGGGAGACGAAGAAAGCTTTTCAATAGTTACAGAAAGAGAAAAATGGAAATGCTCTTGTAAAAAACAGCATACCAGAATGGAACTGAAACTTGACTAACTGGGTAATATAGGTATTTGTTAGCGGTAAAGTACTCATGAGAAAGAAATGTTCTTTTCACGCAGGAATTTCCAAAGGTAAATTTTGCTATGTTTATGTTATACATTTGAAAATCATCTAAGCTTCCACGAAGCCAAGCCATTTGAGTTGGGAATTGAACACTAAATGTGAAACAACTACTATTTAAGATTCAATTATATGATCAAAGATATTTTAAGGTATTTAAAGTTTTTATTTGTTTTCTTCAATTTTGTGAAAATTTTGTAGAAGTAATATAATTTCATTTGCTATGTTTGTGCCACAGCTTACTCCTGTAACCCTCATGGATTTTGTATTTTGTGAAACACAAGGAAAAACAGTTATATTCAAAGTAATTATTAATAATAGGTAAAATAACAGAGTTTTTGATATTAACTTCTTGTTCGCTTATATATGCCGTCAAAAATAAAAGCCAGTAAGAATAGTAATTATTTAAGCTGCAGTGTCTAGTGAATAGAAATATAAACACATGTAGTTAAAGCACAAATTAATCTCAAGTTTCGAAGTGTTTACCGAACAGAATTTAAATAAAACGACCCTTAAAGTCATTTACATAATTTTCAGAAATATTTACATTCAGAGTTAAAATATTTTAAATTAAAATTTTTTGATTAATGCTGTAATTAGTTTCTTCTGTTAACCTAATGTAATATTTTGAAAATCAATTCAAAGTAATCAGGGAATTTCACTGACAGATACACAGAAACAAAGAAGTACATTTTAACAAACAACTACATTCATAGCTTGGTTTGAAATGATACGAAGAAAAAATTGTGCTATTTGAGTACTGAATTTTGCTACCTAATTCTAAATTTGAGGGAGAAATTTATGGAGGTATCAATATAGTAATCCCTAAGAACTTCCTTGATTTTAATGACATCACAGAAAATTCCTGAAATAAAATGTATTACTAATTTAAATTCACTGATTTAAAAGATCTTAAATAATGCAGAAAAATATGCAACACAGGCATTAAAAATAAAAATATTCCGCGTGAATAAAGGAAAGCAAATTTTCACATAAAAATTTGTTTGTTTAATTACATCTTGCTTTCAATTTTTGAACATCAATCATCTGCTTTTTTACACGCGTTTACTTCTTTATTATATTTTTTCGATAGGAAAGAGAGCCGTATTTTGTGCACTTTCTTTACATGTACATCGACTTATATTTCAAAAATATTTAATGCCATTTAAATTGCTTGATGATTTCTAATCTCTGGTAAGTTAAGAGATCCGCTAAAAATATGTAATGTTTGCTTTTTGTTTAAATAATTTCCTCGTTGATGCATTTCGTAAAATAAGAGAAGAGGTGCGGAAAGAAAGTTTTGCTTTAATAATTCTACAGGATAAATGGAATTTGCATTCTTTCTTCTTTTACAAAAGCAAAATAAAAATGACTACTCATGACGAATGTTATGCGCGGAAATCTACCCTCAGGTAATATGTTTGTTTTCAATAAGTAACTGCAATATATTCTGGGAAAAAAAAATCTATTCTCACTTCCCTTAGGGCACTGTTAGGCACAGTTACTGCACTAGATGATTGTTGCCCCATGGCAGTTGAAGTTGCACTATACTTTTGCGGCAGAATTGTCCCTATGTTGCTTTATCTATATTAGATTATCCAAGTTACGCTTTTTATGGTTAACTGGGGATTTCAGATTTTTTTTATCTTCCTTCTCCTGCGCAGGCAATATATATGAACTTATCAAATATATGCTTAGAGACTTTCTATGATAGAAAAAAATATAAAGGTCCTTTATATTTCCTGTGTTGCTTCTATCTTCAAATGATGTTAGGGTTTGTTTCAAGAAATGGGTAAGAGTCTGATGAATGACACAAAACATTGTTTCCGGCTTTTTTGGGGGGGAGAGAATCTATTACACTTAATATTACATCCCAAAGGAATGTTTTCGAGAATAGACACTTGATACCCTTGAGAAATGCTGCACTTGACTTCAGTTGGACTACTTTAATTCATGAAGTCTGGCTATGTTTTTCAATGTTCTTATCAAATAAAAAAGTTGTATTATTTTTTTTTTCCTGGAAAGGAATTTGCGAAATGTTTTAAAGTGAAATAAACTTCGTTAGCTTCCGTGCACTGACTTATAATAGAAGCACTTTTGTTCTAGATGCGTATTTAGTCGAAAAATTTGTCTAGCCTGCGTAAGAAAAATTCTAGATAAAAACATGGGGGGTTAAACGTAATTGATTTCTAAAAACCTCTCCTTGCTTAACCCTCCTGCACTTCGGAATATTATCTTTTTTTACTTGTCAAGAAAGTAGCACAATACAAGTCTAGAATTCTAAGAACACAGGCGATAGGTAAAACTTAATTATAATGTATATTAAAACTACATTTTATAGATACAATTACAATTTATGAAAACTTAATTATTTCTCCTTGAAGGATCTCGGAAATACAAATACTAAAATTTGTGAACACACAACAAATAGATTCAATTTTTGCATAAGCCTACACTAATTATTCTTGACATCTAAACATAAACGAGAGAGTCCAAGAAAACATTCACCAAAACTAGTTGTTCCAAAACATAAACTTTCACGTACTTTGTTGGAAGTCTTTCTGAACTATATATTAGCTCATTTTAAACTCCACCTAATTTGAATTCTAGTGAGGCTGGAAGAAGAAATATATATTATAGGAAATAATTAACGTAAAAATAAATATTTTATTTCACATGAAACTTACAAACTACTTCGTAATGGATTTGGACGCAACAAATGTTTTGAGTATTAAAAGGAACAGGATAAGATCGATCTCGAATCAGTCATTTTCAGCGTGTTATTTACAGTATACACTGGTGTGCAAAAATTAAGGACGAAGTCGAAAAATTAGCATATCAGGTGAACGAAGAAACAGAGCGGACAAAAAGACCAATCAGGAGATTAAGTAAGGTGATGTACGGTAGCACATGCGCAGATGTGCAGGTAGACGTAATGGGGAGTGTCTGAGTAGTATCAAGCATGTTGTCGGTGTAAGATCAGTATTTCTGGCAAAGAGATTGCACGCGGTATAGCAGTTAAAATCACACCGAGTTGCTGCTTCAGCTAGAAATGGCGAATAATCAATCTGTTAGACGACATCTGGATGCTTTTACCCGAGGTCGAATCATTGGGAAGTTGGAGGAAGGCCGTAGTGTGACAAGTGTGGCTGCAGAGTTCGGAATTGCTCACAGCATCGTTTCACGACTTTGGAGACAATTTCAAACTACAGGAACAGCTATCCGGGGGTTTAGTAGTGGTCGTCCACGAGGAACCACACCCGCAGATGACCGGTATATTGCCTTACAGGCCAGAAGAAACAGGCGGCAGACAGCGGAAAAAATCGCTAGACACACGACACAGGCGACTGGACGACCGATATCGCGTTTTACCGTGGCCAGAAGACTGCACGGTGGTGGTCTGTTTGCACGACGCCCTGTACGGTGTGTAGCTCTAACGCCTGCCCATCGGAGAAGGCGTTCTCTGTGGTGCCGGGAACACCGGAATTGGAGAGACAATGAATGGGGACGAGTACTCTTTACAGATGAGAGCAGATTCAGTCTGAGTAGCGATTCTCATCGCATACTCATCTGGAGAGAGCGGGGAAGCCGCAATCATCCCTCGAACATCATTGAAAGGACAGGTATGGAGGTGGCGGTGTTGTCGTTTGGGGAGGCATCATGCTTGGTAGTCGTACAGACCTTCACATCTTCGACGCAGGTTCAGTCAACGGGACCCGTTATTGTAACGAGATTCTTCTTCCATATGTGCATCTTTTTAGAGGCGCTATGTGTCCGCAGTTCCTTTTCATGGACGACAATGACCATGTCATCGCACAGTAGCTGCCGAACAGCTCTTAGAGAGTGAGGATATTGAACGTATGGATTGGAGGCACGATCTCCGGATCTCGATCCCATGAAGCAAGTATGGGATTTTCTAGGCAGACGCTTGGCAGCTCGTACCAGTAACGATTCTGGAGCTTCGATTGGCGCTGCAAGACGAATGGGCAGCAATGCCTCAACAACTCATTGACACCCTCATTCTCAGCATGGGCAGACGCTGTGAAACCTGCCTAGCAGTCAGGGGAGATCGTATTCCCTATTAAAGACCTGATGTTTTTTGCTGGACACCCATCACAGGGATGTTTCGGCCTTCAGTCGCATTGCGCTCCATGCTACTTTTTCAATAAAGCTTCTTTTTATCCCTCTGATTTCTCTTTTAGTAAGTGTTGCTTACATTACTCATGTCCTTACGTATTGGGGATCTTACGGTATTAAATGTGTTGATTTGGAAAGCTTTTGTACAAAGTTATATTGAAAAAACCGTCTCGTCCTTAATTTTTGCACACCAGTGTATATTACATAATTTTCAGAAATTAAATCCTTACCAATGGAACATTTCGCTGAATGTTCCATTACTAAGAACTAACCCTTTCACACTAATATGTAATCGTTTAACGTTGATTGCTAGCAGGACTAGTAGCTTATTTCCAGTTCTTCCTTTTTTATATTCCCGTCTTTAGCGATCTTTAAAACTTTCCTGAATCCATGGGCACAACATTTCTTTGTTTTACGTAAATTTTCTTAATTAAAGGGTAATAGGTCTAAAACAGGCTTTCTGAAATTTCTAAAACATTTTAATAATACACAGATGGGAGAAGGATAAATTTGGAGAACACCAGTACTTCAATAAATAAAAATAACATAAACTATTATTAGTTTTTAAGAATAGTAAAATAATATTTTGAATTAACAGTAATCCAGAGAAGAGAAGTACGCCAGTTGTTTGGTATTCATTTAACAATGTTGAGAAAGTTGTTTGTGGTATCGCTGAGTGAGACAGTCTCAAGCTGCCACGAATTGTATAGATAGGTGATGATGGAAAAAAAATGCCAAATGTTATCCTCCAATTGAAAGGCGAACAAAGGTAACGATGCTACAAGCTACTGAACAAAACGAAACAAAAAAAAAAAAAAAAAAAGGCTTCTGAACACAAATTTTAAGTAATACGAATATAACCGCAATATCAGCAAAGCCTTGTCTCCACCTGACTAGTTACTATCGGATAATTAAGGCAGCAAATCGTTATCAGCAAACTAATGCAACAGCAGAATTGCAAAGTAGAGTAACATCTAGCAAAAGCTGACAATCATTCGGCGATAAACTTTAAAACTTGACTTTTATTTATATTTTAAACTAATTTAAACTAATGTGCATTCTAGTGGAAGCTGAAGAAAAGCATAAGCAGAGAACAAATAAAAGAATAAGACAAGTGGTTAATTAAAATAAAACCTTACAAGCGTTTTAGCAAATTGAGATAAACTTGACTGAATTGTATGAGCTGTCTAGGAATTTTACTATTTAATGAAAGAAAAACACACGGTTTTAAATACATCAATTGTCAAATAGGTGCAGCAGACGTGGAAGACATTCTCATCGCCATATGGAAAAAGCATAAAGGTTGAAAGATGAATCTATTCAGCCTCTTTTTTTAGAAATAATAGTAATGAAATTTGAGTTAGGCTGGAAAATGTAATATAGTTAAGTAGCATGTAAGAGGGTGCTAGCAAAAATGTTGTTGTTAATTAAAGACGGAAATGTTTATAAAAATTATTAGTTAGATATATTTATTTCCTGGGAGTCAGATGTATTCATAATTACATTAGTGTTAATATTAGAAAAAAATAAAAAATACTTGCTCACTGTTTTTAAATTGGTCACATTAGGTTATAAGGATTTTAAGTTTTACTAAGGTTTTTTTTATTTTTAAAACTTTACTGTCTCTCTCATTTTCCACTTCCGGCCAGAATAAACGCGGTTAATTTTTAGTATGCAAATTGAACTTGTAAACTGTTAAGTATATAAGTTGTGGCTTTTAGCCAAGAAGATATAGAGAGACCTCTCGCCACCTTACTTCGCTAAAGTAATTTTCACCCAATAAAATTATTATTAATCATTAAAATGCTGCTGATGTCCATAATTACCAGTTTGGTTATATTATACTTAATTAAATATGTTTCACGTTATAGCGGCTATGAAAGTAATTAGTTTTAATATCAAAATTTGGAGTCTGTAAGAAAATTAAATAGTGCTCAAATAACTTCAGTATTTGAAAAATGGAAGAGTAAATAACAGTCTAATTAAGACATCTATTACAATAAAAATTTGTAAGAATTTAGAACCGGCTAACCGAATTTTTAGGTTTAATAAAGTGAATTTTTGAAATTAAATTAGAAAAATTTACATAAAGTGATAAATTGGAAATAAAACCACTATACTATCTAAGAGGATTTATTAATGTTTATTTAGAAAATAAAATTAGTCTAAACTATGCTAGGAATTAATATATATATATACACAAATATATAAGCAGCTTTTTAGAAGCAGCTAAAAAGCTACTACTTGAGAGCATTCGTATGGTTTTAAATACCTAGGTTGTATTAACAAGTTCTGATTTATGATTCGTTCAAAAATTATAAAAGTATAATATGAGCGTTAATAATTTTTGTTTTAGCGTATACCAAATTTTCCTTCAATACACTATTTGTTTTGAATACACAAGTTTCAGAATATCTGAAAAAGGAAAACAGCTATTCGTAACCTCAACCAGATGTCCCATTTATGAGGATAAATGACTTTTTGTACCACCATGTTCTTATTGGGGATCCAAGCTTTTAGAAAAAATCGGAAGGCAAAAGTAAAACCTTGCAGTTCGCGAGTTTTCTAGCATTTTCCCTTTTTGTTTTACCCATTGTCTATTTAGGTGGGAGAGGGAAAAACTGGCAATTGTTTTCATTGTTCTCGTGCAGTTGGTATATTAATACGATTCTCTTAATTAAATTTCATGCAGCTGGTGCTCTGCCACTAGGATACCCTCACTTCCACGCTTTTGGGGATGGAATTTCAAGGCATATGTGAAGAAACTATTTTTGTCCTTGAGTGAGTATCTCAAGTTGTCAATCATTCAGCCAGCTGCAGTGGTCGAAAGCTAGATGGGCTATGATTATAAAGTAAATATTTTGTGCAAGTGAGGAGCAAAAAAAAAAAAAAAAAAAAAATGAGGCGCTAAATCTCTGGTGTTGATAACACTTTCCGTCATCGCTGTGCAACCTAACTGCCAATGTGGGCCACCCTTATTGTTCTAGTTCCTACTGCCCCAGAAAAAGTATTCCAACAGCTAAATGTCGATTTAATAACACACTCATTTATTCCAGAACTTGTAGTGCAAACTACACTGAACGTACAAAACAAGACTGTGCTAGTTATGCATATAAATTTAACAGCAGGCTGCATCTTTACATTCTACAGCGTCATTGATCTGTCGACATGAAAAGATATTTGATTAATTTACTTTATCTGATATGAATTTAATGTTAATACCGCTTCCTGCATCGATGGAATCATAGGTTCACTAGGAAGAACCGCTTCCTGCATCGATGGAATCATAGGTTCACTAGGAAGAACCGCTTCCGAACATATTCAGCCATAAATAAGAAGTTTTTCTCGATATTTGATAGTAGCATGAGTTTGTAATTAAGACTTCCATTCAGTGAGCATCGCCGAGATTTGAGCCCGGGTTGCAACTGCCCGTGTTCAGCGATTTTACCACTAGCCTACTGCTGAACCTTTATAGTGACGCAAACGAAGAAAAGGTAAAACTGTAATAAACTAGAATCTTAACTATTAACTGAACTGAAAATGAAGGTCACAAAATTTTTTGGAAAGTGATCAGAGGGGTTTAGTATATATAGATGTAGACACAGCCAAAAATGCCTTAAAAACTAATGGATGAAAAGAACGGAAAAAATCTAAATGAAATCATCAGTAAGCTCGCCATTGCGGTAAGCATAAGACGTTAATTAATCTTCCGCACACTCTTCAGTATAGTGAATTCTCAGAATGTTGTCATTTGACAAAGCGTAAGATACTTAATTTACCAGTTAAATTTAAGCAGTCTCTTATGATTTGAAAGGAGTTGATAATTACATAGCAATTATTTGAAACCAAAGCTATAGTAAATGCAGATATATTTTAAGGCATAATATCATTACAGCTACTTCGGATGTTATGCGACTGCAATAGTGATCAAATGTTTTCCCATCAAGCGGTCGGAATCAAATCTTAGCATACAATTTAGTTCTCGGGATAGCTTTGTCATTTTCTTCGTGAGTAACATGAATGCGAACCAGTTTCCCTTTGAAAGACAATCCATAAAGGTATCTTTCTAAATTAGGTTCTTTGCCATATTCCATTAAATGAGGGGTGTATTCATAGTTTTGCTTAATTTTACTTGCATTTATATTTCCTGCATGTGCAAGCTGCTTGTAGTAAAACTTATTTTAACTAACTACTTAAAATATGGGATTGATTTTACAAAGGATTTTATATGTTGTTAATGGTACTTGGTAGGGGGGAGGAAATCCATTCCTACAGAAATCTGTATACACGGACGTTTCAGATATTCAGTCCCATTTTACGGGCAACAGGTTTTAACCTCTATCGTTGTGAAAGAGCTAAAAATCAAAATGTCAATCCATTTCCTTACGTATATATGCATATTCATAAATAAAACCTTTTTTTATGTTTGTAATATCTCTTGTAATCTCAAATGGTTTCGAGGTTACCATAATTTTTAGTTGTTTAGAATGGCAACAAAACAAATGAAAAACATGAATTTAAAATAAAACGTATTATAATAAAACATATTTAAAAATATATTACTGAAGTTCATTTTTGTGTTTCTTTTTATTAAATAAGTAAGTACATAATAATTATATTTTGGAATACCACTTGCTGCAAGTTTTTCCTCTTCGCTCTCTTTTGTTCTTCGCCATGTCTTTCTGCATGCCTTTCTGAATCATAATAATTAAGATGGTGACATTGCTAACACTAGGAATAGTAATTACAGTAACAATAACTAATAAGTAAAGTAAAAGTTGAAATAGGCAACTCCTGCTTTAAAACTCATTTGTATCATAACATATTAAACATACTATCAAAATAATTCAAAGAAATGAAAATGATGAAATTAGATCATAACAATAAGGCTGATGACATGCTACGGATCATGTTACTGGAGTCTTAAAATTCACAACTTTAAATGTATAAAAATAACATCTTACTCTATAAGCTATTCCTCCCACCTTCTTGGTATGCCTTCGTGGTGTGGTGGTCTGTATGCTGGGTGCGTATTCCAGAAGTTTGCGGTTCGATTCCCGGCGAAGGCGTTGCTAATTTTTCCTTTTGCCTGCTTCCAAAAAACTACCTAATGTCTCTACAACCCGTTCACCAAAATAAAAGTTTAAAACTTGGGCTTTCATTTAAAATTATTTTACAAATCTTTGGCATCCTTAGTTTTAAAACAAAGAATAATTGAATGAAAGAGTTTTCAGATAATCAGTTAGTATTTTTGTGTTATAACCGTTCGTATACACCTTGTGAATAAGCACAAAAAAATTAAACAAAAATTTTGAACCCTTTTTACAGCTCCAAGCAGTAACAATTTTTACATGTGAAGGTATCCAGAGCAAATCATTGGGATACTTTTATCAGTTTACATCCCATGCGCCTAGCAAATATATTTTTCTTGGATCTAAATTTAGCTTATTTTATCGAGCACATTCAGCAAATCATAACTAACTAACACTGGAAACAAATACGATATTTTGGCAGAAAATTTTCTGGTTTCAAAGGAATATCAGTCCGCACCTAGGAAAAGGCTTTTAAGGCCTGATACCTCTGCCAAAAAATTAACATGAACGATATAATGTAAGAAACTGCTGTGACTTGTAGTGAGAAATAAGAAAAGTTAGCAAATCTACATTTGTAGTGAACTGAGACACAAGGAAACAACCAATCACAAAATTGCACAGCTTTATAAAAATACTGCCAACCCACATCTAGAAATGCATCAATGCGGGACAGTTTTCAGTTTAATATCATCCATATAAATCGATTAAGTAATAGCTTACTTTGAGATAAACATGGCTGTAGCCAGATTTTCGTAAATCATAATTCTGCCATGTGATTAGTGCAATATTTTTAAAAGTTTTCTGCAGATGCTGAGCTGTAATTCAAGTGACTTCATCATTGCTTCCGCTTTCAGACTTAGACTAAACGAGGAATATCTCAAGATAGAACTTCCAGAGTCCTCTGACACTCTCGGCGTGCATAACCGAAAGCTTTATTAGGTATCTAAGCACAAAATTTGGAGCTTGGAATATGTAAGTTGAGACAAATTTATTTATCATGGCATACTCGCCTTCTACTCAGTATTGATAGATTATAATACTTTTCATCGAAAGTAAACGCAGTGCCAGAAATACTCTATGCAAGCATGTCCAACGTTTTCCTGTTGGACTACATTCAGTTGATAAAAGGTGGCCGAGTATTCGTGTGACTCCGATGACTGTTTTGGGATCATGAAGGAAGGGAAAGTTGCTTCCTTCCTTCCCATTTAGGGTAGGCTGTTGCCATTCTCAACCAGAACACACAAGCGATGAGTGAAGCATATGAAGACAACAATGCGCATGTCAAATTTTGAACTATTTAACTAGCTTCCTTTATCTCGCTTCGTTGCAGAGTTACTCTAGATAACTTAACTAATGTCCTGTAAGAGATGCTACAATCGCTTTTACCTAACCTGACATGCTCAGTTTTCTAATACCAGGTCAAAAATCCGAGGGCATTTGACCTTGCATTCTGATATAAAAAATACGGAAGGTCGATCTTTTACTTAAACTCTGTATGCAGACTGTGTCTGCACTTCTTTCCGAAAAATGGGAGAGGGGCAGAAATGGAAGAATGAGTGAAGGAAAATCTTGCCACGACACCTTATGATCAAGATTATTCACTATCGTCCAGGCTCAAATCTCAGTTGCTATAAAGGTATGTCTGATTGTTTTTTGCGATCCTCATTTGAGAGAATACTGTAACTAAATTTCAATATTAAACAATATAATTTTAACAATATAATATAACAATATAATATAACGTTAATTAATATATATTGTTTAAATATAATTTTAACGTTATATTATATTGTTATAATTAATTAATTATAACAATATAATATAACGTTAAAATTATATTTAAACAATATAATTTTAACGGCTTTTTGTAAAATGTGACATTTTATTCAGTGTGTCTAAAAATCACATACATCTTTCAGTGTGGCTTTCTCCTTTTACACACTAATATAAAAATATAAATACTTAACGTCTAAGAAAATTACTTTATGATGAGATTAGACTTTTATATAAACTTGTGATAGTCTTCCTCAGGCTCAATGAAATCCCAACATTTCGCATCCAGTGTATCATTAAAACATTTGTGGCCAATTGGATAAGACGGCTGAACGCAGGAAATCATTCCCGAACTCTGCTCTCGGCGAATAGGTTGGTTACAAGAAGTTTTCGTTTTTTTTCTCCTGCATAACCAGATTATGAACCAAATATCATTAAGCAAGGTCTTTTGGGGGCATACCTTGTGGCAGACAGCTTTCGTATGCTTTGAAGTGATAAATTTACCACCTAACCTAAATAACCAGATAAGTAGGTTCTTTTTTAGAGAGAGCAGAGCATTTCATTTGTGTTAGTAACACGACTCTCTCATGCTTCTAACTTCCGTTTTTGTTCTTTTTCGGTATTCCAAACCATAATCAGTCTGTCCGTTTTAGATAAATTTATTCAATTGCCACAAACCATTGTTGATCGGAAGGATTATTTAATGTATCATTCGATAAGCAAGGCATTCCATAATGTCTATCGTTTTAATCAATAGGCTGTTTTAGTATAATAGGAAAGCAAAACAAACAAAAACTAAGCTTTATTTTCAGCGCTCTTGCTGTCTACAGTAGCTGAGTTTATGAGACACTCTCTAGCCCGCAGCGTTTAAAAGAAAGTACCTTTCAAGACTGAAGTGTCGCTTTGTCGCCTTTCCTTTCTTGCCTCAGTGACAGTTAGTACGGTGGAGGTCCACAGGGGTCTGTGAGTGAGGCTGACATCGGTGGGGAAAAATGGCGCCTTCCTTCATGCCCCTTGCTGCGGCATGGAGAACTGGGGTTTTCACGATAATATGAAGGAAAATATTTACGATCTCGAAGTATCAAAGCAGAAAAAGAAACACTTTCACACACAGCAACTTCCCCTCTGTGAATGTAGCCTGCATTTTTCTTCATTCATCCTCTTTCGTTTTATTTCTTTCGAATCAATTTTTAACCTGGAGGTGCATTTAGACACCATTAGATATAGCTTACGAGTTAAGGTTTAATTATCTTTCGCAGAATAGTTAAGATTTCATTAAAATATTACACGCAGATTTGATCTACGTTGTGCAATCCACTGGCAAGCTATCAATTGCCCTTTTAATTTTCTTTATTATCTTTCTATATAATACATACATCAGAGAAACAGTAGCTCCCGGGGAAATTTTCAGTGAAGCTGAAGCAAAATTATAGGAAGTTCTAATTTATGTTATAATGAACCAGTATTGTAGGAAATCGATAACATCTTACTTGCATATGTGTACTTAAATAAGATGATAAAAAATCGAGAATGTTTACGTTTCTCCTAGAACTGCCTTTCAATTTAAAACCTAAATGGAATAAATTATAGAAGGTTATGAAGATAATTGCAATACTCCGAGTAGAAAGAATCTTTAAAAAAATTTATCATTTAATTGTTGACAGTGGAGCAAAAACTGTAGTTAAGTCTTCGTTATACTAAAATGAGTTACAAACAAGCGTTCCGTTTTTTTCACGTAAACGCACATTTAATAATAAAAACAAAAAGATGTGTTAGGAACGCATTACTGGACACGATTACTTTTTAATGCAATTTACAGAGTTACATTTAAGCATTTTCTACCAAATTTAGGGAGCAATTATTAATTAAACTTAGGTTGTTTTTGTTTCGGAGTGAGAAAAATGTCATTCCACATTAAGTTTGTAGTCACTCTCAGGAAAACATTAATTGTACATATGTCTATTAATTTTACAGATCAAGGCATGAAAGCTTTACATTCAGTTTATTGAAGCATTAAAGCTATTTTAATAGCTGTGATCCAGCTAGCTATTATAGCTAGCTAGACATATAATTTAGACTATTTACATGAAATGTTAAATTTTATTTTTACAAAACCCTATCCCTTCAGTCTTGATGCTGATTACAAAATTCTGTAATTTATTTAAAAATATTGTAACTGAAAATTCATGTCTGGAGTCAATAATCATGAAATAAGTTCTACAGCTGCATGTTTAACACCCAGTATGTCTAAGTACGTGTGCGCGTGTGTGTGTCTGTAGGCAAACAGAAATCAAAAGTTAAATATGATATTAACTTTTAATATCATATTTAACTTTTAATGTAGCTTTTAACGTAATATATCTAGTTAAATATTATGTAATATAAATATACAGAGATAAAGTAGTGATAATTGCGCTGACAAGAAAGTGAGAATAAACATGCTTCGAAGCAAAATACACTTAATAAATTTCTAGATTCTAATTTTATCTGTTGAGAAGGAATCGGACAGTTCTACAGTAAGAGAAAAAGTAAGAGAAAACAGCATTCCCTTAATCAAGACATAAGAAACAGTTTATTTAAAGAATTTCACTTAAACGGAAATAATCTCCAGTATTTTTCAATCATCATCAAAGTCGCGATGCAGAATTGAAAATCTAACGCTTCCTCCTGAAAAAACTAATTCTAAATCTAAAGTTTCTAAAATGTTCTTTTCCCCTTTGCTTAAATTAAAAAAGAATACCAAATTTTCGCATGTTAAAGAGAATGTACAATCGACTGTTGCAATTTCGGTGCCACTTGTTTTCAACATAGATATTGACAGGTGTTAAAATTAAATTCACTTTTCGAGGGGGAAATTAACACAGCGAAGCACACGTAAAGAACCAAGGGAAAAAAATCCTTCTAGCAAAAGAAGGAATTTTATTAGCTTCCTCTCTTCGACCTAAGTAGCAGCTATTTTGAAAGAAGCCAAAAACTTAATGTGACAGCTTATTTAAGCTGCCCAAGGAAGAAAATTTTTTCAGTGTTTTATTCTTTTGTTATCTTAAATATTGCTTAATTCACGGATAATTCATGATGTAGCAAACGGAGGTTAGCTAACTATAAGAAGATACTCATCTTTAGATTAGTAAATAAAATATGTAATTGAGTAGGACACAAGGAAACAAAATCTGCCGTTAGTTTTTTTTTTTAGAAAATGCAAGCAAACATTTGGCTTTGTTATAAGAATTTGAGAAATGACCTTTTAACTAAGTAACTATGGTAACTAACGTCTACCAACTATTAACCCTCAAACGTTATCTCTAATGTGGTACTGAGTTGACATCTTTAGCTTAAATAGACTACGATAGCAACACATACAAGAAAATGTAAAATATTAAGTTGAATTTATTTTCTAACCATTTATTAGTTGACTTAAAATAACAGAAACATAAAATCTAAGTCTCCTTGCGTTACGGCTACTTACTGGAACGTATGAAAAATTTAATTGGTTACAACACAAGTGCTGTTACCTGAATCTGTAAATGACAACTCTGTCAAACAACCCAACCCAATTCAAGTCACAGTTACCAAAAGTGCCCAGTATCCGGCATTTACTTTTAATCTAACAGCAGCTTCTGCGGGAAGGCATGTCGACTACGGTAACAACAGCAAAACTCACTACTACGATTTCGGTTACGAATTCCCATTATTCTCCTTTCGTTTAGCAAACAAAACTCTAGTGCGAAAAGAGAGAGAGCGAGAACGTTTATGTTACTGTAAATGAAACAGTGTATAAAGCCACAACACAGCTGGCAGATTCAGGATACTAAGCCTAAAGCTGCAGCAGCATACTTCTTTCATTTGAACCAATTTCTGATGTAAAATTTATTGCCGCCGTTTTCCATATATTCAAAAAAACTTGATAAATTTTTATTAAATAAAAAGGTAGATTAATTCTGGCCAGATATTGTTATTAATTGAAAGCTTCTGAAGCAATGATTCACTGTCAGAAAACACCTGGTACCGAAAAAAATACCTAGCTTTATTAGTGAGTGAAGAAGAGCGGGATCTTAAAATTTGTGTCTTGCGATTCCATTGCCGACCGCTTAATTAACTGCAATGTCTTTGCTTTAGCATTAGGCAAATTTGCACTTTCTTAATCTAGAGACAAACTCTCTCTCTCTCATACAAAACTGAGTTGCTAAATATTGTATTCCATTTTTTTGTTTGCTTTTATATAATGATAAAGGCTCCAATGCACTTACATCCTTTATTTTTAATTACACAGAGCTTATATCTCGGATTTGGGCTCTACTAATGCAAGAGATATTAATTAATTAATTAATTAATTAATTGATGTGTATTATTTATTTTTAGGAATTTTCAGGTTCCTTGGACAGCACTGCAAAGTGTTTGGTCTTCGAGGTTTCCGATACCAAAATTTTACGATATCTATATAACTGCCCCACCCCCCCAAAAAAAATAAGTAAATAAAAGAAAAAAAAATCTGAAAGTTTTCAGATTTTAAATTACGTCCATAGGGACGTTTTTTTAACATTTCGTGTGCTACCTTTATTTATTAAATATCATGTTCTTCGCACTTAAACCATAAAATTCAGTTCAAGAGCAATATCGCAAACTAAATTTAAATTGAGCATATCTTTAGAATTTCTGATACATAGTCTCACGCGCCGGAGATAAAAATGTTTTTTTTGTACAACGTTGCCATTTCTCGCTGTGAAATCTTTGAGTTTGTTAATCAAAAACAAGTTAAAATTTTACAAAATATGTAATCGATAATGAAACAAATTTAAAATATGGGCTTCCAGATGCCCATATTCGTCGTAGGATTACGTCATTCAAAATTTGATGGCTCTAGGTACAGTTGTTTTATCACAGTGCAAGACACACGCAAACATTTATGCATATTCTTCATTTTTTAATTTCTTCAAATATAATACAGGACGGTAATATTTGGTGGCAACGGTTTGAAAAGTGAAACGGACATTCAGAGTGATTCGACGCAAAACCGCAAAAAGAAAACAATAGTCCCTCAGGGGCAAAGCCTCTTTGGACTAATAAAAATATAAACTATCGTTCTTTGTCCTTTACTGATTTCTTTGTATTCCTCAGAGTTTACGTTGGTTCGCATTTTCCTACTTTGCTCCTCTTGTTCTCATATACTTTTACACTCATATACTTCTCGTAACTACTTTCTTAAATGACAATTTCAAAATCCGTCTTTTTCATTTTTATAGCTCTAAATATCTTTCACAGTCTACAGTCGTAAAGTGATAAGTATCACGCACACCTTCATGTAGAATCATAACTGATAAAAAAATTATTTTTGTAGACTATGACATTTCTTTGCTTATCGGTTTGGTGACAAGTAAAAGCATGTACAAATTTCTCTTACTATTTTGAAGAAATGCATAAATGAAAAAAAAAACGTAATTAAGCTTTGATTCCTTCGGGAGAGACTTGTACATTTTTCTCAGTTTTATCACAGTACACAGAAAATACGGAAAAGTTATAGCGGTAAAGTAAATAGCGGTGATACCCGCTATTTACTTTTATATAAGTTAAGTAATCACAGAAAATTACAATATTTTAATTTTTAAGTCTATGATATACTTTTTAACATAATAAATATTATCAAGTTCTACTGAAATTACGGTTTCATTCTTATTTACAATTTGTACTAACTGACCACTCCACAGTTCTGTAAAATCTAACATTTCGATGTATGAAAATTTGGCAACTCCTCTTTAATTGTTTAGTATGTTGTTTCGCGTTGTTCAAGCTTTTATTCCAAAAGACCTCCATTCCTTTCATAAAATAACTGATCCTTTAATATTTGCATTAAAACATTCCCCAAAATAATTACTTCTATGCAAAATACGTTATTACTTTTATTTATATTGGAGGTAATCTTCACCTTATTTGTATGAGAAGCTTAAAGTCCTATTATTTAGATGCCAAAAATGCCTCTGATTCTGAATCAATATTCCTCTGATTCTGAATCAGTATTTCCTGCATCAAAGCTTGCCCTCTACTTCTAATTATTCCTTATATAATTTATTAAACAAATGATTCATCACACTTTCATACATCATTACTTTTTTAATACATTTCAGTACCTTTTTACTTTACCTCATATTCAATATTATTATAGTTATTCCATTTCGTAACTCACTTTCCTCATTAATATGTGAAATATTCATTATAATAATATTCAGATTCACAAATTTTATATAATTTTCTCTACTAAAAATTTTCTCATTTTTCTCATTTTTAAAATAGTTAAAAATTTTCACAATAATTTGAAATTATAGTATTATCAAATTAAAATGCTCTCTCTGACTGAAATGTTGCAACATTTTTAAGGTACTTATTTCTTTACTTAATTTCTTCAACATGAATATTAAATAGTAAATTTTAATAGGATTAAATTTAAATTTGGTATCATCATAACTGTAAAAAAATTACGCTTTTCAACTTTAATACCAATAAATTAATAAACTAGACATTCAATATCTCTAAAAACGTAATTGCCAGCCGAATAATTAACCAAATCTTAAGAGTTAAAAAATCTGCTATAAAATTTGATGACCATAAAGAAATTCATCTGCTCAAAACTACACTTATTCATAGTAAAATTCCTTTTTTTTTTTTCAATTGCAGCTTCAAAATCTGCATATTAGATCGTTCTAACCGTTTTTGTATCTAATGACAGTATATACTAAAATCTGAAAAGAAGTACTGACTGGATTTGTAGCAATTATAAATATATAAATACTCCTACTATCTCTGTCACTAGCAAAAGTCAATTTCTATTCCAGATCTATTATACGCCAAGCAGGCAGACGTTTTATTGTTAACTCACTATTTTCTATTTCTTGACTTATCCTACTACCAATTAATTTTTCGTATTTTAAAGAAAATAAGCACTTTTTACACTTATATTAATTTGCCAAAATTTATAATTAAACTAAAAACGTAAAATCTGTTTTTCTTAAATAAAAAATTAGTATTATTTACATTTTTCATTTTTACAAAAGCAGCACTCCCACCACTCAAAGTGTGTCTTTCCAACAATACAACCATTCAACTTTTATTTTACTACGTTGAAGATTCGGATACTACAGATTCGGTCTTCGCAAACTGCAAAACACAAAAGCTTTCTGTTCACCAGTCGCCATTTTTGCTACTAGCGCTTTCTGGCGCATGCGCGATGACCAACAAACAGAGCTGTTTCAGTTGCTCTTTCATTTCATGTATTAATTATGATTTTAAGTTTTACGTAATAAATACTACAAAGCGTTAAAAACCCGATATTCCTTTAGAAACACCCTTATTATGCAGGCAATACTGTATTTGTCGTAACGTTATCATGTAAACGATACCATTGCCAAGAATCAAAACGTTTCTTCGTTTTCTTGTTTCTCAATCGAAAAAGCACGTCCTTGTAAAAGTAGTGATTAATTTACTGATTTTCAGTGAAAAAAATCATGATGAATAAGTCCTTTGTAATAAAAAACTGCAATTAGCGTAACTTTAGCCTGTAATTTAGACATTCGTGCTTTTTATTAGTTCAAAGGGTTTTTTCCCTGAAAGGACTATTGTTTTCGTTTAGCGATTTTGCGTTGAATCACTATAAGTGTCCGTTTCACTTTTCAAACCGTTGCCACCAAATGTTAGACTCCTGCATTATATTTGAAGAAATTAAATAATGAAAAATCTGCATAAATGTATGTATATTTTTCGCATTGTGATAAAACAACGGTAGATAGAGCCATCCAATTTTGAATGACGTAATCCTACTGCAAATATGGGCATCTGAAAATCCAAATTTGAAAGTTGGATTTTTTTATTGTCAATTTCATATTTTGTAAACCTTTAACGAATTTTTGATTAACAAACTCAAGGATTTCAAAGTGAGCAATGGCAACACTCTACGGGTGGGAACCTTTTTGTCTCCAGCGAGCGGAACTGTACATCAGAAATTCTAAATATATGCTCATTTTAAAATTATTTTTCAATATTGCTATTGAACTGAATGTTATGGTTTAAGTGCAAAGAATATGATATTTAATAAATAAAGGTAACACACAAAACGTTGCACAATGTCTTCACAGCTTCAATGCTTCAATGTGTCAATGGAAATGACTCAGGCATTTTGATAAGCAAATGATAAAATAACAGGTTTAAAATGGCTCAGGAGATGCCACTCTTTCCAAACATACATTTATCCTTACTAATTTTTATTTTATTATTTGATCTTTTGATTCGTTCGGTTACTTTGTGGGCGTACCTTAAGTATTCTTTGTTTTTGTTACTAACAAAAGACCATTCATATTCCAGTCTTAATATATGCCAAATAGGTCAGGACTTTTACTGTTAACTTACTACCTTACTTCAATTTCTTGCCATTTCTCCTACTTCCTCAGTCAATTTGCTTTATAACATTTATAATAAAGTAAAAAAACAATTCGTATTTCTTCTTTTAATCTGGCCCCGTTTAAAATAAAATATTAAGATTAAATTTTTCCTTCCTCAAATTAAAGATAAATATAATATTTAATGTTTTACTGCTCCAGATTCAATTTGCCTTATAACATTTGGGATAAAATTTTAAAAAATTTGCATTCCTCTTATTGATCTGACCTAATTTAAAAAAATAATAAAATTATTATTTCCTTTCGTAAATTAAGAAATAAATATAATTATTAAAATTTTTTTTTACTAAAGAAGCCCTAAAAAATTCACTAATGACTTGTGCATCGGTGCCAGCACACAACTTGGTCTTTCCAGGAATACGACCACTCATCTTTTTTTTTTCCTAATTTTGAAACTTTTTCTTTTAAATTTGTAAATGATGGCTACAAATTCTTATCCAAGTTTTTTATATTACAAGATGGAAGCTTAGGAGGTAAAATTTAGTTAAATCCCATTGCTTTTATAGTTTTTTTCATACAGTTTTTTATTTTCGTATTTTAATTTTTGCCTGTTACTTGAAAAATGCATTTTTATTTCCTTTTTTCTAAAATTCTAGAACGCAATATTGCAACGAAATACCTTTTACATTTTTAGCTTCTTTCGTTAATTTTGAAATTTTATTTTCAGACTTTTGTTTTATAGATCGCATTTTATCTTTTATTTAAATTTCCAACAACGTTTATTTTTTGCTAACACTTGGCACTATGTTATGATTTTGGATTTACTTATTGACTACTTTCTTTCTTAATCTGCATTGAAAATTAATTTTTAGAAATATGAGTTGTCTTTTGATTTTTACTACTGCATTTTTTATTTCCACATCTGCAAGATTTAGGCAGTTTTTCCTTTTCCTGTATTTATTTTTTTTTCATGTTGCCTTTTTCCTAGCTATTTACACTCTTTGGTATTTCAAGTTACTATTTTTTAAAATTAAGATTAAGAGCCCAAATCCTCCCCGTTTCAAAATTTTGATTTATTGTTTGTTTTCTGTTGTTAAATTCTTAATTTTCGCATTTTGTATACATATTTTTATGTGAGTTTCACCGATTGGTGATTTTTCCCCTAATTTCTTAAAACCTTTTTAAAAAAATTATTTAAATTTTGAATAAATATATTCTCATTTAACTGCATTTATTTTAAAATTGAAAAGGCATTCGGTTTGATTGTTTTCTTTTGCAGCTCATACAGTTGTAATTCATTCTGCTGCTCGTTAATAAATATAAAAGAACTTTCAATTATTACCTAATATTTATTTAAGGCTTATTGTTTTGTTTCGCATTAATTTACATTTATTTAAATTTTGTTTTCGTAAGTTTTTGCTTTAAATTCTTTTTATTTCTACTTTAGATCATTTAACACTCTTGGATGACATCAGTTCCATACATTTTATCTCTTATTTAATTAATTAATTTTGCAGTATTTTGCGTGATATTATTAGTATTTATTGATTAAATATTCTCATTTTTATCGTATATACATCTTATATATATACATATAAAACTATAATTTATAATTAGAAAACTTTTCATATGTCATCTCCAAAGAACAGAAATTCAATCAAAACAATGAATATTGAAACAGTTTATAGTAAGTATTTTAATTAGTTTTTTGAAATTAGTGTTTTCAAAACCTCATTGCTTTAAAAATATAAAAATCTGTAAAGAAAATCCTTAATCGCAAAAATATATGTATAAATGTTTGAGCATGTATTTTGAACGGCGCACATGCGACACAATGGGATAAATATACCAAATGGGTCCTTAAAAATGGAATTACTGAGCTATTATGTGATATGTATTTGTCAATGATTGCAATTTTGATGCTATCAAGCCTCTGTAATTTAGCAGATATAGCAACTCCCATCGAATAAAAAAAGTAACATAACATCAGGGATAGAAATTTATATTAGAGTAAGAAAAATTATTTTCCGATAAACGGAGAAATTGTTGTGCATGCCTGAATACACTGATCCACCTGATTTCTCCCTCCTTTTTATCATCCGGAAGTTTACCGATCAATAACAGTTGATGCGCTTACTTAGGCGTGCCTTTCGCCACGTGAGTTCCACGAAACTGATTAAACTTAATACACGAGCGAAGTATTACAAGAGCCCCTTGAAGAAGAGCAAGCAGAACTGCCTTTTGAATATTTAATACTGGAAAAATTGAAGTTCGCTGTGAATGACAGCGGAAAATTTACAAGAAGAGCATGTTGAAGTACGACATAAAAAGGAAATGTTAAAAATATGATGAGAGCTTTCACTTTACGTAAGTAATAAAGTAAACCCAACTTCGGAATATATGCCACTTCATCACATTTTCAACAGACATTGTTCCCAAGTTCTGTTGAGAAGCCAGTGCTGGGGCGGGAAACAAAAGGTTAGCAGCTTTGATGACTTTTAAACAACCGCATGTCCCTCCGTTTGCCCAATATCCGAACCTCGGTGCCTCATTTGCATGACAAGGTCTGTAGACTGTCAATGAAGAAAGTAATATCACCTGAGAACCACCAATATGCATGAGGCAATATCCAAGATTTCCAGAATTTCCCGTTCACCAGAATACTGTAGCAGGAAAGCCAGCAGTTCTAACAATAGAAGCGAAAATGCATTCATTTTCCTGTTTTTCTTATTTATTAAATACCATCTGTGCCACTATCCTTGTTGGCGCGCTTTTATAAATATTTGGTTAATTGCTTTTACATTAAGTTGTGATTAAACTGTACTGAAAAACATTTTTATGCTTTTTTAATCTTTTATATTCAGTACAATTATCATATCAGGAAAATGTTTTCAGCATGCTATGTGCAATTATATCTATTAAACACTCGAGTGTCACAAAAACTTCCTTAAGCAACACTGTTTGAGTAAAATATTTTACTCTTCTTATATAAATCTACTATTTTTACATAAATATTAATCTTACTTACTCTTTCATAAATCTTTGTGTTTTTACCAAAGACATTGTCTTGATGAATACTAATTCTTAATATGCTGATTTTATGGTTTTTAACGGGTATTTATAAACAGCGCAGTAATAATTTTTGATAATTTTGATATTTGTTTTATAAGGTATTCCTCCTCGCTTTCTTAACATGCCTTCGTGTTGTAATGGTCAGCACACTCGGCGCGTATTCGATAGGTCCGTGGTTCGAGTCCCGGCGACGGCATTGCACATTTTTCATCTTTCATGCTTTCAAAAAATCGTAATGTCTCTACAGTTTTCAGTCGGTTTAAATAGGTATATCAGTCTAGGTGAATACTTATTTCATCTACCTAAACAAAATATTTATCATTTGATATTTAAGGTAAACGTTTGAAAGTGCATTATAAAAGAGAACACACAAGGAATGTTTAATAGAGAGACCTGGGATTCCTTTCCAAACAGATTACTTGATTTTGAGCCATATAATTATGTACTTAAAAACTACAGTAAATACAAAAATAAATAAAAGGAAATTTATATAAAATAGAAATAGACTATGACATAAACAAGTAGATGAATATCAGATTCTGCGCACAATTATCTTTTATCCTATCAGAATAATGATGTGCAATGAGCATAATGAGTTTTAAAATAAAAAAATGAAAGGAAAGATTAATTGTATAATAATCGCGTAATATGCGAAACACGTTCCTTGAACACTGGATCTGTTGAAAAATAATTTAACGCTGGTCTCGTTGCAGACTTTGGTTATTTACCAGCGGAAAGCGTAGATGGTGTTTGTTAACTAGGACACAAAAATTAATTTTTGAGGCAAAAAACCGAGCAACATGTGTCATTATTGACATTAATAAATGTAATGTAAGGATATGTTCAATACGATTTTTGAAGAACTATGAATTTCCTTAGGTCATATTATTGTTGCACATGCAGGTATTTGCTTAAAGCAGGAATTAGGGAAAATCTTTTAGAAAGACCTAATCATGCTATTATATATGTTTTTATCAATTTATCTGCAGTCATGTCTATGAACTGAACTTTATCTAGCTATGCACATACATATGAAAATGTGAAACGTACATTTGAATTTTCCATGAATCTACGGTGCACAAAATGAGCAATACACTGTAGAGATATTAGGAATGTTTTGGAGGCCAGAGAGATGGAAAATTAGCAACGCCTTCGCCGGGAATCGAACCACGAACCTCTGGAATACCGGCTCAGCATGCAGAACCACTACACCACGAAGGCACGCTAGGAAAGTGGGAGAAATACTTTATATATTCCCCTTTTTAAAGGGCGACTGTGGTTTTTTAGGGGACCCACTCGCCAAATCCTGGGTGTGGAGAGTCATCATCCACAATCCTTTTCAGTGCAGTTCGGGCGCCACTGTAGAGACATTAAGATTTTTAGGAAGCGAGAGATGAAAAATTATCAACCGCCTTCGCCGGGAATCGAACCACGGACCTCTGGATACCGGCTCAGCATGCAGAACCACTACACCACGAAGGCACGCTAGAAAAGTGGGAGAAAAACCTTATATACTCCCCTTTTTAGAAGGGAGACTGGTTTTTTTTTTAAATAGATCCAGTCGCCAAATTGTGGGTGGGGAGAAATCATCATCCACCACCTTTTGAGTTCGAGCGCCACTGTAGAATCATTAGGAATGTTTTTGGAAAAGCCGGAGAGATGAAAAATGAGCCCCAATCGCTTTCGCCGGGAATCGAACCACGGACCTCTGGAATACCGGCCAGCGTGCAGAACCACTACACCACGAAGGCGCTCTAGGAAAGCGGGAGAAATACCTTATAACATATTTAGCAAAGATGAACTAATAAACTACTATAAAATATGTCATGATTTACTGTTTAATTTAATTTAAAATAGTAAACTAATCTTCGAAAATTCCATAGTGTGCAAATTAAAATGATCCAAATATCATTTTACTAGAAAGCAGAGAATATGAATAGAATAGTAGTATACGTAATATTAGTTAGAAGTAATCGTATATATAATAGTCACAAGAAAGTAAAATAGCTTACACATTTTGAGGGTTTATAAAACAACGGCAAATTTTACAAATAGAAGAAGTGAATTAACCATTTCAATTACTACACCCGGACGATTCACATGTTTCCAAAATTATAAGTGGTTTTTTACGCATAGTAATACTTCTGACTTAATTAATAGGTGGACCTGACAATAAGTGCGTGAGTCGGGATCTAACTTTACATATAAATAGATGCCAATTTTATTTAAATAGGATCATGCTTTAAAAATACTTATTTAGAAGAAAGGTGTGTAACAAAAAATAGTTTCTACACGTATGCAATATTGTATTAAAATAAATGCGCTACATTAACCAAAGCTATTTTAAAATCGAGGTTTCATAAGATTTGTCTAGTTAAGTTGACGACTCAATGATGATTTTTGTCACGTAAAGTTTCTCACAGCTAACTACTAATTTTTTTAATTCCACATTCTCCAAAGCTTGTAACATTTCTGTGTATTGGGGGTCTGAGCTGTTTACATTTTGAGCAGCAGTTTGCTCACGAATTTCTATAAGTTCATCGATTGTCAGCTGTTAGATATGTGGGTCCAACAGTTCACTGACACCATCACAGTCAACTTACAAATCTTAATTGCTTGACAAGATTTACAACTTCTTCTCTTACATGAAAGAACTGATGAGTCGTTTCTATCTCGGTTTTGAAAAAGAATAGACTTATTTTCTTCCAGATACCATTCAAGGCATTTTGAGAAGTTTCGTTTCAAAAGTCTCCAACGAAAATAAGGAAAAGCACAATTTAAGAGTTAACTTAAGTCGGGACAACTTCCTTTATTGATTATGGGTTGCTTTGTTGCCAAAAGATTTTTCTAGCTGTTTTAAAGATTTTAATATTCGCTTGCTTTTGCCTTGTGCCTTCTACCTTTTATACAAGCTATTATACCTACAGTCCATTTTTAGAAATTCAGTTAGGAGTTTGTTTCTAAATGGAAAAACAAGATAGAATGAGCTAAGCGAAAGACTGATACTTTATTTCTTTCATGAGCGTGATAAATATCAGTCATCCTCTTAATATAAGATCCATGTCCCGAAGTAAAACAATTAATAGAAATAACTGTAGAAATGAAATCCACTTTATTTGGTGACTTCTAATCTAGTTATTTTTACAAATCTAATTATATAACAACGTTAATTGGCAGAATAAATAAACAAAAACTGCACTATAGTTATTCATAATTTCAAAAATCATTCTTTGGTTTCCTTAGTTGATTATTAAGAAGCCATTAACTCCATCGGAAAAAAATTCACATTTTGGTAAAATTTCGTTTGAGTTAGGTACACTAGAAATATTTTACACAGTCATTCTAATATAAGTGGTTACGCGTAGTTCTCTGACGCTTGTACTTACATGGAGCGAGACTTTTCTTGTATTATAGATAACAGTATTAGAAATTGCATTGTATAATCGTACTGTTTTAAATAGGCCTTTTTTGTGTATCCATCTGTTGAATCTTTTAAAGATTCGTAGGCGTATATTTGGTAAACGCATAATTCCAATTACTTTTTCATGTTCAAAATGCTTCAGAAACAGCATTCTACATTACATCTTTTTAATAATTGTGTCGGAAGATTAATCTTCAGCTGGTTTTAAATTCATGAAGCAAAATTACATTGTTACGTTTCTAACCCGTTAGTCATGTCATAAAAAAAAAGTCTCAGAGTTACCTAGTTATTACAGAATTCAACCCACTTTATGTATACCTAATTGTCGCTTGCCTTCATTCGGATAGCAAAGCCTATGGTTTTAATAGAACAGTAATTCGTTATGAAATAAAGGCCTGCAAACGTTAAACAGAAATATGGATTTTTTCCCCTCCTATCTTAATAAGGAAATACTTTTGACATAAATTACGCTGAGGTACCATAATTCATACATTTTGTCTTTCATCAAAATTAAAGACTCGCCTACCTCTTTCCCACAAATTTAAACATAATTCTTTTGCTAGTTGCAATAATTTCTAAATAAAAAATAGTAATGAACGTTTAACTGTTTATTATGGCTCATGATAATTATCCTTATTCAAGCGTTACTTTTTATGTTACTTTTACTAAAGTACTGGTGGCGTGCTACGTTGATGACGAATGAATATATTTTACTAAAGTACTGATGGCGTGCTGCGTTGGATGACGAAATATCAAGCAAAGATAGAATCAGCACTTTTCTTTTCTTGCACAATGTTGAGTATGGATGCTATGGATATGTTAGAAAGTTGACTGAAATAAAACACGTTTGTGATACAGAAGATGAAAGGATAAAATTTATGCAAATAAAATAGATAACTGGGTAGTTATTTCAAGGAAATTTATTAGTTTGTCTTGTTTTCACAGAATATTGTAGTGGACATTATTTCATCAATTTCTGATACAAATTACATAGAAACTTTATAGATTACCACAAACAGAATATTCTAATATACGTAGAGCAAAAACAATCCGAGATATATTGTATGCAACAATAATTTTATAAGCTTCGATTAAACTTTATAAGGTGTTTTATCCCTTCTTTCAGCATATAATTAGTCACCTTCAGGATCTGGCAATTGAGTTCCCTAATCCCCAGTCCCCCCTTCCTTTAAAAAGGGGAACCTTGTATTTTCTCCCGTCTTTCAGCATACCTTCGGGCTGTAACGGCAGAACACTCGGCGCGTATTCGAGAGGTCTAGGTTCAAGTCCCGGCGAGGGCACTACGCATTTTTCACCTCTCCTGCTACAAAAAGCCTAATGAATCTATAACTTTCTAAAGCAAAGTGAACTGTATTAAATTTTTGTTTAGTTTTTTCCAAATAGTTTTGTGTTAAAAGCTTTAACACTGGCTTGCCATTTTCATTGTATTGCTGTATTTAATTGAGTTTTCAGAATGCTATTGCCACTGCTTTATTTGCTGAGGAATTTTTCTAATATTTTTAGCCGTGAAAATTTGAGTCACATTACAGTACATAAGAAGTTTCTGACCTTTTAGTGTAAAATAAAGATATTTATTTCTTTTAAAGCACTTAAATCTCTTCTTTCATCATTACTGAGTATATAATTTTTTTTTCAGGTTTTAATTCAGGTTTCAGGTAATTTCAGGTTTCATTCACCATTTTAATTCAAGTTAACTCAGTATGAAATATAAACACATATCAAGCTAAACTGTATGAAACGATATCTTAAAATAATAATAACTTGTTAAGATCAGCGTCTAGGGAGAGCTTTTTCATAGCAGCAAAGCGGATGAAATTTTAGAGACATATTTTGTATGCCCACTTTCATAGAAATAAACAAACACTGCACGCAATTTTCGCCATAAACCTTTTTTTGCATTGCTGACATTTAAGATTTGTTTCAATTTTTTTTAATAAAAATTTATACATTCTGCAAAATTAACTTAGCTGAAGTTGCTTTTTTGAACATATTTCATTTTAATCATTATTATTTTGAACTGTCCATTTTTATATTATTTTGTCATTTTCTTCAATTAAGATTTTAGTTCTTCAAGAGGTTACGCTTATTAGTTAGTCTCATAAAATCATGGGTAGCATCTCAGCAACTGCATGCCTTGTACTACGTAAAACTTTGTGAAGACCTAGCTTTAAAAAACTAGAAATGCATAAAAAGGTCTATTTACCATTTCCTTCACTTAAGTTTTGCTTAAATACCTGGTATTAGCATTTCTCTCTCTGCGAGACTACACCTCACTGAGAGACCCCTCACCCCGTAGAAGCAGGCACAGAAGTTCAACCTACCTCAGCTCTAGCACCTTATAGAGAGGGACTCATCGCTTTTGCGACACCGGTCATTGTCTATAATTTTCTATCTGCCAGTCACTCGGGCTGCCTGTCGCAGAGGAACATTACCCAGCTTACCCGGCACGCCATCCGAGGAAAGCTCGGAACGCCACCCCGGGCTACTAGAGCCTTCAGCTCTAGGACTTGCCAGACCCACGGACCGATCAATAAGTGACATTTCCAGGGCCTCCAGAACCACTAGGTTCGTAATTTGTATACCCCCTGGCCGAGACAGCCTAGGTACAGATCCTAGACAGTAGCTTCGCAGAGTTCTCTACGTCGAGCCCCGGGAGGGAAATTTTGCTTAATTAATTCAATTAAGAAACTAAAATTAATATATAACTTTTTTGCATGTAAGTAGCAGCAGAGTAGCATTTAGCAGAAAGTTTTCTTTTTTTTTTTTCTTTTTTTTTTTTTTTTTGTTGTTCTTGAAGGTAATATTTAGCCGTGAATTTTAAAATAATTGAAAATAACTGAACAAGCTAATTATACCATTATTTATCAAACACATTTTTCAGAGTATCATTAGTTAAAAATGTGCACCAAAGAATGCTGTTTCAACATATTTTCACAATTTGTGAAACATTAATATCAGTCTATAATTCAGGATATTTTTCATTTATTACTTGTGTTCCACTTGCTTTAAGAATTTATGATTTATGACTGACCACGTTTCATTTCACAAGCAGTACTGTTTTTGAATAATTACGAATTTTGTTCAGCAGAAACAGGCCCAGCAATAAAAATAGGCTTTTATATATTAAAAAATATAAAAAAAATGTTGATTTAGCTTGCAGCTCGAAAATTTGTTTGAGCGATATCGCAACTTGTAAAAGATAAATTCAATTCAAAATTTAAGGTATAAAACTGTTGGTAGCATTCACAGAAAACGCATGAATAATTTCGCTATTCAAAATTTGTCATTTCAGAGGAAGTCTTCACACGTTACTTGCGTAAAATTTCTTACCACTATTACCAGTTTTATGTTTTATGTACCAACAGTTTTAGGCATTTTGTAGTTTCTGCAATGACGGTATCAGAGCAAGGAAAAGCTAATTTAATTTTTGACGCTACTGGTATCTTACTTTGACGAAAGCTTTCGACAAAGATATTTTATGTTTTGATTCAGAGAAAGAGGATCACCAGATAATATAAAAAGAGCTTTATTCTTTAATTCTGTTCTTTACCATAATGAATAAATGTTATTTATTCAATGCTGTATGATATAATTTCATTCCAGAGGAAAATCTAAAGTAGTCTTTATAAGTTAGGCTTTAGAAAAAAGTATATTATATGCATTACATTTTTAATAATCTACTACTTAAATAAATGATGAAGAATTGCTGAGGAATTAGACTTCTAAAAATCTTTTAGAATTTCAGAAGAAATGTATTTATTTGAAATATCGATGGTATAGATGGATTTTTTCTCATGAACAATATAATTCAAAGAATAGCCGCAGACAGCGGAGCGAGAAATGAAAGTTCATGTAAAAGATATCATTTTCTATATTTAAACAAATCCACACCCACTAAGCATGCTTTGCATGTAGTAACAATTAAAATAGGTTTATCCATAAAAGAGCTACTAGCTTCTAAAATCCTATATTGAATATTTGTTTGGTCTCGAAACATGGTAACTCCACCGAAAACTAATTGCCATATACTATTAAAAATTACCAGATATTTCTTCTTGTATTAACCAATGTAAAATCATTACAGATTAAAACTGAATATTGTGTTGTTGAATTTTTATCATTAAAACATCTGTAAAAATTTTCAGATATTTTTTAGTTTTGTTATTAATTAATATAAAATTATTACGGATTATAGCTAAACATTGTGTTGACATTTGACGACTGAAAGATTTGCTAATCTACTTAAGAAACGTAGCAAGCCACTGATCTGAACAATATCTTAAACTGACGATTCCAGTATTTACTGCGTTTACTGCTCTAATGTGACACTAAAGGTTCTACAAATTTTTAACCACTGAAACTGATCCTTTCAATCTTACGAAATAAAGGAGTCCAGTAAGGATTTTGAACAGCAGAAATATAGTTTATAAAATAAACTTATTCAATTGGAAGATAATGCTTTTTTACTTTATTGATCTGTTTTCTGAGCCTCCACTTGTAGAGTCCTGTTATGTATAGAAGCTTAACTTAAAGTACTTCAGACTCTGCTAGACTGAAAAGAAACAATGATAAAGTTGTTATAAAGTTAAAAAATCTTTTATTTAACTATTTAAATTAATAGAAGACACTACTTGTGCTACAAATGAGCATGCACTACTAGCGGGTGTTTAAAATAACATCACATACAGTTAAATTTAGATTAAGTTACTGTAGCTTAAGACTACACACAGAATAGACTAACTTAAGCTGTCTTAAGTACTTAATGGCGCATATTTAAACGTCGGCTAGCAAGATTACTAGAGCCGGAACAAAACTTTGGTGGCAGAACTGGTGATAGTATCTAACTGCAAGGCGAGGCTTCCAAAGTCTTATTTCGGCTTTAAACATCTTTCTTGCAAACCGTAGTTTAAATTACGCCCTTTTAATTACCTTCAGCCAGCTAATTATGTGTGCCGTATTGTAACTGCGTTATCTCAATTTTAATTTAACTGCATCTTAAGATATTTTAAATTACCGCACGTAGCGGAAGTTCATCTGTAGCACAGATAGTATCTTGCATTATTTTAAGGAGATGAATAAAACATTTAGCCTTCTTACGATTTATTCATTACTTCAGATTGAATGGATGACTTGATTTTCAGTCTAGTAGGTCTAAAGTACTTAATTTAAAGAACTAAATTTTTTGGCATAGCAGAACTCTACATATTAACCACCTCACCTTCCTCAGCGTCTACAAGCCGCAGACGTTTTCGGTTTTCAGTTTGTTTCTTCGTATTATAACAGCAAATTTATATAGATGAAACTTATTTTTTAACTATTGTTAAATTTATAAGTTAAGTAAAGAAATCGCTTACCATCTGTGGCAATGTTTCGGTATTTTGCAGCAGTTTTTACATTGACTTAAATATCATTGATATCATAACTTTCTGAACAAACCATTCAAGATCAATGAACATATTAATGATTTTATATTGTGAAAAATATTTAAAGAAGCATTTGATAATTTAAACCAAAGAGAGGAACAATACATTTTGATGACAATTGAGTCTTGTATAGATTCTTGAAAATTTACTTTAACTTTTGAAAATGCCAGCTGGAAGAAACTGATATTCTTCTCCCTCTAAATACCTTCAAGAATGCAATCTACTTGAAGCAGTTACATGCTATCAAAATATAAGTAAGTTTATTTCGCTATTACAGAGAAAAATGGAAACGAAAAAAGAGAAATTAATTCAGGAATAAGCTCAAACTATGATTCCCTTTCTTCCCTAAAGGAAAGATTTTCGATTTTCATCATGTCCTAGGTGGTGAAAGAAAATTAAGCCCAGAGAAATAAGTGATGGAATATTTGATAATGAATTTAAAATTTGGTTAAATTCAACCGCATTTAATAATAGGGCTGTAAACGCAGTATATCCGTGGTGCTTCTAAAAATTACGTTATTATGTAGCTCAGCAATGGTGCAAACTCATGATACCTATTTAAAATAAATATGACAATTTTGATAATATGAAGCTTTTTAACAATGACTTAAATGTCATTGATATCATAACTTTCTGAACAAACCATTCGAGATCAATGAACATATTAATGTCCATTGATCTTGAATCTTTCGTATAGTGAAAAACCGTCCGTACAGTGAACCGTTTCGTCTTGATCTTTTCGTATAGTGAAACTTCAGGTAGTTGGGCTGCATATGCCGAGTTTCTTCAGTCAAGACGTTTTTGTGGATGGTATTGCTAGTCAAAATGAAAGGGAGCATTATAACAAGAGATAAGCTGTTTAATATGCAAATAGCATTCTCATAGTACTTATGATATAGCTGGTGTGGAATGGTGGAATTAATATAAGTTTCGTTGCTTCTTAATTACTGATTAACCCTCCACGCGGCTGCTTTACGCTGACGGTGGGGATAATTTAATTACAATCCCCTGTATCAGTTCGTAAGCAAAGCTCACACTTTCATTACTTGTAGAAAAAAAAAGTTTTTGCTTAATCTTAATTATAGAATATGATTAAAAAATTCAGAGAGTTTTGAGCATTTGAATCTGCTTATATCATTTATTAAGAAGATAATTTACAAAGCATATTGTGAAAGATAGAAATTTATACTGTATATACAGCTGTCTGAAACATAAAAAGAGATTAATCTGATCACACGGAGGAAGAAATTATGAGCTCATATCCCTGCCGGAACCTGTGACTTCAAGAATCCTAGATAACTTGGATGTTTGTTATGAAAGTTATGTTTTCTGATATGTATAATTTGTTTCATACAGTACCAGTTGATAAACCAAATAAGAACAAAATTTGTTAAGCCAAGTTATTATAAACACTTTTATTATATTACGTACGAATTTTTGCTTTTATTACCTTAAAAATGACTTTTAAATCACGTTATTTCAGCTAATTTACCTTTTTTATTACTTTGGTGTAATTTTAGTTTGTGATATATTAAATATATATAATTGTAAATAAAGACCATCGATAAACACTTCAAAGAATCTTGTTACAGTTGTCTTAAAAATGTAGAGCTTCTTAAAAATGAAATAATCTATTATCTCTTCTTTCAAATTAATTCTTGTTCATGAAATATATCCGATAGTTTGAGAAGCCCCGCTGAAATTGCTGAAGTACCACCAACATATAAAAGAATATCTGACATGATGTGGAAGTCCCTCTTAGGAATGTATATTTTATTTATTTACTTGATCGTTAGCAACGAAGGGGGTCCAAAATTAATAATGAATATTTTTATACTTGTCATTTTGCAGGAAATTTTCTTTTCACTGAAATCTTTCAAAAAATGATTTAACTTAAAGCCTCGATAGTATTAACTTCTATGTATATTAATGTAAGAATATTCATGCGTTATTTCCGTGAATTAAAATCTAGAATTCCTATGAACTGTGTGATGCACTTTTAGCATTATTGAAAACAGAAAGAAAAGAAAGAAGTCCTTCATTAGGAGTTCAAATAAATAGACCATTTAAAAATTTTAATAAAATGTATCTGAGAATAAGGACTGAATTTTCATAAAACCTATAAATATAAATTCCAACTAAACATTTTCCATTTAAACTTCACATTAAAGTTTCATGTGAGCTCTATTTATTGAGCATGATCCTCCTAGTTATATGAGAGAAGGTTAGAATGATACAGGTTACGTGCCATCACATGCTGTCCAAAATCTCAAATTTCTTCTTCTTTTTTAATGTTCTTGACGCCGGTTGCTAGTTTCAGTAGCTCAAGGGCTAAAGGTTAATGACACTCTGACCGTAAGAAGGAAGAAATTATGGAATCATATCTAAGTCGGAACCTACGATCTTAAGAATCTTGTATTTTTAGGCTCATTAGGCTAACAAAGATCCTTGCACTGCAAGAAGTTGTCTTCACTGTTATTAAATTTAACTGGAACTAGATCACCTGTTCCGAATTGGAAAGAGAGAGGGAATTTGAAAGTGCATTCATCCAAATTACATTACTAAAGCACTAACTGAATCTTGCCCATTCATCAAGGTCGAATCATCTGAATCTCATCTATAAGTTAAGAGGAAGTTATCCACAGCTGATTTCTGAATTCAGTAATACGAACCTGGCGAAAAGAAGGCCCTAGATAACAATCCCAACTGCAACCAGAGTTTACAGTCTTGGCAAAATGAAAATTCATAGAATCTTCATACCTTATAAAGTCCGAATAGTGTCTTTTATTTCTGATTCATCCATTAAACATCACGTAATTTTATCAAACTGTGCGATCGTTAAAGAACTGGTAATTTCTAAATAAATGAAAGTAATTCATTTATGATGTAAAATGTCTGTAATAATACTGATAACGGGTGAATGTATAAGATTATGGATAGAGTAGGTTATTTAAATCAAGGCGTCGTTAAGGAAAGGTTGCCTTCATGCAGGATTTCGAAAGGGAAGCTAACTTGTGTTCGTGTTGCACATGGGGGAACCATGAAAACACTTACGTAGACGCATTTTCGTCGAGATTTGAATCCACGTCGGACTATCAGTCTTCAACGCTACCTATCTGATCTTGAACAAGACTATCAAAGTATATTTGTGTTTAATTATGATCTTTGACGTATATATTAAAAATTATTGAGTTTTGTTTTGATCATCCATGTATGCTTGATTATCCGTTAGGTGTAAACTTAACTGTCTTGTATCTTTGCGTGAAAATTTTCAAGTAAAATATTAGTTATGCTTTTAAAAATTCTATTTCCTAGGTATTTTCCAATTCTAGGAATTCAACTTTTTCTAGGCATTACTGTTGCAACTAGTGTTAACAGAAACATAGCACTGATCACGGAGATAGATATTAAATTCTACATATTAAAAATTGCATAAAAAATTTAGAAATTTTAATTTAAGTTTTGAAAACAGATCTTTTTTAAGTTTCACAGTTATTTTTGAGCTCTTTTTTTAAATACTTCAGATATATTCTTTCTTGAAGTTCAATTTTGAAACTGAATGAAAAAATGCACATCATTCTTCAGCCATGTACAAGATTTTAAGCCTTGAAAGTTCTTTCAAAATAAAAAAGATTGCTAATGGTTTCTTGGAAATATTGTAAATTATTTTTAGTTTTATTTCTTCTCGAAATATTTTGACCTGATTCTTTTCTGTTTTCTTTGAATCTAAAAGCTGCAATTGGGAGTCTTACTTCAGATTGTAATACAAAAGCTCAAATGGCTTGCCAAGGAAAAGAATACGGCGATTACTTAATAAGAAGGAAAAATACTGGATAAAGAAATAATCTCAAATGAGTTTAGATAACAACCGAACTCAAGAAGCAGAACTAATTCACCTTCTTTTATACTTTTTTGCTTCTTTTCATGCCATAAAACTGGTGCTTTTAGTAATCAATTAAGGAAAAATCTATTAGGCGGGACTAAGAATTATACTCCACAAGCATACGTTCATTTTATGAAATAATTTCAGAATTATAAAAATAAAAGTATTTTGTTAGCACACATTAACAGAAAGATTATGTAATTTAAGAAAAGCGCACAAAGGTTCGATATCTAAATTTTATAAATTCTTAGAGTTTAATTTTATAAATAATTAGAGTCTTTATAAATTCTTAGAGAAGAGAGTCTTAGAGAAGATAAGCGATAAGCGATAAGCAACGGAGGACGTGGGCACTGTTCCTTTACCAAAAGGTTAATCGGTATAACACCACGTCCACCTATATCTAGAGCCTAAAGAGGAATCACAAGACGCCACACACCGGGCGCCCAAACCCAGAGCCAAATTCAACCCGGGGGCAGTCCAACAGACCAAATGCCCACGAAAGACAGTCCCAACAACCGCCCAGGCCCCACATTTATTAAATAAAATAACAAAAGCATGCAGGGCCAAAAAGGGCGAGTTTTGACAATAAGCAAAAATTTTTACAAAGGTGTAATACACACAAATATAGAATATACATAAGCTAAAGTACAGTCTGATGTTGGGCAGCCCAAAGATCTTACATATAAGTTTTCTTACAACTAACTCTGGATAAAATTTTTGGGTCGATATTTTATATATCTTCATTCGGCAAAGCCACCACATTCAGATATGTTCATGCTATATCCGAAATTTGAACTCTGGCCCAAAGGATGCTTGCAATTAACTTCCGCTAACCACGAAGTTACTGGACTACGGGTTCTATCCAGAAGGCGTGGTTACCGTCTACTCGTAACAATCACAAATTCTAAGAATCCTTATCTCACTCAAATTTCATAATTGCTTAATACCTTATCACTATTATTTTTAATATTCACAATAATATGTAATCCGTTTTGCATTAAGTACTAAACTTCAAATATAATGATTTGCATTTAATCCTAATTTACAGAATAAGAATATAGCGTCACAGATATAAAAAAATTAGAAATGCATGCGACATAAATATAATATCTCGAATTTAAAATCATAACACTCACTCTTAATTTTTCTATCCTCTTTTTTTTTTTTTTTTTTTTTTTTTTTTTTTTTTTTTAAAGAACCAAACGAAATTTATTTAAAATTGTTCTCATTGCATCCAAGAGAAAATTTGTTTCGAGATTAATTCGCATGTTGGCATTTTGCCAACCCATGCATGTGATTACTTCCCACCGCTTTCTTATGTAAATCGGGTTTAATTTGAAAGATACGTGACCACCATAAAGCAGCGGTTCTATAACATAGTTTCATATGATTTCCCTTGTTGTAATTGCTTTTCCTTGGACTTAGAACGCAAATGCGAAAAAAAGACCTTTGAAACCCACTGCTTTAAATTTAAGATGTTCACGTTTCTAAATTGCTCTCATGGCTAAGATTCAAAACAAAATGAGTGAGTGAGTGAGAGGTTATTGGCGGAAAACCAACAAAACAAAATGATGTGCGTTTTTAGTTCGGTAAAGTGCTGTTAACAATATGGATGATTCCATTAAATGATGCACTACAGTAGAGTAAGAGCCCCTTCAAAAGAAAAATTGTGTTTTAATTCTCAGATACTTCATTTCAAGGCTTCTGGATTCAAACATGTTTAGATAACCATTCTAATTCCTTGGATTCAACCTGCAATGTGCATGAGTTTATGCACATTAGTAATGTCAATGAAAACTAAAAACAAATTTCACTTTATAAAGGACAGCCTTATCAGTTAACGTAATGAAAATTACAATTTTCTTCAATCTGCATTTCATAAAACAAAAAGATTGGTATAAACAAAACGCAATTCATACCTAACCTAATATTGAATTGCATTATAATTATTGTAGGTATCTCATAAAACGTACTTATTGCCATGAGATATTTATTAGTGTTTCACGTGACGGCGATTTTTTACGTGGCCTACGATTAAATCCTTTTCTTCTTGATGAGCCTGATTTCCGTTGATTTATGATTTATGTAGAATATAGTAATATACAACTTAAAGATCTATATAATTATGTAAATTTTATTGCTGTTGACAAACATTCATTCCATAAAATGTGTGTTTAATATTTAATTGCCGTTTTATCATAGGAAATCCATGTCAACTGTGAATAACAATTAATGAAAATTTCCTTTACAACAGGAGATTTTGCATTTAGATACTCTGTGACATTTGGTATGAGAAGCTTCTTAAACAAATCGGTGGAGAACATAATTTCGAGTGACTCCTCCTTCAGTCTAATCATAATCCTTTTCATTGACCTTGAATAAAAGTAGTAGTAGCTGCAGTACCAGTAGTAGCAGCAAGTAGTAGCAGTACTAATAGTGTTAGTAGTACTCACACTAGTAGCAGTATAGGTACCAGTACTGGTAGTAGCCAGTACAGCACTAGTACTAGTAGAGAGTAGTAACAGCAGTAGTTGTAAAACTGGGAACTGTAGTAGCAGCAAGTCTTAGTATTTGCAGTAGCAGTAATAATGGTAGCAGCAGTAAGCAGTTGTAGTAGCAGTAACAGTAGTAATAGTAGCAGAAGCAAGTAATTGTAGCACTAGTAACAGTAGCAAAGTTACAGTAGTAGCAGCGGTAACAGTAGCAATAGCAGCAGCAGAAATAGTAGTTGTAGCAGTAGTAGTAGTAGTATTCATAGTAGTTGTAGTAGCAGTAGTAGTATTTACAGCAGCAGTAATAATGGTAGCAGCAGTAAGCAGTTGTAGTAGCAGTAACGGTAGTAATAGTAGCAGCTGCAAGTAATTGTAGCACTAGTAATAGTAGCAAAGTTGCAGTAGTAGCAATAGCAGCAGCAGAAATAATAGTTATAGCAGTAGTAGTAGTAGCATTCGTAGTAGCAGTAGTAGTAGTAGTAGTAGTAACATCAGCAATTAGTAGTAGTAGCAGTAGTAATAACAGTATTAGCAGTATCAGCAACAGCGGCAAGTAGTATTGTGGATTTGATGAATAAGCGAAATCGAAACTAATCAGTCAGAGCATTTCATAAGTGAAATAAAGGCTTATTTTGGTAAAAGAAACAGCATATTTATTTTTACAATTTCCATTTTTGTTTGAAACATGTTACTTATTTTTTACATAAAAATATAACAAACTTTTAAGAAATGAAGCTTACGCAGCGCTTATCGAGAAACACTTCAAGTAACCACGTTTTTAGCCCGACTCGTTGTTGCCACACGGCGAATCTTAATAACTATTCGAAACATTACGTCATATTGCCACTTAGGAAATCTTAATAATTATATAGAAACATTAAATTATATTCCACTACAGTATAAGCAGTAGGCAGCAGCAGCAACAGCAGATAGTAGCAGCAGCAGTAATTGAGTAGCAGTAGCAGTAGTAGTAGTAGTAGCAAGCACCAGCAGCAGTATAAGTAGTAGCAGCAGTACCAGCAGTAGTAGTAGAAATAGCATCGGTGCTATTGGTAGCAGCAGCAGCAGTAGGAGGAAGTAGTAGTAGTAGTAGTAGTAGTAGCGACACAAGCAGCGACTGCTGCTACTACTACTACTACTAATAATAATAATAAATAAATGTCAATAATAATGATAGCAATAAAATAATAACAAAAATGTCCAGGGAATGAGTTCAAGGTGAGTTATAAAGTAGGGCTCATTTAGTGCTTATTTCGATCTTGAAATACAGTAAAACTTTGATTATTATTTTCTAGTTTCGGAATTCGATCTTTATTTCAGAGCGAAGCTGACCAGCTGGAAGGAGTTTCCATGGTTTATCATTATATAACCGCCAAAGTTTACCTTACAAAATCCTCCACAAAAGCAATCCTGTGAGCATTTTCTGACTAACTGGAGAATGCTCACTTCAGTTTTTTTCATAATTTGCCTACAATGCAGTTCAAGCGCTGGTCGGTTTCCCTAAAAATGTTTTCTTAAATGTATATCCTAAGGCAGGCAACTATGGAAGTACTTTTATATATTGAATTATTAGTTTACTATTTTCTTACATTTTCCACTCTTGCTTCCTGTTCAGTAAAAATATCAATCAACAGCATTATTTGTTTCTGATTTCCTGGTTACTTTTTTGTATAAAAGTGACTGAATATTTGTCATCACACTATGTTTTCTTCTTTCCCATCATTCGAATGCTCAATTCTTTCTTTGATTTTTTTTTTATTTTTTTCTCTAGTGATATGTTTTCCAGACATCTGAAACCAAAAGATGCGAAAAGTGAAAAAGTAAACGAATAAAACCTGGCTATAACACAAAAAATTCTGTGTAACCAATCAATTTCCAACTCAGCATTCAAAGCATAGGTCTGAGTACAGCAACGGAGAGCAAATGAAGCCAGTTCTTTTCCTCTTGAAGCTTGCAAAATGTAGCAGAGAAATGTAAAAATGATATAAATACTTAGAGAGACATGGCCGGCGGCTATCCGCAGCCGCTTTCATCCTCGGACTCAGTAGAATATATGAAATTCTAGTTAACTATAGTTTCTAGGAATTGTCACTCAAAAAGATTTGGAAAGGTTTTAAGTTATTTTCTTCCCTAAGGAAACTGAATGATGTCGTACGGGTTCGAGTCGCTGGATTCTAGTTGGTGGACGCTGCTCTTCCTTTAGGCAGTTAGTCTATCCATTTGTTACCATGTATCCTCCTCTGATGACCCAGGTCTATTAAAAACTGATTGCTTTGTTGTTGTTATATAAATCTTTAAAAGGGGCAGTATGAAAATTTTGCAGTTTTTTGCATATGGAGCCTGAACATGAATCAGTTTTCTTTAAGAGTTCTCCAATAAAATGTCCTTTACTTGAACTCTAGTTTTTTGGTTACAATCGATTGAGTAAAAACAGCTGAAAATTGTAAAAGGACATTTATATATATCTTCCAGTTTGGGGGTATCCACACAAACAAAACCTTTAAAGCTGCCCATCGTATGGATTTAATCTAATGAATATTGAAGCCGTAAATGCCGCTATTTTCTGTCATTCAGTCCTATTTGCTGTATAAAAAGAGAAAAAATTGTATGTTGAACGTAGACGTATGAATCAAATTAACATTTTCAGTCTTCCTCGCAACGCACATATTAATAATATTTCAGAATTATTTTTTTAATTTTCAAATTCTTACGTAGTTTTTCTGCATTATATGCTTTCGAATCTCTATCCGTTTATATAAGAAGCATTTAGAGCGATAGCGGCGTCATTTATCTCTTCCGTCTTCTTCAATTTTCGGTAACATCTGCACGTTTTCGGTCATTAATTTATCATTCAGTTCTTCAGGTTTACCAGTTTTATGGTGCGAAACTAAACTCACACTTAAAAACACTCTGTTTGAAATTAAAATGTTACAAATATGTTTCTCTAGCGCTTAAAGGAGCTATGCAAATTTACTTTACTGTGCAGTTTCTGAAAACATATTTCGCTCCTTGATGCATATCGGATTTATTTGCATTACATTCAGTTACATTTGTTTGCATTTAAAGACGTCATATGGGTGTCATAAGTCATCGTTTAAAACATTTAACGACTAAACTTACATTGAATGAATTTCAGATAGTACTTTTGTTTTGATCGTGAAAATCAGATTATTTCACTTTCTTGTTTTAAAACAGAAAGTGCTTCATTTTAGACAAAAGAGAAGTTTTAATAATATTTTAAAATGACGAGAGTTAAAATTATAAATTTGTCCTTCTCTAGGTATATGTGCAATTCATTTCTTAGTATCTCATACACTTGAATGCAGTTATCAAGGACGAACCTAAATTTCTCTAAAGAGCATGCTTTTATAATATATTTTTTAAAGTTTTAAAAACTCCACGTTTTAAAAAATTGTATTAAAATTACGGCGTGGGCTTTATAAGTCATTTCAGAGCTGGCTGAATTACTTGTGTATTAACTTTGTTAAATATTTCACAGTAATTAATTAATTACACAATATGAAAATTTAGAATTCCCAGTTTTAAGGATTGAAGGAGAAAAGTTTATAAAATTTTAAAATTAAGTAAGGTAGTTGTAGCGTTTACATAGGAGTCATAATTCAGTCTTACACTTACAAAACTGCGTTACAGTATAGGTCTGTTACATCAAGTATCAGTCATGGAAGGATAAACTGCCATTAATAAGGTTTGCTTTGAATACAGCCAAATGTGATTCAACTGGACATTCTGCTTCTTTTCTTCAATTTGCACGAGAGTTACGAACCTTAGATGATGTAAAGCATGATATAAAAGCGCCCAACGTGGGGCCCCAATGTGATGTAGCCGTTCCTCAATAGACACTAATGCCGGCTAGCTTTAAAATGATTTATTAACAGAGCACACAGGAACCGTTACAAACAAAAGAAATATACATAAAAATGAAACATATACAAAATGGAACATCAAACAGTTGAATAACAGAGACATAGTAAACTAACATCATGGCGGCTGGAGTTCGACTGACGTTTTTTCATATCGTCACGAGATGGCGTTTAAATAAAATAGTTCGGTTACAGTTCATGAGTTCATGGCGTGAATAAAATAGTTCAATTACACATCCAGATATAATCAGTTAGTTAATTATATTATTCAATTATTATTACTACTAATTTACCGTAATGGTGATACAGCTGATACTGATATTAGGAGACATAGTGAAGAGAAAATCTCGTTTATAACATTTTGAGTACTGGTGTACATACATGTAATTAATTCATGTATAGGTTCATTATTTACCTGAAAGGAAAATTAAGAAAAAATGAGTTCCAATATTTCGCATTTTAGACAACTACTTATTTAATGACTGTTAGAAGTCCAGTTGTATCTAAATTTTATGAAAGCATTTCGGGAAAATTAGACTTCAGAAAGAATGTTTGTCTACGTTTATAAAGTCACGAATTCAAATTTATTGTGAGAACTACCTCTTTCGCATTCCTTTTGGGATATATCATATCTCTACAATACACGTATCTAAATCCATATTTGTCCATCGCCATTTAGGGAAAAAAACCTTTTAATATTTTGCAATAGCTGACTATGCTTTTTGATCGAAACAAACTACGACACTGCTGTTTTGTTACTATGGTGTTAGCACATAAGTTTGAACCGCAATTTATACAATTAGGAACACAGGAAATATCCACGGATAACTCTTCTTAGTTTTCTTCTGATATTTAGACTGAGTAATTTTATGCAATGTTTGTTTGTTGTCCTGTCTATGCAGTCAGTCAGATAGTAGCATGGGCGCTACAGGCCGCCTTAGCAATCTGGAGGCAATTTTCTTCATAGAGGATTTCCTGAGGGCAATTACTAATTTGCTGCATTGCAGCCAAGGTAGCGGGGCAGGAGAAGATGTGGTCTGGTTCAAATTCTATTTCAGGGTAGTTTCTGCAGACAGTGTATGCTCTTGTTTTGTCCTATCTGTCTTACCCGGATTTTGGAGGTAATTCTGTTGGCGTTGACTTTGCATAGCTGAAATTTCTATCTGATGGTCAGATTTCTTAGCTTTTACTTAGCAACAGAATTCTTGTCATTAAGTGAGGTAGTATGATGATATTCTTCATTTAGTTGTCTCGCCACCTCTTTGGACAAGGCGTCCGAAGCTTCATTGCCGCCTATGCTGACGTGGGCTGGTGTCTATTGCATTATACAGTGTTTATTTAGTTGATGGATGTGGGCCAGGGCATTATGTATAACACTGGTCGGTATTAATACAGACCTATGAAATTTGTGCAATTTTATATGTTTATAATCTCAGCAAACAAATCAAATTCTCTAAGTAGCAGATATGGTTTCAGAATAAATTTTACAATTTAGCAGTCGAGTTAAAACTTCACTAATTTTATTTCTGCACTTTATAAAGCTTTGCAGGTACTTTCATTCGTTGGCTCAAATGAAGAACCCTTTTAGCTAGATCTTGTTGAAAAGATCTACATTTAAAATAGAGACTAATATTACAAGAAGCTGCTAAATTCCTGTTTGATCTAAAAACTTATTCTGTCACTATTAAACAACCGAAAAGAGCAAAACGAAAGATAACATTATAAACTATTACACATAAATTTGTCTTTGCATTATACAAATTGAGAATGCCTTCTGATTTTATTTTTATATTTACTGCACATGTCCGTTGAAGAAGAATAAGGTCTACGGTGCCTTTAATAATTTTATATTCGATAGAAATTTCAAAATCTAAATAGCTATTGAACTATGTCCTTTAAAACGCCACAGTTTCTTTTACAGTTGGCTTCAAACTTTTAGAAAAGATAATTATTACTATAGATAGAATATTATGCCATATAAAACTTTGAAAGACGTTTAGAAACAAGAATTAGCCAGATTTTAAGTTAAATATGTTGTACAATTTAAATCTCAACGCATAAACATCGCCTCTAACGTACTAATAACTAATAAAAATGGTGCTAAATTCTTTGGTAAATAATAAATATTCTTTCCTTATAAGTGGCCCACCAGTGGCCGAGCGGTAAAGTCGCTGAACACTGGTAGTTCGGTCCGAGGTTCGAATCCCGCAAACGGGCTGGCTGCATGGGCGTTTTCATGGCTTTCCCCATGTGTAACGTGTATACGAGCCAGTTTCCCTTAGAAAGTCCTCCACGAAGGCATCCCTCCCCTTAGGCAGATAGCCCTAGTGTGCTTTGCCATACACCACATCACTTTCCTTACTTAATTAAATACACCACACCACTTTCCTTATAAGTTGAAACGCGACAGCATGCAATTCGCCTATTTTCTCATATTTTGTAGTAGGAAAGGGAGAGGTTTTTTGCTCGTGTTTCGTCGGCTGAATGCGGTATATTCTTCAGTATGCATTGTCTTTCCATAGCTATGAATGGTCAGAGAGAAACGGCACGGGAGAGTGCGCAATTGGTTTTGTTTTGAATTCCTGACTTTAAAATTGATGATTAAGTATTTAACTGCAGATTAAAAGCAATTAATAATGATTTTATTATACAAATAATTTGACAAACAAGAATATTTTCCCCATTTTTAAATTTCTAGGTGTGTGGCGCATGCATCGCATGCACTGAGACGATGCTCCTGGCAGTTATGGCATTTGACATCAGGAAATAAAGAATGTTTGTATATTAAACCTGTATTATATTAAAGATATACCCATTAGCATTCATTTAATTTTCTGAAGGGGAAAAAAGGTCCATACTGACTAAAGTCAAGGTTTGCTCAAATTTCAAATAACCTATTTCGAAATCAGTTTGTATACTACCTTAGTTGCTCAACAGTTTTATTAGGAAAGTGTATTTAGAAATAAATTTTATACCAAGTATTTTCACAAAATCTAATGCTTGAATTATATGAACACATTTTTGCCATTAGCTTCGCACTGACTAGAGATATGAGAATATCAACACTGAGAATACGATAGAAGATAAACTTCAAAATAAATATTCAAACTTAATATTCAAACTGTGCTCGTATTCGTATTATAAAAAAGAATTAATTCACTAGTCTACTTCAGAAGACTGAAACATATTGTATTATTCAAGCATGAGAAAGTATACAAGCGTTAACCCATCTGCGAAAGATCCATACCATTTATGACAAATAGTTATCCCATGAGGTTTTTTTTAACGCTTCGTTCCCTAATATAACCTCTTGAGACGTCTCTCTGAGTCTTGTATTTTAAGCGCACCTATTCGCTAAAGATACATGTGGTATAAATTCCATGTCTGATCCAGGATTCGAATTCGATATGAACAGCGGTGCCGCCAGTCTCCGCTAACCAACAGAATTTTCAGGGCGTTCTACTCCAGAAGAACACAATTTCTTTCTATTAAATTAGGCATCATACAGGAACTTTTCTTTCCAGCTTAATAACACAAGGAAAAAATAATTCTTTTCATTTTGTAAAAACGCTGTTGTTCCTGATAATTACATTGAGGCATGCAAGCAAAAGAAAATAATAAAATATAAAAATAGTGCTCTTATGTAAAGCTGGTCTTGTTAAACCTATTTAAAGCTTTCGGTTTTCTGGGAGGGAAGACGAAAATTCGAACATCGTTTTTTAATTGATGAACTGTAGTGTTCATAAGCTTGTAGGGTTTTATTTATTTTACTAATAGTTATTTTTATTTTGGAACAAGGCTTTCCGTTACCTTATAATTTTTTACCTACATTTTCCTGCCAGAATGAGTTTCCAGTATTATGCTTTATGCAAAAAAGATAGAAACGAGTATTTAAGCTGAAGTCTGTGTTACTTCAGTAGTACAGCGCGTTCTGCCTTTCGGCCACCTTGTTGCTATTAGTTAAAGCTTGGTATTCAATGAGTTCAACTCAAAAATGTGACAACAACACGCGGTATTCCCAGGTGGTCACCCTCCCAAGTACCGACCGCGCCCAATGCTCCTTGACTTCGATGATCGGACCGAGAACCGGTACTTTCAGCATGGTATGGCACTTGACAAGGAACAATTCTGCAAGTTTGATACTGTGCAGCTTCGGCTGATTGATTTTATCGAGCATTAGTTTAGTTTTATAGTTTCCATTTTGAGTTAAATCCCAAGTGGAGGCTTCTTGTACGCCCGAGATGACCAACTGTAAATACATTTTGAGTTAGAATAAAAAGGGTATTTTATCCCGCCTCCGGAGTTGTTATTTACGCATAAGAACTCAGCGAATAATCGATACACAGTTCCTCAGTATTCTAGCCTTATAAATTATTCGAAATATGTAAAGCATGTTTATTGCTTTTTTATTTTTGCTGATTCATTTCATCATATGAAGAAATGTAGTGGAAAAAGATGCAGGTTGTGTATACCAAACGAAAAATTCCTTGCGATGAAGGGTGTCGAGACAAAAGGAGGTTATACGACGGAAAAGAACATTTATAGATGCATTCAGAGTTGTAAAGGGAAACGGGTGCGCAGACAATGAGAACTTGATCAAGTAGATGGCATCCCGTTTTCGTTTAGGAAAAAGAAATCGCCTAGATCTCTTAGAAACGACCAGAAGGTTGTTACGATCCGACCAGCTATTTAACTAGAATCAGAAAATGTTTCAGAGTACACGCATTAGACTAAGAACTGCTGCCAAAATGACTTACTCTGTTATCTGTTAAAAGGCTGGTTACTTAAGTGATTTGTTTTCGGAGCGTAATGGAATACAGTGCTCTCTATAGTTGCAACCCAACACCTGAAATAAGCGATAAGCTGATGAGGATAAACCTCTTATTTCCAGGATCCCCACAGCGGGGAGGGAGGGAGGAGGATTGCGGTTGTTTTCTTTGCTGAGTTTTGTGTTTGAATTGGTTTTCGGGAAATTGTGTCTCAATATAGTTTAGGGTTACTAGCTCCGAATGGTGAAGGGATGTTGCAGGAAAACCGCCAAGAATGGGAAGGATTTCTTGATGCAAAGGCAACAATATTTCTCTTTCAGAAGAACATCGGTAAATTGAGAAGAAGCAAATACTCGCGCAGATAGATTTCCTATTTATTACATGGTCAAATAAAAGTATTGTCGGGATAAACTTAGAGATAAACTAATTACACGGAGAAACGTGAATTTTTTGAGGAAAAATAGGCTTTGGAGGACTTAATGAAAGGAGTGCGTAAAATAAATATAGCATTCATTTATATATTTTTGTAAGAAAGTTGAAATGAAGCTCACTTAGAACCAAAAAGAGAAAATGAGCAATGTAAAAGGAAAATTAAGCTCAGGAAATATTGCATTTAAATAATATGTGAACATATATTCACATGCACTTAACTTAAAATGTTGTAGAAAAATTACTGCAAATATATATTACATTATTCAGTCTAGTAACATATTCCTCCGTAAAATGACCATGGACCAGTAATGTTCAATATAATTACATTAATTGAATAAATTTCAAAATATTAAAGACATACCTTACGAGAAAAGCAAGGCCATATGAAAACCTTATATTATAAATTTTGCTTTTAAAATTTGTTTAAATATTATAATTAAAAGCATTTAATGCTTATATAAATATGCAAATGAATAATATAGTGAAGTCTGTCTACTAGACTTCGTTTCTTCCGTTCTGTCTGTTTCGTTCTGTTCTGTTAGTCTGTATACTAACTTCTTTCTTTCTTCGTTTCTGTCTCTCACGTTGTAAGATATTTTCTCTCTTCTTAAAACTTGCTTTCGTGATGTATTTGGAAGCACTTCTGGCTAGCAATCAGGAAGTCCACAGTTCGAATACCACGGAAAGGTCTTGCTTCGAAAAACCTATTGCTTTTACTACTTTATTCTCAAAAACGGTTAATTCATTATATAGAGTACAGAAAATTAACTACTTCAGAAAGTGTTAAGACATTTTAGATCGATTTTGATAAATGATTAAAACATGTAACTTCTGGAGAAGGAAAGTTTCTCATATCGCGTTTAATATAAAATGAAAAATGTTTTTTACTACTTCGAAAATTCTTCTTCTTTCACAGTACTGCATATGAATAATTTTCAGAGAAAAGGGTATGTTTTGTACAATTTTTTACTGAATGTAAGAACCTTATCCTACTGAGCCGACTACATCCTACTGACTTGCAAAATCTGCAAATTTGAGCAATATACATGAATTACATAAACAAAATATATAACTTGCAGACTTTGATCTATAGATTTTGTACTATATCTATAGAATATGGACTATAGACTTTGAACTGTGAATTCTGAATATAGACTTTAGTTGGAACTCCAAACTACTATTCACTACTATTTCTTTTCGTCGTATATTATGTTCAAAATTCCGCACATATTTTAAAGAGTTATGTCATATATTATGTTTAAAATTTTTGTATTACATTCAAGATTCTGTACGTTTATAATTATGCTATTTTATACATTATGCTTCAATTTTTTTTTTACATTCCAAACTACGTATCATTCCAAATTATGAATTCATTTCAAATTATGTATTCATTTCAATAATGTATCATTCCAAATTTTGTATCCAATTCATGTTCTGAAAAGAAATATTCTTAATCTGAAATTGAAAAGCGTTGTGTAATGTATGATATTAAAATTTCTATGTGATAAATAAGCAACATTATTAATCAGGAAAAGCAAATTTCTGAATTATTATTTTTATATAAAAAGAAGACTAAAAACATATACCGAAAAAAGGTTGGTATTGTGTCAAGTTTCATTAAAGTTGAGATCTTCGGTAGCAAGAGGAAAATCTGTGGACTCAGAAATTATTTGAAGAGTTTTTACATAAATGTGTAGCAATATTGAACAAAATGATTGCTGTATGTTTTCTTTACAATGGAAAGAGTTAAATATAAAAAAATTCTGAAAACGTGTTATAATCTCGTTACATTATCGAGGAAATGTTTTACATCCGATATTTGCGGAAGAAATTCCATTTAATTACCCGAATGGTTTTCAAAAAGTAAACCCGCACTAAGATAAAATAGGCAGTTCGTACTTCAAAAGTTACCAGTGTTACTCCTTAAAAATGGAGAGTGCATAAGGTATTGCATGTAAAATTTTTCAACATATTTCCTACAAAATCTGCTCATATTTAACCTGCGGACTATCGGGATTTTTGTCTGCTGAAAAGAGCTCTTTTTGTGCGTAAATCTAACCAAGATTGATGGATTTTTGAAAGTATTAATTAGAGAGAAATGGAAAGTATTAGCCTTGGAAATTATAGGAAAAGCTATTATTATTTCATAGCCCATCAAAAAAACCATCAGATCAGACATTTAAATAAAAAATATTTACATTTTTATCATTAAATTAATATCCCGAAATAGTTAAAAAATGTGTTAACAAAGAGTATTTAATTATTTTGTAGAATAGTACTGATAGGTTTGATTTCTTTACATAGTTTGGCATTTCATTTAAGGTATCAAAAGCGGGATTTCGTAATCCTCTAGCAGACTATTTCTCCATCTTTAAAATTAAAGGCACTGCTATGCCTTTAAATAATGTCTAATTATCCTAAGGGGTTCTTTGTTTTTCAGTATTCCCGTCTGTGTCGGTGCCTGACTGTTAATCTAGATCTGGCTTCATTTACGCATGGCCTTCATTTACGCATGGTCTTCATTTACGCTTAGCTTACTGTATTCTCTTTTGAACTGTTCCAAGCTTCTTTCAAGAATTTGAGTGCATCTGTTAGAAGCAGTTTTCAGTTTTTTTAAATCAGTTGATTCATTTTATTGAAATTATGAGCGTTATCAGCGTAGTCGTTGCATAACAAGGATGTCGATATTTGAATTATTTAATTATTACGAGGTTCAAAACTTATGATTTATGGTTAGGTTAATAGGTGCAATAATAAATAACGATTATTTAATTGTATTTTTTGGGTGACATGGATCATTGCCTAAAAGTAATATATACTTTCATTTTTATTTTATTAAATTATTCAATGCACTGCCAAGAGGGCCTATCATATACAGGGTTTTCCGATTTATTAACCGTCCCTGTTGCTGCTGAAATATTAACTTTTTAAACATTAATAGTGAAAGCTCATTCATGATGAATTTTATCTCTGATAACTTCCTTTGCATATCGAACTAATTCAAAGCTAAATCACTTATTGCTAGTTTTCTCTTCTTTCAATCATTGCTTGGATTTTTGAACTACATTCCTTCAATTGTTTATATTTCTTTTAAAATACTTTGGGTCTGTGCGGGAATATTTCTGTAGACTTTCTTTTTACCATACCACCAACAGCATTATCAGACTTCAGATCTTGTTGTATTTAATACATTTATGAATCATTTCAAAGGAATCGTAATGTAAGATTAATGATGCATCTTAGTTTAAGGTTAATGACAGAAAGTTAACGATAATATTTAAGATAAAAATCCCATGAGCTATCAAGTTATTTCTGCAATAAATATCAAAACCAAAACTTTTTATCACCGTTGTACACTGACTTTGTTACATCTGAAAAAAAGGGAATTGGGAAATTTATAAAAAGTATGGAATGTCTGTCATAAACACCTGATCCATTCATGGGACAAATTACCCCCTCAGTGAAAGGATACTATTGATGATTCAGAAACGAAAGTTAAACATTTTAAGTAAAATAAGTTTTATTATATCAGCAAATTCAAAATTACAAATATAAACCTTTGATCTGATTTTTGACTGACTGAACATAAAGTGCCTTAGTCACACTTATCTTAGGGTGCATTTTATTAAATATATGATGGTTTCAGTCAAGTTAAGAAATGTGTCATGTTAGAGAATAGTTAGTTTGGCATCATGTTAGTTAATTGCATTGTATTCTCTATTGCTGTATGAATCTGTCAACTTTTTAATTAAAAAGTAAATATTATATAGCATATAGCATTTGTATATGTTCTTGTTTACCTATCGAATTTTGAGCCAAGCATTTATACAGATTTTATGTTGGTTTGTTTGTACTGTACTGTATTTTCTACTGTTCTTATGCATTTTTCATTTATCTACTTGTTTATAAGAATATAATTGTTGTATGCTTTTCTTTTTATATTATATTAGCATGCATTATCATCCAGTCAACAAATATAGCATTATCAGTACACTATGTTACTATTCTATTGTACTATATGTTCAACTGTATTATTTCTGTCAGCTCTTTACCATACCAGAAATTGTAAATGTTAGTTTGATCGCATCATAATAGTTATTTATTTTGAACTTATCTAATGTAGTAAGAATTTGTCACGTTAGCCTGCATCGGGTTCACAACTATTTAGCCTGTTTGTATTGTGCAATTTTTTACTGAATGTAAGAACCTTATCCTACTGAGCCGACTACATCCTACTGACTTGCAAAATCTGCAAATTTGAGCAATATACATGAATTACATAAACAAAATATATAACTTGCAGACTTTGATCTATAGATTTTGTACTATATCTATAGAATATGGACTATAGACTTTGAACTGTGAATTCTGAATATAGACTTAGTTGGAACTCCAAACTACTCTTCACTACTATTTCTTTTCGTCGCATATTATGTTCAAAATTCCGCACATATTTTAAAGAGTTATGTCATATATTATGTTTAAAATTTTTGTATTACATTCAAAATTCTGTACGTTTATAGGCCCACCAGCGGCCGAGCGGTAAAGTCGCTGAACACTGGTAGTTCGGTCCGAGGTTCCAATCCCGCGAACGGGCTGGCTGCATGGGTGTTTTCGTGGTTTTCCCCATGTGTAACGTGTATACGAGCCAGTTTCCCTTAGAAAGTCCTCCACGAAAGGCATCCCTCCTCTTAGGCAGATAGCCCTAGTGTGCTTTGCCATAATTAAATACACCTGTACGTTTATAATTATGCTATTTTATACATTATGCTTCAATTTTTTTTTACATTCCAAACTACGTATCATTCCAAATTATGAATTATGTATTCATTTCAATAATGTATCATTCCAAATTATGAATTATGTATTCATTTCAATAATGTATCATTCCAAATTTTGTATCCATTTCAAATTATGTATCTGTTTGCTAATATCAATAAACGGCTGGGATCACGTAGTGGGGAGACGGCGCTAAACCAATTAACCAAGTGATAAAGGTGTGGTGCCCGTCTTCCTCGTTCCTAAATCCTAAATCCTACTATACTCACTTTTTTGGTTACGCTGTCAAGAAATATGCCCCTGTTAGTGATAGTCATTGATAAAAAGATGCTGTGAGATTTCACTTTGAAGATTAGGTTTTAATTAAAATAGGACTTTAGGAAGTTACCAAAACCAGAAATTAATTTTGCGCAAATAAAAGGGATTGTTATTACATGAAATGAAACGTATCCTAGGCTTAATCTTATGTAGAATAACGATGTTGATGTGACATGAAAATATATTATACTTTCACGAAAATTGTTTACACTTAAATTAAATAAAAGGAAGGAACAAATTTATGTATTATCACCTGTTTAGTAAAATGTAAAATGATTTAAATTTCATTTTCATCATTTATAAGTCTTTTTTACCATTTTTTACTGTATCCTAAAATATAAATTTGTACTGAAACTAGTAACAGGGTATTATTTAGATCCCAATGCTAATGAATATATTTAAAACCTTTTAGGGTGTCTTTTTCGATTAGGTAAATATATGCTGCGGTGAATATTGGAAGGCAAATTTTCTGAATTTTAAATTTTCACCAGTCGTAAAAAGCAATCTCTTATTCTGAGTAATTGTGGTGGTATCGATATTGTGCAAAATACGCATTTTATCGATGGAAATGCAAACTTTTGGATCGATATATCGGTTACTGGAGAGCAGGATAGAAAAATATGATAGGCATCAGCATGTAAGCCACAGCGGCGTAAAAACCGATAAAGACAAGCAGGGCAAACCATAGCCCATGTGAACTCCGCTTGTAATTCTGCACATTATGCCTGAAGGTTTCTGGTATATAGTTCCCACTTAGTTAATTTTACGGGTATAACGGCTATAATATTGAAAGACAGAATAATTAATGGTGTTTGTCATCACTATCCGTTTCTTTTGATTGTATTTGATCGCAGATTTAAACACATCAATGATTTTGCTTTTACTGTACCATTGATTTCCGTTTGATTATTTCTAATCCATTTTCCACTTTAATAGAAGTGTACGTACATTATTAACATATAAATGCAAAAATAAAGTTTTCGTAATTAATTTTCAGTCTTTAACCTTTATAAAATTATGATTCTACACAGTATAATTTAAAGTAATCAAGAAACTAATAAAAGTGCGTCTGTAACTGCGATACTTTTATTAGATTTCGCTGCACAGAAAAAAAAAAAAAAAAAAAAAAAAAAGAAAATACATATTTTGGTTACCGAAATAATACGTGTGATACAGAACATGTGTTTCTTATAAAGTCTGTTTATAAATACGTATATACAATGTAGACTTAGCAGTATCTTATCTTGATGGTTACGAAAACTAACTTTCTAGCATTTTTACAAATATGAATAAAGCAAAACCGGTAGAAGATCCCCATTTCAAAGTACAATAAAACATGCTAAAATATTACCACTAACTGTTTGTTATTGAATACTGAAATATTCTACGAAATTTTAAAATAAATTTTTATGCTTATAAGGTATTTCTCCCGCCTTCCTAGCGTGCCTTCTTGGTGTAGTGGTTCTGCACGCTGGGCCGGTATTTCAGAGGCCCGTGGTTCGATTCTCGTCGAAGGCGGTTGCTAATTTTTTCATCTCTCCGGCTTTTCCAATTAACCTAATGTCTCAATAACTTCAGTTTTATATCGTGAGCGCTTATATTTCATGCACAGAAATACAGAAAATAAAAGATTAACTTGACCACAAGTACAAATTAAAACAAAATTTGGCACAGAAAGGTATATTAAGTAAAACTTGTAGAAATCAAAGAAAGGCGTTATAAGGTATTTCTCCCGCCTTCTTAGCGTGCCTTCGTGGTGCAGTGGTTCTGCACGCTTGGCCCGTATTCCAGAGGTCCGTGGTTCGATTCTCGGTGAAGGCCTTTGCTCATTTTTCATCTTGCCTGCTTTCAAAAATACCTAATGCTATATTTTACACTTAACATACATTATTAACACGTTAAATGTAAAATATAGCTGTCCATAATTTACTTACATCAAAATGGAATTAAAAAAAGGAGTAAAATACATGTGTGTTTCTTTCTTACTTGCACGAAAGCTTTGGCCTTGCTAGGTAACATAAATTAGACCAGAACTCTAAAATGTCTGTGGTATCACTATGTCTTGTAAGTACCACAGAGACAGGGAAAGGGTGTAAAAGACCCTTTTATTCATCCAAATAAAGTTTTATAGTCGGCACCAACTCGTGCTTATAGAAGCCAACAGTTTGGGCTTGAACAAAAGATAATGGATGAAACAAAGCTAATGAAATTACATGTAGTCTAATGGCTTCACAGTTTAACTACCACAAAAGCTGGCTCTGACCGACGTTGGCGTAAACAAGCCTAATGGTAAGAATAACTCAACGTCGCAGAATACTAATCGAGAATCATATTTAGCAACATCGCCGTCAGACAGAACAGCTCTAATTTTACCCTCTTTCTATAAATACTCTATACTTCCTACCTCATTTGAATATCGCACGCTCTAGAAATTTACATTGCAACAGGGAAAATAGAAACGAGATTCATAGAAAAGAATATTAACATAAAAAATGGGATAAAAGCTTAAATGTTACATTACAAAGAAAATGTGCAGAACTGCATTCCCGAGCCCTTAATTAGACTTTAAGATATTTTGGAAAGAGACTTTTAATGCATCAATATCTTAAGAACTCACTGTAATTTCATCAGTTCTAATGAATCCTCTTCTTGAGAAATATAATTTCAGACTAATTAAAAAAAAATATTTTAACAGGTTCAAGTTTACACAGGCTTATTCTAAATCCTTAAAATTAATCTTAGGGATTAGAACTATTCCCATGAAATTTCAAAGCCTTCTATTGACTTAGCAACATTAATTTTGGAGCATTTCACACATCGCATGATCTGAAAACATCGCAAGATTTTATGAAATACCTTTCTTCCCCATGAGTGAATATTTTAATCATCTTTAAAAAAAGACAAATTTTTCATAAGCTTATTAAAACTTGTTTAAGAAAAATATTTTTGTAAGTTAAAATTATATTTATGAGCTTAAAGTAACAAACAATTTGAGCATATTACTGGCCAAAAGCATATAACGTCTTGTTTATTGAATGATAATTCCTTATCCTCTTTCCAAATGATTTCTAATTTATGAAATTTATCCAACATCCATGGCGTTTAAATAATAGCATGAGGCATAGAAACAATAAAGATGAGAGGGAAAATAATTTCATATATCTATATACAGTGGTGGCCAAAATTGTGGACACTTTTGGAAATTTTTATGTTTTTGAACTTTGTATGCTTATAGAAAATGCTACGTTTCGCAAAATGCAAACTTGAATATATCAATTTAAAGAGAATTTATTACTGAATTCAATACAAAACACAAAATTCAATTATTTGCAATACAAAAAAGTTATATGTACTTTAATATAAATAAGAAACACAGTTATGAAGTGGTTTGTAATGTCTAGCTTTCCTGGCCAATCACTGTTCTTGTTCTGAGAACCAATCAAATGTTAGTAACTGCCAGTAGAAGCTGACATCATGTTTACACTTGAAACAATTCATTATTTTGCTTTGTTATCTAGAAGGAGGACCTGTTTCTTATACACTGCAATTACAAGTAGGAATTTTTGTAAAAATTTTTAATATTTAGTCAAGAAGCAATCACATCAAATAAAAGAGTACATTGGACACCTACAAAGAGATTCAATATTATTATGTTACGAGAAAGTGGTCTTTCCTATGCTGAAATTGCAAGACAGGTGGGTGGTTCAGTGACTACACCTGGAGTCCGAAAGTTTTGTTTACGATATCAGGAGACAAATTCGATAAAAAACAAAGAAGGAAAAGGCCGAAAAAGGTGCACCACATCAGCGGCCATCAGAAGTGATGTGAATGATGCTGGTGTTTCTGTCAGTTCAAGAATAATCAGGAGAAGATTAACATATGTTGGACTGTGAGGTAGAATTCCACGAAAAAAGCCTTATCTTAATTTTCAGCAAAGAAAAAAAAAAGACTACAGTGGGCAAAGGAACACATTAATTGGACAGATGATCAGTGGTCACAAGTTATATAGAGTGATAAAACTAAGATATCGTTATTCGGTAGTGATGGGCGAAAATATGTAAGACGTAGAATAGGAGAAGAGCTACATCCTGACTGCATTCAAGCAACTGTGAAGAACCCAGTTAGTGTTATGATTTGGTCATGCATGTCAGCAGATGGTATTGATCGCCTTCATGTCATCGATGGGACACTGAATGCCAGAAAATACATTGATACTATTCTAGAACCAAAACTTCTACCTTCCATCAGAGATCTCTTTCCCAACAATGCTTCGTGTATTTTTCAGCAGGATTCTGCTCCTTGCCACACGGCTAAAATATCGAAAGAGTGGTTTCGTACAAAGAGCATTAAATTGTTGTCATGGCCAGGAAACAGTCCTGACCTCAATCTTATCGAAAATTTGTGGCACCGTTTTAAAACTCTTGTCCGAATGAGGCGCCCATCAAATAAAAGGGAACTAATTGAGGGTATAATTGTTTCCTGGCATCATGTAATAACGAAAGAAGAGCTTAAAACTCTTGTCAGCTCAATGAAACGTCGATGTGAAGCTGTAATAAAAAATAAAGGGTACCCTACTAAGTACTGATAGCTCACTGCAATCATAACTATCTAATGTATATCGATAACTATTATCGTTTAACTTTTTTGTATTGCAAGTAATTGAATTTTGTGTTTTGTATTGAATTCAGTAATAAATTCTCTTTAAAATGATATATACAAGTTTGCATTTTGTGAAACGTAATGTTTTCTAAAAGCATACAAAGTTCAAAAACATAAAAATTTCCAAAAGTGTCCACAATTTTGGCCACCACTGTATATATATATAAATGTGAATGACAAGGGAAAACATCTGGTTTAAGTTTTGTAACTAAATCCAAAAGTGCATAAGAATCATCATTAATTATACTGCAGAGACATAAGGCTATTTTGAAGCAGAAGAAAAACGGGCAGTGCCCTCGCCGGGACTCGAACCTGGACCTCTCGATTAAGCGCCGAACGCGCTACCATTACACCACGAAGCCATGCTGGAAGGAAGGAGAAAATATCTTAAATTACGTTTAACAGAATCGAATTTTAGCCTTGAATGCTGAATTATATGACTTTTCCTAAAATTAGGCATACGCAGATTTAGAAATTTTAATCTGGGACAAAGCTTTAGAATTAAATCTACAAACATATATATTTAGAACTGTTACAATGATGGGTTTGTCTCTTTAACAAATTTTCCTAATACTAAATCTGTATAATTATAATAACACCTAAGAACTGGGAACATAAAGAATATTTTCAGTAAAAGTTTATGATTTTGAAAGAGATAGGCCTATTTCCAAAGTATGAGAAATGACCTATATAAAAAAGATTTTCTCGTTGTAACTAGAAGACACGAAACGTAGCTGAACGAAACATAGGAGCACGATCGTAGAACGAACGTAGAAGTATGAAAGTCAATACAGGTAAGTCAGAATATATTACCAAGTAATGTTATGAATACATTAGCTTTACTCATTTAAAAAAAACACGCTTTTTAAAAAAAGAAAGTATCTTTGCTAAGTGACATTATGAAATTTGCAAATCCTGTTTTCACCGCAAGAAGAAATATTACTAATTGTTTCCCAATGATTTACAGAAAATTTAGGTTTAAAAAAAGAGAGCTTAATTTAGATTAATTAACTGTTCTGGGAAAAACACCTTCTTAGAAATACACTCATGTCCATAAATTAAGGATAATGCAAAATCAGGCAGAGGGAGAGTTAGAAGTAAAACAAATTTGACTTATCTGTAAAGCATATTTATTAAACAAAAGGTAAAGAGCAAAAAAAGATGCTATATGTTTGATATTATTAAAAAAATTAGCGACTTTTTCTCCCTGGAGCAAATTACAAAAAAAAAAAAAAAAAAAAAAAAAAAAAAAAAATTACAAAAAAAACAATATTACATGGTTGGTATGATTGTTAATACACTGTATGTCTCCCAGACGATGCAATACAGTCTGTACAAAGCCTAGGCATGCTGAGTATCAAATTATCGATCTGATCTTGGGGGATATTACACCACTCAAAGAGCAATGCTCTCCGAAGTTCCGGTAGACATGTAGGAGGAGGTTGACGGGTTGCAACTCGTCGGTCAGGTATGTCCCATGCGTGCTCTACTGGATTCAAGTCCGGTGAGAATACTGGCCAGTCCATACGGGTGATATCCTCCGATTGAAGGCATTCGCTTACGATGTTTGAACGGTGAGAACGGGAGTTGTCATCCATAAACACAAATTGTGCGCCCATGGCGCCCCGAAACAAACGTACATGTTGTTCCAGAATGACGTCCCGATACATTTGGCTTGTCATGGTTCCAATTTGAACATGCAGGTCAGTTCTGGAACCCAGAATAGTTCCACCCCAAACGAACACCCCTGCACCAACGTAACGTTGTTGTTCAATGATGTTTTCCTGGTGGTAACGGGTATCTGGAGCTCTCCATATGAAATTCCGGCGAGAATCAGACTGCAAGCTAAACCTGAACTCGTCGGAAAACATCACACAAGCCCACTGATGCGGTGTCCACAATGCATGCTCTGTACTCCAGGCTAACCGCAGGCGACAGTGAGTTGCCGTAAGTGGAACACATCAGATCTACGAGCATATAGACCAATCTGCCCTAAGCGTCTGTACACGGTCTGCCTTGAAATTGTCGTTCCAGTGGCTGAAGAGAGCTGACGAAACAGGTCTGAGGCTGTGCTCCGCCTGTTTCTTTTGGCAGTAACTGCCAAATACCGGTCTTCGTTCGGCGTTGTAACTCTGGAGCGACCTGTGCTGTAACGTCTACTCATATTACCATCATCTTGGAATTGTTGCCAAAGCCTGGAGATGACACTCTGGGCAATTCCAAGTTCGTCTGATACTTCCAGTTGGGTACGCCCACGTTCCAGACGGCCGATAATTCTACCACGTAAAAAATCGTCCAAATGCGTCCTTTGTGTCATAACTATTCATTTATTGCACTGAAATGCTTATAAAGCGCCTTCGAACAATTTTACTTCTTTGCCTGTATTCCTTATATATCAGTCTCTTATACTCTCGTCATTGTGACGTACCATCGGTGTCATCTGGTTACTTCCTGAAATTTGCATATGATTCTTGAAGATGTGTGTAGTGATTTTACAGGTAATATATTTATTTTAAAGTTCGATTTCCGCGTGACTCCGAATTACTCTTAATTTATGGACATGAGTGTATTTATGAGCTGTGTTTGACATAGCGAAGTCTATCGTACATGTCATTTGGAGTTAAATAAATTGTAATGTCGGAATTGGTTTCATAACGCAGACCGTGTTTTTTCAAAGCATGCAATAAAAATATTCAAATATTGAAATAAAATACAGTGAAAAAAGATATTTTCAGCATTGGTATCTCTTATTCAAAATGTGGAGGAGGCACACTTGATTAAAGAGGAAAAATATCCTTCAGTTAAATTTTACTTTTAGAACAGTTCTTAACCAGTGGAAAATTTCATAGTTTTAGGGTTATGCAGTCAGTCTTTTATTTAGCTGTAAAGTGTTTAGCTTTAATTTATGAGCATAAAAACTACTTTTATTCAAGCTTTGGTATGTATCAGTATTCCATACACATTTTGTTATTTAACTTATAAAACACGTTAAAAATAATTCACATCTAATTATACGTATATACGCATTTTTCGAGTTTTGGAAATGGGGACGATCTACTAGTTGTGGTGAAAAGGGTACATAGAGCAAAGTTTGAGATCCACTGTGTTTGATAGTAGCAGGTTATTTTATAGTTTATCGCACATTGTTGCGAGAGTTGTTTAAAAACATTTATCAGAACAATTATCAGAAGAAAGATTTTCTAGAAGTTACAAAATAAATTAAAATAGAATGTTATTTAAAAATGATTCTATCAGCATAGGTTTCTGAAATAAAAATGTTCTGACGAGTAATAAATGATAGCCTGAAATGTTAACAGAATTACATTAAAATAAATTACTAAAATACCAGTGATGTGTAATAAGAAATAAAAAACTGTCGGAATAAGGATAAAACATCATGTGTAAAAATGCGTACTTTAAATTACTAAACTCTGTAATATTTGCATAATTTCGTTCCATTATGAGATAAGTTTTGGATTCAAAATTCTTTATTATGCCAAAATTACCTTTTGGTTTTAAAAAATCTATGGTCTGTAGTTAATCTTCATATATAAATACAATATTTTGATTTTTCCATAAAATGCCCACTGTATTTCGCTTTATTATTTTTTATCTCTACAGAATCTGTTATTATTATTATCTATTATTATTATCTCCACTTGAACGATTCATTCACATATTGAAAACTCCTACATAGGCATTTTCTGAAATAAAAATATATACTTACGTGCATGCAGTATTGCATATATAAAAATTACAAGCAGTAGAATTAAGTGGTAAATTTGCTTTCATGTAATTTAAAATAGCATGTTTTTTTGTGAGAGCCTTGAATTAAAATAGAAAGTTTCTTTTTAGTTTTAAAAGATTTTGAACCATCTTTCAAAACAAAAATTTTCCCTTGAACTAGGACCTTATTTGAAAGATAATATAGATTGCTTAAAACAATTAATTACATTTTTAGTAGCTTAGGTTTAATTGTTAGTTGCACAGAAATATATGCTTGCACATATCTGTACAGCAATTAATACATATTGTTATGAATTTGGCATTTAAATAATTAACGTTAGTTGAATTGTAAATTAAATGGTTTTATTTCCCGCGCAGTGCAGCGCGTGACGAATATTGCGAAGTATTCGTAGTTTGATCCAGATTCCACAGTCGGCAGGGAAACGCGTTGGCTGTACGAGGTGTTAGGGTTTTTTCACACTTAGCAAGTTTTCCAGTAAGCAGATAATATATATTTAAGCTAGGAAGTTTTCTTTATACAGCCCTCTATGAAAGCAATCCTCTGCATGAACAAGTACACTTAGCAAGTTTTCCAGTAAGCAGATAATATATATATAATCTTTTTTAATGTTGGTCTACTTTCAATGTTTCTATTACAATGCTAAGTTTTCAAAACTTAGCATTGTAAATATTGTTTCTGTAAGATATTTCCGCGTTACAATCTCAATAAATGTCATTATCGTTTATGTTCACAATCTTCAGTTTCCATTCTTTCTAATAGGCTCACCAGCAACCGAGTGGTGAAATTGTTGAACACTGATAGATCTGACCTGGGTTCGATTCCAGGCGTACAGGTTGGCTGCAAGGGCGTTTTCGTTGTTTTCGCCATGTATGTCATGTATACGAGCTAGTTTCTCTTAGAAAGTTTTCCATGAAGGCATTCGTCTCCTTAGGCAGATAATCTTTGCGAATTTTGCTATCATGAGATAAACCAAATATTTCTTTCTAATATTGACATTTAGGGTAAAACTTTTAGGTTGTTTTAAATTTCCCCTAAATATTTACGACAATACTATGAATAGAAAGAGAGTATTTATTATATATGCTTAAGTATAAAAGCTATTTATGCGAGATAAATTCTCAGTTTATATATTCAAGAAAACTCATAGTGTACATTCGGCTCCTATAACTTTACTAATTTGTTTGATTGCAATTAAACGTACAAAAATCTCTTAGCAACAGATATGGCAGAGCTGAAATAAAATTCACTACAACTTTATGAGCTCTAATTGGCAACAAATAAGAGAAAACATATTTTAACGAGTCCTGTTTTCGTGGATCAACGCAGAAAAACTGCTCGTGTATAATTTGTCTTCCGACATCAAAAGTTTAATCACCAGTTTGTTTATCATTTTAGTTATCACATTTTAAACTTATTGTAGATGTTTAATTCAACAAAAGCAATTGTAAGCGCCTATTGCCATTTCTAGAGAAACACCAAATGAATATTTTAAGCACCTGTGAAATCTAAATATTAATGCTGCATATGCAGTACAAATATCCGTAATAAATAAACAACGTCGTCGTATCTACATCACAAAGATAAACTGGATGGCAACTTGATGAAGCCAAAATGGCGAACAGACTAGAAAATGTGGAAGCCCTGATTCACTATGTCTTGTGTGATGTCCATCTAAAGCTGCTAATCGTATGTAGATTGACTCTGTCTCTTCAGATGGTGGGGAGAATAGAGAAAACAAGTGATTGGAAAACTCGATGCTACCAGAATTTCACCTCGACATTTGCGTACAATGATAAGATTTCTCCAGCTTTTCTCCTCCAAATATCTATTATCTTAGGAGTTGAACACTTCTGAATGTTCTAAGAAACTCTTCCGTTGAGGAAAGCTTTTCTCTTAGAGATCTTAATACAAACTAATGAAAGTTTAATATGATTTATGTGTATTTAAGTAAAGGGTTAGTAAATTAAAATTTTTCCTTTTGTGAAAAATAAGTATTTATTGCCTACTAATAAATCAAAGAGCGTAAAGGGGATAGGTAACTTTCATGACGTAACTTGAAATTTCAAGAAGCTTTCCTTTATTATCAACCGGTGCCTTTTAGTTTACAATAAAAAACACTGCCATAATAACATCGTTCACTAAAATTAAGGAGCTAAAAATTAATATTTGAAGTGTTGAAGAGATAAAGCTGAAGTTAAATTTGCTCATTGCTACCAAGGTTCACTAAAAGCTGTAAAAGCATTAATTTATTGTTAAGTAGAGTTATTACAATTATTATTTTAAAGATTAAAAGGTTTCTTTAAATTAAGAGTTCAGATTTTAAACCTGACACTTTATTTCTTGGTTTGTTGTAAATCAAGTGAAGAAAAGATGTATTGAATGGAATGAAAGGGATACATTTTGTATGAACTCACGGAGTCCAAATTATCAGAAAGCAAAACATTATGACGAATTATTGGAGCTGAAAATGCCACAATTCTAGGAAAGTTATTCCGGAGTCTGGGTGGTGAGTAAAAATAGTTCGTGAGTTCCAGAAATTTGATTATAAGCTCAGGAAGCAAAAACATATCAGCTAATGCCTTCATTCAGTTTCCCTTAATAAACTCTTCCGGATGACAGCCCTCCTTCTTAGTAGACAGCTATCGTTTCCTCTGCAGTAATTAACAAACCAAATGCTTTGCCTCAGTTACAGTTTTATAACTGTGTTGAAATTTCTACATTACTAATGGGCCTAGCCGTGAAGACGCTGAACACTGTTAGTTCGACTTCTGCCCGATTCCAGGCGAAACGGCTGGCTCAATGGACATTTTAGTGGTGTATCATGGATGCATTACAGAGTATGAGCTGGCCGCAATGATGTTTTTGTGGTTTCCAGTATGTGTAACATGAATATAAGCCAGTTTACATCCTTCACGAACGTAACCCTTCAGTCAGCAGATGCCCTAGCTTGCTTTATCATTATCCGACTGAAAAACTACTTGTAATTTTGACTTACTTGCTCAAAAAATTATAACTTTGTAAACATTACGCTAAGTTGCGCACGCAGACTACAAATGTGACCAAAATCAGTGATTTCTTTAAATTGATCTGAAACCTGATGAGGCTTCCATTTTTATGGCAAATACAGTGGAGAATTATGTATAAAGAAATATTTTTAAGTAGTTAAATAAAAATGTAAAAAATACGTAAAATTCTAGGCCAATATGCTTAAGGAAAAGTATACATTCGTAGAGGAATTTCTAGAGGTTACATGTTCAGACTAATATCTCTCATAAGGAAGCTCTTCCAACCTTGAACTCTCAATTACATATATATAAATGAATTTACTCATTTAGAAATACATAACAGTAAAAGAATTAGCTGCTGATATTCTGTAGGAAAGCAATTAAAAATTGTAAGAAATATCGAGATTACATGATACAGCGTTATTTGGCGACTTTTAAAATTTCAAAGTACAGGTTTAGAAGTTTGGAAAGTAGCCAAGCTGATCTACTATTTAGGTGATGAAAATATGCGATAAGGAATGAAGAGATAAAAAAGGAAAGCATATTTTAACTATCATACTACAAACTTACAACAAAAGGTTTAACAGATATGCTAAAAATTTAATTCTTGAAGAATTAGGTTATGGTGCAAGGAATTCTGGAAAGCATTTTACCGTGGGTAGATGAGTCATAAATATTCATTTAAATGTAATACAAGCACTACCACTTTATGTAATAACAAATACGCTGATTACGGATTGAATGCATAGCACAGAAGAAGGACAGAAAAAATTATCATAGTAATAATATGTTTTACATTAACTGCAATTAAAGAACTAAAAACAGAAATTTCAAAATTGCATATCCACCGTTGGGCCGAGAGTTAAAAACCGCTGAATAAAGTCCGACGAGGGTTAAAATAGCGGCTAACTAAATCGTTACATGGGAGTTTTCAAGTAACAGCTCCCCATGGATAACATGAATACAACCCATTTCCCTTGAAACGTATTCTCAACTTTTTAAAATAAAAATACTATAAATTTTTCACATCCTCAATTTTATTTTGAACACATACTAAGTTATTTAGCAATACATTTTTAACCGTTTCTTATAGTATGCAAGAATTTTACAACATTTTTCTTTATAATACCGTGATATATGATTCAAGCGACAATTTATATTATTAATGTAGTTTATAAAACAACTTTAAATTAACTTAAATTAACTTAATATGTTAACTGATTCATTTTCAAAGACAATCTTAGCTGATGCAGGGACATTTACTTCTCTTATTTCGTTAACTGTAACTTCTCTTGGACTTTCATAGTAAAACCTCAGAAATCCGATTTGTCAGTTTTGATATCCTTTCGGGTGAAAATCTGTTACTTTCAAAGGTATGCTACATAATCTTAAAAGGCCCACCAGCGGCCGAGCGGTAAAGTCGCTGAACACTGGTAGTTCGGTCCGAGGTTCGAACCCCGTGAACGGGTTGGCTGCATGGGTGTTTTCGTGGTTTTCCCCATGTGTAACGTGCATACGAGCCAGTTTCCCTTAGAAAGTCCTCCACGAAGGCATCCCTTCCCTTAGGCAGATAGCCCTAGTGTGCTTTGCCATAATTAAATACACCACACCACCACCATAATCTTAAAATAATATCCAGATCACACTGCATGTATTTAAGACACCAGAAGGTTTAGAATGACATGATTTAGAATCAAAAGTTTAAATAAATTCTTTTTAATTTTTGAACTTTGCCTGTTTGCACCTTACAAAAATAAAAGCACTTGCGAAAAAAATGAAGGGAAAAAAAGATAGTTTATTTGTATTTAAGTAAATATATATAAGGTAAATTTATATAAGGTAAAACTTGAAAATAACGTGCAAAAACGCGTTTCATTCATTTTGAATAAAAGTTTACTTATAACAAAATATATTTATTGCAGAACTTAAACAAAAATTCGATGAATCTTTAAGGCTTAAAACTAAAATAAAATTTGTAAACAAATTTTAAAAGCAGTGAAACTGTCAGATTATGTGCAAAATAAAATAATTATTTATTCAGTTTGGATGATACATTTATTCTTTCAATGTATTTCTAGAATCTCTGTAAAGATAAATTTACACCAAGTAAAAAGATATTTCGATTTTTCCCCTCTGCGAAATTCTATAATAATGCTACCGATTCTAAAATAATACTATTTATTTGCTAACGTTTTTGTAGCGAATCATGAGGGAAAGCTTAATTTTGGTAATTAGAACCCTTATTTCTATTTTGTTTCTTTATTTTAGATATAACAATAGGAATTCAGCAGTTAATATCGCAAATTTTTGTTTTGAGGGTCTAGAACCATCTTCTTATCTTTTCCCAAATTCCAATTAGAGTTCAAGTGAATGCAGATTGCAGTTTTATTTCAAATCTGATTAAGAATTTTTGATTAAATGTCGAAATTATTGAAAAATGGGGTACAAATGTGACCGTGAAACTTTCGCCAAGCGATGCAATTTAACGGCAATTATGAATAAGCTTGGGGTCACAACTCGCTCATAACATTTGCTGTTTGATTTGATGTAAGTCCGATTTATTTTTGATAAGCCGCCTTTTGTTTTTATGTGTGTGTGTGAGATTATGGCAAAGCCTCGAGGGCTATCTGCCTAAGATGAGGGATGCCTTCGTGGAGGACTTTCTAAGGGAAACTGGCTCGTATACACGTTACACATGGGAAAACCACGAAAACGCCCATGCAGCCAGCCCGTTCGCGGGATTCGAACCTCGGACCGAACTACCAGTGTTCAGCGACTTTACCGCTCGGCCGCTGGTGGACCCTTTGTTTTTATGAACAAGTATATAGATTAAATGTTATTGCTGAATTTTCTCCTTGCATATTTTAAGGGAGAAAAAGATTAAAATTTGAAACCTGACGTCTGCATAACAACAAGCTGTGGATTATTTTCAAATACAAACATAAAATGTTTGTATTTAGAGACACGAAATGGCAGTTTATTTGAAAACGGATAAACAATGATGATGCAACGTGAAACTTTGTAAAAAGAGACAATACCGTTTCGAAAAAATGGAACATTTTACATGGGCGGTAGTAGCACATTTTTGACAGCATTCCAGTTCATTTACAGCTGGGCAAGAGAAAAAACATCTAGTGAAAAGGTAAAAGAACAGCTGGATGAGACTGACATATCAGTAATATACTAGAACAATTTCCTGGGTAAACTTGCACTCGTAGCATTTTAAACAAACCTTCCATTAAAATCGGATGATTTCGAGGATTAATCGGAGAATGAATCGAAGGATTTTCATTAAATAGGCAGAAAATATTTCATTTTGTTGCTGTTTCGGACGACATTAAGAATTTTTTAAACCGGAATAACTGACGCAGATGTTAATGAAAGTTATCAGTTAATATAAAAGATTTACTTAATGCTTATATAGTTCTTTTAAGTGCTGAATTATTGGGCATTGAATCCCTTTCCCACGGTTCTGGCATCTCTCTCGCGGCCTCTGTACGTCATGGAGGAAATTAGATGCCTTTACACTGACCGGAACCATTATTTATACTTTGGTCCATTGGAGCTCAGCACTGACCGTATAAGTACTGTTAAGTTGGACTTAGACTGTGTATGTTATGTGATATTTGATATATAAAACTATTGTTGGATATTTAAATCCTTATGATTTTCCTATGAATTACTTGGTCTGAGCCGGCCACTAGCACTTTATAGACCAGTTTGTATTTTGTATCTGTTGAATTTATAAGCAACTAAAAAGTGGTGTGGTATTGTTTATCAAATAAAGAGGCGCCAGTTTTTTCATAATTCCCCAGGAATTATTGGCACAACTTTGGCGGGATCTCCTGAATTTTTCATGTTTGAATGGTAGCCTGCTTCGATGGTCGACCAGATAATACTATCCTGTATCGTGAGGTGGGTTCTCTTTTGAGTTTTTGAAAACAAAACTGTTACTTTTTAGGTAAAAGTGTTACATTTATACCAAAGTATTATGATCAAGCTTTAAAAATATGAAAATTAAAATTTTAATTTTAAAGTCTATAATAATTTTTATGAAATAAAATTTTTCAAGGGAATAGAAAAACGTATTAATAAAGAATTTATTAGGTGTTCATTATATTATTATTCAGCCTATTCAAAAGTTATTATTCAGGTTTATTAGGAATATACTGCTTGAAAAACCATCTTCCTCAGAAAGCTTCAAGTTTTTCATCAATTGTTATGAGCTCACCGACAGTGTAATATTTCTGGCAGTTATTCACAAACTCTTCAAAAAACTCTCTGATAGGTGCACGTTTATCTGATTCTTTCTTGACGACGTGAGTTCCTATGTCATCAAAACACAAACATCTTAATAAAAAAAAAGAAAACGTTTGTAGGACATAATTTTCTAGAAAGTTTCCAAGCCAGTTCAGTCTGTTACCCATAGATCTCGCACATTTACATGAGATGACTTATGTCACAAAAACATAAAAGACCTATAAAAGCGCGAATTTCAATTAAAGTTATGTGACCATCTCTCTATTTGAGAGCTGTCAGAAATGGATGCAATATAAATATTTGTATGCCTGACGACTTTTAGCAACATTTGTTCACTTAGTAAAAGTTCCCACGATTCATTTGGAGTCTACACATATTTTGTCTTACCGATGTTTCAGGCAATTTAGCAATAATATTATGAGTAGGAGTTTTAACAAGAGATTTAGGCTTTCCTTTTGAGCAATTTTTTTTGGGTATTTTCCAATAAAGCAATAAATATCATTCTCATTTTCGTTTTCAGAATGCATCTCGATTTCTGAATCAGTATCATGAGAACTAAAAAATAATTCATTATAACTTTCAGTTTCTTCAATGGAGTCTTCAACAGTTCATACATCTAATAATTTTTGCAAACGTAACATTTCTTCCGTATAGGATAAATTACGTGACATATTTGCAGCTTTCTGTGCTACAACAAATGAGCTACGTTACAGAATGTGAATATCCGCGCTGGATCTGAAAGACCCGATCCTGTCGAAACAAAACTTCGAATCAAATTTCCAGCGAAAAACTTCGGAAACATAAAACGACGATGGCCTTAGAAGAGACTACATTGAACCGCAACCGCTTGGAAAAAATAGGGACGTTTTTAGAAACGTTTCTTTAATCGGGCGGGTCTATTGGACCTAGCGTACGCGCTCGCGGGTTAACATGAACGTGACGTGAACTTGGTGTGGGCATTTTTATACAGCATACGTAGATATTTACTCTCCATAAGGTCTTCGTGGTGTACTGGTAGCACACTCGGCGTGTACTCGAGAGGCCCAGGTTCGTGTCCTGGCGAGGGCACTGATCACGTTTGAACTCTCCTGTTTCAATTTAAAAAATTCCAAGTTTAACATTTCGTCGGAAGATTCATCACAGGTCATCATATTCGTCAGATGGTTTGCCATAGATCCTCAAACTCGTTAGAAACTTCACCATCGGCTATCAAAAACTCCGTTTTTAACAATGCTTTTTAATTATTGATAATATATTAGAATTAGAATATCATTGCTGTGTATTTCTACATGAGGAAATTCGCATATATATACAGAGAGAGAGAGGGAAGAAAGAGAGATCTTCTTCGTTAGCCGAACATTTAAAATATCACTTGAATTTTAACTTTCAAAGGCAGATTTTGGTATTCATCCGGAACATTTTATTTGTATTTCTAAGAGAACTGAGACCGTAGTTGAAGTGTGCGGACCTGTCTTTCTTGTTTCTGCGTTTTTTGGGTTTTTAAAGTTCCAGCTAATGTTACTTTTATTATTTTATGAATACTGTTCGTGAATTGATTACCTACATGCAGATACCTCATTTATGCGAATTCATTTAGCTCAGGTTCACTGCAAAGTTGTACATTGTAAAGCTCATGTTCAAGTGTTTTGTAAATCGTCACTGTCAGCGCTGTGTCAATAGCTGCACCTGTTGGATTATAGAGTTGTTCTAATTAATACATTTTGTGTTAATTTTCTAATTTTCTTTCTGTATTTTCATCCGTAGGACCTCAAAAGTAAGGTAGAACTAACCTTTATATTTCTTTTCATAAATCTTTCTTCTTGTTTAAATATCGCACATTTCCTTCTGCTGGTAGCCGTGTGACAAGCTCTAAAACAACATGTAAAAACATCCTGTGTAAACTTCCGTCAGCCATCTTCTTTGAAATTTCATGTTACTTTCTTGCAAATAGTAAATATAGTAAGAAAAGTATCTAGATTGTCAGCGCATGCACATACCCAAACGCCGTTTTCAGAACTTTTGAACAGTTTTAGTGTACTTTTGCAATTTTCAATTTTCTCCCAAGCCTGAGGTTTAATTAAGTTTCGATGCCAGCTTCTGTTTTCCTTTTAATGACCCTATGTATATTTATTTCTACATTGTTTTATACCCTACTTGTTAGTTTAATTCCTTTTTTGGTGCTTTGTAAACTCTCTTTATTTCCTACCTTTGAATACATAAACACAAACAGCTTTTTGCCTGCAAAAGTATTCCACTGCCGTAAGAGCGTGTATACCAAGAAACCAACATTACAATTATTTCCTGAATAGCATTTTGTCTGTGAGATTAATACATGTTGAATTTGTTGCTGCTGTATTTTTAATCACCGCTATTACAGCTCCTTTCTTGGCATATCTTGTTATACTAATTATTCTATTTTTAAGTATTTTTAATATGTTTCATTATGTATGCTTCCGTTTTCAACATTGAAATAGCTATAAGAATCTGACCCGCACACAAATCAACTGAAGAAATGGGACATAATTAATCGCCAAACAATCAGCACTATTATCAGCGAATTGAAATAAGAGGACCTTCAAAATTACTTAACTAGTATTATCTAACTGCAACAATAATATTTAGAATAGTAAACAAATATCATCTGAAGAAGTAATACCAACAGGTGCTCCCGCAGCTTTAGAAGAGCCTCAAAAGTTCTTTCTAAATGCTTGCGAACCAAAAATACTGGATCTATATCGCAAAGTTATAAAGATTTCCAAGAGAAAACGCAAAAATGCATTCTCGTCCTACCTATGGAGCAAGAATTCTCACAAGCTCTGAAAAAGCTGTCCTTAGGCAGATAGCCCTCGTGTGCTTTGCCATAATTAAATAATCCAATCCAATCCAATCCTGAACAAGCTGAAGACACTTGCTCTCTTTAATCCACGCCCAACACAAACCCAGATTCAAGAAGCAGAGAATTTGCAACACAACCACCAATAACAAGACTAAAAACCCGAAAAACGTATTCCGAAGCGATTGGAAATCTCAAGCCAGCTCTATTGATGTATTACAAAAAGAACCAAATGAGAGATCAACTGCGACAAGTAATGTCAAAAGTTGCACTGCTGCAAGACTTCGGATTCAAAATATCAAATCTTCATCCAATTCAGAATGAAGGTATTGCGGCCGAGTGCCATATAAAACAGGTCCTTGCAAATCTAGAAAAATTTCCTAAAAAGATTGAACTGCACAATTAGTGACAACGGAAGCCGAGGTGTGCATTGCATAATATAACAGCTACACTACAGAAAGATCTATAGTGAATTCTAGCCATATAATTCAACCACGGTCATTACACAGTAAGTCTTCCAGCGTCTTACAACTTACAGCCACAATAGCAAACAGATCATCTAATACTCCCCACAAGCATTTCAAGTGCTCATGCGAAGCAAGAATCTTTTCATTGGACAACACAAATAGAAAATAACTGAAACGTTCGGAACAAGAACTTGCTTCCAACGAAAGGAACTGGGCCATACGCAGTATTGCAAAATCAGAATCTAATGCACTTACTGCTCAGGACTTCACAGAATACAGCAGTGTCGGGCACAATTTCCGAAATGCATCCAACTGCTGCGACACTAACTACTGTACAAAGAGCACCTACAACACAGAAAGCCAAACTCAGTATACATAATTCTATTACTACCATAGTTACATTATACAACAACAACCCAATAAAATGTACGAATAAGCTTTCAGTTACAAACACAGGCAACAAAAACAATATCAGATCAACTTTCAAAGATTGTAGGCAGCTAGCAATCACTTAATAAAATTTGCGCAGGATTATGACGCAGATCTTATCACGTTTCAAGAGCTATACATTAGAGATGGATACGATTCAGGCTTACAAATGTAAGACCATCTTTCAACACTTAACTGACTCATCAGCTGAAACACCAAGAGAAGCCATAATCTCCTGCATACCATTGTAGACACAATCGTATAGTTTGTTGGTGAAAGGCATAAGAGATTGCGTCGCAATTCTACTGGAAGTACTGGTCAAAGAAAATATAACAGACGAAGCCCCAGCATTTAAAACCGTAAATGGCAAGGGTTCTCCATATCTGACGCTGACTACCTTGAAAGCGAACAACATCATGTAACTTAGAACATTTCAAATTAATTCACGACAACGATAGTCAAATGCCTTAAACTTCCCAAAACTAATGTCAGGGTATTCCAGTGGACTTCCCAATGGTTACTCTGTTTAGAACAACAAAGTACAGCGGAAATATTTGACACATGCACAACATTTCTTCTTGCTAAAACACGCAATGTATGCGATAACATCCTCCCGCACAGAAAGGCTAAATACGTATTACCGTAGTTTGGTGGAACAACGATTTCCGAACGCAGTAACACAATTGCAAGCGTATAAGATGAAACCTAAAAAGGGAGACACAGGCTTCTTTATGTCAACTCCTTCTGCAGAAATTAAGTAAAGGAATAGTTATTTATAAATGTATGCTTGTAAGAACTCGGCAACAAAGCTGGACCGAATTTTCAACCCATACCATATAGGCGCATGATATTTTGCCCAAAATAGAACAAAACATATAAAACATGCCACTTCCACATACTACCTTTGTACTTTACTTTGGTATTTTCTTGAATAAATTTCATGAATAAAGCTCACGATTCTTTAAAAAAGGCAAAAGGCTCAAAAGTTTAAAATATTTTTTATTTTGTAATAAGTTGTCAAATTAACCCTCAAACGCTCCTCACCCCGTAAGTATGAACTGGGGTCGCAAAAGACCCAGGCATATTCTGGATTTAAATTTTGCGTTCTACAAAGAATATATTTAATATAATAGTTTATTTCGCTATTCAGTATTCTTAGAAATTAGAAACTATTATGAGAGTAAAAGTGATAATAAATCAAAATAAAACAAATATTTGTAAAGTCTGGTTTACTATGCACTGTAAAAGTTAACATGAGTATTAAAAATATTAAAAAACTTATCCTTCATAACAGTTATCACAAACTGTTTTGAAATGAATATTTTTGTAAAAAAGTGACATTTTTCAAATTCAAAAGTAGTTTTGTAGCCAAAATTGTTTTTCAAAAGTATCATCTACCGCGCTTCGTTTCATTTTTCTCGCCTCCTCAGGTGCTAATAATTGCCTTGCTGAGCGTTTCGTCCTTTGAACAATATATTTAGATGATATACTCTTATTTATATATGCTTTTTTACAAGTTTCTCACCTAAGTTCCCCCCCCTCTTCCCCCAAAAAGAATTCTTCATCGATAAGGACTATCTTTTTCAACGATTTATTTATTTTACTGGGCAGTACAAGAGCATTATTTGCCTATATTTAGAAATTCTGTTAGATTCAAAAAACGCCCAGTGATTTATCTTCTTTATTTGCAGTATATATGGCTACCATTTTGTTCAGCGTATGTACAGATTCCTTAGTTTTGTTATAATCAATAATGATCTATGATTTTCTTTTGAAATGTTTTTCAACTTTTATATCTCTATGCAAAGTACTTTGGCTTATTGTTTCGGAGTGTTGCAATCATTGTAATATTTTTTCTGAGTAGCACTTGATTTAAATCGCAGGATATGAAGAATTTATTATAATATTATATCCACATGATAAATACAAAACCCCTCTCCATCATTGATAGTTTTCTGGGGTAGATCATGACTGTTTTCCTAATTATACCTCGATACCCTACATAGAACAATTATCTTTATCATACGGAATCCTGGATTTTGTACCTTACTTAGCAGGTAAGCATTGACTGGAAAGGCTTGGGAGTAATAAGTTACTCATCAATATTTATATTAATGTTCACATCTGGATTAAAATGATTTAATAATATCTCTACCTATTTATCCCACAGTTCTCTGTTCGTGGCAAATTTATCATTTGATCTTCTTTATCCTCAAATTGAACCACTCTAGCTATCCTGTTGAGTTGTTTTAGAGACATAATCACTCTAAACAAGTATCTCCCCTTATGGGGTATCAGAAACCCCTATACCGACAATATTAAATTGGCCATTTTCGATGTACCTTTTCTCAAAATCTGCTGTAGATGCATGCTTGGAATTTTTTGTGTAATTAAAGTATACCTATGTGATTATACTGAAATGAGCTTTTGAAAAATTTTGAATTTTAGAGTAATTTACAAAATATTTTGTTAGGCATAGTAAAATTTAGCACTTTTCTCACACAAAAAAAATTCTTAAATTTGTTTTTCCTAGTTTATCACAAAAAGCTCGTTTTAGTAAATGTTAGGAAATCTAATAAATAAGGCATAAAAATTTTAGTTACCTGGGAACGGTAGTTCCTGAGAAAAAGTACATCGAGTATAGAAAAATCACGTTTGGAGAAAAACGCGTTTTTATGTAAAAATCTTCATTTATCAAAGCATTCGATGAAACATTAAAACTAGATTTTTTACAGTTCTAGTTTTCATAGAGATCGAAGAATGGTATTTTTAGAAAGATACAAGTGTAGAGAATTTGAAAATGCACAAATCCGAAATCACAATTTTTTGAAGATTTTGGGGTTCCAACACCCCTTATATTCACCCCAGAGATTTATTGTTAATTCAGTTTTTATTCTGTATACACCTGCTAGCAGATAAAGGCCTATGCATGCATCCAAAACTGCAGTTGTAAGATATGTACAGGTTTTTAAATATACATGGCTTCCCTTTTACATTTGAATAATTTACTGTCAAAGTTTTCGGGGAATGAGGAAATTGTGAATAAAAATCAGTTCAAAAGTTCAGCAAGTGAATTCATCTTCACCTCGTGTTGTTCCAAACCGTGTAGGACCAGGGGTAAGATTCAGTATATGGCTGTATTGTATTTGGAAGTGATTCATTTAGCTAAGTTGTTTTTCCATCTTTTGTAATCATATTATTAGGAAATTCCTTTTCGTTCCTCTATTTTTTCATCAGATGGAGATGGATTGTCGACTGATATATGGTCCTCTTTCTCTGATACAACTTCATTCACGTCAGATCCATTTTCATCTTCTTGATAGTCCTCTAGCATTTTAAAATGCTACTTTCATGTAACGAACACAAAAAAGAGACATACAAAATCGTTCTTCTCGACAGAAATATTCAGACTGATTCTAAAAGACAAAACGTTTTACTTCTAACGGATCGAACACGCCAGACAAAACAATTTCCACTATGACTTGACTCCAAATGTCTCATGAATTCTTTGTCTCCCTTACATTCCATTCCTTCTCCTCCTCTACCCTCACATATGTAACTTCTTTGCAGCTGCATGTCACAAATAAAATCAAATCTTCGAATAATGAATATCATAACCACTAGATCTTTTGACAGTTATGAGGAGTGCCCGTTCTTGGGAATATGCAAAATCATTTTATTTCGAGGCATTGATGATTCAGAAAAGGTCCGTAAGAAGTACGTGTCATTTAATGGAAGTTTTACTATATTAACTGCATTTTTATAAAACTATATAAATACTGTTTTATTCTTGGGTCAAGGAGAGAGGGACATATTAAGGAGTTTTTGTTCTGCAGTAAAAGAAATGATTTGTAATTTAATTATGTGATTCAAGTCACGAAACTAAACGAAATTTTAACAAATATTAATTGAGATACAGATGTCGAAAAATACATATGACTCGAAAAGATTTTTAGGGTCTGTAAGATGTTTCTCCTTGCTTTCGCATGCCTTCGTAGTGTAACTGGAAGCATACGCGACGCGTATCCAGAGGTCCAGGTTTCGAGTCCCGGCGAGGGCCATTTTTCATGCCTCCAGCATAACATTTTTCCTGTCTCCAGCATAAAAAAATCCTAATGGCTCTACAGGTTAAGCCTTATTTCACTTAAGTTTAACGTCTATTTAATTTTCTCGGTCCACCAACCACCAAACAGCAAAGTCGCTGAACACTGGTAACCTGACTCGTCGAGTGCACTGCTGCAAGAGAGTTTTCCCATTTTCCCCATGTGTATCGTGGATAAGAGCCATTTTCCCTTAAAACGCCGGCCCACCAGCGGCCGAGCGGTAAAGTCGCTGAACACTGGTAGTTCGATCCGAGGTTCGAATCCCGCGAGCGGGCTGCCTGCATGGGTGCTTTCGTGGTTTTACCCATGTGTAACGTGTATACGAGCCAGTTTCCCTTAGAACGTCCTCCACGAAGGCATCCCTCCCCTTAGGCAGATAGCCCTCGAGGCTGTGCTATAATTAAATGCATCAACATCAACCTTTAAAACGCCATCAACGAAAACATCCCCTACCATAGGCAAATAGCCTTCGCGTGAGTTGCTTTGTCTTAATAAATTAATCTAACCTATTTAATGTTCCTAGTATTGTGTTCCAAGGCAATATTAATATACTTTCTCTGTGGTTAAAGTATTCAAATAGGAGGTAAGTAAAACAGCGTTTACCTGAATCATTGAGATACGTCAGTTGTTAATTTCCGGATTATCTAAAGTGTTCGAGGAAACTCTTCATATAACGTAAAAGATCAGGAGTTCAGAATCAGCTTTTTTAATTAGATTTAATATCTGCACAAGTTTTACAAAAACGTTACAACAAATATCAAAACTGGACATTCATTTTCTTAAACATTTATAAACTAACAAAAAGGTCATAGCTTGCATCACAACTCGTCGAGCACGCGCTGAAAACTTACACAATCTTTTCCTTTCAGTTCAGTCCGTTACGCACATGCATGCGAAAAACTGAATTCAAAGATGGAAACACTCCGTATCGAAACACCTAAAGCTGTGGACGAATTATCCTTCAGTCTTAGAATTCAAAAATATGAAGTAAATACAACAACCATATAACAAACTAAACGTTTATTTTCACTTCGGTTGAAATTTACGAAAGTAAAATAGTAACAAAACTGAATCGCTTCATCCGGGCTGAGAACTCAACAGTATCTTAAATAATTACATATTAAATAGTAGATTAGGAACTATCATTCCTGCTCTAAATTAAGTGTACTAACGAATATATACACTAGCAAAAAGCCAGAACTTACGGAAAGTTAATACAGCTAATAAAGCAGGTAAAATATAAGATTTACAATCGCTGCTGACTGAGCTATCAAATTCTTTCCTTTTAAAATTACATTCTCGCTCGCTATTTATACTCACTTACTTTGAATTTATGATACAGCTTAGGAGTATTAAAAAAGATTCAGCAATGGAACTAATATGTTAGTTAAAATAAACCAAATAATTTTTTTTAGTAAACTTAGTAGTGTCTATTTTTTATTAAGAACTAAAATAGTCTAACAGAAAGTATTTCTTGGGCTTATAAAACCAGCTAGCAATTTTGGCCTAACTCAAAAGTAAGAAATTAAAATTAAATTAAGTTAAATGTTAAGTTAGCCCGAAGGGTACACAGAAATGATTAACGAGAAAGTTGTTCAAACCTACACCCGCTATGACTAAAGAATCTAAAACTTTCCTTTTAAAAATACTGTCTTATTCTACCTCACATGAATACGCGCGAACTAAAATTAAGATTCTGGCACGAAAACGAAACGAGAGAATGAGAGTAAAGATATTTAACATAAAATAACTGATTATATAAATTAAATAAGCACTTTGCAAGTGTTATCTAAATTTAAAAGGCATGTGCAAAATAAGAAACGAGCTGATGTATCAATGCTTACTTACAAACTTCAGTTGGATCTCGACCATAGTGCTAACTACTTCCCTTTGGCTCACTAAATATTTTAAGACTGTAATGGATGTAATCTAATATAAGAGATAAGTTTCAAAGTATGATATATATCGATTATAGTTCCTATTCAAACCTTATCTGACCTTTCAATCTTGTTAACTATTAAATAATATTAAAGCATCTTTAATTAACAGTTATCTTAGATACCGGCTTTTATGCTGTTTTAACCATGAAAGATAAAAAAACATGAAAACCGAACTTTTTTTTTCCGTTTGGATATAATGATATTTACGGATAAACTTTACTGCTGATCAGGATACACTAATCATGACTAATTAATGGAAACAAATAGTGCACACCGATATTAATAAATAACATTTTCACTAACATAATAATCATTGCGGGTATGGCTAAGTACAACTAAGCGTGTCCTGGTGCAATTTGAAGCAGTGTTTCTTATTTGCTCTTTAAATGTGAAAGCTATTTTGAAACAAACATTGAGTGCTTTTTATAAAGATCTCTCGAATTTCTCTTACTCTTTTATTTGTATTTTATGGAAAAAACTATTACAATCTAATTTCGATCTCCATTGGCATCACTGTGTTTTATTAAGGCCATATACAGCGCTCCATAATTCAAACTAAATGCCTGCTTGACTTAATCCCTCAGCGAGGCGTTGGATGGCAAACATTTGTGACAGAGACGAACTGCCGTTCTATGATCTAGAGCCAGTTTGGAAACTAATAATGTTATTCTCTTGCTCTTGTAAACTTCGGACTATAACCGAAAAAAGCCATAAAACTAGGCGCCATTAAAGTTGCTTTTGCTAAAAGAACTATAAACTTTGATCATAAATGCGAAAGTTACGAGTTGTAAAGCGATAAATTGCCTCGCAGACCCTAGCATGAAATATTCATGTAATATGTGGCGGAATGAGACTTTGCACATAAACGTTTTCTTGAAGCGTATGTAAAATAAAAGGATAGGCCCCAAGGTAATTTCACGCTTGATTAGCCAAGCATTTTGATGTTACATCATCTGTAATAATGTATTTATCAAAACGCGTCACATTATGATGGCTCACAAGGAGGTAGTTTTGCAGACGACAAAACCAATACTGAGCATTCAGATTTATAGCCTTAGATACCTTGAACACTGAGCTCGTAATCATAAATATATGTAACATTCATTATATAGATAATTTCTTAGAGGTAAAGAATTTGTATGTTATTTCAATAAAACATATCTTTACAACAGAAATGCAAAACGATATGGTAGTAATCAGAAATAAGCCATACCAAATTAATGAAATTTAATACATTAAAATTACCATAAATCGCTAGAACAATAGTAATGAAACTTTCATTAACATTTTACATTTAAAGCACTTTACAACGTTATTAAGGGGTATCAGAAACCCCTATACCGACAATGTTAAATTGGCCATTTTCGATGTACCTTTTCTCAAAATCTGACGTAGATACAAGCTTGAAATTTTTTCTGCAATTAAAGTATACCTATCTGATTATACTGAAATGAGTGTTTGAAGCATTCTGAATTTTAGAGTAAATTACAGAATATTTTGTTAGGCATAGTAAAATTTAGCACTTTTCTCACACAAAAAAATGTAAAATTTTTTTTCTAAGTTTATTATAAAAAGCTCCTTTCAGTAAATATTAGGGAACCTAACAAATAAGCCATAAAACGTTTAGATACCTGTGAGCAGTAGTTCCTGAGAAAAGGTACACCGAGTATAAATAAATCACGTTTGGAGAAAAACGCGTTTTTATGTAAAAATCCTCATTGATCAAAGCAGTAGATGACAAATTAAAACTAGATTTTTTTACAGTTCTAATTTTCGTAGAGATTAAAGAATGGTATTTTTAGAAAGATAAAAGTGTAGAGAATTTGGAAATGCAAAAGTTCGAAATCACAATTTTTTGAAGATTTTCCCTTAAATTAATTAATCTGTTTAGTATTTTATTTCAGAACGATTCGAAAAAAAAAACATAGCAATTTTTAGCAGTATCTGCACTATCTCATTAAATTTTAATTCAAGTTAAGTCGCACTATTTTGGCTTTATGATAATGGCATTTTTTACTACGCAGACAATGAAAAATATTTCTGTTAGTGGCGCATTTTTACTGTAGAACTACATAAAATCTTTGTACATTTTCACTAACTGCATCACGTGACGAAATTAGTGTAACCGGAAAACTCATCGTTTTGACTTAACTGTGCATTAAATATAGTTATCCAAGTTATTTTTTTATTTCGCATTTCCAAAACCATATTTAGTGTAATAAGGTTTTAATGATAGAAATTTGCCAGCTAAATGAATTTCAGAAAATTTCGGTTATAGTTTTGTAAGATGACTTTTCTAGTAAAACTTCTTCAGATTTGTATTTCATATACGTATTTTTAAAGTGTGACATTTTAACACGAAATTATTTCTTTCCTATCAGTGAAACAATTTTTCGAACTCTTAAAATCTCTTGAACTATTATAGTTTATCATAAACAGAATCAGTAAAAAGTGCATTTCGACTTTATCGCGTTTCAGCTAGAATATACAAAACGCACTTCTTCAACGACAATGATTGTGAATGCGATTTATTTTTACAACGTCATGCTTTTACCTTTAGCATTTTAAAGAATGTGAGCATTTTAAAATGTTATACTGTTTAATAGCTCAATTTTTTTTGGAAGTTCGCTTTTTTCGAAAATTAAAAAATGCTCTTTGTTAATCGCTTCAAACATTTTTTCTACCAAATTATTTCAAACAGTGTTATTTTCAAGATATTTCATAGTTGAATATCTATAAGATATTTGAAATGTGTAAAATTTCTATCTCTCCAAATCTGTTAAAGTAATAGAACGTTACGTTGTATATTCGTGTTTTCTGTTTGCAGAATGAAGCTACTAAGTTTAAAGAACTGTTTCAGACGCAGAATATCATAGGAAAAATACCATAGTAATACATTTATTTTGACAATATTTAAGCTACGTTTCGCTCTTGGGCAGAATATTTTATGGAGAACACTATATACCACTTGTGTGGCAACCTTTTCAGTTGTTTATTTAACTCCATCGGAACTTGTGCTTCTTTCACGAATGTCGAAACCCTGTGAAAGGTTTTAGTGATACCAAAAAAAGCTTTCTAAGCTATCTAAACTTATGTTTGAATGGCGCTTGTACTTTAAAGAATGAAATGCTAAAATAAAAGCATTTCCAGCCTATGACTCAGCAGGTGAATAACCCAGAAGGCAAATGTACAACATTACTTTCATATTTATTTTGTTCTTCATGCATCTTTCAACATTATATCGGGAGTTATACAGAAAGTGCCCTATTTTGCTCACTTACTTTGTTTTTGTCTTATTGGCGTAATTTTTAAAATTAATTGGAAAAAAATCTTTTAAAAAATGCTACATTTCAAAATCAATTTTCAAATTAAGGCTTATAAATAGCATCTCAATTTTTAAATGATTAAAAGAATATTATTTTTTTGATTTTAATTGAGATAACATTAGGGGGTTTAACGCTAATATTGTTTCTATTTTAAAATCCAGCCATTCGTACTTAAAGATATCTAAAACAAAAGTATAATGATCTTACGCTGCATTAAAGAAAGTGTTTTATTGGAAAGGCTAAGGTTTCTCAGAGCACTAGAGAAAGTTCTTCTCAGCCCTTCTTTTTCTTTTAAAAACGTACCTATAGTGGTCGTACAATCTACAGGCTGAAGAAACAGTTTCAGCAGTAGAGGTAGAAGAATTTCGTAATACACAATTAAACATTTTATATTGTCTTTGTAGAGCGAAAGGCTCATTAAATAAAATGTTCGTTACATTTTAAGGAAAGAAACACGAAATGTCCCTCATTTTTGAGTCCAAATTTTGCAGATATTTTAGCAATTAATAGTTTCATTCAGTCACAAAATCAATAACGATTGCTATTTTACCCTGCAAAATCCATTAATCGCCAAAACGAACAACCGTTGTTTCAAACTATCTTCCTAAATTCGCTGAAATATTATTGACAATGATAAGTAATAAGCATTGTAAAATTAAAGTCAATAAATTCGTTCTCAAATAACATCCCGAAGTTTGCATCTAAAGGTACAGAATTTTCCTCATTCAAAATATAAAACATAATTACTAATTAATTTACTGACTGGACTTTCTTGTCTATGAAGAACAACTGAGCTAGATCCTTTACTTTGTATAACTGTTTCACCCTTAGTGTTAAAATCATCTTCTTAAAACTGGTTATTTAATTTTGACAAATTCTGTAAATGAAAGCACATATCAAAGATTGTACTTACGAAAGTACACCTAAACTACCATTTTCGAATGCTCTAAGAAAAATTAAAAGAGGACAAAAATATTATTATAATTAATTTTTGCAATTTAAGCAAATTAATTGAACTTTAAGCCAATGATTGCATTGCAATACTTACTGTTTTAAACGCAAATACATTTTTTCTGAGTATTGAAGAAATAAAAGCTTAATGCATAGCATCATAACTTATAAACTTCTTGTCTTAATAAGTTGAAAGCGACTATTATATAATACCCCTATTTAGAAATTATAAAATTTTCTCTGAACTAACCGTACTAAGTTTGATCTGACAGGTAGGTACTGAAAGGTAGGTAATAGGTAAGGTACTGAAATAGGTAAAACTAGGTAAGAGAAATGAATATAATATATCTATATATGTATAGATATAGATAAGCAAAGAACTACAAAAGGTTGTTGTGATAAGTAGTTCATCTTATTATTACCTGCCAATTATTCATGAATTTTTCTTTTTTGCATTAAAACTTCGCCTTATTTTCGATTCTAGTCTAGACTGTACAGAAAATTAAAAAAAATTTCAAATAGTAGAGCAGCTTTAGAAGCCCGGTGGCACAGTGGCTAGCATAGGTCCTAGCTTCGATCTCCGGGCTGGGCAAGGTTGACTCAACATTTCATACCTAAAGTGGGTCGATAAAATAAGCGCCAAGTTCTCTTGGGGACTAAACACTGGAGGTCCTGCGACAAGCTGACCACTTTTCCAGGCTAAGATGCACATGCACCCCAGAGCCCACGGTCTAGAAATCAGATCGGCCATTGGTTTCTATGGGCTGTTTGTACAGCTGAGTTTAGTTTAGAGCAGTTTTACTTAAATTCTCTTTTTAGTTAAGTCCACTTTACTACTGCCTAAAACAAGGGCTGACTTCCGTTTTCTGTTAATGTTAGAAGTTAGGAAATAATTAGCTATGGGTCACAAGAGAATAAATTTTGTAATTATCTTTGCAACATGTCACAATCTTTAAAACTGGACAGTTAATTCACCAATATTTCGGAATGGCTGCAGTTGGGTTCGAAACATTTCCCAAACGTACTGTATTGGCGAAAGGGCTGGTGACCTGGTAGACCACGGGAGTACGTCATATCCTTGAAGACATTCTTGACATTCTTGATTCGCGCAGTATGCGGACTAACTTTTTTTTTTTTTTGCAGATAAATGGCACCTGGGTGACTTGATAGCATAAGCAGTACAACCGGGGTTAAAATTTCGTCCACATAACTGCGAGTCATCATAGTGCTTTGAAGGACGACTAGAGGTGATCGACCAATCGCTCCCCACACTGTCACAGCTTGTGTAATCCCCATATGCAGCTCGACAACAAATGCCGGATTCCCACGCAAGTGCGTTGGTCATCAGCACTGAGACTGAATCTGAATTCAGCGCTGAAGATCACACGTCTCCAGTCGATCACACTTCAGGTTGTCCGAGTTCTTCAAAAATACAGTCTACACTGCCTATGATGTGGGGTCAGTGGTAGGCGTCTTAACGGACGTCGGTAGCATATATCTGCTTCGGCCAGTCTCTCCGAATAGTTTTCTTTGATACCACCGGATACCTGAAAGGTGATAAATGGCGTCGAATCGATGCCAGCATTGTTGGTGCGGAAGTGGCCGCTCTTATAATTGCGCGATCCTCGCGCTCATTTGTGTTTCTGAGACGACCTGATTCTCCGCGATGATTAACTATCTCTTCGGTGATCCATTGTCGACAACACGGAGCAACTACCATATCACTCCGAGTGATGTTTCGGTCGATACGTCTGTTCGACCAACCTACTTCTTTGATGCCTACTATACGCCCCTTCTCAAAGTCCGACAAATGTTCGTACTTCCGCCGTTTACGTCTCAGAGGCATCTCTAGTGAAATTACCGTCCATTTAAGTAGACAGATTTGTTTGAATAGTGCTACGGCACAAGCAGTCGTGCTTTTAAACTCTCCCAGCTGCGCATCTCATATGAGCATAACGGGCTTACCCTTGTCTCACTTGCGTCGAAATTTAAATCATTTGCATATCTCTTATCAGACTAATTCCTACCGAGTTTCGTGATTGTGGCTCGATTTCTTCTGGGTGCATATATTGTTTGTGAGAGAGTGTAATTATAAAAAGTAAAACAAAATATCAAAATACTCTTAAAACAACTGAAAATACGAAAAATTGTTTTGGTCAAAATGACCGCTTCCATAACCATAATATTAAATCAAGGGACCCAGGTGCCCTACAAATCTGTGGGTCACTGGTAACCTTCGCGTTTATTTACGGTTATTAGAATTAACAAAGTTTACTATGTAGAGCAGTACAGATAGCATAGATACATTGTTAACATTAAATGAAAGCGGAAGTCATCGTTTGACGTAACCCGTAACCAAAGGATGATCGCCATCAAGCCCATGATGACAGATGACAGTCAAAGCAATTTAATCACTGCTGTCTTGTAAGTTTTTAGACATCAATATAGGGCAGTGCAATGACAGCATTTACTAAATCAATGGATGATATGTATTCAGTAAAGGAAGTGTCTGCTTCCTTACCACATGCGTTCTTGGTGCAATTGGAAGCAATCTCCGGTTAACAGTTGGGAGGGCCGGAGTTCGAATCTCAGCAAGGGCATTAGGATTCCTCTTATTTCCTACTATGATAAGTACTAATGTAACACTACGGAATTTTATAAGGCCATTTTTAATGACAGAGTATTTTCAGAGTATTGCTCAATGGAGATGAACACAACTTTTTAAAGAAACGTTCGATGTTTGATGCAGTGGATTTTCTTGTTGAGCCTCGGTATGAAGGTAGAAGGTTACGTCTATAAATGTAAAACGAAAGGCCTCGATGAAAATATTTCTGTTGTCCAAGCTCTAAAAGTATAAATAAAGGAATGTACGGAATTGTCGGAGGAGAAAGACAACTATTAATGAACCCCTTAGGATATTAACAGTCCAAGACATTTTTTTAACACTACAACTCAAAAATAGCTAACGGACATAAAAACAAGGTAATGAAGTTTAAAGTGAATTAGAAAAAAATTATCCCGGCAGGGCATCGGATGAGTTAGTTGTTGCACGATATTGTAAATAAATTAAGTTCAAACAAAATGACCTCATAACTTCAGGAAATATTTGTCGTATTAAGACACATGGGAAACTCTCCAGAGTGAATCATAAAATCAGCCAAAACAACAACGTTCTCGTTTGCGTAGATTTTAGTTAAAGAGGCTATCGATTTCGAAGGCAAACATGTACAGATCTATCTCCATCGGAGCAACGAAATCTGGAGATTATTCTCAGATTACTTTACGTCTGGTAAAGAGAAATCTGAATGTGTTTGTCCTCGAAATAGATTGAGTCTTGACTAAAATCTGAGCTAAACACAGCTTTGCCTAATTTTATGATTTACGATATTGTTTGAGACAATACAGTTCTCAAAAAAGGAGTTTTTTCCACCAAGAAAACTGAAAAGCGATATAAATGTTTTTATTATTTTAATTAAAACGTGTTTTAAGCTAACTTTAATGTCTAAATTTAACAGTAACCATGAACTGATTATAAATGTAGTGGGATCGTTTTTGAAGTAGTACATGTATTTTCCAGTTATAAGTATATTAATTACTTATAACTCGACAATATTGTGAATTCAGTGTATTATATAAATTAGTATACACTTCCAGATTTGAGTATACTATGTCATCCAATTCGCACAATAAAAGGTTTCATACACGTTAAGTATAAACGTCTGAAATTCATCAAAATTATCTAATCTTCTAGGTTATATGCAATATTTTTGGAACCCTTTGAGTCTAGAAAAGGTTTGGAAACTTTTCACGTCATATCAACATAAAAAAATGCATGAAAATCATTACTCCTGTGAAAACTATTTTCAGGTCATATTGCATGATAATTGTTTAGGAAGGTATCATTTCTAATGCAACAAATATATTTGATTCGTATTCGTCATTAGGAAACAACTATTCTTTATCCATTCGGTTATGAGGAATTTCTAATTTTGACATATGGAGAAATGTATGTGCTTTAAGTTTCACGCTGCAGAAAAAGGGCTTTCTTGTAAATGCAATTTCGCAGTTCCACTTATTACAATTCATAAATCATTCACTGGACATCTGTACGAATGACTGCATGCAATGAAGATTTGCTTAAATGTAACATACATTGTAACAACAGTAAGAGTAACAAACAAACAATCGTAACAACAGTTGCAAATCGATTCATCACATTTGAAAAGTTTAATTTTATTGCTTGGGTGATTTAAAATACGTTAGCCAGTTATGTCCTTCGTTTTGAAAATTATCAGCCAACTTCAAAGTAAACATTTTGTTTCATAAGTAATAACTGATGAGTAAAATATTTAATACATCGATAGCAATCTCTTGAGAATCCATCTGTGATATTAAAAGGCAATTTCTGAGGCATTTTCCTCTGTAAGAAACGTTTTACTGTTTCGTTAAAGCTCCCTTTTCAACCCTCCCCAAAGAAAAAAAGAAACTGCCGAAACAAACAGTACGAAATAACAGTTTAAAATTTCATTTCGTTATATTTTGCGTAAAGTAATTACATTTTCCCAAATCCGACCGGTTTTAAACGTAACTTTTATGATTAAGCTTCAACGATGCTTCCTTATCGGGAAAGAGTTTTTAAAACCCTTGGGCTTTCTCCAGCTCCTCCAACACAGATTTCTATTGATCCAGACAGCTGTTTGGAACAGCTTAAAAAAGAATTGATGACGGTCAATTTTTTTTTTCATTTGCATAAAAATGAGGACCGTTTTCGAGACTCTGCTACTGTGATTTGCCAATCTCAAATCCGAGGAATTCATATTTATTCCTCAGCTTAAGCTATGAACTTAGCATTTTTTCGGCCATGCTTCAGAAGCTTTCTAGTTTGGAAGTTTGAAATATTTTCATCTCCATTTTGACTAGTAGGAAATGTCAAAAGGAAACTGGTAGTTTAAAGATATGCAACAAAAATTTAAACAGATCTGTTTGAGATGTTCTTTCTTCCGTTATGAATAAAACTGCAGTTGTATAACCAGCAACAAATGTATCAATGAGGAGAAACCAAATAAAAGGAAACAGAAACGAAAGGTAGAATGTGTATAGTAACTGCACCACTCCAACTTAAATTTTCTAGCTGTTTTTAAAATTAACGATATTAAGCAAATTTCACTTCTTTATAATAATTAATATAATATATCATTAAACGGTCTGGCGACTTAAGCACGCCTGTCTGATTTTTGCTCGCGCAAGTGGCTAGATAAAAAAATAATTCTAAAATTTCGTCCCATTAATAGATTTTTTGTCATCTTTTTAAAAAAGGATGGAATGTTGTTTGCAAAGAAAATAATTTTTTAATTTGTGATTTTTTTCGACATATAATTTTTACTAGGCCTAGTTAAAATGCATATTTAAGACTTTAAAAATATCAGCACCCTATTGAATTCAATCACTGAGTAATTTAATCGATAATAACGAGCTTTGTAGCTTGTTTTCCCAGTATCCTACGGTTTCTCTCTTTCAGATGTATAGAAACTAAACACCACAGGTTAAAGAAAACTGCATTTTAATTACAGAAGTACTATCAGTAATTTAAAATTGCAGAATCCTGCATGTTTCAAAGCTGTTGTACTACTACTACCTGTAAAAACTACTACTACTACCGTACTACTAAAGATACTACCTGTTTCAAGGTTGTGTGTTGTTCGGAAACTAATAACTAAATTCTGCAGAGAAATTTTATTTAAAACTAACTTTATTAAAAACTAACTAACTTAAACTTTATACTAAAATTTTTATTTGATAACAAATTAAAGTAACTTCGTTACTTAGTGCAGGATGCAGCTGACACTAATGAGAACGATAGGTGTTCTCTTAGCATTGGAGACATAAATGAATTCAAATGAATATTTCAAAGCTAAAAAATATGAAATTTACACAAATACTAGTGGGTAAGTTAAAATGCAATACTCTTTGCTGAATTCGCTAAGGAAGTTTTCCGAATGGATAGTCAGCTCCAATTAGAGACAGATCCGGAACATACATTTCCAGAAAAGTGTTCCACTCAGTATAGCATGCACCGCTGAGATGAGCTTCGTGACAAGCATTCATTCCTCACCTTCGAAATACCTCTAACTTTATATTAATTTCCTCTATTGCTTTACTATAACAAATACAACGTGGTTAAATATTATACACAAAAAGAAAATAATTCATAAAGTCGTAACGATGAGAATTGAAATAGGATTTAGAGACATTAGGTATTTTTTGGAGGCAGAAAAGATGAAAAATGAGCAAACGCCTTCGCCGGGAATCGAACCACGGATCTCTGGAATACCGGCCCAGTGTGCTGATCACTACACCACGAAGGCACGCTAGGAAGGCGGGAGAAATACCTTATATACGCCCAGTTTTAAAGGGCGACTAGGCTTTTTAGGGGACCCAATCGCCAAATCTTGGGTGAGGAGAATCATCATCCAACACACTTTCAGTTCGGTAGCCTTTGTAGAGACATTAGGATTTTTTGCGGAAGCAGGCAAGATAAAAAATTAGCAACAGCCTTCGCCGAAAACCGAACCACGGACCTCTGGAATACCAGCCCAGCGTGCAGAACCACTACACCACGAAGGCACGCTAGGAAGGTGGGAGAAATACATAGATTGAAAAAAAAGGGTTTAGCTAAAATAAAACTGTTAATCGATAACATAATAAAAAAATAAGGTTTTATGAAATAAGATTTATTTAAAATTCATAAAATAATTACAACAAAAGAAAAAAAAAACTATTTATTACATATCTGTAATTTAACGGAAACAAATTAAAAAAAATCCATGTACAATTTTATATTACGAATAATAAAAGCATGAGGTTCCCTTGATAAATTAAAAAAGATAATGGCTTATGCATTTGACAATGCAATATGATTTTTTTCATTTTTATGGTGGCCACGCGTTTATTATTCATGATATAAATTTGTAGATGAATTTTGTTAAGGGAATTATTTAATCTCTTGTTCCCACTACATTATGTGATAAATTATTTTTCTCCTGTTAATTCATAAGTTATTTGATAAGTTTTTAATAAAAGCTTATTTCATAATAAATTTTTACGCATTTATTTTGTTAATTTTCTCTCTTTTAGTCTGAATTTCACAATGTCAATCAAATTAATAATAGAAAAAACATTTTGGTGATGAATACCGTTTTTATTACTTCCAACATTTTTTTATCCCTTACAACCTTACAAAAATGCGAAGAAAATTATGTATTTTGATCTTAGGCTACCTTGGGTAGCGTGTTCGCACCCTCTCCGTTTCAGTTAATGCATTATTATCCAGATTTTCAGTTTTATTTAATTCAAAAGAGGCTCATATGCATACTTAAACCAGCGGTCTCAAACTGGAGGCCCTCCAAGCAATGTTATGCGGCCAGGCGAATACATTTCCAATTTTGTATTTGCTGCAAATGTTTTAGGACATTTTAAGTCTTAAGACATTTTTAAGACATTTTAAGTCTGAGTTATATTGTTTTCATTTTCACTAAAAACGTACATGAATAACACACAAATATGAAAATATGTCTAATTAATTAACAATATAATAAAAATCTTATTTGAAGATTTGATAATTTTTAATTGTACTTATCAAAAAATATACAAGCTCTGTTACAAAATTTTGCGCTAAGAATAATTGCTTCATTTGGGAATACATTTAAATGAGAACAGTTTTTGTTTCATATTTGTAAATCAATAAGGAAAGAGTTCGATAGACTGATAAGCATATACAATCAATGACGTAAGTAATTTTAATTTCTAGTAATTTCTTTGGAAGGATACACAATTTATCAGAATTGAAACGCCATCAAGCATCAAGTTATCTTAAAGAAATAAAGAACTTTATAATTATTTACATACAAACATATTTTTTATCTATGCACGAATGAAAGACTTAAATAAGAGAAAGAGATTAGGTTTTTATTATTTATTCTCAAGTTTAGCCTCAACTTTTGTTTAAAACAATTTATTTATTTTTAATTAAAATTAAAGTAAGCTATTAATGGTTAATTAAATACGTTAGAATTATTTGAAAGAAATGTCAGTCTGTGATTGGAGTTCTCAAGCGGTGGGAACTTCCCTCTAGCAGAGAATTTCACAGTTTTAGAGAAGAATTGTAATCAATCTTTTAGTTACCTGATAATTGTTTAGTTTCTGTTAATGAATATTAAAAAAAACTACTTTTATTTAAGTTTTGGTACTTATCAAAATTTTTGTACTTTTCTTATTAATAAATGTATAATTAAGTTTCGAGATTTGGGAGGGGGTAGATGATCGTCTAACAATGGGGAAAGAAATGCATGGAGCAAAAATGATTGAGAATCACTGGTCTAAGAATTTAATATTTGGCTGTCAGTATATTTGTATTACAAAGCATAACAACAAAATGTTTTACAAGCACCACACTTCAGATTCCAGGCAGAAAATAAATGTAAATTTGAATGTTTTTTCTTTGCTGTATTAAAATCTTGTTAATGTATTTCTGTCGCATCAGCTGTTTTTAGATCGTGCATTCAGCTCGCATGTAGTTTGACTTTGAGACTACTCATTTAGACACTAGCACGTTTTCTAAGCATCATCATGAAATACAATGTTTTAATTTAATGTAAAAATTTGGCTTTTAAGTGAAATTACTCTCTCAACCTTGATTTCAGTTACAATACAAAGAAGCTCCAGACTGAAGTTGAGTATGAACGATCGGATAAAAAAAAATAAATGAGAATTATAAGTAATTGAAAGGAAATACGTTTACTTTGACTTTTTGAAGATAGTAAATCATTTAATATGAGAAGTTGAGTTACAACAGATAAATTTTTGCTTTTAATGATAATAAAAAGGTACGCCAAACTGTGCTTTCAAGCATATTAAAAAATGTGTTAACTATTGTAACATTATTGTCGAAGACCGGATGTAAAATCACTCTTGCAAACGAATTTCTTTACGTGATACTGGAGAATGTAAAGCAAATTTAAAAGCCAAGAACCAAAAGTACAAAATCCTTCATCTTATGAAGAATATGATACATAGGAGCTACTCTCACTAATATAATGGAATTATCACATATAATGACTCAACGCATGATGCTAGAAAAAACGTTTCCGAGAAACGAACTTCTGCCACTAAATGTTCGGCTAATCTTTGGAATATGGTAACAGTAATTTGGCGACATTTTGGTAAGGCGATAAAGGTTACTAGCTAGGACTTGAGCAGTGTACATGGATAAAGTCAAGAGTGTGTGCAATGCCATTTTTGTGCAATTCTGAGATATTTTTTTTAAGTGAAAATAGGTCGACGTGTACATGGATGATACCGTGTATGTGCAATTCTTAAAAACGCGGCAAGCGGTGGGCGATTCTGCACTTTGTCCCAATTTCGCACCTAATCTTCGTCATGATTAAGCACTTTTGTTCCATAAAAGTTCTAGCATAATTTAAGCGTAATAGCGTAATTCGGTTAGTAGATTAACTGAAAAAAAAATGTTGAGTAAAAAAAAAAAAAAATGCCTTTACTTCGTGAAAACAAAATGGCGTTCAAACAAAAACTAGCAGGTTGCTGTAGCAGGTTTGGTCGCCAAATTTTCGCCAAGTTACCTAAGATTAACCAAATGTTCTTAACCGACGTATGTTTCGCTGGAACCGCTGTACCGACTAGCTGCTACTAAGTATATTTGGAATAGAAATGAAAATGTTGCCCTTAAAGGTGTGCCCCTCGTTTAATTTTCCCCAAAGAAGTTGTTTTTCGAGTAACTCAACCAATCAGATATCTCGAAAGAGAAAATTCGAGGAAATGTTTCTTTCGATACGCTGTACAGAGTAAGCAATAGATGTGATACAGATCTACATAGCCTCATCGCCATCCCATCCAAACATGCCTCATGCACGACAAAAGATCATACTCTACAGTAAATTAATTCTTTATTTATTTATAATTTTTTTACTTATAAGGCACTGTATTTAAAATGCATTATTTATTTGTTCAAGTATTTTTAATAGTTTAATTGGTAATATTTACAGCTCTTATATATCATTAGGAGCATTCTTATATATCATTAGCTCTCAAAATATCATTAGGAGATATGTGTAGCGAACGCAAATACAATTTAAGAACGAATTCGCTAATATATATATACACTGCGAAAAAAATATGGAACAGTTCTATATCTCCTGTTCTACTGGGACGATTGGCAAAATTCAAATTGCGTTTTTCATGTTTCGAAAGCGCGACTAAGGATATGTATTAAATTTATATATAGCGTTATTCTAATGCAAGTATTTTGACACAAAATCGGACTTTTTCTGAAATGACATGCCCCTTTTTTCTATATTTCGATTCTACGACCCAAAGTATTCCAAACTGCCAAGTTTTGTAAAAATCGCACGAGTAGTTATCAAACAATTAGCTCTCAAAATTTTAGCTCCTCAATGTTAGTTGAATTTGATGTATATTTATTAATTACTTTTTTTAATTAAACTTATTTGATTCTTCCTTTCATATTTTCGAAATTTAGGTTCATTCTAAATAAAATTCGCCTACTTTTTATGATATATTCTTAAAATTTCTGTTTTAAAATAATTTTTTATACATTTTTCGAAAAACATTTTGAAATATAACCTATAAAAATTTTGCATCATCTTAAAGATTTAGATGTATTTCTAAGCATACCTGCAAAAAATTAGAGATTTTTTATTCAAAGATTCCTAAGATATACGGGAATTAACATTTTCGCGCGTTTTGAAATTTGGCGTATTTATTATGAGCAATAATAACTAAAATGTGGTTTACGAACTTTGTTAAAATATAAACGATGACTTTTTTTTTCCCGCTCGTGGACAATGAAGATAAAGTAAAGGAAAATAGTTTGCTATAAATTAAAATGTTAGTTCACCAAATGAATTATTCTTGGGCCAAACTGAAAAAAAATTAAATAAATTTTTAAATTTCTCCATAAATTACTCACCAAAAATTACGAAATTTAATATCTAGGCATAATTTGAGTCGTAGAATCGAAATATGGAAAAAAAATTATATGTTACTTCAGAAAAAGTCCGATTTTGTATCAAAATAACTATGTTAGAATAAATCTCTCTCTATATATATATCTAATATATATCCTAAGTCGCACTTTCGAAACATGGAAAACACAATTTTAATTTCGTAAATCGGCCCAGTATAACGGAAGATTTAAAACTGTCTCTTTTTGGGGGGCAGTGTGTAAAGACATTAGGACTTTTGGCAAGCAAGAGAGATGAAAAATTAGCAAACGCCTTCGCCGGGAATCGAACCATGTACCTCTGGAATACCGGCCCAGCTTGCAGATCACTACACCTCGAAAGCACGCTAGGAAGGTGGAAGAAATACCTTATAAATGTACATACATATTAGCAGATAAAATCCGGGTTTCAAATCCATGGATAGCGTCAAGAAATTCTGATGACGGTTTTACACATTATAAAAGTATATATATATTTTTTTTACTTTAGCGAATATCAAGTTTTCATGTTTTATATGCGCAATTTTCAAAATATCTGAAAGTCGAAAGTAGCGATATGTAGTCTCATTTATAAGTTATAGGCAGTCTTATTTATATATATCCCACCCACAAGGATAAACGTATTTTTGTAGCAACCATTTCCTTCTTGGGAATTCAAGTTCTTAGAAAAGAAAGGAAGGCGCAAGCTTTCCATGTAGCGCCACTCGTGGTTTTACTAGCATTTCTTTTTTTGGGTCTACCCTTTACCTATTAAGGTTCTGGGAAAGGAAATGATGAGTATTTTTCTTTGGTGTCTTCCAACTGAAACATTGATCAGACCCCAAACCCTTAATCAAAATTCGCGCAGCTAGTACTCTACGGTTTCCTCCAGGTTTGCGGAGTTATGTTATATTTTAAAAGGTATTGCAATGCTATTAATTATTGCAAATTAGTTATTTTTCTTAAATCCTCATTTTGGTTCAGGCGATAACTTACCTTGACGCTGAGGTAGCTAGCATTTGTCATAGGCTCAAGATCCCCTGGCCAAAGCGTATTTAAGAACTATAAGGATGCAAAGAAATTACGGAAGAAATAATATATGCAAGTCCCCTGTTTGCTTGCATCTTCAAGGTACGAGGTTGGAGTTCGCTTGCCGAAGCAGATATAAGCTCTGTAGCCAAAACTTTAGGACACTGAGACACATATGAAGAACATATTCAGGACACGCGTGAAACTGTTAAAACGGATATTTAGGATATATATGAAATTTGCTATAACAAAAGAATGAATTTTTGTCTAAATCACTTTTCTTTGGTTTCAAAATTCATTTTTAATAATTTTCGAAATGTTTAATCATTTGCGTAAGCGTAATCGGAGTAATTATTATTTGAGACTCTGAGAATACTTTAAGTATCTTTTTAAAAGACTGATAATCTTAGTTGTCAGTGTTTAAAAAGTCATGATTAAAGCAAATATGATTCAGTGTTTAAAAAAGTGGTGATTAAAGCAAATATGATTCAGTGTTTAAAAAAGTCATGATTAAAGCAAATATGATTCAGTGTTTAAAAAACTCATGATTAAAGCAAATATGATTCAGCTAGGAAATAGATTATATAATTTTTTTTAAGATCCGAATAGTATATCTGTTAAAATATTTAAATGACATATGAATATTTGCAGTTGAAGAAAGCTATAGTCATATTATACCTGAAGCCAAGTTGTTCCGTATATTAGTAAGCTATCAAGAAATAAATCTGTTTATTTTGTCATTTATGTTTTGTACTCAATCCTCAGACATACTTTTTTTTTAACTGTTCTTATCAAACAGACATCTATAAATCTCTTTAGACATTTGTAAGTTTGCGTATTAGGTAGTAATAGGCGAGCACATCAAAGATACATAGCGAAGGCAAAATAATCATAGTAATACAAATATTTAGTTTCATGAGACAAACGAAAAACTTTCAAGTTTCCCGAAATATTGAAAGAAGAAGTGTAATATAAAAACCCATCAGAAATTTTGCTATTTCATCTTTCTTTTCCATTCATATACAGCCAAAATAAATCTAAGCTAAAAAAGTTAGGAAACGCTAGTACTAAAGAATTGCATCCGCTGCGGAAGAACCCTTTTGATAGCAATCCACTTTCCAAGTAAGAAACAAGGAAGAAGATCCTTGGTCATCTTCGACACAAACCCTTGACAACGTAGGGGGAAGGGCACAGAACAAAAGTAAATATAAATGACGAGGAAGTCTCAAAAATTGGAACCAGCACGTTTATTTTTCCTTTTCGGGGTGTAGTATTTTTCATTCCCTTTTATTTGTTGCTTTTCCTAGTAATTTCAGCGTGTTTTTCTGATGCTCTAAGAATGAGTGAAGTTTCCCAATTTTTTTCCCTTATTCTGTTTCTCTTTGCTTTCTCAAATTCCCTTTGGGCTACAATCAATATTTGAAACGCCACACTTTGGAGTTTTTGAGATTTGCTTTTCGGATTTTTAAGGTGAAATCTTTGGATTTATTGTTATGTTTGAAGTTTTTTTTCCAGCCTAGAATTTTTGACAACAAAATTCAAAAGGAGTATCAGAAGTTCAAAAGGAGTATCAGAACGATTTGCAGGTGGGAGTTGAAAAAGCGAAAAGAAATTCTGCCTCGACCAACATGATTTTAACGTTTCGAACCTTCGTCCAGCAGGAAGAATCTGCTTTAGATATTCTCCTGCCATGTAATATTATAATTTAGGTCTCAATAAAAGCTGATAGCATACTCGAGTATTACAAAGCATGCAAACCTTAAATTTGACATGCCCCAAAATAGAGATAAGATCGGAAAATTTCATAAACGCAATGTGAACCAATAAAAGTGTAAATGAAAAGAGAAGTTTCGATATTATTTTAAATATATACTATAATACGTTATTAAGTCTTTCAAGTTCAGTACGCCATTGGAATAATTCCCTTTCTGTTCACTTAAGTAGCTTCTACTATGCAAAATTTACTACCGTTTTTCGTACAATTTATAGCTTTATATTTTCCCCGGAATTTTTTTAGTAAAACACAGTATTATGCGAAATTTGAAAGCAGGTTAAATGCAAGTCGATTTGCATTATTTAAGTGTTTTATAAAATTTTTCTATCATGTTCTTACTCAGTAAAACAAAGTATTTATCAAACAATATTTACAAAAAACGAGATAGGAATTTTTAACACTTTATAGATGCCTAGGGAATTCAATTTATGGAGTTCTTTCATACAATTTTCAATCCATTTAACTACTTACGTAAACTTTCGCTTTAGTCTGATTGTAATTTTCATGATGATTAGTGTCACTAAATATTTCGGATACAATATTTTCAAAGATATAATTCAATAGTCTGAAAGAAAATATAAATTTTGCTTACGCAATCCAATATCTTTCCACATAAAATTGCCTTCACATTAGTCAGTATGGATACAAAAATCAACCATAACGGCTAACATAACATTAGATTTAAGTATAGTTAATGATCATACGGTAGATATCAGTCCGTATGATTGAGGAGTTTGCAAATGAACTCAGTGTTACTTTTGAATCAATGTTAACTAAATGTTTCATAGAGAGTTACATCGATATAACTGATAACTCCGATTAATTCACACATCATAAGGTTTTGGAAGCTCTGTTTATTTTATGGCATGTCTAAGATACTGTTGAGTTTTTTGTTTTTTACATTATCTTTGTCGAATTAAAAATATTTTTCTTTAAAAGAAGTATTCCTTCCCTCCCTTTTTTCCTAAGTTACATTCTTCTCTTTTATGGAATGTGTTTCTAAATTACTAAACAAATCCTAAAAGGATTTTTTTACGGTAAATGGCGAAGCATTGAAGCTTAGGGTAGCTTCAAAGGTTATTTTGATCACTTAAGGAAAATTGTGCAACGGTATCGTGTTTTCACTCTTTTACGTCAAACAAAGCAGGCGATAAATGCCGACGAAACAATTGACGATGTGATATTAAATACACCATTTTTGTTCCCTCTTTCTTCCGGCGTTTCTGATTATCTCAATCAACGATGCACAAAGCTAGAAGAAATTTTTTTGAGAAAAGAATTCATACAGCATTGGTTTAAACGGGAGGGATCCTAGCCGAAACAGTTCCTCTGGAAGCGATATCCGGGCTATCTAGTATCCTTCGGTATAATAGGTATACCGAAGTGTCTTGGTGTGAATCCGGTAAAAGACACGGGTGTTTGTAAGCGCGTAATGTCTGTGCCACAAGGGGCTACTCAACACTCACGGCTAGCCAATATCCTCTGGAGAGGTTGGTATTAATTACAGAAGTCCTTATCCTAGACTTATGTGAAGATAATAAAATAGGGAAAGGGAGTTTCTTTCTTAAATGCCACTAAATTATGTAAACTGCGATTACCCATTATCAATGAATATTTCGTTGTGTGAAAATAACTTTCAGGTTTGTAGGAAAATGTTGTATGCGGAAATGACCATAAATCCTAATAAGCTGATAAACGTATACCGTTATGGAATTTAAATTCACATGATAAGCTTGGTACCACTATAGCATAATGGAGAAATGATTTTAATTCCTTGCGGACTGAGTTAGTTCAAAGTAGAAAAGCATTATATACTATTAGTAGTACGTAATACCATTTTCTTCGTCATTTTCCAAACTTTATTCCTCTTCTGCAAAGCCGTCAAGTTAAAAATTCTACTCATTTTTTTCATTTTCTCCCATCTTTGATCAGAACTCCCGTTATAAGCTTTTCTCATTCTTTCTCTGGTCTTTGATTTGTTTTCAGGAACCATTTTGGAATTTGCTTGACTGAAAATTCAAACTAACGTTTAGCACGCAATTCAGACATTACCTTAGCTAAACAGAATTGAAATTTATCTTCTAACTCCTGATTTGTTTAAGCTAGGAACTTATACAGCAAAATCTTCGCTTAATATTAGGTGAATGTATATATTATGTATCAAATTTAATTTTTAAATACGAATTCTAAAGAGCATAACATCTGTTAAAACTACTTCTTCTATTTCATGTTACCTAAAATATGAAAATATGGTCCTAAAGAATTGATTTCAGCAATTAGGTAAGAAGAAGAATATTTTAAAATGAAAGATTTTTTTAAATATAATTTAAGAAAAATAAAAATGAAATTGAGTTATAAATCTTTTAAAGATATGTATGTTTCAAAGAGATAATTCTAATATCCCAGAAAAGAAAACGATTAGATTTTTAAGTTGTTTCCCTTAAATATTGTTACGGATTTTGTATTTATTTACCTATTTTTAGTAGAATTTGTAATTAAAATTGTTTTATGTTCCCGTGCAATGCAGCACGAGACTTACCTACGCAGGAAAAACTATAATACAGGATCACGGGGATTTAAAATTTTAATAAATAGATTTCTCGGAACTGTACTTTTTTGCTATCCAGAAAAACCGAGAAAATACCAGCATGTTCTCGTGCTCGATTAGAAAGCTTATACAAACCGGATCAAAACATCTCAGTTCAGTTGTTTACTTAGTTCTTGTTGTTGATTATAGCGAATTCGCAGTGAGATCGGGTTAGCTTTCTTTGTTTTGTATTGAGATCTATTAAACGTTTTAGTAGCTTAAAATTTAACTACTGTGAGATATTGCGATATCGTATGAGAGTTTGTGAGGAAATGTCAGCATTTTGTTTTATTTCTTGGGATAAGAATAAATTTTATTTTCTTTCTATCGGACTTGTGCATTCAATCCATTACGAGCCCGTAGGTACGCAACAATATATATGTTACGGTGAAACACCGAAATCTGGTGAATGTCAACATTCACATAGTCTCTTGGTGTATATCCGAAATATTTTCCAAATACTCTTATTTCTGACTTACACCTGTCAATGTGTACATTCACCATGTACTAATGGTGAATGTTGAACATATAACGATATTATATTTTCTTCTCCGTAATTCAGTCGCGAATAAACGCACTTGAGACTTGAAATAAGAACTTAAGAACATGAGAACCTAAAACACACAATACATTCAAAATGAGAAAGGAAAATAATAGAAGTTAAAAACTTACTTATTTATACAGTATGTTCTAAATGAGAAAAAAAAATAAATTAATAAAACACTTACTAAATTATATGATTCAAATCTTATTTATTGCAACAACTTAAACTGTTATGACACTTTATGACCTCTCTTTTCGACCTACACCAGAGCATATCTGTGATTGTCGACATACACCGGTGAGGGTCCGAATGTATAAGAATGTAATGCAATATTCGATCTTTCACCGACGTATTTGGTGAAGGTTGACGTTCTCCGGTGAAAGTCGACATTCTCCAATTTCGGTCTTTCACGGTAACGTATACATACGGTAACACATATACATACGGTATTCACGGTAACATATAATATTCATGGATGTCGTCCCTCTTGCGTCCACGTATTTCATATTTGTATCACTATTGCTTGATTTCGGCCAGCCCGAGCAGTGATTTCTTGGAAGGATAAATCAGTCTCTATAAGCCGCAACTCGTGCTCAGTCAAGCTGAGGAACTTCCTTGAGTGATTGCTGATTTTTCAACAAAGCATACTGAACTTTTTCATGCAATCGAACAACGAGAACACACACAATTCTAGTAATTAAACAGCTTCTCTATTTATAGTACTTCTAGGTGTTATTGGTGCACATGGAGAGGGGGACTTGCATATTTGCATTCATTTGCGTGTCCTACCAAGATCTAATGCTCCTCAAAGGTATAGCATGTGGCGTGCCATTAATGTAACTTATCAATGCTATTTAACTTATGTAAGAAAACATAATTTTAAATTTATCGATGTAATTTGAAAATAAATAATGATAGATATACAAGGTAGTTATCCCGCCTTCTTAGCATGCCTTCGTGGTATAATGATCGGCACACTCGGCGCGTATTCGAGAGGTCCGAGGTTCGAGTTCCGGCGAGGGCATTACACATTTTCTACCTCTCCTGCGTCAAAATAACCTAATGTCTCTATTGTGGCGCCCGAACTAAAAACGTTGGTAGATGATGATTCTCCACCAGCAGGATTTGGCGATTGGGTACCCTAGTCCCCAATCGCCTTTTAAAAGGAGGAGTACATAAGAAATTTCCCCCGCCTTCTTAGCATGCCTTCGTGGTGTAATGATCAGCAAACTCGGCGTGTATTCGAGAGTTCCGAAACTCGAGTCCCGGTGAGGACATTGCTCATTTTTTATGTCTCCTGCCTCGAAATAACCTAATGACCCTACAACCAACATGTACAAATGTGGAAAGAAAGTCTCCAAAGCTGTTTCAACTAATTTAGTGATAACTAAACTGGAAGGTGAATGAAAACGAGCTGCATTACCAAGTAATTGCTAATTTCACATGAGTTATAGAAAGGTACACAGAAGGTGGAATAACTAAATAATGTACATAAATGTGAAGGAAGCAGAACAGATAAAGAAGGACAATAGCCTGTTTCACCGCTGGGTATTTTTCAATACAAAACTTAAATGCTTTTACTGTTTTCCAATTGAAAATATCTTATGGAAAAAACAAAATAGTTATTTTCATAATTGAAGCAGATAGTTTACATTTAATTGTATCTGGATCATTTATTAAAGAAGTTCTGAAAGAAAACATTTTAACTGAAAATAACATCTCTGCTATTATCTTGAACATCACTTCCTCAATATTAATGGCTTTTTTCCTCTGGAATTTGATTGAGGAAACTGAGGAAAAGATAAAAAAGGAAGGAAAATACAAGACTTAGAACTATTTTTACATAACTCATGCGGATGGTACATTATAACTCAGAACAGTTTCCTTCAATAGGAAAGTAGCATTTTTTATGTCCTTTATCAACTAAGAGGGTTTTAAAAGTGTACTACTACGTGAAATCCTGTTACATAATTTATAATTATCTCAAATTCTGGAAGATTGGTAAATTTCAAGTATTCTTCTGTATTAACTTTTTTTTTTTTTTTTTTGAAAATTTCAACCATAACACAATCGGACAATGCAGCCAAACAGTGAATGTTACTGTACGCTTCCTATTCTCCATAGAAGATAATCGTAATTGACCTTTTTCTTTGTATACAAAATGCTCATATGAGCCTAATGTGTTATTCAAAGTTATGCTCAATCACAAATTCCCAGCTTCTAATTAAATATAAAAAACTCTTTATATTGTTTTGTACAAAAATTAAATAACTACTGGAGTGTAGCATAAGAATAATATTTCCTTCCTACTGGCACGTATAAAAGGCAATTTTCTAAAACAGATAAATGAAGTTGTATGGCATCGGAACAACTCCCGTGGCACCAGCAGAAGTAACGCACGGTAGAATCAATTTCCGTCTCTTTTATTTAAGGCAGACACATTTATTCAACATTATTGTGACTAATGGGGGCTTAGGGAAAGGAAACACATCAAGTTGGATTTAAGGAAGCGATATTTCGGAAGTGGTAAAATTAACGGAGGAAACGCTATTTCTCCGTTACTTTCGGCCGCCAACCAAAGACCTTTCTGTTTTGGAGCATAGGGGTCGTAAAGTTGACTAGAGGTTTATTTGGGCAAGGTTCCTAAAAATTAGCTTTGGGGCATAGAATTCCACTTGGCTATCTTTAGAACACAGTTGATGTCCATGATGCAGCCTGATGAATGAGGACAAGCTTTAGAAATAAATATACTGTACAAAGAGACTGCTTATGTATCCCTGTCAGGAAGGAAAACCTTTCTGACAGGGAATTCCTATAAGAAATTTGTACTTCAAATTTATAGCTACTTCATTGCACAAAATAACAAAATATAGATAAGGACATGGAATTTATCTGCTAATTACGCACGTTTCATATTCTAAAATGTTAATATTCTCATTAAATAAACATAAACAAATTATTGCAATGGTAGTAGTCTTAAACAGTCTGTATTATACAGTGGATGGACAAAAATATGGAAACACCTTGTGAAATGCATGTTTGAAAAGAAACATTGATTTTAATGAAATATGTGGGTGGCGCTGGCGTTTTTGACTACTGACGCCACCTATACAACTTCGTAAATGTGCTAAACAGTTCAGTTGTTGTCGGAGTACTGTTATGCGAGGTTGTCATTGCATTATGTCAGAGTTAACAGACTTCGAACGTGGGCAAATTGTTGGAGCACGTATGGTAGGTGCTTCCGTAAGCAAGGTAGCCGAGGTGTTTAGTGTTTCAAGAGGTACTGTATCGAAGATTTATTCCGCATATTTGAAAAGCGAAAAAACATCATCTGCTAAATCACAGCGCGGACGAAAGTGTGTCCTGAGTGATCGTGACAGACGATCAGTAAGGGCAATTGTGACGAAAAATAAGAAGACCACAGCTGCAAAAGTTACTGCTGAAATGAATGTTGTGTTACCGAACCCTGTGAGTACCAAAACAATTAGAAGGGAGCTTCATAAACAGGGAATTGCTGGCCGTGCTGCAATTGAGAAGCCACTCATCGGTGATGCTAATGCGCGTAACAGGAAAAGGTGGTGTTTAAGTCATAAAGCCTGGACTATAGAGCAGTGGAAGCGAGTAATATGGTCTGACGAGTCTTATTTCACATACTTTCCCACTTCTGGCCAAGTTTAAGTCTGGAGAACGCCATCTCAAGCCTATAATACAGACTGCTTGTTGCCAAGAGTGAAACATTGGCGGGGGTTTTGTTATGGTTTGGGCAGCCATATTGTGGTTCTCTGCTAGCCCCATGATAACTGTGTCAGGTCACATGACTGCCAAGACTTATGTGAACATTTTGGCCGATCAAGTTCATCACATGGTACAAACTTTCTTCCCCGATGGTGATGGTGTCTTCCAAGACGAAAAAGCCCCTGTTCACACAGCTCACATTGTCCAGGACTGGTTTTCTGAGTACGAGGATGAGTTGTCCCATCTCCCCTGGCCACCACAGTCACCAGACCTGAATATTATCGAACCTTTTTGGTCTGCATTGGAACGGAAAGTGCGTTCTCGTTATCCACCGCCAACATCGTTATCTGAACTTGCCACCGTTTTGCAGGAAGAATGGTATAATATTCCCTTGGCAAACATACAGGAACTGTATTTATCCATTCCGAGAAGACTGCAAGCTGTTTTGGATGCCAACGGGTTTCCTACACCATATTAAGCAAAGAAACATGTTTTTTTAAAGGTGTTTCCATATTTTTGTCCAACCCCTGTATACTTAAACAGTAAAATGGTAGACAACTTCAGCGCGAAGTATAACAAGAAATATAAGTAAACGATCCTGAATACTTTTTTATAATTCTTTTTTTTTTTTTTATTGTTTGTTAGAAGTACCATGTGCAGGTTTGCTTAGACAAAGAAGGAGACCGAATTCCTAAACGCGAATTGAAAATAAGTTATTTTTAATTTAAATTCTAAAGCAATAATTTTATTGTAAAATTAATATAATAATGAATCTTACAAACTGCCTCAGGAATTTTCTGTACAATTATGATTTGTTACAAGTTTTTATTTAAGATAGATTTGTTATCATGCGCGAAAAATATGCTTTAATTTTGTACTTCCAGAAGGGCGCAAAAAATGTCTTAGTTTTTTTTTTTTTTAAATACATCTGGATTGTTGAGACAATGTAAAGATAGAAAGTTTCAAAGCAGCTGTTGTAAAAGTATGCATGCTTTGGGCTAAATTTTATTTATTTATTTATTTACCTACCTTGTGAAGATAATGTTAACACATTGCACTAATATTTAACACCTTGTCTATTATATGAATCATCGATGATTCTTACTTTTCGGAGCTGTGTGCCTTAAATGTGATTCACGGGTTTTGTATTTTTTTAAGCTGCGCGAGTCGCCTTCGTTTCGCAAACACCCAGATTTAACGATTAAAATTATTTCTGTATTTTTAGAAAGTTAGAGCATATTCGTGGTTTCTGGAAGCTTTGTTCCATAAATTTTTATACGATTTTAACATGCATTTTGTTAATTTAGAAGTCAAACAACAAAAATCAGGGGATTTTTATCCAACATTATTAACCAAGCAGTTAAAAAATTCTCCTCTCAACACACCAAAAGCCATACTCCTTCTTTTAGGGGACTGAACGTTACCATTACCATTCCATTATGTTACCATTCCTTATGGTTATGTTACCATTCCTTTATTTACATGAATTAGCTATAAAATTGCACGTATTTTACAGAAATTTAACTTTTGGATCGTTTATTCTCCTATCAATAAAATTCTAAGTTCCATACTTAAGGACACCATTCCTGATATGGATTGTTGGGGTTACAGGATTCCTTGCCAGTGTGATTTGATTTACATTGGTCAAACTAAGAGAGGCTTAAAATTTCGCTTTAAAGAATATGAGGCATATGTTAGGAAAAGGGAAACACAGAAGTCCTTTGTTGTCCAGCATTGTTGGTCTGAAAATCACACTTTCAATCTTTCTGTAGCCAAAATTATTCAAAAAACATCTTCCATTGGTGAACTAGATTTTCTAGAGGAGTTTCACAATATAAAAAATATTTCTGTTCTAGTTAACGACGTTAATTCCCATCTATCTTTACCCTCAGCCTGTATGAAATTATGTTTTAATTTTCTTGTCTCATCAGTAGATGGCGTCAGTAGCTTACCCCCTGTTCATATGAAATTATGTTTTAATTCTCTTGTTTCATCAGTAGATGGCGTCAGTAGCTTACCTCCTGTTCAGCCAGTCTTATTTTATCACTATACCTTATTTCGTTCATTTGCACTTTGGCAGATGAGGGAGTTGGTTCGGTAAAACCATCGAAATTAGTCCTGTGAAAATTTGCAAATATAACGCTGATTTTTATTGTTTGACTTCTAAATTAATATTTGTTTGACGTGTTATTTTAACCTAAAATGTGTTTTGTTGTCGTAACTTTGAAGTAATTATTATTTATTTGGAAGTAAGAAATTAAAACTGTAATTATAGGAGAGTGTATTGTTTATTGAAAGACTACAAGACTAGTGGCACACATTCACTGAGCTTTTAGTTAAATATGTTGTTTTACTAATAGTATTGTAACTATTTGAGTAATTTTACTAGTTTCTACTATCTATACAGAGAACTTTTGTGTAACTTTAAGATGAATTCAGATGTAATCCATTTATAAATACAAAAGAATTTAAATGTTTAGAATCATGCAGCTGAAAATGAGATACAAAAATAAAGAAAACAATAACGAGTTTAAACGAAAATATTTATTCTTATATTATCAGGAGGTTATGGGACTATTTCGGTTAAATTAATATTAGAGTTGTTAAATCAGCGCAAGGTCTTTCTCGGAAAACTATTTAAATGAATACCTGTATAACTGCATTTCTCAATAAGTTCTATTTTAATTCACCTATTATTTAAAAGAAACAAGAACAGAACTCCTAAGTTATTATGATGTCATTCTTCTTGATGCTCTATAACTGCATGCACTATAAATAAAACATCATATTGAGAAAGGATACTTTAAGCAAATATAGCGTACAGATTTTCTGCACAGTGTTTTGTTATTTTAAACTGGAAACTTAAGAAGAATCAAACAGAAAGTAAAACAGTAAATCCTGTTTATTCATTTCAAGTATATCTTGGTTATAGAGTACTTTAAATTGAGTAGAAGAACAAATAAACTAGGAAACAATTATTTGTTAAAAGCAACTTCTGCCTTTCAAAAGAGTCTGTCTGACTTCTTTTCAGACTGAGACTCAGAGTGAAGATTAGAAAAGACTTTACTAAAACTGTAAGGTATATACTCCTTACTTACTGCGCGCCTTCATAGTGTAATTGGACGCACGTTCAGCTAGTAATCGGGAGGTAAGGAGCTTGAATCCCGGCGAGGGCATTAAACAAGATGATGGCAGATAATTCAGGATTTGGAGACTGAGTTCCCTCCTCCCCAGTCGCTATTTATTTAAGTGTGGGAGAACGCAAGATATTTTCTCTCCTCTTACTGCGTGTCTTCATGGTGTAACTAGTACCAAGTCCGGCTAGCAATTGGAAGGTCCACAATTCGAATCCCTAGAAGAGCATTACCCTTTTTTTTATGTCTTCTGCTCCGAAATAAGATGCCTAATAGTCTCTACAAAGTAACCAAATTTATGTTTTTTTTAAGAAACGTTTGCTACCTTTAATGTGTCAGTTATTTTCTGAAAAATAAAGTGAAGTAAAAATTTGTTTATAAGATTAGAGCATACGTAACTAATTTCACCATTACGAGGAAGGCTTTCCTCTATTGCTTATGGCTATCTTGTGGGTAATATGTAGGCATAATATGTCTGATTAAATATCATTGATATAGATTAATTTTGCTTAAGTTTACCGTGTGACCATCTGTTTTTGCTTTGCACGTTTAAGGTGCCCGAAAATTAGATCTCCTGCACCAATGTGCAACTAAAAATAACTGAAATCGCAAATACAAACTGGATAACATTTAAACTATAGAAACACTAGGTTATTTAGAAGGAAGAGTCATGAAAAATGAGCAATGCCTTCGCTACAACTCGAACCACAGACTGTCGAATACGCGTCGAGGGTGCTGACCACTACACCGCGAAGAAGCCGCCAGCCGGGAGAAATACCTTACGTACTCCCCCTTTTAAAGGGCGACTGGGGATTAGGGGACCCAATCGCCGAATTCTCGTGGTGGAGAATCATTATCTACCACCCATTTTTAGTTCGGACGCCAGTGTAGAGACATGAGAAATGAGCAATACCCTCGCCGGGACTCGAACCACGGACCTCTCGAATACACGTCGAGTCTGCTGACCACTGCACCATGAAGGCATGCTCAGAAGGGGGAGAAATACCTTATAAAACACATGCTAGGAAAAGCAGGCCTATGTATCTGCTGTGGCACCAAATAGTCTTAAAATAAATTAGCTTAGACCCTGAGATTTTATCCTAAATATAATATTGGAAATCGAAGTACATGTATTTCTGATCTGCAGTGTTAAGCAGTTTAAATGTATAGATAAGTGTTTTAAACAAGAATATTAATACATACCAGTTTCCCTTTTTATATACGTTAACCTGCTAAAAGATTAATATATATATATATCTTTTGCTTTAAGCGAACAGTAAATGATATAGAGTCATATATTTTAACTGAAGCAATGGCTGCAGAAATTTTCCTGAATGTTGTTGTTTATTTATACAACTGAATATGTATTTAGGAAAATGAGTCAACACGAGTGAAAGATACATATTGCTATAATAAAAGATTAAACAATACCGTTTCAAGTATGCACACTCTGCTGAACATTTTAGCATACACGTGGTATCACAAAAAGAAGCAGAGCAATAAAGTATGTACTTGTTAGCAGGAACAATTCTTTTAATATTAATATCTCGCCAGCGCACTTGAAATATATGATACCTTCAGCTTAGAAAAATTCCCTTCTGAATATTCAAGAAGACATCCCTTTTAAGGTCTGGGGGAACTTAGTGGCCCTTGTGGCTATGATAGAAATGAAAGAATCTGAAAGACCTGAGCACAGCAGAATAGAAGAAAGCTGTAGCAGATATCACATTATAGAGACGTTTAGTATTTCGTAATAAATGTATTAGAGTTTTCGGTGAAGATATTGCAGCACTGCAGATTATGTATTTTTATATATATAATTTTTGTGAATAGCAGTTATGTAATGCTTTTACATAAAAATAATTTTAATTTTCTGAAAAACGAATGGGTTATTTATTAAATATAAAATCCTGAAAAGCATAAGCAATAACTATAGTTTATATTTTCTGCAAAACTCATATATAGCTAATATCCACGGAAAAATTTCAAATATTTTTCCTATACATCTCAGTAAATATGTGGTATTTATGTTTAAATTTTACTTAAGTGTTATTTAATTTCTTTCTTTCTTTTCTGCGGGTTTTCGCCTCGAGTTCGCCCATTCCAGAATTAATGTATATTTGGTCACTTGAAAATCGACCGTAACATAGACCACATTACTACACTTAATAAGCGTTTCTTCAAAGCTGGAGTTAGCTGGAGAATTTTTCAGAAGTTCTTAGATACTACATCATTCCAGAAGGTAATTTCTTCATAGCATTTGCTACTCACATGCTTACGGACAAAAAAATTGTAACCTAGCTTGGACTATTGGCGTTTATTTGTTTTCTTGTGAGGCGCGACTTTTGTCTCATCACTTTACATCGGATTTGCGCACATATAGTATAGAAGACAATGGTCTCCACATTTACCTTGTAGAGACATTAGGTATAATTTTGGAAGCAGGTAAGATGAAAATTTAGCAACACCTTCGCCGGGAATCGAACCACAGACCTCTGGAATACCGACCCAGCGTGCAGAACCACTAGATAACGAAGGCACGCTAGAAAGGCGGGAAAAATACCTTAAGGGGACTCATACACCTTAAAACCCATAAGATGTGCGAATAGGTGACTGTCGCAAGAATTGGGATAACTTATTTATTTAAAAAGCAATTACTACCACCTTTTTACAGCTGACTACATTTTATAGCTGCTTTCTGAAATGTTTATCAGAAAGTTTGTGTTGCTACAAATATTTTTATAATTTAATCCGCTTTGTGACAACATTTTTCGTCATGTTTCCAACTTGCGCGCACAGTTTAAAACATTCTGTTTCATAATTTAATTCCATATTTAATATATAGCTTTTATAACATTTAAAATCTACTGTGAACCTAAAATTCTAAAAATTTCATGTTAAATTGTTATTTTATTTGGAGTTGAGTTTATAAAATGTATTTTATTAAAAAATTTGAAATGTTTCGGTCCATAAAATTTTTCAATACTAAAACATTCATCAGATTGTTGGTTCAGCTAGAAAATAGTATAGTGCCCATATAAAGAAATCCATCAAATTTCAAGAGTGTACCATTAGCCATTTTTAAAATATCATGCGCGCAAGATGGAAACATGGCGAAATATTTTGTCACAAAGAGGATTAAATTACAAAAATATTTGTGGCAACACAAACTTTCTGGTTACTAGTTTCCAAAGCAGCTATATTATGTAGTCAGCTGTAAAAAGTTGGAAGTAATTGCCTTTAAAATAAATAAAATATCTCAATTTTTAAAATTAAATCTAAATTATTAAAATATCTCAATTTCTTAAGTTATGCTTACTGATTTTTAAACATTCCAAATTTTGCTGTAATGACTTATATGTACCCTAATTAAGTGCAATAAAAATTAAGTAAAGTAGAACTAACCACTAACAATAGCGGATAGTATTTTTTGTATTTAATTTCATCAAAGGAATCTGACTAATTTTTTACAAAGCAAAAACATTCATACAGCATTTATATGCTTGGAGATATTCTCATGGAGAAGAATAATATTCTTTCTGTGCATTGTATCAAAATATCCCGTTTCTTTCTTAGTCTGCTCATAATTACAAAGATTTCTATGCAAACCTTTAAAAGGTATATCAAATATGAACCCAAAAATATTACCATGGGCAAATTTGAAAAAAACATAATTCACATATTCGAAGTCATATTCTGCAACAGTCACATATTCGAAGATCATGAGGGGGTTTAAGGTGTATGAGTCGCCTTAACCGTGCTTTCTTGACTATTCTCGAAGTTTCATCTGCCAGCTCGTGGAAGTCTTGTATCTTATGTTTCTCATTTAACTTATTAAAGCAGCTTCTGGGGCCACATAAGCAATTTCATAATCCCTATCCGTATAGGAGACTGAGAATTGGCCTGCCTTTGCCCTGTATATCGAAAGAAAGCTTATTGGCGAAGCTAAAGCTGGACTTAACTGGAAATACTTTAGACCAGGGGTTCTCAACTGGTGGTACGCAAGAAAAAAATAGGTGGTACGCAAAGAAGCAAAGTAGTTTTAAGTATTAAATTCAAAATTGAAATTCCAACATCCTGACTTTTCTCTAACTCTCGTAAATTTATGCCATCTGAGCTTTGTTCAAGAGTGGTCGTGGTAATAGTACTTTGTAGTGGTGGTACTAAAGGTTTTCAATTTTTGTTTAGATGGTACGATTTAGACTAAAGTTAGATCTTGTTTGATAAGTGCTTGTGTTCGAAACTCTGTCGCAGTTTAGGTAAGCCTGTAGTCTCTGAATACGTTAGATTTAAATTGTTGAATTAATATCATTTGTGAAAGAAAGCTCTGAGTTTTAAATGGTTGGTAAATTATGTTTCTGTATTTTAAATTTAGCACTCACAAATAGTGAGGTAAAATAAACTTTTTACCTCTCTATTTAAAGTGTTTATATTCTATTTTTGTCTGCGTGATGGTTAGTTATCCTGGTGTTGATAATTTACTGCGAAGAACAAATGTAATACCTTTTTTTTATAGTAATAGATATCTCTAAACTATTTGAAACCCACAACAGGTGTTACAAATGAACAAATATTCGTTTAAATGTTTACATGAAAGCTGATTTTTAATTGTTTCATGTATAACACATGGAAAGAAATTTAAAACACACTCAGTGATTTTAAAAAATATAGATTTTTAAAAAGTAGAAAATTTTCAGACATCTGTAAAAAAGCATTATAAAGGTTTATTTAAATCTATTTTTCAGATTTCGAAAACTTTTATTGCTGTCAGTTTACGCATTTTCATTTCAACAATAATCAGAAAAGCTGTCTTTCGCACTCATTTTGCAAATAATAAGGTTGCGTTTATTAGGTAATTAAAGATGCTGTTAGATATTATTAAGCATAGAACGTAGCTCTTAGATAGATATACATCTCTCAACAGATCTCTCGTGTGCAACACAAATAGAGTACATTTAATTCCCAAATTCGGTTACCATGCAAATGTATTCTATCATTGCATTCATGGAAACCTTTTCTCGTATAACTCAAATAAATCTCATTAAAAATGCCTATCATTAATCAAGCAGGTATAATAATTAAATATAGAATTTTCCGAAAAGACTTCGATTTTATTGCAGAAGGAAAAAGGAACTGCCAATTTCTCGAGTTTTTTGCTTTATCCACTGTGTAACATAATTTCGTGACAGCTTCCCTCATCCTCTTTCTTTCACGTGCATGCTTCTATGTAGATACCAATCTCTTGTATTTTAAGCAACTAATTATAATTAGCTACTCAAAGTATATGAGAAAGTTTGAAAGTAGTTTAAAATGCTGAAATTGTTTTAGAAAAATGTTTTGAAGAGGTAATAGTTACTTAGCTGGCAAGTCGTGAAATTTGTCCTTGTTAAAAGAATATTCCGTATAGTTCTGAACTGTCTCGTTGGAATTTAATATACCAACTAAAAAAAGCACATTTTGCTTAGAGAAATTTTCATGACATCAGCTGCATCATTTGAAGTGTGCTCTGGAAATATGGGCAGCTGTAAGGAAAACTAATAATTTGAGTCACAGCAATGATAATTTATAACGCAATATTTATTCTACGGATTAATTTTCTTGTGAACAGACTATAATTCATGAGCTTACATAGAAAATAATTTTTGTTTTCATAAAATTTCAAGATTATTGAGAAATTTATATGGTTGTTACCCAAGTTGCAACGAACACATTATAACTCGAATAATGACCTTATGAGTTCTCAGGTGAGCGAAGAAGCTTTCAGATCAGACACAAACAATGAAATACGTATATAGTCAAAAGTATACAAACACGTAAAAGAATTCCGAAAAATAATAATCTCGAAGCATCTTACATAAAGGAAACCAGTGAGCTCTAAGAGAAAATTTATAAAATATGTATGAAAGGAAAGTCTGTTGAAAACTCGGTAAACAACCAACCTTTCATATCTGCATTTAAAAGGCTGCATCTTATCGGTGAGGTTTCATATATTTCAAAAGAAAGGCGGAAACGTGCCAAATAAACGCTATCTTGCATTTGAAGTTTTATACATAAGATCGCACATTTTCTTTGTTACGCTAAATACTTTGAATATCCCTTTAACTGGCGAATTTTAACCAAGCTAAGTACGTGATATTTTTAAATTGAAGAAAACTGAATTTTTTTTATCTTTCAGTCGAAAACGTCTTGATGAATTTTCTCCTCTTTTTAACGTAGTCAAACACGCTTATTAAAATCAAAAGTCTACATTTTTACGCTAAATACTTTTCAATTTTTATTTCCAAATTTGATTTATAACTTATTTGCTATTTTTTAGTGATTAAATGTTTTTCTTTTCACTATGACGCTTTCGTCAGATTTCGGATGCGTATAAACTTATTTTGTGCTTGTTGACACCTGCTTAACACTAAATATCTTCAATGTAACTACTGTCAATTTCTTAAGTTATGCTTACTGATTTTTAAACATTCCAAATTTTGCTGTAATGACTTATATGTACCCTAATTAAGTGCAATAAAAATGAAGTTAAGTAGAATTGGGTACCAAACTAACAATAGCGGATAGTATTTTGCATTTAATTTCATCAAAGTAATCTGATTAATGTTTTACAAAGCAAAAACATTCATACAGCATTTATATGTTTGAAGATATTCTCATGCAGAAGAATAATTGTCTTTCTATGCATTGTATCAAAATCCCGTTTCTTTCTTAGTCTGCTCATAATTACAAAGATTTCTATACAAACCTTTAAAAGGTATATCAAATATGAACCCAAAAATATTACCATGGGCAAATTTGAAAAAAAAAAAATTTTTTTTTGACACAAATAATGTTCCTTTCAGTGGCCATGAGTTTTCGTCTCATATCTTGAAAACAAATGAAAGAGTTTATAAGGTACTTCGCCTTCTTAGTATACATTAGGGGTGTAATGGTCAGTACACTCGGCACGCATTCGAGAAGTCCAGGGTTGAGTCCCGGTGAGGGCAACATTCATTCTTCACGTCTCCAGCATCAAAATAGCCCACCAGCGGCCGAGCGGTAAAGTCGCTGAACACTGGTAGTTCGGTCCGAGGTTCGAATCCCGCGAACGGGCTGGCTGCATGGGCGTTTTCGTGGTTTTCCCCATGTGTAACGTGTATACGAGCCAGTTTCCCTTAGAATGTCCTCCACGAAGGCATCCCTCCTCTTAGGCAGATAGCCCTCGAGGCTTTGCCATAATCACACACACACACCAGCATCAAAATAACCTAACGACTCTACGAGCTAACGTATTTCTTTTCAGTTACTTTCTGCTTTTATCTCGAGACACATTTAGACTATGTTTCCTCAAATATTCTCCTCAAATATTCTTGCTCAAATATTTCAATCTTGAGACACTATGTTTCCTCAAATATTTCGTACTTCCAATCTTTAAGGGGACTCGGTACCTTTTGAAGGATTTTTGTTATTTAAGAACTTTCATCCACTTTTCATGAATATTAATGAGTGGTTTTGTAAAAAATTTGCCAGTATTTTTTAATTAAAATTTTTTAACAATTAAAATGTCTTTCTTCTCCTAGAATTTTCAATGTTTTGCCCCAAATTTGTTATTGTATTTATTAGAAAGTTCATAATAACTTTAAGGATCGAATTGCAATTAATGAATGAATTTCTCAGAAAAAATAAAAAGCGCATTTTTATGTAATATTTTAGAAAACACAATTAATTTTAATCCTATTTTCACTTCCAATAATTCTTCTTTACACTATTTTGCAAAACCTATCCTTGTGCCTATTAAGTATATAATTTTAAACAAGCGATCAAAATATTAAATAATTTAGTCCATATCTATATAAGTTTTGGGACCTTTAAGTAAAAGGATTTACTGAGAAACGCACTTTGAAGAATGTAAACTGTCTTAATGTTTAATTCCTTTTAAATTTCTTAAAAATTTTATTACTGAATTTCAACACACATATGTACACACACGCACACAACAGTACTATATATATATATATATATATATATATATATATATATATATATATATATATAATAAAACCTAGTACTGTTCAATCGGTTAATAGAAACATACATTACCAACTTTTGTCAAAATCCTTATCTGGCTAAAAATTGTTGCAAAAAAAAAAAAAAAAAAAAAAAATAATCATAAAATGCAAGAACTTTTCTTTACCGGTTTTTGTTTTTTAAAACACGTTCAAAACAATTTTAATACATTAACTAATTATAATATATTTTCTAAAACATTTATAATCAATATTAATAATATTAATTTATTGGTTTATTAATTTTTTTCAAAAACAAAATTTGAAATTTGAACAGTTATAAAACATTTGATTTAAAACCACTTAGCAGCATATGTGAGATCTCTTCTTTTAGCCAGTTTTTTTAATTCTTGTATATAAATAGAATTTTAAATTAATTTAGGTGTACTTTAAGTAACTAAAGAGTTTAATGTTTTTTCCAGTACTGTTTTATTTATGCTACAGTTACGAATTTTATCACATTACGTCACTTCTTTTTGTTCGTGTTTTATCGCAAATAATTTCAGTTTTTGAAGAAGCGTCTAGCAAAGCTGACTTATAATACACGTAGACATACTTGTTGAGCTGAATAAATATACATACATATAAAAGTTCAAAGGTGATTTTTTTTCCAATTTCGCTTTGTATTTAAATAAATTAGTTTATACGTATAAACAGAGTTTGCTGAAAGTTTCAGTCATATTTCTTTACATTTCTCTTCTTTTACACTTATTTTAATATGCTACTGAAACAGTTCAGAAGTAAAAAAAAAATAAAAATTTAGGATGTGTGGCATTTAAAGAGGTGTCAAAATTTTTAAAAGCTTTTTTATACCATTTATGTTCGTCAAATCAATTCAAAAATTCTCTTCAGTGTAGTAAGAATATTAAGGTATTGTTTTAGCAAAAAATTGTAAATTCGGTAATTTCATGGACTTCGGGGCACCTTGTCTCCTTAAAGCCCCTTGTCCTTTGAAACATTTTAGACATTACATATCATACTATTTGCTATGCAGTCACTTTGGGTGACATATTTTTATTTATTGATTTCACGTAATTATATTTCATTGCAGTCGAACGTAATTCAAATGTTACATATCTTCACTTGGGAGTAAATTATAAATGTTCTTGATGAAGAATAATTTAGAACGTTTGCAGGATAAAATAATTTGCTATGTTGTAGAACTTATTGTGGGTTCGAAATAACTTAGTTATTTCAATACAATCTCAATAGGGTATTACATCAGCTCTGTGAGGTGATTTATCCGTGCCAGAATAACTAACCATCAAACAGATAGACACACAATTCAAGCCTTTTAAGTTTATTCTACGTCACCACTTATGCGTAATTAAATTAAAATATACAAACAGAAACCTATTTAACCCTTTGATTGTCACAGGTGCACATACGCGTCTAGCAAAAACCATCGGTGTGGCCTATGGGCGTCCTGTGCAAGCCATCGTTGTAGACCATGGGTATTGGGTCTAACACAGATAACAGCACAAAGTAAAATGCGACCGATCTCTTTTTTTATGTTCATATATTTTATTTCACTCGAACGTTATTCAAATGTTACATATCTTCACTTGGAAGTAAAAATGGAAGTTTTTTTAAGTGCATCCAAATAAATATAAATTCACCTTGAAAACGTAAATGGTGCCCGCCGTCCAACAGATGTTCATATGTTTTGAACGTGCTCTTAGGGGCAACAAAGGTTGGGAACTCCTGTTGTAGACTAATTGAATCAAATGCGCGCTCGGCTTTGGCTGTTTGCTGCTGCTTCATATGTATCTTCGGAAATTATTTCTATCGTATATGTCCAACACTTGCAGAAACTTCATACCTCGTGCATTGCTTAACAACAAGAAAAAGACGAAATTTGATTTATTTTTTCAGTCATTCTGCTGCCGCACTTCTCTTACGCCAAGTCCTTCAATTTAGAACAGCTAGCAGTCAACGGGTTAAAACTCAAAGCTTCCTTTCACAAAGAACATAAGACAGTGAGATTAATGCTTTTTATTTGTAATCTATATCAAGCATAAAATGTAATGGCAATAATGTATTTTTAGCAACATTTAGATTGAAATCATATATACGTGTCTCTTTAATATTTCATTTAAACGGTTTAAGTTTCCATTTCATTTGACAGCAAAAATGAGTGATTGTTTTTCAAAAGAGAGCGAAATATTTGCGTGATTTTCTTTCTGGGTTTCAGTAAAATTTAGTGGGTAGAATTCTCATCCTCTCCAATTTACACATTATGCTGTATTTAATTTTGCCTCCCCGTAAAAATATTTTGTGTAGTCCTTGTATATTTTTAGCTTGTTTAAAAACATAGGCGTATTTTTCATTACCATTCACTAATTTTGAGGGAAATAAGGAAATTTACGAAGATAATATATTACTTAAAAAAGTTAATGTTCAATCTTTTTCGATCGTAAAATATATATATATATATAATTAAGGTACAGAAATTTAATTACCTTCTGCATTTTACATAAATCGAATTATCAAAATCAGTATCTTTAATTTTAATTATATAATTTATTTTTAGACACAATTTCAAATGTCTTGTGTAAAAGTTATATAGGTTTCATTTTTAACTGAGCATGCTTTGAGTACGAGCAATATCTTATGAAAACTTTCACTATGTTTATCCAAAGCAGGGTCAAACGTTTCGGTGAAAAATTCAAATGAGAGTGAAATAAATGCAACCTAAGTCAGATATTGAACGTCTTGGGTGAAAGCCATCCTTCCGCTTTATCCTCGCAGATTACTTATTTCTCTAAAAAAGTAATGATTTTTTAAAAATGCATCACAATCGTTTTACCGTGTTTCATTCAAATCACTAAATTTACAGTTTCATAGTTACCTGATTCGCCCGACTTTATATATTCTTTCCCTTGTTCTTCTACTCACACTTCTACCGTCCAACAGTAGTCGAGTAGCTAAGAAGGCTAAATACTGGGACTTATCCACAGGCTTCATCCCAGGCAAACGAACAGCCTGCATAGTTGATTTTCGTCCGCGTGTATCGTGAATACAGGTCTGTTTCCCTTAGAAAGTCCTTGAGGAAAGTCTTCTAGGTTAGAAAGTCTCTAGTCCGAACATAGCAAAGCACATCACTTGCGTGCTTTGCTATGTTCGAATAACCATAACTAATCCGATATTGACAAATCAGGGCACCATTTAAAAGTTAAATCTTGAAGGATTCGAGTAAAATTTTCTTTTCCTAGCGGCTGCTGACATCAAATGTTCTGGAGATAAATTTTGTTCAATCTTGTCTAGTAGTTTCATTTAAACAAAAATTAGATTTTCCGTAAACAGCAGCAAGATTGTTTGTAATTTGAACTGAAACATTTTAAGTGACTCTCTAATTATCCAAGCAAAAGCAAACTGAAAATGAACATCTGCAAATTAAAACAAATTAACTCGTTTTCTGCTTCGATTTATCAAGCAAAAAAAAAAATTCTCGAGCCGAACACACTAAAGAATGAAATCTAGCATTTTAATTTCAAATAAAACAAGCGAAATAACAATCTTTTTCGATGGATTGTGTAAATTTTTAACAAATTTCTCTTAAAATGAACTTGTTCCATTCGCCATTCCATGAGATTAAATTTATTTGTCTTTGATCCAATTCAAATTCCTCTGAGTTCGAAGTAATTTGAAATAGCTTTAAAAACAAATGCTACATTATGCGCCTCGCAGAACTTTTAAATTCTCTTACCGTCACAAGGAAATGATTAGAGTCCTCCTTAAATCACCCAGTCACACTCAAATAGTGGTGAATCCAAGGGACGATAATGGGAGTCCAACCCTGTGGGGGAACTAATCCAATCAGCGCCCAATTACAGACAGAATATAGTGCTAATGTGATGACAATTTGTCACCTACATCTTGCACCTACGCCGTTGCTTGACAATATACAATGCCCAGAGTATATTGTTCCGGGCAGATGTTATCCTCTCTTGCATTGCGAGAATTTATTTGGCATTAATCGAGCTCTATCCTCTAGTGATGTAAGTGTTTTCGTGAAAATGCACAGTGTAAGGAATCGTTTCTTCCAATCGAAGCTTCATAACCGAGGAATTGCGATGTTTATGGAGGAACAGAAAACGTAGCCAATGAAATTCTTGAATTATAAAGTTGCTTTAAAAAATCGAAAAAATCTTATCGCTTAATTTTAAAGCCTAGATAAAAATACATATAATAAAATAAGGTAAATAAATTTCCTGGGGCTGTTATTTTGACAGGACACGGAAAGTGTTTAGGAATTTTATTTTTAATTTATTTTCTTGTAGCTGGAAATGTGAAAGAATTTTAAAGAACACTTTCTTCGTAATAGATAATTAAATTTATGTTCAAGACTGCGTTTTTCAGAAAGCAGGCTGTTTCAGTTATCGATTTTTTGTTATTTAATTATCGAGCGATTTCTGCCTAATATTGTTGCTTTAGCTAGCTGACAGAATTTACTTTTGCATGGAAAACAACAGATATATTGGTTTTTATCTTTATCTCCAAGACGTGAATGGAAAGTTCATCTTTCAAAATACGTGTTTATAACTCTTCACTTTATCTCAGTTTCAGAGTTCAGTTTCTCAGTCACTCTTTTTTATTCATACATTTTAAAATGAGCATTAAATGTGTTGTTTTGAATGATCTGTTAGATTTCAACTGTACCAACAAATGGCGTGTTTATATGTTCTTTTTTGCATATAGGGAGTCTTTATAAAGACGCATTTTCAAGTTAATTTTGTTCGCATTCGGATGCAAATGCAATTCAGAATTTCATTAAAAAAATCAAATTCTGTTTTTTTTTTTTCATGATGTTCTTATTATAAAGTAGGAATGATTATTTTTGTTTTTTACGTAAAGTCATCAACTCTGCTAACTGAAATAATCTCCATGTTTTTAAATAAAATAATTAGTAATTTCAGTGCTATTATTGATTTTCTATATCTTAATGTCCTAACTTATTCCACGTTTTTTTTCTCTTTAGTAAATTGGTTCTTTAGCGATTTGATTTTCTCATATCCATTGTTTATATCTCAAAATGTTGCTGCATGTTATTTTACTAAGTACGAGAATATTCAGACAAATTTTAAAGTTTACAGTTCAATAGAGTTTGAAAATAACCAGCATGAAACTGAAGAAAATGAATTGAAATCAGAAAAGAGTGACAGTTGTGACTTATCTCATTTGTCTAACAGTAATCATGGTGAATTTTGCTCAGTACAGGCATTTTAAAGCGAGGAGAGTAGGACTGCGTTTGTCGTCGTCATGGGCTTTTACATTCTTATTTGATGCAAGTGTCCAGTTACGTCCCAGTTTTGACGGAGTAAAACTGAGAACGAGAATGAAATTCCCTCCCACGAGAATGGGTCTAAACGTCTCCCAGTCTTCTTCCCCTATCACGAAATTCCTCGAAAGGACCTTCTATTATCCTTTTAAGTGCCCCATGCAAAGATACCACACACTTATAAATATCTAAGCCTTCTGAGGGAGTTAAACCTAATAAGAAATATTTTTATTCGTGGCTTTCCATTTTTATTAGTGGTTATTTCAGTTTGCCATACGAAATAAGTGTTTATGAAAATAGTCACTAAGTCACTAATTATCAAGTCACTAAGTAGCAGTGTATCTAAGCCAAGAAGCAGAAAGCAAGTGCGTCGTCCGTTAATGGAACCTGGTTTAAAAGGATTTGGGCTTTCATTTACAGCTTTCAGTTTCAGAATTATTTGTGACATTCAACATTATGTAAAGGATGGAAAGTAATAATATCCAAATTTCAATAGAGAATGAAGAGACTATTGCAAATTAAGTTAGTATTTTACTTTTCACATTTTTATATTTTATTTATATATACGTAAATTTCGTATAAATGACAAAAATAACAATATGTTAATAAAAAGCTTACAAATACATCTTCTGATTGCAGACCTATGATCAAGTCACTAAGAGTAAAATAATAAATTGCCTATTATGCCTGAAGCAGATATAACAGACCTGAAACAGGTAAAGCCCCATCCAGTTGAACTTTATAAAGTATTTAGCCCGCCTTCTTAGAATACTTTCGTGGTGTAGAGGTCAGCACGCTTGGTGCGTATTCGAGAGCAAGTCCCGGCGAGGGCACTGTTCATTTTTCATTTCTTTTGTTATCGAAATAACCTAATATCTTTACAGTGGTGCTCGAACTAAAAACGGTGGTGGATGATGATTCTCCACCACCAGGATTTGGCGATTAGGTCCCCTACTCCCCAGTCACCCTTTGAAGGGGGAGTATATAAGGTATATCTCCCGTCTTCTTAGCGTGCCTTCGTGGTGTAGTAGTCAGCACGCTCTGTGCGTATTCGAGAGACCCGTGGTTCGAGTCTCGGCGAAGGCATTGCTCATTTTTCAGCTCTTCTGCTTCGAAATAACCAAACGACTCTTTATAGACTACATTTGGAATGGCCTGCACCTTGTATGCTCCATATTACAAAGGTATCTCTCCTCGACAAAAAGAGACCACTTGAAACTGATCCTATATTGAGCAAATTCATATTAGATGTTTATAAATAACTAAGAACAACAATAAAGAGAAATTGCTATTGGTTCATACTTGACAGGGGAAAAGTATCTGTGAGTATTAAAGATTTTGAAATTAAAAATACTTTCTTACTTATTAATGCATTTCAGTTTGCGTTTATTGAATTCAGTTTTTATGCTGCCATTTATGCGTGATTGAAATGTATGTGCAATCACTATACTATCCGCCTTTTCTAGGAAGAAATAATTATGGGAAAAATCATCTGAATTTAATCTAGATACTACCCAACTTAGTTATATAGCTACAATTCGCAATTCATAGCTACGTATGTGAGTCGATATGCCTATTCTAAAGAACAGTGAATTTTGTTCCTCATATTATCTAGCAGAAACTCAGTCCCTACGAAATGCAGTCAGTTTCATTTTTGCACGTTAAGGGTGCTTTCAGTTCGGCAGCCATAAGAAAAATTTATCTCTTAATCACAAAGTCTCACCTTTATTTAATTCCATTAAGAAAATAAGCATTTTTTTTAGGATGGTTTACCTTTTAAAGTTCATTTACCGTTGATCCCCTCTTATACCGAATTAATGCCAAACAAAAGCTGACTTATAAAATTTATCTTTTACACAAAGCACTTTTAAACTTAGCAATATAAGCCAAATGAAGGTTTTAAAACTTCACTTTGGTGTGCATATCTTGCATTCATTCAAGTTTTAAATACACGAGAATTCCTAATTTCATACGTCGCTTAAATCTTACATTAAGACTATAAGGTATTTCTGCTTGTCAGCACGTTTGTCGTGTATTTGAGAGTTTCGAGGCCTGGTGAGGGCATTGCTCATTTTTCTATGTCTCCTGCTTTGAAATAACCTAACGACTCTACAATACAAATAGCATGCATTAGTAACCGCAGTGAAAAAATATTAACTAATATTTATATTTAAAATACATTACAATTATAAGAATTTCAGATTTTTTATCTTGTTACTAGTGTATGCAGTTATTTACTAATATTATTGAAATTTATGCGTTTTATACTTCCTTGTACGAAGTAAACAGGAAGTATTGTAATCGCGAAAAGTTTCAGGCAGCATATTTCAACAAAATATCCATTTTGACCGCTATCGAATGCAATTTAACGATGTTTTTGCGTGATATCTGTACGTAAGGACAGAATAAAATACTCTTTTCCTTCAAAAAAATCATAAAACTGCTTTAAAATTAATTCTGAAGAGAATTTTTCGTGGCGTCTGTACGAACGTAGGTACGTACGTGCGTACGTATCTCGCATAACTCAAAAACGAGTACCCGGCTCAGTGATTTCAGTTTCTTTACTCTTATATGTTTGTAAATTATACATTTTTTGCTTTAAAAATGATTGAATTATGTTGTTTTTATCTTCCGGTTAAGGATTTTATGCCTTTAGTAAATCTGTGTGCAATATTTTTAGAATTATCAGCAATTTTAAAGTTGTTTAATTGCCGCTAAGCCTGTTTTTAATGGCGGCCATTGATGTTTACATTTGAAACAGGAGACTAGTGGATTTGTTGCCAATCTAGAGAAACTTAGCTTCGCAACAACAAAGATAACGCATTCATTTATTATTGCCAATTAAATCATGCTTAATTCTTTCTGGAATTTGTTCGAGGAAATAAGTGTTTGAGATTTACTTCGTAATTTTTAATATAGATATTTTGAGTTTTTATGTATTTTTGCCTTCTCACGAAATGAGAACTGAATTAATTAAATGAGAAATACTCAATCGTCTGTGAAAAACTGTTTCTTTTTTGCTTTGTTTGCTTAATTTCTTTTATACATCATTCTAGCTTTATTATAGTATTTGAATAGAACATGTGGCAACGATTAGATAATTCTATTCTTTAAATGATATAAATTTTGTGCATTATGAGTTATAATATGAACGAAATGTATATGTTAACTGTTATATATATATTGGATTATATAACAGTTAACTTAGTTTTCCGTTATATAATTATTATATAAGTTAACTGTTATATAATTATTAATACTGATAAGTGAATCTAGCGCCAGAGTGTCGCTATGGTAAACAAATACTAAAGTGAATTTTAAAGAATGCATTTATTCTATTGTGGTTTATGCGCTCTCGGCGAAGTAGATTTAATTCAATCCAATAAGTTTAAATGAAATGCAAGAAAAAATGCGTATAATTTAATATTCCAATACAAGGAAGTCATGTGGTGTACACATCAGATTTTTTTTATTTAATGTTAACTGTTGAAGGCAACTTTCGAAATCACCCCTCTAATAAGTGAAACAAGACTTTAAAAGGTAGGAATGATATTTTTCTCTCCATTTAATAACATATCGAAACTGGAAGCTTAGTTTTGATACAGAATGAACTCTAATGCTTTCTACAAATGTAAGATATTAAAAAATAATGTAATTTAACTTAATCGCAAAAATTCACAAAAATACGGCTCTGAACATGGAGGTTGATGATTAAAAATTGAAAAAAAAAAAAAAACTTTTAAAGCCTAAAATAATGCCTCTCAATGTACCGCATAAAAGTTTCAAACATTTTCTGATGCCTGTTAATATATTACGTAACTGACGAACTTTATCTTAAATATTCCGGGAAACTTACATAACTATGCGGTTTTACATCTTAAACAACTTATATATGTGATGTACCAGCTTTAGTCGTAGCTTAAATTATCAGACGATAAGTTTAAAAAAAAAAAAAAAAAAAAAAAAAAAAAAAAAAAAAAAACAGGATTTATTTATTATTATTTAGGAGAAATAGCAGTTACAAAATCAGATATCCGAAGTAAATAAAAAGAATTATTAATAACTTTTTGTATGAAGTTTATTGCATCGTGACATTTAAGAAAAAGCCCCGATATTCTTTTGCGAGTCCTTTCATAGCCTCTGGAAAGGCGGAGCTTCCAGGAAATGACGTCAGCCTCGTCAACCAATCCAGTTCGCTTTAAATATTTCCAGAACATTCTATAACTGTACGAGTAGAAAAGGCGGGAAAAACAATTTGACTACGCGGCTGTGGATTTAATTCCACGTACTTTCAAATAAGAGACAGACGCCATTAAAAATAAAAAGAACATACAGTTAGAAATGTAAGTGTATTCTTGACTATGGAATTTTATTATTACATGTATATATATATTTGCTATTTTATCATAAACGTTCAAGCATTCCTGATTCAAGCATTCCTAAGAATCATGTATGTATATTCATGGCATGGTCTTTACCAAGCGGATGCCAGTGAATCTATTCATGTTGGTTGACTATAAAAATCATTTACATTGTATTTGAACGGCCTCTTCTCTTCAAAGGTCATAAATGATTTAAGGCAGAAAAAAATATATTAAATATGTGCCAGCGTTGAATAAGTTCAATAATTATTTTCTAAGTAGATTTTCATTTATCGTTCATGGCGATATGGAGCTGGAACGTGCACCTCGCGGAAAGAGGTACATTAATCAGACAGCATTACTCTGCTCGCATGACATAACTGAATCAATATCTCATTACGTTTTAAATCGTAGTTTAAAACGACAACTGCCATAGAACTTAAGAATAAAACCTCTCCCGATTTTCGCTTCTCCAGCCAGAAAGTTACAACATAGAGGAAATTAACCAGAGACGTATGATAAATCTGCTGTCATGCGCCACCCTATTAAAAATCGAAACCAACTCCTTTACTACACAAGCTTAGCAATAGTAAGGTTTTGAGTTAACGCTGTGATTTGCTGCAGCGAGAGGCGGAACACAGGAAAGAGGCGGAGAATTTGATGTATTAAAGTTACAAATTGAAAATGTTCGACACTGCATATTGCTTCTATTCGTAAATGGTGCGAGCTACATACAATAAATTCCTGCTTTGTAATTTTGACTGTGGGATCATTTTACATGGCATAATAATACTGAGAATTGTCAGTTAAAACTCTACGTTTTCCTAGTTTTTATCATTCCCGCTTCTCGATCGTGCATTTTAAATTTAGCAAACACTTTTCTTTTCATTTACTTTTACCAACTTCCATAACCCTAAAAAATTCATCGTTCATTTGAAATTAATACCTTGAAAATTACATTTTGAATATCTTCTTTTCAGAAGTAAAAATTATTCTTTTATTTTCTGAATAATCTTCATTTTTAAGAAGGGACTCCCACACCGTTGTCTCCGCGAACAGACTAAATCATACTAAAATAAATACCAAATGACAATTTAACTTATTATTAAATTCAGCCATGTTTATATCATCCGTATGTACTTATTTGTCCATCGCTATCTACATATCCATTTATCTTTATCTTTCTAGTCCTCATTTATATCAATATCTTTCTTTATAACTATAACCATAACTATATATAAATATAATAACAACATAAACTAAAATAGGAGTATTCCCTTTCCATTTATTTTATATATAAATATACCATAGGAAAGAAACTTTTATTCTGACTCACTCTGTCATGTACCAGAAAAAGTAACAGGTCGGGGATATTTCGCGTAGCCCAACTGATTAACTAGGATTGACTATAATACAAAATAGTTCTCTAAGTAGGATTTTATTTTATTTTTTCACTCTTTCTAATGTTATTTCATCTCAACAGTTATTGTATTTCTTACTTTATATAGTCATCATTCATTCATTTACGTAGTTATTCATTCTAGACTGTATAAGGTATTTTCTCCATCCTTTCTGCCTGCCTTCGTGGTGTAATGGTAGCACACTCGGTGCGTATTCGAGTGGTTCAGGGTTCGAGTTTCTAGGGCATTGCTCATTTTTCACCTTTCCTGCTTTAAAATAACTGTAACGGTTAATGTTGTCCCACCATGAAAATGAAAGTTTATCTTTGTGGTAGCTTTTAGATTGTATAAGGTATTTTGTCCCTCCGTTCTGCACGCCTTCGTGGTTTAACGGTGGAACACTCAGTCTGTGTTCGATAGGTCCAGGGTTCGAGTCCCTGCTAGGGCATTGCTCATTTTTCACCTTTCCTGTTTTAAAATAATTCTAACGGTTAATGTTGTTCCACCATGGAAATGAAAGTTTATCTTTGTGGTAGCTTTTAGACTATATAAGGTATTTTGTCCCTCCGTTCTGCACGCCTTCGTGGTGTAACGGTGGCACACTCAGTCCGTAATCGAGAGGTCCAGGGTTCGGGTCTCTGCTAGAGCATTGCTCATATTTCACCTTTCCTGTTTTAAAATAACTCTAACAGTTAATGTTGTTCCACCATGGAAATGAAAGTTTATCTTTGTGGTAGCTTTTAGACTATATAAGGTATTTTGTCCCTCCGTTCTGCACGCCTTCGTGGTGTAACGGTGGCACACTCAGTCCGTAATCGAGAGGTCCAGGGTTCGGGTCTCTGCTAGAGCATTGCTCATATTTCACCTTTCCTGCTTTAAAATAACTATAATGGTTAATGTTGTCCCACCATGAAAAGGAAAGTTTATCTTTGTGGTAGCTTTTAGACTGTATAAGGTATTTTGTAATAACTGTAACGGTTAATGTTGTCCCACCATGAAAATGAAAGTTTATCCTCATGATAGCTTTCAATATTATATTGACTTCCTCAAAGTACGCACTCCTGTAAGTTATAGTCATAAATTCAAATTCATAAAACATTTTATAACATTAACAACTTGAAAAACAAAACTAAAGTTGTGTACGTGACTAGATGAAAACTAATGATGTTTAAAACTAATGTTTAGTGTACATAAATCATCAAATAGCTTTAATATAACCTTTAAATTTCGCTATATAAAATACTTTGAATACTAGCGTGTAAAATGAGTTATTAGTTTACAGATAGACTGTAAATTTTAAACCTTTAAATATTTGTCCCTAAAATTGATTTAACAAAGTATTTTTTTAATATGAATTAGTGATTGCATAGCTCCTTTTTAAGCGAAAAAGATTAAAAATATCGTTAATATATTGTAAGTCGACATAGAGAATATTTAAAACTTTCATTCTTTCTTGAAGCAATAATCATATTATACGTAAATCGAATATAAATTCTTCCCTGAAGATATTACATTACAATTTGATTGTGCAATATCGATCGTAACAATCTTACTTTATCATTTTGATAGTTGTCTTAAAGCGTTGGAGATTTTGACACACACGTCTTACAGGTGTTTAAAAAGGAGAGGAATGATACAATTTAATTTCATTAATATTTGAATATTGCATGCTTAACTAGTAAATTAAAGCAATGAGCTGAGTTGCACAAACCATTAGTAATTTCACTGCGAAGTCATGAACTGTGTTTTTATAGAGTTTCGAACCACTTATTTTACACTTTCTAGATGGACACCACGTAACGCTATGGTAGCCCTCACGAAAACATGCGATTATTCTTTACAGACTTATTTCTTTATCATATCACAATCTGATAATATAATGTTGCTTCATCTGTTGTAATTTCAAATGTGTCAAATTTAATTAACACTTTACTTTTTGAATAACGTCTAGAAGATGTAGAAAAATTTATGTTAAGTTCCTGCTTCTATATACACTTTACGTTTTGACTTACGTCTGGAAGATTTAGGAAAAATTCAACTCAAGTTCCTACATCTATATCCAATCACTTATTTTTTCTCTAATTTTAATGTCCTAGCAGTTATTGTCTGCAGTTTTATCAGTTGTAACTAAATTCACAAAAATTCTATGTAACAGATGCAGCATAATAGTGAGCATTTTCTTTTAAACGCTCGTTACAACTTTTGAGCACTGTGACTTAAAAATTAACGAATATGTCAGTTTTCTTTTCGTGCGTAATTTTTTAGCTATTTTTCACAACTGAAATTCTGATACCCTTATAGAGCCATTAAGTATATATTAGAGCAGGAAACATGAAAACTCAATGATGCCTTCCCGGGATTTGAACTTCAGACCTGCCTAGTGCTAGCCAGACGCGCTTTGAGTTATTTAACGAAGGTATGTTGTAATAAAGAAACAAATCTTTCCATCTTTCCATTCTCCCTTACTTGAAGAGTGATTAGAGAGGAGTGCATCCAGTCTCTAAATCCAGGTAGTGACGAATTACCATCCATTAAGTTTTAGTTCGAGTTCCAGTTATGAGGGATTAGCGTTTTTCAGAGTGCAAAACGGGATAAATCACCGATTTGAATTTCTGAGCAACTGCTAGCCAAACGTGCTTTCAATAACACCATGAAGGCACGAGATAGGAAAGAAGAAAATTCCTTCAACCTGAGCTAAGAAATTAGGATTTTCACCTAAGTGAATTCTGATGGTTTAGCGGTAATTAGTAGTTATCTAGGCATTACTGCGGATCAGATGCTTTATACAAGTTTTCACTTTCTTAGGAATTGCATGTTAAGGGGACTCATACACCTTAAAACCCATAAGATCTTAGAATAGGTGACTGTTGCAAGAATTGGGATAACTTATTTATTTTAAAAGCAATTACTTCCAACATTTTACAACTGACTACATGATATAGCTGCTTTCTGAAATAGTGATCAGAAAGTTTGTGTTGTAACAAATATTTTTATAATTTAATCCGCTTTGTGACAACATTTTTCGTCATGTTTCCACTTTGCGCGCACAGTTTAAAAACTTCTGTTGCATAATTTAATTCCATGTTTAATATGTAGCTTTTATAACATTTGGAGACTACTGTGAACCTAAAATTATAAACATTTCATGTTAAATTTTTATTTTATTTTGAGTTGAGTTTATAAAATGTGATTTATTAAAAATATTTGTAAGGTTTTCGTCCATAAAATGTTTCAGTATTAAAATATTCATCAGATTTTTGGTTCAGTTAGAAAATAGTGCCCATATAAAAAATTCCATCAAATTTCAAGCATATACCATTAGCCATTTTTAAAATATCATGCGCGCAAGGTGGAAACATGTCGAAATATTTTGTCACAAAGAGGATTTTAAATTACAAAACTATTTGTGGCAACAGAAACTTTCTTGTTACTAGTTTCCGAAGCAGCTATATTATGTAGTCAGCTGTAAAAGGTTGGAAGTAATGGCTTTTAAAATAAATAAGTTATCCCAATTCTTGCAACAGTCACATATTCGAAGATCATAAGGGGATTAAGGTGTATGAGCCCCCCTTAAATTATTTGCAGTTTGTCAGAAGCAATGGTTTCAGTTTATTATTACGTCTTGTTATTTCTTTAACCACAAGATGCAGTAAACAAGTTTTAGTTATTTTCTTAAGTTGCATGTATAAGTATATGTCTATCAGGAAGTAACTCATCATTTTGTTCGCATTGCCTCAAAAAACAAGCCATTAGCATAGACAATCAACAAGCATTTTCATTAGGGAAGCTAAACACTGACCTCAGTTTATTGCTTTAAAATTAGTGATTGACTTCGTCAGCTGAAAAAGAGTCTCATGGAACATATGTACATAAAGATAAAATCATATTCATTTAAGCGAATGTAAATTGAGATTTTCAGTTTTTTGAACGGCTAAATATATAACAAGTTCTCATGACAAATTTGTTAAAGATTTCTTCGTTATAAAAAAAATTTAGAGCAAATCGAAATTAATTTGTTTTAAGAAGAAATTTGCTTGAAATTGAATTTAGAGTTTTCGAAACCATTAATAAAAATTTTTGAAGGCTTTCGCAAAACATAAAAATAATTTCTAGTAGAAAGTTTATCTTCTTTCATATTATACAAAACTCTAATAAAGGATTGTCCAAAAATATTAAAATTTACAAACAATGAAAGATACTAAATCAAGTTTATTTTAACAAGCTAGGAACGAATAATTTAAACAAATAAGCTCTCAACTTAGTAATTATATTATTTATCAAAATTTATAGCTTTGATGACAAACACTCGAGTTGATCACTCGAGTAACTAAAATACCTGATTTTAGTTACTCGAGTGAACTTAAGTCATCCTTATAAATTCTAACTTCAATACAACCCAAATACGTGAATCACTGGCGTTAGAATTTCAATTGAATGGTGATAATCTGGTTTCATTTCTAGTGAATTCTCCTGCAACCCGATTATATTACTTCCTCGCATTACATTTACTTCCTTCCGTAAGTCTTTCAAACCAAGAAAAATGCGTTCAGTTTTGTTGGCATGAATTACATTCCGACCGAAATAATACTGACAAATCATACTGTGCCAACGCGATTCTGGTCCATGGCCCAACCATTCCAGAATTTCCTCATACCGGCAAAACTTTATATAACTGATGATCCAATTAATTCAATTAAAATTAATTAAATTAATTAACAGACTTTTCAAATTGCATTGTTTTTCTTTGGAGGCGTTGAGGGGAGTTAATACACAGAGATGCAATTTTGTGACACCAGTTTTGTTGTTAATGCAGTCATTAAGTTTAAAGTAAGCCTTGTCGCTAAACCTTTCAATAGATACATTTTCAATACATCAAAGGTGATACACTATTTCACCTAACACTGAAAATAACATCTTGGCAAAATAAAATCCAAATACATGATCTTGCTTAGAAAATTGATGGTCTAAGAACATAAAATTTAGAAGCAACTGTTGGCAAGTGTTACCACTACGCGGAACACCGTACGCGTAAACGATTCTCAAAGTGTTGCAGTCGACAAAGAACATGCTCGTTAATACATCTTTTATATTTAATCAGTCTGTTGCTATTTAGCAACTGGAGCTGCTTAAAAGAGACAGAAGCATTTTTGATAACCAAAAATCTTTCTTTCATTTTTAACGACGTACCTGCCTATATTAATTATGATTAGGAATATTATTGAAAAAAAGTAAAAGAAAGAAAACTGAATATGTTATAAATGGTTATTGAATATAAGTTAAATGCATGTAAATAAATTATTGTTTAAATTTACAATATTTATAATTTACAATTTAATTTTAAATAAGTTATTTTATATTTTAATTTTTCACATAATTAACAATATCATTTAGACGAGTAAATCTTGAATAAATGATGTTTCTTAAAAATTTGGTATCGTACAACATAAATAAAAATCCACTTCTTGCACATAATGGTTCAAATTATACTACATAATACTCCGTTTTTCTTTACCATGCGATACTTTTCTAATAATGTATGGAAGAAGACTTCTTAGAGAAGAAATTTATTATTGAATGTATATTACACGCTTCCTTTCATTAGGCAGCACAATACATATAGAGTAAAAAGAGCGCTGCATCTCGTAATTTTATCAAGATCTTTGAGTAAGAAGTGGTATAAGGATTACATACCGCGAACTTATAATTTCACTCAGAATTAAAATTATGTAATGACATTGCAATTGTTGTGACGATATCCTGATAAGCACTTTTAACTAATTTGGCATTTGATAGAAATCGAATGAAACTATGTATGGCGTTTTATGATGAGAAATATACAACATAATAAATATAAATTTGCTTGATTCTGTTTTGAATTTCACCTTTACTTTTCTAAACAAAGTCAAACCATTTCTATTTTGACCTAACTTCCTGCATACAGTAAACCAGTATACCAACATTACAAAAGCCTGAAGGTAAGCAATTTAGCAGTCTTCTTGAGAAAAGACCTCGGGGAAGAACATTAATTAATCCAGCTTACACCATTAGCATATGTCATTTGTTTCGCAATGGGAAGTTAAATCCATTCCCATTAAGGATAGCTTTAAGTTCAGTCTTGCTCGCTGGATGTACTACTAGATATAACTCTACGAAGTATTAGGTATGTAAGCTCTTTTAAATAGGATAGGAATAGTTATTATTACTTAACAGGGTGAGGTTTCTGGTAACGGCGTATGAATAGTAAGAGTAGAAATACATTTTATTATCTGGAAAGAGTAGCGAGCTTCTTTGAATTTTCGAAGCTCTAATTTATACTCTAAAATTTCGATTTGCTGAGTACCAGGTCGGGGTCTTAATGAAACCAAATGCATTTAAATCTCAATTTATTGTAAGAGTTATCTGGAAATGCATTTGAACAAAACATATTTAACTCGATTTAAAAGAAATGGAATTTATACGTGTCCTTTTCCTTTAATAACTCCTGAGAAATTTTAGGATGGTGCCTATCAAACGTACGTTATAGTATAAGAATGTTATATCATATAGGTTTCATAAGTGCAAAACTTCTTCATATTTTTCTCCTAACGGTCTTATCGATTTGCCTTATCGACATTGGTCACCTCTCTACTTGCCTTATCGACATTGGTCACACGTAAGGCCGAACGTGGGGGCCATTTTGTTATGCAGGCACTTAATAGGGGGCGTTGTTGCCTCCTATTAAGGGGCGGAGAGTTACAACCATACCAGATTCAAGCCCGGACTCTTTGGTATCGCACTCGATTCCCCTAACCACTATACTATTTGCAACATTTTTTATATAGGAAGGTCATATTTTACTGTAACTAGATAACTATTACTCATTAAAACCTGATTGAATGCATGCAAAATATTTGTTTATGGGCACAAAAATCGTTAATTACAAGAAAAATTATATGAAAAAGGAAGTATTTAAACCTATTAATATTTTAAAAATCACATTTTATAAAATAAATGGAAAATTGTGGTATTTCCGAGCAAATTAAAACAGACAAAAATGAGCATCTTCTTCTAAATAAAACTATTTTCTGCGCTTTTACACGTTTCTACAGTCACTGAAATGAAAAATTATATAAAAAAAATCCTTAACTCTTTGCGAGTTCCTTGTTTACTAGTACTGCATTGGTAATAAAATTTTAAATTATTGCAATCAATGTTAATCTTTTACTTTATTTTAGCATGTTTAATAACTTATAAATTTCAGAATCATTCTGAAATTTTTAACTTTAAAATCCTTTCATAAACTTTTATATTTACTACTTAAGCTACACAAGAGATTACTTTATTAAGTTCGTACGCATTAGGAGAAAAGTGGTTCAACTAATACGTTGCCATGTTTAATAAATTTGAATGCAGGATTTTTTTTCTTTGAGTTTGGATAGTGTGAAACTGGAAATTCAATTAACTGCAGGAAATTTTATTAGCAACAGCATTTGAAGATCTCTTCGTAATGGTTTGTGTAAACGAAGTGAATTCAAGGAATATCAATTGGACTTCACAATAAAGTTTTGAAAGAAAACTTTATTTGTTCAGTTTAAAAAGCTATAAAGCAATTTTGTAGAAAGAAATCAATTGAGTTTTCGGTACTGTACCATGGAACTTTACATAAGCGAAAAATAGAAACTTATTTCAAAATAGCGATGCTATTTCAATTTTGCTTTGAGTCTTTATGAGAACCAGACAGGTTATATTTTACCATTTTATTGCTTTTCGTAGATCTAGGAACGCATATTCCATTTTATGACATACATATTGAAGTAAAGGAAAATGTATGGTTGTAGAAATTGTAACGGGGCTAGGTAATGGACTTAAATTGAAATAAAATAAGCAAAAGAAATCGCAATAACATTGTAATTTTCCGCCTTTATATATCAAAGAATACTTGAGGCGAAATGAATATTATTCTGTTTGAGTAGCTTGGGAAAAGTCTGCAAAAAAACCTTCTGCGGAATATTCTGAATAAAATGGGCCGAGTGTGCGATTTTGTATTCTGTAAATTATTCAGTAGAAGCATTATTTCTTCTTTCGTATTCCGAAAGGAGAATAAAATAGAATATCAAGTGGAGATATGAATGGTGCTTTTATTTTTTTGTATTTTGCATCTTTTCCATTTTTATGCAGAACTCAAATCTACGGAAATTCATTTACATCACTTTATAAAACTGCTCTAATTCAGCTGGTATAAATAATAATTGTAATTCCAGTTTTGAGGAATAATTTTATGTTCTTTATATTTCGTGGAAATTTACGTATTATTGTTGCAAAATTGAATCGGGTTCCTTCAGATATTTGCAATTAACGAATAGTCCAGCGGAGAAAAAAGTATTAAATTTACATATCTGACACAAATATTTTATGAAACTGATTTTTTTATATGGATCATGCGTTAAAGGGAGAAAACTGCAACAAACAGGAGCTAACACATTCCTTAAATTAGCGCTTTATAATTGTAAAATAAAATTGCAAATCTATACATTTGGCATAATACGTAACTTTATGATATAATTTTGTCCTTGTTTGTTCTGTACGCTTCTCATTCGCTCAAGTACAGAAGCGGAATTTTTAGTCAAGGAATGCTTTGGCATGGATTTTAAAGAAATGTTTTTTCCGAGGTTTTTATTGCTCTGCTTCTTTGTTCATACAAATCATAATATAAAGACAGGCATTATTAAAACATCAAATTTGACATACTATGATTTCTAATGTCCATTATGGTTTATTTCAAATTAACTATTCTTAAGACGTGCGTAGAAAAAAAAATTCTAAAATTCCTAGGTGGGAGAAAAAGGTTCTGGCTGACTATCTTTAATAGAAAAGAAAAAATAGCTTCGTATTCGCGTTTAAAATTCTTTTTTCGATTTCATTATAGACTGTTAAAAAATTTCAGATTGAGCTCTAATACCTTAGAGCAACTGCTATAATATATTAGAGTAACTGCTATCTTAGAGCAATTGCTAAAGTGGAAACTACTTTACCACTGTGTGCGAACCTATTGCTGAATATTGCCGAAGAGTGTAGTTTACGTGGAGTAGTCTTCTATTGTCTGCAAAACAAACATTAACTAATGTTTTGAAGCCGTTTAGACAATTTACCTTTTCAATGGCATATATGAAAGTTAGCATTTACAAACTTAAGGTTGTAAGGTATGGTCTGTAGCGAGACATTGAAAGCAAGCTTTCCGCGAATGCTTGTAGATTTTATAACTGCCGTTGCATGGTATTGAATTGTTTGAGTGTAATAAGGAGGCCAAATGTAATAATTTGGTGGTGTGTATTAAGGGATTAACAAATGTAAAATCAAATGAATTGCTTACTTAGTAGATTATGTTGTGGAATCAATAACCCATATTACTTACAAATATGCAGATAGAAATGTGTGATCTTGAAAGGAAATATGAAATTAAAGTGATTTACCCCAAAGGATGATTATTCAGATAACACAAAATCAATTAATTTTAATTCTTTCTTTAACATCTTCACCTGAAAATAAGCATTAATATAAACAAGAAATTATCGGCCAGACAGATGAATGTAGGTCTTAAATAAAATCAGGATTGGAACATCTAGCTCGCGTAATGCGCATCACCAAAATAACGTTGCACTCAGATTAAAGTTGATCTTTTTCCAGCAGTGTGAAACAAAGTCTCGGTGAAAACGGAACAGTGAAAATTTAACGGCAGTAATTAAGCGTACTTGATTAACCATGGATTTTTTTTGCTTTTTAAATCAGGAAAGGATAAAATACGTGCGAACGAAGACTTCTCGAAAGGTTGAAGTGGTTGAACAAAAATTATTTTCCGCAGACATGTATTAGGAAACAGGAGTAATTATTTTCTTGAATCTTCATTTCAAAATCTCACTAAAAAGGAATTCAATTGTTAGCAGTCAGCATCAAAGGAAGCAGCAACAAGATGAGACCTACTAACATATTGCGTGAGTTTGGTTCATAACAAGTAGCCTACTGAGATACTGAAGAGCCCGGGCTCGAATTCTTGAGAAGGCATGGATGTTTGTAAATGTATAGTGTCTGTGCGGCGTGGGGCACTTTAAATATACGGCGAGCGTAAAGCTCTCTAGAGAGGTTGAGGTAGAGGAAGATGGGTTCGAGACTCTCGGATCCGTCCCTCTCCTTCAAGCGATTTGTCCCTATCCTTCTCGTGCTCTCCTTCAAAAGTGGGGTCGGAACTGAGCGGAAGTCATTCTTTCACCCATATGGTGCTCAAGGCTCTTACCAACGACTAACACAGTCTCGCTCTCCTCGCCACAATGAATTTCGTGGGCTTATTCTGATGTCACTGTCAGGCAAGGGAAATAAGTCATAACACAACGACAACAATGCAGGTGATAAAATCGCTCAAAAACATTTCATAATTTAGCGTTTTTGATGTTTTATTTATGTGCTATCTACGTATAAAAACTTTATCTAAATTGTGCAAAATTTTATTTCCAATTCATTAAATTGAGAATTTCTAATGCACTATTTACAAAAATATTTATTCATTTCAGTGTCTGATAATTGATAATGTGCTCTACATTTGACATTTACGTAGACTCTGTTTTGAGTTTTCTACAAACTGAAAATTCGAATGAAGTCAATGGATATATTTGTCTTTCAAACTGCAGTTTCGAAAATTCTAAGCTTCGAGATAGTTGAAGAAAGATGTAAACTTAACATGCAGATGTAATAAAAAAGAATCATACATTTAAATAAGCTTTAATTAGCAATTTAAAACGCCCACCAGCGGCCGAGCGGTAAAGTCGCTGAACACTGGTAGTTCGGTCCGAGGTTCGAATCCCGCGAACGGGCTGGCTGCATGGGTGTTTCGTGGTTTTTCCCCCATGTGTAACGTGTATACGAGCCAGTTTCCCTTAGAAAGTCCTCCACGAAGGCATCCCTCCCTTTAGGCAGATAGCCCTAGTGTGCTTTGCCATAATTAAATACACCACACCACCATCGCAATTTAAAACGAACTAACAGTGGTAATTCCATACAGCAGTTAAATGGAACTTACATAATCTTCTTCTTTCGTAATATTTTTATATTCAGAATATTATTTTAAACTTTATGCAATACACGGTGCGGCAGCGTTCATAGCGTAATTTGACCTGCGTAGCACAATGACGTACTGCATGAACGCGCGCCAGTTCGTGCCGCATTCGTCTACTAATGAGTTGCCATTTCGAGTGTGACAGTGACATGGATCGTTGGAGTGCACAGCATCGTGCCTTTGCTATTGAAAGTTATTTCAAGAATAACTACTCTGTTATTGCTACCCAGCGTCTATTTCAGCAACATTTCAACTTGGGACGTTATGGGAAATTTCTAGATGGACGGACCATTGCGACAGACATTTCCAGGTGGAGTAATTTCCCGTTTCGGTGACATTTCCTAGCCGCCTCGCTCACCTGATCTTTCATGTGCCGACTTTGAGGGCACCTGAAGCAAGACGTTTTCCGAACACGTTGTGCCACCATTCCTGAGTTGAAGATCGCATCCGAACTGCTGTCGGCAATGTTCGAGAGAATACGTTACACCGAGTTATGGCAAGCTTCCAACTCCGGCTAGATGAATATGTTGTGCAGAGGGGGCATCATTTGACAGGCATCATATTCAAAAAGTAATCCACGAAATGGACAATGACTTACACATTAGTAAATGGCATACCTTTAACTATTAATTGACATAAGAGGTAATAAATAAATTACAGTTACTGCCCTATGCTATAAAAATGTGCCTTATGCTATTATAACATATTAATATGTTATGAACGCTGCCGCACCCTATATATTTTAAAATCTCGTAATTCGTCTTACTTTCTGTTTCGAGGTAATTAGTTCTGATAAAACGTTTTTTGACTTTAAGAAAAAACCCGATAGATTTCAGTATTTAGCATTATTAAATAAGGTTATTACAAAATTAAATTGCGTTATTTATAATTATGGTAAACCAGAAACAAAGAAATTAACTGCCCTCATTGTTCTTGAAATATTAGTACTTTAAGAATAGTTATTCATTTCAAAATGCAAGAAATTTAAAGGCATGCACCCTTTTCAATGTATGCTTTATATATTCCTATAAACTTTTTTTAATTTTTAATTTTGAAGTAAAAATTGATAAGTGTATAGTAAAATATTTACATATAATAAAAAAAAAGTAATAGCCTCTTAGATTACGCTTTCTTACGTTGCTTGCAGCAATTTATTTCACAAAATGGCTCTTCTATATATGATGTATCAGAAAAGCAGTTTATTTCCTTATTTATAATAAAAATTTCAAAGTTTCCAAAATGAAGCAAATTTAAAAATGCATAAAATAACGAAACAAAATGCTGACATATCTGCAGCATGCATAATGAAAGAAGGATTAATGCATCGTCAGGACTTTAAAAGCTTAATGGAGCCTGTATATTATCTGAGATTATCATATTCATGAGAAAAAAATGTGAAGATTCTTTCAGCATCTTATGCGAGCACCGAACCAAGCTTATGAAATGCACTTTTAATTAATCAGAAATTGATTCATGCAGCTTACATACCCCATGCCGAGAGGATAATTAGCGCTGTTTGTCATGGTTAAAAGCAGAAAATATAAAATTTCCTTTCAACATGGTAAAAAAAAAACTTACCTTAAAATGCTCAAGTTTAATAACATAGTGACTGAAATACATAACTGAAGTTATTTCTTCTTTATATTATGCTGAATAAATACCGGTACGTTTCCGTAAAAATTTTGGCTTTAACCATTTTAAAATTTGATACAACAGTAGATGCTTTAACAAACTTCTACATTACAGTCTAATTGTATTTCCCTTTTACTGTAATTTGAGGCTTTCTTAGTTTAAATAGAGAAGCGTAGTAGCCTATAATAAGAGAAGTATATTACTAAATATACAAACATTAAATATTTACTAATAATATTACTAATTAAATATTTACTAGATTTTTTAAGTAACGAAAACCGAAACTTGGCTTAAATCAAAACTTAATTGTCCAGTCATAAACGTAACTGCACCTAACATTCACGTAGATCTTCAGTTCTTAACCGATATCGTTATTTTAAAGCAACACAATTATTATGAAAAATAATTTAAAAATACGAATGACAATACAGTTTCAAAAGCACTGCCTTACCTACGTAACCAGAAAAGACTGGAAGGTCTCTCCTAACATCACAAATTTACTATAATGGAGGAAAAAAATTAGGAAACCCTGTCTATTTTTTATTCTTTATTTTGAGTATAATAAATATAGGAGATGGTATCTCACTTAAAACACTGTTACTTATTAGTTTGTAGCACAAAATAATAGCAAAGGAAAAAAATAAAAAAGTGTCAGCAACATTTTAGTAGAAATGCTTGTAGAATGCTTAGGTTATTTCAAAGCAGGAGGGATAAAAATGAGCAATGCTCTCCTCGGGACTCGAACCACGAACCTCTCGAATACGCGTCGAGCGTGCTGACCACTGCACCACGAAGCCATGCTAAGAAAGCGGAGTAAATACCTTATATAGTGCCCCTTTTAAAGGGCGACTGGGGCTTAGGGAACCCAATCACCAAATCCTGGTGGTAAAGAATCATCATTCACCACCTTTTTTAGTTCGGGCGCCACTGTAGAGACATTAAGTTATTTCGAAGCAGGAGATGTGAAAAATGAGCAATGCCCTAGCAGGGACTCTCGAATACTCTTCGAGCCTGCTGACCACTACACCACAAAGGCATGCTAAGAAAGCGGTCGAAATAGCTTATATGCTGATTAAATGTATGACGCAATATAAAAGAACATAAATTTTGAGGCAGCACATAGAGATAGATATGCTACTACTTACATTGCATTACATTACACTGGATCTACACTTGGAGTTATGGTCTGGAATTATCGGTCAGGTTGGTTGCAGCACATTCCTATATTACATTACATTACACTCGGCCTGCACTTGGAGTTATGATCTGGGAAGCAACGTCGTATGACAGCAGCAACACTCTAGCAGTTATCCCGCGCACACTGACTGCAGATTTATACATCAGTGTGGTAATTCAATTTTTTTCTGCTGATATTCATAAATAACATTTAACGTTGTGCTTTCCAACAGGATAACGCTCGCTCTCATACCGCTGTTATAACCCAACATGTTCTTACAGAGTTCCTAGATCACCAAATGTTTCTCCAATCGACACATCATTAGACAACTCCAGCGTCATCCACAATCAGCATTAACCGCCAGTTATTGGCCAATCAGTTTCAACGGGCATGGAACTTCATCCTCCAAACTGACATTCCGTACCTTTACGACAATATGCATGCATGTTTTCATGCTTGCATTCAAAATTCTGACGGTTACACAGGTTATTAATGTACCAGCATTTCACATTTGAAATGGCTCTTCTCGCGCTTGGCTTGTGATTGATTAACTTGTGATCTTTAAAATTTAATCTATTAACTATATTACCTAGGCAAATATATTCCCAAAATTTTATTCCTCTACCTTATTTGTTTCTTGGTGTTAGGATTTTTTTTCCGTTAGTCTAGTTCGGAAGATAGTTAGCGCTACTCAGCTTCAAGAACTGTGCTTGTATATGCTTTAACTATTAATAACTATTAACCGCAAATGCGGTTTTACAGCTGAGGATGGTGGTTCCGTAAAACCATCGAAACTAGTCAAATTTTGAAAATATAACGCTGATTTTTGTTGTTTGACTTCTGAATTAGTATTTGTTCGGCGTGTTATTGTGTCTTAATGCTTTGACTAGTTTGCGTCCTAGAGGAAGCGGAAGAAAATAGAAGCGGCAGCAAAGATAAAAATAGTGGGGTAGTAACCATAAAACCCACGTGTTATTGCAAAATATTACCACCTGATGAAAGTATATTAAATTCATGATTATAATGTTCACTCATTATAACCTCTTCGGACGCGAGGAATCATACTGAACTTCACCTGCGTTTGCTTTATAAAATTTTCTGAATTTACCGTATTTCCTCACCTATTTCTCCCGTTTTATTAACTCATTTTATCGTCCAAAAATTGAAGGAGAAATATTATTCGAATAATGTAATATCCGAAGGGCGTTGTTACAGTAAAAACATAACAAATAAAAGTAGTCATGAATAAACTAGAGGTACGGGTACAATATTATATATTCAAAAGAAACTTACGTTCCAATAAGAATACATAATAAAAGTATTATCTATGTCAAAGAAGTCAGGTAAATGCATTTATTTCAATATTTTGAAAAAAAATGATCAGGAATTTCACTTTTTGTTTACTTAATATAGATGTTGATCTTCTATCTATGCATACATTTTACGTTGTTTCGTTAAATCAAAAGTTTCTAAATCATCATGTGCAGAATAATTAGATCGGGATGTATGAGGAAAAGACATAGTATTTTAGTATCACGTACATATTCATTCATAACACACACATACACGAACATGACAGAGATATTCGAGGGAACTAAAGCGAAACGGACGGAGGACTCCTTCACATGTTTCCGACAGTTACAGGAACTTTGCCAAAAGTGCTTTGTATCAAAGAATGACTACTTTGATGGCCAACGAAATGTATGTATTCATATATTTATCATTATACGATTTCTATGCTCATTCACCAAGCTTTTTGTTCTCATTTTGTGTATATACATAATTTAGAAAGCAATGAAAAATGCTTAATTAATGTTAATTAAGCATTTTTAATAATTAATAAGCAATGAAAAATGCTTAATTAATGTTAATTAAGCATTTTTCATTGCTTATTAATTAATGCGGATACAAAAGAAATAATAATTAATGCGGATACAAAAGAAAAACACGTTTGTAAGAATTAACGGAACAAATGTAACATTGCGTGAACAAATTTATGAGAAATTAATGCGGATATAAAAGATAACAAATCTGAATACTGAGCTAAACAGGGGTGGTAAGCTATCTGCTAATAAAGAAGTTAATATTTATGATAAAATGTTAGGCAATCGATGTAAAATCAAAATTAATTAAGTCCATAATCTTTCTCGATCTTTTACAACAGGCAGAGAAGAGAATTCACCGGAGTCACTTTCCTGAGTAATATTTGCATGAATGACTAAAACATTTTATAATTAGAGTTGAAACAGTGAATAAAAAATTTTATTTTGATTTAAACTGATTGTGAATTTTAAAAAAAGTATATTAAAACTTTCATTGATTACATTAATATTAATTGAATCGAAAATAAGCATTCAAGTTCAAGTTAAGTATTTTAAATTTAAATTAAAGCATGTATCAAGATAGCACCTGGTCCGAAGCGACATTCAAGAAAAACACGTAATGTTTCCTATTACACATAACTATAGTTTAGGTTGATTGAAATGAAGGTAAGAAAAACAAAAAATGAAGCGAATTATATCGTGCACCGACCTCAGAATCAAAACAGAAATTCCATTATTGGAAGTATACTAAGCGAATTAAAATTCTTCATTACTTTAAAATCTTGAAAACTCTTATTTTGATTTGATAATGTTACTTTAGAGCAGCAGTTCTCAACCGGTGGTATGCGTACCACTGGTGATACGCAAGAGAAAAATAAGTGGTATGCAAAAGAAACAAAGTATTTTAACTATTAAATTAAAAAATCTCGTGAATTAAAAAAAAACAGTTGATATAAATTTCCTGTGATGGAAATCTAACTGTGTGTGCGATTTCAAAAATAACACACTAGCTAACTTTTGACTGAACCGAAAAAAATAATTTAAAGACGTCTCAAATAAAGCTAATAAATTTGTATTACCTTTTTGCACAACCTATTTATATGAACAAGGATTTTTTTTTCTATGTTATGTTTGAAAAATAACTACTGAAAAAAATTATAATGGATCCTAATTTAAGTGGATCCATAAATTAAGTGGATCCTAATTTACGGTTAAAGCTAAGTGAAATAAAACCAGACATAAAGAAATTGATCTCTCTTAAACAGACCTAAATTTTCACACTAAATTTTAGAATTGAAGTATTATAACTTACATTTTGATAACTAAAATGGTAACCAGTTTTTAATCTAAAATTTTTTATGTGTGCATATTTAATACAAATAGGCAATAATTTGTGCAAATGGCAAAAAAATATTTTTAAATATTCATATTGAGAATTTGAGAATTTGAAAAATAATCATTGTCAAATGTAGTGGTGATAGTACTAATGTTTTTCAATTTTTGTTTAGATAGTACGCGTTAGTCAAAAGGTTGAGAACCTCTGCTTTAGAAGATTATGATACGTAGAAGCTCAGCAGAAAACAGCTCAATGTTAGATATTGCGAAATAGCGCACAGTGCTCTATTTTGGAAAGCCAAATGTAAGAAAACAAAACCTCAATGATAAGTTCTAATAATTTTAAATTAAAAGTGACAGTGCAAAATGCCAGTCTTGTTTTGGGGTCAAAAGATACAAGAATTTTGAAAGAGAAGCTTGCGAGTTAGAGTGTTAAAGATTAACTGCATATACAAATGTCTTAATTAACTAGACGAATATTAAAACTCTGAATATGAAAGTAAAACCAACAAAAACATCATGAAAAATGAGAATGCATATAATCAATCATTGAAAAAAGAAACAGTGACATTAATTAAAAAATAATTAGTGGCATTATGTTTGAGTTACACTTAATAAGTTATATTTAATTTACTTCTCCTTTTGCTTCATTCCGCCACTAGGTTATCTCATTTCAGAAATTACGCAGACATGAGTGGCAAGCAGTTTTACTCTAAAGCTCCTAGCCGGGAGAGTTTTGAGAGCCGGGAGAGCGGGAGGGCTCCTAGCTGTGAGAGTTTTGGCGTTAAAGCTGCCTGCCAGTGAAAATTCTCTCCTGACGAGTAACCGCTTCGCATGTCAAACTGAAAAGCAGAAGATATATTTAGTTTGGTAAGCTTACAATTTTGAGTCATTGTTAGAGGTAATAGGAGAACCTCGTAGCGTCTGGTTAGAATAAATTAGATATTGTAACTGGAAACAGTTGTAAGGAGAACATGTGTTTTCAGCTGGGTTCAAGTGCCCGGCACTCTTGTGTTACATTATTTTAGTCTTTTCTTCACAAATGTTGATCTAGAATAAATTTAAAGTATATTTGTGTCCGTTTGCTTGAGGAAATTAGCTATTTTAGCCGTGAAAATTTGCCTTCAGAACACCTAGTCAGATTTGTAAACTGACCTAGCTGAGTTAACCTCCAGATTCCAGACTGCTGCTATAACTTTACCTAAGAACAAATCAAGCGTTAGTTTTAAATTTTGTTTGAAAGCACTTTTGTCAGTCTATTTTCCAGTTTAGTTCCTTATACTTTTTTTCTAAAGTAAAGTACACTCGTCTTACGACATTATTTTTATTTTTAAATAACATACGTCGTTGAAACATTAAAAAAACACGAGACACACATTTTTCACCGATATAAATTAATCTGTAGACCATGAGGAAGTTTCCTCCATAGTGTCCGTTTCTAGAAATACTCTCTATTCCAGGATGTTTTCAGAAACCTGGCATTACATTATATGAAAACCTCCTATAAAAATTCTTTTATTGACAGACTCTAATAGAGTTTTTTGGCAAAAGTCGCTTTAGCCGTCTTCTCTTTGTCTAGTAAGTCAGGCGAATGTCAAATAAGCTCTGAGTAGTAAAAGTAAAAAGAAACCATGTCAGTAGATAGAGTAGTTGCCCCTTTCCTTTAGCGAAAGTAAAGTTTGAAATAAACAAGCTTTTAGAATGAATGCTTTTACCCCAAGCAATATGAATCTGAGAACTCAGTAGTGTAAAAAAAAAAAAAAAAAAAAAAAAAGTAAAAATCACTCTCTTAAATCATGCTATTGTCACCAAACTACTGTTAACAATGCCCCCCAGTACTCCATTTTATTTCAATGCTCCTTCTATCCTCCATTTCATTTCAAACTGCTAATTCGAAACTTCTGACTAAAGCTTACAGCAAAACAAATCCTAGAGCACCGGTTTCTGTTAATCGCTTTTTAATAATCCCAAATTATGAGTTTACGATGGAACAGAAAAAAGTAAACTAAATTATTAATATTACTAATAAATATTAATAATTTAAATAATCACCAATAATTGATTGTAAAATAAAGAAAAAATAAAAAGCATATGCTTTTTATTACAAGATTTATTTACAAGATGAAACAGATCATTACATTTCATAAATTAACTGTTGCAATTTTTAAGTTAATTTTCCATATTTTCATTCAGTTAAAAATATTGCACTTTTAACTTAACGTTATAACTATGATTTTATTTAAGAGATAAAAATAACTTTATCTGTTTGCATAGTAACTTAAAAGATGATACTATAGAGAGAAAGGATTTTGAAAATTATGTTCTAACACAAGTAGATGGTTGGATGCAATAAATCTACTATAAATTCTTTAAATAAAAATTTTAAACGTCATTTGCAATGCTAACCGTTCTTCAGTCATTGCGAAATAGTTTGCAATTAGAATCCAGTTACTAGATTAAGACATCTTTTACTTGCACAATCAGACCATCTTATAAATAGATTTCGAATTAAAGTTTCTAAGAATCTAACTTTAATTATGACTGTGGGAATGTTGACTCATCAAACAAGTATCCGATTATTGCCTATAAAGGAAATGATTTTCTAACAGTAGTATCGAATAGTTTTGCTGTCTTAAATAACGCAGTGCAATTTTCTAAATTCCTGTACAAAAATAGCTTTATTTAAGTACCTTTAAACAAATTATTACCGAATATTCACGAATCTTGGTTTTCTTTTAGGCAAACTTTTATTCTCTGATTGTAATAAAGATTATTTAGAAATAGAAGGTTTTGATTTCATGAAGTTTGAAAGTTTTCGAAAGAAAATTTGAAAGCTTTTTTACGCGAAATAATGTATGTTTGAAATTATAAAACTCAGTAAAATATGTTAGCAAGACTCCACATTTTGCATTTGTTCACACTGTTTCTCAAATAAAGTATGTCTTTTGTCATGAATATTTTAATTTAAAGACATCATTTTAATTTATGTCATTTAACGCATTAAAATCACCATTAACACATTAAAATCACATATCTTTTGTTCTGTGTCAACCGACTGTCTGTTTGCCTTCGCGATGTGGTGTTGCCACGTCCAGTGTTTCAGAAAGTTCTGCCTTCCTATTCAATCATGGTTCTAAAAGGATTGCAATAATTCATTACAATTAACTACAATTTGCTTCCACAAACTGTCTGTAATTTTTAACATTTATTTGATTATGTAGGGATAGAGCATTTATACTTGATTAGCCTATAACTGTCACTTCGTTTATGGTTGATCTTTCTAATGAGATTCTACATAACATGTCTGAACAAGAAGGTTCTCAAGCTAATATCCCTGAAACAGAGAATAGTGGTTGGGAAAAGATACATGCGAAGTAGATCGTTTAAAGAAATGAAAGAAGCCTTCCTCGAAGTACTCACAAGCAAAAAACCCAAATAGACATGAATTCAGAGAATCTGGTTCGGAAACAGGCTCTAACGTAAGCATGAAGAAACGAGGTTTTCGCCACTTCAGGCTCCCGAAGGAGCCCCTGATATTCGGTAGCAGATTGCGGATAGCATTCAGAAATCAACTCGAAGACTATCTCAACAAGTTGGTTTATCTCTTTTAAATCTTTACCGTTAATAATACAATATTTTATACCTGTTATATTAAAATGTCTTCTTACATTATCTAGTAACTGTGGAGTTATTCGAAATTCACGAAAACTTTTAAATTTATTATTAAATAGTGAGATGTTAAATGTATTTATTGCCTTTTTCAACACTCTTTTAAAAATTAGTGAATTAATAACACCTTATTTAACGTTTTAAGGATTTCTTAATAATGATATCGTAATAGCTTACATACAATTGTCGAGGAACATACGTGGCTGTGAAACTTTCCTTTTTATTTGAAATATCTTGCAGACATTGCATCATTGCAGTATGTGCAATGATCAATGATGAAGGCATCATTGCAGTATGTGCAATGATCATTGATGTATGTGCAATTGCAGTATGTGTAATGATCAATGATGAAGGCATCATTGTAGTATGTGCAATGATGATCGAGAATCTCAATTTTCTCTTCTGGAATCCTATTTCCTAATCAAAAGTTCACAGACTGGTCGAAATTCACGTTTTCCTATTGATTATCTGTTAGGCAATATACCTGTAGAGCCTGTTTCGGAGCCACTTTTTTAATTCATGCTTAGCTGGTGTTTTTGTTAGTGGATACTTTGAGGTAGGCTTCTTGCATTTCCTTAAACGATCTAAACTTCGTACGTATCCTTTCACAGTCCCTATTCTTCATTTCAGGGATTCATTTCAGGATTTTTCAGCATTAGAACCTATTTCTGCGGATATAATGAAATTTTTCACTTAAAATTGTTATAGCAAATTTGAATTTTTCGTTATTCTCTTGGCTCGAACCACCTTCAGTTCTTTTAAGCTAAGCACAGCTGACCTTTCAGTCGATATGAACATTCCTTCCAAACGAAAAACGGGATCCAAGTAAAATGGAAGAGTTCGATGGGAATATGTTTTCATTTAAGCATCCGTGGCTACTACGAGGTAAGATTCATTCATTTGAACAGATATTTTCAAATAACGAAAGACGTTTTAATAAACCTTACAGTGCAGCAAACATAAGGATAAATCTGTTCTCTTGATTGGTCAAAACGGAAACGATGTCTCGGTTCTAAGTAGCAGAAGTGACATCTGTACGTGGTACTTTTTTCAATGTCGGCGTAATAAAGTTTCATGCTCCTTTTTGCAAATGATATTCTTGGTTTATAGAATAATAAAAATGCAAAGAAAGCGTATCACTTTTATTGGAAATGCAAAGTTTTCAATAAGTTAGAAATGAGAAAAATCCATTATCTTAACAGGAAATTTGAAATTTATTGGATTAACGATTTATGAGTAACGACAGTTTTGGGAGATTCCTGAGAGACAAAACGCCAGTTTTCAAACACTCGTAACTTACTGACAGTAGCTAAAGGTTTTGACTCCATAATTTACAAATGTAGAATATGTCTTTGATATTATCAAATCTGAAAGCAGAAAATTTGCAGCCTTGGGATATTTTAAATTTCCAGTGTGTCTTTGTGAGATAAAAGGATCTGAACTCAGCAAGGTCAACAATTTTTGTAACTCTTGCCTTCTGTATACATTTTACAGTTATCGGCCAAATAAAATAAATTTGTAGTCGGAATTGCACGTTCATTTATTATTGCTACATTTTGCTTCTCCGTTTTCGCCCAGAAGGAATGTGAGAAGCATGTGCTGAAGATAACATATTTATTAAATTATTATAACACCACTGCACTTACATGCATTTGGATTAAATAATATGAGAGAAATCAAATAATTGTTTACCCTAGAGGCGAAGAGAATAAAAATATTATCGAAAACTGAGATATACGTTTCCATCCATGTCAAAAACCTAACATTTTACTTCACATTTTTACACATTTGTAAAATAGATTTTAACTGCATCCGAATTTAGAAAAAGAATGTACTAACGTAAACACACCACACCACATTACACAGGCATGCATTATAAAATATGGATGAAAGAAATTTAATGCAGATTACTTTTCCAAATATTCTGATGTACAAATTTCTGAAGGTTATACAAAGTGTGACACACACACACACACGCACAAAAAAAAAAAAAAAAAAAAAAAAAAAAAAAAAAAAAAAGCGACTGTGCATCTTGAAAACAGAGTGGAATTGGCAACAATCAACAATTGTTTTGCTGACATCATGCCACACACCTCCTCTATCCATGCGGCCAGTTTCGACTTAATCGACCACGCCAGTGGGTAGTACTGCGTAATTAAGGGGACACGTGCAACTATATTCTGACGGAAAAATGTATAATGTAAAAACCGAACAGCTTATCAATATCACATTTCTTGTGAAACTTAAAAAATCAGCCACGGTGGAAACATTTCAAATGTTAGTCGATGCTTATGGAGATAAAACTTTGTCTTATGCACGTATGTTTGAACGGCATAAGCGGTTTTCATGGGGAAGGGACAGCGTGGAAGATGATGAGAGTGCTGGACGCTCCCTTGGGCGCTCAGCACGTTCATCATGATTGAATGGGTTCCCAGTGGTCAAACTGTTAATAAATACTACTACCTGGAACTACTAAAAAGACTTCGTGATATAATTAGGGAAAAAAGGCCACAGTTGTGGAATGATAGATGGCTGTTGCACCAAGACAATGCACCCGCTTACGCAGCACTATCTGTCAAGCAGTTTGTGACCAGCAAAAACATTACTGTGATGGAGCATCCTCCTTACTCACCTGATTTGGCTCCATGCGACGTTTTTATTTCCTAAAGTTAAATTTTACTTAAAGGGAACCCATTTTACCTCAGGTGAAGAGGATCACACAAAAACGGAGAATCTCCTGAAGGTTACTAGATTAAGTTACTAGATTAAGACCAAACTGTTTCCAGCAATGGCAGCACCGAATGCAGAAGTGTGGGAATGCTGAAGAAAACTACTTTGAATATGATAATGTCACGGAGAATTGATTCTGTAAGTACAATGATTTATTGGACCAGTCTCGTTTTTTGTCTGAGTTGGAAAATGGATGTAAAGTGCTCAATGACACCCAGGCCCAATATGTATCCGGTATAAATTGTAATCCAACTATGAGATATTCGTGATATGTCAAGCTATCCAGAAGTACTTGGTACAATATGGGACTTCGTATAACCATTAATAACCATATGACTTTTAAATTTGAAAAACTCCTAATTAAATTATAATTGAAGAGGAGGTTCGCCTTCTACCTTTTAAATGAAGCTAAGGGAAAGGCCTGGAAGTGTTTCACAAGTTCAAAGCCAGTTATTCCAGATATTTCTCGTCCTGTTGACGGGGCACAATTGTTCGAATGCCCAATTTTTAAAATTTGACTTAAGGACGCTTCTGTTTGTAGTCTTTGTAACTCAGGACACTCTATGGATAAAGAGCATATTGACTAATGCACTGCACTATTATCTTTTAATTATATGGTTCTTAAGCATTTGGAAAAAGCTCAAGGCTAATGGCTTAGTGGCCAAATGTCTGGAATTTGTATAAATAAATAAATAATATGGGACTCGTACACTTCACAACAAAGGTAAGTTGCAGCTTTTTCTTCAAATGAGAGTTACGATCATTAGTGGTTTACTTTCCCCATGCAGTGTAATTCTAATTCTAAACCACTTTTAAATTGACTTTAGTATTTTTTCTACTAAATGAAACATTATGGTGTGCGTGAAAGACAAGTCTTTTGATCAGTGAGTTAATTTTTACCGTAAGTTTAAGGAAAGTCTAAAATTTTACAGCCTATCCAAAGCATCATTTTCATACATGAAAATGTAATACTTTCTCGCTTTTTCTCAAAATTTGATTTAAGCTATTTGCCAGCTAGAGTTGATTATATTCCTTTCTATAAATCGAAAACTATTATCCACACTGCAGTTTTGATTAACCGCATTAAAATATCAAAATAAAATTATAACATAAAAAGTTAATTTTCTCCAGTTCTTTAGAGTTAAAAACATAAGTATTTACAAGTTCTCTGTCATTCAGGACTCCAAACTAAAAAACGATATACAAAGGGTAGCTTCATTTCAGCTAACCCTTGCACAAGCTCCTTAACCGAAGTAACATAAACTTATTCATTATCAGCGAAGTGATGTCATATAGTTATACAACAGGCACCGAATAAGGATGTTTAGAAAATGTTTAGCTAATATTGAATACGCCTGGCTACTCAGAGGTCTCTGGTGGCGTGTTTATCACTGTTGGACACCGCGCAGAGGAAAATAGTGTGCTGGTATAAAAATGCCACCACGCTTGTCTGTGTATAGGTTTATTTGTATCATTTTATCACTTTTTAGGTTTGGACCCTGCGAAATGTATTATAATTCTACTAATATTGGTGCAAATTAGTATTTTTAGATTTCATATTTACTTTGATGTTTCCTTCTACTTAATGAAAATTACCCTGTGAAGGTAAAATTTTTCGACGTATAAAAATAATTTTGATAGTTAGTTGACAATTTGCAGCTTAAGTTACGGTTTAACAAAAGGTAAGAATATTATGAGATATTAGGTTGTCATACAGGAAAAGGATACTTCGTCTATAGCAAAGTTCATTGTTTTCCGTATTCTATAAATTATTGACTCGTAGAATAACTTCAAGGTCAAAACTCGGAGTTTTAATAAAATTAACTCAATATTTCAGTCTAAATTCTCTATTTCATCCATGGTTATTTCAGTTCTCATCAACTTAGGTCTTTTAAATATTAGTAAATTTAATGCACTGTCCTACTTACGTCTAAACACGCTAGTTTCTTCTACTTTCAAACAAGCCGGCGAACGGACTGGCTGCACGGGCATTTTCATGGTTCTCTCTATGTCAAACTTGGATACGAGCCAGCTTTCCTTAAAAATTCCCCCACGGGCATTCCTCCCTTTTCGTGTAGTGCCTAATGGTGGAGCACATAATAAAAAATAAATGTAAGATATGTTCTTATTCTTTGTCACAAGCCTTTGTAATGTGACTGGAAGCAATCGGAAAATCAGGAGCTCGAATCCTTGCGAAGGCATTGCTAATTTTTCATGTTTCCTGCTTCAAAATAAACCTAATTACTCTACAAAAAATGAATGAAAACTGTCGATGAAGATAATCAGAGTTTGCTTCTAAGTGCTTTTAAGTTGTTCTAATTAATCTACAAAATAATGAAAGAAAACTCTCGACAAAAATAATGATAATTAATAAATGTAATCATAGCTGCTTACAGAAGAACTTGTTTTTTATTTAAGAGGGATTTAATTTAACTATTTTATTTCTCTTAAAAATATCCGAATTACGTAAAAAAGCAGAGTACAGAAAAAGAAAAAAGCCTTGACACAATTACATAGACTTTTTTAAAAATATCATAACAAATAATTTTATAGCTGAAAAAATCAATCCCTTCTTGATCGTTTCACGAATAGTTTCAATCTTATTCATACAGAAAACGTTATACTAATAACTCAACGATGAGAAATGCCAAGTGAGAAGCAAAAGAATAAATTCAGCTGTCTGGGAAATTTCAATCTAACTTGCCATGGTTTCGAAAACGGCTGGTTGCCAGTCGACACTCTTACATTAGAATTTTAAATTTGATTTTCGAATTTTGAATTTCATCGCTTGACGTTTGTTGTATTCACAAACTTACTTTTATAAAATTCAGAAGTAATATCGAACACGTTACTATCGGAATTGGAAAACGTAAAAGATAATCTAAAATTTTCGAATAGAACGAAATTATTGCAACTCGTGCGATTATACGTTTTGAGCTGCGTTAAATTCGGTATTTTGCAAAGTAATAAGATTGTTTGAATTCGTGTCAATTCTTTTTCGGGGGCTGGCTGTGGGAGGAGTTTTTGTATTCCTGTGTTGTTCTATATTTTCTTTAAGTTTAATGTAAAATAAATCTGCCTAGCAATTTAAACCCACATAGCACAAAAACATCTTCGGGATAGCTTGAGGATGTTGCCCACAGGATAAAAGTAAATCCTCAAGGCGTCCTGGAATATCCCCCTAACATGCTAAAAATATCTTTCCGAGTGCTTAATGTCACATCCCAGTATATATTCAAGACATCCGAGTGCGGGATGTTGTTATGATCTGAAATCCTACTTACTGTATCCTCGGAAAATCCCGAAATATTCCACCAACTTCCTAAACACAACCGTCGGAGTGTTTAATGCCCTATCCTAGTATATCCTGAGTAGGTCCCATCGACAGAGTACGGGATGGCTATGATGCTTTGAAGTCCTAGTTACTGTATCCTCAGGACATCCCGAAATATCCCTTTAATCTCCTAAACACATGCCGAATGCTTAATATCGTACCTCAGTATATCCGGCGGAATATTCCCTAGATTACACTGAACGTGTGTTGAGAAGACCTAAAACCCATTTATTTTTTTAGATTTATTTCAGGTTCTTCTCCTATGGTTAGTATACGACGATAAGAAATGTTTAGATGATTTGTATAACTTTTATTTTGAATTCCTTGTACAAATAAAGGAATTACTGTAATCTCGAAAAATTTCCAGTATCTTATTTCAACGGAAATATCCATTTTGAACATTCCCGAGCCCATCTGGATGATTTTGTGCGTGACGTGTGTACGTGCGGACAGAATAAAGGACTCTTTTTTTTTTTTTTTTCAAAATGGATTATAAGATGTACTTAAATTGGATTCATTTGGGATTTCTTTCGTGATGTCTGTACGTAAGTGCGTACCTATATATGTATTTCGCATAACTCAAAAACGATTAGCTATAGAACTTCGGAATTTTGTATACGGACTACTATAGCATCTAGTTGTGCACCTACCGCTTTTACTTCATTCCGCTGTACCAAACGTATACATATACATATACCCATCCCCCTAGCCGGATTTAAAGTTCTTACCTGGACAACGCCGTCGTTGGTCGTAGTCGCATATTTCCAATTAAAAAAATGTTTTAAATGATGAACATATTCATGTTTTGGGAATGTCAAATTAAAACCCAAATTAGTTTTTCACAAATAAAGAAATCTAACTTTTAATGCGGTCTTCTGGTTCGTATACTTATATTTGGGAATGTTTTATTCTCATTGTTAAAAAACGATTACAGGAACTCCCGTATAACAAAAATTGACTGGGATATGTAATTTCAAAATTTGCAAATTTTTATGTCAGTTTCAACTTGCCTTGAGGAACCTGTTAATTAAATTAGAAAAATTCCCCAAAATAAGTTTATATGAATTGCAACAAAAATTATGTGTAATTTAAATAGCAATGAAGTCATGCGCTGACGACATCAAATTTTTTTAATTTGAATTTCAATTTATTTAATAATTTGTAAATATATGTGAAAGTGAGCAAGGGACTTAGAATGAATTATCAGTACAAAGTATTACAAGAGAAAATTTCGATTTTATTTTAAAATAATAAAAAGCTCTTAATTATTATAACCGTACAATAGCCCCAAAATGATTTCTTCAGTATATTCATAACTAAATAATTCTACAAAAATCAGTTAATTTGTATTTAAAATTAAACGATAAAATTAACCATTTAATGATCTTTACAGATTTGATCAATAATTTTTCTCTAATGCATATCATGAATTTGTAGTCCTTTGGTGAGACTTTCTTGGGAAATTGCTAGAAGGTAGTATTACAACTAAATCCATTTTTACCCACAGAATAGACAGATAACTACTTTTGTTACATTAAAATGCTGCATGTTTCTTTAAATGTTTAATATTTTGTTGAAAAATTTATATTGCGGATTCTTGACATTTCTAATGATAATCTGCGTTATTAAAAAAGTAACAGAAGTTTAAAATTCTATTTGCATTTGACAAGTATTCCTCTCTTATTCTGAGAAACAAAATCTGAAATAGTACAGATTTTAGCGATTATCCAGAAGAGCTCTTTTAACGTTTGATATGGATTATCAGTTGAGATTACCAATAGAGTTGACCCAGAGGAAAGGGACAAATTGTTATAGGATACTACCTAACATGGGATATGAAGTATTTTTCCCAATCTTCTTGGCACGCCTTCATGGTGTGGTAGTTTGCACGCTCAGCTCGTAATTGAGAGGTCCGAGGTTCGATTCCCGGAGAACGCGATGCATATTTTTCATTTTTCCTGCCTCAAAAGTACCTAATGTCTGTACAGTGGCGCACGACTAAAAGGGTGTTGGATGATGATTCTCCTCACCCAGTATTTGCCGATTGGGTCCCCTAAAAACCCCAGTTGCCCTTTAAAAGGGGGAGTATATAAGGTATTTCTCCCACCTTCTTGGCATGCCTTCGTGGTGTGGTGGTTTGCACGCTCAACGCGTAATTGAGAGGTCCGCAGTTCGATTCCCGGCGAAGGCGTTGCATGTTGTTCACCTTTCCCGCTTCAAAAATACCTAATGTCTCTACAGGGAATGTTATATATCTTCGGTGTATTTGTAAAATGAAAAAAAAATATATATATAATGTAATCCCATTGTTTTTAATTAGATACACATATCGTGAATTAAATGCATTTTTATTTAAGTAAATTAGATTAAAAGTAATAATAATAATAATAATCTTAAGAACTGTATCTATTGCTTTTAAATAGCTTAGCTTGTTAATCAGTAGCAGATTCAAAATGCAAGATAAGTATCTTAAATTTTGCCAAATGGCAACAGACTTGAATGAAAAATTAAGTAATGAATATGCAGTGGACGACATAAAATCGCATTATTAAACTAAGCAAAATTTAGGTATACGGGTTACGTAGCACAAGAAAGCCTCGAAATTAAATTCTACTGTATGTTTACCTTGATTCCATCAAGACATTTTATTATGAAATCAACTTTACCAATTGTTAACAATTCTATATTTAATTTATTCCTTCTGATCAATACAAGCTTTGTAAAATCTCCCAAAAATATATTAATTAATTTTATTTTGAGATGAGCTCTATCCAATTCTCAATGATCACGACAATGTTTAGTTCACTTTTCACTTCATCACAAAAAAAAAGCAAAGTATGTGAACTTACACTGAAGTGACAAAAGTAATGGGATAGCAATGTGGGGCAAATATACAGATGGCAGTAGTATCGCGTAGAAAATGTATAAATGCGAAGTGCTTTGGCAGGGCTTTCATTTGTGTTCAAGTTATTCATGTGAAGAGGCTTTGACGTGATTATGGCCGCACGACGAGAATTAAGAGACTTTGAATGCGGAATGGTAGTTGGAGCTAGACGCATGGGCCATTCCATTTCGGATATCGTTAGGGAATTCAACATTCCGAGGTCCACAGTATCAAGAGTGTGCCGAGAGTATCTAATTTCAGGCATAACATCCCACCATGGACAGCGCAGTGGCTGACCACCTGCACTTAACGACCGAGACCAGCGACGTCTGCGTAGAGTTGTCAATGTTCACAGACAAGCAACACTGCGTCAAATAACCGCAGAAATCAATGTGGGACGTACGAGGGGCGTCTCCGATAGGACAGTGCGGCGAAATTTGTCTTCCTTGGGCTGTGCCAGCAGAAGACCGACTCGAGTGCCTTTACTGACAGCACGACATCGCCTGCAACGACTCTCGTGGGCTCGTGAGTATATCGGTTGGTCCCTAAACGAATGGAAAACCGTGGCTTGGTCAGATGAGTCACGATTTCAGTTGGTAAGAGCTGATGGTAGGGTCCGAGTGTGGCGCAGACCCCACGAAGCCATGGACCCAAGTTGTCAACAAGGCACTGTTCAAGCTGGTGGTGGTTCCATAAGGGTCTGGGCTGTTTTTACATGGCATGGACTCAGTCCTCTGGTGCAACTGAACCGATTATTGACTGGAAATGGATACCTTCAGCTACTTGGAGATCACTTACAGCCATTCATGGACTTCACGTACTCAAACAACGATGGGATTTTTATGGATGACAATGCGCCATGTCACCGGGCCACAATTGTTCGCGATTCGTTAGAAGAACATTCTGGACAATTCCAGCGAATGATCTGGCCACCTAGATCGCCCGACATGAATCCCATCGAACATTTATGGGACATCATCGAGAGGTCAGTTCGTGCCCAGAACCCTGCACCGTCAACACTTTCACAATAATGGACGTCTATAGAGGCAGCATGGCTCAATATTCCTGCAGGTGACCTCCAACGACTTGTTGATTCCATGCCACGTCGAGTTGCTGCACTTCGCCGGGCAAAAGGAAGACAGACAAAATATTAGGAGGTAATCCATGACTTTTGTCACTTCAGTGTATATCATAATGAGCAGCACTGCTACCTTTGTCTTTGGCTATACATAAAATGTGAAGTGAATTTCAGTCAACAGAAGGTTAAAATACTTAAGCTTCATTTATGAAATATTTCATATTAACATTTTTAAATTTAACATGCAGTTTAATGTGAGAATGTTCTATGTATACTGACTTTTAAATGTCTAAAATGTTTTGTATTTCCACAGAAAATTTAAGTATTCTTCCAATTTATGTACATGAATATTTTTAACTTACTAGATAGGATTAGTTAATGTGGAATAAAACAAGTATTTAGCCACTTAATTTTGTGATTTTAACTGCAGGAATATTTTACAAAAAGTAGTTTAATTAAATATTTTATAAGAAATACTTATAATAATGCTAAATCATCCAGCAATTAATAATATGATAAATTTCTGTAAAACTATTCATTTTGCAAGAAAAATGAATGCATTTTAAAATTTAAATTATTATGATTTTGCTTCACCTTGATTAAATGCAGAAGAAACACATATTTCAGAATTCATAATAATTTCATTAATTCAGTTTATCACAGTTTCTTGCAAATGTCTTCAAAGTAATTAGGCATCTAAAAAATGACACAGGTAAGAATTCTTAAATGGTAAGCTACATCTTTGTCATTGGCTTTCAGAACATCTAAAACAAAAATTTACTCGCAATTAATATATGTGAATATAATTCCTAATTAAATCCTAACACCTGATCACATGAAATTGCATACCAGAAGAAAGCAAATTAAACGAAGTGTTCAAAAGCATTTTAGCGTTTATTACCAATAAACAGAATAGTAAAGATCTGGTTATTCGAATATAGTAAAACAAGCATAGGGGGATGCGCTATTTAAGAGAAACTGACTCGCTTTTACATTATCACATAACATATGAAGAAGGTAACGGAAATTTCATGCTGATACTCTTATAAGGTGTTTTTCCCGTCTTTTTAACGAGCCTTCGTGGTGTAGTGGTCTGCACGCTCAGCGCGTTTGAGAGGTGTGCAGTTCGATTCCCGACGAAGGCGTTGCATATTATTCATCTTGCCTGCTTCCACAAAATACCTAATGTCTCTACAGTGACGCCCGAACTAAAAGGGTGTTGTATGATGATTCTTTTCACCCAGGATTTGTAGATTGAGTCCTTTAAAAACCCCAGTCGCCCTTTAAAAGGGAGAGTATGTAAGTTATTTCTCGCGCCTTCTTAGCGAGCCTTCGTGATGTAGTGGTCTGCACGCTCAGCGCGTTTGAGAGGTCCACGGTTCGATTCCCGGCGGTTCTGCTTCCAAAAAAATACTAATGTCTCTGCACTCTTACATCAGGAAATGTGATCAAATCGGAAGCTGAAATACCAGCGCTTTTAACATTCAGCCACCGGTAGGCAACCTGAGTAGAGAATGAACACATTTGTTAAGATAAAAAGAGAAGCAAATTTATAATAACCGTACTCTACCTACAGTACCTTACTCTCCTTAAATGAACATTAAGTATTCTATAATAAATTAAACACTAAGCGTTCCATACACAAAATTCAAGAAGATGCTCATTTACTAATTTTCATTATTTTTCAGTGCCTAATCTTTGTTGAAAGTCAATGCTTTTGAATGAGATCACTCTCAAAGCAATCGTTGCTTATTTCAACAATTAATAATTCCATTCTCGGTAAGGTAGCATCACTCTTATAGCTCTCTCCTTTAATTACGCATATCTATCGAAGTTTTAGAAATAAAGATGTTAAACAGTTCGTATTCAGTTTTTTAGAAGATAATGTGTGTTTTTAATTGAAATTTAAAATTTTCATCAGAAATCAAATTTCACGCAGATAGTTCCTAAAACAGTCTCAAGATTATACTAGGAATTGCTTTGATACAGTTTTGATGAAATTTTCAAATTTATTTTGAGAAACTTTGTAAGTGGGAGAAGACCTTACCTATGCTCATAGGGTAAGGACAATACTCAGTACATGCCTTTTAACGGCTTACACAATTAATAAAAAGCAACATTAATCCTTGATGCTCTTGTTTCTAGAGACTATGTCCACTTCATGAATACTCATGGATGGAGGGAAAGGACGCATCGGTATTGACCAAGGTTGTGAGTACTGAGCTGCTAACAAGGTGACCTTGTCCACCAGCCTCCCAATTTTTGAGCTAGAACATCCCGTAGTCATATGGAATTTCTTTTTTAGTTCATCACGTGCTCTTCCATTAGGCACTACACACAAAAGGAGAGATGCTCCGTAGAGGATATTTTAAGGTAGGAAGAACCACGAAAACGACCCTGCAGCCAGCCCGCTCGCCAGGACACGAACCCCAGATCGAACTACCAATATTCAGCAGCTTTACAGCTTTGCCACTGGTGGGCGAGTCATAGTGATTCTGCATCCTTTTTACTAGCATTTAACCCGAGGAAGACTTTAAACTAGATGGAATTTCAAGTACCTCTCTTGTCGCCAAGGCATTCTATGTTTACAAACGTCTACGCGTTTTTTAAGATTCAAACGCGAACACAGTTATATGACATTGGATTCTGTAACTACCATACTGAAGTATAAATTCAGGCGCAATGAATTGTGGAATGTGTTAACAATCTGAGCGGCCAGGATTTTCGCTAAGAAAGCACAAATTTCCCAAAACTCCTATGAGAACGAATTATTTTTATCATTTTAATGTAAAGTCTCTCCTGGTATTTCATAACTGGATTTGTTTTCTTTTGATATATTGCCTTAATTTCTTTGACATATTTTAATATGCACGTATATATACGTTCTTATAGATATTACAAAAAATATTATAGACCGTATATATACGGCCTTACCGCTTAGAGGGTTAAGAGAGGAAAGCACGAGGATATTTCGGCAGCGATCGTTGCTTTCTTCACAGCAGAGTTCAGAAAAATTCAGACTAGAGTTGGCAGGCAATCGAAAATATTTAGTATACACAGTAGAATTGCATCGTTCTCTCGCGAGCTTATTCAAAGAAACTTATCCGCTTTACCGAGCGAGGAAACGTTGATTCGTTAAAAAGAAAATCGCTAGCTCTTAGAGCTTATCAAACCAAAACTCTTGTTGCAAGAGTGCCGGAAAGTTCGATTCCCAATTTAGGTAATAAAAAAAATCCTATGTTAGATGTGAGCTTAATTTTTAACATTTGCAACTTTTTTTAACATTTTGATTTTACATATATATTGTTAGTTCTTGGTAGGAAAGGGGTTTTGCGAAATCTCAAAACTAAAGATGAAAAAAGGAATCCAGGCAGTTAGCGGTTCGACAGAGATGATACACCCGATCTCACTGCTCATTCGATTTTTTCTGTTCTTCGCTGCATTCTCGCAGATCGTTTTTCATTTACTTCCAATTCCCTAACTAATTTATCAAAATTATTCATTGTTCGTGAGCGGTGAGTAGTAAAAAAAAACCATTCAGTTCAGTGAGCAAAGGATTCTGAGATGATCGCATAAAGCAGCGGTATACCTAGTAGAAGCAAAACGAATCTTTGCATAAGCAGAAAAGCAAATCGTTGCATATCACGAAATAAGTGGTTTAAGTATAAAAATAAAATTGTCTGCAAAGTTTTTAATAAGAAACTACCTTACTTAATGGCGCACACATACAATGAATTATTGTAACATAATATGAAACTTTTACCGTAACTGAAGATTCTGCTTAACAATTTCACTTTGATCCTAATGAAATAGTTAAAATATTTGAATTGGGTAGATACCAGAGTTCGTAGTTCTTATCATTAATCAGATTCTTCACAAAATGATTTCTGCTATTTATTCTTCCTACCTATTAGTTCCATTATTTCCTCCAGTTCCTCTGCCATTTTTTAACCTTTTAATTCAACTTTGATCTTCTCCGCAGGAAACGCAAACAGTTTCGTTTTCGTGGAAGTACTGCACAACATTTTTAAGTCAGACTGTTTTCTTTTGATGCTAAGGTAAGATCTATAAATTCGGCTTCAGTCGATAAGAAAATCAATCATGGATGTTTTTCGCAACTCCACGTAAAATTACTACCTTCATATGCAAAGAAAGAATCACTGTTAAGGATTTCTTATAAGGGAGGTCACAAATCTGCATTCATAAGGAATTGTTCTACTTTTCGGTTACGTTTCCTACACGCAATTTAAGATCTTTAGTTAATTCCAAATACCTGAAGAATCTTCTGATTTCGGCCCAGTTGATTTCGGTAAATATCTGGCTAAATTGGAAACAGCAGCTTCTGTGTATCTGGTTTAGAATTAATGATATTAAAAGTTTAGTATAAATGGATTAACGATCATATTGCATTTTTATATTACTTTATTGAAAGCTTTTGTATCCGTATTTTGCTTATAATATCCTGGCTCATTGAGAGACATAAATACCTAACATGCGATACTGTTTCAGCTTTGTCGAAATGCAGCTTGACTGCTCTGTGTAGAATGTTTCATCCCTGACGCGTTTAAAATCAATGCCTAAATAGTAATAAAGATTTTCCAAACTTTTCATCCTGAAATGTTACCGAGAGTAGATTTCCAAATTTCCTGTGCTTGCTGTAACGATCATATCATGCATATGTACTGTAATGCAAACAAAATTCCTGCTTATTATGTTTGGCACGCAAATATTTTATTATTTTGGTTTCGTTAAAATCTTTTATTTAGGAGAACTACTTTCAGTTTTCTATTCCAACCATTTGCTCCTTTCTAAGTTCTTTAGAAGCTTACAGAGTTTATCTTATCAGATAGCTTACAGAGTTCTTATCACGTTGTTAAAAACTGAGTGTTTCTTTCATGCATGTATTATGGCTTAAGTCTCCTTTTAAATATAATGAATGGATATTGTAATGTAGCAACGGATTTTTATTGTATTCTACTGTAATAAACAGCATTCACAAAACGTAGTTGGCCTTTCTACGGGAGCAATTGCTTCATCTTAGTCATGTCTACACTTCTGCTGGTATCCTTGAGCAACCAGTCTAAATTTATAATAGGTGTTTTTTCACCACTATTCGCTTTTAGTGCCACTATAATGACTTTAACTTTGGGAACTTTCTTCAGCATCCATGGACCAAAATTCTTTAAAAGTATATATATCTTCTTGCAGGGCTTGTTTCCATTCTTTCCTATTGGTATGAGAGTTTCTCACTTTTCTCATTTATTTTTAAAAGGTGTTACAGTTACAATATGCTTGTCATTCCTTACGAAGGGGATATTTTGGTATAAATATGACATCCATGTGATGTATGACTACTATGGTGGGTGTATCCGTGTCCAACAAATATTAAGATTCCGTTTCCTCTTCATAGCCAACTGTGATTCGTTTAACAAAAGAGTAATCCAATTTTTGCTTTGTCTCCTTTGGTATACCTACATATGTTAAAGTGTCAAATACTTGTATATGTTCGGATTTCCTGTGCCGTTTCTAATAAGAAGTAACTTTAAGTTCTTTTGTAGACAAGCAGTTTTTCAGGTATTTATTGTTGTAATATTTTCATCTTAATACTTGTTTGAAATATCCCCTTTTTCCAGCACCGATCGGTCTGGTCATCTCTGTTAAGTTACGATTCTTTCTTTCAGTAATTCCATTTTGTTTAAGAGAATAAGAAACAAGTTTCTTAAGTATTATACCATTTTCTTTCAGTAATTTTTCGAAATTTTCATTTACATATTTCCCTTCTCATTCAGGCTTTAGTCGTTATGGTGATTTGCGATACTGTACGCTTGTTTAAGAAACACGATTACTTTTTTGAGTGTCATTTTGTTGCTTCAAAAGTAAAATCACAGAATAACTTTGGAAGACACGCGGACGTTAGAAGAACACGTAGACTTTTATATTTTCTAAGGCATCTATTAAAATCAGCAATTACTCTTGACATGACTGTCCTTTTACGCTTCAGAAGTAAACGGAATTATTTTCAAGCAATTAAAACTCATCAGTTACAGAAATATGTAATTTTGTGGTTAGAGTTTATAGGAAAATGTACTCTGCATGCTTTGGTTGCAAGCGACTTCTCACAAGTCAATAAAATGGGAACATAAGGCAACATTATATCCTCAGCCATACCTTCTTTACACATCCTTAAAATATATCCCGAATTTTTATGGCCTAACTTTATATGCCAATCATGAATGAATTCTGCTTGAATGCTTTCTGACGAAGAGCATGTTGACTTTCCTAAAGAAGACATAAACCTTCTTCGACACAAACGAAACCTATTACATTACCATTCTTAGCAATATGGAATTCAGCGCCTTTAAAGTATATTTCACATGCTCCATCGGTTAACTTCTTTACGGATAATAAACCTCTAGGTTATTGCGGGATAAAAAGAACATCTATGTCCACAATCTGTATTGTTTCATTCTGATTATTTTAGCACATCGCCAAACAATTTCCTTTCACTTTAATAAACACTATATTCCCGTTAACTAAATGTATTCATTCATGACTAGAATTACTATCAGAACTGATGAAAAGGCTTTTATCGTTCATTGTACACGTGAATTTTGTCTCTAGACTCTATTCACTTGTAATCATGTAAATTGAGACAGCACGTTGATTTGAAATTTGCCGTGCTTCAGTAACATCACTTGAATTCATAGCTGCATAGAGTAGTTGCTTTTGTTTGTTACTATTTGGCATATTTCGTACAATTAGATTTTACGCGTCCTGATTTCTTGTAAAAGAAAATAATAAACTAGGTACTTTATTTTTGTTAGTTCAAATAGTATGCACAAAAGAAGAATGTAATTTTAAAACTTTATATATACATTACGAAATATTTTACTTTCGCCTTGATGAATGTATTCTTCCTGCAATTTATTCTTTATTAAATATACTTTATTAATTCTACTTCTGACCTAGTTTCCACAGCTGTTATTCACTTCGCGCAATTATCAGGTAAACTACTAAAACCAAATACAGCCTTTAAAGTTCAGAAATTTTCTCATAGAGTTAATAGTTGATCAAAAATGGCGTTCATTTTCATAAGATGATTATTAATTTATTGTTTACTGCTATACTGCAAATTACGCAGTCTGTTCAAGCGTATGTCCTGGAAACATACGCTTAAATGTCAATACTTTCTGAGATAGTATTGATATTTTCTGGCATTTTAAACGTATGCTGGACTGTTTAAACATATTTATGTCTCCTTGGTTGTCTTCCAATAAAAATTCTACAGCTGTTCTAGCTTCTCATTTCGAAATACATTTTACTTCAACCAGAGACACAGACTCAACAGATATAACATCCTTAGTGAGCTAAATTTCCATTACGTGCCATAATTTCGATTATTCACTTTTTCCATGAGTACGCAAGAGGTACTCTAATTTCTACGTAAATGTTATCGAACGACGAAAAAACAAAAGCAATCACACATCGACTTTTAACTCAATTAGCTTATCACAGTGAATATATCCTGTTTAAAAGATTTCTGGGATACTAGGAGAATAACTTGAAGCATAAATTTAGGCACAGTAAATTGAAATATAGTGTTTATTAAGAAAAACAAATCACGAGCAGTGTTGGCCAAGAGCCAAAAAGTATATTTATGCAACTCTTCGCACGGGTACATGTAAGCGAAAATAACTCTTATCACTGCTCTAAATTAATGGTTAAAACATAAATGTAACATAAAAATAACAAGAATGCCTACCAGGGCGACCCATAACAATACCAACAAGAGAATCTTCGTTTCCTCCCAGGTGCAAATCTGGATTGTCTCAGAAATAAGATTAAAAATTTCAAACAACATTTGTACCTTGATCGCAGACAATTAAAAATTTCGAACGATGCTATATGAGTTAAGTGAATGCAGAAGAAAGAACTGTGTGAAATGTGCTGAAAATTAGAACTATGAGGTTTACATCAGATTTCGAATTTTGTATTAATATCTTTTGGGAAAGAGAGTTTTACTCTATTTTGCGCGAAGTTTGTCTACTAATTAAGCTCAAATTCTGGCTATCCTCATTAAGACTGTCCATAAAGTACAAGTTGAGTAAATGGCCTTCTTTTATGAAGACGTCTACATTGTTGGATATGAATAGAACATTCACTAATAATAAAATACGGATGTACTCCTTTAGCCACTGATTCAGTGCGAGTATTTTATCGATGTTAAAAAAGGTTTTAAAATTGAAGCACTAAATTGTTCATAAGCTAAACTGCACGCCGCAAGCTAAACGAGTTTTAACATAGTGAAAAAAGCTATAGTATGTCCATTAATATATTCCTACTAAAGTTCTAAACATTAGCATGTATATTTATACTCGATGCCTATTAATTGCGGATTAATGTTTTTTTCTTCATGCAAAGTTTCAATAATTTTTATTGTTCTTACGTCTTTTGAAGCTGTACTAGTGTAAAAATCCCATTTGGTACTGTCATTAGTGTAAAAATCCCATTTGGTACTGTCATTAGTGTAAAAATCCCATTTGGTACTGTCATTAGTGTAAAAATCCCATTTGGTACTGTCATTAGTGTAAAAATCCCATTTGGTACTGTCGTTAGTGTAAAAATCTCATTTGGTACTGTCGTTAGTGTAAAATTTCCATTTGGTTACTGTCACTAGTGTAAAAATCCCATTTGGAAATTCTGAGATACATGAACTTCATATTTAAAAGCTTTCGGTATACAGGTATATATTCTAGTACGTTGTAACATATATTCTACTTTTTTGTGACTTTTTGAGGTACATAGTATGATCAGTAATTTTTGCCACATTAAGAATACTAGCGGTTCTTAGTCACTATAACTCTTTTCTCACCACGCCTCAGGATATCATTCTTCACCACTCAAATTCGCACCGTTAAATGGTATCTTCTAAATAATAAATAAGGAGGATAATTATAATTTTTATTTTAGTATGATACGAAGCGAAATATAAATATAAGGTTCAATATGTTTAATAAACATGAATTATTTACATATTACTATGCATAATAAATACGCACCATTTATATATATTTATAATTATATATTACTGTGTTTCATAGATTATTAATAGCATGTTTAATAAATATGTTATCATGGGATATAACGAAGGCAACGTCGTTTCTCTTGAATTCACTACTTCCTTCCAGTAGCAACCAAAATCTCTAAGCTTCCTTTTTACTTCCTTGTATGAAGTAAAAAGGAAGTATTGTAATCGCGAAAAGTTTCAGGCAGCATATTTCAACGAAAATATCCATTTTGACCGCTATCGAATGCAATTTAACGATATTTTTGCGTGATATCTGTACGTATGGACAGAATAAAAGACTCGTTTCCTCCAACTGCTTTAAAATTAATTCTGATTTTTAGAATTATCAAGAATTTTAAAGTTGTTTAAGTGCGCTAAGCCTAATAAATTTTTTGATAGCGGCCATTGCTTGTTTACATTTGAAACAGCAGACTAGTGGATTTGTTGCCAATCTAGAGAAACTTAGCTTCGCAACAACAAAGATAATGCCTTCATTTATTATTGCGAATTATATCATGCTTAATCCTTTCTGGATTTTTTTTTCGAGGAAATAAGTGTTTAAGATTTACTTTGTAATTTTTAATACAGATATTTTGAGTTTTTATGTATTTTTGCCTTCTCGCGAAGTGAGAACTGATTTAATTGAATGAGAAATACTCAATCGTCTGTGAAAAACTGTTTCTCTTTTGTTTTGTTTGCTTAATTTCTTTTATACATCATTCTAGCTTTATTATAGTATTTGAATAGAACATGTGGCAACGATTAGATAATTCTATTCTTTAAATGATATAAATTTTGTGCATTCTGAGTTATACTAAGAACGAAATATAATACTGTTAAGTGAATCTAGCGCCAGAGTGTAGCTATGGTAAATAATTACTAGAGTGAATTTTTAAAGAATGCATCTGTTCTATTGTGGTTTATGCGCTGTCGGCGAAGTAGATTTAATTCAATCCAATAAGTTTAAATGAAATGCGAGAAAAAATGCGTATAATTTAATATTCCGTACAAGGAAGTCATGTGGTGTACACATCAGATTTTTTCTATTTGTTTTACTTTCGGCATTTCAACTGTGTCTTAATTTTCTTTGAGTTTCTTTCGGCATTTCAACTTACAGTTTGAATCTATCATTTTGAGGTCGGACATTCTCCCTCTTCCCGAGACTGTGAAATTCCCTTTTTAGGGAGGTATTCTCCGAAGGCTGAAACCTCCTGAACATAACAAGGCTGAAACCTCCTGAACAATATATGTTATCCATGCACTGTGTTCCATATATATATATATATATATATGGAACACAGTGCATGGATAACATAGGAATGTACGCTCGAATACGCAATCTCGACGCTCAGAAAGACGCTATACAGGTCACAATCAATGAGGGTTTGTTAGGGAAAGAAGATTACTGCTTGAAATGAAACTGTTATAGCATGTGTTTGAAGTTGCGGCCTGAAGATGCAATACATACCTCACCACAACTACTCATCGAGCAACAAACGTTTGCAAGAATACCGGGTGTCAATTTATGCCCAGTTACATAAGCATGTCATTAATGTGGCTTTTCATGTAGCCCCCAAAAAGAAATTAATAAAGGGCAGGTCTGGAGATCGAGGTGGCTATGGAATGGGTCCAGTAAGGCCAAGCTATCGCCCAGGATTTTGGCAGCGATTCTTAGATCTGCACGCTCCTACACACAAATAAAGCTTTCTGTAGAGTCATTCTGACCAGACATCCTCCCGAAGTTCAGCGCCCTCTTGCACGTCGGGATTGCACACGCGACCCTATGTGATTATTGCCGGTTATTGTAATCCTTAATTCCATGCATATTTTTGAACACTAGTTCTAAAACACACTGTATATATATATATATATATATATATATATATATATATATATATAATGTTTTCAGTTATTCCAACACATCGTGGGTGAATGGTGAGGCTATTCCATGTCACGTTTTGGCAGATGGTTGGCGAAGCTGGGATGATTGCACCACGGAGAAAAATAACGACTCAGGACTTTTCACTTTCAACAGCATATCTTTATTTTATTTTAGAGCAGATGATTTTTTCCAGATGAAGTTACTCAAATAACTTATTCAGTAGTTGAATTATTAGACATGACTGACTTTAATACGTTATAACAAAGAAAGAGGAGCATAGCGGAGGCGTTAGCAGAACGAAGGCGAGAAGGCATCTGTGTAGGAGAACTTATGACGCAGCGGTTATATTAAAGGTTATGTAACAGAGTAGCTTCTAGAAAAATATAGAAAAACTTATGACGCAGCATGTCTATGAGGAGGTTATGTAATAGGCGCGAATGTTCTAGAAGGTCTAGGGGAAGATCCTGAATTGCAGAAAATTAATTAAAGGTTGCTGGTTCGCAAAGAGCAAAGCCATCGTATTTTTTTTTTATATTTTACATCTCCCCCCCCCGTCAAAGGGAGAGGCCGGGGTGAGAAAAGCATTAGTACAGGAGTAAAGCAAAAGTATGAGAAAAGACATGAAAACATCCAGGACATAGCGTACAAGCTTTAACTATGGCCTATCATAGTTCATGACTTTCTCATATAAAATTCTGACTTTATAATATATGAAATTTTGAACATTAAAACTATGACTTATAAATAAATATACAATATATGACTAATTTTAAAACTATAACATAATAAATATGGAATACTGATAAATAAATACGTTATAATTACAAAAGCCCTCAATTTTGTTAAAAATGTCCATTTTGTTTTTTGAATGTCCTTTTCGTAAAAAGAGTTCGAATAGAATGAAAATATCTGGTAAAATCTCTAAATGCCAGATAGTCCACAAATATGCTGCATGTTGATAGTTCACAAATATGCATTTTTGTTCGCTGAATATATTTTCATAATAGTGAGCTTTGATTAGAAAATATTTAAAATTTTTCTTCCTTCAGATAGAACTTAGAAAAGAAATAGATTATACAATTTATGAATAATATATTATGTGTATTTTTTCCTCTCATCGTAGGCAATTAAAAATTGACATAATTTACACTTTAATACAAAATCTTACTTTTATAAATATGTAATGATTTCAAATGCGTAGATGAAAGCAGTGGAACTCTCAACAGCTTACGATACCGCGTAGATGACCGAGAAGACCGTAGTGGCTTGAAGGTGGCAGAGCGGAAAGCTTGATGACGCAATTTAGCACAGCATATCTTGAAAAATCACAATCTTTATTTTTCTCCACGCACATCAAATCATCTTTTTTCAGACAAGATGTTTCCTAATTATATTTGAATACATAAATTGCAGTTTGAATTATAACGTCATCTTAAGCAAGCAGAAGCAGCATGGTTTAAAAACGTCTTGCAGCAGGAAAGCTATGCGGTAAAAAGGGAAAGGTTATAGTACTTTAATAGGAAGAAGGCTGGGAGTGGTAAAGTTTCAGTTTACAGTTTTGGTTTAGAATTAATTTGATTGGTCAAGAGGTATCTGCATTAAAACGTTACGTAATACAGAAAACTCTGGAACTCGTGAGAAGAGATGAATTTAGGGGTAGATCATCAAATTTAGAATGTTAATTTTGAGGTCATCAATTATATTTTGAAACAGCTATCATATTTTGCTATATCTTATATATATATATATATATATATATACAGAGAGAGATATATAAAATTAAAAGGTTAATTCTTCACATATATATATATATATATATATAATTGTGTTTATATATATATGGATAGATTGCAAAGGTTGGGAACATGTGGTCTCTAACTCTGGTAGTTTACGACAATTTGAAAATTAATAGAATTAATAACGTGTTGCCATCTATTCAGCATAACATGAATTAGAATGCTGCAGTGTTGCAGTTCTAGCAATCTTTCCTAATCCGAACTGATTGCCAATCTGGCGCAATTTTCACTTTGTCAAGGTCTAACAATAGAAATTCTTCTATTTTGTACTTATTTTTGGCTTAACATTATTTTACATACTGTTGCTATGTTTTTATAACTTAATATTACAACTATTCTATTGTTTTTTATAATGTAATACATTTATTAAAGAATACTTTATTATTTATAATTCTACTTTATTTCTTTTATTTGAAAAACTATTTAAATGTATGTACTTTTTTACTAAAACATTATTCAAGATTAATGTTATAATAATTTACTAGCCTTGTGTGAATACAAAAGTATTTTATATTGCAAATTTTTTTTTTAAATAAATGACTTACTTTTTTTTGCATTATTTCTATATAATGCAATAAAGTAATAAAACTATACAAAAACTATAATAATTTCACAAAAGTCGCATTTATAGCTATATTAACTCATATGCGGGCTCCTTTATGCCGCCTAATTTAAATGTGGCCCCTCATGGTAAAACGGTTCCCCTCCTCTGATATATACACACACAAAATTTGAGAAATAGCAAATTAAGATGACATATAAAATTAAAGTCGCGCAGTATGCCGCGAATTAGAAAGTCAAACATCCTTCATTGATAAAACTGAAATTTAAAAAATAAAACTAAATAAATAATAAAATTCAGAAAATGCACTAAAAGCTGCAGATTGTCTGGTAAAGCAAACAAAAGATGAGAAATTTCCAACTAAGATGACATATACATTATTAAAGTCACGCAGTGTACTGCTTAAGCAGCATACTGCGCTGCTTATTTGCAGCTGCAGATTTACCCTTTCCGGCACGCTACCTTTTTTAACCCTTTCCAGCACGCTACCTTTTTTGTCTAATTTTGATAAAAAATCTAAATTTTGATTTAGAAAAGTCTAAATTTTGATAAGAAAAAGGTAGGCAGTCTAATTAGGCCTAGAGGAGTACACAAGTAAAATTTTGTGAAGATAGCACTTATCGTTTTAATTCTGTGGGTGTGCCCAAAGTGGCACACCGATTGAATACAGCTTCGAAAAGAGGGCTGAAACGAGCATTGTTGTCAATGAACTGAACGATGAGATGCGTAGAAGCAAAAAATACAGACTCTTAGTTGTCCTAGATTATCGGTGAGCCCGGTCTGGGCACACCTAAAACACACGCCGTTTGATTTTAGGCAAGATTTCAAGGTAAAAATTTAAAACTAATATAGAATAAGAAGATTAGTATACAGCCGAAAAATAACATAGAAATTTCTTTTCAAACGATTACTTTTACGCCCTAAAACAAATCTGAAAGATTTCTTTGAAAAATGAGGGTCTTAAGAAACTAAACGTGGCTCAAATATATGAACTGGTTTGTGTTGAGCTGCCATCTACTATAAATAAAAAAGGTTCAGAGTAACCTATAAATTCTTTTTCATTCAATTTTTCTGTGCGTACAGAAGGAAATTTTTAGGTGTGTCCAGAGCGGACACACTGTACTGCAAAGGGTTAGAACATCTTCTGAATTTTATTATTTCTTGATTTTTATTTTAAAATCTCACTTTGTCAGTGAAAGGTGGCAGATTTTCTAACTTGCAGCTTACTGAGCGACTTTAATTTTATATACCATAAATATATATATGTGTGTTGTGTGTATATCTATACTTTCCATACACCTTATGAACATAATGTTATTTTCATTTAGAACTTATCGGTAACATTTTACTAGGCATATTACAGTTTTAAGAAATATTTCAAAGGGGAGCCCTTTAAAGAATTGAGAATGGGAAATAAGAAAATTTGCGTAAAGAAAATAATATTCACGACTTTTTTTGTAGCTTTCTTTTCGATTATAAGAATATTCTGTTAGGTTAAAGAGTACGTTATTATAAGTGCTACTGGAAATAAGAATTATTATTTATTTGGCCTCAGAACTGCTCGGTATTACAACTTCATTTCAAGAGATTTCCATATTTTCCGGTTTCCGGTTTTCCAAAAATATGCTGTTTGTTATATTTGTACAATACGCATTATAATTTCCTTACTTTGCTTATAATTTCAATGAACAATTATAAATGCCAATAAAAGAATGAAATATGATATTCCTGATTAAAAAATTAAATTATTTGAATATGCTTTCTTGCTAATAAAATATAAATCATGGGTATTGCTAAAGTTTTTTTGGCATGCACCTCGGTTAAGGAAAAGTTATTAAAATGAGTCTCTTCAACAAAGCAGTATTATGCGAGTAAATTCTTTCATAACGTAACTTTGCTGTATATCTCTTGCCAGTTTCATGGGCGTTGCTTCTGAATCTGAGCAACACTTTCGAAGTGTCAATGGCTTAGAGAAATTCAATTCGGCAAAGCAGAAATATTCTACATCGACGCGAAGCTTTTGTTGCAGCCCAGCTGTTCCTTGAAACTGGAGGTGTATTACAATGACACGTCCGCTCATTACCATAGCAACAGGAGTGAATCCTGCCGTCAAAATCTGATAAACATCATTCTCGCTCCTGAACTTGAAGTGGATTTCTGCATTCCTCTCCAGTACCTCTGTAAAGTGGTTCTGCATATCTTTACTGCTCACTGGCATCGATCGTATCAGGAGACCATATACGCGGCAAATATATATTTGACAATCAATCCCTTCAACTTTTACTACGGTTACGGACAAAAGGAGATGCCGCACGTTTTCTAAAACGGAGAATTGTAAATGTAAGGGACTGATCACATATTTCCTTACTTTAGACTATTTCGAGAATCAATTTCCAAACAATACTTCCGTTTTGCCTCCAGCTGCCTTCGAAAAGCCAACATTTCAGATGTTTCCCTTCCAATTTAGTCTTCGCTGTTATATTAAAGTTTATTATACATTAAAATTTTGGTATATATTTTATATACGCATATGCACCCGTATTAAGTTCACAGCACTTATTGCTGACTCTCAGAATAAAAACTATTTGTTGCAAGTAGTTCCTGCCATTTATGGGTTGCGAAATTGTTTGAAAACATTTAGTCAGATATTGTAAGTTCAATTGGTGGATAAAATTACGTGGATCTGCTTCGTCCCTTGTGGGAGTTTACGAGTTAGGTATCTGTGACAAAACTTTCGTAACCTGAAATCTGTTAACTAGTTGAAGAAACTAGTTGCATAGGCTGAGAGAGTGAATATCTGCTATTAGAAATTCCACTTAAGTTATTACTATTAGGAGAATTTGAATTGGTGACAGAACTGGTTAGGAGACATCCAACAATTTATAATGATTGAGTTAAAAATTCTACATTTATATTAATTTAAACTGTAGATGACTTGCAATTTTTGGCGAGGCTTTAACTGTGAATTCTCATATTTTCTTTAATTCTACAAGAAATATGTATAATTGTTTAAATGTTAGTTGATTTATAGGTGATGAAACGCACGATGTAGGTGAAAACTTAGCAACAATCACGGTGGTAGCGTAACTAAGAAAACAAATAGTAATTTAATTCAAGGAAACCATTGTTAGAGATTTTTTATTGGTAGTATAGATTTAAAAATATATTTATCTTAACCACTTGAGCTAAAAAGCCGTGCCACGCACGTCGAGATGCTTTTGTCTCAAACCGCGAGCGACGTGGACACCACGTCGATAGGCATTTACCACAAAAATAAAAATCACACGTCGTTTAACAACGAGATTGTTTATTTCTCGAGTTACAGCTCTGGATTGCACTCACAGACACGAAGCGGCATAAATGAGACACTTTACCGCTTGTTATATTGTAGTGCACGGCACCGCAACCGTGAAGTTTAGTCGTAGCGCAAGTGGTTAAACACAAAGATACAAAAAAAAAAAAAAATTATTGGGTTAGAGTTGACTTTAGGGTAACCCTTGTATTATCGCGAAATTGTTGTTTCATTTATCGCCAAGTTTGTTGTCTCATTTATGACAACCTGAGTAGTTGAATGCTATGGAAACCCTATTATGACGTAATAATTGGTTGCGGTGAATTCGAATCATGGGAAAAAAATTTGGAAAGTGTGTGTCGGATTTTGGGTAAGGGCTTGTGTGTGATGGATTAGTACATTGTTATTTTGTGGTTTATACAGTAAATTGGCTGAATGTGGTACGATTAATTTGAAGTTTCTGTAGGATTTGGAACGAAAGGGAAAAAAAAAGGGTTGATCTTTACATTATGGTAACTTGGCGATTTTTTGGCGAAAATTTGGCGACCAACTCTCCTACAGCAACCCTCTATTTTTTTTTCCCCGCCGCCATTTTGTCTTCACGAAGTAAAGACATGTTTCTTTTCTTTTTATCTCCTGAACACTTCTTCCAACAATCTACTAGCCGAATTACACTTATGCTAGAAATTTTATCAAACAAAACTGCTTAATCATGACAAATATTCACTGCAAAATTAGGAAAAACTGCACAATACCATCCTCCTTACGCATTTTTCAAAATAACACATACACATAAACCATGTACACGCCGACTTATTTTTACTTAAAAAAACATCCCAGAATTGCACAAAAATGGCATTGCGCACACTCTTCACTATATCCATCTACACTGCTTTTTTCTCATAAATTACAAAAATTTCACGAAAATACATGACAATTTTCTCAATCTTTAAACCCGGTAAAAAGAACATATATGAAATTACATGATCGCGAAAAAGTATTTACCCTTTACAAATATCAACATTTCCACATATAAAATAAATAGAATATCCAAAAACGTTTACCTCTAAATCATCTATTACATTATACACGTCACCAACGAATTCATACCTCAAGCATTACAAATACTTAATATCAAATATTTAAATTATTTCCATGCACGTTTATTTCAACTTAAACGTATACCAAATTCCTACAAACATAAAATTCACAAAATAACTATCATTTCATTAAAATATAATTAAATTCAAAAACACTACTTAAAATATAAATGAGCACATACATTAAATTAATAAAAATTACCTTACAATCCTAATTACTTTAAACTAAATCATTGCTAATAACAATTTTCCCAATAATACCAAATTCCTTTCCACCTTACATTTACAACAATGCATAAAAATAATATCCTCAAATAATTAAAAATACTAACTTACCTAATCTTCTTCAGAATCTTGATTACGTGGCGGATACACTTTTCTTCCTTCTGTTTCAGAATCTTTAAAATCATACTTATCTTTGAAAGCAAGATACCAGGTAAAATAAATAACATAATAAAACATCTTTATTTCTCTCTCGCACAACCTTAAAAAACATTTATTACTATCCTTTTCAATAGCACTAAATACCCATTTCGAATTCACTTTAGTTACGGCCATGGGATCCAAAAATTCACAAACACTATTTTACACAACACAGAATAAAGCCAAATACAAAATTGCCAGATTTTTTCCCGATTAAAGAACAGTAATTCGTCCATTAATATCACATGACATATCCCATGATCTCTCATTTCCCTCACACAAAATAATGCGTAATCAGAACTGAATACTACTCACATTCTTAACAAAGTCTAACTAACCTAATCTTCTTCCGAATCTTCCTTACATGGTGGATACACTTTTATTATGGATTCAATAATATTACTGAACGATTTTTTTCCGAATTTGATAGAATTTGATAAAAAAAAAAATTCTCTTTATCACATCTACAATTCACTTTAGACAGCGCCATACAATCCCAAAATTATTCAACCGTACTTCACACAACACACAATGAAGCTTAATGCAAAATAATATACATCCACAGATACTTGTCCAAATTCCCCCCTTTTCCGATTAAAGAACCGTAATTCGTCCATTAATATCACATGACATATCCCATGATCTCTCATTTCCCCCACACAAAATAATGCGTAATCGGAACTGAGTACTGCTCACATTATTACCAAAGTCCCAGGTAGTAACCTTTATCGCCTCCAAAATGTCGCCAAACTACCAGTTACCATATTGTAAAGATCAACCAAAAAAGCATTTATTGATTGGTGTGTAAATGAAGGTTTACTTAGTAGCCATTATTAAAGTGTCCTGTTTGGAGGAAGGAAATGCGTATAGTCGAACAATCGGACATTTTCGAACGGAGGATGTTTTTTAGTCTTATTTTTGTGAATTTATGTGGCGACACCGGTATACAGATTCTAGTTCAGATAATTCTAGCAAGTGTTTGGATGCTTTTAAGGAATTGTGTTTGACTGAAAACGCGTAAATTCGTAAATAAGGTAAGTGGATATTTCCTTCGTGTAGTGCTAAGATAAATGTCCTTTTTTATGTCATTTCATTGTTTGATTTAAAATGTAGTTTATTCATATTATATATTTTTTGTTGGCTGATCCTTTGACTTTTTAAGTGAATATAGTTCGATGTGTGCATGGACAAAGTCAAGAGTGTGCTCAAAGCCTAGTTTGTGAAATTCTCTGATTTATTTTAAGTGAAAAAGGTCGATGTATACATGGATAAAGTCAAGAGATTGCGCAATGCTATTTTTGTGCAATTCTGGGATGTTTTTTAAGTGAAAATATGTCGATGTGTATATGGATACCCAGTTTGTGCAATTCCTTGTCTTGTTATTTTGGCTTTGTGCAGCCGCGATTTTTGCCCCAAAAATCGCCGCTAAGTAAGCCGAAATAACAAGTCAAAGAATTGGACAAACTCGTTATCCATTTACCGCCAAAATCGACAAGTTTCTCCAAGCGATACCCTAAAATATACTTTTACCAATTATTGAAAGAAAAGCATAATAAAAAACAAACAAACAAATATAATTCCATCTTTATTAATAAATGTATTCTTCAACATGCTTTACGTTAATTAGCCAGTTGTAACGTACTTTACGTTAATTAACCTTTAGTATGCCTGCTTTTTCCGTATTCTTCACCACAATGCAAATTAGTGTTTACAGAGTATCATCTGAGAGTTTTTCAGTCCTACACAAAGAGAGATTCTGGTACTCGCGCTGTTTTGTTAGAATTTTGCCAGCTATATCTAAAGTGATTATCCTGGTTTAAACATTCTCTCTCTCGCAGTCGACATGCGCTGGTGGCAATATTTGAGCCAGCTCATAGCTTAGTTATCTTACTGTGTATTCTTAGATTGCTTTATTAATGCTTAAACTTATTTGACTGTTATTTTTTTTAAATTTACATAGCCACAAATAGCGTTTTTTTTTTTTTTTTTTTTTTCTGTAACACGAGTCGTACCTTTTATGTTACAAGTTTAGATTAAATAAAAAAAGGATATTTAAAAACCTTCGGTTTAATCCTAGTATCCGGTGCATACGGGATTTGGCTACTTTTGGCGACTTTATGTTAAGCCGTTACAACCGGACATTGCGATGAGTAGTTGACGAGTCATTCAAAGGAAATATATAGTTAAACATAGTATATACTATGTATATACACACATAGTATATAGTGTATATATAGACGTTCTTTGGATCATTTTTGGTGTTGGCGATAATTTTCAAAGTCGCGCCAAGACTGCACCGTATACTAGGATTTTACCAAACCTTCGAAAGTCTTTTTCATACTATCTTAGACGGAGCGATAACTCCGTAATTTGTGTAGTAGTATTGTCTGACTTCAATTCAGTTTCTAGAGCTATTGCAACCTTAGAACTGGTACTCGAATTGATTACGAAACAATGTCACAAGACCAACCAACTTTTAGCCTACCCTCGCCTCCGTCGATATTCCAAGTTTCTCGTGCACCAGGAAGTCAGATGGAAGGCTTTGGATTTACCATCGACACACGCCCGCACCGATGAAGCCGACCGTCATTTCTGATGCTAAAATTTCGATGTTGACAATTTTTGGAACAATTAGAAATGCATTTTTTACTATGCCCCGTTTCAGAGTTACAATACGTCACCATAGCAACCGCTGCGCTTCGAGAACAGACCCTTAGTACAAAGGCATCTGTAAATTTTTATTAGGTGAACCAGGCAGGGAGAATCATAAGTTTGAAGTATTTAAAACCGCCCTCTCGGAAGTTGTATCCATTGGTGAAAGGGAGGAGGAAATTAGAGTTTGAATGTTTTGGTAAATATGAGACTAGGGCAGAGAAATTGACGGGTTTTATTTGAGGAACGTTTAGGTGGTACACTTGCTACATAGAAATCCAATCTGATACAGAAGTTATTCGTATTATATTGTCTAAGGGTTTTTGCCTCAGATCTAGAATTTTTTAAGCTTGGAAACCCAGTTATGCTAGAACAATTTTTTGAACTAGATGTGAAACTTAAAAGTCATTGAGTTTTAGGGGGATATAAGCGAATACTTAGCGAACATTTTCGGAAAATTGTAGCTGAAGGAAGACTCCAGTTTCGGCACAAGGCAGTTTCAGTGTCGGCAGAATTTTTCGTCCGATAAAGGGGATCGCCAATACAAATCTCACTGAGGAAAATGCGAGAAGACAAGAAATCTTTATACTAGTTAGAGATGAACAGAGAACACAGACACCCCAAAAGAGAAAAGCTACCTCTCATGTTCAATTAAATATGGTGTCATTTAAAAGATTTTCGCTTCCAGTACAATTTTTTGTAAGCGGTATACCTTCAGATGTGTTATTGGGCACTGGGGTGCAAATTAATTTTTTGGCAGAAAACTATCTCGGGGAAAATATTAGGAGCTACATATTGTTAATATAGAAGAAACAAAGGTCAGGGAAAACAGTGTGATCGTGCAGACTTTGAAAGTGCAATTTAAATAATGAGCCTCAAAAGGTGGTTTTCTTGTGGTGAGAAACTTACAGCTTAATGTAATATTCGGAATAAAATCGATGGAGCAAAAATAAATTTTCAAGAAGATATGGTGGAGCTGGATATAAACAAGCTGGTGAAAAAAGAAGTACAGCCCTCGGTTTTGAACCTGAGGGACCTAAAGCAAGAAGAAAAGAAAAAGTTGAAGCAGTTGGTAAGAAATTTTACAGAATTATTTGATGATACCCCAGTGTTGCTCCATGTCATGGTTGACTATGGTAAGTCACTCGATAGAAACAGATATAAATCACTCCCTTGTGAAGCCCTACCGCTACGACACCCGAAAAACCCTACCGCTACGACAAGGTTAAAGAAGAAATCATAGAATAACATATTTCAAAAAATGCTGAAAAACAAAATTATCATAGTAGTAATAAGTAGTCCCTACACTAATCTTGCAGCATTATGGAGAAAGTAAAATGATTTCCCACTCACTGATTTTAAATCATGGCGTTTCGCTGTTGACTGTAGGAAACGGAATGTCCGGTTTCCTCTTCAATAATTATTGAGAAAATAATTTAAACATTTAAATCCATAAAATACGTGACGCCGCTCGTCCTCACGTCTAGATATTTTCAGATATGTGTGAAACCAGAAAACGTGCCAAGAACTGCATTTTTAACCAAAGCAGGAGGTTTAGCCTTCCTTAGACTGTTGTTTGGTGTTTCAGACGCCATGCATATAATCCTAGTATCTATTCTCTGGAAACCAAATGTTATCTATTTAGATGAGCTAATAATGACAAGCGATGCAACTCTTGAATACGTTCGGGACTTGAATGAAGTATTTCCGTTTCTAAAAGACGCAAATTTAAAAGTAAATGCGACAAAATGTAAGTTCGCAGCCAAATAACTCGGCCACCTGGGCTATAAGTTATCTGAAAAGGGAAACTTAATGGAAGATTGTAAAATTGTAGCTATAAAAACTTATCACCTATCATGGCAAAACAAACAGCAACATTTTTGGGCTTGTGCACTTATTTATAGACCCTTAATTATCCCATTAACTGCCAAAACTACATGAAATAATTTTTTCTTATACAAATAATAATAAGTATTAAATTAAGTATTTATATCCTAATTTATACTGAAACTGCTTCTACTCATTAATTTACACTTAAACTGCTTACACAAAAACTGCTCTTACCTGTAGAAAATATGAGTATTTCGTTTGCGCAACGTCAGCGGAATAAGAATTAGGTATTAAATCAGAAACCGAGGAGAATCAGGTTTTAGATACCTTATTGGTACTTTTCCGTTTTATCGGCGCAAGCGATAAAGTCGCCAATAATGGTACAACCGATGCCAAACGGAATATTCTCGCTGGTAACCTTTTACGCCTCATTTTCAAAACAAGTCGCAGCTTTTTCTTATCAGATTGATTGTTTCTTCAATAGTGGCATATAATTACATAGAATTTTTATCAGATAGTTCAGTTTTATGTCTAAGGCCATTTTCGGTAATTAAGTCAATCAGGATGCAGTCACAGCGCTTACCCGAAGCCGAAAATATAGAAAAGGTAAAGTCAAGGCTTAAATTCATCAGTTCTAATGAGAATGCATTAGCGAAATAAAGCACTGCGGTTTTACATAATTTCTGAGTAAGCTATTCGTACGAATTGAAATATTTCTTGCATTTAAACTTGCGTTCCAAATTAAGATTTAACTTGAAATTAATGTAGATAATTACTGAAAGCATTAGATTTTTGTAGAGTAGTTTACGTGAGATGAGATCGCTTGGGGTCACGTGATATGAACCCGCGAATCAGGATGTTGAACCATGAAAGCATAGTAAATTCTTAAATTAATGTCTTTTTACAAATTTATTGTCTTTATTTATTGGCTTTTTATAAAATTTTAAGCGATATTAAAATGTTTATGCCTTCAAAAAAGAATTCTTAGAACTAACATTTTTTAAAAATATTTTTTATGTGTATACTGTATGTTGTCGCCAATAAAGTCTGCTTGCCAAGATTTGCGCCGGCCAAACGGAAAAGTACCATATTATTATTCATTTATTTAGGATTCTTGAAGATTCGAGAACAGAAATGTTAATAAAATTATTAGCTGAAGGCAAAACACCATGCTTTGTTTTATTGCTCAAGTGATGCGATGTTCTACGTTTCAGGCTCAGCAGTGGCTGAGTGTTAAAGTCGCTGAACATTGGTAGTTCGATCCAAGGTTTGAGTCCCACTAACAGGCTGGTTGCTTGGGCATTTTGGGGGTTTTCCCATGTTTAATGTGTATACGAGCTAGTTTCCCTTAGAAAGTCCTCCACGAAGGCATTCCTTTCTTTAGGCAGGTTGCCCTAGAGTGCTTTGCTGTAGTCACATAAACAAAATAAAATGTTCTATATTTTACAAAAAATTCCATGCCGTATTTCCCGTAAACCTAGCAATAGCCCGATAAAGGAAATTAACGAAATGTGATGAAAATATTGGTTAAAATAAATATGAAACAGTTTTGAATGGCTGCGAGCATTACATGCAAAAGTGGAAAATGAACATATTTGTTAAATCCTTGTTGCTTCTAATATCAAAACGGCCTTATTGATTTGAAATTTTGGAATGAAATACAGTAGAAATAGTAACTGCGCGGTATATTTTTGGGCTTCATTTTACAATAGCAAAATAATGCATTCCGTCTTTGCCCTTTCCAGAAATATAAAATCAAGATATGAGTTTTTTCGATAGATTTGATTGACACAACCTTTAGAAGTCACTATCATTTTACTGTTGATTTAGAAGATGACAATGAAATTTATTACAAGAAAAGGAAAGAAAATTTTATTACGCTAATTACTGCTTCAGTAGAAAAAAAGAAGAAAAACATCCTGGTTTTGTTGAAATATTTTTAGACAAAACAGATAAACTTCGACTGACCAATGAATCTTTATTATTAAATTTTAGATTGTTGCTTAAATATTTCCTAAAACTTCGAGGAGCCCTAGTAATTTATCCTCATAACCGTCTTATGTATGTATTGTTAACTTTAAACAACTTTTTGGAGAAAATGGTTGAGTAAAATCTTATGTACTATTTAATCAATAATAAACTATTAAAGGCGCCATCTGTGGCTTCGTGTCAGAAAAGTAATTGTAATAATCATACGTATTTTAAAGACGTGTAAAATAGCTCAAAGAAAGAGATTTGAATACTTTAACTGTATCCTTGGATGTTAACTCCGTTTTTAATTACTTATCATTTTCTGCTATCTTTAAAAGATCAAAGCATATTATCGGTTCAAGAACTTACCGTAATCTGTTTAAAAGTTACTTTTATGAAATTTGTTTAGAGTCTGATAAAGAAAGAGTTTTAAAAAATGTGTTAAAACAGTATGCAGAGCTTCTGTTCGCACTCTACATTATAGAATTTGTGCCCTCATAAGAATTAGAGCTGCAAATTTTCCAACTGTACATATAATCCCTACCTAATTACAGTGCAAAACCATGCACGAGAGAATGCGAAAAATCCCTCACATTCTTCTCCATTTAAAGATTGTCTGCAAAAAGGCACAAGGCGTAGGTCGACTTCCTACAAATGTTACGAGCTATTTTCCACCGTATTATTTAGTTCCGGTGCCACTGTAGAGATTATTTAGGCTTCTGGAAGCAGGAAATGGGAAAAATCAACTATGCTATCTCTGGGATTCGATTCACAGATCTTCCAACTGGTAGCCGGATATGCACCACAAGAGCGCATAGTGGGGAAATAAGCATAATTTATTTCAGGCCTATATGGTTAGTATTGTGTTTTGAAGTCAAATTCACTTAATTTGATCTAAGATTCTTGCATCCTTAGCATTATCGCCATAAAAGACATCTTTCGAATACTTATTCGTTGAATACCTTTTGAATACGTTACTTTTGTAAAGTCCGGATTGTGGCCAGTTAAATAGCACAACAAAAGCCTTTACTAAGTAAAGGGAATTAATTTTAGTTGATAGTTTGTTTCTCTTGATTGGCTTTTATTTTGCTTACATATGTGTTACGCTATTTGATTTACTGGGCTGGTTACTTATTTACGTATTAATTAACCTTTTAAATATGGGATGGCCATTATAGTGGCCATAGAGTCCTCTCTTTGAAAAGACGGGGTTGTGCACTTTAGTGGCCATGTCTTTTTTCCCCATTTTCCAGGCTGAAATGTCAAATTTGACGTCCCTGGGGTTTTAACCACTTATCTCTTTCAAAGGTCTTTCTTTTGCGACATAGATACACCCCTATAAGAATCCATTAAACTACACACAAGGATCTTTGTTGCAAATAGGAGGTGATTTCTTAAAGGGGGTTAAAGCATTCAGTTCAAGATTCCCCGTCCTTTGGTAGCTTTTACTGTTACCAAAGCCCCGGCCTCAAAAGATTAATAAGTTACTAATTTCCGATTTCGGCTTTAAGTATTGTAGATTACAAAGTCGACCTTTGACAGATGTGCCAAGGTGGAAGGTGCTGTTAAATCTAAAAACCATAATTTCAGATTGTTTTGAAATTGGTAACTTTACCAAAATCTGCTATCAGATTTGACAAAATGAAACTCTTCATCATACATATTTTAAGTTTTATTTAGTTAAAGTTTATTTCAAATCTTTTAGGAAGTTTTTTTTTAACCTAAACTATTTTTTACATTTACAAATTTTAGTCGTATATCGGCCTCAAATTTAACTAACCTTCGGATTAAACCATTCACTGTAGCTCATACGTTTTAGTCGTCGGAATGGCAACAAAGGCTTTGAGTTTATTGTCATATATTTTACATTTCATGACATGTTCACATATTTTAAACAAGAAAAACGTTCTCTGAGACAAGAAATGTTTCACTTAGGTACAACTGCCAGTATGGAAAATAGACTATCCCTTTAAATCTCTTATAATAACAGATAAGCTGAAAGAATTAGCAAAGGCTTCTTAAAAACCAACTCCAAAGTACACTAGTCATGACTTCAGCAAAAAATAATAATGATAAAATAAATGAAAGGCTAGTAAAGAAAGCACGCCAAGTCGTTCATTGCACAAAGCAACGAAACTAGTAATTTCAACATGAAGTTCCTGCTGTTTCTAGTTTGAACAAAGCCTGCTTAACCTTTCTACATTTTTGTTGACATTCCTAAACGTTCTCTGCAATTAAATCTGAATTTATTTTGCACGAAAGAAAATCGTAAATAGAGACACAATTTATCTCCAAGATTTCTTGTGTCATGCACTTCAAGAGTTCACATGAAACCAAGAAAAATTTAAAACAAGTATATGGCAAATGTATTTAATTCCATCATAAAATGCTGTATTTTAAACCAAAAAGTTAAACTTTATTTCCAACAGTTGGCTGGATTTCATTCAAGCATTTTAATAATAAGAAGAAGAAGAAAGAAAGAAGCCAAGCTTGATTCAGATGAATTTTTCAGACCATAATATGCACAGATACTGGCACGGACTTGTCGTCTAAGATAATTAATTTGCAAATTTCTTCGATATATTTAGGATTAATTATTTATAATTTAAAAGACTGTTTAAGCTCAGATTTGGTTTTATTATTTAAAGAAATCTCTATGAAAAGTTTTTCGTTTTTTTGGTATTAAAAGTTTAGTAGGTACTTTTCCGTTTCGGCGGCGCAAATCTCGCCAAGCAGACTTTATTGGCGACAACATACAGTATACACATAAAACATCTTTAAAAATATGTTAGTTCTAAGAATTCTTTTTAAAAAGAAGGCATAAACATTTTAATATCGCTTAAAATTTTATAGAAAGCCAATAAATAAAGACAACAAATTTGTAAAAAGACATTAATTTAAGAATTTACTATGCTTTCATGGTTCAACATCCTGATTCGCCGGTTCATATCACGTGGCCCCAAGCGATCTCATGTCACGTAAACTACTCTACAAAAATCTAATGCTCTCAGTAATTATCTACATTAATTTCATGTTAAATCTTAATTTGGAACACAAGTCTAAATGCAAGAAATATTTCAATTTCGTACGAATAACTTACTCAGAAATTATGTAAAACCGCAGTGCTTTACTTCGCTAATGCATTCTCATTAGAATTGATGAATTTAACCCTTGACATTACCTTTTCTATATTTTCGGCTTCGGGTAAACGCTGTGATTGCATCCTAATTGACTTAATTGCCGAAAATTGCCTTAGACATAAAACTGAACTATCTGATAAAAATTCTATGTAATGATATGCCAGTATTGAAAGAAACAATCAATCTGATAAGAAAAAGCTGCGACTTGTTTTGAAAATGAGGCGTAAAAGGTTACCAGCGAAAATATTCCGTTTGGCATCGGTTGTACCATTATTGGCGACTTTATCGCTTGCGCCGGCAAAACGGAAAAGTACCGATTAATTTTTACATTTTTATCTTGTACATTTTTATTTTTCGAGTTTATAGTACTGTGAATTCTTATTTTAATTTCGATTTGTTTAGATGTTGTGTTAAACATCTTATACAAGGTGGCAATTATTAATATTGTTGAAAAATTGCCTTGTTTTGGCTCCAAATTACTTTTAGAACTTTTTTGAAGTTTAGAAGTTTTATATATATATATATATATATATATATATGTTTAATTCCCTAAAACTGATTTATTCATTCATTGAAACTCCCGTTGTTTAAGGAGTTAATCGATAACACGTTTTAGGTTTCCTTGCAGCTGAGTAGCTCCAACACTAAAACCAAAATCTTTTGAATTAATTTTTGGCTAAACACTGGTCTTAAGCTATAATGTATGAAATTATATGCATATATTTCTGAATGTAAATATGATAACGACCAGAACAGAAAATAATATGATATGGTTTATGATACTCAATGTGATATTGATAATATACAAGTAGTAATGTTAACTCTAAAGAATATTTTGAGCGCCAGTCTGGAATAAGTCTTCGTACTGTATGGTGTGAACTATATGGTCATAAATTGCTTTCACGTGAAACGAATGGCTGCCTAATTGACATTTAAATTATCTAAATGTAATGAAATAATTTATTATACCAAGGTATGGACATTTGGATGTGATGCAGATATCTTTGTGAACTGAAAGGTTGTATAAAAAGTGCAGGCAATTTCTTAATTGTATAATACTCTTCATGAATATTTGAACCAGATCGTTATGGAATACTTACACGGAATGTAAAAAGATATTAGTGTGGTTAGAGCCGTTTATTTTGGGTATTTAATGCGAATGCTTTTGTGAAAATATAAAAAGAATGTATGGAAAGATATAGCTCTGTATCTTCTTTAATACTTCTCATTGCAGTACTTCATAGCCTTTCCATACAGCACGATTCATCTCATATTGTACTTCCTTTCTTTAACTGTACTGAGTTGCATAAAGTACATTCAAGAGCTTCTTGCTAACTCAGAATTATATGGTAGACTACAGATTCCTGTTCGACTTTTGAATAGATTGTTTTAAGATTTTGTGATGTTGAATTTAACATAATAATTATCAGAACACAAAGCAATAATATGCATTACATAGCCATTAAAAAGTATTTTCTCTGACATAGATATTCATTCCAATTTGATTTGGTACAATCAAGCAAACTTCACCACGTACTCTAAATGGGTTCTAACCTTCAGTTCGTGAATATATTTTTTTTAAAACGCAAAATCACGAAGTCTAGCTTACACGCAGTTAAAGATGGCGAAGTATTTCCCTCCAGAACGATACTATTAAACAAAAAAAAATTTACTAAGCAATTATCAATTTATGTTACTATCAGATCCCTCTACATAAGTTTGTAAATATACCATATATACCCGCGTATAAGTCGAGATATTTTGGACAAAAAAAAAAAAAAAAAAAAAAAAAAAGACTTCAAAGTGGGGGGTCGACTTATACGCGGGGCCATAAAAAATTAAAAAAATCGGAAGATAAAAAATTTCTTTATTTAATGCAGTTGTTTTCTTCCCGCACTCAAATTGGACGACTTATCAAATAAGTCACTTACTTGAAGTAATTTCATGACTTAAATTATGTGACGAACTAATAACAGAGTTTCATACTTTAACTAGAGTAAGTTTCGATAAAACGTACGTACAAGTCTTTATAATAGTTATTGTTCATTCATGAAATACTTTTGTTAACAGGCGTACACGTCAAAATTTAAAAAAATAGCCCACGCAATAACTGAACAGTTTTGAATATTTCTTTTAACTTTTAAAAAGGGGAAATGCAGATAGATTTTACGTACGCGAATCTTTTCCGGAACAAATTCTAGAATTTTAATTCTAGAATTCTAGAATTTCCGGAATAAATTCTAGAAGAAGGATTTTGATTTTGTTTATTTACCAAGGTATTTTTTACCGTATATTTACTTTTTTTTTCTCAGATGATTTTGAATAAATGTAGTACTTAAGAAAATTTTTTCGAAGTTTCTCGATCAATTTCGGAAGTGGGAGGTCGACTTATACGCGGGTTTCTTATTTTCTACGAATTTTTTATGTCGAAGTGGGGGGATCGACTTATACGCGGTATCCAGTTATACGTGGGTATATACGGTACTTCAGAATTATCCTGTATAGTCAATTAAATCTATTATTGTTGCTGATAAATTGGCCCTCGAAAAATATATATTATAAATATACGAAATTCTAAATATACGAATTAATGCATCTGTTTAAAGAAATCCATTCACTACTATTTCTAGGCTGAGCTTTATTATGTGCTTCAAAGATAATAATAATAAAAATAAGTTTTTACTTATTGGATACTTTCCACTTAATTCATTAAGATATGCTAATTAGCAGCCACCTGCAGTAAATGATAGTATGAGTGATACCTGGGAAAACAGCTAATTGGTTGATAGCAGGATTTAGTTTAGAAATAACGTTGACTGTGTGTCATTAAAAGCTGAAATTCAATTTAAAATAAAAGGTATAATGTTTTAAAAGTTCAGTTAAATCTTTATGATACTTGAAACAGTGAATCTTCAGTAGTAGAAGAATATTTCTGTATTTGCTTCAGTTTCATGTCTCTCTAAAACATATTAGAGCTCTTAACATTGCTTAGGATATTAACTTATAACTCTTTCCTTATAAATGAATCTTTCCTAAAGGGCAAATATGCATTTTAAAATAAAAGCATTTGAACAGTTTCGAGCCAAATTCCAGTTCCGTATTTTCTTCAATAAGAGTAAAAAATTAAATCCCATTTGCTTTTGAATGAGATGCTGTGTTAATGAACTCTTACAAGGCATGGTTAATTATTAATTGTGTAATTATCATAATTTGAGGCACAGCTCAGAAAAACAATGCACTGTTCCCATCGAATATTTCCAGACCAGTCATAAATTGATGGAAGACATGTATATTTATTATGATAGGGCTCTAAGCAGAAAAATAAAAAGCTCATTATTATTCACAGTCTCACGTGTTTCTGAAAAAGAAACTTAAAAAAAAAAAGGTTAGTAAAGATTCTTTTAGGTATAATTAAGTGTGTGCTTGATAAATGTCAGAAAGATATCTTCGATGAAAAGGCTATCCTCTTCTAATGTACATTTCCTGTTAAAATCATAACACATTTTCAGATATGTATGTAATATGCATTTAGCTTTAATGAATTTTAAACATTTAAAAATTGTCTTCGCTTGATTTCAAGCTAATTCTTCTATGAAACAACTATATACGAATTAATGCATAAATGTACATTTTCTGTTAAACGCATAACGCATTTTCAAATGTAGATGTAATATATATGTGTATTATGTATTTTAAGAAAAAACATTTTAAGCATTTTAAAATTTCCTTAAAAATTTTGTTCTCTTGATTTTAAGCTACTTTCTATTTTGTAGCTTAATTTATTATATAAATAAACAGCAAAGCATGAGAGATGAGTCTAATAGGCTTCTGCAAATAAAGAAGCAGGCATCATCAAGCCGTTTTTTATTTGAAGCATAGCTGCATATGGTATATAAACGGGTACTTAAGTATTATCGAAACCATCTTAGCTCACCAGCGGCCGAGTGGTAAAATCGCTGAACACTGATAGTTCGGTTCGAGGTTCGAATCCCGCGAACGGGCTGGCTGCATGGGCGTTTTCGTGGTTTTCCCCATGTGTAACGTGTATACGAGCCAGTTTTCCTTAGAAAGTCCTCCACGAAGGCATCCCTACCCTTAGGCTGATAGCCCTAGTGTGCTTTGCCGTATTCTCAATACACCACCGAAACCATCTTAATAGAAGCTGCCAAATTTTCAGAATTCTCTGAACTCTGGCAGCAATGTGCATCACAGTTATTCAGGTAAGCCATATCCATGTAAGTTGCAATCCAGAAGCTCACCGAATCACCTTTTTCTTCTATAAAAATCACCAAAATGCGCCAAGGTGGATACGCTAATAGGTAAGTGACTGCAAACGTATAATAAACAAACACAACTTTAGTATGAGGAAGAGGGTCGAACCAGCTAATTTAACTTTTAAAGCATATGTTATACGTCATTTCTATACAAGTACTTCGCAGGCAACTATATATGTGTAAAGATAATCCAGCCAAAAAAAAAAAAAAAAAAAAAACATACTTAAACCTAAGGACACCTTTCTTAATACATTCCAGCAGCAATTTTCCAACTACAACTCATTTTTTGTATCACTAACATGTCGGCAATCGGGAAATAAATGTGGTACAAACGCAAGCGAGCATGAATCAAAGCTTTAATGGTCTCATTAGCGCGTGTTCCTGCTATGCAAGTCGGCATTGTCCTTTACACATCCATTCTATTAAATCCCCCTGCAGAATGAAGATGTTCAACAGAAATAAGAAAAAATACATTGCATGAAAGTATAAAACTACGATACATTTATACACATTTAAAGTTTAAAATAATAAAGACGTAGTATCCTTCTCCTTAACATTCTAAATAAAGTCCTTAGAGTACTGGTACTAACTTCCCAACTCAGCTGAGTGTACTTCTACAATTCTTCTGGATTTCCACATGTAGCGAGCTAATTTCTCAGCTTATATCAACAAGACGTCATTAATTTTTAACCACCGTCTCACGTCAATAGGTCTTAGGCAATAAGCAACTTGTAGTTGTAATAAAAGTTCCTTATGCCATCTACGCCAGGAAGTATTCAGCAACTGTTGATGGTGAAAACCTGTTAGAATTTAAGTTCTTCCCTGTAGTCAGACAGAGGTGCTAATCATTTCCCAACCAAAATGTGAGCAGGAGTTGAAGAGTAAAAATATACTTATGGGATTGAATACTAGGCGAAGATAATAAGGAAAGTGAAAAAATAAATTAAAATAAGGAAATAAAAAATAGTAAAAATAACAAATAAACAGTAAAAATATTAATTACAGTTACTTATTTCCGTTCTTATGCATGTATTTTTATTTAAATTTATTTCTATACTGTTGTTTATAGAGCGTATCACTTCGTTCAATTCCTTTGGTCACTTATATATTTATAATTTCATATATGATATATATTAACACGCACGTTTGTTTTTAGATTTGTTTTAATACTACTCTAATGTAAGCCAATGGAGGCACATAAAAAACATATGGTCACCTTTATTGGTGTAACAAATTTTCTTATGCAGAAAAGTGACTACAAAGCGGATGGCTGTGACAGCACTTCGAATAATGAAATGTGTTATAGGCACTTACTCGTGGCGAAAAACCCAGTTAAGCAATCGCAAGTATCTTTTTGTTCCAGTCTTCTGTTTTACAAAAGCATCGCGTCTGAAATTTACAATACTGCGAACTTCGGAGATAAAACATTTCTACTGGAGCCAAAACTTTTTCTTCTCTAAACTAATTCAGAAAGTTTACGCTCCCCAATGCGTCGAGTGAGCCTTACGATGCATTTAGAACGTGCATCTCCAAGTTATTTCTGAAAGAATGATCGTAACTTTTATCATCGTTTCACCATTGGATTTTACGTAGGAGAATTTTATGGATGAGGCTCCAGACAAAAGAAGGAAAGGATAAGATAAAATGTTTCTCTTTGAAATTTTCTGAACTCATGTGTTTTAGACTAAGCTGAGTCAACTCGTGTTTGTTCAAGCCTTCGGAATATAGGATAAAATAAACGTGTAGTTAGACAAACTTTCATATATGTGATATTAATATATTAAACGTGATATTAATATATTAATTGTTTATATGTGATAATAATATATTAATCGTTTCACCATTGGATTTTACGTAGGAGAATTTTATGGATGAGGCTCCAGACAAAAGAAGAAAAGGATAAGATAAAATGTTTCTCTTTGAAATTTTCTGAACTCGTGTGTTTTAGACTGAGTCAACTCGTATTTGTTCAAGCCTTCGGAATATAGGATAAAATAAACGTGTAGTTAGACAAACTTTCATATATGTGATATTAATATATTAAACGTCATATTAATATATTAATCGTTTATATGTGATATTAATATATTAATCGTTTCACCATGGGATTTTACGTTGGAGAATTTTATGGATGAGGCTCCAGACAAAAGAAGAAAAGGATAAGATAAAATGTTTCTCTTTGAAATTTTCTGAACTTATGCATTTTAGACTAAGCTGAGTCAACTCGTATTTGTTGAAGCCTTCGGAATATAGGATAAAATAAACGTGTAGTTAGACAAACTTTCATATATGTGATATTAATATATTAATCGTTTCACCATTGGGTTTTACGTAGGAGAATTTTATGGATGAGGCTCCAGACAAAAGAAGAAAAGGATAAGATAAAATGTTTCTCTTTGAAATTTTCTGAACTTATGCGTTTTAGACTAAGCTGAGTCTACTCGTATTTGTTCAAGCCTTCGAAATATAGGATAAAATAAACGTGTAGTTAGAAAGACTTTTCATATATGTGACATTAATGTATTAAACGTAAAATAATAAAAATAAGATTGATTGCTTGAAATGTTCTGTTTTTTTAATGAATTAGAAAATATTCAAAAATTATAATCAAAAATGCATTGTTTTAGTTGCCCTTGTAAGCCGGAAAAGTATGTGTAATATTTTGTATTAAGGGATATACTAATAGTGTTAATTTAGATTTTGTTGTTTATGTCGTTCTAAGTTGCAACTCATATTATAGTTAAAAATAAAAGCAGTAACCTCATCTATTCAGGTGTGGTTCTTGTTGTTTCTTAATCGTAATAAAAAATCTAAACACCTGTAGACAATGGCAAAAACACACGTTTCCTATTGTTACAAATATTTCAGACGCAAATTCAAAGAACTTAAACAAAGGCTAAATATAATATTACGAAATTGCCTATGTGTATCAAATTGAGTAATTTCATAACGTGTTTGTTATTTGCTTTACTAATGCATCATTAAATTCCCTTGGTAGTTTATGTTATTAGAATTTTGCGAAAGCATTCTAGCTAAGTAAAATTTTAAAAATAAATAAATTTAGGTAGCTTTAATTTTAATTGCTAAATCTACCTATGCATGTTGGATCTTCATATATTAACATATTTTGAGTATTCTTATGCCAACGCATAATTAATTTTCATATTAAATATATTTTTAAAATATGAGCTTGTTTTATTTATTTTTCATTTCAAGAGTTTTATTTTAAATAAGAGTTTACTACCAGAATATAACTAACATCATACTTCCCCAAAACATTTTTCTTAATTACTTTTTATTCAGCTATGTGAGAAACATAGCCGAAACGCTGGTTTTGGTAAGCTTTATAACCTCTGATGCTACAGGCAGGAATAACGCCAGGCCATATCTAGCTTTTAAAATGAAATATGATGATCATAATTTATTTATTCCTGTTAATAAAACTAAAATTTAGAGATTAATGCTACTTCGCGGGAGGGCAATAAATCTTGGCAAAATGAAAAGAAAAATATTATCAGTTTAAATAACACAATAGGAACACTGACTGAGGAAACTTCAAACTGTACTTCAAGTCCAATAAATAATATATATTAGCTCTTTCTTTATTGTTCACATGGCAGTGAAGAATTTTATTGTAAAATTTCTACAGATAAATATGAAAGTTCTTCAGGCGGAACTAGTTTCTAATCTGATCTAGTTGCTACGCATCATAAAGATAAACTTGTGTTGCTATGGAGTATGAAAATACTAATAAGTCTCTTCAGTTTTCAAATTCATATTATAATTGACTCCCGTTTAAGAATATATAACTTTCTGAAGGAATATTCTGCTAAAACTTAAGTTTGTTTATACTTATAAGTAGCCTCAAATTTAATGTAGGGACTGTTTTACTCTTTTGAACTTGTTCGAATAAGTACTTAAGATGCTGACAGAAACAGAAAGAAAAAAAAACAGTGCGTGAATAGTTAAGTTTCCTATTTTTCGATAGCTAAATATATTGATGTTCTACAAAGTAGACAAAAGCATTTCTGAATCCATTATGCTTCATCTAATATTCTTTTCTTGTGTTTCGTAATTTATGGTTAAAAACCTTTATATAAAAGCTTATATATTTTCATTAATTGTCTATGTTCAATTTGTTTTGCTTTGTTAGTAAATATCTTGCAAATACTTAAAATTAAATTTTGCAAGTTAACGGTTATTTTCAGTAAATGCATATGTTTACTTTTGTCCTCTTAAATCCTAGATTTTTTTCCATATAATAACTTTCTATGTTAACACTTGCCTAATATATTGTCTATCAAAATTTTGCGTTTAAGAATCGCTTATCCTTTACATTCTGTCATTAAACTACTACAGTCGTATCCATAAATTGCAGCAATATACTTTATAATTAATTTAGATTTCCTTTGCATTAATTTCAATATGTGAATTAATGATATTATAAAATAATCTTGGTTTAAGTTAAATAGTCAGTTTGTAGAGACATTAGGTTTTTTTTGGAACAAGAGAGATTGAAAAATTAGCAACGCCTTCACCGGGAATCGAACCACGGACCTCAGGAATACCGGCTCAGTGTGCTGACCACTACACCACGAAAGCACGCTAGGAAAGCCGGAGAAATACCTTATATACTCCCCTTTTTAAAGGGCGACTGGGGTTTTAGGGGACCCAATCGCCAAATCCTGGGTGTGGGGATTCATCATCCACAACCCTTTTAGTTCGGGCGCCACTGTAGAGACATTAGGATTTTTTGGAACAAGAGAGATTGAAAAATTAGCAACGCCTTCGCCAGGAATCGAACCACGGACCTCTGAAATACCGGCTCAGTGTGCTGACCACTACACCACGAAAGCACGCTAGGAAAGCGGGAGAAATACCTTATAAGTTGATACTTTTACGTTAAAAAATGTCTCTTTATGCTAACTATAAATTATAATTGCTAAAACAGACTCTTTAATCATTTCAAAATTATCTAAGTTTTAATTTATGATCACATCTAACCATTTGTTTCCAATTTATTAGCTCAAAGGATCGTTAAGCCAGAAGGGCTATTAGTCTCGGAAGGGCATTTTGCGCTGAATCACTAAAAGCGTTTTACCATTTTTCAAATTGTTGCCACCAAATATTATCACCCTGTATTAAATTTTAAAAAATTAAATAATGAAGAATCTGCATGAATGTATGTATGTTTCTCGCATTGACGAAACACAACGGTACCTAGAGCCATCAAATTTTGAATAACGTAGTCCTCCATCCGGATATGAACACCTAGAAGCCCGAGTTTAGAATTTATTTTATTCTTATGTTTTGTAAAACTTAACGAATTTTTGCTTAACAAACTGAACGATTTCAAAATGAGCAATGACAACACTACCAAAAAAAAAAAAAAAAAGCATTTTTATTTTCAGCTTGCCTGCCGGAAATTCTAAAGACATGCTGTTTTTCAATATTTTGAGCCCAAAAGGAACATGAACTCACATGCTGTCGAAATGTGTATTTGTGTGTAAATTTAAAAACGCTTCTTTGGGTTTAATAATAACGGCTTGAGCGTAAAACTTTTAACCGGTTTCAGGAGCTTGTCTCTGAAAGCTTTCAGATTTTTTTTATTTACTTTTGTCGGCAAAGTATATAAACTTCAGAATTTGGACATGTAAATACTAATTAACTTTCGCACAAAAAAATAAACCTTTTTATATTCGCAGAAGCATACTAATCCAGTTTCCGATGGAGGAGAGGATGTCGGAAAGGAGGACAACTTTGAGACTTGAGATTAAAAATACTTTTTTCATTTACGATACAACGTCATTTCGTAAACAATAATCGTGTGAAATTATCAAAACATTAGAAATGCTTGAAACTTTGACTGATAATTTAAGATAAAATAAAGCTTACAATAAATTACTAAGTTAGCAAGTATGGCTTGCCCTTTAATGTTGCTTATTTAATATTTAACAGTATAAAAGTCAGCGGCCAAAAGTGTATTAATTATATAAGCGATTTACGAAGAAACTTTCGCAGGATAATCGATGAAGTTCCCATAGTAAATAATAATGCGTTACTTTTTTCCGAAACAAATTGTTTTAAAAATCATCTCTATTCAAGGAATAATTGCAATAAAGGATATAATGTGTAAAATTTGTTAAATAATTATTTAAATAATTTTTATAAATGTTTCCCCATTGCCAAGAAAACTGTTAATAATGAAATACATTCTGATTCTACCAATTCTTTTAAAAGTATTATGACCTTCCTTGAATCCATTTGTAGTTAACAAAAATATAATGAAAATCTGTCACCTTTCGAAGGAAGAGAGAATATCCAGTGGGAAATTTAGAGGGTAATAAAAGATAGACTCATTTCACTCCAGAAGCCCACCAGCGGCCGAGCGGTAAAGACACTGAACACTGGTAGCTCAGTCCGAGGCTCGAATCCCGCGAACGGGCTGGCTGCATGGGCGTTTTCGTGGTTTTCCCCATGTGTAACGTGTATACGAGCCAGTTTCCCTTAGAAAGTCCTCCACGAAGGCATCCCTCCCTTTAGGCAGATAGCCCTCGTGTGCTTTGCCATAATTAAATAATCCAATCCAATCCATTTAAATCCATTTTTTCTCCATCACTCCACGTTATAAGATATTTCTCCCGCTTTCCTAGCGTTCCTTCGTAGTGTAGTGATTCTGCACGCTGGGCCGGTATTCCAGAGGTCCGTAGTTCGATTCCTGGCGAAGACGTTTGATAAATTTTCAATTCTCCTGCTTCCAAAAATATACCTAATGGCTCTACAGTGACGCCCGAACTAAAAGGGTGTTGGATGAGAATTCTCCACACCCAGGATTTGGCGACTGAGCAGTGGCGTAGCAAGTATAACTGGCGCCCGGGGCAAAATACCTTTTTTGGCGCCCCCCTTAAAAACTTTCAGTAATATAATATATAGAATATATTCTCAATAAGAAAATAATGCAAATAATAATAAAATGCTGAATTTGCCACAAAATACTCAAAAATATATTAAGAATAATCACTACCTAACTACTAGCCTTGGATTAGGAAATGCATCTGTGTCGGCACAAAAATCAGACGTACGATGATCTAGAATTAGTTAAAAAGGTGTTATTTATTTTACATATTTATATAAGTGTTTTTAAAAAGTACAGTTTTTAAACAATTAAAAGTTTAATATACATTATAGATAAATAGATATGTGGCAACTTGCCTACTACAACTCAATTCTGCCAGTCTGGTAACCCATAGCAACCAAAAACAAAATAATATTTATTCTATTCAATTGTTATAATTATTTAACGATCTGTCTCAAAAGATTGTACTACCATAATTGGTGACACGTATTTATTACGAATAGCAACCTTCAATGTTGCACGAATATGGAGTTTATATGTCAAAATTCTGAGCAGCAGTAAGTTATCCAGTGTGATGAGATGCAAGTAAGACATTTCACATGTCATTTCAAGCGTTGTGCCGCATTCCGGCGATTCAACATATTTCTGTCATAATTTCATCGGATATATGTATCGTCTACTGTATTTGAGCCGCCAATTTCTCTGATTTCAAGTACCAAAAAACTGTGTCACTATATACATAGTGATTATTTTTCTATACATATTATTACTGTGCATATTTGATTGATCTAAAGTGGATGACAACGATGCTGCTTTACAATTTTCGCGAGTCGCAAGCCACCGCCTTTTTGTCGCCGAGACCCATCGTTATGGTTCATTCAATTTTATGCGCAGTTGAGTCACATTACTGCCGACGAAACTCAATTTTATACAGCGATCGCCGCGTTAGAATCAGAGGTACTGCAATCAGCTCGTGAAATAATTCTGAATTCACCGGCGACGGACAAATACAAATCTTTAAAAAAAATTAATTTCTGTTTATGAAGAATCCGAGACAGAATCAAGCAGTTATTGCACGATTTACGGTTGGGTGATATGAGGCCTTCTCAATCGCTGTCTAAAATGTAAAATGTCTAGCCGCCGGTAACCTAACGGATAACATTCTCAAAACAATATGGATGAATAGACTCCCATCTAACATGCAAACCATTTTAGCAGCCAGTACGAAGCCACTTAAAAATCTTCCCGAAACCGTTGATAAAATTCACGAGCTGACAATTCCAGCTCAAATAAACGCAGTGCAGGCTCCTGCTATTGTGGCGTTACAGGCTCAAATTGATGATTTGTCCAAACAGGTTGCTCAGTTAGTAGCCATCAAGCTGAAACATTTCAGCGCAACCGCTCCACATCACGTGGTCGAAATACGCGTCGTAGCCCACTGAGGAAACGTTATGAAAGCCGGGTATTCATAACCCGAGTATTTGTTTTTAACCACCACAAATTTGGAAACAAGGCAAACAAATGCCGCCCACCGTGTCGTTATAACGACCAGGGAAACGAGAAGGGCCGTTGCTCGAAGTTGTGAACGACAGCGGCCGGAATTTTGCACGCCTTTTCGTTATCGAAAAGAATTCGGACTTGAGGTTTCTTGTAGACACCGGGGCTGATGTTTCTGTCATTCCACCACATTTTCACGAACAAAAGCGCCTTACCAACTTACAACTTTATGTAGCAAATGGAACTCCTGTTCAAACTTTTGATGAACGCCTGATATCTGTTGATTTAGAATTGCGCCGCAACATCCAATGGCCATTCATTATTGCTACTGTTTCAAGTCCTATTAGTGGCGCTGACTTTTTTCAAAAATTTTCTGCTTGTCGATCTTAAGAATCACCGTTTGATATATTCCGAGAGTAATTCGCATTAGTCAAGATTTGAGCATTAAACTGATTTCGGGTAACTCCCCATGGCATCAACTCCTCAGAGAATTCCCTACAAACACGCGCCCAGTTATAGGTATTTTCGAACCCAAGCACGATGTACTACATTATATTGAAACCACCGAACTTCCAATTGCAGCTAAACCAAGACGCTTACCTCCGGACAAGCTTAAAGCTGCCAAAGAAGAATTTCAATACATGATAGAACAGGGAATTTGCCGTCCTTCAAAAAGTTTATGGGCTCTATCTAATTCGGAAACGAAATGGTAACTGACGCCCGTGTGGCCATTATCGTCGGTTAAATGCAGCTACAATTCCTGATCGTTACCCAGTCTCTCACATTCAAGACTGTATGCAAGTTTCAGAGGGAAGAGCTATTTTTACAACCCTTGATCTTGGGCGGGCGTATCACCAATTGCCCGTTAACCCAGCTGATATTCCAAAAACTGCGGTTATTACGACTTTTGGACCATTTGAGTTTCGGGTCATGACTTTAGGCTTATGCAATGCTGCTCAAACATTCCAACGCTTCATGAATGAGATGTTAATCGGCCTCGACTTTTGTGTACCTTATTTTGATGATATCTTAATCGCCTCCTCTTCAGAGCAAGAATACCTACCACATTTGAGAACAGTTTTTGAACGTTTTCAAAGGTACGGTGTCGGTCTTAATCCTTCTAAATGCAATTTTGGCCAACCGAGAGTATCCTTTCTTGGTCATGAAACTTCCGCTGATGGTGTTCGACCGCTTCCAGACAGAGTCACCGCTATCCCCGATATACCCGTACCATCTTCAGTGAAGGACTTAAGAATCTTGCTATGCTCGATTTTTATCAACGTTTCTTACCTTATGCAGCGACCATACAAGCTCCTCTAAATTCTTTTTTGGTTTGGAGCAAGAAAAACGATAAACGTGTTACATAACCTGGACCACAGAATCCCGCGAAGTGTTCCAAAAATGCAAACATGATTTAATTTCGGCAACAAATTTTGCAGTATCCTTCCGCATCTAAACTATTATCACTCTACGTTTATAAGGTATTTTTCCCTCTTTCCTAGCCTGCCTTCGTGGTGTAGTGGTTCTGCACGCTGGGCCGGTACTCCAGAGGTCCGCGGTTCAATTCCCGGCGAAGGCGTAGCATATTTTTCATATCCTCTGCTTCCCAAAAATAACCTAATGTCTCTCCACGTTGACGTTGCTCAGCGTGGATCAACAACAGCTATAGGAGCAGTTTTACAACAGAAAGATCAAGAATTATGGAGACCACTTTCACATTTTTCTAAAAAAAACTTTCACCAGCACAAACCAGATACAGCACTCACGATCGCGAATTGTTAGGAGTTTATGAAGCTGTCAAATATTTTCGACATATGCTAGAGGAACGCGTTTTCATGATCGTAACAGATCACAAACCCTTAACCTATGCTTTTCAACAGCGTTAGGATAAAGCTTCTCCTCGTCAAATGAGACACCTAGACTTCATAGGGCAATTTTCAAAAGATATCCGTTATATTGAGGGTTCGCAGAATATTGTTGCAGACACCTTGTCTCGTATTGAACAACTAGCCGTTCCTTCGCGAATAAACTTTGCTGCCCTTGCGGATGAACAACACCTGGATTCAGAACTACAAACCCTCTTGAAAAGCATATCTTCCACCAATTTGTCATTTACTTCATCAAAGTCTTGAAAAGCAAATTTATCATTACTTCATCAAAGTCGATCCTTTCAAATTTTTTTCCTTCCACACTTAAAAATGCTAGATGGCTTAGGGGATCTTGTCCCATTGTTGATTATAAATATGTGAAAATGTATTTTAATTAGCTGAACGAACGTTCATAGCTAGCATTTGATAATGAAATAATAAGTAGTATTTGAAGTGAGACTCTTAGGTTTGGAAAAACATTTTCTCTATAGATCTGTAGTGGAGTTTTAGGTTCTGTTTCTTTTCTACTGCGGAGTAACGTCATGCAGTCACATTCACTGCTCAAAAATAATTAGGGGATGTTGTGGGTTCGGTATGAAATAACCATATAATCGACAATCTTTTTGAACAAAAGGAAATAGAATAGATTATAAAGGAAAATTATTTTGTTTACAAAGTTGGGAATAGGCAAATTTAGTCTGTGACGTCGAAAACTATGTGTTTAAGATAAGGAGTGACAAGCGACCTGCAGCATTCCTTTTGTAGTAGGAGATTTAAAAACAATTGAAAAGTGGTGTGGTGGTGTATTTAATTATGGCAAAGCACACTAGGGCTATCTGCCTAAGAGGAGGGATGCCTTCGTGGAGGACTTTCTAAGGGAAACTGGCTCGTATACACGTTACACATGGGGAAAACCACGAAAACACCCATGTAGCCAGCCCGTTCGCGGGATTCGAACCTCGGACCGAACTACCAGTGTTCAGCGACTTTACCGCTCGGCCGCTGGTGGGCAACAATTGAAAAAGAGTTGACTGTTTGTAGCAGTCAGTCCGATGTTTTAGCAAGATGACTTAGTTGAATCGGTAGACTGGAAGGCCATCAGTCGTTTACAGGAGAGTCAAACGCAATCCATTGTAGCGGAAGCGTTAGGATTTTCAAAAAATGTTATTTCCAGATTATGGAATCGGATTTTGGAAACTGGATATGTTTGAGAAATTCGGGACAAGGTCGTGTTATCGTTTTAAAATAAAAAGCGGGAGATATACGTGCATTTCGTTTAAAAAAATAAAAATATATCTCTACTTTGGAGAAATAAAATGGTCAGAAAGAACGTTTTGGTTGATGTACTGCAAACATTTTATTACACATCTTATCAGACAAATCAAGAAAATAAATAATTAATTATATTACAATAGTTATTAATTTTAAATATATTTTCCAGAAATCGATCAAAATAAAAACTGAAATTTTCCGGAAAGTATTGTTTGGAAACCATTTGGCGCCCCTCTAGGAGCAGCGCCCGGGGCATCATGCACCCCCTTGCCCCCCCCGTCGCTACGCCACTGCGACTGAGTCTCCCGAAAACTCCAATCACACTTTAGAAGGGGAAGTGTATAAGGTATTTCTTCCGCTTTCCTAGCGTGCCTTCGTAGTGTAGTGGTTCTGCACGCTGGGCCGGTATTCTAGAGGTCCGTGGTTCGATTCCCGGCGAAGGCGTTTGATAATTTTTCGATTCTCCTGCTTCCAAATATATAACTAATGGCTCTACAATGTATTTCAACAACTACCGGAGAAGTTTTTATTTATTTATTTATTTTATTTTCTCCTCAAATGAAGGTAAAGTTGTCAATAATGACGCTCTATATATATATATATATAAAAAACCTGTGTAGGAGCTTAACGTTTATTATTGATTTAACATTTCAAAAACTGCTTGAGCGTAAACCTTTTAACCGGTTTCAGGAGCTTCCCTATGCATTACTTGTTAAATAAATGAAACGATTGTAACTAGCATATTTTAAAAATAATAACTTACTCTCAGCATAATTGAAACCTTGCATAAATTCTAATATTTATTAAGGAATGTAACCCTATAAGTCTTTCTCCAAAGAGAAAATTTGTATCCTTTGCACGACTGACTAAATAGCTTAATTCTAGGTCTTGTTCGAACGAACCATTTTTATATATAGTAATAATTCCTTTGCTTCACGAACAAAAGTACCTATTTTATTCAGATGTATTTTATACCGTTTTTTAAACCTACTCAATTACATTTTGCAGTCTGTAGGAAAATATGAATCTCAGATATTCTCACTCTCTCTTGCTTTATGAATCATTAAATGTTAACCCATTATGAATGCATATTCTGACAGAATTTTTCTTATATCTTTATTAATAAGCAATATATATTCTGCGGAAATTTAATAAATTTTATAGTGTTTCAAAAGTGAACTAAAACCTGAAAAAATCTGTTGCAAAGCCAAAACGTTAAGTATCTCCTGCGAAATCTGAAAATGATTTTGACTGAAAAGATACTTTAGATTCTGTGTTAAACCAACAACCAAATTCATTAAAGTGCAAAGTTTTTGTTATCTCGTAAATATTATTTCTTGTTGAGTTATTTTATTTCATATTTTCATTTTATTGAATTGTTTTAGATCAGTTATTTACTGGTTTAAGATTAGTTGACTTAGATTTTGTAAAACATATTATGCACTTTGTTATAAAATTACTCTTGTATTAATATTCTGCGATTATATGTTAAACATTATTATGATTTGAAATACGTACGTCTTTATTATTTATTAAATAAATGGCAAGGAAGGAAAATTTCACGAACAATCTTTGTAAAATCTTAAAGCATAAAATGTTGGTGGAATTCCTTAAATGAGTAACAGTCTACTTATTATATTTACTGTATTTAAGTATGAACAATAATTTTTTGTTATTTAAATTTATAATATCGATCCAAATCTTTAAAGTACTTCCATAAAATAAATTTATGCTAAAAGGTTTCACGTATTAAACACAAACTCCAGTGAAAACAAATACATTCCTCTTGTTAGAAAGTTTTTTTATTCCTTTATAAAACCTTTTCTATTCGTATATTATATTAAATAATAGTTTAGTTCATGATATGAATTACTATCATTATTTCATTCATATTATACAGTATTTCAGGGTTACAAATAAATAATTCATTTTTAAGGTGTCTTTTGTTTTGCGTGTTTTTAACTGTGACATAAATTTTGTTAAACTATGTGCGAAGTAGTTAACACTTTTGTGAAGCTTTCTTCAGTTTAACGTACAGTGTTCAATTATTTGGCGTTAAATACAAAATTAACATAGATATTATTACACAAAGCAAGTGCATATGAAAGCATGAAAGTATATACAATAAAAAGCATTGGGAAACATTTTAAGGTCGTTGATAAAGTATTAAAGTTTAAGCAATATTTATCTGCAGTAACCACAAGCCAGGACTGGAAAGTTTTGGCCGAAATTTGAAGGTACGTTTATGATCTAGTGTGTAAAAGCTGTCGTAGTTTACCTCAAATGAAAGAGCGTTTCGTAGTTACGGCAAATGTCACCAAATATAAAAACACTTTTATAAACGAGCGAGTACGCCATTAATAAATTACGTTTTATGGACAATTCATTAAAAAAGTCGGCTAGGTCCGACTGGTGCGAATCAGACAGGGAAGGAGCCTGATCAAATAGTCAGTGCATGTGTGCAAAGGGAACATCAAGGAAACTATATCAGCCCGGCGCAAAGAAAAGTACAAAGTGGCTTAAGATTGGACAAGTACCAAAGGTGAACCGATACAGGGAACAGGAAGTCCTAGGACTCAACGGCATATGTAAAAGAAGTGATCTTGGCAACCTGAAGACCCGGAGAATCTAAGAATCTAAAAGTTTACGCGACTAACCAGCAAGGTTCAGAGGCCAACGTGAAGAAGCCTACGACCAAGGCCTCCTTGTAACAGCTGAGAAGAATGTCTATCGAGAAATTCAAACTTGCCTTTTTTCTATTTAAATAAAATTTAAATTACTTTTAGAAGTGTACGTCAAGTTGCTAGTTTCTATGTTTTACTCCTGTAAAAATTTCTGAAATTTAAACAGTTGTTAAAAATCTTTTGTTTACGAATTTTAATATAGTCTGAAAAAAAATTATTTTGTTTATCACCAAGGACGGGGATACAAAACTGAAGTTTTTTTTAAAGTCTTCAAAAGATTGTAAACTATCAGAAAATTTTTGAATAATAATATTGCGGAAAATACCAATTTACCTGTTAGAAATACATGTATTGCATATGTGAAATTAGAAATATAGTAAATGTAATGAAGAAGTTGGTAAAATTGAAGTGGTTTAGATGTTTACTAAGTGCAAAGAGAGCATTACTGAAAATTCATTAGAAATTTAGTGGAATGTTTTCCAGAAATACATATTGCTTTAATATTAAATCAAACATGGACATAAGATTAGATTTCGAATGTCTTTGAAGAATTTTTGACTAGGTTTAAGGTCTAGTGTGTCTATCAATTTAACTTGTAGGAGTAGTTATAGGAAGCAGAAGTTGTTTATACTACATAACATAGACACACGGCTGCTCACGCAATATAGAGATAGATAGTAAAAATATTTAAAAGTGTTAAAATAGATTATTATTTAAACGTCAATACGCTATGCGTAGTATCTTTTTTTTTCAAAAATCTGTGTACATTGCACTCGGGTACGTTTCGTTCCAGAAAAGCTGGAAAGGAGTACTGACATGACTTTATGATGTAATCATTTTACAAAGATGCTAAAGCTTTGTGGAAGTTTTGGCTCAATCTGTAATTGTAAAACGGTCATTAAGACCTTCGTTTTCGAATTACGTAAATTCTGATTAGGTCGACTATGGTTATTAATTAAGGATTTTGAGTTTATTGACTATTCATTTTGTTATTTTCATTTTCCTTTTACTTCTTTCGGTTCTCACCAGAATGTAAATTAGTTAATGTTATTAAGTATAAAGTTTTTGAGTTCAGAAGAGAACTTTTGGAAACTACCGCTGGTTGTCTATATATTACTTCTCCTTGCGAATATATTACGTATTTCGGCTTAGTTTAGCAAAGCATAGTAAATCATGGAGTTTGAGGGCCTGTGCCAATGCTTGTGACCGCGCTTTACCTTGTAATTTAATATTTGAATTTTATTTTAACAGTTTTTCGATTTGCCTGCAAGCTGCAGAGATGCTGTTTTGTCATTACACAGGTTGGATAAAATTCAGATTAAAAAGGGTTCTAATCTTAATCTAATTCAGATCAAAAAGGGTTCTAAAAAGGGTATTCTAAATCCTTCTTTTACATTGGAGTTATTTTACTTAAAATTTTAAAACGAGACGATAAGTCGTCTGGCTATCTTTATGGATCTATCAAATTTATGTTTAATAAATATTTTCTTACAAAATTTATGTTAAACAAATTTATGCTTAACGTATCATTTAGTTGAGCCCTCTTTTTAATAAAAAGGTTATGTTAGTGGAGCTGTAAAATTTCGGAAGCTTAAGAGACTCCTACCCGAAACGTTCCACTTTGCCCAATAAATTGTGTTACTGAATCCGTTTAACATTGCCTTTGACTTTTCCTGTTCGTAGTACTCCTATATCCGCTACAGCTGACTGAAATTATCAGATAACTAACACTTAAAATACGTATCAGTTAACACCTTGAAGAAAGTTCTTAAAGTGAGTCAGATATTTAGAACGAAATGTATACCGGTCGCAAGAAAGGTGCTGCAGCAGTTTTGTACATGAAAGCAAAAATTTATTTTAATTCAAGCCTCTTTAAGAAACATGAAAAGTTGCTGCCAGACGTTTCTAAAAACAGCCACTTGTAAATTTTTTAATTATTCTAAATAAAATGTATATTTTATAATAATGTTTTATATTGTAAACTATTCTTAAATTAGTAATAAAATGTATTCTTTATATTAGTTATAACGTAATATATATTCATATAATAAAGCTATAAATATGCATATATTTAATGCTATAAATGTGCATATATTTAAAGCTAAATATGCATATACTTAACGCTACATTATTTTTTATGCTAGAGTAGTTAAAATTCTTTTGTTTCTCCAAATTATCCAAGTAATTTTCGATAATTTCCATTTAAAATGAAAGACTTTCATACAGCATATTATAAGGTATTTCTCCCGCCTTCTTTGCATGCTTTCGTGGTGTAACGGTCAGCACACTCGGCGCGTATTCGTGAGGTCCATCGTTCAAATCCCGGCGAGGACATTGCTCATTTTTCATCTCCCATGCTTCGAAATAACCTAACATCTCTACAATATAAGGTTTTCTATGCAAGAGGAAAAGAAAAACAAGGATTCTATCATACATTTAAGTTCAAATAGATTTAAATGCTTATTTTTTTCTCTCTTCTTTTAGTGAGATTTATTAATTTGCATTTATTTCATTAAATTAACTTATATTTCAGTGCAAGTAAACGCTTCTAAATAACTTACTACTGTTTTCCTGTTAATGAAACCTTTTTGATGAGAAGGGCCTATTGTATTAAACTTTTTTAATTTTAAATCATTCAGTAACAAAAGTGCGAAGTGAAACAATTCAATTACGACTCTATAGTAGGCGATTATTTGACTTCGGTTCAGTGACAGAAACAAAAAAATGTAAAAAAAAATGTAAATATTGTCTTTAGAACAACAATGTTTTTAAAAAATGCAATAAAAGCGTATATCAGAAGGCAACAATAAGAAAACACAGAGAAGCATAATGATTGTCCCTATCATATTTCAAGGAACGTTTAGTGCCTGTCTTCCAGCGGAAATTAATTCGAAAGTGGTAAGATACACATATTCATTGGAATTTAAAATGATTTGTAAAACACACATTTTATGAAATATAACCTCTTTCTGTTTTTTGAAAGACGTAAGGTCTTTACACCGGTAAGCATTTATCGTCCTGAAACCCATGGCTACTCAGCCATTTACAGAAGACGAAAAGTGGCTACTTCAATATCAAGCAGATGCGGTCAGGCATTTGGCAACGATGGAAAGAACTTTATATTTTTGTTGCCACCCTTGCGCTGTTTCGTATTTCTTTTGCGGAAAATATTTTCGGGAAATCAAAATTCGATAACTTTCAACTCTTGTCATCAAAGAAACGCGATTTTTGTTCGTTTTTCGTGTTGTAGTTTGGATCGGCCATAGCGTGCAAGTAGGATTTATAGAAATTCGATTCAGCTATGGACAAAAAAGAAATCAAAATCGCAAGAATCACCTGGATTTTCTTATCGAGCAGGAAACAAATTCAATATGCAATGAAAAGCCCAACTTCGGAGAAAGCTTGGAAAGTGAAGGGAATTGTAATCACATTGTCCTTTTTTTATTTTCCCATTAAATAAAGATATTTCATTAATTTTGTCGAAGACAAATATGGTGCAGACGTCATCTTCTGCAAACTTCTAATACAAAGCATGCAAGTACGTAATTACAGTGAGCATTTTATTTTTATTGTTTAGGTTTGGTTTTGGATAATTACCATAAAAAAGAGTTTTCGTAGAGGAACTGCTAAGAGAAATGTGCTCATAAGTATCTTACGTAATGAATAATCAATGAAAACAGCTTACCCATTCATTCGCAAAACCTAAACTCAGGGCAAAATATCAGTACTGTTTGACATCCGAGTCCCATCTGAAACACAGCGGTAAAATCGTTGAATACCGGTAATGGGACCTGGGTTCTAATACCTCCGCATGGGCTACTGGAAGTTCTATACTAGAGTTTCTGTTTTTTTGGAAGCATAAATTGTATACCCTACGTGGAAGGCAAAGTATCGAATTCTCCCTAGGTCTTTGAAGAACATATACTGCAGAAGAGGGCTTTAAATAACCTTTTTATTTGAACTAAATTTAACAAGATGCAAGCCATCGGTGCTCATAATTCACCTACACTTGTGGCTAACTTGAACAGAAAATAAAAACTGTAAAATCACAGTAAATTAGGATGACTAACGATTGGCTCCTTAGTTATCTAAATCACTAAATCGGCTGCCCCCAGCAAAGCCGAGCCTAGAATAGCAGTATAATGTGAACAGTGTCTAACATCAACAAGAGAGCTAATTTCTAACACGCAAGCATAAACTCGGAACTAACTCCGCGAATACTCCTCACGAACTCTTGCAAGGCAGCTTAAATACTGATCCTGAACACACTTCGATTTGCATGCTACATCATTAAAATTTACATTACATCATTTACGTGAAATCTGGAAAGAAAGGAAAGTCGAACTAAAAATAATTGATTAGAATAAACTAAGGTTTTTACGGTTCAACTCGGAGAATGACCTGGACAAATAAAACTTCTCGCAATTTACCCCACGAGAATCGTGAATACTAGGCACTTTCCCTTAAAATGCCCTTCACGAAGGTATCCCTTCTGTAAACTGTATAAAATTAGTTTGGTTTGAAATATTCAACCTAATCAATTTTTGCAATAAAAAAATAATTAGCTGTTATTATCGTTCATGCATTGTACTAACGACAACGTAATCAAAAGTTTAAATATTATCATTAGATGTTTTTATTGATCCTTTGCAAACTATTTATTCTTCAATTAGGAGATTTGCCAAAGTTTCAGGTTTTGCTTCATAATTTGGCAATAATTTAACTGAGAATTTAATAATATTATACCAGTATTGATTACTTGATTATTTTATATTACATGCATTTAACTATTTCAGATACTGAAAACTATATCTTCTGTATGAATAAAACACTACACAAGACTGATTTTCTTTAATAATTTCGCTTTCTGTTAATTCGTTTGACAATTTAATGCATAATATTTGTTAACAATTGTTTAAAGATAGAATATATTGTCAGCTGTGGAATCTGATTTTGTTCAATATTAATTATCCTCTTTACTTCGGGATTTTCCTTTAAGTTTCAGAAGTCAAATTTAGGTTTAAGTTTTAAATATTACTGAAACAATTTTCGGAGCTATTTTGAAGCTTCATAAATCAGTTTTCACAACATCCAAAAGAAAAATAATTTTGGTGTACAGTCTACAATAATTTTGGTGTACAGTCTACAATAATGGTTTTAAATCTTTTTTCAAATCGCTGCTCCTCGAGTACAGCAATTGTAACTAATGACGCTGAGAATATAATAGTGGACACAGCTTGTAATTTTCAGGTTAAAATTATTTTGCGTGAGAGTTTTCAGGCCTTCACAAAAACCTGGTACTTTTAACTGATTTATTGTAATGTAACATAGGAACATTGCATAAAGAAGCTTTAAAATTAATAAAAAAATATATACGGCTTAAAACATTACCCATTTTTTATTTTCATTACTTTCTAAAGGGATGGATGTGCCTGAGTACTTCAACGCGATAAGTAATACATGGCCTGACGTTGAGATTCTCAAATATTTACTAATGATATGTCTTACAAATAAGATCTATGCGGAATATTAAAGGCAGAAACGATAAGAGATCAGATTTCCACTGGTCATTAATCGTCATGAAAGAGATCAGAATATTTAAAGCCATTTCAGATAACGAAAACAATTTTTTAAATATGAATTTTGTCTTTTTATCCAGTATTCTAATATCTAAATTCTGACTCAAAAGCAGAATCCGGTTTTATGTGCAATAATTTCTTTTGTAAGGACTACGAATGTTGAACAAGGTGTAACTGTTAACCTTGTACGAATGTTGAACCTGTTATTTTAAAGTCTGTCTTATTTAAGTTTAAAACTAGAAGGGAAAAATTTAAATCGGTTTTATTAATAGGAGATCAAATTATTCCTTTAATTTCTTTTGGGAATGGACTTTTATTATCTAAAAATTAATACCTGTTAGAAACCATGCAAATAAAAATATTTGTTAAAAATACAAGTTAAAAATATGTCTATGTTTGATCGCTTAAATTTGAAAGAGAGCTTTCGTGCAAAGAATGACTGGTATTTAGTGTTAATATTCTAGTACTTTTCCTTAATACAGAAACCGTTTACTGAACAGAAACTGATAACTGTTGTAATTCAAAGTAGTTTCATATTTTAGTCTCCTTCAATAAAAGATAATCTTCTAAAATGACTCGACGCTTCATAAAATTAACCATGTTTAAAAAATCAAATAAATCCTTATTCTGAACTATATTCTCCAAAATAAAACCTTTATTCTGATTATCATTTCTCAAAAGCCTGTACCATACGTAAGAATAATGTCTCGAATGTTTCTGGCTTTCGAGAGAAATTCTTCGTCTTCTGATATAAATACAGAAACACTTTAATTTCATAGTGTACACATAAGTATTTATTTTAATTATTATATTATATGAATTTATTATTTAGAGTTAGTTTTCGAGAAACAAAAACAAAAAACAGTTTAACTTAATCTTCGCAATAAAAATTAAGTTTTAAAGAAGTTTAAATCATTTTTCATTAAATTTCATGTGTTTTAGAGATAGATTTGCAGCTTTAAACTTTGATCCTTCATTTCAAAAATTATGGTTGCTTTTTTAAATTTACTGTGAACACTATTTATTTGCTGAATCAGTCTTTCAGTTGTCAGAGAGTTCTTTGATAATACTGTAGTGCAAATCCTGGATGAAATTTTTCCGGTTTTTTTCATGACACAAAACCACGTTTTAGGTAAGTTTTGAGTACCATACTTTTGAATTTTCTTGGGTACTGATTATCCAGCTTTCTTATTTCTAGTGTCAAGGAAAATTTTGCTTGTCCTGACGATTCAAGAACCGACACAGGTACACATGATATTTCTCAAAGATCGTAGTAATCTCGAAGACTGTAATGCTTCTGGGACTATTTTTTTTTCTTCTGCCATTCTCTTTCTTTCATTTTCTCTTCATTACTGTTTTCATTTTAAACAGTTTGTCAATGTTAGGGGTTAAAAACTGAAATTCAGTATCAGCAAAACTAAAAATCACTAACTGATCAGTTTCTTGCCCTTGAATCTTAATTTAACACTTCTTTCACAGCAATATAAGGGAAGAAAAAAGGATTGGATTGGATTATTTAATTATGGCAAAGCACACGAGGGCTATCTGCCTAAAGGAAGGGATGCCTTCGTGGAGGACTTTCTAAGGGAAACTAGCTCGTATACACATTACACATGGGGAAAACCACGAGAGCGCCCATGCAGCCACACCGTTCGCGGGATTCGAACCTCGGACTGAGCTACCAGTGTTCAGCGTCTTTACCGCTCGGCCGCTGATGGGCCCGGAAGAAAAAAGGAGGAAATAATTTCAGGAAGCATTGTATTTAACAATTTTTTGGGAAATGAAAGAGGCTTTGAAAAAGAAAGATAGTTAATAATTATAATGCAAATACTGTATGTAATCTTTAATTTTGATTTTGTGTAGGTTTTAATTAAAATTAAATAGGTTTTATTAAATACAATAAATATAATAAATTTATTATATTTATTGTATTAAATTTTAATTGCTTAAATTAATTAAATTTTTAAATTTTTTAAATTATTAAATTTTTTAAATACAATAAATAAATTTTAATTAAAATTAAATAGGTTTTTTTAAATAGGCTTTTTTAAAACAATGAACTACGTTTTATGAATTACTGTTTAAAAATAATAAATAAATAATAAATAAAACAATAAAATGTCAAATTTTATTTTGCATTATATTCAATCATTAGTTTTAATTAATGCTTTAATTAATTTTCATAAATAATCTAAAATTTACTGGAAAATAGTTTTTTACAGCCTAGATTTTACAATTCTTCCATCTTTACATCTCAGAATTTCAAAAGTAAGTACAAGACATTTTTCCTTAGACAGTCCTCCATGAAACCATCCCTTCTAAAGCAGATAGGCACTGCGGGCTATGTCATAATCATATGGGAAAGCAAATGAGCCAGAAGCGATAATTGATACATTATTCGAATATCTAATAGTTCAGTTTTGTACTATGTAATGAGAACCAGTCTGGTGAAAGGTATTTTGAATAAGATAGTCAAAATTCTTTGCTTATATTAGGTTTTCGAAGAGGTAATTTAACTTCAGAATTCATATATTATTAAAGATACTCTGAGATAGCTTTGTGTATGATGTATCAGAATATTCTATTTCATAATTAAAATGAATATTAAATGTTAGCGCTCTGTATGGACATCTATATGAAAAGCCTATATTCATCTTTAATATTTATAACTTCAAAGGAAGAAAAATGCATTCTTCTTCATCTTTAAATTTTCGTCTAACAAGGCAATTTTGTAATAAGCCTTCTCGATGTTATAAAATTATAACGTTATAAAATTATAACATATTAAAATTCAGTTCAGAAATAAACAAAGGAGTGTAGTGTGCCATGAAATGTAAAGAATAATCATAAAAACTGTTTATTTTTTCTAAAGAGAATACCAAAAGAGACAAAGACATTTCTAAGAGAAAAAAGTATTGTCATAAATATACAAATATCGAAAAATATGAGGAATAATGCCGTTTCCGTGGACTTTATTTCTGTACTGTGTTGAATTATTCATAAAATCGTATTCATTGTGTAAACTTAAACAGATATATTTTGGAATTCTTTTGGTGTGCCTTTACTTAAATAATTTAATATATTTTCCTCTGATTCCATAAATTTTGTTTATGAGTTGTGATACATCATTCAACACAGGATAGTAAAAGAAATGTTCTGTTTAAGAACATTTAAGAGACTTAAAAAATAAAAATAAGCTGTCTTATATAATAAATTACAATTTCGATGATAAAGCACAATCAACATACTGGCAAAAATGGTGAAATTCATAAACATCTTCATGTACTTAGATAACAGCTATATCGAGAGAGTCTTCTTTAGATAATTGCTGTTTTGAGAGAGTTAGTTCATTTTTTTATATTGTAAGTAATGAGAAAAAGGAAGTTTTATTATTTCTCAGCTAATGTACGTTATTACATGAAGATCTGTCGCAAGAAATCAGCTGTTTTTAATGAACAAATTAATTTTGTTAACTGCTTTTTAATGAACAAATCCCATGAATTAACTTTATAAAACAACGTCGGCTTAGAAAAAACTCATTATACAGGCAAGTGTAGGTAATGCGATATACAGTATATTTCAAGATAAAATTTCCTTCGTACAGTACGTGTTCATATTAAAATGTTTTCAGCAAATTTTAATGAGATATTGAGTTAGTATTTTGCAATTATTTAGTAATTCGACAATCATTTCTTTTGAGTTTGATTGCTAAGACATAAGGGATTGCTAAAACATAACTCTAGTGTAGAATTGGGTGCCCATTCGATTAGCGACAATTTGTTTTTAAATTTTGGTGATGAAACCTCATTTCTGGTTACCATGATGATTTTAACTTTGTTTTAGCTTCCTGATTTTTTTTAAATGAAAATAGATTGATGTGTACATGGGCAAATTTAAGGCAGTGCGCAATGCCTAGTTTGTGCAATTCTGGGATGTTTTTTTAAGTGAAAACAGTTCGATGTGTACATGGACACTGAGTTTGTGCAATTCATTGACTTCTTATTTTGGTTTTGTGCAGAGCCATCTTGAAATTGTGCCTTCCTGGTGCTAATCTTGGCGTCAAAAATGAATTTCCAAAAAACAAGGGGCACCCAACTGTAAACGTTTACCAACATAAGTATTTAAAATACGAAACGGTTTGATAAATGAGCCTGGGTGTCTTCTTATGCGCTGTACGGTTTTATGTTAATTAACAGTTATATTGTTTATGGTGCGTTGCTACTATTTTCATCAACTTCCACCAGAATGCAAATTAAAAAAAGTATAAATAAGCTCAAATTTACTGAGTCGCCGGACCTTCCCATCTGCGATCTTAACGCATGTCGTCATCACCTCACATCACTCATTTCCTTCACTTCATTTGAGAATGCTGTTCAATTCATCTTTCATTTTCGGCCTTTCCATGAAGCGAAACGCGCTAAACGGAAATGAAGGAAAAGGGGAAAAAATTAAGCGATTCAATTCTCCTGCTGCAGCTGTCGTTCCCATGTTTACGAGGCAAGTCGGGTAGAGGAAAATAACCCTGAAGTTTCTATTTTAGAGAAACGGGCTGTAGTTTGATAGAACACATGGCTGCCGAGAAGAATCGAGATGAAGTCTTATGACTTTATGTGAAAGGTTGTTTTAAGTGTTATGTGTACCTGAATTTTTTATCATGGATGCGAACATGTGCCCGTTGACTCGATTTATCATTTATAAATCACAGCAACTCAAGGGAATGAGTTTCTTGAAACCAAAAGCATGAAGCGATTAATTACACAGCCAGATCTACAGATATGAAAACGCAGTATAATCTACGGGTCACCTTAGGTATTGCTTAGCAAAATTCTCCTTTTAAAGGTCTCATTGCCTTGAAGATTGCATTGGTTAAGGTGTAGAACTCTTTTCCACAAATGGTAATTAATGGTCTTATTCGCGAACATATTGCTTTGTGGCATGCATGTGAGTTAAGGGACACATATTATATTTATTAACGTTTGTATGTTATTCTAAAGTATTAATTTTTCTTCTAAAATTCTTGTCATATATTTTATCTGAAATGTTTGTCATTTTTCATATTATAGTTTTGTGTCTTAATGCGAAACTGATATTTGTATCGTGTGTTATGATGCTACATATCAGCCGACATAAATTATTTCACTTTTATTATTGTTTTGGAAAATCCATGTTTATTTTTCATTGTTCAAACACTTTTCACAATAGTGTATTTAATGGCTATTCAAAGAAAATTTGGCAATGACAATTGCCAGTTAAGTTGACAATATTTGGTATCCTAACTGTACAAGGTAATTATAAGAATATGTTAATTCTGTTTCCAATTTTGTTTTAATATTTAATATCTGAGCAAAATAACAAACAAAGGAATGTGTTATGAATCAGTGTTACTTCTTAAAAAATCGTATAAAATACATTAGTAAATTATATAAGTTTAACATTAGTATTATATTATATCACTCATCTACTTATTTCCATGTGTATGACGAATCATACAATTTGAAATTTCAAAGTATTTTATATTTATAAAAGCATTCTAATAATGCCAGTGAGAACAAGTATCCATTGCAAGAGCAGACTAATTTGCAAAAGTATTTTATTCTTAGTTCTATCACAGCTTTTATCAAATCAAGTAACTATTGGTTTAAAATACATCATGTAATCAGTCGTTTAAAATAAATATAAAATTTTCCAAGTGAATTGAAATAATCGTATTAAAATGTAAAGTGTTATACATTTTATATAACATGACTACAAATAATATTTCTTACTTGTTCAAATAATGTTTCTTAAAACTAGTTCATTTAACTTATTTAATAGCCATATTAATTTTTTAGTCAATGATTTTCGATTAGTTTTAGATAATGTTTGGGAACGTAGTGTTTTCTTCAGAAGTAAGGTAAGTGACCTGAAAAGGCTATTGGCTGATGTTTAAAGTATTTAACAGTAAGACATATTTTGCTTTGGCAATATAAAATACATCGTTCTTTAAGTTATGTGTTATTTTGTATAATGAATGGCGTTATTAAATGTCACACTAAGTAATCAAATCTGAAACGTTACTTTCTTAAAGTTGTTTTACGAAATACTGATTTTTTAAGACTTTAATAACCAGAATAATGAAAGATGTAGAGCTTAAATAATATGGTGTAGTTATAATAGTTTATTATGTATAATAATGTGTTTGCTGTTATGTTGTGCACTGTGAATGAAGAGATAAAGACACATAACTTCTTATAATTTATTTAAGTGATTGCTATACACAGTTGAGGAAATATCGAAAGAGTTATCACATACTAATAGGGCAAACAGTCCCGCGATTCCATGATTGGTCAATTAGAGTGACAGTAGTCCAGCACGTTTACTACCCTATAAAATGACAATGAGATTTTTTGCACTCAGTTGCAAGTAATAAGCTCAAGTTGCAACGCATGCCATTGCTTCGTGTGGAACATCCTTGTCATTCATCGGGCTGCAATTTATGCATTAATTAATCTAAGTTTATCTAGAGTAATTTTAATCATGCTCTCTTTTTGCTCACGTATTTTTTTTTACCTGTAACTACAATTTTGTTTTCCAAGTATTGTGTTCAACTGAGGTTTTTAATCGAACGTAAACAATAACATCGAAGTTGAATGATATTAATGTATAACACCGAAGTTGATCAAGGTCTGCTATACATACAAGGTGCTAAAGAAGTCCCTAAGCTTCCCTTTTATTTCAAAATAAAAAGCTTGTAAATACACAGTCAAGGTCTAATAAAATGGTAATACCCAACTGAATAAAAGCGGTTGAAGGACATCCTAGTGGAAATTTGTTGAGCTGTCATTCATAACTCCGTACAAAAGCGAGATTGCGTCGTCATTTGATTACTTTGAACTAGCAGACAGAAATGACTTAAAATACAAGGTTACCATCATCAAATATGAATGAATTGCAGAAGTCTTAACATAGTTAACAAAACATAGTTTTAAGCAAATTTCTTCAATACTTGATTATATTTCTGTTTTAAGTGATGAATATTATGCCTACTGAAAAACCTAGAAAATGCCTAGATGTATTTATACATGCTTTACATATTACCTCTTTGTTCAGACTTGGAAGAGATTTCAAAGATGTATAACTTTGTAAATGATCATTTTCTTCCATTCAATTCACTATGAAATCATTTAGAAACTTCCTCTATTTCCTTTAAAGGAAAACTGCGGTTACAGACAGACCTAGTCTGAGGCTTAATATGAAATCCTATATTCTGAATTAAAAAGGGGGTGTAAGAACTTTCCTTTGGTCATTTTAAACTATTAAATACAACTTAAAACGTATAATCATGTTCTAAATTTTAGATCTGAATAGAAAGTTAGTATAGGTTTAGAGACTTCTTTAACAACTCAAAATCATTCATGGTTTTAGGTTGGCCCTATAATACGATAATTGTTCTTGACCAGAAGCCGAGCGGATAAGCTTGTTAATACTTTAAGTTCCACTGTAACTATAACTTTGGTTGCAACAGTGCTTTGGCGTCTATCACCGTTATGTAAAGTAAAGTAGTGTTTGTTCTTTAAAAAAATGTTCACAAAAGTATCATTAATCAGATTTCCCTCACGGGCTTTGTCTAATTTATTAAACAAACAAAATTTCGTGAATAAAGTAAGTTATATTTTGCAAGAAAGTTTACAATGAATCATTTACTTTAATCAGAGTGATAAATGAACAATTTTTTAGCTTCGGAGCGCGAAGTTTTATTTTTTAATTTACTTTCCAAAAACTGAAAAAAATATCTTTTAAAGTCCGAAAGTGGGCAGTAGAATTTAGGCGATGTATATTTTAATCTTTTTTATTAACTGCTTAACGAATAAGCTCTAAAATTTTCAGAATTATCATGCATAAAATAAATTATTACCGCTACAAAAACTTCTTTTTTTTAAAAATATAAACACTTATGTAGGCTTTTTTAGTTTAGTATAAATATTTATGCAACTGTCTGTTTATATATCTCTCTGTTTGTATATCTTTATGATATTAATTATGATCATGTTTCAAACATTCATTTTTAACTAATCAATGAAGGAAATTATTTATTACATGTGAATGATACTCTATTGTTTACATTTAATACTTTTAATTCAGGGTATATATTACCTTAAGGGAAAGGAAGTAAAACTGAGAAAAGGGATCAGGACTTGGGGGAATTCTTATTTCTTTTACTGTTTTATAATTTATTTACGTTTTATATTTAGCGAAATGGTATGCGAATGATATAATTTCCCAGTATCAGTTTTACAATTATGTGAATATTTATAAAGCAATAAAATTACTTCGTTATCTTAAAACTGTATGGAAGTTAATAATTTTATTTAAATTCATTTTTAGACATTAGCAAAAGTATTAAAATTCATAAACTCAGATAATTTGAAACGACATTATTCAATAAGAGTAAGATTCTTAAAATAATTACATTTCCTGCACATCATGTACAGTGAAGATCTGCAGAATACTGAAATGCAGGACGAATAATCTAAATGGTAATCGCATATGAAATTTAGTGCGCTTAGGAATTTAAATAATCTTATATTTTATTGCATATTTCAAAATTGAAACTTTCAGATTTAAAACTATCTTGTATCTGAGGATATAACGTGCTACAGGATCATCATTTATAAATCTCTAGCCTTCATGAAAACGGGAACTGTTACCATTTTGCCTGAATTAAACGCTTAAATCTTTTATTTTAATGCTTTAGTTTTATTAAATATTTCCAATCTTTAAAAATGAGTGGTGTTTTTAAAAGAAGCGATAAGATGTTATATTTCAGTACACCTCAAACATGATTGTGAGGGATGTAAAGCATTAAAATTCTCAATACAGTTCCATCTTAATGTAAAACATAACGAAACAGTTATAGTTTTTAATTTTATTGTAGGCTGTGAATATTTATCCTGCTCATATTTCCCATTCTGCTATAACGTGTGTCCCAAAGCAATTAATACAAAAACGCAGATTATTATCATACCAGTATGAAGTGTTAGGAAAACATTAAAATCAACATATATATTTTCTCAACAGTATTAAAGTACTCTTTAAAAAAACTCCAATTAGGCTCTCCTAAATTAGAACAAATGCCAGTTTTATTTCGTCTTTGATTAATTCAATATCGCAAGATTTCTAGCTACATGAAAAATAAATCGCAAAAACTTATCATTCTGCGAGAGAAAATTTGAAAATCTTCTAATTTATTGTATGGTATAACTCAAGTTCAAAACTATCCAAAATTCATTTTTAGTTCGAAGTTAATTTCAAATTAAATATATTAAAGCTTTTATACAAATTTAAGTATAAATGTATGCCAAAATTTACTGAACATTTTGTTTTTTCAGATTTTTATTTTGAATATGTCAATTATTTTAAATAAAAGGTGAATTTCGCCTAATTTTCATATGTGCTCTGAGCAATTTCTGACTAAAGAATATGAATTTTTTTTCAAGCGCTGATATTTGCTCCTATCAGTCACGAATGCTGATATGATAGCTAAATTCTTAAAGCCATCATTAGATGAATTTTACAACACATTTCTAATTTTTTCCTGAAGTGCTTTAAATCTAGACTTAAGAACCAATATTTTTTAAACGTAAAAGTCGATATTTGCGTATAAACCTTGTAATGGTCTCAATTTTGAAGAAATGATGAAATTTTTATATTTTCATAAGGCAACGTGTGGAAATACTGTGTTGCAGAAATTTAGGACTGCACAAATTAAGCGGTAATTGTGCATACATTATATTTTTAATACTCAGTATGCATTTTTATATCGGTAATTTGTTAGATTCTACAGATAGTGAAAACTTCATATACATACTAACAGGTTATCCAGTTTTCATGAGTTATTTAAATCAACTGTAATTTATTCTTTTTACTTTAACTCTTTCGAATAAATACTTGTAAATTTTTTCATATATTTTTATACGTCTGGAAATTTTTACACCTTTTATTTTACTTTAAGACAGTTATGAAAATCATTACTCATTGTATAATACGAATGCTATGATGCGAAGCAATGTTTCATTTTAAAATTTATTTGCGTATTATTTTGCTGACTAATTTAGCATTAATTGGGAGGAAGTTAACTATCTTGCTATTTAGACATTTTTTTGAAAATACTTTTATTTAAACTATCATTATACTTTTTGACAAATTATACGAATGCTATGTTGCGAAGCAATGTTTCATTTTTAAATTTATTTACGTATTATTTTGCTGACTAATTTATCATTAATTGGGAGGAAGTTAACTATTTTGCTATTTAGACATATTTATTGAAGATGCTTTTATTTAAACTATCATTATACTTTTTTACGAATTATACGAATGCTATGTTGCGAAGCAATGTTTCATTTTTAAATTTATTTACGTATTATTTTGCTGACTAATTTATCATTAATTGGGAGGAAGTTAACTATCTTGCTATTTAGACATATTTATTGAAAATGCTTTTATTTAAACTATCATTATCCTTTTTTACGAATTATACGAATGCTATGTTGCGAAGCAATGTTTCATTTTTAAATTTATTTACGTATTATTTTGCTGACTAATTTATCATTAATTGGGAGGAAGTTAACTATCTTGCTATTTAGACATATTTATTGAAAATGCTTTTATTTAAACTATCATTATACGTTTTTACGAATTATACGAATGCCATGTTGCGAAGCAATGTTTCATTTTTAAATTTATTTACGTATTATTTTGCTGACTAATTTATCATTAATTGGGAGGAAGTTAACTATCTTGCTATTTAGACATATTTATTGAAAATACTTTTATTTAAACTATCATTATACTTTTTGCTCAAGTTTTATGTATTAAGATATCATTATAACGAAGAGCTTGAAAATTTAGAGCCACAGAAAACTAAGTTACTGCAAAATTCTAATTTTAATTAAAACAAATTTACTTGCCTTTGTCACGTAACTTTACTTAAAAAATATTGGACCTTAAAATACGTGCACTGTATTCAAGACTGTAGCAGCAAATTTTAGCATAACTATTTGGACTCTGAGAAAACACTTGAAGGTGTAATTGAAAAGCAGTTAATGCAGCAGTAAATCTTCTTAATGCCGTTTTATGAACACTGCAAATAAGAAATACGCAGCTTTTCTCTTAAGTGTTTGACTAAGCGTGGTTTTCCTAAATTTCATTTCAAAATTAAAATAAATCAACTTAAGAGAACGCAAAGGAAGAATGTACAATTAAACAAACATAAAGTGTAATCGTGTACCAAAATTATATTAAAAAAAATCGAAGAATGAATCCTAACAAGCGATTTTTCAAAGTGAACACAATACTTGGTTATTTACCTCTACAATGAAAATTTAAAGCTCCTGAATCCATATTTCCACTAATCTGTATTTAAAAGCACACCAAGAATACAATATCTAACATTGTTTTTGACATATCGAAGAAACATGATCACTATGATTACACTATAAAAGCAAATACTTAGTGCTCGTGAGAGTGCAATTGTTCATACCATAAACAGGAATAAATTTGCAGCCTATAGCTTCACAATTTGTGTAGATTTAAGTACACAATTTGTCACACATTACAGACATACACACAAACACACTGTGCTAAGGTTAGAACTTCACATTTCTAAAATAAAATGAAGAACATGATATACCTAAGTCTTAAAATTTCTTCAAAACAGATTACGGCACTTTAGCTTCTATAGACTAAAATTCCTAAGATCTGGTAATCATCTCTAACAATATTCATTCAATTTTACGTAACTTTTACTGCAATTGGACAATTAAAAATAATTAATGAACAAAATAAAATTTATGCTGTTGGCATATTTGTAAGATCTAAATGTATTTATAAATTCAAACAATACATCATTACAACAATAACAACAGCATTCTGGGATTTTATAATTTAAATACGAAGAAATAGTAAATTATAAAGTTCAATACATAGAAAAAAATTGAAGAAATAAATGTTAATTTAACCAGGGCATCATATTTTAAAATTACATAATCTACATTTTACACATTTCAGTCAAAGTGTAAATCTGAACTAAAATTTTCTTTCAATAACTTTCCGATATATATTCAGACGCATTTATGTTTATGTATGAAAATATTTCACACATCTGTTGGAGAATCGAAATCCAGTGATTTTATGTGACTTTACTATTTATTAAAATTATCTTTTAAGAATAATAATTAGAGCAAAAAAAAAATTAACATTTATGCCACTTACAGAAATTAAGATTTTTTAAATTGAATCCGAATTGATGTTGGCTAAGTATTTACTTTACTTGCATTGCTATTTCCTAATTTTGTCTTTTATTTGTTTAATTTTTGCTCATGCCCTGGCTAAGGGCATCAGCAATAAATGCAGATTAAAATAAATGCAGACATAATAAATGCAGATTTATCATATTTTGAATGATTCATGTTCTCAACCAGTATCTGATTCTTGGAAACAAAAAATATTACATTACAAACTGATTTACATTTTTCAAAATAATTTACAAAAATTAAAAAAAAAATTTTTTGTTAACTCCAATGCATTAGTTACATAAGTATTTCATTAAGTGCCATCTTCTGAAGAAGATTTTGAAAGAAAATTGTCAAATTGCACACATCTTGATTGATAACACCACTTAAGTTTTAAAAAGTATTACATGCTTTAAGTTTCCAGAAATGTATGTACCATAAAGTACTTAGAATAGAATTAGAATAAACAATTACATTTACATCAATATGCAGTGGCATAATTCCATACTTGACAGTTACACAGTTTATGAATCACTAAAAGTATCTAAGACTTGATCCCCACAACGTTCAAAAATTCATGAAATTTCCATCGATATCATAAAATGTATTCATTTCAACACTTATTTATACATCTGCTTTAGATATCCTCCATGACTTCATCCAACATTTAAAGATCCAATCAGAGATTAAATATGAGAAAAATCCGTACGTTCATAACATGTCATACATTCATAAGATTGAAAATTTCAGGTTAATACAAACACTAACATTATCACGTTCCAGTTTTTCCAATAAGCAGAAAATCATGCTCGAAGGTATTTATTTTACTATCTTTACATCTGAAAAGCTATTTGTGTGCTGCTAAAATTATGTTAACAGACTATAATACCTATAATCTAATGACCGATCTTTGAAATTTCATCTAGTTTAATTTTGTGTGTGCCCGATAGTGTCCGAATGCTCGTTCTTATCCAAATGCTCGAATTTGAGGATCAGAAAGTTCCAACCACGCGCAATCACTAATTTCGAAATTAAGGTGTCATCAAAGACATAACTGAAACCACCGAGCCTGAAAAATGGGCGTTTTCCCAAATATCTATCTTACATTGTTTGAGATAAGCTTCTATCTTAATTAAAGAATATTTTATAGAATTCATTCGTGAGGATAAACATCGCATAAGGTATTAGCTAAATGTTTTAAAAATATAAAAATAATAAAAAATAAATAGTTTAAAATATTATACGTAACGCCAAATTCATAAGTATTACTTGTGTTTATGGGGGATGAAACGAAAGAAAATTATCAGTGTTTTAGTGGGAAGCTCTTGCAAAAATAATTAATAACGTGACCAGTGATAATTTTCCAAGTCTCCTAAAATATTTGTAACACAGGCTTCGATATAATATGAAATCCTATATTCTGAATTAAAAAGGGGGTGTAAGAACTTTCCTTTGGTCATTTTAAACTATTAAATACAACTTAAAACGTATAATCATGTACTAAATTTTAGATCTGAATAGAAAGTTAGTATAGGTTTAGAGACTTCTTTAACAACTCAAAATCATTCATGGTTTTAGGTTGGCCCTATAATACAATAATTGTTCTTGACCAGAAGCCGAGCGGATAAGCTTGTTAATACTTTAAGTTCCACTGTAACTGTAACTTTGGTTGCAACAGTGCTTTGGCGTCTATCACCGTTATGTAAAGTAAAGTAGTGTTTGTTCTTTAAAAAAATGTTCACAAAAGTATCATTAATCAGATTTCCCTCACGGGCTTTGTCTAATTTATTAAACAAACAAAATTTCGTGAATAAAGTAAGTTATATTTTGCAAGAAAGTTTACAATGAATCATTTACTTTAATCAGAGTGATAAATGAACAATTTTTTAGCTTCGGAGCGCGAAGTTTTATTTTTTAATTTACTTTCCAAAAACTGAAAAAAATATCTTTTAAAGTCCGAAAGTGGGCAGTAGAATTTAGGCGATGTATATTTTAATCTTTTTTATTAACTGCTTAACGAATAAGCTCTAAAATTTTCAGAATTATCATGCATAAAATAAATTATTACCGCTACAAAAACTTCTTTTTTTTAAAAATATAAACACTTATGTAGGCTTTTTTAGTTTAGTATAAATATTTATGCAACTGTCTGTTTATATATCTCTCTGTTTGTATATCTTTATGATATTAATTATGATCATGTTTCAAACATTCATTTTTAACTAATCAATGAAGGAAATTATTTATTACATGTGAATGATACTCTATTGTTTACATTTAATACTTTTAATTCAGGGTATATATTATTTTAAGGAAAAGGAATTAAAACTGAGAAAAGGGATCAGGACTTGGGGGAATTCTTATTTCCTTTACTGTTTTATAATTTATTTACGTTTTATATTTAGCGAAATGGTATGCGAATGATATAATTTCCCAGTATTAGTTTTACAATTATGTGAATATTTATAAAGCAATAAAATTACTTCGTTATCTTAAAACTGTATGGAAGTTAATAATTTTATTTAAATTCATTTTTAGACATTAGCAAAAGTATTAAAATTCATAAACTCAGATAATTTGAAACGACATTATTCAGTAAGAGTAAGATTCTTAAAATAATTACATTTCCTGCACATCATGTACAGTGAAGATCTGCAGAATACTGAAATGCAGGACGAATAATCTAAATGGCACTCGCATATGATATTTAGTGCGCTTAGAAATTTAAATAATCTTATATTTTATTCCATATTTCAAAATTGAAACTTTCAGATTTAAAACTACCTTGTATCTGAGGATATAACGTGCTACAGGATCATCATTTATAAATCTCTAGCCTTCATGCAAACGGAAACTGTTACCATTTTACCTGAATTAAACGCTTAAATCTTTTACTTTAATGCTTTAGTTTTATTAAATATTTTCAATCCTTAAAAATGAGTGGGGTTTTTAAAAGAAGCGATAAGATGTTATATTTCAGTACACTTCAAACATGTTTGTGAAAGATGTAATGCACTAAAATTCTCAATACAGTTCCATCTTAATGTGAAACATAACGAAACAGTTATAGTTTTTAATTTTATTGTAGGCTGTGAATATTTATCCTGCTCATATTTCCCATTCTGCTATAACGTGTGTCCCAAATCAATTAATACAAAAACGGAGTTTATTATCATACCAGTATGAAGTGTGAGGAAAACATTAAAATCAACATATATATTTTTTCAACAGTATTAAAGTACTCTTTAAAAAACTCCAATTAGGCTCTCCTAAATTAGAACAAATGCCAGTTTTATTTCGTCTTTGATTTATTCAATATCGCAAGATCTCTGGCTACATGAAAAATAAATCGCAAAAACTTACCATTCTGCGAGAGAAAATTTGAAAATCCTCTAATTTATTGTATGGTATAACTTAAGTTCAAAACTATCCAAAATTCATTTTTAGTTCGAAGTTAATTTCAAATTAAATATATTAAAGCTTTTATACAAATTTAAGTATGAATGTATGCCGAAATTTACTGAACATTTTGTTTTTTCAGATTTTTATTTTGAATATGTCAATTATTTTAAATAAAAGGTGAATTTCGCCTAATTTTCATATGTGCTCTGAGCTATTTCAGACTAAAGAATAGGAATTTTTTTCAAGCGCTGATATTTGCTCCTATGAGTCACGAATGCTGATATGATAGCTAAATTCTTAAAGCCATCATTAGATGAATTTTACAACACATTTCTAATTTTTTCCTGAATTGCTTTAAATATAGACTTAAGAACCAATATTTTTTTAACGTAAAAGTCGATATTTGCGTATAAAACCTTATAATGGACCCAATTTTGTAGAAATGATGAAATTTTTATATTTTTATAAGGCAACATGTGGAAATACTGTGTTGCAGAAATTTAGAACTGCACAAATTAAGCGGTAATTGTGCATACATTATATTTTTAATACTCAGTATGCATTTTTATATCGGTAATTTGTTAGATTCTACAGATAGTGAAAACTTCATATACATACTAACAGGTTATCCAGTTTTCATGAGTTATTTAAATCAACTGTAATTTATTCTTTTTACTTTAACTCTTTCGAATAAATACTTGTAAATTTTTTCATATATTTTTATACGTCTGGAAATTTTTACACCTTTTATTTTACTTTAAGACAGTTATGAAAATCATTACTCATTGTATAATACGAATGCTATGATGCGAAGCAATGTTTCATTTTAAAATTTATTTACGTATTATTTTGCTGACTAATTTATCATTAATTGAGAGGAAGTTAACTATCTTGCTATTTAGACATATTTATTGAAAATACTTTTATTTAAACTATCATTATACTTTTTTTAGGAATTATACGAATGCTATGTTGCGAAGCAATGTCTCATTTTTAAATTTATTTACGTATTATTTTGCTGACTAATTTATCATTAATTGGGAGGAAGTTAACTATCTTGCTATTTAGACATATTTATTGAAAATGCTTTTATTTAAACTATCATTATCCTTTTTTACGAATTATACGAATGCTATGTTGCGAAGCAATGTTTCATTTTTAAATTTATTTACGTATTATTTTGCTGACTAATTTATCATTAATTGGGAGGAAGTTAACTATCTTGCTATTTAGACATATTTATTGAAAATGCTTTTATTTAAACTATCATTATACGTTTTTACGAATTATACGAATGCCATGTTGCGAAGCAATGTTTCATTTTTAAATTTATTTACGTATTATTTTGCTGACTAATTTATCATTAATTGGGAGGAAGTTAACTATCTTGCTATTTAGACATATTTATTGAAAATACTTTTATTTAAACTATCATTATACTTTTTGCTCAAGTTTTATGTATTAAGATATCATTATAACGAAGAGCTTGAAAATTTAGAGCCACAGAAAACTAAGTTACTGCAAAATTCTAATTTTAATTAAAACAAATTTACTTGCCTTTGTCACGTAACTTTACTTAAAAAATATTGGACCTTAAAATACGTGCACTGTATTCAAGACTGTAGCAGCAAATTTTAGCATAACTATTTGGACTCTGAGAAAACACTTGAAGGTGTAATTGAAAAGCAGTTAATGCAGCAGTAAATCTTCTTAATGCCGTTTTATGAACACTGCAAATAAGAAATACGCAGCTTTTCTCTTAAGTGTTTGACTAAGCGTGGTTTTCCTAAATTTCATTTCAAAATTAAAATAAATCAACTTAAGAGAACGCAAAGGAAGAATGTACAATTAAACAAACATAAAGTGTAATCGTGTACCAAAATTATATTAAAAAAAATCGAAGAATGAATCCTAACAAGCGATTTTTCAAAGTGAACACAATACTTGGTTATTTACCTCTACAATGAAAATTTAAAGCTCCTGAATCCATATTTCCACTAATCTGTATTTAAAAGCACACCAAGAATACAATATCTAACATTGTTTTTGACATATCGAAGAAACATGATCACTATGATTACACTATAAAAGCAAATACTTAGTGCTCGTGAGAGTGCAATTGTTCATACCATAAACAGGAATAAATTTGCAGCCTATAGCTTCACAATTTGTGTAGATTTAAGTACACAATTTGTCACACATTACAGACATACACACAAACACACTGTGCTAAGGTTAGAACTTCACATTTCTAAAAAAAAATGAAGAACATGATATACCTAAGTCTTAAATTTATTCAAAACAGATTACGGCACTTTAGCTTCTATAGACTAAAATTCCTAAGATCTGGTAATCATCTCTAACAATATTCATTCAATTTTACGTAACTTTTACTGCAATTGGACAATTTAAAATAATTAATGAACAAAATAAAATTTATGCTGTTGGCATATTTGTAAGATCTAAATGTATTTATAAATTCAAACAATACATCATTACAACAATAACAACAGCATTCTGGGATTTTATAATTTAAATACGAAGAAATAGTAAATTATAAAGTTCAATACATAGAAAAGAATTGAAGAAATAAATGTTAATTTAACCAGGGCATCATATTTTAAAATTATGTAGTCTACATTTTACACATTTCAATCAAAGTGTAAATCTGAACTAAAATTTTCTTTCAATAACTTTCCGATAAATATTCAGACGCATTTATGTTTATGTATGAAAATATTTCACACATCTGTTGGAGAATCGAAATCCAGTGATTTTATGTGACCTTACTATTTAATAAAATTATCTTTTAAGAAATAATAATTAGAGCAAAAAAAAATTAACATTTATGCCACTTACAGAAATTAAGATTTTTTAAATTGAATCCGAATTGATGTTGGCTAAGTATTTACTTTACTTGCATTGCTATTTCCTAATTTTGTCTTTTATTTGTTTAATTTTTGCTGATGCCCTGGTTAAGCACATAATAAATGCAGACTTATCATATTTTATTTGTTTAATTTTTGCTCATGCCCTGGCTAAGGGCATCAGCAATAAATGCAGATTAAAATAAATGCAGACATAATAAATGCAGATTTATCATATTTTGAATGATTCATGTTCTCAACCAGTATCTGATTCTTGGAAACAAATAATATTACATTACAAACTGATTTACATTTTTCAAAATAATTTACAAAAATTAAAAAAAAAAAAAAAAAAATTTTGTTAACTCCAATGCATTAGTTACATAAGTATTTCATTAAGTGCCATCTTCTGAACAAGGTTTTGAAAGAAAATTGTCAAATTGCACACATCTTGATTGATAACACCACTTAAGTTTTAAAAAGTATTACATGCTTTAAGTTTCCAGAAATGTATGTACCATAAAGTACTTAGAATAGAATAGAATTAGAATAAACAATTACATTTACATCAATATGAAGTGGCATAATTCCATACTTGACAGTTACACAGTTTATGAATCACTAAAAGTGTCTAAGACTTGATCCCCACAACGTTCAAAAATTCATGAAATTTCCAGCGATATCATAAAATGTATTCATTTCAACACTTATTTATACATCTGCTTTAGATAGTCTCCATGACTTCATCCAACATTTAAAGATCCAGAGTTTAAATATGAGAAAAATACGTACGTTCATAACATGTCATACATTCATAAAATTGAAAAATTCAGGTTATTACAAACACTAACATTATCACGTTCCAGTTTTTCCAATAAGCAGAAAATCATGCTCGAAGGTATTTATTTTACTATCTTTACATCTGAAAAGCTATTTGTGTGCTGCTAAAATTATGTTAACAGACTATAATACCTATAATCTAATGACCGATCTTTGAAATTTCATCTAGTTTAATTTTGTGTGTGCCCGATAGTGTCCGAATGCTCGTTCTTATCCAAATGCTCGAATTTGAGGATCCGAAAGTTCCAACCACGCGCAATCACTAATTTCGAAATTAAGGTGTCATCAAAGACATAACTGAAACCACCGAGCCTGAAAAACGGGCGTTTTCCCAAATATCTCTCTTACATTGTTTGAGATAAGCTTCTATCTTAATTAAAGATTATTTTATAGAATTCATTCGTGAGGTTAAACATCGCATAAGGTATTAGCTAAATGTTTTAAAAATATAAAAATAATAAAAAATAAATAGTTTAAAATATTATACGTAACGCCAAATTCATAAATATTCCTTGTGTTTATGGGGGATGAAACGAAAGAAAATTATCAGTGTTTTAATGGGAAGCTCTTGCAAAAATAATTAATAACGTGACCAGTGATAATTTTCCAAGTCTCCTAAAATATTTGTAACACAGGCTTCGAAACTGTATTCGAAACTAAACTACTCAGTGCCCAGCAAGTTTATTTTCCTATGAATTCCAAATGACAAAACAGATCATTCAGCACTCAGAAATATCCAGATTGGTACTATTCACAAACAGCTCTTCAGTTCTCGAATTCCGAACGATAGTAAATTGCTTCTGAAACGTGGTCTTTACACATTAAAAATAAATAAATAAATAAAAATTAAATGTAATGCGGTAAGTCAAAGTCTGAAATTCATCCTTATACACATACGGTAATAAAATCGATATATTACATTCATTTTTACAACGTGAGTATATCATAATGTTTTAATATAAATCAATAATCACAGAAAAATTAATCCTGCCGAAACATACCGCCAAAGAATTAACCCTAAATCAATAAAGCATGTTAGGTACAAAAATTAAAATATCACACCTTTAGACATAAGAAATGAACACAGTAAATCGTTTTTATTTATTTCAAATATAGATAAAAGATAAAGACTTTTTTTAAACATAGCAAACAAACCTTGTAACCATAAAATATTTATCTGGTGCACATTTAAAGCCACCTATCTACTCAGCTAATATCATTGACATTTTACACATCACACATTTTGAACAACATCAAAAGAGAACTGTTCACTATACTATAGTTGCAGAATCAATAATCATTAAGGAGTTTATAAATTTAAAACTAATCAAACAGCATTAATTCATGCATACATTTCCATTTTGTGGTTTAAAGGAACTTCAATATTTGGGCTAAACTGAAAGAAAAACAAATTTTGAAAACTTCTGGCATCTCAAGATGAAATTAAAATAGAGAACTGTGATAAAAATTAACCGCAATGAAATTGTTCATTGACATAAAAGGGTAACAACTGTGTTTTTTAGCCATAACTTTCTGCGATTTTTCAGGACCAGAAGAATTGATAAACGACTGGATTCCTTCAAAGTTGCGCTGCTTCTCAACATAACTTTAAATTGCATTTTTAACATATCAAAGAAGATAAATGATTTCACTTTTTAACTCGTACTCTCTTAAGCTCAAAAGAGTACATTTATATTAATTTATCAATTGCTTGTCGTTTTAACTGCATAAAAGTAGAACTTTTTATATTAAGGAACTGAAGAAAGAAGATACTTATAAAATTAAAGAACTTCAATGATTCTCACCATTTTAATTGAACAAAATTTGCTATTTTAAATGTATTTCAGGCTAAAATTATGGATGAATACCACATTAAAGTAGTGGTTATCATCTGCTTCATCATGACACACTAAAATGTTGCAGTCAACTGCAAGTTGCGCAGTTAACTAAGAGATGGATACTTTAACTAATGAGAAGATTAACGTTTTAATATAGATAACACTCTTAGTACAGATCAGTTAGAGCAGATTAATGTTTTAACACAGATAACACTCTTAGTACAGGGACAAACACAAGGGCAAAATATTCTTACAATATATTCACTAATGTGACTATTTTTCTTCATCTCTGGTGACATACTGTTCTCTGAGTCCGGGAAGAAATTTTTTTATAAAACATATAATTACATTTCACATATAGGCAGTAATTAAAAGAAGAAAAGAGAATCAATTTACGCTTACTTTCATACACGCGTATATTCTTGTGCTGTTAATTACTATGTAGAGAAAACTTATGGAGGCATATAATTTAAATAAAATGAAAAGTTAAAATGTCCAGAAATATTTTTCCTGTATATGGAAAACTTCCGAGATCTTCGTAAACTGCTGTTAGTTTCAGTTTTCTTAAACTGCTTCTTTGAACATTTATTTAAATGTAAATATGAATGTAAATATACATGTAAATATACAATTGATGAAAATATATGCAACACATTTACTTTTCTGCAAAAGTCTCCTCTTTGCAGAAAATGTTCGAGAGCCACTGCGTTACCTTTCGCAAAAGTGCAAAAATTGGTGCATTTAACATCCAAGGTTCAATTACAACACGAACGTTTATTTCGGTATTTCCATACATGTTGATACATCCTTCAAGAACTGTCGAATAACTTCAAAAGTATTTCATTAATTATGTTAAATTATTAAGATCAAACAAAAGTTTTACACCGATTTCTTGACGTTCATATATATCTCATAATTTTCTATTTAACACCACATTGTGCAACATTTAAAAATGACATTTCTTATTTCTTAGTTTATATCCCACAGCAGCTATCAAAATGGATACTTATAAAATGACAAGAAATTTACAATACACTAATTCAATTTAATTTATTATATTTCGAACAAATGTTTTTAAAAATAATATATAAATTTAATCTTATAGCATAAATTCCTTCAGAGCACACTTCAAATAATTAGCAATTTAGATTTTGCCTCCTTAAATAAGATTCGAAATCTGTTTCAATGAAAGATTTTTAGCGAAATGTTTAATATAATTCTTTCTTCGTCTTTTAGCTAAAATTGTGAAATATATTTGGAAGAAATTCAAATAAATAATGAATTATTATTTTACCTACTTAACACTTCCAAAGATTTCCAGTGAATGAAATTGCTCAGCTATTTCATTTTCAAGCTAAGTTGCAACTAACATCTTCACTTTTAATTTGCAATTACAGTCAGGCTTTGTTATGAGCGCCTCATGAGACTAAAGCTTAGAGTTGGATGTTTATCATATGTATAAAATAATACTTACATTGCAGAAACTACCTTAAAAACTTGCAATCTTATAAATATCCAAACAGCGCCCTAAATGATAATTTCGTAACTTACGCGAAGAGGTAGTGGTGTAAAATATGTCACACAATTCTTAATCGAATGAATCTTTTTTACATTAATTTATTTGAAGAAAATATAAAATATCAATTTTCATTGTGTCAGACATCTTCAAAATATGTATTATCAAATGCAAGCAAAACGCTTATAATTTTCAGTTCAGAAAAAATGTAAAAATTGAAAGGATATTTTAACGAAAAACTTAACTACTCGGGAATTAATATTCATGCAATGCATTTGATTACATACACATTGAATTTCGTAACAGTCCAGCTATTCTATTTTATTAACTGAGAAATTTTAAAAAATTCAGGGACATTAAAATTTTTCACGCTAAACTGGTCACAGATTTCTGTATCAATGCAGATTTTATATGTACTCATATGCATACGATACACGTACTCATATGCATACGTTCACATATATACAAATAATTATTTTGCAGATATGAAGAAAGATCTTTAGTCATCAAGATTACCAGCGTAATATGGAAGTTGTGGTTATTCGTAATTCACATTATTTTTGCCTACAGCCCCAGATGGTACTTACTTTTAGAAAGCACATGTATTGAGACTGGAGAGCGTATATTGAAACTGGAGTTGTATATTTAGGAATCAAGAATATATTGTCAAATGCATTTCATAAATGCTTTTGATGGAATATTGCATCATAAACTGGTTACAAAGTCTTGCTTGTAACGGACCTGTAAACACAGCACAGATAAATACTTATCAAAAGCGAAATTACGTTACCAAAATAAATTTGTTCGTGATTAAAGCGAAATCTTCATACATTTTCTCATATGCTCATTGCATTACGAGTAAAGATTATGCTTAACTGTAAACTCTGTTTTCCCTCTTCTGTGCTCTGATGAGGAAAATATGTATTATTTTATATGCAGAATTCTCGAAACAAAAACATAATAAAACTTTATTTAATTTCTTTTCAAAAATCACTTCTGAGAACTTTTCAAATACTCAAAATTACAAAATTTAGTTAAATTAGTATATAAAAGGCTAAACGAAAATTTTTCTGCAATGAAACTGAAGCTCGATTTTTCCTTTTTTGATCGTCAAATCTATAGTATCTACTACGTTTACACAACATTTACATATACAGGAAGACAGTGTCCGATAATGACAACAAACTGTGTATATGAACTGCGTATTTAGAGTGCGCTAACTTATTTCACTAGAATATAATAAGGCATACAGATAAAAAGGTAATCAAGTGTGTTACATACGTACTTTACACACACTTAGTATACTTTTGTGAGAAAGAGCATTAAATTATGGAGATTTTGAGTACATCATCTTTGTAGCTGTTCTTATTTATTCATAGACAAACTTATCATATCTTTACGAACTTCGCTATACACAGTACAGCCAATAAGAGCAGAAATAGTTAAATTATCATATTAGAAAAGAAATAGGGGTACAAACCGCTGACACAGTTTGAGATCCAGAGGCAGTTGTACACTAGATGCACAGTACATTTTTCAAAAACGTGATGTTGGATACCTTTGCTAAGACTAGAGGTATCTTTGGTAATTCAAATTCTTTAGCTCTCTATTACTTTCAATCAAAAGAGTATCATCTAAATTACCTTCCTACTGTAGAGCAACAATGCTTTAATTTATTTTACAGAAAATGTGTGCTCACATACATTGGTACAAGAATGCTAAATCACACCAGAACATTGACACGATCACATCAGGCTGTGCCCTGTAAACCAACTAGTTCCTTTAAGTGAAGTGAACAATAACCATGACTAGATAAGTTGCAGTTTCCAATACATAATTCAAAAAAGACAATATATAAATTATGATGAATTAGTCATACCAGAATGCATTTACTCAGAGACATGCAAGACATTTTCAAGAGAACCATATCTTAAATTACCAGAAAAATTTTAACATTTCATTCAGAAAGTTAACATTTTTAAACGTTAAGTTTCCAGAAAGTGAAAGTATGAAGCACTTTATAATTTAAGACATATTTTATAAAAAGTGCATATTGAAAACAGTATTAAATTTTATGAGCGTCTAAGATATAGAAGTTACGCAAGTGATTAGATGCATGTTCCAAAGAGACTTAAATCTTTCGTAGACCAGATCTTCATATCTAAACCAAATTTAAACGAACTACAAGTATCTAAATAATTTGAAGAAAAAGACTGCGTTAGGAATTTAGCACTTATCCTTGTTATCTCAGGAAACAACAACATGCATTTTGAAGAACTGGTAGACTTAATAATAATTGACATCATATATAAATGAAAAAATACCATCAAACTTTAAGAGATCTGGTCCAGATAGCAACATCACATTATATACATCAATACATAAGCCACGTATGCTTTAAACAATCATCACAACTGCAATGGTTCCAGTGACACTTATAACAGGGAATGTAAATGACGGATTAAGATTTACAAAACATTGCAACGACTGCAAACTTAAAACATCTGTTATCCTGAATAGCTGCACTGCAGCTGAAGAACATCGTCACATCAAAATGATTCAGTTATGACACGAATAATATGCAGTTCGAGTTTACAAAATTCATTTGTCTTAACATTGGATCAAATGAAGAGTATAACAAAACTGCCATCCGAGTTTAGCGACTATTATGCGCGCTAGAGCGCAATTTTCTTTGCACCAAGAGATTTCGCAACTTTTGAAGATTGTTTTGTGTAATAGCATCATCAGGTTTCAGTTTCAAAGCTTCCAGATAAGACATCTCTGCTTCCTGAAGTTTCCCATTCACGTGAAGCATGGCTCCTAAGTTCATATGGCTTGTTACTTCCTAAAAACAATAATAAAGACACAAATGTGTAAAACGTAATACAATTTAAGCGTACAATAACAAAATTATTAATTTAAAAAGCTCTTTGTGTTTGGAAAATTTTCCGTAATGAACGTTCCGTAACCTTTAGAAACTGTGACAAAATAATTAAATCATCTGAAATGTTTAGACTTATTGCATATCTAATTAACAGACACCATATGAACTCAAACAGCTATGGCTCAGTACGATGTGATGTTTAGTAAACGAAACGTTGGAATCGATGTGAAAGTATAAAAATTAAGAAATGTCCTACAGTAATTCTATAGTGCAAACTTGGGTGTTTAACGTTACTACAATCATTAAGATATAATAACACGCCGAACAAATATTAATTTAGAAGTCAAACAACAAAAATCAGCGTTATATTTTCAAATTTTCACAGGACTAGTTTCGATAGTTTTACCGAACCATCATCCTCAGCTCAGAATTTGAAAATATTTTTTTTCAAATGATTTTTTGTTGTTTGACTTCTAAATTAATAAGTCACAACAATCACTTAATGAAATCCGCACAGTTTTTCACAAAATGCTCACAGGGATTAAATCTGATAGAATGTATATCAGTGTATCTGTATTAGCAACTGAAGTTAGTACTATGATCTTGGAGAACGTTCTGTGTTACACACTGGACAGAGGAAGGCTTGCTTGTCCTGCATCAAAGACTGGAAATACAGATTTCATAAACGAGTTTGAAAGTTTAAAATCATACTTATACACATCACTCCTGTCCTTTAAGAATTCAACTGCACTAGTGCTCCTTCAGCACTTCAAATAACACGCTCCACTCTGTGATATAACAACCATCAGTCAGCATAGTAACTTTGCTGGAGGGTTATATCCATGGTTCCGTGTGGTGTCTCTCACAAATCCATCCATCTTGTCAACACAGCTGTAGCTAAAAATATGATAAGCGGAGAAAGGCATAGCTGTGGACAAGCTTTGCACCTCTTTCAATCAACGACTACCAAGGACCTCAAAAAACGTAAAGAAAGTTATATACTGCGTTTAAATGGTGACATAAATAGCATCATCATTGAAATGGTGGGATTGCATATGAACTTCTCCTATTCTTTTGAGCAGTATCACCTTCCTTAAGTATGGGTAACCCAGTTCTGTTTGATATTTTTAAAAAAAACTGATATATTCTTATGATATCTTTGCACTGTTGTCCACGAAACCTACGAACATTTGTCTCCTTGGCGACAAAGAATCCCAGATTTCTGGTTGCAATAATTTGCTTGTGGTTAAATATGTACAAGTGACGTGCACAATCCATGTTTACGAAATCTACACACAAGCAAATTTCTAATTGAATCGTAACTTTTACGCGTACGGCTTCAGTGAATTATGTACGGATGCCATACATCCTTCCTCTGAAGGAACGGAAGCAGTCAGAAACTTAATGGCATACTTAATATTTTGGCACTTCTGTTTAAAGCTCACCCAAAATTGCCCTTAACGTGGACTAAAATAGTAACAAAATATCAATGGAAAAACATTATTTTAATGCTCCAGATATCGAAAGACGGTAGCATATTTTATTAATTAATTCGAATAGGTTAACATTAAACTATTAAATCGTAAAATTAAGTTTCCTCATAATGCAATTTTCTCTGCTTTTTAATAATTATCGATGTAATAAAAGAGGTTTAAAAAAATTTTAACTTACATTTGGCCGAAGTTTCACTGCCATGTGGTAATAGGTTTCTGCCTCTGTATTTCGACCGGCCTGCCTGCAATCAAATATAAGGAACATCATTAATTTGTTGATTTGTAACATATAAGTAACCCCATTTTTTAGAAATGCATTTTAAGATGACATATTGTTTAAAGGATTTGTCCTCTACAACGTGGGAGAGAAAAATATTAATTTCAGTTTCGTAATAATGTTTTGGTCGTCGTTTATTGTTATCACGTTTAGAAAACAGAACTCCAGTAAAGATACTCCTGTTTAATTTTTTTCTATAAATATGAGGTCCAAAAGTTGAGTTTGAATAACATGTAAATCTGCTTACACAAATAGTTATTATGCAGTCACTGGTTTTTCAGAAAAATGCCAACAGACATTTTAGGTGTTAATACAGGATACTTTTCCTGAAGATAAAATGCTTCTAGTAAGTTTTGCTGACTATCATAAATTCTAACCTTGTAATGAAGCGCAGAATTTAAGCAAAATGCAGAAAAATAAACAAAAATAAAAAGTAAAGCTACCAAAAGCTTAGCACAGTAGTCAAAATTCACAAAGAACACAAAAAATGAAGGTAACGTCATTTTTGACGGTTATTTGTTGGATTTTAAGTGCATTTTTTATGGTATACACATTGTGCAAAGATGCTGAATAAAGAGTGAGAGAGTAAAAAATTGGAAATAGTCACTGACAGAAAGATAAACATTACACCCTAATAAAGTAAACATAATGATAATGGAGTTCTTAAGGTAACACACATAACACAATGGCTCCGTTGTTCACCGTTGAAAAACTCTGCAGCGAGTTGAAAAACATAAATTGTTTTTTTATAACCGGTATGCCTTTCTGTTGTGAAAATGTCCTAATCAAACTTCTGTTGCAAATCAAAAATCAAGTTCGAAGTAATGGTTCCAAGAAGTATTCCAACGGATTAATATGGGATGTTTTGCTAGCCATACTAGTTCAAATTCCGCGTGCGCTTCTTATGAAGCAAAAGCTCTCTGGGAATGTATTACTTTGTTTGTAAAGCTATGAACTATCACAGTATTTTTTTCAAAAATGAAGCATTTAATTCATTTTCTTTTCACCTTGTAACACGGATTGAGCGGCTGATCGGCTAAAGATGACATTTTTTTTGTTTGTTATTTCAATAAAATGATTTTAAAAATAGAAAATTGTATCGAGTTACTTTCGATCACGCAGATTTCAAGAAATATGCTACAATGAAAGTCAAACATTTCTCTAAAAAATTTCTCTAAAAACAGATTTACACTTTTCATCGAGGTAATGGGAGGAAAGCTTAGGCCCGCTTGTAGGAAGTTTCATTTCTCTCTCAATGTAAATAATTTCACTTTTCTATACAGTTAATCTTTTGAGGCGTCTCTCTGTAAAGTTTTATTATCACCGTCTTGCAACGTTATGGATAGTCTTCTAAGAATCTAAGAAGTTAGTCTTCTGAGAGCGATTCCCAACCCTCTCCAAAACTACACCGATATCAAAGAATAGAAACAGTCATATGGTAGACATTCTTAGACATCATTTGAGAGGGACCACCTCCTGACTCTTCTGTTATTAGTAAAGACAATATGCAGCGCGAAATTTGTTAAATCAGCAAATATTGCTTAACCTCCAATGTTTCTGAAAACGTTCTTTGGTAACAAGTCATCCCTGAGCTCGAAATAAAATTTTAGATTGAATTATATAATTATCTCCTCCTATAATAGAAACATCTATGAACCATAACTTTACAAAACTCTGTTGATTGATTCATATTGTTCGATATGATGACTTTTAATGAATATGTAAAGGGCCATTTAACAGTTTTATTGAATATCCATCTGTATCTTTTTGTACTATATTCTAATAATTTTTTTTAAATTTGTCTATTATTTTGCAATCGTTTCGAATTTGCCTCTTTTATTTGAAGCTACAATTTTTGTACTGCTTACTCGGCTTGTAGGGTTTGGATTGATAAAGACACAAGTTGCTTTGATCGTTTTTCTAAAGTTTATAAAGTTTTAAACATTAATTTGTGCTCTTGTCAATTTAGAAACAGGCTATTTTATTTATTTGTCATTTTGCTGCAGGAACTCCCTGATGATGACGCAGCGAAAGATATAAATATATTTTTTCATTTTTGTTTTTAGCATGTTTTGCCTCCCTTTTCCTTAAAGTTTGCCACTGTACTGCGATTTTTGTTTTCATGTGGTTTATTCGGAATTGAATATGAGATGGATTTTAAACGCAATTGTGACCATCAATTCTGTTATATGTTAGAAAATGATACAAGATAAAAGAAATGAAAATGCTACGATTGTTTTCCTAAATATTTTAATGCTTTTTAACAAATTTCACGAGGAAAATAATGTAGGTACTGTTTTGTTCTGTTCGAAAGATATGTTTAAATGCTACACAACGTATAGTATATTATATTAAATTGTAAATATTGGCCGCTTTGTGTACTAAATTGAATGCAGCATACATATAATTACTACATGTCTCTTCTGTGTGGAGAGACACGTATTTGAGAGTGTCAAGTAAATGTAATTAGTGATCAGACAACAGTAAAATTTTCAAACTGTCACATTGTATGATGTTTTAGTTGGTATAAAACATAGTACAAATAACACTTCGGTTAAGTCTTTATTGCTGTCCTTGAAAGCAGCTCTAAATTAACAGATTTGCATTGAAATTTGCTTTAAAATATTGTTCAGGTCTGTATAAAACATAGAAATGCGTTTTTTATGTTGCTAATTCACAAATTTCTATAAATGAAAAATATGGGATAAAATAACTGAGTGCAAGGAAAACTTTTTTCACACCTTCTTCGTAGAAACTTAAAGATAAATGTATTGGTAGCTTTCTTTTCAGCTGAACTTAGATGAAAGCTACTTAAGAGTTCCAACTTCATCTGAGTTATGGACAACTACTTACACTAGCTCATTCTCTCGAGCATGAATGAACCGTACAACTGGTAAATAAATTAATCTTATTCATTGCAGCGAATGTATTCAAAAGAAACTCAAAATTCTAATTTAGGAGAGAAATGAGATGGCCATAAAAAAGGTGAAAGAAAGTTCTCAAAAAGATCTTTTCAGAACGTCGAAAAAATTGGCAATAATCTGAAATAAATGCATTGAACCATAAAGCGTTGTTTGAGAGCTTTATCGATAAAATTCCCTCTAATCTAAAGCTTGGAAATATCTTTCTAAAGCTGAAATCTCTCTTTTTCGTTTTACAACAAAATGACAAAGTTAAATTTAAACTGCTCTTTTATTTCAGGTACCAATCGTATTGGAGTTTAGTGTAATGAACTCTTGCGAAGTAACGTAATACACCAAATCGCTGGATTGAATTTGCATTCGATTCAATCATCTTAGACTTTTATTCCAAATCCTAAGGTTTGGAAAGCATTCGTTACGCGGTATGTTCTTTGCAATGCAAGGTGCATTAAATTTTCGTTCTTTCAATGCACTGATCTCGTATTACAACTCAATTTGATTTTATAGCAATTTCATGCCAGCGCATTGAAGAATGAGGGGAAAGGACAGCAAAATAAGAGACTGAATTCTCATTCTGGGCAACTAAAATGAAACCTTCAGTCATTTTCTGGACCGTTTCTGGAAGATAAAATTGCGAGGCAAATAGATTGCATTCCGCTGTTACGTAGATGAAACTTTCATACTGCAAAATTAACGGAATATTGCAAAAGATATTAATTACTGTCCCAAACTTTCATTAATACGGCCATCTCCTTTATGCCCTAAATTAGAACTCATTCTAATGATTATATGTTTATTTTACAGCAACATCTTAGTACAGTCTGTCGTTATTTTATTATTATTCGTATTCTTAGAGGGATCTAATAAATGTATTTCTGATAAAACTACAGCTAAATTTTTTTATTTATAGCTAAACTTATATACATAAAATATCCTATAACTTAAATATTATTTGCTACTTAAAAATACGAAGAATGTGTGAAAGCTGAATATTTTATTCATTTTTGATAGTTCTATGTTTTATGCCATTAAATGAAAATTAAAAGAGTGAGACTTCATCATACTTCATCTTCAGGTAAGCCGCCCAGAACTTATAAAAGTCTACATGCAAGACTAAATAACCTAGCTATAGGGAAGACTTTAATTTATGTAACGCTATGTTCATTAATCTATAACCTCATAGTTTGAATGAATTAAATTCTTGTAATAATTTCTCAAATATGAGCACGCCGAAACATTTGAACCTTTAATTATTATCATTATTACAAATTTAACACCGAACAGCACATCGGAAAACTAAATATCAGTCTGTGGATTAAAAATCATAGCCGAAAGTTTTAAAACTAATTTTCTTATTAACATAAATCTCCCGGATTCATTCAGCTAAAAACGCTTTTTTTTTCAACCTTAATTTGCAACACACCTTGTAAAGTTCCAAATTTGAAATTATCTTCTAAATTGTACGAATAGAGAAAGTGTAGTTCAGACCAGCGTGTTCTTAACTCTGTTCTGGGGAACACTGATGTTCAGCAAACAGGCATTAAGTGCTCCTCGAAAAATGATAAAGGTGAAGTTAGAAGAATATCGAAATATTGTCTGAAGTCAGATTCCGCTTGTTATGTCAGGATCAATTTTCTAACTGTAAAAAGCTTTTAAATTTCACCTGAAATTTAACTCTCTGTTTTGTTAGCTAAGATTAAAAGTCTTACAACTGCTGGCCTATTTTACATACTTCCCAGCACTGGTCACGACACACTTTTGACATCATTTCACATTTTATTTTATTCATATTATATGAATTTCACATAATACTTTACTTTCTTTCGCGACAGGATATTTGTGCGAAGCAAGTTCTTCACACTTCTCTGCAAGAAAATCCAGCTACAGAAATTGACTTGATACCGCATATGATATAAGATTTCAGCTTTCTAATTTTATGCTCGACATTAACCGTATTTGCAGTTCGAAGACGCAAACACATAGAAGTCATGAAACCTAATATGTTTTAACTTTTCTTTACATTATTTATTTCATTTAGTTTGTTTATAACGTCGTGTTTGCTTAGCTATCATAAAATGTACGCGCCGCTGAAGACTGTGGTAAATTATCACCCCGTCCTTTAAAGTACTATAGAGTCGGAAGAAGGGTGCAAAGAACCCTGGATTAACTTGAATAAAGTTTAACAGTCGGCATAAACTCAAGCTTACAAAAGCCAATACTTCTGGCTTAAATCAAAAGGTAATGATTAACTTAAAAATTAATGAAATTAAGTACAACCTTAATCTTAATAGTCTTATATTATCGCGCAAGACGGCTCTGACGAGAAGTCTGCGTAAACAAGCCTAATGGCAAGAATAACTCAATGCCTCAGAATTCTAATCCCTAGAGAATCAAAAGTTAGCAACGTGGCTTTCAAGCAGGCAAACCACGCTCTGAATTCAGCCTCCAAAATCTTCTTTAAATACTTCCTTTCTTCTACCTAATTTGAACATCGTGCGTGCTGGAAATTTGTATTTTGACATGGAAATGAAATTTGAATAGAAAGGAAAGGTACGTAAGATAACTCCGCAATTTTAATGTGACTTCTTTACAAAATCAGAAATTGGAAAAGTTTGATATAAAAATGTTTTTAAATGCTAGAATAAATGTTTATTTTGTTTATCTAATATACCTGCGTTATCACTTTTTATAATAAAAAAACACAAATTTGCCTTAATGTTCTTAAAAAAATTTAGAACTCAAAACGTGTTCCGTGAAGTTTGCGAAACACTAGTTTAGAATAAGATTTATCCTTCGGTTCCATCATCCTATTAGTCATCATGATGTCATCAGTCTTATGACACAATATAACGTCATCAGTCTTATGATACGATAAGAACATGAAAACAAAAATGGCTTAAAATTTTTTTTATCAGCTCTGTTCAGCATTATATAGCTTTCGATTATTAACGAAGCGACACTATTTTTGCTGCATCATAAGTCAAACCTTTGATACACGCTTTGAGATCTGGGGAATTTTTTTTCATACTCGCAACAATATTCTTGTACTCTTCTAACGGGAAACACAATTCATTAATTATTTTATTTTTCATTCATTCGAAATGTTGAGAGACTGGATTTTATTACAAAGCTTATAAGTCTTTTATGTATAGTAGAGAGCACCTTGAAAATTTGCCAAAAATATCGGGACAGCAAAATCAAATATTTCAAACATACTTCTAATGACGGGGGTTCATTTACAATTATTGGAGCAACAATCATTAATTTGTCTTTTCAAATATTAATTTTGATTTGCCCTTAAAATATTTTTAAATGGGTTGTAGTTATGTGTGCTCATATTTTAATCTATGACATTTAAATTACACTTTATTGCCTCAGTTTTAGGAAAATTAATAAATTTTCCTCAATTTCAATTACAGAATAATCAGTAAATCGTTTTGAAGAAACCTTTTTAGGAAATCCAGAACTATTTTACAGATTTAAAATATTAGCATTAATTTACATGTGAAAGCGAAAATAAGTTATTCCTTTTTACTTGTAGCAGTATAACTAACTAGCACACTGAGAAAAGGGTACAGAAATTGAAAAGCAAATAAATCTACTGTTCAATCTGACTCACTTATATTCGACTGGGATTGAAATACTGCTCTGATAACTGCGAGAAATAAACGGTAGCTGTATATTTCACTTTCAGTTCGATTGAAAAATCATACACAAAAAGGAAATAAAATAATACCTCAATGGATAGGTAGCATAAAAGCACACTGTGAGTTAGTGCCGTAATGACATTTTATTGCACATTGCAAATGAAACCGCATTAAGCAATTTCATTGATACCTATCAAATGAACAATATTTGTACTACACTGGTGAAATGAGAAGCCGAAACCTTGTTGAATATTCAAAGTGGGCATCTTAACGCCTTTACGAATTAAAATTGCATCTCACTTCACTGATTGGATATGCTCACTTTATTGAGTGGGATCACTAAAAGTGAAATGAAATCTTGTCAGGTATATCCACATACTGGGAAGAAGAATGTTTCTTTGATCTGGTAAAATGTTTAAAAGCCGGATTTAAGACAAGCAGCATTATCATTACACGTGATTCAATAAATAGATGTATGTTTCCAAATATGATAGAAGAGTGCAAATTACTCAATTTTCGAAGCTCAGTACGGCTGAGAACTTTTAGACAAAGTCAAAATAGAAAATTACCAAAAAATTCAAATAATAAGGAATGTTAATTAATGCTGTAGTTCATCTGACATCAATTACAGATTTCGAATTGCTAGTGAGTAATAATTCCAGGGATTGTGATTCAGTAACCGGAAACAAAAATTCTCTAATTCAATATTGATTGTATGCATGTCTTTAAAATACATAAAGTTCATATCGTTGATGGTGTCCGAACGCATAAAAAAATTAACAAAAAGCATTAATATACGCCATTTAGAAATTCAGGCAGTGTGGATTAAAGAAGGAAAAGTCATTTCCATCTTTAATCTCTCTGTATATATATGTCATAATTCCAGATACATAGAAGAAAAATCAGCTTGCAGTCGTCGTGGCTGAGGGTGAAGACTTACAGATAAAGATAACAAAACATGACCTTATATAAAATCATCTCAATAGATATTTATCCAATCATAATGAAATCTGAGATGTTTCTATGATTCAGTCATAATGAAATATGATAAATTGCCATGTACATTGATTTTTAAAATTCAAACACAGGCATTTTAGACGGGGAAGCAAAGCGAGGAGCTATTAGCAATGTAGAAGGTAGCAGAACTGACGTAATTAGCTGCCAGGGTTATTTATACCAAGTTTGATGTAAAGTACAGCAAATCTATAATTCGTTGCTTAGTAGCGTTACATAACGAAAAATATCTAATTTGGGATAACAGATGAATTTAGGGGGAGAGCACCAAATTTATAATGTTAATTTTGAGGTCGCCAATTATTGTTTAAAGCAGCTATCCTATTTTATTATATCTTATATATATGTGTGTATGTATGTATGTATAATGTGGTATGTATGTATACACATATATTCGGAAATATATTTACAAGGTTTATGGGATAGTGTGTGGCATGACTACCATAACAAAATCATTAATAGTTAGTTTAAAACACTGCCTGGCTTCACATATAAAACGTATCGCACCCAAATCGTAGAAATATAGTGCATTACATGACTTTTGGCGATTGCACAAACACATTGCATATTTTAATTCAAGAAGTTTCAAAACTAAGAGACAAACAATTTTTCAGAACTAATCTGTATTCTATCGTAGTGTTTCAACTATAAAATCTGAAAATAAGATCTTATTTCGCTGAGAGAAGTCTTTTAACTTACACTTAAAGTATGCGTTTTACGCAGTTTGATAGCAAACTCACTACGCGGAAAAAACATCAATGCTGAACTTTCCGTTATGCATCTCATTTATAATTCCATGTAATTAATGTCGAAGCAACTCCTCGACAACATGCAAATGTATTTATCAGAAGGATGAAGATACATATCTATATGATTTTATTATTACTATTTTATTTATGAAGATGAAGAATTTATTATTACTATTTTATTTATTATTATTACTATTTTGTTATTACTAATTTATTTATTATTATTACTATTTTGTTATTACTAATTTATTTATTATTATTACTATTTTGTTATTACTAATTTATTTATTATTATTACTATTTTGTTATTACTATTTTATTTATTATTATTACTATTTTGTTATTACTAATTTATTTATTATTATTACTATTTTGTTATTACTATTTTATTTATTATTATTACTATTTTATACTATTTTATTATTTTTTTATTTATGACATGAAGATACATATCTACATGACTTATCCAAATTACTGTACTGTACACAGTACAGTAATTTGCTGCGTTTGAACTCACAAGACTGTTAAGATGGTGATGAGTTTTGTTTTCTCTTTAGTAATCTTTTACATGATTTAATTGATGATTTTTGAGCAGTTACTAGTAAATAAATAATCACACGTGAAACGTACTTATGTTTCTGATTGGCACTGCAGTAGCAGGAGGTTAAGAAAGATTAATTTTTATCATTACTTATATTTTGGGTTATTGCATCAACATAACACAATGCATTGGTCTCTGTTTAGGAATACATTTTTGTTAGCCACGTGTAATTTTTATAACTTGGACCTTTTTAATAATATTTTAGTACCGTGCCATTTTGGTATCTTAACAAGATAACAATGTGCTTTCACTATGAATAACGCCTTGAAGCTTTTACAGAGTACTAGGTGGGGATTGCAGTGATACAAGTCAGCGTCTCACACATGTTTTACAGGACTGAAATCCGGAGAATATGTGGGTTACTCATTCCTCTGGATTCCTACGTCCTCATGTTAATCGAACCTGATAATTTTAGTCTTAATAGCGTTGTGGTTTTCAGCTTTAGAAAATTTATAAAAACTATCTAAATTTATGAGCAACAGAAAACGGCGTAACGAGTAAATATTCAAGACTATAGTTTTAAAGCTTAACAGAAACTTCCTCTTCAGTTGGGGGCGTGAAAATGAGGGAAAAACATGTACCTTCAGAAGTAAATTTAATTATGGTTCAGAATTCAAAACAATAATTACCGCAAGACTGAAGGATTAACCAAGGAAAAACCTTTCAGCTTTATTCTTCCTGGCATTTATATCAACCAGAATGAATTCAAATTTTAGTTGAATGCAGCTGGGATGATGATACATTTGTTCTGTTTGATGGTAATAAAGAAGATTTAGCAGAAGTTCTTTCAGTCATAAATTCAACGGCTTCTGTCTTTCAGTTTACTTTTAACCTCGAGATATCTAATGTCTTCTGTTCGCCTATTTCCTGGTCCCACGCCATGAAGCTAACTTCAGCACTACTGTGCATCATAAAACTTCGTCGTTTGCTTCCCATCGCACTTCATATCTTCTCATTCTACAAAAATGTGTTTATCATTTTGTTTCCCTCGCACTCTGTTCTTCCAAATCAGCTCTGTTCAAGAACTCAATTGTTTAAGAGCGGTTGTAATTGATAGAGGCTTCACTTCATATAAACGATGAGGTTGTCAAAATAAAGGATGTGATGTCTGAACACAAGAAAAAAACACTTTTTTATTTTGAATGATTATAAGAAATCAGTGGCTACTGCATTCTTTCCATCAATTGGCAAATAAATAAAACCGATACTTAAAACCGCTTCACCGTTCCCCTCGAGAGAGACTCTTCGATTTGAAAAAGTCTCAAAAATCGACTAGTCTATCTCGGGGAAAACTGTGAAGTAGTTAAATGCCTTTTTCCAGATATTAACTCCTGGAAGTAACTGTAGTATTCTTTTCCGGTGTGCCATAATATACATTGGTCAAATAAGAAAAATCTTGAAATTTCGCTCTAAAAGACACGCGAATTAGATTTAGAAATAAGAAACTCATCTTCTAGTGAACACCATTGCTGCCAAAAATAACATTTCCATTTACTTTGCAACGAAAATTATTCCAAAAAGGCCCCCCGTTGATGAATTAGGTTCCTTGGAGGTGACTTATACCCAGAAAATTATTTCGGTTCTGGTTAGTGATTTAAATTCTAATCCCGTTCAGGATTTCCAGAATTTGCATCTTTGTTGTTTTTCTTTCACTTCTCGGTCAACAAATGGCGCCAGTGGCTTCGTTTTTAACCTTTACCTAGAACTTTCTCGAATTTTTCAATGTTATTCTCGATGAGACCTGAGATTCTTTTTCGCAGCTGAGAGGGAAGTTCTATTTAATCTTCTAAAATATAGTTTAGCAAAATTATTTACGTAACGCCGATTCATGTTGATTATTATTAGTTCCTTTAGCATTTACTTCCAGGAGGAATATTCCATGTTGATGATTTACAAAATAGTTACTAACACTACTTTTTTATGAGCTACAGCAATCGTTTTGTAACTGTGTCATTCATTTTCTCACTATATTGTTTCTCTTTTTCCAGAAGCAAGTAAATCTGTAACTTGGACTTCAACGTTCCAAACTATAACCAAGTCCTAAAAATTACGAATTGCATTTTTTAAAATTAATTTTGATACCGCTTTGAAGTATGGATATAGATGTCCTATTCATATTGCCATTTTGCAATTTGGCATGCAGGTTTTACACAGGAAGCCGTGTCCGTAAATCAAATCGCGGAATGCTACAGCAACATGATCGACAAGCAAAGAAGCGGCGTTAACATGATGATAACAAACCTTAACGATACATATGAAAAAAAAGATCATTTTTACAGAAAATGCTCAAAATTCTTTCTTTTCACAGCAACGCATGCTTCACAACTTCGAAGCATGGATCCGTTCAAATTGGCCACGTGTGTTATGGACACGTGCATTCAGTTTCACAATCATGTCAACGAGACAGATGTCAGATATTACGGGTATCTCGTATACCAGGAATTCCATGTATCCCCACGAGATTAAATCCATGGGGGTGAAGAGATGTACGATACTGCACAAGAGATGTATGATTTGATAGATATTCTTTTGGGAAGCGCTCTCGTTACATGCTTCTCTCGGCTCCTCCGTTTCCATCCACGGCACCTAAATGTAATGCATATCAGCCAATGTTTCGTTCCTGAGTCAATGCATCCCTTTTCTGTGGCGTCTTCTCCCAAAATAATCCCCGCTTTCCCCCTCTCTCCAATACTCCTACGAACATCGCCCTCTAGCCGTAGCTGGTAATGGTTTTGGACACAACTTCCTACATAAAACTTGTTCATCATGGTCTGACAGACTAACGCGTAAAGTTCATGTATGAACTTTTTGGACACCCTTCATATGTCAGCTTTAGCAAGCAACTTATTAATATGAATAATAAGACGCACTGTTACACCTCATTAGATACCATTTTACAAATGCCACTTGCGTCGTAAAAAATAACCGTTTAGCTGGTTTGATTATATCAAAGCTCTTTCTCTTCTTTTATATCACTTTTGCTTTAATCCCGCTCGATAGTCTTCTAGTATTTATAGAGAAATTTCAAATCCCTACTATAGTTGAAAGACTAAAATACATAAATGTTTAAATCATAACTATAAAGCATTATAATGGTAGTTATCGTATTAACATACCTGAGGGTATTTGCTGCATTGAATATAATTTCATATTCATCTGCTGCGAGTTCAGCAGCCCTTACATAGATATCCGCAGCTTCATTGTGTCTCTCACACTCAGATAGAAATTGACCTAAAAATTAATAATATTAAAATTAATTTCTAAATACTTGTTACAGCTTCATATACATAAGAACGCATAATACACTAGTGTGCAAAATTAAGACAGTTTGCAAATTAGGTCACATTTTATGATACGTATTGAACCAGAGTTGCTTTTACTCCGCCGAAGAATTATTCAAGAATTACACAACTGCTCAGAGTCGAATATGTAACAGAAAGCGTGCGTATCTGCTGAGCTGTGATTGTGGGGGGAGGGCATATCAGCGCATGGTACGTTTTCGGAGATTTACGTGTTCGTACTCTTCACTACATTTGTTGTGTTCTTTGCAAGAGTTGGGTCAATTTTATAAGGTGCCAGGTTAAATGAGTAGCCACAAATGTATGGATGACGGAATGAGATGCAGAACTGTCGGTAGACTGGAAGCAAGCCATTCATAAAAGCAGGGTGGGTATAAAGGCCAGTGTAACGCCCAGTGTCATCTGCAATTTGTGGAAATGCATCAATAGCAAGAAGACCTGGAGAATAGGTTGACCAAGATCAACAACGACGAATGAGGATCGTTATTAACACGTTCAGCGCTGCGACAGTTTCATAGTTCTCATGTGAGTTGTATACTGCCACTGGAACCCGAGTTTCACATTCTGTAGTTGCACGAAGACTTCATGAGAGGGGTTGTATGACAGAAGACCCGTTCTTTGTGTCCCACTCACTGCAGCACTCAAGAGAGCGAGGCGAGTTCAGCATGGTGCAGAAAGCGTGCGCCTTGGTCCAGAGCACTGTGCGTTTAAAAGCACTGTTAGAGCACTGTGCGTTTTAAAAATGAGTCGAAACTCAGCCTGACTTCTTTCCTGACTTCTATGAAGTACAGAGAGAATTTAGTGTCCTATGTTCGCCTTTTCAGGGGCGCAGTTGGTCCTGGGTTCCTGTTAATGGAGAACAATGATCGTCCATAGAGAGCTCAGCTGGTGTACGATTATCTGGAATGTGAGAATATTCGCTGCATTCATTGGCTAGCCAGATCTCCTGACGTTAACCAAATAGAGCACTTATTCTCAACCCTTTGACTGACGAGTACTATCTAAACAAAAACTGAAAACCTTTAGTACCACCACCACTCTTGAACAAAGCTGAGATTTCACAAATTTACGAGTGTTAGAGAAAAAACTCAGTCAGTATGTTGGGTTTTAATTTTTGAATTTAATAGTTGAAAATACTTTGCTTCTTTGTGTACCACCTATTTTTCTCTTGCGTAGCACCGGAGTTGAGAACTCCTGATATAGAGTATGGCTCAAACGCTCCTGAGATGGCGATTTCATTTTGTCATTCCCCTCAGAGAACTATCCCGGAGTTGAAAACTGCCTTGCCGCAGGAATTGGATCGACTGCCACAGGGACCCCTAAACTACCTCCTTTTCATTATGCCATCACGCTGCGCGTCTTGTCTGGCTATGAGAGGGAATCATACTCCATATCACACTCAATTTTAGTTCGGATATCGCAGTGCGGAGTTTGGACATACTCCGCACTGCGATATCCGAATTACTGACAATCACGCCTATATAAAATCGATTTTGAATGGTACAGCCCTTTGTTATAAATATATATTCATACAAATTTCATTAAAATCTGTATAAATATATATTCATACAAATTTCATTAAAATCTGTATAAATATATATTCATACAAATTTCATTAAAATCTGTATAAATATATATTCATACAAATTTCATTAAAGTCTGTATAAATATATATTCATACAATTTTCATTAAAAATCTGCTCATTAGTTTTTCAAAAATTCGACATAATATGCATATTGTCTTAAAAATGCGCACAAATGTATTTAAATAGCCAGAAATGTGTATGCATGGTAACATTTTACACAAGAAATAAAAAGTCAGCTGCGATGTTCGCACATCTTTTGTACCCCCAACCACCAAAAAAAAAAATTCGAATTCATGGATCAGGTATGAATTTTCTCCGTGTTTTATTTACGCATCCATATGAAATGCGTGCAACACCAAGCGTACACTTTCTTCTAAAGTTATGCGAAATTTCACGTAAAAAGTGTTTAAACTTGAAAGCAGGTTTTCTTCAGATGATATTTTTCATATGCATATTTTTATTTCCTTTGGGCTTGAGCATGATTTAATTTTTTTTTTAGATGTATTTATCTTATCTTAACCAACTAATAGTTTACGTTGCTTTAACTATCTAGCTCCACAACTTGTTTACGTTGCCTCGGGTAGCTAGCTCCAATTTGTTTACTATCTATCATTCATATTTTCAGAGACACTTTCGTTCGGTTGCTTTAACTAATGAGATGCTTTGTTCGTCCCCTTCTCAAAACCATAAAACTTTTAAAACGTGCTTTTACTCACTGCATTGATTGAAATGGTTTCTTTCCAAAACCGCTATCCTACGACAGAAATGTCTGACTAAATAAAGAAAAGATCCGATTTCTCTATAACACGTAATTGTTTTCTCTACTCTGAGAGCTGCTTCTCCTTTGTTTCAAACTTCTTTTTATTATTTTCATTTCATTAATTTACCTGATTTATGTGGTTGTATTTCCTTTGCTTTTATGGTCGAAGATTAAGTGATAATGCAAATAAGTGTCTTTTATGGTTACTACATAGATAAAAATTCCGAACAACGAGAGTAATTAGTACTGTTTTTATAAGAATAAAGGCAATCCAAAGAATCGCATCTTTTAAAATGTTCGGAGTAATGTTAATAATTTCGTTTTGTGCTATTTTTTCTAATATTCAAAACATCACAACACAACTAAAATGGAATGAAAGCACAAAGCATATGTGCTAGATGCAACTCCGCAGCATGGTTACGATGTTAAAAACAATAACCAACGAAACAAACTGTGAAACGTTTCATCATGCGAGGTATGTATCAGAAGTAACGTCGGCTAATCAAGTGTTAGATAACGAAGGACAGAATAAGGGGTAAAACCAGAACTGTTGCATTACTGAAGTAGGCAGCTTGTGCATGGCTTAAGAACCACTTGCTTTAAATTAAAAAAAAAAAAAAAAAAAAAAAAAAAAAAAAAAAAAAAACTCATCTGATGTTTTTATTTTATTTGAATATGATACTGAACTGATAATGAGAAAAATATTGAAAATAAGAGTTTAATTTGCCAATGAATTACTTCTAACCTGACGGACTGGGGAGATAATTTCCATACGTTTTGTTGGACACGGAGAAACTTTCTTGGAATCTAGATATTATTGCGTGCATATATAGACTGAATGCTCACAGCTCCGTTAATAGGTTGATGAAATTTATTTTATCAAATTTGTTTTATAAAAATTTAGTTTTTTAAATATTTTTAATTTAAAAATGATTTTATAAAAATAAATTTAATTTAAAAATGATTTTATAAAAATAAATTTAATTTAAAATAAATTTAAATAAATTTAAATTTAATTTAAAATAAATTTAAATAAATTTAAATTTAATTTAAAATAAATTTAAATAAATTTAAATTAAAATAAATCTTAAAATAAATTTAAATTACTTAAAATTTAATTTAAAATAAATTTAAATTACATAAAATTTAAATTAAAATTTAATTTAAAATAAATTTAAATTAAATAAAATTTATTTAATCAAAATAAACGCTTCAGAGATCAGGAACTTTCCAAAAACTAATCGTACAGCTCTTCACAATATCAAAGAGCACATTATGTATTTACATTTCAAACTACGACGACAAAGAGTTGTCGACTAAGTTAAAGACAACGGAATGCGAAGTGCAGCTAAAGAGCGAAGTTATGCTTGGAACTCACGATGATCTATCAGCTTACAACTGAAAGCAGATGCTTTCGCCGGCGTTTTATAATTTTCATCCAATCGCCGAGATATTTCTAGTACTTTCTGCTTCTTGGAAATTACTGGAATGCAATATAAGGGTCGAATTACGGTTACAACTAACACAGTGATCAATTACATTTTTTCCAATTACAATACTTATCACCGTGATACAGCGACCGGACCAAAATGTCGTCAAATGGTCACGAAGTTTGGCGACTTTGGCGATTTCTCGCCAAATTACCGAGATACTCATTTACTCAATATTAAATGGACTTTCCCTATATTCCTACTTTTCCGGCATAGCTTACCTCTCTAAATGTTTCATGTTACGTTACGCAAAAAAATAAAACAATTTCACATATAATTCACTAAAATGATCTATCTATGTACAAAATTCATAAAAAAATTTTATCTATTAAAAATTGAGAAAATAGTATGACTAAACTCCTTTCGTGTTTATATATGTATATTCTCAGCTATAGTCGAATTATTTTGTTTTAAATACATTCTATATTGCCAAATTTCAGTCATTTTTATGAAATATTGCAATTTTTGTTTTTATTCTATCTTACTGACTTAATATGAATCATTTTGTAATGGAATATTCCAACTTTCTTTTATATTCTATCTTACATACTTGAATAGGAATGATTTTATAACATTATTCGTCTTAAATAAAGGAAATTAATTTCTTACCATAATGCTGGTAGACACTCGAGTCATTTGGAGCAATAGTTTTGGCTTTCAGGAACCACTGTTCCGCCTCTTCGAGACGATCCTAAAAAATTAACGCAATTATTCTCCAGACTGAGGAAAGCGGAATGTAAAATGTACATTGTCTTATTGCTAAGAAATACAGATGCATGAATAAAAATAATTGAAATTTTGCTATATTATTCCATAACACATATTTCGTCAAGTGAATACAGGAATAATAAAATGCAAAGAAAGATTACTCATTAACTGCAATTTAAAAGATGCTTATTCTATTTATTTTGAATGATGCATTTCTGCAGGAGAACTGATGATCACATTGTCATCATTCTGCGTTTTAATAAATAATTAAAATTATTATTAAAACGTCTTTTAAACTCCTGCATTAATTGGTTCTAATAAAATATTCAATGCTCTGTTTTCACATGAAAAAATATTTTATACTTACGTAGCCTTATTTTGTGTTATTACTTACCTTTCCTAGCTAGCTCTTCACTGCCTATGTAAGATCTCAAATACATGTACAGAATGTCTTCATATTAAGTGAAAAAATTCATCATATTCAGTATTTGATTATTTAATGATTTATCTTTAAATAAAATTTTGATTTTCAAGCTCAAAGATGATTAATTAGAAAACGACATCAGTGTGACTCATTTTTAATGAAAGTTGACATCTTAATAACATTCATTTTTTTTTTACTCAGATGTATTTATTAAATGCGTTACTAAATAATATTTTAATAAAGATCTAATTTGTAAAAGCGATTTTAGAAGCTTATTTGCAATTACTAAAACTATTTATTCCTTACAGATACTAATACTCTACATTAATTAACATTTACACTAATGAATATTTTAATTCTCTAAATCAATAAATTAAATTAAACTGCAAATTTCCGTTGATTGCATCAGTTCAGTTCTCAATAACATTAATTCAATAAAGACTTTCTGTCTCCTCAAAGACATGAGCATTATTTATTTTTAACGAAAAGATAAATTACGGAGTTTTTCTTTAATAGTTATTTCACTTGCTACTGAAACAGTCGAATTTCTGTCATTAATGAGATGTTCCATTTTGTAACCGCGGTATGTGACGAAATTTCTTTTCTTCATTAAACTTTAGTCATTTAAATTTATCTAATTCTATTAAAATTTTCAATGGATTTATTATGAATATAGTAGATGTTAGCGTGATCAGTTTTAGAAATCTTTGGTAATAATCGCACTAAATATGATGCAATATTGGCAAATATTAATGCTGAATAAACATGTTTTTCATTTAGAACGATCCAGGAAAATTAAGTACCTGATGATTCACAGACAAAACAAAATTCCAGACGTGAAACTTGCTACATACACCATGTCCACAAAAGGCCTTACGCGGCTCAAATGTTTTGCAACCGTTGGTCGTAAACATATATTTCTAATTACAAAAATGTTCTTTAAATAACACTAATACTGATATTATAAATTTAAAAATCAATTTTGTAAAAATCGCAAAATCTAATCTTTATACGGTACCACGATCTATTAGTTAAATTTAACAAAAATGTATGCTCATTATGAAATTTAAAGCATAAAATGTCTGTGTCCCGTGTGTAAGATTTTCGAGTGTAGGTCACTTTTTGCTTTGCTGTCTTCGGTGTTGTTGCTTGTTCTTCGGCTGTTAAAAGTAATAGGGCTGCAATTATGCCCCCGATCGAGCGTTCCACTGGAAGTTCGAGGAACCGGACTTGTTTAGCGATCTTCGGAAATAATGGTTCTTGAATTGTGATAAGAAAGAATCTAAAACACTTTTGTCTTTGTATCTTTGATGCAATTGCTCGTTCCTTAGCTGTTAAGAGGGAGTAGCTGCAGTTATGCTCCCCGACCTAGCGCTTTCTTAGGAAATTCGTGGAACCGGATTTGTTTTAGCGATCCTTGAAAGTAATGATTCGTGAATTATGACAAGAAAGAATCTTAAAACACTTTTTACTTTTTGTTACGCGTCCGAAGAAAACGTCGAGTCAAAGCCTTTCGTCGTTGTTATGGGGTACATCACTAATTAATTGCCTATTTAGATTTTGTCACTGTGAACAGCAAGGTACGGATTTGAGGCTGGACACGCAGTCTTACTTCTTCATGTTACTGAAAAGTAAAGCTTGCATTAAGAACATAAGAACTTCTTTCTTTCCTAGTGGAGATGCCTTTTACCTCATTGAGTGTTGCTTAATGCAACGATTCGCCTTTTACCTCATTGAGTGTTGCTTAATGCAACGATTCGTCACTTTTCTGAAGATGGAGTTCTTCTGCCATGTGCTCGGGAAAGCCAGACTTCCTGCCTAGTATTGTTAATCTCAAACCATCGCGAATGTGGAACGATCTTCAAGAATTATTTTTTATGTACCTTCCAGACTTCCTTTAAGGAAAATAATTTGGTGTGATGTTGAAAACATCTCCTTTTTGTCTTCATTTCTAGTCTTGAAATTTCAACCGTTCTTCAGCTCCGTCCTTGGACAGCGCTATTGGACAAGTAAAATGTTTCCTTTATTTTATTCATGCTTAGGATTCAAAAGTGTTTTCCTTGGTTCTTCATACTTGTGAAAAAATCGGAGAATGATTTAGTTTCATAATCTAGAAAAATTGGAAATAGGGATATAGTCAACAGAAATTGTTCTTCGCTTATCACTTTCTGTTTATATTATTTAAAAAAAATGTATGTATTAGCTAAGAGTCATGGTTGAATAATTTCTAAATGTAATAGATCATAGCTTATTCGGAATTTTAAATTGTATTTTAATGTAAATGTCTTAATTAATCTTACTGTTATCGATCAGGTAGTAACTAAAGAAATTTGTGAGGTGTCCCTGCCTTTATTATAATAATAGAAATTGTGTTACATATACCGCTGCCTTTATTATAATAACAGAAATTGTGTTACATATACCGCTGCCTTTATTATAATAACAGAAATTGTGTTACATATGTGTGAATTTGGTTCGTTGTTTTGTTTTATTACTAATAAGCTGATAAGCTCGAGGGCCAGATAGTAATTAAGGTAATCAATTAAAGAGGAAATGAAATATCAAAATAATTATTTTAAGGGTTATATATTGATACTCTTTATTTTTGAATTGGTAAAGGAAAATGTAATTTTTCTTAGTTTCTTCACCTGAAATAAATTTATATTTAATATAAAAGTTGATTTATGTGCTATTAATTTTAATTAATCAGGATCATTTCAGAAGCACGGTCCCGTAAAGATACTAATAACAAAGCAACATGTATTACTCTTCATTACGATCGCAAAAATGTTAACTTTGATTGAACTTAAATTTAAATTAAGAAAGGGGAAATATGTTCCTCTATGATTTAGTTAAATTTTGGAATACTAAGGTAGATCAGGAATAACAGCCAAGTTTTATAGTGTCTGAAACACCACGGTATAACAGAAGTATACGAAAACATAACGCACAATTCAAAAAGATAATTTTTACTTCACACCTTTTTTATTTCCTTACATACTAGAGAGTAATGTTCTCAATAAGATTCCATCAAAAGCTTGCGATGAAGCTGCACAACAACAACACTTTCAGAGCACATTTTAAACTGAATTATTCCCGAAATCATAAAACATTTCCATTTGTAGAAGAGAGACAAATTGTTTTTCTCTCAAAATACACTGAAGGTTTTCTGTTGAGACCAAGGGCCAAAAGCTAAATATTACCGATTTCATATTCAAAAATCTTGCATCTACTTAATTACGTATCGCCTATTAAACAGCATCTTAATAGGGTTTTGCTTACTTTGCTTCACTAGTTTTCTCTTTGAAAAAAAAAGTAAGAGATTTTTTGAAAGAGCTCGCATCTTTTTTGTTTTGTTTTGTTTGTTTGTTTAGGCTAAAATCTTGATTTTATTTAAAACCACTATACAGCGTCTGCTTTTAAGATGACAAAACCAAAGCCCTAGAGTAACTTTTCCAACCTAATACAGTTTTTTTAACGTATGATTTTTAAACAAAACGATATTTTATTCAAAGTCTCCTTCTTGCAGAAATTTTAGTGGTAAAAAAAAATCTTTCAAATACAGATGTAAAAACAGGCTGCATGATGCTAGGGTGCTAAGGCTATCAGCAGCATAATCAGAATTTGTAATAAAATACCTTGAAATTAAGTTGCAAAGAAAAATGGTTTCATGTACTTATTAGACTGTGAATCAGCAAATCGATTTTCATTGACTTCAAGGTGTCAGAAATATCGTCGATAAAGAACCAAAATGTCTGCATGGTGGTGTAGCGGAAATGAATCCAATTCCGTTCCTTGCCGTGAATGCAAATGAAAACCAGAAGATCATTCTAAGGATTCATGATTGAAGCTTAAACTAGCAATTTATAAAACTGTTGATTATGCAACAAAACTCCTCACAAAATTAACTAAAAGGGAAAAAATTTCGATTCCATGCGGCAACATTTCGTATCCAAATCGATTAAAAAGCTAATATATTTTCATCAGTAAAGGTACATTCCCCGCGTCTTTACCGTTTCTTCTATTTCAGACCACAATTAAATCGCGTAGTAAAGAGAATATTAAAGTGAACTCAGTACCACTAATAGTGTATAACACAAAGCAAAAAAAGTGTAATTGCCACGAAATTTTCAAAATCCTTGATTACAATCACTATATGGATTGCAAAAAGTGATATAAAATCTTATATCTCAAGCTAACCAAAGATATTTCTTTGCACTTGAGTTGCAGTATGCAGACTTAAATCTGCATTAAAGTATGCATGCATTAGGATTAAGACACAATAATACGCCGAATAAATACTAATTCAGAAGTCAAACAACAAAAATCAGCGTTATATTTACAAAATTTTCACAGTGAATTTCACAGAGTTTGAAAATTTTGTAAATATAACGCTGACTTTTGTTGTTTGACTTCTGAATTATGCATTAGGATATTTAAAGTATGGTACCTCTGCACAAGTAATAGATGCTGAAATCGCTTATAAGCTAGTTTTTCTTCAAGCATAGATTTAAGAAAGAGTGAAAAATAGGATATTTTCCGAAAATTTTGGCTAGTGGTGAAATTTTGTCCCTTTTAAATTCCAGTTTCTGAGCTCAAATTTTAGCTTATAATTTTATAAATATTTCCCTAACGACAGCTGGGTGAATATTCCTATGCTATCCTATATCATTCCTATGTGGTCAGTCAACATTCATATATGCGAAATATTTCAGCAAATTTGTAATATTCCTTAGCAATAGAAATATTTTCTTCTTTTGCACATCAGAATCACGCTATCCGGCTCCAATTATAATACACCAATCATACATCGAAGGTGGCAGCTTTATTTAATCTATGTTGAGAATTTAAGGAATAATTAAGCCGAACAATAACTTAGCATAAGGAAACTTATGCAACAAATGACAAGCAGATAACTGAATTCGAATAATGACTGAATTTTCCACTGGATTCTTCCGATTCTCATTTTGAGAGGTTAAGAAGCTGTTCATCTAGTTAGAATTATACTTAATTAATAAATCAGTAAACAAATGTTGAAGACATTACAGTACACACTGAGAAGACTAAATGTGCATATACTGTAGAGTCTCACTTCTTTGGTTACTTATACTAAGTCAAGACTCACTGTGTAAACTTAAAGCGATTTATCTCTATGTCTAGATAAGCTTACAGAACCGTACTAAGAGTGTAAAACACTCTTTTATTCAGAACTAAGTAAGTTGTACAGAACGCACCCCCAGTGCTCACAAACCAGCCAGCATTTATAGCGTGAACAGAAAAGTAGAATTTTAAATTCAAACGAAATTTAAGTATTAATTAGCTAAGAGCTACGCAGAGATACTCTATCTCCCTATAAGTATTCGGACAGCTGGGATAGAAAAAAATATTAACATTCAATACTTGGTAGAGCCTCCACGATCGGCAACTACAGCCTCAAACTTCTAGGACACGGTTCATGCTTTCCACAAGTCCTTGTATGATGGCTATTGGTATTTTCTTCCACTTAGCTTGAAGAAAACATGCAAGTTTTTTCAATAATATTGGACCTATGATTCACCCCTTAATTCGGCTACTCAACTCGTTCTAGAGGTTCTCGATAACGTTCAGGTCTGGATTCTGGGCAGACCAGTCCTTTCGTTTAACCCCACTGTCACCATACTAATCCATGGCGAACCTAGCAACATGACAACTGGCAACGTCATCCTGAAAGTAACATGGGTCCAACCCGTAAAACTGCCACAATATAGGAAGCACACTGTAATCCAAATAGGTGCAGTAAGCGTCGGTGTTGAGTTTAGCATGAATTTGGATCAATAGTTCAGTTTATACAGGACAAACGCCCCCAGATCATTATTCCATCTCCGCCAAACTGTGGGCCAGAGCCGGGATAAGGTTGAGGCAAGTGAGGGACTTGCCTCAGGTGAATCACTAAAAGGGACACAAATTGGCCCATACGGATTTAAAAATTTTAGGGGAATTAAGCTTCAGCAAACTTAAATTAATAAAACACTAGGAAGAATTGCAAGAAAATCTGGAAATTAATGCAATGTGCATTTCGATGTTAATTCTTATTTATCAAAAAAGAATGTTTTAACATTTTCATTTGAAAGTTATAATAATTAGCTATATTATTTTTCTGAATTTATAAAGCTACGATTAAAAAATACTTTAAGAATTATGGTACAATTATGCTATAAGAATTATGATAGTTTGATTTAATATATTTACTTTTGTTTAATACAAATATATATATTTTAATATAAATATATATACAGGGGTGCGCATTTATCTTTTTTGCTCAGGTGAAAAACTATCTTGGCACGGCTCTGCTGTGGGCACAATTCATTCTGGCAGGAGGCGTTCTCCAGGCAGGCGCCAGATCCAGACCATGCTATCCGAACGCGAGAGGGTGAACTTTGATTCGTTGCTACAGAGAACACATTTCCATTGATAAACTATCCACGATCGTCGCGCTCTGCACCCCATTAACCAAGCAGTGCGGTTGGACTTTGCGATCAAAGGCTTATGGGCAGCAGGACGACAATAAACACCAAGCAGCTATGCTTTCTTACGAATGGTATTCATGGAAACAACACTCCCGTTTACCTGTTGAAACTTCTGGAGTATGTGGGCCACCTGCGGGGTGCGGTTCTTCCGAATTTCTGTGGACACTATCCGTCCATCTCTGTCTCCTAGTTTCTTGGGTCTGCCAACTCGGGGAACATTCCGAAAAATCACCGCTCATCTACCCTTCTGAATCACACAGGCCACTATTAAATTCCTAGATATGCCCCTTAAAGCCATTTTTTGTGATATACGACTATTATACCTTTCTCAAAATCAGATAACTCTGCATTTCAGGACATCTTGCATGCGACTAATGCCAATGTTGTTTGCTACCCGATATTTAATGACGGAGGGCGTGAAGTACACCAGGACCGCAGATATCGGCTCTTGTATAGGTGTCCACATACTTTCTGGTAGATAGTGTACTGAAGCGGCCAATATGGATCTTAACCTACACTGTCATAACAGCCCTGTCTGCGGAATAAAGCAACGACGTAGACAAAAATGATCATCGTAGAATAACAACTAATAAAGTAGGCTTGAGCAGGCAGTGTATGCTCTGACTAAAACAATCTTAAACCCTAAATACGTGAGAGCTAAACTCTGCAAGGGAAACGGAAAGAGAGAAGTGCCAATAAAGATTTTCAACATAAAAGAACTGGTTAACATAAATACCTTACAATATGAAGGATGTATTCAACGGTTTCAGTGAAAGTCCTGCTAAACTTCGTGAAAGTTCTTTGCCTTTAATATACTTGAAGGATAATAGAATAATGTGCCATAGGGTGAAGTGGGTCCTTTATTATTAAAGTTCCACTTTCGGCAACAGTCCACAGCCCATCACACTAAGCCTGATCCTAATTCAAAAGTTTCAGTTTGGGCAAGAGTTTGCAGCCCAGAATAATCGAAGTCGGAATGCGAATTAAATTTCTTCATGAACGCAGTCTCTTGAAATTGTGGAAGACGTTCAACCGATACAAAGGAATCTGATACAAGTTTTATATTCTTTAAACCATGTTTATCAAGCATCGAAGTTTGATAGACATTTCATTCGCTTCAGTCTCCCTTTTAAATCATGGACATCTGTTATTCCAGAAAATCATCAAGCTCAAGTGTCTTAATATCAAAACGAAAATAAGTCAGCCGAGCCAACCACCACAATAATATCATTTCATTCTACCTTTACTTTTTCCTTCCTCCTGTCGTTACTTCTTTCTCTCTGTTTTTCCTTCTTAGTAAAAATGAACCCTACTCGGCAAATCGACTTCCACACTATTTGTTTCTCATTCTCATTTTATTAATTTTTTCTATCATATTTTCCAGCAATCTCCTCATTATTAGCCTTTCCTTAAGTAACTCTGTAAATACCACAGGAATTTATGTACGGAATGGAATATGAATTCCTTAAGTATGGAACTCAGAATTTTATTGATAGGAGAATAAACGACCCGAAAGTTAAATTTCTGTAAAATACGTGCAGTTTCACAGCTAACTGATGGGAAGAAAGGAATGACAACAAAATTCTTATAATGTCATAAAACAAGAGTGTGCCTTTGGTATGCTGAGATGAGAACTTTTCAACTGCTTGGTTAATAATGTTGGGTGAAAAGCCCCTGTCAATAGCTACTGTAGACAGTACTACCTTAAAATTTCGCGGTAAGAAACATGAAGTATATGTTAGGAAAAAGGAAACACAGAAGTTCCCTGTTGCCCAGCACTGTTGGTCCAAAATCAAAACTTTCCATTTTTCTGTAGCCAAAATTATTCAAGAAACATCTTCCATTGGTGAATTAGATTTTCTAGAGGCGTTTCACATTCAAAAATATCTTTCTGTTCTAGATAACGACCCTAATTCCAATCCATCTTTACTTTCAGCTTTTAAAGGAATTATATTTTAGTTTTCTTGTTTCATCAATAGATGGCGCCAAAAGCTTAAATCCTGTCCAGCCATTCTTATCTTATCTCGTTCATTTGTACTTTGGCAACTGGTTGATAAAACCATCTAAACTAGTCCAGTGAAAATTTGCAAATATAACACTGATTTTTGTTGCTTGATTTCTAAATTAACATTCATTAGCTTTCAGCGCGAAATAAGTTTATGGAACAATTTAACTAATTAGAACTTCCAACAAAGTAAGCAAGCAATTTCCTTGCAAAAAAGATGGGAAAGAGAATGTTACTGAATTCTATCCCTCAAAGGTTCTTTGTCCTAAATTTTTTGTATCAATCTTTTTGAGCACAAAGCCCCGCTTTCTAATTGACGAACACATTTTTCTATCCTTCCTTTCAAACAAATCTAAAATAAAATAGTTATATCGCAAAGAATATCAACCTTAGTAAACTTAAATTGTTATGCAGCAGTTTTCGTATTTTTATCTTCTTTCTTTCCAAATGTTTGCTATAAAATATATTTCTTCCTTAATTTTTAGAAGTTAAAACACTATCATTAGGAATACAGACTTCCGCTTGTATCCTTTGTATAGGAAATTTTCACAGTTTGGTAAGCGAATACATTCCCCCCCTTATGGTATCGCTTCTTACCTTTAAAGGGGGAAGATAATGTTGTTTACCTTTCCAAATATCCGAACATTCTATTTGAAAGCAACCCCAAGTAAATGTTGAATGCCACCAATTTTTACATAAGAAAACTGTGAAAAATGTCTTAAATCTCTGAAATAAAATATAACGTAGTTTCTTAAAGATTTCCCTCTCACATTATCAGAAATTTTCAAGAGTTTTCTTTTTTAAGATTAGAGTCTCGATGAAATATTTTGGATGTTATGAGCTAGAATAACAAAGGTTTGTCTTTATATATCGCATAATCATTAAATACAATCCATTAGTTTTGACAAAAGCTTTTTTCTTTCGTACAAACTTTTCCACAGCTCAAGAGTATTATACATCAAAACATATTACAATAGCTGTATCGTTCAACATGGATATAACTAATCAGTTTTAGTTTAAAAGGAAATGTGAACTTTTTATTTCAACGTTTTCACACCTGATAAAACAAACTTTTGACTTTATATCTATGCCTGCTAACAGAAATGTCTTCAAGAATTTTAAAAATAACAAATTGTATTAATATTACCCCCCCCCCCAAAAAAAAAGAAAAGGATTACCTCGAATAGCTATTGAATTTTAGATCTTCTGTTGCCGAGTAGAATTTAGTGTTTCCCTTTAATATTAATTTACTGAACTCAAATTGTGTATCGCTATGTAATCGAGTAACAACGGCATCGTAAATTCAAATTTAAAGTTACATATGTCTTGTCCGTGTCAGATTTTTAATCTAGTTTACAGAACGTAAGGCCAATCGCGTTCAAAATCGCGTGACCAGACGCTATAAGAAAATGTTTATGCGTCATAAATTATTGGGCTGTTTTTATTTTTCTGAAGCATATTTATTTTTCATAAATTAAGAAAACTAAATTTTAGCTAGCATTAAAGTAAATTTCGTGTAAACGGTGGAAACCATTTATTAAACAGATTCTGAGCAAAGGCAATTAATATTAAAGTGAATTAAGGTGAAGATATTCCGCTAGGCAATGATCAAAACAGAGCTAAATACGTATTTAAATTCATTACCACGCCAAAGAAATTTGAAATTGAAATTTCAAAAAGTATATTTTTTCGTATCAAGCTTTAGTTACTTAATGCTAATAATGTACATTTTCTAAATTGCAAATTATCTACTTTTTAGACTGGTATTGCCTATTTTGTCAGGTTCCTTTCCGAGTTGAAATTGCGTAAATTTTCTACTGGCGACACATTTCATAAATTATGCAAAATATAGCTTCTACAAGCTATCTAAAAAAACAATGATCAAACAACGCTAAATTTTTAAAGCTCCATATTTTTCGAGACCTGCTTTAGTAACTTAATGCTAATTACCTGCATTTTTCTAATCTGCAATTTATCTGCTTAATTTTCAAACCCGTAATGCTTATTTTACCTGTTTTTTCCCATAGACCAAATAGCAAAAATTTTCTACTGATGACACCTTTAATAAATTATGCAGAATTTAAATTTCTATATGAAATTTCTAAAAATCCATTGAGTAAATAATTCCAATGAATCTTCTGATAAAGATATTTTAGGGGGAAGGGGAACTGGCTCATTAATGCCAGTTACAAGTTTTATCAAAATCAAATGATTTAAACCACTTTTGTGTGATGGAAAAAACGTCAGCTTTTTTTAGTTGCATAATACTTAAATTTCCTAAAATAAAAAATTTTGAATTTTGGTTCTGCAAAAATGGTGAATTTAAAATATTTGCTACCAAATTACAATGTGAAATTTGTTTTTTTAGAAAGCTGTTTTCGAAAACCTAATATGCCTTAATTCTGTTTAGTAATATTTGCATACTGATCCCCAGAATCTTAACTAATGATATCTAGAGGTCATATGCGGATGAACTATTTATTTGATTAATTCGTCAAGCATTTTTCTCATGACTTATCGGTATTTCTTTGCGGTAGGTATAAAAATTTAAGTATCGTGCATTTTTTATATATATATACTTATAATGCATCAAGATGTTGAAAATATGCAGGATAATTCGAAATTAATGCTATCAACTATAGGAGGTGATAAAACATACCGATATAAACACTTTCCTTACAGATCGCATGATCCTATGTTAAGCAGCTAGGCATAGGAAGGCCCTTTACTTTTCCCTACATGCGCTGTATTTCAAAACGTGAAGACAAATGACTTCGCGTTCTTTTTACTCATGACTCTCGTTGTTTTAAACTGTCTAAATACTAGAATTAAATAATTTAATTTTTTAGACCTAGAAGTAGCTCACTTGAGTTTGTCTCAAATAAACGCAGATTCTCTTTCAGAACATGATCATCACAATGAAGGTGGTGGTTCTCTTATGGTTCTCTTATTTCTATATTCGCGGGTTGTCAGCCGAAAACATCGCGGACAAAAACGTCGCGGAGAAAACAACGCAAGGTGGAAACGTCGTGGTACAAAACATCGTGGGAGAAAAGAAAGCAAAGAGAAAACATCGCAGTTCTAAGACATCGTGGTACGAAATATCGTTATCGAAAATAAAGCTGTTCAAAAACATCGTCGTCGAAAATATCGTAGTAAAAAATAAAGTACCTACAAATCATCGAATGACGATAACATCGCACATATGCATTTTTCAGGTTTTAGAAGCTTAAATGCATTTTCACATTATGATTTGGGAGCGGATTCAAAGTTAAAGAGGGATATTTTTACTTTTCATATTTTTGAATGAACAAAAAAAATTTTGCTGAAAACATAAGAACTAAAGTTATGCATTTAAAAATTGAAAATTAGTAGAAAATTAATGCAACTTGCAGCATTTAATAGAATTTTAAATTTACATAGTTTATTTGCAAAAGTCATTAATAACTTAATCCTTTTTATAAAGATTTACTCATAATTTTTCATGCAAAACACAACCTATAAATGCTTAGAAAAAGGAAGATAAATAACTGCATGAGGTTACCTATAATAAAAATTGCTTAGTTAATTATCAAATTACTTTCTTTCACGTTTGTTAATCTGATATTGTTTTGATGAAAATTATACTTTGCTTTGTTTCCGTTTATTCTTAAAGTGTTATTAACATTTCTTGCGCTTCCAAATCTTTATGCGAATATGCATTAATAACTTTTAAAACCTGAAAAACGCATATGTGCAATCTTATCGTCATGCGATAATTTGTAGATGCTTTATTTTTTCTTTACGATATTTTCGAAGACGATGTTTTTAAACTGAGAAGTTTTTGAACTGCTTTATTTTCAATTACAATATTTTCTAAAACAATATTTTAGAACTGCGATGTTATCTCTTTGCTTTTTTTTCTCCCACAATGTTTTGTACCACGACGTTTTCGCCTTGCGTTGGTTTCTCCGCGAAGTTTTCTTCCGCGATGTTTTTGCCGCGATGTTTTCGGCTGTAACCATTCGGATATATCTTCATGTACTGCTTTGAAACAAAAATATTTTAAAAACTAAATTCTGCCTTTTAGATTTTTAATGTCAGTGAATCTTTCACTCTCTTTGATGGTAATAAATATTATTTAGTTCTGTCAGTTACGAATTTATAGATTCTGCCCTCCTGTTCAGCTACGAACTTGAAATGCCCAAACTCTTTTACATCCTTAATATTTTAGAAACTCGAAACGATTGTAATTTTGATATCAGCATATCGGAAATTTCTTTCAGATTGTCTCCCACTATACTCCAGATTTCTGTCACTCTATAAACAAAAGTTATATTATCTTTACACTTTTGTTTTCCGAGCACTCAAAATTTATTCCTCAAAGAGATCTTGATCAGGAATTAAACTATATGAAAGCTACTGCAATGGATAAAGGCTTCTCGTTTGAGATTATAGAACAAGGAATTAAAAAAATATTTCTAATAAAAAATATTGTTTCTCCAATTATTAATAATAATATTTTTTTTTCTTTTCTTTTCCACTATCAGTTTAGAAACTGCGAGTATTTCAAAGAAATTCAACCTCCGTATTATTTTTTTCTACTACAAATAAAATACGCTGTCCTCTAAGACCTTATTGCTTACATGAATTCTTCTGGAATTTATAGCGCTCTTCGTCAGTATTGTATAAACACTGAACAATAAATGAATTATACAGTTTCCCATCAAGGAACCTGAAACTTAAGTTCGATTAAAGGAAATACATATTAAATCACACATTGGACAACGTTGTTGGCCTAAAAAATTCACTTTCGTTCATGCGAAAATTATCCAAGAAACTTTCTCAGTCGTTCAGTGAAATTTATTTGAGATATTCTTTAACAAGAAAAATTTATCTGCGTTGATCAACGACATTAATTGTAAACTTGCTTTATGATTTTTCGTTATTTTCTCTTTCCCCTTCATTATACACGGCTCGCTGTTTAGCTACTGAAATGTTCCCGAAAATTCTTCAGTCTACCTTTTTATTGTACTTGTTTTTCATTGACTTGGAGCTGAAGAAAGCGATAGTGTTCAATTGCTGAAAGCACTTCGCTTTAAATACTATATTCTCTTTAAATAATTTAGATATATTTTGTTTCCTCCTCATAGAAAATTTGAGTGTGACTGCCGAAAATATAACAAAATATAATGCTTATATACTGCCCAAAATGAAGCAAATTTGGATTTGTTATAAAAACAAATTTTGAAATTTAATTGCAGTCGTAAATAATTAAAAAGCACAGTAAATTTTGCTCTAGTATTGGCAAAGCATTTAAGATCAGCAATTTTTTTCGGGTATTTAATAATTACATTTTGCATTAATTATCTTTTATGCGGAAAATGTTTCTTTCATTAATTTCAATTCATTCGTATTTGCATTATTTTTATGAAGCTTTGCTTTAAACTACCTTTTCAGTGAATTTTCGGTTAGCAATTTTAATCAAGAACATTCTGTTAATAAACTTAAAATATAAGCATTTCCATTACGATACTTACCCATCTTGAAAGTAGCTTCGCATATGTTAAATGCGCTGGAATGTGATCAGGTTTCACTCGCAAAGCTTCTCTGTACCAGAACTCAGCGTCAACGAATTGTCTTAGTTTGAAATATGCTTCCCCTGAAACGAAGATAGAAAAAATTTAAACGAACAGTTTTACTTCGATGTTTATATTAGACATATCTGAAGGATCTTATCTGATAGACTGGTACATAAAAATGTCTAAATATTGTACCAATTAGTCACATGCACATTGTAGCTAAGTTTGCTATCACGTTTTTATATTTTAATACTAATGCAACTGTTGCCTTTCGAAAATGAATGGCAGCAGCCGTATTATTAACTATACTATATTAGACATACTAATAAACTCCATAAAGCACATCTTTTTCAACTGGCAGCAGTACTAAAACTGAAATATAAACGTTTTTTAAATGCGTTTATAAATGTATGCTACTAGAAGAAAATTCTGTATTTTCTAACTAGTTGAATTTTTCTTTATATAGCTTTTGAAGCTTCAGTAATTTTGCAAGACTCTGATTCAGAAAAGAATATTTTTCGCTGGAAAAAGAAGGAAAATTATCTAGATTTTATCGATTAATATTAATAGCTATACAGGCTCAAAATGATGCAAAACTATTTCATGGATTTAACTAATTTTTCTTTTACCATCACGTGAGTTCAGCAATTAGCCTTTATCATTGAGCAAGTAACCGTTTGTTTTAAAGGAAATTTGCAACTATTTTAGAAATTTGTGTAAAAATAAATTATAAATCAGTTTCAAATGTCAAATATCCATTTGAAATCATTCAGTTCGCTTACCCATCATGTTGTAGAGCGACTGTGGTTGGTAATGTTCAGGCATCTTCTTAACTGCTTCATGATACACTTCCACTGCCTCCTAGACAAGATTAAAAGAGACGAGCGAAAAGGGAATTAGAATACTTTAAATTTCCTTATATCGACATCATACAACAAGCGATATATTTGCACAAAAACGTTCAATTAAAAGCTTTAAATTTGACTTAAAATAAAATTAAATAAATAATAAAAACAGATGAGAAGTTGGAAGAAATATCAAAAATATATTGATTGGTATTTATTAAGAAAAGCAAATGTGTCAAAATTACCTTTATAAAAAGGCTTATTTTTATGTGTTTCTGAAATGGCTTTTAAATATCATACGTCGGATAGCTAAAGTACGTACATTATTCATAAATCTAATTTATATTAACCCTTTGAAACCCAAAACGTCTTAATCGGCCTTTCATTCAAACGACGACAACCACCCGAAACGGCCGAGATTGCGATGTTGTTTTTTTCACCCCCTAAGGTATGCAGTACCAGGTGCAATTTCCCCAAATACGTCGGTTTATTGTAGACAACTTGTCCTAAACTGCTGATGGAAGCTTCTTTGTGAGGAAGAAGTAGAAAACATGCCATTTGAAATTTTCACACCTCTTTGTGCTTTAATGGACGGGGAGGGAAGGAAACTGACGGCAGGGGACGGGCATTTCGGTATTTTACGCATAAAGCTTAGCGAAGTATTCGGTATTCTAAGGGTTAATAAAGATATCTCCACCCATATAAAAGGATGTTCTTGAACGCATTTAGGTAAAAATTTTAAGATAATCGACGAATTTTCTGACTTCCATGTTACTTATTCGGGATAGCTTATGTCGGAAAACTAAACTGGACTGTAACGTTTAGCAGATTCATAATACCTCAGCAAGGCAGTATTCCCAACTTGCATTCGCTCATGATTACCTGAAAGAATCATGTATTTGTGTCAGTATAGATGTGAATCGAGTGAAGGCAACCGAAAGTATGCCTTCTCACGCCGTATTTGTCATTTTTAATTCAAATTCTTAAATAAGTGCCAAAGCCCAGCTTAAAGTTATCTCTGCTGCCCAAAACTGAAGTGAAGAGAGGAAATACACATTCTCAGTCGACTCTCAAGTGTTCCGTAGACATCGAGATACCTGTGACTTTTGCAGGCATTTTTTGTTGTATAATAAATTTCTTTTACAATTTTGTCACAGCGAAATGAGGTATAGCAAAGCTTTTGTCAGTTTTTTTTTAATATGATAAATTAATTACCAGGTCTTTTATAATTCTATATCAATATTTAGATAAAATAAAGTTGGGAATTATCTCATCAAAAATTACTATCTTTACTGCTTTTCAAGATTGAATTAGAGAAACTTATTTGAGATGGTTTCAAGACAGTTTCCTTCATATTTGTCCTTTACCTGTAAACAACATATATAGATCAAGCGTCTTTTTCTAAGCATTTTCATGCATTTAACGGGTTTTTATGTTGTTTAATTAAATTATGAATTTCATTATGCATGTTTTAATGTGGAATAGGATAATCCTCGGAAATGTATTTGTAAACAGGTATTAAATTTGTTTGACATAATTTTTCTAGATTCTGTCTTAAAAAAAGTAGATTTATATTCTTATGAGTTTGCTCTAATTTAATGTTTTTTTTTTTTTTTTTTTTTTTTTTTTTTTTAATATGGCAAAGCAAATATTTATTAAGAGGAATTAAGTGCTATTAACTCGATGAGAAATTTTCAGAATAATGTTGTAATTTGATAAGATTAATGACAAATTTTTTCCACAACAAACGGCTACAAATTTAATAGAGAAATAAATGAAAACTTCTTACAGTTTTAACATTTTATTTTAAACTAGGTGTACCCGCCCGGCGTTGCCCGTGCATTTAGAAAATGCAGATAAGTGAATAGCGCAGGAATAGTAGTGTAGGACATGTAGACTGTCTCTCTCTCCCCCCCCCACAAGCTACAAAAAAGAAATGAATTGTAATTAATCGATTTAATGTATCGTCAAAACAGCAAACTAACGCTAGAATAAAGAAATCAATTGTTACAATCGAACGTTATTTGAAAACAAATAATAATATCAGTGAGTCAAAAAAAACGTGATTAATTAATTATAAATAATTTTTTTTAAATTTTTCTAATTCAAAAATCGAAAATCGGGCTTCGAGGTCTGGTGGCCAGCCCCTTTGTGCTTCCGTATAAAAAATTCCAGGTCCCTGCGTGCGATAGATTTGGCTGGAGAGCTCGGTCAGACAGACAGACAGACACATTACACTTGCTTTTATTATTATAGATGCTCGATGTGTGCAACTGAAAAAAGTAAACCCATAATTTATTTAAATTTCTAAAACATAATCTTCTTTCAAATTATTTAGTTAAAGTCAACAAAACTTTGCTAATGTAAGCTAGTCTTCTATTTTGTATTCTGAAAATTTCTCAAATATTGAGAAAATAGAATTTCACTTAGATATGTGCTTTTGAACTAATACAAAGTAATTATAAATATTTTAACGGATTTATAGTATTTTAATTCAATCCTATTAAAACAGGTTTTCTTCTCTAAGTTAACAAAATAAACATTATAAGCATTGCAGATTATTTTTATATATTCTTAAACTAGATATTGTAACATAAATTAGTGGAAAAAATGTTAAAAAATCTACAGATTTTTAACACTTTCTCTGTTAGCTTATTTTTCCTTTAAAACCTAGAGTTTAGAGACTTACAATTTCGTTTAATTAATTAAATTAATTTAAAATTAAAAACTTCAAAACTTCAGTAACTCATGCCACGTAAAAGGCAACATACTATATGTCCCTGCTGAAGCACATGAAAAATGAGATAAGGCGACAAGTATATATAAAGTGATTTAAAAGTATTTTATAAATTTCCAGACTTTGTTTCCAATTATGTAGCATTTCTCAGACAATTGATTAATCTTTATTAAATTCTGTTTATGTTCTTCCTTTCGAAATTTAATTTGGGAAGTTTTAAGCAGAATTTAGTAAGCACAGAGGGAAGTAACCTTGTAATAAAATAAATAGTATTTAATAAAAAATTTCTAAAAGTAAATTTAATTTACGCTTTCCAGGGTACTTAGTTTAAAACTTAAAACTTGTCTGGCGTAAATTTCCTACTTTTCTACACATTCTAACTTAGAAGTTAATTGCTAACATTCTTTATGTAATTAAGTTAATACTAAGGTTAAATTCTTTTCATATCTGCTGTTAGTTTAGCACATTTTCTTGTTTCGAATTCTGAATATTAATTTATTTTCCTTCACGTTTTTTAGTATTCTGAATTGATTTAGAATATGGCAAACAAAGGAACAAGCAAATTAACATTAGAGTTCGAAAGCGGAGAAATTGCGTAACTGACCGCCTTTTAAAAGAAAAATTACGATACAATAAAAGGATGAAATCCGGTTAATTAAATTCTTCTTTATAGTTTAAATACTAAGCAACTTGAGCCGAAGCAGAAATAGATATATTTAAAAAGTAAATAAATTAATAAGAAAAGATAAATAAGATAAATGCAAAAATGAATTAAAATATTAAAGCCATGTCGTGTTTTTTACTTCGAATTATCTGAAAACAATCAACTTTTAGATAATCCTTTTCTAAAAACTTAACAATATAAAAAAACATAATGCGTTCAACTTATGCACATTCTAGTTATATACAGATAGTAGATTAAGTTTATATTAGGTTAAAATATGGTAAATAACACAACTCTCATCCAGTATCAGTTATGCTGTTTAGGCATCTATTAAATAAGTCTATTTAGACTTATTTATTAAATAAGTCTAAATATATTTACTTAATAAATACCTTAACAGCATAATGTTGTTATTTCATTTATCTTAGGCTTTATATCAATACATGTGACTTAACAAAGTAAATGTTATTTTAACATAGAGAGAATAAATAGAGAACCATTTTAGTTACAGAATTGCTTTTCCGCATGGGGGTTGGATATTCTAGAAAGAAGCCCGTTTAATTATTTTCTCAAATATATTATCCGCATTGCTAGAATTATTAAGCACACAAAATATTTTTCCTGTGCGAAATAAGTTAAAATCGGAGGAAGTACATATTTTATTGAAAATAACATCATAGTAATTTTCCTCGCCTATGGTAGCTTTCTTACTATTAGTTCCTTTTTCATGGAAGGGACTTTTCCATTTCTGTTTATGGAAAGTCGAACCGGTTAGAATGCATTCGTTATAGATTCTGAATATCATTTGCATATCTTAAAATAATATAGCTTGTAAAGATAAAAAAAGGAAAGAAAGAAGATAGATTGCATGAATACCTCGTATTTTCCTTCATCAGCATACAGCCTTCCTAAGTTGAAAAGAGCCGATATGCGAGTACTTTCGTGCATTTTGGGATCTTTAAGACCAGCACTGTCTAATTCTGCACAGTGTCTATAAACCTGAAATGAAGAAATAACTTTAATTCAGAAATATCATATCGTGCAGAAATATATCAAATCTGAGGTCATTCACTACATTTTATTAGAATAATTATTAAAGTATTTACAAGTTAGTTTCTGCTGCTTTGCTGGCCAGGAATTCAGTTTATGAATAATTTTTAATTTAAGGAAAATTTTCCCTGCTTCACGGCGTGCCTTAGTGTTGTATGTGGAAACATACCCCACCAACATCAGAAGGTTCGAAGTTAGAATCCCGGCGAGAACATCGTAGAAATACCATGCGTCCGTGATTCAAATAATTATGACTCTCTGCCCCCGGAATAAAATGCGTTGAAAGTTAACTCTTCACCAGTTGATTTTGGCAGGAGGTTCTCTTCCTCCCCAATTGCCCTTATAGTGGAGAAGAATATAAGGAATTTTCTCCTTCCCCGCCACGTGTTTTTTTTGGGGGGGGGCGTAGTTGTTAGCATATATAGTGAGCAACTGGAAGACTCGAGTGCGAATCCGGTGAGCGCATTGCTGATTTTTCATGTTCCTACTCCGATAAATACCTAATCGCTCTAAAAGCTGAAATAGCTTAAATTTAAAATCTTTTCGGTAAACTTAAAAGATCGAAATAGGTTATCTCGTTTTGTTGAATTTAATTTGAAGTTGGTGGGAATTCTCTCATCCCATACTATCTGAAGAATCTTAAACATCTCTTTCATTCCTAATATACCTCATGCTTCTTTTAATCCTTTGACAAGCAAAAGAGAAATATAAGTGACGTACACAGTTTATAGAAAAATGTATGCAAACAAGGTTAAAGAATCCTGTCATTGATATTTTAGAATAATTATTTAACCATTCGATGGTTGATTAAGCAATTCTTTCTTCCCAAATACGCGCAATATCTGCAAGCGTAAATTTGTAATGTCAGCTTTTTCATTTCTGCCCCACTGCGGTGCAAAACTATAATGCAAGCTGAGCGCGTTGATGATCATCCAAAATCTTAAATACCGTGCTATATACATTAGTATCATTTAGGTCTCTTCTGATCCAGTCAGCAGAACGTAGGACAAATTACCAGTGTATAGTGGTCTAAACATGTTTATCTTCCATTATGTAACATTCTGATCTTGGAACAAAAGTAGAAAGTACCTACATTATAAATATATTTATTATTTTACGAATTTCCAGTTTCAGTATCTGTGTTGTGATCGCTGCAACCTACGAGGTCAAATGTTTTGTCCTTCTTAAATGACAAATCTTAATCAGTTTCAGCTTCTATTTAAGAGTTGCCCAATCTTTCCAATTTTGTTTTGGCCTCAGTAAGAAAGCAGTAGTATCAGAAAAAAAAAAATTAATAAGTAATAAAAATACCATTTTAAAATACATTCTTGAACAAGATAATTGTAACAGAAATTAAAATTTACTTCGATTTAAAAAAACAGTGGTCAGTCTATAAGGTATTTCTCCTTCATTCTTGGCGTGCCTTCGTGGTGTGGTGGTCTGCACGCTGGGCTTGTATTCCAGAAGTCCGTGGTTCGATTCCCGGCGAAGGCGACTAGCCATTTCTTATCTTGCCTGCTTCCAAAATACCTAAAGTCGCTACAGTGGCGCCCGAACTGAAAAGATGTTGAATGATGATTTCTCCCCACCCAGGATTTGGTGATTGGGTACTTTTAAAACCTCAGTCGCCCTTTAAAAGGGGGAGTATATAATGTATTTCTCCTACCTTCTTGGCGTGCCTTCGTGGTGTAGTAGTCTGCACACCACGCTGGGCCGGTATTCTAGAAGTCCGTGGTTCGATTCCCGGCGAAGGCGATTGCTCATTTTTCATCTTGCCTGCTTCCAAAAAATACGTAATGTCTCTACAAGTCTTAATTGAAAGATAATATCGACGTATTGTGATTACTGTGTGAAGAGACCTAAGTGGTAAATTTTATATTACCTTTTACAAGGACACCTGTGGGTTCACAAGTAACTCGTATTATTATTATTACTGATACTATTATTACTACTACTGCTATTATTATTATTACTATTACAATTATCATTATTATTACTATTATTACTTAACAAGAAACAAGCAATAGTGGCAGTTATTTCAAGAAAAGTGTAATAAGGTTAGAAAGGAGTGTAAATCGATCAGTAGACATCTATGAATTTAATTTTATATATATATATGTTACCGTGAAAGACTGAAATTGCAGAATGTCGACTTTCACCGGAGAATATCAACATTCACCAAATACGTCGGTGAAAGACCGAATATTTCACTACATTCTTGTATATTCGGACCCTCACCGGTGTATGTCGACAATCACATATATGCTCTGGTGAAAGTCGAAAAGAGAGGTCATAAAGTGCCATAATAGTTTAAGTTGTTGCAATAAATAAGATTTGAATGACATAATTTAGTAAGTTTTTTATTACTGTTATTTTATTTTCTCATTTAGAACGTAATGTATAATTAAGTAAGTTTTTAACTTCTATTATTTTCCTTTCTCATTTTGAATGTATTGTGCGTTTTAGGTTCTCATGTTCTTAAGTTCTTATTTCAAGTCTCAAGTGCGTTTATTCGCGACTGAATTACGGAGAAGAAAATATAATATCGTTATATGTTCAACATTCACCATTAGTACATGGTGAATGTAGACATTGACCGGTGTAAGTCAGAAATAAGAGTATTTGGAAAATATTTCGGACATACACCAAGAGACTATGTGAATGTTGACATTCACCGGTGAAACTCGACATTCTCCAGATTTCGGTGTTTCACCGTAACATATAAATATATAATGATAGTAAAGTGAAAATTCCCTAAAATGACCATCCTCGCCTGCATATGATTTTGGATGTTATGTAATAATGGTTGCTTCAGAGATGTGGTTTTCAGTACCGATGCTTTTTTTTGGGGGGGGGGGGTTGCCATCTACGAAACGCTGGCATTTTCAGAAGTAGCTAACTATGAGAGATGTATTTGTAGTCAATGCATCGGAGAGTTCTTATTATTTATTTCGGGAGTTTTCTTCTTATATTATTAGTTTGCTTATGACCATCAGTTATTCTTCTGCATTTCCTTGGCATCTACCCATTTGCAGTTTAGTAAAGCATTCAAGCATAAATTCATCAGACACTAATACTGAAGTAATATTCAAATAGGGTTTCTGAGTATTATGTCTTACTGTTAAAGAACGTTTACCATAACTGCAAAATATTCCAATTTTTGATAATAAAATCAATATGACACACCATTTAGAGAACATCACATCCAGCACATCAATTTCTTGTCTCTAAAACGGAACTGTTTAAAGAATATGCTGCTCAGACTCATTCCAAAAGAAGAGCACATTTTTGCGCGACATTCAATAATACGAAGTAATCCATTATGCAAAGAAGCGCATAACTCACATAACGCCGGTGTTGCTACAAACTGAATGTCCCTACGGACATTTTACTTTAGAAGAAACACTTTCGCAAATATATGCGGAAGAAATGTTTATTGTGCGCTTAGAATTCACAGCAATGACCCTGTTCCTCAAGCTGTGTAACTGTTTTTGTCCGCGAGTAGACATTATGTGCGCCATTTGCTCGATAAAATTGTTTTCTCAAACAGATATGAGCAAATATTTTTTTTTTTGAAATTTTGCTTTTTGATTTAGAAATGATGTAAAAAACGATGCCCATTTTTTCGCATTCAGTCAGTCAGAATCTAAAAATGACGTATCACTATTTTAAAACGTAAATTTCGAAATATATTTAATATAAGGATAGGTATAAGATCAAAGATTAAAATTAATTTCTGATGATAGCAATAAATTTTATCGTTAATTCTGTATGCAGAAAATCGTCTTAAAATAAATAGAAATTAAGAGTGCGTTTTTCTTTTCTTTTCTTTTTCTTTTTTTTTTTTTTTTTTTAAATTTTGTTTTTCCTTTCTATCCATCTTTTTCTTTTTCCTTTCCGTTTTCTCCTTTTTCTTTTTTTTTTTAATTAAAAGAGGAAATTAAAATTGTAGAATTATTTCGAGATCACAGATTATAATAAATTCATTTATACAAACTTCATAATAAAGAGTCATGCAAAATTCGTAAAATCCGTTAAATAACCGGTTCTCAAGATCTTTCGTGTACCCCTTAACAAGATTTTAGAATTAGGGGGTACTCCCTGAAATTCTCTTTCAGAATCTATGATCTTCTCACTCCCCTCCAACAGTCCCACAACTTATGTTACTAGCATTATTTTAATGCCATAAAATTAACAGTTTGTAATGAATAAGATTAGAAAGGCATAATCAAAGAAAGACTGATTCGTGCATTGTTTATTTCGAGTAAACAAAGTGATAACACCTAAATTTTAATTTTTAAAAAATGAAGATTTCGAACATGTCTCCAAACATACATTAAACAGCATCTTTAACGCAAAAAGCTAGCGACCTTTCTATAGTACGCTTTAATCTCAGTTCATTGCCTATGTTGACAAGTACAAATGAAAAGATTTTACATTAGGCCATTCTAGTATTCATGAAAAAATTTTTATTCCTCTTTTATTTCGTTTGTAACAGGGTTGTCTGTTTTCTAAATAACCCAACAGTAGAGAAAGATTTATCCTTCGATTTGATTAAACTTCCTCACGACTAACTAAAGGCTGAGAGGTAAAGTCGTTGTCATTGGTAGTTTTACCCGGCCTTGTTCTGGCGAAAGGGCTGGCTACATGAGGGATTTTGTGGTTTTCTCCCTACGTAACCTGAACAGGAACCAGTTGTTTTAGAATGTCCTCATATTTGTAAAATAACTCTCAACTGTTTTGTCATCATCTAAATAATACCAATCTTTATATAAAATAATACCAATCTTTTTCTGCCTTAGTAACGAATAAAGTCCGATATGCGTCTGAGGGAGCCTTATGTTATAGAATATAACTGAATGAGAGCAAGACGTTGTATTATCAAGGTTATTTGTTTGATTCTACTTGATTAGTTTCAAGCAATTAATTACTGAAACACTTTATTACAAAATTATTGGTTTTATACATAAATGCCTCGCTCGTGTTAAGATACCAGATAGTAGCTAAAGTTATAGCATTTAATTCATCTAATAATTTGTCCAACAATAAAGGAGAATAATTTTCTTTAATTATGTTATATACATCAGCTACTCCATTTAAAGTCATTAATAAATTAATACTCAATCAGCTTTCGAGTATTTCCTCATCCACTTGCTAAATACCAAACACATAATTTGGTTCTCAGTCGTCCACAAACTAGATGCGTTTGTGTTATCAAATCAGAGTCTGGAAACTTCGATAGATTTTGTTCTTCCTTCTAAGAAACCTGGCAGTAAGGAAAGTATACCCAGATGTTCAAGGGTTGATTACGCTTACCCCTTCGAGTTCCAGTTACTATTTGTGTATTTATTCTCATTAAAAATATGTAAAAGGGAAAGTGGCAATGGCGCAACAATGGCGAAATGATCCTGCTCACCGGTTATTTTTTACGCACCATCTTTATTTTTATATGATTAAAGAAGGTAAAAAATATTAATATTCATTAGCAATATGATTATGTATTACATCCGACGCCAACACATATATTTTAAAATTTTTGTATTCAGAATTAATAATTTATAATTTTCCAGCTGAAAATCTAACACAGATTTTCAATAATAAAGGAAATCTAATTGAAAGTATACAGCTGCAAGCTCTGTCTGATTTAAATTATCAAGCGAATGAAGTGATTATCAAGTGAATCAAGTGAACTGTTTCATACTGAAGTATGAAATAGTTCACTTGATTTAAAAACAATACAGTACAAGCTGTCATTTTAAGCACACTGAAATAGTTCAAAATAGGACTTAAATTCAACCGCTGCAACCTAGCTCCTGTATCTCGAATTTTTAATTGCAGCCAAAGCCCGCTGCAGCCTTAAATAAAACAAGCCTCAGTACTTTATTATATAACTGAATGACAATATGAACAGGGAATTCGGTTCTTAATATAGTATTTCTTTTAGCAGTTAGTAAAACTGACATTTATGTTAGTTGCTCAGTACGTCGTTTTTGCTCGGAACAGCAAAATACGAGGAAAACTGAGTTCTTGAGGAACAAATATTCCATTACGAAATGCTGTCTCTTCAGAAGGAGGAACATTTATGAACTCTGCTCATTTCATCGACAAGGCCTTAAACGAATTGGAAGCCAAAATAAAGAAGATTATTTTATCTGACCGCAAGGAATACTGTTCAAATAACTTCCGTTTCAGCCTTGTTGTGCCAAGCTTTGTTTATCATTCATTGTGTTACATTACATTTTTTTTTTTTTTTTTTTTCCATTTCAATTTTTGGATGCATTAGTTTATATAAATTTATTTTTCTACTAATCATAATTTATTTAGAAATATATTTTTTATATTTTATTTAATTATTTATTTATTGTTTTATTTATTTATTCTTCGCCGTACTTGAGGCATTCCATAGGCTCCGGAAGTTCTAATTTTAGAAATTAGCGATTACACAGGCACGGAATATCATTTACTAACCTAAAAACGAAACGACTGATAAAAATAAGGAAAGCGATTCTTCAGAACTTCTTTCTTATCTTGACTCTTCCTATAAGAATAAGTAAGCAGCCTTCGTATTCAATATTTATCACATATGCATCTTATTCTAAAGATATTATTTTCTAACTGTTATTTTTACTCTACTAAATTTTGTTTACATAATCTAATATTAGACTTTCACTTCAGCAGAAATCAATATTTAAAATTCTTTCCTTTCCCTTCCACTAACAATTTCCTCTCTTTTCTAATTTGAAATTAAGCTGCGAAAACAAAGAATATGAAATATTAATTTCGAATGGTATTTCTAGAACTATTTTAATAATGTTGTCTGTATTTTCAACATTTGTATGATAAGCAATGTTTGATTTGATTGATAAGCAAACTATGTATATGATAAGTATCGTTGCTACTCTACATGGTATGGCGGCTAGCGGAGATTTGAATTGAATATTTGTGTCTATATTTTCAGTACTTGGTTGAAATGAAAATATAATATCATACGCATATTCTTTTACGCACGAATTTTGAACTCAGATATCAGAATATTATTAATTAATATACATTGCAAGATATGTCTGCTATCATTACCCCCACTACTCTAAAAGGTATGGCTGAGATTACAAAGCCGAAATAATGTAATAATATAAGTGTACATTCGAAGTTTTTTTCATATTCTTTTGGGTCGTGAATCGTTTATCATTGAAGACACATATTTTCACAAACTGTCATTCCTTTAGAATCGACGAATTCTCAGCTAAAATGGAGCTATTTAAATTTCGCTTCAAAACCTCCCAGAGGTATAAATTTCACATTACGTTGTTTATAAAACTATTATAATTACTTACCTTTTTACAGCATTCACAGAGATTCTTTGACAAATTAACAGATAATAAAACCGAAAGTAAACAATAATATAGTTTTTAATTCAGTCATTTACAAAATCCGTTCTTTAATTTAAAAACAAAGTATTTTAATGCTTCAGAAAAACGTTTCTAAACCAATCGGGTTTTCAGTTGTAAATTTCCTCACAAGTTCACTATACTCACCTCTGCAGCTTCTTCTTTTCTTCCCAGAACTCCAAGTACCAGACCCATGTTCAAATGTGCCACTAAAATGAAACATACATTTATAGCTGAAATGTGCCATATCGGTGTATAATAAAATGATTAGTGAAATTCTGCATGTTAAACTTCTATTAAATTTTTAAACTGCGGTTCAGTGGCCTGTTTTTTTAAATTTTTTAACAGAAGAAATCATTTTCATTTAAAAAGGTTTGAGTGGCTAGCTAATAATTAATATTAATTACGCTATTCAGTAATATGTTTCTAGCTCAAACAAGGGCACGTACATTATTTTTAACTAGACATATATCGCAACATCACTGAGTTACATGTCTGTAGTATATGTAGCTGATTTTGGTGAACCACGATACCATAACTGAACTACAAACTGAAAGATGGGTCTAAGTTAAATAATAACTTCTAACATCTTTCTTAAAATTATCATGTGAATGTGGAACGCATCTTTGGTGGATACTTAGTAAATTTTTAATTATTAAGTATTGATGTGCAGGTTATCTATTCTTTTATAAATCGATAAACAGCAAAATGAAGATAAAAATTACATGCAGAATTTCTAGTCATCTGTAAAGTTAAAGCTCCAAGTATGTTTGTGGCACTGTATTATTTCTTCAGAAAATACCTACCTTTCTGTAATCCATTACTATACTCAGACCAGTATTTCACTTAATTTTACTGAGATAAAGACTTTTTTAATGTATATTTCAATGCTCAATTATGTAAATTCAGAATTTTTAATGGAAGTATAATTTTTCCCCCTAAGCGAGAAGGAAAAACAGGAACAATTATTTTATTAAAATGCTTAGATTTATTTTAATAAATATCCATGTTTATTAATGAGTAATTCTAAATGCAACCTTACTTTGAAAAACAAATATGGTTTCAGGCACGAAAATGTGTTAAAAATATTTTGAAGGAATTAATATGCTTAACATTATTCAAATATATCAGTGGAGTATCATCATAGGAGAAGCTAATACTCTCAATAATTTAAATCTCCGCATAAAAATTAATTACTGATTCAGCTTAGAGATAAGCAAAATACTGGTCTCTTGTGATATTTTGTCCATCAGCTAAAACTACTGGATGCTAAGGCAAGACATGCATTTCTTTTAATGATTACATTCTAATTTATCAGTCTCTTTGTATGAAAACAAAGGTAATACAAGGCTCCACTTATGAGTGGGTAAAGTAAATTCAAATTAAACCTCCATGTAATAAATCTGCTTTTAAATCCAGTTCGAATTTCAAAATCTATATACTTAGCTGTGCCACAAACCAAATTTGGAGCAATAACCAAAGATATAACAAGTAGTTTGAATTCAGGTGAAAGAAATTAATAATTTTACATCTAGAGAAAAATGCCTAGTAAAATATTAAATAGATTTAAACGCTGAAAGCTTTCCTGATTCATAGGCCCACCAGCAGCCAAGCGGTAAAGTCGCTGAACACTGGTAGTTCGGTCCGAGGTTCAAATCCCGCGAACGGGCTGGCTGCATGGGCGTTTTCGTGGTTTTCCCCACGTGTATAGGAGCCAGTAACCCTTAGAAAGTCCTCCACGAAGGCATCCCTCCCCTGAGGCAGATAGCCCTAGTGTGCTTTGCCATAAATAAATACACCATTCCTGGTTCATAAAAATAATGTCACATAATAAGTTAATAAAGAGGCTCTGTCTATATAATAGTCAAAATTTAAACTCCGTCCGAAACCTCTGCAACAGTCATTTCGCGGTTGATTTGTATCTTCACAAAATGTATTAATAATTAATTTTTCTTGGATTTATTTCCCTTATTCTTGTAACATATTAAAATTTTAAAAAATATAGTATCTGATTAGAAAATCCAGGTAGTCTTTTTATCCCCACATGTTTTGCGTGGAGTCTTAGTTACCATGTTTTCATACATAAACGATTTATTCCAAATATCAACTTACCTCTTTTAGATCAAAAAGCAATTATAAAGCTACATCGAAATAATTTTTTCTTTGCGGTTTAGATTCCAAAATGACAGTTGCTTGAAATATATTGTTGACTGATTAATCATATTCTTATTTGTTGAATGTTCAATGCTTTTACGATTCATCATTTGTTATAAATAAAGCAGAATATAAAAAATTTAAATCTTAAAGCTCCCATTTCTTTATTCAGCGGCAAACTGTTGCACTCTTTGTGTTTATCCTTTTGCGGCACTGTGTGCCCGGCTTGGGCACACCTAAAAATTTCTTTCTGTACGCACAGAAAAATTGAATGAAAAAGGATTTGAAGGTTACTATAGGTTACTCTGAACCTTCTTTGTTTATAGATGGCAGCTCAACACAAACCAGTCCTTGTATTTTAGCCATGTTTAGTTTCTTAAGACCCTCATTTTTCAAAGAAATCTTCCAGATTTCTTTTAGGGTATAAAAGGAATTGTTTGAAAATGAAATTTCTATGTTATTTTTTGGCTGTATTCTAATCTCCTTATTCTATATTAGTTTTAAATTTTTAAATTGAAATCTTGTTTAAAATCGAACGGCGAACCGAGGTGTTCCCAGACTGGGCTCACCGCGAGCCTAGGTCACTGAGAGGCAGCTGTATCTGTGTTTCTCTACAACTCATCGGTGAGCTCATTAACATAGAAAGTTGGGTCCACATCTGTGTTTTTCTTTCTTCTTCCCCCCTTTTTTTTTTTGGAGGGGAGGTTTGGTTATTAAATAAGAAATTTGTTGGTGTGATTTTCTGCAGGTCCGAGATAATTTTATCAGTTAGCTGTTTGGTAGAGCAGTTCTCTTTTTCTCTTCCGCTTTGGTTCAAAGAAGTTTTCTTAGCGCTACATTTAATAGGTTTGAGTTGTAGGCATTTATATTTTCATTTTATAGTTTGCAATTTCAAGTTGTAGATATAATATTAGTTTATATTTTTTGGATTTTTAATTATTTTTCAAACGGATGAAAGTGCTACACGAATTGCTTTCAGATAGTGAATCTGGTACGGATCCCAGCATATGTGCAAAACAGGCAATATTGGGTTGTGCGTTTTTAAAGGTGGTGTCACATTCTTCGTAAAGTACCACGATGAAAGAAATAGACTAAAGTGTAAAGATAAAATGTAAATAATGTAAATATCATATACCTAAGTTACGTTTTTCCATTCATAAGCATGTAATCATCATATAACAAAAAATGAGCTTTTTAGGGCGGTGTAGAGTAGCAGATCTCCCCGTGGCACACCCTAGGTAATACTAAATATTCTATGGTATTCAGAATCTAGGGTTTTTTAATCGTAGACAAAATCTCTTACTCTTTTACGCGCTTCCCAGCAATGCTCGTTTTAGCACTCTTTTCGAAGCTCTATTCAATCAGTGTGCCCGCTTCGGGCACACCCACAGAATTAAAACGACAAGTGCTATCTTTACAAAATTTTACTTCTGTACTCCTCTAGGCCTAATTAAACTGCCTACCTTTTTTCTATCGAAATTCCAACTTTAAAAGGTAGTGTGCCGGAAAGGGTTAAAGTCTTACAACTTCATATTTCATTGTTTAGCATCAACTTTAGTAAACACATTCAAAGTTTTTCAGATTCCATTTCCCTGTTCAGCGTTCAGTTCTTTCTATCTAGAATGCCCTCGTATTCGGTATGGTGGCTAGCGGTACCGGCTGTCATATCGTTTGCCATGGGATCGAATCTCGGAGAAGGCATGGTGTTTGCACCTGCCTTCCACCCTTCTGACGGGTGTAATATCGGTGTGCCTCGAAGATGAAACTGATAAATTAAGGATGAGTTCTGTCATTTCCGACCAATGTTTGAAGAGCATTGGTGTCCGGTCGTTTTGTAAAATAAAAAGGTTTTACAATGAGGTACTTATAATTTATTTATATTTTCTATTTTCATTTACTTATTTATTCTTGCTTCACTTTACATTATTCGTTTTCTACGTGTATTTACTTGCTTCGTTTCTGCAGAACTGCTTTGAATTCATTATCTCTTTTACGACTGCTTTTTTCTTGTCTATTGGTGTCAGTTCCACTGTAATACTTTAATAATATTTGCACTGATTAATTTGTATATTAATAATTAAATTTTTTTGTTACTAGTCACTTTTACTTTCGTAACTAGACAGCTCTTTCAGCTGTGAATTGCTTGAGTAACTTCTCCTGCCCCGAAGGAAAATCTTTGGTCATATGATTCTACTTTTTTTTTCTTATTTACTTAGGGATATATTTATATTTGATCTCACAATTTAGCATTTTCATTTTTTTTTTTATTTTTTCCATAGATCTAGCTCTTACTTATTTATAACATTATAGAAAATTGCTCGGCCTCCTCATCTTTATACATACATTAAATAATAATATTTTAAAGTTGTTTGCGATAAATACTATGCTTTGTGTGTGCACTTTTGATGTAGTTGTTAATACCTACAGTTAGGAACCGAAAGATCCATGATTCGATTCCAGGCAAGGGTATAGTTATTTTTAACGTTTCTCTCACGGTTAAGCCTAATAGTATTTATATACTTACATATGCCTCCTCCTTTTTCAATCTATATTAAATCTACATAATGTAAAAGCAAATGTTTTCCATTTGAAGTGCTTAAGAAACTCTTATAGCTTTCTCTTGCAACAAAGTTCAGTAGGACAATTTCTTTTTTTAAACCATGTTTTGCAGTTTGCCTGGGGCTTAGCAATGAAGCAGTAACTGTCTAGTCATCAGGCTGAGATGGATAATATGGCTAATCAAAGCAGGATGATACCTCTTAAATTATTAGTTTCATGTTGGTTAATATAGTTTATGCTTTGACATTTAGAGGAATTTATTAGGTTATCACGTAATTCCGCTTGTACGGTTCCTCTATTATTATTATTATTCTCCGCCAATAATTCTGCTTTATCAGCTTCCAGCAGATGGCGCTAAAGGATTTTAATAATCCCGAACGACAAAAGAAATGCTGGACCTTCTCTTGAGGGGGACATAACGAAAGAATAATGGTCATAAAAACAAGAAATATTTTGCTCCTAAAGTATCTAAATTGTAGAGTGAAGACAGATACAAATCCTGGATGCTAGAAAAAGCGCAAATGATTCCATTAGGAGTGTAATTAGAATATTCTTCATTTTTTAGTAGGTTTTTTTTCCTGTTTTAGAGCGCTTTAGCTCACGAGCTGCAAAGAATAAAAAATGAGGGAAGCATCGCTTTCAAAAATTTATGTCTTTTTCAATAATTTCAGCTTCTTGTTGTAGTATCGAATTGTATATTTTGGATATAAAATAATTATACTATTTTAATACAATCTTTTAAACTTTCAAATAGAGGGAAATGAAATTCACTGCTCTATTATAAATCACTTTATGTTCAGTCAAAATAGTACGATTTTTACATTCAGTGCTCTAGACATTAATTATATCACTCACAATTATGCATTATTTTTAAAACAAGTAATTATTTCCTCCTCCTTCTCTCCCTTCTGAAGGTTATTGATGTAATTTAATTCATTTTATTGTACCATTGTTTTAATTTTAAAATTAATAAACCTTAAAATAAAATTAGTTTATCTATGTTTAGATTTCTTTATCTTAAAAAAGAGTAATAAAATTTGTATATCTATGTTTAAGCTTGTTTATCTTCAAAAAACAGTGGGGTGGGGTGTTATTCATATTTCAAATGTAAGCAATCTTGCATATAATGTAAAGTTAATGAAAACTTTAAATTTTAAATTTTTCTATATATTATAATAGATTATTCAGGATAAAACTTCAGTAGCACTTATTTATTAAAACATCAGTTTAAATATTTCTAAATATACTGCTTTAAATATGCAAAAGATAAATGATAAAACCTATCAAAAATTACAAATTAAATTATCAGAGCGCTCTTTCCTCATTTAAAAAAGAATTCTTTATACATAGTTCTGTAATAGATGAGGAACATTATATATATATAATGTTCCTCATCTATTATATATATATATATATATATATAAACTATATACGAACTACTTTATTAAAAATAACTGAAAGTGAACTTACTCGCTAGACGCGGTCTGAACTGTATGGCTAGTTTATAACTAAACAGTGCTTCTTCATATCGACCTTGTTCTTGAAGTAGTATCCCCCTAAAATGAATGAAATATTTTTTAAAAAGCGTGTTACAAGTTTTATGAAAACATAATATTTCCAGAACTTCGAAGTTAAGTCAGAAATTCTCAATTCAGGGTTCTCAGAATTACAAACTCCCAAATAACTTGAAAATCTGACCTATTAGCGAAACAATTACATATGCTTGGATACAAATGTTTGAGAATTGAATACGGTATATATGTTAGTATATTAGAACACTATAGGAATCTAAAATTAAAAGTAAGATTCTTTTCCCCAAACCATACTTCTGGTCGCTGCAAAATTGTTTGAAACTCATCTGCAATTCCGTTCTTTGAGATTCAGTTAAAAAAAATTTGCTTTTCCAGCTTCTTAGTGATACTGCAAAGCGAAGGCAAATACATTGGTTTTAAAAAAATAAGGGAAAACCAGAAATATAACAATAAATCATTCAAAAAGGAGCCCGTCCGTATTAAATATGTCGTCAAATAAGAATTGCTGAATAACACTGCAGTATGCAAATTAGTGGTGCTGGAATCGAATTACGTCATCTGCGATGAGCATAAAATTGCATGTTTCAGAGCAAGTTTGGAAAATTCGCTGTGATACTGAGATAAGAAATCTGGGATAGCCAATTTATAACAATGACCTCCAGGCACCATTTGCCCCAAGAACTGCGATGGAGAGCTATTGGAAGACTAGTGGCAAGACAAAATCAGATAGAAATAGCCAGATGGCTAAATGCGAGTCCTTCTGTGGTTTATAAACTTAAGCAACAATTTCTAACCACAGATTCGGCGGCATCCAGGAGGTTCAGCCACGGATAGTCAAACGCTACGAAGAGTACTGATGAGCGATGTTTGTTGTTATGCGCACGAAGGAATAGAACCTCAACTCCGACTCGACTCGGATCATCCTTTTCTGCAGGGTCAACACTGGAAGGTTGGTGTCAACGTCAACCTTGCATAGAAGACTTCATGAAGGTGGTATGTACGCGAGGCGACTAGTCAGTTGCGTGCCACTCACTTCACGTTATAGAAGGGAATGTTTGAGGTGGGCATATCAACATGTCCGCTAGACAACTGTTCAGTGGAGAGCTATCCTGTTTATGGATGAGTCTAGGTTTAGCCTCCAAAGTGATAGTAGGTGTTCTTTGATTTGGAAAGGACATGAAACCCGTTATCATCTGTCAAACATCCGTGATAGAGATGCATGCCCAAGAGGCAGTGTCTGTGTTTGGGATGGTATCTCTTTGGGTGGACGCACAGATCTCCATGTCTTTTCATGAATGATTAGGCCTATAGAAATGACATCTTGATACTTATGTGCAACCCTATGCCGGGGTAATAGGTGACAATTTTCTGATACAGGACCACAATGCTAGACTGAACAGTGCTCGCATTGTTGATGATTATCTTCAAAAGCAAACAATTCAGTGCATGGAACAGCCAGTTCGATCACCGGACCCGAATCTAATCGAACATGTTTGGGGGCTTTAGGATGACGTATAGGTGCTCCCAGTCGTCCTATTTAGGCCCTTGACACGCTTGCAACTACTTTACAAAACCAATGGCTCTCACTTCCTACGGAACTGATAGACTTCATAACTGGCATCATCGCAGATCGCTGTATGTGTTGTTTTGCGTCTAGCGGATGTCATACTCGATACTGAAGGTAATGTTTCTATACCAAACAAACTGACTCATCTGGTTCGTTCATTAAATGCATATGTTAACTTCTATAGCATCATAACTCTTCGGTAGTTTCTTTCACGTTATTTTGTACTATACTATGTGTTTTATATTGTGGGTCAGTTTCATTAAATTTTACAAGTAACATTTTGAATAACAGTCACTTTTGTAATTGTTCCTTAATTTATGATAACCAGTGTATTAGAGTGTATGTGAAGGGGCTGTTTAGGCTGCAATTCTCAAAATAACAAATCGGCGAAATAAAACATTTGTGATTCAGCCATTATGCTTTTGGAGTTGGGGTAGTTGTCGGCAGCTATTATGATATCACCTGCCATTTCCATATATACAGCCTCTTCTTCCATCAAGATGCATTAGAAAATGTATTGACAAGTTCGGTTCATGTTGAGTATCCGTACTATTATAAGTTGACATTTGGTTCCGGATATTATAACAAAAACAGTTAGTTTCTAGATTGTCTGCTGTTTGTTGTAACAGCAACCTTTCCTCTGGAACTATAAAAAAGCTCATGGTAATTTAAGACTTTCAGAGTCGCCCAACCTGTAGTGGTTAGTTACTCTAACTGCTGTACCGAAGGGTCGGGGTTCGAGTTTTGGAGAAAGCGCAGATGCTTGTAAATGTATAGTGTCTGTGTGACATGGGGACACTCTAAATTTGCGGCCACCGGAAGGCTGGTGTCAAAGTCAACTGTGCATAGAAGACTTCATGAAGGTAGCATGTACTAAAGGCGACTTGCCAGTTGCCACTCACTTAACGTCATAGAAGTCCTCTTGAGTGCTTGAAGTAGGAAAAAAGGTATGGGAGACTCTCGAACCCGTCTCGCAGGAATGCTCTCCATCAAAATTGGGGGGGGAGAATGAGCGAAGTCGTGCTGTCACCTATATGGTGCTCAAGGCTTTTGCCAACTACAGGCGCAAACTTGCAATCCTTGCCACGATGTATTTTATGGGCTTGTTCTGATGTCAGTGTCATACAAGTCACAACAACACAACAGTCTTTCAGATGAGATAGATAGCATCGTAAATTCGTTTCAATATTTCTTGGGTTAGATATTTGTGAAAGCATAAACGGAAATTAAAGCTCACGTTCGTCTCAACGAACGTACTTCTCACACTCGCCATTTAAAAATCCCTCAGCTCAGAGTTCTGAGATATAAGTAGGTCTCATGAGATGTAACTGAATGAAAATGCTGAAGCCCTAATCCTGTGGCTATGCTGCATATATACACGTTCTCTAAGCATTCAAGTCTCCAAACTTTTGCATCCTGCTATGTAGTAAGCGTTTTAGGTAACAGCAAATTAGATAATAAAGCAAAATTTTTATTTTTTAATGCCAGAAAAAAAAAAGATAAAAAAACATAAATAAATAGGAACTTACAAATTGTATCTAACATCAGCCATGTTAGCACGGTAGCTGAGTGCTTTCTTATAAGCCCATTCTGCCTCTTCTTTCTGACCTCTGCTACTCAAGATGTTCGCTAAATTTCCGTAAGCTAGAGGGAAGAAAAGGGAAATGCAAATATTGTCAGAAACTTATACATACTTAACGATAATAAATACAGAACATTATGAAAATACATGACTCTTCAGAGGTAAAAAATTAGCTCGAAAAACATGACATTTTACGATATATCATAAAAATGATCTAATTCTATTCACTTAATAGAAAAGATTGACTTCATTTCATTTATAGTTGTACAGCCGTAACATTTCATATTCTAGGGCTAGAAGTTTGGAACATATGGATTAATTTTATACTATCACATTTCTTTACAGTTTACCAGTTAGATTCTAATGAAAGTATGGATACTCAGTAAATCAAAATGCGTAAGTTACAGTATTAGCAGTTGTGAAAATACAAAATAATTATAAGTTACAATCGTACTTTTTCACGGCCTATATTCTCAAACTGCAACAGCAGGATAAAGTTATTTACAAAATATGAAAGTGCACTTAAAAATTTATATTACCTACACGTTTTAATAATACAGAATGCTAAATAACACCTATACAGTCATTTTTCCACTTTTTATGACGGTAGTAATTACAAACAGTTTCCTTCAAGTGTTCTCGAGTACTTATGAGGTAACGGCTTAGATTACACCAAATTGTCTGAGTTACAGGTTATCAAAAAATATTCACCGAGATCTGCTGTCCTTGAAAAATATTAGAAGCAATAAAATGAGAAGCTTAATATAAGCTGAATATGGAGGCTATGATATTGCTCTAGTATATCTAGTGCAAGTTTGAGTTTTTGACCAAGAACTTCGATATTTCAGAGGGGTTGCAATTGACAGAGAATTTTACTTTAATATTATTGGCCAAGCTTTAAAACTTTTCCTTTCGACACAAGAAAACAAACAAACAAACAAACAATTCTTCCGTTTTGAAGGGAAAAAATAAGCCAAAAGTTTTTCAATTTTTTCCACTGATTAGTCATAAAATTGCACGAATTTGTCAAGAATTTAATTTTCATGTCGTTTTTTTCGTATTAAAATAGTTCGATATTTAAGGACATCAGTCCAGAATTCCTGGGGTATCTAGACTTCTTTGATAATGTATCTTAATATACATCGATCAGATGAGGAAAGCCTTAACATCAAGCACTAAAGATCTTTAGGTTTACATTCAGGGGGAGTGGACTCAAAAATGCTCCATTGTCCATCAATGCTGTTCAAAAAATCACATATTGCGCCATCTTTGTAACCGAAGTTATTCAAAAAGCGTCCTTCATTGATCATTAGATTTATTGGAGGGGTTTTCACGTTCTATAAAAAGTCTCTTCTATTTAATGATCCCAGCCAGTGGCTTTAGTTTCTAACTTTAGTAAGAATCTTCTGAATTTGCCTATCTCTTGTAAGCATATGTTTTTTTTTCGTCATTTTCATTCCCATTGCGGCGCGGAAGCTTCTATTTAACCTACGATACTGAAACCTGCAAATTTACTAACTACACGCGATTATTAATTTCATATTAAAAGCGATTATGAGCAGGCTCCCATTAGTCGTTTATGGTATACCTTAATATTAAAGAAGCTTATGTAGCCAATGCTTAAGGGCTTCGAGGAAATTCGTCTCATATTCAATCATTAGTTTATTGCTGAATCCTCCGTCTTCAGTTCCTTGTCAGAGCAGCATCTACCGCATTTTGAAACAATGCTTTAAAAGGCAGGTGACATCATGTTCGCTGGAAAAGGACTTTTCCATACTGGGGTGTGAGAACGGATATTTCGAAAAAAAAAAACCACACCATACCAATTGTATTTTTTTGAAAAAATGCAAAATATGTTTCCACCTGATTTTACAGACAGTAATGTGGCGAGTACATTGTTGGCAAAGAAATTAATTTTTGGTAATGAATAATCAGTTTAATAATTTAATTCAGTTATTACCGTTAATTTTGTTTAAGTTTTCTGATTCGCTATCCGATTATCATTTTCAGTTATACATATTTAGTTACAGCTTTATATATTTTCTATGGCAGCATATCGTACATAAAGGACCTCAAGTTTAGCTGCTTAAAAATTATTTAGTAGTCTTTGCTTTAGGATAATTTGTTATAAGAACCAAATAAAACTAAGCGGTTTAACAGGCAGATAATAATGCATAATCACCAATTACTCATCTTCTTTCGAAGCTCGATAACGTGATAGAAAATAATTTATCCTTTCACCTTCTGCATCGGGAAAAAATTTCCTCAAGAGTACCTTGTTTAGGATGCCTTCATACTGAACGAAATCAATACAGCAAGGCGGCATATTATTAATAGATAGCGCCAAAATTCCAATGGAAGACTTCATACATCCAGAGATTGCGATCTATGCTGTAGCTTCAGTCATTAGCTCTTAACTAGGCTCATTAAAACCACGTAAAGATATTTTATCATCTTGTGATCGGAAATCTTTCCGTATTAGGGGTGGGGGAATATAGCCCTTTTGACAGCGAAGGGGACTTATAATGAAAGTTTCTCTCATTAACTGCTGGGCTGGAAAACTGTCCTGTAATTATAAAGGACAAAGCTCGACTGTGATATTTGCAGGGGATGGCTTAAGCTGCTGACTAATCCAGTTCCTGATTGTTTCAGTTAATTTGAACTACAGGAATAACTTTGCGCAATGTACTTTCTAGCTTTGTTAAAGAAACCTTTCTCAGTTTATGTTTTAATAAAGTTTTGAGCTTAAATCTGCTATCATCTATAGCAAAACCTTAATATATCAGTTTGTAGAGACGTGAGGTTATTATTTTTAAAGTAGGAGTGATGAAAAATTAGCAAACGCCTTCGTCGGGCATCGAACCATGGACCTCTGGAATACCGGGCCAGCGTGCAGAACCACTACAGCACGAAGGCACGCTAGAAAGTCTGGAGAAATACCTTATGTACTCCCCCTTTTAAAGAGCGACTGGGGTTTTTAGGGAACCCAGTCATCAAATCCTGGGTGAGGAGAATCATTATCCAACACCCTGCTAGTTCGAGAGCCACTGTAGAGACATTAGGATTTTTTTTTTTGGAAGCAAGATAGATGAAAAATGAGCAAACGCCTTCTCCGGGAATCGAACCGCGAACCTCTGGAATACCGGCCCAGAGTGCAGAACCAATATACCACGAAGGCACGCTAGGAAGGCGAGAGAAATACCTTGTAAGTTATTTTCAAATGGTAGAAAAGACTAAATGCAACAGAGATATGTATATCATTTTATTCGGACTTTTTTTTTCGTTTTCTGACTGGTAACTTTTTTTGCCAATTCGCAGTTTTATTCCTAATGAAACGGAGCCTGGATTAATAATACTAAAAAATAATGGCTAGTTAACCTAGTACTTCTAGAACATTCTTTCTCTTATTATAGAATCATCAGCAATTAATCAAGAAAATTAAAACGTTAATCCAAATTTCTTAATTTTTATGTGGTCAGTTAATTTATCTTTTAATTTCATAAACGAAGGAAGAAAATACTTTAATTTGATGTTAGTAACATCAATCTTAATAATAATTAGTAACATCGATCTTAATTACTGTTGTGCCATCTTGTAAGGAACACTAACACTTCAAAATTAGACTCTGACAAGAGTGTCGTTTGTTAAAATATTTTGCTTCATATCTGGATGTTCTAGAAATGATTGTCTTTGTTGTACCTCATCCCTACACTAAGGAAAATAACAATCAAAAAAATAAGTTATTTTTCTTTGAAATCAATTTTCATGGGATTTAGGCATGCCATATTAAATGTGCAAAGCAGAACAAGCGGGTCTTTGAACAATAACGCCTTTTCCCAAATATCCACAAATAGAACGCAATAAATAAGTTTCTTGAATTCTTTTATTTAAATTAGATTACTCTTAAAACTCCAAAGCCGTTTGATTCGAATAACTTTATTTTCGCGTTTCTATGCTCTTTAATTCGAAAGCTATTCACCAAAGTTATTGAAGTAAACAACTTCAAATAATTAAATGCTTATAGAACGCTGTTTATCAATTTTTGATTGCATGTTTTTGAAAGAGTATGCAAGATTGAATAAATATCCATTTCTAAAATGAAACTTTTCTATTGCTCATTAGAGAAAAATAAATCAGACTTTTCATTCCTATTTTAATGTAAATTTTGACGAACCAAATCACTTCATGGATAAACTCATAAATGAGGCAACATATAGTAAGGCGAAAACAAGCAGGGGGAAACAATGAATTAAATGCCTCGCGAAAATCCCCAAGAGGAAGTAATGGAACGCAGCTGTTCGTCTCCTGGAATATTAATTTCTTCAAAGAGCAATCTTTGACAAAAGCAATGGTCGGTATTTCAGGCACAAAAGCGTTTTTAAAGTTATTTTTCAAAAGAAATTAATGTTAGTTGCTTTGAAGTTTGTTCATTAAATGTTATCTGCGGAAAAAAAAATCGAATTTAAAGCCTCTCAACAAAGAAAGATTGAAATGAAATTACCTCTAAATTGAAGAATGTTTTGTCGAGAAACCCACGAATTTTAGAAATCCATTCAAAATAATTTTTTGGGAATTTGCATAATAAAGGATAACATCGAGCTCTCTACTGCATTAAACATGTACGACTGTACCAAGAAAAGCAATTAAATTATCAGTTCAGGCTTCATCCACCAAAGCCTACGCGATGCTTATTGTTATTGCAACACGAAACACTTGGAATGCACAAAGCCAAAAAAACCCCGCAGATATCAAAAGAAAACAAATTAGATGATACTCAACAAAGTGCTTCACAATGGCTAAAAATTTTTATTGCCTGTTTCATTGTGCATTAAAACACAAATGGCAAAGATAGTATTTGATTTCTTAAGCAGCACTTAAATGGCTCTTCTAACCTCTACAAGAAAAGCAATTAACTTTTAAGAATCGTTATAAATGAGGACAATGTCCCTTTAAAGTGATATGAAGATCTAAAATAACAATATATCCAAACACTTAACGATAATATGGCACTCTACACACCCAGAAATTAAGATGAAAGTTTTTATATTCTATTCTTTGAAATGAAGTATCTTGAAGCTTAAGAGGTTGATCGATCCTAAATTTTTTTTCGGAATGATTCCGGTGTGTTCTAATAATTTTTAAAACAAAAAACAACAGACAGAAAGATTTTATACTCTGAAAGGCAAATCTGCTTCTCTTGCTCTGAGAAAATGTAAATTTTGTTAAAAAGAAAAGGGACATTTCGGCACTTTTGTCGTTGTATGCATCCATATAGTCATTGTCGATCTTTTGAATATTTATTCAGTTCTACTGCAAAAAAATGAAGTTAATTTATTAGTTTATTATTATTATTGTTTCAGTGTTGTGCGTAGATATATACACGTATATATACAAATGTATGAAAAGCGATTGACAGAGTGACTGTATATTGGTATGTATTGGACTGTATATAGTAATTAAGAACAGTGGTTTCAATCAACCTGCATACTTTGTAATAGCATATTTTGTCACTTCATAATGAATTTATTAGTTTAAATACGCTAAATTTAAGTAATAGTTTTAAATAACTAAATAGTGTTCTGAAACATGCGAAAAGAAGAGGCCATAATCAGTAGAAAAAGCTTCTTTCTCTACATTTCAGAGGGGGCAAAAAGTGCCATTTTAGTGAGAAAAAAACGCTTTTAATTATTGCGACGATATGTGTTCTAAACCATTTATATAATTTCGCTTTCTGTGTGAACACAAGAAAGGAAAGGTTCTTGATTTTTATTTGCTGAATTATTTTCATGTTTTTCATCACAAAATTCTTTTAACTATTTCTTTGTCAGAGATCATTAAGCTCTTTTAAATTATAAAGAATTGCCTGAAAGGAAAAGAACGTAATATACAAAATTTAAATTTCGAAATGAAAGTGCAATATTAGATAATACTATACTGCCGATTCTTTAATCGTAATTGAATTCAGACAGCTTAATGTGTGAGGCAGCAATATACCCATACAACGATTTCACAAAACAAACTTCTATCGCCCTAAATGATCTAATAATCGCTTACTTCTATCGCCCTAATAATCGCTTACTGTCATCTAAATACTGTCGCTTTTAATCATAATCAGTTAAATATAAAATCTTTATATGCAAATTTAAATTAAAATGATTTCATAGCAGATGATCTTACTGTACTTGTTTCATTCAATACTGATTCAATGCCCTTGTTCGATCAGTTTCATTGCAAATGGTTTGCCTTTTATATTTCTGGCCCACCAGCGGCCGAGCGGTAAAGTCGCTGAACACCGGTAGTTCGGTCTGAAGTTCGAATTCCGCGAACGGACTGGCTGCATGGGTGTTTTCGTGGTTTTCTCCATGTGTAACGTGTATACGAGGCAGTTTCTCTTAGAAAGTCCTCCACAAAGGCATCCCTCCCCTTAGGATAGCCCTTGAGGCTTTGCCGTAATTGAATAACCTAACCTTTTATATTTCTAAGTAACCGAAAGTCAGGGTAGTATGGAAGCATTTTGTACAGTGTGAATAAAATTCAAAACAGATAAACGAATGTTTTTAGAGTATATTTGATTCTATTATTCTAACTGTGGAATGCATTCAATTTAGAATAATATTTTACAAAATAAGTGAGGGTACATTGTTCTGAAAGTAATGTATAAAAATTCAGCAGACTGATAGAAAGGTTAACTTGACGGCTATGTAATAAGAATAATTTTTGAACACTGCACTTGGGTTCTGAAATGACGAACCTGCTGCGTCAAAAATAACAACAGTAAAAGTTAACCTGACAGAACAAAAAAGGAAACTTTTAAGTCTAACTCAAGAAAGAGCTTCACGCCCATCCAAAGAAAATTACTTTATGAAAGTTGACTTTGAAAAAGAAGAAGAAATAAAAACGTAGTAGTGTGGCCGTTCACTTTTGTATCATATTGTATTTCAAATACACTCAGCATGAAGAGATAATAGCCTAGTATACGACATTCAAATTACAGAGCACAATACTAAACCTCTTTATGTATTTAAAAATTGCATGCAAATGAACAGGAATTCTGCGTGGTGAATCAGTTGCTTTATTAATATGAAAACCGAAATCATATATTAAATATTCTAATAAAAACATTGACAACACTTCTTTAGCCACTAATTTTTATCATTGTGGACACTTTTATATATTTTGAAATGATAAAGGTTGAGCATAACTTGATATTGCCTAGCCCATTTTCGTAAAATTTCAGCATTCGCAGCAAATTAGAATTAATTAAACTTTTTGACAAGAAATATTCCTGGTTTCTTTCATACCTAAAATCCAAAATTCTTCATAGTCTTTTCTATTTGCTAATTATACAGAATTTAAAATTTAGAGTGTGCACAGAAATATGTGTTTTGATCATTTTTCTTGTTTAATATTTTTCACCATTAGTGACAGATAGTCTCTTCTGAATATAAATCACGTGGTGAATATTTTTAAAATTATGAGTTGAAATATTGCATTTTGCATTATATTATTACGTATTCAGTTCTTATAATTAAACGTTATGAGCACAAAGACGATAAATCAAACTTGGTTGACCAAATCCAGTGCATACTGTGGTGGAAAATGCGCACCACAAATACAAGAGGCAGAACTAAAATAACTTTACGAAGAAATAAATTACAGACATGGCTAGTGCTTTCAATTCATATTATGTGAAATAAAATGTGCAACTATTAATCCATGAACTGGAGTACATCTACTTTTCCACTTATAAGAAAGGAAATATGAAAATACCTTAAAACCTATACTGAGTTAATAAAGTTTCGTTTAATATATCATAACTCAATGCAACTGCTTGCAAACTACCTAAGAAAATATAAAGTAGTAATGCATAGCATGAATGTGATGTTTATTGCAGCGACTATACTCCCCAAGGTATTACGCTACATCTCTTATCTGTATAGCATCTAAAGCTTCCAGAAGTTGTTCATATAATCTCAAGGGATGCCAACAAAAAAAAATTTTCTTAGACTGAGGAAAGCACTAAATTCATGACACATTTCCACTGTACATTTTTTATTTGAAAAATCTTTCTGAAAATGCGCGAATCATTCCTGTAAATGTAAAATATTTCAGAGCAAAATTGAAGGTCTCTGTAAATTACAATTTTTATTTTAGGTAGTTAAATAAACGAGCGGGAAACGAAGCACCTACAGAAGCTGCCTCTTTAGTCTGGTTAACATTCGACTACGTTTAGGAAATACAGAAATAAAAAATAAAAAGCAAGGAATGCAACCATTGTCTACATGTCACAGCAGTATATTATAATTAACTGCAAATGCTCAGTATCTTTAAGGAAAAATCGATGAGCGGTAAAAATCAATGAATGCTGGTAGTTAGGGCTTGGGTTAAAAATCTTAGGGAACGAACTGGATGCATGGGCGTTTTCATGTTTTTCGCCATGTGAAACGTGTATACGAGCTAGTTTCCCTTAAAAAGTACTCCACGAAGACATCTGTCTCCTTAGGGCAGATAACCGATGAATGCTTTGCCATAATTAAGTAAGTCAAACCAAATTAAATAACATTTAAAGCAAAAACCGGAAGTGTGGTGTATTAGATTTCTGTACAAAAGAGCTATGCAAGGTAAACCATAAATATTTTTTACTGTTTAATTTAATCTCAATTAGAAATTTGTAAAATCATTTACATAATTACTATGAGTTTGTAAAGTTAGAAAATGTGTACATTCTAAGTAACACATGTTGTAAGGAACTAAGACATTTCTCATATGTGAGCTTATCGGTCTGTTACATGATTCGACGCCTGGACAGACCCAATCTATTTTAAAATAATTCTCGCTCTTCAGCTACTGATTGATCTCTATAGCATAAACTTTCATTTTCTTGTTGATTCCCAGTATTATATATTTGCATATTTTCAAACAATGCATAGAGAAATTGGTAAACATACTATTGCGCATTAAAAAAGAAAACACAGGTTAAATACATACGCATAGGACTGTTTCATGTATAAATTTGTTGAGAAAATAAGTAAAAATAAACATTTCTAACAGCTATAACTCCCCCATCCGGTATGATAGCAGCTTTACAATTTCATGTTTCAGACGTTAATCATGGTATATTTCGATCTACAAGAATTTAACTCAGAAATATTTAACTTCTCGTTCACATTTTTAATGAAGTTCCAGTTCAGATGAAGTGGGAATTTTCTGGTGGTAATGGACTGCTAATGTTAATAGCTAATGGATTTAATAAGTTGTGATTGCTCTCCCATAATTGAAGTTTCAAGATACATATTTGGATGGTGTTTACGTTCTGTATCTATATCGCATTTAAATAAATATTTATATCATTTGTCACATACTTATTTATCACATAACTTATCATTATTTTCTAAATAAAAAATGGGAATAAATAATATAAAAAAAAGAGAAACATAACAATTACACTTGCTTTATAATAATTTCATTCAGAGAAGTAAAGTGGTAAAGTCAGGGAAAAAAGACAAACAATATAAAAATACGCACAACAAGGGTAGAACTATTGTTATTTTGTCCTATTAAGCAAACAAATATTTACATCAGATTTACTTATGGTCTACATATAGTGTGAATACTCAAATTCTTTATGATTTCTTACTGAGTATATAACAGTTCAATAACTAACATTTTGCTAATTTTAATCTCTTTCATCCCCTATGACACGGTTTACACAAGAAAGTACTTTTGTACCTTTCGCTTTTATTATTTTCAAATGATAGTTACATTATAATTTTAAAACAGACTGGAGAAATAAAAAATGGTTAGTGTTTTAAAGGCAAAAGCTATTTAAGCAGCCGGAATGTCCTTTTTTTATCTACTCTAATTTTATTACCTTCATGAAAATTTTTCATAATTTAAATTCATGAAATAAAAACAATGCACAAAATAAGTGAATATTAAATCTTAAAAATGCAAATTCAGCTAAGAGACGTTTGTGTAATTTAACTTATGAGAAGAGTATTAATACGGAAAAAAATGTGAAACTTAAATTACATTCTTAGAACTCTAGAGCTGTTTTTCTAAAACAAAACAAAAAAAAATCAAGCGCTGAATATTTGCAATTATGCCAACTTTGTATAATGAATTTAATGCAAATTTCACAAATGGCTGCATCGATAAACTGCGTAAAAATTAAAACGCATAAGCACTGTATAATTCATTGTATAATTTTAATAGTTCATAGTAAACGATGAAATTACGAAAATGAGTAAATACCACTTTGCAAGAATATTTTGAGATTTCTGAAGAACGCATATCAAATTAATGATTTGCATATTATAACACAAATCCTAAGTACTTATTTTTATGCTAATTAACGCACAGAAGAAATACTATAACAATAAATATCGGGTAATCGAAAAAAATCATACTCTTAATGCAAATTAGTGATATATCAAAATAAAAATTGCAAATGTACAAATTTTAAATATTCGCTATTTCGTATAAGGAATTGAAGTCTATATTCTGCAGTAGAATGTTTTTCTTGTGGCATATAATATTACTTGATTATAGAAAACTTTACGTACATCATTTCAAATATTTGCAATATTATCGTACATACTTGAGTACATATTTTAGGATCTCAACAAATGCAAGAATTTGAAAAATCTATAATCTGCTTATGAATGGAAGAACTTTTTTTGTGCCTTTAGTCAAGCGATTGAAGGTTTAAACCAAACAGCAAGTATTTGTTCCAAAATATATTAAGAATTTTGTAATTAATCTGCACAAACCTGTTTATAAATGAGTGGGTCAGTTCACTTTTTGTTTAGAATAAGTATTTATTTCAATTTTAAAAACCAATTGACGTAACTGAAAGTTGCTTCAAACAAAAGTACTAACAGCAAGTTAGTGGCTAAAAATAACATTTCGCTCTTATAACTAAATCTATTAATTTCAACCTGTTTAGAAAAGAGGCTTATTTTATAATTCATTATTACGCTTCTGCTTATCATCGTTTTCAATGAATACATTTGTTTAACAAGCAGCTAATTATATTTAATGCTGAATACGAAAACACTAATGCAGGAATTATAATTATATTGAGTCATCAATACTCTTACGCTAGGGGGAAATAATAATGATTTTATTTCTCTTCCATAGAGTAATGGGATTCAGAATTGCAGACAACGGCTTCCTAACTATTATATAGCTCTAAAAGATTCATAATTTATCAGGACAGCATGCTTTTTCTATGTCATTGGATTTATCGTTACATCTACAAGAAATCGAATTGAAGAGCTCTATGAAAGTCAAATAGATTGCTGTTTAATTCAAATAATCAGTAAGTACCATTCTCTAGATAAAATTCAATATGATTCCATAGTACTGAATTTAGAAATAATTATAAGCAATCATTTCTATATAATGTATAAACGTTTTGGATACTTAATTTCGGAAAACAAGTTGTACGAGTTGATTTTTAAGTATGGACGATCATTAATAATTGCTCGAATTTTATTTTTGAAATAAATATTTAGCAGTTCCTTCACATACATACACAAACACACGCAAAAAAAGAGAATAATTTCAGCGTGTATGATAGAACTAAACCATTATCATGAACAAAACATTTCCTTCAGTAGCTGTCCACTAGTAGCCAAAATACGACTGCTAAACATAGATAACTTTATGTATTGTGCGCTTACGTCCTGGCAGACTGCTAGTTGTATAATTTTCTTTGATTTCTCCCCCATTTGCAAAAACTGGCTTGATTTGCGCAAGGCAAATCAAGCCAGTTTCCCTCAGGAAGTCCTCTATTAATGAATCCCTCCTCTTAGACAAATAACCGACGTGGGCTCTAACATATACAAATAAACAAATAATAAACCTTCAGTACCTTAACTGTTGATTTTTCCGCTAAATCCTATGTGATATATCTGACTTCGAATCTAAAATTTTCTGAATAACACAAAAACCTTGTCTAAAACTTAAAGGTTTATTTAACTGGAACTTCAACACTGATGAAAACTTAACATCATAAACGAAAACTTAACATCTTGGGCGGAAAACATTCAAAGTGCTTTAAAGTAACAGCTATGCCGGCAGGGTGAAGAACACTTTCCTTTAAAAGACATAATCCATCTAGCCCTTTCGGCATATATCTCCATCCGCTGGATTCAGACTTCCGCTCCTACGTGTTTTGGACTTAAACGGCCAGGCTGGAACTGGAATAGGACTGGATCAGGACTGGAACAGGACTGGAACAAGACGGGAACCGGAACAGGACTGGATCCGCAACAAGACGGGAACCGGAACAGGACGGGAACCGGAATCTCTCATCCCCTGGCTTCTTCCCCGGGCAGGTCTAATCTGGCTCGAACTAAAATGAACTGCGGTGCCACTAAGGAAAGCGCCTCCTTTTATTGCCGGCGGTTGCCGTTACTACAGGCGATTATGCAAATATTTAACATTAACTGATACACATTAGGAGCTGAAGAGGTGGTGTCAAGTGCTATCCACAGCCGTTATTTGCATATTTAAAATTTGTTCAGGATTCTACTGTTTATGATGATACTACTATCTATGAGATGAAATGCTGAAGAACTTCAGTGGAAGTTAATACAGTAAAGCAGAATATGAACAGATGACAGAATAAGCCAGTGAAATTTGTTATTGAAAGGCTTAGTTCAGCTTTTCTAATCAGCAGAAATCATGACATTAATCTGTTTGAATTAATGGAAACCATTTTAATACTAGTTACTTATGAAATGTTATCGGAAACTGAAATTATTAAGATCTCTCCATGACTCTATTTTTTTTCCATTATAACACAAAATGAAATTAAAAATTAAATACTTCTTGTTAATTTACTTTTCCTTGCTACTAAAACTTTGCGAAGTGTCTAGCGACTATTTGCTGGTCTTCTTACAATTATAAAATATAAGTCCAAAGACAAGCAAAACTATCCTTTTATTCAAACACAGAAATGCTAACAGACGGCCTCTCTCGGGCTTACAGGAAAGCCTCCATTTGAGATTAAATAAGAAACTAAACTAATTCTAACTAGCTAATCTTTTAGCCGAAGCTGTACAGAGACAACTAATCGAGTTGGTTTGTAATTAAACCTCACCGCCAAAGACTAACAGGCACGTAAGTCTACGGCAGTATGTAGGGAGATAGATGTAGAGCAGCGACGTGGCCCGAAGGCAGAACACACTCTACTGAGTAATTCTGAGCTCTTCAACTGAAGTGACGGACGGAACTTTCCATTAAGGGGGCTCATGCACCTTAAACCCTTTATGATCTTCGAATATGTGACTGTTGTAAGAATTGGGATATTTTATTTATTTTAAAAGCAACTACTTCCAACATTCTACAGCTGATTACATAACATAGTTGCTTTGGGAACTAGTAACCAGAAAGTTTGTGTTGCCACAAATATTTTTGTAATTTAATCAGCTTTGTGGCAAAATTTTTCGTTATGTTTCCACCTTGCGCGCATGATAAAAATGCCTAATGGTACATACTTGAAATTTGGTGGAATTCTTTATATGGACACTATTTTCTAACTGAAACAAAAATCTGATGAATATTTTAATGTTAAAAAAATGTATGGACGAAAACATTACAGATTTTTTTAATAAAATACATTTTATAAAACTCAACTCCAAATAAAAGAAAATTTGAACATGAAATTCTTAGAATTTTTGGTTCACAGTAGTTTCCAAACGTTATAAAAGCTATATATTAAATATGGAATTAAATTATGCAAAAGAATGTTTTAAACTGTGCGCGCAAGGTGGAACCATAACGAAACCTTTTGTCACAAAGCGGATTAAATTACAAAAATATTTGCGGCAACACAAACTTTCTAATTACTATTTCAGAAAGCAGCTATATTATGTAGTCAGCTGTAAAAAGTTAAAAGTGATTGCTTTTAAAATAAGTAAGTTATCCCAATCCTTGCAACAGTCACATATTCGAAGATCATGAGGGGTTTAAGGTGTATCAGTCCCCTTAAAAGATATTTTAGTATCTATAACGCCGTAGTTAGGGATTTAAGGCAAGAACTGATCGGACAAGCCAGAAAGACTGGAACGATATTAACTTTCAACTAATTTCCTTTTTCATATTATTGCAGTAATTTATTTGATTACAATACGCTCAAAATGCAATGATTTGTACTTTTAAAAAGTACAATTAATTGATATTAATTTGTTTATTTTCGGGTAAATACGAAGTTTTAATTTTACACTTTTTATTTTTATGGATTTTTCTTTTTTAATGCGTAAACTACGTACCTATCTGATTAAAACAAATGCACAGCGGGTTCATATCTAATACGTGGTTCTTTGTGTGCCTCATTTGCATGATAGTCAGGGACAATAACCGTTGCTGTTTAGTAACACCTTCAAACATGTTATTACCGGATATTGAAACTTTTGAAACTTTTAGACTATCTGTAATTTGCATCTGTATTGTTCCTTATTAATTAACACTATTATAAAATTCTATGCATTCATTTGTGACGTCCGCAAGTGTCACAGCACCTGTCCCTGCATATCCCACCATCAAAACTTCAATGAGTCAAACCAACGCACCTTCGTTGCGGCTGCCCTATTGAATCTTTCAGCATGCTTTATTTTGGGAGGTAAAACAACCGAGCGCATAAGTGATTTCAATTCATATGGATAATATGGTTATCATATAGTTTTTATGACATTATTTTAGGTTTTAAACGCTGTTCGAATTGGCTAAACAGTTAGTTCCTAGATCTAGGAACACTGGAAAAGATTTTGTCTAATGACGGCACTTGCTTCTTCGCTTCACGCTGGTTTCATCTATGAAAACATTTAACAGGTATTCCATGCTTTCGTAAAGCCAAAAAAGAGGTTCTTACCTAAACGTGATTTTCCAGATTTCAGAATTTTCTTGTACTCAGATTCATTTTTTTAAGATTAAAACATAATATAAAACATGTAGGAATTATTTAAAATTCCAACGTTTATTTAACGAATCATTCATCAAATTTCTAATAATGTTTAGAATGCTTTTTTAGTCTAACGCTAAAATCACAATTTCTGCTAACACTGAATAGAATATACATCAGCCCAATATCAAGTGAAATTCATTACAAGCAGCTGTTGAATATTTAGATTGTGTGAACTGCAATTTCTAATTCTTCATGCATCATTGCTTCAGACCGAAGTTGCCCTTAGCACTTCAGACCCTACACTGTATATCGAATTTTACTTGCGTGACTGAGTCATGTCAGTTATTAGAAAGGCTGCACAAAGCTACCCGTAAAGGATTTTGAGTTGCAGCATAGAGCATTCGCTGCAATACTCCGAGAATAATGCCTCGAATTCGTAATTATCAAATGTGAAACTTTATGACTTAGAAATTCCGGAAATGAACATTTATAGATACTTTGTGTAATTTTAGAACGGATGATTTTAAAAATTTGCAACTAAGAGAGGAAAATATTTCATAAGAGGTTTGCGATCTACATTGGAAGCTTATGCTTGGCTCAACATAATAATTGAAGTGGATTATAGTGTTTCATCATTTAAAACCATGCTTTGAATTTCAGCTAACTGAAAATCATATTCTTTTACTTAGTTCCATGAAAATAAATAAATATTTTCAAGTCAAAATTTAATGCAAGTTGTAAAGTTGTAAACTGGCACCAAAATTTACTGTAATTTTTAAAGATGTAAATGTCACCTTTTCCCTTTTTGTGCACAAAAAAGAAACCTGATTTCTGTGGATTATCTAATTATATAAGCAATTAAGAACGTTTCATGTTTACATAATTATCAAAATTTATTTTTATTTGGCACATTCCTGCAGTATGCTAATTATAAAAAGAGATCAATTTTATGGAAATAAGCATAAATTAAAGTCATTATGTCACCATTACATTTGTGATTTCATCCTAATAATGTTTGACTCATTTACATATTTTCATTTGTATTACCCATTCTTTCTTATTGTTCATAGGAACTCATTGTATTCTGTTGCATTTGCATTAAATACGTATATGCATAAAATTTTTCTTAATATTTATTTCTTGTATTATACCACCAAATTCTCCTTTTATGAATTCTTCATAGTTATGCATTGACAAAAATGTATAACGTTATTAGTTGATATATTTTTAATAAGAACTGATGTTAATCTAAAAACGCATTTTAAAGATAAGCACCACAGCAAAATTTATTTCCTACTTTTTCTTTAATATTATATTTTTGTGATATTCTTGAGAAAGCATGGAACACATTTCGGTTATACTTCCCACAATACAATAATTTTTTTAAATTCCAATACGTAATACATTTCTTTTGCCCAGGCAATAACCATTACCCCCTCCGATAAAGCGGAAATAAACTAACCACCTGGTTCTTATGCATCAGGTCCCCCAACAAGGCAAACGGAACAGTTCCTCATGATGGTTTCAAACAGCTGATTCCGAAAGACGTCAAGAGCAGATGTTCAGTATAAGGTCTAGCAATTACCTTTGTTCTCTGGCCAGAAATTTGCTTAACGAACCACAAAATATGACTTTCATGCCTAATAGAATCTTCTTCAATAAGCTGTAGATGACAGGATATTCAGATTTAATGCTTTCTAGAAATATCTTTATGCAAACAGCTAAAATAATAAATAGTACTAATTTTCTTTTATATATGTCTATAAAAACGTTCCCTCTAAGTTTTATCGAATATTTACAAATGCAATAATAGAACTGCACTAAATTTTGTATCGTAGGAACTCCATTAGTCAAAGAACCTAAGATAGGGATAAGTGGCAAAAGTTTTAGACTTGTAGTCACGTTTCCCATTAAGAAAACAATGAAAATGAGGTTTAAACACGGGCCAACATGAGTACTGTGCGGTTTTATAAGCTCGGCCAGTAATGGCAAAGTAAAAAACAAAATTGCCACTAAAAAGAAAACGCCAACATTTTAATCACCAAGCTTAAAAATCCACATTAAACGTGCTTTAGCGATTTAGATGAGCTAGCATTATATTTTAATTCCTAAAATTTCCAAACATTTTAACTAAATAATCATTCTCAAATGCATGTATTTAATATAATTTATACGGTAAATGTAATCATCAAAAGTATTAGAAATGATATTTTTATGAACATGCTACGAAAAATTATTTTGTCCAAATTATTTTCGAAGATTTTCTTTTAAATACGAGAAATCAGTTAAAATTTCGAATAAATGTCCTCGTATTTTTATTTATTATTGATTTATTGAAATCGCATCAATTCTTGCAGAAGCATGTTAATTGAGAGAATTAAGATAGCACTTCATTATTGTTTTACTTACTTGAGCTGCTTTTTATAAATTTTAATAAAATTCTGTGACAGCGGTGACTCACTCCAAACAATGGAATGCCAACCAGAGCAAGAGTAGAGATTAAGGAGTAAAATTAAGGCCTGAATTTCACAATTCGAATAAATAGTTGAAAAATTTGGAGGAACCAGATTTAAAGATACACTTGGAAAAGTACCGAAACATACACAAAAACCTAATAGAAGTGAATCTGATAAAGAATATCTATGAAAACTATTATTGAAAAAACAATTAAACAGATTAATGCTTTCTTTCACAAAACTCTTAATGAGCTAATTACATTTCACACGGTATATGTTTTAATAATAATCTTATGTGTCATGCATAACCATTCGTTCTTTAATTACTAAGTTTTTAAACGTCAGAAATTTCTTGCTTTGTAAATCAGAACTCAGTTGTTTACGATTTTATTAGTTTCAGTTTGAACAGATATAAAACAAATCTCCGCTAACATTAATGAAATCTATATAAAATAAAATTGCATTACAGCCTTCGTCGCAAAGTTACATTAATTACGTTTAGTATTTCTTAATATGAAAGACATTTTCACAAGAGTTCTAGATTACAATTTCAAAATATAATGAATTAAATTTTGGATTTCTAAGGCAATCCGTTTACGGTAGGCTAAATCAGTTCAATCAATCAGACAACAAATTTAACTTTTATACAGTAAATAATCCTAGTAAGGCAATAAATAAAGACATATTAAATAAGAAGAATAAAAGATATTTGAAAACTATACCTTTTGGAGGATTAACTGATATACCAGATCTGTAAAGATTTTCTTCGCTCATCCAGTCGCCATTTCTTATGACAGTTCTCGTTGACATGACTACCATGAGAACAAATACGGCAGCTAGCACTAATAGCTTCCTAAAGTATGATTCTTGTCTTCTGTATAAAAGATCTACTCCCAAAGCCACGAGTAAGCAGAATCCCATACTAGGGATATAAAGAACTCTTTCAGCTACTACAAAGCCCACGTAGAAAAATAGATTCGTGGCAGGAATGAAAGGAAGAACAAGCAGTGCCAGTGCAAATGTCACAATATCAGCTGGGCCAATGAAAGCTGACCTAGTTGGTGGAGCGTATGTATGTGACCTGAAATTATCAGAAGTACCATCATTATACATTGAGGCTGCAGTGCCGTTGTGGTACGAAGAGTTGGATCCATTGTGACAGTGCCCATTGCCGTTCGAAACTCGATGATGCCCATTTGCATATACTGAATTGTTGTTTGCTGAGTTGTTTCCTGCTGGTTTCCTGCTTGATTTATGAGAGGGATTTGATGAAAAAGATAAGGCGAGTCTCTGAGTGAAGTCAACACATGGGCACAGCTGGCCAGCTCCATTTCCATTTGCAGTTGCCACAGAGTTCGACGAAGATGCATGGTTAATGTGCGAGTTCGGGACATTCGAAGCTGATACGTAGAAGGCACTGCTGTTAGTAGACCGCCTATTGTACGATTTAATCAGCCAATATGCGTAAGTTAACAAAGTGCCGTAAAATGCAATGCTGGCAATATTGCGAATATCTAAAGGAGATTTTATTAGAGGAATCGCTTCCATTGACCAATCAAAGCTCAACCATCGAGGACACAGCAGTAACCAGAAGTTGAAAACAGGGAGGTACAAGAATGTTAATGTCCTGGTCAACAGACTGTCACTGTCTGCTGCAGGATTGTCGGCTGGTGCGAAATCAGGAGGCTTATTACCCATAAGATGCAGTCTCAGTCCAAGTAAGGTGATTCCAGTACCTGCCAAATGCAGCAGTCCCTCTCGCAAACTCTGGAACCGTTTCTGTAAAAAAAGAAGATAATTTGTTTACACAATTTATATATCTTGATTTATAAATGTGCACTTCTAACAGCTAAACTAATTGAAAGCAATATTCAACTGAATAGTCAAGCTAGTTCTGTATGTGACTATAAAAATAAAAATGCAAAACAGAGAAAAAATGAATTTAAGAATAACTTGCAAATTTTGCAAACATTATTACGTGAGAGACAAATGCTGTTATTTTTAAACGTCTGGACAAAAACATTCAATTAAATTAAGAAAATAAAATTTAAATCAAATAATGTTATAATTAAATAGAGATGATGGCTTAGTCTCTTTTATGCAATTTACTTAATTGAACCATCGTTTCCATCCTCATCAAATTATATATAACACAAAACGCTTTCATATCAAAGACTTTGATTTGTAAAGAATCTAAAAACTGCAGTACCAAATCAAGTGATGTATCTTTTGTACCGTATTACGTGAAGGAACATCTAAAAAGGAAAGCAAAGAAACTTCTTCAGAAGTATTTTCACAACTCTTTAAAAGGTTAAATGGCATTTGTAGTGTCGGCAACCTGAGGCTGAAAACTAATGATATTTCAGAATCTGACAAATGCTATTAAGCCGCTTCAGAAAATGTTACTTTGGTATATACAAATAAGACTTTGCTCTGAGGCATAATGACATCGTCTTAAGACCTGCTTGAAGTACTTCTCTGTACTTTATTGCTGTTCAGTTAATCGTTTTTCTGCAAGTAATTAAGAAATATTTTGGCATTTGCAATTATCAAGAAAACTTAGTTTAGTCATCTAATCACTAGCTTTCCTTACTCTACCGAATGCTGAAGTTTTAGATGAAAATAAATGACATTTTGACCGGCATTTATTTGACTTTGAATATAAAAGAGAGGGAAAAATACATTCAATGCCTTTTAAATAAAATCTCACGTGTAACTAAATTTTCATGCGGTGATACAACCTTAAGCCTTAAGAATCATGTTTTTTGATTGATGTAATAAATGTGAGCGAAAAGTTCCAAATTCAAACAAAAGTTAGTTTCCAATAAAAACATTTCGGAAAAAAAATTTCATGTTAAAAATAATATTATGCGAAGCTCTTTCATTGAGGGTAGTTATTCTGATTAAAGTAAATTCTTTTAAAATTCTAGTAAATATTACATGAAATGGTTTATTTAAACTCCTAATCTTATAGAACACATAAAGTATTTTCAAAATTACAGATTCATAATTATATTCTGAAAACTGAAAAATTCAATAACACTGCATTTCCTCCGTAATTTTTTCCCCAAGCTGTTTAGCGCTAGGTTCTGAAAATTTTGAAAATATTCATATAATTTTCTCCTTCTTCTATTGTACTTAACTTTTTCCTCTGAGGGCACTTCATTGGTAAATTGAATCCACTTGATTATTTTATGTTTATTTCGTATTTGCAATTTTGTATTACCATTACATCTATTTTATTTTCCCTTGCATTTATTACCTGAAAGTTATTTTATAGATTCTTCGTTAAGCTACCAGGGTGTGTCAGGTGTTCTAACAATTCACAAATTAGCGAAATATATGATTTCACCTTTTATTATGTAGCTTCCAGCTGATTGTATCCTTACCTTACTGCTACCGAGCTCGATGTTTCAAAACCGGCCCCCTTTGCTTAATGTTTCCGATGTCCCTCTTAGGAGTCAGAGACTCATTCACGTGAGGTGCTCTGGTTTTGCAAAGTAATTGAGCTGGACACGTCGCGCCTCTGCTCAGTTACCGTCAAATATCGGCTCAATGTCAATTAGATATTGAAATGTTAATATTACTGTGTATTCTTATGGTAATGTAGATTTATTTTAAAGAAATAGTATTATGATGGTTACCAGTAGTTTATACAAGACTACGTATCTTTTATTATGTTCTTACTGCAACCGCACTCTTCGGAAGTTTCTCGCATAATTTTTCCCTCTTGATTTTCGGACGGTAAAATTAGTTAAAAATAAACTGAAGAATACCCTAAGAAGTACGGTAATAAATTCTTTTAAATAACATTGATCACATCCTTCATTTAGGCTTATGCAAAGATTTGATTTTCATTTCAAAGTGTTATTAGCCTACATTTTTTATTAATATAACAACTGTATGAACTCCTTTTCCAATAACTGCAGCCTGCACGTGAAAACGATCCTTCTTAAGTCACGTATTTTAATATTAATCAAATAAAAAACAAAGATAGTAACTAATCTTTTGGTATATTGAAATTATGACAATCTTAGAAGATACTGGGGTTCATTTTTAAAAGCACGTTACTAATTTATGACTAAATAATTGCTGTTTCATATAAATGATCGAAAATCGTTTTAATTTTAATACCATTAAACCCCTTTTTCAGCATTTTATAACTTTACTTCTGCAGCATTAAATTTTTTTTTTGAGACTTTCAGGATACATATCCTGTTACTATCGAATAAAAGAAAAATAGCATGCTAAATAGAAGTTCTTCAGTTTAAAAGGATAATAATAAAAATAATCAGAATCAATAATTATGGTATTTAATTATAAAATTTATACATGCAATTTAATACAAGACATTTACATAGCTTGATTTGCATAATTTAAATATTCTGCATTATCTGAACTTGATAACACGTTCTTGAGAAAGTGAGCTGCAAGACTACTTCTCCGACTTGGGCAACAATAATATTAGAAGTCTAAGGTTGCGTTAAAATCTGGCAAAAAAAAAGAGTACTTTGGTTAAATATGCGAACTATAATATACCCTGCATAGTAATAATTTCTTCCAGTATTTTAAAAAATTTGAAAATTGACGATGTATTTAACTTCCAGCCACTTGGCATCATTCGACGAGTAAAACTTGTTTTGAAAATCGCTGCTCACTTATATTGTTGAGGCGACTTTTTTAGTCCTTTCTTGGTTTACTGATTCAGAAGTCAAACAACAAAAATCAAGCCTTTCTTGGTTTACCAAATTCTTTTATATTTCTCGAGGCTTCTAACTTAATGATTTATACTTCTTGTAATAACCACCGTTATAACATTATGTGCTTGTCGTGTCATTTGGCTCTCCAAGCCTGACATCTAAGAATGTTGGTTACCATGGTGACAAGCGTCAGCAACCAAGGAAGAATAGCTAGTAGACTCTAATCATCACACTAATTCATAACCGTTAACTTATAGCATACAAACATTGATTTGATCGAAAGCAGTGACCAACTCAAGCCAATATGACTAGGTTTTATTGGTTAATGAAAAGAGAAATATTTCAAGATTTATTTAACGAACATGTATTTTATTAAGAATTCATATATTTTATCTTAATAATATTTTATGCACATCAAGTATGTTATGAATTGTCCCTTTTGTGAAAGTTCAAATTTTGAATACATATCTAATAATCTAATATAGCACTGAATCTCTCATAATTAAAGCCAATTAATATCTATTTCACAAGGGGAAAATATTACGTAACTAATTATTTTATTCTTTGCACAGGTATAAAAATAAACGTATTTTATTCAATATACGAGGCAATATATATTTAAGTATTTTAGACTTAGAATAAACAAATCTGTACAAAGGTAAGGAAAATATCTTCTTTTGAATGTTACTTCCTACACTTTATTATTTCAGATTTAACGTTTCTTATATTATTGATAATGAACTGTCATTGTGCATGAAATCTTAAGTACCTCGTCTATCTTAAGTACCCGAATAGTAAATAAGAAACAGAAAGCATGTGTATAAAAAGAGAAAAAAATATGACTACATAATAGAGAAAATAAACACAGGGCTCTATTTTTACGTTTATTCAAACGCAAATTACTCAGAAAAGAGGCCAAAATGCCTAATCAAATAGATTTAATTATTTTTATTGTTTACATTGGAAGGTATTAAAATCAGGTTGATCGTTTCCCTCAAGCAAAACTACTCGTGTGGCGTTCGAGAAATCGTATATTCGATATCATTGTAACTGTTTTAATTCTTTTAGCCAAACTTACTTTTCTTATGCAAGAATACTATCATAATACTGCTTATATGTATAATGCAAATTATGCCATGTAACACTCTATATGAGCTCATTCTATCTTTATTTTACTCGAAAAGGAATAACTAATAATGTGCAAACCTCTATCAAAGTCATCAATAATAGATTTCCTCAACGCTGCACGATAGTAGGTTCCCTCGATATTTGTCCATAAATTCACATCTGAGGCGTACATAAAGTAGCAAACAGCCGCCAGCTGTACATGAAAATAAGTAATATCTCTGAATAGTGGTCTGATGATTTTAATCATTAAAGCATTTCCAAACACGTATGAGTTCATGATTAGCTTTGGCAATGCTTGCTTTTTTGCACACTGCCCCTTTGTTTAATAACTTTATTGTGCAAGATTTTACAAACAGTTATACTGAACATTTTTAACTTTTAATTTCAACAGTTCATTATTATAATCTTAGTAGAAGCATAAAGATATCTAGCTAATAATATCCTATCATTTCTTTTTAACTCAGCAAAAAAATAGTAGTTACGTGATATAAGCTGTGAAGGAAATATAATACAAATTGAGTAAATGTAAGGTTATACTACTATTAAATTTTGAACTGCAGTTTTAAATAATTTATGATTTTTTGTATGCGTTGATTATATTATATTAAATACGGAAATTATGAAACAGCTTTCAAAATTTATTTTTGAATATAATCATATAAAAATCAGAAATTATTTAATAACTGCTCATTAGGTACAAGTTTTAAGTAATTTTTATTTCCGTTCAAAAAGTAGCTCAAACGCTTACCTGGAATGGCATGTCAATAAGCTCTTTCAAAGCGATCTTATGATATATGAGCACCTCATAGATGACGCATACAGCAAGTACAGTCACGCCGTGTTCTTTCGTCAGCATAGAACATGCTGCACATGTTAAAGATGCGTACAGGTAAATCCATCTACGTGAGCACAATTCAGGGTAACTTCTGTATTCGCAGTACTTGAAATAAAACATTATGCAAAGCAGAAAGAAGAGACAAGCCCCAACGTCAGCCCTGCCAACGACACCTGCCACAGCTTCAGTATGTATGGGATGTGCAGCAAACAACAGACCTGCTACTAAAGTCGGTATAATGCTTTTGAGAAACACCAGGGCAGCCAGTCTGGTAAATGCTGCTGATGCCAGAGCGTGCAGGAATACATTGGTAAGGTGGTAACCCCAGGGATCAAAGCCACCAAGCCAGTGATTGAAGCGAAACGTCAAGACGCACATTGGTCTGTAGGACTTGTGCGATCCACTGTGTGTCAGTGGTGTTCCCCAAAAGTCATTCTTGAAGAGTGACATTAGAGGTGTAGTGGGTAAGAGATCCTGGTTGGTCTTTATGGCTCGACTGAAATCAAAAGAAATAAATAAAAATTTACTCTTTGCTCGCAAATACAATAAAATAATTCACACTTTGCAAATGAAATTCTATAAGTAAAATATCAAATAAGTATTTTCGGTTATAAAAATTCTTACATTTCTTACAGCAAATATAAAAATAATATATTTATATAATATTTATAAATATATATTATAAATATATATAATACTTATAAATCATCGATATTGTAAATTATCCAATTCCTAATCGAATATACATAATAATTTATAGTAAACAGACAGAAGAAGCTTGGAATATACTAGAATCTTAGAACATCTAATCAAATTCACAATATTAATTTCATTGGAATTATATGGAAGCATCAGCGCAAAAGAAAGATGCAAGCAAAAGAAATGGCAAGGGAGATTCCCCTTTTAAAAATACATAACAACAAAAAGGTGGATGAGCCTACTTGTATGTATTTATAATTTTTGTTATCAGTTGTGAAAGTCTGTACACTTCATAAAACATTTTTGTTACTCATAAACAAAACTTTATCCTAATGCTAGGCAATATTAACTTAATTTTATTCGAAAAGAATTAATAAAAAATATCATTACATGATAATATTTAGACAAGCAATTATATGGTACAGCTCTGCTTTCGAAAAGCATCATTTTTCAAATTCGTTGTGAGATATTTTTCCAAATATTCAACTATCTCCAATCATTTAAACTACGTAACTTGTATGGAAATAATAGAGCATATTTTCTTTAATTCTGGCAACCATTTTACAAAGCGGATAAGTTCATTATATATATATATTCATTGAGTGACAAGGATTTAATAATCGGATGAAATTGCCATTTGCCAGTTCTTTGTCTGGGGTAATAATTTCAAAGGCAAAATACATTCATTGGACTAAACGCTTTGCATTATATGTATACACTCTGTTAAAAAATACTTTGCTTAAAATCATAATGACACTTTTTTTTTATTACGAAAACCTCTCAGTTTGTAGAAAGTAATGTGTAGTTACAAATCTTAAGCTCCACAGAATGGTAAGAGTTTGTAGACTTACAATTTGTTTGGACGTGTGTATGATTTGACAATTAGAAGGCGATCTGGTACAGTAAAGCTGGTACATTAGCTTGGTTATAAACCTTTTTGTTGTTCCCGAAAAGAAAAACAAATGATGCGGCGCATTGAAATTCGATAGATCATTTCTCTTTTCGCTATTCGATAGCTTGTAGGCATTCATACTATTTCATTTCTTTTAAGTAGTCTTTTTCAATTCGTGAGTCACTAGAAAAAAATAATTACTACCATTATGGCATAATAACCATCACTTCCCTTGTATCATTAGTATAAATAGTTTTAAGTTAATCTTTTCCATATCATTGTTCCAACGATAACAAAGTCTCTTACTACATATATGTATACACATCTATTAGAACGTAATGCATATGACCTATAATAGTAAATATAATACGAGAAGAAGAGATCTTCGGCAAATAAAGTGTTGAAATGATATTTTAAACGAAATAAGAAGCTGCGTTAATCACTTGAACAGAAAAGCAATTGGAATACAAAATTAATTCCTCAGCTTCCCCAGAATGAAATTATAACGTAAATGTATAATTAAAGAGTAAATGGAAATAATACATGATTCAATCTTAAATTTTGCATGCGTTTTCTAAGACTACAAATACTTTAATCAAACGAATCTATCGTTTGTAAGTATTTATAGTTAGTCAATAATCCGTGGTACAATGAATGAAATTGTATCAAAAGATTAAGCAGAGAATATATACTGTTCAGTATGCGCAAGAGAGTTAATTTCGTTGCCTTTATATTGAGGGAAGCTTTCAATCCAAGTCGTGCAGAAATTCCAATATATTACGAGGTTTGACTCTAAACCGTTTGTTCTAAATGTGGCCTTACCGGTGTCTCCAAGATATAAGTACTTTTCATAGCAGGGATCATAATTATATATCCAAAACATTTTAGCCTTGCAAGCTGAATTTAGTAATCGAAAATCTGGAACATGACGTTGAATAAAATTATCAATAGTTTAACAACTTAGCGAATCATTCGATGAGAACTGCTTGTTGAAATTTGACACCTTGACAAGAGAGCACATTAAAGCACAAAAACGTCCGAACCGCTGATTATTATTGAAGCCTTAACGCTAAATGATAAGAGTATTGATTGAGTGTGTGGTCTGACATTTAAGGCTAATGATTAGTAAAATCAGATTTGAAGCTTAAATTATTTATTTTGCATTTGATCCGAATAGTACAATAAATGGGTGCTGAGCAATGTTTTATGCCTCATTTTCTCTGACTATACAGCAGTAATATCTTCAAAGATCTTCAAAGAAGGAAATAAAATATTAATTGTTCTCTGTTGCGTTTAAAATAACGTTATCCCTGCAATAAGCATCAGTAACTCAATTTTATTACCATCAAGGCCTTTTATTTATACAAGATGTTTATGATTCCTTCTCCGATGCTTCAACAACCTGCAGACGTACCGCTAAAAGCCTTCCAAAACAAAAACCATGGGGATGGAGAAGTAAGAAGGTGTGCCTTAGCGAAGTCAAGTGAATTTCTTTTAATCTATTCCTCAAACTATTTACGATGGTTCTTATTTAAGTTTATAACAATATATTACGACATCTTCTTCTTGTTTCATCTTTATAAGGTCTGTCTTTAGTTCAAACTTTTTCTGCTTTCAACGATTAAGTTACACATGCAAAAGAATATTTTGCTGAAAATAACTAAAAAATACAAAAGTGATACTGGGACGTGCAACTACACATAGAAAACAAGAAAATAGCATTTCAGCTTATACCTACATTCTCTTTGAAATGAACTATCTGATCCATCGAAAGAACAAAACTGTTCTTTACCATTCTTTTCTACCTTTCTTGAAAGAGCACAAAATGTGGATATTCCGTCAGCAGAAACGTACAAGCACATAGCCATCATTGGAACATGGATCACGAAATTGCAGTAAAAAGTTCCTGTGCTTTTCCCGTGACTTTTAGACAGACAGACAGAGAGAGAATCCACATAAAATATCCATAAGGGTTTTCTTTTAGCTTTTTTCTTTCTGTTCTTTATTTTTCTCTTTCTCTACTGACAGTCTTAGCCCATCCCTTAAAGCTTCCACCCGGCGTCTGATGGTTTCAACCACTTTCGATCGTGAAGTTTTTAGAGCCGTGGCGGCAAAAAGTAGAAGACAGTGGCGTGCCGAAAACAACTTCGGGCGAAACCGCAAGGAAACAATTGAAGGTGGATTCTTTTGTTTCATTTTTGCCCTTTTTTACCTTTTCTCTTTGTTCTCTTACCTCAGATTTCGAGGAGGTAGTTTTTATTTTTCTTCCTGTTTGACAGAAAACGAGAATTCAGTTTTATTTCTCTTATTCAGTTAACTAGAATGGTTGAAAAATTAGGCAAGAAGTGTACAATAATGAAGAGAAATAAGATGAACTATTAAACTAAATGAACCCTGACTATATACAACAAATCAAATACGAATTCGGAATTTAATGCACATGCATACTAGTAATTTTCCTAATTAATTTAGAATTCAGAGCTTTCTAACGAAAGATACTTATTTGTGGACAGTAGTAATTCAGACACAAGTTCAAAAGATGAGGAAGAATTTTGCCTAAATTTTTATTCCAGCTTATCTTTATAATGTCTTAACATTTACCTACTTAAAATAACAATTTATATATAGAAAAGAATTTCCTTTGGAATAAGACATATTACTATTTCCAATACTGGCAATTTGTGTCCAAACAAAGGAATTTGCATATGGTAGCACTTAAATTTTCAAAAGATTTTATGCTTGAAACTGCCCAATTAATATCATTGAAATAGGTGACTGAATTTCTTTTATTTTCCACGAGGCGGGAGATATCATCTAATGAACAATAATGGAGGATCGGTATCTTGTCTTATAAGTAATGAGAGAACTAGCGATGGTAGACGTAGGTGAAGCTGCAAGACAGTCCTCTACAGGACGTCCGACACTACTATACTGGACGCAGGGTAGTGCAGTTTACATCTGCCAGGAGACTACTGACTGGAGATGCGATTTTTCTGCTTTTAAAAACGTAAGAACTGAGTTCCCAGCAACGAAGTTGAATGCTCTATACCAGCGGTTCTCAACCTTTTGACTAACGCATACCATCTTTAGTACCACCACTACATTTTACAATGATTATGTTTAAATTTCAAAATAGAAATATTTAAAAATAAATTCTGAAAGCTTTCAGATTTTATATTGCTCCCAAAGGGGCGATTTTAAACGTTTCGTGTGTCACTTTTATTTATTAAATATCATGTTCTTCGCACTTAAAACACATAATAGCAATATCATCAGCAATATCACAAAATATTTAAAAACAGCAAAATAGCATACCTTTAGAATTTCCGATACATAGCCTCGCGCTAGCCCGTATAGGGTCATAGGGCAAACTTTGTTTTGCAAGGAGGACCGAGCTGCGCCCTAAGCTCACATAGCCTCGAGCGCAGGGTATTAATTTTTTTTTTTTTTTTTTTTTTCCGTACAGTGTTTTCCCTTTTTCACTTTGAAGTCGTTGAGTTTGCTAATCAAAAATTAGTTAAATTTCAAACAGATAATATAACAAATTCGAAATTTAAAATTCGGGCTTCCAAGTGGGCATGTTCGGTTGGAAGACTACGTTATTCAAAATTCGATGGCTCTAGGTACCGTATTTTTTTTTACAGTGCGAGAAACATTCATGCATTAATGCAGATTCTTCATTATGTAGTTTCTTTTAACATAATACGTGGCGATATTGGTGGCAACAGTTTGAAAAATGAATCTACGCAAAATCCCGTTTTGAAATTGATAGCCCTTCTGTTCTAACGCCTCTTGGGCTAAAAATATTTTGCAATTTGCACCACGTGTTGGCTATTTGAATTAAATATGCGCACATAAAAGTATTAGATTAAAAATTGGTTACCATTCTAATTATCAAAATTTAAGTTACAAAAAATACTTTAATTCTAAAATTTAGTGCGAAATGTCGGCCTGTTTAAGAGGAATCAACTTCCTTATGTCTGGTATCATTTCATTTAGTTTTAAGCGTAAATTAGAATTCAGATTTAAGTTTGTTCTGTATTTATTTTTTAAATATAACTTGGAAGAAAATCCCTGTTCACACATATAGGTTGTGCAGAAAGGCAATAAAAATAAATAGCCTTATTTGAAATTCTTCTAAACTTTTTCTTTCGGTTAAGCCAAAAGTTAACAAGTGAGTTATTTTTTAAATCTTAAGTTAGATTTCGATTATAGTAAATTTCTATCAATTCTTCTTTTTCTTCGCGAGATAAAATTTCAGGTATATTTGAACAAATGGATTTCTAATGCAATTTTCTTTTTCATAATCCTCGAGAAAATACATATTGAAATTATATATCAATTAAAAACAATGATTTTTAATGTTGGATGCAAAATTTTCTTCTATTTTCAAATTATTTTGGGTTAGAAAAACTTTCTAAAAGGGGCAAAAATGATTAAAGTATTATTATCCAATTATTTGATTATTAGCTATATTTTTTATCATTGCCTTTATTTGATCTCTAACGGTAAACAAATTAACATTGTGTCCTTGTAATCCTAAATTTAGTTCATTTAACTTTCTAAAAAAATCAGTGAAACTTGCTAAGCGCGCCAACCATAATTCACTAAATAAACATTTTTGCAATTCAAATATGAAACACAGAGGAAAATTGAATTTCTGATCGAAGTTCAAAAAGGCGATTTAAACCTTTGCCTCTCTGGATAATCACCTTACTTCGGGATATAACAAAAGCGTTTCATGTACACTGCCGATCTCTTAGCATAAAATCGTAAATATTCTTGAATTTAAAGCTCCACTTTTAATAAAATTAACAATTTTCACAGCTTGATTTAAAACGATTTTCAGGCTTTCAGAGATTGTTTCGGCTGCTTCACGAGCAGTAAGTAAATTTAGTTTCAGGCGCGACTTTCTTTATTTGAGAAATCACTCCGGAACGGCAATGCACTTATTCCAAGAAATATCATTCTCAGACTTAAAATTGTAAATTACTTTGAAATTTTCACTTGCAGTTGCGCTAGCATGAAGAGATTCACAAAGTAAGTACTCTTCAGTATTCCTTTAGCTGCTTCGAAACGTATGTAAACTAATAATTGAACAAAGTTTGTTATATCAGTACTCTCATCCAATTGCAATGCGAAATACTCACCGTGTTTTATTTTTTGAATAAGTGTCTTTTTTTATAGAATTTGCCATTTTATGGACTCATCGACTTACTGTATCATTTGATGATGGAATACTACGAGTATGAAGTTCATCAGCCGCTTTTGAGTTGAATAATGTTAAAACGATACATTTAGCTACTTGTAATATAACGTTTTCTCCAATAGTGTGAGCATGCCCAGTTTTAGCAATTCTTAGGCTTACCAGGTAACTAGTTACCAAAGCCTTTTTCACTTGAAGTAACAAAACCTTTCATTACTTGTCTACTATTTTTGAACTCCGATAATTTCCTCTTAGAATATTCTTCAGATTTATCGTTTAAATTGGCATGCTCACATTCAAGATGTCTTTTAAGAAACGATGGTTTCATACTTCGATTGGATAACAGTTCATCGCAAACAACAAATTGAGGTTGAGGGTCTTTTCTCCAATAGTGTGAGCCTGCCCAGTCTTAGCAATTCTTAGGCTTACCAGTTAACTAGTTCCCAAAGCTTTTTCACTTGAAGTAACAAAACCTTTCATTACTTGTCTACTGTTTTTGAACGCCGATAATTTCCTCTTAGAATATTCTTCAGATTTATCCTTTAAACTGGCATGCTTACATTCAAGATGTCTTTTAGGAAACGATGGTTTCATACTTTGATTGGATAATTGTCCAAAGCAAACAACACATTGAAGTCAAGGGTCGATTTCATCTCCATTTCAGGTAAACCCAGATGATAAATAACTTTCATTATATTTTCAATAAAGAATTTTCCTTTTCTTTTCAATTTTCTTAGTGTTTGTACGTTGTCCTGGATCCATCACCCGTGAATCGTTACTTCTCCGCTTAATCAATCCTAGACATTTTCCATTTTGAAAAGCTAAGTTTGCTTTATTATTTTGTCACACATATTTAAATGCACAATATATTACGAGTTCTTCAAAAACAGACGACGATATTCTCAAATCACGTAGAAAAGTAAGGAATACAAAGCAACAAGAAGACAAAATACCTTTTGTTAGAGACAGTAAATCGACGTAAGAAAATTATTCTAACTGAAAATAGAGCAATATGTACCCGTAAATGGTGGCGACATAAAGTTTAGGCAGGCTAATAAATCGATCACCTCTAAAAGAATTAATAAGATACGATTGTCGTTTTATAGGAATTTATTTTTATTTCCTATTGATTAATTCCTTTCTTGTAAGTGGTATTTTTCTCAATACTAAACGAGCCCACCAGCGGCCGAGCGATAATGTCGCTGAACACTGGTAGTTCGGTCCGAGGTTCGAATCCCGCGAACGGGCTGGCTGCATGGGTGTTTTCGTGGTTTTCTCCATGTGTAACGTGTATACGAGCCATTTTCCCTTAGAAAGTCCTCCACGAAAGGCATCCATCCCCTTAGGCAGATAGCCCTAGTGTGCTTTGCCATAATTAAATACACCACCACACCATACCTCAATACTAAACGGCAAACATGAGACTGCTTATTTATAAATACAATAAAAGTTCTCTGTTAAATTGATTTTTTCTGTAAAAAAAGTAACATTTCAGCCCTACTCTGTTTAAAAGAGTATATTTGTTAAAAGAAATACAGTACAGTACATACAATGAATAAAGTTGCAGAAATTTAAATCTGAAAATCTGGAACTAAACGCCAACCTTTTCATTTCTAAAACTTATACAGAAAAGTTTCGTAGGTATTCTTGAAAGCGTATTCAGCAATTTGAGCTTGCATTTCTAGTCCAGCAACAAAATCATCAAGAAATACAGATGACAGACAGCGACATATTGCAGAGTTCCTGCACGGAATCACATCCGAAATCCGGAATTTCCTGCAAGAAGCCGAATAAACGTCTGGAGTATTAAGACTTCCGTAGACGATCCGGAAAACTTGGGATTTCAACTTCTTTTTTGCCCACTCTGAAGCGCTTTTGATATTCCCATATTTTACTTTATTTTATACGCTTAAAGAAATAGCGAGTAAAAAGTTTAAAATAGGGATGTCAAATTAAGCTCTTGTAGTTTAATTACTGCATTCAATATGAGTCTTCATTTTCATCACCTGTAGCAAACTGAACTACTACAGGTTTTTACAAGAGCTATGTATTTATTTGAACTAAAAGAATTATTTTTTATGACCATTGTAATTTTATAACCGATAATCTCTAAACTTTTAAACTTTATGCTAGCATTACATGATTTAAAATTTCAGTTCTGTTAGCATTTCGTAAAAAGAATGCCAATCAAATACTTTTTGAATGAATAAAAATAGCAAATGAGTGGCTAAACTAAATTCATCAATTGTTAACGGGATATTAACCATAATAAATAAAAATGGATGTTCAGATTTTTGTAAAGCATAAAAACTTTAATTCATTCTTTACAAATAAGAAAACATGAAAGGAAAAGAAAGAAAGACAGAAACTACGTCGGAATGATATCTCGCACAGATAGAATAGAGGAAGAAGAGGATTTTACACACGCAAACATAGCGAGTTCGTAGTTTTTCAACATATGAAAGAGAGAAGAAAAAATTAATCTTTCTTCGGTATTGTCATCGTAGGTTTACTCATATTTTTATTTTCATCTAAACCTCCATGCTGTGATAAAACATATATCAGCTATCTGAATTTTTCATCTTAAAAATTCCCTATTTTGAGGTTTATCGCAATAAAGTTGTTGAGGTTTTTTTTTTTTTATGTAGCATATATGTTAGTAATATTTGTAGTTTCTTCTGAAAAGTTAGGAAGTTTTGGTTATTTGTTCTATTTCAATAACATACAGGAAAATTTCATATATCGAACGTTGAAATGGGAATCAGCAGGGCAGTGGGGAAAAATTATGTTATTCAATCTAAATTAAATTTAATTCAGTTTCTCGATTCTTTTCCATGGATAACAACAGAGGTCGGAATACTTAAATAAGTGTTCCTTTCCATAAAGGATTACACATAACGAAACCTTCCAAAGTATCAAAATTCAATTAATAACACCTAGCCAAACGAGAGTAAGCAAAGCCAAAACTACTAATTAAATTTTAAGTTTAACAAAAGTTCAGTAGTTATTTTTCTTTTATGAGCAGAATAAGATGTATATTTCGAGAGTAGTATACTTCAAACTAATTTCAAAAACTTGTAAAGTGATCATTTAAAATTTTAAAGCTTTTTATAGTAATTCTTCTTAAATACTTATTTTATGCTACTGAATACGAATTTTCTTGAAGCTGTTATTTAAATTGACTTGTGTATTTGATTTAAAAAAACTTAAAGTGTATTTGATCAGTACGAATTAGTGAAACGTCTTTTTTTCATGTATAACGTCACTTTAAACAATTTAATGCCATAACAGATCAAGCAAAGAAAGAAAAACTTTACTCTTTTAGATCAAGATCTTCATCGTAAGTATTAAATTAGAAAGATCCATATTTTGTCTTTAATAACATGTTAAGCAATAAGGATTTCGGCAGGAGGGCGCAACAAAGTAAGAAAAAAAGAATTGTCATATGTAATAATCGTCGCGCAATAATCTCTGTCATCCGGAAAAGTGCTTCATCCATTTTCGAAATTGAAAATGACTACCGATTACGATTTCCGATTCGATAACTTCTTAATGCATAAGTAGTTTAGGAGACACGCTTAACAAGGTTTCATGTGGAAATCGAAAACGTCGTAGAATCCAATATCTGCCTTTTGACTGCAATTTGTCAGCGGAATTCGAATATTAAACCAAATGCATCGTCGACAGCACATACCAATGAATGCGTTAGTTACAAAATTTCACACTGAGTGCGCAGTCGATAACTGTATCTCGAAGCAACGGACTGCAAAATAAGCCCAACGGGAACTATCAATTTTCCGTAATCTTGAGCCGATAAAATATCGGCGGGAAAAGTTATCCGCTACGTGCTTTCCGAATCGAAACAGAGAAACTCAAAAGTCATCAACAGAAGTAATCGATGCGGCCAAGAGACAATTTCCGGATTAAAAGAAGCAGAAAACACTCCAAAGCCATCGCAATAAATGACTGTTATCCAACCGCATCCAGTGGATGGATTGTTAAGACACTGACACTTACATGTGTAGCCATCTTCATTCTTAAAATGTTACAGTGCAGAAAGAGGTAACACCATCATTAGCCTTTGTTGCTTCTTTTAAAGAGATGATATTTAAAAATGAAGATATACTTTATTTTCAGAAAACACAGCTGCAACAAAAGTGAATTATTTCAGTTCTAAATATTATTCTGTTCAAACTACTAATACATAGTTTCAGTAATCTAGGCAAGAATCAGTCTATACTAAAGCGATTTCTTTATTTTCAGTTCCCTTATCTAAAGCCTAGATACGTACAGATGCTTTTTTACGTTCCTTTGAGAAAGAAAACATCGATATTAATTTGTAGAGTCTCGGTCATTGGGATATTTTTTAAGCAGAAGCTATGGAAAATAAGCGGTCCTCTCGCCAGGACTCGAACCTCGTACCTCTCGAATACGCGTCTAGTGTGCTGACCATTACACTACGGAGGCATGCCGAAAGGAGAAAGAGAAAAACTTATAAATTCAGTCTCTTACAGTTTTCTTCATTCCAAGTTTTGGATTAAAAACACGAACACAAACTAATCCTTGCCCACGATATTTCTTTCTTTCTTCTTTTTTTTTTTTTTAATATCAGAAATGTCAGATTGTAATCCTCAAAGTTATAGTAGTCTTTTCATAAAGCTATACAATAATATGTTTACGTTAAATGATTACTTATAAGCGGTTATTTCTGCGACTCATTTACCAAAATCAAACCTTTTCTTGAAAGAAATTATACTACTGTTTCACTATTCTTATGACCAAAAATATTTTTGGTCGGTCAGATACGCCAGTACACAACTGAGATATTCGATAGTGTTTGCACTGTTTGGAGAAAGGTTTGAATTTACTCTTCTCTGTTTAAATTTAATGTACGGTTAATCGATATAGACTTTCATTTGATTATAAATAGATAAATTATAATATAAAGCGATTTGAAATAAGGAATTATCAATTAAATGCTATTACTTATAGTCTTTTCCAACAATATATTTTTTCTTCGAGTCTGAAAATTCTAAAGGAAATACGTGTGTTGTAGAGTCATTAGGTTAATTAGAAGCAGAAAAGATGAAAAATATGCAACCTCCTTCTCCGGGAATCGAACCACGGATCTCTGGAATACCGACCCAGAGTGCTGAACCACTACACCACGAAGGCATTCTAGGGAAGTGGGAGAAGTACCTTATAATGTATATATTTCTTTTATCATTATCTTATTTCAGATATATATATATATATATATATACTAATAAACCTGTAATAATTATAACCAATGTCATATATATATACCAATAAAAGTATAGTAATTATAACCTATTCAGTTTTCTTCGCATAAAAGCAAGGCATTATAAGTAGAAGGAATTGAATTTGAACGAAATTTGGCCTTATTATTAGTTTTGCTCATTATACATTAAAATCCACTTTTTTAAATAATTTGTATTTTATCATTTCTTACGCAATATTACTAAACTATAATATTAAAATTTTTATAAATAACTATAATATTATAGACTATAATAATAACCAAACTATAATATTATAGAAATGCCGTCTTGTACGAGAAGGTGGCAATGAAAGATGGTTAGAAAAATTCAAGCAATCGGACACGTAACACAGACAATGCGAGAAGTGTAAAATATTTTATAATTTTAAAATAATGTAAATACTATTAATAAAATTTTATTACTTTAAGTACAGTGTTTTTAAACTGTGCTTCCGGGTGTATTTTAAAGTTGAAAGTTAACAACCGTAATTTAAACTGAATTTCTAACTTAGATTGCTAATATTACGCTTGTAGTTACCTGAGGCTAGCGCTGCACCTGCCTCACACTTGTAACGGTTGTGTTCACAGCTGTAAAAAAATAAAGTAAAATAACCGTGTTTATGCTCTCAGTTATCGAAAGAGGATTATTATTTTGTCTGGTAACTGCAGATTTTAAAATACGAAATAATCCTCTTATTGATGGTAAAAAGAATATAAGACTTTGCATTCTTTCAGCGATTTACTTCAAAGTACCCAGATTCACTCTAAAACTCATTTTCTTTTCAACAGACGCCACGAAGCAACATTTGCAGAATAACACTATAACATTACAGGTTCTGAGAAATGTAATAAAAATTAGATCTTGTTTGCAGGTACAGTTTTGAAATATTAAATTTAATTAAAATTCTAGAAGCTACAAGGTCAAATTAAATTTAAGGTACGTGCAGATATTTTGAAAATCATCTCTTGTAACTAACCAGCTTTCTTTATAAAGATTATCCGATTTAGAGCTTGGTTCCCTAAACTCTGGATTTACCCTCGAAGTTACATTGGAAGTCTCAACATTAGAGAAAATAAGTATTAAATTAATTCTGACGTGACTTACATGAAATGCAGAAAGGATCTAATTAACTTGCGAAACGCAAAGTGAGTTGCACTGATAAACTCAACGCTGCATATCAAAGCAGCGCATTTCAGAAACTTAAACAGTTAGTAACATTTGTTAGCTATGCATATGTATTTCGTCTGAGAATGATTTCAGCGCTGAAGACACATTTAGAGAAATTAAGATAATAAAGGATAGGCAAATGGTATTTTCGCAATCGCTAACACATCACAAAGATTCCTTTCGGCGCCTCAGCTGATATGCTGTGAAACTGAGAACCCCTCTGTTTGCAAGGTTATAGCCAAGATGAATAATGTGTAGCAATCTTATTAAACGAAATCGAAGGAATTACTTCATCGTTATGATTCCTTCATTGCATCGACAATGAAGCAAATACTTCCTCTAGAATTGAAAAATATACTAATCGCGAAGTTCTTAGCTTGAAATTCTTGTAAAGATTTCAAGTGAAAAAAGATATATTTGATTGTAACTGTTGAACTATTAAAACTAATTTCAGCTGTTATACTATGTTAAACTATAAAACTAATTTCAGCTGTTATAATATGTTAAACCATTAAAACTGTTTTCAGCTGTAATACTATGTTAAACCATTAAAAATAATGTCAGATGTTATACTATGCTAAACTATTAAAACTAATTTCAGCTGTTATACTATGTTAAACCATTAAAACCGTTTTCAGCTGTAATACTATGTTAAACTATTAAAACTAATTTCAGCTGTTATACTATGTTAAACTATTAAAAATAATGTCAGATGTTATACTATGCTAAACTATTAAAACTAATTTCAGCTGTTATACTATGTTAAATTATTAAAACTAATTTCAGCTGTTAAACTATGTTAAACCATTAAAACAGTATACAGCTGTAATACTATGTTAAACTATTAAAACAAATTTCAGATGTTATACTATGCTAAACTATTAAAACTAATTTCAGCTGTTATACTATGTTAAACTATTAAAACTAATTTCAGCTGTTATATTATGTTAAACTAATAAAACTAATTTCAGTTGGTATTTCTTCTCAAACAATATTAACATGCATTAATATGCACTTATTCCGACACATAAAAGTTAAATGGTATAGATCACAAAACAAATAATGTTGTGAAACGGATGAATATACATATTTTTAAATTTTAATGATATTACATCCATATGCTACTTCTATATCTTCTATATTACTAGCTCAGTCAGATTCGTTAAAAATTTTATTATATAAATAACAATTATGGAAGGATAAACGGCTTTTAAACCAAGTTTTTTAAGAAGTCTTTGCAATTAATATTATACTAAAATATCAATTAATTATTCATACGAAGCGTATAAATAGATTACTTAAATCAATCTGATGTCCAGTACATTTGATATTCAATACATCTTTAACTTGCCATGTGTAACTTTTCAGATTACCTCTTGAGAATACTAGTATTTTTATTCTGGTAGCTGCAGCTTAGTAAGATTAAAACCCTGTTATATTGAATGATATGCTAATTTATTGTGAGCATTTTGTTAAGACCACACGAGTGAGATCTCTGCAGAAGAGGCAAACCTTTTAGGTAATGTGTGTAAGTAGAAATTATTAGGAACTGGTAACTGATTTCGGTAGCACATTACTCAATGCGGAGAAGAAGCCTTTGTCCTCCAAACAATGTACTAATTTATAGGCCAAAAGAAAAATGTTTAATTTGTTTACTTGCTTTAATTTCACATTTTATTTACTTATATTTCTTACTGTGTCAAAAGAAAAATCAACTTTCTGGGTATATGATGTAGTTGTAATTTAGGCATTTCATTAAACGGCGCACACTCGAAATGCTATGATGCTCTACCTTAATTGCTCAGAAGCTTAGAGAAAATTGCAGATTCCTTTTTGAAGGGACGGATAAAAGATTGGATAAAGATATTTATTTGACATACATTAATTAAAATTAGAATGAATTAAAAAGCTTTACTCAGTAAAGCAATGAATTTCGTAAAACCACTGCTGACTGTTACTAAATCTAGTAATGTAATATTCCTATTTTTGAGATTAAGTGATGCATCTAAGAATATTTAATTTTAAATCTTTCGTTATAAAGTCCAGTGTTCTTAGGGAGCATAAACTAGACTTTAAAAAAGACTGATGAAGAATTATCTTCATGTCTTGTGAAGTACAGAAAAAAAAAGTCAAATGAAGAGTGTAAAAGTCAAATGAAGAGTGTAAAGTCAAATGAAGACCCTTTTATTTGAACACAAATAAAAATGACCCAGCTTGGTTTTACAGAAGCCAACACTTCTGGCTTAACTTAAATACGTAATGTTTAACTAAATCATACGTATTGGCTTAGCCTAACGGCTCACAGAATAAAGTAACGCTCATGAAAGGCTCTGGTTTGTAGAAATCCGGCGAGACAAGTCAAATGGCTTAAAGCACTCAACGCCACAGAATCAAATCACTATACAACGTGGCCTCAAGTAGGCAGAAGACGCTCTAAAATTAACATACGAAACCTTCGCTTAAGTAGCACTTCGTTCTCCCTCAATGTGAATAAACGCTCGCTACCTCATTTACATTCTGACATGAAAAGCGTAGGGGAAAAGAGAGTGACAGAAAAGTAATTGAACTTAAAATTAACAATTAGTTGAAAATAAACAGATAAATCCTTACATTATCATTACATTGTCTCTTACAAAAGTATTCCAAATTTTATCCGGATTTTTAGAGTTTATGCAAATGATAATATCCAAAATTCAAGGTAGTGATCGTATTATTCGCTATTCACGTTTTTCTTAATTTAGTTTGACAAATCATCATTTAGAGAACTGAGTTTAGGAAAGTTTTAAGAACTCGTATGATTATATGAAAGTTTATCTTTATAGGTCTAATCCTATGATATACAAGGTTCACTGTCGTGCAAGGAAGATTATAACTGATATAGAAACGGTGTTAAATCTATCTGAGCAAACATACCTTCATATGGGATATAACGAAAGGGGGAAGTTTACAGAGTAGCAATACGTATTGGCTTTTAGCAGATTTATTGCACTCGCACAAGCTGCGGCATTTTCCCGCGCACTTGGTACAATTTGTAGGAAGGTACTGCTTGGAAATGGGATCGTTAAATTTTACGACTGATCATCAGACACACATACCTTTCCTATGCTTCGTTAATGACTGCATCTAAAGCTATCCCTAGTCCCTAAAACTTCCCGTGTTTGCCATCCCTTAAGACTCCTTAGTCCCAAGGTACTAAATGTGAGGAAACCCTGCCGCTGACTAACAAAGAAGACCATCAAAGCGCTCACTCGTGGTTCATTGGAGAAATCTTCGCGAGATGGGATTTCTGAGATTGGAAACGGCATAAAATCACCATCGGGGATGACCGAGAATATAAAAATCAGAAACAGCTTAGAAGTTGGAAAAGTGAAGGATTCAAACACACAAAAAGCTCGCAGTAGTAATCGAAGATTGAGAAGTTTCGTAAATGTGCGAAAACTTCGCAAACTGTTGTTTTAACTCGGTTTTTCTCTCCATACCAGGAAGAAGGGGGGATAAAAAATAAATTTTGCATTTTAAAAGGGATGTCTATAAATCATGAAGGCTGAACTGATCGTAAAAACTTATACCTTAGTGTTACGTATCTGGCGAAAACAGAAAATGATCAAAACAAGCGGGGGTTACTTTGAATTCATTAACGCATACAGTAAGGCTAATGATTTCGAGAAACATGAAAAAAACTTTAAAATAAATTACTAAGTCAACATTTTGAGGATATATGCGGCCAAATGATCCTCATTTTCGTCTTCTTATGTGCCTGTAATAGTAAGTTTCAACTAAACGTTATTATGTACTTCCATTTCGAAGGTGAAATTTTCTATACTTGTGCAACGTATTATATAGCACTTAACAAACAATTAATGTTGTTTTGTGTAGCCTGGCTAAAGTTGTAGCGTCATTAGGTTATTTCGAAGCAGGAGACATAAAAAATGGGCAATGCTCTCGCCGGGACTCGAACCACTTATCTCTCGAATACGTGTCGAGTGTGCTGACCACTACACCACGAAGACATGGTAAGAAAGCGGGAGAAATAAAGTAAGTTATTATGTGAGGTAAATTATTCAATGAAATAGGGGTATTTTAATAAAATAATCATAATTGAATCAACCGAAAAGTCTCAATGGCGACGAAATGAAATTGTTCGCAAAGTATTTATATACTTCACATATAGAGGAATTGTAAATTGTATTAATTTCTTTGCCAGACAATATCAGTGTGTATCCTAATTAGATTACACTATTTGCTAACAGGTTAAAAACATTTTCAAAAGCATTTATGACTGACATTTCAAAAGCATTTATACACTGATATTACAGCACAGACCTTATTCCAACAAACAGTACATACAGCACAGACCTTATTCCAACAAAAAAATTTTTAGACGGCATTTCAAGTAAAGAAGCAGAGAAGATTTAAGGACGTGAAAATGGTTATGAGTTGAGTTTCAATCAATCTTTAAAATGTATTATCGAAACATTATTATTTCAATACGGAAACTTTCAAAGCGGTTTATCAAAGCCTGTGGTGGGGAAAAGCACGTATTCACAAGCACGTATACATATAACTGCGGTGTAGGAATAATTTTTTTTGCAGTGGTTCATGCCATATATAAAACAACTGATGATTTGGAAAGTATTTTATTGGTTTTATGGTTAACCACATTTTCAAATCCCTACATGCACAATATATGCTTGTTTATTTTCATTTTTGTAATTGATTTGATACTTAAATCTAAAGCGTACTTGCCTTTGGATTTACGTCTTCTAAGTACAAATAAATCTAGCAGCCATAATAGAATATGATACAAAATGTAGCTTATTAGAAAAATTATTATGTTAAAATTAATTATTACGTTTCTAATATTCAACACTATTTACGTAATCTAATATATATTGTAGAGTCATTAGCGTTTTTGATGCAGGAGAGGGGAAAAGTATGCATTGCCCTCGCAGGAATTCAAACTCCGGACCCCCGGAATACGCATCGGGTATGCTTCAAATTACACTACGAAGGCATGAAGAAAAGAGGGAAAAAATATCTTATATATTTCCCCATTTCGAAGAGCGACGGGGGATGAGGGGTTCCAATGGCCAGATCCTGGTGGTGACGAACTATCGTCCACCACCTTTTTCTAGTTCGGGAGTCACTGTAGAGTCATTAGGTTGTTTTAAGTAGGCAACGTAAAAGATGAGCAATGCCCTCTCCGGGACTCGAATCTGGAGCTCTCGAATACGCGCCGAGTGTGCTATCATTACACCACAAATGCATGCTGGAAGGAGGGAGAAAATACCTTATAATAATATATATATGTGTGTATGCTGTTCTTCATGGTAGCGGCAAATAATTAATTGAAAATGAATTTGCTTACGAGAATAATCACATTTTAAATTTATTTACGAAAGTTTCTGTCTACAATAGAATACTCTTTCTTTACTTTCGATTAATGTTTTTTATTTCATCATCAATTCCAAGCTAGATTACAGATACGATCCCTCCTCTGCTGCATTCCAAAAATTGCAATGATTTGAGAAATGTAGCCACCACGTATACATCATGGGATGCCTGCAATCATTTCTCAGATTCATTTGATACGAAAGAAACAGCATTGTCCCCTTTTCCATCGCTCACGTGTGAGTCGGTTTCAATTTATTACAGAAACATACTCGCAACTAGGAACCTCGATACGTAAGAAGAATTCACGATCGGAAAAGGAAAGAAGCTTTTTCTTATCCCCTTTCATCCGACTGAATTCTTCCATTTTTTTAAGGTCGGAAAATTCCGTATCCTTTCCACTCTAGAGCGACAAGTGATTCATGAGCCTTCTATTCTCGAAACTTCCCCCCCCCCTCCTGAAAAAAAATCATGGGCCTCGCGAAGTCGCAAGAAATGTCAATTCTCCAAGTTCATGCATTGACGCTCTTTTGGAAACCAAACCAATTCTGGAGATTCGGACAGAAGAGAGTAAAGAACTTTTCTTCCACTCCACCCACCCACCTTAGTTTAGGTCTGTTCTTTTCTTTCTTGCGCTGTTCTTTCGAAATCGTTTCCCTGATCTTCGATAGCCCGTTTAATCTTCTGTGCGGCTACTTTTCAATCAGGGTATGGGGACTTCGGAGAGCATTTCCAGTGAAAAAAGTTAGTCGTCTATTGTCTTGAACAAGTGAACAAGGCAGCTTTTAATCTTTCCAATCTGTCTTTCTTTTTATGCATTTACTTCTTAGGAAAATATTCACTCCAATGATTTTAAAACATAAAAAGGAAAAGTCTTTTTACCCTAGCTTTTTTTCAAATGACTCAAATGAATTATACCATCGCATAAAACTAGCTGGTTCATTTAGCGTTGAGGCGCTAATGATGTTTGCTGATAAATGAAAAACCAATAAGCAATTTCTATCCTTATTTTATCAAGATGTTACTGTCTGATTTAAATAGAATTACCACACACGCATTATCTTCATGACTAAATCTGCCGTCGAGAGCACTACAGTAATGTTTACTTTCTATAGGAGGCTTATGGAAAATGGCTTATATTTTATTAAAAGAGAAGTGATCTTTATGACAAAATATGAATTCAAATTTTAATAATGTGATTTTTTATTTTTTATTTTTTAATTTTTGTTAGCATTTTTAATGATACCCAAAGGTGACACGTTTTGAAATAAGACCTTAATTAAAGGAAAGAGAGAGATTTTGTTTAGTGTGCTATAATTTGTGATAATATTCTTATTGAAAAGAGAATATTTAGTGAAAAAAGCAAATTCTAATCGCTCAATTCCGACTGATTCGTTGGGCTTCGCTATAAAAGTTTGTTTGGCTGGATGTCGAACTCATAATCTGCAGACGATTGCTGTACTAGGTGCTTCCACACTGACAATGTTTTCCGAATTTCTATTTGAACTTCTAACTTTTGGTAGCTTTTCAATGAGCGCAACGTTTAAAATACATAATACTTGAGGGTCTTCGACGATGTTTTTTAAAACATATTACTTTCTGAAATGAAAACTCAATTATATTTGTATTTTTCAATTATATAGGATACATACGGCAACTCTTCACTTTACTTTCGGTTGCGATACTTGTACATTATCCATGGTATAATGTGAATAATTGGTTAAATACTACAAGCAACTCATTTCTAAACTTTGAACTGATATCTGAAATTTTTACTTCAGTTTAGAAGCATGCCTCAAAATTCCTGATTTATCGTACTTTAACGTAAGTGATATGGTTGCAGTTGGAATGAAATTACTCTTCGGAAGTTGAAAGGTTCTCCTTTCACTCTGACTTACTAAGGCAAGGCAGTGCATTACACTGCATGGTGACATGATTCTGAGATGGATGTTAAGAGTTCACGATATAACAACTCTCCGTTCATGATGATATAGAGTAACACAGCGAGACGTTTAACAGAGCCTGGCCTGGTAGATGACGAAGCTAGTAATAAATCACGCCCCTGACAGGTCTTGTGGGATCAGCAAGGGATTAGAATACGCGCCGGAGCTAAACTAAGGTGTAGATTGATGACGTAGTCACTAATTGCAGACAGTGGGCGGACTTAGAGACCTTGCTCGGAAGCTGCTCGTTCAACTGATGCTGTTAAGTCCCCTGCGCCATCTTATGGATTGAAAATGCCTATGCATGAGGTTATAACTCATAGACGAGAGCTCGAATTAGACGTCATCACTTCGTCGCGCGCCATTTACGCTACGAGGATCAAGTTTAAGTATATTCGCAACCGACTTCCCTTGGAGAAGTCTCACGGAAGTGGCTATTAGAAATTAATTATTTTTATAAAACGTCCTCTTCTCGTCGTTCCTGATCATTCATAGAATAAAGATGAATGTTCAGGGTGAAATTATTTTGACGTTAGAAACGTTTGCAGATTAGTATTATTTTGCCTTGCCATACTTCACATAACCATGACACTACTCTACGAAGACACGTATTATCCTTGCCTTTGGCCAACTGTCAGTTTTCAGAGGTGTTGCTATTCGATGGTTCATAAAATCGTCAAATGCAATTTGAAGTACAAATTGAGTGACTTGAAAGCCACAAACATATTCCTTAATGGTGAATGTATTTATTTTATTTTTACGATATCGTAAATTGGTGAAATTTACAATACATATACAACTCATAATTTATGAACACTTCCTTCATTATTTGCAGTTTATAAAAGCTGCATCTGATGGCATATGCTACTTAATTGGATACCGAATAATCATTCGTACTTTGCCTAAAACTGAGTCTTTTTAAGATATGTCTAACTAGTGAAATTTATAATATATATAGCTTATTAGCTTATTTGATATGTAATTAAAATATTTAGTTGTTCCTTTTTATAAACAATTGACAATTTTTGTAAACGTTTACATCGTTATATCAGTTAATAAAGACGTTTCTAATGCCATATAATAACTCCTGTGCAGAATAATCATGTCTGAAACTTTTAATGAACATATATCAGATATTAATTAACACACGTCATAAAAGTAAAAAGTGAAAAGAAGTCCTTACTATTCTGACAAGTGTAAGACATTTTTTGCAGAAAACTGGTAGAAGGTAATATAACAATCAACAATCGATGTTTCCTGCGTTAGAGGAATATACAAGTAGTAAGAAAAAATTAAATATCTCAGCAAATAAAAATTTAAATGCAGAGTTTAATAAATTTCACTTTTCTGCTCATTTAGTTAGCATTATTTAAGTAAATTTCTTTGAATTATTCAGAAAGATTTGATTGTGAGCTGAAAGCTAAAATGATAACCCGTACCCATTTTTTGGATTTCAGAGATTTTAAAACAAAATTGCTAGCCGAGTAGTGGTCAAGAGGGTAGAATTGTTAACAGTTTCTATAAATGTAATCCTCTGTAGGCAGCGAAACTTTAATTACTTTAAGCAAATTAAGATAGAAATGCTATCGTTGAAAGGCTATACATTCATAATGAACGTAATGCACTTTGTACTGTATATTCTATACAGGTTGATCCCTCTCTGCCCTCCGTACTCAACAACGAACATTATCAAGGATTCTGTGTGAGTCTAGTTTTATTTTCTTTTTTACTCATATTCGTCATTTAGATGAAAACAAATTTTTCCTTGTTTAATTTTTCAATGTGTATATTCCTTAAATTTAACATGAATATAAATGAACAGGGTAGAGTATTTATAATGAAATCAAGCCTAATGTGCTATAGATTTCTTACGAAAGATAAATACATTTTATTTATCATATAAATAAATTACTCACAAAATTTATCTTTTTACTTATATAACAGGAAACAAAATAGGGCAAGAGTAAAATACTCAACTATTTTGCTTTGTACCTGTTGCAGAGAAAAGCAAAGGGTAACTATTTATGCTACTCATATCTTGCAAGTAAATAATTAGGCCTTAGAAGTTAGTATTTAACATTTCTGATTTTTATACATTTCTGTATATTATTTATCCACTGTCTGACTGTTGCACTTCTTAAATTTCTTTATTTATTGAAAAGAGAAAAAAAAGCGAAAATTATGTAACAAAATGATCTAGAATTAAAAAAAAAATCAGTCGTTTTATTTCATTTAAAGTCTTTCATACCTGTAGTATCAGTTTTAAACATCATATTTATTTTAAAATTAGTAATGAAACATTTTACACCAACGAATTCTTTCTAAATACCAAAATTCAGACTAATTTATCACTATAATTTCCTAATAAAGTATGAACTACATTAAAATATTTTAGGACAAGGCTAAAAATGTTTTCTAGGCTATGAAGACAAAATTTTATGAAATATCTATCAGTGAACCTTATTTAACCAGTTCTTTACCCCAAGAAATAATATCGAACTGTTACAACAAATATAGCAAACAGGTAAACACAGCAATAAGGAATGCACAGTATTATTACTTAGGATTTTATTGCAACCGTATTTGTTTTAGCTTAGACTTTCCTTGCTCTTGTTTTTAAATTCAGAATCATAACTAATGGAGTATCAGATTAAAATTAAAATGAACGGTAAATTGGCAAACATTTATGCAAATTATTTTAAAACGGAAATAATTTCGTTGAGTATGACTGCCTGACTTCTTGTTGAGTATGACATTTTTGCATCGATCGGCCTCCAAATATGTTCGTTCCAAACTCATGAAACGATTGTTTTTACGAATTTCTGTTCGAAAGAAATTGTTTCCTCCTAAGAAGCAAACTTCCAGAAAGGTAGCAGTTGTGCATTTCATTGAAGTAACTACGCTTAAAAAAGTTAGGCCTTTTTTCTGCCGTATTACAACTTTTCAGTGTTGTCCCTTGTGCAGTAGAAGACTATAGGTAAAGTTAAAAGACAACAATAAATTAAATTTATAAAACAGACTAATACTGGTTTTTCTTCGTCAAATTAAATAAAAGTGCTATTTATTTAATTTTTAAATTAATTTAATTTTTTAATTTATTTAATTTTTATTAAAAATAAAAATGTTTAGATTAAGAAAACAAATTAATTTAATTTTAAATTACTCTAAAAATTAATATTATTTTTTCATAATATTTATTTTCTTTAAATAGTTAACTTCGGATTGTTTGATCGAGCACGGCATTACTAGTTTAATACTGAAGTTCACATGTATGTACACTTAACATGCGTCTACTGCTTGTGTTGGGGTAATACCCGCACGCATTCATTCCGTGATTACACTCAGTGATATTACGAGCAAGACTCTGATTTAAAAGAAAACACCTTTCAGTGAATATCATTTTTAAGCTACCGCTACAAATTTTGCATTATAAATATTTAAATCCTCATTTGAACTTTCAAACTTACATTTAATATTGCTAAGTTTCGTTACACTGATTCAAAAGTGAATTTTTATAGACTGCAATTAAATGTTTCTTTGAGAAATGCTTTCTAAACGGGTAACTTGATTAAACCTTTTCTTAAAAATCTTCGAAAATAAATGAGAGAGAAAAGAAGATGGAAAGACGTATGAGTTGAGTTCGTGACCTATGAATTGAGTATTCTGAGCTTCTAAACTTGGGTACGGAATCTAATTCTCATGCATCAGAAAGATTCAAGGCATCCTGAATAATACGTACTTTATGTACCTAGATTTGTCTCTTTCAAATGAGAGTTTTTAGGTTTAAATGATACCCCTTCATCCAGCGCTACTGCTTTATCGTTATAAGTATTTAGATATGCGAATAATTTTACATTCTCATTCATTTGAAATTTTACGTACATACCTATATAGCTAGATTTTGATGGATTTAGACGAATATAGATAGAGTAGAAAATAATGTCAGTTAAAAAAAAGGAGAGCCAGTTAATTATGCCTTTGTTCTTTCTCCTTCGTGCTACGTATATACAAATGATCATCAACAAAATGCATGATTAATCGGTGCTGGTGCGTCAAATATAAGTAATGACACTCAGATTTGTCAATTTATAAATTCCACGTTTTCTTATTTTCTGTAACGAGTCTTTTTGTTGCACGCTTATTAAAAGCGGGTAATTTAATAAAATAGTATTGAATTATTAATTGAATAACTAGATGGAATGGCATTCAATTAATAATTGAATAACTAGATAAAATAGCATTAAATTAATAATTGAATAACTAGATAAAATAGCATTCAATTAATAATCGAAAAGCATTATAAATCCGCCATTTTGGTAAAATGTTGCTTGGAAAGGAATTAATAACAATCATTTTGATCTCATCTCTTAAACAATAAAGTCTACTAATACTCATTCGCCAATATAAAAAGTGGTCTTATTTTAGTAGTACTTTAAGAAAATCGTGACGACTGGTTTAAATTAAATACTTGAGGATATGTAGGAAATTAACATGGTTTGTAAAGTGTTTTCCAAACCTTTATCCTCGGACTCACACACGACTTCGAATTATTGGAATTCATTTGTGTATATTACATTGCAAGAAAAGAGGCAGAGAAACGAAAGTCTTAGAAGAAATCAATGTAATCCATAAAATAATAATAACTATACAAATCCCGCACACAGCAAACGTCCCGCATAACAAAACCGCTCACGAGCCGATAAATGCGAAGCGTAATAAATTGGTCTGGCATTATGAACTGCACGTTAATATCGTCCCGCATTAAAGGCAGTGTAATTTTTTTGATTTATATTATATTTTTCAGACGCGAAAATCTATAAATTATTGCGTCTAAGCATAAACAAAAACAACGAGTAGAGAAGAAGATAAGTAAAATATTTCTTAAACTGATATTAGCAATGAAGAACTTCAAAATTTCGTTCAGCATAAATATGAGCAAGCCCGAACGGAAGGATCTTCTGGTAAGGATAACAAGAACACTATTATTTCAGGTATACTATATCTATCAAGAATCGTCTAAAAAAGAGAAAGAGGTCCAGGCCTCTGTCAAGAGGTGACATCAAGCTAATATTAACAGAATATGGCAGATCTGTTCAACGTTGAAACATTAAACAGACCAATGTTTCAACGTCTGGCTGTCAATGCCTCTTGCTCAGCTTGAAGTCCATCCTGAAGAAGAGGGAAAAGCTAACCACTTCTTAAACATGGACCTCTCATTTTAGGGAGGGGGGGGAAGATATGCAAGTACGACAGCCGACTCTTCTGCTTCCAGCGGAGGATTGGAAAGACTCGGAACTAAAAAACTGTGACACTGAGTATTTTCTCGTGTACAGAATAAGATAATATTTTTATAACTAATAAATTAATGAACTCCTAGTATTTCCGAAATGTTTCGAGTTTTATTCTGTGACTTTTTACGAAGTTCTGCAATTTAGGACTGGACATAAAAAAGGATTAAAATTATTACCAGAAGTTATTATGAGGAACTGTCTCTCCCGTAACGAAAGACTCTTTTAACGAACGCCATCCTAGAATGGATTTCTTCTGCTATGCTCTGAACCAATATGTCTATGTATACAGAGCGAAGAGAAAATTCCACTTATTTCCAAATGACTAGTGGACAGAGCCAGTTAGAGCAATGAACTTAGTGCCTATTTACAATTAAAATATCATGCTCTATAAAAGGAGACCACCCAACAAAAAGGACCATACCCTATATTTTTGAAAACTTAGCAACTCTACTTCAACAACTATGAATAGCCGTGGAAAAAACATTATTTACAAAGTTTTAGAAAATAATTGATTTAGCATATGAGATATATTATAATCATGGATACGATTAACAATCGTTTGTATTTTTGATACGATTAATTAATAAACGTCTGTTTGCCTAAAATATCTGAAACTGATGCTCTGTGTTTTGGTACTATGTTATAAGCCATAGAAAGAGTATAAAAATATAATTTAACAGATAAAAAATAAGTATTATGTCAATACGGCATGATGATGTAGCCAAGAAAACAAAACACACAAATGGATTTCATATCGAGTGTGCTCGAAGATGTATCAGTGAGACGACAATGTAGATCAAGGAAACTAGTAAATAATGTAACACGTATTTGAACTTTTATATAATCCTAGAAAACGAAATTTATCAGAATGCGTTCTGGAGATCGCGAATTGCTGGCATTCCTTATAGTATTACTCATGACTGTAAGTCCCCATTTCTGAGCACAATTCGTAGAGAAAGTTTTGTCTGATAACAGAGTATTCGGTTCTCTTATTTTCATTTCCCACTCGAAACACAACTTCATCATTGCGTAGGGTCGACTTTAATTTGGCTGTTATTTATGTCATGCTCTTAAAAAAATATCACCCATTAGTTTCCATCATAGCTGCATAGTATATCTCGCGTCGTCCAAACGGTATAGTGGTTAGCGGCGCTGATTGCCATGCTGAACGGCCCGGGTTCGAATTCTGAAGAGGGCATGGATGTTTGTAAATGTATAGTGTTTGTAAATGTAAATGTATAGGCATGGCGGCACGCTAAATATGCGGTGAATCGAAAGTCGTCTTGTGTGGCTTGGTGGAAGGTGTCCATCCCCTTCCAGGGTGCTCCCATCAAAATTTGGGGCGAAACTGAGCCAAACCGCACTGTCACCTGTTAGGTGCTCAAGGCTGTTGCCAACGACAGGCGTAATCTAGCGCTCCTTGCCACGAGGAATTTCGTGGGCTTGGGCTGACTACTTCAGACAAGTGAGCATAAGCAACAACAGCAACATTGTTGGTCATAACCATACGCTCCCAATTGAAAAAAAAATGTTTTAAAAAAGCAAACATTCATTTTTTGACATTTTTAATTTTAAAAGAAACCCTTTTTATAAAAATTACGAAATCTAACTTTTAATATGTGCCTCGGTCCTTATACTTTATAAAGTTTAACCTTCTTTGGTTGTATAAACCAGGAACCAACTCCTAACAGACTTGGAACGAATTATCGCTTAGCCTGAATTAACAACCCCAAAAAAACCTTGAAAAGGTTTAAAACAACATTTTTACTAAATCAAAACTTCAGCATAAAATCCACGTCTCGTGCTTATAAATCAACCACCACTTGTGGCGATGTAATTTAAAGTGTTAGTCAAATTCAAATTTAAACTAAGCCTAAGTGTGCAAAGACTACCGAATTGAATTAAGGCGAAGCTGGCTCAAAATTTCTCACCTAGTTAACAATTTAAATGTTAGCAGTAATTACGCAAAACCAAAGAATTACCATCTCATCAGAGATAGTGAAACCTAGTAACGTAGCTTCGAGAGGCAGAAACATTCTCTTAAACACTTAACTCCAAAACTCTTAAATTTGTTTGTATTCTGGTGAGGAACCGGAAAGAAGAAGTGATAGCGAAGCTCAAACTATAAATAATTGGTTACATAAAGTAATAATAAACCTTCCATTTTATTTAGGAAAATTTTTTACTGGACATATAAAAATAAAACACAAAAAGCTTCACTCTCATACGGCAAAAAACATAGTATGGTATTATAACAAACTTTATATATATATATATTCGCACTTGCATACATACCTACATACATAAACTTTGCATATATACATACATAAACCTCTCTTAGACGACCAGCCTTCTCTGCAAATAATTTTGTGATTTTGGTGCTCGGTGGAAATGGCCGCCTTACAGAGCAGGTGTTCGATACAGATGTCTTTTTATATTCTAACAAAGAAACGCTGCCATTTTTAGAGATGGCTGAGTATAATGCATGCATATATAATCGATACATAGGACAGCATTATTATTATTCCTACGACCAACGTATAGTCTTGTGCATCTACTATGAGTCTGCCTGTTTGCAATTTAGAAACGCCATTGAAGCAAAAATTCATCAGAGGTAAATATGCAAGTAATATTCAAAGTAAGGCTTCTGACTATTATGGCTTACTGTTAAGGAACTCTTGCCTGAATTGAGAAATACTTCAGTTTGTTACAATAATATCAACATGACATACCATTTAGAAAATATTATTTCCAACACATCAGTTCCTCTTCTTTAAAATATTATTGTTCAAAGAATATGCAGTGCAAACTCATTCCAAAATGTGGAGAAAGCACATTTTTGCGTGACGTTCAGTAATACGAAGTAATCCATTATGCAAAGAGGCGCATAACTCACATAACGCCTGTGTTGCTACAAATGAATGTCCCTAGGGACATTTTACTTTAGATGAACATTTTCGCAAATATATGCGGTGGAAATATTTATTGTGTGCTTAGAACTCACAACAATGACCCTTTTCTCCAAGCAGTATAACTATTTTTGTCCGCGAGTAGGCATTATGTGTGCCATTTGAAGTATAAAATTGCTTCCCTTAACAGTTATGCGCAGAAGTATTTTAGAAATTTTACTTTCTGTTTTAGAAACAATGGAAAATAAAAGGCCCATTTTTCCCGCTATATACTGCAGTTAGAGTCTAAACGTGATACAATTATTTTGTAAGATGATGTAAATGGCAAATAATATCTGATATGAAAATGATATTGATGTCTGATATTGACATGAGATCGATGATTGATGATAAGAGTAGGGATTTTTATCTTTAGTACTGTACACAGAAAATGATCTTTATGCAAAATGACTTAATATGAAACTAATTGTTTTTCTTTTATAAATTCACAGAGAAATTATTTTAGCGATCACAGATTAGAGTAATAATGATAACTGCTTCGAATTCTCAGAGTCTGCAAGTAGTTTTGAAGTAAGAATAAAAACTGTAAAAAGATACGAAATTGGTTATGAGAAATTTTTAAATCCTTTAAATTATCTCAACTATTTGTTATTGTAGGTAAGATATATATATATATATATAATATGAAATTGGCAAACATTACTCTTTTATAGAAAGATGTATTACTCTCTTTACCTGCAGGTTGGGAGGTCATATTTCGTTATACATTATTGTATTTCTCTGAAACAGAATTTAAATTGCAGCATCGAAGATTTTCAGATTTCCTGCCTGCTACAAAATATCATTTTGTGAAAAATGTTCTGGATCAAAATATGGCGTATATATTGGAAAGTAGTCGCAAAGACATCGATATGTTGCCTGCTATATGATATCATCTCATATAATATATTCTGGATCAAAATATGGCGTATATATTGGAAAGTAGTCACAAAGACATCGATATGTTGCCTGCTATATGATATCATCTCATATAATATGTTCTGGATCAAAATATGGCTTATAAACTGAAAGGTAGATGTAAAGACACAGACATATTTTCTACGAATACTAGAATATTTTGGTATGGCTTGTTCAAAAGCTAACTGGATTTGGTGACCTTCTCATTGAAATGTGGTCTTAATGGACTATAATGAGCAGCTTTATACGTCGAGCTCCGTTTTTATGGACTTTGCTTTCTTGTTTCCATTTCCATGCTTAGCATACACTTCTGTATGATTGCTTTATAATCTCTCCTAAAAACTGAGAAAGATAAAATCGATACTTTTCTGTATACCGCAAAAATACTGCAAATTTTCATACTGCACTTTTACAAAACGCATTTTTTCATTCTTGGTTATATGTTTAGAAATATTCTTCTGGACAAGATGCATTATACAGATAATATGATATAGGATATAATATGGAGGCTTGATATTGCATTGAATGAAAACTGTATATGATTAACTTAAGTACTAAACATATTATTATTAATTTATGAAAACATTTTACTATTGCTTGAAATCATCAGAGATTTTTATTTAATTTTTCCTTTTTCTTAAAAACAGGGCATTACTATATGACATCCATTAGAATAAATAATTCTTTACCACCGGTACGTTTCATGAATGTCAATATATCTAAGTTCAAATCCGAGTGGTATACAATATCAGAGTATTATCAGGTCTGAATAATAGGTATTTTTTTCAGGGACATCGTTGAAAAATTATAAATTTTTTTAAAAAATCGAATAAGAAAAGTGTGGTTAATTTCAGAAATACCTCCTTGCCACCCAAAAAATACCATTAAATAGCGTAAATTTGTTACATTTACCATCAAATAAAACTTGTAAATCATAATCATTAGATCTCGGAATCATCACAACATGGATTTTAGGTATCTCTGCGCCATAAACCTTAATAATAATTATGAGTACATAAAATGACTTTTGAATACTACATCTCTTTCTCAGTTACAAATGTATATTCATACCTATTTCATTAAAATATGTCCATTAGTTATTCAGAAATTCAACATAATGTAAATATTCTCTTAACTTTACGTACGAGTGCGTAACAATATACGGCATTTCTACTTTGGCGTTTTCCTTTAACTGCGTTGAATATGGTAAATAAGCTCTGCAATTCGATAATCAACACCATTGATAGTTATCACCTTTAAAATGGCCACTTACACACAATCGACTGGCAATTTTAGTGGTCTTTTAAGAAAGTTTAGTTGCATAAACATTTTAAATTTGATTAAGTGCTACCAGTTGTTGTAAGTTTCAGATAAGGCGTGCTCTTTATGCTTGCAATGCAATGTACTCGGCACTGCAAGTGCAGTTCAATGACAAAAGTTAATTTTACTGCTCTTAGGTAAAAATTAGATTAAATAGTCCTTTAATTATTTTGTGACGTTTAATTATTTTGTGAGAAACTTAATGAGGTCGTGTTCCCTGCAAACATAACACGCGTCTAAAGGCTAAGCTAACCCATGGAAAATATAGCATGGAAATTAATAATTATGACAGATGATAAAAAATATCCCTATTAAATTTTTATGTATTTGCCTTTCTGTTGATGATTGTGAAGAAAACTGTTGTGGCATTAGAAGTACTTTGTAAATTATTTTTCCCCTCTTATCCGCATGACTTCCTGGTGTAACTGGAAGCACACCTGACACTTATTCGAGAGCTCCAAGGCTGGAGTCCCGACGAGTACATTGCACATTTTTCATGTCTCCTGCTTTAAAATAACTTAGAGACTCCACGATGGCCCCCGAAGTAAAAAGGGTGGTGGAAGAAAATTCGTCACCGCCAGGATTTGTCTGTTATGTCTCCTAATCCGCAGTCGCCCTTGAAAAGTGGTAGTAATTGGAAACTAGTGGTAATTGAAAAGGGGTAGTAATTGGAAACTTGAAAAGGGGTAGTAATTGGAAACCCTTCGTAGTGTAATTGGAAACACTCTCGATGAGCATTCGAGATGTCCAGGGTTCGAGTCCCAGCTAGGGAAAATACTGCACATTTTTCCTGTCACCTGCTTTAAAATAACCTAATGTTTCTACAACGTATTTGTAGACTAATTCAGCTAAATGATTGAATTAGCTGAAATATTCCAAAAGATTCTTAATAGAAATAGAAAACTCTCTCTCAAGAAATGACATAATGTGCACAGGATAAAAGAATGAAAATGGGGAAAGAGCTGGAAACTGTTAATAGGAGTTACTGAAAGAGGTATGTCAGAAGATGCAATAGCATAGTTTTGATCAGAATCTGGAATGAGAAAGTATGAAATGGCATAAAAGTCGATCTGAGAATTGCTGGTGCAAAATATATTAACACTAAAATATAAAAATCATTAGAAATTTAATAAATGATAGATACAGGTGAAATGGCTAAGAATTCTCGTATTTTCATAAAATTCTTTTACGTAATTAATTAGCTCAGTATATTATAAATACATGGAGAATGATATTTGTTATATGATTTTTTACTTTTATAGATTGTTATTTTAAATTACTTAGATAATTATTGATAGCGACTGGGATAATCATAGTATTTGCATGATTTTTTTCTAATCTCATGAATGAAACATACATCATACTTCGTACAACATAAACTTTTCAGTGTAATATAACTGCAATTTTTATTAATAGTAAGGCATGAAATAAAATAATATGATTCTGGTTTTATCAAGAATGTAATATTAAGCATGCTATCTGTTAAAACTATGCCTAATGTGAAACGTTTTATATTCCAAGTCCTTCACAATTTGTGATAAATTTGAAGTATAAACTAAGAAAATTTGAAAAGAATTAATTTTGTATTTATGGTTTCATGTCATCTTTGTGTCCTATGTGGAACAAGAGCAGCAAAGTACTTGGCCTGAAACAAAGCTCTGTATGGAAAGTAAGATAAGCCTTCCAGAACAAGCACAGTTTCAAAGAACTCACCTTGTGATAGTTTTGAAGCAACTACTCGAAGGTAATCTTTCTTATAGAATCCCAGGGGACCCAAGAAAACTTTTTTTTCTTCCTCCTTTCTTTATCGCCATCGATTTCAGGGTTTCTTCCCCTTTTGCCCTCTTATCATCTTCCACCAGACCAGTCGAACATACTCCCCAAAGGAGACAGGTCTGCCGCGACCAATCAAGTGGATGTTAGCGCCTTTAAGGATCAAGATTCTTCGCTCTTATCCTTTGCTTTTGAGATATTTATTTGCAATCTCTTGGAGGATCCTGAAGCTTCGTTTTTGTTGGTTACACACACATACAGCCATATCTATATGAGTGTATGTATGAGTGAGTGTTTATAAATGTGAACTTGTTGAGTCAAATGGAACTGAGAACGAATTTTTATTCTGTGAAAATAATTCTACACAATCCAAACTCTTGCGCTTATTATCACGCTTTTGAAAATATTGCATTGCCAGCGTTGGGAAGTAATATATTTTAACAGCTTCGTAGTTAGAATATAAAGAATAATTTTAGTTTATTATAGCATATTTTAACCACTCGATAGGAGAGATGTAAAATAAATTTCTGAACTGTATATTTTGGTAGAAATTAAATTCTCGTTGCACCTACTTCAAAGCCTAATGAAATGAATAGGCTAATAGCGTAAGCATCTGAAGACATCTACAAGAAGAGAAGCATTTTTGCTCCTGTTGTTGGAACTAAAAAAGACCATGTGAAAACATATGTCATTTAGTTACACATTTTATCAACAAAAATAGAAATATAACATAATCAGAAGGTATGCGGATCGACATGACTAAATTAACAGGAAAGAGAAAATTCATTGCAAAGGAAAGATAACAGGAAGATAAAAAAAATTCTGAGACCGTTACTTATTAATTGCCAGAAATTACCATACATTCAAATTTTGATTTAAATGTATGGTGATTTCGATTTAAATGCATAGTAATTACACGTTTAAAAACTTGGCAGCTTCGAAATCTTTCTCAGCTCTTATCGATGTAGGATAATCCTAAAACTGGAGAATGAATGAATAGCTTGAAACTGGCTTGTTATGGAATATAAAAATGGACGAACTTTCTCTCTATAAAATGTATCCATAATTAGTTATATTTTAAGACTATTATTCATGTTTTAAGAAATACGTATTCACAATTATTTTAACTTTCCATATATACACGACATCGTATATACGTATATAAATATTGGATGCTTTTTATGTATTGGATGCTTTTTATATGTATTGGATGCTTTTTATCTACCGTATCAAGACTAGCCAAACACCCTATCAGAAGACATATGCTAGAATACAGAAGCATCCAAAAGTACAATATTATTTATAACAATATTTTAGTTATAGCTGGGAGTTTTAACGCATGTGCAACAAAAACGTTCCCTGAAATCTTGCATTCACCAGACATTTACTGGTCAGCAATAATGTTTTGCTGTTACCGTGAAAGACCGAAATTGGAGAATGTCGACTTTCACCGGAGAATGTTAACATTCACCAAATACGTCGGTGAAAGATCGAATATTGCACTACATTCTTGTATATTCGGACCCTCACCGGTGTATGTCGACAATCACAGATATGCTCTGGTGTAAGTCGAAAAGAGAGGTCATAAAGTGCCATAATAGTTTAAGTTGTTGCAATAAATAAGATTTGAATCACATAATTTATTACGTTTTTTATTACTGTTATTTTATTTTCTCATTTAGAACGTACTGTATAATTAAGTAAGTTTTTAACTTTTATTATTTTCCTTTCTCATTTTGAATGTATTGTGTGTTTTAGGTTCTCATGTTCTTAAGTTCTTATTTCTAGTGTCAAGTGCCTTTATTCGCGACTGAATTACGGAGAAGAAAATATAATATTGTTATATGTTCAACATTCACCATTAGTACATGGTGAATGTCGACATTGACCGGTTAAGTCAAAAATAAGAGTATCTGGAAAATATTTCGGGCATACACCGAGAGACTATGTGAATGTTGACATTCACCGTTGAAAGTCGACATTCTCCACATTTCGGTCTTTCACCGTAACATTGGCACACAAAGCGTCACCGTTCGTATATATGTGTTAAATAAGTTATGCCATTAGCAAAGATTACATTAAATAAAGATTATTGTCTTATAATTTTATTTTTTATCGTGCATTTAAGTCAGTCAGCGATTTGAAGTTAAATGAATAATTTAAGTTCAGCCAAAATTTATAATCTGTTTCCACATCAATCTCCTACCCCCTTCTCTTTGTGTTTGCATGTCTTTATCTCAGTTCATGTTTTCATTATTCACGAGTGATACGAAAAGGATTGGTATATTTTTAAGAAACATCAATGTTTCTAATATTTATTCTCATTTTAGCGTTTTGAAAAGCGTGTGCCTTGTCTAATTTTCTAAAATCTGCAGAGAACTATAAAGTACGGATGCTTCAAAGACTTAATCTCTAACCACTACATTGTTCCATGGAGTAATTACATTCTGCTTTATAGAAGCCGTTTGTAATTACTACAAGAGGTAAATTAGTCATTATAACATCCACTGGAAGAGTTAATCGGCGTTTTCGCCCGCAATACATGCATACTTTTGTAAGGCATTGGTTCACTGCTATTGCCATTGTAATTCATTTTGAATGTTAGGCGATTAAGTAACAGCTGTCGGTGCTCCATCTTTAAAACCTGCTATTATGCTTGATACAGTGGTTTAACAATACATATTAAATTGGAAGTTAAGACGAATAGGGTGGAAAGATTTTGAAGGTTCGTGTTGTCTCAATGGACCTTCCCTCCCCTTATTATTCAGTAATAAGTTATGCACAGGGTGTTTAAAAAGTCATGCACATCAAACCTTCAAAAACTGTGGAAATTCCGAAACGGAGATTAATGGCCAATTACTTCAGTCGTTGACATCACCTATACTATTACAATGAAGATACGACTTGGCATTTCAGATGTACTGCCTCCCATGTGCACGTGCATATCGGTCATGTAATTCTCATTTTCCTAATCTCTTTTGAAAGTTTTTGCATTCACCTTTGCATTCCGCATTTTTTAAAATTTCTAATCAAATGTTCTTATTTTTAATGTACCTCCTATAATGTCTCTTTTTATTGTGCAGAACAGATCTGATTATATTACTTCAATGATTTTTATGTTGTATGTTAAATCTAGGTTTGAAAATATTGCTTCCTCTGTCTTTTTTCTCCCCCCCCCCCGCAAAGCTTATTAAAACTTTTTTCCGAAAGGACATGTAAGGGCATTAAATTTGTCATTACTTATAAAGCCATTAATTTTTAACTGATTTTCAATATATCGTTCATCCAGTTTTCCTTGGAATATCAAATTAAGATAAGAGAATTATACACGATTTTGTGCGTTACTATTTAGATTTTCATTCAAGATTTTTAACGAATTTGCCGACAAAATTAATACAGTTATAAACGTAATAAACAAAAAATATTATATCGAAATGGCTTAGTTTTACAGATATTTGACACCATGTTGTTTTTGCATAATTCTCTAACACTCATATTAAGAGAAAAGCAATCCATCAGTGTGTAATACTTTAAAGACTGTGTTCACAAATGGACACGGTGTCTGTTAAATTAATGAAACAGCTGAGTTTTCTTTGTTTAATGCGTTAGTATAATTGGTCTGTGCCGGCTTTTATGTAGATTATCGAAACTGACACATAAGGAAGAAGTTCAATGAGTAAAGTTGTTTGTCATTTCTTTATATAGAACTTTAAAAAATGTGTATTTTAAGGTATATTTATGAGAGATAATAATTATGTAACATTCTTGTTACACAATCAAATTCAATTCATAATAATAGTAGGGAACTATTGAATAAGCATTCCCCTCCCAAATGCTTGCAACAAAAGTATTTTTGTGAGAATTCATTACCAAGTTATGAATTAAAATCATTCTGTGCCAATTAACGAAATGTGGAATAAATATATACACATCGCTGAAAATTGAACATGCTGAATGTGTTTGTTAGAAAAAGGGCCTTTTCATTCCTTGAAATGATTTACAAATACCAAATCAGTCTACAGATATGTCAATGCTTTTTTCTCAGAATAAGAAATCCTTAAGTACTTACGTATTAACGCCACCGCAGCAGAAGTTGCGCTGATGCGCCAATAAAGAGCAGTCCTGTTCTTCGCCCGCAGTTACCTTTTGGATTCTTTTTTGCTTCGTTGTTTGCTGATTTTTGACGCCATTATTTAATGCTACGAAAATATGTCTTTGGAATTTGCCAACCACAGAAAAAGATGCAATTTTATTTTTTAGGAGCGAAATATTTTGCCCAAAAAAACGAAAATGTACCAATTCGCATGATATGAAACTTTATTTTGGTAGAAACAAATAGAATAGAAAAAGAAGGATTTCTACATACTAAAGTTAAGCATTAATACAATTTTATTGATCCTGATACTGGAGTTCATACACAAACAGGTGAGAGAATGCGAGGCAGTGCTAAATGGAGGAACAGGAGGCATAGGGGGACAGCGAGATATCATTTAGAATCTTATTTAGCAGAGCTCATATGCCGACAGCACCAGTTCAAAGAAAATAGAGACTGTTTTGAATCTATGTTAAACTCTATATCGGCCCATTTTCCACCGAAATCCGTGTTTTAATTTATGATTTGTCGCAAAAATTTTAGGTGTAGATTGGCGGCACTTAAAAACCACCAAATCTGCAGCTGCGGTGGCGTTAATACGTAAGTACCAATTCCTGTTTCATTATATATGATTATTTCTACCGACTCCACGAAGCACGTAATTAATAATTTTAAATATATAGCATTAATTATAATTAATAATTTATTTTCTAATAGATTATTTAGTATTATATACACAGACACACACAAAGTTTCATTGTTATTTACTGCAATAGGTTACATGCGAAAGAATTCTTATATGTTTGCAAAGATATAATTACATCGAAGATTTTTTTTATCGTATTTACATTGGAGATTTTTGATCAAGGTAATCTCCATTCCTTAAACGACGTTCTGCAAACATCTAGATGTTAGCAGAACTAATGAACTAATAACAGATAATATAAATCTTTTCTGCTGAATGAGAATATTTTCATATACGTATATGTACATGTGAATATATATGTATGTGTGCACACACAAACATGTATACAGAGCTTTAAAATCACGATCATTTTCATTAATAATTTAAAAAAGTTATCGCTCAAAATTGCGTTTTTAACGAAGTGGACAAATGAACGTATAATTAGTTTCGAAACGGTGTCCAATACAACCTTAGATTAAAATGTTTAGCATTTGTTATATAATTACTTAAATATTTTTAAAAAATAAATTAGTATTCTTAGATGAGTGTTGTCTTAACCATGCTAGTAAGGTTGTGGAATAATATTACTGAAGCAAATAAAATAAGAATTAATTAGTATAAAATAAAACTAACATTATACTAAAAATAATAATGAAATGAGCCATAAATATGCTTGTAACAATGCAATGAAAAACGTCTCTAAATGACGATACAGTCAGGAAAATTGTCATTGGAAAGAGCGAGGCTCTCTTTATGACCGCTATTACGTTACGGAATGAAACATTAGCATAGGTAAGAAGAGACTTTACATCTCATGTTAATCCAAATATCATTTCTGCTGCCGTTGTGTTGATTGCTGAAGCCGGGTATTAAAATTTCTGGGAAATAATTAACAGTAATTATTGAAATTCGGCGAGAAAAGTGACTAGAATACATAAGACAGTTCTAACTGCGTTTCTCATTTTGAACAACACCGCTAGATGGCAGTATGCATATTACGTGTTCGTTTTTCAAATTCCGCCTTGTCGTACCAAATTATCGACGGGAACCGCTTAATCCGCGTGGTATATAAATGATGAGAAGGAAAACTATCAGGTAAGTAATGAAGCATTATCCTCGCAGTTAATTCAGGTCATATTCTGAATTTGACGGTGGAAAGGAGCAACTAGTATCGTTTACGTAAATAGTGATGATAATTTGAGAAACAGATGTAAATGAGAAGCGAAAGAGAGAGATTATTACTTTTTATGTAAAACTGGCAAATCTACCATCCTTTCGAAAGATTAAGATGAACTGTGCGCAAAATATATTATTTAGGTTAGGATCCGGAACATACAAGCAAATTGAGAATAATCGTTCAAATGAAAAAGTACAATGGCAGTCATTTTTAAGCATTTCTGTACAAAATTCTGTACAAAGCAAAATTTGCACTATCCATTTTATTTTTGAACATCCTCGAAGCATTTAATAAATGACAAACTTGAATCTCATTTTGATAAGCAAAATCAGTTTTTAATGCAAAAGCGAGGTGGCGAAACTCCTCGACCCCCCCCCTTCGTCTCATGAAAAGCTATCTCTTCAAATGCATTGAACATATTTTTTTACTAAATTTAACAGTAAAATATTCAAAATACACTTTGTGTTAATATTAGTGCATATCTTTTGAATTTATTTTGCATAAGTAGTCGAAATGAAGAATATTTTTAATAGACTTGATAGAAAAAAAATATACAACAGATATTGAAAAATTGTTGACTACACATAATCTGTAAATTCAAAAGGTTTTTTTACGAACGTTTAGGATCATGATCGTAAGTTTCCAAAATTTCGTTTATTACTTTGAAATATCGAGTTGGCCCCTATTTTTCGCCAGGCGATCTCTTCTGATGCAGTGTTCTAAACCTATCAATCTTATTATGTATAATATTTTTAAATGTCTATTGTTAAAACTCATGCATACAAAGTTCCTAAGTAAGCATATGGTGATTCCTACTACGATCGCCCTTTTCAGATTTGCAGGCTTTGGACACATCTGAAAGTATTTTTAAATTTAGGAAAGAGGGACCTTTTGAGATTGCAAAAATATCATAGCTAAATTTCTTTATCAGATGAATCATTTAGGAACACATTGTGAACTTTCCAGCATACTAAAAATATGTATTTCATTGATATCAAGAAGAAACTCAATATAAAATGTGCAAATATTTTTATAATTTGCAATTAACGGTTTAAAGCAGTTAATTTGTCTTACATAAATAAGTTACTCTTTAATTTAACATGCTTTCAAATGTATTTATAAATGAGCCCAGTAATAGTAACGCAGCTAAAATTATACACATAGATCGATTCTTATTGGAAAGGTAGCCCGTGTTGCGGTTTTCAAGGCATTTCTCTTGTACAGCCTAAGCGAGAATCATTTTCTTTGGAATTTTTTCCGAAGACAGAAGCCCTAAGGCAAATAGATAGCTATCGCTTTCTTCTGCCCTAATCAATCACCCACCTATTAATATACACTAAGTGGGCCAAACCTGTGGTTGATAAAGTAAATGAAACACGGCTGTATTTTGCACATATATATCTGACTAAAGTGGTAGTCAAAATTCCTGCAACACTAGTCTGAAAGCTACTCCCTCTTCCCCCCTGCATTTCATCTTCTTTAGAGTCAAGTCAACAATGTCAAGTTAAGTGTTTTTCAAAATCAATCATTAAACGACGTGGTATACAGATGATGAAATAGGAAGTTATCAAGTATTATCCTCACACCTCATTCAGGCCAAATTCTGAATTTGGAGGTAGGTAATGTACAGCGCACTTCGTTTAAAAGGTAATTAAATGGACTTCATTTAATTACCTTCATTTAATGTATTTAGTTACTAACTGCAAAAATAAAGTTACAAATAGGAACATACGTATAAAGAAATAGTAAATACTCTTCTGCAATTTGCTGAAGAAGTGTATTTTGATCTGTGAGCAAACCACTTCACGTTTTTCGCAGTTTTTAACAAGACTAATAATTAACTGTAGTAAAAAGATTAAAATTAATCGTTATTCCTATCCGGATATAAATCAAATTCTAACAAATTGCTCGTATTTATACTAAAATACGTACCCTCCAACGAATCTCAGCATTTTTATTTCACTTTTATAACCTGATGCTTTATAGCTGTAGTTTCTGTTCATATGTTTCGTAAACATTTTTAATACACGCTGACTTTTCTTTTTACTTGCTGGAAACGTTGGGAGTGAAAATTGATCTTATGTAATGATAATAAACACGCAGAAATGTGTTCTTTAACTTATCTCATATTATTCTTAATCCAGTGATTTGTTTACTAAATATTTGTCGTATAGTAACTGAGTAAGTGTATTGATGACTGAAATTCAAACTTATTTCTGAAAACTGTATCTTGAAAGAGTGCTAAATGATATTGAAAAGTGAGTTTTATTAAGAGTGAGACGAAAAAATTTCTGCAAACTTAAAATTTGTACATAAAATTAAAGCATTCTCGCTACACAGAATGTTTCTATTAAATATGGGTAACTTGCTTATGTTAATAGATATGGCTAACTTGCTTAAGAAATGTTTTGTTTGTTTATTGGTTTAATGGAATATAGAAAAACATGTCAGGGTTATTTGCCTAAACGACGGGATGTCGTCGTGGATGGCAAGCTAAGTAGCTTGTACTTAATGTTATAAAAGAGCAAAACCATGAAAGCACCTATGCAACGAGCCCGTTTTCTGAGAATGAAAATACCCGGATCGAAGTACGATGTTCATCGATCACTTCTTTGATACTTCTTTGAAACTTCTTACTCAGCCAATGATGGGTAAGAAGTAGAAAACTATTCATACATTTCCTGTTTATAATCCACTGTAATTTTACTTATAACTTAGAAGCCTTTATAAAAGCGCCCTCATATTCTCTACAGAAAATTGCATTAAATGACATCAACTAGGACAGCGTACGTCTTGTTTTACTGCAAACAGAATCAAAACCTCTTTTCAATTGTACGGTATGATGCCTCATTTTTTGCAATGGAGCTTGGGCGGGGTTTCGTAGACCAGAAGCAGATCCTAGTCATGCCTCAGCCATCTTATTTACCAGATTTCTCATCCTTTGACTCTACTTCTGTGTCTAATCAAAATAGCTCTACGTAGTCAATGTGTTCAGATAGTTTAAACTATCCAAAATAATGCCTGTGACAGATATCAAAAGCGAATCCTGCCAAAGCTTCCAAGTAGTTTTATGAGCGACGGAGTAGATGTGTATGTTCCAATCGAAATTATTTATAAGGCAATTATGCTATAGTGTTTCACATTTCAAAAAACTATTTTTAAAAGATTATATCGCTTCTTAAGCGACCTCCCTTAGGGGATTATATCCCTCAATTATATAGCACCTTTCCCCTAAGGGAAAAGGAGCTATATAATTGAAACTTACTGAACGTTTTTAGATTATTAAGTTGGATTATTCTATTAGTGAAATTACGTTTATATTCTCAATTATTATCGTTTGAGGGAACGCGCTATAGGTATTAACTTAATTCGAGTTTTGAGCTGCTTTTCCTTTGATAAATCCGGCTCAAACCTCGAGTTGAGCTATTTACCATTTATTGGAGTTTCTTGTGCATGTACATATTTACTGTGTATTTGAAATGTATTTTATTTTTACAAGAGTACTTTTTAAAATTGTTTGTGCGTTAAAATTTCTTAATTTTTTTCTCACCCTTTCTGATTTGGAAGTCATCTCGATTGGTAATTTTTACATTTAGTTTTTACGAGATAGCTTCTACTACTATACTATTCTTTCTAGTTGTTACATAATTTTACATTTTTGCTAAGGAACTATTGTGTCAAATGTATTTTTTAGCATTAGCTTTTTAACATTCCTCTTACTTATAATATCTCTGTATATATATATATATATATATATATATATACATATATGTAATATAAATTCTTTAAATAACACTTGAGGATTCGAATGCAGCTGCTAAAGATGAGATATTCAGCTACAATTATTTGGAAAATCTCTAATGTGTAGATTCAAAGACATTCTCAGACAGACAATACCAAAACAAAACATCGATTTATTCTTGGACATTCTTCATACATGTCTCATACATGGCACATCATTATAGATGCGGTACGTAGCTCATAATTTTTCGTATTATCTCCCACTTTTACACAGTGGAGGACAAAGAGAACAGATCGAGCAACAGCAAATCTTATCACAGCGAAAGGAAGGTAGGAAACTGATTCCACATTTCAGGAGAGAGGTAATTTATAGAGTTGATTTCTTTGTTTAAATTTTTAATGGTGACTGGACAAGAATATCCGCAATGCTACTCTTACATAATGGCGCAATGCGGATTAATTTTCAGGTGACAGAGACAGGAAGAGGACGTAGCCAAATTGAACTGAGAAATTAAAGAACTATTGCTAAATCAAAGTTAGTAGTTTATTTTAAAAAGGATCTACGATAGAAAAGCAATTTTAGAAAATTTAGCACAATATATAAAATATGCGCTTTTTCAATGAGAAAGAAAATTATTTCCTTGAAGGACACTGCATTTGGATTTCATTGTAATCCATCATTTTGTTCATGAACATCCTCGCATCTTAAGATACAAAACGATACATAAAAATGTAATTAGAAAATAGTAAAAAAATATGCAATATCTAAACTAAGTGTACAGTCCAATTTTTACAGTCCAATTAACGGGTTAAAATGCCATATACGGGTAACAAATAATCTTTAAAAGGTTTAAAGCAATTTTACTGAATTTATTTAAAACAAAATAATGAATTATTATATTTTCAAATTGTAAAAATTATGCTTTTCACTCGTATGAATTTTCAGCACTGATTTTAAAGGCCAAATATAATGAATAACAGCACAATTTTCCCTCCGAAGCCGAAAGCAAACTTGGTTTACTCGATGATATTTAACTTTTAGACCGACGTTGAAAATTTGAAGTAAATACGTTTCGAAACACCCTTTTGATTTCCCAATGGACGATCTTCATCTATAATTTCGAATCACTACTTATTTCGAGAACACTCCTCCTCTCTAAAACTTCGAGTTTCAGTCTGGATGTGCAGGATTTTGTTTTATTCGTTTAGACTTTTGATTTTGAAGATATTTTATTCGTTGGTATTTGAGGTAGCAGGTGCACACCGTTGTTTACGCTATTAACTGTAATAATTCTCGGATCCTGTTGCCTGTATTAATTGTAATATACATTCTGTAGGTAACTGCAGGATTAGAATACAGCTGTTACAGACGAGATATTTATACGTAATTACTTTGAAAGGCCTCAATGCTTAGGTTCATAAGATGACATTAACAGAGGGTCGTGACCACCGCAACACATTTGTTTATTCTTGGACATTCTTGATATATATCATCAATCGAACATCAGTTTAGACTCATGAAGCAAACCACAATTTTTCGTAGTATACTACATTTTTTAGACAATGGACGACGTAGAGAACAGTGATGCAACAGCACATCTTAACAAAGCGAGAGGAAGGCAAGGACGGTGTTGCGCGTTTCAGCAAAAATGTATTTATAGAGTTGATTTCTTTGTTTAAATTTTGAATGCTGATTGGACAAGAAGCATCCGCAATGCTATTCTTATATAATGCCGTGATGCGGATTAATTTTCGGATGGTATAGACAGGATGAAGACGTAGCCAAATTGAAAAAAAGGAATTAAAAGGACTATTGCCAAATTAAAGTTAACAGTTTTCTTTCATATTTTATATTTCCCCTATTTATATATGAAAGAGATAAGACATATAGAATATATATATATGTACCGGATGATCAAGAAGTAACAGGAAAAGTTCAAATTTAATCATTCGAAAAGTACAGACTGTAGCATGAGGCGGTTTTCATAGAAATGAACGGAAGCATAAGTGGGAATTTTTTTAATAACGAAACATTTTATCATCAGAAGGGCTACGTTTTCAGAGAGGTGGCATTGTAGCAGTCCTGGTGAATTGAAAGTTTGTAAGGAACTGAATGACTGTCGCTTAAGATGCATCCTTAGAAAATTCAATAATTACAGTAACTGAAACCAACCGATTTCGAGAGATGTCATTAATTTGCAAACTGGGTTTTTCGGCAGATAGAAAGCAATGCGGACTGAATGCCAAATGCTCAGTGGACTAACAAGGCGTATGTTTCTTTCAATGGAAGCGTAAATGCACTCACTGCAATATCGTGGCTATAGAGAATTCACACTCGATTTAGGAAAGCCTTTTACATCAGCCAAAGATGATTGCGTGTTGCAAGTTTGTGCGCCATTCATTGCAGGTCTTTTCTCCTTTAAGGAAACCCACAAAGGTACATTTCGAACTGTTTCTTTCACGGTCAAAGGAAGATGCAAAGCTTTTAAAGGCAGCATCATTCCGACATTGCAAGAGAGGCAAGCGCTCCGTAGGTATCCATTAGTGTTATATTACAAAGCGCTCAGTTGTATCTATCAACGTTGCATTCATGCAGGATGGAGCACTTCCGCACTAATCTTGCTTAGCACATCCTGCTTTCGACATTTGACAATGACAGTGGTGTCCTCAGTGACGTTTAGTTACGAGGATACTTGTCACCCACAAGTCACAAGTATACGGAAGTTGGCCAACGTTGTAGGCCATATTAAAAAAATGGTATTCTTCATCTTGTGATAAGAATTAAAGCTGGGAACTCTTCAATGTTGTGCAGAGGACGTGTCACATCTGGCAGCTATTCTGAGGGATGATATCATAGCAAACGGTAAGGCCACATCAGTTGCGGCAAAATTTTCAGAATTTAAAGAAGCACCCTGCAAGAAAATTTAGAGATGGCAAAATTTTTATGATTAAGGTGAGACACTGGGCAGCGAAATTTAGGGAGCGGGCAAATTACTTACAATTTCGACAGGTGACAGGCAGCAAAATTTAAGACTTATACAGATTGCACCGGAAGGCAAAATACCTAGCGCCGGCCCTGATCATAGTGAACATTTGCAATACTAGCTGCATTGCGACGTATGCTGCGTCATTGTACGAGCGTTGTATCCGTTGGTGATATATGTAACTATTCTGGCAATAAATGTGTTTTGCCATAAATAAACCCCCATCTTCATGTCTTTCTGTACATTTCTGTAAAACGACATCCTGCCAATATTCGTACTTTTTCGAATAATTGCATTTTTATTTTTTCTGTTTTTTTTTTTTTTTTTTTTTTTTTTTTTTTTTTTTCAGATCACTTGTTTATATCAGCATATGTGAGCTCTAGGCTAAGAAATATCAGCTCTAGATATATCCGTATATATCAGCTCTAAACTAAAAAAATTTTATGTAATGTACGTACTGTAATACATTTTACGTAATGTTTACTCTTACTAAATTTACTCTTACTAAAATGTACTTTTCACGTAAGAGCGTCATGACTGGCAGACAAAAATACCGTCTTTCAGGCGGAGCTTCTTGCATTAAAAGCAGCCATCAATTTGGCAAAATATCAGTTAGGGATAAAGATCAACATATATAGCGACTCTGCCTCAAGTTCAGAGTCCATCCGAGGGCACAAGACAAGGAGTCCTTTGGTGCAAGATATTCAGAAAATTCTTCTAAGTATCCCACCAGATGACAGACCTATCCTGATGTGGGTTCCAGTTCATGTGGGTGTTACTGGCAACGAAGCGGCGGACGTGCTTGCGAAATCTGCAGCCAATGACTCCAGTAGAATGGAAAACGCAGTAAGTGTTCCGCAGTCCTATTTAAAAAAATCACGCGCAATAGCCTTTTATAAGAATGGCAGAAAAGATGGGAATGGAAAAGCACGGGGAGGAGAACCTACAAGTTCTTTCCGAAAGTCACGTGCTCATTTAATACATACAGCGAAGCACAAACTCAATTTTACACTGGCAGAGATTCCGCAAACGAGAATCAGAATTGTGTGAACGTGGTGCGGTAGGGGATGCAGATCACTACCTGTTCAACTACCCACAAACCGATAAACTGCATTTAAAATTGCCAAACAGTGAATACTGGCCGCAATGGGCGGAGAATACCTGCGGCAACAAGCAGACGTAAAACTAAGATAGAGGAGGTGATCAGACTATCCTCAGCAAAATACTAAGAAATTCTACCCCTTCCTTGAGAGTTGTATCTTCGCAACATAATTTTAATAGCAAATCGAAATACTACAACTGAAAATCAACACTAGAAAAATAGCTCACCCGTACAATAGTAACAGGACTGTAAGAGCAAAACTATTTTAATTGAAGCATATTACTATCCAGTTTGTATGTACTTGATAAAAATAATGTTGTAAAGCAGTTTAAAATGACGTTGAAAATCCAGTCAGTGTGTAAATGAATTGCAAGTTTACTTTGATTACCTCAGTAAAAGTATTGTAAATATGATTTCAGATAATGTTTAAATGTGCACATAACTGTCATGATTTTATGTAACTATCACATGTAACTTGCACAAGACAATGTTTGTAATTAACATATCTATGCTTATACACAGGCCTTGCATGCCATGTAATATTTATATTTTTATACGAAAGAAATAATCCTTTTTGCCAGAATGACTTTTAACACTAAGACTTTTACAACAAAGTCAGGTCAGTGCTTATCTCAGGCGGCGCTCAACATATCTGTCATCCTGAATAATTTCTTAGTCTCTGTCTCATCTTAGATGATGTGCGTTCTTATCCTTTATTTTTGCCCCGCATCTTTATAAACGTAATTTAACAGCAGCCTTCACGAAACACTATAACGCGTAGGGATAAGTTTTTGCTCTTATGAAACTCTTATGCATTTCGCCCTTATGAAATGAATTGATTACTTTCATTAGCTAAGATGTTAGCTCTAATGTTAAGGATTAATCAAGAAATAATTATGGTTGAATCTAAAACCTAAATAATTACGGTTGCATTTAAAACCTAAAAACATTTAGCTCTGTGACTCAAATTTAACAGTTATATTTTATTTTATGTGGAGTCATGAAGTTAATCTTCATTTCTATAGTACATCTAAAAGCAAAGGAAACGTGATTTTCGTCAACTACGGTAAGTCTTGTTTAACACAGTTCCGAAAATACATTTTTTCAATAAGCAGAAAATTTTAGAATATCTTTCATTAACCTCAGTATTTTACATTATGTACTACAACTGTAAGGATAAACGCTCAGGGAAGGGGCGAAAAAATTTTCCTATGTACTTGATGAAAGCTACTATTAAAAAGAGTATTCGTAAAGTTCCAGGGGGGGGGAATTAAAAGAACAAAGCTTTGAAGAAGGATTAAACACCTGGGTTCTGAATTTATTTCAAGAATCAGCTTTTGTTACTCTTAGCATCTTCAGGAAACATGGGGAGAGGTTTGAATGACAAGATAAATAGATGCATCTGATTAATAAATGTTGAAGTGGCAGTTTTTCATATATTTCAATAAGGAATTATTAATACCAAAGTTAACGCTAGTATGATTAGATTTTGCAATTCAGAAGATTTGCAGTTTACATATTTTAAATATTACAGAAGAATTTGGAAGCTCCCTTGAAAGTAAGGATTCAGGGCAAATGCCCCGTCTGCCCTGCGGAAATGAACCTTGTGGTTACAACACTACATTGACTAAACGACTTGTGGTTGCAACAGTACACTAACTATAGTATCTACTTTTTTTATGTAATTCTAAAATATAATGCTGAGGCAGTGAAATGCAGTCAGCCCGCTCCTCTTCAATTTTTTTATAATTTTAATGAAAGCACATGCATTTTCTGTATGTAAAATTTTAACGTTGACCTTATATGAAGAACAATGCTCTTCTGGAACTATAACGATTCTGCCTTAAATACAAAAAAAATCAGACGAATAAATATTTATATTGCAATTAATTATTATATATAATTTGGAGACTTAGAGACTGAAAGCAGATTGTTTAGGCAATCGAAGACAGCATAATTACAGTCAAGTATACTACGTAAGATAATTAATATGGAATATCGATTTAATTAAATACTAATTTAAAGGAAAATTATCTAATTGATGCAAGCTGTATTTGTTCCAGCTAATAAACTTTGATCTATTGAACTTCTAGTCTGTGTACTTTTGTAACCAAACGACTCAATTTCACAGGGCGAACATTGTCCTGAATATCTCCTTTCAAGGGAGCTTCCAAATTCATCTGGAATATTTAACATACGTAAAACTTTATGAAAAGCTTATTTTTAATTCTAGGTTTTAAAAATACAAAAAAAGTTAAAAAGTTAAAAGTAGAACTTATGATAAAAAATTATTTCTCCCCGTTTCAAAGAAAATGGTATTTAATTCTGTGTGTTTTATATATATATATATATATATATATGTTGATCATTCTATTATAAATAAATCGATTGTATTAATCTAATATCTTTATAACTTAATTAAGTTTTCAGTAAAATCAATTATCCTTTAGGCATTCCCTCTTTTTCTGTTTTTCCCTTACGGAAAATAACATTCTGATTAAAAATATGCAAAATTTAAATTTTATGTAATACATACTAAACTGAAACCACAGAGAAAAAAAAGAAAGGAAAAAAAAGGACAAAAAACAATGAAAATATGAAAATAACCTTGAATGAAAGTTATTAAATTAAAAGGCTATTTCCCCAAAACTTAAAATGAAATAAAGTTAACAGTATTCTCTACCTTGAAAAGGAAATTTAAAGGAAGGAGAGTCCCCGTAACATGTCGCTAACTTCCAGTTTTGAAAATCGAGCTCTGATTTTCCATTCAAAATTTAGAATCCATTTATTCTGAAATATTCCATTTCATGGTTCATTTTCCTGTTCACAATAGATGAAAATATAAATAATGAAACAGGTTTGGTTTGGTCTATTTAAGTTATGGCAAAGTGTACTAGGGCTTTGGGGAGGGATGCCTTCGAGGAGGACTTTCTAAGAGAAATTGGCTCGTATACATGTTAGATGCCCTCTACAAATACATCCTTCTTCTTAGGCATAAGATCCTAGCTTGCGTCGCAGTAATCAAAATAATCTATTTAGTTAAGCTTTTTTCTTCTATATATTTTCTCTGGCTTAATACAGTGTACACCTTTTAAAAGGATACACAATTCAATGTTTATCATCTCAAAAAACATATTTATCTGAACGAAACTTTTCAATAACATGCTAAGAATAATTATTGTTTAGTCAGTTTTCGTTTCTAGCCGAAATAATAGATTTCAACACAACGTCTCTCTGAGTAAATTATTGTTGCTTTGATTGCAAAGAGGAAGGAAGTCATTTTCATTGTTCTTATTCAAGCTGAGTATCAGCCTACGGATGAGCTAAACTCCAGACACGAACTTATTGACTGAAATTCTCCCAATAGAAATTTATATGCGGAAGAAAGAACAGAAAGACTACAGAGATATTCTTGAGTCAAATTCGGGAAAGGGTCGATAGTTTCGATTGCTTCTTCCTTTCCATTTGTTTATCGGAAGAAAATAGGGTAATTGCGATACTTACAAAAAAAATTACTAGCTGCAGTTCTTTTATGCAAACGTCAGGCATACTTTAAAGTTATATTCAAGACATCATTCAAAGCCTTATTCTAAATGCTCTGCAGTGGTTCAAAATGCGAAAGTGAAAATGGTGTAGTTTCAAGAGATTTCGCTTATTTATTTCCTTTATTTATTGGAAAATCCCGTTGCTATTATAAAAGTACCTAGATTTTACACGTAAGTAATTATTATAACATTGTTTTTAAGTTAAAATGGCCCCCTAAAATTATTGCAAATTACTTTATTTCAGGTTAAAATTTTAAAGGGATGAGCGATGGATTTCGATGCATTTATTGTGATAATAAAATTCATGCAGTGATTCGAATTCAAGTTAATTTTAAATTCATTTCTTTTTCATTTACCATTAAAAGCCAAAAATAAAATACAACTCACTATTTGAGGAAAAACTGTTCCATTTAATTCATTAAATTCTACATGTTTTAAATATTATGCTTGTATTGTGAATAGATCGAACTTAAATAGGAAATAAGACCGCAAAATACAATTTACACATTTATACATTGTGTATCGAATTTATAAATTAAAGTGGTGAAATCTTAAATTAGTATGTTTTACGGGAAAAGGGCGATTGAAAGCAATGAATTATAGTAAATGCTCATTATATATATATATATATATATATAAGAAAAAAAGAAGCACGAAAATACAATAGATAGAAATTGCAGAATAAAGAGAGACTTTCACAGTGCTAACAGTTTTGTGTCCATTAAATCGGTTGCTTCTTCAAGAAAACTTACTTTATGTATTAACAAGGTCACTGATTCTTTTGAATAAAAAAAGATTGCCAATATAGAGTTTCCTTTCTGCTGGTCACGAAAATTTTTGTGAAAGGAGAACTTGCTGAGATGTGTAAATGATTAACATTTCACGACATGCGCATACTACAACCAAATGTAATGAAACCTTAAAGCAGTGTAAAACGTTAATTGAAGCCCGGATTCTGCGTTTGAAAATCGCATGTATTAGCAGTTTTTTTGTTTTGGAGGCCGTGTGAGAGAAAGGACTTCAGGATCGTAGCCTACTCGGACTGACACACCAGACGAAGAACCTCCGCAACAGGTCCTCATTATACGGGACCCATTCAGAGTTTGGAACATCCAACGTCCGTGGGACCTCGTTCTCGCTGGCGCAACCCCCGAAGTACCCCCCGGCTTTTACGAAGCATTGGGCAGAACGAAAACGTTGCTATTTTGAAACTCTGCCACCTGCTTCCGGGCACCACTCCATCGGCAAAACCACATTGTAGATAGGCGTTCTGTCCACTTTGTCAGTCCCCATCACGAGAACTGAATGGGGTCAAACCCCCGGGAACTCAGTCGGCAAATCTTCCATAGAGCTCCACCACAGCCGAAGGAACAGACACGAGAGTACCAGTACGGCCCCTGCTAAGCCTGAACCAACCTGAGTACAATACTCGGGCTCTAGTCCTGCGAAGTCAAATTATATACCCCCTTGGTTGAGAATGCCTATGTACAGATCCTAACCAGTACTTCCTAGGCGCTCGCCTGAGTCAACCCCCGAGGGGGGGAGCCTACTAGGACTGCAAATTATTGCACCGCACAGTTCCTTCTCTCCTTTTCGAGATCTAATTATTGCCATGAATTTACAACGGATGTGCCAGGAAGGGCCACGCAGAGCGACGTGCGAATCTTAAAGCCCCACTTGAAAATGCCGGAAATGGCAGATAGCATCTTGTTGCTGGATAATATACGGCCACTTCACGCACCCAAAATCAGAAATTTGTATGTACTGTGCAGTATAAAGTATTCACAAGTACGTCTGCTAAGCCAATGATTGTCAGTAGGGCGACCATTGTTTCTGCTTCTATTGACACTGCATTATAGGACTCAGCACCTATAACGGTGAGTTTAACTTCTCCAGATGGACGTATAACTGGCATCACAACGTCCCATCAGACGAATAGTATTTCGGCTACAACTTTACGATGACTGCATCCTTGTGTTGAAGCACCGAGGGAAACGAAAGCTTTCATTCTTCATCGTATTAACAGCCCAGCATCTGGACTGATTGCATGTGGTGCTATTCGATACGCATCTCGTTCTCCTCTATTTCACTTATTCAATACTTTGAGCAATCAACGTTGCATTACTAAGGTTTAATATCGATGAATGTGCCATATCTTTGGAACGTCAGTTCAGCCAGTGACCAAGTGGATAAAACCGCTGAATATTGTTATTTGGGATCAGATTAGAACTAGACAAACGGAGCGGTTGGTTTCAAATGTGAAACGGGAATGCGATAAAATTTTCCTACAAAAGTCCTCCGCGAAAGCATCCTTCTTCTTAGGCAGTTAGCCCTCGTGTGCTTTGTCATGTTCTAATAACTCAATCTGTCTTCTGACTTAGTCTACAATGATACTTTGTAAGGTATTTTCTCCCTCCTTTCTGTATGCCTTCGTGGTGTAACGGTAGACCACTGAGGGAGTATTCAAGAGGTCCATATTCGAGTCCAGGCTAGGGCATTGCTCATTTTTCTTGTTTCTTACCTCAAAAAAACTTAATAACTCTACAATGGCGCCCGAACTAATAGGTGGTGGACGATAATTCGTCACCACCATCCTGGTCCCTGGTTCGAACCCTGGTCCCTCGCAGCTTTCCCCATGCGTTACGTGAATAAGATCCAGTTTCCATGTGATGTTTCCCAGGAAAGCTAGCTAGCTCTCGCTTTGTCTTGCTGTAAATAACTTATGTACTTTGTATCATTGTACTGTTATGTTTTGTATATTTTGTGTTGAACTGTGTTTTCTCTATGTATATTTATTTGTCATGTATTTCAAATGTGTGTGCTTAATTATGTATCATATAAATGTGTAATGTGTAGTTGTTGCGTCTGGATAGGGGAGGGTGTGGGACATATGCCTGTTACCTTTGTTAGACGCCAGGCGTCCCCGTCCTCCGTCACCTGTCACCTGTGTGGGTATTCTGTGTGGGTATTCTGTGTATATATCCATTGTACATAAATCTTTAATGCACTATCTTCTGTTTTGTATTCTGTTAATACCTTTGTATACGTATTCCGCTCTGTATATCACATTTTTAGTGCTGTGTACTATTTCTAAAGTTGCATCATGTTTCATGTATTTTATCAATGTATTTCATGTCTCTGTATTTTATCAATGTATTCCGCGTCTCATGTATTGTATCATGTATTTTGTCCTGTATTTTATCAAGTATCATGTTTTTACTAAGCTTTTGTTCACTGTCTGTACACCCTGTAGTAAGTATAGAATCTCTAGATACCTCAGTATTCCCAATATACAACACTATCATGCATTGGCAATATGCTTAAGTTTATGTATTGAGTGAAGAGTATTGGCATCTAATTACGCCTTATGTTTATGTGATTAATGTGTTGTTTTCTTTTTTTTTTTTTTTTTTTTTAATTTAAGACCCTTTCTCTTTATGTCTTGCACTTGACTATTTATGACATGCTAATGTAACCTGAACTGCAATGTAACACAATCACTCATCTGCTCTTGTTGCACTGTAAATACTTTTATTAATTTAAAGTTGCTGCTTCTACACAGGGGAAGGCGTGGGACATATGCCTGCTTACCACTGTTAAACACCAGGCGTCCCCGTCTTCCGTCACCTGTCACCTGTAAATAACTTAATTGAACTAGGTGTCTTTAGACTTTTGCTAGTTGATATAACGTAAGGTCTTTAATCCTCTTTTGTTCAAATTATAATTATATTTTCTTAATAATTTGAGTGATTTTAAAGATCTATACGTATTTTTTAATAATTTATAACTATATTTTATTTTTTATAATACAGCTAATGGATACAATCTTATAGTTTATATTTTATTTACATGATATAATTTATAATATATACAAACGAAAATTTTTATAAATATTTGACTATTATTTTAATTATATAAATATATCTATAAGGCCATAATGCATTCCTTGGTTCAGAGTAATGATGTAGTTTATAGCTTTTTTCAATAATATCTCTAGGTAAACTATTATAAAACACTTACTATTTATATTTTGAAACATTAACTACGTTTTCAAAATAAGATATTTTTAAATTATTATTATAGCTGATACAATTTATAATATGCATAAATTCCTGCAATTTATGTTTTAATTAGGAGATAATTTTTACGAACACGTTCACAAACATTACAAATTATTCACAAACATTATGCGAGTTCGTAACGCATTACGCCGCATATCACATCACAGAACAATGATTTGCGCGTAACTGAGCGATGCATTCTTGAAAACAAAATGGAAAATCAATGATATGCCAAGGTTAGTAAAATTGCAAATCAGCAATCCCGTAGTGACTTCCTCGGAATTTTCGGAATCTCGAACATTTTTCAAGTTGCACAAACAGAAAAACTGAAGAACCTCTGAGCTCTTCAATGAATCGGAAACAATCAAGGGAAAGCGCGAAACAGGAAGCAGCCATTCTAGCGCCCTCTCGTGGTCAAACGAGGCGTGTAAGTTGTGTGTTTAATTACTGCAAATCGCAGTTTTTTTCCTTCTCTCCTCTTTTAATGAAGATGGATATTTCATTAGGAAAAATCTCAAAGGCGCTTACGAACCTCTTACGTTGGTAGTTTTCTTTCATTTGTAATTCTCGACTCTTTGTTAAACATTTTATTTTTTTATTGTGTTACTTAATGAGAAAAAGAGCTTAAAAACTGTCATTACCATTGTTAAAGAGAAATAAATTGAATTAAGAACTAATCAAGATTTATAATACGTAAACAAAAGAAATTAGTTCTGAAATATCCAGGTATAATGCTTTCAAATACAGATTAAGTAAAATTATCTCGAGGGTAAAAAGTGCAAGTATTTCGCTGGGGAAGGCAAACATTGTTTTGCAATAATTGTTTTATAATTGAAATCCACTTTCCTGTTTTGTTGTTTCAATTTCTTAAAGATCGATGAAAATTTTCCTAAGGCTCTAACTTCTGCAATCATTACACTTAAAGAATTGTTTCTAAGTTAATATTATACCACATTATTTAATTTATATTCTGCAGCTATTTAATCCCAAGACACATGAAAGTGAATATTTAAGAATGAAATTTGACTCGTTTTAATACTATGGCTTATTTTTCATGATAATGATTTCTTAACTCGCTAATTTTCTAGCATAGACTCTGATAATATGAAGTCAAATCAGAAATGAAAAATATAACTTAGAAACACCTAACACTTCTATGTTTTAAAAAGTAATTCAATTTCATTTTTCTCCTGATGAACTGCCCACGCTTGCTAACTATGGACTCCACACTATTTCACTTAACTCAATACTTGCTAAATATTTTTTACTGTTTAACTGGAATTACAATTCATTGTTGTGTGCCTGAACTTGTAGAGGACTATCCTGTTTCATGGACTATCACGTCATGGACTATCATGTTTATTTCTGTAAAGCATGATTGTTCAATAAAAATATCTGGTTCTGAAACTTAGCAGTGCATAAAAAGATTTTTCGTCATTCGTCATTTGTTCTGCCTCTCTCTCTAATTTAGTCTCATACCTTTACTCCAGATTCGATAAGATTATGTTTGTACGAGTTTTGCTACTTGTGATGATCTCCAAGTCATTATTATTTCCAAATGATGCGGAATGTCGTTTCACATAATGAAATATACCTTAGTATTTCCTCAGTCCATTAATGTAAAATAAAATAAAAGATGGAAATTAACTACTTTTATTCATTCTGCCCATATTAATTCAGTTAGAGCATCTTGTAAGAAAGTAATGAGTGTGAAATCCTGAGTGATTGATATCACACTTCTAAGAATAGATAAGGCCCGACGTAAAATAAAATGCAATTTAACATAACTATAAAAGAAGTTTAAAGCGTACATATCATTTCGAATGCAAGATGTCACATGCCTTTATTGATCTAAAATTAAATTTACAAAATTAACCATTTATGTATCGGGTTGTTCGGAAAGTAATTTCGTTTTTTTTGGGGGGAACATGAAAGACAAGTTTCGTATAATGAATAAATATTTTATTAAATTATATATTGGCCATTCTGGTCCAACACCTTTTGCCATCTTTCTGGCAGTAACATGATTCCCCGCTCATAAAAGTTTTGGTCCTTGCTTGCAAAAAACTGATTCAGGTGGTTTTTGACATCTTCATTTGAGGTAAAGGTTTTACGATCCAAAAAATTCTGCAGGGACCGGAACAAATAATAATCGGAAGGCGCCAGATCTGGAGAATATGGTGGGTGTTGCAGTATGTCCTATTCAAGCTGTAAAAGCTTTTGGCGAGTGACCAAACTTGTATAAGGTCTCGCATTATCCTGGTGGAACACTACACCCTTCCTGTTGGTTAATTCTGGCATCTTCTGTTTAAGTGCATCATTCAATTTGTCCAGCTGATGACAATAGACTTCCGAATTAATAGTTGTATTGTCCGGTAAAAGCTAAAAAAAAAACGATTCCTTTGAAATCCCACCAAACGGACAGCATCACCTTTTTTTTGGTGAATGTTGGCTTTTGAAACGCTTTGAGCCGGTTCATCTTTTCTGCTCCATGACCTCTTGCGTTTCACACTGTTGTATACGACCCCTTTTTCGTCTCCAGTAATAATCCGCTTCGAAACTGGATCATTTTCCTGACGTTTGAGGAGCGAATCACACACGTCAACGCGACGACACAAATTTCGTTCCGTAAGAACATGGGGCACCCACACATCGAGCTTCGAGGTTAAGCCCAGGCCTTTCAAGTGGCCATAAACAGTCGAATTCGACAAATTTAACCTCTCACCGATCTCTCGTGTGGTTATTCGCCGATTTGCATCAACTAATGCCTTTATCGCATCTTTGTCAGCTTCGACCGGCCTTCCAGACCGTGGTGCATCTTCGACATCAAAATTGCCGGATCGAAACTTTGCAAACCAGTTCTGGCACTGGCGTACTGTTAACACGCCTTCTCCATACACATCTGTCAATTTTTTCCTCGCTTGGACAGCATTTTTACCTTTTCTGAAGTAAAAAAGTAGAATATGACGAAAATGCTGCTTATTGCTCTCCATATTTAAAAGGGCACCAACCAAAAACTACTGCGTAGAATTAGTAGAACTTTTTCACACACAAGCCTTGTAATATCAGCTCTCAAGACATATAATGGTTATGCGGCATAAGTGTGAAGTTGGTTTCGAAAAAATGTAATTAAGTCCTCTGACGGGAAAAAACGAAATTACTTTCCGAACAACCCAATATATTAAAAATAAATTAAAAAAGCTGAAAAGGAACAAATGTGTAATATTTTTCTTTTCAAATGAAAACCCGAAAGTATTTGAAAGTCTAATAGTTAAAAGACCCGAAAGTCTAATAGTTAAAATTCCTAAAGGGAACTCAAATTGTCTTCGAATAGCGCAATACATACGAGCAACTTCACCGCCCGGAAACAGGAAGTCCTCAGTTCATAGCTTTTATCCTTTATAAAAGGACAAAGGATTTTATTTAAACTGTGGCAAAGTAATATATGAGATCTTCTACACAAATCTACACAAAAAAGGGGTCGTTTTAAGTAGGATTTTATACATAAGGCAGTCTGGAACTAATAGAAGTTTAACGCTCAGGGCAATCTTAACAGAAGAAGAAGAGAATGAAAAAAATAATAAATCTGAAACGCATAAGACATTTATACATTACAATTCATATCAGGAAGCTGTAAATATGAAAGATGTCAGGAAACTGTTATTCATAAAAGACGGATGAGTCCTATTGATTCAAATTACGAAAATTCTAATAAGTTATTTTAAAGGAATTCTCGAAATTATCTGCGTGAAAAATCACTAATGAAAAAAAATTTAAATGAGCGAAATTTTATGATTAAAGTGAAGCTTATATGTGTATAATATAAACAAACAAAAAAGCAACATCTAAAGCAGAAATGACCAATGGATGTAATTCTTTCTATAGCTATGGTGACAAGTTATTAAAATATTTACCTAATTATTTCGTTTAGGTTAAAAGTGTGAATGCTTAATAATTGTAACTTTTCTACCCCGCGGAGCTAAAACACGCTGCATAAACGAAAAATTCAGTTTACTTTATTCATAAATATCTAATGTATACAGAAAAATACTAATTCTCTTGCTGAAAAAAGGATTTTAATAGCACTTATTTTCACCAGTGCGTAATTTACGTGTATGATAAAATGCGCAGCAGCTGTAATATTCTATATGAACGATCACATATCACATTCTGTTTCATGAAAAATAGGCTTTGTTTCGTTTTTATTACCCACTTTCTTTTAAATAGTCTGTAATAAGTAATACATTAATGTATAAATGCTTTCATGCGTTTCAGATTTCTATGAAAAAATATCCAATGACATTTTTACTTATTTCTACATTAAAACTTATTTACATAAAGCAGATTACCTGCAAATATGAAAAATATTAGGAAGCTGTTCTTTATAAAAGATGGTTGTGTTCTAGTGATTCAAATTACAAAAAGTCTCATAAATTACTTTTAGGGTATTCTTGAAATTATCCGCGTGAAAAATCACTAATGAAAAAAATGTTAATGAGCGAAGTTTTATGATTAAAGTGAAGCTTATATGTGTATAATATAAATAAACAAATCATGTTCGTTCGTAAAAGCAACCTATAAAGCAGAAATGACCAATGGATGTAATTCTTTCTGTAGCTATGGTGACAAGTTATTCTGACAGAAGGAACAAAATATATAAACACATATCGAACCTTAAAAAATGGTGAAAGGCATCTCAATGTCTAGGGACGCAAACAGGAGGAGTGGAAAAAACAGAAATGGAAAATTCACCTGAGCGGAAAAATCGCTCTCGTAGAGTCAACAAGAATGCGTCCTTTTTATTCTTGTGTATGTGTCTCTCTATAAAAGAGATTTTCTTTCAGCTGGATATTTGTAAAAACTCTGGTTATACTTTTTCTGGTCTTTCTGCTCTCTTTGTTGCGTGGTATCATGGTGCTTGAAAGCTCTATATAGACCCCAAGATTTCTGCTTATTTCCTCTTCATTTATTCCAGATATGTTACGGCTCGTTGATATGTTTCTTTTAAAAATAAGAAAAACATATTCAACAAATACTACGAAATAAGTAAATAATAAATACCACGAAATTAAATTGCATATATATATATATATTAATTAAATTATAATTATTATCCAATATATTTTGTCCAAGATATTATATATATATATATATATATATATATATATATTAAATTACAATAATTATCCAAGTTATCCAAGTCAATAAGCTGTCCGTTCTATTTAAATGAGTTATTTGTTATTTCCATCATTTACCTTTTTTTTTAACTTATATTAATGCCTACTGTATATTCCGTTTTTCTCTATAAAAGCTTGAAAATCTTTACGATTAACAGTTTCGAAAGCTTTGCCTTCAGTACACTTCATCGAAAGATCTCGGTTTAGTTTTCTCCAGGTGAAATTTTTGTTAATATTTTATCACTAATTCCAGATTCTCATAATTTATTGTAAATACTTTTGAATAGGTTAACGATTAAAGTAACTAAATGTATGAAGACACAATAGCATGCCGAACAAATACTAATTCAGAAGTAAAACAACAAAAATCAGCGTTATATTTTCAAATTTTCACAGGACCAGTTTCGATGGTTTCCCCGAACCACCATCCTCAGCTGCAAATGCGTAAATGAATGATTTCCTTTTATTTTTAATTAATATAAAATTTGGTTCTCATTCGAAGTTGTCAGAAAATGTCTGCAAAGATGTACTAACCATTACTTTCTGTGCATGAGACACTAAGAATTAACTGTACTCTTGCCAAGTTTCGAATTACGGATCTTGCATTTGCTAGCTGGACGTTCAAACAATTTATACGACGAAAACACACGCAATAAAGTAAGATAATTTCTTATAAAGATTTCAGGGATTTATAAAAATTTTAAAAAAAATGGTATAACGGGTGGTATGAAACTTGATTGTTTTTGACAAAATACAAACATTTAGATAAATTTTTGATCAACAGACAATCCACATGGAATATGGGAAAATACTGAATGAGTTTTTTAATATGTAACAGTTTACCTGAAATAGGTACTTGCGTGTGTGATAACCCTATCATTACAACCCATATGGTACAGCGCAATACACCGATAAAATATGAATAAACTTGACCCCCGAATCAAAGGTAGTGTTAAAAAAGTAATTAATTGTTGGATGAGAGTTATGTTTTGGAGGAAATAAACAGGATATTAGAATATTAAGCACGTATACAAAAATTAAAATGTGTACCACTTTTCAGTTCCCTGAATTTATTTCTCAATCTGAATTTTCATTAATATTGATCAACTCAATACTAATCTTCATTCCTAGCCCAGTAATGAAAAGCTCGAGATCTGGAACACAACTATTTTCCGAGCTCAAGGGAAAAATTTAATAGACTGTATAAAATAACTCGCCTAAAAATTATAGCGAATTGTATATATATTTTTTTATAATTTACGGTGTTTATGACATTGACATATTTATATATAGACTTGAAATAAAACTTAAATAACATTACAGAATCTTAACTTTCTTTTTTTAAAAGGTGTTTTAAAAGGTGTCCCTGCATTTTATGTAACAAGAGCGTATACTCCTTAAACCCCCGAGAGAAGATTTTGCCTTGCTTGCTATTCACTTTTTACCAAATCCTACTCCACTACGCTCAATACGCTCGGTTAATTTTGGAAATTTAAGTACTTTTAAAACACCTCTAGTACATATCGAGGCCCACTAGCGACCGAGCGGTAGTTCGGTCCGAGGAATCCCGCGAACGGGCTGGCTGCATGGGCGTTTTCGTGCTTTTCCCCATGTGTAACGTGTATAAGAGCCAGTTTCCCTTAGAAAGTCCTCCACGAAGGCATCCCTCCCCTTAGGCAGATAGCCCTCCTGTGCTTTGCCATAATTAAATACACCGCTACTAGTACATATCGTAAATGCACGATGACCGAAGAATGAATGTTAGACGAAGAAGTTAATCTCCGGGGCTGCTGTAATATTCTTTTCTTCTTGTTAACCAATACATATTTGAACAGAATATGTATTCATCTTAAATGGTTCCATCTCCACTCCTGGTTTTGCACATTTTTGTCTCTTTTATATGTTTATGACAATATAATTGGAGAAACAGAAGCCAGCGGCAACATATTAGAACTGTAACAAGCGAGAGAAGAAATGCGCAGAATCGAAGTTTAGATTAAAAAACATTCAGATTTGGTTCAACTTTAATCTTGTCCGCTAATTAAGGTTGTAACTCACAACCTTAGTTAGGGGATAGTTAATTTTACTATATAGTTGCCTAAAACGTTATACAAGTACCTGCCCCACTAACGCTTCCTAAGAATCATGCGGGAAATGAAATAACTTAGAGAACTTTATTATAAGGGTGTTACTACTTTTAGAATAGAAAAGGGAAATAACCAAATTAAAAAAGAGAATTGAAGGACTATAGCAAACTAAACTTAGCGTGTCATCATACCTATATATGCAATCAACTCACATTAGCACGAACCTTGACGTAACGGCGTCTGTAAGAAAGCCACGGCCGGTCTGCCATTTAATGAAACGATCGTTTGATTTAGCATCTGTTATCATTGGTGCTTAGACGATCATTATAACACAAATCTACTGTATTAAATACGTATTTAAAAAGATCCAGTTTATCTCTTTCTAAATGATTAACAATGTAAGTAAATAACATAGCATTTTAACTTTTTAATAAACGTTACGTACAGTCATAATAATCTAATAATTATAGAGCAATGAATACAACATTATGAGTCTCAAAAAGGGTATAAATATTTTAATAACTGAATCAATGAGATGAATGAGCTTGGTGGAAGGATAATAGCTTATCAATAACAGGATTATGTATTGTTAATGGAAGTCATAAATTACCAACTTCAACAACATGTAGTCGATTTTTTTTTTATTTTGTCAAAATGTGACATACAGTGCTAAAACTTCTTAAAATATGTACCTGTACTGAATATAATATTACGAATGATATTATTTCAGTAAACTATGTAAACCGTGGTTTTTTATATGAGGTATATTCATATTTCTAAACCAATTACATCTAAGTTTAGTTTGGCAATGATGTAAAATTATATGCACCAATATGTAACACCCTTGAAACCTAAGCCCCAGTTTTCGCCATAAATCACTGAAACACTCCAAATGGGTGATGTTATCCATTGGTGAACCTTTATACTGCATGGAGATAATCTTAAGAATAACATCAAAAAATAATAAATTGCTTATTGCTCTTAGCCGAATGTAGTAATAAATAAATGCGCAGTCCTTGATTTTCAAAAGATATATGTACTATAAAGATTATTATAAAAAGTATTTTCTAAACGTTACTCTAGTAGTACTTATTTTCCTTTGTAAAGATTCTGTATTCTTGGCTATTACATGAGTTTATATAATTTTCAAAGTATATTTTGTTTTATTTTTGTCTGTGCCTTTTAAAATGAAGCTGACCAAAACCTGAAAGTCAGTGTTCAAAAGATATTAATTTTCAGCCATTTAAGGTTTTTATTTATTGTAGTTTTATTCCATACAGGCCAAAATAAAAAATAATTTTGAAGCATTTTTTTAGATAAAAGTAACACAAATTACAAATGCTGATGAACTAATGTTTTCTTGGAGCAACTACTCCTTTCGCATGATGAATTAATTGCATAACATTAAAATTTCGTTTTAAAGCAATTATGAAATGTTTCTCTTTTAAGGCATATTGCAGAGATGTGAAGGTTCATCAAGAAATCCTCACATGCACTTTTCTGTAGATTTAAATATATCACAGCACAGTCTGAATGAAATTTTCTCGCTTGATAGCGTTATATACCACGTAAATGCGAACAATGTTATGGAATAATTGGTTTTACATTAAAAATACAGTGTTTTATTACTCACATCATTTTTTTATTATAATTGTGGAGTATAATTTAGCGACTGGTTGCGTAAGTTTAATATAAAGACATTTTTGGAAGCAAAAATGGTACGTTTGATCATTTTAACTTTTCCATTTCCTATTTTAAAGATACACAAAACTGAAATACTTTACACTGTGATAGCTGACAAAGTCAAGTTAATATTAAATGCATTCTACTTTTATTATGTCTAGGGTCAAAGCAATGAGAGTGGGTAAGATTTTTTTGGATTAAATCAGAGAACAATATATATATATATATATATTAGCCTAAGGGAAAGAATACCTTCATATGTACTGGCATGCACGTTACATGTAAAAAAAGACATAAAACACACCATCCCGTTTGTTGGGATTTGAGCATGAGTCAAATTAAGATGTCTTATCTATTAGAATCGATAACAGTTTTTAATTGTAATCATTACTCTTCGTATCCATTATTCGTTACATCGGTATGAGATAGCTGCAAAAATTAAAATGGTTATTGCTTTAAGTTCATTATACCCATTCACGAGCAGAAATGATTTTATTACATTCGTGTCCAATACAATCTAGTTTACTGTAGTTTACACCGTATGCCACATATAATAATAATAATATGAGATAATAACCTTACAGCTATAAATCTTTTCTTAGAAAAATGCAGAATTTATGTATTTCCCTTTGAGAGTAACTTTTTTGCTGTACTATGACGTTATTCCAAAATTGCCTCGAAGTGATGAATCAAATATCCTCTACATTAAAGCAAAAATTATTCAAGCATTCGTTCTAACAAAGAAAGATTCCAACACACAGGTGAGCCTCAAAGCTAACAAATTTGCGTTCTAACGTCACTTTAGAATCACTGTCCCTTCCGCCTCCAACAGAGTTCAAAAAGGTATTAAAGGCATACGCCTCGATTCCGTAAACGAAACAGTCTTGTTTATTTATGTACCTCACACAATGTAAATTCTAGATTTCAGACATATTTACTTGCCAACTTTGCTATCTCTGTTCCAACAGAAAGTGCTTGGATCGGTAATGTGTTTATTCAGATTTTACAGAGCGAGGAATCATGGGCTGCAAAATAAATATCCATTTTTCCTTCGAGATTTCAAAGTGCGTCGTATTTCTGCGTCTTTACCCCACTTAAATTTCAAAGGATATTGCTTATAAATAAATAAATAAAACAAATCGAGTCGGACGAGAAGAAAATTTCAATATCACAGTCGAGAAGAAGCTTTAACTAATGGCGTAATTTAAAAGGCGAAAGAGATTTTTGATCCGAAGAACAAATCTAAAAAGAAAGTTCTTTTTGTGTTGCCTGTATCATCAAAGAGCAAGTAAAATGTTTCTCATTAGAATCAGATTGTGAATGTCTTAAATGGAATGCGAATTTATTTGAAGTTTCTAGCTTCCTCCTTAGCCGTTGACAAACAGTAGATACAGTTTGTATAAAGATCATAAAATATTATAACTTTTTTAATACGAATACTTTCTTAAATGGGTAAATGTTTTCAAAAGGGCACTTAAGTTGCCAAAGTGTATCATAAGTTTGTAAGAATCGCTGAAATATCTCAGCGAAAAACAAAACGAAATCTTCAATTTTATAAGTTGACGGATTTACTTCCAATCTGAAGGCCACTTTCCATCTAATTCTTTAAAACAAATATTGACTACATTTGATAATCACGCAAAAGTGTTTTTCTTAATGACTATAAATTCATGCAATATCTGCTATCTAAAGCTTTTTCAGTCCCATGAAAGTAAATCTATGTTTTTTTTTCATGTTTAATAACAATATAAATAATTTTCGTTCGGCAAGCCCTTCTCGATGCATTTCTTACCCTCATACTGCCTTCAAGTGATTTGCCATAATAATTCATTAACCGTCGAAGCAAACTATAAAAATAACAGAATGTTTTCGTTAAAGCACAAATAGCAGAAATATAGTACATCAGAAATTTCTGCTTTCTCTTGTATTGAGTAAATATTAGATATATTAATAAAAGAGTTACTTCTTTATAATATAAATAGCCAAACAATTGAGTTTATAATACATGATAGCCGAAAAACAAAACAGAAAATAAAAATGGCCTGGACAACGTGCATAATTCTGACACTAAATTTAGCCTTATTAATGAAGAAAGAAAACTATCTTTTGCTACATAATCCGTTTCATGCCATTTTGTTACTGATGTTTCCATTGCATGTTTTGTTACTGATTTTACCAAGAGACTGCCATTCTAAAATTCATGAGCAAATCTTTCAGTACACTTTTTTCACGAATTGTGGTTGCCATAACTCTGAACAATGAACACGCGTTGTTTTGAAATAAGCACCTTTTTATGTTGCATTCAACGTCTTGTTCAATTTCTAATGACATCTTTTCTGTTTAGAGTACACTTTCACAAAATTCTGAAAACACTTGCTATAGTCGTATCGATGGAAGAACCTGAAAAATGTTCAATGCCCTCCTCGGTATTCGAACTCCAAATTTCCTGAATACGAGTATAGCCTGCTTTCTTACACCACAATGGCATGCGGAAAGGAGGGAGGAAATATTTTATATACCAATATACATTGCATACGTTATATACCACCTTTCAAACGGAGACTAGGGATTAGGGAACCCAATCGCCAAATCATGGGTGATGACGAACTACTATCTCCCACCTTTGAGTTCGAGCGTCACCTTGTATAGTCATTAGCTTATATCGATGCAAAAACGTGCAAAATGTGCAGTACCCTAGCCGGGATTCGAACTCCGAGCCTCGCCAAAACGGGTCGATAGTACTTCCAGTTAACCAAAAAGGCATGCGGTAGGGAGGAAGAAAATATCTAACTTTTCAGGGACAGTTTTATTTTGGCAAGTCTGTACCTTTTTAGTAAAATAACTATCACCGAGTTTTGATGATTTAGTCTTCGGCGATTATATTTGCCTTAGAAAGCTTCACTATTAACCATGCTTATTATCTTTATTTAATTATATTCTCACAAATACTTGTCACTTTCAGAGATTCTTGTTTGAGGTTTGTGTCGGAACAGAGAATATCTATTTTATAAATGCTAAATCGCTTATAAGTGTGAAGTTCTAGAAACTATGATGAACTATTAAATGTGTTCACACGAATATGGACAATATGCAGCATTCAATGCAGTACATTTTTGAGATAATACCAAATAAGTGACTGTTCTCCCATTTGATTGATTTTCCACATAAATTTCAATCTAATAATTACTTTTCATCTACATAAAAAACTAACCATTAATCCAGTGATTTTTTTTTTTATTTAATGGGGGGAACTTGCCTTTAGCGGCATTGGCCACTAGTAAGGCCAGACGTGGTGGCCATTTTTATTATGGAGGTACCTAATAGGCGGCCACTGCTACCATCCTATGAAAGGGACAAACAATTTTATATCCATACCTGCTCCGCGATTCGAACCCGGGCTCTTTGGCATTGTAGGCAATCTTCCCTAACCACTATACCGCCTGGGCGGCTTAATGCAGTAGAAGAGAAGTTACCTTTTCTCCAAATATTTTCCGGCTAATAACTTTAAGAAGATGAGCATATTTATATTAAATTTAACATTGAATTAAACCAAATATTCGAAAAGTGCCTTTCATTTTCAACACACTTAGAATGGAAATTTTTTAACGCTAATATAGGATATCATTAATTTACTCACTTATAAATATTACAATGGGAGCATAATAAAACTTTCTGCGCAGGTTTTCCTCCCCTCTCCTACTTTCACCAAATGAATATAATTATGGCAATGAGAATATAGAGGTGACTGATTATGACACAGCAACGAAAAGATATATTTTTTTATACCAAATGAATATAATTATGGCAATGAGAATATAGAGGTGACTGATTATGACACAGCAACGAAAAGATATACTGCTTTCTGTTCTGTCTAAAAAATATATCTATTCAAGACAGGTTTTTCTCACCTTAGACAGAATATAAGATATATGTAATACCTTACACGGTAAATTCCCTTCGTAAAGCGTTTTAAAATGCATGTGGATATGATTTTCGTTTTACCTCCCACCAAAATGTATACATAGGTAAGGGTCCAAAATCCAATAGTGAGTTTTCAGTAAATAAGCACTTACTAGGGTCTTTTTTATTATTTTTACGCTGATTGACCTGTTTGAGCTTCTGTGTGTGTGTGTGATGATAATGTTTCGGCCGTGATAACTCTTAAATGACACTTCCAAAATTTTTGGTTTCCGTATTTAAGCCGTATATTCATTTCTTTCTGTATATTCCGTTCTACATTCATATAGAGTTGGTTAGATTTTGGGTAAAACTGGAATTTATATTTAGCTTGTAACAGTCTTTAATGGGCAACCGGAAGTTGTACTTTACTTGAAATCCATTATAGTTTTGATGGAAAACTATATTATAACATAATCCAGAACTTTTCAGTTTTAGTAAACACTTTTATATTAATGGGAACGACATATTATATTTTGGCTAAACTTGATAAATTGGAAGTAGTATTTTACTTGAAGCTATGAACATACTTTGATAAAAGTATATTTTATAACATCAAGCAAAACTTCTCAAATTCAGCATTTAAAATAGGTATGTAGAACAGCATATTACATTTATAAACATTAAATGACATCTTGGAAGTATGATAAATGCAACGAGAATAAGAAAGATATCATGAAAACAAGCTCTCGTTATGAGACAATTAAATGTATTAACTTCAAATATTGAGCCCACCAGCGGCCGAGCGGTAAAGACGCTGAACACTGGTAGTTCGGTCTGAGGTTCGAATCCCGCGAACGGGCTGGCTGCATGGGCGTTTTCGTGGTTTTCCCGATGTGTAACGTGTATACGAGCCAGTTTCCCCTAGAAAGTCCTCCACGAAAGGCATCCCTCCCTTTAGGCAAATAGCCCTCGTGTGCTTTGCCATAACTGAATAATCCAATCCAACTTCAAATATTAATGCGCTCGTTCCAATTTTGTGTAGAATCACTTTTCAAATAAAAGGGTGCTGCTACCAAATATTATCGCTATGTAATATTTTTAAAGATATAATAAAGCAAGTTTAAATAATATATAAATAAATGTTTAGCATAATAATCTGTAGGGAATCCTAAAGATATGTTTCTTTAAACAATTTTGTGATTGTTAAGATATTGATTTGTGAATCAAAAACAGTATATGTATAGATAGTGCTGTGCGCAGACAGTGTTTTGATTACTGTGAAAAAAAACTCTGGCCTGTAATGACAGGAACACCAATTGCTCATCTTTATATAAATGTTTATTATTGTGTTTGAACTAAATCTTCATGATTTGTAGTTCATGATTACTTATTTACGAATTCTGCTGATTCTTTAGGAGAAAACTCACTCCGAAATTTCTTTACGCTATATGACTAGTGGATATATTACGATCGATGTGATATTTTCAAATTAAAGCATGCGAAACTGTTGTGTACATGAGCACGTAGTTATCACGTAGCATGTAGTTATTATATATGTATATTATATGGAAGAATAGAATAATAAAAAATGAGTGGTGTTTATAATTAATATTGAGCTATAAAGTTTAAACAAATTACATTTTGTTTACAAGCGATGAACCGGAAGTAATAGCTTATGTAAAGTTCGTTCCATGCCAGTTCCATATCTTAAAAGATCTTAACATGACCTCCTTTTAAGATATAGAATTGGGTGCAGATCATGTGCTGGCCACACCATACTTTTTACAGATGATGTAGAGCTTAAACATAGAGCAAATATAGTTAATTCTTTATTTAAACCGAAGACTGAGAGAATAAACTTGGAAAACAAATAGCTTAAATCTCGTACAGAACTTAATGGTACCCCTTGCAACTGTTGCACATGGCAATATTTTCTGTCAAGAAATCTCAGTGACACTACTGGCGGAAGAGTTGAGTTCTCTGCCACAAAGAATGGGATAGATGTTAAATCTCTTTGCGGGGATGATGCACGAGCTCGCGGAGCATGTTCCCTATTACTAGCATTAATGTAATCTTTAGTTGTTTTCAGTGTATCCACTTTTTAATAAAATTTCGCTGTAACGTATCAATTTAGTTTTACATTTTTCATGACACAGCTCTGTTTCGTATGGATTCAGATTCAAATTTTTAGTGTGTGCTTATGTATTAATTCCAATTCGATGTATCACCCTAAATAAATTCTATTACAGTTCTTCGAGTTGTTTAGCGAAATCGGTGTTTTAGTGAACGTAAAGATAATTTTGGACATAAGTATGTCCAAAATTATCTTTACGTTCACTAAACACCGAATATTAATTAGGTATAAAGATTTTTAATACCCAAACATAAAATGTTGACTTTTGATTTTTGGTGATTTTGGGTTGTACGCTTATTATTTAAATTATTTTAGCAACAAAATAAAATTAAAATAATTCTTTAAAAAGGATTTTTTTTGTTAACAAAATGTGGGCAAATGAGCAAATTTTTTAATTTATTTCGCATTTTTACTCTTAATGAACTTCAGACTGCAGCGCGATCCCGCTTTCACGACGCTTAACTATTATTACTCCTTAAACCGGCATTTAAAGGGTGCATTTTAAAAATAATTGTAATTGTTTAATGCAAATAATGTTAATATTAATAATAATTGTTTGAAAATAATTGCTGCGCTTGTTTCTGAGTAGTAGTAGATATTTCTTGTCAAGAATTTGTGTAGTTACTTTTCTCGAACAAAGTAAACCGATTTATTAAAAGTTAATAGTTCTGAATACCGCTGTTTGATTGATTTTGAAAGATGTCTAAAGCATCTGCAGCCTTTCCAAGACACAAATAAACTCAATTGATTTTGAGCGCTCATTGGATATTATTTTTGTGATATTAGGAAAGACATTTTCTCAAACAACGGAAGTGAGCGCCTTCTCTTATAAATGCTGCACTTGTTTCAACAGAAAATGGGATTTTTACTCGATCTTGTTAAAGAGGAAATGGGTATACGGAATCGAGTGAGTTTGGAAAATCATTTTGAAAAGCATTATATTGGGAAATTCAGTTGCTTTTAAGATGTTATCATGCCTCTTTTAGGATTTTCGTTTATTGCTTGTTTTAATAGATACAAATTCAATAAAATATAAATGTTATTATCAGAATGATACACTCAGCAGTATATTGAAATTAGTCACCTCATTCACTTTGAAGTACGACGCATTTTCAGCTGCTGTGGAACTACGATTAAAAACGTGCGCTTGAAATGCACCAAACTATCTTCAATAAAACACCATTTCAGATTTCATGTATTGAAGTCATTTACTTGAAGCTATATCTTTGTTTTGTTATCACGATAAACAGCGAGCTTCCAATAAGAAACGTGAAACTAAATTTACACATTTAAGAAATAATTCATATTCTAAAATGAATAAGAACACATTAACTATAATTATACTAATATATAGTTGTAGCGACATGAGGTATTTTCGGAAGCAGACAAGGTGAAAAATATGCAACGCCTTCTCCGGGAATCGAACCGCGGACCTCTCAATTACGCGCTGAGCGTGCAGACCACTACACCACGAAGGTTCGCTAAGAAGGCGGGACAAATAACTTATATAGTAATATATTATATATCTCTCAAATAATACAGAGTATCTCTACTCAGGAGATAATTGCTCTTGAGCATAATACCTAAAATGCGCTCAGTATCATATTTCATAGAAATTCGCAAATTAAAAAAGTATTAACTCAATTTAAATATCGGCTTTTGTAATTTTAGCTCATTTTAAGAAATATTTATGCATTCCGTTATAAATGATACTCTAATTTTAGTCAACAAAATAACGAAAAAATCTGAGCATGATGATTAAAATGTACGGGGTATGAATGCAAGGTGGGTGTATAAAGTTAAACTTTATTTCATACAATTTCATTTTAAAATATTTATTTATGAATATTTTTACAAGTATTACGTCATAAGTAGCCTTCCGTTATAAATGATACTCTAAGTTTAGTCAACGAAATAAAGAAGAAATCTGAGCAAGATGATTAAAATGTACGGGGTATGAATACAAGGTGGGTGTAGAAAGTTAAGCTTCATTTCATACTTATGACAATTTCATTTTAAAATATTTATTTATGCATATTTTTACAAGTATTACGTCATAAGTAGCCTTCCGTTATAAATGATACTCTAAGTTTAGTCAACGAAATAACGAAGAAATCTGAGCAAGATGATTAAAATGTACGGGGTATGAATACAAGTTGGGTGTAGAAAGTTAAACTTTATTTCATACTTATGACAATTTCCTTTTAAAATATTTATTTATGAATATTTTTAAAAGTATTACGTCATAAGTAGCCTTCCGTTATAAATGATACTCTAAGTTTAGTCAACGAAATAAAGAAGAAATCTGAGGAAGATGATTAAAATGTACGGGGTATGAATACAAGGTGGGTGTAGATAGTTAAGCTTTCATTTCATACTTATGACAATTTCATTTTAAAATACATATTTATGCATATTTTGACAAGTATTACGTCATAAGTAGCGGTCAGTATTATTTGTAGTTTGACGTAACCACATAAGGTGCTGTAATGTATTAGTCACGGATCATAGGACCTAGTGTATGTAGCATTTATAAATAGGTTCATAGCTATTTAGGACACAATAAATTGAAGAATGTATAAATAGACGTAAATAAGCACGAAATTATCTAGTGACAGACACTGCACAGTAGTAGTTTGAGATATAATTGGTTATAAAAGTATATAGTAACATAGCCTTCCTATTAAGCAGCAGAAGATGGTCTCCTTGGTCGGTAGATTGTTACTAAAAGACACCTCGCCTCGTTATTTCCTAAGTTCTTAAAGATGTCTTAAAGATCTCGAGATTGGGCATTAGTAACGAAGGATCTTCAGCAATGTGCTATGATTGACAGAGTCTGTAATAAATTGCTATTAAGCAAATCGATAACGGACGAAGAACAAGTTAAGCAATAAACCAATTAATAAAGCTTTGCGAGCAGCTGTTTCGTTCATTAATAATCATTACCGAAAAGCGGCATCGGCCAACTTTACTTCCTGAGTAGCCTGTGGCTTAAAACCTTCTACACAAGGAGTGCAGGCTAAATGATCCATCTCCTTGATAATGACGCAACTTTGCGGAGAACTTTGGGAGCGGCTGTTGAAAAATGAGACATTGTCTCAGGCCCTGAAGACAGCTTTCATCTACAAATATTAGCACAAGCTGCAAAAGAAAAAATAGGAAAATCTGATTTTTTTCACTCGATTTTACTCTTGCGAGAGTAGTTAAGGTATACAATAATGGCAAAATTTTGCATTTTTTCCTCCTTCAGGGAAAGGAATGGCTATTTACGTAGTAAAGATTATTCAGAAAAGATATTACGAAGTTGCTTACCTGAAGAATGTAGAAAAGAAAGCGAAATCTTGAAACATTTATAATGAAAAAGAGAAGTTATTCTGAAAAGTTCTGACAGAGCAGCTTTTAAATTAGCGTTCACCACTTTTCCAGTAATATTACATAACTCGAGGACAATGATTTCCAGACGAAAACCCTAATAAATTAAATCCATTCTTCTCTGATATTAAGTTTACAGACAATAATGATATGCAAAACTTCTCAATACTACTTCAGTGTACCTTTTGCCACGTACGTGACTATGTAATCAGCACACTAAACGCAGTCTGAAATTAAATTTACCAACTTCAATTGAGAAAGAATACTTGCATGCAAAAATATTATTAACTAGAATCTAAAATTCAAATACTGTTCATAAATTGACAAAAATATAGCGACTTTTCGGAAGCTTCTATTGTTAAAATATTTAACAGATATTTACCAAGTGTGTTAGCTATTTGATTGCTCTGACTTTCATCCCTATTACAAATAAATTTTATTTGATCAAAATATACTTTATTTATTTTTACATAATGAAATTCTGAAGCTAGGAAATGTCGCAGGAGCTTCCGCTTTCTGCTAAAAAAGTTTGCTTAGATTGAATCATGATTAAAGGCTTTTAAAACAAATTTAGAAATAAGGACATTAACATACATGACTTTCCCATTCTCAGTTCGCGGAGCTCACTAAAATGCATAACAAATGGAAAAATCACGTAAAGCATTCTTTTGCTAAAGTCTGACTTTTGCATCCTAGAACATTTGGTTGTAATTTGAAGGCAAGACCTGTCCTTGCGACATTTTCGAGGCATATCTTTCCAAGTATATCTGATTCGGAACCCAGCCTCGAAAGTAAATCAACAGCAATTCTAAAAACTGGGAGAGGGGGAGACTGGCAAGGTATATCCCTCCGATGACCTTGATAGCAATGCCGTCTACAGACTGGCCTTTGACCCTGCAACTTTAAGGAGAAGTCAGCGAGCAGCAATTAAGGACACATATAAGCAACCTCGAGCCAGCATTTCATCTTTCCTCTTCGGAACTTCATCTAATCAGTAGGTGGCAAGTGAAGGAATACTGATTATAGGTTGTAGTGGAATTGGATGCAACTTAGCTGCATCTGTATCTTAGCTGTACAGGTTAGATAAAAGCCGATTGTATATATATGAGGATACTGTTTATGTCTAGGGGAGTTTATGTATGGTAGTAGCTAGCGAAAACGTTGAAGGCTAGAACGTGATCTGAATGAACAAGACACTTATGACGTCATAGGTTAAAACATCCAAGCGTTAAGGACCCTTACTTAAAACACAAGTTTTCCAGCTAAATGAAGCTCTTCAGCTAGTTACGCTAATAGCTGAAACTACTATAAAGATCATGAAAAAATAATTTTGGACAATGTCTTTACATTTTCATGACTTTAAAGATAATTTGCATTGAATATTTGGCTTTGACCTATAGTCATTTGATTCATACGTGATTCGATTATGCATTATGGCTAAATTTTATAGTTTCTTTCAAAGAAGAGGCTGGCTTTAAGTGTACATATATTGACTTCATGTGAACTTAGCTGATTAATACCTTTATTCGAAAGAAGCTTATTTTTTCAGTGTTTAATGCTAGAAGTACAAAATGCAAGAGGTGTCTTGCCTTATTAAATGTGTTTTTCCTTTAATATCCATTTTTATTCTATAGTTAAGGGTGATGAAAGACTGTGGGTGGTATTTTAGCAAAATTATGGTGTAAAATGAAATTTTCTCTTTTTATAAACCATAGCATATGAGTAACTTATTTAGAAGTGGCTATGTACTAAACTAATATCGATTAAGTTGAAGATTTGCAATTTTTCTTTTATTTGGTTGCAGCTATGACGCATCTAGCTTAATTCTTTTGGGATCCTATCATGGAACTATAGATAAATAATATAAAAAACTTTGGTTCCTATTTCATTAACATAAATAACAAATATAACTTTCAGATATTCTAACTTTTTATTAATAAATGATGTAACTAGTAATATTAATCAGCAGGTGTAAAATATTCTTATAAATTATAGTACCAAATACTCCTGTAATCATTCATATGAGGAAATTTTAACTTCCAGTTTAGGTGTCAAACACAGTTTCGATTTTCGGATAGGAGGCTAACAATAACTTTCAGCCTCTTAAAAGATTATGTATTTCTACTGTAATTTGATGCTGAAAATTTGTACGATAAAAGAGGTAAACTAATTAATACAAAAAATATTCTTAGCCTTATCAAAAGTATAAAGCACTTGATTGCAGAAGTTGTTTCATTTACATAAAGCAATGATTTCATTCATAAATTGCATATACATTAATTATGAAGTGTCAGCATAGAAATCAAGGCGTGTTAAGAGCAATAGTTTTAAAGGTTTGCTCGGGAGTTACAACACAAAAATATAAACCATTACATTTGAATAGGTAAAGGTAAAAGTATGGGGTACACCAGCGATGTACCATAGGTCAACTGGTAATGCCTTCCCATACTAACTCTTTGAGAGGAAAAAAAAAAAAAAAAGAGGAAAAAAAGGGGGTAATTGCAAGTTTTATAAGAATTTGCATAGACTGAAGCTTTTCAAAAGGTCTAAAGTTTGCCTATTATGGTACATCGTGCAATTCCACAGTACGCCCCGCATCCAGTATTTATTAAAAATAATGGTGTAGAGCATAAGTAGATTACAAAATAGTAGGAATACAATTTGGGATTCACAAGATAAATTGAACATCTGATTTGGTGCAACAAAAATAGGAGATAAACATAATTAATAAACAAATAAACATAATGAGATAATTATAATTAGTACTGGCAAAACAATGTTAAATGAATTGTTATAATAATGCTTAAGAGGTAGGTGTCCATGGGTTATTTCAGATATATTGGTTTATTGCAGTTTATAAAGTTCACGAGCGGATCCATTTTGTCCATAATCACAGCATGTAAAAGTTCACTAAGTTTAAACTGTATGTGGACTTACACTTGACAGAGATCTAGGCCGTAGGAAGAGAGTCGTTGCATAATTTTCTGAAACTTTGGATATTGATGTTTATCTTTAATTAAAAACCTTTGGAATGCCAGGAGGTCAGTTCTTGAGGATTTTATGTGAATATCCTCAGTTAAGGGGCATGAGAAAACGTAGTGATCAGGAGTTCCCTGTTCCCCACATATACAGATATCAGAATCATTACATTTGAATAATTTAAAAAAGTTCTTATGTAACTGTGCTTTCTTCATTTCGTTTAAAACATAATTCTTAATACGGGAAATGTAATAGATATGGTTACAGCCGAAAACATCGCGGCAAAAACATCGCGGACGAAAACGTCGCGGAGAAAATAACGCAAGGCGAAAACGTCGTGCTACAAAACATCGTGGGAGAAAACATCGCAAAGAGAAAACATCGCAGTTCTAAAACATCGTGGTACAAAACATCGTCGTCGAAAATAAAGCGGTTCAAAAACTTCGCAGTTTAAAAACATCGCCGTCGAAAATATCGTGGTAAAAAATAAAGTATCTACAAATCATCGCATGACGATAACATCGCAGACATGCTTTTTTCAGACATGCTTTAATAACTGTAAATGAATATTCCCATAATGATTTGTGAGCGTAAGTGATGTAAGGAAGGATAATTTTAATTTTCAATAAATTTTTGCTGAAAAAATAAAAAGGAAACTTGAGCATTGAAAATTAAATGCAACTTAATAGATTATACATTTTATGAAAAATTACCTGTAAAATTTTTATAAAAATGATTTATTAATGGTCTTTGTTAGTTAACTATGTCGATTTAAAATTCTATTAAGTGCTATAAGTTGCATTAATTTTCTATGCTTAAGTTTTCTTATTTTCTCAGCAAAAATTTAATATTTAATAAAAAATATGAAAGTAAAAATTATCCTTCTTTACATCTTGCGCTCACAAATCATTATGGGAATATCCATTTACAGTTATTAAAGCCTGAAAAAAGCATGTCTGCGATGTTATCGTCATGCGATGATTTGTAGATACTTTATTTTTTACCACGATATTTTTGACGACGATATTTTTAAACTGCGAAATTTTTGGACCGCTTTATTTTCGACGACGATGTTTTGTACCACGATGTTTTAGAACTGCGATGTTTTCTCTTTGCGATGTTTTCTCCCACGATGTTTTGTAGCACGACGTTTTCGCCTTGCGTTGTTTTCTCCGCGACGTTTTTGTCCGCGATGTTTTTGCCGCGATGTTATCGGCGGATACCAATAGATATATATGCCCTTAAATTCTTCCTTTTAATTTGTGTATGCGTTGCATTGAGGATATGTTTTCACTAATCAGATTAAAGAACCTTTGACTATCTCACTTTTTCTGAATACGCACTTACTTCTCTTAGCTTTTTCCATTTCACCTTACTACTGCCAAAATGGCATCTCATTCGCTCTGCTTCGTCCACTGTCTAAAAATGTGACAAGCTATGTAAATCTGTGAGGCGTCTATCGCACCCATAATGATGTGTGATTGAGAATATTTATCGGGAATTAAATGTTCAGAAATAAGTTATGGCTTGTCATCTTCAACCACGTCTGTCTGTGAATGTCATCTTATGCATCTACGCAGCTATTTTCTAATCATCAAGATATTTACAGGATTTATTACACACACATACATACGCACTAAGTGAATTTAATATTATACAACATATATATATATAGAGAGAGAGAGAGAGAGACAGAGTTGTAAACACATATCCGCATAAAGATTTGAGAGTGCAAGATGGAATAAGGAATATTTTTACTTTTTATGTATACGCACACCCCTTACGGGTAAAATACGAACTATTTATGTCAAGAAATTTCTTTTACGGTAAGAAGCTAAAAGTTATGAATACGATCGAATAAATCCAGTGTTTATATATAGCTATATAAATGAAACTATGTTATCACATTTTAAATGCAATATTATGGAATCCACAGGAAATGATAATTATAACAATCATATAAAGATTGAGAATAATTGTTTGAATCTGGGATAAGCTCATTTTCTTGACTAAACGTAGATAAAAATTAAGATGCCATCATTTATGCTTTATTTCATATTTTACGGCTTAGAAAAAATATCGATCAGAATGGAATTTTTCTATCTAGGTTTTTTTAACTTTTTGCAAGCCATTTTTATAACTGCATCCATAAACTAAAGTTTTGGCATTTCATTTTATAAGAGAAACACTGTAGCACATATTTTATTTTGAAACTTAGCGCTGAAACGTTCATTTCAAAATAAACTTAACTTTTATTACGTATAAAAGTACTTTACATGCCAGAATGAATGCATGAAGATTTGCAATTTCATGCATAGAACAGAAAAAAAAAAATGTACTTAAAATGTCAGATATCCAGACACTAAGTTAACTTTTGCAACTTACACAGGATTAAAAATAGAGCTGCTGAAGACATCACGTTTCCTTTGTTCTCTAGTTATTTAGTATTATTAAGATTTCGCATGATCTCTTTTTTTTTTTACATCCATAGAACAGTAACTAAGCCTCTGCCAGTTTTCAAGATTAGAAACAACAGGCTTTATCGCAAGCTCAGAAAAGTGATGATTTATGAGAGACGATTACTTCTTAATTCCTGGGAAATGATTAATCTAAATTTTTGTCTAAAATATTTCCCCAGTGCACTAACAAAATAATTTGTCTACACCGGTAAGTACTACTGCCCAAGAACTAGAAAATATGTTATTCTGGCATCAGTTCTAAAACCTAAATCATCCTACCATCCATTTTATAAATCTACTATAGCTTGCTAGAACCCTTAACACACTTTTATTAAATTAACTACAGTGAAAATTACATCCATTTGAATTATGGTAGAATCCTGTTAATTAATAAAACTGCAAAAACCAGACAAGAGACACTGATAAAGACGAATGGGGTGTGATATAATCTAAGGTAAATTATGCAGCCAAGATGTTAACGCAATCTCCATTACATTTACTCATTTTCTATAGTAATGGATGCAAAGGGCCAATGAGTGCGTTTTACACTTCTTTCAGAAGCATAACAGTGTTTGCAACCATAGTATGTCGGGAGGAAAACGATCGTAGATAACATAGCAAGACTAAAAAAAAGATACATATATACATGCATAACTTTGTTTAATTAAAACGCCTTATCTATACTGTCGGCCGTTCGAGGAAGATACTGATAAAAAATTAGACGCAGTTTCGTTGTCATATGATTACTATTTTTTTTCTAGCTCTCTCTCTCATTTTTTTTATTGCAAGCCGTTTATCGCAAAACTCGGAATAGACTTGTTCCCCCCCTTCTGTTTACTTATTTAGTTATTTATTATCTTTTTTGCTTTGTTTTATTTTGTTTTGTTCCGTCGTGGAAAGGTCGCTAGATATGGCAGAGGGACGACGCTTGATAAAGATTCGCTAGGGAGGGGGAATTTTTCTTGTTCGTTTCCAGAGTGGGAAGAATGAGGGGGAATATGACTGATGAAAGGCGGGGTCTAAAGAAACTGCAACCTGCTCATTTTAATCGCAGGTCTCTCGAATGTATGCTTGAAAAATCAGTGATGAATGAAAACGCAACTGTGTTTTGCAAACAAAATTCAGACTTTCTTACGTCGATGAGAGATCTTTAACATCATTCTCCAGCGATCCATAAGTTTAAGATTCCGAAAAAGATCTTAAAAATCATTGACGTTAAAAAATCCATTCCTGAATTAACCTGCAGGAAAATGTTTTGATTTTTAACTGCTGTAATTTGAATGGAAAATTACAATACGTGTCTTTTTCAAATAAATATAATATGCATTATATCTATTCGAAGGAGATTATAGATACAGATTAGGTGCATGGGTGATACATGTCCCGCAGTGATATTTGTCGCCAGTTTGCAACACTGTGTATTGATTTTCGGAGTCACGCCTTTCTGTAGCTGAACCTTAACTGTTGGTGTCTGTTGTGGCGGTGGTGTCTGTTGTGGTTGTGGTTGGTAGCACAAAATTGAATTTCCTTACTCTCTAGGTACATTTTAAAAGTAGGTGACACCTATCAACCTCGCGCCTAATTGTGAAACACGTGCCTAACGTAAGTTAATTATGGCAATGCATTCATCTCTAGACATATGCCTAGAAAAGGATCTCTCAGAGAAGGACTCTCTAAAACGAACAGATTTTTTTTTACCTTATATTTAGGAGCAAAAGTGGTAAAGGCGTTTCGCCTCCAGATATGAAATCTGGAAAGAAAAAGAGCAGTTTCGGAACTTTGCCTCTGGTTTACCTATACTTCCAGCTGTCCACAACATATTTATTTCCATTACTCGTCACTGGGCAATTTCCACACGAACTGAATCTCACGTTTCATAAAATAATTTGATAATAAAGGCCTTTAACGAACTATTTCTCTATTTATTTTACAGCAAACTGTAAAGCACATATTGTTATTTAATACTTTGAAGGGTTTGATACCAATTAGTGCACTGCATTTATGAAACGTCCGTCAATGGTGATTTGATTTAGTCTGCTTCCACTTCATTATGCAAAAATTAAAATTGTTAAACGTGATGACCATTTCTGTGACTTGAGTAACAATTATAGTATTTCAGGTTATTGGTATCAAATCAGTAAAAATGTTTCACTGAAAGTCTGCAGCTTTTTCAAGGCAATTCAAAATCATACTGTACCACTACTACTACTACTAATAATAATAATAACAATAATAATAACAATAATAATAGGAAGTAGAGTTCCCAGTTCACTGCAAGCAAGAATTTGAGTATCGCAGCCATTTTGTCAATGAATCTAAGCATTACATGCATAACTTAATACTGAGATGTACAATTAAGAAGGCACAGTGACAATGTGGATACATTTTTCTACACTACGTAATAAGTAAATAATTAATAATAAAAGAATAAGTTTTAATAAATCATTTTTCAAATCCTATTTTTCTTTATATCAACTAATTTCAGTTCATTGAGTAGACGCTTTTAGTTCACTCAAATGAATGAATAATAAAAGCACTAGCTTAATAATCTATGCAAGAATTCACACTGAATTAATTAAACATCAGCGAAACATGCAGCCTCTATCAACATTCCATTATCCTCTTTGAGATTGCAAACAGTTTGGGTAATCGAAATTAGAAGAAGGCAATTCTAGAATACTGAATGCAACTGTAAGAGCAATTGAGTCTAACGAATTTGATCGATTAATCATTTGAGACAAATGGATAATTTAAGTACCTGGCTGATGACGCAGACTCATTTTTAACTGAAGCTAATTTGTGGCGCAGCTAAGAATTGAGTTATTATTTAAATCTCAAGTCAAATACTTAAATTGCTTCCCTTCCTGTATTTGAAATTGATTGATTTCTCAAAAATCCCTTAAAATTTCCATTTTCTTAATTAACAGATACTGAAATCAACTATTTAAAGCATAGAAACAATATTTAACTTATTAAAATACAAAGCAGTCCTAAATTTCATAATATCAGTATTAAGTACCACGTATTAATCTCCGCTTAAATTATGCCGAGATTATTTATGAATAAAGCAACATCCTTAACACAATGATACAAATTTACCTCTTTCTATTACATGCAACTAATTTTTTATTTATTAATAATTACTTTTCTTCCATAACTCTCCAGAGCTACGCAGGTATCCACGATAAAGGAAACGCCCAATAAACTTGAAATTTCCATGAAACTTAGAACATGATGGGATATGTTTTTCACGAAATGCGCACACCACAAGAAACAGTAATTCTTTCTGTTTTCATGCTGAAATCACTTGTTTTTCCTGTTAGAGGTCGTGTTATCCATCTATCAGAAGAAGGAACTCATATCATATATCAGAATTGCATTGTGGGAGAATCATAGCTTACCAGGATTTCGGATTATTGCACCGCACATATGTTGCTCGCGTTGGTTGCCCCCAAGCGAATTTTATGAGAAAGACCTAGGAGGCAACAACGAGAGGCAGCTATCGCTGTTAAGGATCACACAGCCTCATTAAATATTTTGAGTTAGAAACCTGGGGACATTGCATAGCGCCAGATACCCTCTTGTACATTACGATGATGCCTGCAACGTCACGGGTTGTCAACAAGATTCCCCATTTTTTTCCTTGATGTTACAACTTAGGAATTAGTACTTTGAATGATGCGCTCAACGACGCGCATGGACAGAGCATTAACTAGACGTTATCTTTTGTGTTAAATCCCGCTTTTTGTTAAAGCATCGTGATGGTTGTATACTTAGGAGCAGGCGTTGAGAAGGACGAAAGCTTGCATGCTTCATCGAAGGAACGGCCTAGTTCCTAAACTGATGGTCATTCGGTACACCTCTTGGTCACCTACACATTTAACCAGTTACCGTTATATGCGGCGGTTTTTTAATACTTGTAATCGAGCCATATACTCGGACCATTCGCGGCTCCGTTTCGGAATAGGACACTGCGAGATCGCTGGTTGCACATACTGGGCTTTGTTTCTTCAGAATAGTTCAGGTCAGTTGACGATGAATGGGGACACCTGAATGGACGGGTCAACGATGATTTGGTCTTTACCAATAGCGCCCGCATTAGGTATTTTTGGAAAAGCCGGAGAGATAAAAAATTAACAATGCCTTCGCCGAGAATCGAACCACGGACCTGTGGAATACCTGCCCAGCGTGCATAACCACTACACCACGAAGGCACGCTAGGAAGGCGGGAGAAATACCTTATATACTTCCCCTTTTAAAGGGCGACTGGGATTTTAGGGAGCCCGATAGCCAAATCCTGGGAGTGGAGAATCCTCATCCAACACCCTCTTAGTTCGGGCGCCACTGTAGAGACATTAGGATTTTTTGCAAGAAATATGAAAAATTAGCAACCGCCTTCGCCGGGAAGTGAACCACGGACATTTGAAATACCGGCTCCTGACCACTACACCACTGTAGCTGAACCATGTGCACCACACACGACCCAAACGTTGTTTCATTTTTATTTTCCTTTTTCTTTGTTTTATTTATAATAAAAAAATTGAATCATTGAGCAATACGTAATTTTAAACGTTTTAAAACAAATCAGCGCATTATTTTTTTTATTTACTTATTTTACCTCTTTGATTCAGGTGAAAAAAATCTGTAGGCACGGCTCTGCCCACACTCGTCACTTTTAATAGGATAATTAAATATCAAAGCAGATAGGAAGAGATATATACTTAGATATAGATATATACTTAGATATAGATATATACTTAGATATAAGATATATACTTAGATATAGATATATACTTAGATATAAGATATATACTTAGATATAGATATATACTTAGATATAAGATATATACTTAGATATAGATATATACTTAGATATAAGATATATACTTAGATATAGATATATACTTAGATATAAGATATATACTCAGATATAGGAAGAGTACATTTTGCAATCTTAGTATATAATTATGAATAAAATATCGATGAGATTGAGAACAAATGAAATCTTCATTCGTTAAATATACACCGCATGAAATGATTTAAAAAGAGAGTCACAAAATACATTGTTGTTTCAAAATTCGTCCGAATATCTGGATTACAAATTTAATGTCTTATACAAACTCGTCTCATTGAGGTTTCTAAATCAGCAAGAATGTACGTCATTTTATCTTGACAATCTACATTTCATCACTTTAAGCAGAAATCTATGAACCTTTCACTTTTTAAGGAATAAAAAATATGATCTTCCTACGTGTTTCATCAAAACCCGGTAAAGAAGTTCTGCAAAATAAATTTCGGCGGCTACGTGCTGAGATTACTACATTATTGAAAATGTGTCTCGATAATATTGAGAAGAAAACATTCTCAACTATCGGCTGATAAAACGAAAGAATGAGGATAAAACCTCAACAATTCCTGCACCTCGTTACCTTTTTTCTATCTCACCAATTACGTCTCGATTTTTTTCCTCCAACGCCACTAGAGAATAGAGTGAAATTTAGTAATACAGGAAACCATCTCGACTTCTGTAACATTATTTACGAGAATGGTTTCATGGTCACACATCCCATTTTATATCTACAGTGAAAACTGATGTCAAAGACAAAAAATCGCATTCGCTTCCTTCTCTAAGGTGCTTGATACGTTTTTCAGACATTCCTGCCATTCCTTTCGCTTGGCAAGGGAAGGAAAATCAGCAGTTTTCATCGTTGTACTAGGTACTTAGATACAGGAAAAGTACTTTTTTTAATTTTCTTTCTTTCTTGTTTCCATTCCAACCTTTCTCTAACCACGCTCACGATCCCAAATCGTCCCTTTTGTTAGAAGCAATGAAAAGAATATCATGCAGCATGTTGTCAGCAAAACTTCATGTACTTAAAAGTCTTGCCTGGAGCGCTTGTTGAGCTTTTGCTGGTTTTTTATTCTCATTTTTCTTAACGATTCAATAAAGGCTTTCCGTTTGAATGTTATAAAAACCGATAAGTGACAGCCTTGATTAAATATTTTCGGCCAAATGCCTCTGGAGCGTCTTTTTTTCTTCCTTTGATTCCTGGGAGATTATCATAACTCAGAGTTGAGATGATATGTTATGGGTCCACACGGCAGCATTTAGAAAGTTAACGATATCCATATGTTTAACATATGAATAAGAAATTTGCTGACGGCTCCAATTATACCTAATTTGCATTACTTACAAATAACTAAAAAAATACTGAGAAGGAATAAAATTTTGCTTTTATCTTGAACTTTTCCTGTTTGGCATAATATTTCAGTTATAAAGTTTTACAAAGTATAGAAGTTTCTTCAAATTCAATAATTATTGAAAACATTCTTTATTCCTTGAATTCATTCGGACTTGTATCATTACTATATTCTACAGAATAATTAGTTTTTCTGTTGAACAGGAAGCAAAAGTAAGTGGAATTAAAGATATTACTACAGAGAAACTCTGAATAAATGGTCTATAAATAAATAGGAGCAATAGTGACACTATTTTGGAGACAATTTTACAGACAATTAATGACTTTGAGAAAAGCCAATCATTCCTGTAATTAATAAACACACATTTCAAAATAATTAATATAAAATTCTAAGCAAATTTTTTCCTCTTTTTATACTCATAATAAATATAACTCCCCTCGTGAATTTATTTCGTGTGTGTCAATGAAGTTTTCCTACATAAAATTACACACACATATATATATATATATATATGTATATAAATTTATTTACTAAAGAAATATTGGTTATATTATCTCCTAATATTAATTTTAGTATAAGTATCTAAAAAGAGTGAACCCATAGGTAGGAAGTTTAATTCCCAAAATTTCTACCTATGGGTTCACTCCGTTTAGATACTTCTACTAAAATTAATATTAGGAGATAATATAATCAATATTTATTTAGTAAATACCGTCTTTGACGGCATATAAGACGCACCCTTATTAAGACTGCCCCACACACAAGGAAAAAAAGTCTCAATAGCGTGGTTTCATTTAGTTCTCACGTTTCGTAAAAGCCAAATAAACAATTATTGAATGCAATTACTTTCACGTATAAGACTGTCTCCTTCACGTATAAGACGCAGGTAACTTTTTTGAGACCAAATTTAGGAAAAAAGGTGTGTCTTATATGCCGTCAAATACGATAAATTATTATTATCTTGCTTTACAGCTAAATTTGCTCCTGAATATACTGCGCAAGTATTAGAATAACTTATTTTCGAAAGAAGTGAATTTAAGATAATACAACATTTAAATATATATATATATATATATATATGATGTACCAGCTTTTGTCCAGAATAAATAGATTTGTGAGATGTAGTCGTGACTTAAATTATCAGACGATAAGTTTAAAAAAACAGGATCCATTTATTATTGGTCAGGAGAAATAGCAGTTACAAAATTCACATCTCCGGAGTAAATAAAAAAGAATTACTAATAACGTTTTGTATGAAGTTTACTGCATTGTTACATTAAAGAAAAGCCCCCGATATTCTTTTGCGAGTCCTTTTATAGCCTTTGGAAAGGCGGAGCTTCCAAAAAATGACGTCAGCCAATCCAGTTCGCTTTTTTTCATAATAATATAATGAATTCTATTAAATCATTTTCAACACTGCGAGTAGGAGATGTGTTGTATATAAAATGTAATTTTCTATATGATATCTGCAGAGCAAAAATTTTCATCCAGTAAATTATTCATTGATCCTTTAGTTAGCGACATATAAAACCTGCGTCTCTGTACAAAATTCAAAGAGATACCTTCGGTCTCTAACTATCGTTAACCCTAACTATCGTTAGGAAAAATTCCCTAAAATATTAATAGTTAATATTTTTATAGAACCAGCTATTAGTTAAAAACTATATACGATTTTACCGCATTAAAGAACGATTAACAGCCAACATGACCGACATTTATTTAGCCGTTATATTAGACGATATTGAATTCGGTTTGTAATAAGTATTGAAAAGATAACTAAAAATTTGCTCCTGAATATATCTGCGAAATTCTCGAGTAAAAGTATGATTTTCTTTTTATTTAATTTACTGAAGCATAATGAATATTTTATTAGCTGAAATTTTTCCATAAGGACAGAATTTAAGCATATCTTTCTCATCCACAACTTTAAAATTATTTTCCTAAAATTCTCAACCTTACTTTGCGCAACTTCGGAAATCAATATATCTGATGAAAATAAATTTTGTAGCCATTTTTACAAATATCCTTCACAATTGCCTTCTTTCAAAGCAGAATGATTACTAAATCTCATTTTCTAATGAAAAAAACAAAGGATATTCCTTTAAAAAGGGTTTTGAGCATAGGGTAATAAATAACTAACACATCATATTGCTTTAAATATTTCAGAAACGGACATTTAGATTTATTTTTGACAAATAAGGATGCATGTAGCGTATAAACACTTTAAAATTTTAGGCTTTATAAAGCAAGTTCACAGTAATAATTCTTGCTTACTGTACATTAAGAAATATTATTTTAAATTTCTTAATTTCCGTGCTGCGATCCAAATGCTCGTATTTTTTTGCATGATTCAAATATTTAATCCAAATTTATGTGGTTTTTGGAAACTGAAATTTAAACACTGAGCGTATGAACCATTAGTTAATCTACTACATCAAATTTAAAATAACGTAGTTAAGTGTTATAATTTATTATTTTAAGAAGTGCTGATTATCTATGCTACTCTTACGCGTAACATACAGTGTTTCAGTGATGTCGCTCTTGAGCTACGGCTAATTTAAATTTAAGCTTAGTTTAGATAATAACATTTGCTAGAACATTAGCAAATATATGCAGAATATTAGAAAACAGTTATATAAAATTAACATGTAAAAGAACATTCATTAGATACATATCTCATGAATTGAATCTCAAGATAAAACTCAGATTTCTCATTACTTTTTAATATTAAATTTAAGCAAATACTGAAGGAAATTAATGAACAATCAACTAATGGAAATCGGTGGCTCATTTCGAACAAGTTGTAGAGAAAGACTGAATGCTCCAAAGATCTTTTTTTTTCAAATCTGGCGTATCTTATAATATTTACATAATTATAAACCACTGTATATTTACTTCAGATATTAGCTATACAATTACGTAACAAGTACTTTGCTTTGTAGAGACATTAGGTTTATTTACCGATACTCGATATACATCACTGCCGATATTTAGACTCCGGACATCCTGATTCGTAGCTGGATGTTCTTCCTATTGCACCACGAAGGTAGATGGTAAGGAAAAAGAAAATTCCTTGCAATCTTCCCCACATAAAGAGAGATTGGAGAGGAGGAGAAATCGCCAAAGACAGGAAAAGACGTATATCATTTTAAAAATGTTTTACATTTAGTTCGGACACATTTAGTTCGGACATATTTTAGTTCGGACACTACTGTAGAATGATTAGGCATTTCTTGTGACTGCTATAGCCTGTTAATTTAGAATATTTTAGAATACTCTTATTTCAAGGCGAACCCCCCCCCCCACACACACACAAACAATAACTCATAACTATACAGTGAATGAAGCGGAAAAGAAAAAAATAGGTCGAATCCTCTAATTTGCTAAAATCCTCTAATTCCATTTGCAGTGATGACGGTGTAGGTTACGATCGTTAACGAGAGAAGGAGCTCTATGACCATGAAGTGCCTACTTTAGAGTAACAAACTTTAGCCTAATGCGATCTCAGTTTACGCTGTAAGAAAAGGGAAACTTCCTTTCAAATTTTGAAACATCTCCTTGGAAAAGAAAATAAATGAACTGAATATTAAAAGTAGTGCTTTTTAGCATAATGTGCCACCTAACGTAACAAACATATAAAAAATATATGCCTCCTTTCGGCTAAATTTTAAGTGATATATATTGCTATCTTTTATCTTCAGAATAATATAATATTAAAAATTTAAATCTCTAATGCCCTAGTGTGCAAAACTTATATAATAAATTCTTTTTCTAAGATACAACCATAGAATTGTTCAAAAGTTCTTTTTGTGATCAATAAAATGAAAAGCTAACTCAAAGGTAATGCATATGCAAATATTAGCAACATGCCATAACAGGGCACTAAAATTACTAAAATGTAAGTTATGGCACTAAAATGCGAAGAGTCAGTGCACGTAGTACAGAGCAACTTAAAATACGAAAGGAAGACGCGTTTCCAGACATTTTTCTGCAAGGAAATGTTTAAATGAATGTGCAGTATGGCTACAGAGAAACATCAAGACGCCTCTTTAGAGTATGGCTACAGAGAAACATCAGGACGCCTCCTTAGACGTAGTAGAACGATTGACAAGCTTGAGGAAGGGCGTAGTTTCATGTCTATCGACCAAGCGTTTGGAACTGACAAAAGTATTGTTTCACGAGCCTTCCAGACGACAGGTATAGTTGTAGGTTGTTGATGGTCGGTTAAGAAAAGCAACGGTGACTAATGACCGATATATTGCCCTAAAAGCAAAAGGAGATCGAAATCAGACAGCTGGCAATATTGCTCATAAGTTGCGCAAAGCAACCGGACGACCGGTTGACCGGTTGACCGATATATTGCCCTGAAAGCAAAAAGAGATCGAAATCAGACAGCGGGCAATATTGCTCACCAGTTGAGCAAAGCAACCGGACCACAGGTATCCCATTGTGGCCAGCTGACTTCATAATAGTGGCCTATTAACCCACCATCCTGAACTCTGCATACCATTCATAAAAGACCATCTACTCCACCGTTTACAGTGGTCTTGAATACACAAAGCCTGAACACCTCACAAATGGATTCACCTCCCCAGAGTCGCTGTGCATAGCGTCTCTCCGGACGTAACAAAAGAGGACTTAGAGAAAGTCCTAGGCTCCGAATTCCATCTTTCCAAACAACAGGCAAAGGTCCTATATCGCCTAAAGGATAGATCCAATGGCGTCAAATGGGTTATCGAATGCAGCCCAGCGGCCTTCGCACAACTCATGCAGTCTTCAAGAATCTTCATTGGCTGGCGAGCGCATCGGATTGCAGAGTTCTTTAACACAAGTCGCTGCTTCCGATGCCAAGAATTCGGCCATACACAACAGGAGTGCAGAAACAAGATGTACTGCGGCTACTGTTCTGGAAGTCACCTCACAAGAGACTGCACAGCAAGAGCCCCCACCTGCATCAACTGTACAGATTTTAACCATCGTACCAACGGCAGACTGTACAGTGGACACCCAGCCTACGACACAAAATGTCCTACATATGCCAAATACGTTGAGCGCATCAGGCGCAGCACGACCTACGTCTAACCAGATTAAATTTACGGCAGACGTCTACCCAGATTGAATTTGAAGATGAGCCACTGCCTCCAACAAGCACCAGTGCACATCATGGCCCGATCGTTTCCTCTTCAGTTAATGTACCTCCTACACAAAAAGTCTCTATCAAATGTGTCCAAATTAACCTCCAAAGGGCGGAGGCTGCTACCGCACAAGTCATACAACATGCCATAGATCACAATATAGATTTCTGTCTCATACAAGAGCCCTACACTATGAAAGGTCGTGTAGCTGCACTTCCTTATGCGTGGAAAATCTTTCAACTCTGCAGCACAGGAAGAGACCAAGCCCCACGTGCTGCCATTGTGTGTTGTAATCCCCTCTGGACGCCACAAGTGGTTCATCTGCATCGAGACTATGTAGTCATCCTGGTTATCTTCAATAACTCTCAATTCCTGCTCACTTCACTGTATTCGTCACCACAAGAAGACATTCAAGCCACCCTAGACCTCATAAGCGAGACCAAAAGAACATGCCCCAAACTCCCTCAAATAATATGTGGCGATTTTAACGCCCATAATGTCAACTGGGGCTACTCCACCACGAACCCCAAAGGGCAGCACCTAGAAGACTTTCTTGCAACCAATCATTTGCATCTGCACAATACTCCCAATGCCCCACCAACATTCGATAATTCATATAATATCGGGTGGCCAGACCTTACCATCTCCACGGAAGACATGAGCAATTACTTGCAATTCTGGTCAGTTTTAAATGAAGAAAGCTGCTCTGACCACTATTACATCCACTTCGAAATTAATTTGGATACCACTATCTCAATCATAAGACGGTTTAAACTTCCAGCATGCAAGATCCGTACTCTCTCGCGAGTTTTTGCTAATCGCCTTACTCAGGAAGAACAACGCTTACAGCAATGCAATACCCCAGATGATCTGGAAACCTTCACGGAGCAACTGCTGGATCATTTGCACCATGACTGCCAGCAAATCCTGCCTTTTCGCACAGCGAAAAAAATACAGGGCATTTCATGGTGGAACAGGAGCCTTCGCCAACTGAAGCAAAAATGTAGAGCTCTTCGCCGACGCCTTCGCACTAACCTTGACGAAGACAACAGAGCTCACACTCTTGCAGCATACAGAAGGGAACGTGCAAATTATAAACGGACTATTCTGCAAGCGAAAGTATCCAGCTGGAGGGCTTTTTGTACCAGCAACAATAACCCATTTGGCATTTTGCACAAAATCGCAACCCAGAAAGTATTCCAGCCGGCTCAAATCCATGCTCTCCCTTCACCACAAAGCGCATCGGACAACCTTGCAGCAGATACTGATCGTGCTCTTCTGGATGCTATTTTTATAGCCGACTGTCCGGAAGATGACACACCAGAGCAGCGGAACATGCGCAATGACGAAAGCGTCCCAGACACCCCTGATGACTACCCTTTTAACAACAGAGAAGTTAAGCACATCTTTAAACACCTGCCTGTCAAAAAGGCCCCCGGACCAGACGGCCTTGATTACGCACTCATTAAAGTGGCTTACAAAGCTCGACCCGGTTTTTTTCACCCTTCTTTTCAACAAGCTCTTGCAGGCGGAAATCTTCCCCGCAATCTTCAAAAAGGGACAAGTTGTCTTGTTCCTTAAAAAGAATAAGGACCCGACCAACCCCAGATCTTACCGGCCAATCTGCCTATTGTCATCCTTAGGAAAAATTTATGAGAAGCTGCTGATCAACCGCCTTAGCCACCATTTACATCGCAACCACTACCTGAGTCACCGTCAGTTTGGATTTCGCGCAGGATACTCTACAACGCATGCACTGCACACCATCCTTGAATGTGTTCAGAACAATAGATCTCTTAAGCTTCACACGGCATTTATTTCAATAGACTTGGAGAGTGCCTTTGACACCCTCTGGTGGCCTGCAATTAAGCAGGCCCTCAGAGATGTCAAATGCCCTGCGAACATCTATAAAGTTATCAACAACTATCTGCACGACCGGACCCTGCTAATCTCCAACAACAATGGTATCACTACAAAGTCGCAAGTTAGAGGCTGCCCTCAGGGCTCTTGTGCTGGGCCATTGTTATGGAACCTAACATTTAATGCTGTTTTAAATACCACCTGGCCGCTGCACACTACTATAGTGGCTTATGCTGACGACGCAGCTCTCATTGTTAAAAGTCGGACCCGTGACGAACTGGAAAGGCATGGTACGGAAGTCTGCAAAATCTTCACCGACCTTTGCCAGAAGCTCAGACTAAATGTGTCCTACGATAAGACATCAGCCCTCATAATTCCCAGACCTGGAGTTAACCCCACCAGACGCCCCTGTATTAAATTAGGTGGAAGAAATATCAAGATCGTGCGCAGCCTCAAGTACCTCGGTCTCACCTGGGACCCGGGGTTAACGTGGATACCGCACGTTCAAGAAATCCGGCGCCGCACAACGGCTATAGCCACAAAGACCAGGCAATTTCAAGGTCATAATTGGGGCCAGAATGCTCATATTTTGAAGATACTCTATACAACGGTTGCTGAGAGAGTTGCCCTTTACGCTGGGCCCACCCTATGGGGGCAAGAAAAATCAGGCAACATTTCGCGCTCAACATCTGTAGAGCATACCGGACTACAGCAACGAGTTCTGCATTGATCCTGGCAGGCCTTCTACCCCTACATATCAAGGCACAGGCAGAAGCCGCCTACACTAGGCTAATTCACTTACGACGGGACGCCACCTTGAATGGCAGGACTCTCTGTCCGATCACTTTTGAACACCCTGGAGATGTCCTTCAAACACACCCAGCCCTTAAAGGCAAGGGAGTTCGAGTGACTATTTCTACAGAGCCTTCAGCAAACATGGCTAATGACAACAAAGCCTATATTTTCACTGATGGCTCCAAGTTCGAAAATGGAGTCGGATGCGCTTTTGTGCAATTTGAGAATCACATTACGACTTATGAATGGAAGGGCCACTTAGCTGACTCCAACAGCGTTTTCCAAGCAGAAGCGCTCGCTCTCACAGCAGCAGTTCAGCATATAATAGAAGACACCGGTATTAATAATGCAACCATCTTCTCGGATAGCGCATCTACATTGTACGCCATCCAGAACCATATGCACACGTCACAAATTATTATGAATTTGCAACAGATGCTAAGGCTCAACAGCTCCCGCGAGATTTCCATAAAATGGGTCAAAGCCCACGCAGGCATCCTTGGTAACGAGGCAGCAGACCAGCTTGCGAAGGAGGCAGCTAACAACATTGCAGCGCAAGAGCTGTACGTTCCATCGCCTCCCTCTTACCTCAAACGTATACTCAAGGACGAAGCTGCCCGCATATGGCAATCAGAGTGGGACCAAAGTGACACAGGCAGGAGAACTTATATGTTCTTCCCCAAAGTGTCCACTGACCGCACTATAGGAATTGCGCCATTGTCACACTACATCTCCGGACATGGCCCTTTCCCTACTTACTTCTGTAGGCACGGAATCTCAACTACAAATGTATGTGTGTGTGGCAACGAAGGCACACCCGACCATTATATCTACCAATGCCCACTTACGTCGCAGCACCACCTGCCTACACCATCCAGCAATGAAGAGGCATTCTACCGCTTCACTATCAAAAATAAGACTACGACAAATAAAATCTGCCGCATTCTGAAGGCAATAACGGCATTAGGGCAAGACCTTTGTCAGCCTACTTAATATGAAGCCCCTCTCTGAGTCTGCAGCATGCATTTGTCAGCAACATGTGTTCTTGCATGTCTTGTCAAGTGTTCTGTTCTCAACAATTCTTCATGTACTTTTTTTTTCCTTCAGTAATTCATCATGTACTTTAGTCAGCCAATTGCATCATGTGTATCTATGCTTTACTGTGTGTACAATCAGTGTCACGGATGTCATATCTTCAGCCATCTATCATCAACCATATGCTATTATACGTCTTTGTGTGTACCTTGTACCTCGGGTGACATATCTTCAGCTATCAATCATCAGCCATGTGCTATTATGCATCGTTAATATCATTAAGTGTACCATACTAATGTTTATCTGCATCATTTAATTGTCTGCATTTTGTCTACACGCAAGTTTTGTTTGTGCACTATTGTCGTTTTAGCATCATGTGGTCAATAAGTACACCACAACATGTATATTTGCATGTCTTATTCTGTGCACTATTAACCGCTCAGTGTACTATTAGTATCTTGCATCATGTATCACCATCATCACATTACATCACGTATACATGAATGGACAATTGTGTGTTACTATCAAGTCACGCGTGCCTTATCATCAACTGTATGCTACTATGAGTCTCATAATTTTTATGTGCACCATATTAATGTTTATTTTCTTCATGTGTCTGCATCATTTAATCGTCTGCATCGTTTATATGTGTACTATTTGTCATCGAGTATATGTTCTGCATATATGTGTGTACTGCATCGTACAGTGTGAACTATTAGCACCATTACGTCAAGTACTCTTGTCACTATGCTGTAACACGTATCTTTGTATGCTCACATGCGTGTACTATTGCCTGTTATGTGAATTACTAACTTTATTGCATCATGTACTATTACCATTATATTGCATCCTGTATATCATTGTATCATGTACCTTAGTCCTTACTTTGCATCTTGTATATCTACGCGTTTTCTTGTGCGTATTATTATTATCATGGCTTCATGAACTACTGTCATCACATTGCTTCACGTATATATGCGTGCCTTATTGAGTGTCCTCTCAGTATCACACGCGCTGTTTAAATAATTACGTGCTATTATGCGTCTCATAACATCATCAAGTGTTTCGTTTTTATGTGTCCACATTATTTAATTGTCTGCATCGCGTTTATCTATGTGTGTTCGGTGTTTATTTAGTTACGTGTATTTTAGTGTATCTTAGTGTACCTTCTTGTGTTTTTAGTGCTTTATGTGTTTCTTCATGTTTTTCTTTATATGTTTCCATTTATGTTTTATGTTTATGTCTTATTTTGTTCTACCTCTGTAACCATAACCTTCAGTTGTCTCACGTTCTTACAATGTACTACATGTAGTCTAGCCCTTGTATGGCCATGTTAACTTTTAAGATCCTAATGGACTCCCGGGGCGGCCTCATGGGGCTCCAGGGAGTTTTTGCCTCTACACAGTGGAGGACGCGGGGTATATGCCTGTTTACCTATGTTAGACACCAGGCGCCCCCGTCCTCCGTCACCTGTCACCTGTCCCCTTTACCGATGAGTGTTGTTTCAGTTTTACAAACAATTCTCGGCGCCAAATGATATGGAGAGAGGTAGGGACTTCAACATCAGGGAAAGAGACCGTTTGGGTGGTCCTGGCATGCTTGTATGGAAAGGCATTAGGATGAACGAATGGATGGAGCTAAACATTTTCTATAGAGGTTCACTTACCAGAGTTCGTTACTGTGATGAATTTACCCTCCCTCACGTAGGTCTTTTCCGGGGTGCCACTGGTCCCGACTTTGTTTTTATGGATAATAATGAATGGTCATACAGTACTCATGGCGCTAAGGAATTCCTGGAAAATAAAGATATCCGCAAAATGAACTGGGCAGCGTGCTCCTCTGATTAAATCCCATTGAACATGTGTGGGATACTTTAGAGAGACGCCTGGCGGCACGATCTTACTCACCGGAGAACAACAGACAACCAAAACAGATACTCATGGAAGAATGAGAACTCTTTACCCAAGAACTAATGCTGAGTGATCTGGTCTGAGTATGGTACAGACGGTGAAAAGCAACATCTGTAGTTAAAGAAAGTCATATCATTCTATAGGGCTCTTTGGTTGGTTGTTCTCCCTCTTGGTTAGACAGTATTTTGTAGTGATGCCTTTCTATCGATAAAGCAGTTCTCTGTTCTTTCCATATAGTATGCGGCTATTTTTTTTTTTTTTTTTTTTTTTTTTTTTTTTGCTTTAACACGTTCCTTATCCTTTAAATACCTACTACTACTACCTTTGTAGTATTGCAATTTATGTCTCCCATCTGATTTTTTGTGTATTTTTTCAAAATAAAGTATTAAATTTGTGCAGCAGCTCCAAGGAATTTTTTAATATAAAGTTCGTACAGAAATTCGTTTCTGTTAAAAAATTAAGAGTGTCTAGGATACGGCTATTTAAAGCAATAACAAATGCACATGAGCGAAGCAGTATTTTTCAGTTTCGAGCTGATTCTGGCTTCAGAGCCTATTTTAAATTATATTTAATTTTTCAAAATTATGCCAGCCTCATATTTAAATTATTTCGATTATCTTTCTTGAAATTGTACAGTTCGGAGGTCAATCTCTATCCTGAAATGGGAAAATATCAATCAAACGTAAAGCATTTATTCGTTTCCATTTGAAGTTCTGTATAAAATAACTGTTGTGTTATCATTTCGTAGTTATTAAATACGAAGCTTATAATTTAGTAGCTATTCTCCAGTTCCCTCCCCCCCCAATTATTTTGTAGTTCACTGTGTTTTTCTTTCCAATAGCAATGTCTTCCTAATCTTTCATGTTTGAAAAGAGACCCCCTCAATTTTTTTGGGGGGGTGGCTCAGATAATGTTGTTTTCCTATTTCCTGTATGCCTTTCGCATCAGCTTTTAACTTACGTTACATGTGCGCATTCCAGCATTAAGGGCTTACTCAAAACTCTGAATGAATTAATGTTAATAATTTTACACATTCTTAAAATTTCTGGAATAATAAAAATGTGGATATGATACTGAACTTTTATAATTTCTCAAAACGGTAGACTGCGACCTCATTTTATTTGTCACGCGTCTAAGTGTTACTTCAACAGCGATGAGGGCGAGCCCTCTGGAATCATGACGTCAGAAGAAGGTGTACAGGAGGAGTGGAGAAGAGAGAAATCTCATTCCGTCACGTAGAAATATTTGACAGCGATAGCATCCAAGATAAATGAACTTGGTAGTGGCAGAGGTCGGTAATCTGACAATCAAGTAATTTCAGAGTAACCCAAGGAGGAATACATTTATAACAGTACTTTGATTCTGACGATTTCTGTTTCGAAGAAAGCTGAAGGCAAGGACGCAGACGGGAGAAGGACGTATTACATGTAGCGAAATTCACCCAGAAAGTAGAAAAATTATTGCATAATTCAGAACGATTATTACGCGTCTACACCTAGAACTGATTTTTATTTATGAGTTTTCCCAGTATCAGAAGTGAATTTTCACTCTCCCGTTTCTATTATACACATATTACTAAATAATCTACTGACATAAATGACGCAGATTATGAACAGAATTGTGTATAATAAACATAATGCAGCATGAAATTAGAACACACACAGAAATTTCTTACATAATATTTTCAGTTCATTGAAATTATTTACTTAGAACTCGTAAATGAGTAGAAATTGCCTAAGCAGACGTACTGAAATTGCAAGCCAGACATGAGATTTATATAGAGTAGTGCATAGACTATACTCATATATATTAACTTCTGTATAACAGAATAAATTCCTTTACCACAAACTATGTTTAGAATGTTTAGAAGTGTCATTTCATTACATTCATTGACTCTAATAGTTTACAAAACATATTGTTCTGCAAATCTGTAACCTCTAACTTATAAAAATGATAGGTATAGGCGATTTTAGACCACTAACAAGCAACTACTTACGTTCATATGATCAATCCACTTTTCTTCTCTTTTGAAAATTATTTTGAATTAAAGATATTGCATACAACTTCCAGCAAATAGGACTAACGCCGCCAACTCTGATTTTCAAATTGGATGGGGCATCACAGCGCTAAAGGATTACTGTTAGAATACAGAAGTTATGTTTTTGGTGGAATGAAATATAGGTTCTAGCAGCCTGTGACCTCGATCTTAGTAGACAAGATGCACGACAACGGGAACAAACTCATCAATTGATTTTAAAGTATGAACTTTGACTAGGGCATTAACATATTATTGAAAAGGAAAAACAATATACTGTGGATTATTGATAAGAAAAAACAATATACTGTAAAAAATGTTTGAGTTTATGAATGTAAACAATGTAAAGCCTAATTTGGTTTTTCATAAAAGACTTTTATCTGTTATTTGATGATCAGTTTGCGTATACCTTGTATGTGCACTTCTTTGTACACATGTGCGCATGTGCAAACGATATGTATTTCAGATTAAAAAATCTTGAGCAATTTCTTTAAATGCAAGAGAAATGAGCAGTGAATTACTTGATCTGCCACTCTATACTGAATCTATAACTCCTCTGATACAATATTGTCCAATCTTTAAAACTTATTTAAGAAACTTATTTAACCAACTTATTTAAGAAACACATCAATTTAAAAAGAAAATGACTGCAGTAGTTAAATAAACTAAACCAATAAATGCTATTAAAATGTATGTTTGGAAGAAAATGATCTTATATTTTTTACCAAAGAAGTAAATTAGAAAAATAATATGGATTTAAAAAGCCTTCAGTAGAAAAAAAGAATATTTATACCTGATATACATTAAAGGGGAAAAAATACGAATCTGTAAGTAAATCTTACGAATGAAACCAATATGGACAAAGCGTTATTAGAAATGAGTTATATGTGAACTAATAAGCCGATTTTTTGCAAACTTAAATGTAAGAACTTTGAAGCATAACTATGCTGTAACGAGTTTAAAGAGGTTGAGCTCAATATTCTAAAAGCTAGACTACAGTTAGAATGGAAACAAAGATACAAATGATGTATAGTCATAGCAAGAAATCTTTTTCAGAAGCGCATTCATGCATAACTACAAAAGAAAAATATTACTTTTAGTTTTGATAGATTACTTTGTTTGGGCACAGAAATCCTGTTTCTTTTATTCGTATCTTAATTGCCATTCATTTATCAGACTAGAACAAAGGGAAGCAGTCCTCAATTAAATGTAAGCAAACTATAGACTGTGAGCTATAAAACAGTTACGGAATTTAAATTTAAATTTTCCTTGTAGTTTGTATGAGACATGTAAGTGTTTCGTTAGCTGTTAATCATTAACATAAATCATTCAGTCAATTCACATCTCGGATATAAATCGAAAACAATCACAAAGTATTTACTTTATGACACATTCGTTTTTTATAATCTCTGTCATGTTTAATGACAGAAATTTTCTAGCTTACTTTTGTTTTCCTTTTACAAACCACACCTCTTCCGATTTGACGTCATGCATAAGAAATAGCTTACAGGTAAGAGGAAAAGGTTCTCTAAAGTACATAGCGGATAGAGTGTATCAAGTCGTCTATTCAAAGCGTCGTTGTCAGATAATAGCAAGAAAACTCCTCCTACTTTCATGCTAATGACTTGATACTGAAGCAAAGTAGCTGGCAAGTTAGTCAGAAGCGTTAATTAATGGTTCGATGAGTGAGGCTGAGAAACGGGAGGGCTATGGCGCAGAGAGAGGGAGGGTCGAGTGAGGCCGATGGAGGTATAGGGAGGTTTGGCAGCATCATTCATCAGGCTGGTATCGTGTTTGTACAGCCATTTTAAACACTTCAATACTGTCCTGAGTCGAGCACTGCAGGAGAGAGGCAACCTCATTTTATGGTCAGTATATTTCTTGTGTAACTAGAATGCAAATAAATCCACAAAACCTAATATGATGTATACAAGAAAGCAAATTTTGGACATCTTGTTTCCTAATTGGAACCAAGGGGATGCAAGGAGAAGGCACAAAAAGAAGTTAAAAAAATGGGGATATAAATAAAAACTGGTAATCGACTGTGTTGAACTGATGAATTTTGTGAAAATATCGAATGCTAGTTTAATCTTTCATTAAAATATTTGAAATCTTGCCATCACAACACGGTCTTTAATTTAACTCTTCGATAAATAGAAATAAAATTATAAGCGTTTTAAATAATTCAAAATAACAGCAGCCAAAATAACCAGACACTGTCATCTCGAAGACGAATACTGCACATTTTTAGATATTTTACCATATTTTTGCTTTAGATTTTAAGAGTTATTTAAAAAGGTTTCAGTAAAAACTACGTTATGCTTACATTTTCAAGTCTGGCATAACGTCAGTTTTTTTAATACTGGATAGGAATAGATGATGCTATTTGCTATCTCCAGTGTGGTTTATGTGATATGTTATGATTCTCATGGTCCATATTTGCTTTAAATATTGAATTTGGCATTTCTTACGTTTACTTAAATTTATGTGAGTTATTTATTTCAAATTTTGAATTTACTTTTCTGTGCTATTATTTTAATTTAAAAATGAGTAACCCCAAAAATAAGAGTAAAACTCGAAAACCAGTTTTTTATGGGAATCATTGCAGTCATACTTCGAACCCTGGTGCTGTAAGTGCAAATTCAGCAAGATAAATGAAAATCGGAATGATTAGAATTCAAAATGAAAATATAATTAATGAATTGAACTAGTTTGGAGATCATTTTACTGGCATGTGAATACTTGTAAACCTATTTAAAGTTTATGTTCGTTAAAAAAATGCGACTTTCGTACGACAAAAAATTGAACGATATATATGGTATTAAAATCGGAGGTCATATTTAAGGGCCGAACCCATCATTTAAAGAGCAAAATACTTGTACTTATGTGCAACTGAAAACAAATATCAGTGTAAAAAAAAGCTTTCTGTCTTTATGAGCTTAAATGATGAGTATCTCTATAACATGATTGTGAAAAGTGACATAAAATTATAATTGTTTTTTAAAATGGAGATTTTATTCACAGAATCTTATAGAAGCCGTGTTCTAAAAAATTCTGGTAGGCTTCAGTATTGGCACAGTTGAAGGACTACTTCAAATTAAAATTTGCACTCTTATACTTAACCTATACCAGCATTGAAGTTGCTGGATATATGTAATGAAATTAAATTACTTATTGCCACACTAAGGGAAAATGAAGTTTCCAGCTGTTTTATTTACAAACTTTCCCAAAAATTCAGCGTTAAGTACCGATTTTTAATGTTATAAATGAACGGATAACTTAAACCTAAACAAGAAGTCAGTACCTCTTGGATAACCTTTGTAAATTTGTAAATAAACACACTCTCTATAGCTATTAGAAAAAAGAGGGCCTATGTATGGTATACTAAAGTGGCTATACGCCACTAGATGAGACTGCTTACAGAGCCAAATGGTGGGAAATGACGGAGTTACCATTCCTATCTCGAAAACGATACGAGATAGGAGGATAAAATGAATTACAAAGTTGTAAAGAATCATCGATTTAGTACGGAAAGATGCCTTGTGAATATGAATACCGAAAACAGAATGCTGAAAACTCGCATTTGTGATTTTCGAAACTGTGACGCGACTGAACTTGAAGGAGAAAAGTTTCTTGAGAGTTACGAAATAATTTTACAGTCTTTATACAATATGTATGTGTGTAGTTACCATAGAGTTACCATACTGTAGTTACCAGTACCAGTTACCTATGTACCATAAACCAATATTTGTAATGAAATTCAAATTATCCTTCAGATCGCAAGATCTCTATATAAAGTTGAGCCAGATCATATTTTTATACAAGAAATCAAATTTTATTCAAATTACAAAATCTAAGCAGCATCTTTTTATCTTCGTTGCGATATACACAACACGAGCTAAGATTAGAAAGATCGGTGTTTATGATTAAAGTTTCCAACCTCCTTTTCGCAGAAATGCTACATATGCAATTTATGCATATGTTTTCTTATATGCGTATAAAAATAATTTTGTCTGTGCATGTGTATTATGATTATTTATTGACTTATATAATGAAATTATTAAAGGTTTCAATCTATCTATACCGGTATTTGTGTTTATATACATCTGCTTATGCTATGTGTTCATGTATTTATATTTTTTGTTTAGAGAAGAGCTTTAAAAGATAATGGATAATGTACAGAAGAAAATGTTTTTCCTTCTTAGAAGATTATAAAGAAAAGCATCCCTTTGAAATTATATGAGACATACATACCAACGTTAATTCAAAATTGGTTTTGATAAATATAGTTCACACTCAATTAAAGTACCTCAACAATCAATTATCCTGCAGAAGGGTTTAAAAGTGAGGTAATAAGATTATTCTCCATCTGTAACAAAATTTGCACAAGTTAATTGTTATATATCCAGGAAAAACCTGAGTTATTATAATTTATGGTACTTTATGAATCTGCAATTATGCGTCAAAATACGAATTTCATTATTTTGATATAAATAAAACTTTATATTTAAGGAAATATACTATTTACCACAATTTATTCGAAAATTTAAAAAATAATAAAAAAATTTTAAATATTAAAAGCACCATAATTATATTACTAAAAATAAATTTTGAGTCAACAACTTGGGAAAAACTTGAAAGACAGAATATTGAAATATCGAAATGTATTTTGTAGAATGCTTAGCTGCCCTGTATGTATAAATATTTTTCGACGTGTTTACTTAAATTTTAATGAAAAATAATTTAAAATTTTATGTTATTTATTTTTCTAGGGTTAAAAAATTATGAAGTTAATGATTTCCCATTTTAACGTTTACGAATAACACAGAGTACGTCTTTTAGTTGATTGATTCTAATGTCATCCACATTATTTTGATTTTATACAAGCAGTTGCTGATTATTTTCAATTTCCTTTCGAATAATCTAACCCCACCAACTGATAAAAAGGAAGGTGAAGAACCTTCAAGGATTTTTTTACCTACTTGTGTAGGTTATTTTACGTGTCTGATACAAGCACAAACATCATCTCTAGAGATAGGAAATTCATGATGGATCAGTGGTTTTCTCATAATCATGTTACTTCAATTTAACCATTAAATATTCTGAGGTGTTTCAGACTTTGATTTAATGACTTCTGTCAATTACAAGAAAGAAGGAATGAGCAGGACATTGGGCAAGCCCGCCTGGATAAGATGAAGTATTTCTTCTAAGTAAACTTGCATTGCAGCCCACGCAACTTTAGCGTAGCCTCTGGCTTTTAGTCATTTGCAGGTGCTACTAATAGATACGTTGTCCAGCTGGGAGCTACCGAAAGGAACACAAGAAAAATGACCTACCATCTCGGCGGGCGATGGCAGTTGAGAAGTCTTCCCCCGACCGTTATTTCTTCTTTACTTTCATTTATGTACAATGCTCTAAAAAATGAAGTAACTGAAAGATGCGGTAGGCATGCAGACCTACCGCAGCATTAGCGCATTTAATAATCACGTGTATGCCGTGGGAAGAAGGTGAGAAAAACATGTATCTCATCATATCGGAGCAGTTGATGGCTCACTGTGTTCACATTTTCTGATTCTAAAGTTCTGAACAAGTATCTAAAATGAGATTTTTTCAATGTGTATTGTGATTTATAAGCGTTTTACTTTCTCGTTATCTTAAACCAGGTACACATTTTTGTCAGTCTCTTGTACAATGCTTTAAACCAAAGTCCGGAGAAGTTGCCCAAGACAAATCTCGGCATTTAGGAGTTAACTCGACAAATTTGCATATTGCGTATTTTCAGCTTTCAAAGGAATTTTACGTTTGTACAAATTTTGCAGAAGAAGAATAATTGATAATGAACGTAATTTTAAAGTCTAAGTAGGAAACGCAAAATTTTCGAAATAACTCAACTAACGAATGAAACATTTTTCTAATTGCTTCAGTTAATTAATTAGAACGATATAACTCAATCTTGCTTTTAATTTGCTAGCTCTTCAGTCTTTCCTTTCACTGGAATAAATAATAATACGAAAATGCAGAAACTGTATTGAATAATCAAACATAAATAAGAACGAGTCTAAGATTTCTTTTATTTCGTTATAACTGTTAAATGCCTTAAAATAAATAACGCAAGTTACGACATGAAAACACGGTAATATTTTGACATAACGACGACTATTTATTTAAGAATTCCTGCTTTGACACTTATAGCTAATTTGTGAAGAAATACCTTGAGATTAAAATGTAAGTGATTTGAAGAAGAATTACATTACTCGACTCCGTAACTATATCGTCCTGAATTCCTAAAGACAGATTTATGAGAAAGAATATATATATTTACTGCATGCAAAATGCTGTAAAATTGCGTGATTTTAAGCGAAAAAATTAATTTAAATATGGAATACTGGTGACATTAGAGTTTATTCCCCTGTAAATAATGATATAATCTATCAGTGAGGAATATTCGTTCGTTTTAGAATTACGTATTGTACTCACTCACAAGACACGTCTGCATACTGTGCGTTTTTTCAAAGCATATTGATTCTGGGTATAAATTTATTATGCTGAAGCTTTGTTGTGATGACTGTTTCCTAAAGACAAGTGTGGTTCTTTCTGTAATTTCAAACTTTAAGTCACTTAAATTATATCTTTCCCACATTTTTCAGTAACACAAATGCAACTTGCATTTATTGTGCAGTCTTTTTTTGTCCTCAAAACAGGACTTAGCGTTTGAATATGCTGGCTTCATTAGACTTTCGGTTAACTCCGGCTCCCCCCTTGTAAAATATGAAAAGAGTTAATTTCTGTTAAAACGTTCTCTCTGAAGACTTCCCTTCAAAACGCAGATAGTCCTCAAAAATTACATTATGAAACTATTTACCTATACCGAAAACCCTGGGATATAACAAAAAATTACCTCAATAAAAAATTTATTTTTAGAAAACAAATAACTGCATATTGCAAAATGCAAGTTACTTATACATTCCCTTTGTTATAAATTTCCTAAATTATTCGCTAAAGTTAAAATTATTGTAGAAAATTAAAAAATGCATTTCTTTGCTATTGAATCCGTCTTTTTGTTTGCAAATATTTTTTAGTCATTGACATGTACAGTTCCCCCTCCAAATTAAGGACCAATTTTAAGCAAATTAACGAAAAATGTTAAGTGTTGTATGCAAGCGTTATGAGTGTAACAAATGGTCATGGCAGAATTAAAATAAAGGCAGAGAACTTTTTCGCCTCAGTATGTAGATCCATAGGTTAAAGAGCACGCTATCTATAAGGGCAAGTTCACTTAGATCTTCCTTAAGAAATGTCGCCTGTCAATATAAGTGCGGGGGCACCGAAAAAGCCATGGAGAAGGGGAAGATGAGTGACTATTCAGAGCACGAAAAGCTGCTGTTGAGTTTGCCATCAATCAAAAGTGACAAGGTGATGTCGCCATCAGGTGCTGTGTGAGTGAGCAACTGATCATCTGCATCCACGACGTGTCTTTGGTTCTTATCCCTCTTGCATGAGTGCCTTGAGAATTGAGATTACACTTCATCCATTTCTCTGAGCCAATACTCAAGACTGATATCGACAGTTTTCGGAATCTACTCCTTCTCTACCACCTTTGCAGACTTTTCTTGTGAATTGATTTTTATGCTGTTATTAAAGTACAACTCTCAACTTGAAAATAATCCCGGCAACAATCATAGCAAAAGGTATACACGCAAAAAGGTACTAGAGATAGAAAACCATCGAGTATTCACATTATAAGTTAACAGACGTGCGCTTTTACTAAGCTCACTTAATATTGTCTAATGTTTGAAGCTAGATTTAGATAACTTCTTCCTTTCGTAGAATTCAGCAAAATTGAAAGAAGGTAATATTTTCAGCCTGGACATTAACAAACTGTTGTCAAATGGCAACTTCATGTCTGCTATGACTTACGTATAAGGCTTGTGTTGAGGTTCTTTAGACGTGGTATTTAAACCTTTTTGAATTAATAAGGACGGGGAATATGCATTTTTCTAAAAATATACTAAAATAATTTAAAATTTTAGGATCCTGAATAATTATTAAACCTCATTTCTTACTTTGGAATTTAGATTTTAATCAGAAATGTTAGATGCAACAAGCAAAGAAGAAGAAGGAGAAGATATTCTTCAAGACATACAAGAATTAGGAAGAAAATTTCTTAATATGTGTTTCAGATTAGTTTCTCTAATATGTGAAATGAGAACAAAGATATTTTAATTCCCGGGTTAGTAATGGTTAATGATTTTCAGTTTGTTTGGGTATAAGGTTTATCTCCCGTCTTCCTAGCGTGATTTCGTAGTGTAGTGGTTCTGCACGCTGGGCCGGTATTCCAGAGGTCCGTAGTTCGATTCCCGACGAAGGCGATTGCTCATTTTTTATCTTGCCTGCTTCCAAAAAGAAAAAAAAACTAATGTCTCTACAGTGGCGCCCAAACTATAAAAAGGGTGTTGGATGATGATTCTCCTCACCCAGTATTTGGCGATTGGGTCCCCTAAAATCCCTAGTCGCCCTTTCAAAGGGGGAGTATATAAGGTATTTCTCCCGTCTCCCTAGCGTGCTTTCGTGGTGTAGTGGTTCTGCACGCTGGGCCGGTATTCCAGAAGTCCGTGGTTCGATTCCCGATGAAAGCGATTGCTCATTTTTCATCTTGCCTGCTTCTAAAAAAAATACCTAAATTCTCTGCATGGGAACACTCAAACTGTTCTTCAATTAAACCAGTGCTAAAAGTTAAAGGATCGGATTACAAATCAGAAAGATAAATCTAATTGAGATTCCTAGATTGCTGCTTTAGAAATGTGATTACTGGACAGTATCAAAAAGTAATAAGAACAGAATTTGAAGGAAAGCTTGAAAGACACGTGAAAAAGAGAAAATCTTAGTATAAATATTTTCTTGGTATTAGACACAATATCATATGTCTCAGTTATTGCTAAATTTAATCTGGAAACGAATGACTATTAAAGAAAAATGTAAGAAACTCGGCTATTACAAAAGTAAAAATTAACACCGAAAATAAGAATCGTACTTTACGAAAGTGGAACAAAACTTAAATTTATTTTATATAAGCACATATAATGGTTTTTGAATGAAAATAAAAACTGTTATCTTACAAAATAACTTCTTAAATTTAACAAACATAAGATTTAGAAAGTAAACCGACTCGGCAAGATTTGAGCTAACATAAAACTATTTTCAATAGACCTACTTTTTTCCTTTGTGATATAACACAACAAATTGATTCAGGCTATTTACCAAGATATTATCGTCTTAAGAAGAGTAAGTGTGTTAGAAAGAGTCAAACTGTGCGAAACTCAAAATGGCTTTGATTTTATCAAAAATAATTCCTTATAATTCAGAACTCATCAATAGGAAAGAATGACAAACAAATTTTAACAGGAGGAAAGAATATGATGCCCTCGAAGTTTAGTCTTTTTCGAAGCTAATAAAAAGAAATTCATTTGATAAATAGTAGATTTTAATGTTTCCTTTGGTCTCTGTTTTCTAAGGCAGAAACGCAGTTATGCGTGAATTTCCATAAAAGTAAGTAATAGAAAATTTTTTATTACATATAACAGCTAACGCATAATTCCCATATCACTTTCATTTTCTTTATTGGTAAAAGCTTCATACAGAAAGCGAGGAAAAAAGCAAAAAAAAAAAAAGAGAAAAAATCAGTTTCCAATGGTACACTGGAACCTAAAACAAATTATAATGCATGAAACGAAAAACACACATTAATACTGACTGCTTTCAAAAAATAAAATTTACAGATTTTCTTGCTTTATTCACTCACATATTCTGAAACATGCAAGCTTCGTTACCACTTCAACTGCTTTTAACTAAAATTTCATTTGTAACCCTATTGCTTTTTTTTTTCTTGCCTTTGTCAAGCCACCTTTATAAACGCCCAAAGAAAAGGAAAAATTAACGTGACAATTTTTTTTACTTCACTTTTTTGTTTGAGGCATTTTTAATTTTCTTTAATTACTGAATTCCTTTCTGTATTTTCGTAAATTAAATACTTTTCCACCTGAAATACTCCGAAAAACAGTTTTTTTCCCTGTTCTCTCTTTAATTAATATCTTTTTTTTTATTTCGTAATAAATTAATGCTTTCCTCAACCTTCAGGATGTGTAAAAAAATCAGATGAATTAAATATCAATCATTAAGATGGTTTGAAGACATACTTACATAATATAATTCGCAGCAAATGAGACAATTGAAATTGCGTATAGCAATTAAAAAGCAAAACACATTTTAGTATTTTTTCAGGAAATATTTCAACACTTTTCTTACGTTTCAAGTGAGATAATTGAGAGTCTTATTAAATTAAAAAGAAAGGAAATTTAATCAGCGCTCATATTTCTATTAATTCTACCATTTCACAAATGCCAAACTCAGCAGCATAGATATTTTTTTGAAACTGTATTAAAAATATCTTCAGTGCGAGAAAAAAAAAAATATTTTTAAATAGTTTCACTTAATCTTTATAAAATTCCGTAAAAAGCATTAGCAGCAAATTAAAACGGCTAAAAATAAGTTAGCAGCGTATTTTTTAATAAACCATTCGTAATTATGAAGATTTTGGTGAATTAATATTTTAAAACTGCGACGAAGTATAATCAGAATCTCAAGAACTTTAGCTCAAAATATGCGTTTTAATTGTAAGTTTTGAAAAGATTCACATCAATACTTTCCCCCAAAATCTGTAATTCAGATACATTTATATTTCGCATATTTATTAAATAATCTTAATTAACATTTCTATTGAATTTTATGTAAAACGTTACTTTCTTAAGATCTCTTGATCCAGCAATTGTCAGTCTTTTTGTAAAGAAAAGGACAATTGTATATAACATTTAGGAAACGAAATTTATTCTAATATATATATATATATTCCATATGTGATATATGTGATATATGTGATATATATATGTGGGGAAAGGCAACGACCATAGTTGATAACACACATTTATTACTATTTACAAATATAGATTACATTAGGATTACAATTAATGAAAATGGTATACGAGCGATCGAGCGACGTCCGTTCCGCTCGCCAGCTAATCCTCGTCTTCTTCCGAAGGCGGGAAACACCCGCTGACGCAATGCATACGTCACACAGTAGGGGATTAGGGAATATCATGACATAACATTTCCCACATTCGGCCATCATGACCGGACAGGCGACCTCGCCTGAAGCAACATAGTATATCATCAAATTAAAAAAAAATTATTATAGCATACCGAATGTGGGAAATGTTATGTCATGATATTCCCTAATCCCCTACTGTGTGACGTATGCATTGCGTCAGCATGTGTTTCCCGCCTTCGGGAGAAGACGAGGATTAGCTGGCGAGCGGAGCAGACGTCGCTCTATCGCTTGTATACCATTTTCATTAATTGTAATCCTAATATAATCTATATTTGTAAATAGTAATAAATGTGTGTTATCAACTATGGTCGTTGCCTTTCCCCACATTTAGCTTTCTGAACGTCTTTAGTGATTGCTGGTGTCTAGAGTTCGATTATAACGCATGCACAAAAGGCACGGCCGTGCCCCCAAAATGTGGGGAAAGGCAACGACCATAGTTGATAACACACATTTATTACTATTTACAAATATAGATTACATTAGGATTACAATTAATGAAAATGGTATACGAGCGATCGAGCGACGTCCGTTCCGCTCGCCAGCTAATCCTCGTCTTCTTCCGAAGGCGGGAAACACCTGCTGACGCAATGCATACGTCACACAGTAGGGGATTAGGGAATATCATGACATAACATTTCCCATATATATATATATATATATATCACATATGGGGCTAAAAATTAAGAACAAAATTTTTATACCCGGCCTGTGCTATAGCTGCAGAATTGAAGTACAATAAACTTAAAGCATCTAAAGTTAAAAGTAATTGGAGTCAAAGCAAGGCAGTTCCTTAACAACATATTATATATAATTACATAAATACATAAAGAAACATATGGGGCTAAAAATTAAAAACAATATTTTTATACCCGGCCTGTGCTATAGCTGCAGAATTGAAGTACAATAAACTTAAAGTATCTAAAGTTAAAAGTAATTGGAGTCAAAGCAAGGCAGTTCCTTAACAATATATTATATATAATTACATAAATACATAAAGAAACATATGAGGCTAAAAATTAAAAACAATATTTTTATACGCGGCCTGCGCTATAGCTGCAGAATTGAAGTACAATAAACTTAAAGTATCTAAAGTTAAAAGTAATTGGAGTCAAAGCAAGGCAGTTCCTTAACAACATATTATATATAATTACATAAATACATAAAGAAACATATGAGGCTAAAAATTAAAAACAAAATATTTATACCCGGCCTGCGCTATAGCTGCAGAATTGAAGTACAATAAACTTAAAGCATCTAACGTTAAAAGTAATTTAGTTAAAGTTAAAGTCAAAGCAAGGCAGTATTAACAATTGCAACCGTATATAAGAGGCTTAATACAATTTCTAAACAAATCAAAATTAAAATAGGAATTCATACTAGTACAAACTCGAAAAGTATAAAAATGCAAAAGGGAAAAAATATACAACATAATACAAATATAAAAATTAACCTCCTTTTACTGAAACTCTTAGTCAAAGCTCATCAGGGGAAAATTAATTAAAGCTACATAAAAGTTGATTAATATGTTTCGAATATGTGTTGCGTTCTCCTGTTTCATATGAAATCAAAAACCGAAAAAAGAATCAATTTAAATTTTCATTTAAATCATCATCATTAAAATTCATATAAAACTAAAAAATTTAATCTCAAATGTACCAGAAGTTTCCCTACACGCCTTTGAAACACTTAAAAAAAAAAAAAAAAAAAAAAAAAAAACTCTTTACATTACATAAAAAGGGCCAATGATATCTCTGCTAACTATTTATCTCATTTTGATTTGAAAACATTTGCATTCTTACATATTGTCAGAAAAGTCTGAATTCCGTATATTTGCCATATGTAAATTGCCCTAAGTTTACCTTTGCTTAGCTTCTCGAACTGATGTCTAATGCTAAAATTTGTAAGTATTTACGTTAGGTAGCTTAGTTTTTTTACTATTTGCCAAAAGGCGTTATCCCAGAAAGGCTATGAATTTCGTTTCGTTATTTTGTGGCGTTTCACTTCTCAAATTGTTGCCACCAATATTATCTCCCTGTATAGTTAAAGAAATTAAATAATGAAGAATCGGCGTAAATATATGTATGTTTCAAGCATTGTGATAAAACAACGATACTTAGAGCCATCAAATTTTGAGTAACGTACGTGTCCACCCAAATATGGGCATCTGGAAACCCAAATTTGGAATTTGGTATATTATCTACTAAATATTTTTTAAAGCATTTATGAGTTTTTGATTAAGAAACTGAACGATTTCAAAGCTACGAATGGCAACACTGTAAGAAATAAAAAAAAAAAAAAATTAACTCCAGCGCGCGCGACTGTGTAGCGGAAGTTCTTAAGATATGTTTTTTAAATTATTTTGCGATATTGCTGTTGAATTGAATTTTACAGTTTAAGTACGAAGAACATGATATTTAATAAAAAAAGGTATCATACAAAACGTTAAAAAAAGCCCCTTTGTGCGTAATATAAAATCCGAAAACTTTCAGATATTTTTTAGCTTTATTTTCACTTTTTATTCCAATCAGAATGCAAATTATTAAAGATTATACAAGAGCAGAGTTTTTTTTTTTTAAATTTAAACAGAAAGCTCTTGGTAGCACGGACTAATTGCCACTCTGTTTAGCGTTTTGCTAGTGGAAGTTTTATCGGTTTAATCTTTGTCTAGCTGCTTTGCTTCGAGAAATCTTAGACCTGAGTCAGGGTTTAGCAAGGCGAGTTAGTTTTGTATTTCGCATTCAACTTAATGTGCACATATGTTCTAAATTATCTGAAATTCGTGCAGTTCTAGTTTTGTTATTTTTTGTGGGGTTATAATCGTGAGATTTGCGTGTTAATGAATAACTTTTGTTTTAAACCTTTGAGTCGCGATACATTGTTACAAGGTAGACGAAACAACCATTCCTCTGAGTCAGTAAGAATTATGTTGGGGCGCTTTCATAATTTCAGGTAATGGATGCTTCGTATACGCTGTACCAACATATGAAGCACTGTGAATAATACGCTATTCAATCTTATACACTATTCCTTCGTAAATGTGTAAATACTATTGATAAATATTGCTGTATATAAATGATATATAAATCTGCTCTGCTATTTATAAATTTATATCAAAAGCATTCAGGTTAATCGCGTTGCAATTTATATTTCGGCGATTATATGGCTTTAAGCATACAGGATGAATGTTACTGCAAACAATCTTTGCCCTTATTCTATCATAGTATGCCTATTATCCAATAAGAGATATGTCATTCCATGTAGAGAGGGTTTTCAAAGCATATCGTAACTCCTGTAATCAAATAACATCGAAAATCCAATAAAAGCGAGAACCTAGACGCTTATGTGCATGATACTGATAAAGCGATAAGTTTCGGCACGTTCCATCTACGGTGCTGTCAGTGCGTTAATACCCGCAACAATTAGTTATGGAGTAGCAGAGGATATGGCTGGGTTGGACCTGTCCGGCACAAACGGGCAATTCATCACATGATTCATTAACAATGCAGTTAATCACTGCTGTTGGATCACAAGGCTTAAGCCTTATCAGTGGCCCACTCCGGATTAGCTATTTAGCGTCGTTGGACAGATACGGAGTGTTTGGAGGAGATCGATTTGCCATTTGGAGGTTAAGACCTTTCTTTGGCGTGATTTCGTGTCTCTGCCACAGATTTCTAGGTTCATTTGCACGAAGAAATTAAATTAGAATCTAATAGCGAGAGTCTAAGAATGTTTCGCAATAGGGTAGTCACTATAATGAGATCATTAATTAGCAAGAAATACATGTACATGTCCTATGAGACATGTAAAATGGTGAGTGAAATGAATTTCCATTTTCTTGCCTTAGTTGAAAATACTGTAGGTGGCAAAGACGGTAAGAGGTACTTCTTCAAATTAGTGTTTTTTGGTTCTTTACTGAAGTTTCACTAACAGATGCAAGTAGAAGTCAATAATACAAGGTTTAATTAAAATTTTGTAACTCTTGAAATAAAAATTACTACAAAATACATCTTATGTATTTCATCTGAGTGATTTTATAATTAAATATTGTCCAAAAGGGAGGTATGGCGCAAGGCGGCGCTAGATTATTTCATTCGAAAGGAAATAGAAACGGGGTGGAAAAGGAAAATAGAGAAATATAAATTCAAGAAAAGAAAAAAAATGCAATTGAGATAACATTTGAAATGACTTTTGCTGATGTTTTAGACTCATTAATACATAACAGGATTGTATATTATTATTCTTTTATTTGAATACTCCTCTGCGCTAAGTAAAATAGTTTCATGTGTTGTCCCATGTGGTCAACACGGTTAAATATGAATATAGCTCTATAACGCCTGGCTAGAGCAGTACAATATGCTTTAAATTACATCGGGAAATAAGATCTACTTTATATCATCATCATATCTGAAATCTACAATACAGTGTTCTTTCTTTTGACATTGATAAATTACTTAACAAAACATAAAATGCAAAAACCAGCATAAATCCCGCATTAACACTTTCCCTAATCAAGATTATTTGCATGTTAACAATGAGTTTAAAGAAAAACAGTTTTTAAAATAATTGCCCTATTCTCTAAAGTTTGCCTTTATTTGCAGAGTATAGTTCTCGAGCATTTCTTAGAATTCTAAAATTGGACATGCGCTGCTATCTTAAAACATATTAATTTCATTATGTGTTAGTGTGTTAGGCAAAAATATTTAAAGAAAAATAACGCTGCTTCCCAGAATGAGGTATGTAGCATCTTATGGAAATTGATTCTAACAAAACAACACTTTAATTATTTAAAAGCTTTATCTAGGGAAAAATTGTTATTTACTGAAATCTGGTTTCGCTAAAGTATACCGTATTTTTAGAGCTACTTATCAAAGCTACTTTCTTTAAGGTAACTTTAACATATGGAAAATTGCCGCCCAGACAGTATATTGGTTTGAATCCGGAGAAGGCCATAAGTGTTTGCAAATGTGTCAGGACTACTGTTTCTTCTAATTAATTGCCTTTGGAAACATAACTGAAGTATTGAGAAGGAACAGGGAGTTTACTCAAAACTATGTTCGTGCGTGTGTAAAAGATACAGTACAAATACGAAGGGTTAAATTTGCCCTTTATTTCTCACAGCGTACAGCCGTACCCGCAATTCGAGATACAGAGACTAGCACTTATGGCCTAACACGTAGAAAATAAGAAATAAACTAACTTAACTAAACTTAGATGCTCTACAGAGAGTGGTAACGCGAAGATTGACCTTTTAACACTACGTATATAGTAAGCAGAATGCAAAAAACTACAATACGTCTTCAAATATCAGCGAGAACTAAGTTCTGGCCTTAAAGGTAGACATGAACTTATCAGGTTCGATGTTCCGCCTTACTTTCTTTGGGAACATGCAAGGACCTGACTCGGAACAGGGAGCTTACTAAAGCTATGTTCAATAAATGTGGGAAGTAGACAAGATACACGGGAAGGGTATACGAAACCCTTTATTTTTCACTCTTTACAATAATTTCCGTACTTCGGAATACAGAGACCAACTACTTGTGGTCTGAACGTAAGAATATAAAAATATTTAACTAAACTCTAACTTAACTTTTGAATAATAAACAAGGGCCTACGTGGAAGATTGGCCTTATATTAACAGGAAGCCGTATGTAGTACAGAGAACTGTTAACACTACAATACGTTTAAAAATTATCACGAGGATTAAACCTCTGGCCTGGAAGGCAACCAGCAACCGAGTAAAACTGCTAAGGTAAGCGGCCTGCTTCGACTAACTCCTTCCTCTCTCTCGCTTGGCAAAAAGCCACAACTTAAGTACTTGGCGTTCGCCAGACAAATTTTGCATAAATAAGTTAACGCTTTTAATTCTGGCCGGAAGTAGAAAATAAGAAGTGATAGTAAAGATTTAAAATAAAATAAACGTTAGTAAAACTTAAGATCCTTACAAACTGACTGAATTGCACGCGCGTAGTAAGGCGGCTAGAAGTCTCTTTCCCTCTTTTGACTAAAAGCCATATCTTAAATACTTACACAGTTTACAACCTCATTTGCATACACCAAACTACTCGCGTTTATTCTGGCCGGAAACGGAAAATAAGAGAGGTTTTAAAATAAAATAAACGTTAGTAAAACTTAAAATCCTTACAAATGTATAGTGCCTATGGCTGGCATTCAAAATGTAGGGCGAACCGAAAATGCTCTTAAATAGTTTGCGGGGAGGGTATGGAAAGAGTGATAGAAGACCCTCGGAACCGTCCCCCTGGATGCTGTCCTTAGGGCGGAACTGGGAGAAGTCATACTGTCAACTATATGGCGCTCAAGACTTCGGACACTCTTGTACAGTCTCGTACTTCCTGTAACCATAAAATTCGTGGGCTTGTCCTGATTAAGTGAGACAAGTGAGATTAGCTACAATAACATATGGAAACGTAAAACTTGATTTCTTATTTAATGAGTACACATTTTCACTAAAGAAGCCATAGTTAATTATGCGTGTTATGTCAAACATATCAATACATCGCAAAAGTCTGGCAGTGAAGATCAGCCGACGCGAAAACTAATTGTCATTCATTTCTGAAGTTTCACACCTGATAGGAATCGTTCAGCTTTTCAATTAAACTAAATGCACACAGGCACTATCTCTTCAGACTTTCTTAAATTGAAACTAGAAGCATAATCTTTCTTTAGTTTCAGGACCCAAAATTGAAAAGCTCCTCTTCCCATATTAGAATCCTAATTTGATTCGGGTGTTATAATGCTCAGGAAATGGAGCATCAGCTAACTCTTTTTATTAGGAAACGATGAACCTTTCAAACGTTTCGCGAATTTCGTTTCGGAGAGGGTTCGAGAATCGGATTGCGTCTCATTACACTGCCAAGTGCATTCGGAAGAGTAGGGCGAAACTTACTCCCCCAACTTCACCCTAACAAAAATTCTTCCCGATGCAGACGATTTCATTAATATTCTCTTCTTAGGGTCTTTTTTCCCGGCGGCAATATCTTGAATCAATTGAATGTGAAATTGAGAGAAAAAGAGAACGGCTTTGAAATGACGCTGCAAGTCTTTTTATGTGCCCCCTCTCTGAAACTGAAAAATCCTTTTAAGAGCCATTAACAAGAGCATTAAAGAGTGCGTCGTCGAGTGTTATCTGGTGTCAGGGAATATGAAAATGGCTGCAACCTTATGGGAATACACTCGGCTCGCCTCCGGAGACGACGAAAGTGGCTAAAACATGCATCTCAAACGAAAATGCGTTTTAAGGAGGGAGGAAAGATTGTCGAATGAAATCTGTCGTTCTGCTGGAACTTTCAGCTCCATCATTGTTGCAGACTGGCTTCAGCGACAAAAGTTAAAAGAATTTAAACGGCTTTATAATAATAAACAACAGTTCAGCTAACTTGTTACCGTAGATTTTTTTTTCGTGTTGCAAAACATGCCATAGTGCGCCGCACGAAAGAGAGAGAATTATGGTATGAAGTGTAAATCTCAGAACTCTTAACAGTTTTCTTTTACGTATTCAATCTAGCCTTGTTTATCGTTACTTTAAAGATTCTTACAGCAAAATTTAACTTACGAGATAAAATTAGATTTCGTAATGCAAAACATATCAGGTAAAGTGGTCTCATAAAATACATATTGTTTTGTACAAAATTTAGATTTATTTACATTTTTATCATAAACGGAGCTTCTATGGCCATTAATACTGGAAGTAGAATTATAACTTAATGTGGAATGCAGAATAAATATATACTTCTCCTGGAAAAACATATGAATCGTATTCAAACAGAGAAGGTTTTTAGAAAGGACATTTCGAAAAGCAAATAATTAGTTATGAAGATGACTAACGTGCAAATATATTTTCGTAATTCAGCATATGAAATTATTATTTGCAGCCATTTTTGCTTTCCGCCTTTTTCTTTTAGTATATTAAACCTGATAAACAACTGATGCGATAAATGTTACTAGAAAAGTGATGATTTTTTATACATGTTTTTAAAAATAAAATTTCATAAGAGAAAAGTCGTAAGAGAATCATACGAGAAAATCATAAGAGTCATAAAAATCATAAGAGAAAAGTCATAAGAGAATCATACGAGAAAATCATAAAGAGTCATGGAAATCATAGAAAAGTCACCATAAAATAATATGGTTTTATTATGGTGCACTAAAATATTGCTTAGTCGAAGTTTTTTCCTGGTTAAAAGCATCACACATTTATTGTTCTATATTCCTATTGTGATATAAATATCAAGGTTTGAGTCTTGGCTAAGTTTTCGTGATTTAGTATCTCTTAATATGAATAAAACAGGATACGTTTCTAAAATTTTTTTAAAACACAATCAAATTAATCAAATTAACCACAATCGCAGTCAAACGTAGATCAATAGGAAGGTTTTAAGTCTCTTGATCCTATGTGATATTTAACGAAAAATATGCTAAAACAGCACAGCGTGGAAGGATTTACCACATGGATGATGTAAACACGAGTCAGCGTGAAATCATAGTCATAAAAACATTCCTCTCGAGGCAAGTATCCTTGTTGTTCCGTGATCGTAGGTTACTTATAACTACATTCAAATTAAAATAGGACTTAATTCAGTGAAAAGCATCACACATTTATTGTTTTTAAATTCCTAGTGTGATATAAATATCAAGGTTTGAGTCTTGGCTAAGTTTTCGTGATTTAGTATCTCTTAATATGAATAAAACAGGATACGTTTCTAAAAGTCATTAAAGAAAAGTCACCATAAAATAATATAGTTTTATTATGGTGCACTAAAATATTGCTTAGTGGAAGTTTTTTCCGGGTTATAAAAGCTAAACATAGAACTCTCAGGGTGGAATTCAATTTCGGTGGTTGTTATATCACACACATTATATAAGCTCAAAATTTTATAAATTAATTTTGTGTGTAGTATGATAGCTGTAAGACAAACATTTTTTTCTTACAGCTTAAAACACTATACTCAATTAATGACGCAGAGTTTAAACTGTCTGCATATACTCTTTTCACAAGCATCTGAAAATTTTAAGAAACCATCCTAATATTTATCATTAATACCGTCTCAATATATAAGCACTCGGAACGCCTCCTGGAGGCGTCTTAAGTGTAAAGGTTCATGTTTTGGCAAATTTATTATTATTCTTCAGAGAGCTGACATAGGGGGCCCACAAAACTACAAAATGTTGTGTGCCTGTGATTAGGTTAAGCTGTATTTGACAATGAGTCTCACAAAAGTTGATAAAGATTAGGAACACGAAAGTGTTTTATATATATATTCTCAAAGGAGATAATATACTCAATAATCCTTTAGTAAATAAATTATATATATGTGTATGTGTCTCAAACAATAGTCTCAAATCCTAATTTCGCGTTATTTCACTTCTTATTTTTTTTAAATTTCCATTATTTAATTATTGCCATTCTGAAAAACGTAAGATATTATTCTTTCATTTTCAATTTACTCGTTAGGAACTAACAAACTAAACTAGTATTTAAAAGCAGTAGACGCATTTCTTAAGAATATTACTGTTATTTTTTAAACTTTTAATCTGATTGGTTTAAATAAAAATGTACTTAATTTACAAAGTTTGTTTTCTTTTGGTAACATAAACCAGTATCAAACTCTGAAACACGTTAAGCAAATATTGCTTCTGGACAGAGCTACAGTGTCGACAAGGTTTAACAAAATTTTTTATTAAATCAGTTTACATCGCCATCAGTGATATGAACTCAATGGCGATATAAACTCAAATTTCTAATTAAAACTATTCTAGTAGTCAAAGGCTGCACATTTCTTTTAGCCCGAAATTGGCTAAAACTTCTCACTAGCGTAACAATTTAAATGTCGGCAAATGTAATTCATGCCGGCTAATGCAATTTTATCTGAGTTTGAGCCAATTTCGAGTTAAAAGAATTGTGCAGCCTAGAATAGTTGTAATTAGAAATTTGAGTTTATATCACTGATGGCGATATAAACTGATTTAATAAAAAATGCTGTTAAAGTTTTTCGACACTGTAACTCTGTCCGGACATAGCGATATTCGCATAACGTGTTTCAGGAGTTTGATACTGGTTTGTGCTACCAGAAAAAAACAAACCGTATAAATTAAATACATATTTTATTTAAATCAATCAGATTAAAAAATTTAAAAAAATGTGACCTCGAGAGGCAGAAACAGAATCTGTCTTACAGTCTGAAGACCTCATATTGTGTAATTTCGAAATAATTTATATTCTGGTAGGGAAACGGAAGAGAGAAGTGATAGTACAGTTCTAAATCATAAAATAACTGGTTATTTAAAATAGTAGGAAACTTATAAATTCATGCTATATCTAATTAGAAACATTAAATATTTTTGTAGAATTACATTACATATTTTTTCACTTGTTAAATATACAGAAGATACATAACGTTCCCATAGTCTATATGCATATTCACTTAATATCCTATAAAATGTTTCGCTATTCCACCTGGGCCATCTCTATCGATAATCTCTACAGATAAACCTCATTACACTTAAACAAACCCTTCTGGGCAATTTCTAAAATCTGAACTCTTTCAGATTTTATTTTATTTTTTAATGCAACAAACTTTAAGCAGAATAATTTGCAATAAGTTGGACTACTAGAGTTCATTAAAAGTACGAGATAAGTTATTTAATTTTCAAAATGTCTTGTAAGAAATGTAGAATTTAATGTAATAATTGCAGTTATTTGCAAATGAGTGTACATAATAACAGTTCAGAAGCGATTAAAAATTAAGGAAATTCTAATTTTTGTTTCTTTTTCTTATTTTACATAATAATGAATGTAGTCAGAAACCTACTACCTTCTTTAACTGGGCGTTTTAAAATGAAGTAAAAAAACATGCTAAAAATGTTAAAAAAATATATTTCGTACTTTTGGTATGTTATTTATTCGTATTTCTTACTCATTTTCAGCTGCTTATTTCAGTTATTGATTTGTAAACCAGCATTTTTAAAGAAAGTTCGATAACAATAAGCACATTTAACCTCTGCAGACAAGCAAAAGAATCTTCTATAATTTTCTCAACGAATAAAAATGTCCAGCAACCTATAAAAAACTTCGGTTAAGAAGAAAATGGATGAAATTAAACACACTTCCGCGACTGCAAATATTGGAGTTGGTCCCATTTCACTAGTGAGGGTGTGTCTCTACTATTAATTACTACCCCGACGACCTTTGGGTGGGGATCCAGGAAAAGCAACTTGAAAGTGAATGAAGCTATCGCGTAACAGTATCTTCTTCCCCGCTGTATAATATTTCAATTTCGGATCCACCACCTCGCCTGTCTTGTTAGCTACAAAGCGAGGCTGAAAAGACAAAAAATAAAATACTAATATAAAAATCTTTCATTCATCTCCCGAGCGATAATTTCATTTTATTCTTTGCCGATTTTGGGGTGGGGTATTCACGGCAACGGTGTGAAAGACTACAGTTATTCTGTGATATTTCCAGTTCCTTCTCTCTATTTTTGAGGACAGATTTATTTATTCTTTCATACTAAAAGCACATTATTTTTTGGCAATGCATTACTACAAAAGTGTCATAAATATAAATGAATAAGGCCAAAACAATATAACTAAAAAACTATCATATTATTAATTGCGATAATTGTGAAAGATAAAATACATTTTTGTGGGAGTTATATTTAAGATAAATGCTTATACTAGATACTGTGTGTGTGTGATTATGGCAAAGTCTCGAGGGCTATCTGCCTAAGGGTAGGGATGCCTTCGTGGAGAACTTTTTAAGGGAAACTGGCTCGTATACATGTTACACATGGAGAAAACCACGAAAACGCTCATGCAGTCAGCCCGTTCGCGGGATTCGAACCTCAGACCGAACTACCAGTGTTCAGCCACTTATAATGTTGTGAGGCCTCAACTTGTCAGCAACAGTGGTAGTGACTGCTTTGAACTGTAAATTACACAAACTCGTAAGAAGGGTTTAAATCCCTTTTTATTCCACTTTAGAAATCCCAGATGCGTTCACTTGACGCTCACAAACTACGCCGACCCGGCGGTTTAACAAAATAGAAAAGTACAACTAAAAATAAATGACAGGATGAATAAATAATGAGATCACTACCTACGAGGCTCTATAATCGTAACTAACTTAACTGCGTTCTAAGATACAGCTGAGATTCAGCAAACTTACTGATTAAGAAGTTGAAAGATTCAATGAACTGCCAAGAGAGGCACACAGGCCGAAACGCACGGTTCTTAAAATTTCTACCTAGCAATCTTCACGCTCGCGATTCAAGAAGGACACTTACAATCTCATTTCTCTTCTATTTAAACTCAATTTACTTCTGCTAAAATTTGAATACTCTGCGCGTTTTACTACAATTTACATACTCTGGCATTGCCAATTCTAGGGGAAAGTAAAGGCTTGACAGGAAAGATAGCTTAAAATAAATGTTAGTTAAATAAATATAAAACCCTACACACTTTACCGCTCGGCAGCTGGTGGGCTATATACCAGTTACTGAAAACTATACTTAATTTATTAAAAATTAGAGTAATCAGCTAGCGTGGATCATAATCCCGAAATAAAAATGAATGTGCATCATAAGCAGCAGTCGCTTATTCTGGCAAAATTTCGAGATAACGTAAATTATATTAAACATTTTCCATCGGTGTTCGCTTAGAAATACGAACTTTTTATTTATGTAGTATCTGTTTTGCAATATCATCTCCATAATATAATCATTCTCTGAATATAAATTAAAAGACATAATATTTACAGTATGGTTAAAGAATGACAATTTATTGTAATAAGTATAAAATATAAAATATGACAAATTATAAAATAAAACAAGTGTATACTTCCAAGTTATAAAATATGTTAATTTCTTAAAGTTTTCTAACCCGTGTTGAAATTTAACCACGTTTCCCTTTATCTAAAAGTGACAGTTTTAGTTAAAATTAGGAATTGTATGAATATTATATGTTTTAATGAAAACTGAAGGAAATAACTCTTATTTTAGAGTCGCAGAAGTCGGTCGCTTCTAGTAAATTACATTTAGAAAAACAAAATTACGCCGAAGGTGTTTTTTTAGATTTATTCCTCACAGAGTAAGAATTTTGTACCTATTAACAAATACTACCTCTCCGACGCATCCAATTTTTAGTTGAACTAAATTTAACGAATATGTTACTAAAGGGAACCTATAAATGTATCTTTTCGTAGCTATGCATTTTAACGAATCGTATCCAAGAAAGAAAGCTGCTCATTATTCCGCTTCGAAGCGAGCTCTGATTCAATAGCATCCCCGCTCTTAACGATTACTGCAGATGCTGAATGTCTGCAGATAAGAGATGTGGAGATTCCGAAAATCCCCCTTTACACAATGTGTCTCCGATAACAAGTCCGAGAAACATCTTTTGTCAAGATAACGGGAGGAATTCGCCAAGACATACTGTCCAGCTAGTTATTTCAAAGATCCTGGAGAAATTCTGGATATAATGTGCAGTCTCTTTCATTCGTATAATACAATACCAGTTTTAAATTTTTTTGATGCATTTATGATGATACAAAGCAAGGTATCCCTGAAGTATTAATGTGTGCTGGATTACACCGGCAGTAACTATTACATTATTGAGTAGTTTCGAACAGATATATTATTACTGCATACAGAAATATAGTTTAACAGTGGTAAATGTCAAATGTAATCTACTAATAGCGATGTTTGATTAAAAAACTGTGTTTTTTTAAAATTTTATTTTAGCTTATTTGTAGAGACATTAGGTACGTTTTTAAAAGCAAGAAAAATGAGCAATGCCCTCGCCGCGACTCGAATCACGGACCTTTCGAATACGCGTCGAGTGTGCTGATAATTACACCACGAAGGCATGCTAACAAGGTGGAAGAAATACCTTATATACTCCCCTTTTAAATGGCGACTGGGGATTAGACGACCCAATCGCCAAATCCTGGTGGTGGAGAATCATTCTCCGTCACCTTTTTCAGTTGGGGAGCCACTGTAGAGTCATTAGGCATTTTTTGAAAGCAGGTTTGGTTTGGTATATTTAATTATGGCAAAGCACAATAGGGCTATCTGTCTAAGGGGAGCGATGCCTTCGTGGAGGACTTTCTAAGGGAAACTGGCTCGCATACACGTTACAAATTGGGAAAACCACGGAAACGCCCATGCAGCCAGCCCGTTCGCGGGATTCGAACTTCGGACCGAACTACCAGTGTTGAAAGCAGGAGAAATGAGCAATGCCCTCACCGTGACTCGAACCTCGGAACTCTCGAATACGTGTCGAGTGTGCTGACTATTACACCACAAAGGCATGCTAAGAAGGCGAGAGAAATAATTTATGTATTTAGTTAACGGAACAAATTTGGAGCAGTTTTCTTTCTTGGAATACATTCATAATTATTCCTTAGTAGCATTACAGGCAGTTATTTGCAACTAATTTTAATCCATACCTTCTTTTACTCTAGTACTTCTCAGTAGCTATAGATGTTTCAAATAGGAAGCTAAGCTGAAGAAACGGAAAAGCTACCAAATCCACTAATCAAAATTAAATCCACCCTTCAGGGGCTTTGCAATATGTGATGGAACAGTGATCATTTTATAAAAATTACTTCTCTTTCACTTACATAAATAGCGCGTGTTCCTTAAAAATGTAAAATGAAGAATGAATTCAATTTTTGTGGCACTTGAGAAATTTTTATGGGTATAACGCTAGTCAAATTTTTTAACCCATGCATCTGTCTTCCAATTTTTACCGTGGAATTCGTTATTTGTTTCCTAGAAGTCCTGCTGCCTTGATACGTGACACAAATTTTAATTACTAGAATTTTGAAAAATAATTAGCTGGCATCTTAAAGCAAGTTTCCCTTGTTAAAAGAAGTGTATTTACATATACTTTTATTTAGCATATTATTGTTATTCATGTTTAAGCAAATTGAACAGGTCGATAGCCTACATGCTACAAAAATAAATAAATATCGGAGGGAGAAAATAAAACCATGAGAAAAAGTAAAGTTTTCACGCTATAATCTCTGAATGGGCGGGTTAATGTTAACGAAGTGACGCGAAGACAAGAGCTGACACATTTCATTAAGAAAATTACTACGCTATTAAGAAGGGCAGAAAAATAAGCGGTTTCAATTTAAAGTTCACCATTTTTGGAGCATTTCTTTCCGAATAATCATAAATCGCTCGAAATAATTATATTACTCGTTGAGAAAGCCAGGATAAGAGTGATTAATAATGTACAAAAATTATTTTCTCATTAGAACGCTGCTACATCGGAAAAGTATCATTCTTTGCAAATTAATTTTTTTCTCCTTTTCCTCCGCTCTTTGAAATCAGCTTTTAAAAAAAGGGGCAAACTAAACAATTTGGATTATACACTATTTGTTTTAATATTCGAGAACTGAATTATATTAAAAAAAAAAGAAAATATAAATCAAAACGCTAAAGTAAACACCCTTTTTTTTAACTCTAGAATTACAAGTGTTAAAAATTATAGCTTTTTCCTTCCAAATATTTTTTTCGTGATTTCTTTTTCTTTTCTCCTTACGCCTGAGCATTTTTTCAGGCCTGCGTTTGCACAAATAATGTTAAGGGAAATCTATTGCTACAAAAAGCAAAAGGCAATTAGCAACATGTGTCTATAATTTATTCCCACGAGAATGGCGAATGGCGGTCTGCTGTTAGAAGATGGCGTGACTTTTTATTTGCTCTCGATTTTTTCTTATTAATTGGGTGAAAAGTTTGCTTATTATCATTTTACCTTTTGCTTCATGTTTGAGTACTTCCCTTTTGGTATTCAGAAATAAAAATATACGGACTAGTAGTGAGGCGTAAGATCTAAGTAGGAAAAAAAAATTTTGATTTATATGCAAATATTCATTAGCATAAAACTGCTGAATTTAATTTTTCGCTCTAGCAATCACAGTTTTGTGAATTAAAAGAGGCCACATAAATATACAAATAGACAACATTCAACACATGAGCTATTTAGGCAGAATTACGAGCTGCTTTTAAATAACTGGTAGAATTACTTGTCTTCTTCCACCAATATAGCTTTTACTCTTGAAATATGCTGCACGTTTACATGTTTGAACATAGTTAAATTTCACTGCAAAGCCAGCAAGAAAATTTTGCGTGTATTGACTGGCAATGCAGTGAAGATGGCTGAAGTCTATATGATGAAGTGGCTAATATATTTTACATTAAAACAGAAAATGTAGTGTTTAAACTCATCGAGAATACATTTGCATCCTTTTATTTTATTTTATTTTAGTTATGAGTTACGATATGTTAGTTATGAGTAGAGCGGGTTTACATCGAGAACGAGTTTATACCGCGTATTTGCAAGTAGGCTTGCAGTTTGAATATTTGTGCTAGCCACGTACTTTTAGGTTATTTGATACTTTAGACTCGGCTTTGTTGTGTGCAGCCGATAAATATGATTTAGATTGACGTAGGAACCAGTCGTGTAATTGAAATGTGATTTATTCTGTTTGTACATAATATTTTGTGTTTAAGCTACTTCGCTACAAGTGGTGGTTAGTTTGTGAGCACCAAGTGCGTCCATGTTCTGTTCAGTTTAGTTAAAATAAAAAGATTTGTCCTAAACCATCGTCGTTCAGTAGGGTCTACATTTTGTGCTTCCTAAACGAATAAGACTTTACAAAGTAAAGATACAGAAACTAAAGTTCTGGTATTACTTAATTATAAGGTATTTCTCCCACCTTCTTAGTATGCTTTCGTGGTGTAATGGTCAACATGCTCGGCGCGTATTCGAGAGGCCCGAGGTTCGAGTCTCGACAAGGGCATTGTTCATTTTTCATGTTTTCTGCTTCAAAAAATCCTAATGACTCTACAATGACGCCCGAACTAAAAAAGGTGGTGAATGATGATTCTCCACTACCAGGATTTGGCGACTGGGTTCCCTAATCCCCAATCGCCCTTTAAAAGGGGGAGTATATAAGTTATTTCTCCCGCCTTCTTAGCATGCCTTTGTGGTGTAATGGGCAGCACGCTCAATGTGTATTCGAAATTCATTTCTATTCATTTTCCATGCCTTCTGCTTCACAAAATCCTAATGACTCTACAACGTTAATTTTTTCCCGGGGAAATATCATGAGTATCTCGATATTTTTGTAATTTTTATTGAAAACAAAAGTCGACTTCATATAATTTAAAAGCAACAGTTGAAGTATATATTCCAAAATTATTTGCAAGGATATAATCATACCTATGATCTGTTTAATTCGATCATGCTAGTTACACATACCTTTCTTAATCAAACAAGTTAAAGGTTAAGAAGCGCAAGAAACATTAGACACTGCAGTGGAGAGCATTGGTTTTTAACGCGTGAAGCCCATGCACTGTGCAAGCAATGCATTTAAGATGCGAGCTAATAAATTAGTTAAACAAATGTGCTTTGTGTTACATGATTTATAGCAACTGATTAATTCCATAACTTAACCTTTAACGATATCAAATCTTTCCCAACCCAATTAACTTATTCTGTAAATTCTATTCTGTTTGACGGAAGATTCAGACAACCATAAATTAGGTTCCTAGTAGCGAGAGGAGAACATTGCTATCCAGCTACAACCTCAGCGAGCGTCGTAAAACTCGATCCTGTAAGAAGAAGAAAGCAGCAGCCGTCACAAGTCGCCTGTTTTATAACTTAATTAAACTTTCATCACCCTTTTATCGAGGGCATATGGGAAAACAAATTCGTTTGCTTTAGCGTAATGCATTGTCAATTCTAATGCATAGTTTTCGCACATTTTAAAACTGTGCTGTGCTTTCAAAACCTGATGCAAATCAACTCTGGAAAGGGGATTATTTGACCGAAAAGATTATATGATTTAATATGCAAATAACTTTTATTTGCATGTTTATTATTGAAGGGAGAATTTTAATTTACTATGCTATTTAAATCTTTAGCATATTCGTTTAAAACAAGTTTTCGCTCCAAATTTAACAAAGCGTGTTGGTATGCTAAAAATATACGGATATATTATTTATAATTTCTAGAATTATTTAACTGCATTCTCTTCAAAGGAATCGAAGGTAAAATGAAAGTTCAGGTTTCAGTTAGATTTTTTTTCAAAGTAAATAATACATGTAATTCAATTGTAGCAAATTAATAAAATTTTTATAAGCGTTTTTAGAATCAGTCTTTAAAATATATAATTTATTGAAACTATATTTGATTGAGAAAACAGAATCTAAAACGTATAAATATAAAAATCTCCAATAGCATTAAAATTTTGCTTTTTAAATTTCTGGATAGACACAAATGCTGAGTAAGTTTAGTACTCTCGTGCTAAAAAAATAAGCAAAAAAAAAGTGCTAATGTAAAAAGGAGAATCAAAACATACAGTTTACATATGAGGTAGAGGTTGCATCGCCGAATGTAAACAGGCAACCAAAATTAGCATGAAACGCTATCCCACAGCCACAGCATAACGCCTTAAAAGGGGGCATGCCGAAACTATGCGTCAGTTTGCAAGCAGCGATAGTTCCGTGTAATCCGAGATGGCCAAAGAGAAAAGCATGAGTCGAAGACACCATCTGCACGATATGCGTCTGAGGGCTGTCGTGAGAGAGCTGAATGTGCATCGCAGCGTCATCAGTAGGCTATGGAATCGTTACTAAAGAGTTCGAAACTCCTGTAGAAGACGTGTGTGTGGACGACGGAGGATTACCCCAACGGCACGCGATCGCTTCCTGTTACTACGTGAAAGACGCCGCAGATCACTAACAGCTCCACAGCTGGTGTCGCATCTCTCTGCTGCTGCAGGATGGCCCACATCCCGCCAAATTGTGTTACGTCGACTGCATGAAGGTGGACTTTATGCTCGATGATCTGTGGCTTGTGTTCCTTTATCCCCATCGCATGTCAGAGCGCAGTTGAATTGGGCTCGTAAACGTCGCAGTTGGACACTAGAGCATTGTTGCCAAGTATCCTTTACGAATAAGTATCGATTTATCATCCAGAACGATTAACGAAGGGGAATGATGTGGCGAAAGCCAGGAACACGCTATCGAGCTCCAAACATCGTCGAAAGAGACAATTACAGAGCATGATGCTTCTTTGGATGGACTGAGATAGCAACGAACGGCAGCAGTGAGCTAGCTCTATGTGATTCCTGATGGTTCCTTTACAGCCATACGATACCGCGACGAAATTCTGCACCTTCTTGTGCGTCCTTATATCGTTACAATGGGTGCCGACTCAATATTTATGGACACTGACCATCTGCATCGAACTCGAGTGGTGCAGAGTTATCCGGAGAGTGAAACCATTCCGTGGCCTGCTGAATCACTTGAGCTAAACCCCATAGGCAATGTGTGTACATGTTGGGGTGACAGATGGCAGGACGCAGTGTGCCGCGAGGCACTCTCCACAAGTTCCGAATGCATTATTATTGAAATTGGCGTTACTGCCACCACAAGTAATCAACGACACTATTGTAAGCTTGCCTCACCGTTGTGAAGCATTCATTTCAGCTAGAGAGTATAATTCACGTTATTGCAGCAGATTTTGCACATTCTTCGAACTATTTCGCCTTTCACGATGTGCTTGTCTTTACACACGTTTTATGTATGTATTTGATTTATTGTTTGCTAGTCTAGTAATACAACATCAACCTCTTGGGTCAATTTCATGCATATCCATTAAGTAGTTTTTGTTTTATGTAGTGTTTTGACTTTTTTCCTTATTTTTTTAGCAGGAGTGTAAATAAAGCTGGCTCACAATGCTTAGGCCGTATGAAAAAGTTACATTTCATGTGAAAGTTAATGGGCTGATTAGAGGTTAAATGTGCAGCACAGATAAGAAGGAGTGAATAAATTATCAAAATAGTTATGAATTTCATACCCGCTATATTTACTAAAAGGAATAAAGCTACGGTTTCCATAATTGTAAATAAGACTTCCGTAACAGTAAATAATTGCTGCAAATGCAATAAATTGAAATGGAACTGTGGTAACACTTTTCTTTCATGCAAATAAGTATTAGAAGCTAATATACAATCCCTAATGTAAGTAAAGAGCAATTTTATTTCAAAGTAAAATTTGCTAATTTTATGGAATGTTGAAGAGACTTTAGTTGTTCTTGTAGAAAATTTATCTTAAGCATTCAAAATCTGTCCACGAATTTTATACTTATTTATGAATTTCTCGAAAATTTAGCTTCTAATTTTATTTTATGCAGTTCTTTTTTAATGAAAAAAATAAGGCATATTTTTCAATACTCTTGGATTCAAGACATTCCTTGTAATCTATTCTTAGATCTAGTTAGCTGTTAGAGCGGATTATATCCTCAAAACTGTAGTCTTCACGTATCATTTACTTGCGATAATCGCTTATCTTTAAGATGTATTTTTGTCTTTAAAAACGAGAATTAAACTATCCTTCATTTTTTCTAATAGAACTATCTTATTCAGGAAGAAAAATGGTTCTTTGTCGCTCAGATGATATAGTAATTAGGGGAGGTAAACCGCTGAGTTAGCTTCTGACCCAGGTATAGATATATCCATGCAGAATTGGTTATCAACTCGGCGGGAGTCAACCACTAGCTACCAGGCCGCAGCCCTGGGCAGCCCCGGCTGAGAAGACGACATTTATAAAATGCAAAAAAGAGATATACATGTGCATACAAGGCACTTGAACAAGAGTACAATCAAAATATATGTATATTTAATTGTGCTCTAAATTTGTATGTATATTTGATCTATATGTATATTTGATTGTACTCGAAATATATGTATCTTTGATTGTACTGTATAAATACCAACTCATATACAGATATATACACACTTACATACATAAATATTCCGAAACAAATAAAAGTATACATACTCTCACTTATATTGATATATACATCCATACATATACGTTATCGTGATAGTAAAGTTTACAAGAAGCATGCCATTGAGGTACGCGGGATCCTTAGTATAAATTAGGTACCATAAATAAAAGATATAAACATGTACTATTACATTATAGCATTCAGATACAGTACGAACTTTATATAAGAGAACCAGGCACAGCATAAATACAAAATTACATATTGAACATACATATCACATACTCTGTTGCTGACATATTAAACTAGCTCCTATAGACTTTTATGACTACTATCTTTCAGCATCAGAAGAGTAATTGCTAGTATAGTAGTCAATTATTGTTTTTAGTTTCCGCTGGGCAACTCTGTTACTTTGTAGATTCTGGAACCAATTTGGCCAGAATTTGGCTCCTGGTTGCTTGAGGCTGTTAAGTGCTGTGTGTGGACAGGAGAACACAAAATGGTCAGTGGTTAGGTTAGGGGAGCTTACTATGGTACCGAAGGGCCCGGGTTAGAATCCCGGAAAAGACAGGGATGTGTGTAAATGTATAGTGTTGGTGCGGCATGGCGGCACTCTAAATATGCGACGAGCCGAATGTCCTCCCGTGTGGATTAGTGGAAGGGGATAGGGGTGGGAGACACCCGAATCACCTCCGGAGTGCTCTTCCTCAAAATTGGGAGTGGAAAAGTGTCCAAACTCTCTTTCGGAGTAGGCTCTGACAACTATTGTTCCATGTAATATGGACAAGACAACAACAACATAGTTCTTTAAAATACTCAAATGATGATTTAAATCTTTGTAATAAATTTAACTTCTAATTCTGTTTTAAAGAATACAAACAAAATAATAAAATTGAATCAGGACAATGCTCCTAATAGTGTCTATCAAAGTTACTTGAAGCAAAGTTAAACTTTATAGTCCACTGAAATAGATAAGTCTTTTTCGAAAGAAGTAGAAAAAAATGTTGAGCGTCGTAACTAAGAAGATTCTTCTGCTTTAACTATCGTGTTCAGATCATTACGTCTGGCAGATGGTGATAAAATCAGTCGTGTACTAGCACCAAACAGGAAAAATAAACATGTGATGTTGTACACAAGAGAAAATAAAACGCTGAACAACCATAGATCTTAAGAAATTCCAAAGGAATTAGAAATGGGGAATGTTCCTTTATTTCTATCGGTAATAGACTACGTTTTCGGTCTCTGGGCGACGATTAGGGTCTGCCATTTGGCTCAATCCAGGCGTTAATCCCTAGCTTGACCAAGCGGCTTCCAACCTTTCGATCCATGCCCCACGAACAGTAATTCGTCTATAGGTAATGGGGCTTCAGGGGTACGTCCCAAGAGGTAGAGTAAAAAGCTTTACGAATATCCATTAAGGGAACTGACCATTCAGTGGATAATGGCGGAGGAACTTAGCCTGACAAACAAAGAAAAGTGCTGTTAACACATCATTTTTTCCTTCCTTTTTAAACTGATTAATATTTTACTCAGGGAGGATGCAAAAGGAATTATACAACAGGCACATAAACCATGGAATTATAATTTACTCCATAAAAGAAAGAAATAAGGTTATTGGAGGATTAAAGATGTTAAAATAGTTTCACATAAATTTTACATTTTTCGATCACTGGGACATACACTGAGAATAAAACTTCAACTGGTATACAGTCTTTTTCCATGGTGTATTCAAAAGAGTGATATATTCTACAAAAGTTATTTGTCAATTTCAGAATTATCAATTGTGTCCTCAGATCGATGGGGTATTTGTGGAATTTATGATTATCAAATTAATCTTTTTTATCTTACACCTTTTTCCTCTTTATTTCCTTTTGTTTTCTTCTAGGATTAATGAAATGGTTTAAAAGAATTAATACATCAAAAAATGTCATTATATATTTCTAAAGAATTAAACATATGTGTCATGTACAGTTAAAAACAAACAATAATTTATAGAATAGCCTTTATGCAAAATATAACACTGCAACTTTAATAAAATGAAAAATAAAGACATGAGGAATTGACAACCATTCCTAATCATCTCTAAATTATAGGAGACATCACCAGTGAAGCGCCAAGGAAAGTGCTGAATGGGTAATAAAAATAACAAAAATAAATTTTGTCCATAAATCGCTGAAATTGATTACAAATAGCGAGCATTCAATGATTAGTAATTAGTTTACATTTCTGTGGATCTTCAGAAAAATTTAAATCAAACACTTAACATTTTCAAACGCATCCGAAAATTGAAATCTCATTCTGTTAATTGAGTATTTACAAAACTGCGACACAAATTAATGTTATTTATACATACCAATTTTAAAATGTTCAACGTTTCAGATTAAGAATGTTTAAAAAATATATAAAAAATATTTTCTGGCAAAAATGTAATTATTTATTTGCAAGAACATATAAAATATGATCATGAGGCTTAATTTTATACTTCGAACACCTTTTTAAATACTGGGATTTGCAAATTATACACGATCATTCATTTTGCGATCCTTCCAAACAATCACTAATAATTTGCAACAAATTCTTCTCAGACACATGCTATGAAGTTTGAAGCGCGTTATAATCATGTTTTCCTCTAAGCTGCGTAGACATTTCTGCGAAACAGTATGGTTTTAATTTCCGCGCTCACAGCCAGTTGTACGACACCTGCATAGGAATATGTCTACAGAAATTTTATTGCACATATTTTAATTTCGCCTCATAATTTTTTACACAGAGAAAAATGTGTACCAGCTGTAAGAAATTTCAGGTGAAAAATTATAGAATGAGGGAATATGAAATCTTTCTAGAACAAGTCTAGAATTATCCCTCATTGATATCTAAATACACTGGAAATCGATGTTCCATATTATATATTACGCATCCATATTATATATTACGCATATATATATTACGCATCAGACCATGTATCATCGAATCTTAACGAGGAACCTTTGCAAGCATAACATTTAAAGTATTCCCAAAGTAAAAATGGAGAAGATCCAAATGAATAAAGGAGTATACTCCTTTAGAAGTCACTGTCAGCGAAGAAGAAAGAATATTTTTCATGCTCATCAGAGACGTGTGGCATGTTACAATGATATTTTTACAGAATGTTCCAAAAGGCTCTCGTACAGTTGAAATCAAAACATTAAGTTTTTGTTTAAAATGGAACTCAATGTGTGATCGACAATTCGGGCAATGTACATAATAATCGCTTTATATAAACTACTTTTTCTCGCATTTACGGGCCAGTTATATGGACTTCAAACTAAAATGAAAATAACACGATGTTTTAAAATCATAAATGTAATGCAAGCATAACACATTTGGTTAAACACTTAATAAAAACTAGGGGCACAGATAAACTAGTGTGTTTAGTATGACGAACAATGGAAGACTTTGTGCAACACAATATCCCACGTTTAATCGGCAGCAGCCTAGGCGAAGGTATTCTACCATTACATAGACCTCCTCATTTGTTACCAGCCACAGGAGAGAGCGTTTGCATTGAGAAAGATGTCCTGACACTGAGTAGACTAATATTGGAAAAGGTTTAATCGTTTCTAAGAACGAAAAGCAAGCTGTTGTAAAATAATGCAAAATGATGCTGCAGCATCATATTTATTCCACAGGAGCATACGAAATTAGTATAGTGCCTATAGTTCAGTAGTCGTCATCATTTATCCTTGAAAAAACTGTCTATCACAAAAATTCAATAATTGCGAACGGCATGAGGACAAAATTACCACTTAGCGGTATCATGCTATTTCTTGTTATGATGAGAAATATTATTTTACAGTAAAGATTAAAAAAAGAAATCAGGTCTTGTTGCAAAAAAGGGAAGATTTTTGACGCTAATATATGCATTTTGTTTCTCTAAAAATAGGAAAAATTTACTTAAGGGGCAACAGTTCTATTTATTGTCTTTGCCTTAAAATTTCTTCCTAGTTAAGGAAATGCAGAGGAACTTGTGGTGTAAACTAGATTAAGTTAAGTTAGATGATTTGAATACGGCAAAGCATACGGCAGCTATCTGCCTGAGGGGAGAGATACTTCGTAGAAGGACTTTCTAAAGAAAACTATCTACTACTCAGGTTACGCATGGGGGGTAAATCAAAGAACCAACCATGCAGTAATCTATAGTTCGCCTGAGAAGTGGCTTTACCATTCGACCACGGAATTCAAACTAAATCCTATTGGTGTTACTGCATTTTTCAGGATTTTATTCCACGTTTGGCAATATTTTGTTTTTTTTATTACTAATTAGGATAGTTAGTTTGATAATTAGCTAAGACCAAACACACGAGAGCTCTCGGCTGAGAAAGGCGTGCCTTTATAAACCGACTTTCTCAAGAAAGTGGTTCTTATTTACCTAACACATAGGCAAACCCAGGAAATTCTCCGAAGTTAGCCCTTTGCCTCGTATTTGAATCTAAGACCTATACTAGGGTTCAGCGGCCATTGTGATATAAGTTTCTGAAGTCAAATAACTGAAAAGTTTTCTTGGTATAGCAAAAGGATAGCTCTACAGGATAGCTCACTGGGCTACCTAATAGTTTATAAATCTGATAAAATGTATTTTCTTGCTAAAACAAATCAGAAAAATAGTTTAAATTTACAGCGTTATATATATTTAATAATTCACTTTCGATATTATGGGCATTTTTATTGATGTATTTGAAATTTATAAAGATAGAAGGCTTTTTTTCGCAACGATATACTTCAAAATTGCAGAAATGAATAATTCTTCTCGATTACTTTCAAATTAGTTCTCCCATTTTTCAAGATTCCTAATATACACTAATTTTTCCACGTGCTATGATAAGCTTCTAACAAGTTCAAGAAGAATTTCGCTAGAATCTAACAAAGTAAATATGATCTTTTAATCCATATCATTTATAATAAAGTTTAGTCTGAAAAAAGTGTTTCTCGGCTAACAAGATTAATGGAGCAAATACGTCACGTTATTCCAGAGCTGTTTTACATAAAGAAAGCTCTCCAAAATAAAGTTGCAAATCTGCAAGTTTCTAGCCTTATTTTTCCCTTGTACCTTATGCAAGGATCAAAATATTAGCGTCATAATTAGCCTGAAAATAAAAGTTTTGAAATAAAGGGAGATTTTAGCCTAATTAACTCAACATTTTAAACTCGTTTATATCGTATTATATGATTAACGAAGAATGATGATTTGGTTAGCATTAAGTATGCTTTGATTTGCTGACACTATGAATAAAATGGAAACATACCTTAGGTGGGCTATAAACGGATTAACCGCAATCAGTTCTAAAGCATAGTTTTTAATATATAATTCTCTTGAATAATGATTTGAATTTAAAACTCTGACTAAGCTCGTTTTTTTTCTAAATACGTTATTAAAAAATGTTAGAAAAACTTAAATTCATAATATCATCGTAATTTTAATTTTTTAAACTAGTTAGTTTTGATTGTACATCTAATCGCACAACAGAAGGAAAAGTGAACTTAGCTGAAAATATAGCTAGACAATAACACTGTAATTGAATTTATGAAGATTAAAGTTAAAATAATATTTAGTTAATACAGGAAGCTAGCAGATGAGAAACAGAACCTAAATACCCTACTGTGAGATTTGAGGTTATAAATAACTGTTTTTGCTGATAATTACTGATGTTTGAATTCGATTTTTTTTTTTTTTACATTTTAAGAAAATTTTATACAAACGATTCAGAATTACTCCCGTATTTCTTAGCAATAACAGGAAATATTACCTAAAAACTCTGAAAAAAGACCTAGACACCGTTAAGGTCTCAATAACGCTATAAAATATTCAAAGTGACTTGTGACCTATTGATGGTAAAGTATGAGAAACATATTAATGTGACTCTTTTTAACTCATTTACGAAGCCAGATTTCATTAGCTGAGTTTAGATTACTGAATAAAAAGTTAAAAAGGGAGTTGAAATTGTTTCTCCTGTTATTGGAGCATACTTGCGTAAGCTTACGTAGCACAAACTTAAAAATCAGTTTTATTCAATTATTTTTAAACATTATTACGTTAACATTTTTAGAAATACTTTAAAAAAACAATTATTTATAATTATAACAGCGATTCAGTCTTACTAAACTGATAGCTTTTTCTGGGAGGGGGGAGAAACGGTTTTTTACACATATGTGATAGAAATTTGTTACACTAAATGTAACGTAAGCTTATTGCGGGGTTTTAGAAAATATAATAACTTCTTATTTCTTCCAGTGTTAAATATATTAGTTGAACTTCTAGACATCACTGACTCCAAGTCTGCTCGAAAGCAACTTTTTCTCTACTCCCCTTCGTTTCTCCCATTTCTAGTAACATCAGCGCTTGGAATTAACATCAGCAAGTAACGTCAGCACTTAGAATTAACATCAGCAAGTAACATCAGCGCTGAGAAGAGCCTAACGTTGTTTTTCCTGAGTTCTTCCTACATTATGATTACACTTGTATTATTTACGGATTTAATCATGTTTCCAAAAAGAATCCACAGTAACTGATAGATACTTCCTGCTGCTCATTATAAACTAAATACTTTTTTGCAAATGTTATTATCAAGCCTAAATTTGTCAGAATAAAGAAAAAGCGCTGAAAATACATTAAAGATGAAATACCTGTAATACCTGGTTAGTAGCCTAAAACTGAAGAAATCATTAGACATTATCTTAACGTCATTATTTCAAACCAATGAATAATTTCAACATATAATAATATCTAACAGGTTTTATATATAACTCTGTCTTCTAGTGTTTTGCTACAGTCATATAATAAAGCAATGCGATATGATAATATTCACAAGCAGAGAGAATACCTGATGAATAATGCTACTCTAATGCTACCTGATGCATACTCTGCTTGAGGATGCACAAACTCTTCAATTTCAGAGGTCCATACCATTCGTCCCAGATTCATATTACGTATCCCGAAAAGATTCGTTTCTCATACCGTTTGGTGCTGTTATGCAAGCGCCTGGTGGTTCAGACGTCTCATCGTGTAGTGCTTTTAGTACAGGAGCATAATGACTCACTCATTGCAAATAGCAGGCCCACAGTGACCAAGTGGTTAGGAACGGTAGTGGGTACTGTTAGTTCGACCGGAGTCGAATACCTGCAAACGGGATGCATGGAAGTTTTCATGGAGTTTCATTTTTTATTCCATATAATGCAGATAAAAGCCAGTTTTATTTATGAAGTCTGCCATGAAGGCCCTTAGGCAAATAGTTCTTGTGCACTTTGCTATATTTAACTAACTAACCAATCAACTTTACAATGAACAACCTGCTAACTCTGCATTTGTAAATCTACCGTCCTATTACCTTTATAGGCCGTTATTGGATGACAGCTTTTGGCGCGAATTGTTTTACCACGTATCCAACAACTCCGTCTATTGGGTTACGACTGCGTTTTCCACCCTGCACTACTACGCGATCCCGATTCGTCTTTGAATAACTTAAATCTTCTCAGAAGTTTGTACACGCTGAGGAGACTCACCACGCATATCTATTTTTCAATCATTTGAAGTCGTTATTTAGAAGAAGCTTCGTGTAATATAAATGGGGAATATTTTCGCCCCATTTTATTCAGTAGTTTACTAAACTCCTTAGACTAGTAATAAATTTCGGAAATGATGTCCCTGTTAAATTTTTTTATTCAGTAGTTCTATCCAGTGCTGTTTATGATTACCTTTCGGAAAAGATATGAGCAATTTATTCACTTTAAGAAAATTCTTCAATATTTTATTCGTTTCATGTAAATGCAATATTGTTCTTCAAATGATTATTTCTCTTTAATTCTTGCTTTACGTGTCATTTATATATGCTTTAAATTTTTTGTGAATGTACCAACGATAGAGTGGATACGACTGTTGATCATAGGTAATTCAACCGGGATCAGTCCCACCTAACGGTGTTGGCTGCATGGTTGTTTTTCCTATGTGTAACGTGTGAATACGAGCCACTTTCCCTTCGAAAGTCTTTCACGAAAGCATTCCTTTTTTAGACAGTGGGCTTTGTCATAAACTAATCCAATCAAATAGGCTTTACATATTGGCAAATCGTTTAACTTGTTCACATTTTTTCCTGGCAAATGGATTGTAATAAAAGAGATGCTTTTTCAAGTGAAGTCATTAATCGAACAAATAGCTAATTTAACACGCATGGTTAAAACATAGACGACTATTGCTAACGAAATTCAAGACGAAAGCATAATTCCTTTTATACGGATTACATATATTGTTATTTGGCAATTAAATTTTTACAAAATAACAAACCATCAAGTGTTTTAATGGGAATAAGATGATATTAATTTTTTCAAGAAAACTGCACTAAGGTCAATGCTTATATGTTCATTTCCTAGTTAACGCTTCTCGCATCTTTAGATTCCGAATTCTATTATATTCTAGGGGAAAGATAGGATCCTTTAGTTATTCAACCATGGAAATTGCATCGGAAGCACAATAAATATTTTCCTAGAGGGCATGGCTTGTATAAGTATTTTCATTATCCATAGAAAATCACTTATTGATGATTGCTTTAGGTTATACAGCAGTTTGATTGCGACTGCAAGATATTTTCTTCAGATAGACAGATACATTAGTCCCCTTTATTTCAAAAGAAAATAGTAGAATGCTTTTTTCTGGCTCAGAATTATAATTTTTACTGACAAAATGATTTATATTATAAGACTTTAAAAGGTACTGACTGAAAATGCATTGGCAGAGAGAAAAAAAGCTTCCTGTAAGAATCGTTTTCCCGTAGTAAAAGGTAAATGAGTTTATGTTTTGTGTAATAATATTCAGAACAGTAAACTAGTGCGCCAGCATATAAACGCTAGTTGAAAAAATATGTATGACCTCATAGCGACAGAATTTGTGTTTCTGCTTTCAAAAGGAAAATGGTCACAGAATGAGTTGCAGAAGATATGTTTCAAATCCTCTCAATGCATTCATTAACAGCAGAGTATACTACGTTAGAAGTCCTTTTTGTTACGCTCTTTGGCACTAAATAGAAATTTTATTTATTTTAGTGGAGTAACCCAAACAGCGAAGATCCTTTGTATATTTCATTTGTTCATTATGCTTATGATTTTCGTTCGTCTCCAAGAAATGGTAATATTAAATTAAAAACATTCATTAAATAAACATTCAGCAAGTAATAGAAGGACGTTTAAATATTATATTTTATAAGTCAGATGATTACGTAAAAAAACCCCACCTTTTCAATTAAATACAAGAGTGTGATTTAAATATGTTAGTCTCCTGGTGTAATCATTCATTTGTTGTTTTCTACTCGGTAAATATAAATGATTTATTTATTTTTCTAAACGACTTCAGTTTAAGTTGAAATTTTCCTGTCTTTCCTTTTGCCTACAACGTCATTTTCAGAACAATGGAGGCGTGTATAAATGAAGCAGTGTATAAAATTATATAAGAAGAAGACCCCAGTTAATGACGAGGTAGCCATCTAGAAGTGTCTTGAACCAGTTCACCCTTACTAACGGACCGTGAACAGTTTGTTATACTTTCTAAGAATTAATCAGTTGGGGTAACTAAAAAGCGCGAAACGTAAGCCAAACTTAGTCTTGAAATGTTCTTGTTTGATTTAAGTTAATTGCTGCAAAATTCAGTTAGACAAAAGTTAGTAACTTCTCTACGCTGAGACCTGAGATTGTAACTATTATGTAATATGTTAAGTCGTTTTGGTGTTCAGTTAACCTCCAGTATGCAGAGGTATTGCTCTGTTAAGCACTTAAAACGGAAGTGTGCTTATAATAATTAATTTAATTGTGTGTTAAGCTTTCGGCACTATTTTGTTTGAAGCAATAACTCACAGGAAAACCGATAGTATGTTGAGAGAGACACCACAAAATACGAATAACATGCTATAAGGTATTTCTCCCAACTTCTTAGCATACCTTCGCGATGTAATGGTCAGCACACTCGGCGCCTATTCGAGAGGTCTAGGTTCGAGTCCCGTCTAAGGCATTGCTCATTTTTCATCTCTCCTGCTTAAAAAAATGACTCTATGGTGGCGCCCGAAATAAAAAAGGTGGTGATGATGATTCTGCATCACCAGAATTTGGCAAATGGGTTCCCTATCCCTAGTAGACTTTTAAAAGGGGGAGTATGTAAGGTATTTCTCGCGCCTTCTTAGCATGACTTCTTGGTGTAATGGTGAGCACACTCGGAGCGTATTCGAGAGGTCCAAGTTCGAGTCCTGGCGAGGGCATTGCTCATTTTTCATGACTCCTGCTTCAAAGCAATACTAATGTCTCTACAATGCATTATAAATAAGTATGCAAGACAAGGATGAAAAATATCAGTTAGTGGAGGATTAAATCAAGGTAAGAATATTTAGACAAATGTTTGTTACGAGCATTCTGAACCATCAGTTGCCAAGTCAAAAAAAGATGATGATATTCGTACTGAATGCAATTCATTTTGGATAAACTATGATGTAACACCCATTTTTTGAGTGAATACATTCACTCCTCGTTTTTTTATATGTGAATGAGATATATTTGGAGATTATACTTATATCGTGCGTATGGCTACTGCAAAAGCGTTAAATCTAGCGTCCATATTTCTAAGAGTAGGTGTTCGCTTTACCGAACCGAGCTGCATTGACTACGAGTGTCGTTATCGTTTTTAGCCCATTTTCTTTCTTATTTTGTAACATATTTGAGAGATGATTCGGTATAAAGAATGTGGCATTTAGTTGAAATGCGTTTATTTGACTATGCATTTGCTGAGGATAACAACAGATACTAAGAAACACAAAGAGCTCAAAGATACTATCAAGATGTTTGATAGTAGAATGATTATATATTCAGTCAGTTTGATATTCTGATAAATATAAAGGCAAATAAAATAATAAATAGGTAATATCAGAGCATCAACTAAGATTTCCTTTCGTTCGGTATATAAGAACATTCAAACGATCCATTTGTCTCTTACAGCTTTATCCGCTTTCGAACGCTCCTTTAGAAAACTAAAATTGTTTCTTCAGCTAAATTGATCGGAAAGAAAGAACTTCGCATTTATTTACCTGCTTTGTTCCCCTTTAACTGGAGAATACAAAGCGATTCTAGAATCTTAGGTAAATCGTCCTAACGAAAAATCGCTTTAAATAAGCAATTTGCGCAGAAAAAGTTATTTTTTTTCTTCATTTATCTGAACTTTTTTGCCATTTTACACAAGATAGCATTGATTTTTAAAGACATTTCAATTATTTTTTCAAATCTTGTAGTAAATTTCGAAATTTAACAATCCACTTACATGCTTAAAATTAGTAATCTTTAAATATATTCAACTTATTTCACATTTCAGTTAGTTAAAGGACCACTTCAAGGTGGAAAATCTATGAAAATAAGAAACAGAGTTTCAGTGGCTTGTTTACTCACTTTATTTATTAGTTAGAAGAGAATTTTATCAGTAATATAAATAACAAATTGAGAAGGTAATATGTTAGATCAAAAGAAATTTCTCACATTCATATCAATGTCCTGTCGTAAAAAAAATTAACCTTTTTCAGATGCCTGGTTTCATTATGATGATTTTTCAGTTCAATTCTGGAAAAATAAAGCTAGAAACAATTTCATGTACGCCAGTTTTATATTTACCTTTAATAGCATGTACGTGCACTCACATACTACAATGACTGTTTTCGATAGTCTTAGTAAACTAGAATAACGGGAGCAAAGGGAGAGTATTCCTCTCTCTTTGCTACTGTTTAAGAGTAAATAAAAGAGCTCCTAGGAGAAATGAATTAGTTAACTCCTTCTTCAAAGCCGAAAAATGAGGCTTTAAACAATTTTGTCAAATTAATTAGCAAATAAAAATGAAATTTAATGAAATATAAGGAAAAGTCGTGATTTGAATTTAGACAGAAATTCCGAAGTTTCTACAATATGTTTTTAAAAATACAAATACAAAGACGCTTTACGTCTATAGCATTAAAATACAAGTCTTAAATATAAAACACGAAGGAAATGAAAAGTAAAATTTATTAACAGTTTAAATAACAGAAATTTAGGAAAAGCTAAAAAAATATTAAAGCCTAGAATCTGCTTTCCTCGCGGAAAGGGTTAGTTTTTAAGGCGGGAAAGATATAGTTGGTTAATTTTACAATCCTTCTTCCCCCAAAAAACTTTAATGAAAAACCGTACCTTATAAAAAACCTAAAAGTTATTTGCGTTTGATTAAAACATTTACAAAATTATAATTACGTTGTTCTTTTAAAGAAGCATACAACAGCAAAACGAGAACCTTTAGAAACGAGAAAAACTCTGTGACGAGAAATCATTCATGTTTTCTACTATTCAATTAACATAAACGTTTAAATAACGCTATGTACAACTTTGCAGAACCATTTTACCTCATTAAACAATTGCCTAATGAAGGAATAATTGCGTCATCAAATTCCTGAAACTCAGTTTCGCAGCCATTAACTTTGAGTTGCCCAGAAATGCTTCGTAAGGCTCCTTAATCCTTTCAGCTCTCAGCCTAGCTACTAGACAGAAATATCTTTACCGCGTAACATCCTCAAGGCTAAATGTTCGAAGCACATGCGGCAGATTAGTTACCAGAATAAGTCCACCCTACCAACGGACATCATTAGTTGCGCGATCCCAGAAGGCTAAAAGGACAACACGGGTGAAACGAAGCGAAAGATGTCAAAGGAAAAAGCAGTAAAGCTAATGCCTGGGAGCTACTTCAAATAAGGGCTGGACACTACGGCTGTCATTCACATGGGATGAGCGCAGGAGATTCACGCGAACAAAGCGGCTTCACTGCATCAAATGTGGTATATCGGGGTCATTATAAGAGGCTATCCTGGAGGCGATATTAACGTAAGATAAATTTGGTTGCAAGAACGTATATGAGTTTTATCCCTTTTTATCGCATTCTCTTTTTAAAACAGTAATAATTTTATTGAAATCTATGCTTTTAGAAGAAAAGCTTAAAAGAACAAGAAGTTTCAGGGGTCCTAAAATAAATATAACTGAAATTAATGAGAGTCGTATTAACAAAGACATTACATTAGTGATCGCCTTCAGAAACGCTGGAGATAAAAACCAAGAGAAAATAATCTAGTTATTTCTAAGCAATACGTAAGAAGAGAGATAGGACTATTTGAGACTCTTAATGCTTACTTATGGCTTGAGACAGTTTAACAGCGATATTTGAGCTTTAGCTTCTACTCTTACTATTGAAATTTATGTACTCGTGTTTCCGTAAGTTATAAATTAAATCCATTTCCTTTTAGATATGAATGTGAATGAAAGCTTAAATATAAAAAACAATTTTTAATTTGTGCTATAATATAAAACCATAGCACATCATTTAAGATTTTCAAGGGGGAGATAAAATTTCACGAATTTAAATTTGTTCACAATCCCTAAGTTAAGTGAAATTGTGGAGCATCAGTAATTGGCTAAAGCAGTTCTGAATGACTTAGAGCAGACACGACTCGCAGTCGACTTGCTACTGAGTCGTGCTTGAAAATCCAAACCGTAAAATCGAAAGTGGAAGCTTATGTTGCTTAATGCGGTAATTCGACTCTCCACTGCGCTCGTTATAACGGCACTGCTCGGCATAACTCTGGTACTGAGCAAACATTACAAATCCTTACAATTTCTGACTATCAGTATTTGGTGAAAGGTAAGCATCTGTTTGAGAAAAATTAATTATTTTTAAGCATTTGCTAATTAAGGCTTTGCACATACAAGTATGATGCTTTAAGGAAGCATCAAAGTAATTCATTAAAACAATACAAAGCATCAGGTAATTTTTATAAATTACAATGAAAGCTCGATTACGAATTTAATTCGTTCCTTATAGTCACTAATCAATACAATTTTACCAACAGGAATTAATGTAAAATGGCTCATTTCGTTCTGGGACCACATATGATTGTAAAACGCAGCTAGTTGTTTTACAATAGTACATTCCGCCAAATTCATAACCCAGAACTGATGGAAATAATTAAATCTAAGACAAAAGAATATAAATATAATATAAAACTGATAAATTATATAAAAATGTAACATAATTTTACCGTAAATGTACGAAAGTGAGTGAACGACATAAGTGCAAAAGGAAGAGGAAGATGTTATTGTTTGGATGCCAAGCTCCCTTCCTTAGGAAAAAAAAATCTGAAAGAATTCATCTTTTAATGTCGCACCAGAGGGTTTCCTAAGGTTTTTTTATGCTCTCGCTAATCTCGCAGTTTCACTACTTGGACTCACTGCTGCTAATATAATATATTTTGTCTTTTTAACTGTATTATTAAACATCGCTTTCGTCATAGTTAAGCCACATAATATTCAAAAATGAAATCACAAAAATTTTAACAGCAGCATAATTTGGTATATATATATATCAGGATGTTATACCCTGATATATATATATATATATTTCTTAACCCTATCAGTCTCAATGGGTTATATATAAGTCCCAGCAGATGTTTAAAGATGCTAGAGGGAATTACACGCATGTGAGAGAAATCTGAAAATCTTCTCTGAAAATTGTAGCGCATATCTTTTTATAGAGGATTAGTGCATTTCTTTATTATAAGGCGAGCATGTGCTACTTTTTTACGTTTAAACAAATAAATTGGGACTGAAAGGGTTAAGGTAGATAACTCTATATATGCTGATATAAGCTTTGTGTTACAGACAAAATATGAAAACGATTTTGAAAAGAAAGTTTGAAAATATGTCGCAAACGTTTAATGTTTTTTGTTGTTTGCTTGATGTAAAGGAAACTGGAACCTCATCGTTCTGTCCGAAATGCTTTACATATCCTACAGTGGCAATCGCTGTGCTTTTCTTGATTCTTTCCTTTTTATTTTAACATTGTAAGTTATTTTAAAAAGCATTATAAATAAGAGATAATCTTGCTTTATCTGTACAAAGTATTTAGTTACTGGATCATGTTATATTACGTCGTTTACAAAAATATATATGAGTGTATATTTGAATGTAAGGCAATACATTTACAACTACTTGTTACTATAAATAAAGACGTATTGAGCCTCTGTGATAAACAAAAAATGAAGCCAGAACGATGTTTACCTATTTAAGAGCTTAAAATCATGTTCTAAACTCAGTTTTAATTTTTGATGAATTATTACTTATGCTTCACAAGTTATAAAAGAAAGAAATATAACCGAATAATAAGAATAAAAACGACTGAAGATTTGAAAGATTAGGCTAAAAATACTAGCTTGTTTTAAAAAGGGTATAAAATAAAACTATGTATTTTCGAGTATCCTTCAATTTACTCATCCCGCTGCAGCTGAATCATTGAAGGTGAAATATATTGAATGGCTCTGCACACCACAGAAGCAGGCGCCAGAAACGGTTTTCCATCGACGAAGACGGGGGGAGAAGCTTCAATTTCCTCGCTCTAGACAGTGTGAAATAGCTAGTAAAACTTCTTCTGAAACAGTTTAGGTGATCGCAGAAACTGGCGCCAAAATTCTTTTGTTCATGGAAATGATTGCCGCCAAGTGTTCTCGGTGACATTTCTTTAAAGTTAACTGAAGACAGTTTCAAGCGGCATCAGAAATTCGAAGATTGCTTTTGAACACTCAAACATTTCATGTCACGCATGTTTTCTTCCCCTTTTTTATACGTCAAAATCTTAAATGAAAGGAAGTTAAAAAAATGTACATAGAAAAGAGGTTTCGAGATACAATAAAGATGCTTTCACAATTGAACAGTCATCAAGCTTCCAGTCGCAAGTTACAAGACTCTTCCAAAATCTCAATTTGAACTGTCAATCAACTACAAACAAAAGTAATCCCAAAGATTGCAAAAGAAACATTTTTGTTGGTGAATATGAAAGAAAGAACAAGCTTGAATATGATGGTCCATTAGATGGCAAGTTAATAACATGTATTAACTTATAAAAACAAATTTTCGAGCTGCTCTACCACATATTTTTAAAGGTCACCTATAAGGAAATTTTCAATATTTTGTTACAAAAGAATTTAATCTGACTTTTGTTGCCATTAGCCAAATTGAAATCGGAAACAAATGTTACAATTTTTCTAGTTAACGATTTCAGGATTTCAATCGTAAGACATTTTTACTATTAATGGTATGTAAGTCAGCTAAAGACATCTACTTGAATATTTTTAACTTTTTGCAAATGTCAGTCAAATCTTTTAGTTCTATTTCGTTCCAGAAGCTTTTTAGTTAAGTACGTGCGAGAACATTCAAGATACTATAATCACATTCAGTTTCAAGCAGAAATATTCCGCTAACACGAGATAGTTTTACATATTTCTTTCTTGTTTATAATTTCTTTGGCTACAAATGTGCACGCGATAGGTATATGCCTAAAGGGGGGAGGGGGCTCTTAGGAAGGACTTTCAAACGCAGCTTATTTCGTATTTACATCGCACTGCAGAAAACCAGCAAAACTCGGTGAACGAGATTTTAGTGTTTAGCGGTCCTATCAACTCTAATACTAGCCAATCAGTTGTAATAAATAATAAAAGCAAATTTCTTCACAGAAATTATCCACAAAATACATATTTTGAGAGTTAAACTGGTATTTATTCTTCATCCCAGTTATCTTTTTAGCTATGTTATATTTAACTAATTATATAAACTAACAATTTCGCTATGTACAGTTTATGTACAGACTTCAAGAAAAATATGATACCTCTCATTTCGAACACTAAAAGCACTGAAGCAGGTCCATTGACAACGAATGCTAACATTTTTATACACCACTAATTTTTATGCTTTATTTTGTAGAGACATTAGGATTTTTTTTTTCGGAGCCGGAGAGATGAAAAATTAGCAACCGCCTTCGCCGGGAATCGAACCACGGACCTCTGGATTACCCGCCCAGCGTGCAGAATGTCTACACCACGAAGGCACGCTAGGAAAGAGGGAGAAATATCTTATATACTCCCCTTTTTAAAGGGCGACGGGGTTTTTTTTAGGGGACCCAATCGCCAAATCCTGGGTGTGGAGAATCATCATCCACAACCCTTTTAGTTCGGGCGCCACTGTAGAGACATTAGGATTTTTTTTCCGAGGCCAGGGAGCTGAAAAATTAGCAACCGCCTTCGCCGGGATTTGAACCACGGACCTCTGGAATACCGGCACAGCGTGCAGAACCACTACACCACGAAGGCACGCTAGGAAGGTGGAAGAAATGCCTTATAATTTTCATGGAGAAAAAATTGTATAAATTATTCATTCTGGATATTTTAAAACCTTTGGAATCATATATGTCTTCGTATGATTAAATTTTAAGAAAGCTTACTTCAATTCTTTTATTTCACATCAAATACACTTCCGATAGATGTCAAATCTGAATAGGTTTAAAAAGCGATAAATTTTGAAATAAATGCATATTGTAAAAGAATTAAACCACACACAGAATATTTTGGTGATAAAACATACTGTTTTGGTGAAAAATTCATAATAATATTCTATGTTATGCAATTTCATTAATTGCTTATGCTAGACTGATGATTTCTTTCTTAATGAAGAAGAAACCGTACATAATAAATCAGATTTCATAAACATTTATTCTTATTTTAACACAATTACGTTTTATTCTGGAATCATTTTTATGCCTTTAACTCTGTCTACCTCTTTTATATATGTTGCGTCTGTCTGTCTACCTCTTTTATATACGTTATGATTTATTTCTGCACTCATTAAAAATCTATTAAATAGTTTGCATCGATATTATCAATTAAAGAGGTGTTATTAGGACAAACACTTGACTGTGTTTCTAAAGATAAAGATTGCATTAATTTATACAAATGATAAATGTTATATCTGGTTATAATAAAGCGATATGTGATACTAAAAATTAAGTACTTATTAGGAGTACATACTGTAAGCATTATCAGCTGCACAGCGGAAGATTTTAGACATCATTTTAATGGTGTATTTAATTGCGGCAAAGCACACTAGGGCTATCTGCCTAAGGGGGGATGCCTTCGTGGAGGACTTTCTAAGGGAAACTGGCTCGTATACACAGACATCATTTTAAAACAAAGCTTACGGCGCTACAGAAGCTTAAACAAAAGCTGCTAATATGCACCTTTTTCTAGAAATATTTACGTAATTTATAGCGGAAAGCCGCAAAATGTGCAGTCCACCCAATCTCTTCGCTCAAGAATTCGAATGAAGGACGAAATTACTAGCGTGAAAATATTTTATCTCTTCTGCATATGAAAACAGTCTGTCAAATATTAGATTTTCAGGAAATATGAATAGATGGAAACGTACTTATGGAAACGTACTGAATAGATGGATAATTAAAGGCCTGAATGCAATTCCTCGAATAGCCAAATTACTACTTTTTGCTTCCAGCATATAACAATAAAATTTTCGCAATAGGAATTTCTAACGTTAAAAAAATAACAAATGCATTTGGGTGCGAAAGAAAATTTAGTGTGAGGTTTAATAATTTAAGTCACTCTCCCCGCAAACACTAACTTGGTGGTAGAACATAATGCAATTTCAATATTTCTTTACTTTTCTGAGTGTAAACGAAAAGTTATAAATTACTTTTTAGAGGACACATTCCTAGCACTTCAAATCAACAACACGAACTTCGGAGTAAGCCGAAAAACACTCCTTTGTATGCATTTAATTAGGTAAGTATACGGAGTCCAATAGCTTTCAAACTCCAACCAGAAAATATTGCTTTCCTTTGAAATAAAATTCTGAGGCAAAGAATTTGTCGTGAAGGTAAAAAAAAAAAAAAAAAAAAAAAAAAAAATCCAATTTACGAAAATTGCATTTAGGAAAGGATATCATGAATTGTAAGTAGCGTAAAATGATTGTCTGAAGCTGCAAGAGCTGTGAGCTCTTGTGAAAATAAATCTAAATGCCAATACCTTACCTGGAAAAAGCAAAATAAAAAAGAGAGAGAAACAGGAATTTGCATTTGATTTTCTGCATTTACAAAAGAAATGAATTTGCTGATTTGTTATTTCAGAGCCAAAAAAATATTTTTTTTTTCCCAAACAAATATTTAATAGTAATGTAGTCCGTAAACGGTGTTTTTAATGATAAAAGTTGAACCATAATTTTGGCAAATATGTATTTTTTTAACTTCCCTTCTTTCTGATGGCCTACTCGGAGATTTCTTTCAGTTAAATGTTGATATTTTAAAGACTGAGAACGGTCAATGAAGGAAAAATACAGGCGAAAAGAAAAACATGTTAAAATCTTTTAATTTCGTCTCATAATCGTGAGATTATACACACATTGAAATTTAGCATGCATTTTAATAATTTTTCTGAGCCGTTGCGACTGAAAATGAATAAAGATTTCTTGTTTTATGCATATATTTCTCAGTTTGCTAATATTTTCCAATAACAGCTAAATTACAGAATTTCTCCTATATTTTATATAATAAAACACAATATTTAAATTCAGCAAGTTTATAAAGTATATAAACTGCATATTTACTAACAAGAGTTTCAACTATCTATTGCTGGTTTGCAATGTACAGTTGCTGCCAATATCTACCAGTTAGTTTCAGCACGTGTAAATCAATATTAGTATTAACCAACATTTCTACCAGCGTTAGTAAATATACAGTACAGGATGCAATTATTTTAAGATGTATCGGTTTTATACTAAGTAGTAAGCAAAAGGAAGTGAACACTTTTTTAAATATATTTAAACAAATCAAGGTTCTTTGCAACTTTCATCATTTATCTTTTCGTTTCAAGGTACCTCCTAGGAAATTTTCTCTCTTTTTGACCTGCTACTTTACTATTGTGTTTTATAATATATAAATATAAAAATATTACATCACCTGCCCCTTTTGTTCAGATTTCATTAATGACCTATCGCAGATATAGGACGTGATATCATAAGCATCATCATAACTCCACTATCCTTTTTGATTGGTTTTTAAATTATCTTTTTGAGGATGCGATAATTAATTTCCAGTTTACCTTCTCAGTAAGATTCAATGGAATTACTGTATTTAGTTAAACATTTACTTTTTTGTGGCTGTTAATATTCTTTCTTAAGGCTAGAGGTAAGCTTCCTGGAGCATTTTTCTTTTGTTGAATATCTGGTTTATATTCCACAAGTTTAATTCTTTCTCTATTCACGTTTCTAAGGTTCTTGATGGATATAATATATGTTATAGTTAAAAAAGGCTAACTGCTTGTACGAAACCAAGGGTGTGGGTCCTGTTCTCGCTCAACGGTTTGCTGTGTCTTCTTTCAACTATGCAGTAAAATAAACATGTCAAACACCACACTTCTATTGCGTTCACCACTGTAACAACAACGTTTTTATAATGTTGAAATAAGCTTCAACGAAACTGCAGTCAGCAACAAAACGTTTCTTATTTACTCTAATTTTACTTACAACTTACAAGTAGAATAAAGCTAAGGTTTTAATTACAAGTTACGAGAAGAAATATAGACGAGTATTTTAACACAGCATACTTAATTTTGCTAGGAAGTCTGCTATTTTAAAATTATGAGTCAATAATATCGGTTGAAAGAAAAACCCCAACACCAAGAAAAAACGAATGTAGAGTAATGCAATTTGGACAATGTATTTGTCTATGTAACACATTTAATACATGTAATTTTCAAGATCAAAGTTTAATGCAAGCACGAGAAGGCCATTTCAGGTTTAAAATGCCGGTGCATTAATAATTTCCAGGATTTTGATTGCAGTCATGCAAATGTGTATGTATTGTGTTGTTTAAGAGCCATGTATCAGTTTGTGGGATGGATTACCATGCCTGTTGTACTTGGTTGGTAAATTAAAAGGACGGTTAATGCTGATTGTGGGTGACGCTGGATTTATAGTCCAATTATGCCCCATATGTGATGGTTGGGTAAAAGATTTCTATCAGGCCAAGGCAACATATCAACACTCTGTACAGCATGTGTTACAACTGTATGAGGGCGAGCGTTTATCCTGTTGAATTACACTCCCTTGAGTGGTGTTTATGAATGGAAGCAGAACAGGTTGAAACAGCAGACTGGCGTGAACATTTGCAGTCACTGTGAGTAGGTTTGACACGAGAGTGCTCGTGAGGTCATAGGAAATTGCTCCGAACTAACTGCAGGCGTAGGTTCAGCGTGTATGGGCCGCAGGAGAGTTCACCTACCCTCATTCTAACCAATGCATTTCTAACCAGACGTTACAAAATATGTCTTCTGAATCCATTTTATAATTCGTTTTTATAAGAATAAAGGTTAAATTACGTAAAACAAATACCATACGTAATTCAACAAGGCTTATGAAAAATATTTATATAATTGATGATATATTAATAGCATTTTAAATATATATTTCTCATAACGTCTTTTCACTTTCAGCATTATAATGTAATCCCCATTTAAAAATGTAAATGTTAGGCTTTAATCTCAGAGAGTTTTCGTCGACAGCGATTGAGTTATTATACCCTAGGCCAACCACAAGAGATCATCAACAAGACGTGCTTTCACACTGTTTTCCTAAGTGGAATGGAATGTGTCTCTCTCATGCATGAAGATTGCACAATTGCAAAAGCTTCGCTGAAATCTAAATATGTGTAATTACTTGAACTTTTACTGTCGACGAGCTTTTACAGTAGAACTTCCTCACTCGGTAGCATGATCTCTGCCACGTAGAAACTTAAGCTGGTAGGCAGTTATCTTCTACTTCTTCATTAAAGGAAAATAGTGAGTGCAAAAGCTTTCGTAATCCTTAAAGGCTGTAAACATTCTCAGTGTCCCGAGATGGGTTCTGAATGAACAGTCTATGCGTGTGGAATTACATAGATAAGATTTGCTGACGCCTCGTAAGTGGCATATGGAGCAGTCATCTGTTTGAAATCTATTAATTATTAGGGTAATTCATTAGTGAATCTCGTGAGGCTTCAACAAACTTAATACAAACCCATTTCAGAACACTTCAAACCCTAGCAGTTATTAATAAACTGCATTTTTCATCTCAGAATAATTACACGTGAATGTGTGTGGAAATAGCACAAGAAACATCTGTACTTAATTCACAATCTCATACTTATTCACATCAATTAGTACTTTACAAAGATCTCACAATTAAAGCTCTAGTGAAAAGAATACCTTCCTTAACAGCTTCAATGAAGAGTGAAATAAATGTGACTGGAGACAGACGAGCGAGGAAGGCAAAACTAGGGAGCTAAGCTATAAGGTGGCACAAATAAAAAAAAAAAAAGCGCGTCGGCTAAGCTTCATTTTTACAAAGCATCATGCAAAGATCTCGTCCATCTCTGTCTAGGAAAAAAAAAATATGACGAGTCCCAAACGTGTCAAAATGTTTTGCTGTGTGATGCTAGGGGCAGAGAAGCCTTCATTATGGTTTTTGAGGCAAGATCATTAGTCCCTTAAGTGAGGGACAGGAAACTGGCTACAAAAGAAAAAGTCACCTTTTGTTTTGAGTTTGACATTTTGACTTATTTTTTAATGCTAACTTTTTTACCTTCTAGAACGCCACTCAGCGGACCTTTAACACAAGATGACGGATAAAAAGCGAAAAAAGAACTGCAACAAATAAATAACGTAACTTGCAGAAGAAAAGTAGCATACACTGCAAAGGGAAGCCGACCTACGAAGATAACTTTGCAAATTGTTGCTTTATTTGAATCGTGTCTAAGACAGACTACATGTGGCATTTAGAAATATATTCGTGATCATGTAAAGTGGTTCCAAGGGAAGGACAATACTCTGCTTTGCGAACGTTCACCATACGAAGCTTTGAATAACGAAACATTTTTATATTTACAAAAGAAATTGAAAGATTTTCACTTTTAGGAATTTCTTTGAAAATGTGGATTAAATCTTTCGGTGAAAATATTAGTATGGTGATGATTTAATCATAATGATAGGTAATATATAGCCAAGCTGAAAAACACCATGAAAGGACTCAGAACTCTTGATATCTCCCCCAGAGCTAGAAACTGTTTATTGTCTTATTGTCTTACTATGTGCTCACTGAGTGCTTTATTGTCTTACTATGTGGCTCACCAGCGGCCGAGCGGTAAAGTCGCTGAACACTGGTAGTTCGGTCCGAGGTTCGAATCCCGCGAACGGGCTGGCTGCATGGGTGTTTTCGTGGTTTTCCCCATGTGTAACGTGTATACGAGCCAGTTTCCCTTAGAAAGTCCTCCACGAAGGCATCCCTTCCCTTAGGCAGATAGCCCTCGAGGCTTTGCCATAATCACACACACACACGCTTGTCTTACTATGTAGTCATCTTAATATTACTTCTGTAGTTAGTATCTACTAATATATAGATATACTTATTTCCAATATGCAGGGACAGCAGACTTGGGTATAATTCATTTACAATGTAATTGATTACTTTGTAAATGAAAGGTAAATATCAATTATAATTCGGGTAATTGAAATGTAAGTGTAGTTACAATGTACTAAGTGTACTATAAGGTATTTTCTCCTTCCTTTCCACATGCTTTCGTGGTGTAATTGGAAGCATACTCGACGCGTATTCGAGAGGTCCACGGTTCGAATCTCGGCGAGAGGAGTGCACATTTTTAAAGTCTTCTGCTTACTCAACAAATGGCGCTCGAAATGTAAGGTGGTGGATGATAATTCGTCACCACCAGAACTTGGCGACTAGGTACCGTAATCCCCAGTCGTCTTTTAAAATGAGAAGTATATGGTCGATTTGGAAAGAGGATCGGTTTCCAATAGAAGTATATAAGGTATTTTCCCCTTCCTCTCCGCATGCCTTCGTAGTATAACTGGAAGCATACTCGGCGCGTATTCGAGAGGTCCAGGATTAGAGTCCAGGTGAGGGCACTGCATATTTTTCAAGTCTTTTTTCAAGTTACATTTACAGCATAATTGTAAATGCAGTTAATTCAATTACAATGCAACTGTAATTGCACGATTTGTAATTACAACTACAATAAAATTATAGCTGCAGTTACTGTATGTGCCTTAAATGGAATTATATGTAATCACAATTAAATGTATTAGTACTCGCGGTTTATTATACCTTGAGGAAGGAGCATTATTTTTGCATGTGATATCAAATATTGTCCTAGGGGAAAAAACGTATATACGATGATGCCTCAAATACTGAAGGAAGAGATTAACGGAACTAATCTAAAAGCAGCTTTCGGCAAGTGCTGCCAGTGCGCGAAATATAAGATCTTAATTGAATTTTTATGTGCTTTTGCGTATAGCAGTTTCTCAAAATATTTTCATGCAGCAAAGCATAAGATATTTAATTTACTTTTAAAATTTAAGCTATTCTTTATTGACTGAAAACAATGGGTTATTCGTTGTAGTTACCTTATAGTTAAAACGGTAATTACTGCAACTATAATTTAGCAATTGCTTTTATAACAAATGGTATTTAGAATTGCAATATAACTGCGAAAGAATTAAATTTATGGCTTAGCAATAATCACATTGCTTTTTGAATATTGGTATATCGATTCGGGTTTGAGTTCCGGCGAAGAGTCTAGATGTTTGGTTATCTTCGTGATTTTCCTTTCGTGAATATGAACCGGTTTCCCTTTGAGAGTCCTCAACGAAGGCATCCTTATCCTTAGATGCTTTCCGCGGTAAATTAAACCACAATCAACTCATAATTTTGCTTAACAAATTTATTTTTGCTTAACATATTTAGTTTTGCTCAACGTATTTATTTTTATCCGAAATATTTCTTGCATGAGCAGTTCGCTTGTAGCAAACTTACGCGCTTTTGTATTTTGTATTTAATAAATGTCTAAGTCAAAGTTAATATTATTACTACAAGCTGCAGTTCACACCTTAATTAAGCAGAATGGTCTCAGATAGAGAATAATGCTATTTTTTGTCGAGAACTGTCATCTTCAGAATTTCTCCTTAATAATATTATGCTTCTTTACCTGAAGCTATGGAAAACAGTAGTTTGGGCAAGCGCATCCACTTGTAAAAAAAGTAATTCTGTATAACTATTTATTGAAAATATGTGCTGTATTAAATAATAAACTAATTCGCAATCAATCCTATTACTGAAATTTTTAGTAAACATAGTAATTAAGCTGGATGATTATGAATCAGAATCATATATCTACCAATTAAAACGAACAGCTAGATAAGATTTCGAAATTTTTTTTAGTCCTGTTACGGATGTCCTTACTGAGACAGGACTAAATGAAGCTTCCCTGATTTCTTTCCTGTGTGATATAAAATAGAAGACTAGTACCCTTAAACAATTCTCACAAAGGCATCCCTTTCCACAGGTGTGCAGTCTCTGTTTGTTTTCCGCTAATCGAATAACTCAAATCCACAGATAAGTCAGTGAACATCAACACACGTATTTGTTTAACAGAGTTATGCGTTTACATGAAACAGCCGAAATTAATTCCTGGAAATACATTCCTCTCTATATTTCTTTTATATAGTTACTGAAAATATATGCAATATTTAACAAATGATTAGTTTAAAATTTATGTTACTGTTACAAGATTATGTACATGTTTACTGTACATGCAGAAGTTAAGCAGAATGATCCAGGATGAAAAATACAAATATTTTTTTTTTTCATTATTCCGTTGTATTTAACAACTCGTTATCCAAAACCATTTCTGACCACTGCCATTTATCGCAGTTTTCAGTTATGATCAGGTCTCCTTAACCTATGTAATTGAAATTATTGGAGCAGTTATATTCCTAATTACGTCAGGTTATTATTTAAACTACCCAGCTGTGTATAGTTTCAGTCTTTATTGCAACTTCTCCTTTCCGTTTCCTCACTATATTGCAAATAGGTTTAGCTAGCATTTAAGCTAAGGTTGTTGAATTATAAGAGAGAATGTGTGCATGCTACGTTTAGTTCCTGCCAGCTCCAGCAAATTGTAATTATTCGGCTTTGCGTTATATCGCAGCCGAGAACTAAATTAGATACGCCGGTTAGAATTTCTGAGCCAGCTTAGATTAAAATTCGGTTGTATAGTCTTTTAATAATATTCATCGTTTTAAATTGAAATTGACTCTTTTTGTTACGTTAAATCACCACGAGGCTATGGTTGATTATGCTATCGCAAGAACGTGTACTGATGTTCTAAGTTTTATTTAAATAAATAAAAAAAATATTTAAAACTTTGTCTGACTTTGTGGTCACTTTCAGACATAGCGACAGTTCTCAACTTGTCTTGTTAAGAGGTTTGGACTCATTAACTTCTACCATATAAAGGAAAACCCCATAACATAATTATAATTTTTCTGCTACAGTTACAATTAAAGTTGCATTGTAATTGTAATTAAATTATATAATTACTTTGCAATTGCAAGTAAATTCCAAAGTTGCAAAGTAGTCGTAATTAAATTACACGATTACTTCGTAATTGTAACTGCAACGTAATTTACATTGCAATTGTTATTAGATAGTTACAATGCAATTATAATTACAAATTAACTGCACTTACATGTTTCAATTACAATTTAATTTTTCCCAACTTTGACAGATAGCTTAATTAAATGTCTTCATATTAATTTCGTGGCCCAACCATGATAGTGAATAGTGACTCTAACTACAGTAACGAAGGGCCGGAGTTCGAATCCAGGAGAAGGCATGGATGATTGTAAATGTAGAGTTTCTATGCGGTATGGGGGCCCTCTAAATATGGTGCTCAAGGCTCTTGCCAGACGAAGTATTGCACTTCTTGCCACGATGAATTTTGTGTGCTTTTTCTGATGCTAATTTAGACAAGTGAGATCGCAACAACAATATATTACATTTCTTAGCATTGCCTTTCCGCGTCGTTTGAATCTATTATTACTTCCTCAAAGTACAGGGCAGATAAATATAAAAACTAGCTATCGATACCATGTGAACAATTTTTTGATCAGTCAGTTTCAAATACCGCTTTAAGCATAAAATAAAGCTTCCGAAGTTAATAGTATTTTCACTATCCGCGTGTCAGTGGATAGTGAAATTTACTGTTATGAATCAACTTATCTGGCTTGATTGGTTAACGGATTATTGAAAAGCAAGCTTTGTATAGGGAAAAAGATGCCTTTTGAGCAAAACCAGTTCATAATTATTCCCATTTCCAAGAGAAAACGGTTCACATTTATTTTGCACACGGCAAAATCACAAAAATAACATACAGCCAGCATATTTACTCGAAACCGTAATTGGGACGAACTATAAGAGTTCAGTGTCTCACGCGGCCATTGGGGAGCTCTTGAGTTTCCTGGAATTATCAGTCTGCAGTTTTCAGTAAAAGCAGCAGTTGCAGACATTTGCTACATAAAGAAGTGACATCGATGTTTTTAATGATAAGCTGTACTCTTAATCTTCCCTTCTGTTTGGGAAGGGACATAAACTGTTAAGCGCAAACGCGATGAAAATAGTTTCTCTCTGTCAATGGTTCTATTTTAGTCAGGTTGGACTGTAAAGATACGGGATCGGCCTAGGATTTCTATCCATGATTTTCCAAATAAATGAACTGGCTGTTTCTGCTACCTTTGGTGTCTAGAGCCCGAAAAGGAATACATTTTATTTCCTATTTAATGCTGACACATCGACTTTTCAACAAGAGCAACAAGAACATCGACTTTTCAACTTGACTTGGTGTGGCCTTGTTCCTTTGATCAAGAAAATTTATTAGTTTAAACACTTAACAAACTGAGCTTATTTACATGAATGAAACATTGAAGAGCACTCTGGACATTATGTAATAAGCAACGTTAAAAGTTACTCCTGATAATTTTCTGCTTCATATGAGTGTATATATTATGAGCTAGAAAGACGTGAAATTTTCCGCTTACTAGTAAAGACTATTGACTAAAAGAGAACAGCAGAATTAATATTAATATTTAACAGAATTTTTAAATACAGTACTGCCGATTTTGTTGTTAGAATCATTCTGTCGCATTCACACAGATTCTTGCTTACATTCAACTGAATGTTTATTTCCGAGTTTTTTAATGCTGTTCAATATCATGTCAAGGTTAGGGAAGTAATTTAAATAGGTTTATTTAAACCACTTAAATAGAGGGTTATAAGGAGCTATGCTATCAAATTTATGGTGAGGTTACATTTTGAGAATTTATTATTTGATTAATAACTAAGTAACAAATTCCGTTACCGCATTTGTCCAATAGGTAAGAGTTCGATCCAAGTCCTTTTAAAAGTCTCGCATGAAAGCATTCTTTTTTTCAGGTAGATAGCTCCTGTACGCTTTGCAAATATTTTTAAGCAAAAAAAAAAAAAAAAAAAAAAGTCAGAATTCCGTCCAAAGGGTACTGTAGAAACGTTATGCATTTTTTACAGCAACAGATGTAAAAAATGAGCAATGCCCTCGTTATGACTTGAACTTCGGACCTCTCGAATACGCGCCGAGCGTGCTGACAATTAAACCACGAAAGCATGCTAAGAAGGCGGGAGAAATACCTTATGTACTCGTCCTTCTAAAGAGCGACTGGGGATTAGGGGAGTTATTAGGTATTTTTTTAAAGCAGGGGATGTGAAAAATGAGCAATGCCCTCGCCGGGACTCGAACCCCTCGAATACGCGCCCAACGTGGTGACCATTGCACCACGAAGTCATGCTAAGAAGGCGGGAGAAATACCTTATAATAGGAGGGTCGGGCTGCATTCCTCCTATCATATCATATGGTTGAAATCCAAGAAATAATCTGCGTTTGTTAGTGATTTAAATCCAGTTTATTTGTTTGATTTGCTTTTGTAAGGGAAGTTTTAATTCACAACCGGTAAAAGAGATATAGTTCTTCTAATTTTAGTTAAATGCTACTTAATTGTACATATTCAAAAACAGTAGTTTTATTGTATTATTAGTCTGCAAGAAGCAGTTGTTTAGATAGGTTGTTTTAATTATAAAAGCCAAAACGTGATCTTCAATAAATTCTCATTTATTGATTTAAAAAAATCCTCTCATTTAAAATTTGAGTTTAATTTCAGCTACTGTTGAAAGTAAAACTCCATAAGAGATATTTAAGATTAGCTAAAAATTAGAAATATCCTAACACTTTTTTATATTATTTCTGATTATTCTGATTATTCCCATTGATACTTATTATAATTAAACAGCAGTTAGTTTGTAATTTCAAGTGAATTCTACGTCATTGTCTATTCAAAATTCCTTCCAGGATAAATAAAAACTTAGGTTATTTTAAGTGATAAATTAATTAACCCTCTAAAACCAATCGAAAGGCATTTGCATGGAGCTCCGTATTTCATTTAAAACACTCTAACAAAATAATTTTCTTTTTTATGCTATAATTTTCATTTACGAAGCTTACAACCTAACTGCATCATCAACGAATAAAATCAGCTATTAGCTGTATTAAAAAACTTACACTGTGTTATAGAAGACCATCTTTGATTTGAGATACAGTAAGAAGTGGATTTTCTTATACCAGAGTAGGATTAGACTTAATGCGCCCTTAATTATTTTATCGTTAATATCACATTAAATTTGATCATGGGAAACATTCTTTAAGTCCTTCTCCGACTATTAATTAAGACTTGCCTCATTATACCTTCATTAACATTAAACTTAAAAGTTGGCATCTTTAGTTGTTTAATAAAAGGATTAAAAGTAGAATTTTTAGCGTGATGTGAAGATTTAAAAATGTTGCGAAAGTTTTTAAAACACGACCATCAGCTTAGGCAAACCATTTTTCAATCAAGTATTTTATTTTAAGTTTCACAATTTATTAACAAAGGTCTTAAACTTTATAGATTTTACAAGTTGAACTTTTAATCAGAATAGTTAAGGTCATTTGTCCTTTGGTAATAGCTGCATACTTAGAAGTATGTCAACTGCATAAAGCCTTTAGCATGTAAGGAAGAACTATAACGAACATAAAAGTGATCGTTTACTCGTCTCGGTATTCTTGATTAAAATGAGAAATGGAAAAATAAAACTTCAAATAGAATGAACAGAAATGCAATATCTTTGTCCAAACGTTCACCAGAATAAAAATAACTAAAACTATCATGATACCAATCAAACAATCATTCCTGATACAATATTAACAGCAAAGACATTTTGTATGTTACATGAACAAGACCTCGCTGAACCTTAAGGGATTAGAGTACACATTTAGGTTCAGGGTTCAAGTTCATCAGTGTTCAGTATACACTAATGGCTCTAAAATACAAGACAACACTGGAGCTGGTGTATACAGTAAACTATTTTCCCAATGTACTCCTGTGGGACACTTCATGTCAAATTTTCATGCAAAGGTCCTTGCAATCTCACTAGCTCTGAAAAACCTCAAGATAAAGATCGATTGTTTCTCTAAAGCAGTTTTTCTAGCCGAGATTGTTTCTCTAAAGCAGTTTTTCTAGCCGAGATTGTTTCTCTAAAGCAGATTTTCTAGCCGAGATTGTTTCTCTTAAGCAGGTTTTCTAGCCGATATTGTTTCTCTTAAGCAGGTTTTCTAGCCAAGATTGGTTCTCTAAAGCAGGATTTCTAGTCGATTGCAAAGCAGCCATCCAGGCTGTAGTTATAAATCATGACACAGATACCCAGATTGTCTCATAAATAAGACAAACCTTGAACTTTCTTTATAAATACAACAAAATAATCGTTTTTTCAATGGATGCCTTCATATATGGGTATCGACGGTAAGGAAAAGGCAGACTCATTAGCCAAGAGAGGAACACTTGAGCCATAAGACAACAAATGAGTTCCTCCGGAGTCACTTAAAGAGCATATTTTTCAGAAATTAATGGATACTCTTAAATGTGACAATGCGGGAAAATGAAGAGGAAAACCATGGACTAACATTCAAGCCACTTGGAAAACGTTTTGTCATAAACTCCTTAAAGAGTGGCAGACTTCAGACTGCAAGCAGTCGATGATTGCATGGCATGTCATCTTAATGAAATAGGCATCCTTTCATCTAGTATAGGCAAAATTTGTAATTCGGGCATCATGAATGCAAAGCATCTTCTTATATGCCCAGAACTAGATACGGAATCTCAGAAACGTAGTGAGATAAGCAAACTATACCGGAATATGCCAGAACTTTGATGAACTCCTTGGAAAGACTGCATCTCTTATTTTCCTTTCCTTGTTGTTTAAATTTTTAACCTTTTACCTTCGTTCCCATGTTAATTTGTTCTGGTTCTTACTTTAAATGTCTGTTCTTTTTGTATTATATACCATTGTTCTTGTGTGGTACTTGAGCTGTTTTATTAGTTTGGATTGATCCTTCCAATAAAGCCATATGTAACAAAAACAATCATTATGATCAGTAAAAAAGGTGAAAAATATAGCTATTTGGGAAACACTTATTTAAAAAAAGGACTAAAACTACCAAAAGATTTCATACTATAAATAAAGTTTGCGCTACTTATTTCAACAGGAACCTCTTCGTGCGCGAGAAAAATACTAAATCACAAAATAACGTGACAAGCCAGCTGTAGGCAGCAGAAAAGCATTCAAGAAAGTCCTGAAAAGATGACAGAATACGAAACACCTAACAATGCACATTTATGGAAAAATGAAAGAGAAACAACTGAAGAGAAAACATGTTTTAAAGTATAAGGGTATAAGAGTTAGAATTGTTTAGATCACTTAAACAAAATAGAAATATTTTTTGGGATGCCGAAATTCTCGAGACGAACTAATTCTCCAATTGAAGAAGCACTTTACAACAGTTTTCGCATAAAAAAAATAATTGAAAAGCATAATTTTCTGATTATAGTTCGCAAGAAATGATTACTGTGGAGTGCAGTGCACTTATGAATCATTTCTGCATTTTTAAAATTTTATAAATTTTATTTAAATATAATTTAAAAAAATTGTGTATTTTTCCAATTTTATAAAATTTACTTTCATTTCCTGAATATAAATTGTACGTTTCTTGATGAGAAATTTAATAATGTTTGCTTTTATTTTTTGACAATTAAGCTAACACACTGACAAAGCCTATGGTAAATATTCTAGGATTTTCGTAATTGGAATAGGATTATTAAAAAGCTGTAAGCCCGCCTTCTTAACGTGCCTTCGTAATGGAATGGTCAGCAACCTCGGCGCGTATTCGAGAGGTTCGAGGTTCAAGTTCCGGCGAGGGCAATGCGGATTTCTTCCCTTTCCTGGCATCCACAAAAATTCTTAATGACTCCACAGTGCCATCCGAACTAAAAAAGGTGGTGGATGATGATTTTCCACCACCAGTATTTGACGAAGGAGTCCCCTAAACCCTAGTCGCCCTTTAAAAGGTGGAGTATATAAGGTATTTCTCCCGCCTTCTTAGCATGCCTTCGTGGTAAGGAGGAATTCATGACAAAAGTTGAAACAGTGAAAACGAGGCTAATTAAAATGCAAAATATAACATGCAATAAAAATTTCGTTTAAAAGACTAATTTTTTGTTTTGTTTTGTTTTCAGTAAGTTTGTTTGAAAAGTTATGAGCATATACTCGCTATTTGCATAAACGTAAGCGTTTATGTGTGATTTCTGTGAAGAATTGCTTTACGTTTAAAAATATGAAGCAAAACTTTTTTTAAGCTTTATGTAATAATGCAGTTTAAAAGAATGATGCTTTTCTTTAATTTTTAATTCCCTGCGTCCCATTTTTACCTGATGAAATTAATGTCAAACTAACCGAGCACGATGCTCTGGAGAGATTGAAAAGTTAATCTAAAAAACGGGTCTTAATTTTATGTGGCAGTACGTTATTATTTCTCGTCTCCCTTAATTTTGCCGTTCTACAAAAAGCTTTTTTTTTTTTTTTTTTTTCCTAAAAATACTTTATTGCAGAAGAAAGATGCTGTTGTACTATTTACTCTACCAATAGCAATGAAGCAGAATTTTAAAATCTTTCTCTATTGTGAAATGAAATGCTAAGATTTATAGGTATGGGTCATAAATTAATTTCGTTTCGTTGGATATTTTATTCTGAACTGTAACCGCTACGAGATAAACTTAAATTTAAATGTTATTATTGACAAACTGATTGTGTGCCATTTTATAATGCTAAGTAACGAGTTTTTCGAAACAACTAGCTTTATTAAATTGACCAGAATATTCGATATTTTTAATTAGAGCATTTCATACTTCTATTAAAGGGAAGCGCCGGGCAGTGGGAATCAATGTATGATTTTTGCTTTTTATTGCCATCACTATTTGGTCTATTTTACTAATCTGTTGTTCTAGGTTTTTTTGTTTGTTTGTTTTTGCCTTTGGTGTCTGCTCTTGTCTAAATGTTTGTATTTGTTCTTTTTCTTCACTTTTATGTTTATAATTATTATTAACACAAGATTATTTTCATTTAGATATTTTATGTTTCAATTTTTTCCTTTGTTAAAATGGGCGTGGCCTGTCATGACCATAAGACCAACTTGTTTGGTTAGGCGGGTCGGGCTGCACCCACTAATGATACTGATACAGTAGCAGGTGCAATTTCCCAAAATGCATTGCAACGCAAATGCAGACAGCTTGTCCTATCCTTTTGCTAATGGAAGCGTCTTTGTTAAGAAGTAAAAAGGATGTCATTTGAAATCTTCACACTTCTTTGTGCGTTAAGGAACGGGGAGGGGCTTTCGGTATTTTGAGTATACAGGTTAGTGAAGGCTTCTGTTTTTTAAGGGTTAATGAACACTACAGTTTTACAAGTAAACGTTTTACTACTAATTATTAATTATTAATTTAAATCTATTTCTTCGAAAATATTGCTAAAGATTATTCATATCATTTTATCACCTAGAAAGAATCTTCAATAAAGTTATTTTGCTGTTCAGATGCAATGCATAAAACAGATGACGACTTGAGAAAGAAGTAAATTAAAGGTTTACTTCAACAAGCATACTTTTCCCCTTTACTCTAGTTTTGAAGAGAAATAAGAATGCATTCAAATATTTCTCATTTGCTTGAAATAGATTAATTTTGAATTCTGTTGTTCATGCAGTTCTGATCTGGTTCATTAGAAAGCAAACTGAAACACGTTCTGAAAAGAAACAACGTGATATGAATTTTACGTGAAAAGCTATTTTCATTTAATTGCAGGTGGAAACAGGAAAGAGATGAAAAGATGTACTCATGCTATCGTTCTCCGAAACAGGAAGTGTAACATATGAAAATTAGAAAAATTAAATAACCTTTTCATTTATCTTCGAAGTGTAAACAAATGCAAAATATTAATTTTAGTTCTCTGCTTCGAACTCGCATAATTGAACAGGCAGCTAGCGCAATTACTTATTTACGTACTAAAGTTTCATCGCAGTTGGTGGCAACGAGTATAAACATTCTCTTCAATTATGGGAAGAGAAATGAAAATTTTTCTTAATCTAGTTAGTGGCAGCAAGAATATAATGAAGGAAGCAGTTTTCATTTGAAATTAGGAAGGAAAGCGAGAGACAATTTTATATATTTTAATTAAATGTTTAAGCTTTCAGTATATACCGAGAATGAGCAGAGATATCGGAACAATTTCCCAAAGCAGTAGTGTCATCAATTGTTTAAAACTGCGCGGGTACATTGTGATAATTCCGAAGATTCAAATCGTGGAGTGTTTTGTATTGGGGAAGTGTTACATTTGTTAAATCTACTTCTTAAATTTCTTCTTCGTTAATCAATAAAAACTGAACCTTTTAAAATCTCCATTTCTGAACCTTACTATGACTCCATTTCCAAACTTTGCTAATACTTTACTATGAGAAAATATTAGAACTTGATTTCAAAACTCACAGATCCATACTGCTTGTTACATTTATTTCGAATTGCTTATGCTGATTAGTCTGTATTAGTCATGTCAAAACTGTATTAGTCAAAGAATCTAATTCAATAATTCAAAAACTAAATTTTATTTAATAAATTTATTAATTTTATTTTGTTGTACATATTTAGCTGAAAAAAATTAACATAATTTTTTAAACCCTTGTTGTATATATCTTTGATGCACTGTTTCATTAATACAAAATGCTAACACCTTCTTTACATGTTTTAATTCTTTTCTTCCATTATTTTGCTTAAGAGATGATCACAATTTTCTCCGTTGCGGTGCTTAATATTCCCATCTGGTGAATAAATTCCTTTATCTTACTTTCTTAAGAATATAATACAAGAACATTTAAAGAACTATAGAGTTATGCATGTAAACCAAAGTTTCTCAAATGAAGTTTCATGAGGTAAAGCATGCTGTTCTAACAAATTTGTTACTTGAACACTATATTTATGCTACTTAATTTTAAAACAGGAAGAAGCTAGAGACAGATCAATTTCAAAGAAAACGAATTAAACTTAATTAGATTGGATCCCAATAAAGTTTTTATTAATATAATATTATTTTGAAACAGGAAAAATCTACGTTTTCATATCCTTACTTTACAGATCAGAAAAATAAAAATAAGTATACTGGCATTATTCAGATAAATGTCATATGAATATTTTTAATGTTAAATTAATGCAAAAGCCAAATGAATATCTTTGAATAATATAGATTATATCTCTCTCTTAATATTTTTTTTAAGAGCCCAGAAGTATTAAACCTAAAATCGTTGTTTAGAAGATAAGGCAAGCAAAGATTTACCATCTACGAACTGGCTCACCAGCGGCCGAACGGTAACGTCGCTGAACACGGGTAGTTGGGTCCGAGGTTCGAATCCCGCGAACGGGCTGGCTGCATGGGTGTTTTCGTGGTTTTCTCCATGTGTAATGTGTATACCAGCCAGTTTCCCTTAAAAATGTCCTCCACGAAGGCATCCCTCCCTTAAGGCAGATAGCCCTCGAGTGCTTTGCCGTAATCTAATAAACCAAACCAAACCATCTATGAACTAGCTCACCCACCAGTTAATGCATTTTGAAGTTTGCGCGAATAGTTCTGTTTGCTCAGCTTTCAGGCTAGTTTGAGTATATTTGAGGGAAATTTGATTTTTTTAAGTCAGATGTAAAACTTACGTTTTTTTATGAAAGAAAATGGTTCGATGAAGCAAAGAAGTGAAAGAAAATGGTATTTCTTTTTCATTTTTATTGCAGAAATTCGAAACACAAAAAACTAAACTAATAATTAAATAAATAAATAAACAATTTTATAGAAAATCTCGGATTGAAACAACATAGATAGTTCTTATTTTTAACCACATTTCATGACGTGAAGAAAGTTATTTCTAAAAAAAATTTGTGATCTGTAACACATGAAAAATATTTGAAAATCTATCCAAGACAAAACGAGTGAAAAACATCTGGTTTAAACGTTCGCTTTCAAGCTTAAATATTATTTAAATGTATAATACGAAAAACTGACAATACGTTGTTTCCCTTTACCCAAATATGTAAGAAATACCAAATTAATTTGGAAGCAAGATATTTAAGGTAAATACTTTGAGATATCTCAACATAACGTTACTTTTTCCTAATTGGTTTTCAGAATTTTAAATTGTGGTTAAATGTTATTCGAAATACACCGAATTCATAAATATAAAACAGATTATCGCGAGAACGCTAATTAGCGAAATTCAGGAAAATAACTGAATAAAATATAAAGTGTATACATTAGATAAATAAAAAATTAGATATTTAAATTTGCTTTTACCGCAAATCCAATCTTTTTCTCTTAAAAAAAAAAAAAAAAAAAAAAACTAAATTTTGACAGGTTAACAGAGCAGCTGCATGAAATATTTTTACGATCATTTTTAATAAATAATCTAATTTTCTACTGAAATAGTTTACATTTAAAACTTGTTCCAAGTATCATGTATCTAAGATGAAATATAAAAGTGCTTGAAAAGCGGAAAAAAAAAAGATTTTGCATTAAAATTATGATTGTTCCTTTCACTGGAGATGTTTAGAGAGAAATTAATGCTCTTTAATGTAATCCTTGGAGTTTTCAGACGCGATGAAAAGAAGAAACGACTTTATCGACTAGGACGAAGAGCAATTAAGTGGATGCTTCACGTGTTTCATCTGATAGCAGCGAAGAACCGATAATTGCCAACACCTCCTCCTCAAGGAACCTCCAGACGAATCGATGCAAAAATTCGACCTTTTCATCCTATGTTAGAAGTAACAAACACGTATACCCAAGCATTTGTGCCTCGCAACCTAAACTGTGAATATCGGTCAACACTTCCGCAACACACAAAAGTTTCCGAATGTTAAGGATTAAAGATTGCCATGCTGTAAGTAATAAATAACTATCAAAATACCTTATCAGCACCTTTATAATAATTTAAATGCTTTGAATTAATAATGCGCTTTTTTCCCGTTTTGGATTGGATTAAGATTGCGCTTTGAAAACAGCAGAAAATACATGAGGAAGTCAACAAAATGTAAACGTTAAATCCCTATTTTTTTTCGGATTTCTCTTAATGGCACATTCGGTTTACTCATACATTTCTGCAATAATGGCAGTAGAGATTAAACTCACCTGTTGCAATCAAGCGACCAATACAAGAATAGAGATATTCGAATACGTTTTCTAGATAACTTAATCGTAGGAAAATCTACTACCGCTCTCTCTCTCTCTATATATATATATTATAAAATAATGCAACATTCCCAATAAAACCATTTCAGGAATTCTCTATCGTTCAGATGTGCCACATAAAATAATGCAACATTCCCAATAAAACCATTTCAGGAATTCTCTATCGTTCAGATGTGCCACATAAAATAATGCAACATTCCCAATAAAACCATTTCAGGAATTCTCTATCGTTCAGATGTGCCACATAAAATAATGCAACATTCCCAATAAAACCATTTCAGGAATTTTCTATCGTTCAGATGTGCCACATTTATAGCTTAGCTCATTGTATTTATTTCATCTTGCATCAGTTTATGTTAGATTACACCGGAGAGGATATAATTTCCATCTGCAAAACTCCCATATAAATAATAACTTTTATGAATGCACTCAGCAGAAGTCTTCGCATATTGCACTAACAAAATTTTAAGAAAAAAATGTATTATTGCAAAATATCCATTAAACCTCTCGCTTGCTTGTAGTTCTTCATAAATCACATTTTACGTCAACCCTCAACATACTGAATGGATGTATTAAGGCGTATATGGTTTTTGGGTCAGTCATAAATTCGTCCGCAATTTTTGGTAAATTTTTAAATAATATAAAAAACACAATTTAACATTTTAATCAATTATATATTTTCCTCCATTATCTACAATGTATCGCCATCTTACAGGCAGCATTTTTATGCCATTGCTGTAGAAAGACTCTGGTTGAGATGAAAAAAAAAAAAAAAAGAAAAATATTCGAAAGTTCATCGTGTACATCCTGTTTTAGAATTAAATTTTTTTCCCAGTAAAAAATTTTGTAAGGTACGAAATAAGTGAAAAATCACTTAAGGCAATATCTGGGGAGTAAGCAGGATGTGGCAAAAGCTCCCAATTAAATTCACTAATTTTTTGCAACGTTGTTCGAGCCGTATGCGGTCTAGCGTTATGATGAAACAATACTTTCTTGATATTCACCAATCGTGGGCGTTTTTTTTAATAATTCAGAGTTTAGACGGCAAAGTTGTTCACTATAAACATCTGAATTAATCGTTTGATTTGGTTCTAACAGTTCAAAACGTCCTAAACAGGGTTCATCATCAATGCTGCTTCTTCCAGCTTAAAATTTTTTAAACCATTTCTGAGCAGTCCTTACACTAATAGTGTGTTCACCATGTACACTATTAATTTTTAACGCTGAAAACCTGGTAGATTCACCACACGAAAATAAAAAAAGCAGCACAGCACGTTTGTACTGACTATCTATATTCATCTTCCATGAGTACTAAAATGCGTTCGATATTTACGAAAGTTGGTGATGAACTGAATAATATGTTAGTCAAACAGTGACAAGTTTCAACAGGTTCAAAATTGTATTGTTTTAGTAAATACGTCATAGTGAATTTCACGCATACTCTTAATGCGCACGAACTTATGGACTGACCCGATACTAACCACGATATTAGCTGCAAAATGTCTCTAAACGTATTACACTAGCACTGTAAATACCACTATTAAATTTACGCAAAATGGCGATTTTACCTTACGCTTGCTTATATTTCTCTCATTGCTCATGGCACCATGATAAGCCATGGCAACGTAGTGCTAAATGATTATCCTCTATAAATGATAAAATAAACTGCGTACCTTTTATACATTTATAATATACTAACGTTTTTAAAGGTTTATATGTTGGCGAGTTACCTTTTTGCCTGCCACTTTTTTTTTTTCAAATAGCTGAAAATCTCCAATTATTTTCTAATATGATTATTGAAAAAAATATGCGTATAAGTGAAAGCGTGAAAATTTAGAGCTGTTTACTTCGAGTGCCAACAGTACTATAAACTGAGGCAAAGTAGCAATAAAATACATATTGCAATATAAACAAAAATTAAAATTTTATTTGGTTGAAAAGAACAGGAAAATAGTCCGCGCAGTGGAAGGTTTGGATAAGAGAAATGCCGCTCAAAGCCTGGGTAACTGGTATTTTACTATACAATTATTTACATACAGAATTAAATAATGTTACATATTTTTTACTTACCAGTGTGAAATTAGCATTAAGTTTTCAGTTCTTAAATGAAAATTTTGAAATCTCACTCACCTAAAAAGAAAAACAAATATCTTTAAATATTGAGTTTAAAGCTCTCATATAACACATTAAAGTAAGTGCATAAAAGAAAACATTACTTTTCTAAAAAAGTATTTGAAGACTCTGAGAAATATGATGCGACAAAATGTGTGTCAGGTAAATTCTGAGAAATTCAGATTAAATGTAAATATTTTATTTCGAATGAGAAATGAAATCTGTAAAAGAATTAGCAAGCATAATATCTTCTAGCACTATTAATAAGTTTTCAAGATTAATCTGTTAAACATATACCCCATATATTTATATTTTTAGTCCAAAGAGGCAATTTGTTCAGAAGGACTATAAATTTCGTTTAAGCATTTTGCATTGGTTCACCATAAATGCCGGTTCACTTTTCAAATTGTTGCCACCAACAATCATAACCCTGTATTATATTTAATGAAATTAAATAATGAAGAATCTGCGTAAATGTATGCGTGTTTCTCGCATTGTGATAAAACAACGTTAGCTAGCGCCATCAAGTTTTGAATAACGTACGTCTCCACTCGAATATGGGCATTTGGCCCGTGGTTCGATTCCCGGCGAAGGCGATTGGTAATTTTTCATCTCGTCTGCCTCCAAATAAACCTAAGGTCTCTACAGTGGCGCCCGAACTAAAAGGGTTGTTGATGATGACTCTCCACACCCAGGATTTGCCGATTGGGTCCCCTAGAAACCCCAGTCGCTCTTTAAAAGGGGGAGTATATATGGTATTTCTCCCGCCTCCCTAGCGTGCCTTCGTGATGTAGTGGTCCTGCACGCTGGGCGGGTATCCAGAGGTTCGTGGCTCGATTTCCGGCGAAAGCCTTTGCTAATTTTGCATCTTGCCTGCTTCCAAAAGTACCTAATATCTCTACAAACAAACTCAACGATTTAAAAGCGAGCAATGGAAAAAGCATTTTTATCTCCCGATCGCGAGACTGTGTATCGGAAATTCTAAAGCTATGCTTATTTTAAAATTATTTTGCGACATTGCTGTTTAACTGAATTGTATGGCCTAAGGGCAAAGAATATGATATTTAATAAATAAAGGTAACACACAAAACGTTAAGAAAAGTCCCTTTGGATGGAATATAAAATCTGAAAGCTTTCAGATTTTTTTAATATTATTTTTTTTATTTAAATGTCATTCTTCATTGACTAGAGATTAATTTGTAGGTTCCTGCAAGTCGCAATTACAAAAGCCTCCAGAATTCCAGTCGTATTTCAGGTGAAATGAAATCTTTCCACTTCATAAATCCCTAGTTAGCTGTTTGCACACAAGAATGTGCGTGATAATCCTATTCATTTTAAATTCAAGTTTTTAATTCCTTTTAATATTAACTTGCTAAACAAATAATAGAATACCGCTTTAAATAGGAAAAACATTTTATTATATGTTCTACAAAGTGGTTTGAATTTACGAACGTCAATACACAATAATATTTTATAGCTCAGTTTTTGATACCAATATCGACAACGTTTACTCTACAGTCTCGTATTTTAATAGCATCTGTGTTTACTGTCGCGAATATATTTCTCAGGAACCGTATACGCGATATTATGTCAATACTTTATACCTCAGGCGAATGAATTTCGCGTCTAAATATAGTACTATATAAATGCAGTTTACTATAAACTGCAGTATTACTGAAAGCAACATTCTTTAATATAAGTCCTATAAATATATGTGTAAAGACACAATTCTAACTTAATTGGAATTCCAAGCTATTTTCCGGTAGAATTACATTGAAATTGACTGATTTGCATTTAGTAACTAGTATGAAGCATACTTTATTACTTTTCTAGAGCTTAATTTTTAAAGAGAAGTTTATACACTCATCAGTAGAGGACGAAATTCATTGCTTTTGGACAAGTGCTCCCCATATTGCATTGCAAATATATCTAACAGCGCTCTAAAGCTTTTTTCATAAAATGCTTTAGAATCTCAGGAATTAGGTTACAGATTTGATAAACCACTTTTAAATATGAAAACTGGAATTAAGTTGAAGAACACCACAGAATTAACTTAGGCCTAAATATGGAGCTTTAACTGATATAATTTTAATAATATACATATGATCTATAATAGAGGTTTTCAATCTGGGGAAAATCCCTCTGGGGGTTGGATTTCATATACAGCTTTTAGTGTGCGGCGGATGCGGTTAGCCTTTTATTTAGCTGTTAAGCATTTAGTTTTAAGTTATGAATATAATAAAATCATTTTTAGTTTTGTTATTTAACAACATTTTCTATAAAAGGGAAGACAGAGCTTCAGTGGAGGGAATGCAGTAGTCTTTTATTTATCTGTTAAGTTTTTGGTTTTATTTTATGAATATAAGAAACTAATCTTATTCAAGTTTTTGTATTTATCCTCATTTTCTAAATTTTTTATTGTTTAATTTACAAAACACGTTAAAAATAATCTAAATCTAGGTAAGTATAAATATATTTATTTTTGCGAGTTTTCTAAAGGAGGGGGGAAATGATATTCTAGTAGTGGTGAAAGGGATGCATGGGGGGGCTGCAAAAAAAGGTGGAGAACCTCTGTTTAGTTCTTTTCACTGTTTGATTTATAAAAACACATTAAAATAATCAAAATAAAATTTAATTAATGCATATGTGCTTAAGTAGAGGGGGGGGGAATGATCTTCTACCCACGGAGGTACATGAGACAAAATACGTTGAAATCTACTGCTCTACAAAATATGAAAAGACGTGTTAGCGAAACTTTCATATAACAATTTATGTGTGAATTGATAGCTATTTCCTTTATAAATAGTGCACACATAAGTAGAATGCATCTGTTACCAGCCTTTCCTGATGAAAGGCCCTGAAAAGTCAAAGAGTAATGGATGATAGAGGTACAGTTAGAACTTTAAGAAAAAAAAATGAAATTATGAAATCAATGTAAGAAATCGGCTTTCGATTATTTTGGAATTAGAATAAACCAAAAAAGACGAAAACTTACTTGGGGATATTTTATATACTCTTATTTTTCTGTAGCATAGCAAATACATAAAAAAGAAGTTTTAAGGCTACCAAGGATATAGGAAATTCTCGAGAAAGTTTGGTTATAAAAGCATAAAAATTACTCCACTAACAGTTTGTCTCTATAACAAATCAACAGCAGAATAATAGTTCGTAGGATAATTATTAAAAAATGAATATATAAACCTTTTCGTTAACCAGAGTGTCAAGTAGCTAATAACTAAAAACTATGAGCAGCTTATGAATTAAAGGACAATATCATACAAATAATTTCATTAAACTGAAATTATGGTTCCACTTTTATTAATAATCTTCTAAATTTTTATACATCACTGATTTCTGCAGGGATACACTTGTAAAAGTCATGTTTTACATAACCATTTTCTAGTATAAATGAAAACAAAGACAAGCAGAATGAATTTAAATGTACAGCAACCATTCAGCGGGATTAGAAATGTAAAGAAATAAATTACATTCTTTGTACATTGTTCTCACTAATACAAAGCGAAAGCTAAGTACTGTTGAATCGGAACTTGTTATTTGTTTCCTGAAAAGCCGCAAAGAAATTGATAACTCACTATACGACGTATGTCTGAAAGCAAGAAATAAATGTAATTCCAAAGCACTACTGAAGTAAGTGGACAACACTTAAGTTGGTTTACAAGACTGAAAGATGTTCTTTCCTTTTGCCAATCGTAGAGCTTAAATGTAGAGCTGGAAGTCAGGAATCAAGCTACTCCCTTCGCTGGCTTGACACTAATGAAGAAGAGACGCTTTTAGACAGCTCAGTGCCATTAGGCGCCTCACAACTACAGCCCTGCAATTCCTCCAGTTCCTTTCGTGAAAAGAGCGTAAAACCTACGGTGGAGACCGAACCGCTCAGGCTGAAAGCTTTTAGCTAATTGCAATTACGTCTGTATTGCGAGAACTGCTAATTCTCTTAATGGTGGCGTATATTTGGCGAAACCATCTGACCCAGCCAAAACAGAAATGTTGATCCACATGAATAACAAATTGTGGGGAAGAGGTAGAGAAAATAACCCAAAAAATTGTGCCAGTAAATATACAGGAAAAATTAGAGGAACCAGTGCCATACCTTGTTTAACAAAACTACCTCAACGTGTTCAACTATGCCTTCAAGATACTTGCCTTTACATCTAAAAGTTGTGAAAGAAGGGAAAAAAAGTTTCTTTTACTTTATTTACGCATTTCCTTTCACGTATTTTGGAATCGGAAATAAAAATTTAAAGACATTTGATAATCGCAATTATTATAAATATAAACTACCAAATGCTTAAAAAAGTGATAAAAATTTATATATCTTATAAAGATAACGCGTATAAACAGCTCAAATTTCTCAAAATTCTAGTATTAACAATGTAGCTTTTTAGAAGCAATTCGTATAATTTACTGATGCCCACTACTCGATGGGCATTTCGGTTCGGTTCATGTCCTGGCTGAATAAGCGCTTTCGTGGCTTTTCCGAGAGTAACAAAACTAAAAGCACAGCTTCCCTGAGAAAGTTCTCCACGAAGGCTAACCTCTGTTAAGTAAATAAACTTCTAGTTCTTTACCATAATCAGTTAAACAAACCAATAAGTTGTTAACTAAAGTTATGTAAAATATGCAGCATATCGTAAAAAGACTAGGGCAGTTCACAAAATCAGTTTTCTCTTTTTTAGCTTAATGAAGCTAAAATTGATTAATAATGCTAAATTGAAATTAGATGGGCTACAGACGAATGTATGTACACACACCAACACTTAGATACATATATTCGATTGTATTCAACATATTTCATTAAAAATTATATATTAAAGTATTTAGTAAAATTATAATTACTATAAGTCTTAGTATAAAGAAAGAGGATAATTCTATTTATTCTTCAACTGTTATCTCAAATCCTGTGTAAAAACTAATAGATTTACATTTAACAGAATATTTATACCCACAATTTAAAGTTTTTCTGCAGATTGAATTATAGTTTCGTAAACACTACAGAAATATAGTTACAAAACTGTTAAAATGTCAAATGTTTATTTTACTGGAAAATTCGCCTTCTAAGTAAAATAACAAATATTTTGAAATGTAATTACTTGACTTCCTAAAATATATCATTAAATTCAATAAATTTCTGTAAAATTCTTGACACCCAAAACTAGTATGATGCAGGATTTTCTTTAAAATGAATGGCGAGCTTTAAGTTCTCTCAGAAATCCCAAGTTCGCATATCTCAAACTATCATGTTTCGTTTCCTAAATCTCATAGCTAAAAAGGAACTGAAGCAATTAATATAGGATCAGTTTGATGAATGAATGAGGGACGGAAATTCAATTCTTCGTTCAAACATATCTTCTCTAGGCATATGATAAATGACTATCTGCTTGAGGAGTTTAAGATGAATGCATACCCTCATTTGATAGTGCCCAGCAAGTCCCTAATATCTTCTTAGAATGACGGATGCAATACATATTAAGAAACATCTTGAAACAAATGCACATTTCTATACTCAATCTTAAAGCAGCACAGACATTTTTCTTCAGTTCTTTATATTTTTCAAAATTTGGGGTTTATATTTCTAAAAGAATCCACAATTTTATAATTGAAATTTAGTTTTTATTCATGTCAACTTTTGTTTAGCTTCATGAGAAATTATGTAGAACGAATCTACCGAATAACTATTTTCAATCTATCATGCGAGATGTCATTAAAAGGACAGTGCTCGGTTGATTCATATTGCTGTACCTCATGATTTTTGTCAACTGTTTAGGTTTTAAGTGTTATTGAAATTCTATTATTTACTCTACTTATCCTCTGCTTGGGATCACTACTGAAAATCCTTCTATATAACTATCCTATAATACCTATTATATACATGTAATTTGGAGGTATTAATAATAAACCATGTCCTATGTATTTCCCTATGCAGGATACCTGAAAAATATAACGGTCATTTTCAAATTTTCGCTCGTACTAAATTTATCAGGACAAAACATTTAAAAGCTGTTTGCCTTAGAAACTGCTTGGTGTTTGCATAACAGAAGAGTAAAACCAGGAACGCCCCATGCACTCTATGTATTTAGCAGTCAGAAAATGAAATGTGAGACGAAATGTCAGCAGTTTATAGTTCTATTCACTCTTCAGTTAGTTGCTCCATTCATTTCTCGATTTTGGTAAAAAAAACAGAGGTCTGTATATTAAGTTATAACGCTTGTACACTATCTCGAAAGGATGAATTTTATCAATCAGTATGGCGGCATAGAGAACTGAAATCGCTCCCACACATAAATCTGATGTTCTCATCCAGCAGCTGAATTGAAATTATATAGAATGAATCACTAAATAAATTTCCGGATAGAGGAAAGAATTAACCGCTTCATCATTTTCCCAAAATTTTCAGATAAATAAATAGGATTGGATCACTTCATTTATGCAGAAGGTATGAGGCTTATTATGCCAGAGCTTCTCAATTTTGACAGAAAATAGCCTACGAGATTTAATTTGAGGGTCGCAAAACCTTGATTATCTATCACTAATATCGAAAGGATTTCTGAGTCTGCATGTTTTCTTAAGTATACCCCCTCTGCAAAGATGTTAAACAGTCACAGACGCAGACGTCGTTATGATGTTGCAGTCATATGAGCGAGATCCAAACCCAGGACAAACAGCGTGGGCAGTCAGTTTCCGCTAATTAGCTTACCTTCCAGACCGGCTAACCTATGAGTAATACATTTAATTATATCTAAGAAGTTTTTTTATGTTAATCGGTGTCTTTTAAGATCCTGATAAAGGTGTCGGCTGATGGCAACATTGCAGTTGTTTGATCCAGTGATTATTATCTTTGTTCCTACGCATATTCATCACAGAAAATGAAAACGAAGTCACTAAGATAAAGAACACGAATACTCCGTCAACATTACTACGCTAAAAAGATGCAGAAAGTGTTTGAGAGTTGTTTAATTTGGGTTGGAAGAGATGTGATTGCGAAACATGTTTACTGTACCTAAAATTCCAAATCAACATAAATTTAACTTTGCATGATTTTTATGGTTGCAACATTCGTCACGAATCATTTAGAGTATCATTAACGCAACATTACATTACTATCTTGCGAAGTATAAAAGGAAATTTCACCAAACCGAGCAATTTTTATGCTGAAAGAAATATCAATATTTCCTTTCTCTAATAATTTAATCAATGCATAGCTGTTACATGATTATAACTTTGTGCAAACTACCACATCACAGATGTTCAGTTGCTGCGATTTGTAATTATTAACAGTTAACCTATGATATGATCATAATTATGTGATAATATGAATCAAATAGCTTATAAAAATGTTATCAAGCCTGCGGGATACATAACAATAGCGCAGGATGTGTGAATATGCTAACGAATATGCTAGTCGAACATAAAAATGACAAGGGATATCAAGTAGGAATTTGTCTTTATATAACATTTGTTAGTAGATATCTCACTATATTTCTTTTATCATAAGGATCGAAAGTTGAAACGAAGACCTTGAAAAGGTCAGAAAGAAACTTAATTTTACCCGAGAATCCCTATTTTTCGCTTATTTAAAAGCGCTAAATGGGAAAGTTAAGGTATGGAAAAAAATATTATTATCTGAATGGTAGTATACTACAAGCGTATTCATGGGAAATGTTTTAATAAACATTAATACAAGGACCAAAATTGCTCCTTTGACTCCACAAACACAACAACTAATAGAACACAGTTTTCTTGTCCATATGTTCATTAACAAGTGCATCTGTGCTTGTGCATCTATCTTATATCACTGATTTTCTTTAAACTTAATATTTAATAGCATCTTTTCTTTAATAAGGACCCTTATTTGACATTTATACGTTTTGAATTATGTTATGCCTGCATAAGCAAACTATACCAAAGCAAAAATAAACAAAATATATCTTAAAAAAAAGTAATCTCACAAACGTATTTATTTTGAAATTTTAATCTTTCTTAGATTAGAAGAACAATTAGAATATCTGAAAATATCGAGATTCAATTAATAGAAAAATTGTAATTACTTAAATGAGAGCTTCGAAATACCTTTCGATCATCTTGGATATAATTCATTTACTGGGGAAAACAATACAAGCCACTTTCTTAGGAAAGGCCATCAGAAAAAGAGTCGATCGTTACATTGCTGACCCAACAAAAACAAATCAAGCGAGAAAGAATGTGACTGGACAAAAAATGGCCGTCGTACCTGAATAGAAAAGGACTCCTCGTGTCAATACCTTCCGTCCCAGCTGGATCCCGTTTCCATTGGCTTTTCAAGGACCTCTGTACCCGTAGATTAATTGAATTACTCAAGACCCATATCTGCATGGCATCTGATTCAGACAATTTTTCGGAGATTATGCGATAGCTCTCTGGGGAGTTTTCTTCAGTCAAAGAGACAGAAGCTTAACCCGTTTATTCATTATCTCAAGTCCGAGGGGTGTGCTTGTCAGTTTTATTATTTTTATTTTAGCATTGGTTAGGAGTGCTAAGTTTTATTCTCTTCACTTTCGTTAAATACTCACATATATTATGCGCTGTAGAAGCGGACTTTAAGCACCATGGGGGGGTAATTTTGCAACATTGTTCCGCTCTGAAAGGAAGTACACAATTAAGAAATACTAACGAGTAATCTTGTCGGTAATAATGAATAACCTTGTTTGTAAAACGAGCGGCTATGCAATGAAGAATTTATTCACTGCATCATTAAGCATGTGCTTACATTTTGCAACTCAGCACGACACAGACTGATTGAAAATAAGTGTAACGAAACAGAATATAATTTTATACACAGACATTTTAATCTCGCTTATCAGTGGGTTATTATGTGAGATTCCTATTGCGTCATAATCGGTGATTTGTCCTTGACTCGCATCTGTTCGTTACGTAGAATAAGTGGGAAAGAAGAAAGTTCATTTTTCGTACTGAGTCTTGATAAATGAAACTGTTAAGATTTATTGATGTCATCAAGTTTTCTAAGATGCGTATCACTATAATATATTGAGATATCTTTCAGTGGCATAAATATAAAACAATATAACAGAAGGAAGCACGTTTATAAATTTGGATGCCAGTGCCAGGAATGCGCCTCTTGTACTTGTGGGTATGTGATGTCTGTAAGTAAAATTAAATTAGATTATAAATTTAAATTATCGCCAATTTTAAAGAGAAATGACTTGAAATAAAATGCTTAAAACTAAATCTGAAATTGTTTTTGATTGAATTGGATTGGACTATTTAATTATGGTAAAGCACACGAGAGCTATCTGCCTAAGGGAAGAAATTATTTTTGAAATGTTAAATAAGACGTATAGACATTTAAGAGTATGGATATTAAATGCAAAATGAGCCAATCAGGAATACTAGTGCAAGGGGCTTTAATTAAATGCGTTGCTAATTAAAACCAGGAAAGCAAGATTTTCAGCTTAAAGTTGGAAACTTTATGGTATTAAAAGATATGTTGGAGTTACTACGTAATTTTTCGCAATTGTAAACGGCTGATTTTACGATTCAACATTACACAAGGGGGTAAAAACGACCAATTCATGGATGAGAAAGGAACTTTAAGCAACTATTCAATTAATATTAAGCTGATATTAAGTCTACATTCTCAAATTTTGTTAAAACGTTTTTGTTAGAATAACGGTATTTTGTCCATAATTAAAGAGGAAACATTTTCTTTTTCTTTCTCAAGGAGAGATTATTAATACTTTTATCCCATTTTTTCAAACAGAATATTTTATTTTTAAAATTTGAGAGCTTTATGAAAATTAGACTTTGAAAGCTATACGAATGCATGGATAAATAAGCATACATCGATCTATGCATGTTTTGTATTATAATGTAATTGTTTTTACACTTTTACTTTAGAATGAGATCGTGATTTTGGTTACATTATACAGAGTACAAATCGACCCGAATAAAACATTCCAGTTATAAATACTTCAGATGTTATAAAAACTGTATGACACGGTCCTAAAATTATTAATCTCTCCAATTGTGTCATATATTTTTATGAATATATATCGTGCATACATTGCTGTAAATTTACATGCTTTTAATTTGCATTATTATAAATTTGTGTACATTTATTTTATATTCTTATAAATTTGTTTAAATATTCTTATTTATTTGCTTTGCTTTTTAGTACAGTATGACATAAATCATGTTTTCTGTTACGTTACACAAAGTATAAATGTACCGTATAAAACGCATCAGTGCTAAATATTTCAAACATTATAAAAGCTCGTTCATTTTTCCTAAAATTAATAATCTTTCCAATTATGTCACAGACTTTTTATAAATATGTATATATTACTATAAATTTATAACAATTTCATATGTGTATGGGCATGTATCTATTTTCCCATAAATTTGTGCAAATACTTTTATTCATTTATTTTGTGTTTATATTCATGATTATTTATGTAAGATAATTTTCTCTATGCAACTGTTTTCTGCTTGTTAATAGCTCTGTTAGGAAAGCTATTTCTAAAGGTTCTGAACATGACAACAAACCTGATGACAAGTTACTGATATATGGCGAAGTATCTTGAATTATAATCAATTTTGTGAAATATCTTGAATCTTCTACATAAAGTCTGCAAACAGCCGATAAAAATGAAAGCTTAAAAATTTTTCGGCTTTTTCTTTACCTTTTTTGAAAGAACCAATCGTTTTAATATGAGCTTTTATTTACCTCACTCATAGTGTTTGCCGCTATGGTGAAAAGTGTGTCATTGGCTTTTAAACTATTTTCTGATAAGTTACTGACTTCAAATTGTATACACACTGTTCGAGGATGGCAGTACAATGTGATGAAATAATCTTTTTCAAAATTCGACTGAAAATCCCATGTATTTTTCTCACATATTTTTAACGAAAAAAGTAAACCCCTCATAATTTGACTGTTTACCTAATCGGATAGAGCAGAAAAAATCTTTTATATTAAATTTATATGAATTTTTTAGCATAATTTCTGATGTTTTGGCAAATTTTTTAAAATTACCATATTTTATCGACCTTTTTTTGACGTCCATGATTTTAAAATTTCAATATCTAAAAATTTAGCAGCTATAAAGTTTTGAAATAAACTATTAATTGTATTATTATCTACATTTTTTAAAATATGCTGCAGGCTTTTAAGCAGAAGGTGAAATGTGTTGCGGTTCTTTCTTTGGCGTCACATGATTAGCTTGGAGTTTCGAAGTTACTAGATCATTAAATGTCACATTAAGCTTACTACAAGAAATCTGTGCCATTTTATAAATATTAGTATTTCTTTCACCCTTTCTTAATAGATAGATTTAATAAATATTAATAAGGTAATTTTCTAGATTTTTATGATGGCACTAGAATGTGGTAAAATGACTTTTCGTAAGCTGAAATTCTTTAGATTTTTTTTATGTTTACAATACAGTGAAATGAAGAAATTTTTCAACATTTTATTTAGACTTTTTAAAATTTCATTTGGAGACGATTTTTTGCACATATCCCCATTAAACGAAGAAAACTACAAATCTCCAAATCCTTCGCAACACGAAAGGACTTAGCTGGGGATTGAACCTTCACATCACCAAGACCCTACACAAAACGGTCAAACATCATCCCATATAGAGCTGAGAATATGGGTTCTGTATATGACGGAAAGAAAAAAGAGATTGTTAACATCCATACAGCAACAGTTCATGCTAAATATCACTTGTGGTTTTCGAACCACCTCCAGCTCAACCTTGAATGTCCAGCTCAACCTTGAATGTCCAGCTCAACCTTGAATGTAGGCATTATGAGCTACATAATCAAGCAATGAGTGAGGCTATTTACTAATCAGTCCTTCAACTCAGAAGAAGCATCAACTTCAAGGATTACATCTGTTCTGCAGACGGTTACGAACATGCCCTCCTCTATACAAAAAGACATCCGGGCGATCCTCATACTAAAATAAAAATCCAAACAATATCGACCCAAGAAACAAAGGAACTGAAGCCCACACTGACGGATCAAAAATCGAAGGAACAGCCAGTTCTGCAGCATTCTTTCAAATGCAACAACATCTTGGCTCTGAAAGAAATAAAATAAAAAGGCTACTTAAACAGCTCCAACAGCATACATCAAACGGACCTCTCAGCAATAAAAGCTGCCATCAACATTGCGTCAACAAACAACGTCCCCAAAATATCCATTAACTCAGACTCCAAGCAGCCATACTCTCCATTAGAAATCCATACAACTGTTTTCACTGGCCCGTGAAATTAACCAAATCTCTAAATATCTTCAGTGCTGAAATAGCCATTACTTAGATCAAAAGGCACAGCTACAACACTGGAGACAATCTAGAAAATCGGACACAGCCGACAACCTAGCAAAAGAAGCAGTTTTTTCCAAGAAGGCGCATTGTTCAACATCAGAAATCGCAACTGCGACAAATCCTAAACAAACATCTAAACCACGAGTGGCAAGAAGAGTGGAATAACGCTACGACAAGGACGGCGTACCCACCGATTCTTCCCCAAAATCGGCACAGAAATCAGAAACTCCAAGTACTTTCTAATTTATTACTCAAAGATCGTGGCCCATATACAGATTATTTTCTTAAAACGAACCTCTCTAATACCTGCAACTGCGTTTGTGGAGTCAAAGGAGATGCAGACCATTACCCGTTCTGTCCTCTTACAAGTAACCTACATATCGAAAAATCACCAATCTAGATCTTAACTTCAAACGAATGGTGATATTTCAACGCCACCATTCTGCGATTATTGTTAAATTTCTTTTTTATATTTAGTTCCATTCTGCTATTATTATTAAATTTCTATGGACTATTAATATCTGTTACAATTATTAGATTTATATTCTATTACTATTTTTAGATTTCCATGACAGTTCCAAAGTCGTTAGATTTATTTCAGAGATAGAGACAGGAAAAATCCTCAATGACCGCTTCAGGATTCGAATTCTGGACCTACTGATGCTAGCCGGGCCTGCTTTCCAATTACAGCACGATGCACGCGGTGAAAAGAGAGAAAATTCACTATGACCTATTACGTGTATTATACAAATATATATCGATATACGTAATTTTATAATATAAAATAGAAGTAAATAAAACTAATTATTTTAATACAAAATATATAATTACATCTTTCTTGCTCATAGTGCGCATTACGTTTTATCACAAATTTTTTTCTGGTACTGAAACTGTTATATACAGGATTCAGTCACTATGCCTAAAACTTCATAAAAAAATCGAAAGATTTTACTCTTTCCAAATGCTGTTCTTAGATAATCTACTTTTTAGAAGATAAAATGTGTGAAATGTCTTTACAAGTCACATTCGAAAAAGTGAAGCGGTCTTCACTTTTGAGCCCTCCGAACTGGTCATTCTTCGAACTCTTTCGAGATCTCAGCCTCAGGGTGAATGAAGACTTGCTTCAGGCACATCACGGTATTTGCTTAGAGTCTTATCACAGTGGTTTTTCTTTTTATCAAGTCGTCTTTTGGGCTTGTTTCCTTCGGATAAGGAACAGCATTTCTGCTAGGATCAGATTAAGTCAAAAGAGATCCTTTCTTACTTTTCTTTCTTTATTATACAGCGCGACGCCAACCGGATCTGTCACTGCTGATAGACAACGTTTTTGTACCTACTTTTCCCTCCCTCCAGCTACATTTTGAATCGTTTTTTCGCAACGATGGATAAAAGAGAAGCACCGACATTGAGAAGAAAGAAGTAAAAAGTCACTGCTTTGTTGGCTGAAAATAATGTTCCCAAATCAAATTGAGACGCTTTAGATACACCGTTTTACAGGTGCTGTTCTTGTTCTTTTTTCTTTAAGTTTTGTCATTTCGTCTGCGGGGAGAGAAACAAAAGTGATAAATCACTTCGTTTGTATTTCCTTTTGTCTAGTTTAAGATTAATCCGCTCTTTCATAGGCATTTCGATAATAGCTTCACTTTAGAGAAAAGGAATTTTTAAACAACTGACTGAAGATTAATTAGTCGAACAGGGTTTGGAAATAAAATACAACATTGCAAATAAAAAACAATTGCAAGCATTATTTTATGAACAATGCAAAAATGTTAACAGTTTCAAAACAATAAATAATTCAGAAAACCTTAAATGTTACATACACAGGCTTAATTACCTGAGCCATGTATATAAACAAAATCAATATGTCAGGCGACTGATGTATTGATTTGGCTTACATAGCAATACTAATGATAGAACATATAACAATAGCATAAACAAAATCGAAAACAAATTAAATTATTAGCGTACGTAATGGTAAAACATCATTCTTCCATTTAACGGAATCACGATGATTGTGTATATCTATAGGCATGTAACATATATTTGTAACTGACGTTTCAAAACTGTTTTTAGGTGCATTAATCTTTATCCCTTAACTAAACAAGCTGACAATCCGCAAAGTAACCAAATCCTATGAGTTCCTCTAGGTGCTATTCCAGCGTCTCAACGGAACGAAAGGGTATGAAATTTGCGTGTTGTATAGCGTATGGAATATAAAACGAGCTATGTTTCCTTATAAAGTTCACCCGACACCCAATGACATCCTTTTCTTTTCGCAGACAACTGAAAAAAAAAGGCAGCTGAAAGATAAAAATTTCAGCTATTTTTTAACATTAAAAAAAAAAAAATTTAAAAAATTTTAAAAAATTCTTAATGTAATTTAAGGCGATTAGTAAATTAATGTACATAATTCTTAAGATAAAACATGCTTCTATACTGCGTATGACTCTGGCCACTAGGCCGGAAAATAAAATGTAATATTAGAGTAAGCTGCGTTTTTATCACCACTGAAACCAAATCTAGAATTAAATCTAACACCGTAATCAATCTAACTGTGCTAGAAAAGGCAATAATTAAATTGCAGTTCATTGCAATTTCAAATTGCAATTATATCGGCCTAAATAACAAGTCAAATATGACTTAAGAGAGCTAACTGAGCTACAAGAAAAAAATCTTGTTAAACGTCCGTTTGAAATTATAACGAGTTCAAGAATATAAAATAATTCGATATGAATATAATAAGTAATAGTAAGTAATATACATTTCTTGAAAATAATTTCTTTTATAAAATATTGGAAACGCGATATACTATCAATAATAATAAATGCTAAAACTCTAACTAATTATTTAAATATTAAATTTGATTTCCCAAGTTAAAATATTTTCAAACCTAAATTCATAAAATGTCACAAGCAGGCCGGACTTGGAAAACTTTAAACGACAAATCTAAACACTTTAAACGACAAATCTAAACAAAAACACACAAATAAAAACAAGTCAATAACTGCAACTATTCAAGTTACACTGTTTTCCGTAGGAGAATTATTTCAAAATTAAAAAATAGAAATTTCATTCTGACTTCAACAGTTAAGATCCAAAATTAAGAAACACAAATAGAATTACCGATATGTAAACAAAAGGATATTTACAAGTTAACGGATAGATATCCTCAAAACACTGTTTGTTTAGCATGAAATCAACATTTGAAGTCCCCAAGCTATATGAAAAGAGACTGATGGTAGGATGGTGTCACGACTTAACAAATTAACTAATTTTTTATAAAACATGAGGAAAAGGTCTCAATATTTAGAACCCATCAATGAATTTGACGTTTCCCTTAAGGTTCCCTTGAGGTTGTCAGGAACTTAAAAGAGTTAAAATAGATTTTTATAAAATTGCATGGATTAGCTCTTTTTTCGCCTCTCCAGTAAACAAAATCTTACAAAACTTGAGCTACATTTAAAAATAAATTCGTGTTTTTTTATGAAGAAAGATTAATTTATATGCTAATAGAATCTTCCAGAATATACTGCATCAGGTATTAAAAGTTGATGTTAAAATCTTCTATAAAAAATGAGATTTGCAATTTTGACTCCGTGGAACGCAGAAAATACGTTGACTTGAAACCTAAATTCTGACTTTATTAACAACTTAAAATGATCCTCATATACCTGTTAATTCATAAACGCCTTAGTAAATGTCGTGCAAAAATTACATACTTATACCTAGGAAATGACTCGATAGCGACAATGCCTCTTAAGAACCATAGATGGATGCTTAGTCGTTTTATGGAAGAAATTAGATTTTGTTAAAATCAAAGGCGTAAATAAATTTGTTCCTAAATATGGAATACACTCTGTAATGGTCACCAATTTCCTTTCAATATATCACCCTATATCAAATTACAAATCCACGAGCTCTCTCTGTATATATATTACATTTTTATTGTAATTATAATTATGCATATATGAATTTTAATTATGCATACATATATATATATTAAAATATTTAAATCAGCTTTATAGTTTAATTCAGTAATAGTCACTTAATTTCTCATTTTTAATGTGAGTATTCCGTGTCTCTTCTAAAAATAAAAACAATATTTCTGCACTGCACCATTTCTATATTAATCTATGCCACAGAGTTTGCGTAACGCTAGTGCCGTAGTTAACTCGGAACCTAAACTTTGACAACCGAAACCTTTCTAAACTTTCTCTTAACAGACTGTCATATTGGCTAAATGTGCACAGCGGTACTACCTTCTGTGCTGTTTGAGCGCTATTTCGCTACGCTCTCTTCCTACAGCAATAATATGAAAAATGTAAATGATCTTGTATAGGCACACTTCGACTTCCAAGTAAACTGTGGCCACAAATGTGAATTTAAATAAATATGAAATTTAATCTGCTTCACTGCCAAGTTTCCTGTTTATTATGGATTAGCATTCTACGCAATTAGAATTCTTTCTCTTAACTCTTTCGCATCGAGAGACGACCAAATCTGTTTTCAACAAACATCGAAAACGCCCGTGTTTACGAATTTGTCTTGGAATAGTTTTCCTTTCCCCCTGCGGTTTCATCCATTGTGTGCAGTTTCACCTTAGGGCCGGATTGCACCTGCGAACGTCAATAGCTTTCCGTATTTCTCCTTTATTTGCTTCAAAAGAATGATTGACATGTCTTTTAACAACTCGCGAAACTAATGAGCCATACAATAACGTGGAGGGGAAAGAACTGGGTAGAAAATAAACGAGGCGTTGGGGCGGTTTGCCGTTGCTTGAATGAACGGGCGTTACGGGCGACTTCGATGCGAAAGAGTTAAATATGCCATCTACTTTCTACACCAAACAACACTGCTACGTCTTTGACTCTTTTTTATCATATATATATATATATATATGTAAGATAAAGTTATATGAATCAGAATTATAATATAACTATAAACATTAATTCTTCCTCTCTATTCTAAAATCGTAATAACTTCTCTGCATTGCGTCATTCAAATTAATCATGCGATCTTACGTAACCGTTAATACCAGATACCTCTTGACGACCAATCACCGAATTGCAAACAAAAACTTTTCTCTTCGCGTGCTTCCATCTTGCATAGCTATGCACTTCAGCTTTTGCCCTCTACTCTGCTAAGATGTAATTTCGCTGGCTTGCTTTCCTTCTCAGCAATATCAAAAATGTAAATCTTTTGTGGAAAGGCACGACTAAAGTGCAAAGTGATTGTGGCCACAAATATCAGTTGCAAATTAAAATGGAATTAAAACTGTCTCGACTGCCAAGTTCTTTAGATCACCGATCTACAGTGTTCCGTCTTTTCCTTTTGCTTTTATTATGACATACATATATATATATACACATTCATGCAAAGAAAGAGAGAGAGGAGAATAACACTTTTTGAAGACCTTAGAGAATAACATAAGAATGGAATTAATAGCTATAATGCAATGAGAAAAAGTTATAAAAGGGAACTTTTCGGTCAGGTTTTCTCTTTTGAACAGATACTGAAAGAAAAATAAAGTGAAAAGGTTAGAATGCCTAAAAAATAAGAAAAAGAAACTAAACCTGTAAAATTCCAAAAGGAATAAGCAAATTTATTGTTGCGCGTGCAAAGAGAATTGAACCAAATGAATTGCGTATTAAATTTCAGTTTCTTTATATTCTGAAACTGTAATTAAATCATACTTTATCACGAACAGTTAATGCAGAAAGAATAAAGGAAAATATTTGCACAATAAATAAGCATTGGATAATAAACGAACTAAATAGAAAATCTTAGAAATCTAAAATTATAACAAAATTCTATAAAGAAAATCGTAGTATGTGTCCCATCTGTCGGTAAAAAATAGGTGTATTCAATGCAAGTTCTATAATATCTAAATTGTTTATTATGAGAATATTATTCTTTCAAAACGAGTAAAGTATTTGTCCTAAAAATCTTCATGCATGGGAAATATATTTTGAGATTTCCAGTCATATGCGCCGCAAAGTTATTAATATCAATTCTGTTACAAAATTAATTTATAAAGAACTGACTATTATTTGATCATACTATTATATAAGAATTTGAGTCCATTAAAAAAAATAAAAATTTAACTCACCATTAAATTCTCTAAATTTTTTATGTAAATATTTCTTTCTTTTTTTCTGTGGTAAAACTAACTCGTATTGTTCTTGCTTTATGTGTCAATTCTCTGTCATTTATTACATGATTGAATATCGTCTATGCCGATTTTTTGTTTAAATGATAGATTGTTGTATCCCTTAAAGTAAGCTGCGTTCACTTTAAGAAAATATTACTAATCGTTACTTCAGAAAAAATTATGCAACAAAATTACTCATTTTTAAGAACAGCGGAAGATAAATTAAATTAATAATGAACATAAATTTGATTCATTGCTATTTTCCCGATAGGTATATATGTATATACATTTCACTTTTTACTCTCTGTAGTCTTCTCAGTTGCCGGAAGCCTTCCTCGGTTGCCTTCTAGATAGTAATTGATTTTTTATAAGTTTTAGCTTTAAAGTATTTTCATTAAATCTTCGTAAGATAGTACGAAAAGCGTATCCAAAGCATTAATTAAATGCACAATCTTCTCCTTATAACTGCGGCATTCGCTTTTTTTTTCAATTCAATACAATTAAGATTGATTTTCTCTCTTTAAATAATCGTAGGAATTATTTGAATTCAGATAATAAATTTGAAATCAAGCGATAAAAGCTCTTGAGTCTGTGATTTCTCATGTTCTCAATTTTAGGAACAGTTTCGATTTATAATTGGATTCAATGAATTGAGATTTAAATCAAAATAGAACGAATTAAAAAAGATCAAAATTTAGCTAAATTCTATTTTATTAAAATCAAAATATGCGTAACTTAGCAGTTTATTAAACTCATACACGATTCTTAAATATTTAAGTGGATTCTATCAGTATAAATTGTTTCGTAAAGCTTATGAGGGTCAGTAGTGTTAAAATGCGTTCAGAATATATCATTAAAGAGAGCTGTATAACCGTATAATCAGGTTAATTTTTAAAACTTTAATTTTTATTTAACTTTTAATTGTCTTATCCTAGCTGAAAATAACCCTATATAACACATTATTGATGTCCATCAAGAATCTCAAAAATGGACTTTTACCATTTAGGAAGAAAGCGTAAATTCATTGGGATTTTTAAAGCAGAAGATGTGAAAAATGAGCAATGTCCTTGCGAGGACTCGAACCTGTACCTCTCGAATACGCGCTAACCATTACATCACGAAGCTATGCTGGAAGGAGGGAGAAAATACCTTATATACTCCCCTTTTAAAGGGCGATTGGGGATTAGGGAAGCCAATCGCCAAATGATCGTGGTGAATAATCATCATCCACCACCTTTTAGTTTGGGTGCCACTGTAAAGTCTATTAGGTTATTTTAAAGCAGGAGACATGAAAAATGAGCAATGACCTCTCTGTGACTCGAACCCGGACCTCTCGAATACGCGACGAGTGTGTTAACAGTTACACCACGAAGGCTTGCCGGAAGGAGGGAGATAATGTATTCTCTTACACATTCTACTTGAAATCCTATAAGAAAGGACATCTGTATCCGATATTTTGCTGGATATTATGCTTTTTTTCTATGTATTTTGTTTATTTTTGCTCATTACATTATTTGGGATGCGTGTTAATCAGTTATCGCATCTTAATCAGTTTTTTAATCTAACCATTTAAACTGTATATAATATTTTATTTATAATTCTAGTAAGTACATTTAGCATTGCATGGATAGCTAACAAAGATAAAATATTTTTGTGTACTTATTCATGAATGACTTGTTCGTGTAAAAATGAAGAAAACATAATTTTTAGTTATCAAAAGTTGAATGAATTGCGCATTTAGGCACAATGCTATTACGAAATTATTTATTTTTATTTTTGATACAATGCACCAGTGTTCATTTGAAGATGTCTAAGCGATGCATTAAACATAACTTAGCCTATAAATAATTTAAAACTTGTAAATCAGGTAGAAGATGATAGATGATGCAGATTTATTTCTTTCTAAGTTAATATGAGAAAAACTTTAAGGGTTCCTTACCCAATTTATTATTTACAACCTTTGCCTAAAGTATTTTCGTAGAATTTATATTTAAATGTACGTATTCTGAAAACGATTTTCCTTTAACTAAACCGTTTCTTAATTATTTTGTTCTAACAGTATCTATAGCTTTAAAATGTTATTTATACGATATTAACAGTTTTTCTTGTAACCTGCAAAATTTCAAAAAATAAACACAATTTTAGAAAATATTTTATTTACTTGCACTAATCTTATAATGTTTAATTTTGCACTTTTTAGCTACTTTTTAAAACTGCTGTTATTTTAAAAGTTCATCTTTACTCCCATGAAGATATATTATCCATTCACTATTCTTTAAAACAGCACCTTGCGCAAGAATTATTTTTCACAGTAACAGTTATAATTAATCATTTCAACATCGGCATACTACCATTCGGAATGTCAATCGTCTTAACGCCGTGAGGTGAAAAGCGAAATATTCAACTAGACATTGGGATATCTTATCAGCTTCTAATATGTTCTCAAGAGGTCTGCATTGTAAATCACTCTACATTCAGGGAAAGCACTGCACATTATCACGGAAGAAGAACAGCTTTAAATACTGGCCAGCTTCATGCACGTATGGTGTCCCTTTGTTAACGACAATGTGTCAAAGAGAGCTAGACTCTCAAATCGTGATCTTCGCTCTTCAGTCCAAGTGATATCTCTAAGAGTTGTTTGGCATTTTAGGTTCCGATGGCATGCACATTATGCAAATCAGGCTGATAAAAATAAAGCAGTACGTCAGTTTAAATGGCTCACATTGACGGTGAGTAATGCTGTTAAAACTGTTCTAATATATGTTAAAAACTCATAAAAATTTCACGGTTCTTAATAATAAACAGTAGAAAAAGTGTTAACGATATTTTTTGAAAGAAATCAAACCGTTCGCTGAGAAATTTTTCTGATAAGTTGACAGCATATATACAAGTCTAGACAGCGCAAATGTAGAGATTAGGAAAACCAAATTATCAGAGCACAGATCCAAACTTCAGTGTATATTTCTTATAGGAATATAGTTCAGGTCAAAACAATTTCTTCTTATGCCTCGGTTAGAAGACGCAGGTGTTTATTTTATCGTTGCTAAATCATAGACAGTTATAAACTCATAATTATTTGATTAAAAGCATTTTTCTCTCATCGCAGTCGTAATCATTCAGTCTAGTGTGTCGGTCACTTAAACATCTCACTTAGTTCGTCCAAGCGAATAAAATTAGGTTATTGTTTTATATGATATACAATATTTTATCCCACATTTCTAAAATTCATTCTGAGCATTTAGACTTATAAAACTAATTTTATTTAATTCAAGTTTTATTCATTCCTGCATGGACCATAGTTGTCTGTCAAATAAACTTCTATGCATACCAAACATATATAGCCATCATTTTGAGTTCGGTTCTTCAAAATTTTCAGTTTGGTACTTTAAAGTATCAGAATTTATTGAAAGTTATCAAACCAATTATATTTAATAACACAGTTTTCTTGTTGCATTTCAGTAGATTAAAATAACTGCATTTACATCGCTTTAGCATTTTTCTTTAAAAATTTGGCTTTGTAATTATATTCAGATTTTAGGGATCGCTAAACTGTCCTAAAAATAAATGTTAGTTAAAAGGAAAGGATAAAATACCTTACAACATGGCTTCATGTAAAATTATTCAAGTATCTTAAAAGCATCAGTTGTATTGAAACATACAAATTGCTTTAAAATTATCAACTACTTTAAAAAGAAGTTTAAACGAAACAGTTTAAATTAACGTTTCGACAATGACAATAAATGGCCTAGATTAAGTGAAATTTTAATTAAATTTTCAAGGAACGGGATACTGTAAAATGAAAGGAATTTTACTAGAGCAGAAAGTTAGTTAAGTTACGTTGTTCATTTATTTCAATTTAAGTTTCTTTTATATTTGAAGGAAAGGAATTTAAAAATTTGCTCTCCGTCAGTATTACACGAAAAGCGAATTCATAATAGGATGATGAACACACACGTGTAAGTCCTTAGCAAATTTTTCGTCTATTTGGTAATGACATATCTAACCAGTTGCTGGGTCATAGAACGATAATTACTGGCGACAGGAAGCTGTAATTTCAAAATCTTACTACTGCTCAGGATTTAGAAGCTTAACACTTCGGTCTTATACCTCAAAAACAAGAATTTCTAGGCGAATTAAGATAAATATGGTAAACTTTAGTTATTTTTTAACACATTTAGTTAATAATGAATCCTTCCGGCGAAGAGCGCCATTTGAAGGGAACTAGAACAATTTGGAAACCAGAATCCATCAAAAATATAAGTAGAAAGTGTTGAATTTAAAACCTTCATAGTAACCAGCATCGAAAATTTTCACAATTATTATATTTTCTTAAAACAAGGAAAGTTAAAATTGCTACTGATATTTGCGAAATTTCAAACTCTAAAAATCAATTTGTTACTCAGTTAACTTCAATAAAATAAAAGAGTACTTAACTCTAATGATATCCTGCTTTCGCTACTATTTGATGTACGTAGTAAAAGTTTAAGAACCGGTTATGACTATTTAAATTTCAGTATCTTAGAATAAGAATATAAACAAATAAGAAATATTTTGAATATTTCTATCTTTTAGAAAAAAGCTTTCCATAATGGTATTCTGTTCAGCTGTTGTGTACATTATGCTATACCAATAACTCATTAAATGTTCATGAGCCTATGTGGCAACTTTAGATAGATTAATTAAAACTTGAAACTATTATTCTTCTTTTGGAAACGGAATTAAAATTCAGTTTAGGCATTGCATGAGCATTCGCTGCAGCCAACTATCTACACCCACCGGTGTAAAAGTTAAAGAAAAAAATATCAGTATTATCAGAAGAAAGTTGACAGTCAAAGTTATTTGCATTTTATTGCTCGAGCGAAAATGATTTTACATTGTAAAATAATTATATATTATTATCATCGCGTTTTTTATCATTAAAAATTGTTTCAAATTATTAGTTTTTGAAATTTTATACAATAAATATATTATCCACTGTATGAAAGTTCACCTTTTGCCGAAGAATGCACGCTTCCCTTCTCCAAGGTTTTTGCTTTCAAAAACCTAATGACTTTTACTTTTTCTTTTACTTCCGCTACCAGACCTATCACAACTCAGCCTAACTCCTCCGCATCACTTCATAAGTACTTCAGTATGCCCTGCTGCCTTTCTAGTTTTAAAAGGTGAAACTATATAACAAACGTTACTTTTATTTAGTAGGGCTATACATATGCACTATTATTCTTGCCTTAGTATTATTGTAGTATATTATTTATGCGTTATTTGGTATAACTTGATATTACGTATGTGTGTTTGACTATATAAAAAATTTTTAAATCTGAGAATGCTCAAAACTTCCCGATTAGACCAGTAGCAATTGACCCATCGCTTTATAGCATTTTGGTTTAGAACGGTTGAAAAAAAGTTCTACTTTCTAAAAGCAATGAATTATGTGTTATGACGTACACTTATCTCACATTTTGAGGAAGTTCGCCCTCCGCCATTTTGCTTCCGTAAAAAACCTGAACTGGTAATTAAAAGAAACGCGAAAATTACTTTGGATTTTGCGAAACTATTGTTAATATTCGCTTGATTAACCACGAAGTTGCAAGAACATGTATTTTGAGGTTAACATGCACTGTAAAAAAAAAGTTCGCTCTTTACAGGCAAAAGTTTTGTAAAGTTACAGAAATCAAAAAGTTACAGAAGAATTTCCTGTAATGGTAACAGGTTGAAAGCAAACTGTAGCGGTAACAGCAGATTTGCTTGTAACATTACAGATAATGTTTCAGTAGCCGCCGGAAGAATCACGTGACTGACTGGGAATTAGCCAATCAGGAGAAAAGTGTTTGAAAGCTAGTTGCAGAAAAAAACATGGCTGAATGCATGTTGGTTGTATAGCGCAGGTAAGTAAGAAAATGTTTACAATTACTACTTGAAATATTTTTTGTTCATTTTATGCAGATTATTCTCATGCACTTTGCACTGTTATATGTAGTGAGTAAGTATTTAAACGTTTAAGCTTTGCGATTAATTAATATCAGTGTTCGTAATGTCTAATGAGTTGAAAGAGTGCAAAATATTTATTCCAAATGCAGATCTAATAGTAGTATTTTGTCATTGTGCATCCGATAAATTACGCCTTCAATTGCCCTTATTATTATTTAAAACTAATTATTCCAAAATTTAATCACTGTTTGTGGTATATAATTGAAATGGCAATGTGGTTGTTGAAAACAAAACTAATCATTTTAGCGTTCTTTTCCAATCGTCTGACCAAAGAACGTTTGACATCTTTTTCCCGGCAGGCCTTGCGAGAAACGTTTATATAAACATTTAGAATTCTGAATGTAATGTATATATTTTTTTGCTTACTAGGTTTAGTTTATTCTTTTTCTAGGATTATCTAATTAGTTATACCTGGTTTATAATTCAGTCTAATATGTTTATGTACGAGTGTGTTATGAAGTAAAATTACAAAAACTTGAACAACGCGGTCGAGAATCTCGTTTATTCCTTTAGTGTAATAATATTTTTTCAGTGGTATTAATTTCTTACGAAAATATTATAATTCCAAAATGAAGTAATTATATTGATTAAAAATATGCCGTATCATACTTTTCGTAATGTTTTGTTTTACTAACTAGATGCAACTTAATTATTCCATATATTTTAATATACCAATATCAACAGGGGAAAAATGGAAATGACCTAAAATATTTTTCTAACAATTCGTTAAACTAATTATAAAACAAAACTAAAATTTTGTGCATTATTTCCAAAAATATAATTTCATTAATATTTTATAAATGACAACATATATTATATTGTATATATAACTACCATTGCATACTTATAAGTTTTTAAACATTTAATGTAGAATTTATGTTGATTTTATTTTGCCCAGTTTTAATACAGTTTTGAAGTATGATAGTCTTGTTACTAGGATAGCATGAATCTGCTAATACAAGTTTAATACATTTCTTGACAAATATTTCTCTTATTCATGTAATATAATATATAAATCATAAAATAAGTTTTCTTAAAAATAAATTACTATTGTTTATTGGAATTTAAAACAATTCTGTATCTGTATGTTGTATTAAAAATAAAATAATAATGAATTTTTAATGAAGCATTGATTTTTAGCATTAACAATATATATATATATATACACATGAATAAATGGAAATGCAAGCTACTTTTCCTTACAAAACCGCCTATGAATATATACTTCCCTTTAGGCTGATAGCCTTTGCATGCTTCGCCATATTCTATCAATCCAAATGATGTAAATATGCAGAAAATTTTACTTTCTTTGAAAGTTAATACCGGAAATAAAATTCAGTGCATTTGTAAACTACATTAGTTCTCTTATAGCTTGGCATTTAATTGCCCAATGATTTACTAGTCCAAACTAAGGCAGAATTCAGATATCGTTCAAATAAAAGAAAATTAATAAGGTCTGATTTTTAGACCTATATATGAAGATTTATTTTTTTTTAATATTATTTTAAGTCAACCAAATTAATTTCAAATTTAAGTAAGTATTCATGCCTTTCAGTAGCATTATTTTTGATATCTTAAATTAAATAACTGAATGCAATATTTCTTGTTAATAAAAGAAAAGCAATGTTATGAAAAACTAGCGAAGCAGATTTGCAAGTTCTAATTACGAAAGGTCCCATGCTTTAAGTGGTCATTTTTAAAAATACTTAATTAAAAAAAAATATTTAACGTGAAAATTCCAAACTTCACACATGTGGAATATTAATTCTATATATTTTATCTCATTCTTATTTTATTAATTAATTTCATAGCATTTTGTGTGACACTAGTAGTAATTATTAATTAAATGTTATGCTGTTTCTGATCTATGTTTTGATTTTGTTATTAATTACGTTAGTTTACATAAGATTTAAAATTATGTAAGGTACAAAAACCTTCTGCATCTATTAATATATGCTGAAGTGAATGAAATTATGCCAGTGAAATTTTTTAAAATCAAAAACAATTTTCTGTGGAAAATTAAAGTTATAAATTCTAAATGCAAACAAAGGAGTGAATTTGAAAGTTATCAAATAAGCCAAAGTGTTGGTCATTTTTTCAGTTTTGCAGAAGAATTTTTATACTTTGCAGAATGGGAATATGATGTTTGGCTTTGTTAGTATTAATTATTACAACTGAATTTTTGCAACTTACATTGCAACACGTAATTTAGCTTAAAATTTATTTGAACTTAATTTTCTAATTTATTTTGATCATGTATATTTCATGTGTCATAAGTCTTTGAAATGAACTTAATTCTATTTATTTACACAATTTTTTTAAAGAAGAAAAAGTCACATTTGTTTTGCTTAGTTGCACACGAAGATACATGTCTATATATAGAGAGAGAAAGAGGAGTTATGTTTACTTCCAGACTATTTTCCTCCTTTTATATTATAGTATGAAAATCAAGGGGGAAATTAAGCAATCAATTTAATTTTGAAGGATGTGATTACAATAAGATCATAACCAATCAAAAATATTCATGAATGAACTACTGGTAACTATCATAGTATTATTATTTAAAAGAAACCTACATTCCAATAAGAACGCTTAGTAACATAACCATTTAAGTTATCTAATAAAAGTAATTTCCATTCCTACTTCCCTATACATTGAATTTCACTCTTAGTATTGCCCACTGCTACTCCCTAGACCTCAAAGCATTTAATGCATCTGGAACTGCAATTTGTGTCTTTTTCTACAGCATGCAAGTTATCACCGTTTAGTTTGTACTGCCATGAGCAATGATCTTCAGAATTATCGTATTGCGTTGCATATTCCACCCCACCCAGCTTTAGAACCAGATTCTGAAAATTAAAAAAATATTTACATAATTTTCCCCCTTTTAATGCATTCAGAAAATGAATATTCCAAGATTTTAAAATGGATTTATCAACATAATGATTGTTTTCGTCATACTAACAAAGGCAAACTTTTGCACACTTAAGGCCCCGTTGAATCTTTCTCTTCTAACTGTTGAATATTATGTCAGCCTAATACAAACAATGAACTATGATAGTGAAAGCAAATACCAACTGCCATTCACTGTGCAATTTTGCCATATCAGCTGAATGTTCACCCTAGCAAGCATCGGACCACAACCTTCTCTAATTATTTATGTATGATCTGAGGCCTAAGGATTTGCAAGAATTACAATGAGAATGACAGAAGTTCAAATTATAAAGAAGAAATGAGATAACTTATTAGATGTTGCAATTATGTGTATTCTTATTGAAATAGAGGTTTCTTTTAAATAAATAATATTGTGATAGTAGTAGTTTATCCATGATTACTTTTCATTTGTTATATTCCTACTGTGACTGTGTCCTTTGGAAATTAAATTATTCGTTTAATTTTTCCCTCTTAATTTTCGGAAGATAAAATTAGTAAAAATAAGTGGGAATATGGCATCAAGAGCATTAGATATCCCCATTTTCTTGAAGCTGTTCACTATTATTGTTTCATCAATGATAGGCCATGCATCCAAAATCCACTAGCAAATCAGTTAGTAAGATGAAAATGACCACTATGCGGACAAAACATTTAGGGTAACTTGTTTTGTGAGCGCCTTAAGGAAGACAAACATTACCTAAATCTTTAAAACATATTCAGAATCCTGTGCTAAAAAAAAGCTAGGGAAAAAATGTTGTCCGAGTCCCAGTGATTCCTTTGGACGAATATGTAATATTGTTTTAGAAATTTAAGGTAATAAATATAATATTTTTCGAATGCTAAAACAGTTCGAGAAATTTATTCAAGTTCTGAATTCTGAATATAAGTATACTGTATATTATATTTAATAACTATGGTGGCTTCATTTATGAAAATATTTGAATATTGGCTGTTTTTGTACAATGAACCTTCTCTAAGCTACGTGATTCCTGAAAATTTTGATCTTTAAACGATAGTGGGCATCCTAGCGAAGTTATGTTTACTAATTAGTTATTTTAGGAGGGATGCTGATTAAATTTAAAAAGTGATTGACTGAGGTAGCTTGTCGTAATGAGACGGTTCACTGTAATCCAATTTTTTAAAGAATTTAAGCTGTTCTTAATTAATTAAGATATTATAAAGAAATATGATTAAAAGTGTTATATAAGCACATGTTTAAAACATCTATTAAAATAATTTTTATAAGCTTTTTAAGAGCATGATTATGATTTTAAAAGAAATGTTTTTTTCTTTATTTAGGAGACATGGTTTACAAAGAGGAGAAAAACCATTCATTTTTTTCAAGCAGTCGAAACGAATTTTTATGAAATGTTTATTAAATTATGTTATTTTTTAATTAATTCTTTTTTTCAGGTTTTATGTAAAGTTTATGAATTAAGTAATAAATTATTTTTACTTCTGTATTTTAATTAGCATATTATTTGCTTCATAGTGTTTCACAATAAAATTATAAATTCAATAAACTTCTTAATTAACATGCTGTAATATAGAGAGAGCATAAAGTTTGTTTTCTGTTGTCACATATTTACTCGTATTTCACAATTTTGTATGCGAATCTCGAAATTTATAATATCTAGGAATACTTTTTTAGTATCACTTTTGAAATGGTAAATATTAAGCTTAGATTTATTACATATTATGTTTGTAAAAAATTATAGGTAAAATTAAAATGCATTAAATTTTAAGCTAAACTGAAGTATTAATTTTAGAAATAAATTTCTTAAAGGCATAATTGTATTAAGAATTTTAAGGGAAACAAGGCTTTAAAAATTAAGGTCAGTTGGCAAAGTTTTATGCTTATTCAAAAAGCATGACATTAGGTTTTTAATGAAAGACTTCTATCTGTTAATGCAAAGGAAATTATTTGAAGGTAAGTAAAAAGGTTATGCATTATTTCAAACAATAGCAGACTGTTGACAAACACTGAGTGCAGATAAGAATGAAAAAAATAGTTAGACGTTGTAATTCAAGCGTATGAACAAAATTTGAATTCCTTGTAGTAACAAAATGAAGTTCATTGCTATGTTGAATTCTTTAATTTACTGAAAATGTCATTTTTTAGAAGGAGAGAATATATATTTGAAATATGAAGAACAGCTGTTCTGAGTTCTTCATAGAAATATTTCACAAAATGTCTTTTACTGTAATAATATGATCATATCAACATGCAACACGTTTACTCATATAAGTTAAATCTAAAGCAACATGTGTCTATTTTAGCTAAAATTACTAAAAAGAAAGTTCTAGAACATATCTTATTAACTGACACTAACATGCAAATAAAACATACTATTTTTTTCAGCTATTTTACAGGGCAAATATAAGGAGTAGCATATCAATTTGAACTTTTACATTAATCAAAATGATAATATGAAAGGCCTTTCAATAATATCAGACATAAGTTTCTCTTCATAAAACAAAAATACTCTGCAACAGACTAATGTTACTTTTTGAAAAAAGAACATTGCTGTTGAAAGCACATCTTTTAAATTAATGCTATTCTGAGGTCAAATTGACTAATTTAAAAAGCCAAACTATTATGCTTCACTTGCATATATCTGTATAATAATATACACATGAAGATATTGTTTTACTCAAAACATCTTGATTTCAATATATTTTATTATAATAAGCATCATTTTAGACAAAAAAAATCTACTACTTTTATAAACATATCCTTTAGTATTATCTATGAAAAATATATTCTACACACATAATTACTTAATGGGATATTAGAAGGAAATAATCTGAAACCTTTACAGATACAACCATTGGAATTTTACGTAAGAAAAGTATCTTCTACTCACATAATAACCTGCTATAATAATACAAGTAAATAACCTGTAACGGTTACAGATATATCTGTTGAGATTTTACATGAGAAAAACATGTTCTTTCTACATAATTATTTGCTGTAATATTACACGCAAATAATCTGTAACCATTACAGATATATCATTTGGGAATTTACATGAGAAAAATATGTTCTACTTACATAACTATATGCTGTGATATTACAAGAAAAAGATCTGTAACCATTACAGGCAAAACTCTTGTAATGTTACAAAGAAAACACCTGTTTCTGTTACTCAAATAACCCATGGCATCCCAGTTTCCATGAGTTTTCTTAGTAACTTTACAGATTTTTTTTTTACAGTGTAATAACATTTTGTGTTAACATGTATTTTGAGGCTAGACAGTCAACCATACTCTCGCATTTCAAGCCTACCTCACTACCTACTACCTGTGTCACTTCGCCAATAAATCTTTGTAGCAACCTAAAGGATTCAAATTACGGGTAAGATTTTAATGGTATTTTCCTTGTTTTCTTTACCTTGCATCATCCACGATCTATCACACAGCTCAACGCAACGCAATATCATGGCAGTCACCATCAGCAGGGATTGAAACCAAAACAATGTCAACGCAACCACAAAATATGAACCTTTGTTTGAGCTTACTGTCCTTCAGAATCTAAAAATTTGAATTTTATTATGCAAATTCTTTATTTACGTTATTTATTATTTCTATTACAGCCTTTTTTTATTCATTTAATACTTGTTTTTAGCGAGTGTTATCGTTATTATGTGTTTATATGTCATTTGGTGCTACCTGATATGCAGTTTTGGGGTTTGCGAAGGGTTTAAACGCCTTTCGTATAAATTAAGGCGAAATATTTCTTTGCATTATTCTATTTTGGCTTAAGATTTCATAGAGACAATTTATTTTCAGAAACTTCTAAAACGTTTCAGCTTAGTTCAGAAAACATGTATTTTAGTTAATTTTTGCATGCATCCCGGACTCTGAGGAATTAATTTTGCAAATAATAGTTAATGAAGAAATCATGCGGATGCTTTACTTCTAAAATGCCCTTTAGGAGTCCAAAAACGAAATATTCAATCAAACATATGTATGGGAGAGAAAAACTGAAAACACTTTCTATCTACTTATCTATCCTTTTTTTCTAACTATATACAGATACACAGAAGGAAGTTGCGGAAAGAAAAATACTACTCACTATGTCTAGGAAGTGTTGTTTGCTAGTGTAAGGACTCGAATAGCACATTTTGCTCATTGCAGCCATGTTATTAAATACCTAATTAATTCAGAGACAGCGCTGCAGCTGCGATAAATGCATTTGACTATATATGGGAGTGCGCGATACATATATACATATTAGAAAAAGAAACAAAAATTAACGTCTTTTGTAAAGGATGTGATTTTTGCTATACAAAGAAGTTGCGAAGATACCGTCCCCTAGTCGGCGGAAAATAAAGAAAACCACAGAAATTTATTTATTGATACGAAAAGTATCAAAAACGAAATCCAAAACGATATCCTAGTATCTTTTTATCTTAGGAAGATCCACGACCTATCCAGGAAAAGCGAACTTTCCAATAAATCCAACCTCAAGAAAAGGAAGGAGGGAAAGGGGAAAAAAGAAATGTGGTGTTTTTTGAAAGGAAAAATGAGCAAAGAATTCCCGACGAGGCAAGCGTAGTGAATCAATGACAGTGGTAGCAGATTGGAAATAGCCTCTCAATGTTTCGTTGCAAATAGGTCTGTCACAGAAGTTGGAGGAGAGCATCAGAATCAAGTTGGACAAAGCACTTGTCCTCCCGTGTCGGCTCTTTCTTTGACAATGGAAGAAAAATTCTCCGGAGTCCATGGTAGAGGATCATACACAAAGTTTACTCGAGAAACCGAAGCGACCTTCGTCTTTAACATAACTAGTGGAAATAACGTTTAAAAAATTTGTACCCCAGAGCAATTTCACAAATGTGTGATACCACTAACTACATTCATGTAATAATTCACAAAGTACCTCACCTTTCCTTTCCTTATTCGTGAAGTTATAATTAAGACTATTTTGCTACAATATCAATGTTTTAAGAAATAAATTTAATTCACGAGGAATTATATTTTTAAACAAATTTCGTCTTAAAATGGAATTACGAGTTTGTAATACGAAAACGTGTGGTGAATTATATAGACGTCGCCGAAACTGCTAAAGGATACTTTCATAGCAAGAAATATTTAAAGCTAAAATAACAGCGTCTGACATTAGTGGCATATTTCTGCTGGATTTCCTTGCAAATATGGATGTCACAAAAATGAAGACGAAAGTTGAACTGGTTCGGATGAAACACTTGCCTTTTTGGATTTTATTCATTCCTTAGCTGAAACGGTTTGTCAGCAGCATCCGTTCTCGTGTGGGCTATATACAAAATAAAAGCAAAATACCGTAAAGGATTGGATACTTATAATGGATTATGGTTTTGAGTTTGAATACAGTCATCCAAGCTTACGGACTATAAAATAACAGAAAGCTCAGACTAAAATAAATTAATTTAATAAATAAAATAAATAAACAAAGGTCAGATATCGATTCTGATTTCAGCTAAAATTAAAAAATTTGTAGAGCAACTGAAAATTTTTAACCTATCAAAATAGCTGATATAGGGACTGACTAAATATGCTGCAAAAGTCGATGAACAGTGATGATAATTACACTTCACACATATTAAGCTATAGCATACTTTTAGAAACACAGCAATGGATATTATGGTACGCATTTATTTGAAATGTTTTATTTTAAATGTATACTGCATTAGATTTAATGAGCCTGAGGCAACGTGCAAAAATGTACAAGGTTACTTTTTTTTTTGTTTGTTTGTTATTTATTTATTTACTTTATGAGAGGACAGATGACAATTTTAATAAAACAAGTAGTTTTTTAGGCATCAATAAACCTATAAAAACTGTCTATCGTAACTATCTATAATATGCTAAATTATAAATTATGTATGAACAAATGTTCTGTATGAAGGCAGACATCATACTTTAAAAGATTTCATGAGAGGACAGATGGAAATTTTAATAAAACAAGTAGTTTTTCAGGCATATGTAAACCTATAAGAACTTTCTATCGTATCTATCTATAATATGCTAAATTATGTATGAGTAAATGTTCTGTATGAAGGCAGGCATCATACCTTAAAAGATTTGCTAGTTTGACTTTCGCAGATGTTCAGCTGTACTGACTGATACTGCATTATTGAAACATGTCTATGCTTTAAGTTTGGATTGTCGTTCATTTTTCTAAAATTTGTTACATGACGGATTACAAGAATAAGCTATCAGCCAGATCTATGGAATCGAAGTAGCTCAGGTTAGATGCATCATTTCTTCTAACCCATATAAACTCTATGGCCTTCTTTTCATCTTTAAATTTTTCATTAAATTTCAACAGAAGTTGCTTAAAAATAATGAAATGCGCCACTTTATTTTTTTCTCTGAATTGCTGTATTTAATTAATAATCCCACCTGTCTTCAGAATCAATGCTTTAAGTAAGCAAAATATTAAGTAACTTAAAAAAAATATGCTAATGGTACGAAAATACTTATTTCTGATTTTAAAATTATATTGGAACGAAAGGTTGAATGTTTGCTCTTAAATCGTATAAATTGCGAAATTATAATAAGGTCATTATCCTCTAAATCATTTTATCAATGATCTTACTAAAATGGGTAATCTTTCAATATTTATTTTAACTATGTGACAGGTGCTTAAGCATTACCTATTCAGTTGTAAACACCAAACTCACCTTTACACATTACTGCATATTTATTACAAAGTTTCATGGAATCCATCAGAGAGAAGTCTATAATGTTTCTGTTATACCTTAGTGATATTATAAACTTTTGTCTCAAACCATCACTTAGGCAGTGCGACAGATGATGCACAAAACTAACACAAGCACAAATATAAACCGACTAAGGAAACAAAGGGGTACCTTATGTACCTAATCTGTTTAACTTAAGTCTTCTCTGACACTCAGAAGTCACGTGTGAAAATATATTACTGCCCTCTGCCTCATGCGTTAATATGTACAAAAGTTAATTTCATTAATATATTCGCTGACTTCTACGAAAGTACTTGAACTTGGCAAACTGAGTTTACTTGCCAGCTACGATATAACTCGTTATTTACTGCCTTACCTAAATCACCGAGTATGAATATTGCCCTAGCAAATCCATGGAATGTTTACACTTGGCATAGTGAAATGAATCATTTATTTCTCGAAATGTAGATCTAATAACTAAATATTTAGAACGCAAAACAACTTGTTTCTTAGTTCATTCACTTGGGAAATGTTGTAAAGTGACCAAATTGACCAAATTCTTGTTTAGTGATTCATGTAATATTAAGGAAAAATAACATATCGCACATGGAGGTTTTTTGCATGAATGCGCAGATCACGTGTATATTATTTAGTTCTCTGTTATTCCGCAGATGGCACAGAGACAAAAAGAAATATTCAGAACGCTAATTACAAGTTTACTCGCGCGAATTAATTTCCTGCTAAAAGTAATCACTTATATCTATATTTAAATAATAAAACAACAGAAAATAATTTAAAAGCATAAAATTACAGAGAGAAAAACACGTAAATAGGCGCACCATATCAACTTTGCCAGAGGACATGTTAATAAGCACACTTACAATAAGACATAAATATGAATATATTATGCGGTAAATTTTGATTGGTGAAAAATATTCGACGCCCTTACCACTATGAAAGAAAAGACGGCATTTCGACTTATGAAATAAATTGTTACAATTCTAACTGCAGAGCCATTTTAGTAATAAGTATAGAGTTAAAGACAAAATTTCATTAACATTTTATTACTGGTATGCAAAGTAATTAGTTTTAGTATTCCCAATAAAATTAGATGCCAGAATATTATAAAAGTGAAACTAAGACAAACGAAATTAATATCTGCGAAAGAATCTCTGTTCTTTACGGAAGTAATAGAGGTAAGATTCGACGCAAAAAAAAGGGTAATTGTTAATAACGCTAACGTATATTCAAAAGGCTGCCATGAATTAATATCACTATCATAGAAGATGGAGAATAGCAACAGTAAACTGAAGCAAGTTAATGAAATAAAAATAACCAGTGATCGCTATCTCCTCCAATAGTGTTATTCTATAACACTTATTTTTGATATTTTTATAACACTTCTTTAAGTCTCCAATTATAATTGTATACCTTAAACCTAAAATTTTGCGATTTAGATTTAATCTTTCAAATTTGTGTACTGCTAACGAGATTATCTATAATGATTGACTGTTTTCCTGTCTCTTAATTTCCTTATTTCTTTCTTATGAAAAGAAAGACTTTTATTTTATTCTTGTCATTTAAATATTATTTCAAACACAAGTGTATATATACACATATATATATACATAATTTTTAAATAAATTGCTTTACTTATTATTTTATTTTGAACACTTAAATAATAAACATGAGTTTCATATTCAAGCAGATAAAATAGTGAAAACAGGAATTCAGGCATCTTCATTCAATTTTCGACGGTAAAAAGTTGCGAGGCATTTAGCTAAAGAGTAAATAAATGTGTGTGTGTCATCAGATTTAAGAACAGAAATAAAATTTAAGGGTACCCATACACCTCAAACCCCTCATGATTTTCGAATATGTGACTGTTGCAAGAATTGGGATATTTTATTTATTTTAAAAGCAATTACTTCCAACTTTTTACAGCTGACTACATAATATAGCTGCTTTTGAAACTAGTAACCAGAAAGTTTGTGTTGCCACAAATATTTTTGTAATTTAATCCTCTTTGAGACAAAATATTTCGCCATGTTTCCACCTTGCGCGCATGATGTTTTCAAAATGGCGAATGGTACATACTTGAAATTTGATGTAATTCTTTACATGAGCACTATTTTCTAACTGAACCAAAATCTGATGAATATTTTAATATTGAAAAATTTTATGGACGAAAACATTAAATTTTTTTTTAATAAAATACATTTTATAAACTCAACTCAAAATAAAATAAAAATTTAACGTGAAATTTTTAGAATTTTAGGTTCACAGTAGTTTGCAAATGTTATAAAAGCTGTATATTAAATATGGAATTAAATTATGCAACAGAATGTTTTAAAATGTGCGCGCAAGTTGGAAACATGACGAAAAATGTTGTCACAAAGCGGATTAAGTTATAAAAATATCTGTGGCAACGCAAACTTTCTGATTACTATTTCAGAAAGCAGCTATATTATGTAGTCAGCTGTAAAACGTTGGTAGTAATTGCTTTTAAAATAAGTAAGTTATCCCAATTCTTGCATATATATACACTACATTCTATGCTGGAACATGGAAAATTGATTCATCTGATCTGACTATGATGCATAGTCATGAAATTAAATGAAAGATCAGGAATAAGAGCTATTTCAATTTGTCATCGGTCCACTAATGTTCTAGAGCTACATACGATCTGAGCAATCGATCACGTTTTATCCTGTCCCACTTGACAGTGGATTTATAGCGCAGGACGATACCGGAATATGGAGAGATGGACTACCGGATAGAAAACCATCATCCTTTACTCCCATTCCAAAACAGCGGGCAATTTTGAAATTGAACTCACTTGGTTTTACATTGCAACTTTGACGGATTTTTGTATTTTCAAGAGCAGAGGTTTTACTTATATTTCTACTAAAATAATTTCGGAGATAGTGATAAAAATATTACTGTGAAAAACGCTGGATGTGTTGAACAGTTTAAATAAAACCTGCACTGTATGACATATTTTGACCTATCTCCCATGGCTTATTGAGTATTAGCATCAAAATTATCTACATTAGTTAAAACGGAAAAGCTATAAATGAATCAGGTACAGAAATATTAAAATTCGTGAGTATAAGATATACAATCACAGTACTGATAGTATTTAGTACGTGTATTTCAAATATTGGTAGTGTTAGTGTACAGTAGACATCCAGGTTATTTATTGAAAAGCATTTGTGCTCTATGTGCGTTAAAACGAAATTCGACGTAAAAATGCTTCCGTAAAGAAACTAGCTCGTATTTCAGTTGCACATGGGAAACATCATGCAACCAGCAGCGATTCTTTTCCATAGAATAAATCTGGAAATGTCATTTTAAAAATAACAAGACATTTTGTGACTAAAGTTTCTGCGGTATGCATTTTGAAAGAAACTGAAGATATCATGAAATGAGGTAAAATATTTGAAATGTCAGAAATATCTAACTGTTTGGCAAAAATGGGTGCCATAAAGAAGGACTTAATCTATCGTGCATACAGCATGGAAATATTAAATTTTTACGGATACCAGAATTTTTCATGAAAGGAAAACTATTTTCGTAAGCAAAAATTCAGTTTATATAAAGTGCGTGTTCCGTTTAACTGTATTAATCACATCAAAATTTTCGCTGTCCCTTTTTAGTAACAGCAAATTATAAAATGAATAATACGCTACTATTTAAGAAAAAATCTATGGCAAAGTGTTAAAAGTTTATGTAGCAGACTTAAAGTTCTCCTGTTATGTGTGGATTATTTGAGACGAAATCTTCACGAGAAAAGGTTTTTAGAAACTCACAATGCTGTAATTATAAACTATGAGTGTCAAATACAATCCAAGCTGCAAGTATATAGTATTAAGAATATCGGAAGGACGAACCGTGTATTCTGAACTCCTTAATTATTCTTGTTTAATGTTTTAATTAATTACCTCCTGACGAGTCTAATTGGAACCTTAAACAACGAATAATTAATCTACAGTTTGTCTTTCGTGTGTGTTAAAAAAATGAATGCTTATTTTTAAGATTACTTAAATGATGAGACTATGTTTTAATTACGAAAAACATTTTTTAGCTTATTTTTTTCAAAATCAATATTTTCCATTACAGTACTCTTTCCTCTTTACAGGATAGAATTCTTAATACTATGCGATGTTTTTTAATCGAGAGCAAAACTCATGTATTAAACTGATATTGCTATTAATTTCTAAAGTGGAAATGTATGTCTGTAATTAGAATGTGTCGAATAAAATACAGCATGAAAAAAATGCTGAAATTTTCTTTCTAAGTTTAATATATAGAAATGAAAAATTCGATTGCAACTCATAATGAGGAAGTCGTCTTTAAAATGAATAAACGGGAATAAAAAATAAATTTAAAATTCAGTAATCCAAAATGCTTTAAATATCAGTTACTGTAAAAGAGAAAACAGAAAAAAAATACATTTCTACGGTTCTAAGAAAAAACATATAATTTTCTTTAAGAGAATTGCATAAACATTGCTATTTTATTAAAAGGTTAATTTTATTATTAAGATTCCATCTAATATAAGGAAAAGGTTCTGCCTATAATTGAAACCTTTTCTGATAATTTTATTTTTTATATTCTTAATTGCAACCCCATTCATCCAAAGAAACATTTTTAGTGATGCACATTTTTAATTTCTAAATGTTCCAGTTGAATTTAGTTTGTCTAAAGGAATACTGGTTAGCATTTAAAAAATCACTGATAATCCGTTTAATTACAACCTATCAAAATATAATATCTTCTTGCTATACAATGTATTGCTAAAATGTTTTTTATTAGATGATTACTGCGTGATAAAATTTCCATTTATCTTTTAACTAGAGAATGTAGTATTATTGCTGTTGTGAATGTCATGTACTCATTTTCGGTTATTGCAATATTTTCTTCGCATGTTTTCTGTTTCTATTTTTACGCTAGTGTTTGCTGTTAAGTAAACATAATAGTTAAATATATGGACTATAAATTTTTGAGAATAATAGTGATAACGGAAATGTTATATAATAGGAGAATACTGAAAAGGCGAATCTCATTTGAATTTAAAACAAACTGGAGTTTCGTTCCATAAAGCTGGAACATATGATCACCTAATTTACGATCAGACTTATTACGATCAGACCTAATTTACGATCAGATTTACGATTGTCAGAATTTGGCAAACTCATCAGGAACAGAAAGGGTAAAGGAGTCCATTGACATGTCACGTTTCCTAACAACCCCTAGGCGCCGGCATGCATGTTTGAAACGATGCATATGATGGAATCGAAATAAAAAATAAAAATTTATTCATTTTCAACTTCTGACTAGTAATTATAAATAAGTTAGCGTTTCTCGCAAATGCAAGTGCAAATACGGATCTTTTATTTAGTTACAGTTTTTAAAGTAGCCTAATATAAAATGGTGGACACATGTTCGATCTTTAAAAATTATTTTCATCAAAAAATGCTTTGTTTATATGGCCTAAGCAAAATGAGGTTACATTTTAGATTAATAGAAAACTTTTCTAATAAACTTCTAAATGTAACAACTTTGAAGCGTAATGCTAAAGAAGAAATTACGGTCACGCTGTTTCGAGATAAGTTTTATGATTGTGTAAATCCCAGGTGCTGATGTTATTTTGTGCTTCATATCACATTTATGTCAAATGGTATACAGAAGCATAGATACGTTTTGTTACAAACATTTGTGATTAACATACAGTATAGAGACCATAACTTTGTAAGGATTATGTTAATTTTAGTAACAGATAAATTTTAAGTTAAAGTTCCTTTCCTGTCAGTTCTTAACTTCAACTTACTACTTCCGGCCAGAACGTAGTTTTAGAATCACGTCTGAATACATAATGAGGAAGAGTGGTATTTAGCCGCGAAGTTCTACTGTCTGGGCGAGAAGAGTTATCAGGTATCCTGCATGCACGCGTCCGCCATTTTAGGCTACTCTCTCGTAAGCTATTATCTCGCTCGGCCGTAATTTAGGCCCTTAATAGGTTCGCTGTATACTAAATGTTAAGGGGCCAACTCGGTTAGAATCTTGATTGCTTCGTCTATATCTCTTTTAGTTTAGATTCGTTTTAGTTTACTTCTTAGCTTTTTAAGTTCAAGCCCAAGTGTCGGTTTTTATTGTACACTCCAAGACGGAGTTCTGTTAAATCTTATCTGAATAATAAAGGGTTATTTACCCTTCCATCTTGTTGCTTCTTGTTGCAAGAACTAAAGTGATTATTCGCATAACAGTTCTTAAGATTCTTCACGTTCAACTGTAACTTAGCATTTACAAAGTGAGGAACTCTACAACTTGATAATTTTACATAGACTGAAATATGCACTATAATTTTGAAACAGGAATCATCAAGCTTTAATTTTATATCAAAACTCTTAGCATTTCATGAGATCTGATGCAAGTGTCTCTTCTTCAAGATGCAAGTTATTTGGCAGAATAATTTTCTTTTAATGATAACGGTGTTGAGAATTTATTTGTTCTTTTCATTTCAGAACTGCGTACCAGATTCATAAACCTAAAAGTACTTTTAATTTGGATTTTTCCTAACTGTATAAAACTGTTCTTTTTAACGGAGTTAACATTTTATTATTTTCAATGCAACTTGATATGTGCAACTAAAAACATGTTTTATTTACTCCAAACAGTTACAATTTCTTTAGTTGAGAAAACTAAAACATCGCGGTCGAAAATAATGCGGAACAAAAACTTCGCAATTTAAAAACATCGTCGTCGAAAATATCGTTGGTAAGAAACAAAGTGCCTACAAATTATCGCATGACAGTAACATCTCACATATGCGTTTTTTCAGATTTTTAGAGATGTAAATGCATATTCACATAATGATTTGGAAACGTAGGAAGAAAAGACGGATTTTTTTAATTCTATATTTCATATTTTTGAACGAACTAATAATTTTTTATTGAAAAAATAAGAAGGAAACTCAAGCATTTAAAAATTTAAAATGAGTAGAAAATTAATGTAACTTATAGAACTTAACGGAATTTTAAATTTGCATAGTTAACTAGCAAAGGTCATCAACCTTTTTCATAACCTTTTACTGATAATTTTTTATGAAAAATACAGTCTAAAATAGCTTAGAAAAAGGAAGATAAATAACTGCATGAGGTTATTTCTGTAAAAATTCCTTAGTTAATTATCAAATTATTTTCTTTCACATTTATTAATCTGATATTGTTTTAGTGAAAATTATGTTTTGTTTTGGTTTGATTTATTCTTAAAGTGTCGTTAACATTTTCATGTATAGCCCGCAATCAATGTTTCGGATGTCGATTTGTTAGTTATGACGAAAGTTAGTTACATAATATGTCAGTATGGGATTTGAAAACGCATTGTGGGCGATGTTATCGTCATATGATGATTTGTACCACGATATTTTAGTTGACATTTTAGAACTGCGATTATTTAGTTTGTTTACTGCGACTATTTAATTTGTGAACTGCGTCTATTTAGTTTGTTTATTATTTAGTTTGATATTTTAGAACCGCGATGTTTTTCAATTTGCTTTCCTTTCTCCCATGATGTTTTGTACCACGCCGTTTTCGCCTTGCGTTGTTTTCTCTGCGATGTTTTCGTTCGCGATGTTTTTCCCGCAATGTTTTCGGCTGTAACCAACTGCAACAAATGTATATTAAATTATCTGCTTTTAAAGTAATATTCATTTAAGTTTCAGTGAAATATGAAATATTTAGTCATTTTAAGATTACTGAACGATATTCTTGTATTTTAAAATTCTACGCCCAAATTTATCGGTTAAAGGGAAAGAAAAAAAATCCTCTGTTTTTGCTTTTAGCTAAGTAAAATAAGACGAATTCGCTTCAAAAGCTGAATTTATTCTGACATATGTTGCATCGTATTTATATGCATACACCGCCAAATTTCGTGCTTCTTCAAGAAAGAATTCACATCCGATTAAATTACTCAAAGGCATATTTAAACAGAAGAGGAAATGGGAGCCAATAGAAACCGATTGAGTTTTAAGAACCAAAACAGTTGCTCAGGCAAAGGGTTAGCGAAATGCTTGAACATCAAATGGTAAAGATTGCGGTCGAAGCAGCTTTACGGTAAGCTAGATTTGCATGATATTTTAGGCGAATCACAACGTCCCGAGGAATAATTTTTGCGCTCCGTTAGTTAGGGAGCTTCGAGTCAGAGCTCAGCGATTTGTCAATCGTAGTTTGAGTCTAGAAGCTTTGATCACTGAACCGGTGGTAGTGTCTACCCTAATGACAGCGGAGTTGCGATTTGAATGTCCCTCCTTCCTGCTGTGTTCCGATTTTACCTGCGAAATTATCGATTTAGGGAATCTGAAGGGAATGAAATGTGTTAAATGTAGTTCCTTTTTATAGGCAGACAAACTTCATTTGGAAGTTTTATTTCTTGTTTACTGAAAGACAGAAATTTCTTCAATGATGTTGAATTATAATGTCTAAATTGTTAGTGCAAATGAACTGTGAGAGATGTCTCTTTAAAACGTGGATAGCGAAGTTGAAAATCTCATCATCATCTTTCTTTTCTCTTCGTCGGAAACGGACTTTTTCGAATTTTCATTCTTATATACGGGGGTTCATACGTAAATCAAGTAATCAGCTGTTTAGTTCTTTTGATAACAATTTCCTACATTCAAACTACGTAGCTAGAAGCTAGCATTTTTGTTGTTTGTGTGTTATTAACTTATAAAGAGACACAGCTATATTTTGAAAATTCAGGTTAAGCATCTTTCTGAGTTTAATTAAAGCTAAGATTTAAAACAAAGTTCAAAAAACTGAATTAAATCTTTCTGGCACTAGTTTTGTGATAGTTTTACGTTCTGTGGAAAATTACGTTTTATTTTACACATATGTCTCAATATATTTTTACGCATAAGACTTGTATGTAATTTTTTAGGTTAGAAAATTCATTAGCAAAGTCTTTCAGAATGTTTTGGACTGTTAGGTTACATTACTATGCTCGGACTATTCTAGGACTATTAGGAAGTTTAACATCGTGGGAAATGGCAGACGTTGGTAAGACATTGTTTAGCTTTGCTTTATGCAATGGTAACAAGGCGTGACATCTTTAACTTCCACATAGTCATGGAAATAGTCGCAACGTTGTCATTCGACTTAACGAAATATCTTTAAATTAGCTCTGAAATTATATCACCATTGCTTGAAAAACTGAGATGCTTAAAAGGTGTAAATGCACTTAATTAATAAATCTGCAAAAAAAGGTTTTATCAGACCTTAAAACTTATTGACCGGATAACCATAATATTATAAAACTAAACAAAAATCGGTCCACACAATCAAATCGAAATAACGTAGATTATCCATTTTATCCGCCTGGAGAGAGGGGGACGGGTGTTTTTAAAACTTTGGTTCAGCCAGAAGTTATAACTGGTGTTTTTAATTATTATTGCTGCCAATTACTTTAATTTGTTTGATATTGATTTCTTTTTAACCTGCTAATGTATATTTTTATTTCGAGACAATTTTTCTTCAATTTGAATTATCTGTAAAGACCTTATTTTGTACTAATCAATTATTTTTATTTAAGAAAATTTCCTTTCTCTTCTGACTTCAATTTCCTGCTTGAATGCAAATTTAAATGACGTATAAGCAAAATCTCAATGAGTTCGAAAACGTATTTAAGCAGCAGAATTGAAGAGACAGTAGGTAGAAGACTTAGTTACGAAGAGAGTGGGTTTATTCCGCATGTTTGCAAGTAGCTCTGTAGCTGTATTTTTGTGTTAAGGATTTATTTTTAGATTATTTTATATTGTAGACTCGGCTTTGTTGTATGCAGCCGATAAATCTGATTTAGATTGAAATAGAAACCAGCTCTGTAGTTGAAATTGGATTCATTCTGATTGTGCATACTATTTTGTGTTTACTTCGCCGCAAATGATGGTTAGTTTGTGAACACCGAATGTGTGCATGTTCGGTTCAGTTAGTTAAAATAAAAAGGTTGTTGTAAACTTCGTCGGCATTTATCTCTTTTTTGAAGACCTATCGAGAATTCGCTCTCACTTCAGTAGGGTCTACATTTTATACTCCCTAAACGAATATGACTCCTATACTATACCTATACTCCTTTATGTTTATAAATGTTTGTAAATCATTACTTATTGGATTTAATTTTTAAGCAAAATTATTTCAGACGGGAAAAAAGTTCAGAAAACTGGTAAAATTATGAAGCTACAGTTTGCTCCCCGGTGAAACAATGTTAATCATAATTTCTTTCTTTTCGCGCCTCAGGATTATTTTAATTTTTTTAAAATCTCCCGCCAACCTATGTACGTACGTAAAAGTGGTAATGATTTGGGTCCGAAAATTCGATAGTGAGTTTTTAGTGAATAAGCACGAATTACACTCTCCATAACATGTTTTTACTATTTTTGCAATGATGTCTATCTGTCAATCTTCCGCCAACCTATGTACGTACGTAAAAGTGGTAATGATTTGGGTCCAAAAATTCGATAGTGAGTTTTTAGTGAATAAGCACGAATTACACTCTCCATAACATGTTTTTACTATTTTTGCAATGATGTCTATCTGTCAATCTTCCGCCAACCTATGTACGTACGTAAAAGTGGTAATGATTTGGGTCCAAAAATTCGATAGTGAGTTTTTAGTGAATAAGCACGAATTACACTCTCCATAACATGTTTTTACTATTTTTGCAATGATGTCTATCTGTCAGTGTTTACATATGGGTGATATGACTTTTTTCCACGAACGCTTTTATATGAAACTTCTAATAATTTTTATTTCAGTTTTCTACATACATATAAAGAAGTGATTAGATTTGGATAAAATTGGACAACTTTAAGTGGTACTTTACTTGAAGTCCATAAGAGCTTTTAACGAAAACCTTTATTAAAATATAATTCAAAACTTTTCAATTTTAGTACGTAAGACTTTTATACCAATGGGAACAACATATTACATTTGGGCTAAATCTGATAAAATGAATATGATACTTTACTTAAAGCTCTGAATTTCGTAAAAAAATATATTATGAGATAACCCCAAGCTTCTAAAATTTAGTATTTAAAATAGGTATGTGTTCGAGAATAACATATTATATTCATAAACATTAAATGCATCCTTTGAATTATGCTAAATGCTACGAGAATTACTTCATTATGAAGTAGAGCTCTCATTATGAAACAATTAATGTAGTGGCCTCAATCCTCAGTTTTATGTTCATTTCACTTTTGCGTCGAATTATTTTTAAAATCAAAGGATATCGCTAGCAAATGTTATCATTATGTATTATTTTAAAGAAATAATATAGCAAATATAAATAATAAGGCAATTATTTAAAACGTACGGTAACAATTAACACCGTTTTGAAAATTCTAAAGATAGGCTGATTTTTAAATATTTCGCTATTTTCTTGTTTAATTTTATGTGACGTAAGGGCGAAGAAAGTGATATTTAATAAATAAAACTAAAATAACAAAAAAAAGTTGGTCCACTAAAACGTTGATATTGTAAACCGAGAAAATGACTGAAAAAGAAACATATGGCAGAACGTAACACTCTAACCGTAATTTTGACACTTAACACTATGTCGGGAATGCTGCTCTTAAAAATTTCGCGATTGTTAAGTCATTTATTTTTGAGTCCGAAACACTCTATGATCAAATGATATATTACGATCTATGTGATATTTTCAAACCGAAGCATAGGAAAGGATATGTACATGAACACGTTTAATTACGATTGTCCATTGTATGGATGAACAGAATGAAAAAAAATTAATATTGTAATTAACATTGAACCGTACAATTTATAATTAAATTATATTTTATTTAAAAACAATCAGGCGTAAATGATAGTTTACTTAAAAGTCGTTGTTATTCTGCCAATTCTAGGTTGAGACATGGACAATTCTATGTTGAGACATGGAATTGGCAGGCTTTCGTGCGCTGGCCCCATCAGATTTTTTTTTCTAGTCATCAAGGCAGGCTCTTCATAAAAAATATACAAGATTTTTTTAAAGTCTTTATTTTTTTTGTTTTATATTTGAGAGTAGTTGGCACGAAATGAATGAATTTAAGAATTTGATTAGCTTTTCCTAATTTTCTGAATTAAATGTACATATATACACATAAAGTACACTTACAAACTTTTAATGTCGCTTAGCAAATGAGTTATTTATCTGAATACTCACTGTGAGTTTAGAATGTGTAATACAATTTGAACTCAACTGAACAATTATGAAATGTATCCAAAACCTGAAGGCAATACATTTTTCTCTTTAATACACTGCTGTACGCTGAAATTTAAATGCAAATTACTACCGTGTTTCTGGAGTTATCGAATAGCTTTTTACAATTTCGTATGCTTCACGTACCTAACTACATTTCTTCAATAATTATAGTTATAAAATTAAAGTACCCGTAAGAAATGGATTTAACTTTTTTTATGGATTTATTTGCCACAATGAGCTGATATACAGATTATCCTAGTACATATTTTAGAAATAAACATGCACAATACAACAATGGTTTTTACTAATTTGCTAAATTTATTACCTGATCATGACAGAAAATAAAGGACTCAGACCTTAGCTTCTTCTTTTTTAATGGAGTCTATTAAGGTTTGAAGAATTTTTTTTTTTTAAAGAATTTTGTTGAATACATTGCGGGTTTTTATCACAAAAGAATAATTATTCCGGTTCTTACATTTTATACCACGTTTTCTCGCATTACTATTTTATACAACAACTTTGCTTATTGTTACAATAGTCGACAACAACATTGTTCATTATTAATAAATAAGGAAAACTTACTTTTATTGTACTAAATAACACACTTCGTTTTACGCGATACTTATTACGTCAGCACGTTGTTTTTACTAGGGTTTGTTTTGAAATGATGTCTATTGATATGTTGAATCACGGCCAATAGTTTTAAATATTTTCTAGGAAAAAGTATTTAACAAACATTTTAATTCCATAGTACAAATTTCTTTTACCGTTTTGTGAACACTTACACATAAACTTAATTGACATAGAGCCTTTGGTGGATCTTTTTTATCTGCAATATTTATACTTTAACTCCCTCTTGTTATTTTTGTAAAATTATTATTAATATATATAAATAAAGACAATTCCGAATAGTGCATTTTAGAAATATCTAAAAATTTATTAAACTATTTAGTGTGAAAAGGATCAAAATATAAACATTACACAGCAATCTAGTGATTTCCAATAAAAGGGGAAATGATGTATATATACATATAAAGCCACCGAGTTAAAAATATCCTTTCGAGTGTTTACTCTCTCTAATCTCTCTCATTTAGTATGTTTGGAATAAGAATTTCTCACGAATGCAAAGTATTGATGTTTAGGTGACTTGAGTTCACTAGTGACATACTAACAAATAAAAGAGAGTTCTTACATGGAAACAAATGTTCTTTGCTGCAAGAAATATGATAAATGGTCATTACCCGCCTGGGTCGACTTAAAACTCTTTTCTCGTGCACAACACAATATCGTGACTTCGAAGTCCAACGATTTATCCTCATTCGAATATCCGATATCTATCTTCCACTTTTCTGACAAGGAGATGATTCTTTGCTCTGCAATGAATTACTATCCGTTCCAGGATTTCGGATATTGAGTGAGGATAAGATCCAGTTAGCATGTACACTATTGTTGAACTTCATTTCTCTCTCGTTTTTGCTTATCGGGCTTTTAAAGCGTAACACCAAATGCTATACAGATTTTGCGTTGTTTCCAAATTGGTATCCATTATGTTTGGAGTGTTGAAAAAATTACAATGGCTTTCAGGGAGGGGAAGTGAATTGTGCTACTTTTTTACTCTTTCACTCTTACCTTAATATCTATACTCTTTTTTTTTTCAGGTTCCTGTAAGTGCTGAATATTTTCATCGCGCTGTAGGGTAGCATTTTATTTCCCTAACATTTAATTTTGATTTGGGAAACAGCTTTCCGTTACTTCCTCATTTTCCTACCTACGCTTTCCAGCCTAAGTGAGTTTACAGTTTCACGCTATACGCAAAATAGGCTAGAAACTACTGAGGTCTGAGCTACTTCATATACAACGTAATCTGCCACGACCACGTTGTCGGCAGATTACGTTGTCGTTGCTACTTAAAACCACGTTGTCGACGACGACTTTGTCGTTGCTACTTAAAACTTGCTATTTTACGGGCATGCATATTGATTATTAGCCAAAGAGCCAACTACGCTTTAAATAACTCAATGCAGCTTTGGCTGATTATTCAGGATTCACTATCAGGATTAGTGAATTTAAAGTAAAGTTTTAGTTTTACATTTTCTGATTTTAAGTTGAAGCCATAAGTGCTGGCTTCCTGTACGCCCAATTGCGGCCATCTATGAATATATCCGAGTTAAAATAAAAGGGTACTTAAACCCTTCTCCTATTGTTGTTACTGACAAAAGAGAACTTAGCGAATAGCTCTTCACAATTATATTGGGTTCTAGCACTCAAATAACTTTAATTAAGCTAGAATACTATAGGTCATCTAAATTTTGCATCCTACTTTCACTTTTTCCCACTAAATATATATTAAATTTAATGTCAGATTTTTTTTTATTCAATAAAATCTCCCAGTGCAATTTTAGTAGCAAACTGATCAGAAGTACAAAAACATAGGTACAAGTAAGTGATCAATGCATGATCTGGAGAGGATGATCTGACATTTTTTTAAAAATATTTTTAAGAAGCTCCGGTATAATTAATTTTTGAATCATCAAATTATGCATTATTTAGCAATATATTATTATAACACTCGGTAATAATAGCACATATTTATATTACGCACGATTTTATCACAAAGTGGGGGGGAATAAGTCTCGAAGAAGTTTTTCTTTGAAATATTTAAAAAAACGCTTAAAATCAAATTTAACAAAGCTTTGTAAAGATGATAATAAAAATTTATAACTGTAAGTTTAGTTATATCTAGACATAATGCACTAATACGCTTTGAAGGAGATATATTTGTAAATCTGTATGATTTTTATATGAATCCGAAATCATTAATTTTCTGTAATATAAGAAATTTTCTCCCTCCTCCATCATGCCTTCATGGTGTAACGGTAGCACACTCGGCGCGTATTCAAGGCTCTACAGTGGCACCCGAACTAAAAGGTGTGGATGATAATTCGTCAGTGCCAGGGTTTGGTGAATGGGTCCCCTCACAGTTACCCTTTAAAAGGGGGCGTATACAAGGTATTTTGTCTCTCCTCCAGCATGCTTTCGTGGTGTAACGGTAGCGCACTCGGCACGTATTCGAGAGATCTAGATTCGAGTCCCAGCGAGGGCATTGCACATTTTTAACTTCTATTCTTCAAAGGAACCTAATGATTCTACAGTGACAATAAAAAAAATAAGGAAAAGTTTCGAATTCATTCATGGAACTCATTTGCATTTTAACCATTTAACTTTCATTAGATTACATACAGTTATAAAAAGGTTTTCAAAGCCATCATGCAAATTTGCATACATGTAGATGAAGAACTAGTAAAGTTTTTTCTATCAGATCACTCTTTACTTACATTATTAGCAGCACATTTTCAAACAGCATACATTCCCTTTTGAATTATCTTCACAATACAGCGGGTTTTTAAAAAACATTTAGGTAATAAAAATACATTTAGAAGCAGTTGACAAGCAAAAATATTACTAATAGTATTTCTCAACATCGTATCTATGTAAAATATTCCCAGAAAAACGCGAACGAAAGCCAAACGTGTTGGAAGTGCCAGCTTTCAGAAAATTTAGAACTCATTTTTGTCTTACGCGACCTATCTCATTTTCGTTTCCACGAGGTGGTTTAAAAAATGGCTTCTAGTTCGAGTAAAGGTAGGGCTATGCGTATAAATAAGGGGGAAAAAACCTTTCTAAATCAAAAGCAACAGCAAGAAGAAAAAAAATTAACGCCACTGTCAAACAAACGACTCCACGCACTTCTTTTCGCTGTTATTTTTTAACCTCTTTTATGTGCGTTATTTTCTTTCCACAATTTACTGGGCTTATGTTGCAGAGCTTGCAATTCCAGGGAAGAATTTACATATTCTGCGGCTGGAAATTCCACTCATGTATGACTCAAAGAAAAGATTTCAAAGGTAGAGTGCCTCATTTGTTGCAGAGGAATCACGTAGGTACCGTGAGGACTCCAAATCGCGTAACCGATCGTAAAATTTCTTACTAGCTCTATGCTGCTACGTGTTTCGCAGATCAAAGAGAATATTCGACGAGTTAGAGAAAGAGCCCCTCTTTTTTCTTCTTTTTTTCTTCTCGGGCTGCCACTAGAGTTTCGACAATTTAATGAGTACATATGGGAGCCGAGACGAGTTTAAATCCCATGTATTGGACTGTAAATACCTCTTAACAGATTTTAAAATGTTTTTTATCTTTGGGTAACAGTAGGGGGTTCCTTTATTCTTGCTTAAGCTCGGAGACTGCGCGAAGTATTTAGGAGTTAATTTCAGGTAACTGCTTAAATTATGTAGGGAATAATTTTGACTACTTTCCCACTAGTCTAGACTGCTGAGTGTCAACTTCGCGACCACACACATACAGCATCATTCAGTAGGATCAATCACAATAAAATATCACAACATCCTTTGATGCATTTTATTTGATATGACTATCAATGCTGTGCGTCGATTAAACATGCAGCGCAATTTATTGCTTATATTTTTTATCTTATTCACTGCCCCGTGAAGAAAATATAGAAGCGAACTTTCGCTATGAATGTCGCAAAGTATATACGAGTATTGGCGTCATTCCTAAATGTATTCGTAAGAAATTCTTATTTTGAAAGGTTCTGAAATAAATTAAAAGTATTAGTGAACTGAAAGCATGTGAAAAGTGAGCATGTATAAAGTTAAAACTTGTAAAGAGAAAACTTTTCAATATCAAAATATGAATTAGTAATGACTTCACAAGCACAAATTACTAATTAACATATATAAACTAAATTATGCTTATACAGATTTTTAGAAATGAATAGGATGTCAGGAAGGTATTTCTAAAGAACGTTAAAATGTATTTCTAAAGAACGTTAAAATGTATTTCTAAAGAACGTTAAAACGTATTTCTAAAGAACGTTAATAAATGGAGACTAAAGAACTACTTATATTTATAGCCTGATATATTTTAATTTTAAAAGAGTGAAAATTTTTTAGCTTAGTTAGCTAGCTTCTTGACATATAAGATGTGATCAGCAAAAGTATTCAGGATGCTAGACCTGGAAGAATTTTATCTTTTTCCCCATTCCTTATTTAATTCTTTTTTAAAATACAGTGTAGTTATTCGCAACAGTAAGATGAAATCCATTTTAGGAAAGGCTATAGCTTTTAAATTATTATCAAAATTTCAAATGCCCTGCAAACACAGTTTTTTTTGGGGAACGGATGCATGTAAATGTGTGTTTCTTGAGAGATATTATTATTATTATTGGTACGAAACTCCGAATGATATTATAATTTTATATGCAATTCTTAATTATTATGAGATATAACTGTTCTTCAAACCACTGCTTAGAGACAATGTTTGGTTTCAAAAGAAAAATTCATTTACAGGTTAATAGGAAAATCTATTTAACAGCTTTTTACCACTTCATATGCAAAATAGTAAATAAACTTTATATATGATTTCAAACAGAAAATTAGGTGCAGTTTTAATAAAAACATATTTAACGACCTTCTCTACATGACAATAGTCTTACTGATGTAAATTTAAAGATAAGGAAAACGTAGCAACGAAGCTTTACACCAGGTAAGGTTTTACACCAGTTTACACCAGGTATTCTTGTTCTTACAGGCAAAACACCAGTAATGATTGGGACGACGGATAATTGAGATGTTCTTTTCCATGACAATGGCAAAGGTAACAAAATATAATAATATTATTGTTATTATGATTAATTATTAATATTACTGAGATCAGTTTTCTTAATGCATGTAACTTTTCATACATTATTTTCATAAAGAATAATAGTCAAATATGGAGCGGTAAACTACAAGCTAGGTTATTCGAGTACGGCAAAGCAAGCGAGGACTATCTGCCAAAGAGAAAAGATATCTACGTGGAGAAATCTTTGAGAGAAACTGGCTCGTGATCACATGATGGAAACCATGAAAACGAACAATTTAGCCAGCCTGCCCGCCTGGGCTCGAATCCTGGTGGAACTACGAATGCTGTTAACCACTCGACCATCCATGGAGCTAATTTTGTAGTATTCTGTCGAATATTAGCTTTTGTGAAGAGCTTCGCATAACAGCCCTTCATATCTACATTAGTTCGTATTATATTTTAACTTTAAAATGTATGGGCAGTAATAATTTGCCGAAGCATTTACTCATAACGGCATGTCGGGTTCCTTACCCTTGTAGCCATATATTTAATTTCAATGTTCTGTCTGCAAAGCTGCTTACAAAAATAATTTGAAATAACTATTACTAGCATCCTGAAATAATCCTCGTTTGTTATTGGAGAATGTATTCTTAAATATTCGCTATACACATATATATATATATATATTGTGCAGTGCTATAAACTGGACCTATGATGAAAATAACTTGTCCACATTTGGTTACGGAACGGTTGTAATCTGTAAACAATTAGCAAAAGAATTTCAGAGATTGTATGTTGTAAACTTTTTATGACTGACTCTGGATACAATTTCGATGGCTTTTGTTTCCCTTTACAGCCACTGGTACGCAATAAACTTATAAACTATCAAAAGTCCTCGCCGATTCCACGGCGGTTTCTCAGGCATTTTTTTCCGTTTGTTTCATTATTTCTCATATAGGTTGGCATCTATAGATGCCTTAACATCTCACAAGCTATATCGTACTAGCTTGTGTTAGCTACATTGTACTAAGTCTGACAAAGGAAGGAATGTCTAATCTCGATGAACACAAAAATAAAATATTTGACTTCAACTGCCAGCAGAATGCACTGGCGACGTGGAATATTTTCTGATAAATAGGTAGCTGTAAAAGCAGACAACTCGTACGTTCTCACCCTTGAAATTTTCAAATGGCAGAATCATTTATATTATAAAGACAAAGAAAACGATTTCCTTTATTTCACATTCAATATTAAAAATGCATAGATTCAATGTCTTAACTCCGTTTAAACTTGTAGAGACATTAGGTATATTTGATGCAGGAGACATGAAAAATGAGCAATGACCCCGCCGGAACTCGAACCTGGACCTCTCGAATACGCACCGAGTATGCTAACCGTTACACCGCGTAGGCATGCTGGAAGGAGGAAGAAAATCAACGGGGATTTAGGGGACCCAATCGCCAAATCCTGGCGGTGAAGAATCATCACCCACCGCTTTTGCTTTTGGAAGCCACTGCAGATTCACTAGGTTATTTTGAAGCAGAAATACGTGAAAAATAAGCAATGTCCTCGCCGGGACTCGAACCTGGACTTCTCGAATACGCGCCGAGTGTGCTAGCCATTACACGACGAAGGCTTGCAGATAGGAGGGAGAAAATAGCTTATTAACGGAATCAGAAAAACTAGACCTCATTCTAACTAGTAAGTTACGTGTAAATTTGCCGAGAAAACGCAAAGTTGATTCTATAAGAAGACTATGAACAATGTTTGAAACCTTCTTTGGCTAAAAGAAGAGCTAAACAATAGAACAGCTTTCAGTTTTCCATCATAATTTTTCTATCATACAAATTCGAATTTAATTTTTTATATCATCGAGAAGCACCTAAGAAACTCGTACTGATTATATTATGCTAATGCAAGTTATTAGAAACATGAATTGTAACCAGGAAATGAGTCTGCTATTGGGTTATCCCCAAAACAATGCGTTTACTCCGCTCCCCAACTGAACTAAAAGTATAAGTTTGAACTGAACTCCCGCATTAGCTTCCTGTAATAATATATAAGTGCAGCTTGTTCTTATTCATAGTCCAAGTTTTGAAGAGTGCAGTACGACCTGAATAGTTATTTTTAGCTAAATGGAAACGACAAGGAAACATATTCGGCAGATTTTTATTTATTACTTTAATTAAATAACTATTAACAGGAATATATATATAGTACATGCGGGTCAGATAAAAAGTGTATACCGTTATCAACGGTGTTCCAGAAAATCCGAACCGGAAACTGCAGCCTAGAAGACGAACCTATTCCTCGAAGATTTCTCGAGCTCGTAACTACTAAGAACTAGCAAAGGATGAAGTAGAATACATTTCAGATTTAAAAAAAAGAAATTTGTTTGCATTAACTTTGATAAAATTATAGACACTCATTATTTTTGGGATGACCTAATATATATGTTTTCTATATCTACGCGTAAATTTCTTGATGTTCAAACATACAGATGTACGTATAAGCTTCTTGAAAAATATACTATATAGAGAGTCTGATCTTTTTTGGTGGCATTAAATTAGCATCAAACTTTTCAGCGAATTATCGATGTATCGGAAGTTTACGACAGAGAATTGAAAAGGTTAAAATAACCATTTCATTAAACCAGAACTTGAACATAAAACACACGTCTTGTGCTTACAAGATCAGCTGCCACTTTTGGCGATGTAACTCAGGTAACATCGCCACAAGTGGCAGTGTCAAACTAATGACTCAAGTGTCAAACTAATGACTCAAGTGTCAAACTGATGTAACTAGTACATGAGTACTTAGTTTGACACTTGAGTCATTAGTTTGACAGATTTAGCTACTGGGTTTTGTTTGACATCAAGTGTCAAACAAAGCCCAGTAGTCAAAGATTACACAATTGATCTTAAATTCTAAATTGGCTCAAAATTTCTCACCTGGGAATTAATTTAATCGGCAGCAATAATTCAAAGCCGAAGAATTACAATCTTATCAGAGCTGGGGCAACTTAGTAACGTGGCCTTGAGTGGCCGAAACACGTTTCGTCTTCCAATCCGAAACTCTATACTTTAATACTGTCTGACTGATATTTCTGGTGCGGAAACGAGAAGGAAGAAGTTATAGTAAAGGTCTAAATCATAATAAATAACCATAATAAAGGTATAAATCATAATAAGGAAAATAATAATTATAAAACTAAATATGATTAATGAATAAAGTTTTAAATAAAATACATTAATCACTGTACACAATGAACAAAATCTTGAAATAACTATAAGAAAACATTTCTATGACTGCTCTCCAACTTTCAACAGCCAAGTGGAAACGTATCAGCCAGAAACTATAATCCAAAACTGACATAAACCTGCAAAGAACAACAGGAAAAAAGCGCGCATGAGTAATTTATTGGGATTTAATAAAACAGCCTGAGGACAAAAAACGTAAACAGACGTACGTAGCAGTTCTGCGAACAACATTCTAAACGACTGCTTGCGAACGAGCGAGCATTGGGAAAAGAAATCTGTGTGCGGTCAGATGAGCTTCGGATTTCTTTCATTACTCATGCTTAAATTTAAACACAGCCACCGACGTGTCTTGACCCCTGACGTGGAAAATTTCCGCTTTACACTTCTGAAATATGACATGTAATGCGAAAAGCCACGCTGGCAAAATTTCGGGCGATCGCATTTCCATCTCCCCCTCATTTCCAATATTTGTCAGGGGCTTGCCACATATTACCAAACATGTGTTGAAAGTGAAATATGCATTTTGTCACAGCTGGCAGTTTTGGTTAGACACCTTTTTGCTTAGAAAAGAGAAACTTCAAATACAAAGAAGTGAAAAATTACGAACTTCACTATGATTAAAGATTAGCATGATTTGTTCATTCCAACAGAACGCGAAGAGTACATTTTATAAAAGAATTTAGGAGTACCATTATTTCAAGAAGAAAAAGGCTACGTAAGTCAGCAATACTTTCAAATTTTCAGGTGATTGAGCAGAACAAATTCACGTACAAACTCAGGCACACATTGATATTAACATAAGATCATACCTATTTAATTTACGCAAGATACCAGATAATGTCTAATTTATTTTTCTTTTTTTTTTTTTTTTTTTTTTTTTTTTTTTCAATGAGAAGATATATAAGAGTTGTAAAGTAGATATTTCTCGCGAGTATCGACTGAAATTAACTTTTATTTTCCCGAGGGAGCATTTGCCAAAAGTATAAAGTGGTACATACCTAACATACATTTCTTTATCTGGACCAACGAACACCTACAAGGCTCACATACAGCAGCATTGCAATATCAATGCAATAATTCAGCGGTAATGCATTGCAATAATGCATTGCAATAATTCAGCGGTTCTCAACATTTTGACTAACGCGTACCATCTAAACAAAAGTTGAAAACCTTTAGCACCACCACTGCAAAGTACAACTACCACCACCACTCTTGAACAAAGCTCAGATCGTTTAAATTTACGAGTGTTAGAGAAAAACCTCAATTAGGATGCTGGGGTTTTAATTTTTTAATTTAATAGTTAAAAATACGTTGGTTCTTTGCATACCACCTACTGTTCTCTTGCGTACCATCGGTTGAGAACCCCTGATCTAACTGATATAGCGAAACATTTCGCTTCTTATTCTCTATATCAGTCTTTAATGCTAAATGATGAAACTTGGCTGTTTCTGAACCTCTTGAGTTTACCAAAAAAAGTAGAAACAAAACTGCGTAGAGTTCATCTCCGTCTCAGTCATTTGCAAATCAGTTTAAATATATTCAAATTAAGAAATTCGTCTAGTTAAATTATTTGTTTTAAGCACTTTTCCCTGACACTGTTTTTTTTAACTGCAGCATAAAGTCATTCTTTGACGAATAAGACTTTGAATATAAGGATTAAAATATCTTAAAGATCAAAAGATTAGACTGAAAATTCAGAGGCAATTCTATTAACTTTGAAGAAAACGAAAATTACTGTTCAAAGCCACAATTTTCTAAATACGTCTAAAGAAGCCTATAAATAAAGAATTAACTAAAATAATCACAAAGAAATTGTTTTATACGTAAACAGCCAAATAGTGCATTCCCTTTTTCATGATTACGTTAAATATATTTTTTTAAATTTTAAAATAAATCGCCTAAGTAATAAATAATTCCTGAAAAAAAAGTAAATTTTAATTACTTTTAGCAAGAAATACTCACACTTAAATAAGATTTTCACTTAACATACCTTCCTTACCAAAATTTGAAAGAAAAGTCTAATCTCATTTCACATTACATTCTAGAAATTCGGACTTTTCTGACTTTTAGATGAAGTCCCCAAATTAAATGAAAAATGAAAGAGGTTATATTCAATTAAATTTATAAGTTTACTTTTATATTTTTTTATCTTACATATATATATATTAGCCATTCACAAATTTCTGTGGTTTTTCACAATCAAAGTGCGTTTTGTTCTAATTATTTTATTACTGCAGATAAAGAGTGAGTTTGGTCGAAGCAAATGTTTAATTACAATCTTTTCTGTTCATGTTTTTTTTATTATTCTAGCATGTATTGTAGCATAATTTGAGAAGTTTAAGCACGGAAATTACAGCCTTGAAAAAGACGCCTGTTCTGGACGTCCATCTTCTGTAAATAAAGACCAATTAACACTTTGCGGCACAGTGTGTCTGGTTTGGACACACCTAAAAACTTTCTTCTGTGCGCACAGAAAAATTTAATCAAAAAGGATTTATAGGTTACTATAGGTTACTCTGAACCTTCTTTATTTATAGTAGATGGCACTCAACACAAACTAGTCCATATATTTTAGCCATGTTTAGTTTTTTAAGACCCTCATTTTTCAAAGAAATATTCCAGATTTTTTTTAGGATATAAAAGGAATTGTTTGAAAAAGAAATTTCTATGTCATTTTTTTATGTATGCTAATCTCCTTACTCTATATTAGTTTTAAATTTTTACCTTGAAATCTTGCCTAAAATCCAACGGCGAACCCTAGGTGTGCCCAGACCGGGCTCACTGATAATCTAGGACAACTGTCTAGGAGTCTGTAATATTTGTTTCTCCGCATCTCATCGGTCAGTTCATTGGCAACAATGCTCGTTTCAGCACTCATTTCGAAGCTCTATTCAATCAGTGTGCCACTTTGAGCACACCCACAGAATTAAAACGATAAGTGTTATCTTCACAAAATTTTACTTGTGTACTCCTCTAGGCCTAATTAGACTGCGTACCTTTTTCTTTTATCAAAACACCGACTTTAAAAGGTAGCGTGCCGAAAGAGTTAAAGTAAGCTATTGCTGAAAATCCACTCTATGCAGTTCCAGAACTGTCAAGTAGACTAAATATTTTAAACAATACAGTTTATGACACAATTTGAAGAAAATTTGGTATGTAAACTGCTTCCATGTATGGCGACCCCATATTTTAAAAGAGCAAAATGTGCTTATTGTAGTTTAGGCTTGTGATTGTTTGTTGAAAAAAAAATAAAGCTTTTTTTTTCGAAAGAGATCATTACTGGAGATGAAATGTGGATACTATGCAATAATGTTGCAAGGAAAATGTCACGGGTTAAGCCAAAAGATCCTCCTTGAGTAACATCGAGAGGGGACTTTTACATAGTCAGTCTACAAAGAAATTTTATACTATGAATAACTGTCATCATATCAGAGTATAAATTTGGAAAAGTACTGTTCCCAAATGACAATTTTTAAAGCAAAAATAGAAGTGAAGTGCCCAGAACTGCACATTTGTTAAGGTGTTGTCTTCCTGGTGACAATTCTTTCTTAACCCCCACAGTTCAATAAATGTCAAACAAAGACTTACTGAATATTGCTAAGGAGATGTTTTATGCCCCCCCCACATTCACTAGACCTAGCTCGCTTCAAATAGCTCTTCAATAACTTCTTTATGAAAAAATCTAATAATTTTGTTTACAAAACAATTTTCCAGCTCCTGAAGATGTGGGTACAACTCATAGGAAAAAATCGTGTTGATGTGATTCCACGAAATTTTGTTATGTTTTTGTACTGTTTCATTTGTACTTGTCTTAAAAAGTCCCCAGAATTTTCCGGATGACCGAATATGTATAAACGCAAATATTCAAAATACATCCTCCATGCAAAATGTTAGAAGTACAGGGGTTGGACAAAAATATGGAAACACCTTTAAAAAAACCTGTTTCTTTGCTTAATATGGTGTAGGAAATCCGTTGGCATCCAAAACAGCTTGCAGTCTTCTCGGAATGGATAAATACAGTTTCTGTATGTTTGCCAAGGGAATATTATACCATTCTTCCTGCAAAACGGTGGCAAGTTCAGGTAACGATGTTGGCGGTGGATAACGAGAACGCACTTTCCGTTCCAATGTAGACCACAAAGGTTCGATAATATTCAGGTCTGGTGACTGTGGTGGCCAGGGGAGATGGGGCAACTCATCCTCGTGCTCAGAAAACCAGTCCTGGACAATGTGAGCTGTGTGAACAGAGGCTTTGTCGTCTTGGAAGACACCATCACCATCTGGGTACAAAGTTTGTACCATGGGATGAACTTGATCGGCCAAAATGTTCACATAAGTCTTGGCAGTCGTGCCCTGACACAGTTATCATGGGGCTAGCAGAGAACCACGATATGGTTGCCCAAACCATAACAGAACCCCCGCCATGTTTCACTCTTGGCAACAAGCAGTCTGTATTATAGGCTTGAGATGGCGTTCTCCAGACGTAAACTCGGCCAGAAGTGGGAAACAATGTGAAAGAAGACTCGTCAGACCATATTACTCGCTTCCACTGCTCTATAGTCCAGGCTTTATGACTTAAACACCACCTTTTCCTGTTACGGGCATTAGCATCACTGATGAGTGGCTTCTCAATTGCAGCACGGCCAGCAATTCCCTGTTTATGAAGCTCCCTTCTAATTGTTTTGGTACTCACAGGGTTCGGTAACACAACATTCATTTCAGCAGTAATTTTTGCAGCTGTGGTCTTCTTATTTTTCGTCACAATTGCCTTTAATGATTGTCTGTCACGATCACTCAGGACACACTTTCGTCCGCGCTGTGATTTAGCAGATGATGTTTTTCCGCTTTTCAAATATGCGGAATAAATCTTCGATACAGTATCTCTTGAAACACTAAACACCTCGGCTACCTTGCTTACGGAAGCACCTACCTTATGCGCTCCAACAATTTTCCCACGTTCGAAGTCTGTTAACTCTGACATAATGCAATGACAACCTCACATAACAGTACTCCGACAACAACTGAACTGTTTAGCAGATTTACGAAGTTGTATAGGTGGCGTCAGTAGTCAAAAACGCCAGCGCCACCTACATATTTCATTAAAATCAATCTTTCTTTTCAAACATGCATTTCACAAGGTGTTTCCATATTTTTGTCCATCCACTGTATGTGTAAGGCCATTTTACAAAACGATAATTTTTTTTAGGTCGAATTTAAACTTGTGTCTTGTGATAACTAGTTAAATTCTTCTAGAGTGTTTAATGATAAACAGCTGCTATTAACCATTTTAATTAAATATGGTTTATGAACCCAAGGAAACCTGAAGGAAACTATTTTTGAAATTGTATTCGCAATCACTTCAAATGATTAAGTGAAACTTTTAAAATTACGTCTTTAGAAAGGATTTTTATAAGATGTTTATAATTTTTTTTATAAATGCATCTATAGTTGTTACCATATATTATAATACATTTCCCCCTCTATTTTCCCATATGTTCATTTTTAACAAACCTTTTAGTGTTATATGTTAACATAAATATGCAGGAATTATTTCTTTGAATTGGCGTGCATTAAATTTTCCAAGCGTTTCTGACAAATAACACTTTTAGAAGCAATAATTCATTTCAAAGAAACTCAAAAAGCCAGATTTCCGCTCAGTTGAAGTGCAACAACTTCAACTTCCAGTTGTAATAATCTGCATGGACATCGTTCTCCTAGATACTCACCGTGCTTTTGCATGTATCAATAAGTTTTGATAATCGTAATTCACATATTTGCAAAACGTTTGAAATAAGATGACTGTTAACGAATACGGTAGAGCTAATTCTTATTTTTGTACTTTAAAATACGAGACGTTTTATACTACTTTGAGCCTACGTAATGCAACAAATACAAAAATTAGCCTGAAAATAATAAAACCAAAAAAGACGAGTATGGAAGCATTAATCAATGGGGGGTATGGTGACCAGGTCGCATTTGGTAAACTGGAAAAAGCATTAATTATTACAAGCACTTAATTATTTAATTAAACTCACAGACGTACTATAATCAGTAGTATTTCTAAAGTGACTTTGAATTTATTTTTTTATTATCGTGCGTATAGAAATTTTTTAGTTTGCTAAAATTTCTGCAACTTCTAAATTTAGCTACTAGTTTAGAAGTCCTGATTTAAAGAAAGCATAACTAGGGGACAACGGACTTTCACAAATCACATTTCTAAACTTGCAAAAAAAATGTCGCCATTATTAATATTCTTTAGCTTTTACCAGAACTTACAGAAAACAGAAAGTTTTTGTTCAAATTAAACGTGTTATTTAAAATCAAGAGAATAATAAATAAGCAAAGTAAAAATTTTTAATGAAATATAAATTATAATTCAATAAATGCAATACATACATAAAATGCTCTGTTAATTTTAGTGCTATGAATGAAATAATATCTAAATATCAGCGCAATTTTAATTATATTAAGTTCAAATATTACTATAACGCTATTTGCAATAACCTCTTATCATATATAATCAAACTGACAAGATTCAAGCTACTACCAATTTATGAAGTACAGCTGAAAAGTAGTGATACATTAAATAAGTAGTAATATAATATGATATACTATTTGGTGGCAAACACAGTCGGTCTTGTTGTTTGATAGTAACAGGTAATAACTAATGCTCTTTGTTTTATAAACCAGTAGTTAAGGAAGTATTATCATTTCTTTAAGAACTCGATGACGTTATGTTTATTTCAAAACGTATGAGACGATCAGAGTTATTAGTAGTAACATAAAAATACATTCTTTCCTACTTTCAATTAATGTTGGAGCTTGAAAATATAATTTCATAGTTTAAATTTTTCTTATTCTTTATGCAATTTAGAACACGATTTCTTTAGAAAGAACTAACTTTTCGATCTGCAGTTTGATTTCTTCGTAAGAACGAGATGTTCATTTATTTCTTCGCAGACAAAAAATAAATAAATAAGTAAAATTTAGCAAAAAAAAAAAAAAAAAAAAAAAAAAATTCGACATTGACAGTCCTTACAATTTCACTCGCTCTAAGTTAAGTCTAATCTTTTTTTGCTGGAAGAGGGGGCTATTTCGCGTCGTAAAGAGTATCGTTAGTGCAAATGCTCTCATCATTTCCTTTCAACCCTCTGCCATCTGCAAATGTTCCCAGTCGTTTATTTACTCAAAAATATTTCTTAGAGGTTTTCCTAAGTGGCTTTCTTGGTGTGCGAAGATCTATCAAGGGTGTGCTGTGCTGGTAATATAAGCCCATTGTTTTGAGTTACTCGTTTTGAGTAATGTGTCTAAGAATACTAGCCTGAGAATGTCTAAGTATACTTGAGGTTTGACACTGCCAGATACTTAAATGAAAAGAAACGAAATTTTTTCATAAAAGTGGAAAGAAAAATAACTGAGGCATAGGAGATGATGTAGAAAGGAATTTTAGACTAGAGATTAATAACAATCCGTGTTAAAGAAAATAACATCAATACATTTAATTTATTAGTCATTTTATATAATACTTAAAACCTTAACAAAATAATCTGACCTAATTCTCGTCATTACCCAAGGTATGAATTTAAGAAGTCTGCAGAAAATAAAATAATCAAGGAATGGAAAAGCGGTTTGAAATTTACTGCATATTAGTTATTACCTCAGTCCCGCAAAGCAATCAAAGGTTATATAACTAAAGCTAGGAATGCAGCTTTCAAAGTAACACTGGTTTGTATTTAAACCCCACATGTGGATATATCATACGGCAGCATGATAAAATGTTGGAAACGAAATCTGGAACAAAAGAAGTATATTCTGGAGCTTTAAACAACTTCAACTACCTTTGGTAAGTAAGGTAAGTAAAACTATATTGTTTAATGGAGAAGGTGGTTGCCCTTATGGAACTTTTAATTAATTATTAAAAGGTAGCGCATTTCTGGAATTAAATTTCACTGCAAATTATGAAACTTTCTTATCTGTAATAAAAATTAGAACAGGCATATATAGTATCTTATCGATGTATGACATTAATAGTTATAGTATCTTATGTTAACGATTACGACTTTAATGACCCAAATAATAGTAAACGGCCTATGACCATACTTAATACCCATATTGTATAACTTCTTTAATCTGATATGTACCTCTTAATATTGTGTTATAGATTTAAGGTTTAATTATTACTAGACAACCAAGCAACTCACACTACTTGCTTGTTATTTATACGAATGTTTTTTTCTGCGTCAGGCTATAGCCAGCTCATTCCTCCTTTCTCAGCCTTCCCAGATAGCACTTCAGATCTATTGAAACTTGACGCACACTTTAGTTTTTTTAGAAATTTGTCTTTTAATTTATCTCTTATCTTATTTCTATTCTTATAATTAAAAATGTTAAAAACATGATTTAAATTTATCTATATCTATATCTATATATATATATAAGTTGTAAATATATACTAGTTACTCATGACAGTATTCGAAATAACATATTTGTTCTACAAGGGGTAGGGTTCTTGACCCAGGGACCCTGCTGCTACACCGTTTCCCCAGTGCGTCTTAGCGATGTATGACACTAATTATAATTACATACATGGAGAAATGTATTTACAATAAGAACAAATTGTCTGCATTAATATGCTTAGGATCTGTTATGAGGTACTATCCCTATATGGCTACAAGGTCACATTACTGACTGTCATTGAAGCCATTGCAGTACTGTTTCTTTTACTTTCAGTTTTATTTCATATTTTAAAAAATACTATGTTTTACTCATTCGATATTAAAAAAGCTGAAGTATTTGGACATTCAGCTACCAAGTTATTGAAACTTCAATTATTCACTCTTAATTAAGAAATGGCAACGCAGATTTCATTACACAAATAAGCATTAAGTCTTAATTCCATGAGGCCGTCAGTGAGTCGAAGGTAAACAGTCTCTTCTTGCAGCTTATTTCAAATAATAGCAATATCTTAGAAACAGATATTGATAATAATAAATATCATTGCTAAAACAGAACTCCTAGGAATTGATTGCAGATAAAGACAAAATAATTGCCTTGACACAACGAAAGCGCCTGCAGCAAAACAAAATCATTAATAACAAGAAGAGAGTAGGACCTTAAGCTGCGTCGTCTCAAATTTGCCAATATGGCGATCAAACAGAAATGTTCTCGCCGATGATTAAACCAAAGTAGGGGAAAAAGAAGTCAGGGGAAAGACAGAGCCATCCATTGGATTAGACTAATGGAGTTAGCTAAGGGAATTGGTGAACTGTAGCTCATGAGGGCTCAGCTGGACAAAAGTCACTCAAGCATGAAATATCATAGTGGAAAAGGGGTATGTGAAGATTCGTCAGATATTTATACCTACTATGTCCACATAAATATACATCTGCTTATAAAGAAAATAAATTCAAAGGAAACTTTTGGCTTTATGAACTGGTCCCAAAAGAATAATAAATATTGAATTTTATGCACCTGAAAATATTCTAATGATATACAATTTGACTGCAGGTTTACACATTACGGAAATATTTTTTGAGAGTGTTAATTCTGTTTAAGCAATTTCGATGTGTGTGAAAAAGCGTATTAATGTAAGATTTACATTATTTTGTATATATATGATCAAAATATTAGTACAGTAAATCTCAGTGCACGACTTTTATTTAACAGCTCGAAATTAAGAAAACGAATGAAACGAATTGCGATGCTCTGAAAACGAATTGTCAGATGTATAAGAACTTGTTAGGACAATGACATCCAGAATTATATTTATATTGTTAGGAATTGCGCATAGATAGATAATTTTAGCAAAATTATATGTGAAATTCTTGTATTTTTTTGCATAATGTAATATGAAAAGATGCAGAGAAACAATGCTCCACGGGAAAAATAAGAATAGGGACAAGTCTATTTTACATTGAGTAAATGGATATCTCTCTAGTTTGGAGAGATAGCGCCAAGCTGGCAACGGTTTAGACGGCTAATTTTTGTCTCCAAATTTGGCAACAAATCGCCTAACTTGGCGACTTTTTTGCAACATTTCGATCCAGTCCTTGCATAACTGTAATTAGTTTCCATATTAGCTGTAATCGTATCCATCCTTCATATGCCTTCCAGCAATTTCGAAAAGAACAATGTACTAAAGATTTCTCGACGGCGCGGGAGGGACTATGTAAGACGGAACAGAGTACCAGTTTCCTAGTTGTAATTGTTGTTAGTTCAGCGTGGTTCGGAGTATTGAGATATTCCGTGTTAGCTTTGCTCTTCAGATGCGCTTTGTATTGAGTTGTGTTAACGTCCTTAGTAGTTTGAAGTGTGTTCACTAATTGTATTCTGTGATACTGTGATGATCTGTATGAATGTTTCTGTGGACAATTACAAAATTGTGAAGTATTTTCTTTCGGTAAAGTTCGTGTTTAATCATTTTATCAAGCTATCATCGGTTCTGTGTGCATTCAATCTATTACGAACCCGAACGCACGCAACAACAATTTTCCCAAAATCACTGGTTTCTCAAAATATCTGTAAAAATGTCGAATGAAGTTATTTGGGGTGATATAAGTATCATAACACATAAATAAAAACTGAAAATTCGAATAATGAATGCATACGAAAAAAGACTGTATTAGAACCAAATAAAGATAAAGTAATACGTAACAAAAACATTTTAGGAAAAAAAATTGAAACATTTGCAGACTTTTGTTATTTATAGGAAATAAGTATTCTTTTAATGTGTAAATATTTGTACATACGTATCACAACTGGATTTTGCACTCGCAATGAGGTAAGTGATAAGAGTTTCAGCGGATAGATATTTTGTCTTTTTCTGACTGATAAAAAGTAAAAAGTTCTTCTTAAATGGTTATCACACATTGCGTCTATTACGTTTGCTGTTAACTTATGATCCTGCTTTCAAAAGTGGTATGTTATTTAAGCCAGCGTTATGCACAACCTGTTTCATAACACTGGCTACTAGTTGATGAAATGCTTGTGCACAACACTGGCGGAAATGCTAGATCCTAACTGTGTCTTGCCTACAGAGAAGCACAGTTCCTTCATTTTTTCCAATAATTTTCCTTCATTTAAAGATCTAAACAAATTTTTTTTTTAATTTCGAGACATTATATTTAATAACATGATGAGTCTGCATCTTTACTATTATTATTATTATTATTATTATTATTATTATTATTATTATTATTATTATTATTATTATTATTATTATTATTATTATTATTATTATTATTATTATGTATATTGTTTCTGTTAACTCCTCTCTTTCATCTTTTCCATTTTTGTTTCCTACAAATAAGAATACATGACTGCATTAAAATAGACCCCAATAAAATGTAACATTGTAATGACTCTATACCGAAGTTACGAAATATTTGCTTTGATATAAAGTATTTTTTAAGATAGGTAATTTTTTCTTTGAATTTGATGAAGATGAAGTTTTGGAAAAGAAGTCTCATTTAAAAAATAACAAACTAGCTCTTAAGCATGTTCATTTAACTAATGTTCAAATTTAAATTGAATCTAAGAGATTTCTTGTGATATATTAAGCTTAAAACCGCCTTTAGAAAAAGACAAAAATTAATGTTAAGTACTAAATAGTATCTAAATAGCTTCATATTTCGAAGGGAAGCCTCAACAAGATTAGACATTATTTCTAGAATTCAGAACATAAAAACCAAGCATTCACTCTATTAGAAACAATGACGTTTAGAAAAAGCTGGACCTTCTGTCTAAGAAAATCTATATGTGAAATACTTAATTGTCATATTTCTGCTGAAACGTTCTTTACCAGTACATTATTAGCCTTTAACTTTTAAAAGCTCATTGGGAAAGTCAAGAAATAAAGATAATTACAGGGCTGATACTCAATCTACCCACTTTGCATGGAAAACGATCACAGATATGAGAGTCGTTAAAACTCATTGAAAGCTTAAAAATCCTATTAAGTAGCGTCAAATTCAATCACTAATGTGCCGTAATTTGTGGAAGGTCTCGTGAGAGGAAACTCATTGCGGACGAATCTTTAAAGACATCAAACACAATGAGTAAATCCGAGTAGAAGGAAAGCTTGCGGCCCCCATATCGAAGGTAATCGTATTCCCAAGCCTGCCGTTTTCGCCTTTAATGATCTTCTTTCAGCTTCCGATGGCCGAAGGATTAGTAGGGCAGCAAGAAGGAATCTGCCGATGTTCGTTTCTAATGTTTTCTTAATGACGCATCCAGGAAGTGCCTTCGTTTGTTGAGAAAGCGACGGAGATCCGTTAATTGCTCTCCTCTTATGAATGCAAGCGGGAAGGCTAAAAAGCTTAGACTGCAAAGAAGATGGTTCAGTAATGCAGGCTCTAATTTTTTAGGATTTTGAAATTCCAGAGATAGCTTGAGGAAGGTCGATTACTGCTCCGGGGATAATTCAGAAACCTTCAGGCACTTTTGTGTTCTTTCGAGGCTATTTTTCTTTTCATTACAGCGAAATGTGCAGTAATTCTAATTTTAAACTCTCCCTCTAAAAAATTAAAAAGTATAACTAAAAAATGTGACTGGAAGAGAAGTATGTTAAAATGCATTTAATAAGTAGGTTTAAAATACAGTAAAAGATGTTTTACTTTGCTGTTATCTTCACTGGAATTTAATGAATTCAAATTTTGTTTAATCTTAAATATGGTAAGTATTAGCTGTAAATGGGAAATTTAATAACTGCCAAATGTAACTTGAAAAGAAAAAGGTGTATAATCTAATGTTAAAGTACTTAAAACTAACCAAATTCTTGTTACTTAATTAAAAATAAAAATCACAGCTAATAATATTTATAAATTTCCATACTTTTATGACAATGCGCAATGAGGTACATTCCACTGGCGGCCGCCCAGACGGTATAGTGGTTTGGGGAGCTTGACTGCGATACCGAAGGCCCCAGATTTGAATCCCGGTGAAGGCATGGATGTAAAGCTGTCTGTCCCTTCATAGGAGGTAGCAGTGGTCGCCTATTAGGTGCCTCCGTAATAAAATGGCCACCACTTCTGGTACTTAGTAGTGGCCAATCTCGTTATAGGCAAGTGCCAGCCATTAAAAAAATCCATTAGTGTAAGCGTTTAAGTCCATTAGTGTAAGCGTTTAAAAAATGTTACCAGTAAATATTTAACACATTCGCTTTTCTCTGATGATATTTCTTTTCGCGGTAACTTATACTTGACATTTTTTAAACCAAACATTTATTTCGCAGGAACCTATACTGACCTAAAGATGACATTTCCTACACCAGGAGATGATGACCTCATGGCTTTTGATGTAAACAACACTGGGGATCTGTATAATATAAAGGACTCAGAAACCCTTTGCCCTTTGACTAGCAACGGAATAATTGCATGTAATATTCAGGGTACCAGCAACGCAGAAGAAAAATGAAAGCACGGAGAATTCAGAATGAACTTAGAAAATAAAATATCCATTACGGCTTAAGGAGGTGCATTCGATATGGTCTCAAAGCACAGTTAATGCCCAATGTCATGGTCAATCTTGAGAATTTCATCTGTTTTTTATAATACGTATTTTTTTTTAAATCAGAAGCATGCTCCAATATTGACAGGTATAGAAGATTCGGCTGGTGACATCCAGAAAATTTTTCCGCTTCTTAGAATTCAAGTGCTGAATTTCTTGTCAAGATCGTTTTGATAATAAAATTATCGTTTCATATTAGTTCAGAAAGATTATTTAAGCGGTTATATCTCAGGTGAGTAATTTTAGTGAACATACCAAATATACTACTTTACTGAAGTTTTGAAACACAAATTTTCTTACATTCATTACAGCGAAAATTAAACGAAAAATTAGAAGAATATTTCTGTACTATAAATTCTGAAAAATAATAGTAGAATCCTCAAAATATAGGATAGAGGAAAATGTTTATGAGAAAAAAGTCGAATTTATCCATAATGAACAGCAGGAAAACCTCTCTCATTAATTAAGCGTAATAGCATAGATCAGTGAGAGAATGGACGTCGTTACATTTTGAGATTTCCCACAATAATAATCTCTGATCGTAATAACTGAATTTGATCGTCCACATTTAATTTCACAAACATGCTGGTTGTGAGAACAATATGTGCGCGATCAGTTGAGTGCTGTGTAAAACCGGTAGTGTAAACCTGCATAATTTGATCGCCGACCTCCCCGAAAGAAATTTGCCTCTGACACTGTAAAGCAATCCCTGACGACATGTATCTATATCAAATAACCTGCCAGGCAGTTTACTGAAGTTACAGGACCGCCCATTGTGGCACCGAAGGTCGTCTTCGAATCGACACCTCAGGCCCATAATGCAGTCGTCGGCACCCCTCTTGTCATAGCATCGCTGCAGGAATACACTGTCAGTATTACTACAATCAAACAGCCGGCTAGCCCGCCTCTGTCTCATTACGTCCTTCTCATTGGTCCTTTTCGATTCCAGAACAACATGAAGGAATCCAGATGAAGTGGAGAAAATCGAATATTTGCGAATGCAGAGAAACAAGTTATCGAATTGCTCTGCATCGTTTGGAAACAAGTTGAAACTAGCAAGTGTCGGATACAGATGACGCACCAACCTTTCGAAACTTCTCATGCGTTATGTTTTAAACAGACAGTAACCGCAAGCAAATTTTGATGTTTACTGCACAAAAATATTGAGGAAACGTTTTAAAGAGAAAACTGGAGTCAGATGGTGATAATATTCGAAATTTAAATGAATACAGCCCGAATAAATGCAATACATATACATCCTTCATAAACTCACCACCCCTCCTCGTCCGTCAAACAGAAGTTAAACTAGAGTAAAAATAAATCATGTTTCAGAAGCAAATAATATCTTTTATGAATCAAAACTGAAGAATATAAGGAAATGCCTCACAATTTAATTAATTTAAAAATTTTAAACTAAATAATGTCCATTCTTTTGATATTCGCTTATAAGTATTATGCAACTCATTCTTTCAAATAGCTAAACGTAAATAATTTTCAACAAATACAAATTTAAAATGGATTTTGTTAACTTACTCCTAGAGGACACGTTCAGCTGCAGTAATTGTGGTTACTTTAATGCATGAATCAACGATTATGGTTAGCAGTTTAGGAGAAGTGTTGTGAATTAGGTTATCGTCGACGAATTAGGTCTCATCAGTTCAAAACCTCAGTTCATGTATTATTCAAGCGAATCGTTGTTGACGGATAGGGTGAATATTTTGAATGAATAACAAATTTATCTTTCCTTAACTTAACGTATTATGTTCTTTAACAACATAGGAATGTATTTAAATTATTAAAATATAGCTTCAAAGTATTTATTTTCAACAAAGCTCCTTTATCCCGCTAATAGTCATAGTAATAACATTTTGTTGTTCATGTCATCAAAACTTTAAATTGTCTTTTTCTTCTAGTAAACAAAATAATTCAATGAAATGCTCAAGCAAGAGTTATGTTTCAAATAAGCAAACTGCAATAAATAAAATATACATACAGTAATAAAAAAACATTCTTATGTAAATTTTGAAAATGAGTTTATAGGCATTATTATCGCATATGCGTGAGAAATTATTTTATTCTATTTTAATATGAGAAACTAGATGAATGCGACTATGAGTCGAAAATATCAAAATGTGTAATAGGCAAATGTGAAAGCAAGTTTAAGGAGACAGAGTGAAACTTTTTCTTAAATACAGGAGTATCAGGAGCATCATTTAGTTGACTAAATAGCATTAAACTTTTTCGCCTGTTAAGCGGATGTGCAATGTTGTTTATTATATCCATACTCCTTTTTTTAAACCCACCAGCAGCCGAGCTGCAAAGTCTCTGCCCAGAGGTAGCGCAGTCCGGGGTTCGAATTCCGGCCCTCGAGTGCTTTGCAATCAAACAAAAATTTATTATTTCTAATTTTTCAGATCTGTTTATAAAACTTTTCCACTACTTACGGTATCTGAGTAGCAGCACGAAGGAAAGCTCCAAGGTAAATATTATGAAAAGTAATTTTACATTAATCCCTCTCCTCTCCAAAATAATCTGCGGATGATAGAGTAAACTTAATTTCCTTTTTTTAATTAGCTCACAAAAGTGCGTAAATATCATCTTAAAACAGGTATTTAATAATAAAAAGCATAAATAATTGTCCCTTAGTCTTTTCAGTTACTTTCGGGGATATTGTATTCATACTCTGCAGTGAAGGACAGTGAAGAAACAGTGTGAAAAAAACAGTGAAGGAAAAAACAGTGAAGAAAACTTTTTCTGTTTTTGAAGGAATTTTTTCTTTTCCTTTTTCTTTATTTTTTTTAAGTCAGAGACCAATCATTTGTGGATTAAACAATGAGGTGACCAGACCTTTCAGATGCTCCAGTGATTAGAGTTCAAAAACATTACTTGGAATCTACATTAGATGATCCGATATTATTTATGCAAAAGGCAGATAAACTCGAACACTGGACCACCACTGCCGAACTCGCTTGTGCTAACGATCATACCCACCCGCCGTGAGTTTTACTGGGGATTAATAAAGCTGTGGTATAAATGCCATAAATGGTTTGAGCCGAGCTTCGTTGCTAGGTAACCAGAACATATTACGTCACAAAAAACTAGTTTAAGGGTTTTGGCTTAAAGTTTGAAGTTTTCAATCGTGTGCCGACATGGTATAAGAGTCGACCAATCAGAGCGAAAGCACGAAACCTATTGATTAGGAAAACTGTAATATATATGTAGTTTGACGGATGTGATAGCGATTACAAAGATTGTATTTAAGACACTAATCTGAAAACTTCCTTCTTATTTTATATTGTTTAATATGCATATATATGTTTTGAAAAAGAAACGTCATGTACAATTAAAGTTAATGAAAATCTGTCATATTTTCCTAAGACAAGAAAAATCTGAATAACTCTTTTAAGTAAATTATTTTACGCTGTGTGTCTACTTGAAAATATGTACTTTTCTATTCTTTCTATTTCCAAGCTTCAGAGGTAAGTCTGATGTCAAATGAAAATGGAATTCCAAAGTCTACATAAATAAATAGTATTTCGTCAGGTATTTTAAATCTGTTTTAAAAGGTCTATTCTGTTCTCAGAGTCTCATAAAATGGTATTAAAAGTTGCATTTCCCCTAATAACATGGTATTTTTAAGGAAGAGTTACAGACAAAATTAAGCTGTTTTCTCCATATGAGAGATCAATTTAACTTATTTATTATATCTATCATTGTTATTCCTTGAATACTACTTATTAACTTTTTGCAATTTCAGAGGCAATCATTGACAGTATCCGTGAAAAATCATCCACTCATTTAAAAGCTCAGCATCGCATGAACTCGACTTTGTGTTCATTTTTAGGTTATACGACAAAAGACAATAGCCATCGGTTAGTTTTAAGAGACATGGGCTGGGCACGTTTATAAGGCGTTCATAGCTGCCATTTTTATAACAAAGTAATCTTATGGGTATCCTCTCCATTCTAATTAGAACAATATATTCGTATTCAATAATTCTTACCTACCAATGGAACAGAGGTCTGTGATTTTTCTATCCTTAAAGGAATATATTAATATAAATATATATACTTGTAAATTATATAAAATTTTATAAACTGCATGCTTCATAATTAGATAAAAGCATTGTTATAAAATTTAGCATTTCTTTAAGAATCATCACATCACAGTTCAGTTAGCGCGATAGTTTCAATCACGGAGCGAATGTTCTGCTGCAATTCTTAAACACAATGATGATTCGCATGCTATACTTTTGATTTAAACATTCCTTTCTGATAAAACTACATACCTTCATACCTTTTAGATGATCAGCATGGATGAATTAGTTGCGACTTCAGCTGATAGGTTTATGGTATGATAGTCGTACGGGCACAGGCCACCTAACAGTATCATTTTATCAAATAATTGAAACTACTCACAAAGCTAAGATCATTTACATCTCGTTGTTCATAAAGGGTTTTCCTACTTTCTGCTTCAGGCTGTTTTCATTTGCTGTAATGAACAAGCGGGTTTTAGTATACTTTTCTGATTAACTAATGAAGGAATGGCTAAAATAGGCTAAAGATACTTTAATCAAATCTTTTTGACTTCTTTAGCAATAATATATGCGTTGTAGTAAAACTAAACTTTCTTAAAAGTGACAACAACAATCAAACAAAAGTATCAAAAGAACATGACCGGATGCTTCAAAGAAACGAGAATATTTCAAAGGTATGATAAAAATCCCAGGAAACTGTAGCTGAAATTTTGATTTGTTAGTGGAGAAAGGAAATCATTGTAATAACATAGAGGCATTGAGTTTTGTTTGCGGTCATGAAACACGAAAAATTACCTATGCACTCGCCAAGATAATCATGGATCTTCTAGTTGCTAACTGACGTGCTGCTTACAACACGGCAGCCTTTATGGGACAATACGATTATTTTAAAATATAATTAATTTACGTAATTTAAGCAGTATGTTGTAATAATTATAAGCGAATTTATCAAAACATAACAGATTTTATTCGAATTTTTTTCTTACTAATATAGCAGATTGTTTTCGAAAACACCATTTATACACTATGTAAATCTAAAATTGCAACACGTAGATACTTTTGTTGAAAATGCTGCAATATTGGTCTAAATGAAGACCATTGTGAAATGATCAAAGTTACGATGTAGATTTGAATTTTCTACAGCTGATATAAGAAAAAACCCCGTCGAGCCTATCAATGAACAACGTATCAAATAAGTTGATCGGCTTATTGTACAAGGCACATTTTTTTTTATAAATAGCTTTCGAATTAAGGATCGGACTTTGCGTTCAGCAATGAGCAAAAGAAGGTACTCACATCTGTCATATTGCGTTTGGCGTACGCAGGGTGATTTCTGATTGTGATGATCAACTCATTCGACGTCGAAGACAAACCTTCAGCTATTTTAGCTTCCACACAAGTTGTAGTTATTTTTTCCGCAAACGATTCCCAATCACATTGTGGAAGTAGTTGTTGAAAGCAACGCCGTATTTTGGCACGACAACGCACTTCCACATTCGACATACATCCCAGCCCTTAGGCAGATAACCCTCGAAGCTTTCCATAATCTCATAAACCACACCTTATTGCGTTGAAATACTAAGAGAAAATATTTTCTAGCACTTACTAATTAACTGCAACTGAATACATTGGTGAAAATATTTTACTCGAATCCTACGGGAATTTGCAGGTTAGGAGTCTAAAATTATTGTGTTAACCAACATGAAAATTTTAAGCTTGTTAGAAAATTACGTATATAATGGGTAATGCATTTAACTTCTACGTGAAATATATGACACAATTAATACTTGTTGTGGGTGTTGAGCGTGATATCGTTTAGAGTAACAGAAACTCAAAAACTCAAGATGTGATTACGAGTATATTTAGCCTTCGATTTCTCTAACATAACAAAATTGAATTTTCTGTTTCCACTCATTTCAAAGTAAATTTTCTGTTTCACGGTTCATCTTCTTAAGAATCTCCTGTAATTTTCTCGTAAACCTTCTCAATTTTTTTTATTTAATTTCCCATATCTTCATTGAACAAAGTAAATAAAAATTGAACTTGTAAACGGAACCAGCGAATTATTTTTTATTTTAGACAAAACATAAATTTATATGAAATTCTATTTAAAGTTAAGATTTGATTTTGCACGTTAATTTTTTTGTTTTCCAAATAAAGAGTTGCGCAAAATGACACTGATATCCAACATTAAAATTGCTTTAAAAAGTTTGAAGCAAATGCGTCACAATATATTGTATCATAGAACACTTTCATGCTTTCTTTCTTTTCGCTGTCGACAGAACAGGTACTGGCACACTTTTACGCTTTCTTTCTTTTTGCCATCGGCAGAATATGCACTGGCAAACTTTCATGCTTTCTTTCTTTTCACCATCAACAGAACAGGCACTGGCACACTTTCACACTTTCTTTCTTTTCGCCATCGACAGAACAGGCTCTGGCACATTTTCATGCTTTCTTTCTTACCAGCGTCGTCATATTCATTTTCTTATGATAAAAAATCATTTATTTCAGAGTCGCTGCTACGTACATTAAACTTATATTTTACATTTAAAAGGTTTGATTAAAAAAAATATATATAATGTGTCAAACTTTTATATATCATGCGCAGCACTGTTACAGATTTCATTAAAATTCTAAAATAGCAAGATCTTTTGCTCAGAATAAAAGTTATCAACCTAGGCATATCAAGATGTCAGAGTGCAAGAGATAAAGATAGATCGTTCATGACCCCTTTTTATCATCTAGACATTTTAATCAGCCCAGATATAAAATACGAAATAAAGCTATAAAAATAAATATTTACATTTTTTCTCATAAATTATTTATTTCTTTCCAAGCATTCTAAGCAGTATACACATGAAAAGAAGTAGTTTTAGTATTGGTCCAAGTAAAATACAAAAATGAATGAGAAAATCGCGTTTTAATAAGACAGATGTGCTTGTTTTTTACTGTATAACTTGATGCACTATTTGACACTGCTGGACTTACGATATCTTCAGTAATTTTCAGCGTTGAAGTTTTAGCATTTATGTTTGGATTTAATAAGTGCTAAAGCTGAAAACGTCAATTCATAATTCAAGTAAGTATGTGGGGCTGCATGGCAGAAGCACATTTAATGTCATTTAAGAAACTATGGGAAATTCAGTTCTAGTTCCTATCCAAAATTGAGTCAATAATTTTCGTGGAAACTAAAGTTTTAAGTTTCAGTTACTCGAAAGCACAACAAATTCGTCTTGGGGCAGGTGATTAATCTCATTAATATCAATCAAATAAGGTTTTCGAATCCAAGATAACATATTAAAATCAAATTTTGATGTGAAATATTTCCAAAACTGTGTTTTAGGGGTTTTACGTGGTCTATACTTTTGCTATTATATATATATATATATATTTAGTTAAAAGTTGTCGATAGTCGAAGGTATTTAGGGGGAACCATTTTCCGTTCTATTTTTCTAAATATTTATCCTTTTAACCAAACCTTCAATTTTGTCATTCGAAGTAAATATAATGCTAGTTTTTCTTTGATGAGACAATTTGAGATCATTTAGTTTCTCAAAATATCTGCATAGCTTTGTTACACTTAAGTCATTTTAATAATCAGTAACATGATCATATTTTTATTCGTTTAAAAATGTAATGATATCCTTTTATAAAATAATGCTCTTAAACTTCACTCTTTTGACAATCATCTTATTTTGGGGTATATTAATTTTCGTATCCGAATTCCATGTCTTTGCAGAGATTTGACAATAAATGTCTATTAAGAGCACGGCTTATATATGTATATTTTCTAAAGGACAATAAAATAACAATGCTTCATTGATGTTTTCTTTATAAATGAAACGGACATAAACTAACGCTAAGCTGTTTCTGAAATATCAGTTGTTTCGTCCATTGTGTTGTAAATTTGAATTTGCTATAGCATTAAGTTACTTGAACTTGTATTTGCTAATTTCAGAAATTCCTTTGGAGACGGTGTGGCTTAACAAAGTAATTTTCCGATTCTCATCGCCATATTTGGCATTTTATGAGCGTCAGGTAATACAAGGTCTTCACCATGGTTTAAGTCCACAGCACTCCTGTGCTACGATAAAGGTAAAAATTGTAAGTGGAATCATAGTTTGGTTAGGTTATTTGGAAATGGCAAAGCACATGGAAGTGGTATCTACCTAAGAGAATGGATACTTTTGTAAAGGCGAGAAACTGGATCGTATTCACGTTACATGAGGAAAACCACGAAAATGCGATGAGGAAAAGCCATCATAATGCGAACTTTGCATTATGATGGCTGACTATTATACGGTCTTTTACAGAAGGCTGCATTTCTTTCACATAGGCTTTTGCACAGATGAACGCCCTATGAGGAGTATTGATTCTGTTTAGAGCAATTAGTCGACGTACAAAATATTTTTGAAGAGAAATCTGATTTTAGCGAAATTTTAAAAATTAATTACAGATTTCCAGATGTTTTAATTTTGCGTCAACAGGGCTCTCCATTCCTGAAACTTAATCAACATGTTTAGTTCTGCCAAATTTTCTATTTAACGTAATCGATATGTCTATTTCTTTAATTGGATTAAAAAAATGTTTCTTTGACTGAAAATTCTTCACCTGACTCGGAATTTAAATCTAAGTCAACATATTTTCACCCATAAAGAACGATTTAAAAATAGAGCTGAAACTTTAATATTAACAGCTGTTAAGCATGAAAACAAGCTTCTTCAAATATTCATTTATTATTACTACCTACAACATCATAAATTAAAAGTAGTTAGAAATAAACAACAGCGCCAGATCTTTACTATGAATATCATTTATAAATTAATTCATAAATTTTGTTAATATGTAATCATTTTTAACTAATAAAACTTTTAACTACCTTATATAAAATAGTTAATGAAGAGTTCATAAGAATATTCTGAAACCAGTTTATTTTTTAAGCATATTTCTTTAAATTATTGTAGAGAATACCTCTTTCTCTTTTCATGCTTGAATAATAAATTGGTTCATTTTTTATCCCTTAGTTATCAAGCACATTTAGTTTTCTTATCAGGCAACCAAACTCATCTTGGGGAGCCAAAAGTGTCTAAAAGATCATTTTCTTTTATGTTAATATGATAATGCATAACAATAGAATTAAAAAGATTGCTTTATCAGATACCTTTTAAGGATTATCCCTGGGATTTTTTACGAGCAAAGTGCTATTATTTTTAGGAAGGAAGAAAATAATTAAATGTATCACATGTTTGTCTAATATTTACTTCGTGTAGCTGTAAGGAAATTATTTTAGGTATTAAAATAACCATTAATTTTCATTTGTTCACCTCAAAACAGGACAAGCAAAATATAAGAAGACTGAAGATATAATGCGTCTGTTGAATTCTGGAATATAAGAGCATAATACTCGTATATTCATTGGAGTCATTATAGTCGATGAAAAAAATTAATTCGCTGTGAAACGGGAACTATCTAATGCACAAATGACACTAAAGAAGAATGAAGTGAAGTCTCATTAAAATAACAAGAACAAGTATAAGTACATTAAGGTCTTTTTAAAACCTAATTCATTTTTTTCATGCATACTATTGCGTTCATTATTTATGCTAAGGAATAAAAAAAATATTTTCTTTTCATTCATAAAAATTGAGCAGCATAATACAAAGATATAATTAGAGATATTTTCCTCCATTCTATTTTTTCATGCAAATTACTTTCGCTGAGTAAATTAATAGGTTAAATTTCTTGCGAAAGGTATACTACATGTGACGGAATGCACAAACTCGCTGTCTAATCACATTCGCAGCGCTAAAAATAAAACCTGACAAAGGATTTCTTTTTCCTTCTTTTATATTGTTGTAATTTCTTATTCTGAAGGCTAAAATGTTTTGAGCTTTAGCTCACAGTACATTTAAATATAAAATAATTATTGCAATGCTTGAATCACATTCGCAGATGGATTCAACATGCAAAATTACTTTTGTTTGCTGTAGCCAATGCGAAATGACAGCACAGTCAAGCATCGACCTTAACTAGCTGTAGCATATGGAAGCATCGGTAGATAGATAGCTTTCGAGGCCGTTATGCGAAATGGCATACTTTCATGAATGTGGCTACCTTTAATGCAGGTGAAGTAGTTTTGCATAAAATGTCTTTACTTTTTTTTTCCTCTAGTACCTTTATTAAATTAATCAGAAAAACAAACTACAACCTTATTTACATAATGAGTGTCTAGCATAAAGGGGCCAACCCCTATGTGACAGATGATGGATGCTAAAATCAGGTAGAGGTATCTACACTTTTACACACCTGTCCTTTATAAATATATTTTGTCATAGTTTCTCACAATCAGCAAGGAATCTTAAGTTTGCATAAAATCAGAAATATTATTTTAATGCTCGTATGAAGCAACATCGACAGATGAACTGAAACAAATTTACTATTTTATCAAAAACTTGTAACTTCTGGCTGCCTTGTTGAATTGGATTCTTGCGATCTCTGATCGTCATGATTAGTTTTATGCACGACCCCTAGGCAGTACAGGTATGGCGAAGGTTAATTGCGGCGGTCTACGCCAGAGGCCACGCTCGATGTGGGGGCCGCTTCTCATTCATTTCGGCTTCTGTACTTCGCGCGATGATGGCCTGGATCATGAATTCTTTCCTTTGTCATACAGTAGAGGGCGTAAAAAAGGGCGGTATCTAAGTTCACCTGTTAGTCGCGTTTGAAATATGGCAACTGGCTTGTGTACTTTGCAGGCTAACACGATCTTAAATGAATCCAGAATTGTTAGTTTCAACGTGAAATAGGACGATTACTCCGTCTTAATAAGAAGACTGATCTCTCGTGGAGGCTGGTCGCTTATTTTTCTATTACCATAATTGCCCATAATTTATACTTTGGAAGAAAGTGTCTCAATGCTCGGATTCTAGCCACTCGAAACCTTAATATGATTGATAATGGACAACTAAGCTTATAAATATCGGAAATTGTTTACAGTGTAGTTTGATTGCTTTTTACTGCTATACAATTTCATTCTCATCTTCTCCCATGGAACTACTTTATTCTTTCTGCTAAATTATAGTACGTGAACAAGAGCTCAGGCATGAAAGGGTTGGCGCGAACGTTATTCTCCTATTGAGCATAAAGTGTAGCACTTCGATGACATGTTACTCATTATTATGCATGCAAATTATCTTTTCTTCATTACATGTTTTATGTAAATAAAATTAATATTTTTATTGCACTCAAAATCACAACAGCAGTAAAATAGCTAGCTTTTTATATCGTAATACTTTAGGCACGAGCAGCGGAACGTGATTATGAATGTCAAATTTCATGCACTTTTTTTCATGTATCATGAATTAAATAAAATGCGTTTAGTGTAATTTCAAAATTTTGAATAAAAGTCTATAAAGCATGGAAACCAAATTTTTTAACATACTTTGAAACATAATTGTTATGCAAAATTAAAGTTTGCTTACTTTTGTTTTAGATATCTGAAATAATTTATAAGATTACTTTTCAGAATTTATAATATTTTAATATATTCTTTTTCATATTAAATATTGATAGAGAGGCAATTTAAAGTGGCAGTGCATTTTTTGCAGGTATGCTTAGAAATACATCTACTTTAATATGATGGTAAACATTTTATAGGTTAAAATTCAAAATGGTTTTCAAAAAACTAATAAAATTATTTCAAAATACAAATTTTTAAAATAAATCATAAAAATTGGACGAATTTTATTTGGAATGAACCTAAATTTCGAAATATGAAAAGAAGAATCAAATAATATTAATAAAAAAGAGAGATTAATAAATATATATCAAATTCAATTAATACTGAGGAGCTAAAATTTTGAGTGTTAATTTTTTAAAAGCTACTCGTGCGATTTTTACGAAATTTAACAGTTTGGCAAAATTGGAGTCGTAGAATGGAAATATTGAAAAAAAAAAAGAAAGGCATGTCACTTCAGAAAATATCCGATTTTGTGTCAAGGTACCTAAATTAGAGCAATGATATCTATAAACCTGATACATATCCTAAGTCACGCTTTCGAGACATGAAAAAAGTTGAATTTCGTCAATCCGCCCACTAGAACGGGAGATGTAGAACTGTCCCACTTTTTCTTATTTTTTTTTTCCCGACGTGTACGTCTAATAGCTTCATACAGTATATTGAATAAACTATCTTGTTTTGCTACTGGGAATAGATTTTTAAACGTAGGTCAAACATCCTTCCGCTCCTATTTTAGAATACATTATTTAGCAGCAATTGACATTTCCATGTGCCTCGTAATGAATATTTGCATCTGTTAAAGCGAGATGTCGTCAAAATTTTCATGCAATTTTCCCTGATTTGCAATGCATAAAGGACATAATTTTAGCGAAATTATACATATCTTGAATTAGCAAGTACTTCTAAACCGTTGATTAATTAAATGCCTCTAAAGCGCATATTAATCATCGCTGCAACGTCAATTCCTGCAGGCGTAAAGTTGCTATGTGATTGTTAGACTTCATTCGCGTCGTATTATTTCGATTACTTGCAAATCTGTAGGGATAGCTGAAACGAAATGGGTAACGCAATTTCTGGATACATTCGTTACTTCCTCAAACTTTAGCCTTCGCATGGACTTTTTGCTCTATCATAAAGAATTTTTTTTGGGGGGGGGGAAGGGTAATTTATCTTCTAAGTTCATTCTTATCGTACCTTCTGTAATGATAATAAAGTATTTTCAAGAAAAGCTCTTTTCAGTTTTACAAATTCTGAATAAATTTAGACAACTTTGGGCAAACTGATGAAGATGTAAATGTTATTAGGCTATTGTGTAGAGTTTTAGTTTTCTTACCAGTTTTTTTTAGTCCAAAGGGGGCTTTGTCCCTGAGGAACTATTATTTTCGTTTTGCGATTTTGCGTTGAATCACTATAAATCTCCGTTTCCTTTTTCAAACTGTTGCCACCAAATGTTAGAGTCCTGCATTATATTTAAAGAAATTAAATAATGAAAAATCTGCATAAATGTATGTATATTTCTCGCACTGTGATAAAACAACGGTACATAGAGCCATCCAATTTTGAATGACGTAATCCTACTGCAAATATGGGTATCTGAAAATCCAAATTTGAAATTTGGATTTTTTTTATTGTCGATTTCATATTTTGTAAAACTTTAACGAATTTTTTATTAGCAAACTCAAGGATTTCAAAGCGAGCAATGGCAACACTCTACGAAAAAAAAAAAAAAAACTTTTTATCTCCAGCGGGCGCGGAACTATGTATCGGAAATTCTAAAGATACGTTCATTTTAAAATTATTTTGCGACATTGGCACTGAACTGAAATTTATAGTTGAAGTGCAAAGAACATGATATTTAATAAATAAAGGTGACACACAAAATGTTAAAAAAACGCCTCTTTAATTGTAATTTAAAATCTGAAACCTTTCAGATTTTTTTTTAGTTATTCCTGTCATTCCTCTTACTTCACCTCAACTCAGTTTAGAAGATTCAAATTTGAGTATAGGATGTTAAAGGCTTCATATCTGCGCAAAGAGCAAGTGGAAAATGAGAGCTAGTGTCTACCTGTCCCTGTTCTATTCATGTGATCAAAATTTTTGCAAACTTTTTCTCAACGAATGGTAAACCGGGACTCATATTTTATCACCTCGTCTTTTTAGCCTTTGATATATTGGCTTTAGTTGTATGAAAGCTAGGTAACTATTAATTTAATTTTAAGATATCCTCTGAAAGTTGCAGTGCATAAAATTTTATTATTTTTAATTTATAACCTATAATATTGTCGTATTCAACAAAAATTTTACTGCATTCTTAAACTTTAAGTAATCTTTCACTTAGTTTCAACTGATTATTTTCTGATTTCAGAAAAAATAAATCTCTATTGTCGCCTTCGTCGTTGTGGCTTATCTCACCTGTCTGTCAGTAATATCAGAACAAGTCAACGTAAGTCATCGTGGCAAGGAGTGTAAGATTGTGCTTGTCGTTGGCAAGAGCTTGAGCAGCATAGAGGTGATATACATTTATAAACACCCATGCCTTCTCATGGATTTGAACCCGGGTCTTTCGGTACGGTGGTCAGCGTCAATAACCACTATTCTGGTTGGGTGGCATTAGCTCCTTTAAAATATCCCATATCGAAAAAAATATATTTATGATTTTTCTACAATGCAAAAATGTTATGACAAAAAATACCACTTATACGATATATTTATAAATTGACGAATTATCAGATTAATGTGCAATGATCTGATCTATCAAAATATCAAAATGAATGAAGAAGCTATTTGTTGCAGTAATGAAGATGGATGATAACTAACCAAATAAAATAGAATTATAACCAATGACAAAACTTCTAAATTTGTAAATACTAACTAAAAATAAATAAACAATAAGTAAACTAAAAATAAATAAACAACAAGTAGGACCAAATAATAAAATAGGATAACTAATAAGCAATCAAATACAGTGTAGGTTTGTTGCATTTTAGCTGTGTAGTAGCTGTACTATATTTAACATCCCCTATTTAGTTTTATTTTAAAAACGTCAAAATCTGCTTTTGTCTTAATTGTTACACTTAATAATTACACTAATAATATATTATAACTAATAATATACTATATTATAACTAATAATATAGAATTCCACTGATTTCTTAAACATGAAATTTCAAATTAGCAGAATATGTGGCATCTACGGTAGTTCTGTGTAACAGGCTCTGGGTCCCTATTAACAGCATGGATAATATGTCTTTGTTTTTTTTCTTTTTCTTTTTTTTTTTTTTTCTTTTTTTTCAATTTGGTACCCCCACCTAAAAATGAACAATAACTTGTAGTATTTTTATGTCGCTAATCTCGAAGGTTACCAGCTTTAAAATGATAGAAAATGGCCGTCAATTTGTAAACTTGTTTGTTAAAAAGTAACCTAAGCTTCCTTTTGGGATAGGGATTAAAAAAAGTATTAAAAAAAATAACAGAAAACAATGCCACCTGGATTAATTTTCCAAGAAAATGTGCATTTTCCTACGAATTAAATCCCCCTAACCACACCTGAAAGGTTTAAATTTGTGTCGAATATTCTACTTTTGCTTTCTATGTTCAACAGATGCTTCGCTGCTTCATAAACAATTAATTCCATTTAGTTCGAAACTCTCAACCTTGGATACAAAAAGCCGTATTGAATTCTTTCATTTGGCGGAATAGATAAAAAAATACTCCTGAAACTGAGACTTCAGAAACTTTATTTAATGCTGAATATGTTTAAGTTAGCCTCTTAGACTTCTTTGTTCCAAAGGTTTTAAAAATACTTATTTGACAGAAGTAGAAAAAAAATAATAGTAGAAAAATAACTATACTTTTTTTGGATCAGTATATAATTTTTTAATTTTTCAACTCAACATCTCATTATTGTAGTCTGTAAACAGTAAAAAGATAAGAACAGTTTTATTTTATCTTGATTAATTTTTTTTTATTTTGTTTCACTTACGCTTCCTAGGAATTAAGAGGGAAAAAAAGCATTATTTAATCCCAGCCTATTGAAAAGTATGATCATCAATAACACGCAATGGATTTGCTTATAGTCTATTAAACCTTCTGCGAAAATTCCTGCAGAATAAACTTTATATTTCCGGGATCTGAAATTAAACTTTCACATGGAAAGACATTATGTATTGGTTAAGCTCGTTTTCCAGAGGCAGAAATTTCATAATATTTGATAAAAAAAAAAATTTAAAATAGGAATGGAAAATTTTTTTTAAACCGTCTCATATCCTTCTGCGAAGAATAAATTGACGCAAAGAAATATTCAGCTAAATAAGTATTAATATGCAATTTTATAAGGATGCCATTTTTTTTTCAAAACATTGCCAGGAAATCTCTTCCGATATTTTCTTAAGAAAAACGAATTGAAAAAATTTTATTCTGAATAAAAGAGTACACAAACATATATAATTTGAAACAAACCAGGTGCGGTTAACACTGATTAAGGTAAAGCAACTCAAGAGCTATCTGCCAATGGGAAGGGGTGCCTCTGTGGAGAGTTTTTTAAGGAAACTGGCTGGTACACATGAGGAAACTCCTCGAAACTCTCATGCAGCTATCCCGTTTCCCGGGGTATTATCAGGTTCAGTGTTTCTCCTTACTTGCTTGGGGAACATTCAAGAACCTGACTCGGAACAGAGAGCTTACTAAAGCTATGTTCAATAAATGTGGGAAGTAGACAAGATACACAGGAAGGGTATACAAAACCCTTTATTTTTCACTCTTTACAATAATTTCCGGACTTCGGAATACAGAGACCAACCACTTGTGGTCTGAACGTAAGAATATAAAAATATTAACTAAACTCTAACTTAACTTTGGAATAATAAACAAGGGCCTACGTGGAAGATTGGCCGTATATTAACAGGAAGCCGTATGTAGTACAGAGAACTGTTAACACTACAATACGTTTAAAATTATTAAGAGGATTAAACCTCTGGCCTGGAAGGCAACCAGCAACCGAGTAAAACTGCTAAGGCAAGCGGCCTGCTTCAACTAACTCCTTCCTCTCTCTCGCTTGGCAAAAAGCCACAACTTAAGTACTTGGCGTTCGCCAGACAAATTTGCATAAATAAGTTAAAGCTTTTAATTCTGGCCGGAAGTAGAAAATAAGAAGTGATAGTAAAGATTTAAAATAAAATAAACGTTAGTAAAACTTAAGATCCTTACAGTATGACCCCGGGGCGAACTACCATAACCAGTAACTTTACCATTTTTCTCAGACGCTGCTGCTTTAGATAAAAGTCTAGCTGCTTTAGATAAAAAGAAAAAGATTTTCTTACTAATTAAAAAATATGATAAAATGAAATATTTTTATGGTTGCAAAAATTAAAATGCCCTTTTTCTTCCTAGCTATATTGTAAATTATTAGTATCATACATTTCAAAAAATAATTTTCAAGCGTTATGTTTATGTATCGAATTCAATAATTTAATTACATGCTTTTAAAATATTTCTTACTTTTTAATCACCGAATTTTCATGTTTTATTGATACGTACTAAATTTAGCACTAGAATAGATATCTTTATATGTATATCCTGGAAACAATTTCAGCGAGGTAGTGGTCCATTAATGGTACCTGCTTTGTAGAACCTCTTTTCAACACTACTTAGGAAAATCTTATTTCTGTGTCCTACTGTTATTTAATACTACAACTCGGAAAGTTTATTGCAGTGCATTGGACTTCATTTTAAGAAGTATGTGCTTACACATAGGAATATATTAAGGTATCTAATACCCTATTAAATTTTTATATGAACTAGCACAATGATACTTTTCTTATTTTCTAAACAGTAGCCAATATTCGCAAGACAGTATGTGACCTGAAGGAAAAGGAATTTATAAAAGAAAGAGACATATTAGGAAACTTTCACATTTTTTTTTTTTTTTTTAAGTTGAAAAGAGAGGGAAAAAATAAGGAACGATACGCCCCTTTTTTGGGGGGTGGGGTCTTTTAATAAACTAAATCCTAAGCTCTTAAACCTTCCTCTTATTACAGGTGCTGTTTATTCTGATAGCAAATTAATTAAAATCACTAAGCGTACGTAACTTAGATAATATTTTAATACTTTAAGTATAGGCAGCTACTTTATCAGCATTAGCTCAGTGACATATATTTGCTGTATGAAAGTTCCTGAAATTTCTTGAAAATGCGGCAAATTCAAACTCTCATTTATTGGTGATATTTTTCTTTTATACCTTATTTCGAAAAGAGTACATGAACTTTCTAGAAGGAACACAAAGTTGAAAGCTATTTTGCTTGAATTAAATATAACAGAAGTATGTTTCATTTTAAATATACTTTGCATTCGATTTCAATTCATTTATAGTTTATAAGGCATTTCTCCTTCCTTCTTAGCGTGCCTTCGTGGTGTAGTGGTTCTGCACATTGGGCCGGTATTCCAGAAGTCCGCGGTTCGAATCCCGGCGAAGGCGTTGCTAAATTTTTCATCTCTCTTGCTTCCAAAAAATTCTAATATCTCTACAAGTTAAATTAAACTATTTACTTGAGTCTAACTGAGTTTACGTTGTTTCAATTCTGTGTGTTTGTCAGTAACAAAAGCATCATTTGCAAAGGTTTTTTTGAATATTAAGCAGTAAATTACTCAAAATATTTCCACATTAGAATCCGAACGAACTCGAGAAACATAATGTCGTACTGAGTAGGTAATTTATTAAAATGAAAATAAGCGAGGCCTATCAATTTTTAGAAGATTATATTTATGGAAGATTCCATACGTATAACGCAGCTTTATATAATATTACAATGCTCACGGTTTAGTAAGCTTTTGCTGCTGTCTGCAGTTCGATGCCATTTTCCATGTGGGACAAACCATAAGAAAGCTCATGAAATTAATTTCAATTTCGAAAATCAATAATAGATGAAACTACAACCAACCAGTGATTTTAACCTCTCAACGACTATTAAATTGTGGAACATATTGTTTATATTACACTCAAAAGAAAAACAAAGAAAATATTTCCTCCGTATGAGGAAATATGCTTAAGAAATAATGTTAAAAATAGCGGTATTTATACGAGGGGAAAACTGACACTAGAGTTGAAAATATTTCTTCTTATTTACACAAATGTATAGCTACTGAAACCATAAATAAATCATACATCTTTTTTATTAGTCATAGTTTAATAACCTTTATTTTGCCACAAAAATACTTTAGTAACTTTATAAGGTATTTCTCCCGCCTTCTTAGAGTGCCTTTGTGGTGTAATGGTTTGCATGCTGGGCGCGTATGCCAGAGGACCGTGATCCGATTCCCGGCGAAGGCGTTGCTCATTTTTCCCTTCTTCCTATTTCAAAAATAATCTATTGATTCTACAGTAGCGCCCGAACTAAAAGGATGGTGGTTGATGATTCTCCCCACCCAGGATTTGGCAATTGGATCCCCTTTAAAACCCCAGTCTCTCTTTAAAAGGGGGAGAATATAATGTATTTCTCCCGCCTTCTTAGCATACCTTCGTGGTATGGTGGTTTGCATGCTGTGCGCGTATTCCAGAGGTACGTGGTTCGATTACCGGCGAAGGCTTTGCTCATTTTTTGCTTCTCTTGGGTTTTCAATTATCCTAATGTCTCTGCAACTTGTAATACAGAAGAGGTTTTGAAGCAGAAGTCAAAGAACAAGTATGAGCTATCTGTTGAGCTTATGTCTGAAACAGACATTTATTGCAGTGATTCAATTGCACACTAAGAAAAGCATAATCATAATAAATTGAGTAGAAGGTTTATTTAAAAAAATCTGCTAGATAAAAGTTTTGTCAGTAAAGACGCATGCATTAGATATTTTGCCTCAGCTCAGTACTAATTAGAGTTACTAGTAATAAACAAAAACAAAAATGTGCTCTCTAAAATTCCAAGTAAAAGACATTAAAATTCAATGGAATTATTTCAAACTGTATATCAGCAATAAATACGTGAATATATAAAAACACATTTCCGAATTTCACGTTAATAAAAAAAAAAAAAAAATTAAGAGAATATTCGTTTTAAATTCTCACCCTCTTTTTGAACTTGAGGTAATAATCAAATATAATAATGGAAGGATTTGAAGCGAAATGATCAATCGAGGGAATAAGCTGTTAGATTTGTGATTAGATACTCGTTGACAGGGGATACTTTTGTTCTCCCTGTTACAATCCATATTTTACTGGGCCATTCATTTATCAAGTTTCCATTTCTCAAAATACGAGAGTTAGAAACAGGAAAGCGAAGTTACTTACTAAGGCAAGCAAACTTCCCAATGACAACATATTATTACTCCTCATATGGCAGAAGGTAGGTTTAGCAGACCTTTATTTAAGGCGGGAAAGTTCTTAACAGACAAAGTAACGTTGCCTGAAGTTGAAATAACTTGATTTCAAATGATAGAGGAAGGTTAGATCGATCCAGAACTGTCAGATTGAACAGTTAATGCAGTATGGTATTGGGATAAAAAATAGACAGTGCTTTAGAAATAACATGCTTTGACTGCGGAAAGCTACTGGAAACGTTTTATCAAAATGTTCATTACATTTTAACAGCAAAGAAACCGATAGAAATTTGCTTATAGGTAAGCGTACGTAATATAGAGGAATGCGCTCGCATATAACCTCTACAAACATACAATTGGACGTATATAGATAACTTAAATAATTTTGTAATGAGTATTCAGATTTTTTGTTCGCTGGAAATATTAAGAAACTCTATTCTTGAATACAATAAAGGAAGAGTAGTTTAAAGTCAGTTTTTTTTTTTTTTTACTTGCAATACTTACGTACTTTTAAAGACCGCTGAATATACAAGATGCGCCTATAAAATAACCTGACAAAAAATTAAACGATAAAATAAAATAGTGAAAGAATAAAAACATGTTTAGAAAAAGTGGCATGTGAGTTCTTGTTAAAGCCAGTTTAAAGAGATTATTTTGTTGTTTGCCCATCAAAACGTCGGAGTCATTTTCGCTTACTGAGAAGACATCGTACACAAAATTTACTTTAATGGAACAACGTTATAACATTAATTTTCTTACAAATTAAGTAAATATGCTACAGAAACGTTAGGGATGAACAGCGTGTAGTGATGCGCCGTTATTAAGAATACAAGTGCATAAGTGGTACAACCACTTTAAAGAAGGAAGCAAAAGCGTTGAAGATGAACCAAAGGATAGAGTGCTCTTCAACTCCAAAGAATGAGAAAAACGGGAAGAAATATCGTTCTTTGGTAACAGCTGATATGCGAATCAGCAATTTTCAGACGTGTTTGGGATAAGCAAAGAAAGCTGTTAATTTTAATTGAAAATCTGAAAATGGGGGAAAATTGTGCAAGATTTGTGCCTCAGATTAGCGAAAAGGCCTGCTGAGAATTATTTTTGCCATGGCGGCAACGTTTGTTTACATTTGAAACTCAGCAGAATTGCCAATTTGTTGGCAATCTATAGAAACTAAGCTTCGCAACAACAAAGATAACGCCTTCTTTTGTTATTACGAATTAAATCATGCTTAATCCATTCTGGAACTTATTCGAGGAAATAAGTGTTTAAGATTTACTTCGTAAGTTTTAATATAGATATTTTTAGTTTTTATGTATTTTTGCCTTGCCTTGAAATGAACACTGAATTACTTGAATGAGAAATACTAAATCGTCTGTGAAAAACTGTTTCTTTTCTTTGGGGGGGGGGACTTAATTTCTTTCACATATCGTTTTAGATTTATTATAGTATTTGAATAGAACATGTGGCAACGATTAGATAATTCTTCAAATGATATAAATTTTGTGCATTATGAGTTATAATATGAACGAAATACAACACTGTTATGTGTAACTAGCGCCAAAGTGTCGCTATAGTAAACAAATATAGTAAATTTTAAAGAGTGCATATATTCTATTGTGGTTTATGCGCTATCGATGAAATATATTTAATTCAATCCAATTAGTTTAAATTAAATGCGAGAAAAATGCGTATAATTTAATATTCCGTACAAGGAAGTCATGTGGTGTACACATCAGATTTTTTTATTACAAGTGACTTATTTAACATTAATCTGCCCCTGAAAATCAATTGGAAAAACAATATTTTTACAAGGAGCTGCACTTTAGATTAAGAAACAGAATAAGGCAAGTTAGAAAGAAACGTTTTGATTCTGGGCAATGGTATATTTTGCGCTTTGATGCTTTAGCATATAGCATTGTCTATGTAATAATACCTTGTTAAGAATTCAACTGCAGTGATAAATCACCCACCATATCTTTCCGACTTCTCGCCACCTGATTTTTTTTCTTTTCACAGAAGATTAAAATAGATGCCATGAAAGAACAAATATTTGGAAACGTCTCGGAAATTAAATCAAATGTTACACGTATTTTGCGAACGGTTAATTCGAAAGCCTATAAACTCTAATTCAATGACCTTAAGAAACTGGAAAAAATGTATAAATATTGGAATGATTGTACGTATTTGTCTGGTCATTTCATTTGAAGATAATTTCATTTGAAGGATATAATTTCATTTGAAGATAATTTCATTTGAAGATAATTTCATTTGAAGATAATTTCATTTGAAGATAATTTCATTTGAAGATAATTTCATTTGAAGGTAATTTCATTTGAAGGATATAATTTCATTTGAAGGAGATAAATTCATTTGAAGGTTAGATATACTTTTCTTATTTATAAGATAGTGTTCGGTTACTTTATGAGCACACCTTTTATGTTAAATGACGCAATAAAAGTTTTTGAAGGATATCCTTTTAGTGATCCATCATTTCATAATGTTGCTTCACTTATATCAACATAGAAAAAGCCCTCCGTTTCGAAACATCTTCTTCTCAGTCTGCACATCCATCTACGAAAACTAAAATACTGTGCTACAAAGTTAAACTTTTAAGTTGTTGTCACGTTATAGCTGCAATAGTTGACAGGATTATTTACAATTCATTGTTTATTAGTACTTAAAAGCTTTATATGTATTTGAAATACGCAGCGAGCTGACAAGAGAACTTATAACAGCTAGCGTTACTCATTGTTCGAAATGAGGACAGAAACGAAGAAAAATGTCTGTATTAGTTACAGGATGATGTGCATGAATGCGCCGTTAGATTTTTAGCGGTGTAATTTATTTGGTTTCGTAAATCATCTTCCACTCCCCCACACCTCTTTTAAAAATGAAAAATACTTCCTTCCGTGCTTTCTTCTCATTGTATAAATGTTATCGTGAAAGACCTAAATTGGAGAATGTCGACTTTCACCAGAGAATATCAACATTCACCAAATACGTCGGTGAAAGACGGAATATTTCACTACATTCTTGTATATTCGGACCTCACCGGTGTATGTCGACAATCACAGATATGCTCTGGTGAAAGTCGAAAAGAGAGGTCATAAAGTGCCATAATAGTTTAAGTTGTTGCAATAAATAAGATTTGAATCACATAATTCAGTAAGTTTTTTATTACTGCTATTTTATTTTTTTGTTTAGAACGTATTGTATAATTAAGTTTTTAACTTCTATTATTTTCCTTTCTCATTTTGAATGTATTGTGTGTTTTAGGTTCTCATGTTCTTAAGTTCTTATTTCAAGTCTCAAGTGCGTTTATTCGCGACTGAATTACGGAGAAGAAAATATAATATTGTTATATGTTCAACATTCACCATTAGTACATGGTGAAAGTCGACATTGACCGGTGTAAGTCAGAAATAAGAGTATTTGGAAAATATTTCGGACATACACCAAGCGACTATGTGAATGTGGACATTCACCGGTGAAAGTCGACATTCTCCAGATTTCGGTGTTTCACCGTAACATAAACATAAAAAAAAAATTTAAGTTCTGCTTAATTTTTCTTTCTTTTAAATTTTCCTTACAAAACAGTGACCGACTGATCTAAAGAGATGGACTTATTATTTCTTGAAATTTTTCTTGGCATCTACTTCTATGGACTTTGATTTTCCTAGCATACGCTTAATGTACCAATGCAATAGTACGCGGACATGCTTTTCATATATATTATAGCCGCTGACATACTTCAGCGAATGAACAACGTTATGCAATGTAACTTTGTCATTTAATCGTGTAATACGACTTCTTTAAGAATAATTTTAACCGCTCATTTCCCCAAACGCATGTACGCATAGATCGATGGATATGATTTTATGATAAATCGATTCAAACTGAAGATTCGTAATATGCGAATTGTGAAAATAATACCATTCTAGTTATGGCTATCTACTACTTGAAAAATATTACCTTAATCAGTTTATTCTTACGATGTTTGTGGAAATCAGAGTTTTCTATTCAAGGACTTAATTCATCCCTCGCAGTTTTTAATGACTACTTTAATTACAACAACTGTTTGAGAATTACAGTTTGCGTATCTGAGTGAAAATTATCTAATTTTATAGCTATAAATTAAATAATTTTTATTGCTATTGCGGTTATAAAACATAACGTGACTTGCAGACTACTGTGCATTTTGTTGACTAAAATTATAGGGTTATGTGTTCAAAATGAATAGCTAAATAAATAAAAATAAAATAAAATGAAATTTAATAAAATAAGTGAATAAATAAAATACAAAACAAAGAAAAATAAAAATGTAAAATGTAAGGTAATGTGAACATAAGGATTATGTTCAGTTTCAAAATTTTAATTGGTCATTTGACAATTCTCCGTTTTTTTTTTAATGGAACGCCATAATTAAAGGTAAAAATTCGTTTATCCCCCATGATTTCAAACCATTTCCTGTTATTGATAAGGGAGGGTCTACACCAGATTGCTGATTTCATTTCTCTTTTACTGTCAAAGATATGTGCATTTTGTTTAAATACGTTAAAAATACATTATGAGAGAATGGGAAACAAAATAATCTCTCTCTCTCTCTCTCTACATATATATATCTCTCTCTACATATACGTTTCTGTTATATATATATATATATAAAACAGAAACGTAAACATGTCTATCATAAAAATTAATAACACTGTATCAGGTTTTCTGAAATCAACTGGATTTCAAATTAAATTTCTTCATCAAAGAGAGAGTAAAAATATTTCCTCGAAAGGTAGCATTTCAATCAAACTGCAAATCCTTTACAGCATCCCCTCCATATCTCAAAGAAATCATCGGTAATCAATGGAGTCTCTTCTTTTTAAGCAAGCGGATTTGAAACGCTGTTATTCGAAGTACAGTAAAGATTATATTCCATATTTTGCTTAAAATTCCACTAAAGTAATATTCAAGCCTCCATTGTGTACTTTAAAATAAAAAAGTAAAGAAAGTGTGGTAAGCAATTACCGTTAGGAAATTGGAACGCCTTGCAGCAAAAAGCAGTAATTTACGGGACAATGGAAGAATAGATCGCGTGCGAACGGAACTTTTCAAGGCGCTTACGGGCTTCAAATCACTAAATGACTCAATTCTGCTTCGATAACTTAGGCATTGTTAAAGTAGTTCCAGCTAAGGGGGGAGACTTATAAATAAACAGGAAAATGTTCCACGTTTAGGTTGCCACTTAAGGAAAAGAATTTTTGTTTTCCTCTTATTATTTTCCTTGCATCGTGAGCCTTGGTAAAGAAAATCTCTAAAAGCAGTCACTCAAACTTCGCTCGTTTAGTATGTCTTTGGTTTGGTCTCTGAAAGGTTTGAAGGTGGAACCAAAGTCAGGAGCTGAATAAATGAGGCAGAACCAGGGAAATATTTGTCACTGGCAATCAACATTGGAACGCAATGTAAAGTCGGGTCTAGTATTTGTTCTAGACACATCCAGACTGACATGCTCAGCATCTATCGAGAAAATTCAGAATATTATTTTGACAGTGCAGAAGCTCTAACATTTTGTATTTTATTATCTATTTCCAGAAGTATTACGTACGTTTTCTTATTCGCTTTATTGATTGAATATAATTTTAAATTACCATAGAAATCAAAGGTTTAATGAATAATAATAGAAAAGAATGGAAGTGTCTGCTATCACCCTAGAAAATTAAATTTAAGAACATTTAATTTTGTTTTTACATATTGGTATTAGGTGTTTAAGATCTTACATGCTATTTTAGCGATTCCGAACGTTCGAAACAAGATAAAGTTTACGATTTAATAATTTTGTTGGGCGTTAAAATATCCTCCTATGTGATAGTGCAGTGTGAAAGGTAGCATATCAAGCTGGCACGTCACAAATCTGGACATTCGGATCTTAGCCATGGCACGTTTTATTTTCAGCTACTTCTCGGTACTGATCTGGTTTTTGTATTTACCCTCCAAACTTAAAAATGTAAGCAACGATTCTTCATCGAGCTGGAACTTGTGTCGATTGGAGATCAGCTAGACTCTTCTCTCAAGCGTCTTTAGGTGTGGGGGAGAAATGCAAGGAACAAAGACATCGTTCTCACGCGTACTTACGGTACAACAGTTAGCAGATCAATAATTCCATGTTAGACTCTAGGCGAGAGTCGAGAGTATTTTGAAAGAATTTTACTTTTAGTCTCTCCCTGTTCTTTAAAATTAATAGCAAGAGATTAAAAAAATAAAATAATATTGACATTAAAAATGTGCAGTAATGGCTTTTTATGAAGTTTTTCGTTATGGAGATCTTACTTTATTTGTTATTAGCTGTTCTTTATGTTTTTCCTATTTGTTCATAGCTTTCAAGACAAGCAAAGCAAAAATATGATATTTATTAAAACGCCTTACTTCCTTAATTGCAGCTAAACTTATACATAACGTATCAGGTTCTTACTTATTTCTAGTAACTGCATAGTTATATAGTAGTTCCCTTTAACTATAGTTTTTATTCTGCTCATTCTTTTATTAATTTAATTTAACTGCATGGTTATATAGTTATATAGTTATATACTGCATAGTTATATAGTAACTATGCAGTATATAGTAGTTCCCTTTAACTATAGTTTTTATTCTGCTCATTCTTTTATTAATTTAATTTACGTGTAAATTACAAAATCCAGGTGAAAAGCTGTAATTCAGAGAAAGGTACTATACGCCTTTCGGAATTATATTTTCATCAGGCTAGTATTCCAAAAATTACAAATTTAAATATGTCTTTAAAAAAATTCATTAAAGGCTATATCACTTTGCACATTGTTTCCTAGGTGCATCAAAACTGTAACTTTCCATTAAGAAATATTTCATTTTAAGATGATCTAAAATTGAAATTCATAATTTTGTAAAGATGCTAATTTGGACTGATAACCATTGATTACCCGAAGCCCTAATGTACTGCTTCTACTAAACAAAGTGTGAGCTCTGTTAACCTCTCATTTTAACGAGCATACGAAGATGATTGGCAGATAGGTTTTACTGAAATGTATCATAAAATATAGGAATAACGAGAATGGTTTATAAAAATATTTTCTTCGCTTTGACGAAGTAAACTTTTTCTTCTTCATTGACCATTTAACTTCATGTGGGAAAACGGTATAAAACCGTGATCTATAGAAGCATGCAGAAGCATGTAATATAAGAATTTGAGCTTCATAAACTACCAAATACAATAATTTCTCTTTCTTTCTTTTGTTTTTGCTACTCTGACTTAAAGTCGTGGAGTTTCTTTCTTTAGATATAGTCATGAATGCACGTAATCGGCGTTGCTGTTCGGATGATAGCAATTGGAATTCAGATCACATTCAGTCTGTGAGAAACGAAGGAGCTTCAGACTAACCTAGTGAGCGTCCATCCACATAAAGAATTCTTCTAGCTTGTCTAATAATAAGTGAAGGCACATTTCTTTATAAATGTTGGCAATAAAAATGATAAAAGAATACCTTTTGATGCGGAAGAAATAGCTTGTATTCAAACACTGCTCAAGCTTTTAGAAAAGTTCGGTATATTTCAAAAAGTTCAGCATAATGTTATTTATCGGTTCGTAAAAGTTCAGCGTAATGTTATTTATCGCGATGAAATAACATTATGCTGCGAAAAGAATTCGATAAGCTATTGAGAATAATGAAAGAAAAATTGATAGAAAAAAAAAATGAGAGTAGAAACATGTTGTATATCTTCTTAATTCAAAAACCAACAATGAAAACTCATTTGCTCCATCATTTTAATTAGATTAAAAATTCTTAAGACAGTGCAAACAAACGTAAGATTTTTTATTACAAAGATTTACACACCGAACTTATTAATAAACTGTTTTGATGGTAAAAGAAACGATCTGGTGGAAAATGATGTGATAGAATAGACAAAAGTGTACTTGGATTGTTTCTTTTTTATATTTTGTAATACTTTTTCAGAGTACTTACGTAATTAATTGGATTAAAAATGTGCAAACAAAAGCATATAATCTGTTTAATCTTTTCAAATAGGTTTTTAATAATCTTACACTTAAATTGAATCTTATACTTAAATTGAATTCTGAGCAGTTCTAACAACTGGCAATCAAGTCGTTGGGTATTTGGTAATCTTTATATAATTACAAGACTAAAGACGTCAAGCTCATTTAAAAATAGTTACATGTTAGGTTATATTATTGAAAAATCATATCACAGAAGAATGGAGATACACAGATATTTATTTTTTATAAAGGAATGATGTAAATTTTAATCCTAACTAAAATTTAAATTAAAAATAGCCTAAAAATGAGCAATGTGAGTGAAAAAGTATTATCTGACATCTTTCATCACTTAGCAATATTTTCTAGTCTTCACATTACAAAAAAAAAGCATATCTTAGATTTTCAAACAACCAAATAAAGCTATTAATGCAAAAATATGCTCACGTCTCAGCTAAAAATTTGTAATCTACATATATGGCTCTTTAAATGAATTCCAAAATTATTAATCTTATGTCAATTCTTGTAAATGGTATGAATCTGTAACAGTGTGGAGAGGTGGCCTTAGCTTGGGACGCCAATTTTTTCATTAGCCATACCAGGCAGTTACTCATTCGCAAGCAAAGATCTACTTTTCCACAGCATTTTGGATCGCCTTGAAAAATGCCTGACTCATATACCAGGTGTGAAACCGTACTACTTTGACCGTGTACTTAAGTGAATGCTCAGCTTTAGCAGAAAAATGTTGTTCAGGATAATACCTTTTATCAGTTTTTACTTTGAAGTGGTTACAAAATCTTTATGCTCTGTTGCTTCCAACTCTGGATGAACAGACATGCACAGACGGTTGGTTCTAAATCCTATAATAAAGTGAGTAATGCTTTCTGCGCCTTTTACGGTACAGAGCTGCAACACGTCCACAGAACTCGAAAACATCCTATTACAACATAATATTGCGTCTTTCAAACAAAATTCTATACCATTAAAATGAAAGCCAAATGAAGATCGACAAAATGGTTGCTAAAACAACTCTGGCAGACAGTCAATCTAGCGTAAAAGTGATTTCAGGGGTCTTCCAAAAATGAAAGCAACGTCATATTTCTGATTATCATTAAACATTTATTTTTCACCGCTCAGTAACCAACACGATAGTGTGTTAAACAGGAAATTTGTGGACCAGTTCGTAGATCTGAAGTCAATAGCCCGATAGTTCCCCATCATCCTATCTTAAATACGAACTGTTCAAGATACTAATTTATTTTACCGGAGACATCGTTGAGGTCTTAATGAGGCATGATTATTTCCTTCAGTTTGTATTCTATTAAGTCTTACTCCACTAGTTCATTCAGCTGTGGAGGAAACATTATCCACTTTTAACTTTCATTTATATATTCGAAGAAAAAACTCAAAAATTAAGTTTCTCATCAACTATTCCATTGAGTGTTTAATTGCCAGTTTATTGCACAGCATAATTTTTCCCGTCTTCTTGCCAAAAATTTAAGTTTGCAGAAACGTGGTGGAGAAACGTAATACCCTTGAGAACGTAAGAAAAAGTTAAATGAAAAGAATATTTGTTTTTTACATAGAGTGTACTATTGACTCAACAGTTTTAAAATACATTATTAGTAATTGATAAAAATAAACTGTCGGCTCTCCTCGAGTTTCAATGCACTCTCAGAATATCTGTTCCTCAGTTCATCCATGAATGACAAATCTTCTCTTAAAAGCTATTAAATTAGATACTTTCTGCATATTTCTGAATCCTTTTAGTTGTCAGTCTCAAAGCATGGCTGTGAAGTTCTTAGTATTTTATACGAGTGGTGTAAGTAGAGTTATATGAGTGGCGTCTTCAAAAATGTTTATTGAAAATGTAGCTTCTTTCCCCTATTTAAAACAGCGTTTAAATACTATATGCGTTTTGATAACAATGCTGCTTTAATTTCTTCTGGAAAATGCGCTTTTGAATGAAATAGGAAAAAGAAACTAGGGAAAAAAGGAGCTTGGAATTAAGCTTGGAAATTCATCAATAATTTGCAACAGTTTGCCCTTTGATAACCTCAGTTATTGAACTTTAAGTTATAACGTTGCGCGCCTCTAACTAGCACGCAACCAAGAGGTGACTGTGAAAGCTTGTATAAACCACAGAGTCTTATAAAGGGTTTAAGTCCCTTTTTATTCAACGTACTAAATTACAATTGCGTCCTCTTGACGCTTACAAACTGTGCCAACTAGGCAGTCAAAATAAAAATAATAACCTGAAAAGAAAATAAAGACAATATTCTAACTACGAGGCTCTCTAAAATAACTAACTCACCGCGTTTTACAAAAGCCGCAGCTAATTCAGCAGACTTGAAGCTCACTGGAACAATTGCAACTACTTCCCGCCAAGCACATAGGCCGCAACGCGGGGTTCTTTAATTCTCGATTTCTACCTCCGCGCTCGCGAAGTAAGAATAACTCTCTCTCACCGAACTTGTTTCCTTCTATTTAAATCATACTACTTCCGCTGATAATTTGAATGCTTGCGCGTTCTACTCAAATTTACATATTCTGGCATTGGCAGTTCCAGGGGAAAGTAAGGCTTGACAGGAAAGATAGTTTAAACTTAAAATAAATGTTAGTTAAAATAAATATAAACCCTACAAAGTACCAAAAAACGACAAAATTTTAAGAAGTATCCGTCTTTCAATAATATTTTTGTCAAGAGATGTATCCTTTTTTGAGATAAAGCGAAATAAACATAAAACCTTCTTGCTTTGAAACGTTCTTAAGATAAAATAGCATTCATTCACAAACCTTTTTTTAATAGATTTTCTGAGACACTGGTGAAAATTTTTGGTAGTAAAATAGAATGAGATAAGTCATATATTTTGACAATAAAATGGGGAGTTATAACTGTAGCTGTAGGAAATTAACACTGAATTCTAGAATTATGGTAGGCCACTAGAAATAGACATACGAGATAATATATATGAATGCCTAAGGATATGAATGCCTTCGTGGAGGGCTTGTATCTAAGTTTCACATGGTAAAGCCTATGCAGCCAGCCCTTTCGTCGTGATTTTAACTATCAGTGTCGAACTACCAGTGTTCAGCGACTTTATCTTTCATTCGCTAGTGATCACTTTAGGAGAATAAAAATCTTATTTTTAAAAAATTCTGACTGCTAAGGGCATTTACCGTTGTTCTATAAGAGATGTTAAGGTATGTATAATAGCATAACACTAAACACATACGGAATATTAAGAAAATGTTACGTTGCTCTCGTTTTATGATAAAGTATTACATTTTGTTGTATTTGTTGTTTTTTGTTGTATTCTCCTGCTTCGGGAAATTTCTCTGATAAATTAACTGCTTACCAAATTTAAGAGTCCGCAAAATAAATGAACCCAAATAGCTCTCCTGAAATTTTAACTAAAAACATCATTCTTTCATTACGTGCATAAATATAATCAATTAAATATATATATTGCTTTAAATTATACCTAAAAACAGGAAATGATAGTATACATGGATCCTGGATTTGAATCTATGAAGTATCTTAGTTGCATACTAGACAATCCCTCATATTTCCGTCGAGCTCGATAATTGCGACCTCCGCTATTAAATATGGACGATTCCGTTACAAAAAGCCGTAAGTCTTTGCCAAAAGCCGTCATTTAAAACTGGAAGCTAAAGCACAGTCGACCCTAGACACTTAAGAGGGCTATAGACAAGAACGAACTTAAAAAAAAAAAAAAAAGGCTACAGTAAGATTAAATAAATAAATAAATCTTAAAGTAGAGCTATCTGGGGGTCATTACGATGAAGAAATTCATGAGGTTTTAATTCACCGAGTACACCTAATTTAAATCTGGCTCATATATCTTTGGATTTAATGGATATTTTATTCTGTGGCAAAGAATTCGCTAAACCCCAAGCTCGAAATTGCAGACAAGAAGTAAAAGCAAATTTAAAGAAAAAAAAAAAAAAAAAAGACTTGGAACCTTTATTTTATCATTTTTCCTTCTTGCTCTTCTTGCATTGTATTGTTCACTTGTTTAATACATTCAATCGTAGTAAGCACAACTACGCATGGTTAAAATAACTTTGAAAATAATATTTTTTGGAATATACATCGAAGAGTATGTTTCACAAATTATCAGTTTGAGCCAAATGTAAATGTGATGCTCTTACTTTGAAAAGTGAGGAAAATAAAACCTAATTCTGCTTTAACTTAAAGCAAGTTAAATTATCTTAGAATATATTTTTGAATAGCTTTAAGTTACAATAGCTTGAATTTACTTAATAAAGCAAATAAGACAAATCATAAGGTTAATAATAATAAAAAAAAATATGTCCTAATATTATTTAGTGGTCGAACGAATATGACCAGTTAATTACGAAATTTATTCCAGACTCAGTGTGGCCTCATGGGTTGTCTCTTCCTACATGTTATAAGACAAAGCACTGTTTTTAGGAAGATAAGAGCATTCATAATTATGCGTCTGGCTCGTGGAATTATCTTAACTGAACCATAGTACAAATTTGTTCATAATCTTCGATATATTTAACAAGGCCATTTCTTTTGGTCTACATCAGCTGAAATTTCAAATACCATCCCTTTTCATAAATTTTGAAGTCAAACCTAATCCCAAATCACAAAATAGGCAAAACTCATTACTTAACTTTAGTTGTTTAGTTTTTTATCTTGAAATTTTTGCGATTTTAAAAGCTGTAGAATGATCGCCAGCTGTCCAAAGGATAAGACTGCTAAACACTGGCGGTTCGACTTGGGTCTGAATCGCCTCGACATCTTGCTGGATGCGAGTTTTCTGATTTACGGCGTGAAATGAATTGCTAAAAATTTTTCCTTAGAATACCCCCCCCTCTCCCAAGTCATCTCTGCCCTTAGGAATAAATGTAGCAGCCACATGCATTTCAGCATTTTCTTACTGAAAAAAAAAAAAAAAAATAAAATAATAATAAACGTGTTTTGCATTGTAAATCTTTTAACAAGGCTTGCAATTCTGAATTACTCTTAGGATATTTTTATCGCCCGAATTAGAACTGCTGACTTCCTTAAAATACAGTGAGTCTCCTTTTTATTCGATTAGAAAGTCCTCCACGAAGACATCTCTCCCCTTAGGCAGATAGCCCTCGAGGCTTTGCCGTAATTAAATAACCTAACCTAACCTAACCTTTATATTCGAAATTATCTCCCGAGGGTGAATTTAGCAGCTTTTAAACACATTTACACATTTACACAAGTATACCTGAACTTATAGCGGCAAACTATGGCTACGTTCCTTGTATGAAAATGCCGACCAATTCCATTAATAATTATAAGTGAAAATTTAGAATACTCCTTTCATAACTACCTTCAATTCCAGTCGAAGAAAATGTTCATTTCATTTTTCGTTTCGAAAATAAAAAATCTTTTGTTCCGTTAGAGCGTCCGTATTTCTCCTCTTTCAGAAGCAGCTTCTTTGTTATTGAGTATTTATTCCCAGACGTTAACTGAGAATGTAGCAAATATGTATGAAGTCGTTGAAGGAAAATACATTTCGTCTTAAGGTTGCAGCTCAATCGCATTTATTCTTAATGCTGTATAATTTAACGATTCTGAATGATATGGCAGGGCCATTATTTCGCGAACTTGAATAATGAACTTACTGGGGAATAAAATGAATTAAATAACTTACGCTTTATAATAATGAAAGGTAGTATCGTAAGAACAGAAAGTAAAAGTATGCTGCTTTATTTAGTTAAATGGGTTTTGTATATCCACGTTCAGAAGGCTGAGAAACAGCGCGGTAACATTTATCCGTGAAATTTTTGTAAGTACCCAACAAATGCGAAATGGAGAATTCGTTATTAATTTTTTTTACATCTGTAAACCAGTTCTCATAAAGTATTGTAAGTTAAAATAAGTAATATTAAAATAAGTGCAGACTTAGTTACCGATAATAATGATTTCAAGCAGTATTTCCGCTCAAAATTGAAGCTATAATCAAAGCTCTATTATCTTAAAATACAATTATCTTCAAATATGCACAAAATTTAATTTATTTTGCTGCATACGAATGAGCTCATAAAAATGTCAAAATTAGCTGTTTTTACTTTCTCAGCTAATGTTGCTTATTAGTAAGGTATGATAAATAAATTTTCCATGACAACGTTGTTTTATAAATTTCTAAGACTTTAAGGCAAACATTTACACGTCTGTTATAAAGGCTAGAACTGCTAGAATAAATTCTGCCTCCGAGTATCGGAAACCTGAATTGGCTTGTTTAGTAAGGTTGCCAACAAGAAGAAATGAACAAAACATTGAAAAAATGTTGCAGGTTCAGAGAATTTCTGTTTGATGAGTCTCCTTCCCATACGAGAAACATTCTGCGTCTAAGATTAGAAATCTACTTCTAGCGCGTCCAAGCCATTCGGTTTATTTATAGGTCAGCGGCTTCTCTTTTCCGAAAAGTGAGCAATTCTGTTTACAGTTTGGATATCATCCAAATACTTTAACCGTGGTGCATTGTTCAACTGGAATTCAACACAAGCACTTTTAGTGATAGATAAAGAAAATGCTCTGGAAGCATTAGGGAGACAAATTTTGGAAGCTAGAATTTTTATTAAATTTTAAATATAAAATATATTTTCAAAACACGATCTTCTACAGTTACAAGGTATTCGCTCACAACTTTCTGCGTAAAAAAACAAAACGACTGCTTGAAACTAACCAATTGAATTTCAAGAGAGAGTTAATGAAATATGGAATTTAAATTTGCACTGCATTCAAAAACGATTTATTTAACAAAATATAAATAATAAACTAAACAGCTAAAAGGCTTAACGCCAAATTATTTTGCAATGAAATTCGATTTATTCAATTTGACGCATGCTCGTCGAAAGTAAAAAGTACTTGATGAGTTAAAAAACATTATATTCATATATGCAAAAACAAGAAAACTTTTCAGCAAATCGATATCGTTGTTTATTGAAAAGCTATTAATTCTTTACGTGTTAAAACGGGTTTCACATAAGTTTCTTTTATATTTCTGCAGAACAAGATTAAACAGTGAATTTTTTATATATTTCTGCTTACTTTGACAATAGTACAAAAATGTTCTTCTGATATGTATGTAATCACGAATTAGATTATAGGGTATTTCTCCCGCCTTATTAGCATTCCTTCGCAGTGTAGTGGTCAGCACACTTGGCGCGTATTTGAGAGGTAGATCGTCTCGGCGATGTCTAATGTCTACAGTAGCGCCCAAACTAAAAAAGGTGGTGGATGATGATTCGCCTCCACCAGGATTTGGTGACTGGGTCCCCTAATCCCCAGCCGCCCTTTAAAAGGGGGAGTATATAAGGTATTCCTCCCGCCTTCTTAGCATGCCTTCATAGTGTAGTGGTCAGAATACTCGGCGCGTACTCGAGAGGTCCGTGGTTCGAGTCCCGTCAAGGGCATTGCTCATTTGCCATGTCTTCTGCTTCCAAAATACCTAATGTGTCTACAAGATGTAACTAATAATGCAGTAATATCCGCTCCTCGACATGTAACATAAAGTTATTAAAAAATACAGGAATGAATTTGAATATATTATTGAATATATGTCTAATTTTATGAAACATGTTATTCCAATCATTATCGAATTTATGCAGTTTATGTATGAGCACATCTTTTCTTAAGTGATCAAACTGCAACTTTTGAAACACCTCAACCATTTGTGCAAAAATAATGCCGTTTATTAATGATGTTTAAAAATGTAAAAACTGCAGTACGATGCCAAACATTAGAGAAACAGGTAAAATGCTGCGAATGTTGAAGAATAATACTCAGAAAATTCTTGGTGCATAAAATTGATTAAACAAATAAACTTGCCATGGCCTTTCGTATAATCGATACTTTACCGATTTCAAGTAACAGAAAGCATAAACCTTTTTAATGTTCAACAAATTTACATGTGGTCAAATCATTATGGTCTGCAGTGGTAATGAGTTTTGGAACAGGAGTTAGCATTTGAAATAAAAGTATGCAATGACATCTTGTTATAATAAAAGCATTAAAGTAATTTGTAATAATAATAATTTGTAATGACTAAACTAATAAATCCTTGCATATAGTTTAATGACGGGAATCACATTCGTTCACACAGTAACTTAAATTACATAATTAGGTTCTTCCCTTTGTTAAACTAATCTTTATAGCAAATTTTAGTCATTTAGCTGGGGCAAAACTGAAACATTTGAGTTTTCAGTCTCTGCCAACACAGCACGTCCAAACCTAACAAGATTTATATAAAATGGAAGCTAGTTATCCATAGCGAAATCTCATTTCATCTTTTGTAAACTTTCTCTTTGCAAATCAACGTTCTGCAGCTGCATGGATCACATACACTGAGAAAAGCCCACAGACACAACTGCGGTATATGCAATGATTCTTTTACGTTACTTTATTTCACTTTATATTCCATTTTCATTCTCGTCATAAATTTTATCTAACTGCTGCCTATGATCTTACGTTCTTTTTTTTTTCTCACTGAAGTACCTTGATGTCTGCTGTTTATACATTTATAAGCGGTAGTAAAAGAAACTTCAATCTCTCAGCCAACAAAAACTGTACTCAGAATAGCATTTCCGCTCTCAAAAAGTTACCATCTTACTTCGTTTTCTTACCCTTCAGTTCGGGGATTGAATCTACGTATTTCGCCAAAATTTAAACAGCAGTAACATCAAACATGCATAAACCACATGAGTTTTATTGCTCAGCGTAACATTTTAAATAAAATGAGAGTACAATGAAGTTCGACCAAAAAAGGAAAAAAGTCAATAAATATATGAGAGAATCTTATACCCTAATTGGCTGTTTTTTCGTCTTGCTAAATTTCATTACATATTTCTTTTAAACGTATGTCTCGTTATTATATTATATATTTTTTTTATTTTAATGCCGTTTTGAAGCCAAATAAAACAAAAAGCATATTAGGCTTGCGCCAGTTTTTAGCTATTGTGTTAAAACGTCACTGAGTTTAGCTTAACAAGCTGTTGATTTTTGTATAAATTGGCATGCAAAATTTAAAGAATTTTCACATTTGATCGATAGTTCCCAATAATGATAAATAAATCTTATGGAATTGGTATGAACACAAGTTGATATACTATAAAATATATACTCTAAAATACTTATTGTATACATACATGATCGTGCTCGAGCTCACCGGCGCAGGAAGGTACTAAAACAGAGAACAGCAAGGTCGAACGAATATTGAGGTCTAATAGGAGGTATGGCCTCTCTAACAGCCATACAGTTCTCACGATGTGACTTCATATTGGAAATGAGATATTTTATGAGTCTTGTTGCCAGTAGCAAAGCTGTTTTCAAACCCTGAAGGATTCTGGGAGACAGAAGGTGAGCTGCAATTGCCCTCTCGAAAGCATCCCAGACAACTTGTATAGGGTTTAGGTCTAAGTATCTGGTTAACCAATCCATCCATTTAATATCCTCACTTTCCAGAAAATCGTTCACCAGATTGTCCCTACGTAAATGAGCGTTGTCGTGCATAAAAAATGAACTTAAGGCCAACTGCAACCTGAAATGACAAGCTTAGGGGTTTACGATTTCTCTCTTATATCTTGCAGCAAACACAGAGCAGCCGTTAAAAACTTGAAAATCCTTTCGCCCGTCCAATATAATGACTACCAGGACCATCAAAACCCTACTAGCATACTGCCCTTTTTTGGATACTGAAGACATAGCACCTCTCTTCTCTCCATTTGAGAATACATCAGCAATTAGGCTGAATTGGGAATTATCCGTCAAGAGAATAGACCCCCCAATGAAGCTTGGTACGAATTCGATATTCGCTACACCATGCTAAATGTTTTCAAAAGTGAACGGGACACAAATAGCTGGTCATCTTGTTGTCAACAAACGACATCTTACAGCATTATGTACGAATTTTAATTTTAGGGGTCCTTATTTTATTTTCAGCGATGACAACGTTTGTGCTTATAGGTTTAATATGGCGGATGAGTTTCTGGAATGTGAGGATACTTACTGGATGGACTATAAAGCCAAATCGCAAGACCAAAACCCTATAAAACATGGCAATGACGCAACTGGGAAGGACAATTATAATTCATTTTTCCCTTCCCAGAACCGTCTAGACTAGCAAACAAATATGACCCGTTGCTGCAGGAGTGGTACCGATTGCCACAAAGAACCATCAACGTAGAAGGCACGTACAGTGAGCTCAATTTATTTGATGCTGTAGCCATTAATAAGCAAAAACGGAATTAGAGTTAAAAGTCTTTCCTTTATAAAGGTAAATCCTAAGAAGTACTCAAACAAGGTTAATAACTTTTGCATTCTCTTTTAGAGCAATAAGGAAAAAAAGAAGGCGAAACAACAATCATTACTAAAATTTTCAGCTCCCATTCCACGAAGGTTTCACCCACCCTCATTTTTAGAGTGTCTGAAAGGTAAAGTGTGTTTTTCATCATAGAGGTGAAGGACACACAGTACCTCACAGTAGTTCTGGACAAGCAGTTCCACAATAAGCTGCGTGATTTCCAGTATGAAGTTCACATCGTGACAGCTTTATGATTGTTAGACGGCGCCCATAACCCCTAGACTTCTTTTGCTTCATTTTGAAACTCTTATGTTAGATCCTCTTACGCCGTTGAGATTTAGGCACGATTATGCGTACATGTCATGACTGTTGCTTGTGTGTAAATATATATAGTACTTCAGTCGATGTTCATACCAACTATTTCACGAAAAACTGTAAATTGTTTCTGAAATTAATCGATCAAATATAAAAATTCCCTTAATTTTAATACCAGTCAACATCACGATAGTCAGAACTCAGGATATGTTTCACGAGTTCACAGATCACATATTGAGAAGTAAAAATATTTAGTTATTGTTGAGTTAATGACAGATGATATAAAATCGTTGAACACTATTAGTATGACCTTTAATTGAAAGGTCCTTTTTGACCTTTATTTTTCTGTCTAAGGACTTCAAATAAACCCTTAGATAGGGGTTCAGTGCATCGCGTTTTTTGTGTATTTTCCCATGACTAAAACGAGTATACTACAGTTTCCCTTAGAAGAACCTTTAGGAAAACATCTTCCCCTTACTACTCTCAGCCTTTTGCTTAGTTGATCGTCGGAAAAATATTTCACTTCTTACAGATTGCTTGCCGGTTTTGTAAATTATAGCAAGCATTTAAGAGATATCTCTCTGAGGGATTCGATACCACCAAGAATGCTTTTAGAGAAACAGGCTCTTCATGTCATTCGTATTAGCAAATGAAGAAAGTCGTATAAACGTCTATAAAGTTAGCCTCGCTGGAATTGGAGAAAAAAATATTCAATTCCCTTCGATCAGAGAAGAGACATTTTTTATAGACAATTTATGTTTACGAGCCCTTAATAGTCGACAGAATTGCCGTCGTAGAACTATTACTTCATAATCTTCAAACAAATTATCACAAAACTTAATATAAATTAAAAATAAATATATTAAACCAAACGCTCTGACTAAAATGAAAAAAGTAACATTTTTTAACCTTTTAACTTGTCCTTTGTTATTAGATTCATTAAGCTTAAATACAATTATCTGAATTTGTTTATTATAATTAATAAAGTAATTTTAATTTTTCCTTATCTTTTTAGATTATCCATGGAATTAGTTTGCAAGTGGGAATGACTTCAAAAGTATAAGGATTTTTCCAAACGTGATAAAGTTTCATTCAGAATTTGTCTTCAGTTTTTCCTTGTCCCTCATATTATATTATCAGATTGTTAAACAACATAAAGTTAAATGTCTGAAAAATTAATCGTCATCTGAATTTCCTCAGTAATGCAATGTCTAGGACAGAAATTCAGATTTCGGACTCTAAGACTAGGATTCACTGTCGAAAGTGAGGGCTTTAGCAACTGTACTAGTGAAATGATTGTCTCGTATATTTAATCCCTCAAAATTATTGCGATTGCAATGTCTTAGCACAGCATTTTCTGTAAAGTATAATATATGCCTGTTAGCAATTCAGAAATCTATTGGAAGGATAAATACCGATGCCCAATACTTTTTGTTATTTAGTAGCGCAACCACGAATTAATCACAATTAAAACAGCAAAAGAATAAAAATAAAAATCCATAATAGCTTAAAAGTAATACAGCTATTCCTAGAATTATGATGGTGATGTTTAGAAATTTTTATTGTCGTTCCATTCCATTGCAGAAGAAATAAATTATTTTCTCCTTTCCAAACTGTATTTTGTAAAGACTCTGATATTACATATTCCCAAGTACTTATAAAGACAATGTATTGATGCGGTATGCTAATAATAAAAGGAAACTAATCTACACTATGAGGAAGCAACGCTATTTTTAATGACAGGAGCATTATTTAATTATACTCAATAAACTTTTACGCTCGAACATAAATGATTAACAAAAACTGAACAGTAGAATACTCTTAGAACTCTAAAACTTCATTCATCAAGATTCTGTATTGTCAACGATTGTCACGTCCATGTGCCACATTCATTGATTTCCCATTACTCCATATGAGACATTACGTCACTAGCACTCTGTATTAAAAAACGACATTATGAAGGGTATAAAAAATTGCTTCTCGTAACTATCTGCATGAGCTCTTGACAGAAGCATACACAATTTGCAATAAAATATATAATATGCAATTTGCAATAAAATAAAATATCTTTTAAAACTAATACGAAGCTAGTTAGGATAAAGAACAATGTATTAAGAAATTCTTGTTCGATAAAAATAATTCTCCATGTATAAAGAGTACATTTACATAGTTGTGGATTAACAATTCACATAACACATTTCTGAAGTTATGTGCAAGTGTCAGAACAAACATTATTTTTCCTTTAATCTAACATGTACTTCTTGATTACAAGAAAATCGATAAAAAGGGTAAATTATTGCTGAGTTACAGTTTTGCAATACACTTTTTAGCCCAAAGGGGAATTTGCCCAGAAATGCTATTAATTTCGTTTTGGGATTTTGCGTTGATTCACTATAAACGGCGAATCTCTTTTTAATTTGTTGCCAACAAATATTAGAGCCCTGTATTATATTTAAAGAAATTAAATAATGCATAATCTACATAAATATATATATATATATATGTTTCTCGCACTGCGATAAAGCAACGGACCTAGACCTAGAGCCATCAAATTTTGAATAACGTGTGCCTTCACTCAGATATGGGCATCTGGGAGCCCAAATTTGGAATTTGCTATTTTTTATTACCTTTTTCATACTTTGTAAAGCATTTATGCGTTTTTGATTAAGAGAGTCAGCGATTTCAAGGTGAGCGAGGGCAATACTGCACGGGGGGGAGGAACACATTTTTATCTCCAGCGCGCGAGACTGTGCATCGGAAATTCTAAAGGTATGCTCTTTTAAATATTATGTGGTATGCTGCTGAATTGAATTTTATGGTTTAAGTGCGAAGAACATATTTAATAAATAAAGATAACACAAAACGGTAAAAAAAAAAAAAAAAAAAAAGGCCCCTTTGAAAGTAATATAAAATCTGAAGGCTTTCAGACCCTTTTTTTTTTTTAATTTTTTTTATTCCTTTTATTTAACTTAAATATCATTTACGCCGAATGTGATAGGGGAGATATAGCTTCAAACGTTTGGCAAAAATCAATATGATTTTTCTTTAGAAATATAGAAAGAATGTATTCTATAGTTAATGAAGGGGGTGCTTGTTTAAGAACGCTCCCGCTTTCATAAAAATAAAAACACATAAGCGATTGTACGTTCATAAGTTTCTAAAATTATTGAGTATATTTTATATAATATCACAGAAAAAGAATTCAAATGTCAACTGTGATTAGAAAGACAATGCTTTTTATATATTCGGGCTACCCCCCCCAATCAAAAATAACCTCACGAAGAAATTATTTTATTTACTTAACCTGTCTATCAGGTAAGTTGATTTGTAACAGGATGTATTTAAACTCTCAACTGGTAAGTTTTCAGCATCGTAGTTATGCTCATTTCATAAGTGCCTTCATTCCTCCTCTATGTATATGTAGAAGCACCACCCACATTTTGAAGTGAACTCATATTTCATTTGCCTGCGGAGCAGTATTTCAAGCCACATAAACGCTGTCGTGGAAATACATGGTATTCTTTTAGCTCACTCACGATCTTTTGATCATCAGTGGAAATTAATGGTTCCAGGAAAGAAATTCGGGTTTTATATCGTGAGGTCTTATGACCGCTCCTTAATATGGCCTCTTAGATTTTTCGATTCTTTCCGTCTTAATATTGTTTTTTTATTCTTTTTATTTTCCAGATTATCTCCACCAATGCATATCCTCAAGATTCTCATTTAAGACACGTAAAACGCTAAGAATATTTGATATCAATAAACTGGTGAACTATAAAAGACATACTGAACGTACTTGGAATAATTAGCGAATGCTAGTCCCGTTCAGCAAATATGTTGTATTTTATCAATAACGTAGGCATAAATATCAGAGAAGGTTGGTTCTCTGTGATCTCAGATTAAAAAAGAAAAAAGAAAAGAAAAAGAAAGAAAGAAAAGGGCAAAAAAAGGAAAATCTGAAGAAGAGCAAAACTACTATATGGGTAAATGTTTAAATTCGAGATTTTACAAAGTTATTTGATATTAATGCTCAGCACGCAATATTAACTAGCACTTATATCATATTTTGAACTGCATGGGAAAACAAATATTGAATATAAACTGGAACAAACGAAAAATTAGAGAAAAAATTCCCAGTCGTACATGAAATCAGCAACTACTAAATTAGTAATCAGATTAAGATATATTTTGTAAATAATATTCAAATTATAAAAGAACTTGATTACATATTTTTTAAAAAAATACTCGTTTCATTTGCCTCATTTGGGAAATAATGCGGTAGCAAAAAAGTACATTTCAAACTGGGTTAAATGGTTTTAAAAATTAATCAAACCTCACACCGACAACGCAAAATAGCACTTTATAAGTAATTTTTGTGTGGCTGATAGGATATTTCATAATTTCAATTACATTATATTACGTAATTTTATTCTGTGTTTTAACTTAAAAATTGCAAACGCTATGCTGAATAGCTAGTGGTTAGTTAGTGATTCAAGAAAGCCGAATGATAAGCATCAAGAATACTTTCTGATGATAAATCATTTTCGGAAATATGTCTCAGTTAGTTATCTGTGAATGCATTTTGGTATTAGAGAACATCTGGAAGTCTCAAAACTTGCAGCATCTTCGGTTATAATAAAGAAACTTTTCGCGTTTAGAAAGTGGAACATGTCGTTGAATATGAAGAATTGTGAGAAATGGCGTGAGACTGGGAAAACTGAAGCAAGTCATACACTGACACAGATCTGTGAAACCTAAATGTAGCCAAATACCGCAAAGGGAGTGAGAAAAACTTTAGAGGTCTTTAATTCCAACCATAAACAAATTAATTCAAATCAGAATCATGCTCTTATCACTTCTATTCTTTTCCCTTAAATTTTGTTCTAAATGTAAGAAGATCTTATTTTTGAGTAATTATGGTATTTCAAGCTTTTACGTTTTGTTCATTAAAGGTAAAATGCAAACTCATGATTTTGTTTTGAACAACAAATCATAAAATCAATTAACCAAATTAAATAAAGATTAAAGATTTCTTCTAAAACTTCATAATTAATAGAAAAGTAAGCTGCAGGAAAAGAGATATCTTTCAGTACCTCCCCCCTCACCGGAAAAGAAAGGGAAAATTTATCAAATATCAAATAACAATTAAATGAACTTGTCTTATAAAAGTTTTTAATTGTAAAATGAATTAATTAATGTCTTATGAAATTAATGTCTTATAAAAGTTTTTAATTGTAAATGAAAGCTTTACTTTTGTTTACTATAAATAGATGAAAATTTATTATTACCGAATAATATGTTAAGTCAGATTGTTATAATTATTTACAGATAAAAAAAAAAAAAGAGTTCCTAGCATATACCATATTATCAAAGCATTGCTGGAAACGGCAAGAAGTTGCATATCCATTATAATTCTGAATGGAACATTAATAGAGGGAATTTTAATTCGCTGTCTGTGGTCAGTCATAGATTTTCTAGCGACCACTGATTATCTTTTTATCCATTATAATTCTGAATGGAACATTAATAGAGGGAATTTTAATTCGCTGCCTGTGGTCAGTCAGGTTTTCTAGCAACCACTGATTATCTTTTTATCCATTATAATTCTGAACGGAACACTAATAGAGGGAATTTTAATTCGCTATCTGTGGTCAGTCATAGATTTTCTAGCAACCACTGATTATCGTTTTATCCATTATAATTCTGAATGGAACATTAATAGAGGGAATTTTAATTCGCTGTCTGTGGTCAGTCATAGATTTTATAGCGACCACTGATTATCTTTTTATCCATTATAATTCTGAATGAAACATTAATAGAAGGAATTCTAATTTGCTGTCTGTGGTCAGTCATAGATTTTATAGCGACCACTGATTATCTTTTTATCCATTATAATTATGAATGGAGAATTAATAGAGGGAATTTTAATTCGCTGTCTGTGGTCAGTCATATATTTTATAGCGTCTACAGATTATCTTTTTATGCACGTGAATTACGTTCATGCTCCTAAGCTTTGCACAGTTTCTTGTTTTTTTGGGGGGGAAAATGCAACTTATTGAGTTTTCATGTTAATGGTGTACGGCACGTTTAGTAACTTTTTAGAGTGTGGTTTTCAGACTTTATTTCTCAGTCCCATTCTCACATAGCGTTTACACACTGCATTTAAGAATTCCCTTAAATTGTAAAACATCGAGAACAGTAACTGATTTCTGCAATTATATTTAAGCCAGTCAGTTAAAATAATGAGTCAATTAAGATCACTGTAATTGTTAAAGTATTCATTTATACATTTTCTGCACATTTAGCTCATGAATCCTGTTCTGGTAATTTTGAAAATAGCTTAGGTTACATTAATTTTGGCATTATTAGTGCCCATACTGAACAATGTGAGATGCCATATTGCTTAAATCTGCCCCTGGTTTTACTCAACATTCAGACTTATTTCAATACTAATTTTACTTTGGTTCCTTTTTGTTAAACCACTGCTAATATTTTGTGCTCTTTCTTAGAAAGTTGAGCAGTGAAACCACTTTAATGTCTTCCCTCCTCTTCCATTTTAACACGAAATATGCTTTAAAAGGGAAGAATCTAAACAGCTGCCTGAGATACAGCCGAAAGCTTTCGCGTGAGTGACGTAAATAACTCAAGAGTTTAATTTGTAGAAAACTCGGTATGAATTTAAATAGCATCTTTTAAAGGCTCAGCTTTTATTTTTTCCCTCGTTCAGTAACACAATTTGCTCAATTCGGAGAAAAGCGCTAAATACGTCTGTTGAAATTCAAAATCCTCGCACATTCACTGTAAATGAGAACGGAGAAACGAGTAATATGTTCTATGCACGTATGCACTAAGCCTAAAGTAATTCGGCGCTTTTTCATCTTGATTGCGAAAATTTCAGTGAGTTTTTTTTCCCTTTAGTTTCAGTTGAATTCGGAGGGGTGGGAAGTACCATGAGATATACTGAGTTTAAAAGCTGTTACCCCTTTGCGGCACAGTGTGTCCGGTCTGGACAAACCTAAAAACTTCCTTCTGTACGCACAGAAAAATTAAATGAAAAAGGATCTGATTACTCTGAACCTTCTTTATTTATAGTAGACGGCAGATCAACAGAAACCAGTCCATATATTTTAGCCATGCTTAGTTTTTTAAGACCATCATTTTTCAAAGAAATCTTCCAGATTATTTTAGGGTATAAAAAGAATTGTTTGAAAAGAAATTTCTAAGTTATTTTTTTGGCTGTAGGCTAATCTCCTTATTCTATATTGGTTTTAAATTTTTACCTTGAAATCTTGCCTAAAATCAAACGGCGAACCTTAGGTGTGGCCAGACCGGGCTCACCGATAATGACAACTGAGAGTCTGTATTCTTTGTTTCTCTGCATCTCATCGGTCAGTTCATTGACAACAATGCTCGTTTCAGTACTCTTTTCGAAGCTCTATTCAAGCAGTGTGCTTGAATTCAAGCAGTGCACTTTGGGAACACCCACAGAATTAAACGATAAGTGCTATCTTCACTAAATTTTACTTGTGTACTCCTCTAGGCCTAATTAGACTGCCTACCATTTTTTTTTATCAAAACTCCAACTTTTTAGTTCTTTTTGTGTAGTCCAGTAGTTTACTCCAGAGTAAAGACTGGCCTGTTGCCTTGCTTTACCACTCTTCGAGGTGTAACATCGGTTATCCATATTGTGACACCTGCGTAACTTTCTGGGACATAAAAAGGTTAAATGACAGATGAGTTCTATCATTTTCCAATAAATGAGCAAACAAGAATCACAAGCAAGGATACAATCATTCGGGGAAAGAAAAATATGTCTAAACATGGCATGGGTTGATCTAACTTTTATCTTCCAGGAGGAAAATATCCTTGCCATCACACTTAAAATTGATATTATATCGTTTCTTAGTGTTCGGAATAACAAGACTTCAGAAGTTTAGACAGTAGTCAAATGTCAATTGTACTGAAATACACTGAATGGTGCTAAAATTGATTCACCATCTGAATGGGTACTGTAGACTACGGTACTCATGACTACTGCAGAGACATTAGGTTTCGAAGCATGAAACATGAAAAATGAGCAAAGCCCTCGCCGGGACTCGAACCTCGGACTTCTTAAATACGCGCCGAGTGTGCTGGCCATTACACCATGAAGGCATGTTAAGAAGGCGGGAGAAATATCTTATAAGAGAATCGATGAAATTTTAAAAAAAGTCATTACAAATTCAGTATTTGTCTGCGTTCTCATAACTTAGTAATCCGTTTCAGTTTCTTAATTCATTAAATCTCTTTTGACAGTTTTGATTAGATCGCAGTAATAATCGAGACAATTATCAATTTTTATTTGATAATAGTAATAATAATCGAGCACACTTTATGCACTGATTTTTCTTCTTTTATTCTAAATTTCTGATCTACTGTAAGCTTACATTTTCTTGAAAGAACAGATATTCTTTACTATCGAAGGTTTACATTTTCTTGAAAGATGTCTGGGAAGACACAGATTCAAAAGGACAGTTTAGTTAACCTTTAGATTTTGGTAAACATTAAAATGAAACCTTACAGTAGCCTACTTTCCATTACACTCTCTTCATATTCTCAATTTCTCAGTTATTCTAAATGCTAAAGTTATAAATGGAGCATTATATTAAACAATTATATTTCCTTGCAGTTTCTTAAGTAAACATGATTATTGTGGAATACACTTCCAATGTCTAATTACAGAACTAGCGCTAATTGACTCTGTGTGTGTCGAGATCAAAACAGCATACTTCTTTTATCCCTTCTTTTAATTTTAATGACATTTTCTAGACAGAATAATGAGGAGTGCTAACGGTTCTGATATTCTAGGAAAATTTATATGTTTGCGATGGATAGAGTGTAGAGTCACTCGGTTGTTATTTTGATGCTGGAGACGTGAAAAATGAGCAATGTCCTCGCCGGGACTCGAACCTAACCTCTCGATTACGTGCCGAGTGTTCTACCGTAACACCCCAAACGCATACAGAAAGGAGGGAGAAAATACCTTTTATGTTCCCCGTTTTAAAGGACTGGGGATCCAAGCCAAATCCTGTTGGTGAAGAATCATCCTACACCACCTTTTAGTTCGGGCGCCATTGGAGAGTAATTTTAGAATTTTTCGAAACAAGGAAATCGAAGAAATCCGCAGTGTCCTCGCCGAGACTCGAACCCATGACTCTCGAATACGCGCCGAGTGTGCTACCGTTACACTACGAAGGCATACAGAAGAGAAGGGAGACAATACGGTTAGGTAAAACCTGTTGGCATAAAAACATTTCGCTTGGTTAACGGCAATAGAAGAAAAGATAGATAGCATCCCGTGAGATATGTCGATCAATCATAAGCGGATGTGTTGGATAAAATCATACTGTCGCCACAACTGCGACATATGACAGATACAATCATCTGCCACTTATCCCTTATCCATTTATTATTCTTAATGCAATAAATAAAATAAAGATAAGCAAGAAGCTGAATATACATGCTGTGCGTTAGCAAATTTTTAAACTAAAAAAGAACTCTGCTAGGAGATTAAATTTACAATAAAATAGAATAAAAACCAACACCATTCTTTACTTAGTTGAAGTATCAAACTATAAGTACTATAAGTATATCAAACTATAATGCAATTAAAATTAATTTACTATGGACAACTTTTAATCTTGGTTATAGTAAATTAATTTAATATGATGTATAACAGATGCCTCTACAGATATCAAGTTAAGTCTGCCTCTGAATTCCATTCATTTTTTTTAATATATGAAATTTGAAATTCCTTTAAGGATTGTTAATTCACTATTTTAGCACTGATTTTAACCTCTAATTTAAGATTATCTCATAACTGGCTTAGTACCCAAAAATTAAATAATTTACTATCAAATATTTCGGAGACATAATTCTATTCTAGAACAGGAAATACAGATTTGGTAAAAAATAAAACTTAAGTAAAAGATATAATTTAAAAGAAAAAATGAAAATATAAACTTCAGCTACTCATTACAAACTAATTTCTTATTGAAAGCTAAACACATTAGTTAGACTGATTGCGTTGATAAACGGGGTTACTGACAAATTTAAGCACAAATCTTAGTGAAAATCACTAGTAATGAAATAAAAACCTTTGCCACCGGAATTTTTTATATAATTTAATAACAACATCATTTAGAGCTTATTCACAAAATGTTATAGATAATGACTTCAGTTAGTTATAATTTTTACATAAATTCGCCTCATTAAAATCAAATACATCTTTCGATAATCATTAATAAAAGAGTCGTAGAAACTAAAGTCCGACATAGTATTAAGTTTTTCTTTTTTTTTTTTTTCCTTCTTTATTTTGGTTGAAAAATATGAGACAATGAAGCATACGTCTAACTGCAAAATTTAAAAGAAGTAGTTTCTCTCACATTTATATTTTGCATATGATAACTATTCCTTGACATACATAGTTTAAGAAGAATTTTAAATTTAATATTTTCTTCTGAAGTTATAATTAAAGATGGCGCATTAGGTAATATAACTAGATTGTTACAAAAATTATCATATAAATTTTATGAAGTACTTACAAACAAAGATGTAACAGATCTTCTAGGGAAAAAAATACATACCTAAAAGAAAAGGAAAACTGTTAGTTGCTTGACATTAAGAAATGATGTAATTCATGATATAATAATCTCAGCGCACTTATTTTAACAGAAAATATATCTTAAGTAGTAAACAAAGACGTCTTAAAAGGAGTTTATTTACACAGTACTTTCAAATTAAGTAGTTTTCCCTTATTCATTGTGTGTTATTATAAAACAAGAAAGAATAAAATTATATTAAAATAGCTTTTCCAACTAAAGAATGTTTTATCTTTCTCTTTACTTTTTTTATCTTTCTCTTTACTAACTAAAGAATGTTTTCTCTTTAAAAAAAATGCTTTACAGCGCTTAAAGAAATTAGTGGTTACAATTACTGATATTAAATAACAGAGTAAATATATACTTTTATATTTCTTCAAATGAATATCAGAAATATAAATAAAAAGAGAAATTATTATCATCAATACTGTTTTCTTACAATATTATAAATATTTAATTATTAATACGTAAGAAAATAATAAATACTATGTTGTGCATATTGCTTATTTAGCACAAGTGTCAATATAAATAAAATAAATTCCTTCTAGCTATGTAGAAGCAATAATTTCAGTATGTGCCACAATAAGGCTGATGAATAAGATTTCATCCTAATTTTATGAGAAATAATGAAATAAAGGCAGCAAAATTATATTATTGCAAATATTGGAGACTTTTGGTATTTTGTTCCTCATCAGACACTCGTATTTCTTCTCTTTGTTTGATGATTAATAAAGTACAATGAGGTTGAAAAATTGTCGAATTTCTGGTTATAATGTAATTGTCAGCTTCATTTCGGGAGTTCTGAGTTTATAATCTACTTGTAACGCACAATCTGTAAAGAGTTCATCTGGATATAAATTAGCACACTCACACTGAAATAATTTAATTAATTAGACTGAAATAATTTAGTCCATAAAGCCTTGATTAATGTTTAAAACTTTTTAAGTAACACCGAAAAAAATATTTCAGTAATTTTCTCATTGCTAGAATTATATACTCCTACCAACATTTTTTGCCACGTCTTTCTTCTTCCTTTTCCTGCACTTCTTTTTGACATGGGAATTATATCTTGCTTTAATAGAAAACCCCTTTTTTAAGATAGTGGTATTTAAGCTCCGCCTTCCGTGTTCACATTCGTACTATTTTCTCTTAACTCTTTCTTTTTCTTTATTTTTTTCTCCCTTAACCGGAACTAAAAAGCGAAGCGGAAAAGAAATTGCATGAAGTCGATAATTCACTGCAATTATCAGAAGGATAAAAGGCAAGCAAAGCTGCAATTTTCCAACCGCGCCACTATACAGGAGCACGTCGAGCGTGATAATGGTATGTAGAATGCTATGGTGGTGAATCCCTGCTGAGTTGAACACTTTATTTGCTTCTGAGCCACCGCATTCCAGGTATCATCGATAGAAATGGTGTTAATAATTAAGAAGGAGAGGAAAGGCAAAATATCAAATATTTAGCCTGCCAAATATTTATTGCACTTCTCACAATAAAGTTATGGATAAACAAAAACACAAAAATCAAAAGATACTTAATTGCATTTATGTTTATGATTATAAGTTCTGTGGTGTATTCTGTTGAGAAATTTGAATTTTTTTGCTAAATTCATAACATTATCCGTTGTATGTTTCAGGAATTAAAATTTACTGAAGAGCTGCTGCTGCAAATATTACTCTAAAGGGGTACTTTTATCTATATTCAGTTAATTAAAATAATTTGTTAATACTTCCTACTTTACCGCTTGCTCATTTCACAGAAGATTTATATTCCTTTTTCAATTTATCATTATGATGTTAACTAGCTCCTTACTTTGCCGCTGAAACAGGGCAGAACATTTCGTTTACTTTCAGATATGGAGACAAGCTGACATAGTAATTATTCAACATACCTTAAGGTACAATATTCAAATTAAAGATGCACACAGAGAGATTTGTGAAATCAAACATTTGTTTAATTCAACAAAGTTCAGCGGAAATAATGTAGATCTTCCTCAGAACTCATACTAGTTACTAGGCAACGCCAGTACTTCCTAGCTCCTAAGCATCCAGTAGGGAAAGTTATACAACAACCACAGATTACTAACATTCCCCCCCCCGCATAGATACTTCGCAAATTGGAACACGTTTAAGACTCTACGGTCGGAGAAGCAAGATATAATCATTAAATATACAGCACTGAGGCGGAGAACAGATGGTTCAGACCTTTACCGAGCTTGGAGGTCCACATCTGGGATTTATTAAGAGGCCTCGCAGCCCCGGTATGGTTCCTCGCCTTCCTAGTGCAAGAGAAACGTAATTTACTGTTTGCGTCTGTCAAAAGTACATTCAACGGATGTGGAACCATGTTCCAGAGCGAAGGAAAATATGTTCTCAACTGACTTTATTTCTCATTCAAGATATATTTTCTCTGCCCTCTTTGCTGCGGTGCATGTTCAATTTTTCGTTTCCAGATGCAGTTTCCAAGGTAACGGAGAACTCGAAGCCGGGGATTGGGTCATAATGTTTCTGGAAAATTTCAAATCGAGGTGTCTGAAAGTACAAAGGAAGTTGATATACGTTTTTTGATTTTTGAAATAGGAAATCAATTTTAATATATGTTTCACTTACCGCAAAACAGGAGTGTATATGTTTTGAAACATCAAGATTTTAGGCAACTGACGAAATGATCTCCCCTGTGCTCGACAAAATAGCTGAGTATTGAAATTGTGGCTCACATTACTTATAAATATCCTCTAAGGAAACTTTAAATTCACTCTGATAATTTGAACAGGCATTAAGAATAAATGAAATAAATACATATGTACATATATTTCTACGAAGCTATTCTTGTCATTAAAGACAACTTGTTCTTGTCCCAAAATGGAGAAAATTCAGGATCTTATCAAAGACGAAAAGGTCAAAATTATCACATACAGAATTTTCGATGCTAATTTTCTTTTCAGAATGTATGTCTTCTGTATTAAATTGATTGATGAAATTATAAAATAACATGCTATTTTTATCTTCAACGTTTAAAACTTGAGCCAATATAAGGAAATAGGAACTAATACGAACTATATGAATAATTATTTATGAAACTGGGTGATTTATTTTGAAGTTCATATGTTACACTATTTTTAGGACAATTTTGTTTCATTTTTGCTGGGCAGAAAAATTAAAACGTTTTACTTTCAATATTTAACTTCAATTAAAGGGAGTCAGCTCCTAAACAGATGGTGAAGAAATGAAGTAGAAAAACTGTTCAATCTTAAGAAAGAAACTTTTAGAGCATGTATTTGTAATATGATTAATGTTTATATAATAAAAATGATTAATGTTTATATAATAAATATACAATAAAATATAAAATATATAATTTCTTGCAACCTGAAATTATTCTTGAAATGCAAATGGCAAGATAAAACGTGGATTGCATACTCGGATTTACAATTAAACATTTTAGATAAGCGATTGTTTACGACACACATTTTGTAAAACAAAGCTGTTTCATGATTAGTAAGCAGAAATCCATAAATTCTGTGCTGCAACGCTCTCACCATCGTTACTTAAAATCGTTAAACTGAGCAAAATCTGATGTTATTGAAATAGTCTGAACTTTCTTTGATTATTTTTGCAACACTTTTTATATTTATTCACATAGCATATTTAAAAATTCTCCCATGAAACGTGTTTAAGACGAAAAAATTTATCCTAAATGTTTTTCTGTCTTAAACACTAAGCAGCGGAATCTACAAGAATCATAACATTACTGTGACTTACAATTCTATAAACTTAATATTAAGATTTCATGAATTATGTTTTCGGTAATTTTCCTGGTGCTGCTACTAATAGCACTCACATTATTTGGTTTCATCACCTAACAGGTACATAATATAGAAACGTGTGAATAGTCTTCTGGAAATAAATAAATAATACAAAAAGTGAAAGAACAGAAAAGACAAAAAGCGATAATGCAAACTTTCATTTGTATGCAGAAATAACATGGCCCAATGAACATAGCGCTACTCTTAATTAAATTTAAATCATAGTTGAGTGAGATTTTAAATGAAAATTATCCCAATGAAATATTTAACATAAATCTCCTATTATATCTAGTTTTCTGTAAAGTTCTTACTTCCCTTAATTGAATTTTTTATGATAATTAGGTATGGTATTTTAATATTCAATTTTAGTATTTTAATATTCAGTTTTTATTACTCGTAAATGTAATTTTGTTTATTATTTGTGTTCAAACATCTTTGTTAACAATTTTATTTTACCTTTCGTAAATATTGTTGACAAAATTCAATCTGTAAATCATTTTCGACGCAAAACTAGAGCACAGGAATCATGGCACAAGTTTTGACTATGATTTAATACAAGTTTGCTTTAGAGAGAATGATATTGTTTATTCACGCAATGAATTCCAATATAATGAGCAATATTTTTGGTCCAAAATTTCTGGACTTTTTAATATACTTTGTTTTAAAGCTTAATTTACTTATTGCAACGTTCTAAAAATATTTTAAGAAAAGCCCCAAATTGTATAAAATATATAATTAGCCTAATTATCTTCTCTAAAATTTCCACAACAATGTATATAATGTTTTGAATAAAGTTTGATCAATACCTTTAATGACAGTTCCAGTTGCCACTCCGTATGTCTAATGCATTCAGAAAGCATACGTATCTCACAGAGCTGGAGAAGCCATTTTGACAAGTGGAGTGGCTAAATATTTGAAGGCAAGTAGTTACCTTACCTTCAAAGTGAATTTCATTAATGATTGGAGAGTTACCGGTGGCGGTACGATTAGATTATATTTACTTCAATCAGATAACACTGACGATATCAGGAACGATATAGGGGAATGCGTTAAACTGCATTCTCTGTGGAGTTAGCAGATAATCGTGTTAGAACTCCATGCCCAGAAACGCTTTGAACTGATAAGAATGACAGAGTAGTACTGAAAGAGCTACATCTTGAACAGCATAACTTCTGTAGGTTACCTGTAAATTTCATTTTCTTGCAAAAGTATTATTAAACAGGTCTGTAACTAGTCCATGCCATGACTGATAAATATTCAAAATTAATCTCAAGTTTTCATAAGATATATCCATTATCAATTTTCTGAAGTTCTTAGACTCACCAATGAAACAGAGTGGGGAATGATTCTTTTAACCATCCAAATTTAAAATAATGATAAAAATAAGTAGTCTTGTTTAATTGCTTAAATAAGTTGCAAATGTTGCTGCAGAGTAATCATTCCGAACACAAATGAGTGTTATACGATTACAGACATAACGAATTACTACGTCATTTTACTCCTAATAATCAACGTTTATTGAAAATATGTTTATTTGCTTTTTTCTTAACCGAATACAGCAAAATGTTGCTTGTCTCTGAGGAAAGATGCTTTTGCGGATGACATTGTGCAGAAAACTGGATTTTATTCATCACATATTGCAAAAAACATAAAATATGTTTAAAAAATCTATCTATATTTTAACATTAATGTTTTTATGAACAGTTTAATACTTATTGCAAAAATTACCGAAAATATTTTATATTATGTGGGCAACAGTACAACATATTTGAATTGCCGTAATCATAATGTGCAATTTATATTAAAAATTACTAATGCTCATCAAATAAATATTAATACTACTACTATTACTTAGTGGCAATTAATTCTTAGTGACACTACCCATGTTAATTTTCTTTGAATATCCGTAGCTAAGTATTTTATCGCAAATACTTCTTTACTTCATTGTTTCCATTTAAACTTCATTGTTCTATATCGTGTTTAGCACAGGGTTTTGTAGCCAGTGAGGAATTTCACGATCTTGGGTGGGGTTGCTCGTTTTCATATATGTAGACTCAATATGAAAAAAGACACTCCCTTGCAAAAAACAACTAAGATTCGGTTGAAACCACGAGAACATAAACGACTGAAGACATACTAAAAATATTATCTATATGTATCTGCTGCGAAATCCTTTCTTATTCATGTATATTAAGTATACTAACAATTCATATATTGATAAATAAATAATCAAAAATATTGATTAAATATAGTAACCAATAAATTTACAACATATTTCTAAAATGCATAATGTTTCAATCTTTTTTCTGTCTATTATTTAGTATGCACCAATTACTTGGGGAGAAACTTGTTAAGGAACGACATTCTGATAGGTGACGAGAATGGGAGCATGAACCGATGAAAACTGAGATCCACTGGTTTAGTTATTTAAAAGAAGAGAAGAAGCTTTTTCAGTCTTAGCGTTTAAGGTTAGACTATTATTTTTATTACATCGGATTTAAAATAAAATAATTAGATTTCATTCTCATAATGGTCAATTTACATGATCGAAACAAATTTTTTCGTTGCTTATGGAAATTTCACTTCTAAAATCAGAGCTATGAAGGCAGTGCTCATAACTACGTATCAGAAATTATCGCAATATGATCAGCTTGTAGAGACATTAGGTATTTTTTTTGGAAGCAGGCAAGATTAAGAATATGCAACGCCTTCGCCGAGATTCGAACCGCGGATCTCTGGAATACCGGCCCAGCGTGCACCAGGAAGGTATGCTAGGAAGGCGGGGGAAATACCTTATATACTGTACATAAACGGCGACTGGGATTTTTAGGGGACCCAATCGCCAAATCCTGAGTGAGGATTATCTAACACCCTTTTAGTTTATCTAACACCCTTTATTTTACTAGAAATAAGCTGCTTCTAGTCACTCAATTTATAATGTTATGATCAATTTTTACATGCAAATAACAATGTGCTGCTAGACAATAATGTAATTTCTGAAAATTAGTTAATACAAAAAATACGTTACAGCACATAATGAATCGTCAAAATTGAGCTGTTAAAGTTTCAGCACAACTTAAACAGTACTTAAATGTAAGCTTTGTAAACAATTTTATAGTTCTTAATTAATTCTGATAGTAAACAGATTATGTTTACAAAAATGATTTGTAACGTGGGAACATCCCGCCTGTTTCTAATGCAGTATATAATGTCCTGAAACATGTTGCCTGTACCCACTACAATAGATAACATCTTCAAAATATGCACCTGCACAAATATGTATTTCGCAATGTATATCATGTAATTCAATCCCTTTTACTTGAGCTAATTTAACGCTGAAAGGTAGGAGTACCGTTGATGCCGCCGCCGGTGGCAGTACTTATACTGCTCACTGGAGTCACATTTTCCATCACGACTCGAGGAATGATGCCAGAATGTTGTTAGTTTTCTAGTTGGTGTGTGGGGCTAATACCTGCTTACTTAGGGTAAATATTAGGTGGCCCCCTCACTTCTAACATAGCATAACATCCTTTTAGTTCGTGCGCCATTGTAGAGACATTAGGATTTTTTGGAAGCAAGAGAGAATGAAAAATTAGCAACCGCCTTCGCCGGGAATCGAACCAATCGCCGGAAATCAAATCAACCCGAGAGTTTTCACGTGGAATACATGTATTAGCCTTCTGTATTTGTGTGAACTGTTTTAAGGAGATAAAATTACAATTTCTGTTTTGGGCATGATGCGATAAATCCTTTATTGTTCAAATACAAATTATTATCTTTAAGCATAAATGTCGATTTTGAGAAATAAATGTCATACGAGTAACAAAAGTCATACTTTAAAATTATCTAAAATTCTATTCTAAAACTGTGAGTACATTTAAAATCTCATTCGGAAGGAATTTAAGTAACTGCTAGGCAACATTAATAAAACGACGCACTGGGAAAATATTTTGAAAAGACGCAACTGTTGCACTCAGTAAATTTTCGAATCACTCAAGATCAAAAGTAACCCGGGTAACGGTATATGTCGAAAGTAATTATCTTTTGGGAATATTTTATGCGAGTGGTATAAGTAGTCAAATTCTGGGAAACGGATCAAAGGGTCTCGAATGCATACAGCATTACATTTTTGTTTAATTTTCCTCCCGTCTCATATACTGCGTGGTAATTATACAATCTCCCTGGAGTGCGGCGCGTAGACTCGGTTTCCACGTTTTCGTGCCAATTACGATTCAGGCGTAACTGAATTATTATTCTGCGACGCAATTCCACGTTCCAGGCTCGACAAGATATCGTATTTTGGGAATTGGGAAAGGAACTGCGGGTTTGATCGGAAGTTACTTTTCTAGGATCGTAGTAATTACGGAGGTTACTTGTTTGTCATTCGTAATTACTGCGTATATAGTATATGTACGCCACCTGCTTAATAAACCCAACAAGTCGTTGCACTCATTTTGTATAAGAATTACACAATGATGTCATTAGAGATGTCAAAGACAATTACGTGGTTGTTTTGCTGAGCGAAGTCTTCTTGATATTTAATTTACAGCATTTATTTGAAAGCTTCATTTTACTTATTCAATTATCCTTAATGTTTTAATTAATTTTCTTTTGAACTAGTGGAATAGGGTTACCAAAGTTTGATCGTTATTTGATTGTTAATACTTGTGATGAAGAGCAACATATCTCTGAAATTTGAGTACCTAAAAAGTACCTAAAAGTACCTAAAAAAAAAAAAACCTTAGAGAAAACATTTACGATATATGTGATGCTTTATATCCATTGCTTCTTTTTTGAACGACATGTTTGCTACACGTTACATACTCATCGTACATTGCTAAGATTATGGGTTTTTCCCTTTATCTGGCAAAAGGTGTTCAGTCCAAAAGCGAATTATCACTCTGTATGAAAGTATCAAATGATTTGCTCGTGTATCGTATAGCTGATAATGGATAAGCACACGAGAGTTACCAACAACTCAAGGAAAATAATATATTCTAAGAAAGGTTTCTAAGAAAACCTCTTAGAGCATAAAAGCTCATACAAAAGGATTGCCCATATGATTATTGAAAGCTGTTCATTTATAGGGATATTATAAGTGAATAAATTTTTATTTAAACAGAACTTATACACCTTAAAAAGATAAATTTTATTAAATGTAAAGTTTTGAGACAACCCATTTTTACAAATGGTGATCCAAAACCAATGCTTCTAAATTTTTTATTCTACATGCTATTTTAATGCAAAATTTATCATTTAGAAATCTGCATTTGAAAGCAGATCTCATAGCTATCTTGAGCAACGGTTTCGTAAGGTTCCCCATAGTTTTAATTAACGATATCACAGATAAGGATGTCTCAGAGTAACTTCCTTGACTAATATGGTTACGGAGAACAGTCTTCTCGCTCACAATTTTATATTAAAGGTCCTTAAAAAATTTACATTTCGTATATTTTTTATGAAAGCCATCACGTAATTAAATTTGCCATAGTTTCAAAGCTTATATTACTTTATTTGTTTGTTAAACTGGTGCCATGATTGTTGTTCAAGAAATATTATTCAGACAGCTTTTCTGAAACACTCTATATATAAGGTATTTCGAAACATCCTTTACAGGATACTCATTCTTTATATTCAGTTATTTAAGATTTCGTTTTTTATGTTCTGTTTTACACGATTTCGTTATGATTAGTTTGTAATACACTTTTGACATAGCAAATGCATGACACTTTCGGTACACGTATATCAGAAGTGGTCCTCAAACTAAAATGATGTTCCTTCTTATTACATTTAATTCATGATCTTAATTTGAATTTGTGTCAGGGTATATAAATATTGAATAACTACATACAATGTGTTATCTGTTGTCTTTTCACAACAAACCATCCCTAAGAATGAATCTGACTTAGTAAATAAGTCATATGACTATTTTCAAATGACTCAAATGCATCCAAATCAGCCAACCGGTCACTTAAATTAAGAACCAGTTTTCTATCCCATTACCGAAAAATCAGGTTTCCTGTTGTTCGTGTTGAGCTCAAGAATCAGAAACTGACTAAAGTTTACAGATTCTGCAGGTTATTGAGAGTTACATATTTATTATAATTCATTCCTTATCGTATCTTGTTAAACTCTTCTAAAAACCATCAAAATTACCTCTTAAGAAAGGTAATAGATTACTGTCGCTGTCAAAACAATGCAGATTTAGTTGACACTTTTCTATACAGTGTAACTTAAGCCATTCACAATCGCTAATGAAGTGTTATAAAAGTAAAAAAATCACTTGCGTTCAACTGTATTTAAAATATAAATATTAAAAACAAATTTTGTATTAGTTTAATTTTAAATACATTCAACAGTTATCTCTTTGCAATAAAATTGGATAATAATTTTAATAGTTGACGAAACGGTAACTAGACATTCCTGCAAAAGCAGCAGAGAAGGCACAATAAAAATTATTCTTTTACCTCCAAACTCCCAATACAAAAAGAGTTGTCGCCATAATATTCTTCGATTTTCTTTTCTTACTCAAAAGAAGGCAGCATGTAGTGAAGGGGAAGGAGGAAATCCGAGAGTATGGAGAAGGAATTTTTATTCTTAAAATTCATCTAAAGCCTATTGACACCGAGGGGTGCAAAAGAAAGAAAAAGCGAACCGATATATCAAACCAGAAAAGAACTTTTTCTGTAAAAGCAAATTAAGAGACATTGATATTCAGTAAGAAATAGCTAGATGAGAAACAAATCGGCACAACTGTAGTTGCCGCGTATTTTTTCGCTTTTATTCGTTTTTTACTAGAAGGATGGCGAGGAGGAACAGACGATCACCCCCTCGTATTCAGATCTATAAAACGTTCACGTGTTACAAAAAAATGGAGCTTCCCCATTATTTGAATTTCTAGCGGTATGAATTATTCAGTAGTAGTGGCTGGCTAGTTTCTGTGTAGCGGCATTTTACCAGCTTTTACTTCCGATTATATCAACATAGCTCTCTCAGATAAATTTTCAGGCGTAATCGATTCTGTAAGATATTCTGAAGAATCGAAGTGCACTTCATATTACATGAATCTGAGAAACAATCCAAGCTGCCAAGAACTGAATAGCATCTTCAGGGCTCGAGTACAAACTGCTGTAAATCACTTTCTTTCCCTGTTTCTGAAGCAGTAAAACTGAATTTTAAAAATGCGCCGATTAAAAAACGGCTTCCGTGACTGTACTTCAATTTTTAAAACAGTGCGTAGGTAAATGGATAGAAATTATTCATGCATATCTCTCTTGTGTCATGATGCTAATGGAGGTTCAGTTAATGTACACGGTAATTACACACTCATTATTCACGCGTCTTTGCGTTACGGTAGCTGTTAGACTAATACCTGTTCTTTTCTTAAGATGATACAAGTTGAAAGACATTTCTTGCATATGTTTCTGTTGTACTATAGACAGCATAACTCCTGCCTCTCGTCATATCATTGCCCTTCGGAAATCGGTCTGGATGTTAAATCCAGACTCATTCGTAAAGATTATGTATCGCCACTGCTTTGGTGTTTGGCTTCGATGTTCACGAGCCAAATTCAACCGCGCTTTGACATGCGATAAGGATACGTGCTGTCAGGATCTACAGCGCCTTGCAAATAGCAACAGGAAATGATCCTCTGCCGTTGTGGTAATATTCCGGCGCCCAGACCCACGTCTTCTACAGGGATTTTGATCCCTTTGGTAACCTTTTCAAGGCTATTGGTGGCACAACGATGCACATTCAGCTCTCTCGCAACAGCAGATTGTCTAGTACAAGCTTGCAGCATCCCGACAGCCCTTCAACGCATTCCAGCGTGCAAATAGTGTCTTCGGCTCATGCTTGCCGCTTTGGCTATCTGGGATTACACGTAACTATCGCTGCTTGCAAACTGACGCATAGGTCCAGCATGCCCCTTTTTAAGGCGCGGTGTTGTGACTGCGGGATTGTGTTTTAGTTAATTTTGGTTGCCCATCTGCATTCGGTGACCTCTACCTCATATACAACCTGTATCTGAAGCGTAATTTTTATGTTTTAAATCCCCTTTTTACATTCTTAGCTTTTCCTTTACCTTTAGTATATTTTTTGAGCACGAGTGTATAAAAAAGTAAGTTATGAAGGCTTTAAGCGTGTTTTAGTTTAAAGATATTTCAGAATATTCAGATGTCAAGTCTTTAATACCATACTGATTTATTCACGAGACAATCGTTTTATACGCCATTTACTTTCATTCGTGCATCACTGCATGTATTTCACTGCTCATTTGCGCAAGTATCAAATCCATTTCTTTGCATTAAGAAAAGAATATTCAACTATAACAGAACTTGGAAGCAAAATCCTCCTCTCCAAAGGCACATAAAACATCAAATTTTTCTAACGGCACATTTGTTAGATTATTTCAAGTTTAGAAATGATACAAAGCTCGCTATCTTGCAAATAAGATTCTGTCAAAACTTTAAAGAGAAGCAGAAAAAGAGAGGAAAAAAAGATTAAGGGATATTCAAGCTAAAACGAAAGTACAGAACTTTAAGGTTAACGAGTAAGATTTGATCGTTTGAGAACATTTTTTCTTCTGTCGGTTGGATTCGCCAGCTGTGTCTTCTATTCTGTTTTAATGAAGGTAATAGTAAGTGTAACTCTCACGCAAACTTTTTTTTTTAAATTGGTGTCATGGAAAGTAAATGAATTTTCAGCAGGCATTTTATCTACCTTTGTACTGAAATAAGGCATTTAATCATTTTGTGAGTTTGATAAATATTTGATCTCAAAGTATTTCTTACTTACACTTACATCCTCATGATTTTAAAAACTCGAAGTATAACTCAACAGTAGTCTATGCATTTTGGATCACGTACATTTACCATCTCGACTGCAGAGAAAACGAACTTGCTTTAAAGACACATTTTATGTATATGTGCGTACAAACTAACTGATTTTTGTATAAGGTAAATGAGATAAAGGTTTCTGAAATATTTTCTTGTAATAAATTCACACACTTGATTTGATTTTATTGTATCCTAACATATGACAGGTGAAAGACAAATTTGAATCTACAGATTTCAAACTTAGACTAGTGTTGCTTAGAAAAATGCTATGTAGTTCGTTTTGAGAGATGATTTCACAAGACCTCTGGAAATACATGCATTATTGCTTAAAATGAACACAATCTTAATCTTGAATTTGCCTAAATTGAAATATATTAACCCTTTGCGGCACAGTGTGTCCGATCTTGACACACCTAAAAACTTCCTTCTGTACGCGCAGAAAAATTAAATGAAAAAGGATTTATAGGTTACTCTGAACCTCTTTATTTATAGTAGATGGCAGATCAACAGAAACCAGTCCATATATTTTAGCCATGCTTAGTTTTTTAAGACCATCATTTTTCGAAGAAATCTTCCAAATAATTTTAGGGTATAAAAAGAATTGTTTGAAAAGAAATTTCTAAGTTATTTTTTTGGCTGTAGGCTAATCTCCTTATTCTATATTTGTTTTAAATTTTTACCTTGAAATCTTGCCTAAAATCAAACGGCGAACCTTAGGTGTGCCCAGACCGGGCTCACCGATAATCTAGGACAACTGAGAGTCTGTATTCTTTGTTTCTCCGCATCTCATCGGTAAGTTCATTGACAACAATGCTCGTTTCAGCACTCTTTTCGAAGCTCTATTCAATCAGTGTGCCACTTTGGACACATCCACAGAATTAAAACGATAAGTGCTATCTTCACAAAGTTTTACTTGTTTACTCCTCTAGGCCTAATTAGACTGCCTACTCTTTTTTTATGAAAACTCCGACTTTAAAAGGTAGCGTGACGGAAAGGGTTAACAAGAGATTATCAAGAGAAAGCTTGATGAAATCTCGTAATCGTCAAAAATTGTGTAACTTGCGTATATGTGTATACAAAGATTAATTGTTTCTTTTCGAAAAATTACGTAAACATGTCACATAATTTAAATATAAATTTTACGGGCTTATTCTGATGTTACTGTCAGACAAGTGAGATAAATCACAACAACAACAACACAATTCCAAAGGCAAAACGTATGCTAAGCGCGTGGTTTAAATCTACAACGCTGTTACTTCCGGACTGGCCATGTGAGTATAGCTCCTCAAATAGGGTCTTATTACCATATTAAGTGAATTAAAGAGATAAAACTACAATGTTGCTTAAAATAAATTAAATGCATTAAATATCAAAATTTTATTCATTCCTTTTTTATTTTCCTGCAATGGATGAAGACAGGTAGAAGGAAAATTATACTTGCCAAAGTATTTTCATCTTATACTTATTAGAGATAAATAATACCATGAAAAGACTTGTTATTGGCAACACAACATTTTTCAAAAACGCTTACTTTTATAAAACTAAAACAAATATGTGAATCCTTCCTTTCATCTTTATGTTCATGAATTACAATCTAATTACATCTAATTACATAAGAACATTTTCTTCAGAGAAAAAGCTTTTAAAGCTACCTTTGATAAATTATGCAACTTGGAGCTTAATTGCACGAATTTTGTTAACTGAGTAAGTATTTAGACGTAAAAGATGATGGTGATTATAAAGACGGAGAAAAAGAGAAGAGAAAAAAAAAAAAAAAAAAAAAAAAAGCTGAAGACGTTGACTGATAAAACTTTAAAGTCTTCATGATCCATCAGACTTCCAGACGTGCGTGTCATTTCTTGAAACAATTGTAGCTGAAAAGCTACATATAAACAAAGCTAAATTTTGAAACTATATTTCAGTGTAAATAACCCTTTTAAATACCGCCGAGAGTTAAAATCTCTCTAGATCGAAAAATGCATTTTGCCTGGGAGGGGTAAGGACTTTTGATGTTCGTGCTTGCTTATGAATAGAAGAAAAACAAATAAATTATACCCACGTAAAAGAAAAGACAATGCTCCAAATAACATTTTCCTTGTCACATAGTTACTCCCGACTTGTGTCACAAAGTTACTTGAAAAATCGCTTGAGAGCTAGGTTTTTCATTTTTTACAGAGGAGGGGTTGGAAAAATTGCAAGAGAGGAAAATTTGATTCTGGAGAAAGAAACATTGATGGAAAAAATATACGCATGCTTTATTCCACTCTTCATTTTTTCCCTTGTTGTCACGTTGTGCCGAAAATATTATATGTACACAATTCTTATAAAATACACGGTTAGCTGAGAAGAATGAATTTATTATTTCTTAAGAAAATTGAACGCTTTTAAAGTTTGAAACGTATGTGGAAAATACATTTGTTTACAAAAAGCTTTTAATGAAATTACAACATTTAAGTCAATAAACAAGAGCGAAGTTTTTAAAACAAATTCAGGAGCATGATGACAGAAATTGAAGATTTAAGTTGTTTTCAAGGAAACGCAGAAAGTTTAAAGAATTTTTCATACACCTTCTTTTCCTTAAGATTTGTAGTCACTTTATATAGAATAACTATAACTGTGTTACTCAACAAAGCTGTTTCAACTGCTGTTATGATGCGTTTGAGGATTACCAAGGCTTATGTTGATGATTTTAAACAATTTGATTTACAGATGGCGTTTTGAATGTTTTGTATTATTTATAATTTAGATATTTATTGCTTTACAGATGGCATGGTGATTTATTGGTTTAGAGATGATAATAATCTACACATGAGATGGTTTAGATTATTATTAATTTAGAGAAGACATTTTGAATGTGTTGTAATGTATTTTCTGCCTTTTTACAGCATGCCTTCATAGTGTAATTGGAAGCATATCCGACTAGCAATCAGAAGATCCGGAGTTCGAGGGCATTGCACATTTTTCACGTCTCCTGCTCCTAAATGACTTTGCAGTGAGTTTGACTTTGCAGTGAGTTTATTACTATACATTACTAATTTTCTTTAATTTTTTTTCACAACAGTTCCTGCTTAATGCAAAGATCTAGTGCGTATGATAATATATTGAAGTCATCGCTAAGTAACTTACTTTAAACTTAAACTAAAATTAGATATGAGAAAAACCCCTAAGACAGACAAAACTTGAACGTAAATAATGAAACCTATTCTTTTTCTTTTATTTTTAAAACTTTTCTATTTCTTACTACACTTTTGAGTTAAATAAGTAAAGTTCATAAATTTTGCAATCTTGAAGGAAAATTACTGGAAAGGTGTTCATCACAAATTGTAAATTCTCATTGGCAGTCTGGTTCTTTTCGTAGACTTATTAATTTTCAACTGCGAAAAAAAAAATCTGTTCCCATGTAAATGTACTTTCAAACAAAGCGATTATTTTTACTTCAACAATTCGTAACTGAGAATATTAATTTTTTGACAAGTATTAATAAATGCTAATCGAATTTGTATCTTCCAGTCGTAAATTAATTGGCTCCATTTCTAGGTTTTCCGGAGAAACACTTATGTACATTTTAGATAAAGAACATAATTTAAAATTGAACTCTAAACCATTAAAATCTTAAACTTTTTTTTCAAATTCTTTTCATAGCAATGCTAATTAATTTACGGGAAATGTATTCGCGGGTCGCTTAAAATTGCTTCGGGGGCCACCAGTTTCAGAGCACTACTATAAACTATGTTTTCAGCTATATTCACTTTTTGCGTCAACATAATGTTTAATGCTTTAAATGCGTTAAACTTTGGTTATAGATTTTGCAACTGTTTCCTGATTCTCTCAGAATTTTATACATTATTTTACATCTAAAACAAGGTGACTATTTGCGTAACTCTTTTAAAAAATGTCTACTTGCGGCATTGTGTATTAAGAAAGGAAATAAGACAACAAAATATCTCTGTGAATATATGCCGCAATTCTTATTTTTAACTCTATGATTTTAACTTCAGAAGTATTTCGGAAAAATATTTGTTAGTTTCCTTACAGGGTTTTCTGTCAAGTTTATTACGTTTGTGGAGAATGAGGGAAAAACTTCTCAAGACTAGAAGTTTAAAGATTACGAAAGTTAGAGTATAAATATATGAATTTCTACAAATGTAAATTTTTTACTCTATGTAAATGTATAAAAGTTTTGCCAGTCACGCAGCATAGAGGGAAACATAGCCTAAAATGAGCTGGAGGCCATTAGCATAGTCATTTTTGCTGAGGTTAGCACGCAAGCATTTTACAACTCGAAAGATTTCTTTGCTTGTACTAAAATACGTTTTTTGCTGTGGCCTTTTTCAGATTTGGAAAGAGGTTGCATGGACTATGGCTGGAGAAGGTGAGCGTTCAAACATCATCTGCTGCTATCACTGTTGAAAACTCCGCACATGAAATGCATCATGACTTTGAACATATTTCGCCCTTTTTGGTCTCACACTACAGTGAAGATAATATTCCAAAAACGATTGGCAGTATTCTGCATCAACAGCTTAAGCCTCAGGAAGGTGATTAGACCCCCCTCGGGCTGAAGTTTTGTCACAGCTGAGAATGTTCCTGCATTTACAGCTGACTCAATTACTATCTATTATCAATCTCAATGAATGAATCAACTCCACAAAATGATCATGGATGTCCAATTGATGTAAATATGCAATGCAATCCATTCTTTTGCGAATTCCGCGAAACGCTTCCTCCTACCATACCTTCCGAGATACAATTTCTTTTTTGCTTATCAAATGCTTCTCACACAGTTGAATGATATTATACAGCTTAGCTTCCATACACCACCTATTTTAATTAGTTAGATGTTTGACTTTGTTTTTATTTGCGAAATTTTTAGAATGAGCCTGTTTGGATTAGATTGGTAAGCTAGAAAGTTTACGAGAGAAATGGAGAGATGCATTCATGGAGAACTTTTTAAGGGAAAGTGACTAGTATCCACGTTAAACATCGAAAAAAAACAGAAACTCTCATTTAACCAGAGCCTTCACCGGGATTAAAACCCACCGTTGGCCAAGCGGTAAAATCGCTGAACACTGGTAGTTCGACCTGGGTTGGTATCCCGGCAAGCGGGGTGACTGCTTGTGAACCTTCGTGTTTTTTTTCTTGCGAACCGTGGATACGAGCCAGTTTTCCTTAGATAATCGTTCACGAAGGTATTCCTCTCCTTAGATCAGTAATTTTCAAAGGGTGTACACCAAGGCGTGCAAGCGCAAGTTAGAAAATTTCAGAGTTAGAAAATTTTAGAGTGCACTCTGTGGTATTCCAGAAGAATATGTTTCCAGATAAAAAATTAATACAGTTACTCTATTATATAAATTCATTACGGAAATAACGGTCTTTTTTCAACTCATCATTAGTATGTTAATTAACAGCAGTTTTTCTTGTAAAGAGCAGCCTACTAAGTTTACACATCTTTGCATAAACTTCAGACAGTCTGTGATGTTGAATCAGAAGATATGATAACAATAAAGTTTTAGGATAACTTCATGTGGTACCCTTGTTGTGTATATTCCTTATTTTAAAAGCTCTAGAAAGGCATGTTATGTGCATATTACGTATTTCCTGATAAATACACCCAAACAAAATGAATAAATTTCTCCAGCAGAAGCGAGATATTGATAAATCCGATTTTTGAAGCGATTAAAAGTTAAGTGCAAGTAAGAAAACAAAATTACGGTCTCTCACAAATAAAATGAAAGTTACTTGTGAGAGGTTTCACTTGGATCGGAAATAAAGATCATCCTTTGCCGCGTTGTTTAGTATGCGGATATTAAATGTCAAATCAATCATTACTCCCTAGCAACCTGGATAAGCATTTTAAAATTACACACTATGATTTGTAAGATAAATCTGTAAGTTTTTTAAGAGATTGTATGAACACCAGACAAAAGCTGCATATTCTTTTAGAAGTATCATGATTGTTTCGGCCAAAGCTCGAATCCCTTTTTGTTAAATCTCAGAACTGACAACAAAGAATATGAAATTTATAATTTAGGTGTGTAACTTATTTTGCCTGCATGCAAAAAATTATCATTACATTGCTAAGGAAATGAAGCAGCAATGAAAATAAGTAAGCTTCCTCTATCCCAACTATTCATTTTACGAGTATATTGCATAAATGTCTTTTGATATCGAGAACTATATTACAGGGTTCCTCACTTTTATCTTGTGACGTGTAATATCGAGGAACCAAGTGAAGTGAATAATAGCTCAAGTCCAAGAATAGAAACGTAAACTCGAGAAGGGTTAATTACCCTTTATTTACTCCAAATAAAAATTGACAGTCGGTCCCTTTCTCAGGGCGTACAGCAAAGCTTCCACTTGGTCTTAAGCTCAAAATGTAAGAAATAAGAAGTAACTAAGCACTAACTAAAGATATTTAACCGAAACTAACACAGTTCTAAACTAGTTCGCCCGTAATATTAAAATAGCCAGCGAAGCTTTCAAAAGGCTAGCCCAAAGGCAAACGCGGGCTATTCAGGAATCCTAACTCTCTCTGGCGCAGTGGAACTTGACTTAAATACTCTTCCACTTCTCATTTGCATTTAACGCGCTTCTAAAAACTCATTCTGGTAGGGAGTTTTAGCTGAAGCTAGAAGAGACAAGAAAGAGTCATAAACTTAAAATAACTATCATAAGATTAAAATTCACCTTACAATATATGCAGTAATGTACTTCTTTACCGAAATTTTGAAGCTCCTGAGTCGACAGGCACTACCAACAAACCAGGGCAACTCTTAACATTCGTCCGTTTTATTAATGAAGATTTATAGCAAATCAGCTTTTTTAATGAAGAATTAAGGGCATTTACAAAGGTGAGAGCGTTTTAACATTTTGAATAGCTATTTTGACAAATGGCAGTTAACGTGGAAGTCGTGTGTAGGCATTTGTACAAAGGAGTCCCTTCCATGGGCTTTCCTTGCGTCTTTTGTAAAAACTAAGATGAGAATATTAACGTAACTCATTGCTTTCTTCATAGAGAAGCCTTCATGGCATAAATACTGACAAAAATACTAAGAGAAGTTTATATTAAATTAGTTTAGACTGTAAACTTTATATTAAAACAAGACCTGTCAAATTGCGTTTGCTCGAAAAGATTTGCATTGATATGGATTCCCAACACAGACGACTGTTTTTTCATTGTGATGTGAGGTGGCTGTCAAGGAGAAAGTATTTAACCGCGAACACAAACTACAACAAAAATTTCTTGCGTTTTTTGAAGAGATACGTTTTTAAAACCTTCTTCGGTGCAAATTTTGTATTACCAGGTTACAGTACTTGGCCGATATACTTCAGCAGCTGAATATTTTGAACGCAATGATAAGAACGCAAAGAAAAAAACAAAATATTCTCACACCCACTAATAAAATGAAAGCGTTAAGAGAACACTACAGATTTGGAAAAGAAGAGCTGTTGAAAGTAATTTGGAAATTTTTCCACTGGAAAATAACATATGCATAAATGAAACACTTCCAATACTAGTTGAATATCTAACAAGTTCATGAGGAAAACTGAGTTCTTATATTCCATTACGTAACACCGAACAATACGAACAGATTAGTGGAGTTTGGTTTATATTATTAACAGAAGAAAAATAACTGGGAGCTATATCCTATGATCATGGATTTATCATTAAACATGGGGAACTGTCTCTTGAAGCCTTTCAGATTTTTATAAAAAAGAATATGTTTCAATACCTAAAAATGCTTTGAACATATTACTACAGTTTTCAACATTATGTAAAGTAGGATTTTCTACCCTCACCTTAATTAAGTACGAATATAGAGGAATTCTGCAATGCATTGATGAGGAAATGAGAGTTTTCCTTTCAAATATATACCCAAATATTGAAGAAATACCTAGGATTCCTCAGTTTCTTACAAACACAAGTAGGAATAAACTTAAGGTGTGTTTCACTTCATTTTCTGTCGCATTAATTTTTCCTGTAATATTTGACTTAATTATTGTAACACATGTCTCAGAAATTTGTATATAGGACGTCTACAATTATTTGTAGAATTTTAAATATACCCAACTTCAAAAAGTTTGAGAACCACTGCCTTAGGTTAATAGCACTCTTGTTCTTTGCCATAATCAAATAAACCAAACTAACCAGGATTTGAACCAATGTTCAAAGGTTTTTCTGCTCACCCACGAGTAGGTCCAGGTGTTCTTCGAAAGATATACTAAATTAATATTTGTTTATCTTCCAGATATATACGCGGGACTTTCAGAACTTACGCATGAAGCAGTAACTCGTTGATTTCTCCTGTGATTTCTACCAAAATATTCTGAATCATTTTCAGGTACTTATATTTTCTTGAATTATATACTACTTCGAAAATTTCATTAAGAACTTATCAACGTCTTTAAAGAGTAAAAAATTAAGTAGCAGGAAGTTTTAACAATTGTAATTCTAGATCCCATTGTTCTTTCACTATTTATGCATTTACAGATTTTTTACAGTGTTATTAAAAAGACCAATTCATATAACCACTCAGTTAAAAAAAAATGTCATATTATTATAGGAAAAGGGATTTTAGTTTTTGTTATTTGCAATTTGTGAAGCTAAAGAGAAATTCGATAGATAGATTAAAAGTTTGAAAACTTTAATTTATTACCGTCGGATTAACTCAAGTTGATTGCGAATATGAAACCAGAAGTATTAAATTTTCGCTAGCTGCAAAATCAGTTATTAAAAAAAGAAAAATAAATTCGCTTGTAAGAGAGTATTCTTTAAACAAATCACCTTAATTCTTGCTCAGTAAATTGAAGATTATTTCCAAATCCTATAAATATGTCTTCTAAATGATTAAATGATAATGAAAATTTTTATTATTTATTTGGGGACGTTGTTCATTCTTTCATTCGCATCTGATAATTTTATACAAGTTTAAAAATCTCAAGTTACACAATTCCTTTAGATTTGTATTTTATCTCTGGAAACGAAACTTCATTGCAATAAAATGAAGAAAGAAATGACTTTAAGAGATTCATTTTGCTAATTCTTATTGCAATCGATAAAGTTACAATAAAAGCCACATTAGAGAAATATCTTTTACAAAGAGAAAGCGCTGCACATAAATCCTATGGTTTTGAAAATAAAAATGTACGTCGATTTCACATCATTATGCAGATTAAAACTTTTATTTACAGTTTATATATTTATTTATCCTTTGAGTGGATGAAGTATGTTTTACTTTGTGCGGATCATGAGATAGTTATATTTTTGAACTCTACTATAAACACACTTCATGATTCTTTAAGAAATTAAGGGTTTTTATGCTACATAATTCACTCCACGTTTTGACCTAATGAGGTTTCGAATTTATAACTTAAGTTCCACTATTATTTCTTTTTATTAAAAGGAAAATATACTATATCTGGGAATTTATACGGCTATTTTCGCAAATACATCCAAAAATTTGCAATGCCAAAATATGCTCAGATACATATTATATTGAAATTCAATACCCATCGAAGCTTAAATAATAAAACAGCGGTTTTATTTATACAGAGGATATATTCAGGTTAATCTTATTATTTGAATAGTTTGCTGTTAAGGGTAGATAATCTTTCCTTTTTGTCTCTCAAAACGCGTTTAGACGTTACATTTCATTAACTTTTTAATGATTATCAACGAGCTGAACTCTCATTCCAGTTACATACCTCACTGGGTGCAAGCGAACACAGCTTGCATTATAAATTTACTACTGACAGATATCGCATCTATTTTGGAAGAAAGAATTGCTTAATCTTCCAACTGCCGAAGGTTAATGGCAAACAAGATGTGAGTTGAGAATTTGAAATATAAAGTGCTGCATTTTATAAATCATTGCTTTAATTCTCACAGATAAGATTGTTCATAAATTATTAGTTAAAACATTTGTTAACTTTACTACTTATTATAAATAAAAGTTTTCCTTTTTATTTGATTATTTGATTACAACGACGAACGCAATGGTATTAACCAAAGGTGGGATGATCCTTGGAAGACTTGTAAGAAGAATTGGCTCCTATCCGCATTACACATAAGGAGGACAATTAAAACGTCCTGAAACCAACCCGTTCTCTGAGATCGAACCCCGACCAGAACTACCAGTATTCAACGACTCTACAGCTCCCACCTCGTGGGTCAAATAAAAATAATGAAGATTGTTTAGGATTTATATTTCATATTGTTTACCTAAATACTAATATTTTATCTAAATTTAATTGTTACTATAGAAACCTTTAAATAAATTTAATGATTTAAGAAAAATGTATTATTTTTTAAGTTCCGTATTACAACCTAACCCTAAAAACAAATAAATATATAAATAACAATAAGCAATAATATAGAAAATAAACATTCGTTTAAGTAACGCAAACAGAGAGAAGCAATTAATAATGTACAAATAAATTCGAAAGTATTATTAACATAAGAGAAATTTTATGGGGGGGGGTTGAGAAAAGTGTGTTTAACTAAAATGTAGGCCTAAATGATAGGATGAATGAGAATGAGCTTCAGTTATTGGCTGTGACCATTCAAGGATATTTAAATTTTCATCTTAGCATTTACAAACTAAAGATGTTCATGTTAATAAAATATGAGAGAATCCAGCATACTGTAAATACTTAAAAATGTTATTTCTATGACTTTATAATGCATGATTACAATTACAAATGCATGTAAATGTATCTAATTTTTTTAAGAAATGTTATTATGAATTTTTTTAGTTACAGTTATGGGCGTTGCATATTTGGGCTCTCAATACGTAACTCTTCTAAGCTATCACCATCAAGAGTGAGTATGACGCTGAGAAGAAATAACATTATTTTTTATCCGGAAGGAATAATTTTTCCACATAGATGAAAGGCAGAGCATCATCGCGGATTATATTTCAGTTCACTTTCAACTCGGGTTAAAAAATGAGTCATAAACCGTCACTTCCAGCTTAATCGGGATCCATATCATCACACTTCCAATCCAGACTTTTGATTATGGGATTAGTTGCAGTCACGGTGTAGAGTTGCGCGCCTCCAACTTGCACGCAACCAAGAGGTGACTGAAAAAATGACAGAGTCTTGCTAAGGGTTTAAGTCCCTTTTTATTCAACTTAAGAAGTTACAATTGCGTGCTCTTGACACTCACAAACTACGCCGACTCGGCGGTAAAATAAAAATAAGAACCTGAAAAGAAAATAATAACAAGACTCTAATTACGAGGCTCTCACCGTAAAGTAACTACCCTCACCGCGTTTTACAATACCGCTGCTAATTCATCAAACTTTGAATAGCACGTTGAACAATTAACAATTCTCCTAGGCAAGCACACAGGCCGAAACGCGGGGTTCTTCAATTTCAGGCTAACTACCTCCGCGCTCGTGAAGTACGAACAGCACACTTCGAACTCGTTTCCTTTCTATTTAACTCAGAATACTTCCGCTGATAATTTGAATCCTTGCGCGTTCTACTGAAATTTACATACTCTGGCATTGGCAGTTCCAGGGGAAAGTAAGGCTTGACAGGAAAGGTAGTTTAAACTTAAAATAAATGTTAGTTAAAATAAATATAAACCCTACAACGGATAAGGTCAGTTCAGTGTGAAAAGACGTTTTGCGATGATAATATATAATTGATCCCTACAGAAATGTCGTTTCTACTGTCCGTACCTCAACAAAGTGAAATCCCGATTTCCTCTAATTTCTTTAGCTGTGTAAAAACATGCTATGATATGGGATATATAAGGCAGAAATATTGTTGCTACTGTGCGTACGTAGCGGATATTGTTGTAATTAAAAAAACTGTCGACTCAAAAGTTCTAGAAGAAAAAGTTTAATTATACACTGTACTAATTGCCTTATTATGCTTAAGAAACTCCCTAAATTGCAAATTCAAAAAAAAAAAAAATTGCTGACTTTTTGGATTATGCCTTATTTAATAAAACTGTGCTCAGGCAAAATTTAAATTTAACATACTTTATCTTTGAAGAGGCTTGGAAGTCAAAGCTCTCAGTCCATTACAGGTAAATATATTAAGCTAATTGCCTTTTACCTTTTCTTTTCTTTACATCAGCCGAGTGTACGAAAAGACGTCAATTGTAATTCTCCTGTATCCCTGAAAGTTCTTAATTGAAAATACGTGTTAACAATTTACTCTAAAATAAATGATCCATCTATCTCAAAATGATCCTTATATAATCACAAGATATCTCTTCGCAGAAGCCAGTTTTTTGAAAATTTTAATTTTCTGAAATTTAGCGACAAAATGTTCTATCTCAGATGCCTATCTATACTCTCCTGGTAATGAAAAATCATAAACTCTTGAGCATATCTAGCATTCCAGGATGTCTAAAACACTTTCCTAAACTTTGTGCAATGCCTGAAAAGTTGAAATTTGATGCAGACGGAAGTAATGGCTTATTTCAAATTAAATTAGGCCCTAAACGTTGCAGCTTCAATTGAAGGTGTTTTCGCGCAAGTTTGGATCTCATTTTCGCCGAAGAAATCTTCCTTCGACTTCTCCTTTCTTGAAAAGGGATTTTCTTCTGCTATTGCAAGGAGCGACGAGGGGAAAAAATGAAGGCCAGAAGTAAAAAAGAAAGTCATCTTTTCTACCATTCTTAGAACTCGTCTGCTATGGGGGAAATGTAATCAGACGCAGTAGTTGAATCACTGGAAGGGTAGAGTAACCAGGGCATGTTTATATTTCTCTGGTATCCCCTCAGTTAATACCAGGCACTACTTCATGCATTTTTCATTTATTCATTTTAGACTTAATACAATATTCATGTTTTTTTACGTACAGCGACATAAGTTGGAAGATTATTCGCAACGGACGTAAACTTTCGCATTAAATAAAAGAAGAAAGGAACTTTGAAGAGGAAAATTTGAAATGGTACCTCGGAGCGAGTTTTCTCTCAAACTGTTGGCTCTGTGAGAATCAAGAGTGTGTCTTGGCTCCTGAAATGTGTTACTCTCAACTACAAATTGAAAAAAAGAGAGAGAGAGAGACCTAGCATTCAGTTCAGAAGTTCAAAATGCTCTCGATTACCTACTTGCAAACTAGCAAATAATTTAAATAATTTGAGCATTGAATTAGTACGCTGCTTTGGCATGAGCTTTCTCAAATTGAAGATGGTTTAGTCTAGATATATTGTTTGATTACAAGCCCTTGTGAACAATAACATCTAGGCTGTTCAGATTATTCTGGAAGATTTAAATTAACGGCGTAGATAGGTGTAATATTTATTATATTTTATATAGATATAAAATATATAGCTATAAAACGTTAGTAAAACTTAGGATCCTTACAAAGCTACTACAAAATAATTCCCACAGGAAGTTCTCAGTAGAGGAAGGCTGATAACTTTTAAAATCTTTACCATACGTAATTAATCCTGCTTAATACTTACTTTTCTAATTTGCTTTAAAACAGTTATTGCACGTCAAATACACTTGCATAATGAAACCTATTAATAATAGCCCCATCTAAAGCTGATACTGTAGAGTCATTAGTTCTTATCGGAGCAAGAGGTATAACAAATGTGCTACGCCCTCGCTGGGATTCGAACTCTTGACTTTCCTGATGCAAGCCAGATGTGCTTTCAGTTACACCACGAATACAAAACGGTAAGGAGTGAGAGAATGCGTCATATGTTTCCTCACTTAAAGAGCGACTAGGGAGACAGCTATTCGCCAAATTCTGGTGGAGACGAATTACTGCCCACCACATTTCAACATTTCAGTTCGGGCGCTAATTTAAGATACTGTTAGAAGCAGAAAACATGAAAAATATGTAATATGCTCGCCAAGATTCGAATTCCGTTCTTTCAATTACACCGCGGACGCAAGCGGTTAAGCGGGAGGAAGTATTTTACGTTTTCCGCCACTTGAAGAGCGACTGGGGAGGCAGGAACCTAATCGCCAGATCCTAGTGGTTACCAATTATCGTTCACCACGTTTTAGCTCGGGGACCACTTCTTAGCATGTACAATTTTTGGAGCAGGAAATAAAAGAAAGCAAGCTATGCCCTCATCGAACTCGAACTTCCCCATGCTAGCCTGACTTGTGTCTAATTACACCATGAAGACAGGTGCTATGGAAGGAGAGGAATAGCAATACTACAAAACAAAGCTTTGTCGTTTTCTTTGATGCTGATTTACTGTAATCATTTTCCAGTTCGACGACCTATACAATCATTTCCAACTTAATTGTCTTTGACATAAAACATTACAGACTAAATTAATGCAAAATCATACATTCTTACACATGCTAGTTACAGATCAGTCTTCTCAATTCTTAAACATTTACACTACTGATAATCACTCAGCTGAGATTTTAACAGCGGCTTTCATATTTGTAAAGAAGCGTAATTTCTACTCGGAATGTTAATTACGGCAAAGCACGCGATGCCATGCGCTTGGAAGAGGATTACAATTCACAGAAGTTTTTGTAATCAAAACTTACTACCACACATATAAGAATACTGAAATTCCCCACAACTCGAATTATTTTACTAGGAAGTGATCTCGGCACGAAATTATTCAGGTGTAGCGGCTTTATCCTCTGGTTATAGCGGACATTGCTGCATCTAGAGGCAAGCTAATGTACACCTATTTTCGTAGCATATTAAATAGTCTTCATTAATTAAGTGTATTTTTATTCTCACAAGTCGACTAAATTTAGAATTAGAAGGAGCTGTCTAGAAGATGAAAAACGAATAACGGGTGGTTTCCCTATGAACAACTAAGAATGGAAAGTTTTGAAACATTATTAAAATTGGGCTTATGCCAGCGGAGCGGTAAACGTGAAAAATCAATTATCTTTTAAATTGTATTTCTCCCGCTTTCCTAGCGTGCCTTCGTGGTGTAGTGGTTCTGCACGCTGGGCCGGTATTCCAGAGGTCCGTGGTCCTATTCCCGGCGAAGGCGGTTGCTAATTTTTCATCTTGCCTGCTTTCAAAAAACCTAATATATCTACGCCTTTACTATAAATCGGAACACAATTATTTTGAAAAATCAGTTAATCCTTAGCATGAATCGAACCCAGGTTATTCTAATTGCTAGATGGATGCAGTAACTCTAAAGGACACGTACGGAAGCAATAGCGTAGTTCTTTACAAATTGAAGTCAAAAGCATTAAAATTCTACTGATTTCATTTAAAATTCTGATCGTAAAAATTTATTTGTTGAGTTAACACCACAATTTTAATTGTCAAGTTAACTATCAATCTTTAAACTCAGTGTTAAGCACCAAGGTCAGTTCCAAGTTTAAGCAAAAAATTCAAATCTCAGTTGTCTATCCTATCTTTAACAGCTTTAATTAAAGTCAATGTTAACAAAAGTATCTCACTGCGTTGGGGAGCATTACAGAACGGTTCATCCTTAAAGAGCAATGACCTTAATGTTTGCTTTCATTCCCGAGGCTTAAATAAATATTTAATTAAAAATAAGCCTTACTCACCTTATTTGGATTTCCTGCGCAGATTTGAGAATTCTTCCAAGATAAAGTAAGTACTGCATGTGAAGGAGGTTAAAGCAAGCTAAATCGAGAACTAAATTCTAGCATTCTTTATCTTTGCTAGACTGAATTCAAATGCAAGTTTCCTCTGCTAGTCATACAGTTCAAAATATCAACTAAATACTTACTTTTAACTTTCAGTTTATTACATAATCTCTCCGCCATATACACCAAGTTTTTGACTAGAACTCTTGAAGTAAAAAAGAAGAACGAACCAACACATTAATTTATATCGGGTGACCTAAAATAAACCGAATCGGTAGTGGGAGACTTGTTGTTGGTTTAGTTTATGTTGAGTCACACAGATGTAATAATATTACCAATAACCTATAAATCTAACTGCGACAGAACTACGGTACACTCTTGCCAACAGAAAAAATCCGCTATTAAATTCATTTTTAGCAGCAGATATTTTATAATGGACCATCTTCATTTACGCGAACGAAGCGTTTAAATCATTTAAAATTTCCAATCAAAATACAGCTCTAGAAACTTAGAAATTTTAAATTTTGAAAAAGCGTTAGATTTGTCTCTAAGGATATCGAATGGGGAAAATGCTTTTGGGTACTTTAAAAAGTTCAAAATTAGCTATCAATGACACTAACTCAATATCTTGTTGAACACCAGTTATAGAGCTTCTCTTTAATTAAAATCTTTAAAATGCTGTGAAATAAATAATTACTGATTTTTACATAGAAAACTCCTCCTTAAAAAGAGTATTCATATCGCCTGCGTTTTTCTGAAAGTAATAACTCAAATACCTTGTCAGTGTGTAGTTTCTAAGAAAGTATTAAGGTCACGTCCATACACATCTAGAAAAGATAAATAGATCTGAGAGCAGATACACCACTAAGTACCGTAAACAACGCACACAGAAGAAAAATGTGATCGGTCACCAAGTGGTAGATAAGAGAACTAACATACCTAATTATTATCCTTTCGATCTTGTAGCCCAGTTACACAAAGTTTCAGCCATCACATTTTCTACGCCTCTCGTAATATTCCCTCCTGCCCCTCCAAAATTCCCTGCCGTGCATTCCTTTGCGTGCAGCGAAGATTGTGTTTACTAGCAAGAAGCTTTGGAAGTTTACGGTAAAATAGCCCTTTCAAGAGTTTATCCTCAGATGTTTTTTATGTATTTAAGTACTTTATGCTAAAGTTGCATAGCGTTTCCTTTCAATATGCTGAAATGAGAAAATAACTAAACATTCAAAACACGCATTTTTGTTTTTAAAAAAGCCCTCTTTATAAATATAAATTCCCAGGTTTAAATAAATGTGCAATATTAATAGAGCATTAAGAAACCTCTTGAATTAATTTCGTTTGTTCCAGTTGTATGTTTGTGCAATACTTAACACTAAAATGTCCTTATAATTTTTGAAATACTGTACTTGTTAATTAAATTAACTTCGGAGACCTAAGTTAAAAAATTTAATTCTGATTTCTTCTAAATTAAGAGCATGTGCAATCAAGTACAAGCAGATTTAGGTAATTTGATAAGACTATTTTAATCTTAACTAATTACCACAAAAAATGATTTATTTCAGGTGCAATTAATTTATACTTAGGTAGTAAATTAAAATGTACCGTGAAGTACTAGTCTTATATCAGGTAGACTATTTATTTTGTTGAATAAGAAGAAATAATTTTCGATTACATTATAAAAGTCTGTCACCAACAGACTGTTATCTTCAAATCTTTTCTATAAGAATTGGCTAGCTGGCTCGGGTTTAAGCCGTATAAATTAGGACATGCCACTGAAATAACTAGTTTCACAACTCACGACAGACTAATTCTGCATTTCTGTACTAATGTAATATAGGCATACATTTAAAAAATACTTATGTGTAATAAATTTTAAGATGTTTAATGCTTGTATGTCTACTCAAAAGTACTTTTCCTTTTCTTAGAATTTTCTTTATTTTGTGCATTGCATTCTAATAAACATGAAATACAGTTCTCTTAACCATATCAACAGCCCTTTTTTTTACTGAATTCCCGATTTTGCAGTATCAGTTCCAAGAAAGAACGGGAATGCGGGGAAAGAAAATATAGGCAGACTTAAAGGGAAAAAAACTCTGCAAAGTCTCATTGTGCTAAACTTCGTTGTACCATGCTTTCGTAATATTATTCGCGATATATATAATTCATTACATATATTTTTTAACTGAACATGAAAAAACTTATAAATACTAATTTAAATACTGAATGTACTGATCTGAAAGAAAAACTTTTAATGTATAATAAAACTTATACACATTTTAAATAATAATGTTCATTCAACGTAGTCCTAAGTATGGCTTTGTATTAAAATATTTTAATAGAAATTATGCTACAAGTTAAGAATATCAATGAAGTCTTAGTTAGGAATGAAAATGAAATTTGTTTTATTTTTCTTAAATATGTAACATAACTGTTTAAGAATCGTTATGGCGTGTTATGTTACGCTATCAGGTCATTTATCATTCACGTGATCTGACAAATTTTTCCATTGCGCAATACATGAAAGCTCTATTTTATCTTTAGTATAGCAAATCCAGATCATTGCCATTCAACAGGGTGTGTAATTTTCAGTACACTTTTTAAGTTAAAACTGTAGTTGATTAATAAAGTGTATGATTTAAAGTCAATGCGCGGATTCCTTAATAATCTATTGTATGATCGTGAATAGGACACCCACTGTTATGTTTTAGATCGTTAATGTACCGTTAGATCCGTTAGTTAGTTAATGTACCGTTATATTTTATTTAATTTACGTAATTCAAAATCTATATAATTAATAACATATCCAACTGAAAATTTGTATGTATATTTGCAAAATTATTGCATTAATAAAAGATGTTTGTATATTATATACCTCATACAGAAATTTTTTTAATATTTTTCATCTATGCATTTATTTAATTTTAAAATTTTGGTCTTTATAATTAATGTAAAATATTAGCTCTGCTTTTGCCAATAATAAAATATTGAGGAATCTTCAAAACGTATATCTTAAAATTTATTCTTTTATTCTGTGTTTTGTGAAAATGTGGCACATTTTAAAATTTCTATTAGTCCAGCTTGACAAGGTGAAACGGGATTTCTCCCTATAAAAATGAGAGTTATGAAACTAACGAAAAAATAAACAAGCGATGTCTTGAAGAATGAAATAAAACTTAATATTTTCAATCTATTTTTCTATAATTTGTATAATTTCATTATTCTTTACAGAGAAAGTCTAATGCCTTAAATGCATAGTAATAGTATATTTATAGCACTAAACTTACGCTGTTTAATGCTTATCAAGATCTTGGGGAATTAACGCATTTAAACATATTTATTTCTTCCAGCTTATAAAGGCAAACATTTCTCTACATTTCTAAGAAATATTTTACTTTTGAAATTTTGACTTTTTTTTTGGGGGGGGGAGGGTTTTATTGAGGAAATAATCTCAATAAAATCAGGAAGATTTACACACGAATGAAAATAACAACCCTATCGAAAAGTCTGTTCTGCTTCAACCAAGTTAAAAATTTGTCCCTTTTGATAACTTGTACAAGAAATAATATTTTTCTCTTAAACAAGATAGGATAACATTTTTTGAAGCAGGAACGAGGAACTATTACTGACAAAATAATTTAACTAAATACATATTGTAAGACGGACCTTCTAGGAGAATTTACTGCGGCAATTGTTTCGCATCGCAATTTAATATTACAGCTGGGGCATCATTTTGTCTTTTGAGTGGCCGCGATTGACTCAATGCTCACCCCTTTTACATTAGATTCAAGAATTTCCCAGTGAGTTCTCTTTGTGACTCTGGACAAAGAATACTTAAGCACGTGCTCTGCTCCTGATAGTGTAATTCTGTCACCCAAAATTACTAAGATGCAAGACGGCTAATGGCTTAAATGCCAAAATCCAGGTGTCTATGAATAAATAATAATGTTTTGTAACCAATCCCTTAACATAAACTGTTGGACTAACTGTGACAACAAGGCTGCCCTCTGGTGAGTAGCCAGAGAAGTACTTCAGTAAAAGCCAAGGCTCCCACTTGATAGGTTGTATCAGATCCTTGCTCTGTAATATTCTTAAAGTTAAATGTAATGGCCGTGTGTAACTTAAACCTGTTAATAAATACTTGTTACACTATATAGGACTCTTCTGTGACCCTATCTAAAACGACCCCTTCACAAAGTGGCGCCCAAAGTTAATGTTTAGCTTTAAGAATTTTTTGTAACCAATTCCTTAACATAAAATGTTGGACTAACTGTGACAACAAGGCTGCCCTCTGCTGAGTAGCCAGAGAAGTACTTCAATAAAAGCCAAGGCTCCCACTTGATAGGTTGTATCAGACCCTTGCTCTGTAATATTCTTAAAGTTAAATGTAATGTCCGTCTGTAATTTAAACCTGTTAATAAATACTTGTTACACTATACAGGACTCTTCTATGACCCTATCTAAAACGACCCCTTCACAAAGTGGCGCCCAAAGTTAATGTTTAGTTTTAAGAATTTTTTGTAACCAATTCCTTAACATAAAATGTTGGACTAACTGTGACAACAAGGCTGCCCTCTGCTGAGTAGCCAGTGAAGTACTTCAATAAAAGCCAAGGCCCCCACTTGATAGGTTGTATCAGACCCTTGCTCTGTAATATTCTTAAAGTTAAATGTAATGTCCGTCTGTAATTTAAACCTGTTAATAAATACTTGTTACACTATACAGGACTCTTCTATGACCCTATCTAAAACGACCCGTTCACAGTTTCGTATTTATGGTTACAACTAGTAAATTTCGTTTCTAATTATATTCAACAATTATCTAACATACATCAGAACTTTATAATACGTTTTCCGATTTACATATAATAATTTCATCGATCTATGACAAAATCAAATAGCAGAAAGAATAAATTTCATATTTTAATGGAATTAAATACAATTTTCTAACACTGAAATTCATGGACCCTGAGAAATAACATTCAGTTATCTGTCATTTTTCGTGTATAATATTTGGTTTAGGCTAATTCACAACCTATGTTTAACTTCTGTGATAATAATTTCATCATTATTATAAATGTACTTACGTTTACATCCATTTACAAGGACTTTAAAAACATCATTAAGTTTTAGCGTCATTAAGTTTTTTTTATGAAGCAGGAGGAGTGAAAAATGTGTAATGCCCTAGCGGAGACTCGAACCTGGATCTCTCGAATACGCGCGGTATGGGCTACCGTTACACCACGAAGACATGCTGGAAGGAGGGAGAAAATACAAATACCTTATATACTCCCTCTTTTAGGGGGCGATTGGGAATTAGAGAACCAATCGCCAAATCCTAGTGGTGACGAATTACTGTCCACCACCTTTAGTTCGGGCACCATTGTAGAGGCATGACCTCTCGAATATATGCCGAGTTTGCTACCGTTAGACCATGAAAGCATGTTGGAAGGAGAAATAAAATACCTTATAAGGTACCTTTAACACCTTTTACACGACCTTTTACACCTTAATACCTTTTACACGACGTTTTAAAAACTGCTTCTGCATGACTCTTAAAAGCCAATACAGAAATCATTATTTGATTGCACAATTTTTATACAAGGTTCGTAAGGTATTATCGAAGTACATCGTGGAAAACAGCTAAATATCATATTATTTCTTGTTTACGCAATTTGTTATGTTATGTACTGCGTATGAATGATTTCAGTAAACTGTGTGCATATAATTTTTTAAATTTGTGAATATTATCCAAATAAATCATATTTATGAGTGAAATAGTACAGCGTTATAGTGCAAGAAATTATTGCCTTCTCTACAAGCTGTCGTAATGCAAATGATGGCACCCTGAGATAACTACTGAAAGATCCGTGATTCGATAGCAATTTTTTCGTTTTCTTTTTTTTTTTCTTTTCTTTTTTTTTTTTTTTTTTTAAAGCCTTGCGGTTTCTACAACATTAAAAGGAGAAAACATTAACCATGGATATTTTGCTTTGATATATCCATAGACTATAACACATATATTTATATCTAGACTTTAAATTTAATTACTTTGAGTTTTCACTTAAAAATCTTTTATTACATACGCTTGTATATCATTTGCCTCTAACACACACAAAGAGTAAACTTCCGTTGTTCTTCCTCATAATTCCCTACGATATTTATCAAGCTAAAAATTAAATATTGATATGAAAAATAAAGTAATAAATTTTTATTTTTTGTAATAGAAAAACTGGATTTTCTTGAGTTATTTTCCAAGCTGCTTATGAAAAGCTTTAGGTAATATTATTACATATAGGTAATATTTTTAATATAGGTAATATTTTTACGTCTAAATTTCTGCCGAAAAGCTGTAATTATTTCTAGGCAGTGCTACCGGTAGCTTTGGCTGCAAACAAAAGTTCAGAACACCAAATACTCGTCAAGCGTTGAAAAGTCAAAGAAAAGTATTCTACAAACATGTAAACACATACTGAAAACAATTCTCTAGACTTTTTCAAAATTCTATACAAACACTGCGGTAATACAGACACTGAAACCGAGTGAAAAGAGAGACTAAAAACAGAAACAAGAAGGGTAATATATAGACAAATGTATGCCGAGACAAAGTAGACACACTTTATAAGAAGAGCATTTTCCCTTGAAAGAACAGTGCATCCCTACACGTAGATACAATTCCCTACGAGGCTCACAGCATAAAGGTGAGTGAGACAAGAATCCCGCCTACTGTCGCATCAATTCGGCTAAACTCAATGGCGGTAATATTTTTACGTCGAAATTTCTGCCGAAAGGCTGTAATTATTTCTAGGCGGTGCTGCCGGTAGCTTTGGCTGCAAACAAAAGTTCAGAATACCAATACTCGTCAAGCGTTGTATCAGAAAATAAGGGAATGCAAGAAGTAGTTCAAAGTCGTTGAACTTCAAAGCGTGAGGAGCATTTATTGTAACAATTTTAAAATGAGATTCTTTACACCTTTACTTAGTCTTTGATGTATAATAAATGTTTCTAGCAATCGGATTTCTTTTCTAGAGTTTCCAATTTTTTAGCAGTCGGTCTTCGTTTCAGTGCGTTTTTAATTTCCTAGGTAAAATGGCTTTTAAAATAAAAATATTCTAGGTAATTAAGTTAATATGTATTTTAAAAAATGGCAAATAATAATTAGACTACTTTGCAACGAATATTGAGAACATGCCTTTTTTTAAAATGAAATGTGTTTGAAAGAGCAATATCTTCTTAACCTAACTATGAATAAATTTATCTTCTTAACCTAATATGAATAAATTTATCTCCTTAATCTAAATATAGGTTCAAATAATAAATTAATAAGATAAAAACGTTAAAAAATATTGTTCAGTATGTAACATATAACACTAACATTACATCATTTCCATACACTAATTTAAAAGCTAACATAAATATTAACTATAAAAGAGAAATTAAAAAAGCGGTAACAAATTCGTAATCATCACGAATTTACATTATCTGCCACAATGAATAGTTTCACATATTTCCTGTTCTAAATAATTTTATGAGTGTGTTTTTTAAGTTATTATATATAGTAAACTTCGACATCACTTTTCAAAGACGGGAAGCTAAGTAGTATGTTCTTAACGAAATAATTCGGCACATTCTTTCATGAACTTCGATTATTGTTTAAAATTTCGGTATATGGAACGGGGTAAAATATAAACAATCCAAAAAAAGAGGAGGAAGAATGTTTGTGGGAAGGTTCTTTTTGTGTGTGTGTGTTTGTTAATTATCGAGCTATTATTTACATATTTTTAGAAACATTTTAATAGAAAAAGTAAAGAAATCCGCAGCGATCCAAAATGATCCTTAACTATTATGTCATGTAGTTAAATACCGTCTTTTTTAAAAATGGTTCATACAAGCATGTTCTAAATGGAAGGCAATATTATTTCCCCAAGAGAAAAATTATTTTTTTGAAATCAAAAATATTGTAAAACACATATAATTAATACTTTATGCACAAAATAAGTAATATTACTCCCAGTAAAGGAAAAAACTGACAAGATATATATATTTTTTTTAAATGGGAAAATCCAGCATCGACCAAAGAAATGTACAAAGAAAATGCGCACTTTTACAACTGTTTAAAAGTAATGTCTTTAGTTGTGAAAAGCAATTCACAAGCAGAAAAACAATCAAAATGCCCTTAAGTATTTACGTATCAACGGGAAACAAAACTATAATAAAGATTTTAACTAAAACTAAAATGCATAATGTTCGTTGCCGTTCAAGAACTGGCTGAGTGTGGTACCCGTTATTTTATGTTGAAAAATCTTTATCAATTTTATTCAGTTTAGCAATAAAATCGTAGATGATTCGCCTGTAACTTGCTATACTGATGGCAGCAAAATTGATGGCAAGGTTGGTCTCGCATTTGTTGTCTTCAAAAATGGTCTTGAATTTGAGCACTTTCAATTTAGAATCAGAGATGAATGTACCGTTTTCATAGCTGAACTTTTGTGCTTAAACTTCGCCGTCAAATGGGTCTCTAAACAAAACAGTGCTGTTTCAGACTATCTCATTTGTACTGATTCCCTTTCATCCTTGGAGATCTTAAAATGTATTTCTTCTTCTAATAATATCATTATCGAGATTCAAAAAGAACTGAAAAATCTAAAGGATAAAAATATTTCGGTTTCATTTTCATTTGTTCGTGGTCATACAGGTGTTGTTGGGAACGAACGAGCTAATTTCCTTGCTAAGACTGAGAATAAGCGGGAAATTGACACTTTTGTCAATATCCCTAATTCCTTCTATAAGAAGGTCATGTATGAAAGCATTGTGGAGTCGTGGAATCACGAATTCATTAATTCAAATAAAGGGAGTTTAACTAGAAGATTTTTCCCTTCTATTAAAATGAGATTGTCATGTCATCATTTCTTCACAAATTATAAATTAACCCAGTTTCTTACTGGACATGGGAATTTTAAAAGTTATTTGAACAGATTTAAGTTGAATCCTGAGTCTGTCTGCGACTGTGTCCTGGGCGGCGAGGAGAATGTTGAGCATGTGCTTCTTCTATGTCCTAAATTTGAGGACGAAAGAAAAGTCTTGAAACTGGGACTGAAAATTTTTAATATTAACTGGCCTCCAGAGTTTTACCAATTTATTTCCGAGAGAAGTGCTTTTAAAACTTTTTGTCAATTCATTGTAAAACTGTGTAATCATCCTTAATTTTATTTCAATTTTCTCTTCTGTTTAGTTTGTATTGTGTTTCATACTTACTTCTGTAAGCCCCATGTGATACTATGTGGTACATGGGGAACTTGTTGTGTTTCTTTTAATAATATATATATATATATATATATATATATACAATTTTGTTGGAAAAAAATGCATTTCATGGCTTTTTCATAATGCATGGATTTATTTAAAAGTCAGACATTTTTTTAATTTTGGGGGAGGGGATGGAGGGAAAGAAAAAAATTTTCAAAAATTGGAAAACTGTTTCATTAAGGGATTTATGGTTGTTGTTGTTTTTCCCTAAAATGAAAGTTGAAGTTAACAGCTACCGTAAACGGTAATGACGTTATATCTCTGTTTACCAAAATTCTTGATTTGAAGAAATTCCGGCTCTTTATCCATAGAACTGTTAAAGAGTAATAAAGACAAATTATAAGCCATACAACCATATTTACCTATAAGAAATGAATAAAGTGACAACTATTAAATTTGTATCATTTTTCACACTCTTTTGAAATTCTCTGATTCTTCAACCAATGAATTATTGTGTTGTTGGAGTGGCATTAACAGCGCGTATGGAGAGCAGATGAGGATACGATCTAAGCTGAGAATCCAAAGAATGAGCCATAAGGGCTAAGCTTTTGAAAATTAAGAATTCTTTATTTAAAATAGCATTTATAAGAAAAATCCATTCCAAAAATGCGTAATCAGCCTCTTGTACTTTGAATCTTTAATTAACGAACCAAGTACTTATTTAACTATTTTCATATCATCCCAGGAAGGCAAAAGATGCTTGATTAGAATCAATTTACAAATAAATACAAGAATAAACTGCATTTTCTTCTTCAGGAATCCTTTGAAATAAAGGCTGTAACTCTCTCTTAAAAGTGGTATACTTTCGGAAAGTAAGAATCAACAGAATATAAGCAAGATTTTTAAGAGGCAACTAAAATTAGAGTTTGCTTATCATATTCATTACATGTTCTGAATCTTTCTTCATATGAGGATAAATAAATTCAAACATTAGTTTTGCATATATTTCATTAGGGTATGTTTGAAACTCTGGTGATACTGTTATTTTTAATCCAGTGGTCGGACACTTGCTAGGGAGCAATTTGTCGAAAATGACGGAACTTATAGGTCTTTTAGCCATCTCATCGTCGACAGCTTTGTCTAGGGTGCACCAACATTGCACCCATGAAAAACGGAAAATAATGCACACAAAAACTAAGCTTTACGTGCGTTTGAACTCGCATCCGAAAGTTTGGATAAAAGTCAGTCTATTTTGGTGATATTATCCAGGATAAAATCTAGCGCGTAATTTATTAAAAAAAACTTATCTCTTTATTCAAATTAAGAGTATTTATTTCGCTCATGAATTAATTTTGCCTCTTTAAAACTAAGGTAAATTACTCATTTACTTGAAAATAAATAAATAAATAACAGTATCACTTAAGTTTCTGAATTTTCCCTTTACTTATCTTTTATTATTTTTATTCGAAATTTATTTGCATTTGAAAGCAGCAATATTAGAAATTTCAGAGTCCTTAGAATAGATAAAAAATATATTTTTAATCACGTTGCAACCTTGCTTCATTCGCTTTTTTTTAATCACTCTATCTACCTCGCTTCTTTTTAGCAAGTCTAATTAGGTTCATTAAAATTTATTTACTTATTTATGTCTAATTAATGCTATTCAGATCAGATGATTAATTTTATTCATTAATTTATAATTTAAATTCCACAGAAATATCGTAAGTTAGAATTCAGTTTTGCGTATTTAATTATACATATTTAATTTTTATGGGGAAAAAATTTCAGTTTTCCCATTCTAGTTACTTCTTCTTCCACTTACGCATCATTGATTTATACATATATTTATCAATAATAAACTTTGAGAAAAAAAGCTCCCCAAAATTAGAATTCTAAATATATCTCTTGTAATAAACAGTACTGAATCTGGAAATAAATATCATCCAGAATTAAAAATGGATTTCTTGACCTACGTAAATTAGGAATAAGAAGAATATGTTTTTGATAAATTTGGGGGATGATTATAGATTATAGTTCAAAGTGAAGTTTAAAGAGAATTTTTACGAAGACTATATCTCGCTCATAAGGATATACTTCCTTTTGCTCTAAAGAAAAAAGCATTTTGAAAATAACGTTTCTAAAAATTCTACAAAGAAATACAATTTCGAAATGAAAACGACGCTCGGCTTTCTTAAGAAGAGAGTTGAAAGAGAGCAAACACAGTTGAAAAACGAATAAACAGGACTGTATAAAAAAGCTGAAGGTGCTGTAAGTTTAAAAAAAAGTGCTTCCCGAGGATTGATGGCATCTGAGTTGCTTTACAAAATCGGTCTATGAGACGAAATCGAAAGACGGAGTTCTGATTTGTGAGAGCGGAATATAACCATTAAACCATGCAGAATTCTTGCTTTACAATTTTCTTTCTTTTTCAGGCAAAATTTCCCCCGAGAAAAGCAGAAGAATGTTAGGGATGTACGTTAATTACAAGACGTCTTTAATCTCATAGATAAACACAAACATGCACGCAGGATAAACTTATCAGTGAAAGTGTATTTGCACGAACGCAGAGATTTTGAGTAGAAATACACAAATGCATTTCTGCGCAAAAACAGAGTGCATCTAACAAGAAATTCGACGTGAGCAAAGTTCATTGGTATACCACATATAAAATGCTGTACAAGTATATGTATATGCACATTGCGATTTTAAATGGCTAACTTAGATTTCAATTTTTAAGTTTAAAATAAGTGACTCAGTTTGATAAATGTGCGGAAATACAAAATATATACAATATGTATTAGAATTCTTTCGTTTTAATTTACTTAAAATGATATTATTAATGTTTTTAACCAAACAGGTTTTGTTCTAATATGTATGACGCTTAATAAATAACTAACATATTCCTTTTATTAATCACTTTTATTACGGAAAGATTATGTTTACGAGAATGTGTTAAGTAATTCTTTACTTTTCTTATCTAACGACTATTTACTATAGCTGAAACCTACGTAACGTTCTTTGTTTAATGAGTTATAACATAATTCTAATGACAAACGATTGCCCAAAACAGCATATATCTTCAAAGAAAATTAAAAAAAAAAAAAATCCCCCTCCGTCTCTTGCTTCCGAATAAAATCACACTCCTCAAAATACGTCTTTCTTATGTTAGCCTAAGAATATCGTCTTTTGAATTACTGAAACTTAATTCTAGAAAGCTAAAGATGAAACACACCATCGTAGTGGATACAGTAAGCTACAAAATTCAGGGCCCTCTTTGTGCTGCGTGCTGGTGAAACTTTAAACGTTTTGCCGCAATGACGAACAGGATAACTTTTTTAACTTCAGCCTTCACATTTAAAGCAAGTTATGTGTATATTTTCTGCTACATTTGCATGTATTTATACATAGCGCCATTAAGAAATGTTTGCTTGTTTGTTGAGCTTATGCAATTGCACAATGTGTTTGGAAGCGCTTCATAAGCATATCAAAATCTGTGATGTTACCGAGCATAGCACATTAAAATTTTCCAATTTACTAAGTACACTAAAGCTGAAGTCAGTGTCCTGTCAGAAAAACTTTTATATAGATAGCTTCAGAAGCTGCTAAAATTTGAAACATCGATTTTATAGTACATAATTATAATATATAAATAATTGTATGTCTAAGAACTTCAGGGCATAACACATATCTGTCTACATACAGAGAATCTTGATAATTAATTGTAGTTATTAAGTTTTAAGTATTTCATATGTAATTTATGCACGTATATATTTATTGGCGCTGGTAATGACGATATAAAAAGGGCTGGGTCAAAATGACGACGAGAATAAAACTACTTTCCACCGAACTGATGATAAATTCAGTCCTCGACTCGACAAGCAGAGCAGTTTATTTGGATCAATATCGCAGAAAGTCCAAGTCGTTTTGGAATGGCAAAAGGAAAGCTTGTTGGAAGCGACTAAAACTCTGACGTCATAGACTCTGGAAGCAATATCCTTCGCCCGGAGTCACAGTTAACTTTAATTTACGTCTTCCCCGCATAAATGTCATGTCCTTACATCATCCCGGAGGACACAGTCGATGATTCTTACTTCTCGGGGTTCGGGAAAACCACATAGGAATTGTGAAGAATAATGTTGGATCGTGCGTGGCGTTTGTATTGCTCTGGAAACCTGGAGGGAATACTTTTTACGTAAACTTTGAATTTGAAGCAGAATGCGCATCTCTTTTATCACAGCAAGAGATTAGTTCTCGAATATCATTGCATAGAAATATTTATTTCATCGTGACATTTCATTTATGATTAGATCTATGATTAAAAATCTCGGCAATGTTAACTAGTTTTCACCTGTAAATTATTTCGCATGTGAAACAGCAACTAAGTAACTACATACATTTAGCAAATCTTCAATATATTTAACATGCTCGTTTGCAAACTCAATAGCTGACAATGAGAAGTAACGCAAAACTTTTTTTTCGCCTTGCGGCAATACGTTACACTTGAAATCTGTTTAAGTAATATATTCTTCATGTTCTATGTTCAGAGATAAAATCATTTGAAATTATAAAATTTATTCATGGTATATATCCATGCATGATTTAGCTGTAAATCAGAAACTGTCAGACAGTAAATAAAAAAATTACCATATTTTAGAGCTTAGAGATGTTAGGACTTGCAGATGTTAGGATGTTTGAAGCAAAAGACGCGAAAAATGAAGAATGCCCTAGCCGGGACTCGAACTTAGACTTATCGAATACGCGTTGAGTGTGCTATCATTACATCACGACGGCATGCAGAAAGGTGGGACAAAATGCCTTATAAGGGGACAGTGGACTTTAAGTGCAGTTATATTTAAGGACTTCTTAAATTTGCCCGTGCTTGATAAGTCACTTCCTACTTTAAAATCATCAGATCATCTTATTTATCAACATTTGTTTCCAACCACAGTTTTTCTTTCTGAAAAATGATGCACCACATTTTTTGCTGATAATGATTTCGATTGCTGCATGATAGTTTCCCAGGTCGTAGGACTGGAGTCGTGATGCACATGAATGGTCAGATATAGTAAAATCCTGCTTTTTTTAATTTGAGTTTGCATAAGAAAGGCGTCGGAAGGAGAAATGTAGAAGAGAAAATGATACGATTTGGATGAATTGAAAGTGAAGGTTTTCATACCAGTGTCCATAAAATTTCGCATGTGGCAAAAGTCTTTACTAGTCTCACATTATTTAAAGTGTCGAACATGCTAAGATTTAAATGGACAACAAAATAAGAAATTGTAATCATTTAAAAACATGCAGTAACTTATAAGGTATTTCTCCCGCCTTGTTAGCGTGCCTTCGTGGTGTAGTGGTCTGCACGCTGGGCTCGTATTCAAGAGGCCCGTGGTTCGATTCCCGGAGAAGGCGTTGCACATTTTTAAAGTCTCCTGGTTCTAAACAATCCTAATGTCTCTACAAACTTATTATCACAATTATTCAGTGCTATAAAGGGGAAAGTATAAGGAAATGATTACCTGATATTTTATGTGTTCCTTGCTTGAATTTATAACAATACAAAATTTTATAAAATGTCTTCTTCTAATTCAGTTAATTAAATTTTTAAAACAAAATATCAGAATTTGTACTTCACCTGCATAAATATTGAAGGTAACTAACTCAAACAACTGCCTAACATTCATTTTAAAATATTACTTATTTTATTATATTTTATTTAAGAAATCTTAAATATTTTTTTCTATTAGTTACTCATACCCCACCTCAAGCATAAATAATATGACTTATACTAATTATTATATTTTTGTATTAATTTCGTCACATGTTATTTCAAATTTGCAGTTGTCTCGCTTTATTCTGAAGAAAGAAAATGTTTTGAAGATCATATTTTTACCTAACACTTTTATATACAACCAACATTTTTATCCAGTTTATTGTGATATAGATTTGATAAACAAAAATAACCGCCGAGTTTAGCGCTTTATAAAGAATCTGAATATATTCAATTTGGGAAGTTGATACTAGGTTATTTGACACCTAGTCACTTAATGAAAACTATTTTTAACTTATAGAGACATTCAGGTTTTTCTTAAACCCCAAAACATAAAAATTAATTTTACCGCTATTTGAGATCCTTTAGTTGCTAACTGCAAGCACTGACTGCTAATGCCACTGCGGTATGTGATAATTCTTTACATTTTTCAAAATTACAGCACTACTGGGGAAAAGGCATGAGATTCATTCGATTAAATAGAGATGACACCAGATTTAATTCGGCATCACTTTGTGGATGACTAGGTTCTTAAAGCTAATAAATATGAAAAATTAACCATCCCTATATCTTTCATTTGTCAGCTGGATATATACTAGGTACCATTTTTCATAGACAAATATACCATTTATATCAGCAAGCGCGTACACGAAATGTAATAGTTCCTTAAAAAGCAAGGAAAAGTTTGAATACTTAGTAACCTGAAGGATAATTTATTTTGTTTATTTGCGTAGTCAAATACGGAAAAGCGAGAGTTATCTAATTAAAGAAAAAATGTCCTTGTGGATGACATTTAACAGAAACTGGTTCGTACTGCAGTTATACGAGAAGATGTACAAAGGAATCCAGTTCGAAGTAAGTCTGAGTATTAGCGTTCAGCGATATTTTTCATTCATCCATGAGCACTTAAACCTTTAAAAATGATTCATGATGTATTATTATATGGGTTAAAATTTATATATATATTTTAACATATATATTTATATATATATATATTATATACATATATATTTTACACAGACAAGAGCGAATCATATTCTTAATTTTATCTTTAGTCTTCACCAGCGAGTTTGCGTAACGGAATAGACCACAAATTTGATCTCGTTTTGAAACAATATGATTCAAATTGTAACCGTGCTGTGCCAATTTTAAGCCATTTCGCTTTGAATAGATGGATTTTTTAAGACAAAAACATTGCTAAAAGACGCATTAAAAGTATCATTATTTTTTTTTTTTTTTTTTTTTAGTTCATGACATGTCACCGTCACCTCACGAACTTCGCTACGCCTCCCATCTGTCAATCATAACCGGGCCTACTACGAAGATGCAACATGCTCAACGCTTCTGTCACATTTAACGCAGGTGCTAGAAAGAGTCCACGCCTCAGGCAGGTAGGAGTGGTGGCCTCCTGCTTTGCGATTTCGATTTTCATGAAAAATTAATAGTATATTTCGGATTGAGGAATTGAATTCGCATGAAAGTCGTCTGTGACATACCCTTTACTAAGTTCTGAAGTTTTTGACTGAACGCGTTTTTAGATTCTGCTGTAATGAGTATGGAATGTATGCGTAAATTTAGCAAACAAAGTGCGTGAAAGCATTTGCGAAATTTCATTTAAGGTGGAAGCTTCGAATGCATTCCAGTTTTTTTAATACTCAGTTTATCATCAAATTGTAAAAAATAATGTTAGTATTTATATTCATTATATATGTATTTAAAGTTTAAAATCTTTAAGTCTATACATATATATGTATATATACAGTGCAAATTTTAATCTAAATATTTTAAACAATATAATCTGAATGGAAATATTTTAAAATGTACTATGTATTACCATCTGTGTAATATATCCTTGCATTTATTTTATTTGAGTCAGTATCGAATGAAAACTGAATTTGCAAATCTTAGTCAGAACATTAACACACACATTATTCGACCAAAAAACGATACTAATAAATTCAAATATTATTAAATTTTCAGTTTTCACTCGGGAATTTTACGATTTTCATTTCTCGTTTCTTACCAGTTTTGCATTCTTTTAACGTACCACATGACATACTAATATTAAAAAGAGACAGCAATACCATTCGATAGTCATTTTCTCATCTTATTAACCAAGTGCTAAGTCAAATTATTAATCCCAATGTCTCAAATTTAATTTACTTTTAGGGGAAAATTATCATCCAGAAACAAATAAATTAATTCAATAAATGACCTTATTTCATAATAAATAAATAAATAACTTTAATTAAAACTATAATTTTTTCCCTTAATTTAACTCTTTGTAGTCGTATTTTTATGAGAGAAGATACGAAATTTATAAGAGTCACAATTATTATCTTGTTCACCGAAAATAATGAAACAAGATTAAGGTATGCATTAGTGAAAGACGTTAATTATCTTAAAAGAAAAAATTAAATGCAAAATCAAGTATTTACTAAGCTATTGTTATAGCTTACCTTATTGCTGAAATAAACTGAAAAGTATGTAAATAAATTTCATATGTTTGGAAGAATTACTAATGTAAACAAGAAATATATTCAGCTGTTTGTTGGTTCTTTACGAAGGAAAAATTTATTTTGAAGAAAAATTCAATTAAAAAAAGTTAATCTATGGAAATTACATAAATTATAAATAGCAGCGTTTCAAAATCTCATGAGAACAAGACATTGAAATCTAGGTATCCAATTTCCTCAAATACTTATTTAGCTTCAAATACGGCTTATTTTCCCAACTTTCTTCTCTTATATTGTTTACAGCCACCTCTCTCTGCAAATTTACTACTTGTTTTTTTTTTTTTTTTTTTTTTTTTTTTCAAATTCCTTCTTTTGAAAATTGATTAATTCCCAAGATCAAAACAAGTCCAGCAACTGAATATGCAATGCATCCGTCAGCCACCAATTTCCTGTGGTCTATTGGCCGATCAATGCAAAATAGAAATAATCCAGAGTTGATGTAGTTAATCACAACTGACATTTGAGAATTTAGTAGCCAAAAAATAAACTAAGAAATTTGAGCTCTAATATTGCATTTTTTCAACTGACGCTTACTGTATTTATGAAATATATTGCATTTTATATTGCTTATAAGAAGAAAGAGCCAAAATTTATACCAATTTCTGTAATAATGCATACATTCTAAACTTTAAATTCATTATTTTCTTGGGTTTCGAATTCAGAGGGAACAAAAAATGGCCTTCTTTAATGTATGCAAAGGTTAATCGTATTTATTTAAGTCATCAAATATTCTTAGTTATGCTAGCACTGCTAGGTGAATTATTGTAAAATGATACACATCCACACACCTATTAAAAGGTTTGGTAAAAGGATTTATATTATTGTGACTACAGTTCTTATCGCAACTACGCATCAAATATTGCTTTTCAAAGGATGTTAGAAATATTTCAGAACAAGCGGTGAATAAAGTTTTACTAAACGATGGTTAGATTTATATGAAAATCGAAATCTTCTACCTTAGTAAGCCTGTAGGTTTATGACTTATTTTGAGGGGGATGTATGCAAGAGAAAATGCTAATTTAGGATATAAAGAACTAGATCATTCAGAAATTTGGAAAGCTGGAGTTTATAAAAATAACGAGTACAGCAAAATTTCTCTTCTCTCCAGTACTCATCTTAGATTAAAAAAAAAGACTGTTGATTGATGAAGAACCAAAACACAATTTATTCGTCAGTATTACACAGAACATATCCAAAGACGCGTTACAGTCGTCGAGAATCTACGATAAACACGCTGAAACAATCAATAACACAACCTTCAGGCTACAACCGTGAAGGCTGCTTCAAGGCAAAGCACTAAAGTACAGCTCCCGACTCAGTTCGGCCGCTCTCAAGCTAATCTCTGAACTCAACACACTACAGATACGCTTAAGATACTCTCTTACGATACACTGCTACTCCGCGTAGACGCAGGTTTTATACAGTTTTTGACATGCCTTCAAGAACATTCTGGGGAAAACTGGTAGGAATTCATTCTAGAATGTTCTCGCTCCGCCTGTGGCATATCGCCAATTTTGTCACTAAATAAGCGATTTTGCGCTAAATCTGGCAATCCTGCCTTTCCTTGCCACTTTCTGGCAGCCCTAAACCCGCTTTGCGGGAAAGCTATCTTACCCTGGGCATTTGGCAACAATACAGAACTAATAGACCGTTCACTGCCCTTTCCCAGATAGTGAAAAGCTCTTTCTTTTAACTTAAAACTTTCGCAAATAATGTATTAAGCAAAGGCATTCAAATTTGTTATTTATGAGAATGAAAAAACTTATAAAAATGATTTTATCAGTCATATCAATTATATATTGTATGTTTGTTTTTAGTTTCACAGAATATTCCTTGGACATTAAAATTACATTTTTTTCTGTTATACATTACGAACAATAATTATTAATTTATTAAAATACCTTAATTTAAAGTGTTAGTTCTAACTACAAATAAATAAGGTTTCAAAGTTCCTATCCGGGGCATTTAAATGATATTCTAATAAAAATAATAGCATTTATAGGTTCAAACAAACATGTTCCAGCATTTTCTTTTTTGTTAAATTTAAACCCGTGTCCTGCATATTTAAATTTTTCAGCTTATAAAATCTTAAAATTCATAAAAGTAATTTAGTTTCGTATTTTGGGGGTCTGTGTACGGAAAACGTGTGTAGTATTATGTACTAAAACTAAAATAAGTTTAAGTAAAAGAGATATTTTCAGAGAAGTAAACAATATGAAAGCTAAGATTTAGTTAAAGTCAGGTCAAATGCTAGCTGACGCTGTTCTTTTGCATAATAAGTGCTTTAATTTTCATGTAATTTTTTAACCTTTGACAAAATTAATACATCTTACAAAGAGCAGCATTTCAGCTTCTAAAATACCAGTAAGAATATCGCCGTAGTACAGAAAAGAACATGAATTTGAAAAAATAACAGAGAATGTGGTAAAAGAAATAAGTTTTAATTTATTTTATGAAAAAAAATAAGCTTATGCAAAAAGTTAATCGTTTTAATGATTAATTCTACTTTCAAACTCAAACCCTGTAATAAATATTTAAAAAAAAATTATACAGATGTTTTAAAAATAGAAAGAACTGTAAAAGTATTTTTCATAAATATGCCTAGCTGGATTCAGCATTAGTGGAGCACTTATGTAACATGGAAACTATTAAAACACAACATCAAGAATATATTTATCCCCATCGCTGTCTCTCTCCCTCAGTATATATAGACGGTATTTATTTATATATTTCTTTCCTTCGCGTTATTTTCTCCACGAGTTTTCAGCACATGGTTTGGAAGCTTCTTATTTTTAGTAATACTGTAAAAATGCCTGCACATATATCAAAGGATATTATGTAAGTAAAAAGAATGTTATTGATATTGAATAACGCCAAGTTCTTTCAAATACAAGACTTCTATTCATCTGCGTTTTTCAGTGTGCTATGTTTTCATTTAAGCCTTCCCCTCTGAAATGGTGTAGACTGCGTAATATTCCCCTCTCGATTTTGAAAGGTTAAAACGAAAAAATAAGAACCGAAAATACGAGAATGTATGATCAATAATTATGTACAAAAACAAAATAAAAAAATTAGCATATGAAACAATGACCTTCAACTTTTGACACGAAATCTGCATGCATTTGAATTATATAAGAAAAAAGAAAGAAAAGAAAAAGGGGTGATATGAAAGAAAATATATTAAAAGCAAAATTAATAACATATAATTGCATTCGGCAAGAGTTATTCTAGAAGAGGTTATAATACATTTACGGGAATTTACTGAAGCTTTTAACATCTCCAGGCTCGAAGTTTGAAAATAAAACGGAAGCAGTTTATCCAGTAAAGTAAGAAAAAAAAAAAATAAATTGAGGTAGCAGGAAACCAGCTCACTAGCTAGCATTCAGCAACCAGCTCACTAGTGACTAATCACTAGCTAGCATTTAACCTGACTTTAACTAAACTCAATATGCATACAGACATGTAAACGCATGAAAGAAATGGGCTCAGAAATACCTTTAGAAACGAAAAACCAAACTGCCAGGCTGACAAATTCTTCAGTTTTGCCAAGAAAATGTTTAGATCAAGTACAATGCTCCTTAAACACATTACATTTAATATGAATGAGGAAAGAAAGCAAACATAATTATACTCAGTGTTTATAAACAGCGAACAGGTGGATGTGGTTTAAGGCTTCGCATGTATTAATCTAGTGATGCTGTTTAATTTTGTGCTTATAGTCTTTCTTCATGAACGAAGTCTTCGGTTGCAGAGTCTAGACATACGCTTTGTAATTTCTTCCTATATCACAAAATGAATTTTTGACATTGAGAAAAGTATGAAATTTGTAAGAAAAGTACTTTATTTTGTGTAATCATGAACCATAATAGCATAAAATCACGCCATTCCTTTATTAATTTTCATTCATGCAGATAAACGCATTGTTTTCATACGCGAAAAAGGAGTAGCCTTCATAAATTGCAACTATCTTTTAAAGTTTCAATTTCTATTTCGTTATAAATCTATCGAATAAATTAAGTAGATTTTTTTTCCTTTGAAAACATACAGACTCCCCGTGCACCACATATGTACAAAACGGGGCTTACAGAAGTTAAGTTAACTAAAACATTAAAAGTTACATGCAATAAATAAAACGAACAAAACCAGAGAACAACATTCTGGACTTCACGAAAACAGATAAGTTCATTGGCCAAGTCACTCCGAACATTTTCAAATGGTTCTGTAAGCATAATCTAGCGCCATCAAATGTAGGGCATGAGAAAATCAAATTTTCCACATCCTGCGGCACTCTTTTTAAACATTCACATAAATTGTTTGATCTTAGATTAAAACGAAACAAAACAAAACAGGTAACTTGCAAATTTACCGTGACCAGATAAAAAATGAGACACTTTAAAATTTATAGAGAGGAAAGACTCGGAATGCAGTCTATGGTAAGAGAGAAATATTGACATAGATTGCTATGTTTTAAAGTATTTCAGTTTTTTTATGGTCATGGTAAATTTGCAAACTACCTTTCAATCTAAAACCAAGTAATTTTCGAGTTATTGTGCGATTGTTTGAAAAACGTACCTCATGCGTACATTTAATTGTTTCTGTCCTACTTTCGATAGCCTTAGATTATGCCTGGAGAATGATTTTAAAAAGCTGGGTGGGACTTGACCAATGAATTTATTTGTTTCTGTGAAGTCTAGACTGATTTTTTTTTGTTTGTTAAAGCTTACTTTTTAAGCTCAGTATTGTACATTTGAGGAAAAGAGCGAAGTTGTTGCGTGTTCAAATGTATTTATTTATTTAAACAAATATATACCTATATCTATCTCTCGCTTCCTTTCTCTCTCTGCATATATATAGTATATACAGAGAGAAAGAGAGAGAATCTGTGTGTAATTATATACATCTATATCTAACTATATAATTATTAAATTAAATTATTAACAAATATTATCCTTTTGAAAAAAGAAGCGTATAAACAATTGTAATTATAAAACTTACTAAAGATGAAATCCTTGTAAAATGAAGAACGTAAACTACTGTAATTATAAAACTTAATATACGTGTCGTTTAATCCAGTAGATTGGTGTTGGTGTATTTAATTATGGCAAAGCACACTAGGGCTATCTGCCTAAGGGGAGGGATGCCTCCGTGGAGGACTTTCTAAGGAAAACTGGCTCGTATACACGTTACACATGGGGAAAACCACGAAAACACCCATGCAGCCAGCCCGTTTAATCCAGTAGAAAAAATATTTATAAAATAATAACAAAAAAAAAGCAAACTTAATTATTGCTGATTCCAGGGAAAAAGGTATGACTTTAAAAGGAGAACTATAAAGTTAAAAAAAAAAAAACCGAAATATTGTAAATATATAGTTTTTAATTTTCAGTTTTATAGAACAGTAATTGATTTTTTAAAATATTTGCGTATAAGTGTTTAGACCGACAATCGGTTTTATCAATATTTTGCTCGGCCTTCGGGTTTTCATATTTTTCTTGAAATCGGATAGTATCGGGGAGTTTCTCTCGAATATTTCGACAAAAAAAATTAATTAATATGAATTTACTTAAACTGAAATATTTCTTTGCATTATACTAAATTGAATTTCATTTAAATATATGAAAAGGACGAAATACGATTAGATCTCAATAATTGTTTGTGAATTTATCAAGAAAGAATGATTCCCCTTGAAAGTTCAACAATTTTTCATGGAATCAGCAATAATTCAATTTGTTTATTATTATTTTTAATGTCTTTTCTACAGGATTAAATCACACTTATTACTAAGTTTTATAATTACAGTATTTTAAACTCTTCATTTTACGAAGGTTTCATCTTTGCTAGATTTTATAATTACTAAAGTTTTTACTCTTCGTTTCCCAAGGGCAAAATCTCCATTAATAATTCAATTTAGTATTGATAATCTTAGCTGCGTTAGTGCTAGATTTAAGCTTTGAAAATCCATTTTTACCCTTTTTCGCTTTATTAGTTAATTACCTATTTGTCTATCTATATATATAACGCTGTACATATTAGTTATCGATTGTGTGTGTGTGTGTGTGTGTGATTATGGCAAAGCCTCGAGGGCTATCTGCCTAAGAGGAGGGATGCCTTCGAGGATGACTTCCTAAGGGAAACTGGCTCGTATACACGTTACACATGGGGAAAACCACGAAAACGCCCATGCAGCCAGCCCGTTCGCGGGATTCGAACCTCGAACCGAACTATTAGTTATCGATTGAATTTTATGCATAGTTAGTGTGAAGTACAGCATTGTAGTTCATATTTTCACTTCAAGAAATGTTTGACACTACGTTAAATTATGTGATATTAAGGTATCTGGTATGCACCTCCTTAGCTTAGAAACCTATATAATTAAGAAACATACATCATCGATAACTAATTACGATTTTGAATATTTAATACTTCTACTGCAAACATCATTGAAATAAAATGCTTTATTTTAGGATATCCGCTTGTTCATTACCTCAAAAATAATGCTTTCTTTATGGAACATTAAAATATTTCAAAGTTAGCATCACGTGTTAATACGTAACGTTTCAAAACACAAGCATTATCAAATTTTCATTCAACGTTTTTCTTGGCAAATATAATGTGTTGGAAATGATTTAGTTTTATTAGTCTATCTATACATGATAAATAACAAAAGTATAAAAATCTATGTCACTTATATGAAAGAACTAGAAAAGGGTAGCTTGATTTTCTTTCCTGCAAAACTTAGTTTTTGGATAAAAAAATAAACTGATTTAATTTCCAATTACTCAGGCATATGAATTAAATATATAATAAGCTTATAATTTCTAAATACATTTCTAAGGTACAAAAGAATGAAGAAATAAACAACTACAAACTATTATATTGCAATAATTTACTTTTTTAAATCTTGTATGATCAATTAAAAAATTTATTTCTTAATTTTTCTTGTAAAAAATTTGATTTAGGATATCAAAAATGCTTTATTCTCATATAAATATGAGATATAAATGTGTATTACCTTTTAAAATGATTATAGGTGACTCAGTTTATCTATCTATTTATTAGTTATTGTTATTCAAAACTAAATTAGGCTTCGCTTATACTCACGAGATTGAAATATAAAAGCATGTTAATTTTAAGCATAAATTACCATTTAATACTCACAAAACCATTCTCAAAAGATTAAAAAAAAACTGACTAAAAATACTTTGTCTCCAAAGATATCACATTAAGAAAATTTAGATGTGTTTTGAAACGGCTGTTTGTGTATATCTCTTAGAGAAGCTACACTGATATCTGCCATAGTTATCTTTCTTAAAAGCTATTTATCCGGAATAATTCAATACAGTTTGTGAATTTATATAAAACTTCATTATAAATTACCCATACGTACTTGATTCTTCTTCGAGCTAAAAAATGAGGAAATAATGTGTATTACGAAAGAAACTTTGAATGAAAATACCTCCACACATTTAACAGTTTTATCCAATGTCATTAAAAATTCATTAACAAAATTTCAAAAAACATTAAAATATATTATCATATGTACAGTTAACTTATTGCCTTGTCATCGCAGGTACGAAAATGTTAGCACACGACTTATAATACTTATTTATATGTGCTTGATGTTAGATCAACATTTTGTCAAAGAACCGAGCATAACTTATGATTGTTTCTTTCATACAATAATTCATCTTGTTGAAGTAAACAGCAATATTTTTTTATTTACTATTTATTACGTGATTTTAATTACGAAGTTAAACTGTAAGTCATGTCTTTAACGCTTTATTTTAAACAAATCGCAAAAGAAAAAGAGACGAAGAAGGACGTTTCCAAGATTAATGGGAAAATTATGTATTTTGTGGTGTTCTGAACAGTATAATTTCACCTTTTATTTGTAATAAGGATATATCAGATTCAAAAGAATACAATATGCGTCGTCATTGTGAAACGAATCATAATGAAAAAATTGTAATATTGGAAGGTAAATTGAAAGAAGAAAAGTTCCAGTTTCTGAAAACTTGTTTACAGTGATTACAAATTTTTTCCACTGCAGCAAATAAATCCAACAAAGCAACAGTTCAAGCAAGTTTTGCCCTCACCGCACATAACAGCAAAATGATCGAAACCATTTACTTATGGCAAATTCCTAAAAGATTATTTGATTAAATCTGCTGAACTTCTTTGCTCTGACAAACAACAATTATTTAAAATTACTAGTTTGTCAGCCAACACAGTAGCGAAACGTATTAGCAAATTCGCTACTGATTTACGATGTCAGTTAAAAGAAAAAAAAATAAAGGCTGATACTTTCTCAATAACAGTTGATCAGACTACTGATATCACAGATTTACAGTAAAACTTGCCGTTTTCATACTAGGTGTTATGGATGAATTTGAAGTAATTGAAGAATTTCTGCATCCCTACGAAAGAAAAAAACTCGTGCGCATAAGTTTTTCCTGATATAAAAATTGTATTAGATAAATATAAATTAATTTGACATTAAACGGTTCAATTTTTTAGTGGTGGTGCAACTGCTGGTAATTGAATTATGTTGTTCTTATCTTCCCGTTAAGGTTTTTATGCCGTTAGTAAATCTGTATGCAATTCTTTTAGAATTATCAACAATTTTAAAGTTGTTTAAGTGCCTTTTTTTTTTATGGCGGACATTGATTGTTTACATTTGAAACAGCAGACTAGTGGATTTGTTGCCAATCTAGAGAAACTTAGCTTCGCAACAACAAAGGTAACGTCTTCATTTATTATTGCCAATTAAATCATGCTTAATCCTTTCTGGAATTTTTTCGAGGAAATAAGTGTTTAAGATTTACTTCATAATTTTAAATACAGACATTTTGAGTTTTTTTGTATTTTCTCCTTGTTGCGAAGAGAGGAGATCGGAATGAATTGAATGAGAAATACTGAATTGTCTGTGAAAAACTGTTTCTTTTTTGTTGTTGTTGCTCTTTGCTTAATTTCTTTTATACATCGCTTTAGATTTATTATAGTATTTGAATAGAACATGTGGCAACGATTATATAATTCTTAAGAAGATATAAATTTTGTGCATTCTGAGTTTAAAAAAATGAATGAAATGTAACGCTGTTAAGTGAACCTATGGCCAAAGTATCGCTATGGTAAACAAATACAGTGAATTTTAAAGAGTGCATTTATTCTATTGTGGTTTATGCGCTATCGACGAAGTAGATTTAAGTCAATCCAATAAGTTTAAATAAAATGCAAGAAAAAATGCGTATAATTTAATATTCCGTACAAGAAAGTCATGTGGTGCACACATCAGACTTTTTTTTAATAAATAAAAGAGAAATTTCATGACTCAAAAAATCAAATCATGGAATAATGACATAATGATATATATTTAAGTTTCTTACTGACCTAACCAGCCATTTAATTATTTTCAATCAAGAGCTGCAAGAAAAGAAGAAAAAACTAATCGTTGACGTATATGCTTGTTTGTATCCCTTGTGTTAGTTTCAAATAAAATTAGTTAGCTCACTTACAGTCTATTACAAGTATTCTACTGGTGAATTTTCCCCACTAGAATTTCTAAACTCTAAAATAAGCAGACACAGAAAATAGGATAACTTTAAATTTATTCTAACTCACCACTTGCGAGGGTTAAATTAAAATTATATAATATAATTTGCCAGTCACACGGACGAAGTTTAAACACAAGTTTCCTTCAGATTGTTATAAAGTCAAACAATTTAATCTACTCCTCAGAAAGGCTACGAGTTTTGCCTAAAATCAAGACAGAGATTCAAATTTCTTACTCTATCTTTGAGCTGTAATATTTAGTTTGAGACTAATGTTGGAGTCGCTAAGAGAGACTAAAATTTTCTACGTCAATGCAGTGATGGCTGCCGAGGCGAACTCTCACACACTGCCTATGTGCAAATTCTTCTAACTTTGTAGTGGAACTGCTTGCCGCTCAAATCTACATAAATTCTGGAATGAGGGGACCTCGTGCCGAAACGAGGAAAACTGGAAAAATGTAAATTAAATAATATTCTGTTAGCAAACTTTAACATATATGTCCCAGTGTTAAAATTTTTAAACTGCATACACAGCTGGAATCGAAACGTTTCGTATATTTCTTACATTTTAAATCTTATTATTTAAAATGAAAAATCTCAAGAAAATGAAGAAAAGGCATTTTTAGAAGAAAAATTTGGAAAACTATTTGAAGATTTTTAATAATTTGGAGTTGGATTTTGCATTATTTCAATTATCATTAAAAACAAACATGAATAACTCTCTACAACTTCTGCAAATGGAGCTAATTGACTTAAAGTTTAATGTAAGTTTTATTTAAATATTGTAAGATACAAATCTGATTAACTTCTGTTCGGACTTGTTAAAAGATAAATACCCTTATTTAAGAATTTTTGCAAGGATAAAAATACTTCGCTTTGTTTGGGAGCACATTTATATGTGAGCAAATATTTTTGCAATTGAAAATTAATAGTAAGTCTAAGGGAAAAAAAAACAATTGACCGATGAGTATCTACAATCTATGACGCAGATAGTTTCCAGCAATATTTTCCATGTCTATAAACTCTATCAGTCATCTACAAACAGGCTATAAACGCCACCAAGTATCAAGTTGCAGTAACAAATAAAAAAGGTTTATAATTATTTACATACCAACAATACTTATTTATTTTGTATGTGTCGAAGAAAAATGTAATAATTAAATTAAAGATAACAGATCGTTATTATATTTTCTCAAATTTTGTCCTCTCGGAAAGTTTTCATACTTGGTTTATTTTTAGTTAAAGTAAGTTATTTAGAGATTAATTTAACATATTATTTAGAATAAATTTCGATCAGAATATGTAATATTAAATGTTTAAATTTAGTATTTAGTTGGCTAGTAAGTTTGAATTGCAAAGCTACATGAACAAAACATTCTTGCAAGTACCAACCTTTAGATTTCAGGTATAAATAATTATAAATTTGAATTTTTCCTTTCCGTTTTTATTATTATTACGGTTATTCGTGCATGGTTTAATAAATTTTTATTATATGAAATTTAAAATTTAGTTTATTATATGAAATTTAAAATTTAATTTTTATTATATGAAATTTAAATTTATTAAAATTTTTTACTAAAATATTTAATTTGTTTTTAAAATTACTTCTGGCCCCTCTACTGCTTTCAGATCTTGCATTCAGCACGAATGCATTTTAACTCAAGCATATTATACTAGCTAAAAAACCAGAAGATACTTGGAGCAGAGCCTTCTAATATTTTTCTTTCAGATATTTATGCAGTAATGTAACTTGTGTAGGTTTCGTTATTCTGCATTTTTAATAATCAGCTGAATATCTGATCATTGTTACTTCTTTTTGTGAATCATAATAATTGCTGAATTTATATATTATCAATGCGCCACTGCAACCGTATCAGTGTTATTATAATTTTAGTGCGTCATGTAATTGTTGTTGCAATGCTGCATTCACGACGATATATTAAAGCAGTGCATATTTACATCGTTGTAACAAGAAGCTTGTACTTTTTGTATCTAAAATCAACTTCTAATACATTAGCAAATAATATTATTTTGAAATTAGCATTCTGAGAATGCTTCTAATTTTCAAAATAATATTATTTAAGTATTTACTTTAGTATCTGGCACCCAGAAAGAGTAATTCCATAGTGCATCCTGTTAGAATGAATATCTGTATTACTTCATTAAAGTTTTACCCCCACCAGAGGTTAAGACAGCAGAATATTAGGTGTTAACCCCCAGCAAACAGGCAATTTCCACGAAGGCATTCCTATTCTTTGGCAGAAAGTCATCCTGAATTTTGCCACATTATTAAATTTGAATTACTTCTTTATTTTCAAATGCTGCAGAATAGCTTTCTCCCGCTTTAAGAAACAGAGCACTCTTGTAAAATAATTTAAATAACAATTATCAATAATTTGTATAGATATGTATGGTAAGTTTCCAGATCGTCAAGGAATGTTTATAAATGATACCAAACGTGTCTTGAAGCCTAAAATAACAGTGAAAGAAATAATTATACGATAAATATATATATATATCTTACACCCAACTTAAGTATAAATCGTTTCACTTTCTAAACCAGAAAAGACAAAGAGTACTAATAAGCTGTACAAAAGCTAAGAGTGACAATGATACATTGAAGACTATATTGTTAGAGATATCAGGTTTTCAGTGTAAGAAAGAGAGAAGAAGGATTACCTATTAATATCATATAATTTTTGTCTTCATAAGATCTTTATCCCCCCATAATTTCAGTACTCGCGAAAATCGAAATTTCAAAACTTAAATCCATCTTTTTACCGTACGTTTTGGATTATTTAACTGGTTAAAATTGTTAGATACTTTCAGAATAACCTCGATTATTGTTCAGAAGTTTAATAGAATCCTATTAGAAATATTTGAATACAGAGATATGGATAAGCAGAATATGTGAATAGATAAATGGATCTATAAATATATTTACAAATAGAACGAAAGATAAGCTGTTCTATGTTTTCGGTTTTTAATTATTTCTGAAAGATGGAAATCTTTCTGGAATGGTAAACATTACATAATTAGAAGGAGAGGAATTTTTTTTGCACCTAGAAACGGGTTATTAAAACTCATCAACAAGTATAAACATATCGTAATTTATCGTAATAGCAAAATGAAAGTATTTAACGAATCAATTTGAATTCAATAAGGAATGCTTTTCAGAAATAATATTTTATGCATGTGCATTTCATGCCTATATAGAGAAGAATTTTCATAACAATACACGCGCACAATAGTATAGTACTTTGTAATGTATAAAGAAATTTCTAAAATTAACCATTTAATAGGACTTAAATATTCTAATTTCTAATTGTTATGGTTACCTATACGCTGAAATATTTATCCTTCGACTTATTTTTTCGACTATTATCTTTGAGAAAAACTAAAATATATATCTCTCAAAATGTATGATAAAACAAGTCCACACATTTGCAATGATGGTTAACAGAGACCATAATGTGAAGTGGGCCATTGACAAACTAATGAGCTTAAACGGTATATCAACTTAAGAATTGGAGTTACTGTACAAGATTCTATTAGTGCAAAATTTCCTGAATTGCATGGGAGAACTTACAGTAAAGAAAGCAATGCACTAGTGAGTATTGTACAGTAGCTACGATGGTTCCTTAGTTAAAAATATCATATTATTATAAAATAAGTGCTATAAAATGACTGCGAGCAGCTTCCTACTCTCTTATTCACGGAGAGAAATGTCTTTCGATACCACTCCCTTCAGCAAAGAACATGATTAATAGCAAAACTAAGAATTCTGCACCAATTTGTAGAATTTTAGAGTAGCATTCGTTTTTATCTTTTTCTCCTTTTATAAGTTACAATAGATTGAGAAATTCCAACATTGAGGAAAATGAGTACATAAATCCTTGAATTTCTCTTAAATGAAACTAGAATTAGCACGAACCATAATATCATTTATACTTCTCTTAAATCATATAATATGGCAAATATAATTTTGCTGAATATATTGTCACTATCAATCATCAAACTGCAATTTACTGAAAGTCTAATCTTTGTTTCTTTGAGATAATTTTTTTAAGTTTACCCTAACGTCTAAACCTCATAAATATTATCTTGTGTATTTATACTTCCTGATGTAAAATTTCCATATTCAAAATGTCTCAAAATCAGATCATTTTGCCCTAAGGAACCCAAAAACGTCCGAAAATTTACATGAGAAAATATGAAAATTTTTATTAAAATAATAACTTATGTGTTTTAATAACAATAGGTTACATGATTACGTTTATTAGACATTTACACGAAAGCTAATTTTAAGTTTCTGCTTTTAAAAAGCAAGGTTAAAATTACTTAAATAAACTAACTACTGAAATCTCCAATAAAATGAAATAAAACAAAACTCTGTTATTTGAAAACCCAAGCTGAGATTCCGCAATAACTCTTCCGATTGGATTTGAGTGTTTTGCGATGAAAAGCCGACTTTCCGAAGAATGAAGGTGCCAGCATGTCGAGAGAATGAAGGAATGAGCGACTATTATGTGCAAGAGTGGTCCCCGCAGCGAACAGAAGGACTGATTTCCAGCTGTTGGAATCTTCAACCCAGTTCATTAAAGACCAACTTTCCAGCTACTGACATGCGGTAATTGGATTGGGGCTTCAACGTGCATCCTTTCTAAACACTAAATTGCTTTCAAGTGTCGCAAACTCCAGGAGGTGTATGAAAAGGAAGTGGTCCACACTCATTAGGTTTCTGGCGGTCTAACCGTAGCGTCTTTGTGCTTTATTATCGAGATAAGTCAAATTTATATGCAACGTTGTCAGAGGACTCTTCAGATCTATTAAAATGGTTAATTACATTTTTATCTCTTCTCGCAACCTATTCTGAAATTACAAAATATTAGTTGAATTAATACGTATGTTTCACTATGGGTTTCTAAATAGACTCAATTTATTTTTTCGAATGCATTTTCTTTTTAAAGATATAATAGACGTTACTGTGTTTTTATTTAAATATATATACACATTCGTAAATTTATTTGATGTGTCAAAGAATTTTTTAAAAAATTTATTTAAGTGTAACAGAATCCGAAATTTATCTGCACATGTCCCCCCCCCCACACACACATATGGAAAAATACTTGACCCTCCTACAGAGAAGTTTTCATACTAAATGCAAACAAACAATTTGTCTGAAGTTTAAAATAAGAAATTATTTCTATAATTTAATTTTAAGAAATTTAATTCATTTTTAAAATTTATTAGGCTTTTATTGGTGAACTCTGTGGTACCTTATTTGCATATTACCCATGCAAAAATTACATGATTAAAAAAATTAATACTGTGTTTCGCTTGACTTAAATACATGTTTTGTTTTAACGTATTTTAAGTTGCTTGCAATCTTTTTATTTCTGTACCCATCAGCTACTCTTTTATGTTATTTTAATGTTCCTGTTTTAATGCGTTTATAACTCGCCGGTGTCCTCCTTGGGCGGCAAAAGTCAATCTTGTTACGTTAAAATATAATTTATTGATTAATCTGCAATTCTTAAGGATGTATTTTGGATTTAAATATTAAAAGGTAAGCTCGTATTTCGAACTCCTACCATTAAAAATGAAGGTTGTATTGCTTGTCAATAACGGATTTGCAACTATTCAATCAAATCCGTTATTGGACCTTTACGGCTCAATTAATTACATTGTATTCTTTGATGTTTGAAATTTTTATTCAGAAAGGGAAAGTGAAATCAAATAAATAAATTACTGTCTAGTATAAATACTTTTACGTTCCATAATAAAATGATTAATGATAACTCATTTAGTCTTAATAATTCTAAAAATGCACTTTTCGCCAGAATACGCATTCACATTTAAAAAATGGCATACTATTCATAAATTGAGTCTTGGATGATAGTAGATGCATTCTCTCATGATCAAGTCTCTTATTATTTCATTCTAGGTGCACATAATTGGTCTAGAGTTTTTATTTCACAAGGAGTATGTAATCAACTCTGTAAAACAGTCTGCTAACAAAAGACACTATTGACTACTCGGGATAAAATTTTTCTATTAAAGCCGCTCGAAGTTTTTTTTATCCGATTTACATTTTTCTTGAGTAAAATAAAACCGAAGAACCTTTTCATAGGTTGCTTTTGTAAGGTGATAAATATTTCATTAGGAAAATATGCTTCAAATGTAGCAAGTTGATTTAAATTTATTCTCCTAAATTTCGCTTTTATTGAAGCATCGGTAATCATGGAGAAATAAATAAAAGTAAATGTACTGCATGCCTTATTAAAAGAACCCTACAGCAAACGTAGTAAATACTTACGCCATCCGACTTTCTCATTTCCATAATACCTGTCGACCTTCAGCTGCTTTCATTTGCCCCGGGCTTGGAGGAAACCCGTTATTTGGGTGTCTTTGATCTTCCTAATCAGCGGTCCAGTCTTGTCACTGTTGCCAATTACTTGTTTGGACATATTACAGAAGGGGGGAGAGAAACGTCGAACCACTGCGACAATGACGCTTTTCGATCTTTTTCGATCATTTTCCTCCATGAAGATCCCTCCTAGAGCAATTTCTTTGGAATTCCTACTTGGTTGTCAAATTATAAGAGACGCGAGAAGACTATGTATGACTTGAATAGAGAAAGCTATCATAAGTGTCTCCCTTCACACCTTCTGTGCTGTATTTTAGATAAGTACTGTCCATATGCTTTTAAGACGTATACCATTGGGTAAAATGAGAATTCAAACAAACAGTACTTAACCACATAATGAAACTTGACTATATATGCAATTAAATTTTACTGGCATTAAAGATACCATATTAGTCAAAGGCAGTATTTCCGCTTATTAAGTTTATAATATGCTATAAGAAAGTAAAGCTGAAATTTAAAACATACGTAAAATATGTAAATTATTATAGGAGAGGCAAAAGTACTAGTTTCGCTCATGCTATTGAAAGCACATATTTTCTTAGCTGTGAGCTTCATACTTGAACAATTTTGCTGAACAGTTTTTCAGAAATTTTATATTCATTAAAACTGTGTTATAAATTAAAACGCAAAACACAAACACACAAAACATACATTATTTTCCTTTTCATTTAATTGCTCTACGTTTAACTAGACCTACTTAGTTCTACAATTTCAACGTATGCTCTTGATTCAGCAAAGATTTAATGAATATCTCGAGTTTGCTTAAAACTTCAGAACTTTAATATACTAATAGGATTATTATGAAACGTAAACGTATAATTATATGGTACTGTACCGATATCTACTTGCTTATGTTATTAACAATTATTATTTAATTTTAAATTTGCTATTAAAATTAAGTGTGATAACATATTTTGAGGTTTTAAACCTAACAGAGAAAGAAAGAATTGGTAAAAGTGCCAGAAAAATAGGAATGAAAAGAACTCGTAAGAACAAGATATAAAATAAGAATTAAAATTAAGTAATTTTCCGTAAAATTTACGTTTAAATGTAGAATTGGTAACTAAGTTAACTATAAACCGTCTCCTTATTATAAAAATGGCAAAACACATAATTCATTTAAAGTTTCAACATTTAGCTTATTTCAGTCCTATTCCAGAAAAAGCATTATTTACTTTACTGTTTTACTCAAATATCTAGCTTGGTGATCCTTCTGTTTTGAGAAATGAGAGACAACCAACAAAATGCGAATGAGATCATAGTGCACTTGAAATTGTTTACTAGTTTGTAAGTTCAGCGTTTGGAAGTAAGCTAGCAAATCATAAACAATGATTGCCCCAAAGTAGTTTAGAGATAAAATTGTTTTTAAGCATTATAGCAGAATAAAGGAGCAAAGTAAAGATATGTATTTTTATTTCCATTCTCATATATCCTCCCCCTTTCTTTTAAAGAAGCTTTCTTTTGAAGAAGCAATATTTGATATATCATTTGAAGGTGTATAACCTTCAAATGATATATCAAATATAGCTAATACAAATTTCAAATATTTTCATTTGTTTAAGATTTTAAATTTAATATATGCTTACAATATATCTAAACATGTTAAATGAGCCAGAACTTTAGAAATGGAGCTGATACATTAACTAAGAAAGGAATTTTGATAATGCAACTTGTAGAGACATTAGGTATTATTTGGAAGCAGGAGAATTGAAAAATTAGCAATCGCCTTCGCCGGGAATCGAACCACAGACCTCTGAAATACCGGCCCAACGTACAGGCCACCATACTACGAAGGCATGCGAAGAAGGTGGGAGAAATACTTTATATACTCCCCCTTTTAAAGGGCGACTGGAGTTTTTAGGGGCTCCAATCGCCAAATTCTGGGTGGGGAGAATCAACATCTACCACTCTTTTAGCTCGAGCGCCACTGTAGAGACATTAGGTATTTTTTGGGAGCAGGAGAGGTGAAAAATTAACAAAGCCTTCGCCGAAATTCGAACCACGGACCTCTGAAATACCGGCCCAGTGTGCAAACCACTACACCACAAAGGCTCGCCAAGAAGGTGGGAGAAGTACCTTATAAACTCATTAATCGACCGCTTGCTTTTCATACGACTAGCAATGACTAGGATGACTTCCTAACCATGTAGTGCCATTAACTTAGTTTGGCGGAACAGGTTAAGTAAAGTGACTATACAGCTCTATTTAAACTTCTGACAGGACATGACTGCTTGCGAGACCACCTCTATAGAATTGGAGTGGTAGGTTCCCCAAACTGTGTTTTGTGTGACTTTAATGACCATGATTTTTGAACATTTAAATAATTGTATTGCACATTCACAGTATGAAGGCCTTGTTAAAAAGTACCGGAGAGCCCGTGAAGTTATGGCTTAAACACTAATGTTTGGCATTTGTAAAATAAATAAATAACTTTAGAAGTAGTTGTTTAATCAGTACTGCAGGGACCATGATTAGATATATGAGTTTAATGGTATAGAAATTTCTAAACGTGTATTCAGGAAGTAAAATGTAAGCTTGGAATAATTGCTTTCCTTTTTGATTAATTTTTAACTTATGCTATGTACGTTATAAAAATAAGAATAATGACATTATGTCAGGAATAAGAGCATGTTCTCTCAGTCCAGTTATTATTGTGTTAAAACGAACGATGAAACGCATTTTAAGTGGGGGGGGGGGGACTTAGATGCCTGATGTATAATACGGTACATACAACAATTTCCCTTTTTCCCTTAATAGAATACCTGCAATACGCTAAATTCAATTTCAAAATTAACTGTGCATCGTGAATAGTCAAATTAAGAATGTATCGGACATTCGTGATATTAATTTTGAATCTTTTATATTTTCTAAAGATATGAATCATCTAATGAAACAAAGACTGTATAAGTCTTTTCGCACAAATGTAAGAAAACGTTTTAAAAAGTTCGACTTTATCAATAATTTGAGTATTGATAAACATGAGCCTGAAAAATTAATTTAATCACTTTATATAATAATTATCATGAAGTAAAATTAAATTAAACTTTTAAAAACACGGAAAATTAAATTATAAAAATGTTTTCTATCCATCCTCCAAAACGGTGAATACTAATTTACAAATGCTACATGTATGATTAAAAATTTTCGATTTATTTTTATTCTGGAATAAATACGAATTTACTTTCAATAAGAATTCAGGAAAAGGAACTACATGAAAACAGAGTCGCATCCCCTAATGTGTATGTACTTTTGAAATGTTGGTGTTGGTGTATTTAATTATGGCAAAGCACACTAGGGCTATCTGCCTAAGGGGAGGGATGCCTTCGTGGAGGACTTTCTAAGGGAAACTGGCTCGTTTCTAAGGGAAACGGTGAATACTAATTTACAAATGCTACATGTATGAGTAAAAACTTTCGATTTATTTTTATTCTGGAATAAATACGAATTTACTTTCAATAAGAATTCAGGAAAAGGAACTACATGAAAACAGAGTCGCGTCCCCTAATGTGTATGTACTTTTGAAATGTTGGTGTTGGTGTATTTAATTATGGCAAAGCACACTAGGGCTATCTGCCTAAGGGGAGGGATGCCTTCGTGGAGGACTTTCTAAGGGAAACTGGCTCGTATACACGTTACACCTAGGGAAAACCACGAAAACGCCCATGCAGCTAGCCCGTTCGCGGGATTCGAACCTCGGACCGAACTACCAGTGTTCAGCGACTTTACCGCTCGGCAGCTGGCGGGCACTTTTGAAAATGAAATATTCATAATGAAGATTTGTTTTTTGTTCCGTTCATTCCTTTTATTAAAATTTAGTACAAAATTCGAAAGAATCTTTTTAGAAGAGATAAAAGAATTTTTGCAAACAATCAGGATTACAAAATCTGGTAATGCATAATCTTTTAACTATCGCATAGTAAAAACCAATTTAATTATTTGTTTATTTGTATTAATTAATTAATTTTTGTAGTTATTTTGACTTTGAGCCCGACGATTCGGGTTATTTATAAGTTATTAAAAGATTATTAATGAAGTATATTATATAAAAGAATTATAAAAATGATTATTACCATTGTCTATTTTTATTGGTGTAATTATGTTTTAATTTTTAATACTTAGCATTTCAGGCTATAAGCTTTTGCAACCAAACTTAACAAAATAAATCATCAACAGCTTTGTTTTGGAAAATACATATCTTAATTAAAAAAAAAGCAAGAAAGAGAGAAGAAAAAGAAACTCGAAAGAAAAGGAAGACACAGCATGTGAAATGAGCTACATAAAAAAAATAATAAATAAATAAAATCTGAATGCTTTCAGATTTTACATTATTCCCAAAGGGGCGTTTTTTAACGTTTTGTGTGTTACCTTATTTATTACATATCATGTTCTTCGCACTTAAACCATAAAATTCAATTCAACAGAAATATCACAAATTAATTTTAAAATCTGCGTACCTTTAGAATTTCCGATACACAGTCTCGCGCGCTGGAGATAAAAATGTTTTCTTTTTCGTATCATGTGTTCGTATATTAATCAAAAATCCGTTAAAGTGTTACAAAATATTAAATCGATAATAAAACAAATTTCAAATAAGAATTAGGGCTTCCTGATTTCCATATTCTGTGGAAGATTACGTTATTCAAAATTTGATGGCTCTAGGTACCGTTGCTTTATCACAATGCGAGAAACATACATACATTTATGCAGATTCTACATTCTATAATTTCTTTTAATATAACATAGGGCGATAATATTTTGTGTCAACAAACTCAAAAGTGAAACCACTTAAAGTTTTCGACGCAAAATGCCAAAACGAAATTAATAGCGCTTCTGGACTAACGCCCTTTGGGCTAAAATCAATAAAATTCAATATAATTCTAAATGTAACTAATTCACCACTTTTTCCGTCTGAAGTACAATAAAACGACTAATCTGCATAGTTTTAACTTGCATATGAATCTGTAGTTTTATCTGCAAAGTTTTAACTTGCATATGAATCTGTAGTTTTAACTTGCATATGAATCTGTAGTTTTAACTTGCATATGAATCTGTAGTTTTAACTTGCATATGAATCTGTAGTTTTAACTTGCATATGAATCTGTAGTCTTATCTGCAAAGTTTTAACTTGCATATGAATCTGTAGTCTTACCTGCAAAGTTTTAGCTTGCATAGGAAAATTGAACATTTTATGCAGCATTTAATATTGTAAGTTCCATATTTCAACTGCATACTTAAATTCTTTATTCAAAAATATTTTTCTCATTTTCGGTTTCCTAATAGTAATGAAGATATCTAGAAATGTAATGCTTTCCTAACTCTATTCCAAAATTATATTTAAACGAAAAAAATAATATTTTTACAGCAAGCGTACACTCTCATAACTGCATTGTTATAATTAAATTTAGAAAACCTTTCCTTCCGCCTAAAAAAAAAAATAAATAAATAAGCGAAATAAAATAAAATAAAAAGCTAGAATAGGAGTAGGTTGAAAGAAAAAAAAAAGCCAACTTGTGGTAAAGGAATAAAGAAAAACTTCCGAAAGATGGCGTTGACATGCATTCATATCCAGTTTCGATAATTATTATACCTGCAAAACAGTCTTTGAGACCCGAGGGCTAGAATGGGCAGACCAGTACAAGTAATGGACACAAATTACATGGCTATGAGGGCCGAGGTCTATAATGATAGGCCTTTCCAACTAAAAGACAGGCGACGCAATGGTTCAGCCGTGGCACAGGAATTGAATGTGCCTCCAAGCGACAAGGGATCAGAGTCTTCCTTTTTAACTTCACCCGCGGGGAGTTTTTTTACAGAGGGGGATTTTTTCCCCTCAAGCACGCACTCGCTTTACGTGCACATTTGGGGAGTTCCTTACATTCAAGGTGAGCTCCTCGATTTTACTAAAATATCGCTTAACTCTGAATTTACTTTCTGTTAAAGTTATTAAAGGAGGGGGAATTTTTTTTTTTCGCTCAAGCGAAAGGAATTAATGACTATAGATCAAAGCAAAGAGCATAGCTTGGTATGTAGCAAGTAAAATATAAATGCTTCATGTAGAATTAAAAGAACAAACGTCATACATGATTGAGGGACTCCTTTTACCGTTTATGCATATACTCATAAATACCTTTTATCTAGAGCAGTTACATAATATCTAATTATTTACCTCTAAATAGATTTTAATTTAATAAGATTAGAAATAACTATTATGCCAAAGCACATCAAGGCTAGTTCTTTGGGGAAATGTTCTTCACGGGATATTTTCAGGGTATTAATCCCTAATATTATGACAACGCTGTGAGCCATGAAGGCCAATGTATAGACATTTTGGCATTGAAAAGCGAATATTGAACGAAATTCAGGATATCTAATCATTTTACTTTTTCAGGAAAAGTGGACTTCAGAAAACCGAAGAAGGTATCCTTACAGTTAAAAAGGACTTCTCGGTTTTCAGAAAAAATGAAACAGATGTTACAAAAGTAAAAAAATCTATGAATTCTTTCGTCAATTAGAATATTACTTATAAGAAGGAGGAGCCATTCGTTAAGCAAAATAAGACATTTATATCAGGTTATGACACATATGCCTCCAAGAACCGTGACAGATACAAATGTCTGTACCCATTATTTTGTGAGTTTGATACAAACGTTTGTCTTTTTTTCTTGTGGTCGAACAAGCTAGCTTTCCGTAATTTTACGAGAATAAATGAGTAAATGACTACAAAACAACTTTTCTCAGAAAGTATTCAGTGAAAGACCCGTTTCTAAAGTATACAGGCTTGTCGTAGAGTAAATATAACCTACCTTCCTTTGCAATGCCTATGAACGCATAACACAAATAAGTATATTATGCGTATAAATACTATATGATTTGTGTTGCTTATACTCTGTCTTGTACATACATAAGGCCTTGAGTACAGGTTTTTATATTATATTAAATCAAACAAATTGAAGAATAGCTGAAGCGAATAAAATTAGGAGATGCAGGTGGGTGATAATATTTTTTCGAGGGCAATAGGTAAAATAGCATATACAAAAATAATGAATGTTTTATAATTTTTTGTTAGTTTCTTTGAAAAAATTTGAAATGTAAAATTATATTTCTTAAAAGGTTTTATTTTTAAATTAAGCTATATATTCTCGAACTTATCTGATGATCTGAATGTGCTCAGTTATTTATAATGCGTAAAATAAAGGAGGATGAAAACGTAACAAACCATTCACCGCGATGAACTACAAAGAATGCAGAAGCTCTGAAAAAGAAAATGCATTTTCTTAGAGCTTTTGCTTTTGGAAAACAGCTGCTACGATTACTGCTGACCATAAATCAAAAAGGAAAAGGTTTTGCAGTAGCTTAGAATCCAAGAAAAATAATGGTTGCTCATGCGAACCATAAAACTATTTTTTTAATTCTTTCCCGTAGACACAATATTCCCTCAGAAGTTGTCTCACCAGGTGCAAAATATGCAGCAATATTATAATGCTGCCGAAGCAGTTTCTCTACCGAAACTTTTCTATGCATTTTTTGGAATTTATATTCGTAATAAGTTACATAAATAAAAAATACTCGTTGCAAGAGGAAATAAAAATTCCCTAAAATGCGCTATAAAATCCAAGGTATGAAATATTAAAGATAATAGTGTATTCTATAATGGCTCGTAGTATACGGTTATGGTTATGGCTAACTCTCCAGTCATAATAATAACCTATTTACTTTATCTGCTTTGCCACTGCCAGAAAGTTATTTTCCTAATTTGGGGGCTGAAGACCTTTATAATTTGAGGTTAAAGCTACTGATGACAAACAGAAAAGAAAAATTCAGCAGTCAAAAGCATTTATTATGAAATACTAATCAAAATATGTTATAAAATGTGTTGCCCGGACACCAAAAAAATGAAAAAGAAACTTCGCCACTTCAAAAACACAATTTTGAGAAATGTCTTTTAAATTTTTTATACTACTCTTAATAGAGAAAGAAACATTTTTTTCTTATTTACAAAGCTGCCTTGCAAAAATGTAAATAATAAGGTACATAAAAAACAAACAGTGCGTTTAATAAGAGAAAGAAAGATTTTTCAAAATGCAAAGAAGTAAAACACGGCGCTTTGATTAAATGAGCACGGAAGAAGTATTTTAGCATCCTCAGGCATAGGAAGCTTATTCAAAGGAGAAAGATACTGAGATTATTCAGAATCAAGTGATGTACTTAAAAGTGTAAGTTAGTTTGCAGGGGAGTTGTTGATATTTAAAAGCTATATATTACAGACGTTTATCATATTTTGCAGAGCACACAAACATTTAATCAAAAAAATCTACATTAATATTACATTATTTAATAGACATTTAGCAGACTTAAGGGGATTCATACACCTTAAAAACCATAAGATCTTCGAATATGTGACTGTTGCAAGAATTGGGATAACTTACTTATTTTAAAAGCAATCACTTTTAACATTTTACAGCTGACTACATAATATAGCTGCTTTCTGAAATAATAATTAGAAAGTTTGTGTTGCCACAAATATTTTTGTAATTTAATCCGCTTTGTGACAAAATGTTTCGTCATGGTTCCACCTTGGGCGCAAAGTTTAAAACATTCTTTTGCATAATTTAATTCCATATTTAATATATAGCTTTTATAATGTTTGGAACCTACTGTGAACCAAAAATTCTAAGAATTTCATGTTCAATTTTCTTTTATTTGAAGTTGAGTTTATAAAATGCATTTTATTAAAAAAAATCTGTAATGTTTTCGTGCATAAATTTTTTTAATATTAAAATATTCATCAGATTTTTGATTCAGTTAGAAAATAGTGTCCATATAAAGAATTCCACCAGATTTCAAGTATGTACCATTAGGCATTTTTAAAATATCATGCGCGCAAGGTGGAAACATGACGAAAAATTTTGCCCCAAAGCCGATTAAATTACAAAAATATTTGTGGCAACACAAACTTTCTGGTTACTAGTTCCCAAAACAACTATGTTATGTAATCAGCTGTAGAATGTTAGAAGTAATTGCTTTTAAAATAAATAAAATATCCCAATTCTTGCAACAGTCACATATTCGAAGATCATAAGGAGTTTAAGGTGTATGAGCCCCCTTTATAGCACGTATATTATTCACGAGATGGGGAGGAGGAAAATCATTCATTCTGGTACTTATTTTTAAGTATTATAGCAACTTATTTTAAAATGTACACACAATATACACATTTTCTTAACCAAGGAAAATAAAAACTTAAATCATTCCCTTTAGAAAAATATGAAAGACGGAAATTTATATTTTAAGGTGGAAAAAAGCTTTTTTAAAAAAGAAGAACGTAAATCTGTGTAACAGATACAGTTTAAGATCTTGATTGGGATCTGAAAGTGAAGTTTGCACGCATCATGAATTGTTAATTATTTCGGATGCTTTCATTCACAAATTAAATAAATAACAATCATATTTCCCATGTCTTTGATGGTAATTAGGCACATATTACATACTTTCAGATATAAATATTCAATTATTGTCTTTTCAGCTTTTTTACATGTTACAGATGAATCACTCTAAAAGGCTTTTGAAATTTTAAAAAAAAAAGTGATTGAATTTAACATAAATCGCTAAAAGGCTCTTGTAATATAAAAAAAGTGATTGAATTTATAAAAAAAGTTCCCCTTTATTTCTAAAAAAATGTAGAGGGAGTCAAAAAATACAAGTTCATTAGCATTTCTTCTAAAATGTACTAAACCTCATACAAATATTAATACCTATTCCCGCCAGCCCTAGGGTAGAATAATACTTAACATCCTCAAAAAGTGCAGATATTTTTGTGCACTGTACAAATAATGAAGGTAAAAGGATTGGTTCAAACTTTACATTATTAAGAATTCACATTTTTAAAGAGTTATTTAAATGTATCACCTGAACGGCATTCAATTTATAAAAAGATATATTTGATTCCACCTCAGCATAAGCATTACATTACCCAATTACAGAATCAAATTGATATTTGATTCTTATTTTTATGACCTTCAAATGTCAGTTTGCAATCACGGTAGATTCCAACAAATATTTTGATACTACCTCTGTTAAGCTGGAGGATAAAAATGGATGCAGAAAAGACAAGCCAATAATGAGTGAAAAAACTCTTTATTTAGAGAATAAAGAATTTACGTATTTTAAAATCTAGAATAGATGTACACTTTCATTTTCACAACAAGTCCTCAAAATTGACCAATCAACGTAAAGCAGACTTCACAACGGCGATGCACTGACTGTTGAACTCTTTCAAAAATATCCTGCACGTTGCGGACTTTTGCAGATACTTGCGGCGAGATTCGCGTTACCGTCAATACACGTCTCGTAGACCACGGCTTTCAGGGTCCTTCACAAGAACAAATCCAGGCTAGAAAAATCGGGGATTGTGGAGACCATGAGACGGGTTCTGCACGTCCAATTCACTGATGCGCAAACGTATTGTTCAAGTAATCTAGTACGACACGGCAAAATGAGCTGCAACCATATCATGCTAGAGCCATCACCCTAGAGTCATCACATTGCACTCCAAACAGAACATTGCTGAGTAATAGTGGCAGTAACTCCTCCAGAAAAATGCGATATTTTCGACCCTCCAGTATTTCAACCATGCAAATAATACTCACCCATACATTCACGGAAAACCGTCATTGGGCAGCATGTAGCTGCATACTTCATGGGCTGCTGTGGCTCCATACATGAGCATTGGGTTGACTGAAGATCCTTTCATGACAGAAAATGGCTTCATCCGAGAAGAGAATGCAAGATGAAAATGACGGATTCTGGTTGCATTTGTCTAGGTACCAGCAATTCCACTCGTCGATGACAATCCTCAGTCTGCAATGACCCGCTGCAACTGGTATGGATGTAAACTCTCCCTGCATAATGTGTGTCATACATGGGATAGAGATGCTACAATATCACGGGCAATGGTTCGAATGCTTCTTCTAGGAACTTCTTCCACTCAACGCAATATCTCGTCTTCTTTCGTGGCCATCCTATGCTATGCTTGCTCTTACAGAATGACCCGTATTCAAACAAGTTACTGTGCAAATTCCTTAACATTCGGTAATTAGGTGCACGTCTATTCAGATACCGTTCGGCATACGACCATGCCACAGCCCTTCCGTTACAGTGAACTTCACCATATACAATGTGCATATCCGCCATACCCGTGTTCGTAAACTGTTCCCCACTCTCCGTACGCTATCAAAACTTTAAATGGATAAAGCTGCATTCCAGCTACAGCGAACAGCACCCTTAAGCAGATAACCAGTGCCCCCACACTTTCAAAACTGTAGGTGGTAAGAACCAGGCAATTAGCCAGAAACTTTTCATTACTGAGCAATTTCATTACTGAGAATGTCATGATCTATTTTGAGCTTCTGATCTTTAAATAATTTGAGATCACAATGTATTCATAATTTTCTCCTCTGGGGGTGGCTGTCCACGAGTTTCTTGCGACAGCCCCCAAATACCTTATCTCTTTAGGACTACATTTTTAATCGTTAGGATGACATTTGCTATGGGATTTTAAGTCATTTGGATATATGCTACTTCTCCTAGAAATTTGATTCTCTAGTTTTGATTCAAACTGTACAAAATAAAAGGTGTCTGACCACTTTGATGAGGAAAAGAAGCAAAATCAATATATCTAATATTTTTATATACTTTCAGACTCTACCTGGCCACCGAATTCATATTCTGTTAGACAGAATGGTCATGTCTGACTGTTTTTATTGTCCTATCAAGGTCTAATATACTTTTTATTATTTTTAATTCGCTGAAATCTCTTTCATGGCAATGTTACAACAAGCAATGTTAAAAGTATTTTTAACACTGTTTCCAAATTCACATACGATTAAGATAAACTGTATATATGAATTATTTTTAAATGATCTCAGGTTATAGATGGTTTAATACCTGAAATTAGTGAAGAAAGCGTGTGTTCAAAAACTAGTTATATTTCTTATTCAGTTTCTGCAGCATTTATATGACAAACGGCCAACCCGTGACACAGCGGAGTTTTAATAGAGGCATTCGAAGGCATATTGAAATATTAGAAGATTTGATAAAATATATATATATATATTGTCTGTATCAGCGCCCGCCGTCGATAGATAAACACGTTAGAATAAATATAATAGTTTAATTTTTCTGCAAGATGTTAATTGCTACCCAACTGAAATCCAAATCGAAATTATTGACCTACAGCAGCATACTACACTGAAAAGCAAATGTAAGGAACTTATTTCAGTTGAAGTGATCCAAATTATAAATTTTGGAAATTTGTATCAACAAGAAATCTAATTGCATTTGAAATGATTTATTAACAGTTACTATATAATTATAATTACTTTAGTAATGAGTATGATTCTTTTAGAATGACATCGAAAAAGAAGTGGGTATTACCTATAAACAAAAATTTTGTGTTTGTCTTTCGTCATTCTAAATATATTCAGCGAAGCAAGGTGAAATACCTAAGATGAAAATTTTTTAAGTATAATATTCTATATATTGCTGTTTTCTACCTTTCTACCGATTATATACAATTACGTAATTCCAAATTCGTATAACAAAGCTAATTTATAATAATGCTCAAATAAGATGCATCCTCTTAAATAACTACAAAAGTTACACTCTAAAACTGATAATTTTAATCTATTATATATATCGGGGGAGAGGGGAGGAATCTTGCATAAATTTTCTCTCATGCCTTTACTCAAAGTATAATAATAAACGTAGATTTATTATGATAGCTGATAATCAGATAACTTTTGATTCTCGTGGAAGATTTAATAGACATAATTAATGCCGTAATAAATTCTGAAAAAATTTAACCTGTGTATTGTCTTTATTAAGACGTAGTGGAGCATAAAATACACTTAAGGGTTTAGTAAGACTTAACGCGCAAGCCGAGACAGATTTTGGTCATGACATTAACGGTGCGGGCCGGTTTTTAATCGTTTTTTTATTTCGGATTTTATTTTTCTATCCTCTTTCATATTTTTTTAATCTATTTTATCCTCTTTTAGCTGTCACCGTGTTGAGGGGATCTTTTGTTATGTTTCCACCCGAGCAGCTTGATGGCCACGCCCCTGAAATATGACGTCACACCATCATATTGCTCACAGCGGGAATCGCAGAATACAACCTGAAATTCGTGTAAGTGAAATCAAGAAAAGGGAAGGCGGAACAAAATAAAATGTACCAAATAAAAAATAAATTAAAAAAAAAAAATTCTCGAAAAGATTACCTTGCGCAGGAACTTAACAGGCGTAGAGATTTATATTACCGGATATGTGTATTTGGAAAATGAGATTTCGTACACATGTACAGAAAGAGTTATGAAGTTAGAAGAGATACTCCAGATCTGTGTATGATTTATGCGTTACTCCTGGCAACGTCTTTTCTCACTGAGCTATTCGCAAACTAGTATCAATAATAGCGGCTGTTATAGAATCTATTCTAGTTCAAATCTCCTAATGAGATCCAGGTATTAAATTTTAACAGCTTTGGTGAAAGTGAAAACTTTACAGGATTCGAGGTTAGAGGTGAAATCTGAGAAATAATGAAACACATATTAAGAACTGAGAATAAAGTAAAATGTTTAATAAAGCAATTTTACAAACAGACTATTGAAAAGCAAGTTTGAAAATGATTGGCATATTCAGAAGTAACAGCATTGCCTCAAATATTCCGGGTCCAGTACTTCTAAATTTTTAAAACACATCATAATTCCAACTGGCGTGCATTGCAGCTCTAAGTAAGAGGAAATACGGCACTTCGTTACATGAAATTAAGCAAAAATTTAAGCAGAATATTCTTTAATCTCATAGCATTTCACTTTAACAATAAATAAGACGTGAAAACTGATACTACCTTCTGAATGCATGCCAGCATTTTTCGGAGAAGCGACACGATGGAATGAAAGTTGAGACATTTAAAGAAAGAAAGAACCTCTGCATCTAAAGAAAGAAAGAACACTATTTCGAAGAATCAAATAAACTGTTGCCTCCGCCCACATGTCAATATCTTACTATCCAGCGTTACAATATATTTGCGAATATCGCTCTAAAGTTGCACGGGGAATGATGATTTACGCCAATATAATGTTTTCATGTGCTGTTCAATGACGCATTATCTCGTTCATACACTAATATTAAATATCCTAAATATCATAATGTACTAATTATAATAGCATACTGAGCATCATAACACAATAAATTTACGAAATATATTTCGTATTTTTTTCAACAAAAACTTCTACAAGTACCCTAAACATTACTCTAAAACTATTTCCCTCTATTATACTGGAAAGCAACGTCTCTTGACTTAAAATAAATGGCTCTAGTGTAGAATTGGATGCCCCTTCGATTGGCGACAAATTTCGTTCAGTTTTGGTGATGAAACCCCATTTCTGGTTACCATGATAGTTTTAACTTGGTTTTAGCTTCCTGATTTTATTAAGTGAAAATAGGTCAGTGTGTGCATGGACAAAGTCAAAGCAGTCCGCAATGCTGAGTTTGTGCCATTCTCTGATTTTTTTTTAAGTGAAAATAGCACATGTCGATGTGTACATTAATACCGAGTATGTGCAATTATTTGACTTCTTATTTTGGTTTTGTGCAGCGTCCATCTTGAAACTATGCCTTCCTGGCGACGATCTTGGCGTCAAAAGAGAATCGCCAAAAACCAAAGAGTACCCAATTGTAAACTTTTACCAAGTAAATTAACAAGAAAACGATCCATTTGAATCTAGGAAAGTATCTTCAGCAGTAGTTGTAGCTCGAATCATCATTATTGAAGTTAAATATTTTTAGATGTTGTCTCATAGCACTGCATGAAGCATAAGCGATATATTTTTAGGGCTCGAAATAGTACAGGAAAACAAAATAAAAATCAGATTTATTTACACCCTGCTATATATACGGATATAGTATATATTTGTGTGCATGTGTATACATATATGCATCTGCATATGAAATTGTGTGTCTGTATGCAGAATAATTCAACTTTAATTAAGTACTAAAACTTTATTATGTGATAAACTATTTTTACCTTAATATGCTTAATTTTTGTTTTTTTTAATTTCGTGTGCACTCATTAAGATCAATAAATTATGAATTGGAAACATAATGATGAAACAAGACTATAACAAAAGAATTTTTTATGTAATGAAAAAACAGTATTGCCATAAAATTAAAAAGCTACTTAAAGAGAAATGCTTCAGAGATTTTAACACGAAATGTTTGCGAGCTAGTGCTTTTTAAATAGTGGACACAGTGCTTAAGTTAGTGACAAATTATAGATTCAATAATTGCACACGAAACTTGCAAAATATAAGCATGTGAGGAGCTCTGTTACGATTAACCCATCATTTTTAGGGTCAAGGATGCAGATGCATAGCATCCTCGTACAGTATGAAGGCATTTATAAATTAGAAAATGTTCGTAACATTGCGTGGACTTCATCAGATACGGAATGCAATCCTTCTTCTTGGAGTTTCTCTATCTTTCTTTCTCCAGCATAAGCTGCATATTCAAAAACATTTGTCTTTTTTCTCGCGAAAAGTACACGTTACCAATAAAAATAAAGTTACGATGCACTATTTTTCTATAAAAATTAAATTCTTATCACAGCTGTAAACTGAAAGGCACATGGGAAAGTAAGTGCAAAGACACGAAATTAAATTGTTAATTAATAACAATCCATCCTTTAACCTTCCAGCACGCGAGCTTGGCAATTTTACGTGAGCACGCACGCGTCGTATTTTTTACGACATCCGTTATTTTACCGTTTTTGGCACGAAAAACGACAGAAATGTGTGGATATTGATAATAAATTTGTTAAGAAATAAAATATTAATCTTATTATTGCAAAATACAAATGATACCGTATTCAAATATAAGTAAATTATTTTTAAGTTCTTAAATTAGTGAGATGGAAATGCAATGATGTACTTCATTACAGAAAATTTTTAATTTATTATTTAACACTTATATTTTAAAATCGAAGCTAATTTTAATATTCATCAAAGGCAAGTATAGACAAATAAAAAAAGAAAACACACTCACCTTGGTAGGGAAAAAAGTAAGTTTTAGCATTACTTACTTCTGCAAGAAAATTTACTTCTTACTGGTTACAAAAACGCGCTTTAAACTAACATTAATATTTTTAGTTACTTCTAAAAAATAGAAATAAAAGAAAATAAGGAAAGGGAAATTGCTATTGTTCTCCCATCCAAAGGTTTCCTTGTCTTTCTTTTCTTCATCAGATAATTCTTGAAGAATGCGAGCAAAATCAGCTGGTTGCACATATTTGTTTGCCATGAAAACCGATATAAAAATTGCAGAGCCAAATGTATACAAATTAAAATAATACACGGCAATTAATAACACAAAATTACAAAATATTTGAGAAAAAAATATTTTCCGAATTTTCACCCACGACCACGCGCGTGTCGTAACATTTACGAAAAAGCTGCCACGTAGCACAAAAGTCTAGTTAAAAAAATTCAAATGACTTCCTTTTGGCACATTCCATGATGTGGAGAAGGGTAGAAAGGAGGAATAGAAATGATCTTCAGACGTCTCAGCTTCGATATGCGAAAAATGTGCATTAAAAACAGAATATGTCGTAAATTTTGCGCATATGCGCGTGCTGGAAGGTTAGTTAGAATTAGTGGACAAAATACAAACACTACTGTCAATAGTTGTTATCTGATTTTGCATCTAACTCACCAATAACAAAACATACGTCTTTCTCTAAGAATATGGAATATTATCGATATACCAGTCGATCAATTTGCGTCTTGCGTTCTCAACCGCAAACTGATTCCTTAACACCCCCACTACCCAACAGCAGTAATTCTTGGTCTCTTTAACACTCTTAACACTCTTTAATTATGATATTAAAGTACAATCCAGTCACGAATGTTCGTGTACAAGTTTATTTCTCAAAAACCTTTGATTCATTTGCTTATTTTACTCTGAATGCCTGCTTTTTTACTAGTTTTATCTAAAGCAATTCCACTTAAAATTTCATACGTCAAAAGAAAATTTGAATGAAGTGATAGTTCAGTTTGTAATCTCTTAACTTTAATTTAAAACTAACTCCTTCTTATATATGCCATATGAGTCTACTTTAATGAACACAGGAACGCTGTTTACTTAATGTTACTGGCATAGTAATATCGTCTTTATGTAAGCTTTAAACTCGAATAAAGAAAAGAAAAATATTAAATCTTTTATATTCAGTCAAATGTGATGCAGTCGAATAGAGATATGCTGAACAATGTCTCTCATTTAAATTTTCGACTAAAATATAAAAAATGTCTCCAACAGACTCGGAAGTCGATTAAATGCAGTTATTTCAGGGCATAACTTTTTATCATGTTTTTCACTGAAAACACTTCTTGTAGTACAAAGTTGATTAATGTCCTGACTTTAATTTTGTCAGCTGAATAGTTTGGCTATACGAAACTTTCTTGATATTACCCAAGTGTAACGCAGAGTCATATTCACTTAGAAACACTTCCATGAAGGCCGGTAAGCCTCATACGCTTATTCGTAGTAAATTACCGAGGAGTATCATGGGATTTAACACGTCTAATACCTTATTTCTTAACAATAACGTGCATTTTTAAATGGTATCTCTAGAGGTATGTACATTAAAACGCATTTGTATTAATATTTTCGCAGAAGTTTTGCTGTCAAACTCGCATTTGCCTCCTTTCTGCTAACTCTTTGTAATACTGTCACAGTGTGCATACTAGAGCGATTTTCTTCTTTTTATTCCTGTGAATTACTCAAATTTAATTTACTATACGACAACTTAAAAATAATTTTTACCTTGCAAATTTTGTCTCATACAGAGTTGCCTGATTTTAAAACTTCGCCTTCTGGGAGGAATTTTTAAAGGAAATGGATTACCCTTTCTTTAAAATTGAGAAAGACCTCGTTAATGCTCAGCCAAAGAGTCCATTCCAAAGAATGAAATTAGTAGTTTTCAGCTCATTTCACAAATCAGCCAGTGTTGCTTTTAAACTGACAGGGACTGTATCAAGCAGAACGGGAAGGGAAAACGAACTTATATTTCAGTTTAATATTTAAAGCTAATGATAATTTAATATTAAACTAAATTTTCAAATTCAGCTGCCCTATATACGACTAAGGCTATGATAATTTGAATGCATCAGTTTCAAAGCCATTCATTACAAGGATATACTACATCCAGGTGACACGTTTAACAGCTATCATCCAGAATCTGAATAAATTCTCTTTGGCAAATGTGTAGTGTACACCAAATATCCAACAAAAATGTTTGATATATGCAACAAGACATCAACTATCTAACAAAAACGTTGGATATTTTGTCTTCTTTGAATAATCCTTTTTATTCTTAAGAAGCAACTAGATGTTCCACTCAGTTTAGAAACTTTAAAAAATCAGCTAAATGCATATAAATTAAGTTAGTTAAACTTCAATTAAATGCACATAAAATTTTAGATAACCTCTTAGTTAAATATGATTTGAATGCCTATAAATATTTTTAGATTCTAGTAATTAACGTACAAAAAGAAAAGAGAAAATCTTATTGACATCAACATTAATTCTTATAATGACTGAAGCTCACTCTTCTGATCTGTTCATTATATTAATTCTTGCAAGGAAAAGCCCATTTCATAATAAAACATTTTTTACTTTTCAATGCAATGTATATGGGCATTAAATGCATTTCTAAAGCACTTTCTACCTATGCGCATATATTACTTACTTTGCAGAAGATATTGCACAAATTTCAACTATTTGATTGAGCATTGCAGGTTTTGGTTTCTTGCCCTCTTTTCATCTATTTATTGTTGTTTTCTTTCCCTCTTCACATATGATAAAAATGATTTCTATGCTCTCGAACGAGAAATACCGCCTCAGCAAGGAGTATTATTTGGAAAATTAATCTATAACTTGGCCAAAAAAAGTCACAATTCAATTTCTCTTATGTTTCTGGGATGTAGGAACGCAATTGCGTAAACTCACTTATCTGAAAAAAAGATAGCACACTATCGTGTATCTAATATTCATATATATATATATATATATATTCCATCGAAGCAGTTCTGCTTCTGGTCTTTGTACTGTTGTTCAAATCAAAATACGATACATAAATCTATGTTGATAAGAACACGAAAATGAAGTAAGTTGATTCAGAAAGTTTAAATTTCATTGCTATTTAGTTGTAAAGTTTCCACATTTATCAGGTTTTAGATCAAGCTGAAAATTGAATTTAAACTTCAAATTATGAAGATAATTTCTTACAGAAATTGGCAATTTGAGTTTTAATTTTGGACCGGGATGGGAAAAAAAAAGAGCGATCGAATAAAACCTGAATGAAATTACAAAACTAAAATGATGCTTTTCCAGGTTCTGCAGCAAATCTTACATAGATTGTTTTTTTTTCTTTCTTTGAAATTCTAACATTCACAATTTGAATGAATTTCTATTAGATAATAAAAGGGAAGTTTAAAACCGAAATAATTATTCAATGTTAAACATTGTTTTTCTATGAATTGCTACTCATCTTTAGTTGAATTTTGGATTTAAAATGAGTTTTAAGAACTTTTGGGCCAGTTTCTGTTCTAGATTTCATTTCCAAAATTTAATAATTTTTCGAAGAACTCAAAAATTTTAAAACTTTGAACTTAAGAACGAGAAATTGATCAAACTGTGAATATATGTATAGTATACTAGTTTCAAAATCGTATTTTGAGAACCACGTTCTTAATAAATATAAAATAATAAAAAGAGCTATAAATATCATAATATAGTGTCACATACTAAAATTTATTATAAATCTCAATATATTTGGAATTTTTAATTTTTTCAGTTCCTAAATTCTAAGAATGTAATTTCCTTAATTAATGCAATATATACAAAGTGACTTCTAAACTCACAGTGTTTTATTCACACTATACAACTCACAAACAGTTTACTGTACCATTGCGAATTATATAAGCCAAAAGATGTGTTGGCTTGTGCTAATTTCCGTACCCTCCCCCTCCCAGCGCAAAAATCTTTTCTGTTTTTTTATTTTAATTAATTAATTTATTTTTTAAGTACTAGATTTACTATTAGTCTCAAGCTTTACGTTTCGTACGTATCGCTTTTAAATGCTGTCACCAAATATTATTGGTAAGTATTAGTTAAAAAAAAAATATTTAGTGAATAAATGACAGTATACGGCAACACAAATAAAAAGTTATTGCCACCAAATGTTATCTCTATGTATTATGTTTACATAAATAATATTTATTTTTAAAGAAATAATATAGCGAATATAATAAAAGTATGGTAACACAAATAAAAGGACATTGCCAACCAATGTTATTGCCATATTCAAAGAAATAGTACAGCGAATATAAAAACTGCACGACAACATTTAATACGCTATCAGGAATTCTCAAGATATCCAATATAAAATATTTTTTACTTTCCCGTCACGTTTTGCAATATGACGAAGAATGAGACACTTAATTCTGATTTTAAATTTAATCTGTCAGTTATTGGTTTTATTAACAAACTAAGCGATTTAAAAGCAATAAACCCAGCGCTAGTCTTAATTTCTCTCTCTCTCTTTTTTTAACTCTAAACTAAAATCCATACATCTTTTTGCGCTTACTACTGAATAATTCCCCATGGTAGAATTCGACATCAAAATATTAAAATTACATATTAACATTATGCAGATGAAATCCACTGAATTTACTGCATGTAATTTGTGCTACATCCAAGAATTTCTGTTGAACTAATAATAATAAACTGTTGAAACTAAGCATGCAGTTCATACGTATGATTTCATTTTCTATTCTGACAGATGACAAAGATGGAGTAGAAAACAAGCCTTCCTTATTCTAAATCTGTAAACTACATATATAAAGCCTTCCAATATGTGTAAGTATATATCGCTTTAATTAATTTAAACTAACACTCCGAAGATGGAAAAAAAAAATTACTTTAGCTGCATTTCCGTCTGCAGCTGAAGAAGTGGGTTCGATTAATCTTCGAAACTACGGTCCTGAAAATTTGCGCAACTTACGCTTATCTTTGCTGTTATAATATCTTTAACATATATTGCTTTTTAATACATATTATTCATTTATATTCATATATTACTGTGTAATGAAAAATATTGTATAGCATTAAATGAGTTAAAGTTTATTTGAAAACTTAAAATAATGAAAACGTGCTTATAAAAAAGAGCGGCTTAAATGTTCAGATTTTAGATTTTGAAATTTACATTTTCGAATGCATAAAAGTCCCAATGACGGGTTACATTTTATGGAACCTTACTATAAACGAACGCTAGCATTATTTATTAAAAAAATTTGCTTTCATTCAAAACAAAACTGAACTAAAATTGTATCAAAATACAAAGCAGTTAGTACAAAGGTTCTTATGACAACGGAAGAGTTTTAAACTATTTTTCAAATGTTTTATACATAAATCTTATTTTCAAGTTTACAAATGTTCTTCGAAATTGTTGAGTTAAAAATTATACAGAAACTATTAGAATTACTTCTTAACAGAATTTATATTCATTTGTGTCGTATTTTAGAAGTTCCCTCAACCATGTCTACGAAATTGAGAGAAATTTAGTACTTGACGTTTGCAAAGTAAACGTATTAGAGATGGAATTGAAGTTTGTTAAACCACAACTCAGACGACCAATGAATTTGGTAAAATATAATTAGATTGCCTTTTTGTCAAATCGAAATTTTAATCATTTTTAAAACATATCTTTAAATTAGTATTTATGATTTTGTAATTTTTAATTCATACGAAGTGCACGGATTTCGAACACCGAATGTACGAAATGTGGAAAATGTGACTCACATTCTAGTCTAAAAGCAGTCACAATATATGGGCACACAAAACCCAAAACAACTTTGAGAAACATGCAACAGGGAGCAATTTTAAATTTCAGATATTATTTAAAGTCGCATTCCGGGTTCAGTTTCAGTTTGAACAAACCTCTAAGGACATTAGACTTCCTCACCGTACATGATTAGGCAAGTATCTCGGGAGAGGAAAATCGACCAATCATAGATTGATAAATATTTTTTTCTCCGAAGATAGATTATTCATTTCTATGAGAAGAAAACCCAGCAATTAAATTTGAAGGAAAAACGTATAAATCATCTCTACCGCTCTCCTGCAGATACCTGGAACGGGCGGGTGAGGTTAGAAGACGGGGAGGGTAAGCGAGTACACATAGCCAGAGAAGGAAACGAAAATTTCGATACAACGAAGTACCTAATTACTCCTAGATATGTTTATGTGTGGCTTAGTAGAGAGATGTATTTAGAGAAAAGTTCTTCAGATGATAAGCCAGATTAAAAAGAATCATGAAGTACTGTCTTTGATGTAAGTCTCATATCTCGTTCTCTTTTTATGCTCATGTTCTCTTACAGGCCCTTTTTTGTTTTATGTTTCTTAGACAAGGATTAAGTAATATGCAGCAACCGTGACCTTTAATGAACAAATAATACAGTCAGGGCAGGACGTACAAACGTATGGAAACAGTGAACTCGCAATCTATTATATGGTGAAAACGTATATTATATGGTATATTCCCCTCCCCCCCCCATATATTAGTGTAGTGCCGATGCACTTAGAATTATAATAAAACAACCTTTAAAGCATTAATGATGGAAGGGAAATGAGCTTATCTCTTCTCAAAATACGGAAAGAAAGTTTCAAATATCTTTAATTTTCAAATGAAAATTAGAAATTTTGGACGTTCTTTTGTGAATTTTTTTTTCTATCTGCTTTGATTTCTGTTAAGATATAGCTTCTCTTTATCCTTCTCTCTTACAGAACAAGTTTACCCACAAAAGTGATAAATACTTATGAAATGAGAAAATTAAAGTAAAATGAGGCAAAACAGAGTTATTAAAAATCTGAGCATCAAAGAATATGATATATTAAGAATTTAAAGTAATTTTCTCCCTCCCGCCGGCATGCCTTCGAGGTGTAACGGTTAGCACACTCGACGCGTATTCGAGAGGTCCAGGTTTGAGTCTTGGAGAAGTCATTGCTCATTTTTCATGTCTCCAGCTGCAAAATAACCTAATGACTCTATAAATCATGCTACTTTACAAAAATATTTAAAATATTTTATGTAAATACATCCTATATAATTAAAAAACGATTAAAAGCAAATTAAAAGTGAATTAGCTTCACATGCTCTTGCATTTATTTTGTTATGCACTCACACAGAGAAACACTGTGAATCATTCTGAAAAGGATTAAAGCGCATTATTTCCGTCAACTGCCCTAACTCGAAATGTTTCATAAATGCAAATAAATAAAACAAAGAAGTGACGAAATATCGTTGTTTTACATGAAGTTATGTAAGCAAGTAATACTCAATATTTCAAAGCTATGCCAAGATTTTATCAAATTTTGAATGACTGACAAATAACTGATTTCTGACAAACCTTACATATGGTAGACAAACGCATGATTCGGTTATACATTTGAAAATACCGAACATCCCTTATTTTATATTCAGTTATAGCTATTTTCATAGGTAACATTTCGTACAGTTAAAGAAACAACATACGCAAGTAAATTTTTAATTTAAAATAATCAAAGTCCGAAAGATAAAGCAAATAATATATCGTAAGCACCATAGAAATGCTACGCCACCATTTAAGTCTCGATAATATTTTACGTTCTGTGGAAGGAACGCCGACGTTGAGAGGTTTCAACGACAGTAACTTAGTCCCTCAGCCATTCCAACGAACTGTCACTTAAAAAACCCTATTCTTCGGTTAAAGCATTTGTATTTTTGTGAGCAATAAATGAATAAATGCAGTCCACAGGAAAACAAAGAAAATCAAGCAGTCGCAGTTTCTGCGGCACAGTTACAGTGTAGAAAAGGAAAAACACAGTATGCGCCGTTAAATCTGACTTCAGCTTTAAATGGATGTCTCTCTCGGGTCTACTAAAAGTAACGACCTGAGTACAAAGGAAATCACAAAAGCGCATAATTTGCCGAGAGTTCAGTTGCTATGAAGTATGGTACCCGAATGAGGCTTAAGAAAATGCGGAGCACTTTTCAGAACTTCAAGTACCTACTTTCAGTTTATGTATTTTATTTCAAAAAAAATTTTTTTTCCTTCTCTCATCGCTTTTGCTTCATCGCAGTTCGAGAGGAATGTTTTTTGGTTGTTTCTTGGAATTTGGTCTTCAGCTTGTAATTATTCTACCCAGGTCTCTTCCAAGAATTGTTTTCCCTTTCTCCTCCCCCAAACGCAATGATGCATTTTTCGTTTTTCTTCTCCAAACATCACCGCCCGCAAACTATATTAAGCCGAATGAAAAACGGAACGTTTTAAAGAACTAAACATTCGATTGCTTATTGCGGTGTTTCTTAAGAAAAAAGGAAATCTAAATCTTCTTCTTGTTGCGAATAATTGTTTAATCTGATATAGAAAAAACAATTATTCGCAACAAGAAGAAAGGTAAAAAAAAATCACTTGTGTAAAGTCCATAGCAGGATAATATTAAGTCGTGAAGAACAATTAAAATTCCACATCTTATTTTCAAGACCACTGATTTATAAGTCATAAAATTAAGGTTCCGTCATAGAAAAACATGATTCCTATTATTTTGTATTAAAACGCACTAGAACAGATATGTTATATTAGTAATTACAATAATAAATCATCATTGCATTGATATTTTCGTTTCACACCCGGGGCTCACTAGATGATGGTAAGAATTAACCCAATACGATTCTTATAGCTTATAAGAAGAGTATCTTGGGATACCCAGAATTCGTTTGTTTTGCTTAAAAACTCAGTAACGGTTAAATACTAACTCCTAAATCCTACAATTAATTTTAATTATTAATACGTGTTACTTAAAAGTTTCAGAATTAGAGAATATCCTTCGGTCATTGACAACTACCAGTGTTGATTCGGAACAGATGGTCAAAGAACAAATGGAAAACCAAGTCCATAAACATAAAGAAATTTAAAGACGTGATAGTAGCCTGGTTTGAAGATCTCGTAACAAAATATAACAGTTGTAACAGAGCAGAAGACATCGACGCAATGCACGAAAATCTTATGCAAACATTGCTCACAGTACGCAAAATTATGCCGCCCCGAAACGCATTCCATGGTGAAACTGCACACTGGCAGATGAACGCCGCAAAGTTCGCAACATAAGGTGAAGAAAGCAAGGTTGTAAATGATCCCCCAAAGAGTGGCACTCTCGCTAATATTTCGAAAACACAGTGCTGCTTGCAGATACAGCTTGAAGCAAAGCCGACCCCCGTACATCCATCTAGGCATATTACGTATCCCTAAATCCTCCTAAAACTACTAACATTCCGCCCAAATTAAATTCAGAGTAAGGGCATCCAGGGGGGGTACGAGAGTCTCCCACTCCTCTTCCCATACCACCAGCTTCCCGAAAGGATTTCTGTTGGCCGGGTATCTTGAGTCCCCCCTTGTTGCACGAAAGCTATATGATTACAACATCCATGCCTTCTCCGGGATACGAAGCCTGAGTCTTCAGCACTGAAACTAGCAACACCGTCTGAGTGGCGGCACTGCTTACAAGAGACAAATTGCAAAATCGAACTTGCATTCTGGAGAAAGTGCTCACGAATACTGCCAACAAGTTTGAAATTGTATTCCTTATCGAACATGGTTATGTTGTTTACACAAATAAAGCCTTCGAGAACAATAATCCGTGTTGAATCTACCAGCCCACAAGTTATCACGCACGTTAAGGACAGTATTTTCAGATCTGATAACAGACATGAATATTATACACATCATGTGTTGCTCTTTGTCTACTTAACTGCGTTTTGGCACAACAGGCATTTCTCAGACGGCACTAAATGTGCTGAAGTGGTGCTGTTATTAAAAGTGAAGGTGGTGGCGGCCTGTTGCCTCATTTGCCTCCTGCCTGCTTTGCGAAATGTCCAAGAGAAAGTTGCTTTTCAAAGTCTAAAACCCTATATCCTCTCTGGACAAAATATAACTGAAAAGCAATGGGATTTCTTTCCTGGAGTTCGATGGATCATGCAATGCAATATTTACGCAAAATAATAGTAAATAACTCACAAAATAATCAGCACAGTTTTAGTACATCAGTAGACATACAAAATGCCTTCAGACGTGCTCATCAGATTATCACATTGCTGGATTTGGGGTGACGGAAAGCCCTAGTTTATCTACTTATTTAAATAATCGTCACCTGCAAGCTGTAATGGATGCGGGTGTTCGCTGACGATCTACGAATGCAGACTGTCTCAAAGGATTTTACTTGGGTCTGCTGCTATGGAATCTAGCAACGGAAAAATTCTGAATTTCTTTAATTTTATCCTCACACTCTTTCTTACGCCGACGAATTTTGCTTGTTACTAAGAGGCACAAAGCTGATATGAGACAAGGAATCTATGGATAAGATTACATAAGGGTGAATTGCAATAAAATAATTATTGCCAACTCAAAAACCCATGATATGCTTATCTGCGGAGGGAAGCACCATCTACGAACACCCTGAATTAACCATTCCGGGCAGAAATGTAAAAATAGTAAAAAAATGAGATACCCATGAATCATAATTGACGACACTCCTTCGTGGACCCATCTTCTAAAGGAGGTCAAGGACAAATTCACAGGTTATTCCACTCGGACAACAGGTTAGTTTGGGATGTGTTCTTTTAGGGTGCTTAGTATGTCATATACTGTTGCTGCAGCGTGCATTTCACTGTATGGGACCTTCATGTGGGGCATAACTATCACTACTAAAATCGAAAATCTGCTACTCTCATAAAAATTCCATTTTTGGTAGGCAGTTGCAAGGTTACAAAACTTCGCCTACAAATACTTTTAACGAGCTAGTGCAGCTCGAGAAACAAGAAGTTTGCGGGATAAAACTTGCGTATATGCTGATTATGAACAAAGTATTCCTGAGCCACCCTTCTTCTCTACCTGGCTGAATTCAATATCTAGATCAACTGTAATTACCGGCATGGTTCAAAACACCTCGGAATTTACACTGATGAATCAAAAGAAAAGTGTGACACTGGCAGTGAGCAACATCGAAGCCAGATCATTATGACCTGGGAAAGAAAGGTTTGGCGGCCCAAATCAGTCTTATAGGCTAAGTTGGTTGCATTAAAATCTGCATTTGCGAATGCATTGGCCATATATCTCACCATATATACTGACTCCGCCTCTAGCCTTCAGGCAATCCAAGACACAAACTGCAAATCCTACTCGTCAGAGAACAAGAAAAATCTTAATTTGCACACCAGACAATTTTTAGGCTCAAGCTCAAGTGGAATCCAGTTGTTCACACTAGAATAGTGGATAATGAAACCGTAGATGCAATAGCTAAGAGAGCAGCAACCGAGCCGCACGTAAGTACACATCCATATGCCCTTCTAGATCCACTCCTCGGTCCTTAAACTCTGAGCTCAAAAGAGTATGAAACGTTGGCAGCATCTATCGGGAATAGAGATTACTGGTGAAAAAAATCTAAGCTTTTTTTATATATAAGAGTAACTCAGCTTATAATTGTCTCTTTTATGTTACTCAGTTTCTAATAGGCCATGGACATTTCATGACTTATCTGCATCGTCTTAGACAGATACAGGTACGTCTAAAAGTAAGGAAAACACCAGACCGTCTGCATAAATCGCCATATATTCTTTTCACTTCCTTCTTCCTCTTTCTATTCCACTAGCCTTCTTTGAAAGCTTCTATAAGAATAGGTAACGTGAAAACGACCAATGCGGGGTCTCAAGAGGGGCCGGCGACTATGTGTTGAATTGCAGAGAGATTGCAAAACATCACCTTCGCTAGCCACCAGCACAGCATATTCGTGTATAGGTTGGAGATTCTTTTGAAAATTGCCCAGCCCTGAAACGCATGCGCGATTGCATCGTTCTTGCACATACATATCAAGCAGGCTGGAGCAACACTCATCTGCCCCAGATATCGCCAGCACAGCTTCTATATATCCTGCACTTGCGTTAACTGCATCGTGCGTTCTAACTTAAAAAAAGTTAATTTTTTTTAAAATTGTGTCATGTATTCTAATTTAATTTTAAATAATTCCATTTTGCTTATTTTATATATCATTTAATTTTTGTGTCAGTAACTGCTTAAATTGTATATTGCGACAATTAGCGTACAATTATCAATGTTTTGACTTTGATTTCAATTTTGCTAATCATATCCATGTAACTCAGTCATACATTTACCCATATTGTAGGTATATGGAGAGCTTAACAGTCGCTCATGTTCCCGGAAGCTCCAGTATTTCACTAGTCCATATCTAGCTCCAGTGCTTATCACGCATTCTATCAGGGACAGTTCAGTAAAATGTGGAACCCGTATTTTCCTCGCACCCTTCACAATCCTTAAACTATTCGCTCGTTCGACAATCATACCCCTTTCCCAACAACTTTTGAAAAGGATTGAAACACATTAGTTTATATGTCATTTTACCGAAGACTGCACTTGGGAGCCTTCATTCCAGGAAATTATGAAACAACGATACTTCCATCTGCGGTATTACCTGGCAGATATGCTAACTTTCCCAGAAAATCGGATGCCCCAGTGCCGTATAGAAACGTATACTAGAAGGTAACGTATAGAAAATTTTAACATATGCAAACTAACGCATGTTTTTCTCTTCTTTTTTATCTTATGCTTTAAAATCAAGAAACATTTTTAATTTTAAATTAAAGAATTGTGTGAAAAAAATTTCAAATTAAGTGAATATATGTATATATGTGTGTGAATTAATACAGTTCTACTTTTATTTCTATATTTCTTAAGTCACTTAATTTTCTGCAAAGTATGTAATTAATTAAGAAAAGTAATTACGAAAGTAGTTTTTGACATTACGAATGCTTTGGTGGAATACGTGGAATTTATTTCAATTTCAATGTTATTGAAAGAACAAAACATTTTATTACCAGATATTCAGTTATCGGCTCAAAGATAACCATTAATGACAGCATTTCAAATAAAATAGTTATTAGCTGTCTTTTAAACTTATTTAATATGTAATTATAGTATTTCTCAGCAAAATGTGATTATTTTTTCAAAGGAATTTTACCTTCATATACTATTCTATACTTTTTTATGTAGTTAAATCACAAACTATATTAAAAATCAGAATGCGGAGAAACCTAAAATTTTAATTAACTATACTTATGTTTAAAATAGGCTATTTTAAACGTATAAAATTTATATTAAGAATGCAGTCTTTTTTTGTTTGACTTTTTTAGCCATTAAAACATTATTAACATTTTATATGTAAGTATACAAAGGAATGGGCCAAGGAATCTAATTATTTTCTGTTTCAAACTACTCGTAGTACATTGTAAAAAAACTCAGACATTTATTCATTTACAGTATCATTTATAATAGCGACATTATTATCTTTCGCTTCTTAATTTTTGAATGTAATAGATACACATAAAATAAAAGAAACTTCGTAAAATTCAATAACCATATTACTTTTTTTTTCCGAAACGGGGGGGAATTAATACTGAAGAGTAGAAACAGAATCAAAACTGAGTAAAATAGAGCAAAACGAAGAATTAATTTTTTAAATCAGAAGAAGATAGTATTTGATAAAATGAATTTATCTCTATATAGTCAGCAGAAATTTTAACAAATACTTTCTTCTCCTGCTTTATAAAAACCAAGCTTAAATTTGCATACTCTGCTTTATCTTATTCCAGTTTTATGTGTCTTAAAATGTCGGTTCTAATTCTATACTTTGGATTTAAATGTCTAATTACTATATCTCTTTATATTTAATACAAAAATTATAGTGTAATGCGAAAATCATGTTGTTTTGTTTTATCTGATTATGGCAAAGCACGCGAGGGCCAGCTGCTTAAGAGGAGAAATGACTTCTTGGAGGACGTTCTAGGAGAAACTGGCTCGTATGTACGTTATGCACGGGGAAAATTATAAAAATTCTCATTCAGCTAGCCCGTTCGCCTGAAATCGAAGCCAGGACAACTACCAGTTTTCAGCAATTTTACCGCTAGACCGAACGTTATGTTATCGGCTAAATTTTAATTTTTGTGCTTCCTGTTCTGGTTTCTGTTACACTAGTTCACCCAATCCAAACTTTCAGGCAAATTTTAATGTCGCTAGCATTGTGCTTATTCAGCCTTAACGTATAACAGGAAATTAGGATTTAACAGTGTTCTTTTTTTTTTTTTCGTCAGTGAAAAGTTCACCATTGAAATTTCCCATTTATGGAGTCAGCGACGCGAAATTTTCAAATGTTGTTGATAGAAACTTGAATTCCAGTAGTTAGAGATATACTACTTACATGCATTTAATCGATTATTAGAAATCTAAATTATTTATTAACAGCTGAGAAGCACTAGTTGTTTATCTGAGTCCGCAGGTTAGCGGTTGTACTTTAATTTATTTGAAGTAACCCCCCCCCAAACAAAAACTACAAATAGATGCCAATAAAATTTATTCGCTATTTATAGCGTGTGTTTTGTAAATCATTGTTATTTACTGGCTACACACTGAGTTTAGCTTAAGCTATAAGATATTTCTCCCCCCTTCTTAGCATGCTTTCGTAGTGTAGCGGTCAGCACGCTGGGCGCGTATTCCAGAGGTCAGTGGTTCGCTTCCGGCGAAGGCGTTGCTCATTTTTCACTCTTTCCTGTTTAAAAAAAATAACCGAATGTCTCTACAGTGGTGGCCGAATTAAAAGGGTGGTCGATGATGATTCTCCACACCCAGGATTTGGCGACTGGATCCCCTAAACCCCAGTCGCCCTTTAAAAGGGGGAGTATATAAGGTATTTCTCTCACCTTCTTAGCATGCTTTCATAGTGTAGTGGTCAGCACGCAGCGCGTATTCCAGAGATCCGTGGTTCGATTCCCGAGGAGGGCGTTGCTCATTTTTCATGCTTCCAAAAAAATCCTAATGACTCTACAAAGCTAGACCTCTGGGTTAATGGGTTAAGACAGTTTGGTGCAAGAATTTGAAATTAGTACTACATTAAGATTTAAAAAAAAAAAAAATTAAAAGCAGACTTTCGCCGTAAATTTTAAGTTAGAGCTACAAAATTAAAAGTAGAGTTTTACCAAAATTTTAAATAAGGGCTTAGAAACAAACAACTTAAAAGCAGAGTTTTACAACAATAGAAGTAAATTACTTTCATGAAAATGATGTTAACGTAGGGAAATACTATTTTGTTCTAAATAACTTTGCGTCAAATTGGATTTACATATACGGCAATAGAAATTAATTCGTTCATGCGTGCTAAGAGAAATAATTTAGAAGTGTTTCGTATTTCAATAAAGAAACTCAAAATTATATACTACAGAATATGAATGATATTATTAACATATTTTAAACATCTGCCGAGCTAAAAATACTTATATAATTTTGATACTTTTCTTTGTATTATAAAACAGTATCTGGGAAATTGCTTGCTTTGATTCCTTTCCTTCTTCAGTTTCCTAACTTACTGTTTGAACTTTCTCAGTAATTTGCGGCTATCTGCCTCATATTACGCTTACGTTTGTCTTTTAAGTTTTGGTTTTATCTTTCGTGATGCAGTTGCACTTGACATTTTACTCTTTGGAATTTCTTTGTTATCTGAGTAAGAACTAAATTTAATTTTTCTTTCAATTGAGTCTGAAAACAGTTTATACCAATGAAAGGAAAATATGCATGCCAATTTGATCTCTGAAATACGTTTCTCTAAATTCGAAAAACAAGTCTTAACCTACAATGCTTTACGGGATTCACAGATAAATTAAGTAGAAGCTTCGAGGATGACTGTGAAAACTGAAAGTTATAACTACTTTCAGAAGGTAAATTACATAGTGCTGATAGAAAAGTTTGATCTTCAGAAAAGCAATGCCAGTTATTTCCTAATTACAGCATTTTCTTGAATATGAATATTTCTAAAATTTGCTTTTATTGACATTTTTACAATATAAAAAATCTGATGTGGATTCCATATGACTTTCTTGTACAGCCTATTAAATTATGCATATTTTTGCTGTATTTTATTTTAACTTACTTCCCCGAATTTCATTTAAGATATATTTCTCATTGAATCAATTCAGTTCTTACTTCGCGTCAAGGCAAAAAGACATAAAACATCTTCATTAAAAATTGTAAAATACAGAAAAACCTTAAACATCAAGCACAGTTAAAAACCACTAAAAAAATTTTACAATTAAAGTTAGGGTTTAAACCAACTAAAATTGAGCAGAAATACAGATTTTTTGGTGCACAAAATGTTGGACATCACTCCGCAAAAAGCACTGAATTTGATGCAGAAACTGACTTAATTTACTATGCTACTAAGTTCCAAATGGAAACAAATGGTGGCATCATTAGGCTTAGTGGAACTTAAACAACTTTTAAATTGTTGGTAATTCTACAACTATTGCATGCAGATTAACTAAAGGCATAAAAACCTTAAGCGTAACATGAGAACAATATAATTCAATCACTTTTAAAGCAAAATATGCACAATTTACCAACATTTAAGAATTAAAAAACTTAACTCACAAAGCCGAGTAACAGAGTGGGTATATATATATATAAAACTTTAAGGGCGGCCGATTGCAACCAAAAGGGGAGGTGCACATCTACATATTATAGCAGTGCCATATTCACTCTGAGGCTACGTCACGAAAAAAAATTCTCTTCTGAATACATCTTAAATCCATTTCACAACCGTTTGGATGAAATGAGTGCTTTATTCTGTCCGTACGTACAGATGTAATGCAAAAACACCGTTCAAGTGGAATCGAGAGCGGTCAAAATGTATTTTTTCCTCAAAATAAGATACACGAAATGTTTCACGATTACAATACTTATTTTGTAAATAAAAACAGAATTTATAAAGGGATGTGTTTAAGTTATGACATATTTGCTAAATAGATAATAACTTTTTATCTCCTAAAGGTAAGTAGTCTTGTGATGTGTCATAGCCAGTCAACAAATTTATAAATATTTTTTCCCCTCTATCTGATTTAAATAACTTTTTGATATACTTTATATTATGTTATTCCATTTGGTTTAGGATGCTGATATTACTGATTACATAAATACTCTCTCTCTGTATATATAGAGAGATATTTTTAATATCTGCAAATTTAGTTTATTTATTTTAATCAAAATCAGCGTATTAGTCATGAAATGGATTTGTGGTAATAACATATATTACTTATTCAATCAGAACCAAGCATTAAAGCAGTTAGCCGTACATTAAAACTAAGGAGCACGAACGAATAGTTCTCCCCGGGATTAAATCGGGACGAATGCACTGGCTGCATGGGAGTTTTCTTGGTTTTCCTAATGTGCAAAGTGGATATAACCAAGTTTCCCATAGAAAGCCTTCCATAAATGCATTCTTTTCCTTAGCAGATAGCCCTTATGTTGCCATAATCTAAAACAATGCTACTCTAGCAAAAAGACCTCCAGTATACTTCCAGTTCCATCTCCTACTCAGATACTTCTTTTAAATTAATTCAATGGTAGAGGTTAGTAAATATATAGCATAAATTTACGTTATTAAGATGACACTCAGGTCATTTGAAAGCAATTCCTCTTATTAAAACGTGAAAGAAAATATTCGCTTTGTTTGATATTGCAGTCATTCTGGAAAACTAATCTGACGACTCGCATTGCAGACAATAAAAGTCTAAAACTGGAAAGTTTCCAAACTGAGATTAGAAATAACTATCTCAGCCGCTATATTCTTAGTTGAAAGTTTTTACACACTATCATGCGAAGTAAAATTAACATTCTACTTAGCTACTCTGTAAAAGTAACGGTTTATGGAATTTAATCAAAATTTCTTTTTTTCGCTTGGAAAGCATAAAGCAGACTTGGAAAGACTTGGAAAGCATAAAGCAGAAAATAATTTACATCAAAAAAGCCTTTTCATTCAGTTAGAAGCAGAAGTTTTAAGTGAAAAATCTACCTTAAATTAAAGCTATATTTTGTTGCATTAAAGAACTATTGCTTATATTTTGATCTGCTTTTGCATAAGCAAAGTTCTGCTTTTTTAAAGTGCGAGTTTTTATTTCAGGTTAACGTAATAAAATGTTGCGTTCAAATTTTCCTTAAATGAATTCTAAATTAATTAGAAATTTTAATTAGAAAGGAAATAATACTTTATTTTTTAAGGTTTTTTTTACAGAGAATTAGGAATATTTCCAGATTGTCTGTTCAATAAAATGTATGCCCATTTAAGGCCTTGTATTTTATAGCAGTATCCATAATCTTTATGTTAATCTGAAGATATTTAATTTTCAACATTTTGTAGCACATTGACAGATTGCACCTCAATATTTAGCGTTTTAAATCTAAGTAATAGTGCTAACATTCAATGATAAATGTTACTCTGAATGGGAAACGAAAGGATTTATCTATTAGCAAAATTCGACATGGGTCTTGAATCTGCAATTAAAATATTTTTTAAAAAATGCATGAACTTTAACAAATGTGGAAGACGCCAAATAAATCAACAAATGAGAACGTTTCGATAATGTTGAGAGGGAAAACTGGAAGGATGATCCAAAGAGTAGTGCTGATAAGCAGAAGAAAAGTTATTAATTGATTCCTTTTTTTAAATAATACTAGCATTCTCTAATGCGAAATTTTAAAACCTAATTTCATTCTAAGCTCTTTATTTCTTTCTATTATTGAACTATATATTTTAATCACACTTGCCGTAGTTGTTACAAACACCTAAGTACTAAAATTTCCTTAAAATTCAGCGTCGTTAAAGAGTCAAGCACGAATTGTGTTAATGAAACTAATTTCAAATCATAGCCTTCGGAGAATTCGTCATATATTAACTAATAGGATGGGAGATAGATATGACAATTATGTTAATGTGCAATTATTATTATTTGAGGAGATTGAAGTCGACTTATCAACTATATAACGATAAAAAAGCAAAATACATTCTTAAAAGTACAACCACTTCGAATCTCCAATAAGAATAGAAAACATAAAAGATAGCAAAGAACTTGTTTAAGTCGGAAGCTTCAGTTTTTCTAAAATGATGATTGGAAATCTGGAAGATTTGTACTTGTCTGACTCCTTTGTGAAGCAGGTTCACGTCCACAGCACGATGAGTTATTGCGATTCAGTGAGTTAACCACTGCTGACAATTTTTTGGATGCAAAGCCCACATCAAAAGAAAGGTAAGACAAAAAAAAAATGAGAAAAGAAGTTGGATGAAATCGAACATTTCGTCGACGACTCTTTTAAGTACTTTTTCCGTTTCTTTGCCTCAATCGAACTTTATGGTCACAATGGGTGTATCACGAAGCAGATGGCATACCTCTGCTGAAGACATTTTTCTTTATATTGTTTCACTCAGACGTAGATGTTTCTTCTCCTTTTTTTTTTTTTTTTTTTCTTTTCTTCCCTCTCCTTCTGAAAGTTGGTACCCAAACTTATTTCTTTGTGGTGAAACTTTTATTCATTTATAGATACCGATGGAAACCATGGTGGAGAATTAAGAAAAAGTTTCTGACAAGTTTTAGACCTACACCTCTAAGCTAAGTTCTTATTCCCTACCCGGCCACCAAAATAGAAAGAAAGAAAATTTAAAAAATTATAAACTGAAATTATTGTTAATCATCCCATTTTTCCTGCCCTAATTTGTAAAGGTGTGTGTGTGTGGTGAAAATTCTATTAGATTGAGAGTTATTAAATTTTAGAAGTAGTAAGAAACACTTGTGTGCATGAAGTAGTCAGTATAGTTCTAAAATTAGAAACGAAAGTTGAAACTTCATTTTAAAAATTCAGAATATATCAAGCTAGTGTAAAAGCGAACAAAGTTCGAAACTAAACATTTCTAACATCAAAGAGCTTAAAAATATACATTGAAATGATATTAAAAATTATAAAGCAATATCTGAGGATGCAGAAAATTATAAAGGTTGAAAATGCGAATGAATTAACAATTATGCAAAGTATTAGAATTATTAATGTTAAATCTATTACGAAATGAAAAACTGTAGAACAAGTAAATTAAAATAGATGTATAAAATATAGATTAAGTAAGAAATATTTACTGTATAACTTACGAATAATCCTTAGCTGTCGTTAAATAAAACGTTTAATTTAAAAATCTGAGTTTTGTTCAAGAAATTTGAACATTAAAAAAATCATATAAAAGTAAATAAAGTAGCAAAATAAGAAAAATAATAAGCGTTATTAGAACTGAAAATTATAATAAATAAGTTAAAATTTAAGTATGTTGCAAAGTAGAGAAGTAAAGAAAATATGTCAACATGTTAAAAGTAATGTTAAAAATTAAATAATATGATAAACAACAACGTGTATTTGAATAATTACACTCGTATAATATAACGAATATGTTAGAGTTAGAATATATTGAAAATTACGAAACGTTAAAAAATATGAAAGGAGTTAAAAATTATGTTTAAAATTAAATAAATGTCATGTATATTGTCAGAAAATGTAAGAAATAATTGAAAATTAAGAATATGTCACAAATTACTAAAAAAGGTATGAAAACAAAAATATGTGTAAAATTAAATAAAAAATTTAAATTAATAATGCAGCTAATTCAGAAAATGCCATTATGAGTAAAAGATATAAGAAATAATTTAAAATTAAGTGTACGTAAATATAAAATAGTTTTAAAAGTCGTCCACAGATGAAGCTGACACGCGAGCCGTACAGGTGCAAACATGATATTGTTCAAAGTTTTATTTTTATTTGGCAACAGTTCCAAAAGGGATAACAGATGGCACTGCGCATCGTCACAGTAAGCCGAGGTAGCCGTTGCCCCCTGGGCAGCATAAACTTTTAGTGTTGCCATTCACACAAAACTACTAATTTCGAATCAGCAGCATACCAACTCCTCCATTTGCTTTCCAGCAGTAACCCAACTACTCCACTCCACAGGACACGCCCTTTCCGGTAATGTCATGAATGGGATTGCCCCTGTGAAATCACTTCCGGTGACGTCACTAGCCACGCCTTCCTCCGGCATTTGGAACGTACTTCAGATGTCAGCAAACATCGAACGAAATTTACATAAGGCATCACCTGCTGTCCTCACATAGAGGGCCCAATGAGTGTTTGTGAAGCTTAGAACAAAATCTAAATTATAGCCTTACATACACACACCTCAACGTATATATATGAGGTAAGTTTAAATTCAAAATTAAAATTAATAGCTAATTCAAAAAACATATTCAAATAAAGCAAAACAGTATCAAAAATGATATTTGACCAAAACCGAGTAAACAACTTTGGCATAAATTCATTAAAACTAAAAAATAATGAAAAAAAAATTATTAAAAAAATTAAACCATTTAACCTTCCCGTCGGAATTAGTTTAAAACAACAGCAAAATTTGCATTAAACACCATATTAGAACCATCTCAAGCAAATAACGCATTACTACAGACGGTTTTCACGTTTCGCGTACATGAACTCTAAAGAAGTAAGATTAAAAAAAAAAAAAAAAGTTTCTCTTATTGCGTTCTGATAAATAGGGGCATGAAAAATGCCTTAATCAGTACCCAATAAACATATCTCTATAACTACTACTGTTCAAATATGATAAACGTTATCTCAAATCAAATACATTTTAAGAACGAGAAGGAATCAACGTCTTCACGTGCAAGAGTGGAGAAAAAATGCCAATTCAAGCCACGACTGCAGAACAACGTTTAATCAACATCACCCACGAGCATGGTTTTAGGGTTTGTTACCATACTTTCCATACTTTCTGAGCAGTTGCGATTACTTTTCATTTATGGCAGCTGTTATTAGACTACACTTAACACTGAAGTAAGATGTCACTATACGTTTATTAATGAAAGGCGCCTGAAGGCACAAATATAACACATCCGCATAGGCGGAGTTTGGTTATCTATCAGTCTTTGCGCTGATCCAATCGGCAAAATATTGTACTGTAAAATGCTGAACATCTCTATATGCTCCATTCGTATACGTACAGAGCAGATGAATGTCATCATGTACATCTATTTTAAATCACTTAATATTTCCCCATAGATTTTTCCAGTTTGGAGCATTAAACTGTAAAGTTTAGGTCAAACACCATGCAATTTCCATGCCAACAAAGAAGATTTACCATAATAGCTATGACATTTTATTTGAAGCTATGGGAAGAAAGCTTGCATCCCATAGCTACAAATAAAATCCTCCATGAAAGAATTGCAGACCAGCCATTGAAACATATTGTATCATAAATATTTGACGCCTCAACAACTCACGATATCTTCATTGGATATATGTGATTTATATATTGCTATATATTGTTGTTCTTCTTCTATTTCGTGCTTCTTGTGTCATATGCGTCATTTATTATTTTGTTGCAAAATTTATGTAGGAAAGAACTTGAATTCTTTAATGGTTTTCTTTATGCATTACAAGTAAACTGCAGTTTATTGTTTGCAGTGAAATAGGAACAAATGTCACCAGTATATTCAAAGCAATGAAACAGCTATTGAAACCCAATCTAGCTCTGAAGTCTGATATTAATATTTATCATTTCAAATGTAAATGGCATTTCTAAAAATTTTAAGGCGTCAACTACTAGCAGATTAGATAACAATGTTATATACTAGCAGTTCGACTTGTGTTTGAATCCCGAAAAACGCTTGCCAGCTTGCATTTTCGTACTTCTCTCCAGGCAAAAAGTCAGTACCAGCCAGCTTCCCTTAGAGAGTCTTCCATAAATGTTCTCTCTTCCTAAAGCCCTCGAATGCTTAGCCTTAATTAATTAACTGAACCTAACCTAAAAAAATTAAGGCGTTTTTAAAATAACTGAGCAGAAGACAGATAATAAAATTTGAAAAAACAAAGGTTTTAAAAATATTTAATTCAAAGGAAGGGAAAAAAAGTTTGGAATGACCATTCAGTATTTTATTTTCACGCTTATTATAATAACATATATATACGCATACATCTTGACTAAGCCGTTACGAGTTTCTCCTAAATTTCCGTTCTCAAGTAAAAAGTTTCTGTTAGTATTTTTGGTGTTATTCTGCTTAAACGCCAAAAGAGAATGGCTTGCCTACCATTCTTTTAAATGGCTCCTACCACATTAAATTTATAGTTGATTACAAAGTAGTGCTTAGGTAATTTTTCATTTGAAGCGAAAAGGTAAATGCACGCCTCTATAGAATCAAATAAAATATATCAAAAATACTTTTAGTTAAAAAAAATGAATTCATGTTTTATACTCAACAAAGGTAACTAAACTAAATTATACCACAACTCCTATAATACTTTTTAATGTAATTTAACGTATTCAGAAAAATAATATATGCAGTTATTCATAAGTTTTAAATTAATAATTACCTATTTGACAAACAGCATATTTCGAAACAGCATAACTAGGACGACAATTAATATAAAAAATTATTGTGTTAATTTTTAAAAAAACATTTTTGCTCAATTTAATTTTTTCTTGTTTTTAGCGAAATAAAATAAACAATAATGTTATTCAAAATTTATATGATTATTTAATTCATGTCTGTAGAGAAAATAGAGCTAACATAATCAAACCTCTCAAACATATTTTTAACATTTAATTAAAATTAATAATTAATAAAAATTGAAATTTAAGTATCATAATGAAACCTCTGAAACGTATTTCTAAAATTTAATTAAAATTAATAATTAATAAAATGTGTATTTGTTTAATTGACTAATGAAAAGCTCGCGAGTGCTCAAGTTCTCAAGAATGTTGTGCTCTGTTTGTTGATTTAAATACTTTTTGAGATGTTTAAAAATTGAAATTTAGGTATCATAATGAAACTTTTCGCCATTCTTAGCTTTTCGCCTGAAGCAAGTGTCTCACTTGTTTTGCCCTTGTCCTGGCTATGGTTAATCCTAATGAAAGCTAAATTTTCAGCCTTTTTAAAGTGACAAAAGTTTATATGTCAACAGTAACAGATTTCATTTATCAGCACTATCCATAATCAAATCGAATCTTATATCCTCTCGTTTTGCTTTCATCCAGAAGCAATGCCACGAAAATGCTTGCTCATGCTTATTTCTTACCTTCAATATGCTTATTATGCTTATTTCTTACCTTACCGTCTTACCTTATTTCTTCTTTCTTACCTTATGCTTATTTCTTACTTTCCATATGGAGCCACGAAAATGCTTGCTCACACTTATTTCTTACCTTCGATATGGATATATATTATTTATCTTCGATATGGAAGAAATCATGCTATTCATATATGTGCAACCTTTTTAAAATTAATATTTAATAAATAATTAATATTTGATAAATTCCAGTAAATCATTTTTTTTAATCTAATTTTTATGCTATGGTTCTTCTTCGCGAGATATTTTTAAATGTAACTGGTTATATAATAAAGATATAACTTGAGAAGCACATTTCGTAAAATATCATTTAATGCATAATTTTACTGCATTTTCTTTGTTCTTAAAAGGGCTCATACACCTTAAACCCCTTATGATCTTCGAATATGTGACTGTTGCAAGAATTGGGATATTTTATTTATTTTAAAAGCAATTACTTCCAACATTCTACAGCTGATTACATAACATAGTTGCTTTGGGAACTAGTAACCAGAAAGTTTGTGTTGCCACAAATATTTTTGTAATTTAATCGGCTTTGTGGCAAAATTTTTCGTCACGTTTCCACCTTGCGCGCAAGATATTTTAAAAATGCCTCATGGTACATACTTGAAATTCGGTGGAATTCTTTATATGGACACTATTTTCTAACTGAACCCAAAATCTGATGAATATTTTAATATTAAAAAAATTATGCACGAAAACATTACAGATTTTTTTAATAAAATACATTTTATAAACTCAACTCCAAATAAAAGAAAATTTGAACATGAAATTCTTAGAATTTTTGGTTCACAGTAGTTTCCAACCGTTATAAAAGCTACATATTAAATATGGAATTAAATTATGCAAAAGACTTTTTTAAACTGTGAGCGCAAGGTGGGACCATTACGAAACATTTTGTCACAAAGCGGCAATATTTGTGGCAATATTATTGGCAATAATATTGGCAATAAAATATTTGTGGCAACGCAAACTTTCTAATTACTATTTCAGAAAGCAGCTATATTATGCAGTCAGCTGTAAAAAGTTAAAAGTGATTGGTTTTAAAATAAGTAAGTTATCCCAATTCATGCAACAGTCTTATATTCGAAGATCTTATGGTTTTTAAGGTGTATGAATCCCTTAATAATGAAGAATGAAAGTAGAAAATAAAACAAGCCACTTACTGAATATACTCTATTACATTGTATCTCTATTACAGAATGTAGCAGAAATTATAGAATTACTTGAAAAAAAATTAATTCTTAGATTAAATTGTTCTTAAGTACTTACATAAGTGAACAGCATTTCTAAGATAATTTATAATTTGCAAATGATCACTCTTGGAGTACTGGATACCATGATGCATTGATATCACAGTAATAATGACCTATTTTTGCCACACATGCACAGAAAACAGTTCTGTCCAATTAGATATTTTATATTATATTTTTATAACAATTCGGAATTAATGGTATCCCCCCAAGCCATTGTTTCTTTCACAACCCCTGAAAGATTTTCTTCCTTCTTTCTTAAGTGTTATACCTCGTAGATGATCCCAACCACTTCCTTTTCAAGAAATTAATCGCATATTTATATTCCTGAAGCAGATTTCATTTTATTGAATGAAAAACGAAAGGCTAATTAATAAATTATATCCTGTCCATTGTCAGATTTTATTGCTTTCTGGTTAAGAAATAAGTATATACAGGTTTATGAGATTTGGATCAAGCTTGAGCAGGGATTTTGTTTCATTTTCTTTGATGCTGTTTCCATTCTTTTCTTTCATTTCTTTTTTTTTTTCCATATTTTTTATTATGATCATTTTCCATGCAGCTATTTAATTGCCATACCTATTCTACTACTGATATAAAAAAGGGTTTCTATGAATATGTATGCATTTGTAATAATTGCTTATGATTGAAATAAGAAGATACAAACATTAAAATTGTTCAGAGACCAGCATAAATGTGGCTACAGAAGTTAAGAATCAGGTACAAAAAATATAAATATCTAAGACCAAAATAAATTTTGCTGCACATCGGTTATAAACACGGCTAATACCACTCACACGAAATATGTACACTTGCATAGTTGGTAGAAATTGAAATTACCCGCATCATGTCTCTGAAAAGTCCCCCACGTATCTACTTTAGAGACATAACACATCTCCCCCCCCCAACAATTTCCTACAAAACGCATCAAAATAATGTTATTTTTTACGATAATTGTTTACGTATAATCAGTAAACATGAATATGTGCGTAAATGATTGCATTTATACTTGGGCTTTATTTATATAAACGGACTTTTTTTTTTTTAATATTTTACAATTACAACCGGCTAGCCATATATCAGGTACTTCTGAACATCTACATAAGGAGTCTGTCTGTATACCCAGTAAAATTTTAGCAATATCATAATTATGTTTAGGAATATCAGCTCTAAAAGATATTTTAAATTTGTTTTATGTATAACTCTGAGCTTGTCTAATGATGTTGGAAAACTGGCTGAACAAAAGGAAATAATTTAGGAACAAGAATAAATCATACATGAGCAGAAAAACGACGCAAGATGAAGCTGTTCCTCCCTAAAATATGCCTAGCGCGGACTATTGGTTCCCTTTCACTCAGAGTAAGAAAACGTCTCTTTAGAAAAATCTTGCAAAAATAGGTATCTAAAATTTCATATATTTGGAAAAAAAAAACTATTTTACACAGTTTTTCGCAATAATGATATTTCATTTGCCTCTTTACTTATTTTAATCATTATTTTTAATTAGGAAATGTATCTTTATTCGGAATGTATTCACCACGCAAAATAGAAAACTGAGTATATTTACTTTTATACTAAGTAAAATTCAATTTCTGTAGTTCCTATTTAATAATGTCTAAAATTAAGTGTACCTTAATTCTCCCACTATTTTAAATTTTCATCTCCATCCTAATGACATTTCAGTGACGCTGAATAAAGCACAGGGGCAGTTAATTAACAACACATAATGAAGAGAGAAATATAAATGTAACGATGATGGACAGCATTGTAAATATTCGCAATGATTTTGCAATTAAGTGACTTTACAAAAATTACAAAAATTATGTACGAGTTAATTTAAAAACAATTCTTGAGATATCGATAAACCTAATTACACGTTTTTTGTCAGGAAGTTATTTTTTTTTCCGTCTATTATACAAATATTGGTACTACCGCAATAGACAAATGCTAAATTGTTTTGGCTCGTATTAACTAGCTAAGACAAAAGTTTTACAAAACGTGTATATTCACTGAATAGGCAAACAAGTTTTTTAAATTTTATGAAGTCGTCGGCATCGAACTAACTCTTTTAAATAGCCCATTTATCTCAATACTAGTTTTTATTAATATACATGAAAACTTCATTCTAACACGTTTTTTATTTATGCCTTTATCATGTCAGACAGTTTACCACTTTCGGTAACTATATATTCTAGCTTATATTCTTTTGGATATATATTACCTGATTATTAGAACTTGCATTACTATTTTTATTGTATTTTATTTCATAAAAATAAATAGGTATATAGATATATATGCAAGATAATATTTTTTTCAGTTGCGAGTTCTAGTTGTTTATAGACGTTGGTCACTACCAAGGCCGGAACCGGTGGTCTCTTTTTAAAGCAGAGACCTAACAGGTGTTCCACCGGTGCCTCCTATGAAGAGCTGTTACTGAGTGCAAGAAGTTGACTCACTACGGGGGCTAAACGCCTTCAATTGTGATAAACTCTTGTACTCTCCTCCTGTGTCCTAACAAGAGGACTCTTAGCGATTCCTGACTTTAGCTTATCTGCTCTTTCATCAACTTTAGCGACTGCTTCTCTCTTATTTAATTCATTTATCTGAACGATGATGTGAAGGTAATTGCAATTAATTGCAAAGGTACTTCGTAATCCAAATGCCTTGGTCCTTGGTCCTATGAAGGGGTGGACAAAGTACATCCATGCCTTCTCCAGGATTCTAACCTTGGCCCTTCGGTACAGCAGTCACAGTCACTAACCACTTTCCCGTCTTGGCGGCAGAGAATGCAAGATACTAAGGTACAAAATTGGTAAAGTGTATATATATATATATATATATATATATATAAGGGATTAAATATATATATATATATAAGAGATTAAATATATAATAAAAGTTGCATTATCTATTTTAAAAAAACAATTTCATGACAAATGCATACATAAAGGATTAAAGGAAAGTATTAGCGACTAGCCATTATTATTTGTTACTAAGCCATCAGTATTCAAACTTATACTATGAAATTTCAAAATACCAAAAGTTTTTATACGTTTAATAAATTGCAAAAGACTTATTATAACCTTTCGCTCTCTGTAAGCAATTGAAAATTACAGATGCCAAACTATGTACGGTTATATGTTTATCCGTTTTAAAATACATTAATGGCAAGCGAAAAATGTTCATTCTAAAACTTCAGTAGCAAAGGTTATAATGTAGGAAAACCGGTATATTTAAATGTATAGTTCAGTGTGTATGAAAACTAATATTCAAACATCATGCATACCAAAAATACTATCTATAGTTTCAAATCTCAGTTACTGCAAATATTTAAAAAAAAAAAAAAAAAATAGAAACTCAAACACGTTTTTTTTTTTTTTTTTTTTTTTTTTTTTTTTAATGTAAATTATATTTTTCCTTAGTAGGAAGCGATTACTGTAGGCAGACAGGGTTACAACATGAATATAACTTATTCTTTCTAACTCTAATGAGAACCAGCTCGAGTTACGCAGTCTCTACACCGATCGATAAAATTTCAGTTGAGACCATAAAAATACAGAATCTAATTACCAGCCATAACATTCTGGTAATAATTCTGTCATAGGTAAAATCAATAATAAGTCATTAAGTAAGGAAAGATCAGCAGGAAAAAATTATCTTGAACTCTGCTGCGTTTTCTATACGCACGCTTCGGCGAAATCACTGCCAGTTTGTTACCATGTGGAAAAAGTTGCCGACTATTTAAAAGCCACGTCTGTTTTCCACTGTGATTGCACTACTTAAGGGCTTAGCGATTCCTTTATCGTACTAATTTTATGGCAGTAAAATTTTTACTACCTTGGCACAGAGGGACTCTGCAGTAGCTGTTCTTATCACTGTTTTATGGCAACCTAAGGGTAAGGTAGAAAAAAAGTGGGAGTATTATTAGTTTGTTTTGGTAGCTAATCTTCTCCACTTTATTTGACTTGAAACAGCGCTTCGATGCAGACAGGTTAAGTGGTAGACAACAAGACCAACAAATATGCCGTCAAACATTATAGGACATAAATGAAAAAATAAGTAAACAAATAATAAAGACTAGAACAATGACTTTTATTAACCAGGACGAATTCATTGTTAATATGAAGCGGGTTTTTTTTCATTAGCTATATGAAGTTTCGTTGTTTATAGCGCAGTTTAAACTTTGATTATCCTCATTAGCTTGGCAATGCATTTATTTAGTTTCGTTTTGAGCACGAAAGAGCGTACAACAACTTCTTAAATGCAGATATGTAATTCTCATATCTGTTAATCAGAGAGATAATTACATTTTGCAGAGATCATGAAAAGATCATTTGTAATAAATATTACGTAGAAATCTGAAACAATACTCAGAAACTTTTTTTTAATTGACTAAGAACCCTAAGTGCCATATGTGAACCAAACAATAAGCTGAGAAATCTTTAAATAGTTTCTTTGACCCAGCATTTTTTTATAATTTCTTTGAAGTAAGAAATATTTTGTGGACTTTTCAGCAATTTGAAAACAAATTTTAATATTTAATCAAAACTAAATCTAATCAACAGATGTTTTTCAGGTAGCATAAAAGAAATGTTTGAAGATTTAATTTTTATAAAACTATACTGCAATGTATAAAACTATATCTATTTATATCCAGCGTGTATTTTTAAGTGTCTTTTCAACCCTTTTGATAGTTTCTTTAAAAGGAAAGTGTTTGTTACATTGTAGACGTTCTATATCTGCTTTTAAAATTTTCTATTATGAGATGTTAATCAGTAAAAGTTGTGCAATGAAATCCGCTTGATATAAATTTGGTGCACCTCATGTATTTTTTGGGTAAGAAAAAAATACAAAAAAGACTACATTTTAAATTACTTTAATGTCTATTCTTGCTTAATATGTAAACTATGCATAAGGTGTTTCACAACACAGCTTAGATTACCATATATTTCGTTATTCTTGCTAAGCTAAGGTGCTCTGCTCTGCAGCAATAATCCTAAAAGCAAAAGAACACTGGAAGCCATTTTTCGGTTTCCTGAGAGTGTATTTTGGAAATAATTATAATATAATAATAATTATAATAATTATTATTATAATATAATAATAATTATAATAATTATTATTATAATATAATAATAATTATATGAGTCCTCTTAACTGCATCCCAGAGTCGGATTGTTTATGAATTTCATTCTGAAATATTATATAAAGGTAATTCCGGAATCAGATGAAGACGCAAAGGAAGAACAGGAACACAGGGCGTCCTTAGCATTGAGTTTTACGTACAAGAAATTTACATTTAAAAATTAACTTACAGGACTTCGTGAAAGCCTAATAAATATATTTTTACTAAATAACATATTTAACTACTGGCATAATTTACCCAATTTACCGATATTTTCGACAATTTTTCTTTGTAATATTAGAGTTGTTTCATTTACAGCATATAATTATAATTTTTTTTCTGATGGAAACTGTAATTCCCTAAATAATTAAAAAAATGCGCACCTGTATTATTGATTAGTTAATTTTATGATTTATTAACGAAAAAGAAAATTATAACGTGATTATCTTATCTGAGTTTTGTACATATTCTATGTGCGTGTTTGATACTTTCCATTAACTGGTCTCATCAAGCACTAAGCAGAGAAACGATTTGCTAGAAAGGACGAGAAGATGAGAGAAGGGACATTAGGAATAATAACCCTTCCAAAAGTTTCAACAGTCTTCCATTTTTATTTATACCTTCTGTATAATGTTGAATAATTACGATACAAACTGAAACTAATATTGGTAGAGTATTTCAAAACCTGCTCTATCAAAAACTGTAATTATATTTCTTCTGTTGTTTGGTTGCTTATATTGACAGGATTCTTCAATCTGGATGGTCTGAAGGGCCGAACACCTGTCACGGTTACTCTTTGAAAACGAATTACGAGTTGCCATTCCATCGATTATATCACACAACCAAGATATATGCATGCGCAATAGCAAGAACATTGCCCATTAAATGCAATTTTGCATTGTTATTTTTCATGATTTGGGTTACAGTGCTTCATTTTCGATTGTGGAGACATATCGAGCAATCTTCTCGGGCTATAAATAAACTTTCCTTGATAAAAGGCTTGAAATGTAACTTTCTTGATCCCACCCAAACCGAACTCCAGTGGAATATACTATTGAATTGCCACAGGTATTAGCGTTCTTTTTAGAAATAGAAATGGTAATTACATACTGCGCAGCAGAGTACAAAATTTCCGAATCTGTAAATCGTAAAAATCGCGTATATTAAGAAACTAATGCTAAAACGTACATTTGACACTGTAGTTCCTGATTAAAAATGTTACATCTTGTAATAAACAACAAACAATACTAAAGAAGTTAAAGCTATCGCGTAAAAACTTAATGTAAAAATTACAAAATGAGATAACTTCAAAATCAAAAATGGTGAGGGGAAAAATTAATAGATTTTAACGTACTAAATATTTTTAAAAAGGATGCTCGCAAAAAATTAAATACATTGCAAATATACAGTAAATACAAAATACAAAAATTTCAACAAATGGCAAATTAGCCTCTTCCTTTAAAAAAATGTTTAAAAATTTTGCAACTCAATGTGCAAAATTCTTGACCACTAAGGTCTTTCTAGTTCTTGTTATCTCAACCATTTATTTTTAAGTTTAAAAGTATTTTTACAAAAACTTTATTGTACTGAAGGTTAGCAGCCTCCTTACTTTTAAATCTTGCTCGTTTATCTCAACTAAGTATGGATTCACTCTTTTGAGATAATTCTACTAATATTAATCTTGGGAGATAATATAATCAATATTCTTTAGTAAATAAATTACTTTACTTTGAATCTAATTTTTAATTTACTATATTTATTTTTTAATTTACTATGTATATACATATATATACATATATATATATATATATATATGTATATATAATGTGTGTGTGTTTGTGTATACATAATCATAAGAATGAAAGTGGAATACTCCTATTAAAATTCCAAGTAAAGTAAAGAAAGCCAATAAAAATGTGTATTTATATTCATAAGTATATACATAAGTATTATAAATAATTATTTAATTACGTTAAATAAGTATATATGTAAGATAAAAATATTTAATCAAAATTATAATTTCAACTAACGGTAAAACTTTAATTCCCTCTCTAAGTTCTAAAAATCGTAATAACTTCTCTCGATTGCGTCACTTCTAGATCATTCCTTTTTGCATGGCCTGCGCAGCGCTGATGACGTAATAATTGGAAACTGAAACTTTTAACTCAAACCAAAACCTTTCTCTTCGAGTACCGGCTCAGTGTGCTGACCACTACACCACGAAGGCACACTAAGAAGGCGGGAGAAATACCTTATAATGTTTCATGACAATGCCTGCTCATTATGAATGCCAGGTAAAAACTTTCGCTATTTTGAGGCCGGGGGGCATAGATGTCAAAGAAGTCCATCATGCGCCTGACAAATTCTTCGCATGATAAACTCTTGAATTGTTTCGCTAAGGGCCAGTGATGAGCGGTTAATGTCGCTGAATACTGCTAGTTCGACCCGGTTTCGAATCCAGGAGTACAGACTTTCTGCATGGTTAGTTTTCATGGTTTTCCCCATATGTAACATGAATGCGATACATTTTCCTTTAGAAAGTCCTTTACAAATGCAAACCTCCCTTTGATAACCCTTATGTACTTTGCTATTATCATATAATCTAACCTATCGATAATGTATCCGGCCGACGATAGAGCGACGGCAGAAAGCTGTGGACGACAAGGAAAACTACTTTGACAAACATAACATTGTTGATTTCGTTTACTTATTGTTTGAAGGTTGCATTTGTTTGTCGGACATTTTAATCGCAAAAACCTAATACAAGATTTTTAGGCATTTACCTTATTCAGTTATCGCCTATTTTAAATTACAGACAATCACTAATTTAATTGAAATTCCTAAAGTATACAGCTCGGTGGGCAACTGGATTCTCTGATTTAAAAAAATGTGCCTTTGTACTAGACTTCTAAATTTTAAAAACTTATCTTTTTAATAATCACGTGCTTAATGTAATCCAGCGGCAAATTTATATATTCTAAATTTATAGTTTTCAGTTAGCTCGTGAATAAGTGCTTTGATATTTAATTTGTTGTTTTGCATGCCTCAGACTCATAATTTTATTACTAAAACAGACTAGTCAAAAATTCGTGTGAATAATGATTATAAACAAAGATAGTAAATTAAAATATGGATGTTTTATTTTATTTAAGTGTGTAGTTTTCATTATATTAAACGTGTAGTTTTTCTTTCTAACATCGTTGTTTTCATCATAACAACTGTTCATAAATAAAATTTTTTTATTAATTTCTTGAATATATGAGCTGCAAAATTCTTTCCTATTATTACAGCGTTTTTTAGATGTTTTTGTACAAGCATTTTTTTTTTAAACATTTTTAGTTATTTGGAGCATTAAGCAAAGACTGCGTTAGCATCATAAATAACTTTCTTTTGTTATTTATAGAGTATTCCAATGAATAATGAATGAAATGGATGTATTGTATTAGTTTTTCTCGGTAGAAAATGTAGATTTTTAAATTAAGTATGTTACTCACATTTCCTATTAGAGTCTTTTCTTAAGATTAAATTGGAAATCATTATTTTTAGGAATATTTTAAACCCGCAGATAGATATTATGAAAATTAAAACGGTAAAAAATCGCGCAAAAGTGATGACATATATAAAATGCTGTTAGAGGGTATATTGTGTCCAACACTTGGTCTATCAGTCCAAAAATCTATCATATTAAGGGGAGTTGGAACCCCAAAATCTTCAAAAAATTGTGATTTCGGATTTTTGTATTTTCAAATTCTCTACACTTTTACCTTTCTAAAAATACCATTCTTTAATATCTATGAAAATTGGTGCCCGCCGATAACATCGCGGCAAAAACATCGTGGACGAAAACGTCGCGGAGAAAACAACGCAAGGCGAAAACGTCGTGCTACAAAACATCGTGGGAGAAAACATCGCAAAGAGAAAACATCGCAGTTCTAAAACATCGTGGTACAAAACATCGTCGTAGAAAATAAAGCGGTTCAAAAACATCGCAGTTTAAAAAAATCGTCTTTGAAAATATCGTGGTAAAAAATAAAGTATCTACAAATCATCGCATGACGATAACATCGCAGACATGCTTTTTTCAGGTTTTAATAATTGTAAATGGATATTCCCATAATGATTTGTGAGCGCAAGGTGTAAAGAAGGATAAATTTTACTTTCACATATTTTATTAACTAATAAATTTTTGCTGAAAACGTAAGAAGGAAACTTAAGCATAGGAAATTAAATGTAACTTATAGATTATACTTTTCATGAAATATTACCAGTAAAAACTTTATAAAAATGATTTATTAATGGCCTTTGTTAGTTAACTATGTCGGTTTAAAATTCTATTAAGTGCTATAAGTTGCATTAATTTTTTATGCTTAAGTTTCCTTTTTATTTTCTCAGCAAAAATTTATTAATTAATAAAAAATATGAAAGTAAAAATTATCCTTCTTTCCATCTTGCGCTCACAAATCATTATGGGAATATCCATTTACACTTATTAAAGCATGCCTGAAAAAAGCATGTCTGCGATGTTATCTTCATGCGATGATTTGTAGATACTTTATTTTTTACCACGATATTTTCAACGACGATGTTTTTAAACTGCGATGTTTTTGAACCGCTTTATTTTCGACGACGATGCTTTGTACCACGATGTTTTAGAACTGCGATGTTTTCTCTTTGCGATGTTTTCTCCCACGATGTTTTGTAGCACGACGTTTTCGCCTTGCGTTGTTTTCTCCGCGACATTTTCGTCTGCGATGTTTTTGCCGCGATGTTTTCGGCTGTTACCATGAAAATTAGAACTGTAAAAAAATCCAGTATTAATTTGTCATCTACTGCTTTGATAAATGAGGATTTTTACATAAAAAAGCGTTTTTCTCCAAACGTGATTTTTTATACTCGATGTACCTTTTCTCAAGAACTACTGCTCACAGGTATCTAAACATTTTATGGCTTATTTATTAGGTTTCCTAATATTTACTGAAATGAGCTTTTTGTAATAAACTTAGAAAAAGTTTTTTAAATTTTTTTGTGTGAGAAAAGTGCTCAATTTTACTATGCCTAACAAAATATCCTGTAATTTACTCTAAACTTCAAAATTTTTCAAAAGCTCATTTCAGTATAATCAGATAGGTATACTTTAATTACAGAAAAAATTTCAAGCTTGTATCTACAGCAGATTTTGAGAAAAGGTACATCGAAAACGGCCAACTTAACATTGTTGGTATAGGGGTTTCTGATACCCCTTAAATAGCGAGGAAAAAAAAAAAAAAAACGACTTGAAACCTGATTGCAACTCTGAAACAAAATTAATGTAGTTCCGCTAATTTGTAAATTTTCTTGAAGAATTTATTTCTGCTATTAATTTTCGTGAAATTTAAGTTTTCTAATTTTAATTTTATATTTGCTTGATAAAATTATAAAATATCTGAAGAGAGTAGATGAGATTTACATTCTTCTACGTAACAGAATATTAACAAGTATTACTGTTTACAAATTTAAACTGGATTAAATAATGTAAACATATACTCAATTCATAATCAACCGCTGTTTCACTTCAGTTCGCTGTCAGTGAGGATACAGTACAAGAGGTTGATGAGATCTTATTTGTTGTTAAGAAAAGAAAGAGAAAGAAAGAAAAAAGTCTTAAAAATAAAGACGATAGTTAGAGAAATAAAACGGAAGGAAATGAAATTAAGCCAGTATTAATAAAAGAAAAAGGGCAAAGTTTTTTTTATCTGCAACTTTCTCTTTTCATTTTACTTTTTCCTCGTATAGAAATGAATTATCATTTTAGTTGGCGTTAAGCATTTCTTTTCATGGGAGATATTCGAAACAGATAAGAGAAAGAGAACAATCCATTTTCAATTTATTTTCTGGGTGGTACTAAATATTCATCAGCCGTGGTTTATTTTTATAGCCCATTGGTTATTTTTCATTTACAATATTTTATTTAATGATCATGAATACATTTAAAATAATGCATCTTAAAAATAATCATGTCCGAAACAATTTGTGAACTATTAACATTTCCATCAAAATATGCAAATGCAATCAAAGAATGAAAATTACGTACTTTTATATTTAATGGAAAGCGTCATTTGCTATGAGGATAAGAACAAAATTTGTTCTAAGTTTTAAAAAGGAAAAAATATGCAATAATCGCAATGCATAAATCCATTTTACCACAGCTAAAAAATTCATATCTTTAGAAAAATAGGTAGAATTAATTTTTAGACTGCAATAATTGTAAATACAAAGAACAAAGCATTTACAGTAAAAATTCAGCACGATTGCTACAGATTGCTACAAATGAAGGAACATCCCAATCAGATCTCTTGAAATGCAAATAATCTTTTACTAAAAACTAGAATGTCCTCGATTTTCTAACCGAATAGAATAAGCTAACTCGGGGAAACTCGTTAAAAATGAATTATGCGGGAATGAGAATAAGAGACTTGAGAAGTAGAGAATAAATTCAATTGTAAAGTTGCACATGCATTTTAAGATTTGGTGATAAGATTATAGGTAGATTCAGCAGGATTAATTAATAAATAAAAATTAAATGAAGGTGTATCAATTATTTTATTGTCCAACTTTAGAACATAAATCAAACTTTTCGCAACAATGAATTACAAACGCAACAAAGTTAACAAAATAAATGCTCATGAAATTAATCAAAAACTTAGAACAGGCAAATCGACAACCTTGTATTCGGCCAAGGTTACAAGGTTGTCGATTTACTCGTAGCTGTTTTATTTTCCACGTCGGAGAGTTTCTCTTGCGTCTTAATCAAAAACTTCACTGTGCACAATATTTGCTCATGAAATTAATCAAAAACTTCACTGCGCACGATATTTACTGATGAAATGCTCATGTGCACAATGTTTGCTCATAATAAGCTCATGAAATTAACCAGAAACTTCACCGTGCATGATGTTTTGGGTAAAATGATTGTTAACAATTGTTAAGCATAAAAAAAAGATTGATCAGTTGAGTGCGCCCACACTTCACATTATTTTTTTCTCTTTGCCTTATCTGAAATATTTCCCTTCAAGCCGCCCAGACGGTACAGTGGTTAGGGGAACCGACTGCTATACCAAAGTGCCCGGGTTCGAATTCCGGATAAAGCATGGTTGTAATTATCCGTCCCTTCAAAGGGGGTAAAGGTGGCCCACCTATTAGTTGCCTCCAGTGACCACCAGTTCTGGCCTTAGTAGTGGCCAAGACGGATTCCACTGAGGGCCCGCCTTTAATTTAAAAAAATCTACAATAATAAAATCATTATATTTAAACTCAAATAAACTAGTAGTAGTTCAGGAACTTACAATTATTATCTTTCACTGAGTAATAGATTCTACAGTTATAAAATCATTATAATTAAAGTCAAATAAACTAGTAGCAGTAGAAGTTCAGGAAGTTACAATTATTATCTTTCACTGAGAAATAGATTCTACAATTATAAAATCATTATAATTATAAAATTATTATATTTAAACTCAAATAAACTAGTAGCAGTAGAAGTTCAGGAAGTTACAATTATTATCTTTCACTGAGTAGATTCTACAATTACAAAATCATTATAATTAAAGTCAAATAAACTAATAGCAGTAGAAGTTCAGGAAGTTACAATTATTATCTTTAACTGAGTAATAGATTCTACAATTATAAAATCATTATAATTAAAGTCAAATAAACTAGTAGCATTAGAAGTTCAGGAAGTTACAATTATTATCTTTCACTGAGTAGATTCTACAATTACAAAATCATTATAATTAAAGTCAAATAAACTAATAGCAGTAGAAGTTCAGGAAGCTACAATTATTATCTTTAACTGAGTAATAGATTCTACAATTATAAAATCATTATAATTAAAGTCAAATAAACTAGTAGCAGTAGTAGTTCAGAAAGTTACAATTATTATCTTTCACTGAGTAGATTCTACAATTACAAAATCATTATAATTAAAAGTCAAACTAGTAGCAGTAGAAGTTCAGGAAGTTACAATTATTATCTTTAACTGAGTAATAGATTCTACAATTATAAAATCATTATAATTAAAGTCAAATAAACTAGTAGCAGTAGTAGTTCAGAAAGTTACAATTATTATCTTTCACTGAGTAGATTCTACAATTACAAAATCATTATAATTAAAGTCAAATAAACTAGTAGCAGTAGAAGTTCAGGAAGTTACAATTATTATCTTTCACTGAGTAAGAGATGAGGGCTTTCGCGGAGTGGTTTTCCATAAGTGGAAGAATCATATTTAGCAAAGAATTGATTTGGAAAAACTATATATCTCTTCTGATTACTTTGAAGTCACTATATAATCTACTCTAAAGAACTACATATATTTTGGCATATGCATATAAAAATTATTTTCCTGAAGAAAAAAAAAATTGTCGTGAATTGCACTTAATGTCTAATACTGAGATGTTTCTGAAAAAAAGGACAGAGGGGAATTTCATATTGCTTTTTATTTTTATTCACTTCTGTTCTTCCGATAAAAATTCAGATTATTTTTCAAGAGATTGATCTGAATTTTTCCTTCTAAATTTACTGGGAGATGCTTTTCATAATTTTTTTTTTTTTTATTATCAAGGAATGACAATTCTAGGCCTCGTATTCTGTCAAAAGCGGGATTCCTTTCTGATAATCATCATCGCCTTTATTCGAATTTAAAAATAAAATCAAAATAAAAAAATTTTCTTCGAAATTCCATCATTTTCCAGTTTTATGCATCTTTTATAGTGGATGTAAGAAAGCGCTAGAATATTCACCTAAAATTTTCAATTCTGCAATTATTTTCTATGTTGATTTTTGCTTCTTCTTCAAAATTGTGATGTAGTTTCTAATGCTTATGAAAAATTCACCATTTTAATTCCTATCAAAGGTAGGAAATCATTTCTTCATATTAACAAGTTGCGACTGTAAGCTTCAAATCAAAATCGCTGGACACGTTAGTAATCATCAAAGAATTCAGAAATTTTCAATTAAATGAACAAATCAGATGCTAACTTATTTTGAAAATCGAATCATTATAATAGCTTTCAAAATAAGTTATATTTGACTCGAATAGTAATTAAGATGGAATTCCTCCTTTTTGAAGTGGGATGAATGCAAAGTATGACTGCTAATTTCTTTTTGAATTCAACTAAATATTTCAAGAAGGGTTCTTACCCGGTTATTCTGTTTGCTAAGATTATAAACCGACTCATGGTTATAAAATTAAAATTTAGACAATCAAGAAACGAATTTATTCTTAACCGTTTCATCAGCTGGCTCACCAAAAATGTATGTGACAAAAATGAGAAAGAATGGTAAACTAGAGATAAGTAAAAGTTTTTTTCTCATTATTTAAAGTTACAAACTTAAAAATAATGATATTTTTGTACATTTCAGTGTGACGACGACCAGTATTTCGTAATTTCAGCATGAGGCTGGAATTAAAATTCCAGAATTAAACACGAAAGCAGTTAAAGGCTTTCAGTACAGATGGTCCAAATACTATTTAATGATAAAAATAGAAGTCCAACCATAGTACAGATTTTATGTTAATTTGTAAGAGTATTACGTAGCATCTTAACTCGAAATCTAAAATATAGCGTAGTCATGGTTTAAAAAGAAAAAAATTAGAAAATATTTAAGATTATTTTAAATTAGAAGAGGAAAAATGTCGTCAGGGGCTCATAAACGGTTCTTTCTTCTGAAGTATGTAAACTATGATGCATGCACCATCTTCTATAAATTATAATGAAAAGGTATTTCCTCCCTCCTTTCCGCATGCCTTCGCGGTATAATTGGGAGCATACTCGACGCGTATTCGAGTTCCGGAGAGGACACTGCACATTCCTCACGTCTCCTGCTTTAAGGAAACCAAATGACTGTACAGTGGCGCCCGAACTAAAAGATGGTGGACGATAAGTCGTCATCACCAGGATTTGGCAATTGGGTCGCCCTTTAAAAGTGGGGGGAGTGTTATAATTTATATTCTCCCTTCTTTCCTCATGCCTTCTTGGTGTAATTGGAAGCATATTCGGCACCTATTCGGGAAGTCCAGCGTTGGAATAGCAGTGCACAATTTACACGTTCACTGCACAATTTACACGTTCCAGAATCGATATAGCCTAATAAATCTGCACAATAATGGAATAGCAGTGCACAATTTATATAATCTGCACAATATTTAGAAAATTTATGAGTTAGATAAATTATACAGTTAGACGTGTTAAGAATTACACCAGTTAAAAGCTATTATTAAAAGTAAAATTAAGAAGTAATAAAGAGATGCCTACAGTACTGCTTCTGCTGATGCGTATAGTAAATCTTTCAGTCTATTCAACAGTAAATAATTTTATCTTGGGAGATAAATATCTTATACCACGTTGAACCATAGCACTGCAAAAGAAGTGTTAATTCACCAAGTCATTTGGATGATAAGGATGTTATGCCTGTGTGCCCACCAGTGACCGAGTGATATACGCCAGTGGAAAAGGTTCGAATACTGACCAACGGGCTGGCTTTGTTTCGAAGTTTTCTCTATCTGTAACGTGGATATGAGTCAGTTTTACTTAGGAAATCCTCCTCAAAACCATTTCGTTTCTTAGGCAAATAGCCATTTCATGCTTTGCCATGAACAAATAAACCAAACAAAATTTCTGTCTGCACATGACTTGCTTGTTGTGTCCTTTGTGATACAGAGTTTACTTACATTTGTCTTGAAATCATGCTCAAATTTTTAATGTTTTATAAAGTAACATCATTTTACGTGCGTGAATTCTACACCTCCAGTCAGTAAAACTATTAAAACCGGAATATGATAAAGTCAATTCTTAAAGAAACTTTAAAGGACTTTTTTAAAGAAGTCCAAGCATAATTAAAATAAATGTTAAACAGCTTCCATATAATGATTAGGGAAAGGTTCTCGAATAGTTAGAAGCGACAGGAATCAGTTTATGAAGATCTCAGAAGCAATGAGAAAAACAGGATTAATTTAATTTGAAAACACCCGCAAAAATTAAAATAGTTACCGTAAATGTTTAAAATGGAAGATTCAAACATGTTATTGAATTTCAAAGCCTGTTATAACTTTTATTATGAAAAAAAGAAATTTTCGAATTTTCCATCTTCCTTTTTTTCCTAACAAATCCCTGTGCACTTGCTTTGCTTTAAATATGAACTTTCATTGTAATTTTGCTATATTACTTAAAACACAGTTGAAGCGCGGTTTACTTTCTAAATGCCTACGAATAATTGAATAATTTAAATATTCCGCTTGCGAGATAAAAGATTGTGTTAAAAAAAGAGGGGGTGGAACTCTTGTTTGAGGTGAGTATGAACCAGTAAATTTATGGCAATTGATATCGAAAAAAAATATGAATTAGACAAAGTAAATGCACACTTGAGAGAGTCGATCTCTAGAAAAGTAAGGCGTATGAAAGAGCCCAGATAAATAAAGACCTCCCAAGGGCGGAGGTCTCAGCTAGTCGCACGCGTTGTCCAAATTGGGCAGACTATCTTAAGTTCCCCGAGGGTCATGTACACAGCTCGCGGGTCGAAGAAGACCGTTCGGTAAATAAATAGACTGAGCTCTTGAGCCCAAAGCTAAGCCTGTTTCGGCCCTGTTCAAACATCACTACAAACCAGTAATGTTAGCACTATTGTCTGTCTCGCCTTATGGATTGTGAAGCGCTCCCCACTGCGTGGAATCGAGTTCCAACCTTTCTTGATATTTATTTTTGGGGAAGACGAAATGGGTTCCAAGCATCTCCAATGAACTGGGACAACTTCTTTAGTGCATTCGTTTCCCTTAGCAACTGGATTCTTTCATTTTTCAAATGAAGAGGGTGTGGGGAGCATAAAAAACTCGTTGGTTATTTTAAAACATTAAGGAATAATGGACTGTTGTCGAAGAACCCGGTATTTTTGACTACAGAGCCGTTAGAAACAATGAACAATCTTTTCTTTGCTAGATATACGCTTGTAAATAAATTAAAAGATAGTAAAGTGTAGTAGCATTACTAGCTTTCTTTCATTCCTTTATATGTCAAATTAGAACGACAACGTTTAATTTGAGCTTGCTCGTATAAAGGCAATTTCTTATTTATTTTAAAGGGAAGGAGAGGTTAGAATAAAGGAAGTATTTGGCTAATTATTAAAGAAATGAATCAGGTAATTGATTGCTTTCATTAATTAATTATTAGGACCAAAAGGACTAATACCAAAGATCATTATTCTTATTTTTCTGCAAATACTAACCTACTTTTCTAAAATTTCTTACAGGCAGATGACCCTTCCGGGGATGAATATAGCCCTCGTACGCATTGTGGTAATCCAGTAGCTATTTAATTAAGCTGCTTTAGATATTGTTATCGAGTGCCTGTATGTTCCAAACGTTATAGTAAATAGCCAGTACTTTTTGATACTTGTCATTTCTGATGAGATTTCAAAGCACAATTTTCTTTAGTGTTCTCAAAACGACTTCGTCTTTCCCCTGACCCTTTTCGGTTGTATTTTCCTCCACATCACCTCTCTTCTAATATTTTTTTGGGAATATAAACAAGCAATCGAATAGCGTCATAGAAATTAAGATACATTAACAGATTTTTGGCCCTTTTTATTCGAGATAATTTGTATTCCAAAGAGCAGATATAGTATTCTCCGAAGACAAATTTCTTCACGTATTAAATTGCGAATAAGTAATAAACGCACTCAATCAAAAAATAATTTTAGCTGTACAGTTGCTAAGCTTTTCCTACATGTATTTGAAATTCTTTTAACTATTTCCTTTCTTATACTCATTCAAATCAAATCTCACACTCAGTCAAATCACACTATATTCACACATTGTTTTTTAATCAGTTTATCATTAAATATATGATATGTATGCAGATTATGAGTTCTGTTATAGCTTTTGCTGGGAAATTTCTTAAGCGTTAGTTTATTTTACCTTGTGCGTTACGCGTGACCTTGATGCAGTATGCCAGTTCATAAACAAAAAGTATGTAAGCGTTATACATAACACGTTGTTTTTCTTTTGATTTTCTGGTGCTTTAAAAGTAAACATAGGTCCAGTTGCGACGCTGATTTCAGAAATGGCATAGGGTCCTCATTATTTTGCTTTATTTTACACAAAATTAACAAATTAAGCTAATTCCAAATTTTTACTTCATCGGTATGATAGAAGAGTAGTGATGAAGTATCAGCAACACCAAGGAATGATTTGGGTAGATAATTTATATATTAAAAAAAAAAATGCTTTCTCTTTGGTCACAAAGTGGATACGCAAAACGTCCATGCTGCCAAGATCCTAAAACAACAAATCAAAATATGTCTTCTGGATGTGAAATGAGTACCTTTGAGAAAAACTATGGCAAAGTAAAAGTATGCAATCTTTGGTTGACAGAGACAAAACCACGCTGTCATCATTACTTACCAAACTATATCTGACGAAACAAGCTTTTAATAAGGAAAGATAATCCGTTAGTTATTTGTCTAGAACATTCTCTAGACAGAGTACGGAAAACAGGCAAATGGAATTTTCAGTAGTTCCTAATTAAGACACCATATAATAGATTCACTTTTCATAACTTCGACGGCATGATTAAATATCATGATTAGTTCTCGTGTGTTTCTTAGCTATCTTAAAACCTTCTTGGCATACGTAAGATACAGAAGTGTTCTTAATTAATACAGAATATGTTTTTGAAGTTCAGTAGGTTTGGGTGTAATATAAACATCATACCTGATAAGCTACACAATGGTATCTGATAAGCTACACAATTAAATCGTTTTCCAGAAAACTTTCGTGATAGAGAAAAGAAAGTTAAACTGTTTCAGCAGGACATAAAATTTACGGAAGGCAATACCAAGGGAATTGGGATATCATTCACGTTATGACCGACAACAGACAGAGACTACAGCTAGACTGTTGTGTAAACCTCACCCTAATAAATGTCATAAAAGAAGCTTTGTGCGTATTGAAGGGTTGATTAATTTTATGCACCGTTGAATCAGGAATACTATCAAAGTTATCGGAATTAAATTGATCGAAAACTCAATTGCAGCATTATGTGATTGTTTTATGCATGTAATACATTGCATATAATTAAGTCATTAATTTTAAGTACGTCTAAGTAGTATTAAATGTATAAAAATTTTAATCAAATTTTATGTATTAACCTAATTCTAATATTACACTAAACTATAATAACGATTAAGTTATGACCATAATGATGCTTATATATATATTAATACTACCAATATCCATAATTTATTTGCCATAAATCCATAATTCAATTCATTCGGCACATAAGATGACTAGGCTGAATGCATAAAGTTATAGCTGATGAGACAGAACGAATGCCAGTTTAAAAGTCAGAGCTACAAAGATGTCAAAAAATGTGTATAATTTTCTAGGCTCTACCAAGCATACTCATAATTAAAATTAATTACTTTTCCCTACACTTAAGCGCAAATCATTTGTAGCTATCTGATATTTCTGGTTCTTATCATACATTCAAATAGTGAAGTTGATTCTATAGTATGTTGTTCTAAAATACTTTTCCTTTAATTTTGATTCCGTTAAATTCGTAAGTTTTATTGAGACTTTCTAAGCATGATTTAAGTTGAATATAATAATTATTCAGCAGTTTATATAACTGTAGTAAATATCATTAAAGCTAATTTTCATTATTAAATTTGTTTTATATACATTTATAACCGATCAAATAACGTAAATACGGACTGTAGATTTAATTTATAAGTATGCCAGACCTTTGGTATATCTCTTTCTGCAAGTATTTATATTTTACAGGTATAAAGGTGTAATGCCCATAGCCCGAGAAGGAGAAGGAAAAGCTTGGCCAGCAGAATAATTAGTCCGACGGAGCCATCCGTGGCGGGCGCCGAGTGGTTTTTGGAAGGAAATAATGAAAAACATGAAAAAAAAAGAGAGATAGGACAAAAGGAGACAATGAGGGCAAGGGGACTTTGTCTCCTTTCGGACCGTCCGACATCCGAAAGGATGTCGGACGGGACGGTTCGATTTTTTGTGGCTGAAGGGCCGTCGCCATTTTTCTGGTTATGCAGAGATTGTTTTCTCATCCGGCGGAGACCAATGCCGGACATACCTATTCATGCTTCTACCTATAATGTGTAATAATCAAGAATTGTTTACTTATTAAAGTTTAATGTTAAACAAACAATAAAAAGATGTCATCTATGCGTCGATCGACAGTAACATGCGAGATGAAAATGAACCCAACTCTACGGATAATACAATGATTCTTATTTCCATCGGCACGACTACGACAGTCAACTACAAAAGGTTTTTAAAAATTTGGGACCAGAATATAAAAACAGCAGCATAGATCCTACCCTCAGAATACTTTAAAATATTAAAAATAAATGTTATATGTTTCGATTTTAAGATATCAAACTGACAATACGATTGACAGTTCAAATGCATCAAAACCCATGAGAACTATCTTACTTGAAAAATTGCTTTTGTGGAGAGTTTTCTAGGGGTAACCGTTTTACACAGGGTGTCTCTAAGTGAATATCGGGGGTTTAATGCTTTGTAGTATTTCTTACGTAAAACTTAAAATCATAATTAATATATGAAATGAAAGAGCGCTCAAACAGTTATACCTATACAAGCTTACAAGTGTTTAATGTAAGCACCTTTCGTCACAAGGCACACATCAAGTCGATATCCCAGTTCTTCCCAAACGTTCATTAGTGTTTGTAATGTAATTGTTTTCTACTAGTTGGGGACGTTGGTACTAATTGAGTCTTCTACCAACTGGGGATATAGCTATAGTTGTAGAGCATCAAGGTAGGAAGTATAAGTTACAATTGTTTCTTCAAAGAAAAAAAGCCCACAAACTTTCCCCGAGATATGGCACAAAAGAAAAACATTCAACTTAGGGAAGTCTCGTTGCAATTGCACCATCTCGTGAGGATTTTCTGAGCACCAGATGTGCATATTATGAGTGTTCACATGTCCACTGAGGTGAAATGTCGATTCTTCACTGAAAACAACATGATCCAGAAAATCGCCGTGCAACAACATTTCATGTGCAAAGTTGGCACGTGAATTATGGTCTGTAGGCTTTAGAGCCTGTACAATACCAGAGAACATAAACTGTTTTAGTTGCTGTGTCATTTCATGTATTATGATTTTTAAGTTTTACGTAATAAATACCACAAAGAGTTAAAACCCCGATATTCATTTAGAAACTCCCTGTACTTAAATTGCAGTTTAAGTAAGGATTTAAATCTTTAACAAATTTGCTTGCATCGTCATATATCTATTAAGCTTGCATTAACTCCACACTGTACACGAATTCACAGAAAAAATGCAGGTAACATAAAGCTTATATTTTACTTTTTAACTACACTTTCATAAAGCAAACCGAGCCATCAAAATATCATATAGGTAAATTTGGACCATATGACACGCACCTCAAAGCATCATAGCTTCAAGTCTCCCCTTTAGCGCATTTTAATAGATTAGCAGCGCAACAAAGAAGAGAAATAACATACATTACTTCCTAAGCTATGATGATGAGAAGTAGCTTAATTTATAGATAATGTTCTTCGAAAAATAAACCTTCACTTCAAAACAAACTTATATAATGATGTGTGTGAAAGCGGGGCAAATAACAACTTTCTCTCCTAGCTAATAAGTTCTTGCAGATGTAAAGGTGACTCTTAAGAAATCGAATAAATTATCATCCCAAAGTCTCTTATTTAGTACGGCGACATTCATTCTTTTCTTTAAATGCTCCGCTTACCACAGTAGGAATGGAAATTCGGTTCTCACGACTTTCTGTTTACGTGGCGAACAAAACACTAAGAAAACGACTAGATATGGAGACGGCGTGCTAATGCATTTAAATGCAAATGCAACGTCGTGACATTAAAAAGGCTTAGAATGGAAAGCAGCTGTTGAGGTATCACACGTTCGATTATAGAGTTAAAAGAAGGCATCAATTTTAGGATTACTTGGAGTCCAATAAAAGCTGCTCCAGAAACAACTTCTTTGTAAATTAAAGCTAGTTTAATTTCGCTTTCGGGTGTTCTTTGCAGTGTTATTTATAACAAGTTCTTAATAATGATAAATTCGGAAAAACAAATCGCTCAACTATTAGTTTGCGGAAGATTTATTTAACGTTCTTCATTTCGTTAATTAATTATACTTTATTCTCTCTTATGTAAATATTATGTTGTCTTAAAAAATAATTCGTTCTCTTTAGTGAAAGACATGCTTTAAAATAATGCATATTATGATATCTTACTTTAAAAAATTATAAATTTAAAAGTATTTCAATACTAATTCTATAGGTAACATTATAACAAAATAAAAACAAGGGTGTAGTGGATCAAGAATAAGATGTTTTTGAGACGAATGGAAGTTCTTCTAACAATACAACAAGCTAAGATTTATGTAACATAGATGTGTTGAACTCACTTTGTTGGGAAAGAATGTTTAAAAACTTCAAGATAGAGTAACTGCGAAAATATTTCTAACTAACCAAGACTTCAACAATAATACATACAGCATTTTTCAAAGTACGGCGCAATTATTTTCTTACTTTGTTACTTTCTTTCTCATGAATTCATAAGTTTTTATTTAGCGTAGAAACAAAGAAATTGATGTATGCAGTTTTCTAAATTTCTTATTTTATAGGTTTCTATACGTTAATTTTCTTCATTGTTGCGCCATATTCACTCACTGTTATACTGTTACATGTTTCGAAAATTTTGAAATACTTATCTTTTAAAATGACACTTGGATGTTAGCTGCAGTTCAGAATTCATCTCAAACTAGCGTTTTAGTTAGTTTAATAATTAAAATGTTAAACAAATTTTTTTCACTTAACATTCTTTAGTATCTAAACTTTTCTGTTGAAGATGGATTTTTAGAAGTCTTACTTTGAAGCTTTATGGTAAATCGGTGAATCGGTGGGTAAAAAGAAGCAAAAAATAACGATTAGGAAGTTCTGCATAATTTTTAGAAAACTAAAATGTAAATTGCCTAGGCGAGAAGCACAAAAACAATGGACACATTGTCAGGACTTGCGTCTCTCTTCAGTTGCGTTGGAAACATGAATGATCTTGAGTAGGAATAGGGAGCTTACTCAAGCTATATTCAAGAAGGTGTGAAGTAGACAACACAAGCAGGAAGGGTATACGAAACCCTTTATTTTCAATACTTTACAGGTATTTCCGAACTTCGGAATACAGAGACCAACTACTTGTGGTCTGAACGTAAGAATATAAAAACTACTAACTAAAACTCTAACTAAAAACTAACTTTGAATTAGTATACAAATGCCTAGCACTAAGACTGGCCTTTATTTAATAAAGGTACGTATGTAGTACCCCAAGCTGCTAAAACTACGATACGTCTGCAAATATCAAGAGGGTTAAAGCTCTAGCCTTAAAGGCAACCGGCAACAGAGTGAAAACTCGTAAAACTACAGTGGCAAGCGGCTTGATTCCTAAACTCCTTCTCTCTCCCGCTTGGCAAAAAGCCACAACTTAAGTACTTGGGCGTTAGCAAGACAATTTGCTTAAACAAGTTAAAGCATTTAATTCTGGCCGGAAGTATAAAATAAGAAGTGATAGTACAGTTTTAAAATAAAATTAACGTTAGTAAAACTTAGGATCCTTACAACATTACTTAAAAAAGAGAAAAAGAAAACGTACGTTTCAAACTCAGGTCTTTATGATGAAACAACAATGAGTAAATTCCTCGAAGTGCAATTTATGGAAGGAAAAACCTTACTTCAATTTAGTATTATTTAAGATTAGATATCCATTATCATATCATAAGAAGCTGGAACAAATTGTGTAAGTAATATTTGCAAAATCTATTGCCGAAACTTGATAACAGGAAGTTAAGAAAATTCAGAAAATGTTATGGTTAATCGGTCACTCGTCCATAAAAGAGCATTCTCGTTCAGGAATAAATCGATAGTAAGATGTTTAAGAATAAAGCGACTTGGATGATAGCTATAAACATCCCCGATGGCAGCCTAATGTTCGTTCTCATAAACACTGACGAGCTTCTTCGCACCAGCAAGTAAGAAACTCATCTAAGTACTCCTATTGATCTTAAAGGAATGGAATTTGTTAAGTCACGAGCAGGCATTCAGTCTGTTTCGTAGGTTAGCATGTCTTGCATCCACGAGGTCATAAAATGTTATCTGCAGTCTTTAGTTTAGTAAAGAGAAGATTACACGTTTTTTTCGAAACATCACGAAGACCTTTAACATCTCCCACAGATGCCTACCTATTTTACGCCTATACAGAAACGTGTTTCCATTGCCTGCATTACGAGAGCTCTTCTACCACATTTGTATGTTTTTATTCCTAAAGAAAAAAACTCTCATCCAAGGTACATGAGCAAAACAATTCAAGGAAATGCCATTGTGCCAAAGTTTTGCATATTTTACGTTCCGCAAGGGAGACGTCAGCTGAAAGTTTTCGGAGAGCCGCCACTAAGTCGTAAAAGTTGGGAAATGATGGTTTTCTCAAAATTGGATGCGACCAAAGGACAAATATGCGAGCCTGACTTTGCTGTTTCTGCATCTACTGTTGCAGAATATTTTCGTGAATATTAGAAAAATTTTACTTCCAAAAAAAAAAAAAAAAAAAAAATAGGAAGGAGAGATGCTAGCGAAATTAAGCATATAGGATACGTGAAGCGATATACATTTCTAGTAAATGCCTTTGGTAATGGAAAGAAACAGATACTGGGAAAGGTACACACACGCAAAAGAATACTGTAAAAACTACATTTTTTAACGAACATCAATATAATTAGGTGGCATATTTAAATTAGTGGTTCTTTTATCTAGCAGTGCCGAATCTTAGACAAATTACACAACAGAAACTTTTCAAATCATGATATTTTTGTTAAGTTGAGAAATGTAGAAATTAGGAAATGCTGGCTATGAAATAATGCTACGAAGCACTGCTCAGTGCGTTTTTGAAAAGCACGTGTTTTGAGAAGCGCACACATCATGCACATGTATTTACAAAACGAATCTATATGTCACGCCATTGACGTCGTGTATTATTTTTCTTTCGTTCTGTGTTTATATATACTGGTAGTTTTTTTTTTTTTTTTTAATTGCATTTTCACATTTACTCCGTTTCTTATTTTTCTAATGCTATTGCTAGTTTAAAACATTCTGTAAAAAACGTATATGAATGTTCACAGCTTTTTGTTCTTATATATATTTCATATTAGCATGAAAAACAGTCTACTCAAAAACAGTACTCAAAAATAATATTCCAAGGAAAATGCTCGCGCAGAAAATCTCTGCCTTTCATTTTCCCTACCATTTGCGAATGTATGCTATGGCATATTCGTAAAGACTATTAATTACATGACCAGTGGAGTCCTTTGACTTCAACTGGTATCAGAATGAAGACTAACCCTTGTCAAGGAGGATTAAGTCATTCTCGACTTGACAAATACCATTATTTAGTGTTTTCATTGAGATCTACGATTAGCTTTCTATTCCGCCATTCATAAAGAGCTAGAAACACATATTTCAATGAGGGAAAAAAAACTGCAACAATTTGAAGGAATGTGTATCTTTGATAAATATGTCTTATTAAAAATTTCAAGTAAATTCTGTTGATTCTTTTACGAAACATGCGTTTTGTAAATTTTTATTGACAAGAGTATAAATTTTCCAACTGAGACAACATTATTTCGTATAAAATTTACCTGAAATCATAGATTTTATTAAAATGTTTAGGAATACAGTAATTTTTTTTTAGATTTCTGCTGTATTAGATCACCTTTAGACTAACTTTTGTGCTTCTTAATATCTGAATTTTTATGTAAAAGCCTTTTTGCTTCATACTCATGTAAAACTTCTTTCAGTCTAATGTTTATTGCGTGAAAGAGATAATATATTGCACACTCAAAAAACAAGTTAAGGAAAAGATATTATATAAATTGCATAGGTATTTAATCACTAGAAAGATATAGCTATAATAAAGTAATAAATTAAGCACATGTTAGATCAATAATTCCCATTTTTGAAGCTTTGAATATGGCAATCACATTATTTTTCAAATTAATTTCTATCGAAGAAAGAAATTTAATATGATTTGATCGACGAAAAGAGTCAGATCGAAACCACAAATTCTATGAGTACTCCTGAATTGCATAGGGCTCTGCTCCTAACTCAATGTCCTAGAGCCTGCTAGACTGGAAAGAGAGTTATGACTTGAAGGAAATGAAAAATGGTATAAAAAGGTTAAAATAACTTTTTATTTGATGTTCATTTTCTTAAACGAGCAGAAAGCACAACCTCTGCTACCGAAGAACCTCCTCTGCTTACGGGTATTTAATATAATATAAGATGAAACTAATATCAATGTAGGTAAGGTGGTCTTAAGGGGGTTATCACATATAGCGACAATCCCCGCTAAACGGGACTTTTTTGAGAAACGAGATTCTGCTAGCATTGGTTTAAACGGAAGGATTCCTAGTAAAAACAGCTCCGCTGGAAGCGAAGTCCCACCTAGCTACGGAAACGATGTCCCGGCTATGCGGGATATTTTGAAATTTCGCCGAAAATGTTCTGTCTGCAGCTTTGTCCCGGGTAGAAATCAACTAATCAGACGAAAGTTCTGCTTCCGAAGGACAAATGCAATAATATATCAAAGTACATGTTAAAGTAGTGCACCCATGGACATCTAAACTCTGAACATTGAATTTGGACCAAATGGAACACTATCTACCAAATTACCGCACGACATTCAATACATAATTCAAATATAACACCCTAGGTATCATAAAGCATATGCCAAAACCAACAAGCTCTATAATGAACATATAACTTCTTGCATTGTAAATAATCTGTAACAGTATGTTAATGCTATGTCCTATGTGTCGAAGTATGTTGTAACAGTATATTGTGCTATGTCTTATATGTTGTTAGTGCTATGTCTTATATGTTGTTAGTGCTATGTCTTATATGTTGTTAGTGCTATGTCCTATGTTTACCGTAATCAGGTTCCCTGTGGAAGGGGCGGTACGCTATAGAGGTAGTGCATGGGAGCTATACCATTTTTGTCAATGACGATGGCGTGGTGCCCCTTTTACTTGTTCCTGTCCTGCTTCCGAAGGATCACGCGATCCCAATTTGAGCGATAATTGATTACTGTTTGGCGTTTAAGTCTGTTTAGTAAGTGAAAATGACCTATCTACATAGGTTTCGTGAAAATGTCCGAGTTCTGAGAAACGTCCCTTTCAACGTTCAGTCACGCGAAACAGAAGCATATGTGATAGGAACTTTAAACTGCACACAAAATAAACTACTTAAGCTGACTCAAAATAAGTAAAAGTGAGTGTTATAAATGTCGCTGAAAAGAGGCTTAAACCGGAATAATATTGGCAGGACTGGCTTCTTCAAGTAATTGAAAAGCAAAACTGTCAGAAGCACTGACTTGCATTTTAGTGAGGACTACGGAAAGTTAATGTAAAGGTTCAAATCATAATAACTGGCTAACTAACACAAAATCCTACAGATGTAACCAACATTTTAAAGATGTCGTATCTCCATTCATGCTCCTTCGAATTTAAGGAGAGTATGTAATTAGTATGAAGTACTAAGAAATATTTGAAGTGATTATATTAAAATTGTAAAGAATTATCACATTTTTCAATGCGTAGGATCGTGGCGTAAGCAGCTAGAGCACCCAACTAGCCATATGCAAGTTCCGTACTTCGAATCTGGGTGAGAATATTATTTTTTCCCCCGTTTCTCTAATTCAAAAACCTAACGATCTGCAGTACTAGCTCTCAAACAAAATTTGATGTATTATAAGTCGTCACCACTTAGATTTTGTCGACTAAGTCTTAGTGACTCTACTCCTTCGTCCTTTAAGTTGAAGAGAATGTAAAGGTGTAAGCTGTTAGCATCTCGCTCCGGTTTCCCTTTGAGAGGGCAAGAATGTATGGAAACTCTTGTTGTACAACTGGTTACTACTTTCAGCTAAGAGTTGGTAGATCCACTGCTCGAATGCCGGAGAAGGCATAGCTGATTTTGCTTATATTTTAAAGAGAAATTACTGATAATCTAGTGCAATTGGCATATTAGGTGCAAAAGTTAAACATTATATATAAATGTGACGTAACTCATTACTTGATTGTTTAGAGTTGCAATATTTCTTTCCACTTTATAGGATAGCTGTGGATAGTAAAAATTAATTTTACTTTAGAAATTATAATTTGTGTAAAAGCGAAAAGAAAAAGTGTAAACACATCACCGAAGACTATTTAAGGAAATTCAGTTCGAACAAAAAATACTTAAAAGAATTACCTTAGTAACATGACAATATAATTTTACATATGGATAAATGCTTAACTTTAATTTAAAAAAAATACAGGAATCAGGGACTATTAAACATCTATTTTCACGCTTTCTAAGCCTCTAGAAAAAGGCGCTATTAAGATTCATCCGCGAAAGCAATTTTTTAGATCGCGTCTCCTATAATAATCTGAGGAAGTACAAAAACAAAATTAGGATAAAAGGATGGATTGTTTTTATACCAACATAGAAGTTATTTTTGGAAATTCATAAAATTCATCAAATGCACGCAATAATAAACAATAAATTATGTTGAGATACTTTAAATATATACAAGACTTTAGATAGGGGAATGGGCAACGGCAATATTTGTGAGTTTTTTTATCTGTAGAAAAGTATTCTTTAGTACAATATGCCTTACTCGATACAAATTCTTAGCCACAATAAATATCATGGATGAAAACTAAACCAAGAATTTGCTTGCCTGGATATCAACATCCTTCCTGAAGAATTTCTTAAGCAAGTTACGATTAAGAAACAATAGAAATGATTTTTTTTATACTTCAGATCTTAACACTGAAATTCAATTTAAATGCGCAAAGGAAAAAAACTGAAACTGTAAAAGCCAATATACTTTTACCGGAGGTATCCATTACAATCATTTCAAATTTAACAGCGGTGGCGGTGAATAAAACTTTGACTACACCTTTCAAAAGCTGGAAATAGCGAAGCATAAAAATAAGCGAGTTATAAAAGTAGAAATACTCAAAAAATTTAGGAAAATAATTTACCCACTGTATTTTGCTATTGCTTTTAAGGCGATAAAAATGGTGATCGATTTAAGAAAATAATGTAAATACTTTACTCATCTTCTTATAAGTAAAAAGATGGAATGTTGGTGAACCACAAAATAAAAAATAAATAAATAAATAAAATAAAAACTGTGCTTGTAAGATGAGAAAATGAGCAGATGAAAAACGAAACTATTTTGTTAGACCCTTGCGAGTAAATGAAGCCATCAATAAAACATGCTTTGACTTACCCCATTAGTAGAGCTAAAATGCATTCGCCTGAGAAAATCCGTGTCAGTAGTTGCACAGGGGTAGAAATCATTTTAAGAAATGAGCATCTTTTTAATCTATAGTTAAAAATCGATTAAGAAGAGGAAACACCAAAAGAGTGGGCAAGGTAAGCGAGAGAAAAATAAAATTCAAAGATAAATTACCAGGGAATTTTTGATGTGGTTTTTACTCCCGAAAGAGATTGTCTAGGATGTTTAATTTAGAACAGGGATTTATACAGAGGGAAGATAAGAGAACGGGAGCCCAAATAAGAAACGAAAAAAGGGGGAATCCTGGAAATACCGCAGTTTGGAAAAACGAAGAGAAAAATAATTTACCTTCAGGAACAGAATTTAATGGCATTTTTTCACATATTAGAAATTTAATTTCTTTTCTTCCCCTTGTTACGGCAGGAATGCGTGTCATCTGCACGAAATAGTGTATTAAGAGCACAGAGAGAGAAAGATAAAGATGACCTTTTAGATAAAGCGAAAAACTTTTCTGGGAGGTGAATACTCCGTCCTTTGCATATTCTTCCACTTCTGAAATATTTACAGCAAGTGCCTTGAATGTATTAAGTATGCAATCAAGAGTTCTGATGTGGTTTATTCATATATGCATATAATCTCACATAAATAAAAGCCTTTTCTCATATTGTTTCGGAGTTCCATTTTTCAGCGTAACGTAAAAACGATCCGCTCCATCAGGATCGCCACTAATTCTATTTCTTACATAATTATTTACATTTCTATTTCTTACATAATTCTATTATGTAAGAAATAGAAATGTAAATATTTGAATATATAGAAATGTAAATATTCTTACTTATTTCTATTTCATTGCATTTCTATTTCTTTTCTACATTTCTAAATATTTACATTTATTTTCTATTGCATTTCTATTTCTTTTCTACATTTCTAAATATTTACATTTATTTTCTTCTAAATAGAAATGTAATAAAATAGAAATAAGTAAGAATATTTACATTTCTATATATTCAAATATTTACATTTATATATATTTAAATATTTTCATTTCTATTTCTTTTCTACATTTCTAAATATTTACATTTATTTTCTTCTAAATAGAAATGTAATTAAATTCTAAAAAGAAATAGAAATGTAAATATTTGAATATATAGAAATGTAAATATTCTTACTTATTTCTATTTCATTGCATTTCTATTTCTTACATATTTCTATTTCTTACATAATTCTACATTTCTATTTCTTACATAATTATATTTCTCACATAATTACGTCTTATACAGCTATCGCTTAAAACAAGTACAGTTATACTATTAGGTGTTTCAGAATTTCTAAGCTTTTCTTTGAGCTATGTTGATGGACATTTAAAGTTGAGATTATTCTTTCATCTTTTTTCTTTTCACATTTTATTTCAAAAAATGGTTACATTTTAAAATCTAGAAGTTTTAGAAACTTTAGCGTGTTCATATAATTTGAAAACAAGACTTGCAGTATCATTATATTCGAACATATGAGAGTTTCTCAAATTTTCTTCATACGAGGACCATTTTAATAAATTTGAATGTTCCGTGGGCTACCTTATTCTCCCCCCCTTCGAAAGCCATTGTTTCAGCATATGTTACTACCAGTATATTGCAGTTTTAAAAATACGCTTAATTAAAATTCAATTAATTTGATCTAGGTATTAATTAATTAAGTTAATAGAAGAAAATTTGTATTTTTTTCTAATAATTCAAGACTATTAGAGTTTAGATGATCTTAATCTCATTAATTAAAATTTAAATAAATTTTGGAACACACATTAATAAGAGGGAGCTATTCTGCTGCACAGCTATTCTGTGTTTGGATGTATGTTGATGAGCTTAAATGTGAGATCAGAATACACCTCAAGTCAATTTTGGTACTTCGTTTTATTTGAATTTGTATGAAACCGTTTCTCACGCAGATAGTAAAATGAATTTTAATTTTTAAAGCACTATTTCACCATTCGCCATACTCTGCTTTTCCTGGTAACGAGGTCCAGAAATTAACCATGTAAAGTCAGCTATTAGGCACTTTTTTTTAACATGAGAATTGCGTGAGTTTTAACGTGAGAATTTTTAACGTGAGACGTGAGAATTGTGCGATGCCCTTGCCGCGATTCAAACACCAGAGCTCCCGACTACCAGCCGGACGTGCTATCTAGTTACAACACAAAGGCACGCGGCAAGGTGGGAGGTAATATGTTATAACTATACCTTCTGCTTGGAATTCCATTTAGCGTTCGGTCTTATTCAAGAGTTCAACCAATTGTTCTCTTTCTCTCAATGACGATTTGTTATTTTCAATATCATATGTCAATCAGTTAATTTAAACTCAATCAGCCCAAAAGGCGTTAGCCCAGAAGGGCTATTAATTCCGTTTTGGCATTTTGCGGCGATTCACTTTTTAAAGTGTTGCCACCAAATATTACAGCCTTGTATTATATTTAAAGAAATTAAATAATGACGAATCTGCCATCAAATTTTGAATAACGTTATACTCCACCGAATATGCGCATCTGGAAGCCTTACTTTGTAGTTTGTAATTTGTTTTATTGTCTATTTCATATTTTGCCAGACGTTAAAGAATTTTTGATTAACAAACTCAACGAACGATTTCAAAGCGAGGAATAGCAACACTGTACGGAGGAGGGGGGGGGGAAAGAAAAAAAAACATTTTATCTCCAGCGTGCGAGATTGTGTATCAGAAATTTTAAAGATATGCTCATTTTAAAATTATTTTGCGATACTGCTGCTGAATTGGATTTGATTGTTTAAGTGCGAAGAACATGATATTTAATAAATAAAGTAACACACAAAAACTTGAAAAAACTCCCCTTTGGGCGTAATATAAAATCTGAAAACTTTCAGATATTTTTTTTTTTGAATTTTTATATTTATATTTTATCTTTTTTTCGAATGCTAAAAGGACCGCAAGTGCAAGTTTCAAGGATCACATTTAAGAGTAGTCAGCGGTTTGCAGATTGAGAAATGCTGGAATATATGATTCATTTTAATCAAGAAAGGTTTGGTTTGGTTTATGTGATTACGGAAAAGCCTCTAAGGCTATATGCCTAAGGATCGAGATGCCTTCGTAGAGTACTTTTTTAAAGGGAACAGGCTCGTATACACGTTACACATGGGAAAACGACGAAAACGCCCATGCAATCAGCCCAGTTGCGAGATTTGAACCTCAGACCGAACTACCAGTGTTCAGCGACTTTACCGCTGGGCCGCGAGCGACTTTACCGCCGGAAGAAGGAACAATCTTCCGGAAAGAATGAAAGATCTGAAACTTTATAGCGAAATGTTTACATCTTGTTTCTAGAAGTGGAAACATATAGCACTGAGGAATGGAAAATTCATGGATCTAGTTAATACATGTCTAGCTTGTTTGAGGCCACACTGAAACTGTTCTAATGCGTAAATAACTCCTAGTGGAAACATTGTAGTCTTTTATTAATTTCTTTTAAATCGATTAATAAGTTTCAGAAAACCGCCTCCTAATTAAATTACGAACTACAAATTTATTTCAATGCATCAAAAATTCTAAGAAATCAGGTTCTTAATAAGTACGCAGCAAATTATTTTGACTTGGGTACAGATATTCTTTTAGTTTCTATCACAAGTGTTTTCTATGGCCGTAAATAAATTTCAAAAACTTCTCAGACAAGTAATTCAAAAACTGCTCAAAATTTATTTGCATCTTACTTCCAGCGTATTTGAAATGTCATTACATATTTTGAAGAAAAAGGTACCTGTTGGTATTATATTAATTTTTCAGAAGAGAACAAGTTGTTTGAAACACTTTAGTACAGACAAAAATTTGAATCTTTAACTGAAATAAGCTAGAATTTCTAAATTTACAATATTATGTTAATGCATCATTTTTATTTCGCGTTTTAATGTGTGTAATAGAGCAAAAACTTTCACAAAAGCCAGAAATGTGTAAAGCGCAAATTATGCTCAAATGCTTTAATAAAACATTACCATGTATAATTATTGTTATGTTATTGCATCCAAGTTATTGTTTTATGTTAGTAATATTATTATTATAACCATATACTCTATTAATAAATTATGTATTCATCATTTTCATCCAGTCACTGACGATAAAAATTTTGTGTTTTATCTTTGCATAAGTGATTTTGGCTTAAATTATAAAATTTAAAATAATACTATTTATTGCATAAGAAGAACATTTTCCTTCCGTAGCTAATCCACCGATTTGCCTGTTTGTCATTATCAATAACGATATGTCCATTCATCAATAACAAATTCTAATTCTTTATTGAAACGCTACTGAGAATGTTCATTTACTTAAAACTGAAGGTTTGTTGGAGATGTTTAACAATGAGGAACGCAATGAAGTTTAATGTGATTAATACGAATGCATTGCCAAGCGCAATTATCAAACTAGGATTTAAGAGACTCGTTGAAGAACAGTGGGACCTGAAGGTCTATTAAATTTTTTCGTTTCTTAATTTTCGAATGAGACCAAACTATATGGATTGAGATGTAGATCTTAATATAGAGATTTAAGTATGGCTCAAATGAGCAACTTCAGCTAATGCATGTATCACCTTATCCTAAAAATACTTTTCATAATCACTTGTCTCATTTATCTTACACTTGTTTAAAAGGTTATTGCCTCATTATATGCGAACTTAATCTTTTCAAGATTTTTAAAGAATATTGATATTCATATTAATATATGCACAACAGCTGGTAATAACACAATTTATTTAAATTTACTTAATTTAAAATAAATATTAAAACAAATAATGTTGCATTAAATGGGAGTAAATTCATCGGAAGTGAAAAAATATCCAATTTGAATTCGAGCTAGAGACAAGTATTTTACAAAACAGCCGAACATATTTAGTTTTATTACCTTTAGAAATTTTAGATAAAATTACTGAATTTTGAATCGATAACATTAGGCTATAAAATTAATCAAACACTAAGGTAAGTGCTAAATTAAAAGTTGAATGTTTAATTGAAACAATGGAAGTGAGAATTTCCAAAATGGATATTTAAACTATTTTTCTAAGTTCTTATAATAAAATGATAATTTCTAAGATTTTTATTTTTATTTTATTTTTTATTTTTATTTTTATTTTATTTTTATTTTTTATTTTTATTTTATTTTATTTTGATTTTTATTTTAGAAATTAATAATTTCTAAAATAATGATAATTTCTAAATTCTTATAATAAAATGATATGATGACTAAAGTATTTAGTATGCAAGCATTTGGTAACACCTTGCTTTGCTATAATGTTCCTTTAATCTAATAAGCATATTTCGTCATATTAAGCATGTGTGGTATGTAAATATATTTTGGATACATAATTACACGCACAAAAATTCAGTAATTGTGTTACATTCATGTCAACACAATCTAGATTTTTCCATGGCAATTAAGCGAAGAAATAGCTTTACAGCTTAGATATCAATACCTGCGTAAAATACAGAAAAAGTTATGATACGAGATTCGATCGGCATTCGTAGCCCAGAGCAATAACGTATCTACTAATAAGATAGCCATATAATGCAGGAATGATTAGAGACGATATTGGATATTCTGCCGGGAAAACATCATTTCTTGCAAGGGTGGATGGTTAACATATTTGTCTTTTTCTTCAGTTAATAAAGCCGATTTATCCAATAAGACCACCTTCACAGCAGCATTTCTTAGACTTCAGTCAATTCCTGAATGATTAGGTAACGCATTTCTGCAGCACGTGTATTATAAAGATCACATGAGCACTGAAACATGTAACATCCATTTCTTGATATATAAAATGTTAATACTGCCTTTTTTAGCATTTGCAAATATAGCATGCTTTAATGCTTAAATGGTTCCTGCGATTTGTGACTATGCTGTGATTTGCGATACAAGAAATACAATGTTTTGCATATAAAATGATATCTTGAAAACATCTTGAACAAGTAAATTTACATAAGTCTTACACTAAATATAATAATGCGAAGTTCGTAAAAGGTTAAAACTGTTAAGTTTCTACTATCTAAATGACAAAAGTGCATGTTTATTTCTTAGACACCTGCGTTTTAAATCATTTAGATAACTGTTTTAAAGCATTGTATGTTTAAGTGAACACATTTATTTTGTACAGATGAGTTGTTTATAGGTTTATTTTGTAATGAAAGCACTCCCATTACATAATGAAATCAGCCTAAAAATTAAGATGCTTGACTTCATTCTTGGAATCTATTATTTGTAGAGATACAGCTAATAAAGTAATGAAATATAGATTAGTTTCGTAACAAAGCAGGTTAACATAAATAAGGAAAGTATTATAACGCTATTTCGCATGAAATGTCCATTGAACTGGATTCACCTGCGACCGAGTGGTTAAGTCGCTGAACACTGGTAATTGGGTCTGAGGTTCGAATCCCGCAAACAAGCTGGCTGCATGGGCGTTTTCGTGGTTTTCTCCATGTGTAACATGCATACGAGCCAGTTTTCTTGAGAAAATCCTCCACAAAGGTATCTCTTCCCTTAGGTAGATAGCCCTCAAGTGCTTTACCGTAATCGAATAAACCAAACCAACTCTATTGAACTGAATTCAGACTGTTAAAAAAATCAGGCGAGAATTGAGATGTCCATTAGTAGTACCTTGATCTAGATCTAGAAGGATCTCATGTCTCCTGAAACATAAAATGCTAAAGCATAATTTATATTTTGATAAAAATCTAATCCTTTTGCAAAGCTATAATTTCCTGACAAATGTGTTTTTCTTTAAAGTAAGCTTGTTAGTTTCATCGCAATTAAAATTTATTTTTTAATTAAAATGTTTAACACAAGGATTCACAAAAAAAAACATTGGAATATTTCATCCATCTTTATTTTTCAAGACTTCTATTTTACTTAGATTAACTAATTACTTAGGCTAGCTAATATGCTTGACTTCAACAATTCCAGGAAAATAAGAGAGTACTATCTACTTTGGAGGGGAAGTCAGTACTTTATTTACTGAGTTTTCTCTGCTTGTAAAAATATATCGGTTGAAATGTTTACTTAGTCAAATGTTAAATTATACGAGTACAATGCTTTGAGAAAACTTTTTATAGGCAAAAGAGTTTTATTTGGTAAGATTATATCGCTTTCAAAGGAGCTGTATTTAATAAGATTATTTAGCTGAGAGGGCAAGACTTGGTGGGCTTAATATAATCAGATAGGATTTTCCATTTTTTTTAAATTTATATTAGGTATGGAAATAAAAGTATTTCCCACATGGGAAAGTAACTAAAAGAAATATCTGCAACAGCAAAGTTTCAGTTACAGAAATTTTATAAACAGTACCTTAATTTAGGGAAAATAAAGCAATTTTACCAATGAAATTTGAAAAAAAAATTCCGATTAAAATATTGTGATCCCCGATTAAAAGATTTGTTGAAAGTAACTGATACATATTTTTAATTGGATAAGTCTATTTTGCTGTTTGATTCTGTAAAATTTGAAATTTTACACGATTTCAAGCTTAAAAGTGTTTTTTTTTTTTTTTTTTTTTTTTTTTAATCACGTACATTGAGTTCTGAGTGCTCAAATCTGTTTCATTAATAGTAAAATACACGCATTTTTACTCGCTGTTTATAAATTTTTGTACACATATCCAGCATTCATATGTGTTGTAGCGACGACTTAAATTTCCCAAACTGGGTTTTTATCAGAGATATTTAAATAATTGACACAATAAAGAGTACCAGTCTGTGAAAGGAACTATTAAAAAAAATTTCACATTTCTGGAATAACTCGATAAAACATTAGGCATTCATAAATTTTACCATACCTTATTGCTTTCTTCAAAATAAAGGATTACAGAATGTAAACACTATTTTAACGCTTTCCATTCGTGTGACTCGTGGTAACCTTTAATTAAATTTTGTGAAAAGGATTTATGTTAATTAAGATGACACAACACTAAATATATTTATAGCTCATTCTTACTTCATGCACAAGAGTTGAACTTTTATAAGCATTCACCTTTTTTAATTTTTCGAAATCTGTAGAGAGTTTAAGCTCATATATGAACGAAATGATTCGTATGGAAAAGGGAGTAAAAAAAAAAGTTTCATAATATTTCTAACCGACCCCTGGTATATAAGTAGCTTACGAGCAAATACTGAAAAACTTTTTAGAACAAGGGACCCATGTTCAGTTAGTAGGGTGGCAAAAAAAGGGAAAGCAAACGATATGTCATAAGAAACGTTTGGCAGCCGTTGCAAAAAGCGTGGCCGTAACTTAAGAAGTCTGAAAGCCCGAAACTGCCATACTTGAAGATTCGGACAGTAAGAACTCAAGCCGGGAAAAGAAAAAGAAAACGCTGAAATAAATAAGCAAGGAAGAAAAAAAAATTGGAGGAAAAATCTTTTTTTAATGGCGCACGGAGAGGGGAAGTTGTGCCATTTTCATAGCCCTAGGGGTGAAAACTGGATTTACGTACACAAATTACCGGGCGAGATTTTTCCAAATGGACCTATTTATAGTTGGCGGTTTCAACTTAAGAGTCTTTGCGACGTACATAAAAAAGGCTTTGTTTGAACTTCGGACGTCTTATGTCCGTGATGAATGTGGAAGTGAAGAAGGTGGGGGTTTGTGGTTTTGTGTAACGAGGTTTTGAATCTTTTTAATTAGCGCACAAGAGGAAATATCCATGTAATTGGCGTTCGACGCCGGAGAAAAGCTCAGAAAAATTGTTAAATTATCTCAGGGGTATGATTTTAAATCTTAACATACAACACTGCATGAACCAATACATATGAAGAAATGCAGAAATATAAAGAAACCTTAACAAGCAAAACAAAGGTGCAGTTTACACTTTTAATAGGCTTATGTATAACTGCGAAATGGTGTCAACGGGATTATTTTAATAGATTTGCAAAAGAGAGGAAAATACTATTATGCTTGTGGCTTTCATAACTGGCTTTCTTAGCATGCAAGGTAAAGGACTTATCCAATGTGTTAAGTGAATTTAATATGGAAGATACTTATCCTATAGGTAGTGTGAATTAATCCGAGAAAAATTATCTGCAGTAGCGTGTTGACTGCTACAAACCAAACTATTTTACACATTACAATTTCGATGTGATTTTGCTACAGCTTATTTTGAAAATGTATTAACTCATTTTTCTTAAACCTTTGTAAAGCTGACTAAAGATTTTACCAGACCTGTTCAAGTACCTAAGTTAAAATCTTCTTGGGTTAAACCGTAATAAATATTGCAGCTGAAAAATAAAGTAGCGTTTTGTTTAAGCAATTGAGTCGTATAAAATAGGTGGATTTTTCTTTTATTTATTTAAAAATAAAATGTTAGTTAGTTTACTTGTAAAACTTCTTCGCGATGAATTACGAAATTTCAAAAATAATGTTCTGGACAATTTAAATTTCGCATAAAAATTTCATAATCGAAATTTTGCATGAAATGTTACTCATTTAAAAGCAATCGTATTCGAACTGCTTCAGAGCTATGAAAATCCAAGCAAGTGGGGGTATACATGAGGTTTTTGATAGCTCTCCCTCTATATGTAACAAAAATACGAACTAATTTCCCTTAGAAATTCCTCCACGAAGAGCACTAGAGTACCTTGCTTTAATATTTTAACATGCCAGAGCCAAGCAATGTTAGAGCAGAAAAATAGAACATCTGTTTCGAGCCACTTTTCAGCAATACGCATTAGCTGTAACGTTTTAATACGAGAGTGCATCATTTTGAACAAATTCAACAATTACAATTATTCTGATTGCAATTTTGCATGACGTAGAAAGATTTCGATAAGAATATATTCTGAAAATTCTCGAAGTATGAAATCATACAAAATTCTACGTAGCTAAATTTGAAATCTACTTGTATAGTTTAGGCTAATTAGGTTACCAAATTATATATAGCATGCCTACGTTGTTTGCAAACGAAAGATGCATTCTGACGCAGATTTGCGCTGAAAGTAGAGAAAATCATGTGAACATTCACGCAAACAAGCCGATCGGTATACACTTAACCACGAAAATATAATTAAGAAACAGAAAAGTGAAAGTTAAATTGAGCTTTCTGTCTAGGAATGCTTATTTTGATAGGTGCCCTACTTACATTGATTAGCAAAAAAATAATTTTATTTTTAAAAAAGTACAAAAAAAAGTAAGTTTACTATGCAAATAGTAAGACATTTTTAGATGATTATTACTTTTGAAAATAAGCCGCGAAATGGAAGACCGCCGATAGAGAAAAAAAGGTCCCTCATATGGAAAGTTAACATGAACCCCATAAATAAGTGCAAAAATACTTACAAATGAGCTTCAACGGATAACGAAAATTGATGTTTATCTTCAAACTGTTCAACAGTCTCCAGAAGGTGGCCCATTCCAAAATTCCAAAATAAAGATCCTTGGTACAATAAACCATGCAAGGCAAAAAGGTTAGATTTTACAAAATTATGTATTGAAGTTCAGGCCTTTCTTTAGTACAATTAACCAGGCAAAAAAGTTAGATTTTACAAAAATCATATTACGAAGTTCATGAAGAGGATTCCGAGATTGGGAATAGGATGACATTTACTGACGAGTGCGAGTTTAATATATTTGAGAATGATGGAATAAATAATGTGCGACAAAAGCGGGATGAACATATCAAAGTATAAATCACGATGCTCACTGTGAAATAAGAAGAGGGGTTCTACCCTTTGTCTGGGAATGCCTAGCTGCTAATGGTGCTAGAAGACTACACTTTATAAACATAGCAATATACAAGTATGTATATCTCAATATATTGAAAAATATTTTCTCAGTAGTGTCGCTGATGTACACTTACCCTCAAATTACATGTCGCAGCAAGATAAAGATCCGCAGGATACCTCGGATTTAACAGGGAATGGCTTTTAGGTTTTTATATCATCTTAAAAATCAACTCCGAATATCATCACAGTCCCGAGACCTCAAACCAATGAAACACTTGTGGCAATTAATTAAAATGAAGATTATCCGAAAGGTAAATTTCTAGTACAACATTCAAAATTAACGACAATCAAGCTTCTGCTAGAGACAGTGCAAGCAATTAAAAAGGAAATTTTCTGTTGTCAATAAGCTTTATACCTATGCAACAATTTATTTATTTCACTTTTCCCCATATTATCTTTTACTAAAATCGAGACAAGACCGAATTGACTTACTACCCGCCAGCCGAAACCAAACGCAGTCGTAAGATGACGATTCCCTGTACAGTAAACTACACTAGGGCCATATTTCTAAGGGGAGGTCTTCTTAGAGAACTTTCTAGAGAAAACTAGCTCCTGTCCATACTACAGATGGGTAAATTTCCTCTCTTACTAAATAAAATAAACATGAAAATTAACACAACTTCGGAGAGCTTTCCATTAGTCTGAAGACGAGCTTAAATAAGCTGATAACTTAGAAAAGATAAAAGATTTATCGAAATTGTTGGCATTTCTGCAATAAAAGGTACCAGTCGATACACGTCAAAAAATTCATTGGTGTCATTTGGAAATGAAATGTATTTCCGACATTAGCAGATCTATGAAACGGGTTTTTTGATTTCCGACGGGCATAGTTTAAAAATCGTGTTCAAAATTACAGATTATTAGTCCCCAGAGCTTGTATCTGCTTTCAAATGAGTACTGCTAATATGAAGGCAAATGACTTCCCGAGAACCAAGTCTCAGTTCCAAGACTTTTCCGGTCGTTGTTGGTATTACATTTCATTCGTGTATATCTTTTATCAGGTACGGTTTCCTTGTAAATACCACGTGTTTGAAAATGATGGATTGCTTCTCCTTAATTTCTCTGGTAAATCTAATAAAGCAAAATGCTGTACAAATTAACCCAAAACGAATAAACGTTGTTTCGAGGACGTTTCGCTGGAAAAGGGTTACCAAAAGAAACGACGCAATATAGGTAAGCCTTTGCTCTAACTGTTCTGATGTTGATGCTGAAAAAAAAATTAATAAGAAAAGAAGAAAATATCTAATTTATTCCTAAAAGGATTCGAAACACCTTCAAGAGTTGCTGAACGCTCTCGGGAATAAGTTAGGGCTGGTATATTTGGGGATATATCTGTAGCTATCGGCTGATAGACAAGAGGTCATATTTTTTCAGCCCATTTGACAAAACGCCATGTTATCAAAATTAATATGAATATTCTTAAATATGAGATTCAGTAATAGTTATGTATGTGGTAGATTAAAAACGGTATTTTATGAGTTTATACTATTATATATATATATCAGTATTCTTTCCTTTTAATAGTTGTAGAGTTATTAGGATTTTTTGAAGCAGAAGACATGAAAAATTAATAATGCCCTCACCGGGACTCGAACCTGGACCTCTCGAATACGCGCCGAGTGTGCTGGCGATTACACCATAAAGACATGCTGAGAAGGCGGGAGAATACCTTATAATTTTAGAGCACAAATTTTACTCCCTACTACATCTTTAGGAGTGTTGATGCTGCATATGCTGTATGCAGTTTCTGCAGCAATCATAAATTACGTAGCTGAATCAGCAACTGACAAACTTCTTTGTTGAAAGCATAATAAAAGCAATACAAAATCAAACAAACTTTTCATATCCATTATGTATATTATAAATTTCCCATTTTCTGGTAATATTAACAAAAGACATAGCATTACTCGGCTTGGATTAAAGAATTTGAAAGAATTCGCTTTAAGCAAATGTTTAGTTTTCTCATTTAGAAAATAATTAGCCAGTTATAATTTGTTTCCCTGAGCTAATTTTCCAAGTTACAGTTGTGATTATTTATCTGATGCCCATTTTTATTAAGATTTAGACTTAAATTATGTTTAAAAATATTTTTAGAAAATATTAAGTCAGCAGAATTCCTTATATTTTCATTATTTCTTAATATCTAATCTTAGTTGAATCTGCACAAATTTTGATTTTTAAGTTATATCCCCAGTTATTTGAATTTTGCTTTTGAAAACTTTGTGAAATGTAGTATATAGGTGTATCACACTTCTAAAGTCAGCATACTAGTCTAGCAGAAATATATATATATAAGAAGATATAGGAAATTTAAACAGTTAGGATTAAAATACCTAGAAAAAACCGTAACTTATACTGTTAAATAAAATCCTTTCCCAGTTGCCTGTTCGACAGATGTTGATAAACATTAGTTTCTGAGTATAAGTCAAAATCTTGCTTCGAAAAGAGACCGAATGAATACATTAACTAGCAAAGTTACACTTTAGTTGATAAAATATCAAGAAATTAAATATTGTTTGATGTTACCACTCGCCATTAATTAACTATTCCTGCAGCTGTAACAAATAGCTAAAATTATAAATATCAGTTGTTTCGCCGAATATAAAATTTCAATTAAAATTACTGGTTTTTGATACTGAGAATCTCTCGAAATGAGCAGATATATATAGAACTTTCTAACACGCATTTATGTATTATATTACATACATAAGGTGAATAACTATTTTTTTTAAATGCTGCACAAACTGTTTCTTACTTCAGCGAATTTTTGAATTATCTGCATAGAAAAGAGAATAGGTTCAAAAACTTTTCCTTCTGTTTGCCCTCAGCGCCCTTTTTTACTGAACTCGGCGTCAAATTTCTCTTAAGGCTTGTAGAAAAATTGCCATATGGTCCAGCAAGGAATAACAGGAAAAGTGCGGCAAGCGAGCAAAAAGGGATTTGAATGTTGCCAAGAAGAAAAGGCTTTTTTTATTTTAGAGAAATTCTAGACCTGGAGCTTGCTAACTCAACGTTTTTGGATGTTTTTTGCTGAATATAGACTGGGGTAGCAGTTGCTTGCATTTGTCTTTAAAATTGTTAAATCTTTGTTGCAAATTCGGACTATTTTACATTGTACACAATATTTTACTATTAAACTTAATTCTTGCATTCATTTATCACAAAAATATCTTCAGTTTTTGTTTCCGAGAGAATAAATGGGTTCTGAATGTAAACAGTCGTCAAATTGCTCCCTTTGCAGTTTTGAAATGCAAAGAAGAAAGCCTAACAAATGACTGTATTTCAGCTATTGGTGAAATAACGAGACCACAAGTTTCTAATCCTGTCATTAATTTGTTCTTTTGTACTGCTCTGTGTCTTATTTTCGGAGAAAAATGAACCTTTCGCTAACGCTCCCATGCTTAAAACTATTAACTCGAAGAGGAATCTTGAAATGGTTTTATTATCTTAATAAAGCACGCCCTAACGTTTGAAAACTTATCAACGTGATCTTTTCCAATCAATTACATTAGATGAAGAACTGCGAGGATCGTTGAAAGTTTGAAACACGGCAATGACTAGCGATATGCTCTCCAGAAGGGGTCGTACCTGAGATGCATTTCGAAACTCACGATATTGAATCTGTTAAATAATAGACAGAATGTTCAAGGAAAAATATTTCCTCCTAAATTTATATTTAATGTAATGAAACAACAATACCTGCTAAGCGGTATGATGTAACATTATTGCTGCACAAATATAAAATTTGATACGATACATACATTATATAAACTTAGCTTACACATACACTCGATGTTTCTTTTAATTGAATGATTTGTTTGCGTCTCTTTTCGAGGGAAATCAGCAACAAAAATTTGAAGAATTTAAAATATTTCACACTCTTACTAATCACTTAAAGGCATTTCAATACGTTTAAATATACGGGAAAAATAGCTTGAATTGGAATAATATAAATTGAACATGTAAGAAAATGTGAATTGGAATATTATAAATTGAACATATAAGAAAATGTGAATTGGAATATTATAAATTGAACATATAAACAAATGTGAATTGGAATATTATAAACTGAACATAAAGAAAATGTGAATTGGAATATTATAAATTGAACATATAAGAAAATGTGAATCGGAATATTATAAATTTAACATATAAGAAAATGTGAATCGGAATATTATAAATTTAACATATAAGAAAATGTGAATCGGAATATTATAAATTGAACATATAAGAAAATGTGAATTGGAATATTATAAACTGAACATATAATAAAATGTGAATTGGAATATTATAAATTGAATATATAAGAAAATGTGAAATTAAGTGGTAATATACGACAGTAAAAAATTTTCTAATAACAGCATTTATTTTCTTTTAATAATAATTAAAAACCCAAAATTTAAATCTTATAATTCTTCATGTTAGGTTCTATCTTCAGTATTATAACTTCCAAAACCATTTATACATGAGTTCGTGATAGCTACTAAATTAATGAGATCTAGCATAATATGTTCCAGGAAGAGCAGTAAAATATTTTGCGTATCTACTAAAATTCGGGAACTTTAGTAGATACTAAATTAAAGACGTGCTATTAAAAACATCTTCAGTTGAAGCACATACATATATATTAAACTATAATAATCATATTACTTCAAATTTAGACAACAGTAGTATTGTAAAATTTAAAATTGGAAAAATAACAAAATAGTTATTTTTATAATATGCACGGAAAATTGGGAAATGGAAGATCGGCAGAAATAAGTTGCTTCCTTTGAATTTAAACCGCACCCTGATGTTAGGTCTTAAAAGTAAAAATAGAACTTGCGGTTTAAATTCGAAGTAATGAAGGTGATTCAGATGGTGAGGTAAAATTATTCTAGATCTCTATACAGACGTTATAATTTTGTTCTGATTTTTCCACGTATTACGTATATTTATAACTATATATTTATAACCGTTAATCAAAACTGTTATAACTGTCAATCAAAACGACGTATATTAATAACTGTTAATAAAAAGCTTTATTTGTGAACCTGAAGAAGAGTTTTAGGTTGCTGAACTATTCTTAGCCTGGGAGAAAGTAATTTGGCTATGTGTTTAACTAGACAAATATTTAGAATGCATTTTGATAATTTTATTAAAATAATAATAAAAAAAAGTTTTCCACAAAAGGCAGCCTTCATTTAAGGGGTCTCATACACCTTAAATCCCTTATGATCTTCGAATATGTGACTGTTGCAAGAATTGGGATATTTTATTTATTTTAAAAGCAATTACTTCCAACATTTTACATCTGACTACATAATATAGCTGATTTGGGAACTAGTAACCAGAAAGTTTGTGTTGCCAAAAATATTTTCTTAATTTAATCCACTTTGGGACGAAATTTTTCGTCATATTTCCACCTTGCGCGCATAATATTTTAAAAATGGCTAATGGTACATACTTGAAATTTCATGGAACTCTTTATATGGGCACTATTTTCTAATTAAACCAAAAATCTTATGAATATTTTAATATTAAAAAATTTATGCACGAAAAGATTACAGATTTTTTTAATAAAATACATTTTATAAACTCAACTCCAAATAAAAGAAAAATTTAACATGAAATTCTTAGAATTTGTGGTTCAGAGTAGTTTCTAAATGTTACAAAAGCTATATATTAAATATAGAATTAAATTATGCAACATAATGCTTTAATCTGTGCGCGCAAGGTGGAAACATGACAAAAAAATTTGTCACAAAGCGGATTACATTATAAAAATATCTGCGGCAACACAAACTTTCTGGTTACTATTTCAGAAAACAGCTATATTATGCAATCAGCTGTAAAAAGTTGGAAGTAATTGCTTTTAAAATAAATAGCTTTTAAAATAAATAAGTTATCCCAATTCTTGGAACAGTCACATATTCGAAGATCTTATAGGTTTTAAGGTTTATAACTTCCCTTAAAGGGAAAAGTCGTTTATCATAAAGAATAGGAGCACTCACAGCATGTATGTAAATCTATAAAGAACAAGACACCTCCCCCGAAAAAAAAGAGATAAATAAATAAATTACTTAAGCTAGAGGGAAAATAAAACAGGAAAAAAATTCTTAACTATAAAAGGAAAGCTGCTCAGTTAATTAACGTAATTTAGAAGGTTCGTGGCTTTGACCTGAAACTAGACATCTCGCATTTTGCTCGCCGCCCTTTTCAGATAGCGTTTGAACGGCCTAGCACCTTTCCTGAATGTTCCTTCAGGTTAAGGGGGTCACTGCGATGGTTGTCAGTGTTGACACTCACTTGACTAAAAGCGAGGCCCATGATGCAGATGAAAGATTCCTAAGGGGAGGGCTGAAGAGAGCTATGTTAACCCCCTTAGTGAAGTTACTAGTCAGCAGACAAGTATTTGTTGCTTGCAGCCTCTCCTTCCATCAGACTAAGTCGTAATGTTGCGGTTAGGGCCTTAATTTGTATCATCTTTCTTAGCTGGAGTTACGGGGAGCTCCGAAGAAGTGGCAACGACATATCGTGCTCCATACTTTTTACAACAGTACGGACTTAAGCAGTTGTTCTGTAGAGTTCAGTGTTTATGCAGACATCAGTGAATGAACATCATTTACTGAATTTATACAATTTATTTAATATTCTCACGTAAATATCTAATATTTCACCACTCTGCTGTAATTTTATTTAATTTTCTTTATGTGATGGTGAAATGTGTCCTTCGTGATAGCTGTTTATGAGTACTAATAGCAACAGTAAATTCAAGTGTGAGAACACTTACCACTCCGTAACATAAATGAGAATAACTAAATAATAAATATTAAAAAAATAAGATTCTATGCAAATAATTCTCTTTATGTTTACAGTTAAGGAATTAGAAAGCGTATTTCTCTATTCTCTGCATATTATTTCTGCTTACTCTCTTCCTCCTTTATTACAATAAATAAATCCTCTACCCCCCCCCTTAAAAAAAGCTAAATGCTTCGTTGCTTAAAAAAAAGCATAAACAAGAGTATCATATGAAGTAAATATAAATATTACCTATCATAAAATACACATTTGCGCATAGAAATAGCCAGCATATTTTGGTACTGTATAGTTTCTATGTCATTCCTTGCTTTTATATATCTCATCAATCATACTTTTATGCAAACTTTTAATATTTTACTTCCAAACTTTACTTTTAATAGTTTTATTTATTTACTTTACGAAATAAAGGGAGTATTGTCCTCGCGAAAAGTTTCGGGTATCATATATCAAAGAAAATATCCGTTTTGACCGCTCTTGAATCCATCTGAAAGATGTTTTTGCGTGACATCTGTACACACGGACAAAATAAAGGACTCGTTTTCCCAAAACCTATTGTAAAAATAGATTTCTCAAAAACGAGTAGCCTCAGAATGTTGAAATTTTGCAGATGGGACTGCTATAACATGTAGTTGCGTCTCTCCCTCATTGGTTGCAATCGGCCACGCCAAAAGCATATAAGTACATATATATGATTGTCGTCTTGTTTATTTATTTATTTTTTCCTTTTTTTGATTTAAATATAATTTACGGTTCCTTTGCTAAGTAATAATCCTTTAAGCTAGCAGGTCCTGCCCTTAAGTTATTGGATATTTTGACTAATAGCATACCGCTATTTATTTATTTTTTCTGTACATCGGAATTGTTTTTCCAATTTAAAACCTTAATGTGTCAATATAAGCGGACGCGTCGGGAAATTAGAACAGGGAATTGAGACTAAAGTTTTTTAGACAAAGGTTATTTAATCCATTAAAAATTTGTCGCGCAAATTTTCAATTGTCTGTTTCGGCGAAACGCGTAATGCAGTTAGCTTAGTTCGAGGTTCATTTTAAAGAAATTTACCTTGAAAAGCCAAAATGAACTTCGAATTGGGCTAATTAACCATTTTCAGCAACTCAATTTTAATATATTTTTTGTTTTTTACCTTGTTCAATTGATTAGTATTTTTCTGTGTTTATAATTAAACTTTTATTGAGCATATAGCCAATTCTTTTACTATGTTCAATTGACTTTTTTACTATGTTAAAATTCCTAATTAGTTTAGCAAATAGCTTTTATTAATTATAATTTTTTTTCTCCTTTTCACACTTTTCATAGATACTAAATATGTTAATTCAACTTGTAAATATTCAAATATTTTTTCGCCTCTTTCAAACTTTTCATAGTAACTAAATATGCTTATATTGGAGTTTTCTTGGAGCCACAGTTTTTGGTAACTTTTTGGCGAGCTTTCTAAAATTTATCTTCTAATTTCCTTAATTTTTCAGCACAATGCGCAAAATTTTGACATAAATTGGTCTTTTTCGTTTGTTCTTACAACCTTATTTATAATATATATATATATATATATATATATATACCTACTCTGTTATATATTCGGTGAGCTCGAATTTTAATTCTTAAATGTTTGTAAATTGTGCATTTTTTGCTTTGATTATTGTTGTTCTTGTATTCTGGTTATGGCTTTTATGCCTTTAGTTAATATGCACGCAATAGTTGTAGAATTATCAACAATTTAGAAGTTGTTTAAGTGATACAAAAAATAGCGAAGCAGCCATTTGTTTAGATTTGAAGCTGTTAGTAAAACAGTGAATTAAATCATTTTCTGCACCAACTTCAGTGGCTTCTTGCCGAGTGGGACGAAGAGTAACTTTTCAGTCTTGTGCACCGAAAAATCTGTCTACCTGCCCGCCGGCCGAATTACTTGTTTTTGCGTAGAAACTCTAATTTTAATTGTTTTTAACTGTATTTGGTGGTTTATGTTTTTCGGTATTTTACAATTCTTAATGAAGATGTTTTAAGGTTTTACGTATTTTGTCTTGCAAAGTGAGAACTGAATGGATTGAATGAGAAATATAATATGCTCTAATGAAATTCGAGGAAATAAGTTTAAATTAAATGCCGCAAAATTGTGTATATTTTAATAGGTCGTACAAGGAAATCATGTAGTGTCCTGATCAGATTTTTTTCTACCTTACTCAGTCTTCATACAGTAAAATTGGATTGCCTATGATGATTACCAGTAAGTGTTTTCTTCCGCTGAAAAAGTGGGTAGTTAAATCAAAAGACCACTTTAAAAATTCACTTTTTTGCATTACACTAAAATCTAAAAGGGCAGTTTTCACATTTTATAAAGTATAACTATAGTGATAAGACATTATTTAATTTATGCAGAATTTTTTTACATGCTATTCTGTAGTGTAAAATAATTCCACAACAGTCTACTATATTTTAATATGCTACAGGATATTTCTTCCTGAGGAAACTGACTTTTATTTCATCAAGCATTTATTTTTTTTATATTTTTTCAAGGTGAGGGAAACAAATTTTTAGCTGATAAATGAAATAATAAATTATCGTTAATGTATTAGAATTATGTACTCAACTTTTCCTTCACTTCAGTATGGTTTAATTAGATTATTTCGTGATTAATTAATGGGTTTCAGTTTCGAAGCTTCGGAATAAAAAGCCGCAATTATATTCCCTAAAAAACAAAAGTACGATATAAGGAAGTACTAGCGGAATAGAATGAATGAAATTTTCGATCCACAAACTGAGTAAAAATCAGATATTCTTTTATGGATACTTAAATTTGAATCGCTTGCAAATATTTAATATACGCTTATCTTTAAAAACAAAAACTAAAATCAGAAAGGCAATAGACTTGAAAAAAAAAACTATGATTAAATAAGACAAAAAATAACAGTAATTTTAATGTATTACTCTATTTTTATTTATTTATTTATTTATTTATTTTGCAGGAACTTCTATTTCAGTTTTAAAAAATTGAGATTTCGAAAATTAGGTGTATATGAACATTTAATATAACAAAATGATATGCCGCATCTTCAATAGGGCATGTTTCAACTTTTTAAAATTTACTCTATATAACAAACATTAAGCAAACAATCTTCTTCTCCAATATGTTCACCGTTAAAAGGGTTGTTTCCAGAGTTAAAAAAGCTTTTTAATCTAATCTCTATCCTATTGTTACTTTATATAAAAATTACTTCGTTATAATTACAAGCATTATTCTTGTCTACTCAATGAAGTAGCGAAAAAATATCTAGACTGCGTTTCAAAACTATCAGACGTAAAGCCAAGAATCGTACTATATTGGCTGATACATGTTATACATTATTTTGCTTTGACTAGTAAGCTTAAATCTGAGCATATATAGGTTTCTTGCACGAGATCTCTTACAAGATTAAGAAGTTAATCATTCCTCCCCCCCTCAAATGACTATTGATTAGAAAAGATTTGTTCTTTTTCGAACTTAGTCTCAAAAATACTATAAACTTCATATTAGTAGATATAATTTCTTAACTAAATATTTTTAGAATATTTTGCTTAGTGGCAAAATTAAACCGTCATCGTTCTGTTCGTTTATGGAAATGCTAAATAAAACTCTATGCATAATTTCGATCATGCATATAAATATTACAAAGCTAAACGTTATTATGCATTGTAACTAAAGTCTTTATGAGTTACTTTTCGAAGCATATTTACATAATACAAAGGCAGTATTTTTTATCGGAGTTTTGCCTTCAAAAGTACATTAAGTGATATTTGTAAATATGCGATGCTAGAGCGCCTGAAGTTAAGTTTATCTTAGAAAGGGAGAGGCTTGTAGAAGAGACGTTTTACTAAAATGTTTCTACTCAGTTTTTATCAGTATGGAGTCAAAATTTATCCTAAAAGTAAAGAAAGAAGACAAAATGAATAATTTACTAAAATGTTTCTACTCAGTTTTTATCAGCATGGAGTCAAGATTTATCCTAAAAGTAAAGAAAAAAGACAAAATGAATAATTTTTTTAAACAACAACAGAAATGCAATAAAAATTTTTTTCCTGTTCTTGCTGATGATATAATATAAAAAATAAAGTTACCTCGATTCATAATAATACCTTCTAATCAACGGTATTCCGAAGTGACATGCAAGATAAAGTAAGCCATTTCTCAAGTGACAGCAATAAATATGGTTTGGTAGAGTTTCATTTCCAACAAGTTGTGCAGTTCTTATCAAGCTGCTTAGAATGCGTGTCCAATCGGAACGGAAACGACGGGTTGCATGGAAAACTACCATTTCGCTATGGATATAAATTCTTAACACGAAATCCCCAAAAAAGTAGCGTTTCTACGTTTCTTAGATAAAAAGTGCCTGCGAATGCTATAAAACCTGTTTAGTCGTTGTTAATCCCTTTTCCTAGCTCTGTCCTTGAACTTAACTTTATAAGTAGCTAAAGCTGATGTTCCGTGAATGGTCAAAAATTACAATAAATAGAAATTTTTAACTTTCAACAAATATACAGTGGAGAAGTGCTTATAAAAGGAAACACAGCCTCCAGTGACTTTAGCTAATCAGATTCTAGATTCGTAAAAACTAATTACTTAAAGGATTTAAATACTATAAGGTAAAATGCTAATTTTATGATAATAAATATGCTCGAATTTTAAATATTAACAATTTATTGTCTTACGAGATAAAGACATTTTGAATCGTTTAAATCGTAGTTATTTTAAAAAACCTTTACGATTAAAGGAGATTACACCAAAAAGAAAGGCAGATAATAAAAGTATTTCAATAAATGTAGATAAACCTGAAGAGACAAGCCTTGTGAAAAAAGAGCTTTAATGAAACTATACACATTATAAAAGAATCATGAAATTAAAAACTGGATGAAGTGAAATCTAAATAAAACATTAGCATTCTTATGCTTTTGGCGTATACAAACGTACGCCAGAAAGCGGGCAGTAGTTAAAACTACTGAGTACTAGTAATTCAGCCGGGGATCGAACTGCAATGAAATATCTGCAGAGGAAGTTTCGTGTTTTTCTCCATATATAATGTAAATTTTGTTAGATTTTGCCATTTTTGTTAAATAGTTTTCCACGAAAGTATTCCTTTATGCAAGTATGCAGCCCTTATATACTTTGCCGCATTGGGGGGGGGGAATCTGTCGAAGAGCACATCCACGTGTGTGTGTGCTAAGGAATTTCAGATTTTCTCTTCCTGTTATATTCTCCGAAGGAAAACCCACTTACTATCACCTAGCATTATTTAAAATTATTATTTAACCTTTGTTGGTCTTTCGGCAAATTAAATACACGTTTTTCTGGACTGATTGAAATAAAATTAGAAATCTTCATAAGGTGGTGTTTTATTCGCCTGAATAGTACTTCGGCCTTTGCACTCTTAATGCAATTCTGATTACATTGCATTTATCAACCAGCTCTATTTATAGATATGGGTGGTTAGCGAAGGTGAATCATCGGATCTCTAATAAGGCACTATCCCTTATGATGGCTCCTTTTCCTTTTCCGAGTATGTTACTATGTTACGTCAATAGTTCCAGGTGGCAAATCGACTGATGAGTTCTGTCCTTGCTTGTCATATTACTACTCGCCCAAGAGTTCAAAAACTTGCTTTTGCTTCTAACATAAAAAAACAACAACTTCTGTTTCATTCCTTGATAAATCCGCCTCAAACCTCGAATTGAGCTGTTTACCATTTTTTGCAATTTTTTGTACATATCATGTATTTTTGTAATATGTTTAAATTTTACAAAAGTCCTTTTAAAATTATTTGTGAATTAATTTTTTTTTCTCACCCCTTTTTGATTTTGAAATCATCTCGACATATTTGGTAATCTTAGATACACTGGAAACTAAATTTGTAAATTAAATCTAAATTTGTAATCACCATTACGCAAAATTAAGAGAATTTGCTGATTTAATGAAATTTGGTATGAATATATATTTATAATAAAGCAAGAGATGTACCATTTAAAAGTTATTTTATATATGCATGATTATTAGTAAAGTTTACATTGCCGGTATTTCTGAAATTCACGCTGCCATATCGAATTCAAAAATTATTCTAGTATGGGGTATGATCGCCTCTCAAAGCCAGACAGATCGCACAGCGTGACGGCCTACCGGGCAGGAGGCAGTTGAGGAGTCGCTGTTCCCGTCGATCCCACTCCTGAACCAAGGCAGTTTTCAACTCCGGATTGGTTCTGGAAGGAGGATGACCAGATGAAATTGCCTTCCCAAGAGTGTCCCAAATATGCTGTGTAGGCAAGTTCAAGAGGTCAGGATGGTGAATCCATGTGATGAATATCCTCACTTTCCAGGTAATCGTCGACCGACCAGCTGAGCCCTAGGTGGGAGAGTTTTGCCAACCATTAACAGGAATCTAGGACCAAATGCGTTCTTGAAAAGTCAAATATTAGGCTCTAACATCTCCTCTCTGTACGTCACATCAGTCAAGGAACCTTTGTCAAGCACATGCAGGAGTGCGGCCGTGCAACATACTGCCTGCGCAAACCTTCACCACCGTAATGATCCTTTTAACTGATGAGGGAGGGATGGTACCGCGTCCCGGATTCTCTCCTGATACACGTACGTTGAGAGTTGGTGTTCAGGTTAAATCTCAGAATCAGTGTTACTCATCTGTAAAAAACACCGTGCTCCGCTGATGTCTCGTCCAAGGCGCATGTTGTCAGCACCATACTAAACGCGCTGTCATGTGTGCCGCAGTGATCGGGGCAACAGGACAGTCCAAGATCGGGGCAACAGGACAACTAGAGTCCTATCTCAAAAAGCCTTTGGGCAACTGTAGACCGTGGAACTAGCTCAAGTAAGAGCTGTGAAGCTGTTATAGTCTTGTGTTGCACCGCTGAAAATTCAAAATAACGATCCCCATTCCTCGTTGTGGATCTTGGTTGCCTTTTCCACATTCAGCTCGTAGCCGCCCGCGCTTCTGATTGGCCTACCTAAAATCTACCGACAATTCTCCATCTCATTCCGTCATCCATACTACTCATTTTACGTGATACGTTATAAACTTCATTCAACTCTTGCGGGAAACACGGTGAATGTCGTGAAAGAGTAAGAGCACAACAATTGCTGGAAACCTCTCGCGTTTGAATCCGCTTCACAATCACAGCTCTGCACACATGCACGTGTACGGTTATGTAGTGGACTTTGAATATTTGTGTAGTTCTTTGGCGGCATAATTAGTATTGTTTCAATAAGTTTCGTAAAAATAAACATACTGTAATTTATAAATTCTCTTAATTTTGCACACGAATGTATTTAAAAGCGAAAATATGTACTAGCAAAAGGAGATATCAAGAAGCAGGAGGAGATATACAAATGCAACTGAATTTTTGAGTGATCTGCTTATTGATTATGGCAAAGCATCAAGAGCTATCTCCCTAAAGTACGGACACCTTCATTGAGGACTTTTAAAGGGAAACTGGTTCGTATTTGCATTATGAAAAATGAAACCACAATGAAAGAAAATGAATCCACAATAAACCCAAGTTGTTAAGCCCATTCGCCGGAATTTGAAAGAGAATCGAGGTACAGGAGTTACGCAATTTATAAACTTAACTGTCTGCGACTGATAAGAAAGAAAGACATAAGTAAAGGAACATGTAAATTTTATCAAAACTGCTATATTTCCCCTTTAGAAGTGAAATAATTTAGACTTATCGAAATATCCCTCTATATGGTTATTATTTCCTTCAACATGAATTTAATTGCTTAAATTCTTAATTCTTAAATTGCTTTAATTTAAATGAATTAAAAATGATCATGATTCATATTTTGATATATTTTATTTTATGAAACATATTCTGAAGGCATGAAAATCTGAAATTTTTATGTATTTTAAAATAGGTAATAAAAAATATCATGCGACTTTATTTTATCAAAAAAAGATAATTTTATAATGAAAAATACCTTATCCGTATTTTCATTAGATAGTTAAAGGCAAAACATCTTTTAATTAAAAAAATCTTTATTAACTCTGTTCCGTGTTTATTACCGTCAAGCATTTTTTAATTTGTAAGAAACCCTAAGAGATCAAAAGAGAAATAAATGAAGTCTTACGAAACAAACTGAGATACGAATACATTCGAAGGTTACTAAAATGTTATTTATGTTAGGAATAAAAATTAGTTTGGATGTAGTAACCAAAATATGCGTAAGCTGCAGTTACAGAAATTACTTTAAATTCAAGATTAAAAAAAATGTTTTTCCATATATAAGACAGATGAATGAAATAACATAACGGAAATTCAACCTGTTTCTTTTTTGTACTTTTAAGAAAACAAGAATAAAAAGAATATGTAATATGGACAAGAATATGTAATTAAACCAAACAACTTCCAAACGTAGCATTTGCGACTGAAATTATACAAACACGTTTACAAACAAAAAGAAAGGTTACTAGATAATTAAGCTTTGAAAAAATGATATAAATATGGTGCCATTTCTAGCCAAAAATTATACTGAATCAAAGCTGAGGACATCTACTGAATAAAGAATTTTATGAGAATTACTCATAAGTCATAAATCTGAAGAATCTGATAAATTTTCTTGAGACTGATTTATTATTAAAATAACTCAACCTTTCTCCAAAAAAATAATTTTAAATCCATCTGAAAACCACATTGAAGTGAGTTTGATTAAGAGTTTATTGCGTGTAATTGCATAAACTTAGCGACTCAATGGTTCTGTTGGCATGACATAAATGAGTAGGCATCTCTTATACAGCTTGAAAATCAAGGAGGAGAGCTTGAGTGTGTGTGTGTGTGTGTGTGTGTGAGTATGGCAAAGCCTCGAGGGCTATCTGCCTAAGAGGAGGGATGCCTTCGTGGAGGACTTTCTAAGGGAAACTGGCTCGTATACACGTTACACATGGGGAAAACCACGAAAACGCCCAAGAGGAGAGCTTGAGAAATTGCATTTAAAAACATGGCCGATTAGGTTAATTTATCAAAGAAAATAGTCAGAGTAAGGCAAATTTAATTTCAGTTATAAACTCTCATTGTCCTATCATATTGTATTTCGCATATCGCATTTCCCATTAGCATGCATCTTTTCTTTTACATCGTTCTCTATATTTTTCCCAAGCAAATATTTTCCAGAGTCTAGTTTGGATGGCTAGCTAGTTAACATCCAAAGAGAATGATATTCCCAATTCATCATCTCGTGAAGATTTTCGTTACTTTAGATAAATTAGGCTGCACCGTGCATTGTATAGTAAAGCTAAAACGTCATGCATAAATATTCTTTTCAGTGCATTTAACCTGAAATTCATTCGTAGTTTAACAAAAAGATAATAATTATATTTATATTCACAGAAAAAATAGTACTTTAGGAAATAACAATATAAAACAAAACAAGCAATGTCGGCTCCTAACGTGATTTAACGTTCAACTAAGAGCACAATATTTAATCTGTCAAGGAAGCATTTTTTAAATATCATAAATATGTATCTTCATGGCATAAATTAGATGCATTGTTAACACTTACATAAGTTTATTTAATCATTTCATTAGGCATTTTTTATGTGAAAAAATGTACAGTATTTGAACAAAATGAACTGAATTGAACATCTTCCTAAACATGTAAAACAAATAAATCTATGAGAAAGACTAATGCCGCTTTACCCAATGCATATATTCTAAAACATATAATTTCTTTCTAATGAGCTTAGGTAGAAATTCATGATTTACTACTTTCACCCAAGAATTAGTATAAAGTGACACTTGGTGGTGCACATTTATAGATATACGTCAGGATAAAATGGCCTGGCGCACGTTTATGGATGTACGTCATTCTAAAATTCTAGCTAAAAACAGGTAGAAACGTCGGACCAGCAATATAATAGCCTTTTCGTTTTTTGTTGTTAACTCTAGTTCAGCTCCTTGCGTTCCACAAAGTGTACTACGAGGTTTACAAAAGTAAGTTATAGCACAAACAAAATAAATAAACAAATGTACAATAGCACTACAAACGGGAAAAATTATTAAAAAATAAATAAATAAAAATAATACGTAAATAGACGAAAAGTCAAAGAAAAATAAAATAAAACAAAACAAAGCAATAAAATAAAGAGAACTCAATAATCTAAATTGAGAATGAAATTCTGAAAACCAGAAATTGTCCGAAAAAGTTCAGAAAAAATTGGCGGCCAAGATACAGACAGGCGCATCAAATTTACCAGAAATATATTCCTCTACCATACATAATGAATGCACTCAAGAAGAATACGCTTTACAATCTCCATCGCCGCTAGCGCAGCTGCACAAAACACTTGAAGAAACTCCATATCGCTTTAAATAGCTCTTAAAATTGCCATGTCCAGTCAGAAACTGAGTTGCCTTAAAACCTGTTCAAAACTGAACAACTTTTATTCTGTGAAAAATTATAGGGGAAAGACTTTCGGTCCATTATGTTTTTGGTGAGGCTAGGTATTCTCTGTTGGAAATACAGATAGCATCATTTCTATAAAAGCGCTTCCAGTGAGAAACTGGAAAGCGGAGATTTAAATCAATGTGAAGTTCCGTCGTTCGCTTACTAGAGTATCAATTCTCTCACTTCCACAATTTCCAGTGTCCACGAACGTAAACAAAATGAATGCCGATATCAAGACATTGCAAGATCTTAATAATAACCTGAATTTTAACACCAAGTTTCTCTGAAACGCTAATTTTCTGTAATAAGTGTAGCTATGAAAGAGAATCACTGTATTACATACACGCAACACAATATTTACTATTTCGAAAATAAAACTAACTACTTCACCTCCTATGCATGCGAATTTTTTTAATGCAGGAATTTAATTTCATCACTTTGTTAGCTTTAGGTTAATTAGCCCATTATCTTATTATTAGATTTATACTATCATTTCATCAACTCTCACTAAAATGTAAATGAGATATGTGTATATAAGCACAGAGTCTTGAAAGTCAGAGAGAGAGATTTGTCAGCGATACTGACCGGTGTCTTATTTCTTCGCACAGCTCTGAAAATTACTTTAGTCGGCGTTATCCTTCCACCAGCCTATATACGCGCTCAAATTTCACGGAACCAACACCTAGAAAGCTTTTAAGTTATGAATCTCTAGAGTTAAATTACCTTGAACTTTAGTTCACTTTTTTTATATTGCCAGGAATCTCGCAAGGTGAGGAGATTTAAATGTGAACACAAGCTGTGCATTGATAGGTTCAATGTTTTAAATAAAATTGTTTGTTTAAACCTTCTTCTTCCTTGGTAACTTGCATAGACGGGGCAATAAGCCACCTGACAATTTCAGTAGAGACCAATTAGTTGACTAAGTGAGAGAAATTCTACAACTTATGCATTTAACATAGAGTTGAATACTGCAAAACAGACGAGTACTATCTGTTTAAAGAAATAAATGTCTTCGTAAAAGGAGTTCTAAGGGAAACCGAGCAGTTTCTATACGAGAAGGGCGGGAACCCGAAAGTATCCAGACCGTCAGCAGGATTCAAACTCGGGTTGAATTACCAGAAATCAGCTCTTTTATTTAATCTGATAGGGCGATTTTAATCTAGCAGCTTTTACCAACCTGATTACATAGAAATCATTGTTTTAGCTTTTGTAGTCTTAAAAGTCATTTGTTAATTTTTACTTTATCTTTTATACCTCTTATTGCGTTTAGTTGATTATTTCTCATAAATCAGAATCATATTTCATAAAAGTGGAAATGTCGCAAGAAATTAAATTAATTTTTCAATAAAAATAAAAGATAACATACTTTACTAATTTAATAAACATAAGTAATTACAAGATATACGAATGAAATTATAAAACTTAAACAAAAAATATATTTAACAGGGAGCGAAATTAAAACCTTTAAGTCTTGAGTACTTTTATAATTAATATGGAGCAGCAAATGTAGCAACAGAGATTTATATAATATAAGTTAAATTATTTATATTAAGCAACGCATTTCATAGTTAATACACGTAATTAAAATTATAAAATAGAGAATGAATTAAAATTTATTCCTCAGTTTAATAATCTAAATTAAATAACAAATGCCCTTTCACGGTATACAAACACATTTAAAATATCACTTCTTAATAAAAATTGTAATAAAGCATTTAGTTACGATTAAATTTCTATCAGAAGGAAAAGTAATACTCTTCGAGTAATGTATGTGACAAAAATTTTCCATACATTGATGCGATAAACATATTTTACATTTTGCTACTTTTGAATTTAATTTCTTGCTAATTAAATAACATCATCCTTTGAGCGAAAAATAAAATTCGCGTTTCTTAGGGTTTTCATTACACACTAGGAAATATCTAAGGCGCACCAAATATAACAGAAGTAAAACTACAATATATAAGACATGCATATCATGTAGATTTCTATGTCATCTGAAATCAGTTTCATACGAGTGCCGAACGTATAGTTCTAAGAAATTTAGCTGCATGTCTTTAACTGGATCATTTTAGAACACTAGCAAGAACTGACCATTAATGATGTGCTAATGCACATCATTAGCACTGAGTACATAAAACACTTCTTTTATCGCCTAGCGTGTGATAATTTATTGCACACGAAAATTAATAATAGAGAGGTCCCCAACTTAAAGTAGATTTCAAACAATTATGAATACCTGAATTTTTATCAGTGATTGGATTTCATTTAATGTAACATAATAAATTAAAGTACTTAATGTAATTAAAACTATTCATTAAATTATTAAACGAAATTAAAGCATTAATTGAGAGATACAGAATAAAAATGTACAGCAAGTGTAATTGTTGCAATTTAATTTCATGTGATTATGCTTGTTATACATTTCTCGCCGACTGCAATTAAAATGTTCATTTCAAATTGAAAGCATTACTTCATGCGTGAATTTATGCAAATCTAATTTCCGATCGGAATATCTCGGACAAAGGCAAAGGAAGAATTAAATTAACTTACTGTCGGTCCTGATCGGTGTAATATTGTATAAGTTGACGGTTAGCGTTACTGTCCGCGTGTTTCTCAACCCGGCTTCGAAAGCTGTAGAAGAACTGGGATGTTGTAAATGTATAGGGTCTTTGCGGCATACGGACACTTAAAATACACCGCCAGTCGTAAGTCCTCTCGTAATTTGGAGGTAGATGTCATGGAGGTAAGAAAGGTTACTTCCTACCTCCATGGTAGATGAAGAGAGGCGGGAGTCCTTTGGACCCCCGGAGGTTTCTCCCTCAAAATTAGAAAGGAACTGGGGAAAGTCACATATAAAGTGCTTAAGGCCCATACCAATGGCATACGCAATACTGCTTTCCTTACCAAAATAAAATTGATGAGCTTGTTATGACGTTAGCGTTAGACAAGTGAGATAAGTTACAACAAATTAATTTACAAACTCAAAAAAAAAAAAAAAAAAAAAAAAAAAAAAGAGTCTGAAAGGTTTCACATTTTAAATTACGTCCAAAGGGCGTCTTTTTAACATTTTGTGTGTTACTTTATGTATTAAATATCATGTTCTTCGCACTTAACCATAAAAATTCAGTTCAAGAGCAATATCGCAAAATAATTTTTAAATGAGCATATCTTTAGAACTTCTGATACAGTCTCGCGCGCTAGAGATAAAAATGTTTTTTTATCTACAACGTTGCTTTAAAATCCTTGAGTTTGTTAATCAAAAATTCGTTAAAGTTTTACAAAACATGAAATCGATAATAAAACAATTTCCAAATTTCAAATTTGGGCTTCCAGATGCCCATATTCGCAGGAGGATTACGTTATCCAACATTTAATGGCTCCAGATACTGTTGTTTTATCACAGTGCGAGAAACATAGATATACTTATGCAGATTCCTCATTATTTAGTTTCTTTAAATATAATACGGGGCGATAATATTTGGTAGCAACAACTTGAAAAGTGAAACAACGCTTGTAGTGAATCAACGCAAAATGCCAAAACGAAATTAATAGTCCTTCTGGGCAAATTGCCCCTTTGGACTTAAAAAAAAAAAAAAAAAAAAAAAAAAAAAAAAATCTTTATTGGGTAAAGTCCAAAATAAAGCATAGTTTTTAGTGTCCTCGAGGGCTATCTGCCTAAGGGGAGGAATGCCTTCGTGGATTACTTTCTAAGGGAAACTGGCTCGTATACACGTTACACATGGGTAAAACCACGAAAACGCACATGCAGCCAGCTCGTTCGCGGGATTCGAACCACAGACCGAACTACCAGTGTTCAGCGACTTTACCGCTCGGCCGCTGGTGGGCAAAAATTAAGCTATGAATCATTCTGTTTAACCAGAATTATTTGGTGTTTAGAGCCAAAAATTGATAGTAAGTGTATATGGGGGATTTTTTATGCGTACTATATTAAGGTAAGTCAAGACTGAACGTTTTTCAAACAAATTTACTTTAGTAATTGAAAAAAAAAAAAGATTTGAACCAATCGAGAAAAATCTTAAGTTTAAAATTTTAAGTCAAAATCTTGTTAACTTATATCATCATTGGAAAATAAACTAACATGTTCTTTACAAAATTGTCAAAACCTTATATTCATATCCAGAAAAATGATTCAGTAAACATAATTTAATTGTGTACCAAATTCCGTTGCATTTTTCCAATACCGCAGAGCTTGATATAAAATCATACTTATATGTATAAATATATCCCCGCAAAAATTCAATAGTATACCATAGATGTCTGACATTTTTTTAAGCGAAGATTATTTATTAGCAAATTAGATTGAAATTAATTTATCTTGTCGATTTTCGCAGTGAATTTAAATATACATTGGTTTCAAAATACAATACTGCAAAGCAATTTCGAAACGAAAACTGCTAAGAATTGTAAATTAACATAACGCGGACTTTACAGGATTTTAAGAGATTCTTTTGAAAAATTAAAATAACTTAAAAAATGCCTTTTTGCCAAGCATGGCAATTTTACAAAACAAGCCTTTTAAAACATGCTAAAACACTATTTCTAGTTAATGAAAGATTTAAAAATTTTATTATTCATACCAATATATAACATTATGAATGAAAAATTTAGTGGAAACCTTAACTTATTATCATATTTTCAAATCGTTTTTTAAATTTTAAAGATTTAAATACACGCCGCTTAAAATTATCATAAATCAAAGATTTCAGAGAGATATGTATAACTCTTGATTCATCCCATATAAATTAATTAAATCTTCAAAGACAGATTTCATTTGAATAGACTCCATCGATATTAAGACATGTCATAGCATATCACATATCTACCTTATAAGCATGTACAAAACATTTTTCCAGAGTTTTCTCAAGCTAATTTAAAAGCTTCATACGTTTATTTAAATGTTTGATTAATTATTTAAATAGAAAAATTTAAGCTATTATATATTTGAAAAAATAACATTTACTTGAAACTTTAATTATCAAAGAAATAAATTACTTTTTTATCAAAAAATAAAGAACTTCTCTTTAATTCTTGATGAGATCTTGGTGCTACTATTTCAAAGAAAAGGTACTTTAAATTTTTGAGAGTTTTTCAATGAAAATAAAAATTTAAATAATGCAAAGTTTGCTTTTTCCTTTTGTTGATCTTAATAAATTAGCTAACCATTTAGAAACAGCTTGGAAATTTCCATATTTTTAATAAAAATTATTATTAGTAGTATTTGTTACTTATGAAAAGAAAAAATTAAATTTTTAATGTTTCGGAAAAATTAACAAATCATTGAAGCAAAGTCATCATACAAAGTACGAAATATAATGAAAGCTGGAAGCATATTAATTAAAAACTGTAACTTTATATTCGAGCGTAATGATAATTTTGAACTCTTACTTTAGGAAGGAAAGAACAATATCAGCATGATTAAAATACTGTGTTAAAATAACAGCGCCTTTTAAAAGTAATATATTAACTGTCAAAATTCCTGTAAGCATCGCGATTATGTGTTTCAACGTTTTGACTCTGAATGGCAGGATAGTGATACTAATAAATGGAGTGATGTGCTTAAGGGAGGAAATTTATAAAGCAACACAATTTTATGTAAATTAAATTCTAAAGGAATTTCATTTATAAAGTATATTTATTAATGAATAAAATATGTTTCTTCAACTTTCTGTTTTAATAATAAAAAGAATTTTAAAATATTCTTTTGGAAAGGAGAAGAATTAAAAAATATTCTTGTATTATCGCATTATGTGAGGTGTATTGATTATTGATGAATTATTTTAATTATTTGCAGCAATAATTATATCGAGTTGATCTACTAGCTTCTCTCTACCCATTTCTGAAGTAATACAACGTAGGCTCCACTCAACGCAAAGTCTGTGTGACAGGAAGACAGCCACCACCATCGAGGCCGGTTCTTTCATGTCTCTGTTTGGACGCTGTTAACACCATTTGTCAAAATCTTCAACTCTGTCAACGTGGGAAATGTTATCGAAGTTCAGAAGAAAGAAAAAAAGACATTTTCGAAAATGTGCAATAAATAATCGTCCTTCGAGAATACAGATATAAAAAAGCAGAGTAGCTTGAAACCGATTTATACTCGGAAAATTTCAATATTTTCTAGCAATCTTTAATCTATCTTTTACTTTTGACAGTTATAATGTTCAAAAAGTGCATTTAACAGAGTATACGATAAAATTTCAGCAAATAATTTTGATTACGTTTTCATGTTATTTTCTTGCTCCTAAATCTGGTTTCATACGTTATTTTCGTTTAATAACTGTAAATATTTAAATTTGTTAGAGACTCTAAAATTATCGTTGTTGTAAGTTAAGTGTTTATGCCAGGTGAAGTAGGAAAACATCACTAGTATGAGTATAAAATGTTTCAGGAAAGTTATTGAACATATCCTTAATGCCGTGAATATTTGCATACCATATTAGGAGTTCTAACCTTTAATCATCAATCGAAACAAGTGAGAAAACTATAGGAAAGAATATATCCCAGCTTTTAATTTTGAAATACATCGGTTTCTTGTTGCGTTGCTCTTAAATAGTAATTTTTGTGTGGGAACACTAAATTATTTCTAACTAAACTGATATAGTTTATATTTTGCTAGCAAGATAATATAGCTCTGTAGTATTTATCAACAAATTTTGGAGAACGAGCGTTCCTAACGAGGAAAGTAACACAATCCAGGATGGCAGAAATCCTGGATGGACAAAATTTCAGAGAATTCTAGGCATTTGAAAAGGAAATATTAAAATTCTTTTGAAATTTGCTGCTGAAATAGTTGAAAAGATGAAAAAATAATAATTATAGCAATAAAAATTAATATAAAATTTTAATCACCAAAGACGAACTAAAACTACGCGGAAAGTATTTATTTTTTTTTTATTTCGGGGCGGCTTTAGTTGTTTACCAAACACACTCGTTAAATTTTTAAGAAACTTGCACACCATTTTAATCATAATAAAGTATTACTAGTGCAAGAGAATGTTTATTAATGATTTACACATGTTTACATAGAAGCGAAGTATTGTCACAGCATATTCATTGTTAGCTGCGCAAGATACAGTTATTTGGAACTGTTAAATTTGTATTTTAATTCATTTTAATAAATGTAGCTGGGAAAAACAATGAGAGGATAAGACAGCTGAAACACTGACAACTCGATTCGGATTCGAATCCTATTGAAAAAGGTGGCTGCATGTAGTTTGTTGTAGGTTTTCGCGTGTATTCCTTAAATACAAGCATTTTAACTTTGGAAAGCTTTTCAAGAAGGCATCTTTTTCCTTAAGCAAATAAACATAGCATGTTGTGCGTTATATACGACTGAGTGAACACACTGAGCAAATGGAGCTCTTATAAAGTATGTTACTGTTCTGATCTTCATAACACTTCATCTACGCTGTACACAAGTCAATCCATAAAATGCCTGAAATGTGTGATCTTGTTTAAAGTAAATATTACTGAAATAGCAAGTACCTATTTAAAAAGATATTTATGTTCTGAATTAACATTCTTGCCTCATTTTCAAAGCTTAAATGTCTTTCTATTTAGCCTGACATATTAAGTTAGCATGTATTGTTGGCAAGAATAATTATCTTCTTGCATGATCGCAAGAAATGGAATAATTAAAATTAATATCTTGGTAACCATAAACGGCACGTATAAAAAAAAAACGAAACCCCAGATGAACTGATATACGCAAATTACGAAAGATATTTATTCATTTAATAATTTAAATTAATTTAATTTCGAGAATCAATCATTTGAGGTCTTTGGAAAGAGCATTATGAATTTTGAAAAGGTACAAAATAATTCTGTATCTTTAAACATTAAGATTTTTAAATGCTTATCTACAAAGATTCAGAATCCCTTTTTAATAGTTATTATTATTATTATTATTATTATTATTATTATTATTAGCCCAAATGGGCGTAAGCTTAGAAGGCTGTTAGTCTCGAAACCGCATTTTGATGGAATTCCTTTTCAAATTGTTGCCACCAAATGTTATCGCCCTTAATTTAAAGAAACTAAGCAAAGAAAAATGTACATCAATGAATAAATGTTCCTCGCACTGTGAAAAAACAACCGTACCTACAGTCATCAAATTTTGAATAACATAATCCTCCACTTGAAAATGGGCACCTGGAAGCCCAAATTTGGAATTTGGAGTTTGTTTTATTGTCTCTTTCATATTTTGTAAAATTTAACGAATTTTTTATTAAAAAACTCAGCAATTTCAAAACGAGCAGTGGCAATACTGTAAGAAATAAAACATTTTTATCTTCAGTGCGCGAGACAATCTATCAAAAATTCTAAAAATATGCTGCTTTAAATATTTGTAGCTTAATGTGTTAGCCCAAGTGCTCTCAAAACGTGTACATGTCTGTAAATGAAAAAATAAAACACCGTTTGGGGCGTAATATAAAATCTGAAGGCTTTCAGATTCCCCCCCCCCTCCTGAAGATCAGAATTCTATGTATTTTTTTGGAAACAATTGAACATTCAAAGTCAAAAATCCTTCCTTGTTATAACATTAAAATTTAAGTTGAAGTACCGGCTGAATGGGTTTCGGCAATGTGTTAGACATGGATATTTATTAGAAAATATGTATTAGAATATATTAGAAAACTGTAATTTAGAAATTTCTTGGTACGATATCTCTTTCTATAAGAATAATTATCTGGGTTAGTACGAAAATGAAGGACACATTAAAAGGAAGTGAAAAATAAGAGTTGTTAGTTAGGAAAATAAAAGTCATTTAATATCTCGGTTTTTGGATGCTCGAAAATAATTATCTTTTCGCTTTTAGTAGTACAGTTAAAAAATTATAATAATTGTTCTAAACAAAACTTTTGGGGGTGCCCATTAAGAACTTACGAAAGTATCATTGCTTTAAGAATGCTGGGTTATCATTACCTAGCAGCTCATTTTCTTCGCCGTTGCTGTATATTTAAAGATTTAAATTTATTCAAAGGTATCTATTTCTGTCAACCGAATGGCCAGTGGCCGAGTGACTAAAGTTCATATCTCATGCCAGGTTTCATTCCAGACGACTAATCGACTAGTTACATGAATTATTGTAATTTTCCTCATGTGTACCATTATGTACGAGCCAGTTTTCCTTTGAAAATACTCTATTAGGTCTTCTCTTCCCATTGGCATAGAACCTTAGAATTTGTTGTCTTATTTAGAATAATCCAATCCAGTATTTCTGTTAAACATATTCTAATCTGTTCAGAACATCTATTACTTAAAACTGAAAATTCATGCAGGGGCTGATTAGAGGTGGAATGGTTAAAGCTGCGAAATACAGGTAATTCTCCCCGGATCCTCTTTCTGGGTGGAACAGGCTATTTGCAAGAGATTGCATGAGATGATTTTCTTACGCGTAACTCAAATGTAGGCGGCCTGTTTTCCTTAAAACGCTGGTCATGAAAGTATCACTGTTCTTAGAAACAAAGTCACAGAATGTTTTTTTCATAACCAATTAATACAATTCATTTGGGAATGCAAGAAAATTTTATCTTTTGTTTTCTTTAAACTATGTAGTGGTAAGTCTATAAAACTCACACACATTTAAAAAAAAATACATATCCTCTAACGACCAAATGTGTGACGAGAATTGTTTTATTTATTATGCTCATAAACTTCTATCGAGTTTAACAAATTGTAGCACACTTGTTTAACTAATGTCTGTATTAATTAAAATTATACTAGTTATATATTATACTAAAAAGTTAAGAATTACCAGCGTTTTATTATTAATCACTCAGTACGCGTCTGTATTTATAAAGCGTTAAAATTAAAGAGTGTTATGCTAGTAAAGAATGTGAAGTATTCCATTTATTTTTTTATTTGCGCCAATTTTGAAGTTCAACCAAACAAACGGATTATTCTTAAATAAATTTTTGACATTTTTAATATTTAAGCTAAATATTTTGTATAGAAATTACAGCTTCGAAATTAATTAATGTTTTAAGAACTAATTGAAAGTTAACAAAAACAAGTGACAACTAAACCCAAGAACATTTGGAGTCGAGCATTAATTCAACAGCCATGTCCTACATAAACAATGTACACTGATGAGTAATGAATAAGAAAGTAAGAATATTATGCTCTTCAAGGTTTAATAACTTATAAAGCAATAAATGTAAGATTGTTGAAATGTAAGATTTCTTTTAAACTAAAAGTAAAAGGTCTCTGCCTATATTTCTGCTTTTCGCCATAATGACATATATTTTTAAAACCAATTATGAAGTCCCATTACTTTACTATTTAGGTATAAACTGTTTTTAGTTATCTTAGAAAAATGGAAACTTAACAGGATACTTGAAATTACCTTATAAAATATACAAGCGCATTTTTTATTCTTATTTTTATTTTAAAAATTTGTTTAAGAATATAATGCCGTGCGAAAATCTAGCTGGAGATTATCTATATGTTATTCAAAGTGTTTGTAAAATGCAAACTCTTTTATTTTAGAAAGTTTTGTGTGTAATTAAGATTGTTTTTCATGTATCTGCCGGCTAAACTCGTTAGTAGAATGAGAAATATCGCTTAGCCAACTGAACAACTGGAATCCGAAGTTCCAAGGTTTGCTTTAAGAGACCGAAATATATTCAAGGCATTAAAAGATAACGTGAAAGGTGCAACATAGTTTGCCCCCACAAGAGTTTATTGAAATAAAAAAAATACTTTTGAAATTCTCTGTTTCAAAAATTTGCATAATAAAAATAATGTGTCACTGAAATTTTTATAATTTTTGACCTGATAGATATATTCAAAGTAAGCCTCTCTCTCATCTTTTTTTAATATATCAAAATCACATTTTACATGTTTTTATAGTTAAAGTAATCTTCCCTTTCTAACTTTTCTACAGTAGAAGTCTTCCTTTTATTTTAAAGAAGTGTAAAAAGAACAGGACCTGCCTAAGATTTAATGTAATTAAAATAATTCGGATAATGTTACGAATATTAACATATTATTATAGCTTATTTCTGTATATTAATAGTCCCTTTTATAAACATAGTTACTTTAATTGGTGACAAAAAATCTGTCCACTGTTACGTATACATTTGCACAGTATTATTGCATTAAAATGTTACCTGTTTGGTAAGTTTCATGTTTTCATGTTCATGCACATATTTGTTTACAATTTCTTCTTATAACAGGGTCGAAATTACTGAACAGATATAAACAGGAAAATTAAAACTAACCATACTTATCATAACCAAATTTTAGGACCATCTTGTGAAATTCATTTAAATTCTTCAGTCCTTAAATACTGACAAAACCTGTGTTATAATTGAAAAGCAATTCACAGAATTATTTTGTTTCAAAGAAAATTCTAGCTAATCTTACTTCAAAATGAAATAAAAATGGCGTGTACCTAAATAAAATTTTCTGTGTGATTAAGAAAAAAAATTAGGTTTCCGTACGGTACATTAAAAATTGGCGCTAATTTATGAATGGCTAGTTACACTAATTATTATCATTATCTTAAACTGCTCATTAAATGATATTCGTGTTATCTGTTTAAGATTGTGAGTAACTCAGTCGCAGCCATTTCTTTTTTTTTTTAACTTAATGATACCAAAATACAATGTTTTCAATGTCTTAATATTGAAAAATTTTTAGCGACATAATTCTCGCAGTTTTACTAGAGCGTGGAAGACAAGATTAGATATCAAGGGTTCTCAGGAAGGATCCTTCTATATGTTGAATAAAAAATTATTTCCCTCGACTTAAAGTCGCCATAATTTTCATTTTAATATCAACTATTTAAATCTGATTTTCTTATTTATTTGAATTCTATTTGCACGTTCTTTCAGAGCCTTATTATAATCTAAAAATTTTTCATTTTAACACATTCTCAGATTATACCGATTTCCTCGAAATAGCATCCGGGAATTTAAACAGTTATTTCATGATGAATGAAGAAAATTCATTTACGAGCGTATAAAAGCTAGCTCATGTTTTTAATTCTTAGCGACTGCCAAAAGTTTCTTCGCGTCCGTTTTTGCGGATCGATATACAAAATACAGGATTAAAGTGCAGCTGCAAATGCAATTTTCTTTCAAAGCTTTATTTTATTTTATTTTCCCGAAAGTTAATGAGTTTCTTTTCTAAAATTAGAGTCAATGCAGCTATTTGGATACCTCATAAAGTTTCTGCATAATCTAGGATATAATGAATGTTACATATGAGTCACAAGGATCTTATAATAAAATTCTAAAGATCTTTTATATGCAGTCGCTGGGTAATAATCTGAAGACACTTTTGTATCGTAACTTCCTCATGCCGTAAAGACTGCTAAATCTTGTCTCATGAATTTTACAAATGTATTCAAAACAGTTTCTAGCATGACATGAGCAAATAATCAAATATTAATTCCATGTAAATTTAGAATACTTACGATGATTTTAACAGTCGATGTGAGCTATACGCCCCTCAGTGGCTTACATTCAAGGGATGTTTGTCGCGGATATATTGCTTTTTTTCATTTGTATAATCGACATTGCAAAGGTTAACTGCCTAAATGAACAGATAATTTCGTGGAGAAATCCAGAACAGCGAAACTGCCTAGCAGTCAATTTATTCGCCAGGCTTCGCGCCATGGTCAGACTACCAGTATTCAGCGATCTTATCCACTCGGCAACTGGCAGGCTCCCTGTTCTAGTAATTGTTATATATGATACACATTAAGTAAATTAATATACGTAAATTATACTTTATTATCACAAGCATTGCAACAGGTAGATATGTAAAGTTAACGAAAATTAAGTGTGTTTCTCTTAAGCCCATTACACCTATGTTATTGAAAACAATAAAGCGTTGATGCTTACGTAATTGCTCTAGTGAAATGTTGATGAATATTTTGGAAATTATTAAACGTTATGCTAATGCACAAGGTTTAAAACAAAATTATTTTTACACACACACGCACATAATTTTATAGTATTCAAGATCCTATTTCCATAAAGGCAGTTATTTAATCATTTTGGAGTAGGGTAAGACTTTTGTTCTCTTTTATATTTACAAAACTTTTAAGTGATTTGTAGTTGCGCTATTTTAGATTTAATTTTTTATTAATAAGGAAGTGTCAAGTAAGCGGGTGACTTATCGAATTATTTAATTTGAACTTCGCCATTATTATATTCATAATTTGCTTCGCGTGATTGAAGATACCTTGCATTTAAGAACAAATTATAACAAAGCAAACGATTTGATTTTGGCATTAAATTATAGCAGATAACAGTTTTCCTTTATCGTCGACTGCAGAGTTTCAAGCTGTAGATTATTATCCTGTATAGTCCATGCATTGGCAATGGAATTGTAGTACTTCAGAAGTTGTAAATGTTTCTAAAATTTTGTTAGACCTTTTGGGAATACCTTTTGGGAATACCTTTTGGTTATGTGAGAATAATAATGACTGGTTGGCAAAATGAAATCATACAGAGTTAAGTAGAATAAGGTCATTTATGTCTTATCTGTTATTCTATATATGGGGAGGGGCTAATGTACAAATGATTTGTGAAAATTTTAAATGCATTTGATTTTAACTGAACAGCTTATTTAATAGTCGCATGAACACTTGCGTGATTATAGAGCTAAGTAAATACTTTCAACAGGAAAAATGATTTTTGTTTTTTAAAATGATACAGATAAAATGGATAGATGTTAAGTAAGATCTACACTCCATTAACCCTTTGTTGCATCATGTCCACTCTAGTGGACAAACATTTAAATTTGTTTATTCTTCTATAAATGCCTTAACAGATACCATTCCTGCGTTTATTAATTATATATTATTAGAACTTTCAAATGTCGATCATGTCGATGGCTGCATAGCATCACTAAGTAAAGCATTGCTATTTGGAAAATGGCTGCTACTTCTATTTCCAAGTTAGTACAATTTTTCATAGTGAACATAATATAATATTGCTTACATTTTCTTATACTGCCATTTTTTATTCATAATTAGTAATTTTAGACATTTTATTTTAAGTGTCAGTTTGAGAAAATTGTGGAGTGGGTAGATAAAGATCTACCAAAAAGAGTGAATTGAAACCCAAATGTACTGCTTATCAAGCCAAAACACCGCTGGAAATGTTTATGTTTGGCAAGGAATTTCTAGAACATTTGACATTTGAATCCAATAGGTACAGGTTACAAAATCATAGCAAAATGAATTCAATCACAATCGACGAAATGAAGGTATTTTGAGGGATCTGTATGTACATGTCAGTTGTAGGTTTACCATTTAGAAGATGGTAATGATCATGCAAACAAGGCAGGAAATGATTTCAAATTCAATGACCGTAAATCGTTGGGAAGAGATTTGTATGCATGTACGTATATGCATGCTGTCCACTGTAGTGAACAAACTGTAGCAATTATTTAAAACGAAATTTGAATAAAATTAATTTTTTTATTATTACTAAGGTTATTTTAGGTAGAAAAAATACAAACATTTTTGTTTAACTTCTCTAGATTATCTGTATGCAACAAAGGGTTAAGTTTAAATTACAACCATTAATCACAGAGGTGAAAAATAATATATGTTGCTACTATTTTCTCTTTTTTTAGTAATAAACAGATAAGCTAGCAAGCATAAGCACATTCGAATGCTAGTTAAAAATCCTTACGTATTACTGCAATATTATGATATTGCAACCAGTTGCATATTTTGCTACTTTTAAACATAATGACTTTTAGAATTTTCTAGCTGTATGTGCAATGTGTTATGTGAATTGTGAAACAGGCTTTAATTCATTGGTAGCTGTACAATGATTGTTCATTGTATGCAACTTAAAATAAATAGCTTCTAAGGTGCTAAAGGTAAAGTACAAATGATTAGACTGAAATATCTATAACATTAAAAATAATTATCAAATACCCATCGAAATTATATTTACGCTGTTATGAATAATATTGTTAGATTATTATTTTGAATGTAAACTTATCCACCCGTTTTTTTATAATTTTTAATTTATGTAAGTGATTATCCTCCAATTCAACATAAACAGAAGAACCATTCCGTTTTATAAATTATTATCTTATTAAATACTAGTTTACACATTAACAGCAATTACTTTATCAATACAAAGTAAGGAAATGACAGTATAAAGGTTATCTTTTAATTATACCATTACGTTTTAATAATATAGAGCTATATAAAAATCCTTAAGAAATGCAACACTTCTCTCTATAACATTGACAATTAATAATGATTTAACATGTAAGCAACATAATTCTGAAAACACAGAAAGGGAATGAGGTTTATTAATTTAAACATTTAAATTACTAATGAACTCCAGCAACAGCAATGATTCAACGACAATGATAAGTGAAATAATGAGGATGGTAAAAAAATTCTTTTGATTAAACAATATAATTTTGACATCTGTTCACAGATCAAATATTATTGAAGAAAAATCTAAAAACAGAAATTTATTTTAAGAAATTTTAAAATTGTCAACTTTTTATTTGTTGTTCTACATTTTGAATAGAATATCTACTATCCAACTTGTAAAATAAAACACAAAAGAAATGTGGATGATATATTTTCTAAATACAATGAAAATTTTCTACATTTATATATTTAGAATGGATCGCTCGTTTATAAAGAATTATTATCATTGTGCTTTTATTTGTCTTTTCCCAATATTTTTTTTAAACAGAAGTAGGTATGCACATGGTATCATGATAAGTCAGTAGAGATGCAATTTTATTTATTTATCTTTTGCTTTTGCAGAATAAACAACATTTACAACTTTATAACTAAATATATCTGTGATACAGCGTTGTTATGTTACATGTCATGTTCAAAATTATTTTTCATGTTTTTACTTTAAAATTGTTCACTACAATATATAAGATTTGTGAACTTGAAGTTTGTATTTCCATAAATTTCTTTCTTATCAATCCAATAAATAAAATATGAAGTGTATATCATACTGCTTAATATGTAAGAATGTTCTGGATTTTAAACACAGAAGTCAAATACAGAGTAGTATATTTTAAGACAATGTAACAGTAGTATATTTTAAGACAATGTAACAGTAGTATATTTTAAGACAATGTAACAGTAGTATATTTTAAGACAATGTAACAGTAGTATATTTTAAGACAATGTAACAGTAGTATATTTTAAGACAATGTAACAGTAGTATATTTTAAGACAATGTAACTACAATATTTGGAAAAAAAAGATCTGGAAGCACTCACTTACTTTAGATCATACTTTAAAAGAAATAGGGAAAAAAAGGAAGGAGTTTATTTTAATAATAAATAATTTAAATCTAAAGATTGTTAAGTGGCTAAAAAATTAACAACATTTGTTAATTTGATATATTTATATATATATTTCATTCTAGTTGTAATTGAAATAAGGAATTAAACTCGTTCACTACTTAATGTGTCAGCTTCATTTAAAAGTAAAGTACTTCCATTTCACATACTTCAGAAGCCCAAGGACATCAGGTCTAATTTATCTGCAACAAACCTAAGAGAATTTTGGAGATACTAACTCCAAATTCATACATTCAATTCTGCTTATATTCAATTAGAAATATTTTCATTCACAAAGGTGTTTTATTAGAGTAAAATGTGAGTTGCCACAATGCCAAGTGTGTCATGTTTGGAAATGCTAACGAATCAGTAAATATAATATTAAGAAGGGGGATGTAAGAATTAATGAGGATATTCTTGCCCTACTGGCATTATGATTTTCCCTATTAGGCTTTATAATTTTCACATAGTGTTTGAAAATTTCGCATTGAAAATGTTAATCAATATTTGGTTCAAACTCACATGTGCTAGTAAATATGCTGGTTAAAAATTCAAAACAACAATATCAGAATTAAATCCAAGGAATACACAAGGAAACAGAACTTTGCGGCTTAAATGTTTCACAAGCAGAGCAATAGCTATTAAGAAAAAATATCAATAATTTCACCGAAAACAATGAACAGTGTATTACGAGGTATCAAAGACCAGCTTTCATCGCATCCAACAAATTTGTGTTATCAACATTTGAAAGCAGAGGCGACTGAAAAATCGATTTAAGTTAAAACAGGAGCAATATCTGTAAATCAATATCGTAATGAATTCTAGATTTCCTCTACCGTAGCTTAAGAGCAAGTCGTTCCTGAGACAGACCAGCTGAACAGAGTAAACATTAGCATGACGCAATCTGAAAGCACTTGGGCTTTGGTAACTCAATTTTGTCAGCAGCACTATATTGGGTGAACATTAAACTCGATAAAGCAAGATTAAAAAAATATCGATATTGATTCAGGTGTATTAATCCAATAATATTATATCAAATTTATTGCTAAATTTATCAAAAGCGTTTCTTGTTAATTAAGCAGAACCAGCTGAAGCCTAAACACGAAAACAGATTTGCTAAGGTATGCCGATTCGTAAATGAAATAATATATTAATTTAGAGATGCGACAGATCTTAAGTTTCTGTGGTACATATATTTACATATATAACTATCAATCACGCCTAGTTAAAAATAGTCTTGCAAAGAGATTTGCTACATTTAACAAGAAACATCCATTCTATGAAGAAGTAAACATGCAAAGAAGATTCAAGCAATCAAGTTAAAGAATTCTTCAGAAGCTCCAAATCTCATATGCATTGCTTATAAGACGCAGTAGTTTGTTTAGAAGTGTGTGCTCAGACAAATATGATTAGCAAGTAGGTCTGAGAATATTATGAGACTGCTACATTACCATTAGCAATAAGTTTAGACGGCAAGTACAACAAATAAAAAAGGATAATAAATGTTTTCTGTTTAGTCCTAGAAAGAATAAATAAACAAAATAGCAAAATATCTTCAAAAATATTTGTGTAGATACTTAAAATGAAACGGGCATAACCTGATTTTTCTCATGTAAATGGACAAGTCATCATATAATATCACATGATACAGTAATGCGGTTAGTGACTGTATGTCAATTCAGTACGTTTAATATACACTTGCAAGATTACCATTACTGAATTGAAGCCGCCGATCTGGACCTCGAGGTTGGGCAGTTAGAGTTACCGCTATGTGTCCCAGAAAAAGATAATATTTCCAGCGGCTGTAAGTGAAACCGGCAGAACGTTTTATAACGTATGCCGGCACTATAAGTAAGACAATCTTACCTGTCATCATAAGCAAAGTTGGCCTGCAGCGTGGACCAGTAGAGGAGCCAGGCAACTCCGGAGACGAGCGCCGTAGCGCCGTAGTCCATGCTGGTCGAACCTTGGCCAGGTAGGTTGTGGCAAGGGGGCGCACGCCGCCAGCCGGTCCGAGGGCTCCTGCAGGGCATGCAAGTCGGCTGCTTCCACTTACGCTGTACGGGACCTCTTCCTCCAATCAGCACCCTGGAATTGGAGAGACACCGAAATTACAATGCGGCTCGGGTTTTTGCAGTGATGACAGGGAGGGGCCAGACCTCCTCCTCCTTTCACTTCTTCACTGGCTAATGGAGCAGAGGCCAGTATTTGTCAGTGTCTCGCCTAACTTAATAAACATAAAATTAATAAATACACTTCTTTCGGGTTAAGCACAGCGTATTCATATCGGTTCCCGTATCACTCATAAGCTTACAGTAGCAGCACTAGTATTACACAAAGTATTCATGTTAACTAAATAAGCTCTTAACATCCTTAGAAAACGTAAAATCAATAAATACATTTCCTGAGAACTATACATCTGTACCTCTGTAACCCATATGCTCAACACAGAAATACGTTTCACAGAGAAACAAATGTTCTTACGTGACTCATCCATGCTAAGGTGTTCCTTCGAAAAATGAAAGCAGCTTAAATTAAACTTATTAAAGATACTTACTTACCTTAGGTAAAATACTGATGGTCAAACATATAAAATTGCTTTTTTATTTCTCATTTTTATTTTATTTTATATAGCTGCAGAAATGAAAACCTGATAAAGTCTGCCCAAAATATATAAACAGAGTAAAAATTCCTCACAACACTATTTTCTTTAACGTCTAAATGCGCGTTAATGCAATACTTTTTAAGTAAATAAGTCAGATTTTGTTATTGCTTTGAACTTAATCAATATTTCAACAAATTTGATTTTATATTTGTAAATCAATTTATTTATTTATTTATTAGCAGTTAAATAATAAAGTTCAGGAAAAACTCAATACTAAATATATTGTATATATCCTTCCTTCTACAAAATTTCCATTTGTTATGAATATCCGCAGGAATTTTTCTCCTCCTAGCTAGCTTGTTTCGGAGGAAACGCGAATAGTTGACTTCGCTTTTCCCTCGGCAGTAAATGTTTAGCTTATGAGATGTTTTGTAAAGAAAGTTTGTTCATATATTTCGCAATACAGAATTCGATGTTTGCTCGTGGCTAGATCTGAACTGGTGGAAGAAGAGCAAAATAACGTCTCTTTTCCCTGAGTCAGAGCAGTAACTATTTGAAAGGTTTTCCCTTAAATATACACTAGTTATGCAAACATATTTAAACATTTACAATTTAAGGAAAGATAATTCAACATAAAAAGTCTATTTAATTGCTTTTTGTAAACTGACTTCGTCTCAAATCATGATAACTAACAATATCTGCGATATTTATTAATTGCAGAATAGCTATGACAACCCTTACTTGAATAACATAGTTTATATTTTATTTCGAATTAAACTTATACTGGATCAAAATCAAATTAACTCGTATAGGGATGCTTTAAATAAAATAAATATAATATAACCAATAGATATAAACCATAACTTAGAATAAAACAAATGGAGTTGATATGAATTGAACGCATAATGAACGATCATCAAATTATTCAGCGAAATACATACAAAATAATAAGGGATACGAGAAGCATTCAATAAATTCTAACCTTAAACATGTTGAAGTGATTGTATCATTCTTCGGAAGTATGAAGAAGTAAGCACATTGAATGTTATTATTTGATTACCGAGATGTTGTTAAAGCTAAACCGAGTGATGTCTGTTACCATTGAAAATATAAAATATCCTTCAGTAACTGAGTTCTTGACAAAAGAAGGACATAGCACCGATAACTGTTCATAAAAGCATGGTTACATGTTGTGTGATACACAACCGGAAGAAGTGAGCAAGACACCAGAACCTCATCAATGATTTTACATGTATAAAGCTACAATGCTTACCGAAGAGTTCTGTCCCAATTTTAATGGAAAATTCCAAGGTAAGGACTGACCTGATGATCTCGTACCGCATAACCTCTCGAGCGGATTATCGATTCGCCAATTTCTTAAATGCACCCATGCCACATTGGTACTATACAATAAAACAGCAAGACCTTCTCCAGGTTTCGAGCTCAAGATCAACAATACAGCAGTCATCATTATTAAAAGGTGGCCTGCCATGCTTAGAAGCTGAGAAGCGTCACTCAGACTAGGCCAGACTGTGGACGTGATCACTGAAAGAATGTATGTTTGGAAATGAGGAATATTTGAGTCAGGTGGGTATTTAAAAATTTGACGTTAGAAACGAAGGTTAAAGGCTTGTTCTCAAAACATTTGCTCAAAGATAAAAGTTGATAAAAAAATTATTCGCGTCACTAATAACAAGAGCTGAAACGTAACTTCATCATTGTGGGCCACAAAACCAAACAAGATATCATGGTAGATGATGAAAACACAGCCTACCTTACTAACCCCACAAGATCAGAGCCCAGAAATTTACCGGGAAGAAAGAGTACCATTTTCTGGGATGAAGGGGAACCATTTCTTACTGATTATTTGTCATATAATACCACGATAATCGAAGTTTATTATTGTAACTTGTTGGAAAAGACGTGGCAAACTCAACAGGAGCGAGCTGCGTTTGCATTAAAAGCTCCCAGTTCACAGAACTCAGATTTCCCAGACTGCTATTCACCTGGTGATTTCAGCTTCCCCCCTCGTATTAACCGTATCTAGCACCAAGTGACTCCTTTTTATTTCAAAAACTGAAGAAGTATTTCCGTGAATTTCCATTAGAGCCATGATAATTATTTAGAATATAAGATTCAGAAATGTTTGTGACTGAATATTCTGAATGGCTGTGATAATTATTTTCCTGATGAATAAATGGATGTCACATCAGTTTTTCTTTTGCAGGACTCCAGCACTTAACGGATCACCGTTCTAAATGTGTTGAAATCGAAAAAAATTACGTAGAAAACCGAGAAAGTGTATCAAACGTGCTACTAATCATACCACGAAGATATACAGCCAGGAGGAAAAAAAAATCCTTACATTCTTTTCCAAGTAAAGGGTTGCTATGGAGGAAGAATACTGAGTCTCCAAATACAGATGGTGACAGATTATCATCCACCACATGTTAGAAGGGCGTCACTGTAGAGCTTATTTATAGCTTTTGGAGTAAGAAAATCAGAGATCAACTATGCCCCGCTGGGATTCGAACTCCGGAACTTCCGATTACTAACCGGATGTGCTACCAATTATATCACGAAGACGCTCAGTGAGAAAGAAGAAAATTCTTTATACTCTGTTTTAGAAAACTATTCACAACAGCAGGAACAGGAAAATCCACGGCAGTCTAAAAGTAGTCTTGCGTATAAATCAAAGCAATCTTAGCTTTAACACTACGTATCAGAATGTAATTATATAATAACATGTAGGAAAAAATATGGCTTATTGATTGATAGGCATTTAGTGAATCCTCGTACAAGGCTTCAAAGATGTCTTTATATTTATGAGGATCAAAGGTAGAGCATGTTTTAATTTTTTGTTTTTTCCAATGCCTGCCCTAATTTTTTATGCCCTTTATAAAGAAACTATTTCTTAAATTTTAGTATTTTGATTATTAAGCAAGTAGACTCACAGGTATAAATTCAAGAATGACAGAAAAGTTGTTATGGCCTAATGCAACAATGTACTTGCAAGGTTACTGTTATAACGTATTAATAAACACTATTTCTTCTTTTCATTGCCGGTGAAAGAATGGAATGGAATGCAGGCAGGTATGGTTGCTCCAAGGACATACAAGAATAATTCTTAGAATTAATGAAAATCAAACTTGAGAGATCCTACTATAACAATCATGGATATCATTTCATTTGACACACGAAGCTGATGATGGTTAGTAATGCATAACATTTTGAAATTGAGATTTTTCAAAATGAGAAAGATATTAAAGAAAATACGAAAAGAATGTTCTTTCTTTTTTCCAGGTTTGTCTGAAGCAGAGGAATTTTTGCCTATGGTAATATTCATATTTTAAGTCCCTTCAGCGATCCGCCATAATACCCGAATTGCAAAACAAAGGATTACTGAAAGCCGCTACGCATTTTTTTAATAATATCAGAAATTTTTATACCCAGGGTACTAACACCAGGCAAGAACTGCAGCAAAAACGAAATTTGTATGAAAGCAGATTAACTATTTCATATTTGGTATTTCATACCGAAATGACGAATTTTTAGATTTATAAGTTTGATTACTTCATCTTGCAAAAATGAATACTAATTTTCGATGCAAAGAAAATAATCAGCAAATAGTTTAACCATTTGCAAATCCTGTATGTTTCCCAATGTAAATTATTTAATGTCCAAATGGTGGGCCTGTGAAAACTAGTTCTTAATAAGTATACATTTTGGATTGTGTCATCTACGATAGAAGTTCTAGGAGAGTGGGAAATATAGCAGGGGTATAGTTTCTAAAGAGAAAATATTATATTTCAGAAATAGCTGTTTTGTTTCTTTGGGAAAAATAATTTTGGAATGGAAATAAATAATCAATATTTATAGAACTGAATCAAATATTCAGATTGCCTTCTATTAAAATGTTTCCTTAATTCCACCATTCAACTTGTTAGTAAAATTTTAAATCTTGCCTTCAAGAAGATTGGAAATATTTTAAATATCATTGTTGCTCGCTTAATTGAATACGCAAAGCACGCAGAGGTTAATTGCCTAAGGTAGCAAACCTTCGTGGGGAGTTTTCCAAAGAAAATTTGTTTGTCTTTATGGGGGACCTTGGGAAAATCATGTAAACACTACGAATTGAAACTCGGGTCGAACTACTAGAGCTGAAGGTCTTATCAACTCAGTCATTTATAGGTTTTAAACAACGTTTGAATCCTTGTCACCCTAATAATGTTTTAACGACTTGAAGTGCGTTGTACTTCGAGAAAAATTATCCCAAATTATCATTCTTTTTTTAACTGAAAGTAATTAAAATTTGAATATTTCTCGCTGTGAAAATGAACATGTGAATAACTTTTGCTTTGGTAATTTTCACACGTTTATGAAAATGTTTAGCAGACTGTTAAACTGTTAGCAGTCAGCAGTATAATTAAAAGACGGCAATTTTTTTAATTGAAAAATTACGTAAAACGATAGTAACATATAGAAACAAAGTAATTGTTGTAATTGATCTGAAATTAATTGACTTATCAAAGGGAACAAACCAATTTCGGATCAACTAACAATAATTAATATTCGTCACTTTTCGCAAGTAAGAATCAATGCTAAAAGACTAAGTCAGTAAGATTGAGCCAAAAACTTATTCAAAGTATTAGTTAACAACAAATTTGAGTACTGCAGAAAATTAATATTTAAGAAGTTGTTCTGTTTGGTTTAAAGTACAAGATTATATATATACATAGAAAAAATTACTGAGCTAATTTTTTTTTATCATAAAAACAATTTGTTCACTGTTTAGTTAGAATGAAATATATTATTTAAATTATTTCTTATTCGGATACATTTTCAAATGACTGCCTTTTTACTTATGTACATCCTGGCTGATATTAAAGGTGAAAGGAAAAGTAATTAAACAAATAAATAAATAACTAAGGATAACAATGAAAAAGCATGGGAAGCTGCTCTTCCTCAAGTGAATAGACCAAAGAACTTAAAAAAAAATATTGGCAATTCTTCTCTGTCATCTCAAGTTAGAGAGAGAAAGAGAAAGAAAAGATCTATCTTTAGAATGTCTCTATCTCGTGGGGAAGATAGCATATAATCAAAATAACATTTTTGTTTCAAAACAACACCGAATATTGCACAAAATTATTTTATTTTTCTAAAAAATATACAAGTTTATAAACTAAGGAGAATTTCAAAAGACCTTTATCTTTTATTATTAAACCTCGTTTTGTTAGCATTGCATGGATTAAAGAAAAGAAATTTTCTCCCAATTGATTTCCTGGCGGTTTAAATTTTCTCAGTTATTCAGTTAGAGTTGAAACAATAAAAATAATACTCTAGTAAATTTCACGTTTCCTCATAATGGAAAACACAAAGAAAATTTTAATCCGTGATTTTAATAATTTATGTATGCTGCTACGGTTTCTGCGAATTCTTTTGAAAGTTAAAAGAAAACATGTGAATGATAAATTCGCTTTGAAAACATTTGTATTCAACGATAATTTAACTTTCAAAATGTTTTAGAATTATTATTATTTCTATTTTAGCGCTGGAAAAACATTTACTAAAATTAAATGTTACTCAGTTTTGTATTCTTAAAATTTATTTCCCAATTCGTAGTTATATTAAGAAGCCTACTATTAGAAAAGCGGCATGCAAATGTATGTTGTAAAGTAGGTAAATTTTAGGTAAAGCCATTCAAACGCTACCATATTTAATTTCGATAGTATATTGAGGAATAGGCTGAGAAGGAGGAAATGTTTTTGCAAATTTGAGCTAGATCTAAAGCACAGGTATCTGCAGTCGTACAGTGTGTGCCGCGATTAACAGAGAGGACTTTGTTCGGGCATGGACAGCCGAAATTCACAATTCTATCCTTTGTAATACCAGGAGTACAAGAATGCCAGAAATACAAGAATGCGAAACCACTGGAGGATAAAATTATACTCTATGGTCTCCAGTGATGAAAACCAGTTCTGTTTCTAGTTCTGCTTAGGTATATTTAACTGTCATTTATTCATTCGAAGAAAGAGTTTCGAAGGTAAAAGTTTGCTCTACAGTGCATCCCTTCCTAATAAGCAAGGACTTAACTTTACGCCAGATAATTTTAAAAAAGAAGTTCCAGAGATACTTGAAAAGCAGCCTACTCCAGCGAAGCGCACACTGAATGGACAGCAATATCAGCTGGGATTTAACAAATGCTCACAACTGACATTTATAACCTTTCACAAAGGTTAGACTTTTCTGGTTTCTCTTTCCTATGGCCTTAGTCACCGTTAGTTTATTTGTTATGCCTTTTATAATATGGAGATTTTGTGAACTTAGTTTGATGATCTATTAATGCTATCACTGTTTTTATTGCCTAAACATGCACCACGGCCCTATTTATCTTCACTTAAACACTTAAAAAAAAAAAAAAAAAAAAAAAAAAAAAAACGAATATCAAGTGCATATTTGCATTCCACTTTGACATGCACCGAGTGAGTCAAGAGTACAGATGAGTATTTTTTCCGTTATCAAACGGCACAGCTTGACACGAAAACTTGGGAACTATAAATGAATATACTGCAGTTGTTCAAGTTATGTTTTAAGGTAATGGAGGTGCCCAAACTTTACCTTAATATGGCGTATACAAGTAGACATAGGTTTTTATAAGCACCATAATCGCATCAAATGCTTGCACAGCATACATTTGGCTTTTATCGTGAGACATTCCAAAATCGCAGCTAATGTTTCCAAACGCAGCAGAACAGATCTTTCGAATGCTTGCAGTCTCATGACTGCCCCTTTCAAATGAAAGAAAGCTTTACATTTAAGCTGTTAGGTAATAAACTAAACTAACATGTTCAAAATGTGCAGCAGGTTACACCATACTATTATAATCACTCAACTGAAAACCCGTGCTTCACTAAGGCTATAAAAATTAACAGGATATTGTGAAATGGAAATTGTTGAAAATTATTCTTCTAATTGCAAACACAAAGTCTAAAGAAGGGATTTGGTCTTTTCACTATTTTTAAACGTAAGTTAATAGAAAACTTCACTTAACGGCTAAAAAAGAAAAATCGTGTTACGTCGAGCCAGTGGAAACAAAAATTGCAAATTAATTACATATATGCTTAATCAAGCAGTCCTACGCTTATCATGCATGCAATAACAGTTTAAAGAACAAATATAGTTCTAGTCTATTTTGTTCTGCGCTTGTGTTAAAAATACTGTGAAATTGTATAGTTATCACACATATATTGACTGGGAGGTAAAATAGAGGAAATCTACAAATTAAAACACTGAATGTTTTGCCTGGTATGTCCGGAAATTCGTTTCAATATATAATTTGCTGCATCAAGAGACATTATTTGTCTTTTATTTTTAATCATTCTTATATGCATATAATCTGAGTAATTAGATTCATAGTTACATTTCTAGTTAAAACGCGTCTCAGAAAACCGAAATATACCCTATATGTTTCAACAGAATATAGAATATACCACGCAGCTGTCGATAGAATCTACTCCAGATATCAATGTAAACGAGTATCCCATATGTACTGATTTATAACCATATACCCATTTGCCCATTCACATACAAGTAACAAGCGAGTTTTCTATGCTAGTTAAATAAATAATATAGCTCAGTTCAAACCATATTATATGTATTTGTTCGCAGCCTGCTATGCGGATCATGTACTCATGCATTCTTTCATTCGAATGCTCCCAATGTGTACTGGTTTTATATTTCATTTCCTTCATGACTTTGTGGTATGGCTATTTCTTTCATGGCTTTTATATTTATATGTATGCTTTATACTTCTTATTTATTTACTTTGCTTTTATATTGGAGAAAAAGAAATAGCTGTCTTTAGAATAACCTAGAAAATGTTTTTCTTCCAGTGAAGCATAAATGATTTAGAAAGATTGGAAAAAACTAAGCATTTTAATTTATTCTTAATTCTAAAGCAAGTAAGATAACGGAGAACGCTCTGCAAAGAAACTGCAATTCGATACATGAAAATTATTTAAAATAAGCTGTCAGTTTCGTAGGCATTTCACATAAATAATAATATTTATTTTTTTCTGTACATCTGGCATAACTGCCAACACTCGGAATCATTTAATTAATTCATTAAATGCAAACTAGGTCATAAGATACACCTTGCTTCTTCTACTGTAAATTACAAGTAACATGTTCGTAATACTATTTAGTAACATTTAAGATAATGCACATCATCATTTTTTCGTACTGCAAATGCACACGGCTTTTCTTTTCTCCCACTAACACTTAAATGTTTTGAAAATTGCATCACCAAAGTTTTAAACTGCATATTTAGCGCACAGTTTGAAGCTGTTTAAAATTTTATCTATTTCATTGAAGAACAACTGCTTTGAAAATAATAATGCGTATAATATAATAAATTTGCAGATGAGGACACCAATTACTTTTAAATCGTGGTCGAGATGTAGCAACCACACAAATAGGATGCTTGATAGATGGATGGAAACCACAATTAGCTGGATATTCACCACATAATTTTATTTTCTGAAGAATAATTTCTTAGGATATATTTCCTAAGAAGGATTATAATAATTCCTAAGGACATATGTTCCTTCTTTTCGCATTATTATGGGAGCGACAAGCGCCCCTAAACTATGTATATTTTGAAGTATTTATTACATTTTAAAGCGCAAAATATAGCGAAACAACGAGATACAAGCTAGCCAAACAAGCAGCAAAGAAAAGTGAATGCGCACTTCAGCAGGGCGTATATATAAGATCGGAATTGTTAGTTTTAAGTTTTGAACTGCGACTGGACAAGCTCTTAAGGCAATGGAGATGACGTTTAAGCTTTTCAGTAAAGAAGTTTAGAAAAAGTTACCACTATTTTTAGAACAGAGATCATAAGTACCCAAAATGAGTAATTTTGAGTTTCATATTTTTTATCTTACACATGTATACAATTAAGGGGTATCAGCAACCCCTATACCGACAATGTTAAACTGGCCATTTCCGATGTACCTTTTCTCAAAATCTGCTGTAGAGACACGCTTGAAATGTTTTGTGTATTTAAAGTATACCTATCTGATTATACTAAAATGAGCTTTTGAAACATTTTGAATTTTAGAATAATTTACAGACTATTTTGTTAGGCATAATAAAATTGAACAGTTTTCTCACACACACACACACACACACACAAAAAAAAAAAATTAATTTTTTTTTCTTAGTTTCCCACAAAAAGCTCATTTCAGTAAATATTAGGGAACCTAATAAATAAGCCCCAAAAATTTTAGATACCTGTGAGCAGTAGTTCCTGAGAAAAGGTACATCGAGTATAAAAAAAAATCACGTTTGGAGAAAAACGCATTTTTATATAAAAATCCTCATTTGTCAAAGCATTCGATGACATACTAAAACTAGACTTTTGACAGCTCTAATTTTCATAGAGATTAAAGAAGGTAAGTATTTTTAGAAAGAAGAAGGTAAGAAGAAAGGTATTTTTAGATAAAGGTACAGAGAATTTGAAAATGAAAAAATCCGAAATCCCCATTTTTTGAAGGTTTTTGGGTTCCAACATCCCTTAAGTTAAATTACAACCATACAGGCAATCATATGAATTTATGACTAAGGCCAAAATTTTTAATTACTAAAGAAAATAAAAATGAAAATAGATTGCAACTTCAGTGGATGTCACTAGGAGGAGATGTTGGGACCAACGGAAGAGAGAAAGTTGGCATACACAGCAGCCAAGCATAACAATAGCCGAGGGAATCGTCATATCATCCAATACGCATACAGATAGCCAACTGCATAACTGACCGTCATTCGTACGTACGCAGCACTTTCAATACGGGCTTCTTCGTCTCTTTGTACTATCAAAAAATGCCTTCCTGAAGAACATGTGGTATCGCGATACCCATTACTGTCAAGTAGTGCTGTCAATGAAACCCTATTGACGTCCCCCGTTTGGAGTGGTGTCACGCTCGACTGAATGGGAACGTAACAATATGGAAACAAGTCATCTTCAGCGAAGAATCAGATTCAGTTTGAGCAGTGACAAAAACTGTGTTTTTACAGCGGCACACCTCTCCCACAGCTGATGTGGCACCAAATCATCTCTAACACAGATCCACCACAAATGACACCAAATCATCTCTAATATTGATCCAAGTAACCTTAACAGCACAGCTGTACATTCATGAAATTCTTAAGCCGTAGGCATTGCCATTATGGCAAGGCTCCCACGAGGCACTTTTCAATAAGACAATACCTGGATACACATAGTAATGGTATCACAAGAATGTCTCCCGAATTAACAACCCTTTCTTTGCTTGCCGGATCCCCAGATTTTTCACTGATTGAGCATATCAGAGATCACTTGGGACAACATTTGGACAGCCTAGGAGTTTGGTAGAACTAGAAGCGCCCTTAGAGGAACTGTGAAGCAGAATATCTTATGGGAGTGCGTTAATGCCCGCTCGAACGCGTCCTTGTATTCACACTAGAGACGGCTAAACAAGGTAATAGAGCCTCCGTTCATTTGTAGTTTTTCCTGTAATAAATGATGCATTTGCTTTAATTTTGTAATCACTTACTTACATCAGTGTTGCACTCACATTTATAAAATTTCGTTCGTTTCTGACAACTATTTCTTGGTGCTCGAATTTTTGACTATGAGCAGATTATTCAAGCAGATTGATTGTAAATCAAACAGGGTGAAGAAAAACGGGAGGTAAGGACCACCAAGGTTTGCTAATTTTACGGATGTCTTCATGACGATTTTTGCTAAGAGAAACTCATTCGTATTTAAGTTTGATTCAAGTTACGAGAACGTCCGTATAGCCAATCTATAGGTCGGAATACAAGCCTGACGGTTGTGTTTCAAAATATTCTAAGATCACTATAAATGGACATCAATCACTTTTAAAATGTAACTTTTAATATGTACAATATTTACAGATCATTAATTACAGCATTAGATGGTTCAGTGATCAAACAAAATCTATATGCTGTCAAAATCGAAAGTCGAAATCTTTTAAATAGGAACCGAAGTGTTCCTAAGTGTGCGAAGCATCTAAACATCCATCTATTGAGCTGCCGGTGGAGAGTATATGGAAATTAAGAAGGCACGTCGCGTTTCACACACGACGCTAGCGCCATCTATCAATTAATCAAAATAATTTCCACAGGTGGAAACTGCCAGTTTAAAATCTCTTAATCTAATGTTTAAAATATTATTAAATGCAGGTAGAGATAAGTTTTCAGAAATATGATCAATATGAATCAGATATTTGTTTTTGCTTACTGTTTTAGATAACATTCAATAAATCCGGCTGGAAGTCACATGAGGCCAATAAAACAGATAATAGGTCTCATTACTAATGAATTAAAACTGATAAAATTAATACCTATCCTAAAGTTCAAATGTGAAATAACAGCACTTGGATATGCAATTTTTTAATTTTAATGATAACTTTCTAAGTGCTTTATGAGAAATTCTCCAAATCACTTGAATAAGGATAATACAGTATGAAGTATCAAAAATAAAAAATTCAGACATTCCAATTACATTTTGGGTAGCAGTTCCATGGTAAGTTGTTTATAAACCCGAAAACATTCAAATGCAATAGTACGTACTATTTGTTTTGTAAAGAAATATTAATTTTCTTTGCTAATATGTAAAGTGCTGTAAGTATGGATCAATAGAACGAATTTTCATACTTAAAGATTAATTTTCATGTTATTGCTTAAATCTCCAATTTCTATGCTGCAATATCTCATACTGAGTAGTAATCTCAGGTCCTAAAACATTTCGACTTTATTTTGTGAATCTCTGAGTAACAGATAATTCCCTACTTACAATATGTAGAACACTATATTCAGTTACTAATATTATATGAAATACGACTGCGAATAAAACATACGTTAAATATTTTACTATTAAAGTAACTAATATATTTCATACGTTAAGTAAAAAGGTTTAACTAACATAATTGTGTAAAATATATCTTGTCGAGGGCAGTATGAAAAATAAATATCTGAGTTAAAAATATTGTTTGAAAATAACTATTTTTTGAATTTTTTGGAACGAATTTCTGTTGAATAATCTATTTAGGACTAATATATTTCAAACTCTAAATTCTGGTACTATGTTGACAGTCAAGCAACTCATAGCCCTATTTTAGACTTCTTGTGAAAGTAACTCAAGTTCAGAGAAGGTTTAAAATAAACCTTTCATTATAACTTTAGACGTAACAAACTACACACCTCGTGTTTTACAACAAGTAAGCTAATATGATACGTTAATGTAAAACTTATGTAATTAAAATGGGAAAATTCACAAGGCAAAATCCTATTGCAATTTGTGAGTCTGGTCTTCTAATCAAATGAACAAAATGCAACTTCAAAGCAGATTTAGTAAACCCTAGGAGCTAGGCAAAAACAGTACGGAAATCAGCGGTAGCTGCCAAAAGCTCCTTCTTAACTGCAGGAACACGATTCTTACAAACATTACTTAATTTGCGTTCTGGTGGCAGCCAATGAAACTAGAAGTGACAGTGAAGATAAAAATAATAAGATAATGACCTAATAAACATAAAACTTTGAAAATCTCCTGTCATAAAACAAGCCTATTTTCCACGTACTTCATGCAGCTATTTTCTCAAATAGAGTTCGATCTGGTATAGATAACGGTACTATTTGAAACGCTGGAACGATAAAGGAGAACCATTGGTGTATCTTCATTTTAAGACCGCTAGACACGATCGGCAATCGATGAGACATTGATGCAGTCGCGTAAGAACAAATGGTAAAGCGTATCAATGTTGTTTGGCTCCAAAATATTCTTATGTGTTGTCGAAGACAGTTTCGTCGGAAACTTCTTTTGTAGGGAAGTTTGTGACGACAAGGCACGATCGAAATTTGAGACTAGCAGGAAAATAGTTATTTGAATACACACAGAAACAATCCACTTCCCATTATCAGATTTTTAACAACTGACCAAATAGATTTAATCTCCAACAAAAGATTAATTTTGTCCTTTGCATTTCTGGTAACCTGGTAATTGGCACCTGCAATAAAAAATATATGGAAGAGGAAATTATTCGAGTCCTTTGACAAAAATATCTTGACAAGAGTATTTATTGATGGCTTGTAAAAAGTGTATATAATTTAGAAGTATCTTCTTTCTTTATATAAAATAGTATTCTCCGCATACTTTGTTGATTTAATGCACAACTTTGAACATCTGAAAAACGTAGAAGTGGAATGTTCGAGAGACGAATCCAATGATATTGCTTTATAATAATACTGTGGCTCGAAAATACATTTATACTTTAGCTGACTAATAATTTGATTAATTGTTTGTTAGAAAGTTAATGACGAACAAAAAGAATTCTCTTTAGTGAGAAAAAAGAAGCATTCTCACAATATTAAGTCTGGAAACATTATATTTCGGCCTTCGGATAGAAACCAGCAACCCCCCTTTTAAACGTGGGTGATGAATGGGAAGCAGTTACAATAATATTCTTAAATATTTTTCTCATTGTGTTATAAATGTTTAACAAAGAGTCATAAGTCCTTTTCTTCACCAACTAGTTCAGTTAAACGTAACGTGAACAAAAAAGTATGGAATCACCTGAAATCCAATAATCCAACTTTTGATAATCTTTCCAAACAGACTACATTATTATTACATTATATCATGAGCCGAGCGACCCGAAACTTGGGTAATTCCAATACAATAAACAAGTCGTTGTATCAAATATATTGTCTTTGATACAACCGAAAGATTTTAATGATATGATTGCAATCAAAATTCATATTATACAACACTGAAATATTTTCAACTTATTATACTGTACATAGTATGCTGGAATTAAAGTAATTTTTTTCTGTAAAATAAAACCTTATTTTAAAGCATCCAAATGTATTTTAAGATGAGGTTAAAAATGGGTTGATTTAAAAATGATACTGCAGCTGGGATTACATCGAGAAAGCATGAAATAATATATACACAGATATTTACATTATATTATTCTATTCTTGGTTATATAATTATTATTCTTGGTTTCATGTTTTATCATAAATTTGTTTTTGGCATATATGCATTAAATTATTTTCATTAAACTAAGCTTTAATGGTAAGAATTGCATCTATTATAATTTACTATTAGAAAATCATGCATGTCATTTCATCATTATTTGTTAAAGCAACTTTATTGTTCGCTTTCGGGATGTTAGAAATACACCACTTTTCCTTTAAGAAAGGCTTAGCATCGACCAAGCGGTCGTTATCTTGGTGAAAGGACTAGCTGCATAGGAGTTTTCGTGGTTTTCGTCAAGTGTAATGTGAATACGAACTAGTTTTCAATAAAAAAGTTCCTCCACAATGTCGCCTCTTCCTTTGGACGGATAGCGCTAACATGTTCTTCAGTAGACCAAATAATGCATTTAATATACTGAACTCGAGTTAGGATATAAAATTTAATGACTTTTGACACCTCCAAAATTTCCTCAGTAGCAAATAAAATGTTCTCCTTAACTTTTTTGACTTTAACTAAAAAAAATAGCTGTTAAAATGAAACAGACACAAAACGTATAATACTTATTTATAAATACAAACTGAAATAATCATTTAGCACAAGTTTTATTGCAGTTGGTTTATACTACCTAAATCGACAACAGCAGGAAAACAAAGTTCCACAAAAACTAAACACTATCATTGATTTCCCCCCCCCAATGCTACGTCGTAAATCCACATGAGAGATTAGCGTTAAGAGTAAAAATCGTGAAGAAATAAAAAGAGGAGATATTTCTTTCCCCACGCCATCCGTTGCACTAGGTGACAAGGTCAATATCGATGCCCTACAAGCGGGGATCCGCATTTTTCACATACTTACAAATGGGTTAGGAATTCTTTGCTGTCATCAAGCAAACAGTCATTTGATTGATATAATTCTGTTACGTTTATTAGTTAATTGTATGCACTAAATGAACTGCTATTAAAATTTAAGAGAAAAAAAAAATCTATCTAAAGTTAATTCAGCTGTTATATCTGATGGTCTAAGCACAAAGAAAAATGTTTCCTTGGTAAGACATGTTTGAGTAAAAGACCGTTAGTCTTACGAATGACGCAGTTTTATGTTACAAAATATTTAACCGATTATTAGTATATGTACTGTTATATAACATATATCATGCGAACTTAAATTATTCAGCACATTCAGTTCATCCGTTGTTCATTTGTAGATGTAAAAACAATGAATATTATCGTCGCAACATAAATATATTGTAAAATATAGAATTTAACTTTATAAATTAACTTGTTAGCAAATTTAACATCTAGTGCCGTCTAGTCTTTAATTGAATACATATTATAAAAGATATCTCTTCTACTTGCAATCTGTATATATGCTTCGGACAGCGTTAACATTGTGAGTATAATAAATAGCCAGGAAGGCAATAAACTGTAAGAAAAGGACTTAAACAAGAATTTTTTGTGTACAGAACAATTTAAAGGAATATCTTATCTGCACGTCATTTTATAGTTTTATGTGATAAAGGGTGACGTAAAAATACTGATCTTCCGCTATAGGAATTTGAAAGCTGAGAAACTTAAACCAATAAGTTTAAGTAAGAGGATTCGATTAAGAGTACTTTTTAACACTCAGAGAGGAAACGCGGATTCATCAATAAAGATGACGAAAGCTAAACTTATTCTTTTTAATGATCTTTTCTAGTTTTTTTTTTTTTTTTTTTTTTTTTTTTTTTAAAGATTTCGTGACTAAGCATCTCTTGGAAGACAGTGTCTCGATCGATGGCTTGAGTTTAAGAAATGAGGAAATAAGGTAGATTTTTCAGACTATATAAGTTTCAGGCGCATGAAAACTTTTAGTTAAAATTGTATAAAAATAAAATTTTTATGCAAGAACATTAGGAGAAAAAAACAGCGAGAAAACTGTTTTTCATTGGCGAGTTAATTAAAACATCCTCATATGAATAAAACTATTTAAATATCATTAAATAAAATTTTGGGGAACTAAACACAAATATTGTATATTACGTCCCTAAGTTTTCGAATGCAAATTTATTAAAGATCTGTTTTTAATAGTTGCACTTACATTTTTAATAGTTTAATAGTTTTAATAATAATTAATTAATAGTTTAATAGAAGCATAGCTTTCAAATTCTCATTCAAAGATATGCTAATTTTCAGTTTTTTTATTTGATTATTTTATCAATTTTTTATCACTTAAAATCATTGGTTTAACTGCTCTTTTCTTTGGATCAAAGTGGTTTTATTCCTTTGATCCTTTGTTATTGGGCTATTTTTGCATGTTAAAAAGCAGTATTTTTATCATAAAATTTCTTTAATATGATACAGAACAATTTGCTGATAAGAGATCGCTTTGCAGAGAACCTATAAAAATTTAAATTCCGTGTATTTCTTTAATAAAATCTATCATTTTATCAAAATTTTTGTAGTGTGAAAGCTTACCTTACAAGACTCATTCGTAAACTGTAAATGTCAGCTTACTACCAGTTGTTCCAGAGTTATTTTATGCAGCAATCTTTTTGAAGCAAATTATGTGCAAGCGATAATTAAATAAAAGATAATTCTAGTACATTTCGTATATAACGGTATTTAAAAAATTTTTGAAACACTCTGCACTCTGCGTTCAGCTGTGCGTCATCTATCCATAAAATTGTAGGAATGACACTATTCAGTTTGGTAAAAGTACCGAAGGCTCTGAATGTCGGATAACATATGAGAGTAGAATTAAATTAAAACTACTCTTACATAGAAGAAATAAAAGAAATGCTTCAAGCCTAAAAATACAATTATTTAAGAGAGCGAAAATATCTGTACAATGGAAATCGAAGGTCGCATCTTTTATAACCAGTTGTGATAGAAGTAAAGATGATGGTTACAGAGAAACATTAATTAAATTCTATCACATTTTCTGAAAGATATTAAAAAATCATTGACTTGCGAATTACTAAAAGAAATATAATTACTAATTAAAACACAGTAATAATATAAAAATATCTGTCATTTGCTCTTGTAGAAATATTTAGCTCCATAATCCTATATTTTATTAAAACATATAATATTCAGTTAAAAAATGCCTATTATGCTTTTCTGAAGTTTTACTTTACCAACAGATAATTTTTTTAAAAATCAAAATTGGTTTTACATATTATTTACTACAAATGTCTTAAAAAAATATGTAATTTACTACAACAGTTGGCATGATCAATTTTCTTTAATTCTAGGTGAATAATATAATTTAAAATGAGCCATACACCATTTAACTTAATAAATGCTCAAATATTTCTTTAGATACAGTTCTCAAAGTATCTTTAGGCATAATCTCTGTTTAGATAGATAGATAGATAGCTTTTTGACACTGCTCATTAAACTATGTGCATGCTTTTTTTAAAAAAAATGGTATTATTAATTTTTCAAAATAGAGTTATGTATTAAGTATTATAACTTATAACATGGGTAAGATTTTAATTTTAACATGGTAAGATTTTAATTTTATAACATGGTAAACTTATAACATGGGTAAGTGTAACATGTAACTTATAACATGGGTAAGATTTTAATTTTAATATTAAATATACTTTTCTAAAATACAAACTGGTAGTTAGATCGAAGTTTAAATCCAGAAAGGTGGCCTATAAAAGAGTTTTCCATGTTATAATATGAATATAAGCAAATTTTATTTAGAAAGTTTTCCACGAAGGCATTAATCTCTTTAGGCAGATAGCCCCCGCTTACTTTAGCAATATAGATTAAACGAACAAACAAACAATAAAATACTATATAACCAGAATCACTGTAAATAACATTACTGAATGTCATTTAAGTATCACTTTTCTTTCCTTTTTATATAACTACATTTTTTTTAAATTAAAGGTATTATTAGACATATGCGAATTTCTAACGCACTCACTCATCTAACTAACATGACAATTTCTAACGAATAAAATTATTATCGGCAAAACAAGGAATACTGGACAGTTCATATTCCTCCACAGCAGTTGAAATTTTGAAGTATATACGTTCAGTTTTCCTAGTGATAATAGTAAACTTGTAAAATACATTAACTTCTAAGGATACTTTGTAATATTTTGCGGGATGATAATATCATCGAAAAAATTTTTGAACCTGCTTATGAAGAAAGAAGAAAGACCAAAGAGCAATTTATCACGATAAAGAAAAGCAGAATATAAATCAAGGCCAGATTTACTTAATCTTACACATCAATAAAAAAAGGACTTACATCATACTTAAGGATTTTCACATCAATAAGGTAGACTTTTTTTATTCAGATGTATATTATATAAAGCCAAAATCGGCGATGGCCTTTCACATTCTCTCTCTCTATATATATATATGTGCATATATAATTATACGTATATATAGGTCATCATCGATTATTATTATGTTATTGTATCTTATGTATATAAACCAGTTTCGGTTCGCTTGCATGTATATATCTTATAAAAGATACAATAACCTAATGATAAAATTCTAAACCAATAAATATCCAGTTCTGTGCAATAAACAGGCTGATCCATTCACTTCTCTTAACACACCAACTCCTTGACAAGTTTTCCCCTAACTGAATTCGAAAACTGGTCAGGTTTTCTTATTTTTTCACAATGGTTTATTGCTTTTATAGAATAATTTATTTATTTATTACCAGCTCTTTATTCCAAACTGAATATGTATCGAGTTTTAATTTCCGATTTAATTTATTAATATCTATATATCCGATTTAATTTATTATATGTTATAAGGTATATCTCCCGCCTTCTTAGCGAGCCTTCGTGGTGTAGTGGTCAGCACACTCAAAGGGTAATTGAGAGATCCGCAGTTCGATTCCCAGCGAAGGCGGTTGCTCATTTTTTTTTTCTCTCCGGCTTTTCCAAGTAACCTAATGTCTGTACAATATAACATATGTTACGGTGAAACACCGAAATCTGGAGAATTTCGACTTTCACCGGTGAATGTCAACATTCACATAGTCTCTTGGTGTATGTCCGAAATATTTTCCAAATACTCTTATTTCTGACTTACACCGGTGAATGTCGACATTCACCATGTACTAATGGTGAATGTTAAACATATAACAATATTATATTTTCTTCTCCGTAATTCAGTCGCGAATAAACGCACTTGAGACTTGAAATAAGAACTTAAGAACATGAGAACCAAAAACACACAATACATTCAAAATGAGAAAGGAAACTAATAGAAGTTAAAAACTTACTTAATTATACAGTACGTTCTAAATGAGAGAATAAAATAACAGTAATAAAAAACTTACTAAATTATGTGATTCAAATCTTATTTATTGCAACAACTTAAACTATTATGGCACTTTATGACCTCTCTTTTCGACTTTCACCAGAGCATATCTGTGATTGTCGACATACACCGGTGAGTGTCCGAATATACAAGAATGTAGTGAAATATTCAGTCTTTCACCGACGTATTTGGTGAATGTTGATATTCTCCGGTGAAAGTCGACATTCTCCAATTTCGGTCTTTCACGGTAACATATATATTAATATATTTCATTTATTAATATATATTCCTTATACTTTTAACATTAAAAACTGACCATTTAAAATATTATGATCAACAGAAAGAATGTAAAGAAAATATAAATTACGAAAGCAATTTTAAAAAAGTGGCGAAATTATTTATTACATCTCAAAAATTTAAACTAAGTCCAACATAGTGTAAGAAGCTGTTAGGAAAGTGGTGGAGCTATGTACTATCTTCTACGAGAAACCTAGTTTGGCCCGACCCAGTGGCTGAAAAGAAGGGAAAGAACACCTTAAAAAAATCAGTCATATTTTTACAATTTTTTCATAAATTATTAGATTAATTTAAAATAGTGAGTGAAGTTTTATTAAATTTACACGGCGAGTAATCTTTCACAAAGTAAATAATCATTTAACTATATTTAGATTTATAACAGTATGTTTACTTATATAAATCATAAATTAAAAACACATTTTAATTATATAAAATTTATTTTTAAAATTAAGGTAATTATTAGGCATGTCAGAATTTTATAAGGAACTCAGTCATCCTAACGAATATGACAATTTCAAAAGAATAATATTATTATCGACATTTTATAAACTTCGAATACAGCTTTCCTTTGTTAAGCATTAACCGCTATGATTTTTAGTCACGCATCGAAGGGTTAAATATCGTAAATCATACCTATTGTCCATTAAACATGTAATCGCTCATAAATCTTCTTCCCGAAAAACATTTTAATAACTAAGTTCACTCGGATGCAATCAGAAAAAATGGGCCAGCACTCAACCTGTTCCGTACGAAATTGAACCCTGAACGAAAATAATAGTAATTTGTAATTTTATCTGTTCGTTCAATAGGAATAAGTCACTAACACCGAAAGAAGACCTTGTCTATCAATAGAAATATTTACTCGAGTGATGGGTGGAACTGAAAACTCCTTATAATTACTTTGTTCTAAACTGTTATGGCGATGCAATATTTTTACCCTATGACATTACTTTCTTACTTTACCTGCTACATTCATTAAAAAGCAGTCAGAAATAAACAATAACCGAATGCAAAATTACGAAAATTACGAAAAGATTTAAATAAATTATCCGACAATAAGGAAATTTTAATCACATTAGTAATATGTTTTTCTTTTCACTCTGCATTCAATTTCGTAATAATTATATTTATGTAACTGAAAATACAGAAAACATACTTCTTGTACTTTTATGGAAAAGTTTTTTTAATATATATTTACTGTATCTATGTACGCAATAATTAAATTAGCTAAACAATGGAAATAAATATCACATTAATGAAACAGGAGAATTACCATATTCATTTATATAACGATTCTAGTGATAAAATTTTGGAAAGTACTGCTGGGTGAAATAGAGTATATATCAAAAGGAGAAAATTAAGAAAAATAGACAGTTTATGAGATATTTCAAACATTTTATCACACTTGACAATTTTCGAAGCTATGACGAATTGAATGAAGCTAGGTTCTTGTCATTACGATCAATCTGTTAGAAACTTTGTTCCAAGATAGGTTGTTCTCATCATTCGACTAACTTTGGAGCAATCTGCACTGTGATCAGTTTGTTGGAAAATTCTTCACACGAAGAGGGACTATGATCATTATTCGGTATCATGACTTCGAATGTGGAGTTTCTGTGTTTCGCTTGAATCTGAATGCTGAAACTGTGCACAGAAGAAACATCGTGAGTCAAGAGATGAAAAACTGGTTTTAGATTTATGCTACGCCAAATAGGACGCTCCATAGGACAGCGTTTCTCAATCTTACAGATCTCCGGACCAATTTTCAATCACAATTCTGTTCGCGCCCTCCCGTCATACGATTACAATTTATACAATATTAATGCATATTGAGTTTTTTTATGTTAAAGCTACACTATGACCTTAATTATAGCTTAATTATAACTTACAAATTAACAAAAATAAGTAAATTTATTAATATTTGGTAACACCTACCAGCTGCATTGACAAAACCAGAATTTATGCCTCTCTATTGCTCTCTGTCTTACGTTCATCATATCTGACAGTCTCGCGGCTTCGCGAGAAGTTCCGATTTGTCTCGAAGCCCACCAGCGGCCGAGCGGTAAAGACGCTGAACACTGGTAGTTCGGTCCGAGGTTCGAATCGCGCGAATGGGCTGGCTGCATGGGCATTTTCGTGGTTTTCCCCATGTGTAACGTGTATACGAGCCAGTTTCCCTTAGAAAGTCCTCCACGAAGGCATCCCTCCCCTTAGGCAGATAGCCCTAGTGTGCTTTGCCATAATTATATACACCACACCGATTTGTCTCGAAGATTCTCGAACGTCTGCGTGACAGCAACGCAAACGTGTATAAATGCTGCACCTCATATAGTTCCAGCCAGTCTCAGTCGAGTAGATACTTCTAATCGGGAATGGGCATGTTGTGATTTGCGTGTTAATTCTAATTTATATTATTAAAAATTCACGGCAGTAGATTTATACAGGAAGCCCCCCCCCAGACGGAAAAGTGGTTAGTGACTCTGACTGCCGTACCGAATGGACCAGGTTCGAATCCCGAAGAAGGCATTTATGTACTTGTCCGTCCCTTCATAGGACGCAACGGTGGCCCACATGTTAGGTGTCTCCAAAATAAAGTGACCCCTCCTTTCGGCCTTAGTAGTGGCGAACGTCTGTGGACAGCTTGAGGAGGCTTTGGGAAAACAATTAGACATGATCATGGACAAATTTTAAGCGAGGATTCGACGGTAATGAAGCATTATATTTTTCTTCCTTATAGCACTTCTTTACCACAAATAGTTATATTTCGTGCATAAAATTAATTTGGTGGCTTGTCTCTGTGTGACTCTGTGTCTTGCGTCACTTAACTACAATTTTATCTTAAAGTTTACGTAGAATAATAAACTACAATTTATTCTAGTGACCAGTTTTCATGAAACTGATTTTAAGCCCCACAAAGAGAGTTAATAAAAAATTAAAAAAGTAGACAAATGTTAGGTTATAAAAGATAAATATTAATAATCCTTACATTACCCCAAAAAAGTTTAAATCTTTAATGCAAAGGAGTGTTCAGATAAAATCCAAAGAATGCACAATTTGCAGAGGCACAGCATGTTATTGAGTACCTCGAGTTATGTGAGGGAGTAAGAATATTGAGTCAGATAATAAAATACTCTCAAGAGCACAGTACTGTACGTAAAAAAAATGCAAATGGGTTGATAAATAAAACATAAGCCTATAAATACAGAAGACGAATTGGAGTGTCTTATAAATAATTAAAAGATACAAGATGATATGTTATTAAATATACAAAGATTAATTAAAATTATATATATTTTGATAAAATTAGGGCAACGAAAGACCGAAATCTAATTATTCTATAGCAGAATAATTCATTTAAAAAATATCTTAACGGTGATATCAAACAATACAAATTATTATAAGATTTATAATTCGTTTTCAAATAAAATAATAATTTGCTTTCATCCATGCGAATGTAATCAATACCTTAAAGTTAAACGTGCGCCCTTATTAAATAAATAAATAAATAAATAAAACCATGCGTTATTCAGATGAACTGTACTTGCCATTAGGAGATAATATATACGACTTGCTAACTGAAAACTATTTTGAGGATAACATTATCGGATTCTGTCCTCCCTTGGTGGCGATTTGTGGAGGACGAAAACTGAAAAAGAAAGTGCCCACAGGAACCGCTAATGATGCAAAAACAAAGGAACGTTGTAAAAATTCCTTCAGAGAATGTGGGTTTTATTGACTTTTCCACCTCCTCTTTTTTCATGTGATCCCGCAGGAGATTCCGCAGACATAGGTAGCTCTTAATTGGTTGGATCGGCTGCGTGTCGGGAGCCTATTTGACCCCCATTTGTGGTCACTTCCGGTCGATAACATCCTTCCCATAGCTGAGAAGAAATTCGTTCGCTCTTTGTTGCGTGTTTAGAGTCCTGGTGACGGGTCATTCATTGTGACCCAAGGCCTACGTTTAAAAGGTAACTGTTAATTTATGTAGATAACTATGTAATTTATGTTTATATATCAGCTCCACATGCATTTGATCAAGAACGGCATTAAATGGGCCTTTCTCAAAGTCTTAAGGTATTTAGTACTATGAATAGTTTATAATATCATCCAAATAGCAGATTGTTTTTAGATTAGGGATGTTATGGCCGAATAAGTTCAAAGAAGCACAAGTTCCAAAAATAAATGAATAAATAAATAAAGAGTCCCGGAAAATTTTAAAAATATTCAGAAAAGTCTTTTTGAGATAAATAGTAAATTAAGTAAAAATAATTAAGTTACTTATAGAGTTGTAGTTAATTTAATAAAATAAGAAAGATTTTAATAAAATTAATTAGGAAAGATGCAGAAGAATGAGGAACAAACAACAAAAAAAAAAAAAAAGTGTAAAGACTATTTGTTTCCTGATTAAGTATGCAAATATTCTCGTTTCATTCAGTTTCGACCTAATGTGGAAATGCTTGAGCCGAAAAAAGTGTAAATTGAAAACACGTTTTAAAGCATTAAAGGGAAAAAACTTTTACTCATGAAAAGTTTTTTTTTTTTTTTCTTTTTTTGTCCTGGAAGAATCTATACATGTATATGCTTTTTTTCCACTAATAGCATAAAAAAAACCTACATAAATTAAAAATTAATTATTTAAACTAATTCCATTAATTAGATTCCAAATAAATTAAACTACAGACAACAGTAAAGGATGTGATGCTTAATGAGCCTCAGAGTACTAAAACTTTAAATACACTCCAGTTTGACTAGATATTTCTTTAGCTAATATAATATAAACAAAATCAACCTTATAATGAGAAAAAAAAAACATTTTTTTGAGGTTGAGTAGGTATCCATTATTAAGAGAAATAATTATGTACTTAAAAATTTCTTTATTTGTAACATAATTACTTCTGGGTTGTATTTTAGCTGACATTTGAAACAGACTTTATATAACATTTCAAAAGTCCACTGAAATATACTCTCACATGACGACACTTAAAATGGTAAGATAATTTCTAATTACTATCATAACAGACAGAAAATTATTCTTGATAATGAATGCAATTACTGTCGTATGTTCTGTGTTAAAATAATGCTAAAATACTATCTTTTGATATTTTTACTAATTGATGCCTTTTTTCTTAATGCTCTTGTATGAAAATAATTTAGAGGAAAAAATGCTAAAATAATCTGAAAAACGATATTTAGAGTAGTCTAAGGAACAAATAACTGCTAAAAGAGTTTTGAAATATAGTTTACTTTCTAACCTAAGTATGGTTTAAAATATAATGTGCCTCCGATGTATCCATTTGAAAGATGATCTAACATTTCTTTAATCCTTAAGTTCTTGTTCCTTGAGTACTTTTGTGGTGTAAAGCCTTTTCAAAAACCTAATGCATGTTTCATATTTTAGTTCAAATTGAATCGCATTATTGCTTACGGAGATGAAAAGACAGTAGAAAATTTGAGGAAAACCTTTGCAAATAAAAGGCAACGTATATAAGGCATTTACCCTTAAGACCATAAAACATATACAGAAAATATTATTATAAAATGTAATTATTCCAAGAATTTTCTCTCATTATGCCGTAGTAAATCGATTACTAAAAACACAAAGAAAGAAATTTAGACCTAATTTTCTCTCTCTCTCTCTACATATAGGTATATATGCATACCTGTATAAATTTCTAATTAATGAAGCTTTTCGGCTATGCATGGAAAATATTAACTTATTAAGAGAATTTGATAAAATTAAGTAAACAAAATGACATGTAATTCTTATTAAAACAATGATGTTTCCTTTAATTGTAACTACGATCCCAGAAATTTTTAGTATTTCATTACTTATTTGCCTTTTCTGGTTACATTTTACTATTTTTCATTGCAACAACTCTGATTAATGTAGTTATTGTTATAGAATTCTGAGTTTAATTATGCAGAAATATACATTTTAGGCTTCTAATTTTATTATCCACAATGGTCTTAAGAATCAATAAAACCACAGAATAAATTTAGGAAATATTTAAAGAAATTCGTAATGAGGGGTAGAAAATTTGCATTCGAAATTTCAGATTCAGTCGCAAAGACGTTAGACAAGAAAAGATGTGAAGCTTTATTCAAAGGCTTTTGAATGCATCCATTTAAATCATCGGTGTTACTCGATTACTTTTATTACTAAATTTTAAGTGATGACAGAAAACGTGCACTATGAACTATATTTTCGAAATCCTTAGATATTAAACAAATTAATAAAGGAATTGAGTTTAATCTGTGAGGAGCTTATACCCCCTTTCCCCTATTTTTAACGTCACTTCTAAATTTTTCCAAGAAATCTACGATCGAAGTCATCTCGTAACTACTCTACAAAATCTCCAGTAGGGACATTATCCTGTAGAGAGCATCGCCGAGAACGCGTATACAACAAATATGCCTGGACTAAATCAGTTGGAATTCTGTGCCATCCTACTGGAAGATCCGTTATCCAGTGATTCTCAATTCAATTGCACTCAAGCTGTACATTGGCATTTTGAATACTCATGCATATACATATCTATCTAGTCTCGTTTTGGTGAAAATTAAGGGCCTTAATGCAGGCACTGTATCAAGTATAGGAAAACCTCCTCTACTGGGCATATCCTGATTTTTCATAAAGAACTTGCTACTGAACAACAAAAATTTTTAAAAATATATATTAATGAATTCAAGTTTGAATTACATATATTCGAAAGTTCTTTATAGTATTTGCATACTAATATAGCGTTAAATATAAAAAAAACATGCAAAATAATGAAATGCATATATTCACCAAATTTAAGATCATAATTCAATTTTCCTTGATTTATGCAGATTGTACTGTAATTATATCTCCAACCATAATCAGTAAATCAATTATGTAAAACCATATTAATTCATCTTTCTTTAGATAAAAGTTGAATGCTGGTACGGTTAATGCTAATATTGATAAAATCAAGGACTCAATCTTTTAAGCATCTTACAAAAATCCACTGGTATTTATTTATACATGGCAGAAATTTAAAAAACAAAAACGTTTACTTTCAGAGTCAGGGGGAAAGCAGAGAGCATTCAACTTAAATAATTCACATGATTAGTGTTAAATATATTTAATAAAATTCCGGAAAAGCTGGAATTAGAAAATGGAAACTTTTCTGCATTTAGAAAGCTTTTTAATTATTAATCAAGCTTTCCATGTATTTTCTCGACATATTTACAGTTTCACAATATAGATTTTACTTTTTCTTCAATACACATTCTGCTTGGTATCTCTCTCTCCTTTTTTTCAAATGGTCAGACATATCCTTCTCAAGTATTACAAATAGCCGAATCGATTAGTCAAAGTCGAACCGATAAATTTAGCTGTCTCATCATTGAGAACGTTACACAGGTTACACCATTAGTGGTATACCCTGTTCATAGTCTGATATTAAGCTGGCGAGACGTTCAAAGAGCACATAAATAGCATAGCATTTTACGGGATTCAAATCCTCATCCCGCAATTCAAACTAGCAGTCAGCTTCCGCGAAGAATTGTGCAGTCCAAGAGAACATTAAAGCAAAAGTAACTATTTTTATGAGTATTCATTAGTAACACACAGAACTTGTTAAGTTAATAACTTTGAACCAATGCAAAATGCCAAAACGAAATTAATAGCCCTTCTGGGTTAACGCCCTTTGGGTTAAAAAAAAAGTTAAAAACGCTTCATTATCAAATGGAGCTTATGAAAGAAGCCTGACTTGCTTAGTAACTTAGTAAAATGAGAATAAACACCTTTAAAATAAGCCAGCTTTAAATTTAAAAAAAAAAAATTAACTTTCAACAAACTAAACAACTTAAATGTGCAGCACAACGTAAACTGCGAAGCAGAAAACTTGCGTTGCATAACAATAATATTCAAAATGTAATAATAAACTTTGCCAAATTAAATGCTGAAGAACGAGCACTTCCAGCTGATACGATGAGCACGCAGCATGCAAATAGGGTAAAACTGGGCAGCTCTTTTATCGTTACGGCAGAATAGGAGAGAAAAAGTTTTAAAAAGTTTTCCCTTCGACCTTCTAAATGCATTGTTTCGATAATAAAGTTGATATTTGACAGTATGTAGAGGCGGAAAACTGGCAAGATAACTCGCAATGCGTTTTGTTTTAAAAGTAAATTCTAAATAAAATCCATTATTCATTGCAAAGCTATGCATATTCAAAGAATTAATAAGAATTTTACTATAGGGGTGAGTTAAAATAATTTATTTTTCACAATTTGAAATTTATATTCATACGATGCTATGATATGATATGATGCAGCATGTGCTGCGATAATATGATAGCATTTAATCATTTTAAAAGGAGCAAAGTCATAATATTTTCTTTAATTTTTTTATTCTTTGTCTATTCCAATGCTTCAAATTTGCCTCTACTTCTGATTCCTTCTGGTAGTCAATATCTGGTACCCCCTAGCGAAATTCAGTAAGACTGTTTGGATTTATTTTGTGTATTAGGGTATCCTTGAAAGAAACCGGACTACGATAACGTTTTAGTTATACTAATAATTTATAGGAGTTTTATGTATTTTTGACTTTTTTGTACTTAATTCAACTGCGTATAAAGTTTTAGATTCTCTTTTAATAAATTTCATAGGTAAACATATATCTGAATCACTCTATTATTTCAGACAATTGGAATAAAAAATAGTTTCGCAATATTATTGCTTCATACTTGTCTGTAGATTTTTTATGCTTACTTGATTATATTATATGTATTTTTACTTTTCGTACTTTTGTCTTAGCTTTGCTATCAATCTGCAAGCACCCCCTTTCATTTTCGAAGTTTACTACTCAATTTTCATACCTGAAATTGGTGTAGTCACTGTAAAAAATTACTTATATACAGGTCTAAACAGTCTAATAAATCTCTAATAAATATCGAATCTAATCTCGAAGTCTAATAAAGTCTAATAAATCTCGAAGTGTAATGTTAATTAATTTCTATTTGTCATTCAAATTAGTACTTATACAACACTTATTTTAAACTAGAAACCCGTTATAAAATGATTACATGTCACAAACGTTTCTTAAATGCTTAAAGTAATTTATTCGAACAGTTTATTATTTTGTTTGTATCCTGATGAAAAAATAAAATTAGTGAATTTATTTTTATTATTACAAGGCTGATACAATTAATGAAACTCATTCTTTGTAGATATATGTATATACTATACGCGAAATGTCAATAATGTATATGCCTAATTTAAACAACGATACGATGTAGTTTAATGAATACCCAGCTAGATGTTAAAATGTGGCTTATTTAAACATTCAAGCAGTTAAAATTTCATTATCTGAAGCACAGCATACTTGACAACAATGTAAAATGCATCCTTCTAATTTTTTTAATTATTGTCTGAGAAATAACATCGTTTATAATTTTTCACTCAAATTTTGCTATTTCATCGGCTGGCAGCTACAGCATTTCAAGTATTCATTCTTTCCAACATAGATTAAAAAATTCCCACTTCCTTTGTCTCCCTGCCTGTTCAAATGCAAATACCTTTACATTTTGAACTACATCTTTAGTCTTAATTTTATCACGTATGCTTGCAATTGTTACTTTTGGTAGATGTAAACTTTCTTTATTCAATTTTTGCATAAAAATCTATTAATTTTTTTACTGCAGTGCTAAGAATTTATTGATATTTACAAAAGAGAAATTGCTCAGCCTTTTTGGTATGGGTTAATATCCTCCAGCGACGTGCTTAGAAACAAAATGACAGACTCTATCTTTATAATATATTCATCATCGTGACTTTAATGCAGCCAAAATAGACAGTAGTTAACGCCTGTCAATTCTATGTGTTAATGTATTCTTTATAATTTCATTGGGAAGCAGCGTTTACAGGAAGGAAAATTGGATCAAGTGATATGACATAATTAATCATAGTACGGCTGCAAACGAATATGGAATTTCTTATGTTCCCATTACGATACAATAACTCATTCGTAATTTCCTGTCAGAACAGACTTTTCTCTACATTTAGTTTTTCTGTTGTGTGCAAAATTTTATATATATATATATATATATATATATATATATATATAAAAATTCTTCCTACAACCCGCACAAAAGCAATGCAAAACTAAATGACTTAACATCGCGGAAGCATAGTTCTTTTCATTTGAAGTTCAGAGTCGGATTTTCCACACGAAGTATTTGATTCAAAGTGCTTTTTTATTTACAATTCTATTTCCGACTTACCAAGGAGACGTTTTTCTTTAAAGAAAACCGTAGCTCTGGCAGAAAAGCAGATTGCGTCGTCAGTTACCTTCTTATTATTATTCTTTTTTCATTCCTTTTCCTTTAGCCCCGCCTCAAAACAAGAAATGGTACAAAAGAAATCACTTTAATTTTTTTCTTCTCTTATTCAATTTATTCGGAAGTAAAACATGACATAGTGCATGTCATTGAGTCTCAAAGGCGAGGTGCGACAAAACCAACCTGACTAAATTTGGAATTTTGACATCTATCTTGTCTCCCTTGAGTGAAGTCGTGAAGAAACAAGAGGCATTCTTTCCATTCTCACATCCAGCAGCGATAATTTCTAAAGAATTCATATTATTTATGAACTTCTATTTGAGTTTGAAATCTTACGGTACCTTGGTACCTTCTTGGCTTCAAAGCCTTATTTAATTTCAACTAGTACTCAATTTTTTGTCTAGCTGGAAATCCTTTGAGACAAAATTATTTAACAAGATCTGTGGTTTATTTTATTAATTTCTGAAGAATAATCAGCGTGTGACATATGCATCCCATTATTTTGAAATTTACAGTATGCTTTAAGTACATGTTCCTACGCGAGAATTAAAAAAAAATAAAAGGTATTTTCTTTAAATCTAAGAAAAGCATGCTTATTATTAAAAATAAAATAATGTGAAGGCTCGCTTTCCAAAAAGATTAATTAAATTTTTTGAGAAATTAAAAGAAATTTCTTGGTTAATATATATTATGCATCTTAGAAATGAAAAATTATTAATTCTTACACATTCGCTGTGAAGATTTATAATCTACATCAAAATTTTTTGAGTAAAGCTTCATTTTAATAGTACTGAAGATAAGTAATAAATCTCGCAAAATAAAACTGATTTTTAATTTTTAGCTTCTCTAATAATAAAATCCTATTTCACCCCACATTTATATTTAAATTTCTAAACTTTTAAGCAACTTATTTAATTTATTCGCTTATGTTCGGCCATATAATTCTTTGCAAAATGCTTCTAAACAATGCTAATTTCAAATTCTCAAAGATGGTTAGATTTCTTTCTATCCGTTACTTACACAGTCTCTAAATCAAGATTCAACGTTTAAAAGAAACGTTTAAAATTCAATTTTGCCTTCACCGGAAACTGGACAAGAAACTTTCAGTTGCTAATTGGTGAAATGAGCACTTCATCGAAAAAAACACCTGAGAAAAATAGCTTGATTTGCTTGCAAACTGCACAAAATATTCATTTCAAAAAGGCATGCATTGACTGCAAGGGAAATTAATATTACCATAGAGTTTTAAAAATTATTCGACAGAAATAAAAGGAATGTTGTGTGTGTACTTTTTTATTTCTTATCGAACATATTATCATAAACTAGGAAAGAAAGGTCTGCGTTTTCCTGCTTATGACTACTGGCATTAGACCAGCGAATGCGCTTTGGATTTCCATTTCTTTGCACAGTAAACTTCAGAGGCTGGATTTATGCCAGAACTTTGTAAAGGTTCTTCGACATTCAGTCGTTTATTTTAACAATGTTTTATTTATTTTTAGATTTACTTTTTGATAGGTAATTTTTTAGGAACCTTTCGCCGAAAGATTAGCTTTTAAAACAGGAAAAAAGAACGTAAATAGTTTTGAGTTATGAGTGAAAAGAAAAGCTGCGAAAAACAATTTTCGAAACTTGAATAATGCACTTCTTGCAAAAAACACTGTAATTCTTTAAAATTTTAATATCAGTGTCCATTTTACATGCTGATGATAAGTGCATCTAATCTCTTTTTTTAGCTTAGTGAACTGGTTCTAGAAAAGTAATGAAATATAAACGTTTTGAGGTAACATTGGAATTTTTTGCAGATTGTTTGCTACTTTTGAACAACATATCTATAACAGATACAATTAATTCTTACTTTTCCTTTGAACGTCAAAGAATAAAACTACTTCAGCAGATTTATTTAATATGTAAAATAGCCTGCTTTTTCTACAAGAAAATTGCAGTCCTCTCCTTTCTTTTGAGAAAGAGGCTAAGTAACGAAGAAAGGCCTTTGAATACACACTTTTTAGCTAAAATGCAAATGGTTACTAGTCTGAGCTCTTGTTTGAACAATAATATGCATAAAGGGCAATATAAATAAAGAATTGTTATTCAGGTTTATTCAGAACGTTCAGATAGTCGGTTTCTTTGTTTTCATTGCAACAGACACACAAGCGCTTTCTACCCAGATGTATGAGTAACTTCTCGCTTAGATCTTTTTTGAAGTCTTTGAACCTGGCTTGTATTCATGCTACAAGTGGAAGAAACAACGAAATCCCTCATCAGCTACTGTTTATCTTTTTTCTACTCTTATAAGGGAAGTATCTAAGGCATTTTCGATGTCATGGACCTTGAAGTTACTGGAAAGCGTAGAGAAAGATAAACAACTGCAGTATCGCAGTATTAGCTTTTACTTTGTTCATATACACTGGCAACAAGTAAGCACTCGCAAGAGTCATCGAAGAAAATACTGCGAGATTTCAATAGCGTCACATCTTGATATACCCATCAATTTTTTTAATGATAAAGGCGGATGTTAGCTAAGCCACGATCACAAGGACATTTATAAGAGGAAATTCCTTGTTGAACTCCAAAGATTAATTTCTATTGCTGCTGTGGAAGTCTAAATGGAGACATCGAAAGAAAACTCCTTTTAACCTGTATAGTTTATTCTAAACCTCTATTCTCTAAAATTCTACAGTACTACTGTGAATTGTAGAACATTCCAAATTTTCTGGCACTTGTCCAAATAATGAAACACTACTGCCAAATTCTGAGACATTTGCTGCACCTGATAAGTAATATGCATCAATTATCTAAGCATCTAAGCCAGCCAGTTTATCTAAGAAAAACTTGATTAGTAATTACTTAAGATCTACAGTGGGTACCTTTAAGTTCAGGAAATCTTATCATTATTTAATCTTATTATCATTTTCGTAATAGAATTCGTTATTCGCAATCTATCTTTCGTTACTCAGTTCCAATTTCACTAAGAGTGAAGCAAGACTAACATTTTAAATTGTTTAAGGTTGCAAAAAATAAATTAAAAAAATAAACGCACCGTTCCAGTTGATTATGCTGTACGTGGTTATGTATTTTTAGCATTTTTAATGTGTACTGAGAAGATGGTAAACACAGAGACTGGCCTAAGTAGAGAAAGCTTTGGCTATTCTGCTGACTAATTGTGTTCAGCCATAAACTTAAAACTGTCTTGACTTTTATGAATTCGCTAGCAATTCACTTATGTAAACCCAGTGGTCTCAAACTCAACTTGCACACGGGCAAAATGCACGATCTGAAAGTAGTTGACAAGCCTCAATTATTATTACTTTTTTTTTTAGAAAAAATGGAAAAAAAAAAATTCTTAACAGCAACAACACAGCCAAAAAATTAAATGAAAAGAAAAAATTAAATTGAATCATCATCTAATAAATATTTATCAAAATATACACATACGAACTATAATAAAGCAAAAGAAAGATTCAAATTTATATTTACTTTTTATTTGAAATCCAAAAGCTTCTACCTGAAAGAAATTTCTTTTGGCTACATTTTTAACCGTTTCTAACTGATAGAGGCCAGAATCAATTCTCTCAAGCATCTGAAACGCCTATGTAACGAATTTATGTTGGAATGGATTTCTTTCCTCATGCCAAATAGGATACTACAGCGTTAACAATAGCCTACTTAAGCGATTACTTCTGTCTGAGGGATCTTTGTGCGGTTTCATCCTCTGTGTGCAACTTCTCTTGTAACGTTGACTCTAAACAAAGGAGAGGGAAGGTGCACTCAAATAACAGACCTTCTTTTAGTCATTTCAAAAGAATTAGAATATCAGTTAACAACTCCCGAAACCCATGAGCCAAGCAAATACGTCATGGGGGAAAGCACCAGACAGAAAAGAGACGCAGGTGTTAGGGCGACCTGCCGATATCTGAATGCATGGTCGTTTCTGACGACTAAGCTGTGAAAGAAATAATTCGTTCAAAAGCAACATTCAGAAGTTATGCATATTTTCAAGCATAGGTATTGATGTATGGTAGATCTAATAAAAAGCAAAAATAAACAGGATTTATAAGCGGTGTGCTTGCTTGTCTCTATCTATATAGAAATATTAACTAAGCAGCTGTGCAACCAGCCGCCCTCTTATGACTGACTGAAAGACGTATACATCAGCAACTCTATTAAAATAACTGGAAGCACCACCGATTGTCGGCTGGCCAACTTATTGTTTGTGCCAACGTTGAAAGGTCTTCCACCTTACCCAAATCATGTAGTCTGGCATATAAGTACGTGATACGGTGACAAAGCCCCAACCTATTTATTGTATCTCTTTTCCATTCAACAGCAGTCGTACGTGATCATGCTCGTCTCGATGATTCGTGATCAAGTTACTAGTCCATGACTCGCGATTAAGTTTATAAAGAGAACCTTGATCAGTGTTAAATTGCTTCGGGGATGCAGCCCACCAGTTTGAGACCACTGTTTTAAGCAGTCTGTAGATATGTAATAGTTTACGCATCCACAAATTGATAATATACATTACGATAAATATTATCTCCCGAAGATTCCTTACTATTATTTCAGCATGCAATATAGATACATTAAACTCATTAACAAAATGTAGTAGACGTATAATACCCAACCATTCTCTTTTCATACTCTGATGTACCCTTCACGTGTATTAAATTATTGTATAAAAGAAAGGTCAAAGAATAAAGAACCCAGAACCGGAATAGGAGTAATTTAAAAAGTAAGCATAATTATTCACACTGCTAGTGTTTCGAGTTATATGAAGGATGAAAATAGTACCATGATATAATAAGTGTAGTTAAAAAAAGGTCTACTGAAAACCTCATTTGGTTATGCTGCTGCAAAAAATAGTAAGAATTTCTCATTTTGCTAACAGTAAAATATATTTCAATTTAAAGTTGAAATTAATTTTGGTAACTACTTATACAATCTTATAGTTTGAAAAGAAATTATTACGATTCGTTTTCAATTTTAGAATGAAATATATTATTATTTCTCAGATATCCCTGCGAATCAACAATACAAGGGATTCCAATTACACACCGGTTGTTAGATTAGTATGAAATTATCTCCATTCTCTACCGAATGATAATCTGGAAGCCATTATTCGAATCTCGCAACTTCTGTGCCAGAGTCTGCAGCCAGGAACAGCTGGCAATATGCCAGATTCGAAAGATACTTGTCCTTCTAGGTACTAAAAAAAAGAAAAAAAAAAAGAAAAGAAAAGGAAAAAGGGGAGAGTAAAAGGGAAAGAAATACAGACCCTCACTCAATTCTACTTTCAGAGGAATGCGCACAAAACAGTGTTTTTATCGCTAACTAGTGTCGGAGAACTGCAGCTTTCGAAAACTGCAGTTTGGTGAAATTCTTCCAGACGCCAGCGTTATGAGTCAAGGTTCTGTATTCGACCAATGCAATGAAAGGCACTTTTTGACAGATATCAGATAGTTTTATTTTAGAAGCTTTATTTTTAGAAACCTAACAGAATACTGAGAAATTTAACTTGACACATGGCGCTATAGGATTTGCGCTACCGATTCATTTAACCAGATGAAATTCTGGTAATTGGATAATGATGTTATTATCAATGAAACGAAACCTTTCGGTATTTTTGAAATTGTGCATTCATAAAAAATAGGAGCAATTTACTTCGCTGGAAAGTATGCTAGAGAAGAAATAAATTATACGCTTAATCTCAGTGGAAAATTTCATAAAAATGTACCTCAGTAGTATGGAAATTAAAAACACGTTGCTTGATTGATTTTAACCGAAGCAAAACACCGGACAGCTACCTGTTAAAATAATAGTATTTCCGTGGAGCAATTTCTGGAGAAATCTGGCTCATATTCAAGTTACACATGGCGGAAGTCACAAAGATACACTTGAAACCAACCTGTTCACCAAGTCTGAACACGAATCGAACTACAAGGTTCTTATATATTCGGCCACTCGTGAGCAAGGTGTAAAAGAAAGCAGCATCGAATATATTTAAAAAAATACATACAACTTGAACATATCAGAGGCAAATGGAAAACACAATAGATAAATTTCTGTACATGAAAATAGGCAGATAGCCCTCGAGGCTTTGCCGTAATTAAATAACCTAACCTTTACATGAAGAAATATTTAATAGGAAATAGGAACACCTTTAGGAATAAAAGGGACTGAAAAGATGAACCATGCTCATAATGAGACCATGCGTAACATCTTAGTGATACAGATCCCAGTTTTTCAGCAGTACCCTTTACAGGCTTCTATACAACAATTTGTCTGACAAGATTTTTTTTCAATAGCGGGCACTAGCCATTATAGGCGTAGGCCATTGCTAAGGCTCGGAAGCGGTGGTCACTTTAATACGGAGGCACTTAACAGGCGAGCATCGTTGCCTCCTGTTCGAAAAAATTCAAACATGAACGTAATTCTCCGACGTGATCAAAAAAGAATATGTATACAAAATACATTTGCCATAAAACTGATGGGGAATTCAGAAGAATCAATTGAAAGCCAGCAATGCATATAAAATAAATGTAAGAATGAGATATAATTAAAACTATTATACAATAATAAAGTCTTAAGTACATGTATGTACAAAAAACATAATTTTAATACCCCTAATTTATAGTTTAAATCCCGTGGCTTCAGTTCTTAATCGAAAAGTAATTTCGTTGGAACCCAAGCTTTAGTGACACTTAGGTTTACCATAAAAGAGTTGGGAAAGAGTGTTGAAACTGTATATGAATATAGGAATAGCAAGAAATTAATTCAAAGGAAGCCCATTGATTGGCTGTAGACTAAGAAAAACCAAGCAATTAAGTGTAAGGGTATCAGGCGAGCGCTTTTACCTTCCTTTTGGATATTATGTCAATAAAATGCTTTGGCTTTAAACAAATAAATCAAAATATTAAAAAAAATGTAATATTCTGTGGCTTAAAATCAAGGAAATACAAAACAGAAAGAATAATAGACAAGTCTTCACCCAGAATCAGCGATATTTGGGACTTAACTAAATGGCCTTTTGTTAATAAAAGGAAAGTATCCAGGAGCTATTTTTATTATTTCTTATTTTATTAAAGTAATTTACAATTAAATGCAGAATACACAAATCTTAAAAGCTAACAAAACTTCCGGTCTTACCCTCCGTGGACGATTTAAGATAAACTCATCATGATTTACTTAATTAAAACTTAAATCTGAAAGTTAATGCCTACTTTATTAAGTGAATAAGTAATAAAATGGGAAGGAATTTTTTTTCTCTATAAGAACTTGTGCGAGTAAAATTAGTTAATATTTTAAGCAGTCTCTTTCTGTATAGATATTTTTGATTCTATTAATTTGGTTGATTATTGTGTTGCCAATAACTGTTGTTGATAAGTTGGTTTTCCAATTAATTAGTTTAATAGTTGTAAATTTAAATTCTCTTCTTTTATCAAACAGTTTAATTTTATTGTACTGAATAATCTAAAGACCAAGAAAATCAATTCTTGCTGACTTGTATTAGTTTTTCTTTAAGTGTAGAAGAAGGCATATATGAAATTTCCCAATGGATCCATAACTAATGAAAGTAATATCTTCTATGTATCTGTGTAGGTACTGGTAAATAGTTGCAAGCTACATCATTATGGCAGTCCTTAAAGTACTTAAGTGGGAGATTAAACTTAAATTAAATCTTTAGAAACATGATGTCTAACTAACAGAGTATTAGCAAGATAATAATTGCAAGAAAACTGCAGTAGATAATATTTCACATTAACTAACCAAACTAATACATAAAACTTCGTGTATATTCTATAAGGTTTTGTATTACACTTGGGCAAACAACAAGCAGAAACTTATAAGAGAAAGCATCCCGTGTATGTTAATGTTTTATGCATAATCTTCTGAAACAATGGATCACGCGACGTATTGCAAATAAAGGTAATTCTTCTCAAAAATAGAAAGAATATTGCAAAATGAAAGGAAAAAAATACAGTCTTTAGTTGTATGTTAGATGTATCGATCCTGCTTTTTTTTCGTGCTGAAAGTGTCTTTTAACTAACGTATGGATTTATTTTTTGTTCATTTATTTCATCTACGTCGAAAATATATTAAAAACTGCCATACACGAAGCAGAAAAAATAACAAAGTAAGAAAATGAGAAGAAAGAAATGAAATCCCTTTCGTACACAAGGAAAGATTTTAAAACAAGAAATTGCAAAGATAATAATTGCAAGAAAACTGCAGTAGATAATATTTCACATTAACTAACCAAACTAATACATAAAACTTCGTGTATATTCTATAAGGTTTTGTATTACACTTGGGCAAACAACAAGCAGAAACTTATAAGAGAAAGCATCCCGTGTATGTTAATGTTTTATGCATAATCTTCTGAAACAATGGATCACGCGACGTATTGCAAATAAAGGTAATTCTTCTCAAAAATAGAAAGAATATTGCAAAATGAAAGGAAAAAAATACAGTCTTTAGTTGTATGTTAGATGTATCGATCCTGCTTTTTTTTCGTGCTGAAAGTGTCTTTTAACTAACGTATGGATTTATTTTTTGTTCATTTATTTCATCTACGTCGAAAATATATTAAAAACTGCCATACACGAAGCAGAAAAAATAACAAAGTAAGAAAATGAGAAGAAAGAAATGAAATCCCTTTCGTACACAAGGAAAGATTTTAAAACAAGAAATTGCAAAGTTTCAAGAAGAAATGAATTTTTACTTGGTGCCCGTGCATCAAGAAAAGAAGAGAAAAAAAAGATTGTTCCTGAGTTGTAATTTACCCAGCAAAGCAGATTTGACTGACTTCGGAAAATTTCGCATGCTTTGGAGAGTTTCAGTTAAGACTAGCAAAAGAATTTTGTAACTCTTTAATTCGTTTTCGCACACTTTTTCGAATTTGCTATTAAATTTTTGCTTGTGATTTTCATCCAATTCTTGCCTTTTTTGTTCTCATATTATTAGCTACCTACGTATAAAGTCAGAAAATAATGATAATAATAATAATAAAAATCTGTAACAGATATTCTCACGAGGCTGACGGAAGAAAATAAGTGCTTATAGATGAGCCTATAGTGGATGTAGCAAGGGATTTGAAAAAGGAAAAAAAAAATTCGGTGATTTTTGATTCTAATCAATATTGCACTTGAGACAGAAAAAGATAAAGAGAAAATAAGATAAAGATAAAGACAGAAATTATGAATATCATTCTTTCAGAACTCTGATGATGTTGTCGTTTTACTATGTTTCGAAAGGAAAAGGGATTATGGAGAGTGTGATCTATTGGTTAAAAAACAAAATTACGAACACAAAGAAAGGGACAATGCTGAATGCTACTATAATTATATATATTTTCCCCTCTAATGATTAAAAAAATTAAGTTATTTAAAATATTTTAACGATCGATGTTGGTACAAGATTGTACATGAAGAAATTGGTATTATTTCAAGGTATTACTAAATGGCATTATTATTAAATGGTATTACCTTATGGAAATTGGTTTTACTAAAAGGTATTATTAAGTTCACCAATCAATGTTTCGTCTGCAAAAAATTTTTATTAACAGCAAAAGAATTTTATAACAGCAGTATGTTTTTATATCTTATTATTTTTGTAAGGTATTCAAATTCAATTACAGACAAGTTTCATTTATCTGCGAAATAAAATTCTCAGTCATCTATTTCGTGTGCAGAGTAATTTGAACAGGCACGTGCTGGAGATCATTTTAGAATTCAACTACTAATTTCTAGATTAACAGAATGCAGCTGTGTGGAGAAGACTTGCAAGCTGCTACATCTTTAGAGTGTTAAAGACGATTTTTTACATATTTTTTATTGGAGCTTCTTTTAGCAATCACCATAAATTTAACGACAACAGTATGCATGTCATTGGAACCTTTAACTATATTTCTAAAATTAATTTATGAATTATTAAATTATTTCATTTTCTGATATAGTTGATACACGTAATTGTTTGAAATTTCAACAACATATGTGTAAAAATCACGTGGATTTTATTTTGAATTTCTAAATTGGAGACTAAATTTTGTTGTTTCACTAAGCAAAGTTTGACAATGGTTTGACCTTGTCTTTAGGAAGTGTAGAACTCATTATCAAACCTATAATTCCGCCTCTTATACACTTTTTAATTTGCCTGTGTTTGAAATTTCTAAATATTATTTGAGTTTACACATGAAAATATATATATGAGATGTTCAAATAGGTTGACCAGTTTTACATTAACTGGGATTAAAATTTTCTTGAAATAAAATATTGAGTTTTCTGAAAACAGCTTAAAAGCTGTAAGTTGGAAGTGGTTTTCAGGAATAAAAAGAACTGGAATACCTATTACATTATATTTAGGTGTAAGATCCTGAAAAATAAAAAGTAAAAAAAATCTGTCTTTTTAATACGATATCTAGAAGCAAAAACTCAAAATGAAACATTCATTATACTTCAATCACTAAAAGCAAAATATTGTTCCATAAATCTAGGTGAAAAATTCACTGGTATGTGAATAATAAAAAGTTTTATTAGAACTAGGCACTAACTTCAAATTAATGACTTTTAACAAAGATTCAAGGGTGCTTTGTTATCCAACACAAAATTTCATCAAAAGGAGCAGCATTTGTTTTGTAACTGCCTATAAATGTTTTCTCAATAGTCTTTAAAATTTAAGTTAGTAATAAACATGGGCACATGATTTAAGTAAGTGGTACTTATACATATTAACGCAACCCCTTTGGCGCAAGTTGGCGATTGTTTACAGGTGAAAAGTGAACGTTACTTAATCAAGTGCAAGTTGGTTGTTTTAGCGACTTTTTTCAAAACAATTCCCGAAGTATCGATAGTTATTATAAGTCAGCAAGCATTATCAACATATGAAAGGTCAACATACTTTCGCACTTTAAAATTTTAATTTTAATTTTTAAATAAGGATTAACTGAATATTAAAAAAATATATAACACATTCGTCTGCAGACCCTTTTGCATTTTTTTGAGCTCTTCTTCTCCTCGAGTATACAACAATTTGTTTTTGCCTAAAAAAGATGTCAGAGAAATACAGAGACTTGACATCGCTCCAACCTGGACAGCACCGGCTACCTGCCTTTCCTTTCCTTTCCACCGACAGCGAGGCAGCCGGTCCACTGGGTAGTTAGCATATCGGCCAGGTAGCCCCGCTGACGGAAATAACTTGAACAAAAGACACACTTATAAATACATATTGTGCTCAAGACGACTGCTGGGGGCAGTGCAAACAAATGCTGGACGAAGACGATAGTGCATGACCGGCTACCTGCCAAATGCAACTCCTCGTTGTTTCTTTCAGAGATTTTGCGTCAAACTTCTGTGTTCCTGAAGAAATTTTACCACAGTTTCATCAATCGCTGGCAAATTTCACAAGTGCATAATTTAAAATTAATTTTAAGGCATAAAATATAGAGACTTGTTTATAAATGCCTTTGGAATACAACAAAAAGAACGCATGCGGAAAATGGTGACTTTGCCTGATTGAAGGATTGTTAGGAACAAAGTTGAAAGAAGAATCATTATGCGCATGGTTGCCAGAGTTTGGCATATTCTGAAAATTTGGCGACTTTTACTAAGGTAGTTGCGATAATACGTAAGTATTACGTAAATTAATTTATTTTCGAATATCTCTCTGAATTCTACACACAAACATATAAAGGTTTTGTTTGTAACTAACTACGTTTTGTTGTTTTAGGGAATTTTGTACCTGAAAATATGTATATGAAAACAATATATAAGGAAATTAAACCTGCACCGCTTTTTTCGGAAACTCTGAAAATTACTTAATTTCTTTCACTACCCTTATGTTTAAATTAGTGAACTATTTAAAGTTTCAAATTTTTTATAATGCATGTATTCTTAAACAACCTTAACGAATGTAAAATAATATTTTGCTTTAAAAATGTTCACTGTGATTTTTGTCTTCCAGAGCAGCTGAAAATTTAGCTCTCGAATCATATCAGTTAGCATTGCCAGAATTTTTATTTTAAACCTTAAGTTTCCCAAATTTTATCAGTTTTAACTAAGACCGATGTCACGAGTCAATATGAATTGCCCAGCTATCAGTGTTCGAAACTGCTGTAGATTAAACCTTTAAAAGTAATTCTGTAGAATAAAAACGAGCTGATGGCACACAAAGTTATTTAATAAAATTAGAATTGGTAGTTGGATTATTTGCACCTAGGTCTCTATTCCGTATTTCAGTTTTAAAATCAAATCTCTCTTTCGGTATCATATGGAACACACGTCTTCATCTAACATGTCTGTAAATAACTAAGTTTAAACTATAAGTTATAAATAACTAAGTTTTGAGGGAAATTTTCTAAGGAACTCAATTTCATAAAAGGAAATATTGATTTACGATAATAATTCTCGTGCAGAGAGAAACGTTTCAAAGATATTCAGTCTCATAGCCGACGAAATATTATTAAGGTACTTCAGCTAAGCATCCAGTTGCTTGCCCCAGTTTAATTACTTAATGTTTTCATTCTAGCAAGAAAGAATCTGATCCCTCAGTTTTCCTAAAATATTTTATATATGAATGTATTCATGTAGAAATAATACATAATAGTGAAATAATTAGAAATTAGCGAAATGAATTGAGTTATAAGTTTTAGAACTGAAAGACTACTGGAGGCTAAGCAGTAAGACAGTTGATCACATGTAATTCAAAATGATTTCAAATCATGGCCAATGAATTGGCTTCAGGGGAGGTTTCGTGGTTTTCCCGTGGGTAACGTGAATACGAGCCATTCACTTTAAAATGTCATCCTTTTTTAAGCCATTTTTTTTTCTGTCGTCGCCAGACGTTTGGAACTCTTTTTTCCAATAACAAAAATGCCCCAAATTTTTCACCTGGTTAAATTTATTTTGGCCATGATGAAAAATTAACCATGTATTATGTGCAAACATATAATATATGATTCGTTTTTTTTTTCATGTTATACTTATGTCAGAATTTTATCCCCCTTTCCCTTTCATATATTATCTCCTCTAATATATAATTTAAGCTGTGGATTATCCCCCCTAGATTCATTATTTATTTAACAAACATCTGTGAATTAACTCTCAGAATTGTTATCGAATTAATTTTGAGAATTGTTCAGACTAAGATTTCTTCTATTATTTCGTTACTCCTAATATTTCTTGGGCTTCCATTTTCTCTAAAATCTCAGAAATATGATTTTTTTTAAGCTAAATGTATTCCTGCGTTAAGCCGTTAAGCCTGTTAATTACAATGGTTGTAGAAATTTTAAACAATATCCGACCACACTGTATGTATTTGTAGCTCCAAATAAAGACATAAAGCAGAAATCTAACTCAATGTCTTCTTCATTTTTTAAACATTCTGCAATCACCTTGACTGCAAATGACAATAAAATTATTTGAAACTTGCCAAAAAAAAAAAAAAATACATAATAGATGTCAGTTTGGATTTAGTAAGAAGTAAATGAAAATAAACAAAACAATAACGCGTACAGAATTTGATTGGAGTTAACTTTAAAAGCCTGCAATGTTTTGCAAGAAGAAACTTGGTGCGAATTTTCTTGACCCAAGGCTATTGAATGAAAAGAATTCTTAAAATAGAGCAACTCTTAATGGAAAGTTTGACTTTCGGTGACTAAGAACATTTTATTTATATATTTTGCTTCATCTACGGGAATTAAGCTTTTAACTTTTATTCAATAGCTCTCTTTTTAAATGTGTAGAATCTATTGCATTCTTTTCCCTTAAATCTGCATAAAATTCTCGTAAGTGTAGATTAAAATTTTATTGAAAAACTGCGAAAGCATTTTCAATAAAATTGTAATCTACACGCAAGTGTAGATTACAATTTTAATACGTGTAGATTATAATTTTATTGAAAAACTGCGAAAGCATTTTCAATATAATTGTAATCTACACTTGCGTGTACAATTGCGTGTACTTGCGTGTGTAGATTACAATTTTACGTGTAGATTACAATTTTAACTGCGAAAGCATTCTCGACACAACATTGCAATTATTGGAAATAAAGCAATACACAAAATAGGGTAAAATGCAATCTCTTAATTATAAGGGTGTAATATTATTATTGACTGAAAAATCAATATGAATATAAAATTTAAAAAAATATATATCTAGCTCTATTTGACGATGCAGCATTGTTTTGGAATTATCAGGAATATTTAAATTTTTTTCTGAAAAATCACTCCTGGGCATCAAATTCGTCGGGAAGTTTACCATTGTCTATCATAAATCCCCTATTTAACCCTTTTGTTTTCGAGGTAGGGGATTTTTCTATAGAATATTAGCAGCTAATTCTTTAAATATTATGTATTTCTCGATGAGCAGATTCATATATAATTCTCGAAAAAAATTCATTCCAAACTCAAGATTGGAAGTCTTTCCTTGTTGTCATAGCAGTTACGTATTTCCATTATCAAAATAAGCTTTAAATGCATATTTTTAATAAGCTTTAAATGCATATTTTTATATTCTCAATTTTATAGAAGAGTATATACCTTTGTTTTTAATGTTTCTTTGTTTGTAACCTTTCTGTTGTATTTTGTAATTTATATGCATTACCGAAAAACTCTTACCAACTGATTTTTTGTACATTTGGTGGGCCTGTAATGTAAATCCAGTAGTTATAAAAGCTCAGGGAGTTCATATTTAAAGACTTGAACGCACTCTTAAGATTTTCCGAAAGGCCTCCACGTTAGAAATTACTAAAAACTGCTGCAATTAAGTAATGAAGATTGTTGCAGTTACGAATGATGCAAGATGAGTTTATTTCCAGACAAAAAGTATCCATTAAAATATATTGCTGCTTTTTAAAATAAACTGAATGGTTTAGATTCGAATGGTTAGAGCATAATACTAAATGGGATAGAACTTGTAGAGTCTCTTTTTAAAATTTTTCGATAACAGGAAACAGAAGAATTCCGCGATGTCCTCGCCGGGATTCGAACTCAGATCCTCTCGATTGTTTTGGTTTGCTTTAGTTTATTTAATTATGGCAAAGCACACTAGGCTATCTGCCTAAGGGGAGGAATGCCTTCGTGGAGGACTTCTAAGGAAAACTGGCTCTTATACACGTTACACATGGGAAAAAACACGAAAACGCCCATGAAGCCACTTGATTAAGCGTCAAACTAGCTTCTAGTTAAAACACGACGGCAGGCGGAACAAAAGAAGAAAACGCCTTATAACCTTAGATAGTAAAAATGCATAGAGGATTTATCAAACATGAGAATTAATCAACATTTGCTATTTATCTTAAGAAATTATTATGTGCACTGGTATTATAGTTTTCAGTTTTTATTTCATTTATTCCTTCCTTTCCTTCCGAATTTGTCAATTAGCGATGAAATTAGTGCTTCACGAATACCTTTATGCAAAAACCTGAGCAAGTAGTTAGAGACTTATATAGACTATGACAAGCTGAGTATTTATTGACTCATGGATTAGGACAGAGGCCTTAGATTTATTTCGTTTCTGCTTGCACCTCACTAGTTGAATAATTCATCTAACTCATAATTTAACTTAAATTTATCAAAGAGCAAGCTCATATTTAATATGTATATATTTTAAGGACATTTACAAGTAGGAAGACATTTAATGGTCGGGCAAATACGGTCATTAAAATGTTGCTCATTTGTGATCATATCAGTGTTATTTCTGGAAGAAGAATCTGCATGAAATTAAACAAGTAATTGAGCTACATGGTTTTTTAATTCAAAAGTTCGAGCTTTATTAAGCAATATTTGCCATGAAAGTTTCAGGGAATGTTTTCCCATAACTCACTAAGCCTGTAATATTTTATCTTCTAGATTTAATACAGCTTTAGCGCTGCTGAGGGAGAGTTATATGTTGACCACATCAGATTTTCTCCAAGTAAAAGAGTTTTCCTCACTTAAAGTTCAAAATTCTCCTTTGACCACATATAATATACTTCCTTTATCCTTCTTCATTTCCTTTACTGCTCGTGTTAGAAATAAAAAGAAAGGAAGGAAAATATGTTTCTTTCAGATATAAAAGACAATGCGGCGCAAAGGGTTCACAAAGAATACGAAAAAGCAAAAAAAAATGTAACCCCCCTTTTTTTTTAGGAAAAACCTTTCAAAGCATATAGTAGGAGAAGCTGAGGCAAAGTTGCTCCGGTATAGCGTTATAAAGGAGTTGATTCATTGCAGTTATGAGATGCCTCGAAATAAAGGAGCGGCACTAAAGCTTCCCTAGAATGTGGGACGGAACAGTTTGGGGCATTATCGACGAGTAACAAAGAGAAATAAGATTCAAAGCGTCCCGACAATGACAAACTTTGATCGAGTATGATGGAAATCCGTGTGTAACAATGTAGTGCGAAATCGAATGGCCTGCTGGCATTGAGTAACACCATGGAAATTTCTGTTCACCTTGTCATATGGAAGAAATGCTTTGTGGTAATTATTTCCTCCAACCTGTGTTTTACCATCTTTTACAAAGCTTGGATCACGAAGATGCCCAACGTCTTTTTTATAAGATTATCTACACTTCTCTTTATTCGCGTGGAAGATTCTCGTTTTAGTTCAAAGTCAGGAAATAATATAAGAATAGTCTAATGCGCGCATTAGGTGACCTCATACTTTAATGAGTTTCCAAAAAATTACTGATTTCCAGAGTCAAAATATAAAGGGTTATATTAATCTAATTTCTCAAGTTCTTTACGACGCGAATGAAAAATATCTAAAGCTTTTAGTAAATACTTTCTTGTAGTTCTAAACCTGAAATAGGAATTACATACGGGGACATTCTTTCCAATATTTCTTGTGAATTTTATTTATTCACTTGTTTATTTTTTTCCTATGTTATCAGTATGTTAAATAGATGTTTGAAATAAGCCTGAAATAGGAATTATATACGGGGACATTCTTTCCAATATTTTATTAGTTCATGTTCTAATATTTCTTGTGAATTTTATTTATTCACCTGTTTATTTTTTACCTATAATATCAGTATGTTAAATAGATGTTTGAAATAAACCTGAAATAGAATTACATACGGGAACATTCTTTCCAATATTTTATTAGTTCATGTTGTAATATTTCTTGTGAATTTTATTTATTCACCTGTTTAGTTTTTTCCTGTATTATCAATATGTTAAATATATGTTTGAAATAAACCTGAAATAGAATTACGAGTACATACGGGGACATTCTTTTCAATATTTTATTAGTTCATGTTCTAATATTTCTTGTGAATTTTATTTATTCACCTGTTTATTTTTCCCCTATATTATCAGTATGTTAAATAGATGTTTGAAAGCAGTGAAATGGCAAGGTATGCTATAATTAATGCTCACAAGTTTTATCTCTGAAATACGTTGAAATGTGTAACGTTTTACTCACTTAGCTGTAAGATATATTAATTTGAATTGTATTACGTAATTAATACATTCTAATTTAACTAACCTTTATAAACAAAGAGCTAAGTACTCAATAGACAGTAACTTAATAAATTTTAAAAAATTTCTTTGATTTCTCAAATCGTCGATAGATGCATGCTGTAAAAATAAATTGCGTATTAAGCTGGTTTGCAATTTCTTCTAATTTAAAGCAGGCCTGTTTCCTTTTCAGCTTATTACCATTGTTATCAAAACTGAAATGAAAATTCTTTCAAACTTTTTCTCTTGACATTAACTGAAAGAATAAACTCTTTTCAGGGAATAGAAAAATTCTATTGAACACTAACAAACAGTAGTTGAGACACTAATTAAATCTATTATTCTGTACAATAATATTTACTAATATAATTTTGAAGCTTTTTCACCGTTTACTGATATATTACAAATTAATGTTGCTTTACGAATCTTTTTTTTTAGTTTATAAAATCTATTCAAAATCTGCATATACTAAATTCATTTTTACAGTATGTGAAATCATGCAACGTTAGAACAAATTCTACTTCTATTATTTTCGCTAGTTCAAATAAGAACTCTAAACAAACCTTGTGCCATTCTTTCACCATATTTTCTTCCCTGTTCAGTAATGGAACTCACTATGTTAATGTATTAAGAAATATATTTGAGATTTATGATTGAAACAATAAATATGTTTATCTTCATATTTTTATTTTTGCTTTTAATTTGATTTAATTGAAATATGATGAGATTTCGTATACTAAGCAAATAACGCTCCTCTCCTCAAATCAGCTTTCTTTTAGTTTGGCTGGCTTTTTAAGAATTAATTAGGTTGTTTTCAGTGATGCATACTATACGTGAATCTTCACAGTAACACTTCAGTTATATAGGAATTTTTTATTTCTCCTAATTAAAGCAAATACACTAAGTTAAGAAAATTAACTTACAATTTTTCGGCATACTATTTGTGTAATGAACATGTTATTTGAGAGAAGAATAGGAGTACGCGAACATGTGCAATCATTTTTTCAGAAATACATAATAAAAGGAATTAATCTAATTTCATGAGAAATTTGATATGAAGTACACTGGCAAAAGACTTTTGATATAGCTTAACCTTCCTTTTTTATTACTAACAATGTAGAATATTTTTTTAAAAATTTTCTATTGAAAATGCGACTAAATAATTATTTCTTAAACTTAAAATCATTCTGAGGGATGCTAATGCAAAAGCCTACTTTAAGAATAATCGTAAATATACGAAATAAAAAAACTGCTTTGTTCATAATTATGGGATATTCTGTGCAACAGTATTTTAATTAGGACTTTGTATTAAGAAAAAACATCAGCAGGAGATAAATCCTCGTCCATGGAAAGGATTACTTGCCGAATAAGTTTCAAAGCAAGCTTATCGTTCAATTGAATAGGCTTAACAAGACCAAACACTCAAATATGATTAATTTAGTGCTAGAGCGATGCTGAGTGTAGGTTAGCTCGACTTTGCTTTCAGATAATTATGCCTTGTAACAGGAGGAAGAGATGTCATTAAGTATATTTACATTGTAATAAATATGAAAAGGAACACGCCAGAGTGAAACAAACCCTTACCTTTGCGTAAGTTTCTAATTAAAACTTCATCGATTTCAAGGAGATCATACACAGGTTCCTTTTCTTCAGGTACAAAAACATTCTAGCAATTTTGGCAGAAATTTTGCCTAAGTTTTTTATTTTTACAGCTACATATGCCGACTATGAATTTAATTATTTGCAGGTGAACGAATCACATCAACAGATCAGTAACATATGATATAGGTGGTTCAGGAACTGGAGCGATCTTTGTGATTACTCTTCTGGTGATTCCTTTGGAAATAAATTTACAGATTGCTTTATTCACAGATCCTTAATACTGAGATCTTTTGTACTTTTACCCGTATTCTTTATTTGACCTTAGTCTTTACTTACTCCTAAACAAACGAAAATAAACTTCATAATACTAATTCAGAAGTCAAACAACAAAAATCAGCATTATATTTTCAAAATTTTCACAGGACTAGTTTCGATGGTTTTACCGAACCACCATCCTCAGCTGCAAAACCTCAAATGAACAAGATAGGAAATAATGATTAGATAAGTACTAAACATGACTAAAACATAATTTCTTTAAAGGCCGAAGGCAAAGATGGATTGGAATTAGGATCGTTAACTAGAACAGAAAGAATTTTTTGAATGTGAAATGCCTCTAGAGAATCCAGTTTTCCAATGGAAGATGTTTTTTGAATAATTTTGGCAGAAGAAAAATTTAAAGTGGGATTTTCGTGATTTAATTTACATTGACCAAACTAAGAGAGCCTTAAAATTTCGCGTCAAGAACATGAGGCATATGTTAGAAAAAAGGAAACACAAAAGTCTTCTGTTGCTCAACATTGTTGGTCCGAAAATCACACTTTCAATTTTTCTGCTGCCAAAATTATTCAAAAAACATCTTCTATTGGAGAACTGGATTTTCTAGAGGCATTTCACATTCAAAAAAATCTTTCTGCTCTAGTTAACGATCCTGATTACAATCCATCTTTGCCTTCGGCCTTTAAAGAAATTATGTTTTAGTTATGTTTAGTACTTATCTAATCATTATTTCCTATCTTGTTCATTTGCGGTTTTACAGCTGAGGATGGTGGTTCGGTACAACCATCGAAACTAGTCCTGTGAAAATTTTGAAAATATAACGCTGATTTTTGTTGTTTGACTTCTGAATTAGTATTTGTTCAGCGTGTTATTGTGTCTTAATTAAACTTCATAATATTAAAATTAAATGAAAATTTAATGACACCACTCATTTCCTAAGAACTATGGATTAAATTAGGGAACAGGATTAAGTGCCTGCGAAAAACGAGCATTACAAACTAACCATCAGGTATAGTCCCACTATCCTATCAAAGATGTCTCTAAATGTATAGTGTCCTTGCGGCATGGGGAAACTCTAAATATGCGACGAGCCGAAAGTCCTATCGAGAGATTGGTGGAAAGAAGAGTGGTGGGAGACCTCGGTTTCCCCGGGGTGCTCTCCACCAAAATTGGGGGCGAAACTGGGGAAAGTCCCACTCTCACCTGTGCTCCTGGCCACGAGGAATTTCGTGGGCTTGGGCTGACTATAGGTCAGACAAGTGAGCATTAGTCAACAACAACAAATGCTATCAAAACTACGAAAGAAAAAAAGTCATTAAAAACTAGTCAGTAATGAAGTATTTCCAACATTGCATACTTTGAAAGGATTTAATAGTTTATTTAATGTCCAAGAAAGATTTCAACTATATTTTGCGTTTTATGATGATTTAAAGTGTCTCTCATCACTGTTATAATTGTTATTAATGAACTGTTACTATACTAACAAAAGTCTTTTCACCATAAAGCAGACATGTCGAAATTTGGATTAATAAGATTTAGCATCAAGCATATTATTTTATGCTCAGTTTTAAAGTAGTTTTGCAATTTTTGCTGTCTAAAATTGCATCTGAAATAGTAACAAGTGATTGTTTCAAATACGAGATATTTCATAACATAACATAAACTAAATGAAGAACTTAAATTGGTTCGCATGTTTCACAGCTTGCATACAATTCAATCCTGAAATGCTAACTAGTGATTATATATAACGATAAGTTATTCTAGTGGGTGAGGTCGATATCAGGGTCATTATAGCTCAATTTAACTTCAGCGCATCGAGAGCATTTGGAGCTAATAATCGATCTCCTACCAGGGCTACTACTCATGACTTCTTATCTTCCGTAACATCCTATAATTTGACTTTTCTGGTCTTTACTTTTGCTTCATGCATTTTTATAAGAGAAATTGTTAAAATGTTTCATAATTTGCAGTGAGTATGCACTATATAACATGATTCGTCCATTTGGAATATTTTAGCTTCGTCAATCAATCAATGAATGAAAGCATTGGACACTGGATTTTTAATCTTGGGTTTGATTCCATAGAACAGATCTGGATACGTAAGATTTATCGCGATTTCGTTAGTCGGCTTGTAGTCTCATTATATACAGAAAAGTTTCTTTCTAACGAAAGCATCTACGAACAGAATTTCATTTGTGTAAGATAAAAAATATATCACTTTATTTTTCGGAAAGTCTTTTACAGAAAACATTGGTGAATGAAGTGATGATCAGTTAACCACCCGAAGCCAATTAGATAAACCCGAATTAGATAAACTACCCGAAGCCAATTAGATAAACCACCCGAAGCCAATTAGATAAACCCGAATTAGATAAACCATCCGAAGCCTTGCTTAATCAACTGATCATCTAACCTAACTTATATCGCAACAGGCAAAAGTCTAATGGAATATATGACTATAGATTAAATACAGCAGAACTCCAATTATCCTAACTCCGACTATCCGAATCGCTGATTATCCGAATTGCTTTCAGAATTTAAGAAACAAATTAAGACCGAGTAATACGACGAAATTTTCATCACTGAAGTGAAAAAGCACCAAAACTCTCTTGGAAAAGAACGCAGCAAAGTGCTTTTGATTGTTGATAATGCACGACCTCACCGGAGAACTGCTAGAAATAAGGAATGGCCAGGTTTACAAAAATCTTTTTACGGCCAAACGTCACAAACGTGTTGCAACCAATGCAAAAGGACCAGTCTGTTATCGAAACCATGAAACGCAATTATAGAAGCCAGATTTTAAGGAAAAAGATTTTAAGGAAACTTTTGGTTTCCTTAAAAGCTGGCTTCTACAATTGCGAAGCGAAGACGAAGAAAAAGTGTGGCTAGCCACCCCCCTTCTCAAAAAAGAAATTGAAATATTGCGCTTACATGGTGTTAGGCAGTCAGATTAAGACATGCATGGAACAAGTTGGAAAGCATAGCAACTGAAGAAGTGAAGGAAAATGAGAAAAAAGAAGAAAAAAAAAAAAGCTCAAGAAAAGGAAAGAAAGAGACAGGAGATGATGAGGATGACGTGTCACTTCAGAAATTTAAGAAAAATTCTTTTGAAAATTCCTGGATGTTCAGAATTTGTTGCTGAGGATACAGCAGAATGGATAGTGTTATTCGTCAGACCCTGGGTTTCAAATTCTAAATGATGATGAAATAGTTTTTTTCGCCCATTTTCAATATACAGTACATACAGTAATTAATTAAAGTGAACAAAGACACTTTCTTGGGGAAAAAATCCAATTATCTGAATGGGGTTCGGTTCCAACTGATTCGGATAATTGGATTTCTACTGTATTTCTATGTATCTATTCATCCATAGGTTAAGTTACACGCTTTATTTGTTGTGAATTGCTGCTCCGAGGGCACTTACTGTAAAAGCTGTATTCCACTCTTAATGTTATTATTGAAATATTTTGATCTGCACAACAGACAGAACTTTAGTATGAGAGATCAGTTCACCCACCCCTCAACTGTCAAGGGTATTTCTTCGAATTTACTGGTAATAAAGTATACAATTATGCTTCCTAGTCGGTACAGTTAGTGAACCTGACTACCGTAGAGGTTGGGCCCGGGTTCGAGGCATGGTTGTAACTATCCGTCCCTCCACAGGAGGCAACGGTGGCCACCTATTAGGTGCTTCAGGCTTCCGTAATGAAATGGCCGCCACTTCTGGCCCTTGTAGTGGCGCAAGGCTAATGATTATTAAATAAATCGCCCAACCAATTAAAAGAGTATACAATAATTGAAAAAGCATGTTACTCCACATTGTATTTTAGATCTGCAAAAATAAGTTGCGTCATGAAAAATTACCGAAGAGGTGCGTTTTTATTAGTAAAACCATTTAGAATATTTTTGTCTGTGTAGTAAAGAGTCACTCGAAATTTGCGAAGGTTTGCTAATAAACTCATGTGAAACTTATATTAAAAATGTTGCGTAATTTTAAGTAGGCTCCTGCGCTTAATCGGAAGGATAGAGAAATATTACATAATTGCGACACAGGGGAGCATAATAAGGTAAACTATCACTTAACAGTAACTTTCAATTTGGAATTGGAAATTCTTACTTCCCAATATGTTGTTCGAATAAATATATCTTTCACAAAATAACAAAACAAGGTGATGATGTATCTTCAAATCACGTAATTTTCAACCTGTACTCTGATTTATTTTAAACAGCGAATTGTACTTATATTTACGATAGATATTTCAAGGATCACATCAAAGGTTTCTAAATATATCTGTTATGTATATTATTCCTGGGCAGAGTCTTATTTAAACTAATGCACACATACACGAAAAAAGGTTAAAGTATTTTGTAAAATTAGCATCAAAATAGTAGTTGATATTTCATGTTTTGTTTAAAAGGCATATTCATGCCAATACTGAAATTCATCTGCATTTTATATCTGATGTAATGTATGTAGATACTGATTAAACATATCTGAGGTATTTCGTAATTAATGCGATCAAAAATATCTTTGATGTAAACCTGAGGTCGATAAAAGTCAGCGTTGACAAGAGAGACAGCGCAAGCTGTTAATAATGTACATTTCTGCTGTAGCAAATTTTGCTCTTTTTAAATATTTCAGAAGTGGAAGGCTTTCGTGTTAATACAAAAGGCGCAACGCAGCTATATATTAAATATTGCATGACAAAGCGAATGAGAAGCACAATGATACGACCAAAATTTGATAACGTTAACGAAATTAAAATGATTAAAAATGCGTAGGTAAGGATGTTTAACAGCGAAGCTCGCTTTAATGTAAAGAACTCAAGCCTGCATTCTGTTGAAAGATACATGCAAAGCATTAATATTATGGCAAACCATTCAGTGGAAGAATGGAATACCTTTGTTTATTCAACTACTTTCTTTCACGGTAAATATTTTAAATTCGTGAAATATCTTGCTGAAAAATATGTACCATAACATTTGAGTGCGATATTTAAATTCTCACAAACTAAATTATTTATAATTTACCCAGAGATAAGCAGAAACTGAGACATACTGTAAATGGCAAGACAATATGAAATTTTTATCTATGTCACACGAGAAAAATATATTTTCAGTTGAGTCGGTCATCATGGAAATAAAGATTTGAAATAATTTTTTTGGTGAAGTAAATTTTGTAATTTTGTAGATTTTTGACATTCAATTTATACTAAGAAGAGTGGGGAAATCTAATCTATTACCAAATATGGACTTTTTGGAGGAATATCATCATGACTGGGGTAATAACAGGCGGAATATTCACGGCATGCGGAAAATTAATTTTGTTAGAAATAACTGCGAGGTTCTAATATAAGGCAACGTCTCTACATCGATGTTTGTTGGAATATAAATCACATTCATTAGTCTCAAGAGACTCCAAAAATATGAAAGTCAGTTCTAAAGATGTAATTTGTATCTTATAAACTCTTGTAACGTTTACTTACAATGCGTAATCAGAATTCAGATGCAGCTGGTTTGACTTGGTTTAGTTGATTATAGCAAACCACACTAGGGCTATCTCCCTAAGGGAGGGATACCTTCGTGGAGGACTTTCTAAGGTACACTTTCTAAGGTAAATCGGAAATACCAGTATTTAGCTACTTTATAGCTCGTTCACTGATGGGGCAATTCAGATGCAATATAGATTGCAGAATTAGATTAATTTTCCTTTTGTTTTATTTGCATTTAATTGGTTAAATTAAATAAATTTCCCGCATTAAAATATTAAAAGAATTAAAAGGATATTCCTGAAGGTTCAACTGTAATTTTTAATAACGCTTACTAAGACATGCAAAGAAGAAGATAATAATCAATTTTAATTTATTACCTTATCAATTATTTTATGTAACTTTGTCGGTGTAATAATATTTATCTTTCTAAAAAACTGATATTTATGTAAGATAATTTTTGTGTCATTTCATATACGGTTGCGGAAATATGGCAAGTTTAGTTAAGAAAACATCCAAAGAGCTTTTGCTTTTCATTGAGAATTTAAACATTCGTTTTTTACACTGGATGAAAAATAAAAGATCCATATATAATCCGTATAGGTATATTGCGTGGCTTGGATTTGCCGCAGAAGACTTAGGTTTGAAGGAAAATTAAAATTCTTCCTAGGACGACCACCAGGGCCAGCTGTCGTATTCAGTATTATGGTTTATTTACGTTTCCAGAAATAAGAAGTCATCTTAGGCAGGCGGTCGTCATGTCAGAGTACGAGTATGTTGCAGTTTGAATGCAAGGCTATCGGGTAAACTAATTTGCTCTAATAAATTTATGAAAATAGGATTAAGAGGGGAAATAAGTATGATTAGGCCTAAACAAATCAATAATTCTTTTATTTGATGGAAGTCACAGAGCTTAAATAATTAATAAGAAATATTTTTTCGCCAAAAAACACAGCAAAACGGATTACTTTTTACTCTGCATATCATTAATTATTGTGATACAATATTCAATATTCGCTTTTGGAATGACAAATATAATATTTCTTGCTTGTACAAAGGATAATATGTTTGGATTATCAAACTTTTACAATTACGTTTTGTTTCTTATGATTGTATGCAATCCCAAAAACATGGTGACGAGCTATCGAGACCACAGCGTTGTGTTATTGACAACTGATTAGAGAGAACGTTGTCATAAAATGGCTTCAAAAGATATCTGAGCATGCTCCAAAATTATCTCTTGTACGACTGCTTCCCTATCCATAATTTAAGGCTTTACTACTTTAATGTAGTACTTCACTTCGAACTTTTGCATACGCAATACAGGAAAACTTTTTTGAAGACGAGCTAAAAGTACTAAAAGTTAAATTAATTTCCCTTATAAGAGTCATAAGAAAATTAAAATATCTCACCCATTAGTTAATAACGTAGGGATTTGAGCCCCGACCCACCTATCCGGCAGTCGTCGTCATTAACCACTATACCCCGTTTGGGCGGCAGAGCTATTTCTTCTTCACAACGAGCAGACGAATTCGAGCTCCTCACACTTGCCCGAAAACCCACCTACACTCGAATGACGCGTGGTTTCAAAAGATTAAAATGATGTTCCTTTTAATACTTTTGAAAGCCAAGTATAAAAATGTCCTCGAAAGTTTTAACATCTAAAATGTATCCAAAAATATTTTGAAGTGTCAAATGCGAGAAAGAGAATGGAAAAAAATAACTTCTTAAAGTTTATGGCTAAAACTAAGGTAGGTGGTTAAAGTTGAAAGTATAAACTCTAAAATTAACAATAATGAGTAAATTATAGATAATTAAATGATTTTAGATTGACTCTTCAGGAGGAGTAACGTAAAATTATTCCACCAGTCAATAATTTGGGAATCCTAAAATAAGTATTTCTGTTGTTCTAGATAAATCGGAAGTTCTTATTTGCTATTAAAATAATGAGTGGGCTTTCAAAAATAAAGAATAATGCCCCTCCGTCCCTTCGGAATCTTATTACTGCAAATTTTAAATTGTGCAATTGAAACTTACGAAGAGAGTCGAAGATCATTTCTTCTTCATTAACGATTTAAGCCTTCGTTTTTTATTCTGGATAAACAAAGAAAGTATCAAATTATTTCCTTATTACGTCCGTATATTTATTCCAAATCATTTCTACCTTGAGAAAAAACATACAGTTCACGATAGCATTCTGTATGCACAAAACTTTTGTGAAATTTGAGAGTCCTTGAAGCAGGAGAAGATGAACGAAATATAATACTTAATTTCAAAATTATGATTACATAAAAGAGGGTTGTACGCAAAGAAACCCCTAAGTTGTGTCCAATAAACTGACTTGCGAAATAAACTTGGGTGCAGGATGCAGAGATCAATGTTATTAGAGTACCAAAGAATGTAGCCATGTTCTTTTTTACCGCTAAGTTCCGTTTTTGTTCGGAGTATGGTTCAAACATGTTACAGTCTGGAGAGAAAAAATCCCGAACTAAGATTTACGTCTGTGAAAGGTATCAGTACAAAACGATGGTGGAAACATAGTATGGATGGACATCATTTTGAATCAACTGTACGGACTTACAGATTTTTGCAGAGCAACTATGACAGCTGAATCATAAATATCAAGTTTGATACTCAAGTTGTGTAATGGGGGAAATGGTAATATCATAATTTCCTCCTAATGGACGATAATAGCTCTGAACTAGTGACCAATAATCTTAAGTACGAAAGAGTCCAGTAAATAGAAAAGTTGGCATATTCTCCGGATTTAAATCCGACAGAACATGTGTGTGAAGTGCTTCAGGGCACTATTCATTGAGCATACTATTTGTTACCGCAGAAGTTCCTGGGCAATCCAACATACAGCTGGGAAAATCTCCTTCCATTTCGGTCGGAGGGACCACACACCTGATTAATTTGTTCTACTTATCTCCAAAAACATTGCAACACCAACTTTTCCCTACCGCATTTTCTATGTTTTTATTTAAATTATTTTAAACAGAAATAGATAATTATGCTTTTTGAAGATACGCCAGACATGACAAAATAACGACATTATGCAAATTTTCTAAGCTGCAAAATCATTCAAGCTACATGAATTTTTATAGGAGTTTCTTTCATTTTTACAAGCAATTGATATTCAAGGATGCTTCAAATTCAGTTACATATGTCAAACAAAACATTGAGTTATATAATGTTTGTACAATATCTTTAAGTGCAAATAATTAACAGTTATATTTTGGAGAATATACTATACGCACTTACACTAAAGTCTTACACTAAACGGACTTCACTGCGATTAATGAGCAGATCTTCTAAATTTCTGCTCAAAAGACAACAGTAAAATATATTTTTGTTTAATTTGGCTATAAAACGTTCCACTTAAGACAGATAAGACAAAAAAGTGGCCTCTAAGCTGCCACAGATACTGAGAATTGTGGATAGTAGACTAAAAATAGCCATCAAAATTCTAACAAACAAAATTTTGGAAAATCTCAGAAAATAGTGGTGATTATCAAGAAATGTACTTCATAGCTACATACTTTCAAATAATGTTATTATAATGTAATTTTTTTTACTTAAAATAACTAAGCTGTTTCGCTTATTTATTACTATAAACCTAATACGCTAATAATGACGGATCATCTATCTTTTACATGTGTGCATTAAACTTATGCATATGGTAAAACTAGGTATACCCTCAGTATTGGTAGATATAACGTTAAGCAAATTATTGAATTTCCCGGTACATTATCACGAAATAGTGACTGCAACATTTAAAGTCTTTCTTCTAAGTAATGGTGGTGTGGTGTATTTAATTATGGCAAAGCACACTAGGGCTACCTGCCTAAGGGGAGGGATGCCTTCGTGGAGGACTTTCTAAGGGAAACTGGCTCATATACACGTTACACATGGGGAAAACCACGAAAACGCCCATGCAGCCAGCCCGTTCGCGGGATTCGAACCTCGGGCCGAACTACCAGTGTTCAGCGACTTTACCGCTCGGCCGCTGGTGGGCCTTCTTCTAAGTAATGAATACCAAGTTTATGAAATAAATGTTTTTGTTCTTAAGTTCTATAAACGAAAGAGCTTCAACTCTGATTACAATAAAAGCAATGCGAACTTTTTTTTCCCTAGCAGCAACAGAAAATTTCTGAGAAAGCAGCAGTAGACGAAGAAAGCTAAAAAAACGAACTTCCAAGTCTTTTCTCTTGAAGCCTCAACATTCAACTTCCTAATTTCACTAATAATCGTTTCAACTTTAACATCCATTTTGAGCTGCTTCAAATTTGTGGTGTTTTCAATGCAATAAGAGTTAGTAGGCAATAAAAAATTTAAAGTATACATATATCTCTATCTATACATACACTCCTGATCATTACACTTTCTTATGCCCCTTAACTGAGCATATTCACATAAAATCCCCAAGAACTGACCTCCTAGCATTCCAAAGGTTTTTAATTAAAGATAAACATTAGTATCCAAAGTTTCAGAAAATTATACAAAGACTCTCTTCCTACGGCCTAGATCTCTGTCAAGTGCAAGTCCACATACTGTTTAAACTTAGTGAACTTTTACATACTGTGATTATGGACAAAATGGCTCCGCTCGTGAACTGCAATAAACCAATATATCTGAAATAATCCATGGACCTCTTTAGCATTATTATTACACCTCTTTAGCATTATTATTACAATTCATTTTAACATTGTGTTGCCGGTACTAATTATAATTATCTCATTATGTTTATCTGTTTATTAATTATGTTTATCTCCTATTTTTGTTGCACTAAATCAGATGTTCAATTTTTCTCGTGAATCTCAAATTGTATTCCGTCTATTTTGTAATCTACTTATGCCCCACATCATTATTTTTAATAAATACTGGATGCGGCGCGTACTGTGGGATTGCACGATGTACCATAATAGGCAAACTCTAGACCTGTTGGAAAGCTTCAGTCTATGCAAATGCTTAGAAAACTCGCAATTCACCACCCCATTTTTTTTTCAAAGAGTTAGTATGGGAAGGCATTACCAGTTGACCTATGGTACATCGCTGGTGTCCCCCATACTTTTACCTTTACCTATCAATACATATATAAATATGGATAGATAGATAGAGATATAGATATATGCATAACCCTTTTTAACTCATAAGCAAAGATGTGTAAAAAGAAAACTATGTAGAACGCTTTTCTTTGAGTCAACTATAGAAATAAAAGATAACCTAAAGGAATTAGCAAAATCTTTCAAATATCTGCTTCATTCTTCCTATGTATTAACCTTTCAACTTTTCACTCTGAAGTTGCTCCCCAAAAAGTCTCGAGAGAGTGACGCAAATGCTTATTCTTGGTAAAATAAACGAAAATTAAAAAATTCCCTTTATCGAAAGAAAAAAAAAAAAGTTTTCTCATTATTTCGCCCCATTATTCAACATCGAATTTCAGCTTCTAAAGTCATTAATTATGTTGCTTGGCAAATCCATATGCAATTTAAAATGCGCTCCACTGACTAAACAACAGAAATGTCATTATCAATTGAATTAAAACGAATTGATTGTCAAAATGAGCGGGAGATTTCCTCAGCATATTGCAACACAAATTGTTCGATTAGGGATTTCTTTTTATAAGCGGTACTTAATTGCGTTCATGCATTGTTGTCTCACATCCAAGGCTGTCAGAATTGTCGCTGGTGTTCGGAGATTTCGCTAATTTATAGGAGGAATGTGCTAAACAGCAAAAACAGCCATTATTCTCAAGAAGAACGTAATGAAGTTTTATTTAATAATGCTGTAAGAAGTCGAGCGAATCTTTTAAATGATCACAAATTAATTTAAATTTTCTTTAGCGCAAATCATGAGGACACATTTTTGTCGATCAGAAGTCAGTTTGTGTTCCGAGTTGTTTTTGAAGTCAAAGCCTTTACATTAGAGCACGAACTAAGCATGCGTTCTATGAACTAAATGTAGAATCTTTATTTACGAACTCGAGGCAAGATCTTTACATTATTATACGTACTAAAAGTCCTTTATTTAGTGAAGAAAAAATTCTCCGATGATTTACTTGGCCAGGATATTCCACGCTGAAAACAGAAAATGAAATTAAGAGAGTAAACTATATTGACTAACAGTGGTATATTTATATGAAGAACATATAAGGTATTTTCTCCCTTCTTCCAGCATGCCTTGGTGGTGCAACGGTTCGTATTCGAGAGATCCAGGGTTCGAGTCCCGGCGAGGGCACTGCACATATTTCATGTCTTCTGTTTAAAAAAAAAATCTCTAAATCCCTAATGACTCTACAAGTGGCGCTCGAACTAAAGAGTGGCGGACGATAATTCTTCACCCCCAGGATTTGGCGAATGGGTGCCCTAATCTCCAGTCGCCCTTTAAAAGGGGGAACATATAAGGTATTTTCTCCCTCATTCCAGCGTCTCGTAGTGCAACGGTAGTACACTCGGCGCGTATTCGAGAGGTCCAGGTTTCGAGTTCCGTGAAGAGCACTGCACATTTTTCATGTCTCCTGCTTTAAAAAAAATCCCTAATGACTTTACGAATCTAATTATTAGCTTAGGTAGTTTAGCTGTAGGCTGCATATTAGTAATCTATGAAGTGTTAGGTCTGAGTGCTAGTCGTAGTCTAGAGCTTTGAAATTCTGTTAAGTTGAGCAACCGTTATTTAAATCAAGCAAGGTAAGTACAGGAAAAAACAAATCCCTTACTTTCACTGCAGTGTACTTGACCTGCACAAAAAACACTAATTATCCAGATTTTTGACTATCATAATGGTATGTAATGCCAGCTTGTACGGATATTTTGACATCTTAAAAGGAGAACTATTAAGTATAAAATATATACAATGCTTATTTTATTTTCGTTCAATAAAACTCAAGTTAAATTTAGAACTCTGTGATATGTTTTCAACAAAAAATCTTTCTTCTATAGAATCAAAAAATTCCCAGGTTTAAATAATTCAGAATTAGTAAGCTTGAATTTGCACCTACATTCCTGTGCCATGAATAGATAATGCAACACAACTCCAGTTATCTCGATTCAAAATATTTGGAGCTTTAATTATCGAGATCGAAATTGTGCTTTAAGTTAAGTTTGTTATAATTTACTTACATGTTTTTAATATGTTCGCTGTTTTAAATAAAATATAAAGATAATGCAGTACAGCACGTAATTTTTTAAGAAGGTGTTAAATTAATTTAGAAATAGTTGTATGATATTTAAACTGGTCTTCTATCTTGGATGAATGTGCAGACTATAAACATTAACGAAAAAAATTTACCTTCTACACACTCGACTACTGCTCTTTGTTTACTCCGTGAGCCATCACTGCATAATCACAAAGTTCGAGTTTCATAATTGTTGTTAATTTAAAACAAGATAAGTGAAAGAATAAATTTGCTCATTTGATTACAGAAAATACGCATTTGGTCTGCAGAAAAAAAAGACCGAACATTTATCTACACATTCCAACTATGGGATGAGTAGCAGTTCACAGTTTGTGCAGGATATCTGGAGTTTTCCCGTGCTCGTTTAAAGGGTATTCGCTATTTAATAACGGTAGAGGATAAGTTATGTTCTTAATCATGGCAAAAATACGTTCAGAACCTGATAAAGATTACTAACTCCTTAAAAAGAAAACACATTTTATAGAACTTTTTTCAAATGAATCTGATAGCAAATTAGCTGAATAAAGTTAATCAATTTAACTCAAGAAACTTAGTTAAAAAAAAGGTAAAGTTAGCTCTTTAACTAAATTGAATTAGTAACAACGAAGAAAGAGCATTGGACGAATGGATGAAAAGAAAATTTTGTTTTTTTTCCTGCTTAGAAATTTCAAAGCTTTTATACATTCTTGTTTATTACAATTGACTTTTACGAAAGGTAAGATAATTAAGAAAAGGTATTTTTGAACTACAGACATAAATGAATAAAATTTTGTATAATAAAACACTTTAATATAATGAAAATATTAAATAATAATTAAATGACGATGCGAAATAATTTATAAATAAGCATTTGCATTGAGAGGGTAGTAATATTTTTATTAATATGCAGAATTTAAAATTAAATATATTAACAGTTTATGTTTTATTTTTATTTTTTATTATATTAAGTATTTGTAAAATTTAATCAGCAACTTTCCTTTTATTACATTAAGTACCAACTCATAACCCTGAATTATATGTAGCATATAAATGCAAGTTTTCTTTGTTTTTGAAATACTGCTACTGTATATACTGTCTGATTTTGTTAAAAATATGTAAAGGCCTACCCTAGTAGTGGCGACTGCTAGATTGTACCCTAGTAGTGGCGATTGCTAGATAGACCCTGCTGAGCAGGCACTATTCTGTTTGGTATACACTTTGGGTCAGAAGCCTGCTCAGTGGTGATAAATAAATAAATAAATAGTTTATGTAATATATGTGTAAGGTTATTATTTAAATTAACTAGTTGTTTATACTTTCAGCCTTTACTATGACATTTTCCGTTTCCTAACCAGAATGTAAATGTGGTTAGCTAGTATTTAAACTGACATTTTTTTGTAGTGTAAGTCAAAGCGTGTTTCTGGCCTGCGCGTGGCACGTACATTCGTTCCTGCTAGCTCTGATAAGATGTAATTATTCGGCTTTTCGACATGCTCACATTTGAATTTGATACACTAATAAAGTTACTGAGTCAGCTTGGAGTAAATTTAAATTGTGTAGCCTTTGATTCCTGAGTCCACGTTTCAAAACTTTGACTATTCCTTTAGTTGCACTATCACAAGCTGTGGTTGATACTGTTAGCACTAAAATGTACATTTATGTTCTGATTTCTGTTCAATAGGAAGATTTATATAAACCTTTCCCTGAATCTTTAGTTACTTTCAGACATAGTGATAATTCGCTTCAGTTCTGTTACGAGTTCTGGAATAATTAACTGTTACCAGATCAAGGAAAACCTAATGTGTGTAAATATAAATTTTCATTTTTCATGAGCATCTGTTATTTTAAGTGAATATGAGTCGTTATATGTCAACTTATGTTTGTTTACATCTATATATCTCATCCTTATAACTAATAAATTAAAAAGAAGTATTTCTCGAATTAAATTTTAAAAAAATTTATCTATAAAAGCGATAGTGAGTGCTAAGAACGTCGAATATGTGTAATCTTCAGACACATATTTTAAGTAATAAAATATTACATAATTATAAATAAAATGTAAATTAACTGTGATATTGGCTGAAATGTAAGAAGCAACTTAATAGAAAATTACCGCATAAAAGCAATTAATCAAAATTTACTTCTCAACTATGTACATTCTAGAAGCAGAGTTTCATAAGAAAATGCAATTAATCAGCCATATAAATAAAATGTAACTTAATTTCACATGATATTGGTTGAAATGTGAGGAGCAAATTAATAGAAAATTCAATCACATAAAAACAATTAATCCAAATTGACTTTTCATTTATGTGCATTCTAGGAGCAGATTTTCATAAGAAAATGAAGTTTAATCTGTCATGACAACAACAAGTTTTAGTAATAAAAGTTAAAACGCAGTTAGAAACTAATCTCAACAATAACTACGACTTACGTTATTTTCTTACCATGAACAAAGTCAAAGCATTTTCTGAAAACCTCGCCTGTAACAAGTGTTCGCCGCATACTTTAAAATTTCCAAAATTTCACTTACTCAGGAATGTGGTAAAAGTTGGATCAGTACTTTTAAATTTTTATTTTTTACATTATACTTTTTAATATGCATTTTAAATTTTACGAATTTAGTAGCACGTTAAGCATAAAATAGGATGATTCAGAAAGATATTTTTAAACCCGATAACATACAGTTATAAGGTATAAACAAAACTGCTTTATATTTTTATTTTAAAATATTATATCTTATCTCAAAAATCAGTGGGAGATAAGAGTTAAATTCTCCTCACAAAGAACCTAGTAAAGATCTAGCATAGAAAGTACTTCATATTTCATACTCGATTAATTTTACTTTAGTTGTGATAAGCAAATGGGAGCCATGAATGGCTGAATAATTAATTTGTTCAAATAAATGTAGATTTAGCCTGGGTGTCAACCTTGCTAGCAGAGCGAGGATCTACACTGATGTCCTGGTGGAGATTGTCAGAAATCTGCATTTCATTGCGGGTCCTTGGAGCATCATGGAGACTTATTTAAAAGTTCAAGAGCTCGTCCAGTTGGAGTAGGTTGAGATCACTGCCTACTTTCCTTCAACATATCCAGGATGTATCAAGTATTTATTTCGGAGATAGAGTAGCAATGCCTGTTGATTAGCTCGTCTAGTCCACCCTAATGTAAAATTTACGTAACTGTTCTCCAGATCGTTTTCCCAAGATGCAGTTGGATCCACAACTCCGGATTTTCGAAGTACAAGAGAAATAACTGTAACCCGAGTTCAACAGGCGTAGTCATAGACATATGTAATGTAGATTGCAATTAAACTTTGGATTCAGAAATTGTCGCGTAGTCAATTTCTTGAAACTCACTGCTACAGTATGTAAGTAATCGTAAATTTTTGCATATTTATTACAATGAAGTTTCATTTTTAACGCCTACTCTAAGTATAATGTTAAAACGTATTTTGTTGCATAAAAAGCATATATTGATATAGATAGCCACAGAATCATATTGCAAAAAGAAAATGTAAACTTATGATAAAAGACTACATACTGTCCTAGAGATGTATTTATTTTTCTTATGATTTTCTGAGTGATCCTTTTCTTACCATTGGCCATTTTAGTCGCAAATACATGAAATCTAAGACATAATGCTTATAATTCTGTTTTGGGGAGTTATGAAAATTTTCTAGCAAGCGGATGTTTGACGCCTCTAAATTCCGCATTTTTCAGGGACTATTACGTTTTCTTTAGCTTTTTCTCATCCCTCATATTAACTATTTGAGGGGCGATGGTTACATACAGGAGCCACTATTGAACGTCTTACTCACTCGTGTGAGCGGTTTCAAGACTGATCGTTTCTGAACTAGATGGCAATCAAGAAACATAAGTCAATCAAGGATCATAAGCCAGAAGTTGATGCATCAATTCGTCTTCAAGAAAATAAACATCAGCCATCAAAGACAACATCACAACGATGTGCACTCTGGCAGCACCAAGAAAAAGCCTGTAAAATGAGTGTGGAAATGCAGCTCATGCAAAGTTGCACTCTTCTTGAAATCGAAAACTGTTTCCATGAGTACTATACAGACTGATTTGTAGGGATGTGTTCAGTGGATGGTGGTCATTTACACTAACCACCAGAAGTCTTGGACAAAATATGTGTAATTGTCACAAATAATCATTTCATTGTAACACCTGGTATAGTAAATAAAACAAGAGGTTTTCTGAAAACGTCATTTGCCTTTTCTTGCCCCTCAAAGAGTTAAGCTTCTTAATCTGTGAATAAGAAGCAGTATTTTAGAATTCCATATTTAGCGTTTTATTCTAGTGTTCCATAGTAAACCAATTTGTGATAAATAACATTATCACATAACGAGTAAAACGTCTTTCTTTCTAGTCCATATTATTTTTACTATTAGTGATTTGAATATTAAGCAACGCGATGACTAATACTAATGATCTATAATTACCCCATCATTGCTGTTTACGCATCTTTCTGGATTAGACTCAAACAGAATCCTTAAATTGCGATAGCGAACATTCACACTAAAATGATGAATCGGTGTCCGCCTAAAAAGCATCCAGATTAATTAGTAACACTTTTTTTTGGCGGAATGCGTTTCTTACATCAATCATTTAAACATCATCCAGGCTTCGTAATATGATGCTCTTGCAGTAATTACTATTGATTATTTCTCTCCGTTGATTAACAGCCTCCTCTTCGTTCAGTCGATCCCAAACCTTCGACCTTCCATTTAATTTGTGGAATTTCCCTTTAATTTTAAAGCCCGTCTATCACAGACTGTGCTAATGATATTTGCTTAAAAGGAGATTGTATTGGTCTCATTATAAACCCCCTTGTTCCTAACGCTAAAGTTGACGTTCATAATTTAAGAGTCTCGAATAGCGTAAATAGTGACGTAGCCTTTCGAAATGAGATTAAAATGGGAGAAGCTAATAAAATTCGCCTAACAACGCTCCGGCTAATCTTATCTTTTAAATCTGCTTACGCCTTGAGAAAGGTATTAAATCGGATCTCCTTGGTAAATTGGGAAGTAGAATCCCTCGTCTCTCTAAGTACTAACAAATTATGCGAAGATTTATCTACAGTAGAGAATAACAGTTTGTGAGGGATTTACAGATTATTTACTTATGCTATATGAGAAACAGGATTTAAAATTTAAATGCAGAATCCTTTCGAAGTACATAAGCCTATTCATAAGAAACTATATACTTTTTCTCGTCAAAATTTCAGATCAGGATATATTTGTAAGAAATCTGCGTTTCTTCACATTTTGTAACTGTATAAAAGAGCCTTTATGATTTTTTTTTTACCTAACAATACTCTCGAAGAGAGATGTCTCCTCTCTACTCTGAATATTTGTTTGTACTGAATTCTATGATAAATATTCATTCTTTAGCATCTGCCTAATAAATAAAGCCAGCGATACCCTTGTACAAACTCTTATACCCTACATGCTCCATATACATACATCCACAATAAGAATACCAGCAATGCATCAAACTCCTTGAATATTAAGTTTTAATTTTATTTCAAAACTATGAACATTGATTTCTCGCTCTGTAATCTCAAAGCTTTAACATCTTATTTCAACACTAATGGTAAAGCAAATGTTTTGCAAAAATAAGTCCTTAGAAAATCTAATACTTTCCATTTATGTGTAGCTACATAATTTTCTTTTGATCTCAAGCGTTTGGACAAAATATACATTTCTTTTCATGTGAAAATCATAAGGGGTGTTTGCATAAAATTGAATTAGATACGCCTTTTAATTTTTCATTTGTAGTTTACGTCCTCTGATTCGTTATAGTTGAAGACGATATCAGAGGAGCTGGAGAATCATTGGTTGGTAAGCCTCTTGAATTTCAGGGGCTCTGATAACAGACACAGAGCAAATTGCTAAAAATCTCCCGATACTGGTCGTGAAGGCATGGCTTTTATAATATCAAGTGGTTGCATTACTGAACAAGTTATTGGTTCTGTAATGTCAGCAAGTCTTCTCACACCTCGTAATAATTCGAAGACTATGACTTGTTAGGGGACTTCATACGTGAATTTGATATCTTTGTGTGGTCCGCCGCACTATTATGACATAAAAAACAGTAAATACTTCATTTGAATTAAATGTACCACTTTTAAAAAATAGAATATTTGAGATCTTAGGTACTTTTATAAAGCACATGCTTCAATTTTATTTGTCACATATAAGTAAAATTGAAATAATTTTACTTTAATAGTATCTGTTTATTATATCAGTTCGGATTTTCCTTTCAAAATATTGCTGAACTTTTCGTATTGTGGAATAAGGCAGACGAATGAATTTTAGAATTGTTGCAGACTTATTGTAAAATAGCAGTTATTATTGCATCGTTTATTGCTACATGGAGCGTAATCTGCATAGAAACGGAAAATATAATACACAAAAACTCCTACAAATAAGGGTATAACATTTCATTTTTGTACTTAGGAATCCCTTTATAACATCACACATCACTACACCTGAAGTGCCGGTATCAGTGCCGATTACAAGCTGTAACAGTATCGGTGGGCTAAATTAAAAGCTAAACTGTAATATAGTTGTAGCTATCAAAAATATCACTGTCCACTCAAGAAGTGTAAAACCTAAGCAAATTGCGGAAGACATAGTACGTCATAAGAAAGCTATCATTTTCGTTTATTTGAGAAACTTGGGTCCCAAATTGCAGCATCTTTAGAGAATTTATGTAACCTTTTCAGGTTGCATGATTAATAACAAGGGTGCCTAAATGTGCACTTGTTGCGTTAAACAAGAAATCACATTAAAATATTAGAATAAGAATCGTGAGGCATTTTAGGCTTCATTTGGTTCACTTGACTACGGCACAGCACCCTAGGACTACCTGCCTAAAGGGAGGTATGCCTTTGTGGACGTATCCAAGTTATACACGGGGAAAGCCACGAACACGCCCATGCAACAAGCCCTTTCACCTAGAACTAAATCGAGGTTGAACTACCAGTGTTCGGCGACTTTACTACCAGTGTTCGGCTCGGCCGCTGATGGGCATGTAAGATATTTTAATTGTTGCTCGTAAATTCCAGATATTACAGCACATGCTAGCTAGAACCAGTAACTGCGCAATTGGGCGGGTTGCGAAAATCTAAATAAAAGGGAAATGGAATTGAAGTTTTTATTCTCATAGTCACAATTATTGACATCCTTGTGTCAGATGATAGGTGATACACAATTGCTAGTTATTGATTTGTTTTATTTATTTTTATTGCAATTTTTAATGTTAAATTTTTTTAATGCAGATTGCACATATAGAAGAAACCAAGCATTTAAACAGATTTGCGTAGAATCTAGTTACTTATTTGGGGCTAATAAAGTTCTTAATATGCGATTATTGAACGTCTAAGAATTTTCAGGGCTACTGAACTTTTGGAATTTAACATATGTGTCGTTTCAACTCGGTAAAGTTTACTAACCTCTGTAACTTCAAGTTCAAAGAAACCTTATTAAGAAATAAAATAATAACCATAATAAAAAATATAATCAAATAGGAAAATTACTTTCGAAATCGAAAGCGGCAGTTTTAGGAACCCTACAATTATAGAAGAATTTCGATACCAAATTTGATTTGTAACTTCAATTACTATTTCAGAGTGTCAAACTTCACCAAAACTTCGATTTGCGTGTTTCAATTATATTTTGCGTCAAACAGCATAGATGTAATTAAAGCGGGGTCTGCCGATAACGACATCCTCTTTTCTCCCTCCCATTAAATGACGACAGTTTCGTCGTTAATAGAGGGTCTGTCAACTGTAGACAAAGGTTTCATCAGTGTGAAACTTTAGTGAAACAGATTTAAGCCTATTATTCCTTAGAGGAAATATGCGCTAGTACAAAACTTGCATGTGATTCAAGATCTGTCTCGGTTACTTCAAGTTCTTTAATTTCGACTTGAGATAAATCAAGCCTCTCTTGATATTAAATTTTTGTGCGACAAAAAAAGGTAGTTCTGATATGCTCCTTCGAAATTCATGGTTATCTTAAAAGTTTCAAATTTTTTATGAATATTATTTAAATTTCTTAATAGTAAGGATTGTACGTGTAACACCCATAACATAAGGTTAAGGATTTTGACAGAAAGCTTTATTTGCATAGAAAACTGTAACTAGAAAATACAATGCCCTCCAAAAGTTAAGGAACAGCATGTCTTTTGTGTCTAATTTGAGAATGAAGCAACATAGAAACAAGAAATTTAGAGGATATGTTCACTAAACAGTTCTTTAATGAATGCGACATAGAATGTTTCCAAAATTCAACACAAACATGAATTACAACAAAAGATTGTACTCTTTGCAGAGAAATCTAGTCTTAGAGAAACAGTATATTGAGGAAAAATAGGGTGGTAACATTACAAAAATGTGCCCCAATAAGACATATGTCCACCCCTAGCTGCAATACATTGGGGGCAGCGACATTCCCTGCTGTCAATTAAATTCTGTCAATAAAATAGGAAGCAACGATCAGACACAGAGTAATCCTTGTTCAAGTTAACTACGACCTTGGAGGAGGACTTACAACAGGAACCTCTCCGCCAAGGCAGTCCCAAAGATGCTCTATCGGATTCAGTTCTGAGGATTGAGCCGGCCTTTCCATCCGCTCCATACAGTAACCCTCAAGACATTCTTCAGCAACCCGAACTCGGTGCTGTCGCGCATTGTCGTCCATCAGAAGAAATCTAGGACGAAGAGCAACGGCATATGGGCAGACATAATGCTCAAGGATCTCATCTGGATATCTCACAATAGTCAAAATTCCTCCATGGAACGCATCAAGATCAGTGTGACCACCGAGACCACAACATTATTCCACCATTTCTGCAACTGTGTCTTTCCATGACGTGAGATTGGTTGTATCTAATGCGCTGTTACCTCCAAATCAGCTGATAACCTCATTCCGTCTCCATTGTGAACTTGGTCTCATCTGTGAAGAGAAGAGACGCCCATTTTTGGTCGGTAAAGTAAACGTGTTCGAGACAAACGAGCAACTCTCTCTCCCCAAGGTAAACAAGCACCTCTAAGTCAAGGGGACACAAACAACTGGTCGTCTTGCATACAGACCTGCACTGTGTAGGCGTCTGCAACTGTAGTAGCTGAGATTCGTGTTTCTGTTGCCATTAAATGACCTGCGATGAGTTGAGGCACAGTAATCTTCCTGCTACTATTAGCCGAAAGAGCTAAATAACGGTCTCCCGCAGGTGTTGTGTGTGTATTTAATTATGGCAAAGCACACTAGGGCTATCTGCCTAAGAGGAGGGATGCCTTCGTGGAGGATTTCTAAGGGAAACTGGCTCGTATACACGTTACGCATGGGGAAAAGTTACGAAAACACCCATGAAGCCAGCCCGTTCGCGGGATTCGAACCTCGTACCGAACTACAAGTGTTCAGCGACTTTACCGCTCGACCGCTGGTGGGCCCCGCAGGTGTTGTAACTCTTGGTCTGCCTGGAACATGTCTTCCAGATACAGAATCCTCGGATTCAGACTGATTCCATAGTCACTGGACTACACTGCAAGAGACATTGAGATGTCTAGGAGCATCAGTTTGTGACATCCCCATTTACATCCATCAACCCGCTACCTCAACAAATCGGGCATGTATTTTTCCTCTAACTCTTGCAAGTATTCATTTCTATAAAATAGTGCTAGCTATTGTTTTTGCATATATTTTCTTAAATTTTGTTACTATTATGCATATAAATTGTTAATTTAAATGTTACTGACATTTGTGTAATGCTGAGCTTTGAAAAACATGCTGTTCCTTAACTTTTGGAGGGCAGTGCATAATCAAAAACTCGGTTCGAGGAATTCCTTGTAAAATTAGTACAGAGATGTTTTATGATTCAAATTCTTATCTTCATCTATAGAGTTGGCGAACGAATGTAACAAATATCATTTATAACGACGAAACAAACCATAACAATTAGTACAATAATATGAAAGCCCAAATAATTCACCCGAATACCGTAGCTTCCTTAAAATGTTCTTTCGGAAATCACACTCATCTTAGGTACGTTGTCTACTATTTAAAAATAAATTAAGATGTTTTACAACTTCTTAATATTTACATTAACTAAAAGTAAAGTTACAGTCATACATTTCTGTAAATTCACACTAACTCCATCTTAAAATATACAGACTCTTTTTATACTATTGTGAGTTATGCAAATAAGTTTTGTTTATTTGCTTTTATTATGGTACTTATCGATTAATTTTATTCTGGACACTTTTGTATGAAAATTCATTTATAGCAAATGTTTAATTTGTGGTAATTTATTATACTAGCATCAGTTTAATTCCTCTCTTATTTTGTAGTAATTATATTTCTGAGTAAACTGAAGTTCAAATTGGGAAAACAGCTTTAGAAGAAGCGAAGATCTGGTTGTGTCCGTCTGCAGGGACTTAGCAACAAATTTTTGTGTTTGGTGACAGCTGTCGATTTTTCGCTAACTTGATGACATTTTAAAAGTTTTCGGAGAAATATAATTTTGCGGTCCTAGAACAGAGTTTTCAAGAGCAAAGTAGTAGTAAGCTTCCTTTGGCTGCGGTTTACATAAAAGGTTTCAAGAAGACTGAATTAGACTGCTTCGATAATGGTTTACTGAGTTTGGTGTTCCGTTCTTTTAAACTTTGGTTTGAGGAGGTATTTTATAATATCGGATTTTCAATTCCTGTTAAGGAGAATTTGGCCGTTATCTCTCCGTTTTACATTAAAATATTTTTAAGGATATCTTGAAGAATAGCGCGTAAACAATAAATTTCATTCCATAAACATTCTTATTTTCATTTTTACAGAACGTTTAGATTGAAATAGTCGCTATTTATTAATATAATTAATTTTCATATAGTTTATTTACTCACGAATATGTACAGTTATTTCACCTTCGCTGCGCTGCCATTTCTATTGCTTCAAAGAAGTTGCTTGAACCGTTAAGACTACAGCTAATATGATATTTTAAATTATATAACACAGTCAAATAGTGTTATTCCAAAAGGAATAATCTGTTTTAAAATTAGGAAATAATAAAAATGGAATAATGGATTAGAAATGAAAAGCAATTAAATTCGCTGTACATTATGTCAATATTTCCTTCCTTTTTATTTTGAAATAATATTTCGATCTTTTTTTTCATTTGAGGCCTTAACGCTGGTGAAACATGTTATAAAGGATGAGCTGTATTTCAGATCACATGAATAAAAGGGGAAAATTATGACGTATTTTCAGCAAACATTTAACAAGTCTCCTTGAAGACATTTCGTCTTCATTTGTCACCGGCAAACGAATAATTTTCTAAATATGCCACATTTTTGGTTTAAGCATTCTTATATTTTCTGGTGCTTTTGCAAGTTTTAATGTTCTTCGTAATAAAAGATCTTTTAAAAAATAATCTCTCATCTTATTTCTACCAATTTTATGTATGATTGCTCATTTATAGAACACTTATAAGGTGTTTCCCCGCCTTCTTGGCATGTCTTCGTGGTGTGGTGGTCTGCACGCTGGGCGCGTATTTCAGAGGACCGCGGTTCGATTTCCTGCGAAGGCGTCGCTAATGTTTCCTCCTGCCTGCTTCCAAAAATACCTAATGTCTACTACAAGTGGCGCCCGAACTAAAAGGGTGTTGGATGATGATTTTCCACACCCAGGATTTGGTTCCTTAAGCTTCGTTCAGACGGGGGCGTAAAGGGCATAAGTGGTTAAAGCCGAGGCCAAGGCAACCAGTCTGTGCAACATCACAAAATATGGTTTAGGGCTCGTGGCATAGGGTTCAAAGTTTTCAACTTTACGCCGAGTTTGGGATAAGCGTCGACAATCAGAGCGAAGCTAAAACGAAGTGGCGTTCTACAGAAGATTTATCTGTCACAAAACAAGCAGAGCGAACGCGGGAAATCAATCGAGCAGGAGAACAGCGTGGGAAAGTTGTGGACACTCCACGCATGCGCAAATTTAGCTTTTCTCATTGGCCACGGCTCACATCCCGTTCTCGCAAGTGTGAACGGAATTCCCGTATTTTATGACCTTATGACTACGCCTCTATGCCCTTTACGCCGCCGTCTGAACACAGCCTTAAAACCCTAGTCGCCCTTTAAAAGGGAGTATATAAGGTGTTTCTCCCGCCTTCTTGGCATGCCTTCGAGGTGTGGTGGTCTGCACGCTGGATGCGTATTCCAGAGTTCGCGGTTCGATTCCCGGCAAAAGCGTTGCTCATTTTTCATCTTACCTGCTTCCAAAAATACCTAATATCTCTACACACTAATCAAAACTGAGTGGTGTGCTTTAGAACATTGAGAAGCAAATTAATTTTTCAGAAGAAACTTTAGAGAAGTCATAAATAAAATGTTAGAAAATATTTTTATACATTCAAGTTTCTTGAGCACTAAAATATATTTTGTGTCAGGCATACGCTAATAATTAGTATATTTTATGGAAAATACGTTTCTGATGGAAATGGGAAAACTTTGAAACTGATGAAATTTAAACAGATAAACAAACAGACAAAATATAACTTAAGAAATTTTCACTTTCTAGTATAATGGAATTTCATAAATTAAGTTTAATTTAGAATTAATATAACTTCGAAGATGACGTAAAGTAGTTCATTGATTCATTAAACAGTTTCTAAAGTACAATTTAAATTATATCTTTGCAACTTTTTTTTTACTGGGAATATATTTTACGATTAACGCATTCAGCAATTAGATATTTAACGCATATTTTTAAATTGTTAAAAGGAATGCTACAGCGAGCTGACAGAAAATGTTAAGTGTAAAAAATAAATAAATAAATAAATAAAATCATCAACATCTGGCTTTATATTTTCTCTTTATATTTGAGTTAGACTTTTAGTAGTTAAATTATGTATTTTTATAAATGTACGGTATGGTTATTACTGCACATTTCTGATAATAAATGTGATCCTGCAATTAAAATTTGTATTTTCCAATAAAGTCCGAGGCGAAAAGTTAAAGAATTTGCTATATAGACCCCGCAAGGGGCCCGAGTGGTTAAAGTCCGCTGAATACTTTTACGTCATCCTGGTTTTGCTTCGATTCGAGGAGAAAGGGCTGACTGCATGGTTGGTTTTCGTGATTTTTCCCATGTGCAACGTGAATACGAGACAAGTTCCCTCAGAAGGTTCTCCACATAGGCATCCCTCTTCTTAAGCAGTTAAACTCTCTGCTCTTTACTATTTTCAAACAGCCTGATGAATTCCTTTGTTATTTCATTTTTTTAAATGCACTTATCAATAATGTGCTTATCTCTTCGTATTTATTTAATTACTGATTATTTAATGATTTATTTATTATTCCCCCTCCTAAATCCTGTTGCCCTGCTTCATCGTGGAGGGAGAGTGTCACTGGGCGGAACTGGCGAACTACAACGGAAGCTTAGCTCCTGGTAAGGTCTATCTAGGCGTCCCATATGCTCAATTTCTTATCTGTTTCCCCTCGTTACCATAATCATAATAACTTGAAAAAACAAATCTCTCTAAACGTTATCATTTCAAAATTAATCCTTGACACATGATTTCTATGTAATGCTTCCAATGATAGTGTTAAAATCTGCAAAATGAAACTTCAATTAGCCCAATAAGAAGGAACCTTTTCATTTTTAACGTAACCTCTGAACAACGATGTACGCACTTCTTCTCCATTTCTGCTGGCTTTCTGTCCACTTAGGTTCTCTTTTACGTTAACCGCGTTTTTCAAAAACGTTTTGACAAGAAATAAAGAAGTGTTCAGCCGACTATGACTGCAGCTACTAGTGGATAAGCTCCGTCACCATGTATTTACGTCATCCCCGAACAAAATTGGTTTTTATTACACACACGTATACCGGTCGCACATATCATCATCATCATTATTATTATTATTATTACTGATATTGTTATTACTGTTATTATTATTACTGTTATTATTATTGCTATTATTATTATTACTGTTATTATTATTGTTGTTATTATTATTATTATTACTGATATTATTATTATACTCAAACGTATCTGTATAGATAAACAATAGAAAATAACAAACAAACTGATAATTACAAATTATGTTTCTACAGGGTTGAGGCATTTTGCATTAATTTCTTCAACTTCTTATATTTACTTCCTATATTCGTTTTTTATATTATATATTTGTATATCAAGACCGTGGTTAAACGTAGTAGCTTTAATTATTTTTTTGGGTCTATCAGTTGATAGTTTATCTCTACATTTCTTTTACTCGTAAAAAGATTAAGAAACAATAACATACATTACAGAACCTATCTATCGGTATCTTAAGTTTTCTATTATAAGCAAAAGTTCGACAATAAAAATTAAGCACAAAAATCATATTTACATTACGCATTACATTCCAGATTTTATGTCCTTTGACTTTCTGCAAGAAACTCAGTAATGTCATTCTAACAGTTTATCCAGTAGCATGAGAAATTTAACACAAGTGCTTCAAAGATATGCACCAGAAAATATTTTTTATAAAATTAGGCCCTTTTTTAACTATGCGATAATTTAAATGTAATATATTTTATACTGCACACATATTCCTCAAATTAAACTAAAACATTAAATTGTAGAACACAAATAGAACTTCATTGAATTCTATGTTGATGCAGTTACTGCAAAACAAATTTGAACCATGTTCAAAATTGTGATTTCGTAACCTAGACTCCTTTTACGATTGCAACAATGATATTGATGATACAATGATATTTCCGACTCCCTTGTTTTAGAAATATCATTGCACTTATGTAAGATTCTGATGATTTACTTTTTTTTAGAAAATTTAAAAAATCATCTTTGCTACTGATTGTTTTTCCATTCTGTCACATTTCTCTCTTGCAAATTTTCTTTCATTTTATTATTGAATTCAAGCTACTTTTCTTGTATCTTCCACTGAGTTCAAGACCATTTTGTTTAATACTGAATATTCTTTTTAATTAATGTGTTTTTTAATTTTCATTATTTTTTCCGATTTTTAGTGTTGTCTTTCTTGCTCATTTTCACAGAAAACTAAAAAAAAGGTGCTATTTATTTCTTTATTGATATCTCAATCCCTTCTTACTCTAATTTATGTATGCTTTACGTTTTTCCAAAGTAAAATGCTGAAATAAGTGTTTGTACGTTTGCTTGTGTAACAATATATTTTCTTTTACTCACATATAATATTCGATGTTTTCGATGAGACTATCTGCTCAGTAGCAACAAAAAATATAATCTTCTTATCTAATTGCTTGTTCCTTCATATCAATAACAAAACCAATTACAGGTTTATCTTCTCCCGGTATGGGGAATATGGTTTTCTGATTGGATGGGATTGTTCCTCTGATAATGACCCCGAAAAGAAAGACTACATACAAAAATATCTACTAAAGCAAATACATCGTAAGCACAGAAAGAAACTTTGCCGCTGGATGCTACAATCAGTTATATGAAATATTACATTAGGAATTTAATAAGCGCGACTTTACGGATTGCTTAGATGTCAGCTTAATATATAAAATACTAAAAATTTATATTTTTATTTAATAAGTTGTCTTCTGTTGTTCCACTGATTGCAAAAGGAATTGAATAAGTTGTGTATTTCTTGTTCATGTTTATAACAAAATCTGAAAGCTTGATAAAATGTTTTATTTTGAAAGGCAATATTTTCTCAACTGATTTTTTGTGTTAAATGAGTACACGGAATTAAATATTAGGGCTATACTACCAACTGCGAGTGTCATTAATCAATTAAACTTTGTGGTTAGAATATGTATTACTTGTCATTATATTTGTCAAATGCTGCTATCTTTGGTTTGCAGTTTCGTAATCACATACACTAACTTTAGAATATGCGGTCTGAAACAAAGAGCTGTTTATTCACAATAAAATACCCAGTGAAATATACATATCTGTACAGAAAGTGCTTATATCTTCACAATCCATTATCGTTTCTTTTATTTTAATATTAATCTTCCACAAAACATCCGATTTTTTCCTTCACAAATTCCACAGTTGCTTAGACATAGTCACATCTTTACGATCTCGTTTAGTAACAGGCAATGACAACAGTAGTCTAGCTATCGAATTTTAAGCCTGTATCACACTTGACAAATTTTGGAGCAACGTATAAGACCACTTTTCACATAAATCTAGGTTGGCATTTATGACTCGATAAGATGACTGTGGTGCATTCTTGTCATCAAATCTTCCTTTCTTAAACTTTTTATTTTCAGTCGATATAAGAAACTTTTCGGGTCTGTTAAAAAAACAGTTACACATAAAAAAGGTGGTGTTTTATTTGGCGTTGATCTAAAACTGCACATTTGATAAATTTGATAAAATCATTAGTCTTTATAGAAATTTTACTATATCATTATCTAATTAGTTCCAAATTTTATGCATTCTATTTGAATAGTTTAATGTTAGGGAAACCTCTCTCTCTATATATACATATTTTTCCCTATCATTATATATATATATATATATATATATATATATATTACAAGCCAAGCGCCATTTTTTGAGATCTTTACACGGTTTCCGAGGTTTCCGGCCCCCTTCGATAATAGGAGACGAGTTGCAGACAACGAAAATCACTTCGCATTGGCTAAACGCCCACAGCACTTTGCTCCCCTCCGTACGTCATCCAAAATAAGACGCTAGAAGTTAGCAGCCATTTTTAAACAAGTTTCAGAGGGACAGCTTTGCATCGCCAAAGGTCAGTTTTTTGTTTCTTTTGTTACAACTATTTCTTGGTCTTAGCAAGACCCACTGAGTTTGTTCGTTTCTTTTCCTAATTTTTTATTTTATATTAATTACAGGTTTTCTTACAGTTTTCTAAAATCTATTATTTTATAATTAAATTGTTAATCTTTAAGCTTGCAGGCCCAGCCCGTATGTTTTTGTATTTTTAGGACTAATAGCTCATCGCTATTTATTTTCGTTTTGATTTTAATTTTAGACTAGATTTAGGAAGTTTTGATTTTGATTAACATATTTTAACACCTTAATGTGTCATTCTGAGCGGACGCGTCGGGAAATTGGAACAGAGAATTGAGACTATTAAAATTTCCAAGACGCTTTGTCAAAAAAATTTTTTAGCGAAAAAGTTTCAATTGTCTGTTTCGGCGAAACGCGTAATGGGGTTAGCTTGATTCGACGTTCAAATAAATGAAATTTCCCTTGAAAAGCCTGTTTGGAAGTCGAATTTGGCTAATTTACCATTTTCCGCTTACTTTTTAACTTTTTCAGTTTTTTAATTTTATTTATGTTTTACATGTCTAATGATTTGCTTTTCATGTGTATTAATTTTTGAAAACGTTTTAAACCTTTTGGAGCAGCAGCTCTTGGTAACTTTTAGGCGAGCTTTCTACAATTTTTATATTTTACAATAATTAAGAAATAAATACGAAGATGTTTCGTCCTTTACTCAAGTAATAAGGCGATGTCCAAATTGGCAATTCAAGCTTATATACGTAGTACAAAAGGAGCAAAAATTATGATTATCCTTGCTGAAGAAAAATGTATATAATGGGGAATATTTAAGAAGTCTTAAAAGTAAAAGTGAAATTTACATTAGTCAAAAATGGCCATCTAAGCTCTTGTATATAGTATATAGTTTATAATAATACATAAAATAAATGTTTACTTAGACACACATACGTACATATAGTGAGTGTGTAAAATCATGAGAAATAATCCTGAAGCTTATATTCAAGATTTTTTAAGAGGAAAATAATAATAATAATAATTCTGATGTACTAAAATATGGGTTGAGGAACAGAAAATAAATTGCAAAGTAATCTGCTGAAGTTATATTAAAAAAGAGTATATTTGATAATCCACCATTAAGTTTTCAAAGATGTTTTATTATCTGCTTATATGTTCTGTGCTAAAATTTGTGATAAATTAAGCACTTTAGGTGCATAAAAATACTTTATACTCAAATATTGACAATATATTTATTTGCATATACTAATGTTAATGTTTTATATTTATTCTATTGTCAGTATCATGTTTTATTATCAGTTTTTTTTCCTTCATTTCACTAATCTCCAGTTCAGTTTTTTTTCGTATTTATTTTAACTTCATTATTAATAACACTACATATTTCCTTTTAACATTACATATTAGATTTAGTCTACATTCTTTTCTGCATTTTATTATCCGGACTGAATTTCCATTTTAACATCTGAATGCTACATTAGGGCTTATTTTGCTATGTCTCTATAAAATTTGTATAATTAAACTGGCAAATGAATCCCGGCATGAAACATAAGAAGGAATTTCATGCATTGCACAACTAAATGCCTCTTCGGAATAAAGTTTCCCTCCTAGAAAATTGTAAATATTCCTTAAATGACGAAATAAATATATATTGAAAATGATCGAAAGTATAATTAACTTACTATGAAATAAAGAGTATCATAGCTGTAAAGCTGGATGCTCTAGTGTTAACTACCGACTTCTTGATATACAGCGGGAAATGAACGGACAGGTGATGAAAGCAATTAATTCAAACCAATGATATGCAAAGGACAAATGTTACTGCAGAAACTAATCTAAGTAAATAATTAAACTATTAATTAAGATGAAATGAGAGTATGATTAATAAAAAAGCTTGCCATAAGCTTTACAATACATTGTGGATTCTACTAAATTTTAACAACTCACACATCATTTATAGATTTAACTCTTTCGCATCGAAGTCGCCCGTAACGCCCGTTCATTCAGGCAACGGCAAACCGCCCCAACGCCTCGTTTATTTTCTACCCAGTTCTTTCCCCTCCACGTTATTGTATGGCTCATTAGTTTCGCGAGTTGTTAAAAGACATGTCAATCATTCTTTTGAAGCAAATAAAGGAGAAATACGGAAAGCTATTGACGTTCGCAGGTGCAATCCGGCCCTAAGGTGAAACTGCACACAATGGATGAAACCGCAGGGGGAAAGGAAAACTATTCCAAGACAAATTCGTAAACACGGGCGTTTTCGATGTTTGTTGAAAACAGATTTGGTCGTCTCTCGATGCGAAAGAGTTAACCTAAAAAACTAAACTCAACTCGTTGGCACAAACAGCCTTTAGAAACCCATGGCCGGCAGTGCCGTGATATCTACTTTCTAGACCGTGGGCTCCGGGGTGCTTGTGCATCCTGGCTTGGACAAGCTATCGGCTTATCGCAGACCCCCCGGTGTTTAGCCCCAAGCGAACTTGGTACTCATTTTATCGACCCACACCAGGAATGAAAGGCTTAGTCAACCTTGCCCCGTCCGGGAATTGAATCCCAGACCTGTGGCGCTGCTACGCAACGCGCTAGCCACTGCGCCACCGGGCCTTAGATGAAACCTACAGAATCTAAATATTACTTATATCTGAATTAAAGGTGAGATGAGCTATTCTGAGGACTAGGCTGTTATTATTTGCAATTTATGCAAAATAAATAAAAAAGAATTTTAAAGCTAATGACATTCATTGGTTAATTCTTATAGTACATTGACGAATGTCAAGTTTCCACTGATGATTCCAGAAAGAGAGCCTAAGCATTACATATAAACGGAGAAATAAAACTTTCATTTATATGATTCATACAAAATAAATGTATTTCTTCATTACTTATCGGAAGTAAGTCAAGTCTAGATTTTTCTTAAATATGCGTTACGAAGAAGCTCTAGTGAATCGTATTTTTTAAACAGAAGCAAGATTATGCTCGCCAGATATTAGTCACATTCTGAATTTTTGCATTTAATTTGTAAAAATGTAGATGGTTGATAATCAATGCAGATGAAGGTTAAATAATAAAACTTCACTATCACATAGCAAAATTTCTGTGTCTGATTTAGAAACAGGATGATATTCTCTTTAATTTCATAACTACTTACTTTTAAATAGGATGCCATTAAATACATGGTAAACCTACCTACACTTTGTAAATGAATTCTGTTAAAAATGTCTGTAGTTATTCAGTGTTTAATCTCAAACTCCCTCATGCTCAACAATTTGAGTAAATAATTGTAAAGACATTCAAGGAATAAAATTTATACAAAGTAATTACAAATGAACATGACTTAAACCACAATTGCGTCATTTTTACTGTGAATGAAAAATAACAATTTAAATTTTTAATATGTATTAACTATATAGTTTTCCAATATATTGATATGTATTGTACTACCTAAAGAACTATATTACCCCTGACAGTTTCATTTTTACATTTCAAATAGTGGTTACCATAGTTCATGTATATTTAGATCTTTGAGGTTTCATTAGCTGGATTTCAACTTCCAATGAAGAAAATATGAATGATGTTCTTTGTGAGCGAATCAAAATTTCTTTATGAATCATTCAGTGTTATAGAGATGAAAATGAATAAAACAAATTCAAATCTCAATTAACAGATCTTGATTTTATATTGTGTTTATGTTATCAAGGTCACTATCGATTATTTTTTGCTCGTCACCTTTTTTTTTTTACGGATATCAGCCTTATTAAAGAAACTTTAATAGGGAAATTCAAGGCGAGATGTTTGAAATAGAGATTCAAAATCATTATAGAAGGCAACTAAATTTTAAGTTTTTGCAGCAAAAATTTAAAGAATTATTGCCTCTCCTCATGCGTGCTCTCGAGGTGTAACAAGTCTGAGTAGCAGTCGGAATATATATGATTCGGGTCCTGACAAAGGCGGAACTGAATTTTTACTTTACCGGCTTCGAAAAAGAAACTTAATAGACTCTACAAATTAAATGTATTGTTTTATCTGCATTAAATGCTTAATAAAATATGCGAAATGATTATAACAGTAATAACTTCTATAAATAAGATAAACAATTAAATTGAATTCTGAAACTTTAAGATTACAGTGTAAGACTTGAAAGGATTACTCAATTAGAGTTTCAGAAAAGTTAAACAGTATTTAAAAATTCAAATACGTAGCATAAATATTACAAAATCTTTAAAACTGTATTTGATATTCATATGCTGTTTCCTGTTTAACACCCTGAGCAATTTTATTCTTAAAATTCGCCAGTTAGCCTATTAGGTTAACAATTAATCCTCATAAATTCAAAATACAATGCATAATCTGCGTGAAAGAGATTGGTAATTAATAACTAAAGCAAGCTATTCCAAAACCACAAGCGCGTGTGATCTCCTAAGACTTCTCGCGAAATGCACAGCAATTAGCAATTTACTGATAATCCTAAAATCGCAAAGAGAACCCATTTTGTGACTATCAAATCCTCCTCAGTTTATTTTCAAAGTTACCAAAGTTATCTTTATCTAATATTTCACGCTATTTTCCAAATCTGAAGATCATTACAACAAGTGTTAATTTGCTATAGATATTGATTAGCTATAACATGAGTTGCTTGCTTCTTCCTGTTAAGAGAAATTGTTAGTGTTCTGGATCTATTAGAATTCTTGTTTATGTGCTGTTATACCTTCACTCTCCTAAATCGAAGCAATGCTGGTAGATATTTATGCAGCTCAACAAATAGGAATGGAAAAGTAGAGATAAGTAACAATATAAAAAGCAATCTGGAAATGCAGAAAACAGCATTCCTAGCAAGCTGGAAAAGGATACATGCAAGATAGTCCTCGATTGAACCTCATTTAAGTACTTATTGCAAGTACGTAGTAGCGATTATATACAAAAGAGTTCCAAGTGAGCAATACTGCTTATCATATAGAAGATCCAAGTAACTGATCCTTGTATATACGTTAGGGATTTACAGGCATTAACTTTGGCAGAGATCTGATAGCCGTTGACAGATTCTACCCTTCATCTTGTATTCATTTTGTAGATAAGAAATTCTAGGGATTGGTGCAAGTGACTGATTGCGAGAGCCCTTGTTGCAGTTTATCCTACCTTAGCTCATGCTCTTTAAATACTGTTAAGGAAGGGTAACTATCGGGAATGTTAAATGTGTAATAACAGCAGAGGGGTACCGAAGAAATAAGTTATGACATGAACTGATACGTATCGGCATTAGCTTAAACCTAAAGATGCATATTACATCAAAGATAAAGTACATCGTTTTCAATTCTTTTCTTTTAATGATCAAGAAAATAAATGATACTAATTCTATGACAAATTTCTATCTTGGAACGGATTTTTATTTTTATTTTTTTATAAGCAGGCACTAGTCATTTTAGGCTTTCGCCGTTTAAGGCCAGAAGCGATCTTCATTTTATTATGGAGGCATCCAATAGGCGGCCATCGTTGCCTCCTGTGAGGAGACAGACAATTTACGTCCATACCTTCTCCGGGATTCGAACCCGGGCGCTTTGGTTGGGTTAGGTTATTTAATTACGGCAAAGCATCGAGGGCTATCTGCCTAAGGGAGGATGCCTTCGTGGAGGACTTTCTAAGGGAAACTGGCTCGTATACACGTTACACATGGGGAAAACCACGAAAACACCCATGCAGCGAGCCCTTTCGCGGGATTCGAACCTCGGACCGAACTACCAGTGTTCATCGACTTTACCGCTCGGCCGCTGGTGGGCTCGGGCGCTTTGGTACGGCAGTCAGAGTCACTAACGACTTTCCTGTTTAAGAAGCGGAACGGAATATATAATATCATACTAAATTTTAATGTTTTAATTCCTAAATACTAAAATTTAATCTTTTAATTAAATTAAAAATAATGTTTTAAATAAATTAATATTTTTAATTGCTAAAATATATCTAATATTTTAAAGTCATGTTTAGGAAATTCTTCCTTTTTTCTTTCAAAATAAATTTTATTTATATTCTAAATTTCTTAAGAATTGTCTTGTTAAAGTATTTATAGTGCCTTTTGAATGGTGTTATCTTAATTAGTGACATTATTATCTTTGCCACAATAAACATAAATCATGTGACTCTTCAGTGTCACTCCTTATTAAATCCGAATTATTGAAAAATATTTATACATATCAGTTTGCGTATTACCCAAGACGACAAAACAGACCAACTTTAAGCAACCAAAAATAGTAACGTGATAATTTCTCTCTCCGGAAATATATAGGGAATATTCATGGGGACGCAACTTCAGCCTTTTCTTCTGTCCCCAAAATTTGAACAAAAACCCTTGATTCCTAATGATTTTGAGTCTTTGTTATGTGTACAACCTTACCATAAAATGTACTTTTTTCGCTGCAAGTTTGCGTACTTAATGTCTTGATGAACACGGCAAATTAATACAGAGAACATATTTAAATCATAGTCAGTTTTATTGTGTTCATTTCCAATAAATGATATAAGAAATCCACAAGATATTCAACTCGTGGGAAGTTAATTAGTACAAATACTTATTTGAAACAAAGGCCGTTATCGAATTTATCTTCACCATCCTTAATTTCAGCTACGGTAACGTAATTTTTCGTTCTTCTGCATGTTTCAAGTTAATAAGAGCCTAATCAAAAATTAGTAACATTACTATAATACATAAATTTTTAATTAATAGTGCTTAATGTAAAATCTCATAATACTTTTTTTTGCTGCGAAACCCTAGATTGATTTGTGTAAGAAGAAAGTAAACTCTTTCCTTCATCTCTGAAATAAATTAGGATAATGAAACTAGCCTCCATCGAAACAAAATTCATCAACCTCCAAACTGGCATGCACGTGCACGTGAAATTTATACTTCTGTTTATATTGCTTTCATGAGACATATTAGTATGTTTATTTACACTCAGAACACAGGAATACCTTTTACACTGAGAAACATTTACTGAAAGTTAAGCAACAGAGATTTGTCTTAGTGCCAAATATTACACAAAATAACAATGTAACCGATTAAAGAAACTCATTCATATCTCCATTGAAAATCTCTTTCAAACAGTAATGTGAACGTATCTAGTAAACGAACAATCTTCTTTCCTACAAAGCGTCTTCCCTTACTTTAGAGAAGCAACACAAAGCACTAGCGGATTGAATCCGTTAATAAGCATTAAAGATTGTTTTCAAGAATAGCACAGAAAAGATGTGAGACATAATATAAATCTCTGCTTTCCTTCCCCACGTCTTTTTGCCCATCGTTTCCACCTCTTTGTATCTCTAGGAAAATAATGGATTAAAAATAAACTAGCTACGAAAATATAAAGCATAGTAGCATGAGCAACTCCCCGTATCTTCAGACAGTATGGCCAAGAATTGGATGATGCATTATTTCGATAACGGCATAATGGCGAAAGCAACTGTGTTTCATTACTTCTAAGAAAAATATGAAATGACACCGTTATCTTTGTTATTAAAACAGATCGGTGTTTTATTCATTTTAAACATAATGTTGCTTACATTTTAAAGGGGACTTTTGAAATATCTAAAGCAGGATTCTCTCCATTCATGAAAGACACTAAATGGGGTATCAAACGTGTATAGCTGAAACTATACTTTTCAATTTTTTCCTCTATTGTGCACAAAATTTCACTTGTTAGAGAGAAAAAAAGTTTGTTTTCATTTCAGATTTTTTATTTCGAAAACCTAAAGTCCTGCAACATTACTTTCAAATTATATTATTTCAGAAATCCGCTTCTGCTTTCTAGTAACTTACGAATTAGTTATAAACTTTTTCCCATAGTTAATTAGTTACTACATGTTTTTATCTTTAACAGAAAGTTTTAGTGAATTTTTCATTAAAAAATTTGCATAACTAGTTACATTTATACTGTAAGCACTTTTAAATAAAGTTTCTGTTTTAAGTTTCTGTTTCAGTTTCTGTTTTAAAACATGTTTAAGTTAAGCCTCAAGATGCATTAGAAAAGCATAAAAATGTGTATAATTATTAACCATTTTTAAAATGATAAAATTAATTTTCAATACTTATTTTTGAATATGCCATTTCAATTTTAGAGATGTGCTTTAATCTAGGAAACTTCGTAAACTAAACCTTTATATTTTAAAAATATTTATATTTATTAATGGAGAAAATTTACATTTTCAAATGAAATAACACCAAACAAATATTCCATCTTAAAAGAGGCGCAGTGCCAAAAATATTCGTTCTCGTTTGTATCGAGAAAGGCAGAAAATCGAGCTTCTAAACCTTTTTTTCTTCACATTCTTTAAATATATATATACCCTGAAATTTATATGTAATTTCCTTTATTTCGAGTTCCTTTACTTGGAAAAAAATATACATTCTCTTTGAACAGAAGCGAATATTTCAGACACGTTTTAAATTTTCTTAATACTATAACTCATGTAAATGGTTTGTTTCTATCAATTAATTTTAATCTGCATGAATTTGTTTTAAAACTATCAATTCCTGTAACCCAAGAACGGTTTACGAAATAAATATTAACATATGAATGGAAGAATATATTTGTTTCGTATCAAAGCGTGCTTCATTTAAAAGCGGATAGTTTTTCTGCATTTAAACAATGTATGTTAAGTTTATTTTAGATGAGGAACTGAGTGAAAATATCTGCTATTATTTCGAAGATAATTAGCTAAATGTGTGAAAAAGTGTACTACCAGAATACCAGTACGACTTTCAAAGCCGTACTAACAGAATATTTATCGTGCAAGGTTTCGTGATAAAAGCTCATGTTCACGTTTAAGGTATTTTACATTAATTAACCATCTGTTATGATTTAAATCTTTACTATATTTTAACCATTCCATATTATTTATCAGAATGAAAAGTAGTTTTTTTTTATGTATTTAAACCGATGGTTTTGAATTTTTATGCTATAGGATCTGGTTGTCTACAACTTTGCTTAAAAAGTAATAAGCCGACTTTAGCGTTTTGCTAGCTAATGTTTAAAAATACGCGCCGGTTAAATATCTGAGCTAGCTTTACTTTAATATATAGTTTTAACTACGTTACCTACGTGTTTAACTGTCTGTTATATTAATTTAAATATTCACAAGAAGTAGAAGTTGCGTTTGTGGCATAAGCTGTGCATATTCTGTTACATTAAGAGTAAATAAAAAAAGATAAAGAAAACAAGTATGCTAATTCCAGGAACAGAAACACTGGTGTGAAACGCAGCGATGAAAATACGATACAATGCAGTACGATGTTCTTTTACAAATTCCTCATTCAGTGCTATATTGTTAACCTCGAGTAGCTACATATCTTATAGTAAATTCTACTTCGAAGAGAAATACGTAAATGACACTTAACTAATGTTATGAATAACAGTTATAAATTAATAATACATAAAGTGATATTAAAATATTACTTTTAATAACTGCAAAATTTTTCTTGATGAATACTTCGCTTCTAAAGAAAGGAGAACCATGTTGTTTTTCCTTTCAAATGTATTGACTTTTAATGTGAAATCAGAGCCAGCCGAAAAGGAAGTGCATTAAATTTAAAGTTTATAGTAGCGTATATCTTTTACAAAAACTAAACGAAATTATATAATTTGTTACGTAGTTCAACGAAATTTCTTCAAGTTATTCCGTTTTCAAGAAGACAGGATTTAAGTTTTCTGGGAATAAAAAAAAAGTCTTTAGTTTATTAAATTTTCCATTGTCTTGAAAAATTTTCTCTTGAAACTGAGGTTAAGTTTCATGAGATATAAGTTTTTCAAATACCATAAAAATAGTACTGTAGCAGGTTTTCCATATTAAACTAATATGCGAGCATGAAGCCTAGGTTCAGTATTTTTCTTATTTAACTTAATTAGCTAGATAGCATTATTGTTCATTAAACTATTTTCCAAGTAATATTTTATGGAACTCATAATTGAAACCTTTAAATAAGCAGAGAGAATTGATGTATCACTACTAAAATTGGTATAAACTAGAATGTTTTTTCCTCAAATATGATCATTAAAAAATTAAAAAATGGACAAAGCACAACAAAATAATACTTGAGTGAAAACTATTGTATGAAACGTCTTCTTTTAAAAATCTCGTATAGATCTGGAGACATCAAGCAAACCAGGATTGAATTCTATTTTCCATCAAAAGAAACTCTTTATCCAGAAACAGTAAGAAATTCACTATTTTGTATGTCGATGGCCAGAGCGATGATAGCTAACTGTTAGATGAAACAGCAGATGAGCAATAGCAATAAGTTCTTATAACTTCTTATTCATCTTCTTCATCTTTTAATAATTATTTATTTTCATAAATATGGAATGACTGAGTGAGCTGAAAAGGGATTTTGCTAATAAAAAAGGAACTTATCCTTCAGCTTGCGAACTTACACAGTAAAATAAATTTTAATAATGTTTGAGAAATGATTTAATTATGTCATCCTACAAGCCATTCTCAAATAAAGAAGTGTATTATAGATCGCTTACCAAAGCAATGTATACAGAAGTCCTTTTATCCTTTTGTTCAATGAAAAATGTAGAAGATAAAAACATATTTTCCCCTATCCTATCAGGGATTTTTCTCTATCAACGTAGAAGGAAGGGAAATCCGATAAAAGCACTTTCCAAAGTGCAGCTTTTATTCTATAATTCCCTACGTCGTATGTTCTGCATTCCGAAAAATATACACTAGAGAACTTCCAGAAAAATGTATTTTATAAGGACTAGGCACGATAGAATTTCCTTTATACCTAACTTCCTTAAGTAGCATCAGGAGTTCGGACAAAAACTACAGTCAGCCATAGATCCGAATGATGTTCTTCAAAGAAAATATTCGTTGTTCTTCAAAAGAAATATATTTGTGCCCTTTATATAGGGATTATAAAAGCATATTCAAAAGTTTATTGCTTAATAAAACAAATACATTTCCCAATGGAATGATTCCAAATGCACAAGAAAGATTTCATTGCAGGAGCTCCTCGTTATCCTTTTTTTTAAACATCAGCTAATGCGGAACTCGAAGAAATGAATTGTTAGGGAAAATTATTTTTGTATATGTTTGCTGACTTCTAGATACACACGGGTACACGTGTAACAAAAGTTAAAATAAAATTTTTAAATTAATTTTTTCTTGAGCTATTAACTGCTTCTGTATTTTTTGCTGAGGTATTTAATTAAAAAATTTACGCTTTCTGACGTCTTATTCAGTTTGCATTGACGGTCGGTATATGAATAAATTAGAATAATTCGAACTTGATTATTTCCTTCAAATGCCATTAACTGATTTTGCTTAGTGATTAACTACTCCCTTTAATTGATAATTTTATTTTATTTTATATGCAGAATTTTCACACAAATTTATAAGTTTCCAAAATGTAAAAATACGTTGATAATATTCTTATTTGGTTTTATTACTTTGGAATCACAATCTGGTAATCAACAAAAAATTCATTTCATTAAAACACAAATATTTCTTATTTATATACGAGTATAATGCAAGCAAATAGTATTCCGAGTTGGCTGCGTACCGGTATTGAAGCCTATCAGATTTTCTAGAACCTAAAATACATAAGATTCGTGAACAATGTTCTCCATTTAAAATATATATATATATATATATATATATATATAAAGATTTCACCATAATCTGCGTACTGATACTCATCACTTAATCTTCTAACGCTAAAAACCTTTCTCTAAACTGATATTTTACTTTTATTTTCTCGCACATGCAAACATTTAGCTCTGCAGTTTATGTGCGGCCTCTAAATATGATACCAGACTTTAATACCAAAAATCTCAGTCAATTTTTGCACAAGGTTAAGATGGGATAATGCGGAATTAGGTTTCAGATATGACTCAGTTTCCAAAAGGTTATTGCCTTTTTAGGACAGAGAGTGGGAAGTACCGAAACCAAAAGGAGGAATTAAGGGGCTATTGCTAATTTATACCATCATTCCAGAGTTACGTATTTTTTATCTTACATATTCTCCACCTTCAAGGAGAATTTTTCTCCTTGAAGGAGAAAACACTTTTTGGCGAAAGAAAACACTTTTGGGAAGAAGTCATTAGAGTGTTAACAAAGGAAGAGAAATTTTTTAGAATATTTATAATTTGAATGATAAAACAAATAAATAGCTTCAAGATGTAATTTAGAAACACTGGAACAAAATATCACTCTGTAAATCAAATGAAGAGCCCAGTTTTAAAGCTGAGAAAATGTAGTTGAAAGATCACATAATCAGTTTTAATAGATTTTTAAAAATTTACACAAAACTTAAGCGTTAGAATCAATATTAAAATTATAATATTTCAGCTATACATCCAAGAAACTCTATAAGGTATTTCTCCCACTTCCCTAGCGTGCCTTTGTGGTGTAGTGGTCAGCACACTGAGTCGGTATTTCAGAGGTCCGTGGTTCGATTCCCGTGGAAGGCGTTTGCTCATTTTTCATCTCTCTGGCTTCTAAAAATAAAATCCTAATGTCTCTACAGTGGCGCCCGAACTAAAAGGATTGTGGATGATGATTCTCTGCACCCAGAATTTGGCGACTAGGTCCCCGAAAACCCTAGTTGCCCTTTAAAAAGGGGAGTATACAACGTATTTCTCCCACTTCCCTAGCGTTCCTTCGGGGTGTAGTGGTCAGCAAACTCAGTCGGTATTTCAGAGGTTTGTGGTTCGATTCCCGGCGAAGGCAGTTGCATATTTTTCATCTTTCCTTCTTCCAATTAATTTAATGATTCTACAACTCTAGTAAAATTAATATTTGTTTAGGCATTCTAAAACAAAATAACATGTTCGTATTGTAGAGTAATCTAATAATTAATATACAAACAAAATAAAACTTAATAATAAACTTTGATAAAAATGGGAAGTCCTGTATAAGCGAATCAGCATAACAATTTATTGATGGCTGTGGGATGCTTAAGCACCACTGAGATAAAAATTTCCTTTCCTTTAAAAAATGTAACTAGCTTTTAGTATTGTATGCGAAAAATCGAAGTTTTTATTTACTCTTATGGCCATAAAAATTCTTTTACGTTATGCACTTGACATAAAAATAAAAAACTAAATACACAAAAATTGAAATCCAAGTTAATAGTAATGCATTTTTTTGCACTGCGTCATTTCTAGATCAATCAATATCTTAGGCAAAGCTGATGTCATAGCTAATTCGAAACTCAACTCAAAATTTCAAGAACTGAAACCTTTCTTTTAATAGGCTGCCATATTGGATAACTGCGCCCTTTGCTTCTAACTCCGTTCTCTCTAAGACGTTTTTCGATGATTTTCTTCCTATCGCAACAATTTCTAAAATGTAAATGTTGATGAACAGAACGATTAGAGTGCCAAGTAAATTGTTTCTGAAAATGTCAATTGAAATAAAGATGAATATTCATTATACCTTGACTGCCAAATGCTCTGTTCAATACGGATTCAACATGGTGTTGCGTTGTGACTTACCTGATTTGTTTGACAGTAACATCAATGCGTTATTCATTTTTGTCATGACAGAAAATGTTGCTTCGCAGCAGCAAGTACTCTTCTAAAGCAGGAAAGTAAACGGCGCAGATACTCTAGTTTGCATAGATATTCAACAGCATTTTTTTACAGATTTCTATGAAGTTCATCGTATTCAACAGCATTTTTACAGATTTCTATGAAATTCATCGTATTCAACAGCATTTTTACAGATTTCTATGAAATTCATCGTATTCAACAGCATTTTTACAGATTTCTATGAAATTCATCGTGGCAAGGAGAGCAAGATTGCGCCTGTCGTTGGCAACAGTCTTGAACATCATACAGGTGACAGTACGCCTTTGCTCAGTTCCGCCCTAATTTTGATGGACAGCACCCCGGGAGTGGACAATCCGAAGATTTCCCACCCCTCTTCCGCTAACACCAAACTCTTGAGATGACTTTCGGCTCGCTATATGTTTATACTGCTCTCACACCGCAAAGACCCTATACATTTAAAAACATCCATGCCTCCTCCGGAATTCGAACCCGAGGCATTAGGTTTCTCGTGTGTGTTAAGTGTTCTTACTTGACTTACTATTTATATTTCGTCTTTAGTCTCCGACTGATGTGTTATGGAATTACAATAGTGTCTACTAATAAGAAGATACCTATGCGATGCCGATTCAAAACTTTTGCAGTTCTTCTAACGGCTAAATGACGAATTTTTGATAAAACAGAAAAACAGAGTAAAATTTTCAATCACAAAGTTGTTGAGTATTCTGTGTTTAGTATGGAGTGACGTGGAATTTGCGCGTTATCCCAAACTAAATTTATGGTAATATTATTTATTTTTAATACACGCCCATTTCGCATTTCATACCTCTATTATTTCACCAAGGAAGGTTGATTTTATGTATTTTTTGTTTATATGTAGCTTTAGTGACAAATTTCAAAATGCAGATTTGTTGAAGATGCACTTCTTTAATGATATTGATTTCATATAAAACGGAAGGGAATCCATACATATACAGCGAATTATTATTTAAAGAATCATCTGAGGTCGGGTATAAAATCTGTTATCAGCAAGCACTAACAGGCGTACTAAAAAGATAATTAGAAGCACAAAAAATGTTCACTTCGGTTTTTGGTTTGGTTTGGTTTGTGTAATTATGGCAAAGCCTCGAGGGCTATCTGCCTAAGGGAAGGGATGCCTTCGTGGAGGACTTTCTAAGAGAAACTGGCTAGTATACACATTACACATGGGGAAAACCATGAAAACACCCATGCAGCCAGCCCGTTCGCGGGATTCGAACCTCGGACCGAAATGCCAGTGTTCAGCGATTTTACCGCTTGGCCGCTGGTGGGCTGTTCACTTTGGTATTAAAGTATATAAATGAGAGATGTCTTACATATAAACTACACGATTGTTACCCAAGAAATATACGGTTTTCAAGAATTCATAATTTAAAAAAAAAAGTCCCTTTACAGCTATCACGATGATGGCTGAAGACGTCTGTGCATGCAGAAATGAAATTCCTCCCCCCATCATTCCATGGTGTGATGTAGGTTTCACCGCCTAACGCATGACTCAGGGCAACACAATGGCCACGTTTACAGTGGAGAAAACTCGATTTTTTTTCATCAGTTTATTAGGCTTATTTAAGTAATGCCAGTATTAAGTTTGTAAATCATTGTACAATGATGAACTTTGAAAATTTATTTTATGCAATAAAATATGTTTAAAAAACAAATTTAATTGTAAATCTGTGGGGTTTTGTTTTCAGAATCTACAGGATCCAAATTATTTTAACACTTTTCCCCTATATTGCGTTTCGTATTCAATTAGGAATTTTTTTATTAAATCAAAATAATATTTGTTATATTTTCTACATCTGTTAATATTCTTTGTTGCTAGCTCACTATTGTCACACAATTCCACAAAGATTGATAAATCAATTGTCGGATTGACAAGTACTTTCAAAAACTGGTTGATCAGAATTTCATTCCTACCTTTAATAGTATCTTCCTTACAATGATTTGCGGTGATTCGATTCCGTTTCGTTTTGTGTTAAAAATCCAACTTTGCAAAATGAATTAATTAGTAGCTATGTTTGATGTTACTTCATTCCATGAATAACTAGCGAAACTCTTCGTTGTAAAGACTTTCACTTTATAGATCTCGGTTTGAGATTTTAATTTCGGATCTTTCAATACAGGTCTGACAAATAATTTCCTATATTTAATACTAAATCACTGAATTTTTTCCATTTTCCGAAACTTTACCTCACTTGTATAGTTTACGAGGGGGGGACAACTCTTCTATTATAATGTCTGAAATGAAGGTTATCTAGGCTTTTACCTGAATAAGGCCTCACATGTGATTTCAGGATGACTATTAAATTGGTTCATTCTGTCAAAAACTTGTTTAAATATTTCAAACCTGGAAAATTTAAAAGTTTCTGACAAGTCGTTAAAGAGGATAAACTATTTATTAAAGCTTATTTTTCTCATAACTTCTAAGGAGAACAATAAAAAAGTAATTAAACTGAGAAATTTATTCGTTAAATCACGACTCGACTGCATATAAATACATATGTTTTTATATTGTGTGTGTTAACACCTTATGCAAATTTTTATAAGGCCTTTACTTTCATAAATGCTCTTCAAAGATACATAATTATAAGTAAAAAAGTGCATTAAATAAAAAACCTATTCATGTTAGGACATTTTAAAATTAAATTAATAAATTTTGTAAAAATTACAAAATCAAAATTTTTATATGCACTTCGGTCCCTATAGATATATTTGGCAAAAATGTTTGCTCTTCTAGAAGATTAAAGAAAGAACTTTTGGGGCTGCTACCTAACTTTGGTAGAAAATGATTTATTTAGATAAGTATTTCAAAATGATCTACATCAGTGAATTCGTTCTAGAGTATTGCTTTGAAAGGACCGGATTTAAAAAGATCTTATATAAACTTAGATTTTATTTCCATAGAGCCGCTCCAGCAAAAGGGCTCTTACAGTATTATCGTTTATAGAAAACCTACAATTTAAAATTCATGTCTAGAATCCATATTTAAGAAACCAAACTTTTAGCTATCTTTACGAACATCCTGCATACTCACACAGATTTAATGCATAATTATCACCTAGATTCATTTATTTCTGAAATATGTGTCAATATGTATTTATTATACATGCTTATTATACATGCTTTAATTTTAAAGGAATAATATGAGTAAGAATAATTTAATAAAATGAGTACAGCCACATTATATCAAAAACAACTAAATATGAAATTATGACATTTATATTCATTTTCCAAATGTTCAATGACGTAGTGTTCCTAAAATAGTGTATGTATTCTTTCACTTCGACTGTTTTTCGGGCATTTTCTTGATTAACATCATTAAAGTTACCATTTAGTTTTCGTTATGTGTTATTATTGGGATGAAATTAGGTCCATATTTTTTTATTAGCAGGTCCATAAAAGAACTCAAAGGCATTGCTCCAAGTTTTATTATAAAAGAACATGAACAGCTGAGTCTTTTATTTTAGTATAACAGTGCGATATCTTATTTTGATAATTTCGAAATATTCCTTCACAAAAAAGTCATTACGTGTGTTAATAAAATTAATGCAGAAGCTCAGATAGGAAAATATGCTTTCTCACTTTTTTAAAAAATCAAGCCGTAATTTTCCAAAGACTTATTTTTAAAATTTCAAATAGAAATTATAGTTATCAAGACAATCCTAATTTTAAATATTTTTATCTTATACAGTAAAAATTTAAAATCTCGTATTCTTGAGACAGTATAACCTCAGGCTTAATACACTTAAGCATAAAATCTATTAGTGAAGAATTACTGTTTATTAATTATTACATATTATGAAGTTGGAATTAAATTTGTTAACACATTTCTGTAGCAAAATACATTAACGCGCAAAGAACCGCACTTCACTTGCAAATGTTTAATGGAAGAAAACTGTTGAGCAATGAATTAGCCTGCTTTAAGTATCCAGGGAATGCTATTGCGTAGAAAAATTTAGTAAGTATTTGTATATGCGTGTTTAGGCAGTTCTAAACAATGATGCACTGCTATAGTATGAAATATTAGCAATTTTATTGAGGTGTAATGTTATCAGTTGTTTGAATATGCTGAGATAAGTGATGACTTTTGAAAGTGACAATACTTTTGTAAGTGATGTGTTTATGTTTCATAATTTATTAGATTTGGCTTGATAGATGCGTCGGATATCTTCCAGCTTGTTTACAAAATATATAAATCTACATAAATATTTTTTCATGCGAATTTTCACAAGAACAGTGAACCCTGACACAGCGTTGCTAGAGACGACAAATCTAGACCTTAACACAACGTGGACGCGTCCGATAGTCCTTGCTGTAATTACGCACTACAGAAACGGTTTCTTTAATTACCAGCACCGGCGAGCTTAGTAATTAGCCCAATCTAGATGCCTAACAAATTGTAAGGACTTTTTCCATAGGATTCTAAAAGACAACAGCAATAGCCTTAATTAGAGTGTCTCCTAGATATGCGATAATGAGAGTGGTAATTAATAGTCTGAAACACTGGCTTTGCATCCAGATGAGCCTCTGAGAGAAAGATCGACAAGGCTTTGGTTACATTAGTATGGAAGGATCCAGCCGATATTTCACGGATATTACTTACAACGTTAATCAGGCTTTTGCAGCGTTACATTTCCTGAAACTTTTAACATGTACTTTGTTCAATTTGAAATAAACCCTTAATAGCTAGAATAAAACATGATCTCTACAAATTAACGCAATTTGCTCTTTTTATTTTTCTTGCCAAAAGAAAAATTTAATAGCTATTACTGTGTTGTATTCAAGTCTTTATTAATCTCCCTTACTTTCTTTTCGGATATTAAGGTTTCAGAAGCTTAGTAATTAGAAAACCCTGTAGTGATAAGCTTCGATAATGAAAATGCATTTATTTAGAGATCCCCTGCAAATTATTTTGTTACGGTCCTAGAATTAGTGTTAACTGGTAAGAAATATTTTGCAAGGAGTTCACTAAATGTATCCCATTAACATGTTGAACTTATCCAATTTAAATACATTAGAGTTATATAGCTGACTATATATGCAAAGAGAAACTTAGTTCACAATTTTTTGCTTTAAGTAAGGGTTTTAGATAGCTTAATTTCTTTTGATAGTCTACAGAATGAGAGAAATATTTTAATTCATAGTTACATATTGGTGCTCTTTCGAAAATACATACAAATTTCATGGAAAAATGTATTACATATATCATGCTTTATGTAATACTTTATGTATGTGTAAACGTAATCAAACTAATACTGAATAAGAATTGATTCACATTTTTTATTATTTAAAACTGAACCAAATTTTATTTTCATTGAGGTTGCTTTTTTTTAAAAATCCTTCACGTTTCGGATAATCCACCGTGGTGAAACATGCTAATTGTAAGTTATAAGCTATGTACCAAATTTAAGAATCGCTAGCAGCGAGATTATACACTTTAAAAACAGAATAAAATTTCTCTTTATTTTGTAACATGTTTTCTTTCTCTTTGTAAAAGTATTTTGGCCACCATGTCCTTAGTAGTCCCTAAACATTATATTACTCAATAATTAGACTTTATGCATAGATATTCTCTTGCGAATGCTATTTATCATATGCTAATTTCATTTAAATATTAATAAAAAAGCTTTCGTTAACCGAAATATTTTGAATTAAATTTTTTAAATTCTAAGGAATTAAAGATATTTGTTTTAATAATGAATATTATGCATGATTTAATCACTGAAGATTGTAACTTGTTTCTGTGAGAAATAAATTTAATACACAAGAGCTTGATTTCCCCCTGCTTCTGTCGCTCTGAAACAGTCACATTATGAATAGTACGTAGCACATATTTTTAACCATATACTATTTAATAGTTCAACTAGAGGTAACTACTACTCAAGCTACAAATAAATGTATTTAGAGATCCCCTGCAAATTATTTTGTTACGGTCCTAGAATTAGTGTTAACTGTTAAGAAATATTTTGCAAAGAGTTCACTAAATGTATCCCATTAACATGTTGAACTTATCCAATTTAAATACATTAGAGTTACTTTGCTGAACACTTGTAGTTCAACCCGGGTTCAAATCCTGGGATAGCTGTATGGAGATTTTCGTGGTTTCCCTGTGATGTGTAGGCGTTTTGCTGTCATCAGAATAATAAAATCCAACTAAAAAAGACCCGAGTTATTTATTACATACAAGATCTATATATCACGTTCAAAAAGTTTTTAGGGGGAATAAAGAGGCAGACATAATCCATTTATTATTTTCATTTATTATAAAAGGAAATCCATGCTACAGAAAATAATTAATAATACTGAAACAAAACGTTAAAACATAAACAAACATTAAACTTGTTAAATTCTATAAAAGTAACGTTATCATCTCCCAATATAAATAACTGCAGTCATATATGAACAATCTACATTTTTTTTTCATTTCGTTATGAAGATGTAATATCTAATAATATTGCGGTATATCTCTTAAGCACTAGCAGTTCGAATATAACATTATGATAATTAATTATTTGTTGCAACTAAACGGATATTTGTATTAGGTTGATTACATTAAGCAACAGACTTAAAACACAAAAATGCACACATTTGTTTAAAACAAATGCTTTCGAAAAACTATGAAGTTCTAGTTACAGGAAAATAATAGAACTAATGCTGTTTTTGACTAGACATTCTAAAGAAGGTTTTTAAAATTATTAATCTTTAAATAAGCGTTCAGTTTTTATGGAAGCTATGTAACACAAAAATTGTCGGACATGCTTCTGCCTTCTGCGCGAGAACTCGCTAACATACTTGATTAATTATCTTACCTCATAAAGAATGATTCAGCTAATTAGAAACGCTTTAGTTACATGGTGGCAGCTAACACGGACTAGCAGGCTGCTTACAAAGGCTCTTCCTTCAAAAAACTTTCACGGAGCAGGCAAATGAAGAAAGAAAGAAAGCGGGCGACATTCTTTGACGCGTATTGTGCCTCAGCGTAAGACTATCGAGTGACAAATTGCGTCAGCCTAGTTCCACCTTTTTCCCGACCGTTCCTTTGGCAGAATCAAGTAATCCGTCGCATGCTGCGCTTCGGAGTTTTATGACCGAAAAAGCCGACCATCAAAACCTAATGGGACCAGGAAAAGCATCAGGAAAGTACGAAGGACATCGGATGGAAACAGAACGAAGAAACGAGGGAGCTTAGGTCCCCAAGAATAGAACCATAAAGAATAAAAGATCGAAATAATGGTTTGGGATTTTGAGGTGAGGCGGTGCCTGGAGATGGGAACAGCAGTCGCACGGGGATTCTAAGAAAATGCAGTGCTGACGCAAGCTTTAATAAATCGTTGATATATAAATTGATATTTGTATTATACAAACTCTATAACTAACGGATGAGGCTGCAGCATAACCAGTAGGAGACTGAAATGTGAAATGGCGCACTTCCTTTCATGAAAAATATAATCTGTTACATTAACACCAAAATAAACGAGAGGGGAAAACAATATATTTTCTACACAAAAAGGGGAATGCAAGTAGTTGGAATTCGAAATTATATATTTCCAGTTGATTCTTCATCTCTTTTGATCAATTAGGCTGTTAATGTTTCAAAATGATTGTACTCATGAAATCATTTGTAAGATGTAGTGGAAGTATTCATTCACATAAGAGTATTTTTTGCTGCTCTTCTGGAGGGTAATAGTGGAGGTTGAACCTCCACGACGTGCCCAAAGGGAGAGTAGACCTGTAGTGGGATTAAGTTCCCGGAGCAGGGCAGCCAAAATCCTATACCCTGTCTACATGCGTCCGCCTTGTTAAGCTACTCTCTCGTAAGCTATTATTACGCTCGGCCGTACTTTAGGCCCTTGATAGCTTAGCAGTCTATTAACGTTAAGGGGCCAACTCGGGTAGAATCTTGACAGATTCGGCTATATCTCTTTAGTTTAGATAAGTTTTATTTTAATTCTTAGCCCCTTAAGTTCAAGCCCAAGCGTCGTCTTTTATTGTACACTCCAAGACGGAGTTCTGGTAAATGTTATTTGAATAATAAAGGGTTATTTACCCTTCCATCTTGTAGTTTCTTGTCACACGAATTCAAGCGATAATTCGCTTATCAGTTCTTAAGATTCTTCACGTTCAACTGTAACTTAGCATTTACAAAGTGAGGAACTCTACAGTATGCTTTACTTAAGAAGCGTTCATTTAGTTACTTTTAGAACAATTACTATGCTGTCCAATTTTAGAATATTAATGCACCTTAAAGAGGAATTAAATTCAAATTATTTATAGTTGTAGGGAGAATCAATTTAGCATTAAAGTAAAAATCTCATTGTAGTACCCCAAAGTGTTAGAAGCATTATCTTAGAAGACGGACACGTCTCCTTCTAATAAGGTTTCGTAAATAATGTCAAGTAATGTTCAATTCAGGTACTTTGAAAGAATTCATTTATGAACTATTTTGTACCCGGATGCAGTGATTAGAAGTGATAGATTCTTAAGTCATTTTTCCAGCATTGATGCATTTTAACGATTTAAATCCAATTAAAGCGAATACATTAATTTTTGTAATTCCTGATTGCTTTATACGATTGCTCGTATTATTCATCTTTAAACGAAGCTAAGCAGTATAACTCCGGATAACGACAATCTCTGAATGAGAACCATTCAACTGTAATTATAATTTCCGCATGCATCAGAAGCAGCAATATATAAAAGATTTTCATCAAAATTGATAATTATTATAAGCATTATGCAATAGTTTAATTGCTAATTAATTCATTATTTTCATATATGTAAATGTTTAAAGTACTATATTTTTTATCCTACTGACTGTAAAATAATATTTTATCACGTCTGCAAAATTCGAAGGGGAAAGAAATTACTAACGAATAAGACATACTTAATGAACTAAAATTACATCAAAGCTTAAATGTTCTTACAAGTAGTTTTCTGCTATAGCTTAAATTATGCTCATTAAATTAAGATCCATAAAATTTATTATGAAATATATGATTATTTATTAATACTTAGAGGTTCCTTAACTACATGAGACTATTGTATAATGTCATTCAAAAATAAAATATTATTATGATGAAAGTAAAATGAATAATCACCTTTCTTCTTACCCAAAATTTCTATCTTACTTAAAGTTACAGGAACTTTAAGTTTAGTTAAACTCGTTCTTAAAAGGTTACAGAAACTTGTCATAAAATTCTAAAATTTAAATTCATATCGAATTACTTCATTGAAGCATAATATTATTTTTATGAATAATGAGGTATATTGGGTATAATGAGGTATTTATTGGCATATATGTATCGTGGATCGCGTATTCTCACAAGAAGAATAAAATTGTATTAGGTGAATGGGTAAAAGCATTGGATAACAAACTAACGAATTATTGCTTTGTCAAATTTTCATTTGAATGTGGCTTCAAGTGAATACAAAAGTTTATTTCGGTAACTATTTGCTTTTAAAAAGCAGTTTTAAGGACTTTGGGCAGATTATTTTAAACTCAGAATGACAAAAAAGTATTTAATACGATTATACAATAAAATGAAACAGCAGTAACTGAAATCGGTAAAATGCAGCCCGCACTTGCTATCTGATTTTGGTATTTATTTTGAGTTAAATACTATTATAGCAAGCATTTTTCTTAAATTTAAACATTCTTAAGAGGATATTCTGATTACAATAGAATATTTTGTTTCTTTTACACAACAAAGTGCTTTTCTTCGAGGGGTAGAGGATGTTACTTCTAAGAAACAGTAGTAAAGCTCGTCACAATAATCAGTGAAAAGTACGGTTCCTGCTGAATAAAGTCAGGTTAAAAAGGATTAAATATTTCACTGCTATGCATTCATTGATTTGAAAAACGACCTTTTATTTCTTATTTAGCAAGCCTTTATATCCCCAGAGGGTTTAACTTGAAAGTAAAAGAAAGCGAAATAAGAAATCATTTTACTTTAAAGGGAAAAAATAGTATTTTAATGGAACGCATGTGAATGTTTCAGGCTTAAATGTTTTAACATGCAGTAATCCCACCAAATTTCAATATGTAAGAAGATGGTTAAAAAATCTTTAGAATGTCTTCCCCTTCTCTCTCCAAGCCCAAAATTGCAACAAAAGTCATTGCTAATCCTTTCCCTTGTGTGTGTTCTGAAAAACGAAAATGCATCCCAAGGGCTTTTATTTTTACTTTTCGTATTACAAGGCTCGATTACTAGCTCCTAACAGGAAAGTGTTAAAAAAATTCTCCAACGTAGTTGAGGAGTTGACTAAATCAAGCATCGACGTCACTTCAGTGACAGAACAAACAGGAAAGTGTCATTCCACTGAATGTATGGGAAGAGCTTGATATTATCTTGAATATTTCTCATCCCATTTTTTTCATTAGTTTTGTTTAGTTTGTTTTATTTTATCGTTGCGTCCATTCCCTGAACCAATCCAGATGCAGTAGCAACTGCACTATGCCAATGAATGGTTAATGGTCTTCAGAAACCTTTCATAATTGGGTTTCGAACTTTTGATTGACAACTAGTTCAGCCGTCTTTCTTTAAAACGTGAGAATAAAAGTCATAGGTGATCGCCTAAAGATTGCACGAGAGTTCTCATCAGCTGATTCAAGAAAAGAAAAGATTCTTTTCGTAACTCTAGTACTGATTTGCAACTACTTTTACTACTGTTCTACTGCTGCAACTACTGTTTTTTGTCTACTTTTTAGAAGGTTGCAAGAAGAAATTTCCCATCGCCATTTTTTTTTCCATTAAAAGAGCTGCTGCTAAGAAAAACTCGCTAATGGGTTTTTCGCAAAAACCTCATTCACGTAGCCTACCTCTGTGGTTGCGGGGAACTATTGTTCAAATTCTCTAATACAAGTTGAGAAGCCTTCATTCGAGAGAATGACATTATTTCTAATGCATGTAAGAGCACGGAGGCAATTATTTTTGTTCTTCCACTCTCTGAAAAATACGCTGTTAATGAACTGGTGATTATTTCAGAAAGGAGGCTGCGTATCAAGTACTTTGGAAGTTCACCAACCGATAGTGCTACCTCACGGCCAATATACAACATAGCAATAACTTTAAAAAGAGAGAAAAAAACATACGCTTAAGGAACTCGATTTTGAAGAAAGGATGTAGATTGTGATTGAAAAAGGGTGCAGAATTATTATTTAAAAGTAACTTTTGCTAGGTAAGTTGTGCAACAGATAGATAATTTAACAAAGCTGCTAAGTTTCACCAACCATTGTTACAGAGGATACTTGACATGGTATTAAGAAAGTACAGTTTAAGATAAATTACCTAATCAATTTAAGTCAACTAAGATCTGTGTTGCTTCTAAGATATAATAATAGTAGCCAGAATGATCGATATGTCATTACAAAACACATATCTTGAAATACTTCGAAAAATTAATGAAACTGAGTTTAAACTTTAGCGTAATATACTTGTAACTGTAAATAAAATCGTCAAACTAAATTAAAATAAACACTACACTCATGCAATAATATATATATATAATATATATTATATATAAGTCTAGATGTTTAAGTTTGAATCCTTACGATCGCTGTGAAGATTTATAATGAATCAAACTCTCAAGCTCACGATTTGTATCAGAATGCTGTATCGCTACACCATGGAAACTATAGACACTTCCTTAATTTCTGTTTAACTTCTTAGATTCGATATCCTTATACTCCTTATAATTTGGATCAAGACTAGCTAGTGTGCAATGGCAGCACCGGCGAGACACCTGGCTTGCAGCTTCAGTCTTTCCGCTTTGATTGAGAAATATTGAGTTCCTCGTAAAGATTTAGTAGTTCCAGAAAAAGAGGAAGGAAAGAAATTTAAGGTAAATGTTTACTGTTCTGTGATATAAGAACTGACTTTTATAAAAATATATTTATGTTACGAACCTTAGAACCCATTTATTGTCGACTACAAATTCTATCAACTTCTCGATTATTTGCCCTATGGAAAATATTTCTTATATTTCGATACGATTAACTTTAAAAATCCAGTGCTGAAGTATTTCACTTGCTTTCCTTAAAAAAACGAAGGATAAAGAGGAATTATAGGCATGCATGCAAAATAACGTATTTCATTAACGTTTTATATGATTTTAGAATCCAATACTACATTTTAGTACTGAACTGTAAGGAATTTGTTTTCATAAAAACTTAAATGAGTTTTTTTTTTAAACAGGCATGAACAGTGTAAACATTATTACTGCAGAAGTTAAACAACGATCGTAAATACTACTTATTTATTGTAAATACTACTTAAAATGTTTATATTCGTCGTTGTTCCGGCAAACACTTCAATCGCATAACAGCATAAATGTCAGATCAACGGGAAAAATATCTGTCCTCAAAGATTACTGATTAACTGTATAGTTCACTGTTACAGAAAGCCAAGTAGAAGAAGAAAGATATTTTCTCACGTTTAAGCAATTGGCAAGTTACTTGGTGTCGATTAGGAAGCAAGCTTTCTGTAACAAAAAGGTACCGAAGGACTGTTCATATACAAGTATAATTCAATACAAGAAAGGATCCCGCTGTAATTGTCCAGCACGTGAGTCATACAAGAATTTGTGCTGCTAACGATTTTAATCATTACACAGGTCATATTGCTTGGTAACTGCTAATGGTTTTTTGCCTCACCACTCCACTATATACACTAACTAATTATCATTGCATAGTTATTTTTATTAATATTAAGCTCGTTATTTTGCTATAATAATGTTTAATTAAAAATAAGATTAATTTCTTTAAAAGAACGCGTTATTTACTATTTATTTATTCTTTAAAAAATATTTATTTATTCATTGCAGTAAATATTTCGTATAATCCAGACATCTAAAAGTAATAATGATAATAACAGAATGCAATGCTACTAGTATTTTTTATATTCATTTTGAGTTTTTCGCAAATTATTGTCGGTTTCCTCGTAAGACAGCTGCAGCAGCCTGCAGGTAATTATAATGTTATTTAAAACACGTTTTCTGAGAATGTATTATGGAAATTGATGTATTTAGCGTGTGTTTCAGATAAAACTTATCGCAACTGTAGAATATGTAGGAATTTTGCGATTTAAAGATCACAATTTTTTTTTTTTTTTCTTTTTTTTTTTTTTAATTTTCGCAAAATTAAAAGAGCTGCAAAGGCACACGAAAATTTTCGTGATGAGGGTTTTTCTACGAGTATATATGAGGGTGATGGGCCTACAGAATTCATGCGACAGGATTGGTTTGCTAAACTTCCTTCCGATGATTTTTCAGTTCATGTAGCTCCACACTGTAGCAGACCAACCTAGCATAATGATGACAAATTAAAATTACTGACTGAAGCTCATTGTGACATAAGTGAACGTAAGCTTTTTAAGAGTCTACATTCATCCAAAATAACCAATGATAACCATTTGAAGAAGGTTTTTATACTTTGATCCCAAGTGGACTAGGGTAATTCATTTAACATACTATGTGATAACATGTGAATTCTTTTCGAAACGTAACTAAAATTACGTATTTTTTAAATGACTGGTAAATGGACTGGTAAAAATGGATTGTTTACAGTAAGCAGAAAACAAAATATCAAGTTCAAAGCCTACTGTATCAGCCGAAAAATATAAAAAAAAGGGTCTAGTTATCAGTTTGGTGAAATTAAGACGAAATTGTTTATTTTGATTATATGCTGAGAAAAAGCGATTTTATTTCCATTGTCATTGTCAACAACTAACAAAAATGAAAGACGATTTACAACAGAAGCGACTGTCTAATAATTGCAAATTATAAAATTATTATGTTTTAATGCCAAATCGTTTATATTTTTACGTTTATTTTTTTTCCCGTCCGTCAGAAGTTGGATGGGATGAGTTCCCGCATCCATTGTATAACCCTCACATTTCACCATCAGACTACCATTTATTTTGCTTTTTAAAAACTTTCTTGTTAGACAAAACCTTTATTTCATATAATGGTACCAAGTTAAACTTAGAATTTTTATTTGTTTGTTTATTTGTTGATGCTGCTGTTTATAAGGAAAGGAGAAAACACTTTCAGATGTTCTTTGAAAACAGAACCATAAAATGACCTGAATGATGGTAAATGCTTCTTGAGTAATATAGTCAATACTATAATTAGTAAAGTAACTTCTTTGCATGAGCATTGCTTTTCATTTTAACGAAAACAACAAGTACCAAATGTAGTTTACGAACAATCCAATATTTTATGGTATTCAGTGAGGCATGTATGTTTGGTAGGAAGTTAACATCATCAGTTTACATCATCAGTTTTCAGCAATTTGAATGGATTTACTTTTTTAATATATAGTGTTATCAATTAACTGCCAGCTTTTTCCTTTGAATTTTAAGCCTTTGTTGGCGCCTTGTATGAAGAAAGGTAAGAGTTTATATTTATGATGAATTATCATGTATTACGTACGATTTAAATACCTTTGAAGAAGCAGTATTGCTCAATTTGATAAACACTGATCTAAAAGGAAAAAAAATCTTTGTTTTCCCCCTGCAGTATTATAATCCATTTGTAGTTAATATCTGTAAATTTACTGTCTAAGATAATTATACGCAAATAATTTTAAAGGAACTGCGTCTGAAGATCGATGTAATACAAAAAAAAAATCATGATAAAAGAGAGCTGGTCTTCGTTTGAAGATAAAAGGTGACAGCTTTATATTCATACTGGGAAAATAATTTTGAATAAACAAAACACATATACCACATAATAAATAAAATACACACACTAAAATGCCTCATGGAAAGAATGAAAATTTAAAAGTACTACAGTAGTGACAAAATTCATTAAATTTAAATAAAAAGCTACTAACATTAATAAATACAAGCACAGCAGTATTTACCATGAACATAATACAATAAATGGACCGGTCGAGGTATGCATTTACTAATTTTCGTCTGCTATGTGTATATGTTACCGTGAAAGACCGAAATTGGAGAATTTCGACTTTCACCGGAGAATATCAACATTCACCAAATACGTCGGTGAAAGACCGGATATTTCACTACATTCTTGTATATTCGGACCCTCACCGGTGTATGTCGACAATCACAGATATGCTCTGGTGAAAGTTGAAAAGAGAGGTCATAAAGTGCCATAATAGTTTAAGTTGTTGCAATATATAAGATTTGAATCACATAATTTAGTAAGTTTTTTATTACTGTTATTTTATTTTCTCATTTAGAATGTACTGTATAATTAAGTAAGTTTTTAACTTCTATTATTTTCCTTTCTCATTTTGAATGTATTGTGTGTTTTAGGTTCTCATGTACTTAAGTTCTTATTTTAAGTCTCAAGTGCGTTTATTCGCGACTGAATTACGGAGAAGAAAATATAATATTGTTATATGTTCAACATTCACCATTAGTACATGGTGAATGTCGACATTGATCGGTGTAAGTCAGAAATAAGAGTATTTGGAAAATATTTCGGACATACACAAAGAGACTATGTGAATGTTGACATTCACTGGTGAAAGTCGACATTCTCCAGATTTCGTTGTTTCACCGTAACATATGTAATTTTTAATTCATCAATTTCTTTCAACAAATAACAGTGCAATGGCGTTTTTTAATATTAATAACGACTGAATCAGAGTGCTTGTCTAGAATTATTTCATCTCAGAATTAGATTTATACTGTAGTATAGAATAATAAAATTGTGTATCAGTTTTATGAAAGACAAATTTAAAAGTATGTGTACATAATTTTTTTAACATTTTCTTTTTGATGATTGACCTACTCCCCATTTCTTGTAAAACAGGGGAACTTTTATTAACCATGCTGTATATCAAAGCATAAGGCAGCAGTTTATGTGTATGTGTGTTAAATAAATATTTTTCAGTTGTAATAAAAGTGACTTTTATGTTGAAAGTTTCTGATTTGATATGAGAGAATTAATTTAATAAAACAGAAGTAATATGCGACATAGCCAACAACACGAGATTTATATATGTTATTTATGTTATTTATTAGAATTTATTTACGTAGATATTACAAAGTTTTCTTTCATTCAACGAGAGACTCAATCTCAGCGTTATAGAGAAAATACTCCATATTAAATCCATGCGTTTAAGAGGAAATGAAAAGATAAATATCTAAGGTATAAGTAAATATACCAGAGACACTTTTTCCCCTGTCATTTGCCGAAAACCCTTTTAACGAGTTTTGTCGTCAAGGGATGGATATCACACGCCCTCCTCCCTCCCTTTCTTGAGAAAGGGTAAAATACGTGACCTGAAGCTCAAATAGTCTGGATCATTTTTCATGACTATAAACCACCAAAGTTAGCTTTTTACTCCAGTTATTGGCCGTAATCTTTTCTTAGCTTGCCAGAACTAACCAAAGAACGGAGACACCTAAACTTCATAAGCGATGAGAAGCAATCTTCTGTGTTTCATAGACAAAATCTTTTACGGCTTTGATTCAAAATCTAATCAAGAATTTTCTCGATTTTGGACTCAATTTCGAGTTTTGATATATTCAACTCTTGATATAGAAAATTAGTAATAATATTGTCACTCTATTAATGTTAATAAAATATTTTGCAAATATTAACATAAAGAAACAGAACTATCTTTTATTCCCATTTCAAACAATCTTAGATTAAAATAACTGCACTAAAGTTTCGAGAAACGAAATTTTACTGATAAAACTTTTGAGATTCTTCCTGAAACTAATTGTATATTCAAATAACAAGGGTAACGGTTATATAATTTAGAAAGCAACAAAGCAAAAACTTAATAATAAAAATTACTCAAGTTCTGCAAAATGCCGTGAAACTAAGAGAATGGAAAGTAAACAAATTTGCATTTTATTTAAAAATGCTGGAAAGTTACATATCATAAAGAAAATTTACAACTTAATGCACATGTTAAGAAAACAATTATAAAATTAAATGCTACAATTAGAGACAACTGGAACATAATTAAAACAAAAATAAATTGATAATTCTCTTGTTCTCTTTTAAGAACCAGCCAAAAGAATTATTTACGAAATAATTGTTTTAGATTTATACCTGGATGTATTGCTGAAACCAAATGCACTTTAAGAGGAAACTGTGAATATATGAATGAACATACATAAACTTTAATTTAGATCAACATTCTAAATTAAGGCTTGTATATATTCTAATGTCTAATGTGGCTAGACTGCATAAGAATTGGTTTTTGCTGAAAGCGTACTAATGTGGAATTTTGTTTTGCTGAAAGCGTACTAATGTGGAATTTTGTTTTGCTGAAAGCGTACTAATGTGCTCATGTAGATCCAAACGTTTTCAGAGAAACAGAGAATTTTTTAATTTACTAGGGTGAAAAATTAAAGGAATAACTGTAAAAACTCATATAACCTGAATGCTTTTTCAGCTGAGAACGTGAAACATGCTTGACATCCATGCTGAAAACATGCCCGACATACCTTCAAAAGGTATATCAGGCATTTCAAGGTAGAATTGCATATTTCTGGAAAAAATAAATAATAACATAGGAATTTAAATATAGAATGGGATAGAAAATGTTCAAGTTACAGCCGTTTACATAGAAAACATTAGCTTTGTGTGGGGTCAATGGAAGAAGAAGGAAATAAGAGTGGCTACCAGTAAGCCTGGCTATACGACTGCTTGAAACCTCCCCTCTGATAAGTTTTTCTGCCCCTTTTGTCGTTTAAGTAAACTTTGCTTTAATTTAGTTAAAATTAATATTTTATAGGCATTAAAAATAAAATATTTTTTAATGTTTTCCTATTAATCACTAGTTGAGGGTCAACATAAAATATTAATGAAATATATTTTGAGGTTTAAATTTGGATTCTTAGAATTAATTATATTATGCTTTTCTATAATATAATTAATTCTAAGAATCCAAATATTTTCTATGTACATCACATACAAGTGCATCACACATATATGTAAATCACGCAGATAACAAAGGAAGTTATATGCATTATATGATCTTCACTCTGATCCACACCCTCCTTAGAAATAGCAGTCAAATTGTATGCGTTTTGCACTGTTCTAAATATGCTAATAAAAACACCTTTTTGTAAGTAAATTTAACCGTTTTTATCACACTATTAAAATTATTTTTAAACTTATCAAAACTAAACTTCAGGATCATTAGCAGTTTGCAGTAAGCGTACAATAAGGTACTAATAAATGCCTTTAAATATCAGTAACATGCATGGACATATTATTTCAAAGCAATTAGTACTTATGCCCTACTTAAATATAAATGGATAATTTTAGTGACAGTAAAATTGCTCCTAGATATAACATTAATAAATAACACTTTAAAAAATGGTGGTAAACGTAGTACAGTCTTTTCAGAAATCCTCCTACAAATAAATAATTAGAAAAAAAAATGAAAAGAGCAATAAAAATTGACTTCTGAATAAAATAATAAACTTACAGAATTATGTTCTCTACTTGTCGAAGAGAAAATATAATAAATTATTTCATGAAACGTGATGAACTCGTTTATAGTAGAAATTTCATCAAAAATTCAAATAATTCGTTTCCGTGTAGGCAGTTTAAGCTGCATCATCTTTTATTTCTTCCATTTAAATACTTACAGTGGATGGACAAAAATATGGAAACACCTTGTGAAATGCATGTTCGAAAAGAAAGATTGATTTTAATGAAATATGTGGGTGGCGCTGGCGTTTTTGACTACTGACGCCACCTATACAACTTCGTAAATGTGCTAAACAGTTCAGTTGTTGTCGGAGTACTGTTATGTGAGGTTGTCAATGCATTATGACAGAGTTAACAGACTTCTAACGTGGGCAAATTGTTGGAGCACGTATGGTAGGTGCTTCCGTAAGCAAGGTAGCCGAGGTATTTAGTGTTTCAAGTGGTACTGTATCGAAGATTTATTCCGCATATTTGAAAAGCGGAAAAACATCATCTGCTAAATCACAGCGCGGACGAAAGTGTGTCCTGAGTGATCGTGACAGACGATCATTAAGGGCAATTGTGACGAAAAATAAGAAGACCACAGCTGCAAAAGTTACTGCTGAAATGAATGTTGTGTTACCGAGCCCTGTGAGTACCAAAACAATTAGAAGGGAGCTTCATAAACAGGGAATTGCTGCAATTGAGAAGCCACTCATCAGTGATGCTAATGCCCGTAACAGGAAAAGGTGGTGTTTAAGTCATAAAGCCTGGACTATAGAGCAGTGGAAGCGAGTAATATGGTCTGACGAGTCTTCTTTCACGTTTTTTCCCACTTCTGGCCGAGTTTACGTCTGGAGAACGCCATCTCAAGCCTATAATACAGACTGCTTGTTTTCAAGAGTGAAACATGGCGGGGGTTCTGTTATGGTTTGGGCAGCCATATCGTGGTTCTCTGCTAGCCCCATGATAACTGTGTCAGGGCACATGACTGCCAAGACTTATGTGAACATTTTGGCCGATCAAGTTCATCCCATGGTACAAACTTTGTTCCCCGATGGTGATGGTGTCTTCCAAGACGACAAAGCCCCTGTTCAGACAGCTTACATTGTCCAGGACTGGTTTTCTGAGCACGAGGATGAGTTGTCCCATCTCCCCTGGCCACCACAGTCACCAGACCTGAATATTATCGAACTTTCTGGTCTACATTGGAACAGAAAGTGCGTTCTCGTTATCCACCGCCAACATCGTTATCTGAACTTTCCACCGTTTTCCAGGAAGAATGGTATAATATTCCCTTGGCAAACATACAGGAACTGTATTTATCCATTCCGAGAAGACTGCAAGCTGTTTTGGATGCCAACGGGTTTCCTACACCATATTAAGCAAAGAAACATGTTTTTTTAAAGGTGTTTCCATATTTTTGTCCAACCTCTGTACTTCCCAATACCTCATCTAAAGTACATCAAGCGTAAAATGAAAAACAGACTTTTATATCAATAAGCAGAATTTCTTGAATTACATCGTAGAATTCTAAGGGAGAGTTAGATCGCTATAGTCATATAATGCAAATTATTTCATTTGATTTCTTCTTTATGACGTACATGCAAATTAATAATTTAAATCTAAGAGAAATGCATAATATAATTCTAAGAGACTAAACACATAGTATTGCATTAATATTCTGAGTAAGCATAAACACATAGTATTGTACTAATATTCTGTGTTGATCAACTGGTGAAGAACATATGTCATAAATTTGTTTGATTTTACTTCCCTATGAAAATAGGAGTTTTAATTCATAAAACAAATTTTAAACAGTTAAAAATTACATACATAAAATCACATAATTCTTCGTTTTCAAATAATCATTCCTTTAATAATAAAGAAATAATCACAAATCAACCATGCTATAAGATATTATTTCATATATGTTTTCCATTAAGTAGTTAAGAAACAGCATATAAACAAAATAGCATTTGTAATAACCAGCATTATCTTACCTCGTACGTAAGCTGTAGACAAATATAGATAAATACTTTCAATACACACACAAAAGAAAAGTGTAGAGAATTCTGACATAAAAGGGAGCAAACACATTACGAATGGAAAGAAAAATACAAATTACTTTATATATAAAATTGATATACATACAGAAACTTATTCCTAATTTTTTCGTCCATCAGTTCTTCTGAACTTTCAGTAGCAGAACAATAAAACACTGCATCAGTTTAAATTTTAGAATATAGCGAAAATATGGTCGAAACCATCATCGAAGCCCATAGCATCTCATTTTAAAGAGGGAGTATAGGAGGGTCGACACAAGAAGGGGGCAGTGTGGTCAAAACTGAATCGTTCCCGGTAGCTCCATCTACCTTTTAACTCAATAGTGTAGTCATCTTTGATGAAATGCAAGCATCACACCAATTTCCCATATTATGTGTTAGATTAACCAAGATTTCTTGCCGTAACGGAAAGTGTTTACAATGAAAGTACCTTGAAGCTCACAGACAGTACTAGGTAGGGAGCGCAGTAATGCAAATTGCGTCCTAGTGTGTTCCACACATTGAATTTAAAACCGAAGAATATGCGAGCCCCTCTGTCTACTGGATTCCTTCGCCCTCAATATAATCTGGACACTAGTGCAGCGCGATGGGGATAAGAATCAGGAGGAAATTATTATTAACAAATGCGCTCCTAAACAACTTGATATAAGCATTAAAAAAGTCATCTCAAAATTCTGTTCGTCCTTATCACGATTCCATCAACTTTGCGCGAATACCTTCGACAGATGATTTCAGTGTTACTGCGTGTGTCTAAGTCTCTCCAACTGTAACACGTCCTGAATCATTCTACGAAAAAAATAAGACTCATCATCAAAGAAAACTCGGCTCAGGTATGTGGTATTTAATCACGATAATCTCTGCGCCACTGCAACCGTGTGTATTTTGTAGGTGTTAGTGAAACACGAACCGTGGGTATTTCTTCATAGACACCTCTTGTCACTCACTGTGGATCGCTGGGAAACTTGTTATGGCAAAGTGAGAGTGATAAGACCCGTGTTTCAGGTTACAGGGAGACAGAAAAAGAATTACTGATGCCGACAATGTGGTATCTCTTAGAGAGGTTAAGATTATGAATCTCAATCTACGGAAAGTCTATGGAAATCAGACAGTCGACTATATAAATAACATAAAGAGAAAAGTACCGATAATGTAATACTTTCATATTATCATAAATAACGTTGCTACTTTAAATACCATGTTTTAAATCTGTGCTTCTTGATCTGTTTCGAACCTGAAAATTAACAACTGTAATTTTCTATTTTAAATGAATTTCAAACTTTTCATAGCTAATTTAGCGCCCTTCTAGTTGTTCGCCCGAGCGAAGTGCCTTACCTTTGCCCGCTTCTGATGACCATATTAAAAGTTTCGGCGGCATATTTTCGTATTATAAAGAAAAGCCGGATGAAATAAACACTGATTTTATCAATAGAAACGTATAATTAAAATTTAAACTTCAGAGTATCAGTACTGAAAATACTTGTATTGCTACTACTCAATTTATTCATGCAATAAGAGATAAATTGATTTCGTAAAACAGCTTTATAATCCATGAAGTTAATTGTTTATTAGAATATTGGAATAAATGCGACATTGTACGAAAAATATGATAGTAAATTTTCCTTTGACGCTCTGAACTAAGAAGAATCTTATTCAGTTTAAATAGCTAATGCAGATTGCTCTCACAACCCACTCTACCAATATCCCTGATTAAGGGCCAGTTACGCCATCCTAGTCCAAAGGCTGAACTTTAATTAAACCGACTGAAATGTATGTGCCGCGTGGCTGAAACTTGGAAAAGAGGTGCTAAGATTCATGCCGCCATAATCTCGTATTTGCAGACTTTCGAGTTGGACCCTAGTGACGTATGTAAATCAGATTAACTCACACGCAGCTATCTCTTCATTATTATTATGACACTATTAAGGCAGGAGTGTTGATGCGTGATTTATCCTAGGGAAAAATAAACCCCTTTTCGTCATGGCAGAAACTATCCGAGATAAGTGTGGATGCCGCTAGTCGCTAAAGCTTTTATGTGGTGAAAAGGTACAATTCCTGTTAAAGGGATTCTGCCAAATATCTAAAACTTATAATTTTAGACCTCACATTTAAGAAATGCTTTTGTATTAATATCTGCTGAATTACAAAGAGTGGTTTTGCATTTAAATTCTTCAGTAGTCTTCGCAACGTAAAGTTCAATCTTAAGAACAAAACACTTCTTTGACTGCTGTTGACGTCTTTAACGATCTTTAATTTTAATGTATTAACTATATATTATTAAGAAGTAAGAACAGGAATAAATTTAATATTAATATCTTCTTCGACAGATAATCATCGAGCATAATTATTGTCTTTGAACTTCGGATAAATTTTAAGCGGGAAGGAAGTGCCAGATTACTATAATTATAAAACCATTGTATAATGAACTGACACTAAAGTATTATTCTGAAATTCAAAAAAGATTTTAAAAAACATTATTAAATAAATGTAAGGGCTTCAAGAACTAATTTCATTCTTACACATACCGTATATATCTATATGAGATAGAAAATACGTAAAGAAAAATTCTATCTTTAATCTGGAACAGTCCTGGTGTAACGGTAGCGCACTCGCCACGTATTCGAGAGGTCCAGGTTCGAGTTCCGGCGAGATCACTGCACTTTTTTCACATTTCCTGCTTCACAATAATCTAATCTCTCAAAGTTTTACATCTTATCTGTGTGTATTGGTTAGATTTCTGTTTAGTTGTGAAGGCAATAATATATTGGAAAAGGAAGGTTAAGCAAGCGCATTTAGGTACCTAATGAGACCAACTTTATGTTGTTAATTCACAATATAGCTGAGGAACTCTTTTTAGCAGCACGTAAAACGTAGTATATCTGTGTCTGAACCCATAATTACAATATTATGTTTAGCACAAATTACATTTGAACTAGAATTTTTACAATATAATATTACTAAATTATTATGTTACTCATCATTTTATTTTACTGTCACCTGAAAAGTTATGTTTTCTCATACTGTAACTTTCATTTAAAATTATTTTGAAAATATGTGTCTGTATGCATAAAACTAATTCTTTTAGCATCTTTAAGATTTAACATTAAAGGCATTGATGACGAACTGTATTACTTATTAACTCTTAATTAGTTTGCGTGTGCAATAGATGCGTCACTGGCATTCCTTTTACACCACGCTTCTGCCAAAAGCATCGCGAAGGTGAGAGTTTTCGTAGCATCTTACTCCAACTTTAGGCAAATATGACAGAAAAGAAAAATACTACTGATTTCCACTATCGGTTACACACAATTTGCTAACAGTTAACAATAATAAAACAGTAGTAATATCATTTCTTGTACTATCGGCTGTACATAGTTTGCTAACAGTTAACAACAGTTAAAAAATAGGACTATCATTTCTTGCACCAAAGGCAGTAATTCACATGTAATGATTCACTGTGAAAGAGTTTTAGATGTCACTAGTTAGTTTTAGATGTGTCCTAGAAAATACGAATCTACGTTGCTACAACAATCAACTTTATTAACACAACTTATTCATAAGAGGGCAAAAACTATTGCACGATATTCGAGCTCTACAGAACGCATGGTAAAAACAATGTGTCTCAGCTGATGGCGCTAGCAGCCATTGTTAAACAATGTGACGTCAGCTGTCAGCGCGCGCAACTGAACATAAGATACCATATCTGGTAAATGAATATGTAAAAATGTCGTTTGGAAACGAACTAAAAATTTTAAAGAAAAGTTGTTACTATGCAAGTTCTGCAACTTAAATTTCATGCTATTGTATCATTTTATTCTGTATCCGTACATCTTAAAACTATTTATTTTAGCTAGCTTAACATCATCTCATCTCCTCCTTTCTTCTAATTCATTAAGTTCTCGCTTCAGCATGGGCGCCTAAGAACTGATCCCTTCAAAGCTGAATAGGTCCCACTAGAAACATTAGCATTAACTACTAGAACACACATCAATCAATAAACAAAACACTAAACAAATGAGAGAGAGTACATTCGGTATCACATTACTTAGTTTTGCGATATCATACAGCTTTAGTATTGTATTATTGTGTATGTAACATTATACGTATATTTTATGTGCGATGCTAGGGCAACTTTGCATTCCTTTTGGACGGAAACCGCAGATTTTATGCACAAACGCTAGTGTTATACAATATATTTTCTTTTCAAAAACATGCCCACTCTGCTTTTGGTTTCTTCTAATGAAACATTTTTTGCAAGCTGACTATATAAAGATCGAATGTGCAGAAGCTTTTTTTTTCTTGCAAGAGCAAAAACGGCCATTACAAAGCATGAATTTTATGAAGAACGTCTGGGAAGGAATTGGCCATAAAGAACTCGGTTCTTTGCAAGGGGAGAATGAGAAGCTTCTGTGAAACTTTAGGAAATAGGAGTAAACTTTTCTTCCTGTCACTACTGTTTGTCCATTCATTTTGCTGTTTTCCGAGAACTAACACAAGCGGAAGCTTTTGAAAAAAAAAGACCGAGTTCTCTGAGTGGAACCAACCAAATAGTTTGTCACAAAGCCTAATAAAATTGATACAGAACCTTTCAGATCATCCGTGAAAGGGAATATTTGTTCTTTTGATCTATAAGGAAAGCAAGGCTGGATATATTATTAGATAATAAAGTGAGTTTGACTGACAGAGCTTTGATCTGTTTGAGGGCTGCTAGTACACGGAACTATTCTGCTTATAACAACAAGTTTTTCTTTCTGAGGCATCGATTCCATGCGTCTTGTTGTCTACTTTTCATGAAAATGCTACAATCATTGTCAATGCCCATTTCACTTAGAGTCATCTGTGTACCATATAGCACCCATTTTTAAGGTAAGTAGTTGAAAACATAGAATGAGGTATCCATAATTTTCTAATGTACGTCTTACATGGATATTTAATTTCTATAACCATATGATTTAATTCCCCTTCATAAATTATTTTCGTAGAAATTCTTCTTATAAGAACTTAGGAAACTCCCACCATAAATCATTCTCTAATTATAAAGTATTTCCATTGCAATGTATCTTCTGGACTAGTATGCATAATTTTTAAAGACGAGTTCAGTCGTAAAGTCATTTGTAAATGACTTTTGTAGTCATTATTTAATACGTCGCATCAACGTATTTCCTTCTGAAGTATTTATTTAATTTTGCATAATGTTTAATTACAACACAAATTTTCTTCTCGAGGCGTACTCCACCACATATAGTTCCGTGGCAGTAAAAAATTATATGTATTAAATGTTTTATAATCGAACCTCATTAGCTGCTTATGTCAAAATTTTTGCAATACCTTGATCTTCATCTGTACCATGTGATAAGATAAACGTTTGCCATTATGTTCTGTACCAACTGCAGGCCTCATAATATAGTGTTTATCAGTGTTAGCCCTTTGGTGGGAACAGAGTTTCATTTATTCACAGAAAATGTTTTAAGAAAAGTTTAAATTTGCGGTTTAAGGAAACAAAATTCATTTCGGTTATCATAGATTTTTAGCAACAATGTGTAATATTTGTAAAAGTTGGTTCATGGGGTAATTTTAGAATTTGAAATCTTAGCAAGGTTGTAAGGTATTCTCCCGCCTTCCTCGCGTGCCTTCGTGGTGTAGTTCGTGGTAGGTCCGTGGTTCGATTCCCGGTGAAGACGTTGCTAATTTTTCATCTCTTCTGCTTCGAAAAATTACCTAATGTCTCTACAAGGTCGGTAACCTTCGTTGCGATTACTTAAATTCTGCTGAGGAAATATGTACGGATATTATTTAGATTAACCAGTTATTATGATTTGGATCTCTTCTATAACTTCTCCTTTCCGTTTTCTTTGCCAGAATGTAAATGAGATAGCTAGTACTTAAACTGAGGTTTCGGACTTTAAGACAAAGCGTGTTTCTGGCCAGTTCTTCCCGCTTTGATAGTTGTAATTATTCGGCTTTGAGTTATATCGTTGCCGACACTTTGATTATGACGCTCCGGTTAGAAATACTGAACTAGCCTAGAGTAAAATTTAATTATATAGTCTTTGACTACAGTTCCACGATTACTGGTATTTGACTGTACTGTTTAGTTACACCACTACGAGTTGTGGCTCATATTGCTAACACAAGAACACACATTTATTTTCCAATTCTGTTTAAATAAGAAGGTTGTTTAAACTTTCCACGACTTTGTAGTTATTCCAGATATAACGAGTATTCGCATTACGTCTATTGGGATTATTGGACTGAATAACATTTCCCGAACAAGTAAAAACTCTTAAGTGTCATAAACGTTTCATAAATGTTATCTAAAACAAATTAATTGAGGTATGAAGAACGTATGCATTTAATGCAAAAATGCTTTGTATGTAAAAAATTTATAATAAAAAGTTAACGGACATGATTTCTAATTTTTGTTTCCAATGGCGGGTTCTAGCCGTTTATAAGCGTTGGCCACTACTAAGGCCAGAAAAAGTGGTCCCTTTGTTATGGAGGCACCTAATAGGTGGAGCGCAGTTGCCTCTTATGAAAACACGGTCAAATTTCATCCATGCTTTCTCTGGGATTCGAACCCGGGCCCTTCGGTACGACAGTCAGATTCCCTAACCATTTTCCCGTCTGGGCGGCGTGGATTCTGATTAAATAATAGTAAAAATTCCTGAAATAGTTTTATAGATTTACTGTTAACAAATTTGAGGTATCAAAAAGTGTTTTCCTCTCACCTGAGCCACTCTGAGTAGAATGCTGATATTTTTAACGAAAGATGCAATGAATGTTACATTTGCCTTAATTAAAAATGAACTAAGAGCAAAATTAGAAAATGAATTAGTTAAACAATAATTTAAAATATAAAATTCTAGAGGTCAGGGTTTTGAGATTCATCGCAGATTGTAAAATCCATTGGCAAGGCTGAGTTAAAATTCGGTTAGAAGTTTCATTTGTTAATTAAGAATAAGTAATTTTATTGCAGAAAAGACCGATGTTATAAAATATTTTATGCTGTAATTGGCGATGCACGGTTAAAATAATTGCTCTGAATTAGTTTTTACTAGTAAAATCTTGACATTCTTTTCTAATTAGAGATTAGAGAGCAGCAAATTAGAGCTGCTTTCGGAACGCAGTCGTTATGCATATTTGACTGTAAACGTTTCTATATTTTCCTCGTTATAAAACATTTTGTTCAATTCAACAGGATTTCATGCAGACATTTAATTAATAATAAATTTTGTTCAAAGAGAAAATTGTGTTTCTTTGTTTATTTTAATTTCGGTATTTTTAAATGTATTTTCCATTTGCGTGAATTTCGAGAATTTCCTATACTGTAGTTGAGCTTGTTTTTGTAAAATATTACGCGTAATGGAGTGTATTATACGCAAAGTTTTGTTTAAACATATTTATTTGTATGAAAAGTTTAATATTAAACGGTATTAAAAAAATTATCATAACAGTCTCTATAAAGAATAAAAAGTGAGCTTATTAAAAGGCGGAAAATGTTTCAGTGATAGATATCATTTACTCTTCTTTTTTCTTCTTTTTTTTTTCCGAAAACAGTGAAGAGATAAACTGGCTCAAGTTATCAACGGCTATTTAGGTAATAAAATACCAATAAGTAAAACACAATGTTGAGTACAATTTTCATAACGCGATACTTGTTAAATTCCTTTCTTCATTGCAGAGTACGAAAGAACTAGTGAAATGAGACATTTTGACAGTCTCTTCTGCTGAAACGGTTTGTCGAATCTCTGAATGTGTCAACATAGATTCTATCAGTGTTTAAGATCTCTATGAAAGCGAAATCAAGATGTGATTGTTATGAATTCTGAGATGGCGACACGTAATTTATCATTGGCGCGCATGGTGATAAAAAAACAGAAAAAAAAAAAACGGATACCATAATTTGCAGTACTTGTAAGTTACGTTTCATTTATCTTTGCATTTCTCGTTAGTAAATAGCTTCTAACACTATAAGATATATAGTTTAATTTTTGTTATCATTTATTCAAGGTATAAATTTATTGAAATGTACAGAAATTAATTTAGGTGAAAATCGCTGGCTTTCAAGTTAAACACGCGACGACAATAAAATCAACAAAAATCGAAATGCAAAGCTATTATTAACACCAAACTGCACATGAAGGCAGAAAGTTTATTAACATATGAAAAAAAAACAGTATTATGCACATAGATGAAAATAATATTTGATTTCCGTATGCGATATGGAACTCGCAAAGCAACTAGATACAATGCTTCCAATCAATTTTATAATGCATTTATATTGGATAACTTAACCTAAATCAAGACGAACTTGCCAAGATACAATGCATCCAATCAATTTTACAATTTATTTATATTGGATAACTTAACCTAAATCAAGACGAACTTACCAATATACAATGCATCCAATCAATTTTACAATACATTTATATTGGATAACTTAACCTAAATCAAGACGAACTTACCATTTGGACTAATGTCCGGCTGCTTAGTTTATTTGAACAGTGGCTTTTGAATGCGAGACAAGCGCGGCATCTGTTACGCAGCCAAGTATACTATCTACTTCAAGACAAGAAATTATAATTTTTTCTCTCAGTTTATACTACGTCGGTGCCAAAAATATCTGCATGAATTTCTGGAATCAGCGAGTACGTGACGAAATCTGAACAAAAGGAAAGATGTAAATCAAATTTTTAAGTCTTTTTAAAACTGAAATGAAATGTCCCATGTGTAAATATAATTTTTGCATGGCGCTTAGCATGGGACTTAAAGCTCACAAATTCGTTGGCAATAGAATGCCTCAAACATCACAGATACATAACGTTTTCTGATCACTTTGCAACTCTTGTTCACATGCGTGGGTAATACCTGTAAGTTATCTCTAACTGATTAACATCTGGAACTCATATAGCTCTTTTTGCCAATATTGATGATTTTGATAAGTAAGAAATCCATTCAAATTTTCTTTCGAAAATATTCCTACTGTTTTTAGTATGAACTTTTGAAGTCAAAGATTGATTCAAGAGCTAGGAGCAAGTGCAACTAGAAACCAAACTCAAATTTTAATCCTCGATCTGCGAATTCTGTTCAAACTTAGTAGAAAGCATTATTTCCTTTTATGTCCACATATTTCTGTGAGACTGAAAAATGGTCTGCCTTGGGTTTTTCAAACATTTCTCCATGCATCACATAAGTAGAAATCAGAAAACATTCACTTTTTAAAAAAGCAAAATAAAAAATAGAATTTCAAAATACTTATGAACGAAAATGGAATATTTATAAAGTAAAATGTAAGTTTATAAGCAATTTTTTATGTTAATTTACTTTCCTATCAAATCTCTTTTTCATTCCCTGCCAGAATGCAAATTTTCAGCGCCAGCGATATTCAAATGAGGTAGAAAAAAGAGAGTACTTAAAGGAAGGTTTTTTGAGGGTAGAATCAGGGCGTGTTCTATCTGCTGATAGCGACGTTGCTAATATCATGTTTTCTTGAGAGGAGTATTTTGCGGCGTTGTGTTATTCTCGCTGTTACCTAAAGGTCTCTTGCCACACCGACCTTTAGGTAACAGCCAACTTTCACGTAACTTTAATTGTGTAGCCGTTAGGCTAACTCACTATTACTTAGTTAAGTCAGCTCCTTTATTTTATTTTTAAGCCATAATTGCTGGTTACATTTTGTAAGCACGAATAATGCCGTCTGTTAACTTGAGTTGAATAAAAGGGTCATTTACACACTTTAACAGTCTCTGTGGTACTTTACAAGTCACAGTAACAATTCACGTAAAGTATTTACGCGTTTCGTACATTTTACACTTGCAAAGAAAACGAAACGTTATACGGTATTTAATACAGGAAATGCATCACAATACATGAAACGAGTTACTGTATACTGTTAAACAGCAATGAGTATAGAGAGAATACCACTTCCCGAAATAAGCGATATTCCAATTGCATTCCACGGAGTGTGGGATTTCTCATTTATTATTTGTTTAGAACTTTAAAAGCGCTTCTTTCAACATATATTTGCTTTTCATGTATTCCTACATATATTAATGATTTCTGGTCATAATATACTCAGTTTGTATTTCGTTCTTAAAATAAAATAGCATTGACTTATTTCTCTTTAGAAAAACTAATGTTTACTCACGCGTTGTTACAAGCATCTCCTAGAGAGAAGGATGCTTATATTAGTATTTAAGCATCGACGCAAATTTGAAAATAAACAGCAAGATTAACGCTCAGTTTCTTTCTCGTTGTGCTATCGATATTGTTTTTAAGGTTTTTGATGTTTAAAAATATGTTTGCAGTCACCAGAGATTGAATAAAAGTACACCACCTTCGTTTCTTACAAGAGCTATCATAAACTTAATGAATGCAACAAATATTGAGCATAAAGAAAAAACAATTGCATCCGCTATCCTCTCAAACTGCGCTGTTTTAACGTCGACCTGATATTCCCTTCCAATCGATCGCACAGAGTTCTCCAAGAAAGTTGCAACTTTTATTTAGAGGAAACCGGATATATCGATTCAAAGAGCACAGAAACAGTAAAATCATTTATTGGATTCGTCGAGCTGGCATTTAAATCGCTCAGGCATTCAATCTGACGGGACCAGATTTCCGTTCGAGATGCAATGGCGCTCAAGGACGTTTCAATAATTACGCTAAATCTTTTGAGATCTTGCCGTTTAGTACGATTATGCGATGCGTGGTTTTCGGAGCGAAGAAGTGCATAGTTGTGATCTCGAAGTTGTAAATGGGGATATGAATTAGTTTGCGTGTGCGGCGCTATCGATTGGAATTATTTAAAAACAATATCAGCTTGGAAAGAATCAAAACGTTACTTATCTCGAAATGTTTTCTATATTTTACCCGCAGATGAAAAGAATATACTAACATGCAAGTTTCATTTCTAGTACAAAATCCTAAATTTTTATTATTTCAGATTTCAGTATGGTTACTGTCGATGTTAAAAATTAAAGAAATTAAAAATATTATCTATAAAATTGCCTTTCTCGAAAGTTGCAGTCTCATAAATTTCAACGACAATTCAGAATGAAAATTGTAGTATTTTTTTAGAACTCTAATGACATAAATGCTACCTGGGTTTTAAGCTGAGCTTACCTTTAGAGTTAGACATGGGGATTGCAAGGTTCCTATTTCGTATTTATTATCTATATATTCTTGGCCTACAACCTAGAAATTTTGATTAACTCTGTTTTATTTTGCAGTTTGTGTAACTTTCAGCCAGACAGCCTGTTCCATACACAGTATATACTAAGTCTGTAGAACAGCATCAAGATTCCATTATTTTACATGAATATCTTAAATTAACGAACTATTTCATTCTTAACAGTAACTCAAAAAGCGAATGCTTATATAAAAAGGCATAATTTTAATTCAGCTGCGGCCTTCTATACGGCGCTGCCACGGTAACAGTACGAAACCAGATGATCGTTCGGTAGAAAAATGTTGACAATTTTCAATTATTTAAAAAAATGTAAACTTCTGTTTTAAAATGTGAATTTATAATTCAGGGATTTCGTAAAGCGAGTGACTATAACCAGATCTTTTCCTAACTAATAACAACAGAATTTCAGTCATTCCCACATTCATCGTATTAAACCATTATTTTACATCATCGATATTTTATTGCTGCAGTTTTATAAAATTATCAAAGTGCATTAATATTTTAATATTTATCGTTTTTTTTTCAATAATTCTTTCTTCAATATCTTGTTAATGTTACAATCTTTCTAAAACCAAGTACATGATTAAAAATTGCCGATGATTTAAGGAATGATGCAGATATGATGTGAGATTTACTCTCAATAACAAACAGCATTTTCTACTATAGAGGCATCGTAAATCTTTTCATTGCATTAAATGCTTTTGTTCTAGAACAGCTTCTATATTTGAGCATATAAAACACATTTGGTAACAAAAGTTTAAAATTTACACATGTATCTTTAGAATACCCCTTTTTTATAGCCCTGTCTTGAGCGAAAAAGAATGATTTCTGAGATGCTTATAATGCTTATTTTTTAAAAAAGTAACATTCTTAAACGATATCGTTTTACAGTTGCTAGCGAATCATGGGATTTGAATAAGGAAAAAAGTGTATTAAAATTCTACGCTCAATCGGATCTGCGATTGATTTCTGATAGAGGTAGTACTACTGCCCTAGCATCACGAAACATTCGTCAAGTGTAAGAGGATGCATTTGACGATAGCACATGTTATCGCTGGTTTCACAAATTCTGAGATGGAGATAAAAGATTTTTGCCTCTTTCAGTGTATTCCCATATCGTTCCAGGAAATTTATCGGTCCAACAGTTTCTTATTCAGTGTTAAGAATCGAGTAAGTCAATATTTTTTTGCAACATAAAAAATGCAATTTTTCAGAAGTTAGCACACATAAAATGTCTGAAGAGATAACATATTATTCTTCTAAATTTGTTTAAATAGATGCCTTAAATTTTGCCTTACAAGTGTGTTTTAGTATTTTATGCCTTACTGGAGGCTTTATGAGGCTAGAAAAGAAAATGGGAATGGCATTCTTTCTTCTGTTTTGCGTTCAAGAACGGCTGAGCGGATAAAATCTCTAAACATTGGTAGTTAGACTTATCAGATCCTGTGAACGGACTGACTAGATGGAACCTAGGAAAAATTAGCAACGCCTTCGCCTGGAATCGATTAGGTTAGGTTAGGTTATTTAATTACGGCAAAGCCTCGATGTCTATGGAGGGATGCCTTCGTGGAAGACTTTCTAAGGGAAACTGGCTCGTATACACGTTACATATGGGGAAAACCACGAAAACACCCATGCAGCCAGCCCGTTCGCGGGATTCGAACCTCGGACCGAACTACCAGTGTTCAGCGACTTTACCGCTCCGCCGCTGGTGGGCCTCGCCGGGAATCGAACCACGGACCACTGGAATACCGGCTCAACATGCAAAGCGGAACCACTACACCACGAAGGCACGCTCGAAAGGCGGGAGAAATACCTTATATATGTATGGAGGAAAAGCGAACACTTTAGAGTGTACTTCTGGCAACAGTGACGGTAAGTTCGGCAACAAAGTCTTCAAAAGAAACAATATGCTTCTCGCAAACCAAAATATGCTACCGTTTATGATGGATATACTGCAGTTGGTGGTCCTTCATTTGAACAATTCTTGTAAATACCAAACAGTGTTTCTTGTGAAAATCCGCAACTAAAACGACCTTCGACGATATCAGGACGAGTTACGAGTATTCAGTAGCCTTTAGCCGTTCGGCCACTGGTAGAACGTCTTTTATATGTAATTATTTCTTACTTTTAAAATCATGTCTGAAAATAAAAAAATTCAAAATTTATATTTTTAAGCACTAACATCTTTACTGGGCGGCTGTAAAATGAAACAACCATGCGATGCGAAAACAAAATAAGTAGATTAATAAATAAATTATAGAGAAAATGAGTGATCAGTTAATTTAATGGGAACAGTTGCATATTTTGTTAACCTACAGCTCTCCAAATAATGTTCCTCACTTTCGGAAAGAATGAAACATACTGGAACTCCGTGTAAATGACTGTTGCAACTACACTTAAATAATTGTAGCAAATATAGAGTTTCATCAGAGATTATGTTTTGTGACAATGCTATCTGCTTGTTGTAAGGCAGTAGCAGAATATAAGCGAAATAGCATACATATAATTGATATGTACAAGCATACTGCATTAATTTACGTCAGAAGAAGTGCTTTGTTAGTCTCAATGAGAGCACTATGAAACTGGCTGCACACAGATTGCTTACCGGACAACTAACGAGATTCTTACGCATGTCTTATTCTATACGTTCTATTCTCAGCGTATATTCATCATTTCATACCACAAGAATATCTGGGCTATCTGCAATTTTTATCGTATGTATTGCTAGCAGAGTTTCTATGCCCTTCATTGTTTCTATCTATCTTTTTATTTTTGGTGTATTTTAAGTAAGTCAAAACTTATTAAGCAGCTTTATTACAACACAGTATACATAGTAATCTTCGAGGAATAAGGTAGGTAAGTCATTTACTCAGTCAAAGCACCATCCTAATCAATCGTTGAGATTCAGATTCAGACTGGATTTTATGGATAGTGTTTAATGGCCCCACCTACTGAGCGGCTGGTATAATATAAATTTACCGCAGAATTTTTCAGATTTACTTCTTAAGTATGAGAAACTCATAGAAAATTAATATCCGGGTCAATTTTGTTAGCTCTGAAGCAGAGATGAGCAACCAAAATTTTGAAATATTCGATCAAAAGTGATAGCATAAGCTGCCACATTTAAATTAGAACAGCAATGCTTAAGATAACAAAGAAACTTTTTTAAGTACAATTTAGAACTTTTAAAGGCGTATTTATTCTTTAGAAAGAGATTGCCTGGGAAGCAATATAGCGTATGTAAATTGAATGATCCTGTAATCTCAGTTTAAAATAGGTTTAGTTAATAGTTTCAGTTTCATAATGAAAAAACAGAAAATCGAAATTTCGGAAGCCTTGATTTCTTCGTGTTCCTCTTCTAATCATCATAAGCGATTACTAGATTCGATTGCATATATTTGAGGACTGGTGATTACTTTATCGTGCTATTCAGTGAGTGTTGAGGTTTTATTTTTAGTACTGACTTTCGTAGTGGTTTTTAATTGTGTCTAACGACAGTTTCTATTATGGTTAGCCTGATCTGGCAAAACTAAAATAAAATGATAAGAAAAAGATAGCAAACTATAATATAGCACTGAAATAAATACTTGTATTTCAGAAATTCTACTTTTTTAAAGTTTTTCAAAATGTTTCTGACTGCACATTGTGAAAATATCAAGAAAGAAATTTTTTAAAACCATGCCACACAAAAACATCAGTTATTAATTATTGGGTAAGCATTTACTTAGTGTAAGTTCTAATCATTGCTAACGCAATTATTACCTATTCGCTGTAGAGACATTACGTTAATTGAAAAAGCCGGAGAGATGTAAAATTAGCAATGCCTTCGCCGGGAATCGAACCACGGACCTTTGGAATACCGGCTCAGCGTGCAGAACCACTACACCACGGAGGCACACCAAGAATGTGGGAGAAATACCTTATATATTCCCCACTTTAAAAGGCGACTGGGCTTTTTAGGGGACCCAATCGCCAAATCCTGGGTGCGGAAAATCATCATCCAACATCCTTTTTAGTTCGGGCGCCAGTAACACTAGGTTCATTGGAAAAGCCGGAAAGGTGAAAAATTAGCAAACGCCTTCGCCAGGAATCGAACCACGGACCTCTGAAATACTGGCCCAGCGTCCAGAACCACTACACCACGAAGGCACGCTAGAAAGACGGAAGAAATACCTTATATGGTTAAGTACATCCTCTAATGACAAAACAACAGTAAATATGTTAACATTGGCTGGTAGCTTCGCTTCCTTCAAAAGTACAGTATTCTATCTCGCGAGTTTCAGAAAAAATTGCCACGTACGTGAAAATATTTCATTCAGGAAGGGGGAAACTCGTTTCTTTTGAAAGCGAAGCTTCCTATGACGTTACAATATCAATAACTGACAGATATTATTATATATTCATGGAAAGCTACATAAATACAGGCTTTATCACATCGTCAGTAAAACGAAACCTTAACATTGTTTAAGAGCAAACTAAGTTAATTTATAAAGATTTTATAGCATAAATTACTACTAACAATCTATAAATCATCAAAAATATTATTGAGCGAGGCTTACTGAAATTAAATATTCTTTCTTTCAGCATTTACAAAATACCGTCGCCGATAATGCACAGAGAAAATATATCGCTTTGAGGACAGCGAAGGTTTCCAAGAGTGCAATTTCTAACTTTTAAAGGCCGACGCTTTTTACAACTTCACATCTGTCTTGCTTACGGAAAAGTGCCTTAAGTGAACCGTGGGACACACACCGCATGTTCGTCTTTTGGGGAAGTTTGCAGTTTCCCCTCAGTATGAGCATTCATTCTTCAAAGGAAAACTTAGTTTCTGCTGAGCTTTGTGAGAGTTCGAAAGGATGCAGCCATTGAAAAGGCGCCCGAAGAAGCTGATGAGTTTACAGTATGAGAATCGCCCCATCTGTTCCTACAATGTGCAGAATTTCTGTCCGTTTCTGCAGGAATGTTTCAGAGTGCCATGAACAATACGTAGAATTTACTTCAAAGACGAGTTTTATTCCTGCAAATCCATAGTCGATAAAATATTAAATCTGCTTTTATTGGACATTTTGCTATTTGAGCAAGATATTCAGCTCTTTATAATGGAAAGGCAGTAGATGGCCCTATCGCCATATTGAGTTATTGATATTTATTTACATTAACACTAAAGCTTAATAACTAGTTATAGTTGATTTAAATCTTCTAGTTCTAAATGTTTTAAGCCTTGGTGTAATACTAGTCCGTTAAAAATTCAGGTGGATCTAAACTGGATTGCTCTGATTTGACGATTTGCCACAGTGCTAGGAATTAAGAAAGCGAATTACTTTTACCTTCCAAGAAATTAATTTGTGCTGAAAGCGTAATTAATAAATACCGCTAAACTTTACCTATTTGGGACAGTGGTTGGTTTAGCATTGATATGAAACGACTTTATGGGGCTTCTGACGATGGAAGCCATCTAACCGCATAAAGCATAGAGAGTCACATAATGTCCATAAGCACGGAAATTAAAAACTTTTAACCATCGATTAAATAGCAATTTATACTGAATACTCGAAAGTCAATAATCTTAATTAAATATAATAACGTCTTTTATTGTATTTTAAGACTAGGAGATAAACAGTAAAGAAAACTTATGTAAAACAAACAGTAAAGAAAACTTATGAATACTTTTAATACGAGTAAATAACGAATTCTAAAGAAATAAAATCAGAGGCAGCATTTGCTTAATTAGATGCAAGTTTATTGAAGAAATGAAGGATAATAAACCCTGCATATATCTGGTAGGATCTTACTAAGGCTTCTTATTCAAGAAATGTTGAGCTCAGTGCTTGTTTCATGCTCAGTTTAACGAAACCTAAATTAATTACAGTTTTAGCAAACAACTTTAACCTTTTCAGGTGGACTGAAGATATTAATTTCTTATGCATTGAAGCCATATTTTGCCAATCTATTCAAGGAACAGAAAAACAAATAGACAGGACCTGCCATTTTCTGCTTTGCATTAAATGGAAATTTTTAAATCTTCATAGTAAACTAAATTTCTTTGAGGCTTGTTTAATGCGATGAACACATGGGACGTTTATGTTACAGCCTCGGGAAATGGTTAAATTAATTGCAAATTCTCTGAACTGATGGAGGCATATTTGGTCATAATACAAACTGAGGCTGTCTAGAAAGGTCATGCCCGACTCTTTGGAACCTAGTTGCTCTGACGCTGCGTTGCGGAATTTTAATAATATTGATCAACATATATATATATATATATATGCGCAAATGATTTTCTAGTTCTCGTTGGAACCATTACATGAGATAAATTGGAAAACCGTACCATAATAATTTTCGATAAAATAATTGTGTGATTTGTTAAACACGAGTTATAATTACAGTTTGATAAATCTGATGTTCATATATTCGGCAAGAAACACCAAGCATGTTATCTTATTTTTAAAATTAATGATAGACCGCCAAAAGTTTACAAAATATTTAAATATTTGGCAGTAATTTAGACTGTACACTGGGTTAGTTTCCCTACATTAAATATCTTAAGAATTAAACTTTTATAAGGCACAGCAAATTATTATGAATAACATAAAAATATGGAATATAACATCATAAATATGAAGGTGGTACCTGATGGTTACAATACCAGTGAATTAATAAATTATTTTATATTTCCCACTTCAATTTTTGACACAGTGTTCTTCAAATTTATTTTATCAAGATATATCTCTGCCAGATCCTTTCATTAATCAATGTTCTATTTATGTAAAACATACTAATTATAATTAATATAAGATAACCAAAATATTGCATGCACAAGTTATTGCAATAAACTACCACACGAATAAAATACTGAATACTAAACTTCTAAAACAATTCTTAAATATAAAGACTTTGTGGATATAACGAATGCGAGTTAAACATACAAAATCTTAATGTGTTAGGAATTCGTTTGTATGATATGGACATTGCAGATTCTCATATAATTGAAACAATTGAAATATTATTTAATCTTAAAATTTATTAGGAAGCGCAGTTATAAGGGAAATTTAGATACAATAGTATAAGCTGAATTTACTAGAAATGTTTTTGAATACATAGCAGCTATAATATGTTTGAACGATATGGAACATTTGTTCATTTAGGCTCAAAACTAAAGAAAATTTCGCGCATTACTTTCCTGACTAATATTTAATACTGGTGTTCAGAGTGTTTGTTATTTTGTAATGGATGACACAAAACTTACGAAGTGCACAAAGTTATTCCCAAATAACAATTCTAATGTACAAAACAGTCGAAGATGCTCTTTTCTGTGTTTTCGATAATTTCACTCAGGAAGAATTGTTGCATTCAATACATTAAACGAAAGCATTAAAGTTATAAAGATATAGCTCTCATTCCAGCTTTCTTTCAATTTGCAATTATACGTAAAAGATAATAAATTCAACTTGAAAATTAAACCTAACCCATAATCTAAATGAAGATAAATTATATTGTTATGGATTTGGTATTTAAATAGTTTATGTTAGTTGAATTGTAAATTAAACGGTTTTATTTCCCGCGCAATGCAGTGCGTGACGAATATTAAAAGAAAGCTAAGCCGAAAATTGAAAATGCAAGAGCACGTGCATTTAACATTAAATAAATAAATATGTCTTTTTGATTTCTAGAAAGTACCAGAAAATTTTAGGGCGTGATTTTTAAAATCTTATAAAAAGAGGAAAACCTCTCAGTTCGTAGTAGTTACTTAGTTTGTTGTTGTTTAGAAAACTGCTCTTGTTGACTGTAGCGAATTCGCGGATTAGCTTTCTGTAGCTCTTTTGAATTAAGTTCTCTTGAACGTTTGAGTAGTGAAAAGATAACTACTGTGAGATATTGTAATACTGCACGAATATTTTAGGAAATTTAAACATATTTGTTGTGATAATAATAAATTTTTGTTCATTTTTCATCGGAATTGTGCATTCATTTGGTAACGAACCCGTACGCACGCAACAATATCATTGGCACAAACCAAAATTGTTGAAAATAACTGAATTTTTTTAGTAGCATATTCATCATCGACTGAAAACAAACATGTATGTGCAAATAAGATATATAACAATATATGCTGGAATACATACGCGCGCAGACATATCCAGAAAAGTACTAGCTTTTGGAATCTCCAGCACTCAGTTTGGTATTACACCGCTGTCCGCCCCGGACCAAGATCCACAACGACAAATGAAGACTGTTATTTGGCACTTTTCAGTGCGGCAAGACAGGACTGCTACACAGTTCTCACGTTACTGCTTCACAGCTCTCACGTTACTGCTTCACAGCTCTCACGTGAGCTGTATGCTGCTACTGGAACACGAGTTTCACCGTCTACAGTTGCTCAAAGGCTTCATGAAATAGGGTTGTGTGCCTGGAGAGGCGCTGTTTGCATCCCGCTCACTGCAGCACATATGAGACCGCGTTTAACATGATACTGACAATATGCTCCTAGGACCAGACTTCAGTGTAGCGCCGTGCATTTTATAGATGAATTGATACTCAGCTTGGACACTAGTTCTCGGCATACTTGTGTCTGGAGAGGGCCTGGTACACGATACCAACCCTCCGTCATCAAAAGAAATGATCATTTCGGTGGTGGAGGTGTGATGATTTGGGCAGGGTATATATTGGACAGCCGCACACCATTGCATCTGTTTGAAAAAGGCTCTTAACTGCAAGAGCGGAGATCTTAGATCCCTATGTTCGACGCTTCAGTGTCGCAATGTATGGTATTTAGGTAAACTGTATGAAGTCTCTCAGCAATTCTTGGATATGAAATTTCGGCTAATAATTTTAGCTTACATATATTGCTAAATATGTGTTCATTAGTTTTAGATTTAGAGTGATACGATTGCATTAACATAATAATAAATTCCACTCATAAGTTATCTGTTTTTATTTCAGTACCCTAGATGAAAAGGTAACTGCAAATGTTTTATATTGTGAATAAAAATGTTGTTATTTCTGCTGACCAAACGTACAGTAAATCTATGTATCATAAATCGTAATTGCTAGCAACTCGGTATGCTTCTTTTTTTTATAAATTATTATTTATTTCTTCATCATAAATCACACGCTCAAAGCTTTTAAAAGAATTTAGACTGAGTTTGATATAACTACGTACCAAGATAAGAGCAGAGCTTTTTAATCTCAACAGTTCTGGGGGAAAAATGGTTCACTGTCTGTCATTGGAGAAAAGGCATAATAAGTAAATGTGACCGCATTTGCTGCAAAACGAATACCTTCCCTAAAACAAGATAAGCTATATATATACTAAGTGCTGTCAAGAAGATTGAATAATTTACGATCTATTGTTCTGATTGTTAAAATTTATCAAATACTCAGTTGTGTTCTATAAAAGAGAATGTTATAATAAGTATTTTAAATTTAAACATTTTACGTAAATTATAACTTATTCTTAGTGTTTTATTACATGTGTTATTATTAGTGTTTATGTAAATTATAATTTATTAAATTTTCATTTTCTTTCTCATCAATCAAGCAAGTAACCATTGCTTCGTAATATATAAGTTAATAAAAAGTATAATACTCTATCGTGTAATTAAACTAGTGAATTATTATATATCGTAGACAGGCGCGAGTAACCAAGCGATTATTTACCCTCCTTATGACACGCGACACTAACCCCAGCTAAGCAGGAAATTTTGTCATCGCACGGCACATCGTGCTGGAATATTTATCACTTTTCATATTAATAGATCGAAATACATTTTAACTGTGCAAAGCAGTAATAGCTTCAGCAGTCAAAAGCAATCAGGTTGTAGCAATCTGAGCATTCTAGAGAGATATTAAACTTAGCTACTGAAAACAGTCACTGTCGCTCATCATAGAGAATTAATAACTTGTGTTTGAGTTATATCGTTACTTGAAGAAAAGCTAAAAGATAGAATTTCCATTTTAATAATTTCCGCCCTTTTATTACCGAAGACGAGTGGCAAAATTAGAGGAACTTTAGAACAAATGATGTCAATGGTATTTTTTATAGTTGACATAACGTTATCAGATGCAATTAAAATGCAATATACGAAACATGGAACATCTTATTCTACTCAGCTGTGAAAAATTCTCCTTAAGTTGGATAAATTTCATTACAAACGAAATTTACTTCGTTCTTTAAATATGGTATAGTGATTACGATATAAAATGGAGGCATAGAATAAAACTATGAGAAAAAACCCATCATGTCATTTCAGAAAACATGAAATTTTGCATCACAATACTTATGTTAGAATAGTATTACAGTAAGACCCCGCTTAGCGTAATGAGAAACAGCGCTAAACGAGGCTATCTTAACATGTAAATAATGGGGTTAGGGGAAGATGGATATAAAATTGGTTAGGTATTAAATTCAATAATGTTTTTTTAATAAAAATAAAACCAAACATTTATTTCTTACAAAACTAAAAACAATATAAACGAATATATTTATAAAAACAAATAAAATTCTCACTCAGTCAGATCATTCAGTCTATTCTGTGTTTCCAATTTTCTGCCTTTTTGTCAAGAAGGCATCTAATGTTCAATCTAATGAAGTTGCCAAATTCAATGAATCACTAATTTGAGATTGACGTTCACCAGAATCTAATCTTCTAATCACTTGCATTTTAGTTTCCAGTAAAATGCTTTTTCTGGTTGCTTTCTTTTCTTGTTTTTTATTATCACCCATGATAAAAACTAAAGATCATTTAGTCCAACCATTTAGGTGTATCACGAATATTTACTGTAGAATTGTAATGAATCAGACTGTAGAAAATATTCGTGAGTATGATTTACACAACAAATCTATTTGCCTGGTAGATCCACTTTAAAACATCGCTTTAAGCATCATAAGCTGAGGTTGGTTTTTATTATACATTTTATAACATAGATTGAAAGTTTATAGAACTGTACAACATGCACCAGAGCTAAACAAAGAGAATGTAGTTTCGATAAACCAATAATTATAAATGAGCATGAGCAGAATAAATTCTTAGAAAGTGAACTTAATTAGAGAATCCTAATACGTAAAATAAGCAATAATAGACTGGATTACTAGGTAGGCTAGTTTCTGTTCGTCTTCTTTATGCATGCATTGAAGGAAGAAAGTTAGTTAAGCTAAGAAAATACAGCTAGTTTAATTGTAGGTAACTGAACCTAGGACTCAATATTCTTACCATTTCGATCTCGCTTCAGAAAGAAAATTGGGAAAAGATAAAACCAGGCTTTCAGAGATAACTTCCCCCATTTCTTTTAATACTTTAATTTGAAAGCAATAAAATTTAGTGCTCCTCAGATGATGTTTTATTATATAATTCGAATTAATTTTAATTTTTTGAAAGAAAGATAGTTTCATTATTTTTGGTAAGCTGACCACCAATTATCGACTTAATAAATGGTGATCAAATTTTGAAATTACTTGCATTTCTGATGACCTGAATGAAATATCAACATGAATAGATGATAATTTGAGAGTTTAAATGAACTGCTTCAGATTATGTAATTTCTTTGGACATGAAAGACTTAATGAAAGACTACCAGGGTTTCCATGAATAAATTCAACAACGGAAACTGCTTATGGCGGGTCACAGTAATTAGTTTGCACAAAAAAATTTACATACAATTGAAAAAAAAAAAAAGCTTATTTTGAGAAATACTTAACAACATTAGTATTACGCGCTCAAGTTCATGAATACAAGTTCTTAAGTATTAATACAATAATTCTGTGATAATTTCTGAGAGGAAGATACAGAAGGATAAGTTTCCAAACATATTGTAAAAACAAATTCTTCCTTTAACTGCAGTGACCATTAATGTCAAACCACTTTGTACAATCTTATATTATTGGAACTTGAAAACACTTAAATTAAAAACGAAGAGTTCGTGAAATATAGTTTTATTTTTTTAAAAGGCGATGGTTTTGACATTCGGAAAAAAATATTTATTTTTATTCGTAACTTTCTCATTAGTTTGGAAAGGCCATTTATCGAATGAAACAAAGATGGAAGGCAGTTATTAACTGCGCTCATGAGAGCAATTATCCCAATAAGCCAAACAGTTTAACCAGAAATTTGATTTGCGATTCTAGTTTTTATTTTCTCTTTACAATTTTTTCCCTTCATTATGGAGCAACGAAGAAGTGTTTTCAGATGGCAGAGCTTCATTTATAAAAATGAAATATATGAAACTCGTTCAAATAACTATCTTTCCATCAGTTTATTACGATTCGGTAATTAAACTTCACTCGAAGGGCTAAGTATAAAACCCTTTATAATTTTAAAAGGAAAAATCCAGTTTGCAAGACTATTTGGTTCTAGCAATTCTCCACCCATTTCTTTTCTTTTTCTTTTTATAATTTTTTTTTCATTTGGTTTTAAGAATCCACTCATCACCTTTTTGTCATAAAAAACCTACTAATGGAATTGAGATAAATGAAAAGAAATGATTAAACGCTCTTCAAATTGCTTTAAAGTTTACAACGACGCTCGACCAAGATTATAAAGAAGAAGCAAAAGAGAAACGGGCAAAATTTATTAGCTCTGACAGCTCAGTGATCATAAGCCATCAGCGGCGAAAAACTAACTAGTTTAAGGCTCGACTCCTACCGGAAAGAAATCTTTTAAAGATTTAAATACAAATAAAATAATACTGGAAACCCATGCACGGATGTATTTAAAAGGGTATCGTTGCCTTTTTTCTCCAGAACATTGTTACACAAACTTCAGTAACTTAAAAGAGCATTTGACATCAGTTATCACATGCATTTGCCAAGACAGCAGAGCAGTAACTGGATTATCCAACAAACATGACAACTAGAAAGTGTTAAAATATTTGCGAGTCATGTAAAGTCATGAAATTTAGTCATGCAAAGATTCAAAAATACAGTATTATTATAACTTTTGGTCTCATCTTTGGGTCTTTGGCAAGATCATCAAAAAATATAGTGTCCTTGCCGGAGTTCGAACTTCCCGAATACGCGGCGAGTGTGCTTCCAATTAACCACGAAGGTGTGCGGAACGGAGGGAGAATATACCTCATAATGGATCAATTTACATATACGTGTATTAAGTACATACGTTTTATATTTTGGTAATGTTAACTTTGTTGTTTGGGATTTTTATTGCTCTCGTTAAAAGATTAATAAAAGCGTAAGTTTTCAAGTTAAATTGACAAATTTGGTGTCAAAATAAAGCCAAAAGCCAAAGTCTGCTAAGACGTCTTTTGATATAATTTACAAGTGGATCCGACTGGAATTTCTGGAGTTAGCAACATTTTTAGGATTTAGCTGGCTTTGACATGGCTGTTTAAAGCTGAGCTACGAAGAATTCAAGAAAGAGCTTAGAAATATTCCTCTGGATTTTGGAAAATCCGAAACTGGACTAACTTTACATCTCCGAGACTTATATGGACATAGCACACTCGGCAAATAGTGACTATATTGGAAATTTTATTATTCACGGTGTCGTCAAGAAGCCATTGGAATAAGCTTAGCTAAGTTTATTTACATTTGATATCAATACCTTTAAATTGTCTTGTTAAGCTGTATTTTAATTATATATTTATTTACGACCTAATTAATATTTACTCTTATCAATAGTTCTATAGTATTGTATTTGACTTTTATATTATATTATAGTTATTATTATATATAGTGTTTGAATGTCGGTTAGTCTGATTTAGACCATGTTTCCTCTCAATTGTTAAATTTATTTATTTATGAATTCCTTTAATTTCAAATGTTTTAAACATCTAAGCCTTATTGGTTGCCAATTTTAAAAATAGTTTCTATATTATATCATAAAATTATATATTTCTTAATAATTTAAGTTGCCATACTGTTAACATATTAATCAATCTTTTATTTTCATTACTTAAACTTAACGTGAAACTCACTTTTAATTTATGCTGTTATTGTGTACATATTACTTTTAAGAATTATTTATTACTGATATAGTAAATTATAGTATTATTGACTGGATTAATTTTATGGCTACTTTTAATACCTCGGTCTCGCCTACTACATCCTCTCAAGTTATTAGTGATATTTCGATTTCTAATTACGGACTGTCTTCAATTCAGAAAGATCCAGATAGCCATAATACAGAATATTTACTATAGAGAGCAGTCGAATCAATTCTTAGGTGCAGAGAACGCAAGACATAAACTGAATAAATCAGATCAGAAATTTATTCCTGAAATTCTAAAACTTTTCCAAGCTGGGGTTCTTCAAAGAGACATTCAATTAGCCAACAAGGATCAGCAAGATAAGTTGAAGCAGAAGACTTTAGAAGCTAAGTTGGAAGCAGTCCACTGACAGTTGAATTCCCGCCAACAAACTTTGGATTTTCTGGATCAGTCTTCGTTCCCAAGGTTGCCTAATTTGGAACCTTTAGGCATCACTACATTGGTGGAACAACATAAACAGGAAGTACCCTTTACACTAGTCAAGGGGGAAAAAAAAAGAATCCCATGGAAATTACCTTCTGAACACGTGCTTATAGTCAGCTCCAAAATCCGGGACCAGTCTCCAAAACAAATTCAAGACCACTTGGCCTCAATCCTATCACTAAATCAAATTACTGTGCCTATCAAACAGATTCGACCCACCAGATCCCAGGAGCTTTTAATTCGCTGTGAAAATAAAACTCATTTAGGAAAGCTTAAAACTACGTTAACATCAAAAGAAGGTTTTAGTAATACATTCAATATTCGAGAACCTCAACCTCCAAGAGATAATATAATAATATTCGGAGTTCCCCATCAACTTAAAGCACAAGATATCACAAAAACTCTTCAAGTGCACTTTCCTGCAGATAGCGAGAACGCTATAATACCCAGGACACCCCTCAGCTACTCGGATACTAAAAATAATTGGATTGTCAGCCTAGAAAGAAGCTATTACAATAAAATAGGTAGCTAGGGGAGAATTTATTTTGGCTTTTCGTCTTGCCCATATAGACGACATATAAGACTGGTTCGTTGGTACAATTGCCAAACATTGAGACACACTAGCCACCAGTGCAAAGGTGCAAAGGAGCACTTGTGTGCGTTATTTGCTCCCATACCCACGAACACTCATCCAAATGTATAAGGATACTCCAAGTTGTATAAAACTGTAGGGTCTCAAACGAAAAAGAGGGTACTTTACGACGGTGTCCGCCGATAACATCGTGGCAAAAACATCGCGGACGAAAACGTCGCGGAGAAAACAACGCAAGGCGAAAACATCGTGCTACAAAACATCGTGGGGGAAATCATCGCAAAGAGAAAACATCGCAGTCCTAAAACATCGTGGTACAAAACATCGTCGTCGAAAATAAAGCGGTTCAAAAACTTCGCAGTTTAAAAACATCGTCGTCGAAAATATCGTGGTAAAAATTAAAGTATCCACAAATCATCGCATGACGATAACATCGCAGACATGCTTTTTGCATACATGATTTAATAACTGTAAATGAATATTCCCATAAAGATTTGTGAGCGCAAAATGTAAAGAAGGATAATTTTTACTTTCACATTTTTTATTAACTAATAAATTTTTCTGAAAAAGTAAGAAGGAAACTTAAGCATAGAAAATTAAATGCAACTTATAGATTATGCTTTTCACGAAAAATTACCAGTAAAAACTTTATAAAAAATTATTTATTAATGGCCTTTGTTAGTTAAATATGTCGGTTTAAAATTCTATTAATTGCTATAAGTTGCATTAATTTGCTATGCTTAAGTTTCCTTTTTACTTTTTCAGAAAAAATTTATTAGTTAATAAAAAAATGTGAAAGTAAAAATTATCCTTCTTTCCATTTTGCGCTCACAAATCATTATGGGAATATCCATTTACAGTTATTAACGCATGTTTGCGAAAAGCATATATGAAAAAAGCATGTCTGCAATGTTATCGTCAAGCGATGATTTGTAGATACTTTATTTTTTACCACGATATTTTCGACGACGATGTTTTTAAACTGCGAAGTTTTTGAACCGCTTTATTTTCGAAGACGATGTTTTGTACCACGATGTTTTCGAACTGCGATGTTTTCTCTTTGCGATGTTTTCTCCCACGATGTTTTGTAGTACGACGTTTTCGCCTTGCGTTGTTTTCTCCGCGACGTTATCATCCGCGATGTTTTTGCCGCGATGTTTTCGGCTGTAACCCTTTACGACTGTACGCACTCAGCAAAATCAAGATCATGTCCCACGTACAGGAAAGTTTTACAACATCTTATTCTGCAAGCGGAACAAGTTTAGATCCTTGCTATTATACAAAGCACAGTTATAATTCATTAAAAATTTACCAATGCAACCTACAACGCCCCTCTGCTGCCACAAGCCTTGCTTTTCAGCATCTGCTAGAATGGAACACCCCAATAGCCCTCCTGCAAAAACCATATCTTAATTCGGATTCTCTTCCCATAGGCTCTACTTTACGTAATAAAATATTTTTATCCAAAACTAAGCTAACTGTCAAATGTAAATGTTCATTCTGTATGAGTTGTTGTATATGTCAAATTTATGTTCGAGATGGAATATGAATGCCAAATGCAATTGTGCATTCAGCGAAACTTTGCATATTATGAAATTAAACTTTAGTATTTATGTATATATTAAACTTTTAGTTTAAAATTGTATATGTATGCTGACATTTTTAATAATTTAGAGTCAGTTTAATTTTAAGAATTAATATTTTGATGTTTTCTAATTATGAGATGTGATAATGTAAAAAAAATGAAATATTATATAATAGCAATTGAAACATATTGATGGAAAACTGTTATCATGTACACAACAGCCATTATGTATATTGTTAAAGATTTTTGTTACTACAAGTCTTTATACTTTGAACTCTGTAACTATCATAGTCCATGAAAGCTCTATACTCAAAATCACTCTGTAAAAATTACTCTGTATACGCATCAAATGTCGAATGTAATTATGTGAAAAGATGTATACTGACTGTAACTGACATTTTATGTAAAATTTGAAATAAATGCCGCTGGACTGTCAGCCCCTACCTTGGTGGGTGGAGGCTGCTGGTAGTAGATATCTCCACTGTGCTGATTTATTCCGTTTGGCATTTCGCCTAAGGCCGGAAGTCAGTTCAATGGCTCAAATAAACAAATAAAGTACACACGTTACATATACATGTATAGTTACATATACATGGGGTGAACACGTATATCTAACGTGACACGTACACGTACTTCCACGTATAGGTAAAGTACAGTATATAAATTACACTTTACACGTTTTTACACGTATAGGTAAAGTACTATACAAATTACACTTTACACGTTTTTACACGCATAGGTAAAGTACAGTACATAAATGACACTTTACACGTATATGTAAAGTGTGTACTTTAGTAATCTAATTTTTTTGTTTATTCTGTAACTTCTACTCTCGTCAGCTTCTAAAAGAATACAAATTAATTAAATGCATAAATAAGCTTCCTGTAAATGCATAAATAAGTTAAAAAGATTGTGGTTGGCAGCGTTCCTGTTTTTTGCATTTTCAGTTGCTGCAATATAGCTTGCTGGTAAATGCGAATCGCTAATTGCGATTTCTTTTCAAGTAAGGGGTGAACAAAGTTTATTTTGTACAAAAGTTTATTTTATACTTTACTTATAACTAAACTTGAACGCGTGTTTGTTTATTCACAAGTTAGAGGATTTTTTGTTCTTGTTAAAAATGAATGCTTTCACTTACATTTTTTATTTTTACTTTAGTTTTTTTATTAAGAAGTTAGACGACACAAATAGTCGTCTGAGGGTCTATTGTTATTACCTTGGTTACTTGGTAGTTAACTGTTAGTTAATTAATAGCGTTAACTGTCATTAATATACAGTTTTCTATGAAGAATTATCTTTTTCATTTTTGGAAGCATTCAAAATTATGAGTCATTTTGATGTTCTCTTAGACCCTATAAATTTAACCTGAAAACTTTTAATTTGTACTAGAAAGGTGAAATACAAATGACAGCTAAAAATCAGATCCTTTGTTGATTAATGTTCCTAAACGTAAACTCAAATCTAATTGCTTTTTGGCATAATATGCAGTTTTTTTACAACTAATTCTTTTGAAGTTATGTTTCTGCTTGTAATCACAGATTATACGTATTTATAGCGTACAATAATTTTGCCAAGTGTCGTTGAACATATTTTATGCTTATCTTTAAATATTCAATTAACTCCACCTTTTAAACTGAGCAGTGTAAATCTAATCCTTTTTGAATCTTTCTTCATCTGGTTTTAAAAGAATACTAAGAAATATTTAGAGATTTAAAGGATGCATTCTTACTATGTTCCTTGGCAACAGCAATTATTTCATTGTGTATTTCTTATAATAAACAACATTTGTGTAAATTACATCTATCTGCAGAAAGTTCAATAATTCAGAAAATGCAGAAAATTTTTCGGCACTTGAGAAGAATTTGATTTCTGAAATTCACTTGAGGAGAAAAATGATCTTTATTAAAAAGTGCCGCTTCCAAGAGACAGCTTCGAAACCTGGTAAATACCGCACAACCATTAACTACTGATATGCACCTACGTGAAAGAAGAGACGTGTTTATGACATTTTCAGGACAACAGTACGATTAGAGATAGGGTAAGGGTTGAATCACTCTTATCTTGTGAATTGTCTTGTTTGAATTAGTTTAGAATTAATTTAATCGGAGAAGCACAAGGATTTAAGCGAAGAATAACTATCTTTGTTTGTATGAAGCCGTGTAGGAAGAGGGAGTCTAAGAAACTGATACTCATTAGAGAACTCTAATACATATTTCAAACTAGAATTACCATTAATACTTCCACATTAAGTAGAAAAACTAACGTCATAAAGGAATTATTTAAATTATAAAATTTATTTATTCTTTTTAGCACTATTACTCATTATAACTTACCTATAAAGAACTACAAATAACACAGAGTTTTTATTCGAAAAGTATGTCTCATAAGTGAAAACTCGTTACCCAAAAATACGATATCTGAAAGTGAATTAGTATTAAAAGCATAACAGCATTAATTGTTTAACAGTAAAGAAGACTTTAAACGGAATGAAATCATATCATTTGTGAAAGACATAATCTGAAGCGATCAACAAAGAAAGTTTATAATTAATTAATCATCTTTTCCCTGGAAATATTGGATGAAGAATCATTCCTCAGCCCTTATCCAGCATGATCTTCTGGTAGAACTGGTAGAAGAAAACTGGTAGATTTTCAGAATAAAATAATTGTATCATAATGGACTTTTATGCCTGTAAGTAATTCGGAAAAGCTAAAAACAATTTTAATTTATAATAAAAATAAAAAATGCTGGGCCATACTATTGTACTGCAGTTACTTATTGTAGCATCTTATTTTTTTTCCTAGCCGCCCTGATCTATACAGCGTACATACGTTTAGCGAAGCTGACTACTGTATTGTTTCATCCAGGACAGCTTGAATCCAAAAGACAGCTTGAATTTTGTTGGTGTCTTTTCAGCATATAGGAAATACATGGGAGCTCTTAAAATACTCTTATTATTATATATCTTATTAAAATACTCGAGCTCTTAAAATAAACTGCGAGCCAAAGTCCTCTCGAGATATTTGGTGGGCCTGGAAGACTCCTGGATACGTCTCTCAGAGGGTTCAACTTCAAAATTCGCATTAACTGAGCACACTGTCTCCTATAAGGTGTCTCCTATACTCCTCCTACCGCTGTCTCCTATAACAGTCACGCTGTCTCCTATAAGGTGTCTAAGCCCTTTGCCATCGACAAACGCAGCCCTAGTACGGCAATTCTCAACTCGGCAGACATTTTAAATTCCCGTATGATTTATATTATCCCCAGAAAAATTTAACCTTATTTATCACGATGTAATGTATGGATGATATTCGAGTACAACATTTTTCTAAATTTACATTCCTTGAGGCACAGATTTTTACGACCAAAAAGAATTTAAGAAGACTTAAATTTATGTAGAGTATGAAATATTTATTATGTCCTTGTGATCTTAAGGCGCTCCAGAATTAGTCTAAGACACAAGTTCTCAACCTGTGGGGTTTGGGGACAGCGAGCATGTCGAAAAGAAGGTAACTGCTAAAACATTTGATTAATTTACTCAAAAAATATATTCTGACATAATAAAAAGTAAAATACACATTTACCCTCATATAATACAGATAAATAAGATTGTATCAGTACTATTCAATGTATTTAAAAATTAACATATAAGTACTAAATTAAAAACAAGTTTAGTAAATATTAGTGATTCCCTTTGGACTGTCGAAGAAAGGATTTCGAAGAAAGTTTAATATTAGAAGCAGACACTGTGAGTTTTTTTTTTCTCTATGTAACTGATATTTTGTCACCACTGCAGAAAATCTGTTTTTCCAAAGGTAGGTTATTGAAAATGATAATAATGTACGAAATGATCTTGTTTTCAACGCATAAAGGTCATCCTCCACCCCTGTCCAAAATTAAAAGAGGGAATTATTTCTATTGATTTCGCCACTGCCCGTGAAGTCTATGAAGATTTCTTCTTCGGCAGCTGATAGACTCCAGGGGAGTGTTTTGAAACGGATCTCATAACTTTCTACCAGGTTGCCCTCATCAAGAAAATACTTTTGAAAATATATTTTCTCAGCATGGGTAAATGATTTCAAATGGTTCCAGAAATAACTTTCACATGCTGTTCTTCAGCTTTGTACGTTTTAAGACATTCTTCCACATTTTCATATATTTCTAGGCCTTTTCGGCTCGAAATTTGGGCTAAGAAATTCCAATTTTCTACAAAAAGCATTAACTTTATCACCTTAGAAGGTATTTCTCCCGCTTTCTTAACGCGCCTTTGTGATGTAGTGGTCTGCACGCTCAGGGCGTAATTGAGAGGTGCGCGGTTCGATTCCCGGCGAAGTCGTTGCTAATTTTTCATCTTGTCTGCTTCCAAAAATACCTAATGGTTCTACAACTTGTATGCTACATATGCGTATTTACGCCTTGATGAAGATTCAAGGTATTTAATTTCTCGAATATGTCGTCCAGGTAGCTCAAAAATAAACCATCTCGAAACTCTTTGGCTTCTGCTTGGCTTTCCTCTTTTAGAAAAATGGTGATTTCATCTTTTAATTCATAAACACATTGCAAAATTTCCTGCATGTTAACCATCTTGCAAGAAAATAGTAATGCTGAACGTATAGCACCCTACAAAATGCAGAAAAGATTCTTGATTTTATGGGTCTCATTTTTATATAATGTGCTACGATTACAACCATTGTTAGGACAATATTCAAAACTGGACTCATTCATTTGGAAGTCAGAGCTCCTCTGTGGATCATGCAATGAATCCAGATGCACTGTAGAGATGTTTGCTTCGTTTAAAAATTCGTTTAAGTTAGTAATTAATGCGAGTGCTCCTCTTTGAGTTCTATTAGTTTGAAAGTAGCTCTGCTGACATATCATCACAATATCGAACATAGGTAAATGAAATGAGCATCTTTATTACTATCTGTTGTCTTTTCAAGCTGAATTGAAAGCAATTTGTCACGAAAACTTCCGAAAATCTGATGCTATACATTTTCAGATATATAACTAATTTGGCGAGCAACACTATGATTTGATAAAGGTATGAACTGCAGTGGTTTGGGAATATTATCTCCAAACATAGTTTCTATAATCTCAGTTACAGCTTGCAAAATAAGCTCTTCACCAATGGTGAGAGACATTTTGTATTTGCCAATTTTATATGAAACATTATTAGAGGCAAGTAAAGCTTTTTAATTTGATAGAAAGGTGTTTCTTGCTTTTCATATGATTTTTATTTTAATTCGAAGGATTCTCGGGTTTTATTAACGTACTCACTACAAAGCATTTCCAAATGTCTAAGCTTATTTTGTTTAACGCGTTTGCAGCCAAAACTTTTGAACAAATAACACACGGGAGTTTTTCTTCTTCATTTACTTTAGTACTGGTAAACCCAAAATTTAAGAATTGGTGAGAATATTTTCTTGAATTTATTTCCGAAACCTCGTTCGTCTGTGCACTTGTTGATACTTCACTATCGGCTAATAATTACTTACGCTCACTTAAAAATGCCTCCATGATTGTATATAAATCTATTACTATGAATACTTAATACCAAGAATTGCAGTTAACCACATCACCGTTTTCCGCGAGAGAGACTCGTCGGTTTGCAAATTTTCGTTACGCGTTAGCAACGTCACACTCTCTCCGGGGATAAACGTAGCTGGATCGTCACCCCCGAGAGACACCGGGACGTCATGTTTTCCACCTCCCCTCGTATGCAGCGAAAATGAAAACAGGCGCTTGATGAATTAATTGTTCACGATCTCTCCAAGTAGGGTTGTATCAAGATAACACATAAGTAAATTCACTTACAAAGATGGGAAATAATAATGCACTTCCACCCCACTTCAGCTGGTATTGCAATGGAACTACTTCTCATTTGAAAGCGTGCTTTTAGAGGACCATCTTTGCTAATTTTCAAACATGAGAAGAAAGAAAAGAAATTTTACTCCTAGCTAGAAAGACGAGTAGGAGGTTTCCAAATAGGGTCTTGACAGCTGGTGAAAGGGGAGGTAGACATCGTAGTACGGTAAAAGTAATTAACACGTTAATTACAATATGTACATTCATGATAGATTTGATAGCGATACTAGACTAAAACTGGATGGAAATATTAGAGGTGCAGCGTTTTGTGTCGGGGTGGCGCGGACGTTTCAGAATGTTCGAAACAATCTTGCGAAGTTGCGAGAATGCCCAGTTATGATGGCCATAACACAGAATGCCTGATATTGATGGAGGAACACAGAGAAATCGATTCTGATTTTGTCAATGCAGCGGATCTGTGTTGATAAATATTAATAAATTTACTTATTCTTGGTAATTTGTAAGTTTTATAATTGAGGTCATAGTGTAGCTTTAGTATCAAAATACATTATTATTATATAAGGGGAGGGTGCGATGAAAAGTTTGATTGAAAATTGGGTCGCAGGTACTGAAAGGTTGAGAAACGCTGGTCTAAGACTCAATCACTTTCGCAATATAAAACCTCTAAAAACTTACCGTAAATCTGTCCTTCTTGCTTCTAGGACTCATTTACTCCACGAAAACATTCAGCATAAATGTATGAAGAAAAAGAGATACTTGAGTTGCCTGAGGATAGACGTAAATTGTGATTCCCTGCTAGCTAGCATTAGCGCTAAGTCAGAGATTGTATTTTCGAGGCGGTACTGAATTCCAAGTCGCTACTTTTGAGCTTAGGTATAAACTATTATTAAATACGACAATTTCTGAATACATACTGAGAAAGCGCTGAAGTTTGATGCAATAATACCAGTTTAAATATTATTAGAATGAGAGAAAATTTAATTTTGATTTGCTGACATTTTGATTGACTTACATATATTTCTATTAAATCAAATTGAAATTGCTTCTTCTTGAGGTTTAAACAGATACTGATTACTATTAATTTGAATTGGATTACTTTGTTACCGAGATCAAAACCTCGAGTTCAAACATAGTAAATGGCTAGTCGATATGATTATGATGATCACTTAGACCTAATAGACAATAAGTACTTTTATGAATTCACTTCCCAAATAGTGGTGGTCAAGGGACATGCAGTACTTGATTATTTTATTTCAGCTGTTAAATTAAAATTGGTCCGAATAAAAATGTATTCGTGCTCTAAACGAAAATGAAAATCTGAATTTTACTACTTATTCTTCATAATTAAACAGAATCTACATACCGTGTTAGAGACGTCTCTGGGTCAAATATGAATAGTAAATTTTAATCGTCGAAGTTTGTAAATCTTCATAAATTTATTTTATGTTTCATTACTTTCCCGAAAGGGACTGCATTGCGCTACTATTGCGGTTTAATCCAGGGTATTTTTCAGAAAGCATTTCTTCCAAAGCCCATTTCCCTAAGGATAACAATTTCGATGGCAGTGAGGAAAAGCTCGACTCCAAAGTTAAGCTGCCGGTTGAGAGCTTTAGTCTTTTAACCTAAGAGGAAACTTCAAAGATCATTATAGACGGTACCGCCTAATTCCTCCTTTCGCTTCTGCTGTTGCGAAAGAGTAACTTCTGGATGCAGATGGTTGCTACGTTTTTTAACTTTAATCCCCAGAAGACAGCATGAAAGTGCCCCAAGAGCTAAATGAAATCCTGGTCTAGATTAACCATCCGTAAAATCGTAGTTGCAAACATGGGACTAATTTCTAAGTTGCGTAAGAGATCGAAAATGATGCCCTAAGGTATCGTTTCGAAAAGCACTTAAAATAATGCTCATACGCCCTCTCCAAAGCCACTTGACGACAGTTTTCATCTATTAACATATCATCGTCCTGTGAGGTGGAACACATAAAATGTTCTTAGCCTCAGGTAATACGTAATTTTAAACTCTAGAAAGAACAAATAAACTGAAAACACGCTGCACCCTTAGCTTACAATATTCATTTGCACAACTCTATCGAGATATTATTTATCTCTTTATCTCTGCAGCAGCAAACTTTGGATCCCATTAGCAGAAAAGTAATTTTGTTTATTTCAATTCTGCCCAGAGTAATAAGGATACAATGCAATCATTTCGATAGTTTTAATAGAAAAATGAAATATTACATATTACAGGAAACGAAAGCAAACAATTTTGTTATTATCACTTGATTTTATGATGTCAGAAAAAGATAAGGATTTTACACTGCTTTCTGTGTATTCTTCTCCAGCATACCGCAGAAACTTACGAGTTACAAATACAATCGCGATCTCGAAATATAATACTTTTACGTAATAACTAACATTTCGAATGGTTTTGAACAATGGCTACAAAGTTTTAATCATATTCGCTCAGCCAAAGAAACGTATAATCAAAATTTCTGTGCGTCATGATTTTAGTATTCCTCATAAATATTAATCGTAATGTTTCATCGTAATCGTATTCTTTGGTAATTTTCAATAATCAAAATATATTAAGGAACATGAATAGTAAATTCCTAGTGCCAAAATTTATTGCAGCTATAAATTCGAAACTGCTTCCTTTAAGAAATGAGTAAAACATACTTATATTTTTCAAAATAATTACATATTTTAAAAAGAAAATCGAAAGGGATGGGTGATTAGCGAAAACCACACCAAAGTGTGATTCAGAATTGCTTCGCTAAAACGCAGTAAATTAAGCAAACTATACTAGATTAATAAATGAATGTTTGGAAGCTAATACCTGAATTTGAACAATTATGTCATTATTGCGTGAACAAATATTTATTTTCAATTCTTTGAAGTCAAATGAAAAAATAATTAAACAAAATTAAAAATGAACGAAATCAGTACTTCTTATATTTGACTATTTCTAATGTATATATTATATATATGAATTTAACAAACATTCTCTATTCGTATAAAGTAAAATGAAAGCTATATATACATATATAAAGTATATATATGTGCACAGGCCCAGCGTACGCTCATGTGTGTGTATGTATACGACCAAAAAGTATTTAAAACAAAAGTTCTAACTTTAATTAAAGTAAACCTTTAAATTTCCTTTTTTACTTGATTATTTACTCTTTGTGACATAAAAATAATAATATGCTTTTAATAAATCACTCTCTAAACTGCATTACTTAAAAATTATTCTTCTCACATAATTCTTAATCCAACGCTAAGGACGCAGATACTTATAGAATGCCTCAGCCACTAATAACATTAAAATTTGCGAACTAACTCTTTTAAGGACCAGACGGAGTGAAGTCAAACTGAAAATGAATTATTCTTAGCCTGAGTTTCGAAGCAAAATCAGCGCATTCCATATCAGCGCGCTTCAGTCTAATACTGGCTTGCTGTCCGCTGCTGCACTTTCTTCAGGTATTAAAAATATAAAAGCACAGATATAACTATAAATAAGCAAGTGCGTTTTTTTGCCAGAAGAATCTCGTTACAATAACGTGTCCCGTTGACTGAACCTGCGTCGAAGATGTGAAGGTCTGTACGACTACTAAGCATGATGCCTCCCCAAACGAGAACACCGCCACCTCCATACCTGTCCCTTTCAATGATGTTCGAGGGATGATTGCGGCTTCCCCGCTCTCTCCAGATGAGTATGCGATGAGAATCGCTACTCAGACTGAATCTGCTCTCATCTGTAAAGAGTACTCGTCCCCATTCATTGTCTCTCCAATTTCGGTGTTCCCGGCACCACAGAGAACGCCTTCTCCGATGGGCAGGCGTTAGAGGTACACACTGTACAGGGCGTCGTGCAAACAGACCACCACCGTGCAGTCTTCTGGCCACGGTAAAACGCGATATTGGTCGTCCAGTCGCCTGTGTCTAGCGATTTCTCCCGCTGTCTGCCGCCGTTTTCTTCTGGCCTGTAAAGCAATATACCGTTCATCTGCTGGCGTAGTTCCTCGTGGACGACCACCACTAAACTCCCGAATAGCTGTTTTTGTAGTTTGAAATTGTCTCCAAAGTCGTGAAACGATGCTGTGAGCAATTCCGAACTCTGCAGCCACACTTGTCACACTGCGGCCTTCCTCCAACTTCCCAATGATTCGACCTCGGGTAAAAGCATCCAGATGTCGTCTAACAGATTGATTATTCGCCATTTCTCGCTGAGGCAGCAACTCGGTGTGATTTTAACTGCTATACGGCGTGCAATCTCTTTACCAGAAATACTGATCTTACACCGACAACATGCTTTATACTAATCAGACACTCCCCCATTACGTCTACCTGCATATCTGCGCACGTGCTACCGTACATCACCTTACTTAATCTCCTGATGGCTCTTTCTGTCCGCTCTGCCTCTTCGTTCAGCTGATATGCTAATTTTTCGACTTCGTCCTTAATTTTTGCACACCAGTGTAGATACAATCGTCACTGGCTGACACTTCCTTTAATTTGATATAACATTTTCGATCCAGACATACCTAAACTAGTGTAAAAATTGTTGTTCTTGTATAATTAATTACATTGGTAAGTATACATCATTTATAAATGAAAGAAGAACGCTCGTAGAGACATTAGGTATTTTCGGAAGCAGGCAAGATGAAAAATGAGCAAACGCCTTCACTGGGAATCGAACAACGGACCTCTGAAATACGCGCCCAGCGTGCAGACCACCACACCACGAAGACATGTCAAGAAGGCGAGAGAAATACCTTATAAGCTCAGCAGCGGAACAGCAAGCGAGCAGGAGAGAAAAGTGAAGTAGAAATGCACAGATTACACAAAAGGTTAGGTTAAGAATGATTCATTTCTGGTTCAACTTCACTCTGATTCGTTGCTAAAGATCTCAGTTTGCAACTTTTAAAATGACTACTAGCTGAAACATAATATACGTTTTTCCCGTTATTAGTATTAAATTAAATGAGCGCTATGTGAAAAAGTTCAATTTTGAAATGATGTAGTTTATACCAATTTATTATAGGCTTGTTACTATTTTTGGAATAGGCGGGGGAGTATGAAGAAATTAAAAAAGAAAGGCCAATGCGAACTGTTGCTGAAGATCTACTGCAAGCTGAAATTAGAATTTTGTTTTACATGTCTTTGTCTTATATATATTATTCTCGCAAGTATATCTTTCATTCTTTCATGCTTACGGATTTCAGTGAAAATTGCTGTTGCTTATCCATGATATTTCCATGAAAAGGAATTAGCATAATTTAACAAGAATAACGATTTTAAAGCAATGATTAGCACTTGCTGAAAATCATGATGAAAGCAGGAATTAATTTTCTAAGCAGCAATGCTAAAACACGTACACGTCTCTAGAACCAAACGCTTAACTTTAATTATGCGAGGAAAGTTTTCTTTATTTTGGTTCATTTGCATATCTTCTTATTACAACCACATAATTATTTCCTATGCCAAGAAAATGAAATCTGCTTATTTAACAGTAAACCATGAAGTGATGCTATGTTATCTAGAGTTCGTTTTCTCCTTATATTAGAGAGAAACATGAAAAAGCAAGACATTTTAATAACCATTCACTTGGATATTCTCTAAATAAAACATTTATAAGCCATGTTTCTTAATTGCAAAATCAGGTTTTCTTCTTTTCTTTCTTTCTTAACATTTTTCAATTAGAATGAAAGTTAAGTCAAAAGAGATTTGCACAGCGAAACAAAAGCTACTGTTTTCAAAAATAATCTCGCCTAAATGTTTATTTTTTGAATTAAGCGACGGCTATCCAGATTTCGCAATTCAGAAGTTGAAAACTAATCCCTCCGCTTCGAAATTACTGAGATCAAAAGTGAGCAAAAGCAATTTGCTTGCGAAGTGTAAGAATTTACGTGACTAATATTTAGACATAATTAAACTCCTTGCAGTGCGTTTCATTCAGATTTTAATGAAATGATATGCTCCATTCAGACAGCAACGGACAGCTACATCTGTTCAATTTGTATGCATTAAGGCATGAAAAATGAGCTTTCGTTTAAATTAAAAAATTAGCAAACATGTTTATTTAAATCATTTCAGATTTAAGAATTTTATATTTCTAGTATAAGAATAAATTATTTATTTTCGTAATTATTTTGATATTTATTAATGTTAAAGTTTGGCATAGTCAAGAAAATAACGATTTAATGACATATTGTTATAAGATATTTTCTCCCTCCATCCAGCATGCCCTCGTGGTGTAACGATTAGAACACTCCGTTCGGTGCATATTCGAGAGGTCCAGATTCTAGTCCCGGCGAGGGCATTGCTCATCTTTCACGTCTTCATTAAAAGAAAAAGAAAAAAAAATCTAACGACTCTACAGTGGCGCCCGAACTAAAAGGAAGTGGATGATGATTTTTCACCGTGAAGATTTAGCGAGTGAGTCCCCTAATACCCAGTCGAACTTTAAAAGGGGGAGTATTTTCTCCCTCCTTTCAGCATGCCTTCGTGCTGTAACGGTTAACACACTCGGCGCGCATTCGAGAGGTCCAGGTTCGAGTTCCGGCGAGGGCATTGCTCATTTTTCACCTCTGCCGCATAAAAAAACCTAATGACTCTACATTATAATTGAATTTGCTTAAATAAATGAAAATGAAGCAAAATACTGAAAGGAAATTGTCAGTAATCTTGAACTTTTTACAATCAAACATAGTTCTCGTTATTATACATTGAATTTATTATTATAAATTAAAGATATTTTGACTGAAAAGATTCAAATTTTCTTCTCAGATTAGAAAAGGAACAAATTGCAAACAATTTCCTTACTTCGTAATGCTAAAGTTAAGTATTGGAAAGAGATTACTACGTATTATGTCTGGAAAATTTAATTTAAAAGATGTGAAAATATCATAGGATATTGTGATGTGTACATACTTTATCAAAATCTCAGGACTATCATTATTATTTATGATATGGGTCAGTCAACTTCTAAGCTCCAGTGACGTCCTTGTTTCTCTCAAAAGAATTTTCTTGAGATTGCTGAAACTTGCGTGCTTGTGGGTGACATAACTTTAACAAGGCAAACAGGCGTAGCTTAAGAGTTGTTAATCATGAGTCGTCTAACACAGCAGCTACCATCACTAATTGCAGGTTTGCGTGCTAGAACCCAATGACAGTTCCTGACTTCAACAAAGAATTTTCACTTCGGGTACTTTTGACTTTATATGATTTTAACTGTGTCAAACTTCGTAAAACGTTTTCGCTATACTTATTTATGAAGAATTAATTTTACTTGCGTCTACAGAGCTTCATTTTGTTTATTTAAGAATCAATGAATGATAAATAGTATCTGTTTCGGATGTTTGTTCTAAACGTCTTCAAACATTGTACATCAAAGAGCAAGTCTTAATTCTTGCTTTCTTGAGAATTTATTCACAAGTCCATAATACAATTAATTGGAATATATCATTTCGGTTCTAATTTTTACTCTTCATTTTTACTTGTTTCTAATAGTCAAATCATACAGTTATAATCTTGTCCTTTAACATTTAATGTTATAATATCTACTCACAAACGTTTTAATATGTTATAGTTGATTCCCTCAATACATTTATTGCTTCTCTTCATGTTTCTTGTTAGTTGTTTCACAACCCCGCATTTTCCCTCCAATTTTAAGTTTTTCCATCATCGCAAGAGTATTTTCAAGCGCACTCATCCGGAAATATATACACACAATAACCTTTGGTTTAATTCACGGAGCTGGAAAATTTAGAAAGTTTTTCTCCAAACGTTGCTCATATGCTTTCACCGAAAATAACTTGCTCAAAGGCATGCGTCAAAGGAATACTTGTACTCAAAGGTATGTGTGTGCTCAAAGGTATGCGTGTACAAACAAATTAATAATATTATGACCGTTGGGAAAGCTTGGATACTTAGTGGGGCTAGAAATTTAAGTATGTTACTGCTATCAGAATATATTATGGATCATAGTCTTCAATATCTGAAAACATATACTTCTATGTTAAACAAATTAAATTCTACAAGAAACTGTTGAGCAGGGTATCTCTGCAATGCCACGAACCTTTCAGGAACCATTTAGGATCATCCAAAATTAGTAGTTTATAAAGATGTAAAGCAAATATTCTCTAACAAATAATTTTCGACATGTAATTTTATTTTTTATATACCTTCAATGTGAATCCTTTTAATTATTTATATACACATAGTGTCATGTTCAAGTTAGAAGTGTATAAGGTATTTTTCCCTCTTTTCTGCATGCCTTCGTGGTGTAACGGTAGCACACTCGGTGCGTATTCGAGAGGTCAGGTTCAAGTCCTGGTGAAAGCACTGTTCATTTTTCACGTCTTCCAGCTTCAAAATAACCTAATGACTCTACAATTTGACGGTACATTTAAGTGTATTTAATATTATTGCATATTTTGTTTGAAGTGGTTCTATGTTTCCTGCATTTCTGTTCCTGCATTCCGTCATATGTAAGAGGTTGATATACCAGTCTGGTGGATGGATGCATGAGCTCTTCGGAAATAGGAAAGTGTGTGATGAGTCCCTTATGGAAAGTAGCTATTGGACATTGCCAATCTGTAAGTCGCGACTCTAATTCTTGTTTTATAAAAGGATCATTAGTTGCAACATTTCCATGTTCATTCAGACGCTTTTTTACGGATGAAGCAAGTTTTCATTAAAGTGAATATGCCTGTAGCCAGAATTACTAGACATGAAGCTCTGAAACATTATCTACGTATTGATCTACGTTGCTCTAAACCTTCCGAAATTTATTGTGTAACCATGCAGAAGCCGACGAATTATCGAGCCCTTGTTCTTTGAAACAACCATGGATACAGAAACTTAGTACGACACTTTTTCAGTTTATACAGCTATTAGAATTATTTAAGAGCAGGAAAGATGGAAAATCAGCAGAGTTTCGCCTGAATTCTTACGCTGGAATTTTAAACTGTTTAAACTGTTTACTGCTGGAACTTTAAACTGGAACTTTAAACTGAACTTTAACTGACGTGCTTCCATTTACACCACGATGCACAGAGTAAAGAAGGAGACAATTCCTCGCAAGTTAATTACCTTACTTCGGAAGAATGAACTTCGCTACTAGATATAGTTGGATAAAGTGAAATGTCAGCATAGCAGATTTAACGAAGACCGTACTGGAAGAATCTTTCGGCGACAGAGTTATATCAAAACAATATGACCAGTAAAATCTTCAGATATTACCAGTGTAGACTAAAGCTTTTGGGAATTCTTCAAACAGCTGTATTTATAAACATCTTAGAAGAGCTGAAAATCACTGCTGGTATTCTAAGTAGGTAGGTTGGTAGGTAGGTAGGTAGGTAGGTAGGTAGGTAGGTAGGTTACGGAGGACTGGAACGCCTGGTGTCTAGTACAGATAAGAAAAGTTTTTTCTTCTTGCTAGGAGCATGGTAAAGCGCAATAACAAATGCAATTAGCTACAGGGACGCCATTTCCAGCCTATGCTACAAGCAAAGCATGTCTCATAAATATACACACTTACTGTTTCTACGATGGGTAGACTTTTAAACTGAAACCTCCGTATGTATACATACATACAATAATTGCCCGCCTTGCATTTATGACATGGTGAAAAAGTATGACAACTTCAACAATCAGCGCTATATGAGATTCTCGAGACACATCACCGGTATATCCCATTTAAGCTCGATCAGAGTACGAATGTTTCCTTGATAAGCACGATAATGTTCTCCTCAATAGCCGAAATGACATTATATTGAATCTGGAGTGCGAAGAAGCCAAGCTTCTGGGAAATTTCCTTAATGCATATGAGCATCAAAAAAGTTAGTAGGAAGATGACACTATGTATATGAATTATGTTATTTGGAAGTGCTATTAAAATGAGCGAATTATAAGGAGTTATTTTGTATTGTATTTTACTATTTTCTACTGCAAACTAATTTCATTTCTTTCCTTTAATAAGTTAAAAAAAACTTTGTTATAGTTTACGATCTACTACTAAAATTTAATATTTTTCATTACCTTTTCTTTTAATATGATAAGGAACTCCGTTTTTCTATTCCTCAAGTACAATTTTACAATGTCACATGCATTTTGAACTCGATACATAAAATGCATAAATGAAAGGAAATTTGAATTTCAAATCGAAAAGAATAAAACTGTGTTTCATTTTATATATCATCCAGATGGATATCTGCTTTTCGGAATATACTTTTTAACTTCAACTAAAATAAGACTTACGTATCAGTCGAATAAAACAATGATAAGCAAACAGAATTTTCAGCCCGTGTCCGTTAGGCTTTGGTAAACAACCATTAACGCTTGAAAAATGATGAAAGAAGGGAATGCCGCAGGAATCATTTTTTTTTCCCATGAGTTATCGCCTGTTATTCATGTGTTTAAAGGAATAACGTGCACCCTAAACGATAAAAGAATAAAGATAATTTTATTTTTTAATTTACTTTTTCTCCGAAAATTTAGCTATTGCAAAAGCGCACGAAAAGAAGGGAAAAATAGTGTCACCCGGAAACACAATTCTTATCTTCGCTAGCTGAGAAAATACTTTTATAAATACTCTTTTATTCATTAAGGGAACTGAAACCACAAATATAGAAACATTTGACGCCGATTGTAAATAAAGATCATATACGAAATAGCCCAGAACGATCTTCCTGAATTCAACTGTTAAATGTATGCTGAGAGGAAAATGTAAAAGAGAGTGCGACACGATAAGTGTTACAGCTGAAAACAGACTCGGTCGCGAATTCTAAACGATCGTCTTCATACACAGAACAGGCACAGGCATTTTGATCAGAACTTGCTTTTCGAAATTTTTAGACTGATTTTTATTTTAATACTTTGCTTAAAAAATTTTTTTTCATTATTATTATTTTGGTACCTAAGAACCAAAGATGATATGAATCCTCGCTTATTTTGAAATAACTTGCCAGAACTAGAAATATCTCATTATTATTTAAATATAACAGTAAGTTTGAATTTAGGTTTCACTGTGCTACTTTAGTATAAGAGCTAATAAATAACATGGAGTAAATTACTTATTAAACTTCTAAAATAAATTTCTGCATCATATCCGAGAGTTTTATCTATTTGTTTGTTTAACTTATTAAATCGAAACACATGAAGGATGTCTTCGTAAAAGAAGGGAACTAACGAAAGCCAGCTCTTGTTTAAGTTATATGCGAAGAACAACAAAAAAACGCTCATACAATAAGCTTGTTCGCAGGGATTTTAGCCGGAAGAACCACAACTTAATGGACCTTATGACCTATAGCATTGGTAGGCCAAGCATTTAATCTGAAAAACTGAGAATGAAGTGCGATCAAACACAAACTTTAATTTCCATTTCGTTTTCATTCTACCCTTGCGCTGCGTCCTGGGCAAAATTCTAATGAGTGCAATGGCTAAATGACCAATGCATTTGGACGTTCTCGGCGAATGCTTTAGTAAGTGGACATATTGTTTATTTTTTTACTATATGATGAAGAACTAGTTTAAAATATTATTACTTAATTCTTTCTATTCATACTTTATGTATGGGGTTGCGGTTAAAACAAACCAGTTACTCAAAATATTCACGAGAAGAGAACGATTCAGACGTACATTATTTGAGAAGCTGCTTCATTTTTCGTCTGCAACTATATAGGTAAAATGAATGTCGGCGAGCTTCGCATTCATGTAGTGATGCATGCCACTCAAAATTAGCATGGAGATTGGCAATGGAGTATGCCAGTATGAACTACATAGAGTGCAGATAGAGTTAGTCACCAAGACATGGATTACGCCAGTAGAAGGCTTTCACCTACTGCTTAACCAATTAACTGTGATTGACGAGTATACTCGTCATGGAGAAGCGGCACGATTTTGTGTATTGACGAGTATACTCGTCATGCGTATAAAGCAGTGTAAGCAACGTGCGTATAAAGCAACGTAATAGAAACAGAGAAAAGAAAAATATTAACAAAGAAACCGGAGCTAGTGATTGATTATAATAAAAAAAATGGGTGAAGTGGATATGAGCGATGGAATTATCATAGCGTACTCCACAGCAAGAGAATGACTCAAAAAGTACTACAAAAAGATGTTTCTCCATTTCTTAGACATTATATGTCTGAATGCATTCATATTATGTAAAAAAATAATGGAACATTATCGCCTAACAACGTTTTGCTCAAATTTATTGAAGACACTTTTGCGACGTATTCAATTGAAAGAAATAAATCGACACAAATTCGGCCATTTAGACCTAATATAAGCCAATTAGGCGGGAAACATGTTACGAATTATATACTCGGAACATCGAAAAAAACCTACGCGAAGGTGTTTGCATTGCTACAAACGTAAGATCAGGAAGAAATCGCATTGCTGATGTTCAATTTGTAAAATACCATTGTGTATAGTACCCTGTTTCGCTGAATATCACTCCACAGCAGGAATTTAAATTCTTACTTCTATATGTAAAATATTTAATTTAATTTGTTGCATTTTTAGTTTAATATGTATGTCATATATGCTTATGTTAACCAAATAAGTAAATATTAGTAATAAAAGTTTCAGTTTTATAAAATAAACCCATCTTTTTCAGCAAATATCTTACCATCGCAACTTATTGACGAATGTAGTATCTGTGATTGGCGAATATACTCGTCATGGCTCGATTCTGGCGATACAAAACGGTGTGCACTCTTAAACGAGAGCGCCACAGTTAATTGGTTAACGGTACCCTGTGCTACCTCAAGGCGCCATTCCGGCACACATATTACATTACAAAATCGGCTTATTTCGGTCTCTTCTACCGGCCTTTACATTTCTGACAGATATTTTTTAATCTCCTTAATATAAAGAGCCAGCATAAATGATTGATTCCTTTTGGAAAGGCTATATTTTCAAACATACATCACCTACATACATGAAAGACATATGAAAAGAACCACAAACTCACCATACACTCTATACAAATATTCAGTATGTGCCCCTTTGCTGACACGTTCAGACGATAATCGAGCTAATTCTATGCGTTTTGTAGCACTGTTGTCCAGATGTTCGTCCTGTCAACTGACCACATTTTCGGAATACCACAAAAAACTGTGTAGAAGATTTTGCGTCAACGGTCGCATTTCAGACCATACCATGTGTAGCTCCTGCAACAATTAAAGCCGGAGGATTATGTCTGTCGACTAGATTTTCGCGTCAACATGCAGGAAGCATTGGAGGATGAAGATTTCGCCACCAAGATGATATTCAGCTATGAAGCAATGTTCCACGTATCCAGGAAACTTCGTGAAATAATGAAAAAAACTTAATGAATTTGTGCTTCTTTTCGTATATTTGTCATGGGTGTACGTGTAATACTTTTGAAAATATAGCCTTTTCAAAATGAATGAATCATTTATGATAGCCCTGTATATTGCTTAGTGTTCGTCAAGTAAGGATGAAAATACCTGCTTCAAATCACACATGTTTAAAAATTATCAGCTACCTTTCTTTTCTGGTACATAGGATTAAAATTTTCATCACCATTTTTCTAGATGATATGCATTTGCACTAAATAAAGCTTTTAAAATAATTTGTTTTCTCTATAATGTGATGCGGTTTCTTTAATAAAAGTTTAATAAATGCAATAAAGTAAAGCAAGCTCTGTCGTATTTTAAATAAACAATTACACAGCAAAATTTCACAACCATTGCCTAAAAATTATATGACATTCAGATATTCTTACCGAAATTTAGAACAATTATTTTTTCTTATAACCATTTTTTCTATTAAAATAGGATGCTTAGGGATATTTGCAAAGTCTCGAAACTCACTAATGATAAAAAAATATCCTTAAAAACATCTTAATCTGAGTTGATAAGTTTTTATAAAATTCATTTTGGTCTTGTATAAAAATTTAGCCTCATCTTTTGTAATAAATGAAACTTTTTCTTTCCATGAGTAGTCGAAAACTATTTTTGTCAGCGTCTGCATATTTTAATGAGCTTTGCCTTAATTAACCGAGAATTAAAGTCTCGTTACGTAAGTGCAGAACGTTCCACACGCTTCGCATTTAGCTGATAAAGGTAATTTGGTTAAAGAAAAGAAGGCATATACTATGTTATCACGGTTCACGAGTTTTTATTAACATTCGTTTCAAGAACCCTTTCCTTTTTTTTCCTGCGGTAAATTTTGGTTATATTGGGGTGACTGCTTAACTCTATTAATTATGAAAACTTGCAAAAATGCAAGCTGCGGAGGAAAAAATTTGTCGCAAAATATTACGGTCAATTTGTTTTTATGCCGAAATTTCCAAAGCTAAGATAAAAAGAAATTGTTGTCACAATCGGCTGAGAAAGATTATCTTTCTATTACGTTTTTGCCGCTTTTGCTTCGTTATCTTACTAAACATTCTGTAAAGTTGCGAACATTATTGGATAGAAGCACATTGTCACAGGAAAGTACGTATACGGGAGATTTAAGCTTTTTAAAACTCTTTTTCTTTTATTCCATATTTTTAATTAATAATATAAATCAAAGGTTCGAGAGTATTTGTGCATCACATCATATCCCGTCGAGATATTTTTAACTGTTTGGTGACACAGTAAAATAGCTATACGAATAGACAGACAGCAACATATAAAATTTTAGTAAATGTTAACTTAAAATTATTTTTAAATAATTTCAATCTGTTTTAAGTATGACGTAAACGGTTATTTACTCCAGGTTGTCCAGCACTAATAATAAGTAATAATTTTAAACTTACGATCTGATTCAAATTAAATTATGGCATTGTTTTTAATTAGCGATTAACAAAAGATAGCCATTGTGTATATAATTTGGAAAATATTGAAGACAGCTGTTGATGCTTAAAGAGATAGTCGCAAACATGGCCGAATATGATATTCCTTTTTATTCTAGTTGACAAATATGTTTGTAAGTCAACATAGATAAATTGGCGCTAAACGCGCTTGCTGTTGAAGAGCTACGTAGGTGCCGATAACATTTTAAAAATATGTTTAAAGCATCGGGCAGCAATCTAGCCAGACAAAAAAGCAGACAGCAAGGAAAGCGAGAGAGAAACTGCTACGTTTCAAGATGAAAGCTTAATTTAAAGCGAAATGTTTTGGTTTCCAAATGAAAGTTAGTTTCGGCTTGCTTTGTCTGGATTGAATAATATTTAAATATCGAAACTCATTATTAACCTTATCCAAGTTATCTGCTTCATGAGCGTTATGCAAAGATCAAATGGTAGCGATTAATTTTGAAATGATGCAGTTTAGAGAGCTTGATTATAAGCAGTTTCTATATTTAAGATGGAAAGGGGAAATAAATAAAAATGGAGAATTAGTGGATTATTGCCAATTAAAGTTAGTATTTTGATTTACATGAGTTTTAACTTATATATATATATATGTGTATATATATATATATGTTGTATGATCTAACATTCACTTAGTTCGAAAACAAGTTTTTCTAATACTTGCGCAAGTCCCCGTAAAACATTTGTACTAATTTACATTCAAGTTACTTTAAAATACAATTTTCGGAATTAAACTTCCTACATATGGGTTCACTCTTTTTTGATACTATTCAGAAGCAGGAATTTTGATGGCGCAGAAGTGCTGATCCATAATGACTCGGAAATTGGAGGCGAAGGCAGATTAAATCTTCAGTTTTATTTTCAGTTACACACAAGTCGGCACATTAAATGTGCCTGTTCCAAAAGGCTTACATATTTGATAACTTTGTAGCAAGAAAGCAGCAGCAGACAGACAGACAGCAGTCTAGCTAGGCCAAAGCGTGGAAAGCAAGTGCGTTATGTTCAGGATGAAATCTCAAGTCAAACTGAGCTAGTTTTGGTTCTCAAAGCATTTTGATTGGATAGTTAATATTGCTGTAAAATTATTATTGGCTGCTTGAGTTTTACTTCAGTGTAAGATAAAAAAAAAATTGTGAATCCAAATTATAATTTAAACTAACAGTAAAACATTAATTCTCTCTATCTATTCTAAAAATCGCAATAACTTCTCTGGATTGCGTCATTTCTAGATCATTCTATGGCCTGCGCAGCTCTGATGACGTAATAATTGGAAACTGAAACGACCATTGTAAACGAAAACTTTTCTCTTCGCGTGCTTCCATCTTTCATAACTACACACTTCAGCTTCTGTTTGTGCTGTGCTTGAACGCAATTTCGCTTCGCTGCTTCCTATTATAATAATATTAATAATGCAAATGTTCTTGAACAGGCACGATTAGGGTATCAAGTGATCTGTGGCCACATAATGTCAATTGGAAATAAAAATGGATTTAAAATCGCCTCGATTGCCAAATTTTATTTACGAAGTCAACTCATTAGCTTACGACGCAATCAGAAGACGTCCTTTTCAATATAGCATAACTACGCATCAACAGTGCTCAGTCTTTTTCCTTGCTTTCATTATGACATATATGTTTATATATATATATATGAGCTGCGGAAAGATAGCTTTCCCGCAAAGCGGTTTAGGGTTGCCAGAAAATGTCAAGGAAAGGTAAGGTTGACAGAATTGGCTCGAAAGCGCCCATTCGGAGCGAGACCATTTTAGTATGAATTCTTACCGGTTTTCCCCAGAATGTTCTGGAAGGCATGTCAAAAGATATATAAACCCTGCCTGTACGCCGAATAGCAATTTATTCTGAAGAGTATCGTGAGTGTGTTGAGTTCTGTAGTAGTTTTTTGAGTTCAGAGGGCTTTGAGTGCTTTGAGTTCTGTAGTAGTGCTTTGAGTTCAGCCTTAGGGCGATTGAGCGAGTAAGGAGCTGTACTTTAGTGTTCTAGCGTGAAGCTGTCTTCAACGTTATAGCCTGATAGCCGGAAGGCTGTGTTGCTGTGTTGCGTTTGTCAGAATTTTTCGCAGCAGCAGAATAAAATAAGTTTTGAACTGTTACAAAATCGAGACAAAATTTGAAAAATCAGCAAAATTTCTCGGAAATGCATGAATAATTAATATTAAGCACTGTGGTCCTTAAACTCGTTTGCATTGTTAGTATATATTGCAAAAAACAACAAAGGTTTATATTTCTTCTTCTGATGAGTTAAAAATATAAGGTCAGAGTTTCTCAAGAAAATAGTAACGCGTCTTTGGAACTGTCCTGTGCAATACTAACGAATAAACTGTGTTTTGATTTTCTATCATGTGCTGTTATTTATCACTTCAAATCCACAGACCCGTAGAACGCAACAAATCCGCGAGAAGGGGAAAGTTCTGTCCCAATTTGGATTAAGAACACCTTGACAGGAGAATCCGGGAACCTCCTACCCCCTTCGTTTCTTCTACCACCAGTTTACCGAAAGGACTTTCGGCTCGACTCCGTTTCAAGTGCCCTATGTTGTGAAGGCATCATACATTTACAATCTTAGTTCATTGAATCGGAAATAAAAGCCTAAAGTAGTAGTTGGAAGTAAGCGGATATAATTTTTAAATCAGGTTTTTGTTTTAAGAGCTTTCCATAGTTATGGTAACTTTAAGCATGAGATGAATAAGTAACATCGAATAATAAAACCTCACATCATAAACATTACTTTGTCTGAAGCAGCAGAATAAAATAAGTTTTGAACTGTTACAAAATCGAGACAAAATTTGAAAAATCAGCAAAATTTCAAGAAATGCATGAATAATTAATATTAAGCACTGTGGTCTTTAAACTCGTTTGCATTGTTAGTATCTATTGCAAAAAACAACAAAGGTTTATATTTCTACTTCTGATGAGTTAAAAATGTAAGGTCAGAGTTTCTCAAGAAAATAGCAAACACATAAATTAAGGAACTTTATTGCTTAAAATGCATAGAATTATAAATTACATAATGTTGATAAAATATGTTATAGATTTTTCACCTGGATATTGAAATTTATAAACTTTCTTTTCATTTCAAAACAAGATTTTTTTCTTGCAAATCGGGTGGGTTTTGAATTTCAGTTTATATTACTTTTTATTTAGCTAAATTAAAATAAGTCTACATTATAGATAAAAAAAGGAAATCACTGAAAGCATAAATAATTCTAAAAAGAGGAAAGTATTTACTCTGTTTTTTAAGCAAAGTTATTTCTTACCTCTTATTTTATGAGCAGTCTCTTTACACTTGAATTCAAAATTGATTAAATAATAATAAAAAAGTCTTTAAATACCATTTTTCCTAGATAACCATTAAAGATGATTTCTATTATAATTTTGAATTTAATACTTTTGACATTTTAATGCAAAAATTCTATGCAATTGATAAAACTTAAAACTAAATTATTTCGCAAAAAGCAACTGCTTAAAAATCAAAATGAGTATATCTGACTGTGGCTTCAGAAATCAAATATAATTATAGCCACGGCTAACGTTTTTCGACAAAAGAGAAGACGCGATGAAGTTTTGATTGATCATCTGAAGCAACAGTTGTGTTTCTGAACAAAATAATCACGTATTACCATCTTCGAATCTGGAACCTGCTTCTCTAAATATGTCTATTGCATTTATAAAAAGTCATTAGATTTAGACAATGAAAGAAGTTCCCGGACATCGCTGACTCATCAAATTTTGTAATCAAAGAAATATATATGACTTACCTGCGACTCAGTGTTAAGCGTTAAGTTCGGACTCTTTTTCTTCAAATAACTCTCAAACGGCTGCAAAAAGAGAGAGGAAATTTTTTAAAACATTATTTACTTACCTTTCATCTAATTATTGAAATAATAATAATAAGGTACTCTGATGATTTTATGAAATTTTACCTTTAGTAACATATTAAATAATATATACATTCCATATAATCATTTCGAAAACATATACATGTGCAAAATAATAACTGTTTTCAGTTGAGTACTTACAACTCTTTCACTACTGAAATTGTCCGCATTCACAAAGCATAGGTCCCTCCCCTGAAATGCTCTAACCATATTTTTAAATAATTCTTCCCAATTTTCAAATAGTAATCTGTCATTGATTGATAATGGATTTAATAATTAATATCAAGTTGCATTTTATTCCGAGTATTACTGCTAGGTAAGATTTTGCTCATCACTTTCTCTCTTTTTTTTTTTTTTTTTTTTTTTTGTGTGTGTGTGTGTGTAGTAGTAGTAGTCGTACTGATGTACAATTCTAATGCTAAAATGTAGTCTCAAATTAAATAGTCTTTACAAAAATAAAGTTCAATCTTCTCTACGATCCTTTGAAATGCATGTAGTATTTCAATAAACGCTCATCAGCTTTATGTACAGGTACAGGTAAAAGTATGAGGCACACCAGCGATGTACCATTGATCAACTGGTAATGCCTTCTCATACTTACTAGCCCTAAACAATTGCAAGTTTTATAAGACTTTATGAAGAAAAGTTGATGAGATGAGCAACTTAATCTTTCCAAATTATCTATAAGAAAGCTAACGAAAGGAATCATGAAATATTTTATATCATCAAAGGGATTACTAACGAAAAAAAAAAAAAAAGGATTTCAAAAGCTCCGATATGCAGCAGGTGACGTAAACGTATGACGCAAGTGCCAGATGTAACAGGACATCCTTTACTAACACCCGACAGCGACTACTCTTCTTGCGTGCATTCCATTCAGCCTTTTGCATTTCTCTGAACAAAGACCAGAAGGAATTGTTTTATTCTAATTAAGGTTTGTGCCGACTTAACGATTGCAAATTATTGAATTCCAAATTTAAATTTCGAAAGAATTGAAAGTTTCCTTTTTTAATCCTTATATTAATCTGGTGCATTTAATATTTAGTAATAAAACTGTTATCTTATGATTATTATTTGACTTGTGTTTAAAATCTGTTTTATTTGCATTCTTTTTTGTAACTGGGCCCACCAGCGGCCGAGTGGTAAAGTCGCTGAACACCGGTAGTTCGGTCCGAGATTCGAATCCCGCGAACGGGCTGGCTGCATGGTCGTTTTTGTGGTTTTCCCTATGTGTAACGTGTATACGAGCCAGTTTCCCTTAGAAAGTCCTCCACGAAGGCATCCCTTCCCTTAGGCAGATAGCCCTCGAGGCTTTGCCATAATCACAGACATACACACATAGACTTTTTTGTAACCGAGATTCGAATAATGTGTTAATATTCTAATGTACTTTTGAGGATAAGCTATATCCGCCAGCTTGGCAACCATCCTTGTATGGTTAACGGCAGGGCAAGGACCTACTCCGGCATTCTGTTCTGTTCTGTATCTGCCTTCGCTTTAAAAGGTAGAGAAAATTTTCTTCTTCTCAAGGAGCTCCTCAAATTGATGTTTATTTGATTCAGGTACAGGCATTTTACATACCGAAACAGCATTCTGACTGGAGAAACGTAAGGTAATAAGAAGAAACATAAACTGAGGACAGTAAAAATATTCTTATAAGATATATTGCATTCATATTGTATTGATACACATTAAATACATAATAATAACAATGGGTTGACTGAAATGCATTTGGTCAAGAAATAAAAGGACTCCAGCTTCTTCATGACTGAAACTGTTCTTCAGTGAGTATGAGGATAACAGTGAAAGAGTAGACACTGATCTGGTCTTTTCATCACTTTTTTCACACTATTAACAGGATAATTAGAGCCAACAGTTGGACGGTATATAGGACAACTGGATGTATTCCAACGCATTTAACGTATAATTTTCTGCATTTAGTTTAATTCAGGGCTTTGTTGTAAAAATACAAATAGTTTTATATTTTATTATATTTATTATATTTATACTTTATACACAATGAATTTTTAATCGCGTTACCTGCATGAAAACTCATACCTTAAATAAACCAACTGCTATACTGATTATGATTTTGTAGTTATAAGATTTATTTTTATTGTTATAGTCAAGAGCTTAAAACGTGACAATGCCTGCGTAGATCTCGAGGGATGTGTCACAATACTTAATGAACTAATCATTTTACCTCTCTGAATATATCACTGTTTTTAAATCCTTAATCTTCATATCGAATTTCTTAACCTTGATTCCTTGTAAGATTTTCTCCCTCCATACCCTTCGCCTTCGTGGTGCAACTGAAAAGCAATGCCGGCTACAAATCCGAAGGTCCGAGTTCGAACCTCGGCTAGGGTATTGAATGCTTTTGATATTTCGTGTTTCAAAATAAAATTTCGAATAGTCTCTACATATTTGCGCAAGAATATCTACATCCTTATGCACATAATTCATAAAATTTAAATTCCTAAATTGATGTTAAAAATATTTTGTTTTGCATTCTACTCAAATATGAATATTTTAGCATGCAATATTTTTATTATTTTTTCCGATGCATTTCATTTAATTTTTCAGATGATTGGAATAAATCCTTTCGAAGTTAGGTACCGTGGGATATTGCAGGTAACGGCGGGGGGGGGGAATCCTGAAAGCTTTACAAAAATGTAAATAACGGAGCAACTTATTCAGATACCGAGTTCTATATTAAAATTTAATGCCGCGAGAAAGCGGTGACATGCATAAATGCATGAAGGTCTTGGACATCAAGTTATATTGCGTATCTCATATATTTTAAAATCCTTAGAATAAACATCAAAAAAGGTGCCCTGAAAAGGGGATAAGCCGCAACCAATAGATTTTATTTCTTTTACCGGAAAGTAGTTTCTCACATCCAAGCTTGCCACCGCAGAAGCAAATTCGTATGTCCATGCGGTGGCAGCGATCCCAGTAACGGGCAAAATGGTATCCCCGCTTTGGAATGTATCGATCGGGCCGATTAACGTTCCCATTAGGAAACCTCTCGGGGGGCTAGCCAGCCTGTTTGTCCGTTGGATGGTTCCGACCGCAAGACTCGACCGTTCCTGGTTCTAGCGAGAATAATAAACGTCTGACTTGGTACCGGGCCGCAAAGAAACACGAAGCACATGAACCATGAAATCGACTCTTTGCGCTTGTCGGAAAATTGGAAACATCCTCTCCCCAGAAAAGTTTTCCTTTGCCAAAAGTTCGATTTCGCTTCCAATCCACATTGTTTTATATTGGGTTTATTTCCATAATTTGTACAGTAAAAATCTTGAAGAAGAAAAAGGGAAAGGGTTTCAATGTGGTAATCTATAACTTATTGAACTTTGTCGGTAATATGTAACCTTTACCTCATTAATAAATACCCTTTCTTGGAATTAATGAATGAGACTTAACGAAATTACTCTTATGGTTATCTACTGTCGTGATTATGATCGTTTATTTAAGAGACCGATTTCTTTTGTTGAGAAAGTATGCGATATATTTCGCCGAATCATTTTTACGCACTATTTAACGATTCGTAAAATTGTATTAATAATTTCTTTTTCTGCTCGTTAAGTCATCATCAGCATATTTTCGAATTAAAATAGAGTAATAGAATGCATTTATTAAAAACACGCTTTATTTTAGCACGGTTGTCACGTAATCATCTTTCCATTACCTGATGATCTATAACTATCCTAAAGCATAATATACTTTGTTCTAAAGTGTACTTATTTTACTGTTTAAACTAAGGTTTTGAAATAGTACTTAATCACATAAATGTTAAAATATTTGTTCCGTTAAAAATCAATTGTATTGCACGTACGTTATATTTTTATCGTGTTCAAAGGTATTTTGCTACATTGTAAATCTGACACTAGATGTGGCTGTATGATTATCATTATTATAAATCATGTACCATTGTGTACATAAATTTGTACTGCCCCTGAAGCATTGGGCCTTCTGTTGTAATAAATTTCCTCCTTGAGGGAACACTCTTTATGTTGCATTAATGCTATGAAGCCGACAGGGTACCATATGTAAACGAATAAGTAACAAACCCAGAAGGGCTATATGCTTGTACGCTTATTTAATAATAGCATAAAGGCGTCATATTGTGCACAATTAAACCACTTAGCCATAGCTGTCTTGCAAGAAAAATTTACTGGTTTTCTGTAAGTGAGAAGTAAATAAAACCGCTTTCCTTCCATTTCATATTTAGAAAAAAAAAAAAAAAAACATTTCGTAAAATTACAAAAGCCTAATAATAAAACTAACTAAAAAAATGCGGAAAGACAGGTTCCATGTCTGTTTACGTTCTCCCGGTTTCAAAGTTTTTGCTTAAATTAAGTTCACCATTTTAGAAAGTATCAAAAATGTGGGGTATATTTTTTTTCTTCTTTTTAATATACGCAGCTCGAAAATTCCTAAAAGAAGTGCGTATTGCAAACTCAGTTAAGTTTTAAACACCAGAAAGTACAAGATATATGGAAATCATATTTATTGAAGTCATAATTTGTGTTATAAAGATGAAACAATTACATAGGCAAATCTGTTATACTAATGGATTGTAAAATAATTATTATGTATGCAACTGCTGTAGCAGCCACTAAAGATTGTTACATTATTCAGCGAGGCGACGAAAGGTCCTTTCTTTTTTGCAGCCCACTACTTAATGCATGGGTTCTCAACCGGGTGGGGAAGTGCCCCTCTAGGTGAGAATTTGATAGATTCAGGGAGGAATACGGTCAGCTTGAATTCACCTGCTTCCTGCTGTGCCGTTAAAAATTATCTAAATCTAAATAAATTTACATCTATTTTTTTGAGATTTGGAAAGGGAGGGGGACTGATCTTTTAATAATGTTGAAAGGTGTGCATGGAACAGAAAAGGTTGAGAACCACTGACTCATTTTTGTATAAAGTGAACCAGAAATATTATAATGTCCATACGGATAAAAATCTAAACATTTAATTTCTGTTTTATGACCTAACAGACTTTTATTAATTTTGAAGCTGCAAGATCACAAAATTTAAGAGCACCTGATAAGAAAATAGCATAAACCATAATTTCTTTAAAATCAAAACTAACACATTCTACTGAAGTGGTGTGTCGTAGCAGGAAGAGAGGAGATATATTGGAAGTACTTTAGATTACACTAACGGGTGTTAGATAATGGTACCGAAGTTCATCAGCTGTAGCCCACGGAGACATCTGGAGGACCGTCGTTTTGCAATCATAAGACCAGACGTGTACAGTTGGATACAAAACCGATAACACGAGAGACGCAACAGTATCGGACATGGATAAGATACAGTTGGATTTTGCATCGACTGCTGGGAAATCGTCTCGGGAATACCTTGAAGATCAGGAAATACTACAGGTTCTGACAGCTCAGATGCACTGTTGAGCAGTGAAAAGACGAAGATTGAGCAACAGTAAAGATGAATGGAAGCACTGCGGCAAAGACACATATTTGCCCATTTTTATACTGCATAGAGTCGTTTGAACCGTCTGAATGACTAACGTGAAGCCTAAATTCTAGAGCAGTGGATAAATATAGCGTTTCTTTAAGAGAATAATCAGAGTAGATTTTTTAGCTACCATTATATTATAACGTAAGTTCAGAGCTAGCCTTTCCAGGCAACTTAACAATACACATATATAACGGCGCTCGAAAAGGGATAGCAAAGAAACTAATGTAAAAAGGATATTAATCCTTGCAAGTCAGAAAATTGAAGTATAATTATACCTATTTTTCATCCATGTGCAATGTTCTTCACGACATTGGTAGAGCCAACATCTGTGTTTTAGACTCAATGTTACCTGAAGCAATGGCTGCCTAGAAAAGACGCTCTACAACTATACAAAGCGCCATATCGTATGCTTAGAACCTTGCTGTTGTTTAATAGATTATATCTCTGTTGAACTAAGATATTTGATTTTGTTCCGTAAACACACTCATAGCCAAGCGTAGCAAGTATATGTATACTTGTTCGTTCATACAGGACGTTTAAAAAAGTTAACCAAGTACATAAGTTATAACCAAGCATATCTAGAATGGTTGCCCGAAGATTTGGTTTCTATTGAAGCATAGGTTCCCAATCTTTTTATGTCCCGCACCCCAAAAACATTTAATATATTCTCAAACCCCCTAAAACAGTTTCTGAATAAGCGAAAAAAGTTGTAAATCAAATTGTAATAATAAAAAAAAATGAAATACGGAAGTAACAAAAATATTACAAAAATTAACCTTTGTTAAAATCATTATAAAAGTAATTACTCTTTTGTTACTACTTTTTGAATAAGATTTTTCAAATCGTGGTACTGTGTTGCTAATGTCAATACGTATATCTTCTTGTGCATCCAAACGTTTTCTGAATTTTGTTTTGATTGACAAAAAGGACCCTAAATACAGACTCCCGACTTCCATAAATATGTCGGCGCAAATAGGATTAGGAATTGTTTTCATTTTTAGGAGTAATGTTTTTGATTCCAGAATATGTTGATAAAGTAAACATTGGGCACCTTTTAAGGGCGATCTCTTGTTCCATCAGTGCAAAAATCCTGATTTATTTCCTAACATAGTAGGAGCACCATCAGTGCAAACAGAAGAATAATTTGGATACCCAAGTCATACTTCGCAAAGAAGTCCTTCACCATACTGGAAGACATCGTTTCCTTTTGTGGTTGTTTACATGTTTTCGCAGAACAGGAAACCTTCCACTATAACAACATCATGTTCACCACTGCAATAAGTTCACCTCAGTTTTCAGCTTCAGTTGTTTCGTAAAATTGGAGAGAAATTTTTAAGGGGCTACCTCTAAAATGACCGACAACTTCATCCACAAATGCAAACTCAAATCACTGATTCGGTTTTGAATAATATTTGATAACGGCATTAATTTAAGCTTATTTAAGGCTTCCTTTCCCAGAACTGCCGTTGTCATTTCTAATGTAAAACGATTTTATTAACTCTTTCAATTACATTGTGCTTCATGCATTTGATTACTTTATATGTCAAGTGATATGAAGCCATCGGTATGATTTTTAAGTTGGTTTAAAAAACTAATTGTGGAAGGTTTGCTTCCCAAGAATCAAATTAAACTCATTTAGCTTTCAAAAATTCAACACATTGGCCTGCAAAGTCTGCATCACCATGCAGGTTATTGAGACAATGCCACAAAGCCTGCACTGGGATTCTTGGACATCATCAGTTGATCCGGTGCAAGTGAAACCACATAATCATTATTCTACTTTCTTCTCTTTGCCATCATAAATATTAATGATAATCTAAGAGCTATGACCTCAAATATGGATTGAGTTTATTAGAAAATAATGATAGTTAAAGCAATATCTATAACATAAGTATACTCGCTATTTATTAAAGACATAAAAGAACTAACCAGGGAATGAACACAGAACCTCTACGGAATGCACTCAAAATTAACTAGCGCATATTACATTGCAAAATGCTACTGACATAAAAAAATGCACGTTAAATTTGTTATCGACATATGTTCCGAAAGTATGTTTTGTACGTGCACTTAATGTATTTTAAACAAAATTTCGAATACCCCTTTGAATGCTACGGGCACCTCTGATGGGGAATCCTTGTAAAGGAATAAATGAAATAAAGCATGAACACAAGAATTTCAGCCATGCCATATGTTTTAGAAAAAATATGCAGCCCTTAAATTTGAAATGCACCTCATAGAAGAAAGTATATAAACGAATTCTGTACACTCTGCATCCTTATGAAGACAACAATTCTGCTACTATGCTTAAGCTGTAGTTTTGTGTCTTCTGAATGAGGAGATATATTAGCTGTCCAACACAGCCACATATATTTTCTCATTCAAGAGGGTGATGGGAGGGCTAGACAGGTTACATGATTCGAACATATGTACTGAGTTACATGGGCATACATATCATTTGAAACAAAGGCACTGAGATTCTACTCAAACAACAGCATTTCTCAAACTGTCTTAATAAAAATTGTGAGCTATACGCAGCAATCAAAATTTTTGAGAACTATTAGAATTACCGCTAAAGATATAAATACGATAATTACGCATCTCTTTTATATAGCTTCAATGGAATAAAAAATAAGTTATTAATTCCACCTTTTTTCGTAAAGGGTTAATATAAAAATTTAAGTTTAATATTCTTACTATAATGCATCAGGTCTTTAAACTAGTTATATCCTGTAGGGCTTCCTTATCCGACTCTCGATAAAAATTTGAATTGTGACGCTGTTCAAAGCATATTTATTCATGCACTCTTTTTGAAACTTCCTACAGGTGACAGGTGACAGCAGGCGCTTGATAGCTTCGCAGTCACCTGGTGTTTAAAGAGCCAACTGCATTAGAAACTTGGTAGCTTCGGCTATATTTCTTTAGTTAATCTTAGTTTTAGTTTAATTCTTAGTCTCTTAAGTTCAAACCCAAGTGTCGGCTTTGATTGTACACTCCATGACGGAGTTTTGTTAAATCTTATTGAAATAATAAAGGGTTAGTTAGCCTTCCATCTTGTTGTTTCTTGTCACACGAACTTAAGCGATTATTCGCTAACTAGTTCTTAAGATTCGTCACTTTTTACTGTAACTGAGATTTACACAGTGAAAATCTTACAAGGTACAAAAAAGTACAGCTTTAATCATGAGCTAATTTTGTTCTTCATATTTAAAAAAAAAACTTATTTCTCTTCTTGCACTGAACATTGTTTAATTTTATAAGCAAAATGCTAATAATTTTTCTGCCGCCAACGTGAAATCTGTTTTCATAAAATCCTGCATCTTATTTTAAGAATTTTTTATTGTAAATATTATATCCGTAGGATATATAAATAAAGCACTTGAAATCAGTGGTTTTTGATGTATATGTATAGGCATTCGAAAGGTGTATACCCTGAAATTTCTGTCTCTCTTACTTTTTTTTTTTTCAAACAGTTTAAATACCTAAATTTTAAAATTTTTTAGGTGGATTTCAAATTAAGAAAATTACTGAGATATTAAAAGAAAAGGAACAAAGGTGCTTTCGGTTAGCTGAACATTATCGAAATCGTCAATCTTTCTCGTTAAAGAACGTAAATAACATTGACAGCAAAGTTAATGTAAGGAGGCCCGCGGCTTTATTACCCCCCAAAAAATTACAGAAATATACAAAATCGCTAGTGAAGCCATGACACTTATACCACTAGAAATTACTCTGTACTCTTCAGATTATAGAATGTGTACTATCGATTATTACTTAAGAAACTTTAATTATATTTGTAAAATAACATTTTATCATGACTGTTTCTTTGATAAAATAAAAAAAAATTCCTTTGTTTTGGGAAATATTTTTGAAAAATTGAAACATAAAGCTATTAAAGAGGCGATTTTTTCTTCTTCTGCGTGTTTTCAGTTTTAGTTAAAACGGTGAGAATCTGGAAACAGTAAAAACTACTACAAGAGCATATGCATTAAAATAAGAATTATGGTACAACAATGAATATATTTCTCGTAACCTTCTTTAAAACAGTTGTAATTTAAAGCAGATTTTTATATCAATTGTGTAATATTGATATTAATATAATATTACGCACTTAAATTAGGTTTTAAATATAATGGATCATTTTGTTATGCAATTAAATCAGTATTTGAAAAAACAAATGAAACGATATATTAGGTCATTACAATAAAAAGATATAAAACCTATTTCTTTTCAAGTATAAAACTTAATGCTTTTCTTATAAACATGGGCACAGGAAATTTCTAAATTGAATTTCTACAATGAGCTGACCAACCGTATAGTGGTTAGGGTCGCTGACTGCCGTGCCAAAAGGCACGGATTCGAATCCCGAGGAGGTATGGATGTTTCTAAATGCATAGTGTCGGTGCGGCATGGGTATACTCTAAATATGCTGCTAGCCGAAAGTCCTCTCGGATAATTTGGTGGAAAGGGAGAGGGGTGGGAGGCTTTCGGACCCGTCACCCCCCCGGGCTGATCTCCATTAAAATTGGGGGGCGGAGCTTAGCCAAATCTCATTGTCACGTGTTAAGTTCCCAAGCCTGTTGCCAATGACAGGCGTAATCTTGCGCTCCTTGTCCCGAGGAATTTCGTGGGCTTGGGCTGACTATGTCAGACAAGTTAGCATAAGCAACAACAATAACATTTCTAAAATGAAGCTTCCATTTTTTAGAATGTTTTAGTTTTTGGTTTCTATTTTTTAAAAAAAGGATATTAAATATAAACTTTAATTTATAATCCATTTATTTATATTAATTAATAACAATGACTTGAAGGAATTAGGATGATTATTTTCTTCAGGACTGTTAATTTTTCTAACGATAAACAATTAATAGTGAAAGAGCAGAAAATGCAGCAGCTTATACGTCGTGTAAAGAGAGCAATTTCCTGTTAGGTAGCAGAAAGTTACACTGATTAGTGAAAGAGCAGAAAATGCAGCAGCTTATACGTCGTGTAAAGAGAGCAATTTCCTGTTAGGTAGCAGAAAGTTACACTGATTAGTACATAAAACAAATTTTCCCATAAATTATTTATGCTTATTATTATTCGAAACTTGAGTAAAATAATGCAGTTTAAAGAGTAGCAATGAGGATAACAGAAGTTTTTTTAAAAATTAAATCAGGTATTAGTGAAAGTTTTTTCTACATCCGACAGTTATGATTATTCTATCCGTTTTGAAGACAGAAACGAAGCAACTGCTGCAATACGTTTGTCTTTCTCTTGTTTTCTTGAACCGTTATAATTATGGTTCAGGTCAAGGATTCGCTCTTTCTTGAGCTGTTAGCAAATTTTTCTCAGCATCATTTCCGAAATCGTCACTTACTCACTTGGAAAATTCTTCCAAGAATAAATAAATTATACAGTTTCAATATGAAATGAATTTATCTCAAATGGAGATTTATACGAGGATATAAAAATAGCTCATAATTCATTCAAGGGAAATAAATTTTGCATTAGGTTCACACGTTTCTGAATCATTTGGATCGTTTCTCCCTAACAGGTATAAGCTGAATCAAACCTTCTCCTGCGAGAGCAGTTTTATATCAAAAATTTTACGACTTTTTTCTTCATCTCTCAGTTTATTTTTCGAGTGAATTCATATCTTAAATTCATAGCATTTTCATTTTCGGCGTCATAAAAGAAGATGTCATTCGCAAGACAGATCACGATCCCAGGGCTTTATTTTTGCTTTTAAAATAAATTTTCTGCAGCATTCTTTTAAACGGGCTTCCACTCTATCGTCGGTACGCAATAGTTTGGATTCCTTTTAAAAATGTGGGGAATAGAGGTATTCTGGATCTCTTTTTTTATATATCCTTCTTCCCTGAATGACGAGATTCCGCTTCGTTGACTCGTTCTGAATATAGATAATGCTTTGAAAAGTAAGGAATGGTCTTCAGCACCAGAGAGGGGCATTCAAGAGGTGCTGGATGGAACTTCCAGCAGCATTCTTGACTCTGCGAGAGCACACAACTTATGAACAAGTGCAAACTTTGCGCGGTTTATTCAATCGGTTGACAGATGATGAAAGCACGATACAAATTTGCAACTAACAATGATATTCTTGAAGCTAAAGTAGATGCTTGGGTTTTGAATACAGCGTTTAGATTTTTCTGTATATGATGTGTAAGCATGTGCTATTGGGAATGATATATGACATTAAAATATTATCTTATGAAGCAAAAGTAATATCTAAATAGAACAAATCATTCATTTCCTCTTCTCTACTCTGTTCAAAATCAAAACAAAATGTTAAATTAACCATCTTTTATGTAATAACTATTATCAATTAGATTACATAATTGTATTTGGAGTCACTCTAAGCACCAGATATTGACACATATCGCTCTTACAATTTATGTTTCCAAAATCCACTTTTCTCGGTATACTGGTATGGTCACATCAAAATTACTTGCTATCTTACATTTTGCTGTATCTGGGGAATAAAGGTATCCGGAGCTATAAAAATGTCAAGAACTCCTGTTGGAAATGAAAAAAAAATCAGTAAGGTCTCGGTTACTTTAATCTAACAACAGTCTCCGAAGGTTTAAATTTGAAATTCTAAAAGGAAATTTATAGTCGAATTGGCTTTAGAGTGTTTTCTTTCATTAAAGTTGTATCATAATTTAATTTCATTAAAGTTTTATAATCCTGTTAGTTTTCGTTAATTATTTAGTTTATTTTAATCTGAAAGCAATTTATTGCGATAACACTAACGACTAAGTACGACTTCCTCTACTAGCATAGAATTATAGAAACATAAAATGTGTAAAGTAACTTGTGTTAATTAATCAGTTATTATGATTTAAGTATTTAGTACATCTTCACAATTCCGTAATATTCACTAGAATGCAAATTAGGTTTTGCATTTTAGCTGAAGATTTTGATTTTCTAGGTAAGAGTTTTTGACAAAATCGCGTCTTGCCTTAGCATTTTGAGCCTGCTTTGTTTAAAAATGATATTTCGACTTCAGCATTTTCCCCAGTTAATCTTTCAAATAGGTACTGGTAAAAATACCTGAGTCAGCTTATTTTTAGTTTGTTTATTATGGAGTCTTAGACTACCTAGATTTATCAACGTTTGAATTTAAATGTTTGTTATATTAATTTAAATATCCGCAAGTGGCGGAAGTTTCGTCTGTAGCACAGTTGTGACTATTCTTCTATATTAAGGCAAAATGAAAAGTTTATTTTAATTTTCTTCTGTGTATTTTGTGAGTTTAACTCGATATTTGTTTAGTAAGATCAGCAGGACTTTAGCTTCCTGTTACAACAGAAACCTTACAACTGAACTAAAACTATCATTACAAGGAACAAAAGTGTTCTGTTTCCTGTTAAAATGATACAGTGTTTTAAGAAAATTTGAAATAACTATATTGCTTAGAATTTTACCATTAAAAGTTTCTACGTATGGTTAATTCATTCTGTATAAAATATAAATAAATGTGACGAGAATATAAAATGTATTTAAATATATTCAGATACCAAAAGTGCAACCAAACAAATTATAGCATTAATTTAGCTGGTTAAATAATATGATTTACCTTATAAAAGAAGATTCATAGTTTGTAGCATATTGTACAGAAATATTTAAAGGAATGTGTTCAATAATAATATTTTATATTATTAAGTCAAAAATTATGAAAATTAGAAAGAGAAGATATAGAAATTTTGAAAATATGAAAGTAAATAATAAGTAATAAAGTAATTACAAAAACTACCTGAAAATTTGAAATTTCTCTTTGCAAACGACCCATAAATTCTTACCGGAATTAAAATCAGGAATGAGCTGCGCAGTTATCTCTTTAAAACTTAATATATTCTTCATTAAACTTGCTGCATTAAAACTGCTTCATTAAACTTGCACGGAAACATTATCATCAGGTAACATCTGAGTCTTCTGTACAGTTTAGTGTTACAAACTCTCTATAAGATCAGATTTCTCGCCAATAATTACAAATTTTACAAAATTCCACTCAGATGTAATGAGCAGCCAGAAGAAAATCTAATGCTTTTAACGTTAGCCTAATACATTTGTCATAAATAGTTATGATGCGCGCAACGCATTGTAGTCATATCGAATAACTAATTATAAAGTCACGTTATTACAATTTCTCGCTACTAAAATACACGAAATTTCCGTCTACCTTCGTCAATAAAAGGACTCAGCAGAATTAATTATTTAAACTTAGACTTGGATTACAGTTTAGTTAAATTTAGACGTGTACAAATCTAACTTCTGGCATTATTGGATTTCCTGCTTAAAACTTTATGGAAAGGTAAAACAAAATACAGAAACCTGAAATTATTCGCTTATGTTTAAAACCGTTTCTAAATGAAAAAAAAAAAAAAAAAAAAAACATTTTCAGATAATGTTTAAAATTAATTTTATTTTCGCAGAAAACTACTTAAAAATTTCGTTGGGAGTGCGAGAATTAGTACCAAGTCTTAAATTACAATGACTGGGTCAAATGTAATTGAAAATATTTAAACGTGCAATAAAGAATTAATAGAAGTGGATAAAAACTTAAATTTTGAGTTCTGTTGGAGTTGATGTATCAAAATGCTGAAATCAAAGCGAAATAAAAAGTGCTGTAATAAAAAAGCGGTTCTTAGCAAATGTTTAACTTTGTAGGATTTACATTTTAAATAACAGCAAAAAGTACGTGTACTCGAAGATAGATGTATCGAATATCCCGAAGATGTGAATGTCAGATGTATAGAATACTCTAAGATGTGAATGAAAGATGTACCCGAAGATAGCTGTATAGAATGATGTTCAATAATAACCGAAAATAGATGTATCGAATGATGTTCAAAGATACCCGAAGATAGATGTATAGAATGATAGGTAGATAGTGTATAAAATGCTTCACTTTCGTACAAGAAGCAGCTTTCATCCTCCTTCTTGTAAGAAAGTGAAGCATTTTATTCACTATATCCAGTAATAAAAGATTTTCCGTTTAGAGCTTATGAACAGGATATGCTGTGAAGCTTAGGTATTTACACATATTGAAAAATTGCGAGGAATTTTAATATTTTACCCGTAGATTATTTTATTATCCTTTATTAAATAAATTTTCAATTAGGAAAGAAAAATAGCAACTGCTAAATAGTAAATTAGCAACGCTGATCATTTGTGTTCTGCAATCATTGCTACATTAAGTAGAAAGGCTAAACAAGACTCATGGAGCTTTTGCTTGGAATTCATTAAGATAATAAAAGAATGAAAATATTTTATCGATATTATTTAAAATATGAAAAGCCAAAATATCTTCAAAAAGAGTTCCAACTGCTATGATCGATCAACCACAGACATGAAAATTTCAAAACTTTGCAATACTTTCCCCATAAACGTTACGTAGAGCCGAATTCAGTAAAAGGACCTCGGGTTCCGTGATAATATTCATATTTAACAGTGAGTCAAAAGTCCGAAATATTAATTCTGTTACTGGTTCAGAAGTCTATTTTCAAATTGCCCCTTTAAATATCATCAGATGTGAAAGTCATCTCCATAATACTAATAGTGTTTTTCAAGCTGAATCTATAAAAGCAGCCATTAAAATACGCATTCTCATAAATCACAAAATCTGACTCCCAAGCAGCTATTTTAGCGATTAAGGATCCCTTATCTTCCTCTCCGTTAGTTTCCGACATGAATTTTATTCTTGCTTTAATTCCAAAGTAAAAATTCAAATTTCATGGATTAATGCATTGAATGTCCATTTCGGTAATAATCAGGCAGATGAATTATCCAGAGAAGCGGCTGTTAATCAAGAGGTATTGAAATCGTCCTCCTATAGCCTCACTCAGGTTTCAAATATCTACCGAAACAACTTGCTTCGATATATTGGCAAGATTTGTGGAGCAATGCATCACAGACGAGACGTACATATAATTTGATTCCCAATGTAAACTTTATATCTCAGTAGCCGAATCCTTCATTAAATTACTATATAACAAAGACACGGCCCTTTCCCTACACATTTCGACGCAAGACATGCGGCAGACTATGACATCTGTAAATGTGGGAAACAGGGAGCTTCTGATCATTATACTTCCTCATGCCCTTTAAGTGTAGATAATCACACAAATTCTACACAAACTGATCATCTGGCATGCCAAAGGTTTCTAATTAAATATAAACATCAGTGTCGGAAGTTCCAAGAAATTATGCAACTACTCTTTTCCTACGGCCTACATCTTTGTCAAGTATAAGTTCCTCATGCTGCATAAATTTAATGAACGTTTACATTTTGTGAGTAGGTTCAAAATGATTCTACTTATGAACTCTATAAACAGTAATATTCTCCTCCAACATACCATTTTAAGTATAGTTTTTAAAATTATGCTGGTTTCTTGTTGTTCTTCAAAATTATTTTATGTATTCCCAAATACCTGAGCTCTCAGATTCTCACTCACGATGTTTTTGATGTCATTCTCAAACGATTTATCCCGTGGACATTTATTTATTATTAGTAATGCAGTTCATAATAATACCGTGTTCCCGGTACATATCATATTTATCTTATTCTACTCATATGTTATTTATATTACATTAAAACAAATGTTCTCAGTTCAATTTGAGAATTTCAAATTGCACTGTAATCTCATTGTATGCTAAGTCATTGTTTTTAATGAATACTTATGCTTCATATTCATATACTGGATGAGGGTATATTTTTGGAATTGCGAAATGTACCATAACACGCAAACTCTTGTTTCATTGTAAAGCTTCAAATGTTCATATCCTGAGAGGAACTCAATCTTGTCTTTGTCAACTCTTATAAAACTTGCAATTTTTCATTATCTTCTTTTTATCTTTGGGGGGATGCATTTTGGAACGTACGGGAAGGCATTACCAGTTGACCTGCCGTAAATTGCTGGTGTTCCCCGTCCTTTTACCTGTACCCGTAATATAATTACCGTTGTTGTTATCCTTGTTGTTATCACCTCATTTAATGATTTTAGTTATGCTGAAAATACAAAAAGTAAATATTTTTTAAAAGTTGCTTCAGATGAAGCAGAACAAGTTTTAATTGATTCTCGAATAACAAAACACGTAACAAGCACTGTTTGACAGTGCTCGAGGATGCAAATATTGAGACTTTGTTCAGCGATAAATTTTGATTAACAGACCTCTTTCAAACATATTTTATTTTGTGCACTTACCAAGAATTAGTTATTTTGAATTCATTAGGCAAAAGTTGATTTTTAACACAAAACAGGACTACATACATATGCTAGCGAAAAAATAAAATTAGCTTTTTTTTTTTTTTTATGAAAGCTGCAGTTGAAATCGGGTAGAAAAGGGGAGGGATTATTTTATAATTCTAGATGGAGTTTCATAAGAAGCATTTAAAAAGTCCTTCTTCAAAATTATTTTATGAGACTAGTTTATTAAAAAAATGTGTTTCGTGTATAAACGTAAAGTTTTCTTATATAATTTGCAAAATTTATGTATACAATATGTGAAATGCAGTGTGTCATATGCTTAGAAAACTTCAGTTGGCAACAAAAAAATGGCGGTTTGAAGAATATTAAAATAAATCATTTAAAAGAGCATTTTTGAAGTTAGTAAAGTTTATCAAGAATAAATTTAAGTAACTATGAGTGAAATCAAAATACGCATGTGATAAATGAATTCTGCACCAGTCCAACAAGTTATAGCAGAAACATACCTGTCTTCATTTTGATGTACCGTGCCTTAAATTGAATAACTGTTTCATGTAGCCTATTCAACGCATATTTAACATATTTAACAATTTGCGAGTTAATTTCCATTGCGAATTACTGTACTTAAAATTGGAGCTTTTGTTATATACTCAAGAAATATATTATTTCTTGAGGAACCAGCCCATATTTCCAAAACTAGCCTTTTGTATATTATAGGCCGCTAATTTTTTTCTCAGTTACTTGACAAGTGAATATATTTCGTTTAACATCACACTTTTCATGTAGATAATCTAAGGTGTAATATTTATTTTGTAGAATTTCTAAAGTGTACTAAAATAAAATTCGAATTGTGAGAAATGAAGTTTGACAAGCCATTGAAACGCCTATTGTCTATAATAAAAATTAATCATGCGAATACAGGTTTGTTATAATAAAATTATCATTATTTTAATGCTTGGAAGGAGCTATAATTCAGAGTGAAAGCATGTGAATAAAACTAGTAATTATAATATAATTTTAACTCTTACCCATTGTCAATAAACGTTTAATTAAATTAATAACTAATTTTATGCCTTAATTATATACGTACATACGTATACATACGTTTACTGAAACTTTCTACAGACTAGCTACAGAGCTCTCTAAAAAACGATATTCTCTATCAAATTCTCAGGTATTCGGTTATCCAAGTCTACATTTATAAATATACACCCCGAAACGCATATTCATACACATACGTAATAAGAGAATTAAAAATTAAGGCACAAAATACTACAGAGTTCATTTATTGAGCACAAAATGTACAGAATCAAAGAATTATTGTGCAGCAATAATGAATGCGGAATAACAAATTAGGACACACGTTAAAAAATTAGATATCTCAAAGCCATTAAAACTTACAAAAAAATTCAAATGAGTAAAAATCAGGAACCAAAAAAATGTTCCAAATAATGATTTCTCTATTGACAAACATACAGTGAGTAAAAACAAAATGGGGCGAAAAGATGAGTTTACGTGGATCAATATGGATAAGATCTTTTTCAAGATAATAGAATGATATTATCCATTTTTTTCAGGTCGCTTTTTTGAAGTTACTAAGTGAATTCAGATTAAAACAAAATTAACTGATTAAATCAGACAAATCATTAAGGTGAATTAAGTAAAACCAAATTTAGTCAGAACCAGTTATTACTCCGAAATGACTCTCTCGTGCAACATTTAGCAAATGCATGCATTAGTACGTATTATTTAGATTATCAAGATTCATTTTCAAATTTTGCGTTTATTTTGGAAATTGTGATTCGCTAAATGTTGCACAAGTTGGTCGCTTCGGGGGTAAAACTGGTTCTGGATGAACTTTGTTTTCTTAATTTACTTTGATGTTTTTACTAATTTAACCCTGTAGTTTTGCTTTAATTTGAATTCATCTGGGACAGCTTCAATAAAACTACCGGAATAAGCTGCATAATGCTATCTTCTTGAAAAAAACATTTATATATTATCATCAATCTAAACTCTTCTGTTTTTCCAATTTTATTCAAGTTAACTTTGATTTTTACTGGATAAATTGTTATTTGGAGTGTTTTTAAGTTTATGATTTTTCACTCTTTTGGAAGTTCCTTACACCTTTGCACCATATATCATAAATTTGTACCATTACACACACACACACACACACAAAAAAAAAAAAAAAATCACACCATAATTATATACCAAGTTAGTTGTAGTTTCAAGAGACCAATATGTGTATACAAGGATGCAATTATTAATATTGTTGAGGAATTGCCTTGCTTTGAAAATTTACTTTTAACGTTAGATTGCTTTAAATCCTGAAGCTATAGAGCAGGATGGGTATAAAAAATTTGCTTTTAATTTTTGCCTCTTATTAAGCTTCTATGTGTATATATTTATAACTGTAAATATTTAAATCATTTTTATTGTATTAGTATATTATTTATTTAGTAATTTGATTCTATTTCTGGCCGCATATATTTTTATATCAAACTTCTTGTATGGAATTGTCGATTTTCTTGTTTGAGAATAGCAACAGAATATAAAAATTGCTTATGTGAAACGCGAGGAACGCTCTTCACACGACAGACATTTCTTCGATTTTCTAGAAGCTAATGTCTTATACAAATACCTCTAAGAGATCATCCAATTGAAGTTTTAGTTGATATTCAACTGCGAGATTTAGCTGAATTATGTGTATACTCTGCAAGTCATTCTGACAACTATTGATACTTTTTGAACATTAATTGGAAAGTGTTTAAATCTGCGTCCTGCTTAAGTTATTCAAGTTACTTACTGTGCTGTTTATAACTGATTTTTAGAATAAATGGTTAATTTCTTCCTGTGCATACGGAGTGATCCACCAGAGAGATATAAACGAACGGATAGCTCGGAACAATAAATATATATGTATATATCCTAAAATAAATATAAATCCTAAATATATCCTGTTGAGGAATCGCCTTGCTTTGACACCACTTTACTTTTAACTTTAGATGCTTTAAGTTTATTTTACTTAAATTCTGCAAATTTTAGAATATATATATTCTAAAATAAACATAAATCCTAAATATATCCTTCTATACATATATTTTTACTAAAGTAATATAAATTCATATTTCATTCCTTGCAGCATTGGCACAAGAGAAATATTTAATTTTACTTACCTTTACCTTTACTAATTAGTTTCTAATGAAATAGTATCATATATATATAAACGTAAAATAAATATTCTTAAATTTGTGATTTATCGTGATTTTAACTGTAGCGTATTTCGTGGAAAATGCAGCTTACTGTGTGAAATATTAGTTCTTAAAATAGAGGCTTGGTGACATATAGCGAAAAACCAGCCGAATGGGGTTTTCGCTATATGTCTTTTTTCGGAAGGCCGTTATGAAGAACTTGCATTATTCTTTTTGTATTTTGTGGCGAATTAATAATTTATGACTGAGTGTATATTTCTTCACCGTTTTTCTTCGCAGCGAATGTACGCTATAGGAGTTTCAAGAACGTACTTATTTCTTCATATTGTGATACAAATATAAATTTTTAAACGTTTTTATATCGCACACAGTGGCTCTGTTGTATCATTGGAAAATATAAAGTAGATTTGGCATTATTCCTCGCTTCTGATACTGAGTAGATATTTAGTGTTAAAGATTTATATTGACATAAAAATAATAAAAAATTATCTGTGTTTTTATGTGTGTTTGAAGCTTTAAAAGCAAAGTAAATTACACAGTTTTCGGAATTTTAGTGTTTCATTTATTTACTTACTTCATAAAGGATTCGGAACACCCTGATGGTATAGTTACTTAAAGAATCTGATACTATGCATGATAACGTAATTTATACAATAAAATTATAATATTCTTAGCTAAAACAATATTTTAATACTTAAAAAGAAATATCATATATAAAAATATTAATACTTAAAAAGGAAATAGAAAATAATAAAAATCTAGGTTTTTTTTTTAATATGCAGATATTAAGTTCCTTTCCAATGAGCATATTATTTATTTCAACGTATATTATTATATACGTTTCCAATGAGCATATTATTTATTTCAACGTATATTATTATATACGTAATCATTATTTTTATTATTATATTATTTCGTTTTATTTATTTCAACAGTTTTCACTACAAAGGCAACACTTTTCAACAGTTTTCACTACTTTCGTTTTCGTTTTCTAGAAACGTTTTCTAAACGAAAAATATCGCATTGTCACGTAAGATATATCTTTCCCCTTTTTCAAATACAATATAAAACGCACCAAAAGCTTTTATAATAAATAAAACATTAGGTCATTCAATTGCGTGTAAATATCTTTATCGTATTTAGATTTTTCTGCTAAAACAGTTGTTTACTCTGATCAGAATTTTATATATTACTGATTAATTCTTAGCTATCAATCACTTAACTGCTGAACATATCGAAAACATACGTTCAGTTTCCGATGTTCCGAGTATTATAGAGTCTTTGGAAAATAATCTTATTTTATCAAAAATTGTGCAATATTTAGCCTGGGAATGCAAAACTTAATAATTAATCAATAATTCATGTAAACTGTGCGAATTGATTTCATACGACTGTTCTACGCAAATGTATTAAAAGTTAAACGCTAATAAAAATGAATACTCTATATTATATATTTTGGATTCTTTAACGTACTATTCAAAACTCCATCACTAGGCTAATTACTAACAACTGTACGTTGGCTGAAAGATAGGTATTATTATATCCAAGCGAGACACATTTTGAAGAGATAATTATTATAAGTGCATTAATAAAACGTGGTATGATTCTCGAGAGGCCATTATTATCAGTACATTAATTTTAAAAGGAGTATATTACGAAAAAAATTAATTATATAGATATTTTGAAATTTAAAATAACTAGATGCCTTTTCAAGTTTAAACAAAGAATTAAGCCATTGAGTAATGTTTCCCTGAATTCTACAAGTATATTTCAGAAAACATTTAAAAGTGGAATAGCTTTTTCTTATAGCTTGTAAAGTGGATAGTGATGATTTTTTTTACTGAGAAACAAACACAATGTTTCCTAAAATAGTTGCTTTTAAATGAAGGAAACAACAATGGAATGCAATTTTTTGTTAAAGTTTAATTATTGCTACAGTTAAAATTCATATAAAGTTGAAAGAAATATGAAAATCGTATTTAAGAATAAGAGAGAGAGAATATAATATGACTTTTGTAGTGGCATTTATTTTTTGGATTCAAGATACCATACGTACCTGACAGCAGAACTCCACGTCAATATCCTCTCTCATATGATTTTTTTTTCTAAATTTTGGTATCATCATTATTTTTTTCTCAAAAATCGATCAGAAGACAAGTTTTGATCGAGGTTTTTTTTTCCACGAAAGCTCATTTTATACGGACTTCCGAGATTTGAAGAGTACAGAATAGCCCGAATTCTTCTCCGAAAAACCGCTGAAGTAGAGGCATTGCACCATTCCATCGCATTTCTGAAAGGAATCCTCTTTTTCTGACGAAGATGATAGCTAAAAAAAAGGGAACGAAGAAAAGCGGTCAGAAGTTCCTGAATTTTGGACGTTCGGCGCAAGAGTGCTGATACGGGACGTTAAATTTGACTGCGTGATTCTATCAAGGTCCACAGCCCGAATCCTATTTATGGAGGTTCGTTCCCTACGACTATAACTTATGAGGAGGCGGAGGCCGGATTCCGTCATGCTGAGAAGACAACTTGTGCTGTCGGAAGTGTGGCTCTGCACATATATATAAGATGGCTGTAAATGTCCCCCTACCACTTTACGCGTTGACAGTTTTATAGCAAATCGTTTTGGCTTCTCGGTAAATTCCTGGAAGGCAAGTTTCTATCGCAAGTAAAAATCATTATTATTTTTTCTTTTTGAGAACATCTGTTCCGGTATTCTGTTGATACAGAATTTAATGTGCAATTTAGAAGATTTTACATTAAATTACTTGACTAGATTTTTTTGTTGTGTATAAACACATTTTAAAATAGTGATTAAAAGAAATTTACTCCCGATATTCTGCCATGCATTTGTGCAAAGAAACAAACTAGCATATTTACGCTACTTTTTATGTTATTGGCATTTGTCACAAATTCTCTACCCTTATCATGTGGAAAAAATGTAATAACAAACATTCCAGTCAACAAGTGAACGCTATTTCTTAGCTTTTTGAATTCAGTATTTTCGTGAATAAAATTATTTCGGTGTAGAGTTACTGCAACATAAAACTGAAGTAATGCTGTACTAAAATTTATTGCAAAGCTAGAGTATTCAAGTATTATTTATCTAAATCGCGCGACTTAAAATATTTTAGGAAGAAGCAAACTAACTAGCACAAAGCATTTTTCGTTGAAAACATCTCAGAAATAATATTACTTTATCATACGTTTGAAATATTTCATAAGCATTCACACTCTTACGTTTTAGAACGTGTCAGGAACATACGTAATATGCGTAGTTCTCTACAAGCTAGATTAGCCCATTCTCCAATTTCATATGTTCTGTATCTAAATATAATCAATCACTTTAAGATTGCAGTTTTGCATGATATAGGGGATGCCATCATTACTTTCAAAAGAGGATTGCGACTTGTTGCAACCAAGCATGATCGCAAACTGTGACGTATGTATATAACTCGCCTTAGAGTTTCGAAAGTAGCATTATTTCGTCCATGTGTGAATGCATTTAAAACCTATGCCAGTTTTAATCTTTCAAAGTTATGCAGAAAAAGGCCATGATGCATTCAGAGTAATAAAGCTGAAAAAATAAATAAAATATTGGCGATAGATACATCCCCCAGCCACGCAATTAGATTAAACCTGGAAAACTGCTCCAAATAAACATTTATTTCTTATACCCATTAGCAGTAGTATTACTTTATTACAATTTATTTTAGTGCTGTTGCTCATCTTCCTTAGACGATTGCTTCACTATCCTTACTTTCTGTATGGTGAGAAGACAGATAGATACCGTAGATGCAGAACATATTCTGTTTTCCTAGCAGTGATTTGCTTCGTGTGGCCAAGCATCTTCACATGCCAAGGTATCAAATTCAAACTTCAGAAGTCATTTACGTAGCGAGTACTAACTGCTGGATTGTCACTTTTCTCGAACTAAGACATGAAAATTACTTCTAAATGATTGCTTATGTAAAGTGTTTTTATAAAAATGATCTGTCCATTGGCATCGAAACTATGGCAAACGTTTAAAACGGAAGCTGCAGATAATCATCAAAACTTTATTGTATTTCACATGTAAACTCACGAGAAATAAATCTTCGAAGTTAGTTCTACAGGAGTAGTTTCCGTCATGTTTTTATTGCTACATAATAAAGCATATGGTTACAAATACAGTTAACGATTTGTGGAAAATAATGAAGAAATTCGTCTCATGAAATGGTTTATTTATCTTTAGTTATATCAATATGTGAAAATACTCATTCGGGTTTTGTTTATTGCATATGCAGTGACAGAGAAAAGTATTTGAAAACTGTATGTTTTTAAATTAATTGACATGGGGATCGGATAAATACCGATTTCAATTTCTTCTTTGCATTTATACAAGACTTCGGCGTAAAAAGCATAAGAAACGAATTAGACAATTTTACCATATTTTTAAAGCTTCGATTATATTCATACAGCATAGTTTAGATAATGCAGTTGCCATTCTTTCCAAAATGTACTGGGCAATTAACGCGTTTAGTTGTTTTCGCATGCAAATAATTGAGGAGAGAGGTCTAATACGTCTTCAATTAAAAATTTAAACTTCTGTCTAAAATTATCTAAATATTTAAAAGCATATCCACTTAAGTTTCTTTAGAAAAGACTAAAATAAAATCTTTGGCTCAAAATATACGGATATTTTCTGATACTTTTCCAGTAGTAAAGTGTTGTAATAATAAATAAACCCTTGAATAAATTTTTAAATTCCAGCAAACATAATTAGGAAAAAATTTTCAAGAGCAGATATCTTTCATAAAAACAATTGTAACAATCAACTTATTCCTTAATAAGTAGCTTTATACACGATCTGTATTTTTAATTAATAATTAGTAACAGATGTTTTATTTCTTTCAAACACTTTTTTTAAATATGGAATTTTCTCTTAACTATAAACTGATATTACAGACCGGAAAAAATTGACTTATTTTAAGAATATTAAATTATTATTACTCGTTTCAAGAATGATAAAATTTAACTCTTCTTGAATTGAGGAATACATCTTTTACATTCACTTACTAATAAACGCAATGTGTATAAATACATATTTAACTTTGCATTAATTTATTGCCGTTAATAATTAAAGGACTGTATAAGCCTGGTACTGTCTAAGGAGTCAAATTTTCTGGAATTATAAGCAGTATTTTACTCATCCCTAGATATAAATAAATAATTTTTGCAATTTTTCTTAGACCTGTTAATAGTAATTCAATAAATTTATGGCTCTTTTTGTGTGGAAGTAATCTGTGTAATGGCTATGAAATCAGTAGAAGGTCGAGGAATGTTTCTCATAAGGTGATAATTTCCTGTATTTTCTTGACCTGCAGTTGTATCTAACCTATCAGTTTGAATGCTATATTCTGGCTTCGTATAGACAGTCAGGCGACTTATCGCCCAGTCTTAGTTTGCCAGTGAAAATACCTTCGGCCTCAGAAGGAGGTTTGAAATAAACCTTTTTATTAGAACTCCAAATTATCAACTTACCCTTATTGTGTAATTAACAGAACAAGTCCTGCCTCATACAAGACTTAACAAAACATGAATTTAAAAGTAAAACTTAAGTAATTAAAGTATGCAATTCACAAGACAAAGCCCAGTTTTAAGCTTTGACTCAATTTTATTGGAGTGTTCGATACGAAATTCATGAAGCGTTCTAATAAAATTACAGAAATTTGTATTTAACCAATATTAAAAAAAGGGAAAATTAAAAAATGGATGGAAATGAAATTTTTAAAATGTGTTATTATACCTAAACAAATCGAAATTCACTACACATAATTATTAAACACCTTGTAAATACAAAAACTATCCTGCAACGAAAGACATAGCTGTTCGCAGGATTATACTGGTACCAGACTGTTACTCGTTTTTATAAATATGCTCCTCTCGTCTTCAGCTTAAAAGTTATAAATTCTGTCGAATAAGGAAAAATTATAAATAAGGCCTCCATTCTGGGAGCTTATTCCCTTTCGCTTCATTTTGCTGGGAGCTTCATCTTTGCTCAAAGTCTGATATTATCTCAACGGTTAGAATCTTTTTTTGCTTAGACGATTTGTCTTTTTGATCTTCAATTACCTTTCTATAATTCGATCACGCATAAGCTAACAAGTGTTCTTCAAATTTCTTTAGTTTCCTGGCAACCTCATGAGATTTCTTTCTTTTTCTCTTCAATGCTAATGGCTTATCCTCATTCTATTTTTACAAATAGCTTTGGTGTTGGCTTGACAAAAGCACATATAAAAAATAAACGAACCGAAACGAGAAAAAGATGTAAGAAAAAAGAGTGTAGGAGCCAAGTTTGTATTTGTCCGCCCGAAAGGACAGAGCGTGGGGCTCCTCGGTGGGCGTAACACAAAAACGGGGAAAAATCTATTATTTTCAGGAACCCCAAAAAGAAGGGACTTAACTTCTACTTCCAAGGAAATGCAGTCAAGACGATTTTTCTTTTCGATCCACGCGCTCTGATAAAAGGAGATTACCGGTTTACCACCAACGAAACAAATCTTTCAAAGCAGGTAAAAAAAGCAGACTAAAAATAAGAGGGAAAAAATTTCTATGGAAAGTAGTGTCTCAATGGAGTTTCAAAATAATATTTCTAGAAGCTGTTTGAAATGCCAAGAAAGGCTTCGGTGGCTTGTTAAGATACTCAGGTGAACCTTGAAGAACACCGAGCCAACATTCTATAAAAATATATTTATATTCAGCCGGTGAAATATATGTTGAGGGCATATCAGCTCTGAAAAACACCTTTTTCAATCTCCTTACTTGAGATGTGACTGTTTTACCTTTCACTAAATTGTAGCAGACGCCATATATATGCACAGATTTTAAAATGAAAGTAAATACTATTTTTCATGCGAATTCATGCAGTATCGAACATGCATTCCTAACTTTTCTTTAAAAATAGCAGTGAAAGGACTAAAAGTAAAATACTCCTGTAGTTATAATAATGATAAGTTACTGTTTGTTTAATTTTGACCTGTTATATTATATTAATCATATTAATATTAGTTACGAAGAAATAAAGCATACTTCAGTACTATGAAGATAATTGCATGTCTGGAAAGTGTAATAATAACAATAATAATAATAATAATCTGAAAGGTTTCAGATTTTACATTACGACCAAAGGGGAGTTTCTTTAACGTTTTGTGTCTTACCTTTATTTATTAAATATTATGTTCTTCGCACTTAAGCCATTAAATTCATCGCAAAATAAATTTTAAATGAGCATAGCTTTAGAATTTCCGATACACAATCTCGCGTTCGGAAGATAAAAATGCTCTTTCCGTACTGTGTTGTCATTGCTCGCTTTGAAATGTTAGAGTTTGTAAATCAAAAATTCGTTAAAGTTTTACAAAATATGGACTAGATAATAAAAGAAAACTCGAAATTCCAGATTTGGGCTTCCAGATGCCCATATTCGGGTGGAAACGTCCAGTATTCAAAATTTGATGGCTCAAGTTACTGTTGTTTTATCACATTGCGAGAAACATACATACATTTATACAGATTCTCCATTATTTAATTTAATTAAATATAATACAGGGCTCTAATATTTGGTGCCAACAATTTGGAAAGTGAGTCGACATTTATAGTGAACCAACGCAAAATGCCAAAGCGAAATTAATAGTCCTTCTGGGCAAATTGCCCTTTAGACTAATAATAATACAGCGATAAAACAAACCATGTAATCAGCACGACTGAAAATATGGAAAATAAATAAGATCAGAAGCTACTTATGTCAAATATTGAGCAAAGATATTACTATTTTCTTCTTTCAATGGTAACAATGTATGAATAATTTAAATCAGATTCTTTTGGAGAGCTGATTTCGTGTAAAAGAAGTCTAAAGAGTGATTTTAGCAAATTTAACATCCATATGAATGGATATAATTTGGATTAGTGAAATGTAGTAATCAATTCTTCTTACTTACTGAAAGGTTTAGATTATCCCTCATACTAAATTTAAAATTATAAACCATTGGAAATTTTAACTGTTTTTTCCCCGTTTTTAAAATGTACACATGGACCTGAAGTTATAAGATTGCGTACAGAAAATGAAAAGCTGGTTACAATAAGAAACAAATGAAAATTTTAAAACAGAATAACAAAAGAAAAAAAGGTTGCTATGAATTAATTTAAATACAACACTATGCTTTTATAAATCCACTAGTTATAGCCAGTTTTCTTAAAACGTAATAATGCATTTTGATAAAATTCAAATATACTCAAATGGAATCATTAAAGAAATAGAAAGTAAGGAAATTTAGTTCAATTATACAAATAGAGATGCTTCTCCCTAATCAGAGAAGAATTTTTTCAAACAGAATCAGACACGTTTATACATACTGAAACACGAAAACTCCTTATAGATTCGAATCGCTCCTACTCCGGAAATCGAAACTGGTAGGGAGCTGGTCTCATCCGTATAGTAGTCTCCAGGGATCATTCAGTGCTCATGCAAATGGCGCCATCCGTCTGTCCGACAATCGCTGGGTCTTCACGTAGTAAAAGGAGTGTTTTGAATTTATAATAAATGGATATATTTTACAGAGTTTATTTCCTTTATTTCATGCATGCTTTTAAATAGTCCATATTAACACAGCATGACAGTATTTCTAGGGTGGTATTGCAATTATTTTTTAATAAAGGAGTTAATGTTTAACAGTTTGCCTAAGCAGGCTCTTGATTCTTTGACAAAATCCCCGACTTCTTGTTTCACTTTAAGGTAAAGCATTATCAAATTACAATGTAATTTTTCTTTCTGATCTGAAGTACTTTTCATTGCATCTCACCCAGATATTTCTGCCTTGTCATCATTGACGAATTTGACTCTTAAGATTTAATTCAGACCACTTATTAGACAAGTCTTAAATCTTTATCAAAGATATGTAATTGTTTTCAACACTGACTGTAATGCCATTTTACAATTGTCGAAGATTAAAATTCATGTGCATATTATGTATTCAGCTGGAACTTTTTATTAATAGCAACTCCCAAACATGATTATGAGAACTTTGGATTCAGAAACATTTTTAAAATTAAGTTCATATTTGCGTGAAGAAAACGTCCCACCTTAATCTGAAGAAATAAGCACATTGTTAAAATTTATACGAATTTTTCGTAACTGTTTTATTAGCTAATTAATGTCAAAATTGAGGCACTTTTATCTAATAAATTCAAATTACACAATTTATATGTTGCGAAATATAAATTTAGGTTTATCTGTAATTTTAACAAAAACTTATTCAACAGCCTATCGTCGAAGTACAATATTTTTGCTTTCCATATGCCCTGCATTGTATTGTACGATTATAAAAATCTGTACGAAATCGAAAATATCAAGACAATATAGTGGTTAGCGGAAGCTGAGTATAAGGAGGAAACTAACCCGATTACCGCTCGAAGTTGTAGGTGTGTCTCTCCCTATTGCGGATACGCTTTTGATCTACCATAGTGCATAGTGCACCACGGGCAACGCTCCTGGGGATGAGATGGCGAATAACTGATGAATCTTGCAATTCGTAGGAATATTTCTCAGCAAGGTTTCAGGCATTGGAAGAATTAAACAAGGTGATTCAAAATATCTTGCAAAAAAACTTACACACGGAATGAAAATTGATTTAAAGATTGAATTTCATTTCATATGCCTTCAATATATGATAAATTCAATACACCGATTTTTGACTATTTTAAGTATATCTCTTGATTCCTATTAATCAATATAATCCATGTTATGAGGCCTCATATATCCCTGAAATATGTTAACAGAAATAAAATCCGCTACACCGCTTACAATACCGAAACATTCATTTATTTCCTGTACAATTTCACTCAAATCATATGGCGTTTTTTCTTTCCTTGATTATTTGTAATAAATGACACTAATAATGCATACCCCGGGCTTCCTATTTAGGATTATGAAACCAATTTATATCTGAGAAATAAATTATCTTCTTTTGGAAGTTTTGAATTACTGGTGGTTAAAGTTGCAGAATGCTGGTTCACCACGCTTCGATTCCTTGAAAGTTAACTACTTTGGGCATCAATTCGAGCAGTTTCTAGTAGAAAGTAACCCACGATGGTGTGCTGTATATAGATCTGAAATGCTTTGCCATGATTAATAAAGCAACCATCTGAGTAATTTATATGCATGACAATCAACTATGATAATTTTTGCAAAGGTGTTTTCAAAATATATCCGGAATGTCTAATCTAACTGAGCAGGTTCCAACATTCGCAAAAAACTGTTTAGTCAATAAAGTTAAAAAAGAGTTAAAAGAGAGAGAGATTATTTATTTACTACTAGATTCTGAAACGCCTACTTAAGGATATGAGTACGCAAGAGTAGATTCATGAATCTTGTCTTTCTTAGGAGTAATCAGTAGACACCTGTGGGTATATCTGAACCACTTTTAGAAAAAAATCCAGAATCTAACTTTTATAATATCAGCAGTCAATACTAAAATTAACGCGATATGGACACATAACGAAATTTATCTGGAAGAACATGAACATCACGCATACTTCTAGAATCTAAATCAGCGCGATGCATCCACGTTCAAGGGGGGGAAAAGAGCGATCCTACACTTTCTGTAATGGTAATGAGGGTCGATTGCTAAAAATCAGTAGCTGGGTGCCGAAGCTGAATAAGAAGTGAAGATAAGCGACTGATGTCCAGGGCGTGGTCTGAAGGTGCGTGGGAAAAAGGAGTGTCCAATCCTCGATGTATTTTTCTCACTTTGATAATTAAATAGGTAAATCGCGTATCACTGCTATATTTCGAAATAAAATAAGCAGAAGTTTGGCATTTTACTCTTATTTTAGATCTCCATTTTCGAATACGCCAGGTAACAAGATATGATTCCTGAAGAAATATTATAGGAAAGTACATTCAGATGGAAATGATATCAAGAGAATGAAAGAGATTCAAAAGAAAACTTTTAGTTACTCGAATCATTGTTTGGATTTTCCTACTTGCTGGAAATCAAAAGTGGTACAGAAATTGTAATATTTGGTTAAATACTACCCTCGCGTTAATTGGATAAATAAATATCATTAGACATAAATAAATCTGGTGGTGCAAGCAATTGTTCTCCATAATATTTGTAAGGGTACTGCCCTGCCCTAGTAACTTGACACCAGGGGTACACGTTTGACTCCTCGATATTTAAGAATTATGAATTTACCGTTATTACTGAGTTTCTATTTGCATTACAGTCAGGAGAGAGCCTGAAGTTCATAAAGACAATCGCAGAATATAAAAACTGTATGTCCATTTTTCACGTTCCTGTGTTTCTATCTCAAAGCATAAAGAATGGTCTGTACTTCAGCCTGAAATGCTGAATTATACTTTTGAAATAAATCCTTGTATTATTTATCTGTACACCATGAAAGTAGGCAACATAAGCAGAACCTATGCACTCTCCAAACCCAGAGCCATCAGTGTAAATATCAAATTCATGGATCTCTGGGAGATTCTTAACAAAGGGAAATGATATTCTATGCAAGAGATGAATCAAGCCTCGAAATATCTCGAACGTATCTCTTGTTACTAATGAATCTGCATACCATTTCATTTCCGTGTGATGAGATCTTGATAAAAATTTGTATAAAAATACTGAAATAGCAACGAGAGGGGCAGACAGGCAACAGGATACAGGCAGGCAACTTCCATTGATATAGTCCTAAACAATCTCGTAATGGACAGCATCCAGCTCTCTCTATATTATTCAGTTTTAATCACAATCTTAATAATTCGGCCCCTATAGCACCCCCGGCACCGATACCATGCATTGCAGTGGGAATAAATGCATTTCTGTAAATCTCTCCAAGGGTGAAACTTTTCAAAGCAAGGACGTCTGAACCAAAATAATGTTTTTTCGTTTATTTATGTCATTAAAATCTTTAGAAAAATTCAGTTTGGTGTCCAACATACTACCCAAATAAGTCTAACTAGAAAGAAATTTTGTTTTATGATCTTTACATTTTAAATTTGGCTTTCTTGTCTGTTTTCCTCCCCGGAGGAAAATAGAGCATTAATCTTTTCTAAATTAAAAGTAAGCCCTTCCACTTAACGACAACTTTCCAAAATAAAAATAATTTCCTGCAGTTTTCTCTACAGAATAATCAAATATGCAAATCATGAGATCAGCCGCATAACAGGTACCTGTACCTGTCAGAGCCTATAGGAGGAGACTGCGTTATCAGTTTATTTATAAAAAATATTCCATAACACTGCCGAGCCGTAGGGCCTCTGAGGGCATCCTTTCCTAATATCCAAATAAGACATACAGGATTCAGATGAGACAGTAAAAGCAATCCTTTTGTTTTGAAAAACATCCTTCAATAATTTAAAAACTTCCAGGGGAATTTTTAGATCAAGCAGTGTTCCCATGAGGAAGGGCCACCGAACACTATCAAAAGCTTTACTGATACCAAATGAAATCAGTACAACGTGACTGTGACTTTTATTTTGTTTTCACTAAGTTTAGCATGTAAATAAAGAATCGTCGGTCACCCCTTAGTAAAACCATATTGTCCGCTGGAGAGGATTTCATTAATGACCAAAACATAAAACAATATATTAGACAAAAACCTATAAAGAATATTTCCAAAAATCGTTTGTTTACATATACGTATGAATTTATATTTCTCCTTTGGAATAAGGGCAACTCGAAAGACTTTCCAAATGTCTAGAAAAACTGTAAATTTCACGCATGTATTACATAAAGTTATAAAAATTAGAGTATAAATTTAAAAAAAAATACGACAGCCGTGGAAACGTCGTCCAATCCTCCCTACATTTATGTTTTAAATTATCAATAATCGATTTGATTTCATTAAGCACAAAATGCTCCCTGCGAGCACTACAATTTTCTTCGTTTAAGACATCCAAAGTTTTTCTCTTTCATCCTCAGGAGAAAGTCTATGGCTTCCATAAACATTTCTCTAGAGACAAAAGAGGTCTTTTCTCTGACAATTCTGAGGTCTAAGATACAAGTTTTCTTTTTAAATTTATTGGAAGCAATACTATAGAATCCCTCATAATAATGTCTGTTCCCGAAGAAGAACTCCCTCTTAACCTTCGTTTTAGTCTTAATAAGAATTTTTCTATAAATAGCCAGTTCTCTTTTATATTTTTCTTACGAGTTTTATATCTCCATTCAAGCCCTTACATTGGGCAATCTTACTTAAGGCACAATTTCTAACTCTCAGATGATTAACTCTCCAGCTAATTTGTTTCATCTTAGCCATTTTGATTTTAAAATATTATTCATAGCATATATAAGAAGAGTTCAAATCCTTGAACCGAATTATTTACATCATCACTGTATCTGGAAGAGCCTAATCTGTTCTCGAAGCTTCTTATATGAATATCAATTTTCTAGCATAGTTTATTTATCCTGAAAAAACCTTTTGAATATCTCACCTTGCCATTCTTAAAATCTTTCAAATCCTTGCATTTTAAAGAGCAAATATTATGGCCACTTAAGAAGTCCAGCTCCAAGATATCTAACACAACAGCGTTAAAGTCGAAACCAACTGAGCAAATAACTAATTCAGTGTAGCCCACCTCAGAGCTAAAGAAATAATAGGCGATGGTCAGGATTCTTTAAAATCAAATTGTTATCATACAATCTTGTATTAGATGTTCCCTATAACCTTTAAAAGGTTATAACCTATAACCAAAAATTCCAATGTTTTCCGTTGAGATCTCCAACAACAGTGAAAGCTTTATAATAGTTAAACATATTCTGAAGCCATATGAGGTGGCCCTGAAGATCTTCCCCTGGGGAAAAACAAACTGTAATAACTCCCAGAGAGCTGCCTTGCATATTCAGCGAAATGGCTACAATAGTGTCAGAGCAATAGTCCACTAGACAGTGTATAGATTCAAGCGTAGCATCAGTCCTGTCGGTCCCCCTTCTTCATGTAATTATTCTCCAAGGACTTTTATGTAAGCAATTTTTCTTCTATACAAAATGGTTCCTGAATTGTAGTAACCTCAGGGATCGACAGCAAATATTTATCAGTATCAAAAAGTTGGAGTGCTGCCGATTTACTTTAAATTTGATTGATAAATTCATATTACCAAACTCGTGATTTCGTGTAGGTCAGAAATCAAATATAAATAAAATTAATAGTTAAAAGCAAATGTCTATGTAAAATCTTCAGTATAAAATCTTCAAATTAAAAAATCTTTATACATATCTCTTCAAATGAATTAAAATGTTCAGCTAAAAAGAGAAGGAAATTAAAATTCAATTAAAATCGACCAAGATTTTCAATAATAATTCAGTAATAAAATAATAGTAAGTTAAAATTAGGCAATAATTTATATATACACAGATTAAATTAAGATCAGATCAAGATCGCTGCCCAACTGCAGCGAAGCAACTTAAGTTTACACCATCCAGTCCATATTGTTTCGTACATATTTAATCTCCTTCAAAGAGATGGGCAGCTTCTATCAAATGCATTATGCAACAAATCAGAATTCGTTTCAAACGTATTATTAGAATTCTTACATTTATTACAACAAGGGGTTCCATTTATAAATTCAATTTTCAAATGTTGTAAAGAGCAACGAGCAAACATTGTTTCGTTCTTTCAATTCCTCTTTACATAAACAAATAACAAACATTTTGTACAGGTTCTAGGCTGAAATAAAAGTTTTATTTCATAGCATTTCCAGCCAAGAGTTAAGAGACCATTATTGAGCATATCTGCCTGGCAACATTTCGTCACTTGAAACACGTAATGTGAAATTTTACGATCAGACCTACCTGAAAAAGGAAGCGAATACAGTCGCTGTAGCAAAAACAATGTTCCCCTCCCCCACACAAGATCATCATTATTTATTGAATTACACATGTTATATGTAACCACACGAAGGCTAACAAATCATCTTCCAATCATAAGTATATTATTCAGTGATTCCCTTTTATTTCTTTTTTCAAATCTCTGAACTTCCTCCTCATCTCTCAATCTAACCACTGATTCTTCCTTTTTCTGTTAATAAGTTTTCTTAATATTAATTTTAAAATCATGCCGTTGTATAGAGTTTGACGACTGATTTAAAATATTAGTTTCAGTGTTACACTGTCGTAATGGAACTTCATTTTTCAAATTCCTTTGCTGATTTCACAGCCTTGCTCATCTTGCCACCTATTTTTACAACGAAAGTTTCCTTTGATAATGTTTAATATTAGAGATATCACTTCAAAATTCTAACATTTTATCTCTAATTATCTACCTTAGTTTTTCAGGAATTCGACACAGTGTAAAAATGCTTTTAATTTTACACATGACCGCATGTATATATATTTGCGGGAAAACTCACACACACACATACCTCGGCAGATATATATGACGGGATGTCATAAATGCGGATACATCAATAGAAAGATTTATCACTGAAATTCTAAGTTCTTCAAAAGCATTATCAAAAAAGAAAAGGAAAAATATATACCGTTTTGCTGCATTTTTCTAGTGCTTAAATATACAACATACCACTGCTTTAAAACTAGTGTTGCTTTAAGTTGCAAGTAAAAAGAAAACCATCCATCATAATATATTAGCAAGTGATTCAAGGTCCTTAGGCTCCGATATACGAGTAAGGTCATCGATCTTCACGTTAATCTTTATTACACTTCATTATCGGATATATTATTGGATATATTATCATTTTAACGGATATATTAAATCACGTGTTTTTTTCAGAGATGCAAGAATAAAAATTATACTACGGATTTCAAATTTTGCAAATAAATTTAGTGAAACATTCCCGACATTTCGTTGTACTGTTTAGAAAAAGCAAAAAGTATCGTTCAAAAAATGACAGCGATATAACTCAGTATTTCCAAATGATTCCAATTTTACAATTTTTTTAGTTTATTTAATATTATTTAGTTATAATATATGCTAAACGTTTTTCAGTACCATGAATTAAGTAATTTTTAATTAATTATTACGTTTGGAATTTAGATATCTAATGCTCTTTTTTATTATATTGGATTTAAAAAAATTTAGTACTATTTTTATGAAAAATGATTAAAAATTTACGGTATTAAAAGTTTAAATTTTTTTATAATTAAGTTAAATGAAATTAAGAAATCAATTTAAAGAACTGCAATTATTTTATTTAGGTAAGGTTTAATAAAATTACTCTAGTAATAATTAGAAATGAGATTTTTGATTAAAAATTCGAATTTTAGGAATTTTGAATTCTTTTAAGGTTGAGGTAAATGTAGAGAATGAAAAAAATTTTGAAATATTAGTACAGAAAAATGGCTATAAAATTGTGTTTTAAGTATAATATTGAAAATATTTAATATTTTGATAGTGTATGTTATTATAATGAAAGAAGAAATAGGAAAAGTTTTCGGAATTGAGTTGCTTAGGAGTACTGTAATTAAAAGTACAACGTATTAAGGAATATTTTGAATTATGGAAAATAACGTTAAAATTTAAAGATAATGGTATGTTAAGGGTAGAGTACGATGAGTGAGTTCTAATTCAGAAAAATAGGCCTACAGGCCTATTTACAGGTACCTCTGTACAATTGTTCCTTTTACCATCCTTTATGCAAGATAATGTTCAAAGTTCTGATTTTATAATTGAGTGTAATTTTTTATAGATTATTATTATTATTATTGTAACGCATTAGTGCAGTTTACGAAAGACAGTTACCTCGTACAAGGAATGGCGGCCTTTTCTGCCACAGCAGTCCTTGGCCCTGGTCTAGAACACACTAGTTACTTCAAGTGGATATGTTCTATAGTTGTAAACGTTTATTTTGAAGTACTGCGGGGCGAGACTTTCAGTTTGGTAAAATAAGGAATTGCAAATAAGAGATAATAGCACAGAAACCCTAATTGCACCAATATTACTACTATATTTATGACGTTAAAACGTATTTTTTAAATAAGAAAATTTGCATAGCATAAAATTTAGAAATTAGTTGTGACTAATTTTAAATAGTCACACTAATTTTAAATAATTTTAATGGTATTAAAAATTCTTTTATTTCAGACACTGTATGAAAAGTTTTAAAAGGCCTTACCTGAACAAATATGATTGGACTCAAAAACGCAAAGACATTTAGACCGAAACTTTAACAGGACTTTAAAATATTATCAAATATTATATTTTGCAATTACTGAAATAATTATTTTGATCAAAATTTTATGATTTGTATTTCCTAAATTGTGTTTCTCTTCATCTGCTAATGCTTTAGCGCTTTATCTTTTAAAAAGGCTTTTGCGTCGCCTTATCTTTTTAAGGGGGGGGGGAAGTACGTAAAATGCAATATTAAATATATGCAAATATACAAGTTAAGCTATAATATTATGTATATACAAATATAAATTATATATATACATAATATTATATTATTATGTATATGCAAACATAAAGTTTAAATTTGCAATAGCCCTTTGATGCTTAGTTTTAATTTGGGTACTTCCCTTCTCTATTATAAAAATAGTAATAACTATATCTGGACTGCCTCATTTCTATATCAGTCCATTTTCTGTGACTTACATAACGCTGATGACGTTGTCAAGTTGGAATTAACTCAAAATTTCGAGAACCGATACTCCTCTTAATAAGCTGCAATATTGCATAACTGCTCCCTTTTGCTATCTACTCTTCGGCCTAGACAGACTGCTGCTTGCTGCTTTTATTCTTACTCTAAAGCTATCAAAAACGTAAAACGTTTGAAAAGAGCACGATTAGAGGGTCAAGTGAATTGTGGTTGCAAATATCAGTTGAAAAAAAAGAAATATTTAATCTGCCTCAGCTGCCAAATTTGCTCTTCATTATGGATCAACATCTTAAATATCCACGCAATCAGTATTCCTACATCATTACATCTCAGTCTACAACATTACTTATATGTATATAAATACTCATGTGTAACGTGTATACGAGACAGTTTCCCTTAGAAAATCCTCCACGAAGGCATCCCTCCCCTTAGGCAGATAGCCCTAGTGTACTTTGCCGTATTCTCAATACACCAATGTATATAAATACATAAAAAAATAGTTGAATTGTAACCTGAAAATCAGATTATCAGCCACATACTTTCAGATTCAATGGTAAAATGATGCTAATTAATTAATTAATAATGATTGAGTACTAAGATGTATAAAAACGCCAATAGAAAGCTCATTTAAATGAGTAAAATTGGTTAAACTTTTTAGACATAAATAAAAACCAGAAAAAATAACTTAATGAACTTGGTTTGCAATAGAATAAGCATTCAATCAAAATCAAAGCCAAGGAGAAAACATTAAAACCATTTTTCAAAGTATGTGCTACAGAGTTTTCTTTTTATTGATGTAAGTATATATATTAAAATAAAAGCACATGAAAAAAACATATTATAGCATGGTGCGTATAATCAGAATACTAGTTCAATATAGCACTTTTACTTGTTAAACAGGTTAATAGTGAGGCAAAAGATAATCGTATTTTGGCATAGATTTTGAAATAACACTATGAATTTCGATAAAGATTAGACATAGGTTTCTCTTCTTCAGCAGCAAAGACATTTTTGCTCCGAAGGAAGAAATCAATAAAGAGATTCAAATTCTTTATCCAAAAGTTGCCTTTTTGCGTGGCATTAGTTTTATATTGGTGTGTTTCTGTTCCTTCTGAGTGGCTAATGATTATTATTTAAGAGATTGCAGTTCAAGAACTCAAACAGCAATCAAACACCACTTTAACTGAAACTACCTACTGCTTAGCATTTCAAGCTTAATTTTTTAAAGCTTCTATATTTCAATAGCATAAAGATATATAGAAATTTAGCACCAAATGCAGACAAGTAAATGCTTCTAGAGCAGAAAAAGAAACTACATTTCACAAATTTAACATCTATTCACGTTTATTCAATAAAGAAACTTAATAGAGATATAAACATAATTTCAGAATGATGATGTTGCAAAAATGTTGCCGCAATCAATTGAGATTGAGTATTTTATCATCAGACTGAATTGCAATACGGTAATCCCTCGACTATACATCACCATAATATTTTTATTACCCTGCACACTATTCTATCGCAATAAAATATTTTAAGCTTGATGCAGGTTTTTCCTCAAATTACACTGATTTTATTATGAATATCTCTCCTTTATACATTGATTTTTGTTGTTCTTTTATGACGATCTTTAACTGATAGAGTATCGTATTTCTATGTATTTTAAGAGAGGATCCACAAAGAAGGAAAACCTTAACCACCTTGAGAAAGAAAGACCTGTCTTTTCGTAAATTCTTACAGCTTTCTTAAAAACCTAAGAATAAATTTACCTCTGTGACTTATTTCACTAATTTGACAGTAAAGTAATTTCGGAACTGTAAAATCATAACGAGTTCACGTACTTTATCACGGCGAAGAGCACATTATTGCGTCTATCGTTAGCATGGGTCTACGACAGCTTGTTGTCTACGTCAGCTTGTTGGTAACAGTACGACTAACAGTACCTAGCTTGTTGGTAACAGTACAACTAACAGTACCTAATTGGTAACAGTAGCTAGCTCCCTCCAAATTTGAAGGATAATTGCCCGAGGGATGAAAACAATGATCTCCAGCTCTTTTCATCCTGCCATTAAATCACTTGAAAGTACATTTGTCTCTTTTTGCATTTTAAGTTCTCCGTACGCCGCAAAACCTCTTTACTCTTAGAACACCCAAGCCATACCCAGGATTCGAACCCAGGTCCAATGTCACTGCAACCAGCAATGCCAACCACGATCCCACGATCAGGGCGTCAAGAATAATTTTTGAGTTGTTTCTAACGTGCATAATTATCTCATAGGTATTAAACACACCAACACCTATCGATTATTAACAGTTACTGCTCCACCGTTTTGCATTAGATAAAGTTATGACCTTGTTGCCATTTCGTTCTGAGCATTAATTCTTGTATTACAACTGAGGATTTTAGGCTAAGAGCAATTACAAACACTGCTCCGTTTCTAGATTTATGCAGAGAAGTTGAGGAAATTTATTGATAATTTTAATTTTTCACCACCAGTTATAGAATATATTCCAGTCTTACCGAAAATCTATTGTGTAGTAAGCAACAACTGAAAATTACTATTTATTTGAGATGAAAATTCAGTTAAAATTTGTCTACTTTTTAAAACCTCTATAAGAATACTCAAAAATCTTAAAAACAAAATAAATTTATATTTTTCTGTCTACTTTAACTTGTGACAACAACATAAGATATTTTCTAATAGTAAAGGCTATTAACTATCTTAGAATTGTATATACCAAAAAATAATCTGCATAAGAATTATGATCATCGGATTAATTTGCCACAACTCTTGGATTAAAAGAATACTCTCTTATTAATCTCATTACACACATTCTTAAAGATAATGTTTGTAATTATGTCGAAATATTTATAAGTTATTTATCAACATACGCGGCAGACTAGCCCAGTTTTTCTTTTAAAAAATGATTACTCATTTTTGATTTCCAGCTACGTATAAAGTTTAAAAAATTCCAATTTGTTACATAGCTCTTTAAGGACAGAAAAGGATTAATGTGAACCAAAGTAAAGTATGGTTGATAGTAAAGTAAACAAAAATCAGAATTGCAGTAAATCAATGCAATAATACTAAACATTAAAAATTAAATGCGAATTTTCAACTTGCATTTCAGGTTATTTGGTTTATTTGATTATGACAAAGCACTGGAATTGCTAGCTGACTAAGTGAAGAGATTACTTCGTGGATGTCATTAGGTGGATGTCATTCGTGGATGTCACTTGTACAGTCATTAGGTTATTTTGAAGCAAGATACATGAAAAATGAGCAATACCCTCGCCGGTACTTGAACCTTAGCCTCTAGAATACGCGCCGAGTGTGCTAACTGTTACAGCACGAAAGCATGCCGAAAGGAAGGAGAAAATACCTTGTAAACTTTCAACTGGAAGCTCGCTCGTATCCACGTTACACATGAGGGAAGCCACAAAACACCCAAACAGCCAGCCTGTTTCTCTGGAATCGAAGCCAGGTCGAACTACCAGCTCTCAGCGACTTTACTATTCGACAGCTGGTGGGTCAAATAGCATTTCAGAATTGCCCAAGTTTATTTAAAACATCAACCACTCCTAAAATGCTCAAGTCACTCCTTCCAAAAACCAGTAAAAATATAAGTACAAAAGCTACATTTTGGGACGAAACAAAATTAAAATCATATTAAGGAACACTCTTTTTAATGCACTCAATTTAATTTTAGCGATCCTAAAAGGCCTTATTAACTCGATTAAATATATTTAACTAAATGGAAAACTACAAAAAATAAGAAAAAAGTAACATAAATGGATTTAAAGAATAAAAAACAGAATAACGTAAATGATCATCAAGTCTAAAAGCTCAGTTCCATGCCTACTTCCTCTGCTCATATAGCATGCAAAGTGTAGATAACTTCCCCAGCTTGTGAAGCAGTTCTTTAACGACCGTATAGAAATGATTTAGGATAATGGAAGTTGCTTAGGAAATAAAGCATTTTAGAGGCAAGGAATAGAATGAAGTGAGCTTTCTGGAGAGTTTCCACCTTACTGCGAATTCCTACAGGCACTGAAACGGAATAGAGGATGTTCAGCTTTAAGAGTATTTTGCGTTGATAAGCGGAAATGCCAAGTACCCCAGAAATTCCGGAATTTACAGCACGCTGGATTCTCCTAATTCGTTTAAGTCGAGACACAAGGAAGCAGGCTTTGTGTTTAGTCTTCAGATGTGCTTCTTCCGCGGGAAGAACTCCAAGAGATTTCAAGTTTTCAAGATCCAATTACTTACGATGATTTAAACTTTCCTCTCCTGGATTAATGCTCTAATGAAAATTAAAAAAATTACAAAACAGATAGAGCTGAGTTGTTATTCGCTTAAATCTCCCAATTTTCACATTATCTCATAAATTGCAATAGAAAAAGTAACTATTTTCGGAAATAGAAATTCATTCTCAATTAAATTTGTAAAACGATATATCTGTAGTTAGGAAACATTACCCTTAAATATTGGTTGCACATGTTTCTTATGATCATTACCAACATATGTCGAGAAAATGCATTGAAATGGCAAAATATTTTAAGTGTTTTTTTTTTTTTTTTTTTCAAAATATTTCATTTACAAACTTTCATATCATTGCATTGTTTAACACTTTCATATTATTGCAGTGATTTTTATCTCTCCCAGTAGGGGTTACATAATTTAAGCAAAAAACGAAGAAAAACCCTTATAATAAATTAAACAAATTTATTGTACTTTTTACCCTCCTACCACTTTGACGTAATTCACCTATTGGGATACTGCTTCGCTTGAAAGTTTATTATAATGTATTATTCAAGAGATATGCATTTGAGATAGCTAAAGGCAAAACTTTAAGCAAAATAAAAGCAATTTAAATCAATATCATCTATGACTTAGATAGGAAATCAGCACAAATAATCAAGAATAAAAGATACCTGAGTTATAAAATGTTCAAGAATTAAGTAAACCTTCCTCTTATAATACGATATATTTCATTACCCATTTTCACACCTGTTTCAAAACTCATATACAGATACACATTTCAAAAATATATAGCAAACGGATATTATGTTTTATAAGACCTTAAATAACGCACAAACTTATAAAGAAAAGAAACATATGTGTTTCTAATTTATAGTCAGGAGCGAAGAAAGTGAGTAGGATGCGATGACTTATACGGATTTATTCTTCATACGGTTATAAAGTATTTTTCCCGCCTTCTTAGCACGCCTTCGTGGTGCAATGGTCAGCACACTCGACGTGTATTCGAGAGGTCCGAGGTTCGAGTCCCGGCTAGGGCACTGCTCATTTTCCATGTCTTATGCTAAAAAAAACTAATGTCTCTACACTTTTATTACTCATACGGATGCATTCCTGTTACAAACAACAAAGATACTGGAGAGCATAATGGTATGGCAGGAAGGAGCATAGTGGTATGGCAGGAAGGAGCATAGTGGTATGGCAGGCAGGATTACATAGGATACCCGGTGTGCACTATTAGTATCAAAACTATGTCTCATGACACAACTGAATCAGAGGCGAGGAGGTAAATATAGTTTAGGTATATTATATGAATACATTAATGTTCATCAAAATAAAAATATATGTTGTAAAAGAGTTCTTGATGTGTTAAAATTTGAAAGTTCTTAAGAAACGATTCCGCGCGAATTGCGTCATGATATGGAACTTCATCGGATAATTGAATTCTAAACTGGAATATATATCCTGCACGCAACAATAGTGGTGACTGCTATGAACTGGAAAGTACACAAAGTCTTGAGAAGGGTTTAAATCCCTTTTTATTCAACTTTAGAAATTACAGATGCGTGCTCTTGACGCTCACAAATTACGCCGACCCGGCAGTAAAATAAAAATAAGAAACTAAAAATGAATAATAACAAGTGACTACCTACGAGGCTCTCTAAAACGTAACTAACCTAACCGCGTTCTAAGATACCGCTGATAATTCAGCAAACTTCTGAATATCACGTTGAAAGATTTAACTATCTGCCGAGGCAAGCACACAGGCCGAAACGCGCGGTTCTTCAATTTCTACCTAGCCACCTCCACGCTCGTGAAGCAAGAAAGCACACTTTCGAACTCGTTTCCCTTCTATTTAACTCAGAATACTTCCGCTGACTATTTTGAATACTTTGCGCGTTCTACTAAAATGTACATACTCTGTCATTGGCAATTCCAGGGGAAAGTAAGGCTTGACAGGAAAGATAGTTTAAACTTAAAATAAATGTTAGTTAAAATAAGTATAAACCCTACAGTTTAACAATTTTTAAAGCCGAAGTTGCGCATATCATCTCTCTAGTACTTTTGCAAATGGCAACAAAATCACATTTTAAGGTAAGAAAATACAGAATTATAATTTGAAATATAATTTTGCTTCTCCTTTCAACTCTAATATTTATATATCAGAGTAGAAAACATGTTGAATTCTGTGTTTTGGTCAACTTTTACACCTCAGAAACACGCAAAAGACTGAAAAAGGACTATTTAATAAGCAAATTACGGCATTGTGTAAAGTTGCTTAAATTAAGTATTCAGTAGATAACTGTAGAAACTAATAGATTTTATAACAGTAACTTTCGATAAAAGCTGTAGTAGTTGGAGAGTGCTTTTTTAAAAATGCATTTTTTTACCTTTTAATTATTTTAGACAACGATATAAATTGTTATATATATTTCTCAATTCCTTGAGTTTAAAAATTAAGAATAAAAATTTTAAATTCCTGAGTGTTGAAAGTTAGAACAATGCAATAATTATAAACATAAGAAATACACAAAATGATTCAAATTCAGTAGACTGGCTCACATTACTGAGGTAAGCTGCAATAGTTTATTGGTCGAATTCGTTAAACTGAACTGAGACTTAGAACCTTACAGTATGCATTCTAATTTTACAAAACTTTCGACCATTAAGGATAACTCAGCTCCTGGACTTTTAACCTGCGACTGGGTAGAGCCGCCTTAACATCAACGCTAATGGTTTCCTTTAAGTAATTTGAGTCATCTAGTTGGATGATAATAATGATTGATCTTTCTTGATTGAAAAGATAGTAACATTCACGATGAATTAGAGGCTGACATGATAATCCAACGTATGAAGCGTATTGTTTTAACAACATAGAACGATTAAAAGCTTATTTGCACGATTAAAAGTATTCCTTGCGGATAAAATCACGGAAACACATTTCAATAACTAATCTTATATTGCATGAATTTTCCAATTCCTAAGCATCTTAAAGTCTTAATAGATACTTCTCACGTTCTGATGCTTAATATTAATAGATTATATTAACGATAACACAAATTTTATAACTGATTCAAATGCTTTTAGTAATTAAGATTTAACTAGAGCAGAATTTATTGAATTTTCCATAATTAAGTCTTTGCAATTAAGTAATCAGATAAAGGTTTAACGATAAACATAACAGTGTGAAACTTGGAAATAATCAACAATAATTAATCGTAATTTTAACACTGAACCTTTAAGAATGAACATGTCGTTAAATTGTAAATCAGTAATTTTGTGAAACTAATGAGGAATTACTATTAACAGCATAATCAAATGAATTACAGGTATGCTTTGTATGAAATATCCTGAATTTTAAAACTTATTGTTTAGTCTTTGTACAAATACATTTTAGTTATACTAAAGTGCATCTTCAGAAAATGAAGAAGCGGATAACTTGATACGAATCGGAGGAAGTAGATGTCAAATAAGAGTTTAGGTAAAGCAAATCTCTTAAACTGCAAAATCTGTAATTGCATACATGAAACGTTTATAAAGAGATGATGATGTAATGTTGACTGTTTGCTGACAAATTACTCTTCCGTCTCCAAATGTCAATGCAATATCAGACAGAACGAAAATTTCTACGCAATATTCAAATAAATGTCATGTTATTATTTCTCACACACAAGGCACAAAAAAATGTAGTGGTATTTTTTATTCCTTAAAACTATGACTGCCTCAAATTTTCAGTTATGTCGAAATTTTACTGAGCTACGATTCGTTCAACAATAGCCTAAGGAAAATTATTAGTAGCCTCAATTTTCTTACTTGAGAACTGGAACTTCCCCTTAAATACAGTACCACTCTAATGAATTTTAGGATGAGAGTAAACATATTACTTTAATGTGTATATAAAACTAAACTAACTTTGAACCTTTAGAATCCCAATGTCATTAGATATTCTTGCTAATCCCCTAACTCAAGCATACCTGTTTCTTACACGTCCTACTTAACTTTCACAATGACACAGTCAAGGCCCATTTACACTAGCGGAACTTTGAGCCTAAGAAACGCAGGCGAATTTGAAGACTCGTTTGAGAGCTTTTAAACAGCAATTTTTTCGTATTATGAGGGAATATTTAACTCTTAAACTCTCGAATAATGTTATAAGTTAGGCTGTTTATTTAAATGTGTACATATTCAGTTTCAGTTTAAAAAAAAAAAAAAAAAAAAAAAAAAGAGTAACATTTTCGCCATTTAGTGAAGCTAGCAACTTCCGCGTACATTTCTTAGGCTCAGAGTTCCGCTAGTGTAAATGGGCCTTTATAGGTATAAATTCTCTATTTCATTGCATATTTTTGGCAATGAATGTTTTTCTGATATATGTACATTTGTGATTACTCTTTTTCTGAAGTGTTTATACACTTAGCTTCCCTACGTTTATATCTGCAACAACAAAAGTAAACTGACATATACTTTCAGCATTAGAAATATTTTATCAAAACCTCATAAATGTTTCTGAAATGATAGAAAAGTGGTAAACTTACACGTCGGTAAACCCTAGTACTGCGAAAACTCAAAGAAACCCAGACGGATGCCTCTAAGTGCTGTAAGAAAATAAAAATGTTTTAAAAACATTTCTGAATTATTCTCAAAGAGGTGAACATCAAAGGTGCATTCATAATTATTCAAAATTGCATTGAAATTTGTCAAATGCTTTTAAAAGGAAAACAAAATTAACCACTATTACTTTGTATTTTCACGATAGCAAATTATAAAAAATATAATACTGTACAACGAGTATGCAAGAAATATTGAAAGAGATTTCTTTTTTTTCGGGGGGGGGGAGGGAATTCCTCGAAAAGTCGAAATTCATTAGCTTAATTCTCAATTAAATTATCCAATTTCGATTTTTTGCAAATTTATTGCACTCGGAACACAATTTAATTTTAATTAAATTGCAATATAAAAATAAATTCTAAAAATGTACAATTTTAGAAGTTAATATTCTAAAGCCATTTAATCTGATCTATAATTATATATTAAGAAAAAAAATCTGCCACATATGATCGTTTAAAACGGAGAAGACCAAAATTCTTGTTCACAGCATTGCTTACGATTAAGTTTGAAGCGTAAATGTATTTACAGAGGACGTAAAAGAACCCTAAAAAGTGTATTAATGAAAGTTACATATAGCCTAATGAAAGCCATAAATCAAATCATATAAATAACGGCATTTAGAAACGAAAATCGCACACTGTGGTATATGTAAAATATAATATAAAAGACCGACTAGATTCTTATTGAGACAGATTTTATAAGAAATTCTTTTAGGGATTCGAAAGATAAAATAAGCAACAAAACCCAATAGAAATGCAGAAAGAAAACAGCCATCTATAACACTTCCGAAACAAACGAAAATTAAAATTAAATGATTGCTTTGGAATAAGAATTTGTTTACAAATTTTGAAGACTGAAATCAGCAAGGAAAAAATATTAGCGGGAGTCATTATATAGTTCCTTTTGAATGGAAATCAAGAATACCTTTCCCGAAACGTAGAAAAGACAGAAGCAGCGAAATTGTTCCGTAGAATAGAGATTTATCCTTTTACATACATACATACATACATACATACATACATATATACATGCATATACGTAACATCACACAGAAGGAGGAAGGAAAAACTAGTAATATCTGCGCTCAAGGTAAGATATTATCAATGCCTGTGTTAGTTTCTCAAATTTTGCAGAAATTCTGCACAATAGTAATTATCCGTTTCTCATGAGCTCGAATTTAACGCAGTTCATATATTCAGCCGAGCGGACTAATTCACATCCCCCAAGGCTTCGAAAAGCGACAGTGCTGCTCTCTATTGGTCTGTTAAGAAGCTAACCAGTGTAAGTCATTCAGCTTTTAAATTCTTTGTACTATTCCTAACATCCATTATACATGTTAAAAAGGCATTCTAAGTGAGTACAGTACCCGAAAGCACGAAAAAGAGCAAGCACAAAAATTGCAAATAAGGAAACGTTCGCAAGCCATGTAGCGAGAATTAACAATTCGGTACTTCGCCGGAACAACAGAACTTAACATCGATTGTCAGTATTTGCCTATCAGCGGTAAAGCCAATTTGCATACTTTAAGTACAGCGTGGAATACGAGTGATTTTCAGTTTCACATTAAAGCCGCACATAACGCTGTTTCATCCACGCAACCGAAAGAATAAATTAAAATTTGGCTGCGAATCATAATTTAATTGCAAATTGTGTCTGCTTTTCACACCAAATAGAATTATATATCGTTAAGGCAATGGCACCTCATCACCGGAACAAAAGAGACGCCACGAGACAAATGAGGTTTATTAAAATTGTATTAACTTCCGACAAATGATGTCAATATATACAGAAGGAAGGGTATTTCTTCCCTCTCGTTTCTAATAATTTTTCTTTTCCCATTACGTCATATTACGATCTTAGGAGTACTTCTGATTCTTCCAACGTAATATCTCTCACCTAGAGGGAAAGAAATTTACTCAGTCAATTTATATGCATAATCGTATTTGTAAAATCGTCTGTCATCACTAGTGCCACCAGATGAGAATTAATTATAAAACAGGGCTAGAAAAAAATTCTCAGAGGGTTTTAATTGTAAACACTTCATTTCAGAGCTGCTGTTTTAAAGACATTTATAGCGTTTTCATTAATATCTAATGCATATGTAATTTACTAAAAAATATCTCTTCCATGACTTAATTTCTGAAGGTTACATATTTAAGTTTCACATTTAACCAATTAATAAAAAGAAAACTTTATTGTGAAATTCTTTGATATGGTGAATTAAATTTTAAGTATTTTCTCATAAACAACGTTACTAAATGGCGAGTAAAATTGTTAGCTTTAAATAATATAGCACGTAAACACATATATGCAATAAATATTATACGCTTAGTTCAGCTTTTAGATAAGTATTAAAATTTGAGTGTTCATGCTATATATGTTTGTCATGCCACTTGGCGCTAATTTCATTTTAGAGTACTGAATTTCATTTCGGCACCTAAATGTTTTGTCTGCATTATTTCAAATCTGATTATAGAAAGGACGGATGACAGAGGAGAAATATTACATGACCTAGCCAAACACGTAAGCTCTTTTGTACACAATCTCATATTAAACGTTATATTTTTGAAGTTATGTTAGTAGAATGGGAAGAGATATGCCACCATACAGCTACACACGGACATAGCGTGTAACGTTTATTGTAGCCTTAAGATGAGTCTCAAAGCGTCAGTTTAAAACGCAGGCTAAGCTGTAATTTAAATGATTGCTAAATGGGTTTCAATTTTACTTTAAACGAGGTCTTTTCCTGGTACTAAGAAAGGACACAGAGACGTGAAAATGTATTCATCCGGTACTTGGTCTGAGGCTTTTCAAATAACGCATTCATAAAAGGCACAGTTTTACAGTAATAATCTAATTAATAATCCAATTAAACTACACTGTTTAACAACAAAATTAATGAAAAGTACAATTTAGAAAAACTTTTAGTCGAATGAGAAAGTAAGCTGAATCAAACACTTGGCAAATATTTGAAATGAAAGTCTAAATAAGAAATTGAATTTGCGGTACTCTCATTGGTCAAAAATTGAAAGAATGAAGTTCAAAGTATTTGCTCGCAAAAATGTAATATTCCTTTTAAAATTTTAATAAAGTTTGTATAAAAAATGGTTTTATCTAGTACAAAATTTCTCATTACCTCGTACATGTATTTCGTACAGACACTCACAATCTATACCAATCATAAGAGTTCCAAAAACGATGAAAATAAAGAATGTACTGATTTCTATTATTAAAGCCTTATTTTTAAATAATTAATAATTATCACCACTTTAACAGATACAGGAGAAATCAAACTCAGGATGTTTCATTGCATGGTTTCTTTGGTAATACAGTAGATAATAATTATTACAGACTTGTCTAGCCTAAGATAATCTTGACATTCTGCTTATTATGAATATATTACTTAAATTATGCTGTAAACTTTTAATGCTAATTCTGTAAGCAGCTGCGTCCATAGGATTTCATTTTCATTATCTATCAGAAAATTTAGTGAAATGCTAATGTACAGAATGTTCTGCTTCCTTACCTCGTGCCTTCGTAGTGCAATTGAAAGCATATATGGCTAGCATGTGGGAGGTTCTGCGTTCAAGTTTCGAAGAGGGCATTGCTGATTTTTCATGGTTTCTGCTCCGAAATATGTCAGTGACTCAGAACACTAATACTTGAGATAAACTTGATTAAAAGTATTTAAAGATTTTACATAATTAATAGCATAAATAGCAAACATAAGGACCAAATCAGAAATAAAGCACTTTATAGAAATTCCTAATTGAAAATGAACCGCAATAAATTCGAGGGATATTTTCAGTAAGCTCTGCGAGGATTGCTATTGAAAATAAAAATGAAGAAATCTGCTTAAATATGTAAAAATAATAGATACATACTAATATTATTTCTACAGGTGATTGCATTTACAATTAAAATACTAGTCATATTGTATCATCAATTGTTGTTCATACGTCTTCGTCACAGAAGCTTACCGCTTGACTAACAAGTCAATCCATCACATAGCTTGAACAAAAGCATTAGTCACCGCACATTTTTTTTCAGGTACCTTTTTCATCATTGGCATTCTATAGTCTTTCTTAAAATATTACATACAAAACAGTCATCTATGGAAATTCTTTCCTATTCGTAACAAAATCTGAAATGAATTTCGGCTTCCAGAAATCTGACAATAAAAATAAATCTCGTTGGTGGTAAAACTTCTAGCGCATTAGGCATCTTTATACGCAAGTAATCCTCCCCTCCCCAAGAAAAAAGGGCGGATGTAATGAAGAAGCTCTTGAACAACAGATGTCATTACAAAATTAGTAAATTTATCTATCCGTTGGTTATACATTATAACTTTTACCTTTGTTCACAGTTCACTTTCTAGCTCTTTAGATTAAAATTAATCAAAAAGCTCGTACGTAATAAAAATCATCATGTATGAAAATCTTCATTGATGCGAATCTTGTGTTGTATAATACAATAAGAAATGACAGGTTTATAAAAGAAAGTTATATAAGTACACTCTTAGACTAAAAAAAAAGACACACCATGAAGGAATTATCCGAATCGGACGAAAATCGGTAGAAGTGATGTACATGTACAGAAAAACAAATGACTACAGTTTGAGAAAAATTGGATAATTTATTGAAGTGATAGAGCTTCACAAAGTGAAAAAGTCAGTAACGCGTTTGTCCACCTCTGGCCTTTTTGCAAGCAGTTATTTGGCTTGACATCGATTGATAGAGGTTGCGGATGTCCTCCTGAGGGATATCGTGCCAAATTCTGTCCAACTGGCGCATTAGATCGTCAACATCCCGAGCTGGTTGGAGGGTCCTGCCCATAATGCTCCAAACGTGCTCAATAGGAGAGAGATCCGGCGACCTTGCTGGCCAAGGTAATTTTCGGCAAGCATTAAGGCAAGTACAAGGGGTGATCAAATGAAAAGGTACGAAACAACGTAGAAACGTAACAGTTAAATATTTGCATATTCCGCCGTGGGAGAACGTAGCGATACATCTAGGGATGCGATTGGAGTGTCTGACTGGGATCGAAGCATGTGTGGGCGCCTGCATGCACAGGAGAGAGCAGAGGCTCTTATCAAAAGCGGCGTCCAAATGATGCGGCAGTCCGTATGAAGACAGGATGGCGTTCACACTGCAAAATTCGACGACAGAGGAGGAGCGAGGTGATATCCGATTTCTGACAGCGAAAGGTGAGAAACCGGCAGCTATTCATCGCCGGATGGTGACAATTTACGGGTAGAAATGTGTCTCTGACAAGTCTGTCAGAAAATGGAGTGCCCGTTTTCGTGCAGGCCGTAACAGGGTGGGTGATGACCCGAGATTAGGCCAGGCAAACACTGTCATCACGAGCGATCTCATCGACAAGGTGAACGACCTAGTGAGAAGTGATCGGCGTGTCACATTGCGAATGTTGGCGGTGAAGTTGGATGTCAGCTATGGAACCATGTGGACAAATGCTTACGACAGGTTGCGATATCGGAAGGTGTGTGAGGCTTGGGTTCCGAAGAAGCTGACGGACCAGCAAAAGGAACTGCGTATGGGACAACAAAAGGAACTGCAACATCTGTTTCCCTAAAAAGTTCAAAGCCATGCCGTCAGCAGGCAAGGTGTTGCTCACCGTCTTTTTTGACGTTCAAGGTCCGCTACTTGTGGAATTCCTCGAGCACAGAAAAACCATTAATTCCGATGTGTACTGTGAGACACTCCGACGCCTACGCAGGTCCATCAAGAACAAAAGACCGGGGTTGCTCACTAAGTGTGTGGTTCTGCTCCATGATAACGCGGGTCCACGCGTCTTCAGAGTCACACACATGGAACTGGCCAAGTGGGAGACGTTGGACCATCTGCTCTACAGTCCGGACATGTCGCTCTGCGATTTCCATTTGTTTGCTCCACTGAAGAAACACCTGAAAGGGAAGCGCTTCAAATCCGAAGACGTACTTAAGGACGCTGTAAAGGACTGGGTGTCGTCACGGCGACAGAAATTCTGGGAACAAGGAATCCTGAGGCTTGTTTATCAGTGGGATCTTTGTGCTCAGGCCTATGGTGTATATTTTGAATAAAGTCTACATTTGTACCCACCGTGTCGTTTCGTACCTTTTTCATTTGATCACCCCTTGTAAAAGAAACATGTGCAGTGTGGGGGGCGGGCATTATCTTGCTGAAATGTAAGCCCCGGGTGGCGTGACATGAAGGGCAAAACAACGGGCCTTAGAACTTCGTCGAAGTACCGCTGTGCTGTAAGGTTGCGACGGATGACAACCAAAGGGCTATCAAATTAAATGGCACCCCTGGCCATCACTAATGGTTGTCATCCCGTCTGCCGGAAGGCAATCAGTTTGGTATCACACCGTTGCCCGAGGCGTCTCCAGACTCTGGTATCACACCGCTGGTCATCGGGGCTCAGTTCAAAGCGGGACTCATCACTAAAGACTATTCTACTCCAGTCAGTGACATTCCAGTGCGTATGAGCCCGACACTACTGCAAACGGGCTTGACGTTGTACAGAGGTCAATGGTAGTCAGCGCAAGGGGCGCCGTGACCTCATCCCCCTTTCTATGAGACGTCTATGAATGTTCCTTGTGGTCACTGAAGTACAAGTTGTACGTACAATCGATGATAATGATGCATCTGAGGCTGTAAGTGCCGCTCTGACGATTGCTCGGTCTTCAAGTTCTCTCGTTTCTCTAGGGCTTCCGCTTCCTTCTTGACGCTGTGTGCGGCCATGGTCCACCCACTCCTCCCGTGGCATCGCTCCTGCTCAAATGTCGAGCTATTCGCCGATAAGACCAACCGGCTTCTTTGAACCCAACTACATGACCTCTTTCAAATTCTGACATCTGCGCATATCGTTCGCGCACCTGTATGCAAGGCATAGTTACTGTCTGCAGAGTACACGGAATGAAATTCGGGAAGAATTTATGACCTGGAATCGTTAATTTCTGCACTTAAATATCCTGCCAGTTGCGCAATAGCGACAACCTTTCATTCATTGGCAGCCAAAATGTAAAATTTTGCATTATCCGTCGAAACCTGTATGCATATCAATTTGTTTCCAATTTGCCATATCTTCTTGTTGCGTCGTAGTGCGTCGCTTTTCTTCTTCTTCTTTTTTTTTTTTTTTTTTTTTTTTGTCTAAGAGTGTATATGGTTGTTATAATAGATGGTGTGATGCGGTGCTAAATGTAAAAATGAAATAGAATTAGTGAATTACTTGAGCACCAAAAATAGCCACTTGGCTTTTTTTTTTTTTTTTTTTTGAATTAAAGGATTAGCAAATGTAAATCAAATGAATTACCTACTTAGTAAATCGCGTTGTGTAGCAATAACCCATAAATACTTACTAACGTGCAGCTCAAAATGTGTGATCTAGAAATCTAGAAGGAAATATGAAAGCAAAGTACTTACCCCAAAGTATGACAATTGTATGTTACCAAATCAGTTATATTTTATTCTTCATCTTTGATATTGAAATAAGCATTAATATAAATAAAATTATCAACCAGACAGAAGAATAAATTTGAACATCAAGCACGAGTGATGAGCATCACCAGAATTCACGTTGCACTTAGAATAAAGTCAATCTTTCTCCATCAGCTCGAAACAAAGTCTTGGTGTAAAAGGAAAAATCAAATTTTAATGGCAGTCATTAAGCGTACTTGATTAATTATGCTATTTCTGCTTTTTCTTCTTTAAATCAGGAAGTTTCAGATCTCACAAAAACGTGCGCGCTAAGGAAGGAAGAAGCTGAACAAAATTTATTTTCTGCAACAATGTACAGGAAACAGGAGTAATTATTTTCTTGAATTTTCATGTAAAAATCTCACTAAAAGAATTTTCATGTATAGCAGACAGCATCGAAGGAACAGCAAAGAGAAGCAGGAAATGGCACATCGCATCGGCCAGGGAGAGGATAGACCGAAGCCCGTCCTACCCCCTCGAACGCCAGCAGCAGAAGAGCGAGAAACCGGTTGTTGCAATCTTTTTCGAGTTGTACTTGATCGGTTGCGGTTAGCACACCTGACGCTGAATAATGTGGAGGCTTGCCTGCACAATGGTACACTTAAAGCTGTTCACCATTAAAACAGATGCTTATCAATATAAAATGCGAGACTTCGGCAGATTCGAAAACAAAGAGCAAGCAGCCTTAACGGTATGCGAAAACATACGCAAACAATGAGCACAAAGATAACCTGCGAAATCTCGAAATTTCAAAAAAGAATAATAATGTATCCAAAAGGAAATATCGGAATTTTAAGAGAAATTTAAATGAGGTGTTCAAGTACGAGCAGCAAACAATAAAACGTTCTTTACAGACATACGTAATTATGGTGTTTAGAGTGTACAAATTAAAGATTTGACAACTGGAAACTTGTCATTTGGTCATAAATTGTCCTTTTGCTCTTCTTCTGTAAAAAGTATTTACTACGAAGTCATCTGACAAAAGCATCTCTTCATGACTCTTGCTTCCATAAAAGTTATTTATTGGCTTTTGGTGGAGACGGACTGTATATCATGTATACATCCCGAAGTCTATAGTCACTTTGAAGAGTCATACATGCTGAGACACAGTTGAACATTCTTTAGAGCAACGTATAAGGAATTTTCGCCTTCCCGAATGAATCACTTTAGGTGTAACTGGTGACCTATTCTTCGAAAAATCTAGAATGTGAATCTGGAAAGGGAAAGAGTTGGAATTTTCATGTTTCCAACTCCAAAAGCTAAACAGAATCAAAAAGTGGGGGCCTACTAAAACGAGTCAAACGATAATTCGTCACCACCTAGATTTTTTGAGACCGGATTTCTTCCCTCTCTAGTCGCCCTTTCAGTGGGGGTGAATATAAAGAACTTTTGTCGTCGCTTTGTAGGTATAAATGGTAGCATGTCCAGATGGCAATCGAAAGATCTGAAGCTAAAATCCCACTGAGACCATGCCTTTCAAGTTTAAAGTTTAGAAAAAAAATAGCTCTACTAAGGTATGCATATTCCTGATGCATCTTTTAGACGAACAGCATCCGTTTTTTTCTGTTTAGCTAAGTACACCTCGTAATGGTCTATTTCTTACAGGGATTGCGTGAAACAACTACTTCGGTTGCCTAAGTCACCAGATTTTAACAATTATAATCTTCCGTAGCAAGGTTACTACACTACAAGGTTTACGCTTCTGTTATGCCATTGACTTCTAGTCTTCTCAAAAGTATTCTCCTACTATAAGTAAATGATATCAGCGTTGGGAAAAGTCTAATCTTGTTTCTTCACTGTCCTAACGCCGTAGGACATATTCTTAGCCGCAAGCGAAGGCATGTTTTCTTTTATCCTTGCTATTTTCAGGATTGGAAAGAGATTTTATTACCAAGCATTGAACATACCCTTTATCTTGTCATAATATTTCTATTTACCAAGCCAATCTTAAATTGCTGAAGTTCAGAATGATTCTTACATGTAACATTCTTACATGGAAATATTGAAACCTCACATACAATTACATATTAAAAAGTTAGTAATTAAATATTCTAATTATCTAGTCTACTGCACATTAAGAAAATGTGATCGCTCTAGACAAAACATTCTTCAGTACATGATTCTCCCGAATTAAGTTATTCTTTACAAGTCTGTAAGCCACCTTCCATTGAATTAGACAGTCGCTTTGAATTACTCTCAAGTTTCCATATGTCTACTACACCTTACGACGAAGTAAACAGAAATGTCTTATAATTATCATTGCACCTAATTTAGAACTAATGCAGTTAGATTAACACTCTCTTAGCACAAAAATAGCTGATAATCAAGCCTGTCTATTCTCCAACTTCACTTAATCAAACTTGAGCATTTACTCTGGAATAAACTCAAACATAGGCTTAATTCCTAAATTTAGAATAAAGAGTTTAACGAAGTAAGCAACAAAACTGATGGATATTGTAGAGGTTATAGCTCTTGAAAGTTATCACTCTCTAGGAGATGTACAAATAGTAAGAAAACAGTAAAATTCCTCAGTTATTACTTGGTGTAACAGCAAAGTTAGATATTTTTTTCTTCCAATGGCAGATTGTACACAGTTACATTGTGACACAGTCCATTAATCTATACAATGGCCAGATGTGGTGGTCTCTTTATTATGGAGACATCTAATAGGTGGACCCCCATCGCCTCCTATGAAGGGACGGACAGGGAAAGGGAAAAATGGACGGAGCACCAGAACTTCGTCAGCGACTTTTACAGGTGTTGCTCCGCCGCACTACTGTACCCCGCTGGGCATTTGGTTGGCCCGCATCGGATGCTAGTCTACCAAGACATTTACATAGTAATTTTACATTAATACTAGACTTACGTATTGAATATACAATTACAAAGACACAGTATACAATTATTACAAAGAAACTAACCTATTAACAAAAGTTGGATTAAGGCAGATTAACATGACATAATTACTTTGAACATACATCATACAAACTTTCATTGTACATCGAACATTGTACATTGTACTACATACAAACAATATATTTACATTAGTATATCTAATTACATCGAATTACAATAAACATCTTTTTAAGGAACTAATCGGGAAAGAATTTTTTTGTGTATCTCATTGTACTTAGTCATATTCCTAAGGCGAATTATGTTATTAATACATTTCCTTTCATCTTTTAACTTTTTACACACAATTGTATCAACACTGAGGTCTTACATTATTATTTTTGTAAATTAATGTATCATAATCGCAGAAAATATACATTAGAAATCACATAATACTTACATTTATACTAATATATCTAATAGAGTCGTATATTATTTTTTAGAACCATGCCTTCTCCAGGATTCGAACGCAGGCTCTTCGGTATCGCAGTCAGGCTTCCTAACCACTATACCGTCTGGGCGGCGCAAAGTTACATATCGATATCTGAGTTCAGATTTAGGTAAACTTTTATAGGTAAACATGTGATTCCATAAAACTGAAATTTAGCGGCTGAAGAACGCATTTCTTAGCAACTAGAATTACAACTTTCCATTAGTAAGGTATTCCAGTTAAGCTAATAAGCGAAACTGTCGTGTTCTTTATTCTCAAATTTTTGCCAATGTGACTTCTTAAAACATTTAATTCAAAATATTATTGCAGTTTTTAGGACTTATATCAAGACATCTAAATATCTGCTTTGTAATAAGAATGAAGGTAAAGCATTGTAAGATTCTAATATGTATACTTTTAAGTTACAGTTAAAGTTAAAGAATCTTAAGAACTGGCAAGCGAATAATCGCTTGAGTTTGTTAGACAGAAAATAAAACTTGGGGAGGGTTAAATACCCTTTATTATTCCAAATTAATTTCACAGATTTCTTTCTTGGAGTTTTACAATAAAACCTCCATTAGGGCTTGAACTCAAGAAACTTAAGAAATTAAACTTAAGTAATCTTAACTAAAACGATATAGCCGAAGATTCTAACAGATATTCTAGCAGAGTTGGTCCCTTAAGGCTAAATAACGGCAAAGCTATCAAGGGCCTAAAGTACAGTCGAGGGTAATAATAGCTTAAGAGAGAGTAGCCTAAAAGGGAGAACGCGCGCTAGTCAGAATCATTGGCTCTCTCTATAAGGAAATCAGTAGAACTTCTCCTCATTTGCATCCAACCGCAATTCTTAAACAACGTTCTGACCATAAGTTGTAAGCTTCAAATTAAGAAGCGATAGGAAACTAACTTTAACTCAAAATTTAACTGTTAGATAAATTAACATAATCCTTACAGCATTTATTATTATCAAATTCATTCATTTGTGATTTGTGTTTAACTTGATTTTTTACCTTGCCTTGGCTAGTCAGAAACCAAATGGTGCAGTCTAAACATTGGGACTTAAACTTGTGTTCAAATCCTGGCAAATGGGCGGCTGGCTGCATGGGTGATTTCGTGGTTTTCCGCGTGTGTAACGTAGATACGAGCTAGCTTCCTTTAAAGAATCCTCCAAGAAGACAACCCTTCCCTCTGGGGGGGGCAGATAGCCCTCGCGTGTTTTGCCGTAATCAAACAAATCATTTAGCCTTAAATTTTCTCTAAGGTCTTAATCTTCCTGTTTTATTTTCTCTTGCTCTTAACTGACTTTCAGACTCTTGCTCTTAACTGGAAAGTTTAGATTTTTTCAGCTTTATGCAAGTATTTTGAATTGCTTAATGTGGCTGCTGCTTTTCTACATGAATTTTACTTATGATAAAAAATTTCACGACTACTGATGAAAACTTTACTATACGTATGTATATTTTCCTGCCTATTTTCTCTTTTCAAAAGGTGTATGGTTGTTAATCTGATTTGATGCATTTAGATCAGTATATAAATTTATAAATATTGTAGTGTAACGGACTGATTTCCTAGTATTCATAACATTTCTCCACGAAGGCATCTCACCTTAGGTAGGAAATTCTCACTTTATGTTTTTTATAATCCAGTAGTAAAATTCTCCATGATTTATTAATCTAACACCTGAAAAAAATTTTTATCAAAATGCTTAGTTGAACGCTTTTCTCAAAGATGAAAAGAATCAAATTGGTTGAAAGTTCGTAGAATTTGTTTACTCCTTCTTCCCTTCGTTCAATAAATCGAAAGAGAAAAAAGTTGCATTTAAGATATAAAGATATTCATATCACGTTGTGAATATTTAAAAAAATAAAATAGATTATTAACATCAGAGGAATGTGATGAAAATTATTTTATCTATATTGCTTCTCTAAGTGAAATTGTTAAATTTTCATCTCTTGTATAAAGACGCATATCATTTGAGAAACACTTCTTGTTACCCAGGGCAACAAACTGAAACGGTTATCTTATACTGAAACAGTATAAGATTCAAATTAGTTGTTCTTTCTTTCCTATTATCTTACAAAATGAAGAAATAACCTAATTTTTATACTGTTAAACTCGATGAATTTCTAAAAAATTATTACTGTTCAATGTTTAATACGTTGTAATATCAGCCTAGGAAAGTATGAATGTTTTCTTGAATGTTATAAATTTTTATTATGTTACTCGAATAGAAATGTTGGTTAAAGTCTCTTAAAAATGTTTACCTGCTTCGTACTGAAATAAACACCAGGCAAGAGGTAGTATTACTGCTTCAACTTCAAACAGTTTCGTATCATCTCTTATTTTTATAGGATGCTCAATCAACGATAAAGTTTAATAAAATTATACATATTTAATGTGATACAAAAAGTCAAAACGAAGGATTTGATGGGGAAAATTCAAAAATAAGGGGCATGTGAAATGATAAGGAAGATGTGAAGATTCCACTGCTACATTTTCATCACTTTTAAGCAAGACCGAAACCTTGAGTGAAGCAATTTGCTTCTCTTTCAGTCAGTAAAGTATCACCTTTTGGTTGGGCTCTCTTTTTGACAGATTTTTGATGTGCAGATTCCATTTCTAGCGAACATTCTCGCATAAATTTATCTTTTCAAAGTTTGGGGAAGTAGGAGAATAAAAATAAGTATATTCCTTTCCGCAGTGAAGACATTTTATTCATTTTAATATACTTAAGAGGAAATATAGCTGAGAAAGAATTTGCATTACATTTTTATAAACAAAGATTTAAATTGGACTTTTGTCAGCATGAGTACATATAGCGTAACTTAATTTTTATTCCTGTCTTTCAACTAATAACCTTATTTTTCAGAGAATTTAGCTCTTCTTGTTACAAAATAGATGAACAATTTGACTGATTTAATTATAATAATATTATTAAGAAGAGATTATAATTTAAATCCGCCACAAGGGAACTAAAAAAATTTCTTTCTGGTTTTAATAATGGAAATTACAGTAAATTCAAAGTTAAAAGGCTTATAATTATTTCAAAGTAAAATAGGGATAGATCAAATGTAATCATAGCTTTACTTAGAATGTAGAATTAAATATTTTCCCAAACGATTGTGGGATTCAGAATCAGACGCATAAGGGCTAAAGATTCCAGAGGACATTCTAACATGAGGCGTATGTTAGAAAAAAGGAAACTCAGAAGTCTTCTGTTGCTCAACATTGTTGGTCCGAAAATCACACTTTCAATTTTTCTGCTGCCAAAATTATTCAAAAAAATCTTCCATTGGAGAACTGGATTTCATAGAGGCATTTCACATTCAAAAAAATCTTTCTGTTCTAGTTAACGATCCTAATTCCAATCTATCTTTGCCTTCGGCCTTTAAAGAAATTATGTTTTAGTTCTGGTTTCATCAACAGATGGCGCCACTTGCTTATTCTTGTCCAGACTTTCTTATCTAATCATTATTTCCTATCTTGTTCATTTGCGGTTTTACAGTTGAGGATGGTGGTTCGGTAAAACCATCGAAACTAGTCCTGTGAAAATTTAGAAAATAAAACTCTGATTTTTGTTGTTTGACTTCTGAATTAGTATTCCAGAGGATATTAAATATTTTGTATTGCAGTTCAATAGAATTATCTGACTTAAAGCACACACAACAATTTTACTTTGCAAAGCTCTTCGTTTTGATTGTAATTTAATCCCGCATCTGCATATCTTATTTTTGTAGTATCTTGAAAAAATGAAATGTGAATATTTCAATTAAAAGATTACGAGAGTTTTATCAAGTCCATTCTATATCTTAGCATTCCTAGAAAGCGTAAATATAATATTAACTGTACGCAGTTTTATTATATGCATTGTTAAATGACAGAGACTTTATTTAAATTTTTTATTCTACACATTAAGGTGTCGAAATATTACTTAATTGGAAACTTAGGTTTACTGTGATATGAAATATAATAAGTACCTTCCAAAGACAAGTACTAACTTAATAAAACTAATTATTTAAACTAATTTACATCATATAGATGTTTGTTTAATCAGAAACTAAACACCGAACTTCACATCTACTAGATGAGAGTGACAGATAAAGATTTTCAAAATCTCTTCCAACTTCATTATAAATGAAAAGCAAATTACAGTTGAAATTTGCTTAATTTTAAATTTCTAGTAGGAACATATCGCCTGGCATCTTTTATTTGAGGTAATTAATAATTTATTCCAAAATATTTGGATCAATGAACTGAGTTTTGAATATACAGAATTCTTATTGTTGTAAATATCGTCAGACTCAATGTTCCGAATCAAGTGCGAATTATTTACCTCTTTTTTGCCAACTGCACCGATTTCAATGTGTATCTAACCTAATTAGAAGCATTTACTAAGAAAATATAAATATTTCTAATCAGCAACTTATATTTCTTTGTTGACTACTTTTAGTACTTTTACCTGTTATATAAAGCTATATGTTAAGTGCCGTTTAGTTATCACCTAACAGATAATGTAACTTAATAATCAAAACTTTTTTTAAACTATGGTATTTAATTAACAGGAACTTAATAGTTATTGCTTCTCACTGACAGAACTCTCAATATAAAATTTCTAGTTCAACAAAATCAAACGTTTTTTTAATAGAGTGCCTAGAACTGCTTTACATCGCTTTATCAGCTCATTACTTAAAAATTCGAAAACGACCACTTACAGTCTTCAAACAAAATTCCAAATTACGAATGGCCATTTTTAATCAGCAGCGAGAGTGAGGAATAAAAATATTCATAATTCCTTTCAATACAAGTAATTTCAAATAACCATCAGTTACAGTCAATGCGAAATAGTTAAATCCATATCTAATCTCTTCTATGCATTAGGTAATTCTGAAATAAGCTCTCTTTTGCTCGAAATCGGAAGAGTATGATGATTAGTAGAGTAGAAGTTTAAAATATCTTGTTAAGAATTTATAATTAATTCTTACATGCTATACTAGTTTTTTAAAGTGTATCGTTTCTACAGGGATAAGCTATTTTAACAATTTCCTAGCTCTAAATTGAAACAGTAAAGGAACAAGGGCTTAATTACTAAGTTTCCTAATAACTACATTTTAAGTCATTCAAATGAATTAGTTCCAAACACGATGATTTCCATTTCCTAGAGTTTCTTATTGTCTATTTTTTTCCGATTCAGGTACATTCTAAATATTTTTGATTTATGAAACTCACTTCCAAACTGTTAATGTTCGAATGTAGTTAAGGCTAGAGTACATGGAAAAGTATAACACTAAACGTACTGGAAACTGAAGCATATCAAAAATGCAGTTTTGTACGTTTTCTATTAGCATTAACATAAGTTAATGTTTCTCTATTTCGCATAACACGGAGAAAGATATACTTCATCATAAATTTTGTAGCTCTGAAATTTATACACAATGCTTTTGTAAAAGCATTGTGTATAAATGATATTGAGTATGGATTTTGTAAAAGAATTGAGTATGGATTTTGTAAAAGAATTGAGTATGGATTTTGTAAAAGAATTGAGTATGGATTTTGTAAAAGAATTGAGTATGGATTTTGTAAAATTGTTGAGTATGGATTTTGTACATGACTGTTCTTCATTATATATCATGTATAGATTGAAATCTCATTATAACATTTAAGGGCGTCACACTAAATAGATTGTATATGACTAATAGATACACTAAACAGACACTTACAAAAGATACTAGACAGGATTTAACTAGACTGACACTAAATAGATTATATATGATGTTTATAATAATAGATTATAAATTACATACATTAAAAGTATTTAATTTATAAGGGCAGAAATTTTCGTTGGAATCAAAGCGTCAGTCAAAAATAAGGAAAGGCATTTATGCAGTCAGAAGTTTCCCAGACAAATCTTTTTTCAGTGCATGAAAATGGCAAGGTATTTCTTCACAAATCCCTCTATAAAAACAATTTAAAATCTTATATGCATTTCGATTGTAAGACTATATAATGATTTGAAGATTTTATTTTACACTTTTCAAGCTGCCCACAAAAAGATCTCATTTAGTATTAAATAGAGTCAACATTTCCTTTTCTTCTATTCGACGATATTATTAACAACTTACAAATTATATCATATCGCCGGGAAACTTTAACTTGCTCTACGACGTCGCAGAGCTCGGCTAGACGTGAGAAAATTGACAGCCAAGATGAAGAATTACTTTACATTGGCGAAAGTTACGATGAAATCTTTTTGCTCCACTGATGTCGGAAAATGGAGCGATTTTATCGAATAGATATGAAAGCGACGCAATGGGAAGTGCAATAACAGCTCACCATTTTTTGATTGAAGAATAAAGCGCGAAAAAAATCACTTTTGGGTAGAAGGCAATAGTTTATTAAAAGATATTAAATGAAACATGAAAATGACACTGTTATTTTATCACACTGGAAAACTTGTCACACTTTCCTGATGCACAAAAATGGTTTTAGATTTCATGAACCTTGATTGGTTTTTACAATTATATAATGAGTGCAATGTTTAGTAAAATCCAACAGAATCTGAATCTTAACATTACTAAGTTACTTTTAGTTAAAAATTAGGTTAAAATTTACTAATTTACTACGTTAAAAGTTACTACTTTAAAACATTATATATATCATGAGCTCATGTTTCAGATCATAAGACGTCATACGTAGGTTCCTTAAAAATAATTAAAAATTATTTTACACAGATTGCAACAACTGATATGTTTAAGTTAAAGTGTTCTGACACAAATAGCTTTCGCTTTGACTTTGTCTACTAGGAATTATTTTACTTTATTGAAATTCAACGGCATATTTGCTGAATTTTGAAATATTTTTAACAGCAGTGTTTCAAGATTATTTATAATTAAAAATCTTATCACATCAATATTTTAAGGAAATCAGAGCAATTTATGCGTTGGTTTGGTTTATTTAATTATGGCAAAGCACACTAGGGCTATCTGCCTAAGGAAAGAGATGCCTTCGTGGAGGACTTTCTAAGGGAAACTGGCTCGTATACACGTTACACATGGGGAAAACCACGAAAACGCCCATGCAGTTCGCGGTATTCGAACCTCGGACCAAACTATCGTGTTCAGCGACTTTACCGCTCGGCAGGTGGTGGGCCATTTATGCGATGGCTTTTAAGTTAAAAGATACTTAGGATGAAAAAATTTATCGCAAACTAAAACATTCTCGATACGATTTTTGTGTAAAAGCTAAACGTTTTTTATAATAAGATAGAAGTTTATTTGGGGTGAATATCATTAAACCCGGAAAATGAAAATAACAGCCTAGAAACGAGTTTTTATATTTTACAAACTATCCTACCTATAATATTGTTTTTATAAAGAGTATTTTATAAATTTTTTTAAAGTTTTATTAATGTACTCAAGTATATTCCAAACTGATATTAATGCAGCATCATAATTCAATACAAGAACAGGTCTATACATATCACTACAGAAATCATAAGGAACAAAATATATACCTTAATATAGCGATACTAGATACTTTATAAATGTTTTTCAAATACTTTATAAATTTAATACTTTATAAAGAAGTCATGCAGCTCACCTGTTTAACTCGAATCGCACCCAGGATGAAACTCCCAACATTCAGCGGTCTTAACAACGCGATAGACCGAGGGAGATTTAGGTTAAAATTTATTAATTTCCTTTATAAATTTAATATTTTATTAAACTTAATACTTTATAAATGTTTTTCAAAACCTTAAACTTGCTGTTTAACTTTCAGCTGACATATCTGATGATTTTATATACATGTTTACGTGTTTTGGCTCTAAAGTGAAATTATTACTATGTAAAATCATTATCTTCTAATGCAGTGATATTGTGTAGGATTAGTTTTACACTGCTTGGGGAAATTAGATAGTTATATATTGTTTTTCCCAATAAATGATGTGAGAAATTAAAACTGGTAACGATAAGCTAATAATAAGCTAATTGCAGTTCTTAGATACAATTTCATATTTTTTAAGTTCATTTTTTGCTGAAAGGTGTACTTCATTTATGACAGAATGAAATCTTTAATTCAGTGAAAAATATTTCTTTATTTTCCTTAGTTTGAAATTTTCAGGGAATCAAGAATTGTATTGTCATCATTTCATCAGGTACAACTAAAGGAGTCATTGAAAATTTATGAACTTGGAAAGAGTTTTCATTTTCCATCAAACTTTTAGAGCCTTTAATATTTGCATTTGCGTTCTTGAAGAGTTATTTGAATGAAAAATATTTGGTTCTCAAAGGTATTAGTTGTTATTTTAATCAAATGAATATTACTGTTAACTACCTGTTTAACACTGATTAAGAATCATTGAGACTTTGCTAAATGTCTCTTATAAATATCAGATATATTGCCGTAGCAATGCAAGTATTTCTTTCAAGTTATTTTTAGATTATATTTCCAATAAATACATACCGCTAATAATACAAAAAGCTTCCCTTTATTCTGATTTATCACTCATTTATGTTCATTCAGATGTAAAAACAACAATATTTCTATAACAATCTTAATATACTTTATATTTTATGTATGAAAATTATTATTATCTTTTTATTTTATTGCCTTTATTACTATAATTCTACTTTGCAATCGAGTATTATTTTTGTCTGCTAAAGTTAGGCAAGCATTCACTCCTGCGTACGAGATGCAATCACAGTGAGAAAATTGAATGACTGGGAAAATAAAACTCTAACTTTTGTTTTTACACCTATTTATAATCTCTCACGAATTAAGTAAGTTTTAATTATATGGCACAGGGATCCTACTTGAAATTCTGAAGTAAAATATCAGAAAAGTAAACTTTCCCGATTAAAAGAGAAATACATCTAAACTAAGATTTGCAGAATAATATCCGTACAAAATCAAGTACATAAATTTCATAAATTATGGCTTAAATATTACTGGATTTTTAAAAATATATCTAAGCTACTAATCTTGTGAAAAGAAAGAATCATCGCTAAGTGTGAGAAAATATTACCTAATATCAATAATGCTAAAATCAAGTATGTTATTAAAAGCTTAAGATGAGAAATAAATCTTTTCTATGTAAGAAGCACAATTCAGCTACTAACTTAAAACCGAACTTTGTTAATTCAATCCATTTCACTCGAACTTAGTTAATTCCATTTCGAACTTAGTTAATTCCATCAATTAAAACACTACTTAGTTAATTCAATCCATTTCTCACACGGTACATGACTGAGTAACCAACGCCGGTGCGTATAGAGAGTCGAATGCAATGAAAATTTGTAATCAAGTAATTGTTTAATCTCCCTCGGTCTACCGCGGGGTTAAGACCGCTGAATGTTGGGAGTTTTATCCTGGGTGCGATCCGAGTTAAACAGGTGGGCTGAATGATTTTTTTCCGAGGTTTGTGAATACAAATCAGTTTTCCTTAGAAAGCCCTCCTAGAAGGCTTTCCTCCGTTTAGGCAGATAGCTTTCGCGTGGTTTGCCGTATTCAAATAGTCTAAATAGCCCCTTTTAATTTTCAGATTAGGAACTATACTTTGTGGTAAATATGTTATTTTCGCATAGCTTTTGAAAGCGTATGCGAAATGTAATTAGTTGATCATTTATAATTACTCTCTATAGCAAGCTTCTATGTGTAGATTTTTAAATGTTCGTGTTAATTACTTATCAGATTAGAAGAAAAGAATTAACTAAAAATTGAGTCCCCTCTTTTTTTAATGCATATTATACTTCATTCCTTTTCTGTCAAAAAAATTGTCATGTTTTGTCATTTAGAGGTTTACTTCGAAGTTAATCTTGAGTAGTTTTTGACACATGAACGTAGCTAAAACTTATCCCAGATTAAACTATTTAAATTAGTCGCTTCACATAGCGTATATGAAGCTTATATTCATAGCTATTCCTTCTTCATAGCGAATATGAAAAACAGGAAAGGATGTTTGTAATAATAAGTCATTAAATAAGTTACAGGAAAATAACCAGAATTCCTTTCTTCGGCATCACATCAACAAGTGTTGCAATCATCTTTCAGTAATACAAATAGATATCCAGTGACAAATAGATCTAGTGAAAATGCAGTACTGACATAAAAAAATTTGTCATTTAGTTGTAAAGAATAAATATTACATGACATCGTAGACCACTTTTAAATTAATCAAAGTCAACCGAAACAAAAAAAGAAAGGATGCAAAACAAGATTATTAAACGCATGAGACTTGTCACTGTAATGATTATAAGAATAAAAGTTAAGATTAATGAATCAACATCAGATGCGAGTCTTTCGGTAGATATGAGGACTTTAAATTTATGAGAAGTAAACAGCTTTAAATTAATAATGTACTTGTGGCAACTGAGGAACTTTAAATGATGAATTGAATGTGAATAATAAAGCCACAGGATAATTTGTAAAAGCTTAAAGTGATTCATTATGAAGGTCACTTTTAATATTCCGTAACTCCTAAAATCTACGCGAAAAACGCAAAGTCGAAAAACGCTGAAGAGCGTTTACAGAGACCGTTAAAGTTTGTTTTCCGCGTTTCTTAGGAAACTGTTTAAGCAGTTTTAATTTAATTACACTTTTTTCCGTTTTTGTGAGAAGATTAAAAAACATTTCATTTTTCAGTTGTTAAATTAAAAGTAAAATAACTTTTACCGAAATATCATTGCACTGGAGGAGAAAAATATTTAGGGAAAATTCGATTCGAAATTTTACATTTTGTTGATGTGTGACGTGAATGCGCGTGTAATTAAAAGTGGAGCGGAAGTGACAGTCTCAAATCATTACCAAAGAGTAAGTAAAACAGCTTACCCTTAGGAAGCTGCAATTAGAAGTTAATCCACAAATTTCTTCAGGATTCTCTAAAGGTCAGCGGATGAAGCTGCCCTGGTTGTCCAGCAACTCTCTGGACACTTAAAATGTCAAAATGAGATTTTATACTAACTGGTCGAAAGTTTTTAGAAAACGGAATTCCTGACGTTGGAAAAAATTGGAATTCCGCAGACCATGCGGATAAGCCGGAAGTCGGTGAGCTTGCCTCCAAGTTGAGGTGAGCGCCAACTCATGCAGCGGGCAGTACGGTCAAACTGAGAACGCGTGCTACCGCCGAATGACAAATCGTAACTAAGATTGCCCGCTGCGAACGGACTAGGACAGAACGGCTCTCTCAGCAGCCCGACGCATCTTAACAGTGCGCGCGAACTCCTGCGCCGAAGCGACTAGCAGAGCCCTCTTGTGGATCATCAGTTAAACAGTCTTATTTCAGAAATCCAGCAGGGAAATGTAGTTCGGATGCATTAGTTCGCCCGAGGGTAGCGAATAGCTTTTCTTATTTGCTTTTACTCTTTTTTTTTCCGTTTCCCAAAGATCCGAATCTACATTGTACCGAAACGTATGCGACGCACCATTAGAATAAGCAATAAATATATTAGCAGAAGATTATTTTAAAATCGCATAAAGTAAATGGTTTTATTAAATCATAATTTCTCAACTCACCACAACCCCCTTGCCGAGATTTATTTCTCATAGACTCGATTTCGCGTTTGCTTCCTTGCGTCCTTTCCCTAGCACCAACGATATATAGAAATCCTTTTGAAGGAGATCGGTGAGAAATGACTAAAATAGTAGTGGTTTGTTGCAGTTTCATTCCATCGATAAATTCATAAAAACTCTGCAAGCAATACAGAAATGGGTAAAACTTGAAGACTACTCAAAATATTTATAACAATCAGCCTAACAAAACATGACAGATTCCTTCCATGGCCATGCTATAAGGACTTTTCATATTCTCTCGCAGCGTAATTGGTTAGCACTTCCTGCTAGTGATTGAAAAATCCATGGTTGTAAATCTCAACGACTGATTTGCATATTCCCTGAAACAAAATATATAATTGCATGTTCTACTGCACGCTTACTATCACTACAAGTATATGGCCTTACGGACATAATTTTTTGAATTTTAGACTGATAATTTTAAACTTTGCGTTATTTTGGAACAAGGAAAGATTTTGAAAGGGAGTCTCTCCCCAGGGGAGGATTAAAGGGTCTCCCACTCCTGTTTCCACACAAACAAATCACTCAAGATGACGTTCATCTCGCCTTGTATTTTAAGATCCCCCATCCGGCAGCAAAAACACTATAATTTTTTAAGCACTTAACCATTTCCGGGATTCGAACGCGAGCCATCGATACGATATACGATGGTCAGTATCGCTAATCAACATACTGACAAAAGCAGCATTTTATTGTTCTGAATTAAAATAATCATCAAATAATTGCCATCTATTTATTTTATTTACTTCACTCACGTGTATAATTGAAACTAATATCTTTTTTCAGCCTTACTAAAGGTTCTTATTTAATTTCAATTTGAGAGCTTCTACTGAAGTTTAAAATGACCGCTAGGATGATTGTTTAATAATTTACTCAATAATTATCTTTAAGGATTTCTCTTTGGTTATGCTAATCTTACATATAATATTAAGCAAATATCACAATTCAACATTGTTTTTAATCAGTAGTTCTGTACACTTACACTGGGAAGTGGGATTGCTGAAAATATTAGCAGACGTGTGCCTGGACCACTAAAAGGAAAATATTCGCCTTTCTTCTTAATCTCTTTATCAATTATAGCAAACTGGGTGCTAAGCTAAAAGACAACCTGCTTCGTCCAAATTTATACCAACGCGTTTTATAAAATGAAATTAAATCATAGCTGCATGATTTAAATAGTTAAATCTAAAAATGCATTTAAGCTATGGGTTTACTATAGTATAACTGAAAAATACCATAATTTATAAATTTTTTATAACCATTTAAAGGAACATACGATTTTAATTAAATATATCTGTCTTATATTAAATATGGCTAAAATTATATTTCAAGTTATAAGGTACTCCTCCCGCCTTCCTAGCGTGCCTTCGTGTAATGGTTCTGCACGCTGGACCGGTATTCCAGAGGTCCGTGGTTCGATTCCCGGCGAAGGCGTTTGCTAATTTTTCGTCTTGCCTGTTTCCAAAAAAGTACCTAATGTCTGTACAAAGTTCAATTAATCAGGTTAATACTGATTCCTAGTTTTACCATTAATATATGTTGATACTTACTGATGCTTATTTCTGGCACAACTGCCTTAGACGCTTTACTGAGTAGTTACATTCGTAATTTAATCTGAACGTGACTAACTGAAAATAAAATTAATTTGGCTTGGTGATTTTTCATTTGTCTTATCTTTTTCATTTCAGCATTTTATTTTTGCCTTAACACATCTCAGAAAAATGCGTAACACTGAGCCTACGCAGTATGGCTTTTAAAACTATCATTATTTCCATTCCCCAATGGACGGTGACTAGCGGTTCATTCCCTAATACCGTTCTTAGGCCCTGCCTAAGGCATCTATCCTAGAAGGCACAGATAAATTCTATTGTAGTCTAGAAAAGCCATGCATATTGCATGTTATTACATTATTACGTGAAGTTAAAATAAAATCTACCAAATAAATTTGACAAGAAAGATATTTATTTAACTTAACACTTTGCAGTGTAACATATAATGAGCTCAAGATAATTAATTTATCCATGGGGACTAGAAAGAGTAGTTTTTGCAAGTTATTTGAGTTTCTAAAAAGCAGTTATTACACAATACCCCAACCTGCAAACTGTAGAGCTTAGTTCTTTAATTAGTCGCATAGGTTTCGTTTGTTGGTTCTTGTATAGCTGATATGATACTGCTTCCAAACGAAATTTTACTCTCCTCCTGAATGCTTGTTTACTTAACTTCTGTGACAACAATAACTTATCCAAAACAGTGATAGAGTAGCCAGGCAAAGAGCCAAGTTTATGAGACACGGACATAAGACAAGAGCGTCGATTCCTTTCTTCCTCTTTCTAGACTCACCATCACAGATTGAATATGCTGGCTTCAGCTACTACTGAGCTACCTGTTTTATCCAGAAAGAAACTTAGATGTTTAATAAGTCGGCTCTGTATCTGAGTAATTCAACAATGCCAGCGAGGTATCGAAATTGTTAGTTATATACACACATACCGGCAAAGTGAATCACAATAGCACCGAATTCCGAGTTCCTGTGACGAATATGTGCACTTGTGTGAAATTCTGTACATGCAGAATAAATTTAGCTTCGTGAATCAAGTAGTCAAATGAAACTACTTAGCAGATTACTGATTATTTACAAGAGGTATCCTGTTGTCATTTTTAGATTAATGGTAATTTGATTTTCAGGTGTAAATTGTATGCTTCCTAAGTGCTAAGTATTTTTTGAGATTTTAGAGGCTTTTATTATTTTAAAGCAGATTTGTTGAAAACCCAAGCGGCAGGCTACGCTTCACTTCGCGTGTATAGATGATTGTATCTACAAACTAACAGCAGGGTATATTTTTTAAGCGACACGTAGATTCTTGAAGAGAAGACATAGATAGAAGACAGAAACGGTGATGTGGCAGGTAGTAGAAAAGAAAAAGTGCAGATGATCTCCCGTGACTGAGATGCAGAGTGTGCACGGCACAAAGTTGTCAACAAGCTGTTGAGGCATCATGATCGATTTCGCGTTTTCGAAAGTCGCAGCTGTGAAATCGTTGCCTGCAGCTCACGACGTGCTGCTGATCATCTGCTGAGAACATTCCACATTTACTCATTTATATTTAGGCTCGGAGATCGCGTGGCCTAAATCATGCCACGAACATCTCCATTCTCCAACAGCTCTTCGACAGCTGCTGTATGATAAAAAGTAGAGTTTTTGTGCATGAAGAAGAACTCATTGCACGCAACAGCCCGGAAGATCAGATGAGGAGACCTTAAAAAAACCTTAAAAATTCGACCACCTTCAGCCCACTGCATTTCGACATTATTTTAAGTGAGATTGCGTTGATTATTTTAGGAGTGATCTTTCTAATTACAATTTCGACTTTATCTGACTTCTCAATAAGTCGATCAGATATTGCATACGAGATTATGTGTTGGGCATATTACATTACGACTGCAGAATGATGCCGTTGAAACTCACTCCCAATGTGCCGTCATTTATACACCCCCTCTCTTAATTTTTGCGTAAAAATGTAGGACAATCAGTTGGCTTTGAATACTGAACTTTTTTTATTTTTCCATCCATCGGCAGATTAAGCATTCGCCAAGAATTCTGTCTGAAGACATCGGCCATTTACCCCTCTCATCACCAAAAACCTTTTCCTAAGGTACACCACAGTTGGCGACCGATATGAACATTGGAGCTTGAACATTTAACAGAAAACTAAAGCGTATGGATTAATCACATAGCGATTTCAGTAAGATTACCCAGTAAATTTACTAATAATGTATGATCTAGCATGAAATGATGCCTGCAGTTATGTATGGGTGTAAATTTTGCATGTCTGCAGTACCTTCCGAATGTAACTGAATGTGTAATTTTTATAAAGAAGCATCATTAGAGGGAAAAGACTATTACAAATGCTTCCAACGTAGAAGTGTTTTCTATGATTTTTTTGTCAGTATTAGAATTAAGTATCGTAGTTAAAGAAAAATTAGTCACAGTTTTTAAGTTAATTCATACTGAGTCAATTTTGGTTGTGAATTAAATTAATATGCAACTTTAGGAACTTAATATTTTATCCAGAGTGTCGTTGCCAAGTTTTTTAGCTACTCAATAGCTGCACTTGCATTTAATTAACATTTTAAATTATGAAAATACAAGAGGTGATAAATACAAGAGATGAGTTATGCCTAATTAGTGCTTATTCAAGGAAAACCTTTTAACACAGTAGTATTTATCTTCAGTATGGAAACTGGCACATTAAAGTTTAGTAAAGACATATAACTAATTGCATCTTCTTCAATGAAATTATCAAGTTTGACGAAAAATAACTTTAAATACAAGCAATGAATCCTTAGATCAAGAGTAATGCATTAACATGAAATTTTGCTGTAATATACAAAACAAGATAAAGAAATGCGTGAAATATTGAAATCGGGTGACAGTGATGCTAATTTTTTTGCAATTTTGTGAGTTGGCTTTATGTCCAAGAATATACTACCACGATCTCTGTATATTGTAAATGCCTATTTTATTTAGAAAAAAGGTTTAAATTATTATTTTAAAAAAGGTTGCTGCTTGGGAAAAAAACCTGAAAATGGGCAAAACATTTCATTATCTATTATGACAATGCTTTGTGTAACATATAGCTTTTGGTATGGCACTTTCTGTTTCATAAAAGCATTACGATGTGTCGTCATTCACCTTATGTACAGATCTTGGATTGGACGACACTGACTATTGTCCAAATAGTCAAAATGACCTAAAAGGCAAATTTTTAAAATCGATTGAAAACATCGAGAAAAGTCATAACAGCTCAACTATAGACAGTTACAAAAGAAGAATTCCAGAACTACTTCAGAAAGTGAAAAGAAATGGAATAAGTAGGTAACAAGCGGAGAAAAGTATTCGAAGGCGGAGATGAATTGCAAAGTTTCATTTGCTGCAATAACACCTTTCCCCCCCCCCCGTTGTTTAGATATGTGCGATATTTGTGATCACACATAGAAAATTAGGCAACAAATAACAAGGAGCAAGAATATACTACTTATTCGCAAAAGAGAACACATAAAAGAGAACATATTTGCAAAAAGAGTAAACTTTCCTCTTGATGTTCATCTCACCACAGCATCAAACTTCGATTAAGTGCTCTCGCATTGATTCTCAAAATAAATTTATGAGCAATTTTAGCTGCAATGTTTCTGTACTAAACACCAAAATAGTTAGCAAAAATAGGTTGCTTTGGTTTCAGATAGCATTTGCTAACTTTAATGCTATGTGTTTAATGCTTCGACTTACATTTTCCCAAAACTAATTCGTTATCTTAAACATCAATAAATGCAATACGCAGAAATTAAAGTTCACTACTTCTGTATTGATTTTAAGTGCTCTCTATCCAGTATCTACGTTTTCCCCTTTAGTGAAGCAAAATAAGATGATGAAGATACTTTAAATGAAAGAAGCAGTAAAGAAAGAAAAAAAAAAAAGGATGAAAATTAAATTCTCAGTTCGTAACAACTGAAATCAAATTAAAAATTTGGAATTCCATGCGGAAGGTTCCGTAAATGAAGAAATGTAACAGTCATGATAAATATACAGAACATAAGAAGGACTGATTGAATGAAACTGAAGGAGAAAAAAAAACTGCAGCAGCAAATTACGTTTGAGAAAGAGAGTCTCATGAAGACTAGCACTGCAACAAAAGTGGTCGTAACAATGTGTTTGTCCCGGTAAAGTGACTTATTTAATTTTCTCCATTGATTTCATTGTTGCTGCTTACATTGGAAGGCATGAATTCGTGAGGGTACTCTCTTAATGGCTTTCTCTCTGAAATTGTATTTAATGCTGCGTAGTAAGCATCAAGCAAGGGTTTTCTGCTCCTTAGTTTCTCTCTCTCTCTCTCTCTCTTTTTTTTTTTAAAGAAAAAGTGAAAGTGAAACTAATTTGATTACCGATATTTTGCCACATCCTAAGATGGAATAAATCAGAAAGTTATTTCAAGGAATCAAATGTTCACTGTATAAGAAGTATGTTTGAATTTCTTAGCATAAATACCCTATTCTATTCTTCTCAGTTGGTGATAAATTGCCGACATGCTGCGTGTCGGAAGAAGTTGAAAATTTGTCACTTTTTCAACCAAGAATGTTGCCGCCTATGTTGTGCAGCAAAGAAAGAACTATGTCGACTCCGCTTGGGAAATGCAACATCCAAAGCGGAGTCGACATAGGAGCAACGAGCAATAAACCTTTATCCAGGAGTCGAGCACGCTTCCATCGGTATCACTACTGTAGTAGCCAACTGCTACCACATCGATACCAATAGGAGTGTTTTAGGATTTTAGATTCATGCATAATCCAGGTTATTTGAAGTTCTTTTTTCAAACTACTCATTTTTACATCAACAATAAAAGTTTTTCCAATTATTTTTATTGCATTTAATGAGTTTTAAATTCGTATTTTATCTTAAGACATTTTATTTTTTGTTGTTGTACGGGACTACATATATTTTTTAATTCCCAAACTTTTGCTGCTTTCGTATGACAGGTCTTAAGAACTAACTTCTCTACTTCTTATTTTTATTTTTAATTTTATATTTTCAGAACAAATTTTTCTTTTTGCATACTTTAGATTACTTCTATTTTCATGATTTAGGACTCGGTCTACTCAAATTGAAAAAAACATTAATTAGCTTTTTAAGCATTCTTTGTTTATGAATTATGCTTTTATTTTTTTACCCGGCTTGTATGTTATCAAATTTCCATTTTAATTTGTTTTTTACGATTTTGAATTAAAACATTTGCATATGGATTTTTTTAAAGTTTTTTTTTTTATTATTTTTGCAAGTTTTGCTTTTAGACTTGATCTACTTAAAATATTTTTTTATTTATCTATTATTTAGTAATCTTTTTAAATGTTCGTATGTTTTAATGCTACGATTTTTGCACTGCTTACTTCGGCCTGTATGGGTTGGACTGATAAAGACAGAATATTTTGATAGTTTCTCTAAGATTATTTTAAATTTTAAATTTTAATTTGTATCCCTGTCAGTTCAGAAACAGATTATTTTATTTTATTTATTTACATTTTTTGTTACATCAACCGCCTGACGACGACGCAATATCATTTTTTTTTTCATTTTTGGTTTTGCCATGTTTGGCTCCTTATTTCTTGTTTGTAACAGTGCTTCTGTTTTTTGGCAGTGTATCCATTTTCTTCCGAAATGAATACAGGATGAATTTTAAACGTATTTCTTAATTTTTTTTATTTTATTCTTCTGCATTGTATCGACAGCCCATGGTGGGTCATGGCCTTCTCCAGGCATCTCTGCGTTTGGTAACTGTTTTCAAGTTTTTGACCTTAGATATTAACAACACAATTAATACATCTCATCAGGAGGTCTACTTCGAGGTCTGGATCTCATGGGTTTTGCCAGAAAGATTTTCTTACAATACTGATCTTCATGTATTCTGGCCAGATGATCAGCCCATACGACCACTTATTGCTGATATCAGAGCACAACTGAATTAAGTTTTGAACTGTTTTTTACTTTATATATATACAATATAAATACTAAATATCCTTTTATAAAAAAAAAGAAATAGTTTTACAGCTGCTAATATTTTTTAAAGTAAATAATGAAAAATATTTTTAATCATAAAGGGATGACTATAATATATATATATATATATATAATTTATCAAGCAAAGCAGTAAAAACAATTTTGGTCAAGAAAACATCTTGCGCAATATGCTGCAAAATAAGTAAAAAATAAAAATTGTAGAAAGCTCGCCTAAAAGTTACCAAGAGCTGCCGCTCCAAAAGGTTAAAGACGTTTTCAAAAATCAATACACATGAAAAGCAAATCATTAGACATGTAAAACATAAATACAATAAAATTAAATAACAGAAAAAGTTAAAAAGTAAGCGGAAAATGGTAAATTAGCCCAATTCGATATCCAAACAGGCTTTTCAAGGGAAATTTCATTGTTTGAACGTCGAATCAAGCTAACCCCATTACGCGTTTCGCCGAAACAGACAATTGAAACTTTTACGCTAAAAAATTTTTTGACAAAGTGTCTTGGAAATTTTAATAGTCTCAATTCTCTGTTCCAATTTCCCGACGCGTCCGCTTAGAAAGACACATTAAGGTGTTAAAATATGTAAATCAAAATCAAACTTTCTAAATCTAGTCTAAAATTAAAATCAAAACGAAAATAAATAGCGATGAGCTATTAGTCCTAAAAATACAAATACATTCGGGCTGGGCCTGCAAGCTTAAAGATTAACAATTTAATTTTTAAATTGTAGATTTTATAAAACTGTAAGAAAACCTGTAGTTAATAATCAATATAAAATTTAAAAAAAAAAAAAATTGAGAAAAGAACAACTCAGTGGGTAAGACCAAGAAAAAGTTGTAACAAAAGAAACAAAAAACTGACCTTGGCGATGTAAAGCTGTCCCTCTGAAAACATGTAGTAAAATGGCTGCTAACTTTAAGCGTCTTATTTTTGGATGACGTAGGTAGGGGGGAGCGAAGAGTTGTGGGCGTTTAGCCAATGCGAAGTGATTTTCGTTATCTGTAACTCGTCTCCTATTATCGGAGGGGGCCGGAAACCTCGTGAATCGTGTGAAGAGCTCAAAAAATGGCGCTTGGCTTGTAGAAGGATGGAATATATATATATATATATATTATAGTCATCCCTTTATGATTAAAAATATTTTTCATTATTTACTTTTTAAAAAATATTAGCAGCTGTAAAACTATTTCTTTTTTTTATATAAGGATATATATATATATATGTATTTTGGACGGCGACAAGAACCAAGATATATATAGTAATATATACGGGACTTGGACGGCATCAAGATGTGTGTATATATATATATATATATATATATATATATATACATAAGGAAATCTAATATGAGGCAAAGAATGTTTTTAAAAACAAAATTTTTAAACCCGTCCTGCGCCACAGCTGCAGGATTGAAGTACAATAAACTTAAAGCATTAAAAGTTAAAAGTAAATTAGTAAATATATATAGTAAGTAAAAGTAAATTTGTAAATATATTTATATATAAACATTGTTTATGTATTCCCTTATAAAATAATTCTAAAAGGAGTTTATTATCCTGCCCGATGTAGTAATCAGCAAATTCGACATCATCTGTTTTATAGCATATAGTCAGCCAGATGTAACATTAGTCAAATGAAATTTATATGATCATTAGTTAACCGACATTCCGTAATTTATAATAATGTTAGTAACAGTTTTAAATACATTTCGAATTTTCCATACTGTATAAATGTCGATGAGAGAATATTTATTCATTAAAGGCACAGAAGCCTGCACTAAAATTTAAATTTTCTATTGTGTTATTGATTATCGTAAAGCAATAAAGAGCATAATAATGTGAAAGATTATCGTAAAGTATATATTATCATTTAACTCAAAATTTCAGATATAGAAGAGCTGTAAATTTTTTTAAAAATAAACATAACGCACAATCAAATTATACATGCGTGTCATCATCTTTAATGCCCTTAAAAATCTTTTTGCTTGCTTTCTTAGAGCAGAAAATTACTTTTTTTCGGTGGTCTGCCGTGTGAAGAAGATATAACTATTATTTTCAAATAATATTATTGAGTTATTTAAAAAAATACAAAATTTAATTAAAAAACATTTTAATGCTAATTTTATTAAACAGTTAATTGCTTGCTGAATTTTATTTTAAAGCATTTGAAGAATTATAAGAAGCAAGCTTAAAAATTTATATTGTAAATTGCTTAATGTTAAATTTATTCACCTTTTCATAGATGAATGTAAAAGGAATCCGTTTTAATTAATTTTCATTAAGTTAAGCTAACACGATCTTTAATGGTTTGGTTTTACCTGATTACGGCAAAGCCTCGAGTGCTATTTGCCTAAGGGGAGGGTTGCCTTCATGGAGGGCTTTCTAAGGGAAACTGGCTCGTATACACATGGGGGAAACCACGAAAACACCCATGCAGCCGGCCCGTTTGCGAGATTCAAACCTCGGACCGAACTGCCAGTGTTCAGAGACTTTACCACTCAGCCGCTGATAGGCCGAGTTATGATTCACATTCTTAATTCTGCTGTCTATTTCAGAGATATTTATATAATAATTTCATGGTTATTATAGCAGGGTTTTAACTATAAAAAAGATTACACTAGCATTATTTAGTGCTATGCAAAATCACTAAAATTTTGTAAATCCAATTTCGCAAACCTGCTATTACGGCGAGCAGGAAGGCATAACTATATATCAACTGCCAAAAGGAAGAGAAAACAGGGCAATTCTTCGAAAGATGTTTTCACTTTTATGCTACTCTTTGAGGTGTGTCGGCCACTTAAGTAAAAATTTCGTACATTGCTATTCATTTATTCAAGAGAAAACTTTGAAATCAGATTTTTATACTACCAAACAGCTACTTGGTAAATTGCTATTGAATTGTCTTTCCTAAACATTTTTTTTAAACGAATTTTTTATATTACTCCACAAATGCTGCTTTGGACAAAAACTGCATAACATGAAATGCGTACCTTTTTCACCATATTTTATGTTTCACAACATTGGCCTTCACAGAAAATAAAACTATCTGAATGATGTTGGAACGTAAATGTTATGTTGAATGCAACATGCCAGTTATTTATCAGTCACTTGAATGACAAGCTCTTGTGTTGTGTCACTTGCGATTCGTGATTCGTCACCATTGAGAGGTTCACCCTCTCATTAAGCAGCATTACTCACCTCTAGCTCGGAACAGAGTTGTCATGACATTTCTTTCAAGAGCATTAGACCTAGTGATACTTTTTTTCCTCCAAAATCTTTTTGTAATTTATTTGTGGATGCGCTTGACAAGATATATTCACTTTTTTTGAATGAAAGTTGAAAGGTAGTTTTTAAAAGCGGAATTTCAGCTTGCACATTTAAACAGCTTACTTCATATAATTCGGTTGACGGAATGTAATATTTCAAAGCAATTTTGATAATTTAACCGATTTTTTTTAAAAGTAGCATTTGGTATTATATAAAAAATTATCATCTGCAGATGAAAATATTGTCTGTCAAATTTATTTATTCCCAACTTGTTTTCATTGTTTTGCTTAGACAGTTTGTAAGACTTGTTTGAATTTGAATTTTCTGCTTGATATTAAATAACATAAAACATTATTGAAAGAAGCAGAGAGAGTATCCTTTCATTTTATTCATGAAGTTATCGGCATTATCATGCAACCCATTTGAATCGCTTAAGCCCATCGATGTCTTCCTAAATAAGGAAACGGAATTAAAAGTAAATTTTTTCATATTATTAATATGAATTCGAAATGCATCCGGTATTATTATTCCCGCTATGGTCTATAAAAGTGCCGCTATTGTATACTTACTTGTTCAAGTTTGGTTTAGTTGGTTGGTTTATTTAATAACGCAAAGCATTCGAGGGATATCTGCCTAAGGGGAGGGATGCCTTTGTGGAGGATTTTTAAGGGAACTAGTTCGTGTACACGTTACAAGTGGAAAAAGCCACGAAAACGCCCATGCAGCCAACCCGTTCGCCGGGATTCGAACCTCGGACCTTTACTTGCTCAAGTAATTTTTGTTTTAAGCACAGCAGCCATTTATTTCCTCTTCTCTCATACGCTATTTTTATCATGGTTTCGTATTATAGGACCACGAATTCTTCTTTCAGTCCTTATTTATGTATTAAATTCAGCATACTATAAAAACCCGCAAAGAAATTATTAAAGTGTATTTTAAGATGAATGTAAGAAAGCTATTGAAAGTTTCAACAATTAGAAATGAATTTACTACAAAATTTCCATTTCGTGTTATATTGCATGTACTGGTATTGAATTTTGAATTCTCATGCTATAAAGATATTTACAAGACTCTCATCCTATTGCAAATAAGCATCACAGAGCTCTTATGAGAATATGAGTACATCTCAAAGGCTTTTGAGACAGCTGGGGTTGCTCCCTATGTAATGGTCTCAAGTACGTTGATTAACCGATTAGGAAGTCAGACAAAAGACTACAGATGGCAATGTAATATTTGCATGAACATTTACTATTTTTGTTATGTATCAAATAACGTAAAAGCTAGCGAGCTCAAATAGCGGAAATTCTAGAGCGATTTTAAGGGAGTCTCTTAAAAATAATAAACTAAAATGGCATATGAAAGGCTTTCGTTTTTGTAAAAAATATACTTTAGTATTATTTTTTAATAAGCTATTTGCTGCTAAAGATAAAATATACCGGATTATTTTAAATTTGAATAACAAAATTATATATTTACTCTTAACTTTGTATCTGAAACTAAATAGCTGAGCATTTTCACTAAATAATTCAGTAAAAGAAAATGTGTTTCTGTAGATGCAAAGCAAAGTGGTTAGAAATAAGATAAATTTTTCTAATTATAACATCTAGGGACCTTCCTATTGCAATTTATAACAATGACAGATTTTCAGCTATCAAGTACCTCCTTCAAGTGATACTCCTGAATTTAAATTTATCAGTTAAATATTGCTTATTATCAGATTAAGCAAAACCGCACCAAAAAAAGTAAAGTGCGCAGTGAGTTTATAAATTGGACAAAAAAAAAAAAGAAATTTTATCTTTAAGCGGTTTTCGTTATTGACTATTTTGATTTTTCTTTCCGAAGGAACAACAGAATTCACGTATTTTCTAGAATTACCATGTTCACATTCAACTGCACTATTTTCCGCTACTCACAAAATGATTTAATACTGTAAAACTAGTAAACTGTTAAAATTTACTAATTTTGCTTAAATATGGAATCCCATTTACATTTTTAGACCAGAAGGGCTATTAATTTCGCTTTGCCATTTTGGGTCGATTTACTTTCTGCGTCGATCCACTTTTGACTCTTGCCAACAAATAATACAGCCCTGTATTATACTTAAAGAAATTAACTGATGAGGAATCTGCATAAGTGTATATGTTACCGTGAAAGACCGAAATTGGAGTACGTCGACTTTCACCGGAGAATGTCAGCATTCACCAAATACGTCGGTGAAAGATCGAATATTGAATTAAATTCTTGTATATTCGGACCCTCACCGGTGTATGTCGACAATCACAGATATGCTCTGGTGAAAGTCGGAAAGAGAGGTCATAAAGTGCCATAATAGTTTAAGTTGTTGCAATAAATAAGTTTTGAATCACATAATTTAATAAGTTTTTATTACTGTTATTTTATTTTCTCATTTAGAACGTACTGTATAATTAAGTAAGTTTTTAACTTCTATTATTTTCTCTTTCTTATTTTGAATGTATTGTGTGTTTTAGGTTCTCATGTTCTTAAGTTCTTATTTCAAGTCTCAAGTGCGTTTATTCGCGAGTGAATTACGGAGAAGAAAATATAATATTGTTATATGTTTAACATTCACCATTAGTACATGGTGAATGTCGACATTGACCGGTGTAAGTCAGAAATAAGAGTATTTGGAAAATATTTCGGACATACACCAAGAGACTATGTGAATGTTGACATTCACCGGTGAACGTCAACATTCTCCAGATTTCGGTGTTTCACCGTAACATATATATATGTTTCTCGCATTGCGATAAAATAACGGTACCTAGAGCCATAAAATTTTGAATAACGTAATCCTCCACCGAATACGTGCATCAGGTAGCCCTAATTTGGAATTTGTTTTAATACGTATTTAATATTTTTGTAGACATTAAACAATTTTTAATTAACAAACTCGAAGATCTCAAAGCGAGGAATGGCAACACTGTACGGAGAAAAAATATATTTTTATCTCCAGAGCGCGAGACTCTGTATCGAAAATTTTAAAGATGTGCTCATTTTAAAATTATTTTGCGATATTGCAGTTGAATTGAGTTTTATGGTTTAAGTGCGAAAAACGTGATATTTAATAGATAATGGTAACCCACAAAACATGAAATAAACGCCCCTTTGGGCATAATGCAAAATCTGAAAGCTTTCATATTTTATTATTTATTTATTTTTCTATAAATTCTTTTCTTTTTCTGTGGTTTTCGCATTTTACCTATTTTGTCTCATTTTTATCATTCTGTAACCCTTATTTTTGGAGTTTCTTTGTATCCCCTACTTCGAAAAATTATTACGAGAACGTTTTTAGACCACTTCGCATTCTCATCATGAATAACTTCTCTTTTACCTCTAATGCTCCATTTCATAGTGCGAGAAGCTCTTTCAAACTTTATCTGATTTATTCTTTAGAGTTAATATATAGTTACTGGCTATATGTGAAACTAAAATCTTAAATCAAGAAGCGGAAATAATATAACTTTTTAAAATATATGTTATATAAATAATTATATAACAAAGCATGTTACAGCTGAAAAAAAGTGTTGAAAAAGTTTCATGAATAATCTTCAATATAACAATATAATTCACACAAATGCACAATATATTTGCTATATGTATGTATAATATCAAACAGTATAATGAAATTAATCTATATCAAAACGTGATATTTGATTAAAAGGAATTAAATTTTTCAGCATCAGTAAAATAATTCATATTTCTCTTAAACTGAATTTATAAAAGGGCACTTTTTCCCTCCGTATGGCTGCTTTAATTTTAAAAGCAAGATAATAGCGTTGAAAGCGTATTTGGTTCTTCGTCAGCCACAAACAGATCCAAAAGATTAATTTTAAAATCTTATACACAATAGATGTATTAATAATCGATTTGCATATTTTCTCCCTCCTTTCAGCATGCCTTCGTGGAGTAACGAAGCATTAAGTGGCGTAGCACACTCGACGCATATTCGAAAAGTCCAGCTTCGAGTACCGGCGCGGGTATTGCACATTTTTTACATCTCCTGCTTCCAAAATAACCTAATGACTCTACAGTGGCGCCTGAACTAAAATGCTGGTAGACAATAAATTCGTCACCACCAGGATTTGGCGATGGGGGTCCTCTAATCCACAGTCGCCCTTTAAAAGGGGAAGTATATGAGGTATTTTCTTCTTCCTTCCATCACGTCTTCTTGATGTAATGGTAGCACACTAGGCGCGTATTCGAGAGATCCAGATTCGAGGTCTCAGCGAGGCATTGCACATTTTTCATATCTCCTGCTTCAAAAAATAACCTACTGACTCTACACATGTTAAAGCAATACATATTGTGATTCTTTCATAATACTGCCAAATACATTGTCCTCCAAATTTGTTGTACATCTATGCTTATAAGGTTCATGTTTAAAGGAATCAATTGAATAGCACATAAAATTGTTATAAATACCGCCGTGAAAAATGATTTGATGTAGTCATAATGGAATTTTCCGGAAAGTATATCTTCTCTGAATTTCATCAATTCATCCTAAACTTCATGAGGTATTTGATGACAAGTCACACGAATTAATTATTCTTTTAAAAGCATTTCGCACGAGTAAATCATATTGATTTCTGAATACCCATATCATCATGAATAACCATAATATAAACATTACCAATTTTTTTCATGAATATACCTAATCGATACTTAACTGATAAACTAACCATAATATTACTATGATTGATCATAGAATTTTCTGACTTAACTAAATTATGACTTAAAAAACAGAAATTTGTGTATACTACCGCAGTAAATGAAGTTTCTTTCTATAAATTACTATTTCCATATGAAACGAAACTAAATAATAAAATGAATAAACAAAACTAAATATCTAAAATGGCAGAACTCTATTTTCAAACCAAAACAAATATATTATTGGCTATAGGAATATTACGCATAGATTTTTCTAACTTAACTAAATTATGGCTTGAAAGACAAAAATTTGTGTATACTACAGCAGTGAATGAAGTTTCCATAAATTACTATTTCCATTTGAAACCAAACTAAATAATAAAATGGATATATCTAAAATGGATGACCTCTATTTCAAAACTAACAGGACATAGGAAATAAACTTGGCAGGGAACCTACTAACTGGAACCGCACGTATACGGTCTACGCTTACAGTGGTGGGCGTTTGAGATTTGCAATGCACATTAGGTAATGCATTCCCTGGTACTAATGAACGTGTATCATTTACTATTTATATACTCATTTACAGAGCGCCGAATTGTGGATGGTAATAATGGCCGTTAAGAGGTGAGAACAATTCTAAAATACTGGGAGACTTTAGAGAGAGCTGAGTGTATATTGCCTCTTACAATGATTGTTCTCAGTAATTTGCCGAGTCGAGACTGCGGAAAAACACATGATGTCTCATTTTACTAGATCTTACTTACCTGCACAAGAGTGGACCTCTATTGATAGATGTCTTGCTTTTGCATTCAGCAAAATAATGTTGTTTAATTTATATGGTCAGCTCACTGACCATATAAATTAAACAACATTTAACACGATGATTTTAAAAGAACAGTGCCAAGCTCAGTGTTAATTAAATACGTAAATGAATTTTAAAGAATGATGAAGTTCGTCCTCAGTAGTGTATTACATCCCATTAGTCAGTTTGCTTCGAATAACTCTTGATATTGGTTTGCAAGTTTAATGCATGTAGCTATGTAGTAGGTATCATGCATTTTGATATGAATAAGCGTGAATAGAATGCACTCATGAATATTTCTTCCCATGGGTAGTAATTGGCATTTACTTCTCTGTAGCTTCAAAAATCTGAAGACTATTTCCGCAGCTGTGAAATTATAACTGTAGAGTTCCTCACTTTGTAAACGCTAAGTTACAGTTGAACGTGAAGAATCTTAAGAACTGATAAGTGAATAATCGCTTGAGTTCGTGTGACAGGAAACAACAAGATGGAAGGGTAAATAACACTTTATTATTCAAATAAGATTTAACAGAACTGCGTCTTGAAGTGTACAATAAAAGCCGACATTTGGGCTTGAACTTAAGAGGCTAAGAAGTAAACTAAAGAGATATAGCCGAAGTTATCAATATTCTAACCATATTGTCCTCTTATCGCTAATTGATTGCGAAGCTATCAAGGTTCTAAGTACGGCCGAGCATAATATTAGCTTACGAGAGAGAAGTGTAAAAAGGCGGACGCGTGGAGACAGAATACCTGGTAACTCTCTTGCTAAGACCGAAGAACTTCGCGGTTAAATACCGCTCTTCCCCATTATGTATTCAGACGTGATTCTAAAACTACGTTCTTTCCGGAAGTATTAAGTTGAAGTTAAGAATCGACAGGAAAGGAACTTTAATTTAAAATTTAATTGTTGATAAAATTAACATAATCCTTACAATATGGTATAAAAATTTAAAACATTGAACAAGTTACATTGATTCCATACCCTAAAGCAATTTATAAAATAATTAGTCGTTCATCCTTTTACGATTCATTCTAACATATTCTTTCAGATACTTCAAAAACGATGCTTATTTTTATTTCTGCCTTGGAATGTGCTCCACTAAATCACCCCTTTCATTAGGAAGATAGTTCTCTTGTGCTTCGGTATAATTCAAATAATACAAACCAATCCAATCCAACCTTCAATCTGCGGTATCATACTTCATTTGCGCTGATAGGAGGGAAATCAGTTGTTTCATTTACATATCAGACAACATGGTATCGACTGAAAATCCGATCCGAAACTAAATCTCATGCTCACTTACACAAATATTTAATTATTCTGAATTATTTGAATTATTCGTGAAATTCATTCATAACGCTTAGTGATCAATCATCTTTCATTTGTATGAGCAAGGAGTATTTTATGTCTAAAATCCTATCAGTGAGTTTTTTATTTGATGGATTTAAATTTTATACTTAACTTTTGAGGAAAAATGTATCCGTACTTCTCAACTTAATTCTAAAAAAAAAAAAAAAAAAAAAAAAAAAAAAAAATGGGAATAGCTTTGCATCTGTTAGAAGAGAGCTAAGTATTTTCCCGTTTTGCCCTTTGGGGATTAAAAGCGAAAGAACAAGATGCAACGCATCTTGTATACGAGAATATTACTCCAGGTTGCTTTAAATTTGTTCCCATTTTTTATGAAATAAACTTCTTGACACCCCGATCGAAATTGACATCTTCCGCCTATAAAAATACCATATCTCTTGGCTACAGTAGAAGCAGTCAGAGCCGCTGATTTCGCCCAATCACGCGGTGCTGGAAGCTTGACAAGCTGAAAACCCTCTCTCTAACTTTCCAGGAAAGAAAAACTTATTACCCTTCGTTCCGGCATTTTTAACATAGTGGTTATCAAGAATTTCGATGCGTAAAAACTTCCTTCAACATCCTTTCTTGAGAGTTACAAGAGCGGAATTTAAAATATTTTATTTTTCTTGATATGGTAGAATTTAAAGAAGTTTTTTATTTTTCAGGTACCAGCTCCTTTTACTCGAGATGTATTAAATTTAAGCTGCTTTGATGAAGGAATGAGAGAATATTATTCGGTGAGTGACATTAAGTAGTATTAGATCCCGAAATTCAGGTGATAATTTCGGAAAGAATGATGTAATCAAATATGTTGCAAATAAAAACTATTTTTAAATTACGAAACATTACATACGCATAATCTAATATGCATTATTCGATTAAAGTTGCTTTTAAGAACGTAGTACCCAAGCAGAAAATGAGATTGATTTTGTTGAGAATGTTTTCGAATGAAGGCAACATAAACAATGAATTACTCAAAACGCGATCCTTTTTCCAAGATGAAAAACAGTTATCTACCATAAATCAACGTACGCTTCTTTGAATAATTATTATAAAACAGTAAGTGAAGTTCAACTTAAATCATATTAAGATTAAACTTGCATTTATAAATGATTATATCAGTTCTACTGCGCACAGTCTTTACGACCACCATTGCTGCGTCTTCGCATTCAAAATCCAACCATCTCAAAGCTAAATCTTCAGAAGGTAACATATGCTCTTTGGTATATGCAGAACACTGCTTTACGCAGATACTTGAACATCAAAATTATAAATGGTTTTGCAACGACGCCACAAAATTTCTATTTGAGTGCAGAAATTACGTGACGGAAATTAAAGCTTTAATTATTTATGACCCTACTTCATATTTTAAGTACAAGCACCAAAACACAAATTTTCAATAAACTTAAATAGCAGTTTTCCTTTTCTCACGAAATCTCTTCCATTCCTCTAGTTAAGATTCTTCTACACAACCTACAAACGCAGGAGTTATCTATCAATATGCCCGGCGATGTGAAATCAAGCTTTACTTCATACTTATCAAGTTGCACGGGACGCTGAGATTAATAAGTTAATTTAAGTTCTTAATTCTTATTACTGAACAACCAAAGATGAAAAACCGACATTTATAATACACGATTTCAAAAGGCGTAACAATGAAAAAATTTTAAACTTTACTTAAGACGAAATTTTTGGAAGAAATTTGGCGATCGTTTTGGTGTCATAGGTACCTTTGCGTTCGCTATGCGTAGTATATTAATCTATATTTTTTTCTAAAAGTTAATAATGCAAATACATTCAAATATTCTTCCAAATAAAGAAGTTCAAACAGGTAAACATACGAAACGGGTGTAATAGGAAGCTGTGAAAATATCAATATTTACTGAACATTAATGTGTCATATCGCTTAAAATTAAGAACTATTATATTAATCATATTAAAATGTCTGTAAAATTTTACATCACCGAATTAACATATAAGGCATAAAGAAGAGCAAAACTATTTAACTTACTTAATCTCCTCTTCAACCTTTGAGACGGAGCGGTTATCAGTGAAATACTTTTATACGCTGTGAAATACTTTTCTATATTTAGAGGGGGGGATTGCTAGGCAACCAATTGAGAGGAACGTTATAGCGCCATCTATGTGCATAGTTTCTTGAGTATTAGTCGCACTAGAAATAGCTGAGAGTCATTATATATTGAATATTATTCTTGTTTCGGTTTGTTAATTGCGAGATGAGGCGCGACTATTCATGTAAGTTTTTTGCTGTTCCTTTCAAAAATGGAAATTTTAGTTAAAACTTTGACCATTTCCGTTATAGGGCAACACGCGACAAACAGTTTCCTCTAGAAAATGAGTGAACTTGGTACTTTTAGCAAGAGAAACGCTATCATGATCAGCTCATCTGAAGTGAAGTAAAAGTTTTTTTACAGGGTGAATCTGAAAAAGTGAGCAAAACTTAACGGGGTGATAGAATGCAGCTATACGAGCAATATTCTTCATAGATTATACGCTCGGAACGCAAGTGGTGAGAAGTTAAAAGGTGGTTTTCAGCTGTCATATTTACAGAATTAACTCGAGAATGAGAGTAAATACCTTTAGAAAACATTTTATTAACAGGAGTGTAATTGATGTACACGCTCAGAGAAGCTGCTCAAAAGACCTTCCACCAGCTGTAATGCAAGCTTCACACCTGCAGTATAGGGACTGAGGCATATTTGCGAAGACACCATGCATTTTCTGAGTATCGCCTGACATCAACGGTGATCCTGGCAACAAGATCCATAATGGCTTCAACGGAGCATTCATAGATTAGGCTTTTCATATGGCTCCACAGGAAAAAGTCCAAACACGAGAGTTCCGGTGATCTTGGTGGCCAAACTTTGGAACAACCTCGACCAATACATCACCCTGGAAATTTCGTAGTTCGTATAATCAGCCATCCTCTTAGCAATCCGCTGTAGAAAATGCCGTTGGGTGGCAGTACCCATCCTTTTTATACCATTTACAATGCCAGCTGTCGGCTCGCTGTTTGTATTTCGCCCAAATTTTCTATGACGAATATTGCTTGTATAGCTGTGTTCTATCACCCCGTAAAATTTTGCTCACTTTTTCAGATTCCCCCTGTATATGTAAGAAATTTCAATTAAACAAAAAAAATAGAATGACATTTTGAAAATATTTTATTCATGATACTAACTTTTAAAACAAGAACATTGCTGTCTGAGGTAAGAGCAACATGACTTATTTAATGATAACCAAGTGGGAACTTTGGTACATGTAATATTTTCTCTAGCAATTCATTTGGCGCTGGTTGTTCTGTAACGAAAGAGAGTTAAGACCATTACTTTTATTGTAAAGCAGGGTTTCTTAAACTTTTTTCAGTCGCGACCCCTTCTTATCACTGAGATTTTTTCGCGACCCCCAGGACCCCGTAATATTTACAAAAAATTTGTGGGACCCCATAAGTATTGCGAAAATCAGACACACGTGTGAGTGAAACTCTCCATTTTTTCACTTGTACTGTAATATACTATTGCAGTTTTAGGTCATTAACTTTAATTTCTAATTTTAAGACATAGAACAATGGGAAAATTTTAAATAAGTAACACACGAAATGAAAGCGTCACGTGCAAAACAAGGGAAATGAGCATTTATATTATAAAAGAACGCGTCGAAACGTTTTCGTTTTTCAGTTTGTCTGTATTGTCTCATCTTTATCGATTTTCAGATACATTGTGTAAAAATATTTGGTAATTGTAAAATTATTATAAGACTTTAAAGAAATATAAAAACTGCTAAAATTTTTGGCGACCCTCTGCTGCAGGTCCCGCTATCCCCTTTGGGATCACGGCCCACAGTTTAAGAAAACCTGTTGTAAAGTGGTCAATTTTTGAATGCTTTTCGTTATGGAACATTACGCGCCAAACAGGTTTCAATAGAAGATAAAAGCACCAACGTGATATGTCTAGTTAATCCTTCTTAATTTAATTCACAGTTTGTGCGAATTTATATGCAGAACTGATTTTTTTCATGTATAACATAAATACAAATCAGTTTTCCTTAAAAAGTCCTTCACGTAGGCAACCCATCGCTTAGATTGATATCCTTCGCCTTCTTTGACGTAATTCAGGTAATTTAATCCAATCTGAACAGGAATTAGCCAACTTTGTTGTCCACTGAACATCTTTAAATTTTGTTGTTCTCTTTTCTAATAACAGGATCCTTATTTTCAAAATAAGCATTGTGAATAAAACGTTTAAAAGATGGCATTATATTTCAGTTCCTTGTTTAGTAAAATAACTCAGCTAATACATAAATTTCTAATTCTTACGTTTAGAAAACTTTTTTATTCTATTGTCCTATAATGGAAAAGAACAAAGTTTTCTTAATTATTTAGTTTTATTTTTTATTCCATTTTTTTCTTGTTTCAAAAAATTAATCTTGTCTTTCTACTATTGTTTATGCCTTAGATACAGCCTGATTAGTCAGGTAAATTTTCAGTATTTTGTCATCTTGAATTTCAATAACGATTTTCCCTAAATTCCAATCTGGTCTTAAAAACCTGCCATGATTCGGAAGAAAAACGCCAAATTCGCTTTAATGATAATCATGAAGGTAACAGTCAGTTATTATCTTGTATTATCTTCGAAAGAACAACAACAGAAGTATTATACAGAAGAAAGAAAAAGGAGGCTCATATTCAGAACAAAGTGTGTTCGAAACGAATAAATATAATTTTGATGCTCTTGGCAGGGAAAGAAGGATCTTTAGAAATAAACCAAAAGAACTAAAGAAAATATTATTATTTACGTGTAATTGGAGAAGCAAGAAGAGCTAATACGATATATTAAGCTGGATATTATTTTTGATGATTCTGTTTTATTGGTATTGTTCGTTACTCTGTTCAGTATATATAACATGAACGTAAAAAAATCTCATTCCACTGATGTAATAGAAATTAAAGCTGTTATAAGTATATTATTACTAATATTTAACTGGTGCCTACGATGCTTGTCACTTAGGTCTAAAAGAAATGTGCTTAAATAGATATTGATCGTTTTGGTGTCATAGGTACCTTTGCGTTCGCTATGCGTAGTATATTAATCTATATTTTTTTCTAAAAGTTAATAATGCAAATACATTCAAATATTCTTCCAAATAAAGAAGTTCAAACAGGTAAACATACGAAACGGGTGTAATAGGAAGCTGTGAAAATATCAATATTTACTGAACATTAATGTGTCATATCGCTTAAAATTAAGAACTATTATATTAATCATATTAAAATGTCTGTAAAATTTTACATCACCGAATTAACATATAAGGCATAAAGAAGAGCAAAACTATTTAACTTACTTAATCTCCTCTTCAACCTTTGAGACGGAGCGGTTATCAGTGAAATACTTTTATACGCTGTGAAATACTTTTCTATATTTAGAGGGGGGGATTGCTAGGCAACCAATTGAGAGGAACGTTATAGCGCCATCTATGTGCATAGTTTCTTGAGTATTAGTCGCACTAGAAATAGCTGAGAGTCATTATATATTGAATATTATTCTTGTTTCGGTTTGTTAATTGCGAGATGAGGCGCGACTATTCATGTAAGTTTTTTGCTGTTCCTTTCAAAAATGGAAATTTTAGTTAAAACTTTGACCATTTCCGTTATAGGGCAACACGCGACAAACAGTTTCCTCTAGAAAATGAGTGAACTTGGTACTTTTAGCAAGAGAAACGCTATCATGATCAGCTCATCTGAAGTGAAGTAAAAGTTTTTTTACAGGGTGAATCTGAAAAAGTGAGCAAAACTTAACGGGGTGATAGAATGCAGCTATACGAGCAATATTCTTCATAGATTATACGCTCGGAACGCAAGTGGTGAGAAGTTAAAAGGTGGTTTTCAGCTGTCATATTTACAGAATTAACTCAAGAATGAGAGTAAATACCTTTAGAAAACATTTTATTAACAGGAGTGTAATTGATGTACACGCTCAGAGAAGCTGCTCAAAAGACCTTCCACCAGCTGTAATGCAAGCTTCACACCTGCAGTATAGGGACTGAGGCATATTTGCGAAGACACCATGCATTTTCTGAGTATCGCCTGACATCAACGGTGATCCTGGCAACAAGATCCATAATGGCTTCAACGGAGCATTCATAGATTAGGCTTTTCATATGGCTCCACAGGAAAAAGTCCAAACACGAGAGTTCCGGTGATCTTGGTGGCCAAACTTTGGAACAACCTCGACCAATACATCACCCTGGAAATTTCGTAGTTCGTATAATCAGCCATCCTCTTAGCAATCCGCTGTAGAAAATGCCGTTGGGTGGCAGTACCCATCCTTTTTATACCATTTACAATGCCAGCTGTCGGCTCGCTGTTTGTATTTCGCCCAAATTTTCTATGACGAATATTGCTTGTATAGCTGTGTTCTATCACCCCGTAAAATTTTGCTCACTTTTTCAGATTCCCCCTGTATATGTAAGAAATTTCAATTAAACAAAAAAAATAGAATGACATTTTGAAAATATTTTATTCATGATACTAACTTTTAAAACAAGAACATTGCTGTCTGAGGTAAGAGCAACATGACTTATTTAATGATAACCAAGTGGGAACTTTGGTACATGTAATATTTTCTCTAGCAATTCATTTGGCGCTGGTTGTTCTGTAACGAAAGAGAGTTAAGACCATTACTTTTATTGTAAAGCAGGGTTTCTTAAACTTTTTTCAGTCGCGACCCCTTCTTATCACTGAGATTTTTTCGCGACCCCCAGGACCCCGTAATATTTACAAAAAATTTGTGGGACCCCATAAGTATTGCGAAAATCAGACACACGTGTGAGTGAAACTCTCCATTTTTTCACTTGTACTGTAATATACTATTGCAGTTTTAGGTCATTAACTTTAATTTCTAATTTTAAGACATAGAACAATGGGAAAATTTTAAATAAGTAACACACGAAATGAAAGCGTCACGTGCAAAACAAGGGAAATGAGCATTTATATTATAAAAGAACGCGTCGAAACGTTTTCGTTTTTCAGTTTGTCTGTATTGTCTCATCTTTATCGATTTTCAGATACATTGTGTAAAAATATTTGGTAATTGTAAAATTATTATAAGACTTTAAAGAAATATAAAAACTGCTAAAATTTTTGGCGACCCTCTGCTGCAGGTCCCGCTATCCCCTTTGGGATCACGGCCCACAGTTTAAGAAAACCTGTTGTAAAGTGGTCAATTTTTGAATGCTTTTCGTTATGGAACATTACGCGCCAAACAGGTTTCAATAGAAGATAAAAGCACCAACGTGATATGTCTAGTTAATCCTTCTTAATTTAATTCACAGTTTGTGCGAATTTATATGCAGAACTGATTTTTTTCATGTATAACATAAATACAAATCAGTTTTCCTTAAAAAGTCCTTCACGTAGGCAACCCATCGCTTAGATTGATATCCTTCGCCTTCTTTGACGTAATTCAGGTAATTTAATCCAATCTGAACAGGAATTAGCCAACTTTGTTGTCCACTGAACATCTTTAAATTTTGTTGTTCTCTTTTCTAATAACAGGATCCTTATTTTCAAAATAAGCATTGTGAATAAAACGTTTAAAAGATGGCATTATATTTCAGTTCCTTGTTTAGTAAAATAACTCAGCTAATACATAAATTTCTAATTCTTACGTTTAGAAAACTTTTTTATTCTATTGTCCTATAATGGAAAAGAACAAAGTTTTCTTAATTATTTAGTTTTATTTTTTATTCCATTTTTTTCTTGTTTCAAAAAATTAATCTTGTCTTTCTACTATTGTTTATGCCTTAGATACAGCCTGATTAGTCAGGTAAATTTTCAGTATTTTGTCATCTTGAATTTCAATAACGATTTTCCCTAAATTCCAATCTGGTCTTAAAAACCTGCCATGATTCGGAAGAAAAACGCCAAATTCGCTTTAATGATAATCATGAAGGTAACAGTCAGTTATTATCTTGTATTATCTTCGAAAGAACAACAACAGAAGTATTATACAGAAGAAAGAAAAAGGAGGCTCATATTCAGAACAAAGTGTGTTCGAAACGAATAAATATAATTTTGATGCTCTTGGCAGGGAAAGAAGGATCTTTAGAAATAAACCAAAAGAACTAAAGAAAATATTATTATTTACGTGTAATTGGAGAAGCAAGAAGAGCTAATACGATATATTAAGCTGGATATTATTTTTGATGATTCTGTTTTATTGGTATTGTTCGTTACTCTGTTCAGTATATATAACATGAACGTAAAAAAATCTCATTCCACTGATGTAATAGAAATTAAAGCTGTTATAAGTATATTATTACTAATATTTAACTGGTGCCTACGATGCTTGTCACTTAGGTCTAAAAGAAATGTGCTTAAATAGATATTGATCGTTTTGGTGTCATAGGTACCTTTGCGTTCGCTATGCGTAGTATATTAATCTATATTTTTTTCTAAAAGTTAATAATGCAAATACATTCAAATATTCTTCCAAATAAAGAAGTTCAAACAGGTAAACATACGAAACGGGTGTAATAGGAAGCTGTGAAAATATCAATATTTACTGAACATTAATGTGTCATATCGCTTAAAATTAAGAACTATTATATTAATCATATTAAAATGTCTGTAAAATTTTACATCACCGAATTAACATATAAGGCATAAAGAAGAGCAAAACTATTTAACTTACTTAATCTCCTCTTCAACCTTTGAGACGGAGCGGTTATCAGTGAAATACTTTTATACGCTGTGAAATACTTTTCTATATTTAGAGGGGGGGATTGCTAGGCAACCAATTGAGAGGAACGTTATAGCGCCATCTATGTGCATAGTTTCTTGAGTATTAGTCGCACTAGAAATAGCTGAGAGTCATTATATATTGAATATTATTCTTGTTTCGGTTTGTTAATTGCGAGATGAGGCGCGACTATTCATGTAAGTTTTTTGCTGTTCCTTTCAAAAATGAAAATTTTAGTTAAAACTTTGACCATTTCCGTTATAGGGCAACACGCGACAAACAGTTTCCTCTAGAAAATGAGTGAACTTGGTACTTTTAGCAAGAGAAACGCTATCATGATCAGCTCATCTGAAGTGAAGTAAAAGTTTTTTTACAGGGTGAATCTGAAAAAGTGAGCAAAACTTAACGGGGTGATAGAATGCAGCTATACGAGCAATATTCTTCATAGATTATACGCTCGGAACGCAAGTGGTGAGAAGTTAAAAGGTGGTTTTCAGCTGTCATATTTACAGAATTAACTCAAGAATGAGAGTAAATACCTTTAGAAAACATTTTATTAACAGGAGTGTAATTGATGTACACGCTCAGAGAAGCTGCTCAAAAGACCTTCCACCAGCTGTAATGCAAGCTTCACACCTGCAGTATAGGGACTGAGGCATATTTGCGAAGACACCATGCATTTTCTGAGTATCGCCTGACATCAACGGTGATCCTGGCAACAAGATCCATAATGGCTTCAACGGAGCATTCATAGATTAGGCTTTTCATATGGCTCCACAGGAAAAAGTCCAAACACGAGAGTTCCGGTGATCTTGGTGGCCAAACTTTGGAACAACCTCGACCAATACATCACCCTGGAAATTTCGTAGTTCGTATAATCAGCCATCCTCTTAGCAATCCGCTGTAGAAAATGCCGTTGGGTGGCAGTACCCATCCTTTTTATACCATTTACAATGCCAGCTGTCGGCTCGCTGTTTGTATTTCGCCCAAATTTTCTATGACGAATATTGCTTGTATAGCTGTGTTCTATCACCCCGTAAAATTTTGCTCACTTTTTCAGATTCCCCCTGTATATGTAAGAAATTTCAATTAAACAAAAAAAATAGAATGACATTTTGAAAATATTTTATTCATGATACTAACTTTTAAAACAAGAACATTGCTGTCTGAGGTAAGAGCAACATGACTTATTTAATGATAACCAAGTGGGAACTTTGGTACATGTAATATTTTCTCTAGCAATTCATTTGGCGCTGGTTGTTCTGTAACGAAAGAGAGTTAAGACCATTACTTTTATTGTAAAGCAGGGTTTCTTAAACTTTTTTCAGTCGCGACCCCTTCTTATCACTGAGATTTTTTCGCGACCCCCAGGACCCCGTAATATTTACAAAAAATTTGTGGGACCCCATAAGTATTGCGAAAATCAGACACACGTGTGAGTGAAACTCTCCATTTTTTCACTTGTACTGTAATATACTATTGCAGTTTTAGGTCATTAACTTTAATTTCTAATTTTAAGACATAGAACAATGGGAAAATTTTAAATAAGTAACACACGAAATGAAAGCGTCACGTGCAAAACAAGGGAAATGAGCATTTATATTATAAAAGAACGCGTCGAAACGTTTTCGTTTTTCAGTTTGTCTGTATTGTCTCATCTTTATCGATTTTCAGATACATTGTGTAAAAATATTTGGTAATTGTAAAATTATTATAAGACTTTAAAGAAATATAAAAACTGCTAAAATTTTTGGCGACCCTCTGCTGCAGGTCCCGCTATCCCCTTTGGGATCACGGCCCACAGTTTAAGAAAACCTGTTGTAAAGTGGTCAATTTTTGAATGCTTTTCGTTATGGAACATTACGCGCCAAACAGGTTTCAATAGAAGATAAAAGCACCAACGTGATATGTCTAGTTAATCCTTCTTAATTTAATTCACAGTTTGTGCGAATTTATATGCAGAACTGATTTTTTTCATGTATAACATAAATACAAATCAGTTTTCCTTAAAAAGTCCTTCACGTAGGCAACCCATCGCTTAGATTGATATCCTTCGCCTTCTTTGACGTAATTCAGGTAATTTAATCCAATCTGAACAGGAATTAGCCAACTTTGTTGTCCACTGAACATCTTTAAATTTTGTTGTTCTCTTTTCTAATAACAGGATCCTTATTTTCAAAATAAGCATTGTGAATAAAACGTTTAAAAGATGGCATTATATTTCAGTTCCTTGTTTAGTAAAATAACTCAGCTAATACATAAATTTCTAATTCTTACGTTTAGAAAACTTTTTTATTCTATTGTCCTATAATGGAAAAGAACAAAGTTTTCTTAATTATTTAGTTTTATTTTTTATTCCATTTTTTTCTTGTTTCAAAAAATTAATCTTGTCTTTCTACTATTGTTTATGCCTTAGATACAGCCTGATTAGTCAGGTAAATTTTCAGTATTTTGTCATCTTGAATTTCAATAACGATTTTCCCTAAATTCCAATCTGGTCTTAAAAACCTGCCATGATTCGGAAGAAAAACGCCAAATTCGCTTTAATGATAATCATGAAGGTAACAGTCAGTTATTATCTTGTATTATCTTCGAAAGAACAACAACAGAAGTATTATACAGAAGAAAGAAAAAGGAGGCTCATATTCAGAACAAAGTGTGTTCGAAACGAATAAATATAATTTTGATGCTCTTGGCAGGGAAAGAAGGATCTTTAGAAATAAACCAAAAGAACTAAAGAAAATATTATTATTTACGTGTAATTGGAGAAGCAAGAAGAGCTAATACGATATATTAAGCTGGATATTATTTTTGATGATTCTGTTTTATTGGTATTGTTCGTTACTCTGTTCAGTATATATAACATGAACGTAAAAAAATCTCATTCCACTGATGTAATAGAAATTAAAGCTGTTATAAGTATATTATTACTAATATTTAACTGGTGCCTATGATGCTTGTCACTTAGGTCTAAAAGAAATGTGCTTAAATAGATATTGAATGGAAAATTTTCTGAAAGTTAGGAAACAGAAACATTTCTTGCATTTTTTAAAGTTTAATGATAAAATTCTAAGAATAGAAAGGAAACGATTAGTTTGTGTTAGGGAAGTATTTGAACAATTTATTCAAAACTGAATGAATATATGCCTTAGGTGGGAATGTAACCAACACTGAAAGACTCAGTGAGTTTGTGATAAATATAGTCTTAAGCAAAAAAATGCCCCTGAAGCTGCAAAAATATCATATTCACGTTTTCGGTATGGGGAATTTAAATTTATGGTATACTGCAGATGTGTGTTGAAAGTTTTCTTCTTAAGTGTCGCCATATACCTTAACTCTTTCGCATCGAGAGACGAACAAATCTGTTTTCCACAAACATCGAAAACGCCCGTGCTTACGAATTTGTCTTGGAATAGTTTTCCTTTCCCCCTGCGGTTTCATCCATTGTATGCAGTTTCACCTTAGGGCCGGATTGCACCTGCGAACGTCAATAGCTTTCTCCGTATTTCTCCTTTATTTGCTTCAAAAGAATGATTGACATGTCTTTTAACAACTCGCGAAACCAATGAGCCATACACTAACGTGGAGGGAAAAGAACTAGGCATAAAATAAACGAGGCGTTGGGGCGGTTTGCCGTTGCCTGAATGAACGGGCGTTACGGGCAACTTCGATGCGAAAGAGTTAAGCAATAAGTCTTCAGATTTTATGAAAGGGTTTTGTCTAACATACATGAAACAGGTTATAATATATCTATGTGTACTTTGCAATGCTGAACTGCTCAAAGGCCTTCATGCTATAGCATTAATAGATGCTAGAAAATAAAACTAATACACTTTAATTTTTTTAAGAATACTTAAACATATATAAGCACAAAATAAAACTTTATCTGTTTGGCTTTAGATACAAAATAACTCTGGTTTCTGATATATCTGAATGAAAATGATTCCTAATTTTTTTTATAGATTTGATCTATATTATAGATACTATACGTACATAAGATGATAGAAAGCTAGAAATAATAACATTACATAATAAAACTAAAGGAGTTATCGATATTGTAGTTGAACTCTATGAGAATATGACGTTTCAATGGGCTGAAAGTGTTTAGCTTAATTTTGTGCTCAAGGAAGGCAAGAACTCATTTATAATTAGTTTTCATGCCAAACAGTTGCAAGAATGAATTCTTAATTTGTTTTTTTACCATACAAGAATGTGGTAGTAACAGGAAGAGAAGTATCAAAACACTTTCAGATGATCTGGTAAAAGACATGCATTGATTAACAGCGTTGATTGGTTTACACCATGTCCACAAAAGACCTTACCGGTCGCTGTTTTCGCAAATGTTGGCCATACACATATATTTCCACTTACAAAGATGCTTTAAATGACAGAATATTCATACTTTAGCATTTCAAAAACATTAAAAATCAATTTTATAAAGATAACGTAATCTTAACTTTTTATGCATTCGGCCGGTTCGTATACTTATGTTTAGGAAAACGTTACACTCATTATAAAACATATAATACAAAACATTTGACTTTCCTGCAAAAAAAATTGACCAAGATGGTTAATTTCAAAGCTTGAGATTTTGAAGGATTTTACAGGAGAAAATTGAATTTATTGCCCTCTTTGAAGGGTCAGTTAAAAATAAATTAGGTCAAATTGAGGTTGTTTTTATTGCTATTTAAAGCCATTCAGTTATATCTTTTTGTAACTTCCTATCGTGTAAGTTTTTTCATTTATAATTTGTATAAATAATAACTATTTTGTATGGGAAAGGCTAATGAGTTATTCGTTTCTGACGGGAATTTAATTCGCTAAAAGTACAAAGAAATTTAAATAAATGAAGTAATAACAAGCAAAATGTTTTGGTAATCGAAACTCGGTGACATAAAATGAAAGGTTAAATAGTACTGATGGAATTTTAATTTTGAAACTTTAAATTAAACTAGGTTAATTGACTAAGGCAAAGAACCTCGAAGGCAGTCTCCTCTTTCGCTTTCGTGGAGAACGTTTAAGATAACCAGTAAGCATCCAACGCTATACATGAAATAAAGACCTTGAAATTCTGAAATTCATTTTATTGGAAATAGTTTCATATTGTAGTTACTTTGTTGCGATGCAAACAGTATACACTTTAGTGGATAATAAATACTCTGACTGCGGATTGAGTGTATAGTTGATGAAGTAAAAAAATGACAAGGCTATTTTACACCATTTGCAATTAGCGAATTCAATCGCCTTATGGAAATTTCAGAAAAGCAAAAAAAAAAAAAAAAGGTAAGTCTGTTAGGGATCAAGCAGTAAAACCGCTGAACACAGCGGTTCTCTGAACACAGGGTGCTCGATGTGGGTTCAAATGACGGCGAGCGAACTGTCTGCATGGGATCTTTAATGGTTTTCCCACGAGTAATATCAATGTCAGCCATTTACCTTAAAAATACCTGTCGTTTAATATTTTTTCTATCATCAGACTTTTGGAGCTCTTAACACAATAATTAAAAAGGTTGTAACTTTTTCACCTGCTTATTTTGGACATATTGCAGGTTACAATTTGTTTTCGTTTTATATAACGCAAAAAATTTCATCGAATTTTCTTTATGCTTTGGTATAAAACTGAGACATTTTCAATTAAATATTTTCTTGCACAAAGTCCGTTAATTTAAAATTCCTGGCTGTATAGTCGTGACACAATGTTCGGACTTCACTAATATTGCACATATTAGTGAAAAGTAACCTTCATATTAGAACTTCTAATCCAGTAATTAAGCAAAGTAAACTTCATATTAGAAAAGAATTAAACGTCTAATCCAGTCTGTCTCTAACCTTTAAATGTGGCAAAGAACTTGAATAGTTAAAATAAAGTAATTTTTAGCTTGCGTAAATAAATAAATAAAAATATGAAAGAATTACAAAATAGCCAAATAGTGCTTTTAATAAAAAATGAATGCATATTATATAGCAGTGGTTCCCAAACTGAGTCTCACTTGGCGTCCAGGGGGAGCCACGACCTCTTCTCAGGAGCAACTCCCCCCCGAAGTACCATAGAATCTCCATAATTAATTAAACCTAAACAAAATCCAAAGTAAAGGGTTGAAATGTCTAGATATCTTGTGTGATTTGTTTTTACTTGACAATGTATAAAAGTAGTGACCTGCGCAAAATATTCTTGCAAACGCGAGACAGCAACGCAGCGTCTTCTCGATCAGGCTATATCTCACTGCAGTCTATCCTGAAACACCTACAACGTTAGAACGATCATTTAACATCTTTTCACGGCTCATTCTGAAAAAGAAACAGCGACCTTTATTCGTATTGTTGTTAAAGTTAGCTCATCATGTCATTTGATTCAGGTTTGCGTGTATCGACTTTCATGGGTCGTTTTTTCCCCAGAGCCAAAATTCTACCATTTTCTTTCAGGTCGGATTTCATGCGATTTATGCTTATCACAGAAACGCCAGTCAAATCAGCAACAGAAGTAACAATTTATTTACCGGATGTATTAGTAAAATGCCGCCGTAATTTAATAAAAACATTCATAACGTTAATCTTAGTGAAACCGCGCAGTAGTTTTCCAACATTATGAGATTTTGAAATAATAGATTTAGTCAAAGATAAAGCAAACGCCATAACAATTGCTTTCTTCACCTTCCTGTCAAAGAATGTGCTTTAACTGCTTTCCCACTGAGCGTGGGTTGAGGATGGGGTTGCTAAAATTTGCAGTTTCGTAAATAATGCCAAAAAAGGGATGACTTCAAATTGGACATTGAATGACTGACATAATATTAGCAAATTTTTAAATAAAAAGCTGGACGTAACGTAATATATTGTTTCACACAATTTTCTCATTCACACACAACAATATTTTTATTTCAAGCGTAATTTTTACAATGTGACCTCTCGAAATGGTAGAGCTATATTCTACGGTGGGCACATGCACTTTCTATTACATCCAGTGTTCTCAATGTGACCGATAGTACAGATACGTCGAGGTGTGTAGACCCCCTTCGCGACAGATTTGGACTGTTCTGGAAAGATCTTACGGAAAGCATATAAGCAAGCGTTGCTAACTCGATTTGGTTAGTCGTCTACGTCCAGTGAAATTACACCCAGCGCTTCATAGAAGTAAAAAATGCCATAAATTAGTTCATGGTCTTGTATTACTTGTTGTTTGTTGTCTTTGATAAATAGTTTTGTGATTTTTTGCTCTTGAAACTTTGATGATGTGCCGATTTTTTAACAGCTATAAACGTAATAGTACAGATAAAGAAAGTATATCTTCAATGTCACATGATTGTGAAGAAACGAAAATATCATAAACACGATGACGTTTACATAGAGTTTAGTTGTATTACGTATGAAAGTTTTGGCAAAAGTGAATGCTTCCAAATAATTTGAAGTGCTATCAAGAAGCTAATCACCACAGCAAGGTTTGCAAACCTAATAAATGTTTTACTAGGAAGTTAAAAGAATTGAAACAACAATAGAATAGATTTTTAAGACTGCATCAATGCCAAACAGCGCTTTGCTAGCCTCTTTCAAAGTGGCTTACAGAAGCGTGAAATGCAAGAAGCTTAATGTCATCGCAGAAGAACTCACTCTATCGGCTTCTGTAGATATAATGAGCATCATGGTTGTTGAGTTTGCTGGGAAGCTGCTTTTAAAAATGCCTTTGTTCAATAACATAATTAGCTGGAGGATATAACATATTTAGGATATCAACAATCAATTGAAAAAAATTAAAGGCGTGGAATTTGGACTGCAGCTAGATGAGGCTGCAGATAATAATAAGGATGTTCATTTGACAAGCTATGTACGATTTATAGATGGCAATAATTTTAAAGAAGATATTATGCTTTGTAAAACATCACTGAAGGAGCGAAGGCTCAGGATCTGCTCGAGATTCTTGATACATTCATATTTGAAAACAATTTGAATTGGCCTAAGCGCGCTGGGGTATGTATTGATGGAGCTCGCTCCATGTCTGGCCGCTATGAAGAGTTACGAGCATTTATTCGAAGCTAGTCAGATGCACTGTGGACTCATTGCACTATTCACAAAGAAGCGCTTGCGTCAAAGCATCTGAGTCCTGAATTGAATCGGGTGTTAAAAATGTGTGGCGAGCTGGATAAATTTTATAAAATCCTCCATTGAAAGCAAGGTTTTTAAAAAACTGTGAGGATATGGGAGCCGAACACTTATCTTTGTTATATTATAGAAGCGCACAATAGCTCTTTTGTTGCAATGTTTTATCGCGTATGTTTGAATTGCGGCAAGAAATTTAATTTTCCTTAAAGAGTGGGAAGCATACAAAGATGCAAAAGATTTTTCAGATGCCGATTTTTGATGCCGATGTTTTAATAAAACTGTCATATTTATGCGACATTTTTGAAAAGCTGAATTCCTTTAATCTCTCTCGACAGCGAAGAAACATGCGCCTTTGAAATGAACAGGGAAAATATCAGCTTCTATAAATAAACTCAAACTATGGAGAAGAAAAGTGAATGAAGATGCCGGCAAAGATTGTTTTCTAATGTTTCAAGCAATTTTCGACGTCAAATAAACTTGATCTTTCTCAAGATATAAAAATTAATTTTCAGGGGCACTTATCACATCTAATTAATTATCCGATTTGAGAAATACTCCTTAATATGAACATTTCTATAGGTTTGCATGGATTCAAGATCCGTTTAAACATTAGTGGTCCGTCTGAATTTACTTGTGCGGAAGAAAAGATTCTTATCGAGTTACCTTGCGACAACAGTTTGAAAGCAAAATTTGGTAGCACTGAATTGACAGAAATTTTGGATTTTAATAAAAGATTCTAATTCTATTTTCGATGTCATATTTGTGAAAAGCTGGATTTACGGCAATAGCTGTAAAGAAAGTATCGCAAAAATAACTAATGTGGTAAAAGAAATGAGGGTGGCCGTGGCCAATTTGATTCCAAGAGTTAAGAAAATATAAATTTAAAAAAGTCAAACAATAAAGACATACGAATGTTATTCCTTTTTATCTCTTATTTTCGAATAGTCATATTTTTACTTAGGGTGCAGCGCCACGGGAAAATTTTAATCGAAAGAAAGCACCGCGACTTGGGTTAATTCGAAAGACTTTGGTCAAGCCTCTCAGTAAAGTGCAGTGGCATTTGCCCATTTTATTTCTTTATCTTTATCTTTAAAAAACCTTTCAGTTACTTGAAATTAATCAAGCAAATTTAATTACTAGAAAAAGGGGCAAATTTTAATGCCAAGCAAAGGCTCAAGAAGGAAACAAAGAACACTTTATGATATATACCAGTGATCTTCAACCGCTGTGCAGCCAAATTCTTAAAGTGTGCGGCCAAATTTTAAACATGTATGTAGTAAAAAGTATAATGAGCTTAATCCTAGTATACGGTACACATGAGAATTGGCAAAATTCGGTTTTTAAGACATTAATAAGAGCGCCAGTTGTGGTATCCAAGCCGATTTTGTGCCCAATACTTCTGTATTTGAATTAACTTTGAATGAAGAGGAAGTACTAAATTTGCTTTCTAATAATCGAGATTTAATTTTAAAATATTCGGAAGAATCAATTAATTCATTTTGGATTGATATTAGATGAGATTATCCCCATGGTGGCCAAAACGTTTCAAAATTATTATTACAGTTTTCTACATCTTATTTGTGTGAATTCGAGTTTTCGGTGTTAACCAACTTAAAAATGAAAAAAAGATCGAGACGACATGAGAGTAGCATAGTTATTTTTATGACCAAACATAAATGAAATTGTCAAAAAACATCAAGCTCAAATTTCTAATTAAAAGTATCCTTTAATAAACTATTTTACACAGTGTATTATAGGTAAGTAAACAACTTTTAAATTTATCTTTTTCTTTGTGTGCCGCCAAATTTTGAAATCGTTAAAAGTGGGCAGCGACAAAAAAAAATAAATAAATAAATAAATAAATAAATAAATAAATAAAATAAAATAAAATAAAATAATTCGCCAATCTGCATATACACTTTCGTGCAAATATGCTAACATCTTACAGTAGTATATATTGGTTAGTTTGTGTTATAGTTTTATGTAATTTAAATCAATAAAAAATTTTTAATTTATATATAAAATAAAGAAAAGTTTAGTTTTACTTAATTTTCAATAATAATAAACTATCTGATTCAGCAGAGTTCCAAATAACTGGAATTTTTTATCGACGATGCTATTCAATGAGACAACTAGACATGTTTGAAGCAATATGCATGTTATAGATCACAATTTTCTTGTGACTTTAAAAAGTAAGTAATATTTATCAATAAAGTAACCATTACAAAGACGCAAATAAGATGACAACTAAAAATATCTTACATGACACTAAAAGATTTCTTACCTGGAAACTTAAGTTGAGTATTTGTTAGCAGTCAACAGAGAAATACCTGAAAAGAAAATAGAAAATAATTACTCCCTGACATAATTTTGATTTATTCTATAGCTCTCTCTTCGCCAGAGCTTGTGTAATGACATAAAATTGGTCCTATTTTTCAAAGCGATTAGTCTTCGTAATTCTGCAGCATTTTGAGAGAAAAATCAGGTTACTACCTAACTTGATACCACTTTATCTCAGTAGTCTTAAATGCTATCGTTGAATATATGGCTGTACTTACTTATTCAAATTCAAATGATGAGATCTCGTAATTTACGGCAAGTAAAATAAAGCAGAAGACAGCGAAAAAAATAAATATTTTTACAGTTTTGTTAGTTAATGATTTAAATAGCATTTTTAATAATCATTTCAGAATTATCTCGATTTTATAGCTGTCAGATGATAAATAATTAAAAGAATATAATACTTGCTTTACAAACTTACGATTCTCACTTTAATGATGATTATTATAAACATTTCTTCGCAGAAGGAAGTATGCAATATTAGATTTTTTTTCTTTAAAAACTTAACTCGTATTTATTTGATTCATTAGTTAATTATGGCAAAGCACTTCCAAAGTTACCTGTCAGAACAAGTATTTACTTCTGCTAAGAACTTGTTAACGTAACCAGCTCGACCTAAATTTAAGGTTTAGTATTGGAACCAGTCTTGAGTTTTCTATCCCCTCTATGCCTCGTACTTTCCTAAGCCAGATCCTAGGAACAACAGTATGCTCGCCTGCTCCGCGAAGGACGAGGTCATTGCAGTGAAGTCTGAAAATGCCAGACATGTCATTAAATAACTCAAACAAAATGGTCGCAAATTTGAAGATTGGTACTCCAAACTGGAAGATCCGCATGAACCCAGAAACGTCATAATTTCTTATCATTAACACCCGCAAAAAATGAAAACACAGTTTAAATCTCAGGCTCTTAAACACCTTACATTTTAAAGCCAATAAGACAAAATACCTTGGTTTGATTATTAACAACCACCTGAAATAGAAAAGCTACAACAGCAAAAATATGGGCGATACCTACTACGTCCTTAACTCTCTTAAATCCTTAATCGTCAGAAAAAAAAAAAAAAAAAAAAAAAAAAAAAACATTTGACTAAAGAAGGAAAATGACATTTCTACATTCTTTTAAAATTTTCCTAAGGATCTCCAAAGTGAAGGTGTCAAGCATTTTATACTCTAGCAAACAAATTTCTTCCATAATAATATCGGTAAATCTTCGGATTATGGTAACTTGGCGATTTTTGGCGAAACTTTGGCGACCAACCCTGCTACAGCAACCTCCTAGTTATTTTTTGGACGCCATTTTGTTTTCACGAAGTAAAGGCTTTTTTATTTATTTATTTATTTATTTTCTTTACTCAACCTTGTTTCCAACAATCTGCTAGCCGAATTACGCTTATGCTAGAACTTTTATAGAACAAAAGTGCTTAATCATGACGAAGATTAGGCGCGAAATTGGGAGAAAGTGCAGAATCGCCCACTGTTTCGCGCTTTTTTAAGAATTGCACATACGCGGTATCATGTACACGTCGACCTACTTTCACTTAAAAAAAATATCCCAGAATTGCACAAAAATGGCATTGCGCACACGCTTGACTTCATCCATGTACACATCGACCTATTTTCACTTAAAAAGTCAAAGAAAATTGACAAAAATCCAATTCTTCTTACTCTTGTAAAAAGCGCCAAACAAATAAGTGGGCGAATCTGCACTTTAGCAGCGAAATTGTTTCTAAGTGCTTATTAGCTAAAATCACGATCGGAATTTTCCGGAAAACGTCACATGACATTTCTCATGATCTCTCATTTCTCTGAGACAAAATAATCTGTGATTCGAACTGTGTACTACTTCTCAGATTATTGCTAAAGTCCTACCTAGTAACCTTTATCGCCTTACCAAAATGTCGCCAAACTACCTGTTACCATATTCCAAAGATTAGCCATAATATCAAGTGAGAAAACGTCTCATGTAAGGACATTTGCAGCTAGGAAATATTTGAAGACTATTACAACCATCAACAATATGCCACACACCTCTAAATACGGATACTTTAAATTTACTTCATCCTCGGCATTCTTAACTTGAGCAGTATTTTTACCTTTTCTGCAATTACGCTACCTGCCGGGCAGACCGTGTGCAAGAATACCAAACCAGAGAATCATAAATTTGCGCCTCTCTTGATACCCAATTTTCATTACGTAACTCATTTTGCATTTATACATTCATCGTCAGTCTAATTTCGCAATGATTTTAAATTAATTTTGTTTTACTACTTAACCTAGATTTATGTTTGCCTCTTTTTTATCAGGATCTTTTATTTATTTCTGTTTCATATTTAGCGAAGAAACATTTGCATTTTATCTGAATTTTAGTATTTTCTTAATTTGTGCTTTTTAATCTAAAATCATATTGTCTTTTACTATGGAATACATCTCTTTCAAGAATTTTATGTTTATACGAACTGCATTTTTAACTGTATAAGAGTGCACATACAATTTCCTACCAAGCATCTCATAAGTCAATTTACTTAAAACATTAATGATTAAAAATTACAAGGCACTTAATTGGTGCACATTTTGATTCGTACTTTACTGCACTTAATTGGTGCACATTCTGCTCCAACCTGCTTGTACATATTTAAAGTTTTTAATTACTCATATTTCACGTATCGTGTTACTACATCCTCTATCGCATGAAATTTTTCTTTTCTGGCTGAGACCCACCTGAGTTTGTCCAATTTTCTTTATTTTCACGTCAATTTTCTTCATTTGCTAGAATCTACACCGTGATGTTCCAATTTTTGGCTTACATCCATGAGCTCTAGTACAACCGAGTTTAAAACAAGAAGTCACAACATACATATCAGCAAGCTCAGGACATATTTATTTGTGAAGTGTTGAACTGTAAACAGAACATTCTCAATTAATCAATATATTCACTTTTTAAATTTCAAAAAAAATTGTCAGTGCATATTTTTGACAAATTCCTTCAGAATCACTTTAGCGGTTACCAAAATATTTGCCTATCAATTGCGTTTCTTTGATCTCATGTTGTGTCTTTTATATATATATATATATATATATATATATGTATGAAATTTTACGGTGTTTAGGTTTATCCTAAAGGAAAATTGTTTTTTAATTCACTAGAAAAATTTCATTAATTTGCGCAAATGCAACAATAATGGATTACAAATAATATATTGTAAATTTACAATTTTTTCTAAGTACCTCACAATAAACAAACAAATGAAGCAATACCACAAAACCAATGGTGTGTGTGTGTGATTATGGCAAAGCCTCGAGGGCTATCTGCCTAATGGGAGGGATGCCTTCTTGGAGGACGTTCTAAGGGAAACTGGCTCGTATACACGTTGCACATGGGGAAAACCAGGAAAACGCCCATGCAGCCAGCCCGTTCGCAGGATTCGAACCTCGGACCGAACTACCAGTGTTCAGAGACTTTACCGCTCGGCCGTTGGTGGGCCTCCAAAACCAATTGAATCAATATTAATAAAATGAATAAATTCATAAAAATATTTTATACTGAATGATAGAAATCATGTAGTCATTAGTAAATCAAATTTCAAAAGTTACAAAAATCAAAATAAAATAATTATTTTTAAAATAATAATAAAAGAACATAGGCCGTAAAATAGTTATGTACTGCTTTCTGTCTGAGAGAAATTAAATTATCAATTATTTAATTAATTATAATTTATCTATTTAAGTTCATTATTTCATTTACGAAAGGAAGTCATTACTGACAGGAAGTTAAGAAAATTGCTTCAAGAATTATTCAGTTAAATTTATCACCTTGAGAAAGAAGATTTCAAGAGAGTTCTGACACAGCAGCATTTTGTATCAAAAGCAATGGTTCGTGAAAAATATAAACGAAGGTAGCACAAATCGTCAGGGAAACTAGTAACGAAATGTGAACAATTTAAGGTACTGGAGCACTGAAAACTTTAGGAAAATCTAAAAAGGAATTACAGTCATTAACTGAAAAAGATATGCTTTTGTTATGTGAAAATCTTCAAAGGAACCCAGTATATCAACTGAACACTCTCTGAACTTACGCTCTTGTTTATCATATCATTTTAAGACATATTATATGCCTACTCAATCGATATAATTTCATTCAAAATCTACGACAAACTAAGGCTGCTATTCCCCCCCGCCAAGTTTAAATCCCACACTGACGTGTTTCTCATCTAATTCAAAATTATGAATTTTGTAATGTGAAATAAGATTGCACGTACTTGCCGGGCAAGTTATCCACCAAATGTACAGTTGTTCTGCTAATGACTATTTATACAAATGCATATTAAAGGAAGAAAAGAAAACTGTATGAAATCTCAATTTTAGTTCCTTTATCTAAAGATAGTACTTTTGATTTTAAAATTTCAGATATAAAAATTCATATATTTGAGTCATATATTTGATAAACTGTATATATATATATATATATATATATATATATATATGTGTGTGTGTGTGTGTGTGTGTGTGTGTGTGTGTGTGTGTAGTCTGCAAAATGTATTATTTAATTTAATTAAAAGTTAACAATATGTCTTCACTAAAATATCATCCGGAATAATCAAATTGCTATTTTTTGAATAAACTATTCAAACTTAAGTTTATACTTCTACTTTCATTTCACGTCGCAGACTAAAATTATATGAGGAGTCATCTATGGAAAAAGATAAAATTTTACGATTGTGAAGTTACATCCCTAGCGCTTTGACTGTAATCTGTTGAGGGATCTTCATCATTTTCGCTGGCACGAAATTCTCTGACCTGCAGAAAATTGAGGATTAGACACTGAGCTCCTCTATTTCTCACGACGGAAGTTAATTCCTTTTGTCATATTTGACGCCTGCCTCAAAGTCTAAATTAATTAAAATGATGATAGAAAGTATTCTTAGAAAGGTCGAGAAATTAAATTATCTAGATGTGAGTATAAATATTGGAAAGCAGAATTGTACGGAGTGCCTTTTCAGATACGCTTTAAAGTTCAAATATATAATCTCTTTCTTCTTCAGAAAAGATTCTCTGTAACTTATGAAGATAGGTAGATGTAGACGCTTACTTGTTATAATTTGCTTAGATTTTGCATTCTTTGGGCATAAGTATTTATATATTACTAAATGTATCACATTCATATTAATTAGTGCAATTATTTTACTATTTTTTATGCCATTGGAGATTTCACTTATTGTTCCTAATTCCCCATAACCACGTACTTCAATTTTATTATGTTGATGCCCAAAAATGGAATATAATTTGAGATGAAATTATCAGCAGCATCATGCAATGAAGTCCTTAACTGTGTTGTTTAAACGCTACTAATTATTTAAACCACCCGCTTCTGAAACAGATTACATTGTTTGCTTCAGAGTTTTCTGGCATTACGAATAATATATGTAATGATGTAGGCTCGTTTTAAATTTAAAGAAGTTTTCGTAATGTCTTAAAAGCATTAATTATTAAGTAAACGGAGAGTTCTTCATCACCTTTCTTGTCATAAGCACGTTATGCTTTAGTTAAATTTTGAAAACAAGTCATAAAGCTTCATATGTGTCAATTAAAACTTATAGTTTTATTCTAATATGCTTTTCGTAATTAGGTTATGAAAGAACTAAGGAGTTTGTAGACTTATGCATTGCTTTAAATATTCCCCATCAACAACATATTTAATGGTTTCTTATTTAGTTTGCTTGATAATGGTAAAGCAAACAACGGCTGTCTGTCTGAGAGGAGGGATGCGTTAATCGCGAAATGTTTCAATAAAGCCACTTGCGTCTAATTTACACATGTTAAAACTAAGAAAATACCCAGGCAGTTAGCCTTACCGCCAAAAATTGAGTCCGGGTCGAAATACCAGTGCTCATGCAGTAAGCCTTAATCGTTTCTGAAATGATCAATGTTGAAATATATAAATTTCATGCTCTTTAACCCAGCTTTCTAACTGGTGATTAAAATTTCGGTTAATCTTTGGATTATGGTAACTTGGCGACTTTTTGGCGAAAATTTGGCGACCAACTCTGCTACAGCAACCTGTTAGTTTTTGTTTGGACGCCATTTTGTTTTCACGAAGTCAAGGCCCTTTTTTTTTTTTTTTTTTTTTTTTTTTTACTCAGAATTTTTTCCCAAAAATCCATATACACTGCTAAAGTCCTAGTAACCTTTATCGCCTTACCAAAATGTCGCCAAACTACCTGTTACCATATTCCAAAGATTAGCCAAAATTTCTTTTTCCACTTTTGTTCGGTAATTAATAGAAATTATTATATGTTTTTTACGAAAGTACTTGGGAGATATATAGAAAACTTTTGAGTCTTTTAGAATTAAGAGACATAATTGGAAGACCCATATTTTCGAATTAAAATATTTTAAGCTTTATATTTCAGTTTCATTTTAAGCAGCTTTCCGACACCTAATTATGTATGTCATACCTTGAATTTGTGATCTGAGCTATCGTAGCTGCTCGTTCTAGTCCGTTTTATTTTAAAAATAAGAAAGTACTCTTTCTTCCTAAAACTTTTCACTAATTTCAATACATTTCTGACTCAAGCTATTATCCACCTATGCAGATTAATAAATCAATGGACTATGGTATTCCGCATTACTTATTGGAAAACTTATTTACGTACTAATTATAAGAATTAATGTTTTTGCCAAATTCTAACGGATTGTTTGTATATGAATTCTATTCCGTCTGTATCTCTTTTATATTTTTAAAATTAAGTCTCAATGAATTGTTTCATCTGAATAGAGAATTTTATTAAACTCTGATAACGTACTCAAGATTATCAAACTCACCTTGTGTTTGTGCAGCGTTATTTTTTTAAATTTTAATTACGAGCCAAAACAGTCCTAGATCAGTTCGATCCGCATTAGCATGAAAGAACACAAATATGAGTTTTGATAACACTTTTCAACACTGACATATCTTAGCGGAATATGTAATTACATTTATTTTTGTCACTTCATTTCAGTGTTCCCCTCCCAACTGTTTACCAAAGTGGAGTGTTAATATGATGCTCTGAATTTTAAAAGCAACTTTTGCGCCGAAATGCATGCATAGATATCCATTTCTATCCAATAATTAATTAAAACTTGTTTCTGCTAACTACAAATTTACACATGTATTACTTCAGACGACTTGTTGAAACACGAATTGCATGATTTTGATACGTTAAATCGCAGGCGAAAAAGCGCGATCATTCCGGGAAATAAATTTGTCACTTTACTTCTTGTTATGTCACTGCTTTATAGTTTGTGGCAGGTACTACACTGAGCCTATATATGCTCTGAACGATAAATATTAAAATATTACGTGTTCTGTACTAGAGTATATTACATTTAATTGCAAAATATAGAAACGAATCTAAAATGTGACGCATACATTTGATTTTCATTTTGTCTTGTAACATGTTAAAGAATTATTTATTTATTTTGCAATTTAAAATGAACTGTAATAATATCAGCATAAAAAATGCAAGTCATTGGGACTTGCGCATAATTATGTGACTCGCAGTTGAATATTATTTTATATTTTACGATATATGATCCTAATGTGATAATGTTCGTTTTAAATAAGTTTGTAATGGGGAAAATTACATTTAAATTCTTTATTAATTCTGAGAAAATTATTTAATTATTACTGTCTTAATGTAGATTTAAATTATTAAATTGATGTTGAATTATTACTGAACGATGCGAATTACAAGAAGACAGATACATTTAATTCAGTAACAAGTATGTAGCAAACCACGGCAACTGGAACGCGTTAAATGACGTCACAGAAAAGAGGTGTGGTCTAGGGAAACATCCTCTTAGAAACAAAAGACACCCGGAAATGTGAGGGTAGGGAGAGACTGAATAAGTGTGGTGCCGTAGAGGTGAGGTAAGAGAGAGTTAAACGAAGTATAATGTAACCCCAACAATTTTGTAATTTTTGTAAATATATTTTTATTCATAAAGAAGTATTAGGGGAAAAATAAATGTGTTTATTCACTGCAATATGACATCAAGAATCACCGATGTGATGACGAAAACAAATTAGTTTTCGTATGTTTTTGGTCCATCGACTGGGAATCATACTTTAGAGTCTACTTGAAACAAGCTGAGTGACAATTTCTATCTGCCTGCTATTTATCTTTGGAAATTAAAATGAGCCTTAAATTGAAATGAGAAACAGTTGAGAGAAATAGCAAAATTAGAGGTTCGGTTCGAACCACTGTAGCAAAATTAATTAAAAACTGAAGACCAATTACAAAATGAACACCCAAGTGATGAACTGTTGCAAGAATTGCTTGCAGTGTTAATCGAGACAGAAACCTGTTTATTAAAATATTAAGTTATTAATGCTCAAAGCGCTGTGCAAGAATACAAAACGGAAGGTCTAACATTCTTTAGAATGCAGCAAAGCTATCAATTAGATGCAATTCCGATTATACATCCGATTTCATAACATTAAAAATACCTTTAAAACCGAAAAAATTCCACAGGTTTCTGAAATCAAAACTAATTATACTACTAAATTACTTTAGAAACCTTCAGTAGTAATTTATGTAAATTTATCAAAATTTGGGCTAAGTATAAAGCCGACATTCACGAAAAGAATACTTTATCTACCTCGCATGGAGAACTCAGCATGAAAAATAAAAATCTTCGGACTTCATCATATGTCAGGCCCAGTCAGGATTCTCTGAGGATACTGGCAAGAGTAGGAACGAATCATCCTGCTGAATGCCAGGAAAACACTGAAGTATCGAAGTATCACAATACCTTTAAAGACGTTGATAAATTTATATATTCAAGATTGCTGCTCACCGATTGAGCTGCAAAAGCGAATTACCGTTAACAGTCGAATCGAAATTTTAAGTGACAGACTTAAAAATAAAGGAATACTAGTTAGTCGTTAGTGCGTATATCAACGTTCTCCTATCTTTGAAGCCTGTACGTCGGTCAAGTGATGTATCCACGTTAAGAAAATTATATGATGAAACAATGGTTCAGACTATAAATTAGAAACATTAGATACAATTTTAATTCTTATAGTAATCAACTACTTCCACATTTATTTAAGTGTATACTACAAGATTTAGTACTACAGTTCAGTAGAGAACGAAAAAAGAATCAACGTTTTCAGGTTTATTGTCATTTCTAAAGAGGGAAGTAGAATCACGTGAAAAGTCCTTAACACTTGGTCTTGACCAACAAACAGTTCCGATAGCCAACGAAAGAAATATTGGCAATTATTGTAGGAATTTCGTTCCAATTAAAAAGAAAATGGCTTCACCAGCGACGCTTAATACATCATTTGAAAAATATATGTGTGATTTTTCTTCTAATTCTTACTCCTCAAAAGATTGTCACTGAAGTTTCTCAGAGAAACACAAAGCGTTATATGACCAATTTAAGAGCAACAGCTGTTTAAAAAAAGGTCACAAAAACCATTTTGTAAGGCAAAATGGGTTAAATGGAATATTTGCAAATCGCAGTCACATTTTGAGAGCCTGTGTGAATCAAACATTCTGGTTATTAGGCGACTCAATAGCCAAATCCTGGTGGCGAAGAATCATCATCCACCACCTTTTAGTTCGGGCGCCACCATAGTGTCATTGTGTTACTTTGAAGCAGGAGACACGAAAAATGTGCTATGACTTCGTCGGGAATCGAACCTGTACCTTTCGAATACGTGCCGAGTGTGCTACCGTTACACCACGAAGCCATGCAGAAAGGAGGGAGAAAATACCTTATAAGCTCGCACTTTCAAGAACGATGTTATTATATACGTGTTTATTAATTTGCATCCTGGTGGGAGGCGGCGAAAGTAGAAGGGACAGTAACGATAAAAATAAGATAATGGGTTAATAAGTATGAAAACGTACTTACCTCCTGAGATAACAGTTATAATAATTAAAAATTAATGCGGATAACTTACAGAATTATCACGGAACAGTCAGATATTCCGAGATTAAAACCTTTCGTAGCTTACTGATCAGAGCACCCATTTCCAGATACAGAAGACCCGCATTCAATCTCTGTGAAACAGAATCTTTAAATTTAACAACGAAGGCTTACTTTTGTGCTATTAAGGATGATAATGAGTCTTGAATTCTTGTCAGACAGATGACGAAAGGCTTTTCTTTTTGTATAATTTATTAGTAATTTCAAACATAGTTTCCTTTTTAAAATGTTAAACTTGTTTTAGGGACTTGAATCTTTCCATTATTTAAGCAACATCAAGCACAGTACATATCAGTCTTTAAAACTAAGATAAAAGTTTCTATACCTTTCTCTATACAAAATATGAAAAATATATTATGTCTCCATTTAAAAACATGAAAGATTATGATAGAAGATATCAGTATTAATTAGTGATTTGCACAACGAATTTTACATTTAGTATAGATTAATTGTACTTAAATTTATACAAAAGCAGACCTTGCTAATTAAAATAGCACTTTTAAGAGTTAATATCATATAAAACTGGGTGCCATCTTTGTGATACTTCCGAATTTTCTAATGCATATAAAATAATAATGTAAGATATCACAGAAATTGCAAGTAAAGTTAGTGAATAAATATAAAATTAATATCCAGATCCAACAGACGATGTTTGAAATACAAAATTGATGCTAACTTAGTTTCTTAAGATACTTAAGATACATCTACAAGTCTTTGCTTCGTGAAAAGCACTTGTTTTTATTATAGTCATAAAGTACAACATAAACTTATGTCAAAGAAGCATTTTTCCTTCGGTGAAGAAAGAACTTCCTGAAATGCTGAAGTAGAATTTAAGTTGCCTAACCGTTTGTAAAATAAGAGACAAAGTCGTAAAAATACAACCATTTCTATAATGCAACTTTTTTCTTTAAATGTTTGGTCATCTTAAAGTTCACTCTGATAAAGTCAGGAATAAAATGGAAAGAGGATATAAGAGTGGAGGAAAAAAGTAGGTTCCATTTTAGGGAACTTCCTTTCACTTCTTTTCAATCTGTTTCGATAGAGAGGGATTTTTCAGGCACAATGCACTTACCGTGTTCTTCTTCCGTAAGGGAATTATTCCTTCCCCTTTATAGGGAGAAACATTTTTGGTCGGGATGGAATCATTACGATTGCATCTGTTACTGATGCTGTTTCCGAATACTGCTTTACTTATAATAAAAAGTCAAGAATTCTATTTTAAAATCGACTCAACTGAGAATAAATGAAGCAAAATGCGTTTTCCCACCCCCACGTTAAAAATGAAACAGGAAGCCGAGCATTCAAAATGAATTATGGAACTCAACTCCGATTTCAAATCTACAAAACTGAAGAACAATGAAATTCAGTTTTTAATATTTACTTTTTTTAATAAACTACGTTTATCTGATCCCTGGATATCATTTACAATTGAAAAGAATCATGGATGCTACTGTAACTGGAAATGTGTATGCCCTTTTTTGTTCTCCTAGCGCCAATTTAATATACAGAAAAAAAATAGTATTTCAGTTTTGTAACACGGATAAAACGAGAAGAACTCCGCAGAAAATATTTCCAGCTTAGTTGGAAGAATGGATAAAATCTTAGGCCGTTTATTTTAATATGGAGTGCAAAATTAATAAAAGTTTTTCTCTTCTCCCCATTCAGAGAATTAAATGCGAAGTATAAAAAAAACGATGTACGTGCTACAAAAGCCCGAAGAATATTTATACCGAGGAAATTCTTCTTCTTTATACAAAAATCCAAGCTCTCGAGTAAGAAGCAAAGTTTAATTTAAAACAGATTAAATCTTGCATTGTTCGCTTTTCGGAGTTGGAGATTACGTTTCATAATGTACCAAGCCATTTATTTCTGATCAAGATTTCCAGGATTTTATAAAATTTAATGTACTCGTAAGAGAACATTATTTATTTGTTTAAGATTAAAAAGCATTAAGCCAGAAAGCATTGAATATTTATTTAACTTCTCGGAATATGTATTCAGAGAAACTGCGTAAAAGCAATGTCTTTTGAAGATTAAACCTTTAAGATAAGTTATAGGATTACGTTCATATTGTTGTAACCACTTATATTAGAAGTATATACATACGCATGAATTATTTTAGACAGCAAGTAATGACGTAAAGCAGAAGCATACCGATGTATATTTACTGTAAATAGGAAATTAGTAAATAATACATTTGTTCTATAAATCTTCTTTAAATGAAGTACTGGGAAATAACAGATGATGTCAAAGAACTTCACCATGACAAAATTATGTTTCTGCATTCACTATATTTAAATCTGAATATTTAATAAATATTTCGAGGTTGACTGTAATCTAGTGTGGCGGTATTGTGCAGATACAAATTTTCTTGAGTTACCTAATAGTGTAAACTAATTTTACTATTTTCTAGAATTACTGTAGCGGTATGTGTATTTCTTGAACTAGCGTAAAAGAAGTGGTATAAAAGATTCATTTATGGGCACAAATGGACAAAACGCTCCTGTAAACTAGTAAACTAGCTCACTATCTTTCCAGAGTTTTGAGACCTAATACATTAAACTACAGAGAAGTACGAATTGAAAAACTATATAATGTATTTACAACCTGTCTGGACTGCCAAACAATTAAATCAAGCTAAAAATGCACAATTCTTTGCAGAATTTATGAAACAGAAAAATTAATTATTAAAACACAAGCATTTCAAAATATGAAGAGTCTACAAAATGTGCACTGAGCAAACTTCCTGACTAAGTTTAAAGTTTTGTTTACCGTTGCTTTTAAAACTGCAGATACAAATATTCATAGTACTTACATAGTTAAACAATATTAAGGAGCTGATGACTCAAGAAATAATATACCCAGTTTTACTGCAAAAAAACTTAACAGTATCACTAGCATAGTAATAAAACAATTTAACAGTTTTCACTGACTATTAATTTTCATACTTTTATAGTAAATAAGTAACTTTAAAGGCAATAATAGATGAATAGCTAGATAATAAAACCTTGTCACTTCCAGAACATTTGCCATAAAGGCTAATCTTTGGAATATGGTAACATGTAGTTTAGCGACATTTTGGTAAGGCGATAAAGGTTACTAGCTAGGACTTTAGCAGTGTACAGGGATAAAGTCAAGAGTGTGCGCAATGTCATTTTTGTACAATTCTGGGATGTTTTTTTGAGTGAAAATAGGTCGACTTGTACATGGTTACCGTGTATGTGCTATTCTTAAAAACGCGGCAAGCAGTTTGCGATTCTGCACTTTCTCCCAATTTCGCACCTAATCTTCGTCATGATTAAGAACTTTTGTTCCATACAAGTTCTAGCATAAGCGTAATTCGGCTAGCAGATTGTTGGAAAAAAATTTTGAGTAAAAAAACAAAAAAACATGCCTTTACTTCGTGAAAACAAAATGGCGTCCAAACAAAAACTAGCAGGTTGCTGTAGCAGGGTTAGTCGCCAAATTTTCGCCAAGTTACCATAATCCAAAGATTAACCGCCATGGATGCACATTGCTTTGAAATGTATTAAAATTATCTAATTTTCTTAAGAAATAAAGAAAACATACACAACTCGATAAATTTTTTTTTCCTTCATAATCTTCAGAATGATATATCTCGCCTTAGGCGTCTAGCTGTAATGTGTGATAACTAATAAAATAAACGTCAAACTTAACAACATTATGCTAGCTTTTGTCTTTATTACGTTCCCTCCCGTACTGACATGCTAGTATAGCTCTATATAAGCAATCTTTAGAAATACGAATTGTTACTATAAGCATGTTAGGTATTTGTCTTATAAAACTGAAACACACTTGACACCATTATCTTAATTTTTGTCCTTGTTAAGTTATCTCTAGTATAAACATATTCGTATTGTTTTATGTAAGCAACCTTTGCAATTACAAAACTTAGCAATATGCATGTTAAATATTTTTCATATACTTTTAACAATATTTTAACCTGTTGTTGTTACATATGGCTTTATTGGAAAGATAAATACAAACATATAAAGCAGCTCGAGTATCACACATGAACAATGATAAATAATAAAGAAGAACAAACATTTATAAAGTAAAAATCAGAATAAAACAAGTTAAAAATTTAAACCTTTTCACACTTTTTTGTTTCGTTTATTCTTGTTTTTATATACAGTGAGTCCCAAAATTGAGGGTACACTCCATTCTATGACAGAATTCATGTTTAGAATGAAAACAAAAACTGTCAGATAAAGACAGTCACCAAAACCTTTAGAAGAGGATTTAGAAAGATACCTAATCTTAATATTTATTCATGAATGGACATAAAAAAATGCATGAAATACAGAAACAAAATGTACAACAGAAATTGTCAAAAATCTGAGCTCACAAAATTGAGGGTACATGTAATTATTTTATTACATAAATTATAAAAAAACAACACATTAATATTTTGTAGCATACCCACTGGCTTTGATGACAGCTTCCAGCCGCCGGTACATCGAATCGACAAGAATTTTCGTAATTTCGGGTGAAATGTTTTCCCACTCCACTTTTAGTACATGCTTCAAATGTTCTTTACTTGTGATCTGATGTTTTCGGACCTCTTTTTCAAGGTGGGACCACAAATTTTCGATCACGTTCAAATCAGGAGATTGAGGGGGTGTGTTCAGCTGATTTCGGCAGTGATACAGCAGCCATTCTTTGACAGTATTTGCTGTATGCTTTGGATCATTATCCTGTTGAAATGTGAATTTTGATCCTAGTCCCAATTGAGTAGCACTGTCCTTCAAATTATTTTTCAATAAATTAAGATAACCCATTTTATCCATTATTCCATCAATAAACACTAGCTTTCCAACTCCCGATGATGCCATACAGCCCCAAACCATTACTGACTCACCATGCTTCACAGTTGGATTTGTGTTTCTTGGATCTAAAGCTGAATTTTTCTTGCGCCATACCATATAATGACCGTCACTGCCAAAAACATTAAATTTACTCTCATTGCTGAAAATAACTTCATTCCAGGACTCTTTAGGCTTTAGAATGTGCTCTTTAGCAAATTTTAATCTCTTAGCTCTATTTATTTTACTAATGAAGGGCTTTTTGAGAGCATTTCTGCCATTATAACCAGCCCTTCTGAGGATTCTGCGCAATGTTTCTGCAGAAACAGATTTACCCACAGTTTCCGAAGTACTTGCGGCAATTTTGGGGGCACTTATTGTAGGATCAATCCTTACCTTGTGTACAATTCTCTCTGCTGCTGAACTGAGAAATTTTTTCCTGCCTCTCCCTGCTTGGTTTTCCAGCGTACCATCCTTTCTAAATTTTTGAATGATTTTTCTAATACAATTTACACTTCTCCCAAGTATTTCTCCTAGCCTTGATTAGACAGATTAATGGCCAGTTTTCTTTCCTCAATCGTCGTTTCTTTCCTATTCTCCATATTTGTCACACAGAAAGGTAGTGAGCTCAAATTTGACATATTTGGATACTAAAAGGTTGTATTTTTGTATAAATCTTAAATACAAATTATTTTTTAAAATTTTACTGGTAGTTTTACACAGTCATTTAAGAAGTGTACTCTGAATTTTGTGACTTTCAGAAGTTGAAGATTTTCGTTTAAGTAATATAATATTTTTTAACCGAGTTATATAACTTATTTTTTGTGTAGTTAAGAAGAAAAATGTATATTTTTTAATGGGACAAAACTAGGAAAACTTGCATAATAATTTCTATTCTTAATAGCCTACAAATTAAGTTAGCATTAAGTGTACCCTCAATTTTGGGACTCACTGTATACAGTTTGATTGGCACTGACAGATATTCTATGTTCGTTGCTGTTGAGCTTTGAACATACTTTTTCTTTCGAGTCTGTCTGAAACTACTCTTGAACTGAGGGTTTTCCTACCAATGAAGTTTCAACGAAGCTTCCTATCAATGAAGTTCCTACTAATTTCAAAGTCGAAACATAAATTTCATTGTCTTACTTATAAGATAGTGATTAACAGGTGATTGATTAGGAAGCTAGGCCGGATGATATTAATCTTCTAAATATGTTCTTTTACTCTTGTTGTGATAATTATTTCGAGAATTTTGTCTGCTTATTGCTGATTTTAGAAGATTTATAGGACGGTATGCGTTAAAATAGGGAATGCCTTTATTTTCCTTTGCGAAAAGTACTGTTTGACCAGCTTTTACGCAATCTGAAAAAGTGGAAAGTTGTAATCATTTGATTTAGGATTTCTGAAAAAGAAATGAGGAGGTTTTGTGCATTAGTTTAATTATTCAGTTGTCAATTGATTCCTGGTACTTTTTTAGCTATTTAAACTACCTATTATTAACTTATGTTCTTCTGGGATATTTCAGAGTCTTCGCCAGAGTCTAGGTGTATTTAGTTGGTGTATTTAATTATGGCAAAGCACACGAGGGCTATCTGCCTAAGAGGAGGGATGCCTTCGTGGAGGACTTTCTAAGGGAAACTGGCTCGTATACACGTTACACATGGGGAAAACCACGAAAACACCCATGCAGCCAGCCCGTTCGCGGGATTCGAACCTCGGACCGAACTACCAGTGTTCAGCGACTTTACCGCTCGGCCGCTGGTGGGCCTCGCCAGAGTCTAGAACTGAGGAGCAGCTGGTTATACTCTGATCATGATGTGTGACATCTTCTTCAGCGAGAAATATAGCATTTTGAATTTTATTTTGTTGACGTGCTTGCTGAAGGATGTTGTAGCATAAACCAAACTGATTAGCTAGGGAGATGAATTTGATGTGCAAACTATTGTTAGTGTCAGCTTTGTATATAATACCATATATTTAATTATTGCAGTATTCTTGACATGTTTCCAGTTTTACATCTCTTACCTTTTGTTTGCAGATTCCAGGCTGTTTACAGAATTGTTTTGATATTTTCTTGCGACCTTCATCATTCATTGCTGATTTTAGGCTTTGTTTTAACTGCGCATGTTTTATGCTTTTGCGTGTGTAATTCTTTGGCTAGCAGTTGCATTTATAAACATATGCTGTCCTTTTTATTTCGAATATTTCATTACATATTTCTTTTAAATTTTTTTTTGCGGTTATATTGGTAATTTCATTCAGACTGTGCTAGAACTTGTTGCTACCTGTTGTTTCTGTTGTCTGTTGGGAATTGCTTAATGCTGCAGCTCGGGAGTCAGCAAAAATGACAACTTTATCATAAATAAAAAGGATATTTTTCCTACAATTAATTTAGATACTGATGCAATGCCAAGTTTGTGCAATTCTGGGATGTTTTTTAAGTGAAGATAGGTCGATGTTTACATGGATACCCAGTTTGTGCAATTCTTTGACTTGTTATTTTCAAGTTGGCGATTTTGAGAACGCGCGAAGCAGTGGATGGTTCTCCACTTTCCCAGTTTGTCGCCAAGGGTGTGGGCTCTCCTAGGATTTTACCGAACATGCTACTGGTTATAACTGAAAGTCAACAAAGCATGTTATTTCCTCAGTACCTTTTGTTTCAACCATTCAAGACTTAGAAAAATGCCGCAATCTATTTTTCCGTGTAATATTTATTATCCTTTGCTTTAAGAAAAAGTTCGCATGCAGATGCAATTCAAAGTAATAATGCTAGAAAGTTCATTTTTAATTTAAAGGTTACAATCTTTTTCAGAATAACCGACATGTGAAGGAGTTTTTATGAAAAATATTCTCGACAACGAAAGCTTATAGACAATTTTTGTTCATTAACAGGATTTGATTTTGTTTGCCCTTCGTGGAAAATTCATGAAACAATTTTGACAGCTGGAAGAAATATTTAAATTTTTAAAATGAAAGAAAAACTTACTACTTAGTTTGTTAATTCCTAGCTCACGTTCCTTTGAGAATTCATTGTAGTTTCTAAAAATTGTCCTGAAGCGGAACAAATTTGTGGCAACATTGAAGTCTACATTTCTGTGCAAGAGTTTTCTTCGTAGTCGTTTGTTTCTTCGCATGGTCTTTTTCTAGCTATTTGGCGTCCGATTTACGGAATTTTTCTCCCCCCGAGCAGTGGTTTTCCTTCTTTCACTTCTTCATTTTGCCAACATCCTTCCTGCCTAGTCATTCTATGTTCCATCATCGACTTCAAGGAGGTTGAATCTTAAAAGGTGTAGATTTGGGGTTTAAAAGGTATAAGTCTGGGAAACTTTTAAAGTAATATAAAAATAAAAGTTTTAAGAATATGCTTCTGTATACTTTAAAATTTCCAAAACGATAATACTAACCTTTGAACTCTTATTTTTTCCTCGTTTCTTTTTCTTTAATTTATGATAGTCTTCATTACATTGTATTTTCTCCTTCCCTTTGGCCATTACGTATGCTGTTATTTTTCTTATCTTTTCTTTCCATAAACGTAGCCTATTTAGCTTTCGCTGGCTGTCTTTTGAGTGAGGTATGCTTTACCAGTCACAATATTATTTTAATCTGATCAGTATTCTCTCGTGGTATTTGCCTCTCTTTGGATTGCAAATAAACCATTGTTTCAAAAAAGGTCCTTGGTTTAATATTCTTATTTCTTGTTTATTGAAAGACGAAAGACAATGTTTCATTTTTTTAGCTTGATTACGTATCATTAAATTATGTCCGTACCTGTTTATTGTAAAGAAATCGTTACTACCATTCTCGTGTGTTTTAATTATAAATTATATACATTTCTGCTTGCTTAGATTTGGGTTCTTACTGTTGGGAAAAATATTTTGTATGTATGTTATCGGTTTTGTTCTCACTGACTGATGTAGTAGGGTTTAAGCTAACTCCTCTTTGTACCTTTTCTACTTATCTCATAAATGACTACATATTTTGTGCTTATTTTGGTAGCATTCTTGTTTATTTATTTGTTTATTTTTTGCAGTAACTGATTAATGTAAAAAATACAGTGGCCAATTACCTGATATTATTTCACGTTAAGTCCTTGAACGTTAAAGCTTACGTACTTAGAGACTATCTGTTACTTCGTTTATTGAAGAACAACAGAACGGGATAATTGAGCCTATAAGTTATCGATCATGACTTATTACACTATGAATGTGATAACAATAAGTTTGGAATAAAAGTTAATAATTTAAATTTAAATTGTCATTTCGAAACTTCGAAATTATTTTGTCTGAACATTCTGCTGCTTAGTAACTAACATAATTAGCTCGCTAATATACATCGCAACTGTAAAAATACTTCTGCCTGCTGTATCTTTTACAAAACTGCTTTTGCTTCTCCTTAAAAGTCATACATATCCACAGATGTTATGACACTAATTGATCATACAGCTCTGGATGAAGTTTTTAAAAGTACGGTATAAGATATTGCGTCTTAAACCTAAATTTATATTCGGCATATTTAGTACAGAACAGTAAACCGGCAACATGATGTACGAAAGATCTGACTCTAAATTTAAAACCGACTTTGAATTTTTAATATTTTACTGAGATAAAATTATATTAGGCTTACCTTAGCCAAGTCAACCGATCTTCCCGACCAGAAGACTTTGAGCGTATGACGTTTCTGACTCATAGTCTGTTGCAAAGCAACTACTGCCTTTTGGGGAGCTACTACATAAAATTGTGGCTTTGTTTCTTCCAGTTTTGTAAGTGGCGTTATTGAACTAGAGAGTTGGAAAGAGCTTAACCGCGATTGCCTAGCAACCTTGGATAAGACCCTTGAATACTGGTAGTTAGACCAGGAATCGAATCCCGGAGAAAAGGCTGTCTGCATGAACGTTTTCGCCATATGTAACGTGAACTTGTACCAATTTTCCCTTGAAAGATTTCCAAAAATTCGTTTCTCACCTTAAGTAAATAATCCGTGCGTTTTTAGTCATAACTGATTAAACAATAAAATTCCATTTACTCTATGTGGCAACCAGTACTGTTCCTTGTGCCTTATATTGCTGTAAATAAGTAACGGGCAAGTTTAAACCTTTCAGAATAGTATTCCTTTTTAAAATAGTAGATTGTTTTCTTTTGCTTTCAACTATAGCTGACCTCTTGACACCTCTCCCTTCTCAAGATAAATAGCTCACTTTATATTTTCAAACGAGCCTAAATTGCTACTGCGTGGTTCTTGATTTACTCTTGGACTCTGATTTTTATTTCTACTTGTTCTGGGAATTTAATAAATTGCTCGTGGTCTGCATTAGTTCCAATCGGTATATTATTACTGTCTCCTTTATTTACAAAATTTATAATTTCTATACACGTAAACTCGAATCTGTAATAATTTTCCTTTTTGTACTCAAACCTTCTGCCTGACTCAACTATTTCTCCGATATCACCACTTCACTAGCAACTCAAATAACTCTTCTACAACATGAGGATTCCGTACTTTAATAAAATTTTGTTCTTCTGGAAGAAAACGCGTCAATGCATTTTTGCTATTAAGAGTTCGGCCGTATGGAGTTTGTCTGTTTACTCATCTCTATTTTCTTCAAACTAAGCTTCAAAACATAATACCTTTCCCCGTTTTCACGACATGATTCCGTTTTAAAGAACGGATGATCCTCTGCCGAACGATAAACTGTAATTAACCTAATCTTCAGCTAAGTTTCTGAAATTGTGGGTGCGAGTAACCTCTTTTCAGCACATTTAAATAAAATATGAACTTTCTTGTTTATAGCCATGGTCTCGACCACTCTTTTTGGTCTTCAAGAAGCACTTTTCCAGACTTTTTATCAAATTCTATCACGAAACGTGAATCATATCTAAAACATTCTATCATTAAGTTAAAATAATTACAAACATTCTATTAATAAGTTAAATCCTTCTAACGGGTTGGCTTTATCCTTCCAGACTAGAAGGACTTAGACTGACTATTCCTTGCAGTTAGAAGTAGATCTTCGGTCGTTGAAGGAGTCTGCGGATCGGTTGGAATCTTTTACTGCCATAAATCTCATTGTCCTTTGGGCCCTAAAGGAGCCGTAACATCCAGAAACTGAAAACCGTATGCTTGAAAAGCTAGTGTCTCTGTAACAGAAGGGGTTAGGTGCCGCCATCAAGAGGTAAACAGAAAATTAATTAGATATCACATATGAAAAGAAGAAAACACTGAATATCTGCTTGGTAAGAGACAATCTTGAAAGATAAGTAAAGCATGTTATCACATGAACATAGTTAGATAAATACAAGATGATAATAAATCACCAACGAGAATTATGATGAATGTTGTGTGATTGTTTTATAGGTTGCTAAACCATGTAGTCGTAGTCAACAATTTTTCGGATGATATCGTGACAATTCTCATCACACTTTTTATAAAAATTTGTGTACTATGTTGAGAATTTCAACTACTAAATGTTTAATTTTTAAATCTTCATGAGTCAACGATATTGCTAATAGACCACTGCACTTTGAAGTGCTCTTTACCAGTTGCAAACTTAGTTTTGCAAAATATGAACTCAAAAGAAAATAAACATATTTAGGTCCCACCTGTGGCAACAGATTATCAAATAAAGCTGAAAATGCTGAAACATTGCAGGTTGTTATGAAAAGGTTCTTTTCGAAAAAAAAAAGAAAAAACAAATATTCTAAAAAAAAAGGCCTCCAAACTTTGCGAGAAAAACCCTGTTTATATATAATATATAGAGAGTTATTTCCAAAAATAAAGCTAATAAGTTAAAATTAATTGCTAAATTCATGCAGATGAAACTAAAATAAAGAAATGAAGTTTTTAGCCAATCAAAGACAAATTTTCTTTTACCCGGCCTTTCAAGAACTTCTTTCCTTCCATGCATTTGGGTAAAGAAATTACTAGCACGATGTTTCACCTCACAAAACACTGCAAACTAGTCTTTGAAGTTAATTGCAATCAGAATTTTAGAGTTTATTTATGTTACCTTATGTATTTTCATTTAAATGCAAGGTGCTTTACATATTTTCACTTGAATGCGAACTGTTTTATGTATTTTCATTTAAATGCAAACTACTGGCAGTCTTTTGCAAATATTTCTATTTTTGCAAGTTGTAGGTAATTTTATTTTGCACGCAAGATGACTGCTCAAATCTTAAAATTAGAAAGACTTTGGATTAGACTTTTAATTATGAGCTTATGGTATTTGGTAATATAAATACATAAACTGTGGTATAAATGCAGTTTCAAAGTCATGTAATGTTTGATATTAACAGACTATATATAGCAGAATATTTAATTGAAATATCTAGATGAGATTTAAAAAGAAACATGAAAGTCCAAGATAAATTGATGTCGTTGCATTAATAGAAGAAATCCTCATCTCATCCAATGAAGAAATTAGCTTTGTAAATGAGTCAGATAACACATTTGTGACAGAATTCACAGAAATTTCGTCAAAAAAGAAATTTAAAAAAAGCCCACCTATGGCCGAGCGGTAAAAGTCGCTGAACAGTGCTGGTTCGGTTCGAGGTTCGACACCCGAACCTCGAACAGAAGACAGAAGCGACAGAAGCATGCAGCAACAGAAGACTTCTGTGTTTCTTTTTTTCTAACATATGCCTCATGTTCCCTGAAGCAAAATTTTAAGGCTCTCGTAGATTGGCCGTCAAGGAACATGAGGCATATGTTAGCAAAAAGAAATACAGAAGTCTTTTGTTGCCCAACATTGTTGGTCCGAAAATCACAATTTCAATTTTTCTGCTGCCAAAATTATTCAAAAAAAATCTTCCATTGGAGACTTGGATTTTATAGAGGCATTTCACATTCAAAAAATCTTTCTGTTCTAGTTAACCATCCTAATTCCAATCCGTCTTTGCCTTCGGCCTTTAAAGAAATTATGTTTTATTTCTGGTTTCATCAACAGATGGCGCCACTTGCTTATTCCTGTCCAGGCTTTTTTATCTTATTGGCATTTACTGATTTTCTAAATTAATTTTGTGCATTAGAATCTTTGCTTATTTTTAAAAGATAAATGCAAAGATATAAAAGGTGTATGAGCAATCTCCAGTCTCTATCTCCATGTATAATTGTAGGTAAATATTTTCTAACATAGTCATTATTGAGCTTTAGGTGCCGATGATTCTGACAGCTCAATCGTTTGCTGGAAAAATTTCTGTTGTTCAGAGATTTTCGCATGGGTAGAAGCAGATTAGTAGCATTTATATGTATATTCACATTTATGTGGGTGGCCTAATTGCATTAAAGTAAGTTACCAGTTAGAAACGGGTAACTAGTCCATCAAATAAAAAAGTAAAAGACACTGATAGCTGAATGATTTGCGTAACCAAAAAAAATGACAAAGATTGAAACAGAAAACATTGATGATATATATTCAAAACGAATGGATATACCAAAGGAAGCTTCTAGATTTCTAAGCGGTAGTTTCTGTTTGCAGAAAGCTTCTACCTCCGAGGAAGATTGCATGTCTCTCCGAATAGGATTGCATGTGATTCTATGATACATCAAGTGTATCATGGTATCACAACTGAACAAAGCTCTCAATAGACTGTGAATAAAAACAGCAAGAATATCAGGACTTAAAAAGAATTATGTGATAGGCAATAAATACTTCATTCATCACCACCTATGTGTAGCAACTGAATTCCTTTCTTCTCCAGTCGCGTTTAAGTGGGAAAGATTGTAAGAAATATTCTATTTCCTTATCACGTGCCTTTGTGGTGTAATTGGAAGCACATCCGACTAACATCGAAAATTCCAGCATTCAAATTCCGGAGACACCTTCACTGAATTTTTACGTTCCTTGCTTCGAAAATGCCTAATAGACAATAAAAAAAAAAACGGTAGAAAATATAAGAAAGGTAAAAAAATGGGTTTCTGGTATTCTTAATTGAGATACGGAAGCCCTAATATATTTCCATTCGTTTTTTGCTATTTTCTTGATGCTAAAGTGACCTTTCTTGGATGGGATAAGTACAAGGAATGAGAAGAGGTATTGTGCAACAATTCTCTCTCATTTCACAGTCTTTATCAAAAATCAGCACTCTGAAAAGGTCAACAATGTTGAGGCAAAAAGGCTTAAGTCACTCTGAAATCCTCAAGTCTGGAAACCTGTGAACTAAGAACTGCACCATGCTCATTTCACTCGTTTGCATGTAAAAATGGTAATATGATTGCGTGAATTAACCAGTAGAGAAAGAGTCCTATAGTTTCAGGGTAAGGAGTGGTCTCGCTTTTTTTTCTAGGTAATGCAACGAAAAATTTGGGGAATATGGTTGGGAGCTCTTATCTCATTCTTCTTGTAGCCCTAACATAAATCTTTCTGACCACTGCTTGTTTCAATCATTGTAACATTTCTAAGCTGCTAAACATTTGAAAAACTTGAATGTGAAACAAATTGTCAATCAACATTTGGAAACAAATTTGAATTTTTAGAAAGTGGTATCGGCAAAGTTGCAATAAAATGATAGCGATTTCATTACTAACATTCAGCACTTTGCTTGAGACAGCACTTCAGACCTCTATTAAAACAGCAGAAATGTAAAAATAACCTTATAAATGCCCAAACTGATGAGTAACATGGACATATATTAAAAAATAAATTGAAACTGAAAAACCTTCTGTAAAATATGTGAATTTACCTTTTTAACCAAAGTGCGAGAACTTCATTAGAGAAATATTTATTTATATTTGAGACTTAGAAAAGAGTTGGACTTTGACCACAATTCCGACTTAGAATCCCAACAGCAACCGCTGGGGATGATGTTACTGAGTTGACAAAAACGTTAATTAATCTTTACAAATATTTGCTTTTACAAGTGCCTTTACAAGATCATGTTTTCCACACAGCATTAATGTGATCAATAACTTCATTAAAAATATGTTACATATATTTTCCTGTTTCCAGGCAGCATAAATGTAATAAACTATAAAGTAATGAAAGCGATACATAAGAACAAGCGTTAATTAACGAAAGAGAAATATTTAAGGTCAGTTAACATAGAACTCAGTAACGCATCAAGTATTAAAGAAAGTCGTTGTCTCACTTTTCCGCCTTTCATATGTGGTAAGCGTCATTGCAGATGAAGAGATCTCATGAATCAAGGATAAGCAATCAAAGATACTTAAATATTCATACACATTTTAATACACAGATTAAATTTTTTATGTATTATTAACGTTAAAAACCGTTTACCATTAGTTTAAACCATTTACGTATTATTCTTAATAATATTTAATTTGCATTAATGCTTCGGAGTACCACAATTGTAGTCTTTATGCAATTTTTGTACTAGAGAAAATTCGCGTAAGCTTCCAAATGCATCATTTTGTATTTTAATAAAATCGAGCAAATATAAGCAATAGTATAAAAGCATATGGAAGTATAAATTAAATGTATACGGTGGCGCCAGAAAATTCAATATTAAATAAACCTGTTACAGACTACTTCATACGAAAGAAAGGAATTCAAATTTTCGTATTTACTGCTGTAATAATAGGGAAAGCTGAAAAGTAAAACAAAAGAAGTAGGGTATCCTGTCTTTCGGTACAACATTTCTGCAGTATTGTATTATGATCACAATATTATTCCTTCAAAGACATATGATACTGTAGCATTGCACAGTATGTCTGTATCTTAATCACCAGTAAATTTAATTGCGAACGTTTACGTGATTTGACATTTTAAGAGCTGATTCAAATGTGTTAGATGAAAATATTTAAAACATGCAAGCAGAGACAAGGTGCGGCATAAGTAACGTCCAATTAATATTTGCGTTTAAAAATATTCTAGTAGTTTTCTACTGCATAACGTTTTGTATTATAGTTTGCTATGTAATAATGTAGAAAAACACAATTGTCGACATACTGTAGCTTCTTCATAGAAACTGAGATAAAAGTGTTAAGTATGGCCATGCGATTAACAAAGGTACAACGAGAGGAAGCAGTGCAACTGTACTACCAAAGTAGTAAAAATTATGCTACAGCCTCTAGATTGCTAGCCACATAATTTAATATCTGACAAATACACAGTAGACACATCACGATCCCAATTAGAAAATTTGGAAGGATAGGCGAGGTAATGATACTCCAAAATCAGTGTTAACAATAAGTTTAGAAAAGTCAATGAATTTAGACAAGCATTGCTGTCACAAATATCTAGCAAATGTCTATAACCAGACTTTGATATTAGTCTTAGAAGTCTTCGTAGAATGTTAAAAAACAACCTTAAAATGAGACCTTACATCCGACGTGTGCTACAAAGTGTGCATGATAGAAGTGACGGAAGACGATTGCAATTTTGTGAAGTGTTTATTACTAATTTCAGTGGTAATGAGATTCTTCTTGAGACAGGTAGTCAAATGAACTACGACGTATAGCAATCGAGAGACCATCCAGATCACATCACTGGATTATTTTTCCTTTATGCAGAGCCTAATGAATTTTGTTTACAGTCACATACCGAAATAATTCTTGCTTTAGAGGATAAGTTGGCCAATGCATGTTTGGTAGTTAATATAGAAATATGTCAAAAGTTTTGTTGAAGTGTTCTTGGGAGGGTTCAATGTTGTATTAACGACAAACAAGAACGGAAGGGGGTATTTCAAACATGTACGAGAAGTTCATACTCATAATGAAACATTGTCTTTTTTCCTCCCTATTATAATCAACGTGATGAATTGCTTGTATCAAAAGCATTCATTCCTAACAAAAGAGTATTACTTATGGTTAGGTTATGTTAGGTTATTTAATTACGGCAAAGCCTCGAGGGCTATCTGCCTAAAGGGAGGGCCTAATGGAAACTGGCTCGTATACACGTTACACATGGGGAAAACACCCATGCCGCCAGCCCGTTCGCGGTATTCGAACCTTGGACCGAACTACCAGTGTTCAGCGACTTTACCACTCTGAAGCTGCTGGGCGAGTATTACTTATATCGCACCCTGTACTTCGCTAAAATCAGCCCCGATTTCAGATCAAGTCCTTTAAAACTAGAATTGTACTTCTCGGAAAGCGCCAAATTTATTCAAATAAGTATTATGTTAAAGATTATGTTGAAGATCAATTTTTTCTATACTACGCGTGACATAACTGTCTATCATTTTGGACTACATGTAACCTTATCCAAGACTTAATGATTATCCCAGAATGAAGTTCATTATTTCCTTCTAGCGTAACAGTTTAGAATGAAGCTCTTTATTTACCGGCAGTATAACACTTCATGTGAACTTATTTTCCCTTGGGAAGTCTTTTACAAAACTGTGTCCTTTCGTATATTGCGTAGTTTTTCTTTAACTCAGATATCTTAAATATATAAATCACGAATTAATGCGTTTCTTGTTTTTTTACAAAAGAGTATTACTTAGGTTAGGTTAGGTTAGGTTATTTAATTACGGCAAAGCCTCGAGGGCTATCTGCCTAAAGGGAGGGCCTAATGGAAACTGGCTCGTATACACGTTACACATGGGGAAAACACCCATGCCGCCAGCCCGTTCGCGGGATTCGAACCTTGGACCGAACTACCAGTGTTCAGCGACTTTACCGCTCTGAAGCTGCTGGGCGAGTATTACTTATATCGCACCCTGTACTTCACTAAAATCAGCCCCGATTTCTGATCAAGTCCTTTAAAACTAGAATTGTACTTCTCGGAAAGCGCCAAATTTATTCAAATAAGTATTATGTTAAAGATTATGTTGAAGATCAATATTTTCTATACTACGCGTGACATAACTGTCTATCATTTTGGACTACATGTAACCTTATCCAAGACTTAATGATTATCCCAGAATGAAGTTCATTATTTCCTTCTAGCGTAACAGTTTAGAATGAAGCTCTTTATTTACCGGCAGTATAACACTTCATGTGAACTTATTTTCCCTTGGGAAGTCTTTTACAAAACTGTGTCCTTTCGTATATTGCGTAGTTTTTCTTTAACTCAGATATCTTAAATATATAAATCACGACGTTCCTTAGTTTCCAGAAAGATGCTTAGAAAATATATCATTTCTCAAGTGAAAGGTCATAAGTAAAGATCGCTTCAGTCGAAAATTTTGCAAGAAAAAGACAACATGAATGTTCTTTTAATAATAAACTCTTGCACAACTTATTTTTAGAAAATAAATTTGTCTGTAATAAAAAAAAATCATCCACCTTAAATGAAATTAACAGCCATGAATTTTTCATCATCGCCATAAGTCAATGCTTATAAGGATTCCCTTGCGTGATCATTTGTCAAGTGGCGAACGACTTATAAAAATTCTTCATCTATTTCAGTAATTTTTTAAATTATCTTCTCTTCCTGAATTTTAATTAATTTTGCCAAAAGAGGCAGAATTTATTTCGCTCATTAAAATTAAATAATGCTTATGAATAGGATATTCACTTTAAAAGTCATTAAAATTATCAAAATAATTCTTTTGATTCAGAAATGTAGGAGTGGTTTGAGTTTTGTTTAGTTTTAAATTGTGCACTCGTTCAGAAACTCTTTTGAATAAAAATTTTCCCATTATTAAGACTGCGTTGCATTATGGTATGCCATTGTTTTCCATAAATCCCATTTCAAAACATTTTCTCAAAATATATAAAATAAAGCCACCATTGCAATTTAAAGATTCTGGAAAAGCTTTATTAGTGAGATAAAAGACTACAGGAAATCTACTTGCATTCTATGAATACAAAAACCACTTGAGTTTCTAATAATGCTGCATTGATTTTGTTGCTAGAGGTAATGAATACATTTCTAATTCTTGCTCTATAATTCTATACAAGAAATTTAGGAATTGAAAAAGTACATTCCGACGTGTTCTTCTAATTACTTAATTATATATTTTAAACATAATATCCTCAAGCTTACCTCTTATCATATGAGAAACCTAATAAAGTTGGTTTTCTTTTTAAGAAACTAAGAATTTAGCTTTGTTAAGAGATTCAGCTCATAATTGAAGTTTATAGAAAGAAGAGCTAAAGCTAAGTCATAAATTAATCTACAGAACTAATATTTACGCAAAAAATTAGATGTTTACTGAAAATTACTTGCTACCGCATTTCAGATATTTTTCATGATAAGACAGAATGAAGCAAACGCTTCAAAATAAATAAAATGTATAGTTCGACGTTCGATTCTGACTTAATTTAATTAAAATTTGGGTGAAAATTTTTGTATTGCAGTTTTCTAAATTTAAAATATTTCGTTGTGAAAGAATTATTGTTATTTAATACAGAACGATATCCATATTATGAAAATAAAGACCACACATTTTAGCTTAATAAATTAAGTACTTTTAATAAACTGCGAGCGCTTAAGTATTTGTACTAACATTTGTAATCAACGTTTAGCTAAAATTCATCTAGCGCTTGGTGTTTGAAAGATATATCTATATGATATAGATCAGCACAATGAAATAACGCCATGAGTAAAAAATTAATGCGTTTCTTGTTTTTATTAAATCTTTGACTCCTCCCTTCAGGTCTAGAGCCTCGAACCTAAATTTTCTCAGAACAAATATATCCAAGAACCTTAAATAAAGAGACCTTAGAACACTAAAACATTCTTCTAAGTGTCTTACATACACGGATACATACAATTTACCTATATAAAAATATTTCCGAAAATGTTGTTGTAGCTAATGCTCACTTATCTGACCTGTAGTTAGCCCAAGCCCACGGAAATACTCGTGGCAAGGAGCGCAAGTTTACTTCTGTCGTTGGTAACAGCCTCGAGCACCTTACAGGCGACAGTGCGAGTTAGCTCAGTTCCGCCCCCAATTTTGATGGAGAGCACTCGGGGTGACGGGTCCGAGGATTTCCCAACCCTCTTCCTCTGCCACCAACCTCTCAAGATGACTTTCGGCTCGCCGCATATTTTGAGTGCCCCCATGCTGCACGGACACTATACATTTACAAGCATCCATGCCTTCTCCGGGCCCTTCGTCACTGCTGTCAACGACGCTAACCACTATACCGGTTGGGGAGCGTTCCTAAAATTATATGTAAGAAAGGAAACTTTCCTCTTAGGACACCTCTACTGAAATGTACATGGCCAAATCATAGCTGAAATAAAGTAAAAGAAAAATTTGATTTGCAGATGTAAGTAAAAAGCAAATTACGAATAAAATGACTTACAGCTCTGGAGATGATATCTCATTCATTGGTGCAATTTGTATAAGTAGGCGGCCGATTTAACTTTGTCATTGTACATGCTAGATTGAGACAGAAACTAAAATAAAGCATATAATTACATACTAGTATAGCGTTAATCGTTTTTAATTGACACGTTAAGAACGAAAGGTTGCACGCAACCAAGAGGTGACTGTGAAAACTGGATAAAAGACAGAGTCTTGTTAAGGGTTTAAGTTCCTTTTTATTCAACGTAATAAATTACAAGTGCGTGCTCTTGACGCTCACAAACTGCGCCAACTCGGCGGTCAAATAAAAATAATAACCTGAAAAGAAACTAAAGACAAGACTCTAACTACGAGGCTCTCTAAAAGTAACTAACTCACCGCGTTTTACAATACCGCTGCTAATTCAGCAAACTTGAAGATCACTTGAACGATTAACACTACTTCCAGGCAAGCACACAGGCCGAAACGCGGGGTTCTTCAAATTCTGGCCAACTACCTCCGCGCTCGTGAAGTAAGAATATCACACCTCGAACTCGTTTCCTTTCTATTTAAATCAGAATACTTCCGCTGATAATTTGAATCCTTGCGCGTTCTACTAAAATTTACATACTCTGGCATTGGCAGTTCCAGGGGAAAGTAAGGCTTGACAGGAAAGATAGTTTAAACTTAAAAATAAATGTTAGTTAAAATAAATATAAACCCTACAAGGTTACACACAAAAGTAGTTCCGTATTTTTAATGGAAATTTAGTGCTGCACTTAAATGATGGTTCTTTAAACTGACACAAAATCTGTTTAGCAAACCCAATTGAAACAAATGTCTTATTTATTGGCACCTAGTATTAAAAAGTTTTCAATCTGAACGGTACATAGGCTAATGTTTAGCACAGAATTTACATTATATTCCTCATATGGCCTTTTGGTGGATCATCTGTATTTGCAATGAGCAACAGGCAACATTACAAATGCTTCTCAGTCCCTGGGTCATTCTACTGAATACAGTATATAATCCATTATAACACTTAATTTATTTGCTGTTAAATAATCATGATTTTCAACGTGGAGGCAATTAAAGGTAAGACTTTAATTATAATTAAGTCTTTAATTAAAGAAAAGGATTTTCTATAATTAAAATCAACAACTACATCGCTTAGTGAAGTCGTTCTTTCTTTTCACAAATTAAATCAGTAATAAGAAATATTTGTTTAATTTTTCTTCAGATGCAAATTATTTATAATTGCATACTCACATAAGATGCTTATAAAGTTCTGAGTAGGATAACACATCATTTAATGTGATCAACAATTCGGTTAGTATGATCAAAATTCTGTAGAATACATTTTCTAAACTGAAGTAAAGTCGCCAAGTAAGTTTAAAACGAATTAGAAAAATTGCCAAGTTGCAGGGAAATGTCGTCAAGTAAAGGACCCAGTCGTTAAAATCTTGGTTTCATACATATTCAACTATTTAAAGTTAGATTAAAAATAATCTTAGTTTAAAGAAAATTTTTATTAATTTTATCAGTTTTGATGCCATCAGACACAAGCCGCTCTTTTTCAGGAGAAAATAGTAAGAAAAAAAATCTGCAGAGTTTGTTTCAGGTATGAAAATATTCACTCCAAACTAAGTTTGTTCTTTTGCCTAATTTTAAATTTTATAATGACTAGTCCCTTCCGATGAAGGATGCTCTCCGAGTATTAAGATTAGAGTTACCGCAAACAATCAAATAATTTCCAAAAACATTATTAACCATCAAGACATTAGGGACAATTCATCAACAAACTTTTGCGTTTTCGTAATAAAAATGTTGTGAAAATGCCCATTTATACGCTTCTTGATATTTTTATATTAAATTACTTAAATTGCTATTTTGAAGGAAGGCTATTTTTGCTTTGTAAACTACTTCAACAATAAGGCCTTGAAAAGGTTTTTAAGAGTCCGAAATTTTCTGATTAATTTCGGAGAATTTCTCAACCAGAAAGGCTTCCGACTCATTTATAATTATTACCGAAAGATAAAAATTGAATGTTATATTGGTATATAATATAGAGTTGCTTCTCGAACCTCCCATTTCTGTCCCATCAACAAAGATAAATGGTAAAATTCCGAAACGAAGCCAACTTAATTCGAACATCTAATCCATTTATCAGCAATCATGGCTGCCACGATGATTATACTGAAACTCCGTATGAAATCATTTCCTTTGACTTGGTCATTTAAACAAGGACTGTTACTTTCTAGAGAAAAAGAAGGACTAATGCAACTAATGGTCTTAGAAATGAGGGAGAGAGACACTGGGATGTCCATGGTTAATGCATGGGAACGTGACAGGTTGCAGATGGGCCTTGTTCAAGAAGGACTAGGCAGAAGGTCATGAAGAGAAAGTGGTAATCCATCAAACAGAATTGTGAGTGAGAGGAAGAAAAGATGGAATCGCGATCTTTTTCGATTCTTTTGTAAGGTTCATAATAAGTTTGTACTTTCTCAGAAGAACGCAGGCAGTGAATTACTGCAAAATTATCATCTAAAATGCATCAGCCTGATGCCTTTTTCTTACCATTTTTTATAAACTAAATATATTACTATCTGGTCCTCAAACGGAATCAAAACAAATTAAAGCAAATTTCCCTTTTAGTTTAACTTATGTCCATAACGTATTTGTGATACATACATATATATATAAGCATATTTAAATATATATTTAGAGATTTGTGACTTGATTAGAAAAGAGTTGTACATATAAATGCATATTTGAAAGCTTTTGTTTGTGATTTAGAAATACCATGCATTTTTTACACCACCAGAAATCCTTTCAATAGTTTAACTTCATAGTGACAGCACCAGATCTGTATAGAAAAAGGAGTAAGGCTAAATGTATTTCTTACCTGCAGGTAAAATAACAGATTGTATAAAATGTGAGCATTTTATACGACGTAACTATAAGACAAAAATATATTATTTTGTACGTAAATTTTACGCTATTAAGATATAATGAAAAAAACAATTATCCTGTATCAAATGTACTTAATACATTGCTTTAGAAACGTCTTCTATTACTTACAAGAATCGGATAAAAATTCATGAAGAATATGAGTCGACTAAATCACGTCAATTAAATGCATTATATCATTCAAATACTTTATTAAAAACAAAAGTAAAGACACTATTAAAAACAAAAGTAAAGAAACTATTAAAAACAAAAGTAAAGACACTTTATTAAAAACAAAAAAAAATATTTTTTTTGTTTATTAAAAATTATATTTATTATTATTTATTTATAAAATTAATTAATTTATTATATTTATTAAAATTATATTTATTAAAATATTATTTTATATTTATTAAAAAGTAAAGACATTTTATTAAAAACAAAAGTAAAGACACTTTATTAAAAACAAAAGTAAAGACACTTTATAAAAAACAAAAATAAGTAAAGACAAAAATTATTAAGATGAATGTTTATTGCTTTTAAACCAAACAATTTGTTGAACAGTTACTGTTGTAATTTGAACCATAAATTCAGAATCTAATGCTAAGTCAAATGACAGCATTCTTAAAAGTGCATATGGTTCTTGCATACGGTTTGTTACTAAATGAATATGAAATGGATTTTAAACGTATTATTACTTTAATTCATTTTGCATTATTATCACCACTTATGGATGCTTTCAGCTTTGGTCTTTGAAATGCGTTTTACGTTTTACTTATTAATCCTGAATATCACTTTTAGGTTTTTTACAAATGGGTGTTGAGTATTGTGAAGTTTGGCTGAAAACAGTCAGTGGTAACTTCACTAAAAATCAATAATAATCTTCTAAAAGTTTTTTTTAACAATTGTACAAAAAGATGAATTATAGACTGAAGTATTCAAATGAAATTGAAAATTTTAATGGGAGATGCAGATACGACTGTAGATATTAAAAATATCTTTCACATTTACATTGGAGATTAAGTTAGGAAAGAATGATGTTTTAAATAGTAGAATAACCATATAAATTTTTAAAAGCTAGTGAAATTAAACTATAACATCGGCGTAAAATGGCCATTAATAAGACAAGTACTAAATTAATTTATAACTGGATTTCCTCGCAAAAAATAAATATTTTTATCATATGATAAAATGAAATAAAATTAATACATACGAGTATCCATGAGCTATTGTAGATGCAAAGTGAACCAGGATGATTCTAAATCTATGAAACTTTCCTTAAAAAGCTTCGGTCGAAACAGAATAAACTGAAAACGCATTAATATATTCGAATCTGAATTATATCCTTCATGCAGAATGCTTGTAGAATTTTACATTGAAATATTAGATAATCATCACCTAGATATGATGCAACAAAAGAAAATTTCTCAGTCGAACAGAATTATGACCCAAAACAGACGAGAGGGGTGACGTGAGTCCTTGGCAAAGATGCTAAAACATTTGAGTAGTCCCTAAAATTGAGTGATTTTAAATCGATCGAACACATATCGCATATCCCAAACAAAAGATATTGGGTTATTATTACAAACACAAGATATCTGGTTGCTAAAACTCCCAGATTTCGCGTTATGTGTTCTGATTTTTCCCTAAAAAGGAATTAAAATTCATCTGTATTTCAATTCCAAATCCTCATAAAATTTCTTCTTCCTCAGAAAAGAAGCAAAATAAAATAGAAGAAAGTAGTAAAGTAATAAATAAAAGTCGTAAAATACGATTAAAGTAAAAAGAAAACACCAAATGGCAATGTGCGAATATTTATGGTAGATTAAGCTTTCCTTGTTTGGATGTGAAATCTAATTTTAATACATCTTTCATATTAAAAACATTTATTCATTTGATTTAACACTTCGGTAGTCTCAGAAGACTATTTTACTGTGTTAACTTCCAGGATGCACAAGATTTATTCAATGTATTTTAAAAATTTAAAAGGAAACTTAAATAATTCATTTTAATATTTTATTTTTAAAACTGTTAAGGTTCGAAAGTTTAATAGACTTGTTTAGATCTCTGTGACAAGGATAGGTTAACTATAGCCTTCAAGATAATTTTTACTGTTAAATACCATGTTAGTTGAGAAAGCAAATTGTAACATAAATAAAAATATTAATTCAATGCATCCTTTTCTAAGAAATTATGGTACTTAAACGAAAAAGCCTCGCCAACGGCCGAGCGGTAAAGTCGCTGAACACTGGTAATTCGACCTGGGTCGATACCAAGCGAACGAGCTGGTTGCATGGGAATTTTCATGGCATTCCCATGTGTAATGAGCCAGTTTATCTTAAAAAGAACTCCAGAAAGAGACTTCTCTCCTTAGGCAGATAGCTCTCGCGTGCTTTGACATAAATGAAATAAACCAAACCAAATTTATAGCGAAAATTAGCAGCTTCCCGTTACGGCTTATCTGAGCATTTTTACTGGAGCATATGATAACCAGATTCTCCGTTCTAATTCATAAAAAGTTACTAAAGCGTTCACGAACCAGAATGAAATAACTGTACAGTCTTGAAAGTTATAAGCCAAATTCTCACTTATACTTCCAGTCGGTTGTCCTAAGCTTTAAAGGTTTCAGAACTTTTCCTAACTTCGTCTCCACACTTTTCTATCTGAGCTATGCCTCTTTTTACATTGCATCATGGGCTTAAAAGTAAGGTGGAGATTTGCAGTTTTTTTGGAAACCGAATATCTTTAACTTATCAGATAGAGAAAATATAAAGAATAATGCTTATAAACATTGCGCTTTAAAGTGAATTTCAAATTGGTCAAACATCTGAGAGATTTCAAACATAGAGATAGGGTCCTTCCCTATTTGGGAATACCTTAAACTTAACTGAAATGCTTGTGGTTCTGTGTGGAAAACAGCTCTTTGTTTACGCCTTTGCAAATAAAGAGCGAAATCTGTACATTAATTAACAGTCAGCCTTTTTTTTTTTTGTCACACCGAAAAAATAGAAAAGATCTGAACTGACTGAGTTAACAGGCATGTTGGTTACTTGGTTAACTGATCATGAAAAAGCATGTGAGGACTGTCTGTTTAATTTCTAAAGAGATTAAATACTAGACATAGCGGTAATTTTAATGAAATATATCTGCATGTCAAATGCCCTCTCTTATTGCACAGCAGTTCAAAAACCATGTCAGCCCAACAGTTCCTGAGAGTTAGTTAACTGTAATATACTCCCCTGCCAGTCATATTAGACCAAAATCACATATTAGCAGAAATTTTTAATGCAGGTTATTTAATAACGCATAAACATATTTAATTAAATATTTTCAGTTTACTTTTTTATTCCAATGTGAAACTGCTTAAAGTTTAGATTAAAATATAAATTTAATTAAAGAAACACTTCAATAAATTAAAACTAGGACGAAAATATTAGATAATTTAATTTTTGAAACTGAAATAATAGGCCGTGACAGGTTGTGACTGGCTGGGTCCCAATTAGCTTTCAAGACTGCAAGAACTCACTTTGGTTTTGAAAGCATCAATTTTCTGCACCGATATATTATAGCTTCAAGCCAGCTTTTAAATATAGATGCTTTTAATATTACCTTGGCCAAGAGATTTTCTTTAGCTGCATTTCATTTGCAAATATATCAATATTTCTCTATGGGATTAAGATCCGGACCGCTGCGTAGTCATTCAACAGACGTCTTAATCTTTGCTTAACATTTCAAGATTTACGACAAGAAGCATTTATTCGCATCGCGAAACAAAATGGCTTTCTAATATCTTAGAGATTATTTTTCTCGGTGATGTTTAGTTTATTTTCCTTTGAACAAAGATATTTCTAAGTCTGTTAAGTCTTTTGTTCTGTTAAGTCTTAATTCCTTTTTGAGTAATATTTGTTCTGTATAATTGAATAGCAGTGGTTTAGTATATCTTACAAACATTTTAGAATTGCATATTTTTAAATGTAGTTTGCCAGTCATGAATACAAATCATATTGTCTACTAAATATGTAGTTACATAGCTCACTCAATCACGCATAGACATTAATTAATTAATTAGATAATAATATATATAATTTATAGTCTAATATTTTGTATTAATTAGTACTAATTTCACAAAAGTACTTTTTATTAAATATAATTTATCTTCTATTCTGAAACTGAGCCGTTTTCGTATTGCCTATAACTGACTAATTGTAAAAATATTTATTTAAGTAATATAATTAGCTTAAAGTAAATAATTTTCACTTAAAATTATCGTTCATGTTAATGATATAGGCTGACTAATATGCATGGTAATCACGAGTGATCAAGTGGATAAGACAACTGAGCACTAGTAATTCGTCTTGGGTTTTGTTCTTTGCGAAACTTGGAGGAATTGTAAATATTGCCGTGGCCATTAGGAGCTTGAGCTTGGTTGCGTGGGGGTTTTTCTTGGTTCTTCAATGAGTGTAACTTGGGTATGACTCGGTTTCCCTGAGAAATGCTCCAAAAAAGGTCTCCTATGCAGATACGCTTCATATGTTTTTCCGTAATCATTTTAATAACTAAATACATATTTCTTTTTGCAGCAGACGTTTATGCCTCAAGTTATAAGGAAGCCTTTCGTACCTGTTCGTCTCCACCAGAGCACATTTTATTGTCAAGGATTTTAGCCTCCCCCCATCATTATCATATGCTTAAATTACATTAAAATGTTTTTCGATTAAGAAGCCTCAGTTAAACAATACCAAAATCATAATCCGTTAAAAATTATAATTTATAAACTGAACATATATAAATTGAAGTTCAAGATAATGCATTTTATACTAAAATGTCAAAAAATAATGAAATTAGTGTTGTCTTTATAGTAATTTCTATCCTAGGAAGCAGAGCGCTTGTAAATTTTATCAATACCATGTGAAGGAGCCGTACCATGTAGAGGGGAAAGGCCGAATGAGACATTTGCTCCGAGCTGGCATCAAGTAAAATTTATTTTTATATTAAAGCATGTAACATAGTACACTAACAGTATATGTGTGTTTGTATTCATATAATCATGTATTCTATTTATGAATTTCACAAATGAATAATTAAATTGAAATTTATTGATGCAGTTAATTATTTTAAAACCCCCATCTTGAAAATTTTCTTCAGAGGTCCAAAATTACCAGAACTGTTTTGCAATGTATGAACATGAATTAAATTTTCTCAGTTCAAAACAGAAATGTAATGATAATCTTTTTTTAAGCTTAAGATCAAAGCCTTCAAGCTAATAACAGATGCTTTAGTTTCATATCCCAGCTAGTATGATCCATCATGGCTAGCTTTAAGATCCATCATCGCTATCTATTAGAAACCCAGTTTTTAATTTTAAAGTACATTCCTTTATATAGATTTTATATCAAAATGTAATGAATCGCCTTGAACACTAATTACATATACATATAAAAATTATTTATAACGTTAGGTAGTGTCAAGAATAAGAGAGCAGAAATAAATGGATTTCCTTCTAATGTCTGTAAGAACTCAGGAAGACTTAGATTGTCTTTCTGACTCAGTAAGTGTTCGTAACGCCCAACTCCCGCGCTGCATTCTTTTAACATACAGTAAGCATTCAGTGATTCAGCAGTGATTAGTAGAAGAAGAAGTCAGGAGAAGAAAGTAGCAATTTATCAAATAAGAAGAGAATTGGTTTAAAGGAAGCAATGGAAGAGATGAAAAGAAAGGCAACTTTGTTTTCTTTCATAGAATATAGTAGATCGAAGACACTGTCTTTTTCGAAGCTGTAATTTGAGCCACTGTGTTTCCTAAGATGGGCTTTTACAGTTTAGTACATCGAATTGACTTATTTTACTACACGTTTTGTTTTATAGTTCATTTCATGTGTCATATTTTGATAAATATAGTCAGAACTTGGTTGAAAACTTGAAAGCAAATAAAATGGCGAGTCACCGTCATTCTTATTTATTGTTAATAACAAATACAATCTATCTTTATTTAGAAAGAAAAGGAATTGCAAAAACGAATATTAAGAAATGAAAGGAACAGAAATGTTTCGCCCATAGTTGTCGAAGTGCACATAAGAACACCATTTAGTCAAAAAACAGAAAAATTATTGAACTACACACAAAACAAATAAAAAATAAGCCGTCCAGACGGTATAGTGGTTAGGGGGAGATTGACTACCATACCGATGGACCCAGGTTCGAATCCCGGAGAAGGCATGGATGTAAAAATTGTCTGTCCCTTCATAGGAGGCAACGGTGGCCCACCTATTAGGTGCCGCAATAATAAAAAGACCACAGATCTGGCCTTAGAAGTGGCCGACGACGGCATAGCCAGTGCTCGCCATTATAAAAAAAAAAAAAAAAAAAAAAAAAAAAATAGTTTAAGATGACAAATATAAAATGGCTTCATGTATAAGAATAATCTTCATTCTTGAAGGTATTGTACAAGAAAATAAAAGAAAAGCTTGCTTATAAGCGACTTCGCATATATGAACTTAATACGTTGGAGTTGTAGTACGAGAAGAATAGTTAAATAGTCTAAATGTCGCAATTTCCAGCTAAATCTAAACATTTATACTCTCTTTCAGTTTAAACGCTAAGATAAAGTTACCTTTTAAATGTTAGGCTGCGCCTTTATAAGATTGGTTATGTTTTTAGATGGATGTTTCAAAGAATTGGGCTAATGCCTCATAATTCCACAGGAATTCATTACCTTGCTATTTCAGAACACGTGCAATATAAAACTGATGTCGCTGTACTTACTTAGAGATTTTTCCTTTACTCATGACATGCAGGAAAAAAACTGAATGAATCGCACTTTGAAGGAGAGGTATCACATGATATCTTCCCATACATGAACACAATGTTCATGGAATATCTCTATTACTTTATAATTACAGAGTTATTATCCAAAATTAGGATTAACTGATACACAAAGGAGAATCGCTAATTATAATTTAATTAGCGATTCTCCTTTGTGTATAAGTTAAAAATTAGCGTATCAACTCGGTTAAATAACTTTTGAAGTTTTGTCTACTTTATTTTTTTTAAGAATTTGAACTAAGAGGAAAAAAACAAAGAACCTGATTTAATCCAGGAAATTATGAAAAAATTATATACATATTTTTTATGGACGCATGAATAAATGACAAATTGTACTCACCAAAAATAACTGAATGCGTTAACATGTTAAGAGAAGCCAGAGAAAATCTGGTTAACAAGACCAAGAGAATTTCACTATTTATGGGTGTAAGATTAAAAATTAAATTAATCAAATATATTTATAATGCACTTAAAACTATTTCGAAAAATGTTCTAGCAAAGTTGGCAGAGCTGACTTCATGTCAATATGTCAGTCCTCTAGCCATGGCGGGGGCGTTGAGATCCTGCATGCCGTTCAGTATGACCCTCAGCAATCCATTAGTTCCAGATTCGCATGACAGTGACTGGATGTCGACCAGTGCGACGGGCGATATCATGGAACCATAATCCACACTTCCGATAGGCAACGATACTGCCTTTATCGAATTTCGAAACTTGCTGGTAAGCATTTCTTTTTCTTAATCGAGTTATAACACGATATTCTGAGCAAATTCCAACCTTACAAAGCACTTTTTGATTGAGAAATCCACAACACAACTTTTCTTTTATGCAGGACTTTAGATGTCGTTTCTTCCTCCCGCGTCGTCTAAATGCGCTGAAATACTAATCATTTGCATATCCCAACTTTTTCTTCCTTTTTATGTGATTTTGACGTTCGTGAGATCTTTCTTTCCTGGTGTTGCAACTTTAATGTTTGTGTATATTCTGTAATAAAAATATTCATTTATTTATTATACCAAAAATAATGTTCCTGATCTTAAGGTTAATCAGGATTTTAAGGTGAAAAGTTATTAAAAAAGTGTAAAATGTTTTTTATAAAACTCACAAAGTAATTAACGAACTAAAAAAGAGAAAAATAAGATATATAGTTTAATGAGAAAAGAGATTACACAGTTCTCTTTCGAGAATTAATCTACAGCTTTTAATCAGGAATAATAAAATCATGCGGTGCCCTTAAAAATTTATGAAGTTAATAACCTATACTTTTTACAATGCAATTTGATTATTAGATTTCATGATTTAGGTATGCTTTTATTATTCGAAATATAAAATTGCAATTGAATTTTTATAAGCGAATTAGTTAATCTCTAGTTCCCATTAAACTATATGATAAATTGATTTTCTCCTTTTAGTTAAATTATTATTTCATGAGTTTTAAATAAAAGCCTATTATATATATATATATATATATATATATATATATATATATATATATCACTGTCAATTATTTAGCTTATAAGGTATTTCTTCCGTCTTCTTAGCATTCCTTCGTGGTGTAGCAGTCAGCACAATCGGTGCGTATTCGAGAGGTTCGTGGTTCGAGTTCCGGCGAGGGCATTGCTCATTTTTAATCTCTCCTGCTTCCAAATAACCTAATATCTCTACAGTGGCGCCCGAACTAAAAAAAGGTGGTGGATGATGATTTTCCACCAACAAATTTCACCACAATCTGGCGATTGGGTTCCCTAATCCCCAGTCGCCCTTTAAAAGGGAGAGTATATAAGGCATTTCTCCCGCCTTCTTAGCATTCCTTCGTGGTGTAGTGGTCAGCACGCTCGGCACGTGTTCGAGAGGTCCGTGGTTCGAGTACCGGCGAAGGCGTTGCTCATTTTCCATCTCTCCTGCTTCAAAATAACCTAATATCTCTCTATAAGCTCCATTTATATATTTACTGGTGCTTTATTCCTGTTCTATTTTAATGGTAATAAAATTAACGTGAAACATGATTTCAAATAATTAAAATCTGAAATCTTTGCAACACATACGTAATTGAGATGTATTCACGGACCGTATAAAATTGCTTCGGGGCCACAAGCCTCCAATAGAACACCAATAACTGCATGAATAAAAGTTTATCAATAGGTGTGTAATTAAGATATTCTTTCTATCTGCATACAGAAGATAATACTGAAGCGTAAAAAGGTAAAAAAAAAGGATTTTCAGTATTTATTACTGTCCAGTAGATATTGAATCATCTAAGACTCTAAATTAATTGTATGGACCTATTACTGAGTACAGCTTCTGTGTAGTTAAATTTATGTTACTTCGGAAACAATCCAGTCTTCGAGATTAAATTTGCAAAAATATGAAAACCTATTTGGTCATGAGCACCATTGAAATTCTGAATCGACTTGTTAAGTATGTTAAGAAAAGCAAAATGTTACCAGGAAAAAATACTGTTTAATGCATCCTTGCATATATTTTCATTGCTTCCTGAAATGTCTCTAAAATGTTCTAGCTTCTTAAATTCAAAGATATTTTAAATGAATATTTCCCAACCTTAATCAAAGTTGCTTACATTGCTTTTTTTAAAGTTTCGTGATTTGCGCATTTGATTATTTTTTGAAGATTTTCTTCTCAAAGAGAGAATATTCTTAATGAAGAAAATGGGCTGGGAGTAAATTATAAGAATGTGCTGAATTTTAGATTGAAATTTTCTTTTTTCTTCTTGTTTTTAACTTTCTTTTCCATTTCCCATCATTTTTCACGTAAGTTTATTTACATACTCCTTCGTGAAATAATGTTTCCTTAAAAGGTGTTTGTGCCGTGTGATTTAACTCTGGGAGGAAAGTATCACAATAATAATGAAAATAAATGGAGAAAAGGTTCAAATGGGAAGAAGAAGTGAAACAATGGCTGATGTATTAAATGCAGTGTTGGTAGATTTGTCGTTCTGACTAACTTTTCACTGCACGGATGTAATTGCTTTACAGCTGTAAAATTAAGGATGCATTTAAAGGGGACGTATACAAAGTACGAAAATATATTTTGCAAGTTCTCTATTTTTGTTTCTAAATACACGAAATACGATTTAGAGTTCTATCCCTTGAAATAACTTTATAAATTATGTTAGATCTTTATCTAGTTGTACTGAAGTTATGTTAGATGTCAAGTTATGTTTTAATAAAAATCTATGTTTTCATTTCATAGAATCTTTGAATACTGGAAATAAAATACACGAATTCCTGAATGATTTGTTAAGCGAAAAATCTGTATTTATGTCAGAGAATTATACTGTATTAATATTATTTTTAAACTTTAACTTGCATATTCTATTTTTATTATAGTGTATCAAGAAAACACTTAAACTGCAATTTACTCGCTTCCCCCCATTCTTATTTGCATATTAGCAAACACGAAATATAAATCAAATTTTAATATATAACACATACGCATGAATGACTGTCTCACTGAAATGTATTGCGCTAATGCATTTGATGAGAGGTATGATTTTTGGTTATGTGTTTGGATTGTATGATTGTTATAATCTTTATTATCGTAACGTGTTTTACGTTCTTCTAAGGTGCGAAACATCTAAGGCCTTAGGTCTAGGTAAACTACGGTTCATCACAATTTTTATAAACCTTTTGAGCATAATCATATTTATTACAATAGTTTGCTTTTAATGCTTATTTTAGAAAATAACTTTAAATTATAGTAAATTTTAAATTTGTCAACTTGTGAACTATTTGCTTACTTCTAGTTTTATTTAAATCAAGACAGAACTACGTAGATCATTAATCGTCCTCCATTAAACGTATTTAACCAGCAAGATTTGTCAGTTTTTGAAAAATTGAAACAAGTTTAACAATATTTCCAGATTCCTTAAAAAAATTATAGTAGCCCATTTGAGCAACACATTGAGACCGGACATATTTTTCCAACAATCTAGTTTTGCTCCAGAAATATTGACTATTTTTTTAATCAATATGATCATATATGAACAAACATTGGTTGAACTTTACAATATGGTAACTGGTAGTTTGGCGATATTTTGGAGGCGATAAAGGTTACTACCTGGGACTTTGGTAATAATGTGAACAGTACTCAGTTCCGATTACGCATTATTTTGCGTGAGGGAAATGAGAGATCATGGGATATGTCATGTGATATTAATGGACGAATTATGGTTCTTTAATCGGAAAAGGGGGGAAATCGGGAAAAAATGTGGAAATTTGTATTTAGCTTTATTCTGTGTTGTGTGAAACAGTGTTGTTTAATTTTTGGATCCCATGGCCCTAACTAAAGTGAATTCGAAATGGGTATTTAGGCATTGTGATAAAGAGAAGTTTGCTTTTTATTTAGCGGAGGAAGTATGGAGGAAAAATTCGCAGAAAAAATCTTTCAATAATTTTATTGAATGAATTAGAAAAGTGTATCCGCCACGTAATCAAGATTCTGAAGAAGATTAGGTAAGTTAGTATTTTTAATTATTTGAGGATATTATTTTTATGCATTGTTCTAAATGTAAGGTGGAAAGGAATTTGGTATTATTGGGAAAATTGTTATTAGCAATGATTTAGTTTAAAGTAATTAGGATTGTAAGGTAATTTTTATTAATTTAATGTATGTGCTCATTTATATTTTAAGTAGTGTTTTTGAATTTAATAATATTTTAATGAAATGATAGTTATTTTGTGAATTTTATGTTTGTAGGAATTTGGTATACGTTTAAGTTGAAATAAACGTGCATGGAAATAATTTAAATATTTGATAATAAGTATTTGTAATACTTGCGGTATGAATTCGTTGGTGACGTGTATAATGTAACAGATGATTTAGAGGTAAAAGTTTTTGGATATTTTATTTATTTTATATGTGGAAATGTTCATATTTGTAAAGGGTAAATACTTTTTCGCGATCAGGTAATTTAATATATGTTCTTTTTACCGGGTTCAAAGATTGAGAAAATTGTCATGTATTTTCGTGAAATTTTTCTAATTTATGAGAAAAAAGCAGTGTACATGGATATAGTGAGGAGTGTGCGCAATGCCATTTTTGTGCAATTCTGGGATGTTTTTTTAAGTAAAAATAAGTCGGCGTGTACATGGTTTATGTGTATGTGTTATTTTGAAAAACGCGTAAGGAATATGGTATTGTGCACTTTTTCCCAATTTTGCAGTGAATATTTGTCATGATTAAGCAGTTTTGTTTGATAAAATTTCTAGCACAAGTGTAATTCGGCTAGTAGATTGTTGGAAGAAGTGTTCAGTAGATAAGAAGAAAAGAAACATGTCTTTACTTCGTGAAGACAAAATGGCGGCGGGGAAAAAAAATAGAGGGTTGCTGTAGGAGAGTTGGTTGCCAAATTTTCGCCAAAAAATCGCCAAGTTACCATAATGTAAAGATCAACCCAAACATTTTCTATCATGAACCATAATAAAAACAGTTTATGATCAAGCGTAGCCGATGATCATGTTCAAGCAGCTTTAAGAATTTCCACTATAAAATTAAAAAATTGGAATTCAAAAAATGGTGAAAGATACAAAGTAGCATCTTCGTCTCATTAAAGATTTTGGTTGTTTGAAGTTTATTTATTTTCTTTGTTAGAACACACTTTTCCTTATAACAACAATTTATATTTAAAAGTGCTATTATATTTTGCGGCTAGCTTTTTTTAATCCCTAATCCTCTAGCCAAAACGTTCGCCCAGCCCTGCTGTATAGTGCAGGATATCTCAGACATTTCCATTCGGCATCCCTTTTATTCGAACAAATTTCTTCGTGACCTTCTTTATATAAACTAAAACATCGCTGTTAATAAGCCATAAAGAAACTTTTTACCAAACTAATTCTTTCATATACATATAAATATAACTTTACCATGCAGTAAAGTGAAAGCAAGAATCATTTTACAGCCACGATCAGGCTAATGAACTGTGTAACGTTTGTTCACTTGTATATAAAGACTTAAAGGACTTTTTGATACTGCAGAGTTTCTTCAATATTCAGCATAACTGACCGATTTGTTTTTTGATTTAATAAATTTAAAGATGCTGCTTAGTAAACATATGTTACGGTGAAACACCGAAATCTGAAGAATGTCGACTTTCGCCGCTGAATGTCAACATTCACATAGTCTCTTGGTGTATGTCCGAAATATTTTCCAAATACTCTTATTTCTGACTTACACCGGTTAATATCGACATTCACCATGTACTAATGGTGAATGTTGAACATATAACAATATTATATTTTCTTCTCCGTAATTCAGTCGCAAATAAACGCACTTGAAACTTGAAATAAGAACTTAAGAACATGAGAACCTAAAACACACAATACATTCAAAATGAGAAAGGAAAATAATAGAAGTTAAAAACTTACTTAATTATACAGTACGTTCTAAATGAGAAAATAAAATAACAGTAATAAAAAACTTACTAAATTATGTGATTCAAATCTTATTTATTGCAACAACTTAAACTATTATGGCACTTTATCACCTCTCCTTTCGACTTTCACCAGAGCATATCTGTGATTGTCGACATACACTGGTGTGCAAAAATTAAGGACGAAGCCGAAAAATTAGCATATCAGCTGAACGAAGAGGCAGAGCGGACAGAAAGACCAATCAGGAGATTAAGTAAGGTGATGTACGGTACCACATGCGCAGTATGCAGGTAGACGTAATGGGGAAGTGTCTGAGTAGTATAAAGCATGTTGTCGGTGTAAGATCAGTATTTCTGGCAAAGAGATTGCACGCCGTATAGCAGATAAAATCACACCGAGTTGCTGCCTCAGCGATAAATGGCGAATAATCAATCTGTTAGACGACATCTGGATGCTTTTACCCGAGGTCAAATCATTGGGAGCTTGGAGGAAGGCCGTAGTGTGACAAGTGTGGCTGCACAGTTCGGAATTGCTCACAGCATCGTTTCACGACTTTGGAGACAATTTCAAACTACAGGAACAGCTATCCGGGGGTTTAGTAGTGGTCGTCCATGAGGAACCACACCCGCAGATGACCGGTATATTGCCTTACAGGCCAGAAGAAACAGGCGGCAGACAGCAGGAGAAATCGCTAGACACACGACACAGGCGACTGGACGACCGATATCGCGTTTTACCGTGGCCAGAAGACTGCACGGTGGTGGTCTGTTTGCACGACGCCCTGTACGGTGTGTACCTCTAACGCCTGCCCATCGGAGAAGGCGTTCTCTGTGGTGCCGGGAACACCGGAATTGGAGAGACAATGAATGGGGACGAGTACTCTTTACAGATGAGAGCAGATTCAGTCTGAGTAGCGATTCTCATCGCATACTCAACTGGAGAGAGCGGGGAACCCGCAATCATCCCTCGAAAATCATTGAAAGGGACAGGTATGGAGGTGGCGGTGTTCTCGTTTGGGGAGGCATCATGCTTGGTAGTCGTACAGACTTTCACATCTTCGACGCAGTTTCAGTCAACGGGACCCGTTATTGTAACGAGATTCTTCTTCCATATGTGCGTCTTCTTAGAGGCGATATGGGTCCGCAGTTCCTTTTCAGGGACGACAATGCACCATATCATCGCACAGTAGCTGCCGAACAGCTCTTAGAGAGTGAGGATATTGAACGTATGGATTGGCAGACGCTTAGCAGCTCGTACCTTACCACCAGTAACGATTCCGGAGCTTCGATTGGCACTGCAAGACGAATGGGCAGCAATGCCTCAACAACTCATTGACACCCTCATTCTCAGCATGGGCAGACGCTGTGAAACCTGCCTAGCAGTCAGGGGAGATTATATTCCCTATTAAAGACCGGATGTTTCTTGCTGGACACCCATCACAGGGATGTTTCGGCCTTCAGTCGCATTGCGCTCCATGCTACTTTTTCAATAAAGCTTCTTTTTATCCCTCTGATTTCTCTTTTAGTAAGTGTTGCTTACATTACTCATGTCCTTACGTATTGGGGATCTTACGGTATTAAATGTGTTGCTTTGGAAAGCTTTTGTACAAAGTTATATTGAAAAAAACCGTCTCGTCCTTAATTTTTGCACACCAGTGTATACCGGTGAGGGTCCGAATATACAAGAATGTAGTGCAATATTCGATCTTTCACCGACGTATTTGGTGAATGTTGATATTCTCCGGTGAAAGTCGACATTCTCCAATTTCGGTCTTTCACGGTAACACATACATAGTACAGGGCCATTTTATCAAGTGTTGAAAATTCTGTTCTAATCACCCGCCGCAGTCCTTTTTACGATATTTGTGCGAATTTTAAAATTTAAAGCTGCGTCATTGGATAACTGGGCGAATTCTTCTTCAGCATTTAGTGGTAAATGACTGACTATAATCGTTGCAAATAGTTTATGACTTGACTGACTATAATCGTTGATATAGCTGATAACTTATAAACGCTGATATAATTGATAACTTGACTGGCTATAATCGTTGCAAATAGTTTATGAACACAAGTTTCTTTTTCAATAATAAAATTTGAAGAAAAGTTATTTTGAAACTGTGTCTCGAAGCATTCGAAATTGTAAGTTGTAACTTTTAGAATTTAAACTTCAGAAAATTTAGCTTCAATACTATAAAAGCGTCTGTAGTTGCAAACATTTTAAAAGAACTATTGACCATTTTATTTTATCACATGTTCCCTTTAAAAAAATTCAGAATTATATTTCAAAGGAAATTTAACTATTTCTTTGAATGCATCGCTGCATTGAAACGACATACTTTAATCATTTATATTTTCAGAAATGTCTGAAGAATTACAGTTTCTTACAGAATTACAGTTTTCTCTAATGCAGTTTCAAAAGCCACAAAATTCAATGAACTGAGATTTCCGCATCGTTAAAAACATATTCGTAATTCAACTATAGTAATCTATATAAACTTCGTCTTTTTGAAAGCCACGGTATTTCTGCATGCAGCAATAAATTTTGCCAATCGGAATTCATATGTTTCTAAAAGCTTGAAAGGAGTCAAATTAATGATTTGAGTGCCATCACAAAGCACAGTGTATATATCTGCTTGCTTAACCGATTAGTCACAATCGATTAAAAATTATCTGTTAACCGTCATCAGTTTTACACCAGAATTTTATTAGAAAACTAGAGTTTACTGAAACCTATTAAATTTTTAATGTACTCAAATTTTGAGTTTTTCGAGAATATCGGAAATTAATGTGACAAACCTAAGAACTCGAAAACTTTCAGTCTAACTTCAAATAATTTAATTTCGAAAACTCTGAAAGTGCACTACCTCAAATTAGGTCTTTGATTTAGAGTTTTATGATTGCTTTGATATTTGATTGAAGACCAAAAGCAGTTTCTTCTGATAAAGCAAGCAAGCAACTAGAAATAAGGACAACCGACTTATAATTATTACCTTATTTGATTATTTTCCATATGTTTTAGACATTCCGAACGACATTTCCGAAATTTTAAATTGTGCTGTAGAGCAATTTCAAGAAAGCGTATTTTCAAGAAAACCACATACAGTACATTTTCAAGGAATTTGTTTAAGAGAATTCTAACATAACTTTAATAGATTTATTATAGTTATCAACAAATATGATAGCTAAATCAAGAAATGTTTCTTAATTGGAAATTAACACATATTTTCTGTAACTATAACTTATCTCACATACATCGCGTATTTAACTCATACAATAACTGAAACAGCTATAAGGTATTTCTACAGTCTTCTCAATATGCCTTCGTGGTGTAATGGTCACCACACACGGTGCGTATTCGAGAGATCCGTGGATCGAGTCCCGGAGAGGGCATTGCACATTTTTCATGTCTCCTGCTTTCAAAAAATACCTAATGTCTCTACACAGCATGCACCTCCTCTCTTTCTGTGATAAAGAAGAAAACAAGGTTGTAAAGCGTTACAGAGGTTTGGGGGTTCTAGGCCGCAGGTGTTAATTAGGCCTTGTGTGTTTTGAAAATGAAAACATTTTTGTAATGTTTTGTAAATGAAATTTAATTTTAATGTTTTGTAAATGAAATTTAATTTTAATGTTTTGTAAATGAAATTTAATTTTAATGTTTTGTAAATGAAATTTAATTTTAACGTTTTGTAAATGAAATTTAATTTTAATGTTTTGTAAATGAAATTTAATTTTAATGTTTTGTAAATGAAAAAAATATTTGAGAATTATTTTCCATAATTTTCTGTAAGAAGATCTTATCAAAAATTTCCTTATTAATTATTTGTACAATACGGAAATTTGCAAAATTATAAGACAGAGAGATGAAATACTTTTTTCAATAAGAATGCTTGCAAGAATTTCATTCAAAATAGAATAATATTGGAGCAAACGGTGCAAGTGAAACAATAGAAATAAAAAAGTATGCCCCCATGAAAACGACAAATCTAATATTCTAAAGATACCCTCTAATATTTCTAATCTAATATCCTCTAATATTTCTAAAGAGAACTTTTTTGTCTCGTAAAACAAACAGGTAGTGAAAAGCTCTTAAAAAGGTTGAAGATCTTTGAATTTTTTTCCTCTAAAACGTATGTTAATTCAAAATACGCAAACACTGACGAGAATGTATAGTCGGCTTATTATCATTTGTTGGCGATAGCAACAAAGACAACATAGATACAGCCCCCCTGTTCTGAGATATTAGTCAGTCGAAGTATAGTGATAAATAACAGTTGGTTTTAAGCAAACAATTTATCCTTTTTTGTGTTTGTAAAAATCATCAAAACTTAGTTTAAAATGCAGAAAATAAGAGTTCATTGTTTATAATTTCATATAATTTCATAAATTAACTTTTAATTTATGAAATTATAAACAATGAATTTATGATTTTTTAAAAATAACTCAAATTTTAAATGTATTTCATTAATGAATGAGCTTTGAAAATAAGCAACAAATATCAGAGTGACTTAGGAATTGGATCTGAAAGCAATGACTTTGCCGTTACACTGTGATAGCATCTGTTCTGGTGAAAGAAGCCCAAGAAGATCCTATATTTACTAGAACAAAACATAATACATCACTTAGTAATAGTGATAATACTGTTATGTTTAATTATACAAATGAAAATCAGCTGTATTCTTCACCTCCTTGCCCTTTGGTAGGAATCAGTGATACACATCCCACATCAGGTATGCTGTTATTATGAATGAACGAAACTCTAAAACCAATGACAGAAAAAATTCCTACATCTGATTCCTCATTCCAACATAACCGTGCTCTTTCTCAACACTCTCTTTTTCTTGAGAAACAGAGTGTTGAGAAAGAGCGCAGTCATGTAGGAATGATGAATTAGATGTAGGAATTTTTGTTTCACCAGTTGGCACGCTGACACAAGGTCTCTTTCACTATCATAAGCTCACAGATATACTATACATGTAGCATTGCCAAAGTGGTTTCGAATCAATTTTCTGGCTATTGAGCATCCGGAATTCTTCCAAATTTTGCTAAAATTTCTTCGCTCACTGCGACCTGTAATGTATCGTCTTTCAATCAGATACTTTGTGCTACTGCACTAAGTAATTTACAATTTGTTTCAACTTTCAAAAGCTTTGTAAATTCGATTTCATTTACGTACTCATCTTCGCCTTATTTCTCTGTTGTTTTGCATCGAAAGTTAAATATTGTGCAAACTATCAACGTCAGTTAGATTTTCTGAAGCATCAACATCAGTACCTTAAAAACGAAAATCACTTGATCATTTAATAAAGTTAATTTGACCATCCTGTTTCCCAACTGTACCCATATTCCCTTTCAGTTCAACCAAGGAATCATCATCAATCTTTAAATTACTTTGTGAGTATGTATTATCAATGTAATTATCATTTTTGTTAATGAATCCAATTTTAATAACGTAGATCGACTTGTTTTTTAAGTTATATGTTGATTCATTGCTTTTGAAAACTTAGATCCGTATTCCTGCACATTTACTTTATGTAAATGATGTTAACCTTTTCAACAATCTTTTAAGATACTACATCTTCAAATTTTGTATCAAACGTTGATCAATTGGTAACAGCTTGAAAGCCGTATCCAGGGCAATAAAAGTAAATTTTACTTTTCAAATTTTTTGTTTGATGTTTGGAGACTGGGAGTAGGGAATTATCAATAGCTAGAAAATTTTTACGGACACAAACACAGATATTGATTGGGAATTAAAGCAATATTTTCTTTCATTAAGGACATTATGTGAAGATGTGCCGTACTGCTATTAGGCTTAAGATTTTATTGTACAATACAATACTATAAAAGTTTTATGGCGCTGTAACTGCAAATAAGCCTAATTAGTTCCTTTTATTGATTTTCAGGAAGCCATCCGCAACAATAAACTTCAAATTGAAAATAAGAAATGTGCCTCATTTTATTGGCAGAAGTCTCCCAAAGGAGCGAAGTAGCGCAAATTAAAAGCATGCTACGAAATGTTACTCTATTTATCACACTTAATTCATTTGTATTCAATAATTCTATCTAATAGCAGACAAGCTTAGCATGAGTTATTCAACTCCCTGGAGATGAAGTACTAATTATTTTTACGGCTTTCCGATGTTTGGCATTTGACTTACAAATTACACAGCCAAAGCTTTCAAAGCAACTTACATTATCTCGTCGGAACAATAAAAAAATAATAAATTAAAAAAACTCTACATTTTAAAAACTCAGGGTTCCTCTGCACATTCTGTTTTGCAACATGTATCGCAATTTAATCCTCAGTTCTTCACTCATGAAATATTCCCCTGAGAGTTAGAGAATTTGAATTTATTTTTAAGTGTATTAACAAGAAGTTCCAAACATGTCTGAATTCCCAAAAGAAATTTAAAATTTCAACAACGTCAAATAAACTTATGTAGAAGCATAGTGAATTCTAGCGTTCGCTTCTTGAAAAGGATTAATTTAATATTTTTTCTTTTGTTATGCCATTTTTTCTCATCAAGCCTTTGGGAATTCCAGTGGGAATTAACGATAGAGGTGCGCTAAAAAATGTCTTAAAAATTCATATTTAAAGTACTTGTTGTTAAAAAATTCTCGTAATTTCGATGCTAGGAAAAAAATATTCTCAAAGGACTAACTACAATTATTTTTATAGATATTCACATTCAGTCATTCGATCAGGATTCCTAGTTAAATTTGTCATAATAAATGACTCTTATTCCCTTACAAATTAATTACGTTAGCATTTATTGTGCGAAACAAAAACTGATCTTTTTACACTGACTCTTCTTTGCAAAATTATACTTTTTTTTTTCTTTTGACATTTTTTGTTCCGACGTTTGCTGTGCTAATTAATTTTTTTTAACTTCTGTTCAGTGTGCGCTTATATAGATCATATCTCAATGTATCACATAAACGGCATTCTAAGTCATTAAGGGCAATTATAGTTTAACTGGAAATCATCTTTTTGCTAAATAAATATTAAATCTGATATAGCTTAACTTCTTAGTGAGCTCATATCTAAAGATTAAAAAGTAAAACCCTATTAAAACTTATTGAGAATTTTGCTTTATTCCAAGTGAAATGCTTTTTACTATACTGTCATATGCACATTATTCCTTCTTTCTTAGTTTATATCTATCCTTTTATGCAAGGTATTTTGAAGAAAGACAGTATGACTGAAGTTCTTTTGAATGATATGGCTTAAATCCGTTTTTCTATTTTGAAAACGAATCAAATAATGTAGGCTTCACGCTTATAACTACAGCGTAATGGCTTTAAGTAAAAACATATGAAACTTAACTTCTTACAAGTAGATGAAAACTGAAAACAAAAATAATTTCTTAATGATAAAATTTCCTGAAATAACATTAATGATTAATGAACAATGATTGTAATTAATTAAAAGTTTGGGGGGACCATACAAACACTTCTCCAGAGCTATTACGTTTTCGAATACGAAATTTTATAAGATACCTCTGAAATTAGATAGACACGTTAAGTTAGGTTAGGTTATTTAATTACGCCAAAGCTTCGAGGGCTATCTGCCTAAGGGAAGGGCTGCCTTCGTGGAGGAATTTCTAATGGAAACTGGCTCGTATACACGTTACACATGGGGAAAACCACGAAAACATCCATGCAGCCAGCCCGTTCGCGGGGTACGAACCTCGAATTGAAATACCAGTGTTCAGCAACTTTACCGCTCTGCTGCTGGTGAGCTAGAAAGACACGAATTTAGAAACAAGGGCTTCAAATTACAGCGGCCAAAAGGTAAAAGTCACTGAACACTGGTAGTTCGGTTTTGGGTTCGAATACCGCGAACGGGATGGCTGCATGGGCGTTTTCGTGGTTTTTCCCATGTGTGACGTATATACGATCCAGTTTCCCTTAGAAAGTCCTTAAAAAGATATCCTTTTCCTTAGGCAGACAGCCCTCGAGGCTTTGCCGTAATTAACCAAACAAACCAATCAAACTACAATTTGCAAGAACACTGAAATCAAAATTTTTTGTTTAAGAAATAACTGTTTTTATAAAGAATAGATTCAACTTGGTATTCTTTTTTTGAGAGTGAAAATATTGATAAAATTCTGACAAAGCCAAATTTGTTTATTACGGTCCAGTTCATTTTTCCCCAAAAAAGATTTTCAGCAGGTTAAGAAACAAGTATCAAATTGAATTCTTCTTATAGAACACAACTAATAATTTAAATTTTCTATTAAAAGAAGGCTATTGACAAAAATTATCATCGCTTGAAATCATACATTGATTCATTTCTTAAAGGGTAATCGTAAGTTTGCGAGTAAACATTCAACAGCTATTCATTGCCTGCAGTCTTTTGAAAATAGCTTCAAAATTTCTAGGTTTAAAGTTCGAGGAACTGAATGCTAATATTTTAACTCGAATTGTTCAAACTGTTTTAACCATCATGAGTGCTGCATGAAATCAGTTTTTATAAATATGTACAATAGATTTTCAAATTTAAATGAAACGCATTAAAAAGAAATCCAAATCTAAAATTCCTAGCTATTTATCTTAGCATTTTATAAATAATTAGTGACTTATCATTGCTCCAGCACATGAACCAGATAGATAACGCCTTTTTATACGCTGTTGTGTCTGCCAATTAGCCGCCAAATTTCGGATCTTGTTTACAATAGATTGCATATTCATACGCACAAATATAATCAAATCCCAATTTACCGCCGCCGGCTTAACCGAGGCCCCACTAAAAATAGCGCTCTGATGAAAAACATAATATTGCAAGAATCACCAGTAGAGTTCTAGTGAGAGAGAGAGAGAGAGAGCCGGTAAAAAAAAGTAGCTGTAGTAGTAAAACGTGGACAAGAGCTGTAGGTAACGACTTTTGAGGCTTAATCCCCTGACTGCTTTCCCTTTTCCAACACGTTTTTAATAATCTGACTGCAGTTACAAATCCCTTCCTATGGCCTGTCCCCCTCCTTGCTTACCTCTTCTTACAGCTGATATATATATTTTTTTACAAATGGCGGGTACTTGTCTATAACGGCATTGGCCACTACTAAGCCCTGAAGCGGCGACCATTTTATTATGGAGGCACCTAACAGGCGGCCACCATTACCTCCTATGAAAGGACAGACAATTTTACACCCATGCCTTTTCCGGGATTCGAACCCGGACCCTTTGGTATCGCAGTCAGGCTTCCCTAACCACTATACCGTCTGGGCAGCTACAGCTGATAATAGACACGCTCTTAATTTGGCGATACAATAATTGAAGAAGTACTGGTTGGCGAATAATTGCTGTACTTTCCCTGAAACAGAAATTCCTATATTTAGAACTCCTCTGACGCTTTATGACAAGTGGTTGTGAATTACTGTAATCAGTACTGCTTGCAAAATATCAGAAAAGAAACGGAAGCCTCTGATAAATGGTTCTTTCCATTTATTCTGTGTATCATCAGGATAGCTTACGCATTTCAAACAGCGCTAGGGTGTTCGACAGCTCGATGTATAAGGTTAACTTCTGAGTGGTGATCATAATGCAGCAAAAAACTTTTTCAGTGATTTTAAAAACTTGATTGAGACTGAAAATTTGTTTCCAGAGCAAATATACAATGTCGATGAATCAGGGTTATTTTGGAAATGCTTGCTAACAAAAACTCTTGGACCAGAAAAAGAAAGAGAATGCCCCTGGTCACAAGATAAGTAAATCTCGTGTGACAATAATGTTGTTCTCTAACGCGGCAGGAAACCACAAATTGAAACTGGTTGTCGCTGGAAAGGCAAAAAGACCAAGATCATTTAAAGGCATGGAAGCAAACAACTTACCAGTGCATTAATTTCAATCAGAAAAAGAGATGGATGAATCGAATCATATTTCAGCAGTGGTTTAATACAAAATTCTTACCTCAGGTGACAAACGTTTTAAGCACAGGGTCTCTCTGAAAGTGTGTGTGTGATTGTGGCAAAGCATCGAGGGCTATCTGCTTAAGGGGAGGGATGCCTTCGTGGAGGACTTTCTAAGGGAAACTGGCTCGTATACACGTTACACATGGGGAAAACCACAAAAACGCCCATGCAGCCAGCCGGGACTCAAACCTCGGAAGAACTACCAGTTTTCAGCGACTTTACCGCTCGGCCGCTGGTGGGCCCAGGTCTCTCTGAAAGAGCAGTGTGGGTTTTAGACAACGTACCATCCCACCCAAGTGAATTGACGTTAAAATCAAGTGATGGACAAGTCTTTGTAAAGTACTTATCGCCTAACGTGACAGCCCTAACACAGCCAATAAACGAAGGTATTATTGCTTCGGTCAAACGAAACTACCGTTATGCCGTGTTACGTAAATTCACAGAGGAAGATCAAGATTTTAAATTTTTTTGAATTTTTTTTTTTTCAATTCTGGACGCTATCTACGGGAGTGCTTCCGCATGGTAGAAAGTGAAATCCTCAACGCTAAACACATTTCTTTCGCACTTCGAAGAACAAACATTTTTTAGGTTTTGATTCAGACACAGAGGTGTCATTCAGACTGCTAAAAAGATGCCGCGTAGACAAAGAAAATATTCCTGGTCGCTCATAAAGCTGCATTTCATCACGTCGAGTGCCTTCTGGACTACTTGGGAGGGCAAGAAGATAGTCTACTGACTGAAAAAAAATGACACTATGCAAGCTAAGATCATCGATCTTAAAAAAAAAATCATCTCAGAAATGAAACAGTTTATTGACTTTTTTACGCGAATTTGAACTGTCTGAGTGATAAAGTCTTTTTTCATACTTTACTGTGCTGCAATTTTTGTTTGTTGATAAAGTTGATTTTAAAATTTATTAAACCACAGTTCCTAATACTGTACAGGTAAATTACCGAGTAGCATTTTTCTATATTACTATATTATTTTTACTTTTCTATATTATTTTTACTTTTCTATATTATTATTACTTTTTCTATATTGCTATATTATTATTACTTTTTCTATATTACTATATTATTACTACTTTTTCTATATTACTATATTATTACTTTTTCTATATTACTATATTATTACTTTTTCCATATTACTATATTATTATTACTTTTTTATATTACTATATTATTATTACTTTTTTATATTACTATATTATTATTACTTTTTCTATATTACTATATTATTATTACTTTTTCTATATTACTATATTATTATTACTTGTCCTATATTACTGTTACGAATTTAGTATTTAGTTAGACATTTTTAGTAGAACTATAATTAAAATTGTTTTATTTCCCCGTGCAATGCAGCACGAGACGTATTTTGAGAGAAAGCTCCGCCGGAAAAGTAAAACTACAAGAGAACGTTCATTTAACATTGAATAAAAGTTTACCTCTGTAATTGATATTTAATTTGAATGTATGTAATTGACTACTGTGTTAGCTGTAACCTTAGTTCTACCCTTTTTGCTTTCCAGAAATTGCTAGAATTCTCTCGTGCTTTAAAAAGCTATAAGATGCCGGAGAGAGACATATCTCAGTTCAGTTGTTTAGATAACTGCTGTTGTTGATATTAGCAAATTCGCGCTGAGATCGAATTAGCTTTCTGTGCATTTTTGGATTGCGTTCTATTTAAAGTAGTTTAAAATATAGCTACTGCTTATATTGCGTGATATTGTACGAATATCTCTGAGGAAAAATTCCAGCATTTTGTTTCATTTATTGTAATAAAGGAATACACTTTATTAACTTTTTATCGGGCTTGTGCATTCAATCTATTACGAACCCGTACGCACGCAACATAGTTATTTATCTCGACTCTTTTTTTATTTTACTTGCTTTGGATTAACCGTGATTTTGAATTAACCGTACATATCCTCCCCTACCCGGTAAATCGACTATATCTGATTATATCTGAATTGACTATATCTGTTGTATGATATACACATAATATTTGTTGTATTATAAAGTATCATTAATTTACTTCCATATGAAACTTCATATTCTTTTCCCTGCCAGAATGTAAATTTCCCGCGCGCTCGATATTCAGAATCGGTAGAAAAAATGAAGTACTTAAATGAAAGTTTGCGAGGGAGAAATCGGAGCGTGTTTTGCTTTGCTTGAAGACCACATTGCTAACCTTGATTTTTTAGCAATCAGGATTCTGCGGTGTTGAGTCATTCTTGTCATTATTCTTGTTTACCCCAACCTCGGTCAGAGCAAACTTGCACGCTAGTTATACTGTGAAGGTGTTAGGCTATACTTAAATTTCATTAGTTTTAGCTCATCCATTATTTTTTTATTTAAAGCCAAAGTTATTGGCTTCTGTAAGCACGAGTTGGTCCCGTATGTTAAATTCTTTTTGGATTAATAAAAGGTCTTTTACATCTTTTCCCTGTCTCTGTGGCATTTATAAGATACAGTGAAAATTCACAAGTTGTCTTTTAGTGTTCTGATCCAATTCTCTGCTACTTAAGAAGGTCAGATCTTATAGTATGATATGCACATAATACCTATTCTATACACGCATAATATCTGTCGTATATGCACATACTATCTGTTATATACACACATAATGTCTGTTATATGATATATAATCTGTTGTATACGCACATAAAATCTGCTATATCATATAAAATCTGTTGTATACGCACATAATATCTGTAGTATAATACACCATCTACTGTATTAATACACACAATCTTTTTACAACAGCTTGCATATTCATACGTATACATTCCGTTTCATAAATTTCCGCTCTATTCTGTTTCTTTTAATTTAGTCGAACTTTATTAGTTACAATGGCTCAAGTCCACGTGCAAGTGACCTTTTAAAAGAATTATAATTATGTCTCTCGTTTATTGTTTTTTCTTCATTTCATATAACTGGTTCTTCAAATAAAATTGCTCATTTTTTCTCTCTGCTATTAGGGATTCCGTACCTAAATAGCATCGTAATAGTATCCTCCTTGTAAACGTAAATAGGCGTTAAAGAATTTTAAAAAATATTCTGGTTGAAACAATAATTATATCTGAAACAAGCTCATATGCATTTGCAAGGTGAAATGTGATTTGTTGTACTGAACAGTAATAATTTCTCTTCTTGTCAAAGACTCGTTCATACTTTCAGTTTATGAGTAATTTGTCAAGCAGTTTCAAAAGTTCAAATTGTAAGGCTATAATGTGTAATGTGAAATATGAAAATATTGTTAATAAAATGTAAATTGAAGGAATTTCAACAATTAATTAATATGCAGTGTAACTTAGGGAAGTATACAGTCTGCTTTAGTGGCTCCAATTTCGGTTAATTATATTTCCAATCATTTTCGATTTTAATTGGTAGTTACTAACTAGATTACTTCTCAGTAAATATGAAGCCTTAACGCCAGTCCTGTCCTGAGGAGTAATAGATATATGAAAGATGTGTTACTTTAATTGTCAACTTCCTCTGGCTATCAGTAAAACAGTGCCGTAGCTTTTCTTCTGTTATGCAAAATTAATAATACCGAGTTAGTGATGACAAATATTGCGTATCATGTCTTAAAAGGAATTGAAGCATAAAACCGAAAAGAAAGTACTCTAAACTAAGAGTTGGAATATAGATTCATTGTGTTTATGTCTGATTTTATCAGATTACTAAACAGTGTAGTAATATATAATGTGTAGTAATTTAGCACTAAACGTATAATGTATAGTAATCACTTAATGGTATTTTGAAAAGAAAAATGTCTTTAAATTTCATATCAAACTGATAACAAGTAAATATATAAATGCTATCACCTTTCTAAAGAAAATCTAGTTTACTCTTGGAAGCAAATACTTTACAAAGAGATTTTTGTTTTAAAACATGCACATATCATAAATAAAAATTAGAAGTTTCAGAGAAAGCATATAAGAATGCCTCGTGGATTTAGTTTCCTTTTAACAGAAACATTTTATGAAATTATTTTAAAATACTATCGCAATACAGAAGTCACTGTAATTTTTTGCATACTCTTACTATACAAAAATTAATTTAATTGAAAACCTAATATACCGAATGAGGTAACAGATATTTGTCTAAAAACATCAAGATTTTGCTTTTATTTTTGACAGGTAAAGAGTACCTTACTGTTCTTAAAATTTTATCAGTCATTTTATGATATGCATCTGTTAGTTTTCCAAAGAAATTGTTTAACTTGTGCTAAAAAGCATCACATGTATTTTCGTAAAATAGCAATGATATAGGTACTGAAAGAAACTATTTGTGGGCGCACAATGCAAAATGGCGTCAGAAGATTTACAAATAAATTTCAGGATTGCTTGCTCGACATCATTTCATGTTTATGCATTTATCATTTTTGTAAATGAAGTTTAAATTTGTGCATAATATCACTAAGTATTTTATACAAAAATGTTTAAAATAAGTTAGCTTTATTGACTGGCCATCAAAGCGGTATGACTAATTTGAAATGATAGTGAACGTGTTTTAACGTATGGTAGACATTCGAAGAGTTGAAGTTAAAGCATCCCGTTATAGGACTGCAGTTTATAATTCGTATTTATCTGGTTATAAATGCTCATTCTGTATGCAGACTTCCATCACAGGAATAATGATATCATCACGTGATAACTTTACGAAATTTTAATTAGCAAGCTTTATACCCGAAAAAAAAGAGTAAATTGGTGAACGTTCCCAGTATATGCGAACTACAAATTACAATTATGTGGATATTCCGTAAGTTTAATCATAATTTGTACATGTCAAATATAAATTATTCAATTAGAGTAAATGAGACGTCTCATAATCATTGGCATGTATCTTTCACAATGTTCTATTAACATAGCATTGTAATAATTTCTCCATGTTCTGTGAACATCTACAGTTATGCAAGTTCGGAAAGCACAGGAGATAGTATAATTTTTAAAACAGCTCTTTTGAGAAGCTTCTCATTTTAACAAAACATTTCATCACAGAGGAGAGATTTCCTGAAATGTTTTAGCAGGAGCATTATTATTATTGCATTTAAGCCTCAATTCAAAGAACAGAGTAGTTACTATTATATGGCGATGAACTTAATTTACTGACACATTCAGTCAGTCATACACTGACTACCAATAAGTATTTGGACACCTATGCAAATGACGATATCTGCGGTCCTAAGGTACGTCACGGACTCCGCCGGTATATATCGTGTAGGAAACAACATCGGCTTTAGTCGCATGCAAGATGCCTCGCAGTTCGAAGCTCTCTGATTTCGAGAAAGGTATAATTATCGGGTCTCACAAATGTGGCCGATCCTTAAGGGACATATCTAGCGATCTGAAATACCCAAAATCGACAGTGGACTATGTGATTAAGAAGTGGAAGGTGAGCGGTGATTGTCGGAATGTACCCCGAGTCAGCAGACCAACGAAACTGGGAGATAGAGACCGACGAGTGCTGTCCAGAGAAATTCGGAAGAACCTCACCCAACCGATGGCCCTCATCCGCAAGGAGTTCAACAGTCATCTAGGAGTATTGTTTCAATGAATACCATCCGTAAGGAAGCACATCTGCTTGGTTTTCATGGTCGTGATGCTGCACATAATCATTTGATCACAAAGTCCAACCGCGCTGCTCGGTTAATGCGGTGCAAAGCACATCGAAATTGGACCATAGATCAGTGGAAACGGGTTCTATGGAGTGACGAATCAAGGTTCACCCTTTACCGTTCGGATGGCAGGGTACGGGTCTGGCGTCTACCTGGAGAACGTCTCCTGCCAGAATGCATTGTGCCAATAGTCAAGTTCGGCAGAGGTGGAATTATGGTCTGGGGGTGTTTCTCCTGGTATGTGCTGCGACCCTTGGTCCCCATTCATAGTAAGCTCAACTCCGATGCCTACTGCACTATTTTGGATGACAATGTGCTTTCTACGTTGTGGCAGTTTTAAGGGTTGGTCCCCTGTTACTTTCAGGACGACAATGCCAGTTGTCATGTTTCGACGTTAACCAAGGCTTGGTATGGTGCCAATGGAGTTCATCGAATGGACTGGTCTGCCCAGAGTTCAGACCTGAACCCTATCGAGGACCTCTGGGACGAGTAGCATCGCCGAATTCAGGGGTGCACTACCCGTTCAAAATCGTCGAAGGAACTTCTATGTCTTCTCCAAGCCGAGTGGAAGAAAATACCACCAGCTGTCATACAAAGACTTGTGGAAAGTATGCCCCGGAGGGTCAACGCTGTAATTACCTCTCGTGGAGTCTCTACCAACTATTGATTTTGAATAAAGTTAGTTTTCTTTTCTATCACAGGTGTCCAAATACTTATGGTAGTCAGTGTATAACCAAATGTTCAAGATGTGACTATTGCAGGTTTCAGTACTTTGGAGTAAGATAAGACACAGTAAAAGATTAGACTTTAATTTACAGGAAGTATCAGTTCCTTTGACCGACTTTGAAATGACAAGTCCTTAGATACCACGTCTTCTGATTATTTATTTATCAATGCATGAATCTAATTATTTCTTAATTTTATACAGTATTAACAAACATTATGCATTTACGTTATGTCATGATCCAATGATCATGAAATATTCATGAACTGGTTGTTTACAAAAACGACTTGAGATGTATGTAAGAACACGAAATTGTTTTGCATCCCTAGATTTTAGTAGTTTAGAAGTGGAAAATTCTAGCATAAGTTTTGTCCTCTATATCCAATCCCCGTAAGACTATAAGGTATTTCTCCCGCCTTCTTGGCATGCCTTCGTGGTGTGGGGGTCTGTACACTGGGCGCGTATTCCAGAGGTCTGTGGTTCGATTCCCGGTGAAGGCGTTGCTTATTTTTCATGTCTTTAGCTTCCAAAAAATACCTAATGTCCCTACAAGACATCTTAAGGTTTGCTTAAAATATAATTCATACCCTGCAGAAAAGGAAACGTAAGTCATGGCAATCGTTATTGTCACTCAAAGATCTTTTTCATTTAGAATATTTATATTTCCTTGGAAGACATGTATTCATACTTTCGACAGACTAAGTGGTTCATACTACAAGGGCTCCATTTTGTTTCAATCCCAACTGATAACTATACTGCTCGGGAGAAGTTAATTTTTAACATGGCGGTATTTTATATTAATTATAAAAAGCTAATGAAGCACGTTATTCATAAAGATAAAATATATAGTCCATAATCTTTTGTGAGTAAGCATAAACGGAAATGATTCCTTAATAGTTAATGGCGAAAAACGTTGGTTGCAATTTCATACGCTTCACAATATATATTTCATCCTAAAGACATTGCGTGTTGCGTACCACTTTAAATATTTCATAATTGAACTGACAACCATTAAAACCATCGATTTATCGCGTCATCAGTTTTCATGCAGCCTTTATGCATATATATATATATATATATATTGAATTTTTTCTCCTTCAAAAAGTCACTTTTTTCGTCAGCTTTCGAAAATCTTTTGAACAGAAATTCCGCGATGCATGCTTGAATGACTTCACATCAGATAATTATCACATACACTTTAAGTGATTGCTGAATTTGTATAAAATAACGAAAAAGAATATTTTATAAAGAGAGAAAAAACTGCGGACTTTCTAAAGCTATACCCCATCTCCCGTCATTCGCCCAAATAATTAATTTTGAAACTCAATTAACGGGAGAGGAGAGTCTCTTATCTCTATGGAAAATAGTTTCACCAAAGTCAAGTATTAAAAACACATCGTGCCTCAAACTTCAGCTGTATTTCTTTATTTTTTAAATAACGCTGATGAAGGAAGTAGAAAACTCTCCTACCTTTAACTTCAGATTTTGTCATTTCGGCATAAATTAAACTGCCTAAAATATTCATTTTTTTCATTAGCTCATTCTTTGTTAGCATACGGAGGTTTAAACATTAGTAAATAAAAGCCAAGCAAATACAACGCGGAATTAAAAACCTGCAGCTTGAGGAAAGAATCACTTCGTTCATGATATTCTAAATTATCTTTTTAAATGCAGTCGGAAATGGAAAATTAAAAGTCTGGCAGATTTACAAAATTTAGTCAGAAAATAACTTCAAGTATTTAAAAATATGCGCTAATAGTTCCTTTCTAGGTTTTCTGCATATTTTTTTTTCCGTTTTTCATTTCCACATTTGCATATATATTAATACTTGGTGCATATATTTATGTTCCTCATAGAAAAATTGCAGAAATCCTTTTTTTGCGAGTAATAACATGTTGGTCTCGGATCAAAAAAGGAAGAATTCAGATTAAGTAAATGTGATAATAAAGACCCTGTGAGAGCATTTCCTTTGCATATTTAAAATAGTTAATTCCGAATTACTCCACTAGGTTTCTGTTATCTTATGAGATACTGAAAGGTTTTCACAGTTATTTATAGTTAGCAATTTGGGAGTAAATGTCTGTCAGTAATAAAATCAGCCGGTTGCCAGCGAGGATCTCATACTAGCAGACTGGAGTGTGGAGCAACCCGCAAGCAAAACTCGCTGGTGGCGCAACCTGAGCTAACTGATAAGTAGGAGTGTTTTATGATTCTTCAATTAGTTGATAAGATGATGTTACTGAGAGAGGTTGGTTGTGCTATGAGTTTATATGTGATAATATGTGGTTTATTATTGGTAGCGGACACTTAGCCGACAACCACTTAACCGACACCGGTTAGCCGACATGGTCAGTTCATTTAGCCGACACGAACACTTAGCCGAAATGACATTTAGCCGAAAGTAGTTTTTAAGTCTTAAAAACAATTTTAAGTCTTAAAAACCAGTACGCAGTTCTGAAACTGAATGAAGAATATAATTTTGAAAAATACATATTTCGCACCTGTTCGCGTATTTTTTTATCTTTAAAACAATTAACCTTGTACAGGTTACGTTGTTATGCCTCAAACTCCAATGTCAGCAGCCGCTGCAACAATTAGCTATAAATGCTGCGGGCAACAATTAGCTATAATTGCTAATTGTTGCCCGCAGATTTTCGTATTTAATTTTTAGTTTGTTTATTAAACTATAAAGTGTTTCATATGAAGTATAAGCAATATTTGTCACTAACTATTAAATAACTTATCCAAACGCTACCAGTTTTATTGGGATTCTTTGGTTAGATAACGAAAAACGAAGAGTTCACTTCGGAAATCATATATCTGACTATATAAACATATGGATGCGTTAAAGCTCAGTTTAAACAATAAGCATAGTAACAACGAAACTCATATGCATAAAAATGTATTTTATCTTTTAAAATTAACATTTCATACCAATGTATAGTATTTGTAACGCAACTTATGTGATTCATCGAAAATCTTAAGACATTTACTGACTTTCGAAAACTTAAAATTAAAAAAAAAAAAATGTGTTTCTATGTTTATCCAAACAACGAACTTTTCTGAAGAATCTTACTTTCGAATGTTTCCACACATGATTAGAGGATGAATAATGCAATTTATTGAAAACTCGATTTCGTATCTAAATTATATTTGCATTATGACATCGTCATTCACATTACCTCCTTCAAAATATTTAAATAGTTTCTTAGAGGAAAAATAATATTTACTTTAAGGAGCATCCTCATATATTAAAGTTTAATACATGTGTAAGCTATGAGGCTACTTTTTGATAAAACCAATACGTTCTCTCATGATATTTTGAATAGAATCTCAACAATCCATTAACATAGAATACAGTTATCGACTTTAAGTATTACTGATGGAATGAAGAAAATGATCAATGTGTGAAACTTTATCCAAGAAAGAAAAAGCTGTTACTTGTTCCTCTAATATTTTTTAGATCCTTAACTAAAGTAATGTATTTTGGATCAATATTTGCTTCATAAAACTTTCATGTTTGTAAAGAATAATATTAGAAAGCGATATTCAGAATGATTTCTAATCACATAATGTGGGTTATAAAAATGAAAATAAAACTGAAGAATCGTTACATCCAAATTTAGTGCTCCACTAAATTCACTCTGAAAGTTGACTTCTACATGGTTTTAAATGATATTTGTCTTGTACAACTTTCTTTAACATAATATACGCGAAGATGTCAGTTATTTAAACAGATTATATGTATTGCCAAATGTTTTTTCAAATATTTTGTATAAGACTTTGAAAATATTTTAAGAAACGTTTAGGAATAATCTCTAATTTTAACAGTCCAAAACTTTATTATCAAACAGATGATGCTTCAATAATAATTATTCTTTATGGTAATGCACCCGAATGCATCAAATAATTTATTCTTCAAATGTCATCAATGTCTTCAATTGATCATATCTATCTTCATATTCTACTTGTCTTGAAAGTACAAGTTTAATTTGTAAATTAATTTTTTTTGCTTAATCCTATTATTAAAAGTATTCCTATTAATTAAAAATTACTGATTAAATAAAATAAGTAATAATAAAAGGAAACTAACTGAATGTTTGCAGGAAATATGGCCAAATTTTTGTCAGCCACTTAGTGTCTATATTTTAAAAAGAAGGAAATAACAAAGAATGTAAAACGCACTGAAAAGAAACTATACACACTCTCTAATATAATACATTCACACATTTTCTGCGAAAACTTTCTTAGATAATTGCAAAATAATATTACGTATTTCAAAGCTTAAATGGAAGAATATCTAAAGATTAATTCTTCCTAATATTAAAAGAGAAGTAGATGTTCTTTTGAACAAGTCTACGAAGAAATAAAGTGCATCATTATTTGAATATTTGCACATAAGTCAGAATTTTACATTTACTAGAAATCATATTTGCATAGCACAACATCAAATAGAAGGCTTAACTTTCTTCATCCAGTTATTTAGATTTTTAACAATTAAGTGATTTCTTTAGAAATCTTCACGTTCGGAGTCTACATTATTTGCCATTCTTGCAGTTAGAAATATTTCAAAGCGGTTAGAAGTAGCGCATTTTTTAAATTCCTACTATTAGCTAACACTCTCCTTATATCTTGTTCAACTTTTCAATTGTTAATAAAATAGTTTTTATTCATACACACAAGTTCAAATACACTTTTTTAAACTTGTAGTTGATAACACTTGATGTTAATACAATTTTTTCACATATTAAAATTTATTCCTAAGGAATAAATAAGTAGGAATTGTTAACTCTTTAGTTTATCGGAACTAAAGATATGTTGTTTTTTTACTTCCTTGTACGAAGTAAAAAGGAAATATTGTAGTAGCGAAAAGTATCAGGCAGCATATTTCAACGAAAATATCCATTTTGACCGCTATCGAATGCAATTTAACGATATTTTTGCGTGATATCTGTACGTAAGGACAGAATAAAAGACTCGTTTCCTCCAAAAAAATTATAAAACTGCTTTAAAATGAATTCTGAAGAGAATTTTTCGTGGCGTCTGTACGAACGTATGTACGTACGTTCATCTCGCATAACTCAAAAACGAGTAGCCTCAGAACGCTGAAATTTTGTATATAGAACTGCTATAACATGCAGATGTGCACCTCGTATTTTGGTTGCAATCGGCCGCACCAAACGTATATAAATACTATTTTTATATATATATCCACTCTGTTACTCGGCACAGTGATCTCAGTTTCTTTACTCTTATATGTTTGTAAATTGTACATTTTTTGCTTTAAAAATGATTGAATTATGTTGTTTTTATCTTCCGGTTAAGGTTTTTATGCTTTTCGTAATTCTGGAAGCAATATTTGTACAATTATCAACAATTTAAAAGTTGTTTAAGTGCGATTAAGTTTTAAATAACATGGCGGATATATTTGTTTACATTTCAAACAGCAGAATTGTAGATTTGTTGCCAATCTAGAGAGACTAAGCTTCGCAACAACAAAAATAACGCCTTCGTTTATTATTGCGAATTAAATCATGCTTAATCCTTTCTGGAGTTTTTTCGAGGAAATAAGTGTTTAAGATTTACTTAATTTTTAATAATTAGTAATTTAATTTTTAATAAAGATATTTTGAGCTTTTATGTATTTTTGTCTTGTCGCGAAGTGAAAACTGAATTAATTGAATGAGAAATACTCAATCGTCTGTGAAAAACCGTTTCTTTTTTGTTTTGTTTGCTTAATTTCTTTTTTACATCGTTCTAGCTTTATTATAGTATTTGAAAAGAACATGTGACAACGATTAGATAATTCTTGAAATGATATACATTTTGTGCATTCTGAGTTATAATATGAATGGAATATAATACTGTTAAGTGAACCTAGTGCCAGAGTGTCTCTATGTTAAACAAATAGAGTGAATTTTAAAGAATGCCTTTATTCTATTGTGGTTTATGCGCTGTCGGCGAAGTAGATTTAATTAAATCCAATAAGTTTAAAAGAAATGCAAGAAACAAATGCGTATAATTTAATATTCCGTACAAGGAAGTCATGTGGTGTACACATCAGATTTTTTAAATATACTATAAGACTTGCAAATAATGACCGTTTAATAATTAGGAATTTTCACGTGTTGTAAAAGTTAATTTTATAACATCTTATAAATAATAGTCATGACTGTGATAAATGGGATTGTTATATTTGACAAAAACAAGTGACAACAGTAAGACAGAGTTCTAAAGATTTTTTTTTAATGTATGGAATTAAAGAACTGTAGTTTTATAGAGTTAGATGAAGCGGATGTAAATGTAGTGAAAATTATTTCCCATATTTCTGTGTTAACTTGATAATAATATATGTTCAAAATATAACCCTTTAAAATGTCCCACACAAAGGGATGATGCGAAAAGAAACTACAACACAACGGCAAGCGACGTTTAGAGGAAGAAAAACGGTATCAGGTCAAGTATATGTCGCCTTGAGTCGTGTGAAATCATTAGATGGAATATTAATTGAAAAACTGGACTGCTCGAAACTCACTGGAAAGGTTCCTTGCAATAATGAAGCATTACAAGAGATGGTTAGAATGAGAAATTATAGATCACTATCAGTTTCATAAATTAGAAACGAAAAAATGTTAAAAATGTTAACAAAAAGTACCTAAACTAAAATTTTTCTTTGTTGACATAAGTAGGAATTGACTTGAAAAAAATTGTTTTTATATTACTTGTTAAACTACTTAAAGATATATCGTAATACTTGCGATGATAAAGTGTTTTAATTATTTCGGTCATATTTCAAGCAAGAATAAAAGTGGTAGAACATTATGGGGACAATGAAATTCGGATAATTCGATTTATCTCGCATTTTCGATAGTTCATGATGCGCACACTTGCATTCACGCACACGTACATTCATGCGCACACTAGCATTCATACGAATGCATGACCCCATCATGTTACTTTAATCTCCGAAGGATACACCATTATAACTTATATTTTACATGGCTATTACAGAATTCTGTTGTCTTTTGTTACATTACTTCATGGATTTATTTGCTGATAAATTCCTTATAAATAGGACAAAATTAAATCAAAGAAATAATTTAATTTTAAAATTTTGCACCTAGACATATCACCCATTATTTAATAGGGCCATAAATAAACCTGATGTATCAAAATTCTTCACACATTCAAAAATTCCTAGCAAAAATAATCAAAGTAGTTCTACAAAAACTAAAAATGCCGTTCCGAATACAATAAAATATTTGGTTGATCTTTACATTATGGTAACTTGGCGATTTTTTGGCGAAAATTTGGCAACCAACTCTCCTACAGCAACCCTCTATTTTTTTCCCCGCCGCCATTTTGTCTTTACGAAGTAAAGACATGTTTCTTTTCTTTTTATCTACTGAACACTTCTTCCAACAATCTACTAGCCGAATTACACTTATGCTAGAAATTTTATCAAACAAAACTGCTTAATCATGACAAATATTCACTGCAAAATTGGGAAAAAGTGCACAATACCATATTCCTTACGCGTTTTTCAAAATAACACATACACATAAACCATGTACACGCCGACTTATTTTTACTTAAAAAAACATCCCAGAATTGCACAAAAATGGCATTGCGCACACTCTTCACTATATCCATGTACACTGCTTTTTTCTCATAAATTAGAAAAATTTCACGAAAATACATGACAATTTTCTCAATCTTTAAACCCGGTAAAAAGAACATATATGAAATTACCTGATCGCGAAAAAGTATTTACCCTTTCCAAATATGAACATTTCCACATATAAAATAAATAAAATATCCAAAAACTTTTACCTCTAAATCATCTATTACATTATACACGTCACCAACGAATTCATACCGCAAGCATTACAAATACTTAGTATCAAATATTTAAATTATTTCCATGCACGTTTACTTCAACTTAAACGTATACCAAATTCCTACAAACATAAAATTCACAAAATAACTATCATTTAATTAAAATATCACTAAACCATGTACACGTCGACTTATTTTTACTTAAAAATACATCCCAGAATTGCACAAAAATGGCATTGCGCACACTCTTCACTATATCCATGTACACTGCTTTTTTCTCATAAATTAGAAAAATTTTCTTGATTACGTGGCGGATACACTTTTCTAATTCATTCAATAAAATTATTGAAAGATTTTTTCTGCGAATTATTCCTCCATATTTTCTCCGCTAAAGAAAAAACAAACTTCTCTTTATCACAATGCCTAAATACCCATTTCGAATTCACTTTAGTTAGGGCCATGGGATCCAAAAATTAACAAACACTGTTTCACACAACACAGAATAAAGCTAAATACAAAATTTCCAGATTTTTTCCCGATTTCCCCCCTTTTCCGATTAAAGAACCGTAATTCGTCCATTAATATCACATGACATATCCCATGATCTCTCATTTCCCTCACGCAAAATAATGCGTAATCGGAACTGAGTACTGCTCACATTATTACCAATGTCCCAGGTAGTAACCTTTATCGCCTCCAAAATGTCGCCAAACTACCAGTTACCATATTGTAAAGATCAACCAAATATTTTTCTCGTGGTCAGTATATTCCATTTCCTGATTCTTTGGCTGCACGGAGCTCATCGACTTCATAATTTATCTCAGACCTTGTATATTTCAAAACGGATTCTGTGACAGACAGATGCAGTTTCAGCAGTTACAAAAGTCTTGAATTCAGCAGAGCAACACAAGTTGATTAAACTTGATCATTAACGTGTCTCCACAGGGAAAGGTTAAGTGACACGATATCCCGGACATTAAGCATGCAAGCTGACAGACCGATTTCATCTAGTCCACGTCTGTGGAAATTCTCGATTTAAAAATTTTCACAATCTTTGCTAAGTGTAGAAGGGCACCGTCTTGCTTGTCTAAATGGTTTTGGGATGTAAATGATAAATTTAAGATGCATCATAAATCTCGCGATCACATTAAAAACAGACTTCTTTTGTTGTCCTTTATTTGTGAAAAAAGTAAAGCATGATTATCTTATGTGCCATGAAATTACACTACGCATTCACTTTAAAACTGTCCTTAATATACTCTATTGTATAATTCTGATTTTCACCGACGTAAAATCAGGCGTTGTGGGAGTTTAACCCGAAACATGAAAAGTTGCTTCATCAGTAACACAATAGCATAGTAATTAACAATTCTCCTCAAAGACATTCAGTATCTACACAACGGAGCAATCATTAATTTGTACATTGTGTGGAAACTGCAGTTTTTACGCATAAAAATGAAGTTTTTTAGGAAATATATGTTTTGTTTCCGATCGTATTACCAGTTCTCTTGCTGCTGTGCTTATGGATTCCTACGGCTTACAAGGAAAAAGCTTAGTGATTTCTTTAAACGCCGTCATTAGAAGTACTACTTGGGTTTCCATTACTTTGCCAATTATCAGTGACACTATACGTTTTTAGAAACTTTTTGGACCATGATATAATAGTTGATAGTTGAGCCAGATGGGCCACACAGGCGCCTCGCACCGTACACCGAAACCCAGCGACCAGGCCATCCAGGTGGCAGTCCAAAAGACCCCAGAAGCATGTTCACACCAACCATGATATAATACAGCACAGGAGATTTTTGTTAAAGGTTTCTCAGATTTTTTCCATTAGTCTCGGAATGGGATTTTGCGTTGATTCACTATAAATGGCGTATCACTTTTCAAATTGTTACCACCAAATATTATCGTCCTGTATTATTTTTCAAAGAATTAAATAATGTAGAATCTGCATGTATATATGCATGTTCCTCGCACTGTGAGAAAAACAACGATTCCTAAAGCCATTAAATTTTGAATAACATAGTCCTCCACTAGAATATGTGCACCTGAAAGCTCGAATTCTGAATTTCGAATCTGTTTTATTATATATTTCACATTTTATAAAATTTTAATGAATTTTTGATTCACAAACTCAACGATTTGAAAGCAAACAGTCACGAGACTGTTATAACTAAAAACATTTTTATCTCCTTTGCACGAGAATATTGCCATTCAGAAGAAAGTTAGATATTTATCTTTCAATTTTAACTAACAAACTCGGCTCTTTGAAAGCTATGATTGCCGCGGCTCAAAATAAAGCATTTTTATCTTCCACGCACCAGCGTGTTGCCATTTAATAAAGCTTAAGATGCTTTCAAATTTAATCCAGAAGTTGTTCTTGAGTAATAAACTAAGCGATTTAAAAGCAATAAATACAGTTTTTAAAAATAGTCTTTCTACTTCTAAATGTGATTGATAAATCATGAGATGTCTAATTAGAAATATTCAATATTTTTATAAATTTTACTAGCTGGACTCATCATCACATACATTTTCTTTTTCATGATAACTATTTTACGTGGCTAGGCCCTGTCAGCAGCTAGCTTTTAAAGAAGTAATATAGCGAATATAAACATATGTATGCTAAGACTCTTATACGCTATCGGGAATTCTACGCTCTTTTTTTAAATATTTTGTGATTTTGCTGTTGAACTGTATTTTATGTGGCGTAAATTCAAAGAATGTGATATTTAATAAATAAAAGTAATACATCAAAAGTTAATAAAAAAGTTAAAATAAAGTTATTGTTAGCCGTCTTACAAAGAAAACTGAATATTGATATGATGAACTGAGAAAAGAACTACTTTAACAAAGCCTTTTCTGTGACCGTTAAAATTTGAAAAAGTGTATAAAAATGTATGCCAACTCTTTAGACATAAACTGCTAATAAGCGTTTAAAAAATTTCGTGATTTTTTTTAACTGTATGTGGCATAACTGCAAAGGAAACGATGCTTAGTAATAATGCTAAAAAAAGAAGGGACAGCAGGAGTAATTGGAATAGCAGATTGGTAGACTGCTAAACTAAGCGAGAGCATAAAAAAACTTTAACAAAACCTTTTGGGTTACCTTTAAAATTTGAAAACTTTCAAATTTTTTTTTATTTATTAACTTTTATTTCTTTTTTAAATTTTAGCCGCGTAGTATACTTAATCTCAAAGTACCCAAACAAACACAAATTGCTTTCTCTGATGTAGGAGGGATAACACAAAAGCATAAAAATATCATTTTAAATAGGCAGAGCCGTCTGATATAGTTTATACAATCATTAAAAAGAATAGTATATGGGTTGACAAACACCTGAGGAATTTCCCCTCCCCAATAGCCAGACATTTGTTCGAAAGCAGTTTGTTGTAAATAGCCTGATGCGTTGATTTCTTAGCAGTCTTATCACCGAAAATATTACTCAGGCACCACATGGGAGAGAAGGATATTGCACTCGCGAGAAGGAGGGGCATACGCAAGCAGCCAACCTTACACAGCAGACGAAACCCCCTTCTTGATTTCGGGCTATCGGGAAGTCTAATGGCAAAGCGCACATTGAGTTGATCAATGTTAACGAATTTCGCATCCTGCGCATGCTCAGTGGCTTACCGTTGGCGTGGCAGGAAATACTGGCGACTAAGGGGAGCAAAGCCTGCGCATATTATAGGTCTTATCAACTGTTTACAATTGCAATACTACCGAAAATTGTTTGTGCTTAATGCATTTGCTTCTGTTTCATTTCATTTTGGTTTATTTCGTTCATAAACGTTATGTTTAATATCGGTTATTTATAATAATTTCCTTGACATTAATTCAGTTATTTAAAATGGATTTATTCTTTAATTTGTTAAAGTATGTACGAATGGAACGTATGGTAAATACGCAATTACATTTATTCCTCAGAAGTATAATCAATAAAGATTCAGCTAATATATCTTGTAATGTTCCCTGTTTTGTAATCATTCTTAAACGAAAATTTGCGTAATTTACAATCGATATTTACACTCTAAGTAATGAAGCAACTTACAACCTAATAAGTTTCAAAAATCTCGAACTGTTTATGTCCAGATAACAGAATCAACCACAGCCCACCAGCGGCCGAGCGGTAAAGTCGCTGAACACTGGTAGTTCGGTCCGAGGTTCGAATTCCGCGAACGGGCTGGCTGCATGGGCGTTTTCGTGGTTTTCCTCATGTGTAACGTGTATACGAGCCAGTTTCCCTTAGAAAGTCCTCCACGAAGACATCCCTCCTCTTAGGCAGATAGCCCTCGAGGCTTTGCCATAATCACACACAAACAGAATCAACCACACACCGTATTTATCTACTTTTAAAGTCGTAATTGCACCAATTTCTCTTTTGGGCATGCGCAGTACGCGAAACTCATCTAACATTGATCAGCTGAATGTGCAGTTTGCCATTACGCTATCGGTATCGGTATCGGTATCGAGAGGCTCCTCTAAATGCTACGCCACCCAGTAATAGTGATTGCAGGAGAACTTCGGTTCAGGCGCGATACCAACGCTCTTTTGGGTTCCCGCGATGCTTTCGCTATCCCAGTATAACATGAAATTTAAAAATTTTCGCACATGTGAGTTCATAATTCTCTTGTGGTTCGGTGAAGTCCATACGAAATATGGAGGAAAGGAATAAAATCATGTCAAGCAAAGTATAGAGTCCAACGTCATAGCCCCTCAAGCGATGTTTGTGAATACTAAAAAATACTCAGCTCAAATCATGAAATGTTGCAGTAAGTCGAAATCTGGCAGAAAACACTGTGAGGCGTTGAGTAATGTGAGAAGCAACAGATAAGCAGGTTTACAAAGATATGCCAGTAATAGTCTGTCATTATAATAGTAGTAAAGAAGAGAAAGCTTAAATGGAAAGGAACATAAGAGGTAAAACAAGGTAAGAGTGGGGCTAATTTTCATTAGAAACATAGATTAACTGAATATATAATACAAAAATTATACAATACAAAAGATATACAATGCAACAAAAATAAAATTAAGTGACACAGCCATTGGCCTTTTTCTATTTACATTTGCAGAACCATCATAGTTGAAGACAGGAGAACTTCCGTTAATGATTACAGTGTGTTGTCTTTGTAGCAAGGAGGATATCAAAATACACGGCAAATTAAAAATCCTCTCGAATGGTTGATGGTAGAAGACGATAAGAGTGAGACCCTTGCATTATCCCACACACACACCAAGGGTGTTCTCTATCAAAACTGTGGTGGAGCTTAACAATTAGCAAGATCCTGCGATACTTAATATACTTTCGGGAATGCAGATGTATTATTTCGTGCACTTTTAAATTACGAACTTTTGAAAAAGGGTTAAAATTTTTTACACATCATCTGTATAAGCAAATTTCTCAACCTATTTTAGTCATGAGATTAAAATACACAAGGCTGCCTAGAATTAATAAAATCAATACTTTAAAGGCTACCTAGAAAGATTATTATTTAAATTACGACAAGCCAACATCAATTAATTTAACATTGTAATAAAAAAAGCTCGAATTCAGTGCACTATACGAAAAGAACAAGCTAATTTAGAAATGATATCCTAACTCTAATGCAAGAACAATATTGAATTATGACATAAGAGGCCTAGGAAATGTTTTGTTAGCTAGCAAATTGCTTTATACTTTCTGTTAGCACGGCACTTCATTAAAATCTAACGTAATTTATTTTCTTTTGATATCGTTTTAATTTTATTGCAGCCATAAAAGTAATCTGCCGTACTATCTAAAATTGATTTATTTCGCTCCGTGGGTTTTCCATTAAAATTCCGTTAGTAAAAGAATTTAAATATTTCTTTTTAAATAGCTTTGCTAAAAGATACCAGTCTGACATTGCATATAATTTAATAATATTTATCAAAGTGGTGCTCATGCTAAACTCTTTTTATAATGAGAAATAATATTTAGGGGGAAATAGCTATCAATTAAATATTAAAAGAAGGACAGTTTAGCACATGCATCATTAAGAAATATCAAAAATCTAACAAGGCTTTAAATAAGGAGAGAAAACCTTAAAAACCAAAACTAACAGAAACGCATACAAATAGAACTGTTATATAGAATTCGAACCTCAGACCGAACTACCAGTGTTCAGCGACGTTACCGCTCGGCCGCTGGTGGGCCGTACGAAGTAAAGAAAGTATTGCAATCGCGAAAATTTTCGGGTATCATATTTCAATGGAAATATTCATTTTGGCCGTTCCCGAATCCACCTGGATGTTTTCTTTACGTGACATCTATACTTACGGACCCATCTAGCCCCTGTATGGCCATGTAAACTCCCGGTGCAGCCTCACGGGGTTCCAGCGAGTTGTTTCTTCCAGATAATGGAGGACGTGGGACATATGCCTGTTTAACTATGTTATACGCCAGGCGTCCCCGTCTTCCGTCACCTGTACTTACGGGTCTTACGGCTGCCAGTTGATGATGCACCATTCATGCGCTTCTTCATTAAGCAGCCTGCTCTACTGAGAAAACAAACTCATAATGCAAAAATTGCAGGCTTTGGGAGAGGACTTTTCTCATGTCACTTAGTGCGCTACTGATTCCTGCCCAAACTTCAGTACTAACTGTCATACTCCTAGGTGTCTCGTTCTATGGTACTAGTGCTATTTAATGTGTGTGTATGATGGAACCTTGTACATGTACACCCTGAAGTAACTAACGTACCCACAGCAGCTGCATATGTAAAATGCACCAGGGTAATTTTATGTGTGCGTTTTTATTAATTTATATATATATGTGTGCGTGTATGTACGAGTATCATTGTAGAACTGGTCTGTATTCAAGAGTAAAATGTTTAACTATTATGGTGGAATGTTTATATACGTGCAACAATGTACGCATGTGTAAAACGAATATTATTGTAATAATATATTCCCATTGTTCAAACCTAGGTGCACATAAAGTGCACGAAGGCAGTGGTTAAATATTAGTGCATAATATTTATGTAAAAGCTGCAGTGTGTGCATCAGTATACAGTTGTTGTATTGTGTAAAATGTTTAAATATCAGTTTAAAAGAATCAAATTTCAGTATACAGCATCAACAAAAGTTTCTATTAAGCTCCTGACGCCCCTCTTCTAGGGCGCCGAAGAGCTCTCGCGTTGTACACTTGCGGATTCCGGATGATAACCGAATAGTTCTAGGAAGCCGCCTGGATGTCCGAATCCGCTCTCACTTGTCACCTGTGCGTACGAGCAGAATAAAAGACTCGTTTTTTTCAAGATAAATTGTAAACTGAATTCGAAAAGGATATTTTTCGTGTCGTACATACGTACATCCCAAGTAGCACATGACGTAGCAAAGACGTTACTACGACCTCTTTGCAACCTCTCGGACCAGTTTGCAACGTCTTTGCTACGTCATGTGCTACTTGGGATATGTATGTACGTATCTCGCATAACTAAAAACGATTAGCTGTAGAGCGTAATTAAGAACGAGGACCCAGAGCAATGGACATTCGCGGAAGGAGTGGTACTTATGACACTCCTGGAATCCAGTAAAAATCGATTTTCGTATAGATGCATGTTTTCTATATACTGTTTTCCATAATCTACTTTAAATAATAATACTAATAATAAATAAAAATACTGTTTTCTAATAAATTAAAATATTTGTAGGGTTTAAATTTATTTTAACTAACATTTATTTTAAGTTTAAACTATCTTTCCTGTCAAGCCTTACTTTCCCCTGGAACTGCCAATGCCAGAGTATGTAAATTTTAGTAGAACGCGCAAGGATTCAAATTATCAGCGGAAGTATTCTGATTTAAATAGAAAGGAAACGAGGTCGAGGTGTGATATTCTTACTTCACGAGCGCGGAGGTAGTTGGCCAGAAATTGAAGAACCCCGCGTTTCGGCCTGTGTGCTTGCCTGGAAGTAGTGTTAATCGTTCAAGTGATCTTCAAGTTTGCTGAATTAGCAGCGGTATTGTAAAACGCGGTGAGTTAGTTACTTTTAGAGAGCCTCGTAGTTAGAGTCTTGTCTTTAGTTTCTTTTCAGGTTATTATTTTTATTTGACCGCCGAGTTGGCGCAGTTTGTGAGCGTCAAGAGCACGCACTTGTAATTTATTACGTTGAATAAAAAGGGACTTAAACCCTTAACAAGACTCTATCTTTTATCCAGTTTTCACAGTCACCTCTTGGTTGCGTGCAAGTTGGAGGCGCGCAACGCTACATACTGTTTTCTATAATCTACTTTGGCCAATAAATTAGAAATTTAAATAAAAATTTATTGATATAAATAGTTATCTCCCATCTCTCTCTTTGAAAATTTTCTGCTGACTTCCACTTAAATTTAATTTCAATGATTAGTAAGCCTAGAACATGTGCGTTATACAAGACTGTATGAGAGATAAAAGTTGTGAAGGAATAAAAAGAAATCATATATCACTAACAATGCAAAACATTGAAAAGCAGACCACATACCTTTTTCAGTCTGGCTGCATTGAAGATGATATGGATAGTTGGGATTCTTATTTCTATTACACTATTCCAAATTTTTCACTAGATACTATTTTCCTAAGAAATTTTGGACTTTATATATGTCCATGAAAATTATTTAGACAAAAGTTTCCTAAGATCTTTTTGGACTTTACATATGTCCATGAAAAATTACTACATGGATATCTGGACTTTAAAATTTCCTTTACTGTTGACAGATGTAATCAGTCTCTTTCTGGAAATGAAATGTTTCTGGTTGAACGATCACTTTCATTTTAAATCTCTGGACACTTTTATATCCTGGATACACCCCTGACGTACTTACCTTGTACTGCCCGGGTTAACACCCGGACGTCTAATACCCCAGTTACTAGTCAGTCATTCACGTTTGGCTGTTGGAAAGGTATGTGTAGTCGTGTTTGTTCTTGCAAACTAAACTGAAAAGTTTGAAAAATAGCGAAACTATATGTTTGTTGAATGTTTCATCTTTTATTTTTATAAATGTAAACGCGCTTTAATTAGGCTAATACTGATAAAAACGCTTGCAATAATCATGAATATTTTACAAAAAATTGCTTTCCGTATTTTGATGGACAACCAATTTTCTTTTTATATGTCACTCAACATATGCGTATGATTGCATTTGCTTCATCTTGTGTTTCATCTCGGCATGTGTCTGATCTAACTTGTGATCGGTTAAAAACTCCCATCCCAAAACTAATTGATGCACATCTCTGGTTGTCCACTTACATATGGGAGTAATTAAATTATTATTTACATAGAAACAGGAGAGGGTGTTTCGACACATTTATTGATTTTGGCTTCTTATTAAAGGCAACATAATCCAGAAAAACATGTTTAAGATGAAAAGAAGGAGGTGATGAAGTTTTAAACAAATATAATATTGCTTCCTTATATTCACATTTAAATCTAAACCTGTAGAATTCTGAAATATTTTTGCAGATTACTGGGTGTCGCTGCAGTAGAGAAAATTGGTTCTTTACCAAACTTTTCATTTAATTTTGAGAAAAATATTTGAAAGTATAACATTCGTATGCCATGATCTTTGCAGGACAAATGAAGTAATTCATGTGTTTTTTTGCATGTATTTAATACATTAACTTTTGGCATTCATTAGGCGTAATTTTACATCAATATCCTAAAACAGGGATGGGCAAACGTTTTCGGTCGTGGGCCAAAAATTGAAAACAAAACGTTTGGCGGACCAAGATAAATTTTTCTAAAACTTTAAAAACAAAATACAAGTATTACAATTTAAATATGTTAATGAGATGAATGAAATTACGATTTCATTTTTGAAAGTTCCTTATATTGATTTTCTAACTGAGATTTACTGATTCTAAGGAACAAGGTTAAATGCTTATCTGGTCAATCTAATTCTGAAATAATTCTTTCTAAGGTTCATAGTAGAAGATACTTGTTCACATATGCACTCATGTCCATAAATTAAGGATAATTCGGAGTCACGCGGAAATCGAACTCTAAAATAAATACATCACCTGTAAAATCACTACACACATCTTCAAGAATCGTATGCAAATTTCAGGAAGTAACCAGATGACACCGATGGTACGTCACAATGACGAGAGTGTAAGAGAGTGATATATAAGGAATACAGGCAAAGAAGTAAAATTGTTCGCAGGCGTTTTATAAGCATTTCAGTGCGATAACCGAAGAGTTATGACACACAGGACGCATTTGGATGATTTTCTACTTGGTAGAATTATCGGCCGTCTGGAATGTGGGCATAAACAACTGGAAGTATCAGACGAACTTGGAATTGCCCAGAGTGTCATCTCCAGGCTTTGGCAACTATTCCAAGATGATGGTAATGTGAGTAGACCTTACAGCACAGGTCGCCTCAGAGTTACAACGCCGAATGAGGACCGGTATTTGGCAGTTACTGCCAAAAGAAACAGGCGGAGCACAGCCTCAGACCTGTCTCGTCAGCTCTCTTCAGTCACTGGTACGACAATTTCAAAGCAGACCGTGTACAGACACTTAGGGCAGATTGGTCTATATGCTCGTAGACCTGTCAGATACATTCCACATACTGCAACTCACTGTCGCCTGCGGTTAGCCTGGAGTAGAGAGCATGCATTGTGGACACCGCAACAGTGGGCTTGTGTGATGTTTTCCGACGAGTCCAGGTTTAGCTAGCAGTCTGATTCTCACCGGACTTTCATATGGAGAGCTCCAGGTACCCGTTACCACCAAGAAAACATCATTAAACGGCACCGTTACGGTGGTGCAGGAGTGCTCGTTTGGGGTGGAATTATTCTTGGGTTCCAGAAATGACCTGCATGTTCAAATTGGAACAAGCCAAATCTATCGGGACGTCATTCTGGAACAACATGTACGTTTGTTTCGGGGTGCCATGGGCGCACAATTTGTGTTTATGGATGACAACGCCCGTCCTCACCGTGTATACATCGTAAGCGAATGCCTTCGTTCGGAGGATATTACCCGTATGGACTGGCCAGCATTCTCACCGGAGTTGAATCCAGTAGAGCACGTGTGGGACATGCTTGGCCGACGAGTTGCAGCCCGTCAACCTCCTCCTACATGTCTACTGGAACTTCGGAGAGCATTGCATTTTGAGTGGTGTAATATCCCCCAATATCAGATCGATAATTTGATTCTCAGCATGCCTAGGCGTTGTACGGACTGTATTGCATCGTCTGTTAGACATACAATGTACAATCATACCAACCATGTAATATTGGTTTTTTGTAAATAGGTTTTTTTTTTTTTGTAATTTGCTCCAGGGAGAAAAAATAGCTAATTTTTTTAATAATATCAAACATATAGCATTTTTTTTTTGCTCTTTACCTTTTGTTTAATAATAAGCTTTACAAATAAGTCAAATTTGTTTTGCTTCTAACTCTTCCTTTGCCTGATTTTGAATTATCCTTAATTTATGGACATGAGTGTGTAAGATGAAGTACATAGCACTGATTTTTTGGGCGTGAGATATTAAATTTGGGAAACTTACTTTCGATAATGATTTATAAAACTCTAACTTATATGCTAACTACTCTAACTGCATATTTAGAAAAAAAAACTGCTTGAGATGATTGTTAGATTGTAACTCAATTAATTAAAGCTGCAAATCTGACATCACTTCTTCACAATCTACGCTGAAAGGCATGATAAAATTATCCAATTCTTTCACATCGAGAGAGGCACTGAAATCTTGAAATTTTTGTTCGAGCTCAAAATGCAGTTTTTTCATGCCTATTTTGGAGTCATTCAGTGATGTTCGTGTTATCTGTTCAATATTCCTTAAGAATTCACATTCTTGAGGAATATTGAACCTTTTCCCTTAAAGGAATTCTGCCTTATCTGGGAGCTATTCAGAGTTGACCGTATTATATTCGCTGAAAGCTTTCTTTAACAGTTATATATGGCAAGAAACACGGTCATCGTGAAACATAAATTGCTCGATTACAGGCTATTATGTCTCTAGAGGTTGGTCGTAGTGGGGAAAGATTATGAGGCCCACGGATACCATTCCCACATACTCCTTTCTCAAAAGTAATGACTATCCTAGGCTTGTGATCCTTAAATTAGATAATCTAATCAGCTTTTCAGTATGAAAAAGTAAATTTTGCTAAAAATGTTTCTATAAGCTTCAGTAACTTCACTTCGAGTACATAAACAAAGCTTACCAACACGAAACTGTGATAGCTAATATACAACTTCAAATCACAATCATAGCTTTAAGAGGGTGCTTATTAATATAGAGTATGATGCTCAACAGTCTTGATGCAACTTCTGAATATTTTGTTATGTAGTAATAATTATTCCATTGTGTCATACTAGTTTACTGTATCATGTTCTATTAGTTCTACTAGTATCATAGACTAATTTACTGTATCGTATACTAATAAAAATTATTTTTTTTTATTTATATCCACCCCAACTTTTGTATTTTGCTTCATTCTAAACGTGCTTCGGTCCACTTTCGAGGCACAGGGACTGAGTTTTCAAAATATCTAACTAGTGCTAATTTTATAGCGGCGAAAAGAGGAAAAGATAACGAAATTGTGAAGTCTAGGATTTCGCGAAATTCGAATTCAGTCTAGCATTCTATAACATAGCTCTTAAACAAGTAAGAATTACATTTTGTAGTTTTAGAATTTAATATTGGATTTCACATGTGCCATGTCAAACAAAAGAATTTGCGAAACCAATGTTTCGAGAGAAATGCGTTTAAAGATTTGTCACGCTGAGCTTTGAGGAAAATTGAGTTATAACATCTTTATAATAATTATACTACTTTTATCTCATAAAATATTCCACTGTTCCTTTCAAAATAATGTAAAATACGGAAAAATAACATAGAAAATATGCATAAAATATGAAAAAGCAAAAGGTGCAATTTATACTTTGATATGTTACTTTAATTTTGGAATGGAATTACTTTATGGAAAAATCTTGCTTACATTCTAATAAATTTGGTACTTAAGTTATTTAAAACTACAACATAAATGAAAAAATATATAATAGGAAAAAGTTTCGAAATTCGCTTTTTTTTTTTTTTTTTTTTTTTTTTTTTTTTTTTATTTATTTATGATATTTCAGAAAATCTCCTAAAATTCAGGAAAAAAGTTGCGGAAATTTGTACTAAGATAAAATTGCTACCCTATGATCACACAACTATCGAATGGAAAGTCGCTGAACATTGGTAGTTTCACCTGGCAAACGGGCTGGCTGCTCGGGCGTTTTCATGGTTTTTCTCATGCGTAAAGTAGATACTAGCCTGTTCCCCTTATAAAGTCCTCCACGAAGGCTTTCCTCCTGTTAGGCAGATAGCCTTAGCGTGATTTGCCATATTCTAATAACCTGAACCCCTTAGGCAGATAGCTCATGTGTGTCAAATAAAACAAACCGACCATAGTAATGCCAGGTTTTCGACAACCGTTTTAGTTTAAAGTAGTTCGATTCTAAATGTAGGCTAACCAGCGGCCAAGCCGTAAAGTCGCTGAACACTGGTAGTTCGGTCCGAGGTTCGAATTCCGCGAACGGATTGGCTGCATGGGTGGTTTCTCCCATGTGTAACGTGTACACGAGCCAGTTCCCCTTAGAAAGTCGCCCACCAGCGGCCGAGCGGTAAAGTCGCTGAACACTGGTAGTTCGGTCCGAGGTTCGAATCCCGCGAACGGGCTGGCTGCATGGGTGTTTTCGTGGTTTTCCCCATGTGTAACGTGTATACGAGCCAGTTTTCCTTAGAATGTCCTCCACGAAGGCATTCCTCCCCTTAGGCAGATAGCCCTAGTGTGCTTTGCCATAATTAAATACCAACACCCCTTAGAAAGTCCTCCACGAAAGCATTCCTCCCCTCCAGGCTTTGCGTAATCGCATACACCAAAACCAAACCAAATGAAACCATACCGATTGTACATGTAAAGTGGTTTTAAAGTTCTGTTATGGCGCGAATTTTAATTACTAATATGTGTTTCAAGTCATTATTATTATAATATTTTTATTTGTATTCATGTGTATTTTAATCTGAAAAAAAGTATTCTTAAGCTCTTAAGGTTTTATTTAACTCAATATTCTTGAGTAGGAATTGTAACAAAGGCGAGAGACGGTTGCGAGGACACACATCTGGTTTATGGCCTTTTAACAATGGAGACAGTAGAGGGTGTTTATTGTCGCCCTTTAGCTAATGCGTGTGAAACGGAAGTTGTTTTCCTGTCGCTTTGTTTAAAGCTTGCAGTTTTCTTACTTCAAGACAGTGGGGGTGGCTGGTAATTGGATTCTCGTAAAAGCTTAGTTTTACTTGTTAGTTGGGGGATCTACTTTTTTTTTCTCACGGTGTGTGTGCAGATGTTTTTCGGATTTCATTGTCAGATTTTCTGGTGTTTGATTCGTCATGGGTGTGTCATTTTCTCAATTTAGATAACATAAAATTCCGGGATTGGTAAGATATAATTTTATGATTTTTTTGAAAGCCTATGAACTCACGGAAGCGGAGAAACCGAGATTTCCTGGGTGCTTGCACCAGGCTAGAGATCATTCTGATTCAGATTTTTGAGCGAAAAGGAAAAGGAGAAGCAGAAAGATTTGCGGGGCGAGCGACTTTTACAACCGGGCTGCGGTGATGGTTGTAGCGGAGTTTGATTTGAGTGAATTTTGAGCAGCCGCGATGTGAAAGAGAAAGAAAGATCGTGGGGCGCTTTGCTCTGCTGCGGGCTTCCTGAGCCAGAGGGACTGGGTAGCGTTTTTCTTTGCTCTAGTGGATTCTTCTGTTCTGTGAGATGTTAAGTTTTGGGTGAGAGATGCAAGGAACATTTTCCTGCGAGATGTCTAAAGAAATGTGCGCGTGCTGCAAAGAGCTTTTTACTGAGAGCTGATTGAGATGTATAGAGAAAAATCTACCAAGAAAATTTAGTACAGATTTTCTCTCTTCACCTGAATCGCCGGTTAATCTCCAAGAGGTGATTGTGCTAAAAAAACTGGTGTATATTCAGCTACCTGTTATTGAATTGAAAAAAGATCCTTCTGAATTGGACTATTGCTTCTCACGTAATGAACAGTTAAAGCGATGCCTGGCTGTTTGAAGAATTATTAGACTGTAATTTCCAAGAAAAATGGGCTTGGCTCATTTCCATGTGGATTGGACACAAAGGATCCGGCTAATCAGGAAAAACTGTTTTCCATCTGTGAGTGAAATTTTTTTTAAGTATATATTCTCTCTCTCTCTCTCTTTCTTAGTTTTCCCGAATGCAGAACAGTTAATAGTGATTTATCTACCAGTATATTGTTATTACTTATATAAATTAAATATTACAGTTAGAATAATTGAGAAGTTATATATAATTTCAAGTGAATGCCAGTTTTGGGAGGATTAAAATTTGTTTCACCTACTGAATTTTGTGAGCTAGAATAGAGCACCTACTGAATTTTGTGTAACATTCTAATTAATAAGAACCTGTTATTTGGAGGATTAAATTTTGTTACACCTAATTAATTTGAAAAAACAATGTTAATCTTAATTAATGTAAGCTGTAATTTGGTGTAGTATTATGTGTTATTTTGACTTAGAAAATATGTGGTAGGATACTGATCAGTTATCCATTATTTAATTATATAAAATAGTCAAGAATTTAATAAATGTGTGTTTAAAATTTAATTGCATTTGTGTATTTATGTTGTGTATATTTTACTGTGCTCTGTCATGTCCCTCCATTTGTTTGAGCCGGGAGGCTTTTAAGAAACATGGAGTTTAATTGAATTTGGAGTTATTGATATTTCCTTTTATATAGGTTACTCACAACGCAAACCTAAATGTTGGATTGTACTACCACTATACGATTGATTGATAGATATGATATACGATTGTTTATTTGATTCACCTTTTGATTATTATGAAATAGATTTGAATGTGAATTATTTGATATTTTTTTAGTTAATTTTATCCGGCATTATCAGTTAAGTTTTAAGTTATAAAGGAATAAGGTATTAAAACAACAACATAAAAATTTTCAGATATAACACCGCGAACGGGCTGCCTGCATGGGTGTTTTCGTGGTTTTCCTCATGTGTAACGTGTATATGAGCCAGTTCCCCTTAAAAAGTCCTCCACGAAGCCATCCCTCCCTTAAGGCAGATAGCCCTCGAGTGCTTTGCCGTAATCTAATAAACCAAACCAACCTTTACTTCGTACAAGGAAATAAAAAAATGGAGAGATAGAAATCTTTACTGAGTCTGCGATGAATCTGCGAAACTGGAAAGTTGCGTTACTAAAACTTGCACAAGAAAACCTGATTTTATGTTAAAGCTCGTTTCGTTAAAGTCACATTAGGGCAAATTTTAAGCTGCAATGAAAGGAAATGTATCAAATAATCAGTAACACTTCTTTTCTTCGCATTTTCAGTTTATGCAGTAGCTGAAATGTAAGCAAATGCTATTAGGACGAGATTAAATTTAAAAACTTTCAGACCGTATTCTTGGAAGTCTGTGAAATGTAATATGCGGAATGCCAAAATCTCAGGTTGTGAAAGCATATCTAGGGGACTTATCTCTTAACAGAGAATTATTGCCCACTAGTGGTCGAACTGCAAAGTCCCTGAACACTGGTAGTTCGGTCCGAGATTTGAATCCCCCGAACGGGCTGGCTGCAAGGGCATTTTCGTGGCTTTCCTCGTGTGTAACGTGTTAATACGACTCAGTTTTTCTTTGAAAGTTTTCCACGAAGGCATCCCTCCCCTTCCGTGTAGTGCCTTAGGGCGAAACACGTAAATAATAATAATAATAACAGAGAATTATTAAAATGTATGCAAATACTTTGGCACAGTGAAAACACCTTAATGTCATGTATTGCTACCGTTATACCATACCTCTGACTTTTATTTTTTAATTCTTTTTTTGCGGGAGGGAAACTTACATTTTATATTAAGTCTTACTATCTTAAGTCTTACTAACGTTTATTTTACTTTAAAACTTTACTATCATTTCTTATTTTCCACTTTCGGCCAGAATAAACGCTTGAATATGTTTCATGTAAATTGTACTTGCTAACGCCCAAGTATTTAAGTTGTGGCTTTTCGCCAAGAGCAGAGTTAGATAGAGGGAAAGTGAGCCATCTTGCCACTGTATTGCACGTGAGTTTTCAATCAGGTGGCCTGCTTGTGTCGTCCATTCCACACATATTTGAACATAGCTTGAGTAAGCTCCCTGTTCCTATTCAGGACACGTCATATTCCCGAAACAAATCAAAAGACATACAAGTCCTGATATACTTCTATGTAGACTTTTATAATTAGCTCGCAATAACTTCGGTATACTTATAAGTACGCGGCTTTAAATTAAATTTCTTCTTCCCCTCCAAAAATGAAACCACGCTGTTTATAAAAAAGTGCAAATGTTATCTATAGTAAGCATTCATATTTCTGCATTAACTACAAGGTACTATTCGGTTTCGAGGGCCGTAAAAAATCGGCAAACTATTGTTGATTCCAATGCTGCCAAAAATAATTGCGGCAACCCTAATAATTGCGACAAGAAAGGAAGTATAAATGCTCGTTTCCACTACTGCGTACGAACGCGTTGCGTCAATTGAAGACACACCTACGGCATCCGTACAAGCGTTTCCACTGCTGCGTATCCGTAAAATATTTTCATTTTCCGCCGCTAGGTGTCACTGTAATATTTTGGCGCCAAACAAGCAGTTCGCGAGTTACGATGCTGAACATCTGAATTTTTCTCGCTTAAGCAAGTATTGTTTGTTTTGGATTTGATATGGAATTTTAGATAAGTAAGGTTATAATGCATATTATGAACATCACGAATTCCATAGAAGCTGAAATAAATTTTTAAAAAAATTTTGTGTTCCTAGAAGCCTTAAATATTATGAAATAATATATATATTATTAAAACTAAAATGTACTGTTAGTGAAAAAGTAAACAAATAAATAACATAAAATAAAAAAGTTAAAGGGATTCAAAAATAGTTGGTACTTTAAAAGTACAGAGCAACTGTAAGGAAAGGTTCACAATATTTACGCAAAATTTGCTATGCTTGTATACCGCTGACTTCAGGGTCATAGCTGAATAATTTATTAGAAATCTCGTTTGTTTTAAAATGCACTATGGGCAGTTATATTTTATACATAATCCATAAAATATTATTTTTAATTTAAACATTTTTAATTCATATCTCTTTTTATACAAGAAGTTATAAAAACAAGATTTTTCTCTTTATATATACACACATTAGGTAAAGAAAATGGAAATATTTAATTAATTAATTCCTGCGCTTCTGCAGGAGAGGACTGAATTTAAAAGCAATTATTATAGTAATTTTTTGTTAAAAAAATGTTTAGGGCATTAATACTGTCTCATATTAATTGGAATGAAAGTTTAGAGTCGTAAACATCCCAAAGTCTGAGCACATGTATATACATTCACATAAAAGTGAAACGAAAATATATATATATATATCTGCAGGGTTTCAAAATAAATTAAATTTAAATAATTCTCTTGCGCCATTGCTGCAAGGAATGAAATTTGAATTTAACAAACATTTTCTATTCGTAAAAATTTAAAGTTAAATTAAATTTAAATGAAATTTAATGCAAACAAATAAAGGATTAATTATTGCTGCGAACTAATATACAATATCATTTAAATTCTGAGAGCATATGTAAATCAAGTGCAAGTATCAAAATCCATGAATAAATATATAATTCCAAAAATTTATCCTATTATTCACTTACGCATTTTTATAATTTTTTTAGGATTAATAATCTATCCTATTATTCACTTATGCATTTTTATAATTTTTTAGGATTAATAATCTATCCCATTATTCACTTATGCATTTTTATAAATTTTTTAAGGATTAATAAATTTTTGGAATTATATATTTATTCATGGATTTTGATACTTGCACAGCAATAATTAATCATTTCTTTGTTTGCATTAAATTTCATTTAAATTTAATTAACTTTAAATTTGCTTTTTACGAATAGAGAATGTTTGTTAAATTCAAATATATATGTACAGGATATGCTTTAAATTAGTATTATATAATTTTCAAACTTTTTTGCGGGAAAAATTTAAATAAATAAGAGCATAAATAAAACAATATATTTAATGTATATAATAATAGAAATAAATTATAAAACACGAATATAGATCAAATTGGAATAAAATGGTAAGAAAGTTGCAGACATGGTGCAAAAAGCGTATGGGATTCCAACTCACGACTCCAAAAAGTGGACATGTTACCATCAGCTTTACCACTAAGCTAGGATTGCACGTGAGTCGCATGCATATTTTGGGTTATGTATATCATCAAGTAAATCAATTCTTAAAACTTAAGTTTTTTGGTCCTATTTCAGTGTGCTATTGTCTGAAAAATTCACCAGAGTTTGTTCTTCAGCTATTAGTACATTTTTTGGAAAAATCATTACCTTTTAAAGTGGCGTTCCGATTGAAGTTAAACGGGCTGCTAAAAATATATTTCATGTGCTTACAAATATATGTTATCCAAAAAGATATATTTATAAAGGGAAATACAAAATTAACATACTCTTCAATGAACTGGAGTATTTAAAAGGCTATCAAATTTAATTTATAATTAACGTTCTTAGATTTTACCTGTTTCAAAAGAAAAAAATAGCAAATCTTTTAATCATATCTAATTTGTTATAGCAGTTTGATATAGTCAGACATTCATTTTTATTAAAGCTAAATGAGTATGCAGAACTAAAAAAGGATTATCAGAACAAATTTTGCTATTTCATGGACTTGGAATTATAATTTTTGCTGCTGATTTTCTTGAACGAACAAGTACTGTAGTTGCAGTTATATTGTTTTTCTTATCTTTTTTTAACAAAATTCAGCTGATTGCTATCTTTTTCAGCACGCAGATTTCTCGCTATAATGTTAATTCAGAAATAAGTATTTTTTAGCAAAACGTTCTTCTAAGCGAGCGTTCATCGCTCTTCTGCCGCCATTAATTTTTAGTGACTACACATCATTGCTCCTTTTTTACCACGTGACCCCAACGCAACCGCAGACATACGGATAGAAGTTGAACATTGTTGAACTCCATCCGTATGTCATCCGTCACCGCACACCGACCGGATTGCAAATGTCAATCAAAGTGAATTCGCTCGCTGATTGGAGAAACGCATACGCACCGCAACGCATACGCAGCAGTGGAAACGGGCCTTAATAGTAAATAACTATCTAAGATTGATGTTTTAAATTAGATGAAAGGTTAATTTCATATAATACATTTTTATTATTATAATTTATATGAAAAAGGCTAAACATGACTGAATGGAAGCATAAGAGTAAATAACTATTTCAGATCATTATTATAATTTATATAAAAATTGCTAAACATAACTGAATGGATGCCTGCATGGCTATTTCGCTACCAACTTATCGCTAAAGCATAATTTCATCTCGTTGGTTGTTCAAACTTAATTTTCTATAATGAATGATGCCTTTTCTTTGTAATTATTCTCGGTAAAGTGCAGAATCGCTCACTTATTTGTTTGCCGCTTTTTACAAGGGTAAAAACAATTGGATTTTTGTCAATTTTCTTTTACTTTTTAAGTGAAAATAGGTCGATGTGTACATAAAGTCAAGAGGGTGCGAAATGCCATTTTTGTGCAATTCTGGGATTTTTTTTAAGTGAAAATAGGTCGATGTGCACATGGATACCGAGCATGTGCAATTCTTAAAAACGTGTCAAGTAGTGGGTGATCTGCACTTTACCCAAAATTCTATTGCCGACTTTTCGTCATGGGCAATTCCCAAATTGTTAAATCCGTAGGATATCAAAAAAGGATTTTAAATCAAAAAAAAGGATTTAAAAATTAAACTAGTATTTCAATGGCGTCCTAAGAAATATAGAACTATATAAAGTTAAGCAATCTGAAACCAGCGCGTACGCTAGATTTGGCGCGCTGTTAAATGGGCGCGTTTGCTAGATTTGGCGTTTTTGCGCATACATTTTCGCTGCAATTTTTTTACGGCCCTCAAAACATAAGAGTACCATATACAATACTACCAATTTTTAAATCTAGTTATAAGCGCATGTGATACATTCTGTTATAAATATTGTATATCTAAGTAAAAAGACAATTCAGAGACGATATTAAATCATCGCCCTTGATACGCAAGGCAAATGCAACTACATTTGCTTAAGTGTCAAACGTAGAACTGAATACTTTAGCAAGATTTACGGACTACGCCGTTTTGGTTGATGAATGAGGTACGAAACCCCAAAACTTTTCACCCACACACTTGAGAAGACTAAACTGGAGTCCCAGAGGACTAACAAAGATGAATTTATATTCTCTGAAATAAATTCCATTGTTGATGATGGATGATATGCAATGCGGAGGACTCGACCGTTTCGTATACAAATATTCAGTTTTGTAATTCTATCTACTTTGCTACGATCTAAAATTTTCAAAGAGTATAACAATGTTGGTAAATTTTTTATTTACAAACAAGAAACGAATGAAAAATGTGTAGAAAGAAGTGCGTTTTATGAAATAGTTTCAGAAAGGAAGATAAAATATGTATTCTAATATTTATAAAACAGAAAAATTAAAAAAGTAACATATGCATATACTTGGAGTATTCTTTAATACTTCTAGAAAATCCAATTACTGCACGATTTTTTCTTTTTCTTTCTTTTTTTTGCATGTGAAACTTGGTACGTGTTTGCGTACATAAAATTATTCAGCTGATAATCAGACTATGTTTGAAAGATAACAAAAAAAGAAGCCGTCCTTAAACGACATGAGTTCCCCAGTGGCCGAGTGTCAAATTCTCTGAGCACTGGTAGTTTGAACCGGGCTCGAACGCTGACGAATGGGCTGGTTATATGGGAATTTTCGTGATTTCCCCATGTGTAAAGTAGATGCAAACCAGTTTCAATTAGAAAAACCTCCACCAATGCAGGCCTCCTGTGTAGATAGCTGTCGCATGCTTTGTCATAATCTAATAAAGCGAACAAATAAAGCAATAGTAATGAAAAAACAATATTAATGACATGATACTTCAAAGGATATATTTATTGCACTATCCTTAATTCATAATTTTACAATTTAATTACGTATAATTTTACATTAACAAATAGCTAATAATAAATATGCTGGTTTTATACATCTAAAAATGATTGTGCAAGGGTAAAAGGCATAAAAGTACAGAAATTTTCTTACATGCAAGGGAATATAGAAATTAAAACAATAAAATCTATGAATATATTCGACACTTAGAAATATATTCGACTCTTAGAAAGAAGACAGTGCAGCGATTCAAATTATTCCCTTCTCTTTGATAAGCTTTTGAACTGGAACATTTAACGCCACTGAGAACTCATTATCAACTGACAGCTACGAAAGCCGCCTAAGAAACACATAATATAATTCTAAGAAAATAATATCAAACAGGAAAATTTATCTGTTACTATTTTTTAAGAAATTATAATTAGAATAATTTATTAAATTTTATTTATGTTGCTAACAATATGTATGCCCACTGCTCTTAAAACGAAACCGATATTTTCAGTTTTATTAAAAGGAAATTAAATAAAACAAATGAATTAAATTAAAACTTAAACGAATCAGAATTTAATTCAAGCATTATTAAACAAATTTAAAAAATCAGCATTCCTTTTAATTATTATAAATTATGAATAATTTTAATATTTATTTTTATTATTAATTTCTTTCTTCAGCATTAATTAATAAACGTAAAAATTATTCCCTTCTAAACAGAACTAATTATGAAATATGTGTTATGTTATAATCTGGAATGCGATTTTTCCGATAACTTTTAACCAATATAGTACACTTCTGAGCCTTAGATAGTACTCACTTATTCCGTTTCTGATAATCAGAGGCTTAATTTCACAGTAGATGCTACTAATTTTCTTTGATTTTGACACTCTAGTGAAGATAGAACTTTCTTATTCACTGATTAAAAAACATTCATTCATCTGGAATAAAAGCCATAGTATACGGCTTGGTATGATTTGCTACTCTGTGGAAAAAGCCATAATTTCAATTAATAGTTTTCAGATTCCAAACCCTATTTTTAAAATGAAAAAAAAAAATATATTCCTCCCCCCTCAAATTTAGCTTTCTGTCCGAAATTACTAAGAAATAACTTTTGGGTTAAAGGATTTATTCTATAAGGCGAAATTATTTTAAACGTTAACATTATTAAAACATTTTAAGCAAGAATTCAGGAGATATAAATTAAATCTGGGAAGCTCTAAGTTCAGGGAAAACGACACGCAGAAAGTAGCTCCAGTGAATACATTATTTTTAAGAAGGTCAGTAGACTAAAACGATTAGGCTTTTCCCAACGCTAATGTTACAAACTTATACAAATGGGAGAAAAAGACATAATGGAAGTAGTTTTTTTAGATGACTAGAATTTAGTGACCTCATACAGTACCAAACCTTATAGTATAGTAACCTTGATTTTCTAGAATGCCACAAAGCACAGGGCATGAAGAGCATAATGGGTACTTTTCCGTTTTGCCGGCGCAAGCGATAAAGTCGCCAATAATGGTACAACCGATGCCAAACGGAATATTCTCGCTGGTAACCTTTTACGCCTCATTTTCAAAACAAGTCGCAGCTTTTATATCAGATTGATTGTTTCTTTCAATACTGGCATATAATTACATAGAATTTTTATCAGATAGTTCAGTTTTATGTCTAAGGCCATTTTCGGTAATTCAGTTAGGATGCAATCACAGCGCTTACCCGAAGCCGAAAATATAGAAAAGGTAAAGTCAAGGGTTAAATTCATCAATTCTAATGAGAATGCATTAGCGAAGTAAACACTGCAGTTTTTACATAATTTCTGAGTAAGCAATTCGTACGAATTGAAATATTTCTTACATTTAAACTTGTGTTCCAAATTAAGATTTAACTTGAAATTAATGTAGATAATTACTGAGAGCATTAGATTTTTGTAGAGTAGTTTACGTGTGATGAGATCGCTTGGGGTCACGTGATATGAACCGGCGAATCGGGATGTTGAACCATGAAAGCATAGTAAATTCTTAAATTAATGTCTTTTCACAAATTCATTGTCTTTATTTATTGGCTTTTTATAAAATTTTAAATGATATTAAAATGTTTATGCCTTCAAAAAAAGAATTCTTAGAACTAACATTTTTTTAAATATTTTTTATGTGTATATTGTATGTTGTCGCCAATAAAGTCTGCTTGGCGAGATTTGCGCCGGCCAAACGGAAAAGTACCGCATAATGATATAGAAGGTAGTTTCGGAAAATTTAATTATATGTGCTGCATGATCTCACAAGCTATACTTAACGATCTCACAGGGGATCGAAAAAGTGTCGACTTCTTTCGGTTAATCGATAATTTTTTCGATATTATGAATAACAGCGAGCCATATCCTCCCTCACAAAAATCACTGTGAACAAACAGCGTTTAGATTTAATGTCTATGATGAAAAACAAAAATAAGTTTTAAATTTAAAGAAAAAAGGCATCAATGTATTCAGGAAAAATCTAAAATATTACTTTCCCAAAAGGGAATTTAATTATTGTTTTGATTTATAGCAAGAATATAAATTAATATACAATGTTAAATGTATTTTAACCTCTAGATTAACTCAGTATACACTGGAAAATATGTTTAGTCAGATTCGAGTGGCTGGCAAATTTAACTTTAGAAAGAAGGAATTTTTCTCTTTCTAAAATATCTGAAGCAGTTTTTGTGGGGACCGCGCAGCCACTCGAAGCTCGTCAGTTTCAAAGAGCCGAAATTCTTGAACCTAGCGCATAGAAGCTCTTTTGCCTAGTGATAAGAGAATTCCGCTCGCGTAAAACAGCCATCAGCGGACTGGATTTTTGTATACCGTATTGGTAGCATCTGAAAACGCAGAACATCCAACATCACCAGATAGTTTTCTAGCATTTCACAGATTATGGTATCATATTAAATGCCGCTAAATGTGTCTTGGGTAAACCAATTGAGTAATTTTCGAGAAATATAAATCCCAAGGCTATTACTCCTCTGCCAGAGAAAGTTCCGGCATTTGTAAATTTTCCCAAATTTTGGTTCGGCGTTTTCTGTCTACGTGCAACTTTTAGAGCCGTTTTATTCAGCACCCTGCAAAGACTCAAGCAATACTTAATACGAGTACATATCTAAAAGAGAGCGACGAAGAATGGCGAAAGACTAATCGCACGCACGGACGCAGCTATGAACGTATTTGAGAAATGCAAGAAAAGTCCTGTCAGACGCCACGGTGTTGTACCATCCTTCAGCTGATGTCCCGCGCACAGTTGTGGTTGACGCTTTAGATACGGCTGTAGTTGCAGCTCTTCACCAACCAAGTTGCGAAAGTATGCCAGCCTGTTACGTTTTTACTCAAAACGCTATCTCCAATGCATATACACTGCATTTGACAGGGAGCTCCTTGTGTCATACGTGGCCAAAAGGCACTTTCGACGTATAGCGGATGGTCGAAACTTTATTTTTTTCATGTATCACGGTCCGCTTACATTTGCAGTTCGACAAAAAGGAAATAAATGCTTCCCACGACAACTACGACAATTAGATTTCATCAGCCAGTTTAGGACTAATATTCGTTAAAAGGTTTGGATAATGTAATAGCGGATGAATTGTCGCGGATTTACAGAGACACTATCAGCACACCATCTGCTATTTACTCTTACCAGCTGGTCAAGGAGCAGTAAGATGATGCTGAATAAGCAAACTGCTTTGTCAGAAAAATTGACTGCTAATTAGTATTTCAGCCCTTCCCTATTGGTCAGCCTGCAACCTGTTTTTCCAGCGTTTACTGACTAATCGTATCAGTTACATAGCTCATTTTATGAAGTAATACTTCTTTGTACTTACTTCTTTGTATGAAGTAAAAGAAGTATTGTAATCGCAAAACATTTCGGGTATTATATTTCAACAAAAATATCCATTTTGACCGTTCCTGAATCAATTTGGACGAATTTTTTTGCGTAGCATCTGTATGTACGCCCAGAACAAATCACTTTTATAAGAGGCATTTAAAATGGATTCAAAAAGAATTTCTTGGTGGCATCTGCACATACGTGTGCATATATGCATGTGTGTGGCATTATTCTAAAACAATTAGACGTAGAACTTTGAAAGTTTGCACATGGCACTGCTCTAACATCTGGTTGCAGACCTCCATTTTTTATTGTCATTGTCAGTACCAAACAAGCATATTATATATCTATCTATCTATATATATATATATATATATATATATATACCCATCCCCTTACCCGGCTTAAAAGCCCTTACCCAGTCTTTATTTGAGCAACTGTTTCTCGTAATCATATACTTCCAATTACAGAAGTGTTTTAAATGAGAAAAATATTCATGTTTTGACCACGTCAAATTAAAAAAAAATGATTGATTTTCGACAAATAAGGAAATCATACTTCTAATGCTCTCACTCGGTTCCTATACTTACATTTGGGAAAGTTTTGTACACGTTATCAAAAAGTCAAATTATAAGAAATTTGACTTCCGTAAGATAAAAACTGACAGGGATATTTAAATTTCGATATTTGCAATCTTTGGTGTCATCTTTCAGCTTGGCTTGAAGGATCGGTTACTTAAGTTATAATAATTCGAGAAAATAAGCTTAAATAAAGTGTAGTAAAAAATGTGTAATAATCACAAGAAAGCCACTTAGTGTCCACATCAGGTTTTTACTTTCTTGTACGAAGTACAAGAAGTATTGTTATCGCAAAAAATTTCGAGTATCATAATTCAGTAGAATTAGTTAGTCATTTGAACATTTTTTTTTTTTTTTTTTTTTTTTTTTTTTTTGCGTAACTTCTGCTCGTACGCACATACCCCGGGGTTTAACTGGGGGGCACAACTCCCGGCGTTTTGGCTAGGACCTGTACCTAGACTTCATAGGTAAATTGGATTATTCAATTATGGCAAAGCACACGAGGGCTATCTGCCTAAAGGGAAGGATGCCTTCGTGGAGGACTTTCTCAGGAAAATTGGCTCGTATACACGTTACACATGGGCAAACCACGAAAACGCCCATGTAGCCAGCCCGTTCACGCTATCATAGGTAAAAAATGAATCTTAACAGTGACTAGAGAATCATCGTTTATTCGGTAGTAGGTTCAGGCTCGACAGGGTGTATTGGTGTGTATTGAGAATACGGCAAAGCACACTAGGGCTATCTGCCTAAGGGGAGGGATGCCTTCGTGGAGGACTTTCTAAGGGAAACTGGCTCGTATACACGTTACACATGGGGAAAACCACGAAAACGCCCATGCAGCCAGCCCGTTCGCGGGATTCGAACCTCGGACCGAACTACCAGTGTTCAGCGATTTTACCGCTCGGCCGCTGGTGGGCGTAGGCTCGACAGGGATCGTACTGTTACCGTCAATTCTCTCCTAGGTTGTAGGGACGTTACATGGTTAGATATCAAAGGTTGTCCTTGGGGATTTTGCTCCCACTATAAAAACTAAAAAAAAAAGTGAACACTAGGAGACAATCTACGATGTATCTATGTTCTCTTTGTTTGTGGTTACTTGCCGGACACCGTTGTCTTGTGTTTTTATTCTCAGATTGTGCGCCCCAAAATTGTCCCCCTGGGCTTTCCGGGAGGGTTAGGACTCCTTGGATCACCTCTAGGAGTTGGGGCATTATAACTGTGTAAGGCATCTAGGTCTAGGAGCCCCTTCTCCCTGGTGTACTGTACGTATGCACAGAATAAAGGAATCTTTTTTTTTTTCAAAAACGGATTGTAAAATGGATTTTATATGGATTCAAAAGCGATTTTTTTCGTGACGTCCGTCCGTATATGTATATATGTACCTCTGATAACTCAAAAACGATTAGCAGTAGAAAGTTTAAATTTTTTATATGGGACTGTTCTAACATCTAGTTGGAAACCTTCCTTTTTTTTATTGCAATCGACGGTACTAAACGTGCATATATCAAATTCTTCATCTGCTATATATAACCTTTACCTTCTTTCTAAAGAATTACAATTCTCGAAAGCACCAAAATAAAGACAAACCAGTTTATTTTTCGAACATTTTCAGATGTATTGATGACATTTTAGCAATTAATAATTCTGAAGAAATCGAAAAAAATAGTATCTATGCCATTTGCCTAAATCTTAACATGATGAACCTACAACAAGGAAAGTTTAATTTTTTAGATTTACATATTTTAGACTTCAATAAAATCAAAATCTATGAAACAAGAAGAGAATTTAATTTCAATATTATTAAACTCATTAACTGGCATTCTAACATCTCAAAAAATGTAATCTTAAATACTATTCGCACTTAACTGATTAGGATAAAAAGTGTTTCCAATGATATTAATATTTTTCAAGAAGAAATTCGACTATTAATAAATCTTATAGAAAACCGATCACCCAAAATCAAAATTTCCAAAAAAGCAGGCATTAACTACAACTTTTAAATTGCATGTTTACAATATGATAAATTTACCTTTAACCGAGAGGCGGGTAAAGGAGGTTGTCTTTTACATGAAATTTAAAACAATTATTTGTGATTAATTACGTTATATTTAACATAATTATTTATGTAATTAATCTCTCTGTAAAATACATAAGTACCTTCTCAGGTGTTTGTGTTTTAGGTAAAAACTAATCTGGCAATTCAGTTTTATTAACAAAGAGCCAATTCTTTTCAAAGATCCATTAGAACTCGTTTCTGAGAAGCCTTTCTACTTTTAACTATCTCTTTTCATTATTTCCTCTGCTTTTATCAGATCTAGTTTAAAATCAAATCTATTTGTGGCCAGCATTTGTAGCCATTTTATTTCAACAAGAATCGCCTCTGCAAGTTTCACCGGATGTTTCTCAGATTATGTTGAACAATACCAACACGACTGGACCAAGAATTTTCAGCCAAGTGCTAGCCAAATACAAAACACTGGAAGAACAAACACTATCTCTTTTGTTTAATATATCCAATTACTTGTTTCCACCCTCTTTTCACAACGTTTCAAGATTCTTCAACGAATCGGCAATTCCTTTTCCCACGAGTTCAAACCACAGAATTGGGCAACCTGTCCTTTCCCGTGCATTTCAGTTAAAGAAATGATCGTCACTTTTTTAAAACCCTTAACAGACTGCATACGTAAATTTTTATTATTAAGTTTCTGTAATTCTTAGTTCTTGTCATTTTAAGCGTGCTTAGTTTTAAATTGCCAGCTCGTAAAAAAATTAAGATTTCGTTGTAAATTTCTTTTTTCGCCTAAAAGAGGTTTTAAGGGTTTAAACATTCACGTTCACAATTCAACTCTTTTTTAAACCTTAAATGCATAAATTTTATTTTTAAAGTCAAAAATACATTAGAATTGATATCATATAAAATAGGAAGATAAATATTTACAATTGGGGTCCCTTGATTTTTTTTGGGGGGTGCGATTCTTTTTTGACGCCAAGAGCGGCACCAGGAAAGCACAATTTCAAGATGGTCGCTACACAAAACAAACTAAGAAGTCAAAGAATTGCACAAACTTGATGTCCATGTACAGCATCGATCTATTGTCACTTAAAAAGACCAGGAAGTTGAAACCAAGTTAAAACTATCATGGTAACCAGAAACGAGGTTTCATCGCTAAAATTGAACAAAATTTTCGCCAATCGAAGAGGCACCCAATTCTACACTCGAGCCAATATGAAAAATATAAAAAAAATATAAACTAAGTTTGGTTTAATCCTAGTATCCGGTGCACACGGGATTTGACTACTTTTGGCGACTTTATGATGAGCAGTGAAAACGGGACATACACGATGAGTAGTTAACGGGTCATTCAAAGAAAATATATAGTTAAACATAGTATATACTATGTATATAGTATATATACTATGTGTGTATAGTATATATATAGACGTTCTTTGGGTCATTTTTGGTGTTGGCGATAATTTTCAAAGTCGCGCCAAGGCTGCACCGTATACTAGGATTTTACCCTAAGCTTTTATTTCAACTTTTAAAAAATACGATTAACTTTGGAACTACTCTGATATGCGCCCTCAAGTCGCCAAATATTTTTGGCGAGAAACTTCACGCTGCCATATTACTATCTAAATTTTTTGTCTACATTTTGAACTTTTAGCCTAAAATTTCTCCAAAAACGCGGTTTTCGCACATGCAAAAACTACGTTTTGAACACACAATTTAGCTAAAAATCCGAAACAAAAACAAAAAATTTAGATAGCAAAAACGTAAAGTTTCTAACCAAAAATATTTGACAAGAATCCATGTACACAGCGACATGTTTTAACTTAAAAAAACATCTACGAATTGCACAATGTAGGCAACGAACGAATCTACAAACTACGCAGACCTCGCTTTAATAAAATAACATAACAACAATAAATTTCAAATAATACCATGTACACAGCGTTCTGTTTCAACTTTAAAAAACATCTACAAATTGTACAGTCTAGACACTAAACAACAAAATAAACTAAAATAAATTTCAAACAATTTGAAAAAACAACAATAACGACAGAAATTCATACTAAAGAACCAATGAACATAACATTCTATAAAATAAGAACAAGGATAAAATAAAATGCACTTACCATGAATTAATGCGTTTTCGAATAGCAGAAATATAAATTTTCATACCACCTTAACATGCCGCCACGTAATCACTATCGTATTTACATGACAGCCCGACACACTATCCAGAAAATTTATACTATGGTTCACAAATAAATAAAATCACAAATCCCTAATTCTATCATGCACTGCCATTAAAAATAATCTCCGAGACCCTCTTTCCACAGTTCCAAATACCCACTACCCCTCAACAGGATAGCCACAATCATATTTCCTTTTGCCGAACTTCAATTCAACAACTACCATTTTATCTTTCCTTCCCGTCTTCTCAGACACAGAGGCGAACCAACGAGTTCCAGCGAAAGATTTTTCAACGTCAACAGGGTTGCCATAGAACACGCAATCGCGCCAAAAACCAGCGCAGAACACATATCGCCACATTTGGTGAAATTAGGGCGTATATTAGAGTTGTACCTTAACTTTTACAAAAAAAAAAAAAATAGGGAGAGGCAAATGTGTAATAAGAATTTTATGTAGTAATACATACGTTATAAACTTGTTCAAACAATTTTAAAACTTTTAATACATAAAATCAAAAATTCCCATAAACACAAATAATGTCCATAACCTACACATCAACTCGCAGTGCCACCACACTGAAACTACCAAAACCATATACGTAAACAATATGTATCCAATTGGTTACACTACACACTAAGCTAAAATTTGGGTTTTAATGTAATTTATATGACTATAAGTATGTTACCAAATGGCAGCTACATGCATTTAAATGCCTTAAGGGTTAACAGTATTTTTGAGTAGTTCGGAAGTTAGCATAATTTAAATTAATTACCTTTTGGAATGTATTTGTGTAAATGTTTCTAGTTTTTCTTTCAGTAAACTCTGGTTTTGTACTTTTGTATTTTCAACAATTTAATTTAGGTTGTTTTAAAATGTGTTATTATTTCTGCCCTTGTAATCCATACAGTAAGGAGCCACACGTAGAGGTAGTTCTTTGACATAATAGCACTAATAGAAAAATAATTTTGCAAACAAGAAAAATTAATTTAGAATGGTTTGAGTCACATAATGCCGAGAAGAACGAAACATGTTGTACGGCAATCATTAATCGTCCTAGTTCAATTATTTAAATATTAACCCCTTGAAGGGTTCTGTTTGAAACATCAAACAAAGAGTGATTAATAGTTTATAAGTATTTTTATCATTCTTTAATGTAACTGGTTACAACAATGCTTGCATTTTTCTCGCTTTAATAACTAAAGCTATCGGTACTATTCTGTTATCAAGACCGGATTCAGGTATCCCAAAAGCTGACGATTTAGCGAAAAATTCAAAGCGTAAAAATAATCGCGGTAAAATCCTAGTATACGGTGCAGCCTTGGCGCGATTTTGAAAATTAGGCCAACACCAAAATGACCTGTTTAACTACTCATCGTATATGTCCCATTTACTGTTCATCATAAAGTCGCCAAAAGTAGCCAAATCCCTTGTGCACCGGATACTAGGATTAAACCATAATCGCCAAAATATTTATGATACGGTTTAGTTGAAGAATAATCCAAGGGAAAAAATAGCATAACAGATATTCGTACAATTAGAAATTTTTAATGTAAATTAAGTAACTTACCAAAGAAATTAGAAAAAAATCGGTTGGAGAATTTAGTCAATTAAGATTAATGCGGAGGCATGAAACTTTCGATATCATTTAAAACGTCTGAAAAGATTTGCGGGGACTTTTACGTTTCGCCGGCGCAAATCTCGCCAAGCAGAATTTATTGGCGAGAACATACAGTATACACATAAAAAAATATTTAAAAAAATTTTAGTTCTAAGAATTCTTTTTTTGAAGGCATAAACATTTTAATATCGCTTAAAATTTTATAAAAAGCCAATAAATAAAGACAATAAATTTGTAAAAAGACATCAATTTAAGAATTTACTATGCTTTCATGGTTCAACATTCTAATTCGTCCGTTCATATCAGGTGACCCCAAGCGATCTCATCTCACGTAAACTACTCTACAAAAATCTAATGCTCTCAGTAATTATCTACATTAATTTCAAGTTAAATCTTAATTTGGAACACAAGTTTAAATGCAAGAAATATTTCAATTCGTACGAATAGCTTACTCAGAAATTATGTAAAACTGCAGTGCTTTACTTCGCTAATGCATTCTCATTAGAATTGATTAATTTAACCCTTGACTTTACCTTTTCTATATTTTCGGCTTCGGGTAAGCGCTGTGATTGCATCCTAATTGACTTAATTACCGAAAATGGCCTTAGACATAAAACTGATCTGATAAAAATTCTATGTAATTATATGCCAGTATTGAAAGAAACAATCAATCTGATAAGAAAAAGCTGCGACTTGTTTTTTTTTTTAAATGAGGCGTAAAAGGTTACCAGCGAGAATATTCCGTTTGGCATCGGTTGTACCATTATTGGCGACTTTATCGCTTGCGCCAGCAAAACGGAAAACTACCAATTTGCGTTTTAGGACTCTGCTGCCGGTGTCCGCCGATAACATCGCGGCAAAAACATCGCAGATGAAAACGTCGCGGAGAAAACAACGCAAGGCGAAAACGTCGTGCTACAAAACATCGTAAGAGAAAGCATCGTAAGAGAAAACATCGCAGTTCTAAAACATCGTGGTACAAAACATCGTCGTCCAAAATAAAGCGGTTCAAAAACTTCTCAGTTTAAAAACATCGTCGTCGAAAATATCGTGATAAAAAATAAAGCATCTACGAATACTTTATTTTACTACGATGATACTTTATTTTACTTTTATTTTACTTTATATTTATTTTACGTAGATACTTTATTTTTTACCACGATATTTTCGACGACGATGTTTTTACGAATACTTTATTTTACTACGATGATACTTTATTTTACTTTTATTTTACTTTATATTTATTTTACGTAGATACTTTATTTTTTACCACGATATTTTCGACGACGATGTTTTTAAACTGCGAAGTTTTTGAACCGCTTTATTTTCGACGGCGATGTTTTGTACCACGATGTTTTAGAACTGCGATGTTTTCTCTTTGCGATGTTTTCTCCAGCGATGTTTTGTAGCACGACGTTTTCGCCTTGCGTTGTTTTCTCCGCGGCGTTTTCGTCTGCGATGTTTTTGCCGCGATGTTTTCGGCTGTAACCCTGCTGCCGCCACATCAACTCAAATAAGAGTGTAATTGGTTACGTTTAGAGCCGCGTTGAAGTCTGTTTCCCCACTGCTCCATAACTTTTCAATAGTTTCACTATGAGAACTGGTATCGGAATCGATAAAATTGTACTTACGATTATAACGCAGAAATGTTCAAATCCAGATCTTCACATCTCCATTCCGGTGCTTATTTTGAACTTAAGTAAAACTTCATTTTATGGTTTTTCGTGCACTTTCTTAGAGCGAGCGATTCCTTGTTCCTGAAGAAATTGTATGGAAGATGTTTCATTATTAGCGAAGTCCCAAATTTTCAATTCCATGGTAAATACAAGAACAATAAAAACAAAAGTGACATCTTTAAAAATTTGTATTCTCGTTGCCAGTTTTAAATTGCATTCATTTACTTTTTAAAATATAAACCCATTGTAACAAATTTAAAAGTTAACATTGGCGACTTCATGTAAATCAATCTATCGGCAAGTTTAGCGGAAAATTTGGCGGTGACTCCTGTCCCGATAACAGGACAGTACTACCTAGATATGTTTACATCTCAGGCTTTATTTTTTTTCTCACTTTCAGCTTACAGTTATAAGTTATTGGTAGTATGTATTTTCCCTCGGATAGGATAATCTATTTAAATATAATTTCCTTCTGAACTAAAAACCTTTATACATATATATCCACCTCTTTATCCTGCTTAAAATTCCTTCCCTGGCCTTTCATTTCGAATTTACCAGGCTATACATTCAGTTACAGAAGTGTTTTAAAAGACAAAAAACCCTCATATTTTGGCCATGTCAAATTTAAAAGATTTATTTTCTACAAATAACGAAATCTAACTTTTAATGCGGTCTCCTGATTCCTACACATATATTTGGGAAAGTGTTATGCTCGTTATGAAAAAATAAAATTATACGCAATTGGACAAAACGACAAAAATTGACGAGGATATTTAATTTCAAAATTCGGAATTTTTGTGTGCCATTTTCAATTTTCCTTGAGGGATCGGTTACCGAAGTTTGAATAATTCGAGGAAATAAGTTTAAATGGAAGTGCAACAAACAATGTGTATAATTTAATAGGATATACAAGGAAGTCATGTGGTGCCCACATGAGATTTTTAAAACTATTATATAGTAACCTGTTCACTCATATCCGCATGTCTTTCTGATATAAGCTCATTCCACACTTATTAGGGAGATCTGGAGATCGAAACTTGACGAGGGCACTGCGACTTCCTTTCGCTTCATCACTTCGAAATATTGTAAAAGATTTTACAAGGGCGCTCAAACTAAAAGGTAGGGAACGATAATTCGTCATCACCAGGATTTGAAGATTGGGTTTCTTCATTCCCAGTCGTTATCATAGTTCTTTAAAAGGGAGAGTAAGGAAGGGGTTTTCTCCCTGTAAATGTGTGCAATCGCACAGGAGCAAGCTTTGCCCGCTAAAGGAAGACGAGAAGCCGACATGCATTTTTTGCAAGCAATCGCATGTGAGCTCTTACAGGGGATGTTAAGCGTACAAAGAACGCTTTGAAAGGAAAACGTTCATACACAAAACGAAGGAAACAGAACTCACTGCAGTAGACTTTCCAAAGCTCATCCAAAATCACGAAACTGCCGAAAAGAAAGTTCTACAGCTACAGCGATAGAGTAAAAGCCAGACTCAAACCTCCACCAGATGAGATGACGGAAGCAGTTTCATGGTTGCAAGACAAGAAAATCAGGAAATTCTTAAGTACAATTGTCGGAAGCATAGAGAAAATTAGAGCAGCAAGGAATACAGCAGAGAAGTTTGCAGCAGGATTTCAGGCAGCGCTTAAGCTGACGGAATTTGCATAATCCGAAGATTAAACCACTAACTTGACCGAGATACTAGGTAATCCGTGTCACTTCGAACTCAGAACTTATTTTTTCGTATGTGACTCGCCTATTTGACTTTGTCACGGACTGATAACACCTTAAAGAGACTGCATTACTATGGACTCTTGTTGCGCTTTCGGGCGAGGTGTTCTTACTCCTTAAAATATATGGCCTTCTACTGCAAATATTGATTGCACTGGTAAAAATTCTTTGCAACTGACACCAGCAGCGAAAACGAGGTAAATTGGTAAAAAATTGGTATTTTCTCCCTCCTTTCTTTCGCTGTGTAACTGGAAGCACACTCGACACGTATTCAGGAGTTCCGGAGTTCGAATCCCAGAGAGGACGTTGCTCATTTTTCAAGTCAACCAGCATCAGAAAACAAAAACGTAATAACTCTGCAACCTTATTATAATAAAAGGTTTGGTTTGGTTTATTAGACTACGGCAGAGCACTCTAGGGCTATCTACCTTAAGGGAGGGATGCCTTCGTGGAGGACGTTTTAAGGGAAACTGGCTTGTACATGGAGAAAACACCCATGCAGCCAGCCCGTTCGCCGGGTCGAACCTCGAACCGAACTACCAGTGTTCAGCGACGTTACCGCTCGGCCGCTGGTGGGCCTATAATAAAACGAAAGATGTAACTATCTAAATTCCTGAAGTAGAGAAAAGTTATACACAAATAAATAGAGGAGGAATTCTTTTATTTTTCAGCAGGTTAACGTTTATTACGAAGCACTTCAAATGCGACCTTAACAAATTAATTTGATTAAACTTTCAATTCTGCTGCAGTCCGAGTGGCACAATCTGTATTTTATACAATTTAAGTTTAAAAATAATACATTTTTGCAATATTTCGGCAAGATATTTTAGTAATTAATATAATAAAGCACATTCAAATTAGGATTAATTTTTAAATATTTTTTAAAGTTATCTTTTAGCATTTTCTGTATCTAATTTATAATCGTGAAAAGCGTAGAAGCTATTCGGTTAAAAAGGCTTTTTTTTTTTTTTTTTTTTCCCGCCCGTCTCTTGAAAAATCAATCACTTCGTTTTATATATTTAGAGAAAAACTACTTTGTCAACATTAAGATAATGATAATGAACTTTTCGGTTTTTGAAATTTAGTGTGTATAATATGCATATAAGTTAAAAATTATTTTAAAAATATATATTTGTACATATAATTGAAAGAGAAACATTCCAATGTTAAATTTATTATTAGGAAAAAGAAGCCATAGACTGGAACAGATTTTGTGTGATTATTGCAAAGCCTCGAGGGCTATCTGCCTAAGGGGAGGGATGCCTTCGTGGAGGACTTTCTAAGGGAAACTGGCTCGTATACACGTTACACATGGGGAAAACCACGAAAACGCCCATGCAGCCAGCCCGTTCGCGGGATTCGAAACTCGGACGAACTACGAGTGTTCAGCGACTTTACCGCTCGGCCGCTGGGGAACAGATTTTGAATAAAACTCTAAATCCAACATTAGGTCCTCTTCTTCAGTAGGAAATAAAATAACATACCTATTCGAAATCTACTTTAATATAAAGTATTTTTCATCTAATTTTGAAAAGCTGCTGTTATAGTTATCTTGGAAATACAATAGAATTTTCCCAGTTAGTAGATAAGTGAAGAAAACCTTACACATAAATGCGTTGGAAATAAATTTAAAAAAAAAAGAATTTTACTATTAAAAAAACGAAACTTTAAGTTAAAAGAACATCATCTGGGATTTTAGTATTAATGAGAAAGTACTATTCAATCTTTTAAACCTTAATGGGAGGCAACCGTTTCGTTAAATGTCTAGTTTTCGATCTTGTTTCGTCCCAACTTCTCCACATGTAAATTCTCACTATTCGCCACTTCCCCACATCGCCAAATGAAAGCCGTTGAGATCCCTCAGCTCGTTCCGCGAGGCCCACCAGCGGCCGAGTGGTAAAGTCGCTGAACACTGGTAGTTCGGTTCGAGGTTCGAATTCCGCGAACGGGCTGGCTGCATGGGCGTTTTCGTGGTTTTCCCTATGTGTAACGTGTATACGAGCCAGTTTCCCTTAGAAAGTCCTCCACGAAGGCATCCCTCCCCTTAGGCAGATAGCCCTAGTGTGCTTTGCCATAATTAAATACACCAACACCATCTCGTTCTGCGTGGGCTGGACCCATCGAGTGCAAATTTCTCATATTAGTCATTAGATCTCTTATTGATTGCTAAATACTGGTAGTAAGACCGCGTTCGGAACCTATGTGAAAGGTCAGCTGCATGATTATTTTCATGACTTTACCCATGCAAGCGTTAATAGGAGCCAGTTTCCGTTACAAAATTCTCCTTGAATGTATCTTTATATGATGATGAAGATAGTTTATTTCTTCCTCATGAAGATAGCTTTCATATGCAGAAGGCTATCTTCCACATATTCGAATAACCTAACTAACGCTCTCTGGCGATGCGAACAGAGAAAATGCGATAAGGTAATCTGCACACCCGTAAAGCTACAGTTCTTCCGCAATCAAAATATGAGACTTGCTGAAATGAGTTCTTATATACGACGCATAACTCGATCTCCAACAGAGGGGATGGGGAAGAGGAGCAAGTGGGATTTTCGAATCAGAAATTGACATTTCAATCAGTCCGTTTACAATGTTCATTACTTACTCCATCTAGTCCACTGTAATGCAACAGTGCCACAAATGCTACTCATTTGAATATCCCAGCATATTCTACCTTTCATGCAAATTTCAGATTTGTTGTTCGCTTTCTTCATGGTGTAACAACTTTTATGACCATCAGTGTTTTCCAAATTAATTCATCTTTGTGTCAATTGAGCTACGGCCCACCAGCGGCCGAGCGGTAAAGTCGCTGAACACTGGTAAATCGGTCCGAGGTTCGAATCCCGCGAACGGGCTGGCTGCATGGGTGTTTTCGTAATTTTCCCCATGTGTAACGTGTATACGAGCCAGTTTCCCTTAGAAAGTCCTCCACGAAAGCATCCCTCCTCTTAGGCAGATAGCCCTAATGCTCTTTGCCATGATTAAATACATCACACACCAATTAAGCTACGATTCAGTATGTATAAGAAATACATTAATATTTGCAAAAGACTAGAATTAATGCTGCAATTTGCGCATTTGTCTACCTAGATATATTTTATGCTTAAAAATTGTACAAGATATGGAATTATATCTTATAAAAGCTATTTCATTAAGTTCAGCTTTAATTTTTTTTAAGACGAAAGCTTACTTTCAGGATGACTCATTTCTTTAAACTTCTAATTAAAGCCCAAAACTTACGTATTACTTTATTAAAAATTTATCTTTAGCAGGTTTTAAAAGCTTTTGCGTTACCCTAGAAAAATTATTCTTTCACTTTTCTCTTTTTATCTGTAATGGAATACGGCAGTGATTTAAAAATCTTTGAAGAACACAAATGCTTGCTATTTAAACGTAAAAGAGATGAAAATTTAATTTGAAATTAAACGTACATTAATAAAGTTCCTCGCAAGTTTTTGTTCTGTTCGAAGGGTTTTAAAGATTCCAAATTTTATTTTCAATGCATTTGTCTGAAACATATGCCCGAAACATAATCTAATGATACGGAATGCAAATGCACAAAAGTTAAGATATCAGAAAATGCTTATAAACACTTTTCATTAAGGTTTAATAATATTTACGTATTAATAAAGTTAAATGGCGTAAAAAGGAATGAATTTTACAATTACAAATATATGAAAATCTAAATGAGAATAACTGCAGTTTTCAGATAAATGCTTTGCCCCTTGTACCGAGTGATTAACACTTACCGAAACAATGACAGAGATAAATCAATTACTTTAACATTAATGTGCTGACGTCTAATACAACAAGTAATCAGTATTATCTGTACATTACAAAGAGTAATTACAGATCTGAGGTCCCATTGAAATATTGTTGCATCGCGAAATGGATATGTTAGATAAGGGAAAAGTTATCCTGCTGCTGATTCCTCACCATCCACATTTACCTTGCGAGACACTACCATTAATTAATTTGCAGACACTAATGATTTTTAGTCCTTAACAGAGTGTATAATATGAAGACAAATTGTTATATTTAATGAAGGGCTATCAAAACCACGTTAGGCTTCTGATGTAAGGGTCAGGAATTGACTTTGGCTCTTTAAACCTTTCGAAGATAATAATTGTTAGACATATACGAAACTATAGTACTAATTAAGCGTTTTGGTACGTGGATGCATTTGGATCTTGCGTCAGCTTGGATATGGAAACAATTTTTCTCAGCTCTCATTATGTTAGATTACTTGAATGCGACAAAACACACAAGGATTATCTGGATAAAAGGAGGGATGCCATCGTGGAGAACTGCCTAAAAGAAACTGGCATTTCATCTCTTGAAATCTCATTTAAGATATGTAGCGACTCTTATGAGTTTGTTATTATATTTCGCTAGGTTTTTTAACTAAATCATATTCCAAGGAAATATTAACGAGGTTTTCAATTTAAATTTAAAATGGACTTTTACTGAAGCTTACAAAAGACTCTGAATGAGATCGCATATATGAACATAAGGCAAACATGCATAGTCTCCGATTTCATGGACAAACTTAAAATAGTTTACAAAATTCAGTGCGCAAATGGAAATGAATGCGATAATTAAAGAATGAGATACTCATATTTCCGATCTAATCCGTTGGAGGGGACAAAATTTCTGGAATATTAGATAATAATGGAAAAGTAACTTTAGAATTTCTCTAAACTCTAATAAAGTAAGCGTTCATTATCGGCTTTTCTATGGCTCCCACGCTCATTGAAAATGTAAGACTTATTTGAAATGCAGTCAAACCTTGTTTAAAGAAATGTTGGACGTTTGCTGTAAAATCCAATTAAAGCATCGAGTTCCTAGAATTTGAGCACATGCATTTCAGAATTTGTTTGAATCAAACTAATGCTCATATATTTTATTGTGAGAGTATTATTAATTTGCCCTTTAAAGCTCAAACCCGCATTACATTTTACAGTTTTGTTATATTTTTATAGCATGCTTATTTACTGAAAAATTGAAGTATTATCGCATACTTCTTTATAACAAGCACGGCGGTTGTAAATTAAGTTGTAGGTAGAAACGCATAATGATTTTAATTTGTGTATATTGCCATAGAGCTACTCACTTTCGCAACGTTAAATTATTTGAATATGGCAATGCACAAAAAGGCTGTCTGTATAAGAGAAGCCAAGCTCTCTTGGAGGACTTCCTAAGGAAAACTGACTTATAAAAACGTTACACAAAGAGCAAAACCTTGAAAGTCAGCAATGCAGCCAGCCCATTCATCTCAGATCGAATACAGGTCTAACTCCCTGTATTCAACGGTCTTTACCACTTGACCACTTGTGGGCCAGTTTCAGTCTGGGAAACCTACCGTAATAAATAATCACTTTTATCTTTTTTCTTAAATCAAGAGTTTTTTTTAAATATTCTTTACTATTTTATGCTATGTGTTTTTCGTCAGCGATTCCTAACCTGGGATAAGCGTCCTCGAATAATAAGCTCCAGTGTATTAAAGAACTGAACAATGACAAAAACAAAAGAATGAGGCGAAGAACATGACTTAAAAAAATAGGAGGAAGGACCAGATAAGATTCAGAACTTCGAGAAAGACTTTTCTTTTTCAATGGCGGGTACTTGTCTATAACGGCATTGGCCACTCCTAAGCGGTCACCATTTTATTGTGGAGACTCCTAATAGGCGGCCACCGTTACCTGAAGGGGCAGACAATTTTACATCCATGCCTTCTCCGGGATTCGAAATCGGGCCCTTTGGTATCGCATTCAGGCTTCCCTAACCACTATACTGTCTTGGCGGCGAGAAAAGATCGTTTTACTCAATTTATTGTTTTGAATGGAGAATTTTTCCTCTCGAAGTAAACTGTAGTTACGACCTTTGAGCAGTGGTAGTTCGTTCGAAACCCGGCTAGCGCAGTAGCTTCGAGGGTAGTTTTGCTGTTCTCGCCATGTGCAAAGTTACCTGAGAAAATCCTTTACGAAGGTGTACGCAGATAGCTGTCATGTGCTTTGTTGTACTCTAATAACCTAATCTAACTTAAGCCTCTCCAAGCAATGTACTCTTCACAAGTGGCCGAGTGGTTAAGACAGCTGAATTGTATGTTACATGATTGGTTTTTGTAGTTTTCCTCATGTGTAACGTGAATAGAAGCCAGTTTTCTTTAGAAAGTTCTACACGATAGCATCCCTCCTTAGGCATATAGCTCTCGTGTGATATATCATAATCAGATAACCTAACATAAGGAGCAATGTGCTGCAAGCATTCCAAAACCTTATTTTAGATAAAAAGTGCACCTGAGTATTAACAGGTATTGCTTTGAACATTTGCTGTACCTAAAATAATTTTGTATAGTTTACGAAAATATTTAACAATAGTTTTTCGATTACTAGTAAATTAAACTAAAAACGCAATATATTAATAATTGTAATGTGGTATTTTTAATGGAATCTAAGATATTTGAATTTTTCGTAGTTTTAGAAAATAATGCGTAATTCCTCTTATTATTCCTCATTATCTGATCCGATTATTGGGCTCCTTACTCATTATTACGCTCTGTATATTTGAAATAATAATGACAATAACAACTGCAAACGTTTTCGCAAAGTGGAAGTTGGAAGTTATGGAAACACGCTACAAAAATAGGAAAACTAATGCTTAGATATTAATTTTGTGATTTTTGTATGGAGGAATTTAAAAATTTATTATGGTGCATTTTTTCAGCTTGACGAACTTCTTAATTTATAGCAACCTATTTTCCTTTCATTTTTTTCATTGAACACGAGCGGAAAAAAATCATCGTTCATACTTTCAAATAATTTTGAATATGTGCGTAAACTGCATTTGGCGTTATTATCGCTTATAACAAACTAGCCGCTACGTGGCCAGCCTTTGTCTGGCTTTTAAATGTACCGAAAAAGGTGCCTAAGGGAACATCCAACATTAAATTTAAAAACTGCACAGTTTTACTCTGCATAGCAACTTTATCAAAAAACACAAATTTCAATAAAAATGTATTATATGTAAAAAAAGGTTACAATGAAATAAGCAATATCCCTTAATACAAATAAACTTATTCTAATAAATAAATTAACCAACTTCCCGTTGAAAAATCTTAAGAATTCAAATGGTATAAAGTAAGGGTACTATTCGGTTTCGAAGACTGTAAAAAAATTGCAGCGAAAATGTACGCACAAAAGCGCCAAATCTAGCAAACGCGCCCATTTAACACCGCGCCAAATCTTTTTTGATTTTAATCCTTTTTTGATATCCTATGGATTTAATAATTTGGGAATTGCCCATGACGAAAACTCGGCAAAAGAATTTTGGGTAAAGTGCAGAAACACCCACTGCTTGATGTTTTTAAGAATTGCACATCCTCGGTATCCATGTGCGACCTATTTTCACTTAAAAAATCCTAGAATTGCACAAAAATGGCACTGCACACACCTTTGACTTTATCTATGTACACATCGACATATTTTCACATAAAAAGTAAAATAAAATTGACAAAAATCCAATTGTTTTTACCCTTGTAAAAAGCGGCAAACAAATAAGTGAGCGATTCTGCACTTTACCGAGAATATTTTCAAAGAAAAGGCATCATTCATTATAGTAAATTACGTTTGAGAAACCAACGAGATGAAATTATGCTATAGCGATAAGTCGGTAGCGAAATAGCGATGCAGGCATCCATTCAGTTATGTTTAGCAATTTTTCTATAAATTATAATAATGATCTGAAATAGTTATTTACTCTTATGCTTCCATTCAGTCATGTTTAGCCTTTTTCATATAAATTATAATAATAAAAAGTATTATATGAAATTAACCTTTCATCTAAATTGAAACATCAATCTTAAATAGTTATTTACTATTATTATACTTCCTTTCTTGCCGCAATTATTTTTGGCAGCATTGGAATCAACAATAGTTTGGCGAATTTTTACGGCCCTCGAAACCGAATAGTACCAAAGTAAGTTAAGAACTTTGTTTCTTAAAATAATCATTCAAAACACTTCAATATCTTAAAAACAGTGAAATAAGCAATAAATAACATGAAAGAAAACAAAATTCTAAAAGGAAAGTATAATTAATAATATTTTACCTCTCTTCAAGAGAACACACTCAGCAGTCCAGTATACAAGGCTTAGCGAGAAAGTCTGTGTGTTTGTTCGCTAACTCATTTAGTATTACAGCTAGCGTCACCAAACTTTCTACAATTCTTTTCTGGGTACTGGATAAGGTCGACGACCACTCCCCCCCAAAAAAAATAGCTAAAATCAGAGATATTAATTAAAAACTCTTAAAATGCTAATTTTCGCCCTCATTTTTTCGAGTGGCAACAGTGATATATCAGCAACAATGGTTGCATGCCATTGTTAGTTATATATCAGCAACAATGGTTGCATGCCATTGTTAGTTATATATCAGCAACAATGGCTGCGTGCCATTGTTGCTGGTATGCTCATTATGTCTGATGCGATTTCATAAAAATAAATAAATAAATAAATAAATAAATAAATAAATAAAATCTGAAATGTTTCAGATTTTAAATTACGTCCAAAGGGGCGTTTTTTAACATTTTGTGTGTTACCTTTCTTTATTAAATATCATGTTCCTCGCACTTAAACCATAAGATCCAGTGCAACAGCAATATCGCAAAATAGTTTTAAAACGAGCATATCTTTAGAATTTCGGATACAGAGACTCACGCGCTGGAGATAAAAATGTTTTTTCTGCACAACGTTGCCATTGCTCGCTTTGAAATCCTTGAGTTTGTTAATCAAAAATTCGTCAAAGTTTTAAAAAATAGGAAATCGATCATAAAACAAATTTCAAATTTCAAATTTGGTCTTCCACATGCTCATATTCGTTGGAGGATTACGTTATTCAAAATTCGATGACTCTATGTTCCGTTATTTTATGACAATGTGAGAAATATACATACATTTACGCAGATTTTCATTATTTAATTTCTTCAAATATAATGCAGGACTCTAACATTTTATGGCAACAGTTTGAAAAGTGAATCGACATTTATCCGTCCGACGCAAAATGCCAAAACGAAACTAATAGTCCTTCGGGATTCAAATCCCTTTGGACTAAAAACATTAAAAAAACCCTCATTCGAATATGGAAAAACTCGCTTCGAGGTGCACTGGCTCTTGTCTAGATGCACTTTATGTACCAAATTTGTTAGCCCTGGGTCTATTAGCTTACTCGCAGCACGAACGAAAGACACACATACAGACTCTTATTATATGCAGATATATGTCAAATTTTAAAACTCGCCAATATGTAAATTCACGTACATCTTAGGAAATCTGAATAAAAAACTCTAATTTTTGGCAGGTATGCTTAGAAACACATCTACTTTAAGATGATGGTAAAATTTTTATACGCTATAATTCAAAATTGTTTTCAAAAAAATTATAAAAATTATTTAAAAACATAAATTAAAAAAATAAATTATAAATAATGGGAGAATTTTATTTGGAATTAAACTAAATTTCGAAACGTGAAATGAAGAATAAAATAACTTTAATTTAAAAAGAGATATTAATAAATATATACCAAATTCAATTAAACAATGGAGGAACTAAAATTTAGAGAGCTACTTTTTTTAAAAACTACTCATGCGAATTTTACAAAACTTGGCACTTTGGCATAATTTGAGTCGTAGAATTGAAATATGGAAAAACACTGGTATGTTATTTCAGAAAAAGTCGGATTTTGTGTCAAAATACCTATGTTAGATCAGTGTTATATATAAGTCTAATATATATCATAAGTCGCGCTTTCGAGACATATAAAATGCAAATTAAACCGTCCTTTTTTGTGTGAGCGAGGTGTAATTCCATACTATTCCAACCATCTTGACGCAAATGAGCGAATTTTTATGGATGAAAATGTAAAAGTTGTTCATTTTCGAGCCTTCGTTTTTAGGAAGCTTCCTAAACTATCGATATTTATAGAAAGAGTTTTAAACAATATCATTATCGGAAAAGAAAACGTACTTTAGCAAATACAAATTTGAATTATTAAATAAGGATTTTGTCATACATTAAAAGATAAAAACACTTACTTTTTGCGTTATTCTTCTTCTGAAGTACAGAGCGATCTGTTTTCACTTACATAAACATCAGAGAATTGCGGAGACTCGGCTTCATGAAATTTTCGGCAACAGCTGGTATCTAGAAAGTTTATTTCGTCGTTGTTCTCTTTAGCAAAATATCAGCAAAATTCTTGTCGAAATGTTACCATAGTTTCTTCCATTGTTGGCTAATTCCACAGACTCATACTTTAAAACTAAGTTTAACTCTTTCGCATCGAAGTCGCCCGTAACGCCCGTTCATTCAGGCAACGGCAAACCGCCCCAACGCCTCGTTTATTTTATGCCTAGTTCTTTTCCCTCCACGTTAGTGTATGGCTCATTGGTTTCGCGAGTTGTTAAAAGACATGTCAATCATTCTTTTGAAGCAAATAAAGGAGAAATACGGAGAAAGCTATTGACGTTCGCAGGTGCAATCCGGCCCTAAGGTGAAACTGCATACAATGGATGAAACCGCAGGGGGAAAGGAAAACTATTCTAAAACAAATTCGTAAACACGGGCGTTTTCGATGTTTGTTGAAAACAGATTTGTTCGTCTCTCGATGCGAAAGAGTTAAGGCAAAAAATATCATGATTTGTGTATGAAAGCTGTTGCAGCTTGAAATACAATAAAATAGAACGCATACGAGAATGGCTGCGTTGCTTGACTGAAATGATTGTTATCAGCATGGTTGCCGGAAGAATGGTTTCGCGCATGGTTGCCGGCAGAATGGTTTCGCGCATGGTTGCCAGAGTTTGGTACTTTCTGAAAATTTTGCTGCTGCTAAAATGGTTGCAATAGTACGTAAGTACCCATAGTTATTTCTGATTTTCATCCTATCTTGCCTCTCCGTTAGCTAATTTCACACGAAAAAGATGCCGGTTAGTTGAAACGAAAATAGATAAAAAAGAATGTGAATTGCATTGTTAACTTACATTGTCTGAGTGATTATATGTTTCATATTTGCAATAAAGCTAACTCTGGCAACTTCTTCCTGACCACCCGTGCCGAGTGTGATAATGAAAAAGAATAGATTTTTAAGACTTAAAATTATAAATTCTTATTTGTGATTAAAGTTAAACGTAATTGAGTTCTAGTTCCGCATGTTAAATATAATTACATTTGTAACGTAACATGCTACATTACTCTTATTACAAGTTCGTTTTTTCATGAAGTCTTACGTATCGTTAGGGTTGCTGCAATTTAATTAAGATTTCAGGCCAAAATTTATGTTTTGCTCTAAGTAGCGATTTGTTAACAGAAGCGTACCAGCTCCGGTGTTAAAAGTGCAGATAAAAATTTTTATGGTTGTGAATCACGAAGAATAACGGTGCTTACTTATTAACACAATCATCTTGATGCAGCGTGGTTTTCCCCATGTGTAACGTGTATACGAGCCAGTTTCCCTTAGAAAGTCCTCCACGAAGGCATCCCTCCCCTTAGGCTGATAGCCCTCGTGTGCTTTGCCATAATTCAATACACCACACCATCTTGATGCATTCTCGTGACTTTTACAGATGAAAAGGTAAAAACTACTTATCAGGGGCAAGATGAAGCTTTCTGGGGCATTAAAAAAAAAAAAAAAAAAAAAAAGGATTGTCAAATTATTGATATTTGTCATAAATGAGGAACACTATAAATATATCAATAGACATTCACTTAAAAAAATCAGAGATTTGCACAAACTCCGCGTTGCTCACTGGTTATTTACCAAATGCATCTCATCATAATTTCCTTTGGGGGATAATTCCTTTCCTTAATGGAGCTATTCAGGCTACTGTCCTTAGCATTGTCATGTTCAGTAATCCATATAAAATCTTTTTTTTATATTACATTTCATCTGAAGTATCATTTTTAACTACTTCGTGTTTTTTTTTTTAAAAGGATGAGGATGACCTACATTATGAAACCAAAATATAGAGAGATGATACAATATATTAGACAAAATGTGAAACCATTAATGTTACATTTACAGGACCCCTCATTTTGTCGGGTTTCGGATATCACGAGGAAGCCTAAAAAACCATTATTTTTATAGTTTTCTAATTTCTGATTATCGGCAATTATCGATATAATTGGGCGAATACATACCCAAATTTATTTCCCCTTCATCCTTCTAATATCAGAGCTTTGTAAGATGTATATCTATCTCTATAGGTACCCGTCAGTGTGAAGGATTAGATAGTTTCATAGTAAATAGTAATAAACCCGTTTTTGTATAAAAAACGTTTCTGGTGAATCCACCTCAGTTGCTGAGCAAAGTCTATGTCATGTGTGATTGATTATCTTTCAATGGTATGTGCCTAAAGCGTAAACATAAAGCGTTAGGCTCGCGAATAAAGAGCGATCTGCAATCGTCGAGTGTCAATGCGCTTAAGAAACAAGTTTCAGTTAGCACGAATAGAGACGATCAAGAAAAAAGTTCTAGATCATTATGAGTATTAGCAATATCATCGTATTAGAGGAAATTACTAGTTTTACTTTATTCTGGTGAATTACCATCCTTTAGTCGTCATAAATAATTCAAGATGAGAACCTGAACTGCTGAAGCGAACAGCAAAGATTGCTCTAGTACAAGCTCTGATAAGTCTATTAATACTAAAACTACCCTAATATTTTTAAACCGATTATCAACAACCATGAATTCATCAAGTTGAGGATTATCGGTAGTTACAAAGTAAGTTTTTAAAATTAAACAAATCTTTTTTTAAAGAAAATACACAGTTTCATATACCCGTGAATTTGACAGTTGTCCGTGAATATAGGCCTCTAAACATGACCGTTAAGAAAAATAAATCAAAACCCTCATTTTATGCTTAAATGGTCAGTATTCATCACAGACAAAAAAGGTATGGATTTCCCAGACGCCTTATTTCAAGCAACACTCATAATAACGTCCAAAATTCTACGATCCACAATTCCTGTTCTGACGTTTATTTCACTGATATTCAATGGAATACAAAACTTATCTCTAGCGATAGGCTTAGCGAGAGGAAAGAGCGGAAGAGGGGGGTAGGGAATCACAGAGCGCAGTGGGTTGCACTAGTGAATAATCTACAACCTCACATTATATTTGACATGTTTTATAGATACAGATCGCTGTACATGAAGCCGCCTTCCTGGTTTCAGAAACTATGCTCAGATGAACCTTGTTCCCTGGGTTCTCAGAGGGAATGCGCATTGCTGGTAGAGCAATTTAATGGTAGCATCATTTGCAGCATCTGGAATCTCTGTCGGATCTCAATTACCATTGGAGTTAATCACTTGTAATATGAGCACAAATGGTGACACCCTATTGTTATTCATGGTAGAAGATTGTTAAGAGGGCAACCCTATGATATTTTCCCTTTAATATGAGAAAGTATGCGTGTTGCATATTTGTTAATGACTATGCATCGCTTAGAACTTTCAACACTTCAAAATCAATTATTATTTTGTTTGTGTATTTACAATAACTGATCTTTTGATGAAACAGTATTTTTATAGTGACGTCAGGGAGTTTGTTAGTCTGTTATTTAAATAATGGTAACTCCTTTATATAAACATGCGCAAAACAGGAAATGTGCCGAGGAAAGGGAAACTGTGAAATTCTGTAATACATCATTTGTGCACAAATGTTTGTGATATATTTATTAAACAATTATAAGTTATAGGGAACTAATGGATGTATGTTGGGAGAATTTATTAAAAATTCCGCAGTTTTCTTTCCTACATATGAAGGCGGAACCTTTGAACAGTTAAATTAATGCACACCATGAAGGAACGAGGAAGAAATGCTTTTAATTCATTGCAGTTTAATATAGTTATTTTCAAGTAATTCAAAACTAAAAAATCCAAACGTTATTTAGAAGCATATTTGGCTACAATATATGGACTGGTTTGTGTTGAGCTTCCATCTACTATACTAAATAAAGAACGTTCAGTGTAACCTATAAATCCTTTTTCATTCAATTTTTCTGGGCGTACAGAAGGAAATTTTTAGGTGTGTCCACACCGGACACACTATGCCGCAAAGTGTTAAGACATTCTTTATGAAGGAGTCATTTGTAATTGTGAACTTTGATTCATTATTAAATCCAAAGGATAGAATCCGTGACATAAGCTACGCAAAGAAATAGAGTTCATATGACGGCCATAAAGCTTGTCCGGCAGTATTCAGTACAGTGGTTCGGGAGTATTCACCTGTTATTAAAAAAGCTACAATGGAAGTACTTTCATAACTTTTCCAGCTAAATATATAATCGATTTACATTGCTAGACAAAAGAAATATAAAAGTTATTTTCTCAAGCTTCAATGTACCTACAGTTAAAGGAAACAGAATATGAATCTAAGTATCGCTTACTTTCCTCATTTCATTATTACGGAAAGAATATAAGTTTAACGAGTATAAAAACTAGTGGTAGATAAATCTTTTTTTCTTTTATCTAATCAAATTAAGTTATTTATGAGTCAACTGTATATTTAAATGTATTTACATGGGTGTTATACATCAGTATGACGTCAATCGTCAGGTTCAATCTATGAGTAAGTTTCATGAGAAGTCATTCTTAATCCTGCCAATTCTCATTTCTCACCGAACGTGAACTTTCTTAATCGAATACGACGTAAATAAAACTTAACAGTAATTCATCAAATAGACATAAAGTGCATCAGTACTTTATGTCTATTACTGTTATTAGATAAATGACGTATAACAACTAAGTATTGCTATGAATAACCAAAGTTGTGAAAACTTCTTATCTTACCTTCGCTAAGATTTATTTATTTATTTATTTTTTCTGGATGCGCTTTAAAGACATTTTAAACTTTTGTTTAAGCAAAGAAAATAGGATTATAATGCTTATTTTTTATTACCATTTCTTTATTTTATTTACAAAGTTTTCAGTAAATTACACTAATCTCCTGGTCGTCAGTACCATAAAAGAAAGCTAATAAGTAAATTTTATCTCCCGCTGACGTAAACAAGCTTTATTCATCCAGCTTTGTAAATAAAAAGTAAAAAGAAAGCATTAAAATATTATTTACTTAAAGGTAATTTTAGATGTTGTAAGTGAAAGAGGGCTTTTTTCACTTCATAATCCCCTAACAACGTATTTTCGATATAATTATTCCTTTTGTTGTTGAAGGAAATATATCTATTAATTTTTCTGCTAAATATTAGAAAAAATTTCGAATTAAAATTTAAGTACTGCTTTTTTATTTTAGCAGCCTTAAAAAGTATTATATTTGAGTTATATTTTAAAACATTAAAGATAGTTGGGACTTTGTAGAGGAAGTTCAAAGAAAAAAAAAGTTACAGCGACATTAGCATCTAAATTCATACTAAATAGCTATCCGAAATACATAAAAGTAGATTCTCTCTCTCTCTATTTATATATATATATATATATATATATATATATATATATATGTTAACGCTAAAGTGCGAAAATCGTTAATGTGCACATTATATATCTAATCTGCAGATAACTAATTTGCTCCGTTAAAGTGAGGAATCAAAAGTTTTCCGTATTTTACCTAGGTAATGTTCACATTCACGGCTTCCGTGTCGTTAACGTTCCAAATGTTTGTTTCTCTCATTTCCTTTTCCTCTCTCTCGACTTTCCACAATACTTACTAGGCACTCACTAATCTGCGTATTGCCTATTAGGCCCTCGAAAAACTGAAAAAAAGGTCTTTGCTCGAATAACAGCAGCTTTTCTGTACGCTTTCCCATAATGGTTCCCATATTGTTATTTATTTTGGTTATAACTAAAAAAATCAAGTTAATACAATCAATCAACAAATTAGTTGATAGAATCAATCATCAATTAATTAAAAACTCTAATTCAAAAAATAAAACGGTTTAAAACATTAATTATAACTAAAGAAATGAATTTGCAAAACATATGATAAAATTATGCTCACTTTTTAGAGCGATATTTTTAAATTGGCATATGCAGATTACGTGCAATACGCAGATTAGTGAGTGCCTAGTAAACACGTTTTAGATTGGTGACACTTTTAATTACATAGCGACTTTGGGACAAGCACACCTATTTTGGTACATTTAGATTTGCAGTAGCATTTTCTGAAACCTGCCTAGTAGGTAATATGCCGATTATCTAGGTAATTTGCAGGTTACGTAGGTAATTTGAGAAGTGAAACAATTTTCCACACTTTAACGGATCGCCGTAGTTAATCTATAGATTAACTAGATACTCTGCAAAATAACTGATTTTTGCAGTTTAGCGGTAATATATATATATGTGTTTGTGTGTGTTTGTATGTATGTTAATAATGATTTGTTTACTAAAGAATATTGATTATATTATCTCCTAAGATTAATTTTAGTAGAATAACCTTAAAAGAGTTATCTCCTAAGATTAATTTTAGTAGAATTATCTTAAAAGAGATCAATATTCTTTAGTAAATAAATTACTATTAACTTACTTTGCAATAATCAATATTCTTTAGTAAATAAATTATTATTAACTTACTTTGCAAATAATCAATATTCTTTAGTAAATAAATTATTATTAGCTTACTTTGCAGCAATTGCGCAAGTAGTAGAATAACTCGATTTCGCACTAAGTGAATTTAAGATCATATATGTATGTAAGTATATACACAACAATTTAATTTTGAAACCTGTTCGCCTGATGAAAATGTTTTAGGAGGCCTTTCTGAATGAATTAAAAATTGCTTTTATAGTGCGTAATAGAGCCCTCAGCTGCAGATTGAGAAGTCAGAAGATGGCTATCAATCAGAGAAAATCGTTTTAGTATATCATCCCTATGAAAGTTGGCTGATGACGTTAAGACGTTAGGGAAAATTGCCATGAGCCCCTGCAAAATAAAGTGATAAAACATTTTAATGCCTATCATTTTTTAACTCAGTTTACTCAACTTCATTGTGATATACGCCTTCTTTTGATTCAACGTATGTGCATGTATTAATAAAAAGCGCTCCTTTTAGAATATGATTTATAATTAAAAGGTGTAAATATATTCATGATTAAACTATTACAAAATTACATTCTACTTTGTATTATACAGCAACGTTTTCAAAAGTGTACCTCCAATTATGCTTGTTTCGATTCCTTTTCCGGTAGAAGTTCATTTCTATCATAAAATATTAAAAGGCATTTTGAAAATATTCTTTTATTTTTTAACCTGAAATAAGTAGAAAAGCCAAATTAATTTTATTCTTAAGCAAATTAGATAAGAATGCTTTAAAGTAATCGTTTGCAAATTTAAGTACAAATGCTGTTTGTAGACTTTTCCACTCGCTATACTCTGACCAAAAAACTATCTATATAAACTTGCCCACGGATTTTTTAAGAGCATCTGATGAACTAGTAACAAAATTTCTGTAACTTTTATTAGCACATTAATTGCGAAATATTTGCGTGAATATAAATCATATCCTTTCAAGCATATTTTTTATTAACTTTTCAGATATTTTTAGTATAGAAGTAATTAAATTAATATGATTAGGTAAATATCCTATTTTACAAATTACTTTCAGTTAAAATAATAAGAAACCCATATTTTTAATCGCTGTAATAAAAATGTGTTTGCATTTGAGTAAGTAGTCAGGTTAGAAAATTTTAGATTTTAATGCATGATTTATAAAGTTGCGTGCTCAAATAACACGTTTACCTGGATGTATTTAAAATTGTTTGCTTTGTAGATAGAATTGATGAATGACTTTAGCTTCAAGATTTGTAGTAGTGAATTTAAAATTTCATTTGGTGAAATAATTGTAATTAAGTGTTCGAAACATTTTATGAACAACTGCATTTTAAGCGAATTTTTTGATAAATATATATAGTGTAAAAACATGTGGAGATGTATGTTAGTATTTGATTTTATTAATATAAATTTCGTATGATCAAAGTTTTGTTTTTTCTTTGTTTATAGGACTGAAATTAAGGGACGCATCTTAAAATAGAAGAAATGTAGTAAAATTTAGCCTGTAAACTTTAAAAAAATTAGATGAATATATGTTACATAATTTCCAATATTTCTTCATTCTCCACATAGTGTTAAGATAATTTCTACCGCAGTCTCCTTTAATCAGAAAGCGTATCACTCATTTTAACGAACTTAATAGGCTTCCCTCGTACATTCTCTCCTTTCCTAATAGCTCTAGTCAGTCTAAATTAGTGCTTAAGTTTTCGATCCATACGCATATTGGTAGAATTATTCAATTTACTTTATTTAACTCTTGTGTATCCTTTGATCAAAGCACCGGATTTTGCATTTATACATTTTAAATGGGGGCATCGGGGAAGTATTCCGTGGCAATTATTATAATGGAGCTGCCTGATTAGACTCAGGCAAATAGAAACGAACACTTTACTCCAAATGCATAATCCGTGCTGCACATTGAGCAGAACGGAACACGGCTCATGTCGTATTAACTTTGATCAGGCTGTTGGTAACGCCTGCTAACTTTGCTTGATTAGTTCACTCGCAGGATATCTGAGACGTAGCAGAGGTTCTGTAGAAAGGGCTTAATTTATTCTAAGTTTTAAAATTATTTTGATTTTTGAGTCAGAACACTGAAAATAACTGGAAAATGGAAAAGCATTTGAAGAGAAATATAGAAATCAAACGTATATCCTTCATTCTGGTACAGTTTGATTTTTAGAGACCTGTTATGTATATTAAAAATCTGATGTATACACCACATGACTTCCTTGTACGGAATATTAAATTATACGCATTTTTTCTTGCATTTCATTTAAACTTATTGGATTGAATTAAATCTACTTCGCCGACAGCGCATAAACCACAATAGAATAAATGCATTCTTTAAAATTCACTCTAGTATTTGTTTACCATAGCGACACTCTGCGCTAGATTCACTTAACAGTATTAATAATTATATAACAGTTAACTTATATAATAATTATATAATGGAAACTAAGTTAACTGTTATATAATCCAATAATTATATAACAGTTAACTTATATATTTTGTTCATATTATAACTCATAATGCATAAAATTTATATCATTAAAAGAATAGAATTATCTAATCGTTGCCACATGTTCTATTCAAATAATATAATAAAGCTAGAATGATGTATAAAAGAAATTAAGCAAACAAAACAAAAAAGAAACAGTTTTTCACAGACGATTGAGTATTTCTCATTTAATTAATTCAGTTCTCACTTCGCGAGAAGGCAAAAATACATAAAAACTCAAAATATCTATATTAAAAATTACGAAGTAAATCTTAAACACTTATTTCCTTGGAAAAATTCCAGAAAGAATTAAGCATGATTTAATTGGCAATAATAAATGAATGCGTTATCTTTGTTGTTGCGAAGCTAAGTTTCTCTAGATTGGCAACAAATCCACAAGTCTCCTGTTTCAAATGTAAACATCAATGGCTGCCATAAAAAAAAGGCTTAGTGGCACTTAGACAACTTTAAAATTGATGATAATTCTAAAAATATTGCATACAGATTTACTAAAGGCATAAAACCTTTAACCGGAAGATACAAACAACATAATATAATCATTTTTAAAGCAAAACATGCACAATTTACAGACATATAAGAGTAAAGAAACTGAGATCACTGAGCCGGGTAACAGAGTGGATATATATATAAATATATTTATATACGTTTGGTGCGGCCGATTGCAACCAAAATACGAGGTGCACATCTACATGTTATAGCAGTCCTATATACAAAATTTCAACGTTCTGAGGCTACTCGTTTTTGAGTTATGCGAGATACGTACGTACGTACGCACGTACGTACATACGTTCGTACAGACGCCACGAAAAATTCTCTTCATAATTAATTTTAAAGCAGTTTTAGAATTTTTTTGAAGGAAAAGAGTATTTTATTCTGTCCTTACGTACAGATATCACGCGAAAACATCGTTAAATTGCATTCGATAGCAGTCAAAATAGATATTTTCGTTGAAATATGCTGCCTGAAACTTTTCGCGATTACAATACTTCCTTTTTACTTCGTACAAGGAAGTAAAAATGTAATAAATACTTTAAATACTTTTTTTCTCTCTCTCTTTTCAAATCTCTTATTGTTAGTTTTTTCTCCTTTAATTGACATTATATTAGAGAAAAAACCTGAAATATAATCGTTCCTCTTTGTTTCATGCGTACTCTAATATTCATTACGGTTTTGACATTAACTTTTTTTCCCAAGTTTACGCGTGATGGTTTTAGTTTGTTTACACAATAGCAGTCAGCATTACAGGCAAGTGAACAAGTTTAATTAAAAAGAACTCTCTTACTTCCGTAAGAAGGATAATATCTCAGATTTCATAATATATAACAACTGCTGAATCAACAATGATTGTAATGTTCCTATTGAAAAAGTTAGCACATACTAATAATTAGGGATAACATCGATAACAACTAAGGTAATAAATTTACCCAACCAAATAGATGGCATACTACATCTGTTTGACATACATGCCTAGCATGTTTGTTCTTTAATAATAGTATTGACAGGCAAAGAAAAAACGCAAAAATAGTAATTAATAAATATCGTGTCCACAAAAATCCTTAAATGGCCTTAATTCTCGCAAACGTTGGTCGTAGGATTAAATTTCCAATAAAAGTGGTTTAAATGAAACAATGTCTCGTGTTTTTGTACTTTTAAATTTTAAAAAAATAAATAAAATGAAAAATCTAACTTTTAAAATGCATGATTATGTTACAGGTACTTTATGTCAATTAAATTTAAGTCAATTAAAGAAAAGTGTTGAAATTTTATTAAAATATTTCAACATCAAATTAATGTAAGTTACTCATTATTAGCATTAACTCGTGTAAGTTAACTTTTCCTTCATTTGAAACCATATATTTGGGTAAAATTGTATAGAGAACATTTGCCAGTTCAGCGAAAATGCCATGTACTGTCAAGGTGATGGGACTATGTGAACCATGAGAGATATTGAATGCTCTGCCAAAATGGTCCTCAAATATGTTTTGGGCAATTGTACATGTAGAAGACCTTTGTGATACGCTATATTAATCATGCTTTTGATTAAGATTTAAAATATGGAAGACTCGTTTATTTTGAAAGGAAGTATTTTGTTTAGTAAAGCGGTATTTGGATATATCTGAAAAATCTTCATGTTCTCAGAAACCTGCAGGTAAAGGTCAATATGTATAAAACTTCACATATTTAAGAAACAGATCTCTGTTACATAGTGCATTAAAAAGTTAAAGAGGAAGCAGCTAGATGGCATAATGAGATGAGCATTAAAAAGTTAAAAATTTAAATAGTGCATTAAAAAGTTAAAGAGGAAGCACAGCTAGATGGCATAATGAGATGAGCATTAAAAATTTAAAAATTTAAATAGTGCATTAAAAAGTTAAAGAGGAAGCAGCTAGATGGCATAATGAGATGAGCATTAAAAAGTTAAATATTTAAATAGTGCATTAAAAAGTTAAATATTTAAATAGTGCATTAAAAAGTTAAATATTTAAATAGTGCATTAAAAAGTTAAATATTTAAATAGTGCATTAAAAAGTTAAATATTTAAATAGTGCATTAAAAAGTTAAATATTTAAATAGTGCATTAAAAAGTTAAAGAGGAAGCAGCTAGATGTCATAATGAGATGAGCATGCTTATTATGTTGAAATCCATTTGCGCGGAATATCATAAATCTTAAAATTCGTAGAATTTTCTTATGGGCAACTTACTAAATTCTTACGTTTGGCAAATTTTTAGAATAAGATTTAGAAATATAGAAACTTTTTTACTTCGTGTCTATTTATAATTATTTTGTGAATTTAGAAATTCATGTTAATAAATTCATTTTTGTTAAAACGTTACAACATGATTAATGTTTTTCATTTATGAACTCCAATAGAATTATTAAAATATCACAAACTTGAGAGGTCAAAATCATTTAGGGTAAAACTCTAAAGTTCTGAGCTAGTTTATAATAGATTTTAACTACGTATATATTATGCCAAAGATAGAATTATAGTAGTTATAAGGAAAGAGAATGACACCACATGTGATTTTTTCCATATATAGTCGACAGCTACGGCAAAACACGTTTCATATACAGACGTTTGAAAGAAATGTGATGACGTTAGTATCTTAAAGCAGACAGGTAGGTAAGATATTTTATTAGCACAATACATTTATAATTTATACATCTTGAAACATCCGAAGTACTTCAATAAAGAGATTTTTTTCAAGTTAAAACTTTAAGATTTAAAGATAATCTTGCAAGGTGTCATACAGTAATTAGTACAATTATAAGGTATTTCTTCAACTTCCCTAGCGTGCCTTCGTGGTGTAACGTTAGCACGCTGGGCAGGTATTCCAGAGGTCCGTGTTTCGATTCCCTGCGAAGGCGTTGCTAATGTTTCCTCTCTCTGGCTCCACAAAAATGCCTAATGTCTCTACAAGTGGGGTCCGAACTAAAAGAGTTGTGGATGATGATTCTCCGCACCCAGGATTTGGCGACTAGGTCCCCTAAAACCCTAGTCGCCCTTTAAAAAGGTATTTCTCCCACTTCCCTAACGTGCTTTCGTGGTGTAACGGTAGCACGCTGGGCCGGTATTCCAGAGATCCGTGGTTCGATTCCCGGCGAAGGCGGTTGCATATTTTTCATCTTTTCTGCTTCCAATTAACCTAATGACTCTACACAATCAGTTATAAACTAGAAGGTTTTCTTCGCTTCCCATTGAGGATTCAAAAGGCCTTTCTTCTAAGGCTTTCTAATTAAAAAAAATGTTGTGTGTTATAGAAATCCACTTTTGTCGCTTCCACTTTTATCAGCTCGTATCAGGATGCCAATTACTAATGCTTATAAGAAGATAATTCTTGAAGCCAGGTGGATTTTCAGCAACGACCACTTTGGCAAGCATGAGTCGAGAACCTGAGTCAACACTTATAGAAGAAAGAAAGCATGGAAGATCTTCTAGTATTGAATTCTAAAATTTTCTGATTATTTTTCTATTAATAGCGATTTGGAAACTATTTTTCTAATAGAATGTGCTTCTAAAGGATCAAACGTATTTTTATGTTGCAGGGGATTGTATTATTTAAAAAAAATCAATAATTTATTGAAAACACTTATGCAGGTTTTCACCTAAATTACAAGCTGTATTTCGTCAACATTCAGTTGATACATAGGCGAATGCAGCTGCATTTGCAGACTCAAAATGAAAACTATTAAATTAAAATTAACTCATAATTTACAATAATACAAATAAAAACTAAGAAACTAAGTTTTGACCTATATCAAATGGAAATACATTATTATTATTAGCGCATTCTATTTATTAGGAGTAAATCTCAGTATCCATGATTACCCAAATACCTCGTCACCTCTTTGTTTTGGCCCACTGGTTCTCGACTGCTCTCTTCTATTACCCTTTCAATGGAGGAAAGGGGGGCTGGTAGGCATAAAGCAGGTATTGCAGTATACAGGTCAGCACGTCCAGTTAATAACTGAAATAGTCGGGTTATATTCTGGCAATGGTATAGTAAAGTAAGCTTTAAATTTTTAAAAAATCTTTAAGTAAAATCATGTTTAATGTGAAAGACCAGATTGTCTTTGATCGCAGGAAAATAAATCCAAGGCTTTCCATGTATCAGAAGTAGATCATAGTATCCCTGAGTCCCCGAACGTCATTATAAATAAAAAAAATTACACCTGTAAAAATGTCTTAGCTGTAGATCACCGACTATTTGTAATTTACGAAATTCCTGGAAGATAACTGCGAGACTTCATTCAGACACTAGTCAAAGGAGACAGTAAACTAATCCAGAAAATTACAGCTATGTGTAATTAATTTTGGCTATTGCTCTGAAAATCGTTTACATTCCTTCAGGATTGCCCTTGTTTACAAATTTTCTGGAGCTTAATTAGAGCATTACAACTTTACCAATAATGAACAGAATAAAAAATTAAATGATTTCATAAGCATTAGTCTGTAAGCTGATTACTGAGAAGAAATGAATATCGTCTACATTAAACTTTTTTAATAAAAATCCATTTCTATATTTCATTTAGGGAGGTTTTATATCTGACGATATAATTATAATGATTTTAATATTTCTTGTTTGTTTACTTTAATAGGAAACCTCTGAGGACTTATAATTCTGATTCAGTGACTCTTAGAAATATTTTTCAAGAATTCAAGTACTTTTGTTAAATTTACTACTTTTTCTTGCTAGCTATGTCTCGCCGGCGATTGAAGATAAAGAAACTAAAGGCTAGTTATTCGTCATTGGTCTGATTCCCGACGTCTGAGAGAAATGATTATAGGGGATTAAAGTATTAGTTTTGAAATTGGCGAATTAATTTAATTAATAGTGCTTAACAGGAAAGTTTTTTTTTAAATTAAGGAAAAAGAGGAATCGTAAAATCGTAAATAATAGTAAATACTGACAATTACTTCCAGCACTAAATGTAAAAAGAAGTAAAAAAACAAAAAATCTTCGAATCTTTTTTACCTTTCAAAAAAGTTTTTTTTTTCTTTATAAAGAGTTCTCATAATTTTTATCGTTTGTTCTCCAACTTCAAAAACAACGAACAAAACAGCTTTAAATTAATGGAAATGCTTAATTAAGATTCAGCTTTTTTACCAAATACCATTATGTCTGGAGTGAAAACAGAATTTGCTAACTGAACCTCATTTAAAAAAAAAAGAGTGCCTCAGACTGAAAAAGTAAAATTTTGTATTGCGAGAAAATCCTTTCATGCCTTTCAGCCTTCTTCCAAACGATTGTAGGTAGATTTTTATTTACAGAAGTTATTTAGAAAACTGACAGAGATGCGAAACTCTTTTTCCTTAAATCATGACTCCCTGACTTGCGTAACAGCAAGATAAATACCCTCATGCATAACATTCAAACTGAATAAAAACGCTAACGCCTTAAAATAGTATAATAAAGCTAAGAATGCTGGCTTTTTTCCTCTTTCTCTATACGCTCTTCGGTTGATATCAAAGACAATGAAAGGCTGTGTGTGACGACTATTCACTTCTAAGCATTTTATAAAGCCCTGTATCTCATTTAAATATTTATTACTGAAAAACAAAAGAAAGACATATGCCTTATGAAAGCATCTTCGAGGAGAACATTTTAAGGAAAATTATATATCGCGAAGGAGATATCCAGTACTGAACTTTAAATTTTTCTTAGAATTTTTTTATTTACATCGGTTCAGCAGCTATTTTTAATAATAAACTGCTTCTAAACGAGCAAACGTATTAACATTTTGTGGGTGAGTTTATTATTTTATTCCCAAAGATTTCAATATTTCCTCGAAAACACTTGCTCAGTGTTACAACAAAACTGCAATCTACACTTCTTCAACGTTCGATTTGATTCGGGAATGAATGTAGCTACAAATGAAATGAAAAGGAATATACCAAAATGAAATCTATTAAACGTACCTTTAAATTATTATAGAGGAAACAAAATAAATTATTATTTATGTATACACATATACATAAATATTCATTGTTTTAACATTTTTAAGTTGACATTTTCCTGGTCCCTTTACTGATATGCTTCGCAAAAATTTATGGTCATTATTAAAAAAAAATAAAATATAAGCAGTTCAACTCCCGTACGACAAATGTTTGATTTTAAAGTTTTCCCGTACGGCAAATGTTTGATTTTAAAGTTCTCCCGTACGGCAAATGTTTGATTTTAAAGTTGGAAGTCATATTCAAGGGCCATACACAAATAGAAAAGAGAAATATTTGCTGACCCAAAAAATATATCTGATATTCGCAGTTTCTTTCTTGCAATCAGGCTATGGTAGTATACCAGCTGCACGAAATACGAGTGTAATTAAACGGGGTTTCAGGATTGTGTCAACTGCATGAGGCCAAAAAAGAATAGCCAACTTTTCCTCCCCTTAACCCTGATATGCGAAGAGTATACATAATAAACGAAACACTAGAAAAACCTCGAATTGCTCGAGTTTGCCTTTTCCTTCTTTTCTAAAAACTTGTATTCCTAATAAAAATATGGTTGCTATAAAAAATATTCTTATAAATAAGACAATGGATTAAGACGACCAATTGTTACTTTCGTCTTTCAGATTTTTTTTTCAAAATTGTGCATGTAAAACAAATATTGCATTAAAAGAAAACTTAGTATGAAGTAAAAATTTCTGGAATATTGAAAAGGAAGAATTCTGATTGCGTAGAATGTTAAATCCCTAATGACTCGCAAACCTGGCAATCGACGTGGATTAAATTCCATTTTTATTTAAATTGACATTTGCGACCACAATTCACTTGGCCCTCTAATCGTGCATATTGTCAGAACATTTACATTTTTGATACTGCTATGATAGGAAGAGAGTGCAGCGAAATTGCGTCCAAGCAGGACACAGAGCGAAGCTAAAGTGTGCATTTAGCTAATATGGCAGTCTACAAATAGAAAGGTTTTGGTCTAGGTTAGAAAGGCTTCAATTCTCAGAGTTTAGATTACGAATACGTTATGTCATTAGCGTTACGCAAGCCATACAAAATTGATTGATCTAGATATGACGCAGTTCAGAAACGTTAGGATTTTCAGACTAGAGAGAAATGAATTACGGGGTTAATTTTGATTTACATATTTTTTAGCTTACATATATAGATATCCAACCTATTAAATATTAGATTTAAGAGAAAATGCTAGTATTAATTTATAGTAGAATATATAATATTTTTATTTTCTAGATAAATACTTAGAAAACGTCTTAAGATAATATAAGGATTTTAACTTATTTCAGATTTATCCTTTTAAGTTTTAGAGTCGTTAGGCTTTGTTTGTTTTTTTGAAGCAGGAGACAAGAAAAATGTGTAGTGCCTTCGTCGAGACTCGAACGTCTCAAATACGCTTCCAGTTACATCATGAAGGCATGCGAAAAGCATGGAGAAAATACCTTACGTACTACACCCTTTTAAAGGGCGACTGGGGATGAGATGACCCAATCGCCTGATCGTGCTAGTGACGAATTATCGTCGACTACCTTTTAGTTCTGGCGCCATTGTATAAGGTAAGCAGGATACCTGATAAATGTTCAATACCTTTGCCGAAACTCGAACCCTGGATCTCTCGAATACGCGTCGGGTGTGCTTCCAGTTACACCATGAAGGCATGCAGAAACGAGGGAGAAATTACTTTATAATTTAAATAGTTCTAATTTAATATTAATAATTCTCTTTATCTTATGTAATGCAACGCTTTAAATGCAATAGATATCTTATTAAGCTGTTATTTACATTTCTGTAGTTTAATCACTGAGGTTATTTTAAAATTATTTAAATTTTCCCACATTTAATATTAGAAATGTTTAAATATTTATTTAATTTTTAATTATTTCCCTAATTGATGTAATTTGAAACACATTTAATGTATAATTTATCTAATTTATGATTACGAGCATCTGCAGCATTCTCATAAATGATAAGAAATGTTCTATCTCCGTATATACATATCTCAAAATTTTTAATTTCCTGGTCATTCATTTCTTTTTGAACCCTTGCCATATACTTTGTTTTTATTGCACACAATCTTGTATCTTAGAATTTGTATATTGCTGTATCATACTCATGAAATTTATATTTAAATGATAATTTTTATAAACTTTTCCTTTATAATTCTAGTTAACAGAAGATGTTTCTAAAGTCTTGGTAGAGATTAATCTTTCGCATGCAGTTTATTTTCCAATCCAGATTCATGCTTCAGTGAATTTATTTGTAAAGAGAAATGATCGCTTAATCATACTAATAATATTTCTAATTGCTGTAAATTATAATTCAGCGAAGTGCATATGATTTATTAGATTCCGCATTTATATTTTTTATAAAACATTTCAGCAGTGTTGGAATTAATAGCACATATTTTTAATATCATACATTTAGACCACAACAGTAAATCTATAATTCAGCTCACTTTTGTGTTTATGAGCACCGTGTCTTTTATTTTCTTTAATATATTGCTCAGCACGTAGCGCCTCAGTACATCAATTTCAAGAATTCTTCCGTCAGCCAACCATCAAATGATGAAGTATCTAAATACTAGAGTTTCTACCAACATTCATATCCCTGCGAAAGGGCTGGCTGCATAACAGTTTGCACGCTTTATCTTCATGTCTAGCGTGAATTCAAGCCAGTATCCTTTAAAAATTTTTGCATAATATTTCTGCATCCAAGCTAGCTTTCATGTACTCATATGTGTGGTAATAAGTATTTTTTATTTATTATTAAAAAATAATTCAAAATTTTACGCATTGGTAATTTACACTTTTACCTTAGAGTATCTCTTTGCATATCCCTTTAATAATAAACTAATAAGCACAGAAGTGAACTTAGCTTGTATGACTGAGACCTCACTGCAATCTATACGTAAGTTTTTTTCAGTAGTAAGAATAACATTAAAATATGGATTGATTCCATCTAATTTACTTAACATGCAATTCCGAAGTTTTCCTTCCATATTGCAAGCTTTTAACTCTGTAAGTTCCTCTATACATCTAAACGTTTCTTTCTGCATTTGTTAATAACTGATTTATACCAGGAATAGGATAACCTATTAATTATTGGATCTGAATTATATTGAGAGGAGATATACCAATGTGTAGCGCAGTTTATCGTATTTTCCTTTCTAGGTAATTTTTAGAAAATTTTCATAATATAGTAATTTAAATTTATTTAAAATTTACAATTATTCACGTTGCCCCTTTAATAACTTTTTAATTTTTTGTCCTTTATGTTGTTTACATCATTAGAATCTTTGCATTCTTAACACCTCCGTTCATATATATATGTATGTGTGTGTGTGTGTAGTGGAGGTAGGAAATAAGAGACGAAGGCTCGAACTAAATTTTCCTATGCATTGCCTTGAAGCATTGGCGCAGCCCTCTTGGTGACCAAAGCGTTCAGTGATTTGCCATTAAAATCTAAAGGGTTTGACATGATCGGAGGTAAACATTTTGTAATTACAACGTATATATATGTATAAATGTATATATGTTTTTCCAATAATATTTTAGAGTATGTGAAAGGATGCATTTTTAAACAGCATTTCATTCTGAATGGAAATAAACGCTATAATTTTCCCAGAAAGTTTGCTCAGAACAGTTTTAATTTGAGCGAAATATTTTCACAAGTTTTCGTTAATTATATTAGAAAGAAATTTTAAGGTAATTGGATTTTATTCGGTTAACGATTACAAAAATTAGAATAAGATGTTATTGTGTTATTAATATTAAAATTACGCATTATTTCTTTTCTATCTACAGAGCTTCTTTTTCTTTTAGCTTCTGAGGCATTTTTAAATCAAAAATCAGTGGCATTTTATAATAAATCTTCTGTTCGGTTAATTTCAAGTTAGAGCACCTTTTATTTTAATAATGAAATACGTTAAATATTGCTGCTGATTTCCAAGTACTTAACTTTCTATGAGTATTTCTGAAAGAGATTAATAAAGGTGTTTTTTAATATTATTTCAAGCTTGTATTAAGTAAGGTAATTCACAAAAATCTAGCATATATCAGAATTTTTTACACAAGAAATATGTATAAATATAAACTGAATGAAAATTAAATGCATCACTTTTAATACGCACTCAAAGGTTTGTTTTCCTTCGGAATTCCTCACTAAGGTATCTCTCCTCATAGGCAGTATGCTCCCTAGCATGCTTTACACTGTTTAAAAAAAACTTAACCTGACCTATGCGCCCAATTATAAATATTTTAACATTCATAATTTAATGCATAATTTCATATTTAGGCTGCTTACCAAGTTGCACTTCATTATGGATCAACATTTCAACGTTCTGCGCAATCAAAATTCTATTGATTAAGGATTCAACGTTCTACGCTATCAATGCTGCGAAGTCTTTTTCCTGATATATGTAATAGATTGGAGACGTTTATTGCGTAGGCATAATAAGGAACTTGAAGACAAACGTAGCTGTGCATTTAGCACATTCTGTTTTTTATTTCTGGAAATACTAATTCTTGAGACTCATATTCTGATCCATTACGAGTACAGTTTGCACCCAATATTTGGGACTTTACATCTTAAGTCCCTTAGACATACAACGGATGATAGAAAGCAGTGAGCTGCAACTTATTACCTGGAGACAAGCAAAAGGTAAAGTGCATGCATTTAGAAGAAACCCTGGGAGAGTATCAAAAGGTTTTGGTCCCGTTGGGTAGCACGTATCTGTATTGCGTCGTTATGTAAGACCATGTGATGCGATTAAGTTTGAAATGATGTAGTTTAAATTCATGTATTCAAAAGAATTACGATTTTTGGACAGAAAGGGGAAATGCCCAAATTAAAATGAAGAATAAAAAGGACTATTCCCAGTTAAATCAGAAGTTTGCTTTATATATTTGTATCTTACACATCTCCTCCTCTTTCAAAGAGAAAAATGTTTGGCAATAGAAAAGCCGTTATAGGAAAAAGCATTAGAGCAACAAAATTAAGAGAACAATAATATAAAAAATATATATCGTAATATTTTGTATTAAATGCTAAATTTTTAAATAATGTAGAACATAAATTTTGAGTACAGTATCTTTAGAACAAGTGCAATTATTAGAATTGAGTCCAACTGGAAAACGTTATTTTCTCTCAAGCGCAAATTTTAGAGTTCCATTTATGATCAATTTTTCAGTCTAGTTGTTTAAAACGTTGCTTTATTGTGGAAAATCCACATGAAGATCATGATTCTTCAATGAAGTTTTTCAAAATTTTCAGAGAATATTATAAAAATAAAAAAAATTATATACTTATTACGTATTTTGAAAATGCATAAAAAATCTAAAAATATTATAACACATTAATTTTCAGATTTATAGAATACATTTTAACATCATAAACATAGTAATAATCTTGTTTAAATTATGGTTTAATGAGTTACTGCTGCATTTATAATTTCCTTATTTTACCAAAGTCCCCGCAGTACGTCAGAACCAGTTAGAGCACATCCACTTTGACTGACTGACGTCTAGTTGCCTCCCCCAGTGGTCAAGGAGGCTCTGAGCAATTACTTGAATAGGTATCCGTTCCTTCTATAAGGTAACTGGCCTTTTAGAACTGTACAAATGAATTCCACAATAGACAATAAAAATAATAGTTCTTTATTTAAAAAAATACACTAAAGTGAGACACTTATCTTGCGTGAGGAGAGTAAAAAGGAAGATTGCACAGTGGATAAGAATAGATCTCTATATCTAGACCATTACTCCCACAATATACTCTGTACCTAACATACAATCATTCATTAAATTAAAATATTCATTTACCATAATATCAAATAACTTCCTCTACTAATTTCAATTCTTAATTACATTACTCGTATCAATTTTATTACAATTAAATTATTAATATTTTTTATTCATTGTAACACAATTCAGTATCAAAACATTTTAATATTTTCAATATTATACTCAAAACGCAATTTTATATCTTTCTTTGTAGTAATATTCGAAATAATTTCATTACTCTTCTTTATCTTTTACTTCATTCCCAAAATAATTAGAAAACTTTTAGCAACAATGTCATTCTCTGAATACTTAAATAATTCTTAACATTAAATAAAATATTTCAACAATATTCGAAAAATATGCTAATCATATTAAGATTTAATAACCTACACTAAATGCAAAAATTAATACAATAAATAATCCTTCACTTTAATGTATTGATCATAATTATTAAGACTCAAATTTCTAATACCATAAAACATAATTATTTTCATAAAATCAACCCTACATTTTTAAAACCCAATATAGGAAGAAAACAGCATTCAGTGTTCAAATTTAAAAAAAATAAGTTTTATATTCTATAAAGCATTTCTAGTTAAGCTTATAAATGAAGTAATGAAATGATGAAATTGTGAAAAGTATATGAGGAATTATTTCATAACTATGAAAGATTTTTAGTATATAGAGTATGATAACAACATTTAAAAATATACAAATAAATTGTCAAATAACATTAAAAATACTCACAAAATTTATAAATCCAAAACCATTTAAGTAATATTGAATTATTTCGCTTTGAAAAACTTGAAATATAATACTTTTTAACATTTTTTTTTAACAGCACAAATTTCATTACTAAGTTTAGATGCAAAATATAAAGAATCGCAGATTGTTTAATAATTTTGTTTGACTGAGAAATGAACCTAATTAAGTTCACTCGAAGATTAAGATTCGAAGATTTGTTCACTCGAAGATTTAAAGGTTTCGATTGGCAAATGTAAGGCATTTAAGAAAAGCGGAAGTGAAATTCTTGCATAACACGCAGATTTTTCATCTGTGTGTTATCACACATGCAGATCGATGAACTCAGCGTCACCGCAATGCTAAATCTTTAACAAATTTGATTATTTAGAGATCATATGTTTTAGACAAGCAGGATCTTTCTTCACCAATGATCTTCAGGATGATCCGCTACGGGTTAGCTAGAGGCAAACAAGCGGAAAAGTGCAGCGCATTCAGAAGAAAGCCTGGAAGAGTGTCAAAAGGTTTTGATACCGTTTAAAATACACTCATGGCCATAAATTAAGGATAATTCGGAGTCACGCGGAAAATGAACTCTAAAATAAATATGTCACCTATAAAATCACTACACACATCTTCAAGAATCATATGCAAATTTCAGGAAGTAACCAGATGACACCGATGGTACGTCACAATGACGAGAGTGTAAGAGAGTGATATATAAGGAATACAGGCAAATAAGTAAAATTGTTTCCAGGCGCTTTATAAGTATTTCAGTGCAATAACCGAATAGTTATGACACAAAGGACGCATTTGGATGATTTTTTACGTGGTAGAATTATCGGCCGTCTGGAATGCGGGCGTACCCAGCTGGAAGTATCAGACGAACTTGGAATTGCCCAGAGTGTCATCTTCAGGCTTTGGGAACGATTCTAAGTTAATGGTAATGTGAGTAGACGTCACAGCACAGGTCGCCCCAGAGTTGCAACGCCGAATGAGGACCGATATTTGGCAGTTACTGCCAAAAGAAACAGGCGGAGCACAGCCTCAGACCTTTCTCGTCAGCTCTCTTCAGCCACTGGTACGACAATTTCAAGGCAGACCGTGTACAGACGCTTAGGTCAGATTGGTCTATATGCTCGTAGACCTATCAGATGCGTTCTACGTACTGCAAATCACTGTCGCCTGCGGTTAGCCTGGAGTAGAGAGCATGCATTGTGAACACCGCAACAGTGGGCTTGTGTGATGTTTTCCGACGAGTCCAGGTTTAGCTTGCAGTCTGATTCTCGACGGACTTTCATATGGAGAGCTCCAGGTACTCGTTACCACCGAGAAAACATCATTGGACTACACCGTTACGGTGGTGCAGGAGTGCTCGTTTGGGGTGGAATTATTCTGGGTTCCGGAACTGACCTGCATGTTCGAATTGGAACCATGACAAGCCAAATCTATCGGGACGTCATTCTGGAACATCATGTACGTTTCTTTCGGGGCGCCATGGGCGCACAATTTGTGTTTGACAACGCCCGTCCTCATCGTGCAAACATCGTAAGCGAATGCTTTCAATCGGAGGATATCACCCGTATGGAATGGCCAGAATTCTCACCGGAGTTGAATCCAGTAGAGCACGTGTGGGACATACTTGGCCGACGAGTTGCAGCCCGTTAAAGAAGCTGCTATTTTTAGAACAGAAAGGGGAAATATTCAAATTAAAAAAGAATATTATTGTCAGTTAAAAATCAGATTATCAGATTAACATATAATATTAATTCGAATATTGGATTAGTATTGGATTCCGTTTAATGGGTTAACTGACAATAATCATGGCTTACATAGTTGTTTTGGATAGTTTTTATCTTTCATATATACGTTAAAGACTATGCGAATCCAAATTCTATCATTACTTTGCAATAGTCCGTTAACTCCTTATTTCAGTTAGGTTATCTGCCTTTTCTGTTCTAAATTTAGTAACTGTTTATAATATATGTTTCAAAACTACGTCATTTTGACATCAACCCATATCATATGACTCTTCCATAACTTTAGTGGTGTACTCACATAAATAACTCTTTCATCAATAATAATTTCAAATTTGGAAAAGAAAACATAAAACTAGCCAACGCGCAACCAAATTTGAATTAAAACTAAATCGTTCTGAAAGTCATGTTGATTATTTCGGACATGTCGCATTCTCTCTCTCTCTCTCGTCTTCTAAATCTGCTTGCTTTTCGCTGCATCACGACTTTTACTACACCGAAATTAATTGCTGTGAAGATGTAGAATGAACAAACCGGAGAAAACACAGGTGTTCAGATTGCACCAATCGCACTGTGTAATATAAATTAAGAATTCGCTTTTCAAGAATTGAAAAAAAAAAAAAATTAAAATGGCTGCAACTACTTCAATGACTGCAACTACTTCTTCATGCATTCTATGTGTCAACAACATAGAAATAGTTTCTTATTCACCTACATACAGGGTGACTCCAAAATATATGGTAAAAATGTAAAGGAAGGTAGAGGGGACCGAAATGAGCAGATTTTGTTATGGGGTGTGCGTGCGAGATGGCATACTGAGGTGGTACAAAGTTCAAGAGGTAGGTAAAAGTGCTCTGCTGCATGTAAATCGTCATTCGTAGTATGGATCTCGAGGATATGAATCGCTACACGAATGTAGAGCTCGCCGGTATACATTATGGCTAAAACCGAGCTACTGTCCAAAAAGTGTACAATGAAAACTGCCCCGTTTCTGTCCACAGTCCCATATATAAAATGCATATTCGCGAGATCCGCGTTTGTGTAGCGATGCACATCTCTCGAAACCGCGCCGAGAATTATAATTCGCCGTTCAGGTATCAGCCAAAGATACAACTGTTGTGCAGTATTATGACACCATTAATTACTGAATCATGGTACTATTAATTAATGAATATTAGGGTAAAACTCTGCTAATGTTTTACTACGCATATAATAAAATTTCATGAAATTTTCTATATTTTAGCAGACAGCGGTGAAGTAAATAAAAGCACTAAGTGCTGGCAATTCGCTTCAAGCTCAGTTTGAGGGGGCTAAATTGGATGAAATATATGAATTAATTTATTTCTATTTCCCTTCGGATGTTCCCCATGAAAGCACCTTTCTTAAGCTTGTGTTTCTTCGCCGTCAAAAACAATACTCTTTCTTAGCCGTTACAAGCAACCTGACGTTTGAATTCATGTTCGGCCATAGATTTAGGTTGACGTTGGTGATGTAAAATACAATGGCTTTTCAACAAGAAACGTCTGTTCAAATTTTCTAACCTCTACATATTTACTTCTGGACATCGATTAACACCTATTGTGAAAAGGAATGGCACAGACCTATCATAAAAACGGCAAAGCTGTACATAAGCTGTAAAGATGATCAAAAACTCGATTTACTTCAAAATGACGATTTCGGAATTTTTTTTGAATGTTTTCTATATGATAGGCAGGAAAAATGCGAAAAAAATTGAAGTTGCTCCTTTTCATGTTTCTGGAGTAGTTTTGCTTTTAATTGACTTCGACTAACATATGACTTTTTCCGGTAACATCGGAAAGGAGGAAAAAGAAAGCTCGGATTTGCTACGTTTCTTGAATCACGTCGTTGCATTCTTTTCTTAGTACGGTGATAGATGGCTACAATGATGGCCCTATTACATTTCGACAGAATAAAATTGAACTGTCTCATAGAAAACTATCATCGTCGGCTGATGCAATTGGAAAAGAACATAATTCTCTTCCCATTTCCGCCTTCCCCCAGCCCGAAAAAATGTCCTTCCCTCTGCGATTGTTCCTACTCCTGCATTTAGTGATTTAAAGAAAGTCATATGTAATAGATGAAAGATCACGAAGCTTCAAGAAACCGGGACTGAAAAAATGTAGGGGGATGTGAAGGTTATTTTTTCTTTTACTTTTTTTTATTCGATTTTGATTTTAAGATAGATTTCCGATTCAGGATTATCTAGTCGAAGTAAATTGTGAAAGCTTCTACTTTGGAGAAAAGAAAGTCTTCTTATGTCACATTAACTGATGATATCGGAAAAGTTTCTCCCGAAATATTATAGATTGTTATTAGCTTACCGACAGATGTGTATTGAAAAATTCCTTTATTGACCCAAAAATTTGAAAAATGTTCTTTCACTGACAAGAGTGAAATAAACTATTATTATATTGGTTTCAATATATTAAACGTGCCAGTGGAACTCTGTGATTGGAAGAGGTTGAAATTCTTTGGAAATTCTTTCGAATATTTACAACAGAGCTTTTTTTTTATATTATCTATCACTTCATAATAGCAAATTTTTATTGGGATGAATTTAAAATACTGCTTCTGTGATGGGAGTCAAATTCGTTTTTAATAATTTAATATTTTTTCATTATTAAAATTAGAAGAACTTCACTATGAAATAAGATGCTCACCTTCAAAGATTATACAGCAATTAGCTTTGACAGCAGAATTTATTTCATAGATGACATAAAATTTAAGGCCCACCAGCGGCCGAGCGGTAAAATCGCTGAACACTGGTAGTTCGGTTCGAGGTTCGAATCCCGCGAACGGTCTGGCTGCATGGGCGTTTTCGTGGTTTTCCCCATGTGTAACATGTAAACGAGCCAGTTTCCCTTAGAACGTCCTCCACGAAGGCATCCCTCCCCTTAGGCAGATAGCCCTAGTGTGCTTTGCCGTATTCTCAATACACCAATACACCATAAAATTTAATAAAGGCATTTGGCTTCATTACGCAATTATGTGAATGTTATTCCCCGTTCCGTTAAATTCAACACATTATGTTCGCAAGCATTATCTGCAATATTCGGTTCTATTTTCATGGGAAAATGCATTATCATTAAAGGAAAATAACAGCTTATTTACTCTGTTACCTTATAACTAATTCCTTTTTTAATGCAAAACACAGCCACGACAACACAATTTTTCACCGGAGGCAAAGAGGTAAATTTGCACCCCTATATACAATGCAAATTATCTAGTCATTTGGGGAGAAAGAAGAAGTAGATATGTATATTTGGCACAAAACACGTTAACTATAAATGTACACTTTTATAGTCAGTAACAGTAACTATTTCAAATCATAATATCACACTAGAATAATATGTAACCATAGCTTAACATATTAAAAACGATACAAACGAAAAACATTAAAAACTTCCTTTTTAACAAATGACAAATAAATTTAAGTTGTATAAATACCAATATAAATATTACAAAAAAGTATTGTACTAACACTTCAACTATTTTTTATAGTTTAAGTTTTCTTGCTTTTAACTACGCAAAATAATTTCAATGTTTTTTATCAACATTTACTGTATCCCAAAGGTAACCGACCTCGTTCAAAAGGCTGGTGTTGGCTAAGGACCTCAAATTTTTTTATTTAACATTTCTAAAGGCCACATTCAACAACATTTCTTTTCTTGATATGATGGTAAGAAGTGGAGATACACCAGTGTTTCTAACAGACGACAAACCGGAAGTTACTGTCTGCCACACCGGAAGTCCAGGCAAATTAAAGGTGCACGTTTCACCCTTTTATATGTTATTCTTTAATTAAATAATTTTAAACAATTCAATACGTCTGGATAATCTGGCATAATATTTTTAATATGCATTTTCTCATTTTCGTTTAGCAACGTGAATAGCTGTATGCATATGTCATGTAGCATTAGTTTGAAAACTTTAGATGCAAATTTTTATTAATTTCTTTTTTTGTTTTAATAATTTATGTTCACAGCACCTATGATAATTCTAAATTTCCTTTTAGAATCAGTTGAAATATTGTACAGTATTATGCAATATGTAGAGCAGTAGTTAAAAAATTAGCCTTATATAACTGTATCATTTTTTCTGTATCATTTTAATTAAATAACTGATCATTAACTGTATCATTTTTTTATAATTATAACTGTATCATTTTTTCTTCAATAGTGTATGTATTTGTTTTTAATTTTGAGTGTTGACTAACATATTTGCTACATAATACTAGTGAATCAATAGTTTCCAATTACTCTACTTCACTGTGCTATTATGATTAGTATATATAACGTAAAGCCAAAAATATATTTTTACATCATTATTTCTTTGTCAGTGGTGGCTGAAGTTTTTGTAAATTTCGACTTAAAATTTTGAGTTTTTTTCTTTAAATTTTACAAAATAATGAATTTTATCGCTTTTGTAGTAATCATATTTAAGTGAAAAAGCAATCCAATAAAAACCCATAAATTCAGAAATATAGCAAACATTTCGAAAAAGAAGCCCTTAATGAGGTCGATTATCTAATAAAAATGGAGATATAAAAAATGTTAAAGAATTAGTTTACAATTTCCGGTTTTTGAGTGGTGAAAACTGAATGACATTTGGTTTTAGGTAATTTAAAGGTAGTAACTTAGCACCTCAAATCTCCGAATGATATAAATTCTGCAGAAACTTAATCAGAAGTATCTGGTTTAAAATATCATGCAATTTCAATACTTCCAAATGCTTTAAATCAGTTACAAACAAAGCTTAACAGCTTTTGAAAAATATAGTTCAACCATATCGTAATTTTAAAATAGCTCTATAAGAATGTTTTTAACGTTCCTTATTTTGTTGCTAGTGGTAAAAGAAGTTTCAACAAATTTAAAATAATGAAAAATTACATAAGATCTTAGTTAAATAATTTAATAACATAACTTCACTGCATAAGGTCTTCACTAGTGAAGAAAACTTTTAAGCAAGGCCTTTCTCTCATAGAACATGAATTAAAATATCTAACCCATCTTTCATTTCTACTATGAAAAAAAAAAAAAAAAAAAAAAAAAAAAACAATTTTTCTGACAAATTAGTTTTCTTATCAACTGATTTTTGACAATTTGATTTACTATCAAACTTTGTTTAGTCTCATCTGATTGCGGTTGATTTCGCTAGATGGCGCAAAGCACACAAAAGTAGTCTAGTTGCGTTACAGAACTGAAGGGAGTGTTGCCGTAAGAACTATTAGATGTCTAATAATAAAATGGAATATATCTGCCGAGTAGCAGAAAACCTGTAAGCTAGAGTATGTATCTACTACAAGGCAGAATAATTGTAAATATTGATGTAAATAAATATAGAGTAGAAGAATATGGTGGAGTCATTTACACTGACAATTTCAACATGTAAGCAACGCACAATCCATCAAACTTTCTTTCCTGTTCCTCCTGCTTAAATTCTCATAATATATTTTTCATAAAGCTAAATTTATACATTTCTAAAGAGTTATTTTCAAAATTATTTTCTTTCATCTACTGTAAATAAAGACATCACTATTAAGTGTTCACCCTCATATACAACTACAGTTTTGAATTGCAAGCCTTTACTAATTTCCTCTGTTTCTTATAGAATTAGATTCCACGCAGATAACACGCATAAAAATTTTTAATTCATTTGCTTCAGAATGCTGCTGTTTTTATCCCACTCCAGTCTTTTATCGTTTAATACCATACTTTTTAATAACTGATGTAAATAAGATAATTGCAGACATAATTCTTTAATAGCGTTTGCTCTTGATGCCCAGGGAGTGTCTGGGTGACTTTCATGTTATTTTTAGAATGGTCATCATTGCATTCCTTCTACTCATTGAAGATAAAAAAATTTGCAAGTCATTTGTACATCTTATAAATATTAACACGCTTGAATTTATAGAAGTAGATCTCCCGCAGAACGACGTTTACGACACCCGGGTGCCTGGGCTGATGCCTTACCCTGTGTATAACAAAAATTTGCTATTGCGAATTATAAACAAAGTAACTTGCAGACGTTTCTAACAATTTGTAAACTCTGACTGCAAGAACAATTTTAAGGGAAATTAAGAGATAACGTTATGGAGAAATGTTTTGAATAGTGAGGTTACTAAAAGAATAGAAATGCTGTTAGCCAGAAAGGCGTGGAGCAGGCGACTATAGAAGTAGAAATTTTACATGTAAAATTTAAATTATGAGCCTGAATATTTAGCTTGATAATTTGTTTTATCGAATAATGGCTTGCAGATCATTGTATAGTTTTGCTATATTTGTCCCATTATTAGGTTGGGTTGCTGATTGTTTCAACGTGTTAATAGTAGTTTTTCGACGGCTGTAAACGTGTCCTTGGAACTCTCCTGTGTAATACTGACGAATAAATTGTATTTTGATTCTTCATCAAGTGTTGCCATCAATCACTCAAATCCAATAACCCGTAGGACGCAGCAATACCTTCATTTAATCTCTCGATGCTATACAAGTCGGGCTTTATATCTCAAAGAGCCTTTATTAGGTCAGCTGCAGCAAACCGTAGGAAGTTGTGATACTGTACAAACTGAATTAGCAGACTTTGGAAAGTTTATGGCGAAATAAGACCTGTAGTCCACACTAAAGTATGATCGAAGATAATATTAACATGGCATAGTGCCTGCTAACCAAGTGTAATCTATACAGCTCATTGTAACAAGTATAAATTAAATTCAATACATTAGTTCGAAGAATAAATTTTAGTATTAGAAAACAGTATATACAATGCTACGAAACCTCAGCATTTTTGAGAAAAATTAGTATTATAAATTCTTAGCTTAATTCAGCTGCAGCATTTGTAACACATAATTATTTTGCTACTTCTTGATCTGTTTCCAAAGTCGAACCATAATTTCTTTTCTTGAAAGAATTTCTCAATTTTTAGTTAATTTGGTGCTTCTTCTACCTCTTCACTGGAGGGAAAACTTTATCCTGGCTCAGGTGTGAAGTATATAATCTAATAAAAAGATTTAAAATGTGTATTTCTCTTTAAATGTCCCCCGCAAAGTACTTATTAAAAGATTCTGATAGTCTCAAGTGTTAGACATCATCTTGATACTGCTAAACAGGAGACGAACACTATACCTTTAAGCTAAACTATATTTTTAAGAGCTGAGAGACGTTTAAAGATAAGAAAATAGTTTTAAGAAGAACCCCAGATATAGGAGAAATTTTTTTGTCGTATGCTATTGTTAATAATATAAAGAGCCTATGGAGAGAAGGAATATTTTAACTTTCCAACATAAATCCATGGTTTTATATAGTAATCCTAATTTGATTCAACTCTTTGAATGAAAAAATGGTAGTATAGAAATAATCAGACCGAGCGAGAAGACACTGAATTGATAAATTATACAAACTGAGTTGGGAAGTTCAGCTAACATTGGCATAAAGATGAGATGACATATACAACATACTAGGGAAATAATAAAAGCCACAATCAACTTTGACTGCCAGCAACTCAGTACCTCTTTCCGTGATTTTGCTAAATGGAGAAGGGGGAATGGCTTGCAAACGTTTGTTATCTTTGAAGACGGTGCGTAACTCATGTCGAACTTTGATATGTCGAAACTGACAGACCAGAAAAATTAACTCGATTAGTTACAAGTTCGACTTACCGAGAAAAGTTAACATTAATTTTGAGTTCGATATTTCGTCTTTACTTCAACAAAATGGAAATTTATATAATTATCGAAGTTTAAGAAATATTTTTTAGAAGAAATAGTTCTTAGAATTAGAAGAAAATAGAAGAAATATTTCTCAGAATTTGTAGAAGGTCTGGTTTATATTGCACATGAAAGATAAGTTTCGTTGAATAAATATTGGTGAAAGTGTTTAAAATATTGTACATTAAGTACGTAATAAATTACACAAATTAGATGCGTTACAAATTAAATTAATGGGAGGTATTATAAACATAATATAAAATAGGAAGTATTGAAAAGCTCGGTCACTAAAGCAGTTCAAATGCCTATATATAATATTATATGTCGCAAGGTGAGAACTGAAACTTCTGAGACCTAAGATTTTTTCAGGTTGAATGGATGATAAATTAAAGATGCTTTGCACTGTAGCATAGCAACATCTCCCAAATTTTACTAGTGTTTATAAAATGCTTTACTACAGCAGCAAAGCATAATCAAGGGAACTCGAAAGACGCCTTGCTATTACAAAATTACAGACTCCTTGCTATTGTAACAAAGCACAATGAAAAAGAACAAGACAACAACTAAATGATACACGTTGTAAGGATGTAAGGAATATGTACTTAAAAACAAATTCCTCACTTCATCTAAACAGTCAGGCGACTTATTGCCCCATCTTTATCTTCCAGTGAAAATAACTACGAACTCAAAAGATGGTATAAAATAAACCTATTTTTAAAACTGCAGCTTAACAACTTACGCAGATCGTGCAATTAACAAAACATGCCACCGCATCTTGCAGGATTTAACAGAACATAAAACCTAAAGAAAAACTTAATTAATTAAAGAACGCAATTAACAAGACAAAGTCTAAGTTTTGATTTAGGTCCTCTAAACACTGGAGCAAACACAGCTAGCAAAACGCTAAATCCGTAAAAAACGCTAAATCACATAAATCTAAGAGTTGAGCGCAAATACACTCATGTCCATAAATTAAGGATAATGCAAAATCAGGCAAAGGAAGAGTTAGAAGCAAAACAAATTTGACTTATTTGTAAAGCTTATTTATTAAACAAAAGGTAAATAGCAAAAAAAGATGCTATATGTTTGATATTATTAAAAAAAATTAGTGATTTTTTCTCCCTGGAGCAAATTACATAAAAAAAAACCTATGTACAAAAAACAAATATTACATGGTTAGTATTATTGTTAATACATTGTATGTCTTCCAGACGATGCAATACAGTCCGTACAACGCCTAGGCATGCTGAGTATCAAATTATCGATCTGATCTTGGGGGATATTACACCACTCAAAAAGCAATGCTCTCCGAAGTTCCGGTAGACATGTAGAAGGCGGTTGACGGGCTGCAACTCTTCGGCCAAGCATGTCCCACACGTGCTCTACTGGATTCAAGTCCGGTGAGAATGCTGGCCAGTCCATACGGGTGATATCCTCTGATTGAAGGCATTCGCTTACGATGTTTGCACGGTGAGGACGGGCGTTGTTATCCATAAATACAAATTGTGCGTCCATGGTGCCCCGAAAGAAACGTATATGTTGTTCCAGAATGACGTCCCGATAGATTTGGCTTGTCATGGTTCCAATTTGAACATGCAGGTCAGTTCTGGGACCCAGAATAATTCCACCCCAAACGAGCACTCCTGCACCACCGTAACGCTGTCGTTCAATGATGTGTTCTTGGTGGTAACGGGTAGCTGGAGCTCTCCGTATGAAATTCCGGCGAGAATCTGACTGCAAGCTAAACCTGGACTCGTCGTAAAACATCACACAAGCCCACTGTTGCGGTGTCCACAATGCACGCTCTCTACTCCAGGCTAACCGCAGGCGACAGTGAGTTGCAGTAAGTGGAACGCATCTGACAGGTCTACGAGCATATAGACCAATCTGCCCTAAGCGTCTGTACACGGTCTGCCTTGAAATTTTCGTACCAGTGGCTGAAGAGAGCTGACGAGACAGGTCTTAGGCTGTGCTCCGCCTGTTTCTTTTGACAGTAACAGCCAAATACCGATCCTCATTCGGCGTTGTAACTCTGGGGCGACCTGTGCTGTAACGTCTGTTCACATTACCATCATCTTGGAATCGTTGCCAAAGCCTGGAGATGACACTCTGGGTAATACCAAGTTCGTCTGATACTTCCAGTTGGGTACGCCCACATTCCAGACGGCTGATATTTCTACCACTTAAAAAAATCATCCAGATGCATCCTTTGTGTCATAACTATTCGGTTATTTCACTGAAATGCTTATAAAGCGCCTGCGAACAATTTTACTTCTTTGCCTGTATTCCTTATATATCACTCTCTTACACTCTCGTCATTGTGACGTACCATCGGTATCATCTGGTTACTTCCTGAAATTTGCATATAATTCTTGAAGTTGTGTGTAGTGATTTTACAGGTGATATATTTATTTTAGAGTTCGATTTCCGCGTGACACCGAATTATCCTTAATTTATGGACATGAGTGTAATTTGGTGATGGTCAGCAGTCGCCGCTGCCAAAAGCTTTCTCTTAAATTCAAAAACTGTATTCTTTTATATATAAACTAATTATGCATCCTGGTGGGAGCCGACGAAAGTAGAAGTAACAGTAAAGACTAAAATAATGGAGTTGTAAACATAAAACCCTAAAACATCTCTTAACACCTAAAACTTCTGATAAGAATCATAATATTTACTTTTAATAAGCATAGAGAATGTCATAATGTCACTATTGTAATTTTGTAATCTACGTTCGACATATTATGTGAGAAAGGCAGTCGACATTTTGCTTGCTGTTTTTCCACCTCCCTTCAAGGGTGGAAAGAGTATGCATTAATGATCAATTACTTGTCAGTGCAAATTTAGTGTACAATTATAGTTGTAAGTAAGAAAAAATATTCTTTCGATTCGTAAAAATCATCTTATGCCAGTTAAATCTTTCATTCGAAGACTTTTACTCTAAGGGCTCAAGTGTTTCACTTTAAAGGCTCTGTTAAGACTATAGCATGCTTTTCATTTTAGGTAGTCGAAAGCGGCTAATATGGCTAAGAATCAGTACCTCCTTCGCATTGAGCATTTATACTTACCCTGCAGTTCCTTACACATATTTAAAGGCTAAACTAACATAAAATTACTTCGCAGATCATGAAATTCAAAAGTTTCTACATTCGAGCAACATTAAATTTGTTAAAAATTCTTTATTTCCAGTGGGCATATTTATAAATTAAATTTACTTAACTTTCGAATTCAAGCGATATACTATTGGAAATGATTCAATAATTATAGTTATGTTAAAAACATCAAAAAGATTTTAAAAAATTAAAAACGAACTTTTACAGTTTAGCCCAATAACGAAAGTAAAATCATGAATTTCGAAACAAATTCTAAAGCAAACGGGAGTTTCTACGTTTTCACATGAATATCAGAATAGTGAAAACGTCAAAAACGAAAGCTTGTTAAAATATCAGACTTTTATCCTCCTTCTGAGAGAAAAAAAAGAGATTATTAAAAAATTATTGCAAAATGTATAATCTGTTGTTGTGACTTATCTCACTTGTCCCCACTTGTGTAACAAGCCCAAGAAATTCATTGTGTTGGTGTGTTGGTGTTGGTGTATTTAATTATGGCAAAGCACACTAGGGCTATCTGCCTAAGGGGAGGGATGCCTTTCGTGGAGGACTTTCTAAGGGAAACTGGCTCGTATACACGTTACACATGGGGAAAACCACGAAAACGCCCATGCAGCCAGCCCGTTCGCGGGATTCGAACCTCGGACCGAACTACCAGTGTTCAGCGTCTTTACCGCTCGGCCGCTGGTGGGCAGAAATTCATTGTGACAAGTGAAAGTAAGACTTCGCCTGTCGTTGGCAAGAAGCTTGAGCATTATACATGTGACAGTACGACTTCAGTCAGTTTCGTCCCCGATTCTGATGGACAGCACCCCTGGGGACGGGTCTGAGAGTCTCCCTCTCCTTTTCCCCTACCACCAACCTCTCGAGAGGACTTTCGATCGTCGCATATTTAGAGTGCCCTCATGCTGCTTAGGCACTATACATTTACAAACATCCATGCCTTCCCACGAGATACAGACACATGTCCCTCGGTTCCGCATTAGGCTTCCCTAACCACTACACCATCTGGATGGTATAAACTTCAGAATCTTCGTTCTTATATTACTTCTGCTATTGCACAAAACACAAATATTTGAATAAAACTACCTTCTGATTTTTCAGCAATGTAAGAGCAAGAACAGAAATTAGGCTATGAATTACGGACCAGTTTTTAATCCATTAACCCCTTAACTGCCGCGGGCGTATATATACGCCTTGCTCAGCCGATGCGTTAACTGCCCCAGGCGTATATATACGTCCTTCCAAACTGCTATCATTTGCTTTGCGCTGCTACACCTAAAATTATTCGCAAAGTTAACGCATCGGCTGCGCATCTGGGCGCATCTGGGGCAGTTAACGCATCGGCTGAGCAAGGCGTATATATACACCCGCGGCAGTTAAGGGGTTAAATCATGTTTTAATATACATGCATATAGTAATATACATGGATATATGAAATAAGTGTTTACAATCTCAAGTAAAGAACAATTACTTAAAATTCATTCTTTTATTGACAGATATTTGTTATAAAATTAATAAATTATGCTTTTAACTTTCCTTTTTTACTGTTTTAACATATTATAAAAACTATATGCAACTATATAATTTGGACATAATACTGATGTTATTCAGCTTACTCTGAATTGGGAAGAATATTTGCTTAAAATCATTTTAATATGGAATGTTATTGATCAATGCATTCTACCCATTAGAACCCGCAGTTAAAATATGGAATGGAATGTTACGCTTTATTAAATTTTATGACTAAATTTATTCACTTTCTTTTATTATTTTGTATTTTTGAAGTCACTGAATAATAATTTAGCATGAAATAATGCGGAGACCAAATGCAAATTTTATTATTCATTTCCTACTACGAAAGATATAATACGAAGGAAGACAAGGAAGGAAATTATTCAAAGGAATGCATGCATCGTAATCAAATTCTCTCGTTTGGAATTTTTGTTCCGCTCTTAGACATTCTAATAAAAATGGCATTTTAACATTATTCATTAAGTAAATAAAACCTCGGTATTGTACAAAGTAAAAGATTTCACCGGTAAAATATTTTTCAAAATTAATTTTTAATTCTGAGATACAATTTCATGTTGGTTTTGAAATTTTTAAAATTCTACCACGATGAGCAACCTAAAAAACTTATTTTAGAAAGCATGCTTATCAATGCGTATAAAATAGAGAATAAAAGTTTAAGACCAAAAGAGGTAAATAATGAATTTACTTATATTATACGAGAAACATACATGCAATGTTCTGTTTTTGGAATTAGTAAAGAATTTCTCATTTATTCATACATTAAAAATTATTATTTGCTTCTGAATATAAAGTATACACATGAAAATAAATCTATGTTATATTTTCATTGACAAGTATTTTGCATAAAAAGCAGATTTGTAGAGATTTATATTTAGTTCATAGTTCATTATTTTGATAACCTCAGCATATCTTTTAGGCATGATCATATTAATTTCTTATAGTGACTTTATGTAACATTATCCCTTACGTCAGAGGTTCTCAACCTTTTGACTAACGCGTACCATCAAAACAAAAATTGAAAACCTTTTGTACCACCACTGCAAAGTAATACTATCATCACCACTTTTGAATAAAGCTTTCAGATCGCATAAATTTACGACTGTTAGAGAAAAACCTCAATCAGTATATTGAGGTTTTAATTTTTGTAGTTAATAGTAAAAATACTTTGCTTCTTTGCGCACCACATATTTTTCTCTTGCGTACCACCAGTGGCACTCGTACCACCGGTTGAGAACCCCTGCCTTACGTTGTAGAATAAATCCGGTATGCCTGCATAGTCCTTTCTTTTGTCTCATAACTCAGACGAATTCAATGGCTATAATAATAAAGTTCCGGCATGCTACCTTTTAAAGTCGGAGTTTTGATTAAAAAAAGTAGGCAGCCTAATTAGGCCTAGAGGAGTACACAAGTAAAATTTTGTGAAGATAGCACTTATCTTTTTAATTCTGTGGGTGTGCCCAAAGTGGCACACTGATTGAATAGAGCTTTGAAACGAGTGCTGAAACGAGCATTGTTGTCAATGAACTGACCGATGAGATGCGGAGAAACAAAGAATACAGACTCTCAAATGTCCTAGATTATCGGTGAGCCCGGTCTGGGCACACCTAGAGTTCACCGTTTGATTTTAGGCAAGACTTCAAGGTAAAATTTTTAAATTAATATAGAATAAGGAGATTAGCATACAGACAAAAAATAACATAGAAATTTCTTTTCAACCAATTCCTTTTATACCCTAAAAAAATCTGGAAGATTTCTTTGAAAAATGAGGGTCTTAAAAAACTAAACATGGCTAAAATATACGGACTGGTTAGTGTTGAGCTGCCATCTACTATAAATAAAGAAGGTTCGGAGTAACCTATAGTAACCTATAAATCCGTTTTCATTCAATTTTTCTGTGCGTACAGAAGGTAATGTTTAGGTGTGTCCAGACCGGACACACTGTGCCGGAAAGGGTTAAAAAATATCAGAACCCCTGTTATGTTTTAGATAATTATCATTTTGGAAACTGAAATTATGTCTCTTTTTATCGTATACATGTAATATCACTAAATTTTCTTGAAATATTACTTATTGAAAGCTATCCATAATTCTACCAGCGTGACGCATTACTTCATGGTCGCAGCGAGAGAAATATGCTTTCATGAATGCACTCATATCAGCATGCTTAATTGTGACACAATACATTGCCGTTGTAAAAGTTTCCTAATTCTATATCTCGCACATTATTTTATCATTCGAAAGCGATGATATACTAATTATGTGTAAGATACTGAATTAGTTTGATTTTCTTTGAAAACTTGAAAACTTCGAAAGTACTTAGATATAATCACCCCAAAGGAGCGTTTATCCCAGTCTTGAATTTAGAATCTCTTTTCAGATTCTTTTTGTTTTATTATCTATTTCCCATTTTTTAAATTTTAACGAATTTTTTTATTAAGAAACTCAACTATTTCAAAGGGAGCAGTAGCAACACACTTTACGGAATGCAATATTTTTATCTCCAACGTGCGAGACCGCCTATCGGAAATTCTAAAGATATGCTGTTTTTAAATATTTTTAAACCAAAGGGACGACGTTAACCCAAATGCTCTCGAAACGTGTATGTAGTATGTGTTAATGAAAAAAGGCTGTTTTGGGCGGAATATAAAATCCGAAAGCTTTCAGATTTTTTTCTTTTATTTTTTAATCAATTCTGACTTGCATGAATATCGTCAAGCTTTACGAATGAAAGTATAACTTTCGAATTTTGAAATTGAGGATTAGCTTTTTATGTGGTTTTAAAGCACGCAAATGATAATTTAACCGTAGTTTTCTAACCATCCTAGAATTGATCTGAATGTCATTATTGGCACTCACCTCAGTTATATTCAAAGTTCACCTCAGTTATATAACAAAAAACAATATTTTTTGTTCAAGCTATAGATTCTACTATCCATTACTGGAGCTTATTCTCTAAGTCGCTAAGTCTGATGCCTTTTAATTCTCCTGAAGATACACCAGTTTTTAAAAGAATTGCAAGAAAAGAATTTTAAAAGAATACGTTTTTGTAGATAGTTTACGACCTAGTGTTTTCGACTAATAGTTTCTTCTATCTCAGAAGCATTGCAGCTTGATCCTTTTCACATGATTGCATATTCCAAAATTTAATTACTTTCTTGTCTTGTATAAATGGACCTAAAGTCAAAGCCATATTACATTATTTGATGATTTTATCCTGAAAGACAAAATAATTTCCTTTAGATGACTTGTTAGATGGATCGTCTTGAACTTATGCCCACTAGACATAGGAAGAGAAGAAAAAGTACTGTTACATTTGTGTTTTAAAATCCTTTACATCCAAGACTTATAATTGACATTAAAAACACCAAACATACAGCTATAATATATTGAAGTAATAAACTGATTAAGTAATGATTATATTAAATATGCGGAATTAAAATAAGAGTCTGTCATGATTAAACTTACAGCCACAGCTGTAAAGTGTTTATAAAAGAGATCTTCAGAATCTTTCTGTTGAACACGTGTTTCAGACACGAGGTAGAACAAACAGGTATAAAAGGTTATTTCTAAAATATTTAGCAAAAACCTCAATATCAGTGCATTAGTATAGAACAGACGAATCACTCCTAGGAGACAAAACATTTAACTGTCAGTACTGTGTCACTCCCACGTTAATGTTGTGTCGTCAATGCTGTGTAAAAAATGCTGTGTCGCCCCTTATTAAATATGCATAATTAAAATAAGAGTTTGTCATGATTAAACTTACAGCTGCAGCTGTAAAGTGTTTATAAAATAGATCTTCAGAATCTTTCTCTTGAACACGTGTTTTAGACACGAGGTAGAACAAATAGGTATAAAAAAGTTCTTTTTAAAATATTTAGCAAAAAAAACTCGATATCAGTGTTTTAGTATAAAACAGACGAATCACTGCTAGAAGACAAAACATTTAACAATCAGTACTGTGTCCTCCCATGTTAATGTTGTGTCGTCAATTCTGTGCACGTCAATGCTGTGTACAAAATGCTGTGTCGGCTCGTTAAAAGGCCGGACTATTCTTTACTAATAAATTAGGAAAGTTAATATTCTGTTAACAAAGAAATAATACTAAGAACCTGAAACCCAGACCTAAAAATAGCCTAGTAATTATAAATATGCTATCAATTATGTACAAACTTTAAGACTGATTTTAATAAAATACATCCAGTTCTTTTGTCTAATTACATTTAATCTTCAAACTATCGAATGATCTCTTCGGATTTAGACGAATGTACTCTTATCCCAATTGTAATCCGTTTTCTTTCTTTTTAACTCCTCGTGTTCTACAAAGTATACCATGAGGCTTACACAAGTAAATTATAAGACTAAAAAATAACTAAACAAATGTACAATAGCACTGCAAATGGGGAAAAATTATATATAAAAATAATAATAAGTAAAATAAAAAAATGAACTAAAATAAAGATGTAGAGACATTAGAACTTTCTGAGAAGCAGGAAAGATGAAAAATATGCAACACCTTCACCGGGAATTGAACCACGGACCTCTGGAATACGCGCCCAGCGTGCAGACCGCCACACCACGAAGGCATGGCAAGAAGGCGGGAGAAATACCTTATAAAGAGGTAATAAAATAAAAAGAATTCAAAAGTCTAAATTGTAAATCAAAATGCTTTACATCTTCATCTCCGCTACCTCAGCTTCGTAAAGCACTTGAAGTAAATCCGAATCGCTTTAAATAGTTCTTAAAACTGCTATGTCCAGTTGAAAATTGAGTTATTTTAGAAATTGATGAAATTTATCAACTTTTATTCTCTGAAAAATTGGAAGAAAAAAAATTTTGATCGATTGTGCTTTTGGTGAGGCCAGATATTTCTTGTTTCAAATGCAGAAAGCATCATTTCTGTAAAAGCACTTCTACTGAGAAACAGGAATAGGGAGATTTAAATCAATGTGAAGTTTTGCGGCTATCTTTGCTACAACATCAGCCCTCCGTTTCCAAAATTTCCACAGTATCCACGAACGTAAGCCAAATGAATGTCTATATCAAGATCTTCCAAGGTCACAATAAGCTGAATTTGGATTGCAAATTTCTCTGAAACAATATTTTTTTGTAATAATTATAGAGAAAAAAGAGAATCACTATATATCTGTACAAAAATTCATTTGCACGCTTCAAGAACGGTATCTCAGTAGAAAAAACTGGTATAAGATTCTTATTAGCCAAAATAAATATGGGCTTATGAATGAACAACCAATGACCCCGCCAGCGCTGGCAGAACTTGCGATGTTGGTTGCACCAGACAACAGCAGCACCTCGGCGCCAGAATGGTACCAGGGGGCCCTAGGAAGGCGTTGCTACTCTTGATAGCTAGGATAAGGGTCTGTGCCTACTTACTCAGAGTAAATTATAAGTAGCCTCTGCATTTATACCTTACCTGGATGCGGCAAAGAAGAAACTGGAAGACTGCCGTCAAAACAATTTGATGAGGATTGCCTGCAAATGTTTTCCATCATCGCAGCATTGCTCAAAATTTCAATATCTGCGGGTAAAACCAAGGACAGTAAAAACAACCTCGTAACTAATAGTTCTATAGCCACGAACAATCTTCTTTGAATCTTCTTCTTAATAAAATCTTCTTTGAATCTTCTTCTTATGAAAATCTTCTTCGAATTTTTCTTAGAAGTTTCCAGTTTTCGTTTTTCAGTAAGAAACGAGCCAAATTCTTGATGCATAGGAAATAACCGGCTAATTTAAAAACATCTGTTTTGATTCCATAAGTGGTTTTGGAAATTTTAAATAATCTTGATATCTTTCCACATTTTCCTGAGAGGTGGAAAATATGATTAAGGGGTGTTGGAACCCAAAAATCTTCAAAAAATTGCGATTTCGGATTTTTGCATTTTCAAATTCTCTACACTTTTATCTTTCTAAAAGTAAAATTTTTTAATCTCAATGAAAATTAGAACTGTAAAAAATATAGTTTTAATTTGTCATCGACTGCTTTGATCAGTGAGGATTTTTACATAAAAACGCGTTTTTCTCCAAATGTGATTTTTTATACTTTTCTCAGGAACTACTGCTCACAGGTATCTAAACTTTTTATGGCTTATTTATTAGGTTTCCTAATATTTACTGAAATGAGCTTTTTGTGATAAACTAAGAAAACAAATTTTAGAAAAAATGTGTGAGAAAAGTGCCAAATTTTACTATGCCTATCAAAATATTCTGTAAATTACTCTAAAATTCAAAATGTTTCAAAAGCTCATTTCAGTATAATCAGATAAATATACTTTAATTTGTAGGGTTTATATTTATTTTAACTAACATTTATTTTAAGTTTAAACTATCTTTCCTGTCAAGCCTTACTTTCCCCTGGAACTGCCAATGCCAGAATATGTAAATTTTAGTAGAACGCGCAAGGATTCAAATTATCAGCGGAAGTATTCTGAGTTAAATAGAAAGGAAACGAGTTCTAGGTGTGCTGTTCTTACTTCACGAGCGCGGAGGTAGTTAGCCAGAAATTGAAGAACCCCGCGTTTCGGCCTGTGTGCTTGCCTCGGAGAATTGTTATTCGTTCAACGTGATATTCAAAATTTGCTGAATTAGCAGCGGTATTGTAAATTGCGGTGAGGTTAGTTACTTTTAGAGAGCCTCGTAGTTAGAGTCTTGTTATTATTTCTTTTCAGGTTCTTATTTTTATTTTACCGCCGGGTCGGCGTAGTTTGTGAGCGTCAAGAGCACGCAATTGTAATTTCTTAAGTTGAATAAAAAGGGACTTAAACCCTTAGCAAGACTCTGTCTATTTTCCAGTTTCAACAGTCACCTCTTGGTTGCGCGCAGGTTGGAGGCGCGCAACTCTACAAATTACACAAAAAAATTTCAAGCGTTTATCTACAGCAGAGTTTGAGAAAAGGTACATCGAAAATTGCCAATTTAACATTGTCGGTATTGGGGTTGCTGATACCCCTTAAATGTCCCCAAGTAATAAACGTATCCTTCACTCAGTATTCATCTTTTTATATGCCACAATAACTTTTCTTCTAAGTGGGTTGAATTTCAGGTTGCTAAAAGTGTTAGCTTAAACAAAGTCAACTATTTGCTCGCCAATTCAACTTTTCGTTGCTTAGACGAATTTTCACTCGAACACAGATATGTGGTTTAACTTAAATAGAAAGTTTATTTAAAATTTTATTTTCCTGATTACAACTAAAATTAATACTGCTATTTTAGGGGACTCCGAAATTCAAATGCTTAAATACGTACAACACGGAAGTTAAGTTTTAACAACTAATTAATTCGGCTCCAGCTATTGAGATCGCAGATATAAACAGCTTACAGATGGGCGGCCGCAGACCTTTCTGTAAGCTACAAAGTCGGCCTCTAATTAAATTTAACTTAATTTGCATTCTGGTTAACATAAAAAAGAATTAACATAAAAAAGCGTTAACGAAAACAAACCTTTCAAGTGTTTTTATAGAATTGAGGCTACTTTACTTCTTATACACTAACTATATCCTCATTATAATTCCAGTTCCAGTGCAAAGTTACTTTTTCGATAGCTAAAGAAGCAATTTTATTTAAAACTACCACAAAATGTAATTTAAATCTTAAAGAAAACTAAGAGATATTTTAAATAATGAAATCTGTTAATCTTTGCTGCATACTACCTAAAGCAAAGAGTAACAGATAGAAAAACTTGTATTTTCATTAAAATACTAAAATACATCTTGACCCTTAGACTACTAACAGGCTATATATGTCTCAAGGAATATAGTGTAATATTCAATGGGATTTTATCCATTTTAAAACTCAGTGTCCGTTGTTCCACTAGTTTCGAATTCAGCCGGAGTTAGTTCCTGTAACTGTCCGTAGAAGGCCTAAATTCTCCTAAACTGATAAAGAAAACAGTAATTTTCCGCCATTTGCTTATCGGATAATAGTGGTTTTTCAGGTTTGTGGCAGTGCTTATTCTGAGAGTTAGAAAGACTTTTAATTTTTCAGTGAATCTTCAGCAGTACCAGGTCTTTAGTAGGTGCAGCTATCAGCTCAAGGACGGGCGAAACAAAATAAATAAATAAAAAAAAAACTGAAAAGAGGAGAATTTGAATGTTTCGCAAATTAACATGGAACTATAGCAACAATGTGGCAAAACAGCAGTAAAGAAATTAGTAAAGAAATTACTGTCCTTAGCAATTCTCAGAACGCTTCAGTTGAAAACAGGTGGAGGCAAACAAAATAAAGGAAGCAAATTAGAAACAGGTTGCTCAAGTCTAATCTGCTTTTAGTGTAATTACACAGGAAGTATTGATATTTCTGTCCAATGACTTTAATACACACTCAAAGAAATGGAGAGAATAATTTGTAAATTGCGTATGGTGTATGTTGTAAATGCATGCGTTTTGTTCACTGATTTCACAAGGAAAGATGTAAAGCTGCTAGAATTCTTTATTCCATTTGCTGAAAACATGATGGCTACTGGAAAACAAAACAGCCATGTGAAATGCAAGAGATGCAGAGGTCGGCCATTAAAAATTTGTAGGGCTTATGTTAATTTTTCTAACAGTTAATCTTTAGTTAAAAGTTACTTTCCTATCTTCCTGAATTTCAGCTTACAACTTCCGGCCAGAACGTATTTTCAGAATCGCGTTTGAATGCAAATGAGGAGAAGTATTTAACTGTGTAAAAATACCAGGAGAATTTTTACATTAAAATTAAGAAAACAATTTTTTCTCATAGTAGTTTTGGGTAATTTGCGCTTTTTTAGCGAAAACCCTAGCCAAAGGACTTCTAAAATAAATGAAAAAATAGTAGTGTAAGGGTATTTTAAATGGGAGTCTATAGCATTTTTTAAAGCTTCATTCTTTTTCGAAACACTCTCTTTTTTTAATTTTTCAATTTTTCTATATATCAAAGCACATTTATAAAAAGGGCTTATTTTTCAATATCAAAGCAAATTTTTGAAATCAGACAAATCAAAACTGTCTAACAAAGCATTATAATTTCAAAAAATAATTAATCTGCAGACTTAATAAAAGTCTTAACGTTTCATTTGCATAATTTCGGAACTTAAGGTTCTCTTAATTTTTCTTGCTTGTTTTGTGTAAAGCTGGATGCTATGAGACTTTAAACGTCCCCACTCATAAAAATAATTCATTAATTTATTTTCTGGTTAGTTGCGTGCTTTCCACACTTTTCCACAAAATTTAATTATCAAATTTGCATTATCTGCATTTTTGCCGGAAAATTTAAAAAATAAAAAACGTGATCGTTTTCGTCCTTCCTTTCAGCAAGACTTCAACGATCATATTCAAAGAATTCTTCATATCATCTTCAAGTTATTTTCGAGGGAGGGAAAAATTACGTGCATTTTTACCTTTAATAATGTAAATGCTGCCCAGAGTTGCCTAGATTAACATCAGAATGGCTCCATATTATTGAAATTTTAATTAAAACCGAGCTGGCCTTCCTAAGTTTCTTTTATTTATTATTTAAACAATTTTAACTTCTTAAATATGATGCAATACTATTTTAGTTTTCAGTCTATAGTTGACGAGCGTGTGACTTTAATTATTATGTTAAAGATCAGTAGCTGTCAAAAACAAAGCAAATATAAAAAATAGACAATATACCACCACATCAAAAACTGTCTTTTTGTCTCGCCGCAAAAGTAATCAGAAATTTTTTCACTGTTTTCTAACTTTATATCCTCAGGACTTTTTCTTACCATTTCAACTAAAGGCTGTCCAGAATAACCTCTTAATAAGCAAACTATCCGCGGATGATGGCACTTGATAATATATCTGGTATATTGTGCTGAAATTCATGTTTATTACATTATATTTTCATTAAAATCCAGGCTCCCTTTAATATATAATATTAAAGAGAAACAAATTAATATTATTACCAGAAGATAAACAAATTAATATTATTACTGGCTTTTAAGCAACTTAAATAAATATTATATAAAATCGCGGATATATGAAATATAGCATATATATATATGTTTAATACCAGAATGCCGGTAATTGCTATGCGAATAGGCTGGTTTGTAAGTTCGTAGATTAGCTAACACGCTGATGTGTCTGGAGTCAAATTCTGGACAATATATTATTGCGAAATGTCAAGGCGCGGTAAGATGGCTTTCCCGCAAAGCAGTTTTAGGGTTGCCATAAAATGGCAAGGGAAGGCAGGGTTGCAACACTTGGTGAGAAATCGCCCATTTGGCGACAAAATTGGCGATATACCATGGACGGTTGGAGAACCTTCTGGAACGAGTTCTTACCGGTTTAGTCCAGAATGTTCCCGAACACAAGCCGAAAGCTATATAAATCCTGCTGGTCCGCAGTCAGGAAGTGTGCTTCATCGAGAGGAAGAGTGTGTCTCTCATCGAGAGTATGTGTGCCTCGTCTAGCGAGTCAATCCCTGCGGAGTCGATCGAGTTGACAGCTGGGCAGCGAGTGCCGAGTGAGTCGTCGAGTCTACTGAAGGAGTCTGTTAGTGTATTGCGGTTAGTGCATCGTCGAGAGAGCGTGTTGAGCTCCGGGAAAGACTGAACCGAAGAGTCAGGAGCTGTGCTCGTGTGTCGTCGAGTGCATCGCGAGTTGTAGCGTGGGGAGTCTGGAGAGTACGTGGAGTTCCGAGAACGACCGAGCAGAGTCGAGAGCTGTACTCCGGAAAGCAGAGTCTGCTGCTTTGCAGGAAGCTGTCTCCATCGTGATAGCTTGATAACCTGAAGTCTGTGTCCCTGATCGTGCCAGCGTGTTTATAGTAGATCTTCGACGACTGTAAAACGTGTTATTGGAGGCTGTCCTGATTAATACCGGCCAATAAAGTGTGTTTCTATCCTTCATCAAGTGTCGTCGTTATTCTCTCCAAATCCACACGAACCCCGCAAGAACGTGAAGGCAGATAATAACGCAACAATTGGTGTCAGAAGAATAAAGAAAAACGTAACAATATGAATATTTTCTAACATTTTGCCTAAGCAGAGAAAAAGTATATAAATTTTTTAGCTGGAAAACTGTCTCGTGCAAAGAGAGGTAAAAGCTTCTAACCTCGCCCACATACCTTAAGCCATAACGATTTCAATCGAAACCAGTGCGATGCTCTCGGTACCTAGGTGATACTGACATTTTTAAGGCAATATGCGCTAAAAGAAAGTTATTAGTTAGATCTGCAAATTTCACCTCTTTTATGTCCGCAATTTATGGTAGCAATTGCAATTTATCGTTCAAAGTACCTATTAAAGAATAAGTTTCGAAATAAAGGAAAATGGAACTGACACCAGAGCATTATCGCTCCAAGATTTTCTATGATTTTAAAGTAGGGCTAAAGAAAGAAGAATGTCTTCAACGTCTACAGTTAGAATATGGAAATGAAGCTCCAACTTGTGCTTCCATGTTCAGATGGTTCACAGAATTTTGTAGCTGTCGAAATTCTCTCCTGTATAAAGAATATACAAGAAGACCTATGTCAGCTGTAGTCCCAGAAAATATGTCGGCTATCAGCCATACAAAAACATTATTTAGTGATAATCGCTGAACATGACAAGTGATACAGTGATAACTTAGTGATATAGTGAAATGATAAGTCATAACTTCACACTGGATCCTCAGCTATGCATAAAATTACTCATGAAGAACTGCATATCAAAAACTCAGTTTATTGGTTAATCCTCAAAAATTAAATGTACATCAAAATTCGGAGCTTTCAGAATCAGCAAAGAAACTCTAAAACTACTTAATGATGGTTAATACAGCATTATTTTTAAAATCATAGCTGGTGATGAAACGTATATATTCTTTCTTGACGTTCCCACAGGTCAAGAAAGTAAAGTGTGGGTTTTTGAAGATGACCTCAAATTAACGATGGTGAAAAGGCAACGAGCAATGAAAAAAGTAATGTATGCCATTTTCTTCAAAGTGCAGGACTGGTCAAAGCCATCAAGTTAGAGGGACATAAGGCAGTTACAGCTAACTGGTTCATCTCTAAGTATCTTTCTAAAATTCTTTGAAAAGCGAAAATTAAGGAACTCATTGTTTACCATGATAATGCATAGCCTCGTTCAGCAAGCCTGACAGTTAAATTTCTTGAACAAAAACATACTAAAGTGATAAAATCTCCTAATCTAGCTGTGAGTGAATTTTGGCTGTTTCTTAATATTGTTACGAAATGTACAGGAGCCGTGAAATAGCTTCCCCGCAAAGCAGTTTTAGGGTTGCCATAAGATGGCAAGGAAGGCAGGGTTGCCACATTTGGCGATAAATCACTCATTTGGCGATATTTGGCGATAAAACTGGCGACATGGCATGGACGGATGGAAAACCTTCCGGAACGAATTCTTACCGGTTTAGCCCAGAATGTTCTCGATCACAAGCCGAAAGCTATATAAACCCTGCTGGTACGCGGAGAGTGAGTCAGTATCGAGTTGGTGTCTCGTCTAGCGAGTCAATCCCTTCGGAGTCGATCGAGTTGACAGCAGGGCAGCGAGTGCCGAGTGAGTCGTCGAGTGCGCCGAAAGAGTCTCGTAGTGTATCGCGGTTAGTGCATCGTCGAGAGAGCGTGTTGAGCTCCGAGAACGACTGAACCGAAGAGTCGGGAGCTATGCTTTGCGTGTCGTCGAGGGCATCGCGAGTTGTAGCGTGGAGTGTCTCAAAAGTACGTGGAGTGTCTCAAGAGTACGTGGAGTGTCTCAAGAGTACGTGGAGTTCCGAGAACGACCAAGCAGAGTCGGGAGCTGTATTCTAGTGCTTTGCCGTGAAGCTGTCTCCACCGTGATAGCCTGATAACCTGGAGCCTGTATCGCTGATCGTGTCAGCGTGTTTATAGTAGTTCATCGACGATTGCAAAACGTGTTTTGGAGCTGTCCTGGCAATACTGGCCAGTAAAGTGTGTTTCGATACTTCATCATCAAGTAGTATTGTCATTATTCACTCCAAATCCATGCGAACTCCGTACGAAGGTGAAGGAAGAAAATAACGTAACAACTGGTATCAGGAAAAAAAACGCAACAATATAAAACAAAATTTACATAGCTGCCGTTTTCATTCCAAAAATGATATTGATGTGGCAATAAAAGAATGTTTTTCAGCCATTCCAAACAATAGATGGCCTGAAGCATTTAATCTCTGATTAAATGTACCTACATTTCTGCATTGAATGTTGGAAGGGACCGCTTTGAACCCACTCCAAATTTGGTAAGTTTAACTTGTACTATTTAGCTGTATCTCAATAACTTCAAAGTGACCTTCGGTATTCAGTCTTCATCAGAGATTTCGGGCTGGCAATTGATGCAATCATATTCTTTCCACGATTCTTTTAACATTTATAGAAAGTACGCTAACTAGAAATAACTGAAAAAAGGCTTAACCTAAAATAGATAAAGAATAAATTAGAAGAAGTCAGTTATTTTTCAATAAATTTTAAGACTAAATTGAACTAAAAGGAGAAAAATAGCTTTCGTTTTACATATGTATTTCCTTTCGTTCGCATGGAATGAGAATAACTACAACTATCATGAAAATAAAACGTAGATAACGTATTTAAATATTTCTATAACAGCTTTGAATAAAGGAATTCAACTTTAAAAAATGTGAAGAACTTAATTAAAGAGAACTATCTTTAATTAAGTTAAATAAACACAGTTTATTAATAGTTTAATAAATGCATAACATAAATGCCTTATGAAGTCATTAGGCTCTTATAACCATTCATGGTTTTATTACACAAGCATTCATGTTTTTTCTCAAACTAAAGCTATTTTCATATTTAACGAGAAACATTTCTTGTTTAAAACCTCTCATGCGTTACAACCGACTATACAAGCTTTCTACAAGGCGTTCATGTAAAGGAAAATTCCAGCTAAATATTTGTCAGAATAGTCTTACATGCTATATTGAAATTAAAAAGTAACTTTAAAATTATCATGCGTGAATTTTACAGCATTCATAGAAACTGTAGTGTGTACCGTGTTTCTAGCCAGTAAATCTTTTAGCACTTTTGAAGCAAAAACATTTTACACTACAGGAGTTTTAAAAGCTCCAAAAACGCATACTTACCTTCCCGGTAAAAATAAGACATTTATATTACAGCATCATACTGTAAAGTAAAGAAGGAAACTCAAGACATTTATAATGCAGCACCATACTGTAAAGCAAAGAAGGAAACTCATTACAAACGGACATCACAGCATTCAAATAACCCCTTTTAATCTACTAAGCAAAGATTTTGTAACAGAATGAGTAAGATTTTCTTTCAGTTGTATTCTTGCACGATGATTATCAAAATCTTGCCATCATTCATGTTTTTTGAAAGACGTCACTCGGTAGTATGTAAGTACTTCCTATGAATGTGTGATTGCATTAGAGTTTAAGCTACAGGTTTAGGTATATAAAAATTTAACTACAATAAAAGTTTCCATTTTTATTTCTGATCTCATTTTTAACTTTAACTACGGTTTTAACATTCTGCTTTTGGCTCTTAACAATAGAAAAACATCCCCATCAATACCCTTAGTTCCTTCTGCCAAGATCAAAGAAGCTTTAAAAATCTTCCTACAACATATCGACGGAAAATTTGAGTTAATACATGTTCTAAAGTTTAAAACAAATCGTTATTTTTGCACAGAATTCTTATTTTGTTTTGCGAATGGGACAGCAGAGTTATAAAAAATTACAGTTTCCTAAAATTTTACTGCATCATCAAAACCCCAATAGCACAGTTGTGAATCCTGAAAAAACCTTCTTCTCTCCTAAAACCTTAATAAGGTAAGAGTGTTGAAGAGCTTTATTTTACACTCATGTCCATAATTAAGGATAATGCAAAATCAGGCAAAGGAAGAGTAAGAATCAAAACAAATTTAACTTATTTGTAAAGCTTATTTATTAAACAAAAGATAAAGAGCAAAAAAAGATGCTATATGTTTGATATTATTAAAAGAATTAGCGATTTTTTCTCCCTGGAGCAAATTACAAAAAAGCATATTTACAAAAAACCAATATGGTTGGTATGATTGTTAATACATTGTACGTCTCCCAGACGATGCAATGCAGTCCGTACAACGCGTAGGCACGCTGAGTATCAAATTATCGATCTGATCTTAAGGAATATTACACCACTCAAAAAGCAATGCTCTCCAAAGTTCCGGTAGACATATAGGAGGAGGTTGACGGGCTGCAACTCTTCGGCCAAGCATGTCCCACACGTGCTCTACTGGATTCAAGTTACAAAGAACGGTGAGAATGCTGGCCAGTCCATACGGGTGATATCCTAAGATCGAAGGCATTCGCTTACGATGTTTTCACGGTGAGGACGTTCGTTGTCATCTATAAACACAAATTGCGCGCCCATGGCACCCTGAAACAAACGTACATGTTGTTCCAGAATGACGTCCCGATAGATTTGGCTTGTCATGGTTCCAATTTGAACATGCAAGTCATTTCTGGAACCCAAGAATAATTTCACCCCAAACGAGCACTCCTGCACCACCGTAACGGTGTCGTTCAATGATGTTTTCTTGGTGGTAACGGGTACCTGGAGCTCTCCATATGAAAGTCTGGCGAGAATTAGAATGCAAGCTAAACCTGGACTCGTCAGAAAACATCACACAAGCCCACTGTTGTGGTGTCCACAATGTATGCTCTCTACTCCAGGCTAACAGCAGGCGACAGTGAATTTCAGTAAGTGGAATGCATATGACAGGTCTACGAGCATATAGACCAATCTGCCCTAAGCGTCTGTACATGGTCTGCCTTGAAATCTTCGTACCAGTGGCTTAAGAGAGCTGACGAGACAGGTCTGAGGATGTGCCTCACCTGTTACTTTTGGCAGTAAATGCCAAATACCGGTCCTCATTCGGCGTTGTAACTCTGGGGCGACCTGTGCTGTAGCGTCTACTCACATTACCATTAACTTAGAATCGTTGCCAAAGCCTGGAGATGACACTCTGGGCAATTCCAAGTTCGTCTGATACTTCCAGTTGGGTGCGCCCACATTCCAGACGGCCGATAATTCTACCACGTAAAAAATCATCCAAATGCGTCCTTTGTGTCATAACTCTTCGGGTATTGCACTGAAATACTTATAAAGCGCCTGCGAACAATTTTACTTCTTTGCCTGTATTCCTTATATATCACTCTCTTACACTCTCGTCGTTTTGACGTACCATCGGTGTCATCTGGTTACTTCCTGAAATTTAAATATGATTCTTGAAGATGTGTGTAGTGATTTTACAGGTGATATATTTATTTTAGAGTTCGATTTCCGCGTGACTCCGAATTATCCTTAATTTATGGACATGAGTGTAGAAATGGCTACAAATCAGCTACGTTCTATACCCCCGTGAAGGAATGTTTTAATGAAAATGTAGACAAGTGGAGTTAAAAATTTTGTTGAGAAGATTTTAGCGATCTTTACAAAGTTTTATTAAAAATGTATAGAGCAAAGAACTGCCAAAAATAACAAATGGTATTATGAAATTATGCGAATAAATAAAAGGCATCAATAAAATGCAAATAAAGGCTTATTAAATATTTACTTTCTGCATTCTCGTATTAATATTATTGTCTTCTTCTGTGCCAATATAAAAACATCAAGTGATACCTTCTGACTTCCACTGGCTCCGTAAGATAGATGTCCCTGAATCCAAGAACAGCAGAAAAGTCACACATTCTCATTTAAAATTTTATATGAGTTCCTCTTCGATGCACGTACTTATATATACTAGAAAGTTATTTTATTTTGTGCTAAAAAATGTGGAAAGAAAATTCAGATTCGGGGAAGGAAAATTCAAATTATATATTTTAATTCAATAACTGTAGAGGTATCTATGGCGTAGAAGAAATAAAAATTTGTTACATAGTTAATATTTTTTTATATATGTATTAATATTTTCTTGCTAAAACATTTTCACTGAATAAAACCTTTTCTGTGCCCAAAATATAAAGCTTATATCAATGTTTATTATACTACACATGTACTTTTAAGTTACTTTACACGCCAGTGTAACATCATTGTCCCCTACTGCACATTTTTTGCCAGATATTTTATAGTTTTATGTAAATATGACTAAATGCATTATTTACTACTGCAGCCTTTTATTATATATGAAGTCGGACATATATAATAGAATTCAAAGGGTAGATAACTATAGATATAATTAAATCAATTTTACTTCGCAAAATGCATACTTCTTTTTATATCTCATAATTCTTGTAATTACTTATCTTCCTTTACAGCAGTCAAGGGAACAATAAAGGTACATATAATTTCATTTTATTCCATTTATTAAAAGTAAAATTTAGTCGTTTTTAAGAAAAAAAGAGCCTGAGTCTTCTTTCTTTTTAGAAATTGGACAGAAAATTCTTTCTCTGTTATTTATTAGAACGCAGAAAATAAATTGCATTTGTAACAAGATTTCTAATTCCCAAGTGTGCATGAAAATTAAATTTGCTTATTTTGTTTTAAGTAATTTTAACAGCGTATCTTACTAAGTTCAGTTCAGTTTTTCAAAATTTTTTTCTTTTATTTCAGAAAATGAAAGGAAAGCATTTTTATCACACCAAACACATGGGAGACGGTGAAGATTTATTTTTATTTTAGCGATTTTTTATGCTTGTATAAACAGCAAGTGTTAGCACAAAATAATGAGAATTCATAAATTATAAAAATTATGAGTCAATTGGGAAACAATTAGTTACGAATGCAGTTTAATAATTTTGTAAATCGTAAAGAAAATAATTTATTGATTTTCAAGTAAAATGCGATTTGTGCAGCAGCCTAGTTCTTTGGGATGTTACTTAGGAAAATATGTGAGATAATAATGCATGTTTTAAGATAATTAGTTCTTTAATTTATTTTAAAAATTATTATTAAGTTTTATAATAAGGCAAAACATATACAGTTAAAGATTTGAGACATTAAAATGTTTTCAGGAAAATTGATTTTCTTATTTTACTTAGGGAGAAATTATTTTTCTTGTTTTAAAACATGAAGGTGTATTAGCACAGCTATGTATATATTTTTTAAATTAACCACTGTAACAGGAAATAAAAATTTACTTATTTGATCCCCATGTAAGGATTATTGTTTTGGAATACTTCTATAAATCACTGCACAAATATGAGAACGTTATTAAACGATAAATAAGCAGCATGTTAAAATTATATCCCTCAAATGAAAATGGTGAAGAAATGAAGAAATGATCCATATGCATCGCAATATTCAGCGAAACCAAAGATGACAACAAAGCAGAAATATACTGTTTTTTTATTAAGTTTGGCCAAGCGTGATGTTTAGATTTCTTTAATGTTTGGATAACTGTTTTTATGTTTTATTTTATTCTTTAATTTCTAGTTCATGACTACTATTATTGCTCATAATTACTCGCTAATATTACTTGCTTCAATCAGACAAATAGTCTACAAATGAGAGACGATTTAAGTTTAAATAATGGCTTATACAAATAAACTACGTATGTCTGGAACTTTCTTTTATAAATCCCATAAAGGAATTTCCTTTGTTTACTGTTTGGAATCACTAAGACTTAATATATGTAATTTAATATTTTGCATTATATTTTCCAGATGATTTTGCACCATGCGTTTGAACGTTGACTATTGTCTACTTTTGAATGCTGAATTCATACACGAAAATATTTCATTCGGATAGATATTTAACGTAGAAAATGAACTATAACGTATTTAACGTAGAAAATGAACTGAATTTATAGAATACAAGGTGGTTATAATTAAAGTTCAAGTTTGGAATGGTCATAAAAGGAAAACCACTGGATCAAACTACTCTTGTCAAACTTGGCAATCATGTAAAGGAGGTCATGGGAATTTATTTTCCGCGGGGGGGGGGAAAGTTAAAAAACTCTCTACCAGGGGAGAAATGGCGCTGTATGCAATATTGTTAAACGAAATAAGACATGAAGGCATTGGTTTAAAATGTGTTAAATCGTTTCTGAAAAGTGTTACAAAGCAGGTTCAACGTGGCGTCCACGATTTTCCGAAAGCAAATTAAATCGTATTACTACATTCTCAACAGCAGCTCTTAGCATATGAGGAGGTATGTTACGGACATGTCGGTGTATCGCACATTTCAATTCCGCTAAATTGTTTAGATTATCACCATAAACAGTGCTGTCGTAAGCCACTTACAAGCCAATGAGATTATGCATAAACCGACAAACAGTTTCGGTTTAGAAACGATTAAAAACGTTTTAAACCGATCTCTTCATGTCTTAGGGCCGAATTCAGGCTTCCAAAATCACAAATTAGCGATCTGTAAGAAAACATTTTCGGATTGTGTACGCTTTTGCGAGTGATTTGCGATCTCACATCATCTAATCGCTAATTTATGGTCCGTACGGACGGATCTCTCTGTCATACGGATGGCGCTCTCCACTTGTATCGTCTTTAACGCCTTTAAATGGTAATTTTGTTTAGGTCAACGTTTCTTAAGGATATACAACATGTTAAACCCGTGTAACAAAAGGCTGAGTTAGATTACGACCCTTATTTCGTTTAACAATATTGCATACAGTGTCATTTCGCCCATGGTGGTGAGTTTTTGTACATTTGTTTTTCGCAGAGAATAAATTCCCATGACCTCCTTTATATGATTACTAATTTTGATAACATTTGGTCCAGTAGTTTCCCTGTTACGACCATTCCAAAACGGAACTTTAATTAATACCACCCTGTATTTTACTTTTAATGAGTCCTGTCACTCCGTCTCTCCTTTAATTAGAAAACCAAATTTCGTTAAACATTACTTCAAGCGAATAGATTTTGTGAAATTCTAGCGTTTACTAGTAAAGCACTTTCAAAGATGAGAACTAAAACACAGTTGTTTTTCTGGGTGTAAAACCCATGTACAAAATCTTCTCTTTTAGAAAGCATATACATATCATATCTAGAGTAGTACATTTGCAAACTCGAAGCTTAAGAAGACAGAGCATTAAAAACAGTTAATGTTCGTCGTCCAATAAGTAATATGCTTCTGTAACATAATAGGTTTAAGTTTGAAATTAAACCTGCTTTTTACGATTTTAAGCGATTATTATTTTCACTTTAGCATTTCCAAAAGCTACTGCAAAAGTTCGAACTACAAAATATAAAAGCAGATGTTAATAACAGTTTTATAAATTAATATAAAAAGAAACGGAAATGTTTCCTTGATTAGAAAAGTGAACTGGAAGACAACAGGGCAACGCGTCATCGACGAGACCTGACTGATATAGCGTGTAAATCTTAATCTTGAGAAGATACGGTCTTCAATTATTGTTCAGTACGTTTCCTAAATGAATACTGACTATCGAAAGAAAAGCACTAAAATTTTATTCTTTTTCTCAGTTGTAAATTTGTGAAGAGAAAGGTTTACACTGTTTCTTTTTAACACTAATCGAACCATGCTAATTTGCATTCCCTTTAACATGGAAAGAAATTCAAGCTGTGAAATTCTGGCGGCTCCTTAAATATTGTATCTTCATTTCCTAAAGATTAATAGAGTTGCATAACAGATTCTCCGAACTCAGCCTGTCAAGAGTCCTCGAAACTACAGCGCGAATTTTTAATGCTTGCTGTTTTATAAGCTCTTAACTTATTGACTGCTTGAAATTTTTAAAGATAAAAAGGAAGCCTTGATCGAATTTATATTAAATAGATGTAAGACGCGGGTTAACAGTTAGTTCTCCACTCATCGTGCTGATGGATGAGTCTAAATCCTGTCAATCACTCTGTTTTTTATTTCGGAAAACCTTTCAGCAAGAATTCCATGACCAGAATTAAAACGAGCAGGGACTTGTTAAATGGTAAAATATGCAGTTTTTGAAAATAAGCTTCTTCGTAATAAAAATTCAATAAACAGAAATTTATCTCTTTAAGATGGAAATTTAATGCTTTTAAACTTGACTAATTTTATTACGATTATTCACAAAGTGCATTTTGGTAATATAATATCATAACATTGGAATAGTTATTCTAAAATAATAAATTCTTTCTTCCCTAAACTTAAAATAAAGTTCCTGTATGTGTTGTTTCATACTTCTTCCATGTCATGTTCTCCATTTATCCTCAATTATACCAGGCTGAAAAATAGGTATACCTGATTGCATTTTTCTTCGCCAAATCGTAAGTGTAATCACATTTAAAAATGTTTAAGTTGAATTGGGCAAAGTTTATCCTTTGTACTACGTGCTTAAAGTCAACTCTAAACTAAACTGCTTTTATTTTTAAAGATAAATACCAAAGTTTCTTCAGTAACTGAGAGCAAATGTGCTATTTATTTTTCTACGCCATGTACTTTGCAAATAAGCAAGCCAAATTGTCATCTTTCATCCTTAACCCTTTATTTCGTCATCCTATAGCATATTAATGTCATATTAATGGCATGAATATGATACAGTTCCCTTATAAAGTCATCCTCCTTTTAGGAAGATTGCCCTCATGTATTTTGTCATATCCAAATAACCTAATTATTTCTTTAATGGCATACTTGTGAATATTATATTGTAATTAAGAGTTAGAATAAAATTCAATCGGGCACAAGCTGTACAAATAAAATTTTTATACAGCAAGTATTGCATAAAGCGTGATTGTCATGGAACGAGGCTGTAGATGCTTTTTAGAGAGAAAAACGCGACACAGCATCTCTTTCCTCCCCGGAATTTGAATTACACATCTCCGCTTTGCGCATCCGTGGTTGATGTGAGCGAAGATAATAAAATTTGTCCTTAAATATGTTAACTGAAGAAAATGCTGTCAAACATAATTAGCCGTCCAGACGGTACAGTGGTTAGTGAGGCTTAATTCCTTACATTCTCCGTATTCTCCGTATTATTTACATTCTTGTGTATCTGTGATTGATGTAAGCAAAGCTAATTAAATCTGCGGTTAAATATATTCGCAAAAACAAATGCTGTGAAACATGATTAGCCGTCCAGATGGTATAGGGCTTAGTAATGCTGGCTGCCGTACCGATGAGCCAGGCTGCAAATTCTGGAGAAAGCATGGACGTTTGTAAATTTATAATATCTGTGCGGTAAGGGGGCCTTAAATACACGGAAAACCAAAAGTCCTCGAGTGTTTGGTGGTAGTTGGAAAAGGTGTGGAAGACCCTAAGAACGCCTCTCGGGATGTCCTCCTTCTCTAAACTGGGACGAAGCTGTATAGTTAGTACGGTGGGACTATATCTGTACAACCTAGGGTAAAATTCTGGTTCCCCATCCACCTATACCTGTGAAACACGACGGAATCAGATAATAAAGAATTTAATGAAGTACGTACTTAATTATGTTGGCATGTTAATGAACATGTAATATGTTTATTAGTAACAGATAAAACGGGGTTTTATTAAATCTTTCATTTTCAGGCTTTTATACTGAAACTACTTGTTTGTTCCTTATGACTTTATAAAGGTGATGGATATTTAATAAGCTTGCAATTGATTTTGAAAATATTGTATTATACTAGATTTCTCTCTTACATACCTAATTAATACTTATGGATACTCGAAAGTAATTTTTGCTTAAAATTAATTCTCTTTGAAAAAACTGTTAAATTAAATACAAATTGTAGTTTTATACGAAATATAGATAAAAGTGGGCTGCTTTTCACATCAGTAGAAGTGATGTTTTAACGATTGTAAATGATAATTATGTAATGATAGAAAAATTATTAAACGAAGAATATGAAAATATTTCGGAAAAATAAGATATTTAAAAGATTATTGTAATACAATTAGTGACTACTATATATGGTATTTTCTCCCTCCTTTCTGTATGCCTTCGTGGTGTAACAGTAGCACCTTCAGCGCGCATTCGAGAGGTCCAAGTTCGGAGTCCGCCGATAACATCGCGGCAAAAACATCGCGAGGAAAACGTCGCGGAGAAAACAACGCAAGGCGAAAACGTCGTGCTACAAAACATCGTGGAAGAAAACATCGCAAAGAGAAAACATCGCAGTTCTAAAACATCGTGATACAAAACATCGTCGTCGAAAATAATGCGGTTCAAAAACTTCGCACTTTAAAAACATCGTCGTTGAAAATATCGTGGTAAAAAATAAAGTATCTACAAATCATCGCATGACGATAACTTCGCAGACATGCTTTTTTCAGGTTTTAATAATTGTAAATGGATATTCCCATAATGATTTGTGAGCGCGAGATGTAAAGAAGGATAATTTTTACTTTCACATTTTTTATTAACTAATAAATATTTGCTGAAAAAGTAAGAAGGAAACTTAAAAAATTAAACGCAAATTATAGATTATACTTTTTATGAAAAATTACCAGTAAAAACTTTATGAAAATGATTTATTAATGTCCTTTGTTAGTTAACTATGTCGGTTTAAAATTCTATTGAGTGCTATAAGTTTCATTAATTTTCTATGCTTAAGTTTCATTCTTATTTTTTCAGCAAACATTTATTAGTTAATCAAAAGTATGAAAGTAAAAATTATCCTTCTTTCCATCTTGCGATCACAAATCACTATGGGAATGTCCATTTATAGTTATTAAAGCCGGAAAGAAGCATGTCTACGATGTTATGATCATGCGATGATTTGTAGATATTTTATTTTTTACCACGATATTTTCGACGAGGATGTTTTTAAACTGCGAAGTTTTTGAACCGCTTTATTTTCGACGACGATGTTTTGTACCACGATGTTTTAGAACTGCGATGTTTTCTCTTTGCGATGTTTTCTCCAACGATGTTTTGTAGCACGACGTTTTTGCCTTGGGTTCTTTTCTCCGCGACGTTTTCGTCTGCGATGTTTTTGCCGCGATGTTTTCGGCTGTAACCCCAAGTTCGAGTCCCAGAGAGGACATTACACATTTCACACGTCTCCTGCTTCAAAAATACTACTTAATGACTCTACAATTATTACTGAAAAAAATGACTTTTTATTAGACACACTTCATGATAATGTTCATCTTCGTAACGGTTTATCAGAAATCACTTGGAAACAACTCCTTTTTTATATTTGTAGAAGTTTATTTTAATTTTCTAATAGTTATTTTTATTTTTTAACGAGCATTTCTTTTACTTTGTTTCCCACGTACATTTCTATGCCAAAATGAGTTTTTAGGATTAAGTTTGGTGCAAATGAGGTAAAAACTAGTATTTAGCTGAAGATTGGGTTACTTCACTAGAAGAGCCTAGTAGAGCGTAGAAGAGTTAGGAGAGCGTGTTCTGCCTTCCGACCACGTTGTTAATAATAGTCTAATCTTACTACTGTTACTACTATTCGGGCATATTGTTACGTGTCTGCTAGTATATGCCGTTCTATCTTGAGTTGAAGCTCAAGTGGATGTTTATTGTAAGAATAGATTCTATATCCCGAGAAGGGGCCATCTCTTCATTTATTTTAAGTTGGAGTAAAGGGGGTGAATTTAACCGTGCTTTGGACTCTCTTACAGACTAGAACTCTACGATAAATAGCTACACATGTCTTCAATATTTTAGCCCTCAGGGACTTCCAAACTAACTAGGATATTATATATTATTTTATCAAAAATTATCTGATCTTTAACGTTTTATTCCTGATTTTTTGGTTACGCCATGTTGGTTCCGATTCTATTTTAATATTACAGAGTAAACGCATGTGCCCCCTGTGTCCATTTTTCCAGACATTTTTAGACGCAAGTACACGTGTACCTCAACATCATGCTTTTGCAGTATCGGAGGCGGGATGCACATGATTTAGGTCCCATCCCCGCATCCGGATTAAAAATGCAAAGTGGTCGTTAAAAATTGTACAAAGAACGTATACGCTGGTACTAATTACTGAAAATGCACAAAAATTCTATTACATCCGATGAATGAACCCGAAAAATCATAATAGATTTTCTATACAACAGTAGTAACCTTAGAGTAAAAAGGAGTGCCTGTGAGGAACAGAACAAAATTTTCTCATAGACTTGTAAGGATCATGTTAATTTTATTAACAGTTAAATTTTGAGTTAAACTTCCTTTCCTATCGCTTCTTAATTTCAACTTACCACTTCCGGCCAGAACGTAGTTTTAGAATCACGTCTGAACGCTAATGAGGAAGAGCGGTATTTAACCGCGAAGTTCTGCTGTCTTAGTGAGAGAGATACCAGATATTCTGGCTAGCACGCGTCCGCCTTTTCAGGCTACTCTCTCGTAAGCTATTATTACGCTCGGCCGTACTTTAAATCCTTGATAGCTTCGCAGTCAAATAGCGTTAAGTTGCCAACTCCGTTAGAATCTTGATAGCTTCGGCTGTATCTCTTTAGTTAAGATTAGTTTAGCTTAATTCTTAATTTCTTAAGTTGAAGCCCGAGTGCCGGCTTTATTGTACAATTCCAAGACGGAGTTCTGTTAAATCTTATTTGAATAATAAAGGGTCTTTTAACCCTTCCCATGTTTATTTACTGTCTCACGAACTGAAGCGATTATTCGCTTACTAGTTCTTAAGATTCCTCACATCCAACTGTAACTTAGAATTACACAGTGGAGAATCCTACAGGCTAAGTAAAGACATATTTTTCCCTCTCTTCTTTTTTTTAACCATAATTTAATCTAATTATGTTTATTACATTCCGTGTAAGCATTTAACTTGATCAGTTGATACACTTATGCAAGTTAAACAAACAATAAAGGAAAGAAAAAAGAATTACTGTGCTAATCTTCCACGTGGTGCTATGTGGAGATTGTTATCGACATTTCCTGGTTTGAGGCAGAAAGAACAAAATTTTCTTGGCAAATTTGGAAAAATGATAGCTACAAAAACTACTTAGTTTAGTTGGCGAGATGACGAAATACGAGTATCTTGCTTTAAATATTATCAGATATCTGTAAATAAATTGTGTGAAACAAAAAAAATCAAAAATCTAGGTAGCATTTAATACTTCCAAGCAAACTAATTCTTTGCCTAGTTTCAAAATAATAACCATGTTTATACGGTATTTTCTCCCTCCTTTCCGCATGCCTTCGTAGCTTAACTGGCAGCGCACTCGACGCGTATTCGGAAGGACCGGAGTTCGAATCCCGGCGAGGGCACTGCTGATTTCTTCAGTTTCCTGAATTCAAAAAAATTCTAATGACTCTGCAAGTTACACCCTAATTCGTCAATACTAGGATATGGAAACTGAGCCCCTCATCACTAGTCGCCCTATAAAAGGGGGAGTATATAAGGTACTTTCTCCCTCCTTTGCACATGCCTCGAGGTCTAACTGGAAGCCTCCTGCACATACCCTCGGTCACGAGCTCGAATGTCGGCGAGGGTATTGCGGATTTCTTGAGTTTCCTGACATTGATGTAACCCTAGATATTGCTAAATAAAATAGAAGTACCTAATAACACAGTTATTACTGAAACTCAAAATTTCATAACTTACTTCATAGACATAAATTTCATATTTATCACAATACAAACTCCAAAACGTACGTGCCTGAAAATTACTAGTGTGTGCTGCTGAATGTTACATGATATAAAAACAGAACGTATTTTCAGTTATCACTTTTCTTTTCCATATTAAATTAAAATGCTCTCCATATGTACGAAAGAGAATATACTCTATTTTATATTACTTTATTTAGTTGCACAATATAAAGTATTATAGCGTACAAAATATTTGTTATTGCTATATTTAATATTAGTAATATTCTTCTTGTATAATTTATCAATTATGTACTTTATAGTAGGCGAAAACAACCTAATTTGGCATAGAATTTAATTAAAACTGCATCGATTTCGAAGATTCATCTTTTTTAGGAGTAAAAAGTTTTTGTAACGCGACGACCAAGTCCCAGTTTGCAAAATCTTTTTGTTTTGCGGTACCCTCAAATCCATATCAATTTTTAGTCTCATATTATATATATTAATTCTTCAGCAGAAATTTTTGTGTTGTTTTCTTTTACAGTAAATGGACCTAGCTATAACACTAAAACACATTTTCTAAAATAGTTTTAAGGTATTTACGTTAATTAGCGAGTTATTTTAGGTTTCGACTCCTTACTGTCACTTCTCCCTTTCCAGTTTCCTGCCACAATATACATTTTAGCTCGTGTGTATTTTGAGGCTGCTTTACTCGGAGCGTGTTCCGCCTGCTGAAGCCCACGTTTCTAGCTGATATTTTTAGGAAAGTATTCCTCTCTACGGTGTTGCTTTATTCTTGCAAATTGTGCTGTCGCGCCAATGTACGTTTTAGCCAACTTGAGCGTTTAAAAATTTCTGCGTAGCATTTGGGTAATTGTAGTTTTAATTTTAAAATTTTAGTTTTGCGTTGCGCCATAAATGCTATGCGGTTTTGTAAACACCGGGAGTGCGTTCATTTGATGTTTTACTCCCTCAGTACGCTTCTATTTGCTTTTCTAGATATAGCGACAAGTCGCTTAGACCCTTAAAGGAGTTTTGACTTAGTGTATAAAAAAGTGAGACTCTACATAATTTAACATCTTTCTTTTTTTCCTGTATTATTATTTATCTTCTGTAATGGCAGTAAGCAACAAACGAAGCTTACAACAACAACGATTTCGAACGTCATATCATTGGAATCCTGGTCCTTATGCATTTAAAAAGCTTTAGATTACTATTAATGTACCATGCGAGAAGCTAATCTGAAATAGTTAATTTTGCACATTTTGTTACCTTTTCAAGTTCGTTTGCCAAACCTTTGCATAACATATTATGTGAATATGATACATTTGTATTAATATAAATGAATTAAAATCGAATATCAGATGCTGTTTATGTCCATGAATATACAGGATCCGAAGGAGTAGGTAGGTATAGGGCTCAACTCCTTAATTATTTAATTTCTTGAACCCTACTAAGACTGTCAGGAGATTTATCATCCCGTCTTTAAAAGTAATTACAGAGTCCGAAGAATGTTTAAACAACCTTTTCAGCTGAATTTAACAATGCACGGCTTGTTCTCACAAATTAATCTCCTCTGCTTGCGCCATTTCATGTAAAATAAAAGGCGAATATAAAATTTAAAGTAAATAATGCAAAGATTTGCAGTACAAAAGCCTAAAGAAAATTGTCTCATTTCTAACTAAATGTGATACCAATTCGGCTAGCAAAAAGGACAATGCCGGATAATGTAAATCTCAGAGAATAGTACTACCGTCATTGTCGTTCTGACCTTCAAGAACTTTGTTCTTATGTACCAATATCTCATTTACATCCTGATGAGAGTTAGAAAAAAGTAGAAGTGATAGTACATTTCAAAATCATAAAATAATGTGTTAATGAATATGAACATTCTACGTATACGTTTTGTTTCGGAATGAGCAGTATAATTTGTACCAGTTTAGGGCTCTTATTAGTACATTGCACACGCTTATTCAGATTAAAGTATTTGTAACTTCTCCAGCATAAAATTAAGGAAATTGTCAAATATATCCCTCCAATGAAGAGAACCAAAATAAAATGACTAATTTCAAGGTAGTATTTGGTCACTTTTTTCGGTCTCGCAATGAGTAAAACAGACAGATGCCTTAAAGAGTGCACTGAATATTTAAACAAACATGTAACCATACTTATGCCAAAGAAATGCATACCCCCAGTTGGTTTATATCCGATAGTGCATAATTTGCTATCTGTTTATATCCAAGAATGCGATTTAAAAATGTCTATTCACAGTAATTAGTATTCAGGGTGTAGAGTCATTAGGTTATTTCGAAGCAGGAGAGATGAAAAACTAGCAATGCCCTCGCCGGGACTCGAACCGTGGACCTCTCGAATTCGTGTCGAGCGTGCTGACCACTACAGGCGGGAGAAATACCTTATAAGAAGGCGGGAGAAATACCTTATAAGAAGGCGGGAGAAATACCTTATAAGAAGGCGGGAGAAATACCTTATAAGAAGGCGGGAGAAATGCCTTATAAAAAGGCGGGAGAAATACCTTATAGGGCAATGTAACTTTGTAACTGGCCATTTTCTTTTAGGTTTTCGTTTTAAAACTATTGGCAAGGCTCGACTTCGGCTTATCCACTACTATGGCCAGAACTGGTAGTCACTTCATTATTTAGGCACATAATAGGTAGGCCACCTTTGCCTCCTATGAATGGACGGACAGTTACAACCATGCCTTCTCCGGAATTTGAACCCCGGCCCTTTGGTATCGCAGTCGGCTTCTCTAACAACTGTACCGTCTAATCGGCTCTTTTAAGTCACTTTATTCCAAAATTAGATATATTGCCTTCCTTAGAACCCTCTCTTATGGGAGGAGTTGATATTATACCTTTATGGGGTACTGCAATTTGTTTTATTTAGTCGATCATGTTCGCTTTACTTGAAGCAAATCTATCGTATACAGTATGGGACTCTTCATTCGGGAATAAAAGGGTTGCGAAATATATCTTTAAACCTTCTTTATGAAATACTTGTTATATTACATCAATTATTTCAATTTAAAAACTCGTGAATTCTTTTGAATATTTAGAAAGTATACAGAATACCAAAAATGCAGAATTCGTTTTATGTTCAAAAACTGTGGTAACGTATGTAGAATAGATCAGCATGAAACAAAATAACATATTTGTTCGTCACAAAAAATCTTTCAATATGAATCTCAACTCTGCCTCAGTTATTGAACAACATAAAAGGGAATCCAAACACATTCAGTAACCGGATTCATGACATTGATGGATGCGAGGATGTCTTCGGCTGGAGGCTATTCAGTAGCTTTTGTGCAACATATTTGAAATAATGCGGATAAAAAAGGCGCCTTATAGGGCTATTGCTATTAGTACACGGGTAAGCGTGAATGTTTGTCTAGGATATCAAATACTTTTTTTTTTCATTCCCTCTTGTAATTCGTTGAATGAATTCACATGTAAGTTCAAAGAAAAGCAATTTTGGCGGGGAAGGCACGAAATTTCATTTGAGTTTTTTATTAATTTTACTTTAGTTGTATTTCATGCTTTCCCTTACTAGCATTTTGTTAAGCGATGCAAGGTTTTTTTTTTTTTTTTTTTTTTTTTTTTTTTTTTTTTTTTTATGAATGAAAGCAGTACTTCAACCTTTTACATTTTTTCTTGTGAGTATATAAAATTTAGCAATTCAAAGGGATCACAGAACTAAATAAATAAACAATGAAGTAAGTAAGAATCGAAACTATTTCCTTTAAATGGGAATGCGTTTAGCTTTTGAATATTTTCCTCTGCTTCTTTAATAATTACGGCGCAAAAGATGTACTGTTCGTTATTACTAAACAAAATAATTTTTTTCTAGACATTTTAAGCAGCTTGTCATATTTGTGCTGAACTTTCAAGTAAATTATGGTAATACAATCAAATTAGCGTCGTAGTAATAGTGTCTATTCTTGTTGCACTATTACTACGACGCCAGTGCTCCTTCAAACAGTTTGGAATCACTTACTAATAGAGTGCTGAGAGTTAATTGAATACAAAACCAATGCAGGTGATAGGTTAAAACGGGTCCCGTCACCTAGGTGACTTGCACAGACTAATTGGATATTTGTCCAAATACCGAAATTGTTTAGTACAGCACTACTCGGCGCCGCATAAGGAACCTCGTAGGGAGTTTATTAAGATACTACATATACTGATGCAGACACTAAACTATACATTTTCCATATTGCTGCCCAGCTACTAAATACGAATGCAGACACAGATACTAAATACTAATGCGGGCATTAAGCAGATACACAGATACTAAATATTAATACAAACAATTGCTCAAATACATAGATACTAAATGCACTAGTACATACTAACACATACTAAATAGACTACTACATACTAACAGATAAACTAAATACAAATGCCGAAAACAGATACTAAATACGTAAACAGCATATAAATACACAATCAGTGTACTGGAACACACTCATCACCGTCACAGTGGTCCCACCCTAATACCTCTAGTTTTCACATTATATTTTTAATATCTTCCTCTCTCTTTATTTATACGTATACATATGGAAAGAAAGAGAGCTGCTGATGGTCAGAAGTTTGTGTATACATATACATGTTAATTGCCATTATATATATGTTACGGTGAAACACCGAAATCTGGAGAATGTCGACTTTCACATAGTCTCTTGGTGTATGTCCGAAATATTTTCCAAATACTCTTATTTCTGACTTACACCGGTCAATGTCGACATTCACCATGTACTAATGGTGAATGTTGAACACGTAACAATATTATATTTTCTTCTCCGTAATTCAGTCGCGAATAAACGCACTTGAGACTTGAAATAAGAACTTAAGAACATCAGAACCTAAAACCACAATACATTCAAAATGAGAAAGGAAAATAATAGAAGTTAAAAACTTACTTAGTTATACAGTACGTTCTAAATGAGAAAATAAAATAACAGTAATAAAAAACGTAATAAATTATGTGATTCAAATCTTATTTATTGCAACAGCTTAAACTATTATGGCACTTTATAACCTCTCTTTTCGACTTTCACCAGAGCATATCTGTGATTGTCGACATACACCGGTGAGGGTCCGAGTATACAAGAATGTAGTGCAATATTCGATCTTTCATCGACGTATTTGGTGAATGTTGATATTCTCCGGTGAAAGTCGACATTCTCCAATTTTGGTCTTTCACGATAACATATATACTATATAGCTTGGCAGCCGAGGCAAATTAAATATTCCTTTTTGTTTCAACTGCCCACAATTCGCTTGGCAGTCTAATCGTGCATGATTCAAAACATCTCAAATTTTGAGTTCCGATTAACCTAAGTTGTCATCGTTATGCAAATGTCATATGATATGGATTAATCTAGAAATGATGCAGTCCAGAAGAGTTATTACTATTTTTAGAACAGAGGGGAATACACAAATTAAAAATGAGGAATTAAAGGGTCTATTGCTAATTTAAGTTATTATTTCGTTTTATTTAATTTTTATCTTATACAAACATATATATATATAACCGCACAATAATTACTTAGCCCAATGTTATGTTAAATACCTCCAGTTGTTAGAATTACTTAATTACGGAGTAAGATGGATCATTAGGAAAGATATGAAAACAAGAGTTGTTTTGTCACAAAAGTAAGCGATTGATCTTAATGTGAAATTTATTATTGTCGATGGGAAAAAGAATTTCCTTGAATAAATTCTTATTTTATTTTCATAATTCTTTTAATTTGAACAATGCTGAAGCTTTTCCAAAAGTGTTTTTCAAAATTCAATTTTAACAAACTTTGCCATTTTAAATATTAATTATTACTAATAAATCAGACACGGCGCACTACTTCTCATACATGCGTTAATTTATATGATTATAAACATTATTAATATGTAAGTTATTTGCATTAGCAATTTTTTTTGCTTATTCTGAAGTAAATCTGAGTCTTTTTCATACATCTATATACATATGTAATTCACTGATATTATTAACTAAGTAATTACGCATAAAATTCTTCCTAGGTTCAATGATCAGAAAATTATGGTCTCATTATAACAAACTTTTTTTGATGACTAATTTCACAAAAAAATCATAAGAGAAAGATCTTATTACAGTCTTACGTTAATTAAAGAGCACTATAGTTTGTACCACTGATGTAATATTATCAAGTGCTCTTTAAAGTTGCATCAAATTAGCAGGAAAATATGCACAAAAATGAAACCTAATGCCTTGAAAATATCTGTCTAAAAAGAGAATACACGGAAGCCCCGTTCATATGTTTCTCATTTTTATATCTATATGTCTTTTGATCTCTTTACATTCATTGTTATTTCATGTTAATGACAAACTATTTCGTATGTAAGATACATAACTACAATTATACGTTGTTTTTTCTTGACTCATTCATTGGTTTTTATTTTCGCTTCTGAAATCGTTTCGTCGCATGTCATTTCTTTCCCTCAATAGCATTTAGTATTTGTATATAGGGATACAAGGGGAAGCAATAAAGAGGTTGCATATCTCAGCTTGTATAAGGGGTTGAAATTCGATTGGTGGGTGGAGGGTAGTCGCTTGAATATATATAGCAGATAATAAGTCTGTTGATCGGTCAGGTTTGTTGATGAGAAACGCTTCATTTCCATATCATTTTATTACTGCGTTTTAAGTAGACTGTTACTTGTCCTTTGCTCTCTTTTTTGCTTCTAAATTATCTATGAAGTGAGAGACATTGTTATGTTTTTAAGCATAAAACTGAAATTTAAAAATTTGACAGTAATGTAAGAGCCTTAAAATTAAAATTGACGAAAAACTGATTATTCTGAGTCAGCATCGAAAGCAATCACTTCTCGCAGGAAAAAAGAAAAAAATTGCTTAAAAGCTTACAATGTCCAAAGTTGATAATTTCTCAGATTGAGAACATTTCGCTCAATGGCATGCATCACATATTGCAGTGAATGGGTTTGTGGTAACGAAGAAGACAAAAACAAAATAACATTGTAACTGAATATGAAAGAAATTTAGATTTTCAGCTAGATGTCTTCTCAAATTTAAATTGTCTCACTGAATCACACATAACATCATAAGCGGAGAGTCCAGAAATATCTTAGTTGAATCTGTTGAAGACTTTTTCAAGTATATATCCAGGAAAATAAATAACTGTCATCCGTAGGGCAATTTTAGAGTTATCTTCGTTCACCTCTAGACCACTAGAATCTCATCTTCAAACATAGCTTACGAGATCGATATCAATGTTATAAAATGATGTAAAATAAAGACAACTTCCTAATTTTGGTTTGTTAAAATAATGAGGAATGGAAATGATGATTCTTCTGGTTACAGGAAAGTCAACAGAAAGCAAAATGTTTCAAATATTTTAAAACCTATCACTAGGTTATGAAAAAATTCGGAGAGCAACACGGCACAAAAAATTTGGACAAAGCAATAAGAGCACTGTACAATACATAGAACTTTATAATTTATGGAACAGTGTATGAAAAATGTTATGAAAGGAATTTCCGATGCCCAGAATATGGCAAAACTGCTAATACAGAAAGTGAGAATAAAATCGCTCTTTTAGATAGAGAGTGCTGACTCTTCTGAGAGAAAATCTTTTTCATACAATATCTTTGGTTTGATTTTGTTTATCTAATTACGGAAAAGCCTCGAGGGCTATCTGTGTAACGAACGAACGAAGATTTATACCGCAGTTCGTGAACTCAATCACATTCTGGGAACGGAATAAATCCCGAAAGCGTCACCTACCGATGACATTGAAACACTCCTGCTGGGCCCGGGGTCCCACACCCCCGAGACACCAACAATTTTATGGTACCCTCTATTGATTGCTCAACAATCAAAAAGCACCACCGCTAAACACGGGCCGGTCAAGACCACCGTCCCGGCCGGACCGAGACCACGGTGGGGTGGGCGATGGAAACTTAGGGTCGATGACCGGCCGTTAATTTGGGCTACCTGCCAACACTACACGGGATGCCCCTCTCCTTAGGCTTTACATGGAATTCCAAGGACAGCAGTGACCAGACTCTCAATGGTCCAGTTTGCTATTTGGCTACCAATACCCTGGTGGAAAGGACTTACACCTCCCGGCCCATGAAGAGCAAGTATAAACCTACCCCATGGACCATCGGGAACCGCCAAGTTCATAAATTATATACCCCCGTGGCCGAGACTGCCTAGGTACAGATCCTAGCCACTACTGCGTAGAGTACTCTACGTCGACCCCCGGGGGGATATCTGTGTAAGGGAAAGGATATCTTCGGGGACGACTTGCTAAGGAAACTCTCTCGTATACACGTGAAACATGTGGAAAACCACAAAACCGCCCCTGCAGCCAGCCCGTTTTCGGGATTCGAGTCTCGGACCGAACTACCGGTATTCAACAACTTTATCGATTGGCCACTTTTGAGCTCTTAGAATGTGTTGTAAGGATCTTAAGTTTTACTAACGTTTATTTTATTTTAAATCTTTACTATCACTTCTTATTTTCTACTTCCGGCCAGAATTATAAGCGTTAAGGTTTTTATGCAAAGTTTGTCTGGCGAACGCCAAGTATTTAAGTTGTGGCTTTTTGCCAAGAGAGAGAGAGGAAGAGTGAGTCGAAGCAGGCCGCTTACCTTAGAAGTTACGCAGTTGCTTGTTGCCTTCCAGGCCAGAGGTTTTAATCCTCTTGATAAATTTTAAACGTATTGTAGTGTTCACAGTTCTCTGTACTACATACGCTTCCTGTTAAATATAAGGCCAATCTTCCACGTTTATTATTCTAAAGTTAAATTAGAGTTTAGTTTTATTTTTATACTTTTACGTTTTGACCCCAAGTAGCGGGTCGGTGTATTCCGAAGTACGGAAGTCATTGTAAATAGAGAAAAATAAAAGGGTTTTGTATACCCTTCTTGTGTATCCTGTTTACTTCCCACAGTTTTGAACATAGCTTTAGTAAGCTCTCTGTTCCGAGTCAGGTCCTTGCATGTTCCCGAAGAAGGTTAGAAGGAACATTGAACCTGATAGTGTAAATCGGAATGCTGTGACACCAAAACTATGAACATTTGAAGAATTAATTGTAAACGCACTTTAAACGAATAAATATCATGCATTGTAAACGAATAAATATTTAGATAGCAGGGATGAATGTAAAAGGGGAGACTAAAACTTACTTTCTGTTCAAGATGCAGTGTGCAGTGCAGGTGCACTTATAAATTTCTTTATTAGCTATATTAGCGAGGGTAAAAAAGAGCTTAATTCATTTCAAAGAGCTTTGATTTAAGTCTCAAATTCAAATGTAATGTCAGATAAAATTCGGAGAATTTTTCTTTAGAAAACAAATTATAATTTCTCAGAAACGTTTTACTCATTCAAGATGGGCAAATGAAATAAAGATAATGAAGATACAGTTGTTCTCAGTTTTACTTCACATGTTGTACAGTATATGGATTTTTCATGGTTTTCAAACTGAATTAGTTCGACTATTTAAAATAAAGAGAGAATTTTAGTCAAACTAAACGTGGAGTGATACAGTTTCATAATAGTCATATCAACAACAAAATAATTCAGTGCACAGTATATTACTTGAATTTCAATTACCTTTCCTAAACCTTTCTTTTTTTAAGCATTTCATATAAATTTATCCAGACTTTCTTGAAACTCATGAATTATATCAACAAAATCACTTCCATACTGTTCTCCAGTAAAATGTACACTGTAATGATCGAGCCAATGTCTTTTGTTAAGTAGCACGACTATACCACTTAACCCACATCCTACATATTAAAAATTGGAACTCACTAAACCTCAAAATCACATTACTTTCAAAACTGTACCGAATGTGCTAACAAGGACACGATTTAATTTTAGCGTGGATGGAAAGCCTAGCCTTAAACTCATTGACATAACTAACATTTTACTTTTAACTTAAATTTTTCTTATTTTGCTAAACTGGATTTAAACATTTCATTTACACTATGCGATTTTAATTCTTACAACTATGCAAGTTTTAATGTACATGTTTATTTAACAGCACTTTTAGAATTTACAATATAAAAACATTAGGCATACTACTTAAATGAAACATTTATCTCATTTCCATCAAAATACGACTTTATGTGCCCGATAAGTTAAGGTAGTTCAATTTGCACGTTGCATCAAGTTATACAAGTTGCTTAGAATTTCTTTATAGTTTCACTAACGTTTCCTCACATCATCCTGATTCTAACCTAAATGAGTATGAATAATTGCAATTGAACTTCTGAGCACCTTGATAATTAAAACAACTCACATAACCTCACTTGAGGCAAAACTTAAAATATAATAGCAACTCTTGTACTTTTGGACATACAATTAAACTGAATTTTACTAAGAAGAAATTAAATTTCCACTTATCTCTTTGTTTATCGCAAGGCCTCCATTCTTTCGCTCGGAAACACTTGCCACGTGAGATAAACGTTGGCTTGCCTTAAGTCCCAATCACATATGTTTCCACTACGCGGAACTGGACGTCGAAAGAGACAATTCTCAGAACCCGCACATTTCCACGAAACCTACGTAGCTAGGTTGGCATTTTTACTTACTAAACAGACTTGAAAGCCAGACAGTAATCGATTGTCGCTCAGATTGGAATCACGTGATCCTTCAGAAGCAGAATTTTGGTCTGATTGCTTGACCTGTACCAGTACAGAGCTGCAGACGAAACATTTTCGGCGAGGTTTCAAAAAATCCAGCGTAGCCGGTACATCGTTTCCGTAGCTAGGCGGGACTTCGCTTCCAGTGGAGCTATTTTTTTTCTAGCATTCCTCCCGTTTAAGCCAGTGCTACCAGAATCTCGTTTCTCAGAAAAGTCCCGTCTAGCAGGGACCATCGCTAGATGTGATAACATATTTACACGGAACCTTATTCAGGACTGAGTCTCCTCATCCAGCTGAGCTTTCAGTACCTTTCCACGACGTTGAGAATTCTCGTGTTCGATGGTCTCTTCTTTGGCCTTGAAGTTCCCTCTCGGTCTTTCTGCAGTAACTCTGGTAAACCGGAACGCTGGAATTTCCGCGGCCATCTCTGGGTTGTTGACGGTTCAGCTGTGCTTCTGGTTACGTAGAACCTTCAGTGTCGACTTTTACTTTGGGACAGGCAATGTAGCTTTTCCTCGAATATCCGATAAGGCGCCATTTTTAGATGTCGCATGCCAAGTCCTGGGTATAGTTCCTCACATTTTGGGGTAATAAATTCCTTCACATTACCCGCTATTGCATTTAACGGAGCTTCGTATTGTAATATATATATTTTTAAGAAAGAATCTGCAACTATTTAAGCCGAGGCTCTTTTTAGGGGGACTATTTCTATCCACTTAGAGAAATGGCCTACAATAAACAGTAAATATCTATTTTAATTGATTTCATTTCGTGGGTATGGACCTAATAAATCTATTCCGACTAATTCATTTGGAAACGTCACCTTTATACTATTTAAGTACCCGACTGGGCTATAATTAATATCCCTATTTAACTGACAAATATGGCCCGACTTTACATACGCGCTTACAAACTTTTGCAACTGCGGAAAGTACACGTCTCCCGAACTCTTTGGAATGTTTTCCATATTCTCAGATGGCTAGAAATAAGAGAAATATGTAATTTGATGAAATGCTTAACCATAAATTTGCTGGGGTGACCGATCCAAGTTCGTTATTTTGATTGGTAATTTTTGCATAAAATAAACGATTATCGTTAAGTTCTTAGTTCTCGACTCTATTTCTGGTGACCCGAATAGCCTAGTGTTCAACATGATCCGGATCCTTTAAATAAGAATAAATGTTTTCAAATATTTTACAGGTTTTAAATGTCGATTCCTTTCTTTGAAATTTTGTGTCCCGAGTAAAGAATTTCTGTAGCCACGACTTGCACTTGGTGGCGTTTACTTTTAGTCCAGCTTTATTTAGAATATTTAACGCAAGTCTGTGATATGATCGATGATTGTTTCACTAGTAATTATTATATCATCGGAATAAATAGACTTATTTTCCCAACGACTGGTCTTGAGATTATGTACATTACGCGTTGAAAAGTGGCGGGTGCTTTGCATAAGCTAAATAACATTCTTAAAAAGGCATAAACACCAGACTTCGTAATAGTAAATGCAGTTTTGAGGGACGTATACAGGCTTCGCGACAGTTTGGAAATATTCAGACGTTGGAGTCAAAGTTGTTATGACTGGTGTTGATTTAATTTTCCGAACAATGTCTTCAATTATGGAGAGGTGATAGAGAGGATACTTAGTTATACTGTTAAGATTTTTCTATAGTAACGTCAAAATGTCATGCTTTGTAATTAGCTGGCGGGGGATCATTTTTAACACAGCATCACCGGGATAGAGTAAAGACTGCATACTGGTGTTATAACTTTTTTCTTTAGCATTTCTTGAATATGCACCTCAATTATCTGTTCCTTGATATGATCTTAGCGACAAGGTTTTGATATTACCAGGGATGCATTTCCTGTATATATACTATGTATCACAGTTTGTCTGGGACCTGGGGCATCATCAAACAAATTTGAAAACTGACCAATTTAGTAGCTTTTGTTTTACGTCCGCACCCAAGTGATCAACTGAATTTACCGGTGGCTGCGTCCGTCTCTACTCCAACTTGTTCATGTCGAGCTGTAAATTAGAATCATAAAAATTTAATCTGGCACTCGCCGCCTTCAAAAAAATCTAATCCTGAAATGACGGCAGCTTGAAGATTTTTCACGACAACAAAAACCACTTTTAGTTGCTCATTTTTTAACTTGAACACGCAATGCTCTTTTCTCAATGTATGTGCACTGCTTGCCTTGAACGGCAATAACTTTTACCTCCTCTATATTAAGGAGTTGATATTTTCTTAAGTATTTTTGAAAAAACGTTTCTGAAAGAAAAATGCATTGAGCTCCATTGTCAATCAGTGCATCTTCAGGGACATAATTTAGTAACTCCTGCACAACTGGCAACGCCAAATTTTTAACTATGATATTATTCAATTGAAACTCTGAGGGATTTTCTTGCATCCGAGATAACAGTACTCTCTTATCTTCAATACCCCTGTCTAGTTTAAATTTTTCATATTACTTTCTCTTGTTTTTTCTTTTGCCCTGTGTTTTCTTTCTGCGACCACCACTCATGGTTGAATCTTTTTTCCTATTATCGAGTTGTCTCTTCTGTCCAAAGTGGGACCTACGCTGATGCGTTGGGGTAGACATTGTCCATTTGGCCTTTTGTCATACCCAGTTATACGTGTTTGTTCCACCACGAGTGTATTTTGAAATTTCGTGGCTACCTCGAATGGGCTTTCTAGTGCGATTGTATTTCTAAATTAAAAAAATTCCTGAATTTAAGGCAGTAAACAAGGGAAAACAAGTTGAATTAATTTTTCATCCAGCCTCTCGCAGCACAAAAAATTAAAAATTTGCTCTTTCTGTAAACCAAAATCAGTTTATTCTTCAACTTTTACCTTAAATTTAGTAAATAGCTCCGACTGGAGCTTAGCCCTATCTTTCACAAATGGGATCCCTTAAATGAGAACATTATTAAACAATACAAATGTGTTGCTTTCGTTCCTTGGCTCACCCAGTACAAATTTTCCAATATATATATATATATATATATATATATATACCACGGGAAAGTACGGCTATTGCAATAGTAACTCTAGCACTGGATACAGTAGAAAATTGGAATTCAACTGTTCCAGAAGGCTTGTAAGGATCTTAAGTTTTACTAACGTTTATTTTATTTTAAATCTTTACTATCATTTCTTATTTTCTACTTCCGGCCAGAATTATAAGCGTGAAGGTTTATATGCAAAGTTTGTCTGGCGAACGCCAAGTATTTAAGTGTGGCCTTTTTGCCAAGCGAAAGAGAGAGGAAGCAGTGAGTTCGAAGCAGGCCGCTTACCTTAGAAGTTACGCAGTTGCTATTTGCCTTCCAGGCCAGAGGTTTTAATCCTCTTGATAAATTAAACGTATTGTAGTGTTCACAGTCTCTGTGCTACATACGCTTCCTGTTATTATAAGGCCAATCTTCCACGTATATTATTCTAAAGTTAAATTAGAGTTTAGTTTTATTTTGATATCTTTTACGTTAGACCCGAGTGGAGGGTCATTGTATTCCGAAGTACGGAAGTCATTGTATATGAAGAAAAATAAAGGGTTTTGTATACCCTTCGTCTGTATCCTGTCTACTTACTACAATTAGTGAACATAGCTTTAGTAAGCTCTCTGTTCTAGTCAGGTCATTGTATGTTTCCGAAGAAGGTTAGATGAAACATTGAACCTGATAGTGGCGCCCGACGAAGAAGAATAACCATGGCCGAGTTTCAAGAAGAACCTGTGCTGCCTGCAGAAACGGCTCAGAATCCAGAAATACCAGCTGCCGCCCTGGAAGGATTTGGGTACATCGTCCAGACCATGCGCGCTTCGATGAAACCAGAAGCAACATTTAATGGAAACTCACCGGTAACCAGTTTTTTGGAAAAATTGGATGACCACTTCATGCTCTACCCGGTGCACGAGTTTCAAAAAGTTACCTTAGCTACCAGCGCTTTGAGGGGCCAAGCGCTTAACTGGTTCAAATGTATCGGCAGAAGTCTCTTGGGTCAAGCAGGAAGTCCCACCTATACTTACGAAAATTTCAAGACTGCCCTACTAAAAGCCTTCCCTGTTGTAAGGGATCGTGCGAAATTAGAAACAGAACTTTTCAGTATATATCAACAAAGAATGGAAAACCTCTCGAGCTTTATTTTAAGAAAAATTCACGTTTTCAAGCTCTTGTATGGAAACCGTCCGGATCCTGAAATAATTCAAGTGATTTTGCCGAGGTTACTACCCCAAGTGCAAGACTTTATTGAATTACGAAATCCGACTACACTGGAAAAGTTATTTGAGCTAGCAATCCAGTTTGAAAGTAGAAGAACGGCGGACGTCGAAAGAAGACGCCAATATCAACAGCGAAACCAATTTGGTACGCCAAGACTACAGCAAACTCAAGCACATGGCTACGGAGAAAAAGCGAATCAGTGGGCAAGGAAACCCGAGCATTCAAAAACAGCCGGCGAACGTCGACAGTTCAATAGCAACCCAGGAAAGAAGTCTCAAGTCCAGTGGAAAAAGAAGGAAAGCACGGAAATGAAAAATAATTTAAACTAAAACGGATTTCTGCTGACGAGAGGGTGCGGAAATCCGAAGGCCACGAAAATCCCTCTTCCTACAAGTTAAATACAGTAATGGTGAAAAATTTAACTCTTCCGAAGATTGAAGTCTTGGTAAATAATATCCCGGCCACCGCACTCCTGGATACCGGCGCGCAGTGTTCCTGTGTGGCAGAAGTCTTTTTTAGAAAGTATTTTCGCAAATACCGCATATATAATGCGGATAATACGACAGTATTAGCGGCGCAAGGAGAAGAATGTAAGTGCGTAGGTAAAGTACCTATATATCCGTATCAAGGACGAACAAGTAAAGGTGATGTTTTTTATAGTAAAGAATTTGCAAGCACATTTAATCCTAGGAATAGACTTTCTTTCAGACGCACAAGCTACACTGGATTTTAATGAAGCGTCCCTTAGGCTGACAATGAAACCAGTGCGTGTAGAAAAGGTTGAACCGCCAAGGTTAAGTCTTGACCACCTGCCTAATGACGAGCAAGATAGAATCCGACAAGTGGTAAGTGAATTTGCTTCCTTATTTAGTGATATTCCAGGATTTACTCAGGTTACTAACCATAGTATTGACACCGGAGATGCATTGCCGGTTCGTCAAAAACCATACCGGTATGATAAGAATAAGGAAAAAATTATAGAATGGCATATTATCGATATGCTACGTAAAAAGATCATAACGCCCATCTCAAGTAGTTATGCTAGCCCGGTGGTTTTATGTAAGAAAAATAATGATTATCCTTTGGAGCATCCAAAAAGGTGGAGATTCGCTATTGATTACCGTAAATTAAATTCCATAACGAAATATCCGGTATATCCGTTACCGATCATAGAAGAAATTTTAAGGAACATAAAATCAACCAAATTTATGACGACTTTAGACTTAACGAATGGTTATTTTTAAATAGGGGTCAGGCCTGAGGACGTGCCTAAGACTGCTTTTATAACCAAGTCTGGCACTTATGCATTTTTGCGTATGCCGTTTGGCCTTTCTGGGACCCCAGCCACATTTCAGCGATGCATGGACATTGTGTTAAGACCTGTTCTTGGAAAGTCCACATTTATCTATTTAGATGATATCATTATTACTAGTGATAATCTCGACCAACATATACAGGATTTAAGACAGGTGTTTTCTTTATTAAATGAGGCCGGTCTAAAAGTTAATGTCGAAAAGTTCAAATTTGCAGCCCCTGAATTAAAATATTTAGGTTACAAAATATCGCGAAAAGGGATCGAGACAGATGAATCAAAAATAATCGCTGTACAAAAGTATCCGACTCCAAACACGGCAAAGAAGCTCTCTTCTTTTCTAGGACTTTGTACATATTATAGGTCCTTTATAAAAGATTTTGCGGCTATCGCTGAGCCATTGTTAAAATTAAAAAGGAAAAAGGCAAGATTCTCGTGGACGGCCGAAGCCAATAGTGCTTTCGAAAAATTAAAACAAGCATTAACGCAAGCCCCTGTGTTGAAATTTCCTGAAAAGAATGAAAATTTAGAAATTTCAGCGGATGCTTCGGATTATGCGGTAGGAGCGGTACTTTCGCAAAATCAGCAGCCCGTGGCATTTTTTAGCCGAACTTTAAATCAAACACAAAGAAACTATTCCGCGACCGAGAGAGAGGCACTTGCAGTTCTGTTAGCAGTGCAAAAGTTCCGAGTCTATTTTGGAAAGGCGCCGATAACAGTATATTCTGATCATGCGGCGGTAACTAGATTGTACTCAGGGAAAAATTTATCCCCAAGGTTAATAATATGGGCACTCAAGCTGCAAGAATATAATCTGGTAATCAAGCATACCCCCGGAAAGGAAAATATCGTAGCAGATGCCCTATCACGAATTAAATTAGACGAACAGGGTAATACCGTAAAAGTTGCAATGCTGACAGCGTGTACAATAAATTCCCGAGAAACTGTAATAACCGAACTGGGTAAGGATCCTGAGTTTGGAAGTATTTATGAGTATTTGAAGGATCCTGAAAATTTTAGCCACCAAGATATTGTGGCGGTAAGAAATAGGGCGGTCCATTACGAACTAATAGATGGTCTATTATTTTATACAAAAACTACGAATTCCAACAACGAATTTCGACCTGTTATCCCAGCTAGTCTTAGATTAAATATCCTGCAAGAGCTCCATGACAGCCCTATAGCTTCTCATGCTGGTATTCAAAAAACTATCCAACGCGTACGCGAGGCAGTCTACTTTCCTGAACTGCAAAAGTTAACAAGGGCATATGTCCAGTCCTGCTCAACATGTCAAGCCGTTAATTATATTAATTTCCGCCCGGCCGGGTTTCTAAATAGTATTAAATCCGAATTTTCAAATGAAATAATCGGCATCGATTTATTGGGCCCTTTCCCAAAAAGTCAGTTAAACAAAAGTCGCTATCTCCTTGTTATAGTTGATCATTTTAGTAAATGGACCGAAATTGTTCCCTTAAAACGAGCCTCCGCGAAATTAATTACCGATTCTATTTTAAATAAATATATTTTAAAATACGGGGCGCCCCTAAAAGTTATATCGGATAATGGTCCTCAATTTGTAAGTAATATATTTGAAGACATGTGCCAAAAACTGGGCATACGTCATTTAAAAATGGTCCCGTATCGGCCGCAATCAAATATAGCGGAACGGGTCAACAGAAATATAGTGAAAATTATCCGTAGTTATGTTAAAAATTTTCATAAAAGCTGGGATAACTATGTCAATGAATTTGCTTTCGCCCTTAGGACCGCAAAACATGATACAACGGGCAAAACTCCTGCTGAGTTATTTCTAGGCAGAAAGGTTATAACACCGTTAGATAAACTATTTTATGTGCAACAAAGAGCCCCAGAATTTAAAATGGGTGATATAGAAAAACTAATAAAAGAAGCAAAAAAGAATACGGAAGTAGCACAAAGAAAACAAAAATTGTATTATGACTTGAAACGACGGGGAGTAACTTATAAAGTAGGGGATGAAGTACTAAAAATTAAGCATTCACTTTCTTCAGCACCAGAAGATAAAACTGCCAAATTTTTTCCACGCTTTGAAGGACCATATGTTATAGAAAAAATAACTCACGCTGTTGTAGTGTTAAAGGCAAGAAATGGTGAAACCTGTTCCGCAAACATTGACCAGATAAAACCATTCTATGACCGTAATAAAATGCAAATCTTTTCAGATCTTTTGCAGGATCCGGTACGGCAGACACCGCAGGTACAAGTTCCAGAGGTGGGAAAACGACAAGTACAAGGGCAAGCCAATGAGAGACAGAAGCAAGTGAAAAGAAAATTGCCCCGCGGAAAAATTGAAGGTAAAAAGAAAAAGAAGCCGTTCCACCGTCCAGAAAACAGAGTTCACGAACACCCCCAGAATGAAGAAGGGAGAAGGACGACGTATGTGAAGAGGACCAGGAGAAATGACGGCAACTATAACCCGGCTTTAAAACGGAAGATCGACTCATCCGACAGAACTCTCCGCAGCAAAAGTCGCCGAACTGCGGAAGGGCCATCAGCGGCGGAGGAAAAAGTACAAGAAAAATTTGAACGGCCAACAACGAGGTCCAAGCAGGATCACGACAGAAGTTTCCCGGTTCCACCAAGACCAGCTGCCTTCAAACGGCCAAGACCACAAGCAGAGGACAAAAGGAAGGTGTTCAAGGGTGGCCGTACTGGTGAAAAACGGAAGCTTCCAGAGGAAAGCACTGAAGGGCGAGCCCGTACAAGAAGGAGGATCAACCAAGCTACTATCTGCTATACCTTTAAAGACTGGGCCCAGAAAAGGATGTCCGAATATTACAAAGATAAGTAAAATTTTATGTTACTTTGCAAACTTAAGTTAATCTTTCATTCTTACTGCAAGTGGCAGATTTCAAGAAGTTTTACCTCATGCGAGGTCTACCTTTATCGCCAAAAGGGCGAGAAATGAGTTGTGACCGATTTTCTTATTATGTTTTTCAATTACTCGCGCGTAAAACTGAAGTTGATGTATAATAGCGTTGTGTAAAGACTTAAATATTGTAAAAAGTTATTGTATAAATTTTATTTAAAACATTCTAGCAAGAAAGAAGTTTTAGTCTGAAAGACTTTCTGAAATGTAGTATTATTTCAATGTAGAAAGAATTGGCACTTGCTTTGAAAAGAATAGAAGATAACAATGTACTACTAATGTATGTTTTCAAATGTGTAAAATTAACGGCAGGTTGATATGTTCTTATATACATGTGAACTGTTATTTTAAATGTTAAGAAATACCGTGATATGGTAAAAGTGAAAGTAATGTTAAAAATTTGTTATTCGTGTGACTGTAAAGACTAAATCATGGCGAATATATGTTAAAGGTTGAATGATGTAGTTAGGCTCTCTGACGCTACACTTTAGAGTTAGCCACTTTTAGAATAGTACCTCAGGGTTTAGAGTTGAAAGTAGGGTGTGTTAAGAGGTCTCGTTATGTTGAATTTTAACACGTTAGTGTTTTGATTGTAGGAGGAAGTGTGGCACACGTAGACAGAAACACATTCGTGTTTGGTGTTCTTTTACAACACATGTCAGAGAGCACGGGGAGAGATAATTAAAATAGTCATGAATGAAATAAGAATGTTAAGAGCAGTATAATTGTATGTGTTACTTGCCATGTCATTGTGTAACATTTCATTAAACTAGTTTTCCTTCCAGATCTCTGGAAGGAACCAGAATTGAATAAGAGCTCCTGTTTAGATGCAGTACAGATGAAAAAAAGATTGTTGTATATCCTGGGAGCTGCTATTGTAACAAATTTCTTTCTTTTAAATTTTCTAGTTTCTAGAGAAGTTATGTTGTAAAAGATTGGCCTCGCGTTACATTCTAGAGCTAAAAGTTTTCAACAAGGTCGTTTTAGACCTCAGTTTCAAACTAATTAACTCTGGCGGGAAGTATGTAAGGATCTTAAGTTTTACTAACGTTTATTTTATTTTAAATCTTTACTATCACTTCTTATTTTCTACTTCCGGCCAGAATTATAAGCGTGAAGGTTTTTATGCAAAGTTTGTCTGGCGAACGCCAAGTATTTAAGTGTGGCCTTTTTGCCAAGCGAAAGAGAGAGGAAGCAGTGAGTTCGAAGCAGGCCGCTTACCTTAGAAGTTACGCAGTTGCTATTTGCCTTCCAGGCCAGAGGTTTTAATCCTCTTGATAAATTAAACGTATTGTAGTGTTCACAGTCTCTGTGCTACATACGCTTCCTGTTATTATAAGGCCAATCTTCCACGTATATTATTCTAAAGTTAAATTAGAGTTTAGTTTTATTTTGATATCTTTTACGTTAGACCCCGAGTGGAGGGTCATTGTATTCCGAAGTACGGAAGTCATTGTATATAAAGAAAAATAAAGGGTTTTGTATACCCTTCGTCTGTATCCTGTCTACTTACTACAATTAGTGAACATAGCTTTAGTAAGCTCTCTGTTCTAGTCAGGTCATTGTATGTTTCCGAAGAAGGTTAGAAGAAACATTGAACCTGATAGGTTAGTTACCGAAGTTTTCCCATCGAAGGTTACTGCAGGTTTCATGGCCTTATGGTATCTACAATGAATCCAAATTCATCTGCGAGATTAATTGAAGCCGTTGGAACTTGCGACGTTGATGGAGCCAGAATAAACGCTGATTTTCTTCAGACATGATTCTACTCAAATTTCTTTAGTACTATAGACGAAACCTCTAAAGTTACTTATCACTAAAAACATCGTTTGCTGCAAAATAAGTAATTTCAATTGTACTATGTTTTTAAAAGTCAAAATTATCGTCTGTGGCTTGAAAGTTTTGTTTTTATTCAAAATGGCGAATCTAACAAAGCAGTGGTTCGAAGGCTACATTTACGCTCTTTCCTAAGAGAAATATGCATACTCCGTTATCCAAAAACGATGTGAGAGTCATGGTTTTGTGATATCTAAAGCTTCGATAGGCAATATCATCAACAAGAAAGGAAAAAAAAACGTCAAATTGGAGCCTGAAGTGGGACAAAAATTCCAAACAAGTATCCAAGGAAAAAACGGACATCTTCGACAATTGCAAAGGTACGTTGTTTAATGTTAAAAGAAAATCCCTCTAGTCAAAGGACAGTTGCAAGATCATCGGTGTCCAAAACAATGCTCGGTGTCCACTGTAAACAAAATGATAAACGTTGATTTAAATCTTAAGAAAGCGAAAAAACGCAATGTGCATCGTCGTCTTCCAAAGCATATCGCTCAACGCAGGACACGCTGCAGAATTCTATATGAGAAACACTTACCCAAAGAAAAATGGAAAACAATTGTCACAATAGATGAAGCATGGGTGTATTTAAATTATTGTAACAAAAACAGAACCATTTATTATCATAAAAGGGGAGAAAAAAATTTAAGTACATGGTTCAAAGAATCGAAAGAAAGTTTTTCTAAGGGATTCATGATTGTTGCTGGTTTTTCTTATAATGGCAAGGTAAAAATAAAGAGAGTGCAAAACAGTGTCAAAATTAACTCCAAATACTATCAGGAACATATTTTATCGCCAATTTTTCTGAATGAAATACCATCGCTTTACCCACAGTGCCATCAATCTGTGAGACTCCATCAGGACAAAGGTAGCAGTCACACACCAAAATCCACTGTAAATTTCCTAAAAGAAATGGAACAGAAAACTGGTATCAAGGCACTGATATCCCTACTAAATCTCCCGATGTGTCACCTATGGATTTTTGTGCTTTCGGACTTTTAAAGACTGCATTATCCAAACGTTGTCCCCAAAACCCTAACAGGACTTTGGAAAGCTGTTCGGGAGGAATGGGATAGAATATCTCTTCCACTTCAAAAGGCATTATTATCCTGGAAATTGCAGTGTCGAAAGATAGTTCAGAATAAGGGAGGCCAAATAAAGCATTTAAAACACAAGAATTTTATGTAATTTAGTTTTGTGAATACAATATACATCGTCTAAAAAATGTGTGAACAGCCTCTGTATATGCTTAAGTGCATACCTTTAAATGAATTTGCATCAAAATTATGATCATCACTTTGATTTAATCTTCAATACAATATGATGGATCGTTTGTTTCTGTTTAATGACAGGTATCAGTACTATGGTACGCCAGGATATTGAGATATTTTTTTTCTACATGTATGTGAAAAGAATAGTAGCACTGTAACTGCAAATTTTTTAAAAAGATTCGGTACTTTCATAAGGCAATTAAGCCGTCTAATTACACGTCCAATCTGCCGATACAAGTACGAATCATGCAATTATTTCTCACCGGGAAAAATTGCTGCATAGATGCAAAAAGAAATAAAGATAACAAATGCGACTTCTAGAGGACAGGTTTTTCCCTTGTTTATTTTTGCGTCTATAATGTCGTTAATTTTTAGTCTCGAGAAGTTATCTGTCAAGTCGACCTGAAAGTTAGAGAGACATATTTTGCTTGTAATTATCGTTCCCCATCCCCAGGTGACACTTGCAGGGATTGTCGATGTCAGAACCATCTGGCCCATTCTTGATATTCCTCTGGCACTTCACCCCCTATCATTATCATTGGTTTCGGGTTAATATTCTGATATCGGTGATTATTATTCCAATGACACTTCCTTCTCACAAAAGGGAACTCCCCCTCTTTCTCTTTAAGAAGAACGTTCTTTTCTTTCCTTATTTCAGTGAATAAATAACACTATCTTGAGCTACGCTCTCTCTTTATCTTCTTTTAATATGTCGCATCTCTCTCTTATAGACTTTCGCAAGAAAAATATTGTTGGGGTTGCAAAGTTTCATGCATTCGATAAAGCAAGTTGCTGCTAACGTTATAATGCTATAAGGCTTATGCGTCTTTATTTTCTAAAGTAAAATTATAAGCTGTTAAGGAATAATGCTTCAGGTTTCGTGATCCGTTGAAACATTTATATTGTACACATTTATTAAAGTGTGTACTCTATCTGTCATTCTTGTTACTTAAAGGATTGAAAAACTTTCAATTAATCGAAAATGTAAGAGTGTGAAATATTTCGTTGTTTTTCTTCGCGAAAAAACAAAATGTTAAAATTTATCTGATTCCCTAATATTTTGCTTGATTCCTACTCTTTGTAATGACAGGAAAAAATGTTTCTAATACGAATCCTTATTTTTACTGTAATGTTATAAAATCGTATTATTTATTTATTTATTTTAATATTTAAAAATGGAAGATCATGAGCCTTTGCATCATTTAGAATAAAATATATGCCTGTGATAAACGGTTGCGAAAATAAGGGCGAGTTAAGAGTTTTTGTGGACACATTGAGTTTTTGTATTATATAAAGGGTGGCTATAAAAAACTTCCCCGCTATATGAAGCCCTAGCGGCCTATCCACTCAACCAATCGAAATAAAATTTCAGATAATGTTAGTTGAAGATATGCACTCGAGATTGTGATGATGTCTCAGGACTAAGGCTATAGTTAAAGAATTTCAAAATTTACGAATGGCAACACCCTCTTTTTTTCTGCGCTATTTGATCAGTGCATTGGAAAACCATGGTGTCCGCCGAAAACGTCGCGGCAAAAACATCGCGGATGAAAACGTCGCGGAGAAAAGAACGCAAGGAGAAAACTTCGTGGTACAAAACATCGTGGGAGAAAACCTCGCGAAGAGGAAACATCGTAGTTCTAAAGCGGCGTCGTACAAAATATCGTGGTCGAAAATAAAGCGGTTCAAAAACTTCTCAGTTTAAAAAAATAGTCGTCGAAAATATCGTGGTAAAAATTAAAGTATCTACAAAATCATCGCATGACGATAACATCGCACACATGCGTTTTCAGGTTTTGAAAGTTGTAAATGCATGTCCGTATAAAGATCATAGAACGCAAGAAGAAAAGAGGGATTCTTTTACTTCTATATTTCATATATTTGAACGAACTAATAAATGTTTGCTGAAAAAATAAGAAGGAAACTTAAGGAATTATGAATTGAAAATGAGTAGAAAAATAATGCAACTTAAAAAAAGTTTAATTTTTAATTTATATAGTTAATTAACAAAGGTCATTAATAAACTCAGCTTTTTTTATAAAGTTTAACTAATAGTGTTTCATGAAAAATACGGTCTAAGAATGCGCTATATATCCAGCGCGCGGAACTACTGTGTATAGGAAAATCTAAAGATGTATGCTCATTTAAAAAACTTTTTGCGACATTGCTGTTGAACTGAATTTTATGGTTTAAGTGCAAAAAACATAATAGGTAACACATAAAACGTTAAAAAAAAACGCCCCTTTGAACGTAATTTAAATTTTGAAACCTTTCAGATTTTTTTTTCTGAACAAGGAAAATGCCGCCGAAGCAGTGCGAGTTTATTGGTGCTAAGACAGGTTATACATGTGCTAAGACAATGTTTGTATTCCGTAAACACTGTACATAATTTGGTAAAAAAATTGAAGTGTAAATTGTAGGTCCATTGCATATTACAAGACGTGCCACAGTAGAAAATACGCGCGTGTTTTATGCATTTAAATATCAGTAACTGGAATTTTTTCACGAATTTGACACAACAAATCCTTTTATGATGCATACTCTCATGTTACATGTAGCATATGACCGCTTGAATTTTAAAATAGTTATACCGTAACTTCGTCGCCACGATTTTCAACTGAGTTTTTAAGCATTTTTGATAACTGCTGCTGTATCTGAAAAGTTGGCTTATTTACCATTTTATTCCAGAAACTGAGCGTTTTGCTGACTACACTCAAAGGGAACGTTTATGTCGATAATGTCCCTGCCCGCATATCTATACACTCAAAGGGAACGTTTATGTCGATAATGTCCCTGCCCGCATATCTATACACTCAAAGGGAACGTTTATGTCGATAATGTCCCTGCCCGCATATCTAGAATTTCGGATTTTCACCAAACGTGTATATTATATTTTTACTTACGAACACTACCTGTGCGCTTCAATTAACAGATCAAGGCCTGAATCCAAACGCTGGAAGTCTTTCTCTCCCGTAATAATTCTGGAAGTTTGAGCTTATCCATAAAAGATGTGGTGTAATTGCTAGTAAAATACTTTTGGATAGATCGGCAATATATTTCATGGAGACCAATTCTGCAACATACAGATACTAATTCCATTCCCTTTTAATAGATGAACTTTTAAGTATGGGAAGATAATTTAATTCGGTAACAGAACAAAATATTAAATATTTGAATTCCCCGGACTCATGGCCTACGACTCATGGCCTACGACTTTCTTGGATCTCAAGGCGTTTCTGAGGTAACTAGGAAATCAAACACTAAAGCTATATACAAAACTTTGGTGGTTCTGTAATTAAACTAAACCTCAAAGCTCATCAAAAACAGGATGGGGATACATGTATTCATCAATTCGGACAAGGAGTAAGTACACAATCAGAAAAGGAATAAAACGCATTCTCCCTTGATATGGGGAAATTTTATAGGAAAAATAAGATATTTGTCAATCCAAACTTAAGATTAGGATACCTTCTAGTTTGTTAACATGTAACATTGTAACCATACAACATTTTGTAATTATGATGTAAATTATCTATCATTGCAAGATCATCTAATATTTTTAATTATGATGTAATTTATATATACCTGTGATTATTGGAAATATTTATATTATGGACAGTTACCATAAATTTTAATTATGTTCCTTCTAAAATTGAGCTTTATTTTGTTTAAATTTTCTTTATTTTTGACGAAATCTAACCATCCTGGAAGACTCTTCTTAACTGAACTTATAAGGTATTTCTCCCACCTTCTTAGCGTGCGTGTCTTCGTGGTGTGGTGGTCTACAACCTGGGCGCGTATTCCAGGTGACAGGTGAATGCAGGGTCCGGACACCCGGACGGCTTAATATGACAAATCGGGTGTCGTCCGGTATCCGCACCTATTTAGAACAACACAACCCTTGCGACTTCCTGAGAGAGCTGCATCGGGAATATATTAATGGAGAATATGAGGTATTGACTTGGCCAAACAAGGGCGTGTGCATATATATACTTCAGTATACAATTAATAAAAAGTTTCATACACAGGTACATTGGTGGTATAGGTACATTGGATACATATGTATATTCGTCTAAGTGGTTAATGAGATAGGCAAACAATAAACACTTATACATTAAAAGAAATGAAACACTGACGCAACTGGCGCAATAATGCAGAAGATGACAATTAATGAATACACGTAATCGTGTGTTATCCCGTATGACTATACATAAACTACTAGAAATGATATGCATAAACACATACAAATTATGGCGATAAATGAAAACACATAATCATGCATTATTCTACTAGGCTATGAACACATCAATAAAAATGATACATACACACCTATACGTTGACAGAAATGATACACTGAGAATGAAAATTGTGTATCAGTGTGAACCATGACAATTAATGGTTACACATATTCGTGTATTACCTTACTTGGCTGTACATATATATTAGTACAAATGATACACTTAAAGACTTATACATTAATGGAAATGAAATACTAAAAATGGCACTTGTACATTATACGATAGATGAAGAATAATGGTAACACGTAATCGTGTATCATCTTAAGTGGCTATACACACAGTAATAGAAATGATACACTTATACATTAATATACATTTATAACATGGTAAAGGATGCATTTATACATTAATAGAAATGGTACACTGACAATGAAATTTTCACATTAATACGAAATATGACGATTAATAATAATACATAATCATGTATACACAGGTATCATGTATACACTACTGCGCTATGCGTACATGAATAAAAATAAGACATTTTAAACACCTGCAAGTTGACAGAAATGTTGCACTGAGTAGGTCCGTGGTTCGATTCCCGTCGAAGGCTCATTTTTTATCTTTCTTGTTTCCAAAAAATACTTAATGTCTCTACAGTGGCGCCCGAACTAAAAGGGTGGTGGATGATGATTCTCCACACTCAGGATTGGGCAATTGGATCCCCTAAAACCCCAGTAGCCCTTTAAAAGGGAGAGTATATAAGGTATTTCTCCCGCCTTCTTAACGTGCCTTCGTGGCGTGGTGGTCTGCACGCTGGGTGCGTATTCCAGATGTCCGTGCTTCGATTCCCGGCGAAGGCATTGCTCATTTTTCATTTTTCCTGCTTCCAAAAAAATACCTAATGTCTCTACAAACTTTGCGTTTTCAGAAAACGTTGTCTCAACTTCCACCGCCTGTTAAAAAGAGAACTGATATGCAACTTAGTGAGTATTACTTTATTTTGAATTTTTCATAAATATGTATAATTTTATGAAACATTTCGTAAGCTGTGTAATGTGAACTATTAACTCTTATATTTGAGTTCATTTTAGAGAGAAACCATAGAAAGCTGGAAGTGAAAGATCTGCAGACCCAAAATATGACATCGATATAAACTGAAACCTCATCCAATTAACCCCTAAATTTTGTGAATGCGCATTATCGATGGCAATGTTTTTCTAGCGATCAATGAAAGATTGCATAAAGTTTTTAATTTTTCATTTAATATTTTGCTTTACAGTTTCTTTCCTTAATCCGTAACAAAGCTGTATAACTCATAAAGAATGACATAGTAAACTATAATTCGACTGAATAATACTGCAAATATAAATTACAGGTAAACGTAAGACCCGGATAAAAGGACATCGCCTCTCAGAAATTAAAAAATTAAACTTTTTCCCTTTGAATTATATTTCTGCTTATAAGTCTACTCATCTGAATTATTTTCTTAAAGGTTATGGCAGTAAATGAATTTTAAATAATGAGTATTGCCCAGAAATTTGAAGAAATAATTAAGTTAAGTTTTAAGTCAGCGGACTGTATTTACTAGCGTGTAGCAATCCATTTACATTATGGTAAAATATTTACACGTACTTAAAATGGTAATTTATGTTGCAAATGTGATTCCTTACTTCATTTGCAATACTATCGACATAAAAGCATTGCTTTGGAAACACCAAATCACAATTTGGAAAACAAAATTTGAATAACAAAGTGAAAATTAATTTATTTATAAGATTCGTATCTAACATTTCTATTTCGATTAATTTGCATTAGAATGTTTCGTTATATGCGTTGAAGAGAATGAAACAGGATTATTGTAAGTCATTTTCTTGTCACATATCGCTGCTGGGAAAAACATCAGGTAAATTGTAACAAAAAAAAATTATTTCATACGTTTAGAAAGCCGACAAATTTTTCTCAGAATGTATCTGAAAAAATTCTTTGGAAGGAGGCCAAGATTCGTTTCAAAATGGGTGCCTCTATTTAAAAAAAAAAAAAAACTTCAAAGAAATAACTTAGAAGAGATCGAAAGATGAAATGTTAAATTATGCTACATTCATAGATTTTTCCTTTAAAATGCTAGAAAAGAAAGCATTGCTTAAAAAAATGACACGGAATGATAAATATTATTTTCTTACCTGATAAAGAATTATTTTTCAGCTCTTTTTTTAAAGGTATTTGGAGCGAACGACTCTCTGAGGACACTAAATATACTATTCTTATTAAGCTGTATGAAAAGGGTAATATTTGAAATATTATAATTCGAATACTATTTATTTTTGACTCAGCTACCAGATAATCAATTTTAATTTGATTGAAGGAATGCTTATTTCATCATTTTAACGCTTTCGCAGTGGTAATTATAACTATTATATGCAGAGTTATCAATTCTAAATTGTACATATAATTTATAATAATAATATTATTGATATTTTTTGTTTTCACGAAACTACCTCAATTTTGTAACCTTTCATCAATTTTTACCAACTTTTATTTTCAGTATCATTTTTGAAATAATTTTATAGTAGATGACTTTCAAGCCCGAAAGGCAACTTTAGTCACCAAATAGCTTCCATAACTAATTATAGCATCTTGTCCACTTAGTTACTATGAAAATTCTACATTCCTTAGATTTCTAATTTTAGAGGCGAAGTACTGCTGAAACGCTCCATTAAGAGTGTAAGGATTAGATATTTATTTTTTCCTCATGTGTTTGTTTAATGAAAGGTTTATTGAGATTATGGCAAAGTACACTAGGGCTATCTGCCTAGGTTACAGCCGAAAACTTAGCGGCAGAAACATCGCGGACGAAAACGTCGCGGAGAAAACAACGCAAGGCGAAAACGTCGTGCTACAAAACATCGTGGGAGAAAACATCGCAGGTCTAAAACATCGTGGTACAAAATATCGTCGTCGAAAATAAAGCGGTTCAAAAACTTCGCAGTCTAAAAACATCGTCGTCGAAAATATCGTGGTAAAAAATAAAGTATCTACAAATCATCGCATGACGATAACATCACAGACATGCTTTTTTCAGATTTGTTTTTAGATTATACTTTTCATGAAAAATTACCAGTAAAATTTAAAAAAAAATAATTTAGAATGACCTTTGTTAGTTAACTATGTCGGTTTAAAATTCTGTTTAATGCTATAAGTTGCATTAATTTTCTATGCTTAAGTTTCCTTTTTACTTTATCAGCAAAAATGAATTAGTTAATAAAAAAATATGAAAGTAAAAATTGTCCTTCTTTCCATCTTGCGCTCACAAATCATTATAGGAATATCCATTTACAATTATTAAAGCCTGTAAAAAAGCATGTCTGCGATGTTATCGTCATACGATGATTTGTAGACACTTTATTTTTTACCACGATATTTTTAAACTGCGAAGTTCTCGAACCGCTTCATTTTAGACGACGATATTTTGTACCACGATGTTTTAGAACTGCGATGTTTTCTCCTACGATGTTTTGTAGCATGACGTTTTCGCCTTGCTTTGTTTTCTCAGCGACGTTTTCGTCAGCGATGTTATCGGCGGACACCATCTGCCTAAGGGGAGGGATGCCTTCGTGGAGGACTTTCTAATGGAAACTGGCTCGTATACACGTTACACATGGGGAAAACTACGACCCATGCAGCCAGCCTGTTCACGGGATTCGAACCTCGGACCGAACTACCGCTGTTCAGCGACTTTACCGCTCGGCCGCTGGTGGGCCGTTTAATGAATGGAAATGGTTGTAGTCTTTTGATGAGATGTCACAGGCATAAGGAGGATGAGAAAATTATCAAAAACATTCCAACCATGATGTTTTACTTCTTGACGAATCTAGGGTTATGTGAAATCCCACCCTGCCTAGTCCAGAGTAGTGTCTTACCATTAACTACGTTAACTGGCTGTGGTAGTAATTTGATAAAGAAACCTTAGTATGCAAGTGCAGTGATATCTTGACTATAGTTGAAATTAGGTTGCACTACATCAGTCCTTATTTCTTCCTCGCCCCTCTCTGGCTTAAAAAAACGAAAGGAAACTTTATTGAGTTGACTTCCTTGGTTGCAGACATTCCTGCGAGACTTAACTGCTGATAACTGTAGTCAATATCAAAGTATTCTTACAACACAAGGAACAAATCACTAAGCAGGTTGTTGGCCTTTTATGATTGTAAAGAATCCTTGTTTTTGGACTTTGATGATTGTAAAGAATCCCTTTACACAGCTACACATGCTCAATGGATGAATATACAAAGAATTTAGCAAGTAATACGGCTGTCATTGTCGGTGGTGTAATCCTTAACTCCGTGTGATATTGATTCATTTATTACTTTGAATCTTATCTTGGGCTTCTATGAGTCGCAGGATATTGAACAAAGTTTCATACTCACTGCGAAGGCATTAGACAACCTTTTGATGATGACACCTAACTGTGTTCTAATCCAAGGATAGAGTAAAGGATGCATACCTTTTTAGCTATTTGAAGATGTGCATGATTCTGGTGTGAAATCAAATCGGGTATGCTAGGAATATATGACAGTGTAACTACTGAACCACCTCACAAACATATTTGTATTTAAGTATTTTGATTACCACCTCCTTAAATATATTTAGTTAACACTAAAAAGGATTAAAAAAATCTTAAATCTTTCACATTTTATATTACGTCTAAAGGGGTGATTTATTAATGTTTTGGCTCACCAGCGGCCGAGCGGTAAAGACGCTGAACACTGGTAGTTTCGGTCCGAGGTTCGAATCCCGCGAACGGGCTGGCTGCATGGGCGTTTTCGTGGTTTTCCCCGTGTGTAACGTGTATACGAGCCATGTTACCCTTAGAAAGTCCTCCACGAAGGCATCCCTACCGTTAGGCAGATAGCCCTAGTGTGCTTTGCCATAATTAAATAATCCAATCCAATCCTATTAACGTTTTGTATGCTACTTTTATTTATTAAATATCATTCGCACTTAAACCATAAAATTCAGTTCAATAGCAATATCACAAAATATTTAAAAAGAGGCATATCTTTAGGATTTCTGATGCAAAGTCTCGCACCCTGGATTTTTATCTCCAGCGTGCGAGTTGTTGCCATTGCTCGCTTTCAAATAGTTGAGTTTGTTAGTCAAACATTTGTTAAAGTTTTACAAAATATGAAATGGATAATAAAACAAATTTCAAATTAAAGATTTGGGCTTCTAGATGAGCATATTCGAGTGCAGGACTACGTTGTCCAAAATCTGATATCTCTAGGCATCGGTGCCTCTCAACCTACATACATTAATGCATATGATTCATTTTTTTATTTCTTCAAATATAATGCAGGGTTCTAATATTTGATGACAACAATTTGAAAAGTGAAACTCCGTGTTATAATGGGCGACGCTAAATACTAAAACGAACTTAATAGCTCTTCTGAAGAAATTGTCCCTTTGGGCTTAAAAAATCATTAAAATGGCCCATGATCAGTGAGGAAACACAGCTTCAGCACAATTGTAAAATTTTCTATCTTTTGTAACAAAATTCTTCAGAAATCATTTACTTAACAACAATATTCTTCTAATATAAAATACAATGAATTTTGTGATAAACTGAGCTATTTTCCTTGTTTGTTATCACAAACTCTACAAGGAAAAAAGAGAACACCAACTGCACTGCAGATATTTAAATATATATATATATATATAAATGACAACTTTATACAAAAAAAAGAAATTAATTTAAGATTTAGGATTTTAAAAATTGGAGAGGAAAGGAAAACTTATATAAGGAAAACATTCTTCCGCTATTTACAGGCTTCAAATTCAAGTAACTGGAATCAAAGGGAACTGCTTAAAATGCACTTCGTAATGCATTCGTGTCACTTTGCTGCATTTCTTGCAAAGTAATATATATTTTTCTGCACTTGGGTTTTTCCCTGCATTTATTTCGCGAGAGGAGTCTGAAAATATATAATTCGGGCACGATTCTATAAATACTCTACAGATTGTGACATGATGGAAAAACAGATTATGTGTTTTTGAAATATGGCTCTATGAGAAGGTGTTATTTATAATGAAATGTTTAGGGATTCAACTTGCGTCCTTTAACGTATAAGGTATTTCACCCGCATTCTTGGCGTGCCTTCGTGGTGTGGTGGTCTGCACACTGGGCCGGTATTCCAGAAGTCAGCGGTTCGATTCTCGGCGAAGGCTTTGTTAATTTTTTTATCTTTCCTGCTTCCAAAAATACCTAATGTCTCTACAAATGGCACCCGAACTAAAAGGGCGTTGGATGATGATTCTCCTCACCCAGGATTTCGCGATTGGGTCACCTAAAAACCCCAGTCGCCCTTTAAAAGAAGGAGTATATAAGGTATTTCTCCCGCCTTCTTGGCATGCCTTCATGGTGTGGTGGTCTGCACGTTCAGCGTGTAATTGAGAGGTCCGTGGTTCCATTCCCGGCGAAGACGTTGCATATTTTTCATCTTGCCTGCTTCCAAAAAATACCTAATGTCTCTACAAACGCTATATTGAAAATATGTTTACCATACTATACCAGCGAACAATTTAACTTCTGGCCAATTTATTTCCGAATCACTTGTCTGAATCATCATATGCTAGAAAAGCTTAATAATAATAATTTATTCAAACTAGCATAGCAAAACTTCATTGACTGCTGATTAATCAGTTAATTGATTATACTGTAATTTTTTTCATTCTGCTTGGCAAATCTTAAGTAATAATGTAACATTACTACAGCTTTTTTAAATACCGTCCATCAACTGTATAGCAAGCATTTATTATTATTGTACTCTTCAAAAATTCTTGAAGTACTTCAGATACTATTAAATACTACCTGGTATCGTCAGGGTACCAAATGACATTTCATACTACATGAACTCCTACCTCATACATATGTGTTTCGATAGCTGCTGTGCAGCACATTCCAGAACTACTGTCTTAACATCTGCAATAACATGCACTTATTTCTACCAAAGCTGACATTTAAATTCGCTGACAAGGAAGGACTTCCATAACTGACATGGAAGATGGAACTCTCAATTTTCCTCAATATAATACATGTGATTCTACTGATCTAGAAACATGTAGTAAGGGAATTAACTGCTAATTTTCTATGGATAAACACTTAAAAAATTATAAATCAAAAACATCTGAAAGCTTTCAGATTTTATATTACTCACAAAGGGATTTTTTTTAACCTTCTGTGTGTTACATTTATTTATTAATTGTTCTTTGCACTTAAATCAGAAAATTCAATTCAACAGCAATATCGGAAAATAATTTTAAAATGAGCTTATCATTAGAATTTCTGATACACATTCTCTCACGGTGGAGATAATTTTTTTTTTCGTAGTTTTGCCATTGTTCGCTTTTAAATCGTTGAATTTGTTAATCAAAAATTCATTGAGGTGTTAAAAAATATGAAATCGATAATAAAACAATTTTCAAATTATAAATTATTGCTTCCAGATCCAGTTGCCTATATTCGGTGGAAGATTACGTGTTTCGAAATTTGATGGCTTTAGGTACCGTTGTTTTATCACAGTGCGAAAAACATACATACATTTATGCAGATTCTTCATTATTTAATTTATATATAATACAGAGTGATAATATTTGGTGGCAACAATTTGAAAAGTGAACCGACATTTAAAGTTTTCAATGCAAAATGCCAAAACGAAATTAACAGCCCTTCTGAGCTAACGCCCTTTGAACTAATAAAGAGATTTGAGGATGCAACGCTATTTGACAGCTTTCGAAATTTTCAAAGATCAGTTTTGAAAATCTGGGTAATTGCCTAGTAGATCGATTCATATAACAGAAATAACAAGAGAAAGACATAAGAAGATACAATGAAAATTTTGGTAGAACTGGTGGAAATTTTATGTTTGAAATATTAGACTTGGAATACTAGAACTTTTGGGGTTTACCAGCAGCCGAGCGCTGAACACTGGCAGCTAGACTGGAAGTGACTTATAATCACAAAAGTGACTTATAATGTTAATGATAATAGCTTTACTTTTGTAATATTATTTTATTGCTTTTATTTTTATTTTATTATTTTATTTTTATTTTATTAGTCTATTATTTTATTAGTTTCATTTTGATTTAGTTAAATAATTTTCCTAATTTTTTAAATTTTTCTCAGAATTTGCAAAATACTTTCTCAGAATTGTAAAATTTTCTCAGAATCTCAATTAAGTAGTAAGTAATAACTAAAGAAACAAAAGAGAAAAGCTATTTATGTGTAACGTGTATACGAGCCAGTTTCCCTTAGAAAGTCCTCCACGAAGGCATCCCTCCCCTTAGGCAGATAGCCCTAGTGTGCTTTGCCATAATTAAATAAATCAAACCAAACCAAATCTTTCCATCTTATAGTTAAAGATAGTTATCTTTAAAAAAACAAGTTAGGCGATAGGAATAGTTTTCAAAGCAAATAAAGCTTCATTTGTAGCCTTGAACTTGCTTGCTAATTAATCGCTTGTTGAATGAATGATGGTTATCTTAATACCCACGCAATTCACACAGATTACATGCTTCGAAGTATTTTAGTTCACGTTTATGAGTTTTTTCATTAAATAAACCATAAAGGCAAATCATAAATTCCTCAATAAAAAGAAAAAATTATAAACAATTAACATCCTTGCCTCATTTGATTTATCAACTTCTCCTTCAAATATCAGAAAAGAAATTTATCTTGGATCTTTTTAAAGCAAACGTATCAGTTTGATGCATAATTTATCATACCGAATCATTCACAAATTTTGAACATAAATAGGTTCAAATTTTATAACTTTTATGTCAGCATTTGTTTTTTAAGAGGTGCTACAAATGTTTGCAAGCAATAAATACATGAATGATTATTCATATTTCATATAATCTACAGAGAGAAGACTGGGCTAGTTAAGTAAAGAACATAAAAGAGGAAAATTAAATCATGCGAGAAAATGTTTTGAAATATCTACCTCAATTTAAAAATGAGATTCTTAAAAATGTTAATAGAAATGTAAACAGAAAAAGCATGTTTACTGTTTAGGCTTCATTAAATTAAAATTTAATGAGATGTTCTGTAAAACAAAAAATCCTAATTATCTTAGACTTCGAAAGAAGTTCTTTTCTCTCAGACAAATGCTATAATTATTTTTTAACGTTTACGAAAAAATGAATCTCATCAGGAGACTTTCATTAATACGGCGTATTTAGCGGAAAATTCTGAATTCAACTTGGAAAGCGTATATGATTTTCTACTTAACGCATCTTAGACAAATATTTTTGACATAATCACTCAACTAGCTTTTTTTAAACCATATATCCTTAAGTTTGAGCTGTTTTATCTTCTCACAAAATTATAATGAACTTTTTTTTTTTTTTTTTTTTTTTTTTTTTTTTTGCATTTTAATCTTCGAATTCAGTGCTTTTCTTCTCCAACTTGAGAAATTTATTTTTTCCTTTGTTCACATGGAATTTTCGAGTTGCGGAAAACACTTTACGTTTCAGATCTTAATAATTAATCAAGAAAATAATTTAAATTATTTTTAAGAAATATACTGATGACTAATAATATTTTTAAAATGAACGAAACCAGTTAATTTCAGCTATTTAATTGTACTCCGAATCTAGCATTACATATAAATTACATTTCCGACTCATATTTCAGACTAAATGTATTAAAAAGTAATTATACTCTGTCTACACTATCCGAAAGAGACAAAATAAGCAACAAAGGTAAAATTTTTCAAACATAATTTATACTAAAGATACTATAAGAACAAGAATTATCGTGAGTTCTGTAAACGTGTAGCACTGTAATACCTAATGACAAACAGAAACTACTTTTTCAGCTGTAGGCGTGAAAATAACTTTGGAAAAACATGTGTTTACGCGATAGCAACAGACGAAACATTCGAGCTAAGGAAGAGGAAACAAAGCTACTGTCGCCATCTATTGACTAAAAGGGAAAACAACTATGCAATAAATCATTAAAAGCTGAAGGTAAATGCGGATTAGAATTGAGATCATTAACTAAAATAGAAAGAGTTTTATGATCGTAAAACACCTGTAGAAAATTAAATTCGCTAGCGGAAGACGTTTATGAATAATTTTGGTGCAGAAAAACGGAAAATTTGATATTTTGTTCAGCAGTGTTGTCCAACAAAGAATCAACAGTACGTGTTTCGTTTTTCCTCCATCTATCTCATGATCGTAGAAAGCGTTTTTAGAGCATAATTTCAAGATTATTTTAAGTTGGTCAGTATACAGGGTGGTTAAAGTTCCACTTTGGGATGGTGATAAAAGGAAATCTGCTAGACCAAATGTTATCAAACTTGGTCGTGTAAAAGAGGTCAAGTGAATTTATTATCCGCGAAAAAAAGTTCAAAAACTCACCACCAGGAAGAAAATGGCGCTGTATGTAATACTGTTAAACGAAATAAGACATGAAGACATCGGTTTAAAATGTGTTTAATCGTTTCTGAAATGTGTTACAAAGCCTCTTCAATGTGGCGTCAACCATTTTCCGAAAGCAAGTTAAATCTTATTTTTGCATTCTCAACAGCAGATCTTAGCATATCAGGAGGAATGTTATGGACATGTCGGTGTATCGCATCTTTCAATTCCGCCAAATTGTTTAGATTATCCCCATAAACAGTTCTTTTGAGGTAACCTTGTAGACAAAAGTCACAAGGGTTAAGGTCTGGTGGTGTGGGGGATTGTCGGCCTATAATCCGTTCATTCGTGAAATGTTGCCGGTGCGGTTGGTTCCATCCTGTATAAAAATCCTGGTGTCTAAAATGGACGTTGCTGCAGTTCAAGTGTTACGAAACGTCTTAATATTGACGCTAAGTGAGCTGCAGTCACACTGCATTAACAGGTATAGCTCTTCAAAGAAAAATGTTCCGGTTATAGCAGTTCGACTTTAGTCGCGTTTAATGCCTTTAAATGGTAATTTTCTTTAGGTCAATGTTTCTTAAGAGTATACAACATGTTAAACACGTGTAACAAAATATTAACTAAATTCCGACCCTTATTTCCTTTAATAATACTGCATATAGCACCATTTCTCTCTTGATGGTGAGTTTTTGAACTCCTTTTTTTGCGGAAAATAATTTCTCATGACCTTCTTTACACGATTACCAAGTTTGATAACATTTGGTCCAGTAGTTTTCCTTTTATGACCATTTCAAAGTAGAACTTTAATTATACGTAAACCACTAAGTATGTTGGCAAAGAATAATGTGCATATACACACACATATTCATATCCGAAATGGGGTCTTTTAAGTATGGAACTGCGAATTCTATTGGAAGGAGTTAAAAGGACACGATGTAAAAGTTCTGAAAAAGTTTTTTATAATGCTTAAAACGATGGAATGCTTTACTGTGTTGATATATTTTTAGCCGCTTGGTCAATAATACGAGGTGAAAAGTCGCTATTTATATTCGGTAGAGGTAGGTTAATATTCATTTCAGTCTTCATCCTTTCTTTTCTCTTTTTTTTTTTACGTTTTAGAATCCGGAAAAACTTTCTAATTAATGTGACTAGTTATACGAATAAAGTTAAAACAAGATTGAAAAAAAAAACTATTAAAATCATACTGATTTAAATGCATAATTATCATTTCAAATTAATGTCTAAACTATATTATTTATATAACCAATAAAATTGCTCCACATGTCACTACAGGTATAAATATCAAATTAATGCAATAGTTTACTGACCCTACATAGTGTAGCACAGAGTGACATTCCTAATTCTTTACCATTAAAATCTGTATAACACGTAAATAATCTATTATTTTTCCATAAGTTTTGGTAATGCAATGTAGTATTTATTGAATTTAACTAAGCAAAATTTCAATATAGTTTGATCAGTCTGAACTTCACATATGATTTCGTAATTCTGTACATGTTTTTGAAATAACATCGATATCAGGACTTATAAGAGAAGGGCTAGCTCATAGAGCTTTTCCTCTTGAAGCAGAAAGTGATGACGTTAGTCATGCGGACACTGAGCGCGGAGATGCATTCACAGCATAGAAATTAGCGTTTTTGAACGAGCGTTTAAAATGAACCAGCGTGTGCAAAGATAGCTATAATTTGAAAAAGACAATGTTACATGCATTTTACACTGAACATTAAAAAATTTAACAATACTTACTCAATTTTAAAATAATAGATAAAATGCGCTACTCTTTTAACATGAAGTTCCGTTTTTTTTCCCTTTTTTTTAAAATTTGCAGGTTTTTTTTAATGCACATTTATTTATAATCATTTTTTTTATCTACATGCTAACTGAAAGAGTTTTTATATTGCTTGTAAGACAACTATAATAACAGTTATTTAAAATTAATCAAAGAACAACCTTACATTGACATAGCTTTAAACATATATTACATATATGGCAGAATTTCTGCTAATCTAAGTTTGATTTTTTGCCTAATTGTGAATTTTACATTGGCATATTTTTCTTCCGATTCAATATAATAATAAATATATGTAAGATTGTTATCTTAATTCTGACAAAATAGCTTTTCTCACATTACTTAAAACAGTTATTTAATTTTTCAAAAATGGGAGTTAAGGGTTCAAATTTTTTTTATGCCAATTGCTTTGATGTTTTATACTATTATATTTTATCTAGAATGCTAATCTAGCACAAAATTGAATCAATAATTAGTTACAAAGGAAACAATAAGAATAACTTTAACGAGTACTTAACAAAATTAGTTTGTTAAGTACTTGTTAAAGTTATTCTTGTTGGTACTTTCGAAAAAATTATCAATTAACTCATAGAAGTCAGATTTTTTTTGATTTCCTGTGAGGTGGAGTATACCTTTTGTGGTAGTTCTTGAAAATAATGTTTTCGCTGGAGCGAATTTTTGTCTCTCGTTTCCCTTGACCATTAGATAATTCGATTTTAGTTTGTGACACAATTTGATTTCTTCTGAATCTGTATTTAAAACATCTTTAATAATATCAAAATTTAAAACAGTTCCATCTTCTGAAACAAATCCTTTATCTAAAACGTGATTTCTCAGTAATTTGAGGCAGAGCGCGAATATTTCATTCTACAAAAATCAAATATTCGCATTTTTCCTTCTTTAGAGGAAGAACATCACTTCAAATTGCTGGACTACACGAAACTTTAGGGCATCGTCTCTTTAATTTGCTAATACTAGCTAAAGGAATTCCAATTTTTTTTCTTTTCAAAAATCGTAGCTTTAAGATGACAAAGATCTTATGGCAATGCAGCGGGAAATATCTTCACTCTTCCACCTGAATTTTTTCCTTCTTTTTCAGCAATCTGTATCTTTGTAAAAATATGATTTAGACATTTTTGCAAATTCTCCGATTTGTGCTTTTTTTCCTAAATTTCGCTATTTGAGATTTTAATTTCTGAATTTATGATACCAATTTCTTTCTATATGTCGTCCACCTTCCTTGTAGCTGAACAAACATTCTAATTTTTTTCTTTTCTCAATTTTTTAATATTTTAATACAATTTGCTAAGGATATTTTTTGTTCTTCAAATTATCAGTGCATTCTTGTTTATCTTTATTCAGGGATATCTACATTTTCATTTGTGAGTTTATTTTTAAATTATTCACATTTGATTTATTATTGTCATCATCAATTTCGTTTTCAACCTCAAAATGAATTTTCTTTAGGCTTAATTGGGATTCCTTTGGGCTTCTTTCAAAAGTACTCTACGTTTAGTTTCCTTTTCTGTTGTTTCCGATTTCTTGGTGTTATTTCGTTTACAGCACACGGTAAATTCACTTTCGGCACAACATTGCATTTCAACAGTTTCTTTTCGTGGCTATTCAAAGAAGCAATTTTTTATATCATCTTTATAAACACTGCATAGAAAACGTTCGCTGAGAATTTTCTGTTCTCCCCATTAATAGAATCTTGTCTTTGGCATTTATGCATCCATTCTTTGTTCAAAAGCAAATTGTCATTTAAGTACTTTGGTCCCACGAAATACAATATCTCATCCTTTCGTATTACTATAACTGTTACGGCACGTTGCTACAGCGCGAAAAGCCATATTATATAAACGATACTTTACAATATAGAATTTAAAAGGAAAAATAATTAAAATTATATATATATAAATTATTTTAAATATTTATATTATTAGAAAACAAATATATATGATTAAAATTAATTTTGGGATATGCCACCTCTATAAAATCGCCTCGCGATTGAATGAAACTGCAGTATTAAGCGCGGGAAATTAGCAGCATGGTGACGTCAGATTACTGCCGGTCAAGTCCCCCCTATTAGGTTCGCTTCGATGAGGAGTCGAACAAAGGAATGAACTAGCCCTTTCTATTTGTCCCTGATCGATATATTCAACTGGACATCATGTTTCTATTTTGGAGGAATGCGTTTAAAATAAGTGGAGTAAAACAGCAGTAAAATCTGCATTTGAAAACCGAAAGAAAAACGAGACAACTCCAACGATGAACTCAATAATCGCATTGTTTCGGAAAACTGGTTCTGTTGACGGAAAACGCTACAGACCTTCGGTTATCTGCAAAGGGAAAAGAAACAAAAGCAATATATGCCAAGCGTCTACATATATCTCTTGAAAAGCTGCGTAGCAAGCTGGAATACGCAGAAAAAGTACTCGCGAGATGATCAAAACGACAGTGCACTTTTTTCCATATACTACTTTAAGCATTTCAGTACATAAGACTCGAAAATCAAGTTAAACGGAAGCAATTTGTGAGCAGATTTATGTATAAAATAATGAAAGCAGTACTAGTGTTGATTTAGTCATCGTCAGTGATAAGTCTCTTTAATTTTTGTTTGAATGTTTATGCCAACAAGCAACACTGACGATTCTGGTAAAATGGTCTCATCTCACAGTTGACGAGCTTCTTCATACAAAATGAATAAATGGTGGGTGCGCGGTTTCAAAGAAATAGTTTATTCATCCTATTTCCATCCATAAAATTGAAAAATCTGATATTTAGCTCGACATTCTTAATTTTTGAAGAAAAAAAAAAGAGCTTTTGACAGAGATTATGATTCCAACAAGAAGGTGCGTCTTCCATGATATCACACAGATTTTCTGTGGCTTTTATAAGACATCTCGTGGGTATGTTGTTTCTATCAAACTGATTTCACAAACAAATTTGATCAGTGTGACAAATAGCTTTGTAAAAGGTTACTACATATGATTACTATGGAAAGCCAGCCATTCAAGCGCTTTATATAAGCTCAAAATATTTGGCTTAATAAAAAAGTAAAATATGATTACTATATACATTTTCACTTTCTTTCAAAGTCTTTAAGACTGCCAATCTGTATATCCTATAAGTAAATATTATCTATTACTGTAAAATAGGCGTCTCAAGGTCGGAAAGTCTTCTCAGAATTTTAGGATTGTAGCATGTGTCATCTTCATCACACGGCATTTCTCGTATCTCACTTGAGACTGTAGTTCAAGCCAGAGTATAACAAATGCCCGATTTGCGTTTTGGTTTTACATATAAGGAGATTATATGCTAAAATCCGCACCTTAATATTTTTCCTGGTATTCGGCGAAAGCTGAAAGCTCACTTAAAAGCTGAAAGCTGATTCATCTTTATTCTTAACTACTTAGAATTCTGGACATACAATCTACAGCACTCGGATTTAAAAATATAGGAAAGGAAAGAAAAAGGCATTTTACCTGCACATGCGTTTTGCAATTCTGCAAGTGGTAAGATACAGTTTTTTAATCATTAAATATATCTGGTATGAAAGATGAGTCAGCTGAATGGATAAGTGAAATAATAATTATTTTTAAGGACTCTTTTTTGTACAAAATTAAGGTCTTAAAAGCTAATATTGTTTAGTTTATCATTAACATTCATATTTGCTTTTAGAAAATAGACTGATTCAAAAAACCTATTATTTATCATTTTCTTTCTTTTTTTTTTTTTTTTTTTTTTTGACGTTTCAAGTACTTCTTTTACTATCGATTAGCACCTATCATTTTTCAGCTTGCAAAAGACATCATGTCTGCCAAAAACAGTCTCTGTCAATCGACAGTGCATTAAAACCATCATTTATTTTCATTGTTATCAAAATGCGTCACATATCAGCCCAAGTTAATCAGTTAGAAACTTATTTTATCGGGATATGTTTTCAGCATTTTGCAATGTATGCTATTCTATGTCAAGTGTATGTTAAGCGTAAATAATGCATATTTCTAGTAGCTTTTAACAGATCGGTGCAAAATTTCTCACTTTAGTTTTTGTGTTCTTTACCGCCTTTATCGAAAATTAAATTCGAATAACTCCGATAAAATTAGTGATACGTTGATTATCACCTACATAGATAAATTTTTATGAATAAAATCGCTCGGGTGCTCATTCTAAGATGGATTATACATAGATTAGCGATTTTAGTTTAGGCTTTCATCCACTACTCTGGTATGCCTAAAATCAAATGGATGATAATGCATCATTAATTCTTCCTTGAGTTTCTTTCTGGAACACAGTAAAATATTGTATTTAATTAGGAAGTTTATTTTTAATTTTAATCAGAAACAAATACATTCTAATCAGAACAATGCTGTCAGTGAATATTCACCTTCATTTTTATTTCTTAAAATTTGCACTAAATGTAAACGGGCTCTTACTTTTGAGTAAACACAATAGTAAAAAGAGTGTAAAATTATCAAAAACCATATACTGGGAGGAATTATGCAAGTAAAATCTCGCTGTATTGAGATTTATTCCGCAAAATAGCAGGGAACAAACTAATTATTTGAAGCGAAAGTACCTGATACAGAGGTTAAAGGCAATCCGCATGACCATGCTTAGGTCTAGGTTATGATTTTAGTTGAATTCGTAGTTAATTTATAAAAAGAATCATTGTTCCATGTGACTTTTGTTTTTCACTTTTGCTATTGGGATTAACAGTGTTCGATTTTCAATGAGAGCTATTCACATATACATGAACACTCTAGGATAAAATTCATGAATGATCCCCTCACTTGAGTTCTTCAATGATTTGATTATCTTAATATAGCAAAGAAGTAGCATATTTTGCATAAATACTAACAAAAAGTAACATTAGATTTTAACTATAAAATTTAGTATGGATGAAGCAAACAAAGTATTTAATTTACGTTTTTTCTGCAGAGCATTCTTTCGCGATTATTTTCTTCTCTTTAACTGATTTTTGAAAAAGATACGCTGCTATAGAACAAAAGCCGGTTTTTCAGCTCTTCCTTTACCCACCGACCGCTTTCATTAGTGTCACTCAACTTTCACTCCTAAAAAATGAGTACATTTAGCTCTGCTAGGTATACTTATTGTACTGGAAACTTTCACAGGAAAACAACACTAAAAAGGTACTTTGGTATAATTTTTGGCGGTTACCTTAGATCATTTAAACTCTCGTGTTAGCGAAGCTAATGTCATTCAACTTTTCACGGGAGTTTTGTTTTTTAATTTTTTTCTCCTTTGTTTTCGTTGAATCTTCTGTTTTTCTTCTTTTGTAGATTTTCAAACATAAGTAAAGACACAAATGTGACCTCTGCATCCGTTAATGGGCAAAAATATGTGAAAAGCATTGCATTTGCGACCACTTTTCGCAAAAGATGATTTAAGCTGTAAGAAATTGAAGTTAATTTTTTTAACTGCGTTTTAAGGAAAAGCTGTTCGAAACTTACGTATTTTCAAACTCAAAATGAGCTCAACTGTTCGAAATGTTATAGGATTTTTTTGCAATAGATTTTTTACCTCAAAAAGATAAAATGCTGAGCTAACGATAAATAAACTCAACACAAATAAAGATTTGAACAAACATTATAAGTTAACGTCCACCACATTTAATTCACTAGCCACTTGTAGAGATTTTAGAATTTTTAAGAGTTAGGAAACGTGAGAAATCAGCAATATCTGCACCAGCCCTAGAAATCCGGATCTCCCGATTACTAGTTGGACGTGCTTCCAGTTAGACCCCGAAGGCTGTCGGTAAGGATGGAGGAAATAGCTTACATTCTCCTGTATTTAAAAGGCTGTTGGGGATTCGGGGACTTAGTCTCCAAATTATGATAGTAACGAATTCATATTTTTTTTTCAATTTTTAAGGTGGAAACATGAAAAAACAACAACGTCCTCATCGGGATTCGAACTCTGTACCTTCCGATAGCTAGTCGAATATTCTTTCAATTGACTTCGGGGTATATCTTGATTACACATTATGTAATCAAGATGTACCAAGAAGTCACGCAGTAAGGTAGAAGAAAGTTCCTAAAAGCCTTGAATTATTGTCATCTGTTGAGTGCTATAATTTAAATAAAATTAGAATGCAACATACTGAATTAAACGTTAGCATTCGTTTTTTATGAAATGATGCCAGTGAGTAATAACGTTACTTTTCAGAAGGAATTTTTTTTAATTGTCAGTTTTACTCTGGAATTAAGCAGAATTTTACATAGTATCATGATCTAATCAAAATCATTTTTATTGGCTTCAGCCCTCTTAATACAGGAAACTGTTCAAGTTAAGCCTCAAATATGCTTCGCATTTCTTATAAAAAAATTGGCTTTTGTCGTTAAATATTCCGAAGTCATAAATATTATAAAGCTTCAAAATTAACTAAAAAGTTGTTTTTACTTCAGTTGTTTTTTCGTACACTAATAAATATGTTAATTATGAAGTATTTCTAGTATGTAAATATGCAATGAGAAATTCTGATCAAATGGGATTTTGTGACGCACAGGAAAAATTTACAGGAATATGTACAAACATATTATCGCACCGAGAAACGAAGTCATCTAAAATTTCGAGATATCAGTCATTCTGCTGCTTTTGATCTAAGGAATTCCTTATTTATAAGGTCCATCAGAAATCAACAAGCTTATTAGGACACCTACAGATTGAATGTCATTCCAGGAGAAAATTTTATCAAAAAACATTATGTAAATGCATAAAAATAATGATAAAATATAAACACGTAATAGCCGCAATTTAAAATAAAATGATCACTTTTAAAGAGCATGAAAAACTTCCAAAGGTGCCTATATACTTAGTTCAATCAGTTCGTATTGAATTTACCTGTACGGAATATTTATTCAAAATATTCGCAGATGTGTATAATACAAGTAGGTTTCAGTAGCTTATTCTACTCAACAAAAATAATATGATCATTATTTATGCACCATAAATATGTAATGTCCCTCGATACTTTGTCTATGATAAAATGTCCAGGAACCTAGTGAACTAGGTAGCGACTTATCGCTAAGTTCAAGTTCTTACAACGTAGACTCGAGCAGGGTTAAAATATTCGTTTATTCACTCAAAGAAATAATACAGACGGCCCCTTCTCGGGCTTACAGAAAGCTCCTACGTTTTAAAATCAGGATAAGAAAATAAGTAACTAATCTAATACTAACTAAAATAGACTTATTCAAAGTTAGCTACAAATATCTAACGTAGTTTAACTATTATTAACTATCTAAATTAGCCAGCTATTATCAACAGCCATGTACAATGCAGCCGAGCGTAATAGATTCAAGAATGAAGCAACCAAATGGCAAACACGCGCCGCTAAGGGCTCCTAAGCACTCTCTTTCGAAGTAAGCTGAACTTAAATACTACTTCTAACTCATTTTCATTCAACGCGATTTTAAAAACTCATTCTGGTATTGAGTTGTAAGTGGGAAACAAAAATTGAAAGAAAAGAGTTTCAAAATTTGTTGTAAAATTAACGTACACCTTACAAATTGTTACAGCAAATACGAAGAAATCTGCTTTTGCCTGCCGAAATTTTTCTTGTGAATTTGCTCGTCTGTCCATTTATTTGTTTGTCATTTTATTATAATTAAACTAAGTAACTTCTTTTATCTTAAACAGAAATGACGATACAACTTACATAACTTATTTAGACACAAAAGTATCGACAGTGACAAAACTCAAGCTGTGATTAAGCTTATTTTATTCATGCTTGAAACATTAACGGTGTTCGGATTTCAGCTGTTTCATTTTACATACGTTTAAATTATATATCTTAGATTAATACATATCCATAATAAGAGAAGATAAAACTGTAAAAATGTAAATATACATTCCGTGTTAATTTTCTGTTAGCAAGATACAACGATACAGCATTCCAGGGCACTTAATTGCTTTTACAATATAAAACTTCCCTGCTCTGTTCTCTTAATATTATATGTGTTTATGCCTTCGAGTGTGATTTTGCAGTTAATTCATTGTTTATAATCACAGATCACTTCACTGCTATAATACTATGAAGCGAGTTCAGATAAATGCACAAAGTAATGAGCGTCACTGAAACTAAATGCTTGTTTCACATAACTACAAACTGAACACTTTACAGTTAGAGTTAAATTATATGTTGGTTACTATGCATACCAGAAAAGGGTCATTAGACTTCTCGCTCACTCTGCCCAGGAAATTAAACAAGTTAATTAGTACGAGCGAATCTATTAACAAATCTTCCACGATGAGAAGTTAGTTATTATGTCTAAAATCTAGAGTTATTATATATATGATTCCGAGGTTCACAATTATTATAATAATAATATATGTCATTAAAGAATTTCCTAAGATACAAAATGTTTCTGTTATAAGGTTTAATAACTCAATTAAAAATTAAAATATCTTTTATGTTCCACCTAATAATTTATTTTGCAATCGTTCTGAGATCAAAAACAAAACCACACGAGTTTCATTTTTGATTTCAAAGGCCTAAGGAAAAATTATACCTTGATTTCTTGATTTTAAAATTATCCATAAAAATTTTCAAAGAGATACTATAAGGTACTTCTCCCACTTTCCTAGCGTGCCTTCGTGGTGTTGTGGGTCTGCACTCTGGGCCTGTATACCAGAGCTCCGTGGTTCGATTCCCGGTTAATTTTTCATCTTGCCTGCTCCCCTCCCCCCAAAAAATCCCAATGTCTCTACAGCGGCGCCTGAACTAAAAATAGGTATTGGATGATGATTTTCCTCACCCAGGATTTGGCGTTTGGGTCCCCTAAAGACTCCAGTCGCTCTTTAAAAGGGGGAGTATATAAGGTATTTCTCCCATCCTCTTGGCGAGCCTTCGTGGTGTAGTGGTCAGCACACTGAGCCAGCATTTCAGAGGTCCGTGGTTCCATTCCCGGAGAAGACATTTGCTCATTTTTCATCTCTCCGGCTTCCAATTTAATGTCTCTACAGTGGCGCCTGAACTAAAAGGGTGTTGGATAAGGATTTTCCGCACCCAGGTTTTGGTGATTGGGTCCCCTAAGAACCCCAGTCACCCTTTAAAAAAGGGGAGAATATAAGGTATTTCTCCCGCTTTCCTAGCATGCCTTCGTGGTGTAGTGGTTCTGCACGCTGGGCCGGTATTCCAGAGGTCCGTGGTTCAATTCCCGGCGAAGGCGTTGCTAATTTTTCATCTTTCCTGCTTCCAAAAATATATCTATTGTCTCTACAGTACAAAGAACTAAACCTGCGTAAACTACCGAAATCTGAAGTAGTTATTCCCGTTTATTTATTTATTTATTTTTGGATGAAACTGATAATTGCTTAATCTTTCGTCAGAAAATAAACACAAGTCACGACGACTATTAAAAATTTTTATAATTAGATTTTTACTTAATTTTATAATATTGTGAATCTGTTGATAAGCGCAAAATAAAGCTGACAGAGCCAAGGTAATAAAACAACAAAGCAATAATCATTAATAAGAAATTTCTTAGGAACTAATGTAGTATGAAAGTGAGTACGAATAACAATAATTATAAAAAAATCAGATAATCGCATCTGAGGTGTGCATTTGTTACAATAAAAATTCCGTTTGAAGTATTTTTGAGAATATAGGCGAACTTTGTAAATAGAGACCTTTTAAATGTCGTTAAAAACAAATAATCATGCGAGCTTACGATCTTTCTTTTGCATGATTATAATCGAAAAGAACCTTTCGGAATAGAAATAAATGATTATCTGGAGAAAATCAATGGAACTAATGGCTAGAGGGAGGTGATAAATTTGATCCTGGCTTTTGTGTAAGCCTGCATCTAATTACGCAGTAACACTAGAATTGCCCCTCATATAACTCCATGGATTGCTGTCGAGACAATAAAGCAGCATTGTTTGATCGTAAACGGGCAACGCGAATTGCAGATACTCAATTTTAGTAATAGATAACCTAGGGCAATTTAATGGCATACTTTTGTGAACAGGAAGTGGGAAAAGGAAGTATTTGAAAATCAGAAGATACTACTCTCTTAAATCTGTCCCTATAAATCCACTGATATTAGTTCAATTATCTAAAATCATTAACTGGATAACATCTGTTCACGTTAAATTTTAATAGAAATGTTTTTAATCGTTTGCCTTTTGAGCACTGACACGAAAACTTTGCAAATTGTGTATAATAAGAATTTATCCACATTTCACTTCAAAATAATATTATTTATACGTGCACATGTATTTCAGATTATTACTCATACTTTACGTCCAAATAATGTTAAATATACATCAAAGTATATTTGAGACGGTTAGTTACCATGGATTAGGAAGAGTATGAATTGTAAAAATATATTAATGCATTCTCATAATCATTTTAAAAAGGCTCAGATATTATTCTCAGTTATTACGAAAACTTTTCTTTGACAGGAACCTTACAAGAGACTACAGTTATTTGTGTTATATGGTGTAGTCAACATCAATCTAGTTATCAGGTGGAAGGTTTCTGGTTTCATTCCTACAGAGAATATTTTTCAAAATTCTTACTCAAAGAAACCTAATGAATCTATAATTTAATTATCATCGCATAATTATTAAAATACAGTTAAAACACATATTTTAGATGCATGCTAAATCTTCTCGTTTTTGCAATTAAATTTATATTAAACATATGTTACGGTGAAACACCGAAATCTGGAGAATGTCGACTTTCACCGGTGAATGTCAACATTCACATAGTCTCTTGGTGTATGTCCGAAATATTTTCCAAATACTCTTATTTCTGACTTACACCGGTTAATGTCGACATTCACCATGTACTAATGGTGACTGTTGAACATATAACAATATTATATTTTCTTCTCCGTAATTCAGTCGCGAATAAACGCACTTGAGACTTGAAATAAGAACATAAGAACCTAAAACACACAATACATTCAAAATGAGAAAGGAAAATAATAGAAGTTAAAAACTTACTTAATTATACAGTACGTTCTAAATGAGAAAATAAAATAACACTAATAAAAAACTTACTAAATTATGTAATTCAAATCTTATTTATTGCAACAACTTAAACTATTATGGCACTTTATAAACTCTCTTTTCAACTTTCACCAGAGCATATCTGTGATTGTCCACATACATCGGTTAGGGTCCGAATATACAAGAATGTAGTGAAATATTCGATCTTTCACCGACGTATTTGGTGAATGTTGACATTCTCCGGTGAAAGTCGACATTCTCCAATTTCGGTCTTTCACGGTAACATATGTATATAATAAAAACAAACCGAGTACTGATGTAGGAACACTTAGACGCAGATATACTGATTACGCAGATACTTCATAGCTTAGAACGTAGATCCATATTGAAGTGGAAGAAGCTTTTCATTGCGTAGAATGCTAATCCATAATGAATAGAAAACTTGGAAGTCGAGGCAGATTAAACTCCATTTTTATTTAAATTCACATTTGTGGCCACAATTCTCTTGGCACTCTAATCGTGCCTATTTACATTTTTTAATACTATTGCGATAGGAAAAGAGTACAGCGAAATGACATCTAAGCAGCAACAGAGATACAAGCGAAGTGTGCATTTATCCAACATGGCAGTATGTTACGAGAAAGGTTTTTGTTTAGGTTAGAAAGGTTTCAGTTCTCAGAGTTCAGGTTCCCAATTAATTACGTAATTAGTGTTACGCAAGCTCTGTGGCACAGATTAATCTAGAAATGGCTCAGCCCAAACATGTTCTTATTATTCTTAGAATAGGGAGACGAAATACACAAATTAAAAATGGCGAATTAAGAGACTATTGTTAAACTGAATTATAAAGCTAATTTACGTATTTTTATCTTACATATATATATATATATATAATTTAATTAACCATATATATACGTTATATATACTAATGAATTTAAGATCATACAACATTGTATATATATATATATATATATATGTGTGTGTGTGTGTGTGTGATATATCAGCTTTAGTCGTAGCTTAAATAATCAGACGATATGTTTAAAAAACAGGATCCATTTATTATTATTCAGAAGAAATAGCAGTTACAAAAATCAGATATCCGGAGTAAATAAAAAGAATTAATAATAACTTTTTGTATGAAGTTTACTGCATCGTGACATTTAAGTAAAAGCTCCCAATATTCCTTTTGCGAGTCCTTTTATAGCCTCTGGAAAGGCGGAGCTTCCAAGAAATGACGTCAGCCTCGTCAGCCAATTTAGTTCGCTTTTAATACTTCCAGAACATTCTAAAACTGTACGTGTAGAAAAGGCGGGAAAAACAACCTAACTACGGGGCTGTGCATTTAATTCCACGTACTTTCAAATAAGAGAACGTCGCCAATAAAAATGAAAAGAACATACAGTTAGAATTTTAAGTGTATTCTTGATTATGGAACTTTATTATTACAAATATATGTATTATATATATATACATACTGTTATATATATATATGTATGTATGTATGTATGTATGCATGTAATCAGGATATAAAGGATTCAAATTTTGGTGGTTAATAGGTTAATTTTTTTCAACAGTTTTAATAAGTTACATGGTTCAATAAAAAGATTAAATATAACTTTAAGAAATTACTTATTTCTGTTATATGAAAATATTATTTTAATTAATTTAGTTTATTTAGCGAAATATGGCTTTGTTGATAATTATTCAGTTGCTTCTTGCAAAATGCCAAAGAATTTCCAACTATTTGTTTTTTAATGCAGTATTTTATTATATTATTTCATTTAATGTTATTTTACTGAATTATTTCCTTTTTTTTTTTTTTTTCATTCTTGTTCTTCTTCGTAAACTATTAACCAACAAAGTTCTGATTTAGTTATTTAGCTATTATATCTTGATTATTTAAATGATTACTATTGGATTTCTTAGCATACAGAATCACTTTACTAATTTATAATCTTAAATTTCTGTCTTTCTCTATATATACTTACTAATAAAAAAAAGATAGAAGCATTACATGTTTAATGCCCCATTTCCTAAAATAAAAGTATACAATTAGTATGATAGATGCACTGTAAATATAATAACTGTTACGGTTGTTGCTACTGCTATTTCTGTCTGTAGATTAAATTATCTGTTAGCATGGGGAATGTCCTTGTCGTTAACAGTAGTTCTGGGCACTAGTGCTAACAGACTAACGTTTATACAAAAATAACGTTAGGGAAGGAATACAAGGGCCTCATATATTCTTGCTGTAGCACCAACCATTAAGAGGACATACACATAATCAGATTTTAATTAATTACTTTCCTTTTTCAAAAACAGTACAAGCACAAATGTCTGCTGTTTACCAGGAATTTCAGTCTTCGACCGTTGGAAATGCAGCCAGTTTTCAGTGACCAGTATACTGATCGGACTGTAAACATTACAACCGAATAACAAGTACATCGCCAGAGACCATAAATACTGATACTGGGTCTTTCCTTAGGGTTTTGGATTAATGACAGACTCCTAAGGCAAATAGTTTACAACTGCAACTAAATGATTTAAACAGCAAGATTTAAAAAAGGTGTTAGAATAATATATCAAAGTTAGAAAAAATACAATCTTTTTTATCAAATAAAAATGTTATAAGGTATTTCTCCCGCCTTCTTAGGATGCCTTCGGGGTGGGGTGGTCATCAAGCTCGATACGTATTCGAGAGATCCGTGGTTTGAGTCCCGGCGAGGACATTGCCCATTTATCATCTTTCCAACTTCAAAATAACCTAATGCCTATTCAAGAGTCATACAAATATTTAAGGAAAGAATATTGCCTGTTTTGCTGCAAATACGAAATGATATTTCTGTGCTACTGCTTTTAATATTTTTTGTTTATATGAATAACAGCCTGGTCATTTTGACCCAAATAAGTCATATTTCTTGCTAGCAGTTTTAGTAAAGTGTGCAAGCGAAATCTACATATAAATGCTTAAAAATAGAGCGAAAGTTATAAATGCAAATTCTTTCTAGCGTAAAATCATACTCGGTAAACTTGAATGTTTCTGTCTATTTCGGGCAGATGATCTGATTGGCTGATCAAATAAATCTGGCTACAGAACATTCAGTATTAAACAGCATTAAACTTTAAACGGACACATTAAAATGTATTTTGATGTCCTCTGCTTCGTGAAAAGTTGTTGACTGCAATTCATTACAAAAGTGCACTATAGCCATTCTGCTTTGATAAAGAAGCTGATAATCTGAATGATCTTATAGGAGACATAGAAAAAATAAGAAGTTCCTGGAATTAGATATTTGATGAATGTGAACTAATTGTAAAAATATTATAGCGTAATACCAGAATGTTTCATCAGTTACAGAAAAAAGTGCCCAGAAAAATTAATCAGTCTCTTCTTGAACCAAATAACAGTGATGCTTTTCAAAATCTAGAGCCAGGAGAAGAATTCTGTTAGAAGTATTTAATAACATGTTCTATTCCGTAATATGCAGTATAGTTACACGATTTATTTCCCGTAAATGATAGTGACTCAAAACTTATTGTTTTATAAAAATATAAGAGCACATCTGATGAAGCGATTAAAACTCGGACAGATTCTCTGCATGTAGAATTTCATGAACATATTCACTAAGATATATAAAACGAAAGTTTGCATCTAAAGTCAATATGTTGGGATAGCATAGTTGAAAACTATCTTCCTGTAACGTGTCTATGAAATTAAATAAGGAATATGAAACTTGAACCACTGCCTCCAAATTTAATACTTGCAGTGAATATATTTCATGCTTTTCCTTTAGTAATGGCTTATGCTGAAAGATATTTAAAAGTATATCAGAAATTAATGTTTTGCCCTCATCAATGACTGAAGAAGGTTTGACGTTTTCACAATATTAAGCACTGCCAGAAAATGTAATTTTTCTAATCGTAAAGCTCGGAAAACTCTTGCGGAGTAATTATTGACAAAAACTGTTCTCCCCTTGATAAAGTGTACGTTATATGTGAAATATTTTATCATGCGGCCATTAATATTTGTTAACGGAAGGGAATTTTGGAGGAAGGATTGGATAATTTTCACTATAAAAAAAAATTTCTAATCCTTTCTTTCTAAGCCGATCACCGAATAAGCGGTAAAATCACTGAACACTGGTAGCTCGGTCCGGGGTTTGAATCCCCTCGAATAGGCCGGCTGTATGGGGATTTCCGCGGTTTTTCCCATATGTAACTTGGATAATAGCCAGTTTTTCTTAAAAGTCTTCCACTGGGCATCCCGCCTTTTGACGAATGCCATTCTGTGCGATGCGGTAATAAGTCAAATTAAATAAAAGCCTTTTCTTTCTAAGCATTTCATTATTTTCCGTTTAAGGAAACATAATGCAACGTTATCGTCTTGCAAATGAGGAAAGCAATATCGTTAGATCGCTGGAAGTGATTTTACTTTCACGTCGGTCAGTGTTGTGTTTTATACACAAAATAAGCATTCTTCTTAATGATTTTTATCTTAATTGTAGCTCTTTTCACAATACAGCTATTTATAATATAAAACGTGTCTCAATCATAATTTTTATAAAAAAATGTATAATTTTTATATTTTTTTTATTTATATTATTTTTTATATCATGCCTATATCTCATGAAATGGTTTCCAGGTACCACATACTATATAGTTGAATAAAGAATGACAAATTTCTTTCTGAATTTAATTTAACAGATAATATATTCTCAAACTGAAATATTTAGTTTTCTTTTCTTTTAACAATTTCTAATTCTACTTTGATTTTGGCAATACTTTTAAATTAGCTGAGAGCAACTCATATTCCAAGCAGAGCAATTCATGCTCCAAAATCTTAATTTTAGAGACTTATAGAAAATTACATTTAATTTATAAGAATATGGTATTTTAAGTAGAGAATGATATGAATTTCTTATCACAGGAGAGACTTTGGAGACCTCTAGGGTAATCAATTCGGGATTCCTGGAATTTAAAAGTAAATTTGTATTGCAAGCTGGAAATCTTCTCTTGAAAAATTGATTATTTATGTATAGCGAAGAAATCGAGTAGAAATTTTAATTGCATTTGCAAGTACAAAAAGAATTGCATGAATGTAGTTCAGTGCATTCAAAATGTTAACTGTTTGAAAACAAATAGAAATATTACTCATGATATGTTATTCGATACTATCTACCATAGGCTTTTAGAGCACATTTATTATGACAGTCTTCCGTACTTCGTATTTTATTTTAGCTTCTAAAGTTTCAAGGATAACTGATAACACAAAATATGCTTCGCATAATTCTCCCTAACATGTATTGACTTTATGATCAGTACAACAGTTAGTTGTTTCCATATTGATATTCCATTTTATTATGTTACCACATGGGTAGCATATGAGGGCTTTTCGAACGGAGTTGGCCCTTCTCTTTTGTTGCCTGTTGAAGAGGAAAACTTTAGAAAGCTTTGTAAGACAGAAATATTAGAAAAAAAAATCTGAAAGGTTTCAGATTTTAAATTACGTCCAAAGAGGCGTTTTTTTAACGTTTTGTGTGTTATCTTTATTTATTTATTATCATGCTCTTTCACTTAAACCATAAAATTCAGTTCAGCAGCAAGGTGGCGAAATAATTTTAAAATGAACATATCTTTAGAATTTCCCATACACAGTTCTGCGCGCTGGAGATAAAAAAGGTTTTTTTCCCTCCCGTAGAGTGTTGCCATTGCTCGCTTTTAAATCGTTTAGTTTGTTAATAAAAAATTCGTTAAAGTTTAACAAAATATAAATTGGTTGTCTCTACCCGGGACAGTGGTCCAGGCTAGACATTTTCGGTGAGGTTTGAAAAAATCCCGCGTAGCCGCAACATAGTTTCCTTAGCTAGGCGGTACTTCGCTTCAAGCGGGGCTCTGTTTTCTAGGAATCCTCCCGGTTAAATGAAGGCCTCCAGAACCTCGTTTCTCAGAAAAGTCCCGTCTAGCCGGGACTGTAGCCAAGTGTGATAACCTTTTAAATAATCCCGTACATGTTACAAACTTATTTCATCGGTTTTAACCGTTTCATCTGTTTTAACCGTTATTCGTTCGTGTTCATGTGCATAGTGGTAGATTTATGAACTGCAGGGCAACTCACTTACACTATGGAAATATCCTTCTTCTTATGGTCTGTAATAAAGTAAGAAACACTGAATATTTACCGCAGCATTTAATCCTGAAGCGTATTTATGGGAACCAGTACCTCCATCTCTGTTTATGAAAATGCATAAAATACTCAACAAAATAACTCTAGCTTAATAAGGAAACAACCGTAATTTATGTTATGAAAATAAGAAAACTAATTGACAAACCCAAAAAAATCATAATTTTTTGAAGAAAGGTGAGCGAGATTCATGAAAATTCCTAAAATGGAAAAACAGAACTATGAATAATATTAACAATTGCATTGAGACATTTTCAAAGAGAGGTTTGAAATGTTTTGTTACCAATAGGCTTATAAAAAGCTTAATATAATTTAGAACTAAAACCTGGTTTAAGAAAACGACTATAATATATCTTTATTAAAATGTACGTAGTTAACTTATGGCATTTTTCATGGTATTCGTGAAAGCGATGAAAAAACTTTATTCTCTTATGGGCTGTAATAAAATGAGAAAAACAGATCCCAGATTTGTCTTGTTTTGATCTCATGAAGATGTACTCATCTTAATGATAGAAATAAGTAAAAACAGCTAACAGTTTAATTAAAATTGTGAACTTAAATTATAATTAACACAGAATAAGTACTATGCGGAAACTGTGCAGAACTATAATGTTCATTCTGTACAGAAACCGTCCGAGCCAGCCTGTCTTTACCAGCCTGTCTTTGGACTTTGGCTGGACTTTCCAAGACAGGCTGGTATATATCGGACGGTACAGAAACCGTCCGATATATACCAGCCTGTCTTGGAATTTTCCATATTTCTAGCAGGCCGTCTCCTTTTATATTAGTACAAAGACTCTTGTAAAATGTAGAAGAAATGCGATTTTATGTTTCTAAATATATACTATTTCATAAAGTTCAGAAAGTAAAGACCTTTTAATATGAATTTTATGCAGGAACTGAAGCCCTTATAATTCTATAACAATAAATAAAATTTCAAGAAATTAAAATACATTAGGGGAATAAAATTCTGAATTCATTAATTAACCGTCCAAATTTATAGGTTTTAAATCAGAATGCCTACGGTACCCTTAAACTATATTAACTAAAAATACTAAGATAGTTTATGCGTCAAAGAAAAATCTGTAAACTCTTTGTTGTTCCCAAAGTATAACATAAAGAAAAGAAAAATATATGTATGAGGTGAGAGGATCACATAAGTTATGTACATGTAAAGATGATCAAACGGAATTTAATTACAACGAAACAACGAATGCGGCTGAAGGAATGATAAAGGAATCATTCCTAACACAGCTGAAAAGAAGCAGGAACTCTCGTTATGAGAAATGCAATTCTTAATAATTCTAAACAGAATCATCTTACAATATGCAATTAACTAGTGTAATCTCATTATGTAATGCACTCTGACGAATATCGAAAATAACAAGATGCGCGAATCCCAAATTTAGAAATCAATTTCAGCTAGTAGTATATAACATTATGTGACCCAAAGACTTAATTCAATTTATTTAATGCTGTTCCGTATCATTTCCCCTTCACGTAAATTAAATAATCCAATATATGCCACGTCTGTCTGCAAATGAGAAAAAAAACGTTTTGTGTCAAAGGCTGTATTTATTTCATTTTGTATTGTTGGGAAAGAAATACCTGACAAGAAATAAAAATTACGTTAAAAATGAGTAGCAATCGCAAACAAGTAACACTATGTGCAAACGAAATTATGAATTTCGCATTCTTACGTCAAAGATTTTATGCTTCTAATGTTGCTAAGAAAAGTACCTGTGAAAGTTTATTTTAGAGAATGAAAAGTTTGATGGTTACCTCATATATATAAATATTTAAAAGGTTTTAAATATTTTAAAAATCACGAAGCTCTAATTAAATTTAACAAAAACAGTTGAATTGAGACATTAGGTAAGACCAAATTAAATTTATTATTATTGTTAATTTTTCAAAGTTTATTTTTCTCTGCCTGTTCTCAGTTGTCGGCTAGCTTTAATGCTAGGCTCTTGTAAAATTATCTATTTTGTGAGAGTGATACAAATGACCCGAACAATACTGGTAATCTGAAATCTGCAATGCTTCAAATAAACCGCTTTCCTCCATTCAAAAATTATTTTCATATTTTTTTTAGTCAGAACTTGTGGCACTTTCAAAAATTCCAATACGCCATTTTCTAAACATTTCCTGGTATCCAACAATGCTACAATAGCTGTACCAACATTTTTGAAAAATTAGTTTTCATTAAAATTAATGTTAACATAAATATGCTGAATTTTTAAGTATTATGACTTTGTGCGCTCTCTTTATGACTTTGTGACTTTGTGCGCTCTCTTTATGACTTTGTGACTTTGTGCGCTGTCTTTATGACTATTATGACTTTGTGAGTTTTGATCTTCATTTTCATCAGATAAAAGGGCATTACACTTAGCTGAAGTATTTTATCCACGCTTCTTCCATAGTTTTTCCGAATCCACCCAGTGTTTCCTACGCCTGCTTTTATACCTCTCTATTTTTATCCCGTCAGTGCATAATAGACCTACAATGAAACATGGAAAAACATTGATGTTATATGAACAAAACAGATATTGATTTAATATATGTCTCTTTTATCTTACATTCAGGATATATGGCAGCAGATTCGTTTGCATTATTGGTAAGATTCTCATGAAGCAGTCTGTACTATTTGACCGTCCTGTAGAGAAAGAGAACAAATTTCTTCTTCAGGTAAAAATTAAAACATATTTTAATAGCATAAAAATTTAATCTTAACGCTGTAGAGAGAAATTAGGTATTTTTTGGAAGCAGGAGACTTGAAAAATGAGCTACGCCTTCGCAGGGAATCGAACCACGAACCTCAGGATACGCGCCCAGCGTGCAGACCACCACACTACTAAGGCATGCTAAGATGGAAGTAATATAAAAAGGGGGAGTATATAAGAAATACCTTATATACTCCCCCTTTTAAAGGGCGACTGGGGTTTTACGGCCAATCGCCAAGTCCGGGATGTGGAGAATCATCATCCAACACCCTTTTAGTTCTTGTGCCACTGTTGAGACATTAGGATTTGTTTGGAAGCAGGTGAAATGAAAAATGAGCAATCGCCTTCGCCAGGAATGGAACCACGAACCTCTGGAATACGCCTCCAGCGGGCAGACCACCACACCACAAAGGCATACTAAGAAAGTGGGGAGAAATACCTTATAACGCATATTTTCGACTTTTTTTAATTTCCTTTTTCCACTTCATGGTAAACCAAGGAATGTCATAAAACACTTACTGAAATTTTATCAAATTCTTGACATCAAGTTTACGATTTTGTTCTTACCATTTACAGTAAAAAAGATACATTTAGTATATCCATTTAAATTAATCGATGTTTTACCCTCGGCAATTACAAGATATATCGTTTCGTTTTCAGCTAAGTGGTTTAATACAGTATTCTACAAGATGTCTGGCATTTAGCCTTTTGCCTAAGAAAATTTTGAACGTTATGCCTTTTAGTTCTTTTAATGTATAAAATTTCACATTCTTTTTATTTACATATACTGGAGGAACAGTACAATATACACCGCAATAAAGCATTTGATTTTATTAGGATAATTCTTTCCACTAAATCTGTATTACATGGAAAACGCTTCAAAATTCAGCTATTAGAATTTTACTATACTACAGCAATATGAAATTTTATCTATGGTACGTACATATTTAATGTTACTGAGAAGAATTAAGTATATACTATAAATATATGCTACATTTTTTATTCTTCTAATCATTTTATATTTTTTCATAAAGGTCTTGGAATGCATAAATTACTTCTTCGAACCTTAAAATAAATGTAGTACGTTGATTTCATTTAACTACATATTCTAATTTAATGTCACATCTTCTGTATCCGAAACCTGGTTAATTTTTTAGTCAATGGCATACTCTGAAATCTGAAAACTCTGAATCACATACTGTGAAAATATACGTTATGCAACAATCATTTTCTACTACGTTTAAAATGAAGAAACGATGCTGCAGAATTTAGACGAGTTTCAAGAGACCGAAATATATTTCATACAAAGAAACTATCTGTACAGTGCAGTAAAAATACTCAAAACAGTATATTCTAACACAAAAACATTTAAAAAGAAATATAGTTGATCAAATATTGTCTAAAATACAAATCAACTCAAGCATAATGATGAAAATATCCAAACTCACCTTCCATTAGGGAAATTTTCGATGACTAAGGAGAAGCATTCTGCAGGGAATACATTTTTTGACTTGATAATTTAGCAAATGCGAGTATACATACCTTAATGATAGGGCTATCTTCTAATTCATGGAGCTCAGAAATCCTTTGAAGGATTGCTACTTTTCATGAGATTTCAGAAACTGTCCTTAGAGAATAACAAACGTCACTAACTAAATTTTGCGATGAATTACTTGTTGAAAGAGGTGTCAGAAACATGACATTTTCTTAAATATCCTAAGAGTAAAATAATTATATTTGTTGAACCACGGTCGCAACTTCTGAACGATGACAAGCGAACTGATTTCTCTGTGGGAACCTGGATAATCCCTGAAGGAAGATCTCTAGCTCAAATAAATTGCTTTATCAGAAACCCGTGTAAAATTGCTATATCAAAGAGTTTGTTTAAAGTTTTCTGAAGCTATTAATTACAGTTGCTGCTAATATTATGTAGTTACAATCACGAAAGTGAAATCAAATATCTCAGCGTCATAGGATCTGAGCAAACGTGCGATCAAGCGTGAAATAATCAAACGTGCGAGTGACTAGTCTGTAGCGCTAACATATTTTCACGATTTTAGTAAAAGGGTGTTTAGGATAGGGCAACTGTTGAATTACAGTTGAAAATAACATTCAATCTTTAAACGATTGAGGCGTTTTCTTGTATATGTTTTGATTTATAATCATTCATCTGTTCGATGCTTAATTTTCGGAAATGAGTGTAGCTACTCCAAGAAGTGTATCGAGCAATACAACATGGACCAAGTTGTTAAGTCATGCATTAGCTATTCTTAAATAAAATTTTCTAGAGTAAATTGATTGTCCTGATTAAATTTAATGAAGTTATAAGGTATTTCACCCACCTTCCTAGCATGCCTTCGTGGTGTAGTGGTTCTGCACGCTGGGCCGGTATTTCAGAGGTCCGTGGTTCCATTCTAGGCGAAGGCGTTGTTAATTTTTCATCTTTCCTGCTTCCAAAATATCTAATGTCTCTACAGTGGCGCCCGAACTAAACGGGTGTTGGTTGATGATTCTTCTCACCCAGGATTTGGCGATTGGTTCCCTAAAAACTCCAGTCGCCCTTTAAAAGGGGGAGTATATAAGATATTTCTCCCGCCTTCCTAGCGTGACTTCGTGGTGTAGTGGTTTTATACACTGAGCCGGTATCCAGAGGTCCGTGGTTTGATTCCCGGCGAAGGCGCTTGCTCATTTTTCACCTTGCCTGCTTCTAAAAAATACCAAATGTCTCTACAATGTATTTCTTGTAGTCTGATTTTCAATATTTAAACATGTTTTTCCTTGTTTTAATTCAACGATAACGACTGATGTTTAGAAATTTATTGTACTGATTTTATGTATTCTAATTGAATAACGAAATAACTTTCGAGCGTATATAATCAACTGTTTTGTATTTCAGGTTTCATATTTCCATTGATTAATAATATCTAAATACGTCACTCTACGTCTGAAGTCTTCGAAGGAAGTAGTATAAAGAAATATGCACGGTGTGTGTCAACAAGTGTTTAAGCGCTGCTTATAGGGAATTTCAAACAATACATCGTGTTAATCAAACATAAAACAAGACACCTATTATAATCTTCCCGTAAGTCTTGTAAAGTTTTTAAATGCAGGTATGAGGCTTAATGAAGGAAGATTTATGAGATTTGACAGTTGATATAAGAGTATAATCTCGTTTACTATCGCTCGAAGCTCGACTACATTCTACATAAAAATGCTTTATTTAGATAGAAATTATGTTGAAATTAATCTTACATCAAAGTTTAAAATTGTGCCTTATTACAAATAATAAATACTTTATCCATGCACATCTTAAACTCACTTCTGAATTTAAACTAAATTTTTCGAATATCAAATGAAAAAAAAAATTAATTCTAAATTCTCGATTTATTATGATATGATACATTTGCTCTGTAAAACAACCTCACGTTATTTTCCGGGGGGGGGTAGCTTTACTTTTAAAGCTACAGTATTTTGAATGAAAATTTATAAATTTAATAAGCGGTGAGTGTCTTACTTTTAAAGCTATTCTATTTTAAATGAAAATTTATTCCTAAAAATAATTTAAGAAAAATAATAAAAAATTAAAAAATTTTCATGAACATTCGGAAGCATAATTCTTGTAATTCTCCAAGAAGATTTTAGTAAACCAAACACAGCTGTTACCTTTTGTTAACAGATACTAGTGAAATTTTCTTAGAAGGGAATTTTAAAGCAAATACTTAGCGAAAAATATCAAAGCTATCATCACAAAATATCCAACTCATCCAAAGACGAAACATTTTATTTTTTGATTGGAAGTATCTCCGTATCAGCTGTAAATGCATTTATCTAAATGTATGATAATAGAATAAAATACATTAAAAATTAAATTTTTGTAAATTTATTGTATAATATCATTTTAAGTGTTACTCTGTAATTGTTTTTTCAAAAGCAAATTTTATTTCACTGTGAAATAATTTAAAAATAATAATTAGTGTACTAAATAAAAAAGTAGTGCATTAATAAATTAATTAAAATAGCACTAAATATAGATTAGTGTACTAAATAACGGACTACTTCGAGGAAAATAACCCAAAAGAATTACCCAAAATTCCACACGGAAACATTTTTTATTTATTCACTCATGATTTAACGTAATTTTCCATACATTTATTTATAATTGATGTAAGACAATTTTTATAAACTTTCGTCGCATCAAGCTCATTTAATAAATGATCGTTCATTATTTTGACATTTCCATCAAATTTCAGGAAAAAGATCGCGTCGTTAGCATTTATAAAAATGTCTGTCCTAACTTATCAGAATGCCATCTGGACCAGTATTTTTATCCAGTGTAGCTTTGTGTTTGATAAATAATATTTTAGAAATAAACTTTAAAATGTCTTAATTATAACTTATTTAGCAAGACTGGATGCAATATTTTAAATCAATAGCAATTTTTACGTTTAAATAAAAGGTTGAGGGAATATATAAACAAAGAACCATTTTCTATTACTGCAAGTGAAAAGATAAATACGTATTTATCTCCTTTATACCTTCTGGTATATCTTTCTTACTCTTTGAAGTTTACATTATTTGTCGTTTACAGACGTTATGTGATCGCTACCAAGAATAATTAAAAACATGTTCATTCTTTAGTGCAACCTTTTAATTAATGACGTTAAGTAAGATTTTCATAATTCTGTAAAATTTCAGTCATGGAATAAATATGTAGCTATTTATTAGATTTATTGTATTAACGAGAGAATATTTGTTTTGCGATTGCACGTCAAAAGCGATACATTAAAGAAGTAACTGGAGCAAAAAAATGGAAAACAAAATATATAATTTAAAGCAATTCATCTCTGTCTCTCTCAATTTATATCATTTGCACCTCATATCTATGTAGCTTGTATCTTTAAAATAAAAGCTGTTTTTAGTACCACTTCATAACATGTTTAATTGCTATGCACTGTTTATAATCCAGAATTAATATCTTCCAATATGTTCAAATAGAAATGGAATTTTTAATGGCTGCAATATAAATTAATCACAGTTGCACTGCAACAGCGATGATTTCAAATATTTTTGACAATATAAAGATTTTTCTCCTGTATTTTGTTAACAACACAGTTTGACTCCGATGTTTTATTTTGTAATATAGCGTACTTTCCGGCGTATAATACGCACCTTTTTCTTTGAAAATAGCTCTGAAAAATGGAGTGCGTCTTATACGCCAATACCGCGTGTTATACGTTGATACTTATTGCGTTGATACGTCGTTTGTGAATGGGTCAAATTTTCATGAGATGTTTTGAAAACAGAGACGGTGCTTAAATCATTAAAAAAGAGTGGCATTAGTAATGCACTAGATGATACAGAGGACAATTTGTTGTGTAAGAATTCAAATATTGATTTAGAAGACCTTTCAGGTGACTCTTAATTTAACTCAGGAGATGCGTGTCTGGGTTTTGAGAAGGAGATTAAAAGGTGTACTTTCCCAGAGATATTGGACATTTGCAGGAAGTATTACTTTGTATTTGTATTACTTTATATTTAAAATACTGTAAATTCATTATAATGATCAGTAATAAAGTTTATCCGTCAAAAATGTGTATAAAAAGGGGGTGCGTCTTATCCGTCTGTGTGTTTTATACGCCGTCAGTACGGTAATTGAATTTATTCATAATCATGCACATTAATTTCACCCACAGGTATAATTTTAGAATTTTAAGCATTTCTTTCCTTTTACGCAAGAAAAACCACTTTTACCTTCTCTGAAACTCATAACATTTGAATAAATGTGTGAATATATCTACTGTGTCACTTATTATAAATGTCAGGAACTTTATTAAAAATGTCATAAAGATAAAACTAACATAAATGAAACTGGAACAACTTTTCCCGCTCGAAAATGTATAAATCTGTCGGCAAATACAACTAAGTATAAAAGTCTCTGAGCATTAGTAATTAAATATTCTTCAGCGTTAATGTAAACACTTTAATCAAATAACTTTTAAGTGAAAGGTTACAGAGCCTTTCAAACTAAATCAGGACAGCATAATAGTACTTATTTAAGCAAGCATTAAAAATTAAAAAGAGTCATGTTAGGAAAATTATTTTTAAAACTCAGCAGGTTTTAGCAATAATACCGTCTGCTCCACGTACTGCGATAAGATTGTCCGCACTATATTAGAGAATCAGGAATAAAAGTGCTATGGATGTTTTAATTTTTTTTTCATAAAATAAGGATATATAAGAGGGTTCCAGCAGAAAACATTCCGTAAACGTCACACATTCTGTGAAAAGGTAAAGTTTCACTATTGGCCTTATTGTAAATAAAAAAAAATCTACAAGCATATAATGAAGAGACAAAAAGGAAACTATCTGGAAAACAATACTGAAAACAAACCTGCTATACTATTCAGTTTTTACAAAAAATACATGTTATTGTTGTTGTTACTAATCTCCATGCCTAGGAATATACTAGACGAGGTCCACGAGTCCATTCACCTTTAAAAAATCGAAAACCAGCTTAGGAGACCCGTAAAGGTCCACAAGAGACAACTCCAGGCACTCAAGAATATGTGCCGGTGATGCGGGTGCATTGTGACACTTAGAACAAGTTGGGTGCATCTTGATACCACTCTCAAAAGTAAGTCCCCTCAGGTGCCCACTGAAGAATCGGAAAAGTGTTGTCTGAACAAATCTTTCGCAATCCATAGCAAGGGATCTTCCAGGACAATCAGCTTGATGCCAGGGATGACTCGGTGGAACTAGCCAAATTTGCCTGTCAGCATGTCTTCTAATGGAATGCAGTTCAAGCTATGTCAGTGAATTGATAATTGGCAAAGGTTCTTCAGAAGCCTCCTTCACCAGAATGTTTGCCATTTCGTTCCCACATATATCAACATGGGAAGGAATCCACTGAAGATGCACTTCACAGAGTGACGAGACCTGCCTAAGTGTGCTAAGAATTGCAGCTCCTGCCCTATCACCAACTCTTTGCCAGTTTGAAAGATGTTTGATAGCGCTACGACTGTCAGACAAAATCTACACTGCCTTAAGATCTGTAAAGTACAAAACATCATTCAGTCTTTTTCGATGGCTATAAGCTCACTCTTAAACACCGAACTGAAGTCAGAATTTCTTTTCTTTATTTTAACAATATTTCTATTTGTGCACTTAAGGGGTCTCACGACCTTTAAATCTTCAAAAATATCGATTTTTTGAAAAACATATATGTTTTAGTTTGAACATTTCTGCGCACTTTAAAAAAAACCGTGTTAAAATATTCCGTGTAGTTTAGGAGATATCATTAAAAACGTAAAGGTCACTGACACGAGAATCCTTCATCACGTATGTAAATAAACATTTAAAGGGACACGTCATTTGCTCACAGCTGTCATAGCCGTTATATAACTGAGTGTTGCTACATTCTAGCCTACAAGTCTTATTTTTATTTCGTCAGCAATCAGTAGCAATGATTCTACTCAACTTAATACTTATTCTGAATGTTTACATCGTGTTTCCGTAAGCTATTACTACGTTGTTTGATTCTGCAAAGTTGTATTGACGTTTGCAGCATTTATTTGGTGTATATTGAATTTTTGATGCGTTAGTCTTTTTTCTGCAATAATAAGTATATTTATATATTATATTTGTGATGGCAAATAATAAAAGAGCTTCTGGGAAGCGAGCTAAAAAACGTCGCTTCCACGGCAACCGCTACACGAATATCAGATCTGAACTTTCTGATAAAAGCTTGGTTTCATCAGGTGATGACAATAATACTCAAATTGAACATGTAGAAAGTGCATCCGAGAAAAAGCTTAACAATGCATTATTTAATGAAAGTGATACTGACATTATGAATCGTTTTCATGGCTATATAATAATGGATAAAGACATATTGTTTACATTTTTGAAAGAGAATGTAATGTGCAAATTGTGCTGTAATTCTGTCAATATTTCTGAGAGAAAAACCGATTATTTTCAACAATTACTGTGAAATGTGAAAAGTGTAGTTTTAAAACAGAATTCAATAATTCAAAGTTGATTGGTGAACACAAAAATGTTCCTGAATTAAACAGACGAATTGTTTATGCTATGCGATGCATTGGTCAAGGTCTGGAACCTCTGGAAACATTTTGTGGTGTAATGGATCTGGGTAAACCTGTGACACAGAATGCTTATGACAAAATCTGCAAACATATAAATGCAGCTTCAAAAACTGTCGCCATTCAAAGTATGAAAATTGCTGCAGAAGAAGAGGCATGCAAAACTGCATCAAATTCTGTCACCGTAAGTGGTGATGGAACATGGAAAACGAGAGGACATACTTCACATATTGGAGTATGTTCTGTAATAGGGGCTGAAACAGGGAAGGTTTTAGATGTTGAAGTTCTCTCGTCCACTTGTAAAGGATGTGATCTATGGAAAGCAAAAAAATCTGGGAAAGCTTTCGAAGAGTGGCAAATGAAACATTTGCCAAATTGTCAGAAAAATCATATCAGTTCTTCAGGAAAAATGGAAGTCGATGGTATGATAAAAATTTTTCACAGATCAGAAGCTGAAAGAGGTCTCAAATATATTAATTATATTGGTGATGGTGATTCTAGAACATTCCCTGCTATACGTGACAGCAAACCATATGATGATGAAACTGTTTCAAAACTTGAATGTGTTGGTCACGTACAAAAAAGAATGGGAACTCGACTGAGAAAGCTAAAACAAGACTATAGATGTAAAAAGCTGGAGGACGGTAAACCTTTATCAGGCAAAGGACGACTGACAGACACCATGATAAATAGGCTGACTCAATATTATGGAAATGCAATTCGCTCAAATGCTTTGTCAGTTGATGAAATGCGTAAGGGTATTTGGGCAGTTTATTTTCATACGAGATCAACTGATGCTGAACCGTTACATACATTTTGTCCTGCTGGTGCAGACTCATGGTGTAAATATCAACAAGCAGTTTCAAATGGCTCAGTGGGTAAATTTCATCATAAAGTGACTTTGCCATCTTCAGTCATGGATGTTATAAAACCTGTTTTTAAAGCTTTATCAAGTCCAGATCTTTTGAAACGATGCCTTGGTAGCTTCACTCAGAATCCGAATGAATCTTTTAATTCCCTCATATGGCAGATGTGTCCGAAAACTTCTGGATCTGGGAAACGAATTGCAGAAATTGCTGTATATGAAGCAGCAATTTTATTTAACATGGGCAAAAAGGGTAGGCTATCTGTCATGAGGCAAATGGGTATCCATTCAGGTATAAATGCAATAAAATCTCAACTTCGCAGTGATATGAAACGTGTAAATACTGCTAAGGAGAGAGCAATGCAAAACACTATAGAAGCACGAAAAGCAAGGAAAAGATCCAAAACAAGTTTAGAACATCAGCAAATTGATCAAGAAGGAATAATGTATGAACCTGGAGGTTTTTAATTTGTGTATATAAATATTATGAATAGTAATAGTATTTTGTGATAAGTTATGTGTGTCGACAAAAATTTAAACATCTTGTTCAAGAAACTGATCATTAATATATTTTTATTCTCAGAAATATTTAGTTTTATAACACAGTTTGCACATTGCATTCTCTTTCATGTATATGAAAAATATATCTTTATCTGCAATAATGTATCCTTGATAACGGTTGACTGTGTCATCACTTTCATTAAACAATGCATTGTTAATTGTTTTTCAGATGCAATTTCCTTATTATAAATATATATTCTGTCATTAACTTTATTCAAAACACAAACAAAAAGCATAAAATACAAATTAGGTACCAAATAGTACGAGTTAAGACTCGTTAAGTCACAATGTTACTCATTTTTATAGCGATGCAAACTTTACAGGTCTTTATCTCAAAACGTATTTTTTTAATGCGTCGCGCATGATATTTCAGAAACTTTTTAATGTATCTTTCTGAAATTTGTACCATAGTATTATCATGTTACACTAAATTAATTAAACTAAAATTTTGGTATTTTAATGAAATGTTTCAATTTTATAAGGTATGTAAAAATCAAAATATAGCAAAAAAATTATATTTAATATATATATCATAAAAAAATTAAAAATGCATGAATTGTGTAATATTTTTAGTTCAGTTATATTCTCAAACATTCTTCTGCATAAAAAAAGGAAAATTAAACATTTTGGTACAAAACATTTCTTGTACATGTGCGCGCAGTGTGCGTACAGATTAATTAGATGTGAAAAATGTCTTATAATTTAACATTTGTTTTTACAATTTTTATTATAATTTTCAAATTTCAAGTACATCTAATTAAAGAATAGACATTAAATTAATAATGAACAAAATATTGAGTATTTTTGATAAGAATTAAAAAAGTTGCACAAGATTGAAAAAAGGTAAAAAAATTCATCTTTCAACTCATTCAAGGGTCGTGTGACCCCTTAATGACAACACCACTAGCGGAGCGAGAGTCCTCGCTTTTACTCCCATCAGTATAGATGAGGGTAGCTTCAGCAGGAAAAGCATGTATAGTTTCCAAGGCAGATTGTCGTAAAAGGGCCGGAATATCATTTTTCTTGGAAACTCGAGACGAAAGTTCCGCATGGAACCCGACTCCAGGGAGTCCCTCAGACGGATCTAAACATTGTCTCAAGGAATGTTGCTCAACATTATGGTCAATTATACCAGCATACTCAATTTGACAAAGTGGACTATTTTTCTTAAGTCTTTGGTTATTACTCCAGTGCTGCAGAAATTCTGGAGTTCTATTCTGGGAGCCGTAACTGAGAAGTTTATTATAATATTTTACGAGGCCTGCATTTCTTCTTAGACTGAGGGGTTGAAGGTCTGTTTCATACAGCCAATTTTATTCGGGCAACTGTTGCGCAAGTCAGTTATAATGCGATAATATAATCAATGAAAAAGTTCTTCTTTCCTAGCGTTTGCATGTGTTTTCCTCATTCTTCCTTTAAACCTTAAGAACATCAAGCCCCAAAGGTATTAAAAATAATTCTGCTTTTGAGAAATACACTGATTCGTTGTAGTTAAGCTCGCTATAGAAGTTAGCAATTTTCGAAAGAGCAGTTGAATTTGAGTGGCTCATAATCGCTGAGGATGCAGATAACAGTATGCAAATATCGTATCCAGTCGCAGAAGACGCAGCATTCCTTAAAATATGTTAATTAGACAGTCGCTGAAGATGTCAGCATTCTTTAAAAATATGCTAATTAAGAGTCTTTGAAGACGCCAGCAAGTGTTTGATGATGTTCATTTAAATTCTTATAACTTTCGTAAAATGAATTTTTTATGATTTCCGTGATTCTGTAGCTAAACGAAGAATGATGGCAGATAGTGATCTCTGGCATGCTGTCCGCCGCACTGAAGCAGGTCAGTCAATCAGAGATTATCGCTCTTTTGTTCGGCACTGACCTTTCGAAAGTCTCCCGAGAGTACAAACGGTTTCAAACAAGTCAAACTGTTGTTTGGAGACCTGTGATCCACCGAGGAAACTATAAAATCCCTTTTAAATATCGGTGTATTGATATAGTAACCAAGAGGAATAGAAGAGCGACCTCCACAACTGTTACATCCAGGTTTGCAACTTCAATTTTTGGGTGAAACTATACCTGCTAGTACTGTGCGCCGAAGGCTTCACATGAAGGGACTTATGTAAATTTTTGGAGCTTGCTGGCAGGTTCTAAGCATTTACATTCCAATAAGCGCTCGACCCAGCAGTGGCAAGTGGTGTCGTCAGCACATCAGCTGGTCTGGCTACGATTAGTGCAACATCCTGTTAACGGAAGAGTCCAGATTTGCCCTGGAATCAAGTTATAACGGTGGAAAGGCCTGGATTTCAAGGATATCTTACATGCAAATCCTGGATGAGCAAATCACAGACAGCATAATGCAGAAGTTTTTCTAACACACAAATATGCGAAATTATAATTATGGCAGTAGAGAGACTCAAGGTTCCACTTTTAATATTTGCAATGAAATTTGCTAACTGATTAAAACTCTCGGCCCCACTAGTGAGGTGCAAATTGATGATCGCGAATTTACTTTTGGAATAAAATAGTTACCACCTTGATTGGAAAAAAGTATAATGTGCATACCAATTAAACTATTAGCTTATTTGGATATTGCAAAGCACACGAAGGCTATGAAGCACACCAACTAAACATTTTTTAGCAGGTTTTGTTTTCTTTCGATGCTATGCAATTCCATACAGCTTTTTGTGCTTGTAACTGATATTTTTTAATATAAAATATTTAAGTATACTAGATGTGTAAAAATTATATTAAAATGTTTTCCATTGTTATGATATTTTTATATAGTGCTTTCCAAACTTTAAAAGAGAACAAGCTTTGACTACTCATATAGCTTTGATGGATAACTGGAAGAAAAAGACATTTATTATTAATAATAATAACATTATTATTATTATCTTCTCCTTCATCATCATTATCCTGACTATCTTTTCACAACATCTGTTAATATTATGAAAATTTTCACCGATCACCAATAATCTGCTCACAAGCAACGCCATTCTTAAAATTTCCTAGAAAAGATGCATTTACCTCATTTGTTTACCTCAACACCACACTCTACAGTGGCGCTCGAACTAAAAAAGGTGGTTGATAATGATTCTCCACCACCAGGATTTGGCGACTGGGTCTCCTAATCCCCAGTCGCCCTTTAAAAGGAGAAGTATATAAGGTATTTCTCCCGCCTACTTAGCATGCACTTTAAGATTGATTTTGCTCTTTTCTAAACTTATAACTGATTTAAATACTTGAGGAAGAAAACTTCATGCAGTTTAAAATAATCAAAATTAACTCCACGTAAAAAGTACTTTTTGATTACTTTAAACACATTTTATCCAAGCGAATATTGCGCGTAATTTATAATTTATTACCGTATTGTAATTAGCTTTACAACATGTCTAAAATTAAAAATTTTCGCGAGTTTCTATTTCCTTTTTCCATCTGGGGGTTCATTAAATTAAATTTCTAATAATGTTTCATCTGAGACGCTTTTTTTCAAATTAAAATACAAACTCTGAGCATAATCCTAATGTTCCCTAAATGTTTTTAGTGTGGTTTTCCCAATATTCGTATAGTTAGCCACTTTCTAAAAAAAAGAATAGTTTCAAAAGAAAACATGTAATAATAGATTAATAATAATAAATATATGCGACTATAAAAAGTTAGTGTTTATAAATTAACTAATAAATTTTTAAAGTTACATAACTAAAAATTTTACTTTTTTGAGACCCCACTCTTTGAAAAACACTGGTTTATAATACTTCTTAAGTTCCTAAATGAAAGACTACGGCCTTGATAATCTGAAACAATACACCGTTAACTGGAAATTGCGTAATATTTACAGTAAATTTTAGGTTTTAAAATATTACCTAATTTCTCTGCTAAAGTTGAAACTCTTGGAAAAAAGTGGATTTTTAAATTAATCCTCCTTATTTTAATTAAATGACAACATGTACTTAGGACATGAATTTCTGTCTCATGAGCAATTTAGTTGTCGCTTCCTTAACTAAAGGGTTATTGTCTATTGATCTAATTACTGGTAGAGAGAGTTTCCAGGGAGGTTTGTGACGGAACACCAATTACAGCAAATAGCGAGTCTATTAAATGATAATTTAATTAGGCTAATTATAGACTTATTCATTTATTGTATACACAGTCCAGTCACATTAATGTGACCACCACGTACTTTCCATGTCAGAGTTAAATAACCAATCACAGAAGGCTGGTAGCAGCACAGTGCAGTTGAGCGTATATAAAGGGTGTGTGTGAGGGCTTCGGAAAACATTTCAATCGTTGGCGTAATGCAGAAACGAAGCGATTTATCCGACTTCCAAAAGGGCATGATCATTGGCTTTCGGGCCAAGGGTGGAAGCATTTCCGAAACGGCTGAGTTTGTGAACTGTTCGCGTGCCGCCGTAGTAAAAGTGTACCGTGCATGGCAAAATGGGACTGTCCAAAATCAGCGACGTGGCAAATGTGGTGCACCACGGGCCATAGATGACAGAGGCGAACGACGGTTGCGGAGATGCGTTCGGGCAGATAGACGGGCTACCGTTGAGCAACTGACCACCAAAATGAACCAAGGGGCTACCAAAAGTGTCTCCCAAAGTACTATTCAGCGAACATTGCTGCGTCTGGGCCTCCGAAGCAGACGCCTGGTTCGTGCACCTATGCTGACTGCTGTTCATCGACGGCGAAGGCTAGAATTTGCACGCCAGTACAGCAGCTGGACGTCCACTGAGTGGCGACAGGTTGCGTTTTCGGATGAATCGCGTTTTATGCTCCATCGGACAGATGGACGTTGGCGTATAAGGCGTGAAACCTCTGAAAGGAACCACCCTGCAACCATTGCCGGAACGGTCCAAGCTGGAGGCGGGAGCATTATGGTCTGGGGAATGTTTTCCTGGCATTCTCTAGGTTCACTGATCATTGTGGAAGGCACAATGGATCAATACAAGTACGCATCTGTCCTTGCGGACCATGTTCACCCCTACATGCGCATTGTTTTTCCTCAGGATGATATCATCTTCCAGCAGGACAATGCGAGGTGCCATACAGCTGCCAGTGTACGTGCGTGGTTCGAAGAGCACCAGGATGAGTTTACCGTCCTCCCCTGGCCAGCAAACTCACCTGACTTAAACCCAATCGAGCATCTGTGGGACCATCTCGATCGAGTTGTTCGCGCCATGGATCCTTAACCGCGTAATCTAGCGCAGCTGGCCACGGCATTAGAGTCGGCATGGCTCAACATCCCAGAGAACACCTTCAGGGACCTATGTGACTCTCTTCCTGCACGTCTCGCAGCAGTCCGCTCTGCGAAAGGTGGTTATTCTGGCTTTTGACAGATGGTCACATTAATGTGACTGGACTGTGTAGAACTCGTCGGCGTTGCTTTGTTAGTATGTCCCCTTCAGGTATTGAATTTCGTTGGATACTATCACGCATTGAATGCTTTTATGAGTTGAGTACTTCGTGCTTCTAACAAATTACAATTTGAGCTTCATGCATTTATACTGAAACTAAAATAAGTAGTAACTGGTATTACACATTTAATATGTTAAGGAAAAATTCCAGTTAATTGCTAAACTACTTTATACATATTAGAATGTAAAATTGACTAGGCATTTATTAAATCACTATTAAAATAAAATTATCAGTGGTAAAGATTAAGAATTCTATCAATAACAAGTCATTTTCCTACTCTAAATGAATTTTTTTCCTAATGAATTTTCTAAATGAATATGGTTTTAATTGTTTTCTTTCTTCTTTCCCTACAGTTACCTCGCGTTTTTATCAAAATTTAGTTTTCTTTTGAAAAGTAGGTAGAAAACTAAATTTTGATAACAAAAAAGGCGATTAATTAAGGCAAATTCTTAGTGAATTCCGTAAAGATTAATATCTAGATCCAGTAAATGTTGTTATTGTGATTTATCTCATTTGTCTGACACTAACATCAGAAGTCCACGAAGTTTATCGTGGTAAGGAGTGCAAGACTGTGCCTGTCATTGGCAAGAGCCTTGAGGACCATAAAGGTGACAGTACGACGTTGTTAAGTTCCGACCCCAGTTTTGATGGAGAGCACCCTGAAAGAACGGGTCCGTGTTTCTCCCACCTCTTCCACTACCACTACCTCTCAAGAGAACGTTCGGCTCACCGCATATTTAGAGAGCTCCATTCCGCACAGACAAGATACACTTACAAACATGCATGCTGAATTTACTAACAAGAGTGCAACGAAGGAAAGAAAACATTCTAAATTTTCACTGCCACTCGTTTTCAGTTCGCAGTTAGCTGAAATAGCTTGCAGCACAGTTGAATCATTCCCCTTTGTAACAACTAGGAATGAATTAGCAGCGAAGTTTCTGTACTATGTAAGCTTGATAAAACAATGATTTTATATTTTGAAAGTTATGTTATTATACATTACCTAAGGTTCTTTTACCCTCTGATGAAAATATTTGTCACTTTTTCTTAGTGAATTAAATAATCTCATGAAGTTTAAGATTGAATCCAGTTTTCAATACAAAATTACGAAATAATTAGTTCCTCAGTGTTACCGAATTCTGAAAAAATTTCTTGCTTGACAATTTGATGAAAGCAAGGAATATAAAAAAGAAACTTATCTTGTGAAGAAATGTGAAGAACATAATGCTATTTAGAGTGTAGAGTCATTAGGTTAATTGGAAGCTGGAGAGATGAAACATTAACAACCGCCTTCGCCGGGAATCGAACCATGGACCTCTGGAATACCGGCCCAGCGTGCTATAGTTATACCACGAAGGCACGCTAGGGAAGTGGGAGAAATGCCTTATATACTCCCCTTTTTTAAAGGGCGACAAGGGTTTTAGGGGACCTAGTCGCCAAATCCTGGGTGCGGAGGATCATCATCCACAACCCTTTTAGTTCGGGCGCCACTTGTAGAGTCATTAGAAATTTTTGGAAGCCAGAGAGATGAAAAATTAACAACCGCCTTCGTCGGGAATCGAACCATGGACCTCTGGAATACCAGCCCTGCGTGCTACCGTTACACCACGAAGGCACGCTAGGGAAGTGGGAGAAATACCTTATAAGAATAGGGTTTAGAAATATGAAGATCATAATGCTATTTCGAGTAGGGTTTAGAAATAGGAAGAGCATAATGCTATTTAGAGTAGGGTTTAGAAATAGGAAGAGCATAATGCTATTTAGAGTGGGGTTTTGATGAAAACAATGCTTATAGAAAAGAAACTTATCTTTTGAAGAAATATGAAGAGCATAATGCTATTTAAAGTAGGGTTTAGATCTAAACACGAAAGTGAAAATGTCTTAAGAGTAACACGTAGTCTTTTTTACGTGCAAATACAGTTTCATATCAGATAGTTAAAGAAATATTTTTTTTATGTCGTACTTCCAACAGATAGCATTTTAATGCTCATAATGATTTTGGAAGCCTTTTCCATTTTTTTTCATTAAGAACTTTCGAGTATTTCCAATTTTAAAACAAATCACTAAGATATTAAATTTCTAGGGCAGATACCGGAGAAAGGAAATAAATTTCTCTTGCTATAAATCAATGGAATTCTTTGTTCTCCTCTCGATTATTTCATTTGTCTTTATGTATGAATAAGAGTGGTTCTCATCAATATTTAATTTAAATGGAATTTAATCATGTCGTTCTTTAAATTAAAGTATTTCGAAACTTAATTTCTAGTGCTTACCTGATTCATTTTCCTCTCAGTTTTCGTAATACTCTGCAAAGCATTTTACATGCAATCTGATTTTATTCCTTAAGGTTTTTTAAATTGCTTAATAACTGTTTTTAATTTTAGTTTAAAAGCTTTTATATCTGAGAAACATTCATCAAAAATAATAAAAAGATTAGTGAGTGATATTTTATTCTTTGTTAAAACAAAAATGTAGCTGAAATTAATAGTTAAAAAAGTAATTTCAACTAGTCTCTATAAACGCAAAATGTATGACTATAAGAGAATAAGAGAATTAGAGAAAACTAATTACTTTGACATCAGAATATCAAGTTCTTTGTAATATAATTCATATTAATTTACATTTACATTATAAGGTATTTCTCCCACTTCCCTAGCGTGCCTTCGTGGTGTAACGGTAGCACGCTGGACCGGTATTCCAGAGGTCCGTGCTTCGATTCCCGGCGAAGGCGGTTGCATATTTTTCATCTCTCCGGCCTCCAAAAAAATCCTAATATCTCTACAGTGGCGCCCGAACTAAAAGGGTTGTGGATGATGATTCTCCTCACCCAGGATTTGGCGATTGGGTCCCCTGAAAACCCCAGTCGCTCTTTAAAAAGAGGAGTATATAAGGTATTTCTCCCACTTTCCTAACGTGCCTTCGTGGTGTAGTGGTTCTGCACGCTGGACCGGTATTCCAAAGGTCCGTGGATCGATTACCGGCGAAGGCGGTTGCTAATTTTTCATCTGTTCGGCTTCCAAAAAAATCGTAATGTCTCTACACCATAGCAAGCTTTTATAGTCTTAGCTATCTGAAAGCTGTTTGTCGGTAACCAGCGTTTTAAAGAGAAAAGCATAAACGGAAGTTAAAAAAATATATTAATTTTGTAAAAGGAAAGCATTGAGAATGCTTCTCTCGCAATTTATCAGTTTTATTTAACTGTTGACTAAAATTTAAAATTAATTAAAGCATATTTATTTCATCATATTGGAAAAAAATGTTTTTGAACACTTTGTATAATCATGCAATTGCTTTGTCTTTCTTCTTCTTTTGTTTTCTTTCTCTCCCTCTCTCTATGCATATATCTACATCTATCTATCCATCTATCTATGTATATATATATATACGTATACAATAAGGAAAATTAGTTAAGTTAGTAAATCATAAAAATATAACATATCTTTAAAGAGCGATTAAATTGACAGGATTTAAACAGGAGGAAGCTTGTATGCCTTTAAGATTTAAAAACGCTTAAGGAGGTTAGTAAAGGTAACATTTCAAGCTTGCTGGGAAAAGTAAGAAAGATGTTATTTAATAAAATTCCTTTCATTCAGAATTAATGTGACAAATTATTAAAATGTTTAAGCTATCTATCTATCTACTACTTATGGTGTACATATGGTGATCAATCATGTCATTATCAATATAGATCAGATTGTAGGATACCTCCAGAGACCGTAAATGATTATGATTTTACTTTGGATGAAGTGGAATTTACTCTTAAAAAGCTAAATAAAGGAAAAGCTCCTGGTAAAGATGGCCTGACAATGGATATTATTTTAAAAAACTTTGAATGTAATAAAAAGTTCTTTGTAGCTATTCTGAATGAATGTCTTCGGAGGGGGATTTTTCCTGAATGTTGGAAAGAGGCTGATTCGGTTTTGTTCAACAAAGAAAGAGAGGATAAAGAAGATCCTTCCTCTTTTCGCCCCATTTGCTTACTGCCTTCCTGGAGCAAGGTGCTGGATAAACTCATGACAGAACGGTTACAATATTATTTATTATCAAATAATCTTTTAAATAAAAATCAGTTTTGTTTTATGCCGGGTAAAAGTACTACCCAGGCTATAGATAATTTAATTTCTGACATCCTTAGAAATAAAAGGAATGATAAACATACTGCAATTTTATCCTTAGATGTAAAGTGCGCTTTCAACAATGTTTGGTGGCCAATTTTATTAAAGGAATTAAAAACTATGAAATTTCCAAGAAATATCTTCTTATTAATATTTGATTTTCTGAATGAAAGAAAAGTTTCCTTATATGATGGTAGTAATAAGTGGCATCACAGAAATTACCAAAGGGGTTGACCCTAAGGCTCAATATCTGGTCCACTCTTGTGGAATATTATTGCTAATATAGATTTAAACATAACCTTACCACAAAATGCTAGTATACAAGCTTATGCTGAGGATTTTGTTCTATTGGCCACGGGAAGTGGTCGCCATACTATTGATAAGGCTTTAAGTTTCGCCACTCAAGAATTGGAGAAGTGGTCTTTCCTAAACTCAAATTTGATCCAAGGAAGAGCTTTCTTTTGGGTATTGCCAAAACTAATACTATATCAATACATCCTAGGTGCAACCTGTATGGACAACCAATTAGAGTTTCTAAGAATACCAAATATTTGGGCATTACGACCGATGAAAAGCTCACTTTTATGCCTCACATATATCAAATAAAGATCGAATGCACCCATATTCTTAATAGACTTAGTAAAATGAATCTCCAAGGTAAAGTTCTTAAGAGTTTATATAAAAGAGCTATTGAGAGAAAGATCTTGTATGCATGTGGCACATGGTGGACTGGAACGGTCCGAATGCGTAACAAAATTTTGCAAATTCAAAGAATCGCTTTATTGGGGATTACTAAGTGTTTTAGAACTGCTTCCACGGTAGCTCTTCAGATTTTGGCTGAATGTCCTTCGATCGATATTTTAACGGAAAAAGAATATGCTATCTTTAAATTAAAAGGCGGTAATAAAACTGCCGATTGTTTCAGTGAGATCTTCTCAGCTAGAGATTTTGACTTCGAGAAAGGTTTAGACATTCATCCAGCTTTATTGAAACGGTTTAATTGGCATAAAGGCCTCCCCAATATGACAGTCTACACAATTTTTAGAAATGGATCTAAATTAAATGGTCATATGGGGCAGCATTTTGTGTGTTCTCAGATGAAAAACTAAGCTTACAAAGGAAATATAGACTTTATGGCAATGCCTCTGTCTATCAGGCAGAGTTAGTGGCACTGCGAGAGGCCTTGTATTGGCTTATTTCTAATTCTGCGATAGATCCTGTAGAAATCTATAGTGACTGCGAAAGTGCAATTGTTTCAATTACGGATGTTTGTCCAAATAACGATCTAATTAAACAGATAAAAGACATGCTCATTTTTCTTAGCGTTTTCAGAGATATTAAACTCTTTTGGACGAAGAATCATATTGGTACCATTGGTAACGAGTTAGCAGATAGATTGTACAAGACAGCCACTGAAAATCAAATTACTGATTTTGAAGTAAAGACTTCCTTTGACAGTTTGAAATCCTTGTTGGAAAGAAAAGGTTTGACTATGGCAAGCAAAGTGGAACGACCCAGATTCTAAAGGAAGATTCATTTATAAGTGAGAGAAGATGCCTAAGTGACAAGTACCTAAACCAAGCTTTAACTAATCATGGACACTTTCTCTTTTATTATAATAGGTTTTCGTTTAAAATTTGTACCTGCCCATCTGACATGAGTAATATTGATATTGAGCATCTGTTGTTTAGATGCTCTTCTTTGAAAAATATTGTTCTAAGATTTATTCCAGATATTGCTAAATTTAATACTCTAAAGGATCTCAGTAAAAATACAGTGACTAAATTGAAATTGTCAAATTTCATAAAATATGTATCTGTAAATGAAATGGATTTATATATTGATTGTGTTTAAAATGTCCCTGTCTGTTTAAAGAAAAACTGGAATGTTTGTGATATTCTGTTATTATATTTCTTTGTATATGTAAGTAACATATTTTTATCCATGCAAGTAATATGTGTTATATTTTACAAAGTATGTAATAATGTGCTTTTGTTGGTGTAGCTGGTAAATCTCACCAACTCCTAGACTTTAAGTTCATATTTTAGTTGTTTATTCTATTTTAAGTTATTTCAGGTATTTTCTATTTTAAGATGGCAGTTCTACTGCTTAATGGGCCTGATTTAGGTATTGTTTTAGATCTCAATATTTCTTTAATTAAATAGCTCCACTAAGCCCTGTTAAGCCTCTGATGGCGGTACAGGAAGTTCAACCAGTCATCTATCTATCTATCTGTATATATATAAATAGTGGTGGTTCGGTCCGAGGTTCGCATCGCGTAAACGGGCTCGCTGCATGGGAGTTTTCGTGGTTTTTCCCATGTGTAACGTACGTACGAGCCAGTTTCCCATGGAAAGTCCTCCATCAATCCTTCCTTCCCCTTAGGCAGATAGCCCTCGAAGCTTTGCCGTAATCACATAAACCAAACAAAGCCAAAACAGTTACCCAAAAGCATAAACAGTGGTTACTTTGAGGTCTTCAGTTATCTTAGAACCTCGTGATAAACCTTATCTTTAATAAAAGCCCAAAGGAAAAAAAATGTTAAATCTGAAGGGCATTGCAAGCTTCCTGTCGAGGCAGTAATAATAAAGTAAATCTGAAGAACATTTGCAAGCTTTCTGTCGAATCAGTAATAATAAAGTAAATCTGAAGGGCATTGCAAGCTTCCTGTCGAGGCAGTAATAATAAAGTAAATCTGAAGGGCGTTGCAAGCTTCCTGTCGAGGCAGTAATTTAGACAGCCTGACTTTTCTCCTGAATATCGAACTGACTATATTAAAAGCACTCCAAGCTCATTGAAGGGATGCTCCATCTTGTTTGAGTAACTTTTAATTAGGTCTATTTTTTTCATTTTCGGGAAATTTTTTTTTCAACACAAGCATTTTATATAGCTGAAACTAACAGTTCTCTCAATAAAATAAATCATCCAAGAATCATTTGAACACACGACGCAAACTAAACTAGATACCTGAGGTTGAAAATAAGCCATTATTGAAAACTGTGGTTATTCTGAACCTTGAAACTGGCTTCTGATTTAAGCAAACCCAAATATGAGCTTTGCTAAACATAATCATCAAGTCAGAAAAGAACCTCGTTGCTGAGCTAATTGATTTTCTGGAGGGAACGCATGGATAAGCATATAAGATACCTCTCTCGTTCTCTTAGCGTGCCTTCGTGGAATAATTGGAAGCATACTTGACGCGTATTCGAGAAGTCAGTGGTTCGATTCCCGGCGAGGGCATTGCTCATTTTTCTTCTCTCCTGCTTTCAAAAAATAACAGTGGCGCCCGAACTAAAAGGTGGTAAATGATGATTCTTCACCACCAGGATTTGGCGATAGGATCCATTATAACCCCAGTCACCCTTAAAAAGAGGAAGTATAAAGGTATTTCTCCCGCCTTCTTAGCATGCCTTCGTGATGTAGAGGTCATCACTCTTGACGCGAATTTGAGGGGTTCGTGGTTCGAATTCCGGCAAGGGCTTTGCTCCTTTTTCATATCTCCTCCTTCGAAATAACCTAATGTCTCTTCAAGCATATGCTGAACATTTTTATGAATTCATCGAAAGACAGTAAATTTTTGAAATACTGAAATTTTCGCTGAATCAAATTCAAATACATTCTGGCCATTTATATGAGCTTTTTAGTTTATGTAGTTTATGTTGGCAGCAAATATGATTAGTTATTTTTAAACTCATACTAGAGCTATTGTAAAAATAACGCCAATCTTTGTATAGTATCTGCTTTATACAACTATCTCAGTCATTTATAGACTACCAACACTTTCACGCAAGATTTTTTTTTATTTCAAATTTTCTGTCCTAATTAATTAAAGATATCCTGTAAGTGTAAAGCTTGATAACTTTCGTAGAGATATATATAATAGTAAATATACCAAAAATATTCATGTAAAAATAATATTCAAATCGAAGAATTCTAATAATAAATCAGAGATCTATATAAACTCCCAGCTTTCAGAGATAAAGAACCTATTCCATCTACTAAGCTAACGTAACACCAAGCTATAAAGCTAACATAACATTTTTATTTTTTTCTCCCTGATCTGAAATTAGCATGAATTAGATAGGTTTATGTTCTGTGTAGAGCATAAACCTATCTAATTCATGTTTATCTAAGAATTAGATAGGTTTATGTCCTCGACATAAACTGATGTGTATCAGTTTATGTAGAGTTATGATGTGTATCAGTTTTTATAGACTGATGTGTATCAGTCTATGGAATCGGTTCTCACCACATCTCTATTCATCAATCGGTCAAGACATCCTTTATACGTCTTTTAAGCGAAAGCTCAAAAAACGCGTACAAATGAGAAAACTGTATAATCTAAAATTCAGTTTAAGCATGTGATATGTACATTTTAGCTTAAAACTTCTTTTGATGCATCATTATACTGCAATATTATTTTATTGCACTAGACGGTTGTAATTTTTTAATTTAATTTAAATAACCTGCTTTTAGGTTGTTAAAAATACGATCAATATTTTCAAGTGTTTCACAAAATTAAATTTGAAAATCATAACTATTGAAATAACATAATATTTAATACAACAATCAGAAGGACTCTCGCTTTATTTTAATCGTTCCTCTGGAACCACATTTTTGCAGTAAGCTTATTAACATAAGGCAGAATTTTTTCATTTTTCTTAAAGGAAAATATTTTTAAACGTCATTTTATTCACCATTTGTTTCTGATCTTTAAAAAGCATTAGAGCGGAAAGAGCAAGTAACAGTTCAATCAAAACATGTTTAACACGTGATATAGGAATGAATCCTCTCCTATCAACAAACCTTTTTAGTTATTAAATTTCATTGTCTACTCTAGATTTCCAAGCAACCTGTCTTCCAACCACTGCCCAGTCTAAATGATCTCACATTTTCCTTTCTTCTCATCAAATCTAAAGCATAACTTCCAAATCTTACCTGAAGAAAGAAACTACTTCAGGGGAAATTGTTTCAGCTGAGAAAAGAAATCTTGATAAATAAAGCAAAGTAAAAAATTATGAATGAATGAACTTATACGTCGTATAAATAAAATACACATATTATTAGTATAACTTCAGATGAATCAAGACAGAGACAAAATGATTGTAGATGATTTATAAATACGAAATGGACGAACGGGACTTCGGTATATATGCTGGTTTTGATAGCTGCGTTAATGTGAAAAGTTTTCGGTTACAGGTGTCTTTCAATCGAAAACTTTTGTAGCAAATTTATTACCTATTACACCACGTGTCCACTACCCGGCCTTTATAATATCAACCGTGGGTCGTAGAAAAATGTATTAAATGATGAAGATATTCATGCTTTTGAATTTTTTAATTAAATGAAGATCATGAAATCACTTTTATAAAAATTTTAAGTTCCACCCGGTGCTAAACTTATATTTAGGAAAACGTTATACTCATGAAAAAAAAAAAAAAAAATACAAAATGTGCCACTTACGTTGTAACATTTCATTAAACTAGTTTTCCTTCCAGATCTCTGGAAGTAACCAGATTTCAACTAAAAGCTCCTGTTTAGATGCAGTACAGATGAAAAGTAATTGTCCATGGAGCTGATAATGTAAAAACAATTTTTTTTAAATTTCTAGTTTCTAGTGAAAAATGTTTGTAAAAGATTGGCCTCGCGTTAGATTTTAGAGCTAAAAGTTTTCAACAAGGTCGTTTTAGACCTCAGTTTCAAACTAATTAACTCTGGCGGGAAGTATGTAAGGATCTTAAGTTTTACTAACGTCTATTTTATTTTAAATCTTTACTATCACTTCTTATTTTCTACTTCCGGCCAGAATTAAAAGCTTTAACTTATTTATGCAAATTTGTCTGGCGAACGCCAAGTACTTAAGTTGTGGCTTTTTGCCGAGCTAGCGAGAGGAAGGAGTTAGTAGAAGCAGGCCGCTTGCCTTAGCAGTTTTTACTCGGTTGCTGGTTGCCTTCCAGGCCAGAGGTTTAATCCTCTTAATAATTTTAAACGTATTGTAGTGTTGACAGTTCTCTGTATTACATACGGCTTGTGTTAATATACGGCCAATCTTCCACGTAGGCCCTTGTTTATTATTCCAAAGTTAAGTTAGAGTTTAGTTAATATTTTTATATTCTTACGTTCAGACCACAAGTGGTTGGTCTCTGTATTCCAAAGTCCGGAAACCATTGTAAAGAGGGAAAAATAAAGGTGTTTCGCATACCCTTCCTGTGTATCTTGTCTACTTCCCACATTTATTGAACATAGCTTTAGTAAGCTCCCTGTTCCGAGTCAGGTTCTTGAATGTTCCCAAAGCAAGTAAGGAGAAACAATGAACCTGATAACGTCCGACAAAAAATTGTCCGAGATATTTAAAGTTTCAGGTAGCTTTTCTTCAAACCTCGGAAGTCATACAAAAATTGGACGGAGTAATTTAAATTTGTATGCATCTAAAAATGAAATCAGCTTAGGAGGATGTCGTTAATGTTAACAGATTTAAGTAACGTGCATTGATATGCAGACTGCAGTATAAAGTTTGATTAATCAAAATTTTTAAAGCTAACCTTGTAGGGATATTAGGATCTCTTTGGAAAAGCCGGAGAGATGAAAAATTAGACTTCGCTGCACAGAATATTTTACGATATCATGGATTGGTTAATTAAACTGATTATAGCATCCTAGATCTAAATGAAACAAACGGGCTTGTAGTACACATTAAAATATTCAAACTTTTGTTTGATTTTTTGTTAGTTCTGCTTATTCTTTATTGTTCTTTCACAGCCTCAGTTGCATTCTTACAAAGCTGGTCCTTCAAATTTTGGTTCTTGCTAGACAAACATTTTGATTTTTATGCTTTATTATTTTTTTTTCATTATTTATTTTACATGTGTGAGTATGTGATGGCGTGTCTGCATGATTCTGACAGTTTCTGGAAGATTCAGTCCAGTAGGACCATCGCCAAATGATATAGCAAATCTAAAAATCATAACAACTAAGGAATAAAAATTGTGAATATTTTATTTCCCTCCAGATTGAGATGATGAAAAATTTCAATTTACCATTAAATGTAACTTAAGCTCTCGTATTCTTCCAAAAAAGGAATATTTTACTTTCCACCCATATGTGAAAACGCAGGGATGAAATGAAGTTGTATACCCGAACGGAAAAAATATGGAGATTAAAGTCAGATCTTTTTTATATTTATTTATATTTTTCGCATACTATTTATTCTGTCTTTTTTCCATTTATATTTTTCGTACATTATTTATTTTTCCTTAGTCATAGTCCTTTATGTTTTTCATGAGGAAATTAAATGTCTCCTAAACTTGGTGACATTTTTTATGGCACTTGGTTACCAGTAAAAACCTTTTAGTACCGATTTTTATTTCAAAATACTGTATGAAATGGTTATAGATTTATGTTATCCGTAGGCTATGTTGATAAAAATAATACTAAATAATTCTTCCCTTTTATGATATTTTTGCAATTTTTGCTAATGGAGGGTTTTTCCCTATGTTCGTATTTCTTTTGTCAGTGTATATTTACATATTTATTTATTGATGTCGTATACCCACTTTGAAGTAATTTGTTGACATGCAATCTTAAATCAAGATTTTTTTAAAGTAATATTTATGTAATGAGTTTCAATAGTTGAGCCTTTATTGATCTATTATTTTAAATATCTGAATTAGTTTCACTGTCATCATAGGCATTTCTAATAAAGAAATTAAAAAAAAAACATTTTCTCAGCTAAACCTAGGCAGACCTGTAAATTTTTATTGTTATTATTATTGCACTGCAATCTTAATCCAAATTACATCAAACGTACCGTCTTTTTCCGAAAATAAGACACTGTCTTACTTTCTTTTTTGGTCCAAAATTCGCGCTAGGGCTTATTTTCGGGGAAGAGCAAAATAAAAGTATATTTACATATTTTTATTTAATATTTATTTTACACAGAATACAGAAATTTAAATTTATTCAATTACAGTCATGTCATCTTCTTCTGGAACATCGTCATAAATAAAATTCTGACTTATATTCTGATTTTCTTCTAAATCCATTTCCTGTTGAATCATTGGCTCGAATCTCTCATGTCTTGCGATATAGCTATTGTTAAATGAATACTTCTTGTTTAAGTTGCCTGTTCGTAGTGCATTGGAAACATCACTATCAGTTATTTCGTCTGATGAATTTTTACCCATCAATCACTCCTTTTGATTTTCGACTCATTCTGTGGGGGTTGTAAAAAGGTCGCTGCGTTGTATGTGTCTCGGGGGCTACGGTTCAGCCCAAATTTCACCCCGACGAGAGTCTGCCGACGCTAACGGATGACGATGCCTTTCCTGTGAACGTATCTCTCTCGGGGCAAATGGTGAACTGGTTAAGATAAATTCCAAGAATTAATTTCAAACGAACTGTAGAGGTAAACAATTAATTTCTCGGAATATTTTGTTTCAAACATTTCTCTGAAATACGAGTATTAGGAAAGCTAAACATATTATTACTTATACTTAATAAATCAACAGCATTTTTAACGAATTCTTTTTGTCACATTATTTTAACTAGGGATTATTTTCGGGAGATGTCTTATTTTACAAAAAGTTCCGAAAATCACAATAGGGATTATTTTCGGAGGATGTCTTATTTTCAGAAAAAGACGGTATGCAATAATCGTTTAAAATTAGAAACTTTAGGGCTGACCAACATCCGAGCGGAAGAGTGGTTGAATACTGTTAGTTCGGCTAAGAGTTGGAATCCCGTCGAATGGGCTGGCTGCATGGGCGTTTTCGTGGTTTTCTCCATGTGTAACGTGTGTACGAGCCAGTTTTCCTTAGAAAGTTCTCCACTTAGGCAGCTAGCCCCCGAATGCTTTGCCATAATCAAAGCAAACAAACCAACGTAAGAACTGTAATTAATCTGTTAAATACTATTATTAATTTACCCTCTAGTTGCATTAATATTATGTTTAATAGTTTTAAAACTACTGCTTAGCTGCAGAAATCGTCATACTTAAAAATTTCAGTTATATTAAATTAAAGATACTTCCAAACTGCTAGTCAATTTCCGCAAAAAAGCATGGGAATGCGAAGGATTAAAATACAATTTTATCTTGAAACTAAGCCAAGCCTAAAACGTATGTGCACAATCTTAATTGTGTTTCCTTCATCATTGCCGGAATATAGAATTAGCTGCATTACAGCTGCGTGGTCTTCGCGTGAGAATAATACCATAATGAACTTATACTGCAAACTTTATAAGAAAGTATAATCACTTGGCTGAGATATATTTAGCTTCACTCGAGATCACAGAAAAAGAAATTCTTCTCTAGAGCTGTAAACGAAAGCTATAACGATTGGGGCTCAGGAGTTTCGCCTCTTTTGGTGCTTAATTAAAGCTGGAAGAGCAAGACTTTACCGTAAAGCCCAAATCTAATGCCAGCACTGTTATTGCGAATAGACGGATAGGAATGGGGAATGGAACGAGTGGTAAGCTTTGAAACTCTTTGGACGTTTTCCGAATTAAGACATGGAAAATTAAATTAGAACTTAACGAGTAAATTCGATTAGTACTACGGAGGAACTTTAATCAAGCGGAGGAAAGTATGTCCGCGTTGAGAGACATTTTACTGACAAGGCAAATTGATTTGAGGCATGGCAAAGAGCAATAAGCGCATGCCTAGGAGGATTTGAAGATTTGACACGAAATTATAAGCCTCGAGTCGTTTATTTGAGTTTAAAGCAAAATTCCTGGCCTCATAATAAATTGGGGATGCATATTTGGCGTAGACCTAAACTGTACCTTGGAAAACATCATGATCGTACATCTGACACGGGCATAAACGTCTTTTGAAATATAGGTAGTATGAAGGAAACGAACATATATGAACATTTAGGGAATTCTGAATGATATTTGGATGAGAATTTGATGGTGAAGTCATAGGTTTATCAAAAATTGATGATTTAGATGATTTTAAATAATTGCTATTTAAACTTTGTTTTGTACGTACCAAACAATTTTTTTAAAGTATACACGGCCCACACATGAACTTAATGAATTTAGAAACTTAATGAATTTAGTGTGTTTCTGTACTTGCGTGGGGCTATATGTGTTGGCAAAAGAGGCAGAAAAAGTGGTATTTATCAACGGAATCGTTATAAAGACGAGTTAATATCTTTAAAATATACCGGGTGATCAAAAAGTCAGTATAAATTTGAAAGCTTAATAAATCACGGAATAATGTAGATAGAGAGGTAAAAATTGACACACATACTTAGAATGACATGGGGTTTTATTAGAACTGTCGTGGAAACTCCATTGCACGACGAGAAAGTCACGGTATGGGTTGGATTTACCACATCTACTGTTATCGGGCTTTTTCTTCGAGGAAATGCTTGATTCTGGTTTTGTAACTGCTACCGTGACGGGTGAGAGGTATGCCGATATGTTACAGAATCGCATCGTCCCCAGCCTGCCTGATAAACACCTGCTGGAACGTACGATTTTTATGCAGGATGGCGCTCCACCCCATATTGCTAGACGCGTGAAAGATCTCTTGCGCGCGTCGTTTGGTGATGATCGTGTGCTCAGCCGCCACTTTCGTCATGCTTGGCTTCCCAGGTCCCCAGACCTCAGTCCGTGCGATTATTGGCTTTGGGGTTACCTGAAGTCGCAAGTGTATCGTGATCGACCGACATCTCTAGGGATGCTGAAAGACAACATCCGACGCCAATGCCTCACCATAACTCCGGACATGCTTTACAGTGCTGTTCACAACATTATTTCTCGACTACAGCTATTGTTGAGGAATGATGGTGAACATATTGAGCATTTCCTGTAAAGAACATCATCTTTGCTTTGTCTTAATTTGTTATGCTAATTATCGCTTTTCTGATCAGATTATTGCTTTTCTAATTATTGCTTTTCTAATAAAACCCCAAGTCATTTTAAGTATGTGTGTCAATTTTTACCTCTCTATCTACATTATTCAGTGATTTATTAAGTTTTCAAATTTATACTGACTTTTTGATCAGCCGGTACATTTGAAAGTCAGGCTTGGTTATGTGATTAAATGATTATTATATTTTCAGGGCCTTAACAAATGCTCTTTGTGAATGAAATAGTTTATCCAGACCTCTAATTCTGAAGCTTCTGGAGAGTTCAAAATAGCAAATGTACTTAAATGGAATTAAAAGTACATGGGCATTGTTAAGCTGGGGCTAGAAGAAAATGAAAAGAGAGACGTTATTTTCTGAACCACTGTGTATAGTGATACACAAATATATATATACCGCATTTGTATTTCTGCATTCCCCTTTTTCTACTTATGGAAATCACCATGCAGAAAATTGACGGAGTAATATTTTAAATCATAATTTAGTATAATTAAACATGCAGAATTATTTTAATTAAACTCAGTGAATTGAGTGAAGCAAAGCAAAATAGCGGAGGTTGATCAACTGCACTATTTTGCATTCATTAGTTTAAATACAAACAAATGACAATCTTCAAGACAAAACAGAAACGTATTGATTTGCAGAGTGCCTTGATTTATTCATCTCTTCAGGTGGCTCAAGTAATGGCTTTTATTTCTTTGCTGCAGTTTCTCATTTTCTCTATTAATTGCATCATTACTTACGCCTAAAGTTCATCTGAACTGTAACTAATTTTTCTCAGTTGACTGACTAATCTAAAAGACGAATTTCCTTTTTTTTGCAATTTTTATTTTGTAAAATAAAATATTTTCTATTGAACAGATTAAATTTTTTTATCTGCATAATTTTTACTAGCTGAGCCAAAATATATCTCTGGACTAGCATAGTTTCGTATGCATTCTACATAAAAATGAAATTTCAAAATTAAAGATATATCAAATCGGAGGGAAAACAAGCCAACGTAAAATTTAAAATTAGGCAGAAAAGGAACTTTAGTTTGGCGCAAATTTTGAAAATAATAAAAAAAAAAACTTTTTATATTTCGAGAACGATCCAGAAGCAGGTCCCATTTCTTCAAGTGCGAATATATTCCAGCGTAGGCAGAAATTTGATCTTTAGTTTTGAATGGATTCAAGTATTTCTGACTAATTATTTGAACGAGCATTAATATTTCTTCCTAACATACTTTCCATCTGTTAAGTATAATTTGCTTTGTTTCTGAAGAAAAAGAACCTATGACAAATTTCTCTCGAAATCTGTAAAGCTTTATACAAAATCTACATCTAACTAAAGTTGTTTTTTGCCTCAGTTCAAAAGATTTACATCCTGTCAGCTTCTGAGATTCATGCAGTCATGAATTAGTAACTTCTGATAATTTATTAAGTGTCTAAAGTTTATCTTAGAATATCGTTTTACGGTTTCATTTTGGTGAAGATTAACATATAAATGCTATCTTTCATATAGGAAAGTTAAATGAATTGATCACATATCTGGAAAATTCTTGGTTTGCTGTTGCAATTATTTGAAACATTAAAACTCAGAAATTATTCGTTGGATTAGAATTCGTCTGAGAACAAATGGTTAATTTTATTTAGACTGTACACTTGAGTACTATTGAAATACAGAGTGTAACAAGTTAAGAATTAGAATATTGCTGCAACTCAGAAATCAACGAAATACAGATAAAAACTATGTTTCGTTTGCAGACAACGTTTTAGTTTGCAAATACACTGCCGGACGAAAAGCCTTACTCACTACATACATTACTTAACAAATACGTCACAAAAGATATACGTATAAAACTCACTGTCTGTCTATTAAACTATATCTATATGTGTATGTGTGTGTGTGTGTAATTACTTCAAAATAACTGGTTAAATGAACCTAAGAAGTGTAGATAAAAATAAAATATGATGCGTAGGAGAATATATATACGTATTCTATATTTTTTGAATTTAGAAGCAATAAAACAATATCTTTAAACCAGCAGCGAATCCCAAAAACATAGACAAATAGTAAAACTGTTTTTATAAGGTAGTTTCTTCCTCTTTTCATGCCCACCAGCGGCCGAGCGGTGGCGTTCGCTGAACACTGGTAGTTCGGTCCGAGGTTCAAATCCCGCGAAAGGGCAACCTGCATGGGCGTTTTCGTGGTTTTTCCCATTTGTAACGCGTATACGAGTCAGTTTCTCTTAGAAAGTCCTTCACGAAGGCATCTTTCTCCTTAGGCAGATAACCCTCGAGTCTTTGTCATAATCACAAAGCAAACCAAATCCTTCTCCTTACCGTATGCCTTTGTGGTGTAATTGAAAGCATACTCGACGCTTATTCGAGAGGTCCATGTTTAAAGACTCGGTGAAGGCATTGCATATTTTCACATGTCTTGCTTCTAAGAAAGCCAATAATTCTACAAAGTACAAGGAAGATTCAGTCACGAATACATATGGAAAAAGACACTATAAAATTTCGAATATCAAGTTACAAATTGTGTAAGAAATGTACATTTTCATGGCAAAATTTAATAAACGTATCAATTGTTAGAACAAGCTTAAAAGTTCGACTTTGCTCATCATATTTTTACCTAATTTTTCGTAATGATTTTTATTTATAATGTTGGTGCGCAGGACATAATTCTTAAGAATGACCCTTTCCAAAACAGATCGATAGTAATTGCCTTGTTTGATTGGTAATTAATGGTAATAAACTCATGAAATCTCCCTGTTTGAGGGCAGTTTATTTCTAGAAAAGAACATTTTAACCAAGTTGGTTACATGTATAAAGGTTCCTTTTTTTGTGTGTGAAACGAATTTCACACACTGCAGAGGTTAACAAATTTGGTTTTCAAGAAGTGTATGAATAAACCGTGAAATTACTCTAATGCAAATAAGGATGTAACTTTTTAGATAAAAAATAATAAAAGCTATATAAATATAGTTAATGTCTCCGAGACACAGTTCTTTATTTTAAAACTGCCCCCCCCCAAATATTGAGTAAGCACGAATCTGAGTTCTTGGATTCACTAAAAATGGTCACGTTTTTCATTTATAGAACGCATTGAATGAGCGTTACATAGAAAAATGGGAAAAGCACGACAACTATTTCCAAATTAAGATATTCCAAAAAACATATCACGAGCTAGATACGAAAGAAAACGAAATTGTTTAGTTTCCTCCGAAAGCTGGCAGTAGTTTCTAAACTGTAGAAAACCTTAACTCTTGATATTTCTGGATCCACAGGCTTATTCAGCCTGTAGCTTGCATTCTTCTCTTCCACTTCTTTTCTCTCTTCTTGGATGTTTTTGCTATTTTACGGGTCGAAGAAACTATGTTGAGTAAGGAAAGTGGATGATAAGAGGAATTTTGTTTTTGTACGAGAACAATAGCAGCTAGCAGGTGCCAAATATATGTATCGCATTCTCTCTTTTTATGCTATGAGTTTTGCTCTTGCTGTATCCGGGGAATCCCGAGAGTGCCCTAAGAAGACAATGTGTCGCAACGCGAATTTCGGTCGTAAGGAATTTTATCTGAATTCCGCTGCGTTTAAAAGAAAGCCCTCTTTTTCATTATTCTGAAGAATATCAGTGCGACTATGTCACGCGTTTGTTCCTGCTCGTCCCAAGTGTTTATTAAAACAGTAAATAACCCTGGAATCTAAAGAATATATTCTGTAATACTTGAGGGAAATTTTTTTTAAATTTCAAGACTTAGAAACAAAAGAATTTGCTCCCTTTTATAACTTTATCAATATTAAAAGAGTCTATTGTTACATAAAACCGATAAATGAGCCAATGTATACGCTTTAACATTTTCTAATAAAGAGCGAAATTTTGGTAATATGTGGCTAAATTATTTTGAGGTAATTAATTATATTGATTTTCAGTTTCTGGGAAAAGTATTTATCTAAAAATGGCGACTTTTATGCAAAGTGAAGATTAGCCGGAGGAAATTATCGTCATTCAATCACTGAAGTCACTTTTGACGTCCTTTTTTCTCTTCTAAGTAGCCAGCGAGTAAATAAGTAGTTTTAGTAAACAGGACTCAGTTAAACATGCTAGAATAATAGAGGCAAGTGTAATATCAACTTTAAATTCTAAATGTTAAGTTAATAATAAAATATGGGTCAAGAGATTTCAGAATGCAAATCTAAGCTAAATATCTTCTGATACTATGGTGCTTATTCTAATTGAAAACACTGTGCTCTTTCCATGTCCTAGAGTAGAATATTTTTTTAATATTTCAATAATATTGATGAATATTCAAAACAAATTGAAAAAAATCTGTTTGTGTGTCTACCAGATAAGTTTAGTTAAATTAGAGACGGTAGGGCTTAGCCAAAAGTGAAAATATAATTTATATTATTTTAAGGTTTTTTTTTTTTTTTTCTTGTATTTTTATAATGATTTATTTTTAGTCTGGTGTAGAAATTAGGACACATTTAAACTGTTGGTTTACAAACTGACTATACAGGATCTGTGGAAAGAAAGCCGAAGGTAGCGCACAGCACAATGGATTGCTTTAGAGGGTTTATTATATGACTTTCCACTTCAGAGGGGCCCACCAGAGGCTGAGCTAGTCGCTGAATTCTGGTAGTTCATTCCGAGGTTAGAATTCCTCAAACGGACTGACTGCATGGGCGTTTTTGTGGTTTTCCTCTTGTGCAACGTGTGTACCAGCTACTTTCCCTTAGAAAGTCCGTAGAAATTAGGACACATTTAAACTGTTGGTTTACAAACTGGCTATACAGGTTCTGTGGAAAGAAAGCCGAAGGTAGCGCACAGCACAATGGATTGCTTTAGAGGGTTTATTATATGACTTTCCACTTCAGAAGGGCCCACCAGAGGCCGAGCTAGTCGCTGAATTCTGGTAGTTCATTCCGAGGTTAGAATTCCTCAAACGGACTGGCTGCATGGGCGTTTTTGTGGTTTTCCTCTTGTGCAACGTGTGTACCAGCTACTTTCCCTTAGAAAGTCATCCACGAAGGCATCCCTTTCCTTTGGCAAATAACCCTAGACGTAATCAAATTTGCCGTAATCAAATAAAAACAACTTGTGAGGCTGAAAGTTTACTCTGATGTAAATCTACGTATCTTAGGAAATAATCATTTTTAGACATGTGTTGATATGTTTCTAATTAATGAAATATGTGCTGCTTTGAAATGCTAAATAATTCACTATTTCGTAAAAGTAAATTTTACGTAAAAAATAATATAATTTCACTTGCCCTCTGCAAACTGTTCAAACTGTGCACTAAATGTTAAAAAAGTATACATATTTTAATTGAGAAAGTGTATTTCATCAACAAATAGAAAAATGTTAACCCTCTTTTTAGTATTATATATTATTAATAGCTGAACGTGCTTATTATACGTATTTCCATATTTGATTAGAAATTCTTTCAATTTTCATCATTTTTCTTCAGTTTATACTTTAAAAATCACTCATTTTAGTGATGAGCATTTTGTTTAATATTTATCGTATCGGGAGGGACGGAGGGACAAAAATAAGCTTGAGCTAAAGAGAATAAAAGATATCTTAAAGAACTTAGAGTTAAAATTTTTGCTTGAAAAGGGAATACCTTCGTAAGTTATAAACGTAAAGTTGTTTGTTCTCCCTCCTTATGTATGCCTTCGTGCTCTAATTTGAAAGTACGTCCGGCTAGCAATCAGCAAGTCCGAAGTTCAAGATCCGGTGAAGATACTGCACATTTTTCACGTCTTCCACTTCGAATAATCTAATGACCCGGCAAAGTGGTACAAATTCTCAGCTTCTTCTGCTAATTGACGCTACAGCGGGTGCTCATCTTCCCGTATTATGCGACAGACTGTCTCACGCTCGACGTGTTTAATGAATGGTATTCTTCCTCAGCACACTGTAGAGGCGACTTCTCTTGAATCACATATCCTGCGACTGGTTACAAGTTTGAAATGCCAGGTGGTGCAGAAGTTACAGAAAATGTAAGAATTCAAAAACTCGAACACAGCCGTATGATGTAGTTTTTAGAAACCTGCGCTGACTTGAATTTCTTAAAATAATGAGAATTAACAGAGAGCATTTTAGTTCTCTTATTTTATATAGTTGTGCCACAGTTAACAATGCACCTAGGACTAAAAATATTCAATGGGATGGCCGCTAGATGTTGCAGAACACTCTGTACAGCATCAAAGATGTTCAACAATAGCTCTTATTATATGAGGGTAAATAGCGTCTTTCACTACAGCCGGTTCCACTACAGCTTTCACTTTGACCGGTTTCTGCACATTTATGACTTCAAGTAGCCCTGTAACTAAAAGTCACAAAGTAGTCTCCGGAGCCTTTCGTGGTTATTCGTTCAGAGAAATAGCTGGCGATACAATCATCACTAAATGTGGCTCACAGCAGATGCTAGGCAGGGCCTGTGCGGAGACCATGTTGAATGAATGTTGCACTACGGAGCGCCTTTCTCTCTGACAAAAAGGTCTTTTAAAAACTCTACATTACGCTCACTTGTGATAGAAACGTACAACTATGATTTATCTTAAAGAAACTATGATTTATCTTAAAGAAACTATGATTTATCTTAAAGAAACTATGATTTATCTTAAAGAAACGTACAACTATTATTTATCTTAAAGAAACGGACAATTATGATTTATCTTAAAGAAAATAAGGTCTATAATGAATGACGTTGTGAAGTCCAACCACACTGTTAGCTTTGACTAATGCAAACAGGTTTCTAAAATCATTTGTGGGTTCTATTGAACCTAGATTCGACAACTATATGCATTTACACTTCCATGAAGCGAAATGAAGGTACCATCGATGCACAGGACGTCTGTTAGTTAGCCAGCATTTTTTCCATCTGATGAAAAGCCCAACTTGCAAACTGATAATGGCTCATCAGATTCTGCCAATAAAAATTCCCGTTATAAAACAATGTCTATGCCTTACTGCGAGTTTCTGTGAAACCCCATCGTGCTACTGTTTGCACTTTTTGAATTAATGAATTTTCATTTTTTTTTTGTTACTTTTAGATCATCCGGTATATTTTACACGCAGTATATATATAACAAGATTTTAAAACAGAAATATCGTTTAATTGAAATCGTCAATAATGTTTTTTCTCGCATTTTTCACTAAAAAGAAATTAATTGCCTAAAATGCATTCTCAATGAATGAATTTCTTATTAACATATAGAATTAGTTTAATCTGCTGGATTGTGCCTTTCTGTTTCTAGAAATACTTGTAGAAAGAACTTAAATTTCACTTCTTAAAAACTGGTAATTAGACTATAAAAACGTTTTCATGAATTTGAATTAATTTTTAAAATGAATTTCACAAAAATAATTTTAATACATGTTATCGTAATTAACTATTATTTAGAAAAAAAACAAGTGTACCAAATGACGGAAGGTATTTACACATTTTTAAACGAATTCGATAAAGGATTAAAAAATGTACATGTTGTGGAAGGCAAATTTCTGGGAAGAACATCTAGTAGGAAACAAGAAATATCATATGCTACCTTGAAAGATTTTCTTCTTTTAAAGTGTCCTATGTAATCAATCTGTGATAGAAGGGTAATCTTTCACCTTTACAGAAGTGGAATATTCTTATTCCACGATTCAAATACTTTATTAAAATTTCTAAAAGAAAGATAAGCAAAACTATGAATCGGAAAGAGAGTTCGTTTAGATTATTTGATTACGGCAAAGCATATGAAGGATGTTTTTCTAAGAAAAGCGATGCTTTCGGAAGAACTTTCTAAAAGAAACTGGCTCGTAATTGTGTTACATATCGGAAAGAGAGAAAATTACCATTTATTGGACAATGCCTGAAAGAAGATTCCTACAGAATACCGGAGAAAAGTGAAAAAGTGCGGTAAGTCGTACTATGCCTATTGCTTTTAAAAGTAAGTCGTACTATGTCTATTGCTTTTAAAGGTAAGTTGTACTATGTCTATAGCTTTTAAAAGTAAGTCGTACTATGCCTATTACTTTTAAAAATAAGTCGTACTATGTCTATTGCTTTTAAAAGTAAGTCGTACTATGCCTATTGCTTTTAAAAGTAAGTCGTACTATGTCTATTGCTTTTAAAAGTAACTCACTTCTGTTACTTATGAACTTCTGTTGAGGCATGCGACTATACACAGAATATGTTATACAGTCCTATATGAACGCCTTATAACACGGAAATAAATTTAATGGCATAGTACCTTTTGATGAAGCATGAGTTTACCTTTAAGGTATTTCTCTCACCTTCTTAGCGTGCCTTCGTGGTGTAATGGTCTGCACGCTGGGCGCGTATTCTAGAGGCCCGTGTTTTAATTCCCGGCGAAGGCGTTGCTCATTTTTCACTTCTCCTCCTTCCAAAAAATACCCAATGACTCCCTAAATGACTGTAACCAAAAAAAAAAGTACATTTACTCTCGTGAAGGAGGAGAAAAAATGCATAACAAACCTAGATCTTACAATGCAATGAAAGTTTTAATAAGAGGTTTATAAATGTTGAGGGCTTCTCCTACAGTAAGAAATTAAAAACATGAAAAACTGAAAATATGTTAAAATCAAACTCATCGTACTATCACAAAGAGTTTTATATTATTTATAGCGGAAATCCCATTTCTTTAGCTTCTTCCTTATTTACAGAAAGTGAAATTGCACCAGGACAAACCTACTAGTCACCCCTGGAATTCTACCGCTATATTCCTTCAAAAACTGAAGACTACTTGCTATGCACAGGACGGGATTGCCGTGTACACCTTTTCAACATGTTCCTGCGAGTTTCCCTTACATTTCACTTACGGACTACCATACCCCTGGCCTATAAGTAAGAGAAGATGCCTAAGTATCTAAACCAAGCCTTAAATAATCATGGACACTTTCCATTTTATTGTAATAGGTTTTCGATAAAAAAAATTGTGCCTGTCCATGTGGCATGAGTAATGTCGATATTGAGCACCTGTTGTTTAGATGCTCTTCTATGAAAAATATTGTTCTAGGATTTATTCCAGATATTGCTAAAATTAATACTCTAAAGGATCTAAGTAAAAATACAGTGACTAAATTGAAATTGTCAAATTTCATAAAATATGTATCTGTAAATGAAATGAATTTATATACTGATTGTGTTTAAAATTTCCCTGTCTGTTTTAAGGAAAACTAGGATGTTTATGCTATTCTGTTTTTTTATTTCTTTGTATATGTAAGTAACATATTTTTATGCATGTAAGTAATATGTGTTATATTTTAAAAAATATGTAATAAAGGGCTTTTGTTGGTGTAGCTGGTAAATCTCACCAGCTCCTAGACTTAAAGTTCATATTTTAGTTGCTTATTCTATTTAAAGTTATTTCAGGACGTACGGTCGTAGTTCTACTGCTTAATAGGCCTGATTTAGGCCTTATTTTAGATCTCAATGTTTCTTTAATTAAATAGCTCCACTAAGTCCTGTTAAGCCTCTAATGGCGGTACAGGAAGTTCGACCAGTCATACCCCTGGCCTACCGAAAAAGAGTTCTTTTTAAAGGCTGACGCCCCATGATTAGTGAAAGTAGAAAGGAATTTAAAGAAGAGCAGAAATGAATACCCATAAAAATCTTGCAAAAAATCCTTACATCCTGAAAAATGCGATGCGGACTTACAGTTAAAAAAGCGTTAAAATGTCGAGTATTTGAATTATAGTGTATTTGCATTATAAATGCTAATTAACTGTCTCGAAATCGTTCCAAAAAATGTTTTAACACCCCTCAATATATTTCGAGTTCCCAGTGTCTGATCCCTTCATTTTTATCTGTCTTTTCATGTTTATATTTTAAATAGAGAAAATGAAGTCGCTAATAATTATTAATTAAGTTGGTTTCGTCAGAATAGAAATAAAAGTCTGATTTGCTTCTGAATGTTAAGTGTGATACACGTAATAGTTTTGGAGCATAACAAAACTCATTTTATGAGTAAAAATGATACATACTTATTACATATTCAAAAATCGAATTATGTATTCAAAAATCTAAATTCCAAAAATAGTATTTAAAACAAAAATATTGGAAAAAAATGTGTTTATGAGGGATAGAGTTTGAAAACGAATGGATTCTGAAGCAGAAAAAACTTATTCGTTACATATAATCTAATTTTAATTTTCATCAATTTTTCCAAAAATTGGAAAAAAATTCCAAAAATTGAAGAAAATTGAAATAATAGCAAATTTTCACAAAAATCATTAAGACGTGTTTGTGCTAGCAAGCCGGCATCTATCATCAGACTATCGCTTCAAGAATCGTCATCGTTTCGTCCAAGCCCTTGGTGGCAGTTGTTGGACCGGTTTTTTTCCTCTTGGCTGCTGGGAGTTCAAGGGTGAAGGACGGGCTTCGGCCTGTCTCTTCACGGACTGTCTCTTCACCTACAACCTCGTGTGACGATGCACGTTTAACTTTCCTGAAAAGTTCGATAACTGTAGTTTTTTATTGAATATATTCATTCTATATGCAGTTGCTGAAAATTCATCCTGGGTGGAATGATGTTTTTAAACAAGAATCATAAACGATCTCATTGTGCAATTTAAGACTCATCCATTGTCTATCGCCACGTGGTGCGACTGCTCCAAATTAATTCACTTCAAAATAGAAGTGAATTGGTAGAAGCTTCAAAATCAAAAGAAATTTCAAGATAAGTATATTCCGGGTCTACATATATCTTCGATTCCAGATATTTCGTGATCTATTGAAAGTGATGCAAATGGATAGTGCTCTGTAGTGTATCGATAAACGAATGGACGCTCTGTATTTATAGTAGGACTATAGTTATGATCTGATTATTTAATTCTCTTGTTTTATTTGTGTGAGCTCAGCAATAAAAATTTTGATAGGAAAGATAAATAGTAGATGAATAACTTGTATTTTCTTCTTCAACTATCACGAAGTCTGGGGTAAGTACTTTATTTTGCTATCCTCTGTAGGTCATACATTTTTATCCCTATCATTCGGGTTATTGCGGAAACAACGTGATGTACTCTCAATCACTGTTATAATTTCATCGCTGATAAAATTGATATTCAAAATTTTGGTTATCACTTATACACCTGAATAATTATATTAAATGTTTCTCATAGCTTACAGAAATTAACACATTTTCATTACATAAGAAATTAAAATATACAAATATTTTCACTACATACAGCTCTTAATAATATTATTTTCACCACATATGGTGCCGTGATATTTTTCACTACAGTGTTATAATCAGGTGGTTTGTGACAAATGATGATTTTCGTAATTGGTATACCAGTTTAAAGCAATAAATGTAATTTTTCCTCTGTACTTCTTTGAGTTTTCAAAAACTATATAAACTAAACAACGAAAAATAAAAATCATAAAAAACTCCTTGCCAATTCATATTATACTTCTGTGGTATTTCTTTCATAAATAACTCGGAAAGAATGACGCATGCGTATTTGTGGCTCTGGTTTTGCTTTTCATGATCGGACTGCAAGAGTATAATTATTTAGAAAAAGAGTGACGTAATTTTTTATAAATTAAATAAGCTCTGAAAAAAAAACGCTTTTGTAATATTCCTCGAAATTAACTTATTTATTAATTCTTTTAGGTAGGTTACTCAGAATGCATATGATTCATAATGAGATCCAGGCTTAAATACCTCTGAAAGTAACATATGATGAAAAAATCCTGATGCAAAAATATCACGTTAAACATGTTTTTATTGTCAAATATTAATGAACTAAATTCTTAAAAATTATCTAAAATTAGTGAAGTTTTCAACTCATATTTGAAAACCATAATTCTTAAAATCATAACTGATAATAGCGTTGTTTCATTCACAGCTTTCCCATAGATATATAGATATCAAAATCCCTATTTCATGCGTAGAAGCAAACTGACACAAAGGTTTCGCAGTGCAGGAGGTAAAAATTTTGATTCGTATTCTAAAACTCGTTGCGAAAAACTGCAGAATACACAATAGCATCGGCCGATATATTTCAACCAAGAATTTTTTCCCCCATTCCCGAAGAGACGCAGGCCTTTCTCTCTCTCTCTTACCTTAAACTAAGAAAGGAAAGGATAGAAATGTTAAATAAATAGCGACTGTTACGTGAATGGAATGGAAACGAAAAACAGCTGCGGGCGACATCTTGTTCGCAAATGCCGGCATTATTCCGCTACAGTTTAAAATCTAAAATTACTTTCCGTGAGGTGTTGCATATTTATTTCTCCAGAAGCGCGTGAAGGGCACGGCAGATTCTTGCATAAAATTTCTCAAACAATAGCTCCAGAACACTGCTTTCTTAATAATTGATTTTTCGAAATTTGCACTTAAATCTATCTTAATACTTCTTGTGAGTAAACTAGATTTGGAGAATTCATTATTTTCTCAACATGCATTATCATGCATACTCATTTTAACATTATATAAAATAACAGTTAATGCAAAATATTTCATCTTATTTTTAAATTCAGCATTTAATATGTGATTAAAGTACTCTTTACCACAGTATTATCGGTACTCTTAGGTGTAAAGTCAAATTATTGAACACTTTTAAAGGTTAGAGTTGATCTAAACTCTCAATTCTAACACGGTGATTTTCTCGTATGCTCTTAATTTAACTTCATATATGGACTAGTTGGGAACTCGATTTTTGTCTCCTTAATTTCTGTCTTTTTGAGCTGTACGAGATACACCAAAATAAGATGATACATTTCAAAACAAAATGAATGTTATATATTTCTACCAAATACAACAAAACGGGATAAAGGGGTATCTTGTTTCTTACAAAAACACGTTAACTTGATTGGATGTTCACTGTGAGAGCTCTCTTGTCTTGCAATCTCTTGCAACTATGAAGCCATATTTGCAAAGTGTTTACGTCTACAAGTCCACATTTACGTCTCTAAACCTTTCAGTTCGGAATTCCGCCTGATTGGCTGATGTTTTGTTAAAAGACTTGTCTTTTAAACCCTTACCCCTCAAAAAGGGATCCTAGATTTGAATTGGTACAGATCTGTACAGGTGTAAATATTCTGCAGTTCTGGAGTTCTCAGTAGCGGTTGTATGTAGTATGATATTCAAGTCCTGAGTCACGAAGCCCAGTACAGCATTTGAGAGTATGGCATCGCTTTATCTTATTGGCTTTCAGTTACATATTTTTAATGTGCCAACCCAGTGTACGTTTTCAAAGCTACTCATTCTTCCTTTAGGCTTTCGTTACGTTTCCAAAATGTTAGATCTTCCTGCCATTCTTTTTCATTCATAACAATTTCCACCTAACTATATTACACATAAATTGAGAAATGAAATATTTTATGTTTATCAAATAGATACTTTTCTATCAAATAGTATCTAAATTTCAAAAACAAAAATGGTACCCAATTATATTACAAAAAGTTGCGAAATCCGAATTCAAAATCTTTCATTTTGTTTAGCGATAAATTTGGTTATGTTATTCCGTGGTATTTTTTTCTCTGCAGCACTATCAACTTGTATTTTAATATTTATAGCTTAAAAACGAAATTTCTCTTCACTACCACTCTGCTGTAATAAAAGACTAATGTAAAACTTATATAACGATCTCCAATTAGGTTTACTTTTTGAGTTCCATTAACTGCAAATAACGATTGCTCGTTAATCCCGTTGACAAAAACTCTCGAGACTGACTCGATCAAGACTCGAGACAAAACGAGTCTTGATTCTAGAGAAAATTCACACAGTGTAATCTCTATTGTTTCTTATATTTCGGAATGCTTGATTTTAGAAAAAAATTTCAGAAAAAATTCCAGATTAAAAAAAAAATATGTGCTCTTATCTGACTATTTGTTACTTAAATTTGAATTCCCTCCCTCCACAGACTGTCTAAGTTGATAGTGACTTAGACTGTCTAAGTTGATAGTGACTTTGTATTAGAATAATTTGACTATTGCAGTGAACTATCAACGGAATATAGAATAATTCAATAATTCAGAAATGAAATCGGAAGTTGTGATATTTATGCTCAATAGTTTTAAAGCGAAAATATTAATTTATATTCCTAGTATAAAGTAACATCAAACGCAATCAGTAACTACTTTGAGAAACTATAGTTTCGTTACATGCTGCAAGCGACTGCGATCTGTTCTACGCTTGATAATAAAAAACTGCAAAGAAGATACTATTGAACGGTGGAAGGAAATTTCGCAGATTATCAGTTGATATAGCTATCAAGTTTAAAGTGCTAATTCTGCTACAGAATTTTATCTCTACCTTAAGTTTTCTTTTTAGAGTGGACGATTATATGCGGCTTAGAAAAAGCTTTCATATAGGAAATACATTATGTATGAAAATGCAATTTGGAAAAAATGAAAAGTATAAAGTTTTGCATAAAATCAACGTCAGAGTAAAGTAAGAACTTCTCCATTTTTGGAATTCGTACATCTAAATAAAATACTCGATTATTAGACAAATCTGTTGATCGTATATGTGAACTGGAAAGGTATTTGAATAAAAGCTGTCAACAAATGTGAAGTAAACACTGTTACATTTTCGGTATAATCCAATTAAAACGCTAAATAAAAAATACCAGTAAAACCCAATACGAAAATATCTGCTTCTGTTTTGCATGGTTTCTTTTGTGTCATTTTTTGTACTCATTAAAACAGGTATTCTTTGAACTAAATTTATTTTTAACATCTCAAGATTCTAAAAAACACCTGCAAGAAATCTCTAATCTTGACAAATTAATTAATTAATACTCATTCAAGAATTTCCAAATCTTGAGAAGGCAGGAATCACTATTACTAATTGTAAACGCAGAGATTTTACTGTATCGTTCGAAATATCATGTTGAAATTATGGGAATAAAATACGGATAAAACAAAAAAATATATACAGTGTCTCAAAAAAGTGATGGGACACTTGTGCTTTACAAAAGGAAACTTTTACTTTTAAAACATGATTTAATCTTCTTGGGATGGATTCGACTAATTTTTTTTGTGATTTCTGGAGTGATTTTACCCCATTCTTCTTGAAACACCGATTTTAATTGTTGTTTTGAAGAAATGGTGTGTTTGCGAATTCTTGATTCCAATTCTTGCCAAATATTCTCTATGGGATTTAATTGTGAAGATTGTGGGGGTGTTTTATTATTTCAGGACAGTTATACAGCAGCCAGAGTCTAACGTTCAAAGCACTATGCTTGGGGTCATTGTCCTGGTAGAATTTAAAATCGTTATGAAGGTTCAATTTTCGTGCTGAAGATTTCAAATTTTGATTTAAAATGTCAATATACTTGTACTGATCCATTATACTGTCAATAAAAACAAGATTACCAACTCCAGCGGACGACATACACCCCCCATACCATAACTCCTCCTCCACCATGTTTTACTGTTGGCACCAAGTTCTGTTTGCGAAATTCTTCCCTGGGTTTTCTCCACACCAAGATTCTACCGTCAGAACCAAATATATTAAATTTACTCTCATCAGCAAATATAACTTCATTCCAGTAATCAGAATTCTTATTTATGTTGGATTTTGCGAAAGCCAGTCTGAGTTTTCTATTCTTTTCACTTACGAAGAATTTTTTCCTGGCTGCTCTACCGTGATATCCAGTAGATCGAATTACTCTTCTAATAGTCTCAGAATTAACAATTACACCATATAATGCTTGTAAATCAGCAGCAACTTTAGGAGCACTCATTCTTGGATTTTTTTAAATATTTCGAACGATAATTCGCTTTATTCTATTGGATAGCTTTGATGGTCGGCCAGGTCTTCTTTTATCCTGAATCATATGATTCTTTTTATATCGTTTAATGATATTGAAAACTGTTGAATGACTGAAGTTAACTGTTTCAGTAGTTTCTCTAATAGATTTTCCACGTTCAATATGTAAATTAATAACTAATTTTCGAATTCCAGGCAAAGTTTCTTTTCGTTTAACATTCATGGCTGCACAGAGCTAAAAAACACAAAAATTCCAAAACAAACTGGAGAGAAATACTGCAGATTATTTTATAAATTATTGGCAATTGCTTTTGAGTAAAAATAAATACCCCAAAAGATATTTTTATTGCTTACTTCAGACAATTTTTGTTGCATAGTACGTAGTGTCCCATCACTTAAGTGAGCCATTTTCTGTTCCGTTCTAAACAATTGTATTTTTATTAAATTAATATTTTAATATTTTGAGAAAAAGTATGTTATGTAATAATTGTTACTAAATTTAAGTATGAAACACACCCACAAAAAATTTTACATGTTTTTTAAATTTATTTTATTGCAGTTTCCTTTTGTAAAGCGCAAGTGTCCCATCACTTTTTTGAGACACTGTATGTATAAAACGAAGTATATTTAGTAATAACTTAGCCTGCTCAGATTTGTAGCAGAAATTTTTAAAAGGTTATGCGAGTAAAAAATGGTGCTGACACAAAATATTATTGAGGATTTCAAAATCTTATCCAAAGCATCTGAAAAAATATCCAATATCCTTTTACTTTATTAATGAAGATAAAAAAGAACTGTGGTCCTTTCCTAAGTCTATTTTAAAATTTCCGTCATGCTTCCAAGAACATATTCATGTTCCCTTTACGTTGAGTGGAGCTTTGCTGTGAAACATTATCTAAGAGCATTCTCAAGCAATTTGCCAGCCGTTATAAATGTAATCATAAATCACTTTCTCTTAGTTACCTAAAATTATTATTTTCGCTGCATATGTTAAAGCACTAATGAAAAGAAAATTGTTTTATGTAATTTTTCTTGGGGTGTGCCTCAAGAAGTTTAAGTTTGCTTTTCTAGGTTACTTATTAAACTTACTTATTAATTATTGTTTCAATAAGTAGGCCAGAAATACAAAACATGCGCGAACTCAAATACTGTATTTTTCGGCATATAAGACGCACTTTTTACTTCCTTCTACGAAGTAGAAAGGAAGTATTGTAATCGCGAAAAGTTTCAGGCAGCATATTTCAAAGAAAATATCCATTTTTACTGCTATCGAATGCAATTTAACGATGTTTTTGCGTCATATCTGTACGTAAGGAAAGAATAAAATACTCTTTTCCTTCAAAAAAATTATAAAACTGCTTTAAAATTTATTCTGAAGAGAATTTTTCGTGGCGTCTGTACGAACGTATGTACGTACGTATCTCGCATAACTCATAAACGAGTAGCCTCAGAACGTTGAAATTTTGTATATAGAATTGCTATAACAAGTAGATGTGCACCTTGTATTTTGGTTGCAATCGGCCGCACCAAACGTATATAAATATATTTGTATATATATCCACTCTATTACCCGGCTCAGTAATCTCAGTTTCTTTACTCTTATATGTCTGTAAATTGTACATTTTTTGCTTTAAAAATGATTGAATTATGTTGTTTTTATCTTCCGGTTAAGGATTTTATGCCTTTAGTAAATCTGTGTGCAATAGTTTTAGAATTTTCAGCAATTTTAAAGTTGTTTCATTGCCGCTAAGCCTGTTTTTAATGGCGGCCATTGATGTTTACATTTGAAACAGGAGATAGTGGATTTGTTGCCAATCTAGAGAAACTTAGCTTCGCAACAACAAAGATAACGCATTCATTTATTATTGCAAATTAAATCATGCTTAATTCTTTCTGGAATTTTTTCGAGGAAATAAGCGTTTGAGATTTACTTCGTAATTTTTAATATCGATATTTTGAGTTTTTATGCATTTTTGCCTTCTCGCAAAGTGAGAACTGAATTAATTAAATGAGAAATACTCAATCGTCTGTGAAAAACTGTTTCTGTTTTGTTTTGTTTGCTTAATTTCTTTTATACATAGTTCTAGCTTTATTATAGTATTTGAATAGAACATGTGGCAACGATTAGATAATTCTTTAAATGATATAAATTTTGTGCATGCTGAGTTATAATATGAACGAAATATAATACTGTTAAGTAAACCTAGCGCCAGAGTGTCGCTGTGGTAAACAAAGTGAATTTTAAAAAATGCATTTATTCTATTGTGGTTTATGCGCTGTCGGCGAAGTAGGTTTAATTCAATCTAATAAGTTAAATGAAATGCAAGAAAAAATGCGTATAATTTAATATTCCGTACAAAAAAGTCATGTGGTGTACACATCAGATTTTTTCCTTTGAAAATAGGTCTGAAAAACGGGGTGCGTCTTATGCGTCGATACTCAGTTTTTTTATTATATTCATTTCTGGAAATTTTCGGTATTCGCAGTTATGCGATTTTTTTAGTGTTTCCTTTCGGAGTGTGGTAATGTTACAGCTACGTTCACAGAATGCGCATGCGCTGTCGTCGACGATCACAGCTGGATTCGTTTAAACTTTCCAATTTTCGTAAACGACTTTTCAGTGTGTGAAATTTCTGCTATTCAATTTTCTTAAATTTGTTAGCAAGTTATGCCTCAAACACAACGTCGGTATTTCTATACCAAAGCGTACAAGCATGATTGCGTATGCTAAAGAACATGGAAACAGGGCTGAAGATGGAAACAGAGTACAGGGTATACCAATTTGTTGTATGAGGACTCAGATGCTGATTTAGAAGAAGTTTCATGCGACTCTTCATTTAGCTCTGGAGACGAGTGTTTGGATTTTGACGAAGACGATAAAAAGGTGTTCTTTCCTAGATAGATTGGATATTTGTAGAAAGTATTACTTTTTATCTGTATTACTTTATATTTAAAATACGTTCATATTATAATTCATTATAATGGTCAGTAATAAAGTTTTATACTTCAAAAATGTGTATAAACAAAGGGGTGCGTCTTATAAGCCGGCAAATACGGTAATTGTTTCGAGACACCGTTATAATGCATTTTCGTAGACTTAATACTATTGTTTTAATGTTTAAAAGTCGAAGATATTCATCGGAAACAAAGATGTCATAAATATCGTGCATTCAATTAATTCATATGTATAAATATTTCTAAAATTAAGGTAAAATTAACTGAACCTTGTATAAATCTACAAATATTTACCCTGTGCTTATGGTTTCCTCTCTTGCTTCTTTTTTCCCCAGAAGATATTATAATATTTAGCTACTTAGTTTCCTATTACTATCTTGTTACAGTAAACAACAACGCATCTGTGGAGAGGGAGGGAACTTCAGTAATGGCCGCCAAAAGTAAGAACCTGAATTTTGTAAAAATCGGATTTATTTCTAGAGTTTTAAGACTCTTCCATTAAAAAGAGAAAAGCTTTTGAGAATCACAGTGAGTAAAAATCTTTTTTGAAGATCTGTGAAACACTTCTAAAGCCCTTGTCAGCGCACTAATTCCAGAATCTTCTACGGATATAAAAACTTATTTTTTCATCTCTTCCCTTTTTCCTCCTCGATATATGTTCTCGAACATATTTTTGCTGTATTATCGCCCACTACATTTTGAAATAATAGGAAAGTATTGTTTTTATTGTTACCTCTTCGTTCCACGAATGTAAAATATGTATAATTTGCAAACAAAAATTTCATGAATGTAGATTAGATTTAAGGCTGTAGTTACCTCATATGTACTTAAGTGACTTTCAAGCTTCATTTAATTTTACTTACATTACAGATAATGCCAAATATTGTAAGGATCTTAAGTTTTACTAACGTTTATTTTATTTTAAATCTTTACTGTCACTTCTTATTTTCTACTTCCGGCCAGAATTAAAAGCTTTAACTTATTTATGCAAATTTGTCTGGCGAACGCCAAGTACTTAAGTTGTGGCTTTTTGCCAAGCGAGAGAGAGGAAGGAGTTAGTCGAAGCAGGCCGCTTGCCTTAGCAGTTTTTACTCGGTTGCTGGTTGCCTTCCAGGCCAGAGGTTTAATCCTCTTGATAATTTTAAACGTATTGTAGTGTTAACAGTTCTCTGTACTACATACGGCTTCCTGTTAATATACGGCCAATCTTCCACGTAGGCCCTTGTTTATTATTCCAAAGTTAAGTTAGAGTTTAGTTAATATTTTTATATTCTTACGTTCAGACCACAAGTAGTTGGTCTCTGTATTCCGAAGTACGGAAATTATTGTAAAGAGTGAAAAATAAAGGGTTTCGTATACCCTTCCTGTGTATCTTGTCTACTTCCCACATTTATTGAACATAGCTTTAGTAAGCTCCCTGTTCCGAGTCAGGTTCTGGAATGTTCCTCAAGCAAACAAGGCGGAACACAGAATCTGATAATATAAAATTCATTGCTCTAAAAATGGAGTGTTATTGATAAATCGGCTATAACTTTTTTCTACCTTTAATTCAAGTTTCTGAATTGAAACATAATCTACAAATTAATGTTCTACTACTCAAATTTAGTTTGTACCCCTTTCAGTAAAAATAACCATTTTTATAGCACTTCGTATTTTGAATAATTTGATCAATAATAAAAACTCATGTACAAAATAAACGTTATTGCATTCTTTAAAGCAAAAAAGGAAAATCCTGATCCTACAAGACTTGATATCTTTTATCAGACATAGAGGAAAGGGATACGTATGCGGGAGACAGTGTTTTTATAGAGAGAAAGAAGTATCATTAGGTGGGTGCAACTGACCTGTACGTGTTGCTACATGAGACTCACAGGTACACAGATGACATGCCAGATCCTATTGTTCACATGTATGGTGCCGCAATTTGCGATGCCTTCCTTTTGGCAGCAGATCATACGGCTGTTCTCGTACTTCAATTATTCGAAGAAGAAGCTATAGTCCAAATGGAAAGGCCAGCATTGTTTCTCGATCTTAATCTGATTCAGCATGTTTCGAAGTTCTGAACAGTCGTGTTATTAGCCTCCAACCCCTCTCCAAATCCTAGATGGGGTTACAACTATTTACGTGCCATACAGGTTGTGATCATACTCACTATTGAGAAGTTTTTTGTATTTAATTTGTTTGTCCGAATTTAGGAGATTTTATGTTTTGTTGGTATCATAAAATATAAACACTCTTAATAATATTTTCTTGTATAAAAATTTTCACTACGTTTCCACAACTTTGCACCATTTCGCTTGCATATGTTTTGAGTTATCATCATTCTTCTATTTGTTGCTTAACATTTGGAAATGAGTGTAGCATCTACAAGAAATGCATCTGTGAGAATGGAAATTTCTCACACCACGCAATTCATCAGCATGGACACTATCATAACATTAATCGCAATGGCAGAACTACCAGTGCATATAAATACCCGACAAACAGGTTTCGTTCTCTTTGCTGACTGCGGCTCGCACGAGTATGCGGGGCTGCGGCCCTTGCATATGTTCCTTTTTGATGGAGAAGAAGGAGCGAAGCAGCATGAGAATTGCACGAATTATCCTGATAAATTATGTTGAAAATTAATCCAGCTATGAAATAATTACGCCAACATTTAACCCGTCTTGAAATAATTTGTTAATGTGCGTTTCGCATCAAGAAATGGCTGTTAATGTGGTCGCCTTGTCTCCTCGTGATCTTTACCTACCTCGCGCTGACCAGAAGAATGTGTGTAAAAAATGAATAATCTTAATGTACATAAAGCAACATCTGCAAGCCGTTTACATAACGTGGAAGTATGTCCAGTACGAAAAGTGAGCGATGAAATAAGATATACATTTTGCTTTTGATCTTCACTAGACGGCGCCGTTCTCATATTCTTATGTTCTTGTATTTTTTGTGTGCTTGTTATCAAATTGATATATTTAATCCAGATAATGTTGTATTCGAGAGGTCCGTGGTTTGAGTCCCGGCGAGCACATTGCTCATATTTCGCCTCTCCTGCTTCCAAATAACCTAGTGTCTCTACAGTGGCGCCTGAACCAAAAAAAAAAAAAAGGTGGTGGATGATGATTCTCTACCACCAGGATTCGGCGATTTGGTCACCTAATCCCCAGTCCTCCTTTAGAAGGGGGGATATATATAAGGTACTTCTCCCGCCTTCTTAGTATGCTTTCCTGGTGTAATGGTCAGCATGCTTGACGCGTATTCGAGAGTTCCGTGGTTCGAGTCCCGGTGAGGACATCGCTCATTTTTCATCTCTCTTGCTTTAAAATAACCTAATGTCTCTACAAAGTTATTTTTGATTATCTGTTCTAGCACTTTAATATTTAAACAAAGGAATGGACGCAGGCGTAGTATCAAAGGTTTAGAGCACACATAGTGTTCGTAATTTCTTCCTACAAACATTTGCTCATTATAAAGTGGAATATAACGTTCGAAAAACAAATTCATGTTTTTTGAAACGGCTTTTTTTTATTTGGTCAAGATGCCAACCTTTATTCGAAATTTATTTTGTTTTATTTTTGTTTTTAAAGCAGAATTCGGAATAAATGGAAGGTTTCAAATGAATGGCGCAGAAGGTTTTATACAGAAACACAACCCTTTTATCATTAGCCATTAATTTGCTTTAGGTAGTATTAATATATAATTATGTTATAATTTTAACAGAAAGCTGAAACTTTGAATTCCGATTGACGGAAATCACTAGATTCCATACTCTCTCACTAGATTCCATACGTGAAAATTTAGATAGTTCAATTATTGATAACAGATATGATTCTGGTATTGGTTTTGAAAACTAATTGGCTGTAATGGCAAGAATCCCCGAATGATCATGCAGAGACATACTATATTTCCGAACAAAACTAAAATGAATCCCATGAAAGTGTGGGCTGGCTGCATGGGTGTTTTCGTGGTTTTCCCCATGTGTAACGTGTATACGAGCCAGTTTCCCTTAGAAAGTCCTCCACGAAAGGCATCCCTCCCCTTAGGCAGATAGCCCTCGAGGCTTTGCCGTAATTAAATAACCTATAACCCATGAAAGTGTTCCCAAATTCAGCAGAATTTTGGTAGGTATATCTTATGAAAGAAACTGAAGAGCATATTGGTTACATAGTAGATTAAGTGGTCAAATTAGGTTAGGTTTAGTATAGATGCTAGGGCCACCTCTTACTAAATCTGAGTAAGTGGATAAAGGCCCCTTGCACTAGCTATCCAGATTAACAACGCTTTCTTGGGTCCACGGTGCCGTTTTACACCTGTATGGTACAACCGACATCGAAAGCTCTGCTACCGCTGGTTGTCGCGTCTTATGTCCGAACCTACGGTATTGTTGAAACATTTATGGTATATCATTTACATTCAATAGTTCGGAGCCGTACACAATTTGTGGCTGTTAAGCGATTAAATTACACCATAGCAGACGTGATCAGATTGAACATTTGTTGTCAACATTTGGGTACAGATCTCTGGATATTTCCCGATTTTAAAATAAAATATATAGATAAGAGTTCATGCAATTTGTTCACATGTACATGATATGCATTCAATGGTTACAGTCTGATCACATTAATATTTTATTACACACAGTGTTTACCACATGATAATAATATTACTTAAATACTGAATTTTTTGGATAGATGGCGAGACTAATTTGTGAATCAGCTTTCAAATATTGAACAGTCAACAGACCTCGATATGCAGATCATACATTTTGTTCACTTACGCGGTGTATATGCATAGTGGTTATAACAGAATTATGCTGATGTTTGAAGTATTCATTGCATGCACATAATTGTTGCAGCAGTGTTACACTTCTGCCTAAATATAGACATGTACTTTCTTCACTTATGTAATGCATATATGTGGCTGTTACAACAGGATTACAGTTACGTTGGAAATGTACATTTTATATACACACTGGTTGCAGCATGATAACACTAATACTTAAATAAACAATTAAACTAATGTCGAAGTGATGTAATTACATACTTTAGCAGGTGGGACCTTTACACTGGTGCCTGATTTATACATTAAACATTGTATAGACGCATTGGCCATAACAGGGATACATCACACTGTTGCTTAAGTAATATGTTAACCTGCTTAGGCTAGTGGGGCATTTAACTATGCACGAAGTGATTACATGTTCATTACACCTGACCATTCGCTGCTTAGACAGACATAAGCTTATCCTCATACTAAATGGTCTAGTTACTAAAAATAAGCCTTAAATGAGAAGGGTACTAAGAAACTTTTATGATTTGCTCGGGCATACGAAAAAGAAAGCCAAAGCTTTTGGTGAAATGCGATATGGATAAATGTAAATTTAAGGCATATGACTAATGGAATACAAATGGCTAGCAAAAGAGAAACACAAGGCCAGATAGACCAAATTTAGTTATAACTGATAAATTCTGCAAAGGAGTTGCTTAGTATAGAGTTCACGGCAAGAAAAAGAGGTCGAAATTACCAAATTACCGACGGAACTGTAGACAAAATTGTCTATTTAAATATTTTCAAAAGGTTTATTGAAAGCTGGTTTATATAAATTGGAACTAATGATCAGTTATAAGTTTGAACTCTGAAATGATCCAAAGAGTAATCACGCAAAATATTATGGCCAGCAAAATGTTGTCGAGGCTTATAATGTCGCATGGAACGGATGTTTTGAAAACAGATAAAATGCTGTATTGTATTAATATAGGTTAATTTGATTATTTCATGGCTTACGTCAAAGCTTTCAAAAAGGAAATTTCTGGTTAGTTGCCACACATTTTGAAATTTTGTATTTTCTTCATTCATGGTTTTTAAATGATACTTTATTCTGAACTATATAACTGCCAATGAAATAGTTTCAATATATTGCAAATGAATTGTTATAAAATATTATTATAGATATATGACTATAATTTTTGTATTTATTTTTATGTATAATCACCTTGTATGAGAACTTTTACTATCTTAATTTTGAAAAAAAACTATTCAAGTTTTAATAGTTTTGAGAAAAATATATCCGAACCCAAAACATCGATTATGCGGTTATATTAAGAGAATTTAACCCTTATGAAATTTAAATTTATTAAACTAAAAAATAAATACTTCTGTTCACTTAATAAAAAAGGAAACAGTTTTATGAAAAAAAAATAATGCTATCGTGGTTTAGTTGTTACTAAGACTAAACGCTATGGGTTTTATTCTTAATGCATACAGTATTACGCATTATGATGAAAAAAATGTGCTAATTTGAAAGATTTTAAAATCCTTACTTACCCTTCATATACAGGTCCGTCTGTTTTATTCCATTTATACAGTTATTCTAGAGATGAAGAATTTACAAGTTCAAAGACAAATTTTGAATTTATTTTCTTGAAAGGGTTTCAGTTTTCTTATTCAAACGTATTCTTGCGGTTGAAAAAAATTTCAAAGAGTGAATTCAAGCAACAGTAATTGATACTTTTGAGCCTTCACAAAAGGTACATTTGAAGCAATGGCAAAAGAAAGACTTTGTCATACGTCGAACTCCCAGAAAAGAAAGAAACCGAAGTTTCTACTTGAAAACATCAAGTGGTTGAAGAAAATTCAGTTGGAAACGGAAGTTAAGAACTTTCATAGCTCTTCCTTTAAGCAAAGCCAAAATAGGAAAGGGTGTATAAAGTTACAATTGAAAAAATTGTGGTCTTCATAGGCAAAAAAAAAATAAAATTGTAGGAAAAATGGAGAATTCGCTGTTTCTTTCTACCACCCTGTCGAAATTTTATTTACTCCTTGTATTTTTTAGAGTTCGTTTTTTTTTTTTTTTTTTTTTTTTTTTTTTGTCATCGGAGAGTTTTTTGATGGGCAGCCTTGTGTGACTGGGTGCTACAAGCCTTGCTATTGACGCGACAGAATTGTTGCTTGGTGTGCTTGTCAGTTGTGCTTAGGGTGATTTTTTTACGCCCCTGCTGTTGACAGAACGTGTCGTCAAGGCACATACCCTCTGGGATGCTTTTTTGTCCGGAAAGAAATAAGAGTACGTTGAAAAGGAGGGCAGTAAATCGGAGGGGGGACTGGTTTAGCTGATTTTATATCAATTTCTTCTTCTTCCGATATGTCGAAAACCAACAAAAATTGGAATTCCGCAGCCGGATTCTGACAGCCAACATGTTAGGTACCATGCAAGAGATAACAACATTATTTATATCTGATAACTAATTTTATGGAGCACTTTATTTACTAACTTACACCTGTAAGCATTAGATTAGATAGCAATTATTTTTTAACTGATTGATGGCCGTGTGGGTAAAGAGAAGGTAATTCATATTTTAAAATTTGGTACCAGATATGTTTTTGATAATATGTGGAATTGATCTTAACATTTTTTATCTTCGCTCTCTTTATTGTTAATTTGCCGTTATATAAAAAATAGCAACAATTATAAAGCCCTATGAAAAACTTTGTATATATAATTATGCATTTTGGAAGCAGGATAGATGAAAAATATGCAACGCCTTCGCCTGGAATCGAACCGCGGACCTCTGGAATACACTCCCAGCGTGCAGACCACTACACCGCTAAGGCATGCCAAGAAGGTGGGAGAAATACCTTATAACTTTCTTTAGATTCCTTGAACCATGTTTTAAGATTCTTTTCTCCTCTTTGATGACAGTAATGGGTCTCTCTGTTTATTGCAGTCATTTAAATACACCCAAGATTCATCTATTATAACAACAATGGTCCATTTTTATTTCGATAAATGTTTCTCATAAAGGCTTCTGCAGCCCGTTCTGTGTTCAGAGATATTATCGTAAAGAAAGACGATGCACATTATGTTTTTTTTTTTCCTTTTAAGATTCAAATCAGCGATAATCACTTTGTTTACAATTAACAGTGAGCATCTTAATGATTTTGCTACTGTCCTTTGACTTAGCGGAGTGTTTTTTAACATTAAAAATCTTACCTCTTCAATATTCTAAACATTCCGCTTTTTCCTTGGATATGTATTTGGAACAATTTTTCCACTTGAAGCCCAGCTTTGGCATGTTTCCCATTTCTTGTTGACAATATTACCCATCGTAGTTTTAGATATCTAAAAACCATGGCTTTCCCCCTGCTTTGTAATAACTGGATACGAATAATTTTCTTAACGGAAAGAGCACAGATATAGTTTTGCATTTATTGCCTCTTTAAAACCGCCATTTTGCATGAAATCAAAACTGTCAAGTAGCGGATGAAAATTAATATGTTAAAAAATATAGCTGCAGTTAAAAGACATAATTTTCAAGCAGACGAAGATTTCTTATAGCAAAGCAAAATCGTCTAAGAAATGTGCGAACAGCCTCTGAAATACAAAGACAGAAAGGGTATAAAAGATCCTTTTGTTTAACTCAGAATAAAAGTTTAACAGAAGACACTGTTAGTGCTTACAGAAGAGTTAGTTAGTTTACAGAAGAATTATGGCTTAAAGCAAAAGTAATGAATTGAACTTAACTAAGTAAATGTAAGTTAGTCGAACAGTTACACAGCCAGAGAAACGCGCAACTTGGCTCTGACGAGGCAAGCCTAATAGCTAGAATAACGGAACGCCCCACAATACTCCTCTCAAGAGAATCAGTTGGCAACGTGGTCTTCAGCAGGCGAAAACAGAGGAGTCCTTGGTAAAATCGAGAATATTTGCGTGAGCAGGCACATCCGTGAATAATATTAGGTTTGAAATGATCAGACTTTAAAGCAGATAACCAAGATAAGGAGTCTGCAATTATCAAGATACATAATCCTCGAACTACTGGTAAATTTATCATAGAATAGTAATAACTAATAGTAGTAAGACTAATGTGCTAAATGTAATGAAAACATTTCATCTAGCGAAATGTATAAATCTGAGCCATCGTTTCAGTTCAGTACGATTATTGATACGAACTAATTTTGGACAAGAAAGACTTTGTAAAATATAGAAACTGCTATTAGTACATAATATTCAACGTTGTAATTTTGGAGATTTCCTCGCTGTGATGGTATATAATTCAGTTTGGTTCACCTCCATGATCGGAAGCCATTACAGCTGTTCACTCACTCCACTCACCATCTAAAATCTTCCTTTAAATACTATATCCTTTCCACCTCATTTGAATACACGCAAACTAGAATTTTACATTCTGGCAGGAAAATCGGAAACGAGAAAGACAGTAAAGAAAATTAACATAAAATAACTGGTTAGTAAAACTAAACGAAGCCTTATATCATAAAACATAATACATCATAATACGCATATTTTAATTAGCACATCTATTGCAGTATAATTAGGACGTTTATTGCAATACAAAACATATTTAAAACAATTAATAACAGCTTAATACTAATTCTTCAAAACCGCCCCTCATATCGTACTGGAAGCTATATTTAACATTTCCAATTTATCTCCTATTTGGCTACCAAAGATACATCTATTTGGAACAAAAGAATAGATGTGTCTATACGGATACCAAATAAAAATTTATACTTCTACATTGACGCAGTGTATTTTCGCTTTCTTCCGAACGGAGAATGCGGAAAAGTGTAGTAAAATCGCTGAATATTGATAGCTTGACCCGGGTTGAGGTGTCGGGGAACGGTTGATTGCAATGAACGTTTACATGGTTTTTTCCATAGATAACGTCAATACGAGCCAATTTGCTTCAGGAATTCCTTCATAAATCCATCGTTTCTTTTGGGTAAATAGCTGTCGCTTGTTTTGCGGTAATTCAAACAATCCAATTCACTCAATTTTGCGTACTTGCTTTCAGATAGTCTGAGGATCTGAAAGATCAATAACAAAGCAACGAGCTTTGAGGGTAGCACTAAACACCAAGTATTACAAACTACTTGCATAAAAGCAAAAGTGAATATAAAGTTGGAATATATTGAAAAGTATTCAAACCAAATCCTTTAATTTATTATTAAATATAAAGCAGAAGTGTCCATAATATTACTATTTTTCATACTAATATCAAAATCTTCTGTGTTTATCATATTTGTTTCGACACAGCTAACAACTTAAATGCACTTTGTCCTTTCTCAAGACCTATAATTATGTGAAACATAAATTTGTAATTGTGGAACAGTGGATGCACTAGTCTCTGCGCTTATTTATCGTCTTTATTGTGTTTTACTAAAGGAATTATGCAAAAAATAAAGCGGAACTGTAAATATCCATAAATACTTGTTATTAGGATAAATAACCATCAGAAGAGCATAAATATGATCATTTTCTACGTCAGACACCATGCCATATTTCTATTATTACATAAATGCGTACTTATATATTATTATTATTATTATTATCATTATTATATTGAAGCACGGTGAAAAACTGAAAATTAAAAGGTACTTTTTATGAGCAGTAACATTTTCCTCAGGGATGAGATTGTAGATTTTGCATATCTGTCTTCATTAAAGTAAACAAGGAAACCTTATTATAGATTGGTTTAGTTAGAATATTATAGGTTAGATTTCTGTGAGAATTGACTTCATTAAGTGTGTATATCTCAAGAACTAGACGTTGCTGGCCTAAATTATCTATGCATTTCTTTAGTTTAATAAAGAAAAGGTAAACATCCTATTTGAATTTAATTGCTTTTTATACACACACATGTTTCTTACACATACTATCTTAAAAAATACTATGTTTTTCAACTAAGGAATGTGCAATCCTTATCCAAACATCAAGTGCTTTGTGAAGCCGTATGTTCTCTATAACTCATTCGTGTATGTATATATATATTAATCTTTGAGTTGGGACAAAATACACTTCATTGTTCTTTTCTTAAATATAATTTTATCAGTTTACACATCAGTTCTATATAATCTCATTTTGAGTTTCATGATCAAGTTGCTTTAAACTATAAAAACTCATTCATCAAAAGTTAAAAAAATTAGAATCTTAACAGATGCAAAGAGATGAGATAATAAATTATAAATTTAGTATACTTTACGTGTTATGAACTTGTACAGTTGGTACCTTCTACAGTTTATTTTTTTATAATGCAGGGTACAGGGCAGTAAACAAGCTTTCTTCTAATAACTGCGACTGGAACGAGACTTTCCTTACAAATACAGTTCCTCCTTACATCTTTACCTAAATTTGTGATCAGGTATTTCTGGTTGCGCTGAATTAATCAATGCATAGGTAAAGAAAACCTCAGTGCAACACAGAAATAAATGAAAACTCCCTCACATACTGCCCTAAAAAAATCGAAATTGATAGAGAAAAGAACTATAAAACTAGAGCTTAAGTATCCATTCACTGATATTCAGTATAGTTGTGTTCAAAAAAAGATATAAAAGAATAAAACAGAGTATCGTAGATTTTAAGAAATATGTCTTTCCAATGCGGATCCGGTGGAAAGAAAAGAAAAATAAGATGTTGAACGAAATGAAAAGGAATCAGAAATGGACTTAGTAATGTTATTTGAGCGGAAGATGATCATTTTGTATTGAAACTTGACATTACATTTTCTGCTGTGTTTGGAAAGGGGACAAAATTCTTTTCAAGAATAAACCCAATGTAAGGAGATCCTTCGAAATGTTAAATACATATCGATACCGTGTACTACTATTTCAGGAGCCAGTGTTCCGTTTACTAGTGAGTAACCAGAACACTGTTCTTTTAATAAGAATATACGTGATGTTAAAACTAATGAAAACTAATAATTTAATCTCGAGTTCAATTTCAGGAAAAATACTTGACCAGTTCGAATTTAAATGAAGTGATTTTTAACTCATATTTATATAAACGTGAGTTGTGTAGACAAACAAACTGATTAAATTGGCTATTGCAATATTCAGTGTTCAAATATTTATATGCCAGGTAAATATTAAAATAGCTCATGTTTTAAATCATTTAAATATAGCCTAGAAGATGCAAAACCGAAATCAAGCCATCATCTGTAACTTCTGACAGTTTAGTTTATTTTCAAATACCAATTTTGTTTTTTAATTTGTATCTTTCCTATTACTTCTTAGTCAAGCAGCTCGTTTGTTCCAGATGTTTATGTAGATTTTTGACACTAGCACAGGTTAACAGTAGCCGGAGAGCTGTCTGATGTCTGAGCCTGTCTAAAGTTGGTTGTTATCTGAAGAACGTCAGTCCGAGTCTTGGCCTAGGTGTGGTGTACAAACTGAAGGATGGAGCTGCGAGAAATTAGTAGCTGGTGATTAATGATGTTTACGTCCTGGCCAGTGTAGCTGGTTCGGGAGAAATTCTGTTCAAAACGGTAAGATACGGTTGAAAAACTTAACAACAAATTAACATTAGAATTGCGGCTCCTCTTAGAGTAGATCTGAAGTGTGGATTTTAGTATAATCAATCTGCATTTTTATGTTAATTCTCGAGTAGAGATTCAAGAAAGTTAAAGTTAATTTTTATTGAATTCTTTTTTGTATGAACCTAGAACACGGTAACTCGTGCAAGGAAATTTTGCAGCTAACAATTAGCACCCAAGCAGCTTACTGTAGTGGCTACAATAACTCTAACACTTTCAAATCTAACAGTAAGGTAAATTGATCATTCAATGTGCAGAATTTAAATTGCTACAAATGAAATTGTTTAGTATTTATAGTGTTAGGCAACTGTTGTTTCAGTAGACCTAATACACAAACAATTGTAGGAATGGTATCTGGAACTTTAACAAGGACGTTTAGAAATGAAATGCACCTTTTCACCAATACCGCTTTGTATAAAGTTTACCTTTCTCCAGTTTTCTTTATATTTTTCGCCATTGTATGTGTTTACAGATTGCCCTTCTGTCCTGCTATACCCAAATTTAATATTTCTCACAGAACTATGCAGTTTGTTTCAATTACGTTACTCCTGGAACAGTTACAGTTGTTGATGAACGAATTAAAAGAATAGGCACATTAATTTCGTTTTTTCTCTGTAACTGAAATGTAAAATGAGAAGGTAAGACAAGACTTTTCTGATATGTTCGATAGTTAATAATAAAAAACAAAATGAATTTTTATTATCAAAGATATAAACAAGTAGGTAAATGTTTTGGAATTTTGTTGTGAAAAAAAACAAATTTCAGCGAATGGGCATGCTGCATGGGTTCTTTCTTGCTTTTGTTCATTCGTAACGTAAATATAAGACAATTTTGGATTGAAAATCCTTCACTATGTCCCTCGCTTACTTTGTCTTAAAGATTTATTAACCAAACCAAAACGAAAACATGTTAAATTATTAATTATTTAAATTATTTAATGTTTAAAATACGACAGAAAAATAATTATCTCGTATTTTATATAATTTTCAGTTCATTAGTTTTACTTAACATTTAATTAACTCATAAAATTTATATTAAGCGTTAAACGGCAAAACATTCCAATGGACTGAAACTAATCAAATCTTGAGTTAATCAATTAAAAACCAAATCTATTAAAACTCCAAATCAATTAAAAATATTTATCTTAAATATGCATCAAACTGATTATCTTAAATATGCATCAAACTGAATATTGCAACAAACAGAAAAGAAAATTAAATCCTTACAAATAAGAGCTGTTACTGTGCATAAAGATACACTCTTAATACAGAGGTTAACCTGTGTTCGAATTTTATTGTAGCATGAATGTTTGCATAGTTTTCCGCACATTGTGTTGTAAATGCAAAATAGTTCTCCTTATAAAATCCTCCTCGAATGCTCCCTTTTGTTAGACAAATAACGCCCTTGTATGAATTAAACGAGCAAAATATCTAATAGAAGGATTATCATTTTCTACATAAATTCACGATATTTCTGAACTCTAAACAGCTAAAACTTAGATCCATTAATGCTATATCACAAATGTAGTTTAATTCAATCATATCGGAATTTAAAAGTTGAAATTAAGAATAATATGACGTTTCCAGTTACTAGTCCTAGCGGTAAAATAAAATTCAACAAATTTAAATTAATAAAAATTTGGGCAATATCTCTCACTTAATGAAGGTATTTTATCATAAAATGGCTACTTTTTCCTATACAGTAAAAATTAAGTAATGATTTAGAATTTGAAAAAAAAAATGATTTTGCCTCATTAGGTAAAAATCTTAAATTATAAAATATTGCTTGGATAACTTTTGCATCATTATTTGCACTATTTCAATGTTATTTGTTATTTATAAAATATGTACATAGGTATTTTTCAATATTTTTATTTAAAAACTCAGTTGTAAATCATTTCATTCAAAAAATATAAATGATTACATTATTTTTCTGAATGTATAAAGCTATGATTTAAAATATTATTAGAGTATTATAATTTAAAATGGTTACTTTTGATGAAAATAAAAATATACAGGTATAGTAAATTTGACTTCGTTCAGAGGCGCGAATTTTACTTTTTTGCCTCAGGGTGAAAGTAATGTAATTTTCGTATACCTAGGGACGGCTCTGGTATTAAGCTAATTAAAGTTTTCACCGTTCCTGTGGCTGCATTTAATGCGTTAGATACAAAAATTTATACATGTACTACTACAGCCAAAGCTTCCCTTTAAACATCAGGTAACGAAATCAAAGTAAAAGCGATTGCTTAGGCTTTGAAGCTGACGAGAAATCTATTCGCACTGCCTCACACATTTACAACAGCTGTACTGCCTCTCTACATCTCAAGTTGAGTCTCCTTCAGCAGTCACTAATTTGCGTCCGCTAGAGTGTCGATGAGTTAGAAGAAAGATGCCAGTGGTGGAATGAACGCAGTACGAATTTAATTAGTTGAACTTAGAAACCTACAATCAGACTATTTTCTGCAAACGTGCTGAGTTATCAGAGGTTTTTCTTGTAAATTTAACACTAGCCAGATTTCATTTAAGTTCAATATGCATTTTTAAGAAGGGTGTGACATTAGCATGAGCATTATACGTAAATTCTTCCTCTTGCTTGCTTCTTTTTGTTACGAATGGATATGAAAAGTTTCATTAGAAATAATTACGATAATAATGTTGCTCTTCGGTTATCAACGAATCTATTTTGCAGTATCATCTACGCTTTTAAATTTGAGGAAAATGAGAAGAAATAAATTTATTTTTTCTGCAAAAAAAGTTAACGATGAAGAAAATGTACGACGATTTTCTCACGAAAAAGAGCATTTGTTTTATCGGCCGTATAAACACTGCGAAGAACTATTTATCAGATAAAAAGAAAAGCGGGTCCATGAATTTCACGTCACGTTTTCTCCAAGTTTCTGGTATGTTTTTTGTGTTGATACTCATAGCAGTACATTGTTTCCTGAATGGTAGTCTATTCAAGGAATCTATGTACCATTTTCTCAATTTACTTAATAGATAGAGCTACCTGAATTTTCTCAAATGAGATTTCCTTCTGACTAAGCGACGGAATGCTGTTAAATCAATAACACAAACAAAATATCTGGCCTATAGTTACAAAACATTAATTTACTATACATTTTATAAAATTTGCTTTCGTTTTCTTGAACTTTTCTAGCATGATGTTTAACTTATGTTAATGTGTTATTTTACATTTGTCTTGCACGACCTGATAATATACATATTTAAATGCACGAAAAATGTTGCTTTAAACATTACTTAGAAAGAGATTTAAAAATTATTCTAGGCCCAAAGAATACAGAACTGTCTTTGTTTTAAATTTGGTTTAATTTAAATTATTGTTTTAATGCTTACGACACTGCTAAAATCAAATTATGCGTAGGTATTAAGTTTTGATTGCAAAATTAAATTTAGTTTAATCCAACCATTTTTTTTATTTTGGTTGAATCTATGCCAAGATGGTTAGAATTTACTCAATAATATTTCACTTTAGGTAATATACATTTATAATAATTGACTTTGAGAGTGGAATAACTAGTATCCGAAACATTGTTAACGTTATAAAATTCCTTTACAGTGCTCTCTCATTTGGCAAATTTCATTAACTTAATAAATTAATATTTGAAGTATATATATATATATATATGCAAAATGTTAAATCATAATAACATATCTCTTGAATAAATAATTTACGCCCAGAAATAGTAGCTTTTTATAATATAGCTATTTCTAATTTTCTATTTTTTCTTAGCTAGTAGCATACCTAAGGCAATCAGAAAGGTCTATTAATAAGATGAGCATCTACATTTTTATTTTTCAGTCTAACACTCCCTAACTTTGCGATCTTTAATATCTTCTATGATTAATTTTAGAAATAAAAGCAACCTGTATGGAACTCTATAAATATCTCTATAAATGCTGAATACGCACTTACATTTTCTACTCTCTCTTGCCCTGTTAACGCTTGCTTCGCTGTATCGTCTATCATTTAAAGATGTAATAAATTATGCAAAATTACAAGGGTTCTTACCGCACCATTAATGATGTGTGATTTAAGATATGTATCAAGCATTTCCAGGAATAAATTATGTGTTAAACACGGCACGCTTGTCTGCAAGTCCATCATTCCTTTTATGCAACAGTGTAAAACTGTCTTCTAATATCAGATCTTACATCAGGCTCTAACATCAAGTTATCTGAAGATCAGTATCATCACATAGACACACACACACACATATATATATATATATGTATATATACCCGTATACAATAAAATCCAATTATCCGAACTCCGTCTATACGAATCGCTGATTATCCGAATCGCTTTCAGAATCAACTGAAGAAGAGAAAGAAAAACGAAGCTCAAGAAATGGAAAAGGAAGAGACAGGAGAAGATGAGGATGACGTGTCACTTGAGGAATTAAGAAGTATGCTTTTGAAAATTCCTGGATGTTCAGAAGTTAGTGCTGAGGATACAGCAGAATGGATGGTGTGCGATTCATCAGACTCTGAGTATCAAATTCTAAATGATGATGAACTTATTGAAAGTGTGAAAGAACAAAGTTTCGAGGAAGATGACCTTAAAGTCGAAGTTGAAGCAGACACTGGACATCAACTAGTGAAACATTTGCTGGTCCTGAAGTGGATGGAGGGTCAGCTCGAATGTGACCACATGCAATCTCTCATCGTCAAACGGATGCGCGACTTGGCTGCCCGAAAACGGATAAAGACAGTCAAACAGCTTACTTTGACCGAGATGTTCAGCAAGCAATGACTTTCAGCATTTGTAAGTACTGTACAGTATGCTATATAACATGCACGTAAAAGTGTTGCCTTTTCATTTTAATTAATTAAATCCTATTTTTCTTTAAAAATAGTTTTTATTCTTCCATTTTCAACTACAGTAAATGGAACAGATAGAGTAATTAATTAAAGTGTACGTATACCTTTCTTCGGAAAAAATCCAATTATCCGAATGGGGTCTGGTCCCAATTGATTCGGATAATTGGAGTTAGACTGTATATCTATGTATAAAATTATTTAATCGTGCGTGGGAGAAAAGACATTAATCATGGCCGAGATAGCTGGCATATAGATAGAATGCGCAGTAGACGAATGGAATTAGGAGACCAAAAGTAGTTGTAGATTCGCCAATTAATTTTTTTTTGATGAATAATCCTCACAACATTTTACACATCCCCATGCGACAAGCACATCAATATTTTATATAAATGATCTCATCACTAGACAATGGATGACGCTAAGAAGTATACAACACACGTTAGCACAACGAGCAGAAAGCAGGAGCAAAGTTCACTGAGCATTTTAGCAAAGGGAATTTATAGATCTGAATACATTGCTTAAATATTGAACGGTGATTGGCTAAGAGTTAACCGCATTTCAAGATTAATAAGATGACATAATGCAGATTAGATTTCAAATGACGCAGTTTAGATTCCAAGACAGGAAAACTGTAGTTTAAGTTTTAATGTATGTACATATTACGTAAAAAGTGACGTAATTTAATTTTTGTTTCATAAAAGTTTAGATAATTACAAGAAATATATGGGTATTTTTTTATGAACAAAGTGGGAGCATTTGTTATGAAGGGCATTTTGTCTTACGAACAAAGTCGCGATTTTTGAAAAAAAAATAATAAAAATAAAATTAAGTTTTTTTTTTTTTTTTTTTTTTTTTTTTTTTTTTTTTTTTATTTGTGTCTGGCTTTTTATCTAAATCATTTTTTTAATTCTTTACATATTAAATGGTTGCCATGCATTGGAGATTTCAAAGTAATTAAACTTCTAATCAACCTATATATTGAGAAGTAGGATGTATATTTTTGCATATAAATTAATACATTAATCAGTAATTAGATACAATATAAACTGAACGTAATTTTATTAATTAGTTTTATAATGCAATAAAGTATTTGTAGAGTTCTAGACATTAGTAATTCGCAGAGTGTCTTGAATCTTTTAAATATTAATTTACATTCATATATTTACATGCACAAATTCAAAAAACTTTTAGTTACATCTTTTATATAAGCACAAATAAACACTCAGACTAAATATAACCAATGTAACAGGAACATATCTGCAATCTAAATAAGTTTCAAAACAGTTTATCACATTATATCTGCATTATTGCCATTTGCATTTCAATCTTTGTAAAAAGAATTTTCTGCCTTTTTTATGCTTAACTGATTTCTCAATTTGTTGTTTGCTGTTCTAAAAGCAGAAAGTAATCTTTCAATCCCTGCTGCTAAAGCTTTTCTGTGCTTGACATTTGAATGATATCCAGTTTTGTTTTCTCTATGGATTCTTTCACAACACCTATTAATTTTCACCATTCAAGTGTGGTCCCTGACTCGACTGTCGCATTTTCAAAACGGTTTCCGCAAAAAGGCGAAATACGAATTATAAATTTCAATGTAATGCAGTTGTCGGCATATTTTTCTTTTTCAAATTCCAATGCCTGTTCACTTGTTAGCTTTATATTTTTGTGACAACGTATAGTCTAAATAATCTGATGATGGTACTGCTTGTTCATATTGTGACTTAAATAACTTTACATATACCTAATCAAGAATTTTAAACTGTTTTCAAGACCTTCCTAAACATGAACAGCTTCAGCAATGGTACAGTTCCCCTTCTGGAGTTTATACAAAGGCATTAAAACTGTCTTCAAACGAAGCAAGATACATTCTGCATTTTGATTGGTTGCTTTGCTGCAGGCTTTTGTGAATAATCTTGATTATTGCATCTGGTTTCTTTTCTACAATTTGCATGAAAATTCAGCTGTTCGTTCTTTATATAGCTTTCAAGGTAGTCGCATACAGAGTTCTAATATATTTCATATGATATTTTTAAGCAGCTCCGTTGTATATATTCCTGGTGATTTTAAAAATATTTTGAGCTTTCAATACCATGCTCAATATTATTATCATATTTCAATCTTTATCCAAACAATTAAACATATGTGTTGAATATTCATTCATAAGGCTGAAATTCTTTTCAAATTTGTTTCTTATTCTAGACATATTTGTTCGACTATCAGTTGTGGAACTATGAATTTTACATTTAAATTTGCTTTCAACTTTTTTAATGTAATTAACAGAAAAGATAAGTAAATTTTCACTTTTATGTAGTGTTTATGATGCATCAATAATTTCCACTGAATGTACAGTCCATCCCGGGGCGGGATTAACACGTTTAGAGGCCCTAAGCACTTAAGGGATTTTGGTGTCCCCGCATATCTTGACGCATTTTTTCTTCATTCCTTCTCACTCTTGGTTTTCCTTAATGCCCTTTCATTGATGCCTAAGCACGTGCATATTTTACTTAATGGTTAATTCAGACCTGAGTTCATCTATTATACAAACATATAAGCAGATTAATGGTTGCTTTTGGATATTATACTATCCGCCTTGCATCCTACATATTGTTTGATTAACTGAAACAACACTACGTTGCTCTATTTATTCTCCATACACATCATTTTATAATTTACCATTTAAGTGACTATAGACAGTAGCGGCAACTCCATTATTTTTTAAGTAAGCGTTTTCTACATTATCAAATGATTCTTGTGTAGCATAAAAATGTTTACTTGCATAAATGACCTATTCGAGAGTTTTCAGAAGCTGAGAGAGTTTCTACTACATATTTTTTGGATCATGCACCATGTGTTTTGAATTAGTGTACTTAGTTTTCGCTTCAGACTAAACATCAGTTTTTGCTTGAGACTAGACTCATATGCAGGTGATGCATTTTCTTGCATTGTAATAATATGCCTTGCTCAAAATATCTTAATTGATTTTACTTTTTAGAATTCTTTTTTTATTTCTTGTATTCAGTAATAAATTATCTTAACTTTTTTTAAATCATTTCCCATCATTTAAAAAATTGGCAGGATATCTGATTTTTGCTAAACGTTTTTCAATGACACCTCTGTTAAATTATGTAAATAATTTAGCTAGGTTTTTTTTTTCTTGTCATTTTTAAGTGGTCACCCTGATGACGCGTAAAATTTTGTATTGAGTTAGAAAGTAAAGAAACTGGTACGGGATGAAATGGAAGATGTGATAAAGCAAACAAAATTTGTTGAAATTACATCTGTGTGCACCGCTATTCGATGTAACAAGAACGTTCTGCAGCAAAGCAATGATAAAATAAATTGGCTAACCATATGTTAAAGAAGTTAGCTAAAAACTATTCAATTTATAGTTAATCATATACTTGCTTTCTGTAGAATAACATCATCAAGCGATTTCAAACCGGATCCGGAAATTTTATTGCCAAACTTCCGAAGTCATAACAAAAAACTATACTTCTTACATCGAAATACAAGCATACTGATTTGTGCAGAACAATAATTCAAAATGTATAGACAAAAATAGTTATCAAAATAAACGTGCCCTCTCTGAACATATAAAGTTGTCAGTCCATTTGAAATAATACTTCAAATGAATACCTGAAGTATTATTTTTTGGTTTTACTCCTGACAGCCTTTTACTTCTATTTACAAGCGTAAATGTGCACATGTAGTTTATAACAAACATATGCTGTAAATATTCTTATCCACTTTAAAATCTTAATATTTTTAATATTTTGTCATTGTCCAACCAGTGGCCAAGCAGGAAAACCAACTAGCACTGGAAGTTAACCGGGGTTCGAATTCCGGCGAACAAGATGGCTGAAAATTATTTTCGTGATTTTCTCACTTATAACGTGAATACGAGTTAATTTCCTTGAAAATATCTACCACGAATATTTCCTTTCTCTTAAGCAGATATCTCTTGTGTGCTTTACCGCAATGAACAAAGGAAGTAAAGCAAACATTTGCCAGTGAGTTGATAGACGTCTGTAGTCTTTAAATCTGACGAATGTGAACTATGTAAATATCTGCCTATTATACATCTTTAATTATCTATATAGATAAACGTATACGAGCGAACAGGCTGCGTACGAAATACGTAGATAAATGTACGCTGATTCAATCTGTTCTTTAACTCTGTAAGAAACATCGTAATGTAATGCATTTGCCCATTACGCCATTCAATTCATCTGATTCTGAAGAGTGTAACGACGTTGTTTGCTTCATGGAAGGAGAATTCTTCTGATGGGTAAATGTGATGCTCGGTCATCACTTTAGTTTCTCGGCGACTGGCTATGATCCAGGAAATTCGGTTTCTATAAGTCTGGATACGCAGCTGGGCCTCCAAACAAGTGACGGATTTGATGCTCTGCATCATTAGATGGAAGGAATTTTTTGCCCCTTGGTAGCATTTGGATCTGATTTAGTATCGCGGCGTACATTTATCTTGGATCCCGTAAATTTCTTTGCTTGTATAGATGACTTCATTCATCGGGAATTACAAGATCTGCGTCGATCACTTAACAGTGCATCACTGAGTTTTCGAACCACTTAGAAAGTAAATGGTGCAGTTTAGATAAATGGTTAAATGTTGAGATGGAAATAACTGTGTTTATCTCGTGAAATAAATATTACAGTACATTACCTCAACTGTTGCACATTTATTTTATGAAGCAGTTTTTTAAATTTTAAGCTTATATAATTACAAAGATTATATAAAAAAGACTGAAATTAATGTGGTAATATTTGATGTCTACACACGTAGTAACTATACATTATCAATGTTACTACAATAATAGTCCGGAGTCTAGAAAGGCTCATTTCTAAAGTATAGCCTCATTCATTAGAAACTCTAACTATTTAGATTCCTTCAGAACATTGTATACGACAGAAAAGAGAGGGACATGACACGTGTAAATAGTATCTAACATTTATTTTCGTGCATAGAATTTGCTTCATTGTTAATCCAGCCGATCTTTAATAATCGAAAGGGAAGGCTAATGATCATTATACAATAAAAGCTGGTATTCTTTCTTCTATTAATTCCTTGATCGTTTATTGAATCGGATGCATTTATACACATTCGTTAGAGAAATTACTAAATTAAAAATGTAAAGAGAAATTTTACGCTCTTATTCGATATAAAATGACTGCATTTTTGTTAATAAAATATTCTTTCGAAGAGAAATGCTTCATCAACTTAAAGAAGTTTTATATGACGAATTCAGAAAATTGCTGTTAGAAAGTACTTACCATCATTATTCTTAGAAAAGGATAGGCGAAATCAAATAACGTTGGTTATTCTGACATGGTTTCCATTTTATCTGAACTTCAATAAATAACTTTGCAATCGAATCGTTATTAATGAAAGTAAATAAATATAACATGTGTGGCAACAACGAAACGTGGAATACGTGGGAAATAGATTTTATACATGAAAGTGAAGATTTTGAGGATCTAACACAACTGATCCCATAAATTGTTTAAACACAGAATTTTATAAGCAAATCTGTGCGTTTTTTATTTCGTTCAAAGAATATGCAACAATAAACTGTAAAAGACTCTGCGTGCGTAAATAGGTTAAACTAACTGGTGTCATCAAAGCATTTTAATGGAGATCAGCTCACACAATATTTTGAGCAATTAGCACATACAGCTTAAAGCACGTTTTAAGTAGAAATAATAATACTTCGTAGAACATACGTTTACTAAGTCAATTTTTTCTGCTACATGGTGAAAAACATAGAATATATATATATATATATACATATATATATATATATATATATAAAGAATCTAATATGAGGCTAAAAATTAAAAATAAAATTTTTATACCTGTCCTGCGCTAAGCTGCAGGACTGAAGTGCAATAAACTTAAAGAATTTAAAGTTAAAAGTAAATTTCAATTTACTCTTAATTGAGTCAAAGCAAGACAATTCCTCAACAGTATTAATAATTGTAACCTTGTATAAGAGGACAAGTGATTTTAACTGAGCCCTGGTATAAAAGTAAGGAGGGAGCTAACCTACTTTACAGTTAGTCTTTTTGGAAGGAAATCTAAAAACCTAAAGATTGATCAATATTAAAGGGAAAAGCCTTGCAAATTTGCCAATAAGAAACTGACACAAAAGAACCTTAAAAGGAAACTAGAAAAAAGCGCTGATAGCTGCTAATGGTACTAAGTACATAAATACATAAAGAAACCTAATATGAGGCTAAAAATTAAAAACAAATTTTTTATACCTGTGCTCCGCTATAGCTACAGAATTGAAATACATTAAAGTTAAAGCATTTAAAAGTAAACTGGAGTCAAAGAAAGGCAATTCCTCAACAATATTAATAATTGTAACTGTTTATAACAGGTAATTAACTTTAACTGTGTTCTGGTATAAAAGTAAAGAGGAAGCTAACCTACTTTACAGTTAGTCTTTTGGAAGGAAAACTAAAAATCGAAAAATTGATCAATATGCAAGATTTTTCCCTTTAATATTGATCAATATTTAGGTTTTTAGTTTTCCTTCAAAAATGACTAACTGTAATATAGGTTAGTTTCCTCTTGTACGTTTATACCAGAGCTCGGTTAAAGTCAATTTTGACCTCTTATACACAGTTGCAATTGTTAATATTGTTGAGGAATTACCTTGCTTTGACTCAAATTTACTTTTAACCTTAAATGCTTTAAGTTTATTATGCATATATATATATATAAGATAAATAGGAAATTCTTCATGCTATTGCTTAAAAGCAAAAGTGTTACTGTGGTTCCCATGTAAGATTTTTAACACTATGTAAAAATAAATTGTATTACAAAAAGTTAAAATACAAGGAGTATGAAATACTTAACAAACGCAAAATGTTTGACAGCACAGGTCATTTTTAGCTTGTTGTGCTTTCTTCCTATATATATATATATAGTAGAGAATATTTGTTAAATTTCTTTAAATTTACTTTAACTTTACTATTATCTTGTGAAACAATATATATATATAGTATATGTAAACTTTTTTCTGTAGATAACTTGATGATAGATGAGCTGTGTAGACTGAATGATAGAAAAACGTGACAAGTTCAACACATCGTTTATTCCAGGACATTCTTGATACATATCTTTAATCACACTTCATTAATTTCTTAATGACAATGATAATGATCTTCTCAGCAATTTCGTGAAATTTTGTTTTATTGATATACTTTTATTTATTGCAGATAACGTTAAAACGTTTATTTGAACATAATACAGTTCCGATCTAATACACTAGCCAACTTTAGTTATATGCTAGGAATTTCTTTCGTGAATGCTAATGTTCATTAATTTTATTTGCCAATACATTTTCTTATGAATGAAATCTTGCTAAAGCCTACTATACCTCTACATACATATCATTACTAATAAACATACATTTACAAAAGGAACCAAAGAAAGAAACGGTTAGTGATATTTTACCAAAATCTACGTTATATTTTCGTTTTAAACTTTATACATTTCAAAAACAGAAATTTTTTCATAAAATCCTCATCATATCACTTCATATTTCTTACTAAAATCCATTTAATGAGTAACAACCCGTTTTCAGTACAAAATTACATCCAAATAATGTTCCATTTCCTTATAATTGTACCTATGAATTTGCATTATAAATACGTTTTACGCATTTTCGAGAACTATAACTCAATTAATATTGAAAACTCCAAAGACTATCTAATTCATTGAAATTTTTCTAAATTGCATACTCCTTAGCACAGAATACCCATCTTAGAACTACTTTCTTATCATAATATTAAAAATTAAATACGAAATAAGCACGTTCCACTGTAGACAGTTTTCCTCAAATAAGGAAAGGACGTGTACCAGATTTAAGTTATTTACCTACTATTCAGAACACGTTTCAGAAAATTTGTTATCGAAAGTAATTATTTTTTATCTAAAAATGAGACTACTTATCGGCTTCCGATTTACTCTGAGTGGAAAAAAACTGAAGTTCACTTTATCTACATGGGATGTATATGCACGATAATCATGGATCGTTTTGTAGTACATCAACACTTTAGATACATTTAATACTGATTCAATTAAGATTTTTAAAAGATAAGCGTATTTATGCTACATATTAGCAGATTAATACCAAGCGTTATTGGTGAGAAATGCAATTGACTATCCAATACCTACATAAACACTAAGAAAATTCCCTCTAGGAATAGAAAAACTTTACTATATTTCGATTAAATGTAAGATCTTGTTATACATTATTATAAAATCTGAGTATGACATCGTTCTGTGCTAAGAATCTGAGGTAAAAAAGATTATTCTTATGATAATTTACCAACCTTTAGGAAACAAGAGCAAAGTAATGAGACAGTGTTTATAGAAATTTTCCTTCGTTTTCTAAATCTTCCTTTCATATTAAAGGTAAAATTAAGTGAAACCGTCATTTTGTCCTATGAGGACATGTGTATTTCTACTAACAGCCTAAAATCGGAATATTTCACCCTTCGGCAGTTTAACGTAAGATATCCTTTCATCGGAAAAGAAAATATTCTTTTACTTAAAAAATAAAGTATGCCCTACTAAAGAACCTTAAAACAATCACGACTAGGTACATATTTATCATTCACTACTTCAGTTTTAAACCCAACTTTGATATTTTCTAGTGATATATGCATCGATTTTCAACTCAGAGTTAAATTTTATACGTCTGTCATATATTTAATAGATTTTATACTCATACACTGTAAACTACTTCTAGTTTTGACTATTTTAATTTATATTATTGAGAAATATATTCATTATTTATAGAAAACTTCATTTCAGAACCATATTTTTCTACTCTAAAACATTTGAATAAAACACTTTCTACCTTAATTACAATCAGATACTACATTATTATTTATAAAAACATGAAAATTATTTCCAATTCCTTTTCTATGGATACTAATAAATTACAGTATTGAAAAGAGATTTAGTTTATATTATAACGTTAGACACTATTTGCAAAGAGAAAAGACACTCCAGGTGATAACATAACATCATATTACCCCTATAGTTTTTAAAATGTAAACCAGGTTGAGTTAGTTTTATTAGTACTAAAATTCTTAAACCCGGAGATGGATACATTTCTGACAGAAAACGTCGAATTTTTAATTCTTTTACTTTTGTAAATCACTTAAATGATCGTAGATTGATTTAGCCAACGTATAAAATTATCCGTAAAATTTATTGCATTTATCCAGTTCCTTAGTTTATAAAACAAAAAATATATACAAAATGATGAGAGTATAAATATTCTGAACTCCGTCCAAGATTTTATAGATTCGAGCCAAACATTTCAATGTCGTATAGATTCTTGCTACTCTATTCATTTTCAAAGAATGCATATCATTTTACATTATTTTAAGAGTACCATGCAAATTTTATTGCAGATGTTTATTGAATGATATTCCAACCTTCATGAAATACCAATCCTTTTTCATCTTTCATGAAAATTCATAAATAATTACGATATGTCATAAGAGTTTGAAGACTTCTTGTACAATGAAACATACTAATATTCTCAAAATCTCAGTTCCCATAGAAATATTTTAGGTATTTCCATATTACTTCCGAAGTTATATCACATCAGTCGAACTTGAACACATGTAAACCAACTAGATGTATTACCTGATTTGATGTATTTCCTGTATTTGTTTTCGAAAATAGAAGCGTGTATTTCGCATATGCAAACTATTGCATTTAATCAATTAAATATTATCCTTATATTAACGAGCACCTTTACTATGCAAAACTGTTTTAAGTGCCATATTCAATGTACATATACACTCTTAAAATCAGTCAATTTTGCTTAATATTACAGTTACATTACAGGAACTAGAAGAAAACGCTGAATAACTTCTATTATAGAGTAGAATATCATACAACAGAATTTTCTAGAAGAACTTAAAAAATACATTCAATTGTTGAAAAAGTAAGCTTATATTAGTATATAATCATATATACTTTTCATATACTCAAGACTTTTCTCAGGTGAAGTAGTAAAAGACAATCAAATTATCTGTAATGTTATACTGTTATATTTCGAGTCTTTTAATTATTTCATCATGGAGATAATATTTATTCATACACGGCAAATAAATATAATATTACAACATGCATCGATCTTAGAGCAAATGTGTCACTTACGCAGAATTTCAATTCTACGTGAAGTCTGATGTGTATCTCTATATCATATTTATAGCTTTTTCTTCTAGTTCCCGTTGTGTAACTGTGCTTATTAAAATAGCATATAACCCAGATATACGTTATAGCTTTGTTATCGCATGTTTCCGACTTTCATTTCAGGAAATTTATTGCTTTCTCTTTTCTTATTTGGCATTATGAGGTTTATTTTGCAAATATTTATTCATCATGGGTCTTCAGCATTACAAATTCCTTGCAGGGTTCAATTATCTGATGTTTTCCATGACACTGTTAGAAAGGAACAGGAATGTATGCAAACACGTTTAGAAATAAGATGAAAGTTTATCGTATAAGATGAAAGTCTATACGGATATTAACAATACAGGACTGTACACAGTACCAATGCGCAATGCTATTAAGGAACGAAATAAAATGGACTGTATAGTATTAAATTCAATTTAAAAAGCAAAACTGTGCGAACACATTGCCGTTAAATAATAAACCTATTAAAAAGACACAAAACAGTAACAGAATACATAATAATGAAATGTAGACATGATAATATTTACATTAATATTGCCATATAAATAAGTTAAAACAAGGTGCCTAAAAATTAAGATATTTATGCAACAGAACAATGCATTACATAACTTTAAAAAGCGTAGGGTATTTATGCAGATAAATCACACAACAAAACCATACATTACTTTGCAACTACAAATATATTAAAATTGTATAGAAAAAGTAATACACGGATGTAAAACACAAGAAAATACTCAATACCAAGAAAAAATATAAGAATGTATAAATGTACATAGTTGCCAGCATTTTCGGGAGATGAGACAGTTATAGCAGGGTGTACTCTTTATAGTGGCAGTTCAATCTCTTACACGACTGACCACATATTTGAGCATATTCTTTTGACTAAGCACATACTGCTGTCTCTGAGCCATGGCTCTATGTAGATTATGAAGGATCTTTTCAAGTGATAATTTTTAGTATACAGGCAATCGAATAAATAGTGATTAGAATCACCAACATTAACGCATGTGGAAAGATCATTATTTCTGAGGCCAAAACGGTGCAGATAGAAATATATGGGAGGTTCCCCTGTTAGTATTCGGTACGCGCAGAGAGGAATTGGTTAGATTCTGGTAGAGTCGTATAATATACTGAATTGTAAACTAAACTAAAACTCAGTGGTGCAAACAGCCCTAATGGGCCAAGGCCTGCAGTGCCCCGAAATCTGCTTTCTTGACCGGTGGCCCCGGGGTGTGTAAGCATATGCCCTGAACAAGTGGCCAGCTTGTCTCAGGACTCCCAGTGTTTAGTCCCCAAGCGAACTTGCTACTCATTTTATCGACCCAAGGGATGGAAATCAAGGGATGAAAGGCTGAATCGACCTTGCCCAGTCCGGGGTTCGAACCCCGGACCTGTGGTGCTGCTGTGCGTTGCGCTAGGCACTGCCCCACCGGGCCTCATACCGAATTTTAATAAATTATTTATTCTTTAGCTTCACTAAAAAACGTGTTTAAAAATTGAATTAGAATAATTTAATGTTAACTCTCGCGGGTCAGCTCTAAGAAATAGGGTTTATTTTTCTTTTTAATTATTTATTTATTGTACATGCTGAATTTTGAAATATTAATAAATTTTTATGCGTTAATCGTCATTTCTCTCTAGCGACAGAATGTAGCTTAAGAGTAGATACTGAACAAGTTCATTGTTATGGTATTTGATATTTATTTCCGAATCAAAAATATGTCTTAGACTTGCAGATGAGAACGTCATCCATTGCACATAAATACTAGTCCTTTTTCAGATAAAATGGATAAAATTTTAAAAACCGTAGTTGAGCAAGTCTTATTTAAAAATACAATTAAGAAATGAGTAAACACTAGTTCCCGAAACGTAGTTTCAAAAGAGAAAACTGTATTTTGATTAATTAAGGCATTGAACTAAAAAAAAGTATTTAAAGCAAAAATATATAAGCATTTCTTTCATGCATTATAAAAAGTATGATACCAGTGCATAATTAACATAATATGACACTACTCATCTGCAAAGTTTCAAATTCTTGCATCTCCCGATTTCGAGATTTTTTTATTTCAATTTTCTGCTTTAGAGGTATGAGATAGGATTTGTGGTCCCCATTATATTTTTACTTCCATTAAAAACATACGCTACTTACTTAACTGTAAAACTCTATTAATTCATAGGCCTTGTGAATTCCGAGACTTATTTTGTAGGATCTGGACATAGGAACTCATAACTAGTGTACGTACGTAATGTACTCATATTCAGCAATCTTTACATGCATTAGAATTATTTCTTTCGGTAGAAAATTCAGCATTTCATATTCAAATTTCTACAGTCGCATAAAACGAAACGTGTTCCTATGGTTTAATTACATCATGTATTGCATTATTTGTAACAGAAGAAGACTGGAAGACTGTCTGCATTCAAATGGATGCCTTCGATGGAATTCTCGTATTATTTTACACATGAGAAAAACGTTCAGTTATTTTGTTCATTTCTCCAATAAGAGAACTCATGAAGAAATATTAGAGTTCGAGTATCTCATGCACGGACAGCTAGTGGCCTTATCATCGGAATTTGAAACAGTATAAAGTGATATACCGATCAAGTAAGTGTATCTAATTTCTGTTTTGTGACTGACCTCACTACTACATACTTACTCCTTGCTTAAATTGACTACTAAAAGTTTTGACCTTCATAACACTATACGCACTTTTTAAACCAATTAAAATAAAGAAACGCGTAAAAAATTATTTACTGTTAATAAACTGAGGTCTTTTTTACAGATCAAATCAATTTAAGGTAGAATTCAAGAATAAAATTATGACCTTTTCCTTCTGTTTTTAAGTCAATTACCTTTATTCGTAAATCATTACTCAACGAACGTTCTGTAGTAAACAAGGCCACACCTACATCTTGATAAGTGTGATTAAGCAAGCTCAAATTCTCCTGAGATCCATTACCTGACCATTACAAAAGCATTATCCGTTTGGATTTCACGCATAATTTAATATACTAGATTCCAGCTACGTCTCGGGGGTAGTATTTGAGCTTGCAAAATGAAGTTATATCTATCGATTAATTTAAAAGATTGCTTTTACAATGAATTATTGCATCCATTTCACAGAAAAATAACACGAGTCACATTAAATTTCTTCTAAATGAGTGAATTCCTTTAGAATGATGCTCGTTTACCATTATCATTTTTACTTGAGACAATTGCTTCTTTAATGTCTTGGGATGTATCTTACTTTAGCTCAACTGCAGCGCAAAGGAGAATAATTTATTATAACATAATGCGGCGATTAAAAATAAGCAGCAAATCTTTGCCTTTACAAAAGTTATTTAGATTTGTAATATTATGTGATAATAAGTTCACATGGTTACGTATACCTATCCAATATTTCATAAAATGCTGAGACTAATATTCAGCTTTTGGGGTTGCGAATTATAATACGAAATAATCAAAAATTTAATAATAACTATACATCATTTGCGCAGCAAAGTTCTTTCAATTGTGTTCAAGGTTGTTCTTAAATACACATTTTTTGACGTAATCACGTTATAGAGAGCAAAATTAGAAAGCAAATACGTAAAAGCAAACAACTGCTTTCTTCCAAACCTCAAAAGCTTATAAATTCTACATCAAGAGAAATAATAATCATAAAAATAATAATTCCTCACTGTAGATAAAAGAAGAGATAATAAAGCACACGTTTTTTAATACATGCCCTGAAGACAATAATAAAAATAGTACCTAAAGCAAGCAAAAGCAAAATGCTCTACTTGGCAAATCGCAAGTTGAATTACTTTAAAAATCGGCTATCCTATCTCATGGAGGAAACAAAGTTTGAAAATGAGGCGAATCCCTTCATAATAGCCATTAACCACCGTCCCAGATTCGAAGTAAAGAGACTATTCCATCTCAATAACGCTTTCAAAGCGTGTTACAGGCGTCATAGAGACTTAGTAGGATGCGGAAGAAGCGCAATAGTTTCATATCGCGAGCACAAAGCGTGATTGATTAGCCGATAAAAAAGGCAAATATAACCCTACATTAAGATAGGCGGTAAGGGTAATTTATGAAAACGTCAAAATACCCTGCGGCCTCGTTAACAAAGTGTATCGCTTATCGCACAAACTCATCCTTACTAGAAAAGTAATAATTACCCACGGCAGGCAGGGACTATTATATCTTCATTTACTTAGTTTGACACTGAATTTAGATGCGCGATAATCAGAAGCTCACGGCTTTAAAATAGATTCCGAAGTGTAGAACCCCATGATAATGTCTATAATAACGGCAGTAATGACTCTACAAGCAAAGTGTTGTACACGGCGCTTTATGATAACCCACCGCTTTTCAGGGATAGGAGAAAAAATTCGAATGATTTTACGAAATGTTGCGTTAACAGCAAATCGCTAGCGGTATTGCCGTTGTTTAAATAATTCGAATTTAATGTTTCTTAGTAATCGCGTAACTTAACACTAAGATAAACATTGAAGATAGGTTTAGGTAGGGAAAAAAGGCATGGTTAAGTGCTTCTACGGTACAGATTAAAATAAATGCTTTCTCTCAGTCTGGCCACATAAAACTGTAATATGCTCAGATCGTATTTATTATTTCTTTATAATAGCGCTACGGGTACCAAAATTATGAAAATTAAAAGCAGAATTATTAACGTAAACATAACAAATGTGTCTTCAATTACATTTATTTACACTACAAAAAAGGGTTTTTTTTTTAGTTCATGTAAAGACGCACGCGCAAAATAAGGCCCTTTTAATAGTAAAAAAAAACAAAAAAAAACTCCTTCCCTTCTTCCAATTCAATACGGATAGCAGGCATGTGTGTAAGTTACAATAAACTTTATTCAGTTTCGCTTCTACCTAAATTGCATTAATACCTTTTACAGTTTAGGAAACACCTACATTAATAATTTTTTTAATTTACAAAAAAAAATCCGAAGAAGATGCTCGCTTTTATGAAAAAAATTAAAAACAAAACATTATCCAGCGTTCGTTTTACGCAATGATTAAAAAAAGGGTATGGCTGTTATTAGGAAAAAACACATTATATAGAACAAATCTGCGATATACTTCATTAGGAAATACATCTTTAATAGTTCTGAGGAATATTTTTTATGTACTGCCCAACTGAAACGATCTGTCACTCTTAAAACTCAAACCTGCAATAGTTTCAAGCATTTTGTACCGGATAGAACATATGACTGAATTCGACATTTAGACCCTCAAATAGGCAGGTAGAGAACTATTTAGGTGGTTCTTTGGCAGATACAAATGACTATCTCTCTTTCTAATCAAACTCCATTAATATTTCACAATTACAATTAAAATTATGCCTTTTAGCTCTACTGTGGATCTCAAATGATTTCCTAGTTTTCGTCTATAACACGTTTCATGAGTATGAATTTCTACTCATACTCATGAAACGTGTTATAGAGTTTTTAAACCAAACTATTCACTCTTCCTATTTCCTGGTAATATAAATTATTTTGAGGCACCTTTATAAAACATTCTAAGTCGATAAAAGTTGATTTCTCACTAAATGACCTACTACTAATGAGCATGAAATTATCGGTATGTCTAACTTTGAGACATACAGTTAATTTCATGCTCATAATTGCATTTCAACAAACCAAGAATTTTCTTCAAGCATGCTTCATTTACATTCTTCATTTGCATACTGAGAAGAAGTCGGTATAACGTTATAAGGTATTTCTCCCGCCTTCTTAGCATGCCTTCGTAGTGTAGTGGTCTGCACGCTCGGTGCGTATTCGAGAGACCCGTGGTTCGAGTCCAGGCGAAGGCGTTGCTCATTTTTCATCTCTCCGGCTTCGAAATAACCTAATGTCTTGCACAACAGTGAACCTGGAGTCAAATCACATTCTATGAAAATAATAGCATAAACAAAAGCGCCGCTCACAGTCAGAAGAAGCTGCTCACTAATTCATATTACGGTATTCATTATTGGTCTGTTAAGGCTACTGCTTGGTAGTTGGGTCATACTTAGAAAGGGTCTTAAAATGTAAAATAGTGCTCCCTGTGCCCTTTTATCCTCAAAATTGTAACTGCATAACCATTGAGTTCACACTTCGAATGCATGCATGTGCACCATATAAGCAAGTTCGATAATGTTTTCCTAATCGTCGTCTTGGAAGTTAATTGCCACCAGCGTTTTCATAATTTTGTGCTGGTAAACTATAGCAATATAACTCCGTTTCATGTCTGAGGCACCACTGTATGATATTTGTGTGAAATCTGCTGTCCTTATGCATATGTTACTGAAAATATGTGTACGATTGCATTTCCATGTGTTTACTGAATTATATAGTTTTTATTTTATCAACAATGAAAACCCATTGCAAGAGAGTTGCTTTGTATAATGCAATCCAGAATTTCCTATTAATTAAGAGTTAAAGAGCATAGCATAATAGCATAAATGTTAATTAAGCATATCTAAATTTAAGAATTAGTTTTTGCTCTTATATTTATGCTATCTTTCAGAATTTATATTTCTTTCCTTTTGCATTTATTATTCCACGCTTTCAAGCGAAACTAATACAAATAATGCACTGAAGATGAATAACTTACAACTCACAATGCGTCATGAAACTTGAGCAATACGTAAAACTTTCAGATATCAGAAAGCATTATTTTGATTACTAAGAAATAAATTACTTCGAAGAATTATTTTTCAGATAATAATTCAAGCATATTCTTTTCTATACAGATTTATATATTTGGAAATATCAAGGGAAAAGAAAGACTTCAAAGAGAGTAGCTTTCGCTATTAGTTCAATTGATTTTCAGTCTAATATTTAGAGAACCAGATTTATTTTCATCACCGTCTTTTCAATACCACAACGGAAGGATTAATGTATAAATGATTTTGTTATGATGAAAAGTTATTCATTTTTAAAAGAGATACTTAAGTATGTGTACAAAGAGAAGATCACACAGTATATACTGTGTATTTAAAACCTACATGTATGTGCATGTGTGTAAGTCTGTGTGTTAAATTAGCAGCTAGGAAACAGTAAACTCTAAAAGCAGCTGTCAGTAAAGATGTCCAAATTCCTGTGAAGCACGAGGAATTGTAGAAGGTAAATACAAGACACCCTAAAGTGCAACTTACTGTCGTACACCGCGGACATGAAAGGATACACATTAAGAGCTTTGTATCTCTAGTCCGTCCTGTTGGCCGTTTAAGATCGACCAGTCTTAGAAATTCGCTTAAAACGTCTGCGTGTTTGCGTGAAACATAAAGCAGATATCCTCAAGACCTTAGATATAACTACTTTTATTTTCAGGTGCCTACAGGGATTTCTTTTTCAAGCTTGCTAAAACTTCAGCTCTTTTATCGATTTAGACTTAAAGCATTCTTTTGTTTAAAACTTTTTTTTTCAATTTAGTAGAGGTATATATAAGCGTAAGCAGTACAAAATTAGAAAGAAAATAACCACTTACGTAATAAAAATGCTCTGGTTTATCCAAATTTAGCCTGTGTATTTAAGAGGCACATCCCATCTTCTTTTTAAAAAAAGACATTAATTTCTGCTCTTTTAAGAAATAAATAAATTGTTTACATTTCAAACGAGATTTACAGCAGATTGAAATGCTTTAATAGTATTTTTTAATTCTTTTTCATCAATAATGTTTTCCCTTCGCATTTGTCTTAAGTGTTTGGAGAATTATAAATAAGAATTTGTAAATGTTATCCCAAAAATAAAATACGAAACATTAGTAAACATCATAAAATGCAATAATTTTCTCTCCTTAAAAAAATATTTAAAAAACTTCAATTTTTCGGATTAATGTTTAATACTGACGTACAAGGAAAAACTGAAATTTTAGAGTATTCTTTCAGCTTCATTAGCAAGCTAAGAGCAAAAGCTTAGAGTTTATTACTGTTATTTTTCTCTCGCCCTTCCCCTCCGCTCTAAGCGTCCCTAATTTCATAATTATAAGGAGCGAAGCTCAAATATGAATTCAATTATTTGGATTAAATAATAGAACCGTTAATCATTCGTTTGCACGAAACGGCGCAGTGGAAAAACACCCCGTTATTTGACAATTAGCTGTTGATGTTTAAAACTTGCACATTTAATGGACTTTATTAAATTTGTGTCAAGAGCTTCCTCGCTAGATTACTGAGTTATTCAGCATTTAATTAGGAGTTAAGACACCGTATTTTCCATGTTCATTTTCCCTTACTAGGAATTCATTAGTATGCACATACAGATTGCAGTCAGATTTCGTTAAGCTCGAAATTAAAAAAAAAAAAAAAAAAAAAAAAAACTTTTCAAGTAATCGAAAATCATGTCAACGAGACTTTTGACAAATTATACCTAAAACATCTTTAATACATAAAAAATGTCCTGAAACATAAAATTCTGTTATTCATTCGTATATTAGTAACATGCTGCAGAAAAAGATCATGACATGTAATAACTAAACTCCGATTATATATTTAAATAAATTAAGATATTTCGTAATATATACTTTCAAATGCTCACAATTACAATAGAAAAGAGTGGTTGCTTATAGACTAACTAAATTATCCGAAAAGACACGGAAGTAAAGATTACACTTCACAGATTTCAATATTTCATTAAGGAAATTTAGGACATAACGTCCATGGCGTGAGAGTAATTTTTGGCTATGGTTTATAGGCAGAAAATTGTTATAAAATAAGTTTCTACATCATTTCAAAAACATTCAGCCTATCGAACATTTTGAGTTAAAGAAATTCCGCTTACCGAGAACGGTTTACCATTAATTTTTTATATATTTTGTCTGTGGAAATCATTCAATTTAACCTATCTAAAATTTCAAATTACAGAAATATTTGTTCTCTCATATTTTCGAGCTTTTAGCAGCTGTTGTTTGGTTACTTCTAAATTTTCCTTTGAGTTGTAAATATAAACAGAGGATTACAACAAATGTTCTCTAACGTTTCAACGGCTTACTTGCTTGGAGTCTAGCTCAACTGATTTTAAATCTTGCCGTACACTTTAATATTTCGAATCAAATTTTGTATAATCAAATGTAGCAATTTAGGTGGAACAAATTGAACTGTTTACAGGAAGCATTTACAAAAGAAAATTGGAACGATATAGGAAATGTAGCTGGAAATTATATTTTATAACTATTCAAATCTATGGAAAAAACTTAAAAGGCACTCATATTAATTAATATTTAACGGCAAATTAGAAATTGAACTACAGAAATGATTTGCGATCATTTTCATCATTTAGATGTATAGAATCCATTAAATTTTGCAAGGAAAACTATCACACTTTAGAAAAGAACTTTAAAAATTTAGAAAGTGAAATTTTGAATTTTATGTTAAGAACTCCCTCAATTTTTTAAAATTTTAATTTACGATCATATTTAGCAGAATAACAATTCTGAAACCCGATATTTCTGAAAAAATGCATCGCTTTCTTCAAATGTATTTTAAAACTAGTGCACGTCTCATGGGCTTTAAAAAGCTTGTGTTTTCTTTTTTCTTCTTTTATTTTGTCAGACAGATACTCTTTTATTCTTCATTAAAGAAAAGTAAATCAAATTTCTACAATATCAATATGTATTTATCTATCTATCTATCTATCTATCTTTCTACCTATCTATCTATATATATATGTGATGTACCAGCTTTAGTCGTAGCTTAAATTATCAGACGATAAGTTTAAAAAAAAACAGGATCCATTTATTATTATTCAGGAGAAATAGCAGTTACAAAATCAGATATCCGGAGTAAATAAAAAGAATTACTAATAACTTTTTGTATGAAGTTTACTGCATCGTGACATTTAAAAAAAAAGCCCCGATATTCTTTTGCGAGTCATTTTATAGCCTCTGGAAAGGCGGAGCTTCCAAGAAATGACGTCAGCCTCGTCAGCCAATCCAGTTCGCTTTAAATATTTCTAGAACATTCTAAAACTGTACGTGTAGAAAAGGCGGGAAAAACAACTTGACTACGGGGCTGTGGATTTAATTCCACGTACTTTCAAATAAGAGACCATCGCCATTAAAAAAAGAAAAGAACATACAGTTAGAATTTAAGTGTATTCTTGACTATGGAAGTTTATTATTACATATTTATATATATATATACATGTATATATTTTATATAAAATATTTAATGCATGCCAAATTCAGACGTAAATAATTAAATTATTTGTATATGCATTAAAACATTAGTCCCAAATCATACTTTGTCATTTTATGATGTTATAATAAAAGCTTGCCACGTTGTCATTAAACGAGCTTTGTATTCTTTCATGTCATTTCACATTATATTTTTTAATGAAATGAATTCATTCTTAATTAAAACGATGCTTATAATTTTCTCCACAACAAATGAGGCCGTGAGTGTCGAAATTGGCAAGTGGATCATCGAATCATGCTTACATTTTATTTTTAATCGATTTTTTATTGAGTATTTTAAATAAGTTGTATAAATTCGTTGATTATTAGATTATTTGAGCATAATAGGTGACAACTGAAAGTAATGGACATTTTTCTTACGGACTCTAATTTCTAGTTCTAACTCTAGTAAGAATCACACTGAGATTAATTTATTTCTGTGGTGCAAAACGACTTTAAACAGATGTTGCTAAACATTCTGCGCGTTAGAAAAGTTAGAAATTTGATTTATGCAGACTGACGACATTGCAAATTATATGCGTTATGAGTGTACATTATATGTACTTTAAAAGCAAGTTCACTTAATTTATGTTTAGGACATTCTTTAGGAGGTAATGTTTATGTAAATTATGGATTGGGAACCCTTGGAAAATGCCGCAGTTTAAGTTTAGGGCTAGTATTTGATTGAAATGGTAAAGTAATTATAATTAATAATTGAAATAATGTATTAATAGTAGCTGAATGCTTTTGAAAATTTATATAATACCAGTTGAAGTTGAAATAAATGTATTAAAATTTATTTTTAAGATTAATTAAGTATTAGGTTAAACTGAAATAATCCTAATATGTGTAACTATTTTAACTGAGAGAAATCAGCAACTGAAGTATAGTACAGGTATTAGTAACTGAAAATTTGTTGTAATAACTGGTTGGGTAAAGAGAAATTAAGTTTTGCAGATGAAGTTTTAGTGTTATTTTAGAATTAAGTTTTGTAAGTGAAAAGATCTTGAATAGCATACCTTAGTTAACATAATTGAATTTTGTTATAATTAAAGTTTCTTGATGTTTAATGTCGAAAATTTTGGGAGTTATAATGATTGCTGAAGAGAAATTTAGGGAATAAATTTTGATTTATGGACTAATAAGGAATTAAAACACTTGGCTTATGAGTGTAAGTACACTCTTTTGCAAAAGAAAAGTAGAGGTGACGTTAGACACTGCCACTTTTATTGCAGTGCACATTATCTCGGAAATGTCTGATGTAGTACAGATGTCATACAAGTTCAAAACTGTAGGATTTTGCGAACTTAGCTTTTGAAGTGATTTTGAACTTACTTATGAACTTGCATGAATTTAGGTCTTTTGCCTTTCCCTTAACAACACTGATGGTTAATTAAAGATTCATTTTTAATATGATTTTAGTGAAATTTGATGAGTTTTGAAATGTTTTGAATTTTTTACTATTTAACTTGGGATGATTAAAAATGTTTGTTATTTTAATTGTGGATTTATATTTTTTATTGTTTCTCATCAACGTATTTTGAATTGATGGCGTATAAAATTGGGAGTTTTATCGACTTGCAACGAATTAAGTGACTTATTCACACGTACTGATTAAGCGGTGTATTTGTAAGTAGGTGTTTAAATTATTTATTTGATTTATTATTGGTTAACTGATTTATTTTTAATTAAGGGATTTAGTGTATTATTTGTGAGTGGAAGATCAGATTTGATTTCATTTCATTTTGTGTTTTATGCATAGTTATAGTTTTTAATATTTAGCTGCACTTCTTTCCCCCTCTTTTTCCTCCAATGTTAACGACTGCGTATGCATATACACTCACGTTTGTGAAAATTGCAACACCATGAAGGACTTACGTGAGTGAGCTGAAATTTTCAGGAAATGCAAAGTAGCGCATGATATGCAAATGATTAGAATTGCAAATCCGTAGCGCATGCGTATGCTGAGCAGCGCCCTCTGAACGGCTGATGGATCCGAATAAATAGACGGCTGTAGCGAGGCGTGTATGGTTATCGGTGGTTATCTGCTAGTGGTAAACGTTAACTCAATCTGTACTTATGCCTCGTCGACGAAAGAGAGCGAGATTTGAACAACTTACAGAATTTGAACGAGGGAGAATCATCGGCCTTCGTGAAGCTGGATTGTCGTATCGTGCAGTAGCCTCTCGTGTGCAGCGTAACAGCAGCACAGTGATGCGCGTTTGGAAGCAGTGGACAGACGAGTGTCGGACAACTCGAAAATCCGGGAGTGGACCCCGAAATGTGACGTCAGCTCGCGATGATAGACACCTGGTCCGCATGGCGCGGACGGACCGTACAACTTCCTCTAGACAATTGGCAGCACTGTGGTCAATAGCTACAGGTGTTTCATTGTGTGCTTCATCAATTCGTAGACGTCTGCTGCAGTGTGGACTGCGCGCACGGACTCCTTTATACAGGATCCCCCTAACGCACGACCATCGCCGCCTGCGGCTACAATGGGCCAATCAGCATAGAGACTGGCGTGCTGATTGGCAGCATGTCGTGTTTTCTGACGAATCCCGCTTTAATTTGTGGTACCATGATGGCCGCATTCGTGTCAGACGTTATGCCGGTGAACGGCACCTTCCGGAGTGCATTATCGAACGCCACAGTGGACGAACACCCGGAGTTATGGTCTGGGGCGCCATAGCATATCATAGACGATCTCAATTGCTACGAATTGTGGGCAATCTGAACAGCAACCGGTATATCCGTGAAGTTCTACAGCCCGAAGCTGTTCCCTTCCTTCAAAGCTTGCCAGGCGCTGTATTTCAACAGGACAATGCCCGCCCTCATACTGCTCGGATTGTTAAATCCTTCTTTGCAGCGCAGCAGGTACAGCTTCTTCCTTGGCCTGCGTGTTCCCCGGATATGTCGCCAATTGAACATGTGTGGGATGTCATTGGTCGGCGTCTTGCTCGTGATCCTCGTCCTGTTGCGTCTGCAGACGAACTTTGGGTACGCGTACAAACGATATGGAATGCTCTTCCTCAGTCAGACATTCAAACTTTGTTTGACTCCATGCCACGTCGTGTAGCAGCACTTATTGCGGCGCGTGGTGGCCACACAAAATACTGATTCTGATCTCTTGTTCTTGTTTGTTTGCTTTGAACATTTAATCATTTATTTGTACCACTACCACTCAACTGTGTATTAAATTGCATTCAATTATGACGATTCCTTCTTGGTGTTGCAATTTTCACAAACGTGAGTGTAGCTAATTTTTAGCATATGGCTAATTACTTTTTAGCATATAGCGATTTTATTAATAGCATATAGCTAATTTTTAGTACTAAACAGAACCCAAATGGTTACCATATTACTGAAAAGGGGTTTTCGATGCGTTATAAATTTGTCTTGTTTCAATAGCAAGGTTATGTTTTGGAATACTAGCTTGGTCAGTCCATATTTAAATATCACTTCAAGTTAATGTTGTTGTTACTTGAAGTTAATGTGTTCAATTTCGTTCTCTTTTGGAGGATGCCCTAGTTAAAATTTAAGGTCAAAATTTGACAATTTTGCTGGTATTTCTCACTCGGCTTTCCTTATTTTGGTTGGAATCACTACATTTGATCATTGTAATTAATTATACAGTTATAGTTACAGTATTTTAAGTGTTATATTTCAGTATTTAGCCGAAACTTTTGTTTTCATTTATAATAATGTGACTCCTTAGTGCATTGCGTTTCATTTTGTTTTAATTAAGCTTTATTAATAAATAACTAATTATCTTGTGTTAATCTATATTCATACATCAATTTTTCTTGGTTGTATTGTCAAATTGACAACTTCGAGTTATCACACATTGTTTTAAGATAAATGGCAGAGTTCTTTTCTGAGACACCTGATTTTTTTTCATTAAGGTTCGAAAGTTTACATGTGTGACTTAAATTTTAGATTAAAATTACTTCAGTCAGAGTGAAAGGCAAATCTTCTCCTAAGGCTACCTATCCTGAAGTGTTTATAGTGATCACTAAAATGATATACCAAATCCTCTCCCATAAACAAAATGGGAGAGGATTTGCTATGTTATTTTAGTGACTACTAATTATAAGGGTAATTTATAATTTCTTATTTATTAAAATTTTTAATTAGAAAAATTGGTTCTAATTATTTATATAAATTTGTGAAGAACTTAATAGTTACAGTAATCGCTTGAAGTTTAAATAATAAGACTACGAATCTAGGATACAATCCTATGGATGCAAACAAAAGAACACTGGAGAACATTCTAAAATTGAGGAAGAATTAGAAAGAATGATTTTAAATGTTTTCTGTTTTGGAGTTGTAGAATGTGTAGTTTACATGTCTAATATGGAAACTTCGCGAAATTGGGACAATTTACCTTTTACGGTAGAGAAACATTCCCTTTACTGTGCAACAGTGGCCATGGGCTGAACTCTTTGCCATTTTTGGGCATGGCTACGGAACCCAATAGTGAATGAAAGCTTCAGTTTCGGCCAAGAGAGATTACTGAGGGAACGGACAGCAAAATGACCATGTAGTGGTGGACGAAGAAATAATAATTACCACAGCAATAACGACGGAGAGATGAAGGCTAGCATCTTTGAGGAAGAGAACCGGGACACCTCTGCGGTGCCCCTCAGGGAACAAGTGAAAATTTAATCACTCTAATGGATTCGAACACCGATTTATTTAGGATCTACCACCTTTCCTTCCAGAGTTGGCATTCTTATTTTCTCTCGAACGAGAGAAAGATGGACGCATTCTGATAGTTACCTTTAGAAATTGTCTCGAATAACTTCAAAATGAATTCTGCCGTTGTCCAAGCCTTCGGAAGAGTTCTTAAGTTCGGGTAAATACAGAAGTGCGTCAGCATCGTCCCGAACTATCCTCATCGGAACTTATCACTCACTTGTTTATGAATAATTCATTTTTAATCATGAACTGTGTCAGGACAAATACAAAATAGATGACTGATGTTCCAATAAGAAAGCATGCTAGTGCTAAATGAAATTCTGCTGAGGATGATCGTCCTAGTTAAGATTATGTGGAAGCATTATCAATATGTTCTTTTGTTTCTAGACAACAATAATTTTATGTATTCCAATAATTTGCTATAATAAAATTACGCTTTTAATTCAAAAATTGTCTTTTAAGACAAAACTCACTTGATTCACAATTGGGTTATATAGCTGAAGATTTAACACTATACGATTCTTAGAACGATTCTATACGATTAAAAGTAAATTTAAAAAGAGGTTACGAATTTTTAGTTACTATTGACTACTTATATGAAAAACAACAATGCAAAAGATTTATGTTATTTTATGTTTGTAGAGTTCATCACTTTGTAATTCTAAGTTACTGTTGGAAGTGAAGAATCTTAAGAACTAATAAGCGAATAATCGCTTGAGTTCGTGTGACAGGAAACAACAAGGTAGAAGGGTAAACTAACCCTTTATTATTCCAACTAAAGTTTAACAAAACTCCGTCTTGGAGTGTACAATAAAGCCGACACTTCGGCTTGAACTTAAGATACTAAGAATTAACTAAACTAATCTAAACTAAAGAAGTGTAGCTGATGCTATCAAAATTCTAACAGAGTTGATCCTTTAACGTTAATAGACTGCCAAGCTATCAAGGGCCTAAAGTACGGCCGAGCTTGATAATAGCTTACGAGAGAGTAGCCTAAAAGAGCGCACGCGTGCAGCCAGAATACCTGGTATCTCTCTCACTAAGACCGAAGAACTTCGCTGTTAAATACCTCTTTTCCTCATTATGTATTCAAACGTGATTCTAAAACTACGTTCTGAACGGAAGTGGTAAGTTGAAGTTAAGAATCGATAGGAAGGGAAATTTAGCTCAAAATTTAACTGTTAATAAAATTAACATAATCCTTACATAATATTATAAATTATGTAACATTTATGTTACATAGTAACAGGACCTTTGAAAACTAGACTATTTGTACAAATTTGTACAAAGATGGAGGAAAGTAAAAATGTTTGCTATTTTTATCTTATAGAATTAAATGAATTACTATTTTTAAATTTAAATAGCAAATAGATTTCTCCGTAACAGGGGTAATGACCTTCTAGCAATGGTAAAAGGAGAGCGTAGGGTAAAACAGGCTGAGAACCACTGCTATAATAATTAGATGATTGACTATTGGATTGCATTTTCTTATCAGGGTACTGTAACTAAATTAGGTTTTTAAGAAAAACAATTATTTATTTTTAAATTCTATTTCTTCCTAACGGTTCCTACCTATCTTTAGAGGAAACTTCATGATAAAGCAGGCTATAGTAATAAGCAAAGCTTTTGGGAAAAGTTTCGGTTTTTATTCTCATTTTTATTATTATAATCAAATAGTATCTTGAAAAATCTAACAAATTATTTCAAATATTTGTATCGAACGTTTAGTCTTCGCAAAATAAATTTCAGTTGAATGAATTAAATATTAAAAAACGTGAATTGAAATTTAAATTGAAAGGATTTTATATGATTGGTGCTAATTCATTTCTATATTTTGAATTGAATCTAAATCAAACCAAAGGTTTTCCATTTATTTATAATTTTATGAAGTGAATAAACTATTGATTCATCTTCTGATTCAATTTTATATTAGAAACGTCAAAGATTATATTTTTTGAGAAAGAATTGTAAATAAATAACATTATACATCTATTTTCCCTTTCATTCTTTAATATAAAAAAGCGCCTTCAGTTCCTTGTAACAAAGTCTTTGCAAATCCTGACAGTGAAAAAGATAAGTATTTTAGATTGTAAGAACACCTTTTATCATCTGGCAAAAGTTTCGCTCGAAAAATTCACTTCACAGAATTTTACAAATGAACTTTAAAACGGACGTGTTAATTGCAGAGAATGATAAGCTGGGACGGAACGTATAATTATTCTTCCATTACTAAATTTTACTTATTTTCTCTTACCTCTAGCTCCAACTTCACGAATATAAGCGATTCTTGAATTGATTTAAGTGCATGCTATGAACGCATAGGGAGAATATACAAATTTTAGTTGTTAATTCAGTAGGAAATATTTATGGACGCTAAAATTTAGTTAACACAATAATTTCAGATAAAATATAATACTTTATTCCTTGCTAAAATATAATTTGTGTAAAACTAATCGTACCTTTATCAAATTTTGAGTTTTCTTAAATTGTCTATAACATCGATTGAAATTTGAGAATTCTTTGGGTAAAGCTCAGGAAAATGTGCACTAGAAATGAAAATATCTGGAACGCTACATTTAGGGTAGTGACTTACGAATGCTGAATTTTTTTTTTTTTGTTTTGTTTTTGTTTTTGGTTCAACAGTGTTAGTTTATGACAGCAAATATTATTTCAATTTCTTTCATTCTTTCACAAGAACGAGAAAAACATCTCTGGTTTTCCAAATGTCTGTGGCGTTTCATATAATTTGTTATGGGATTAATATTTGAGGCTCGAACCGTTTCAGTGGAACTATTTTGGATAAAAGAAAGATAGCTCAGAATCCAGCATGTAACTAGTTGTTCTGATAATGATGAAGAGTTACGGAAAAAGTTCCTATTTCTTCATCAAAGTATACTTGTTCAGCAGAGACTAAAATTAAAAACCTATGTTGGATCTAAAACAAATATTCTAGTTACAAATAGTAATTTAGTTTTGATACATATGTAGTACAAATTAATTTGTGTATTCCTCATAATTAAGTGTATTTAGAAAAACATTAAATGTTTCGAAACGGCTTTGAAGTGGATTTTGATTTCAACTTGTTTAACTATGTAATTAGCAGCTATAATATTTTAAATTAAATGTGAAAATAGGTGTTTACATAGCCGCAAATCTATTCAAACTATGTAAATAAATCTGTAAGAACACTACATATTTTTATACATAATAATAATAAAAGCATGAATTTAAAAATGTAGCTGAAATATTATATATTATCTAGACCAAGGGGGATTCCTTCTGGCAGGATTTTATAGTTCGGGGGGGGGGAATGCGGTTAGCCTTTTCCTTACCTACTAATTATTCAGTTTTAGTTTATAAACATGAAAACTGCTTTAATTCAAGTTCTGGTCATCATCAACATTGTCTATACTTTTTTGCTTAGTTTATAAAACACGTTAAAATATAATCTAAATGTAAATAAATGCATATATGTATTTTTAGAGTTTTGGGAAGGAGGGGAGGGGAATTATCTTCTAGCAATGGTCAGAGGGGTACATGAGGCAAAATAGGTTAAGAACCACTGATCTAGATTGAAATATTACAAACAGCAGGACAAAGTTAGCCAAAGAGGATAGCATAACATTGCGAATTTATATTAAATGTTTTATCTAAAATTTAAATATCATTTTAGAGAAGAAAATAGGGAATTTATTGAGCCTCCCTTGTGCTCTTAATTTTGTTATATTATAAGGTATTTCTTCCACTTTTCCTAGCGTGCCTTCGTGGTGTAGTGGTTCTGCACGCTGGGCCGGTATTCCAGATGTCGGTGGTTCGATTCTCGGCGAAGGCGTTTGCTAATTTTTCATCTCCTCTGCTTTCAATTAGCCTAATGTCTCACCAGTGGCGCCCGAACTAAAAACGAGTTGTGGATGATGATTCTCCGCACCCAGGATTTCGCGATTGGTTCCCCTAAAAACCCCATTTGCCCTTTAAAAGGGAAAGCATATAAGGTATTTTATTTCTCCCGCCATCTTGGTATGCCTTCGTGGTGTGATGATCTGCACGCTGGGTGCGTATTCCAGGGGACCATGGTTCGATTCCCGGCGAAGGCGTTGCTTATTTTTCATCTTTCCTGCTTCCAATTAACCTAATGACTCTACAAGTGACGCTCGAACTAAAAGGGTTGTGGATGATGAATCTCCACACCCAGGATTTGGCGATTGGGTCCCCTATAAACTCCAGTCGCCCTTTAAAAGGGGGAGTATATAAAGTATTTCTCCCACTTTTCTTATCGTGCCTTCATGGTGTAGTGGTTCTGCACGCTGGGCCGGTATTCCGGAGGTCCGTGGTTCGATTCCCGGCGAAGACGTTTGCTAATTTTTCATCACCTCTGCTTTCAATTAGCCTAATGTCTCTACAATATTACTTTAAATTTCATGGAATATAATAATTTGACATGCAAGAAATTAAAAAAAAAATACTTTTAACTTCTGCGTTTAAAATATCTGGCTTGCAAGCTAATATTTTTTTAGGGGGAAAAGTTAATAAAACGTTATTTTTTGCTTTATACTATGAATTTTAGGATTACATAATAAAACCTGCTCCGGCTTTATTACTATAACAGGCTTCATTAAATTATTAATTCATATTTAATTTATTAAAAGCATTATACCTCAGTTTCCGCGTTCCCTATCAGATTGTCAAATACAAATGACAGTAATGTCATTTTTAACACTATACATAAGTATCATAACAAAATACTACAGTCAGCATCATGCACTAAATTAAAAGTTACGTTATTTGCATACTTTATTAAAGAACTCACTACTTTCCGAACGAGCCGTTCAGATTGGCAGGAACTGTACTAGTACTATCTACTCTACCTTTTGGTTGTGGGGGTGTTAACATGGTGAGTTATCGAAAACTGCCCTTGGGAGTTTAGCTTCCCTTGGTCAGCACTGATGAGACAGTCTACGGTATATCTTTGTGTTTTTTTTTTTCTCTTTGTCAGTGACTGCTTGCCGATCTTCATTAACTTGTGCTCAGTTATGTAATTTTGTCCCTCTGAGTTGATCGGAGGATTGTGCCTCCTTAGATCTCCTCTAGGGGTTGGGGCATTATAACCGTGTAAGGGCATCTTAAGCCTACGTCTGTTAGTCCCTTCTTCATAGTGTACTGCTGTTCAGATACGTGAAGGCGTATGGTTATATATATTCCGGTATTCCGGTTATACTTTCCATCCTACCTTAGCTGGTTTGGCGGATCAAAGTCGGCCAGTCACATAGCCTGTCTCTCTTAAACTTTTCACAACCTCTAGGACGGTTTTGTGTGAAGGATGCGAACCTGCAGTAAAAAGTTGTAGATACAACCGCGCTACCGTTCCTGCATTGCGCCCATATTCCCTGTAAGGTAAAACCACCTCACAATAATCATTTTTCGAAAAATCGCTCCATGACCATGAGTTTCAGCATATAACCTTACAGGAGATATCTCTTATGTAGTTGTCTCGGGTGAACAGATGTAACATTTCATACACTAGTTGCATTATAATGCACAAGTTTCGCACACCACGCTCAAGTTGCGTTGAGCTGATGCGTTTTGAGACACGATTGTGCACGATCTGCATATTGTATACTCTGCAACGAAAATCAGTACAAGGATGCATCCCACGGCGTTTGAAACACAAACTTCTCGGTTGTGAATTACAAACGATAGTTTCTCGATGCGAGTTCGTTTTTCGTCCGAAGATAATCGTTTCTCTTTTCGTTAAAGTTCCGTCACGTCATAGTTTCGGGAATCGCGTGAAGAAACAAATGAGCGTTTACAGCGTTCTGATTTTAATATTCATATCCACAAGTCGTACGTGTTTTCGTAGTAAATCAATGATACTCCACAGCTTTGTAATTCACTTTTTCCTTCTATCTCGCACCGTTTTCGGGATCGGAACGCTAACCCCGTCGATTTCCACTAGGTGGCGCTGTAAGTGATTTCATCTAGTGACGTAAAGCCATTTTACATCTATATACTACTTTTATGACTTAGCTGCAGAGGTTTGTCAGTTAAACGGGTGATACCGGACTTTAGTGGGAACCCTATATATACAGATAAACGAGCGCAGTTGAATTCGTTGGCATTCCAAAGGTTTTTAATTAAAGATAAACATCAGTATCCAAAGTTTCAGAAAATTATGCAACGACTCTCTTCCTACGGCCTAGATCTCTGTCAAGTGTAAGTCCACATACTGCTTAGTAAACTTTTACATGCTGTGATTATGGATAAAATGGCTCCCGTCGTGAACTTTATAAACTGCAATAAACCAATATATCTGAAATAACCCATGTACACCCACCTCTTTAGCATTATTATTACAATTCATTCTAACATTGTTTTGCCAATACTAACTATAATTATCTCATTATGTTTATCTGTTTATTAATTATGTTTATCTTCTATTTTTGTTGCATCAAATCAGATGTTCAATTTATCTTGTGAATCTCAAATTGTATTCCGACTATTTTGTAATTTACTTATGTCCTGCATCATTATTTTAATTAAATACTGTATGCAGGGCATACTGTGGGATTGCACGATGTACCATAATAGGCAAACTCTGGACCTTTTGGAAAGCTTCAGTTTATGCAAATGCTTATAAAACTTGCAATTCACCACCCTGTTTTTTTTCCAAAGAGTTAGTATGGGAAGGCATTACCAGTTGACCTATGGTACATCGCTGGTGTCCGCCATACTTTTACCTTTACCTTTACCTTATGTGTCCTTTTCTTCATGCTTTTTAAAAGCGGCTAGTAGTCGTGAAAACATAAACATCGTCATTGTGAGTCACTTCTCTAAGCCACATTTAATTTGTTTGTGGTAAAGATCGCTTTAGTTAGGTAATATTTGAAACTGGCGTTTATTTATGTTTTAAAATATACTGGTCACTTTCAGGAATCGTCATAAATACAGTGTCTTACAAAAGGGGCCGGAAAAAATTAGGCTTCAGAAATAACGTGAAATCTTTTTTAAAGAAAAATTAATAGAAAAGCTGCTGAAATTGTTAAGCAGTTAACAGTTTCTGATAAGCTAAAACGTTCAAAGCATTACAGGATTCAAAAATCAAAGTAGACTTGAAAGGTCATCAAAAGGTTGTATTGGATTCTTTATATTAAGGCAAAGCACTTGAAGGTTCTCTTCCTAACGGGTCAGATACCTTCACGGAGAATTTCCTAGAGTTCACCTTGTCGTATTCGAATTTACACATAGGGTAAATGAGAAAAATTCTCTTGAAATCAGCCTGCTTTCAAGGGTATGAACTCGGGTCAAACCACCAATATTCAGGGATAAGTAGAATTCAACAAAATATGATTATACATATAAAAATAACCGAATAGTATATGCTCTATTTTCGCAGGAGAAAGTTTTTAATAATATGAGATACGTATCAGTTAATCCAGAGGATGCTTAAATCTAAACTAATCTGCTGTACGTTTGAGCGGGTGACAAGGATAAATTATGCTTTTGTAAGACTATAGCAGCCTGATTTTTTGTTGGTTTGTTTATATGTTTGTGTTTTTATCTCCACAATATCTATGAGAATAAAACTTTTCAGCACTTTAATAAGGAAATATTTGCTAACCAAAATTATTTATCATCTTTGGGGGAAAATGGGTAGTTTATAATGCAGAGATAATCCAAAAGCGTACTTCAGAAGTCTATCTGAAGAGATTGGGAAAGAAGAATCTGCGATAAGAGGGTGCATTTCGTTCGTAATCTCGAGTTCATTGATCGTGCAATTATTATGTTATTTATTTATATTCAGATTTCTATTATTTTTACGAAATTAATATAAAATTCTGAAGCACTTACAAAATGAAATATGAGATGTAACATGCTTGCAATTTTCGTGCTGTAATCATTTGTTTTAGTCAATGCGTGATTACTTCTGCGAAACATAGCAGTTGCATTAAATTACATGAAAATATAAGTACAATTTTACTTCTTCAACTTATATGTATTGTAAATTCTGATATCATCCTGATTACGAAAATATTAAAACATATGTAGTGTAACTTCTCACAGCAGCATCTTTAAATGTAATAGATATATCTTCCGCATAAATAATTAACAGTATAGAAGATCATCTATTGTTATGACCTCATTGGTACAAAATCTTCTGCAGACGTAGATAGCCGTCCTAGGTTGATATTACCAGATGCCAGTACACTCCTATTTGTCTTCCTCTTCAATTAAAGATAACTTTCATTTTTAATTTTTCAAAACTGAATGACGCCATTCTTAATTTGTGATGATGTAATTTTCCAAAATTAATGATTTATATTAATGTCATTAATTAAATCGTATGCCCTTTTACAAAATAACAAAAGGAACTACTTCGCTGATGCTTCCAGTTATACAGTCATTCAGAAGCTCGGAGAATAAAGTTTCACATGAAATAAATAAAACAGGAAAAGAAAATTTTAATTTGCTTTCTAAAAATAATTTTTTTAAATCTAGTTTTGCTCTGTATACTGTATGACAAAAAATGAGACCTGTACCTTTCTGAAAGAAAGGTCGTTCATCTCAGAGATAGACCTTGTGTATTTTACTGTTGTCGATTAATGCTCAAAAAAAGTATGACAGTAGTTGAACATGAGACATTTGGAGTTATAGGTAGGTGATTGATTTCTTACCCCAAACATTCGAGTGCTATCTATTGGAGGAGAACTATCACGAAAAAATTCTTTCTTACCATTAAACTATATTTTGTCATTTGTAAGACCTTTTTGTGGCAGTTCATAAATTCAGTTTAACGCGTTTGAAAGTTCTAGATATCCAAACCTTATATGGTATATTTCAATGTTTTGTACGTAACAATTTATTTCCATTTTTCATACTGTAGGATATCTATTTAAGGGGGCTCATACACCTTAAACCCCTTATGATTTTCGAATATGTGACTGTTGCAAGAATGGGGATATTTTATTTATTTTAAAAGCAATTACTTCCAAGTTTTTACAGCTGACTCCATAATATAGCTGTTTTAGAAACTAGTAACCAGATAGTTAGTGCTGCCACAAATATTTTTGTAATTTAATCTGCTTTGTGACAAAATATTTCATCATGTTGTCACCTTGCGCGCATGATATTTTAAAAATGGCTAATGGTACGTACTTGAAATTTCATGGAATTCTTTATACGGGCACTATTTTCTAAGTGAACCAAAAATTTGATGAATATTTTAGTATTAAAAAAATTTATGCACGAAAACATTACAGATTTTTTTTAATAAAATACATTTTATAAACTCAACTCCAAATAAAATAAAAATTTAACATGAAATTCTTAGAATTTTAGGTTCACAGTAGTTTCCAAATGTTGTAAAAGCTATATGTTAGATATGGAATTAAATTATGCCACAGAATGTTTTAAACTGTGCGCGCAAGGTGGAAACTTGACGAAAAATGTTGTCACAAAGCGGATTAAATTATAAAAATATTTGTGGCAACACAAACGTTCTGATGACTATTTCAGATAGCAGCTATATTATGTAGTCAGCTGTAAAAAGTTGGAAGCAATATCTTTTAAAATAAATAAGTTATTTCAATTCTTGCAACAGTCACATATTCGAAGATCTTATGGGTTTTAAGGTGTGCGAGTCCCCTTAAGGTTAAAATTCCCTTATTTTACGCAGCATTTTTAGAATAAGTTTTTTTTTTCTGCTTTAGTTGAAAAACAGAAAGTTTTATTACAGTTAGATTATTTATTATGTCAATGTTTTTAAATGGTTGTCGTTTCTTCGAAGGTGTGCCTTCCTGGAAGGAAAATGGGTTTCCGTCAGTTTAAACTTAATTCATGTACAGACGCGTTAAACTATTTTTGTGACTGCCTAAGAAAAGCTTCGCTCCTAAGCTCTGTTGTCAGAAGAATTCAGACCACCATTTTAATTTCACACGTTTCCCTTCATCTACCTTGCCTCCTCCCAACCAGCTTACTTTTAGTATGTTAAGCACTGCAAGGACCTTGCGGTCATCTTCTGCGGTCCATTGTCGACTTGAAAACTTGCTTTTCCGTACTAGCGCGCGTCTTTTGTTCGAAATGCTGCCGGCAATTATAGCCCGACGACTTTCAAAGTAATTAAAGTAAGATTTGTCGACTTTCAACAAAAGCAGAATGCAAATTTCCTGATGAAGGGTAAAAATTTTAAAAGGTAGGAAAAGAAAAGTATTACTTAAAATTATGTATAAAATGTGATCATAAGTTGTTTTTTTTTTTTTTTTTCGTTTTCTTACTTGTCTCCTCCTACGAACTTATGTCTTGAAAACTTCTTTTCAGGTAAGAGTTATTATTATCGTTATCATTATTTTTAATTTGAATTTCTTGGCTTACTTTTTTTCATATTCCATGCTGAAAAGGAAGTAATTTTCTGTTTCCTTTCCAGTATTTAATTTCTGAGTGTAAAGCTTAGTCGAAAGAATGAAACACAAATTTTCCGATTTAATACCATTAAATATTTCTTTCTCGAATTATTCTACGCTTAAAATTTGTTTTCTGTTTCATCCATTTAGTAGTAACAAAGGTACAATGAAACTATTGTCTTCTGCTTCGGATTTACGGACCATCTTAATTTTGTTTAAATCTTTTTTAGCTTCAAGAAAATGGCAGAAATTATCCAGAAGCTCACTGTAAAGCTTCTGAAATAAGACACTAATCTATTTGAAATTTAAATTTCGATATAATTATGGTTTTCCTTTTAGGAAAAAAATTGATGCTCTGTAACGGAATCTGCTAAATTTTCCTAAAAACGTTTTTCTCAAATACATATTTTTTTCAGTACAGAACATTTGGATCTTTTTTGTGACAGTACAACATATGCCAAACAATATTCTGTACATAGATATATCCATGAACTTTGTCTTTTTATTGACCAGCGTTGAACTAAATGTGCTATTCTTAGGTTATTTGAATATCGCAAAGCACACGAAGACTATTTGCCTAAGGGGAGAGTACCTTAGGGAAAAACGTCTTAATTGATACTGGCTCTTATTCACGTTATACATGGACCCTGTTTTTTTTCTCTTTTATGACAGTGTTCTTTCTATAGAAGTAAGTATTGCCAATAAAATGCTTTACGTTCAATAAAGTGAATTATTAATTTTATCATTTTCTTTATTTTTTTAAATGACTACATGAAAGGAATATATTGAGAAAAATTTTCACACACCCTTCGCTTTAACAGCAAAATGTAGAAACGAAAAGGATGTATTACCTGAGGATGTATTTACCTACGCATACAGGTGGGGATAAGTCGGTAGTTAACACTCTCGTCTAACACTTTCCTTAACACTCTCCTTTGCATTAACTTATTAATTAAAACATTACAATCGAAATTCATAAAATATCTATCAACCTTAAACTTTAAATATTTAAATTTAAAAAATAATATATAAATAATCTGCTCATCTAAAAATATATAGTTATAAAAAATTAGCTGCTAAAATGCTGCTAATTAGCAAATATAAATATGTATATTCGTACAATATTTAGCGCATAACAAATTCCGCGCATTTTTTTAGTGTCATACAACTCCAGATCAGGCCACCAATGGCCGAGTGGTAAAGTCGCTAAATCAAGCTCCTGAACTCGTACCTTACCCAAATATTGGGCCATATAAAAATTCTCCGCGGTTTTTTGGTATATTTTCTAATAAAAATGTTCTTTATTGAAAATCAGTTTTAATCAAATACATATTGACCATTATTATCTATGACCTTTTGCTATTTTTCGAGTAGCTTCATAATTCCATCGGTGTAGAACTGTGGTTCATCATCGAAAACCTTAGCCAAGTGATTTTCAGCAGCGTTTCATGCGGCCAATTTTTACCATCAAGAGAGTTCTGCAAAGACCGAAACAAATGGTAGTCAGACGGTGCAATGTCCAAGCTATACGGTGGATGCGTCAAAACTTCCCATTCAAGTTTCTTCAGTTTGTTCCCGATATATCAAAAATGTGTGTGGCCACGCTTTGTAATGATGGAACACAATTCTCTTTCTGTTGTTCTGGTAGTTCTTTCTGAATTGCTTCGTTGAAACGGTCGAGTTATGCACAGTACAAGCACGAATTGATAATTTCGTCAGGTTGCAGCAGCCCAAATACACTCATGTCCATAAATTAAGGATAATGCAAAATCAGGCAAAGGAAGAGTTAGAAGCGAAACAAATTTGTCTTATTTTTAAAGCTTATTTATTAAACAAAAGGTAAAGAGCAAAAAAAGATGCTATATGTTTGATATTAAAAAAATTAGCGACTTTTTCTCCCTGGAGCAAATTGCAAAAAACACCTATTTACAAAAAAACAATATTACATGGTTTGTATGATTGTTAATATATTGTATGTCTCCCAGACTATGCAATACAGTACGCACAACGCCTAGGCATGCTGAGTATCAAATTATCGATCTGATCTTGGGGCATATTACACCACTCAAAAAGCAATGCTCTCCGAAGTTCCGGTAGACATGTAGGAGGAGGTTGATGGGCTGCAAATCGTCGGCCAAGCATATCCCACACGTGCTCTACTGGATTCAAGTCGGTGAGAATGCTGACCAGTCCATACGGGTGATATCCTCCGATTGAAGGCATTCGCTTACGATGTTTGCACGGTGAGGACGGGCGTTGTCATCCATAAACACAAATTGTGCGCCCATGGCGCCCCGAAACAAACGTACATGTTGTTCCAGAATGACGTTCCGATAGATTTGGCTTGTCATGGTTCCAATTTGAACATGCAGGTCAGTTCTGGAACCCAGAATAATTCCACCCCAAACGAGCACTCCTGCACTACCGTAACGGTGTCGTTCAATGATGTTTTCTTGGTGGTAACGGGTATTTGGAGCTCTCCATATGAAAGTCCGGCGAGAATCAGACCTCAAGCTAAACGTGGACTCGTCGGAAAACATCACACAAGCCCACTGTTGCAGTGTCCACAATGCATGCTCTCTACTCCAGGCTAACCGCAGGCGACAGTGAGTTGCAGTAAGTGGAACGCATCTGACAGGTCTACGAGCATATAGACCAATCTGCCCTAAGCGTCTGTACACGGTCTGCCTTGAAATTGTCGTACCAGTGGCTGAAGAGAGCTGACGAGACAGGTCTGAGGCTGTGCTCCGCTTGTTTCTTTTGGCAGTAACTGCCAAATACCGGTCCTCATTCGGCGTTGTAACTCTGGGGCGACCTGTGCTGTAACGTCTACTCACATTACCATCATCTTGGAATAGTTGCCAAAGCCTGGAGATGACACTCTGGGCAACTCCAAGTTCGTCTGATACTTCCAGTTGGGTACGCCCACATTCCAGACGGCCGATAATTCTACCACGTAAAAAAATCATCCAAATGCGTTCTTTGTGTCATAACTATTCGGTTATTGCACTGAAATGCTTATAAAGCGCCTGCGAACAATTTTACTTCTTTGCCTGTATTCCTTATATATCACTCTCTCACACTTTCGTCATTTTGACGTACCATCGGTGTCATCTGGTTACTTCCTGAAATTTGCATATGATTCTTGAAGATGTGTGTAGTGATTTTACAGGTGATATATTTATTTTAGAGTTCGATTTCCGCGTGACTCCGAATTATTCTTAGTTTATGGACATGAGTGTATTTAACATCAAAATTTCCGGAACGAAATCGAGCTAACACTCCTGCGTCTTTTGTTCTCTAATAGTATTCTCACTGTACACTTCACAAATTTTTCTGCATGTTTTAGCAGCGTTTTTACCTTTTGTATAGTAAGAAAGCATCACATAGCTTATTTTTTCAGATAGTTCACTCATTTTCAAATTAATATAACCTTTTAGCACAAATTAGAATTTTAATTCGTCCTTCTCTAAATCAGCAATTACAGACATGCTTCAGACCATAAAAAAACAACAAATTTCACTCATCTCAAATCACTGAAATCTTTACTCTCACCTCAAATTGCCTTCATCTTTGCTTTATATCTCTGCTGTCACCTCATATCACAGAGAGATTTATAGCCTTTGGTACTTGCTCTTAATCGAAAGACAACCATGCATCGATTCACTGGTTCTTGTTCGTTAGACACTCAGTTCTCTGCTCGCCACAAACCAATGAAAACTAGTCTTTTACATTTACACAAAACACTGTTTTTATATTTACACAAAATTTTACATTTACACATACCTTTATTATTCTCTACCGTTAATTTCATAATATACATACAGTTGATAGTTGTCAGGAGACGGAGAACCGTCATTTTATCAAGAAGTTAGGTGATATTATCAGGTTCAGTGTTTCTCCTTACTTTCTTTGGGAACATGCAAAGACCTGACTCGGAACAGGGAGCTTACTAAAGCTATGTTCAATAAATGTGGGAAGTAGACAAGATACACAGGAAGGGTATACCAAACCCTTTATTTTTCACTCTTTACAATAATTTCCGGACTTCGGAATACAGAGACCAACCACTTGTGGTCTGAACGTAAGAATATAAAAATATTAACTAAACTCTAACTTAACTTGTAAGGATCTTAAGTTTTACTAACGTTTATTTTATTTTAAATCTTTACTATCACTTCTTATTTTCTACTTCCGGCCAGAATTATAAGCGTGAAGGTTTTTATGCAAAGTTTGTCTGGCGAACGCCAAGTACTTAAGTTGTGGCTTTTTGCCAAGCGAGAGGGGGAGGAAGCAGTAAGTCAACGCAGGCCGCTTACCTTAGAAGTTACGCAGTTGCTATTTGCCTTCCAGGCCAGAGGTTTTAATCCTCTTGATAAATTAAACGTATTGTAGTGTTCACAGTCTCTGTGCTACATACGCTTCCTGTTATTATAAGGCCAATCTTCCACATGTATTATTCTAAAGTTAAATTAGAGTTTAGTTTTATTTTTTACTTTTTACGTTAGACCCCGAGTGGCGGGTCATTGTATTCCGAAGTACGGAAGTTATTGTATATAGAGAAAAATAAAGGGTTTTGTATACCCTTCGTCTGTATCCTGTCTACTTACTACAATTAGTGAACATAGCTTTAGTAAGCTCTCTGTTCCTAGTCAGGTCCTTGTATGTTCCCGAAGAAGGTTAGAAGGAACATTGAACCTGATAGTGGCGCCCAACGAAGAAGAATAACCATGGCCGAGTTTCAAGAGGAACCTGTGCTGCCTGCAGAAACGGCTCAGAATCCAGAAATGCCAGCTGCCGCCCTGGAAGGATTCGGTTACATCGTCCAGACCATGCGCGCTTCGATGAAACCAGAAGCAACGTCTAATGGAAACTCACCGGTAACCAGTTTTTTGGAAAAATTGGATGATCACTTCATGCTCTACCCCGTGCACGAGGTTCAAAAAGTTACCTTAGCTACCAGCGCTTTGAGGGGCCAAGCGCTTAACTGGTTCAAATGTATCGGCAGAAGTCTCTTGGGTCAAGCAGGAAGTCCCACCTATACTTACGAAAATTTCAAGACTGCCCTACTAAAAGCCTTCCCTGTTGTAAGGGATCGTGCGAAATTAGAAACGGAACTTTTTAGTATATATCAACAAAGAATCGAAAACCTGTCGAGCTTTATTTTAAGAAAAATTCACGTTTTCAAGCTCTTGTATGGAAACCGTCCGGATCCTGAAATAATTCAAGTGATTTTGCCGAGGTTACTACCCCAAGTGCAAGACTTTATTGAATTAAGAAATCCGACTACACTGGAAAAGTTATTTGAGCTAGCAATCCAGTTTGAAAGTAGAAGAACGGCGGACGTCGAAAGAAGACGCCAATATCAACAGCGAAACCAATTTGGTACGCCAAGACTACAGCAAACTCAAGCATACGGCTACGGAGAAAAAGCGAATCAGTGGGCAAGGAAACCCGAGCATTCAAAAACAGCCGGCGAACGTCGACAGTTCAATAGCAACCCAGGAAAAAAGTCTCAAGGCCAGTGGAGAAAGAAGGAAAGCACGGAAAGGAAAAATAATTTAAACTAAAACGGATTTCTGCTGACGAGAGGGTGCGGAAATCCGAAGGCCACGAAAACCCCTCTTCCTACAAGTTAAATACAGTAATGGTGAAAAATTTGACTCTTCCGAAGATTGAAGTCTTGGTGAATAATATCCCGGCCACCGCACTCCTGGATACCGGCGCGCAGTGTTCCTGTGTGGCAGAAGTCTTTTTTAGAAAGTATTTTCGCAAATACCGCATATATAATGCGGATAATACAACAGTGTTAGCGGCGCAAGGAGAAAAATGTAAGTGCGTAGGTAAAGTACCTTTGTATATCCGTATCAAGGACGAACAAGTAAAGGTGATGTTTTTTATAGTAAAGAATCTGCAAGCACATTTAATCTTAGGAATACACTTTCTTTCAGACGCACAAGCTACACTGGATTTTAATGAAGCGTCCCTTAAGCTGACAATGAAACCAGTGCGTGTAGAAAAGGTTGAACCGCCAAGGTTAAATCTTGACCATCTGCCTAATGACGAGCAAGATAGAATCCGACAAGTGGTAAGTGAATTTGCTTCGTTATTTAGTGATATTCCAGGATTTACTCAGGTTACTAACCATAGTATTGACACCGGAGATGCATTGCCAGTTCGTCAAAAACCATACCGGTATGATAAGAATAAGGAAAAAATTATAGAATGGCATATTACCGATATGCTACGTAAAAAGATCATAACGCCCATCTCAAGTAGTTATGCTAGCCCGGTGGTTTTATGTAAGAAAAATAATGATTATCCTTTGGAGCATCCAAAAAGGTGGAGATTCGCTATTGATTACCGTAAATTAAATTCCATAACGAAATATCCCGTATATCCGTTACCGATCATAGAAGAAATTTTAAGGAACATAAAATCAACCAAATTTATGACGACTTTAGACTTAACGACTGGTTATTTTCAAATAGGGGTGAGGCCTGAGGACGTGCCTAAGACTGCTTTTATAACCAAGTCTGGCACTTATGCATTTTTGCGTATGCCGTTTGGCCTTTCAGGGGCCCCAGCAACATTTCAGCGATGCATGGACATTGTGTTAAGACCTGTTCTTGGAAAGTCCATATTTATCTATTTAGACGATATCATTATTACTAGTGATAATCTCGACTAACATATACAGGATTTAAGACTGTTTTCTTTATTAAATGAGGACGGTCTAAAAGTTAATGTCGAAAAGTGCAAATTTGCAGCCCCTGAATTAAAATATTTAGGTTACAAAATATCGCAAAAAGGGATCGAGACAGATGAATCAAAAATAATCGCTGTACAAAAGTATCCGACTCCAAACACGGCAAAGAAGCTCTCTTATTTTCTAGGACTTTGTTCATATTATAGGTCTTTTATAAAAGATTTTGCGGCTATCGCTGAGCCATTGTTAAAATTAAAAAGGAAAAAGGCAAGATTCTCGTGGACGGCCGAAGCCAATAGTGCTTTCGAAAAATTAAAACAAGCATTAACGCAAGCCCCTGTGTTAAAATTTCCTGAAAAGGATGAAAATTTAGAAATTTCAGCGGATGCTTCGGATTATGCGGTAGGAGCGGTACTTTCGCAAAATCAGCAGCCCGTGGTATTTTTTAGCCGAACTTTAAATCAAACACAAAGAAACTATTCCGCGACCGAGAGAGAGGCACTTGCAGTTCTGTTAGCAGTGCAAAAGTTCCGAGTCTATTTTGGAAAGGCGCCAATAACAGTGTACTCTGATCATGCGGCGGTAACTAGATTGTACTCAGGGAAAAATTTATCCCCAAGGTTAATAAGATGGGCACTCAAGCTGCAAGAATATAATCTGGTAATCAAGCATACCCCCGGAAAGGAAAATATCGTAGCAGATGCCCTATCACGAATTAAATTAGACGAACAGGGTAATACCGTAAAAGTTGCAATGCTTACAGCGTGTACAATAAATTCCCGAGAAACTGTAATAACAAAACTGGGTAAGTATCCTGAGTTTGGAAGTATTTATGAGTATTTGAAGGATCCTGAAAATTTTAGCCACCAAGATATTGTGGCGATAAGAAATAGGGCGGCACATTACGAACTAATAGATGGTCTATTATTCTACACAAAAACTACGAATTCCAACAACGAATTTCGACCTGTTATCCCAACTAGTCTTAGATTAAATATCCTGCATGAGCTCCATGACAGCCCTTTAGCTTCTCATGCTGGTATTCAAAAAACTATCCAACGCGTACGCTAGGCAGTCTACTTTCCTGAACTGCAAAAGTTAACAAGGGCGTATGTCCAGTCCTGCCCAACATGTCAAGCCGTTAATTATATTAATTTCCGCCCGGCCGGGGTTCTAAATAGTATTAAATCCGAATTTCCAAATGAAATAATTGGCATCGATTTATTGGGCCCTTTCCCAAAAAGTCAGTTAAATAAAAGTCGCTATCTCCTTGTTATAGTTGATCATTTTAGTAAATGGACCGAAATTGTTCCCTTAAAACGAGCCTCCGCGAAATTAGTTACCGATTCTATTTTAAATAAATATATTTTAAAATACGGGGCGCCCCTAAAAGTTATATCGGATAATGGTCCTCAATTTGTAAGTAATGTATTTGAAGACATGTGCCAAAAACTGGGCATACGTCATTTAAAAATGGTCCCGTATCGGCCGCAATCAAATATAGTGGAACGGGTCAACAGAAATATAGTGAAAATTATCCGTAGTTATGTTAAAAATTTTCATAAAAGCTGGGATAACTATGTCAATGAATTTGCTTTCGCCCTTAGGACCGCAAAACATGATACAACGGGCAAAACTCCTGCTGAGTTATTTCTAGGCAGAAAGATTATAACACCGTTAGATAAACTATTTTATGTGCAACAAAGAGCCCCAGAATTTAAAATGGGTGATATAGAAAAACTAATAAAAGAAGCAAGAATACGGAAGTAGCACAAAGAAAACAGAAATTATATTATGATTTGAAACGACGGGGAGTAACTTATAAAGTAGGGGATGAAGTTTTAAAAATTAAGCATTCACTTTCTTCAGCACCAGAAGATAAAACTGCCAAATTTTTTCCACGATTTGAAGGACCATATATTATAGAAAAAATAACTCACGCTGTTGTAGTGTTAAAAGCCAGAAATGGTGAAACCTGTTCCGCAAACATTGATCAAATCAAGCCCTACTTCGATCGTAATAAAATGCAAATATTTTCAGATCTTTTGCAGGATCCGGCACGGCAGACACCGCAGGTACAAGTTCCAGAGGTGAAAAAACGACAAGTACAAGGGCAAGCCAATGAGAGACAGAAGCAAGTGAAAAGAAAATTGCGCCGCGGAAAAATGGAAGGTAACAAGAAAAAGAAGCCGTTCCACCGTCCAGAAAACAGAGTTCACGAACACCCCCAGAATGAAGAAGGGAGAAGGACGACGTATGTGAAGAGGACCAGGAGAAATGACGGCAACTATAACCCGGCTTTAAAACGGAAGATCTACTCATCCGACAGAACTCTCCGCAGCAAAAGTCGCCGAACTGCGGAAGGGCCATCAGCGGCGGAGGAAAAAGTACAAGAAAAATTTGAACGGCCAACAACGAGGTCCAAGCAGGATCACGACAGAAGTTTCCCGGTTCCGCCAAGACCAGCTGCCATCAAACGGCAAAGACCACAAGCAGAGGAGAAAAGGAAAGTATTCAAGGGTGGCCGTACTGGTGAAAAAAGGAAGCTTCCAGAGGAAAGCACTGAAGGGCGAGCCCGTACAAGAAGGAGGATAAACCAAGCTACTATCTGCAGTACCTTTAAAGACTGGGCCCAGAAAAGGATGTCCGAATATTACAAAGATAAGTAAAATTTTATGTTACTTTGCAAACTTAAGTTAATCTTTCATTCTTACTGCAAGTGGCAGATTTCAAGAAGTTTTACCTCATGCGAGGTCTACCTTTATCGCCAAAAGGGCGAGAAATGAGTTGTGACCGATTTTCGTATTATGTTTTTTAATTACTCGTGCGTAAAACTAAAGTTGATGTATAATAGCGTTAAGTAAAGACTTAAATACTGTAAAAAGTTATTGTATAAATTTTATTTAAAACATTCTAGCAAGAAAGAAGTTTTAGTCTGAAAGACTTTTTGAAATGTAGTATTATTTCAATGTAGAAAGAATTGGCACTTGCTTTGAAAAGAATAGAAGTTAACAATGTACTACTAATGTATGTTTTCAAATGTGTAAAATTAACGGCATGTTGATATGTTCTTATATGCATGTGAACTGTTATTTTAAATGTTAAGAAATACCGTGATATGGTAAAAGTGAAAGTAATGTTAACAATTTGTTATTCGTGTGACTGTAAAGATTAAATCATGGCGAATATGTGGTAAAGGTTGAATGATGTAGTTAGGCTCTCTGACGCTACACTTTAGAGTTAGCCACTTTTAGAATAGTACCTCAGGGTTTAGAGTTGAAATTAGGGTGTGTTAAGAGGTCTCGTTATGTTGAATTTTAACACGTTAGTGTTTTGATTGTAGGAGGAAGTGTGGCACACGTAGACAGAAACACATTCGTGTTTGGTGTTCTTTTACAACACATGTCAGAGAGCACGGGGAGAGATAATTAAAATAGTCATGAATGAAATAAGAATGTTAAGAGCAGTATAATTGTATGTGTTACTTGCCATGTCATTGTGTAACATTTCATTAAACTAGTTTTCCTTCCAGATCTCTGGAAGGAACCAGAATTGAATAAGAGCTCCTGTTTAGATGCAGTACAGAGGAAAAAAAGATTGTTGTATATCCTGGGAGCTGCTATTGTAACAAATTTCTTTCTTTTAAATTTTCTAGTTTCTAGAGAAGTTATGTTGTAAAAGATTGGCCTCGCGTTACATTCTAGAGCTAAAAGTTTTCAACAAGGTCGTTTTAGACCTCAGTTTCAAACTAATTAACTCTGGCGGGAAGTATGTAAGGATCTTAAGTTTTACTAACGTTTATTTTATTTTAAATCTTTACTATCACTTCTTATTTTCTACTTCCGGCCAGAATTATAAGCGTGAAGGTTTTTATGCAAAGTTTGTCTGGCGAACGCCAAGTACTTAAGTTGTGGCTTTTTGCCAAGCGAGAGGGGGAGGAAGCAGTAAGTCAACGCAGGCCGCTTACCTTAGAAGTTACGCAGTTGCTATTTGCCTTCCAGGCCAGAGGTTTTAATCCTCTTGATAAATTAAACGTATTGTAGTGTTCACAGTCTCTGTGCTACATACGCTTCCTGTTATTATAAGGCCAATCTTCCACGTGTATTATTCTAAAGTTAAATTAGAGTTTAGTTTTATTTTTTACTTTTTACGTTAGACCCCGAGTGGCGGGTCATTGTATTCCGAAGTACGGAAGTTATTGTATATAGAGAAAAATAAAGGGTTTTGTATACCCTTCGTCTGTATCCTGTCTACTTACTACAATTAGTGAACATAGCTTTAGTAAGCTCTCTGTTCCTAGTCAGGTCCTTGTATGTTCCCGAAGAAGGTTAGAAGGAACATTGAACCTGATAAACTTTGGAATAATAAACAAGGGCCTACGTGGAAGATTGGCCGTATATTAACAGGAAGCCGTATGTAGTACAGAGAACTGTTAACACTACAATACGTTTAAAATTATCAAGAGGATTACACCTCTGGCCTGGGAGGCAACCAGCAACCGAGTAAAACTGCTAAGGCAAGCGGCCTGCTTCTACTAACTCCTTCCTCTCTCTTGCTGTGCAAAAAGCCACAACTTAAGTACTTGGCGTTCGCCAGACAAATTTGCATAAATAAGTTAAAGCTTTTAATTCTGGCCGGAAGTAGAATATAAGAAGTGATAGTAAAGATTTAAAGTAAAATAAACGTTAGTTAAGATCCTTACAATATTGTCTCGCGTCTCCGCATATCTAAACATTAGAAGGTACATCAAATAACATTGTAAGGTATTATATCTGTTATGGCTCAGGACATAATTACATAATTTACATAATTAATACATTATTTCAGATACTCTTTTACTTTACATTTTTACAACAGTACATTGCAACAGAACGTACACTTACAATAGTGTACATTACAAACAGACTTTATAATGAAAACACTTTATAGAATTTACAGAAATATATAAACGTATATTGCGCCACATTCAAATACAGTATCACAGCGAGTTAAACTTCTAGAAACAAACTAATTGAATATTAAATTCTTACTCTGGACACTGTTCCTACTAACCCCCCCCAAGAAAAATTGTAAAATTAATTTTAAAAAATTATACAACGAGACATAGGTCGGCTCCGAGTTTGCAATCTCGTAGATAACCTGGGCTATCCTTGCTACCAGATGATGTTGTTTCACCATAAATCTAGAGAAGGCTTGTGTATTGTTACTGGGGATTTTAAGGTGGTGTTATCTGGTAAGTGTGTAGTTGGTAAGATATTAGTTTGAGGTACCAATTTCTCCACAATAATATACGTACAGCTGCGTATCGTCTATTATGTCTCGTGTTCTGTTTACCTCTCGGTTCTCTTATCTCGTGCTGATACACTGATCTCGGACGCGTTGTTGATGTTCGCGCATCAGCAAACAAATAAGGCCACTGAATACTGATGTTTCGAACCCAGTTCGTGCTCCGTTAGTAAACGCGCTTGTGTTCTTGTAGTTTTTGCCAACGCGTAGTTATTTGAATATAAGTTCCCTTTAGGACATCACTTTCCAATGTCCCCCTAAATTCCAACGAACAAACTGGCTGCATGAAAGGTTTCGTGATTTCCCCCTTATATAACGAGAATATGAGACAGTATCTATTAAAACATCATCCGCGAAGACATCCCTTGGCTTAGGTGGATAGCCCTTGCGTGTATTACCGTAAGCTAAATAACTCTACTCAGACCTATTTCCTCTTAAAGCGGGTGCCTATTCTATTGGATTATTATTTCAGCGCTTTTAGTCAGTCAGAATGAGAAAAAGTCTTATAAGATATTTCTTCCGCCTTCTTAGCGAGCCTTCGTGGTGTAGGGGTCTGTACGCTCAATGCGTAATTGAGAGGTCCGTGGTTCGATTCCCAGCGAAGGCGTTGCAAATTTTTCATTTCTGCTGCTTCCAAAAATACCTAATGACTCTACAATGGCGCCCGAACTAAGAGGGTGTTGGATGATTATTCTCCTCACCCAAGATTTGGCGATTGGGTTCCCTAAAATACCCAGTCGCACTTTAAAAGGGGGAGCATATAAGGTATTTCTTCCGTCTTCTTAGCGAGCCTTCGTGGTGTAATGGTCTGCACGCTCAGCGCGTAATTGAGAGCTCCATGGTTCTATTCCCGGCGAAGGCGTTGCAAATTTTTCGTTTCTGCTGCTTCCAAAAAATACCTAATGACTCTACAGTCGTAGGTTGAGAAATGATACCCAGATCCAGGATAGCAAAATAAAATCTCATCTTTCAATCTCCAAACGTTTCATGTATTACCGAAATTTAAGAGCTACTTTTGTTGGTAAGTATTAATGAAAGATTTGCACTATTAAGTTTCAGAAATCTGAGCACTTGTCATAATATCTGATCAAATAGCGACCGACTAAATTTCAAAATCATGTCTTACATATCACGATAGGTAATACCTAACTGAATATATAAATGTTTATGGAGTTTTATGTTCTGAACGAGATTAATAAAAATATATCAAATGGTTGAAGGCTGAAATCAAACGTTGCGATTCTGTAAAAATCTACTTCACTAACTTTTAATCAAGCTAGTTGAAACATATATCAATTCGTAATGCTGTAAAATTACGAATGAAATGCTTGTAGGCCGAAATTCATTCGTCCGTCAATAATTGAACCACTCCAGATCTGTATCAACCCTTTTAGGCTTGGGGAAAAGTGCATTTATAAGATTCACATGAGCACCATATTTAACGGATATGTCAAATTGGTTAAGGCCTCAACTATACAAATGTTAGACTAAAAATGTAAAGTAAATTTTTATGTGCTTAGATGGTAGGGTTGCACTTTAAAGTGAGATTATATTCATGAAAACAACATTGTAAGTATGATCACTGGCAGAAAAAAGTTTAGAGACTGGCATTGTAAACACCTATTAAAAGTGGTAAGGTTCGTTTGACAGGTACGCTTTTTATCCCAGCAACGCACAATTTTTAAACATGCTTAAAATTCTTTCCAACGAATAATAAATCTCTGAAAAAAATACTTTTGTGCGGGTTTTACAAATAATTTTGCTTTGAGAAATGTTTACGTCAAAAATTTCAATTCCGTCATAAACGCCTTCAGTGGCTTCTGTTATTTTTAAACAGGGAGCTTTTATTTTTATATTTATTATTCTTAAGCAATTTGTAGCTCCAGGATATTGGAGTTTCCTTTCAAGTATCTTTTAACAAGGCTGGAATATTATACTTTACTTGGGCAAATTTATGCAGAGATATTAAAAATGAAAAACTTTGATTTTATTTGCCTATTTCTTAACATTTTTTTCTTCGTTTTTTTTCGTTTTATTTAGTAGAGAGAGAATGTTTGTTTCGTATGTCCCAATAACGATGTAGAATAAGCATTTTAAAGTAAACTTAAGGTATTTTCATTTTCTTTATAATGATCTTCCGTTTAAAAACTTTTTTTCTGTTTTAGCGGTTATATTTCCAGACTGATCCCAAACTCTAAAAATTACTTGTCATGTGTAAATGGAACTTAATCTGGTGGATTCCACACACAAAAAAAGGAAAGTATTTCTTCCTTTCTTTTTTCGTTTTTCCTAATAAAAATTATTGTGTAAGGTTTGACTTTTACCTTTATCTTAACTTCTAGATTTTAGCCTCTCTTAAATTTTCTTGAGAGTTACAGTCTTTTACAGTTATTTCTGTCTAATTTAAGAGTTAAAATGTCCCTCATCTTCATCCTTTCCGTAAGAAAATTGCTGTATAAGATTTGATATCTATCTTTATCTTAACTAGATAAACCTCCCGTCTAATCCTAAAGTTTCTTGGTAGTCATTCTTGTCTAGTTTTCGACAGTCATTTCTGTCTAATTTAACACTTAAATTCCCTCTCAATTAATAACAAAAAAAATCCAAATTTTCATTATTAATACACTTGGATTTACTAATTAAGCAAATAGAAGCTTAATCATTGCTATATAAATGAGTAACATAATATTGGTTGAATTTATTCTAATAATTAATTTAGTTGAATCTCTTGAATAATAAACGTAACTAAAACTCTGTGGGAAACTCCTTTTTCAGCTTTCAATAGAAAGTTTCTAAATAAAGAAAATCAAGCTTAAATCACTTACCACACAGAGACTGTTATCGTCTAACTCAGCCACAGTTAAGAAACCAAATTTAGAAAGTGCCGACGAACGGAGATATAGAATCTCTTGCTCAGACAAGCACTAGATTAGAAGCATAAATTCACATTCAGTTAATCTAAAAATTAAATTTACCTTTTCTCATTTAGTTATTCATTTTTACTTTTCCCTTTTATTCAGTTATTCGTTTAATAATTCTTGAGTGCTTATCTAAAAGGAAGCAGATAATACCTAAAAAATCAAGTTAAATATATAAAGTATTGTAACTGGCAAAATGCATATTAGAGTATAAGTATTGAAACAGAAATAAATAAGTAAAGTCTCAATAAACTAATATTTAGAGCTTAGGTTGTGAGAAATGCTGTAATTATAAACAAATTTTATAATGATCTGGGGAATAAATAGTGATATCGTCACAAAATATATTTTCATTACTTTAAACAGGTTACAAATGTACGAACGATATCAGATTTTCCTTAATATTAAAAGCACTAAATGAAATCATAAGAAATAGGACGTGTAATGTAGCTTTCCTTTATCTGTTCCTATTATTTTCCTGCATGTATGAAATATTCAACTAGAATTCAACTCAATGTTTCTTTTTCACTTGATGAATTTTTTAAACCATGAACTAATTAACACAACTTTGTATATAGGTATTGACAATTTTTGCTATCAGCGAGTGTGTGTAGAACAGAAAATTGTCCAATCCCTTCATAAATAAGTAAAATTTCACTTTAATGTTTTAATGGTGGTTAGTAGAAGTTCACTTGCTTTGAAATGTGTTGAACTCGAATCCATCTAATCCCTTTTAGCCAGGTATTGTGTTAAAACATTTAAAATAAAAGTTTCAAATAGCAGTAATCAAATGTAATAAATAGACTAGTAATATTTTATGCTCTTTGATAGATTGTAATACCATCTGAGGGAAGAGAAAACTACAATAAACCACTTGAGTTAGCTCCTTTCGTTAACAACGAAACCTTTTATGAAGTTATCAATGATCATTCGTTTCATCTGTATAGTTATTACTTTATAAGTTCAGAAGCTAGTTCATGATGCAAAGTGATGACGTTAAATATTACTTCAAAATCCGTTCTTTTATATTTTTAACATTCTTCCAATTACCTTTTTGTTCAAAAGTTTAGTAAAATATGTATCCAGGTATCTATAATGTGCGGAAGGCGTTTAACGACAGCATCATTGTGTCTTTTGCATATTTTTCAAATTTGTTGCTATTTATTCATGAAATTATGTGACTCCCGTAATAAATCTTAGAAACAGTTTCTTTAGCAATACATAAGTTAATCTGCGCTGAAATTAAATCCTTTATTCTATCGACTACTGTTTTCTTATGTTTTCATCCGAAATTTAAATTGTGTGTTTAATAAAACAAAAGAGTTTTAAAAAGAAAATAATTTTCCTTCCTGAAAATATAACTAATTTTGGTAATACAAAAATGCATCAACTGATGCATCCACTGTTATGCATCAACTGATAGTACAAACATGGAATATTATTATCCCTTGTCCTATTATTATTATTATCCTATTATTATCCTTGTCCTATTACCGTGTGTTCAATATCTGAAAGATAACTGAATTTCATTGTTGGATTGCCTTATGTGTACAAAAAGACCATTGTTTTGTGCCTTTGGCTGCGAAGTCATGGTTCCTTTTGAACTTTCCTGTAGAGATTCTTCCAAATTAAGATACTTAAATAACGAAAAAGCAACCACTAAATTACGTTAAGAATAGTTAGAGTAATAGAGTTAGGAATAAATTATGTAATTAGTAAAACGTTATGTTAAGTAAAGAGTATATATTATCACAATTTTCATTGAAAGTGTAGAGTGGAGAGAAGTGAAACACCGAGGAAAAGCTTTCAGTCAAACATTGAAATTGTTGGGAAAAAAAAAGAGATAATAGTAATAATAAATCATGATTATTTTTCTTATTTAGAAATTTATAATGGAAAAATAACTAGCTTCGAAACTGATAGTTAAAAGTATCTAAGTACGTAAGTGCTCTTTCGCAGCATTACGAAATTTCAAATGTTGCTTATTTTTTCCTAAAAGCTTGCCTTTAGCGATTAAACCCACCTATTTCATATTTTTTAGATCAGCTGTACAAATTTAGAAATTAGTTATAACCGTTGTTGGATGAGTAGAAACAATTTTATTGTTTTTCAAACAAATTTGAATTTCAGAGCTGATAAATATTCCTTGTTATTTTTAATTTCCAATTTGGAACAACCATAGTATATTAACGACAAACCATAGTATATTAACGACAAAATTCTAACGTAACAAACAGTAACCCTACGAAATCACATCTAAGTACACTACAGTCCCAAATGATACCTAATAAAGGGTGATAAGCCAGTAACTCTATAACGTATTTCTCCCGCCTTCCTAGCGTGCCTTCGTGGTGTAGTGGTTCTGCACACTAGGCCGGTATTCCTGAGGTCCGTGGTTCGATTCCGGGGAAGGCGATTGCTCATTTTTCATCTGTCCGGCTTTTTTAAATCTTAATGTCTCTACAATGGCGTCCGAAATAAAAGGGTGTTGGATAATGATTCTCCTCACCCAGGATTTGGCGATTGGGTCCCCTGAAATCGCCAGTCGCCCTTTAAAAAGGACCGACTATATAAGGTATTTCTCCCGCCTTCCTAGCGTGCCTTCGTGGTGTAGTGGTTCTGCACGTGGGGCCGGTATTCCAGAGGTTCGTGGTTCGATTCCCGAGGAAGGCGATTACTCATTTTTCCTCTTCCCTGCTTCCAAAAAATACCTAATGTCCCTACAAGTCATTTTAGTTGTTGACGTTTAATTGACTACTTACTTAAAAAAATTGAAGATTAACTAACATTTCATTAATTTTCGCTCAAAATTAATCAAATTATAAAAGGATTGTCAAACTTTAATCCAAATATAATTAGAAAAAAAGCTTGCTAATGCGCAAAACATTTCAAAATTCATCTCCAGATATAAAATATAAAATAAAATTGCATATATAAATACTGCCTTTGAGGTTTCTAAAAGTTATATCTAAATGTAATGCCTCTTTTTGTTGCATGATTTGCCAAATAAGCTAATTTGCTTTTAAAGGTTTTGCAACACCTTTTATGCAGCGAAAATTTTCATTAACAGAATAATAAGATATGCTGCAATTTCTTTCCCAGAGTAAATGCTTTTGAACACGGAATTAACTGCGATATTTCATATATTTAGTTATCCAGTTATTTTTATATAACGAAAAAACTAAATCTTTTTCTAGATAACGTACTTATAAATAAGATTTCTTTCCCCCTCCGTGACTGTCTTTAAATCTAAGATTAAATTTCTTAAATGCTAGGACCATATAACCGAAGAAAACTCTATAAATCGCTGGTGAAAACATAACTTTATCGTCTCAGACATATCGATCAGTTTTCAGAGAACCCCACACGAAGTTCTAAAGAACTAAGTATTTCACAAACATTTTAAGCCGATTAACGTCTGTAGTTTTCAAATCTTATATAGGCTATAAGATAAAAGCAAGAATTTCCTGTTTACCTTTAATTTGAAAATTGCAGAACAAAGGAAGCATAATATTTTTTTAAAGAGCCAAATGGTTAAGAACAATATTTTTTTAAGTATTCAGACTGATGGACGTTTTCAGTCAGACAAAAAATTTTAATTATATATTTAACGACTAATGCTCTTCAAACGTTTCCATAGTTATTTCTTCAAGTGACAATCTGACATATAAACATTGCTTTACGGATTCGCACTTTAATGATTTTAATCACACTCATAAAATATCTAGTGTATTCAAGCAATCAAAAATTATTACTTTAATGAAAGTGAATGACTTTACAAGAAGTTCTCTTTACACTCTTAATTTCTGAGCTGATACTCCAATCAGGTCAAAATGTATGTAATAGTAATATAAATTTGCCTAATGAAATATGAAGAGTGTAAGTGATTACAATAATGAATCTTTAAATTATTAAAAATGTAAATAGTGGTCAAAATAATTTTCCGTACGGTTATGTAATCTCAATATCACAGTGTCAAAATTTATACCTTGTCTTCATTAGTTGACATCCTCTTGTCCTTATGATTTTAACAAAATTATTCAATCATTAACAACAACCATTCTATAAAGGAATGTACATCATATAGAATTATTAATGACAATGAAATTGTCCTTACTTGTCAAAACCAAACTCTTTAACACTTCCTCAAGTTATCTTTTAGTTTAAAAAAATACGGTTTTGTAGTTCTATGCCATAGGGTACTATCAAAGAAAGGTGCAAAAAGTGTTCTTCCATGAAATTAAATTCTCGTAACTGCCCAAAATATGTTCTTATGATTTCCTTAAACTTGTAGAATCATTAGGTTTGGAGGCGCTGGAATTTCTTGAAAAATCAACCAGGCTTTCTGTGCGAATCGAGCATGAGACGCTTCGATGCCAACTGGATGTCCTAGCAAAGACATAGGAATGTACATCATATAGAATTATTGATGACAATGAAATTGCCCTTACTTGTCAAAACCAAACTCTTTAACACTTCCTCAAGTTATCTCTTAATTTAAAAAATATGGTTTTGTAGTTCTATGCCATAGGGTACTATCAAAGAAAGGTGCAAAAAGTGTTCTTCCATGAAATTAAATTCTCGTAACTGCCCAAAATATGTTCTTATGATTTCCTTAAACTTGTAGAATCATTAGGTTTGGAGGCGCTGGAATTTCTTGAAAAATCAACCAGGCTTTCTGTGCGAATCGAGCATGAGACGCTTCGATGCCAACTGGATGTCCTAGCAAAGACATAGGAATGTACATCATATAGAATTATTGATGACAATGAAATTGCCCTTACTTGTCAAAACCAAACTCTTTAACACTTCCTCAAGTTATCTCTTAATTTAAAAAATATGGTTTTGTAGTTCTATGCCATAGGGTACTATCAAAGAAAGGTGCAAAAAGTGTTCTTCCATGAAATTAAATTCTCGTAACTGCCCAAAATATGTTCTTATGATTTCCTTAAACTTGTAGAATCATTAGGTTTGGAGGCGCTGGAATTTCTTGAAAAATCAACCAGGATTTCTGTGCGAATCGAGCATGAGACGCTTCGATGCCAACTGGATGTCCTAGCAAAGACAGAGGAATGTACATCATATAGAATTATTGATGACAATGAAATTGCCCTTACTTGTCAAAACCAAACTCTTTAACACTTCCTCAAGTTATCTCTTAATTTAAAAAATATGGTTTTGTAGTTCTATGCCATAGGGTACTATCAAAGAAAGGTGCAAAAAGTGTTCTTCCATGAAATTAAATTCTCGTAACTGCCCAAAATATGTTCTTATGATTTCCTTAAACTTGTAGAATCATTAGGTTTGGAGGCGCTGGAATTTCTTGAAAAATCAACCAGGATTTCTGTGCGAATCGAGCATGAGACGCTTCGATGCCAACTGGATGTCCTAGCAAGGACGGAGGGAACTGGCGTCCTTTAAATTCTTTATATTTCCTCCTCTCCTATTAAAAGATGACGGAGAGAGTAGGTTAGACTTTAGTCAGTAAAAATGTGATGAGTATGAGTTATTTATTATACATGACATGTAAATTCGTAAGCTACTCTGGAGATAAGAGGTTGTTTTTTTATTTGGTGAATGTGTGTGTGTGTAGGAAAGGGGATAGAGAGTAGGATTAGAAATATCGACCATGCTTATAGCCGGGGATCGAACCCAAGATCTTCAAGTTGCTAGTTGAATGGTCTGACCAACACACAGCAAGAACACATAGAAAAATGTCTTTGATTCCTTATACACTTACAAAGGTAAAGAACAATGAATGTTTCAAAGTATGTAGGTGTTTAAAGGTAGACATTTCGCTTGTGTGATGTTTATATAGCTCACCATAAAAACAATCAAAAGGACCATGAACCCGAATAGTATTCTTTGAAAACAAAGCATAAAAGGAAACTTTCCGGTACCTATATATATATAAGCAGCTTAAGAGATTGTCGCCGATAGTTTATTGGTTGCTTGCGTAACAGTAAATTGTTTTATTCCCCGTGCGGTGCAGCGCGTGACAAATATTATGAGAAAGCTAAGCCGGAAAAATTAAAAATACAAGAGCACGTGCATTTAACATTTAATAAATAAATTTAACAGCTGTATATAATAGAATTCGGAAATATGCAACCGGCAAAAACCGGCAACGATGAAAAAACAAATAAAATGAAATAAATAAATATCTTTATTATATGCGGCTTAAGTGTATGTTTGTCGCCGATAGTTTATTGGTTGCTTGCGTAACTGTACTAGCCAATGGGGTGAAGTTGCCACGGCACAGGGTTGCCGTTTCAATTGAGACGTAGACAATTTCCTGTAAAAGTTGCCTTTTGCTATGACCATCAATACGTCTCAGGGCCAAACGCTTAAGCGTGTTGGCATTTTTTTACCTGAGCCTGCATTTGGACACAATCAACTTTACATTGAGTGTTCAAGAATTCGTGAAAGAACGGACGTAAAGTTAAAAATAATTGATGGTCCTCTGCAAGGCGAGCTTAACAATTATGGAAAGCTCTACACAAGAAATTTTGTGTACAAAGAGATCTTTGACATGGGAGCATTTTATTATTTAAATCACCTTTATTTATTGAGCTAGCGGTGGCTCTTAAGATATGTACCGCCAGTGGCTTCTTCATTGCAATCTAAACAATTAAGCAAGTAGAAAGGGGATACCCCGTGGGGCAGTAAGCAAAGGGGCGTCCTCGCCGCGTGCCCTGGGTAATTCAGCTTGAATTAGCAGACACTTTTGCACAAATCATTTTACTTAGAATTTATAATATTTAGAACAGCGGTCATTTCGTATGACCGCTGGGCTTTCTAGTTTTATATACCGAAACTTTTCATGAAATACAAAATAGTCGTCCGGAAAGAGACGTTTCTCCCAATGCCTCTATGTGGTTTCTATTCTACATAAAAGACAGTATAAGAAAAACGATATAAATGTAGACGCTTATAAACCGTTTCCCATATTTATTTTTTCAGATAATCTGTATTTGGGTTACGCTTTGGAAGTTCTCTATGTCTCATGATATCAAGCGAAAAGAAAAATGTAATATTCCTTCAAGTAACAGAGTTAATTAGTCCTATGTATCCCTAGATCAGTGATTCTCAACCACTGTGCCGCGGCACTTTTGTGTGCCGCCAAATTCTTAAAGTGTGCCGCCAAATTTTAGAAATGTGTACAATATTAGAAATGTTTATACGGTATTCATGAGAATTGGCGAAATTCAGTTTGTAAAATATAAGCGCGCCAATTGTGGTATCCAAGCCAATTTTGGTGCCGAATACTTTTGTATTTTAATAATTAATTTTGAATGAAGAGTAAGAACTAATTTCTCTTTCTAATAATCGAGATTTAATTTTAAAATATTCGGAAGAATCAATTGATTCATTTTGGATTAACATTAGATGCGATTATGCCATGATGGCCGAAATAACTTTAAAAGTATTATTACAGTTTTCTACATTTTGTTTGTGTGAATTCTGATTTCCAGTATTAACCAACATAAAAACGAGAAAACGATCGAGACTGTTAAATGGAGAAGATGATACGAGAGTAGCATTTTTCTTTGTGTGCCGCCGAATTTTGAAATCGTTAAAAGTGTGCCGCTACAAAAAACGGTTGAGAATCACTGCCCTAGATAATTCAAAAAGCAAGTATTTTCAGGAAACATATATGAAATTATTTAAGTGTATTTTATTCCTATTTTTCCAAATATTTTAAGTAATATGCTAAGTAATTTTAACTATACTATACTAAGTATATTTTAAGTAATATACTATACTATTTTAAGTAATTACTCATATAATATCTGATGCAGTTTGAATTCTTCATGTAAATAGCATAGTAGATGTAAGGAAGTACTGTTAAGAGAAAAATGCCGTGGTAGGTATACATTCGGTGATAGAAACCGTTTTCTGTCATAAGCCTTATTAAAGCAGATATCAGTACGGTGAAATCAACAACTTTTTTTATTTCGGTCATTGCAGAATAATTTAGTACTGATTTGATAGGCAAAAAAATTAAGAAATGTAATTCGTGCAATAAACAGTTCCATTAAACTTTTATTCTTCAGTCTTTTATGCAGATTAGTAAAAAAGTAACATTTTTAATGATTCTGATCTATGCATACCGAATATAAATAATATAAAATAGCTGTGCTGATATGATTGCCATGGAGGCGTCTGACTTTATAAAATTTCCCATAAAATATGCTTAATGATATCGGCTAATTTGATCAGATAGTTTGTAGAGCGATTAAGTATCTACCGGAATAGTAACCGAAGAAAATCAGTTGCCCTCGCCGGCGTTTGAACTACAGACCTCAGAATGCTAGTCGAATAGCTCCAATTACACCACAAAGGTATGCGATAACGATGGAGATCAGTCCTTACACTGTAAGGAAGGAGCAAATTCTTTGCATTCTCTCCTACTTAATGGATGCTGGAGAGGCATGCGTCTAGTTACCAAATCCAGGTGTTAACATATTGTTACGTTATTTTCTTCCTTCACGTTCGTACGGGGTTCGTAGATTTGGAGTGAATAACGACGACACTTGATTAAGTATCGAAACACACTTTATTTAGCCAATATTAATCAGGACAGCTCCAATAACACTTACTTTTTACAGTCGTCGAAAATCTACTATAAACAAGCTGGAACAATCAGCGACACAGCCTTCACACTGTCAGGCAATAACGGTGGAGACAGCTTCACTGCAAAGCACCAGATACAGCTTCCGACTCTGTTTGGTCGCTCTCGGAACTCCACGTACTCTCGAGACTCTCCACGCGATGCACTCGGAGATACGCAAGAGTATAGCTTTCGACTCAGCACAGTCTAAGACAAAACTCGACGATGCACTAATTCGCGATGTACTAAAAGACTCTCTCGATGCACTGGACGGCCAACTCGGCGCTAGACTTCGAGACACTCGCTCAATAACTATCAGCTCGCTAGACACTCTCGATGAGAGACACACACTTCATGACTGCAGACCAGCACGGTTTATATAGCTTTCGGCTTGTGTTCGGAAACATTCTGGACTAAACCGGTAAGAATTCTTTCCAGAAGGTTCTCCAACCGTCCATGGTATATCGCCAATTGGGTCGCTAAATGTCGCCAAATGGGCGATTTCTCGCCAAATGTGGCAACTTTGCCTTCCCTGCTCATTTTATGGCAACCCTAAAACTGCTTTGCAGGGAAGCCATCTTACCGCGCCTTTATATTTCGTAACAATATTATCGTCGATCCCACTTGTCGAATCTTTTCAGAATTTTTCAAAGCCAGTAAACATGAAAAATTGGCGATTCCTTCGACTAGATTCAAATTTCTCGATGCTAGGCGAAAATGAAATTATTTATATGTATTTTATTCCTTATTCGCCGGTTCCGGCTTTATTTCCGAACCATTCCCCTTTAATTTTGCACGTCAGTATTTTTTATCATGAGAAAATAATATGAAACAAAAGATTAAAGAAAACTTTGCACTTTTCCGTTTTGTCGGCGCAGGCGATAAAGTCGCCAATAATGGTACAACCTATTGCCAAACGGAATATCCTCGCTGTTAATCTTTTACTCCTCATTTTCGAAACAAGTCACAACCATTTCTTATCAGATTGATTGTGTGTGTGTGTGTGTGAGAGAGAGAGAGAGAGAGATAGAGATTATGGCAAAGCCTCGAGGGCTATCTGCCTAAGAGGAGGAGTGCCTTCGTGGAGGACTTTCTAAGGGAAACTGGCTCGTATACACGTTACACATGGGGAAAACCACGAAAACGCCCATGCAGCCAGCCCGTTCGCGGGATTCAAACCTCGGACCGAACTACCAGTGTTCAGCGACTTAACCACTCGGCCGCTGGTGGGCTCAGATTGATTGTGTTTTTCAATTTTGGCATATAATTAGATAGAATTTTTACCTGATAAGTTCAATTTTATGCCCTAAGGCCATTCGCGGGTGGTAATTATGTCTATTAGGATGCACTCACACCGCTCACCCGATGGCGAAAATATAGAAAGGCGAAGTCAAGGGCAAAGAAAATATAGAAAGGCAAAGTCAATTCATCAGTTCGAATGAGAATGCACTATCGAAGTGCACTGCAGTTTTACATAATTTCTGAGTAAGCTGTTCGTACAAATTGAAATAATTCTTGCATTTAAACTTGTATTCCAAATTAAGATTTAACTCGAAATGAATGTAGATAATTACTGAAAGAATTATATTTTTGTAGCGTAGTTTACGTGAGATGAGATCACTTGTGGTCACGTGATATGAACCGGCGAATCAGGATGTTGTACAATGAAAGCATAGTAAATTTTTTTAATTAATGTCTTTTTACAAATTTATTGGCTTTTTTACAAAATTTTAAATGACATTAAAATGTTTATACCTTCAAAATAAAAAATTCGTAGAACTAACATTTGTCTACACGTTTTATGTGTATACTGTGTGTTCTGGCCAATAATGTCTGCTTGGCGAGATTTGCGCCAACGAAACGGAAATGTACCAAAAACATTTTTATTTGAAAAGTTGTTGTTTCAGTTGACTTTCAAATACGCTATTTACACAACCTCGGAACAATGCTTTATTACATTAAGTTTTCATTCGCCATCAGGTAGCATTTCTATTATAATAAGAATCTTCACGTTTATATTTTGCATGACGTGTACTGGAAAAGGAATTTATAATCCAAATTTAGTTACTTAATATTTAGCATTTTTCTCTTTTTCTGCATCTCAAAGTGTATGTTTAATGATTAGCCTAAAAATCTGCTACAAATGCCAAGTCCTTCAAATGCTTTATTTTTGTCTAAAGAATCATTTTAACTTTATTACTAATGAATATAATTCAGAACTGCTAACATGTGCTTAGCGTAGCCCTCTCTCTGTAGCAAAAGGTTTTATTTCATTGAATTCCCAAAGAGCCTTCAAATTTATTGAACCTCTTAAGAGTTACAAACTTGCATGTGACGAACCGGAAAACTATAAAATCGTTCCCACCTGGGAGCTATTTCTATGCTAGGAAACTAACGTTAACGGAAAGGAAAAAAAAATAATAATAATGGCACCACTCTGAAAAAAAAAATTGTTCCCTGTTAGTCAGAAGATAAGAAGAATGTGGAAGTTGAGAATAGGTGATAAAACATGTCGGAGAGTTTTTTTTTTTTTTTCTTTTCTTTGAGTAATGTCAGTTCAGAGTAATGATGGAATGCTTCTCGCGCGAGGTGAAAAAATGGGAAATCAATATGAGACAGGAAACACGGTTCCTTAACCACAAGTAGTAATGTTAAGAAAACCTTCACGTAATGTGTTCCTGTCCCCGATGGTAAATTCTTTATCCCTTATACAGATTGGGGAAGGAAAAAGATCAAAAGGATTTCTTTCTTTTGTCTTGTTTACTTGATTGCTTTATTTCTAATTAACAGCAGGAGCGAAAATCACCAAAATTACTCTGAGTAAACACTGAATCAAGAAAATGAGAAATTTCATATTGTTAATGTAAGTAAGAGTTAATATCCACTTTTATATTCAATAAGCCCTGTTCTAGAACATACGTATTTAAATTAGAAAATAAGAAATCCTTCTTAATAACCTCAAAAGAGCTTAGGTTTTTAAGTGAATCCTATTTCCATTTTACATCCACAGAGAAGAAGAAAACTTACTTAGAACAGCGATAGGTTTTGCTTTTTTCACTTAAGTCTAACTGCAATGTTTTATTTTACTAACCCAGTTACCTTAATATTGTTACGAAATGTACAGAAGCAGTGGGATAGCTTTCCCGCAAAGCAGGTTTAGGGTTGCCATAAAATGGCAAGGGAATGTAGGGTTGCCACATTTGGCGAGAAATCACCCATTTGGTGACAAATTTGGCGATATACCATGGACGGTTGGAGAACCTTCTGAAACGAATTCTTACCGGTTTAGCCCAGAATGTTCTCGAACACAAGCCGAATGCTATATAAACCCTGCTTGTCCGCAGTATCGAGAGTGTGCCTCGTCGAGAGGGCGAGTGTGTGTGCCTCGTAGAGTGTCTCATCTAGTTAGTCCGTGCGGAGATGATCGAGTTGACAACCGGCCAGCGAGTGCCGAGTGGGTCGTCGAGTGCACCGAAGGACTCTCTTAGTGTATCGCGGTTAGTGCATCTTCGAGAAAGCGTGTTGAGCTCCGGGAACGGCTGAACCGAAGAGTCGGGAGCTGTGCTCGTATGTCGTCGAGGGCATCGCAATTTGTAGCTTGGAGAGTCTCGAGAGTACATGGAGTTCCGAGAACGACCCAGCAAAGTCGTGAGCTGTACTATAGTGCTTTACCGTGAAGCCGTCTCCACCGTGATAGCTTGATAACCTGGAGGCTGCGTCGCTGATCGTGTCAGCGTGTTTATAGAAGTTCACCGACGACTGTAAAACGTATTTTGGAGCTGTCCTGACAATACTGGCTAAATAAAATGTGTTTCGATACTTCATCCAGTGTCGTCGCTATTCACTCCAAATCCACACGAACCCCGTACGAACGTCAAGGAAGAAAATAACGTAACAACTGGTGTCAGAAGAAGAAAAACGCAACAATATTTTGGCTTTTTTTTCGTAACTTCTATTTCTGCCAGCTTTTGCAAGAATGTAAGTTTATGTAAGTGTAAATATTTCTAAGTTTTTGAGAGAGCGTGCAATAGCATAGGCTGGCCGTCATCTCTGCTATACTTCTGCTGAAATTTAGCTCTGGCAGAACTTTTTACTAGCCACGATTTCATCGCGACAGCTCAATCTGGTTTTAAGCTAGGCTTGTTTATTTTGTATATGGATTCTCTTTGAACACGTTCCCATCTACTCATGGGTCAAAGGAGTTTTCTTCCTATTAATGTAGTTCAGCGTGTTTAACTGTCGATATGTTGATAAACAGTATGATTTTAAACTATTAGCTTGTTTATACTACTTTTAGTTAGCGCTGAGACGAGATAAAACGGATCTCGGATGGGTCTGGCAGTCTCTCAGATTACTTTTGGTATTTGTTGCTTGACGTTAACTAGCGTAACTGCATTCAAACCATACTTAGCACTTGACATGAGCACTCCTTAGTAATTAGTTTGCAAACTGAAAATGAAATTACAAGGTTGTTCTCGAGTTATAATTTCCTATATTTCGATTTCAGGAACTGAAAACGAATTCGTAGCAATTAGTAAATCTACGAGGGTAAGTTGAAAAATAAGTTTCCCCTGTCGACTGTGGTCACAGTTGTGTATGAAAGTCAAGAGTTGTGTAAGAAATTCATCACCCGTCACAATCCGAAACAGAAACTTTCTGTATCGGATGAAACGTGGGTCCACCAATTCACGCCAGAATCGAAGGCCGCATCTATGGAGTAGAAACATCCGTCATCACTTGTCCGAAAGAAGTTCAAGACAACTCCCTCTGCAGGTAAAGTGCTCCTGACAGTTTTCTGGGACGCCCAAGGAGTTTTGTTGCTGGACTTTTTGGAGGTTGGAACCATCAATGCTACGCGCTACTGTGACACCCTGTCGAAATTGAAAGAGGCGATTCGGAAAAAGCGACCTGGCCTTCTCACATCTGGCGTTCTGCTGTTGGAGGACAATGCCAGACCACATTCGGCGACGGCAACGCAAAAACATATTGCAACTCTTGGTTGAGAGCGCCTACACCATCCGCCATACAGTCCTGATCTCGCACCAAGCGACTTCCATCTGTTTCCGGCTTTGAAGAAAAATCTCGGCGGAAGGCGCTTTGGAAGCAATACTGAAGTGAAACAAGCCGTTCAACGCTTCTTCCATATGCAATGCCCTGATTTTTTCCTGGAGGGCTTTTTGAAGCTTATCAAGCGATATGACAAATGTCTCAATGTACTTGGTACCTATGTGGAAAAATAAAGGTATGGCATATCTTTAATGTCTCATTCTATTTTTTGACTTTCATACACAACTCTGACCACAGTCGACAGGGAAAACTTATTTTTCAACTTACCTACGTATATGCTTTATTTGTTTACTACATTTATTTTTAAAATATGTAATTGAAGTTGCTTATAAATATACTTTATTTATAAAGATGTCTAAATATATGAGAATAACTACGGTATAAGGTATTTCTCCCGCCTTCTTCGCATACTTTCGTGGTGTGGTCGTCTGCACGCCGGGCATGCATTCCAAAAGTCCGTGGTTCGATTCCCGGCAAAGGCGTTGCATATTTTTCAAGTCTTCTGCTTCCAAAAATACATAATGTCTCTACAGTGGCGCCCGAATTAAAAAGATGTTGATAATGATTCTCCTCCCCAGGATTTGGCGATTGGGTCCGCTAAAAACCCGAGTCTTCCTTAAAAAGGGTGAGTATATAAGGTATTTTTTCCGCCTTCTTGGCATGCCATCGTGTTGTGGTGATCTGCACGCTGGGTGCGTATTCCAGAGGTCCGTGGTTCGATTCCCGGCGAAGGCGTCGCAAATTTTTCATCTTGCCTGCTTCCAGAAAAATACCTAATGTCTCTACAAGGTTACATATCCATTATTACTAAATGACTGTAGACATATAAATTTTGCAGTTCATTTGAAATGATGACCAAAACAGTTATTAGACTATCTTATGCTCTTCTGAAATCATTCATCGTGTTAGTTTATAATTCATCGTGTTAGTTTATATTCATCGTTACAGTTTTTGAACTGAAAATATTTCAGGAACTGGAAGTGAAAACTGATGATACTCTGCCTTGTCATTTAAAAGGTTATGTGTCTTTGTAAATTAATTATTTGACCAAGACTATTCAAACATACACCAGCTGTTTATATTTCAACGTGGTTTTGTTCAGGAACATAAAATATATTGGAATCCGAGGTTCTTTTATCTTTCTTTCTCTGTAACCAATATCTTAAGAAGATTTTGCATTTGTATATCATATTACCTCCGATTCTGCAAATATGCGAGATGTCTTAACACAGGTTTCGAATCCGAACCTAATGATGACGCAATCAATCTCCTCGAACAATCGTATCTTCGAGAAAGCGATTGACTACAAAGAGATGGGACTGTATTATCCATAAAAATATTATCATTACTATTCAGAATTAAAGTATATTCGTTGAAAAATTAATTTCATAATGAATTCCTCCGAACTAAAAAAAAAGTGTGATTTAATATGAATGAAACTTTATATGTCAACCAAACCAACTGAGGTCAAAAGATTTTGAATATTTTAGTGAGTTGTAATGTATTAATGATTCCTTTTTATTAATGTACAGAAGTTTCTAATTATCAAAGACAAAAGAAAATAATCTGAAAGTTTAAAATGCAAAAATATAAGTTCTGTATTTGTTACAATAAATGAATGTGTAGTTTTTGATGTATTTCACAAAAAGCACGCGACGTCTATCTGTTAAAGAAGGGAATGCCTCATTAATGACATATTCAAGGAAACTGATTTTTTTTTCATTTCTTAGTATCAAAACAAATTTGCAAGATAACAGCATTTCATTCAATCGCTCTTTTTGTCAAGATTCCAAACGGGGCTGTATGCCCAGAGTGTAGCGGTCTCAGTCACTGAACCCGAGTAAATTTTCGATCGTATAAATGAACTTGTGAAAAATTACAGAACTTCTTGTTAGAAGAAATAATTGATTTGATAGAGTACATGGAGAACCAAGGTCTGTGCTAATCTTTCATAAATTTGCATGCTATCTATTTAACAACTTTACCTCTCTGCTGCTGGTGCGCTGAGGCAGCAAGAACCTTAAGCATTTTAAAGCATCTGAGCATCTTGAAGAATCTTCAGCATGTTGGATGTCTGGAGAAGTATCTTGAGCATCTTGTAACTATCATCTTGTGCATCAAAGAAGCATCATGAACATCGCAACTTCTGGAACGAAAGCGATTGAGTCATCTTTTGGCTGTTGCTTTTGATAATGTATCGTGCCCCATAAACAGCTCAAATTTTCTCACAGACATGCGCTGAATTTGTGCCTTCATTGAAATAAAATTGTAAAAGGTAGCGCATTTTTGCAGAACGCTAACGCATCTTCATGGCGTAATACCTTACGGCTGCTTATAAGAATAAAACCTAGAATAAAATTGAAACCAGAAGTCATTTCAGTTTATAAATCAGGGGTGGCCAACCTGCGGCTCTCTGAAGGATTATTTGTGGCTCTCGATAAATGTACCCCAGTTCCCTTTTCATTTTTATGTTATTATATTTTATATTATCGTTCCGTATGTGTTTCAAAATGTCTTTTAAATTACAGACAACAAATATGAAAGACTAAGTGCAACGTTGTAACAAATTTCATTTCCGTCCATCGTCTCTTGATTTTTTTCTGAATCCATTTGAAATTAACATAATTCAAGGTGAGTTTTCCATTTCCAATATAATTATGACCCAAAAAGCATCTGGAGAATTAGAATTAAGAGAGATTCAAGAAGATCAAGCTCTGCAATTAAAAAATAAGTCGACGACGATTTTTGAATTTTGAAAATTTGTACCAGAATCGAAGTATCCTGAATTAAAAAAGGCTGCTTGTCGAATTATTTCAAAATTCGGAACAATTTACTTATGTGAATCCTTTTATTCCACTTTAAAATTCGTGAAATCCAAACACCGATCAGTATTAACTAACCAGCATCTCAAAGAATTACTGAGAAGTGCTGTCACCAGTTTTTCACCAAATTTTAAAGCATTATCAAGAGAAGTAAAATAAATGTGTTTAATTTTTAATATTTAGATTCAATACACATATTTTGTACTTTTATTTATATGTTTTCAATAAATATAATTTCTGTAAAAAAAATTTTAATACCTTTTTTGCATACCTTTTAAATACGTATTTAGTTGCTGCTCGGGAAATATTTCAAATTTTGAAAAATGGCTAAGCTTGTCAAGGAGCTTAGCCAGCCCTGTTATAAATTTAAAAATAAAATATACTTATGTATATGTATTATGTAGAATGATAATATGCAGATATTCAGATATGAAATCATAACGAATTATTTTAAAATTAATTTATATGAAACATCTACGGGACAACTCTCTGATGTTAAACAGCTGATGAGGTTAAAATACTCAATATCATAGCTACTTAGAGCTGTTTCAAATTTGAAAAATTAATGAAGTCTGATGAATATCTGATGGTGTAATTAAAGTATCATTGAAGATTTTTGATGCATTTGCTTTAATCTACTTAATAAATCGAAGAAGTTAATTCCACTTAAGCTGGTCTTTAAAACTGCAAATATCATGTTCGACGTATTTCTCATAACTTTAGTTTATGCCACTCGCTTAGTCTAGAGTACTCAGTTTCAGACAGGAAGATAAACAAAAGATTATGCTAGTACCATGTTCCTTCAAAATTTTCAACTAAATCTTGATTGTACAATAATCGCTCTTTTCGGAAATCGTACTTTAGCTTCACGGTTAAATCTCTGTCATAATAATAGTTTAGAGCGATAAAATGCAATCTGTGGAGCGTGTAACTTTGTAAGAAAAACCATATATCTCACAAATCCCTCAAGTACACTAAAATCGTTCCCTTCCGGAGGATTTAAAATAAGACAGGAATTATTAAAATAACCAGTTAGCCATTATGAAAGAGCTTCATTATCAATGTTAGTCCTTGATAGGATGTAATTATTTAAAAACGAATTGTTTCTCAGATCTTAACGTTCGGCAATAAAAGCTTTGTCTCCGATGAACTTAATCCTCAAGAAAATAAATATCTCTCTTTTCCTCAATTACTATTTTACTTTGTTGCACTTAACTACATAACATTGTTTATTTCTTTATCTCTTATCAAGCTCCATATGTATGGCAAATTGCTATTCTAACGTTATTTCATACGATACAGGAAATTTCAGTTACTTTAAAGAAAGCATCCATTACCTTTGTTTCATTAGAGAAAGCATCTATTATCTATATTATTCCAAGAAACTTTATTAATTTTCAAAAATCTAATCATGAATTTCTTTTTTTATATATGTCATGTATTTGCACGATATCTCGGTAATTATATTAATGAAATTAGTTTTTCTCTGTAATTCAAATTCTTAATAACTTGAATCTAATTAATTGGATACGATGAATTCAATTTAAATATTTTTTTTTGCTTTTGTTTATCTACCAGTTTTATAAAATAAATTTGTTTCTTCAGCCGACTGTAATTATTTCTCGCCCAATTGTAATTATTCAAGTTATGCAAGTGTAAAAAAGTAAAGAAAATAATATCATATTCCTTTTTAAAAAAATAAAGCGGCGAAAGATTTGAGTAGGAATTTGTAATTTCATATGCTGCTTTTTATTTCCTGTTTAATAATTATTCATGATCTAACATATAAAAGTGAAATGAAGTAGTTTTGACAAAAAGATACAATCATAAGTAATAATTTAACTTTTCGTAATGGTAAAACTGAAAACGTAGTAGCAAAGGTAATTTGGCTCATACCTCATATTTTATGGAAAAGTAATAGAGGACTATTTTTTGTCAAAGCTGTACGTGAAATTTTCTTTTTCTAATTCAAAAAAATGTTTTAATGAAATTGTTTCTTATATTCTTTAAGTTATAGACAACAACAAATCATCTATACAAGTGATATGTTTCGATGATATTAAACTTAGAAATTGTGTGTGTGATTATGGCAAAGCCTCGACGGCTATCTGCCTAAGAGGAGGAATGCCTTCGTGGAGGACTTTCTAAGGGAAACTGGCTCGTATACACGTTACACATGGGGAAAACCACGAAAACGCCCATGCAGCCAGCCCGTTCGCGGGATTCGAACCTCTGACCGAACTACTGTTATGTAGAGAAATTATCTGATAGCGTTATAAAAAAATTAGGTGAATGATTTTATGATTTATGGAAATTTAAATTTTATTTTGATTCTGAATTATTTAATTTAAGGCTTTAATTTTGGGGAAAAACAGATGCTTCTGGAAATATTATTTAGTTTAAAAGAGTATTATTTATTTTCCTCTATTTGTAAATCTTGTACAAACTTTTATTCATTGTGAAAGAAGCAGGGAAAGGGAGGCAATTTTCGCCAAGTCATGATTTCGCGCGCTTTAGAATGTTCGAGAAAGAATTTTCATTGTTAGTTGACCTTAAGAGAGGAAAGTACGAAGAAAGGTTTTCCCGGCGGGGAGCGGCAAATATGCTCCCCGGCCGCGTTTGGTTAAGAGGCGAGACAGACTTACTCTGGACTCGCTTAGGCACTCTCTGACTGACTCGCTGATTTTCGGGCTTGCTGGACAAAATGTAATTACGACGAGAAAGGTTTTCCGGCGGGGAGCGGCAAATATGCTCCCCGGCCGCGTTGGTTAAGAGGCGAGACACACTTACTCTGGACTGGAAATTCGAGTTGGATACACACTTACTTTTGGCTGACTCTCGGACTGACTCGCTGATTTTTGGGCTTGCTGGACAAAATGTAAGTGACTCCGAGAGGTGTTTTCCGGAGCGGCAAATATGCTCCCCGGCCGCGTTTTGGTTAAGAGGCGAGACTCTCTTACACACTTACTCTGGACTCGCTTAGGCACTCACTGCTTGGATTCGCTGACTTTCGGGCTTGACGGACTTGTTGACGGAGACAGAAAAAACTTGTGGGTGTTGCGAAGGAGAAAGGAAAAGATTTAGTCGGCATCGAGCAGTGCTTCCGGCGGGGAGCGGCAATTATGCTCCCCGGCCGCGGGTTTTCTCAAAAATGCGAAGAAAAAAAACTGTTGAGCGAATAACAAAAAAATTAACAGAGACTTGGGTCTCTATCTGTATCGGCAAAAGTCAGGACGATGTCCTCTGAACTCCGACTTGAAAACAGAAGGAATTATGTCACCTTAGACAACTGGAAGCCTGCGTTAGCCGTTCTCTAAAATGCCTAGCTTAATTGTCTACGTTTTCCTTGGTGGAGCTGAGAGTCTAGGCAGACAGCCGTGCGGTGTAAGCTGTTCTCTTGCTTCCAGTGGGAATAATTTTCTTCTATGGAAACCAGTAGCAGGCGTAAGATTTGAGGGTATAGCTGATGTAATTTATTGTCGTGCCGTTCGAGTTTCTGGCTTGCGGATTTGCCAAGTGACGTAAGGATAGAGCTAAGATATGAGCTCTCCTCCACTTCAAGATGTCCACTCAAGATAAGTATTTTTTTTGGTGAGTTGGAACTTTAGGCAAGTTTTTTCAAAAACGTCCTTAGCAGTAAAAACAACGTCGAATCTAAAATTTAACTCTCAGGCCATAAATTGTTTCCCTTTCCTTTCTTTTAAATCACCAGACAAAACCTTAAGTTTTTTTTATGAATTTAAATGAACAGACTCTCAGATGAGGTTAAGATTTTTCTTATTGTGTTGTAATTGAATAAAACTGATATTTAATCTGGAACCTCTTACAGTATGTTTTCTTTATATATTTAATATGAATTTTTCCTTTATATCTTGTATATGTTTTATGTTTTCGATCCTCTCACGGCGCGGTCCCGGAATGCATTTTTTTTTCACAACGCAAAAAAATGCTGTACACGTTTCACTATACGATCACTCCCTTTAACGGCAAGTAGTTTCATATTTAACATTTAACAATATAGGAATTTCAGATATAACTGGTACCTAGAAGTAAACTATTTAACCTTGGTGTCGAAACTTTTAACATAACACTACCAGTGTTCAGCGATTTTACCGCTCGGCCGCTGGTGGGCCTATTAAACTTAGAAAGAAACTATTGTACTAATGTTCAGGGTTTTTTCCTCCAATTAATTTTGGAGAGTCTACCTTTACATTAACTCTTAAAGACTATCAAATATAGTAATACTTTTTTCCCAGTTAAACATGATTTTAAAATGATTTTGTATGAAGATTATAGGATACTATTTCATACATGTTATCATTATGTCATACTATTACACGTTTAAAAGACGATTACAATTTACACAATGTTACGATTACAAGACTGTGTATTTTGTAATTTATGTAATAAAGTACGGTACTTACGTATTAACGCAACCAGGCCAAAATTCGCATAAATTGCCAAATTTGGCGACCCTACTTATGGCAACCTTACGTGGTATACGTAGTTTTGTAAAAAGAGCATGTGGAGATTCACAAAATTTTCCTGCATTTTCGTGCAAATTTTTGTAATTTATGAGAAAATAGCAGTGTACATGGATAAAGTCAAGAGTGTGCGCAGTGCCATTTTTGTGCAATTCTGGGATGTTTTTTGAAGTAAAAATAAGTCGACGTGTACATGGTTATGGCGAATACGGTTTTCAATCAGTGCTAAAAGCAATAGCCAAAAGATTTCCGCCGAAAAAATAATTCTGCAACTTATTCAAATTCGAAACCGGAAGGGTTTAATTGCTATTTTATATTTTAAAACAAAATAATATAAAAAACTGTATTAAAAATTATCTGTAATTAATAAATGTACATTTTCTTTCTATTCATACTTTTTTACTCAAACTTACTAATCGCGTCAACCTGGTTGCGATAATACGTAAGTACCTAAAGTACTTACATCTAGTTACTTAGAGGTATTTATAACATTTATGACTGAAGTACAAAATTTTCTGCATCATTCTTTAATTTCAATATTAAAAATAAAAATCATATATACGTTAATATTGTACCGTTGCATAAATATAATTCTGATTCTGATCAGTTTTCATTTGAAGAAAATCAGAATGCTTGGGAATTTATTAAAATCCTCATTCTATACACTTTCTGTAATACTACACTTTTCCTTAGATACCTGTATTTTAAAGAAATAGCTTTCAGCGTGTTCTTAACTGGAAGTTAATGAAATCTCTCTCTTTTTAAAAAAATATATTTTTCTCTCTACCCTTAAGCATTGTTATTCAAATTTCTTTAAGCTCAGAATTTTCCAATGTAATTAAAGAAAATTTAGAAAAAGTTATTTGCTATTTAGAAATTGATCCATAGTGAATATAATCTTACAAATGCATAAAACCAATAAAATGTGTCTTTCCTTTAAAACTAAAAGCAGGCCAAACAATCAGCTATGCGTGCAGTATTATTTAGTTTTATCATCATACTTGAAAAGCAATAAAACACGTGCATGCATTTCATACATTTAAATATATCTGAATTCCAAAAGCAGTATTGCTTTTGTTGTTCCAGTAATTAATGCTTAAATAATAAATCGATGTATTATCTCACCAATGTAAAACCTACGCCTTAAGCATTGGTAACTGTACAAGTTTCTCATGTGCTACCTGCTATGTGTTTGTCATGCTTACTACGCAGCCGCACCGTCAGTTTGTTTCCAAGATGGCGATGCAACAGGAACGTTTCTTTGTGCTCCGTTTTTAGGTATCCAGAAATGCGGTTTGAGTGCAGCGTCAGGCTTACTACGCAGCCGCACCGTCAGTTTCCAAGATGGCGATGCAACAGGAACGTTTCTTTGTGCTCCGTTTTTAGGTATCCAGAAATGCGGTTTGAGTGCAGCGTCATGCTTACTACGCAGCCGCACCGTCAGTTTCCAAGATGGCGATGCAACAGGAACGTTTCTTTGTGCTCCGTTTTTAGGTATCCAGAAATGCGGTTTGAGTGCAGCGTGAGTTTCGTGCGCGTTTCCTCTGCGGTGTCCAGCGAGATAGTGCACGGGCTATTTTTCTTCGAACAAGAAATTGTGACTATGTGACTCATTTCATTGGAACCTGGTTTTAACCTAGCTAAATTATGATGATTACATTTTGCAACTGGGTGGCGCTCCGCCCCATTTTCACAGGGATATACAAGAGCTCCTTAATCGTGTTCTTCACCAACGCCGGATTGGACGTGCTGCAACAGTACACAACAAACTTCTTCCCTGGCCACCCCATGTGTAGGATTTAACTCCATGCGATTTCTTTCTTTGGGGGTTTGGTAAAGATCGAGTTAAGTATGTACCGCCAATTCCCGTGTTCCTTGAGGAAGTTTGTGCCCGGATAAAGCATGCGCTGGTGATCGTCACGGACATGATCCACTAAGTATGGAAGGAATTTGATTACCGTATAGATGTGTGTTGGGTGACCAAGGGTGCACATATTAAAGGACAGTGATTAATGCATCGAAAGCTTTTACAGTCGCCGCTGCTTATGCTGTAAGGTTTGCCTTTTACTAGTGATACCCCATTTTCACAGGGATATACAAGAGCTCCTTAATCGTGTTCTTCACCAACGCCGGATTGGACGTGCTGCAACAGTACACAACAAACTTCTTCCCTGGCCACCCCATTTGTCGGATTTAACTCCATGCGATTTCTTTCTTGGGGGGTTTAGTAAAGATCGAGTTTAGTATGTGTCATATCCTTCTTTTTCTTGGGCGTGTAGCTTCTGGATATGTATTTACTTCCTACCGTAGACGTATCGTATTGTGTGCGTTGCATAAAACAGCCATTTTAACAGCACAAAACTTTATTAACACACAAATAAAAAATAATAAGTACAAACGATTAACACACAAGTATCACTTCGTATCTTGCATCTAAGCTGACATACAACACGTTTTCTTCTTTACTTCGCTACTACCTACTAACTACTCTTCTCTAGTAAGTCTCATGAGAGAGAGGCGTTGCAGGCTGTTCGGCTAAACTGCGCATGCGTGGTGATCACGTCATGACAGTATGTACCGCCAATGCCCGTGTTCCTTGAGGAAGTTTGTGCCCGGATAAAGCATGCGCTGGTGATCGTCACGGACATGCTCCACTAAGTATGGAAGGAATTTGATTACCGTATAGATGTGTGTTGGGTGACCAAGGGTGCGCATATTAAAGGACAGTGATTAATGCATCAAAAGCTTTTACAGTCGCCGCTGCTTATGCTGTAAGGTTTACCTTTTACTAGTGATACATCCATTTATTATTCATTTTTAAAACCACACCATTCGTTTATAAACACCTTGACTGGTCCATGTGCATAGACATTATGTAATTTGAGAAAGCCGGAGAGATGAAAAATTAGCAATGCCTTCGCCGGGAATCGAACCACGGACCTCTGCAATACCGGCCCAGCGTGCAGAAGCACTATACCACGAAGGCTTGCTAGGGAAGCAGGATAAATACCTTATATACTCACCTTTTTAAAGGGCGACTGGGGTTTTTAGGGGACCCAATCGTCAAATCCTCGATGTGGAGAGTCATCATCCACAACCCTTTTAGTTCGGGCGCCATTGTAGAGAGATTAGGATTTTTGGAAGCCGAAAAGATGAAAAATAGCAAACGCCTTCGCCGGGAATCGAACCACGGACCTCTGGAATACCGGCCCAGCGTGCAGAACCACTATACCACGAAGGCACCCAAGGAAAGTGGGAGAAATACCTTATACATGAATCGCGGAAGATATATGACAATTTGCTTTAGTATTTAATTAGAGGCGAATTTTAATTTAGTTTCTGAATTAACTTCTAGATTCCTACCGTTACGGGAATAAAAAAGATGTAGTCTTATAAATTATTAGATTGTGCGTTTTTTTTTTTTTTTTTTTTTTTTAATCTCGGCTCAGTAAGATGGGCAGAAAAGTCGCTTGTCATGGAGCCCGAGTTAACATCCTTTAAGATAGCTTAGCTTCATATACTGGCCCTCGAACCTGCATAATTAAGTTCATTAGAGCTTATGCAATTACCATGCGGTTTTTTAATTGTTGTTTAGTATAATAACTGTAACAGTTAAAAAATTGGTAAAATTTTTGTTCTCAGTTAACTGTAAATTGTAATTATTTATTTTTATTTTAATATTAGTAAATAGCATATATTTTACTTTTGCTTTATTACGTGTTGAATTTATTTCATTTAAATTTGTTTTCGTGTATTTTTGTTTCATATGAAAGGGAGGCGACTGTATAGGGGAGGCATTCAGAATTTTCGGATGAACTATTGTAATTAAAAAATTTTAAATATTTATCAGCTGATTTTGGATGAACAGAAACACAGTGTTTTTCCTAGGATGAGAGATTCAATTGAATCTGATATACCTCCTCTCGATAACGTTGAGTCAGATTTTAATTGTACTTCTTTTCCCTTTTTATGTGTATTTTTATGTAATTCTGATGTTTTCGGGATTTCTTCTGGTTTCAAAGCACTGAGCTGATGTGTTATTTTACATTTTATTGGGACATTTAGGGATTTTACTTATTGTAAATTTCATTTCTTTCATGTCTTTCTCTGTGGTTTTGGTTCTAAATTTATTACTATTATATATATGTGATGTACCAGCTTTTGTCCGGAATAAATAGATTAGTGAAGAATCATAGATGTAGTCGTAGCTTAAATTATCAGACGATAAGTTTAAAAAACAGGATCCATTTATTATTATTCAGGAGAAATAGCAATTACAAAAATCTGATCTCCGGAGTAAATAAAAAAGAATTACTAATAACTTTTTGTATGAAGTTTACTGCATCGTTACATTAAAGAAAAAGACCCCGATATTCTTTTGCGAGTCCTTTTATAGCCTCTGGAAGGGCGGAGCTTCCAAGAAATGACGTCAGCCATTCCAGTTCGCTTTAAATATCTCCAGAACATTCTATAACTGCACGTGTAAGAAAAGGCGGAAAAAACGACTACGGGGCTGTGGATTTAATTACACGTACTTTCAAATAAGAGACCATCGCCATTAAAAATGAAAAGAACATACAGTTAGAATTTTAAGTGTATTCTTGACTATGGAATTTTATTATTACATATATATATTCTAGTAGATTATTGAATATATTATCTCCCTTGAATATAAAGTAACTAAGCATACTTTGAATATAGCATACTTTGAATATAAAGTATGCTATTAGTGGCGACGTGTTGGATGATAAAATTTGTTTTTAAACCGACCAAACAAAATTAATTAATTTCTGGCTAATTGTCTGCTTTAGAAATGAATAAAGGAAAATTAAAAGAAGTCTTCACTACTCAAGAACTACAAGTTAAAAATACACTTAAAATTCTAACTGTATATTCTTTTCATTTTTAATGGCGACGGTCTCTTAATTGAAAGTACGTGGAATTAAATCCACAGCCCCGTAGTCAAGTTGTTTTTCCCGCCTTTTCTACACGTACAGTTATAGAATGTTCTGGAGATATTTAAAGCGAATTGGAATGGCTGACGAGGCTGAAGTCATTTCTTAGAAGCTCCGCCAATAATATTGCTATTTCTCCCGACCAATAATAAATGGATCCTGTTTTTTAAACTTATCGTCTGATAATTTAAGCTACGAATACATCTATATTTCTTCACCAATATATTGATTCCGGACAAAAGCTGGTACATCACATATATATATTGTAAAATATTTTTGTTCAAGGATTTAATGGAAAATAACTCTTTGTATATAAAATTTCAAAAGCCAATCTTTGTTTTGTTCAGTTCCAAAAGAAATATGCTTAAATTGTTACTACCAATAGGTGATATTAGTTTAGATAGCGACTGTATTGAGAAAGAGAAATCTGTTTTGAGGTACGAGAAAGAAAAATTTTACATCAACGAGATTTTCCAATTCGATTGCGTTAGGTATTTTCGGAACAATATTATCTTCGTCGCGTTGAACTAGCTTCTCTGACTCATATAAAAATATACTCTTACATTAAAAAAAGCAGAAATCCCCGTAATAAGAGTCCCTAAGGAAAGAAATCCAGATAAAATAATTTGTACTTTCTTATTTTCTGCTGAAGTTGGACAAGAACATAATCATCTGTTCCGTACTGGGTAGAGGTTTGAATTGTTCTTTGTTTCTCATTGCATTCATTTTATCTTCAAACACGTTTGACAGTTTGATGCCATTATTTTACATCTCTTTCAGACATCACTGTAGTTCATCTTTTGTTTTATTTCTACCTAAAACCATGCTACATTTATTTCGCAAAGTTCCGTTGAGATTTTGTTACTGATTTTCTTGATATTATTTTTTTCTTTTCCTTTTCCTCTTTAGCGTCCTAATTGACATAAAGGTGTATATTCTACATCCTTTGATTTAGAGAAAAGATAGTTTAATTTGGGTCGTATAGCTGCTCTGAAAGAAATATTTTGACATTTTTTCAGCAATGGGCATTCAACAATACACTTAAACAAATTCAGTTACATAGTATTGCTCGATACTTTTCCCAAATATTAAAGGCGTTTGCTGTACTTTAAGATACGGTTTTTAGTGCAAAGATATTGTACCAGTAGACGCTTCCCGCGAATATGGGATGGGATCCCGCGAATCTAGATGGGAGAAATGCCTATGCATGGGCACCTGCAATATTTTAATTTACTAGACTTTATTGGATCGGATATTGTTTTTCTTCCGAAAACAAATCAGAAATGGTAGCTAATGATAATATGTTTAATAAATAAAAATTCAATGCAAATAACTTCAACAGTTTTTATCATTTTAGTATACCTTTGTGCCATATTATTCTCTAATCCCTAACATCTTTTGTACTTCAGGTACAGTTCTCTCTGACTCATATTTGACACGCGCAATAATTACATAATGAACAGATTTTTACATTCGGTGATGAATGCTACCTCAATTTCGGAAGTTTTCAATGGTCATAAAAATAGAAATTTCCAGATCGAAATAAACGAAAATTTCAGATCATGATAAACATAATTCATATCGTTTTAGGAACTCTTGAATTTAATTCAAGACATAATTGAAATAAAATAAAGTTATATAGGTTAGAAGGTATTTCTCCAGCCTTCTTAGTATGCCTTCGTGGTGTAGTGGTCAGCACGCTCGACGCGCATTCGAGAGGTCCGTGATTCGAGTCCCTGCGAGGGCATTGCACTTTTATCATGTCTTCTACTTCTAAACACCTAATGTCTCTACAAGGTAATAAAATTTTAGGGGACATTCATTCTGCTTTTGGAGATCTATGCACATATTTTGAAAAAAAAAATCCGATCAAATGCATCCAGTATCTAATAATGTCCAGTATCTTCGATCATTTACTTTTCAGGTTTCATCGCTTTACGCAAGACTAACACTTTTCAAACACAACAGTACCGTTTTTTTTTTTTTTTTTTTTTTTTTTTTTTTTTGTTATATCTCAATGATAAACTACAGGTTAGCTTTGTTTTTATACCATAACATATTTTGTTTTCCCGGCGATTGTGCGTTTCCTATTTTTTTGCTTTTTTGTTTCGACAAATGCTTACAAAATAGTATCCGAAAACTAGTCTTAAGTACAATTTTCCCAAAACAAATTTCCTACTATTTTAGTGCAGCAGCTTCCTTTACGAAATTAATTCCTGAATTTGAATCTAATGTACTAAGCTTTATATATTTGTTTCTGTTCTACACGAACAGTTTTAAAAATATTAAACTTTAAGCCCTTAATACGAGAATAAACTTGAAGCTCACAAACGGTAATTCTAAACCTGAGCAGCATTTCGAAGCTAAAGCACGTTCTGTTGAACGTAACTGGGAAATTATGCAAAGCTCTGTTTAAATTTCCTAAACTCAAGCAGTTTGTTTGAACATGCTGAAACAAAATCAAGAAACTGAAATGTTTTAATTTACTTTTCGTGTAGAATAAACAGGCAAATAATAATTCTATCTAACTTTTCACTGAAGTAAATAAAATATAATAAATCAACAGTTAATTATGATACTGCACTAATCTTTTCCTTCTAGCAACATGACTTAGTATAAGGAATTTCGTCTTCACTGCTCCTTGTTTTCGTGGTGTAATTGGTAACATATCTAACCAACCATTGGAAGATCCAGACTTTGAATCCTAGAGACGGCATCGCTGATTTTTCACCCTTCTTCTGCTCCGGGAAGGGGGAAGACGCACCTTTGACTTTATACCCAAAGTCAGCACAGAAAGGCACTTCGCCATTGCACCTCTTACACAATTCATAACAGGTCATGGCCCATTTCCCAGCTACTTCTTTCAACGCAACATATCTCTAACTGACCAATGCGTCTGCGGAGGTCACGGCACCCCGGATCACTACCTCTATGAATGTGAATTGACAACTGCTCATCATCTCCCCAGCCAAACCTCCAATAGAGAAGCTTTTAACAGATTTATTATTACACATAAGCCTGCAATATCCAAAATTTGTAAAATTGTCAGCATCACTAGGTCGATGGGTCAGGACATCTGCTCTCCTCACTGAATCCGGCAATCGCCTCTCAGTTCGTCATTAATACACCAATAAATGTATTTTATCATCAGTACCCAGTAGTGCACCAATCCCTCAGTGTCTCAGCTCTATCAGCGTCCATCAGTGTCTCAGCGCATTCTTCCTTCAAGTATTAGCTCTTGCACATGTAACAATGTATCTGCATTCATTATAACATTTGTTCCTGGAATTTATACGAACTGCGCAAATTCTATAATACTCAAATTATCTTTGCAATAGCATCTGCGCATTATGTATATATCCATTGTACTTAAATCTTTAATGCACTATCTTCTGTTTTGTATTCTGTTAATACCTTTGTATACGTATTCCGCTCTGTATATCACATTTTTAGTGTTGTGTACTATTTCTAAAGTTGCATCATGTTTCATGTATTTTATCAATGTATTTCATGTCTCTTGTATTTTATCAATGTATTCCGTGTCTCATGTATTGTATCAATGCATTGCATGTATTTTGTCCTGTATTTTATCAAGTATCATGCTTTTACTAAGCTTTCGTTCACTGTCTGTACACCCTGTAGTAAGTATAGTATCTCTAGATACCTCAATATTCCCAATATACAACACTATCACGCATTGGCAATATGCTTAAGTTTATGTATTGAGTGAAGAGTATTGGTATCTAATTACGCCTTATGTTTATGTAATTAATGTGTTGTTTTCGTTTTTCTTTTTTTTATTTAAGACGCTTTTTTTATGTCTTGCACTTGACTATTTATGACATGCTAATGTATCCTGAACTGCAATCTAACACAATCACTCATCTGCTCTTGTTGCACTGTAAATACTTTTATTAATTTAAATAAAGTTGCTGCTCCTACACAGGGGAAGGCGTGGGACATATGCCTGTTTACCACTGTTAAACACCAGGCGTCCCCGTCTTCCGTCACCTGTCACCTGCTCCGGGAAGGGGGGGCTAAGGAAAACGCTAATAGCTCTACAGTAGTGCATGACTGATATCTGGTGGACACAAATTCTTTCCGACAAAAATTAAGGGATTAAGTGTCCTTTTTTTCCAGTTGCCTTTTAAATGGGCCATAATAAGGAATTTTCCTCTTCTTCACTGCTCACGGTGTATAACTAATATCAATGGTAGCATGTCCGGCTAGCAGTCGGAAGAACCAGATAAGAATCTCGGTAAGACCACACTTGACTTTTCATGTTTCTTGCTCCAAAAAATATAATAGTTCTACTAATGTTTTTTTTTAATAATATATGCATTCCTTTATCTAAGGCTTTTCAAACTTATTTTCTGTAATCATCGCTAAAGATAGTTTGTATATTGCATCTTTAAAACAAATCTAATTATTAACGCTAGTGTAATTATAAAGTGGCTTTGTCATAATCTCAGCGAAAATTTGCAAAACATACCGGCGCTTCTCGGTAAAATTAAGTATGTCCATTTATTTTTAATAGCATATTTTTTCCCATTGCAACACATTAATTAGTACTAAATTGCGTACAGGTATTTTAAGGTTTTTAGGAATCGGCAAGCTTGAGAAATCGCCTATGCCCTAGTTGCGATTCGAACGACGGATCTCCCAGTTGCTAACCGGGCATACTAATCGGATTTACACTGTAAGGTTTACTGTTTATTTTTACTAATGGTTATTTTATTTTTTGAACCTTTCCTACTCTCTCTTATTTCCCTCGCGTTTCCTTGCCAGAGTATAAATGAGTTAGGAAGGGCGACAGTATTTAAATTGTTGGAGCGAAAAGGTTAGACAGAGCGTGATTTCGCTAATGTAAGTGCACGTTGCTATTTTATTCCAGCAGTTAATCTAAATATTGGCTACGCATTCTTGCCACAGAGTTATTCTGGCGGTGTAGGCTTCTGAGTCAGTCTGTTAGCTTAAATTGAATTGAGTAGTCTCGCATGAGTCTTTACCATTAAATTTAGTGTTAAATTATCTTTAAGTTTTCAGCGCAGGTGGTCGGTGTTTGTAAGCACGTACACCTGTGCTATCTGTAAATTAAACTGTGTTCAACAAAAATGGTCTTTTGCGTCCTTCGTCTGAATGTGTTCATCTTTAAGTCTGGGCGAGAATTCTCAAGGGTCAACACTTAGGGTAGACCTAGTAACAGTTTATGATAGCTGAATGAACTCGATCTTACAACACAACGAGAACAGGTATAGGAAATTGTGATAATTCCTTCTAACTGAAAAATACAGAGTTGTAATTCTCAGTTTACTTAAATAATCAAACTGTAAGATTCCATCCACTCTTTAATTAACTTGGATCCCCCTGAAACTGTCAGGCGACTTATCACCCCATCTATGAAAGCAGTGGCAGATATAAAAGGTTTAAGGAACTTTTTTATTTGAAACTTTAAGCTGAAAATAGGTGCACGGCTTGCAGTTACAATACAAATCTCTGCAGCTTGCAGGATTTCTGTTAACACAGACCTTGGATTAAATTCAAAGTAAAATTAACGCTAGAGAATCTCATGTGCAAACGTCTAGCAAGAATTGGTTTAACCTTTTGCGGCACAGTGTGTCCGGTCTGGACACGCCTAAAACTTTCCTTCTGTATGCACAGAAAAATTGAATGAGAAAGGATTTATAGGTTACTCTGACCCTTCTTTATTTATAGCAGATGGCAGCTCAACACAAACCAGTCCATATATTTGAGCCATGTTTAGTTTTTTAAGACCCTCATTTTTCAAAGAAATCTTCCAGATTTTTTTAGGGTATAAAAGGAATTGTTTGAAAAAAAATTTCTATGTTATTTTTTTGGCTGTATGCTAATCTCCTTATTCTATATTAGTTTTAAATTTTTACCTTGAAATCTTGCCTAAAATCAAACGGCGAACCTTAGGTGTGCCCAGACCAGACTCACCGATAATCTAGGACAACTGAAAGTCTGTATTCTTTGTTTCTCTGCATCTCATCGGTCAGTTCATTGACAACAATGCTCGTTTCAGCACTCTTTTCGAAGCTCTATTCAATCAGTGTGCCACGTTGGTCACACCCGCAGAATTAAAACGATAAGTGTTATCGTCACAAAATTTTACTTGCGTACTCCTGTAGGCCTAATTAGACTGCCTACCTTTTTTTTAATCAAATCTCCGACTATAAAAGGTAGTGTGCCGGAAAGGGTTAATTCTAACGAAATGCGTCAGCGATTGGCCAACAAAAAGATGAACACCGGATAACGTAAGCTTCAAAGCTGGAAGAGGAAACATCACAAATGTCAGTATCGCTGCCAAAGTTCCTGCAAAGGGAAAGAACGTTCTTACACACACGTAAATTTCATTTACATCTTGACGAGAGTTAACGAAAAGTAGAATAGTAAAATTCAAATAATGGCTTAACTAAACTAAACACTTTAACAAACTGTTTGTTATTTTCCCCTGTTGCTGCATTATTATATTTAAATCTATCTCATTCTCCAACTACTTCAGAAATATGTTCTAACTTATGTTTAACTCTTCACGTTTTTTAAATCATATAAATCCGTATAAAGTTTGACCCTTTCACTGGCCTAGTGGTGGAATCGATGAAAACTGGTAGCTCGACTCGATTTAAAATCATGTACTATTTACAAGGTAATTTTTTCGGTTTCTACAACGCGAAATGTGAATAAGATTCAGTTTCCCTTAAAATTACTTCCCAAAGGCATCTCTTCTCATGAGCAGATAGCCTCCGCAATTCAGGCAATCTAATGCGTGCAGAATTTGAAATTAAGTTTTGAACCTTACTAAGTTTCATAAAATTGTTATATACTGAGTATATATGTTATATTACTGAGTATATTGTTATATTACTGAGTATATATAGTATGACTCGTGTATTACTACGTATAAAATTAAAACATTAATTCAAAACTACTCTCTTCTAATAATCCTTTCATCTGATATCTTCTATCAGTATTTCAGAGAAATCCTTAATTACAGTCAATATAAAGGATACTGTTCTTCACTTCAGTCAAGGCATCAACATGAATCTATTTTAAGGCACATTCTTTGAATAAATGATAATGCTGAATTATTAGATTTCCAGAGATCTCTACTAACAGCTTTATAGGATTACATACTTGAACGTGAGTATTTCACATTTTAGCTGTAACTATAAAACAAATGCTTGTGGAATAGCTTTGTCAGAAAATCATATTAGATACACTTGCAATTCAGTTGAGATTTTCGAGTGCTTCAAGCGAAATTCTAATTAATATCAATTGTCGAATCCGTTAACAATTAGACAATTTTCAGATATGCTCGAATGCTCATAGAATCATGATCATTTGCCTTCAGTATCGCATGGAGATTACACAACAGTTTATTTAAATATTGTATTCGTAATGAATGAGGCAAAATCCACAGAATGAAATTATGAACAGAATTCGTAGCTAATTAGCTGAGGGAAGGTTTAATCCTGAGAGACTTTAGTATGCATATCAGAAATCTACATTTAACTGCTTCCAATAACGGAAAAGTCCTTCATACTTTATTTAAATATTATTTTGCCAGTTGGTTGATTAATACCATCTGCATGCCATTAATATGTATGAAACTGCTGGTGTAAATCCTTGATAATGTTGATTAAATTATATGATATGGGCTTGTTCTCTCTTTAGGGGTTTTGTACTGGCATTTTAATGTAAACAAGAAGTTCAGCCCATTAATGTCGGTAGATCAAAAGGGAAGTAAGTACCTATGTTTCAGATCTGAAAATCGGTGTATCTGAAAATGATATGAGATGGGAATAATTAAACATACTAATAAATTTGAAATAAATTTTGTTGAAATATGCCTTTTTAATACTTTTTTATATAACCCGACATACTAATTTGTTTTTCATAAAACTATACCCCTTCTTTAATTAATGGTCAACTTATCATCTACTAAATGTTTAAAATAATACGTATAACTGTTATTTTATCAGTTTCACGACTTTCCAATTAATGTAAGAAATTGAATAAGTTATAAGGTGCCTTCGGGGTTATAAGGTGCCACTTCTATAACGTGCCTTCTGGGTGTAACGGTAGCACGCTGGGCCGGTATTCCAGAGGTCCGTGGTTCGATTCCCGGCGAAGGCGTTTGCTATTTTTCATCTTTTCTGCTTCCAAAAATCGTAATGTCTTTACAAGTGGCGCCCGAACTGAAAGGGTTGTGGATGATGATTCTCCGCACCCAGGATTTGGCGACTAGGTCCCCTAAAACCCTAGTCACCCTTTAAAAAGGGGAGTATATAAGGTATTTCTACCACTTTCCTAGCGTCCTTCGTGGTATAGTGGTTCTGCACGCTGGGCCGGTTCCAGAGGTCCGTAGTTCGATTCCCGGCGAAGGCGTTTGCTATTTTCCACCTTTTCTGCCTCTAAAAAAATCCTAATGAAGTTAATTCTCAATTAGACTAAAAGCCTTCAAGGGACCAAAGAAAATAACAATTATCAAAATTTTAGTCCAGGATTTCACGGAAAAGTTTGCTACTAAATATTGAAAATTTCTGGCAGAAATGTGATGTAAGTTGTGGGAAATAAACTATTGATGCATTACGCTATGATTTGATAATATTTCCATTATATTCTACTGCGAAAAGAAAAAAATATATGCATTTTATCCAGAACGTTTCAGAATAAATCTTCGTATTACTTTCCCTAGTCCAAAGGACAACTGATCTTACGCTTCTAAAATATAAAATGAAGAATTTAGTAATTAAATTATAATTTTAAAAAGATTTAAGTCTTTAACTTCTTTTCCCGTATTCCTTACCAGAATACAAATTAGCTTTGTGTGAATTTAAGCTGACGGTTTTGAATCTACAGTTAAGAGAGCTTCTGGCAATCGCGTCTTGCTGTTAATAGTTTTAACCAGCTCTGTTTAAAAATTATATTCCGAATTCAGTATTCTTGCTAGCCGATTTTTTTAAATACGCACCAATAAAATACATAAGTCAGTCCATTATATTTAATATGCAGTCTTAGACGACATTATCGACATTCGAATTTAATTGCCTGTTCTGTTAATCTAAAATATCAACAAGTTGTAAAGATTTCTTCTGTAGCACAAACTGTGCCTTTATGTTCAAACTAAGAGTAAAATATAAAGGTTATTTAAACCGTCTGCGTTTTATGAGTTGTTCTAGACGTAGCGATAACTAACTATCTAGTACGGTTTGCAGGATTTTAACTCCAGTTGTAATGGCAAACCTACGGATTCTAATTTACTATATAATTTGCAAATATTTAAATTCTCAAACACAAACAGCAGAGTTTTGTTATCGAGTTAGTTTTTAAACTACCAAGCCAAAATATCTCAGCCGAATTTATTGAAGATTAATTAATTTATCCAAAAACGTGTACGGATATCAAATAAAAATATTTTCAGTATTGATGAAAATGGGCTTCTCTTTCATCTCATGTGTATCAAAACCTCTGAAGGCATTCAGTTATCATGGACAAAATTGCTTCAGTATTTTGCTCTGACTAATTACTGATGAAACACCATTATTCATAAGAATGTCGCAAAAAGCAAGTTGTTTCAAAAACGACTATGATATATAGCGAATAAAGTTTATCATTTATATATCTATTTATATATCTCATTTATATAGCTTCATTTATATATTTATATATCTTCATTTATATATCTCATTTATATAGCTTCATTTATATATCTCATTTATATAGCTTCATTTATATATTTATATATCTCCATTTATATATCTCATATTAACCGTGCTTTACAGTATTTTCTGTTGCAATGCAGAGCGCAGTTTTCAAAGGCATCGGGACGAATACTGGCTGACTAAGAATTCTTACGAAAGAAATGCTATAGAAATAAATAAAATCGAATTAAAAAAATTATATGAATAAATATGCTTAAAGCTCACAATGTGAATGAATAAATACTAGATCTTTTTTAAATAGAAATTTGAAGAACGATAATTCAACCATACAACTCAAATAATTAAAATGAAATTTTAAAACAAATTCTCAAATTAACAACTACAGTTAAAAAATGTAATATGAATTAAAAAATAAATGCAAGGGGAAAAAATGATAATTTTCATCCACTCGCGCAGAATGAAAGATAACGAGAACGAGAAGCTCTAAATTGTAAAGTTCGCCAAGTGAATTAATTATACTTGAAACAGAGTAAAAAATGTGTACCAACGTAAATTTCCTAATCACTGATTAAACTGCACAACAAATTTTATAAAATTTGATTTGTTCAAAATTTGACTAATAGAATCGAAATATGGGGAGAAAAATGGGTCATTTTAGAAAAAGTCCCATTTATGCCAAAAAAATAGGCTATATATATAAATCTAATATATATCTTAAGTCACATTTCAGAGACACAAAAAACGCAAGCTGAGTTTCGTCAATCGGCCGAGTAGAACCAGGAGGTATAAAACTACCCCGATTCTTTCTTTCTTTTTTTTTTGGGGGGGGGGGGGAATGGGGCTTTTTTTTTTCGGGGTACATATCGGGAGGCTTATTTGAACACGAATCTTAGCTGATATATCTAAAACGCTGGCTACATCATTCCAACAATATGAAAAATATGTTTATAACATAGGAAAGCATTTAGAGCTTCCTGAGACCCATTATTTATTTAAAAAACAAAATTTCGAAATAAAATAATTACATTAAATGCAATATTTTTGGGGTAATGTTCGTGGCTTTGTTTGGAAGAAAACAATGTACCTTTAACTAAGACCTTTAATTCCAACATTGAAGCAGGGACATGAAAATATGAAAGCGTGGGACTGTATACATTCAGCGGTGTGTCTGATACCCACTGTTGGTTTATGATCTATAGTCATCATTGAGGTATAAACAGCTTTAAGTTTGTAATTCATGATCGAAACAGGTGAAAAAAATATAAACGAGTACTGTTCATTTAGTAAACAAAAATGCGTCCTGGAACCGAGTAACCATTATTTTAAGCCAAAATGAATTGAATTATGTTACTTAGATTACAGTAAAATGCACTAAAGGTACCTCTCTAAGGGAAAGGATTCCTTTGTGGAGAACCTTATAACGCGAAATGGCTCGTATATTAGACAAAAATTTCATGGTCCTATAAAAGATAGTGATTAGAAATTCGCAGCATGTAGTGTAAATATGTGGCTACTTTGCCAGTGCAACCAACTACTAAACATATATGACGGACTAATTCCTAGACAGCAACAGCCTCGAAGTTTGTAATTCATGATCGAAACAGGTGAAAAAAATATAAACGAGTACTGTTCATTTAGTAAACAAAAATGCGTCCTGGAACAGAGTAACCATTATTTTAAGCCAAAATGAATTGAATTATGTTACTTAGATTACAGTAAAATGCACTAAAAGTACCTCTCTAAGGGAAAGGATTCCTTTGTGGAGAACCTTATAACGCGAAATGGCTCGTATTCATAGTCAGCATGCGAGAAACTACTAAAGCGCTCACACAGTTAGCTCGTTTGTACGGATTTAAACTCGCTTCGAATTACCAGTCATCGTCTTATCACTGGACCATTTCTGGGATTTAAGCCAAAATAACTACTTCATAATTAAGACAAAAATAACACGCCGAACAAATGCTAATTCAGAAGACAAGCAACAAAAATCAGCGTTATAATTTCAAATTTTCACAGGACTAGTTTCGATGGTTTTACCGAACCACCATCCTCAGCTGCAAAAGCGCAAATGAACGAGAAGGATATAATGATTAGATAAGATAAGAAAGCTTGGACTGTGAAAATTTGAAAATATAACTCTGATTTTTGTTGTTTGACTTCTGAACTACTTCATACCTCAGATGAATATTTTATAAATACCATTTGATGGTGTGTAGAAATGTGTGCATACAAATAATGATTAAAAGCATCCGTTAAAATTTCATATTAGATTTAAAGAACATTCATTTATGTTAAGTATATCAAATTCATAGCATATTTTCTACGCAATTCTAATTACAAGACAAAATAAAATAAAAGGTATTCCGTTTTATAAATGAAATATTAAGGTGCCTCAATTTTCGGGTAATAATTATTACTGAGTTTGCTTTACGTTAAAAAAATAAAATAAAATTGTACATCATATGAATAGTTTAATAGTTTAACTGTTTACAGCACGTGGCTTGTGTAAAAATTTCAATAATACGCTTCATTCATCACAATATGCTTTCCTTTATTTGCACAAAATCCGGAAAATTATTTCTGAAGGGGAAAGGGTATGTAGTAACGTTTTTCGCTTGACGAATTTCGTTTGAGGGAATGCGGTTAAAGAGATTATTCTCATTTATAGATTACATTAAGGCTACATATGTTATAATAATAATCGTGCTTAAATGACGGGTGAATTAAATGTGGGTCAGTTTATTTAGAATCATTTATATATCTGCAGTTCAATTCAATTTAATTTATATAATTTGAAATATACGTATGCGATTAAATATCCAAACATAAAGATAGTTACTGAGTAGTTATCTTTCTGTCGTTAAAATGCACTTAGAGCATATTATTATGCGTTCATTTCGTCCAAAATTGTCAAAAATATTGAACTTGTCTTCAAGCTACTATCGAGTAGATAAATTAACTTTAATCGAGATTTGAAGGTTGGCCATGGAGTTCTGCAGCGTCCATTAACGGACATTGTTTTCCATGTTTTTAGAATACAACCGATTAAAACTGTGTAACAGAAATAAATGTTCACTTCCCCATTGCATTTAGCATCATATACACTATTCAATCTCATATACGTTTGTCTCTCTGAGTTAACTAAGCACTTACCATTTCTGCGTGGCTATATACGTATAAAATATTGATAAAATTTGTAGAACGTATAAATTCCCTGTATGGTCACACGTAAACTTAAACATGTTTTTAAATATACAGTGGATACTTGGAATATAGCTGCACTAATATGTCGGTTCAAGCGCGGTGCGTACGCTAATCTTGAGTTCCCGCGAAACTCTCGCTATCCCAATATAACAAAACCATTGTCGATTGCGTATTAGTTCATAAAGTTGGGAGTTTGTAGAAGTCCATATCCAACAGTTGTAACAGCTGAAGCATGAGATAAGTGAAACACAAGAGTTCCGTAACACATCTGGGGATGAAAAATGAACCAACGGTGTCTATTCGCTATTCCTAACTGTCGATAGACCAATTCCGGCGACGAAAAACTCGTGCTCGTTAGGTGCTCGGTAAGTGCAATAATGAAATATTATAAAAAAATGCAAATATTATAAAATAAATGCAAATATTGAAAAAACACTAATACACAATTAATCTGGTATAAACAAGGATCCAAAGCAATTAAGTGGGGGGGGGGACTTTACAGGAAAAGCAAAAGTGCAGGAGCAAGGGTGGTATAAGTATCAATATAGGTATAAAAAATGAAAGTTATAATATAATTACATAATGGTGAAAAATATTTAAGTAATATGACTTAGGACAGCCATTGGCCTTTTCCTATTTTCACTTGCACAATAATCACAATTTAGAATATGAATAGTAGCATTATTGACATCCGGAATTTTCCGGAAGAATTTCTCTGCCAGTTTGGCCATGTAAACATTAACCTCAGTGATATTGAGTTCATGGTGAATCGCCGTGTTTCTAATGAGCACTAATATGTCTGGTATATGACATTCTGGTCAAACACCGTTAGAATTGCATACGAGAAAACTTCAGAAGAGCATACGGTAAATCCAGCACAATTTTTCACAATCAGTTTATTGTTAATGTTTGTTTTCTCTCGGATTTGTTTCATACGAAAAACCTTTTGCTAAAATATTGCTTGCATTTGTTCCGATATACAGGGTTATTCAAAAGGAAAGAGCAGATTGCGAAACGAAAGAGCAGCTTGGTCTCCAGATATCACTTCTTGCGATTTTTATCTCTGGGGTTACGTAAAAGAGCGTGTTTTTATCCCTCCTAATGCCTGACACTCTTGAAGATCTACGACATCGAATTATTGAAGCAGTGAATTCGATAACCAAAGACCAGCTGATTCGTGTGTGGCAAGAAATGAGTCACCGTTTTGACATTTTTCGTGTAACACACGGTGCTCATATTGAATGCATACCATAATTGTAAACTTTTCTCTAACCATTAACGTTAGAATCATATTTCTATCTTTTGTAGTTTGGAAGAAATAAATGTTTGAAATCTGCTTTTTCTTTTTGTATAACCCTGGTGCGTAATACTACCCATAAGACTTTTAGTTCAAAAACTTACATCTAATACAAATTTCAGCTGTTTAAATGCAAAATGTCATAGAGACACCTAATGTGCCTTTAAAGTTTTGGACAAAGTATACAGATTTTTAGCTTTTTAATGAAGCTTCATTTACTACAAGTTACTAAAATAAAGAAATTAACTGTTATGATTTAGGCTTCCTAATTCAGGCATTTCTTCTACTCACTATAAAGCTATATAAATAATCTATTTCAGCAAGGTGTATAAATAAAGTGTATAATTGAAAGTTTAAATAAGAAATTTTCAAAATTAAGTTAACTCGTTTACTAAACTTTGAATCTCGCCTAATTCTAAATTTTTTCCGCTCCAGCATTTTCCAATCTATACCCAATAGGTAATTATTTTAAAATATGTTTTTCCTTAATTTTAGATCTAAGTTAATATTATACTTAAATGTAGCCTGCTTCTTTCGGAGTTCCATGAATTTTATAAATTATTTATGCCATTTCTTCAACAATAAAATCTGCTTATACGCCAGCTTTGCAAACGAAACAGTCCGAAACAAAAATTAAGATTTTCTTTTAAAAGTGACTAAATGCTGCATTTAATTAAAGAGCTGATTCGAGGAAAAAATTGGGAAAAGTCTAGAATGATCGAGATCGAAAAACTGTTAGAATAAACATTTATTCTTTTGTACCTTTTCAGAGTATGGCAATGCTAACGTAATCAAATGTTTTACCAAAAATATATAAAAGTGAACTAAATTCTGCACCAAACTTTACTCCAGGTAGTAGCTCGTTAAATTTAAACTTCTACTTACTGGCAAAGAAACCAAAAGCCCCTTTGTAATTTAATTCATTTGATGAATGAATATTTGTCAAAAAAGTAAAAATAAAATTCAGAATTCATGTGTTATATATTAAACAAAATATAGCTAGTTGCGGACTTGTTTACGATCCTGTGTTAGAATGGCGCCGAAATAGATGATGTAGTTTCGATTTTAAATATCCTTAATAAATTCAAGCACTCTCGTTCTATTCAAACCAAACTGAATACATTTAATAATAAAGCATTTTACGTAAACATTTAGTAATAATTCAGCAATACAGATAAGCTTTAAAATAAGAATTACAACCGTTACAGGTCATCTACGTTTTTTGCGACCGAATTCTACGAACGACAAATCTTAAAAAGAGTGTTGCCAACGCAGGGCAACGAAAAAGTAGAAATTAATTCGATAGGCGTGGAAGTGAACAGGACTTTTACAATCCTTTATTAGAGTTCAATACCAAAAAAAGTTTACCAGATTTCTGTCTGGTTAAGTTGCTCAACACTGAAGCACATTAAATTCACTTGCATATTTAAAAAGCCTGTATAACCATTTACATTATTTTACAGAATACTAAGTTATCTTCTTTAAGTTGAATAAAAAAGTAAATATTAAGATAAGTCAATACTGGCATCGGTTTTCAATGACGAGAAGCTCCTTTTCGCTTAGATAAACAATAGATTTTTTTTCTCTCTACTTCTCGTAGGAAGCCTAATTTTCTTTATTGCCTTCTCTCTCGGCTTCCCAAACTGCCATTTCATTCTTTAGTCAATAGAACTAGCATGCTTGAAAAACTCCCTTAGAAAAGATCGAGGGATGTTTAGCTCCCAATATAAATGAACATCTAGCTCGGCCAGTTTGATTTTTCCTTTGAAAGCCCGGGGCGTGTTTGGAATTGCGTTTTTTATCGTCGTAACGAACTTGAAATAACGTTTTCTAGCTTCAGGCAGCCAAGATCTAACAGAAGTGAAGCAAACAAAATCCTCTGTATTACAGAAAAGGAGACCTACAATGTTCTTAAAGTCTTGTTTAAACACAGCGTCTTCAAAAGATATTGAAAGCTGGGCTATAAAAGGTCCATTTTAGCTTTAGGTGGTATATATGTAGAACAAAGCAGACTAGGAAGAAAAGAAATAATACAGATATGACTGAATTTCTGGTCGCTTATTTAATTTCGTGGTTGTAGCCAAACAGACTTTTGGCAGGAAAGAGAATAGAAGAACTGCCCTAAGCCTCGTCTACGAAGATACGTTATTTTAACACATTCGTTTCCATGCTTTGCTTAATGGTGTTTGTATATCTAAGAATATCTTTCCTTAATGGTGTCTTTATATCTGTGAAATATGTTTTTATAGAAAGTTTTAATACGAACACGTTAATAACATGTAGCAATTAAATTAAGCAACTTACATGTGTTCAAATTTACATTTAATTAATGCATTTTTCTAAAGATACCGCGTTTCCGTTCGTCCTTTCTAACATAATTCATCATTCTAGTCTTCTGCCATTCCAGCTAAATGCATTTTGTGCATTTTTTGTTTGTATTTATTTCGTGAAAGGTTTTGAGTCCTCTTCTCTCCATAATAGAAGTAAATGGATACAGCAAATGGAATACTTCTTTTGTATTTTATTGAGTTATGAAGCGCGGTACTGAAGAATTCATTTTGAACTCTGCAATATGAATATATTTTCAAAAATATGATGAATGAATATATTTTCAAAAATATGATGAATGAATATATTTTCAAAAATCATTGTTTAAATTTTCATACAACTAAAAAAATCGGTTTTATTTTTACAGAAAATAGTTTTAAGGTATTTTCTACCTCCTTCCAAGATGCTTTTGTGGCGTAAAGGTAGCACACTCGGCACGTATTCAAGAGGTCCGGGTTCGAGTACCTGCTAGGACGTTGCACATTTTTCCCGTCCTCAGCGTTAAAATAACCTAATGACTCTACAAAGTCGTTGTTTTCATTCTAAGATAAGGGGCCCACCAGCGGCCGAGCGGTAAAGTCGCTGAACACTGGTAGTTTGGCCCGAGGTTCGAATCCCGCGAACGGGCTGGCTGCATGGGCATTTTCGTGGTTTTCCCCATGTGTAACGTGTATATGAGCCAGTTTCCCTTAGAAAGTCCTCCACGAAGGCATCCGTCCCCTTAGGCAGATAGCCGTCGAGGCTTTGCCATAATCACACACACATTCTAAGATAAACTACTGCGCTATTCATGGGAACACAGGGACTAGAAACGTCTCCTGGGATTAGAAATTAGTGCGTATATGTACGTTTCAGTGAAAAAAATGATGTAATTTAAATCGTATTTCAAAAACTTACAATAATTATTATTTTCAATAAAATAATGAATGCATCTCTTTACTGAATATCTGCATTGTTAACATCGAAATCAATATGCTTGTTCTTCGATTTCTAAATACTAAGACAAAACAAAATATTGACTAAACAAATAATGACTAACAAATAATGCAATATGTATCGATGTTATACATTTAGACATAAAATATTGAAGGATATTTAACTAAATTTTCTCACCCTAGCGTATTTTTACTCTAGATTTTTTCAACAATTACAAAACTTTTAGTTTATGGTTACAACGTAAAATATATTCACAAATAGGAAATAATTTTACACATGTAAAAACCATATTATTGAAATTGATGTGTCTTTTGAAATGCATAGTATGATAATATTAGAGCGTCTTCATGTGTGCTTTTTAATGTGCTATGTTTATAATTTTAATCCCTCTGTTCAAAAATAGTACACACGGCTTATTTTTCTCCTCTATAGTTTCCAGGCAGTAAAATTTGGGAGAAAAATGATATTCCGCCTAGAGGGGGTATAGTGTTTAGGAGATCCTGACTGCGATACCGAAGGGCCCGGGTTCGAATCCCGGAGAAGGCATGGATGCAAAACTGTCTGTCCATTCATAGGAGGCAACAGTGGCCTCCTATTAGGTGTCTCGACAATAAAATGGCCACCACTTCTGGCAGTAGTCGTGGCCAGCGCCGTTATAGGTAAGTGTCCGCCATTGGGGAAAAAATGTGATATTTTATTTATCAATCTATTTACATATATACGCCAGCAATTAGATTCCAATATATACCCAGCCCTTCCGTTCCTACTTAAAAGTGATTATTATTAAATAAAATAAAAGTTTGCTTAAAAATTACAATTTATCATAAACTTTCTTTTTGTCTGCCGCACGTTTCATACCAAATCTTGTAATTCTGACTAAAACAAATTACTTCCTTAAGCGTATCATCATCTCAAGATTTAGCCTTCTTAATCTCAGAAAATTGTTTATATGAAATTGGTTGATTCTGATGCTTTCTCTCCCTTCTGTTACTGATAAGAATTTCGAAAACTTTCTTCTTACCATTATAAAATGTATGCTGCTTTAAAAAATAGCGCCAATAATTTTTTGTTATCCCCCTTTTAGTTATAGAACTGCGTAGATTTCCCACATGTTCAACTTTTAGGTTAGTTTCTTTCCTACTACTAAAATCCATTTGTTCGATCCTTAAAGGCTGTATTTCAGATTCTCGTTCTTGTGGAATTTAAAGCATCCCTTATCAATATGATTTAGCAAACAGAGAGTTAGCGTTTCGCTTAAAGTATCATAATTTCTATATTTCAAAAAGATCAATAAAGATACCATCCATAGCCAATAACTATTGTCTCTGAAGCCCACATTGATTATTACTTCGAATAAAATTACCCAAGGAATTTCTTCAGCAGATGGATAAGATTTACTTGAAAAATTCTGTATTTACGAAAATGTAACTATTGCAGTTACTATTAATCTCAATCCATTTTTTTCCTATACCTTTCATCTAATTTTCATGTTCTTATTATTTTTTTATTTCTATTTCACTAGATAAATGTAGCTACCTTTATTCCTTCCTTCTTCATTCGCAACGTTTCGTCAGATCTTAAGGTAGAAGTGTTTTCAAAGAAATTTGTTACATTTTTCCGATCAGCGATACATTTTACGAAAAAAAATTAATGTGTGTTTGTATCTTAAACTTCTACTTATAATTTCTGAATAAATTCGTCATATATTTAAGAGAATTTTGGGAAGTATACAGATTTGCGGATATGCAGTTGATTAAAGATAGCAAAAATGCGTAGAAATTTTTATGTAATAAAGAGGTATATGATTAGTGAAAATTTTGAAGTGTTTAAACAAGACAGTTATTTAGAGTTCCCATGAGTCTGCTATTCAAAACTCAGCGAGAATGCAAACCAGTAAAACACTTAAATATATTTTTGCTGTCATAATGCTGCTGATTCGTGTTTTATCTGGGGGGGATCGTATTGCTGGAAACACATAGCACATGCTTTTCAGAAATCGAAACCTAAAAAATATTAATAATAGAGCTAATGGTTTAATTTTAGTACCTTAGCACACTTAGTAAGCGTCTGCTTACAACTAGCAATAGCATAGAGAGAAAGGATAAGAAGTCTTTTAACATTTTATTTTTACTTATCACTTAAGTTAATAAATCTTTAAAGATTAAACATTTGTATTCCGTTGTGTCTTCTTTAAGTGGTAAATCAGTTGCCCGTTATCATATGTATAATCTGCTGCTGTCTTGAAACAGGGCTTCGAACAATACTGATTTTTCTGCTGTCTCAATGACATACCTTCATTTGGTCTATAGATGAAATTAAGTTGATAATAACCTGAGTAATAAATAGCCAAGTATTTAAATCGATAGTGATGGAATATATTGGAGAGCAAAAACGGACTTCTAATTCATTAATAAAACTTAGCAAAGGGAAATAAATGCCTGGAGTAATTAAAATGTAAACACATTTATGTTGGATATAATTCAGTATTTCTTTATAGTATTAAATTATATTTAATTTTTTATATTCTCTATTATTAATTACTTTATTCATTTAAAATATTGCGTCATAAACATGAATAATCAAGGTTTTTTTAAAGTGTTTGTTACATCTTCAAACTACTTTGATATTTAAGTTGAAAAGCAGAGTTTAAGCACTGAAAAATCAGAGACACATTTTAATAAATTATCAGTCATAAACATATAAAACAAGTCCCAAGATATTTATGAGCACGTTTTTACCCTTTCTCTTCCAGCTTTATTGATGAAATATGGAACTATTTGATTTTCGGGGGAGGGGGATGCAGTTAAGCTGAATGCTTCCAAGAGATATCATATTTTTATTACATTCTTTTTTTATTTTTTAAACAGTTATCATTTGAAGTTCCCTTTTAGTTCACGATTTTTCTATAGGAAACGCTAGCGTATGAAAAATAGTCAATAAATAAAACAGCACAAACAAGGTGCACGAGTATGATTAATTGATATAGCGAACGTGATGTTGAGGACTTATCGACCGCCATTTTCCTTGCTCTTGGTTTGTTCATGACTCTTTCTCAACAAAAAGATTTAGCTCGACTGCTATTCATATTTAAAAGCAAGGAAAAAGGTTTCGGTGTAAATTCAAATGCGTTTACTGTATTTAAAATTTAAGTAGTACTCAAGCAGCTGGATTCTATCCTTGTATATGTTAATTAACACTATATTTACCAGACCAGTCATTTTGACTGGTCGTGCAATTTCAATTCAAAATTCCAAAAAATTGTATTTGTTACTAATATATATAAAGTAACATTAAGTTCGTAAAATGTTTTCTCTACTTATAGCTATAAAAGTCATAACATCATTTCGGAAAGCAAATGTTATATGTATTAGGAATTTTGAATTGAAATTGCATGAACAATCAAAATGACTGGTCTGGTAAATCTAATGTTAATTTGTTGTTATCACACAATATAGTGTCACAGTTAATAAAAAGATTGCCTGAAGCAACACCCTTCAGAATTCTAGATATTTTCACAAGAAGCTGAAGCAAGAATTTACAAGCCGTTAAGGCAACACTTTTCGGGTATTTTAAAAGTTCGGGTTCGGGAAGGAGTTCGGGTATTTTAAAAGCGACAGGGGAAGTTTAAAACTTTGGTAAAATGGCGAATGTCACTCAAAATTATATTTCAACTCTTTGAAGGGCGGTGGTTACCTTCAGTAACCACCTATTCTGTTGAACGTCTTGTAAGGATTTTAAGTTTTACTAACGTTTATTTTTATTTTAAATCTTTACTATCACTTCTTATTTTCTACTTCCGGCCAAAATTAAAAGCTTTAACTTATTTATGCAAATTTGTCTGGCGAACGCCAAGTACTTAAGTTGTGGCTTTTTGCCAAGCGAGAGAGAGGAAGGAGTTAGTCGAAGCAGGCCGCTTACCTTAGCAGTTTTACTCGGTTGCTGGTTGCCTTCCAGGCCAGAGGTTTAATCCTCATGATAATTTTAAACGTATTGTAGTGTTAACAGTTCTCTGTACTACATACGGCTTCCTGTTAATATACGGCCAATCTTCCACGTAGGCCCTTGTTTATTATTCCAAAGTTAAGTTAGAATTTAGTTAATATTTTTATATTCTTACGTTCAGACCACAAGTAGTTGGTCTCTGTATTCTGAAGTACGGAAATTATTGTAAAGAGTGAAAAATAAAGGGCTTCCTGTGTATCTTGTCTACTTCCCACATTTATTGAACATAGCTTTAGTAAGCTCCCTGTTCCGAGTCAGGGTCTTTGCATGTTCCCAAAGAAAGTAAGGCGGAACATTGAACCTGATAGTCTTACGCACTTAGTGTGAGTGTGTCTCACACTAAGTGACACTTAGTGTCTTAGTGTGAGAGGCTTTCGATAATGACCGGTTCTGAAGTTCCCTTGTAGCACATCCAAATTAAGAAACATAAGCCAGTAGTTGATACAACAATTCGTCTTCAAGAAAATAAGCATCAGGCATCGAAAACAACATCACGACGTTGTGCACTCTGCAGCACCAAGAAAAAGCCTGTAAGGATAGTGTAGGGATGCAAAGTTGCACTCTGCTTGAGTAAGAAAAACTGTTTCCATGAGTACTATAGAGACTTATTTCGTAAGGATGTGTTCTATGGGCGATGGTCAGTTTTTCACTCGTCAAGACGAGTAATTATCGCGTATCGAAAATAATTTCATTGTAGCACCTGATATAGTAAATGAAACAACAGTTTTGCTGAAAACGTTAATTGCCATTTTCTGCCCCTCAGAAAGCTAAGGGTAAATTGTATTTCATAGCAGCCTGAATGTCACAAACTAAAGACAATATGAATGGCTTCTCTGTTTCTTGTTAGTCCCTTGAAAATTAGAATGTCGAACAGATTGTAAACGTGGCGGTCCAGATGAAGGTGTGAATTTACACAGATAGAAGATATTATCTTTTTCTGTAAAATTATCCAATGCAGTATTTGCGTATATGCATCTGAAATTTAAACTATGAAAATGGCAATGGAATATTCCGTTGGCGCAAGCATTCTTAATTTCCAAGTTAGCTTATTCCAAATTAAATTAAATGTGAAATCATACGTTTATTTAATGCAGACTGTCGTACTTCTCTGAGTCTGAATATTTAGAAAGGTACAATGAAGGGCTGAAAAGTTAGAGAAATGAATTTCAAGCAAACGGAGACAAATACGCTAATGCCGCTTCGTTCTAAGTGAGGACTTTCTAGGAAAAAAACGAGTCAATTTACGTTACGTTTACGGAAACATAGAGTTAAGGAGTATTAGGATGGGACGAAATGCTGTAAATGGCAAGTAGAAAACAATTCAGTTTTCATCCTATACTCCCTTCCTTTTAAAGACCTTCTTCTGCTCCCTCGTTATAGTGGAAGGCTATGGGCGTGGATGATCCAGCTGTCCAATATTTGTTTTAAATTTAAAACGAAACATTTTTTGTTGTTGTTTTCTAATGGATGTTCAGAAAGATCTGATGATTAGAAACATAAGGATTTTACCTTCAATAAGTACTTCATTTTTATACATAAAGTTATTATATAGGGTGGCCCAGAAGTCACTTTACATTTTGAAAATTAAATAACTTTTTTTCTATTAATATATTTCTTTTTCTCTTTTCAGAATTAAAAAATATAATCCCTGGAAATTTTTGGCATGGATAAGTTTACAACAGCACAACGAGTGAAGATAATTGAATTTTACTTTGAAAATTGGCGGTCAATTGTTGCAACGCAATATATGCGCCATTTTAATGTTCGACATCCCCCTAGTAGGCCTGCAATAAGGAACTTAGTGACGCGTTTTCAAGGTTCAATTAGTGCAATCTTTAAAACCAGCAGACTTTCAGAAACGAGTAAATTATGCTGTCAGGTTTCAGAGAACTGCAAGAAATGACAATGAGTTTATTCACAAGTTGATCATGGGAGATGAAGCTCATTTCCATTTGAATGGACGTGTGAATAAGCAAAAAATAAAAAATAATTAATTAAATACAGTCATTTAAGAAAAAGTTATTTAATTTTCAAAATGTAAAGTGTCTTCTGGGCCACCCTATATATTCCTTTTCATTCGCATGGTTTATGCTTTCTCTCGTATTAGAATTCTTTACGCATGATCGTTTTTGTATTAAACATATCTGTCTATAGTTTATGTTAGAGATACGATAATGCTATATATAACGAATTTCATGTTATTTAAATGTTGTTCCTCAACTGTTCATTGGTTAATATGCACAAAATAGTACTCTCTACCATGGTGGAATTATTATTATTTGATCATGATTATTTGAACTTGAAAATTTGTGTGATTTTATTTAAATAATTTTAAATTACTTAAAATCACTTTCGTGTAAAATAAATCAAAATAAATATTTTAAAGGCCATAAATATTTATTTTTTAATCAAAAAAAAAAGTTTTGCAAAGAAACAAAATTTTTGCATTTTAAAGAACTGGAACTCTTAGTACTTGGAATTCATTAATTTTTGCCCAGGTTGTCTTATTAAGGACGCAAAATTCCGAAAGTAAAAGCAAATAATTTTTATGTTATATATTAATCGCTAGTTTATGATCATATTAATGAATATTTTTAGATTAAGAAATCAGTTTCTTTTAACACATTTACTATTACTTTTTAAGTTAGAATGAATCTTGAAAACCTTAACTTTTTTAACAATTTTTTTCAATACATAATTTTCAAAGATATATATATATATATCAGGCAATCAAAAGAATTTTTTTAATCGAAATGTATAACTTGACTTTCAATGGCAGACTTTGCCAGTCTGTCGGCTAGCTAATTACCGATATTGCCGATATGGCTCCTCGTCCAATAAAATAATTAGATATATTTCCGATAATGCTTTGTAGTTAATGCAGTTAGATTACGGTTTATGTGGAAGTTCTCTTATTAGCAATCACAGAATGCTTGTTGCCAATTTATAATGAAAACACAACGTGTTGCAACAACAACGAAGACACAGCGTTTTGCAGCAACAATGAAGACACAACGTATTACAACAACAAGAACACAAAGTGTTAATGTTCTTCAGACTTGTCTGACAGCAACATTAGAATAAGCCCACGAAATTTATCGTGGCAAGGAGTGCAAGATTTCGCCCGTCGTTGTCAAGAGCCTTGGATACTATACTGGTGACAGTACGACTTTGTTCAGTTCTGTCCCCAATTTTGATGGAGAACACACCGCAAGGGCCTCAGGCCGAGGGTTCGCCCCTTTTACCCTATCACCAACCTCTCGAGAGGATTTTCGGCTCGCCGTCTCTTTACAGTGCCCCATGCCGCACAGACACCGTACAAATATCCATGCCTTCTCCCGAATCCCAACTCGGGCCCTTCGGTACGGCAGTCGGCGTCACTAACCACTATCCTGGTTGGGCGGTTCCAATTTCTTAACTTACACTTTCATTCGCTATTTAAAAGACTTCAATGTACACTGCAGATGCAGCCGACGGAAGAAGCACAAGTACGAGATAGATTTATGGTACGAAATAAGAGGTTAATTAAAATAAACTTTATACAAGTTAGCAACACTTTTCATTTTCTGTTAAAGGAATTCAAACTAAGAAATTTTTTATTGCTTAGTTTGCTCGGAAAACAAAATTAGAAGATAATTTCATATTTTTCCAGGATAAGCAGTTTTTCCGTTAGGTTTGAAAAATGCAGTAAATAATTATCAGACTTTGTAAAATAAATCATTGCCTTCCTTAAGCAATGAATGTGCTTCGCACTCTTACCCTCATAAAAATTTCATTTACTGCCATTATCTCTTTCTTTGTTCCCCGTCATTGCTAATATATAAGTTAGTCAGACTGCATATTTTATTCCAAGCAGTAGTACTAATGAACTAGAATAAATTGCTTCCACCTATTTTTAAAATGCTTGTAGAATTGTTCATTTTGTATCTTCGGGTTTTTTCTCTTACCTTGAATTTCCTGCCACTAAATGAGTAGTTCAACTATGTATAACTGTCGACCTTTTCCCTTACCTCTTTCCGTTTAAGCAGAACATCTCAGTAACTGGTGTTTTGTGCAATTTAGAATTTAACATTCGAAAAGAAATGAACTAGAATAAATTGCTTCCACCTATTTTTAAAATGCTTGTAGAATTGTTCATTTTGTATCTTCGGGTTTTTTCTCTTACCTTGAATTTCCTGCCACTAAATGAGTAGTTCAACTATGTATAACTGTCGACCTTTTCCCTTACCTCTTTCGGTTTAAGCAGAACATCTCAGTAACTGGTGTTTTGTGCAATTTAGAATTTAACATTCGAAAAGAAATTATCAGGTTCAATGTTTCTTCTAACCTTCTTCGGAAACATACAATGACCTGACTAGAACAGAGAGCTTACTAAAGCTATGTTCACTAATTGTAGTAAGTAGACAGGATACAGACGAAGGGTATACAAAACCCTTTATTTTTTTTCTTTATATACAATGACTTCCGTACTTCGGAATACAATGACCCTCCACTCGGGGTCTAACTTAAAAGATATCAAAATAAAACTAAACTCTAATTTAACTTTAGAATAAGATTGGCCTTATAATAACAGGAAGCGTATGTAGCACAGAGACTGTGAACACTACAATACGTTTAATTTATCAAGAGGATTAAAACCTCTGGCCTGGAAGGCAAATTAGCAACTGCGCAACTTCTAAGGTAAGCGGCCTGCTTCGAACTCACGGCTTCCTCTCTTCTGCTTGGCAAAAAGGCCACACTTAAATACTTGGCGTTCGCCAGACAACTTTGCATAAACTCCTTCACGCTTATAATTCTGGCCGGAAGTAGAAAATAAGAAGTGATAGTAAAGATTTAAAATAAAATAAACGTTAGTAAAACTTAAGATCCTTACATACTTCCCGCCAGAGTTAATTAGTTTGAAACTGAGGTCTAAAACGACCTTGTTGAAAACTTTTAGCTCTAGAAACTAACGCGAGGCCAACCTTTTACAATCATAACTTAGCTAGAAACTAGAAAATTTTAAAAGAAAGAAATTTGTTACAATAGCAGCTCCCGGAATATACAACAATCTTTTTTCTTTTTCATCTGTGCTGCATCTAAACAGGAGCTTTATTCAATTCTGGTTCCTTCCAGAGATCTGGAAGGAAAACTAGTTTAATGAAATGTTACAGAATGACATTGCAAATAACATATAGAATATACTTTTCTTAACATTCTTATTTCATTCATGACTATTTTAATTATCTCTCCCCGTGCTCTCTGACATGTGTTGTAAAAACACCAAACACGAATGTGTTTCTGTCTATGTGTTCAACACTTTCTCCTACAATCAAAACACTAACGTGTTAAAATTCAACATACGAGATCTCTTAACACACCCTAATTTCAACTCTAGACCCTGAGGTACTATTCTGAAAGTGGCTAACTCTAAAGTGTAGCGTCAGAGAGCCTAACTACAACATTCAACCTTTAACACATATTCACCATGATTTAATCTTTACAGTCACACGAATAACAAATTGTTAACATTACTTTCACTTTTACCATATCACGGTATTTCTAAACATTCAAAATAACAGTTCACATGTATACAAGAACATATCAAGATGCCGTTAATTTTACACATTTGAAAACATACATTAGTAGTACATTGTTAACTTCTATTCTTTTCAAAGCAAGTGCCAATTCTTTCTACATTGAAATAATACTACATTTCAAAAAGTCTTTCAGACTAAAACTTCTTTCTTGTTAGAACGTTTTAAATAAAATTTATACAATAACTTTTTACAATATTTAAGTCTTTATACAACGCTATTATACATCAACTTTAGTTTTACGCGCGAGTAATTGAAAAACATAATAAGAAAATCGGTCACAACTCATTTCTCGCCCTTTTGGCGATAAAGGTAGACCTCGCATGAGGTAAAACTTCTTGAAATCTGCCACTTGCAGTAAGAATGAAAGATTAACTTAAGTTTGTAAAGTAACATAAAATTTTACTTATCTTTGTAATATTCAGACATCCTTTTCTGGGCCCAGTCTTTAAAGGTGCTGCAGACCGTAGCTTGGTTGATCCTCCTTCTTGTACGGGCTCGCCCTTCAGTGCTTTCCTCTGGAAGCTTCCGTTTTTCACCACTACGGCCACCCTTGAACATCTTCCTTTTGTGCTCTGCTTGTGGTCTTGGCCGTTTGAAGGCAGCTGGTCTTGGTGGAACCGGGAAACTTCTGTCGTGATCCTGCTTGGACCTCGTTGTTGGCCGTTCAAATTTTTCTTGTACTTTTTCCTCCGCCGCTGATGGCCCTTCCGCAGTTCGGCGACTTTTGCTGCGGAGAGTTCTGTCGGATGAGTCAATCTTCCGTTTCACAGCCGGGTTATAGTTGCCGTCCTTTCTCCCGGTCTTTTCCACATACGTCGTCCTTCTCCCTTCTTCATTCTGGGGGTGTTCGTGAACTCTGTTTTTTGGACGGTGGAACGGCTTCTTTTTCTTTTTACCTTCAGTTTTTCCGCGGGGCAATTTTCTTTTCACTTGCTTCTGTCTCTCATTGGCTTGCCCTTGTACCTGTCGTTTTCCCACCTCTGGAACTTGTACCTGCGGTGTCTGCCGTACCGGATCCTGCAAAAGATCTGAAAAGATTTGCATTTTATTACGATCGAAGCAGGGCTTGATTTGATCAATGTTTGCGGAACAGGTTTCACCATTTCTTGCCTTTAACACTACAACAGCGTGAGTTATTTTTTCTATAACATATGCTCCTTCAAAGCGTGGAAAAAATTTGGCAGTTTTATCTTCTGGTGCTGAAGAAAGTGAATGCTTAATTTTTAGTACTTCATCCCCTACTTTATAAGTTACTCCCCGTCGTTTCAAGTCATAATACAATTTTTGTTTTCTTTGTGCTACTTCCGTATTCTTTTTTGCTTCTTTTATTAGTTTTTCTATATCACCCATTTTAAATTCTGGGGCTCTTTGTTGCACATAAAATAGTTTATCTAACGGTGTTATAACCTTTCTGCCTAGAAATAACTCAGCAGGAGTTTTGCCCGTTGTATCATGTTTTGCGGTCCTAAGGGCGAAAGCAAATTCATTGACATAGTTATCCCAGCTTTTATGAAAATTTTTAACATAACTACGGATAATTTTCACTATATTTCTGTTGACCCGTTCCGCTATATTTGATTGCGGCCGATACGGGACCATTTTTAAATGACGTATGCCCAGTTTTTGGCACATGTCTTCAAATATATTACTTACAAATTGAGGACCATTATCCGATATAACTTTTAGGGGCGCCCCGTATTTTAAAATATATTTATTTAAAATAGAATCGGTAACTAATTTCGCGGAGGCTCGTTTTAAGGGAACAATTTCGGTCCATTTACTAAAATGATCAACTATAACAAGGAGATAGCGACTTTTGTTTAACTGACTTTTTGGGAAAGGGCCCAATAAATCGATGCCGATTATTTCATTTGGAAATTCGGATTTAATACTATTTAGAAACCCGGCCGGGCGGAAATTAATATAATTAACGGCTTGACATGTTGGGCAGGACTGGACATACGCCCTTGTTAACTTTTGCAGTTCAGGAAAGTAGACTGTCTCGCGTACGCGTTGAGTAGTTTTTCGAATACCAGCATGAGAAGCTAAAGGGTTGTCATGGAGCTCTTGCAGGATATTTAATCTAAGACTAGCTGGGATAACAGGTCGAAATTCGTTGTTGGAATTCGTAGTTTTTGTATAAAATAATAGACCATCTATTAGTTCGTAATGGGCCGCCCTATTTCTTATCGCCACAATATCTTGGTGGCTAAAATTTTCAGGATCCTTCAAATACTCATAAATACTTCCAAACTCAGGATCCTTACCCAGTTCGGTTATTACAGTTTCTCGGGAATTTATTGTACACGCTGTCAGCATTGCAACTTTTACGGTATTACCCTGTTCGTCTAATTTAATTCGTGACAGGGCATCTGCTACGGTATTTTCCTTTCCGGGGGTATGCTTGATTACCAGATTATATTCTTGCAGCTTGAGTGCCCATCTTATTAACCTTGGGGATAAATTTTTCCCAGAGTACAATCTAGTTACCGCCGCATGATCAGAATATACTGTTATCGGCGCCTTTCCAAAATAGACTCGGAACTTTTGCACTGCTAACAGAACTGCAAGTGCCTCTCTCTCGGTCGCGGAATAGTTTCTTTGTGTTTGATTTAAAGTTCGGCTAAAAAATGCCACTGGCTGCTGATTTTGCGAAAGTACCGCTCCTACCGCATAATCCGAAGCATCCGCTGAAATTTCTAAATTTTCATCCTTTTCAGGAAATTTCAACACAGGGGCTTGCGTTAATGCTTGTTTTAATTTTTCGAAAGCACTATTGGCTTCGGCCGTCCACGAGAATCTTGCCTTTTTCCTTTTTAATTTTAACAATGGCTCAGTGATAGCCGCAAAATCTTTTATAAAGGACCTATAATATGAACAAAGTCCTAGAAAAGAAGAGAGCTTCTTTGCCGTGTTTGGAGTCGGATACTTTTGTACAGCGATTATTTTTGATTCATCTGTCTCGATCCCTTTTTGCGATATTTTGTAACCTAAATATTTTAATTCAGGGGCTGCAAATTTGCATTTTTCGACATTAACTTTTAGACCGGCCTCATTTAATAAAGAAAACACCTGTCTTAAATCCTGTACATGTTGGTCTAGATTATCACTAGTAATAATGATATCGTCTAAATAGATAAATGTGGACTTTCCGAGAACAGGTCTTAACACAATGTCCATGCATCGCTGAAATGTTGCTGGGGCGCCTGAAAGGCCAAACGGCATTCGCAAAAATGCATAAGTGCCAGACTTGGTTATAAAAGCAGTCTTATGCACGTCCTCAGGCCTGATCCCTATTTGAAAATAACCATTCGTTAAGTCTAAAGTCGTCATAAATTTGGTTGATTTTATGTTCCTTAAAATTTCTTCTATAATCGGTAACGGATATACCGGATATTTCGTTATGGAATTTAATTTACGGTAATCAATAGCGAATCTCCACCTTTTTGGATGCTCCAAAGGATAATCATTATTTTTCTTACATAAAACCACCGGACTAGCATAACTACTTGAGATAGGCGTTATGATCTTTTTACGTAGCATATCGGTAATATGCCATTCTATAATTTTTTCCTTATTCTTATCATACCGGTATGGTTTTTGACGAACCGGCAATGCATCTCCGGTGTCAATACTATGGTTAGTAACCTGGGTAAATCCTGGAATATCACTAAATAAGGAAGCAAATTCACTTACCACTTGTCGGATTCTATCTTGCTCGTCATTAGGCAGGTGGTCGAGATTTAACCTTGGCGGTTCAACCTTTTCTACACGCACTGGTTTCATCGTCAGCTTAAGAGACGCTTCATTAAAATCCAGTGTAGCTTGTGCGTCTGAAAGAAAGTCTATTCCTAGTATTAAGTGTGCTTGCAAATTCTTTACTATAAAAAACATCACCTTTACTTGTTCGTCCTTGATACGGATGTACAAAGGTACTTTACCTACGCACTTACATGGTTCTCCTTGCGCCGCTAATACTGTTGTATTATCCGCATTATATATGCGGTATTTGCGAAAATACTTTCTAAAAAAGACTTCTGCCACACAGGAACACTGCGCGCCGGTATCCAGGAGTGCGGTGGCCGGGATATTATTTACCAAGACTTCAATCTTCGGAAGAGTTAAATTTTTCACCATTACTGTATTTAACTTGTAGGAAGAGGGGTTTTCGTGGCCTTCGGATTTCCGCACCCTCTCGTCAGCAGAAATCCGTTTTAGTTTAAATTATTTTTCCTTTCGGTGCTTTCCTTCTTTCTCCACTGGCCTTGAGACTTTTTTCCTGGGTTGCTATTGAACTGTCGACGTTCGCCGGCTGTTTTTGAATGCTCGGGTTTCCTTGCCCACTGATTCGCTTTTCTCCGTAGCCATGTGCTTGAGTTTGCTGTAGTCTTGGCGTACCAAATTGGTTTCGCTGTTGATATTGGCGTCTTCTTTCGACGTCCGCCGTTCTTCTACTTTCAAACTGGATTGCTAGCTCAAATAATTTTTCCAGTGTAGTCGGATTTCTCAATTCAATAAAGTCTTGCACTTGGGGTAGTAACCTCGGCAAAATCACTTGAATTATTTCAGGATCCGGACGGTTTCCATACAAGAGCTTGAAAACGTGATTTTTTCTTAAAATAAAACTCGAGAGGTTTTCCATTCTTTGTTGATATATACTGAAAAGTTCTGTTTCTAATTTCGCACGATCCCTTACAACAGGGAAGGCTTTTAGTAGGGCAGTCTTGAAATTTTCGTAGGTATAGGTGGGACTTCCTGCTTGACCCAAGAGACTTCTGCCGATACATTTGAACCAGTTAAGCGCTTGGCCCCTCAAAGCGCTGGTAGCTAAGGTAACTTTTTGAAACTCGTGCACGGGGTAGAGCATGAAGTGGTCATCCAATTTTTCCAAAAAACTGGTTACCTGTGAGTTTCCATTAAACGTTGCTTCTGGTTTAATCGAAGCGCGCATGGTCTGGACAATGTACCCAAATCCTTCCAGGGCGGCAGCTGGCATTTCTGGATTCTGAGCTGTTTCTGCAGGCAGCACAGGTTCTTCTTGAAACTCGGCCATGGTTATTCTTCGTCGGGCGCCACTATCAGGTTCAATGTTTCTTCTAACCTTCTTCGGAAACATACAATGACCTGACTAGAACAGAGAGCTTACTAAAGCTATGTTCACTAATTGTAGTAAGTAGACAGGATACAGACGAAGGGTATACAAAACCCTTTATTTTTTTTCTTTATATACAATGACTTCCGTACTTCGGAATACAATGACCCTCCACTCGGGGTCTAACTTAAAAGATATCAAAATAAAACTAAACTCTAATTTAACTTTAGAATAAGATTGGCCTTATAATAACAGGAAGCGTATGTAGCACAGAGACTGTGAACACTACAATACGTTTAATTTATCAAGAGGATTAAAACCTCTGGCCTGGAAGGCAAATAGCAACTGTGTAACTTCTAAGGTAAGCGGCCTGCTTCGAACTCACGGCTTCCTCTCTTCTGCTTGGCAAAAAGGCCACACTTAAATACTTGGCGTTCGCCAGACAACTTTGCATAAACTCCTTCACGCTTATAATTCTGGCCGGAAGTAGAAAATAAGAAGTGATAGTAAAGATTTAAAATAAAATAAACGTTAGTAAAACTTAAGATCCTTACAAAATGAACTAGAATAAATTGCTTCCACCTATTTTTAAAATGCTTGTAGAATTGTTCATTTTGTATCTTCGGGTTTTTTCTCTTACCTTGAATTTCCTGCCACTAAATGAGTAGTTCAACTATGTATAACTGTCGACCTTTTCCCTTACCTCTTTCCGTTTAAGCAGAACATCTCAGTAACTGGTGTTTTGTGCAATTTAGAATTTAACATTCGAAAAGAAATGAACTAGAATAAATTGCTTCCACCTATTTTTAAAATGCTTGTAGAATTGTTCATTTTGTATCTTCGGGTTTTTTCTCTTACCTTGAATTTCCTGCCACTAAATGAGTAGTTCAACTATGTATAACTGTCGACCTTTTCCCTTACCTCTTTCCGTTTAAGCAGAACATCTCCGTAACTGGTGTTTTGTGCAATTTAGAATTTAACATTCGAAAAGAAATGAATTATTGATAAAGAAACCTGCGCAATGGACGCAAATTTTCAATATATCCGATTTAGCTGAAATTGGCTTTATGCGGTTATTTTTCATTGCTAGATGCAAAGAAATTTTCTTCATTAATAAGCACTCCATTTGTAAGGAACAGAGCTATGAGTTTCTTTCATTGCATTATTTATCCTTAATATAAAATAAAAATTCATATAATTTTCCAAAGCATGTTTAAAAGATTTTACGTTTATGTAGACAAGTACAGTTATCTGTAATCTAAAAGATATTTTATTTTATTGGTCATAACGAAGTTAATATTAAAAGATATGTGTAAAATAATTTTTCTTATCATTAAACAACATTACACATCATTCAAACAGCATTAAAAAACATTCATCCATCATTAAACATGATCTTCTTCCTTAAGTGTTAACTTCGAGTAGAAATATATTCCATAATTAAATGTTAAGATGTATTAGCCAATATAGACGTTAACATATGCAGACTTCCAATTAAAAGCATATTCATTGCTTTGAAATATGAAATTAGGTTCATCAATTCAATTGAAAGCTGATTTGAATAATTTGCATTTCATTTCGGAAAGATTTGACTTATTTATAAGCTTTGAGATTTGTGTTTGCACTACAGGAATTTACTGTTAATAACTATTTGATAATTTATCGAGCATTGTAAGAAAAGTGGTGTACCAATTAAAACTTTCCAGACGCTTAATCTAAACCATTCGGACGCTAATTAGCGTCAGCCGTGGCATCCGTATGTAATGACCACATGCTTATCCTGCAGTAGCTTCTTTTGTTTAGGTTAAGTTAATTTGGTTACACGATATGATAAAGCACTCAATAATTTATCTATAAGAGATGGTTTTATGTAAGACGTTCTGCAAAAACTGAGTCGTATTTTCCGATTGGGTTAAAAGGAATCCGGTTTATTCTCCGGTTAGACAACGGCTGGGTTAAAATGTAATTACGATTTACCTACATAAGGTAGAAAAATGTAGTATTTAAGATGAAGTCTGAGTCACTTCAGTAGATTTAAAAGACTCTGATTTATATTATCTTAACTGACTTTGTGGCTCATTTATTTATGTAGTTTCTGCCTGAACTATCACGCGACTATGTGTTTACGTCGCCTCTACGAAAGTTTAAATACTGATTTGATTACCAGTTTTGTCTTACCTAGGATTTTCTATGTTTTCATTGTGCTGTATAATTGTATATTTCACTTGTATATAGTTCATTCTTACTCCTGCATATCTATACTTATGTAAATACTTTTATTTAAGATCCCAGCCACGTCTGACCAATAACAGAGCTTAAATTCTTCCGACCACACTTCAAATGCGTGAACTGTAAATTGAACTGCATTTGACTTATCCTGCTCATCCTTTATTACTCCCGTGATCTAGGCCAAATTTTTCTGATCATTTTGATGGGTCACATGCCCACATTCACCAATATGCTGCTATTGTTACATATTACATATTTTTGCTTCCTTGAAGTTGTATGTTGTAAAGCTGAAAATCAGTTCATTGGAACTATTTGTTTTTCCTCCGCTCTGGAATTACGAAAATTATCTATATGAGCATTATTTTATGCTGCAAATTCTATTTCTGCTTGCATTTTTTCAATTCAGGACTTTCCAGGACCTACCTACAATTCACCTTGCTTCTCGAAGCTCTCGTGACATTTGGTCACACCCTTCACTCACTACATTTAGTCCCAACCCGTCCAGAGCTCACATGAGAGATTTACACTGTGAAGTGTCCTCAGCGACCCAACTTCAGAGAGTTAGGAAAACGTAGTTCCTGCTCCACGATATTCACGGCATAAAGGTGAAACTCGAAACTTCAGTAGAATAGCGTGTGCTGCCTTTCTGCCACGTTGTTCTATTATTTTAAGCTTAGTATTCTACGGCCGTGCCTAATGCGTACCTACTAGTATACGCCGTTGATTCTTAAGAAGAGCCACCTACGAGAGCTGATTGTGTGGTGCTTCGGCTGGTTAACCTTCCAGCACGCGCGTATGCGCAAAATTTACGACAAACTCAGTTTTTAATGCACATTTTTCACATATCGAAGCTGAGACGTCTGAAGGTCATTTTTACTCCTCCTTTGTACCCTTCCCCACATCATGGAATGTGCCAACAGGAAGTCATTTGACTTTTTTTTTTAATTGGGCTTTTGTGCTACGTGGCAGCTTTTTCATAAAAGTTACGACGCGTGGTCGTGTTTTAAAATTCGGAAAATATTTTTTCTCAAATATTTTGTAATTTTGCGTTATTAATTGCAGTGTATTATTTTAATTTCAATACATTTGGCTCTGTAAATTCTATATATGTTTTCATTGCAAAAAAATATGTGCAACCAGCTGATTTTGCTCGGATTCTTCAAGAATTATCTGATGAAGAAAAGGAAGACAAGGAAACCTTTGGATGGGAGAACAACAGCGATTTCCATTCCTTATTTTCTTTTATTTCTATTTTTTAGAAATAAATGAAAACATTAAAGTTAGTTTAAAGTGCGTTTTTGTAACCAGTAAGAAGTAAATTTCGTTGCAGAAGTAATGCTAAACATACATTTTTTTTCCTTACCAAGGTTGTCTCTCCTTGTCTTTGATGAATATTAAAATATAATTATTAAGTAATAAATTAAACATTTTCTATAATGAAAATACATCATTACATTTCCATCTCACTAACATAAGAACTTAAAAATAATTTACTTATATTTGAATGTGATATCATTTTTATTTTGCAATAAGATTAATATTTTATTTCTTAACAAATTTATTATCAATATTCACTCATTTCTGTCTTTTTTCATGCCAAAAACGGTAAAATAACGGATGTTGTAAAAAATACGACGCGCGCGTGCCCATGTCAAATTGCCAAGCGCGCATGCTGGAAGGTTAATTATATTTAGTATTAGATTAGTTGTATATTTTTTATTTTGAGTTAAAGCCCAAGTGGAGGCTTCTTGTACGCCCAGAAAGGGCCATCTGTACATTAATTTTGAATTGGAATAAAAAAGTAATTTAACCCTTCTTTGGACTTGTTACTTACACTACAAGAACTCAGCGAATAGTCGCTACATAGTTCTTCAGTATTCTAGCTTACAAGGAACTCTATTTCAGCTAGGATATTACAACTTTATAGCTATAAGTACAAACATTTACAATCCTTATATCGTCTATATAATATCTGCAGTCTATCGTCTGCAGTCTGTACCATTATGATACCAGTTGTCATTTGTGTTATTATAATTTTTTTTTTTTTTTTTTTTTTTAAATATTCAGATATGTTTTCCAGGTCAGAATCAGCGCTAGGAGAATTAACTCCTTTTGATAAGAATTATACTCACTATTAATTTATTTAATCGATGAAAATCGTTGCTGTATTCTCAACTACAGCCTTACAAAAACTAAGCGCGGGGTTTTTATTAAAGTATCGGGAGTATCTTCTTAATTTGATTCTCTTAAATTCTTCTTTTCTTATCAATTATTATAAATTTTCTAATATTTTCTCTCGAAATTCATTCTCGATTTTTTACACAGAATGTAGATTTTCATTATGGAAAAATATACCGTATCAGTTTCTAGTAGCTACACATTCATTATAATCATTAAGGTTGACAAATACTATTCTGTTCTGTAACTTTTATCAGTTGTTCCGTTGTGTACAAGTCCTGTAACTCTAGAAAAGTGTGTATTTGCTTCTCAAGTAACCCTTCGATAAACAACTGCGCTGCACTTCCCAAATTATTTTTTAAATGTGAAATTCTCTACTATTTAGAGCAATTTTTGCTGCATGTCGTTAGGAAGGAGCTCATTAGATCTGCTCCGGATACTAATTAGATGCTTTCCGAATATTTTGTTTTTATCGCATTCTTTATACAATATAGATCAGATTTCAACTTCGTTAATAGCGTTCAATGTTCAGAAAATTGACTTATTTGGATGCATAATGAACTCCCTTCGCTGAGTCAACGATTTTGAATTCTAAGAGTAATGAGGATATCTCCGTGGTTCGATAATAATGTTTTGAAAATGCAACGTTGCGTTAGCCATGTATTCTTTAATTTATTTTTATACAGAACTGGTGCTGCCATCTAGTGACGATGGCATAAGCAAGCTTTCAGTAAGCTGGTGGAGAAATTGATCGAAACTTTGCCAAAAATGTATTTGTTTCGAATACAATAATTGAATATATATTTCGTATTAAAAAAATTTTTAAGCATAAAAATTAATAGAATTTCTAGTTTTATTCGTCCGATGTATCACTGGAAATAAAGCTGTAGTTTTCAAAATGTTACCAAAAATACTGATTAAAATTATACCTGATTGCCATTTATGATTCCTTCTTGAGATCTTGAGTCTCCTCGATGTGTGTGCTTATAGGTGAGTAAACTGAAAATGTTTTGCCATCAATATTCAGTGGCGCAGACAGTAAAAGTTTTCTAGATATACCTATTAATACTATAATAATGTTTTTATGCGCAACGTATGTTTTGGAAATAATAAACATTTCTATGAATTACGGTCACCATTGCATGGGAACAATGTATATTGAATAAAACAAACTACAATAAAAACCTAGCTTAATGAAACTTCACTTATTTGAAATCTGGTACAGGAGAAACGACAGAAAAAAATAGCGTTGAATCATGCACTTCAAATATCAGCCATTTCCAAATTCTTTCAAAATGGTTGCATTGTAATATTTCATAATGATTACCAGCGCATTACTTCTTCCCAAGTTCCATGTTTTGCACTATAATGAGCTTTAAGTAAAGTATAGCGTCCAGTTGATTGTAAAGAAAATGTAATTTTTAATACGAAATTCTGCATTATATATTTTTAGATATAAATGGCCATGTGTAAAATCTGTTTTTCTAAATTTATACCAACACAATCAAATTTTTATCCCTTCATTTAATTTATCAGCTGATTTTTAGTTTAGAAAAATTGTTCTTCGTTACATATTTAAAATGGCAACACTAGCTGCCTTTTAGGTGCCTCCACAATAAAATGACCACCACTTCTGGCCTTAGGAGTGGCCAATGCCATTAATGGCAAGTTCCCGCCAATGAAAAAAAAAAAAAAAAAAGCAACATATTTTCATTTTTTATCCAAACTTCTATTAAAATATCACTTCCAACTTATGAGTTTTAGCTCAAATCCAACATGTTGTTCCCACTGATATAAATCTTAAATATTAAAACTGAAAAGTTTGGGATTATATATTTATTTACATATTAAGATATATAACTTTGGGATCAATCAGGTTTCATTCAAAACTGATTAATTTCATTAAAGGCTGATAAGAAATTTATTTTACTGAAAACTGATAAAAAACTGATTTCATTAAAAACATTTTACTCAAAATCTAATTAACTCTTTATATGACTGCGAAAGCTTAAATAAGGAAAACATTGGAGTTTAATATAAGAGTTATCGTATAAGGAAAAATTCGTCACACCTATACACGTAGGCAGACAGACATCAGTGTAAAAGTAACAGAAACGTGTTGGGTAAACCTTAATTCGGGCTTATTCACATAAAACTCACTATCGTTTTTTTGACTGAAAAACTACCTATGTATGAAAGTTAGAGGTGGAGTAATAACTGAGTTTAATGAATCGTATGCAAAAGCAGTGCAGATAAACCAGTAGTTTGTGTACTCACATTCACTCACGAATTGCATCAGTTAAAAGTCACGTTGTCGACCCTGATCGTATGGTGGTTAGCGATGCTAGCAATGGATTCAGTTCTGGTTTAGTTCTGTATCTGGTCTGAATTCCGTTTCGTATGGTCTGGGAAGATGCTTATAAGCGTATAATGGTTTTACAGCCCGAGGTCTCTTAAAATACATGGAGTATTAAAAGACTGTGTGATAAGGAAAGAAGGATGAGATACCTTCGGATACCTTTCTGGGGTTTCTTCTTCGAAACTGGAAAGGATCTGGGCAAAGTCGCACTGCCACCTATATGTCAAATGCAATCCTGGGCTCCACCCCGAGGTAAAATTCGTGGACTTGATCTGAAATGGTTGTCAAACATCCGAGATAAATCATAACAACAAAATTCATGTTATAATGTAAGAATTACTAAGTTGCAGAACATGAAGACATCAATTATTTATAAAAACATTATGTATTCTCAAACCAATTTTTTCCATTGCATGAAAGAATTTTTCAGTGGTAATTACTGATATTCCCAATATTCCAAAAGAGTATTTCTGATCCTGGAAATACATGATTATGTCTATGGAATATCATGAGTTTTTAAAACATACTTTTCTAAAAAAAAAGGCGTACTTTTTAAATATTGTAAAGTTTAAACTGCAATATTACTAAATTTCTGACAATATTTTTTTCAAACTTCATTCATGTGACATAATTCAATAATTTAAAGGCAATCGTTACTGAAAAAAATAAACATCACTGCAGGTTAAATAAAACTTTAGCACTAAAATATTATTACGTAACTTTTATAACATTACTTTGTAATATATTATATATTTTTAATGTATGATATATATATTTATTTTTACTTAATTGCCAGAAACAGGAGAAAAACTATTAATTGAAATGCCTCCATCTCCAAGAAAAGGAAGCTCGACAGCGTTCGAGCTTTAAAACCGGTAGGTAGAATGCAGGTAGCTTGACATGGTCTCAAATCCCGAAGAATGGGCTAGCTGTATAAGATCTTTCGAGAGTTTCCCAATAGATAACGGGAGTACGAGACAATTTTCCTGAAAAAGACTTTACTTTATTTCCTTTTTTTAAATCATCAAACCTTTGAAGTTTTTCCCTCCAAATAATAAAAGTGCTACAATCTTTACCCTTACCCGATTTTTTTTGGCGGGGGGGGGGGGGGTAGGGGGGAATACATTGTAAGCTTTATTTCATTTTTTGTGTCTTATACTACGTCAGAACTTTACCCCCGTTTACTTAAAATCTAGACATATATGATTAAATTTTTCATTTCTTTAAGATTACCACAATTCCTCTTGTACGTTCAGATTCTTTTAAAATCTCAGAAATTATATTTTGTAGTTTAATATTATTTTTTGCAAAGTTTGTTAATTTCAAATAATTGGTGCCAGAATCTTAATACAGTATCCAGATCATTGTACGCTTTTACACCACTAAAAATAAGTAAGACATAGTTTAGAATTATAATTATAATTTAACGTTCCATTAATTTTTAAACTCAAGCAATTCGCTTGACTCGAAGTTAAAATAAAGTTGCCCACAGCTTGCAGAAATAAAAATATTTATAAAAATATGATAGCACTTTGCTCTTAAGTTAATATGCATAAAATAACATAAATAGAGCATAAATTATTTGAATATAATTAAATTCAAAAGACAGACTAGAATGTTTTCCAAGGCGAAAATATGTGGAAATATTTTTTTGTCCTAAAGCTATCGGAGAAAAATTCTTAAAGCGCGATGAATCCTAGAAGAAAGTTTACCTTTGGTAAATAAATTTGGTAAATTATGTTTACATTTTTTTATTTTTATATTTATTTATTTACTCGTTAACAGCAATTTAGAAGCTAGCTATAATGTAATAGATTTATTTTTCAATATTTAGAATCATTTATATATTTCTTCCGAAAAAAATCAGTTTATAAAACATTTTCTCCCTCCTTTCTGCGTGCCTTCGTGGTGTAACGGAATAGCATGTTCGGAGTTCGAATGCCCGTAAGGGCACTGAATATTTATCATGTTTCCTGCATCGATAAAACCTAACGATTCGTTCAGACTGCAGTTTTCTTGAAAAAACGAGGAAGAGTTTTCGATAAAGCATTAAAATTTTGACAATAAAGCAATATACAGGAAACTGCAAATAGTTTTGCTCATTTAGAAGCACATAATGTTAAAAAATTTAATCCTAAGCAGGAGTTGAAAACAAACAAATCTAACTGTATTTGACGATGCAGTAATGTCCTGGAAATTTACTGAAAGTTTAAATTTCAGCCAAATTGTGTTCCTATGTTCGCGAGTGGATTTCAGAAATTCCATATCAATAATTCTTTTTGGTTTTCCATACAATGTTAGCAAATAGTTAAATTATTATTATTATGCATTTCCACTGTAGAGGATTCATGTACTAATTTGCAGAAAAATCGAGATTTCAAGGTAAGAAAACTTTCTTTATTAGAGATAGATCACTAAATCACTCAGAATTTAGGAGAAGAGAAGTCACTCCTTTCTAATTGTAGATTATAAAGAAGCGAAACTTGTAATGTCGCAATCTCTAAGCAATATGCAAGCACCTTTTACTCTGAATTCATACACTTTATGGCATGTTCGATTGAAAGAAATATATATATATCTTTGAAAGAAATATATATATATATATATATCTTTGAAAGAAATATATATATATCTTTGAAATATATATATATATCTTTGAAAGAAATATATACATATATCTTTGAAAGAAATATATATATATATCTTTGAAAAAAATATATACATATATCTTTGAAAGAAATATATATATATATATATCTTTGAAAGAAATATATACTAATAAATGAACATGCTTACACCAGAACCTAAGTCTTTTCTTTTTGTACAGGAGGGAGTTTAGACTAGTGTTGTCTGCACGTAATTGAAACTGATACGACAGGAAAAAGCAAAAGGATGTTTTGGATGCATAAACATGATTACAGAAGTAAAAATTTTATTCAACAGTTAATTCATCGAATAATGACATATAATAGTATAGACACGTACACACACAACAAAAAGAATTTTTTTTTTTTAATTTTAACCAAAATTCTGATACCCTTTCGTTTACCAGTTATACAAACGATATCTCATAGCCTTTTATATTAGCATATTGATGTTATAAGGTATTTCTCCCACTTCTCTAGCGTGCCTTCGTGGTGTAGTGGTTCTGCACGCTGATCCGGTATTCCAGAGGTCCGTGGTTCGATTCCCGGCGAAGGCGTTTGCTATTTTTCATCTTTTCTGCCTCTAAAAAAATCCTAATGATTCTACAATGTATACATGATGCATTGCTTTAATCTCAATAAATGATATATTATTTCTGAAAAACGTATTATTTCTCCATCGAATATTTAAAAAGTGCCAAAAGGAATCATCTAAAAATGAAAGATTCTGCATTTGCTTCTGAATTCTCCTGCAGTAATGTTGAATCTTGCATTCATAAGATATGAAAACGATGATTCAATTGTTTGGGCAGAAATCGACTTTAAGCTGGCATTTCCTTCATAGAACGAAGATACTCTGTACTGAGACAGAGCCAAAAGCCAAATAAATAATTGAAATTAAAAGAATGTAGTGTCGTCTAGATGGTAGAACCAAAATTAAAGTGAGGCGTCAAACCTAAGAGACTTTAAAATTAAAATCTTTGAGAAAAACTAAAACTGGTTTCATTTACACCACTAAAATAAAGCAGGTGGAATTTTGTGAATGTGATAGGCCTCAACGATACATAATTCATCAAATGAAAGAATTTTTTGGATTAATTTTAACGAATCTGAGATCAACAATGAGGTTCAGGTACCAAAAATGATAAGCCAAAGTATATTTAACCAATTTTCTTTTATTGATACAATAATCGTATTTTTAACACGCCACTTTAACTCTTTCTTACAGTGGATGATATATGTTAAACTACAGGGAAAAATAACACGAATCCCCAAGAATTAACACCTGAAATGGAGTTTTCAAAGACTGCACAGCGAATTTTTAAATATAAGAGAATAGCTCATGATGAACCCAAATGATTTTGAAATTTTTGGATAGGAAGTTGGGATGAAAATAAGATTATTCTATTCATTTGAGATAGGAGAATGCTTTTATACTGGTAAGAAGTGCTTTTAAAAGCTTTACCAACACCAGGAACAGAAAAATCTACCAGTAGTAAAATATATCAAATACATAAATTCCTGAACAGCAGAAAATTGAAAGAAAAATAATATAGACAGTAAAATAAACGTAAAAACTAATGAACCTTTTTTCGGGGCGAAAAATGGGTCTGTTTATTATTTTTCTTGTTTAAAATATGACAGGATTTGGCATGTGGACGAAGGCAAAGATAAAAATGCTTATCCTAGAAGAAGTTGCCTCATTTCCTCTAAATCTAGGATGTTTTCTGCAAAATCATTGTCAGAAGAAAATTTCGTTTTAGCCTAATTTTGCATGTGACATCAGCGTGAGTCTTTTCCACATATTTTAACTGAACTAGAGTTTACACAGAAATCTGAAGGCACGCAAACAAATCTTCTAGCAAAATAAACCGTTGACCACCCAAAGTGCAACACTATGAAGAAAGTATCCAAACAGCATGAAACTTGCATCATGTGTTATACCACAATGGAATATGTAAATCATTACGATTTCAGCTCACATGCACGTCATGGGTGACTGCAACTCTCCTTACAATCTGTATATAAAGGGAGGAAATATTGCCGTTTTGAATGATGTGAATTGCTCTCTCATAAGGTTGTGTCTGTAGCTTCAGTATACCTAGTAGAAAACCACGAGCATTATTCGAGCACTTTTCTGAGTTCGACAGAGGTAGATTCGTTGCATACAGAGATTGCGGATTATCCTTCTGGGTAATCAATCATCCTGTCGGACGTAACCAAGCAACAGTCATGCGAATATGGAATCGGTGCTTGTAGGAGCAAACGACTGATGGACAGAATTAAAGTTTAGAGGCACCGTGGAGAGGCTGCTCGATTGTTGTGCTATGCAACATCATACCAACTTATCTTGCACCTGTCACCGTGGAGAGGCTGATCGATTGTTGTGCTATGCAACATCATACCAACTTATCTTGCACCTGGTGTTACGGTGTGAGGTGGTATTGGATTTCCCTCCTGCATCCCCCTAGTACACATTATCGGTACATTTACTAGCCAGCGGTATATCTCTGAGGTTTTTCAGCCTGTTCCTTTTTATTACTTTCAGAACTTGTCTGAGGCCATATTTCAACGGGACAGTGGGCTACCACACGTTGTATGCATAATTCAAGCTTTCTTCGTAGCCCATCATATTGTATAGTCATCGAAGCCAGCACATTCTCAGGAGCTATCGCCCAACGAATATATCTGCTCAAAGATTGTATAACATCTCCCGGCATGCAGCACCCGCGAGTACACCGAATGAGTTTTGGCTACGCGTGGTTGCAGTATAGGCTGATTGTCCCCAGTAACACATCCAAAGCCTCTTTCATATAATGCCACAGCGTGCAGCAGTGGTTATTGACAAACGTGGAGACAACGCTCATTGCTGATTTTTTCGTCTTCCTTAAAGAAGGCTGTATTTCAAATAAATTAACATCGATACTATGTGTTAAACCTGAAATAAATTTGACTTTTACGTTTCGTGTCCTTCCTCGTGTTGCATTTTGGATGGCCAGCAGTGTAATAATGGTAGATCTAAAGGTAATTTATTTCCTTGTTGAAAGGTTATTACTCTAAAACTGATATTCTTGATTTTAAAAAATTATATGCAGTAAATTTTAGCGACAAATGCAGACTACTAACAGTACAGTGGTTAAAAAAGCCTCAGACATTAGTAGTTCCTAATGAGAGTCTTCCTGCCAACACAATTTTAATAGTTAAATACAGCCTAAAAGCAGATAGAAATGATAAAAAAATTATACAGTCCTTTAAATAGTACCATAAGCGAAGAAAGTTATTTATTTTAAAATTAAGAAAGTTTGAGAAATACAGTTTAATGAATCTATTATTCGAATGCAGAAAATTTTATAGACTTATTTCACTAAGCAATCCAAAATATACAATATAGTTGCATAAACTTTCAGATTTTTAGAAATTTTCATGAATGAGCAAGTACCTAGATAGTTTTTATGAGGTGAAAAAAACCGCCTCTCTTTACTTCCTTTAGATATGAAAAAAACCTCTTCATAAAGCTAACGTAAGAATTATCGACCACGCCGGCAACAGGATAACTCAACTGATAAATTTACACTTATCAGGACTTCTATGTTTTTTGATTTGCTTTGGAAATATGGGATGTCCTGAATAGGAACAGGGAGCTTACTCAAGCTATGTTCAAATATGTGTGGAATGGACAACACCAGCAGGAAGGGTTGACTTTACCCTTTATTCTCTATAAGATTACAGGTACTCCCGCACTTCGGGATAAAGAGACCAACCACTTGTGGTCTGAACGTACAAATATAAAACTACTAACTAAAATTTTAAATAAGAGCTAACTTTGAATTAGTTTACAAATGCTTAACACTAAGATTGGCATTTTAAGTTATTACGTATGTAGTACGGAAACTTCCGAAACTACAGTACGTTTTAAAATATCAAGAGGACTAAACCTCTGGCCTTAAAGGCAAACAGCAGCTGATTAAAAATTCGCGTGTCATGCAGTGGCAAGTCGGCTCACTTCCTCCCTCTTTCTCTAACACTTGGCAAAAAGCCACAGCTTGAAAACCTGGGCTTTACCAAATACAATTTGCATAAACAAGTTAACATATTTAATTCTGGCCAGAAGTGGAAAATAAGAAGTGATAGAAAAGTTTTAAAATAAAATAAACTTTAGTAAAATTTAATATCCTTACACACTCAATAAGCTTGAATCTTTAGTCAACACAAACTTAGTGCTTGTTTATTTCTCATAAGAGTAAGCGCACAACCATTAAGAGTTATTTCTTCACTCGTGTTACCTGTGTCATTTGTCTTAGTTTCTATGTTCTCTTCATGAAAACTACTGTAGATTTATTAATTTTGGGAAAAATTTAATTAAGAATCATTCTTCCTTTTACTTTAATATCGAATACGTATCTATCTGAAAGCATTCAGATGCTCTTTTATTATAACTGTACGGTATAAGTGCTACGAATCAAACTACCTTTTATTAAAGCTGTACGGTATAAGTGCTACGAATCAAACTATCTTTTATTATAACTGTACAGGCAAATCCTAGTGTGCAGAAAGGTAAGTTAGTTGTGTATAATTAACGCCTAGTCTGTCTCTGCCAAAACTACTACTGCTTTTATGTATTTCTGTTGTTCTTGAGAAATTAAAACTGCGTCTGAATTGGCCGGAATGCATAAAGTAGGAGTGAAATCACTAAAACAAGCAGCACAATTTTTTTGCCTTATTTGTAACAGTACAGTTGATTTTTAACAGGTACTATTGAGCAAGCTTTGTTGCATAAAGTTTAGCTCACTGAATTTTATAGTTTTGTAGTTTCCTAAGCCTAAATTTTCGTGCTTAGTTTTTTTAAGGAATTAATTTCTGATAAGTCTGTAACAATAATTAAAGGTTGATAAACGTAAGGAAACAGTTTTCGATGTCAGAATATTAAGAGGAAAAATCAATTAATCTTAATCCGCTCTTAACAGGAAAATATCCATGTAGGGTCACTGGCCTTAAGGAGAAATTATTCGTCACGTAGCTCTTAACTATTCCTCTTTATAAGGTAGTTTTACAGCTTCTCTAGCAGTAAAATTTCATCCAATGTTGAACAACCGTGCGATGATTCTTTCCAGCATAGTCTGTGTTTTCTGAATATATTGGTTAAGCAATATATGACAGAATGCATTAGAAAATTGGATCTGGATGCAATAGAAAGGACTTTGGGCATTTTAAGTGTAATGATGCAATTCCGAAAGAAACAGGAGAGCACTTATATGAGCTGGCAGGAAGCATGGAATGGGTACTGATCTCAAATATATTTATTTCAAGGCTCAAAGAGGGTAAAGGGATTTAAATCAGTGCAATTAGATCTTTCCAACATTCTGTTTTAATTTGCATGTAGGGTCTTTGCCCTTATTTAGAGACTTGGAAAGCACTTAAAACTTCTCCCATGGCTAGGGGAAACAAGAGGGCATTTCTAAGTCGTAAGAATTTAGACGCCAATAAAGGTCTTTAATGGAAATTCGGTAAACTTATGAATACTTTCGGAGCTACCCATACATTTTGTTCCTTTGCAGAAAGTGTATGTATAGAAGAAAGGATTTACACTTAGCTGTCCCTCACCAAGAAAAGGTGAAATCTTCATCTTCGTGTTATGTAAACAATTTTATTAGTAAAATAACTGCTCAGAATTCCATGTTCGTTGTCAAGAGTATCATAAAAATAACTGATGTTAACGAAAATGAAAGTACTGTATTAAAATTAAATTTCAAATATTAAAATTCAAAATTTAAAAAAATTCATAAGCTACTTCTAAATTTTGTGAGTTTCTAATGTTTCATTCGTTCTTGAATAAACATTTATGCACAAAATAAAGCAGGGTTACTTTGGAAAAAATAAAAAAAATTTTGAAAAATAATATATTTTTCAAAAATAATATATTTTTCAAAAATGCGATATTTCTTTTTTATCAGTTAATAATGTATATTAAGTTGTAACATATCATGTAATAAAGTCATATCATTTCAGTCAGGTTCTAATTCGTGAAGTTACCACTGATTTATCAGCAGAGTTTGCTATGATATAAATAATATGCGTCTTCATTACCGATCAGATTTCAAGAGATAATGAATCAAATATAGCAACTTTCACATATCATGATCGTATCAAACGTATCCTAACTATGTCAGAAAAAAGACACAAAATTCATGCTTTATTACGAGAGTTTCGGTTTTTCGAGCTTTATTGCCAATTATACTAAATTCTTTCAAAGAAACTTTGAGTGTTTTGTATATGTTTATATTTATGTAGGTCGTTATCTCCAGCAACTGATAAGTAAAAGAACTCTATATTTTCAACTTGTAATATTTTTTTTTTTTTTTTGAATCTTGGTTTTCCAAAAGGAAGACTTAAGATAATGATTGCTATATATTATTATCCTCCAACCTTATCGTCCAATCGAATCTCATTCCCTGAAGAAAAAACAGAACTTCAGCGTTTTTAGATACCATGACATGAATTACACAGAACGTTGCCTCTAACATTAGAAACTGGCTCAGCTTAATTGGATATGAAAAATAATTATCATTAATTTGCAAGTGAAATAAAATATCATGCCTTAGAAAAAAAACAAGAATTTTGGTATAGCTATTTCCTGAAAAAGTAAATGTTTAAAATTTCTTAATATAAGCTAAACAAATTGGAAGATTGAATAATAACAGAACGAAGAGATTTGAAGAAAATGTGACCAATATTGTGATTCGGATTACGAATTTTGAGCTTTTGTTAAACTAATCTTTACAAGGAGTTAATATCTGTAATGGATAATTAAATAAATTTAATAAAAAGCAGAAAATCTCTTTTCATCAAAGTTCTTTCAGTAAATCTTCAACCCCTAAATTTGCTATAAAAGGTTCTAGGCATTAGTATTTTTAAATTTCAAATCTTAAAAGTTTCAAGTGTTTATAATATTCTTATGATATGCTGATTCACGTCCTTTATTTTGAAACACTGATTTCGAAAATTAAAAGGGTTCTTTCACCTTTTCTATACAAAACACGTTTCCCCTTGATGCGTTTTGGAAGTCTAAAAATTCATTTTATATTTTGCTTTGTAATAAAGTATTTACTTACCCCACACACACACAATAAACACAGAGTTCAAAAGATTTAACTTTTTGTTTGCACAGTTACGTAGGGATTTTAGTTTTCGTTAACTTTTTGTTTGCCCAGTTATGTAGGGATTTTGGTTTTCGTTAACTTTTTGTGTGCACAGTTACGTAGGGCTTTTAGTTTTTACTATGCTGTTAAAATGAATTATGTAAATTAACCGTTTTTTGCTGCATGTAGAGTTTTAAGAATATGTTCGATTGCTCTTTTGATAAATTTAATACTCCCACTGAAAATGTTTTCTTAAAGCAAAAATTATAACAGCTATCAGTTAACTCTTAAAATTTATATTTTATAAAATGAAAATTTTAAGTACTTTATCCTTCCTTACTACGTCCCTCCTTGGTGTAACTGGAAAGCGGTCGGCCTAGCAATAGAAAGGTTCAGAGTTGAGTCGTTGCGAGAGCGTCGCATATTTTCCATGCTTCTTGATGTGAAATAACGCTTAATGTTTCCTATATTTTATTAAATCATTTCCGACATTTGATGTCATAAGGGTTTGTCTGCAAAATGTATAGATAAAATGCATAAATTACTTAAAAGTTATTTTTTTATCTAAGTTCATTTAAATATAGAAACACAAGCTTTAACTTTAGGACTGTTTCTGTACGATAAATATGTCAGATTTAGGAAATTAAATTTATAAATTAAAGTAGAACTGATAATTAATGGGCAATTATAAACTGCTGAAATTTAAAAACGCCAACATTCTATTTACAAAGTTATGAGACTTTTAAAGAAATATATGATGCTGAATGATATACTAAATTAAGTCAGAACTTAACTTTCTACGATAGTTATTTTAATAGCATGTTATTCATTCACTCAGTTTTGCTGAATTTTACTTTATCTTAATAAATTTGTTACTTAGTTGTCGTGTGTTGTTATGAGTCATTATTTTGATTGGAATAGTTAAACTTAAGTTTAAAATACAGTTAAATGGTACACGAAATTGTGTAACTTACCTGTTACATATACTGTGATAAATTCGAAATGAAATAATAAATTTATAAAGGCAAGGATTTGAACACATTTTTAAAATTCATTTTATATTTCATGGAGATATAAATTACGCATTAAGATTATTAAGATTGCCATATTATTATGTGCATCTGTTGCAAAATTATTCCTAATTCCAGAATGGATATCACGTTCGAATTAATAAACAGATTTTCATTCATTCAAAAAAGTCTTTAATTAAAACCAAAAGCAGGGATCACATTCTTTTTTTCATGAAAACTAATTAGCGAATAGTTATATCGAATTTACAAAGCACACTGATTCAGGAGTCTTGGTTACAGAGGTACAAATTCACATAACACCCCATTTTTTTCATCATAACTAAGCCCATAATCATTCAAAAAAAATGAAAAATGCATACATTGTTTAGCTCCAATTATGCTCGCATTTTATTGCTGTTAATGTCATTATAAGTTATATCTGAGAATTCGACAGAACTTCAGAAAGTTATGTTTGAATTTTGCAAAAATGTGTTATTGTTTAGTGCTTAAATAGAAGCAAATTCAGTCTGCTTTCACTGTAATTTAATTGTGATTTAAAATAATTTTTTCTTTCGCAAGTGATTTCGTAAATTTCTAGTCGTTTTGTTTTCTGTTTGTAAATTTCTAGTCGTTTTGTTTCGCTGAATTAGAATGCATATGAAGAAAGAAATATGTGCGAAAAAAATAAATAAAGATAGAAATATCATATTCAGACATTTTCAAAATTAGCATTCCAGGGATGGAAAAATTCAGAAATAATTGAAAGATATATTAATTACAATTCTAAATTAAATGAATTTTTATTTGGAGTAATTTATATGTCAAAATTTTATATTCTCATTCCAGGGAGTGATCTTTGCAAAAATAGCACAAACAGGCAACCCGTAGCACAATCTTTATCATATAACACATCATCTTTAAATAATGCAATATTATTAACAGATTTTAAAAGCATTCTCATATATGTAATTCGCGGAGCAAGCAGAAACCAGTTAAAAAGTGTAAAAGTTGTATTTCCCTGCATCTTTAGCTTAAAAGTCAAAGACAGAAAGGAAATAAATGTATTAGCTTGTAAGGATTATGTTAACTTTATTAACACCTAAATTTTAAGTTAAAGTTCCTTTCCTGTCAAATTCTTAACTTTAACTTACTACTTCCGGTCAGAACGTAGTTTTAGAACAAATGTAGAGTTCCTCACTTTGTAAGTGCTAATTTACAGTTGAACGTGAAGAATCCTAAGAACTGCTAAGCGAATAATCGCTTAAGTTCGTGTGACAAGAAACAACAAGATGGAAGGGTAAATAACTCTTTATTATTCAAATAAGATTTAACAGAACCCCGTCTTGGAGTGTACAATAAAAGCCGACACTCGGGCTTGAACGTAAGAAGCTAAGAAATAAACTAAAACTAATCTAAACCAAAGAGATATAGCCGAAGCTATCAAGATTCTAACCGAGTTGGCCCCTTAACGCTAATTGACTGTGAAGCTATCAAGGGCCTGAATACGGCCGAGCGTAATAACAGCTTTGAGAGAGAGAGTGGCCAAAAGGCAGACACGCGCAAATCAGAAACTCTGATTCTTAAATCAGCAAGTAGAACTTCGCGGTTAAATACCGCTCTTCCTCGTTATGTATTCAGAATGATTTTAAAACAACGTTTTGGCCGGAAGTAGTAAGTTGAAGTTAAGAATTTGACAGGAAAGGAACTTTAACTTAAAATTTAACTGTTAATAAAATTAACATAATCCTTACAAGCTTGCTTTTCTTTTTCGGAGTAGTTCCAGTATTTTAACTCTAAGATCTATATATTATTTATTAGTTATTTAAATATTTCGAGTTTCCGTCTATTTACTTTTTGGAACTGCTTTATATATGCAGTTACGGATGTATGAGACAGGATAAGTGACAAGAATTTCAAAGAAAGGTAGTTATTGCTACACAATAACGCATCAGAGGTATAAAAATAATAAAATATGCTAAGTGTTAAAATGCAGAAAATGAGGAACTTCTTAATTTACACACATGTCTATAAATTAAGGATAATGCCATCTCCAGAAAATAAAGTTTCAGAAACAAAACAGACGTGACTTATTCGTAAAGCTCATTTATTAAACAAAAGATTAAAAACAAAAGATGGCGTATGTATGATACCATTCATAAAAACTACGATTTTTGCCCCGGGAGCAATTACAAAAAATATCTCCCTAACAAAAACTTAATATTACATGCTTGGTATGATGGTTAAATACATTGTATGTCTCCCAGACGATGGAATATGCTCCGCACAATGCCTAGGCATGCTGAGTATCAAATTATTGAGCTGATCTTGGAGAAGATTACTCCACTAAGCAAGAGGTGCTCTCCTAAATTCCGGTACACGTGTAGGAAGTGCTTGACGGGCTGCAATTCGTCGGCCAAGCATGTCCCACACATTCTTTATCGGATTCAAGTCAGGTGAGAATGATGGCCATTCTATACGAGTAATTGAAGGCATTCCTTTATAATGTATGCACGGTGAGTATGGGCGTCATCCATAAACACAAATTCTACGCCCATGGCATCCCTAAATAAACGTACATGTTTTTCTAGAGCGATGTCCCGATAAATTTGGCCTGTCATGGTTGGTTCTGATCTGAACATGCAGATCTGTTCTGGAGCCCAGTATAATTCCTCCCCAAACGAGTAATCCTGCACCACTGTAACGATGTCGTTTAATGATGTTGTCTTCGTTGTTGTGGGTACCTGAAGTTTTCTATATGAAAGTCCTACGTGAATCAGACTGCAAGCTAAACCTGTACTCGTTGGAAATTTTCACACAAGCTCCCTGTGACGATGTCACACATTGCATGTTCTCTACTCCAGGCGAACCGCTGGCGACAGTGAGTTGCCGTGAGCGGACCATATTCTGACAGGTCTGCAAGCATATAGACCAATCCGTCCCAAACGTTTGTATATGGTGTGCATTGAAACTGTCGTACCCGTGGCTGAAGATAGCTGATTAGACAAGTCTGATGCTGTGCTCCATCTGCTTCTTTTGGCAGTTACTGCCAAAAGGGGGTGGGCAACCTGTACTGTAACGTCTACGGACATTTCCATCATTTTGGAATCGTTCCCAAAGCCTAGAGATGGCACTCTGTGCTATTCCAAGTTCCTTGGATACTTCCATCTGGGTACGTCCACATTCCGAGTGGCCTATAATTCTGCCACGTAAAAAATCACCCACATGCGTCCTCTGCATCATAACTATCCTGTTGTGGCATTGAGCGGCTTACAGACCGCTTGTTAACAATTTTACTTTTTTGCCACTATTCCTTATATACACATCTCTTACATTCTCGACAGTGTGAAGTACTATCGACGTCAGCTGATGGCTTCTTGTTAATTTTCATATTATTCTTGAAGATGTGTGCAATAATTCTACACATGAAAGTTTGATTTTAGATTTCGATTTCAGTGTGATTCTGAATTTACCTTAATATATAGACATGAGTGTGGTTGCAGTCATAGTGCAAGCGCTAGAATGTGTATATAAATGCAGAATAGGGCTGGGTGAAAGGATTAAAACCATATTTAAGTAAGATTGAAATACTCTTTGCCTTGGCTGTTTACGTTTTCATCAGTCTGATAGCGTGCTCTGCGTGGGCGTATATTTTCCGTATGATTCAAAAATAGTGCAAAAAGAAAACTTCAGTAATTCAAAAAGTATAAACACCAACAAGATGCAGTTTCCAGAGAAATGCCCAGGAAAATTTGAGATTTTCTTTAATAATGAAAGAAGTTATTGCTCGAATAGTTACATTTTTAACTAACAGGTTTTGCTTCACTTGTGCCAGAAATTTTTAAAGAAACTCATTATAGTTTACAAAGCAGGTCGTTCGTCAGAATGGCTGTCATATGTGGCAAGATACTTTGCACAGCCTAGAAGAGAGTTCAACTGTACATGAAGGTGAATAATTTCTTTCAGTATGGTCAATAATGTTCACCCGATATCTGTGCACCTATGATTTCAAGTAGCCCCATAACTGCAAAATGTAATATAGTTGGAGACCTTGGTGGCCATTCGTGCAGGAAAGGTGCTGGATAAGTCCTGCATGAATACTATGCTATGCAGCATTTGCTTCTCTTGCAAATAGGGAATGGTGCTGTCTCTTAAAAGCGCAGCATAATGCTAGACTGTGTTGGCAGCAGTTTGAGGTTTAGTGTTCTTCAAATAAAAATATCCGATAATGAATGATGCAATAACCCGCACTATGCTGTTATCTTTAGCTAATGCAAAGAGGTTTGTACATTCATGTGTGGGTTCTCTTTCGCGCAGTTGTGGCAGCTGTGTGAATTTTCATTTCCTTTAAGCGAAACGCGCACGTCTGCATTCTACACATTAGACAACCAGTCAGCACTGTCTGTTTAAAAGCCTAATTTGCAAATTCATGATGTCTCTCAAAATCGGTTGGTTTCAGTACCTGTACGTGTTTGATATTTTAAGGACACATCTTCAGGATGATCCTGAGTGATCATCGCACACATCCGTACGAAATACCAGTTTCCCGGGACCGCTACAGTGCTGTATGGTGGTGAAAATTTTAAATGTTCTACCAACAAAAGTTTTCATTATTTAAAAAGAAAAAACTCATGCTTTTTGTATACTTTCGAAATCTGCATCGCGCTTCTACCTACATTTTTAGAATTGCTAAATTTTTACTTTTTCTGTTACTTTTAGATCACTCAGTTTACACAAACAAAAGCAATATTTATCTAAGGAATTAATCACGTTCAACATGTTTGCACAGGTATATCAGCAAAGTGATGTTTGCTAACATAAAATCCAGCTTAATATACACTAGGTGAAAAAAGTCTTAATTTTGACAATGAGAGTGGAGCGAATAGAATTCGGGAATAAAATATTTTTCAAGAAAGAGCGATTTATGTTTTTTTTTAGGTGGGAAGAAAATTAAAATTCGATTCATGAGTAATCTAATATTAAGCCCAAAGAACAGATTGGGTTTTAATTGAACTCAGTTTTGTCTCTCCTTCTTCACAGGCACTTTTGTTAGGGTTCGAAGGCAGATTAGAGTAAGGAAAGTAAAAAGGCGGATAAAATTATTAACTCTTTTGAGACAGTTCTGAAGATAAGTATCTTATAACACTCCCCAATCTGCGCAATAGATTAAACGTGCAACGCGAAATTAAGTTCGAAGCGAAGTCTTTAATTCCGTTGCTGTCCCAAAAAAGAAATCATAAACAAAAGAAACTAAAGAGAAAATTATCTCTTTATAAAAAATTTAGAAGCTAAATACTTCCTAATAAGGATGGCAAAGAAGAAGCATTAAAGCAGAAAGTCTCATGAAGACGGATTTTGAGACCGAAAAAATGATGTTTTCGTTGCCTAAAAATAAGAAATTCCAGGTTGCTTTTTGTAAAGACACGTAATAGATTTTTGAAAGTAAACTAATGGTAAATGAGAACCTTTCCGAAAAAGAGGATTACAGACTTCTTTTTTAAACCATAGCTTAGTATAGCTTCTAGTGATATTTTTCGTTTACGTGAATTAAGCGTTTGTACTTTCGTATTTATTTATGACGGTTCTTAATTTTCGATTTATAAGTGAAGGATCTGGTAAACTATGTTTCATATTTCATCTGTAGTTAAACAGAGATTATGTTTAGTGTTGAATTCTTAATAGATCATTTTATGATAAATAAATAAATGACCTGAAGCAAAACGCAAGACCATTACTTTTTCGGATTAATTTTTATGGTTGTACTTTCAGAATATGGTACTTTATGGTTGTACTTCCCTTTTATATTCACAAACATTTTCAATCTCCTATTCATTAATTATATCTTTTGTAATTTGCATTTCACACGAAAAGGTAGCTTTGCAAATATGTTTTATATTATTTGTACTTAGAGTAGGAAGTTATAAAATTAGGCTTGCTAAGTATTTTCCGTGTTATATTTCGCTCTCATCTCATTATTGTCCCATTAATATATGCAGTCGCTACAAATAGGAACTTTAACCATTGTTCGGGACTGCTACCAGAAGATAATAATGGGACTGCTACCAGAAGATAATAATGGGACTGCTACCAGAAGATAATAATGGGACTGCTAACCAGAAGATAATAATGGGACTCAACTGGGCTATTATATTTAACTACTTTACAAACCAGTTTTGTATGGAGCATTCTGTATCATACTGCTGAGGTTATTGCGCATTTGCCGCCCAACTGGAATAGTTGTTAGTGACTCTGACTGTTGTACTGAAGGGCCCGGTTTGGAATTCTGGAGATGACATAGATGTTTGTAAATGCATTGTGTCCGTGTGGCATGATGCACTCTAAATATACGGTGAGACGAAAGTCCTCTCAAGAGGTTGATGGTAGGGAAAGACGGGTGGGAAACCGTCTGACCCGTTTCCTCGGAGTGCTCTCCATCAAAACGGGGAGCAAACTGAGCAGTGTTATACTGTCACCTACATGGAGTTCAAGGCTATTACCAACAATAGGTGCAATCTTGCACTCCTTGCCTCGATGAATTTCTTGGGCGTGTTCTGATGCTACTGTCAGACAAGTGAGACAAGTCACAACACGTTGTGTAATTTACAAACTCCTCTTTTCTTTAATTTTCAGAACTCTGGGGTCGCTTGAAATCACGAATCCTGAACTAACGAATACATAACCTCAGAGCATTTTCTATGTTTATGTGAAATGAGTGCCAGCCAGATAAGCATTAGACAAGAGATTTTTGAAAGCTCAAAGCCTGAAGCTAACTCAGGTTTGTTCCTTCATTTGTATGCAGTTTGGAAGGGATAATAAATTCATTTAAGCAACTTTATTTCACACAAAATGTTTTCATGCTCTCATCGCATATGACTTCAAATTATGCGTGCTTTCACAGTATTCCGCCTACTGAACAAACTTCTACGTATGTGTATGAGGGTTACAGCCGAAACCATCGCGGCGAAAACATCGCAGACGAAAACGTCGCGGAGAAAACAACGCAAGGCGAAAACATCGTGCTACAAAACATCGTGGGGGAAATCATCGCAAAGAGAAAACATCGCATTCCTAAAACATCGTGGTACAAAACATCGTCGTCGAAAATAAAGCGGTTCAAAAACTTCGCAGTTTAAAAACATCGTCGTCGAAAATATCGTGGTAAAAAAATAAAGTATCTACAAATCATCGCATGACGATAACATCGCAGACATACTTTTTTCAGGTTTTAATAATTGTAAATGGATATTCCCGTAATGGTTTGTGAGCGCAAGATGGAAGGAAGGATAATTTTTACTTTCATATTTTTTATTAATCAATAAATTTTTGCTGAGAAAATAATGAAACTTAAGTATAGAAAATTAATGCAACTTACAGCACTTAATAGAATTTTAAACCGACATAGTTAACTAACAAAGGCCATTAATAAATCATTTTTTATAAAGTTTTTGCTGGTAATTTTTCATGAAAAGTATAATCTATAAGTTGCACTTAATTTTCTATGCTTAAGTTTCCTTCTTACTTTTTCAGCAAAAATTTATTAGTTAATAAAAAAGTGTGAAAGTAAAAATTATCCTTCTTTACATCTTGCGCTCTCAAATCATTATGGGAATATCCATTTACAATTATTAAAACCTGAAAAAAGTATGTCTGCGATGTTATCATCATGCGATGATTTGTAGATACTTTAATTTTTACCACGATATTTTCGACGACGATGTTTTTAAACTGCGAAGTTTTTGAACCGCTTTATTTTCGACGACGATATTTTGTACCGCGATGTTTTAGAACTGCGATGTTGTCTCTTTGCAATGTTTTCACCCACGATGTTTTGTAGCACGACGTTTTCGCCTTGCGTTGTTTTCTCCGCGACGTTTTCGTCCGCGATGTTTTTGCCGCGATGTTATCGGCGGACACCGTGTATGAGGGTTTTTTATTCGGGATATTTTTCCATGTTACAGTTTCAATGTTCCAAAACGCATTATAATATTTTTGTCTAAATTTTAGTGAGAAATGTTCTGCCTGATCAGATGTGATAACGTACTTTCTATTCAGTGTTGTGCAAGGTTATTTACATAAAAATACTTTTTTTACGTTAAGCAGTGTTTACGAAGACACTCGGCAAAATTCCTTTATAAATATTCACTCCTGTATTTCAAAGATCTGTTAATATTATTAGCTTCTCACTGAGCATTAATGAAAAGAACCAGCTTTGTTGTTTTCAGTCTAATAATATTTAGATTAATTTATAAGGAATCTTACATTTTTAATATTATACGTTAAACCTAATGTCATATAATATATCATTCAAATTTAAAAGTGTCCCTGGAAGTTTAAAACTACAATTATTTATTTATTTATATCCATATGTTTTCTCTTTTGTTCAGGGAGAAATTTACCGCGAAATTCTGTAGCCAAAAATATATGATACACTTCAGTCCAAAAATAATAGAAGAAGATGCGAAAAACGTATTACAAATAAGTATTAAATTATTTTTCAGGAAATGACCCAATTGAGGAAATTATTTAAACTAACCAAGCTCATTTAATGACACATTTACAGATTTATAAATCACTCTTTCGATGTCAGGAAAATAAAAAAATACTGCTGTACTCTCGCCGGGATTCTAACTTCTAACCTCTCGAATGTGCGTCGAGCATGCGTTCAGTTATACCACGAAGGTATGCGGAAAGGAGGTTGAAAATGCCTTATATACTCCGCCCCTTTGAGAGGGCAAGAGAAGATTGGGGGGGTGTCATTCGCCAAATCCTGGAGGTGACGAATTACCGTCCACCACCGTTTAGTTCGGGCGCCACTTGCAGAGTCCCTTTTTTTTGTTTCAATGCGAGGAAATTGAAGAAATCCACAGTGCCCTCGCTTTGATTCGAACTCCAGACCTGCAAAAATACGCGCCGAGCGTGCTTTCAGTTACACCACGAAAGTATGTGAGTAGGAGGAAGAAAATAACGTACGCGGTTAATAATATACCAAATTAAATAAAATAATTTTCACTACCCCTTTAAAAATATTCTTAGAAAGAATGTCTACAACTGTCTACATTTAGCAAAAATACAGCATTTTATTTAATGTCAAGCTACACGGTGGATATTATAAGCTTTCATGAAAGATTTTAATTAGACATTAAAATTTATTAAAGTCAGGTTCTGTTGAAGGTAATTTATATAATATATCGATGTAATAATTGGATTATGTATTGATTTGATGAAATTTATTCGATTTCTTAGGAAACCCGGTCACGGGCATTTCTTACGCTTGTATCTAGATTACAATTGCATTTGCAAAATATTTACAGCCGATTATGATACATTTAACAATGTAATTGTTAAAACAATATATAAAATATATTAACACTCTAAATTAATAAAATTACTGCGAAACTACAACATGCTTAGCATACAATAAAACAAAAGTCTTTTAACTACCTACGTTTTATAGAAAAGAAAGCATTTATTACGAAGTTTCACTTTAATCTCATGTTCTAAAATCCCAGCTAGGATAATTCATATCAATATTAAAGGCAATTCCAAAACTTGAAATTAAAGCCGAACTTCGTAGCCACGTCTTCGTTTCCACAAAATATGAACAATTTAATATTTTTCTTTAGTTCCGAGCTATGATCCACTTACTTTAGTTTCTATAACATACATCGCTTTGTTGCTTCTTTCGTTACGCAGCTGTTGGTGGTAATAAAAATTTGAGCCAGCAGGCACATTTTATGCTCCTCTTTGAAATCTAGCATCAATAACTTCTAATAACCTAAAATATTAAGTACAACAGTTACTGTTACCAGTGTTACGAAAGAAAGAAAAAAATCAGTCATGCATTTATTGGATGTATTAACAGAGAACCGTAATAATTAGAAGAACTTACGATTCCGGATCCATGACAGGATAATAATAGTCATTATATTAATTTGCCCTCACTGCTGCATTAAGATTTTGCGGATGCTGAGCGGTAGCTACAGGGTTATTATCGTTTCTTTCAATGTAATGGGCATACCGAGTGAGTTATGATTGCTTACTAGAAGAGACATTCGAACCTTAACTGCTGCCTGAAGGCAAATTTTCATTATCGCTGAATTTAGCCAAGTTTGCGCAAGTGGAATTTATTCTCGAAGAAATCTATATACAAATTTAGGTACATTGTTTTGAGATCTGTTTCAATGTAACATTTTGAAATTATAACCTTGCTTCGGTATTTAGATAGTTTCAGTAAACGTCTGGAAATTATAGCTCGAAGCAATAAAGATTGAGATCAAGAATTCTTTGGGGATTATGCCTAATGAAAACGTTTCAGATGCATTTTTCTCCATATGTTTGAAAAAATAAAATGGATTCTGCAATTCCAAATGATAGAAGATTAATGAAAATTTTCCATCTATTCCTGTTAAATGCTACGGAATTTCAGTGCAGTATAATGATTTACAGAACTTAACAGTTCTATTAAACAGTTCTATTAAGTGAGTCTTACTGTATTTTCTTTCAGTTAAAAAATTTCATTTGTAAGTCTTTGTGCGTTTCCGAAAACTGTAATCAAAATCGTTTTACAATCTTTTTACAAAACAATCTACAAAATACAAATCTACAAATCAATCTACAAAATACAAATCTGCAAACCAATCTACAAAATACAAAGCAATCTACAAAATACAAATCTACAAATCAATCTACGAAATACAAATCTACAAATCAATCTACAAAATACAAATCTACAAATCAATCTACAAAATACAAATCTACAAATCAATCTACAAAATCTTTTTACAATCTTCATTTCTTCATTATGTAATTATATATCACCTTCCTTTAGAACTCTTTTGTTAAAAGTGCTATTCGTTTTCAAAAATCAATGTTTAAACTTTAATTCCAAACAATTTGGCAGTTCATTTTCAGCAAAAGCTTTGAATAATTTTCTACGTGTAAAGAGGTTAATGGAAAAGTTTTAAGATTATTTTTTTTATTCAGAATCATATGAGTCTAGAAACCATGTATGCTTTCCCTACATAGCTTTATTGCAACCAGCTTAACATTTGACCATCGTTACTTGATGTCTAAGACTTATCATTTCGTTTAAAGCGAAGCTGAACATTATGCGATCAATTTTGTTTTTAAGGATATAAGGTGTATTTTAATTTTATAACAGTTATTTAATTTAATTGTGCTGTCCTAGCGATTCTTATTTCAACTTACAACTCTCTATTAAAATAAGTTTTTAGAATCGCGTTGAATGCAAATGAGTAAGAAATACTATTTAAGGAAGGTTCAATTCATTCTTAGAAAGAAAAAGCTAGGCATTCTGAGCAGTGCGTGTTTGCCTTCCGGTTCAGTCTCTCTGGAAGTTGTTACGCTCAGCCGTCTATTACTTGCCTATTGATATTTGCTGCCTAGTTTAAATTCAGGGCCAACTACGTTAGATTTGTGTTAGCTTCGGTTAAGTCTCTTAGTTAGTTACAGTTAGTTCATATTTCTTATTTTGATTGCAAGCCCGAGTGGAGGCTTGTTGTAAGTCCGAATAAGGGACTGACTGTTCATCTTATTTTTAGTCAAATAAAGGGTAGCTAACCCTTCTTAAGTTTACTCTTTCTGTTATTTGAACTCAGCTATAAGTCGCTTAACATTTCAGTAGGTTTCTTGACATATACTTTAGTAGAATAAGAGTGGGGAACTCTACAAGCATACTGTCGTAAGTATTAGTATAATTAAAACCACTAAAGTTATAAGGTATTTCTCTCGCCTTCTTAGCATGCCTTCGTGGTGTAGTGGTTGGCACACTCGGCGCGTATTCGAGAGGTCCGTGGTTCGAGTTCCTGCGAGGGCATTGCTCATTTTTCAAGTCTCCTGCTTCGAAATAACCTAATGTCACTACAAAGTCACTCAAACATTTTAACATTATTACGATCACTATTATCTTGGAATATTAGTTAATTTTCAACTTTAACTGCATCAGCACAGCATACTTTAAAGTTACAATAAAATACTAAAAATCTTCCAGTTTTAGCATTATGGTCTACGTCTGCCTTTAAGATACAAATGTAGCAGTAAAATTGTCTCGTTCGCCTACCTTACAACGACTAACTCCTGAAATTAATCTAAATCAGTTATCAATCACAGCTCAACACTTTTAAACCCGGAAGCAAACTCATATCCAGGGTGTGCCACCAATGTAATTATCGTAGTGCTCTACTCGGTATCCAGGGAAAGATTTAAAACAACAAATATTCTTTAAAAGCACGTGGTGTATTCAAGATATTCATGTATATTTAATACTTGCCGAAACGTTAAAAATGCAAGTAAAATAAAATACATCATGCTCTTCACTAAATCACAACACGCTCTCCACCTGAAAACAACATGTGTCACTTAGGAATGCTGACGGATTTATATAGGAATATACAGTTAGTAGCTGTCTCTGTCGATTGCGTGTTCCTTGGTGCGCAAGTAAATTGTTATAGACATGCATATTTAAAAACTTTCAGTATTGTTATGTCTAATGCGTTCGTTCATAGCATACAAGAGCAACTAAGATGCAGACTTCCCCTTATCAGTAAATCAGTCTTTCATTCTACTATATTTCGCTGACAGAAATAAATGTTATTCCTTAACTGAGCAGTTAGTGTCTTCTACTGGCCAATTAATGGTCCTCTACTGCTTTCGATACTTGATTTTAAAAATAAAATGCATTCCGATTTTTAAAATAAAATATATTTTTGAGTGCTTTTGCTTTCGGTGCTCCTAATTTTAGAGTTCTAACTTATATAAATGTATTTTGGAAGTAAAATTTCAGAATTTTCTCTTTATTTCTAGAATATTTTCCTATAATATTGTTCAGCGATACTTGAGTGCCCTTCTACTCTTCTCCACTAATTGTATTGTGTAAATAAACATTAGGTTATCCTTCTTGTTCAATCGGAAACTTGTACAAAAGAAAGAACGTAAAGACACCTTAAATATTATATTTAAATTAATTTAAAATTTTCCCCATTATATAATATACGAAAGACAGTCGATTTAGAAAAGTCATTTACTACTTGAAGTGATATAAAAAATAAATAGTACATTGCTATTAAAACACGGGTGACTTTAGAGATCTTCAATTCAGCTCTACAGATGAATACTTTAAATAAGAGAATTGTTTTGACAAACAAGATAAAACTCCTGTGCTAAGTTACGACGTAGGGCTAATAACTTTCAAAAGTACCCCCGTTAATGCAATAGATTAATTTCAATGGGCTATTATATCGCTATATTATATCGATATTTTGTGCTACTCAGTGCGTTTAATTAACATTCTTTCTGCTTTCAAACAATCTAGACAAGAAATATTTCACATTAATAGCAAAACTTATTCCACCTTTATAAAACTTGATCATTTATTTGCTGAATGACTATCAGATTTTTGAGATAAAATTTCTTGAATTCATTTCTGTCGTGTGAAATTTTCCTGTGACTTTCCATTTAATGTATTATTCAATTAAAATTCATATAAGGCTGCTGGCAGACAGAAGTTAAGCCTTTCATTAGTTAAGCATAATGACGGTGCAAAGTTCGATATTATTTCCTTGCAAATTAAGGCAAAAATCTATCTTTTTATGAGTTTCGGAATAATAATACAAAAAAGGGATAAACATTATAATTTTCAATAAACAATGTAAAAAATCTATTTTTTTTAAATACTTATTTGAATTTGAGTGTTTTGTGAATAAGAAAATGAAGCCTGTTAATATATTAAATATTTTCTGAAACCCAATGCATGTGTTCACATATCGCATAAAAAAAAAACCACAAAAGTCCCGAATTTAATACATATTGCTTTCTATCTACTTATGTCTCAAATAAGATAGAAATGTAAGGAATTGTTATTAGAAGGCATTTTATCTTAGTTTTTCATACGTACGGATCTCATTTTCTATTGCAACAACATTCTGTACGAACTCTTATAAGATATCAATACATATTTGGACAAATATCTGTAGATATTAAGACGTTGAGCTACTAAACTATTCGGTCTGAAGAAGATCGCCGCATTGAAGAAGATGGAGTTACACAGAAGGGAATAAGTCGGTAATATCAAAGGATTACGTGCTTTAATGGCATAAGAAATATTTTGGCTCATTTCATTTGATAAAAGATCAGAAAAATAATTTTCGGAACACTTCGAAGATCCTTTCATTTATTTATGGTTTGGTGTCTGAAAATGACTCATGTTAAAGTGGAAAATTTATCTTTTTTTACTTATTTACAATATTTATTTTATGCATAATTTTAACTGTGCTCATAATTTCTTGATACACTGGAACAACGACGTAAAAAATTATCACAGATGAAATATATTCATTTATCTTCTTAAATATGTCATAGGTGCCGCATTTAAGAATTTTAATGAATGCATGTACTGATGATGAAGATATAAAAAAGATGAATAAATATATAGTGCATTTTTCAGTTCCGAATCTGTCAAAATTTGCAGCGAGAGGAGTTCAGCGCTTCGAAACGAACAGTTAAAAGATTGCAAGTAAACCTGTTTCTGAGTACTCGTAATATAACTGCACGGCAACTTAATACAATGCACTAAAGGCACATTAACAGACAATTCGGGAGAAATGAGATTTAACCAAAGAGATACGTTGGTGGAGATTTGCTGAGATATTCTTCGACGTATTCCTTCCCAAGTTCTGCCGTAATCTAATAGTATATAATGATCATTATGGTAACTTCCTGGTAGGTTTCTAATACTTAGTTCTTTGAAACCGAAAATAAATGCCAGTAAAACTGTTTATCATGAGCACCATTTCCGTATACAGATTTAATACCTTTCTTAAACTTTCATTTAATTTGAATAAAACTCTATCGATTTGGAATGCGATTAGACATACGTCTCTCTTCTTCAGGAATGAAACATTTTTGCAAAGGTAATCGGATAAACAACCATATTTACATGGAAAACCACCGGGTGTAACAAAGCGGAAAACAAATATAGCATTATATAGGATAAACAAGTGCGGCAGTAAAACGGGCGACTTTTAAACCTACTACAGCAATACAAGTTTATTCGCAGTGATAATAAAAGAAATACAGCATGACTTTCACATGCTTGCAATTTGTGAGGAATGCTTCTGAACAACTTGCACATCTTGCACAAACATGTCATGGTACAAAATGTGCAACACTTGAAAATGACATCACGTAGGTTGCCCTAATTACACCTCACTCACATTCCTGGTCTTTTACAGAAGTTAGATACAACATCTTCCAAGACTGGCACTGAAGCTCGATTAACCTCCTGTAGAGTTTGATCCTTCAGTTCCTGAATAATGTGTGATAGATCACACATAAAGATCTCAAATTTCAGATGATCCCAAAGGAAGAAATCACACGCTGACAGGTCAGGGGATCGAGTTATGGCAGGTGGCCCGTCTTATTGAAAGAATACTTTTGCAGTTACAGGAAGATCGGCAAGCTGTCGCACTAGAAAATGGTTCAACATGTGAGCATAATGTTCATTATTCATATGGAACAGTCTTGCCTTGCTCGTTTTAAAAATTATAAGGCTCAATATTTCCAAATGATGATACGCCGCACCAGGTCTTCCGCGTTTAGTTTTTACATTATTTGCAATGGGTATTGCAGTTCCTTGTACGATATTCGTTGTACACTGCAATCCGATATGTCAAACTGCAGCTAATGTTTGCGTGCAGAACGCCTAGGACTTCAACTGAAGTCGTCTTCCAATCTTGCAACATTATCTGGTGTGTACACGCGTTTTGCAATGCCAGCCATCTTTCTCATCACCCGTTTCCTGAATGTACCCACAGTTTGATAACATGAGCCGACGGGACTGAGGCACGATGTGCGAGATTGTAAATGAGCACGATATACACAGGCTGCGCGGCGACGACGCTTTTTTTTTTTTTTTTTTTTTTCAAAGCGCCTTTAAGGCAAAAGCGCGTTGTTCATCGCTCGACGACGTCACCGATATCAAAGTCAATGACAAAGGTTTGTTGTCCAGATGGCACTACTCCAGTTTTCTGATTTCTAACGTAACTTGCTGTTTCCAGGGTTGCCAAATGGCTCGTTTCACTGCCGCAGCTGTTATTTTCTGCCCCCTTTTCTCATACCTTTTGCCGTGTAACTGGAACATGCTCGACGGATTTTCGGGAGGTCCGGAGTTCGAATCCCGGTGCACGTTTTTCACGTTCGTTGCGCGATATAACCTAATGACTCTGCAACCTTTGCTGAGAACATTGTAGTGAATCGTGAAAAGGCTAGATGTTGGAATTTTGAAATCACTGCGAAGAACTGCGTGAAAATCTTCAAGGAAATGCAATTCTGAACTGAAAAAGCTCTACAGATAGTTTTTGTAGAACCAAATCAGTTAAAATCCCAACTATGATTATCTATCGGAGATTTGTTTATTTCTCCTTTTTCGAACAAGTGTTTGATGCTTTTTATGTTAAAATTCAAAGTTTTTTTTCAGTTTGGTAGATGTTTTTGGAAATAGACTGACAAGATATGGTATAAATTCCTTGTACATGCTTAATATTGAGATCTCCATTATATAAATAACGTCAATATTGTCCTTTATTATGAATAGTAAGTTTTAATTAGAAAAATGTCAAGAATCTGAATAACAAATTTGTTCTTTTTTTATTTTTACATATATATGTTTTGTGGTTGCCATAGTTCCATCATTGTAACTTTGAATGCATATTTCTGTGGTATGGTATCTTTCACTTTGGTAAATATAAAAAATCATTAATATTCTACAGAAAAAAGACAGAAATTGCGATAAAAATACAACGACAACACATCATCGTCTCAGAGTTCATCTCGTGACGCCGGATTTTAAGTGACCGTGACGGCTGATCGTTTGGTGTCGGTTTGCAACATATGTTGGATGTTTATCACTGTACCACAGAAAACGCAAGTTCCAGTTTTACAAGTATTGAACTCAGAAATGGAAGTTTTAGTAGAACACCGAATTTTATTGATAAGTGAGAAAATGACATGAACGTCAACATGTGGAGCATTTGCAGATATTTTTTAATTAATAGAAAGATAAGATGGGGTGACAATTATCAACTGTGGTTATTTTTTATAGCGAGAAGCATTTTATGCGGGCAAAAGAAACTTTTTTAAGGTTTATCATGGCTAAAAACACTCTGCCCTTCGTAATCGATAGAAAATAATTAAATTTTTGAGGAATAAAAGGTTCTGAAAAAGAGGCTTTAAAAGCACGGTAGCGTAAAAATAAAAAAAGTTATTTTTTTTAGCGACGTGGCATGATTTTGCATGTACAGGCAAGCAAAAACGCTTACTGTAAAGTAATAGAGCTTAAATCTAATTTGATGCACATAACTAAAATGCCAAGGAACGGAAACGAATTATTTTGAGTTTCAAAAGGAACTGAACAGCTGGATAAATCTAATTCCCTACACATAAAGTCTGCCGACCTGTTGAGAGGGTTGTAAAAGAACCAGCTGTTATTATAGCCTTGGTCCTGGATTTGAATCTCGGAGAAAGTAGAATTTTTTATAAATGTATATTGTCTTTGCACCAACTATAGTTTCTTAGCACCACACTTAAAATGCTGTCAAGCCTAAAGTTCTCCCGAGATGCTGATAATAGGAAGAAAGAGGTACAAGAGTCTGTGATCTGCCCTCCCCCAGGGATTCTCAATCAAAATTGGGACGGAGCTGGGCAAAATGCGAACCATTGCCTATAAAGTGCCCATAAATAGCCAGGAATATCTCCGTAGTAGCTATTTCATAGCCATGACGAATTTGTAAACCTGATGGACATCCTGCCAAACAAAAAAATGAAAAAGTGCAGCAGAGATAAAATCTTTGTTGTACTTGTTGAATAATGGATAAAAGACGTGATAAGATTAATATCAAACAAATAACATTGTGCGACTGTGATGAGTAACAATAAACTGGCTGCATTGGTGAATATTGCAAAGTCTTGTTTGTTAAATGTAAAGCAGATCAGCAGGCAAAATTTGAATCCAGTATTGAGGAAGATCAGAATCAGCGCATGTATAAGCAGAAATGAGATTTGTCACTTCAGTTATTAGTGAGTATATTTAACTTTACTTATTATTTCTTTAACCGGAGTGAGGAGATAAAATTCCTTCCTGGTCGGAAGACAATTATATTCTCTCTGAACTCTTTAAAATATTTAAAAACAGCGAAAATAATATGAGTAAGAAGCCGTGCTCAAAACGCCTCTATCAGTTTTCTAATTCCAAACGAATTCTTTATTTATTCGCCTAGTTTTTTACAAGTCCAAAACACGGATTCAGAGTGCAGCTCTCTGCACCTGAATGAGCGGTTTCATAGTTATCTCCAACTGTAATGTAAATGGAATCCCACTGCCAGTAGAAAATGCTGCGAAGAAACCACGACTCTAGCAAAAGCCCTTACATACTTCACCGTATTTAACTAACCATTCTTAACTATTAAATAAAATTACGGCCAGTTCAAAATGAAAAGCAACTGTTTGTGAAGCGAAAGGTCGTATTTTGAAGCTCTAAAATCATAAATGATTGAAAATGCATGAAAATGTGATTAAGAACTAAATGCATTAGTTACAATAGTTTTAGTACGGAATATTTATTTTTTTATTTCTACTTCCTTATTTATTCCTTGTATATTCATTCAACAGCACGTTTTACCTATAGTCCTGTTACTATAGCAATGTTTAAAATTTTTTAATTTTACATAAATTAAGGTATATCCGTCAATTGGGGTAAAATTGATTAGCAAGAATTTTTCAACTATGGCGGCAAAAAGGTAAAGGTCCCTAGTAATGAGTCGATTTTTATTATGATTACAAATAGTCTGCGAAGTCATGTTTTCCAGATTCACGTAGAAGAGTCGTATTTCATGAAAACAAATTTTTAAAGCCTTTCCTAAAATATTTTTCTTTTGGTATTCCTTGTTTCTCAGTGTTCCGTCTCTCTTTCAAAGGAAAAAAAATTCTCATTACTTTCGCTTCACCCACAAGACTTGAGGGAAATTGTATTACTTTTTGCTTGTTTTCTTTGTCTGTTTGTTCCCGGCTGTGTTATAAAGTGACGTATGTTAGTTTTTTCCCTCTCTTCATCTTACCCTGATATACTTTTTTTCCCAAGTCTTTTCTTTTATGTCGAGAGACACTGCCAGTTTTCAACAAGGAGCCAAGGAAGAAGAAATCCTTCGTAATTATTTTAGAGTGCATTTTTAAAGGCCTTTCTCCTGTTTCAGATCTTTTGTTTCTACTATAGGCTCTTCGCTTTTGCGGCGAAAAAGAGATTAAAACCGTCTTCTTTGTGTCTTTCTTTTCCTTCTTCATCTGTAGAGAATTTTGATTAAAGCGCGACTGTGGATACAAACAGAAAGAAAGAAATAAAGATTGACATTTTGATAGTCCTCTGTTTGTTCCATCCTATAAATCTCAATCTACAGGAGGCAAAATGTTTCTCTTGAGGAAAAGGATGAAATGTATGCAAGAAGCAAGACACATACCCTGTTTCCTTTTGTAGCATTTTAATATGACAACTAGCTGAAGTATTTGAAACCGCTTTATATAGAATTATTTTTTCGTGTATTAAACATAATAACATAATATTGTTTCTTTTATATAATTAATTTTCTTTCCTCATTTCTAAAATCTAATTGCAAGCTCCTTTAATAGTTTATTTGTTTATTTAGGACAATGGAGTTTATTTGTTATATTTAGAACAATGGTTATTGATAATATTATTGATTGATGATATTATTCTTATATAATATATTGATGGCATATTGATTGATGATTTTTTTTCATATTTTTAGGACAATGGTTAAGATATTTAGGACAGTGGTTATTGTGCACATTTTTGTTAAATACATGAGACAATAATCTTCTCGAACCGTACTTGATTTTTAATGAGCATTCTACGAATCAGCACATCTATGTTTGTAATCAGTACATAACGTACGACGGCACACCCTATACTTATGCCAATATGTATGCTGCCACCAAATGTTATCGCTATATATTATTTTTAACACTTTATTGAGAATTCTAAAAATATGCCGCATTTAAAAATTTTGTCACTGAGTAGTCAATTTGAAAGACTGTATAACAGAGGATATATACTATAAGGTATTTCTCCCGCCTTCTTAGCATGCCTTCATGGTGTAACGGTCAGCACGCTCGGCGCGCATTCGAGAGGTCCGTCGTTCGACTCCCCGCGAGGGAATTGCTCATTTTCACGTCTCCTGTTTCCAAAAATTCTAATATCTCTACAGCGGCGGCCGAACTAAAAAAGGTGGCGGATAACTTATTCTCCGCCACCAGAATTTGGCGATTGGGTACACTAATCCCCAGTCGCCCTTTAAAAGAAAAAGTATATAAGGAATTTCTCCCACTTTCTTAGCGTGACTTCGTGGTGTAGTGGTCAGCATACTCGGCGCGTATTGGAGAGGTCCATGGTTCGGGTCCCGGCGAAGGCATTGCTCATTTTTCATCTCTCCTGTTTCGAAATAACCTAGTGTTTCTACAATATTACGATTAATGCGATGTTTTCAAATGAAAGTATGACAACACTGGTGCACATGAGCACGCATATTTATAATTTTCCGTTGTATGGGAGACAAGAATAATAAAAAACAAGTAATGTTTATAATCAGTATTTAGCCATAAAGTTTGAAAACATATAAGATTTTATTTACAAACGACAAACCAATTCCATATTTTATATAGTAACGAATTCCACGTAAAATGTTCATTATTATTTAAAACATGGAATTGGCAGGGGGCATGTGCTGGCCGAATTAGATTTTTTATTTTAAATTTTTCATAATAGAAACGACTTTAAAAACGGAATTTCGAAGGGGGCTTCTGAAGTTCAAAAAAAGAGCGGAAAAAGACGAATTTTGAGGAAAATTATTATATTGCTCAAAGAATTTACAACAAAATATTATACAATTTTCTGACTTTGTTGTTCCTAACACTATGGTAAATATTTAGATTAGAAATATTCTCTTAATATTTAAAAATCTTTTTAATTAAAATTATTTTATACTTCCCTACTGTGAGAATTTCATAAAATGTGGTCTATAATTTTAGTTTTTTTATTAAAGGAGCTCTGAATTTCCCTAACCAGGTTAAATATCAATTTATAATCAAAAATTGTACTTAAAACGTTAAAACTTTCATAACTAATGTATTTAAATTAAGTACCTTGACATGGGAAACCAGTAGTAATCAGCAAATCCTACATCAGTGGCAGTCTTCTTTAACTTCACTATTTTCTCAGACTTTCTGAATTTACAAATTATTAATATTTATGTAACTCTTTAAGCTATCTATCTTAAATTTGACTAACTGAAACATAGGTAAGATTATCTCCTTTTTGTAAAATATATTTTTTGTTTTAACTTTTCCTTTCTCATAATATTTTATACTTAAAATAATACGAAAATAAAGGTGTTTGTTCTTGAAAATGAGAACCCGTATCATTTCATTTTAAGAACATACTGAACCTTTTCCTCTGAAATCACTAGAAGATAAAAACTAGATATTTTTCCGCAGATGAATTAGATTTATTTGAATTCGTCCATATGCATCAAAGAATGTCAACTTAATTTTATTACTTCAGTAACTATCATTAGTTTCCAAAGTATTTATACACTATATTTTCTAAGCACAGTTTTACTTTCCTTTCTGCTTCTTTCTGCGTTGCTTAGTAACTGTTATACTAAAGATAATTGAGACATGCGCAGAATAAATTGGTTTTGAGAGCCAATTGTTTTTCCTTAGAAATTCCTCCAACAATGTATTACTCTAGAGGCAGATAATTATTGTGCTTTGCTATAATACTCAATTTAGCGTAATCAAATTTTACTGAGATTGTGATTCAATGATATAGTTTTAATGCTTCCATATGCTAATCAAACTATCAAGAGGAGTTTTCAGTCTGTGCAAGTTATTGCGTCGTCATTTATATTCTAATTTTTTATTAGTTTTTATTTGTCAATCTACAAATATAAATTTTTAAAAATTATACGGTATTTTCTCCCTCCTCTTGCATGCCTTCGTGGTGTAAAGGTTGCACGCTCGGCTCATATTCGAGGGGTCCGGGGTCCTAATGGCTCTACAATGGCGCCCGAACTTTTCCGCATTAATTCGGTAGCACCAGGATTTGGCGATTGGGTTAACTCAGCCCCAGTAGCCTTTTAAAGGAGGGAGATTGTAAGGCATTTCTCCCTACTTCTAGCATGCCTTCGTGGTATAACGGTAGCACACTCGACGCATATATTCAAGAGGTACAGGTTCGAGGCCCGGCGACGGCATTTCTCATTTTTCATGTCTCCTTTTTCAAAATAAACTTATGTCTCAACACTGGCGCCCGAACTAAAAGGTTTTGCACAATAATTCGTCACCACCAGGATTTGACAACTGTGTCCCCTAATCCCCAGTAGCCCTTTAAATGGAGGAGTATGTAAGCTATTTTCTCCCTTCTTCCAGCACACCTTCGTGTTGTGACGGTAGCACACTCGGCGCGTACTCGAGAGGTCCCAGTTCGAGTCCCGGAGAAGGCATTACACATTTTTTATGTTTCTGCTTTAAAAAAATCCTAATGAGTTTACAAAGTACCCGATGCAAAGTACTGAAGAAATAATAATAAATGCACATCAGTAATGCTGTTGCAAATTTCTGAAAATTTCGCAGTACAGGTAGTGGAATGTCCTTCTTGTAGCTTACGAGAAATTAATATAATTAGTGTTCTATCTCATCTCCCTCTTCTGGAGTATTCAACAAAGCGTCCTTATTTCTGACTAGAAATATCATTCGCTACTTATTTGGTATTTAGATGCTTAACTGTACTTCATGATCAATGGTGAAACTTTTTATATTGAGAAAAACCTTTTGAAAACTCTTTTTCAGTTCTATTAATTAAAAACCGAGTTCAGAAATTCACTTCGCAATGAAGTGAAGAGAAAGGAACAAGAACATCTTTTCGCTGTTTTTACATTTGTTTCAGCGCGCATATTTTCCCGTGTGGCCCTTAACGGAAAACTTTTAAAAGATAAAAACCGTCGAAAATAAATAATTCAGGAGAGGGGGGGGAAGCACGCTAAAATTAATTAGAAATGTCGACAAAAACCTCCGGCATGGGTTCAAAAATTAAAATAAAGGAATAATAATAAAAAAATATCTTCCAGAAATCTTTTATAGCACTAAATGAGCTCAAACTTCTTTTTAGATGCATGGAGTCGTTAATTAAAAACGAGGGCTCTTTCCAATATTGTAATGAATAATATATTTCGTTTTTTGACGTTTATTGAGTTACTCCTGTTTGAACGCAGCACCGAGATTTTTCTCCTATTCGAGAATTTCAATGAAGCGGAAGATTAAAGATTTTAGAGAAATGCGCCCTTATTTCTGGATGTAGCTACTGCAATCTTTGTAATACATGGCCAATACGATTAAAGTCTTTGATGGTATCGGTGAGGTAACTCACATAGAATTTCATGCCGCGTTATTACTTCTATTTAAAATTATTAGAAATTGACACAATGCCGTTATGTCAAAAATTACATCTTCCAACAACTCCGAATTATTTCATCGTTCATTTATAATGTTTACTGTAGTAGAACGAAATTTTACTATATAAAGTATTATTAAAACTTTTTTTTTTCATTTACTGTGGTTTTGATAAGAAGAAAGCGTAACAGCAATTTATTTTGAACATTTTACTCGCAATTGCTAGTTTTAAATACTGTGAAATATTCCGATTCACTAAGTTCATGCTTTAAACTCTGAGTTTTCCATTTTCGTCTTTTCTATTTACTGTATATAAGTATCTGAGTTCGTACTATGTACCTCAACGTTAAGGGGACTCATACACCTTAAAACCCATAAGATGTTCGAATAGGTGACTGTTGCAAGAATTGGGATAACTTATTTATTTTAAAAGCAATTACTACCAACTTTTTACAGCTGACTACATAATATAGCTGCTTTCTGAAATAGTCATCAGAACGTTTGTGTTGCCACAAATATTTTTATAATTTAATCCCATTTGAGAGAACATATTTCGTTTTTTGACGTTTATTGAGTTACTCCTGTTTGAACGCAGCACCGAGATTTTTCTCCTATTCGAGAATTTCAATGAAGCGGAAGATTAAAGGTTTTAGAGAAATGCGCCCTTATTTCTGGATGTAGCTACTGCAATCTTTGTAATACATGGCCAATACGATTAAAGTCTTTGATGGTATCGGTGAGATAACTCACATAGAATTTCATGCCGCGTTATTACTTCTATTTAAAATTATTAGAAATTGACACAATGCCGTTATGTCAAAAATTACATCTTCCAACAACTCCGAATTATTTCATCGTTCATTTATAATGTTTACTGTAGTAGAACGAAATTTTACTATATAAAGTATTATTAAAACTTTTTTTTTTCATTTACTGTGGTTTTGATAAGAAGAAAGCGTAACAGCAATTTATTTTGAACATTTTACTCGCAATTGCTAGTTTTAAATACTGTGAAATATTCCGATTCACTAAGTTCATGCTTTAAACTCTGAGTTTTCCATTTTCGTCTTTTCTATTTACTGTATATAAGTATCTGAGTTCGTACTATGTACCTCAACGTTAAGGGGACTCATACACCTTAAAACCCATAAGATGTTCGAATAGGTGACTGTTGCAAGAATTGGGATAACTTATTTATTTTAAAAGCAATTACTACCAACTTTTTACAGCTGACTACATAATATAGCTGCTTTCTGAAATAGTCATCAGAACGTTTGTGTTGCCACAAATATTTTTATAATTTAATCCCATTTGAGAGAACATATTTCGTTTTTTGACGTTTATTGAGTTACTCCTGTTTGAACGCAGCACCGAGATTTTTCTCCTATTCGAGAATTTCAATGAAGCGGAAGATTAAAGGTTTTAGAGAAATGCGCCCTTATTTCTGGATGTAGCTACTGCAATCTTTGTAATACATGGCCAATACGATTAAAGTCTTTGATGGTATCGGTGAGATAACTCACATAGAATTTCATGCCGCGTTATTACTTCTATTTAAAATTATTAGAAATTGACACAATGCCGTTATGTCAAACATTACATCTTCCAACAACTCAATTATTTCATCGTTCATTTATAATGTTTACTGTAGTAGAACGAAATTTTACTATATAAAGTATTATTAAAACTTTTTTTTTTCCATTTACTGTGGTTTTGATAAGAAGAAAGCGTAACAGCAATTTATTTTGAACATTTTACTCGCAATTGCTAGTTTTAAATACTGTGAAATATTCCGATTCACTAAGTTCGTGCTTTAAACTCTGAGTTTTCCATTTTCGTCTTTTCTATTTACTGTATATAAGTATCTGAGTTCGTACTATGTACCTCAACGTTAAGGGGACTCATACACCTTAAAACCCATAAGAGGTTCGAATAGGTGACTGTTGCAAGAATTGGGATAACTTATTTATTTTAAAAGCAATTACTACCAACTTTTTACAGCTGACTACATAATATAGCTGCTTTCTGAAATAGTCATCAGAACGTTTGTGTCGCCACAAATATTTTTATAATTTAATCCCATTTGAGAGAACATTTTTCGTCATGTTTCCAACTTGCGCGCACAGTTTAAAACATTCTATTTCATAACTTAATTCCATATTTAATATATAGCTTTTATAACATTTGGAAACTACTGTGAACCTAAAATTCTAAACATTTCATGTTAAATTTTTATTTTATTTTGAGTTAAGTTTATAAAATATATTTTATTAAAAATTTTTTTAATGTTTTCGTCCATAAAATTTTTCAATATTAAATTATTCATCAGATTGTTGGTTCAGTTAGAAAGTAGAGCCCATATAAAGAATTCCATCTAATTTCAAGTATGTACAATTAGCCATTTTTAAAATATCATGCGCGCAAGGTGGAAACATGGCGAAATATTTTGTCACAAAGAGGATTAAATTACAAAAATATTTGTGGCAACACAAACTTTCTGGTTACTATTTTCCAATGCAGCTATATTATGTAGTCAGCTGTAAAAAGTTGGAAGTAATTGCTTTTAAAATAAATAAAATATCCCAATTCTTGCAACAGTCACATATTCGAAGATCATAAGGGGTTTAAGGTGTATGAGTGCCCTTAACTAAGTCACCTGTGCAATTCGGAATCTTGCTGATACATTTCTTTGCTGTAGTTCGTTTCTCAGATGCCGTGACATAGAAATTATGTCTTGTTTCTTAAAATATGAAATTAGAGTGTCTATTATTTTTCTCCAATATTTAAACCCAACTTTCTGAACACCGTAGACCATACGTTGAGCTTCTTCACCTACACATTAAAAATTTTAATCATTTAATAACAACTACCTGAAACCACGGAAACATTACGCTCTTCTTTTATTTCTGGCAAACCGTATTTGTATCTACGAAGGTTTTATATTTTGACGTGCAATGTATGGAGAACTGTTTCATTTAGATTATAAAAGTTCCGTTTTCTGTGGCAGTTTGGAATGACTGAATTGACGATAGGGAGAACTAATAAGCTTATAAGGTATTTCTCCCACTTCCCTAGCGTGCCTTCGTGGTATAACGGTAGCACGCTGGGCCGGTATTCCAGAGGTCCGTGGTTCGATTCCCGGCGAAGGCGGTTGCATATTTTTCATCTTTTCTGCTTCCAATTAACCTAATGACTCTACAAGCTGTCAGATGTAATAAAACTTGGCATGCTTGTGACAAGAAAGTAAAACTAGAAGAAGGTTAGAGAGCCATATAGGTTACAGAAAGAAATAAAATTAAGATGAAGTCTAACTATTACACAGCTCTTTAATCATCTATTTGAGTAAAGGGATTTCCTGTAATGTAGATTAAAATAACACGCCGAATAACGATTATTGGAGAAGTCAAACAACAAGAATCAGAGTAATATTTGTAAATTTTGCAGGACTAGTTTCTATGTTTTAACTACAGAACCATCGAAACTAGTCCTGAAAAAGTTACAAATATGACGCAGAGTTTTATTGTTTGACTTCTCCAATAAAGGTATTTGTTACTGATGTGAATTTTTAAGATCAGCGACATATGTTCAAAAAAATAATTTGTGACTGCGAAACTGCAGCAGTGTACGCTCAGTGAGTGACCGTATGGAAGAAAACTTTTACTCTCCTGCATATCTCGCTTTAGTTTTCCAGTCACAAATTACTTTTGTATATATTTGCGACGCATCTCAAAGATTATGATATGGAACAGATCCCTTACTCATACAGATGATTTAAACATTATATAGAAAACACGTCCTTCTTTATTTCTTTCTAATTAATTTATATGTTATATAATTCGTGAACCCTTTTTTTATTTTTCGCGCACATATGAAAAGCTGGCTCATATATTCATGTGCCTGCCGTTCAAATATTTCTGTCTTCACTGTTTAATCTGGTCCCGTTGAAATATTTTGCGTTTTTTTCTTTTTTTTCATTCTTTGACCATGATGTTAGTAATTTTAATGTTTTAAACTTATGCCTCTTCCAAATATGCATCTGTAACATTATATAATTGTTAACATATTATAACATTATATAATGGTGAATGTCGAACATATAAGAATATTATGTTTTCTTCTCCGTCATTCAGTCGCGAAAAAACGCACTTGGAACTTAAAATAAGAACATAAGAACTTAAAACACACAGTACATTCAAAATGAGAAAGGAAAATAATAGAAGTTAAAAACTTACTTAATTATACAGTACGTTCTAAATGAGAAAATAAAATAATAGTAATAAAAAACTTACTAAACTAAATTATGTGATTCAAATCTTATTTATTGCAACAACTTAAACTATTATGACACTTTATGACCTCTCTTTTCGACCTACACCAGAGTATATCTGTGATTGTCGACTTACACCGGTGAGGGTCCGAATGTACAAGAATGTAATGCAATATTCGATCTTTCACCGACGTATTTGGTGAATGCTGACATTCTCTGGTGAAAGTCGACATTCTCCAAGTTCGGTCTTTCATGGTAACATAATCACAATAACAATATCTCGCAATAACACAATAGTTCAATTAACTATAGCGTAGTATTTCATACATTCTTCTTTTCCTTTTCATCGCAGCGTCTCAGCTTGTGCCTTTCTAATATCTGCGTAGGTTTCGGTCTAAATTTTTAAGATCTCAAATATTCTTTAAGCCTCATAATATTTAATTGAATATCACTTTTCAGCTTTAAAGTCAGACAAATGTTTTTTTTACTTTTCGCACAAACTTACGCTTTGTATAAATAATTTAAACAGTATTCTGTAAATGATAAAATTTCAAGTATTTTGTCCTCAGGACAAAGAAATCAGCATGAGAGAATGAGTAAGTGTCGATTAAAAGCATCGCAAAATTAGTATTAAAAATTATTTTTAAAGAAAATTAGATTTACCAACGTGCCTACATTTCAAATATGACGTAACGAATCTATTGTTCAAACAACCCTGCTACTTTTTCTAAATAGGAAAGTCTCAGTGTAGCGAATGCAAGTGACCAGAATATAGCATTTAAATGCTTAATTTTCTTTTTTAAATTAAACGCTGAGGGTTTAAAATTGAAATATAAGAGAGCTTTCTTATTAACAAAAGAAAAGAATAAGCTCGTGTTAACTTATGAAGCAAAAAAAGAAGGTTCTGAGAATTTCACAAGACAAGAAAGTTTTCTTCGACAGTAATGAAAGAAAAGCTAGAGAAATATTTCACATTTCATTCAGGACGTAATTAAATGCTTAACAATCAGGTGTCTCAATACACTTATAGAAAAAGGAGTTTAATTAATGAATTGCTCCTTAAATTATTAATGTTGAATCGTTGACAGTTTATAATAAAGCATGCCTTACATTCTTCAGATACGATGCTCAAAGAAGGCACGCTATATTCCGCACTCTTTATGCGTCAAAGATGAATATTTCCTCTTTATTTTTCATTTTTTATGAACAAAAAATCTTTGAAAACTTTGCTTCGCATACTTCCTTTTTTGTATTGCTCTTAGCGTTTAATTTCTATAACTTCATTAGTTATATTACTAACTGCATTTAATTTGAAAGAAATGGTGGCACATACCATCTCTTTTTCTCGAGTAATACTATATATTTGCACCCCTTTCAGGAAAGAGCTATGGTGCCTTGTTTTTCAGCCATGTGTTTATAAATCTCCATAACAGTGAATAATACTTGAGGTACTACTTATATAACGCTGGTTCTGTAGAACATTACATCGCTTTGGGAGATCAGTTTTAATAAAAAACATTCTAATTTTTACGAAAATAATGTAATACTCTGTAATCAATTATTTTTAATTTATCTGTTTACTACTTTTCTCCAAAAAAATTACAAAGTACTTATGAATCATTTATTAATTTGCAATTAGCTTTAAGAAATAAAACATGTTCAAAATTTTAGTAAAATTACACAGCTAAACATCTCATGAGCTACTGGTCGTAGATCCATACGTCCAGGGTAAGAAACAAAAATCAATGATGGAAGTTTAAAAAAAAAAAAACAAATAACCCAGGTTTCCACAATAAAATGATTTTTGCCATTTGAAGCATTTTAATAAAATATATATGAGAAGTTTTGTGCAAGTTCCGCGGAAAAAAATATTACCAAACAGAAAAATATTTTCTACAGTGGAATAATTTTTAAAAATTAAATTCAGCTTCATACCGTTAAAATTGGCCAGTTCATCACTAACTAATTTTGCAGGACTAGTTTCGATAGTTTAACTACACAACCATCGAAACTAGTCCTGCAAAAGTTACAGATATAACGCTGATTTTTATTGTTTGACTTCTTCAATAAATGGATTTCTTACTGATGTGAATATTTAAGATCAGCGACAAATGTTCACAAAAATAATTTGTGACTGCAAAACTGAAGCAGTGTACGCACAGTGAGTGAGTTTGCTTTAAGTTTTGGAGTTTTGGAGAAGATTTGGAGAATTTCATACAAATAGTGCTAAAGTTAGCTATGCGTCTAAGGTTTCGAATCCAAGTTTCTAAGAAAGTATTTTTTATGACAGGAAATTACGTTAAAATTGCGTACGAATTTTACGTTAAAATCATGAAAGGTAAAGATGAGTTCAAATTTCATTTTGTATTCTAAGATTCTCACTAGTGTAATTCTCAGTTACCGTAGAAGGTGACGAATCTTAAAAACTAGTTAGCGAATAATCGCTTAAGTTAGTGTATAGCAAGAAACAACAAGATGGAAGGGTAACTATCCCTTTATTATCCCAATAAGATTTAACAAAACTCTGGCTTGGAGTGTACAATCAAAGCCGAAACTTGGGCTTGAACTTAAGAGACTAAAAATTAAACTAAAACTAAGATTAACTAAAGAAATATAGCCGAAGCTATCAAGATTCTAATCGAGTTGGCCCCTTGACTCTATTTGACTACGAAGCTTATCAAGGGCCTGAGTACGGCCGAGCGTAATAACAGCTTTGAGAGTAGTCAAAAGGCAGACGCGCGTAAATCAGAAACTCTGATTCTCCCTAACTCTGCAAGTAGATTTCGCAGTTTAAATACCGCTCCTCCTCATTAAGTATTCAGAAAGATTCCAAGACTACGTTCTGGTCGGAAGTAGTAAGTTGAAGTTAAGAATTTGATAGGAAAGGAGCTTTAACTTAAAATTTAACTGTTAATAAAATTAACATAATCCTTACAGAATAAATGCTAAACGTAAAATTTTTCTATTTAATATTATTAATATTCGTAAAATCCTCAAATCAGCTGACGCTTTCAGAGCTAGTTCTACGTATTATTTAACATCGTATGTTTGAATCATATTTAGTAATGCAAGAAGAATGAAATCCCCAAAATTAAATAATCTCTAGATGAGGTTATTAATTTCTTTTTGTAGAGAGAGAGCATAAACATTTTAATTCTGTATATTTTATTGAACAGTGTAATTTAATTCTGTATATTTTATTGAACAGTGTAATTTAATTCTGTATATTTTATTGAACAGTGTAATTTAATTCTGTATATTTTATTGAACAGTGTAATATGACCCAATTTTTCAAAGATTTTAAATCTACGTTATTTGATCATTTTCTAAAATTTGAACCACGGTTCTTCCACTAACAGCTGGGGATAATTAATTGCCTTTGTTAAATACCTAGTATATGACATCATATATAAATTATGTATAGAAATTTTCGGTAGTGTGCAGTAGTTTAAAAGAATCATAAAACTTAATGTTTAAAGTCTATACAACTAAATAATGCAATATTTTAACAAAGTTAATGTGCCATGCCTATCAGAGAGATTTCTATACTTCTTCGCTCTTTGCTAACAAAATCTTTAAGAAACTTTAAAATATGATGGTAATTTATTTAGAATAAAGTAGAGAAATGTGTCTTTTTTTTGGGGGGGGAACATGCCTCACGATCATCGTTAGAAACTATCAAGAAAGTACTTTTCCTGTATTGTATTGAGAATAAACAGGGGAAAATATGTAATCTTTGTGACATACCAGTAACTAACATTTCGTTTTCCTGATTACCTCAACAGCGAATAAAGAATAGAAAAACGAAACAAAAAAATAAACATTACATACAAATAATGCTAAAGTTAACTATGCGTCTAAGGTTTCGAATGCAAATTTCTAAGAAAATATTTTTTATGTCAGGAAATTACGTTACTGACATACTGGCATAAAAATTTTATTTGCAGTTGTTCTTTTATCTAAAAGTTTAAAACTTTTAAACGGAGTTTTATAGTATAATGCCTCTTTTTGTATAAAAACTCATTTATAAGAAAAGCTTCCAATTCTTAAAAAAATATGTTTAATCAAAAATTAAAAAAGATTACAAATTTAATCATTTGGATTGAGATATTATTCCTCTTCTTCAGTCTAAATCAGTGTTAAGCGCAGTTTTAAATTTGCAACTTTTTTAAAAATTGCAGCAAATGCTAAGAAAAGGCATATTCAAGTATTTGCTCGAAAGCTGGCTTTTGAAAAAAAAATGGTAGCTATTACTTATTCAGGTAAGTTTTTTAAAAATCTTATCCTAATAAGAAATAACTTTTTAACAACTCGTAACTATGAATGATAATCTTCTTTTCATATTACAATAAACTACTAGAAGAATGGCTTCTATGAATACTAGAGTTTTCATAGAATGAATGAAGTGATTTTTAATACATGCAAATAGTCAAATAACTAATATTTGCGCAGAATGTAAGTGAATTATTTTACCTTCATATAAAGAACAAAATTTAATTTAGAATATTTGCTTTAAATTTTGAAAATTAAAGATGCTTAAAAATTATTATTTAATATTTGCTTTTACTAATTTTATCTACATTTTCTGTTGCATAAAATACAAATACAAACAAAAAGTTGTATATTTTTATTTGCATTTCCTCCATTTTTTGAAGCTCTTCATTAAATAAGACAAAATCTTCCAGCTATTTTCTCAAATATTTCCAACTTTTAAAGTAGTTTGAGAATATATACTTTTACAAAAATTAAGAATTCTTAAGACTTCAAAAGAAAAAAATCTCCCTTTTTTTGTGCTTTCTAAGAAGTAAGCAGCTTAAGTAGTCCAATCTTGGAATAATTTATTTCAGAAGGCTTCGATCTTAAGAAGACTTCAGAAATTGTTAAGATGGTATAATGTTACAACTAGAGTGAAATCCTAAAAATTAAATAATCTCCTGATGAGGTTATTAATTTCTTTGCTCGAGTATATAATAATTTGTAAAGTGTTTCTGACAGAACCACTTTCTACGAGACTGAGAAATATTACCGGTTCCTATTCATACTATGAATTTGAAATGAATAATTCGCAAAACTTAGTTTCAGTTTTCTCGTTTGATAAACTGAATTCATATATCATAAGCCATTTTTAATAACACTGACGTTTAAAGAATCATAAGTTTGTTTGAAGAAATTAAGGAATAAATGCGTTTTTTTTTTCAGTGTTGTGTAATGACACTTAAGAAGATATTTTTCAGGACATGAGAGTGGGTTTCAAATGAGAATGAAACAGAGCATTTGAAAAAGAGATGAGTTCTAATCATCTAAGATCCAAAACAGCAAAGCCTGGATAAGAGTGAGTCACGTGAGGCAGTTGTCACGGGTGAAAAATTAGGAGGGGCACCAAATAAGCTGAAAATTTTTACAAATACGGTTTAAAAAGTAAATTATTACATTTGACTTTCAATTTTGAAACATATCGAGCAGCGTCATTTAAAAATAACAAAATGTCTCAACATTCTTGGACACGTTTGCAACACGTGTACTTTTCTTTAATCAGTTAAACAAATGAAATCCCAAACTTAATTAATTAATAAAGATTTATTGTTTAAATTGGAACAAAACTGCCACTGCAAAATTGCCTTAATTATTTTGTATAATTTTTTACTCATTATTTTATTAAACTTATCTCAGGTATCGAATTATAAATCATTATAATGGATCGAACCTAATAGCCTCTTTAAGCAAATCAGCTTAAAATTTTATATATGCATTCATGGAATTTAATACTGCAAGAAATTGAAAGGTAAATAAAATCTTGCAATCAACTTTAAATATACATAAACGCTGTACAGTTGGAAGGTGGGTAGGTATGGCGCGGTCCACCCTCCTGGCGAGCCCAAGCTCGCCCTTTGGCTTTTTAAGACCAGTCATCACCTTATATTTTCTCCCTCCTTTCTGCATGCCTTTGAGGTGTAATGGTTAGCACACTCGGCGCGTATTCGAGAGGCCCAGGGTTCGAGTCTTGGCGAGCGAATTGCTCATTTCTCACGTCTCCTGTATCAAAAATACCTAACGACTCTACAGTGGCGCCCGAACTAGATAAGGTGGTGGATGATGATTCTTCACCATCAGGATTTGTACCCTAATTCCCAGTCGCCCTTTAAAAAGGGAGAGTATATAAGGTATTTCTCCCTCCACCTAGCATGCCTTCGGGGTTAATGGTTAGCACACTCGGCGCATATTCGAAAGGTCCAAGGTTCTATTTCCGGTGAGAGCACTGCTTATTTTTCACGTCTCCTATATCAAAAATACCTAATGACTGTACAGTGTCTTCTGTTAAATTTTAAGATTTAATAAAAAGGTTATTTTAACTTTGGCATCTTAATCCCGATTGGAGTGATAGCTGGCTTGTCAATCTAGTAGGGTCTGAAAGACATTGATTTAAGCTTCTACACAAGTAAAACCTTACAAATATTATTGCAATAAGTTTTACATGATTTTAGTGTTATTAGATAGTTATCAAAAAGGTAGTTTTTAATGTTTCCGTTAAAAAATTATAAATTTTTAAACGTTTTCATTCTCTGCATACATAAAGATATGAGTGCAAATGTTATAAAAGTTAGGGTACAATTTAGTATAGCTAACTTTATTATAAATTTCTAAGCATTTTTATTTTCTGCATACATAAAGATACGATTACAAATATTATAAAAGTTATGGTATAATTTATTATAGCTAACGTTTTTAGATAAAAAAAAGTATAGAGAAATGACAAGTGCATTTCTTGTGCGCGTGTAAACAAAATAATAGACTTGTAAAGCTATTAGTGATGGAAAGAGTTTTGCCTTAAAGCATATTCTTTATTTAGTTTAGAAATGACTTTTCCTGTAATACAAATAAAAGCAAAGAAAGAAGGAGATCAATCTACCGTGCGGCGTACAATGTAACAACGCTGTCAGCAGTGAAGCCTATTCAATCCCTGGCGCCAGTTTTTTCTTGGTGTGATTATCACGCACATGTATTCATATTTTTCTTCTGCTCATCCTTTTAGTGGTGAGTAGGAGCAACGAGGATTTTCAGCAAAGAGATCCCGCTGTTCTTTAGACGTTTTCAGGAGCTGTGTATCATCGAACCTATGATTCCTGCTGGGAAACAGCCGTATAACAACTTCAATTCTGTGGCTCCATTCAGCCCATAAATCCGCGTAAGAAAAACACTTTGGCCAGCATTTCCTTTTTTATCAACATACTAACATAAAATTCTGTTGGTATTTTACATTATATTTATTTATTTCATTTTTATCGTCTCCGAAATGTGCATTACTGGAAGACAGATGTGACATAGTTTGAAATACCATTTCCTCTCCAAGAATCAAAGAAAAAATGACAATAAAAATTAATTTTACATTATATAACTACTTTCTCCCGCTTTTCGTTATTAATTCTTTTTAGCTTTTGGAATTTCTAAACAGGAATGTTTACAAGCGCAATAAAACACATTCGTTATCTCGTACTGTCAAGCAATCAAGTGACATTTATGATTAAGGTATGTGCCTTTCTGTTGCTTTCAAGCATTTTATTGACAATCGTATTAACAAAGATAAACACAATCGTATTAACAAAGATAAACACAATTGTATTAACAAAGATTAACAAAGATAAACATATCCTAATTACAAGCTAACATTTGTTTAAAGATAGATTTGTTGGAATATATTCGTTTTAGAGAAACAAACTTTTGTAATTATTATTCTAAGATTTTGAAAAATACCAGAATCAAATCAACCCTTTAAAAATTCCACGTACCATCTGCTGTATTGTTTACTGATTGTGCTGATTTTACCACTGAAAAATGCATATAAAATACCGCCTAAAATATATTTATCGCTGTTTTGAACTATTTAATTGTAATCTTTGTAATTTGCAACCTCTTACAATAGTAGTAATTTTTGTTTTTCTGTCAGGGATTTATCTCTGCTTCCCCACCAAAATTCCTAATGCTACCTTAAAAATTAGTAAACATTATTTTACAATGGAAACAATGTTTCTAATAAAGCTGCGTGAGATCATTTGTTAAAAAATATACATTCCAAGGTTTTTCTCACCTTACATATTTCACTCAATGATATTTTCTTATTGATGAAATTCATCTGTTTCTGTTTTTCAGAGTAATCTCATACAAGAGTAAATCTCATACATTCTTCAGGTAACTGAACGAGATTAAAAATAATGTGGCCAAATTTTCGTTCTAAGTCTTTAAAAAAATTATCAAATTTATCTAAGGAAATTAAAATTTATCGATTGACGGATTTCTAGAATCAGATTCCGCATGATTTTAGAAACTTACCTTTTCTAAAAATCAAAATTAAATATGTAACAATTTATATTGACTCATATGATTTCAAAGTTTCATTGAATAATGTCAGGTTTCAAATTTTTTATTTTAATCAAATAAGCAACTTTATTTCGTAATGAATAGTTTTTACCTATATGCTTTCTTAGATGTATATATGCGGATATTTCTTGTCATTACTGCTTACTTATTCGTTTCGATGGGTGCTTTCTATTCCTATAACTAAAGGTTTTACTTATGTTGTAGCATCTACGACTTTATGTACCTGTACCTGTAATACATAACATCTTGAAAATATGCACCTGCACAACTAGGTATATCGCAATGTATATCATGTAATTTAATCCCTTTTTCTTGAGCTAATTTAACGCTGAAAGGTTGGAGTACCGTTGATGCCGCCGCCGGTGGCAGTACTTGTAGACACACTGGAGTCACAATTTCCATCACGACTCGAGGAATGGTGCCAGAAGAATGTTGTTAGTTTTCAATACTATGGCCAATGAAAATTATTATGAACTACGTATCTATTATGTAACAGGCTCAATATATTATGAAACATGTATGTACTATGGCCAAAGAAAATTATTATGAACTATTGTATTATGTAACAGGCTCAATATATTATGAACTATGTAAGCAACTATGTACTATGTAAGCCTGTATATGTGTGAACTATGTAAGCAAGTATTATGAAAGATCTATGCATTATGAACTAATTGCATATAAGCATGTACTATGAACTATGTAACTATGTAAGCATATATTATGAACTATGTAACTATAAGCATATGTTATGAACTATGTAAGCATGTATACAGAACCAATGTATGCCCTTATAGGCCCCATGAGGTGTTGCCCCGGATAGTTGCGGAACCTAGACTAGACCCGAATAGTCTTAGTAAGCCGCACGGGTGTCCAGATTCTGCTCTCAACTCAACTCAACTCTAGTTAGTGTGTGGAGCTAATACCTACTTACTATTAGGTATTATTAGGTAAATATTAGGTGGCCCCCTCATTTCTACATAACATAACATCTCCGACTTTGATATTTGCAACAAGTTATACAACTGTACAAATGCTAGAGAACAGAAGTGAATGCTGTAGTATAAAGTTAAATATAAAAATTATATCGCGCGGTGAAGTGATCAAATATTCATCAATATACCTGCCACTTCAGAGTACGTTTCTTTGATAAACTAAATGCAAGTGCCGTTCAACTATTAGAAGGTCATGCGTTAAATTTGATTATCTAATTCATCTTTTTTAATTTAAAGGATAGGATGAAGGATAATTTAAAGGATAGGATTTACATTTGACGATTTTCATAACATAGTTACGAGAGAATGAAACAGAAATATTGACAAACACTATTAGAAATAATAAGAGACTGCAATTCCACTTATCGAAATATGCCCACGTTTTAAAAATGACGATAGACAAAGTACCTTCCGATACAGTTCCTGCGAAATTACAGTAGTGCATGAAATTTTACATAACGCGATGCAGCATAATGATATGCCTAATCCAGTCTTCGGTTTCAACAAAACAATGCTACCACATGTACCACAAATATAAACAAGAATTTACAAAAGACATTTCTTGACTGTTTGATGTAACAGTTAGGATCTCTTGATCTAGCGATACCAGTCTTTTATATGAGGTACGCTAAATCCGAAAACATGTCTGCTGACCATCCCTGCTGTATTCAGAACTTTAACGATACACTATGGTTTGACTGTCAACAGAAACGTACTGGAAGAATATTTGCTGAAGGAAAGACTACCTTCACGAAGGACTTTCTTAGGAAGAGTAGTTCATGTTTACCTTGCACAACGGGAAAACACACATGCAGCTATCGCTTTCACCTAGATTTGAATCTGGGTAGAATTACCAGTATCAAGCAGTCTTATCTACTCAGTCACTAGTGAGTTAGACATAATCATTAATGTGTGAAATTTACAAAGTTGGTATTCTGAAATTTGCATAACATGTTGAATATTTGCATAACATGTTGAATATTTCCTGAGATTCAACATGTTATGCAAAATTTTGAAGCGAAATCGTGAAACTGCATTAATTGCATTGAAAACTGCTTTTCTAACGTAAAGATCTGCATATCTATCAATGAATAGCCAGGAACCACTTTTTCATTCCTAATAGTGATGCTGTATATTTCTGTCCCATTGCGTCGTAAATTTATCATGAACACTGCCGGATACCGGTGTCCTACTCCTATTCATATGTAAAAAATAAATATATGCTTATTTTTGGAAAAAAATCATAAATTTGGGACACACATGTCTGAAATACGCATTTTCTTTAAATATGAAGGAGGAATGCTGGTAAACTCCCTCTCCCACAGAAGTTGGCTCCTAAGATTGAATAACAGCAGTGGAGCGTTTTTTGAAATAGCAGAATTTTCCTAAAAAAAAAAAAAAAAAAAAAAAAAAAGAAAGAAAGAAAGAAAGAAAAGAAAGAAAGAACGAGGCGATGAAGAATATTTTCTTACCAAAATTTCCTCAACGTCAGCAAAGACTTGCCATCGGTCTTCATGAATAGCTTTCATTTATGAATATCGATATAGCCATATTAAATTATATTACGGTATTTTATCGTTCATATAAGAAAATATTATCAAATTAATTTTACTAAAAGCGATAGAGTATCATGGAATATACTATATATCTTTTACTCCCTATTTAATGTGCAGTAGACTTATTTAACGGAATGCAAATTTCTGTGAGTTGAAATTTAAAATGAAAATTTTTTACAGGGAAAGATATATATACGTATATATATGTGTAATTTTCCCTTTGTGAAAACTTAAGCCTCGTTGTGAAAGACTGTGAATCTGTATGATTATGACCTATGTTATCCCATTAAGTAGTTGTTAAAGTTTAGTAACATATTTGCAATCGAAATGTGTATATTTTAAAAGCTTACTGTATCATGTTTTATGAATCGCTGATACACAAAATACAATAAATTGGCAAACGATTTCATTTATATCTGTCTCCCTATACAACAATTTATTGGCTACAAAACTTCCCCAATGTAAAATAAAATAGTAACTGGACACTATTGCTGTTTCCTTTTTGGTACTTTAAACTTAAGTATAATTTCTTAGATTACAATATTATTGGACAAAGTAATTATAATCTGTCCACAAGAAAAGGCGTTGCAGTTTTTGTTACTAGAGTTACATGATTTTGTTACTTGAGTTATTTGATCCTGCTGCTAGAGTAATTTGACAGGTCATTTGTATTATTATCTTGCAGTTAAAGCTGCTAGTGAAATTTGTTAAATTAGAAAAACCACATGTTGTATCCGCAAATTATTCCGGAAATAAGAAAAGCGTAATATCGATCATATATGCTTTAATCATTAATACATAGTCCAAACTCTGATTTCCGCCGGAAAGTTTCTCCTGAGAATACGTACAGTAGAACTGCAAGTAAAATCTAAATGAAAGGCAGAATCCCACCTTAAGAAAACCACATACTATATTCCAAGGGTATGCATGTTTCATTCTGATAACAGAGACAGTATTTCGTCAGTCGTCTCTTCTTTAAAACCCACCCATGCGTATCGCAAAGGCACTAGCAGTATATACTGAAAGAAGCATCTTCTCCTATGGACTGTAAAGAACGCATCCGTAGGGGGTTTCCAGACACTCGCTGTGCATGCTCATTTTATTGGCTAGTTATCTAATATCGAACGCTGAGTTCCACCACCTGAGCTCCTGGCAATTCAATTCAGTTGCTACCCCCTGTTGCTAACTAGTACAATAAGCGTGTATCTTCTCTTTACGCTCTTTTCCATGAAATAGAGCACAAAACAAAAAGGAAAACTCAAATTAGATTTCGTTTCCCATTTCATTGTTTTCTCTTGGTTCTTTCTTTCCCATTCGGCTTTATATATTTTACCATGCTCCTCTGTCTTAAAACATATCATCAGTTTGCTTCCGGTGTAGGTAGAAAATGGGGCGTTATTCAGGCGAGAAAGTTGAACTGAATACAAAATCTGTACGTTTGCATTTGTCTAAAAGCAGAGTGAACTTAATACTCGCCGTAAAAACAAACTTAGGAGTACAAAATAGGGGATTTTTGGAAAAGCAAAGTTATTCAGATGTTTAAAAAGAAAACTATGTAGTTGGTCTAGAAACGATACATCTTCTCGGGATCAAAATTAAAGAAGAATTAAGAACGTATGCAATAAAAACACTTAAAAATTGAAAATGTTTTTCGTTCTACGTGAAATTTTGTAATCAATTATTGAAAGAGCTATCAAGTACAGAACGAAAGCGTTAAACACAGAACTATTGATAATGTGAATTTTTGTTTTAATTTACCTTCTACTCATTTCTGCTAACAACGTATAAATGAAATGTAATTAATGCTGCAAAGTATTAAACATAACACAAAAAATAACATCCAGAATCTTCCATTATGGAATTTTCCAAGCTTCCAAAGGTTTGCCTTACCTCGGTAATATTGAAACAAAATCTTGCGTTTTCTCTTTTTGTTGCATAATATAGAACGTGATGCTTCTAAAAATAGTATTTTACCACAATTTTAATATTCCCTTTGTTAAAACAAAAGCCATAATTTGAATTTCAGCTCCTTTCAAGCGCAGTTTTTCTTTATTTCCCTAACTTTGATTAGTTAAGTTGTAGAGACATTAGGTATTTTGGAAGCAGGAGAAGTGAAAATGAGCAACGCATTCGCCAGGAATCGAACCACGGACCTCTGGAATACGAGCCCAACGTGCTGACCACTACACTACGAAAGCATGCTAAGAAGGCGGGAGAAGTACCTCATAAAGTAGCGTGTTTTATGATAAACACTTCTGTATCCTTCATGCAATTTTGCAATGCAAGTTATGATGCATTAATGAACGGAAAAGGTAGAAGAATTACTTATCACAAATCCATCAGCACAATATATATGTTACGGTGAAACACCGAAATCTCGAGAATGTCGACTTTCACCGGTGAATGTCAACATTCACATAGTCTCTTGGTGTATGTCCGAAATATTTTCCAAATACTCTTATTTTTGACTTACACCAGTCAGTGTCGACATTCACCATGTACTAATGGTGAATGTTGAACATATAACAATATTATATTTTCTTCTCCGTAATTCAGTCGCGAATAAACGCACTTGAAACTTGAAATAAGAACTTAAGAACATGAGAACCTAAAACACAAAATACATTCGAAATGAGAAAGGAAAATAATAGAAGTTAAAAACTTACTTAATTATACAGTACGTTCTAAATGAGAAAATAAAATAATAGTAATAAAAATCTTACTAAATTATGTGATTCAAATCTTATTTATTGCAACAACTTAAACTATTATAGCACTTTACGACCTCTCTTTTCGACTTTCAGTGATTGTCGACATACACCGGTGAGGGTCCAAATATACAAGAATGTAGTGAAATATTCGGTCTTTCACCGACGTATTTGGTGAATGTTGATATTCTCCGGTGAAAGTCGACATTCTCCAATTTCGGTCTTTCACGGTAACATATATATAATGTAGTATTATTTAGGCATTTGAGCCTTTTCAGTCTTCCCCGAAATTTAATTAATATTTAGATAAATGTTTAATTATTAACTAATAATTTAAATTAGAAAATTGTTTGTTTAATGTAGAAAATCATAAGTTGTGATTCCACTAATGACTTCTTTAGATCTAGCACTTATTAAAATACATTCTGCATATGTACAGAATGTTGCATTTCATATTGGTCTTCTTCGTTGCATTTTATATTGGTCTGTTGGAAAATTATACAGCTATTGTTATAGCAAAAGTAGTATAAGGTATAAAGAAACGTCTCCGCTACTGTGTAGCAGTTTTTATTAGACTAAGAAGTTCGTTCATAATTGCAGTTAGCCTCTACTTTCTCGGCGTAAACTGTAGCAGTTCGTTGTACAGCACTTATCAATTGCAAATAAAACTAATCCTTCATAAAAAGCAGAACATTAATTTATATTTCTTGAAGTACAGGACTTTTTAGGCTCTAATTAACATCACAAAGTTTGATTCACAGTTTGGAGTTCTGGAAAAAAATAACGTGTATAGTAAATATCTCGATACAATGTTTTTACCACAGTTTTGTCATGTCTGAAGCCAATCCACGTCACGGGAATTTTTCCTAATTGCTACATGCACTTATCAATGTCATAAAACGTCAAAGCCAATAAGGCTGGAGATCAAGGTCGTATGCAGAGTTATGCCAAGCTGATCTTATCTTAATATTTTGCTGTCAGTTCGCAGCATTGAAGTCAAAGCACTGAAAATGTGTTTGATGAGAAAGGTTAAAATAACGAATTTTAATTCAGGAAAATTGCAAACGCAATGTATATTATATTATATTACTGGATTTTAAAAAATGCATGTATTATACCATCAGCACGTTTACCTTAAATTGAAAAAAATAACACTGAGCTTCGCAGTGAGAATATTTTACATGAAAACTTGGTAAGAGAAAAACTAATAATGAAAACAATTTTGTATTGACGTGTCCAAGCAAATGGTGACTAACGTTTATGGGGCTGAAATTTTTTCCAGTTAAAACGATGATCACGTTTTTGCAAACTGTATTTAAATAATCTGTATAAATGTTCTAAATAAGTATCAGAAAAGTGCGAAATGATTCATGTTCAAGTATCTAAAATGGATTGAAATCTCTCTTAATTATGTGTCACGTAACGCTGTTTTCCTCAATATTTCCAACTCGTTTATATTTTGGAAGTAGATAAAATAAACTGGTAGAATGAATATCTATATTAATTATGTACAAAAGTTCAGGTCAAATTTATTTATGTTCTCCAACATAATATATTACATAAACTTGTAGAGACATTAGGATTTTTTTTTCCGGAGGCCGGAGAGATGAAAAATTAACAACGCCTTCGCCGGGAATCCAACCACGGACCTCTGGAATACCGGTCCAGCGTGCTACCGGTACACCAAAGGCACGCCAGGGAAGTGGGAGAAATACCTTATATACTCCCCTTTTTAAAGGGAGACTAGAATTTTAGGGGACCTAGTCGCCAAATCCTGGGTGCGGAGAATCATCATCCACAACTCTTTTAGTTCGGGCACCACTTGTACTGTCATTAGGTTAATTGGAAGCACAAAAGACGAAAAATATGCAACCGCCTTCGCCGGGAATCAAACCACGGACCTCTGGTATACCGGCCCAGCGTGCTACCGTTACACCACGAAGGCACGCTAGGGAAGTGGGAGAAATACCTTATGAACTGTTTAAGGCAAAGTTTTCAGATATAGATCCCAAGGAAAATTTTAAGTCATAGGAATGCTACATTTACTTCGTCACAATGAGCGTTTTTTGAAAAACCACTGTGTTACATAATTATTAATCACTGCAAATAGACTTCAAATTAATGACAAATTAGGAAGAGTTAATCAAACTATTAAAACTACACAAAAGTCAAATTAAATTCTTATCAAGGTATGGACAAATTGTTGCCTGAAGTTACTGAGGAGTATAGTAATATATCGAATTACATAACAAATTTCCTACCATCTTATTTAATGTATGAAAATTTACCTTATGATTCTTTCACCGAAAATCCAGGATCTGTATCCACCGTTCCACATCCAAGTTCTGAGAAGCTAGAAAAAATGCTCCCAAAAAGTGTGATGATTACTATAATGTAAACAAGCAAAGCTAAGATGCCCATTTTAAAGCATGTAATTTTAAGACTCGTGATTTAGTTATGTATGAGGAATTTCAATACCCTAACACCAGAAAACTTTACTCTTCCTTTTTCAGTCCCCTACAAATATTTAAAACAATAATCTGAAGTTACTTTTCAAATAGATAAACGAAGAATTCAGAAATGATGCATTCTGCTGGTTCAGTTCAAACGTTTTGATCCAGAAACTGGATTTACATTAAATATTAGAAATGGTAAAATATCTGATGCTGTTAAAAATTAATTAATTTTTTCCACATTATTCAGTAAAATTTCTCTAAAACTTTAAAAGTATCTGTAACCCGGGTATGACTTTTTAGACTCTAAACCTAATTGTGACAAATTACTCCCACACTGGAACTTTCTCAATCTGGCTCCTTTCCTATCTCCCTCTTAGAAGATCAGGAACATCTTTGAATGTTAGAGCTTACTTTATTCTTCCTCACGATGGGCTGCTGACAAGGAACTCTTCGTTGAATTTGGGAATCGAACCACGGACCTCTGGAATACCGGCCCAGCGTGCAGAACCACTACACCACAAGGGCACACTAGGAAAGCTGGAGAAATATCTTATATTACTCCCCTTTTTAAAGGGCGACTGGGGTTTTTAATGGACCGAATCGCAAATCCTGGGTGGGGAGAATCCTCATCCAACACCCTTTTAGTTCGTGCGCCATTGTAGAGACATTAGGTATTTTTGGAAGCAGAAGAGATGAAAAATTAGCAATCGCCTTCGCCGGGAATCGAACCACGGACTTCTGGAATACCGGCCCAGTGTGCAGAACCACTACACCACGAAGGTAGGCTAGGAAGGTGGGAGAAGTACCTTATATATCATAATGAGAATCTTTTATGTACTTTTGTGGATGCAATTCTATAACAGCTACATAAAGGAAGTAAAAGAAGGAAAGGAAGAAAAGAAAGTCCAAGTATCTCGCACTACTCTTCCCCTACCACCAAACTCTCGAGAAGACTTCTGGCTCACCGTATATTTTGAGTGTCTTCATGCCGCACAGACACTATACATTTACAAAAATGCATGCCTTCTCCGAGATTCAAATCCAGGTCCTTCAGTATGGCCGCATCGTTAATGACAACTATCCCGTCTGCGCGGCACTAGCCACATTCCTCTAGTCGTAGTTTTAGTGCAAAGTGCTACCACACATACACAGACTATGCATATTTTATCTTATTATTGTAGGGCAATGTAAAAATTTAATCGCTAAATTTATAAGGCCTAACTACAAGGGCACAATTTATTAGTTTTAATCATAATTTAAACTTCTGTATGCATATGTTTTTATTTCGCAATGCTAAAAGCCAGTTACCTTGTATAAGACTGGAGGATTTTATGTGCTACTGTATTTAAGCGTCCCACAACCATCAGCAAGTAGTTGCTATGACTTGCTTGTAGAGAACCTGCCCATTTCTCATCAAACTTTTATAAGGTATTTTCTTCCTCCTTTCTGTGTACCTTCGTGATATAACGGTAGCACGCTCGGCGCATATTCGAGAGGTCCGGGTTTGAGTCCCGGTGAGGACGTTGCTCATTTTTCACGTCTCCTTCAAATACCCTAACGACTCTACTGTTTATTTTATTTATGGATTCTACTGTTTATTTTATTTATGGACTCTACTGTTTATTTTATTTATGGACTCTACTGTTTATGGACTTGTATTTCTGTGTTTGTCAATGCCTAATATTCGTTTTACGTTGCTTTACAATAAGAAATGTGGATTATTTTATAATGAATAAATAACTATTTTAATAGAATTTCATGATAATGCTGTAAGGTCAAAATTATTTTTCACTAACGAGTTCTTTTATGTTTTCAGTCTTTACTGTGACTTCTCACTTCCTTTCCTCGCTAGAATACAAATTCTTCGGCTTGCATTATAGTTGTGGAAATTTAAATTGTTAAACAGGGAAACGCGTTAAATCATTTGTGTAGCCTTTGCTTGGCTTAGTTTCAAATTGGAATTTACTTTAATTTTAAGTTCAATCGTCACACGTATTTGAATTTGATTGATTTTGACTTTGATTGAATGGCTGATTTAGAAGCACGAGTTGTGCATTTATTTTTCAGTTGGGCCTTAATGAAAAGGTTTGTCTTAAAATTGTAATTCTTCTCAAATGAGAGATAATTCGCTACAAGTCTGTTAAGAGTTTGGACTTAGTTTTTGCTGACTAAAAATACCAAACTTTATAACGTAAAAGAAATATTTTGGTTTTATATTGAATACAATACTTTTTATAAAATCATTTCAAGACAAGGACTGTAAAAATTACATTATGATATTCAAGAAAAGATTTTTCAAGAACTGTCAATTTTTACGATTATTTCTTGAAAACATTAGAACTGCAAATTTAGGACAATTTTTGTAATATTGGCAGAGAACTTTTGAAGAAGTTTAAAAAACTTATATTTTTGGAGAAAAAAGTTAAAGATTTTTTAAAAATGGACTATACATTTAGTTAAGATATTACATAATATTTTTGCAATACTTCTCAATTACATTTTATGTGTCCTTTTGTATGTTAAGATATGAGAAATATGACGGCGCATTATGAAACTAAAATCAAAGTTCTTGAAGAAAATCCCTTTCTTTATCATTGAAAATACACATATTATACATATTCTACAAAATTGCTTTTCATTTGCTAACTCTCTATTGTTTTATTTCTAAAAAGGCTTTTCTATCGCCAAGATTTTTTTCTCTTTGAAAGGCAGGTGGAATACGTGAGATATAAAATATGAAAGAAAACTATCTTTAATTAAGCAGTAGTTATTTTAATTCCTCATTTTAATTTGGCTGCGTTCCCATCCTGTCTTAAAACTATGAATCTAAACTGCGTCATCTGAAAGCTAATCCGCTTTATATCATTTTATTAATCTGCACTGCGATTAGCCCTTGTCCAATCGCCGTTGAGAATTTAAACAAAGATGCCAACCCTATAAGCATACTCACTTTGCTCTCTTCTTTTGCTCTGCTTGCTCCTCGCATTCGCCTCTCTGCGTCGCACATTGTTTGAAGATGCGATAAGATACATAAAATTGTGGGAAGTCTGTCTCACCAAAATGGTATGTAATGAATATCATACGTCCTAAAAAAATTATTCATCAAGAAACAAAATTCTGTGGTAAATCTACAGCTATTTTCGGTCTCCAAGTTCCCTTCTGTGATCCATTCCTTCTGTATGCAACCAAAATCTAAAACCATCTCGAGTATGACTAAAGTATAACTGATGTCTTCTCTCCCACGCAGCTTATATATATAGTGTATAATATAGAATTATATATTTTAGCTTTAATAACAAAGTTTGGTTTCCAACTTAGGCTACAAATATTTTCACTTTTAACACTATAATGACGCCATAAATAGGTTCTATACCTTTTTCTTCAGATAGGATAATCAATTTAAAAAAGTCACTCCTTTTTAGGTTTAAACTTATGTGTATATATATTCGTTTGTATATCCATTTATATATTCTCTGTTATATATATATATATACATATATATAATCGTATATTCCCTCTTTGCTGAACAAAATATAAACGTCTATTTAATTTCTTCTTTTCAGTTTCCATAGCAGCATTTCTCGTCTCTTAAGGTCCTTATCAACTCATGTTACCTTCGCTCCTTTTCCACCTATAATCTTATTGCCATCCTCCCAACAGAATAATACACTACTCTTCTGTCTCTTCACTTTCTAAAAACTTTCTGAAACTAAAGCCCGTTAATGGTCGAATTTCTTCTGTCATTTAATTTCTTTCTTTTCAGCTAAGTTTCATCATTCTAAGAATTTTACAAGCGCTATCTCAAGTTACATCAATAAAACATTTTGATTTTGGCTTCCTTCCTTTATTTTATTTTCTTAAATTTCTTGCAGTGCTTGTTTACTTGAGAGAAATTTAAAATTACATTATTGAAATAATGCAAAACGTTCTGACTTAGTTCTGGTTTTATCTGAAAGTTCTGTTTTTATCTTAATGTTCTTGTTTTTATCTTAACACATTAAAGCTCAAAATAGCCACCTCAAATTCTCTTTATACAGGGTGGTTATAATTAAAGAGACTCTACTCAGACCACTCTAGAGCCCTTACTGAAATTTGATGCAATTTGGTATATATGTTATAGGGACTATGGGAAAATGATTTCTGCAATAAAAAATAGTTCAAATTTTGACCACCAGGGGGAATTGTGGCGCCTAAAGAAGAACAAAAAATCTGTCAGAGATATCAAAATTTATTTAATTACAGAATGTGCTGAATGTGTGCTCCATTGACATCAATTACGTGTTGAAAGCGCATTATAGCGTGTTCAATGGTAGCGCGAAGTAACTTTCGAGGGATTTCAGCAAGATGGCATGTAATGCTGGCTTTCAACTCAAGGTAAAGTCCTAATTCCTCCTCCATAAATATTTTCTTTTAGGAATCCCCACAACCAGAAATGACAGGGATTTATGTCGGGTGAACGAGGGGACCAGACATCGGGAAAAGCTCTGGATATTACAGGATTCTCGCCATTGTTATCAAGAAGCAGTTCTTTGAAGTCTCTTTATAGGTTTGACTAATTCGCATAAGGAATTTTTGAAAACTGTCATTCTGGTGATCAAAATTAATTTTTATATTGCACAGATCTTTTCACCATAGTCCATGTAACGTATGTACCAAATTTCATGAAAATCCGATAGGAAGATCTGGTTCTACAGGGGTATGAAAAGGGTCACTTTAATTATAACCACCCTGCATAACGTTATCACATACCTGATTTGGCATGTGCATCCTTGATACATAAACAATCCAAAATTTATTTTACTACACTTTGTAAAAAAATATTCTTAATAAATTTTGTTTTAATAACAATATAATTTTATTTTTTGAATTTGTTATTTAATATACTTGCAATCGTCGAAGATTCTTTTTTTTCACTGCTTAAATGTTATTTTATATGATGAAAATGCATAAAGGAAAACAAAAACAAGTAACAGCTCCTTATAAAACAATTTTATCTAACTTCGTATTATATAATATTTAAGCTTTAAGTATTTCCCTATGTAAAGTATCAGCTTCAAATTTTAAATCCATGGTGAAATTCCGGAATGAATTCTGTCTCAAAAATAGGGGCGCTACGAAACCTACAACTTTTTTTTTAACAAACTGTCCAAATCTGCAAATACCGCACGGAAAGGAGAATGTTTGTTCAACCCCCCTTCCAAGCACAAAGTAAACTTTAATAGTAAGTCATCCATTATTTGTTCTGGTGGAATACCTGCTGTCCGTTACTGTGGATTCTATTTACTTTTGGTTATTTTCTCATAAAATTTTCATTTACGAAGGAAAATCTGGAATGGCAGTTGGAAGCAGTTCAGGCTCAATCAAATTTTCAATGCAGCGTCTCTGAGTCAAACTTATTCCCAATACTCGACCCTTATTTAAACAGAAGGCTTTTGCGGTTTACCTTTTTCACCTCCGTAGCTTCCATTTTATTCCTTCATATTATAACACTCATGACACATCGTTGGATTTATCTAGTACGCAGAGGGCGTTTTGATATTTCTTCTTGAGATAAAATGCCGGCATGCAAGATAAATATAAATGTGAGCAAGGTAAATAGAATATTTAACATTCCTCCAACAGTATAAATCCGTACAACATTTATGTGAGTAGGAAATCTGACCACAAGAAAAATATTGTGAATCCTTAGTTACATAGTTTGAACGAGAACAGAATTCCTTCTAACAACAAATAGGAAGACGAATATGTAATTAATTTTAATTTATCGAAATATTCTAATTTTCTATGAAACGTTATGATCATATGCTATTTGATATATAATAAAATTGGACGGAATACTTGTACTTTTTACTGGGCTCGTATTTATGTTTTGACGCAGGTAATGTTCTGTGTAATGTTCCCGTTTATATGTGTTTAGCCAGTTTAGGGCAGTTGTGAAACAGAGCATGCCTCTCTCAATCGGATATAAAGTTCAATTAATACTGGATGTTTTATCATGTGTTCATGGTTCTCATCAGACTGCAGTTATTATATTATATATGGAGCAATAAAGACATCATATTTAAGAATAAAATCAAGGAAATTGAAATTTATGACATTTCTCTGATTTCTCAGTACAGAATATTTAAACATACCGCATTTGCCGGCGTATAGGACGCACTTTCTTTCTTTGAAAATAGATTTGAAAAACGGAGTGTGTCTTATACGTCGATATTCAGTATATTCGGAGTTAGCATTTCGCAAGTTTGTGAATGGGTTAAAGCTTCATGGGATGCTGCGAAAACAGAGTGTTAAAATCGTTTAAGAAGTCTGGCATTAGTAATTCACTAGATGGTACATAGGGCCAATTTGTTGTATGAGGACTCAGATGCTGATTTAGAAGAAATTTCAAGTGATTCTTCATTTAACTCTGGAGATGAATGTCTAGGTTTTGACGAAGAAGATTCAAAGGTGTTCTTTCCCAGATTAGATTGGGTATTTGCATAAAGTGTTACTTCGTATTTGTATTACTTTATATTTAAAGTACTGTAAATTCATTATAATAATCCGTTATAAAGTTTTATCCTTCAAACATGTGTATAAAAAAGAGAGTGCGTCTTATACGCCGGCAAATAGGGTAATTTGAATAATGGTCAAATACCTGAAAATTAGAATTGCTCTTACTGAAGTCGACAAATCGTAATCTAGTATGCGGGTCTTGTATTTTTTAAGAGAACAGTTTCGTTTTTAACTTCAAAACGCTGCTCACATTTCATTAATTTTCAAAACGTAACTAAACAGCATAGCTACTTGGAGGAATCTTTTAATTGTTTGATGTTGTTCCTTTTATTCTTCAAGGATACACTGCCGGCCAGCGTGAATGAAAATTTCGCACATTTCTTAGGCATTCTACAGATGCACAAAAATACTTCTCCGATTCGTCTGCAAGCCTAAAGTAGGTCTTACAATGTCTTTTACCTCAAGATGTTTTAGATCAAAATACTAACTTTAATTTGAAATAATCCCTTACCTTTCTATTTTAATTTGGTTATTTCTCATTTCTGTCCTAAAAATAGTAGCAGCTTATAATAAACCTCTCTAAACTGCATCATTTAAAACTTAATCGCTAACATATGCTTTTTATATAGCGCTAATGACAGAAGACTTGCGTAAAGCTTCAATCAACGAATTAGTTCTACCAAAAGAGAGTAATGAGAACTAAAACTGATAATTCCGCAATAAATTTTCATCTTAGACGCGTCGCATTCCTGCTGTTGCTTGCTACCCTCGCTTATTTCGTTTAGACTCCATTTTGTTTTACGTAGAAAAATTGCAAATAGGATAAAAGTGGATTCCCAGATTGTGCCTGTTGCACTTAAGATAAGAATGTTCCTCTCAAGAAATAAAAAAATATGTTCAATTGGCCTTGACGATTAGATTGTGCCTTGTTGCACTTAAGATAAGAATGTTCTTCTCATGAAATAAAAAAATATGTTCAGTTGGCCTTGACGATTATTATTATCTCAATGTATCAATACTGTTTTATGTTCACGCCATAATACACACAAATACGTATATACGCGCGCGCACACACACACACATAAGGTTTTCCTAATTTTTGCTTTAATTCCGCATTTGCGTTCTTTACGACTGCTCATGGTTTACTAGGCATTGCATTATGCTCATCATATTTTTAATATAAGACGCTTCTTTTCATCACTATAATCATTTTTTAATTTCTTCGAATTTATTTAGTTATTTATTTTTAGTCCAAAGGGGCAATTTGCCCAGAAGGACTATTAATTTCGTTTTGGCATTTTGCGTCTATTCATGATAAGCGTTGTTTCACTTTTCAAATTATTGCCACCAAATATTATTGCAGATATTGCAAATTATTGCACCAAATATTATGTGTTATATCTAAAGAAGTTAAGGGGACTCATACACCTTAAAACCCATAAGAGGTTCGAATAGGTGACTGTTGCAAGAATTGGAATAACTTATTTATTTTAAAAACAATTACTACCAACGTTTTACAGCTGAATACATAATATAGCTGCTTTCTGAAATAGTAATCAGAAAAATATTTTTATAATTTAATCCGCTTTGTGACAACATTTTTCGTCATGTTTCCAACTTGCTCTGCACAGTTTAAAACATTCTGTTTCATAATTTAGTTCCATATTTAATATATAGCTTTTATAACATTTGGAAACTACTGTGAACCTAAAATTCTAAAAATTACATGTTAAATTTTTATTTTATTTTAAGTTTATAAAATGTATTTTATTAACAAAATTTTTAATGTTTTCGTCCATAAAATTTTTCAATATTAAAATATTCATCAGATTCTTGGTTCAGTTAGAAAGTAGTGCCCATATAAAGAATTCCATCCAATTTCAAGTATGTACCGTTAGCCATTTTTAAAATATCATGCGCGCGAGGTGGAAACATGGCGAAATATTTTGTCACAAAGAGGGTTGAATTACAAAAATATTTGGCCCACCAGCGGCCGAGCGGTAAAGACGCTGAACACTGGTAGTTCGGTCTGAGGTTCGAATCCCGCGAACGGGCTGGCTGCATGGGCGTTTTCGTGGTTTTCCCCATGTGTAACGTGTATACGAGCCAGTTTCCCTTAGAAAGTCCTCCACGAAAGGCATCCCTCCCTTTAGGCAGATAGCCCTCGTGTGCTTTGCCATAATTAAATACACCAACACCAAAAATATTTGTATCAACACAAACTTTCTGGTTACTCTTTTCCAAAGCAGTTATATTATGTAGTCAGCTGTAAAATGTTGGAAGTAATTGCTTTTAAAATAAATAAAATATCCCAATTCTTGCAACAGTCACATATTCGAAGATCATAAGGGGTTTAAGGTGTATGAGTCCCCTTAAATAATGAAGAATCTGCACGAATGTATGTATGTTTCTGGCACTGTGATAAATCAACGATACCTAGAGCCACCAAAATTTGAATAACGTAATCTTACATAGAACATGGGCATGGGGAATTTGAATTTGAAATTTGTTTTATTATTGATTTCATATTTTATAACACTTCAACGAATTTTTTATTAACAAACTAAATGATTTCAAAGCGAGCTTTCTTTTTTTCAAAATTTATTTTATCTTACAAAATATTTTTACACTAAGCACTACTACATTTTTGACTGCTGAATTTTAAAAAAGTAATTTTTCGATACTAAGCACTTCAACTTTTTAAAGCGAACTAGAACTTCAATTGAACTTAGTTTTTTGGGTAACATTTATTTTATTTCGGTTTTATAATCCAGAAAATTCGCTGTTTTTTTCTCTCTTTACGAATTATTTCTTTTTACTGCACTATATTTAATATTGCATTAGAAGATTTTTATTATTATTTTTGTTATTAATCAGTTTAAAATTTGTAGTTAATCTTATTTCATTACCTAGAACATATCAGATTTAATATCGGTCATTTGCTACTGGAAAAGTCGAGTTAATGCTTTTTTTATTTCAAAATTTTTGCTTCTCTAATGTTACAGATTTTAAGAACTAATTTTTTATATTTATATTTTATTTAATGTTTTTGGATCAAGTTTTCATTTGTTATTTTTTATGTGCTGGATTACTTCTGTTTGCATGTTTTAATTTTTGATCTTAGTCCACTTAAACAGAAAATATTTTTATGGATTTTTTAGCTTTTTGGCTTGTTTATGATTTTGATATTATAATTTTGTAAACTTTTTATACTGTGGACTGTATGGTTTTAAATTTTTATGTGTTATTATTATTTTTTCATGTGTTGAATTGCTTGTATTTATACGGTTTGTTATTTTTTTAACTCAAAAATTAGTTTTAGTTTTTTTTAAGCTTGTTTATGATTTGATGCTATAATTTTGTAATTTTTTACTCTACTTACTACGGTCTGTAGCGTTTGAACTGATAAAGACACAGATTACTTTAATTAATTTCCTAAAATTACTTCAAATCTTAAGCTTTAACTGGATCTTTGTTGGTTTAGAAACCGGCTGATACTTCTTTGACCAAGCCCCAGATGACGGTACTGCAAAGGACGTAAACTTCCGATTTCCTTTTTGTTTTTTGTTTCGTAATTTTTGCGCACAGTTCTAGTTTTTTGTTTGTTGCATATAGTTTGATTCGAATTGAGTATGGGATAGATTTTAAACGTACTTTTAATTTATTTTAATTATTATTACCACTTGTTGCTGCTTTCAACTTGCAATTAGATTAGGTTTTGAACTGACTTTTACTTTTTATTCATTTATATATCTATATGTATATGTGTGTGAGTGAGAATGGATGTGTGTGCGTGTGTAGCTAGAGATGTATAGGTTTGCCTAAAATAATTACAGAAATTACATCTAATTACTTAATTTGTGCTCACAGCTAATAAGATAATTTTTTTTAGAAATATATCTAAATTTTGCTTCTTACTAGAATAGAAAAGAAACACGCCAATGTGAAAATTAAAATCGCAATAACAACCTTGTATTTAGCGTACGTATATTAAAACAATCAATCGATTTCGAGGGCAGCTAAAGGTCCCTCCTCATCAGGAGAACGAAATTACTAGTCTTCTAATTTTCTAAAATCTTCTTTTTCGCCTTTCTAGTAATTTCGTTCTCCTGATGAAGAGGGACCTTTAGCTGCCCTCGAAATCGATTGAGTATTTTAACATACGTACGCTAAATACAAGGTCGTTATTGCGATTTTAATTTGCTTCTTACATTGGCTCATTTCAGCTGCAGAGTCTTTGTTATCATCATAATTTAAACTGGTGTTTAGTATTAAACGAAGATTTTGAGGAGAAGCGTAACATAAAATTGTCTTTATTCAATTATTTCCCCATTTATTTCAAAACTATGCTTTACCCTGAATTCTTAGAACCGAGTTAGTACCGAATTTATTTTTCGTTGTCGACGATTTTCATTTTATATGGATTTCAAATAAGGTTGCAGTTAATAATTTTAAAAAATTGTGAGGTCTGAAATGCATATTGAAATATACCTCGATGGACCACTAAACATGGGCTTAATAATTTAAAAGATTAGCAGTTCCTTATGTTTTTATTTTTCCATCTCTGGCATCAGTTATTTAATTGTTTTTAATCTACCGTTAAGATCTGATATTCCATTTCTCGTAGGAATGTCTGTACGTTATTTACTTGTGAAATTTAAAAGCAAAACTTGGGTTACTCAAAATATAGTGAAACACAAACTTATTTTTCTGGCACTGTCAATGTTTTTTTCAATCTATCTAATTAATATCAATATAATCTTGATACATGAAAAAAGAACTTGTGTTGTTAATACATTACTCCAGTTCTAACTTTTATTTCAAATGTTATTCATGCAAGGAATTATTTATATAAAATTGTGTAAGTTACGACATATAAAAGCGCTAAACGTAGTAGTTTCTAATTTTTCACACTATTTGTTAAAAAAACCTAGGTAAAAGAAGAATGGGAAAATATCTAATTCTTAACTTGTATATGTTATAACTGCAAAATACCTTTCAAAATTCCGTGTTTGTATTTTAATTGTTAAATTACACAACACCCTTCATCTAGCAATATTTGTAAATGAATCTTAATTCAGACACAAATTAAATTTTTCTTTAGCAGTGCTCTAAAATACGTAATCTGAAGCAATAAATAAATTGCGGTAATAAAAGAGAAAAGAGTAGAAAGAAAGAACAGCAAAAAACAAAAGAAAAACTTTACTCAAGTGTGAAAGAGAATAAAACTTCAAAAATAAAAGGGAATTTCGAGCTGAAGAAAGAGAAAGTCATGAATTAGTTCAAAGATTCCAGCTACACTGTTTTTGTTTCTGTTTCCAACTTGTCAGGGTCTTTTCCAACGGTGCCTCTCTGTTCCTCTTGTTACAGCCCCCTAAATCTATTGTTTTGGCGATTGACGCTTGGATGCCAGAAGAAGCTTTAATGAGAGAAAAACTTCTTTTCTTTTCACAGAAGCTGGATGCTTGAGGAAGAGGCGTAAAGGGGGTGCGAAAATCTAACAAAAGAAACTTCGTGCTCAGTGCCAGAGTATCCTTGCTCTCCTCGATCCATCAGCTGAACTAAAACTCAGAAGAAGAGATAATCAAGAAATACTTGACGCCCACCATCTCGTGTTCTGCGGACTAGAAGCTAATGGCGCATTCTGTCACCAGGGGTTCTTTGCTACGTAATGCCTCATCAAGAATTCTTTTTTTAAGTTTATTTTCGAATAGAGCAAATAGATACTTTCCAGAGAGCTAAAATCAATCAGCAAATGGAACTCTGAGCAAACTCATCCTTTCTATTCCTGCTAAAAGCTAATAGTTTATAAATCTAAAATAAGCGTATGCTTTGCCTGAAGCTCTTTTTTTACCATTATAAGAACCCCACGTGTGGCCGAATGGTTTAGACAGCTGAAAACTGGGATCTAGACACGGATTCGATCCCAGACAAACAGGCTGGATGCATAGATGGTTTCTGTGGCTTTCCTCGTATGTAATGCTAATACGAGCCACTTTCCCTTAGACAGTCCTCCACGTAGACATCCCTTCACTTAGGCATAATAGTTCTCGTGTGCAATGCCATATTCAGATAACCTAACCTAACCCTTCCATTATCAGAATACCTACCATGTAATGTCAGTAATTCGTTGCATATGGCTGAAGTTACATAAAAGGACTTTTGGCAGGTGTTTCTGAATTCATATAGTTTCTACATATGCAATTAAACTCTTGGCAACAGAAAGTATCTAAAATGTACTTTTTATCGAACTAATCAAAATTATTGGTCCATGAGTAAAAGAAAAACAAACTTACGTTGGAAACTAAATCGTTAAACTACGTTTAATATCCTATAGTAACTTGAATCGTTACTTTACTTACCTATTGTAATCGTTTACTTTGAAACATTAAGTTCTGTTTTAAATTTTAACTTTTCCGTTACCATCCTGAAAGACTGTGAATTATTTGCATTTCCTCGACGATTTAAAATTTTTACAAACTGATTTTCTAACTGGCAGAAGCGCAGTGTTTCATCTGTAGCTGATTATAGATTAGTCAAATAAACTTGGATGCATACAAAGAGAGCTAGATTGCTATAATTAAAATAATTATATGTTCGTAAATTCATTTTAATATTTTTAAAAATAAAAATGCCGAAATACCTTTTCTATAGAATCAGCCTTTATTCTTCTCCCTTCGGAAATTTGAAATAGCATTTAAATACTAACTAGGTAAAAGACTGCTGTTCAAAAACTTCGCTCAGTGCTAAAGAATATATCAATTTAAGTTATGATAAAAAATACAGCTCTAAATTATGATGTTAACAACAGCTGTAATGAAAATCTGTAATCTAGTTATAACAATATAAACTAATTTAAATAACTAGTAAATTAGAATGCAATAATAATGAGACAGGAGCATGCATTATTCATTAATATCTAACAAATTGTATTAGTCAAACTATGGTAGATAGTAGTAGCTAAGGAAATACCACAGATTCTAGCTTAATTAATCTAGCCGACATTTTTTATTTGTTAGATTAGATTTATCGCCGCCCAGTCGGTATAGTGGTCAGGGAAGCTGACTGCGATAACGAAGGGCCTGAGTTCGAATCCCGGAGAAGGCATGGTTGTAACTGTCCGTCCCTTCATAGGAAAGGCGATGGTGGCTCACTTATTAGGTTCCTCCATAATAAAGAGACCACCACATCTGGCCTTGTTTAAATTAATGGACTAGGTTACAGTTGTAATTGTTCACAATCTGCTATTGAAAAAAAATTAGATTTATTACAGAGGCCTTCTCATTTGGTTTTCTGAAAATTCAATCATTGACAAAAGATTCATTTCGTTGTTGTATTGATAATTCTCTAGTGAATTACTAATGCTTTTAATCTCAATTATGCATCAAATTAGATTGAAAAATCTTAGGGCAAAACTGTTCTATAGTATTTTATTTTAGTTAATATTATACTGAAATGAAATATTCAGAGGAATAGAAATTTTTAGTTTTGAATGTTTGGCTAAATACTCCGAAGTACATCTATTTTAACAAAGTATGTATGTTGGGAGGTCTATAAATTAAAGCTGATATTACCATTTGAATGGGATAGTTTTCTACGCAGATCATAATGCCTATTAAAGTATGTTTAATCATTATCTTATACAGAAAATAACCCATGCATGAATTTAGAGTTGAAGTACCTATCATCTGCGCGTATCATTAGATAAGTATGTTTTATAAATTAAAACCTATGCTTTAAATGAAGTGGAAAAAGAATGTTGTTTAGCAGGCCGTGTAAAGTCTAGATTCCAGAATGTTGATGTCCTTACTTATATGTAATTAGTTACGCTTGCATTAGTAAGAATAGAGCTCTGTTAAGTAGTTTGAATAAAACGATACTTTTCAGAAGTTATAAAATTATTTTTTAATATCCATTATTTGTTGTGTATTAGACTTGACTGAATCCCACTGAAAGAATTTAAAGAAAATATTTTATAATTTCTCAAATTCTTACTAATTTTTGCTCCTACATCTTTCTGTTAGGTTTATCAAAATATTTATCATGGTGGTTCCATGAAAAAGTAACTAATATCTTACATAAATTAATATCTGTTTTCAAAATTTAACTATAAATATTTTTGAATCTATAAAAATATTAAAAAAAATTACTTTAAAAGCAATTCCTGAAAAGAAACTTCAATCCATATACTCTGTAGGCTTTAAATATCAAATTTAAGTTCTTTCGCTATATGTATTAAAACTGGAATACACTACCCAAAATTAAATATTGTAAATATACATAACATGCAATGGAGTATATGTTCGCAAAAATGGCACAGTAATGGACAAATATTTTAATGAAAGACATCGTATTTCCTGAGCCGTGCAGAAAGACTGGTAGTCAGTTGGAAGGAGCATATATAACCCGGTAACCTATGAAAATAGGAAGGAAAGTGAACGCTTAGAAACAGAAAACGCCAAATGAAAGTTTATTACTCTGAAAGAAAAGAGTCTGAAAAAGTGAAGAAAATGAAAATATGAATAAAAAATCATCTGAAACACATCTTAGAACAGTAAACTTTAAAATAGCTTTAGGCAATATAAATATGCTCTAATTATTTTTAGTTATTTAAATATGCTTGAATTAAAACAGTCGAATTAATAATAAATTTATTACATTGTATTAATTTAAATTATTTAATAAAATAACGGAAAGTTCTGTACATAATAATCGCAGATTATAGAAAGATTATAGATTAAGATTATAGAAAACAAAAATTACAATGTTTAACTGATATTTTCAGTAGTTGTGTGCATTTTAAAAGCATAACATCGAGAAACAAGCCGTTGTTACACTTCGAATAAACAGCACCCCACACACAGACATTTAGATCCAAACCTATTATACATTAAACGCAATATTTCAGGGAAAAAAAGACAAATATATATGTGTTTCAACATTCAGTCAGTTTTATATTAGTCTTAAATGACGTAGATGTCAATAATTCGAGTACCATCCATCATAGTGTTTATTAAGAATGTGCTTTCAACTGCGTGTGCGAGATAATGTTTTAATTTCCTCTTTACTTGATCCGTTATCTCAAAATTCAGAATTACGCTTATCTTCAAGGGGACTAAGTTTATTACCACTGAAAAAAAACTAATATGAATGCACTGAGTTTCAAGTTTTACATCAAGTTCTTGTGCATTTAATATTTATAATTGTGATTTGGTTAGTGTGGTTGCAAAAAAATGCTTAAAAACGTAATTATTTTGATGTTTTCTTTCATGTTGTTTCATTTAATTTTATAGTCTTGCTAATGCTGCATACTTAAATAGTTTTCCTAGCAATAAAGTAAATTATCAGTGCATCTAAAATCAACGATCATATAAAATATTTCTCAAGATATTAATTATTTTTTTATTTTAGATATGTAATACTACTTTTATGGAAATGCTAATAAATAAAACTTCATAGTATTAATCCATGCTTAATAAATTAACTAACTATTGAATGAACTACTAAATTCACAATTTTTCAAGGTAAATAAAATTTAATATAATAAATTTAGCTGAATTATTACTAAAAATTTGCAACTATTTTGAGAAAGAAATACAGAACATAAAACAACAATAAAATAATACTGGATATTATATGAAGAAGTATAAAGTATATGCGATTTTGAATACTAATATAGAAAATATTGAGGTTCTGAGTATTAATATGGAATGCTTTAAAAACTGTGATTTTGAGTATTGTTATAACGAGTATTAAAAATATTGATTTATGAAGGCGAGTAATTATCATAAAATTATTATAGTTAAGGCGACTAAAAATTAAAATGGATTAAGGAAATATTTGAAAAGATGATACATGGTTGTTATTATTTTACAAGGAATAATTAAATGTGAATCAGAAGACCAATTTTATGTCTAAATAGGTGTCTTTTATGAAGGCTACCAATAAAAGAATGAATGTACTAATTTTGACAGATTTGGAATGTTTGAATACATTTCTTAAAAACCAGTTAGTTACCTTACGTAAGGAAGATAACTGGCCTTTCCAGGCAATTGATTAAGCATCCCTTAACCATTGATGAAATAACACATCAGTCAGTTCAAGAGGATATGCCCATTTCGATAAGGAAACATCTGTTTCAAGAGAGCTTTAGACCCTTATTTTGCATAGAATTAAGAACTGAGAGTGAAATATACATATAAGAATGAAATCTTAAACTCAGTAATATATTGAACTTACTTATGACGCTTAAAGATAAATTATAAGTATGAAAGTTATAAAGTTATATAATTTTTTTGATTTGTTATAATATAGCAAAATACGTAATGCGCAGTGATTATATAAAACTTCTAGATCTATGGTAATCTGTCAGGGGCAAAAAAGCCTTCCCTGCAGAATCATGATAAGCCTTTGGTCTTGTCAACAACACAAACCTTTACAAATCAAAAGGACATTAAAAATGGTGCTTATATTCTAAAATCTAATGCTAAAATTTTAAACTCCACATAACGTAAAAATTATTATTTAGCTCAAAATTGAGTAATTTATACTTTCGATATCATAATATTTCTTTTCTTTTTCGGAACTTTTTTTCCTGAAGATGCTTTTCTGATACCAAGCTCTTTTTCTCTTAGGAAGCTGGTATACTGTAAAGGCCCTTATTTTCGCGGACCGTAATTTTCGCGAAAATGAATGTATCGGTGATTTCGCGAGTTGAAAATTTCGCGAATTTTGTATGAACAGAACCGAAAGTTGAAAATTTTCAAAAGTACCTAAGTAAAGTTGAGAAAGTTGAATGTACATCTTTTGCATAAAGCATTTTAAGAAACGTCCTTTTGTCCGAAAAGTTCGTCCCCCCCCCGTTCCCGTCTAAATGGCGAGTTCAAGCGTTTGCTCAAGAATGAGTTTATTGAGTGGTATTCTAATGAGCTTCAATTTCCAGAGGAAAAAGAATCTGTGGACTTGCGAATATTACGACTAAAACCGATTCACGCTTCTTGGCTTGTGCGCGTATTTAACGGTATTGAAGCCAAACATGAGATAATTTTGAATAGCTTCAAAGAAGCTGTTATAAATAGCATTCTAAGTGAATGAGCTACCTTCTAATAATTTTATTGTTTTATATTCGTGAAGTATAGTTGTATATTATTCAAAAATAGTTATAAGAAAGAAAGTTGTCAAGAAAAAGCTTGTAACCGTGCAATAAATCATTAAATTTTGGGCAAGTGAAAAATTTCTAATATTTTATTGTTATTTGAGGTGGAAAAAAAAGTATTTCGCTTAAATTTTCGAGATTACGACGAGCTTGCGAAAATCGCAAAAATAAGGGCCTTTACAGTATGTAAGATAAGAAAATAGGTATGATAAAATGCTAAATTTAACTTTCAACAACTTCTTAAATCTCCAGTTTAACTTCGTTATTTCTCTTTCGGTTCCTTTAAAAATTGTAATTGCTTATGATAAACCTCTCTAAACTGTGCCATTCAAAATTTTTCTATGTCACGTGATTCTTATATAACACGAAAAACACGGGTATTTATGCGGTTCAGCCAATAATATTATTAGAAAATTTACAAACAGAAACTTAAATTAGCCAATCAGAATGAAGTTGAATCAAGCCTGGACCCTTAATCAAATAAATGCCAGTGGTGTTCTGAGTTTTAATTAATGAATACTGATCACTATGAGAAACCACATTAACCTTGAACAATTCTACACACTAAAATTCCTTTACTTGTCCATTGCGCAACGTTATCAGTCGTCTAATTTGCATATTCCGTGCCCTAAACTATCCGCAGAAGTCCAATTATGCGTTCCATCGCAGACAATTAACATAAATTATTACACTATTGATCACTGGTAATCATTAACATAAACTTTAATTATTGAGTTAATTTTAACACATTAACCTTTTAATTTTGATGAGAAATGGAAGATTCAATGTAAGATAAAAAAATATGTAAAATAAAATATTAACTTTAATTTGCAGTAGTCCCTTAATTCTCTATGTTAATTTGGATATTTACCCTTTCCATCCTATACATATTGCAAACTGAAAGTCAACCAACCAATATCGAAACTTTTAATAGCTAATGAGAGAATAAACAAAAACCTTTTACCTTTTCAAATAGGTTTCGTTGTAGATGCATAATATAAGAAAAAACCTTGCAGTCATCCATGTTTAAATAAACCTTGTTATTTTTAGTTGGCACACATTTCAATTATCCAACACAAAATAAACTGTCAGCAATAAGCGGGCCTTTTACAGAATGTACTTTTTTGACTCTTTTTATGGTACGTTTCTCCTTGGATATAACTCTACTGTATAGCGGAGCTTGTTATTATAATGAACTGTACTTTACAGAAACTTTAAAATATACAGCATAACATGTAGAGTTCTGCAATAGCATACAAATTATTAGTTTATTTTTCTGTCTATTTTTTACGACAATGAATTTAAAATATAACATGAATGTTTTAAATAAAATTCTCATTTACATAAAAATATCATTTTAATTGAATTTTTTAAAAGTAATAAATATAATCCCTCGTAATTAATATACATTCTCCAAAAACCTAATAATTGAATTACATGAGAAATTTTTTATTTATTTTTCCTAATTCTTTCACTAACTTGAAAGTGATTTTACATTCTACAATTAGAAAACTTACTATGTACTTACTACGCAGCCATTCATCTCACTGAAAAATGGAAATAACTCGTATTCTTGTTACGTGACCAAATATGTAATCTCTATGATCATTTCAACCACCGCATAATTAGTAACCATTCATCATGAATCGTTGATGTCTATAGTCAGCAACTGTAATCGCAAGCCTTCATGGTTACTGACTACAGCAGTTGCTAGCATGCACGGTTCATACATGAACATCACGTATTCAGCATTAATATCCACTTTCTCGAATGGAGCGTAAAGCATTAGGAGCATTAGAGCATTAGGAGTGTAAAGGTTTGAATTATTAAGATTTCATGATTTGCTCTGTAAATAAATTCGTTAAATTTGATCACAAATATAAAACTTCCCAATGTAATGTAGATTTATGTTAAAGAAATTTTCTCGTTTGAAACTTAACAATTTTATATATTGAATTTCTTTTCTTTTTTTGGTACGCTCACAGTTTTTGTATTTAACTATATTTTTATTAATTTATGTATGGTTAATGCAATAATAATTTTGAAGCATTTTATTTAGAAACATTTTTAGCATTCAATTTGCATTTAGAGAGCATTTTTAAAACGTCAAAAATAAATAGATAAAAAGATGTTACTTAGGAAAATGTTTTATCGTACTGGTAAATCTTCTCATGCAAATGACATTTATTTGTTCTTTACTTAATGCATTTATTTACAGAGAAACTAAGCGTGTGCATGTATGTTTTCTGAAATTCCTCTTCTCAGTTTTCTTCAAAAAATATATATGGAGCTATGATAAATATACAAATTCTTCATACTTTAAAATATACTCGTATGGGGTTATTGAAAATATCTGGTTAAATTTGAAAAAAGGCAGATAGAGGGGACAAAAAATAATTTCTAAGGAAATGGCAGATTGAGGGAATATAGGGCGCTGTTGAGGGATTGATAAAAAGGGTTCTCCTACTGCAAACCATCATTCCCCGTGAGGATTTCGAGTAATATTCATTGCTACACGAACGGGAATCTTGTCGACATATATTTTCCTATTGTGCTGTGAAAGGAAATATCGCAGCTGAAATTAGATGCTCCATTTTAGCCACAACCCCATAGATAACATGTATGCCAATTATTTCTGCGTATATGTAGAGATGCATAATTCCTCGAAACCGCACGGAGAATGACGATTTACGATAGTCAAATGCTCTAGCCTACAACGCAATTGCGATTTGTACCATCTCCACTTACTATTTGGGCACTCACATTTCAGTTTAAAATATGTTCATTTTGGCCTTTGGCCAGAAATTCCCGACTCACACTATATATGTAATTTGGCCCCACAATGTAGATTTTTTGGAATAACAAATAAGTTCGAGAAATTTATGAATTTATTAGAAAGTGTAATGTATAATACGCGTATATTCTGGAAATACCTTTACCGCCTGCTTTAAGAATTTTATTTCCTTAATATCCACTCATCTTTACCTTCCCGACTGAAAATCATAGTCACTTTCTAGATATATTTAACCTTAATCTTAAGGAATTTTTTAGGTGACAGAGCGGAAATTTTGACAAATCCATTTTCCTAAATCTAATGGACCCTAATATTTAATGGACGCTAACGCAAGATCTCTTTTCCATTACTTCAAGCATGAAATTTAAAAGGATTTGGATTATGTTCGAGTGACAGAAATTTTGTAAAGAATGTCCGTTAATTACAAAAGTTCGAGAAAATGAAAAGTGCACCATTAGAGAATTTATTCTGTCAGTTTGTGACTGGATATAGGTGATAAAGAGAAATAAGATTTTTACTGCACTGCTAAAAATTATAGAGCCTTTGTTCTTTGTAAGGGACATATAATTTTTTCTATCTTCATTAAACAAGAAAATCATATAAAATTTATTTAGTTAGAAAATGTTTTTCCTTTCCTTGATTTCGTTCGGATTTCAAAATTTAAACTTTAAATTGCTTTAAAAGCTACATTTAGATAACATAAATTACTAGAGCTGGCTCTTAAGCAAATATCTATAATATAAGCTAAAACATAAACCATTCAGTTTTTAATTTCTGGAGAATTATTTATTCATATTGTCATCACATGAAAGGTGGCTAGAGATTCGCCCCCCTCCCAAAATTATCCATATTTGCTAATCTGAATTAAGTCAAAGTATTTTCAAAATAGCTAATATATTCAGATTTGCCAAATTCTTTAATCTGAATTAGGTCAACGTATTTTCCAAATGGAAAATATTAGGATTTTTTTAAGTAACTTAATTCAGCAAAATATTACGGAAGACTGGTATTTAATTGCTCGCGAAAAAAATGAACTACATACACATGTCAAACTTTACAATATTTAAAATAGCTTATTTTTAAATAACTAAATATGCACATTAACAAATAGCTGAAGACCTTAGAAAACACAAAAGACATCTTTTACTGCAAGTTCAATGTGGAGTAAAGTGCACTTTTAAGGTTATTGTTCAGCTTATACTTGAATAAAAATGTAGCGTAAAATATTAATGAAACATTTGAATCGAAGTACTTAAATTATATTAATAAAAATTCGCAGCAAGGGCTAACGTTCTTATTTTTTAGATATTTTAAATCGTTCGTCAAGCACACATTTAGTTAGCATTACACCCAGCATGAAAACATCCCGTTATTGAGAATGCTAACTATTGCTTTTGAGTCTATATGCTTATACTACGTTTATCTGAAATAAATTAGTTCGAAATATATTTTGAGCATACATAAAATGTATGAAAATAGTGCAAAGAAATTTAAAAAATAATCTTATTTATATGTCTGCGAAACTTGCCACTTTTAAGATGAGTATATTTAATAGGCTTCTCAGTAATGCACAGCAATGGATAAAGCAAAACACCCAAATGTCGGAAAGTATATACATTAGATGAGAGAGGTTCTGAGACATTAAAAATTAAGCTAAATTTATTTACAGTTTTAAAAAATAAAAATTATAAAACTATTTTAACAAAGATGAAGCTCTGAAGAGAGAATTGAAAGTCTCTCCATTCATCTGCCATCAGCGTCCTCTCTAACATAAACCCGTACATGTGAGTGGCGCAACGTTAGCTATAATTATAGTTACAGTTACAACTGGCCGTTTGTTACATACTTTAATTTCAAGTTCATATTCAGAAACAACTTAAATGACTGACTTTAAACGTTTGATACCTTCAATCTTTATCTTTAGCAGGATTATGTTACCGTTTAAATATAGCAAAGCATGACTTTAGATACTCGAAAACGGAAATTAAAAATATTTATTGCTTCAGTTTTCAAGGATGAGGTTGTAGAAGGTGATGTACAGACAGCCTAAATGTATTCACAGAAATTTATATCATCCATTATGTGTGATGAATGAAGTGTAATGTCGGCTGTTTATGGTTATAAATATTAACGTGGAAAAAACCATTTTTTACTTCCTTGTACGAAGTAAAAAGGAAGTATTGTAATCGCGAAAAGTTTCAGGCAGCATATTTCAACGAAAATATCCATTTTGACCGCTATCGAATGCAATTTAACGATGTTTTTGTTTGATATCTGTACGTAAGGACAGAATAAAAGACTCTTTACCTCCAAAAAAATTATAAAACTGCTCTAAAATGAATTCTGAAGAGAATTTTTCATGGCCTCTGTACGAACGTATGTACGTACGTGCGTACGTACGTACGTATCTCGCATAACTCAAAACCGAGTAGCCTCAGAACGTTGAAATTTTATATATAGGACTGCTATAACATGTAGATGAGCGCCTCGTATTTTGGTTGCAATCGGCCGCATCAAACGTATATAAATATACTTATATCCACTCTGTTACCCGGCTCAGTGATCTCACTTTTTTTACTCTCATACGTTTGTAAATTGTACATTTTTTGCTTTAAAAATGATTGAAATATGTAGTTTTTATCTTCCGATTAAGGTTTTTATGCCTTTAGTAAATCTGTATGCAATATTTTTAGAATTATCAACAATTTTAAAGTTGTTTAAGTGTCGCTAAGCCTTTTTTTTTATGGCGGCCATTGATTGTTTACATTTGAAACAGCAGAGTAGTGGATTTGTTGCCAATCTAGAGAAACTTAGCTTCGCAACAACAAAAATAACGCCTTCATTTATTATTGCCAATTAAATCATGCTTAATCCTTTCTGGATTTTTTTCGGGGAAATAAGTGTTTAAGATTTACTTCGTAATTTTTAATATCGATATTTTGATTTTTTATGTATTTTTGGTTTCTCGCGAATTGAGAACTGAATTAATTGAATGAGAAATACTCAATCGTCTCTGAAAAACTGTTTCTTTTTTGTTTTGTTTGCTTAATTTCTTTTATACATCATTCTAGCTTTATTATAGTATTTGAATAGAACATGTGGCAAAGATTAGATAATTCTTTAAATGATATAAATTTTGTGCATTATGAGTTATAATATGAACGAAATATATAAGTTAACTGTTTTATAATTATTGGATTATATAACAGTTAACTTAGTTTCCGTTATATAATTATTATATAAGTTAACTGTTATATAATTATTAATACTGTTAAGTGAATCTAGCGCCAGAGTGGCGCTATGGTAAACAAATACTAGAGTGAATTTTAAAGAATGCATTTATTCTATTGTGGTTTATGCGCTGTCGGCGAAGTAGATTTAATTCAATCCAATAAGTTTAAATGAAATGCAAGAAAAAATGCGTATAATTTAATATTCCGTACAAGGAAGTCATGTGGTGTACACATCAGATTTTTTTAATCAGTGGAAGTGAACGTGATATCTTCTTGTAATTTATCGAGTACATCTTGAATTTATGACAAGAGATAGCGATCTTCAACTTTCTGCTTGTTTAATTACCATAATCTACGCATACTCTAGGGCTATAATCTTCCTTTTTCATTATTACTACTTGACTAGAATACCCAGAAGAACACGATTCACTTAAGCCTCCAGCCAACCAAAGATGTACTTGTTCATTTACAATGTCTCTTTCGACAAATGGTAATCGTCGGGCTCTAGAGAAATCAGATGTTTTATCTTTCACTTGAATGGTCAGCTCAGTACCTGCACTTTTGGATTTGAAAGGTTTGTAATCGGGACATAACTATCAACGTTCATAATTTATTCTTCTTTTAGCATGAAGACTTACCGGAAATCTTATTCACGTGTTGAGCATTTTCTTCAGCAACTTCTTCCTGAAGATAAAGGAGAATATCATCTTTGTTTATTTAACTTTTACTTTGCTTAAGAAAATCTATACCAATCTTAGCATCAAATTACATAATACCATACTCTGAAATGTAGTAAATATTACAACGATTGGAGGCTGACAATTTACAATTCAATAAATTTTTCTTTTATTTACTTGTAGTTACGTAACTAACATTTCAGTTTTCTTGTAAATTGAATGGAATTAGAATATTCAAAAAGAATAAGAAATGAAGTTATTTTTTACCAAATTTTATGATTACGGTAGGTGGTAAAATTTTTGTGGATGATACATCATATACTTTGCCTCTACAAGAGAAAAATATCTGAAAACAGATTTTAGGAAAGATGCATCTGCTTTCCCTTATAAAGCCGCAGAAGTATTTGATTAATACTTCTTTCTTAAGCGACAATGATGCACAGGCATCGACAATAAAGTTGACTTCAATTTTATTTGATTTATTTACCTAATTTATTTTTTAATAGAATAAATAATAGCAGGATTGCCAGAAAGTTTTATGGATTAGCATAGAAAAAATAGCCTTTCGTTCTTCATTCGTCTTTTGTATTTAATAGAGCTTCTATGTGATAGTATAGTACCTACCAAAGAAAATAACACAAGAGAAGGGAAGTGATCAAAGGAACAGAAAATCACCTTCTCATTCATTTGTAGGGTTATTTATCTTGACTATTATAAGCGCATTGCGTTTAACTAAAGGAAAAGAATTATGTGTGGGGAAATGAAGTCAATGAGTTGACAAAAAAAGAGTTACTTTCTTATTTTTCTTTGGGTATTTTAATAAGCTTCTCACGCAAATATATGACTTTACAGAATGGTAAGAGAGTGAGTTACTATAAGTTTATTTATATGCATTTAAAGATATAAAAAAGAAAGAAATATTATGTTTCTTTGTCAATAATCGAAATGAGAAAACTATTCAAAGAAATTGGCATTTCCGTACAGTGATTCAATTCAGTATTTAATAAACTCAGATCAAATATAGAACATTTTAGTAGAGTTCGAGTTTTAGCAAATAAATAAGTCGAATTATAAAGCATTAAAGTACCTTAGAGTTAAAACGCATATACATATTTTCAGCCATGAATATTAGAGGATGTACTATTACTTGAATGTTTGCAAATGTTATTTTATACTGTATTTAGAATTACACTCATGTCCATAAATTAAGGATAATGCAAAATCAGGCAAAGGAAGAGTTAGAAGCAAAACAAATTTGACTTTACAAATGATGTAAAGCTTATTTATTAAACAAAAGGTAAAGAGCAAAACCAGATGCTATATGTTTGATATTATTAAAAAAATTAGCGACTTTTTCTCCCTGGAGCAAATTACAAAAAACACCTAGTTCCAAAAAAACAATATTACATGGTTGGTATGATTGTTAATACATTGCATGTCTCCCAGACGATGCAATAAAGTCCGTACAAAGCCTAGGCATGCTGAGTATCAAATTATCGATCTGATCTTGGGGGATATTACACCACTCAAAAGGCAATGCTTTCCGAAGTTCCGGTAGACATGTAGGACGAGGTTGACGGGCTGCAACTCGTCGGCCAAGCATGTCCCACACGTGCTCTACTGGATTCAAGTCCCGTGAGAATGCTGGCCAGTCCATACGGGTGATATCCTCCGATTGAAGGCATTCGTTTACAATGTTTGCACGGAGAGGACGTGCGTTGTCATCCATAAACACAAATTGTGCGCCCATGGCGCCCCGAAACAAACGTACATGTTGTTCCAGAATGAGGTCCCGATAGATTTGGCTTGTCATGGTTCAAATTTGAACATGCAGGTCAGTTATGGAACCCAAAATAATTCTACCCCAAACGAGCACTCCTGCACCACTGTAACGGTGTCGTTCAATGATGTTTTCTTGGTGATAACGGGTACCTGGAGCTCTCCAGATGAAAGTCTGGCGACTGCAAGCTAAACCTGGACTCTTCGAAAACATCACAGAAGCCCACTGTTGCGGTGTCCACAATGCATGCTCTCTACTCCAGGCTAACCGCAGGCGACAGTGAGTTGCAGTAAGTGGAACGCATCTGACAGGTCTACGAGCATATAGACTAATCTGCCCTAAGCGTCTGTACACGGTCTGCCTTGAGTTTGTCGTACCAGTGGCTGAAGAGAGCTGACGAGACAGGTCTGAGGCTGTGCTCCGCCTGTTTCTTTTGGCAGTAACTGCCAAATACCGGTCCTCATTCGGCGTTGTAACTCTGACGCGACCTGTGCTGTAACGTCTACTCACATTACCATCATCTTGGAATCGTTGCCAAAGCCTGGAGATGACTCTTTGAGCAATTCCAAGTTCGTCTGATACTTCCAGTTGGGTACGCCCACATTACAGACACCCGATAATTCTACCACGTAAAAAATCATCCAAATTCGTTCTTTGTGTCATAACTATTCGATTATTGCACTGAAATGCTTATAAAGCGCCTGCAAACAATTTTACTTCTTTGCCTGTATTCCTTATATATCACTCTTTTACACTCTCGTCATTGTGACGTACCATCGGTCTCATCTGGTTACTTCCTGAAATTTGCATATGATTCTTGAAGATGTGTGTAGTGATTTTACACGTGATATATTTATTTTAGAGTTCGATTTTCGCGTGACTCCGAATTATCCTTAATTTATGGACATGAGTGTAGTTCCACTTATAGTTAAAATACACTACCGTACTTTAAAATACAATATATTGCATTTATTCCCAACCGTGGGATCCTAATATCAAGAGAAATATACAAATCCACAAAAGCATTAAAAACATTTTGAAAAATTCATAATTCATGTCTTCCGTATTTGGGTCAAAACCCATGCTACTGAATTGTGTTGAAACTCGCGTGAAGTCCTTTGGCAAGTGTCCACTGCATTAGGCGAATTTTGTGAACTTATGCATAAATAATGTAAAAGATGCTCAGAGATAAACGGTAGCTGTTTTTCTCTCACAAAATAGCGGTAATGGCTTTCCTTATTTAAGTGCATGTACTAAATAATTGTAAATGAAATAAGGTAAGAAATATGTACACATATCATAAAGAGTTGAAATCCTACATCAACTTTAAATGGGCTTTAAATGGACTATAACTGTCAGCTTTAAATGGGCATTTTTTTGTCTGTTTCTTTGCTTCGCATCTTCTGTAATAAGCTATTAAAAATTTAGCTTTTAAAAATGTAAGAGAAACTCTTCTAGTTTTAACAATTAAGCGAAGTGATGTTTAGCGATTTTTCTTACATTTTAGCCTAAATTCTATTATTGTTTTAAGACAAAAATATCAACTTTAACAGTTGCGTTCTTTGGTTATAATTTCAGCTCCCTTTCAGTTTTCATCATCCATTTTCGGCTGAGCAGCTACTAGAAAGAAATGTTTCGTAGAAAGATTTTTTAACTTGCTGTACTAATAACCAAATAGATAAAAGAAGCTAAACTTTGGCTACCTTTTAAGCTAGATAGTTTTTCTAAGCTTTCATAAGCTAAATATTTCATCTTAGGCTCGATTCTGGGTAAACACGCTGGTTGCATATGATTTCATAGTTACTCCATGCGTATACGAATAGGAATCAGTTCTTTCTTAGAGAGGTTCTCCACGAAGGTACCCACCTCTTAAGCAAAGAGTCCATTAGCATATTCCTGCAACCAGTTTAACATCCTGTTTTTACCTTAGAAACCAAGAACGTACAGCAACTGGGAAATTGAAATGAATTTTTATTTGCCCTACTTACTTGCAGTTAGAATTTAACAGAATATAAACCACCATTCCTGTCTTGGAACTGCCAGCAAAGTTCTTAGTATATCCAAAATTAGATAGCAAATTAATTACATAATAACCCGGCTCTTAGTTTAGGCGGTTTACAAATGCAAGTATACTAGAAAAAGCTATAACTCACAGAAACCAGGACAACTATCTAATCAGAAAGACACGTCGCCACTAGTTACTAACAGTAACTAGTAAACATTACTTAATCTGCATCCTGGTAAACGCTGACGAAAGCAAAAGTGATAATAAAGGCAAAATAAATAAAGTAACTGGGTTTATAAAACACTAAAATGTGTTATCATTTAAAACAGATTAATATTTTAGTTTATTGATACATTTTATTAATAAAAACTTCAAGTACTAATTTTGCATAACTAAAGTTTAGACAAAAGGTGAGCTAGATTTTTCAGGAAATGAATTAATAAAAAAGATCGGTATGTTTGCTTACAGAATGTAAGATTGTATTGCGCGATAACATAAATTATTTCGATCGCAGTTTAGAAAACTATGATTATATGCACTATAAAATTATAATAATATAATAAAAATATGCGAAACAGCAAACGAAAAACCACAGAGTTTCAACAAAATTCTATTGTACCATTTTAAAATCTTGTCTAAGTAGTTTCGCTTTCCTGCCTGCTGAGCATGAACGCGAGAAAAGTTGTTTTACAGTATTTCCTACTAATGGTTCTTCATTGCACCATTTCTACCTTGCTGATTTCCCCTTTCCAACTTAAATAATAATAACCGTAATAATAAATACGCAAATAAACTTAACTGAAAGGGCTTTTTTTCATATGGTAGCATTATTTAACTAAGCAATGTGGTAATTTATTTGTTAAAATTAATTATAAATTTATCAAAGAAGTTTTTTTAGTATCACCTCAATTCTTCTCATATAGTGGGTTTAATCTGTAAATGAAGATAACAGTTTCCTGTTAAGTCAATTTGAGTTAAGCAGTCCGATATTTATTAAATTATTAAACCATACTTTAAACATATTTCGAAGCAGTAACAAATTTCTCATTTAAACCTCTTCTCTTAAATGATTTTACGATATGTTAAATCATTATATGTATACAGATACTTAACTACATAAAAACGTTAAAAAAATTGTATTCATCAATTATCGAATAATTCATTACTGTACTTTGGTTTGCTTATATTCTATACCATGTGTGTGGATACCAACCAGTTTTCTTAGAAAGTAATCCACGAACTCATCTGTTCCCTTAGGCAGACAGCCCTCAGGTGCTTTGCCGTAATCAAATAAGCCAAACAAAACTCACGTAACATACATTAGCAACAAATGCGCGTCACCAACAGCTTTAATTGAAAGATGAAAATCTATCCTTTACTTAGAAGGTAGAAAAAAATTGACTAAGTTTTTTTTTTTTTTTTTTTTTTTTTTTTAAATTCAACAATCTTAAATAATTGTTTCACCATACTCTTAATCATTACACAAATCATATTTGTTATTAATTATGCTATTTAGTTTTATCAACTATAATTTGAAAGTTTTTATAATTAGTAATCATTAAGCTTACTATTTTTATCTTTACTGTCACTTCTGATTTCGTCGGCTTCCATCAAGATGCAAATTAGTTAACGTGTACAGAAGAGCAGAATATTTAAAGCTGAGAGGGAGCTTTTGCAGCGAATGCTGACCATCCTACTAATTATTACAGTTATTCACGAAGGTAGTGTAAATAATTTGTTTAAAAAAAGGAATCAACTTAATTTTCAAACAAATACATTCTTCAGAATGCAAACTTTAAGAATATTTAGTGTATTTTGAGAATAAAAAAACTCATAGAATACCAACAGCCTTAGAAGCCGATTAATATTTAACCACCATTTTTACTACAAATTTAACAAAATGTTTTATTGCTACTTTAACTAACAATAACGGTAAATCTATTAATAACATGATTACTTGGACACCATGCTTGCTTTATGAAAGACCCATTTTTCTCACCACACCTAATAGCAGCGTAAATACTTTGAATCAGAATTGGAATAAAATTCACACACAACAGTTTGAATTTACAGGAAAATCTGAATATTTAACAGTAAATAATGAGAAGCTTATTAAAAATCGGAAATTTGGTTATGCTTTTTGCTACTTTTCTGTGAAGGACTCTTGAGAGTAACTTAAGACTGCTTTCAATGAGTTACATATTATTTCAGTAACGATAACATATAAGTTTTACCAGAAACTAGTATTTCCATCAAACTTCTTATAGCTCAAGACTACACACTTCCCTTAAGAAGTTACTTAATTTTCATTATTCAGTTAAACTATTTCTCTAAGAAATTTAATTATACTTCGTTATCCAGTATACAATATGTCATAAAGCCGCAGGAAATAGCTCAGACATTAATTTTTCTTCTCAAATTGTTTCTTGCATGTGGCTCTCAAAAACCGCGTTAGAATTACAATGCGTTAAACTACAAATCGTGTGTTTTTCTTTTCTTACAATCTATCTATATATACAATATTACACCATCTTTTCATGTGTTTGTTTCTTTTATCAAAATACTAATTTCCTTGATCTCAAATTCTGTAAGCGACATCCTAACGCATCCGGTTAGGGAGGACAGCATTATTATTCCTGTCTTGTCTACAAGCGAAACTAGCTGAGTAATGAAAAGCTACGAAAAATTCGCAAGAGAGCATCTTATTTCTATACAATGACTTAAAATGGAACACAAAAGAACTTTCAACATCAATCATTGTCTAGTAAGGAGCCCCTGAGCCTGGATTATCCAGTGCCTAAGCAAAGGACATACCAGGATTAAATGAGTCGAAGCAGTCGATAATTGAATCTTACATTTGCAGAATGAAAGAAATGTATCAGAGTCACCAATCAGTGGAACTTGAGGGCAGCGTGGAAGACAAGGGAGTTGCAATTTTCTGCATGACCTGACTTTTATTTGGCTTTCAGTTGTGTAACTCCGAATGAAAATCTTGTTCTTTCTGCCAAACCGTACGTAGGAATATTGTTTCTCTTTTTTATCAGAAATGGGAAATAATCTGAGAATTAATTATTTGTGACAGATTCCCTGAGGTATAAACAACGTTAAAACTAAACAACTGTATTATTCTTGTTTGTTTTTTAGAATTTTAGAAGATACCTATATGACGAATCCTTTTCATATTTACAAATGAGGCTTTTACGTACCTTGAAGGGACATTTTTTACACTGCGAGTGTTTACACACAGTGTTTTTACACTGCGAGTAACCCAACCAATTACATCAAGCGAGCAAACGAAGACGTAACAAATTTCAATTTGGTTGTTATAAATTTTGCGTAGAATGCTAGTGAAGTAAAACTCATAACAGAAATTAGATTTCAAGATATTTATTTATCTTTAAAAGAATAAAAACTGGAGGAAATGAAAATATTACGAGAAAAATGTTTTAAAAAAATATATTTAAAATAATTGCCACAGTATATTGCTTGAAATTATGCTAAACTAACTAATTGCAAACAAATTATATACAAAATACGAAAACTTCAAAGTTTGTCTTCAGCTGATCATTCAAAGATCTTAGTTTGTAGAGTCATTAGGTTACTTCGAAGCAGAAAAGATGAAAAATATCCAACCGCCTTCGCCGGGAATCCAACCACGGACCTCTGGAATACCGACCCAGCGTGGTACCGTTACACCACGAAGGCACGATAGGGAAGTTGGAGAAATACCTTATATACCCCTTTTTAAAGGGCGACTAGGGTTTTAGGGGACCTAGTCGCCAAATCCCGGGTGCGGAGAATCATCATCCACAACCCTTTTAGTTCGGGCGCCACTTGTAGAGTCATTAGGTTAATTGGAAGCAGAAAAGATGAAAAATATGCAACCGCCTTCGCCGGGAATCGAACCACGGACCTCTGGAATACTGGCCCAGCGTGCTACCGTTACACCACGAAGGCACGATAGGGAAGTGAGAGAAATACCTTATAAGTTGCTGATTCTTATATGTTGAAATTACATTTTAGAGTTTTTCCTCTGCAAGCCAAATTCACAAAACCCTTTATTGCTTGAACTGTGAATATGTTATTTACTATTCCTGAACATAAGAAATAGGATCATGTATAACATTTCAAAATAATCCTTCGGTATTTTGAGGAAACTCCTACACACTGCACAAAATCTAGCGTATTTTACAGAGAAAAATATTTAAAAGAAACCGTTGGAATATAAAAAGAACCCACGGGAACTTCGTTTTAAATGAATTCCCTGCAACTATATATTAATGAAATAAAAATGTGCTTTTAAGGAGTTTTTGCAATTATAAAAAAAAGCTTCTTATGCTGAAAAAAATCTAGAATAAGGAAACGAAACTTTTTTTGACTCAATTAAATTTCAACTTTAAATCACGAGTCACAAGAAGAAATTTCAAGTGCCGGTATGTAAGCTGACTTAGTCTTGCATATATTTTTTTAGTGATGTTATTAGAAATAGGAAACTAAATGACGTCCCTAAGAAACTTTCTCCTGCTACTTTTTAAGAGTCCTAAAAAGGTAGTTTGCATGCGCACTAAGAGCTGCAGCTCATTTGAGACTGATGAATACTTTCCCCTTGAATACTTTTAACTCCACTATATGTGAGGTAGTTTTAATTAATGGAAATGGGATGATTTTATAATACAGTGGAAGAAATGTTTTTCTAGTATTAAATGAGTATGTTTTTAACCGAATCCCATCAGACATTTTAAGACAAAATCTAAAATTTCTCAAATGAAAGAATAAAGATAGGTAATTAATTGATTAAAGAAAATCACACCTAGACTCTCAATTTAAGAGAGAGATGGCTTTATAGAGACATTATGTTATTTTGAAGCATGAGAGATGAAAAATGAGCAACCCCTTCGCCGGGACTCGAACGACTGGCCTCTCGAATACGCGCTGAGAGTGCTGACCACTACACTACGAAGTCATGCTAAGAAGGCGGGAGAAATACCTTATATACTTTTAAAGGGCTACTGGGGATTAGGGGTCCCAATCGCCAAATCCTGGTTGTGGAGAATCATCATCCACCACCTTTTTTAGTATTAGAGTATTTTTTTAAGATATTAGGTTATTTCGAAGGAGGATAGATGAAATATGAGCAATGCCTCGCCACGACTCGAACCATGAGCCTTTCGAATACGCGCCGCCGAGCATGCTGACAACTACACTACGAAGGCACGCTAAGAGGGCGGGAGCCTTATAGCTTCATGGACGACTTTCAGTCCATATAAAGAATCGCTCGTATTTACGTAACAAATTTTTAAACCACGAAATAACCTCTATGCATTTGAGCTCAGGTTGTCTTAGTTTGGTTTACTTCATTACAGCTAGGACTATCTGCCTAAGGGGAGGGATGCCTTCGTAGAGGACTTTCTAACCAAACTGCGCTACCAGTATACAATAGTATTTCATCTCTCAGAGTAGACATAAAAACAAAGTAATAATAAAAGAAAGGTATAACTCGAGCAGTTTATCTGTAGCATAGCTCTTATGAAAAGTATCTAGAATGAATTAAAAGAGTGCTTTCATAACGGCTTAGCACGCGAAAAAGTACAAAACTGCTTTATAAAGATTATGCCTATTTCAGATTCTGAGAAGAAAAATATACTCATTTTTAAAGTACAGTTAAATAAGGAAGAATGGTAGAAAATGAGTAAACCAGAGCATAACAAAGTTATTGGGAGTGCAATATTTAGATCATGATCATTATATATTACAATATTTGAGTCATTACTGGCATTGGCTTTATAACCAGGACATGCTGAATAAAAAAGATACCTCTGATCTAGTAAATTCTAACAGAACCACCATTTACACTACGAACGTCTGAGATAGCGTTAAAGTCACTTCATGTATCACTTCGTGTTGTTTCCAAAAATCAATCTTCCATGTAACGGGAATACATAAGGAGTTACTGTCATTTTTGAACAAACAACTGAAATACGAAAACATAAGTATTATTGAGTATTATTTTACATTATGCAGTCAAGGAGTACGTAAGCTTCATAAGAGCTAACTTCGTCAAAATTATGAGTTAATATGCAAACTGTAACATCATCTAAAATCTTTTGCTGCAGATGAGATTAAAAGAAATTTATTGATTTCGAGAAATCGTTGATTCAGTTATATTAGCGGTAATAACCTTTTTATTAAAGAGATTCATAACTAAATTTATAATAAATACCGATATAGCGTTCGCTTTGATTTAGATAATTCTTTATTATCAAATCAATTTAGAGAAAATGTATTTCTTAAACCTTACTGAATGCTGAAATTCTATCTGAAACTGCTTGCGAATGTTGTTTCAGTTTATAAAAGTTGATTCAAGAGAAGGTTTTAAAAAGAAATATCCAGCATATATACTTTTCTGGATTTCAAAAACTGTTCTGGGATTAATATGAACATTCTTATGCTAATCCAATATGAAAACTATTTATTGCGTGGCATGGTGGAATGACTTAAAAAAACTGTTTTGACTTCGAAGCAAAATTGCAAAAGATAAACTTTTGTTACTTAAACTATCTTAGCGTTTTATTTTTGTAGTGTTTAGATGAATTAATATTTTCACTCATGCTGGTACATGTTGTGTAGAGGTTAAAAAATCCAATATAACAAACGGAAGTTAAGTGTTTCGGTTCCTAGCGAAACATGTAGTTGATTTTTCACATTTTCCACTCCGAAAAAACATAATATTCTGTACTTTGACTCCCAAACTAAAATCTGATTAACAATAGATGTTAGTCATCTGGATGTGGCTGAATTGAGATTATCCCTTCTCTGTTGTGATCCTTTCAGAGAAGGGAACTTTAAAAATTCCATCTTTCTTCCAATGTGACTTCCTGTAGTACAATAGTTAGCACCTCCATCAAGCAAATAAAAGATGTGTGGTACGATTCTCGTCAAGGAGACATTTCATTTTTACATTTTCTACTCCAAAAGAAACATTAATAGTCTCTACAACTACTATCACACAGCCAATACGTTTTTAAAGGGTGTTGGAACCCCAAAATCTTAAAAAAAACTGTGATTTCGGATTTTTGCATTTTCAAATTCTCTACACTTTTATCTTTCTAAAAATACCATTCTTTAATCTCTAAGAAAATTAGAACTGTAAAAAATCTAGTTTTAATTTGTCATCTAATGCTTTGATCAATGAGGATTTTTACATAAAAACGCGTTTTCCTCCAAACGTGATATTTTTATACTCGATGTACCTTTTCTCAGGAACTACTGCTCACAGGTATCTAAACTTTTTATGGCTTATTTATTAGATTCCCTAATATTTACTGAAATGAACTTTTTTAATAAACTTAGAAAATTTTTTTTTTTTTTTTTTTTTGTGTGTGTGTGTGTGTGTGTGAGAGAGAGAGAGAGAGAGAGAGAAAAGTGCTAAATTTTACTATGCCTAACAAAATATTCTGTAATTTACTTCAAAATTCAAAATGCTTCAAAAGCTCATTTCAGTATAATCAAATAGGTATACTCTAATTACAGAAAAAATTTCAAGCTTGTATCTACAGCAGATTTTGAGAAAAGGTACATTGAAAATGGCCAATTTAACATTGTCGGTATAGGGGTTTCTGATACCCCTTAAATAAACATAAATATGTGCTACAATCAGCTGGTTTTCTTTGAATTTTTATGTACTGAGTCAATAAAAAATAAAGGTGGTAGTCATGAGATGGATAAAAACTTAGAGACGTATTTGCCTCTATAGCAAAAAGCTATTTGCTTTCTATGAAAGATAGTACTGTTAAATCTCGGCTTTACACTATAAGGTATTTCTCCCGCTTTCCTAGGGTGCCTTCGTGGTGTAGTGGTTCTGCACACTGGGCCAGTATTCTAGATGTCCGTGGGCATATTAGGTATTTCTCCCGCTTTCCTAGCGGGCCTTCGTGTTGTAGTAGTTCTGTACGCTGGGCCGGTATTCCAGAGGTCCGTGGTTTGATTTCCGGCGAAGGCGGTATTTTATTTTTCATCTCTCCGGCCTCCAAAAAAAATCCTAATGTCTCTACAGTGACGCCCAAACTAAAAGGGTTGTGAATGATGATTCTCCACACCCAGAATTTGACGACTAGGTCCCCTAAAATCCTACTCGCCCTTTAAAAAGGGGAGTATATAAGGTATTTATCCCCTTTCCTAGCATGCCTTCGTGGTGTAGTGGTTCTACACACTGGGCCGGTATTCCGGAGGTCCGTGGTTCGATTCCCGGCGAAGGCGGTTGCTATTTTTCATCTTGCCTGCTTCAAAAAAAATCCTAATGTCTCTACAACATCATTGTAATCGCTTCAACAAAATGTAAAGAAATAAGTATCTCGTAATCAATTTTATATTGCTTCTAATTCGCTCGTTTCTTTAAATTATTTCTCATATTTTTTAAACCCAAGGAACAAATTTTTTAACAATACACTTAATTTTGAAGCGAAGGAAATATCTTTTAAGTCCCTTGTGTAAAGCCAAGGAGTACCCATTTCAAATCAGATAAGCTCCAGAAAATGTATATTGCAAGACAGAAGAAAATAATACATCTGCTCGAATATAGGAAAGGAATTCTCAATGCGTATTAAATTCTGGATCACTTATTGGTTAACCGAAGTAGAAAATTTGCTTGCTAGTAATTTTTTGGATACTTTTCTATTCTATCTATTGAGGCCGCAGCAGAACAGCAAGCATTTCTTCTCGAAATTTTTCAGTTCACTGGAGACAAACCCTATTACTTAGACGATCGTTCACGTGAATGCTTCTTTTACTCTTATCACCGATGGAACATTTTTCCTGTCTCTGAAGCCAGTACAATTGGCATGCTCCGTGCAGAACTAGTTATTTCAAGCTCGATTGAAATCTTGGAAATCTTAGTGTAACAATTGCATTTATGCAGGGATGAAAATGACTATGAAATTAATAAGATATAAAAACCTTTCTCATTATTTACGCCTTTAAAATAAAACGGGAAGAAATAGAAATAAAACTTCTAATTCTTATTCTAATAAGTTAATTTTCTCTGTTTTTTTTTTCCATTAGACTTTTAACACCAACATGCAGGCACTATGTTAGATATCTATTTGAAACAAATGCTTTCTATACCAAAGCTACGATGTGTATTTCCTTATTGTAAGGTAAACAAGCAATGCAAATTTAAGACTAAGCACTTTGTGAAGAAAAGATAGGAAATTAGGAAGAAGAAACAGGTTATAGGATCTTTGTAATGAAAACAAATATTTTTCTCTTCTCAGAATGCTTACATGTCTAGTCATCAGAAATATATCTCTAACTCATCTCCTTAAGTTACTATGTAGAGACATCAGGTTATTTTGAAGCAGAAAAATGAGCAATGCCCTCTCCGGGACTCGAGCCTGGACCTCTCGAATATGCGCCGAGTGTGCTAACCGTTGCACCACGAAGGCACGCTGAAAGGAGAGAGAGAAAATACTTTATAACTGTAATTATTTTGGGAGTTTCTTTGTAGGCGTTTCCTGTTCAAATCATTGTAGTTACAAACGAAACGTTATAATTACTCTACCTCCTTCCTATTCTGAGGTATTCTAATGTAAAACTGTGCTAAAACTGAGTTAACTGCATTGCTATTTATTATTTCCCTTTCCACATATTGAAATCGATGTTGCCTGGTTGTCACGTAAAGTTAGCGAATGGAGTAGAATAAAATAAACCAAATAATTAACAAATTTATTGCTTTGGATACCAAAAGTGCCATAATTATGTGTTATTCCCAAACCTCAAACAGTATATTTTGCTTTTTATCCATTATTACCAAACCTTGTATCTTAATACAATCGAAGAAGTGAAAGCGGCATTTGTTTCAAGCATGAAAGGAAAACTGTATAAATTGCAGAAATGCATTCTTCTGCAAAATGAATCTGTTTTTAAATAAATCTCTAAGGTATTCCTAGACAGCAAAAGCAAAATGAATTCATATGAAATTCAAATCCACTAAATGCAGAAGCAGCACTTTGATCCGTTCTACTTACTGCACTGGGAGCCCTGTGCAAAGTTCTAAAATTGCTTTTTTTTCCTTCTCTTTATGCAGATTTATTTCCTATGTGTCCCTAGCCTTTTAAAACTCACTTCATGAACGGAGTCTTCTCCCCAGGATACCAATGCAACAGAAATTTATGTTTAAGGGAGTTCACTTACCAGGTGTCGTAACGGGAAAATCTGAGCTGGAAACGATCGCTGAACCACAATGAAATATTCTTATGTACGGCATTTGCAGGATTCTAGTCAGGCACGTGCTCCAGTCTCTATCTTATAAGAATATTTCTCCTGCTACCTCTTTCTACTGAGTATAACCAAATACAAATAATTTTAAAATACTGTCTTCTTCGAGAAGTCTCCATAGGCTCAAGCTTCTTCTACTATATCACTATTATTTCTTTCTACTTTTTCTGATGCCCTAAAAGATAAGTGACCCTTTATATAGGAGGTAGACTAAAATTCAGCAATAAAATTCACTAAGTTTTTTTTAATTTATCCAACTTAAATAACTGTTTCAGCATCCTCTTAAGAATTACGCAAATCGTATTTATTATTATCTTAGTATTCAGTTTTTATCAACAGTAATTTGAAAGGTTTTTATATTTATTAATCCAATACCTTACTATTTTTACCTATACTGTCACTTCTACTTTCGTCGGCTCCCATCACGATTCAAATTAGTTAACGTATATGTAAGAATAGAATTTTTGAAGCTGATTGTGAGCCTATATATATGAATTCTGACCACTCTACTAATTCTCACCAATCTCTTAGAATTGCCTAAATCGGCTATAGTCTTTTGCCTTGTGAATTTTAATTAACAAGGAAAAAACATATAACTGGATTTTGCCTTGGGAATTTTAATTAACAAGGAAAAAACATATAACTGGATTTTGCCTTGGGAATTTTAATTAACAAGGAAAAAACATATAACTGGATTTTGCCTTGGGAATTTTAATTAACAAGGAAAAAACATATAACTGGATTTTGCCTTGGGAATTTTAATTAACAAGGAAAAAACATATAACTGGATTTTGCCTTGGGAATTTCAGTTGTGTCAGACTACAGTTGCTATTTTTGAGATCTTCACAGATTTGGATTTGTAGAAAAATTAAGCAAATTGCTTTTCTTACTCCAGCCTAAAGGGGCTTCCCTGGAGGATGAGCGCAATTTTTGACCAAATAAGTCTCGAAAAATCTTTTCTAATTTACTACTTGCTAAATAAAACACACAGAAAGAGATGTGACTATATAAAAGAAAAACATAATGTTTACATTTTAAAAATAATTTTGTATACTCAAGTTTTAGAATTTATTTTGCTTGTAAGGTATTTTCTCTATTCTTATCACTTGCCTTCGTAGTGTAATTGAAGAGCACGTCGGATAGCAAACGGAAAGCTCGGAGTTCAAATTCCGGTGAAGGCATCATTTATTTATTACGTTTAATGTCACCAAAACATTCTAAAAAGGTCACTCTAGAGACCATTAGGCATTTTATTTGGGAGCAGGACACGTGAAATACCTTCACTGCGATTCGAACTCCAGACCTTCACCTTGATAGCAGGATATGCTTTCCAGTTACACCACGAAGATACTTGATAAGGGCAGAAAAAACCTTGCATGTTCAATTAACAGTTAGTTTGTTTTGAAACTTTCATACCTTACTGTACGAGGTATTGGTACATTATAATACGTTTGCTCAGTATACTGAATTGCCTATCTCTCCTTAGCGACTTTAATTATCGTATTCCGTTGTTCATTTCTCAGATGAAGATGAATAAAACGGAGAAATCTGAAAAGGATTTGTCTATATTATTTAACTAAGGCAAAGCATACTGGGATGAATTACCTAAGAGAAAGAATGCTTTGTAGAGGATTTTGAAAGCAGATCTTCTCCTTATTTATGTTACACTTAAGGAAACTATGAAATTTTAAAGCACCTAAGCAATCTGGCCATCGGGTGAAATTCGAGACGAACTACTAGTATTCTGCATATTTACCCATTCGGCCACTGAAGGGTGAAATCGGTAAAAAAGACTAATGCAAAGTTATAATTGCGATATTTTTCATATGCAAAATCATACGCCATTGCCCTGATTCTATTACCCCTTTCAAATGACAAATTATTCATTATCATCTAGAACCCGAGAGCTATTACACATACTAACAGTAAGAGTGAAGACTGAGGTGAAACATGTGAAGAGATAAAGTATTAAATTACTAAAATATGAGGCAAAAGATCATGAAATAGGAAAATACCGAGGTAAAAAAAGTCGAGCAACAAAAAATAATGAAATAAGGATTAAACTGAATTATTAAAATCAGTAAAGATTACTCATATAACACTTTGAAACCAAAACTTGCACGTTTTCTAACATTTTCTGTATCCTGTTGGGATTCTCTCTCCAAAGGTACCAGTTAAAGGAACACTGATACTGAAGTGATTTTTTTCCTGGAAACTCTGACTCACACTTACCGAAATAAAAATAAAACGCTGACTTTCCGGAAGATCTTTTCAGATACTCCTCGTTAACAGCGAACACTTAATTCGTCGATCCGGAAAGATCGTTAGAGTTTTTTCCTTCCTCGGGTTCCTTTATTACTTCGGAAGTCGTCAAGTCATAGCGTACGGACTACGAAATACAGTCAGGTATTAATGGCAGAACCTAATGATAGCGAACCATGGTCTAACTAGCAAAAGAATGTAATGTTCTGGACCATTTCTTCGTAATTTTCGTCGGGAATCGATCAGGTTCTCATTTCGATAACAGAGTTTATGATAGGTAGATATTTAAGTCACAGTGCTATACTTTTAAAACGACGAGATAAAATGATATTCATTTCATTGAATATTCTGCACATACAACTGGAACTGCAGAGAAGTTTAGAAATAGCAGTTATAATAATCTTGAGAGATTAAATTATTTTGTTATAGTATATTTTAAATTCCTTTAATATCAACGAAAAACTATTAAAGTTTTAATTAACAAAATACTGGTAAATAATAATAATTAGTAATAAACGCATTATTACTTCAGAAAATGCAGTTTACAATTTACGCTTATAATAGTTTCTACTCTTATAACAGTAATACAGTAGTATATTTTAACCATCAGCAACAGGACCTTATCGAATCTGGACAAAAGATAATTCCGGATACTTAAATATATATCTTTGGAACTTATATGTTCATATTTTGTGATGTCATCTGCAGAAACTGCAGCATGCAAAGTTCGTTTGTGATATTTTTTATCTATCGGTCACAAATAAATAAATAATATCGAGAATCGTGCAGATTATTTAATATTAAAACATGTGCACATTATTTTATCTTTCAGGAAAACAAAATTAAACAATATTTTAAAATTATCATATATCCTCCATTATTATACGAAAATTGCAAATTTCCTAGCGTGATGGCTGTAACTACAAATAAAGATTGGACGCCGTAGTTTTGAAAATTCACTGTATATACAGTGAAGCTTCCTTACATCATTAATGGTATAGATTTAAATCTGGTGGCTTTCGATGTGAATTGGTTCTATCTTTAAAGTTATCGACGCATAAAAAGGAATTTTGTTAACCCATCTTTATAATCTAATTTTCCTTGGTTGGATAAGGCTCGTTTCATTAGGCTCGTTTCATTAGACAGTTACATAACACAAATGTTTCCCATTTAACTTATCAAATTGTTAGATTATTGCATATTTTTTATTTCATAAGCCTAAATTTCGGATTTAAATTTAGATTTTTAAAAGTGCCATTATTTGGATGTTAACGGCTAATTGGGTGATGCTTACGAGAAATTTTGCCGTATACTGAAAAATAAAACAATTTCCAACGTCGGTTCATTCATGTTATGATTTAAATACCTAGATTTTTAACTGCAATTGCCGGAAACTTTTTTAGGTTATAAGCGAAGTTTCATTAAGAAACCTGCTTCAGATATGAGCTACAATGTTAACAAAAATATCATTCACGATTTCCATTCCACATTGTTTTTACTTTTTTAAAACTGCATTTATTCTCTTTTTGTTTCCATTGTAGTGTATGTGATATTATGTTATTTAATCTACAGCTAAGTAACTCATTCTGTAAAGTTTTAAATTTATATAGTTGAAGTATAATGAACAGAAAATTGTATTCTTAAGAAACCTTTATAAATATATAATTTTATAAATAATATGCAAAGAGATAGAGATAGAATTAAGCATTGTGCATATAATCCTTGTTTACTTTTTTGTCACTCCAGCCGTTCCCATTCTTGAGTTGCCGCCACACTCATTCCAAGTCACTCAGTCGAATAAATATAAATCAATATAAATGATGAAAAATGAGCAACGCCTTCGCCGGGAATCGAACCACGGACCTCTGAAATACGCGCCCAGCGTGCAGACTCCCACACCTCGAAGGCATGCCAAGAAGGCGGGAGAAATGCCTTATATACTCCCCTTTTTAAAGGACGACTGGGTATTTTAGGGGATCCAGTCGCCAAATCCTGGGGGTGGAGAATTAGTTAGGGTGCCACTGTAGAGACATTAGGTATTTTTTGGAAGTAAGCAAGATGAAAAATGAGCAATCCAACCGTGGACGTCTGGAATACTCGCCTAGCGTGTAGACCACCACACCACGAAGGCATTTCAAAGAGGCAGGAGAAATAGTTTATAAGGTTACTATAATCATCAGTATGAACAGCTCCATATAATTGTTTGAAATAAATAACATAAAATATTTTCTTAAAATTTTAAGAGATACTCTTACGAAGTCTCTCACCTTATCAAAATTTCTAGAAAAAAATTATTTCTAATTAGCCAAAATAATAACACGTTGAATGAACATTTAAAAAAAAAGTTTCATTTTCAAAACTCGTTCTTTTCCCTAAAGTTCTGCTCCTTTTTCCCTGACATCTATACATTCGTGTTTACTCGAATATAAGCTCTCCCTATTTGTTTTACTATACTTTTGTTTTAAAATTTGTTAGAATCTTATTATCAAGTATTTTAAAAAAATAAATTATAGAATTAGGCAAAAAAGGTTATTTACCACATTAAATAGAGTAATTGCACTGTTTAAGCTTAAATAGTTTGCACAAATTCTTACTGTATATGCAAACTGTATAACTACGGCTAATTATAACAGCTACATCTATAAACGATTTCAGCAGGCCTGCATCTACTGTGCTGGAAAGCAATAGATAAATAATGTATCATTATTTTTTCCTACTTTTATTTTCTGTTCCATAGTAAAATATTGTATTCCATTAGGTGTCTTGCCTTTCATTTTATTCAGAAACAATGAATTCAAATCACAGGTAGGCTCTCGGCAAATCTTCACCGGCTTTTTTATTTCTTAAAATATTTGTGAAGGAGGTCTTATATTCAAGTAAATATGGTATAATCTTAAAGCTAGGTTAAAACCACGTATTTATAATACTAGGCCAAGTATGCAATTTCGAAAGTTCAATATAAAATGATTTGCTGTAGAGTTGAGAAACGCGAAAAGAAGAATTAATAGCAAATATACTCATGAAAAGGCGGACGCATGCAGACAGAATATCTGGTATCTCTCTAAGACCGAAGAACTTCGCGGTTAAATACCGATCTTCCTTATTATGTATTTAGACGTGATTCTAAAACTGCGTTCTGGCCGAAAGTGGTAAGTTGAAGTTAATAGTCGATAGGAAAGGAAATTTAACTCGAACTTTAACTGTTATTAAAATTATCATAATCCTTACAGTTTAATGAATGTAACTTTTTGTATTAAAGGTCTTACCTTTGGTCCAAATGGAAAACTTCAAAGGATTTTATATACTATATATATATATATTCTACTTCCATTGCCTATTCTGAAGATTATATATATATATTCTACTTCTATTGCTTAAGAAGAGGGTTGTAATAGTAAATTAGATGAGTGTAATATTTGTTTTGTAACTGAGATATTTTAAAGAAAAGGGCTCGAAACGCAATCGTATCCTAATCCTAAATGCCTTTTGATAAAACTTTGGAGGCATACAGTATTTATTTGTTCACGTCCGGAGAGCAAATTTAAGAACCATTCAAGTGGTTTAACATTCCTTTTACAAAATATATTATCTGTTCCAAGGAGCAGATTAATTTCATTTGAGAAAAGAACCTCGATCTACCTTGAATTTGGTTTTGGAATGCATGCACTTTAATCCTACAGAAGATTAAATCAGCCCTGAAGAGCAGAATTTTCGCTTTAGAAAGCGTGTACTTCTTTAATCCTACTAGAGATGAAAACGAGCCTGAGAGCAAAATTCACCATATGCATTACAAAGACCATAGGACGTTTTCTGGAGCTTTTTTTTTTTTCCATTCAAATGCAGCTCACAAACTTTAAGAAGGTAAAATAAAAAAGAAGAGTGAGCTCTGTAAAGTAGGGAAAAGGAAAAGCTGTTTAAATATTTAAGTAACCAAAAATATTTATATTGAATTTCTTTTGTTACAGCCAGAACATTTATAATTTTTTCAGAATAGGCACTTAATATTGAAACATAATTACTTATTAATTCTATTACAGCAGAATTTATAAAATTTCTTCATTTTGATCTTTCAATATTACATTATTCTTAAGCATTGTGTTATGAATTTTATCCGAATTTTGAGCACATGTGTAACTAAGAAATTAAAAACAGCTACTGTGATTTATTTCAAAACAAAAATCTCTAATCTACAACTGTTCAAATTTCTTCTTGTAGTGATAAATAAATTAAAACTGTCAACAAAAATTAGCTTCCTATTCTTGTGTCTAGCATTTAGGCAGATAGTACCTATATTACATTATTAACAACACTAATTGCAGTTTGCACCACAATATTAGAGTACTTATTTCCTTCTGTAGATAATCTTATTTATAACAAAATCAACTTTGAAACTGTAAACTTTGAAAATGAGAGATTAAGGATGATTAATACCTTTATTTCATTTAAAGCAAGATTATTAGCTTTCTGAAACCCAAACTCAGTTTAAAGTTGTACAATTTTCATTCTCGTAGCATTTTATTCAACTCAAATGTTTGGAATGAAAATCAACTAAAATACAAGTATATGCCTTGTTTATTCACAAAAGTATTTTAGTTAACGCACTTACTTGTGAAAATAGTAGAAGCATTCAATTCCTTTGATTTTGTAAAGACATTAAGTTATTTTAATGAAAAATGAGCAATGCCTTCGCCGTAACTCGAACCTCCCGAATACACGCTGCCGTTACACCACGAAGGTAGGCAGAAAGAAGAGAGAAAATACGTTATAATTTCGTTTGAAGCAATTAAAAGTAAATTACATAAAAAAGAGGCAAGTTTTGTTTAAAAAGACCATTTTAGTCACATTGTACAGTTCACATTTTAACTGCTTTACTCAGAGCTTCTAAAGATAAGCTAACTGTAAATTTTACATACCTTTTTTTTTTTATGTTAATTCATGTTTGGCACTAAGAGCAATGACAAATAACCTCATAGACATGGTTGCTCGACAGCTCCGCTAGATAAAGCTTTACAAAAAAAGCTTTGCAAAATCAGCATCATTAAAATTTTTATACTGTCATTTTGGAATAATATGTCGAGAAAAGGGAAGTTTGAGTTTGCGAAATAAATCCTGAAATTTAATTCCCATGTTCCTTGAGATACGACAATTTTTTTTAGGAAGGTGAGAAAATGAAAAAAAAATGATCATATAATTTGAAAAACAAGGATGTTTGAAAAAACAATAAAAAAAACTTCTTTTTATTTAAATATTTCTTTTTAATCTTATTACGACTAAAATGCTATCAACAATTCGAAAAATGAAACTGAAAATAAAAACTTCAAATACGAGTGACTGAGCCTCAGGGGACAGAACGAATGAAAATACTGAAGAGATGAAAAACACGATGAATTAAAAAAATCATGTACTTTTTTTAAATTATCGACAGAAACATATCGTAATTAAAATAATATTGAAGAGAAAAAAAGTTGGAAGTATTTATGCCAATATATTTTTTACACTATAGACTGAGGTAGAAAATATTTTTACTGACAGTTAAATTATGGCCACGTTATTAAAGCTCTATAAAAGAAATATATATCTGTAACTGATATTAAAAACTCATTCTCGTATTAAACCCAAGGGGAAAAATGATTGAATCGTCTTTCTTCCCAAAAGACAGAGGACATCTTGAGTTATTAAAAATCAAAATATATCTTCTTATTTTCAACACACTGTTTTCACAAAAGCAAAGACCTCTGGGGAAAAATGAGAAATAGAAAAAAATTTTACTTCAGTTCTTAAAGAACTGTTCTTAAATAAACGAAGCATCGAAAATGAAAACATGCAAAAAACATATTAAGGATTAATTCTTCTGCCCGCGTTTCTAATTATTTAAAAAAAAATGATAAATGCTAAATAAAGTTAAAATACCCTTATACCGTTCTTAAAAATTGCGAAGTACTTCAAATGGCGCTCAATGTGCAGCAAACACTTAATAACAGTAAAAAAAAAACAGAATTTCAATTCAATAATTTCCCCAGACATTTGAATCATTTCTAAGCCAATTAGTTCTCTTTTAATAAGAAGACTCGATCATATTGTATTTCAGAGATGTGACATGTATTTTAGCTTTGATATGGAAATGATCCTGTAACCGTCTGAAAACTCTCAGAATTTGGACAAATATCTTGTATCCGCTTAAATATAATATGCTAATAATACTTCAAATATAGATAATTATCAAGCCCTTCTCCATACAGTTAAAAACTCGAAGCCAATATGTCCATGTCACATGTGCTATTAACAGATTTTTTTCTGGTTATTTTCATTTAAATGAATATAAACTTTAGGATATCTATTCGTTTGATAAGTTAAATCTAAATTTCAAGAAAGAAAAGCAATAGAAGTCTTGTGTAGTCATTTCTTTCAGGCAACTAATAGAAAAGAAAAATAATAAATAACATTAACTAACACCAATAAAAGGGGAGACGTTAGCAGCGTTTAAATCTTTATAAACTTTATTCCTACATTTCGTAGCCAGAAAATGACCAAGTGTGTTAGACCATTGAAAACTAGTAGTTAAGCTCGTGTTCAGATCTCAGTGAATGGACTGGCTGAGAGAGAATTTTTTTATGTAATATAAATAAGAACCAGCTTTCCTTAGAAAATCCTTCATGTGTAGAAATGAAATGTAGACATTTTTTTTTTCATTTTGATATCTATAACGTTTTAGACTCAATAAATAACTTATAACTTCTTGGCTAATCTTTGGAATATGGTAAGAGGTAGTTTGGCGACATTTTGGTAAGGCGATAAAGGTTACTAGCTAGGACTTTAGCAATAATCTGAGAAGTACACAGTTCCAATCACAGATTATTTTATCTCGGAGAAATAAGTGATCATGAGACATGTCATGTGAAATTTATGGACGAATCAGAGTTCTTTACTCCAAAAAGGGGGGAAATTTGCAAAAATATCTGCAGTACTTCATACCATTTTGTATCTTCAGCTTCATTCTATCTTGTATCTTGTGTGAAACAGTCTTGCTTAATATTTGGATCTCATGGCCCTCTTTAAAGTAAATTCCAAATTTTTATTGCATTTATGGGATCATTCAAAGGAGTTGCTTGAGTGGTGTATGAGTGTAGGATTAATTGCAGATAAGTATGAATGTCCAACATGTGGGATTTCCGGAAATTTCCGATCGTGACTTTAGCTAATAAGCACTTAGAAACAATTTCGCACCTAATCTTCGTCATGATTAAGCATTTTTGTTCCATAAAATTTCTAGCATAAGCGTAATTCGCCTATCAGATTTTTGGAAAAAAATTTCAGTAAAAAAAAAGAAAAAACAAATGCCTTTACTTCGTGAAAACAAAATGGCGTCCAAAAAAAACTAGCAGGTTCCTGTAACAGGGTTGGTCGCCAAATTTTCGCCAAAAATTGCCAAGTTACCACATAATCCGAAGATTCACCAACTTCTTCAGTATTCTAAGGTTAGATCGAATATTTTCGCCTAGATAATTCCCACTGAATACTAGGTCAAATGAAAAGACAGACTATTACCAAAATTAAACCTTGTAAAGCCATTAGGTTTTTTTAATAAGGGAGACGAGAAATGAGCAATGCCTTCGCCGGGACTTAAACCTTGACCTCCCGAATGCACGCTGAGTGGGCTACCTGTACACCCCGAAGACATGCTAAAAGGAAAGAAATATACAAACAATTGATGAGTAAATTAAAGTAATTTTGTATACTTAACACTACACTAGCTAGCTTAACACTACACTAGCTTCATGCTAAACTTTTGGATTGCACTTTTTGGTTAATTATAGCAAGGCTATCTGCGAAAGGTTTGGTTTGGTTTATTTTGATTATGGCAAAGCACTCGAGGGCTATCTGCCTAAGGGAAAGAATGTCTTTGTGGAGGATTTCCTAAAGAAAATACTCTCGTATACACGTTACACATGGAGAAAACCACAAAACACCCATCGAGCCAACGAGCGCCAGGCTGAAATAGTATGCTCCATCTGTGTAAGGAAAGCGATGCCTTCGAGGACGACTTTCGAAGAGAAACTGGCTCCTATTCATGCTAGGTTTGGGAAAATACCACAACGCTGCTCCTGCAGGCCACCCATTTTCCCGGATTTGAGTCTATAAAGTTTATATTATTTTTACTAATAGTTATTTTAATCTGTTAGCCTTTTCTATCATTTCTTGTTTCTCTCACGTTTCCTCGCCAGGATGTAAAGGCATTAGGGTGAACGAGAGTGTATTTTAACTGAAGTACAGAAAAGGTTAGTCAGAGCGTGTTTTCTCTACTGAGTGCGCACGTTTTTATTTCTACCAGCTGTTTGAATTCTGAATCTCGGTTTTGCATTCTTGCCGCCGAAGTTTTAATATCCCGCCGGTATAGTCAATCTGCTGGGTTAAATTAATTTGTGTAGACTTGAACTACTAGCTTATTTCTTAAGTTTAGTTTATTACCATTACCTTTAAGCTCCTCACCACAAGTTGATGGTGAAACTGGAAGCACGTAACACCGTGCCGTCTGTAAATAATTGAGTTCAATAAAAGGGTCTTTTACACCCATTTCCCTGATGTATTCTATTCTTAGCGATAAGTCGCTATACAAACTTTCAAGTACGTCTAGTTGCAATTTATGCTAACAAAAGAAGACTGAATCTTACAAGTCATCCTACCAGTGTTCAGTGATCTTATCAATTCGGTAGCTTTCTAACTTTCTGACCAGCTCGTAAGGATTCTGAATCCTAGCATGTTATAATTTTCTAATCGCTCTATGAATGAAATATTATCTACCCATCTTTGAAAAGAGCCCTCATTAAAGTGTTTAGACTGTCTGCAAGTTCGGCGTCTAATTTTCTCAACTAAATCCTATTGGCTGGCTACTCATCAGTTTATTTAGTTCTATCATCTTTATGGCGCTCTCGGTTAGGCTTGCACTGTCCCGCTCGTCTCTCTGCGTAAGATTATTCTCTTTCTCCTTTACATCATAAACATGGTTGATCTAGATACTTGCATATATATTTTAAAGCTTGTGACACATGTTCGAGAGAACATGAATGTAAAATAATATATTCAATATATAAAAAAAAAAATTTTAATCTGTTTTACACTAAAGATAGCTATGGACTGATTAGAATTACGCAGACTTATTTCGTTTATCTTTAGATTTAATATATTTCCTAGTATAAATTTTGTAATAAATAATTTATAATTAATGTAACACATCATTTGGAGGAAATGAAATTTTATGTCTTTAATCAAATCTTTAATTTTTCATCAACATTCAGAATTCAAAACTTCGTAGTCTAAAAATATTTTATCAAGCGTCCTCACCGCGTCAATTTTAGATTTTACCTCATCGTTAGGGCCTGACTTGCTCTCTTCCGAGAAAACAAATCAAACGAAAATTGAGCAAGAAACCAAGTTGAGCGAGGAAGTACAGTAGTTATGCACAAAACAAACTCTGATGGAAAGAATCACGGTGTGGGGTCGATCTAAACTGACAGATGACGAGACGCTGTTTCTATTCGTGAAGCTAGAGACGCCAGTCTTTGGACGGAGGGCGCTGAAATTAAACGAAGACTCTAGGGCAAGCCGTCCAATAAGCCTCTGCCAATAGATGTTGATTTATGTTCTATGAACCCATTTATCACTGACGCCAATTCTGCATACTTCGACTCAACCAGTCGCTGTGAGGTTACTGAATGTTGCTTTGGTTGTCAATACTGACTTCTTTCGATTAGGAAAGAAGCGAAATAATCGAACCAGTTTATTTTTAGGAATAACCTTATCTTTACTCGTATATATGAGAGCACATACCTTCAAGCGCACAGATTAAACCAATAACATATTACTGAAGAATGCTAGCATTATCTTATTTATTTGTTCACATGTGAGAAAAATGTGAAGCATTTTCACTTCTCATCCATCTTTTATGTAGATTATTTACTGTGAAGCGACATTAGGTTATTTCGAGGCCGGAAAGATGAAAAATATGCCATTCCTTCGCCGGGAATCGAACTACGGACCTCTCAATTACGCGCTGAGCGTGCAGACGAACACGCTACGAAGGCATGCCAAGAAGGTAGGAGAAATACCTTATATACTCTCCCTTTTAAAGGGCGATTGAGGTTTTAGGGGATCCAATCGCCAAATCCTGGGTAAGGAGAATCATCATACAACACACTTTTAGTTCGGGTCTGTAGAGATATTAGGTATTTTTAGAAGCAGGCAGGATGAAAAATATGCAACGCCTTCGCCGGGAATCGAACCACGGACCTCTCAGTTTGAGCGTGAAGACCACCACACCACGAAGGCATGTCAAGAAGGCGGGAGAAATACTTTATAACTGTTTCAACACATTTCATAAGAAAGTGACACAGTGTTCGATAAAGAAGTGCAAAGGAGGTTAAAGTTTTAAATGGTAGCATTTATGTTAAAAGAACATAGATTTTTCAGCTTCTTGAAATTATAATAGTGAAATATTCACTTTTCAGAAACTAATCCAACATCTATTAGTCTTAAACTTGTCTACGTGACACACATTCCCTTAAGAATACTTGCGGTTAATGAAATACAGAAGCATTAGCCGACATTGCCCCGGAATATATGTATTAGGAGTCAAGATAAAGTGGCAATCAGATACTATGCAACCGCGGACAGCGCGGCTGGCAATAGAATCTTGGCAAACACTTAAATCGTCATAAGAACATAGGAAGGCGTAAGATGTAATTTCGTATATTCTCTGTATGCTTCTCATATTTATTTCGTATATTATTCTCTGTATGTTCTGTATGTTCGTAAGACCTTCAAATCATAATGTATTTGGTAATACCTCCTGAGACTTTTGCTGATGTTAAATCGTCAAAAGATGCCGTAAATATGAAACGCGAAACTCGTGCGACATTTGCTCTTATTATTAATTTGTTGCATACAAATAATCTAGAGAAGTTAAACGAAAATGTTTGTATTTTTTCTACTTAAAATAACCTTAGTAATGATAAAAAAATTAATTTTATTCAAATTGCGTTTTAAATAATTGCTACAGTTTGTTCACTACAGCGGACAGCATGCATATACGTACATGCATACAAATCTCTTCCCAACGATTTACGGTCATTGCCTTTGAAATCATTTCCTGCCTTGTTTGCAATGATCCTTACCATTTTCTAAATGGTAAATCTACAACTGAAATGTACATACTGATTCCCCAAAATACCTTCATTTCGTCGATTGTGATTGACTTCATTTTGCATCGATTTTGTAACCTGTACCTGGATTCAAATGTCAAATGCTCTAGAAATTCCTTGCCAAACATAAACATTTCCGGTGGTGTTTTGGGTTAATAAGCTGTACATTTGGGTTTCAATTCACTCTTTTTCGGTAGATCTTTATCTACCTACTCCATAATTTTCTCAAACTGACATTTAAAATAAAATGTCTAAAATCACTAATTATGAATAAAAAATGGCAGTATAAGAAAATGTAAGCAATATTATATAATGTTTATTATGAGAAATTGTACTAACTTGGAAACAGAAGTAGCAGCGATTTTCCAAATAGCAATGCTTTAGTGATGCTATACAGCCATCTATGATCGACAGTTGAAAGTTCTAATAATATAGAATGAATAAACACAGGAATGGAATCTCTTAAGGCATTTACAGAAGAATAAACAAATTTAAACTTTTGTCCACTAGAGGGGACATGATGAAACAAAGGGTTAACAATTCATGGGCTAATTTAGTTTGGCTTTTGGTTTGATTTGATTACGACAAATCATTCAAGGACTATGTGCCTAAGGGAAAGAATGCCTTCGTGCAGGACTTTTTAAGGTAAACTGGCTCGTATACACGTTACACATAGGAAAACCACGAAAACGCCCATGCAAACAACCCGTTCGCAGGATTCGAACCCCCGGCCGAACTACCAGTGTTCATCGCTTTTACCGCTCGTCCAATTTATAAGCTTTATCTATTCAGTTATTCTGAACATTCCTTGGAAATAATGATGAAATTCGATATGTTCAGTAGTCTTAATCCGACACACTGCTAACCTACGTGCAAAGTTAAGATTTCATCCGTCAATTGGCGTTTTTATTATTTTGTACAAATATGTACACATATACACGAGCGAGTCAGAAATATGGCTACACGTTATCTCATGATGTTACACAGTATTATGGCGACACAAAGTGAGACAGTGCGCAGGGAAATCAATTCTTCAAAATGAAGACCAATATGCTTCAAATTTCAAATCCCTTATTGTCTCAAATTGATCGCCATTTTCGCTGTATCGGTGCTTCTGCTGTTCTTAAGTTTCTTTTCCTGGGCACTTCTCGTTTTAACTAATGAGTTTTATCTGATTTCCTATAGCTGACTGAACTGTATTGGACAATGAAACGCTGTATTTGGGGAAGTAATAAAAAGCAAAAAATATGTATCCATTACATCGCTTATAATAATCGTAACATTTCTTTATGCAGTAATTACTAACATTATCACACCTATTTCCTTACGCTATCAGGACTTGTATTTCTCTTGATCTGTTTTGGAAACATGACGTATCCTGACTGGACAGGGAGTTTGACTACAAACTATGTCTTGAGGAGTGTTAACATAACATAACAAGAAGTTTAGTTACCTTTTATTTTCCACAATAATACAGTACTAACCCAGCTTCAAACTGATAACTAGTTTTGATTCTTAAGCATTAATCAGGTAGACGTATAAAATTCTGTGCAGTCATACATTGAAATGTTCACTTCAATAATTAAATATGTTATTAATCAAAGGAAAATTTGAATCTAGTGACTAATCTGTATACAGATTAGTCACTAGATTAATCTGTATATGGGATATATCTGTATATGGGATATATCTGTATATGGGATATATCTGTATATGGGATATATGGGATATAACCTATCTAGTGACTAATCTGTATATCCCATATACAGATTAGTCACTAGATAGTTAAGCATCATCTAAGTAAATTTACACTTGATTAAAAAAGTTATCAACAAAAGCTCTGACAGGTTTCCACATTCAAATAATTCAGGTTTATAATAGTCAATGTTAATATAAATTTTTAAACGAATAACCTGACTAATTCCAAGAGTTTTAATAAAATCTTAAGCAACAGAGAACATTTATTCTACTGACGAGTGAACTTACCCCTTTCACCTTAATTGATACATTTAAAAACCTGACTAGTTAAATACAAACTTGATTGACTCTATAATAATTCATCTAAAATTTTACGTTTTTACACAATAATATTACTTAATTGTTTTACACAAAAGGAAGTATTGCTGAGCTGTCAACTCTGGGAGGTGGGATGGCCAAGGGAGATCACTAAAGCTATAAATCAAATGATTTAGAAATATCAGTTGGAATACAGTTATATTTGAGTTTACCTCTGCACCGTCCTATCAGAATTAAATTGTATCCACTAACTGTTTTACCCACAAATCTGATGATCTTATTGTTTCGCCAGCTAGCAGACTCACTAAGCATCTGTCAAAGAGCTTCTTTAAATCAGGACTTTCGCTACCTCAGGACCCCATAATTTTTACGAAACTTTTGTGGGATCCCATTAGCATAGAGCAAATCCGACACACCCGTCAGCGAAACTGTCCTTTTGTTCACTTGTACTGTAATATACTATTGCAGTTTTAGGTTAACTTTAATTTCTAATTTTAAGACCTAGAACAATGTGAAATGACAGAGTCACGTGCAAAGCAAGTAAAATAAACGTTTATATTATAAAAAGAATGTGTCTAAACGTTTTCGTTTTTTGTCTATATTGTCTTATCTTTATCTATTTTCAGTAATTTACTTTGCGTAAAAAGATTTGGTAATTGCAAAATTGTTGTAATAAATGAAAGAAGTGTCAAAACTGCTAAAATTTTTGGCGACCCCCCTGCTGCAGGTCCCGTGACCCACATGGGTGTCGCGACCCACAGTTTAACAAACTCTGCTTTAAATGAAAGCTTCCAAAGCCGCAAAGACCAACTGTATTCCTCAAGTGATGATATATTACAGGAGTGGACAACCTGCGGCTCTTTGAAGTATTAATTGTGGCTCTCGATAAATGTACCCGAGTTCCCTTTTCATTTCTGTGTTATTATATTTTAAAAAATTACTATCGTTCCGTATGTGTTTCAAAATGTCTTTAAATAACAGACAACAAATATGAAAGACTAAGTACAACGTTGTAACAAATTTCATTTCCGTCCATCGCCTCGATGTTTTCCTAAATCCATTTGAAATTAACATAATTCAAGGTGAGTTTTCCATTTCCAATATAATTATGACCCAAAAAGCATCTGGAGAATTAGAATTAATAGAGATGCAAGAAGATCAAGCACTACAATTAAAATATAAATCGACGCCGATTACTGAGTTTTGGAAATTTGTACCAGAATCGTAATATCTTGAATTAAATAAAGCTGCTTGTCGAATTATTTCAATATTCGGAACAACGTACGTATGTGAATCATTTTATTCCGCTTTAAAATTCGTGAAATCCAAACACTGATCAGTATTAACTAAATAGCATCTCAAAGAATCACTGAGAAGTGCTGTCACCAATTATTCACGAAATTTTAAAGAATTATCAAGAGAATTAAAATAAATGTGTTTAATTGTTAATATTTAAATTCAATACACACATTTTGTACTTTTATTTATATGTTTTCAATAAATATAATTTCGGTAAAAAATATTTAATACCTTTTTTGCATACCTTTTAAATACGTATTTAATTGCGGCTCGCGAAAAATTTCAGATTTTATAAAATGGCTCGGCCTATCAAGGAGCTTGGCCACCCCTGGTATATTAGTTACCTGATTTCTAGCTCTCCATGGATGTAAGTATGTCACACATCCGCACGTGCACGCTGGTAGGGTTGCCAATTCAAACTGGTAGGTGAATTACGCTTCACCCTACCTAAATGTTTAGTCATAAAGGAAAAGCTTTTCAACAAAATTTAAACCATTATATAATGGTTCAGATGTTTCCTTTTTTTTCTACACAGTAGCTCAGACTGAATAATTGATGTAAATTATAAAACTCTGCATGGATTAAACAAAAAAATATTATTTACACTCCTGGCCATATAAACAGCTACATAGCAAAAGCTGATAAGCCACTGCTAAAACTGCTAAGCTATTACTAAAAGAAAATAGCAGAATCTTACTTATTGTACATTCACTGTATAATAAGAGAAAGGCATGAGTAAATTTTCAAGTGGTTTGGGGTAATTATCTGCAGAATTTAGTGCATAGTTCAATTTGTATATCTAAATTGAAAAGATTTTGCTTGGTGCTACAGAGCCGTTATTCAGTGCATAGTAAATGAAAATGTTTCAAAGTTATGCAAATGTGCATTATTCATGGTTATTTCAACATACATTACTCACAGTTATTCATTATGCACATGTAGACATAATTATAGAAATTCCATTGTTATATAAATACGCAGCCATACGAAACTTTACGAGAACCTAGTTGCTAAAAAATACACAGTATTCTAATTATTCGCAAATAGTCTAGCTCTAGTGCCCTATTATGAGCACTGAACGTATTTTTCAAACGCACAGTACAGGGATACACTACTTCATTTTACAATACATGAATAATTTACATTCAAAGAACATAACTGAATTTGCGTTAAGAGAATACACTAATACAATGCAATGCAATTGGTGATATATAATACAATACAATTCATATTATGTTAAACGCATGGATGAGACAATTTGTAATATGGAACTACCCCAATACATTAATTTTTGCAGCAGGAGAGTACACTAATTAAAGTTTCAATAAAAGTTGCATTTTCACAAATAAAAAACTTTCAACACTAATTCTGTTGTCCTGCGTATGTAACTTGAAAAAAGCTATATCCTGAACATCTGAGTTAGCAAAATTAATAACCTGATAAAATAACACTAATGCAATCAATACTCAATCAAATTAATGCTCTAATATAATTAAAATTCTAATATATTCATATAGTAATGCAATGACTACACATAATCAGCCTGACCATTCTAGAGGATTTTGGAAAATCCCTTTGATTATACTTGATCCGATTGTTCGAAGGAAGCATATGTTTTACACGAGAAGTGTAGCATTTATTGAGAAAATATCAAGCGCGCAGTTTTCGTTGCCTCTTCAAAGTGGGATCTGGGACAGCTGGCTACCGTGTTGCGGTTTGATGTCTGAAACGCACAACGAGAGACGTGGGAGAATCTTGATGGCCGCCACAAATATTTTCATTATGGATTAGCCTTTAATGGCTTATGGTCCACGGACCTAAGATGCCATACCTGATATGCTGGGGTTGGACGAGCAGCTAAAAACGGAGACTCGTAGGGCTACTACGAATACGGAGGAAGCTACACGGACATTAGGGATCCATAGGATGTAAGCTGTAATTTTGTATTCATTATTGTATCGCGGCTTATATTGAAAATTACACAAATATTACACACAAAATATAATCACATAATTTTACAGTCTAAAATAACCTTCCAGTCACTCTGTATGTGAATATTAATTAATAGTGCGTGAACATTAATTACTGAGCTCGCATATATTCATCGATGATACCGAACGATTTTGCTCACTGAGCTCGCATATATTCATCGATGATACCGAACGATAGTTCTTTTGAGGGATGTTAGAATTTAGTCGCTTCAGAAATTAGAATGAGCTATATATCATGTCGACAATGTGTACAAGATCGATTCAATGAGGTAGCCACAATTACTTCTTTTCGCCGATTGTTATGCACCTGCACGCGGTTTAAATTTACAGCTTGTAGTTGATTTGGATACATTCCTCTTCGATGGGGGGACTGAGGGTATTCCATTTCTAATTATACTACTTCTAACAATTTGGTCAATGTATGTACACAGATATTATTTTGGAAACAGTTTATTTTGATTTGGAAATCTTTATTATCATCCACGTTGAAAAAGCGTTACTTTTCTGTAAGATTCCTTAGCCGGAGAGGGGATTTAAATAAATTACTTTTGTTATTCATAAAAGTTTGTGTTATTATTACGTTGCATTTTTGCTGAAAGCGAGTAACATTTAAATAAGAAATTGAGTTAGGGGAAGAACCCTTTTCAAAGCTGAAAGCGAGTAACATTTAAATAAGAAATTGAGTTACGGGAAGCACCCTTTTCAAAGTTAAGATACAGGTTTTAAACAGTAAGCTAATACACACGACCAAATGTAAAAGCTAATCTAAATACATACTTGGAAAGTGAAATCAAGACTTTTTCAACATGTTAAAGCTTCCCAAGTTGAAATATGCACTCTTATTTTATGTAGTTTATATCTTAATTCAAAGTAGGATATATTCAAATATTTCTTATAATTTACACAAAACCACTCTAATCCTATCGGTAATGTAGAATTTGTAAACTTCAGCTTTTCATTTAGTGGCAGAATCATCCCAAAAGTATTGTAGTTAATCCCTGAATCGGTAGATTACGTACGGAATTTGTATAGTATCTCTTAATAATGCTATTTCAATTATTTCCAGTGCATAATATCAAACAAAATTTTAGAGAATGACTTTCCCTTTCAAATCAAAGACAGTTACGTTTCTGGGAGCAGTAAATGTAAAAGTTCAATTGGGACCTTCACTAGGATCTACTAGAATAAAGATTTTTTAATTGCTATCCGGACGGACTAACCACTTACGCCATGAGAACACACAAGAGGAAGTTCAGTCATTCCTTATAATATAATTATTAAATCTTTTTTATTTCAAATAATCATATATCTTTTGCTTATTTAAAGTTCAATATTTATTCATACCAGTATATGATGGGTGTGTACATTTTGGAGCATACAGCGAAAAGGAAAACAGTGATCTAGATTTAGCTGGCAAAGAGCATTATTTTCCTACGGTGTTTCAACAAAGAGATCCCGTGACAGTTTCCTTTTTTCGTAAGCATTACTCAAAATTCAGAAAGACATAACACAGAAATCTTTAAAGTCATGGTCTCCAGGCTATCTACTCTCCAAGTTCAGTTCTCCTTCTTAATTAATTTTTTGAGCATTTGAATTATCTTCTCTTTCACTGGAAACAGACGGAAGAATTTAAATTAAAACAATCACTGGCGTTTTAAATGAAAGCGATTAACAGAATTTTAATTGAAAGTAGTCACAAGAATAGAAAGCAGATTTTTAATTAAATTCTGGTTAAATTGTTAAACCGAAAGGAGAGATTCTGACTGCTTATTGGGTACAAGTCATGTTAAGCAATTTTGTAAACGTAGTTCCGCATTTCATTTTGTTTGATATCGCATGAAAAGAAGTTTCAGTAAGTTAATACTAAATAATCAATTTAATTCAAATTTACACCAGAATCTTCGCAAATGCCGTTAATATTTAAATATTCCGCTGTATAGCTTCCAAACTTTTTCATTGTGATCAGTTACTGTTTAACCCCAGGCCGTTTGTTGGAGGCCTAGCTGCAGTTATTATTGATATATGTTCAGTGACACTTCGTAAAGTATCTGTGAATTATTACGAACCACAAAAAAGGAGTATCATTGCTTTCACTGTTGTTAGGCGGAGAAATTTCTATGGAATTTTTCGCTCATTAAATGTTTTCCTGAAAGGGCTGTAGAATTTTATTTCTTATAAATTGTAGTTCTACACACTTATAATAACCTAAATAATTTCATATAAGGTTAACATTAGCAAATACTTATGCATACAAACACTATCTGTACATATAAAAAAGTAAGTCTAATCAAAGGAACAGCATTCCAAAAGCTTTCTAGAAAGATAGGCAAGAAATAAACTAAAACAGAAAAGTCAGATAAGGTATATTACTAGATGTTTCAGTCTAAACGACATTATGACGCAAATTTTATCAAGCTATGTTACTAGATTTGTTAACTGAGGCAGATTAACAAAGACTTCCCTTAAAAAAGTTTTTTTGAGGGGGTGGAAACATTATTATCGCAACTTAAGTTATCTATGAAAAATAAAAAGGAAGAGAAAATAAAAAGTAACCATTAGTGGTAGCTGATAATATCTGCTAGATGAGTTTTGCTGAAAACCAAAGAGTTATAACCGACCGCTTAAGCGAGTTTTTCATCGGCATTATTAAGTTTCGCTTGCAAATATTGTTCTTTTAATGCCATTTCTAACTTAGTTTCTACATTCCCAATGGTGTTTATTCGGCATATGAAACTGCTTGAAAATACAAGTGCATTGTCAGTAATATTTTTCTGTTAATTATGCACCATTTCTCACTTTCGATATTAGCAAACCAGCAGTGGAATTCGAAATATATCTGTGAACACAATCATACTATCAAAATTATGTTCTTTTAAATCCTCCAATAACTGTGCTTCAAGAACAACTTTTCTGTTTCTGTAGGATGCAACTATAATAAATAAGCCATTCTGAAAGCATAATTTAATGATACATTCTCTAAACATCATTCGTACCATTTTTCAACAAGTTATTGATAAGACATCATGGGAGAATCTGCCATCTAGTTGATGTTGCAAGGTATGACTATTGTTCTTAAGTCTTCAAAATCGCGAAATTTTCTGCAACATATAACACATCAGGAGTTTTCTAGTTTGATGAATTTTTGCACTTATAAATAACTAACGAAAGGAAAATGGAACATGTCACAACGTACTATAATGAATTAATATTTTTAAATACTTCACAGCTTGACTATGTGCTTTAAAGCCAGAACTAGGCACTATGTTAATTATTTAGCTCTAAGTGTTGCACAGGTCTGAAAAAATTTAATGATCTTTATGGCAATTTCAAATACTAATATATATATATATATATATATATAATATATGTTGCATATTCCTTTGTTTCCTGTTTTTACTATTATAAGGTATTCCTCCTGCCTTCTTAGCATACCTTCGGGGTGTAATGGTCACTCGGTGTGTATTCGAGAGGCCGAGGTTTGAGTCTCGGCAAGAGCATTGCTCATTTTTCATGTTTCCCGCTTCGAAATAACCTAATGTCTCTACAGTGGTGCCCGAACTAAAAAAGGTGGTGGATGATGATTCTTCACCGCCAGGATTTGGCGACGGGGTGGCCTGATTCCCAGTCGCCCTTTAAAATGGGGAATATATAAGGTATTTCTTCCGCCATCTTAGCATGCCTTCGGGGTATAGTAGTCAGCACGCTTGGCGTGTATTCGAGAGGTCCGAGATTCGAGTCCCGGCGAGGGCCTTGCTCATTTTTCATGTCTCCTGCTTCGAAATAACGTAATGTCTCTACTCTATGAGATCAGTCCATTCGCAGTAGCAGATCGGTCTTCATATTTAACTTCATTATTATACTTATATGCAATAAAATTCATATAAATTTCACAAAGAAAGGAAGGACGGTTGCTATGACAAAGTTTGAGAGATGTATGTGCCTTGCATCAGTGGGAACCCTCCTTACGGAAACTCTATTTGCCTTACATGTGGGTAAAACGACAGAAATTCCCAAATAATCAGATCTTCCCACTAAAAATGCTAACTTCATACTTATGTGGATCAGTTTTATCCACTTGGCCTCTAAAGGCTAACGTGCATTGAGGTAAAACAAAGTGAAACTTGGCGACATTCGCATTCAGTTTCGATTAATTCTTAAAGAACCACCCCTATCTATAAAAAGCTGTCTAGATATTTGTAGAAGTGTTCCTAAAACAGTGCAAATTTTCAATTCTAACTCATTTTATCATTTTGTCGTTAGGTTTGAAAATTTCTGAACACGTATACCAAATTTTTATAATAATTTAAACTCTGCGACTGTTTTAAATTTTATACTTTGAGTTAAAAACTAGCAAAAGGAACTTAGCTGAATAATTTGCATACTACCATTTCATTTGTTCTGTTGCAAGACTTTTTAATCTCGCTTTATATTTTGTTAAATTACGTATTATTTTCTCTTTTAAGTGCATTTCCAAAGCAAATAATAATCTTGAACTGATGATCCTGAACAATGATCTTGAACTGATGATCCTGAACAACGATTTTGAAATGATGAGCTTGAAGCTAAGCACTCTTACACTTCTTATATTACTATTACTGGTTTCATTACTATGTTAAGACTTGGTAAATATTTAATATTTTCGACCTTTTTTTTTTTTTTTTTTTTTTTTTTTTTTTTTTTTTTTTAATTTTAACAACAGAAACTTTTAACGTATTTTTGTGTACTGCTGAAATGTTTTGACATTACGTATATTTTCTTCTGAATGTATGTATGAAACCTAAAAAATTTTAACAAACCTTTCAAATATTTTTTTAAATGCGTCGATCGTGTTTTCGCACTATAACTGGAAGAAATTGCCTTTTATTTGCGTTATTTACGCGTAAAGTAAATGAAGCAAATTTTAAAGGATTAAAAAAAAAGATGATTTAATTTACCTTTCTGATACCAACGTTTATAAAGATTTTTTAGAGTTCCCTTATGATATACTTTTCAGATATGGAGACATGCTTCTCTTCTACAGTAAAAAATGCAGCAATTGAATATGCATAGGGAGTTAATGTACGTTTCTTCTTCATCTCTAAAGTCTCTATTTTACTTACAGTTATAAATGCGTTTAAAAAAACTGAGCTTACGAAAAGTTCTAACTTTTAACTGCATAAACAGAAAAAAATACGTCTTAAAAGGAAAAAGGAAATGAAGCCCAACGGCTGCCTTCGAAATGATGTCGTTTTCTTTACCATTTTCCTTCAACACAAAATAGTCAATGTTATCTCTAACTCCATCATATTTCCTACGACATCGATGAAAATCGAATCTCTGTTAAATAAAAATAAGGTACGACATCATAAAATATGTGCAAAGCCAGCCTTCCTCCCGTTATTATTCTTTTCTTATTCCTCCTTTTATGCTGTCCTAGGCATGCCAACTTCAACCAATATGTACTGGAACGGCGACATGTATGGGTGGTACACAGTGCTAAAACTACGTACGTGCTCATGATATACTGAGGAAGGGAAAGAAATTATTTTCCTTACTACACCCCGAGGCAGCTGAGGTATCTGAGGGAGCATTAAATAACTCCTGTTGTGCCTTCCCCCTTCTTCTCCCTTAAGCAGTTAGAACTGAACACGTGCAGGAGCTTGTAATAACGGAGTTATTTCTACGATAAAGAATGCGCTTGTGTCTCCTCTTTCTGCTCTTCTTCTCTCCCACCTTATTACTGCAATTCGAAGTTAAGATTAGCTTTTGGTGGTGTCATTTTGATAGATAAACTAAGTTAAGGGTGCAAGCCAGAGGGTATGAAATGACAGTTAATGGCACTTAAGACTGTATTCATTTTTAGGTACATCCCTTTTCATTCTTTTCCTTCTTGTCCTTACGTGAAATGAAAGTAAACAAAGCTCATTTTGCTTCCTTTGCAAAAGAACTATTAAAAATTCAAAAAATATTTACAATGCATTTTACTTTTTCTCTTTCACGGTATCTTTTATTCCATTTCCAAATAATAGCAGCACTTCGTACAAATTTGGGTTGTCTTGCTAAGTTTTACTTCCGTTCGGTGAGCGATCTATTCATTCATCAAGTCTTAAGAAATGCAAATAAATTTGGAAGTACCACAACACAAAGGAACTGATTCGCAGGCTCCAGCGATTTTGTTTAAATGTTACAGACTTCTGAAAATTACTCACTGAGTGGAACTTATGATTATGACAGAAATTTGAATCAAATATTTCGTAAGAGATAAGGTAAAATTCCTACAGAGCTCCCTGAATTGGTTTTATTGAAAGTTTTAAAGAAGACGGAAAATTATTGCTCATCCGGCGGAAGTAAGGAAGAGTAAAAAGCTTTTGCATTTCCTATTCATTAATCAAGAATAACCTTTTAGATTCAGATCTAAGGAATTGATAACAACAGCGTAACACGATTCGCATTGATACAAGGAAGGATTTGTATTTTTTTTATCATTGCTAAACTTTAAATTATATTTTTTACAGTTTCATAATTTGTATCTTAACCCTTAAATGCATTAATTTTAATTTTTATTTTTTAAATCTAAAATACATTGGAATTAATATCAAATAAAATAGAATAAATACTGAAAATAATCTAAACTAAGTTTTTATTCCAGTTTTTGAAAAAATATTAACTTTTACAAAAACAAATATGATAGACAATTGTGTAATAATACATAACATATAAACTTGTTCAAACAATTTTAAAACTTTGAACACATCAAAATAACAACAAGCACAAAATCAAAAATTCGTAAAAAGAAATGATGTCCACACCTTACGCATCAACTCACACAATAATGACCGTTACACCATTAGTAATGCCACCACACTACAAAACTATATACGTAAACAGTATGTATTCAATTGGTTAGATTATTCAGTAAACTAAAATTCTTGTTTTGATTTGATTTATCTGACTAAATATGAGTATGTTGCTAAGTTGTAACTACATGCATTTAAGGGTTCAAATCTTAATTTATTTCATCTCAATAAATCATTTTCATTACTTCTCCATAACCGCCGTTCAAGGACGTACTCAGTCAAAACGTACTGATTGATTCTCACTGAACTACTGAAGTTGGTAGCTCAGTACGCTTCCCCGATGTCCATGAATTCTCATTGTCCAAGTACGCTTTCATAAATACAAACTATACCTTATAACATGAAGAAAACAAAGGAACTCTCCCATGTAATATTGATGAACAAATTGTGTTTTTGATTCTTCATCGAGTGTTGTCATAGATCACTCCAAATCCACGAACTCGTAGTACGCGACAATATGTCGGACAAACCTCGAAAACTTCATACAGCTAGATCACTCGAAAAGATTCGAGAGCAGAAAGAAAAATTGTTTCAGGTGTTGATGAACCCTCGGCCACTGGTGAAGCCCTAGGTAGAGGAAGTAAGAACCCTGAACTCACTTAAATCTATTGTCATTTAAATGCTTTGTTGTCTTAAATTTACACAAAAATAAAAAAGAAATTATCCTTAAATCTCATTTAATAAGTACAGTATTTTCAGTAGGTGTTGCAGTTCATTACTTTAAATTCTCTTTGTAATTAATTCTGAAAAAAATTAATGTGAACTGAGGGAAGAAATGAAATAGTAAATTAATAGTATATATTTGAATCATTACATCATGAGCTGTAAAACTGCCCTGTAATCAAATATTTTAAATTCCAGGTATTTTATCTCTAAAGAGAGGTTCTGAAATTACGATATCTAATAATCTTAAAAAGAAATTAAATCGTATTATATGTTGTATTGGTGGGAAAAGGATTTCGTTTTGAACAGGTAATGGAATGCATCAAGTTTTTAACAAATCGTGTACCTTTGAATAGCATATAATTCTCATTATTTATTGTTAAAAATGTTCAGTACTTGCACACGTTTTGCAATTTATCATTATTAGTTTTGTTGCATCTTTTTTGCACTAATAGGGTGGATTAACCGGCCCTAAACTCGGAATTGCATCTCTCTTATAGAAAACCTAGACTGAAAATTATTTTCTTGCGGTGGACCACATAAAGATACGAAATTCATATGTGCGGTCCCCCACAGGTCGCAATGTTCGAGTTGTTACGAGGTGTTAGACGACAGTCTCTGACATTGTGAAAGCGATAATTCAGTCAATTACGGCTCCACTTGACACTTCAAGAACCATAACTTCACGGCTAAGTGTTAAGGGATTTTAGTGACCTGCATTACGCCTGTCGCCAAAGTCTCTCGATTTCAAAGAAGGCGACGGACCAATGATCATGTTTCTCCTCCGATATCATTTCAACTATAACGAATCAGAGGACGTAAAATACGACCGAAAAATCAAAAGGGTGTGACTAATTCAGTCTGAAACTGTTTTTAGACAAATCAAGAACTCAGAATGCTCTTAAACTCTCGACTAGACAGACAGTTGCTCTCGCAAGATCCTCACATAATGAGGACAATATCTTACAATTCTTATCCATGCATTCAATATTAGTAGTTGTTAATTGGCGTTACTGTATTAATAATAGAGCTTCTCGTGTACTAATTATAAATTTGCTTTTAGTAGCATCTGCAGTGAGGAACACGTAACCTAAACAAATTGCAAATTAGTAAGTTACAAATTCCTACATGGAGTCCTCATATCAGCGCACAATTTCATCCCAATTTCATCCAAACTCATATAGCAAGTTTTTTATCAAGTTACTCAAGAAAGTTCATCATACACTGTACTCACGAAAAGCAAACCAGCTTGCTACCCGAAAATAGTTTGCTAGCTAGGTTTCTCGTGTAGTTGTCATGTTTTTCTCATTGTGTTTCTAGTACACTAATCAGTTATCGTTTCGCCATATTTCATAATCGGATACTAATAAAATTAAATCAAAATAGCTTACTCTTCTAACGTCTGGTTTATGAGTACACACAGTTTGAACTCTTCAGCTAATTATTTATACTTAACAGCTGTAAAACCAAACCAATTAATTTCATAACCTCTGTATGCCCCCAACAATAATCCAACATATTTGTATCATCAATTCTCAAACCTTTGTCAAAGAGTAGAGATATAAATTCAGCAACGTATAAAAGAAGTATAACTAGTTACAATAGGTAATTAGTTACATTCATAAAAATCTTGTTTAACGAAAGAAATTATGAGGCATGATATTTTATTAATTACTACAGTTAAAAATACCTGTTACCACTTACGTTTACCGTATTGCTACCTCACCTACTTCAAATTCCAAAGTATAGTTTTAAAATATTTTATTGGTTGTATTCTTTTAGTTACTTAAAACGTTTACCCCACCAATGAAGTTTACGCTTAAGTTAAAGCACAAAAGTTAGAATCAAAGTAAAATATTTCCTTTTTAGTCTGGAATTATTATAACTACAGATCAAGACAGTATATTAAATGCTGTCCACTGCGACTTGAAGAGAGCGCCCATCACTAGCCGAGCTACACTGGTAAGTCTTTCCATTTTCGAATTCAGGTGAACCTGCGAGGAACAAGGGTGGTTTCTATATTTTCTCTATATGTGACCTAAGTATGAGTCAGCTTCCTTAAGAACCACAAAGGTATCTCTTAGTCAGATAACCGTAGTGTGTATTCTGCCGTATTTTACTGAATGCCAAACTAAGAATAATTCAGATAATAAAGTTAGCACAAGTATCTAGAATACTTGTGTGTACCAAGTCTTTGTTCCTAAGACTCTCACCGAACTTATAAATCTTCTCATTGGTTGGACTTTAAATTAGCAACTAAGAAGCGCTTCGAGATAAATCAGTGGGGGAATAAGGTGAATTATTGTAAGCTATTGTATATTTTGGGTATATCTAATACACGTTTAATTGTTTTTCTTTCAATTAAATGCTCGACTAATTTGCATCTTTTGAATTCCGCTGAGGTGAAACATGAAAAGTAAAAAATCGGAAAAAACTTAAACAAATAACATTAGTTAAACTAAAACATTGCAAGCTGTATGTCTTGTAAATACTGCGTGTTTAAGGGAGCATACCGATGTTTTACAGAATTACCACATGAAATGTAAGAAAATGTAATTAATTTTAATAAGAAGACATAACAAGCGCATTTCAATTTTAAAACACAATAAGCCATTCATTCTATAATTTCAAATTCATGTGCTGTCTAACTCAAATTACCTCATTCAAGATGCTGAATCTAATTTTAAACTGGATTCTTTAACAGTAACTATTTTAAATGGACAAGGAAAAACTATAAGATCATTTATTAGTACATTATTCAGATCTAAACCAAAATCTGGGTTTAAAAATATCAAACTTTGGATATTCATATCTATCATTTTAAAAAACAATAAAATTTATAAATTGACTAGTACTTAGACCTGAATTTCACAGCAAAAAATATCTGATAAGCAACAAGAAATGCTTCTGAATAAATACTACCAGTAATAATTACAATGATTTTGCAATTTTTCAAGTGGATTAATTATCGAAAGGAATTTCACAATTTGATCAAGGTGTTTCGAAAATTGCACTTTCTCAAATAAATAAATCTGTATGAATTAAATTCTTCGCCTTTAAAAGAATAAACTTGAAATAAAAAACATTTATTCGCAATATTATATAATGCTAAACCATCTTCATACAATATACTTTTTTTTTAACTGAGAAGTTGTGTTTAATATAACTGCATAAAAAATGAACATGTAGCATCCAAATGCCAGTTGTTTGTCACTTAACGCATTAAACCGGGAGAAATTTTTCTCGGGCTCCTTTTATCGTTCACGAGGATAATAAATGTACATTTTTTTAAGAGAATCCAGATAGCAAAGAATGAGCAGTCGCGATAGGCATAATTCCAAGCAAGCCAGCCAGCGAAAGATAGTTCTGGTTTTGTCCGACACTTTCATGCCTCAGGAACTGATCTCCGATGCTGATAACTTTATCGCTCTTCGTCCTTCCTCCAAATGTATGCGTATGAAAAAGTGTAATCTTACGGCATTTGGTGTTCGCTGATAACATAGGCCCGGGGGATTTTGTCCTCAATTTATCTCCCATTACTGTTTGCTTGCGTTTTTTTTTCCAAAAAACGTAGTGCGCATTTCCCTATTGGGACATGACTTGCGAAATACCATGATGCGAGTAGATTGTGAAGCTTACTGAAATATGCTTCGCATCAAAGTATCATGAAGAAGAATAAAGAAAATATTACAAGTATTGTAAAGCTAGATGTGCAACACAAGATGGGATTGATTAAATGAAGGGGAAATGTAAGAGGGTAAAGTTGTGTTACTATTCATTTTTAGATCATTGTAAATGAAATACTTATTCGAAATATTTAGAAACCTTAAATCGCAGTTTTAGTTTAAATGTGCTCATTACGTTTCTGAAACTGTACAAAATTGTGTAGTTACAATGCCCACATTTCTAATTGATAGTTAAATTCAGTCTTTTTTATATAAGATTAAGCTTTTAACTTTTTTATTCAGCTGTATAACTTCAAATACGTAACAAACCCATATATCACAGCTGATATTTATGTCCTGTCGAAAGCTATTACTTGTAATCAACTTTATGACACTTCCAAATTAAAATCAAAATTCAACGCTTCTTTAATTATGCTTAAGTACAAATGCATCATCATTCACTGAATTTACCTCTGTACTATCATCATTATTCGTATTTTTTTTATTACTGATTGCACTGCTCATCAAATTAAAGTGCAATGATAGAAATAAAATTCAAGTCTTATTAAAAATTGATTAAAAACAATTTGTAGAAAAGCATTGCTTAACATAAATTATAATATTTGCTGTTTGATTAATTTAAAAATATTGAACTTAAAGTAAAATTAATGGAAATTTAGAAATGATAGAAAATGATCTCCCTTCTTTTGCATTAAATCATTTTCTTAGTATGGTGTATTGTCGTTTCTGACTGGAACGCAAACCTCTTTGAATTGCAATCCACTCTTCTGAAAGTGCCCTTTTCAGAATCTGTAAAATATGGATAGGTATTTGACCTGCAGCAATACGGCGACCCAAGCCTTCCAATATGTGCTCAAGACGGTTCATTTATGTTGAGTAAGCTTGCTAGTCCATTCAAATATCTTCTGCTATCAAGTATTCTGACAACAGAGGTGTGGGCGAACATTGTCATCCATTATCAAAAACCTCTGGATCAACAGCACCCGTAAGCAGCTTTATATGGAGCTTATATGAGGCCTATATATGTGTTATCAGCACAGAGTCTTCATCAAATATATGCAGCTCGGTGCCGCGGTTTTTGAAAATTCCACCCTGAACCATGAAACCGCCTCTTAAGAAATGGGATCTTTCATAAACAAGGAAAAGGAAGTTGCTCGTTTCCCTCTCCCTCCAGATCAAAACACATCTAGAAACACAGTTCAGGCTATATCTGGACTTGATAGTATACAGCGCACGATCCCATTCCCTTGGTTTCATTCAACACCACTTTAAACAGGTCCCCGTCGAAGATGAAGAGAGTGGAATACAAACCATTGGTTTTCTTGTATTTTTTTCTTGTGGCAACCTGAAGGTCAAAAATCAGTTTGAACTATAATTAAATCGAAACTGTTTTTAACTACCAGAAATAAAACTACATTAAAACCATCTATTGGGAAACAAAGCAACTTCACCATTCTTAATCGCAGTACCATACTGTTACTCTTCTCATTCTTGCTTCTGTTCTGCTAACAAGTACTCGGCCCCATTTCTTTATCAATATGTGAAACATATGTTTGTAATTACTGAAAATAGTAAGCGCTCCTACTTAGTAGGACAAAGGATACCACCGCAGAAATTATTACGTAATAAAAGGTCGAAACCGCTAGCGCAAAATTATCATCACTCGTCTGCAGAACCGGATAAGGATGCAGAACCGGATAAGATACGATGGATTAATATCAGCTGTTGTCCAAAGAATAAGCTGTTCGAAAAATTCCCGAACTACATCAGGAAATCGAACCATCGGTACACCTTGCACGTCCTGAGGCAGCCGTTCCATATCTATATTTACGGGAAATGTTATTTCCTCTGCTTGGTACTTGTGATTTCGGTGACGAGACTTTTCTATTAACACAATCGCTTCATCCAACTAAAAAAAAAGATATAAATAAGTTTCGTTTGATTTATCAAACATTTTAAAAGGACATTGTTATAAAATTCATGCAAAAGAAAAAAAATACACGGCGAACCTACATCGGAACCAGCAATGTATACAGGGTCACGAGCTTATGATCAAGACGTCTAAAATTAAATAAATTATTTAAAATAAATAAATGCATTTCATTTCTAGTACCACATTTACAAAACTTTTCTAACATCATCTAAAAATAATTAAACGAAATTGGGCAAATATTTACCTCAACTCCGAAACACACTTGGTAATACAAGGGCAAAACTAAAGCATTTTCCAGAAAATTCTGACCAACCTCGTCTAATAACTATCAAAATAAAAAAATTAAAAAAAAAAGTTCAAGATAAAAAATAAAATACATTCAAACAGTAAAATATTCAAAATAATTGCTCAAAAATACGTGTAAAATGTTATAAACTTACATCGTCATCAGAGTGTCGCATAGGAAAATTGGGATCTTCAAATATCACCTAACAATTAAAAATTTTAGTAGAAGCATAAATTTTAATAAATAAAGCATTCAAAAAGAAAAAAAATACGTTTAAAAATGGTAATCCAAAAATCAGATACAAGCAAAAAATACTTACATTAGATGCAAGGGTAGAATAATATCGTTTAGCAGACATCGCGTAAAGAAATAAAATTGCACTGAAAATCACACATAGTCAAGACAATGTTCAAGTAGCAGCAAAAAGAGTAGAAATGACTGCAATTACTGGTTTATAGCGCATAGCGCGACGTTACCGCTCAGTTGAAGTATTGCTTTAAAGGCACATGAGACTGGTGAATGTATGGCAGGTAATGTGTCCAAGCGACGGAGACTTGGCGATGGAAAGTAGAAGAAAGTGGCCCTGGAGAGACAATCAACAGTGCAGAGTAGCTGGATGACAGCAATCATCAAATTGAGCAACTATATATGGGGGAAGTACCAGAAACAAACACGCTGAATGGTTGAAACAGGAAGGATACTGTGAGCGAGAATCTGATTGATACTTAAGACTGTATCCGTTCGCCTTGGCAGAAACACAAAGGTAAGAAGTGATTTTCATGTCAAGCAGGCTCGCTCATGGACAATCCTCCAGCCTAGTAATATCATGCTAGTTTCCGCTGAGCAAGGTCAAGTGGACAAAGCGGGTGGCATATGTGAAATAATTGGGTTCAAGAGACAAAGCGTGGCCTTGTAAACGCTTAGGTCTTCTTTGCCAGAGGTGGTAAGTTCAAATCCCAGCTTTTCTTAAACTCGTGCAGTTTCATAAAATTTATTCATTAAAAAGTGCTACATTAAATAACAAAATCAATTAAAATCAATGATTCGTAATTAAAAAGATTAAATAATTAAAAATAATAACATATTAAATAACTAAATTGATTAAATATTTTAAAATAATGACGTATTGAATAATTAAAAATACTGCAACAAATTTCATTTCGTTCCAAACTCGTGGTTCATGAAGGCGTTGCCACGAAAAAGAAAAACATCGTGGTTGCTACAAAAACCAAAACTGAAAAAAATTGTCGTTGCCACAAAGTGGTGATCCGTTCTTAATAAGAATAGATACTTGTGTACTGCTTTGGACATTTTTTTACAAGTCCATGCACAAGATAATATTGAGTCTAGCCAAAAAAAAAAAAAAATTCACATATTTCTGTCTCTGTTTAACATAGTTCTTAATTTTACGCATAATTCTACCAAAAAATATTCATGCGGATGATATACAAATGAACTGTCGTATAAGATCAGCACATCTTTTCTGTTTTTATTTTCATTTGGTAGATTTTAGTTGATGATGACAAATGTTAGAAGGCAGATTTCAGCTTAAAATTTCGGAAATCAACAGAAGGTTCTTAATTTTCTCACTAGGGTTCTATTATTTAGTTTTGTTATGGCTGTTAATAGTGCCAAAAATTAATATCAGTAACAGTCAGTAAGATAATTCAGTAATAACATTCCTAATGAGAAACTGAAATAAATACACTTGAAATAAATTTTAGCATCTTTCAAATTACTGACAAAATTTTCCATACATTTCACACAAGTAAAAGCCTTAGTATAGTAGCAGTTGGAGTTACAGGGATACTTTAGGTTACCCTATTTAGGCCTACGTAGAGCCCGTTCTCTTAAAACGGGTCAAGAAATAGGTCAGCACTTCTGGAATAATATTGGGAACCGGACGCTGTTCGGTATATATGTTATTGTGGTGTTGTGTATAAATCACGATCTAACTAAATACTTTCAAGTATCAAATCAAAGTTACATGTTCCCAATATTTACTGGCTTGAAAAAAAATATGTCGTACATTGCGTTGTAACCCTAAAATAGAGAATAATAAAATTATTTCACTTACCCATAAACACATATGCATGAGACTTGCTGAGACACATTTCTTTTCTCAATCTGTCTTTAATCAATTATTTAAACATTATCTGGATTAAATATATCAATTTGATAGCATAGCACACAAAAACACAAAAACATAAGAATGGATGGACACAAAAACGGCGCCGTCTAGAGAAGATCGAAAGCGAAGTTTATATCTTATGTCATCGTTCACGTTTCGTACTGGATATACTTCCACGTTATGTAAACAGATTGAAGATGTTTTATGCACGACAATATTATTCTTTTTCTTACACACATTCTTCTAGTCAGCATAAGGTAAAATCCACGAGGAGATGAACGGATGACACTAGCAGTAATTTCTTAATGTGAAACACACATTAAGAATTTATTTCAAGACGGTTCAATTTTTAGTATAATTATTTTATAGCTAGATTAATTTTCTACATAATCTTTCAGGCTAATTTGTGCAATTCTCATGCTGCTTCGCTCCTTCTTCTCCATAAAAAAAGCCATCATTCCATGAGTGTGAGATATGCACGGGCCGCAGCCCCGCATACTCATGCGAGCCTTAGTCAGCAAAAAGAGGGAAACCTGTTTGGCGGGTATTTATATGCACATGCAGTTCTGCGATTCCGATTAATGTTACGATAGTGTCTATGCTGATGAACTGCGTGGTGTGAGAAATTTCTATTCTCACAGTTATATGGACCATGGGGAAATGAAAACTGTAATAAAAAATAATAGTTCAAATTTCGACCGCAAAGTGAGAACGGGGCGCACGAAGATTATAAAACGCAAATAGGAAACACAAAACTTTATTTAATCGCAACACTTGTTCAATGTACATTCCATTTGCATAAATCATAATTTTAAAGCGTGCTATAGCTTGTTCTTTAGCGGTAAAGGTTTTTTTAATCAATTGTAGCAATATCACATGTTATGCTTAATGCATTCATAGTCCATATACTTCCTCCACAGACACGATCTTCCAAGAATCCTCACAACTAGAAGTCTCAGGGATCCAAGTCCGGAGAACAAGGAGTCAGGAAAACTTCTCGAAATTACCCGCTCATCTCTAAAGCTGGCACGAAGCACTACCTTCACTAGTCTGGACACGTGAGGCGATGCACTATCTTGCATGATAACATTCTCGTTCACGGGCACTCATGATAAAACTCCTCTGAGGTTCTTAAAGAGTGTTCTATTCAAAGAAAAGGAACCAAAAATGAAATCAGCAGTAAACCCACACCATGCAGTTACGTAATCAGGATACAGAGACCGTTCATGCACAGCATTAGTACTTGCAGAACCACATATGCGACAGTTCAGAATATTAGCTGCTCCATCTAGGGTAAAATGCGACTCGTCCAAACACAGAATATTTCAAGGCCATGCACTGTCAACGAATATTCTGTACAAAGGAAGGTTAGCAAAATCAATGCATTTTTCTGGGTCTGCAGGATGCAGCTCTATCAGAACTTGGATCTTGCATGGATACCACTTTACAATGGATCTCATAACGTACTGTCGACCAAAGGAGACAAAAGTCACTTGACACCGCTTCAGCACCTGTTAGATAATACTGAAAACCGGACTCTCTTTCGATCGCGGCAAGAATGACTTCTTCCACAGTTTCATTTGAAATATTTTTTACCTTCTTCCTTGCAGAACGTGCAACTCCGTAGTCTCTTCAAATTCAGCAAGTATCTTTTCAAACCCTGTGTCGATATAGGCCTTTTTCGTAAGCCTTTCAAGTGTTAAAATTCTCACAGTGCAGCTAAAGAAATATTGACATTCTGATATAACACCTTGATGAATAAAGCTCGATTTTTCTTCTTTAAATGCATCGTGAAGAATGATTTTAAGACTTTGACTACTTGCTCTTTAAAATGATCCAAATTTGCATAATATTCATTTTAGATTGTATAAAAAGCGGCCTCCTGTCTGCGAAATTTGAACTATCAATTTTAATTGCAGATTTCCTTTCCCCATGGCCTGTAGAACGTATATACTAGGTTCAAAGTCTACTAGAATAGGATCTAAGTAGGCCTAAATAGGGTAACTTTAATTATAACCCCTGTGTTTTCACTATTTTAAGCGTTTTTCCAAAGTCGTCGTAAAGCAATTACAGCGCGTTAACTTTTATTTAAAATAAAAGATAGCATGATATGCAATAAAGTTCTACTTACATTAAAAACAGAATTTCCTAATTTGGAATTAGATTAAGAGATCTAAACTTAAAAACTGAATTTTTATCATCTATACAGAGTGAAATCTCCATTCACGAATTTAATTCTTTCCTTTCGCCATTCGTCAGCCAAAATGTTTGTAAATCGATAACACTTTCTCAGAAGAAATTAATATAAAAGAGATTAATTCGTTCCTAGACCAGATGATTGCTTATTTAAACTTTACAACGCTACCTTGTTCACAAGGTCATAACTGAAAAACCAGTGGAAATCGCTAAATATAAAAGAAAAATTATAAAAATAATATTAAGTAAATTTTCTCCATGCAGAATTCATGATTTTATCTCTTATTATTAGGCTCTGTTAAATGAACGTTAAGCAATGAGAAATGTTAAAGTGATGTTTTGAGAAGTTCTTGGATGTTGATTATGAGGGGATAGGCTATCTAAAGCCCCTCTGAAAAATCATACGTTTCCGACTTGAGTGCCGTAACTCCAGACATCGTTCGTGATTCGAGTTGTTGTTAGTAAACCTAATTATTCGTGAAATAAAGCATTCTTGATCCGAGATTTCACTGTGCATGCATTCATAATGTGTGCGTGATTATGGCAAAGCCTCGAGGGCTATCTGCCTAAGAGGAGGTATGCCTTCGTGGAGGACTTTCTAAGGGAAACTGGCTCGTATACACGTTACACATGGGGAAAACCACGAAAACGCCCATGCAGCCAGCCCGTTCGCGGGATTCGAACCTCGGACCGAACTACCGGTGTTCAGCGACTTTACCGCTCGGCCGCTGGTGGGCCGCATGCATTCATAAATATGTAAGATAAAAAGAACAATTTTAAAATGAAATGGCAATAAATCATATTAAATGTGCCCATAACTGCTGCAAATAAGAGTAATATGATATAATAAAAATAAAATTAATTTTACTTTTCCTTAAATTTTAACTTTTTATTAAATACATATATATATATTAAATTCTTTATTGCATTAATAGAATTATTTGAAATTTATTACTTATGAATTACAATTTTTGGTCTTTGTGAAAAATTGGTTCTAAATTTCTTACTTTATGTCTTTACTGATAATTTTTCAGCAGCTTAATGTGCGAAAATACTAGGCATGAGTATATTTTTTTTTTTAATGTTTTGTAATTCTATATATATATTATAGACAAAAATGTAAAAAATGGAGGACTTAATTCCCAAAGACATGAAAAACTAAAATCAAAACCAGTAAAAATTTCCTAATAAAAAACATCAACTAATTGTTTTCAAACCAGAAGGATTTCCGAAATAACGAGGCTCGAGTTCCTGCTGTAAATTAATTAATATGTCTATGTGTTTATTTATTATATTTCACTCTCAAAGATTATATTAAGATTGTCCTAATTGTGTTTAGTTCCAACAACATAAGAAACCAATAGGAAGACAACTGCCATGATGAACGGGTTTTAACAGCGAAATCGCTGATCGACTTGCTAGATGAATATGCTTAATATTTGATATAAAATTTAAACCTTTAATGAATGGTGACTTTGATTAGTCAAATATGGTACAAAGAAGAAATAAAAATTAAATATTAAGTTAATGGCACTGATTTCATATGTGTTAGTCCTAAACCTGAAATACACACTTCGATTATATACTTTTTAACATTTTCGTGATTCTAAAATAACGTACTTAAGAAATTTTGTTTAATTCTTCTTCTAGGAAATTTAATGTAGGCATAATAAGGATCATTATGATAGCTATTATTTAAGCAAAGGTTTTATTTAATTGCATGTTATTCGGCAGAACGTTGAGTTAAATATGCGTACAATTAAAATAGCCATATACTGAAACTGAGAACCTATAATTTAATCACGTCAGACACATTTTATTTCATATTTTTTCCAGCAGATGGCACTACCTGCGCAGATCTAATTCGGCAGTGACTTATCTTCGAGATGGAAATTGGAGAAAAGTTAACTTTAAAACAAAAATTATGGAACTTTTTTAGATAAGGCAGTATTTTATCTTCAGCTTTTAAAAAAAGGTAACTTATTCTACTCTTTTTGGATAAAGGAAACATTTTTATTTTCTAAACAAGGAACGAGTCGTACCTCATTTTTGGAATAATACTACCTTAATAATCATACCAAGATGCTCAAAAATATAAATATGAACCACATATTAATAAAAAAAATAAATACAGATCTTCATGACAGAGTACTTCATTTTGTTCAGAAATTTTTAAAAGCAAAAGTTTCAATTCCTCTCCTTCCTCCCTAAAATTCAAAATATTCCTTGAATTTCTTTTCCTTTTTTAAAAAAATGTGCAACGTGTATACGAGCTAGTTTCGCTTAGAAAGTCCTCCACGAAGGCATCCCTCCCCTTAGGCAGATAGCCTTCGAGGCTTTATCGTAATCATTCAAACCTTTTTTAAAGAAAGGGAAGAAAGTCCGAAAAAATTAGCGTATAAGAAGCTACTTTTTCCTTACCACCATCGCTGGGAATGAGCGGTGATATAGTAAAAGCGAACTTAATTCGAAATATCTTATTGACTGGAAAAAAAAAATGCGAACATAAACGTGACTTTTGTTTTTCGGCTTTTGATGCTTTCTAATACTTGAAATGTAAGTGAAACAACATATGGTAAAATCTAACATATGAATAAATTTGGTAAAAATTTGATTTATTATTTAGGTTAGCGTTTCCGAAACTGAGATTAAAGAACAACAAAACATCGTCTGCCTTGTGCATTTAAAACAATTTAAAACAAATCTGAAAAGAAATGTAAAAAGAAAACAAAGTTGTTTAAATTGTGCGCGTAATAAATTTAGTAATGTTGCAGGATAATCCACACCTTTCACAGCCAACGAAATACATGCTAGAATGCATTTCAGACAGTGTTCCTGGTCTGTGCACAGAAGTAAAGAAGTGTTTCAGTGTTACTTTAGTACTTTAACAGTGTATAGCTTTCTTTGGAATTTTTACTTTTTTTTCCCCTTGTCTTCTTTTTGAAAAGGCTAAGTAAATATACATTTTTTACGAACAGATGTAATTTTTATCGCTAAAAGCACTAATTTTTTTAAAAGATAATTATTCTTACAACTGATTCCAGCATAAAACAAAAGTTTAAAGAACTACCGTTCGAATAAGTTTGTCAGAAGAATAGTGAAATCTATCAAAACGAGCTATTCATATTTTTACTTCGTTTACATAGTTTCATACTTGTGTTATAAGGCTTAGAAGGTGCCACGAAGGCATGCCTTCTCAGCGTTCTTTCGTGGTGTAGTGGTCTGCACGCTGGACGCGTATTCCAGAGGTCCGTGGTTCCATTCCCGGCGAGGGCACTGCTCATTTTTCAGGTCTCCTACTTCGAAATAACTTAATGTCTCCACAGTGCAAGGAAGGTTTTGCACATTACTCTGCAACAAAATCCATGTAAAGAAATCAACTTGAATCGTCATTCAGGTTTCTAACATCCTGCCTGACATTAAAAGAATTTATAATAAGATGACCTTAACACATTGAAGTCATTTACAACTAAAAGTGTTTTAATTTTTTTTATATTATTCCTTTCATTTATTTAGTTTTATGTGCCATTTTTTGTAAAATTTATAGTTTCACCTTTTGGTGTGAGAATTTATAGAGTTTCACCTTTTGGTGTGAGAATTTATAGAGTTTCACCTTTTGGTGTGAGAATTTATAGAGTTTCACCTTTTGGTGTGAGAATTTATAGAGTCTCACTTTTTTTTTTTTTTTTTTTTTTTTTTTTTGGCTAAGCCTAGGCTCTGGAAAAACCAAGAGTATTGACGCTATATCTTATAAGGAAACAGAGAACTTAAGAAGAGTGTAAAAACCCCTTTGTTAAGTACTCATGTAGTTAACAGAAAGCACTCCTTGTGCTTGCGAAATCAGCCAACATTTATGGCGTGATTCTAAAAATAGAATTTCAAATTAAAACTAAATTAAGACGCATGTTAACTAAAGGCTATGCATAAATGATTAACGCGCAAGTTATGTATCTCACGTGACACCGGCGTGACAAGCATACCGGTGTGACAATATATAACTACACTTATGTCATACACCGGCGTGACAAGCACTGTTTGCAAGAATAAGGCAACACAGATTAAAGAAGACACATTACTGTTATAAAATTTCAACCAGTAACATGGCCTTTAGCGGGCGGAACACGCTCTGTTTAAGCAAACTAAAACCTCACTTTAAATACTCTCTTTTTCTATCTCATCTGAATACGCGCGAACTAAAATTAGCATTCCAGCAGGAAAACGGAAAGAGAGAATGGCAGTAAAGATACTTAACATAAAATAACTGGTGGGATGAAATATATAAGTACTTTACTGTCCTAAAATCTAAATATGTTTCGTTTTTAGATATGATGTAAAACTTGGAATAAATTTTAATTGTATTTATCGCCCTGACCCTGTGTTATGTTTTCATTTGACATATGCCTGTGCATTATTTATTACAACTAAAAATCCCGAAATTATTTTAGTGTTCCTTAAAATGTTTAAAATTTAAAAAAAGTGTTCCGGGATGAGAAAAGTTTTGGAAACACTGATTCAGCTTATTATATCAAATATTTTACGACTAATTTATTGAAGTAGAGTTTTTCCATACTGTGATGCGAAAGCATACGAGCAGAGGCAATTCGCAATACTGAATTCTGGGAACATTTCTAAGCTTTCTTACCCACAGAGAATTGAGAGCTAAACTAACACATCTGAGAACATGTTTATTTGTTAAATACCAGGTAATTCTAAATTTCTGAAAATTATGTTTTTCCCATTCTTTATTTTCTCGGCTTCATTTACATTTATACTGTAGTTTATTAAACTGCACATTTCTTCCTAGAGCAAACCGAGGTTCGAATCCTTCGAACGGGCTGGCTGCGTGGGCGTTTTCGTGGTTTTCCCCATGTGTAATGTGTATACGAGCCAGTATTCCTTGGAACGTCCTCCACGAAGGCATCCCTCCCCTTAGGCAGATAGCCCTCGAAGCTTTGCCATAATCACACACACACACTTCCCGGAGAAAAACCAGCTTTTTTAAGTTATCATTTGGAAAAATTGAAAAGTTCTGTTATTTAAATACTGATAATTGGTTTACTTTATTTAGGTGCTGAAAATGAATGTCTCGTGTCTATTAGTTTTTAAGACTTTGCAGTAGAACGATTTCAGGTTATTAGCGTCCACTTACCATACAAAAGTCTAATGTGGACACCGTATGACTTCCTCGTATTGGCTTGTTCAATTATACACTTTTTTTTACTGGGGCAGTAAACTAACATTAAATATTGTTTGGTATTACAACAATAAATTGATATTAAATATTGTTAGATATTTCTTGCTCGTACTGTTGATTACAATAAAGCAGGTGGTGCATAACTAGATCTTATTACATCCCCATATAACGTTTCACAGCTACTCGTTTTTGAGTAATGTGAGATATATACATACATATATTCATATGTACGTACGTAGAGAAGTCACGAGAAAATTCCTTTTGAATTCATTTCAAATCCGTTTTGGAAAAAAGAGTCCTTTATTTCGGCGGTACGTACAAAAGTGACGAAAAAAAAATCGTCCAAATGAATTCGGATGCATATTTCCGTTTCACTTGTGATACCTAAAATTTTTCTCAATTTCAATACTTCCTTAACATTGTGCAAGGACGTAAAATGAAGATACAGTCTCCTTTCCGCAAGCCTTCGTGGTGTAACGGTAGCACACTCGGCGCGTATCCGAGAAGTCCAGGTTCGAGACCCGGTGACAGCATTGCTCATTTTTCATGTCTCCTGCTACAAAATAACCTAATGACTCTACAAGCTCTTTGAAACATAACAGCGTATACTCAGCCAAAATTTCAGAGTACTTTAAAATAATATAAATAATAGTAAAAATTAATATAACCAATAAAAAGATAGTAAGCTTAATAGTAAACATTCACTACAGTAACAAAAAGCAATACATAGAATAATTCATAATTCCGTAAATCATTTTAAAAATATTAAGCAAATAAATTACAGACGTATTTATTTGCCTTCAAATAATATATTGAAGTATTGAATTAAGCGCCTCACCTCATTTCACAATTGCTCAAAATATATACACCTTCCTTTATTCAATAGACATCTATGCAATAATCCATTTTACCTCCCGCCCCTTACCGGCATGCCAGTAGAGTGGTGTCATATTCTTCAGCGTGCCAGTGTGCTGGTCATGTGCTATAGCTTTGATGATCATGCATGCTGACACGCACACCACAGCCGACCGGAGGCATAACATTGGTCAAAAAGGTTGCGAAGAATCCTGAAGCCTGCAAACAATGCTCATTATTATTAAATACTCTGATCTTAAAAGTTATGTAAATAAGTGAGCTACAACGATATTTTATTCTCCTTACATTGGTAAATTAGAGTTTCCTGAACTTTAAAATCACTTTAATTTTATTTATTTCACTTTTCACCTCTTTAAGGGAAAACTACTACTGTACGCAGAAAAGAGATCTTTGTTACTCATTTTCAACAAGTGAGAAAAGTTAGATTAACACTCAGAATTAAAATGAAAGCATCTGATAAGAATCTGGAAAACTCAGTTACACTTAAAATGACTTTACCGATATCCGAAATCTCAAAAGCTTATGAAAAGTGCTAAACAACAGATCTAACACTTAACTCCAAAATCCCTCCATGCCTTTAGATATAATTTTCATTTTGAAGCGAAAATGAATGAAACTTCCCACTCAAGCTTGACTCTGGGAAATAATTTACCAAGTTATAACGACTAAGAAAATGGTGCCTTGGTAGGAAAATGTAATTATGGAAACTCTGAATCTCTGTTGGGACTGGAGTCGCAGCAGCTACACTTTCTGCTTCGGCTTTGCATTAATTAGAACCTAATAATGTTTCACCGCCAGTGTTAGTCGAAACATAATTGTACAGTTTATGTAATGTGCCTCTAGCGTATATAATTCTCCAAGTGCTTCAGGTTATAGATTTTGATACGCAGGTATGGTATAAGTCGCGCAAAATACGTATAAATATTGTTTTGTAAATGCCAACTGAGAATTAAGAAAAATGTTAGATAGCAGAGTTACCAACTTTCTTACTAGTTTTAATGCTTGATTTGATCTTTGCTTTGAGTAGCTTAATAGCAAGGTTTACTGTTATGTAATAGATGTAGCCAATTTCCTGTATTGGCGAGGGCTAATTTAAGATGAAAGTTGAGGGCACGGGAAGCTTAATACGCACTTTACTTAATAATATAGGAATACGTCTCGATTTAATAAACGAGGATTTTTTTTTCAAGATATTATTTATGCTTGGTTTAAATTACCTTTGTAAATAATTTTGCTGAGAAAAGAAAAAGACTAGTTATAAAATTAAGCACAAATCCGAATGTAAGAAATTCGAAATTCCCCTTTGAACACATTTCTTAGTAAAATATTTTTGTTCTTAGAAGTAATAAAATTTAATGATAGCAATCTAAAAGTTCATTCGAAGCAACAAATTCATCAAAATCTGTATTGAATATTTATGATGATGTTTTCCACAAGTCTTGAAGAAATTTATTCATTTATTAAATTTTTCCGGCAAATTCATCAAAGTAAGTTTATTGAATTATTATGATGATATTATTGAAGTCCTAAAATTTATTATCAGTCCGTTTCTTTTCAATGTGCTTAGTCCCTTTGCTATAAAAACGTATAGTCACACACTTTTCACACAAATTAGTCACACTCAAAATACACTTTTCTTGCTAATATCAGTCATTTCGGAATGCACTCCTCTTAGCACTAGTTTACAAAATTCCGTACAGAGCTTATCCTGTCGACTTTAATTGGGCATTTATGATTTAAAAGTTACACTGAGCGTCATTAATAAAACCTGAAAGTCCTTTGACGAAAGCAATAATAACAGTTGCAAATTTTCTAAAGAACATAAGTCGGACATTCTGGTATATATCATTTACTGAAGAAAAAGTGAAGTTAAAAAAAATCAAGTTACCGAGGTTATGTATTTTCTTTTATTTTAAAAATAGATGTACTATCATTTACGTTTTCAGCGGCCGAGCGGTAAAGTCGCTGAACACTGGTAGTTTGGTTCGAATCCCGCGAACGGGCTGGCTGCATGGGCATTTTCGTGGTTTTCCCCATGTGTATACGAGCCAGTTTCCCTTAGAAAGTCCTCCACAAAGGCATCCCTCCCCTTAGGTAGATAGCCCTCGTGTGCTTTGCCATAATTAAATACACACATTTACTTTTTACTTTTGAGCTACTCAAGAAGAATATACATGAAAGCAATTTACGGCAAGCGTGTTTTAATTTAATATATTTGAGCCTATATTTTCGCCCTCCGCTTCCTATTGTTTTTAACTTTTGGCATTAAGTTTGCTTTAAATATGCGTCTGCTACTTTTCGAATACTGCTACTTTTACTTCTTTACTTTAAATAAGAATCTTCTACTTTTAAATTGTTAAAAGGTAAAACGCTGGAGTGCTATACACTGGAGTCGTGAACTTACATGGGAATTAGAGTAATAAAAAACTTTTTAAATAGCTTTCTGTAACTTTATATTTGCTTCCGAAATACCTTTTTTTTTACTCAGTTTTTTTTTTTACTCAGATACTATTTTTCCTTATGAAAAAGTACTTTAGCCACATGTCAAGGGTAACATGTGTCGTTTATCACATATCATCGATTTTTAAAGCGAATCATGCGAAGAAATTTGTTCATAAGATGACAATCCACCAGAAAAGGTTTCTTAAAAAAATTATTTTGGTCTTCTGCGGAAGCTTCTGCGTTAAAGGGTTTATATTCCATAGTGATGTTTTCTCATATTCTTAGAAATATCAGGCATTTCCAAAAGTAACTTCCTACTGGAGAAGGTCGCCATGAGAAGTTTCGCTATATTTGTAACTTTATTAAAATTATTTTTAAAAAGTTCGTATTAGTTGGTTAATATGCAGCAATTAATCTTTTCGGGTTAACAAATGTTCACTAGGAAAGACATCTTGTAGAGGATTATTTAATTTTTAAATTATGCTAATAAATCCGCTCAATGTTTTATTACGTTATCATATCTGTCTATAAGAAGTGTATATGTTCATTTAAAAAATGTTTTCGAAAATATAATATTTTCACAAAAATCCCTTTTTATTACTGGAAAAATTTTATTTCCATTATGTATGCATGTATGCTGAAAACTAATATATTTTATAGTGGCGCAGGGTGTAAAATGATGAATGGAAAAATTCTCTTAAGCGCGACTGAAAATATTAAATTCATTATATATAGGTAGACCTTTATTATATAGGTATTTAGTCAGAAGGTAGACATCTAACGTTGAAAAAAGAAATAAAACTGTTATTAAATATTTATTGAAAATATCGATTTAAAACATCAATTTACCATCATGTTTATAAGCATTCCATTTTAACAGTTTATTATTTATGTTAAATAGCATTGCTTGAAATTAGTGTCGACTGACTAGAGTCACGCTAATTATCACAATTTTAACGCAGTTTACCGTAAAGACTGTATCGTAAAGTTTACCGCAGTTTACCGCATAGCATGTTCGATGGCTTTCTGTCTTGCTAATAGCGACATAATTCATATTTTGTTCTTAAAGAAAAATCGAAGAAAGAAGGTACTCTAAACAGAAATAAAAATGCATAAAAACAGTAATACACATTGATTTTAGTGTCTGACTTAAGGAGGAAAACTGTAATTGCACATAAATTCTTAAACTTCCTGTTCTTCAAAAAAAAAATCTTCTGAAAACTACTGAGTTACTTCTATTACGTATGTGTCTTTATTTTACTTAAAGAAATGTGTATAAGGATATTTAAACATGTGCCATGTGCAGCGTAATTATACGTCTTTCGGAGTCACTTGTTTTCGGGGGGGGGGGAACTCTTTAAGTGTAAATGTCTTATTTTTTCTCTGCGCGGTAAGAGGACATATTAAACACATCTCCTTTGCTTCATTTTATTTGCTTATTTTCCCCCAAGAAATATTTATCATCGGGAACCATTTATGCGTCGTTATGTATTTAAAGCTACAGATGTTAAAAAGTTTAATAAAATTATCACAAATTAAAGTGATAAAAGTATATCTGTATTCTCTGCTTGTGGTAAGGGGCACTGAATAACAGTGTGTTCTGAGGGGACTGAATAACAGTGTGTTCTGAGGGGACTGAATAACAGTGTGTTCTGAGGGGACTGAATAACAATGTGTTCCTTATGTGCTTAAGGCTTTGAAGCTCGTAGATGATTAAAACGGAATACAGAAAATAAAGAAAAGAAAAAGGAAAAAGAAACCTGGAAACAAAAATTCACAATAATAATCGGAAAAATTCTGCCTCTATTTGAAAGTAATGGAAACGTAATCAATGCATTTTTGGAACACGAAACTATCTCAACAATCTAGTTGCAAATTACGGACAAAGGTATAATTTTTATCTTTTATTATTATTATTATTCAATTTAATGTGGAACTCCAACACGAATTGTTTATTAAACTTCAGACATTATCTTATTATGTGCAATTGTAGTAAGAGTTTATGTAGTTTATTCACATGTTCACTTTACAGCGGCTAGTCAGTATTAAGAAATAGAACTATTTTAATGCTATTAAAATAACAGAATTAAATTTAAAAAATACCAGTTGCAATGTAGTTATATTATAAACTCCTTTATGAAACAAATCTTTGATTATAAGAATTTTTATTCACAGGTGCTTTCCAAGAATTAAGATTTCAAAAAGAGTACATTCATCTAACCTGAGCAGGACTTTAACAGCTAATCTTCAATTACAACATCTTATCAGGTGATCCGAAGTACAAACAGCGGACGTTAATTTAGAGTTTAAAGTATGACATAACGGCTCGCAGATTGAAGATGTCACGTAAAAATATTTGAAATGCTGTTTAGACATCAGAATTGATCACTGAATAATTTTCAAAATGAAACACTTTTATTAGCTTGAAACAGAAACCGGGAACATTCGCTACATCTGCCTTTTCTTAAAAAAATTCCAGAGAAAATGCATACTATTGATAAGCTATGCTATGCGAAAAATGCTTGCTACTGATATTTAAAATTTTTATTATTCTTTAAACTTCTGTTCCTACCAAATTAGACCTTTAGTTATCAAGTTGCTGTTTTTATATTTATTTTCTTTTCAACCGGATGCGGACATATTCTCCCTAATCCGTGCTTTATCTCATTATATCAACTTAAGTGTTCTTCTTTGATGGATCGATCATAGTCTTTCAAAAAACTCTATCACAGTTTTTCATTCTGATAATGTTTGTCAGACCAAATTGTTAGCGTAATCTTTACAGACCAAATTGTTATCATAATCTATTCATTTACATCAGTTAAGTGATAAGAGATTAGCTAATAGAGGATTCATCGACTTTCTTGCATGTGATGGAAGTTCTTTTTAATTCGAGACGAAAGCTGAGCCTTTGCTCACACGCTACCAGCTGCATGGATGAAAATATATAAAAAGAGTTTTTATGACTAATAAAATGCCTGTTTTTAGTTTTTCTGTAACAACTGTGTTTATGATCGATGTTTTTTTTTTTTTGAAAACTGTGTTTATTTTATAGAGTTTGTCTTTTTAGGTAGCGCAAACTTGACTAAAACTCTTGTAAAAACTAGTGGCGCATTATCGCTATTTCTAATAAGTACCTCAGAAACAGAGAAAGAGTATAAAGGACCCTTTTATTAACTCAAATTAATTTTGACAGCCTAAAAAACTCGTGATTAGAAAAGCCAAGAGTTATGTCTTAAATCAAAGATAATGAATTAACTAAAACTAAGAAAATACTAAGTTAGCCTAATAGCTTCACAATTGGAATAACGCGCCAGCTAGCTCTGACCTAAGATTGGCATAATAAGCCTAATGGGAAGAATTCAACGTTGCAGAATACTATTCATACAGTATTCATCTCGAGTCTAAGACTGTGAATATACTGCAGCTGATCGTATCTCCATTTTCGACTGTCTTAGTTCTCAACAACGCATCTGCAACTTTATTTCATTCTTAGGATACTTTGATACTTTGGCTGTGTACTGGTTTTCAGCAGGAAATTAGTTATCCCAGCACTAACCAGTTCCGTAAAAAATCCCATGCGGAGCTTGATGTATGCAGAAATGCAGCGATGTTCTTCAGGAGAGGTAGATATGAGAAGGTAAAAAGGAATTGAAGCACCTAAAAAAGCTTCGGTGATGAAAAGCCAGACTTTAAATGCCGGGGAAAGAAGGTGAGGTGCAGATCGCATGTTGGCTGGTCACATGATGTGAAACGACGAATCTAGAACATGTGTGGTGAAACTCGTCAACTACTTTGTGAAAGGAAGACAAAAGATGCAAAACACAGTAAAATAGGAATAAATGAACATATTCACATTGTATGCAGGCATGGAAACTGTGATGAGTAAACAGATATAAAGTGATATAAGGCTGTTTGGTTGCCTGGTCAATCAGCTATGGCCGCAAAGTATAGAGCTTCACAAATCAGAAAACAAATTATAAACAAGCAAAATATTTACATACTACGAAACCTCAAAATGCTCGTAAAATTACGCTCCATATGATGGAATAGTTAGGGAGTCGTCCTGGGCATCTTGAAGAAGGAAACAATCTTCCTTCAGTGTGAGTTTCAAAGCAGGCGTTCTGCTTTCTCATTGGTCCGTTTCGTTAGTGTGCAGTATATGCACAGCGAATGGCCACAGGAATCTTCAGCTAATACCTCATAATTTAGGATATCTGCAAAATTTGCAGGATTGTAATTTATGGTGCGATTATGTAATTATTGTTGACATAATCGTGTACAGTCTGTCCGTTGAGATTTGATATGTTGCAACCTTAATTGCAGTACTTTGCGTGTTGACGTCACCTCCTGAAATGGTAGGAGAGTCCGTATCTATTATTCATCCAGATTTTGGGCGGTGAGTCGATTATCAGGCTTGTTGCAGACCGCACAGAAAGTAACAGGGCCAAGATTTGGCCGTTTAACTAACCCTTGATGGCCTCAAAATCATACGAATTTAAATAAATTCTAAAATACGATTCTAGTGTCCGTTTCACATAGTAAGTGCTCCACCACCTCGGTGGTGAAGCCTATCGCATCGATAAAGGATGTAGTTGGCGAGCTTCAACATGCGAGTGGGATTAGCAGAGGGCTGCAATGCAGATCGGGTAACTACCCCTCTTACACCTATGAATTCTTGGCTGAAGAGTCTGCTGGTTATGCAGAAGGCATGGACTTAGCTATATCAGAAATCATAGCCACGGCAGTAATCAACTTCCCGATGACGGCGTTGGTTTCATCGAGTTTTGACTTAAACTCCTCTAGTTGAGGGAAGACAGGTGTAATATTTTGCGATTTGCTATTATTTATAACTCAGTCATCATAGGTTTCTCCTTTATTAACTAAAGATGAGTGTTGTTTAGGGTAGTAGAAAAAGTCCTTAGTGCTGGCAGTGTGTTTCAAACCACAGTGACAGGAGCGTCGGACTCGTCTTTAAGTTTTGTACAGACCCTCGATTCATGGCTTAAACCTCATTTAACACATTGAGGAGCGTATCTACACTGGTTTTGTGCATATAAGAAGTTTTGGCATTGGAAGCACTGCGTGATTCCGCGCCTACCCTAGTTAAGTTTGATCTAAATACGAAGACGCATCAGGTAGTTTACAGTTGTAGTAACTAAGCTTTGACTTATCTGTCTTAGGAAGGAGAAGTAAGAACAGCGGCATTGGAAGGATTTTGGGACTTTTCGACGAATCATTTGAACTATCTTGTTAATATGGTGTCCCTCGGCGGTCAAAACCTCTTCGATATCACTAAGATCGTTGTTAACAGATAAACTTCTGATGACACCCTTGATGTTTTTATCCGTAGTGAGCTGCTAGAAGTGAAATTTAATCTACTTACTGTGAATCAGAGCAGTAACTTTTCGGTATACATCAATATTTAATAGTTTCACATGAAATTCGAGGTCAGATTTTATCTGGGATTTAAACTCTAGAATTGTCAAGGATTTTAGTCAGATCTTTCCAGGAGTAAGCTGAATCTTTGATTACCAGGAGTAGGAGTTTAAAGCCCCGCCTTGGGTAACTATGTCACCATCACGTACATCCTCATTTGATGGAGGTCTTTCTTGGGGCACGGCCTGATCAGGGATGGCCGAAAGGTTCAGCAGGCGGAATGCTATCCTGTATTTTTCGTCCTTGCGGGGTTAAGACAGAGTACAATTCTCTAGGAATTGCTGATAATTTCTGCTGTGTTGCAACTTTCGATAGGTTCGTTTTCTTCGTCACGAAAGGCGGCAAATCTATTTCCCCTACGACGTTTGTTCCGAACAAGTTCGAAGTCCTTTTTATAGGAATCCTCATTTTTTCTGTAATCAATTACGTTTGGAGAGACTCGAGTGCACGATTACGGGAACATCTTGTGTGAGGCATCTCGTCCGCAATAAGCTTAAAGAACTGTGTTGCACGCAGAAGTATGAGATCGTCTTGTTCAAGCGTACTGTTATCCTGACGAACCTTGAGCAGCCAATTCAAATCAATATCCAGTTCGTGCAAAGGCACTGAAGATGGAGAGAATCTGCTGTCACTGTGAAAGGTAGGCTATATTGCCCACAAGGATCTTTTACAGTACCCAGAACACAGGGTTTAGAGGGTACAAACCTTCTATAATGCAGGTAAAAATAAAAATTAGTGTGTAAACAACAGCTATCCAAAGATGCAGAGCGAGCGGAGTTAGGCATCTTCACGTTCAGAAGCTAACTCCAAAAGAGCCGGTCCAAAGTCTTTCGACCTCCACACAAAGCGAGGTAAATTATATTCTCGGAATTTTATATCAAGCGAGTCATTCTTACCATTAAATGTTTTGCATCTTTTAACTGCTTCAAAGCCGTAAGATATGTGAGTATCGCAACCAGATTCGGAATATTACTTTAGAATTTCGAAAAAGTTTTCATTTGGAAGATTATTTTTTGCTCTATCGGTAAGATGAAGATAGAAAAATCTGTGCTATATATTTGTAAACAAGATATATGAGAATAATTCAACTCTAAATAAATAAATAAATAAATAAATTTTCAAATTTGAGAAAATTCCTGTTGAATATTGTGTTTGAAACAGGTGTGTGTGAAATACTGCGCGAATTTCGAGTCGATAAAAGAGGTTAAAGAATTAATTTCATGACGTGATTCCAAACAAACAGAGAAAATAATTAAACAAAACAGTCTAAATATACCATTTTCGCAATATAGAATTTTATCAGGTAGAGGAAGAGAAAGGGTTCGTTATAGAAATAATACATATGATTTTTGCCTTGGGAAAGCTTATCATAACCTCCGCAAAAGAATAATATTCCAAAACGTTTGGATTTCTAACTTAAACATTATTCGTATTAGAATTTGCTTTACTTGCGTCTTCTGAAACAAATATAATAATGACTTCTAAGTGTCATGAGGTAAGAGCAATTTATTATTTAGTATATTAAAAATATACTAAAAATATATTAAAAATATACTAAATAATAAACCAATAACTATAGCAACAAAGTATGCTGTTAGATTAACACTGAATATCATGAGATTTCACAGGAAAACAGTTTATACTATGTCCTGATTTATTAGAAAATAGCAGCAAATTTTTATTGTTAGCAGTTTTCAGAGAAATTAATTAAGAATTTTAAAATTCAACATGCAATACCATGAAGAAAACTGAATAGTTAATTGATTATGGTAAAATGTGTGAACTACTTCTGTCTCAGAATAAACGCCTTTGTGGAGAAATCGCTAGGGATAAATTTACTTGTATTCATGTTACAAGTGAGAGAAAGGCCAATCAGTCTGCTAAGTATATATTTCCGAGTAAACTACCGTTGTTCGCTTACGATCAAACTTTCATTTTGTATTAATAACATACTGTGATTTTTCAAAAGTTACTATATGTAGCACATATAACTATATACTATACAAAACACATATAAAATTTTTCATTTGTCTTTATATATAAATGGTTTCAATAAAAATTTATAAATATGTATTCTTAAAATTAGATTAACAAATCCTAAAACATTTAAATACAAAATCTTCTTATTGATCTCTTTAGTTGTTTTCCCAATATTATATTATCTTAACTGAAATGAAGTGTGCAGTTTTATCATCATAGCAATACATTTTGCTGACTTTTGCATAAAATGATAATTTTTCTTCCTTGTTAAACACATAAAAATGAGTTATTTTACTTCATATGAAATGTCTCACATATGATGAGATATCTGTGTTCTGTGAGTGCTTTCATGAAAAAATACAAAATGTATCATACATTAAAAAAATTCAAAAACTGGAATTAAAAAATTTATTCGCACGTATCCTTATTTCACACATCCAAACTTTCAGTAGTTTAATTTTAAAATCAGATTGTATTTATCATCAGACAAATTCCCTAGAACTTTGCTATTTCTGAAAACAAGACTTCATGTCATGCTTTCTACACTGCATTTGCATAGTATAAGTATATAATTCACAGGATCCCAACTTTAATTTGAAGCAATTTATTTCCTCAAGCTTTTCTTTATCGGAAGCCTTTTATGTTTGAATGATGAGAGCTCATCATTAATTATTTGTTAAACTATCTCACAATGTAATTATTCTCACTGTAATCAAAATGTTGTTATCTTTGTTAAACAATGTAATTATCCTCTGCCATAAACACCACATCGTTTATAATAAATTTACCACATATTAGGGCAGTAAGAAATGTAAGTTCATGTTAACACGCAAGACGCACTTCATAATTAATAGTTTTTTAACGCAGAAATCGTAATCCGTTGTTGAAAATAAAATGAAAACGGACAATATGAAAGTCTACACACGCATTCGAAAAGTGCGAAAGCGCTGTCTAGCTGAAGAGCAATGATGTCATCGAAAAACATATCATGCCGAGGAAAGATTTAACTTTCCGATCACAGCGCGGTATTATTTGTTTAAATGAGAACTATCCAGGCCGTATATATACGTCCGAAAATATTTTCACTAACATTTCTAAATAATTATATGCGGGCTTTTCGGAGCTAACCTAAGGACGATTGGAAGGTTAGACTCTTTCTAACTTTTTATATTATTTTTGGAGAACACAGATATCTCATCACATGTGAGACATTTCATATGACATCCTTTTTATGTGTTATGTTTAATTTACATTATACATTCTGTATTTATTTAAGAGACTGAAACCAGTAAGAGATTATATGAGTTGGGAAATTCGTATTTTCCCTTGTATCTGCGCAGTGTTGGAAACGAAGAGATGTGCAACCATACTCAATCCCGTGTAGAAGCAATCCCTGCGTTTTTTTGTCCTGGATATCGTAGTTGTTATCTGTGTGGTTATCTTCGTGGTTGAAACTGTGGCGCTTTCTATCGTGGCGTGACGCTGTGATGCACGTAATGCTAATGTGGTTGTAGCTGTCGAAGACAGGAACGGCAGTAACTGTCGAAATGCGAGATTGAAGTCATAGCAATATCTACTCTGAAGCAAAGCATGGAAAAGTAATCAAGTAGCTGACAACCTAATGTAATGCCAACTAGACCCGAAAGATAACAAAGTTATTATGTCAGATTATCACCTGTATATCTCATCTTTCTTTTTCCATATATCATAGGTTGGTATGCCTTTTTCATCTATCTTGCTAAGCGTGAGGAGAGTACTGAGTAAAACCTATTGGTTTCACGGATATTCAGTGTTCTCCTTGGAACACAAAATCCTACTACGTAACCACTCTCAGCATCCCCCAAAATAAGAACAAAACATTTCTCAGAATCATAAACAACTTTAATCGCTGTACGAGAACAACGCATAAGAATATTAAATGAGAATAAACTATTACGCCTAATTTTGCTACCGATAATAACTGTGAAGTAAGAATTTGGTAAGGAATATCATTTGAGGAAAAAAATTAAATTATTGTAACTGTAATTTTTATCGAATGATTTGCAAATAAATTCAAGAAATAAAAACTGATAGAAATAAACACTCACATATCGAGATTCAATGGGCAAAACTTGGCATCTCGGAAATTTAGGACTAAATCTGTCCTTGGAAGATACAGATTTTGAAGTTTTTTTAAACGCAATATCATCTCAAGAAATAATGAGGAAACATTTTCCATCCAGAGGTATTATTACCTGTTCTATACGTGATATAATAGTTCTATATGTACTATAACAGCTAATTCGCATACGCAAGACAAAAAACGTAATTTAGTAATCTCTATATGCTAGATGTGACAGCTTTGACGAAAAGAATACTTCAAGATATGATGCCTTACGATTATGCGTGTATGAAGGAAAGATATTCGTTAAGACCAGAGAAAAGATTAAAGCACACCAGAAATTTAAAAGGTCAAACAGATAATAAAGAGTTTGTTGATTATCTAAGTAAAGGACTTTCATTAAAACGCAGTTTCACTAGTGTGCTGTCAGCTAGTTTGTATAAAATAATAGTCAATGAAAGTCATAACGACAGCACTTTATCGTCAGTGATATGTAAGGTGGAAGAAAATTACAAAACTGGAAGAAAATTACATATCGTAAAGAAGGTACTAAAAGTTATTTGAACAAGGAAAGGAGAACTGATAAGAAAATTATCTGCTTAATGTATTTTAAACCAAGCTTTAGAGTTGAAACACAAAAGGAAATTGAAAACGTAATCTTAAAAATGTAAAGAAAGATTGAAATACCCAAAGTATAAAAAAAGTGAAATCACAGCTACATCAAAGAGCAAAAGTAGCCTATACTGGAGCAAAAGTTGAACATTTTCACAAGATATATGAAAGAAAATATTAAATTAGAAATTGGGAAAATACCTGACAGAGGAGTCATATGACATGTAATAAAATCGTATAGTGAAGGAAATGGAAGCCAGAAAGACCTTAAAATTTGAAGGCGGCTTATTAATTGCGTCCTATTAATTGAGATCAATTGAAATTTTTGGAAGAAATCAAAGTATGAATTTAAAAAATTTTTATGTTCTTCAGAAATGTTTGAAAATGAAGTGTCTATTAATAAATGGATAAAATAATATTAAGATAATAACTGATGAAACTGAAGATCATAAATTTAAAGTGATAATGAACTTTTAACAGCTCACTACGCAAAACAAATTTTACAATATAACTAATTCCTTAAATAATTACTCAGAACCTCAGTATTTAAAGTAAAACCATTATCATGTAATAAATGACTTAAAATATTAGGGCACTTAAATTAAAAGCATATATCACTTATGAAAATAATGCAGTATACGTATTTCACATGGAGATTTTTAAATTAGATCCATTTGAATCTCGCATACATGCCAAATGTTCCTGAAAGCCCTCAAAGAAATTCCAGTAAATGCATCCATTTGGCTAACCTATTACTGATATGGTAGAGGCAGTTTATGAATATTTAACAGGAGATGCTAACTATACATTAACAGAAGTGAATGATATCTCTAGAAAATTTTCTGTAGAATTTTAAAGACAAATGCTGACCTATTTGGAGCTTTCGAAGCATTCATTAAAGCAAATGAAATTAAAGACGTGAAAAGATAAGTAAATAAAATCAGATAATGGAAAAATTTCTAAATCTTGACAAATCAATATTTAAAAGAGAAATTTATGAAACGCCAAGTAGTCCAAAAATATACATCTCAATTAAGTGGAGTTTGTGAAAGAATGAACAGATCCTTCATTGAATGCAACAGAGGATTCATTGAATAAATGTAAATTTACTGGATGAATACTTATCATTAGATTTTGGGCGGAAGCTATGGAACTTATATTAAAAACAGAACAATGCTAAAGACTTTGTAATAAGAAATAATAGGAACACACCTGATAATATTTGGATGCTTTGTTTACTACTTGGTTCCATCCAAAATAGGAACAAATACCAATTGTCACAAAATGTAGTGTATTTCCAGTAACAGAAAAGCACGCAAAAATTTTATCCGAATGAGTAACTATGTGAACATGAATTTAAGGAAGTGAAATTCCTAGAAAACAGGTACAGAAATGTGCTACTTCAAAGCAAAGATAGAAAACAATGTAAAGTCCAATTTGTTTCAAAATTTCCGGAAAACAATATTCTGCATTAAAAATTGAATAAAATGATGCAAATTACGCAAATAATATGCAAAAACAAGGTGCGTGAAACTTAAAAAAAGGGAGGATAAAAACTTTTTATATTTTAGGCTAGTTGTGAGAAATAAGTGCTGTTACGAATCTTTAAATTGTCAAAATTAAGAATGAATGAATGTGAAATGAATAATGTTAAAAAATTTAACTTCTTGTGGAACTGTACATTACTCACTGCAAAAATAAAAATAAAAGTTGCAAATATTTAATTGATGAATAACGAAAATAAGTATATGGTAAGAAACCATAAGTAAAAATATTGGTATTAGGGAAGTTTAGGAAGTGTGCAAATTTGTATAACTACCTAAAGATGTAAAATCAGTTACCCTGAAACACATTCTTGAAATACAAACTGATCCACAGTCTAATCAAGAAACTTAACAAAAAAGCATATTAGTTTCAATCTTCACAAAAATTTGGTAAAACCTTATGATCAAACTTATTCTCCAGTTATGAAGAATGATGGCTTCAAAATATTTCTAGCTTACGTGTTATGCAAAAATGATGAAATGCACTACTATGAACTGAAAAATAGACTTTTTTTGCTAAATTAACTGAAAAGATTTATATAGAAACTGACTGGTATTAGTAAAGCAAAATTGGTAAGAAATTTATTTGTTAATTCAATCAAGCTCTTTATACTAGATGAGTAAAATAAGTTGCCAGAGCATGGAATGAAGCATTCAGAAATTATCTTCCATAAAAGAATTTAAAATTTTTAAACCTGGTAAATACTTATTTTATTATAAGGATTGAAGTAAACCCTTATTAGTGTTTCGTGTAGATGATATGCTCAAAACAGTTTAGAATTTAAAAGGTATAAAATTTCTATGTAAACACTAGGAATAAAAATGATTGAAGAAAGAGGATAACTCTTAAACAAATTTTACAAATGTTCTACATTTATCAAATGTTAGAAGAACTTGGCATAAAAAAAATTTTAAATAATTTCCTGCCCTTAGATATTAAAACAGACTTAGAATAGTTCCAGAATTCAAAAGAGAACATAATTAACTGGAACTGATAATATATTTATTTGGTCACAATAACAATAAATATTTAGATTTTATGTAGTCACAACTTTAAATAGATACCAAAATCTGACAGAAATTTATATTGGAACCGAAAAAAGAATTATTAGTTGTTCTAAGACTATTAAGCAATTAGATCTAAAGTTCTGTAAAGGAAAAATAGAATTAAAATTCTGTGTTGGTGTCTTTTGGAAATGTGGTAAATGTGAGAAAAACGTCAGTTGTAAGGGTAAATGTAATGGCATATTAATTTGGTAATAAGATAATCAAAATCTCTTTCTAATGCATATTCATTAGTAAGTGATTCTAAGAAATATAGTTTTGAACTTTTGGGGGGACGAGAAAAGTGATATTTTTCTACAGTGTTCCACTGAAGCGACACCCAATGAATTTTGAAAAATCAGTAGTTTTTCCAAACTACCAGTCCGATATTATCTTGTTATAAACATTTCTTTTCTAAATGAGTTTTCAATCTAAAATATCTTATGTTACTGATATAGAATACAAAAGAACCATAACAGATTCATTTTTACTGTATCCAGAGATAGTTTAAATTATTTTATTAATAATATTTGTCATATATCCTGATATATCATGAGTTTTATTATAGTCTTAAATATGGGATCTCATTTCATTAGTAAATGAAAACGACATTTCTTATGAAATTACATTAGTCTCACATCCTGTTTTACAAAGTGAATCAACATTAAAAGAATTCAAATTTAATTTTGATGCATCATTCTTTATATTCCTTGTGAAATTGATTTCCGAACGTATACAGGGTTTTATGATAATTGACAAGTTATTTAATTATTTTATCTATACGTTCACTTCTATGTTTGTCGGCTCGCACCATGATGGAGATCGGCAGATATGCTCAAGTTCAAAGTACCTGAGTTCGAAAGACTGCCTCTGGCAGCTATCGCTGGCCGTCATTCTCTTACAACTTCTCTGCAGATGAACTGCAGAAATCGGCTTTACTAGCCGTGATTTCTTCGTGATAGACTTGTAAGGATCCTAAGTTTTACTAACGTTTATTTTATTTTAAAACTGTACTATCACTTCTTATTTTCTACTTCCGGCCAGAATTAAATGCTTTAACTTGTTTATGCAAATTGTCTTGCTAGCGCCCAAGTATTTAAGTTGTGGCTTTTTGCCAAGAGTTGGAGAGAGAGAAGGAGATTTGGGAAGCAAGCCGCTTGCCACTTCAGTTTTACGAGTTTTCACTCGGTTGCTGGTTGCCTTTAAGGCCAGAGGTTTAACCCTCTTGATATTTGTAAACGCATTGTAGTTTCAGCAGCTCGGCGTACTATATACGTACCCTTTTAAATAAAGGCCAGTCTTAGTGCTAGGCATTTGTATACTAATTCAAAGTTAGCTTTTAGTTAGAGTTTTAGTTAGTAGTTTATATTCTTACTTTCAGACCACAAGTGGTTGGTCTTTGTATCCCTAAGTTCGGGAGGAGTACTTGTAAAAGTATAGAAAATAAAGGGTTTCGTATACCCTTCCTGCTTGTGTCGTCTGTTACACGCAAATCTTGAACATAGCTTGAGTAAGCTCCCTGTTCCTATTCAGGACACATCATGTTTCCGAAGCAAATCAAGAGAAACACAAGTCCTGACAGACTGAGGGCCTGAGTCAAGACTTAGCAGGCACGTTTTACTTTGTATTTTATATTTTTATTTTACTTAATTTCTCACAAGCTACGCAGATTTATTTCCTATTATTGTTTACGCAGTGTAACTGTCAGGCTGACGAGTAAATAAAAAATATTTTTTTAGATTTTCTGAGTTTGTGTTATTCTACTTAGAAGATGGAATGATAAGAGGTCTGACCGTCATTACGATTCTAGGAGTTAACATTTAGAGTAGTAAGGAAGCGTACAAGTAAAAGCTTTAAAAATAGCATTTCTTTATATCGGGTTTTAGTGACGGGTTAGTTGAAAATATACGACAAATTTAATCGAAAATTACATTTCCGTTAAAAAGTAATTCAATTTGAGACATAACATAGTTGAATTCGATTACTTCTATTAAACATAAGTAATTTTCAATTACTTAGTAATTACCTGAGTAAAATACTTGAAATTCTTTCCCGTGTCTAAAGATTTAGCATTCTAAAATTGATTTATTAATACTTCTTAAGGTTTTCGTCTAATTTTTTATTTTTCAATTTATTAGTTAAAATATTTGCATAAAGCCCTAAATTTATTCCCTTTTAGAAAAATATCTCATCCTGGGAGATCCTAGCCATGTTTTCTTCTCTTAAAGCACCGAAAAAAAAATATTTTATACATTTAGATATTGATGCAAGAACTATTACGACACATGATTCTTTATAAATTTTCCTCCATTTTCAAGGGTAAAACAAAAAAATGTTTTACTTCATAAATGCAAAAGAAATTATTTTGTTTTGACTGATGCTTTTGTTTTGTACACATTTTATCTACTAAGCATGATTGAAGTGCCTTAGAACATTGTTCACATTATGCATAAAAAACAGAATCTAAAAGATATAAAAAGATCAAAGAAACGAAATCCCGACGTGATTGCGAGACTTTTCTATTTTCATCTTGCGAAATATTATCCTTAGAAAAAAAATGAAAAGAATTCATGGAAGAAGAGTTGAAATTCAAAAGCTGAAAGCTATGAAAAAAATAAGGTTGTTAAATTCTGTCTTTCTGGTTTACATTCTGTTCTGCCCTGTGTTTCTTCTCTCTTCATTTTTACTTTTCTCGTAAGCCGTCATATTAGAGGAACAGCTCCACTGCTTTACTCTTTCCATTTATATCCCAGTTTCGTCCTAAGTCTTGCACTATATTACTCCCATTTCCTTGCTTTAGCTCGAATCCTTCTGTCGCTTTCTGCTATTTTAATATCCCCATACCGAATCCCTACTTTTCAATAACATGCAAGTTCGCACTATCGCAGAAAGAGCTTTCGCTATTACTTATTCGTCTACCCTTAGGTTGTCTGATGTCGGCAACGGACGACAAAAAAGTAGTGAGTTGCCTGTAAAGGTACCAGACCGAAATGGAATGAACCGCATCGAAGATTGAAGGTGCTGCGCCAACATCTGTTAGGTTACAAGTTTCTAGAACTTTTACTCGGTTACTTCTTATATTAAATTTGATACAAATAAAAGTAATATTTTTCGAAACGTTTGCTCAACCGACCGAATAAGCGAAACAATCGACAGTTATTGAAACAATTTTTGTGTGATTTATCTTTGCTTGAACATGTCTCTTCTATTTTTTAATGTTAGTAATGTTATTACTTCATGAACGGTCAAAATATTTTCTTTCGAAAATATATATATAATTCGTAAGTAAAAATAATTATGATTAATTTAAAATGCCTAAAACATGTGCTAAAGCTGCTAAGTAATAAATCGATAATTTAATATTAGAAAAGGTATTTATATATCATATCTAAGGAAAATAAATTAAATTAAAGCTATGAATTCTTAGAAAAAACTTAAGTAAATATTTTTAAGTAACTTTCCAAGTTAGTATCCTAAGTTATCTAGATCTATTTTAGTAAAAATTATTTAAAATCTGTAAAGAAAATCCTTTGACCATAAAAATTCCAAATATTAAATTCAAAATCCAAAGTACTGTAAAAGTAGCTATTGTTATTGATCGCAGATTAATTGACTTGTCAAGGGGAAAAAACAACCTAATATCAATTAACAATAACCAAATTAATGAGACTGTTTCGTCTTTTTTCTAATAAGGATCAAGTTAGTTATTTTGCTAGAGTTAGTTTATATGTTAAGAACAATACTCAATTATTAGAAATATATTGGTCTACTTAAGCCAAAAAATTTTTATCATAAAAAATCTAAAATAAAAATGAGGAAGAAATTCTTATATATACAGTTTGAAAAGAAATAAGATGCATTTAATTTAAAAATTCCTACGGTTAAGCTGCAGAGTATTGAATTAAAAGCAAAAACTAAAAATTGTTTAATTTTTTAAAAAGTTTTTAAAGGATTATCCTATCTGAGGAAAACGTGTAGGGCAGTAAAATTGTCTCAAGTTAATTGGAATTGAAAAAAGGAAAGCCGGAGAAGGAATTTTGTTTTTCTTATCGGGCAATTAAAGGAAGAAAATATATTAAGTGAAGTAACAAATAAAAAATAAAAGCTATTATTTTCCTTATGTTTAATGCTACAAATAGAACTTTTCAAGGGGTTGGTATTTAAAGCATTAAAGTGGGACTATTAATAAGTGCCGAACATACGTTTCATTCATCCTGCGATTATGCCACTCAAGCCGTTGTTAACTGATAGTTCTCAAATGCAAAGTAATATTTCTAATAGTCTCATAATGCCACGAGGAGCTAGCACATTATATTCATATATATATAAAATATACAAGAAGAAAGAAATTTAGAGCCAAATCCATAAAGGCATGAAAGAAATGAAATTACGTAAAAACAAATAAAATCCAAATTTTCCCATAAATATGTAAAACTCAACTAATATTCATCGAACCAGTAGAAATACAGAGAAAAGAAATACAAAAATAGCAAAAAACAATTAGGTAGAGTAAAGCAATTAAAATCGGATTCAATGTTATCAAGAGGAGGTAGATTAGACTTAATTGAGCAACTCTTCCCTTGGAAAACCACTGCATGTCTGTTAATCCAGAATTAGCTGATGAACCATTCTAAATTATTTAATTTTAATAGTTCATCAGCTAATTTTGTATTAACAGAAAATCGGATAAGAAACAGAAAATCAAAAAAATGGGGTAAGAAACAGAAAATCCATAAATAGGGTAAGAAACAGAAAATCCGAAAATCGGGTAGGTAAGTAGAATATCATTGAAGAAAAGTGAGAACATACTAACAGGTTATTGAATCAGAGTAAAGGAAGTAAGGAGATATTTTCAATGGTATACAGTTTAGAAGGGGACTTAAAATAAAATATGGGAAATTGAGAAAAAAGAATATCTAAAATTAAGTTAATGCGTTGGAACTTTATGGTAGTTGATATCGTAGTCAAATAACAGAACTGAAGTGGTATTTATGTTAACATTTTCAGAAATGTTTCTGAGGGCTTCCTTATGAAAGTTTCAATAGTTTGGGTATTATAAGGAGAGCTGAGAATAGAGTTATATGATTTGTTTCGTAAATAAAATATTTTCTTGATATCAAAATTAGACAGTATGAGGTTTTTCAAAGATTAATATGACAATTACTGATGCCGATGTTAACTTATGTTAGTAGAAGTACTGTTCACTTTCAAGAAGAATGATCGTCTTAGGAAGACCATGACAAAATTTTCTGAATGCCACGCGAACAGATTTCCTTTTTATAATAATCTGGAATCTTTTTGCATAACAGAGACAAATTTGAATATTTTGCGCTTCAGTCATTCTGAAATATTTATGCTTGTGCAATGTCATATTTGTGCGCAAAACATTTGAGTGTGTTAAATCTAAATTATCAGTGATTCTTACTAGTTCCAGAAAACAAAATCTATTTTCAGGAGCAAAGGATTTTAAAACAGATTCGTTGAGATTTGTAAAATACTTCTAGTCCGATTTTTAAGGAAATAGATTAGAAATAATGGATAATTCCTAGAATAGCCATTATTTCTAATCTATCCTAATTTATTTTAAGCTCAAGATTTCTGTATGGATAAAATATTTTCTCAAAAATAATCCGTGAATCTGAAAATGTTTTCGGCTAGCCGGGTTCGGTGCATGGTAAATATATCGCATCTATTTGATGGGTATTTACGGATCGTCTGGTTGCAATATCCATTTGATCGGAATCATCTGGATACTATGACTTCAGTAACAGTTATCTATACAGCATTTTCAGCGATAATTAGCTATATTCAAAAATTACAGGAAAACAATATTTCATGGTGATAGTATTATCATAGTGAAAGTATTTTTCAGACGAAATCCACGACTGTCTGCTGATTTAAAATATAACACAAATGAGCTCAACTTGATCAAAAAGAGAAAGTTTATCAAATACCGTCGTCTGCGAGACCAACTCATTAGTTAATATTCTGCCTTGCAAAATATAATATAGTATTCTACCTGGCAAAAATGATAATTTTCTAATAATTTGCTAATATAAATTGCACATGAATGCCAGTGGAACTGTAGCGTACGTTCAACATATGTATAAATACAATGATGGCCTACAGTTTGTGAATATTTTCCGAACTTGCAATGTGTACTTTATGCAACCTCTTTCTCATCATCAAATGAAAAGGACCGATTCCACAAGATAGAAAAGCACATGTTGATGTGTTCAATATGCAAGCTATTCTGGAGGTCAAATAATTTTTAGGTTGAGTCTAAAAGTAGCTGAATTTAAGCATTTCGAAGTAGACTTCACGTTGCAGATTCATGCGCTACTACTCGCTGCGCAATACTAAAATTTTACGGTAATTAGGATAAGTTTAAGAGAAAGAAGGAAACGCAGAGCTTTAAAAGAGTATTCATCTTAAATGCAGAGACTTAGCTGAATGGGCGATGACGTATTTTTTCACATGTTTTACAGAAGAACGTGTCATCAGCCGGCATCAGTAATGTGTGGCTTCCGCCATTCCCAGACCTCAGCCCATGCGATTTTGGCGTTTGGAAGCATTTGAAACATCTGATAAGCCGTGACAATCTAAGAACTTTACCTGATCTTAAAACCATCATTTTAGCCCACGCGCTTAACATTTCCCAACACACACTTCGGTCAACATTGGGACATGCCATCTTGCGATTTCAGATAGTAGCTGGAAATAATGACCATCATGCGGAACATGATCGTTGTAATAAATTAAAATTGTAAAACTATTTTAAAAGTGTTGCTAAATGTGTAATTTATTAATACTATGCCCTCTGGTGGCGACATTTGTAACAATTTGTTTTTCGCTGAAAGCTGAAAAACATTCAAATCCCTTAATTTTTCGCCACAAAATTTTAGAATTTTCTGATGACTAGTTCCGTTTGTAAGCCGCTTTGAAATAGGGTTCTTTAATGCTTGACACCCTGTAGATAGAAAAATCTCGAAAAATCATCCTTTCAAAAACGTCCTTAGATATAAAATATACTTCGCTGTTAGGAGTATTTCATACAAGTAAATTCTCACCTCCGGCAGAATCCCGCGAAATATTTCGCTAAATAGAGATATTTATGAATAGAGTAATCGTTAAATAAAGGTTTTACCGTATCAAAGAACAATATTATTAGTGTCACATGGTGAAAGAACTTCTTATTGTGATCAATAGAACAAAAATTATGTAGTTTTGTTTCTGGTTAAAATTTTGTTTTCACCGTTGAAATATGTTTTATAAAGGCTAGCCTAAAAACGGAAGACATGTAGATTGTTAATTTCATTTTTCTCGGTATTCTTTTAAAAGTATATGAGAATTTAATTTTCCTCAAAATAAAAATAACTTAATCGAAAAGAAACAAGCGAGCAGAGAACAGAACCTCAGACAGACCTATGATGTCTAAGATCCTCAGACCAACTAAAGACAAACTCGCATTAACCATTCTGCCGCTGCGGATTTGAGTGTTTAATAAATTCATGTAATATACACATAGCGCAGAACTTTAGATTTGAATTTCTCACTTACATTTTTAGAGGCTCACGTTAAGCATTGCTTTCAAATTCTTTCGTAATTCTAAGAAGTTTCAAGGAAATTGGAGAATCCACGTCATGAACTTTCCTTGTCAGAAATTGATTCCCTATGGACCGAAAAAGGACTAGCATTTAAGGTCTTTGCAAGAAATGTGACTGGATGAAGCATGCTGTAAGATGTCACTGATTTTATATCACAATTCGTTTAGCTTATCTACTTTAAATTAATAGTACACATGTATTTTTTAAATAATATTGCTCGTTATTCCCACACTTTCTATGAGAAAGACTTACGAAACTCTTCCTTAAAACATAAAAAAATTATGGGATTCCTCGGAATATGTTTTCAATCTTATTATCACCATAGTAAAAAAAAAGAAACAGTAAAAGAATAAAAGATAGGAAAAGCATTTAGTATCTACTGTTCAAGTTATAGAGTTCCTCATTTTTATCTTGTTAAATGAAATGTCGAGGAACCTAGTGAACTGGTAAGCGAATTATCGCTTAGTTCAAAGAACATAAAGGGTAAACTCAAGAAGGATTAATTACTCTTCATTCACTTAAAGCATTTAGTATCTACTCTTTCAGTTATAGAGTTCCTCACTTTTATCCTGTTAAATGAAATGTCGAGAAACCTAGTGAACTGGTAAGCGAATTATCGCTTAGTTCAAAGAACATAAAGGGTAAACTCAAGAAGGATTATTCATTCACTTAAATTCACTCTTCTTTTCACTCTTCATTCACATTCATTCACTCTTCATTCACATTCATTCACTCTTCATTCATATTCATTCACTCTTCATTCACTTAAAGCATTTAGTATCTACTGTTCAAGTTATAGAGTTCCTCACTTTTATCCTGTTAAATTAAATGTCGAGAAACCTAGTGAACTGGTAAGAGAATTATCGCTTAGTTCAAAGAACAGAAAGGCTAAACTCAAGAAGGATTATTCATTCACTTAAATTCACTCTTCATTCACATTCATTCACTTAAATTCACTCTTCATTCACATTCATTCACTTAAATTCACTCTTCATTCACATTCATTCACTTAAATTCACTTAAAGCATATAGTATCTACTGTTCTAGTTATAGAGTTCCTCACTTTTATCCTGTTAAAGGAAATGTCGAGAACTGGTAAGAACTAGTGAACTGGTAAGCTAATTATCGTTTAGTTCAAAGAACAGAAAGGGTAAACTCAAGAAGGGTTAATTACTCTTCCTTCACTTAAAATAACGTTAACAGTCGGCTCCTTTCTTCGGGCGTACAGCAAAGCCTCCACTTAGGCTTAAACTCAAAAAGTAAGAAATAATAACTAACTAATGACTAACTACGAGATTTAGCCAAAGCTAACACAGCTCTAATGTAGTTGGCCCATAATTTTAAACTAGCCGGCGAACTATCAAAAGACACGTAATAATACGGCCGAGCGTAACAACAGCTTAGACAGACATAACCCAAAGGCAAACGCGCGCTACTCAGGAATCCCCTCTCTCTCTTTCTCTAAGTCGGTTGAACTTGACTTTAATACTATTCTCTTTCTCATTTGCATTCAACGCATTTCTGAAACTCCACTTGGGCTTTTTTAAAACTCCACTGGTAGGTAGTTGTAAGTTGAAACGATATATGACAGGGAACGTGAAATAAATTTAAATAACTGCTATAAAATTAAAATATACTTTGGAAGGTAAACAATATCAATACAAAATTTAATTATTTTTTGTAAACCTATTTGGATACTTAAAAATAAGTTCAATGAATTGGAAAAGAAAGTGAAAAACTTCTCTAAATCTATAAGAAGTTCTAAGAACTAAGACATGCTGTTAGAAATATAAAAAAATGAAGGTAAAATGAGTAAGGTAAATGTAAAAGTGCTACTTGTAAAATGATACGAATATCGAAATTCTTCAATAAAATTGTCAAAATGACAATAAAATTCGTCTTTAACTAAATAGAGTATCTGCTCTTTTTAAGTAATAATTCGCTGTAACCATATTTGAATTCGGGACATTTTAATTCGAATAATGTACGTCAAAGAATGTATTTCTCTTGCATGAACTCACATTTGTGGAAGAATGTAATCCGATGATTCAAACTCTAAGCCCCTTTATGCATAGAAATGAAAATGCCCGTTACGTTTTTAAAGATGTACACAAATATTAAAAAAAGCGTTCAAAAATGTTTGAAAATGCAGAACTCTTATCAAAATAAGCATTGTGAGACCAAAAATACTCCAGCTATAATGTGTAAAAAGCATCGATGAAGAGATCTTTCGTGGAACATAAAATAGAGAAGGAAGAAAAATGTTTAAAAAAAAAAGAAAAGAAACTAAAGTTATATCCGTTCGTGAACAAAGGACTTTCAGAATCTTGTTATTCACCCAATAAAAATTGGCTGTACTTTTTTCAGTAATGCTGCATTTTCTCCGAATCGTAATATAAAGCGACTTCTTTGTAATTTCCTTTCAGATAAAAGAACAAAGTTACTATGCCATGTGCACGATCATAAACATCCTTCTTATTTCCTTGAATCTCTATATTTACGGAGAGCTTTAGTAAAAAAGAAATATTTTAAAACTGAAAAACCTGTATATAAATACAAGTATTTAGAGAACATGATTAATAAATGCCTTAATTTCTTGTCAGCTCACGCGCTTGAATATCTAAGGATATTTTTTAAAAATTCTTCAGTACAGAAAACAACCTTCCAGAAAAGTACATAACGTAAAAAGTTATCAGTTTTACACCGCGACAGAATAAATTTTTGTCTTGTTTATGTTACCTGTTTTTAAGACGTCGCAATAAAATGCTATGTGAGGTCGAATTTCGTATTTCAGATATCTTTATCTCAAAATACTTTCGTTTGGTATTTTATGTATCATGGCAAGAAATGAAAACAATCTTCCTCAAATTTAAGGGCGGGAAAAACTTTTCCCCTTCTTTTTAGTTTTACTAAGTTTAAACGACTTAATTTGCAAGGTTTAGTCTACTTAAGTACGAAACGTAAAGAGGAAAGTTAACAATAGTTCAACTTGTTAAGCATTTAACGCCGCAGCTAAATCAGGAGTTTTGTATTTCATTCACAGCCAATGTAAAATCTTTATAATTTAACAATAAAATTTTAAACATAAACTATTTCAAAACTTCATTATTGCATTAAGATACGATAAATATTCTAATTATATGTATTCTCTATTAAGGAACCGGATTTCCAAGAAAAGTTGATGAAACTTACAATCAAACTTATGTAACTTAATTTTAATTTCAAAATACACTGGTGTACAAAAATTAAGAAAGAGACGGTTTTTTCAGTATAACGTTGTGCAAAAACGCTTTTCAAATCAACACAAATAATATCATAAGATCCCTAAGACGTAAGAACATGGACAATATAAGCAAAACTTCCCAAAAAAAGAAATCAAAAGGATAAAAAGAACTTCATAGAAAAAGTAGCATGGAACACAATGGCGACAGAAGGCCGAAACATCCATGTTACAGGTGTCCAGCAAAAAACATCCAGCGTTTAGTAGAGGATATGACCTTCCCTGACTGCTGTGCAGGTTTCGCCTCGACTGTCAATGTTGAGTATAAAGCTGTCAATGAGTGGTTTAGGCATCGCTGCTCACTTCTCTTATAGCGCCAATCGCAGTTCCAGAATCGTTACTGGCAATAAGTTACGTGCTGTCACATGTCACACTAGAACGTTTCAGGCATGCTAAATGGAATTTAGATCCGGAGACCTTGCCGGAGGCGTTCAATATCCTCACTCTCCAACGGCTCTTCGGCAACAACTGTGCGATTAGGTGGAACGTTGTCGTTCATGAAGAGGAACCGAGGACCCATAACACCTCTGAAAAGACGCAGGTAAGGAAGGAGAACCTCATTACAATAGCGGGCGCCGGTTACTGAAACTCCTCGGAAGATGGGAGGCTACCCAAGCATGATGCCTCCCCAAAGAACTCGGCAAACCGGTCTCTTTCGATGATGTAGGAGAAGTTATTTCGTGTTCTCTGCTCTCTCAAGATGTGCATGCGTCTAGAATCGTTACTCAAAATACATCTGCTCTCATCCATAAAGGGTACTCGATACCATTAATTATCTATCCAATTCTTGTGTTCCCTGCGCCAGAGAAAACGCCTTCTCCCGATGAGCAGACTTTAAGAGTATACACAGTGCAGGTCATCGTATAAACAGACCACTATTGTTCAGCCTCTTGGCTACGGGAAAATACGATATCCGTCGTCCAATCGCCTGTTCCATGTGTCTTGAGATTTCTCCAGTTGTCTACCGCCTGCTCCTTCTTGCTTGTAGGGCAATGTGCCGTCTGCTGCTGTTGTCGTCTGCTGCTGTGGCTGTTCGTGGACGACCACTACTGAACCGTCAGACAGCTGTTCTTGTAGTATGAAATGCTCACAAAGTAGTGAAACCCTGCTGTGAACAATCCTAAACTCCGTAGCCACATTTCGACTTTCCTCAATCTTTAAGATAATTCGACTTCAGGTAAAATCATTCAGATGTCGCTTAACAGATTGATTGTTCGGGATTTCACAATGAGGCAGTAACTCGAAGTCATTTAAACTGATGTACCTCATGCAACATCTTCACAGAAATGCTGAGCTCACACCACCAGCAATCTTTATCGCCCTCCAATACTCCCCCATTACGTCTTAGCTGCATATATGTGCATGTGCTCATCATGTCGATTGGTCTTTCAGTCCGTTCTGCCTCTTCGTTCCGCTGATAAGCTAATTTTTCACCTTCTTCCTTAGTTTTTGCCCGCACCAGTGTACTTTTGTGCCGCTACAAGGAGTTTATATTCTTCTTTACACAGCATTATATATCTCACTTCAGAACTTGTCCACTTTTATATTATAGATCCCTTTGAAAATCAAAAATTCTGCTAAGGATATTTTCTACACAAAGCAAGAAAACACGATTACTTAAAATAAGTGTAAGAGGCGAGAGACACTATTTTTTTCTCGTTTGTTATTTCTTTATTCGATGCCAAATATGATATACTACCTTCTAAAAGTATGACTTACTTTACATTGCTTTTTATTAATATTTTTCTTTCATACTCATCATATTTATATTGCATGAATATGCTTCACTTTATGTTATTTCTTACAATAGATTAGCTCCCAAATCTGTGCAGCCATAAATATACACCTAATTCTGTTTCTGTACGATACGTTCCTGTAGAATATACATACGTTCCTGAAGAATACGTATTAAAAAAAATTGTGTAAAAATAAAAAAAGTTTTATGTATGCAAGAAAAGAAAACCCACAAGGAGCGGCGATTTGTTCTGTTATTACGCGAGCTGTGTAAAGTTGTTAAGTTCTAATAAAATGGTTTAAACCTTCTTCCAAGTTCGCATTACTTAACTGGAAGATGCAGAAAAGGGGGACAAACTGCCTGGCTATCTTGACAGAGTTATAATTTTTAAGTACTTAGGTATCGTACACTATCGCCCAGTGTGAATAATTAAGCATGCATGGAGGTAGTGTTTAATTTAGTTTAACCTCTACAAGGCTGTAAGTTGGTGGAGTGCCAGCAAGGTTTCAGATGCACTGAAGCTGGACATTAGTTTTTATGGTAAATTTTCTCTAGTTAGTTTTGTAGAAGACCTAGAAAACCAATTCCTTTTGTATCCACTGAGCGAGAAACGTTAGGCTGCCATAGCAATGTCTATTTTGAAGAACTAGACCTTGGTTTAGTTCAAAGAAATCGGAAAACATTTATTAGGTGAACTCAAAGGCGAGACGTGTAAGTTTGGTGTTTTTAAGGTCGCGTTAGTTAAAGCAGTCCCCTAGTAAGAGATGAGGATCGGTTGAAGTCTGTGCGCTTTGGAACATATCATGAAACAGACAGCATTTGGGCTTCCAAAAGTGGAAATAATGAAATTCCTACTGCACGGAAAACAGCCTGATGTAAAGTCATGCAGTTCATTATTCTAGGTTGCCACTTCATGTGCAGGATTTCCTCTAACAGATGAATCCCAGTACGCTGGAAGAATTTTTAATGTAAGCTGTGATACATGAAAACCGTAGAGTGGCCGAAAATAGCTGCACGCGGAAATATGGTGGTATGTTCTTCGGTAACAACAGCAGCAGTTTTGGCGGAAGAAATAATGTAAAGGTCAGTGGAAGAACTAGGGATGGGTACCGGCAGATTTTTCAACTGGCCGAGAAAAGAAATTGGCGATCGCAAAGTGTGATTGAGAAAGGACTTTAACAGAAAGAGGTAAGCGGGTTGTAGAACACAATAAGTCCTTTAAATTAGGAAAGAGTACAGATGTTCAGAAAGTTCCGCCACTTCCCGATAAGCATTCAAATACAAATGAACACGGTGTTATTGAGAAATATCCAGTTCCTCCATATGCAAGTAATTTTAAATGAAATTCCGTCAGTAGTGTTGTTGGATAAAAGGCTGTAGAAGAGTTTTGTTTTTTTTTTTTTTTTTTTGCAAGAATGTTTTTAAGAAGCATTTTAGGTGGTACAGATTGTTTGATTTTGTAAAGAGGGCGTACGGCCAGCATTGTGAGCTTTTAAGCAGTGGCATACAGGTTAAAAATTAAAGACATCGCGTACTCTCTTGTATGCTCAGGAATTAGATGACAAATGTGACATTAGGTTTGCATTTTTTTAAGTCAGTAGGAGCGCCAATTGATTTGCATGCAGATACTGTGCAGCCTGAGTTGAAGGGGAATCAAAGAAAGGTATATAGAATTACCAGCCCTGGACCTGAAAGACCTGCCGTCAGACGAAATATAAATACTCCAGAAAATGGTAAGAAATTGTTCGGCGTTGTTCGATCGAACCCCAGGCTTATCACACATAGTCATTCACGACACAGGTAAAGAGAATAATTTCTCTTATGGAACAAACTCCTGACTTTATGATAAACACTGTTACATACTACACCTACTACAGAAATACTACCTACTTATGCGGACATTAACTATGCATATTACACTTAATTACACAGATATTAGATGCTAATGCACGCGCAGGTACTTGATACTACACAGATACTAAATACTTATGCAGACATTACACAGATATACAGATACTAACTACATAAACAGCATACAAATGCATAATCAATTCACTGGAGCACACTAATTAGCGTGAATATTTTTTTATTTCTTACGTCACGCAAAAAACTTCTAAATTTATTCAGGAACAGTCGAAATGAATATTTCTGTTGCAATATGATACCCGAAATTCTTTGCGATTAGAATTTTTCCTTTAGTTCGTACAAGGAAGTAAAAACGTTTTCCCCAAAAATGGAAAGTATGGATAAAATACTAGTCACAAATTAAGTAAACGCATATAGTAATTTAAAGTCATTTTTCTGAAGTATACTTATCTATTATCTAACGGTGAATTAAAACCGCAACCTGTTGCGCAAACGAACTAACGTATGTAATAATTTTTAAATAACCCTCTCATATGCTTTAGATATTAAAATAAAACATATAACATTATAACAAGATTGAAAAACAAGATTTTTCAGTTAAAAAATCATAATGCAAAGGTTAAACAACAGGTTTAAAACAATAAATATTTTATTATATTCATTGTAAAGGTTAGTTCTACAATTTTAAAAACTTTTAGAGACGTTTGCGGCCACCCTTTTAAATTGACCAAAAACATAAAAATATCGGCTTTCTGTATTTTTGTTTCTAAGAGATTTTTAAAAACTTGCATATCTTCTCAAAGCCAAGACACTCAAATCTGAATTTTCTGTCCAGAGATAAGATTGAGAAATACTGCGAAAATATTTCACCAGTGATAAAGTATTCATATTAATCTGCCAACTCACACGCTTTACGAAAATGTAAACGAATTCATGCAATCTTCATTTCCATAAGATGTTTAAATCCTTCCTTTTGATAAATTCAGCATTAAACAATAAAGTTTCCCATTGTCTTTTACAGATGTTGCGTAAATGAATCTTATATCTGTGTTTGTTTTATGCTTGAGTTCGTATTTTCGAAATCTTTGCAGACTTAGTCCTTGATTCTTTGTTACTAGGGTAAGAATGCAACTACCGTAATGTAATATACGAATGTGCTGCAACCCTTCTGGCCAATAATAATTGGTCACATGGTTAACGCAGCACACCCAAAACAGATTAAACAAAAATACAGTTATACACAATGAGAGGGCTGGGCAAAGAGGCTGCTGTGGGTAATGTAGGGAATGGGTTCGATATTGAAGCATCAAAAAGTATGATTATTGTTAAAATCAAGAATTTCTATTTTAATTTCTGGAAAGAGAAATGGAACATTTAGTGAAAAAGGAAAGACTATTTGTTGATTTGAAGTTTCTAAAAATATAAGAAGACCATGTGATTTTGATTACAATCAATTAATTACTGGACACGGGCGCTTCCCGGCGTACCTGAAAAGATTTAATTAGTAAAATAATAGTCTTTGTAGCTTTTGTAGTGCTGAAGACAATGCAAGATATTTCATCGAAGACCGCGCATTATTGCGACATGTTAAGGGAAAACATGGTAACATAAAGGAATTCTGTTGCCGCAGAAAACAGTTTAGATTTTGACAGGATTTAATTAACTTTATAAATGGCAATAGAACAATATTGGGAATTCTGGTTTGAATAACAACTACCGTATTTCCTCGCGTATTTTTTCCCCTTTTTTCACTAATTTTCTCGCCCAAAAATCGAACGGAAAAAATTATGCGAGTAATGTAATTTCAGAAAGACGTGGTTACAGTAAGTATCACAAGAGTGTTTCTTTAAAAGAAACCTACATTCCATTACCGCAGAATATATAGCAAAATTAAGATTACTATATGTAATAAGATATTTTCATTTCTACTTCCTTTAACTTGAATTTGGCCCGTTCTTATCGTTGTCTCTGCTACTCTTTAAGCCTAAAATCATCCGTAAATAATTAGCGAGGGTGAATGTGCAGTTGACTCAGCGAAATCGTAGACAATGCCGATTCTTGTTTACTTCGATGATTGGTAGGTTCTAGTATTAAGTTAGCATAAAATTTAATATTTAGAAGGGAAAGTTTCGGCATGATCTTCGCAGGTAGTTTGATGGGATCTTTGTAATTAAGACGAAAGTAATCACTAAATGGCCGAATCCATTTTAAAATTTAGGGAAGGTTGAATTTAAGAAGAAATATATGCGAATATTTTTTAATTCTCAGAACTTAGTGCAAAAACGCTGGGGAGAATAAGCCAGGAAATAGAGTACTTCTGCATTAAAAATTTTGCGGTAATTTTTTACGTAATTTAATTTAAATTCTGGGAAGTTGGCCCTCATAAACTTCAGAGTGATTATCTTGAGCTGAAAAACTGCTTTGTTCAAAAGCTTTGTCACAACTCTTCATAGTAGAGATGTATGTTTAAGTCATTCTCTGAAATTTACATGTGACGGCAAAATAAAGTATTGAACCAAATCCGAAGAAAAAATAACTTACACGCAGGATGTAATTTACTGTGAAAGATATAAAAAGAAGACAAAAATACGACGTTTGTTTAGCGGGTTAATTAATCATAATAAAATAGGTGAAGGCTATTGACCTCTAAGAAGAGTGTTGTTTAAAATGAAAGTAAATCTATATCGTCTAAAATCTGCCTCTACTTTTTTACCGTTTTGAATCGACATTACTAAGTCTTGTTTCTATATTCTTTAAAATTACATTTCTAGGACAAAAACTTAATAATATGTAAAGAAACAAAGACCTTTAAATTTCGTTAAAAATATCTTTGCTTGCATACTGTTTTAAATTTAAATTAGTAGAGCAAAGCCTTTCATAAGAAACAAACGAACGTCAGTTTTCATCTGATAAAATAAAAGATTTAAAAAAATTTTAAAAAGTTGTGTTGAGATAGGGTCGATTCTTGGACAATCTATCAGTTATTAGGTCCCAAACTTGAAGTAAATTTGACCTATTACCTTGAAGTAAAATTGCTCTTCACATCCTGTTTAAGTAATTAAATAATGCCTTTGCTATGTCTATTAGAGGAAACATATAAGCAGTCGTGAGTATTTCATTATAATATGCTTTAAAGTCAGTTTTATTTTGCCAAGCAACTGCTACAAATTAGCATTAACGTAAGGCATCATTAAAATACCTACACTCCTTCGATTGGTTCGGTTTGTTTAATTATGGCAAAGCATTCGAAGTCTCTATGCCTAAAGGGTTAGGTTAGGTTATTTAATTACGGCAAAGCCTCTAGGGATATCTGCCCAAGGAATGCCTTCGTGGAGGATTTTCTAAGGGAAACTGGATCGTATACACCTGCCTAAAGGGAGAAATGCCTTCGTGGACGACTTTCTAAGGGAAACTGGCTCGTAATCACATTACACATTGTAAGGTATTTCTCCCTCTTTGCTAGCGTTCTTCGTGGGTAGTGGTTCTGCACCTTGGGCCGGTATTCCTTTCCACATACATACTTGTACAGTTATATCTAACTTCCCAGGATATTATGTTTTTATATAAGAATGTTACGACTTAGATATACCTTTTTATATGTTAATATATCTATACATTCCAATTAAAGTGTTATATAATTAACGTGCTCCATATGACGGTAGTTTTAAGGTAATGATTGTATACAGCTTGTATGTGACCTACAAAATGATTATATAATACTTAAATCTGTAACTCCAAGGATATATTTTGCTCTACGAGTATGCATGTGAAACAGCCTGTCTATATCAAGATATATACAATGCCCGAGAACATGCATTTCTTTTTCTCGCGGGCCCACTATCAATGGATAACTAAAAATACTGAACACTCGTAGTACTAGCCGGCTTCAAATACCGGCGAATAGGCTGGCTGCGTAGGAGGTTTTGTAGTTTCTTTATGTGTAACGTAAATATGAGCCCATTTTCACTTAAAAAGTTTTTCACGAAGTCCTTAAAAAGTCCTTCTTTGATTGCTTTGCCAAGATAATCCTTGGTTGCTTTGCCATGATAATCCTTGGTTGCTTTGCCATGATAATCCTTGGTTGCTTTGCCATGATAATCCTTGGTTGCTTTGCCTAAAATAACCTAATCTAGTCATCTCTGACACTGTTTTCTATACCAAAGATTAGACACTTAAATCAATGCATCTCCTGAAATCGTTGATCAAGCCCTTTTGTGCTTTAACATTTGCTCATTTGTGCTTTAAACAGTGCAGCATCCTGATGGAAATATAAACACGCAAACATCGAGGCTACTTTCAGTAAAAGCCGCTATTTGCATGCAGACATCTTCCTGCCACGTATTAAAAAACATACCAGAAAAGAATGCTAAATTTAGTAATACTGCCTCTCAGCATTCAGTTACTATTATTAGATTCAGTTACTAGATTACTAGATTTACCAGAAAAAGAATGCTAAATTTAGTAATACTGCCTCTCAGCATTCAGTTACTATTATTAGATTCAGTTACTAGATTACTAGATTTACCAGAAAAAGAATGCTAAATTTAGCAATACTGCCTCTCAGCATTCAGTTACTATTATTAGATTCAGTTACTAGATTACTAGATTCAGTTACTTATTAAAAAGAATGTCGTTGACATTCAATTGAAAGAATGTCTAAGTCGAATTTTACAAATCATTGTTATTCCTTAATAAATATTTTTCCGCGTTTTTCCTTACACAAAGGAATATTAAATGGCAATTTTATGCTTTAGGATTTTTATAGTATTATTTATAATAACTTTAAGCATCGAAGTGAATTTCAGTATTCATTCTACAACTTGGAAGTTTTTATCAGTGTCTGCACAAAAGATATTTATAGAAGCAACTAATGTCAGTGTGACATAACATCTTTCTTATCAAAAATTCAGATAACGATAATTTATAATCATGATTTGGAAATGAAATGCTTCGCTCATTCTTCCCTTTTCCTGGGAACATAGATCGTTGTTGTGATTTAAAGTTTTCCCGGCTTTTATTATTATTATTATTTTAGTATTTTATAAGTCTAACTACGAATTTATCATTTGAATTGCAAGGAAACAAAATGAAGGTAGTTGGAAAAGGACAGCTCCAAATTAATATAGTTTATGCTTTTTTAACAAGTAAAACTCCAAATTATCTCCTTGCTGTTTAAGTCTTCTATTCGATCCAAGAGATCTATCTATCCAAGATGCCGAGCTCTTGTTCCTCAAGCATTTTGTAGCAAATAGCCAAATCTATCGATCTCAGCAGCCTCATTACGGAGAGTATTACCCAGGATGTAGCAACAGGTATAGACCGATATTGAACCCACGAGAAGTGGGAAATTACAAACACCAACAATTAAGCCTTTTACGGGATTCGAACCTCAACCTTGACTTCGGGGTAGTGTTTAGCCTCAGCTAACTACGATATCATCGAGCGGGATGAAGCTATTTTAAGTTAAAAGTGGTAAAGTGAACATCAAATCCCGCAAAAGACAAATGTAAGGTGTTAAAAAAAAAGGCAGCTACATTCATAGTTTCTTTAAATATTAATTGCAGACATGTATTTCTATGATCCTTAAACTCAGATAGAAAATTTTCAGAAAACAGTTTCAATGTTGTGAGTGGAAGGTTTTTAAAACTATAAAATCTAACATTTTATATGGCTCGTTACAGTAAAACTATTAAAACTTTCAATTAGTAATGTATTTATTTTACTTTAATAAGTTAATTATAGAGTTATATCTTTATGTGTAAAATTCTGAAAGATATTTATGACCAATAGTTTTATTCGGATAGTCTGAAAATTTAAAAGCGAGCGATATTGTATTTAGTACCGAATAATTTACCTCGAAAACATGGACATTTTGTAATTTTATTTATTTTTGTTGGGAAAATTTTTATCATTAGTGGGCACTGAAATTTGATTTAAGTCATTAAATTCGTTTTCCAGTACTATTTCCGCAAATTTTGCAGGTAGATATATATATATATATATTATAATTCAGATGGTTCAAAACTGATGAATGTTTTAATAATTGCTATTCCTTCCCCGTGACGACCAAAAGGATATCTAAAGTTTATATTTACAGAAGCTAATAACACTAATCGAACTGTTTTCATAAAATTATGTAATTTATTTTAGAAAATTTTTTAATTAGATTAGAACTCTGATATCATTATTTTATGACGCCTGTAGCTAAAGTCTGCATAAAGAGTGTGGTCTCTACAAAGGGATATTTTATTACTAATCGTATTAAAAAGAAGAGCATTCTGTACTAAGCATTTTTCTCCTGCTTATGCATTATCTCGAATCGAATTTATTTTGTACATGTGTTATAATTGCATTTTGGAAACTGTGAATCATGGTGCGGTACACACATTACCCGTTATCTTAAAAATTAATTGTCCCTTAATTACACTAATTTGCATAGGAAATTATATTTTACATGAGTGCCTTTACTTAAAATAACTATTTTTATTGGCAAAATTAATATTTTTCTAGGTCAAATTAACAGTTAAAATTTTAAATTGAATTAAAGTAATTCGATTACTCGGGCAGATAATTTTAAATTTTCAATCTGTTGAGCTTTCCCATACACAAATGTGCTAAAATCAATGCTAATTTTTCTCATTAATTCGAATATTCGCTTAGTCGGAATTTTTTTCGGCCTATGAATTTCAATTGCGTCTTCTGTAACAATACAAAAATATTTTCAGTACTTTTTCCGATATAGAAGAACATGAAACAAACAGTTTTCGCTCGAAAGGTACAAGAGTTGGACAAAAATATGGAAACACAGAAATAAAAACATATTGCTGTGACTAATACGGTGTAGGAAAAACCGTTGGCATTCGAAACAGCTTACAGTCTTCTCTGAATGGATAAATAGAGGTTTTGTATGCATTGCAAGGGAATCTTGTACCCTTCTTCCTGTAAAACGTTGGCAAGTTCAGTTACCGATGATGGCGGTGGATAGCGCTGACGCAGATTTCTCTCCAAAGCAGACCACAAAGGCTCCCTAATATTAATATCTGGTGATTGTGGTTGCCATGCTATATGTGAAAGTTCACCTTCATGCTCAGAAAAATACTCCTGGATGATGTAAGCTGAGTTAGCATGATCTCTGTCGTCTTGAAATACCGCATCACCACTGCGGAAAACATTTGTGCAATGGGGATGGACGTGATCAGCCAAAGTGGTTACATAATCCATGGCAGTAATGTGACCTTGCAGAGTAATGATGGGTCCCACGGATTACACCGATATGGCTGCCTAAACCCCCACCATGTTTCCTTTTCGGCAGCAAATAGTCTCTATCATACGTTTGGGACGACGTTCACCAAACGTAAACTCATCCAGAAGACGAAAACAGTGTGAAGCGAGACTCATCCGACCACATGACAGTTTTCCATAGTTCTACAGTCCAGGTTTTATGATTTTGGCACTACTTTCTCCTCTTACAAACATTTTGATCACTGATGAATGACTTTTGAAATTGCAGCTCACCCAGTACTAACCTGCTTGTGGAGCTCCCTTCGTACTGTTTAGGCGCTGATAGAGTTTGTGAGTGCGACATTCAGTTCAGTGGTCACTTTTGCGGTTGTAGTCCTCTTATTTTCATTACAATCCTCTTCAATGGTCATTTGTTATGATCACTCAAAGCACATTTTTATTTGCGGTACGATTTAGCGGATGCTGTTTTTTTCGGCTTCCCTGTATGAGTTAAAAATCTTAGATACTGTGCCTGTTGAAACAAGAAACACTTCAGCTACCTTGGTTACGGAAACACCCACCATAAGAGACCCACAATTTGTGCACGTTCGAATTCATTTAGCTCTGACATGATGCACTCACATCTGTCTCAATAATAAATGTCACTTGACATATTATGAAGGATGCACAGGTGACGTTAGTGAGCAAACACATCAGCGCCATCAACAGCTTTTGCAAGAATAAAAATTCCAAACATGCGTTTTACGAGGTTCGTCATCAGCTGATTTCGACTCCGATAAAATTTTCTAAGCATAAGAAATACTTCTGTATTCTTTTTTAATTTAAAAATACCAAAACATGACTAGTAGCGTTATTAAAACATTTTTGCTATGGTTAAGAAAATAAAGGACGGATAAGGATTTTGTGGAGGTGTATATTCTCATCTTTCTAGAAACTTAATTGTAATAAACATACAAAAATTTAGGGTCATCAAGATCAATCTGCAGTTTGAATTAACCAGATGATGGATTGTAAGGGGGCTCTATTATTAGGAGTGAGGTCATCAAGATCAAATCTGCAAAATGAATTTACCAGAAGATGGATTGTAAAGGTGCTATATTATTAGGATTGCGGCGAAATTAAAGTTGGTGTCTTCAGTAGTTCCATTCGTGATGAATACAGAACAATTAATTTAAGTGCTAGGAAACTATGTACTCAAACCTCAGTCATGGCAAGAATTTTACGAAATATCATATTTTCGATATTTTACTTTAGTGAAAACGAACTTAACTCTGCGTTTTTAGGTTTGGAGCAAAATTCTAGCCGTTCAGAACTTTGTCAAAAATCTCTTCGCCAGAATTTTCTCGAGTAAATTTTTACTGTAAAGGAGGATAAAAGAGGAATGTGAGGTAATACAAAAATGCAGGCATTTTAAATGCATGCACTAATCATGATCGCTGATATTCCTTTGAATACGATCATAGCCGTCCTGTTCTAAAGCCTCACACCAAGTTCCATGACGCCGTATCCAGTCATCGCGTTAACACAATGAATAACGGTTATGTAAAAGAATACAAAACAAGCTTCTGGTCCCCCAGCTTTCGTAATGGTATTATGGACATAAATAATTGGCTCCATTTAAAATGCTTTCAGATGGGGATCACAGTAGACCCCGTATCACTATGCATGAGCTTGCAAAGACCATAAGAATACACAAACACTACTGTAGTCAAGCAAATTCCAAAACTTAGCTTTAGCAGAATGAAAGTGTATCTGTCCACCAAAAACTGGCGTAAGGAAGTGTATTCTGTTTCCGTATTGTTCTAACCGATTCGCTGAGAGGTAGCTTAATTTCTTCGCCAAAAAAGAACGAGCCGCCAATTCAACAATGGAAATAAAGGTTTACCCGTTTAAAAAGATTTTATACACTTAGTGGGATTTTATGGTGCATCATTACCGTTCTCGCAAGGTAAATTCGCATCACAGCGTACCGTTGCAACTAGAGTTCTACAATGCTGTCCGATTCCTGCAAGATGTCATATGGCTGAAGTGACTGGTCACAGGGCTTCAGAGGACTGCGAAATTTGGCCTTATTGCTGCATAGTAACGTCCTTAGAGACCAGTGCATTTTCCCGTCACTGAAGGGCGATTCTGTAGGGTAGGTCTTTATCAACGAAGCAGAGGTGAATGACTGGGTGGCAGACTTTTCGCTTCTAAAAGGAGAAATTCGTTTTTACCAAGAAGGAATCCAAAATCAACCTGAACATTGAGAAGAGATTGTCAATACCTGGATGACAAGCTTTGCGATGATCAGCTTTTGGCTTCGTACAAAAATAAACGTTCAATAATTTTCCGAAGGCGGCCATATTTTTCCCAACAAATCGAACTCATTTAAGAAATTCTAGGAATGGTAATGAAGTGCATATTTTATGAGAGATGGATTTAATTTCGTTTTTAACATTTTAGTTTACGTATCTAAATGTTTTCATTAAAAATGTATCTTTCCATTAAATCACAAAGACAAAATTCAAAGCTAGTAATAAACTTACGAAGCTTATATTTTGTGAAATGAAATCATTTCTTTAGATTATAATTTTGCTAAAAATTATAACTGTAATTTACCTAAATGAATTAGTTTGTTACTGTACGCCGCATGCGAATTAAAAGCTACTAGCCATTACGAAGCTGTCAGGAATTTAACTGCAGGAGCAGACACTGTATTTTTAATCCCACGTGTTATTTGCAGTCAATCTAATCTAATCTTTAGCTTTCATTACTTCATCTTTTACTTCATTTTATTTCCCTTGGAGAAATTTAGACTTCGCACAGGATTTCCGACATCACCTATTATGGAGTCAAGTTCATCACGTCTGAATTCTTTGGCACTGTTTTACGGAGTTCAAACTTCTTCCTTAATTTAACACAAGATATTCTCGAAGCATTTAACTTTCCCACTGTTATCTTAATGGGAGTTAATAAAGTTTTATAGCAGTGTTGCGCTAAAATTCTAATGCATATAAGACTGTTATCCTAATGTTTGATACATACTCTAAGGTAAAAGAATTTCTTTTACATCGCATAGTAGCGTTCCGATTTGTTTTTGGCTTCGGTTTTTTCCCCTTTCTTTTCTACTACATCTTTTGAAAGAAATAGTTTTAGTGGTTGTTTACTCAATTTATTCTTATTCACTAAGTTCAATTCAATTAGCATTTTACAGTTTGTTCTTTCAGTTTAGCTAAATGCTTCACCTAAGAAAGAAACGATGAAAAATCATTCCGTAAAAATTTCATCCTGTTGCGATAAATTTCACTTCACTGGAAATGCAGATTCCATGAAGCTTGCTTATTTTTGCCAGCTCCCTACAAACAGAACATTAAAGGCTACTTAATGAAGTATTGTTTTCGATACAACTTATCGAGTACTTCATTTCAGCTATATATTTAAACTCATACATCTTTAAAATCATCCTCTTGACGAGTCTTTTTTTCTTGCTTTCATTGAGAAAAGAATGAGACCTTATGGGATTTCCAGAAGTTCCCTTACTATCAATAGCATATGGAAAGTAAGAGGTAGACGACCCACTTTACGACGAACTTGTAAAGTTTACATACCACGAGATCTTCGAGACTTGGACACTCTGCGTTTACCAGCTACTTACGAAGAGGATCATTTTCTTGTGCAAAAACTTAAAACGTTCACGAAACATAAATTGCATCATTTTATATTAGTTGTAGTCATCGCCTGTTACTTGTACGCTGGAGCGTTGCTCTTTCAGTTCTTGGATACCAAATGCGAAGTCGAAAATTCTGGAATGAATGTTAGCGCCCACAGGGAAATACTTTTAAGGCAGATCTATAATGTATCGGTTGCAATGATAGAAGAAGAAAGTGATTGGATGAAAACTCTGAAAACAGCTATAGAGCTACATGAATCCAGAGTCCTACGGTACAGCAGCGAAAAAAGTGTCGTTGAAGAAGCAGGCACTCGTAGAATATTGAGCATACGAACATGCATATTCTTCTGTTTTACTGTAATTACTACCATAGGTAAGTGATAATTTATTTTATTTTATTAATGAAAGAATGTTAGTTGTTTCTCCAAAGTAATATTTATAATGTTTACTCTTAGAAAATATATTGCTTTCATGTGTTTCATAGAAACATAAGAAGTGACAGATCAAATCTAATATAAGATGAATTTTAATCTTTCCTATGCGTCTAAACATAAAATCTCCAACTTTAGAAAAGCAAATATATTATACAGAACTAGAACTACATAATATGTGATTTTTCTATGAATGTAATACACTTGAGATGTCTTAGCGCTTGGGTTGCATGCCTACAAATTTAATACTAAGAAAAAATGTTAATTGTTTTTTAACTAAATGATGTAGTAAAATCCTTCCTAACTATTTTAAGCTATACCTAAGCACTAAATCATCACTTTCAGCTTCAGAAGTACAAAAAGGAAACAAGTTGCACGCTTCAATATCCTCTTCTTTCTGCTCATGCTCAACCATAAAAGAAGTGTACTTATTATAGAGCTGGCATGGCAACACTGCGGCTCGCTAGGTGCTTGAGGCTCCTTGGCCTCTGAAATGCGACTCTGTTGCAAGAAACAGCAGTGTTACTTATGAAAAATAGCTGTATTTTGAAACATATTTTATGTAATATTTCTTCCCCAATTAATAATATAATCAGTTTCTAACTTTATATTATATTTTCAGTAACTTAATCCATTTCAAATTAATTTCTTCTTACGCTCACAAATTAGCTAGTTAATAGTTTATAATATTGAAGAAAGGTTTGCTTTTAGCTTAGTCAGTTCCTTCAAATTGCAAGAATAAATATATGGAATAAGGATGAATTCAGAAATTTCAATGCGTTAGTATCTATTTTAAGACCCAAAAATATTCTCGTTATTATCACAGCTTAAATAAAAATGGAACCCAGTTCTCAGCATCTCAACGTTTAGACAAGGAGTAGCTCTGCTAAATCATTTTTCTCTACCAGTCAGTCATTTGCTGCGTTTTGAAGCTGATAAAGAAGTGACACTTAATAAAAATATGTGCTCAGTATATATTTAAAAGAAGAACGAGAGAGAGAGAGAGATCCCTTTCCACCCTCTCTTTCTGTTCGCCGCATTCGTTAGAAGATGAAATGAAGCCCCAAAACAGTTATCCGATTCAACATTAAATCGAATAACAGGTGCGTTACTTTCCGCATTTCAAAGATTATCGTAGGAAGTCCACGCAAAATGTAAAAGTGGCAAATTAGATGAAGCATTTAAAAATATTTATTTCAATAGCTACAACAGGATGGTTGGTAAATTCAATATTTCACATCAGATGGAGCCTGACTGTCGTTTATCAGGGCACGCCAACTACACACTGGGTAACTAAAATTTCTTAGCTCTTCCAAGAAATGCTTCATTATGAAGAACTCGAAGCAATATTAGCTATGTCTGATAGGCAGGTTGTATATCTTCTGTCAGACGACTATCAATAGATTCGTAATTGTCAATATAAAAAAAATTTTACCCGTGATAAATTCTTGAAAATTGAAAGTAGGGCACATTTTAAAAATTTGAGATTACTTGTCATATGTCCAGAAAACTGCTAGTCCAATTTGTGAAATGGTGTTAAGCCGAAGAATTATCAGCAAATATTTTTATCTGTACATTCCCTGCTTCCATATGTGGGATTTAAGGGATCTGAAAGGAAATGTGTTTAGCCTTCAAATTTTTCAGTTAATACAGCATTTCTAACGCTATCGAGAGCAATGATGACACACTGTTTAACAGAGTTTCCAAAACAAGCTGACACGTACTCAGAAGTTATTTGAGGCCCAAAGAAGGCATTTTCAAGGTTTCTTTTATTGAAAAATATATGCTCCAAAACATGTCTTCTAACATACATTTCGTATTTCATATCGCAGTACATTTATCGGCTCGCGCAGTCCTTAAATCTTAGCGAGCATAGTCTGATGATTCGTGCAGTCATCGCAAAATACTTCGCTACTGACATAAAATACACTATACATCGGAGGAAAGCCAATTTATAATGATTCATATTGTACTTCGCCTTTGTGAAACATTACATAAATCACTTTCTTGTAAGTATATATGTATATTTACATTTCCTGGTGGTTAATAAAAAAATAGTCTAAAAGTAAGATTTTCTTTGCGTTTAATACTGCAATTGCATTTAATAGTTTGCTTAAATACACAGTTCGAAAACTGTATACTTAAATAGAAATGAAATATACGCTCCAAAACATGTCTTCTAACATACATTTCTTATTTCATATCGCAGTACATTTATCGGTTCGCGCAGTCCTTAAATCTTAGCGAGCATAGTCTGATGATTCGTGCAGTCATCGCAAAATACTTCGCTACTGACATAAAATACACTATACATCGGAGGACAGCTACTTTTTAATGATTCATATTGTACTTTGCTTTTGCGAAACATTACATAAATCACTTTCTTGTAAGTATATATGTATATTTACATTTCCTGGTGGTTAATAAAACAATAGTCTAAAAGTAAGATTTTCTTTGCATTTAATACTGAAATTGCATTTAATAGTTTGCTTAAATACACAGTTGGAAAACTGTATACTTAAATAGAAATGAAACAAAAATTCAAGTATAACAGAATCAAATAGATTGGAAGTATGTCATATACACACTATGATCAATACCTTTGTTCAAGGGAAAATAAAAAGGAAGACATTCTTCATTATTTCGTTGAGGCTTACAAATGTCAGCATCGTTTTAATAAATTATTAATGACAAATTCTGCAAAGGTTTTCTGCCTTTGGGGAATGACTTACGTGCCGTACTTTCAAGCAGAAACTAGTTTTTTATTCATGTGGTACGTGGAAAAGCCACAAAACTCCCATGCTGGTTGTATTATAATTTATTAAGCCTGTTTGCAAATAAGAGGGAAATGTTCATGGCAACGATAAGTTTCTTAAAGAAACTACCGTTCCTGACTAATATAAACAAAAATTACTGAATATAAATTATTAAATAACTTTGCTCTTTGACTAATAATCTATGCTCATCCTTCAAGCAACATTTTGAAGTTTTAATTTCTCAGGAAGTTGAGATATCCCATAAGACTTAAGGTAAAAAGAAAGCAGCCAACTCTTTTTGCATACTAAAATGAAAACAAAACCCAATAAGTATCTCATTTTCCATTACACTTCATTAGTTGCTGATGCAGATGATACTAGAACATTTCATGCCATGCATTTCTGATGATGTCAGAATCATGCTTTTGAGGAAACCAACGAATAAAATCAGAATATATATATATATATATATATATTTATATTTATATATATATGATTAATTTCTCTCGCTCGCTCTCTCTCTCTATATATATATGATAAATATATATATATATATATATATATATATATATATGTATGTATGATTCATATGCTGATGACGACAGAAGTGACATACATTTTACAATTTATATATATAATGCTTTAGGTGTTGAATGATGACATAGATGGCATATATTTGAAAATATATATATATACACCTTGTGTGTGTAATGATGATTTAAACAACTTTAACCTGGAGTAAAAACTACTCCTTTGCTTGAATAGCTACATTAGTACTTTTTATATTTTTCTAATTAATTTAGACGGAGAAGAAAGAAGCAGCGGTAGCAAGCTGGCAAGGCAGAGAGAAAGAATGCAACTCTTCAAATGAGGGTTTGCTTAAAACTGATTCGTTTATAGGTTCACTTCGTTTTGATTGGTTGTTTGAGTTTCAGGTCGCAAAATTTAAAATTATTATTGGCTAAAGTGTTATGTAAATCCTTCAGCATAGATACACGTCTTATTTTGATACTTCATCTTTCATTTATACTCCATCATTATGAGAGGGATTAATTTTAAAATGACAGCTTAGAGGGATTTATTATAAGCAGTAATTATTTTTAGGCTTGAAAACGGAAGTAGCCAAATTAAAAGAAAAGAGATACCTTGTATGCGAATGTTGAAAAGTAATACCGCTAATTTTAATTAGTCTTAATTAAACGTGAAGTTTGTGTTGATAAGATATCATTAACGAATTGCAGTCTGCTGTGGTTAGAAAAATGAGATATATATAATATAATGTATTTCACCCGCCTTCTTAACGAGCCTTCGTGGTGTAGTGGTCTGCACGCTCAGCGCGTAATTGAGAGGTAGGCGGTTTGATTCCCGGCGAAGGCTTGCATATTTTTCATCTTTTCTGCTTCCAAAAATTACCTAATGTATCTACAGTAAGTCAGATCTCGCGAACGGGCTGGCTGCATGGGTGTTTTCGTGGTTTTTTCCATGTGTAACGTGTATACGAGCCAGTTTCCCTTAGAAAGTCCTCCACGAAAGCATCTCTCCCCTTAGGCAGATAGCCCTAGTGTGCTTTGCCATAATCAAATACACCAACACCAACTACAGTAAGTCAGCGAATTTGTAATTTTAGACTAGTTGAGTGGTTTTAAAACGCTGCCCTAATACTGAGTTTTTAAATATTCAGCTTGGAATGAGTTTTTGACAGCTGCCACAGAGCTAATTACTTTGATAAGGTACACTGCAGAGTGGAGAATTTTAAAATTTAAAAAAAAAAAATTAAAGTTCTTATTCATAGGCCTTTATTATCAAAACGGCACAAAATGCAAACTTAATAATATTCTTATATAAAATATTTACACACCAAAAAAATCAGTGTTTTTAATGGGAGGATGAGCCTGATGCTTTAAAAGAAAATGTTTATTATTTGCTTCAAATTAGTGAAGCTGAAGCTTAACCTCAAATCTCCTCTGTCAATGATTTCCAATCTGGTTCTTTCTTCTTTTTCCCGTTGAAACCCCTTTCCACGATGTATGAAGATGCAAAATTTATCAAAACCTTCCTTGCGATAATTCATAACGTAGGCTAAGTAACAGGTATGTCTCTATAAAGTCATAATTGTTGATATCCCTTTTTAAACTACGCTTTAAGTTGTTCGTGCTTTTTCCAGACAGTTCTTTTTGTAACATGACATCCGATTCTTCAATGTCTCCGCCTGGCTTCATAATCAACTGTGGTATTTCCATATTCAAAACATTACCAAACCTGTTTTTAAAGTCTGTGTGAAGGGCATTTAAATGCTGAATATAGGCCAAAATGTCATCACTCTGGCAGTTTGTCTGTGACAGACTAGGAAATTGGGAAAATTTCCGCCGTCCAATGTTTTGCTTCTTTAAGTTATAAGGTATTTCTTCGCCTTCTTAGCATGCCTTCGCGGTGTAATGGTCAGCACACTCGGCGCGTATTCGAGAGGTCCGTGGTTCGAGTTCCGGCAAAGGCATTGCTCATTTTTCCCGTCTCTTGCTTCGAAATAACTTAGTGTCTCTACAGTAGCGCCCGAGCTAAATAAGGTGTTGGATGCTGATTCTCCACCACCAGGATTTGGCGACTGGGTGCCCTAATTCCCAGTCGTGCACCCTTAAAAGGGTGAGTGTGTAAGATACTTCTCCCGCCTTCTTAGCAGGCATTCGGGGTGTAATAGTCAGCACACTCGACGAGTATTCGAAAGGTCCATAGTTCGAGTCCCGGCAAGGGCATAGCTGATTTTTCCCGTCTCTTGCTTCGAAATTACCAAATGTCTCTGCAAAGTTAATACTGTCAAAAAAAGCTGCAAAAATGAACTTGGTTTTTATTTAATTTAGATTGTCAACTTGTAACTGCAAATTAACCTCATTAAATTCAGTAAACAGATATGTTAAAAAAGCCATATCTGGTTTCTATTTGATTAAATGTTTTGAAATGTGATCTTTACCATCCAAAACACTTAAAATAATCTGAAAAAAAAATTTTCAAACAGAAGCCTTTTGACAACCAACGCATTTCAGAGTGAAGGAGTAATCGATGAACGTTCTCGTCATTTTCTTCGCACAACTATTTACATAACCTAGAATCCAATGCATTGTTCCGAATGCGTTTAGGACGAATTGAAGAGATTGATGCACTCTGCCATTAAAATTTTTAGGAATTAGAATAGACAGATGACGCAGTGAATTGCAAACACTATGGGTATATTTTGTTTTAAATGGTTTATAATAGCGCCCAAACATGGCAGGTGTTCCATCTACTGCTGCTGACATTATATTTGAAGGGGGAAAAAAAGATCGTTTTTTCTATGAAATAATCTCTTAAAACATTGAATATTGATTCCCCTTTAGTGTCTGTTGTGAAAATTCTCTCGAAGAGCTCTTCTTAACGGATGTCTTGGTCCGTAACATAATGAACGCATGTTAATAACAGTGCTTCATTACCAGACAGAGTTGACTCTCCAACCGAATGGAGAGATATCTCATTTGTAGATAATTACACAAAAAGCTTTCAGTATCATCACTCATTTCATCAGTTCGTTTCTGAACTATGTTGTTACTTAACGGAATCCGTTTGAGCATATCATATGCAGGTCTGTGCAGAGCAGTTTTTAAAGCCTCTTCAATGGCTGGCAAAATTAGCTGGCCTTAGATTGTATGCGGCTTTCCTGATTTTGCTATAAGAAGTGACATGTTACAAGACACCTGCAAACCATCATCGTCCCTTTTTGACATCGAATCGAACATATTGTCCAAAATGGGTACCATTTAAAGTTTACTTTCAGGGTTTGAAAGTAATTCAAATCTTTACCTGTTTTATCAGGGTTGATACTTTCCCAGATGATTCTCCAACTTGGATGGTTTCATACAGCCATTGCTTAAAAAGCATTGTAGAATAAAATTCACATGGGCAGGTGTTTGTCCGACAATGATGAAACTAAACCGAAATTCTAATAATCAACGCTATACTTCCTACATTTCCTTTTAGATTCGGCCCTGTTTAGTAGCAGTTATCTGTAGACAAAAATTAAGCTACTTAAAATATGATAAAACATAGCAATTTAAAACCGATTCCCATGCAAAACCTGATTTCAATCTTTCGTTAAGTATAAAGGGTGCCTTTTTAAAAGTTGGCTCATTATTTTTACCAGTTTGTTGTACTTCCTTAAATAAAGTTATTCTGAAAATTTGATTTTATACAAAAGTGTTTAAAAAAATTTAAATCCCACCTTGTGTCCACTTCAAAATGTCTTAATACGTTTAAAAGCAAAACGTAACTACTTGCTCGATCTAAACTGGGTTTTACTTGTTATAATTCAGTTGTGTTGATTATTAAAGAGGAGCACTTCTTTCGTCGTAGAACATAGACAATTCGCAGAGATGTCCTCTTTGTCATTTTTAGATGCAACCGCTTTAAATTTTAGAATTTCACGCGATTATAAACATGGTAGGCGTGTCTAAGCAATCAGAGTAACTACAAAAGGAATAATTTATTATATATATATAATTTACTGACTTTTTCTCAAAGTTCAAAGAAGATGACTTTGATGTATTTTAACTAGTATGTACCCAACTACTTATTTATAATTTTGAAAAATATTTGTCATCTTTCTTCTTCTCAAAATTCAGAAAACATCTCTTACACTAGTATTTATAACTGACGAATTGAACAAATCCGCGCAAGCAAAAGTGATGCAAATCTTCGCCGTCTTTACAAAGCTCTAGTACATGTCTAAACAAGCGGTACTACTGAGCGTATGCGTACAAAGCCTTGCCTCTGGTATCAAATGTGAAAATATTTACAATTTGCAAGTACTGTGGCCACAGAATGAATAGGTACCTGCTTACACAAGTTTATAAAATATGCTTAATTAATATACAATTAGTTAATTTAGTATATGCCTATTACATAAGTAAGTATTATGTAAGTATATTGGTAAAATCTGTTAGGTGCATTATGGCATCTACGGAATGTCTAAATTTTGGTAATAATCTACTTAAATGAGATCCAGTCTTGTAGACATCTAACATCTCATGCAACCCATTTTTCAATTTCGTTTGCATTAATCTATTCCAGATAGACGTAGACCCCTGGAGGGTCCATACAGATCCCTTTGGCTATCTATTGCTCTAAATTAGAATTGAACCATAAAGTAAAAAAAACACTCCATACGCTTGAATTAATGACCAACTCTTAAAAGGGGCTGGAAACAGGTTGCTAATTAAAACGGCAGAGTTATACACTTACAGGAAATTGCATTCCTAAGCTAAATTATTTTATTGCTACGGCTTTTGATCGTTGTTTTCACGCATGTAATAATCATATTTCTTTATTACTTAGGTTACGGGAATATCTCACCCTGTACGGATGATCGTTGTTTTCACGCATGTAATAATCATATTTCTTTATTACTTAGGTTATGGGAATATCTCACCCTGTACGGATACTTTTAGAGCGGTTACAACGCTTTATGCTGTGTTTGGTGTACCTCTGATGATTTTAGTTTTGGCTGATTTAGGGAAGTTGTTCACTAAAGGTATTAAGTTCATCGTACGTCATTTACAGAGATTTTACCAAACTGGTACTTTCAGACAATCAAATCAATCTGATATAACAGAAGACAAGCCTTTACAAGTACGTATACCGCTTTTTATATTTAATATTTATCTGTTACTGATATTTTAATTAATTCCTTAAATATATTCTAAATTAATTTTGCAGTGCGAATAGCTTCTAAGTAAAGGAGGGTAACTTGAAATATAACAATTCTTGAAAATATTTCTCTAGGAAAGGGAAACTTTACATTGCAAAAATTTGATTGTGTTGTTATTTTCTGAACTTTCTAATATTTTAAACAAAGTTTTTCTTCCTTTATATATTTAGTCTCCTAAGATTACAAATTAGAACAGTGATTTTGAGTTTATAAGAGTTTTTCAAACTTTCCAAGAATTAAGGGGGAGAAGTTTTTCGTTTATTAATGAAACCAAAAAAATAGAAAAATCCTCAGTTCCTTATGGAAAATTTATATGACTACTTTATTGAACAAAATACTAACAAATAGTCACAAAGCATTAGTCAAGATTTTATTGCAATTAACTCACGTATCGTTATAGCGATGTATATACTGGGGTTGGACAATGAAACTGAAACACCTGCATTTTATTGTGTTTATCATTATTAATACATCGTTAATGCACTGTAGACTCTCTTTTAAGACGCCAATAGCACTTTTTCTTGGAAATGACAGATACGAATCTTGTGTAATCGTTTAAAATATTTTATACATTCCTCTGACAAAACAGTGACTACTTAACTTCATGATGGAGGAGAAGAAAAATAATTTTCAACTCGGTCTCCTATGATAGTCAGACAGGTTCAGTGGTGTCGAGATGAGGGGATTCCGCCGCTACTTTTACGATTTGAACTGTCGAATTGTAATCCTGATTCTCAGCACGTTCTTGGAGATACATTTCTTGAAAAACTGGATGATCTTCGTCTTTTAGAATGCATTAAGTAATCCTTGACAGTAATGTTAACGTCAATACCAATCAGTATTCCTAGAGACTTCCACGATACTGAACCCACATCATCATCAATTTACCTCTGTGCTTCAATCTGGGCACGAGATAGTCGGATCAACGACTCTGAATGAGTTCTTTATTCATAAACTCTCCCAGAAGTCTGAAAGACAGTGAATATGTACTTATACAGTGTATTATATGTACTTACTTATACAATCTTTGAATAATAAAAATTTTGCATTTCCTTCAGACCAGGTTTTGCACTCCTAATACCCCCAAAATCAGTATCTAGCATGATTGCTATTAATCAAAGGCTTTGTTGTAGCTGACGGTTCTGTATATTAATCCTATGAAGCTCTCCAGAGACAATTTTTATATAAAAGGTGAATTCAAGAGAATGTTGAGTTTTGCAGTGTGTTTAGATCAGATCTTAAACAGGCTCTGTGTTAAAGAACAGCCTTTCACACTTCAGAATATGAGAGAGAAATGCTTAGGCATAAATTAAACAGTGTATAATCAAATTAGTCACATTTTAAGACTATCTTGCATTTTAAATAAATCTGTGATGAACTGCACAAGATAAAGTGGAAGAAAGGCAACTTACAGAAATACATCCACTATACATCCACCAGCAGTGGATATATTAGTCAGACTATGAGCAGTTAAGCCCAGCAATAATATAGCCTTTTGACAATACTTTTTTATTCAAACCCAATTCTGAACATGCTATGAAACCTCAGTCCGAGTAAATGTTCAGTTGTACGTTAGAAAATTTATAAAGAAGATTAACTAATATGGTTGCTTTTCATACACACTGGAACAAAGATTACTTGCTCGGTGTAATCAAGAAAGTTTGTACGTTGAATATTAAAGAAAGTTTTTTCGCGAACAGAGCTATTAGTCAATGGAATTGGCTCATGATTTCTAATAATTATTACTATCAGATCCTTAGAAAACCATTTATAAAGGCAAGGTTTGTATTTAGGATGATCGTATCTTAGTGTTATAAATGATAACGTAAGCTTCCCAAAACTTTCAAACCCTTAGTGCAAACGAATTTGAATTAAAATTTTTGTTGAATTATTTCATATATAAAAATAAAAATGTTCAGAAGAAAACTTTAAATTCACCGATTACTTCGTAATTTTTGTAGCATTCATTCCTATTTAATAAAAAATACATCTTTTGATAAGAAAATGGCCGTAGGCTACATTTGTATAATTTATTTAGCTATCCACTGACATTCAGTGGATCTAATCTAAATATATAGTAATAACTAAATAAGTCTTCTAATCTAAATGTATAGTAGCAAGAATTAATCTAAATTTTTAAGTTCAGAAATGAGGATTTTTTTAAATATCCACACAAAGGCGAAAAAGTATTTTTATAGCCAAAACTACCATAAACAAAAGACTCACTTGGCTTTTTAAATAGTTTCAATTAACAAAACACAATTAAGATAAAACATTACAATTAAGAGCGTTATAATTATACATTTAAGTTACAAAGTAAATCTCGGGGAACAACATGCTTAGTGTCTTGAGTCCAGTACATCGACTGACTGCTATAGTCTTTGTTGGCCGGTGTTTTGTCTCGGCGGCCGCTAGGTGGCGCTCGTTGAGCCGTGGGGTTACATTTTTGATTTGCTGTATACTGTTAGGAGTCATTAATAAATCCTGTCATTTAGAATTAAAGATGGCTACCAGTAAAGAAGTTCAAAATAAAAATATATTTTACAAACAAAAATTTCTTTCACTCCTTCAAGGCCAAGAGCAATCCAGTGAAAATGATAGAGAAAAAAAGATAAACTGTAATTTATCTGAGTAATGTGCGAACAAAAGTTACGAACTTTTAAAATCATATCGAAGAATGCTAAAGGTTGTGCTTGGCATAAAAGAAAAAAAGAATAAGTTTGTACTTTCTCAACACTTTTTTTGTTTAATTTCCATTACAGAACAAATTTTACAACAGTGGCTGATGCAAGTTATTAAAATAGATTAAAATCTTTAGATGTTTCCATTCTCAAAATTTTAAATATATAGTTTAAGAGCCTGAAATGTGGTTCAAGGAATCTAATTCTAATTTATTTTATAAATACCAATTCCCCAATTTTAAAATGTTTTAAAATGTAACCAAAATTAGGTGCAAGTTTATTTACATAAATGATTTTAAATACACAGATTCTGTTTATTGAGCTACATTATTATATTATGATCATATGTGAATTACTGAGCTTATATTATTATTTTCAAGACATCTTTATAAATTTACATTAAAGTGATACACCATGAATTTAGATTATATGCGGATATAAATTGATTTACTTGTGATTAATCAGATGTTTTTTCATTTTATTTCAGTATATGACTGTATCATGGAGAACAGTAAAGCAAGATAAGATACCAGATAAAACTAAAGACGACATTTCTATTCAAAACCTTGCATCCGAATATCATTACAACCAAGTGACAACATTAACAATTCACAATGATGATTTATATAAAAATCTTGATTTCATGAACCCAGATGAGAAGAATCATAAGCATGTGGAAGTTGAGGATGACTTCACTCTGCCAGTTAGTCTGGCAGTGGCCCTAGTCTTAATATATATGGTTGTAGGAGGTTTCTTATTTGCTCTATGGGAGAAATGGACGTTTTTCGAGGCATTTTATTTCGTTTTTATTTCAATGACAACTATAGGATTTGGAGATTATGTTCCAACTCAAGAGGAATATATGATGGGTGCTTTTGCGTATCTTGTGCTCGGCTTGATGTTAACTTCAATGTGCATCAATGTGATACAGGAGAAACTTACTGCAACATTTCAAAAAGCCAGGGTGAGGATAGGAAATAACACTGTTTTAAATGTAAATGCTTTACTTCAAGATGAAGGTCATAAGTCAAGAACTCCGAAATCAAACACATGTGATCCGCAGAAGTGTTATGCTTTCAAAATGGCTCTTCATAAAGATAGTTTTAGTAGCATAGAACAAAACTCACTTTCCCATATGCGCCCATCAAGGACACAAGTAAACATATTAGAAAAACTCTCTGAAAATGATACAAAAAGTGATTCTGGGAAAGAAATTCAGTTAAAAGTTCCTGTTCTAAACAGATTTACATTTTATGATTCTCCTTATAATACAATACAAGATGAAAATGATACGACAAAAAGTGCAGATATTATGTTGAAACTTCCTAACTCAAATTTTTCTGCAAATATATAAAATATATGTTAAACCCCACTATACACATCTTATCTCTCTAGACATAACACGAACACAAATTTTAAAAGCAAGTTATTTATTATTTGATTACTATTCATTATTATTTGACTATTATTACTTTTTAACTATTATTCATATATTTCGCAATGTGGAACCAATTAAGTTTCTAATAATATATGCAACCAAGATTCAGTATAAAATATAACTTTTATTCTGTAAGAAATATTTTCGGAAAAATAATTCTAAGACAGTATTATTAGATAACAACATTCTAAAATAAAAAAATATCAAACTACTAATAATTTATTGCAGAATTCTAATATTTTCCCCCCTCTCAATATGTGCATTAGTAGAAGGAATTTTAATATTTAATCATTCTACATAAGGAGAAAAGTAAATTATAATGAAATACTACATTAGTTTAATGATACTGAAACTAATGAGAGATTATTAAAACCAAAATTAAGAAAAAGAGTAAACGTTATACAAACGCTTTTGTAAGTATGCAAGTAAACGCACTCAGAATAAATTTAGTGTGAGCCTAGAAACACTATAGAAAGAAAGTATCTTCAAGTACAAATTATTAAGTTTTTATATAAATGAAAAAAAGGCTATCTTTATATATTTAAAGCATGAAAAAATATGATGAGAATGGGTCAAAACAAGAAAACTGGAATGAAAATAAACGGAAATATGCAGTTAATTAGAGAGGGAAAAGTCCAAATACATCAGTTACGGAGATAACATAAAATCTTAATTGGATACCTTTAAAAGAAAAATTTCATAAAAACTGCATAGCATGTGATAATAAGCATCTTGTTTCTATTATGATTTGAAGTTTCATGTCGCTGATAGAACTAACATAGTTTATGTAATCGAAAGTTAAATTGTAACGTTTCTTCAAAACGTTTTAGAATATTTATAAATTTAATTGGTTTTATATTGTGCCCTATTTCATTAATTAGAAATAAAATTTTTGTATATAAATATAATATTTATCAGATAATAATAAACTCACATGTACAATTTTTGTCCCTATTGATTGCCTTATTGATTTTTTAGCAGAGGGTAGTACGTTACATCAAGACTAGTTGTTGGTTTCGTGATAACTAATATCATTTAATCACTATCTGCTAAATGAAAACATTTAAATATTTTTAGGTTTCAAAAGTTATAATAAATATTTTAATTGTGAATTTGATGTATGGCTTAATCTGCAGTATAACTTATAGAAATAATTCTATTATTATTATTAGTCTTAAAAATGATTGTTAATGAAATATATTTTATTTATTCTGTGTCAATGAGCATTAATTTTCAAAATTTCTTTCATCTTTCTTCATGAATTCATAATTTAGCAGCTAATGCAGCAGAAATATCATTCACTAAATATTGAAAGATAATCTTGCTATCAGTTTTAAATTTTATTCATTTTAATTCCCCAGTACTAATAACTGCCGCTTAAGGATACGTTTCAGATTCTTTGGAAAACCTCGAAAGTATTAATTTTACTTACACTGATAACAAAATTTCAAAGTATAAAAAAGATATGCAAATAAAATTTTCAAACCAAAAGTTAAGGATTCAATAATTTTCTGAAATAGCTCTCAAAAAATGCTTTGTTACTGTTAATAAATTTACCTTTCAAGCTTATCTGAACAGCATTTAATCACAGTATATTTGTTTGATCTTAACGCCATGTAAGTGATACACTTTAGGTGAATTACATCAAGTGTAATTCAGTAAAATGTATCACTTTTAGAGACATTGGGTATTTTTTTTTGGAAGCAGGAAAGATAAAAAATGATAACGCCTTCGCCAGGAATCGAACCACGGACCTATGGAATACGCGCCGAGCGTGCAGACCACTACACCATGAAAGCACGCTAAGAAGGCGGGAGAAATACCTTATATTCTCCTCCTTTTAAAGGGCGACTGGGGTAGGGGACCCAAACGCCAAATCCTGGGTGTGGAGAATCATAATCCACCACCCTTTTTTAGTTCAGGCGCCACTGTAGAGACATTACGTTATTTCGAAGCAGGAGTCGTGAAAAATGAGCAACGTCTTCGCCGGGAATCGAACCACGGACTTCTGGAATACGCGCCCGACGTGCAGACCACTACATCACGAAGGCACACTAAGAAGGAGGGAGAAATACTTTATACACTTACAGAATAATAGCATGCTTTTTGCAAAAATCTAAATTTTTATGGAAAACTGTTCGTAACTTTTATGAAGTTAATCAGTTTGAGGGTCATTCTTTCTTAAGTTGCTAATTTTAGAGAACTTCAAATTTGCAACATTTATAACTAGTGGTACTGTCGTAACACCTACATCCACTGATTCCCAATAAGACCAAAGAATGACCGTAACATAGCAAAATATAGTAATTCAAACACTTTCAGTATTGCTGCCTTTCTCACAAGTATCACAATGGTAAACACTTGAATATACCACTTCAAAATGATCACCCTTCATAATTAAACGTTTATGTCTTGCTTGAATGCTATAAATATACTAGCCGCAGAATCCTGTCACAGATTCAAAAGTATTTGACTCATCTTTCTTCATTTTCGAGCCTTTATGTCTCAGTCAAATTCGTTTCTTTCTGCTTCAAATATTATTTTAGTCCCATTACAGCCACTTTATTATATATTTTACTTTTTAAAAAATTAAAAAAAAAAAAAAAAAAAGACTGATTTTTATTCTGACATCCCTTGAAATTGAATACTGACTGTACTGCACGGTATAGAAATTACATATGTTTGCCACTCGTCTTATTCAGATTACGTTAAAATGTCAGAATCTCTTTCTTTGATAAGTGTACAAGGCAGATAGAATATGTGTTAATGTACAGTATTTTTCGTTATTTTATTTCGTAGTACAATGTATTTTATTTTATGTAAGAAATATTTTATAGTGCCTATTTTATCAATTAAACTTGAGCGTTATTTACTGTTTTACAGTAATAAATGTTAGCTCTGTATGTAGGCATTTTACATTAACATTCTTAAGTGATAAATCTTGGATATACAAGATTACGTACATCTTGGTATCAAATATTTGCCAATGGCAATAAACGTCAATTAATCGGTACCAATAATAGTACAGCTATTCGATCTTTGCCTTTTTTTCTCTCGTTCTGCATTATTGCGCGTTTTTCCTCACTTTTCGAAACAAAAAGATTAATGATTTTCCTGGTAAAAGGAAAACAAAAAAAAAAAAAAAAAAAAGAGAGATTCATCTCAGCATACGAAGTTTCAGACCGATGTAAACCACATTGCATAAAACAGTTTTCCTTCTTCTCAGCGGAAGCAATATTCTTTGATATCAGTTTTCTATAAAACTTCTTTAAAAAATAACCCGTGCCGTTCATTTAATTGTTCAAATCCAACCGTTACTTACTAAAACTTACTAGCTTCTAAACACTTTTGCTTTTTGGAATTCACATTCCCATTTTTAAGATGATTTCCGTTAGGTACACACTTTTGGCTCTAGCGCTGTTGAATTATTTCAGAAAGTTCTCCTTTCCTATGCGTCGTTCAAAAATAAATAAATAAATAAATACATTGGTCCGCAAAATGAAGAGAATTTCCAAATTATGTCTATTTCAACAAAACGTATTAAACCAAAGGTACTAATTATGCCAGAGAACAGCTGTTCAATTATTCAGAATCGAATGCGTAAGCGTACACGTATGTGTCTGTTGAGGTGTAATTGTGGAGGCGATATAAGCGCACGAGTGGTTTTCAGCTATTTGTGCGCCCGGTACTCCTTCACGGCTTTCACGGTGTTTCTCGCAGAAATTCGTAAATTTTATGATGTGTCAAGTAAAATAAGCAGCCACGAACGTATGGATGACGGAATGAGATGGAGAATTGGAGGTAGATCGGAGGCTAACAAGTCAGAAGCGCAGGTGGATACAGAGCTCAATGTAGCCCCCCAACGTCGTCTGAAATTTACAGAAACAGTTTCCGAACACTGGATCTATATCGGAAAGACCCGGACAAGGTCGACAAAGATCCACAATGACTAATGAGGATCGTTATTTGGCACTTTCAGTGAGGTGACGCGGACTGCTACAGGTTCACAGCTGCCACGTGAGCTGTATGCGGCCACTGAAACCCGAGTTTCAAGCTCTACAGTTGCCCGAAAGCTTTATGACAGAGGACTACATGCCAGAAGACCCACTGTTTGTGTCCCACTTACTGACGCCCACAAGAGAGTGCGTTTAGCATTGTTCAGACAACATGCGCCTTGGACTTCAATGGAGCAGCGTTCTTTTAACAGATGAGTGGAGATTCAGCCTAGACACTGACTTTGGCGTACTTGTATCTGTAGAGAGCCTGGAACACAGTGCCAAACCTACCTTATCACGAAGAAGAACCATTACGGTGCTGCAGGAGTAATAATTTGAGTATGCTTTATTTTCAACGGTCAGGCACAATCCTGAATGTACTTGACGAAGGCTTCCTAACTGCTGTGAGGTATCTAACATCCACGAATGCATTTTTGCTGACATTTTCGCGAAGAAGTTTTATTTGCTTATCCTTTTCCCGAGATTCGCTATGGAGCTCTAGATTTGAGATTACTCTTTGAGAAACGACAAGGAAATAAAACTTTTCATTATCTGCTTCACACCCGAAGGCCAGTTCCTAGAACAATGGATAACCGCAACTCAGAAGTAATGAATGTTCCTTTGCCTGGCAATAGAATTATCTTAGCGTTCTTCGTTCTCTCGGTTAGCTTATTTGAATATGGCAAAGAACACGACAGCTATCTGACTAAGGGAAAAGATGACTTCCTAAAGGACTTTCAAAGGATAATTGGCTCGTATTCATGTTACACACGGGGAAAACCACAAAAACTAATCATCCCAACCCCAGCTCCCCTAAATTCTAGTCCGAGTCTTACTACAGTGAAACTTTGATTAACAAACGCCCTGGAGCAGGAACAAATCCAAACGAAAAATGTTTGAATGAAGAAAGATGTCTCGAGATACGAAAACGTAAGCTGGCAGCAAATGATACTCTAAAGTGTAGCTAATGCAGAGAAGGAAATTTTTTCAGAAGGGGGCAGAATGAAGATCTTCCCAGTTATTTGATCCACGAAATTTGGGCAAAATTGGATAAGGTACAAATGTTTATAGAACATTATGATCCACATAAAGTCGCATCTTAAATATTTGTAGTGACAATCCGATGCCTTGCTTTAGGAAAATATAGACAAAAATAAATAAAAATGGAGAAATTTTTAATGGGACAAAGGCTTAGTGATTCTCAAGTAGAAGCGAGGTGCTGTTCAGAAAAAGAGAAAAAAAAGGGGGGGAAACAGATAAACAACAGTAACTCCCTGCTAATTTTTTTTACGGAATGAGACTTTTTCCCTTTCAAACAATAATAATATTTTGCACATTCGGCTTCTTCATGGGTTTTTTCCGAAGAGATGCGGTAAAATTTAATTCAGGTTTTCCTATTTTTTATATGTTTGTTATTGTGTTAACAAATTACTGTGTATATCTCAATATTGTGCATATGTTAGATTTAATGAATTCCACTATTTTTGAATTACGAAATCTTTTATAAGCAATCATTCAGAATCCAAGATCGCATCAGTTAATTTTAAATTGGGAAAAATTGTTTCGGTTTACGAATATTTCGGATGACGAACTATCTTCAGGAACCAAGGTTTCAGTTCATGAGCCAAGGTTTCACTGAACCAATACTAAGCAATCTTAACCACACGGCCACTGGTGGGGCTTCTTCTTTCTCTCGAAATTTGCAAATACTATTTAAATTTTCTGTTATGTGTCTAACTTTGCATTTTCACGTTCTTGTAAACGTGTACTGTTTGTTGTACAAGTAAGTTCATGCCTACATACATTTGTGCCTGAGATTGTTTTGACTTTGCGAGCCTTGTGCTATACTTTGTGGGTTTTGAATCCAGTAAAATAAATAAATGTTTCTAAAAAAAAAAGGCAACGGAATGTTATCTCTTTGAAAATCCGTCAAGAGACAGGAAAAATCTAGAAGCAATTTCTTATCCTACCTATAAGGGAGGTCTTCTAACCTTGAACTCTCAATTTTTCTGATAAAAATATTATGTGAATCTACTCATCTATAAATACGTAATCATAAAATAATTATCTGCTAACATTCTATAGATAAACAGTTAAAGTATCGTATCAAAATAAAGAGATTTGGCGATACAGCATTATTTGGCAACACTCAAAATCTTCAAAAATTCAGTTTTGAAAATTTGGAAAGTCGTCAAAGTCCTTGCAACAAAACTATAAAAAACATATGAAGAGATAACAAGCGAAAGCTATATATTTGGGCTGTCAACACAAAGCATGTGTAAAATAAAAATTTAAACACAATTGATGATAATTTAATATTTCAAAAATTAAGTCAGAATACAAGAAAATCTGGAAATCATTTTATTGGGGAAAGATGTATGATACTATAGTTATTTTATTGCTAAACAGACAGTACATACTTTGCGTGATAATAAATACGATGAATACTGATTGCATGTATAATGCAGATGAGGTGCAGTAAATAATGATCAAAGCTGTAATCCATTTTATATCAATTGCAATTATCAAACTAAATCGAATTACAAGCTTCCGAAACGGATGAACCAGTGGCAGAAAGGTAAAACCATTGATCACTGGTAGTTCGACTTGTTAATGGATTGACGGCAGAGGAGTTTTTGTGGGTTTCCCCATGGCTAACAAGAATACAAGTCATTTACCAATTTCGAATAAATCTGTTTTTATGAGACATTGCATGTATCTGTCTCTAGGGAAATTGTATTCTTCATCTTTATTTTTCTTTTTTCTTTAAACCAGTGGTTCCAAACCTGTTTTGGGCCATGCGCCCCTTTCAGCACTGCTAGAAAATCATTCCTGTCCTCTTTTCCAAAATTCGAAAAATACAAACATACATTTATTTAGATTAAGGTTTCTTTTAACGTGTTTTATAAACTGCACAGAAAAAGTTTAGAAAATACAGATAAACACCACAACTTGAATAAAAGTAATTTTTATATTCCTAAACAAACTAAATACTTAACAGCTAAACAAAAGGCTGGCCTCATTCTCTTTACCCCTAAAACTATGAAATTCGGCCTGGTTGAGAGCCCCTGAATTAAACTATTATATCCCGTATTACGAACTCTCACCTCCTAAAATAAAGCTTGGATTCCCACAGCTCTGATGAGGCAACATGAGAGGACTATCTGGTGTTGATGATTAATGGCATGTGCAGTTTAGGGGGGAAAGTTTAGAACAAAAAAGAAATGTTTTCTTTCTGGGGAATGAATAATTTTGCTGACACGGCCACTTTAAATGTCACTTGATAGCCTCTTCAGCAAGCAATTCAACACTGATTTAATAGCCAGTATATATTATGTGGAAGTAAACAGAAATTGCAATAAATATTAATAAAATAAATAAAAAATATATCTGAGCAGGTAAAAGGGGGAAGGACTTACTATCCGCGTCCACTGCATACACTTAAAAATTTTTATATGATGTCTTTAAATAAAAGCACTTCAAACTAATCAGGATGTATGTCCATATCGATTTTTAAAAGTTTTGTTTTAAAATAATGCGGGGTCTCTTTTTATGCTTTTCCCTGCTGCAACTTAAATGGTTGCCCTTTAAGAATAAAAATCCGATTGAAAGGCAGAGGAAAATAAAATCTTAATCCGTAAGGCTTACTTACATACACACATACATAAATACAGAGGTGTGTCTATCAAGGAGGAAAAAAAATCAAGCACTGTATTTGTTTTCAACACATTTTCAAATAAATATTTGGTGTAGCATTCATAATTACTATGTACTAAATTTATTTGATGTTATTTTATAGTTTTGCTGTAGCAAATAAATTAAAACCATTTGCATTCGTAATACTCTTTGCATATCTCATATAAACCAAAATTAACATGTATACAAATTTAAGGTCAACGATGTTTCAATTTCTTATTTTGGGCGGGGAGAATTACTCGGTGAGCTTGCAAATTAGATAAGAATAAGCTCAACAGATGGCGCCACATTTAAGAAACTCCAACAAATTAAGACTACGACAGCCAAAATATTCGTTACGAATTGATAGAAACAATTCTAAACATAGCATTGCTTTAAAAAAAAAAAAAAAAAGCTTAAATAATACCATAATTTGAATAAAACTGGTCTAAACTCGTTCTGAAGCTTCATTGAAAGCAGAGACCAATGGTTGAATTCAATAAATATAACGGAGACTGGGATGTAATGTATTCGTGCATACCATCATTTCCCTTACGAAAAAAATTTTTCCTAAGGACTGTTCAATAACTAAGCAGTTTACTGCGTTCATACTAAGCAATATCTCTTGATAACTATATTTTCCAGACAGAAGTGGTAGAAAATTCTTGTCAGGTGATTGAAAAATTATCCCGATACTCTGAATCCGAATTCCAAGGATTGGTAAAATTAAGAGAGAAAATGTTTGGGTTCCAGACACTCTGTCATAAGAAGCAAAGCTAATCGTTCAGTCACCCGCAATTTGTTATAACAGCACAACGCAAAACCATTTCTTGAACATGTGGTGACTGGAGATGATAAATGGGTCCTTTATGTTGGGTTGTTGTCTGTTGTGACTCATCCAACTTGCCTGACAGGTGGATCCTTTATTACCCTAAATGAAAAAGACAATGACTCCTAATCAATCCCCTCTAGCAACCCCCAAAGCCATGCTTACGCATTAGAAAAGTACTGCTGTTTGCTTTGCATTTCACTTGGGCATAATCCATTTTGAGATGCTAGAGCCAGGTCAGATCATGACCTTATTGTTAGCAATCATTCGAGGAAACCAAGTTTTGTGCGAAAAGTATTCAGCTCTTATTAATAAAATGGTGCTATTCTGTAACATGATAATGCCAAACACACTTTATTAAAAAGATTCTAAACAAAATAATTATTAAATAATTAGGATGGAAGGTGTTACCAGGACCATTTCATTCGCCTACCATCGCGTCCTGTGATTACTGTTTATTCAGGCTGTTACAGTACTTCTGAAGTGCGAAAAAATTTTGAAACGTGGAAAGAAGTCAAAAATGGATTTCCTTTTTTTTTTTTTTTTTTTTAAATCCAGAACCATCTTTGTTCTACAGATCCAGAGTTAAAAACTGTCCAATAAATGTAAAAAAAAAACAATGATAATAAGGGTGATTACATCATTTACGCAAAATAAAAGTATATTATAAAATTATTTGTTTTAGTTTGATGGAAAAAAAAACACAAACATCGCTTTTCGGCCCCCCCCCTTATGTTAATAAATGTCAAACTAGTAGCAGTTCCCCTTATGTCAAAGCTTAATTTCTAAAATGCGAAAACCCTATGAAGGAATGACAATAACCGTGGAAGGTGGTAAAATAGTAAGTAAAATAAGTAATTAAAATTAAATAGGATATTAGGAGATGCATAAATAACAATAAATTTAATTAAATTAAATAAACATGCAATGAATGTAAATAATTAAAATAAAATAAACATGTCGATTTTTTTCCCCTTTCAAATACGATCTCTCGATTTACATCTCGAACATTTCTTCCTTCTTAAACATACTAGTTATCTGACAATGCAAACTAGTCCCTGGGAAATTGAAACATACATTTGTTAAGCTACTTTAGAAATAATCTGAGCAGATAACTAGTTATTGGGTATTTGGGAGGAAATTCAAATTTATTAAATCAAAAGCGTTCCTGGCTGAGTATAACATATTTTGTCAACAACAACAAAAAATAATAAATAAATAAAAATTTAAAAAAAAGAAAGAAAGACTAAATAAGCATGTAGAGCTTTTATTTTTGCAACAGGCAATGTAATTAACTACCAGTCGGCCCCTCAAGCAGACAAGTTCATTAAAAAAAAAAAAAAAAAAAAAACAATTAGTGCTCACCAACGCTATTTTCAAGCTAGAGTAGACATTATCAACATTAGTCTCAGTTAATGCTAAATGAAATATTCCCTGAATCAGGACTTAATTTCCAAAAGTGCCAGAGCCCTATGGAAGACCATTAGGAAAGAGGAGCAAGAGTAAATAAATGAATAAAATGATAATTTAATAATTTAAAAAATTGAATAGTTAATGATTATCAAATTAATTAATAATTATTTAATTGTTGTGACTATTTATGTTAACAATTAATATTAATTAGTTATGATTTAATTGATAATTATTATTTAATTCATAATTAATTTATTATTATTCATTAAAATAATTGAATAAAGTTATTAAATGATTAAAATTAAATAAAATGCAAACAGATAAACTACTACTTAATAAGCGATTTTTAATGTAATTTTGCTGTTAAAAATAAAATTTTCGAGATCAAATTTCTATTGAAGTTATTGTTCAGTTACATAACACCGCCGAAGCCTTCTAATTTAGAGCTCCAGTGCACTCCGGCTAGAATTAGAATTTATCCCAAAAACTAAGAAGTACCGGCACAATTTAAGCTCTGCCCTGAATAACAGATAACTTGACACTGCGATTAAATTTTCCAAGGAAATTCCAAAGTTTATCCTGTTGTAGCTTGCTACACTCGACCTTCATGTGGAAAGTCGAAGGACCTAACCAATAACATTTTGTACGATCTTCAAACGGCCACTTTCCTTGTTTTTCGGAGGATTAATGAAGAAATGTAGGATATTTAAGTCCTAAAATCTATTCGTTAAACAGCCAGAATTTTAGGAAGAGTTTATAATGTCTAGAATGTGCACCAACTGGAATTAACAATTTCTTAAAAAAACTGAAAAGCACTGCAACCGGGCTTCAGTTGAATTTAAGAACTGCTACTAGTTTGATCCAAGCTAACTGGATAGGGGATTCCATAATTTCACCGACGTAGAAAAGAAACAGAAGCCATATTTTCTGATAACGTCTTTCAAAAAGGTAGCCTCTCTAAAAGCATGGCCTCTGCGAGTTCTGGCGTAATCAGAAAAGATATTTTTCTTTTAAGAGGTGAAAAGTTCTGATCATTAACATGGCATGCATTTACCCTGTCACAAAAACTTATTTTTTTCATTTTGCTTACCTATTTTTTTTTTCACAATTAACACAAGAAATTTAAGTATTAGATTATTTTATTATGGTAAAAACAACTAAGACTAGTCGACTACGAAGAGGAATGCCCTCTTCAAGGATTTCCCAAAGGAAATCAGCTTAATTACATTAGGCAAGGAGAAAACTGCTAAAAGTACCCATGCAGGCAGCTCGCTCAATAGTATTCGATACCTAGTTGAACACCCATTGTAGTCAGTCACCTGTTGGCCAAAATTTGTATTTCTTGTTGAATTTTTGGATGTACATTTATCAATAATGTTTAAATGCATAATAAAATAATTACACGTAATAAAATCAGTGTATTTAAATGTTAACAATTACTAAGATTTAATATGCAATATTAGCATATATACACTTAGTTCAGAATACCTCTCAACTAAGTGTAATAAGACATTTTTATAAAAAGTTCTGTTTTTAATAATATACCACAAAATCTGATAAACATCACTTCAAACAAATTATGAGGTGTAAATTGCATTAGTAATTTACATGTCATAGTATGTCTGTGGAAATTACACATTCAAACGGAGTATAGGAAGACTGAATTTGCAGAAAAGATTTACAAAGCTTACTTCGGAACGCAACTAACGAAAAAAAGCGACTTCACTGCTTCTTCTACAAGAACTTTAAAACCTATTTTCTTACATACAAGAGACACATCAGTAGCTGAGTGGATACAATCACTAAACACTGGTAATTCGACCAGGGATGAAAATCTCAGAATAGCTTTGATGCATGGGACTTTCGAGATCTTTTCCATGTGATTTTACTTTCGAGACCTTTTCCATGTGAGGTGTAAATCCCCCCCGGGGGTCGACGTAGAGAATTCTGCGAAGCTACTGGCTAGGATCTGTACCTAGGCAGTCTCGGCCACGGGGGTATAAAATTTATGAACTTGGTGGTTCTGAAGGCTCTGGGAAAGGTCACTTATTGGCCGGCCTCGGAGTCTGGCACGTCCTAGCGCGGCGTGGTGCTAGTAACCCGTGGGGATTTCCCCCGGGGTCGCTGGGTAATGTCCCGCCGCGACGGGCTCGCCCGAGCGACTGGCAGGAGCAATTGACGACCGGTGCTGCCTGGTGACGTATCCAGGTGGTGCGCGGCTCTGCTAGAGGGTAATAGTGGAGGTTGAACCTCCACGACGTGCCCGAAGGCAGAGTCGACCTGTAGTGAGCTAAGTTCTCGGAACGGGGAAGCCCAAAACCTGTGAGGTGTAAATACAGACCAGTTTCCCTTAGAAAGTATTCCTTGAAAGCATCCCTTTCCTATGCAGAGAGCCTTCATGTTCTTTACCTTAAGAGTTAATCTTAAATTCACTCACACACACACAAAGAAAAAAAAAATCCAAATTCGATTTTTTCCATCTATTCAAGAGAATATACTAAAAAAACTCTAGAACACTATTAATAAAATATGCGAATATTATATTATTAGTGCAATATTAATGTAATATACTAACATGAGAAAAAGAAGGTTTATTTTAATTTTACGCATGTTGCTAATTCAACAACATGTCTACACAAAAAATGTTCAACTTCTGAACCGCAAACAAAACATTTTTAGCAGCATTTGATTAGAAAAAATTGCCCTAAACACTTATATCCCCAAACCGGCTGAATTTAAAAGCAATGGATTTGAGAAAACGCCCCCTCCCCTTTAATCTAAGCCAAAAAGAAAAAAAATTGATGCAATAATAGAAATTTTAAAAATGAGTTAATTTTTTATATTCCATAAGGTTTATTTCCTAATCTCTCAATAAGTAAATAATAAATAATAAACTTTTATAACATTCAAGAAATCTCTTCCCTGCATTATCAAAGAATAGTGATAAATTTTATTAGCTCTACTGACAAAACCGCATTCTGTGATTTATATACATCAGCCAGGATACAGCAATACCACTTTTCTCTTCTGTCCTGATATAAAAAAAAGCTAGCATTATTAAAGCAAATTGCTTATTATTAACACTTCTCATATAATATCTGTTTAAACCCAGATTATGAAAAAGTCTATGTTTTATTGCCATTAAACACTGCAAAAACTGAAACCGAATTTGCTTAAAATCAATTTATGACAATGATGGACTACACAGAAATATTTGAGATCTATAATATTATGTTTCAAATAGTATCTAAGAATAATCACTATCAAAATTTTGAAAAATTTGGAATTTTTAGGCAGAAGCATACAATATTTCTTCATATAAAATATAATTAAAACCTTTTTTAAATTGTAACATTGTACACTCATGATTACCTGTCTTCTCCTAACTCTACACTGTATATAGAAATGATCATAAAGGTAAAGACCATGCATTTAAAAAAAAAAAAAAAAAAGATAGTACACTCTTCCATAGTGTGTTATGATACTTTCAATTTGCTAAGATCTCAACCATCTCAATTAAAATTCAGATTAAGTGCACAGTTTGGAAGACATACATAAAATTAAAAATACTGTATGGCATCTCTGCTTCGTAAAAATAGCAAATTTCTAATTCTGTATCAAGAGCACTCGCATTAAATAAATGATGTTTTACAAAATTTAATTAAAATTGCAGCACCAAATTTATATTAAACATAACTTAAGAATGAAACAGAAACACTATTTATGCAAAGGTACATCCTGATAAAGTACATTCTTCTTTATGAGGATATGATATATCATGATAAAGAGGATACTATATATATAATCAAGACAAGATATATCTGGTTCTCAACTTTCAAAATCCTAACAGTCAAAACATTCTATGATGGCTTTCCAATAAATAGGTGTCAAATTCCCAATAAAGTACATACTCGTATATTCCTATAATGATCGACATATTAAGTAGCATTTAATATCTAAATATACACAACAGCCTAACAGGCCAGTCGTATAAGCTTGGATATTGTGACACACATTCAGATACAGCCAATTGTATTGTAAAAGAAACATGATCCAGATATAACTGAACGGAGTAATGGTTTTACACTTTGGTTGCCAAAACAGACATGTAAAAAAAGGTAGAATTTTTGTCTGCATGGACCTAATGTATCCAAATAGATACAAACTAATTATGGCCTAGAAATAAACCATATAAATACACTCATGTCCATAAATTAAGGATAATGCAAAATCCGGCAAAGAAAGAGTTAGAAGCAAACCAAATTTGACTTATTTGTAAAGCTTATTTATTAAACAAAAGGTAAAGAGCAAAAAAAGATGCTATATGTTTGATATTATTTAAAAAAATTAGCGATTTTTTCTCCCTGGAGCAAATTACAAAAAACAACCTATTTACAAAAAACCAATATTATATGGTTGGTATGATTGTTAATACATTGTATGTCTCCCAGACGATGCAATACAGTCCGTACAACGCCTAGGCATGCTGAGTATCAAATTATCAATCTGATCTTAGGGGATATTACACCACTCAAAAAGCAATGATCTCCGAAGTTCCGGTAGACATGTAGGAGGAGCTTGACGGGCTGCAACTCGTCAGCCAACCATGTCCCACACGTGCTCAACTGGATTCAAGTCCGGTGAGAATGCTGGCCAGTCCTTATGGGTGATATCCTCCGAATGAAGGCACTCGCTCACGATGTTTGCACGGTGAGGACGGGTGTTGTCGTCCATAAACACAAATTGTGCGCCCATGGCGCCCCGAAACAAACGTACATGTTGTTCCAGAATGACATCCCGATAGATTTAGCTTGTCATGGTTCCAATTTGAACATGCAGGTCAGTTCTGGAACCCAGAATAATTCCACTCCAAACGAGGACTCCTGCACCACCGTAACGGTGTCGTTCAATGATGTTTTCTTGCTGGTAAAGGGTACTTGGAGCTCTCCATATGAAAGTCCGGCGAGAATCAGACTGCAAGCTAAACCTGGACTCGTCGGAAAACATCACACAAGCCCACTGTTGCGGTGTCCACAATGCATGCTCTCTACTCCAGGCTAACCGCAGGCGACAGTGAGTTGCAGTAAGTGGAACGCATCTGACAGGTCTAAGAGCATATAGACCAATCTGTCCTAAGCGTCTGTACACGGTCTGCCTTGAAATTGTCGTACCAGTGGCCGAAGAGAGCTGACAAGACAGGTCTGAGGCTGTGCTCCGCCTGTTTCTTTTGGCAGTAACCGCTAAATAGCGGTCTTCATTCGGCATTGTAACTCTGGGGCGACCTGTGCTGTAATGTCTACTCACATTACCATCATCTTGGAATCGTTGCCAAAGCCTGGAGATGACACTCTGGGCAATTCCATGTTCGTCTGATACTTCCAGTTGGGTATGCCCAAATTCCAGACGCTCGATAATTCTACCACGTAAAAAATCATCCAAATGCGTCCTTTGTGTCATAACTATTCAGTTATTGCACTGAAATGCTTATAAAGCGCCTGCGAACAATTTTACTTCTTTGCCTGTATTCCTTATATATCACTCTCTTACACTCTCGTCATTGTGACGTACCATCGGTGTCATCTGGTTACTTCCTGAAATTTGCATATGATTCTTGAAGATGTGTGTAGGGATTTTACAGGTGATATATTTATTTTAGAGTTCGATTTCCGCGTGACTCTGAATTATCCTTAATTTATGGACATGAGTGTATAATACAGGCTAGCTCCAGATAAACCAAACCCAAAGCAAATGAAGAACAAATGAACTGTAAGGTGACATATTATAAGTGGCCCAAGGCAAGCCAAACCAAACATGGTAGATTTCATTGCCTTGTATTCAGTTTATCTTGGGCCACTTGATTTAATGTATTTGCATTAGAAAATATTTATGACATATTAAAAAAATACTAATAGCAGCCAATAACAGATTTTTATATTGTGGTAATTACTGGGCTAATCTGGTGAGGTACAAGGTCTTATAGCAAAATGGTACATTTTACAGTGTACAAAAAATTAAGCTTACAGCAGAAAAAGGTATTTCACCTTTCAAATAACTTTAGAGATTAAAAAATTTGCACATGGCCACTTTTCAAAAATTCCATTGTGTAATTTACTAATGAAAGTATACAGAAACTGACAATGAAAGTATACAGAAACTGACAGTAAACTTTAACACATAGAATTATGTCCAGACACAAAAAATTGCACTACTCCAGACACAAAAAGAAAGTGGTTTGTCCAAGATAAAATTCATTTGATGTCAACATTATGCAAATTTGGACTAAAGCAATTCTGAAACAGTAATATCCTATTTATCATTTGTTAGAATGAAAGCATCCAAAAGAGGTTCTAATTTCTTTACTTACAATTCTGACTCAGTGAAATAGAAAGATAGCGATGAACTACATGTGCAACCTCCATGTATAATATTCAGAACAAAAAAAATTGTACTTCCTGATAATTATTATGGCCCCCATTATTTAAATGTAATCAACAGCTGTTAATGGACTGTGCTAAAGTGGCAACTCTACTCAGATCTCTTCTTGTAACAGCCAGATGGTAGATGACTGTGGTTAGAATTGCCAGTTATTTCATCATAGTTTGCAAAGAGCTCTGAGTAGGTATGTTGCAGTCCAATAACAAAAGGGCTCGTAGTGCCATTTAAATATTAGGATGTCATAATAATAAGAAAGACCAAAACAACTACTACCTCCATCAGATACAATAAAACATTAAAAAGTTAATCTGTGATATATCTGTCAAACATACTAGAATAGCTAATACAGTAGAAGTCCAGAAATCCACAAAGCTTAGGACCAGAGGTTGTGCGGATTTTAGGATTTTGCGGATTTCAGGACAGTAAAGATAAATCATAATATTCAGACTAAAAGTGCAAAATAAATAAGGCGCACTAGATACATTTAATTAAATTATCATATACATCATTGCAATAACTTATTATATGCATTAAATTATTATTACATATATAAATTGATTACATTATTCATTATATTATATATACACAGCATCGAGGTTTGCCGATTTCGCCTCATGCAGAGATTTCCGGTTTCGGATTCCAGTGCTAGAATCACTGTTGCTGTAAAATTTCAACAGCTTTTCCTTATTTTTCTGTATATCATACACAATCATATCGCAATTCCATACGATTCTGCTATAAAATGCACCTGTCTCCATCTTTTGCAGAATTTACACTTTTGCATTACCATCAATGCAACGTGTTTAAATTTTTCAACATTGCAAGCAGTAAAATCATGAGTGCATTTCTTATCTGTAATTGTATTAAAAAGGGCTGAAATTTAAAATGTTCTTAATTTATACACAAAATATCCAGATATAGATGAGGCAGCACTAAATAATCTCGTTAAATAACAAAGCTCAGAAAATACAACATGAATTTTGAACTTGAAAGAAGAGTGAATCGTCTTGAAAGTAGAGTGAATCGTCTGCTTTCTTACCTCGATGCGGATTAGAGGGGAAAAAACTTTTTATCACGATGTCAATAATTTGGTATTTTCGTTATGACTGATTATTATTCAGTAATTATGAAATCATTATTCGGTAAGTATTTTTTCTTCGATATTTCGTACTCAATGTTGAGGTTTCCGGAATCCATAAACTGAATGTTTATATTTTGCGAGGCAACGCAGGTCGGTGGATTTTTGATATTTGATTTCATTATAAAATTACAAGCAAAGTATCAATTATTTTTAACAATATATCTTTATTAGCACATCACAATATTTACAAATTGACTTTTGATTATTTCAATATTTTTAAAGTTCAGAATGTTCTGACTGCTGAGTACTATCAACAGTGACATCTTCTAAATCAGGCTCTACCTTGGATTTGGGATCTTCAGTTCCATTTGATGCATCATCAGCAATTTTTATAGAGTTCTTGTAATCATTAAAATGTTCTGCAATACAAAATATAAATGAAAATTTTACACATTTCAGAAGCAGATATGGGCATACAATACCATAAAAGTAATGAAGCATAACTAAAATCCTCTAAAACGACTAATTTGCTCTATGAAATGTTATATTTCTATTCACAAAAACTAACTTTCCAATCACTGCAAGTGTACATCAGCAAGAATTGTTGGCTGAACAGACAGGATACACAGCAAAGCTCAGAAACAATTATTTCCTACTAACATTAGAATTATTTTATGCCTAGAAACTGGAAAAGAATATTAGAGCTCAAAATATTTAAGGGTAATTCTCAATAGTAATAAGAAATTTTTAACTGAAAAGTACAACAGAAATTTAAGTCACAAAAAGTTCAGACACAGTTCACAATAAAAATTTTACATACAGCAGATATAGAATTTACATATGAAAAATTTTACTTTGTTATGAAGCATATTATATTTAGTAGAGGTTAGGTTACTTGAATATAGCATACTAGAATTATCTGCCTGAAGGAAGGGATGCCTTTGTGGAGTACTTTCTAATGAAAACATTCAGATTTATGACACACGTGGAAGACAACCAAGAAAACTAACCATGCAGGCAGCCTGTTTGCTAGCAGGGATTGAACCCTGGTCAAAATCCCAGTATTCAGCAGCCTTAATCCACTCAGCTGCTCGTGGGGTCATTTAGGTAAGATAAATATACTTATCAATATATATTCCTGCTATTTTCTATATGTGTAGTATTCAGAAGACTACTATGCTATCAGGCAATAAGCCACTATGAAAATAATGGACAGAAATACAAATAAAAGGAAACTAAAACCAACACGAAAAATTATCTAAGCAGCTAAAAGCATCATTATGGTATGGTTACAATATTTTTCTTTATAATGTAATTTAAAACTAATTATTTTTCTTCTACCAATTTGCTATTATAATTTGCTACATTACAATTTTTTACATTTATATTTCTTCTTCGTTACCTCGAATATATAAATCAAAACCGCTGAATCGTTAATGCATTATTTTATCGTACTGTTCAAGTTAACAAGAATTTTATAAAACTCGCAAACTGTTCATCTACAATAAAAATATATACCATTTACTTTATTTAATGCAACTATTAATTTCAAGTAAGTCATTAAAATTATTCACCTTTTTTTATCAGAGACTAAAAAAAGAAACATTATAATATCTGACAGATAAGCATAAGTAAAATTAATGATTAAGTTGCAATAGCATAACATGTAAATAATAAATTTAAAAGTAACCCTCAAATATTTTAATACTTATTAATGTTTACATATAAGTGCACTATCTTTTTGGAAACAAAATATATTGCATTTATATTGGATTTCTTTTTAGAATCCAATATCTAGTTTAAAAAAAAAAAAAAAAACTGTTTTACCATTAGAAGTGAAAAATAAAGGATATGGTGTTAATATGGTAGTATTATTTGTAGTTCAATAAAAAATTGTTAAGGTAGTCAGTCTCTATTTGCATCTTTATTACATTGTCTTAGTTGAGAACAAACACTTACTGTTTTTCCCCAATGAAAAATACATCAGAAATTATTTTAAAAAGCAAATTAAAAGTGCAGAGCATCTGAATAAAAAAAAAAACTCTAAAATAATGAAATTATATTTCAGAGAACATTTACATGAACTTCTTTCTTACAGCCCAGCACAGAGAGCCTTTCCATGCTATGCAAATACACCAAATGATACCTGATCACATCACATATTAGTAACACAAAGAAGCAAAGTACAATGGTGACATTTCGAATAGCAGCTAGAATGTTGTGTTTTAACCAAATTAATACTACCACAGCTCTTACAGCAGAACACGGAAGATGACTGCAAATACTGAAATATATCTGCATGACAAAAAGCTGAAGACTAGAAAGTTTGCTATGTAAAAATCCTCTCTCTCTCTCTTGACTCTTGAAAAGCCAAAGGCACTTCAAAAAGACTTCTTTGACAGTGGGTCAATGAATGAGGTTATCATTGAAGCTTGTAATGCCATAAACACTGTCTATACTGAAGTTCATTTCAAAAACTATATACAGTTGAAAAAAATGTGTACAAAAACAATTTTATTTATTTTTCTCTTATTTTTTGGATACCTTATCTAGATATTTTACATAACAGCAACAGGCCAAATCTACAATTATACATTTAATACATACCCAACTGTGGATCCAAAGTATAATCCAATAATCACTAAAAATATTCTTCCAAATCAAAGTATATACCATATTTATTCACATCTTTACCCCATTAATATATTTTTCCTTAGCCTTTTAAGACAAGGTTCTGAAAATTTTTAAGTATTCACATAATTTTCCTCTTACTCAAGACATTCAGAAAGCGAGCTTCCCTAAATCAGTTCAACTAGCTTCCCTAAATTTTAAAATGCATTCGTCATTGTTTTCTTTACATTAACTGATCTGTTTATAAAGCTTAGGTGTAGGAGCTCTGATTGATGAGGCAGTAATAATGAACATCTTCAAGAAAATGGAAATATCTAATGCTCTTGATGGTTCTGAAGATCATTACATGTGGGACAACAGAATGAATGGTGAAAACAGTGACATTGGTGATGACCTGCAAGATATAGCAGCAGACACATACAGCTTGTCCAGCAGCAATAAACAATTTGAGGTATAGAGATTAACAGTGGACAAAAAGAGCGGGTGAGTTTCAAGATAGAGATGCACACATGAAGATAGCTTATTACACTGCATAATGCGAATATTATTATATATTCTAATTGGAATATAGGTTTCTTTCAATAACTAATATTGTGATTGTTGGCAGTTATTTATTCATAAATGCTTCTCATTTGTTTTCTCCTACCGTAACCACTATCTTTGGAAATTAAATTTATTTGCATTATTTTCTCCTTTGATATTTATATGATAAAATTACTAAACCTGAGAATAAATACACAACTGAATGTAGTATATATTTCTTTTAAGATGAAAAACATCAGACTTCATGGGGAATATAATTTCTTATAAAAATATAAGTGCTAATCATTTCAATTCTTAAACATTGCAAGTGCAATAATAAAATGCATCATGGAAATTTTAAGGATTTTAGTTTTTAAGTTTAACATGAACATGGATACTTACATATTAACGCAGCCATATTGGCACAATCTGGCGATTTTTTACAGATGAAAAAGGAAAAATTACTTACTAGGCACAAGTTAGTTGTTTTTGAGATTTTTTTTAGAAAAATTCCTAAACGATCAACACTTATTGTAAGTCAGCAAACATTAAGATAAACACACTTTCAGAATTTAAAATACAAATTTTATTTAAATTTTAATCAAATTTTTTACGGATTGCATGCTACATTTAAAAAAAAAACTCTCTTCACAAAATCTATAATTTATTTTCACCATTCTTCTCCACAAATACACAGCAATCTGTTTTGCTGAAAAAAAAAAAAAAAATCGGAGAACTGCAAACCTCAGCAATACCATCACACAAACTTCAGTAATACCAACTCTCTAGCAAATGTGTCTCCTCTGTTGGCTTTAGTTTTCCACATGCAAATTTTGATTGGAGGTCGATCGGCGGTAAGCTAACGTGGTTGCTGCTGATTGGCCGATGACGTCAAGATCGGCGGGTTGGCCGAGTATAATATATATGTACGCCGGTATCGCCGAATCTTGTTCATGTTCTCTTGTGTCATTATGAGTTAGCATAATGCTAGTTTGCTTTCACTAAATGATTTTAAATGTAAAGGCTACAGCGTTAGCTCTTTTATTTTATTTACGGAATAAAGCAAGAATTTTATTTAGTTTAGTCTTAGCTTTACTTAAGGAAAGCAAAACATGCTTTGCCTTTATCACCACTGACAACAGGGTTATGGGCCCAAGCGCCAACAGCTAATCAGTCATCCAGTTCAACTCAGCTTTGAAGGAATGTAGGTGAAGAGGGCCGTTATCCACGAAAAGAAGCTGACCTGACTTTGAAGTTTGTTCAAGTCGTTGTGCTCACACTTAATTGAAGATGTCATTACTACCTGAAGGTTTTGAGTTGTTAAACCATGACAACTGGGATCGATGGAAAGTCGACATGAAAATGCTGTTACTGGATAGAAATTGTAGCTATACTGTTGAAATTGTTGGAGCTTCATAGAGGACAAAGAAGAAGAATTAGATAAAAGTGCAACAAGGCGTGAAAAGCAGGAGTTCACACTGAGGGAGAACAGAGCCTTCACTACATTATATTACGGAATTAAAGCTGAGTTCAGGCCGCTGATACAAGAATGTTCAAGTGGTAAAGAAGCGTGGGAAGTTCTACAGAAGCAATTCGAACCCAAAACAAGAGCAAGGATAATTCAGTTAGTGGATGAATTTTTTGGTATTAGATATATGCCAAATGAAGAAATAGGATTATTCATTGCAAGAATAAGAATGACTGCAAAGAAGTTGGCTGAAGCTGGTCACAACTTGGCAGATCTTTTTAAAAGTTTTCCAGGCAATAAGGAGATTACCCCAGGAATACTACGGCATTGTACAATTGATCTATAGGTGGAAGGACAAAGATTTTACGCTGGAAAGAATTGCTGAAGAGCTGGTAAGGGAAGAAAGCCAACTTCGCCAGGTAATTGCCGATTTAGAAGACAGCAAGGTAAGCGTGTTTAATACTATTAGTTTAAACGCAGGGAAAGATAAAGTTGAAAATAAAACTAAATCTAAGAAAAAAATGGGGAATATGAGAATAGGACCTTGTTTCAGATGTCATAAATTTGGGCACTTAATTGCTCAATGTAAAGAAAATGTAAGTAAAAATCAGAAGTTTAAAATAGATGATAAAAATGGACAGTTTAAAGATAAAGAATTAATGTTAGTAGAAAATTATGTAACAACTACAGATAAAGGAGGTAACGCAGATAAATTTAATTGGGTCGTAGATACTGCAGCTACGACTCATTTCTGTAATAATAGATATTTAATGACAAATTTCGAAGAAATAAACGATATACGTATGTCTTTAGCTGTAGGAAATTGTGAAAGTAAAGTATTAGGAAAGGGTACTGTCAAATTTGCAGTAAAAGTAGGCAATCGAATAAATTGGATTGAGTTAGATAATGTGTTATATAATCCAAATCTAAGAAGAAATTTATTATCGGGAGCAAGGTTAGAAAAGGCTGGTGCTCATTTTGTGATTTCAAAAGGGAAGATGTGGATATACTTTAATAATTGGCATAGATTATGCTACGCTAAACGATATGACGGACTTTATCACGTAAAACCATTTAGATATGCAACAGGTAAAAGGGAAGCTGGTTACGGTACAGAAATTGGAAAGGTCAATAAAGTAGATGATGCAATGTTATGGCATCGGAGATTTAGCCACGTAAATTTTGATTATATTAAGAAAACTAGTAAGAATCAAAGCGTGAAAGGGTTACCAGAAATTGGAAAACCAATAGAAAGGTATAAATCGTGTATTATTGCTAAATCTAGTAGAATAACTTTTAAATCTGTTCCGAAGAGATTGGATAAACCATTGCAGTTGGTTTATTTAGACGTTTGTGGCCCACTACCAGTTCCATCTAAGGGTGGGAGTAAATATTTTCTTGCTATTGTAGATGACTATAGTGGATTAGTAACAGTGTATTGTATGAAAATTAAAAACGAATCGTTCTACAACTTTAAGAATTATCATAGGCAAATGGAAAGACTGGCGAATAGAAAATTAATAAGTATACGCACCGATAATGGTGGGGAATTCTGTAACAGGCAATTCGAAGGGTACTTAGCCGAAAATGGAATTAGTGTTGAACGCACGAACGCGTACACCCCAGAAGAGAACGGTGTGTGTGAACGTTTTAACCGAATGGCATTAGACGCAGTTAAAGCTATGCTTAATGACGGTAAAATGGGAAAAGAATGGTGGGCTCTTGGCTGTTTCGTACATACGTGGAACAGAGTATGTCATAAAAGCAACCGAACCCCTTATGAAATGTTCCTAAATAGAAAACCCAGTGTTGTTTATTTTAAAGTATTTGGTTGTAAAGCCTATGTTGGCGTGCCAAAACAGATTAGGAATAAATTAGAAATGAGGTGCAAAGAAGGAATCATGGTAGGATATGCGAAGGAAACTAGGGGTTATAGGATATGGCTGCCAGAAGAACGCAAATTAATAGAAACCTGCAATGTGAAGTTCGATGAAAAACGGTATGCAGCAAATGGCATCCTGGAACAGAAATCAAAACCTAAATTTAAAAGACTAGAGGAATCTGAGCTATTAGCAGAATCAGATGAAGAACAGGAAATTTCTAGAGAAGAAATAAAGTTGTCAGATGACAAATCTACTCCGAAAGAAGTATCAGACTTAAACTGGCAAAGAAAAGCAGTTAAAAGGCCAGATGGAACACGTACAGACATATATTATTAAGTAGAGGGAACAGACACCCGTTTTAGATCCTATAATGATATTGAAAAGTATTGTGAGGCAAGAAATATTAAATATGAAAAAGATAAGTTTGATTTTAGTGGAAAAAACGAATACTCGGGGAAAGTTAATTTCGTAGAACAGGAGACTAGCTCTGTGTCTGAAGAGGCAAATTCCGTAGAAATAGTTATCCCACAAAATTTTAAAGAAGCACGAAAATCAGTAAATGCCGAAGAATGGGATAAGGCAATGAAAGAAGAAATCGACACAATAAAGAAAAGAAAGGTTTGGGAATTAGTCGAAAAGCCAGAAAATAAAACTATAATAGGAAACAAATGGGTCTATACGCTAAAAAGAAATGAAAAGAATCAAGTGGTTAGATACAAAGCACGCTTAGTAGCACAGAGATTCAGGCAGAAAAGAGGTGAAGATTTTGATGACGTTTACAGTCCTGTAGTAAATTTTTCAATCATAAGAATATTTTTCACTATACTGGTATGTTTGTATGGATGGACTAATTGTCAGTTAGATGTAAAGAATGCATATTTATATGCAAACCTAAATGAGAAAATATATATAACCCAACCAGATGGATTTATCGAAGAGAAAAATAAAGTGTGTTTATTACACAAGGCCATTTACGGTCTACATCAAAGTGGCCATGAATGGTTTTGTGAATTTGAAAGTACTTTAGAAAATCTACATTTTAAGAAAATACAATGGTGTAATTGTGTTTATAAGGGTTCAAATGTAATTCTCTTGTTATATGTAGATGATATTGTGATTTTTAGTAAAGATCAATATAGTATAGATAAAGTAATTTCACAGCTGAATAAGTTTTTTGATCTTAAAGTATTAGGCAAAACTAAAACGTTACTTGGAATTGAATTCTTAGAGAATGAGAATGGGGTTTTTATACATCAGCAAAAATACATCGAAGAAATTTTTGAAAAATTTAAACATTTCCAGATACCAATAACTTAACTTCCCATAGCTAAGGGCACTATTCTTACAAAATTAGATTGCCCATCTACAAGTGCAGAAGTTGCGGAAATGCATACATTACCCTTTAGAAATCTGTTAGGATATTTAGTTTTTTTAGCTAACAGGACAAGGCCTGATATTACATATGCAGTGAATATCTTATCACAATTTCAGGAGAATCCTGGAATTAGGCATTGGGAAGCATTGTTGAAATTGCTTGGTTATCTCAATAGTACTACATTATATAAGTTAAACTTATCGAAGATTAAACATCTAAATTTATATTGTTATTCAGATACTGATTATGCAAGTAATAGAGATGACTGTGTGTCCATGGGAGGATTTATATTATATTTAGATGAAATACCGGTAATCTGGAAAACTGTTAAACAAAAATGTGTAAGTTTATCAACCATGGAAGCGGAGTATATCGCTTTATCTGAAGCAGCGAAGGAATTAATGTGGACGAAAAATGTCTTACAAGATGAAATTTTAAAGTTTAATTTAAGAGAGTGTAAACTATTTTGTGATAACAAGTCTGCCATTGATTTTTCTAGATCGCCAATAGAAAATCGCCGAACTAAGCACATAGATGTAAAATATCAATTTATTAGAAGACTAGTAAATCATGGAGTGTTTGACCTTGAATTTATCACCAGTAAATTAAATACTGCCGACTTATTTACAAAAGCAGCGACTACTGTTAATTTAAGAAAGTTTTGTTTAGATGTTTTCAGTGTTTAAAGACAATAAGTGTTTTCGTATAATAGAATTGAACTATGAACTTCTGTGAAAGTTTTGTTTTTGTCTTTGCATGGGGAAAAGAGGGCCGTTTGTTGGCTTCAGTTTTCCACATGCAAATTTTGATCGGAGGTCGATCGGCGGTAAGCTAACGTGGTTGCCGCTGATTGGCCGATGACGTCAAGATCGGCGGGTTTTCCGAGTATAATATACATGTACGCCAGTATCAGCGAATCTTGTTCATGTTCTCTTGTGTCATTATGAGTTAGCATAATGCTAGTTTGCTTTCACTAAATGATTTTAAATGTAAAGACTACAGTGTTAGCTCTTTTATTTTATTTACGGAATAAAGCAAGAATTTTATGTAGTTTAGTCTTAGCTTTATTTAAGGAAAGCAAAACATGCTTTGCCTTTATCACCACTGACAACATCCTCATCATTCCCTTCAGAGATTTTGCAGCAGAACTCTATATTCCTGAGGAAATTTTACAGCAGTTTCTTCCATTGCTGGCAAATTCCACGAACACATATATTAAAATTTAATTTAAGGCAAAAGATACCATGAGTTGTTTATAAAAACTGTTGGATCTTGGAATACATTGAAAAGAATACATATAAGAATAGTGGAATTGCTTCAATGAAGGATTGATATTAGCATGGTTGCCAGAGTCTGGTACATTCTGAAAATTTGATGACTTCTACTAAGATGATAACACATAAGTATGTGAATGCATTCAAAATAAAAATATTTTAGTCAACTGCAAATTCTGAAACTCAGCTACATTTATCAAATACAGCAAAAAAATCACATTATTTTTGGTCACATAACTTTAAACTGTAAATCTACAACAGTACTTTTTTAATTTAACAGCATGGGAGTGAATGGCATTTGATCCAAACAATTGGGAAAAAGCTGAGTATTTGCCTTCTTAAGGCCATTCTGACAAGTATGTACAATACAGAATTGGAAGTATTTACAACTGTGACATCTTCAAAATAATCATTTTGTAATTTTAAAAAGAAATCTGTAGAAATGATATAAAATACCTTCAAATTTTGAAAGATTAGAAATCTCATTTATATAAAACTCTCCATTGTACTCCAACTGTACATAATTTCATATTTATGATTCATACTCTGCAATAACAAAGCTCCATGAAGCATTCTTGCTCTGATGATTAATTTTTAAATATACTTAATTCAACAATAATTTTAAAAGCAAACAGATATATAAACACTCTTATTTTACAGCTAGAAAGAACTGATAACATGTTTTTATATATTTGGAATCAATAATAAAGTCGGCAGTTAAACTCCATATCAGACGGTAGAGAAATTTAGCATGCCAAAATCTTACACACATAAAATTTAGTACTGCTTTAATAAAACATTTATTAATGGACACTTTATGAGGAATACAGAACACTATTCAAAGTAAAATTTTAAATTAAAAATAGTACAGCCTTCTTTCAAAGCTTTGATACACTCACCTACACAGCCTTCATCTGGAATAAAATGGTAACCAAAAGAACACATTTCACAATTTTTTGGACCAGGTCCCCTGCAATGACCTTTGCATGCTTTATCACATATCCTGCAAGAAAACACTTTGCCAGCTTCTTGATAATACCCTTTAGCACAAGCGTCACATAGCTCTCCGGTATAACCAGCATCACAAAAGCAGCTTGCTGGTTCTTCTCTAGTGCCCCCTTTCTGAAATAGAAAATAAAAGAAAATATTTATAATTTGTCCTTCTTTCAGAAAAAGCAACATAAATATTGTGATTCTGAAACTGAGAAACATAATAAAATATTTGTGCAAAAACATTTACGGAGAAAATTATATATATGATTGTATAAATAAATTTCCAATAAAAAATGCCATACTAAATAAAAAATAAGACTCATCTCTTTCTTGTTACATTTTTTTATCTAAACTTTGGTGGAGTCTCATAACCAGGTATTTTAATAATTGAAATTGCAGAATGAGACAAAGAAGTTTAATTAGCATATTATGTAGAATACACTGTTTAAAGAAAAAGAGCTTAATTATTGCACTGCAAAGAATGATTATACTTTTTATATACAAAGTAATAACAACAGGTAATTTCTGTATATAAGAAACTGCATAACGACTGCTAATAAAAGTCGTAATAGTAAAAGTAAAATATATTCATTTAGGAAGCTCACTTTCATTCTAACCACAAACAAATAAATCCTAATTATAACCATGCTCTCATCACATATTCATCTACAGTTTTATTTTTAAAATCATCCTATAAGGAGTCTTACATTTGACAGGAACTTATTTTTGCATAAACATGGTAAATAATTTGTTTTAACCGCTTCCCTTACACATTTTTTTGGAAAAAATTGGAAAAAATCATCCCATTTTTTTATTTTATTATTAAATACAAGGAAGCTAAACAAAACAAAATATATAGGTTTTAAGTTGAATTTTTAATTTTTTAGAGGTGTAAAAGCATTTAGTTTTAATATTAGTTTACTATCCCGAGTTATCTCGGGAAATAAAAAAAAATTAAATATTAGTCATTGTATGAAAGTTTTTGAAACAAGGGACATCACAAAATTATACCTGACATTCTATACACTGGTGTCTGGTCTTTTTCTTACTGACTTACCTCTGGAATCTCTTTTACGGGAGCACAGAGAACACTGTCTCATTGGATTCCATTTTTTTTTTTCAGTAGCAGGAATAACACCTGGAAAATGCTTTGAGGTTATAATCACTATCTGAAAAATCATTGCTTTCAGTATCTTGCATCATCACCATTATTTTACTTTTTTCAATGCAACTATCATTCTTTATACATTACTAATAAACAAGCCAACATATACCAGACAATAGGGAAAACACTTGACCAGTCCCGCCAAAAGAACTCCGAAACCAACAAAACTTGGCGAACTGCCAATAAAAGCTGAATATTTCCTTTCATTTTCTCCAGGCCGAGTAAAACCGTGATAAAACAAATCGTACTGACAAATTCTGCTTTGCCTGAGTTTTCTCGGGATAATAATTAACTGCAATATATACAAGCTCGGAATAACTCGGGATAATCAGGCAAGCGGTTAATAAAACAATTAAGACTTCTCAAATATCCAGCAACAGTACATCAAATATTCCTAGATTTTCAAAAATCTCGTATTTTAGAAGACCTATAAAGATTGGTGTGTCTGTACAGGGAACTTTAAAAATCTAAAGCCACTCTTAGGATTAGGACTTATAAATCATTAATGTTACTGTGATTCAATTTGGTTGCCCTCTATAACAAACATCCCTTGCAGGCTATACTGTAATCAATTTACCAACCAACCTTACCCTCTTCGCAAATTTGCTCTTGATCTCATGTCTCATCCAGGTTTATTCTCTCCTTTTCTTTTCAGCCACAGCTGAAGATATACGAAACCTTTAAACTATTCATTCAAAATAAAACTTAGTTCATTAAATCTGCCCCTTTTTCTTCCACCAGAAAATCTTGGTACAATAAGTCAAAAGCGAGGAGAAATCTTCTACCAAGGCATGAAAGATATGGAGAAACTGCACTAAAGTGATATGTTCATATACTGCAGATGCTATTATGATACAATGGCAGATAGGGGATGTTAATGTGATTGCAGATTACTGCTAGACGTAACTAAGGAAATCCAAAAGCATACGTAACAGAAGTAGGAAAAACACAACTTTACCACAAAACACAATTGCAATGCAAGATCACTGAATAAGAATTTTTTAATGCCAGTAATTTAATTTATATCTTTTGTAAATATACACAGGATGTCCATACAAGCTACATTTTTGGCTTCACGCGATGGGTCAGTTAAAAAATATTTTGATCTTGATTTTCCTCCTTTAACTTCAACAACAGTCAACAATTCAACAATATTCCTTTGTAAGTAGTGTACAACATTTTTTTAAATTTTCAATTTTGTTACATTTGGTACACAGTTACACAGGTCTACAGTTGCCATCAACTCATCTTCCAAAAATTCAGCCCTACACACATCACCATTATGATATTAATACAGCCTTTCAATGCTTCATCATTTTTATTCTGGAAGGTGAAATTAAATAGTTGCCTTATTTTTACTTTGTGTATTTATTACATAAATTCTGATTGTATTATAATACATATTAAAGGTTCAATATTAGTGATACTTTAGATTTAATGTGATAAGTTTCACAACCATGAGAACAAAGTTTTTTTTCATGGAATTAATAATAATTCTTTCTTTATTTTATGCCTCTAAGGTTTTATAGTAATACTGTGTCAGAACAGTAAAAGAAACCTGCACAAAGTACTTTTTTTTTTCATTCCTGTCCATCTAACTAGGCATACTTATCTTCAAAGCATTTTGTACATTCAGTTCATACATTCAGCCCTCCATGCTAAAATATCATAGAAAAGACTACTAACTCTAAAAATGATGACAAACTATTTTAGACATTTTTATGAAATAAAGAGAAACGAATATTCAAAATTCTAAAATATAAAAAAATCAAATAACTCCATCACTCTAAATTATAATCAGCTGAGAAAATAATTAAACAAGTACATGGTGTTCAGTTTAAAAGCAGATCCTTAATAGAAAGATATGCCTTACCTATAGCATATACTCGAAATGGTGTCCCTCCATTTTAGATACATTTGTCAACACATTTTATCATGTTACAAGCAATCCTATAGATGCTTTCCTTTTCTCTACTCTGGATAGCAGTAGTGTGTGTTTCAAGGTGAGAGCATTGTTTAAGAACACAATATATTTCATAAAAATAGTCTATGTCATCTGTCCCCATAAAAATAGTCTACATCGGTAGGATTTGATGATGTCACCAGGCATAGTTATGTCACTGAAAACACTGCTCCAACATCTTCATGATGTTGTGTGATAAAATACACCTTCCTACATTCTGAAATGACAGTCATTCATTCTCCTGCAGAAAGCCAATGAAGTACTAGAAGATAATGCCTAGGCAGGCGTCAGCTTCCTTGGTTCAAACAAGGGTTTGATTATTGCTGTTGTTGTTACTTATCTCATTTGTCTGACAGTCACATCAGAATAAGCCCACAAAATCATCATCGCAAGGAGTGCAAGACTGTGCCTGTCATTGGCAAGAACTTTGAGCACCATGCAGGAGAGAGCTTTGCTTAGTTCCGTACCTAATTTGAATGGAGAGCACCCCAGGAGGGGGCAAGTCCGAGGGTCTTCCACCCCTCTTCCCCTACCACTTATCTTTCTAGAGGACTTTCGGGTCGCCGCTTATTTAGCGTCCCCCCATGCTGCACACACACTATACATTTACAAACATCCACACACCCTCTGGAATTAGAACCTATTTCATGACCAGTTGCGACTTTTTTGGGGTGATTTTTATCCACGAACTCTACAAAATTCTCCTACATTCCCAAGATCTCCTTTATATCTCTTGTAGGGATAACCTCCTCCATCTCTGGCTCCTCTTCAAAACTAATTTTTCGTTGAATCACCGTATGCTGCTGCGAATGTAGATTGTGTAACTCCTAGGTTGTCAGCTCCTGAGACTGTTCCTCGACGAGTTCGTTCACATCTCTCTCATCCACCTACAGATCCATGGATTTCACCAGAGAAACAATCTGCTCTACCACTGGCAGTTCTGGTTCCAATCCTTCGAAGGCCCTTTCAGCTACAGCCTCAAGCCACAGCTTCTTCCATGCAGAGGTTAAGGTCCTCGTTGTAACACTCAGCCAGGCCTGATCAATAATTTTAGGCATATCACGATGTTAAAGTGGTCCTTCCAGAACTCTCGAAGGGTAAGGTTTGTGTTCTCCGTCACCTCAAAGCAGTGTCGAAAAATGTGCTTTGTGTACAACTTCTTAAAATTAGAAATCACCTGCTGATCCATGGGCTGCAGGATAGGAGTGGTGTTGGGTGGTAGGTAGAGAACCTTTATAAACTTGAACTCTTTGAGTAAATCATCTTCGAGATTTGGTGGCTGAACAGGGGCATTGTCGAGGACGAGAAGGGCTTGCATGGGTAGGTTGTTTTCCTGTAGATATTTTTTTAACAGAAGGGCCAAGCACCAGGTTTATCCACTCCACAAAGAATTTCCTGATGACTCACGCCTTCGGATTAGCCCTCCACATAAATAGCAGTTTTTCTTTTAAAATCTTATGCGACTTAAAGGCTCTGGGATTTTCCGAATAGTATACTAGCAGAGGCTTGATTTTGCAGTTGCCACTCGCATTTGCGCAAAGTGCTAGAGTTAATATATCCTTCATGGGTTTGTGAGCTGGCATCGTCTTCTCCTCTGCCATTATGTAAGTCCTATTCGGCATTCTTTTCCAGAAAAGCACTGTCTCATCAGAATTGAAGACTTTCTGGGAGATGTATCCTTTGGCTTCTATCAGTTCGGAAAACGTTTTGATGTAAACCTCAGCTGCCTTCACATCCGAACTTGCTGCCTTACCATACCTGACGCAGAGTTGCCAACTCTCCCGATTTAAGCGGGAGACTCCCGCTTTTCGACCGCTCTCCCGCCAACCCGATTTACAATATATTTCTCCCGACTTTTTCTTATTCTTAAAATTTCTCACGACTTTTATGCAACTTGGCTTAATACTTTGTTATATGAATAAAAACAAAGTGCTTTTGGATGTCTGAAAGCAATTGAATTATTCTACATTATATCTAAAACAAAACCTCGCTAATCAGATAGCTTCTGCTTTGTGAGTGAGAGCATTATATGTATCCAGAAACGTCGTTCTCCAGTTCTCCAATGGGCTTCGAGCTCCACTGCGTGTCAGCTGGCATATATTAGCCAATGAGGACAAAGTAAGTTATTATTTGGACGTGCTTTAGTTATTTCTTTCATTTTGTCCAGAGTTGTGTGAGTACACGTGCCTTAGGGAAATAGTTTTAGAAATTATCGTCTTTTGTTACGTCTGTGAGAAAGTGAAATACTCGTGTACGTTTCAAAAATCGTACACAGTTGACTTTCATTCCATTATTTCCTCAAAGAAATGTAATAAATTTGCGATGTGTACCGCCCGTCGTTGCGATTTTTCGATTTCGCATGGTGGAAGGGCGGATGTTCTCAAACATGTACGTACGCAAAAACACAAGGATAACATGAGTTGTTTTTAAAAAAACGGAAAATTAAATTTTTCTTCGGAAACAAAGGACCAAAAAGTTATTAATGCAGAATGTCTGTTCTCTGCCTTTTTACTGGAGCACATCCTGCCACTGAATGCATCGGATCACGCTGCAGCTTTATTTAGAAAAATGTTTCCCGATAGTGAAATCGCTAAAAAATACTCAAGGTGCAAGAATCAAAACAGGTGCAATTGTTAAAGAAATGGGTTTGAAAAATAAATCTTCAGTTATTGATAGCATTAAAACAGCTCCTTTCTGCCTCTGTACGGATGGAAGTAATAATACCGATTCAAAACTGTATCCAATTGTTGTTTCTTTTTTTGATCCAGAGTCTTCAAAAATTGAGTGCAGTTTACTTTATGTTCCGACTTTAGAAGGACATTTGACAGGCTTTAATATAGCACAGCTAATTATTAAAACTTTAAAAGAAAATGCAGGCCCTCTGGATAATTGCTTAGCCCTTGGTGCCGATAATGCACCACTATTGGTAGGCTTGGAAGACTGGTGTTGCAGGCATCTTAAGATAAGGAAAATTCAGATTATGAGGTGCACCTGTCACCTCTTAAATTTAGCAGCTGAAAAAGGGGCAGCTTCTTTACCCATAAATGTGGATGAACACATCGTTAATATTTATTATTATCTTGAAAGGAGTTCTAAAAGGAAGGAAAAATTGAAACAATCCATCCAAGTCTTCATTCAAGTTTTCTAATTGTAACAGCTGCATAACAGTATTTTACAATTAGAAAACTTGGATGAAGTTATAAAATCAGCTAGGATTGACACCCAGTGGAGTTTAATTGGAAAAGTGAAAGGTGCTGATGGAACTGTAAAATATAGTGAACTGTCTAGAATTGTGTTACCATCTTGACAGTTCCCTATAGTAATGCAGAGTGTGAGAGGATTCTCAGTGTTGTTGCGAAAACGAGGACTAAATTTAGATCTAATATTAGCGATGACACATTCGAAAAACTTTTATTAGCGAAAACAGGCCTACGTGGCAATTGCTGTGAACAAAATTATGAAGTTTCTTTCTTAGAGAAAGCAAAATCTGCCACTGTTTATAACATTTGTACGAAAACTAAAGTGTCTTTTTTTTTTTTTTTTTCCTTAAACGATGCAAGTAATAAAGATGTTTTTTATGTGTAAGGTATTTTTTTGTTGCTTGCATTTAAGAATTAGTTACTATTTAAAGTTAATTCATTATTAAAAACTATATTTTTATCATTTAAGAAGTCTTTAACATTGTGAAAGATCTCCTGATTTTTTAGTGTCATAGGTTGGCAAGTATGCTGACGACAGAGTGAATGCCTGTCCTTTTCCTCAAGTTGTCAAACCAGCCCCGACTGGTTTTAAAAAAGTTTTCTGATCCCTTGTTTGTGGAAGTGTGTGGGATCTGCTTCAACAAATCACCCGTGACTTCTCACATATGATGCTTTGGGTTAAAGTTCCTCCATCTTTTCATGGAGAGACGTCCGGAGCTTAGAAATTATTGTAATGCCCTTAGCTGGTGTTATACCCTTTATCATATCCTTTGTTTAAGCACAGTACACAACATTGATGTGCTACGCCCGTACATCCTTGCCACATCACTCGCACACCTTGCTCATGTTTTTCTATGATTTTACGCTTTAATTCAATAGACATCATCTTCTTCGGACCCATGATTATAAAAATAAATGTGATAATGTTTTGTAAATGTACAAAAAGTAAAAAACGTGATTCCAACTTATCAAAAATGCTTCGAAAACGAGGGAAACAAGCACACAGACTGAGGTCTAGTCTGAAGTGGAAGAAACTGTTAGATGCTGCACCAACATGCGCACGCATGTTGCGGCAGTGTGCAGCGGTGTAGTGTGCGATTCCTCGTATTTCAAATCTTGCTCTCATCTCAAAGCAAAATATTGCTCGCTTGATGGCTCGTATATAAAAACACTTGTATATTAGGGCACTCGTATATCGAGGTACCACTGTATGTATATTTTTTCCAGAATGCATTTTAGAATAAAATGCTAGAACTTTAAAAAGTGAAATCCTTTTTGAACTGAATTCTGAATTTTATTCAACAATAAAGTTTTAATTTTTTATTTGCCAGCGGCATGTATTATTTAATGCGGCATTTTCTTCTTCCAATGTTTCACTTTCTTTCAACGTCAAGATGATATTATGTAGTTGGACTATGGACGACACTAGTTAAGAACAGTTAAGAACACCAAATATGTTAGAAAGCATATGCAAAAACCAAAGAATACAGTTGTATCATTTCTAGCAGCTTTAATTTAAAAATTGAACTATGAAATTATGAATACAGTTGACATAAAATGAGTGATCAGAAAAAAAGCTTAGGAAAAGAATATTTCACACCTAAATTTTTAGTTAAAAACGAAACAGTATGCATGTCAAACTGCTGATGACCAATAGAAACAGATCCCGTTTTTTATGCATTTGACAAAACTACAGATTCCCATCCATACTCCCTGTCTCTAATAAAAGTAATAAAATAATCAATTAATCCCTGATCTGAAGAATAGAAAGCAGTTGTGACGTTTGATTAATCAAATGCCTAATTAATCATGGATGTCTTTTTTTTTTCCTTTATATTCCTTGAAACTTAAGTGTATAATTTATATTTCATTGGTTGACGTGCATAGAGGACTGTCGTCACATATTGTTCACCATCTGGGATTATTGAAAGCAAAAAGAAAACAAATTCAGTGTATAAAATGTTTTTTAATTGTAATTTTCAAAAAAAAAATTGGATGAATTTTCCTTTCCTTTCACATGTCCTGGAAAATACGGGCACTGCAAAAGATCGTCTTGCTAACTGTTATAAATATAATAAATTATTTTCCTAGAGAAGCTCAAATAAAGCTTTAATCGACTAAAATTGCACATAAAACAATTGTTACACTATAAGAACAATATTTAAACTAATAATGACTGTTGCCATTCAATGTAGCATGATTTTAGTGCTGCCAACAATATTAAATATTATACCACATTCATCCCTCCCAAAGATTATTAATAAGTTACATAGTCTGCCAGATAAAGGCTGACGTCTCTGCCTTTTTGGACGCAAGGATTCACCTCATACAAGTTACCATTTGAAGTATTTTCAAAATCCTCTTGTCTGCTAGGGCACCGTAAATCACTGCCTTTGGGATCCTCTTCTGTCGATTTTCTTACAGTTTTCGATGCGGGTTCAGGAGCTAAGTGGCCAGATCTTCATTCTGTTGAGCAAAAGAATCTGAAAGTTGTTGGTTTTCATCCAACCCGATATCATGGGCAAGTATAAGAGTACCTCCTCTGGGTGCTAAATATCATATTGAAACATTGATTTCACGACCATCTGGAAGTTTAATGCAAGCATAATCTGGGTTAGCCTCAATGAGCTCCATTTCCTGCACAATAGGCTCATATTTATTAGCTCATGTATGGTTCTTCATTAATACTCTTCCGGGTTGTGTTAACCAAGTAGGTAGAGAACATCCATTATATGATCTTCTAGCATGGATGAACATACGTTCATGTGGTGTGGCATTTGTTGCTGTACATAAGAGTGACCGAATCGAATGCAAAACAGGTTGCAGAACGCTTCCCCCAACGTTCGATAGCCATGTTCTTTGGTTTTAATGCCAGCTGGATGGTTTTCCATGATTCCATTATGCCTCTCTACTTGGCCATTTCCTTGAAGATTATATGCAGTTGTGCGACTTGTTGCTATACCAAGAGAAGTTCAGAAGCATTTTAATTCACGAGACATAAATGAAGATCCTCTATCAGAATGTATGTAGGCTGGCATCCCAAAAAGTGAGAAAATATTTTTCAGGTGAGCAATAACAGTAGCAGATGACATATCAGGGCAAGGTATTGCAAAAGGGAATCTTGAAAACTCGTCCACAAGAGTAAGAAGGAAACGGTTTCTGGAAGCCATAGGCAAAGGACCTTTGAAATCTAGATTTAGTCTTTCAAAAGGTGCAGTTACTTTAATTAAGTGTCCATCAGATCTATAGAAATGAGGTTTTACTTCACTGCAGCATACACATGAATTAACAGTTCTAATTTCTAGTGCGAAAGGCAAATTTTTAGATCTTACCCAGTGATACATTCGAGTAATTCCAGGATGAAAAAGTTCATCATGTAGTTCCTTTAGATCTATTTGCGGTTTTATAGCTGCATTTATTTTTGATAAAGTGTCTGCAATTTTATTTTTATTTCCAGGGCGATATATAATATCAAATTTGAAACAAGCAAGTTCTAACCGCCAATGCATAATTTTCTCATTTTTTTATTTTACTGGAGTGCTGTTGATCAAACATAAATGCCACAGATCTTTGATCAGTAAAAACGTTAAGGTGTCTTCCAATTAGATAGTGTCTCCAGTTTAGTAAAGATTCAACAATAGTATATGCTTCTTTTTCAATAGAAGAATGTTTTTGTTCGGAAGAGTTTAATGTTCTCGAGAAAAAAGTTATAGGACGACCAGCTTGACTCAGGGTTGCTCCTATTGCAAATTCAGAAGCGTCAGTTTCAACTCTGAATGGTATATTATCCTCAATTACAGCTAAAGAAGCTTTGGATATATCTCTCTTAAGGGAACTGAAGGCTTTCTCGGCATCTTTACTAAGGGGAAAAGGTCCTCTAGTCAAAAGAGAGCGAATCTTTTCAGAAAAATTGGGAATCCAATGGCAATAATGAGCAAACATTCCCAGTGTTCTCTGTAGAGATCCTACATCTTTAAGAATCAGTAAATCCATTAGCAGTTTCAGTCTATCAGGATCAGGTTTTATTATATTATTAGCTATATAGTAGCCTAACAGTTTTACAGATTTCGTGGAAAATGCGCATTTTTCCTCATTCAGGGTCAGGTTACACTTCTCAGCAGCAGCCATAAATCTTTCCAAGATATTATTATGCTCAGCTTCATTCTTGCCACATATAGTTACAACATCAAGGTGAGGCAAGGTTCCTGATAATTCTTCATTTGAAATTATTTCATGAATTGTTCTTTGGAAAGAAGCAACTCCATTTGTTACACCAAATGGAACACGTAGAAATTTATAGAGTTTACTATCAGCTTCAAACGCAGTATAGTGTTTCTCTAATTCTTTGATAGGAACCTGATGATAAGCACTTCTGAGATCAATTGTACTAAATATTTTATATTTTGATACTTGTGAAATCAACTCTTCAATTTTGGGAAGAGGGTAAGCATCAAGCATAGTGAATTTGTTTATAGTCTGCGAATAATCTATTACCATTCTGGGTCTATAATGTTCTCCTTTCACAACAAAAGCTTGTGCACACCAAGGAAAATTACTTGGTTCAATTACACCTTCTTTAAGTAATTTACATACTTCTGTAGCTATGAATGTCTATCTTCTTCAGTTTGGCGTCTTGACTTTGTAACAATAGGTCTACAATCAGGAGTTAAATTAGAGAACAATGACACAGGGATTACAAGAGCAGTTGCTAATGAACAAATTCTAAGAGGTGGTCTGTCACCTTTAAATTCTATCTCAACAGAAGAATGATCTTTTAATAAATCATGCCTGATAAGAAAGTCTGCACAAAAGTTTTTCATAAATAATACCTCTACATTATTGTATACATGGGTTTACAATTTGATATTAACTAAAGAACAGCCTGTAATATCTGAGCTTAGAGAAGAGTTAGCCATGGTTATTCTACCAAAATATGGTTTTACTTTAATTTGACACCTTTTTACAAAACACTGATTTATAAAACTTAGTGAACTACCGGTATCAATTAGGGCATTCAGCTGAACTCCATTTACTACGACTTTAGTTATTGATCATTCAAGACAGTGAGGAAGCATTGAAACTGATGCTAGTGTATAAACTGCCGCCGTGTGATTAGTAGTACTGCATACAAGTTTGGATTTGCATACCTTTTGGTAATGGCCCTTTTTACCACATCCTCGACATATTGCATCCTTAGCTGGGCAAATACTTCGTAAATGAAGATGTTTGCCACAAAAGAAACATTTTCTGGATCGAATAAGAGCAACTACTGCCAATTGTTCACTATCGTCAGTTTTGTTCTCACACTGTTCAACAGCAGCTAGCAGTGCTGAGGAAGATATTAAATATGAGGCAGAATGATGTTCAGCAAGTTCTAAGGCTCTAGCTTGATCATAAGCTTTTTCTAAAGAAATACTGGCATTTTCTAATAACCGTTCTCGAACGTGTGGGTTCTTCAAACCTTGGATGAATGCATCTCTAATATACTCATGTTTATATGAGTTTCTAATATACTCATGCATCTCTAATATACTCATACTCATACAGTAGCAGACTTAAATTCACAATCCTTGCTCAACTGTTTTAATATTTGTAAATATTCATTTACAGACTCACCTGTTTGTTGAAATCTGGATGCTAAACAGTGCTGGGCAAATATTTCATTTCTTTTAGCAATGTACAACGAATCCAGAACATTAATTGCATTATCACACACTTGCAGATACGAAATTGCATAACAGCTGTAGTTTTCTTTCTTCAGTTGCCTCCTTCACTTGGTGAGAAAATTTGAAAAAGTTCTTTTCCAGTGTTTCCATTTAGATTCCGCTCCAACACAGGCAGGGTCAACAACAAATCTTTCTGGTTCCAATAGGTTTTCCATTTTGCAAAAGAATAAAGTATAAATTAATTTTAGTCGATTAAATTGTTATAAATATAATAAATCATTCTCCTAGAGAAGCTCAAATGAAGCTTTAATCAACTAAAATTGCACATAAAACAATTGTTACATTATAAGAACAATATTTAAACTAACAATGACTGTTGCCATTCAATGTAGTATAATTTTAGTGCTGCCAACAATATTAAATATTATACCACACTAACCACTGTCCCTTGCGAATGCTCTGCTCACATTTGCACTAAATAAGACTTTTTGGTCCATAGTTAAAAATATTTGCCCACCTCTAATGTAGATGCATGATGATGGAGTGATGCTGCATAAAGATATTAGTAATCATTGTGGCCAATTTAATGCTTTTCTTATTTTTGTTGCATGCCTGTTCTTGATTACATTTGCACCTTTTTTACATCATATCACAATTTATTTTGAAAGAAGAGAGGTAAGAGGTGACATATTCTTAAAGTTGTTAATGCTGAACAAAATGTTAAAAATTCCACATAAAATCATTTTTTAAATGATTAATTTATGCTGTATTGAGCAATAAGCTTTTCCAGTATTAAAGATGAATGGCAGATCTTACACACTACAGCAGGCAATGTATATTTACTACAGACAGGATTTGATAACAAAGTTAATACTTTCAAGGTATTACAAAAGACTGAAAAGATTATGACTAAAGTACAAAATCGAAAGTTATGGATAAGTAAAAAAATTACTATTTATTAATCAGATTTGTAATTACCTTCCCTCCTCTACTCCCACCCCCCCAAAAAAAACTTGTGATGGTTTCTTAAGGATAAATTTATCCAAATGAATTTATTTTCATACTATCAGCATACTTTTACAAAGTATATAATATTCTAGGCTAAAAAATAGTATTATTTTTACAATATACACTGCCTTTAAAAGAAATAAATTTCCTTTACCAAGCATTTACCATGACCTCCACATGGACTTTCAATGCCACCAGGACAAGGTACACAGTCAGGACCATAGGTATTATTCGGACAGCATACTGAAAAAATAATTGTTTTGTTAAAAACGAACGCACATGAAAATTCCTTTTTCATTAAAAATTAAGTGGTGGTGTATTTAATTATGGCAAAGCACACTAGGGCTATCTGTCTAAGGGGAGGGGTGCCTTCATGGAGGACTTTCTAAGGAAAACTGGCTCGTATACACGTTACACATGGGGAAAACCACGAAAACACCCATGCAGCCAGCCCGTTCGTGGGATTCGAACCTTGGACTGAACTACCAGTGTTCAACGACTTTACCACTCGGCCGCTGGTGGGCCCTAAAAATTAAGTGACATTTACATTAAGTACATTAACATTTGGTATAAGTCATGTAGCAACAATTAGTGATCCCACTTATTGCCATAAAGGTCATGTGGCAGCCATTATGGTCTTGCTTCTTCTCTACTAATGTCATAATGGGAAAGGTGGGTGACCACTGAACAAGTGATGATGTTGAATGGCAGGCGATGTTGACCAATGAAGGGTGGAAAGAAGAAGTGGTGGTCCCAGGGATAGCAGGAAATATGAAATTAAGATTTTTAGAGAAGGTTTGCAGTGAGTGAGTTGAAAGAGAACTGCAGAAAGAGTTGATGATGTTAAGGACCATATATGGGAAAAGGAAAGAAGAATCCTGTTTAGCTGCTGAACCAGAAGGAATCACCTGACCATCACCATGAGGAGCTTCATATGATTTGATAATAGCATCTGTAAATTGATCACAAAAATAAACCAGGTCTGGTAAGCAAACTTTCTTTTTATGAGATCTCACGCTACTCAAGCGATGATTTGGTTGTATTAAGACTTGGGCTGTTTTTTTGGGATTTGTCCAATTTTATCTGATTGTGTAATCCTGTTACCTGTATTCTTTGCTTTTATCAGCATTCTTTATGTATTGATTGCACTAACCTCTTTTTATCAAAGCATAAAATTGGTTTAGCAATATTTGCTTCTGTCTGCATACTCTAAGTGACTAACTATCGTCAACAAGTATCAACCTAAGAAATGAACTTGGAAGTGGGTAGAAAATGATGCTAACCTTCAGACAGGACATGACACAGCTAATGTCAGGATCCAGATATGATCTTATGTGACTAGCATACTCATTTTACTTTAGATCACTTAAGGAATTCATTATGTGCAAATTAGATCAAGATATCTTTTGCATTCAAAGTGTAAGTTATAATTAACTCTATCTGCAGTTCCATTCAGTAATATTTGATGTATATCATTAACACTGAGTACTGTCACTGAATTCCCCCCCTCTCCATCTGGTAGTCACTGCTGGTTTTAAAAAAAGCATCTCTAAATATATCATCGGCACTGAAAATTTGTTCAGAGTTATTAAATACATGATAGAATCTTAAAGATTAAAATCTACATAACCATTTAAAATACTAGAAATACTTATAACACATGTTGCAAACTTTAAGGTATAAATTTAAAAAATTAAAATAATGATTTTTAAAGAAAGCATGCCACAGTATAATTTCTCTTTCAAATTACATTAAAAAAATAAAATTACCATTTGGTATAAGACATAATTAATAGGCAAAAAGCTAGAATCTGGTCATGCCTGCACTAGTTACTTGTTTTGTATCTGCTATTACTGTCTTACCCTCATTTTGGTTTACAGTAAAAAAATACTAGGTTTTGCCAACCAACTGATAATTAAGTTTACAAAACATAATTCATCCTAATCTGATTATTTTCAAATTACTGCTCTCATAATATTTCAACAGTGCAGATGATGTGTTAACTTGTTTTGAAGGAAAGTAGTAGCAAGAAAATGCTAATTTTTTAGTCTAACTTTTAATTTAAAAAGAATTGCCTTATAATAAAGGTCGCTGCTTCCATTATTAACTGCTGTAAAATAACAAACAAACAAAAAATTAAAAAAATCTGAATGATAAATTTTGATCAGTTCATAAATGACTCCAACTTCATGCACAATTATTTCAGTCAATGTGCAATACAAAACTGTAAAATAGAGTAACTCTCCCAATTGCACAACTTTTAATTTTAATGTTCATTTATTCATTTTGCCAAAGCTATATTAAACAGAATCAACATTCACTTTCAAAACCAGAAATATTACAATAACTCTGATAAGCCAGTTTGTGTAAAGGGGGTATAAACTCCTGTATATATATTTTTAAAAACATGAATTACAAATGGAAATATTGAAGCAAGGACTGAATTTAATACTCAAATACTGTTAACAAAGAGCAGGCTAAACATTATTGAAAAGGTAAACAGGTCTTTTGGCTCTCTGTTTAACCAAGAAGACTTGATTCTAAATGACAGCTTTCTCAGGTGATAGCGGGTATCCAAACAACCTCAAGCTATACAGTGTAATAATTGCACCAGTTCAGTGCAGAAGACAGAAAAACTACTACTTTGGTTTTTTATGTTATCTGAATATGCCAAGCACATAAAAGCTATGTATGCCATGAGGAGGAAGGCTTTTCTAGGGTAATTGTCTTGCACTCACAATACACATGGAAAAAACTACTAATACTTTCCAAATACTCCACAAAGAAAACAATGTTTTCCGACAGCTACATTGATCACCCTTGTAATATTTTTAGAGTAGTTATGTGATTCCCGTAACCTTGAATATGTTAATTGTAAAATACAATCTAGTGCATAAACATATTTTTAAAACATTTCACACACAAATGGCTGGTTTTAATTACAAATGTTAATATTTAAAACTTCCTCAAGGAGATAATGCTAATTTTTTATATGTCTGAGTCTGAAATTCTTTTCATGCAGTTTAGAGTGAATAATAAAATTTACTACAGATGATACATTGAACAAAATTTATAAATCATAAACACATATTTTATGTAAAAAAAATAAATGCATACTTTTTAAATGATTTATGCAAAGAAATTCAAAAAGATCTATATTTTTGTGTCTCTCTTCATAAAACCAATTTTCTAGTTCAGATTCATGCAGTTCTGCCAAGTTGTAACACTGAAAAAAAAAGGAAAAAAAAAATATTCAGAAGTATTTATAAAACTAATATACTAATGAAAAACATTCATCTAAATTTTGGAATTTAAAAATAACATTTTTATACAACTAATGTGCAATGGCACATCATGCAGATGTTTCCAGTTTCAAACACCATACAAATTAGTATTAAATGCATGTAAATGACAAGCCATATATCATATGCTTGTCTTGAAATAGTCTATTCGTATAGCTTAGAACAGTTCAACTTCTCAATTGCTGAATTATCTTCATATTTAGACATAATTCATTATTTAAATCTTCTCATTAGTTGAAACATTTATCTTATGTGATTTGCTGCTACATTTATTATAGTACATTGTTAAGCAAAATATTTTGCTCTCTTAATTCCTTTTATCTAAACATCTTAAAAAAAGAATTCAGAAAACAATAAAATAAGCAAATATGGAAATCTAGCCACATGATCAAATCGAAAAATCTTAGCTATTCAAAACAGTTATATGCACAAAACCTTTAATACTTATTGCTGCAAGCACATTTTTAAACCACGTGAAGAAAAAAAATAAACCTTTCAACACAAATGTAATGGCTGAAACAAACATTTAGAGATACTCAAGATATGAAAAGGACTAAGAAGCTAGGACATATTCAAAGCATAAAAATTAAATAATTACTAGAAAATCTAAAAGTCATTATTGTCTGCACCTCTTATCAATGATATTGTTTTATCTATAACTTCAATAGGCAAATTACTATAGCCATTGGTATGTATTATTTGAAGCTATGTAGATATAATTTGGCTATGTTAAGACATTCAGATAAATTTAACAATTTGCCAACAAGCACAATGAATGAGATTTCTAGAGTACCATGTGAAAAATTTCTTAGAAATGAAAAGGCCCTTTCATTCAGAACAGCGCAGGTCATATTCTTTAAAAGGAAAACGTCGATAATGAAAAATCCCTTTCATTGTTGACTGGAATTAAAATTTCTGGTTTATGTGCAACTCTTTACAGATTCTTAGGTTAGTGATTCTTTCCAAGAGAATTAGAAAGCATTCAAAGGAATATGTTTTGCTGTTTGACCTAAGGCAATGAAATGCCTATCTATAAACTTGGCATTCTAAGCTGATAACTAATTAATTAAACAGTCTGATGACAAGACTTTTGTTATATTATATAGAAATAATAATGTTACTTCTATAATATGAATTGATATTTTGAATGATATTTTACCTGACAGTGATTATTCAACTGAATCACAAGTAAAAGGAAGGATTTATTATTAACAGGTATGGCTAAATTGTATTAGAACACTTTAGAAAAATAAGTTTTAGAAAAAAATACTGCATTACAATTATCCAGAAATTAAATGTCAAAGACTAATACTGAAAATGACAAAATAAAATTCCCACATTACTGGAATACTCCAAAAGACAACAAAAAATAAACAAAATCACTGTCAGTGGTGTACTGCATTTGCAACTTCACTGATCATCTCATACGAATATCTGCAGGCAACAAATAGTATTAGCTTAGTAAAAAGAACATCATTGTTATGCTTTCTTTTTTACGAGTTTGAAAGCTTTTTTTGTTTGTTTTCAAAAAATACCCAGGTGCCAGACAACCAGATATGCTCTTTTTGATTACATGGGCATGCACTTGTGGATCAACTGAAAACATGAAAGGACGTGGACTCGCACAGCTCTGACTGGGTAGCAATCTCTATGAGTTGCTTGCTGGGCTGCCTCGAATTTCATGGCATACACTAGAGCAATTTTTTACGTCCTTGACATCCGCCATTTGCAGAACTTTCTGTATTTTAGAATCACAGATGCTGTCGATGCAGTATTGCAGGGACAGTATTTTCCTTGTTTCCATCGGGCACTCTGAAAAGGCGAGATGGGACAGCCTTTCAACATCCATGGTGAGAAATTTAAAACCATCCGAAATGCTCCCTGCCGTCGCTACGAATATCATTAAATTATCAACTTTTTTCGCAACTGCAGAAACCCTGTCGTCAATTTGTTGCTCGATATCTCCTTGGACGACAGAAACGTTTTCTTCAATTTGTTGCTGGATTCGCTGTTGGACTGTCGAAACTCTTCCTTCAATTCATTGCTCCACAGCAGAAACTTTCTCTTCTATTTGTTCTTTAACATTTGTTGTTGGATTTGCTGTTGGACTGTCGAAACTCTTCCTTCAATTCATTGCTCCACAGCAGAAACTCTCTCTTTTATTTGTTCTTTAACATGAATAATTTGAATTTCTTCAACTTTATTTTCAACAGCATCTATTCTGCCTTCCATAAACTCAAATTTGTTTTCTATTATGAAAGTAATCTCTTCTTTAACTGATTCTTGGCCAGCTTGAATAGCTTTCGTCTCTTCTTTAATAGATTCTTGGCACGATTTCATCTCTTCTTGACCAGCATCCACCTTTACTCTAACAGTTTCATCCCTTCTTTAATGCAATCTGCAATCTTTCATCTCTTCTTTAAATGTAGCAAAGACTGCCATCAGCTGTCTCAACAACTCCTGCGTCGCTCTTGTTACTGGCATTCAAAATCTCATTTCTGACACCAAAAAGTGTTGCATGCGTACGGGTTGGTAATAAATTGAATGCACAAGTACAATGAAAAGTGAATCAATTTTTTTATCACAACAAATAAAAACAAAATGATTAAATTTCCTCAGATATTCGTAGAATATTGCAATATCTCACAATAAGTAACAGTATCACAATAATTACAGTGGTTATCTTTTAAGCCACCAAAACGTTCAACAGAATTGATTCAAAAAAGAGAAAGCTAATCCGATTTCACCACGAATTCGCTATAGTAAATAACAACAGTTTTCTAAACAACTGAATTGAGATGTTTTGATCCTGCTTTTATAAGCTTTTTAAACGTGCACAAGAATATTCTGGTATTTTCTTGATTTTTCCCAAAAAGCAAAAGATCAAGTCCCTGATGAAGTCCACTGTTATGTTGGATTGTAAGTTAAATGCGAAACAAGGTTCTAATTCAGTCCTTGAAAAAATTTCGGTATTCAAATCACTCCTCTCCCTTAAATCTAGGAATCTAGGTAGGGAGTATTCGCTGTCATAATAGTAACTCATGGGCTCCCTTACCATTCAAGTATACTCTTCTTTCATTAAAAACTTCTTTCTCTTAGGCATCGCAATCTTATTTAAATTCTCTTAACCTGTGGAAAAAACTTTACGTCTACTATCTAAAGAAGATGCAAACTAAATACAAACGGGTATTCCAAAAATTACAGCTCTACTCCCATGGGGGGGGGGAGAAATTGAAGTATTCAAAACTGTTCAATATTTATATCACATGAGGCCACAGATGCATTTTGTTTACTTTGTATCTCGTTCATAATGTTCAAACAAACCACCAGAATCAGAAAGCACTTTATGGACAGAAGTTCAACAATGCATAGGTTCAAATGAACTAACTGGACACAAGCACCACCTAGTAATTTATAAAAACCTTTATACAGAGCTTCATGATTTATTTTATCTGGTTTTATAAATAAATCATAACAAATGTGAGTAAACCAAATAATGATTCAAAATATTATTTCTGATACAAATAAAATTAACTAACTTACATGATTTGTTTTCTGTTTAGTTTATTTCACTAATCTGCTGTTAGTTTCCAGTGGCAAAAAGGGACTTGAAAGCATATTTTTTCCTCGCAAAAATTCTGCCTATACGGGAATCTTTTTTAGAAGAAATGCACAATTTGCACTAAAATTACACTATTCAGAATTGTATTTAGATGAAAGTACATAATAAGAAAACATGCAGCCCATGACTTTTTTCCTGTGAAGTGATGAATATATAAATTACTGACAGAAAAAAAAAAATATATTTTGCGAGATACTACATACCTGATCTTTTCCTAATCCAACATCTGAGCAAACTTGTTCTTGTATTTCTATAAATCTTAATTCACTGAAAGAATTAAATTAAATTATTCAGCTTCCATTACAGTTTTAGAGACATGATGAAATATGCAATGCTAAATAAGGTAATTTCATTTATGCTTCAGGTTTCTATACTAACTCTTAATTACTTAATATGTACAAATGAGTAACACAAAACCTGTTGTCATAACTTCCAAGCTTCTTTTCCCAATCGGCATCACCACCTTCAAAACTCTTCCGCACTGTTTCATCTACAGCCTGAAAAAAATATTTAAAATTTCTGAAAACATACTATCAGAAATTATAAAGAATTTCCAAATCATTTATTATTTATTTTGATGCCCTTTTTTTTATATGTTCTTTAATCTGATTTCTAAATTGAATAATTCTTCCTCTTTACTTTAAAAATATGAACTACAAATCACCAGACATTCACATTTTAAAAATGCATTCTTTCCCAACATTCTACTCATAACAGAAATGATACCTTTAAAAATGAATCTACAAGGTTACGACAAGCACGACATGGTGGAACTGGTTTCCCTTTGAATGGTATCTTCTCTAAATTTTCCATCTTTGGTGGCACAGGTGATTCTACGGCAATAAGCAATGTAAAACATTTAAATAGGATACCGAGTAGAAGAACCGGAACATACATTTTTGACCTAGTGACCTGAAAAAATAATTAATAATGCAATAAACTTTAAAACATACAAACATAAAAATGTAATGTATGCTAAATTAAAACCATTCTTATAAAAAAAATAAATTTTTAAATTTTAATGATTTGGGTCTGCTCTGAATACATACTTTATGGTTATCACAAACAAAAGGCTTTAAAAATACATCTCATTTAGAAAAACCACATTTAGTGTAGGATAATCAAGACTACATATTTTCAGAAGTTAAAAGAAATTACTCTACGGAGAATTTCTAATATTAAAAGACAACAGAAATTATACTTATATTATTGTTAAAATGATAAATTTTAATTAACATAGGTACTTTCTGATTAAGTGCGTCCTCACCAAAATGTCATGAAACACTATTCATAGGGCAAAGCAGTACGTCACAAAAATAGTTATATGACAACCCACAATGGCAGCAAAAGGTATTTATGTGGCAATCCAGGTATGTGTGTAGTGTATTTTTATTTTGGCTGGTGTGCAATTCTAAAGTCATACATATGCCTAGTTCATATAATTCTCTGATGTTTTTTTAAGTGAAAACAGATTGTTGTGTACATGGGGAGAATAACAGCCAAAACAAGGGGGATTCTTGAAAAAGAAATGAAGGGTTTTATGCTCTTTTAATGATATATCTTGCTTTTTTTTAGTTTTACTGATTCATTGCTGTTGTATAAAATTCGTAGTGTACTACTATTTTGAAAACGATTGTTGCACATTAGCTTTGCAAAGAATTAATCACTAATGAGTTCCTGAATGTTCTCGAATGTCACTAACAAATTTGTGATTTTTTGGAGGCAGTGCAGATAATTAAAAATTACCCTAACATCTATTAAGGGAAAAAGGTACTTGCGCAAAAGTTGTCTACCATGAAACCCTGAATGTCGGCAGAGATCCTGCCAAATTTTCTCTAATCGTTCCTGAGGAATTTTGAAGCAACCAATGCCTCTTTTTTAAAAACAATTGGCATTCGCCCCACTTCATAAAAAGGCTTGTATGGATTTCTACTATTTTATTAGGCCCACCAATTTTACCAGAAGCTCTGTTTAGAACTCGATGAGAACAAACTTCCTACAAGTAATTGTTCTAAACGATTACTATTTTGTTGACTACATTTAGCTGACCCCATGTCTTTTTAATGCACACATTTTTTATAAGGCCCATAACTTGGGAAATAATTTACTGCTTGCTGTTCTGTAGAAGGCAAGACTGAAGTTTTTAATGATTTCTTTCAAAATGCAAGAAAAATAACAAAGCAAAGACAGTTAATTTACATTTTTGTTTATAAAAAAACAAAAGGTGGCTTATCAAGAATCAACCAGAATTACATCAAACAAAAGAGATGTTACACATGTGTTGTGACATCATGCTCATCCATAAATGTCACTAAATCTTGTTGCTTGGTCACAGTTTCATGGTTAATGAGGTGATACGTAAGTACCAGAAAAGAGCTAAAAAAAGTTTTGAATAAATAGAAGGAGAAAGCAAGGCTGTTAAGCATGGCGCTAAGATTCAAAACAAATGCAGCTGTGTGTTTGTTAACTTTATTATCCCATCCCATTCCAAACTTTTACATTATATGCAATTCCTTGTGATATAAAACTAGAAAGAAAAGTCTGCATTCAGTGGGGCTGAATTCATATATGATGAAGCCTTCAGCTACAATGTCTGACATAATTCATGTTGTATCTCTGATACAAATTTGTTTTCATTAATTAAAAACCAAAAAAGTACTCTAAAATGTTTACATATGAACTGAAAATGCTAACGAGACTGTATCCTTACATTATATAGTGCTTTGCATTTACACAGATAAATGATCATCATAATACAAGTACAGGACCAAAATATGAAATCAGAAATAAAATACAAAGTACCCATTCTCAAAATCACAATTTATAATTAAAAATTTACTTCCGGTTTAAAACAGCAACACACATAATTTTATACATTTTGCAGCCATATTTTGTTCATTGCATTTTCTGTAGTGAATTTTTTTTTTTAGATATCTATCTCTCTAGGTCTTTTAGATATCTATCTTTAGATATATATATATATATATATATATATATATATATTTCCACTTTTGAAATTTTTAATGCTGTATAAAATTTCTCAATCTACAAAAAAAAAAAAAAAAAAAAAAAAAAAAAAACCAATTTTGATCAATGTTCTTTTTTTTTTTTTTTTTTTTTTTTTTTTTTGCCAACAAAAATGCATAATATTGAAAAGAACTACACAACTAGATGGTACTATTCCGTTTTGAGGGCCGTAAAAAATTTACAGGTAAAATGTATGCGCAAAAGCACCAAATCTAGCGTACGCGCTGATTTCAGATTGCATAAGTTTATATACTTCTATATTTCTTAAGACGCCATTGAACTACTAGTTTAATTTTTAAATCCTTTTTTGATTTTACATTCATTTTTGATATCCTATGGATTTAACAATTTGGGAATTGCCCATGATGAAAAGTGTGCAATAGAATTTTGGGTAAAGTGCAGAATCACCCACTGCTTGACGCATTTTTAAGAACTGCACATATTCGGTATTTTTTGTTTGACTGAAGACAGGGAAATTTGTGTATAAGGTAAGTGGATATTTCCTTTGAGTAGTGCTAAGATGAATTTCCTTTTTGTGTTATTTCATTGTTTGATTTAATATATAGTTTATTGAGATTATATATTTTTTGTTGGCTGCTCCTTTGACTTTTTAAGTGAATATGTGTACATGGACAAAGTCAAGGGAGTGTGCAATGCCTAGTTTGTGCAATTCTCTGATCTTTTTTTAAGTGAAAATAGGTCAATGTGTACATGGATACCAAGTTTGTGCAATTCTTTGACTTCTTATTTTAGATTTGAGTAGTGGCGATTTTTGGCGCAAAAATCGACGCTACACAAAGCCAAAATAACAAGTCAAAAGAATTGCACAAACTCGGTGTCCATGTACTGCCAAAAATCGTTAATCATCACCAAAGGGCACCCATAAATATATTTTTACCTTCCTTTGAATTACATCCAAGAAAGTTTCTTTTCTTCTGTACTCAACCACCCCAAAAAAAAAAAAAAAAAAAAAAAAAAAACACCTTCCACTGTCTTATTCTATACCACCAAACATCCAGTTTACCACCGGCAGCCTTTTATGATGCAAAAGCACACAAAGCAGATATAAGCCCTTACAAACATTTTCCCATTGGTCATATTCACCGCAATCACATCATAATATTGTTTCAATAACATTCTACTATCATTCAGCTACTATAAATGAAACAACAACTTGGCGATAATCCAAAGGGCACCCTAAAATATAGGCTAACCAATTAAATCACATGCACTGCATGAAAAATTTCTTAACTCTGAAAATGCATTGTAAGCATAAATGCATTTTATTTTGTACAATAAAATAGTAAATAATTCTCATAACAACAAGATTATCACTAAAGCCTTTCCATTCAATAAAGTTTATCAACTATGATATGTAAGGCTGCCAGTGACACACTGCTTCTGTGTTACATTTGATATGATAGGCCCATGCAACAGTTTTCCTCCATGTATAACATGATACAAGGGAGCAAAGAGATCAAAGGCTATAAATATTAATGATGTCATATACATTATGGTGTCAGGGGATATGTTACAACACCCACACACAGTGCACACATGCATGGTGTTTACTGATGAGTACCATTTTATTTTTGAAATAGATGATAATCATAAATGAGTATGAATGATCTCTCTCAATGGTTCAATCCTAATGTCACTATTAAACAACATACTTCTCCACAGCAGAAACAATGATCTGAGGAGCCTACATGCTTTAGGAATAGTGCATGGAATGATGACAACCTAGCGGCATGTATGCTTGCTCTTAGTCAGTGGCGTAACTATAACTCTTGGGCCTCTATGCAAAAAATTTTCCTGGGCCCCTTCCCAAATAAATTTAATGTGCTTAAAAATAAAAATTTAAAAAAATTTAAAAATTTTAAAAAAAACCTTGAAAAGTTTAAAAAAAAATTATCAAGGGTTCCAGGAGCCAATGTTTACATCATGATTTTTATCACATCTGGATTAATTGTTAAAAAATAAAAGCACGTTCTTAGGGAACCAGTTGAAAGGTACGTAACATGAAGAAAGAATAAAAAGGAAAATAATTTCCCTTGACCAACTGATGAAATAAAAATTTGCTTTAGTCTGGGTATTTGACGTCAGATGATTTTAATTCAGTTACTTAAGACTTTTTGTGTGAATGCGAGAGATTTTTCTCTTCTTTCACTGAAATGCATACTGATAATAAATGAATAAGTCTATATAAAAAAAGGAACATGTCGACGTATAGCATTAAGAAAAGGAAGAAAGCCTAGATTTGCAGAAAATTTTACATAAAATCCAAGAAGTTTTACATACTAATGTTTTAAATTTTTGTATAAAATCTGCGCCTATCTAAGTTTTTTCGCTTAAGTTAGCAAACTTATAAATAATTAGTTATATCATAAACTGACAGACAAGATAATTGATAAACGTACAGAAAAACTATTACATTAATCTATAGTACTCTGTGAGTTACTCAGCTTACGAACATGATTTATGCAACAATATACAAGTAATAAATAACAACTTTTATAATGTAAATGATACATTTGTTAAATATAAAACATATTTTTCATAAACTTCATAAAGAAAACAATTTGAACATACAATTTTTGTAGAAAATATGTATGGTAAAGTTTTTGTCTGTCTTTTTAAAAAAACCTTTTGGTGCACTAAACTACTTGAATACATGATTTTTATAAAAAATATGAATGCTAAAGTTTTTTACTGTTTCCTTTTAATTTTTCTCAGTCCGTACTGCACTTCTCTAATTTTTTCCTCCCTCAATAAGTGTAATGATAACACTGGTGGCCAAAATTCATCATAAAGAGAAAAAAAAAAAACTCTTCTTTTAAAATTTGCATCTCCTAACCTTCATTTCCGCAAAATTATTTATCAATACTTGGACATCCATTTTCTCATCCATCTCAGCTTCAACGCTCAACAGTGAAAGGTTTGACAACCGATCTTGTGTCATACTGTTTCTTAAATATATTTTTATTAGTTTCACTATTGAAGATGACCTCTCACTCGTGGCTGTGGTTACAGATACTGATAAATACAATATAAGTGAATTGCACTCTCTCGAATAACTGGTTGCCATGTCATAATATTTTACCATTGCTAACTTAGCTAAATCCTTAACGGATTCAAATTTTGGATTTCTGTTCTGAAAGTATTTATAAATAATAAACGTTGTACTTCCAGTGCAAGTGTTCTTTATATGCTTTCCGTATTTTTAAAACATAATTAATAATTTCCGTATTTGTTAACAATGACAGAAATTTAGTTTCTATGCCCCATTTATTTGCAATAAACTCAGCTTTTTTCATAATGTCTTCAAACTTGTTTCTCATATCTTGCATATTAATAGAAACGCTTTTTAGATGTTGATGAGCTCCATTCAAGTTGATTGATTTTCGATTGTCGAGCCAATTGATGGGTTGATCGATCCTGAACTATAGCGGATGACGTGTTTAAAAAAATTTTGTTTTTAATTTTGGCCTGTTATGATGTTTCTTAATGTATGGAAACATAGATTATATTTATATTTCTTATTTATCATAAAAATATTTCATGTTAATATAACAATACGATTAGTAGACATTTGCATTGTTAATGGTGATAATTTTGGATTTTTCAGATAAATGGATTAAAAGTTTAGCTGAATTGAATTTTTAGCAAGTTTTAAATTATAAGAATTCAGTTTATGATCAATTTAGGTATTACAAATCAATAACTTACCTTTATAATGAAGAATTATATTTGAGATCACTTTGAAATTTAATTTTAAAGAAAAACTTCTGTTTGTTCTCGCCATAGACTAGAGAAATAGCATTAGAATAAGAGCAAGTTTAAGTTCAGTTTACTGTTCTGAGTCATCAGCCAATTTACAAGTATACTTGAGGGGTAGCGTTTCACACTTCAATGCAGCTGTTTAACGAAGAAAGGGGCCCCGCCTCCACTATAAATTTCCCGTGTCTTCCCAAGTTGAGTCACAGTAAAACTTTCATCCAAGAATTTACTGTAAAGATGTCCATTGTCCATTTCCCTTTTAAAACTCTGAAACATCTGTATTTTCTTTTTCCCTTCAGTCAAATTGTACTATTATTATTGTCATATTCCAATGATACATAATACATCACCTGCAATATCTTTCTTCATTTCCTCTGTACTATAAATGCATTTCATTAATGTATAATTATTAAATATTTAACAGTAAAAGTTATGGATATTAGAATATTTTTAGGAAATTCTTCACAAGTTCACGATGAAATCATAAACAGGTAGAAACAAATTTTATTGATATGTATCCAGAGAGCTTTGAAAATGATTGTGTAATACGAAATGGAAATTTTTAAATTAAACACAAAATATTTATGGTATGAGGATTTATCTAAATTTAAATACCCACTGTAGCAAAATATGACGATTCTCTTCCAAGTTTCAGGGTCCCAGAAATATTTAATAATTTAGAGTTAAGCTTATTCACACTAACGTATATTTGACGATGAGTACTCACACTCTGTCACATGGACTCTAAAAGTAGTACACATAAATACTTGTTTAGGAAACAAGTATAAAATTTCTTCATAATTAATAAAAATAAAATTGTGTGAAACAAACTTTGCGTAGTTCGTAGAGAAATGCGCAAAACTTCATTTAATGAAAATAGGTTTGTTGTACCCCAGGTGATCAGAAAGCAAAAATCAGTTAGGAAAAGCAGATATATTTTAGGATCATTAATTTTTGTGTTTATTGTTATCTGTTTTATTTGCGTCTTAGAAAGCTATTTATGTCTCAGAAATTAATGACCTCAGATTTCCAGTCTTTACATTGCTTAAAAATTAAGCAGTATCAATTTTTTTATCTTAATCATTAATTTATTAATGACAAAAATATAAAAAATAAATATAATATATGGGAACATATATTAATGAAAGCTATTTATGTCTTAGATAAGTTATGCAGTGATGCTGAAATGAAAGAGAATAATGTACAAAGGGATTTTATGAGTGAAAATCGCATCATTTACTATTAAAACGTGTTCATACTTGCCAACCTATGACACTCAAAAATCGGGAGATTTTTCACAATTTTAAAAAGACTTTTTAAATGAGGAAAATATAGTTTTTAATAATGAATTAACTTTAAATAGTAACTAATTCTTAAATGCAAGCAACACAAAAATACCTTACACATAAAAAACATTTTTATTACTTGCATTCTTTAAGAAAACAAAAAAAAAAAAAAAAAAAAAAACTTTTAATCATTTTATGTACAAATGGTATAAACAGTGGCAGATTTTGCTTTCTTTAAGAAAGAAACTTCATAATTTCGTTCATAGCAATTGCCACGTAGGCCTGCTTTCACTAATAAAAGTTTTCTAATGTGTAATCACTAATATTAGATCTAAATTTAGTCCTCGTTTTCGTAACAACATTGGAAATCCTCTCACACTCTGCATTACTATGGGGAACTGTCAAGATGGCCAACATAATTCTAGACAGTTCACTATATTTTAAAATTCCATCAGCATCTTTCAGTTTTCCAATTAAACTCCCCTGGGTGTCAATCCTAGCTGATTTTATAACTTCATCCAAGTTTTCTAATTGTAAACTGCTGTTATGCAGCTGTTGGAGTTTCAATTTTTCCTCCGTTTTAGAACTCCTTTCAAGATAATAATAAACATCAACAATGTGTTCATCCACATTTATTGGTAAAGAAGCTACTCCTTTTTCAGCTGCTAAATTTAGGAGGTGACAGGTGCACCTCATAATCTGCAAATCTGAATTTTCTTTTCTGAAGATGCCTGCAACACCAGTCTTCAAACCTACAAATACTGGTGCATTATCGGCACCTAGTGCTAAGCAATTATCCAGAGGGACTGCATTTTCTTTTAAAGTTTTAATAATTAGCTGTGCTTTATTAAAGCCTGTCAAATGTTCTTCCAAAGTGGGGACAGAAAGTAAACTGCACTCAATTTCTGAAGACTCTGGATTAAAAAAAGAAACAACAATTGGATACAGTTTTGAATCGGTACTATTGCTTCCATCCGTAGAGAGGCAGAACGGAGCTGTTTTAATGGATCAATAACTGAAGATTTATTTTTCAAATCCATTTCTTTAACAATTGCACCTCTTTTGGTTCTTGCACTTAAGTATTATTTCTTAGCGATTTCACTATCAAGAACCATTTTTCTAAATAAAGCTGCAGCCTGATCCGGTGCATTCAGTGGCAGGTTGTGCTCCAGTAAAAAGCCAGAGAACAGACATTCTGCATTAATAACTTTTTGGTTCTTTATTTCCGAAGAAAAATTTAATTTTTCGTTTTTTTCAAAACAGCTCATGTTGCCCTGTGTTTTTGTGTACGCACATGTTTGAGACCATCCGCCCTTCCACCATGCGAAATCGAAAAATCGCAACGACAGGCGGTACACATCGCAAATTTATTACATTTCCTTGAAGAAATAATGGAAGGAAAGTCAACTGTGTACGATTTTTGAAACGTAAACGAGTATTTCACCTTTCTCACAGACATAACAAAAGATGATAATTTCTAAAACTATTTCCCGAAGGCACGTGTACTCACACAACTCAGGACAAAATGACCGAAATAACTAAAGAACATCCAAATAACAGCTTGTTTTGTCCTCATTGGCTAATATATGAAGACGTAATATAGAAGGACGTTTCTGGATACGTATATGCTCTCACTCACAAAGCAGAAGTTATGTAATTCGCAAGGTTTTGTTTTAGATATAATCTAGAGAAAATTCATTTGCTTCGGACGTCCAAAATCACTTTTTTTGTTCATATAACAAAGTATTAAGCCAAGTTCCATAAAAATCGTGAGAAATTTTAAGAATAAGAAAAAGTCGGGAGAAATATATTGTAAATCGGGTTGGCAGGAGAGCGGTCGAAAATCGGGAGAGTTGGCAAGACTGCGTGTTAATTAAATTTTTTAATTTGCAAAAATTATTGAAATATTGCAATAACGGGGGAGCATTCTTTTCTGAAATATTCCATTCGTTTGTGTAGAGAAAATAGTCATGTAATTCGCGTTCTTTCAGATGTTGAAATGCAACTTAACACTATTAGAGCAACTCTGCCATTGATATGTTTAATATTTTCAGTAATTAATTTATCGAAATTTACGAAGTAGTATACACTTTTAGTTGTGTGATGTCATTTTTATTATCATTATTATACTATTATTGATGATTTCACGTACTGAATGCTGTGAAAAGTAAATTAAAAGCAAAAGTAAAGTAAATTGCAAAATTTCATTTCAAATAACGATTAGAAAGTACTCCATAAAGGCGTTTTTCCCCTTAGGCAAATAGTCCTCGAATGCTTTATTATTATATAATAATTCAATTCAATTCCGTTTAAAGAATGTACAAATTATTGCGCATTACTCAATTATATGCTTAAATGTTTCACGTTGTTAAAAAAATTGTAATTTATTACATTTTTTTCAAACGAAGAGAAATTAATATATTACTTTCAAAACAAATTTAATGTCTTCAGCATTAGCTTTTGCAGATAAGTGTGGATTTTTGGTAGATGGGTAATTTACAGGTTAAGAAACACTACAGCTCTTCTCTTTTCTAAAGCAAATCAAGTAAATCCACAAACGAGTTCTGCACTTTCAGATTTAATTCTCGATTAGGGATTTTAAAGAATTCCTAACCTGCATTTTATCTGCAATGTGAGAATATTTTGAAAATTTTGATATGAAAAATTGGATAACTATTTTAGTTACTCATTATTTCAAGTAAAAATATTCATCCATTCCATTTCCTACCCCCATGAGTGAAAAAGTAATGAATTTCGATAAATTTAATGAGAAGCATTTCATTAAATTTACGCCGGAAATTAATTTAAATATTTGGCCGCTTAAATGTTTGAGCATCTGTGTGTTCGTAGCCTGAATGGTGATAATTTTCGTAAAACTCCCCCCCTCCCCGCTTTTTTTCGGACCTTGAATTCATTCAAAGATCCCTAAGCCGAACGGGAAATCTCTCCTTTTCAAATGTGGTGCCATAAATTCTTTGCGTTTCCTGGACTAGAACGGCATTTCAACTTGGGGGTGGGGCAAAGTCCTTTCATGACACAACTGCTCAACGTACATCAATGATTTTGTGTATTCTAGAAAGCATGTATTCTGGAGTTAACATTTAATACTTATGAATGATTCCCCCCCTCTAGCTTATTACTGTAAAAAACAGACAAAAAAATCGATCCGCCTTTAACTTTTCCATTTTGTAATGTCAATCGTGCTTCTAAATTCAAAATGTTTCTGTCCCTTACCTTGCCTCGTGGTGCGACTGCACAGGTTGCAAGTACCATCGTTTTTTACATTGTGAGAATTATACATTCAAACATGCAGATTCTTCCTTATTTAATTTCTTTAAAAATAATACAGGGTGAAATTATTTGGTGGCAACAATCTGAAAAGTGATACGCCGTTTATAGCGAACCAACGAAATACATGTTATATTAAATTCTAAGAATCATTCACATTAACAAATTCAATTTCAAATTGAATATTAGGACTGAATTTTGGACTTGCGTTTAATGGAAAAGCTAGTAAGAGATTCAATATATGAACAAAATTAAACGCTACCGGAATGACATATTATGAAAATTACAAACTGCAAATAATATACAACGATTTCTCTTAACTCGCAGAGTTCATTCCAAAGTACCAGAATCCTGCCTAGTTACTTCTTTTTTATACTTAGAAAATATGTCTACTGATTATTCGACCATAATGCGAATTATACAGAAACAAATTAATATATAAAATAAGTACTTTATAATAAATAGTTACAATTAATTTCCACTTCCGCCGCTTTTTGATTTGGGACTGCAAAAGGAGAAACCTTTCATTTAGGGGGTCGCCTTTAATAATTTTCAGGTTTGAGACTAAGGAATACAAAGGAACTTTTCCTATTTTCCGCTCACTGCTATCCCTAAACTAGGGTAGGTCATGAAGTTATTATTTCATAGTCGAATGCTGGAATTTTAACTTTTGCAAACACTTGAATTTAGCTGTTTCAGGTGCTTCCAAGGGCCTCCTATCTGCATCATACAGAGAATTGCGTCACTGCACCATATAGGTAAGGGGCCCTTAAAAACTTAAAAGAAATCGAATTCTATTATCTACATATACTTAAAGATTCTAAAGTTAAAAGTAATTTGGAGTCAAATCAAGGCTATTCCTCAACTATATTAATATTAATAATCATGTAATAGTAGTTTAACACAAAATCAAAACATATCAAAATTAAAATAAGACTTTATAGTAGTACAAATTCTAAAAATAAAAGTGAAAAGCAAAAGGAAAAAGAACACAAGATAAAAAATATATAAATAATAATTATTCTTCTTTTATTGAAATTCTAATTTCGAATCCATCAAGGGAAAATGAATTAAAGCTTTTCTATATATGTAATCGAATCCGTCTATATGTAAACTTGTAAACTTAGACGTACTACGTTTACAAGTTTAAACATGTAAACGTAGTTCAGCAGGACATTTAAGGGCCCCCTAAGCCTTCGGGCCCCTAAGCGACGGCATTCCTTGCATACCCTTATTTACGCCACTGCTTAGTCACATGTACTCCCATTCCTATAGCCCGAAGTGCTGTAGGAATATTATACTGGAATTCCATTCATGGCCAAGAGTCCTGAGTAATATTTTTGTAGTCTATATTATAGTTAAGTTTATTCCTAGCTAAACAATTTTACATTCAAGGCCCAATTAAGAATTTTAAGGGCTCTAAATAATTAAAAGATTTTGATGGCCCCGCATACATTTATGTCTACTTTTTCCTTCTTCCTTCTCTCTTGGTCATAGTTTAACTGCATTATACACTCCAAAACAAAACTGGCATAGGCAAATATTTATGGTTCCTGATACTTTCATGGTCAGCCTACTTTTCTGACATATGCTATATTGAACACAAGAGATAAAAGTATATATACGGGTAACCCTTGGCGAAAATTGGCAATTTTTGGTGGTACATGGATACCGAGTTTGTGCAATTCTTCGATTTGTTATTTTAGCTTTGTATAGAGACGATTTTAGTGCCAAAAATCGCCGCTACACAAAGACAAAATAACAAGTCAAAGAATTTAACAAACTCGGTATCCATGTACATACTGACCTATTTTCACTTAATTACAGAATTGCACAAACTAGGCATTGTGCACTCCCTTGACTTTATCCATGTACACATCGATCCATTTTCACTTAAAAAATATCGGAGAATTGCACAAATTTGGCATTGTGCACTCCCTTGACTTTATCCATGCACACATCTATATATTTTCATTTAAAAAGTCAATTCTAGGTAAAAGTATATTTACAGAACATTCAACTTTTCAGGTAACAATAAATGAAACAACAAATTTGCGATAATATAAGGGATACCCTTCAGTCTACTCTAACCGAACAAGATATACCACTTTCTATTATGCAGTGGTATCTGGAATATGCAGTACACTGTCTGTTAAATATGAAGCCATCTGCCCCATCATGCCAACCAAACTGCAGCATATATCACAGCATAAGACAATGGAATGAACTACTGAAAACTTTGTACAGTCAAAGTCTTTAATCCAGACGTCCATAATCCATAATGATCTATAAACCGGACCTCAAAGCTACAAACTCACGTACATAATACCTTTACGCATGCACGTTTAATGTATAACGGACGGTATAATCTAAGCTAAAATTATCTAATTATCTATTTCAGTTAATATTGCAGATTGTGTTGTCCCTTAATCTTCGAATTGGATCCGGCTTATTATTTTTTGCAGACTGTTAGAGCAATTTTATAAAAGTAAGCTTGAACTTTCGATTATGACAAAAAGAATTTCCGATTCTGGAGCTACCAAAGGATCTACAAAACAAAAGCATGTTTCGATGTCCATCAAACAAAAAGTGGAATTGCTGCAAAAAATAGATAAAGGCATATCCTTTGTTTCTCTAACCATTCCGAAATCTGTTTATCAATTTCACGCTACTCTGCGGGGGGGGAGGACGTCGTGGCGCGCAATGAAGTGGAAGTTGATCTGTCAAGCACTATCCTTATACTCAGGGCAGATTTTTTTTTTTACTTGGCTTATAATTCCTTACTAAATGTAGTATTTCATCTCGATGTACTCCGTCTTTGATATGATTTAAATCAAATTCCTCGTCATTATAAATATCACGAATACACATCAAATAGTTTTCTCATTGCAATTTTCTAATTTCAACTATGCGTAATGTATGCTTTACGCATGCACACGTTGAAAGAAATGTTTAATAAAGCAAACAAATAAATATAAAGCTTTTTTTGTAAATTTTGATACCCTTTAGATCATAATTGCTCTTTATTTCATAAATTAGGGTTTCATATTTCTAATTTTATAATTCCTGCATGCCATCTTACCAGATTTAAATTGATGATCTATAATCCAGAAAAACCGATAATCTGGAATCACCAAAGTCCCAAGGAGTCCGGATTAAAGACTTCTGACTGTATTACAGATCCCTTGGCAGTTGTTCTGCTGCTATTTTTGTAAGCTGTCCAGTTAGTATAGCAATCAGTGATGTTGACGACCATAACAACGGATACGGGTTCGAATCCCGGAGAAGGTGTGAATATTTATAAGCATACAGTATCTGTGCAGCATGGAGGCACTCAAAATACAAGGTGAATCAGAAGTCCTCTCAAGAGACTGCTGGTAAGGGAAGAGAAGCGGGAGACCCTCAGATGTTTTCCCTCAAAACTGGGATGAAACTACACATTTAGTGCAGCAGGACTATACCTACATAAACAAAGAGAAATTTCTGGTGTTCTGTCCACTTCTACCTGTACCTGCTGTTTTGGGGATCATTCATACCATCCTGTTGTTAGCCTATATTTAAAGGCACCCCTTGGATTATCACCAAGTAGTTGTTTCATTTATGGTAATCTGAGTAGTTAAATGTTTTGGAAACCCTATTATGTCATAACTGGTTGCGTGTCTGCAGTGAATTTGACTGATAGGAAAAGATTTGTATGGGCTTGTTTGTGTGTTGGATGTTAATTAGGAAATACTTTCCTTATTTTGTGGTTTACATGGTAAAATGGCTGAATGTGGCAAGATTAATTTCAAGTTTCTGTACAATTTCGAAGGAAAGGGGAAAAAAGCATTAATTCACTGGTGTGCAAATGAAGATTTATTTAGTAGCCATTATAAATGTCCTGTTTGTACAAATGAAATGCATATGGTCAAATGTAAAGATCGTTCAGATATCTTTGAATGGGTTTGTTGTCAGAAAGGTTCAAATGCTCACCATATAAAGTTTTCCATTAGAAAGGGAACATGACTTGAGGATTGGATTGGATTGGATTATTGTAATTTGGCACAAAACCTGTCAAGGTTATCTGCGCCAGACAAATGGTAACAATGCAATTAGTCATTTGTAAAAACTTCCAGCTTAGGTAAGAGACAGATTACAGTCTATGATAAGAGCTCATATCTTTAAAAAAAAAACAGGTTAAAATCTATTATAAAAGCCAATATCTTTTAAAAACAGAAACAAATTACGATGATGTGCTTTTCCAATTAAATTTTTTAAGTCCAGTTCTGAACTATTAAAATGTTTTTGGCGAAAATAATTAAAACTCTGGCATTCCACCAAGATATGATGAACTGTCAGATCTGCGTTGCAGTTTGGGCAGCTGGGATTCTCTTCTCCCTTCAGAAGATACTCATGGGTCAGGCGACAATGGCCAATTCTCAGTTGGGTCAAGAGGACATCTTCCTTTCTATTAACCATACATGGCCAGTATCCAATGGTGGGTTTTACATTTCTCAGCTTGTTACATACTCTGTCATCCCATTGCTTCTGCCATTTGCTGAGGATTTTGCTTTTGACAAACCCTTTGATGTCTGCTAATGGAATCTGAAGATTGTACATTGTGGTTGCAGTTTTAGCTGCAATATCTGCCAATTCATTCCCCTTAATGGCAACATGTCCAGGGATCCACGAATATAGAATTTGGTATCCTCGAATTTTTAAAGAATGATTCAACTTTAGGATTCTGATTGCAATTGGATGAGTACATTGAGCGTGATTTTTCAATGACATTAAGGCACTCATGGAATCTGTGTAGATAATAAATTTTGTGTACTTTTGTTTTGAAAGGTAAGTCAAAGCCAGATGGATTGCAGTAAGCTCAGAAGTAAGCACAGAACAAACTGTATGTAATCGAACCCCTACTATTGTTTTTTCTGTGACGAAAGCAGCGCCAACATGATCCTGGGATTTTGATCAGTCTGTATATAGAGGGATATATTTCCTATATTTGTTTCTATGTTGAAAAAAAATCTGCTTGTAGATGATTTCATTAGTTTGTGATTTATTCCAGTGTCGAAAAGTATCCAGAGAATGGATTCTCCTATCCTCCCAGGGAGGAATTCCAAAAAAAATCCTCCATCTGTATATCTATATTAGATAAATTATACTCCTCCACCAGAGCACTCATCCGCAAGCCGAAAGATGGGACACATGATGGTCGTGCCTGATATAAACGGGAGTATTGGTCATTAAGCAATATTGACCGTGTAGAATTTTCAGTTTGTGATAAGACTTTGAAATAATGCTTAAGACAAAGATTTTCACGTCTTAACCGCAGGGAGGTCTCGTTACTTTCCACATATAAGCTTTCCACTGGAGAAGTTCTAAAGGCACCAGTGCATATCCAAAGTGCATGGTGATGTATCGGATCTAGTTTGGCTAATACTGAAGCCCTTGCCGACCCATAAATGATTGATCCATAATCTAGTTTCGAACGAATGAGAGCTCTATATATAAGAAGCACTGAGCTTCGATCAGCACCCCAAGAAGTATTTGACAGTACTTTCAGAATATTCATAGTTTTTAAACATTTCTTTTTTAGATATGTAATATGGGGGAGGAACGTAAGCTTATGGTCAAATTTCATTCCTAGGAATTTTATTTCCTTTTCTACAGGAATCAGCACATCTTGCAGATAAAGTTCGGGGTCAGGGTGAAGAATTTTCTTTCGACAGAAATGTACACACACAGTCTTTTGAGTAGAGAATCTAAAACCATTTTCCTGTGACCATTTAACAATTCTATTGAGAGATGTCTGCAATTTACATTCGATGTCTTTCAGGTCTTCTCCCTGGCAACTGACTTGCAGGTCATCGATATAGAGCATACCCTGGACTGCTAGAGGCAGTTGTTTTAAAACAGAATTAGTTTTTATACTAAATAATGTAACACTTAATACACTTCCTTGCGGAACGCCCTCTTCTTGATGGAACATGTCAGAAAGTGTATCGCCTATCTTCACATGAAACTTCCGATCCTGTAGGAAATGTTTGATGAATATCGGCATGTTTCCTCGTAAACCATTGTTATATAGGTCACGAAGGATACCGTATCTCCAGGTGGTATCATAGGCTTTCTCTATATCAAAGAAAATGGAAACATAATGATTTCTTCTAACGAACGCTCTACGGATACCTGTTTCTAAGAGTAGGATATTATTGATAGTTGCTCTTCCTTTTCTAAAACCGTTCTGATAAGGGGAGATACAGTTATTTGTCTCTAAATAATAAACCAGACGAGTGTTGACCATCTTTTCAAAGAGTTTGCAGAGGCAGCTAGTAAGGGCGATGGGACGGTAATTCGACGGATTAGTAGGGTCTTTTCCTGTTTTAACAATGGGGATGACAAAAGCTATTTTCCAGTCATTTGGAAAGACTTGTTCCTTCCATACTCTATTAAAGAGAAAGAGGATGGTTGCCAATGACTTGGAAGGAAGATGTTTCAGCATAGGATAGGCAATATCATCTGGACCAGGACATGAATTTTTTGTCTGCAGCAGAGCTCTTTTCAGTTCAAGCACAGTAAAATCCTGATTATATGGTTCAGTATTGGGAGAGTTGAGATTAATTAGTTGTTTTTCAATGCATTTTTTTGCGGAAAGAAATTCAAGAGGGTAGTTACTACTGTGTGAGACGGCTGAGAAACTCTGTCCAATAGCGTTGGCAATTTCTTCCCTACTAGTAACTGTTTCACCACTTGTCTTTAAAATGGAAAGTGTGTGCTCTTTGTAGATACCGGACGCTTTCCGGACTCTCTCCCACACCTTCTTACCCGAAGTTGAAGAGCTAATCGAAGACACATACGAGATCCAAGAATTCTTCTGACTTTTCCTTCGCACCTGCCGAGCTTTTGCTTTAGCTCTTTTGAATATTACGAGATTTGATTCTGAAGGATATCGCCGAAAAATGCTCCAAGCTTTTCTTTGTTTTCTGATGGCGTCCTGGCATTCAGGATTCCACCAGGGCTTTGGGTATTTTGGCTGTTTTACCGACGTTTTTGGTATACATATATCAGCTGCTTGAATAATTTTATCTGTAATGATCTTCACAGCCTGATCAATGTGCACATTCTTTATTATTTCTTCAGTAAAAAGAGCATAATGTAAGAAAGAGTCCCAGTCGGCTTTGTCCAACAAAAAGCGTGGTGTTCTAGGTATAAACACACTCCTATTTCCTGTAATGCTTATGATAATAGGAAAATGATCGCTATTATATAGATAATTCTCGACGTTAAAAAAACAAAAAGGCAAAAGCTGTGGAGAAACAATAGCAAGGTCAATGGAATGGAAGGTCCTTGTTGGCTGATGAAAATAAGTGCTTTCTGTGTTGTTAAGGATACAGAGACAGTGGTCGTGGAGTAGCTGTTCAATTTGCTTTCCTCGTGGGTTGGTGTCTTTACTACCCCACAAGGGATTGTGTCCATTGAAATCACCGACTAGAACAAACGGAGCTGGTAATTGGGCAATTAGATCCTCTAAATCTCTTAAGTTAATGTTCTCATTAGGCGGGATGTAAATACTGCAGACAGTAGTCAGTGTTCGAATGCTCAACTGTACTGCAACTGCTTGGAGAGGAGTATCCAAAGGGAGAGCACTCGAAGGGCAATTAATTGAGGTGAGTAGACAGACACCACCACCTGCGCGTTCACTGAATGTCTTATCCTTTCTTGTCATCGAGTACCTACGTAGCTTTGCAAAATTACCAGGTTTAAGGAATGTCTCTTGTATCGCTATACAAATAGGTCGATATTTATTAATAAGTTGCTTAATGCCATCAATACCCTGATAGAAGCCCCGGCAGTTCCACGAAATGAGAGTAGCCATTAGGAATGTTTATTGCTTCGATGCTGTTTCTTTGTTTTGTGAGGTAGAGCATTTTTCGAGAGATCTCCGCCTCCATCTGTTTCCATCTCAGATTCGATAAAGTCTGAAAAGGTCCCTTCAATTGAGCTTCGGCTTGAGCTTCTCTTTTCTGAGCTTTTAATTTTCTTTTTTGAACTCTCTGTTTCTTGTGTTTTTATTTCTCGACTTTCTATTGTCTGTTTGGGAGGAGGTAGAAGAAAGACTTTTTCTTTGTCATTTGTTTTTGTTTCAGGTATCTTCTTCTGTGTGCTATGCGATGTTTGTGTACTTATTGACCGATATGATTTAGTGGCTTGTGCATAGGAGACATTTGCTTTTGACTGACCCGTGCTAAAAAGTTTCTTAGCTTCAGGATAGGAGATTTTTCTTGTAGTCTTAATATGCTGTATTTCTTTCTCTTCTTTCCACTTAGGGCAGTTTCGTGAGTATGCTGGATGATTGCCATGACAGTTTGCACATTTTGGATCAGCTACACAATCCTGACTTTCGTGACCTCCTGCAGAACAGCGAGCACATGCCAGGTTTCCCCGGCATGCGGCCTTCGCATGGCCAAACCGTTGACACTTGAAGCAGCGCAGTGGGTTCGGCACGTAAGATCTGATGGGGCAATTTAGGTAACCTGCCTTAATGGCTTTCGGTAGCTCTGGAGAGGAGAAAGACAGAATAAGATGTTTTGTGTTGACGAGTTGCCCGTCTCTACGGACTTTTATTCGGCGGACGCCACATACATTTTGCTCGGCGAGTTCTTTTGAAAGTTCATCCTCAGAGACTGATATCAAGTCTATTTCTGAAATGACACCTCTTGACGTGTTCAAAGACTTATGTGGGGATACAGTAATAGAATGTTCCCCCATTTTGGTCATTTTTTGGAGAGAGGAAGATTGTGCATCAGATGTAGTCTCGATGAGCAGAGATCCTGAACGGAGCTTTTTTATGTGTTTTGGCTCGCCTACTGAGGCTGCAATATGCTTATGGATGAAGAATGGTGATAGATTTTCTAGCTCACCAGTGATAACTAAGAACTTTGGATATTTGTTTGTGCTAATTAAGGTCGAAGTACAAATTCTTTTAGCAGCTCCAGAATTTTTCGTATCCATATGGTTAGGAGAAGAAGTTAAAGTATTCGTATTGAAAAGAGAGAAGGTTTCGGGCCCGACCGCCCCACCCACCATGGAGCCCAACAAGGGAACACAGATCCCTGTGTTAGGGCTAGCCGGGCCTATACGCAAACTGAAGCCCCCACAGTCGGCTTTCCCAAAAACGGAGACTTCCGAGAGCTTATCCCCTAGCCACTGACCAATAGGACTCGTGGCCAGCCGATTGACACTAGCGGGAACAGCTAAGTGCCTCCCGTTTTAAGTAGAAGCAGAGGCCAAAGCAGTGTGTTGGGGACAGTACCTCGCCCCTCAACTGCCAGGATCCTCCTTTCCCACCCTACGGGTCACCATGCACGGCAAACGCATAGGCGGTATTCTCACCATGGTGAGACAGAAACCAAGAGTAGTAGCTGCATCTCACAGTGAGCCCCAACCTCCAGTAGAGGAAACCACAAGGGAGAAAAATAGGAGAGAGAGCTAGACAAGAGGAGAGGAAAGAGAGGAGGAAAGGTCACTGGGGCCCCGGGAGTGTGATACCCGATCACCAAGACGGCAATCCCCTGAGGGTTCTTCACCTGCTATGCTTTAGCTGGGCATGTTGGAACGGCCTTCACGCCTAGGGTGGCCCTACCAGGAGCTATGCTCCCGACGTACTTCGCCCGTTCCGCCCAGTGACACCCCCCCGCCACGTTGAGGCAGCATAGCAGGACTTTGGGGGGGCATGACTTGAGGAAAGTTTTTGGATGCTGTTAAGGAATTTTGTGTGCCACAGACTGAAGACACAGAAATTTCTAAATAAGGTGAGAGGATATTTTCTTTGTGTAGTGCGTAGATGTGGATCCTAGTGCGTAGTGCTATTTTATGTTATTTCATAGTTTAATTTAAAATGCAGTTTATTGAGATTATATATTTTTTGTCTGACTCTAGTGTAGAATTGGGTGCTCCTTTGATTTTTAAGTAAAAATAAATCAATGTGTACATCAAGGATGTCAAACTTGCGGCCCACAACAAATATTTTTGCGGCCCGTCCAATATATCGGCAAATACTAATATATAATAAAATATAACTCGCTGTGAGTAATTAACGATAATTTATTCAGTGTTGTTAGATTACCCACAGCGAGCTGACACACACACTACTGAAATTACAAATGCGTGTGAGTAGCTTGCGTTCAGCTACCTTCGGCTTTTGGGGGACACATGCACTCAGAACTTGTACGCATCCCCCGATAGCCAAATGTCGCCGAACTCATGGTCTCAGTTTTCCAATCATAGTTTTGTACGATATATTGGTGCATGCATGTGCATGCACTTTGCTTTATTATTAATTATTACTTAATTCATATTGTTACGGATTTCATAGTTATTTATTTAGTTAGTTTTTTTTTTTTTTTTTTTTTTTTTTTTTTTAGAATTGTAATTAGATTTGCTTCATGTTGCCTTAGCAACGCAGACGATTTTTGAAAAGACAGCTGCATTGGAAGGTTAAAAATAGAACAGCACGTGCATTTAATACCTAATAAATAAATACCTCGTAATTGCTGTTGCCATCCACAAAAATCCAGATATTTATAGATGTTTCCAGTTTATTCGAGAAATTAATTATAAAGCTTATAAAAGCCGAGAACAAACAACTCATCTCAGTAGTAGCTGTAGTTCTAGCGAACTGTTTGTTTACTTAATGCTGTGATTGATTTGTAGCGATTTTGCTGTGAGATAGAATTAGTTTCTCTGTTTTGAATTGATTTTTGCTAAACGTTTAACATTTTGTGATATTGTTAGAATATTTTTGAAGAAATATTTCAGCATTTTGATTTATCTCTTGTGGAAAGAATAAATTTTTGTTAACTTTTTAACGTTAACCGTGTTTATTCCAGCCCTTTGTATTCAGTATATCTATATCAAAACCAAGTGGTAGTAAAATTAAACGAAAAATCGCTGACGAACATAGAATATTCCAAGTAAAATGGGAATTAGAATATTTTTGCTGTGAAATAAAAGATAAAATAATCTGCTTGATATGTAATAATACTATTAATGTAGCAAAGTTATATAATATTAAACATCGTTACGAACAACACAAATTGAAATATAACAATTACGAAGGCTTAATGAGAGAAGAAAAGTTGAAAGAGCTCAAGTTAGGAGTGAAAAAGCAACAGTCCATGTTTAGTAAAGTATTGCAAGAAAGTGAAGCGGCGGTACATGCAAGCTACGTCTTGTCCGAGTTGATAGCTAAACATTCGAAGCCTTTTACTGACGGTGATTTCATCAAGGAATGCCTAATGAAAGCTGAAGAAATTGTTTGTCCTGGAAATGTGAAGGCTTTTCAATCAATTTCATTGTCTCGAAATACACTTGCGTAAAGAGTTACTGATTTAGCCGCGAATTTAAGTGATCAGATCAAAGCAAAATCATCTAGTTTCGAAAGTTTCTCCATTGCCTGTGACAAGAGCACGGACATTAGTGGCAAAGCTCAATTAGCAGTTTTTCTTCGTTCTTGTGACAAGAATTTAAACATTTTTAAAGGAATTACTGGAACTAATACCGATGCCTGGTACTACCACAGGAGAAGATATATTTACTTGTGTTTTTGGACTTCTGCAGAAATACAATCTACCTTTGGCAAAATTAAATTCTGTAGCTACAGATGGCGCTCCATCAATGACCGGGAAAAACAAGGGCTTCGTAGCATTACTAAGAAAAAAACTTAGTGAAATTCACGGTTCAAACATTCATCATATGCATTGTATTATACATCAAGAAGTTCTATGCACGAAAGTAATAAATATGGAGAATGTTTTGTCATATATAAAAAAAAGTTATACATTTTATAAGATCTCGAGGTTTAAATCAGCGTCAATTCACTGCTTTCTTAAGTGAGTTAGATAGTGAATATTTGGGTTTGTCCTACTATACCGAGGTACGTTGGTTATCTTGCTCCAAGATTCTCAAACAATTCTGGGATTTGAAAGAAGAAATATGTCAGTTTTTAAAAACGATAAATCAAGACGTAAGTTTGTTTTACGATCCAATATGGATGCAAGATTTATCTTTCTTGGTTGATATAACCAAACACTTAACCGATTTAAATTTATCGTTACAAGGAAAAGATCATATCATTACGAACATGTTTGACATAATTAAAGCATTCAAATGTCAACTAGTTCTTTGGGAAAAACAACTTAATGAAGATTTGACGCACTTCCCGACGTGCAGCATGAACAAATCAAGTTTACATGATACTTGTTTGTATCAAAAATACGCAGAAAAAATTGCAAATTTAACAACTGAATTTGAAACGAGGTTTAATGATTTTAGTTCCCTCGAAGACAAATTTTTTTTGTTTTCTTCGATTTTCTCAATAAGTATTGACTCAGTACCCAGCCATATGCAAATGGAGGTGATCGAGATTCAATGCAACTCAAATTTGAAAGCAAAATTCATTGAAGTTAGCATGCCTGAATTTTACAAATATTTACCAGCCAGGTTAGAAAATACTCGAAAATTCGCATATGAAATTATTTCCATGTTTGGTAGCACTTATCGGTGCGAGCAGTTATTTTCAGTCATGAAAGGTAATAAGTCTCCTATTAGAAACCATATTAATGATGCTCACCTTGGGTCAGCGTTGAAAGTTATCACTGCAAACAAAATTTCTCCCGAAATAGGAAAGATAATAGCAGAGAAGAGATGTCAAGTATCAGGACGTAAACATTAAATTTTTCTTGTTCTTTTCTATATAAATATACAGTGGATGGACAAAAATATGGAAACACCTTGTGAAATGCACGTTTGAAAAGAAAGATTGATTTTAATGAAATATGTAGGTGGCGCTGGCATTTTTGACTACTGACGTCACCTATACAACTTTGTAAAAGTGCTAAACAGTTCAGTTATTGTCGGAGTACTATTATGTGAGGTTGTCATTGCATTATGTCATAGTTAACAGACTTCGAACGTGGCAAATTGTTGGAGAACGTATGGTAGGTGCTTCCGTAAGCAAGGTAGCCGAGGTGTTTAGTGTTTCAAGAGGTACTGTATCGAAGATTTATTCCGCATATTTGAAAAGCGGAAAAACATCATCTGCTAAATCACAGCGCTGACGAAAGTGTGTCCTGAGTGATCGTGACAGACGATCATTAAGGGCAATTGTGACGAAAAATAAGAAGACCACAGCTGCAAAAGTTATTGCTGAAATGAATGTTGTGTTACCGAACCCTGTGAGTACCAAAACAATTAAAAGGGAGCTTCATAAATAGGGAATTGCTGGCCGTGCTGCAATTGAGAAGCCACTCATCAGTGATGCTAATGCCCATAACAGGAAAAGGTAGTGTTTAAGTCATAAAGCCTGGACTATAGAGCAGTGGAAGCGAGTAATATGGTCTGACGAGTCTTCTTTCACATTGTTTCCCACTTCTGGCCGAGTTTACGTCTGGAGAACGCCATCTCAAGCCTATAATACAGACTGCTTGTAGCCAAGAGTGAAACATGGCGGGGGTTCTGTTATGGTTTGGGCAGCCATATCGTGGTTCTCTGCTAGCCCCATGATAACTGTGTCAGGGCACATGACTGCCAAGACTTATGTTAACATTTTGGCCGATCAAGTTCATCCCATGCTACAAACTTTGTTCCCCGATGGTGATGGTGTCTTCCAAGACGACAAAGCCACTGTTCACACAACTCACATTGTCCAGGACTGGTTTTCTGAGCACAAGGATGAGTTGTCCCATCTTCCCTGGCCACCACAGTCACCAGACCTGAATATTATCGAACCTTTGTGGTCTACATTGGAACGGAAAGTGTGTTCTCGTTATCCACCGCCAACATCGTTATCTGAACTTGCCACCGTTTTGCAGGAAGAATGGTATAATATTCCCTTGGCAAACATACAGGAACTGTATTTATCCATTCCGAGAAGACTGCAAGCTGTTTTGGATGCCAATGGGTTTCCTACACCATATTAAGCAAAGAAACATGTTTTTTTAAAGGTGTTTCCATATTTTTGTCCAACCCCTGTATATATATATATATATGTTTATTATTATATTATTCAAAATAAATCTACGTTTCTATGAATATTGTTTTTTTTTTTTTTTTTTTTTTTTTTTTTGCAACTTGCCTAAAGTTAAACCAAGTTGTTTGGCCCAAGTATACCTACAAGTTTGACATCCCTGGTGTACACGGTCAAAATCAAGTCAGAGCGCAATGTCGAGTTTGTGCGATTCTCTGATTTTTTTTTTTTTTTTTAGTGAAAATAGGTCGATGTGAACATGAATACGGACCTTGTGCAATTTGTTGGAAAATATAGCTTATTGTAAACCTTTTACTGCATCATCTCTCCTCCTTGAAATGTTTATTTAGTTTAGTTCTTATTTTAATGTAATATAGTACTTACTTCTACTTCTTTTTCTTGCTGCCACTGTTTGCGTTGAGAACGGACTGTTTCAACCTAATTGAGATGCAAAAACGAAACGTGATGTTACGTCATCTGAAAAGCCGATTCGTGCCGATAGCTGATTGGTTGCCGTGAGATGACGTCATTCCTACTTCTGCTATAAGTATCTCGCGTCGCTCTGGCTCAACCCTTCTAGTTCCTGCTTTCCTGGCACTTGAGTGAGTGGTTTCCAGCCCCTTCAGAAGGATGCATGCAGTCCGGTGATTAAAGTGCCTTTGTTCCGGTTTGCGCCATGGCTGTTCCTGAATAAAGTTCCTTGGTGCCTGTCCGCGGGATTGTTGTTCCGGAATGGGGTTCCTTGGTTCATGTCCACAAGATTATTGTTCCGGAATAAATTCCTTGGTTCCAGAGGCTACCATGTGAGTGACTGCCGTGGACGGCATCCATGTTCTTCAATAAAGGCGGCAATTAAAATACATGAGCGGCGATTCTTTGTGCAAACGGAGTTGGGCCGGTTTTAAGTGTTTTCAAGAACTTGATTTAAATTTCAGGTGTTTTTCTTGACCATTGATTATGGACTTATTGAATGTGTAGCCAGCTTTATTTTTAGGCCGCTTAATTACTGTTTAGGACATTTTATTTGTATTGAATGCCAGTGTTTTGGAGACCAGGTAAAAATATTATTTGATGAATGATGGTTATATTATATTTTTCCTAAGACTCTGATATTGAATGAAATTTATTTTCTGTGTTTTTATTATTTATTATATTGTTAATAAATTGGTTAAGTTCAAAATTTTTTATTGTCTTCAATGTCTGCACAACATATCTCAGGGAGCTTTTATTGCTACTACTGCTAAATGTTTAATTTTTTATAAACTTTAAACTTTGCTTTAGCATCATTTTGGTTATGGGCCACCAGCCCCTGAGTTATTTTTAGTGCAGACTTTTGAAGTTTAAAGTTAATTTAGGACTTAAGAGATTGGGGGGGCGGTTTTCGTTAAAATTCAAATATGGCTACTGTTAGCGTCATGCATAATATTGCTAAACTTGATGCATGTAATTATTTTACACGGTCCAAAAATATGAAGTTTGTCTTGAATGAAAAAAATGCATGGCTTTTGGTTAAAGGTATTGAGAAATGTCCTGATTTAAATGATGTTAAGGGTATTACAAAAGAAATTATAGCCGACTATCAAAATAGAAGTCGATTGGCATTATCTTTAATTTATATGAATGTAAGCCCTGAATATAGAAACTTGATATGTGAAATTGATGACCCGGTAGTGGCATGGAATACGCTTGCCAAATACTTCCAGCCAGATCATCGGTCAAGACATATGTCCCTGTTTTCAGAGTTCTTAAATTGTAAAATTAAACCAAATGAAAGTATTAGTTTCTTTTCTTCTAGATTAAAACATGTAACTGAACAATTAGCTGATATTAATCAGGCTGTAAGAGACGTATATATATGTTTCCAGTTTCTTAGGTTCCTTCCAGATAAATTTGATCAAGTAGTTCAGAATGTTTTGAGGTGGCCAGATGAAAAGTTCATTTTTAAAAATGTTGAACTTGAAATACTAGCAGAGGAAATGAGTCTTAAGAGAGGTACATAGGGAAAACTATAATAAGACTATAGAAGTTCAAAGTACTCACTGTGAACCCAAATTTAAACAGATTAAAGGGCTCAAGTGTTATAAATGTGGCCGTCCAGGTCATATTCAAAAGTACTGTAGAATGAAAGCTAATTTTTCCAGATCACCCTCACCTGCTTCTTCTGTTTCCTCAGCTGTATCTAGTAGTAATAAAGCATCTCCTAAGTGTAAGAACAAACCCAAGTTGAGTAAAGGTAAAAATAACTCCTATGCACAGTCCCATTTTATAGCTCAAGCTAATGTTAACAATTTGGAAGAAAATGATGATAGGTGGATTTTTGATACGGCTGCATCTCATCATTTTTGTAAAAATCGTGAATTGTTCGATACTTTTTCTCCTGTGAAAAATGAGAATATGCTAGTAGCTATTGATGGGGTAACGTTTCCAATTCATGGGAAGGGTACTGTTAAAATGAAATTTGGGGATACGGTTATTTTGCTTAAAGATGTGTTATACTCACCTGAACTGAGACGAAATTTAATATCTGGACCTAGAGTAGATATCAATGGAGCAAGATTTTATGGTAAAAATGGGCAAATTAAAGTTACTGATGATGAAAATTCAACTTTGTACAAGGCTAAGTTGATAGAAGTAACTATCATGTATTTTCGAAAATAGTCAAAAAGGGGGGCAAATCTGTAAAATTTGAGGCATCTACAGTTCAGCATAACAATAGTGAATTATGGCATGGTCGGTTTGGTCATATAAATTATGGTGCTATTGTCAGGACTAGTAAGAGACATTCAGTTCGAGGTCTTCCTGTGTTAAAGCACTCACCTAATTTGTTTTGTGAACAGTGCCAAATCAATAAGCAAAGACGAATCTCCTATAGACCCTTAGAAGGTATTCAAGTAAAGAGGCCACTTGAAAGGGTTTTTTCTGATGTATGGGGACCTATTAACATTCCAGGTAGGAATGGTGAACGTTATTTCATTTCTATTATTGACGAATATTCTCGTTATGTGGTAGTATACCCCACTGTGGAGAAAAGTCAGGTGTTTGAAGCATTTGAAAGGCATATAGCATGTGCGGAAAGATCTTTGAACCTTAGGTTGAAATACTTTAGGACTGACAATGGGCGAGAATATGATAATGATCAATTCAGGTCATATTGTAATAAAAATGGTGTAAAGCACGAATTTACAGATGTATACACTCCAGAACAGAATGGAGTTTGTGAGAGATTTAATCAGACAGCTCTCAATAATGTATGTGCAATCTTACATGATAGTGGAATGAGTTCTGAATTTTGGTCAGATGCAGTAATGTATTTTGCATATTCATTTAATAGAATCTGTCATAAGGGCCAAGATAGAACCCCATCTGAATTATACACTAAGCGGAAACCATCAGTACGTCATCTTAAGGCATTTGGAACGATTGCCTATGTGGGAATTCCAAAGGCTAAAAGAAATTCTAAACTTGATCCAAAGGCAACGAAAGGCCGATTGATTGGGTACAGTGTACGAACAAAAGGGTACAAGATTTGGTTGGAAAATGAGCAAAAGGTAGTAGAAACCCTAAATGCTACTTTTAAAGAGTCAATTGGAATGCAGAAAAGTGGCAGTGGAGCTGTACTGGGCACCCTTCCTGATTTGGAATCTGAAGAAAGGGTAGAGTTCCAATCCACTGATACTCCAGTTGGCTATTTTCCTGAAATAGAGGAAAGAACCGATACCAATGTACCTTCTACAATTGGCACTGACACTCAATCTACATTGAGACAAGTAACTTGGCTTCGTAAACCTGTTCCAAGGCCAGACGGCACTCGTACGGGTGTGTATTATTTTGAGAGGGGGTCTAATCAAAGACTACGATCACCAAATGATGTAGAAAGGTATTGCACTGAACATAATATTCAGTATGATCCTACCCTGTTTGATTTCAAGGGAAGCAATACTTATAGTGGTGAAATCGACCCAACTGGTACTCCTTCAACGTCATATACCCGAGATAGCTGACTAGATGTTTCAATTCCAAATACTTATAACCAGGCAATGAAATCCACAGAAAAGCTTAAATGGATAGAGGCAATGGAAGAGGAAATGGCCAACATGCGAAAGCATAAGGTATGGCATCTTGTTCCACTTCCTAAAGACAAGACTCCACTGGGTTGCAGGTGGATTTTCAACATTAAACGTGACGAATTTGGAAACATTATTCGTTTTAAAGCTCGTTTAGTGGCTCAGGGTTATCGGCAAATTAAATACAATACCTATGATGAAACCTACTCACCTGTAGTCAACTTTTCAGTAATAAGGCTCTTTTTCTCCCTTTTAGTTGCACACCTTCGATGGGCAAATATACAATGCGAAAAAGTGCCTATCTCTATGCTCCTTTATCAGAGGAAATTTACATGTCCCAACATCAGGGTTTTGTAGAGTGAGATAAAGAAACTTTTGTGTGTCGTTTAGATAGAGCCTTGTATGGTTTGCATCAGAGTAGGCGATTATGGTACTACGAGTTGAGAACACTATGTAACCTAGGGTTTATCAAGTTTGAGTGGTGTAATTGTGTCTATCGTTTTAAAGATTTTGTCATTCTGTTGGTTTATGTTGATGATATAGTTGTGTTTGGAAAAAGTGAAGTTCAGGCTAAAAGAATGTTAAATGTCCTGAGTTCACATTTCGATTTAAAAATTTTAGGTAAAACAAGAAAGCTTCTGGGTGTGGAGTTTGAATATGAGAACAATAATGTTTTAATTCATCAGCAATTATATATAGAAGACATAGTTGATCGATTTAAGTCTTTTAAAATACAAATTACTTCCCTTCCAATAGTTAAAGGTGTGAAATACTCAAAGTCTCAAAGTCCCAGTACACAAGAAGAAACGACTGAGATGATGAATTAACCTTATAGAAATGTTCTGGGATGTCTCTCGTTTCTTTGCAATCGTACTCGTCTGGATATAGCTTATGCTGTTAATATATTTTCTCAGTTCCAAAGCAATCCTGGTAAGTTTCACTGGGAAGGATTACTTAAACTTTTAGGGTACGTTTCCAATACCAGACAGTACAAACTTAAACTGGTATGCAAGGAACTGAAGCTTAATATATATTCAGATTCGGATTTTGCTTCAAGCAGGGATGATATGGTGTCTATTGGTGGATACATAGCTTTGTTGGGAGAATCACCTGTATCTTGGCGTACATTTAAAGAAAGGGGAGTGAGTTTGTCTACTATGGATGCAGAATTTATCTCCATGACTGAATCAGCAAAAGAATTAGTTTGGTTTAGAAATATTTTGGATGAATGCATTCAGTTTAAAATTGCAAGTAACTATGTTTCAAAACCAATATTGTTTGCTGATAATATGGCTGCTATATGTTTTACAAAATCACCCATTGAAAACTCAAGGACAAAACATATAGATGTGAAACTATTTTTCATTCGTGATCTATTGAACAGGGAAATTTTTGATTTAAAATATGTTCCAAGTAAAGATAATGTGGCTGATCCTATGACGAAACCGCTGACTAAGCATAACCTGATAAGATTTTGTGGAACAATTTTCATATGAAATTTGTTTTTGTGTGTATTTAAATTAAGAGTTTTGTTTATTTGAAACTAATATGTTATAAGTCGTATTATGATGGATATTAGGTAAACGTAAAACTGTATAGTGTAGAATGTTGTATGAATGACCAGGGCCCTGGGTAAATATATTGAGTGTATGATCATACATATGTCTTTGTATTGTTTTGCAACATGTTGGACTTATGGTAAATTTTTGAATAATGGGATAAGATGTTCCCAAAGGAAAATTTTCTTAAAAATTTCTGAATGAAATTGTCATATTTATTTATTCTTGTTTTGAATTTTGTAAAGATACTGGCATTCGGTTTTTATTTCAGGTCGGAGATGATGTGGGGGCCATTTGTTGGAAAATATAGCTTATTGTAAACCTTTTACTGCATCATCTCTCCTCCTTGAAATGTTTATTTAGTTTAGTTCTTATTTTAATGTAATATAGTAGTTACTTCTACTTCTTTTTCTTGCTGCCACTGTTTGCATTGAGAACGGACTGTTTCAACCTAATTGAGATGCAAAAACGAAACGTGATGTTACGTCATCTGAAAAGGCGATTCGTGCCGATAGCCGATTGGTTGCCGTGAGATGACATCATTCTTACTTCTGCTATAAGTATCTTGCGTCGCTCTGGCTCCCCTTCAGAAGGATGCATGCAGTCCGGTGATTAAGGTGCCTTTGTTCCGGTTTGCGGGATGGCTGTTCCTGAATAAAGTTCCTTGGTGCCTGTCCGCGGGATGGTTGTTCCGGAATGGGGTTCCTTGGTTCATGTCCACAAGATTATTGTTCCGGAATAAATTCCTTGGTTCCAGAGGCTACCATGTGAGTGACTGCCGTGGATGGCATCCATGTTCTTCAATAAAGGCGGCAATTAAAATACGTGAGCGGCGATTCCTTGTGCAAATGGAGTTGGGCCGGTTTTAAGTGTTTTCAAGAACCTGATTTAAATTTCAGGTGTTTTTCTTGACCATTGATTATGGACTTATTGAATGTGTAGCCAGCTTTATTTTTAGGCCGCTTAATTACTGTTTAGGACATTTTATTTGTATTGAATGCCAGTGTTTTGGAGACCAGGTAAAAATATTATTTGATGAATGATGGTTATATTATATTTTTCCTAAGACTCTGATATTGAATGAAATTTATTTTCTGTGTTTTTATTATTTATTATATTGTTAATAAATTGGTTAAGTTCAAAATTTTTTATTGTCTTCAATGTCTGCACAACATATCTCAGGGAGCTTTTATTGCTACTACTGCTAAATGTTTAATTTTTTATAAACTTTAAACTTTGCTTTAGCATCATAATTCTCTGAATTGTTATTTTGGTTTTGTGTAATGGCAATTTTTGGTCCAAAAATCGCCACTGCACGTTTTGGGGGCAAACTACGGAAATCAAAAATGTTCTTGTACAAAAGTTAATAATAAGCAATTTTTCATAAATTAAAAAATCTACAAACATAAGTAATAACTTTCTCCCAGCTCCAAAACATATTTTTGACTATGTTATGTTAATTAAAACTACAGTTAAATATCAAGAAACTGCAATGATGTTTTGTAACTACAGTTAAATATTAGAAAACTGAAAATATGATACAGAATTGCTTTACAAAGATTTTTAAAATCTAATTTTCAGAACAAGTAAATGGAGTAATACAGAAAAAATGGAGAAATACACAATACAGCATGGAATGTACATTTTTGGAAGTTTAACATAAAGCACAGTAGCAATCATATTTATGAGTTATTATATTTTATACAAGATCTCATCAAAATGTTACCATGATATTTCACATTGAAATTCTTTAAAAGTTTTCTCTCCAATCCCTACAATATTTCACATAAAAACCAGTTTATACACCCTGAAAAAACAATCAAAAATATGAAGTGAAAGCTAATTCAGAAGTCAAACAACAAAAATCAGCGTTATATTTACAAAATTTTCACAGGACTAGTTTCGATGGTTTTACTGAACCACCATCCTCAGCTGCAAAACCGCAAATGAGAAATACATTCATTTGCGGTTTTGCAGCTGAGGATGGTGGTTCGGTAAAACCATCGAAACTAGTCCTGTGAAAATTTTGTAAATATAACGCTGATTTTTGTTGTTTGACTTCTGAATTAGTATTTATTCGGCGTGTTATTGTGTCTTAATGAAGTGAAAGCTTTTAAACTGTTTTAGAACATCTTGAAGTAAAACACGGTAAAAGTTATAAAATTTGGAACTTCAGCTTAAAAATTTTGTGCTGATTACAGAAATCGTAAACAAATGAATAAATGGTAAAAGTTAACAATTGGGTGCCCCTTGTTTTTGGTGATTCTTTTTTGACGCCAATGCCAGGAAGGCACAATTTCAAGATGGCCACTACACAAAACCAAAATAAAAATTCAAAGAATTGCACAAATTGTGTCCATGTACACATCGAGCTGTGTTCACTTAAAAAAACATCTCAGAATTGCACAAACTAGGCATTGTGCATTGCCTTAACCCATTCAGGACCAGTGTCCCGTATACACAATGCAAACACAACAATTCTGCTCCTACGAGCCCAGCGCTGCGTATATGGAACATTAAAGCGGAATGATTTATTTGAATCTTTAAAAGCCAGTAAATGGAGCTAAGTGGCAATTGTTTTCCCATGGATTGATTAATACGGTATTTGACCTTCATGTACTGGCATTAGTTTCTGTTTTGTGCTTCTGGTTTTGAGAGATTTATTGAAATAAACAAGCTGGAAATCACGGCTCTTTATAAGTGCACCTATGAATTAAAGGGCATTTGTGTTTATTTCGTTAGGAATTTTTTTGTTTGTTTTCTATTTATTTTAAAACTTAACATAAGCTTTCTTGGTTAATTCCCCCCCCCCGGGGTTCGACGTAGAGAATACTGCGAAGCTGCTGCCTAGGATCTGTACCTAGGCAGTCTCGGCCACGGGGGGTATAAAATTTATGAACTTGGTGGTTCTGAAGGCCCTCAGAAAGGTCACTTATTGGCCGGCCTCGGGGTGTGACATGTTCTGAGCGGTTGGATCTGTAGCTGGGGGGTTATCCCCCCCCTGGTTTGCTGGGTAACGGCCTTCTGCACCGGGCTCACCTATGCGACTGGCAGGTAGCAATTGACGACCAGTGCTGCATGGAGATGTTTCCATGTGGTGCGCCGCTTCTCTGGAGGGGTAATAGTGGAGGTTGAACCTTCACGAAGTGCCCAAAGCGTAAGTGGACCCGTAATGTGATTGAGTTCACAAGGCGTGGCAGCCAATATTACCTTACATTACCTCTTTTGGTTAATTAAAAAGTAACACTACAGCATTATTACAGAAGGGGAAAGACTATCAACTTTCTCGACGTGTAATGCGTCTTGCTCGCATTTCTCAGGAAAGAGCCAGCGTTTTTCTTACTCGATTTAATGTCATTATATATAATGCCTTGAATGGTCATTATATATAATGACACAGGCATTATATTTTGGTATATAATGTATTTACTGTACATATAATGTAATTATATGAAATACATATATTGACGTGATCAGTAACGGATATCCCGCCAGTGGGGTTGTCTTTCCTTGATCACTTTCCGGTAATCGTGGACGCTGTTTCCGATTTAGAAAAACAGGAAGTCTTCTAATATGAACCTGATGTCACACAGTATTTGAGGATGAAATATTTCTGAGTGTGCCTTGAAGTTTTGTGATATGTGTTGGGGTTATATTCAGTTTCATTCCATTAGCCATGGTTAAGAGACAGTACTTAAAAATTTAAAAATTTGTCCAAAATCACCGGACCTTTCCGTCTAACTGGAAGACAGTTTCCAAAAATTTACGTTGACAGAGGAGGTAATAAAGGAAGGAGAAGATGCGTTTTGTGCGCTAAAACCAAGGAAAAGCGAAAGCAAACAGCATATTTTGAGTGTGAAATATGCAATGTAGGACTATGTGTCAATTCTTGTTTTGAATTATTTCACACACAGCAGAATTTTTAAACTGGAATTTAATTACCTACAGGTAATTCTTGTTTAGTTTTTTTTTAATTTCGTATTTGTAAATTTTTTTTCATGTTTATAGTATATATTTCTGTTTGTATAGTTATGATTTTAGTATTTTGCCTGTTTAATTTATTTCTATCAACGTGATATTCTTTATATTAATACACATTAAAAACAAGTGCATTAAATACGCAACTTCAAAAATTAAAAAAAAAGTCAATATCAAAATGCTGATTTTATACGATTTTATTTTTTTTTTTTTTTTTTTTTTTTTTTGTAAAATTAGGCTTAACTGCTGAAAATGCGCGGGCCGGTGGCGACGATCCATTTCAGAGGGTCCAGTCCCGTGACTGCGCTGCTTTCTCCCGCCGCTGGTCCTTAAGGCGTTAAATTTGCCTATGTACAAATGAATCTATTTTCATTTAATAAAAAATCAGGAAGCTAAAACAAAGTTAAACTATTATGGTAACCAGAAATGAGATTTCATCGGCAAAAATCGGGAGGCTAAAACAAAGTTAAACTATCATGGTAACCAGAAATGAGATTTCATCGCCAAAAATCGGGAGGCTAAAACAAAGTTAAACTATCATGGTAACCAGAAATGAGATTTCATTGCCAAAAATCAGGAGGCTAAAACAAAGTTAACTATCATGGTAACCAGAAATGAGGTTTCATCGCCAAAATTTTTAAAAATTTGTCGCTAATCGAAGGGGCACCCAATTCTACACTAGAGCCGAATAAATAAGTAACGGTGACTAAAAATAGGAAGTTCGTTAAAATAGGTCACTTTAGGTATCTAACGGAGCAGCTCAGTTTAGCATTAAAACACTGTTTAAAACAAAGCATTCTAAACTTTCTCTGACCCAATATTTTTCCCTAGCATTAAAAAAAAAGTGCACAAAACTAATAAGTACATTTCAAAAATTAAAAAGGGACACAAATACTACTAATGAAAAGTTATGAGACAGTTATCGCACACATCTTCGCACAGAATGATTTTCACTCAGACACATGAAACTGAAGTTTAAATTATTCACACTAAAGTTTAAATACTAACTATCATCATTACCATAAATAACAATGCACAGGTTAAATAATTAATCACGTTAACACATATGAATTATTACTTGAAAAACAACATTATCTGACATTCTCAGTTAATCTTAAGATAAAATTAAAACTAACTACTCAATCAGATTTTCAGATGAGACTCCTGTTTACATTACTATGCATAAGATATTTAAATGTTTACCTTAAGCATCAACTACCATTAAAACTGAACACTATATCTAAACCTAATACTTTCATTACAGCTGACGTTACAGATCTCAGGGAGTTAAATATTGTTCGTATGACGCTTCACAATTTAACCATGTTTACAGATCACTAATATTTTCGCATCCAAGCCACCTGTATACTTCCAATTTCCAATAACATTACAACACGACATTTAAGATTCCCGAAACCGGCATAGCTGTTGCCATTCCTTGGTAACCGTAATTCATCGCCGAAAATTTTCACATCTTGAAACATGGAAATAGCACGTAACAAAAATACAAATTCGAAGCTTGGACGTAGTGTCTATTCTATTAATCTATAGACAGCGCTAAAAATTCGTCTGCAACGAAGAATAGCCCTGATCTGAGATTTTCTACAAAGATCTCGAGTATAATGCAATGGTTCATCACCGGAGTACCTAGGAGCAGTGACCTTACCTCTGTCAAAACTAAATTATTGGAAAAGTATCAACATAAATACAAAATTAAAAGTTCTAAGGTATATGCAAAAGTCTTTAAAAGTAAAGAAAATCTCATAAAAGTCACAAGTCTGTAATCATGTATATTGTGCAAAAGGTAAAAATATTGAGCTGGTGACACGGGATGAACATGAGAAAATACGAGCACAGGTAATTAGGAAAACATAAGGCTCATAACACATACTTTTAAATAAACATGAAACAACATCAGAAACTGATACTTCAATGTAGTCAAAGTTCTAGCACAGAATTTAAATTATATGCATATCGAAAGATGGCAAAAGGAGTCAAAAATGCAAAACGTACAGTTTCCCTTTATACTAGATAAACTTCTATTAAAAGTCTCTAATATGTTAAAGAAGACAAAAGTTTTGTCTATGGGAGTAGGTGTAGCACGAATTTCATCCAATCGATTCGTGATTATTTTAATTACATAAAAAATAGAAAATTCACTAAAGATTTTTACTTCACTGATGACCTGAAAAAAGTCCTTAAAAGTAGAGGAGATATTATTTGTAGAGTTTTTATTCTGACTTCTAGTGTTGGGTTTAGATGCTTTAGGGTGCTGTGGAAATTGTGTGTGGTCATTTGTATTGACATCCTTTCGAATTTTCCTATCATTACTAAGTGATATGGTAGAATTGTTTCGACTAATAGTGTCACTTTAAATCCTGGGGGGAATATTTCCACCATATTGGCTCTGAATGAGTTCTGGTTCTTAACATTAGGGTTCTTTGAATTACTTGGGTTTTGGGGACAAAAACGAAAGTTGGCTGCGTGGTCCCGAACACAGTTATAACCGTTCGATGAATTCTGCTTTTATCCGCAGTTTTATGCAGCAATGAACACTGAACACGCGTCGGAACAAGTTTGCACCCCTCCGATGAATGATAGAAATGTTGGCAATTATAACATTGAGCAATACCACCCTTGTGTCTCTATGGTTCTATTGTAACATCCAAACATAGTAAATTACTGATGTCATAGATTTTTTATCAGTGCTCTCAACGTTAGCTAATTGCACTTGAAATAGAAGTAATGGAACACAAGTTTTAAATCTGAACATTAGGTTCACTTTAACAACATTAAGGCCTTCTGAAATCAACTCATCTTTAATTTGCTCCTTAGAGCAGTCAGAGGGTAACCCTCTAATAGTAGCCTTCATTGGTTTAACACTTTTTTTAGCATGTAGTATCAAGGAGGTTAGAATAGAAGGAGGGAAGGTTCAACTCAAACGGTGAAGCTCGGCGACCATGTTCCTATTATCGCTGTGACTTGTGCAAGGAAGTCTGTAATTGCAATATTTTTGTTTTCTTTTCTTTTGAAGCATGTCAGCTTGCATTGCATATAGATGCACAAATAGATTTTCGAAAAATATTCCTAAGATTACTTTTCATTCGTAAGTATTGATTTTCTTTTTCTATGTAATTTGATAAATATGTTAAAAAATATCAAAATATAAAGTACTTAATAATAATCAAAATACCTTAAATACATTTTAATGCTTTAACTGGGACCATGTGGAAAGATGTATCCAAAAATTGATATATAATTCATCTGGGTTTTGTAATGATTATTTTCAAAGTGGAGAAAGCTTATTTTGAGGGCTGTGTGATCACCGAGGCAAGCGGCAGCACGCTCCGTAAAAAAGTGAAAATTTTTCGTTTCCTCTTGGTGATTATCAATTAAATTTCTTTGAAAAATGTTTATTTTTCCCCTATAAAACCTATATCATTCTAATGAATTTCGGCTCCGATGTTGACGAGAATAAAACAGCGGACAATGTAAGGATATACTCCAAAAGCCTGGAATTTTAAGATAAGTACTTTTCTTTCATCTAAACTAAATCAAATTTCTATAAATAAGTGCCTTTAAATCAATAAATCTTAATTTTTCATCAGTTTAAAGCATTAAAAAATACTTGAAATTGCCACTGCTTGTGGCTCCCTGTGTGTATCAACTCGAAACAGACGCCAGCGTTATCAGTTCACGTCTGTCAACACTTACAAAGCCCTTAAGGAATCTCGAGAGAGGGAAAATTTGGGGATGAGAGGGATAATTTGGGCATCGCGCTATTTCCCTCTCGGATCTTCTGGATTCTCCTTTCTTTCTAGATCGCTTGAATATAGTTTCGCCTTTAAATAATATTATACCTCACCGATTTTTTCTCATACTGTTCTTTGCTATCTGTTAAATGTCCATATGTAAGGGATGGTTTATTCTTCACCGCCTCAAATGAATTTTTAGAACTATGAGCTTATATAAATAACAGTGTGCCTCATTGTGTTATATTAACATTATTTAACTAGTAATAAATTATGATAGTAAAATAATTAATCTTGTAATAAATTATGATAGTTAAATTAATAAATACTGTTTAATTTGTGTTTTTAATACATATACTAAGTAATTTACACACATAAATATATATATATTTTATTTTATTTATTTATTTATTTATTTATTTATTTTTGGGTGTATGCGGTTGTGGTCTTGTATTGTATATGGTTCTATGTTGTTAGTCTGCTGCTGCTTTTTGAAAAATGTATGAAAATGTTGAGAATGAAAGTAGCATAAGTTACTTTGGTTAAATTAATATATACTTTTGTTTGATGACCTTTGTTGATATCTCAGGATGCAAGCGTACATATTACTTTATATTCCATGCTAAATACCTTGATACGAAGCATTTTAACACCGTCAATATTTGTGTTTTGCCCAGTAACACATCTATTCACCATTACCAAACACACTCACTACACAAACACACCTGTGAGACACTATTTATTGTAAATGAAGACAGTTTCTTCTCCTTTTAACTACACTCATGGAAACAATCGTATTTTAGGATATTTTCTACTTCTTTTCCTTTTCTTTCTATAGGCCCTTTTTTTTTTTTTTTTTTTTTTTTTCCCTCTATTATTTTTGGGCCATTTATTTTAAATTTTATTTTGTCCGATCTTTTCTTCCTGGCCTTTTGAACTCGTACAAGATGTACGAAGTTCCTTTTTACTCTCCTCAAATACGAAATTGCCCCTCTTTCTATATACCTTTCCTTCGCACCTATGCTTGATTTTTCGCCCATCGGTGCAGAAAGACTTAGCGGATGCAAAACAAGACATCTGTCTACTTTGTCTGTCTGTCTGTCTATATAATTCATCTTAATTCAAGGCAATTTCTTTTATTTCTTGATGCGCGCGCCACTCATTTTCCTTGCGACTAATGGTCGCCCCCTGTAGCCACCTTTGACCTCCTGTAACTTGTCATGAAAAATTCAAAGTCTTGCGCCCTCCGGGCTTATTTTTCAAGAGCCGGATAAGTTGCGTGCTGCGCGACACTTCGGCAATAACCGTGCAGACTAGACTAGACTAGCAATTTCTTTGAGATTCATAAATATGAAATCACTGAATTCACATAAATCTGTTTATTTTATTAATATTCATTTTCTTGTTGTTATAAGGTTTTTTGGTTGTGAAAAGCATCTATTTAAAACTTTAAATTTTTTTTTTTTTTTTTTAAAAATGCAACCTGTGACTATATTTTTAGATAATTATCTGCTATTAATTTCAGGTTAAAATTATTTTAAATAATTCTTTAATAAATTACAATATTGTGAATAAATCAGAAATATCACTTCTTAAAGGAAAAATTGGAAATATCACTTTAACACTTTTTTTAGCATGTAGTATCCAACAGGTTGCTAATAAAACCTAAACAAATTCTTGAAATATGCAGAAACATCATTTTTAAAGGCTTCAATGTTATGCACATGCATTTGGATTTCGAACTATTTCTGAATGCTTTTCTGTATGTAGTAAATTACGGATATCATCTTTATATCTTTAAAACAAAACACTAACAATAGCGAAGCATTTCATTATAAATTTAACATATTTTTACAGGAAAATACATGCACGGAACAGCTTAAAAACACGTCTGCTTCTATTCTAACCTCCTTGATACCATTGATATCTAGGTATCTCCGTAATCTCACGGTGATGATGCACTAGATTTAATTAGAGGAATGACCATAATCCGAATTATTCCTGGTTGTGGTATTTTATCCTTATTTGCATAATTAGCGCTATCAACATTTGCATAGCTAGACCGAAGTCAAGAGGTGCGAACTTTTGTCATATAATCTGTATGAAGGCATCTGATTGATTATGGAGATTCCTAGGTTTTTGCCTAAAAGTATACAAAATTACAAGAAAATACAGGGGGAAGGGAAAAAAGTGCTTAGACTACTGTCATTATAATTTTTTAAATCTTCGTGTGCTCATTATGCGCGCGCATCCCCTATGTGATTCACGTGTGTTTTTAACTTTATTCGGCTAGAGGGAATATTTAAACTCATTTAAAAGTGTTGAGTATGCTTTTGTGAGATTTTACAAATTCTGTTAATTTTTGAAAACTGACATTTGCAGTGATGGCGGGCTCTCCGAAATGGACAATAAAAAATGGGTCTGTAGATGAAATTAAAGTGAATATATCATTGAATAAAACTATGGATACCACTGAGGACAAAAACAATCAAATGAGCACAGTTTATCATCCCTCAACTACAGCAAGTAAAACGAAGACTAAAGCAAAATGTTTTCCCTCACAAAATGGAAAAAAGACGCTGAAAATTGGCTTGAGGAAAGTCACTGATATGAGGTAATAAGTTATTTTTGCTCATTATTTGCTTTGTTAAGTAAGAACATAAATTCGTTTTTCTTTTTATGTTGAAAATTCCTGTGTGTCTACTATGAAAATATTTTGCGTGCATGAAATTTTAGAGTTAAATTTGTCTGTTGTACCCGAATATCTTTTTCCAGCACAAACAACTGACAAAAACCTCGCGTTTCGTAAGAATTTATGAAATTTATATCATTCTGCTTTATTAAATTTCTTTGTGAAGCACTTATTTTAATAATGACTGTATTTAATCGGTTCGGTCGTTCATAATAGCTAAAATCAAATACTTCATGGGCGATATATATACTTTAGGATGAAAGCGGTCATTATAACACTCCACACGTTTTTATAGTGACACCATGCATTCTGAAGAAAATAAGATATAAGATAAAATAAGGAGCAGTCACTATTATGAAAGTGGAGTTGATATGTTTTCATTAGTCTGGATTTTGTTTTCGTTCATTATTGTGATAGAATGTCCATTATAAGAAACGGTGATTGTATTCAGCCATAATTTAAAATTGTCTCATAACTGTTAAAGATGTAATGTAATACTTAAATTACTGTAGTACTATAATATATATATTTCTGTTTTAAATGCAGTTTTACTCAAGTGTACTCAAAATATATACTATAGCATATAGTTGTTGCTTTTCTAAAAGCTGAATCTAGTTTTTCCAGTGCCATTAAAAGTCAGAATACAATCAAAACAAGACACTTATAAAAACTTGCATTATTTGCTATAATTCGTTCAGTTTTCCACATGTATTTGCAAATGCATTCAAAAACTTCATGGTATCTTATTTTAGCTTCATAATGACAACTTCATTGTAATTTTGACTCTGAAAGCCACTAAATTTCTTGTTCAAAATTTTACCATTTCGTTGAATTGTACCTAAGCTTGTTTAAAATTTTTATTTATTGAACCTCGTGCTGAAATTTTTTATTTAAAAGTAACGAGTTAAAAATAGCTTTAATATATTTGTAAACTACAAAGATTTACATGTTTTTCTTGAAAAATACCATCTAAAGTTTGTGTGCATCGTGCATGCTGAAGTGCTTAATATGCCATTTAGATAAGTCTTACTGGTTGAGACCTGTTTAAATTAGTTTTGAATAAGTGATACTGTAACTGTTATATACACAGTGTTTATCTATTTGAAAGTATAGACTGACCATATAGAAATCGGCATCACGTTATTTTGAATAATTAGAGTTCTACTGTACTGAATAAACTGCATTTAAAATATGTGTATAGAGATACTTTTTTTTCTTTGTCTTCATGTAATTATGTGATTAATGATAGTTTTACTCTAATTAGAAGAACCTAGGTATTTCTAGATGTAAGGTTTGAGCTCTTTGTCATCCTTTAACAAAAATATTTTGAATGTTCCAATATTTTTTTAATAAGATTCCTTGAAGTTTCATCATATTGTTGTAATAAATCCCAGAATTCCTAGTTATGGCTGCTTGGTGAAGTCGGTGGCATTTTGCTATCACATGTTGAAGGTTTGAGTTTCCATGCTGTATTTTTTTTCCCTTGTAGTTTCTTCAGTGTCACTACAGGTTGCAATAAGTTTTAAAAGTTTATGAGAATTGCTTTTTTTTTTTCAGTATGTAATGATAGGTATTTACAAATATTATATTGACTGTGCAAAGTTGAATCAGCATTTGCATATTAGTTTAACCATCTTAAAAGTTGCCCGATTTTCAGAATGTTCCAGACTCTGGCAACCAAGCTTGTGGCTTTAGGTTTTGACAAGTATCATTACTATTCTTCTATGCATTCTTTTCATTGCATTCCAAATTCTAAGTTTTTAATCATGATATTTTTGGATCAAGTTCAGTTTTAAAATGTTATGGAATTTGCCTGCAGCGAAAATTCAAGTAAATGAAAATAACATAAAACCGGTAAAGGGAAAAATTGCTTTGAATATATTCCTAATACAGTTGCAGTAGCTGAATAGTTAAGACTGGTGAATATTGGTAGTTCAAAACCTAGATGAATTTGATGGCTGTATGGTTGATTTTTTCCGATGTGTAATGTGAATATGAGCCAGTTATGTGTAGAAAGTCTCCCATGAAGGTATCCCTGTCTTTAAAGAACCTGAACCTTAATGTGATCACCATGAAATTTCTGTCAGAATAAAACAAAAATATGCTTGTATTGTAAATATGCAAGTATATTGCTTTAGTAATAAATTCCTAATTAAAATCTAAAATATGCATGTGATAAATATTTACTGTATATATTATGTAAATTGTTACTGTTTTTCTTCTATAAAAATTCAAAGGTAATTGCATTAATATGCAAGTACCTTTAAATCACTATGAGTAACATCTAAATGGTATAAAAAACCAGCTTATCTTAATTTTGATATACTGAACAAGAATATGTTTGACAAACTGAACTAGTTGAACTTCAAGCTAGTTTAAAGATCAGAGACTATTTAACTAGATTGAGCCATAGCCATGAAGTGTGATGTTTATCATTCTCAGACTGTTCGACTACATAAAAATATGTAATTTTGTTGCAATATGCATTGTATCTGCATTTATTAGGCCATTAGTTTTTAGTATTGATGAAATATAATTTAAATTTATTGACCTTTTTATTTGCAAATGTAGATATTTATGTTATGCTTATAAATTTATAAAACAGTTATTGCTTTTATACTATGATTTAAATGCACATTTTAAAGTAATCTGTTTAGATACTTACATATTACACTGCTAACCATGAAAGTTGGTGGAGATCCTGCCAAAAGAGCCGACTTCTCCTTTTTTAATAAAGAACCAGTATTTGACCCCACTTCATTTTTATGCTTTGCAAAAAGGCTCTCGTTTGTTTCTGTTATTTAGTAGAATTTAATCTCTGAATTTAAAGGAAGCTCTATTGAAAATGTTCAAAATTTTAGTTGTTCGAGTACAGACATTAACCCTGTAAGCAGCAAGGCCGTATATATATATGCCCCAGAATTTTTTTTGTGATATCTGTTAGAACATGTATATGCGTGCATATTTAAACATGTCAAAGAAATTAAGGCAATATATCAAAAGAAAGCAAATCCAGGTATGAAATACCAGAAGAGTTTTTACATTAAAATAAAAAAATAAAAAAAAATAGTTTGTTCTCGTAGTAGTTTTGGGAAATTTGTGCTTTCTTAGCGAAAACCGTGACTGCTCAGAGGGTTAAGTACATTAAAATTCAACTACAAAACTTCTTGCGGATAATTGTTCCAATAGGTTGTTCCTTTGTCAGCTATATTCTGCTGGCTATGCCATGACCATCAAATAAATGTTTTGTTTATGACTAATCTCATAATTTAAAAAATAACCTATTGCTTGCTGTTCTGTAAAAAATGAGTCCCGAATTTTAATCTTTTTCCTTCTAAAATGCAACAAAAAATTCGTGCCTTGAAAGATGTAAAAAACGTGTTGTTTTCATTAATTGTGGCTTATAATCATGTCTGCAGATGATGAGTGATGGTTATAAAACACATCTGGTACCCATGTCTGTCTGTCTGGGAATTAGTTGTATACAGTCAAAAGTCTTTAATCCGGACTCGTCGGAACTTCGGCGATTCCGTATTATCGATTTTTCCGGATTATAGATCATCAGTTCAAATCTGGTAAGATGGCATGCAGAAATTATAAAATTAAAAATATGAAACTGCAATTTATGAAATAAAGAGCAATTATGATCTAAAGGGTATCAAAATTTGCGAAAAAAAAGCTTTATATTTATTTGTTTACTTTATTAAACATTTCTTTCAACGTGCGCATGTGTAAAGCATACATTATGTATAGTCAAAATTAAAAAATTGCAACCAGAAAACTATTTGATGTATACTCATGATATTTATAATGACAAGGAATTTGATTTAAATCATATCAAAGACGGAATACATCGAGATTAAATACTACATTTAATAAGGAATTATAAGCTGAATAAAATAAAAACATCTGCCCTGAAGATAAGGATAGTGCTGACAGATCAACTTCCAGTTCATTGCGTGCTGCACCCCCCCCCCCGGTAGAGCAGCGTGAAATTGATAAACAGATTTTGGAATAGTTAGAGAAACAAAGGATATGCCTTTATCCATTTTTTGCAGCAATTCCACTTTTTGTTTGATGGACATCGAAAAATACTTTTGCTTTGACAGCTCCAGCATTGGAAATTCTATTTGACATAATCGAAAGTTCAAGCTTACTTTTATAAAATTGCTCTAACAGTCTGCAAAAAATAATAAGCCGGATCCAATTCAAAGATTAAGGAACAATGCAATCTACAACATTAACTGAAATAGATAATTAGATAATTTTAGCTTATAACGTACGTTATACATTAAACGTGCATGCGTAAACATATTATGCGCATGCGTGAACGCATTATGCTTTGACGCATGCACAGAAAGTTTGTAGCTTTGAGGTCCGGATTAATGACTTTTGACTGTATTCGGAGAATATTAGTGTTGGTGAGGAAGGGGTACAGGCTCGAGTGGTAAAATAAACAGACATGTACTGTGAAAAGAGGAGGGAAATGAAAATGCACATAATAAAAGTTATGTAGAAGGAAGCTGGCGAAGAGCTGCAGGCTTTCATAAGATTTCCTGAGAAATATTTACATATGTCAATACGTGGTGCTATGAAGCTTCATAGTACATGCAGAAAATTTTTTAAATTATGGTAATAGTCTCAGCATGCTGACATTCCTAATGCCAGGATATAAGTTACGAGGGTAAGTTGAAAAATAAGTTTCCCCTGTCGACTGTGGTCAGAGTTGTGTATGAAAGTCAAAAAATAGAATGAGACATTAAAGATATGACATACCTTTATTTTATTATTCTCGTACGAGTATGTTGAGACATTTGTCATATCGCTTGATAAGCTTCAAAAAGTCCTCGAAGAAAAATTCACGCTTTGCATATGGAAGAAGCTTTGAACTGCTATGGGGGAAAGGCGACACAGCAGGAAAACACGCAAGTCACCGATACACCATTGGGTAGAGGTCGCTGCAAATCAAGCAGATGGCACTGTTGCAGTGCCTGCACAAAGCAGAGACCAGCCTCTCATGGAGAGAAGGTGCGTTTTGAATTCGTGGTCAAAGGAGGAAGTGAGAGTGGTTATCCGCTATCAGTGGGCATGTGAAGGATCAGGAACAGAAATTCATAACCACCTCGTGGAAGTCTATGGGCCAGGTGTGATGTCGAAGCAAATGGTGCGGAGATGGTGTCACACATTCAGTGATGGACGTCAGCAAGTGGAGGACATACCGAGAGCTGGACGGATGCACACAGCCACTACAGATGCAAATATCAGGAAGGTGGATGACATGATTAGAGCGAACCGGCATATCACCATCGATGAAGTAGTGGAAGAACTTGGAATCTCGCATGAGCGAGCTCAAAATATCATCCACGACATTCTTTGATACAGAAAAGTGTCAGCATGATGGGTTCTCCGACAATTGACCTCGACACACAAGGAACAACGCATGGGGGTCAGCCTGGAACATCTCGTGCGTTAGCATGAAGATGGCAATGACTTTCTGTTTCGGATTGTGACGGGGGATGAAACGTGGGTCCACCATTTCACGCCAGAATCGAAGGCCGCATCTATGGAGTGGAAACATTCGTCATCACTTGTCCGAAAGAAGTTCAAGACAACTCCCTCTGCAGGTAAAGTGCTCCTCACAGTTTTCTGGGACGCCCAAGGAGTTTTGTTGCTGGACTTTTTGGAGGTTGGAACCATCAATGCTACGTACTACTGTGACAACCTGTCAAAATTGAAAGAGGGGATTCGGAAAAAGCGGCCTGCCCTTCTCACATCTGGTGTTCTGCTGTTGGATGACAATGCCAGACCACATTCGGCGATGGCAACGCAAAACCATATTGCAACTCTTGGTTGGGAGCGACTACACCATCCGCCATACAGTCCTGATCTTGCACCAAGTGACTTCCATCTGTTTCCGGCTTTGAAGAAAAATCTCGGGGGAAGGTGCTTTGGAAGCAATACTGAAGGGGAAACAAGCCGTTCAACGATTCTTCCATATGCAAAGACCTGATTTTTTTTCCTGGAGGGCCTTTTGAAGCTTATCAAGCGATATGACAATGTCTCAATGTACTTGGTACCTATGTGGAAAAATAAAGGTATGTCATATCTTTAATGTCTCATTCTATTTTAGACTTTTATACACAACTCTGACCACAGTCGACAGGGGAAACTTATTTTTCAACTTACCCTCGTATATATCCTGGCAGTAGGAAATTCATCATTTTTATGTAATATATATGGTAGTTTTAAAATGTTGTTCAGTCTTATTTTTCTGAAATATAAAATCATGTGTATGTGTTTGAATGTAATTTGTGCAATTTTCGATATTATTTAATAAATTCCGATTGATTGAAAAATATGACTAACGAACTTTGCATGCTATAGTTTCTACAGATGGCATCAGAAAGTATGAATGAGTTAGTTTTAAAAATACATATTCAGTTATCCAAAAAAAATCTCTTATCTGGAATCGGCAAGGTCCTGTTGCTGTTGGTTAACCCTTTGCGGCACAGTGTGTCCGGTCTGGACACATCTAAAAATTTCCTTCTGTATGCACAAAAAAATTTAATGAAAAATGATTTATAGGTTACTCTGAACCTTCTATATTTATAGTAGATGGCAGCTCAACACAAACCAGTCCATATATTTTAGCCATGTGTAGTTTTTTAAGACGCTCATTTTTCAAAGAAATCTTCCAGATTTTTTTAGGGTATAAAAGGAATTGTTTGAAAAGAAATTTCTGTTATTTTTTGGCTGTATGCTAATCTCCTTATTCTATATTAGTTTTAAATTTTTACCTTGAAACTTGCCTAAAATGAAACGGCGAACCCTAATTAGACTGCCGACCTTTTATTTTAATCAAAACTCCAACTTTAAAAGGTAGCATGCCGGGAAGGGTTAAGAGAGATTCTACGATACTCCAAATGCTTTAAGTAAATTCATTGCTTTAGAATTGCCTTTAAATCCTTCAAGTAACGGAATTCTTGTCACCAAATTGGGAGAGAGATATTGAGTCACCAACTTTTGAAAATTAACATAATTGTTATTTTATTTGGTCGGACCTAAAAAAACCTTATTACTTAAAAGAAGATGTATAATATTTTTACTTCTGTTAAAAAGAATTATCATGTAACTCTAATATAGAATGGTAACTGCTAATGAAGATTAAATGTTTAACAGATCTTGCATAATCTCATTTTTACTTATTAGTAACTCGTAAATATGTTATATGGCACAACTGGTATATTTTGAACCAATGCTTGGCGTTATTAATAAATAAAAAGTTTATATAAGATCTAAATAAAAGTAAGTTTATATAAGATCATCTATATGTTGTTTAATCTACACTAATAGCTACTATTCTGTACTATAATTGCATATACGACACCTTCTTAAGAAAAACTCTTAAAAATATTTTAAATATATGTATAAATACAGATGAATAATTGCATTGTTCAAGTGATTTTAAATATTTAAAAATTGAAGTATTATCGCAGTATTAGTAAAGTAGCGGTATTAAATATTTAACAATAAATTGAATATGATACAGCCAAAAGTCTTTAATCCGGATGTCCATAATCTGGAATGATCTATAACCCGGACCTCAAAACTACAAACTTTCTGCGCATGCATAAACGCATGCGCATAATACCTTTATGCCTGCGCATTTAATGTATAACCGATGGTAAAAGCTAAGCTGAAATTATCTAATTATGTATTTCAGTTAATGTTGCAGATTGTGTTGTTCCTTAATCTTCTAATTGGATCTGGCTTATTTTTTGCAGACTGTTAGAGCAATTTTATAAAAGTAAGCTTGAACTTTCGATTATGTCGAAAAGAATTTCCGATTCTGGAGCTGCCAAAGGATCTACAAAGCGAAAGCATGTTTTGATGTCCATCAAACAAAAAGTGGAATTGCTGCAAAAAATGGATAAAGGCATATCCTTTGTTTCTCTAACCATTCTGAAATCTGTTTATCAATTTCATGCTGCTCTGCGGGGGGGGGGGGACGCCGCGGCACACAATGAACTGGAAGTTGATCTGTCAGCACTATCCTTATCTTCAGGGCAGATATTTTTATTTTATTCAGCTTATAATTCCTTACTAAATGTAGTATTTAATCTCGATGTATTCAGTCTTTAGATATGATTTAAATCAAATTCCTCGTCATTATAAATATCACGAGTACACATCAAATAGTTTTCTGGTTGCAATTTTCTAATTTTGACTATACATAATGTATGCTTTACGCATGCGCATGTTGAAAGAAATATTTAATGAAGTAAACAAATAAATATTAACCTTTTTTTTTTGTAAATTTGGATACCCTTTAGATCATAATTGCTCTTTATTTCATAAATTACGGTTTCATACTTTTAATTTTATAATTTCTGCATGCCATCTTACCAGATTTAAATTGATGATCTATAATCCGGAAAAACCGATAATCCGGAATCACCGAAGTCCCGACGAGTTCGGATTAAAGACTTTTGACTGTACTTGCAAAAAGTATATTTTATAAGCAGGATGTTGGTAACTTGTTCCATTCTTTTATGGATCTTTCTATAAATATAAGCAGAAATTTATTTATTATTTTTTGTGTTGCATCAGCAATATGTATCCATTTTGAAATTTGAGTGAGTATGTTGAAAGCCTGAGTGAAATTTTCTCGGATCATAATCCAGTTTTAATTGATCTCAATGCATTTGTAGTACACCACACAAAAAGACCTTTATTACTAATGGGTTTGGGTTCACCAAAGTTAAATCCCTCTCTACCAACAGCACATACAGGTGAAGAGTTAATGACAGATATGAATTTCACTTCTTAATTGCAAAATGTGTTGCAGTAAAATAGCACTCCTCTCAGTAACAGGAGAAAAACCTGTAATGCTGAAATCAAAAAAACTAATCCAAATATGTAATGCTGTGTGGAGATAATGGCTATGTTCTAGATAATCTCCTGAAAAGTCCTGCTGAACCAACTTAATCATTAGGTCTGGATCCTTACATGCCAACATACAGAATATGACTGAGTTATTCATCTTCTTTCTCTGTAGAGGATAACTCTGTTACTCTGTTTGGAAGGTTATCTCCAAACGTCAGAGCTGATACAAGAATACTTTGCCCTTAACTGGCTCTCAAAGAATTGCATGCATGGAGATTGAGAAAGCCAAGCTACTCTCCAATCAGCATGTTACTCATTTCTGCATAAGCAGCATATCCCACTTACCCAGTCTCTGAACTCGTGATTACATAGTCACAAAATTTGCTTGCCACACACTAACAACATTCCAAATGTTAAACCATCGGAGGTCTAGGATCACATCAATAAATTCAAGACCAGGAAAAGTTCTGGAATGGATAATGTCACCAATAAATGATTGAAGAATATAAGCATTCATAAGGTCTTCAAACTGGTAAAGATCATCAACAATATGCTCTGATATGGCTACTATCCCACAGTTTGAAAAACAACTATCATCTGGCCTATGTTGAAATCTGATAAATCTCTGTGCGACTTAATTTCCTATAAACCCATCAACCTTCTTTCCTTCCTCAGCAAAGTTGCCGAGTGTGCTGTTCTACAAAGGATACTTCTTCGTGCTGAAGACAATAGGCTATTGATTGCAGAGCAATATGGATTCTGAAACAGGCATTCTACTCACCATCAACTCTACTGGGTAACAAAGGTGATCTCCCAAGGACTTCTAGAAAAATCAATTACTGGAGCCATATTTCTGGATGTTGCGAAGGCCTTTGACTGTGTTTGGCTAGAGGGCCTCGTACACAAACTAATAACTCTGAGTTTCTCACATCATAAACATCTCTTATGGATGGATGGATACTTTGTCATTCATGTAAGCAAAACACTTTCCACCTCCATGCCTAGAATATATGCTATATATATATATATATATATATAAATTTCAGGGATTTTAATCTCTGCGATGAATTGCAGAGTTCCTAATGAACCAGCAACAACCCACCGCCTGTTTGAGCCCAATATTTTGTATAATTTGTAATTTTTGCATAGAAGTTTTGCAAGCCTAACCCCAAATAGAACAAACATTGGTGACCATGGGATGCGAAAAGGTCTTATAAAAATGAGTATTTTGTTATCAGTAGAAAGAATGCTGTTCTGAGCAATTGAGGGTGTGAGTGTGCGTTTATGCACTCGGAACTTGGCTAAGAACTGTGTAATGTGAGGGGACCATGTGAGCCAGTGATCTAAAATGACCCCAAGATATCAGGGCTGCTTTGGTCCACGGAATAGGAGTATTGTACATGTAAACATGTATGCTGGCATCAGTACTTCTCTTCTTTGTACTTCTTCACACTGCATCCGACTTGTCTACATTCATCTTTGTCTTCCAGGTTTGTAGCCAGGACTCAAGTGCATGTATGTTGCTTTGTAGTGAGTGGATGACTGAGCCGTCGGATGCATTTTGTGATAGAATTGCCATTATGAAGCTGTTAAAATTTGTTTATAAATATATACTAATTCTAAAGAAGATTAAAGAGAAATTCAGAGCTCTTGATTACAAGATGTTGATAAAATAAGTAAATAAATAAAAATCTAATTTATTTTACATAACTATTACAGTAATATTGTATAAGAAAGGTAATACCTAATATATGCAGCTATAATATGACACAGTATTCAAAGAATCAAAAACTCGAAGGAACAGCTCCAATGAAGCAAAAAGAGAAATTAATCAAGACTCCGCAGGAGCCAGATTTGTGGCTAGAGCAGAGAAGCGATGAAAAGAGCAAATAATGGAAACTCTGTAAAAATCGGATTCGTGCCTAGAGCAGGAACGGAAAATGAAAACTATGTTGGAATCGGATTCGCAGCTAGAACAGGAATGACGAAAAGAGAAAATAATAAAGACTGCAAAGAACCCAGATCTGTGACTAGTGCTAAAGCACTGACAGCATGGAATCAAAGGAACTAGTTCCTATAATCTACATGCTTTAAACGGATCCTCACACTGCAAGATGGGGGGAGGGAAACTCCATGCATTTGCAAACTGGGTGGTCAGTTTAGTTAATGTTTTGTTTTTTAAATACTAGAAGGAACACAAGGAAGCGAAAAGCACACATGTATACATACATAACTCGCATACACACATAAAAAAATAGGTTGGAGACATTTTCAGTGAATAATAAAGAAAAGACTGCTAGTGTTTACATTATCAGGAATCAAATTTTTTGGCACACTTCCTAACAACAGTTGTCAGTGAACTGTTAAAGAATTGCTGTTCTGTTTTCATCAGAATGCTGATCATTTGTTCAGTAAACTGAATTTGTTTCAGAGCGCATCATCCATCTCCAATACAAATTAGTCTCGCCATTCTTAAAATTGCCTGAGGGGGAACCCTTATGCAAGTTCATTTTGTCGGTGGTACAAATGGTGTAAACCGGATAACCGGTTTAATAAATGTTGTGTGTTGTTTTAAAATTAAGTTTGAATGCCAAAACATGCTTGTCACCCCCTATTACCTAAAATATACCCACTGTCCCTGTTAAGAACAAATTATATAACCTGTTTCTATTCAACTAACATTAGGCTATTCTGAATTTCTATAAAATAAGCTAATAACATAAACTCTTATGACATAAGTATTTGTGTATTTTAATTTAATAAAAATATAAATGCATAAATAAATTAGCAAACTGAATTTTACATCTGTGGGAAGAGAAAAGCAAGAGACAATTTAAGTAATTTATGTTTTGATTAACTGTAATTTTAATTTGCTTAAAAAAAACTCAAAAACTCCTCTTTTTTTTTTTTTTTTTTTTTTTTTTTTTTTTTTTTTTTTACATTATGTACTTTGTATTTTTCAGATCTTCAAAGTCTGAAGCTTTGAAATGTGACCAAGCAGAAGATAAAAAGTGCAATAATTATTCAGAACACTCCACTCAAAGATATACTATCATAAAAGAGCCAAATGAGACTGTTCATCTATTACCAGTTGTTAATATTTTAGAAAAATATGATTTCAAATATGAAGTAATGCCTGATGTTCAACGGAAGAACAACAGCATTTTCTTTCAAGATAAATTAATGCATGCATTTTTCAAATATTATCCAGAATATATATGTATTGATGTGCTGTGTGAAATAGCTGAACTAGAACGTTATTTATGCTTGTTCATAAGTGCAGATGCTAATGGATATTGTGAAATTGTTTCAGTAGGCCTAATTAAAAGTGACAATTCAGGACTTATGTGGTTATGTGAAGTTTTTAAGAAGCATAATCCAAATTGGCGGAAAATATGTGTTATTACTTCTGATAAAAGTTTGTTTAGCATGGAAGCTATTAAACAGTCTTTTGCTGATAAAATTGTATTGGTTTCGTTTTTTCACTCTTTAAAAGCATTAAAAAGAGATCTTTCTAACCTTGATTGTAAAATTTCTGATCAAGATATCAATAAAACTGTTCAAATTTTTGAACGTATGATCTTTGCATCAGATGAATCCGAGTACTCTGAGCTTCTGAAGCAACTCAAGACCTTATCTTCTCCTGTTGCAATCCTTTTCCGAAAAAAATGGCATCCAAAAAGAGATTTGTGGGCTGTAGGGCTTCACTTAAAATCCAAAAAGTTTCTTAAATCATTTAATAATTATTTAGTTTATATCAGGAAAAAAATAAGGCCAGTGATAAGTTCTGAAACTTCTGTGGAAAATATTATAAAAAAGCTTTCTTCTTTTCTTTCCAGATTTAGAAAAGATAGATTTCAAAATTTTACAGCTGTTTTTCATAATGCATTGGTACCAGCTCAGCAAAAACAAATTGCTTGTCATAAATATTCAAAATTTCTTACTCGGTATGCTGCCGAAGTAGTGGCTGAACAGATGGATGATGCACTTTCTATAAAAAGTTTTCAAAGATTATCATGTGGAAGATATACTTGTAGCTCTGATATTTTAGTCATGACAAATACATGTTCTTGTGACTTTTACGGATTGATGTCACTACCTTGTTGTCATATCTTTGCCTTGAGGAAATATCTTTCTGTGTCTTTATTTGATAGTTCTTTATGTGCAATAAGATGGACAGCCGTAAGCTATCGGCATACATATGTAGATTTACAAAATACTTATTTGGTAGAAGAAAAGCTTGAACATAGCTCTGGCCAGCGATTCCAAAGATGTTTTGATATCTGTGGTGACTTATGGTCTCTTCTGTTAGAGAGTTCTGATAATATTTCTCGTGAAAGAATACAAGTTTTTCAGAATCTTCTGTATTCTTGGAAGACTGGTTTAAGATTAAATGTTAAAGCATCTGAAAAATCCAACAGTCCTTCTAAAAATAATAACGTATCCCTAGAAGATATGTCTGCTGATTATTGGAAAGAAATATATGGTATTTCTTTAAAAGATGTTTTTGATTCTGAAAATGATTTTTCTTCATTATCATTTTGCTCTGAAAATTCTAATGAGTTGTTGTAACTTATTGAAAAATATGTGTTTGGGAAATAGCTTGTATTATTTTTTTATATTAAAATGCAAATAATTTTATATGACCCTATTATTAGTCAAAAAATAATGAAATAATATGAGTTAATCTTTTCACAAAGCATCTGTGATTAGATGAAAGTTTTGTTTATATGTATTTTGCAACAAAATGCATTTTGTGGATTAATTGAATCCTTAAATTTTGTACTTAATTTTAATTTGTATGCCTATCAGTATTATTGTTTTTGAATTCTGTATGTAAACTGTGATATTAAGCATCCTGTGTTATTGTTAAGTTTTCAAAATTTAATGTTGTGATTTGGTAACTGTAACTTTTGTTTATAATATGTAATTCTAAAAAAATGTCATTTATTTTTATATTAAAACTTCACATTTTGTTAATTTAATTATGTGCAAGTCTGTTTATATTGTTATTGAGCCTTGTAAGGGCTTTGTGATAAGAATTTTGAACTGTTATGGAGTTTATGGAATTTCTGTTGATTTGAATAATTAATAAATATGTTTGGAAATTAAGTCTCGCATAATTTCATTGTAAGGAGAAATATTTAGACAGTTTGAATTGGGACTTTGCTGCTTTTAAATAGTTGCTTTAATTAAATGTTTCTGCATTTGATTTATACTCATGCTGCTGTGAGATACTAAGTTGCTTTCTTACGATAAGAATCAGTTTTGTGAAGTAATATCATGGAATTTTAAGTTTTGAAGTTAGTATGATCCTTATTTATGTGTTTTAAAGTTTCTGATGTGGAATAAATCACTTTTTTGTGTAATAGCTGTATCAAAATATTAAATTTTGCATTTCATCTATGTGTTCTAATCTGTATCCATACCTTTCATAAAAATAGTCTACATAATTTTTATATTTTTCCTTTTCAAATTGTTTTATTTTAATGTATATTGAATAGTTTTAATAACAAAACAGAAAAGATATATTTTCAAAAGAGAAAATTTGTATAGTAAATCATTTTTAGGTGAGTGAAATCAATCTGAAAATTCTGCCCTTTTTAAAGTGTTATTCTGTGAATGATCATAGATCTCATTTCAAAATGGTTTGAAACAAAAAATGCTGTTGAGAATGATTTACGATTTTGCATGAATATTCATGAAGTAACAGAATTTTGTTTGAGAAAGAAAACTTTAAAAAAAATTGTTATATAACTGTAATGCATATGATGGTGATATCAAAAGATTAAATATTATTTGAATGCGACATATACTCATCAGATGTTTACAACAATTAAAGAAACTATGGAAGGTGCATTCTATTGCTTGGGGGAAAAAAAAAGAATCATTCTATTATGATGGTTTTATCCTCAAAAGAGGGCCTACCAGTGGCCGAGCAGTAAAGTCTTTGAACACTAGTTGTTTGGCCTGGTTTCAGCTTCAGGCAAACGGGCTGGTTGTATAGGTGTTTTCAAGATTTTCCTTTTGTGTAACATGGATATGAGCCAATTCCCTTAGAAAGTCATCCATGAAAGCATCCCACCCCTTATGAAGATAGTAATTGTGTGCTTTGCCATGATCAAATAAACCAAACAAAACCTTATCTGTAAAAGATCTCACTAAATTTGAAAAATTGTTGTATCAGAATGACAGTTCTTAATCGAAAGTCTTCAGAAAGGTCTAGTGTTTGTAAATGGCTTATGTATAAAAATTATAAAATTTTGGGGAAAAAAAAAACTCTTTGGACATAAATTTTTCAGGGGGTGGAAACTAGTTTATAAACAAGTAATAACTAATGTGACAGGAAGAGAGTAACTCTAGTAGCTATACTAGTGCATATATTAGCTAGTAGCATAGCTAGAGGGGGGTGGAGAGGGCAGTCAGCTCCGTGTGTAATATTTTTGGGGGCGGTATTTTTCGCATGAAATGTTATTTTATAGAGATCAGATTTGTGAATTGCCGAGGAAGGTAAATAATAATGAGCTTTTGAATTCCCATATGGAATTAAATTAAGGGGGACAAAATAGCTTCTGTGTTCCGCAGAACCGTAGGGTTTCATTGATCAAACTCGGGGTTCCACATCAAAATAAAAGTTCGAAAAGAAAATTATAAAGCACACTCCACCCTAGTTAACTAGCATTTAAATACTGATTAGTTTTAACACTTATCATGTGGTCGTCGTATGTAAATGAGAATGGCGTGCAGTGTTTTGCAAAAGTAAAGTTTTCTAATGGAAAATGAACTGAATTTAGACTACAGAGTTAACAGTTATACAATAGAATACTGCTTCAAATAACAAAAACTATAAAAGAATATATCCCAGAAGAATAAACAAAGCATGACTGGATAAAAAATTTATTTATGTACTATGATACTTATATTGGAAGGTTTGTCAATGAAGGAAAGAAAACTACTTATTGATATATCAACAGATTCAATGCTAAAATCAAAATTTAAGCAATAGATAACATCAATAGAGTTAGACTTGGACAATTTGTATAAAAAAAATGTAACCCGTGTCATTAAACGTGTTGGGTGACAACTGGAGTACGAGTTAATGTTATTAATTTTACATTCAAAATATTTTAAATAAAAAGTACAATACTTTACATAAAGTACCTATAACATATTGACCTACTTTAAATGTTATTTTAAGATAGGTTTTTCTAAGGGTGGGAACCCCAAAAGAAGCTTTTATTACTAAGGGTTCCATTAGTTGACAAATTTTGAAGACCACTGATCTAAAGTGTGTAAAAAATTCACCAGGCACATAACTTTTGTTATATATATTTTTTTGGTTTTTGTTCTGTTGAAACTTTTGAATGAAAATTACAAATATCGGCTAACTTATGTTGACTGTCACATCAATGAGAAAAAACTCCTTATTAAGAGTATTCTGTATCCTGGAAAAAGAAGCGGGAACGTGGAAGTGTGGTTATTTAAAAATTTTTCACTGTATTCTAAATTCGTCTTCAGAAGAAATTTCAAAATATTGTAATACAGCATCAAACCTTCCTTCTCACAATTTCTGCTAGTGTTGCTTGTTTTGAGAATAGTTTTCTAATTAAAAATCATTTAAGAAGTATTTAAACCACAAATGCTTATTTGCATTTAAGAAATCTCTGTTGTGTACGTAACAGCAACTGGAGAAATCGAGTACATCTCTATGATGTCATCAATGGTTTTGCAAACAAAATAATATAATTTTAAAGTGTTTAAATGAATATATTTTTATCAAAAATAAACATAGTTTAAATTTCCCTACATGCCATTTTGATATTTTTAGTTATCTGTTCATATATCAAAAGGAGTTGTGAATTCAAAGTTTATCCAAGGAACAAAATCAGGAACCACCGGGGGAAGGAGCAAAAGCTCTAGCTGCGTCATTGGTATGGGCCAACTGACGAATCCTTGGATATGGTATGGAATTTTTTAAAACACGCCCTGAAGTGTTATCCTTTTAAAATTTCCCATATTCAAGAATTACATTTAATCCATGTGAAATGCTTGTTCTTCAATTTCTTGCTCAGATGGAAGTCGACAATGGTTATGAAACATTTTGTGGACTGATAAAGTACGTCTCCATCCTTATGGTAATCTGGGCAACTGAAAATCCACATACATTATATCAGGTTCCTCTTAATTTTTCGGCTGTGCATTTACAATAGCATCTGTTGCAGCTGTTTTTTTTTTTTTTTTTTTTTTTTTTTTTTTTTTTTAAATAGTTAGTCCTAAAGGTCTTAATCTCCAGTTCTGTCTGTGGCCCTCGATAATAACTGTTTTGAAAAATCGCATAATACAACCCTGCAGCATTATCACTGTTTGACTACCACTATTATCAGGTATGATGAGTCTATCTCATATCACAATACCACTGACGCAGCTCCGGATCTTGTATTTTTCCGAGTTGGACCAAAAACTTAAAACTTCCGCCCTCGCTCATCCTCCTTTAAAATTTTTTTAGAAAGATTTCATTTTTTTTAATAAACACAGAATTAGAGAAGGGTTTGTGATGAAATATAAAATCCATTTTATACTAAGAAATTCTTAAAGTGCCATTCTTTGCTGTAAAGGAAAGATGCATACCAAAAGTTATATAATTGAAAACCGCGTGTCCCTTCCAGGGCAGTCGCCTTTCCGGTAAGCTCTCCTTCGGATTCAGGCTCGAGTGCCTCTAATCCTCCTGTCCTTGCCACCATTCGTGTTTCCTCTCCAAGAGGATCCCGTTCAAGCTTCTCACCAATTCATATTCACTGCATACAGGTTAGGTTATTTGAATGTGGCAAACTCACGATGGCTAATTACGTAAAAGGAAGGGTGCCTTCGTGGAGGATTTTCTAATGGAAACTGGTTCATATTCACGTTACACGTGGGGAAAACCAATTATGCAACCATTTCGTTCGTCTGGGTTTGTACCCAAACCAGGTCGAACTAACAGTATTCAGCTCTCTTAACCATTCCGTCACTGGTGAGGCCCTATTTTGTATTGAAATGCAAAATATAACGGAATTATTATCGAAAATGAAAACTTAAGTCTGCCAGCCTTTTGTCCTTAAAATAAGTCTATAGTATCGCCATAAATGATTTGATGTGCGGTTTGATTTTCGATTGCCAGAGTTGCGGGACTAGATAAAAGTTCCTGACTCCTCGATGATCGCTAATAGTTCTTAATTAGTTTGAATTTTCTAAAACTTCGGGCGCATCTTGGGAATGTGGTCAGAAGAGTAGAGTAAATCCGCATCGCAATACAAATATTGTTAAAATGCATCCTGGAAACCGTAGGTGATCTGTTGCAAGAGATACAAAGCGGTAGTCTTTTCATGTCGCCGAATAATAATGGGCTTGTTCTTCAAAAACGGCGAGTGTTCTAGTAGAACTCAAATGCCCTTAGGTCGCGCTCATATTTTCGTGCAAGTTCTGCTATTCTTTCGCATTTCTTCAGTTGATGCATTCAATATTTGATGAACATTGAGAAATACAAAATTTAAATTTAGTGTAGTAGCGTTGTTAACATTCGTATTAATTTCTGATAAGTTTCGATCAAGTACAATCTTTAGTGGCTTAGAAAATAGCCAGAGGCTGAAGTGTTGGTGTATCGTCTTCTCATAGTTCATTAAATTTCGTCATTTGCAATTTTTTTTTTCCTCTTTAGTATTCGTTTATTTGTCAGAATAGGCTCAATTTCATTTCTCAGACCTTCCATTAATGGAAAGAAATGAATGATAATAATATCTTCCTTTTAAATTTCAGTATTGACTCGATTTTTTTTTTTGAGAATATTAGCCTAAATTATCAGTTTGATAATGAATGCAAAATTTTTCACAGCATATAGCGGAAGTCCTACCTGGTACTTTGATTCCACATAAAGATAAATAGGGACACATGTTTTGCCGACTATCTCCTCTGACTGTTTCCCTTTAAGTTGGTTTTTGTAAATTTTTTATAATATCCTATCCAGAAGTGGATTCGACAAAAATGCAAAATACTTTTTGGATGATTCTAAATAGTTTAACTTCTTCTCGGCACGATGAGGCAGAATACACACGGACAAGATTCAAGGAGTGAGCCATAGAGGGCAATCGGCCAACTCCTTCATTTCTGTAATCATGGTTTGTGCACCTTTATAAGTATGAGCATATTAGACTCGTTATATTCAGATTATATCAATTTTTCATAATCTGTTGAGAAATATATTCTTCTGTCTTTTCGCAATTTCTGCGAAATTAATAAAGCTTTCATTTATTTCACACACATCGGTACATTTTTTTCTTATCGAATCACCTGACTCATTTGTTCTGTATGAGACACATCTGAAGCGCAATCGAACATTATTGTGTAGTATAGGGCTTCTTTGATATAGTTTAAAATATTATTTTGAACTGTTATGACAATAATTTTATTTGGAATTGCCAGATAAATATGATACATGTCCCTTTCTCATGTGCTCTAACTGGTACCTAGGTGTTGAATTATGTTTGGAAAGCAGAGATATTAAATTAAAAAAAAATTTCTTCACTAAACCAAGGACATTTTGTGAACAGGCTGTTAGATGCTTCCGCAGACTCAGGTAGTTTATTGAAGGATCGAAAATACAGCATCCATGACTGTGTACAGGATCTCTCTCTAGTTTTCTTTCTCCATACAAATTAGTTGCTTAGTATCGTGATCGATCCCTGGCACGATTTCATTTGTTGTGCTCCAAATTTTCCATTTAATCATGTGGCTGTGGATTTTCGATGCAGTTAACTCTCAGTTAATCTTTCTGCAACATTTTCCCGAATTAATGAATCCTGTAGTGCACAACACTGATGCAGTGGGGCAGCGGCATGTTTCTGGTAAATCTTCCAGGGTGTATAAAAATTGCATTTTTGGTTTGATAATATATAAGCCAAGATTTTTCTAATCTTTTCACTACTTGCCAATGTTCATTACCACATACACTAATGGACAGTTCCTCAGGACGGATGACAGTAGCAGCGATAGCAACTATAAAATGGAAGGAGGAAAATGTGGAAATTAGCATAAGTGCGTGATACAGGAAGACGTGTAGTGCGTGTGCAAATTTTGGATTGCCGAAGTTTTTTGTCACGTGTTAACGCTGATAAGAGATATAAAGGATTTCATGCGTATTAAACGTTGTTGTTCAAAAGCAAAATTTAACGGGAAAGAATCATTTGACTAACTTGCAATTTTCGGTATGTCTTCCCAACATCACAGGATTTTATGCACTGCCGTATTATTGAGAAAATTGAAACAATACGAAAAATAACAAATGTTGCTAGGGAATTCGACGTCAGCCATAGTGTTATTCCAAGGCTTTTCAAATCATTTTGAACAACTGGGACGTGTAGCTAACGTTACGGGGGAGGTCATGTTTGCAGTACAACGCCTGCAGAAGATAGGTAAGGGAAGAAAAAGGAATTGGCGCTGCACAGCTACTGAGGTGGCAAATCAGTTACTTGCTGCTACTGGAAGCGAATCTCTCAAAAACCTGTAGTCAGACATTTTTGCATCAAAAAAGACTATACGCCCGCCGTCCTGTTGTGTGCATTCAATAGTCTTTCAATAGTCACCGTTCCGCCGATTTGCAGTGATGTGATGTCAGCATCCGAATTGGAGGGAAGACTTGACTGTTCTTAGATGAGAACAGGTTCAGTCTGTCATCGGATTGTAGACACCATCTGATCTTGCGTGATAATAGTACTGCATATAGCCCGGCAAAAATACAGGAAGAGGACCGATATCCTACATGTAGTGTCATGGTATGGGCTGGGATCATGATCTATGGCCGTAAGTCGCTCTATATGCTTCCAACTGGGACTGTGACTGGCCAAAGATACATTAATGATGTTCTACTGCCTCATGTTCGCATGATCCGTGGTGCTGTCTGTGGTAAATTTGTTTTCATAGAGGACAACGCAACATGTCGTCGAACAGTCGCTGTCCAGGAGTGTCTAGAGAGCGAGGACATTCATAACGTCTCGTATGGTCAGCACGTTCTTTAGATCTGAATCCCACTAAAAATGTCTGGGATGCTTTGGGGAGGAGTCTTGCTGGTCGACAATGCCCTCTAGTAACCAAGACACCTTCATCCGGGCACTGACACAGGAATGGGAAAAATTATCCCAACAGCTGCTGGTAATATTGTGCAAAGCATGACACGACATGTGGAATCTTGCATCGCCCTCCATGGTGGCCATATCCCATACTGACATCTTATGCCAGAATGCCAGCGGACGGAAACTGCATTTTCCGCCACTTTTACGTATTCAGCAAAAAATTACCATTTTGTCCCTTGAGCACTTTTCAAAGCCTTCTGGATTTCATAGCACACTAAATTATTGTTATGTCCTAGTATTCTGACATTATTTTATTTCACTTGACATCCAACCACGCTTATTTTTTTATGAGCTATATAACCGTTTGTGATACGTCCTTAGGAATTTTCCATCAGTGTAGAAGATGAAAAGTCAAATGGCTATCATCACGTTTTGTGAACCTAAGGTTTTACGTTTTCTGGATGTTTTCCAGCTAATAATACAGATTGACCGCTTAAGAAAAATCGTTGCTGATCGTCCACTTTTTCTGTGATTGGCCAATTGCATGGGTCCGACAAATCAAAGTTTTCTTCCTGCTGTTCATCCCCACCTAAATGAGAATTTTTTCTATCCTAGTGCCACATCCTCAAGCAGTTTGTTTGAGGTCGATGAATAAGGTTGTTCTCTCAAGTTCTGACTTGTAGGCTGTTTAGGGGTGACATATGAAGATTTTTCATCTTGATCCGGCAAACTGCAAGCAATATTAAAATCCTCTAGAAAGCCAGCATCGTCGGAAATTGGGACAAGGGAAATTGCGGACCGATCACCTCTTCCGCGAAGCCATTTTTTCTTAGCTGCAAACTGTTTTCCCTTTTCGGGCCTATCTTTGGCTTTTTTTTTTTTTTTTTTTGGTACTGCGCTCCCGAGAGTTTTCTTCTAAGCGTGCTAATGATTTCTTTTACCTTAAACGAAATATTTTATGACTTGCTTTAATAAGAATAGCTAAAAACTGATGCAATTAGTCTCGACGGTCCTAGGCTAGCGTTCGCGGCGCGCGTGTTGACTGAATGGTTGCATTTCACTAAATGTAGTGCGGACTCCTGAAAACAGGCATAATTTTAAAAAGTGTAAAAAAGAGAAGAAAAGAAACATCAATTTAAAAAAGATACAAAGATAATAATTCCAGCTTTAAAAAGACGAAACGAGCCTAAGTTGCCGACGAGCTGCAAAAAAGATAACTGTCTTGCTCCATTTCTTGGAGACACAGTCCATGACGACAGTTTGTCGTATATACTCTACGTCCATTAAATTTGAATTATTTCATTTGTATAGGAGGGTCCAAGGTTAATTTTTATTGAGTGTGGTCTTAGTAAAGAGTTACAATGCTTCTTCCTTCGTCAAGAGGCGCTGATATGGAAACGATGCACCTATCATTCTAGTTCTCATTTGAATACCCTCGCCAGCGCACCTTCACTGGGTGTATCAGACTAACTTTATCAGTGACGTCTGAAATTCCTCTATTGCCCTCTCTCTGGTGTTATCTTTACATTCATAATCGGGTATAAATAGCTATTTTTTACGCTTTGTTCTCTTAAAACGGTTCTTAGTATTTGAGTATAAATCTTCTTAAAAGGCTTTTTAAAATCTAGCCTTAAAACTACTAATGCTGTAGCAAAATTAGACAAGATCCCAAATACGATCCAGCACCCCAACTGAACTTGCCGCCCACAGAAGTTGCCGCCCGGCCAGCGTCCCGTCCGCTCCCCATAGATCCAGGGCTGCAGTGAAGCTGTCATTTTCTTGTGACAGCCAGCACTTTTACCAGATCTGAAATCTTATAATTTATGGCTTTGGGAATGTCTAAAGAAAGTTACGTTCGATTTATACTTATACGATATAAATTTATCAGAAATGAATGCTAACAACATGAATCATATCCATCATGTCTCTGCAGAAACACTCAGCTCTGTTGTGTAAACATCCTATTGCCATTTCAGTTTCTATCAGAAAATGGAAGGACAACATTATGAATACTTCAGATATGGCGCTTTTAAGCGCTTTTTGCTTTTGTATTGCTTTTCATCATAATAAAGTATCAATTATCCACTTGGCAATAAAGTTTTTAACTATTTTTTTCATCAAACATAACTCTACTGCTTCATATCATGGAATTTTCTTTGGTGAAGAAATATTCCTTTTTGATAAAAATAGGGGTAATTTTTCAAAAGTTTTAATTCTTAAAGCGCTTTTGCAAAGAATTTGTTTTCGATAATTTTAACATATTCATGCAAAATTTCAAGTGTTTCTGATCCATGGGTTATTTTTCAGACCATTTTGAAATACGAACTTAAATGATAATCACCTTGTATATAGCACCTAAAGAACTAAGAATTTGCTGAGAATTTTCCTGCTAAGAAATGGTTCCTATAATAGCAGGACTCATGCATTCCAGTGGGGACAAGTTAAGGTGCGATTTTAGTTTTACAATAAAACCTCTCATTATGTCTTCCTCTGAAATAACCTGCATTTGTAAGAATATAGAATTATTATCTGGATTATCATCGATATTTGTGTTCTTGAAGGTGAGCACCTCCATGTACCAAAATCATCTGGAACTGTAATATTGTTACTGAAACTGCATTTTGAACAATGGCCAAGAAGCTGAAGAAGGCCATTGTGAAAGCTTATTTATAAATAATTATATGATTTTACAAACATAGAATAAAAATTATAAAGTATTTAAGAAAAAAAAATAATAAGTTCTTAAAAGTATTTAAGAAAATATTGTACAAAATTTTAATTTGATTATATTAGTGAAAATCTACCAATTAAAAATGTATTTTAACAGTTATACGTGTCTATTTGTGCACTAAAATCTTTGTACCTTTGTATTACATTCTAACGACAGACCTTAGTATAGTAGTTATTTGTTATAAAATCTTTGTCGCTTTTAGCGGATCACGTGATCTCTACAGTAGATGCCGCTAAATGCGATCACGTTTGTTCAGGAGTATTTTGATAATACGAACCGAATGGTAAACGTTCAACGATAAGAAAGATCTGTCCTTCAAAATATCAATGGAGTTAAACTAATTCGGTGTAACTAGAAATATATAAATACTTTTTATTTTCATTTTGAATGCATATAATCTCCCCTTGCACCACAAATGTGCAACACGGGGCTTACAAAGGTAAGTTGACTAAAACATTAAATATTACATACATAAATAAAACGAACAAAAAGAGAGAACATGAAACTCACAGAAATAGATAAGTTCACTGGTCAAGCCACGCTAAGCTTTTTCAAATCGTTCTGCAAGCATAATATAGGGTCATCGAAGGTAGGGTAGGAAAAATTAAAACGTTCCACATCTTGAGGTATTTTTTTTTTAACAGTTAAATAAATTATTTGATCCTAGATTGAAACGAAACAGATAACTTGCAATTTACCTTGAACAGATTAAAAAACTGAGATAATTTTAAATTAATAAAGAGGAAAGACTCGGAGGGCAGTCTGTAGTAAATAGAAGGAAAGAACGTTTTGTTGCTCTCAGCATTACTATATGAAATGTATTTTTCCTTCCACTTAGGTAAGAGCTTCGTATAACAAAAGAACTTTCAATAACTTCTTTGGAATGATAATATTGATATCAATGGGTAAATTTAAAGCATCTTTAGCTAAGAAATCAGCTCTTTCATTTCCATAGAGCACACGTTGAACACGCACGTAAGCAAACGGACATCAATTCCCTTATTTTTAAGCGAACTAAGAGCTGACACAGTTTCGATTACTAATTTGTCGCTGCTGATAACACTTTCAAATGGTGAAAAGATGATGAAAGACAATCAGAACATACAAGGTATGTTTGTTCTGAGGGGTAAAAGGTTCGGAGTGTAAAATATCTGAGTAAACGCTGAAATGGAGAAATTAGTAAAAAGAAATTTCTACTGCGCTAGAATGTCTGATCTTGGAGAGAAAAAACGGAGAATATCTTTTTATTCCAAGGGTGTTTAAGGACAGAGAAATCTTATCATTTTTATGATTCTTTTCCAATTGTATCTTAAAGGAAAATTTAGTATTAGAGGCTTACGTTTTTCGCTAGTTACAATAATATTTTAGAAATAAGAAGCACATCATTATTTGTATAAATAATGTTTCTAATCTTTTTTAGTCAAATTTTTTAAATAAGTATAGTTTCTTGAAAATTTGAATATTTTATGTGTTATAAACTGTCTATTATTCCTGGTCATTTGATTTTCGGTAAGTATATTTTCCTGAAAATTAAAAATCTTCTTCTTGGTACAGTCATTTTTCTTCTTGGTATAGAACTTTAAAATATCTGACAATTTAAGATTTCTTTGCTTACATTGATTAAGAGCTATTAAATTTCAAATTGAGCATGAACTTATTATTTAAGTGTACTTAAAGCCAAAAAAAAATGAGTATTCATAATGTGATTAAGTTATGAATAATAGTTTTTCTTGTGCATGGTTTCTTGCTTTAAAGAAGAATCATATCAATTTCCTTTCAAAAATGGGCTGAAATCAAAGAGTTATAACCGCTTTAGTTCATACACGTATAATTATTGTTCATATTGTTGCGTGTGTACGGGCTCGTAATAAATTGAATGCACATAGAGCTGATGAAAGATTTATAAAATGTATTTTATCAAAGGAAACGCTTCACAGTTCTGGAACTTTCTACAAAAATAGTCGCACAACTCTTTACAGTTTCACACAGTATAATCAGTAGTTACACTTCAAGCTACTAAAAAAATTAAACACAACGCAATGCAAATCGCATCTACAGAGCGAAGCTAACCCGGAGATATCTCAGTACTCCGAACTCATGCCGAAAACATGCTCCGAACTCTATCTCAGTACTCCGAACTCATACAACAACTCAAAGCAGATGCTCTCTTCGATCTTACATAGTTTTCACCCGGCCGCCGAGATATATACAGTACTTCTCAAAATTACTGGAAAGCATATGAGGGCCGAATACGGTTGCAGTTATTCAGTTACAATACCTATTACGGTGATACTGGGACAGGACCAAAATGTCGCCAAACTGTCACCAAGTTTGGTGAATTTTGGCAATCCAAATTTGGCAACTAAAATTAGTCGCCCAAACCGTTGCTAGCTTGGCTATATTTCACCAAATTAGCGAGACAGTTATTTACTCAACGTTAAATAAACTTGCCCCTGTGTTATTATTTTTCCGGCAGAGCATCTATGTACAAAATTCGTAACAATGTGCATACATTTTAAAGTTGGTAATAATTGTTATACAAGTTATGTTTCCTTTTTAGCCTTAATCAATAAAATTCTTCACAATCCATATAAGAACCTAAACTAGCATTTCCGACCTTCTCTCTCTACAAAAAAATTAGTAATATCTTCGAAAATCTCGCGAAAATACTAATAAAAAAATATTTCCGAATTTGTGTTAAATATCTTACCTTATAGCAAATTATTAAAGAGGGTTTTTTTTCTTTATTAGCAAGTAAAACTTTATTGACAAGTAAAACAGTTGTAAAGAAATAAAAGTTTGAATCTTGAGAAAGTAGAAAGAAATGTCATAACTATTTATAATTTACTCTACGAAAGCGTTATTTATCAAAGCTAACTTGGCAGTAAAGTTGGTTCGTCGGAGTGGAATATAACATGTATGCGTAATATGGAGCTTAGAATCAAACTACAGTTATAACAGATATAAGCAACTCTGTACTATCAAATGACTAAGAATAATAGGCAGTTTACAACACATATTCTTAGACATTCCTATTCATGTTTTCCCATATTTAAATGTAATAATTTTCTCCAGCCATTCATTAACTGAATATCTTAATAAGACACTCAGCTGAGTTCCTAATTAAGAAGAGTCTGCTTAATAAATATCTATCGGCTTCAGTAGCTAAAAATACTCTTCTATAGGGCCGTTCTTAGGCCGTTGGCTGCTTGTGTACTTTCCTAAGATTGCCGCCCCCCCAAAAAAAAATGCTCAATGGTTAATAAAATTTTTATTTCATCCTCACTAAGTACTTACATATGACAAGTACTTAAAATGAATTTAACGAATTAAAAATATTTAGGGGTGGTACCGCGAGAGTCCGGCCGCCTCTGATTTTGGCCCCCCGCGTACTTTTACGCGATGCACCCCCGCTAGGAGCGGCCCTGCTCTTCTATTAATGAATTGGTCGGATTTCGATTAATGATCAAAACCAAATCTTTTCATTCTGTACTTGGTTCTAATTCTTCTTCTCCTGAATGCTTATGAAGAATGGAATGATTCTCTCAGAAAATCATGCCTAAAATTTGAAGGTTTAGCCTGATTCTGGTTTTCTTATTTTAGACTAGAAGGCTTGTTATTTTATATGACAACAGCCATTCAATTATATTGTTTATTTTATAATACCGGTTGAATGTTTTTAAAGAAAAAAATGGCTAGCGAAACTTGTTTAAAGTAAAAAATAAGTACTAAAATAACTGTATGCTAACCATGCGCAATAAAATAACAAATCTGGATTTGTGTGATAGTGATAGCTGCGCAGAATGGCTTAGATTAACGAGGCTCAAACACACATCTTTCTGAACACATTCTTTCTATCTAAAAACTAGCTTTTAATCCAAATAACGTTTTTGTTCAACGTAGCAGTATTTTTGTTAAAAAGGTTTTACTGTATATTCATAGAATCATGGATAAGCAGTTGTCATTTGGTCTTAACTTCCTTTCAGAATTAAATAATGCCTATATTTCAGAGTTAAAAAAATGCCCTAGTTTTCTGCAGGAAGTGTTGCACATTTATATGGCGTCAACAGCTGCCGAGCGGTAAAGTCGCTGAACACTGGTAGTTCAGTCCGAGGTTCGAATCCCGCGAACGGGCTGGCTGCATGGGCGTTTTCGTGGTTTTCCCCATGTGTAACGTGTATACGAGACAGTTTCCCTTAGAAAGGCCTCTACGAAGGCATCCCTCCCCTTAGGCAGATAGCCCTAGTGTGCTTTGCCATAATTAAATAAACCAAACCATTTATATGGCATTTACTTTATAAAGTCTTTTTTAAATGTTATATTTTTTATACTCTCAAACCGATCTCACAGTGCTATGACAATATGAATTAATTCCTTTAAAAAGTAGCAAATTTCAGTTCGCCTCACAGCACCTATTTAGAGAATTATCATGCCGCACTGGTAATTCTGGAACACAGAGCAAGTCAGAAAACCAAACCTGTTACCGGTTCTTTAAATGAACACTGCTTATTTAGTTACGGGGAGACTTGTAACCACAGCTATCTACTGCATTTATCAAGTTGCACTTAATAATGCTTAATCTAGTAAATATGAAGCAGTTTACATGTTTGGAAACTCATTTGGAAGTGAAAAGTATTTGTTGAAAAGCATTGCCTTATCCTGCTTATTCCTAACAACGTACTTGAAATTTTCGTTTACCTTTTAATGCTTTCGATTAGAAATTTCAGACCACCATACAGACTGAATACCATAATTAGTATGGAAAGAATAGTAATTTAAAATTATTGAAAGGTAGACGTCAATTTTTATAAAACTACTTACTTTTTCTCCCACATTTTAAAACTAATTTAAAGTCTAAATATTTGAATAGGCTGCGTCTGTAAAGAATATGTGCTAAATTCGCACAAGCAAAAAAGGTTTTAATGAAGTAGTATAGTAAAAAAATTATTTTTAAATAAAAAAAAACCATATGATAAAATAAAAAGTTATATATTATTAATGTAATTTTTTTATTCATTAATCTTTCATTTGGGAAAAAAATTTCTCAGTTTTCTGATCCATAATAGCAATTTTGAGACATATTTATAAAAAGAAAGCGGTACTTAAACAAGATGAAATAACAAATTAATAATATATTGTATGCTAAAAGTAATAAATTTTAAATTTTTGAAAATTTTATCATATCAAAGTTGCTTTGAATTTCCTTTATGTTTTATAATTTTAAATTAGACAGGTATGCATTCTTAAATAACTTAACATAAACAAAATTTATATGTTATTTAAGTCATAAAATGCGTTTATATGTGCAGTGCCAAAATTCTACGTTTATAGTATTAAAGAAATGTCTATAATGGAAACATTTATGGTATAAAAGAGATTAGTTCTATGTTATTGTGCAGGAAAAACAAAAAGCTGTTAATTAATTAAGTTAAAAGCTTTCATTTGTTATTAAATTATTTTCAGTTTTACTTAAATTAAATGCTTTTCACTTTTGATGAGCTTAAAGATACCAGTTTCAAATTTTCAAAATGTTTTATTTTTTTGCGAAAGTTTGGTAAAAAATTAGTCTCTTTTAGAGTCATTCCATTTCAATTCAATTCCAATTCATTCCATTTCATGGGCATCCGTCCTTCGATTCAGATTTGGCTACACCCCTGAGAAGGTATGTTAAAATATGTTACAAAAGTCCAGGTCCAAAAGTCCATTTGAAACTTATGATAATTGTACACATGCTAAACATAAACAACACATACTGCATATAGGACAATTACGGCATATAGGACATATTGGTTTATTACGGTTTATTCTGTTCCATTTTTTAGCATTCCATCAAAGAGTACTTTTCAGAAAATTTCTGGCAGTTTCTGTGAAACAAATTTGAAAAATCCATCAAGATTTGAGAGATGAGAAAGTAGTGAGAATATAAGTGAATTAAAAAACGTCATATATAACTGACGTTAGATGCTGAAAAAAAGTGATAAAAGTTATAAGGTATTTCTCCCGCCTTCCTAGCGTGCCTTCGTAGTGTAGTGGTTCTGCACGCTGGGCCGGTATTCCAGAGGTCCGTGGTTCGATTCCCGGCGAATGCGATTGCTCATTTTTCATCGTGCCTGCTCAAAAAAAAAAAAAAAAAACCTAATGTTTCTACAGTGGCGTCCGAACTAAAAAGATTTTGGATGATGATTCTCCTCACCCAGGATTTGGCGACTGGGCCCCCTAAAAACCCCAGTCGCCCTTTAAAAGAGGGAGTATATAAGGTATTTCTCCCGCCTTCCTAGCGTGATTTCGTGGTGTAGTGGTTCTGCACGCTGGGCCGGTATTCCAGAGGTCCGTGGTTCGATTCCCCGCGAAGGCGATTGCTAATTTTTCATCGTGCCTGCTCAAAAAAAAAAAAAAAAAAAAAAAAAAAAAAAAAAAAAAAAAAACCTAATGCCTCTACAAAGTTATAAAGTGGTTGTAAATCAACAAAGATAATTTCTACCACAAAGTAGTGAGTCGGAAAATGCTGAATGAACTCTGTACAGTGCATATGGAAATTTCTTTTTTGTGCGTGTATCTATAACATTTTTGCAATTAATGCTTTGTATGCTACTCTTCATACCAATATATGTTTCTGTAATATTAAACGATTTGCTAATTAATATGACTAAAATGTTTTTGTAATCATAAAGTGCAAAAAATAATCATCAACATAATTTTTAAAATAAGCGTGAAAACCATGGAGGTAAGAAAGGAAGGAGTGTGGCCAACCGGCACTAGAAGTGAAGCACTGCTTCGAAGCTTGGGTCACCAGATAGGGTGTTCTTTGTTTACGTTCAGAAGCTCGCTTGACAGTGTTCTGATAGTATTTCGACATACGACAGTTCCATACAAATCGAAAAAGGGACACTTTCGCATGAAAGAAACATTCATAGTGTAATGGATAATAGCAATTTGTATAGTTTAGTGACATTTACGCAAAAATCACATCTTGGTTATTTTTCGATAACTAACAACAGCGATTTTGATTATGAATTTGTTTTATAAAATTCTAAGCTGTTGAACTACAAAAATATAAATTTTAACAAAAATGTTATGCTTAAAGAATGAAAATACCTTAAAGTACCTTTAAAATTGTATACGTCTTTCGATACCCTTGATAATTCGCTACTTTTATTTTATGTTCCAAACGCCAAAATATTTTAAATAAAATAAATTTTTTTCACATCCATATATTATTGTAACATGTACCTTTTAAAATTTTTTAGAGGAGAGGCTTTACTGCTGCTCATTTTAAACTCATCATTTTAATTTTATATATCTGAAAAATAATCCCTTTGGGCTTACACGTTTTACTTATTTGTGTTAATTAAAAATAAAATATAGTGAATGCACAGAAATTAAAGATTTGCACATGCCTGAAATGAAAAATATGAAATATGTATGGGTATTTATGCATGTGCTTGCAAAAAGCATGTATCTGCCTTTAGCAAAATACGTAAATGTTCATTAAATTATTTATAAATGTATTTGAAATGAAGAATTTATTCACTTATAAACAACTGTGAAGAAATCTAATTACTAAATGTATATAATTTATAATGATTATAAATGTTATCTAAATATATAATAACCTTAATATTGAATTGTAAACATAAATTGAAATCCTGTTGACAAATACATTATAAAACTATTTAAGCAAGGATTGTTCGTACTGGAAAGCAATCTGTTAAAAGGCATTCTAAAGCAAATGCTATGAGATGCGCACTTAAGAAAGTAATAAAAAGTTTTGGAATATGTATTGTTGAAATTAATGGTAAAAAAAATCTGATAAGTATAATTAAAAGAATCATTCCCCTTACATTATATAATAACCCAGTTACAAGTTTTAAATAATACTTAAAAAAATCCTTATTTTATTCCCTTTCAGAAATGTTCAGAGAAAGTTAAGTACTATTTAAAGTATTTCGCTAATTTCTAATAATTCTCTAATTTAAAATGAACCGAATAGAGCCTTAATTATAAATTGACTTACATTTTTCGATTTAAAAGATGCCTCAGAAGCCAAAAAATCATGTCATATTTAAGAAAGTATTTTAGGAAGAAGCTCTATAAATAGAAAAGAAATAATGCATAATTTTAATAGTAATAATACAACAAACTTTGATCTTAATTTTTGTACCTTAACCGAATAAAATCGAATTACTTAAAATTTTTTTTCTAATGTAATTAACGAAAACTTGTGAAAATATTTCATTCAAATTAAACCATTCTGAGAAAACTGTTCTGCGAAAAGTATAGCATTTAATTCCGTTCAGAATGAAATGTTGTGTAAAAACATGTTGTTTTCATATACTTAGGACTCTGAAGTGTTGTAGAAAAAGAAAATATATACATTTATGTGTATATTTACGACGTAATTACAAAATATTTACATCCGATCGCGTCAAAACCCATTGAACTTAATGGTAAATGACCCAATGTAGGGATCGCCAGTGCTTCAGAGCAGGGTACGGGAGAAACCTGTTTAGGGCTACTCCATCTTACTTCCTACCTCCATGGTGAAAACGTAATTTATAAATCGCTTTCCTAAAGACGTAGATTAGTGTTGTGAGTGTTCGAAGTTTTCCTGTACGAAGGTTTATTCAGAATCATTAAAAATGTAAAGACAGGTAAAAGGTACCGAAGTAAGCGAACTTTGCAATGGAATGTTGATGCGGAAATGATGCTCTGAAGTAGTACAGGGCGCTGTTGAGCGGTAAATAAAAGCATTCTTCTGGCATAAATCATCATTCCCGTGTGAATTTCGAACGATACGCCTCGCTATACGAACGCAGAGTTCGCCGATATGCATTTTATATATGGGACTGCGAACGGAAATGGAACTGCCCAAAGGAGATGGTTGGTAATTTTCGTCCAATCCTTCTACAAGTAGCTGCTCCGTTTTAATCGCAGTCTCATACTAGATAAAATGCATATCGCCCATCTCCGCGTTCGTACAGCGAGGCATATCGCACGAAATTCGCACAGGAGCGATGATTTGCGGCAGCAGATAATTTTACCTACCGCTCAACAACGCTCAAGTTACAAGTTATGCAAGCGTGTTCCATTACAAAATCTGTTTATTTGGGTCCCCTTTACACTTTTGACAGATGCTTTTGAATTGCCTTGTATAATTTGGTATCTGGCTATCCGGGTGAAATTTTGGCCTCATCAGTGACCGAGTGGTTAAAACTGCTGAGTACTGAGCGTTTGACCTGGATCAGGCGAGAACGGGGTGTCTGCATGCTTGGTGTTTTTGTGGTTGTCTCCATGTGTAACGTGAATATAAGCAAGTTTCTTTTAGAAAGTCCTCCATGAAGACATCTCTGAGGCAAATAGCCTCGTGTTCTTTGCCTTATTTAATTAACCGTAACCGGCTGAAACTTTTGGACAGAGGTCAGTTGTAAATTTACCCTACTGCTGTACTTATTTTTAAGTACCCTTAGGAGTGATATTCAGTCGATAACGCAATACTGGTTGTTAAAAATGTTTCGTATCAGTTTCTAACGGCGTTTTTTAAAATTTTATCGTATTGGAATTTTGTAAAGCAATGTATAAATAAGGGAAAGGGAACATGATTTAAGGGAAAAGCACACCGTATACAACAGAGTATGACTGGCGCATTTGGAAACGGCACCTACAGTTATAAGCAAGTCACGTACGTGCCGCCTTTCTCGAAATTTTCAAGCTTTCGCAAACACCTACACTTTCAAATTTACTGCGAACTGCCGTCTAGTTCATAAAGTTTCGTTGTCCCAGCAGCGCTTTATCAGTCTCGTTTGGCTTGTCACAAATGTGAATGTTTCACTTGTTCAGATTCCTCTTCACTGTGTTGTTGGGTCAATTTATTGCTCAAATTCGTCTCGTCTCAATTCTTCGTATCATAATTTCCGTTTAGGGCTTCTTTATATATATCACAGTGAAGCCAAATTTCAAAAGAAAGGGTTCATCTATTACAGAAAATCCTGCCCTTAAGAAACTGTTGTTCCAAGGTAAGTTGTTTATATCGCGCCAATGAATGGAGAATTTATGTTGCAAGGTTAAACTTAGGAAAGAATTAACATAAAAATAACGTGTCAGCTGAAGTAAACTGTACAATATAGGTGTTAAAAGCTACATTTTATAATTAGTACTATTAATCAGTTTATAAGATATTTCTCCCGCCTTCTTAACGAGCCTTTGTGGTGTAGTGGTCTTCAAACTCAGCGCGTAATTGAAAGGTCCCCGGTTCGATTCCCGGCGAAGGCGTTGCATATTTTTCATCTTGCCTGCTTCCAAAAAATATCTAATGTTTCTACAGTGGCGCCCGAACTAAAAAGGTGTTGGATGATGATTCTCCTCACCCAGGATTTGGCGATTGGGTCCCCTAAAACCCCAGTTGCTCTTTAAAAGGAGGAGTATATAAGGTGTTTCTCTCGCTTTCTTGGCGTGCCTTCGTGGTGTGGTGGTCTGCACGCTCAGCGCGTAATTGAGAGGTCCGCGGTTCGATTCCCGGCGAAGGCGTTGCAAATTTTTCATCTTGCCTGTTTTAAAGAAGTACCTAATGTTCCTACAAGTTCATGATTAAAAATGCTTATAAAGTTTTCTTTGCATTGAGAAAAATAAAATTTAACTCGTAATTATAAAATGTTTATCGTAATTGAAAAAAAAATCACGTTTTTCATTTGTCATAATTACATATTGAAAAATGAGGGGGCCGTTTTACTGCAAGCAAGTAAATGTTACTAAAAATTCTTATGTGACTTTAAGATTGTCATTATTTTTCTGATTTACATGATTTTTACGTTTTGAGAAAATGTAATTACAGATTTTATTTACTTATTTTTATTTTTTTCCCCTGATCCGGTGAAATCCCTTCTGATTATGTGCTAATGAAAAATAATTCTATTCTGATAATATATTACTGTGATCTCAAGCTCAAATTGCATGCGGGCTAAATGAATGAAGTACTAAAAGCAGCTGACCGGGCGGAGTTTTTAAAAATTTATTTTTAAACAGAAATTAAATTTTCTTAAAAAAATAAAAATACTTTAAACTAAATTTTAACTTTCATTTGATAGTATTTATCAAAATACATAAACAATAATAGTAATAATTATAACGAAAAAGAAAAATTCAAATTTTTATTTATTTTCTATCTGAAATCTAAAGGTGAGTACCTGCAAAAGATTTCTGTTATACACTTCGTGATTCAACCTTATTAGCAGCTAACTATAAACCTTTTGCACTACGAGCAAGTTCTAATGTGATCTTTCAGCAACTCCCAGTCATTTTTCTATAACCTATTAGCTACTCCAGGAGTAATGGCAGTGCTTAAATTGCGCCGGAGCCCTGCTCCGGTACTTCTTAATTTTTAAGATAAATTACAATTCTAGCCGGAGCTTACCGGAGCTCTAGATAAGGTGAGCTCCGGTACTTCTTTTTATAAAACTGAACCACAATTTCAAGGGAAAAAATTTCGATTTCCTAACATTTTATTTTAACAATTTTATTAAAAATCGCTTATTAAATTTTAATTTATCTCTTTACATTTTATATAATTTTAATTATTTAATTACTTTAATCTTTAATTATTTAATTATTTCAATAAATAATATTTAATTAATTATTTAATAGCTATCAATTAAATAATAATTAATGAATTATATAATAATTATTGATTAAATAGCAATTTATAAACATTAATTAAATAGCTATTAATTAATTTGGTAATAATTAACTGCTTAATTTAAAAATTATTAATGAGTTTAAAAATTATTTTATTTATTTATTTACTCTTGTTCCTCTTTGCTGACGGTCTTCCATAGGGCTCCAGCACTTCTAATTTTAGAAGTTAAGCCCTGAGTAATGGTGCATGTGGACCATTTCTATTAAAAAAAACTACAAAAATTCCATATAATGAAATCGTCTATCAGTCTTTGAACCAGATTGAAATTCCAGTGTTCAAACAGAACTACCGGTCTTATCTACTAAATCACTTGTGGACCCATATAAGTGAAATTTAAGTTTGATCGACAAAATCATAATAATAATAGATAAAATAGCTGCTTATCTCTGAATAAACGTACTCCATTTTTATTCACTTATTTTCAAAATTAAAAAAAAAAAAAAAAAATGTATGTGACTGAACGTAATGGTTCAAAATTTTCTCCAAGTCTCCGCTGTAAACGAGCGAAAAAAAATCATATGCGTCTTAACTTCAGTTTCATTATTTACTTAAAATTCATGCCACTTATAGTTTTCCCAAACATAAGTGTCTGTTAAAAATTTCTACTTCCTTATTGTATTTTGAGGCAAGGATGTAAAATTTATTTAACAAAATGCTAAGCCCTGAAGCAAGTGGAAATTAGTATTATTATTAATATGTAGTTCCTTTATTCCTTTATTGGATTGTTTATTCAATTATTAAAACTGAAAAGTTTAATAGCTAAATTAGCATTTATGCCCAGATAGAATGAAAAACATTCCTAAATAGTGATGGAAAATATATTTAATGATTTGTGGTTATTTCTGCTCTTTGGTGCATCTGCTGTTCATAGTGAGAAACCGAGGTTTTGGATAATTTCAATAATAAGCAATATCTGTAGGATTTTTGTTGAAAGAAAAATTTAAGTAATGATCCCAAATTTCTGCAAATTTATATAAGATTTCCAAATATTTAAGTTTCCCTCCTTTTCTCTCTCTCTCTTTTTTTTTTTTTTTTTTTTTTTTTTTTGGTGGGGGACGAGGAGGTAGGGGTAACGAATTTAATTTAATAGTAAAGGATGTTAAGAAATTTCATTACGTAATGAAATATAAGAAACTATATGGAACAGCATGAATCAGAAACAAATTTCCATTTAGTGCACTAACTGATATTTGAAAATGACTAGAAAGAAAGAAAATCAAAGGAAGATAAAACTATGATCTCTGAAATTTAAAGCAATATAAAAAGGTAATGCTTCGCAAACAAAATCAAGAGTCTGACATAGTCGTTTTAATGAAAGCGTTTTTCACCTGAGGTATTAAACACTCATCTTCTGGTTGAATGATTTTTGAAAACAATTGGCTACTCTTAAGATCCGATGCAATAATGATCCCTTATTTTTCCTTTTGCATCTTTTCTTGCGAATAAGGAAAAACAAAAAGAAAACGCATAGAAATGTCGTTTTTTGCTTTTCTTACTCTCGCTAACCTTGAAGACGACCTCGAAGAAAACAAAATATCTATAGAAAATGCCTATATGCTTAAGAACTTACATGCAAACTCAATGCTACGACGTTAACACTTACAGAATTCATTCATGCAAAAAAAGTTACCATTCTTTGGGGATCATAAACCAGACGAGTTACCTATAACTACCGAAAAGGAAGAAAGAAGTGGTTTACATGGATTCAGTGATTCAGTACAACATTCGCATTCATTGTTTACTCTACGTAACAATGAAGCAAATATATAGTAATACCTGAATAGCATGAGGTCATTATTTCAATACCGAAATAATAATGTTCAAAAGAACTGGATAGCAAGTAATGAACTGATCAAAATTTTACTGTCGTCTCCAATTTTTATAATAATCTTTTTAATTCCAAAAATAAATTTTCTGACAACATATGGAAAGTAATCAAAATGAAGGTCAATATATTATTTTGGTAAGACCTCCTGAACAAATCGCATGAAGTTTTCTTTGGTGTACTTAATTCAATTTATTTTCTTGAAATATTATTAAAAAACACATAATTCTATTTTAAAGTTAGTATTAAAAATTTAAAGTATAAGGTGTTTCTTATCTGTGTTTCTTATCTAATAGGTTTTTACTATATCAAGAAACATGATAGCAGAGATTTAAAATCCATTGTTTATTCTCACATACCTAAAACAGAGGTTTTTATTTTATTTTTCTTGCATCAGAAACTATTATTAAATTAAGATATTAGAGATTTCTTCTTGTTTTTCAATTTACGTTAGACGCCAGTTAAAAGAAATTCCTTATTTTATGTAACCGAACAGCAAACAAACAAAATACTGGTGTTCTCTTGCAGAAAGTGAAACATAAAAACAATTTGTTTATTTTCCCACGTCTTCTTTTCTATTCGCTATCAAAGGAGAGAACAGAACGCTTTCATACCAGTACTATTATACTTTTTATTTTGTGCCTTCTATCATTTTTTACCTAAGGCTATCATTCCACGTTTCTCACAACTGAGATGCCTACGTCTAACGGAGTTCGGTTTCAGAAAAATGCGTTCTCTTATAAAAGTCGAGTTATGTGAAGCTCAGATTATCACAAAAAATGGGTTTACATCCCTCTAAAAATTCTTTTAAATAAAATATGCAGTTTTAACTGTATTTTATGGAAAATAAGAAACAGTTTCATTTAATTCAGAAAATTTCGTTTAACAAAACGCACTTGCTGTAAACAAAAACGAAATTACCAAAACTTAAAAAAAAATGCTCTAACATTTCTGTCATTGGGATTTCATTTCATTTCAAATAAGGAGATACATTCTTTAGAAGCGGATGTAGTTAATTCTGAAGACTATCAGGAAAAGTGTTCTGGAGCTATTAAAAGAATTTATCGAGTGTTAGAAGAGGATAAAGTAAGTATTAATGATCCTGAGTAAAACCTTGGTTAGACTGTTAAGTGTACAAAGTACTCTAAGACTTCCAAAACTAGTGTTAGAAAAATATTCAGGTGATCCTAAAAATTCACGGAGTTTTTGAACAGTTATGAAAGCACTATAGACAAAAACGAAAGTCTTAGTAAGAGAGAAAAACTCGCGTGTCTGAAAACATTACTCATAGGTGCCGCGAATAATGTAGTATCTTCATGGAATTAAACGAAAAGAATTATATGAGGAGAGTATAAAAACTTTGATGTAAAGTTTCGGGAAAAACGAAATAATAATTAGTTAATTCATGAACAAGTTGTTAAATCTAGAGCCAGTAAAGAATTCAAATAATATTAAAGCTTTACGTAGGTTATATGAGGAAATCAAAATTGTAGTTCGGAATTTGTAAGCGCAAGGTGTTACAAAAGGTTCATTTGGCCAGTTATTAATATCTGTGTTGTTAAAAACTATTCCAGAAGAGTTTGCTCTGGAATTTAATCGAAGGAAAAATACCAAACGAAGAAATTAATATACTATTAGACTTGTTGAACTTCATTAAGGGGACTCGGTTCCCCAAAATCAATGAAATTACCAATTTTTCAATTTTTTGCTGGAAAAATACCTTAATAACCTTACTACCCTGAAGAGAAATTTTGAAATGAGTTGACGACAATAAATGTTATAAAAAGGTTTTTTAAAATTTTGACACCCCTTTAAATGCCACACCCCCTCAGTGTTTATTTATTTATTTTTTTTTACTTCTTAATTTTTCAGTAACTTACTAAAAATCAGGTTAAATGAAAAAGAGTGCAATTAAATATGACTCCAACTATCAAAAACTCTGTTTATATGTATATACTGATTTATTTAAATATAAATTAAAGTTGCAATTTTTTTTTCAACCTTTAAACTGACAAGTTTATATATTTATACTGAGTTTATTAAACTCTTTAATTAATTAAAATGCACATAAATTAATTTAAAATGCAATTTATGTACGAGAACAAATAGCTAAAATAAGAGAAGAAATCACATAAGCTGCTGTGTGGTTTTAAATAAAATGTTTTATATCTGTTAAAATTTCAAATTTTGATTTTTAAAAAAATGAATAAAACGACAAATTAATATTATTAATAATGATTATAAGCGTTTTAGAAAATACATTATAATGAATTCATGCATTAAAATTGTTTTGAGCGTAACAGGTAAAGAAAAATTCTACTTACATTTTATGATATTTTTGCAACATTTCTAGCCCGATAAGGTTTTAAACAAAAGCTTGTAATTTATGTTCATAATTATCAGTTGAGCTGTACTAAATTTTATTTTATATATATACGTATTGAAATTCAGTAATAAAATTTTTAAGAAATTTGAAATGATTTAATGACCATTCAGACAGTTTACATTCTTTAAACTGCATTTTCTCAGTTTGTAGTTTTTCAATATATCCTTTTACTTAAAGTCCTAAAACTTGTTCAGATATGGACCAAAATATTTAATAATTTTACTGCTTATTTAAAATTATATACTAAATAGAATAAAGGATGGATTTTGAAAAATAGTGAAAAGAAAAATTATTGGAAGTGGAAAATATCACTGAAATCATATTTTTAAAAAGTTTATATATATATATTTTATATGTATAGTTTTTATTTTTTTTTCTCAGAAACTAATTCATTAATTGCAAAATCGATCCTTTAAGTTATTAAACACACTATTATAAATACAATAAAAAATTAGAAGCAAAAATATTGAAAATTGTGGAAGAAGAAAGCATTTTTAATTGTTGAATTAAAAAAAAAAATTAAAATTAAACAAAAGTTAACAGCAAAAACACTTTTTTTCAGCTTAAAACTATTTTGTCTCATAAAACCACTTAATATTATTCCTAAAAAGTAGATGAAAGTTCTGAAATAAAAAAAAAATCATTCAAAAGGTACCGAGTCCCCTTAAAGGGGAAACCGACTGCTGTGAAGCCTCAAGTTTACTGACGCAAGAGAAACGAAATACCTTACCTTCCCGTTTCGAACATGCCAAGTCTGATTGTAAAAAATTCATAGAAATGTACATACGGATGCCATTTTTAATGCTGCTGATAATCGCTCATGCATCGTCTGCGAAAAGTCCCATAATTCATTTTCTTCTGATAAAAGCATTAAAGAAAAAATGTATAAGTTACGTAACGAAAATAGATGCTTTATTTGTTTTCGAAAACATCACATTTGGAAATCACGTAGAAATAAAACTTATCTGTTTAAATCGCATCTTGAGTCACTGTGTACGAATAGTTCAACTCGTAACAAAACGCGAACGGCTTCAAAATAAAGGAATTATGCGAAAACGCGCAAAAAAATTTCGTAGCTGAAACACAAAACTCCTCAAAAGAACACACTTTTTTTGTTGTTTCATGTAATAATTCATACAAGAAAAATGCTTTATTACAAACATGTTCAAAGTCTGCGGTAAGACTGAGCTGACAAATTTAAATTGCGTTGCTACACGAAATTTTGTTCATATTAGTTCAGTAAAGAAATTAGACTTAAAATTCGTTGGAGAAGAAACACTGTCTGTTAATTCTTTCGAAATGAAATGCACAGTACCTAAAAAACATACATACCTAGCTCTTTCCTTCGCGTGACTCCTCGCCTACGCGATCCTCATAGGGGGGTTAACAGGAAGTCATAGACCTTATAAGAAATAGACCAACCCAAATGGGTTTTCTCCCTTGCCCTGGCGCATTGCCGGCTGTCACCTTGACCACATCCGGAGGAGTAGGGACGACTTGCAGCAACTTAACAATAGTTGGCTATTGCAGCGCGTATAATTTTCAAGAAAAAGCTGGTGATAGCGCCTCATTTCACAAATTAGAATTTTTAGATATTTTTATTTTTGAAACTGATATTGATTTATAAAAATTTAGCATGTTTATCAAGCAAAATTAATGTTCTAAATAATCATAAAGCTGTTGCATGTTTTCAAGTCTGGATATATTTTTAGCTTTTCCTATGCTGTAAGAGAATTTTTTATCTACTTCTTTTAAAAAATAACATTTTAAACCTGAACTAATAGAAAAATTCAAACAAACAATTTTCTCTTGCAATTTTTATGCTTTTTATTGGTGTAAATAAGTAAAAAATGCTAAAATCCAAAAAATGGATTTTTGAAACTTTTTATTTAAAATTCTTAATTGTACTGCTTTTTTAAAATTATATCTGAATATTATAACAATATTCTACAGAAGAGTTTTATTTCAATAATATTTCATAATGCATCATAGTGATAAACGCTTCATTTTTATGCCTTTATTCTAATGTTAAAAATTGTATTTAACTGTAATAATTAATTGTGCTAGTATTTTATAGTGATTATTTTATAAAATTTATTTCTAGTTCTGATTAAGTTTTCTTATTTATTGTGAATTTATTTATTAGCCCAAAGGGACGGCAGCTCAGAAAAGCTATTAGTTTCGAAACGGCATTTTTCTTTGTTTCTCTATAAATGTCCGTTTCAATTTTCAAATTGTTGCCAACAAATATTATTGCCCTGTATTATATTTGAAGAAATTAAATAATGAAGAATTCGCATGAATGCGTGTATGTTTCTCTCGCACTGTGGAAAAAATAACGGAATTTAGAGCCATCAAATATTTGATTAATTTTTATACTAGTCAAAAGATAAATATCTTGAGTTACGAATTTTTGCAATGAGAAATATTCGCTTTTCGTTTTAGTACATTTACATGAGAACACTTTTTTCTTTCGTAGTTGAAAATTAATCAGTCTGAGAAAAAAAACCAAGACTGCCGATGAGCATTGACAATTTGTGATGATACCTTTTGGTAATTTCCCTCCAAGATTACAAACTTCATGAAAATCGAAACATCATTAGGTGGTTTAGCTTGAAGGTGTAGTAAAAAACAATGAATGTTTACAATAATTTACATACAAAGATAATTTTTTCTGTTTTGCGTCATAGAATAATCTTATAAATAAAAGAAAGAGACTAGGTTGTCATTATTTATTCTCACATTTTGTCCTTCTTGTTAAGCTTTAGCATATTTCTTTTTAGTTAAAATTAAAAGTAAGTTACTTAATAGTTCAATATATTACTATTAGCTGAATAAATGCCTGTCTGAAAATTTCAATATTTGACTGTCAAATTTTAATATTTAGCTGTCTGTTTGAATTCCAAATTGTGACCAACAAAAATTTCTTGCAGATACCAACTTTTAGATTTCAGGCAAAATATAAGTATTAATTTGATATTTCTGGCGTTATTTTTATTCGTATATTTTTATATATATCTGGTAAAAAGTTTTTTTTATTTAATTTACAAATTTTGCTCTGTTAAAAAATAAATCCCGCCTTTTTTTCCTGTAGCTCCTGTTCATCAGCTACTTTCAAATTGTGCATCGGCCCGTGTGCAGTGTAAGATTGAGACCATTGCTTCTTCTTGCGTTGTAGCAAAGTGCCGTAAAATTCATGGTAACGAGAAAGATAGTGATATTTTATTTCGTATTTTTCCAAAAACAATTTGCTTTTGACGAAAAAAATGGATACATGTATTGAAGACAGGATTCTATTAATGTGAAGAACGCAAGAATTTGCAGCGAATATTTTCTATGCCTTGACTATGAAGATGACATAAAAAATCGCTTGCTTGGATTGCCGCAAAAGAAAATTTTAAAGTTCAGTACTGTACCGAGAAAAGAAAAATAATTTAGAGTTCTTTTGAAAAACTACAGGAATTAAATTTGAAGAAAATTAATTTTGAAGCTGATTACGAAAACGATGAAAAGAATAATAAATCAAAGATTAATGGTTTTAAAATAGAACTCACAAATGGAAATGTAAATATTGCTGAAAGCCCTAACTCTAAAAATAAAGAAGAATGAATTAATAATAATTCATAAAACACAAATCTAGATTAGCATTTTAGCTAATTTATTATCGTTTAGAACGTCAAAGTAATCTCGCATAAAAAAAGATCTTCCTCTTTTGCCGCTCTTTTGAAAGATTGAGTAATTCTCTTTAAATACTGTGAGCAATGTTGTTTTGTCAAACTTTGTATTTATTTAAATGTAATGTATATATAAATGTATATGTGTAAATGTTATAAGTTAGAAAATTATTTTTAAAATATCTGTTGCTATATCAAATGGGAAGAGCAACACGCTAATGTAAAATTTAGAATTAGGTCAAAAAAGCAATCTTAGATTAGATTAAATTTCGAATAAAACTATCGATTTCAAGGGCTATCACACATAAGTTCCTCTTATTTAGTTGCAGGGGGAAAAATAACATATCTATTCAAAACCTACGCCAAACTATTTTATTTTGCCTAACTTTAAAAAAGCTGTTATTATAGTTATCTCAGGAAGAGTAACAGAATTCTCAAACTTAGTATGCAGATGAAGAAAATATAATGAATATCGTAGTTTTTTCTTCATGACTTTATAATAAATGCACAGGGAATAAAAACTACAACTTTTAAGAAAACATAGCGTATTTTATCTATTATTTTTTAATGAATAACTAAGTATTATTAACTTGTTAAACGTCATAAATGCTTATAGTAATGGCATCTTCTCTTCTAAATTAAAGCTATATTTTCATGCACAGTTTTTTAAGGCTCTTTTTTTTTTTTTTTTCAAATTAAAAACATTTATTTCTTTCCTGCGAATTGCGTCATTAGTCAGTGTCAACATGACAATGCCATCACTCATCATTTCTTGTTTCACAAGGGAAAGCTCTTCTCTTCTAAGTCCTGCCATTAGAGCTGCACAAACAAACATGCTGTCAAAACAAACACTAAAAACGATAAATGAGTGTGAATTGCGAATCGCTTTTTCAGCTGTAAGATCTGTTGGAATTTTGATAGGTGTTGATTGTTTGTTACTGGAAGAGGGTACGGGGGTGGAATTCAATTTATTGAAGGAAATTTATACGAATTCCACTATGTTTGGATTGGCCCCAGTTCAAGATCAACATTTCAAGATCAACGGAGCGAAATAGCTTCTCAAAACAATGCAATTGTGAACTTTTCTTCTTGCGTAACTGATTCATTGAGATCGGTGGACTTTTCGATTTGATAAGCATTCCGATGACTCAGTGATTTCTAGTGAGGTCAGGGAAATGATTGATAGCTTTGAAAAAGGAATACGAGTAGAAGATAATAGATGCTATGCTAGCTTTTTAATGAAAATCGATAATAGGAATAGCTAGAAATAAATTTCGGAGGAAAGTCTAAAAAATAGACTTATTAGAAATCCTGAGATTTATCAATACTATAAATCCGTAACTGAAGAGCAAATGAAGGAGAGTATAGTTGAGAAGTGATCGCAGGAAATTACCAAATCAACGTATTTTATGGCGTACAGGGAAATAATAAAACATAAGAAAACTACAAGTTGTTTACGATTCGAATTCTTCTAAAGGTGTAAAATCCTTAAATGATTTTTCTAGACATTGAGCCTGGTTTGATCCCAGTGGTTTTGGATATAATTTTAAAGTTTCGTACATATGCAGTTGCTTTCAACGGAGATATAGCTAAGGCCTTTTTAATGATAGGGATCTTAGAAAAGGATAGGGATCATTTAAAATTTCTTTGTTTCGGTGATAGTGAAGAAGAATATAAAGTTTTAAGGTTTAAACATCTTCCATTCGGACTTTGCTATAGTTTAACAATTTCAGGGATGACGATAAAATTCTACATTGAAAAATGTAAAAGCACATATCCGGAAAGTTATGAAATGTTACATTCCTCTTTGTATGTAGAAGATTTATATTACGATGCTGACACTATTGAAGATGCATGTTGATTATCCTCAGACGCGGTTAAGTTTTTTAAAGAAGCCGAGATGAATCTTATAAAATTAAGGTTAAATTCCGAGGAACTTGATTCCTGGTGGATTGAAAGGGGTTATAATGTAGAATTAGCTAAAGAGACAAAATTTTTAGACATCATCTGGAACCCCGAAACAGACAAGATCAAGCTGAATTAAGAGTTTTAAAGAAAATTATCGTACAACTGTAATGAGACCACAAAAAGAACTATTCTCCAAGCGGTGGCCAGAATTTACGACCCGATAGGGGTGTTTCAACCCTTTCTGATGAAAATGAAAATCATATTTCATAAAATTTGGACATTAAGTGTGCACTGGAATGATCCTTTTCCATTACAAATAATTAAGGAATGGATTCACTAGCAAGCTGAATTTAAAGTGCTCGAGGATTTTTCTCTTCCGAGAAAATAATTTGGTAGTTGTAAAGAATCTAATGCTAGTGTCTATGTATTCGCTGACTCTAGCCCTAAAGCGTACGTAGTTTCATATTTCATATACCTTAATTTAAAAAATAACATTTGCAGCAGCGAAGAGTCGCGTGTAGCTCCACTCAAGACTATGACTTTTCCTCGTTTGGAGTTGATGGCTGTTGTAGTAGCTGCTTAATTGTCTAAGTATTTGACAAAGTTGTTTCCTGAACTGTATCATCAAAAGTTTCTGTGGAATGACAGCCAATAGCTACTTACTGGATGTGCCAGAAAATGGAAGCTCTTTGTGCCAAACAGGATTTCTGAGATTCAGCCACTCACGGATCCTGGATCCTGAATGGCGGTTTCACTGCAATGGGAACAAAAACCCTGCTGACTTTTTATCTCGCGGAGAAAGTGCCTTTAACCTTGTGAGAAGTTCCCTTTGGTTACAGGGACCTAGCTGGCTCTCTCAATCTGTAAGTGTTTGACCAGTAAATCCAGAGACAAATATCGATGAGAAGAGCGTTCAGAACGAAGCAAAAAAGTAAACGTCGAGTTTCTGTTCAAGTCGTAGAAACTTCGGCATTACTAGAATTAACCCGATTTAGCAGGCTGCTGAAGGCGCATAGGATTACAGCTTATGTTATGCGGTTTATAAACAATACAAAGCAAAATTTAGTGATATTCAAGGGTTCATTAAACTGTATTGATATTTCGAAAGCAGAGTTGAATTGTTTGAAAGTTACACTGCAAAAACACTTTGTGAAAGAGATTCTAGACCTTTCAAGTGGAAAGCGCTTAGAAAAAGCGTCTTCAATTTATTCACTTAAATCCAGAATTAGATACCCATGATCTTCTGCGTTTAAAGGACAGACTTCAATTCTCAGATCTTGCTTTCGAAGGAAAACATCCATGGCTATTACCTTATAAAGATAGATACGGTAAACTAGTAATCTTAGAGTCTCATGCTAAATTGCTTCATGCTGGAGTTGAAGCTACCTCAGCAATTTTTTTTTTTGCATAATTTATGAATATTTGTTTCATTGAATTTCTATTTGAATATTAGAATTGATTTACTTTTCTTCTGGCAAATTGGTTATGACGAGGTGGTGTTTTTAATTTTCAGAGGTTCAAATAATTAAAAATAATTTCGGTGCCTCAGATAATTGGAAACGAACAGCAACATAACTGATTATGCAAGAAAAATATATACTATATCGATGTTAGATTCTCCCACCTCTTGAAAACGTTTGAATCTGACAGTGATAATATAGCTTTGTACTTACTGTACTTACTATTGTGCAATTTTTATATTTTTATATATTTTAACATATTGCTTTTCTAGCTCAATAGAGGTTAATTTAATGGTTTCCACAAACTTTACTTAATTATTTTAATAATTTGATTAAATTTTAACTTTTATTTCATTCTTTGCCTGTTTGATTTTAATTTATTTAAATAATTATTTATATCAACCTTAGCAGCAATTATGCAGGATATTGTTTTGAAAGGTACTGTTTACATCATTTTTTCAATTTTAATAGTGTATATATATATATATATATATGTTTTACACGCGATTTCTTAGAATTACTACAAAATTTATTTTGCAAATAAGAAGAATCATTCGTGCATAAAATTACAGTTGAAGAAAGCCACAGGAGGTTACAGAAAACTTGCAGCTTTTTTTTCCTCCCCGCCCTTCAGTGAAAGTTTACTCAACTACGATCCCTCTTTTTTTCTTTCACAACCAAAGCATGTAATTTCCTGAAAAAGATTGCTTAGCTTCGTGTTTCGCTTCCTAACCCAATAAGAAAAACCAAGTGAAAAAATAACCGCAGGATATAGCTGTCAAAAGTTGTGTAATTATTTAAAGTACGTGAGACATATCTAATACTCAGCAAATTTAAGTCTTGATCATACACAAAACCGTGCTTTTGAATGAGAAACAGGTATACATAACAGTGGGCGTCAAGTGTGTATGCTCTTAGAATATAAATGCATAAATTTCATTAGACTGGGTTTTAAAGCGCTATAATCACATTTGAAATAATTTGATGACGACATCGCATTACTAGAGTAAAACCTTTAACTAAAACCACCTTCTTAAGTGACCAGTATTTCTTACAAAAAAGGTCTTCCAACCTTGAGCTCTCAATTTTTCTCCAAATATGTATCTGAATCCATTCATGTAGAATACATAGCTGCAAAATGACGACCTGGTAGTATTCTATAAATAATCCGAAATATATATATATTAGAAGCTAAATTTTTGATTGGTTTGGTTTATTAATTAAAGCAAAGCCCTCGATGGCTAGCTACCTAAGAGGATGAATGCCTTCGTGGAAGATTTTCTAAGGGAAACTGGCTACTGTTCACGTTACATATGTGGAAAACCACGAAAACGCCTATGCAGCTAGCCGGTTCGCGGGACTCTAACCCCGCACCGAACTACCAGCGTTTGGCGACTTTACCGCTAGATGTGCATCGACAACGGCGAGTTTTCTGAAGAACTTCACTGCCGATAGAGAATTTTTTTACGAAACACTAAAGTTTCGTGAAATCTCCCAAGCAGCGCTCCATCGCCAAATATAGTTGATATGTATACAGTAAGACCCCGCTTAACGCGGGGGATACGTTCCATCGAAGTAGAGCGTAATGCGAAACAGCGCTAAGCGAGGCTATCTTAACATGTAAATGATGGGGTTAGGGGAAGACGGATAAAAAATGGTTAGGCATTAAATTTAATAATGTTTTTTTAATAAAAATAAAATCAAACATTTATTTCTTACAAAAATAAAAACAATATAAACGCATATACTTTTAAAAACAAATAAAATTCTCAGTCAGGTCATTCAGTCTATTCTGGGTTTCCAATTTTCTGCCTTTTTGTCAAGAAGGCGTTATGATAGATTGGCTTAATGGCATATTGCGTTCAATTTCGTCGTCAATCCATATAGACAGTCGTTTTTCCATTTCTTCTATAATGTTATTTCTAGAACGGGTAATTCTAGTTGCAGAGCTTGACGTAGTTGCAGTTGCCGATGACAGTATTTTTTCTTTGTTCTTAAGAATTGTCCTTATTGTTGAAGTTGCCAAAATCAATGCAGCACTAATTTGAGATTGACGTTCACCAGAATCTAATCTTCTAATCACTTGCATTTGAGTTTCCAGTGAAATGCTTTTTCTGGTTGCTTTCTTTTCTTGTTTTTTATTATCACCCATGATAAAAACTAAAGATCATAATATTTGTCACTGTATTAATCGCTATAGTATTATACAAATTTAAGCTTACAATAATGTCAATAAATGTTTAAAATGATAAAAATGCGTCCACAAAGCAAGAAACACAACTACACTGTTTCGGATATGTTATTTGGAAACCTAGCGCTGCGCACAATTTCGGAGAATCCCTGGGTTGAAATAAAAGAGCGCTAAACCGAAACAGCGCTAAACGAAACAGCGTTAAGCGGGGTCTTACTGTATTTTCAATTTACTATTCGCACTGATTAAGCAATCCATTTTTTATAATATTGTTTACTTCTAAATGAGGAAAATGTATTTTCCGTATTTTGTATATTTCTGTATTTCCAAATATCAGTGTTTTATCATAAGCTTTTAATCAATACTGCAATCTTGCACATATTTGAAATCTGGTGTGTGTGTGATTATGGCAAAGCCTCGAGGGCTATCTGCCTAAGAGGAGGGATGCCTTCGTGGAGGACTTTCTAAGGGAAACTGGCTCGTATACACGTTACACATAGGGAAAACCACGAAAACACCCATGCAGCCAGCCCGTTCGCGGGATTCGAACCTCGGACCGAACTACCAGTTTTCAGCGACTTTACCGCTCGGCCGCTGGTGGGCCTATTTGAAATCTGGAATATAACGGAGGGGGTTGATACAGTTGGTTCTATACCTTCAAAAAGAAAGGTATTCACAGCAAAATTTCTAAATGTGTAACAAATAGAAATAAAGAAAAAATAAATAAAGAAAAATTTTTAGACAGAAAAGACAATCTTTCTCTCAGGATTCACTGCGAAAAATATACGCAATAAAATTTTTATATTTTTTAAAATATTTGTTTGCCTAATGCAACTTTTCCAAGCAATAAAGAAATAAACTGTGTACAATTTCATTACTAAAAATTATTAATAGATATTTTATTTTACAACTAATCTGACAGATTCATTCCACCAATTTAGTGTCGCGTCAAGTCTTTTCTCTACACTATATGTGACTGTGAAACTCTTCGCGGCATCGACTGTGGATCATAGGAAGTACTACTGCTCTCCTATTGGCTGACATAAATCTTACGATTGGCAGTGAGACGCTGTGTGTCGCTCTGATATAATGAATCGTATTTCGACGTGGAGTCCAGGTTCTTGTTTGACACAATGTTAACAGTGTTTAGTTTTTATTTATAAATATGAACTGAAAGCTTTCCTTACGTCTACTCCTGCTAGTTCGCGTCATAAGTGCTTAAACAGTCCTAATTTGTTTTGTTATATATATGGCAGTTTTACTACTCCCAGTCAAAGGGCAGACATCAGTGCATTTATCAGGCAAGCCCATTTTCCCGATTTTAAAGTGAAAATTGAGGACAATCATAAGTCACTTGCTCCTCACAAAGTGTGCAGTGTGTCGAGTTTACGGATGTGGATGAAGGGAACACGTTCTAAATTTCCACTTGTATACCTATGATTTGGCGAGAGTCTAAAGATCTATCAAGTGATTATTATAATGTATAGTGAAAACGTCAGGATATAATAAGCAAAACAAATGTAAAATAGAGTACCTAGTTTACCATCAGCTTGTATGCTCAAAGCGTTACTCATCTGAAATCCCAGTGCCAGTTTTCGAAGAATTACTCTCTTTCGAAATACAGGAATACTATTCTGATAAATATCGAATTCACCCAACGATGAAGATTTTGAAATTGAAGAGCGGATGATTCCGTTCGTAAGCGATTTGACAAGCATGAATTGAATGATTTGGCACGAGATTTGGGACTTTCCAATAAAGCTTCAAAGCTGTTAGCATTAAGACTGCACGAGATAAACTCGCTTGAAAAAGGAACTAAGGTACCCTACTTTCGATCAAGGAAAAGTGCGTTTCTGCAATACTTTCGAAGTGATGTTAGATTTGTGTATTGCCATAACTTGCATGGTTTAATGGAAGAGTTGGGTATTTCAGCCTATAACGCAATTCAATGGCGATTGTTCATCGGTAGCTCAAAGCAGAGCTTGAAGTGTGTTTTCCTCTTTCCTCTACGCTTGTAGACACACACAAAAAAAAAAAAAAAAAAAAAAAAAAAAAAAATTATATTTCGATCTCTGCATATAAAACTGGGTCCCATGAAGCAATTTGTTAAAGTTTTGCCATCTGAAGGAGACTGTTTCAAGTCTCTCTTTTCGGCATTCTCTAACCTGTCATTTGAAAAGAAAAAGGGTGGTGTGTTTGATGGTTCATAGATTCGGCAGCTCCTTAAAGAACATTTCATAGGAACAATGAGAGAACTTCAAAAGAATGCTTGGTTGGCATTCAAAAACATTGTCAGAGACTTTCTTCTAAATACACGGGCACAGAATTACAGCGAAATTGTCCAACTTCTGGACTCTTGGAGAGCTTGAAAATGCTTGGTTGCAACATGAGCATCAAATTGCACTTTTTACGTAGCCATCATGATAACTTCCCGAAAAATCTTAGTCGAGTTTGTGATGAGCAGAGCGAGGGATTCCATCAAGATTTGAAGGGTACGGAAGCACGGTACCAAAGTAGATTGGATGGCTGACTATTGTTGGAGCATCAAATGAGAATGTCCACAGTTTAAACACTTCAGAAAAAGCCAAAGTGGAAATTTTTACCTTAATACGTATGTTTACCGTTTGGTAAAACAACTATTTTTGTACTATTTGTACGTACAAAACAGTAGTTACCACATTAACTACTGTCCCACCACATTAACAGTAGTTAATGTAGTGGGACCAAACCTGCACGACTAATGGTGAATATCTGGTTTCCTGCCTACTTCTACCTGTATCTACCGCGTGCCGCCCAGACGAGGTAGTGGTTAATGCGAAATCCTTTCGAGAGATTGGTGGCAGGCGAAGACAGGGAACAGACCCTCGGGCAGCCCCCAGGATATTCTCTCTCAGAATCAGAAATTGAGAAGGAAGCTTAACACTAAGGTAGGTACAGCAAATACTTCAACCACCTATGGAACTACAGAGTTGCTGACTTAGCTTCTACCAGTACCTACCGTCCTAATCACTATACCGTTAGGACGTACCGGTGAGCCCAGGTTCGAGTCCCAGATAAAGCACAGATGTTTGTAAGCTTAGTTTTGTAAGCTTTATAGAGTCACTGCGGTAGGGAACACTCAAAATGCAATACAAAAAATAGGGGTATAAGCGGGGGGGGAACTCTTGGCGGGACCGGGATATTGTTCTCCCTCAAAATTGGGCCGGAAGATTAACAGTTAGTTAGTTTCAGCAATACTTCAATCGGTGTCAGGCGAATGTCAATCGATCGTGGACGAAAATGTCGCGGAGAAAATAAGGCAAGGCGAAAACATTGTGGGAGAAAAAAAGGCAGAAGAAAACACTGCAGTTTATAAAACATCATGGTATAAAATATCGTCGAAAACAAAGCGGTTAAAAAAAATTGCAGTTTTAAAATGTCGTAAATGATGTAGTAAAAAAAAAAGCAAATATAAACCATCGTATGATGATAACATCGCAGACAAGTGTTTTTCAGGCTTTAAATGTAAATGCTCGTTCTCATAAGCATTTTTGTGTGGAAGTAGAAATAAGGAGTATTTTAACATTTATATTTCATATTTTTGGATTAGTTAATAATAATGTTTGCTAAAAAAAAGAAGTAAACTTGAGCATTCAAAAGCTGAAAATAAGCAGAAACTTAATGCTACGTAAAGCAATTAATTGAATTTAAAATTTATGTACTTAACTATTAAAAGTTATAAAATTTATGTACTTAACTATTAAAAGTTATAAAATTTATGTATTTAACTATTAAAAGTGATAAAATTTATGTACGTAACTATTAAAAGTAATAAAATTTATGTACTTAACTATTAAAAGTAATAAAATTTATGTACTTAACTATTAAAAGTAATAAAATTTATGTACTTAACTATTAAAAGTTATTATTTAATTAATGACTTTTATAAAGTTATAGTGGCAGATTTTCTTGAACATGTTATTTAAAACAACTAGAAAACTGGTGTCCATAACTGAACACTGCTAGTCACTGTTTAGTTAAATGAAAAGCTTTCTGTGACATAAAAAATGCCAGGTAAGAAATTTGCAATTTGATCTATTTTTAGTACATTTTAATTTGTATATCTGGAGTCGATTTTACTAGTTTAAGAGTAATGCATAGTGCTGGAAATATATTAAAGATTTAATAAAAATTAATCTGAAGGTTCAGTTTCATTTGACTAATATTAATATTCGTACAGAGAAATATTGGTAAATAGAGTTTTTAAAATCGGAATAAATTATTTAATTATTTTAAAATAACTTCGACTAAAAGAAAAAATGTCGTTAAATTAAATGTCAGATCGTGACTGAATCTCAAAACAGTTAGACTGAAGTGGCTGCTGTAGAAGGCTAGAAGTAATATGCAAACAGAAAAAGAGAGATGGATTGGATTGGATTATTTAATTATGGCAAAGCACACGAGGGCTATCTGCCTAAAGGGAGGGATGCCTTCGTGGAGGACTTTCTAAGGAAAACTGGCTCGTATACACGTTACACATGGGGAAAACCACGAAAACGCCCATGCAGCCAGCCCGTTCGCGGGATTCGAACCTCGGACCGAACTACCAGTGTTCAGCGTCTTTACCGCTCGGCCGCTGGTGGGCGAAAAAGCGATGAGTAATGGGAAAGTGACAGTTCTATGTCAGAAGGTGGTGGGTATGTGGTGCAAGCCCGCAGACAAAACGCGCAAAGGGAATGGACAGAAAACTCGTATTCGGCGTAGTTGCAGTACACTGACAAGGGTAAAGGCCGAGATAAACTCCGAATTAATAAAAGGTTATCTTCTAGGGTCATTAAGTTATTCTGATGCTGGAGACGTGAAAAATGAGCAATGCCCTTGCCGGGACTCGAACCTGGACCTCTCGAATACTAGCCGATAGTGCTATCGTTACACCACGAGGGCATGCAAAAAGCAGGGAGAAAATACTTTATAAATTTTTCATTGATTTTCCTTGAAACTGACTTTCTAGTTTCTGTATAGTCTCTTAACTTAGCCTTATTCTTGTAATGTCACCCCTTCTGATTGCTTCTATTACTTTGATATATAAACAAAGGGGAATTTCTTCATTGCAGATAGTCTACATCTCAACTAATTAAAAATAAGATTAAAAACATAGTTTCTTGCAACTTAAAATTTTTATTCTCGACTCAACTGTGTGTTATTTTCTTAAAACACAAACTTTTAATATGTGGTCCAGAACAGAAAATTCGTAAATTAAGTCGTCTGGAGCGTCTTCTTACTAAAGTTTCAACTGTGGTACAGCTTTACTGTGATTTTTTACTAATGAGTGATACTGGCCATAGATTCCTGAGTAGTTGTAAGATGCGGAAATAGAACAGCAGACAATCAAAGTTAATTTGAATACAGGGATATAAACAGGGGCGTAGCTAGGGTGGGCCAAGGGGGGACATCTGTCCCCGGGCGCAGTATCCAGAGGGCGCCCGTTTGATGTTATGAGATTTTAGAATGAAATATTTCCCATTCTCGGCACATAAAAGGGGGCACAAAATCTTCAGCTGCCCCCGGGCGCTGAAAACCCTAGCTACGGCTCTGGATGTAAATGTTAATAAAATAATGGTAAAAAATTCGGTTCAAATAACCTTCTTTATTTTCAAAATTATTTGTGTCATCTCACAAAATAAAATTTCCTTTACTTGACGAAATTTAAATGCTAGTTGGAGTACAACCGTGGCTAAATGGATAAAGGCCGCTGAACTCTGCTAGTTCTTCGCGGTGGTTGCCTGGATTTTCAGGATTTTCTTTTTGTATAACTAGATACGAGCCCCCGTTTTCCTTAGAAAGTCTCCTCCTCCTATTCACATGCTTTGTCATAATTAACTAACTAAGCAATGAACCAAAATGCTAGTTTGTTAAATAAAATTGGGAAAGCTAAAATTATTTTTGTAGAATTAACTTTAAGGTATTTTGTTGAACTCTCTCAAGATCTGTTTTAAATATCACGCAGGTATGATTATTATATATTATGTTAATTGCTAAATATATTCATACCTTCTAACAATCGAAACTACTTCAATGCTATTGAATCTCATGCCTCTTATGCATGCGTAAAAATATATTTTTGAAAAAGGTATTTTTTTACTACTTACAGACTCATGTTACTCATTTAAGTTAGTGTCTGAGATTAACATCTCCTTACATAGTGCTAAATGCAAAGAGGTCGAAAATATGATGCAATATTTGCTAATGCAACCATCTTGCTATTCTTCCAAGTACTAACAATTGTTATTGCCACAATTAAGAGTAATAGTGATGATTATTAAATACTTTACCGCTCAGTGTGATCTCCGCGGATCATAAATTCTGCTGACAGATGCCTGTCTAAATTCTAAAAATGTTAACTGCCCAGTGTCTTCCCTAAATTCTAAAAAATTTGCAATTGATAAATTTTTCTGCTCAGTGCTTCCTAAAATTTGAAACATTTTGCCGACCGGCTGTGAAGACGGCCCTGGTTAAAAAATAACTCAAATAGAGAGCATTTATAAAAATTAAGCCAGATTAGGTTTTCCTATTCTGAGCACCAGTTATAGATAAGTTGTGTTAATGACCCTTTGCAAATGACTGGTTTTGGATTAAGTTATTATTTTCTCTTATAGAGGAGGGGGAAAAATCATCATATGCTTTTTAATGATGTATGACCTTTTATTACTTAAAACCAATCTAGTTTCTTTTCAATCGCAACAAAGAATTCAAAATTTTTGCATCGATTTGAAATATAACATAATTTATGTAAGGCTAACACCCGATTTTCATTTGTTATCGTGAGTATGTTAACCTGTTAGAAATTTCTTTGATTCAGGAGGTTGTTTGACTGAACCTCATGAAAGGTAAGTTATATTTTGAGGTATGAAATCGCTTCGAACGGATTGGATGAACAATACAGCAAATCGATCAGCAATAAAATAAAGAAAACAACGGCGTGGGACCGTATACGTCCCACATAGTCACGTGGGATGCATAAAACCAGAACGACCATCACGGAGGTCACAAGCGAGTCTCCAGAACGAGTTTTGGTAGCAACACGAGAGCAGAACGAGAGAGAGACTGAACCTGCTTCCAACTGGCTCAACCACGATCACAAGTAGATAAGTGAAGCAACGAGCCAAATCAGGACACTATAGCGGCAAGAGCTTAACGCAACACTCTCCTCTCTTGTCTCTATATTATTGTCTCTATATTGTCTGTGCCTTTTCCTAGGTAAGTAATTTTCTTATTTTGTAGTTTTATAGAAATCATAAATTTGGACTTTCGTTTAATAAATTCCTGTTTGAATTGAGATAAAAGTTTATTTTGGGACTCAGTTTCTTTTAAAATGAATGTTGAATGTTAAGCAGTTAGTTGAAAGTTTGACAGAATCGTTGGTTAACTAATATATAAAAATAAGCTGCGTAACAAATGATTTTTAAATTATCATAACACATGTGTAATTGAAATGTTCAATTTTGATTCAAAAAAATTTTTTTCCCCAAAAATTCAGTGAATTTTTTTTTTTTTTAATTTTGTCATGAGCTGCTCATTATATTGCAATAGCAACACTTGTTGACTTAATGGAGATCGAATTAGAAGCTGCCTTATTTAATTTGTGTTCCTTGAACGTACAGTTTTAAAAATGGAAACTCTTCGAAAATTCTGGGCAACTACTTGAGGCTCTATGCTTGCTGGTGCAAGTAAATTTTATTCGAAGTCAAACGAAAAAATATTTGTTATCTTAAAAAGCATGATTAGAGTTGCGATATTTTCTTATAAACAATACTGAAAAATTTTGTTTACAGTTTTTTTTAAATGGAAAATTTTTAACAAATTTTATAACAAAAGTAAAAAGAAAACCATTTGCTTTTAAATTTTAAATGTTTTCCCTGTTATAAATTTCTGATTGAAACTTCGCTATAATATCAATAAAATATCATCTGAAACCAAATTAAGTTTATAAATAAATCTTTCCTTTCTTACTCCAATTGAGCAACTCTAAAAATATATTCTTTTTGTTTAGATAGCTTTCGAATACTTCTCAAAGGCTAAAATTCTGTTTAAATCAGCTCCACAGCTATGTTCTAAAAAACAGTTAGCATGTTTTGGGTAACAATGATACTCCGAAAGTGCTGCTACACTATAATCAACTACCATACTACTAATTGCACTATAATTACGTAATTGCTGTAAAAACTCTCTTCCTTAAACTTTGCCCAACCCATGTGCAGGTATCATTTATATTTAAAAAAGGTTGCGAATAAAATCTTCTCCACTTCCTGCTTCTTTCCCGGCCGTTAATTTGAGGGGAGGGAATAAGTTACGAAAGGTCTACACGTAAACTTCATTCTTATTTTTAATTTCTAGTATATTTGTAAGCATGTTTTGTGCGAGAAAAAATTTGAAGTTAGACTAAATCGTTGTATTACTGGTATGTTGTATAATAAGTTGAAAGATTAGTTCAGTTAAATGGTAATTTTACAAATATTTGAAGTTTCATAGGTACACTTAAAATACCATTACCTTAGGATTGTCTTTTTTTTTTTTTTTTTAATACCAAATACTTCTTCTCGGACTTGAATTTTTTTTTAAATTAAATTTACTTTATGTGATATTCAGGAAATATATTTGACAAGAAGCTTCTTGTCTGGTTTTAAGTCATGAAACTTTAAAATCATACTTTCATAGCTGTTAAGGAAACCGTATAATCTAACGTATTTTTCCCATTTATTAAAACGTATTTTTCCCGTATTTACTTAAAGTAATAAAAATCATGCTAATTATTAATAAAATGTGAAAAATTTATATATATTTAGGTATAAAAGCCTAATTATGTAGGTATCAACCTAATTCGTGCAATATTTTTCTTGAGTTCAGGATGTGTTAAAAATTTATTGCACTAAATAGCATGCAAGCTTTCAACGAGGTTTGAGATCACCTAGAATTTCATATTTTTGCAGGATAAAGAATTTCATTATTTACCTATTTATTTATTTTTGACAAGTATTTCAAAAATAAGAATAAGACAAATAAAAGTTTAAATTATTGGTAAGTGGTACTCAGATAAGCATTTTCTGGAGAAAAATTATTAATGTTCAATTTTGAATTTTCTATTGTAGGTAGAATAAACTTGTATTTTTTCAGCAACGATTTAATAAACGCGCCTGACATTTAAAAGTACCCCTGAGGTGTCGTTAAAATACTAACACATCTAATTTTAAGGCTCTGTGATTGATTTTACGCACATTTTTCCTCTTTTAATTAATTTGCTTTTCATTTACAGAAACTGTACTATTACATTTCAGAAAGTATTTACTATATATGTATTTTAAATTTATAATATTTATGTCTTTTAAATTTTTAATCGTTTATAAATCAACTTATACTTAATATGCTTCCATAGATTATATTTCTCCAATCAATTACATGCCAGATCTTATGGAAGAAACCTCTGAATAATCCTCTAAGAACAATGTCTGATGTAAATTTCATATGAAATAATCTATTTTAGTATAAAGCATGCATCACATTTTAAGCAATTGCTGAGGTTACAGTTTATAGAAATTACGTTTAATTATAATTTCAGCTTTTCGAGCTTCTCTTTCGGTTTTCTAAAATGTTATATTTTTTAATATTGTAATGAACCAAAGACAAAATTTGTTTAGTCAATAGTGACTTCGTAAACTGCTTTGAAAAGAACTAGATAAAATATGAAATATTACCGTATGATATCAATTTATATATTATTTTGTGTGATATCACACAAATAGTATCACACAAGTTTATGTGATAGCGTATAATTTAATATTATTTATGTATTATTTTAATCCTTATCATTCATTAATTTTGCTTTTAAACATCAAAAATGGTTTTATGAATTATGTATAATTATAGCGATGGTAGACTGTTGTGAAAGTAATAATTGATGTTTCATGTAATATTTGTGTTAGCATAGCTTGCACTTTTATTTAGCCTTCACTGCAAAACTTGTAGTATATTTTCGGTGCCGCTATTAGGAGTTTTAGGTATATGAAATAAAATTGCAGAAAAATAAGATTCAGAATAAAGCAATTACCAGTATAATATGAATTTTTTTCAAGAAAGTTGCACATTTCCAAAAGGGGGATTTATTTTAACTTGAAAAATGCCTTGTTCTTTCCAAATCTGGTATCAGATGTACATTTCAGTGCGTTGGAATTAGAACTTTTACATTATAAACAGAGCATGCATCAATAAATTTCAGTTTCAAAATGTTCATGTTCGAGGTATGAAATGAGCACCTATTATCCTAATAGTATCCTATAGTTGTACCTAGTAGTATCCTATAGTTGTACCTAGTAGTATCCTATAGTTGTATTCCTTTAGCACAAATCAACACCACTGTAAAAAAAGTGAACCTTTAACTCAAACCGACCTGATCCCATCCCAACAAAAATCACGCAGAAGCCTGATTTAACAGATTTAAACGTCAATAGTGTTGTTACAGGAAGTTGAAAGCCGCCTTTTAAGACAATTGTGTAGCACAAAGACAAATGACAATTGCGTTACACGGAGTCATCAGCTGATAGAACTGAGCGAAATCCACGAACATTCTCTAGCAAACTAGCATGAAGATTGAGCTTCAGGATAGGAATATGTAATAGCAAAAGGAACTCATGTCATTGATAATGTGGCGGATTCAATGTATCTATAAGCGTTTTATTCCAAAGAAAAATGCCAGATTTGATATTTTTAGGCGAAATTGATGCTTGTAACATCTATTAGTTCTTTGATAATAGTGTCAAGAGCTAACCTTTGTTTCATAAAAATTATTATAAATTTAAGCCATAGAAGCTTAATTAATAAGTCGAAATTAAAATACGCATTTAATCAATTGCTACAAATACCATTAATTTGTTTTACTGCATTTTTATTTACAATACATTTATTAAACATGTAAGAATTACGTGTTATTAAAGAAGATCAACTTTCTTTAATGCATGTCATATTTGGAAAGGTCTAAAGAATTCAAATTTTTCTCTTGAAATAATTAATAAACCTGAAATGTCCTTCAATCTGGTGATCTGTATGTATGTATATGTATTGTATATATAAATAAATAAATATGTATGTATGTATGCATATATGTGTGTGTGAAAGAAAACTAGGCCATCGTACAAAAATTTAAAGAAAAATGCGACTTTTAACGCGTGTTTTCATTAATTTTCGAAAGCGTCACACACTTAAAAGTCGTGCTGAAAATGGAGCAGTAGCACTGATTAATTGTTAAACAATTTAATTAATTGTTTCTAGCTTATTATTTCATGTTTTTCTTCCATATTAAATCTTTGCCATATAATTACATTGTATACTGTTAATAGCTTTGTCATATTTTTAATAATTCTGTAGTCATTGTATCCCATGGAAATACTTTTAATAGAATGAATCTGTAAATGATAATGTCATTCATACATCTACTGAAAATAAATTAAAGCACAATTAAATTAGATTTCTGCAGCGAATAGGAACATAAATCTCAATAATTTCTCACTTAAAAAAGAAAGAAAATTATCTTCTTTTTCTATCAATGAAAATCGTGCCATGGCTTGGAAATTTAAAACTAAAACTTAAATAAAAAATAATAATAATAACGAGTGAGAAGCTGTTTATGTACTTCAGGTGAGAGATACATGCAGTGGAGCAGCGAGCATAACTGGCGCCCGGGGCAAAATACCTTTTTGGCGCCCCCCCCCAAAACCTTTACAGTAATATGATGTATAGAATATATAAGTAATAAGAAAATAATGCAAATAATAATAAAATGCTGAATCTGCCGTAAAATACTCTAAAATATATTAAGGATAGTCATTACCTAACTACACTAGCATTGAATTCGGAAATGTATCTGTGCCGGCGGAATAATCAGACATACGATGATCTAGAGTTAGTTAAAAAGGTATTATTTATTTTACATATTTATATAATTGTTTTTAAAAAAGTACAATTTTTAAACAATTAAAAATTTAATATATATTAGATAAGTACATTTATTTATTAATAATAATATAATATTATAATACATTAATACAATTACTATGTACACATTTTTCTTGCCTTGGATGAAGCAAATTTATCAATTACTTCATTTCAAGTCGATCATTTCAAATTTTTTTCTTTCCTAATTTAAATGCTAGATGACTTAGGGGATCTTGTCCCGTCGTTGATTGTAAATATGTCAAAATTTATTTTAATTTGCTGAACGAACGTTCATAGTTAGTATTTGATAAGGAAATAGTAAGGAGTATTTGAAGTGCGACTGTTAGGTTTGGAAAAACATTTTCTCCATAGATCTGTAACGGAGTTTGAGATTCAGTTTCTTTTCTACTGCGGAGTAACATCTTGCAGTCACATTCACTGCTGAAAACAATTAGGGGATATTATGAGTTCGGTATGAAATAACCATATAATAGACAACCTTTTCAACTAAAGGAAATAGAAGAGATTCTAACGGAAAATTATGATGTTTACAAAGTTCGAAATATGCAAATTTAGTCTGCGACGTCGAAAACTAAGCTTTTCAGATAAGGAGTAAGGAGCAACCTGCAGCATTCCTTTTATAGTAGGAAACTAAAAACAATTGACATGCGTTTACTGCTTTGTAGCAGCGAATATACGATGTCTCAGCAAAATGACTTAGTTGAATCTGTAGTTAGTTGAAACTGTAGTTAGTTGAATCTGCAGTTATTTGAATCTGTAGCCAGGAAGGCCATCAGTCGTTTACGGGAGAGTCAAACGCAATCCATAGTAGCGGAAGCTTAGGAGTTTCCTAAAATGCCGATTTCCAGACTATGAAATCGGTTTTAGGAAAATGGATATGTTCGAGAAATTCGGAACAAAGTCGTGTTATCGTTTTAAAATAAAAAGTGGGAACTATACGTGTATTTCGTTTTAAAAAATAAAAATACATCTCTAGTTTAGAGAAATAAAGTGGTCAGAAAGAACGTTTTGTATGAGGAGATATTTGGTTGATGTACTGTAAACATTTTATTATACATTTTATCAGACAAGTCAAGAAAATAATTAATTATATTACAATAATTATTAATTTCAAATATATTTTCTAGAAAATGATCAAAACAAAAACTGAAATTTTCGGAAAAATCTTGTTTGGAGACCATTTGGCGCCCCTCTGCGAGCGGCGCCCGAGGCATCATACACCCCTTTGCCCCCCCCCCTCGCTAGGCCACTGGATAAATGTGCCTGATGTTTTCCTCTGATAGGTAGCTTCATTATGTTAGAAAAAATAATTATCAGTCGCTTCGTTTTTCGCTTGACTGTATCAGGTTTAGATACACACCGATACTAAAGTGGAGTTTATTAATAACTGAATTGAAAAAAACTGAAGTGGAATGAGACTGAAATATAATGAACTTATTTTGCAATCATGTACGACAGACACATTCCATTGCGAATCCATGATGCCAAGGACGAAAATGTTCAACTGAATGTTAATAACTATAAATAGTGTTATGACGCAAGAGTTTGGAAAAGAAAAACTACCATTCCATTCTCATTGTGGCAAGATTTTATGCAACGTTCACCGCTACTTCACAGTTTCGTATTTCAGGGCCTCTAGGAACTGTATAGTATTCTTAGAAAAATACAAATATTGAGAGTGTTCCTATTAAACTTTTGAAACTTAAAACATGTTTGGAATGTTCTGAAAGTATCTTAAAATATAAGATCTCTATTTGACAGAATCTTAAAATTAATAAACAGCATTCCTTTCCTAACTAATAAGCCAACAAAATTCATTTATGTGCACTTTGATAAGAAATGTTCTCTGACTGAGGCAGATTGTACACTCGCAAACACGAACATAGCGTTTACTCGGTGAACTGCAGTAGGTATGCAAAACTTTTCGAAATTTTTATCTATTATCAACATACAGGAAGTTAGTTGGACAAAATTTTTCATTACCTTAATTATTTAGTAACTTAAACACTGAAGTTGAGCTTCTATTATTTTCTTTTTTAACATTCTGTGCACGTGACTTCCAAATAAGCAAGCTTCGATTATTACTGTTAAGTCAGTTATTTCTCTTCCCCGTTTTGAGCTCAGGAACTTTCAAACAGGAAGTGAGTTTTGGTCTATTGCTTTTGACCTTTGGATTGTCAAAAAAGCCACTTCTTGTGCTCATATCAAGAAATGCCGCGAACATGATCGTTTAGTTTTTCTTTAAAAAACAGGAAAAACTGAAAGCATTCATTACTATTCTGAAAAACTGCAACCAAAGCAGCGAAATTCTTTTTGGATTTTTTTTCTTTACATAATTTGTGCTCCCGAAATAATATTTTTTACATAAAAAATAAAACTAGTAGGGAGAGGGAAGCCACACTATCAAAGTACGATAAAAAAATGCAAACTTAATGCGCGTTTACATTGATATGTAAGTTTTTTTCCGCTGATGATCAAGTTCACTCTTGGAGCACATTTCGGTGAATGCACCGTTAACGGTATATAAAGATGGTAGCTGAACCGAATCACAAACAGATTAAAATTTGCATTACTTTTCCCTCGAGTTTTTTTTTTTTTCTTTTTATGTTTTTCATTTAAAATCTTTTTTCTTCCCCTATTTATTTTCTTATTTATTTTTATTTTCCATTAAGAACAGCATGAGAAATCAGAGAAACCTTAAATAATGGTTTCTATAGTTATTACTTTTAATTTCTGTAATTATTCGTGGTTCTGTAATTATCATATTTTATATATCTTTCGAAAACACATTTATACAAGGATGTCTTTTTTCAATTGCTACCGTGGTATACAAGTTCTATAAGAACTTTATTCATGTGCGTCGAGTTCGGAAAATGTGTGAAGAAAGTAAGCATTGTTTTAAAATTTATTTTTCCTTCGCTAAGTTTGCTTATTAATGCATTGTAGAAAGTGACGATTTTAGGCGATTAAAACATTCAGTTTCAGAAGCAAAATGTGGGAATAATAATATATACACACATATATGTTATTGAAATATTAATTAATAACACATAATTTAATTAAATAATATATATATATATATATATTAATTAAATAACTGATACCTTTTCCTACAAATAAAATTACTATCAGGATACGCTATGTTATTAACGTGAATGCTGTGTGAACGGTTATGCTTACCTGCTAGATATTCGGGAGCTATTGGGCGTTATTATAGGCAATAAGTACAAGCACAAATTTGCAAGTAATAAGCTAAATAATAGAAACTCTTTCATCTGCACTGACCTCTTTATTTAGTTGTTCTACCATCAGCCCTCGGAGTAGCAGTAATTGGGTATGGAGCACCTGTACAAAACTTTCGTACACAAGGTGAAAATACATTTCTTTCACAAAATATCAATTACCGTGGTATTAGTTGCTGCTGATGAAGTGTCTATACAAATTCTATAATATTAGGAATGAGAAATCAAAGTAGCTGATTTGCCTCATCTTTGCGTCATCAAACCAGCTTGAGATATATTTTATTGTATGTCAAATAAGATTTATCTTATAAAGCTAGGATCTGCATTAGGAAATTTTTGAATATACATGTTCCTGAGGCATTCAGAAAAACAAAAATTCTAAATGCACCACATCACAGAAGGCTACATCATCAAAAACCTGCTTTAATATTTACAGCTGAAATCATGCAGTTCAGTACGATATATCATCTGCTGGATACCTTCTGTAGCGGGGAAACCAGGAAATGACTATTTGCCGAAACAAAATGAAGTTTCCGATTGCTAAGGCCTTAAATTAGAATGCTGCCTTATAAAGTATTTTTCCCGCCTTCCTAGCGTGCCTTCGTGGTGTAGTGGTTCTGAAGGCTGGTCCGGTATTCCTGAGGTCCGTAATTCGATTCCCGGCGAAGGCGTTTGCTAATTTTTCAATCTCTCCTGCTTCCAAAAAATACCTAATGTCTCTACAGCCTGTTTCCTGAAATTCCTGACGAATAGGTCTGCTTTTATAAAACATCTCGTCTGATACTGATTTCGGCTAGTATCTGTTTTGCCACACTTTTACTTTCTTCAATGAAGACTCCATATCACTGTTCCTGTTTCCGCTTTAGTTCCCATATTTAGAAGCAAAACACTTCCCCACCCGATAGGTGCCTATTATTTTATATGGAATTGGCTCTTTCATACCCAGAATTTCGGTAATTTTGAAATTTGAGGACGTTGCTAGAAGATTGTAAATAACCAAATCATTTATCAAAGATCTGGCACTTCTCATTAGCATTTCAGAATGTACGACTTATTATCAGGATACGCTTACCTATCCCTTTACCACACACAGAATAAGCCGAGCTGCATGAAAAATATTCGTAAGCTCTTTCTTTTTATCTTTTTTCCTTACTTTGTGATCCACATTAAATTTTACCTGAAGTAAGGCATATTCACCCATATCTGGCACATTTTCTTTATAATGTCCGAATGATGCCCTTGAACTGAGAGTCCGGGTAATATTTTTCCAGTTTTCTCTTAGTTAATGAATTTTAGGCAATAGGCTTAGAATTAGTTATTACACAAAATCAATTAAAATATTTAACTTTGAAACTGTAAGATGGAGATCTGTATGTCATTACTCATTTTCGTGTAACTATAATTTAGAAAGTGTGGTCTCCAAACAAACCTGGAGTCGCATCGTTAATAGAGGCTGACTTCATAGGCCTTTGGAACCCGGTTTCAGTCCTGGGTAAAGCATAGACATTTGTGACCGTAGTATATCTATGCACAAAATATGTCAATCCAAAATTCCGCTCGAAAGGTTAATGAATGAGTAGAGGAGTAAGAGAGTCTTGGATTTCATCCCCTGAAATGGAACTTAGGGAGATGGCCCTTCTTTGTGTAAATTAAATTATCCACTCCAAACGAACACAGAAATAGCTGAGCTCATATTCTGTCTGCTAAGGAGTAACAATGCACAATACATTCGTAGGACTTTGTCAGCAGTATAGAGCCATTAAGTTATTTCGAAACAGGAGAGATGAAAAATGATCAACGCCTTTGCCGGGAATCGAACACGGACCTCTAGAATACGCCCCCAGGATGCTGACCACTACACTACGAAGGCATGCTAAGAAGACGGGAGAAATACCTTATAAGTTTAATGAGTAAAACAACTATTTGTTTATATACTGTAATGATGGCCTTAAAAATATCAATATGCTGTTTGAAATTTTAAAAAAATCAGATCCAATGAAATTTACTCTATATTTTTTTAACTCTGTTTGTGTTATATATATAGAGAGAGAATCGCATCACGTTGCGAATCTTTACGTAATCAAACATAATTTTTATTTGAGAGTGTATACCTGTGATTAGACTCGGTAAAGGCGAGATGTGTTTACATCATAATTTTGACTAAAAATTCATTATTCACTTTCTTTAGTATGGTATGCAATTTGAGACTGAAATAAAAGATCCAAATGATTCTGCAGAAATGAGGTCAAAAGCAAATAATGATGAGGGAAGTGCGTATCAGGGTTAGTCAAGCGAATTGTTAGCCGCCACTGTTTTCTCAGCTTGCAGTTTCTTAATAAAGCAAATATTCACTTTCAGTGCAAAATAATTGTTGCTTTGAAATGACATATTTACATTCCTTTGTCTAATTTAATTTTTGTTTTAAATTCTAGTCACGACCAAAAATCTCAAGATGGACCTGTGTCTTTTGCTTGGGACGCTTTTCTCGGTAAGTCCTCTTTTGTTATATTTTTTAATGTTTTTTTTTTTTTTTTTTTTTTTTTTTTTATTGTCCGATGAAATAGAATATTATTGCAAATATTCTTTCGAAAAGTGTTCTTCTCAATTTAAAAATTTCTTTTTAAATATTTTGAAATTTAATCGTTTCACCATTGTGATAAAAGAATTTTGATTACATCTTATTGCACAAGAACCATTGTTCTTTTTCATTTTGCATCATCTTCTAGCTATTTCTTCAATACCTTGATTAATATTAACATAGCCTCTATTTATTTCTGTGCTTTATTTCCTTCTCTTAGTCAAAGAGAAGCAGAGATGTGTTGAAAATCAGACTTTTCATTTCTTTACATCACTAACTGTCATTTATTTTGGGTTTTAATAAAGATATATGCATTTGAAATAGCTTTTCATCGTATGAATGCTATTGGATAATTTCTCTTTTGCAAAAATTTCTCTTTTTGTTTTTAGATTTTGACTTATCTAGACTTTTAAATGCATACACTTTATACTTTTATCTGGTTTTAATCATATGTAGTTATCTTTCAATCAGTCTCCTAAGAGACCCACTAGTATCTGAGTGTATAAGACCTGTAAACACTGGTTGTTCGACTCGGCACCGTATTCCGACAAACGGCTGACTACTTAGATGGTTTTGCGGTTTTTCCCATGTGTAACATATATTCCTTTAGAAAATCCTCCACGAAAGCATCCATCCGTTTAGATAAGTAGCCCTAGTGTACTTTGCTGTGTTCTTAAACAAACAAAACCACTACATATTTTTTTATTTGCATTTCCATCCTTGCGCACTGTAACCGTTTGCACTTGAATATTTGAATAGCATATAAAATGAATGATTCTCAAGTGAAAACTTAAACGCTGAAGGGATATTTATTTTTAGATTTATTTTTTAAAATTACACAGTCAGATGTGACACTGAAAATGGGAAAAGTTAAGATCATAAAATATCTTCTTTAGTCTGTAGAAAGATAAGTCGTGGTTAACAGAAGTAAGAGTGACACGCCAGTTTGAAAGAAGAAATCATACATTTGATTGCTGTTAACAGCAATTAATTAGTAATCATGATTTTTTATGTCAAATTCGTTTCCTGCATTTGATTTAAAAAAAACATCAAAACAACAATAACAAAAAAGGGGAGGCAAAGAGAGAAATATTCTTAGAAAGACAGAGTAAAGAATAACTTCACGCGCTCAATGACTTAAATCTGAATGACAATGACTTAAATTAAGTAGTGAATGGGAATGATTTAAACGCAGAAGGGAAACACGAATCACTTATTGGACAGGATACGATTTGCAAAATCATCTGGTTAGAAAGATAAGGCAGTATTGTACTTAATAAAAGTTGTTTTATTTACGTGATCTAATAATAAGGCTAGTGATTAACAATCAAAGGTAAAATTTCATGAGCGGCCATAGAAGAGTATCAGAGCAAAACAGTTTGGAAACTGTAGAAGTATCAAAATCTGCGTTTCGGATCACGATGTAATGCATTAATGCTGAATATAAATTCAAATTCGTTTTGCGCTCTTGTGATTTTGTCAATTAATTTTAATTGTCTGAATAAACAGTTTTGCGATTGAAAGTGCAATGAGAAAAGCAAAACTGAGGTTACAGTTTTACTTCCGACCATTGTTGTAAACAACTGCATTAATATTATAGGCAACAATTTTCAGCTGTTTTTGTTCCCATCAGCGGAAGTCACAAAAATCTATTAGTAAAGAAGTGAGTGCGTGTGTATGTGTGGGAAACACTGTGAAAGCATGTTGTAAGCGTGTCTCTTGCTAAAATACAACTCAGCAGCAACCATCTGCGTTGGGTGGGAGGATCTGCGCCAACATTTAATTTCTCTCTCTGGACAATTTTACAAACTCATTAAAGAAGCTAATGTAAAATGCTTTTCTTCTCCTGCTTTCCTTTTTGTGTTAAAACACCTGCCTAATTCTTTTACGGTAGAGGAAGCTTTTCCTGTTTCTTTTTTGTTCTTTGATATATTCTGCAAATTTGGAGTCGGTTTAAGAAAAGGCATTAGTTGCTGGCTAATACCTAAAACGAAGGGCAATAAAATTGATAGTCATTTGAAATATATGGTTTATGAATACGGTTTTGGATGGTTAATGTTTTTAAACTTTTCTCGTTTTAAAACAGTTTTATTGCTAGGCAATCAGCACTAGAGCTGCCTGCTTAATAAAAATGGAATATGATTTTTGTTAAAGGCTAATGATATAAATGAAGGCAAATAATATGAATTAAGACAGATTTCGATATTCATTATTTGATGAACTTAAATCTGATGGTTTGTTTTTTACTGTAAGGATCCTAAGTTTCACTAACGTTTATTTTATTTTAAAACTGTACTATCACTTCTTATTTTCTACTTCCGGCCAGAATTAAATTCTTTAACTTGTTTGTGCAAATTGTCTTGCTAACGCCCAAATACTTAAGTTGTGGCTTTTTGCCAAGCGGGAGAGAGAAGGAGTTTTAAGAAGCAAGCCGCTTGCCACTGCAGTTTTATGAGATTTCATCGGTTGCTGGTTGCTTTTAAAGCCAGGGGTTTAGCCCTCTTGATATTTGCAAGCGTATTGTAGTTTTAGCAGCTCGGCGTACTACATACGTACCTTTTTTAAATAAAGGCCAGTCTTAGAGCTAGGCATTTGTATTCTAATTCAAAGTTAGCTTTTAGTTAGAGTTTTAGTTAGTAGTTTTTATATTCTTACGTTCAGACCACAAGTGGTTGGTCTCTGTATTCCGAAGTTCGGAAGTGCCTGTAAAAGATTGAAAATAAAGGGTTTCGTATACCCTTCCTGCTTGTGTTGTCTACTTCACACCTTCTTGAACATAGCTTGAGTAAGCTTCCTGTTCCTATTCAGGATCATTCATGTTTCCAAAGCAAATCAAGAGAAACACAAGTCCTGACAATACTAATGTACATATAAATAAAAATCATTGTCCCTTGGAAATTTAAATGTGTAAACAATCAGCATTAATATAAGCAATATATACGAATCAAAAAACTTTTCATAAAGTATTATTTGTAAAATGAAGTAGAATCATTTATCTTTTTCTGCGAATGTAGCGCAGTTAATAGCTCTCCATCACGCAGAGCAGAAGTTGAGCATCCCGTAAGCCGTATTTTCCCATACTTAAATTGTACAATTTAACAATCCAAAGAAAAGTTTGCATTTACTCCTCCATTAGATTTCTGCATAATTTCTTCGAAAATGTGACTTGCAAGTGTTAACATATTCAATAAAGAATTTCAAGGCGCAACACAACATGGAATTTTGTATTATGATGCTGTATCTCACTGAGAGGCAAGCGATCTTGATTTCGGGCTTTAGAAAACTCACTTAAATACGATGAGCTTCACATATTACCCAAACCTACAACGCACTTGTGTATTTTGCGACGATGAATCTGTGTGTATTTAAAATGAGAGATGCGAGAAAAATGCTATAATTAAAACATTGGATTTTCTCAAAAAGGCTGTTTCCTCGAAATGCAAAACCATATTGCAGCTTCTGCTAACAGGAGACTTTCTTCGAAACGAATTTTTAAAACTGCAGCATTTATAGAGAAAAAAAAGTATATAAGTAGTTTAATGTCGCTGACTCTTTTACAGCGTTGAACTTTTATGCATTTTGCTGCTGTCGAAATGAATAAAATTGACTTTAATTGCAATCTTGTCACTTAATGAGGATTATTGAAATTCTAAATACGTCTTTGATCTATTTCCATTCGATTTTTTTTTAAATTATTCTATTTCTCTTTCTTAAGTTACGTATATGGACGAACTTAATTTAAATGAACATTTTCTAAGATCTCTCTGCGTATTTCCGAATAAATATTTCAAATTATTTATTTTCGTTTTCTATTATTCAAGAATGGAAAGGTGGTTTTAAAACCTGGATTTTACTTTTTGCACACAAATTCGAAACTGTTTCTCCTCTCAAGGAGGACCATACACCTTTCAAAAAGTAATTAGAAAACTTGTAAGGAGGAAAACGTGGCGATTTAGCTAGTGCATTTGAAAATTTTATAATTAAGTTTCAGATAACTTTGATCGGAAGCTGTTGAATTCTATGAAGGCAAACGCACTTCCTTCCATGGTGAAAGAAATAACCACACGCTTCCTTTATAAATTTAATATGGCCTTGCCCAGGTATCTGCACCCGGTGACGTAGCGGCCATAGTGGGAGGGACTATTGCTGGCAGGTAACGCCCTTTGAACCTAACAGCGTGTGGGTGAAGCTGAAAATCCTGTCTTCTCAAATATCTCGTTGGAGTATATTTCTCCAAAGTTAGTTAAAATTCAGGAATCATATCATTAAATTGATCCCTTATTTACTACCAGAAACTTATTTACTACCAGGTGTTTGAACTTTGATAGACAAAATAAATGTAGAAAATGTGAGATTTAACTCAAAGCTGAAGGCAGTTTTTCAGTTTTTAGTTTCTGATTTGTAACGCTAGAGAGAAAAAGAAATTTGAAGAATTTTCGAAATGTAAACAGAATAGGTATGAATTTTCGAAATGAAGTTCATGCAATGACTAATTGTTTTTGTGTCATTTTAAGATGGATGTGTGCTGACTATTGTTCAGTTTTTCATTTTTTTAGTTTCTGATTTGTAACGCAAGGGAAAAAAAGAAATTTGAAGAATTTTCGAAATGTAAACAGAATTAAGAGGTGTGAATCTTCGAAATGAAGTTTATGCAATGACCAATTGTTTTGATGTCATTTTAAGATGGATGTGTGTTGATTACTTTTCTGCTTGTTTCCTGTTATGGCTCTCTTGACAATTTCTCATTCAGCCATGAAGTATCACTTGTAGCTGCACAGTAGTGTTGATTTTGTTTTAAAATTCAACGGTGATAACAGTACTCCTCTTCTCTGAATCTAAACTTCCTATTTTATTTAATCATTAAAACAATTACAACAAAATTTATGCCTTGCAGTAAATCACTGTTACTATATAAAAATTAGGGAATTATTTGATAAATTTACTCTTGAAATGTAATTCTGTGAAACGAAACATTTTGACAAGAACTGTGAAAGTACAATAAAGAAATAGAAGATTAATAATTTAAGTCCAATAGATGGAGTATGGTAACTTTAACAGAATTTTGTATATTAAATTGGTGGTTTTATATACTGTTCTATATCTTTTTCTTTTCAAATTCCGTTTTCTAATAAAATCCGCATAATATTTTTATGAAGTAACCGTAACTTTTCTGAAACTTAGCACTGACTTATTAGTCCCCTCTTTTACTGCTCGTTTTCGCTAACACGTAAATTAACAGTTTTCATACAGCTCCAAAACAGGCTTCTCTCATCTTGATTTCGGGCTTTAGAAAACTCACTTAAATACGATGAGCTTCACATATTACCCAAACCTACAACGCACTTGTGTATTTTGCGACGATGAATCTGTGTGTATTTAAAATGAGAGATGCGAGAAAAATGCTGTAATTAAAACATTGGATTTTCTCAAAAAGGCTGTTTCCTCGAAATGCAAAACCATATTGCAGCTTCTGCTAACAGGAGACTTTCTTCGAAACGAATTTTTAAAACTGCAGCATTTATAGAGAAAAAAAAAGTATATAAGTAGTTTAATGTCGCTGACTCTTTTACAGCGTTGAACTTTTATGCATTTTGCTGCTGTCGAAATGAATAAAATTGACTTTAATTGCAATCTTGTCACTTAATGAGGATTATTGAAATTCTAAATACGTCTTTGATCTATTTCCATTCGATTTTTTAAAATTATTCTATTTCTCTTTCTTAAGTTACGTATATGGACGAACTTAATTTAAATGAACATTTTCTAAGATCTCTCTGCGTATTTCCGAATAAATATTTCAAATTATTTATTTTCGTTTTCTATTATTCAAGAATGGAAAGGTGGTTTTAAAACCTGGATTTTCATTTTTTTATTAATTTATTATTTTAAAACCTGGATTTTCATTTTCATTTTTTTAGATATGACTGCTGTCCGAGTGAGTCACAGAAGACGCGTATTCTAATTTCTTAATTTCCTCTCCTTCATAAGTTTATTTCATAATATTGGGGCTCTCACTATTGTAAGCTTATTTTATAACTTTATGAGTCATAGTTATGAGAAGATATAACTGTACATAATACTTTGCAATAAAAAAAAAAGCTCGAATTTTTTTAATCGATACAGCCCTTACTATTTCGGTTTGGAAATTCAGTCAACTTGCTGACAGACACTTTTCGCATTGGACTCAATTGAAATTTTATAGCGCAACATGATAAATAACCCCCCCCTTTTTTTTTTTTTTCCCAAACCGAGTTTTGGTCTTCTTCTAAATGCGTAGCAAATGTTTAAATATCTATACAAATATTCTCAGAAATTACCGTTTTCTATTTCAATTCTCAGGTTTCCCCTTTTCCTTGCTCAGAAAGATTTCCCTGCTTACTTTCGATTTTGGATTCATTTCACTATTTAAGTGGTTTTGCGCTTTTCCGCATTCACGAATTTCCCATAATGGTGTACTGGTATATTTTCAGCCTTTTCCTTTCTTATATGTTTATTCTCATCCTTAAATCGCTCTTCTTAGGCCTGTTAAAGATATCTTGAAGCGACAGAGGTCTTGAGACTCTCAATGGTACAGCTATTGTCGCGCATATTTCGATAGACTCTTTTCCATTTAAAAATTCAAATTTATAAAGAAATCTTGGAAAATAAATAATTATGTTAAATATTCCTATATTGAGGAAAAGTTAGATATTCTATTCGTCAAAAAGATAAATATCCGTTGGCATGATGTTATACATGTCTTTTTTTTTCCTCATCACTAGCTTTATGTTGTTGTTGTCTGCTCGAACTAGATGTTAAGTAGTTAACAAATTTGAAGTAAAATTTATAGAAGTTGACTAATTGATCATATTTTGTACTCTCGTAAGTTACTTCATGGCTATCCTTTCATTCTCACAAAACTATTTCAGAGTGAAACACTTATCCGAAAACTGTTATTCGATTCTGCCTTTTTTATCAGCTTTCTTGAGAAATTCTACGCTTACTATTATTAAAAACTGGAGAATAGATTTACGGGTCAGGGTGCCCCCTAAGACAGTGGTTCCCAAAGTGTGGGCCGGTATACAATTGCTACAGTTCACAAAAATTTCTGAATATTCTTTTTGTCATTATTATACATTTCTTTCTCTAATTGCAAATTTATTTATAATTACAACAACTTGTTAATGCGTATGTATGTTTATTATTATTTCATTATTATATTATTTTCCAATAGGAATGCCTTTTGCCCCCTTTATTCCTAAAGCAGCTATATTCATATGGATCCGGATAAATCTTAATTGTACGTATATGGGCGGGAGTGATGGAACTATATGCATGTGGGTTAAAGGTATTGAACTATAATGCATGTGGGTCGAAGTTTGAGAAACACCACTCGGTACAGTTATCATTCTGGGCAGATGCTTTTTATCTACACTTAAGACTTCAACTTTTCTGGTAGTTAACGAATGCAGTGCAATAATAATGATTGGTAGATCTGTTTTTATCTGACCATTTATATTTCTTATCTTTTGGCATCTACTTTGTTCTGTCTTTTTGAAACGTTAGTCCAGGTTCTTAAGCAATTCCTGTGTGAAGAACTGTTAAACTTCTGTATCAGAAATCATAAGGCCTGCATCTTAAAAACTGCATCAGAAAGCTTAAGGACAGTGACACGCTATTTCATTAAGTGGAATTCATTTCCGTAATTATTATTATTCAAGGAAAATATCGCCATTTTTATATATCTCTTTATTAATCAAGTGAGTTCTTATGGCACCTTTTATAAAATATAATTGTGAGCTACTCAAAATAAATTGAATAACAATAATTAAATAATAAGCAATTATAATTTAATAAATTATAGTTAAGGGACTTTTAATATTAGAGATAGATATTACCTCTTATTGCAGAACTAGAACAATTCAATTCTCGAAACTGTTTTCAAGCATTGAAATCTGAAGTTTTCAAAATAAATTACATGCCGATAAATTTAGCATTTTAACTACGTTTTATTGTATAAATGTATAAAATAATATGAACTACATTTATAAACATATAAATAATACTGTTTATTAAGTCTTGAAAGTAATGCTTTTCAAATGGTTCCTATTTGTTTTCCCTTGCATATTCTTATTCCGCATTGCGTGATGCTCTATTGTTTGAAATATTGCCGCAATTTCCTGAAGGAAAGCAGCTTTAAGTTAATCTGGTGTACGCGGTTTATTGACGAGTGCTTTCTTTTTATCGTAGTTAGAAAGGAAAGAATCATAAACAGAACTGTCAAACAATAGAGCAGTCAATGACAAGTTACCACGTTGAGGAATGACATGGCCAGAAAATGTTTCTTAACATCCTTAATGAAAACTTTTCCAGATTGCTTCGTTTCACTGGAACTGTACATTGTTAATGCTTTGTCTGTTCAATTCTGGCAGAACGAAGTTGCGAATCATGAGCATCTAGTGATCAGAATTCATTGTTCTTTCATCACTTCTTAAAGATGTGTGAGATTATCACATTGAAGTTTTCCACAGAGCGCCATTCAGTGTGAAATGTATGTTCATACTGAAGCCGCCATAGATAGCAGCCAAAAGCATAGCAGAAAAGTTTCTCGCTTAAGCAATAAAGCACAGGAAAATGTCATTTGTTACTCATGAGAAGCTTCATGCCATCTGTCTAGAGTACGAGCCGGAAATTGAAACGTTTTCGGCTTTCCTAGCCACATATTCCACAACCATAACTTTATAAAGAAAAAAAAAAAAAAAAAAAAAAAAAAAAAAAAAAATGAACCCCCTATGCGATATTTTCCCTGCCTTACTCTCTGAAATGCCCGGAAAAGAGCTGAGCTTTGATGTAGAAAGAGAACGACTGCTTTTAACTGTCATCTGAAGTTTTCTATCCATATAACTATCGTATTTCTTTTAAACGCTTTTTCGTGATTATTAACTTTAAAATGCAAGTGAGGCTTAGATTTTGTTCAAGTAAATAACAGTATTGCACATTTCAGAGCTCCGTTCTAAATTGTTGTCTAATGATTTGTTCAACACCACAAAGTAGGTGATAAAATCACCTCGTCGACCAAATCGCACTCATTTTATAGGTATGTTGATCTGCATGAGAGTTATGATACAATTCTCACGAAATAAAGGGAGGTAAATATTTTACAAAATACATAATAATAAATACACAAAATAAAATGTATAACAACGTACAAATACCTATATGATAATACACAATGCATAAATAATAATTCAAAATATACAAATTGCGTAAAGTGCACAATATCACGTAAAACAAAATATATAATAATACTTAATAAAAAATATTGATACAAAATACATAAAATTAGATAAATGGCGCTTGAAGATATGACGTTTCTTAAAAGTCGCAGTTTTTATTGGAATACGAGAAATTATGGCATATATGGAAGCACAGTAATTAGTAACTCTTTCAATCCCAAGCTGTGCAACTTTAATATAAAGAGCGTATTCTCTGTGCATGTCGTCCAGTGTGCAGGAGCCAGTAATTTGAGATAATGATCCTCAGAAAAGAGACATTCAAATATGTAGTGATCGGAGTTGCTAAGCCCGCTGCAGTCACCAGATGTCCGTGTCACTATACCCAGATCAGCTTAAATAGGGCAGATGTGTGTGACACAAAAATCGTATTTATAATTTAGAAATTTATTGTAGAAATTTTACGTTTATTGTTAATATTAATATGCGCCTTTATTTGCACTATTCCATGCCACTTTATCTTAAAAAAAGGGAGGATGTATAAGTGGTATTACCATATTATTTTAACAAGATGCAAATCTTATTTCAAAACATTTGGGAGGAGTTCACATTCAGAAGTGTTTACTAGAACTATGAGGGCAACGTCATTAACGGGGTCGCTGTATGTCATTAACTTTTTCAAGAATAATACGAATTCAAGTGTGTTTTTGTTTTCCCTTTATGCTCGAAATATTCATTAATGCTGCCTATTCTATAGGTGGTTCCAGCAAAGTAAACTAGAGTTATTTGCATAGTTAAAAACGTAAATTATTAGTAGACCATACAGCATTTTCTCCTAAGATTTCTTTTCGATTTCCTAGTACTTCGAATTCGTCTGCAATATAAGAAAGTGCAAGATAAAACACGATTTTAACAATAAAACAATAAAAGAAGTGGAGCGCAGATTCAGAAGATAATTTTAAAAGACAGACCATAAAAAAAACTTCATTCTTAAGAAATATTTTCAGTATTTAAAGGAGGAGTTCAAAAATTTCTTCATCGTATTCGTAATTCAGAAAAGCATAGCTCTATGAAGTAAAAACAGAGCTATAAAATAATTCCTATGATAGTTTCTTTGAAAATAATTACTGTAAATAATAATCGCTGAAGGAAAAAAAAACTATAACTTATTTTTTAAGAATTTGCAAAGACATTTTTTGAAGTTTTCTCTGAAATCTGTAAATGACCGAAGTTAATTAAAACCGAATGAATAAAAACTGTTTTAAAATTCTGTGAGCAATAACGGCTATATTTTGAAATTCTGAATAATTCATAAACCCTCTGGACATGGTCTCAAAATTTAAACTAAATATCCCGGAAAATGTTAGTCATGTGGCAGAGAAGCGTTTTTGTTTTATTTCGTATAATAAGCGTAAATTATATTTTATCGAGACCAGGGAACAGCAGTAAAATGCTAGATTGGATTTTTTAGATTTAAAAATGCGAAAACATGAGTATTTGCACTGTATTAAACATTCTTTGATCTAGAAGCACATGTCTACGACAACGGTCGCGAACCTAAATGCCGTATTAGAAATTTTATGGACACGGCGAATAGAATTTTGTACACTAGGTTATTAGGGATACTTAGCTTAACAATGGCTGAACTCATGAGATCATTGAACGTTGGTTGTTTTATCTTGTTTTCCTGCCTTACGGAGAAAAGAAGCTGGTTACATTTGGTGCTTTTATATTTTCCTCATGCATAAAGTAAACAGGAATCAGTTTTCCTTCGGAAGGCCGCTGTTAAAGTTTTTCTATGAACCTGTTATAACTTGAGTGCCTTCCCGTAATAAATTTTCTACCTACCTACCCAATATTTGCAATAGAAGAAGTGGAAATCATCGAACACATAGAAAAACTGGATTCAGTTGTAGATACAGAATAAATTTTTAACCCTAACATAATGCCTTTTCGTCTAGTAATTACACAGTTTTCTAAGCATCAGTGAAATACTTTCACCCGAAATTTTAACTTCTTTTTATAGATACCTACGTATTTTTGTTGCATGCCTTCTTATGTTTTCTCGCTTGAATAAATTTAGAAATTGTATGGGTCTGCAGAGTAAAGTTATTTTCCCTTGCGATTTATGTACCATTTCACTCTCAATTTTAAAAGCCGGATCTATCCATAAATGGTGCGGCTTACTTAAGAGCTGTGTTTTATGATTCGAAACTAGAAATGCTTGCTCAAGATTCCTTAGTATGCATTATCGCGAACTTGTGTTGCAATGACAACGGAAAAAGGTTAAAGATTAGAAAAGTAAGAAAGTGAGTAGGCGAATCAGGAATTACTTTGCTTTTTTCTTCAGTTTTCGTTTTTAGTAATTTATTTAGAAGGTGGAAGGTTAGTGTCGCGTGGTAATGTTTCAAAACATTCTGAGTTGATTATGAATAAACTGATTCTGTTCCGCCAGATTGTGACCATAAAATCTTCCCATTCTTTACAATTGTTCCTTGGTCCGATAAAGGTTTTATTACATGGTTCCTATTATTTTGTTCTGACATAAAAAAAAATCGTGATTGAAATTCCCAGACGGAGTCGAAAATCCAATTTTTTACATCTGTATCAAATAATTTGACACTTAAATTAACCCTACAATACAGAAAAGTTATCAATAATGATAGCCCAACAACAAAAGCGACGTTGATTACCGTAGTTCAGTTTATACAAACTTTGTATTGTCCCGTTGTCTGTCAATACAGTTTATTACACCGCTCTGAGATTAAAAAAATTCGAATTTTTTTAAACGAAAATTGCTGATGAATTCGCTTTTATTAGCAAGCGTAATTTTTGAGTACGCGTATATTTTAAGAAAATTATAATGCCATTTTTATACAGTTAATTCATCGTAATACGTACGCTTGGAAATGACTAATTGCAATGCATTCAGAGTATACACAAGGGGACACAAAAATAGAGAGCATTTGAAATGCGTAGTGGCAGGCATGTACTGTTGGCAGCTCTGCGGAACTGGGACCTTGAGTTGTGAACAATCTCACTATTTAGTAATCATGGATCAGTGGCACTATCAACAAGCTTGCTTTCGCCATAATCTTTTACAAAAACAATGACGCATTGAACAATTTTCCACAACTTCACAAATGCTGGTGCGGCATTACACACTTCAAGGCAATCAATAGCAGCCGTGAGAGAATTGTTCGGTAACTGTGCCATCTCAGGATTCGGTGACATTCCCTGGCCCTCAAGATCACCAGATTTGTCCTTTTGTGATTTTTTTCTTGTGAGGTTACCTTGAAAGCCGTGTACACGACTCTGTCGAAGACATTTGATGAACTGAAACAAAGAATTCAAAACGAAATTCGTGATATCCTAGCTGAGCTATTGCAACGATCAGTGGGGAACTTCAGCAGTAGATTGGAAGAATATATACGTACAGGAGGACGTCGTTTACAGGACGTAACTTTCGGACATTGATTTTGGATTATTGTTCTCTGAAAAGGCAAATTGTAATGGTTCAGTTGCTGTCAATAAAAGTTTTTGTTGGATTTCTTCTATTTTTATTGGGTTTTCAAAACGTTCCCGTTTTTCTGTGTCACCCTGTAGTATGTATCATTCAGGTTATGGTTGCCAGACGATAGATGGCCTTCCACTGTTATACTTCAGCATCGAAACAACGAACGAAGACTTCTTGCAATATTTGTAAATAAGGCTTAAAACCTGAAATTACGCTTATTTTCATATGTAATACATATGAAGAATGTAATGCTTTTTCCTCACCATTCTTCAAAATGCATGCAGTTAAAAATAACTAAAAAATCTTAGACGTTCTTCATTTTTTTCTATTTTTTTATGCTTTTATTAAGATATTTGTGCGTATGAGAAATTATTTTATTCAGTTTTTGATTTAATAAATAAAAACAAGATTTCATAAAACCAACGAAATTAAAGCGAGAACGTGAGTCATTTGAGCAGGAAAAGAATTATACACGCATGTTTTGGATAGGGTGATAGTAAGAAAGTTATTAACTAAGCTCTAAATCCAAAGTAACTATTTATTATTTGAGGGTAAACATTCGTTTGGTGATGCGGCGCAGTGACATCAAATCTATAACGCTCTTTTCTCTCGACTTCCCTTTTGACTAAATACGAAGACACGACAAGTGTACATTATCGTTTTGCTCTAACGTCATGATAAGCATTATAGCGTAGTTATTGCAACATGAATGACGCAGCTATTTGGTTCATAATCTAAAACATAAAATGTAGGAAAATTTTTGCTTTCACAGAAGGAGAAAATGGTTTTAAAAGTGAGAAAGAATATTTTTACTTGACCTTGTCAGTAAATAAAAACAATACGATCAGAAGACGGTAAATATAGAAGATAACTGTTTTTTCGTTTTATTTCCGTTATAAAACAAAGCAGTTTAATTAATTTTCCATTTAAAAAAATGTCACCTAATTCTCTTATTTCAGTTTACTTTTCATAAAATTTCTGCTGCTGATTGCGATATCTTTTGTAACATACCCTCATAGAGTTAAATAACCTGAAATAATACTATCATTTATGTTGTGACTTCTCCGAGTGTGAGTGTCGTGTGTGTTATGAGTAACTTCTTAACATAAAATTATTTCTGACTAAAACGGTTCGCATTATTAGGCAATGCAAGATATACTAAAAAAAAAGTCACTTTGATTTCGAGTGTGTGGTATAAAATTGTTATAACGTTTCAGTTACCTTTGAAACACCTTCTCCTAAAATGCCATTTGGATTTCATTGTATTTAGGTCCGCTTAATATAAATGTTTTTTTAAATCTCTTGTAGGCTATTTTTTAATATTTTGTTGACTTCTTACCTTAAGTTTATTTAACAATGCAGTAACTGATACCTGTTCCGTAACCTTTTTAGCATATATGTCTTGGATTCTATTTCTGAGGAGATGGATATAAAACTTTTTATAGACAACTATAGCTGCAAAACTTCATTTGTACCCCATATACATAATATTTTTAATACTCTCGTCGTAACTAAATTAGCGCATTTATTATCTGTTCTTCATATATGCTATACATGTTCTGTTTGCTAGTTTCAACGCGTGTTTTGCGTGTAATATATATTTTAGATTATTTAGCAGAAAATTTCACCAGTCGCTACTGCGTATAAGGATTAGATTTAATTATTTGATTATATCAGAACACACTAGGGCTATCTGCTTAAGGGTTGGGTGCCTTTTCGTGGAAGACAAATAAAGGAAAACTGCCTCGTATTCATGTTACACACAGGGAAAGCCACGAAAATGCCCTTTTGCAAGAACTAGAATCTGGGCCGAATTGCTATATCTAAGGAAGGTGGAGCATAAGAGGAATCAATCAATCTACAGTAATAAAATGTTTACTACTAAGTAATAAAATGTTTCTTAGTTACAGAGAATTTTGAATATTTCACATTAAACTACATAAATAAAGCGTGCGCATTTAAGTTCTGTTGATCAAGCTATACATGTTTTGGGTTTTGGTCCAAAATTTGATTGCATATTACCTTCCCTTACCTCAGACATTAGCTTCTCTGACATAATTTTAGTAGTATTATTTGAAAACGTTTGTCTCTTTTGCTTTATTCATTCAAACAGTTAAGATATTCACTGTAATATTTATAAAATAAGCCACATTTCTTAAAGTCTGCAGTATTTTTAAAATAGATTTTTCACTCTATATTTTGCAAATTTCAAGATGAAATGATAATGCTTTTTAGCGTTTTTCCTCACACAAAAAAATAGGACCTCTATTTCATTTTCTTAAAAGCTGCACTGTGAAATATTAGAGTATTTCAATATTGCATTCTTTATGTCCGTTACAACGTTATTCAGCGTCTTTTCTATGAACAAAAATCAAATAACTTCATATAAGACGTAATTAAAGGCAATACACTGGAATAAATTTTAGTGAATTATGACGCGCATTGAAGAAAATGCAACGTTCTTTTGGCTGTTTAAAATTTTTAATGACTAAAAAAGTAATTAAAAGTTTCGAATGTTTTTGATTAACTGCGGATTAAAATTAAATTTGGTGCTATAAATCAAACACTACTTTATTTTATGAGCGAAGAGAAAAAATACAGCAGCAAAAGTAAAGTATTTTCCTTAGACTCTAGATGTGCTGCCAAATAAGAGTGCATCCAGACTTCTTATTTATCTTTATAAAAATCGCATGCGGATAACATCTTATCATTATGCTTTCGTGGGTAAAAGGAATTTTAAACCTCCGAGTGAAGTCATTTATGAGTGTGTGCAAAATTAGATCTGTGAGTATATTACCTTAAATTAAATGAAACCAGTGCACGACATTTAACCATAACGAATGTAGTACTAGTCTACTATTTTCCTCCAATGGAAACGGTATCTGCTTTTTTGATCCATTATTTAGAATTTACTGAATTCTTTCATTAAAATAATTAACAGCATGGCAGTTCTTGTGTAAAAAAAAGAGGAAGTATACTAAAAATAATATAATTTCATTAATCTATATATATAGCAACTGTAAATAATATGCGTATTTTTCGAATGACAAGATAAAGCAAAATACATAATATTTTCCTTACGGCAAGGCAATGCAGAATACAAGACAAACGTGGAGGCGTTAAGAAGAAATACTTACCGACTTAGGTCAGCCACTTTGTTCTCTATCCTTATTTTTAATTTAACAGGATAATACTCCCTACACGAAATATTGCCATAAATCTTTCTGGTGCTGAAATGACTGTCCATAAAACGCTTTTGCGTCAGTTCATTATAACAGGATTTTACGTCCTTGTTTTTTCTGGATGTCATTTTCGGAAGATTATTCGTATCCTTACAGATGCATTTGTTTGATATATTTTTAAAAGGCAGTGTAATAAATACTTTTTTTTTTAATTTAAAAATAGTTTTACAGGACACGTAGGAAGAAACTAGAAAATCCAATTTCATCAAAACGATTCTATAAATAGTAGAGGGCATTAAAAACTAAATTTCTTGGTAATACATTTTTAATGTCACTAACACTTCGAACATGTTATTCTTTTCAGTTAGCGATAAAATCCTACCCCTTTTCTATGGATCATGTTGCGAATGATGATGCATAAGATCTTATATTTATCTTGGGGAAGTAATCACCTTTGTACTTTCCAAAAGATCGAATTTAATTTTTTTTTTTTTTTCATTTAGCATTTTCAGAAACTGCAGACATATCTGAGTAATTTAAAACAAACCGCGTCAAAATATCCTCCCCAATTCAAGTCTTCAAAATTAGGAAATAAAGGAAATGGTTTCGAGGTAAACATTACCAGTGGGGATACTTAAATCATCGCCTGTTGTTTCTTTACGCATCCGCAGCTGCTTCATAAATTTTTTCACTTTCAGATTGCTATCATTTTTTACTGCTGACTCTACATTTATTATTTTTATATATTCTTCTACGAGTGGGATTCGGGCAACTTCAACTTTCAGACGTGAATTCGCGTATTTTATTTGCAGTTTCAAGTGTTGAGATAATGCTTGCATTATGACTTACTTATTGTGGTTATCTTTCTATTTTCTTAATAAAAATTGATACATATTTCATATTATAATTTATAAACATGGAAAAGGAACAAAACAAGCAAAAGTCGAAAGGAAGACATAAAAAATCTATATTCAATGGTAACTAGCGTACTGACAAGTATTCTCCTCCAAAATTATTTCTTTGTTCTAGTAAGTGGTGGTGTATTTAATTATGGCAAAGCACACTAGGGCTATCTGCCTAAGAGGAGGGATGCCTTCGTTGAGGACTTTCTAAGGGAAACTGGCTCATATACACATTACACATGGAGAAAACCACGAAAACACCCATGCGGCCAGCGCGTTCGCGGGATTCGAACCTCGGACCGAACTACCAGTGTTTAGCGACTTTACCGCTCGGCCGCTGGTGGGCCCTTTCTTCCAGTAAGTGTGTGTGTGTGTAATTATGGCAAAGCCTCGAGGGCTATCTGCCTAAGAGGAGGGATGCCTTCGTGGAGGTCTTTCTAAGGGAACTAGCTCGTATACACGTTACACATGGGGAAAACCACGAAAACGCCCATGCAGCCAGCCCGTTCGCGGGATTCGAACCTCGGAACGAACTACCAGTGTTCAGCGACTTTACCGCTCGGCCGCTGGTGGGCTTTCTTCCAGTAAGAAATTAGGTAATTCTTCGGATAAAATAATGTAGATTTTATAGGTTATTTATTTTATTGATAAAAATATGGTTTTTAGTAGAATACGTTGAGTATAAGATTCGTAATAGAAGGGTAACCATATCATCAAATATTATAGGTGGACTCTGAAAAATTCGGAATTTCGTGTCCTCTTTTGGTGAATTATCCTCCTCTCGAAACTCAGTAATGCTAGGTAGACGACAAAATTTGAATTGGGCAGAAATAAATTCCACTTTAATTTTGTTATGCATTCTCTAGGTGAAGGTTTATCAGGTGCAAAACATCTTGTGATTCTATCCATTATACTGAAAGCCTATAACTCAGCGAATAAACAGATAAAATATACTTCTTCTATGGTCGCCAAAAATATCGTCATTTCCATTCTCAGAGCAGAAATATAATAATATAATAAGATTTAGTCTTAAGTAAAGTTGAATTTATCTGACATATTCAGAAAAAAATGACTTCTAGATTACGAAAATAAAAGCAAGATATAAGGGGAGAGTAACTTAGTGACGATAAAACTCTTAGTGGAAAGCCTCGCCTTAATGATGTAATAAATAAACTGGCAATTTATTATGAAAAATGCCATTAAAATGCTGCAATTGCATAAAAGAAAAAAGCAATATGAGCAGTAATTTACCTCAAAAGTTCGACCGAAATGGAATCTATTCATCGTTTTTCCCAGTAGATGATTCACGAAGTACATATATGAAAGCGTGTGTACACAAAAATTCGTAATCTTACAAACATAAAAATTCTATTCCGGCATCTATAATCGATGCTATAAAACACATAGTTAAAGATCTTATCATGCTATTATCAATAGGAAAGTGCTTAGGAGGTTAGGTTATTCAAATATGGCAAAAACCACAGGGGCTACCTGCCTAAACGTAGTGATGCCTTTGCGGATGAATTTCTATCGGAAACTGGCTTGCTCTCATGTTACATATGGGGAGCCAGTCTGTTCGTATGACATCGCTCATACACCCAGTATTCAGCGATCTTAATCACTCGGCCACTGGTGGGGCTTAAGCAATGAAATATTTAATAATTAATCATTGATGCAATTAAATAGTGATGGTTATTAATTATTAATTTTGTCGGCTGTAATGAAAAACGAAGAAAGAAGCATTTAATATGCCTTTTTTGACCTGAGCAAAGACATTAAATTTAATTTTTATGCAGTTATCTTAAAAGATTTACATCGAGGAAAACAAATACCTAAGCATTGTTAAACAAATAAAATTTAATCTTTTGAATGTTATATAACAGCCAAAATAAAATCTGCAGTAAATGGCTGACTAATCTAAAGAGATATGTAGCAAAAAGTAGAAATTATTTCAGTAGAATGTGCCACTAATGTTGCATTTACAAATCATCCTGCTCATCATTCTGAACCTTTTTCGAAATAATGATATTAAAGGAAAGTTTTAAGTACTTTTTGGTCGGAAAGATGATAGAAATAGCAAAGCAGTATTTTGATGATTATCTTCATTGATACTTGTGTTTGCGTATTTGCTATTACAAGTAAATCTTGACTGTAAGGTTCGTATTTATTATTCGTAGTTAGATTTTTCATAGATATTTAGAAACCTGGGAACAAATTAGATATTAAATGAAGCTTTGCAAACTCTGTTGATTTAGGTATGTTTTTAGTTGATTCTTAGTTTACATTATATTTTAGTCAAAATTAGCTTCAGTTCAAATTTCAGAATTGTAAGAGTTGTTCTGCAGTTAGTCTTTACCGTACGTTTTTAAAAGCTTGTGCATAAAATCATACTTGCAGTGTATTCCATATTCATTATTCTGTTGGTTTTTTTTTTTTTTTTTTTTTTTTTTTTTTTTTTTTATACTTGACGCTTTTATCCTAATAGTTTTTCAGAAAATTTAGTCTTTTTCTATCCAAGATTTTTCTATTCGTTGACCATATCACTTCGAGCTCAGACATATTGACTTCTCTAGCATGATCTCAGTTACAAGGAATTGTTTATCATTAATGGTGTTTATCATTCTCGCCCCAAACAAAGCACTGACATATACATCACTGTTGTTTACTGTATACGTCTCGTCACGGTTAATTTTACTAACGCAATATTAACCAAGCAAATTACAACCTTTATTTGTTCATGATTTAGTTCGTTAGGCGTTAGCTATTCACTATTGTTCTCTGTTTCCCATCCATCACCGTTATTTTTTGCTTAGGGGATATCAATCATGAAAATAACACCTTCTAATTGTTTACGATTTAGTCCACAATGATTCAGAGCGAAGATCGATTGCACTAATGTTTTAAAATTCTTTTTCCGCACCAATGCAGTTCGGAAAAACTAAATTTTCGGTTCAAATTTCCTGTTTTTGTTATGTGGTGGGAAGCAATTAATCACTTTTTTTTCACCTGTGTCTCATCTTTTGGGATGTTGTCTGATAAATTTTGTTGTACGCTTGAGATGCTCATGGGAAACTCGATGCGAATAGTTCACTGACTGAAAATGCGCATTTCTGCTGAACGGGAGAAGAAAATTAATGTTAATCCTTTTAATTGAAAAGCAAAACAGGTAGAAAATTTTCTCTGAATAATAGTTGGTTACAGTAAATGGGGGTGTACATACACTTTAATGTTTTTAAAATAATAATATTTTATCAACGAAAGTAGCTTTTGCTACCAGTCTTATTTAATATTCTCGTTGACATATTTGCTTTCATTATAGCTAGAATTTTCAAAATAATATTTTCGCGGACAGAATTTTTCTCATCAATCACGGCTTGCACTGAATTTCTCACAAAGGTTTTGCGCATAACTTTTGTACAGTCATTAGGTTATTTTGAAGCAGAAAACATGAAAAATGAGCAATGCCTTCACCGGGACTCGAACCTGGACATCTCGAATACGCGCAGAGTGTGCTAACCGTTACAACACGAAGGCATGCAGAAAGGAGGGAGGAAATACCTTATACTGCGTGACGTGGCGTGGCCTGTTATGACCATAACCATAGGATCTACGTGCTTGCTTAGGGTCAGGCTGCGTCTACTTCGGGTACCTTGTGTCGTTTTTTTTTTTTTTTTTTTTTTTTTTTTGAAGAGTTTTATCCTTCACTGACGATTCATGCTTCATTCCTTTCGAAAGAAGTCAAAATTATATTATCTTCAGATGTTTGAAAAATTCCCCCTTTTTTATATTTTTATTAGAGATATTTGATCCATTTTTTATTGCTTTCTTTTCTTCAAAAATATTTCGGATCTGTTTTTAACTATGCTCTTTTAATTTTCCGCCAACTTCATTTGCAATAGACTACCAGCAATATCGTCAATAAATTTTAATCTTCTTTCTTATAACCTTTTTAAATTTAATATTTTTACTTTCTGTTTTGCAGACATCTTAGGTGAAAAGGATAGTGAAGTTTAAAATAAAAAACAACCATGTACATGCACGATTACCTGTGATTTTAGAAACAAATGCGACCTATCGGAATAATGTCAAAAATCAGGACTAAAATATTTGGTTGTTCTTAAAAAAAAAAGGGAAAGTTAAGTGACATGATTTAGTATATTTACTTTTAATGAGAAAGATAAGTTCAGTTGAACAGTCTAATCTGCATAAGAAAGCTACGAGTCATTTATGGTACCATGAAGGTCTAATTTAGTTGAAATGAGAAATTACAGCGCACTGTAAAAACACTAAATTGATGATTTAGAAAAAAAAAAAAAAAAAAAGAATCTGAAAGTTGTCAGATTTTCAATTACATCCAAAGGGGCGTTTTTAACATTTTGTGTCTTACCTTTATTTATAAAATATCATGTTCTTCCCTCTAAGCGGCAAGGCCGTATATATACGGCCTGGAATATTTTTTGTGATATCTGTAAGAACGTATATATACGTGCATATTAAAATATGTCAAAGAAATTAAGAAAATATATCAAAAGAAAACGAATTCAGGTATGAAATACCAGGAGAGTTTTTACATTAAAATCAAAAAAATATTTTGTTCTCATAGTAGTTTTGGAAAATTTGTGCTTTCTTAGCGAAAACCCTGGCCGCTCAGAGGGTTAAACCATAAAATTCAGTTCAAGAGCAATATCGCAAAATAATTTTAAATTGAGCATATCTTTAGAATTTCCGATACACAGTCTCGCGCACTGGAGATAAAAATGTTTTTTTCTGTACAACGTTGCCATGGCTCGCTTTGAAATCCTTGAGTCTGTTAATCAAGAATTCTTTTAAAGTTTTACAAACTATGAAATCAATAATAAAACAAATTTCAAATTTGGGCTTCCAGATGCCCATATTCGCAGTAGGATTACGTCATTCAAAATAGGATGGTTCTAAGTACCGTTGTTTCATCACAATGCGAGAAACATACATACATTTATGCAGATTCTTCATTATTTAATTTCTTCAAATGTAATAAATTTGGTGGCAACAGTTTGAAAAGTGAAACGAACATTCAGAGTGATTCGACGCAAAATCGCAAAACTAAAATAATAGTTCCTTTGGACTAAAAAAAATCGGGTAAATCATTTTTCGCACTATAACAGTAAAAACTTAAATAACGCCTTATAAACATTTTGGTCATTTAGCGCTTAAAATATTTATACCGAAAGCAGATATTTTAGGATTGTCTTAATATTTATTTGATGATCTCCGTCAGTAGGGAGTGATTATTCTAAAGCATAACATAGAATTATCAGTATAGATATTTATTCTATGTTTTTCGAAATACTAGTCACTTTTACAAGTAGTCGCTGGGAGAAGTTTTACTCCACTTAAGTTCTTATGTTTTGCGACTCATCTCAGATAAGTTCACATCGGATAAAAAGGTTATATTTTTGACGTGCAAGTGATGCCACGGGAGTAAAAAGCCCTGCCTTCTAACTAATGTCTGTCTAGTGCAGGTGCGACGGTACTTAAAGAAGGAAGGATAAAAAAAAAAAAAAAAAATAGTAAATATAACAGCGACGCCACTTCGTCCGCGGCTGCTGTCAGCTTTTCCTGCCCTGTGACCTCTAAGGTCAGTCACTTTTGGGGCAAGGTGTGTGGGTAAGGATCATGAAAAACGTTAAAACTTCTAAGTACCTTACACTCCAATTCATTTATCTTGCTGTGTAACAGGGGAAGTAATCTTTTTTAATCTCTACTTAATTTGAATCTAAGAGGGGGGGGATTTTATATACATATTTATCTCTCTCTCTTTCTCTCATTTTAATATAATGAAGTTATATATTCTACTGTTTTACATTGAGGCTCGTACGGTTGGTTCACCTTAGTTTTGAAAGGCCTCTTAATTAAATCGCAAATTGTGACACGTTCTTAATGTTATAAAATGTGCTACTCTAAGACTACATTTTAAGATCCCTTTCAGGAATATTGTAGTGAAATCAAAGGAATTAAATTTTTAGGGATTGTAAAATATCTGCTTGAGAAAAATCAACTATTTAATTCAAAAATACTATTTCATTAGAAAAAAAAAGGATTTATTTCTAATTAATCGATAGAATATTTCTTTCTCCAAAGGAATTTAACTTAAATTTCTGCCAACTTTCTTCACAACACATTACCAACAACACCATCAATAAATTTTAATATTGGTTTAAAATTTAATTCTTTTATCTTTTGTTTTGTTGACACCTTAGGTCAAAATGTTAATGAAATTTAAACAAAACAACACACGCGCATATATACTCCATTCTCATATTCATATATACTCCATATATACGCATTCCATTCTTAGAAATAAATAACGATAGCTCTGTATTTTTCCTTCTGCGTCGTCTTTCCTAATCCTATGCTATTCTTATGAATTCAGGGTCTATAGAGGAAGACGGGGAGAAGAAAATCTAGGGAAAAAATTTTTATATCTAAGCTTCATTCTCAGATTTCAGATTACATACTGAAAGAGATTTATTTTATCCTTTCCCCGCCTCTGTATGCTCATTTAGTTAAGACTTATATCTCAGAGAAGAAATAATAATTAACATGTTGTCAATGTCAATGCTCTTATCATCACTAAACAAATTTCATCTACAAGAGTTGATACTCTCATCAGAATTTGCACTTTCATCTAACAATAACTTCACTAAAAAAGGGGCGACTCCTTGCTACTGTAGATTAAAATCAGTGAGCTTTTGCTATCAGTCGATAATAATCCTTTTGTCACTGACCATTGTATGCGTTTGATTGATTTCACAGTGTCGACACTTTGTAACAAGTGAAAATTGGCAACGAACAATGACCTTAAAGAAAATAATGTCTAATAATTTCAGCGCGCCACCTGAGCGTGGCACAGTTTTTGATATCATAATCATGTCGCTGCTGTAAAATTTAATCGCAGATTTAAAGGTTCATAATTTAGGCTGGGGTCTTTAGACTTTTTTTTTTTTGTTTTTGTTTTTTGTTAAAAGCTAAAACGTTAAGTGGATATCCAACATGCATTTGTACGACTAAAACAAAAAGGTTTATAGAAATCTGTAATTATTTCTCCTTTTCTTTAAGAAAAACATTTATAAGGTATTTCTCCCACGTTCTTGGCATGCTTCGTGGTGTGGTGGTCTGCACACTGGGCGCGTATTCCAGCGGTCCGCGGTTCGATTCCCGGCGAAGGCGTTGCTAAATTTTCATCTCTCTGGCTTCAAAAATATGCCTAATGACTCTACGTATTTATCATTTAAAAACATTTAACACAATACGTTTACTTAAATTTTCATGGTTAGATTAGAGAAAAATATTTAACAGAGTTAACAGGTTTAATATTCTAGTTTGCTACAAGAAAAAGGTAGTAATTCGTCAGTAAGTTTCATCATTTGGTAAAAACAATAAGTAATCAGTATCAGGAACAAGGAACGCCGTTTTTTTACTTAGTAAAAAAGTACGTGAAGATTTCTCAATTTTATTGTAAAAAATTGCTAGAATTTTTATTTGCAAAATCTGCTATTTGAATTCATTAGCTGCCCAGCCGTTATGGTGACTAGTGACGTAGATTGCCATTCCGATGGGCCTAGGTTCGAATCCCGGAGAAGGCATGGATCTTTGTAAGTGTATTGAGTTTGTGCGGTATGAGAGCACTCAGAATACCAAACGAGCTGAAACGTCCTCTCGAGAGGTTGGGGTAGAGGTTGAAGAGATCCTCGGACTCCCTCCATATGGAGTTCTCTCTCAAAATTGGGGGTGGGGACTGCATAGTTAGTGCTACAGGACTGTACCTGCACGACCACTGGTGAAATTCTGGTGTCCCATCCTCTTCTGTCTGTATTCGTACTTGTTTGAATTCCTTAATAAAGGTCGAATGGCCGCTTAATTTAGGACTTAAAAGGACAAACCATTCTTGTTTACGCATGGACAATATCGAAGGGTCCGCAAATGGTTTAATGTAAAATAAAATAATTGCGATCCATTTTTTTTCATTATTGTGAAAGTTAAAATAAATAGCAATAAATAAACTGGAAGCAATTTTTAAGTCACGAATAAAATAAAACAAACTGAGTTCTTTTTTTACAGATATCAGACCGAAGAAAAAAGTGCAGACAAAATTGGGTTGAATATATATTATTGAATATTATAAAATCTGACTTTATTTAGTCACCAGAATATAGTACTTCACCTGAGTTCCCTCTGTGTAATAAAATTTATCAAACAAATCAATGAAACGTTAGGAAAAATTTGACAAAAGTCCATAGTGACAAAAAGATAAAGATTTAACACCTTTAAAACAGTCAAACAAAAATATTTGAAAATACTGTCATTGCGATAACATCCAAGAGAAAGGACGATAGAGTGCGTACTTCTTATTACATTTCTTTAGACTGCAAAATCGGAGAGCCACACGCCATTAATGAACTTATTCTACAAGCTGTAAATGAAGTAATACGCGCCGTGCTGCATAAATCAGTTTTGATGTTAGAAGAATTCTACTCAGAAATAAAGAAAGAAGGACTAACGAAATGGCTTAGTGCGTCGAAAATTCTTTATGTTTGTACTTAAAGCATCTGAAATCTCTATACAGTTTGAGGAATCTACTTTGGAAGGAAACGAAGCATTACTTTTAGCTTATGTGAGATTTGCAGAATAAGAAAAACTTTGCAATAATTGTTATTTATCAATTGTTTGGAAACTGATACGAAAGGCGAAGGAATACCGTTGTTGTTGTGACTTATCTCACTTTTCTGACAGCAACATCAGAACAAGCCCATGAAATTCATCATGGCAAACAGTGCAAGACTCGGCCTATCATTGGCTAAGAACCATGCAGCTGACAGTACGATTTCGCTCAGTTCCGCCCCCAATTTTGATGGAGAACACCTCGTGGGATGGGTTCGAGGGTATCCCACCCCTCTTCTTCTACCACCAACTTCTCGATAAGGCTGTCGGCTCGCCGCATATTTAGTGCCTCCATTCCGCACAGACACTAAACATTTACAAACACCCATGTCTTCTCCGGGATTCGAACCAGGATCCTTCGGTACGGCAGTCAGAGTCACTAACCACTATCCCGGTTGGGCGGAGAAACAATATTTAATACTTTAAAAAGATTTTTCAATGTAGAAACCATATCCTTGAGTGATATCCTCTCCATTGCTTCCGACGGTGCACCGGCAATGGCAGGAAGACACCGAGGCTTTCTGGCATACCTAAAGCAAGCTATCCGAAATGTATTATCTGTACATTTAGTTGCCAAAAATCTTGGTGAACGCTTACAAGGCTTACTAGTTCATGTCATTAAAACAGTTAATAAAATCAAAAGGAAGGCATTAAATGAGAGATATTTTATTCAACTTTGTTTGGAATATGATGAAGATTAGTTGATTAGTTTACTACTTAACACGGAAGTTCGCTGGTTATCTAAAAGTGCACGTATGGATCGATTTTATGCACTCTTTAATTCACTGTTGCAATTCCTAGAAATAAAAGATAATGACTTACTGCTCAGTTTAATTAACTAAAAAATGACATAGCTTATATGACTGATTTATTTACCAATTTGTTGATGTAAGGTTATCAATTAAACTCAATCAAACCCAAATAATATTATCTGCATTTATTGCAAACCGTTTCGTATGCAAACAAAACTTGGGGAGAGAAGAGACCTTTCAGATTCCAAATCCTCCAAAATTGCAAAAAATACGAGGTCAAAATTTGCTTGCTTATTGTCAACACTTAACCGGCTCTTCATTCTGACCTCAAAGATTTGAAAGCATTCCTCACTTGGTTATTCCCAACTGAGTGTTGAACCCTTTTGCACGCACAGCCACAAACTCAGATGAATCCATACTAGATAATACACGCTAAATTTATTGAATTATTTACAAATGGAGGTGCTAAAACCAATATTTGAACAAGGAATTCCGCAAATTTTGGTTACAAAAACAGAAACAAATTTTATATCCTGTATTACGCGTTACTGTAGAGAAGTCGTTAATTGCTTTGCTTTCCCGTGATTAGCTATTTAGTAGAACGTGCATTTATTATGAGCCTTATCAGGAAACGGAGACATAACGAATGTTACTCACAAATATAGAGCCGAATATAAATAATCTCATATTACCCCAATCAGGCTCACCCATAACATTACGAAAAAACGTACTTTTGTATTTTAAAACAAAGGTCGTAATTTCAATAAATATTGCTTTTAATATCAAAATCTCTCATTTATATTGTTTTTACGTCACCATTTCCATTCAATACATCAAGGTTAAATTTGTAGTTTTTTCATTACGCACTTACATAGAGTTATTTCATTTAGAGTTTCATGGTCAGGTTTTTGCTCTAAGAAGTGATGCACATGCATAACCACTGTTTTACATTTTCATGTATTCAGTTCTTGTTTTATTTTTTGAACTTTTTCTTTTCTCTTATACCTTAAAATATTAACATCTAACTCATCCAGAAATTTAGTAAATTTTTTGCTATTTTGTATTATTTCTAATAAATTTATTGTACCTTTTTAATGCGATGTTTAGTTCATTTATTAATCCTTTTTGTTTGTAAATATATATATATATATATATTGATTGACTGATATATTGCCAGATGGTTCTAAAATAATCCTGCATCATATTTAATGGATGAACTGCATGTAAACAAGATATATATTTGTATGAGTCGCATTAAAATTTTTCTGGAGTAAATATTATTAAATTTAATATTATAAAATTTAAAACTATGTTTCACATTTACGTATTCGAAGCAATATTTTCGGGGAATATAGTAAACTTAAAAGCGTGAGCTCCAAGCGGATCACGAATCCAGGACTTTAACATCTGCAGTAGACCTCGTAGCTTCTAGCCAGTTTTCCCTAATACTGCTAGAATTTTAAGTGTTACGCATTTTTAATGTTGCCTATCCTCTTTCAGTGTTACTGGAAAATTCTCTCTCTTGAGATGAAAGCACTCCATACACTTAAGTTCGTAGATGAATAAAAAAATTACCGAAGCATGTGAATTTCTATCTTTAATTATCATATGATTAACATGATTAATGCAAATTTCCCTAATTAATATTTATGCGCGTGTTATCTCCTTTAAAACAATCCAAATTTTTATTTTATTCATACTACAAATGTACGATTCTTACTTCTTGTAAAAGTTTATCTTTTTTTCTTTCTTAAAACAGTACCTTTTAGTCGAGGAAAAGTATTATTTGCTGTAAGAAATTCTCGAATTTTCCCGATAAGAAAACCTTGACCGAAGAATTTCTGAATAATTCAGAACATCTTTACGCCATTTCTTCGGTATTGCAGTACAGTTATAATATTACACATACTTGACGTCCCGTTGGAGCCTCACAAAGAGTAGACCCTTAGTAACAAACCTTTGATTCTCCGAATTATACAGTAGCCATTAGAAGGTAACAAACCAATCGCAACCGGATGTATTCAAAGCCTTGAACATCCAAAAATGGCGATATTCAGGATGTGGTGACAATAGGCGAAACAAGGGAGCTGTCCCTGAACAAGGTCATTTAAGTACAAATTATTACCCAGATGACCATTGTGTTTTTTTGCTTTATTTCTTTAATAATTTCTTCTATTTCAATGTAAAGTAAATCAAAGCTGCAAATGTGCGCATAAGGAATGCTATGACACAAAAAATAATTTTTAAACCTCGCAAAAAGAAAAGTTGTTTTCCTGTTTGCAAATTCGGATAACATATACTTTCAACTTTCGATATAAATAGAAATTTGTCATAAAAGAGTCAAATAAGTCAACCGGAACGTACTACTCTTTCGCTTACATGTGCAAAGCACGTAGTTGCTCCTTTGCCGTTTTGCGTAAGCAGATAGGAGGGCTTTGCTACTAATACATATGTCAGATTTGCACTAGAAGAACATCAGCTCAAAAAATACTTGCCCACCTTTCTGCTTTATTGTTTCAGTTTGTAAAATGAGGTTAATCTGAACGATTTTAGCAAAATGAGTGGTTTAATTGCTTTTTATGTGCATTCCAGGTACACTTTATCACGATATCCATATGAACGATTAAATACAATCATTACGTCCTGGATTATTTCGCAGAGAATTCAAATTTGTAAATACTTACATGTTCAAAAGAAATATTTTATTGTGTTGGTTGTTGACACCGTTATGATGATATTTTTCTTTTTAGGTCTTGTTAGGCTTAGCTTCTGCCACTTCTCAACATCATCCGGATCTGCATGCTGGTAAGTGGAATTGAATATTTAATTGTTGTAAGCAAATACTAAAGGTTTAACAAAAATTTGCGTTCATTAGATAACAATGAAATTTTATTATGTAGGTGACCCGATATCAATAAACCTCTTCAGGCTTTATTCTAGATTCAGATTCCAACATAGGCCCTATTTACGGACACATTAAGCTTCTTACGCTTAAAAAAGGAATGAAAGGACAATATTACATTGATGTTAGAATTTTTCAAACTCTAAATAAGATTTGAAGAATGAATCAAAATTTTATTTTAGCTTAGAGTTAAACTAATGTGATATTACGCACGAAAAATCCAAGCAAAATTTTTCTGAAATGTAACAGAAGCTTTCTATTGAGTTTCGCCTTCTGAGTAATGCAGTTAGTTTTTGAGATAAATGTCTCTGGTAATGAACATAAATGGGTCAAGCGAATCGTATCATCCCCTTCAATCACTCATTTAATTCTCAAAGTAGCAAATTTTAGAAGCTATACTGTTCAGCATATGCCAACGAACTTGCTCGGTTAACATTAAGCATAGATTTTTTTCTATGAAATAACCTATGGTTGTTTAGTAGGGCAACAATGTACTGTTTAGGATTTATGATGTTATGATTCTGGAAATAAATATTTTGATGCTAAAATAATAAAAAATAATGCTTATATTCAGGCTTTAAAATTAAAGTATTTATTGAGGTGAATTAAATTTGAGCAAAAAAAAAATAACGCTTTAGCTTTTAAATTTCAGGTTTCTAAGTTTTAAACAATTAAATGTTATGATTGAAAATTTAATTTGTTAACTTTTTAAAAAAACCTGCTTATCAAATTAAGTTACTTTTGAAAGAATTCCTCAGAATTAGATTTTCATTTCAAACAAAGTATACATTAAAAAGATATCAGAATTTACAAACCAGCAGCATTTGTTTGGTACACCAGCTGTTGAAATTATATTTCGAGAATAAGCTCTTAAGCATAACTGTTTCTTGCCAGTATTTTGTTACCTTATAATTTCAAATAGTGAAATCCTATTTGAAATTTAAAATAATTAAATCAAGCCATTTTGGTAATGTAACATCTACAATCTCACTGAAATATTCACATGTAATTCCTTAATGAATTTACATCGAAATTATAAGGGTTAGATCTTGCAAGACCTACTAATTACTTTAAAAGTTAAAAAGAGATGAAACACTTGAAATGTTTTAAATACGAAATAAGACATGCTATACTATAGAGAAAAAGACATCCAAACAATAAGATTGTTGAATAAATGAGAACTAAACATTCATAGAAGTTTGAGTAACACTAACTAATACAAAATAAATATTTATTTAGAAGATGTTTTATGTGAGTTTTAAAAACATATTGTGAAATAAAGTAGGAAACACTGTGCTTTCAGTCCAGAAGCTGAACGAATATTAAATTAGCTACGACTTTTCTCAAATCATCAAAATTTGTGATGGTTTTATACTCAAATAATTATAGATGGGAAAAGAAAAACTTCTCAAGATACTGTGCAATCACAGAAACGGAATTCAGTCCTCAGAAACTTTAATTTTATGTTAATAATACATCAGTTTTAGTATAGTGTATTGATAATTAAATTTACTAAAATTTTATCACATTTGCTGTATCTTCGTTGAGACATTTTGGAAACTCCCCTGGAGTATGAGTTATGTGAATTTTCACCTATACTATCAAGCAGCTGTTAAATTAAACAGCTGTTATTGCAGAAACTAATAATGTTACAATAAATCTATCCATTTGTTTAGTTTACATGTCATTCTATAATATTTGTGGATCTTGACAAGTTTAGAAATTTAAAATAGTGATAACAGAGGTAACGATGCTTAGAATCGAAAGTTCAAGTCTTTCTTTCGAACAATCCGTTTCAAAATGTTAATCATTTATCCATTTAATAAGAATATCCGTTCTCAGAATATGCTACTGAAACATATTAAAGTACTATTTGTAATCTTACTTGCGGAGTATTTTTATGCTGACCCTTTACAATTAATAAATACAAAAGAGCTATTATGAAATGTTTGTTTCGACATCGAAAAAAGGTCATCGTCAGCCATATGCGCGTTTTGCAACTGCTCAGTACGCCACTATGAACTTCGATCATTCTGCCAGTTCCAGAGGACGGTAACATTCCGAGAGGCCATTCTTGTGTGTCTAATACATTCTTCAACCGGCGGAAAAGAAATAACAAGGGAAGGCCACAAAAGGAAAGGCGGAGGGCTGCTGACTTAGAGAACTGTTGCCTTATGAGGCGGCTTCATTTTTCTTTAGGGCTCATCTCACCTGTCTAGGGCGAAGGGTTGAGCCCTACGGATTCTTCATTTTCTTCCTTCCTTCCTTTCTTTTTTTTTTTTTTTTTTTAAGTAACATTGTCAAACTCTCTTATGCACTTTCCTTTACCCGCAGGTGCTGCAGATAATAAACGGCTATATTTATCTCTAGGAAAATATCTCTTTAAATAACAGATTAAAAAATATATGTTTTCAAATTTGTTATCAGATACGTGTGATAGACCAGTTTTATCAAAATATGACTCTTCTAATTCATATATAAATAATATTGTAAAATGTCACTTCTTAAAACACCCTTTGCTAAGTTATCACGGTCGGCAACAGCTAATTTGAACACACTGCAAGAGATAAAATTCAAGAATATTTACATTCATTCATTAAATTGCAAACAGAATAACTTTAAAATAAAACAGTTAGAAGTCTGAGGTAAAAGCAAATACTTCTAAAATGAAACTACCTGATAAGAGGAAATTTATGGTTTAGAAGGCTTTCTTTTTTTGAGTTAATTTTATCTTCTTAACGAATTGCTTACTCTAATTATAATACTCCCAAAACCGTGGTCTTTAAGCTTAGCTTCTAATAATAACAATATTGAGTCTGAATCAAACAGAACTCCGCAAGCAAGCATCGCAGTACGTCGTGCTCTTGTTAACTTCCTGATCTTCATAACTTTAATTATATACATTGCATTTCCTGAAGAAACGAATTTTGAAGAAATAAGGAAGGACAGAACATGTCTAACTGTCAGCAAAATAAAAATAAACTTTATATAATCTTTTGTTTCATAATTACCTTGAAGATTTTTGTAATTACGTATTTCATTAAAACTTTGAGAAAGCAAACGAAAATACCCAAAATTCCAAATACTTACTAGTAGTAATAGTAGTAGATAAATACAATATTTATAACCATTTGCAAACATCTTTGCTATATATTAAAGTCACCGGATATCCAAGATTGCGCGAGCAGTCCCGCTACAAGGAATGTTCAGGAAAATGTCCTGCATTCTGTAATTCTGTTCAGAAAATGTCCTGCATTCTGTAACTAATCTCGGATTTTGTAAACTTAAATGGACTCGAAATTTGTTAATCAGAAATTAAAAAAAACGAATTGGGAAATTTTCTGGATGTATCTTCCAACTGCGTATTGTAGTTCGAAATTAGTCAATGAAATTAAATTACCTGAGGAATTTTAAATGGATTACATTTTGAATATATGTAGAATGCAAACACGGGGAGGAGAGCTTAAGTTCTGAAAGCAAGTATTTTGACGAAGAAAAATTACCTAAAGTTAATAAAGTGGTGTCTGTAATTGAATTTTTATCTTACACGCATGCATGCATACACACACACACACGCGCGCGCATGCCCATTATGATATATAATAATTTCTGAAAAAGTATAAACTGTTCAGATAAGAATATTTTTTACATTTTATGCAATTCCTGCCTTATACGTTTTGAAAGTAGAGGTTTTTGGAAGATTAAAGGATAGAAGGTTATACAGTACAATGGCTCGGAAATTACAAATATAGGAAAAATTAAGCCCAAACGAGACTTCAGTGAAAACAAAAGACTTAAAAAGAATGTGATTGAAAGAGAAATGACTTCTCAATTTTAACGAACCCGGCAACTCTCTGACAAAGTACCTTGGAATACAATGATGTTATAAATCACTTCTAATACAAAAGGTAAGAGTTGACGAAGTCTGCACGACATCATGTGCTATTGGCCTTGTCGCGAAAGTAAAAATGAAAATGTTTTCCTTCAGAAATCACAGTGAGTGTTTTAATTCTATAAATGCACTTAATACGATATATCTCGTAATTTAGAAAAAAGTAGAAAAATAATGAGGGAAAAGCCCCTGTCGCCTAAGTGACAAGCTTAAGAATAAACGTAAAGAATGAAATAAGATGTATTCTTGTTAACTTGACAAGGCATAACAATTTAATCTAAGATATTCGCTTCTGAAGTTTCAAGTAAAATTATCCGTACTTATATTTTCTGAAATTTCAGTGCTCTGCTAAAGGAAAATTAATGGAAAATAAGATATCAGATTATATTATCACAGTAAAAGAATTTACTTCGATAAGTATGTTTTATTAGGTAGCGAAATTCTGATACACAGTATTTAAAAAATATCAGTAGCAATACTGAATTAGTTCTTAGTAGAGAAGTAAGAAGTAAGAAAAAAACTTCATTTTTAACTGTGAACGTATGTTCCTCTTGTCGAAGTGTTTTGTTTCCCTTCCCTTTGGAATATCTTTCGAGGAACATTAAAGGTTATTTTACGTAGGGGTAGCAGAAAATTATACGATAATTAGCATCATTAGAATAGTAGATATCCCTTGTGTGTCTGATTGTAAAAAACAAATATTATTCCTGAATAATTTGAAAGATATATGCTTCAGAATATGCTTGAAAATAGATATGCATTGTACATTATAATAAATTGCTTATTATAATGTACAATGTCTTCACCTGTAATATACTTAAAATGTGGTATATGAGATTAATATTACAGTGATATGCAAAACTCAACCAGAATATTAGTTTGAAATTTAAATTGATAAAACAGTCGATGCCTAATCACTAAGTAAATGTAGCGCCACTGAGTAAGCTTTATTTTCCTGGTTCTGGATACTGATTTTGAACCTCATTCTCGAACTAGGGAGACGCAACTGGGCGTTTTCTACAGCAATAGCTGGGAGGTTTATTGTATGATAAACGAAATGAATATTTCCGTTAGATTTATTATGTTGATCTGTTGTGAATCTTTCCATACGTTTACATACTACAACAACAGGTGAATAATACCAAAATAATTAAGCTCTTAAATGCGATGACAGTTTGTACATTATTAGCACTGACTGATGCTTGATTTCTCTCAAGTGTTGGTCAGAAAACGGGAAAAACTGAAGAGCCCGCGCTCACATGTGATATTTCACTGTAAAGTGCACAATTTCAAAGTGAAATAGCTCCATGAGAGAAGAAATGATAATAACTTCTAATTATTATCATTTCTTCTCTCATGGAGCTATTTCACTTTGAAATTGTGCACTTTACAGTGAAATATCACATGTGAGCGCGGGCTCTTCAGTTTTTTGGAATAGCCAGTAATTTTATAAACAAAGAGAAATTGAAGTTTAGGATAGCCTTTCTCAAGGAATACACGTTTTAGTTAGATAGTCGGGCTGAGATGTTGAAATAGATTGTTGTACTTAATTGACGTAGTTACGCAAAACTTAAAATGCTCTTTCCCGTTTAAGTGGTGAAACTACGTCAAAACGCAGTTTAAAATATAACGGTTTCACATAAATTTTACATGTTTTTATTAATACTGTTACGATATACAACATGTGCGTTTTGATGCATTGTTATTTCCAATACTGAAACCTCATAATTTGTAGTTTTTGCAAATTTTTCTTGTAACAGGGAATATTTCGATTTATTTATTAAAATATCGGTGAAAGTGCCAAATAACTATTCTCATTCGTCGTTGTGGTTCTAGGTCGACTTAGATCAGGTCTCCTCGATATGTATCTACTAGATCCTGAATCTGTTTATACAAATTGCGGTCGACACTGGGCGCTGCATTGAAGTCTGCAACTACTTGCACTTGCGAGACAATTATCCATCTCATTCCGTGATCCATACGTCCGTGGTTGCTCATTTTACCTGACAATTGGCCTGTTCTGATCATAAGACCAATTTGTTTGGTTAGGTGGGTCGGGCTGTGCCTACTTGTGGTAGCTTCTAAAATTTACCCAACTCTTGCGAGAAATGGGGCAAATGTCGTGAAGGAATACATGCAAATGTGTAGAGACATTATGATTTTTTTTAAAGCAGGAGTGATGAAAAATTAGCAAATGCCTTCTCCGGGAATCGAACCACGGACCTCTGTAATACCGGCCCAGCGTGCAGAACTACTACACCACGAAGGCACGCTATGATGGCGGGAGAAATACCTTATACATGAATCGCCGAAAAATGCTTGTGCTTTAATATCCTCCACAATCACAACTCCATAGACACACACGTGTATACTTTCGTAATCGACGTGTATTGAATTACGTGTGAGTATACGCTTAGTTCTTTGGTAGCATGATTAGTACCTTTGGTTCAATACGTTTCGTAAAAAATAGGCATCATTTGCAAATTCTCTTAATTTTGTACACGACTGTATTAAGAAATGAGTTCGTTGTTTATTAATCGTTCAGTATGCTAAGCGCTTGCAGGAAAAATTTAAAACCTTATATTGCGCGTAGCAGCAATACTTGTTAAGACGATTGGACCATATATGCATTGTAACATAATTTGACGAACGTTTGTATCATTTGAGAAACTTAATTGACTATTAAAACATTTAACATTCTGGTGCTTTTTAGAATTTAACCGTTTTCTCATTTTAAATTGAATTTTAGAGCTGTTAGGAGCACCGACAAAAGATAAAACGAAGCTAGAGGTTCCTTAATATTATATTTATTTTCTCATCGCTGTTTTGGGGGTATTGGGAAATATAAAGGCTTAAAGTTGTACAATACACAAATAGATTTAATATCTACACAATCCGGCTTCAACTACTTGCAGCTTCTAAGATAAACGCTTATAAAGTCAAGTAAGCACTTACCAAAACCTGTTCAATAAAGAGGGGCGGCTCACGAATAAAGTGCTTTCTTGGTACGTTGACCAAACTCTCTTTCTAAATTACGTATTCGCTCGCTATTTAAATTCCACATAACATACATTCTGAAGAAGGTTGACTGAAGAATACAATTAACATAAAAATGCTGTATTATTAAACCTTACATCATAACTTGTAGGGTTTTATGTTTATTGGCCTATTATCTGAATAATTTTATCTTTACTGTCGACTATACTTTTATCGCCAGGGTACAAAATAGTTAAGGCATGTAAGAACAGATTTCTTGAAAGTAAGAATTTTTGGCAGCTATCGCTTACTTTCTCTAGAGTATTTACGCCTATCTCTTGCATTTATTTGAATGCCTTTGCTAGCACTTTTTTACGCGCATGATTATATTGTCTGAACCAAAGCTTATTTCAGGAGTTTGTCATATATATAGATTTATACTTTAACTCAGAGGTTCTCAACCGGTGGTACGCAATAAAAAATAGGTGATACGGAAAGAAACAAAATATTTTTAATTATTAATTTTGAAAATTAAATACCCCAACATCCTGTATAAGTTTTTTTTTCTAACACTCGTAAATTTATGAAATCTGAGCTTCGTTCAAGGTCAGTAGCCGCTCATAGACTTAAACAAAATAATCCGTTTCCCTTTCACAAATATCCGTTAAGCCACAGACATAACAAAATTTGTTATAAGTGATGCTTTTAAGTTATAAGTGATTCTAAGAGTTGATCGATTTATTAGCATGTCTAGAATTTATATCGCCATTATTTCCGAGCTCATATTGCTCTATTTTCAATTGGAATAATTTTTTTTTACGTCGATTTGCTGCCTCTAACAGCAGGTACGAGTATTTTATCTTCTTGTTGCTTTGTATTCCTTACTTTTCTACGGGATTTGAGAACATCACCGTTTGTTTCTGAAGAACTCGTAATACATTGTGCATTTAAATATTTGGGAAAAAATAATAAAACAAACCTACATTTTTCAAAATGGAAAAATGGCTAGAGTTGACTAAGCGGAAAAGTGATGATGCACAGGTGATTCATCCAGGATAATCTACTAGCACTAAGAATATTGAAAAGAAAGGGAAAATTGTTTATAGAAAATATAATGAAAGTTATTTTATCATTTGGGTTTACTTGAAATGGAGATGAACTGTACCCTTAACCTGTATATTTTAAGAGGAAATTATCGGAGTTCAAAAATAATAAACAACTAATGAGAGGTTTTGTTATTTCAAGTGGGAAAGCTTTGGAAACTAGTTACCTAGTGAGCCTAATAAGAATTGCCAAGATTGGACAGGTTCACACTATTGGAGAAAACTTTATAATACCAGCAACTAAAGTTATCGTTTTAACATTATTCAACAAAAAAGCGGCGAATGAACTTATTAATATTTCGTTACCAAATGATACAGTAAGTCGACAAATTCATGAAATCGCAATTTCCATAAAATAGACACTTATTCAAAAAATAAACACAGTGAATATTTCGCATTGAAATTGGATGAAAGTACTGATATTATGAATTTTTATTCAACTATGAGTTTATATACGTTTTGAAGAAGATAAACGAATTGCCAAAATTTAAATAGTCTTTCTGAACTTCAATCAAAAATTCAAATTTTACTTTGTGATTCAAAATTTGAATTACAAAATTATTTATTTAGAGAATTATGTTCGGAGCGTGTAGTATATATAACTGATATTTTTGGAAAGTTAAATGAATTAAATTTAGGATTACAAGAACGAAGTTCTAGTTTGTTTATCATTAGAGATAACATAAATGCAATGATAAAAAACCTCGAGCTCATAATCAAAGAATTGGATAATATTCTAAGCTTTTTACCACTTTTAGAAAGTTTTTTAATCGAAACTAATTTGAAAATAAAAGAATTAGCATCCGACATTAAAAATCATTATTCTTCATTAATAAATAATTTCAACATGTATTTTCCCGAGGATTATGAAAAAGATGGATTAGAAATCCATTTTGTTCAAATGTACCTGAAATTTTGTCTCGTGAGGGAAAAGGAAAATTGATAGAAATTTCCTATGAACGAACTCTAATATTAAAGATTTCATTAATAACACACTTGCTAACTTTTGGCTGAACCGAAAAAAAAAAAGAATTTAAGGCATCTTAAATAAAGCTATTAAGTCTTTACTGCATTTTAGCATAACCTATTTGTGTGAACAAGGATTTTCTTCCATGTTATATTTGAAAATAAATATAGAACCAAACTGAAAGTGGATCCTAATTTACGGTTAAAGCTAAGTGATATGAGATCAGACATAAAAAAATTGATCCCTCTTAAATAGATCCAAATTTCACACTAAATTTTAGAATTAAAGTATTATAACTTAAATTTTGATATTTAAAATGGTAACCAACTTTTAATCCAATAATTTTTTTTGCGTGTATGTTTAATACAAATAGCCAATAAGGGTAAAAGTTTACAATTGGGTGCCCCTTGTTTTTTGGCAATTCTTTTTTGACGCCAGGAAGACATAATTTCAAGATGGCCGCTACATAAAACCAAAATAAGTAGTCAAAGAATTGTATAAACTCTGTGTGCATGTACACATCGATCTGTTTTCACTAAAAAAAATTCCCAGAATTGCACAAACTAGGCATTGCGCACTGCTTTAAATTTGTCCATGTACACATCAATCTATTTTTATTTTTAAAAAATCAGGAGTCTAAAACGAAGTTAAACTATCATGGTAACCAGAAATGAGATTTCATAGCCAAAAGTTTACAAAAAATTGTCGCTGATCGAAGGGGCACCCAATTCTACACTAGAGTTGTGCAAATAGCAATATATATTTGTTTTATATTTCTGCCGAAAAACTGAAAAATAATCACTGTAAAATTCAGTGGGGGACTAAAGTTTTTCAATTTTTGTTTAGATGGTACGCGTTAGTCAAAAGGTTGGGAACTTGAGGAATCTAAGAGAATATGAAAGTCAAATGAAACTCGCTGCTTGAGTGTCATTTGACTTTCATATTCTCTTAGATTCCTCAAGAAGCCGTGACATTGTTCTATTAATTGTACAAGCGTGTGTACGTTGTTAAGTTGAAATTCTGATAAAAAGGTTTATTTTAACTTCCTTTTTGAGTTCGGAGTTATTTTCGCTGAAAGGCTAAGATATGAAGTCGTACAGTCACCTCTATGGTTCTCAAGGCTCTTGCCAACGGCAAGCGCAATCTCTTTTACACTCCTTGCCACGATGAATTTGGTGAGCTTGTTCTGATGTTACTATCAGACAAGTGAGTTAAGTCACAACCACAACAGGCTAAGACATGGCGAAAGTCGCCTGACGGTTAGTCACGGAACCAGAATTTAGCTTTGGAATACATAGATTTCGCACAAACTGTCAAAAATTTTAGAAAGCGTTTACTAAGAATATTTCTAACATTAAAAATAAATCTTGCTTTACATTAGGTATTCTTTTTTCATTCACGTTATCCAAATGTGTACCTAAGTACTAACAACTAACAAAGTACACTAAAGCTGTAATAAATAAGGATAATAGTTCCATTCATATCGTGTGTATTAGGTATTTTTCTCTTAAATCTTGCCCACTAAACTTCTACATGAGGATTACAAAATTCTTAAGGAAATCCTAGAATAAAATTAGAATTTATACTAAATAAATAATGTAAATATAGCTAATAGCATTTGTATAGCTCTTTCTATAAATCTATAAATTTCTACGCATCACACTGCGTGATATTTGAACTGCAAACATTTGCAGCTAAAAATATAGAGACAAACTCACTTTCATAGCTCTGTGTGTTAAATAATGGCCAGTTTATATAAATCCTGAAAATGAGACGTGGAGTTAGTAATTATATATGAAGCAAATGTTTAAAAGAATGTCTCCAGGAAGGTAGCTTTCCTTCAAAAGAAAGCAATAGATTAATATGCTATGACCACCAGCGATCATTCATGCTTATTGATTAAAAGTACCAAGAAATTCTTCCCATAAATTATAACAAGTCGTCATAAATAATGAAGTACTTTCAGACCAACCTATCATTAGAACCTTCTTGGAGCAATTTAGGATTCCAGGTAGTCTTTTAAATGACCTGTTTGTTTTTAACCTTAAAAAGGTCTTCTGTTCACGTAAACGGTTTTCATAGTTTACTGGTGCATACTGACAATAGCAGGCGAAAAAACGAATAAAGGTTATCCTTTAATCACTGTTATTATCCAAAGTTTTGTTAATTGTCATACCCAGCTAAAAAGCTAAAACAATGAATTCTTACGTAACACCCCCCTTTTTTTTTTTTTTTTTTTTTTTTTTCGAAAACGCAAGTTCATTTTGCTTCAAAGCCTCATATGGTGGACATTATTGGAAAAGAATACGAGTTAATTTGTTTTGAAAGTTCGGGATGTACAGTGTGCGGAAATGTATTAACTAGTGTCATTAAAGTTTAGTTCAGTAAACCGGTTAACTTAAATTATAATAAAAAAAAAACTTCCTCCCAAAATAATACGAATTGCAAAGGATTTAGAACTATTTGTCATTAAAGGATTTATGGTCTGCTTGCTAAAAGTTTGGAGCATAATTCATTGCGGTTAATATATCCCACTTAATAAATGAAGAAAACGTTAACTTTTTTATTCTGCATGAAAAATATGCAAGTATGTTTGATAATTTTGACTTCCTTGTACGAAGTAACAGAAGTATTATAATCGCGAAAAATTTCGGGTATCATATTTTAAAAGAAATATCTGTTTTGACCGCTCTCAAATCCATTTGGACTATTTTATTTATTTATTTATTTTTTGCGTGACGTCTGCAATTACGGACACAATAAAAGACTTTTTTTCGAAAATGCATTGTAAAATTAATTTAAAATAGTTTCGAAGGGGATTTTTTCGTGACATCTGTACGTATGTATGTATGTATGTATGTAGCTCACATAACTCAAAAAAGATTAGCCGTAGAGCGTTGAATGTTTGTATATGGGATTGCTATGACATTTAGTTGTGCACCTCTCATTTTTATTGCGACTAGCACCACCAAAAGTATATATATATATGTAAAATATAAAAAATACGATGGCTTTGCTCTACGCAAACACGCAACCTTTAATTAATTTTCAGCAGTTTAGGATCTTCCCCCCTAGACCAGTACCTTCTATAATTCGCTAGCCTATTACGTAGCCGCTACTATAAATACTGAGTATGCGCCATTTTTCAGTCACATTGCTTCCGAATCCCGCTGCTACAAGACTCTTCGCTGCCCTGTATATCTTTTCTTCCTTTGTTAGAATTAGTTATGACGCATAAAGTTTAAATTCAATCATACTTAGTTAAAACTACTATGGATATGTAATTTAAAGAGGGTTATCTAAAAGGAAAATGATCTACTAATTGGTGTGAATAAAAATGTGCGATTGAAAACTAAATCAATTTGTGTCGTCTTTGGATATCCTCTTTACCACTCTGCATAAAGCCATGCCTCAACTTTGATGCCGAGATTCGTCATATCTGACAAAATATTACACACACACACACACACATATATATATATATATATTTAAATTTAACAAACATTCTCTATTAATAAAAAACAAATTTAAAGTTAATTAAATTTTAAATGAAATTGAATTACAAATAAATGATTAATTATTGCTACGAACTAATCTACAGTATCATTTAAATTCTGAGAGCCTATGTAAATGAAGTGCAAGTATCAAAATCTATGAATAAATATATAATTCCAATAAATTTTTTAAACCTAAACATTTATAAAAATGCATAAGTGAATGATTGTTGAGCAGGCAGGAGACAGAGCTATCAAGGAGAAGTTGCCTCCAAACCTAACTCATCAGTTATTCAATTCGTGTTTCGTCATCCATGTAGGCAAGGGTAAAAGGAAAATTCAAAACCAAAAGTAAAACCCAATGTTGTGAATTACTAAAAAGAAATTTAAACAAGTGGAATTTAGAGAAATTACCAAGTAAAGACTAGAATTAAAATTAAAGTCAATTAAGAGTAGAAAACCAACGTAATTTAGAAACTCTTACCTACAAAAAACTCCCCCGACACGAATTATGCAAATAAATCAAAAAGAAACTAGATACTACTTATAAAAATACATAAATAATACTAAAAAGGCAAGTAAATATATTTCGCTATTTTGGAAACTAAATACTAAAAATACTAAAAAGGCAAGTGTATATTTATTCATAGATTTTGATACTTGCACTTGATTTACATATGCTCTCAGAATTTAAATGATATTGTAGATTAGTTCGCAGCAATAATTAATCATTTATTTGTAATTGAATTTCATTTAAAATTTAATTAACTTTAAATTTGCTTTTTACGAATAGAGAATGTTTGTTAAATTAAATAAATAAAGGAGCTTCCTTTTTTTTCATTTGAACATTTCGATGTGAAACGTTTTATTTCACGGGATACATCCACTATATTTTCAATCTTCATCATAACATCTTACATCAGTTAGACGACTCGAGAACTTACCGCTCGTTGTACAACGAAGAAAAACATGACTAGCATATAAATTAACAGCTAATGAAGGCTCTCTATCATTGCTGTGATCCAGAGATTTAGGACCATGGTTGACTGATTGGGGAATTTTTTATAATTAACAATCCACTAGAAATACTCTCAGGTCCTATTAGATCGTCATTAGATTTTATTTTTTAGTTCATCTGTAAAAAAATATTAGTATTTAACACTAGTTGTTAAGCTTTAGTTGTTTCTTTCTCAATCAAAGTTTCTTTCTCAATCTTTCATTAACTTACATTTTGTAAATCTAAGATGAAGTACTATAAGTTAGTTTCACTATAATTTTGACAGATGTAATGTATGATAAAAGTTAATTATTCAATAAGTTTTGCATTTAGATCTCCTGAGTGGTACCTTTTCATCAGTTAATAATTGGAGATTTAGTTAAAAGAAGCTTAAAGATCAACTGAAGATCTATTTCTTTTTTTAAATGTCCAGTTATCTCTTGCATAGTATGCTAAATCACACATCTGAGGGATGTCATGCCAAAAATGTCTCGGCGTTATGCAGCATTACTGATTATCGTATCATTCTGTGTTTTCAAAGGTTTCTAACCAAAAGAGGCAAATATCCCTTGATTTACCACTAAATGAAGGAATACTCTGTCAAGATTTTGTCAAACTATATTTATCTTATTCCTCTTCATTTTTATATAAATATATTTAAATACATATAATTTAAAAATATTTGGCTTATTCTTCTTGTCTTTTATGAAAAGTGTCATAATGAAAATTTTGTCAAAATTTCCCACTGATCTCTTAACGTTCGTTCCTCCCGAACAAAAACTGAGCAGAATAATCATTTTTATTGAAAATAATAAGACTTTGAATATTTGATTTAGAAATCAGCGAATAAGCACACTTTTTTGTGGAGAAAAACTTCAGCAGCCTATCAGTCTTGACACGTTTTTGAATATTTTCAGTTGGTGCCCGTTAAAGTATATTTTAGTAGCGCAAATTTTAAAGTCCCCCGAGTCGCTTTCGAGCATGAGCAAATCTCATTGGTGTCCGAGTGCTCATTTATGAGTATTAAATGGTCAATGCAGTTTTTTTTTAGTTTTAACACTATGCATAAAAGTCTTCACTTATTATATACATTAGTATGCATTTTATTAAGTGTGAATGTAAGTCATCATTTTTTATATACGCAAGTATGCATTTGTATTAAATGTGGACATAAGTCATCATTTTATCATCAGCGTTACTTATAAATCATCATTCTATCATCAGTGTTCCTTATAATTCATCATTTTATCATCAATGTTCACTGTAAGTCATAATTTTTCCCGTAATTGCATGCAAATCTTTCTTTTATATCAGTACTCTGTTCTAACTACGATCAAATATATCTTTTAACTTAACATTAAATGCCATTACTTAGTGTTCCACGTCTACATCATACCCCTGTTTACGAAACAGCGGTATAGTATATTTTCCATTTTAGCAACTTAACATTAGTTCAATCTTTTGTTATATAATAATGTTATATGTTTAAGCTAGCAGATTCAACATAAACTATAAGCTTTATCGAATAACTTTGGTACCATTAAGCCGTTCAAGAAATAATCAAACTTAAAGGTCCCTTAACTTTTCGTTATCTGTCATTATCCTTTGCAGAAATCGTGATTTCATTTCTCAGAAAGACTGTCTCTTAGCTTTAACGAAAACGTCTTGCAATTTCAAGGTCCCTATTCACATTTAGCTAGTCACAGTAATCGAAATACGAAAAAAGGTGTTCTTACTTTTGCTCAGTCACGATCATTTCTCTCTCATAGGTGTAATTTTAAAAGGGTAAATCATCACTGAAACAGGACTGTCATTGATCCCTTGCCCTCTTGTTGGCTTCCAGGTGTGTTTGATTCTCCCACTTAACTTTCGTCAACAAGATTTTACAAGAAGGTCTGTGTAGGTGATATATCACCTTTAATTTGGATTTTGTTTTGGCCACAGACCATACATTATTCGAGTTGTAAATCGGATTCAGAAAATTTGAAACATGTTGTTTCCTTGTAATCTGCTTTTCTTTTCAATACGTCTTCATGAACTACTGCATCACTTAGATTTTAAAAAGTCGCAAAATATTTCGTAGTGATATCCTTAAGAAATACATTGATTATCGACCAGTTAATAAATTTAAAATCTTGTGTTGATTTATGTGAATTCAGTCTTTAATTTTCAAAAGTTTTCAGTAATGTTAACAAAACATATTTATGTGGGGTGATTAAGCATAATTATGCATTTTTTGAGGTGGTTCAGTTATGCATTTAATTGCTGGTGCATCGAATATTGCTTCATTTCATTTCATTCATTTTTAGTTTAAGAAAATACTTTATAAGGTGTAACTTTAAGGAAATGGTTGGTTTATATGAGCAAGTTTATTCCTGTTTTTTTAAGGGTAGCTTTCAAAAAAATTTAAATATTTGCCCATGAATGTTAGTAGGCGGAATTTCGAGGAGCTACTATATTTGTTTACAGTTAATCTAAAGGGTTAGAGCAAAGTTAACAAAGTAAATTCTTACACTGGGACAAAATGATAGTTTTTTTGATATCACAAATTATTTTTCTTTCACTTGGAAATTATCAGGGCTAACTTCTGTAACTTCGCTTCAGTTGTTCAGGAGATATTTTTAAACAAATAGAAAGCTTCATTAGCTCTTAACTAAAGTCTCTTAAATTTGTTATTATACGAGAATTCTTGTGCTTGTGATATAGATTTTCAATGAAACAGGAGATCATTCAGTTCAGCAAAGTTCTCCTGTAGAAGGTTCAGAAATACAGTGATTTCCTTATATAATTTTTTTACAGTATAGTTACCTGTTTTTTCAAAAAAAAAAAAAAACGCTACCTGTTTTACAAACCATGCTTTCAATCCAGGTTCCAAATTTAATCTGCTTTTCCAGCACAACGGACTGATACACTTTAATAATATTATTAAAACTACATCTATATAGGTGTACTCAAAGAAATCACGATACAAAGAGCTAATAAATAAGAATATTTTTGTCATCCTCTTATACTGATAAACTATGTATCAGAATTAAATTGCAGCCTTTTCAAGAATCTTTTCTGTGTTAAATGTACACTGACAATCAAGTTTAGCGAGTTCTAAATAATTCTAGCATTTATAATACGATTCATTAACACTTAATTCTCAGTTTTAAGGCCAAATAGAATGTTACTGATGTATCGTTGGATAATTCCCGCTTGTGGAATTAATGTATGCAGTTATTTACAATTTTTTTTCTATTTCCGTTTTGCTTTCAAAGGCACCGTTTAATTTACAAGAAGTATATTTGAGAATAGAAATTTTCAACTAGAATAACATGTAAGAAATTTCATAAAAATAAGTTTCGTAGATGTTCTCCGATGATAATTATTCTTCGGTGTTTCCTAATACTCTTAATAGACATGAACTCCGAAGATTTTCTTCGAAGATAATTTTTCTTAAACATTTTCATTTTAGTCGAAATAGATAAGCGAATGCTTCTAAATAAATAAGAAAAACGCGTTTAACCAATGGGAGACTAATGGTTACATTTTTTCGTTCATATGCTTGAAACCTGAACTAAATTTTGTCATTGACAACAATGGAATGAATTAAAATTAAAACCTTGGGAAACCATACAAATTAGATCCATTATGTGATATACATAGTTGTATTAATGACAACGATTATTGTTGACAGTGCATAAATGTGATAAAAATGTCTTAAAGACAATAAAATGAAGATGTAGTAGCTTTCATTAAGTGATTCTCAAAGATTTACAGGTGAAAATACCCTATACTGATTCCTCTGTCTTTATACCGTTTTGAGGTTGAAAGAATCATCTTATATTCCTACTGCTAGAGTTTTAGTTCCGCAGCATCTATAAATTTTATTCAAGGTTGCATGCGCAAAAACATCATCTATGAAACAGAATCAGAATATTAAAAGTCACTTAAGACGTAAGGAAGTTTATTAACATCTGTTACTATCATATGTTTTTCGAGTCAGTCAGAGGCGTTAAAGGTGTTATATAGCGCAAGGTCATCTGCATTGAAGGCGCACCTAACAGAAATGACGTCAGTATCACAAAGTGGGGCAATGCTTTACCTTTACCTCTGCCGCACTACTTTTGAATTTCACTTCTGCTATGATTTCAAAGCATTCTGTGAATCATCGACTAATTTTATCGGAAAGATTTATGTTTTTTTAAAGTCTCCTTCTGCAGTGATGCTTTATTGGTAGCATATACCTGTTCTTCCTGCTCGAAAATGATTCTTCCGAAAAAAGATATTGTTTGGACTTCTCGTTGCATGTTCATCAAACAGAAACAACGTGTCATGAAAAAATAGGAAATATCTCTCCAAAACAAGCTGCTCTTTTCGTTTCAAGTGGGTTTTTTTTAAAGTTGTTGATGTGAGATTATGAAGGGACAACAGTTTACCAAATTATTTCATTCAAATAAAAAAAGCAAAATTAGAAAGAGGGACGAAAAAAATTGAGCTTGCAAGTAAATGTATTAAAGTGGAGTTTTTCCGAATTTTTCATGCCAGTTAAATGCGGCTTTCCTTAAAAAAATAAGTAAATAAAATAAGTCAAATTTCTGTCTTCTTTAGGAATGCTTCAGTTTCTTATGAATATAGAAGAAACAACAGTAATATGTTTGAAAGGTGTTTGTGGGTGATGCTAACTTATTATGACAGCAGAAAATACGAGTGCAAGTAACACAGCATTAAAAACATTCTGGTGGTCTAGTCGCTGCTGTTTATTGGATCTAATTTTCATGATTTAAATGCATGATCGATTCCATTCATTTAAGGATGAATCTGATCTGATGATTACGAGAAATCTATGCCGGAAACCTTCCAAACGTTATGTGACAATTGGTCCTTGTAACCACTTTTGGAAGTGAAACTAAACGCACAAAAATATAGTGTGCGATTTAAGAAATGAAAAAGATTATAAGACGTGTTCAAGGACTAAGTCAACAAAAGTACACATTTAGTTGTTATGGGAAAGGTTGTTTTCCGTATAACTTTTCCAGAAACTGTTGCAGTGGTACTGTAAAAACAATTAAGAATAAATGACAAGCAACTAATGTACACGTTATGTATAAATTAAAAAAACTGGTTTTGAAAGAAAGGTTATTCAAAAGAGGTGCTGCATACTGTAGAGTGATTAGAATTTTTGGAACAGGAGATTTGAGTAAACCAGATATGCCCTCAATGGGATTCAAGCTCGGGACATCCTGACTGCTAACTTAACTGGACGGGATTGTACCATGAAGTCACGCTGCGAGGAAGGAGAAAATTCTTTACGAACTCCCTCAGTTCTAAAAATCTTTCGTAAAATATTTTGTTGGATAGCCAATTCAACTTTTTATTATTTTGCATACGCGTTAATGATTGTGTCAATGACAATGTCCATTGCACAGCAAACTTTTGAATGTGAACAGACATAAAAGGGGGGGGGGCTTTACGGAGGACATTCTTAAGTAAACTAATTCGTATTTACTTGTTAAGCATGAAAAGTATCTGCTCTACGACTTTTGTCCAATTACGTGATAACATCTGTTCTTGTACAGCTGAATTTCCTTTCTTTGTTGCTGTAAACATTTTTTACCACGTTCATGTTTTGCTTTTTTCCACAGCGAATTAATCCAGACGAAACTACTAATGTTCAATGCTGGCTTGTTTCGCTGACAATCGAATTTCGAAAGATTACTACCTTAACAGTAACTAATACTTCAACTCATTTTTAACTAAGTAGTGGGCTTTTATAGATAGTGACTGTCAGCTAGAAAAAGAAGTTATGTTCCATTTGGGGCTTTCTCAAATGAGGCATTTTTAAAAACCATCAGATTTTGGGCTTTCTTGGTTCGACAGGGTAAGAATAATTCGCTTTTCAACCCAGCATTTCAGGGAAAACGTTGAATCCCAAAATGTGATCGAAAGCCATGTAACTCTGAAATATGAATAAAACGACGCCACACTGACGCTCCATTGCCTAAACTTAATGCTCAGACAATGTTTAGATCCAACACTGATGTCAAATAGTGGTGATAGTGAATATAGTAAACATATTTTTTCTGTTCAATTACACTTCAGTGTTGTTATTAGCTTGAGATATATCCACGTCGATTTCTAAAAATTAATGCAGCTAAAATTATTTTGAAAATTCTGCAGCTTAAATGATTACGAAAATTGAGAAATGTTAAGGACTGTGGTAGTAATAAATTCGATTTTGAGAAAAAGTACTCCAAAAATGAATTCATTCATTTTTGGAGTAATTTATAATTCATTTTTCATGAAATTCGTTGTTGCTATTGCAGTTTATTAAGAAAGTGATTCAGTATTTTAGTGACTTAAAAATGCACTGTTTTGTCGTGGAGGAAAAGGTTGAACCATATATAGAGAAATGAATCTGCCAAACAGAATTGTTATTGATATTCAAATATAGACTATGTTCTCTTTTCCATGAAATAAACGTTCTCCGTGCATCTTAAAAATCCCTCTTTTTTTCGGTTTTCTCTTCCGCTCATAAGTATTTTCAGAGTTATTTGAAATGTGTGAAAACTATCTTTTAAAATTCTGTTTCTAAAACAAACAATGAGAAAGCCTTTTTTTTCGGTAATAAACATTTTATGACTATTAAGCAGAATAGAATTAGTGTAAAATCAGTCTGGTACACATTTAATGCAATTTTAAGCTATATTCTTTGGTTTTTTGGAGACGGGGTAATTATATTTAAAGAAAACAAAGTTTTGTTCCTTGACTTCAAAAAAAAGGCCAAAATGACGCTATTTTTGATGTTCTTATTACAAACACCTGCAAATGGAAAGAAAATGACTGAATTTTGTAATAAAATCGATTACTTTGTAGGGTTTATATTTATTTTAACTAACATTTATTTTAAGCTATCTTTCCTGTCAAGCCTTTACTTTCCCTTAGAATTGCCAATGCCAGAGTATGTAAATCTTAGTAGAACGCGCAGAGTATTCAAATTTTAGCAGAAATAATTTGAGCTTAAATAGAAGGGAAACGAGATTGTAAGTGTGCTTCTTGAATCACGAGCGTGAAGGTGGCTTGGTAGAAAGTTTAAGAACCGCGCGTTTCGGCCTGTGTGCCTATTTCGACAGTTCGTTGAATCTCAAATTCTTAATCAGAAAATTTGCTGAATCTCAGCTGTATCTTAGAACGCGGTTAAGTTAGTTACGATTATAGAGCCTCGTAGGTAGTGACTTCGTTATTTATTCATCCTGTCATTTATTTTTAGTTGCATTTTTGTCTATTTTGTTCAACCGCCGGGTCGGCGTAGTTTGTGAGTGAACCTCAAAGCTTGAGAACGGTGTAGTTTCAAGTGAACGCAATTGTGATTTCTAAAGTGAAATAAAAAGGGAGTTAAACCCTTCTTAAGAGTTTGTGTCCCGCGAACGGGCTGGCTGCATGGGCGTTTTCGTGGTTTTCCCCATGTGTAACGTGTATACGAGCCAGTTTCCCTTAGAAAGTCATCCACGAAGGCATCCCTCCTCTTAGGCAGATAGCCCTCGAGGCTTTGCCATAATCACACACACACTTAAGAGTTTGTGTAATTTCCAGTTCATAGCAGTCACTACTAGTGTTGCTGACAAGTTGGGGTCTCGCAACATCACAACTTAATAACCGATCTCCAGTAATATAATTTTATCCTACTACCGCACTAGCATCCTACTACCATAAACTATGTTTATATAGAAGTAATAGGGAAGCTGCTGAAATTCATAAACTAGAAGTAGCTAAACACTATTTCAGGGAAGAAATGCAGAATTAAAATGTCATAATTTTGGAATTTGACTTTAAAATGGAAGCTTATTCTAACAAATGAAAAACGAAAAGCACTGTAATACATGTTTCGTTAAATAAATTAGAAGACAAAGCTGTAGTTTTTAAAAATACTAATTCGAACATTTATTTGAAATTTTAACAGAAAAAAAATCATTATAAAGTCAGATTTTGTGTTTATAATTTGCGTTCAGGTGCGATATCCTGAGATTTTTAAGACAGCCATTATGATATATGGAAAGTAAAATTAATTGAATTTGAAGGTGTTGCAGAACGTTTAAAAATGCAATGTAGTTACTCAACCGAAAGAAATCGAAGGACAAGATAATAAAGAATGAGTGTCGTAAGTCATAACCCGAAGATCACAACTATTATAGATTCTTTGGAAGCCAAAATTAAACATTTGTATTCCTGTTGAATAGTAAACATTGGTTTTTTAGAATATCAAGATATGTTTGGGGCTATGGGTGGTCGCTGATGCATATCTTCCCTTGCGTTTCAGTCTCATCTACCGGCAAAAGTTATATTTCCTTTCCAATAAAATGTGCAAATTACACAAATATTTTCTTTCGTGACCAGGAAAAGGTACTCCAAGAACTAAAATTATTCGCATCATCTATTTTACAATAAATTCTCTTATCATTCACAGATGCCTTGTTCTGGACAGTTTCCCTATCGTAAATTTTATGATAATTACTCCTAAATGAAATTATTTCGCCCATCGCTTATATAACAGCGGTTTAATTTCTTATTTTTACTGACCAGCGTAATGTTCTCTCTCAGCATGTGTAAAAATATTATGGAAACAATAAAGAAGCGAGAAAAGGTAATTTCATGCTTGCTGCATTAAAAATGTTTTTAGCTATTATGTGTTGTAAATTAGACGCCTCTAGACCTTGATTGGCGTTTAAAACTATGAAAGAAGAATCCCCCCCACCGTCAATTAGTAGCAACGAGGCAGAAAACAAGTCCACCCTTAGCCTGAAGGTCTGCATCAAAGCACTAGCTAAGTAATTAATTATATTATGCACATCATCTTCTGATTAATAGAAACGGTTGTTTTATTCCTTTTTTTTCGGGGGGGGGCAGCCGAAGATTTTAACATCTCGGTTCCGAAGAATCTGTCATGGCATGAAGAAACGCATTTGACCCTGCAGGCAATGCAACGTGATGCAATCCGTTTTATTGACACGCATGAATTCTAGTTTAAATCTAAAGACACTGCGATATTATAATAATAATGAAAATAACAATAATTTGCAATGTGAAAGCATGAAATTTCAGTACTGAATAATTAAAACTCAGCTAAAAACAGTTAACATTTTTTTTAAAAAAAATTGACGCTTGTTTCCGAATTTCTTTCTTCCCCCCACCTCTTTTTCGACATAGAATGGTATAAACTGAAAATAATAAAATGTTAAAAATCATATCGCCGTTTAAATAAATTGAAGAGAAGAAATATTTACAGAGGCCTGCATTTGATTTATTGCTTCAACATTTCACCGTGATCATCAGATTTTACATGAATAAAGTCAACAGTGTATACACTGTTGACAGAAATATTATAGGATGTTAAAAAATATTTATTGCACTCATAAGTATAAAATAACGCCTGCTATTAATGTTATTAGGACACATAAAATTACAAACTTGTTACGAACTTTATCAGAAATGTCTTTCATTAGCATAATTCTGGATTGAACAATGCAATTGCATTATACAGAAGAAAAATAAAAGATATTATGCATCACTGAGTGGCAACAGCGTGTCTATTTATTATTACAAGCAGGATTTTATCGCAAAATGAAAGCATTCACATCTCTTCTAAGGATTAATGGACAGCATAATGTACAATGTAATAAACGAAAATTGTGTTTAGGAGAACAGATATTATGAAATTAATTCAAACTGATAGTTTATTCATTCTTTAGAAACTTTCTTTCGAGTTAAGGATTTACTTTTAACCTAGTAATTACCGCTTTTTCTTTTAATTAACATTGTGTTATTCGGGGTTAATATATGACACAGAAGCATGCCTGTTGTTGAATTCTAATCAAAAGCAAACGACTTTGGTTTTCCGTGACGAAGGTCTTGTCTGAGATGTATTTTAGAGTAAAATTTATTGCTAGTTTAATTTTTTTTTATTTTTCGCATAAATATTATGTCTACAGAAATATTTTGAACTTGTACTCTTTTTTAGTTGTAATTGCAATTTCTTTTAATGTTTTCGTTTCACTATGATGTTTGGTTGCTTGTAATTCTGTCTGGAAATAAATAGTTTTGCTTTATGTAATGATGTGAAACGGTGAACGTTTAACATCGGTTACTCGTAACGACCTTTCAAGGACGTTAATTTTGAATTACTTTGGAATTGTTTTAATGGAGGCGCAACTTTGTAGTTCATTGAAATGTGATGTAATAATCCCAGTTTGATATTTAAAATAAACAAAATTCCCATTAGAATGGTGGTGCTTAAACAGAGAGGGAAAGATATTTTTAAATTTCATCATCATAGGATTTTTTCGTAAAGCGCCAAGACCAGTCTGCATTTGAAATTTTCCTAAATTTAAATTTGATTACTTCTTAATAAGATTTCTTTGTATAAACCTGCTACTTCTGACATCGAACACTGAAGATCTTTTAATAAGCATTATTCAAGAAAATTGGAGAAAGGTTACGTTTGGAGTTAATTTTAATTTAGTATTGATCGTGCTCTTAGAAATTACGTAGTGATGTTAACAGAACAATGTATATTTTTTTATTCATTTCAGTCACATTTCAGTCGTATTACTAAATTTTATGCATTTGGCCTTTCCGAATAATTTCTTTGATTTATTGAGAATGCTTTTAATAATTAGGTTGCTGAGTTGAAACTCATTTTGACAGTTTACTAAATTAAGGTAATTTGCGATGCTGTAAAAAAGTTATTATTCGTATTTTTTCTCATGTACTAAGTTGTATCGATTCTCTCCACGCCATATGAATATTAACAGCGTAAATGGAAACCGAATGTACTTTATAGTAAAAAAAAAAAGTGCTTACCAAAAGAAAAAAGGGGAACAGCCATTGATTAACCATAAAATCTAAAAATTATTCACTTAAAACAAATCTCTCAAACCAATAGTTCTATTGGTTACTTTTACATTTAAGGTGAAAATATATTCATACTGAGAGCTTTTATTTTGTATCTGATAACATTTTTGATGGTATAATTCAAAATACAGATTATGCAACTTTTTAAACATAATTTGTTAAATGATTTTTCATAAAATTCATTTATATTTCATTTTATAAGTGTTAATCATTTGACGTTTAATAATTTTGGTCCATGTGTAAAATATGACATAAAATACAATAAATAAGTGATTTGGAGTGTAAAATATATACTATATAGTACGAAATACATTGGAAAATGGAACGGAACTTTTTCCTCTTTCGACTATCAGAAACTCAAGTTTCTTATTAGCCGCAAATTTTTAACATAATTCAACATTTATTTAGAGAATATTAAAATAATAATTTAGAACGTTTTTCGTAAAATACGCCTTAACTCAGTTTGATAAGATTTGCCTCACGATATAAGTAATGTGTATGACAGATTACTTCTGTGTTCTTTAAAGACTTCATACTATTTAATGAAGTTTCAAATTAGTTTTGAGTAAATTACGAATATTTGTTTGTTTTTCTTTAAGAATGGAAAGTAAAAGTACTAAAGTGGTTACTTTAATTTCCCATTTCGAAATGGAAATTAGCGGTAATTTATCACAATACTAATTTTATTTTACGACTGCAAAGTATCATTTAAGCAAAATTTCATTTTCCCCCATTTCATGTTTTCAGTACCACAAATCATAGAAAAACATTAATTAAAGTTTGCACTTACAGTCTGATCCTAACTCACATGCGATTGCTCTTAAGACTAAAAACATCTCTATATGTAGCATTAGGTATTGCATGGAAAGATGGCTTTCTTTCTACTATAACATTTACTAAATGCTTGCGTAGGCGAAAGTCTCTAATAATAAATTCTTCCATTTTCATGCCCATCAATGGACTGAGAAGCGTTGCTTGCAGGACCCCCGCGCAGTCCGAGACGGTCTGCAATAATGTAGCCTCACACTGTGTTCTCATTAAAGCCACTCTCAGCAGAAAGAAAAAGGAAAATCTGTAGTAGAGCTTTAAAAAAATACCAAATGAAGAAGTGGTGTTAGGGATATAAAAATTATATCGCGTATACATCTTAGAAGAATCGAATAAATACATATAGAGTTATATTGCCTCAGGAAATAAATTTGTCGTATGTAAATGAATAATTAAGAAAATATATTTTTAAGGGCAGCAATATTTAGTAATAAAAATGATGCCAAAATTTCATAAGAAAAAATATCTGTTCTTGTTGAATTAAACTGCTGCAAAAACTTCTCGTGTTCTGTGGGTAAACAAACAAACAAAAGAAAAAAAGTCACCCAAAAATTTGTAAATCTTTTTTATACCCTTTTATCGTTGTTATTCATACTCCACTGATTGAAATGTTACTAAAACGAGTAATAGCATTTGGCCGAAAAAAAGAAAATAGCAAAACAAACAACTTCCGAAAAAATTAGAAGAACTGCCTTCTTACCCACTTTTATAGTAGTAATTCAAACATTTTATAAGTCTCACTGATTACATTATACAGTCTTAGTGTTAATTTATAATAAGAAAACTTTTCATATACCATCTCCAAGGAACAGAAATTCAATTAAAACCATGAAAAATTAAAAAATGTTTTGGTCCGAATTTTAATGAGATTTTTAAATTATTATTTTTTAAACTTCTATTGCTTTAAAAACAAAAAACTCTGTAAACAAAAGTCCTTAATTGCAAAAAAAAAAAAATCAAAATTAAAAATTTTTGAAGTATTGAAAAAGTAGCTAAGAAAATAAAAAAAATATATGTAAAAGATAAATTATAATTTAAATTAGCAACGTAAATTAATTTCCCGTCTGTATTACAAAAATAGCAATCTATATTTGCACTGCGTCATTTCGAGATTAATTCATGTTATATGACGCTTACATTATTCTAATAATGTAAATGAAACTAAAACAGCCAATAATAATTTTACAGCAGTATTAACTATCCAATCAAAATGCACTGAGAACCAAAACTAAACTTAGTCTGAATTAAGATTCCACCCAGATCATAACGCACTTCCTTTCTAAGCTTTGCCCTCGCTGGACTGCAGTCTGTCTGCCTTCTTTCTTATGGCAAATTTATCAAAAATGTGAACTTTTGAAATAGACAGAAATAATGTAGCAACTTGTTTGTGGCAGCAGCATGTTTGCTTCGATCTTCATTATGGATGCAACCGCCTGGATTCTACTACAAAATCTATTACACACATACACACATATATTTATATGTATATATTATTATAAGTAAGGTTGTATGAACAAACGAAAAAAGACCAATTTAGGTCAAAATTTTGCGCATTTCTTAATTTTGCGCAATTTTGCGCAAATTTAAGGAAATTAGAAGATAAATTTTATATAAGATAAAAATTACGTAAGAGAAAATTCTAACTGCAATTTGAAACAGTCCCTTAAATTTCCTTTTTAATTTGGCTGTTTTTCCTTTCTGCCTTAAAAATATAACTGTTTATAATAAATCTCTAAACTGTGTCATTTCCCAGATTAATCAATGTCGTATGATTCTTACATAGCACGAATGAGGCATAAACGCTTCAACGAATAAAATTTCAATTGGAACCGAAATAGTTTATTAACACCCAGTAGGAAAATTCCGAAGAGAAATTCGGATCACTCTTAACTCAACTTTCATCTTGGATGCGACACATTCCTGCTCTTGCTTACCGTTTGTACGTTCAAAAGGTGAAAATAATCATCTTCATTGGACTAGAGCCACCGTCTATTCGGTGGTACGTTCAGGCTCGGCAGCGACTGTAAGGTTCTGCCATGTTTGTCTCGGGCTGTCTTTGATCGCTATTAGAATCGCTATTCAGAATTGGAGTAATAATCGTGTATGGGCTTCATGCCTGGATCAGAGCTCCTCTCTGGCTTCGTGTCCTATTAACAAGACGCTGCTTACCTCTGTTATTCATCAATCGTATTGTCATAGGATGTAGAACAGACAACAGCGTGATCAAGACGGGCACGAAGAAATTACGCCCATTATTATATGTAACTCATATTAAGAATGCTTCTCAACAATGAAGAAAATGGGTTTAATGGGCCATATTTGTAAGTATCTGAATATTTTCTTCTAATTTATATATAAGACAAAGGATATAAAATTTATAGAATTAGTATCAAAAAAGTGGTAAACTATCTAATAGGAAGACACAAAAACCTGGAAAGCAAAATTCATATTAAAATACAGGCCCACCAGTGGCCGAGCGGTAAAGTCGCTGAACACTGGTAGTTCGGTCCGAGGTTCGAATCCCGCGAACGGGCTGGCTGCATGGTTGTTTTCGTGGTTTTCCCCATGTATAACTTGTATACAGGCCAGTTTCCCTTAGAAAGTCCTCCACGAAGGCATCTCTCCCCATAGGCAGATAGCCCTAGTGTGCTTTGACATAATTAAATACACCACCACACCGTATACCACACCATATTAAATCACATTAATACAAAAATAAAGCAATACAAAACAAAGGCATTGAAATATGGAATAATATTTGACAATTTCTTGGTTTTTCTCAGAGCTGTCGAAAGAATTATCAACAGAGCAATTACATTTGGATGCTTTGCCCCTCCCCCAAAAAAAAATCTGTTTTAAATTTAAAATGAAAGTGATTTAATTTGCATATATATGCACAAAATTTAAAGACATATTTTAAGACATCAAAATATAACATGCCTTGATGCAGCTGGAAGGAATATATTCACATAGTGAAAAAACGATAAAGATGGAACGTCTCAAGATTTTAAAACAAGCGGATTTTTTTTTTTTTTTCCTTTAAATTTTAACCTGAAATGCCAAAGAGATAGAATTGCAGAAATTACTAAGAAAAAGACTTAGTAACTACATTCAAAAGCTAACTCCTTGTCTTACGCCGAATATTATTAAAATCTTAAATTAATATTTTTTGCGTATTATGTATATATTTTCACTCAAGCCACGTCGAGGCAGATTATATCTTGATGATAATTTTTTAAATAATTCTTTAAAACGCTGCTGCTTTAAATTTTGTAAAATATATTTTCATTATATTGTCCTACGGTCGTTCCATTTTTTTGTGTTTCATTTTTTAATGCACACAAAATTTTTCTGAATATAAGTATAGGGACCAGAAGAATGTGCAAAACGTTAGATTTCCCATTTTGTAAAAAAATAATTTTTTTAAATTTAGAAGCATGAAAAACATGAATCTTTGCCTCATTAAAAACATTTTTGTAATTGTAATAAACGTCTACGACCAACGGGCGCGAAAACAAAGGCCAGGTACAGATTTTTGTGGATACTGTGTACAACGTAATTAATTCAATTAATGCACATGTATTAATGCATGGTGTATAACGTGATTAATTAGTTAATGCGCATGTATTAATCCATGCTGTGTAACATGATTAATTTTGTTAATTTAAACGACCCCATGAAAAGCAATAAATCTTCTCAAGTAAATTAGCTTGCTTTCATATAACATGCAGAACTGAAAGATTTTAATTATAGCCTTTATTTATTAGCATAATTTTTTCCAAACTATTATACCTACCCTGAGAAACTGAAAATTCAAAGGTTAATCAAATTCTTGTAATTTAAATCTTTCCGTTTCGTTTTTTCTTTCTTGCTAACGTACGAATTCGCGTTGAGAGGCCTTATTCTTTTCTATCGTATAAGAAGTAGTTACTCCTTTCTTACCAATAGTTAACCTTCAGAGTTAAGCATTTAATAACTTTCTTCCTCTCTATCCGTCTTAAGGGCTTGGTGACCTGAGAAAGGCTGAAAAGATGCAGCAAAAGAAATTTAAAGTCCTGCTGACAATAGGATTTGTTTGTTAGAACCAATCCCATATAACCTTGGATTACGGATGGCCATCAAAAATTTTAAAAAAGAATACACGATTTCGGACAGGTTTCCCTATCTGATCAAGAAAAACAAAAGAGGAAGACAGTTCAAATTGTCAAAACTTTGCAAGGCTATTTGTTGCGCAACTAAAGACTTTACAAGAAAATTTCCTTTTCATTATAAGACCGAATCTAATTGCAAATCAAAACTAGCACACATTTAACGTAAAATTTTCTTTCAAGTAATAAACAATAGCATTATTTAAATAGTAAAATATAAATCGAGTTAATGCATTTTTTTTTTCTTTTTCCAAACAGATACCACATCTTGTTTGCTTGTTCTATGTGTAAAGTAACATCAGTTTTAAGATTTCATTCTGTGTGAAATAAATAGCTGTGTTACTTTCTCTGAAATAACGGTGTATGTTTTATTTTAAAAAGGAATATTAATGTGTTCTTCTACAAGACGATACATCTTAATACAGAAACTTCTTAATTACATAATTTACAATATACTTGTTCAGTAGGAAGGAAAATTAGGTTATTTAGATTATATTTAATACCAACCCTATTCAAATCGTCATCAAAACATATGGTTTCTTACCCGAAATTTATCTAAAACTGATTCGAATGTTACAATCATTTTAATTCCTAAATTATTATTTACTGCCCCAATCTTTACGTCATTAATATTGATTTTCAAAGTAAAATCGCGATGGTGATTATACATCTAATTTATTTGCTTGCTAAATGTTTATATCACATTATTCAAGCCCTTGTTTCTGTTATTTACACCATTACTATATCTACATTTACTTTAGATGCAAGAGATGCATGTTGTTTATACATCTCATTCATTTCTTCGCTACCACATTATTCAAGACAGAATACAGAAATAGCTTGTTTCCGTTATTTACACCGTTACAATATCTACATTTACTTTAGATGCAAGGGCTAATCTTTGGAATATGGTAACAGGTAATTTGGCGACATTTTGGTAAGGCGATAAAGGTTACTAGCTAGGACTTTAGCAGTGTACATGGATAAAGTTAAGAGTGTGCCCAATGCCTTTTTTGTGCAATTCTGGGATGTTTTTTTGAGTTAAAATAGGTCGACGTGTACATGGATACCGTATATGTGCAATTCTTAAAAACGCGGCAAGCAGTTTGCGATTCTGCACTTTCTCCCAATTTCGCACCTAATCTTCGTCATGTTTAAGCATTTTTGTTCCATAAAAGTTCTAGTATAAGCGTAATTCGGCTATCAGATTGTTGGCAAAAATGTTGAGAAAAAAAAAAAAAAAAAAAAAAAAAAAAATGCCTTTACTTTGTGAAAACAAAATGGCGTCCAAAACAAAACTAACAGGTTGCTGTAGCAGGGTTGGTCGCCAAAGTTTCGCCAAAAAATCGCCAAGTTACCATAATCCGAAGTTTAACCGATGCAAGAGATGCATGTCGTTTATATATCTCATTCATTTGCTCTCTAAATGTTTATACCACATTATTCAAGCCCAGAAATCATTTGTTTCCGTTATTTACACCATTGCAAGATCTGCATTTACTTTAAATGCAATGTTTTAAGTTTTAAAATTAGTCAACTTCAGTAAATTTTTTTGTTGTACTTTTCAAATAAAAAAGACCGAGTCTGTATTTGAAGTTAATTTGGTATAAAGATGAATTTTACGAATTATCAAAATGTACCTTTGTTCCTTAAACCTTGAAATCGCCAGGTATTATTTTACAGCTGACCTGCTTTTTTGTTTCAATAGTGCTTATTATGAAAGGTTCCACTTTTGACATTCAGCTATAGAACAGATTATTTCAAAGAAACTGGACCTTATTTCTTATGTAAATAACATCAAAGGAAGTTAGCGAAATTTGCTTCTCTTTACATTAAACCGAATAATTTTTCTTCGGCTGAATGACCGAAGATGTCAGAATACTTGTTTTTAGCTTATGAGCATAACTGCAGTTTCAGAGCGAGAAGAGGTTGCGAGGTTACCTTCAGTACATTTTACATTAGAAATTCAGTCGTGCAAAACGTTTTTAATAGTGACAAGCTTTACGTTGACATAAGTAAATTATGGTAGTATTTTTTATTACCTTATGTGTTCCAAGAACTACTGATCCATATTGAAACTTTATGTTTGTGTCAGTTTTCTCTTAATTTATTTTTACAGAACCGTCTGTGTTGTTTCATATAATTTGCTGTATTACATATTAGAGCTCTGCTGAAAGTTCCCCTTCGTAAAATCTTTTCAAAAGTGACGTTTTATCTATAGAAACCAAACGCTTGTTTTACTACGTATATTTATATAACACTTCATTTTTAATTTCTACGTTATATTTGGCTGTAATTAAAATTATGTATAATTATATAGTACTTTATTGTATATAAATTATGTAATATTTCTTTTCTAGTTTGTCCCAATTATATTCCGATGCATTAAAATAATAATTAAAATATTAATTTTTGTAACACTTTTAATGCAGTAAAGCTGAAACTTGTGCAGTGGTATGTGCAAAATATTTGTATTCATGCGCTGCTCGAGAAATAATGGGATATGCAGAGTGTTCGAATAAAATCGTAAAATGATAAGTCCACAAGCGTCTCTTTTGGCAAAAGAGTAAGATATATTTGAATGGTATAACATCAACCATAATGGTTATATATAACTAAGATTAAAAGAATTGAGGAATTCTTCACTGAAGTGAATTTTAATATTTAGAATGGCTGTGACTTCGATATAACACGTAAGAACTTATTGAAATCAATACTGCTATGTTCTATTTAAAAAAACTAAATATTTTAACTATTTTAATTTTTAAATGCACATTTTATACTCTTCGAGATATATTGTTTGCCAATATTTTATATCACCTTTATATCTCACGTAAAGCATACTGATAATAATAGTTTGTTATTAATTAGTTCTTTAGAGATAAATGCAAAAATTTCAGAGCCTTATTGTTAAATGGTAGCTTTAAAAACTTCCTGAATAAGAAGATAAGGTAAATATGAGAGATTTGTTTTCTCACTTTGATTGATAAACAGTCCCGAAAAGAAGAAATCAAAGTCGATAATTTAAATCGTCATGCTTAAATGAATAGGATAATTTAGGGTAACGCGCACTTTTTTTCCAACCCAGTTAAATTAACAACTGCATAAGAAAAGGGGGAATATGTAATTTTTTTTTAATCCAAAGTACTTTCTCGGTCAGTTTTCTTTTAACTCATTTTTAGAAAGTGATAAATATTGCAATTAGTTTATTTTTATTGACGTTCTTGAAAACAAATTCAGTCAAACTATATTAAAATTTAAAATGATACATCTTAATTCTCAATTTTAGGCTGCCTACTAACATATACGCATCTTATTCACGTGTCATCGTGCTTTAATATTAAATAACAGTAACCTAGAAATACGTATGGACATTTATTAATTTAAAACTGTACGTATATCATTATATTTTAAATAACTGACATTGCTCACACTTATTTTTATTGAAAGCAAGGTATTAGGTCCTGATGTAAACAGAGAAAAAGTTTTTAAAAACCATCTAAGCTTGAAAACAAGCTCGGATTGGAGAAATACTATTCATGAAATGAAAAAAAAAACTTTTTCGCGAAGAATTCACAAAGTAAAATAAACTTTTGAAAATAATCGAAATAAGTATTAAAAAAATAATTCTGTACTCTTTAACATGGTGATTATCATGAGAATATTCGTTTCGAGGTAAGTCACTAATACAACTGGATAATCCTCATTTTGATGAAATTGTTCCTTGTTCTATTCAATAAAAAATGGGGGGGGGTATTGTTCTCCAATAATACCGTAATTCTGACGAATCACTCTGCAACTGAGATACAATTAAATATAGCTTTTTATTTAGAATTTAAATTATAAATAATATTTAAGGAAACAATAGCAGGAAACAAATAATTCGTAAGATAGGTTATGTTGTTGTTGCTAATGCTAACTTGCTTACAGGTGACGGTGCAATTTAGCTCAGTTCCATCCCCAATTTTGATGCAGAGCCCCCCGGGAGCTATGGGAGGAACGGGTCCGAGGTTCTCCTATCCCCTAATATCAACCTCTTAAGAGGACTTTCGGCTCGCCACATATTTAGAGTGCCCCCACGCCGCACGGGATTCGAACCTGGTGACGCTAACCACTATACTGGTTGAACGGAAAGATACGTTGTAGAAATTATGTTCATTGCTTAAGTTTCTACAAGCATTTATACACTTTCATTAATGTGCTTCAATTTAAAGCCATTTAAAATTTTATTGAATACCTGAAGTTGATGTTATATACATAGGGCCTTGAATTGCAACATTTAAAGGGTAGCATCCAATAAAATAATGCGTAAACTTTATGCTTATTCCATATTTGAAAATAAGACAGCGTGCATACAACATTATATTTATATGGATACTGCTGTTACTTAAATAACTTGTTTTTGCTAAAATTTACATTTTAGTTCCTCCTTTTCTTATAATGAGCTTATTTCATTTAACGATGCATGCTCTATTTTATATTTTAAATTCTAGACGGAAACTTGATTAGATTTATTTATAAAACCAGACATTGTATAACGCTTGAATGAATTTGACAACAGCTGACAGTTTCGTGTTTTAATGAGCATCAATATGGCAACAGCAGCAACAACATACATAAAATATATTATTCACTGCTGACTTTCTTCTTGCTGTCAACAATGTGATGTAACGAGCCCATTTTTCCAGCTACACCTGCCGTGGCAACCATTGCACGACTTACCTTCATCCACATCTTATTCATCCTAGGCCTAAAATTCTGCTGTAGCAATAACCGGTTCATCACTCGCGCTCTGGCGTCTGTTTGCCTTATAGTATATATTAAAAAAAAAAAAAAAAAAAAAAAAAACGCAAAAATGCAGTTTGCTATAGAAAAATGAAGTTTGCTATGGAAGCTGTAAACTTGTGAACCTATAGAAGAGGATGAAAAGCAGGGTGCTGATGATATTCACATCAATCTCTGCTTACCATAAAAAGTAAAAACACTTCTGCCCTCTCAAACGTAGAAATTACCATGAGAATGTTCGCTTCGATGTAAGTCACTAATACAACTGGATAATCTTAATTTTTAAAAGAAAACTTACAAAATATGAAGTGAGTATGTTTAGATTATCTCAGCCGTATGAGCGCTGAACATGGTATTTCCCTCTAACAAACGCCATGTATGTAAACCTTTCATGCAATGAAATATCATTGGCAATGAAATTGAGGAGAAGACATTGTTCCAGCTGTAATTCTCACGTTCTTATTACCATTATGGAGGTACTTTGTGTTTAGCTTTGTGCCCAAGTTCGGATGTTGCTCTATCGCACTTTTACACTTTCCTTTCCCAATGCTGCAGAAGATTCCACGCAACTTAATAACAAAATTTTCCACAGCTGGAATTTTTTTTTCTTTTGTAAATTTTTAAAAAGTGCTCGCTGAACAGTTTTTGATGACGCCATTTACTGCACTAGTAATGTCCTTTTTTCTGTTAGAGGTAAAACACTAAAAACCTAAGGTCTTTTGACATCTAAGAGCTTTGGAGCTGGAAACATCTTCACTCTGTTCTTAAATACAAAGAGGCTCTAAGTTGGTGGTGTCTAGTAGACAATATTTCAATAGATTTATCAACTCTTGACGCATGTCATTTGGTCCCAACTTATTTAGTAGCATACAAGTAGAAATGTGACAGAAAAATAACATTCTAAAGTATTGGAAGTCATCTGGCTATTTCGCTAACTCTATATATGAGTTTGTTAATTTTAGAATTCTTAATTAACATTGTTAAAAAATCCAGATTTACAAAATAAGAATTTTAATTAAGAATTTACAGTAAATCTACGCGGAATTCGTCATTATCCTCAGTAAAAGCTAAGATAATTTTCTCATTCTACTACTATATAAGCTACTTCTTACTAGAAAGTCCTTTCCAAAGTAATTTCTTCCCTTACGCAGATGACAGTCGTGTGCTTTGCCATAGTCAGTTAATCTAGTCCAGTCTTGTTGTACAACCGAGACTTTTGCTTTGATCACGCATTTTTGTATTTCCCAAAGTGTACCATTTGAAATTACTAGATTAAAATACGCCTACAAAGACGCAGATACAGATACACACACATACATATATACATGCGCGCACACACGCTCATACTAGGGGGGAACGGCAGACTAAAAATTCGAATCTAATAAAATTATCTTGATTCTTTATTCTTTTTCCTCCCTCACCCCTTTATTTAACTAGGAAACTGGAGACAATGAAATAAAATTCACTGCCATTCATACACACACATACTAAACCAATCATTCGACTTCATTGTCTTAAGGAAATTAAGAAAAAAAAAAAAAAAAGAAAGAAAACTTAAATTAGCTTAGAAAGCCATTTGAGAAGATTGGCCTCGAGTGGCGAGGAAGCCTCACATTGTTAGAAGCTACTAAATTAGATCATCTTCCGACCCGAACTTGCCTTTCTTCCACGCAGATGCTTTCCATGTTGCGTTTCTTCTAGCACCGGAAGAGGAAGACTTATATGGAAGACAATTTCGACGCATTTTGCTGTACCTCTTCCTCTGAACTCGAGCGCCTTCCACCTCTGGCCCGCAGGCACAGTTTCAGCTCAAAATTGCGTGACCCACCGCTAGATGGCATTGACCGTCACCCACAATCAATCCAAATCAACATAGTGGAAAGTTGGGAAAGCTGGAATTGTCACTGCTTAACGGTCGTTTCAGAAAAAGTGATTGCTTCAATAGTTTCCTGTTGCTTTGACGAAGTGATACCACTTTTTCCCGTACGGTTTTGCACAAGAAGTTTGTTCCGCTAGAATTTTTATTGTTTGGAAAACTTTTTCATCTATAAAAAAATTGAAGCGCGATTGTTTAAGAGTAACGTTGGAGAAGCACTTCAAGGAAGGGGGGGGGAGGAAGGCATGCCAAGAAAAGTGCAAGCGTTCCTTTTACATATGCGTAATTAAGGAAAAACATACCGTGAGCACATGATAGCTCGAATAGTATAATGTAAAGTAAAATTCACCAATTTTCGCCTCCACTAAAATAAATAAAGGGCGAAACGTTTCAAGAGACATTAGTTTGTACAGAAGATTTAACGGATAAATTTGTAAGTGTTTTTTAAAAATATGACTGAGTTTGTTGTCACCATACAATATTAAGTACCTTATACCTTATATATGTAATATTATGATATTGTTTGTATCAAAATTATTAATCTCTCATTCCAAAAAAATGGATGCCTTAGCTCAGTGATGGCGAATCTTTTGAGCTCGGCTTGTCAAAATTTGGAAAATTTCTAGCTTAACTCTGGTGCTGTGCCATGTGTATAATCTTCTATCTGCCAAAAATGCACTCGAAAGCCCCCCCCCCCGAGGTGTGCACAGCACAGATTAACAAACAAAAATTATTGCAACGACCTCGATGAGGTCGTTGCAATATTTTTGTGTTATGCAAAATTGTCTCCGTCGACGGCTTTGAAAATGCGTGACTCGTGACACCTAAAATGGGCTCGAATGTCATAATTTTGCCATCACTGGTTAGCCCCTCGATCTGGATATCACTGAGTACTTTAAACTACAATAGGTCTCCCATATCTGTGAGTAAGGACTCAATTCATATAATAGCAGAATTTGCCTTCACTTTATGTAAAAAAAATTAAGTTTCTTTGAAAATTTTGAATATTTAAAATTTTGTATGAATAAACACGCATTGTATTAGTATGATTTTGAAATTAAGAGATTCTTTGATAATCTTTGCAATTCATCCAGGTAGAGTTCAGAAACGAAGCCCAGTTAATGGTGAGCTCAGATAATAGCAGAATTTATCACTATAATTGTACTTGATCTAATACTGTTAATTAGATAAAAACCCCTAACAGACGTCAAGCGTATTATCGCTATGTCTGAAGTACCTGTAAAGTCGTGAGAAGATTTAAACATAATTTAGAACATAAACGCACTCTGTTGTACAACAGTATGAGCTACAGCTCGTGGTGATGTAACTAAACAGAAAAGTCAAATTTACATGAAACGAGGAACAGTAGTCCAAGGCTATGCAATTAAATATTTCTAGAAGCTGGTTCAGTACTCTACCTGAGCGTCAAAAAATCAAAGTGTCGGCCACGAAAGAAAGTAAAGGAGAATAATTACAATTATCAAAGCTGGCAGGAAACTAACACGTAGCGTGCACGTAGTCAGAAACACGCTCTGCCTTAAAATCCAAAAATCTCAGCTTAAATGCTGCGTACTCATTTGAAATCGTGTGAGGAATATGGAAAGAAGAAATTATAGTAAAAACCGAAATCATAATAACTGGTTAATTTAAATAGTTAACCTTATACATTATTTTAAAAACTAAGTTTCTCAAAATTTTTAAATATTTTACATTTTTTGTTAATATATACTCATTTTATTATTATGATTTTAAATTTAAGAAATTCTTTGATTCCTTCTGCGGTTCATCCAGATAATTCAAAAATTAAGCCATATTAATAATTCATTCGGCTGCTGCTCGAAAAACCCCACAAGAATTATCAACTATTATTTATTATTATGAGAATTTTGTTGTTTTTTTTATATGAATTTAACTCCATTTCAGTTTTGATTTTTAAATTACGGTTGCAATTTTTTTAAATTTGAGTCTTCCTCTTGGAAAATTTACCATATTTTCATTGATATTAATTCCACGTACTATTTTATATCTTTCTCTTTTAATTTCGCAGCATTTTGCGTGACATTAATAGTATTTATTAATACAATGTTATCTAGTTTTTGATCTCTCTTTCTATATAATGGCAATGAGCATCAAAATATTTGGAATTAATCATCAAAAACCAAACTCTGAAAGACCTGCAAAAATGTAAATAAGGCTGTACTATTCTTTTACGATCAAATGCAACGCTAGTAAAGATATCTAACCAAATTTAAGCATAAAAATTTTTAAATCATCCCTAAGAATTACCTAAAATAGAAAGTATTCTTTGATAAAATAGTAGAAATGAAACACATAGTTCAAAATTATGTTCGCGTTTTCCATATAAGTTGCCCGTGTGAGCAGCCGCAACGTACAACATTTTGAAGTTGCAATGGTTTGCTTCCCACGCAGGAACTATCGACTGTAGACTATCAACGTGCAAAGCATTCATGATGACAGAAATTATGTATCAAACAGCAGTGTTTTTGTGCTGCGAAGCGATATTTCTGCGTCAATGTATAAGAGAAATTTGAGAGAATTGGGGTTTAAATTAGGTTTTGGTGATAAGTCGAAGACCTCGTGTTATCTGACACTCCCGATTATTTGACTACTGTTTAGTCTCGTTTATACCGAATAGTCAGCACTCTACTGCAATGAATAAATTATTGGGGAAAAAAAAGGTAAAAGAAACGTATATTTATGGGCAGGAAAAAATACAAAGAGCAAAGCTGCAAAATGGTTAAGAGATAGTATATATGCCCATGAGGGTAAAATAACACAACAAAAGAAGTCGAAAACAAATGTAAGAAATAACACATATCGCATTCTAGTGTGGCGTATTTAATTATAGCAAAGCGCACTAGGGCTATCTGCCTAAAGGGAGGGATGCCTTTCGTGGAGGACTTTCTAAGGGAAACTGGCTCGTATACACGTTACACATGGGGAAAACCACGAAAACACCCATGCAACCAGCCCGTTCGCGGGATTCGAACCTCGGACCGAACGACCAGTGTTCAGCGACTTTACCGCTCGGCCGCTGGTGGGCATATCGTATTCTAAATAAGCAATAATAAAGAAAAACTCTTGTTGTGAACAATGCGTGCTTTAACCCCAAGAAGATGTACTATCCATTAAGATTAAAACGTGCGAAAAGCATTGAGTTATGATGTCTTTAAGAAATATCGAAATAAAAATTGTCAAAATTGACATAATCGTAGCTGTAAGCAACTTATGAGCAAAATTAGGAATTTCACGTAAAAATAAATGTAATGAAAATAAAGTCTTATAGTAATAAAAAGTTGGTAACAAATAAATAATAAGCATCGAAATATAAAGGGTGTAATAAAGAAATATCACGATCGAAAGCAATCTGAAAGTAGAAAAATGGTAAAGGGGAGGATGAAAGAAAAAAGTTAAAAGGTAGTACAACAGAAATTTTTACTTTTAACAGTTGCTATAGCTCTTGACAAGAAATAAGTCCTTAGTTCAATAACAATATATATAAATTCGTACGTTATTCTACTAGTTTTGGCCTCCAAATTGGTTTATGCGAATGTAATAATATGTCTCACTATATAAAGAAATAATAGAGAGAATAGGCAGGAAAATCGATTGGGATTATTGCAGTCCCAGCATATATATTAACTGAGCATACGTTAAATGTATAAAAAACGAGGTCTCCTTTTATCAGAAGTGTTATAGCTTTGCATTTTTTGTATAAAGATAATTAATGTAACTATTAAAATTATAAATTTTATTTCAGAAGTTTTGGTTAATATTCAATTATTCAAAAGCTATATGTATCAGTATTTACAAAAGTGCCATTCATTTGTAACACACTTTTTTACATTTGCTACAATGATAGAAAATTGTCTACTAAGAAATTTAGTTTACATATTTAAACCTAAAATAATAACAATGCAAGAAAAAGTGCTATGCAACTTTAGTAGGCTATATTAATTAAAAAAAAGGAATCAAAGATATTTTCGTGATCATAATAATTAATATTTTGAATTTCGTGTTTTAAGAGTTTTAGTAATTGTTTCGTTATTTTTAACTATTCGGTGGTCGTTGTGTTTTTATTAGCATTTGCTGAGGTAAAATTTATCTTCCGCAAGACGTATTTGCTTTTTTGATTTTTTAAATTCTTACTTAAGACCAAATGTATGTTTTTGAACTAATGTAACTTTTTCAGTTTTTTTCGAAGAGTTTGTTTTTAAAACTGATACTTCTAAAATAGCTTAACATGTCTATGAATTAAGCAAAAATACAAAATACCGGTAAACTTAGTAAGGTATTTTCTTCCTCCTCTTTGCCTTCGTGGTGTAACGGTAGCACAGTCGTTGCGTGTTCGAGAGGTCCAGGTTCGAGTCCCCGTGAAGGCATTGCTTATTTTTCACGTCTCCTGCTTCAGACTATTCTAATGACTCTACAGTGGCGCCCGAACCGGTGGATGATGATTTTTCACCACCAGGATTTGGGGACTGGATCCTCTAATCCCCAGTCGCCCTTTAAAAGGGGGAGTATATAAGGTATTTCCTCCCTCCTCTCCGTATGCCTTTGCGGTGTATTCGAGAGGTTCAAGGTTCGAGTCCCGGTGACGGCATTGCGCATTTTTCATATCTCCTGCTTCAAAAATAACCTAATACCTCTATAAACTTTATGAATTATATTAACATGTGAACCTTTGGCTCATTCTCTTTTCTGTGTAGCTGACAGTAAAATGGCTACGCCACTCTTTGATTGATGCGGAACTTAAACGCTTCAAAGATTCGGCTAAGTTATCCAACGCTACAGTGAGTATCAAAGAGCTTTTCATTTCGACTTCGATGATGCGTCAGAGGATTCGCTAAAACAGATCTACAATTGAATACTTCAAAAAAGTTGTAAGACATCATCGTATTTTCCCGTATGCGTGCTCGGAGTGCAAGGGGTTAACAAGTCCCGTAAGCCACTAGAAAAACTAGTTGGAATCTCGGCGAATGCACGATTGATTATTTCACGTTCCTTGCTCCAAAAAATATAGTAGTCTGTACGATATTCATATAGAGAGAAAGAAGTATTAGAATGTCCACTTCATTGTAGTTCACAGTAGCAATGCCTCCTACCTTTGCTACAGTGTGAAGAAAGCCTTCTCATTTACGATTTTACCCGGTATGTATTTACAAGATTTTCAGTTCAAATTACGTTCAAGCTAAACTCGTGTGCTATTAAAACAATGCGATAAAAGTTAAATATTGTTTAAAAAAATGATGCGGCTAGCAATAACTCTTTTTATGTCCAATTCTTAGGAATAAGTATGATTACTTTAAAAGGGAAAAACCATCTAAAAATGAAAAATAACATAAATAAAAGGGTAGTGTTTCAGCGAGCATTGTGGGAACTTGCGTCTTTTTGTTACATTAAGTAACAGCTCAAGGCAGAACATGGATGTCTAAGAGATAAATGCAAAAAAGACTAGTTAGAGATAAATGAAGTTCCAATGACATGTAGCCAAAGGGCGAAGAGATCAAGTACGAGATAAACAAAAACCTAATGACATAGGTTATGCTATTGCTGTTTTAGACTTTAGGGTATTTTATCACAAACGTACAGCCGTATTTCAAATTGAACGGGAAATCCGCTGAGTGATTATTCTCCGTGACTTAAAACTCACGATTTACAGTCGTGCTTTAAATCTGTACGTGAATGCGTCATCAACTATTTCAGAGAATGAATTTTTTTTTTCGTCGCAGAAGAAAGAGAACACGATAGCAGAATCACTTTGTTAATGACCTACTGCGACCGAACTGATAACATAAGCGAACTTTATTATTGGTTCCCGCACAACAAATACGTTTTTGAATGGCTCAAACTGATTTTTGGCAAAAGCTGACTGAAGCAGTCATTTTATTGTGAGTTTTAATTACATATCTAGAATCTTCTTGACTAAGTGATATGATATTGTAAAGGAATTTTTGGAGAAACATTCAAACCTTCATTTGTAGAGTTATTGTATTAATTTCGGAGCATGAGGCACGAAAAATCAACCACGCCCTTGCCAGGATTCGAACTGTGGACCTTTCGATTGCTAGCTGGATGTTCTTTCCAATTATACCACGAAGCGCGCTCTTCGGACAATAAAAATTCCTTACAATGCTCCCCACTTAGAGGACAACCAAGGAGCAGGGGATGCAGGCATGCTGGTGGCAACGAATCCTTCCCTGGAATCCGAGCTCCGACCCTTCCGATTGCTAGCTGGACGTGCTTTCTAATTTCATCCTGAAAGCACGGGTAATGAAGGTGGCAATTCTTTACACAGCTTCTTCGAAATGCTACCTTTGTGAAGTTATAGTATTGAGATAGTTATAGCATTTTTTTTTTCTGCTTACAACTTACATCCTACAGCGCTATATTCTGTAAAGTGTTAGTCTTAAAAAATAAAACTGGGATTGATCATTTACATTTTTATATACTATATCAGAAATATCTCACTTTTGGGTAACATTATCAGTTATGTAACTCTTTATAAAAGTAATTTGGACTCCTAAATTATAATGGATATTTTTCATAACATTGTGCTGAATAAGAGTAGTACAGGCTGAGAGTGGAATAGTACTTATTGGTCGAGAGTTACTGGCTGCTTTCCCTATGCTATGCAGCACGAATTCGATTATGCATGTGGCCAAAAGAATAAAAAAAAATTGAGATTTAAAGTTCATTTCTTGCCAACGGAATATACGGAACGTAATAGGTTCAATTTTATAGAGTGACATAAATATTATCTAATGTAATACTAACAGAAAGGATTCGAAAGCTCTCGAAAATGTTAACAACAGAGCTTTCTTGTTGTGTCTTTGATCCCAGGTTCAGTTTCTAACTCAGGAATTACAATTATTGATTAATTATGCGGATTCTTTAATCCAGATCACTCAGTCTGTAGAGCATCTATGCGTGGAAAGGAGATAAGCCAGCAAAGAAAGTTTTAATTTTTGAGGCTTTGATTTTTACTGAATTTGTGTTGTTTTTAATGTTGAATTATTCTGCTATATGTGCATTCATATGTTCTTCTCTGCCTCTTCAAAAGTCGAAACAATTCACCAGCAGACGAACGGCAAGTCGGTGAACGCTGGTCGTTCGACCAGGGCTCAGATTTTGGCGAATGGGCTGGGTGCATGAGAGGTTGCGTGATTTTACCCATATGTAGTACAAATAAAAGACAATTTCCTTCAAAAATTCTCCATGAAGGAATCCCTTTCTTTCGGAAGATAGCCCTCGAGTGCCCTCAAGTAACAGAATGCGAACAAATTCAGCCTAAAGAAAGGGATATTTTCTAAGGAAAACTGGCCTGTATTGATGTGAAATGTTTCCAAAATTCTATGAATTCTATCGGGTCAGTCCATAAGTTCGTGCGCATTAAGAGTATGCGTGGAATTCAGTATGACGCAGTTACTAAAACAATACAATTTTGAACCTGTTGAAACTTGTCATCATTTAACTAACATATTATTCAGTTCATCACCAACTTTCGTAAATATCGAACGCATTTTAGTACCCATAGAAGATGAATATAGGTAATCAGTACAAACGTGCTGTGCTACATTTTCTATTTTCGTGTGGTGAATCTGCCAGGTTTGCAGCGATAAAAATTAATAGTGTACATGGTGAACACACTATAAGTGTAAGTAAGGACTGCCCAGAAATGGTTTAAAAAGTTGGAAAAAGCAGCATTGATGATGAACCCCGTTTTCAGGACGTTTTGAACTGTTAGAACCAAATCAAACGATTAAGTCAGAAGTTTATAGTGAACAGCTTTGCCGTCTAAACTCAGATTTGATCACAAAACGCCCACGATTGGTAAATATCAAGAAAGTGTTGTTTCGTCATGACAACGCTACACCGCATACGGCCCGAACAACGCTGCAAAAAATTAGTGAATTTAATTGGGAGCTTTTGCCACATCCTGCTTACTCCTCAGGTATTGCCCCAATTTTTCACTTATTTCGTGCCTTATAATTTTTTTTACTGGGAAAAAAATTAAATTCTAAACAGGATGTACACAATAAGTCTTTCTACAGCAATGGCATAAAAAAGCTGCCTGTAAGATGGCGAGACATTGTAGATAATGGAGGAAAATATATAATTGAGTAAAATGTTAAATTGTATTTTTTTATATTATTTAAAAATTTACCAAAAAATGCGCACGAATTTATGGACTGACCCAATAATTTAGTTCCTAGAATTTATAGGTAATGTATCGGCCAGAGACAAGTTTTGAAGTGTTTATGCAGCTGTGTCGTGCAGTACTGATTAGTCCGACTCAGTTGCTTAACGGCCCCTTTTATTATTTATTATTATTAGCTATTTTATTAGCTCTATTTTATTATTATTAGCTTTTTTTTTTTTTTTTTTTTTTTTGCAACCGCGGAAGATGGGAAGAGCAAACATTTTCTTTTTGTGGAAAGAGGGGTATGAAACTTTCAGAAATTGCTCAACGTCTGCGAAGTGTTCTGTTCCCACATTTAAAAAAAAAAAAACAAAAAAAACCTTCGTTGGTGTTCAGTATGAGAGTTCAACCGTGCCATAAGGAGAGAGAGAGAGAGAAAGTTCTTTTGAGGCTTAAAAAAAGCTATTTTTTCGTTCGGATATGTGTGTTCAATTAAATGTGGGTTATGTTGAAAAATCTGCATTGTAATAATGATGAAAATTTTTGAAATAAAAAAAAATTTCATCTAAATTCCCAGAACTCTGGAAACATCGTTCGTACATTATAGATAGGAAAGACCACGTAAAACGTTTCGCTGGGGATTTTAGCCCTGATAGAATCACAGTGTTCAGCAGTCTTAGCCACTTGCCCATTGGAGTATGTCTTGCATATAAGGGAACACATTTTAAAGTTCCTATAGAAAAACAACGCAACTGCTTTTATTCATCAGTTGCGTTCCAGAGTAGCTGTTGTAAACCTTATTTAAAGATTCAGTGATATTTCTGCACTGCATTTTGCTTTATGACTTCATAGACGTAATAGACATAGTTGTCATGGCCCCGAGAGTCTTCTTGATTATTACAATGTTTAACATGAATATGAGCCAGTTTCCCTGAGAAAGTACTTCACGAAAGCATCCATACCCTTAGGCAGATAGCCTTTGCATGCTTTGCAAAAAATAATCCAAATAATCCAATCTAAAAATCGAAACAATAAATTAAAAACAATCACCAAGGCAATCATGTGGTTTTAACTTTTAAACATGTAACGCTACTTCATGTAAATAGTTATTATAGTTAGTCTAAACGGAAATAGTAATAAAAAATTTCTGTTCGTGCACTAGAAAAACATATTCGGTAAATCTAACATACGAGTTATATGTGATTGTGTTTGTTTATAGAAATATCTAAAATTATTTTTTGTGGAATTATTACTTCAGTATTAATAAAAATATTTTGTAAATCATTTGATAAATAAAAATTGGTAAATATATGGTATGTGATTTACCGCTTTTAGTTGGTTATTTGCTTTTAGATTGCGGCACTAAAATTGGTTGTTATTTTAATAATTTCTTTTTGTTGCTAATTTATCGCACATTGAAATTAAAAAATAATATTTTAGTGACGCCATCTAAATAATAACTAACTAACTGAAAGCTATAGATCGCGCACTACATAATTAACTAAAAATCAATACTTATAGGTTCTCTACTGTATCATTGCCTTATTTTAAGTACAGTATCTCACAAACGTAATGGCTGTTTATCTTCACTTTGGTTATAGATAAATAAGGAACTGATTCAGAAAAGTGGTGTCCACTGGCTGCATATAAGTTAAATTATTATCCATTTACAGCAGCTAAACTGATATGCTTACTATTAACTTATATAAGGGATATAGTAGTTGAAGTTCAGTATTCATATTCAAAATATGAAATACAGCGTTTATAAACTGACCGATTTTAAAAAAATTGTCTTTTTCTCTTTACCTGATTTTCCTTCATTTATTTTTATTTTATTTATTTATTTTGTCATTAGTTTTCTTTTTCTTTTACTTACCAGATGGCGTTAGCCTGTTCTTCTCTGAAAGAAATATGTCTGGCTTATTGCATTCGATCATTAAGTACATGTATAAACATAAGACAGATAATCTTCGAGAATTTTATGAGAACAATATCATAATCTACATCAAAAATGTTATCTTGTACGACAATTTTAGAAACCAAATGAGACAAACGGTATTGGAGTCACCGAGATTTCCGTTGAAGTTCTGTTACCCAGTTTTATAACAGTATGCTTCACATGGACTGCACTATTTTATCAGTATACTTTACATGGACTGGTGATGCAGAATGTCCTCTTCCACTATGTCTCGTTAGTGATAAAACAATTTGGAATACAACAATGGCCGCAACAAAATTGAACAGACATTTCACGATAAATTATATTAATAGGAAAAATAAAATTGTTGATTATTTTAAACTCCGTTAAAATCCAGTCAAGGAGCTTCCTTAGTAGTTGTTTTGTTTTATATCCTTGTATTTACTTATTTGATGCTTATTATATCATGCAGTACGAACGAATTTTTCAAAATGTGCATATCGAGCCTAAAAACGTCTCCTGACGGTTGATGATATTTATTTTATCTGATAATTTACAGTTACATAAAATGCTCGAAGATATTTGTGAACGGTTGCTGAAGAATTTGCCTGCACTTTTTTCTTTTCTTTTTTAAAAGACCAGTGATTTCTCTGAGGAACAAGGCTGAAGTTATGCTTTGTATGTTGAATTTGCATTTGATGAATAAACTGTGGGAGTAAACATTTGCTTCAGGCTTAAGGTTCATTTCCCTGTTTTACACCTACATTTAAGAGACATTTCCGTGGGCTGCTTGCAAGAATCTTAACATTTTCTAGTTGTTGGTACATAGAGTTCGCGACTATCGTGAGAAAACTGCAGAACCTACGCTGTTTGTTATCAGTCAACGCACATCATGCGATCTCATCTTTTATCAAACTCTTTATTTCAGTAAAAGTTGCATCAATAGTCTTTTTGTTTCTTTGTTTTATATGCTTGCTGACATACTCGAAATTGTGAAATGTGAATTTATGTATCTGCTCAGTTTTGAGCCTGTAAACAATTTTACAATTAATTCCGTGTTTGGAAAGTTGAAGAATACTAAATAATATCAGACATCAGAATGAGAAGAAAAACATTTATTTTCTCTAAATATTAAAACATAGCATAGTAGTTTTAAATAATTTGTAGTTGGTTTCCCTGAATCTTCAGCATTCTCGCTGTTATTTTATTGCAACACTGGAGTACAATGCATTGTATCTAAAGTGTTCTAACACTAAAATAAAACGACTTTGATCGAACTGTATGTAAACATAAGTACGATTATCTCCATTTCAGTACTTCTGCATTCCATGCCATTTTCTTTTTAAGTAGTTTAAAACTTTTTTTTAAATTTAAGGAATAAGTGGCAGAAAGTTTTATATTTGTAGCATGAATATTAATCATTCTTTTTTAAGCACTGTAAGCGTTTGAAAAGTACTATACTTTTGGCTGAGTCCGTTACACATGACTGAAAAAGACGAAATTTACCGTGTTCGAGTGGCTCTGAGAAAAGAAATCACCTTATCACTCTTAATAGGAGTTTAAAAATAGGCGGATCTGAAGGATCTTCGTTTTTTGGACTGGAAGTTATGTCGAGAATTTACTATAAATGTAAAATGTAATTTTAACACGTAAAGAAGGATATATTAAAAGTTCTAGAACTCTTGGTATTACTTGATAGATTCAAGAGGAGCATTTAGAAAGGTTTCGGAATTCCGAATGAACCCAGAAACTTATCTGTCTTCTGTTATCTTCTAAACAGATATCTTCTGATAGTGTCTTATTTAACCATATTTAGCTAAACTATTATTACTTCAAATAATTTTCATGAGAATGCCACTAGAAAAATATATGTTAAATTAATAGTATCATTTTATTATGAGAAATACTGAAGAATTTGATATTTAATGCAATCCGTTTTTATGTTACATTAAAAACCAAATTAGTTTTCTTGCATACTTAATGTTAATTGCAGGATTATTAAAAATATCTGGTAAAATTTTAAAGGCAGGTACACAGGACCAAACTAAACAGATTTTGTTTCGGAAAATATGCAGAAATGGCACATTGAGGTGGTACAGGGTGCCGCTGAACAGTAAAGGATTTTCCTGATCCAAATCGTCAGTACCGATGAGAAGATGAAATGTGAGTCTCGGAAACCCTAGCGCGTTTCGTGAAACATTGTTAAGGGTTCCACAAGAAATAGGGAAATAACGTGTACGTCATAAATGGAAAAAAGGAATTCGGTATTCTATTCGGCTAACATCCGTTGGGGAAGCGGGTGTGACTGACAAGAGTGTAGCCTATGATAACTGAAAAGCTGAATTTAGCTGTACGGCTATGCTCGGTTAGACTCATCATCAACAGTTGTATAAACTTCTTTGTTATTTGCGTTACCGGATTCGGATTACTTAATTATGGCAAAGCACTCGAGGGCTGTCTGCTCAAGGGAAGGACGCCTTTGTTGAAGGCGTTCTAACGGAAAATGGCTCGTATACACCTTACACATCAGAAAATCACGTAAACGCCCATACATCCAGTTCTTTCGCCCGGATTCAAATCCTAGACCGAACAACCAGTGTTCAACGAATTTACCGTTCCACAGCTGGTTGACCTACTTGCGTTGCCAATTCAACTGTAGGAAAAATTCTAATTTTTTTAAATGGAAGGATATTAACTTAGTTACCAATTTTCGTTAACCTGTACATTGGCATTGCAAGACTATGCAAGCAACACGAGTCTAAACACTCATAGCAGAACAGCCAAAAGCAGCTTTTCAGTTTTTCACGACTAGAATCTAGTGTAACTGTATATGCATTAGGGATGCAAGAAGTGTAGGATCATGTGATTTGTTAAACAGAGTGATAGAGTGTATCTTTTATTTTACTATTATTTAGTTTTTATTTTACTATTATTTAGTTTTTTATTTTATTATAATTTAGTTTATTTTACTATTATTTTTACTACTCTTGTTTTTATTAGTATTTGATTCGGTTTCGTTTCTCATTTTTTAATTCTTCTGTACGTTTAACGGTTAAAATGTGGCATTACTTGAAAACAATCCAGATTAATATGAAGACACTAGGGATGAAGATTTAGAATCTCATACAAAATTCCAAAAGAGTGATAAAGAAAGTGGTGCAGGAAAAAAACCTTTCCTTTTTTACAACGAAAATTATTTATCAGTATACTTTACATGGACTGGGGATGCAGAATGTCCTCTTCCACTATGTCTCGTTAGTGATAAAACAATTTGGAATACAGCAATGGCCGCAACAAAATTGAACAGACATTTCACGATAAATTATATGAAATTAATATGAAAAATAAAACTGTTGATTATTTTAAACTCCGTTAAAATATCAAAATAAACAGAGTACAGCTTTTTTAAACACATTCACGGTTAGTAAAAAGGCTCAGGAAGTGAGTTAGCAAAGCTTACAAAGAAGTGACATAGTCAGTGAGAGTCGCATAGTACTCTCATATAAAATTATTGTGGGTAAAAATGATGAGAGAAGTTGCAGTAATGAAAATAAAAAATATTCCACTTTCGAAAAATACAATAAGTTGATGAGTCAATGATATGCCACATGATGTTAAAGAGGGTTTGTATACTACACTGAAAAATGGCAATTTTTCAATTCAAGTGGGACGAGTCAAAACATTTAATTAACAAATGTTATGCTGCAGGATTTATAAGTTTGTTAATGAGAGTGAAATTCAAGAAACCTTCCTCTGATGTAAAGAATTAGTTGAGACAAGCAGAGGAATAGATATAGTTAATATTAATCTGCATATCTGTGCTTTGTCTTACTCAAATAACTTATCCTAATCGCACATGCATTCTGTTACAAAATGTGCTTATGTCACTCTCCTCACCTGCCCTTACATTTTTGCCTTTTTTAACTCAACTTGTATGTTTACGGAATTTATGATTCTTAAGAAGGAAATGAAATGAATTTACTATATTAGTTACATTTTCTCAAGTTAATTAAAAATTAATTAATTAAAATACGATTAATAAAGTCCTGAAACCATCAGTTTTGGAGATTTTATTTTGGTGCTATATGGGTTCAGAGGGTACCTTCGCTTCCAATTAGCATTTTGATGTGCTGTAGAAATTTCTCAGAAAATTCAATGATAAAAAAGAAAGGATAAGAATATGCAGCATTACCTACATTATTTGAAAGGGAAATTACAATAAAAAGAGTACTTTTACTAACAGAGATAAAATATTCGCTTTCGGTGATCACGCATCAGTTTTTTTTTTTTTTTTTTTTTTTTTTTTTTTTGATTACATACATTTTTGTAGACGTGTTAGCATGAATAATAAATAACATCTAATTTTCATGTTTCTATTCAAAGTTCGAATTTGATTGTTTTTCAGGATTACCGCTGGAATATAGGAAATATTAGAAAATGTTCATGCGCGTAGAATTATATTAATAAGATCTAGATCGTTATTCGATGCTTAGGCAAGGCTTAATTTAAAATGAAAATTTTCAACAGCATATTCTGCGAACGGTTTTAATTAAAATATTCTCAAAAGCTTCTCAAAATTGTCTACCTAAGAAAACATAACAAGGAGTTTTTCTTTCTGTTAAAATAGCTCCTTGTTGTATTTTGAACTTATGTAGATCGAGTTTCTACCGCAAATATATTCCACTATCTCTCCGTTAGCAAATTGTTACAATAACTAGTAAGTAGTTAAAACAATCTTAATCTCTTATTTACACAAGTCGTAGGATACTTTACCTTCCACTTTCTAATTTTCCTGCCAATATGCCGTCTTGTTGAGAATTATATTTAACTTTCCAAGAGTTTCACATTAATAATTGAATTCTAGATATATTTTGCTTCAACTAGGAGTGAAACATAGGTTGGTTATTTTACAACAAATCCATGGAAACCTTATGACACTGAAGGTGAAAAAAATTGATTTAAATAATTAAAACTATTGGAAGCAGGGTATTCCAAAAAATATAATTTATTATTTCTCTTAATTATTTATTACTCCAATTTATAAAACTTGTTACTTCATTCTTTCTAGCCAGTGTTATGTTGTAATATGATACATATTTTTGTAAAAACTGTTAAAAATAATTCTTTTTTTTTTCTTTTTGCATTTTAGTTGGTAATCGATTATCTGACGTCGAAATAGAATGCAACAGCAACAATATAGTAGTAACCATATCCACACCAGATGAGGACTTTAACGGTATGATATATCCTAGGGGATTGTCGAGGAATTCCAGCTGTCTTACTGAATATGAACATGCTGGCTCAAAAATTACGTATAAGTTACCACTTCGCTCATGTAATACGATGAGTCATGATATCGTAAGTCAATAACTCATACTTTCAAAACATTACTTTCTAAGTTATTATCCTTAGTCTATATAATTTTGTGTTGATAAAATGTTAATCCTAATTTTGACTATTATGTCTGTGATTAAATGTCATAAATCGTATTAAATAGGAAAGTCTGTATTTATTAATGAGGTTGCGAAGCAAATACGGAAGTACTGTATTTATTATACTCGCAAGGGAAACATTTTATTTCGAAACAGAAGGCTGAGTCAAAAAAGACCAATCTCTACCACTCCTCTTCATTTCTTTTCAATTTCTTTTTGCCTTTTGTATAGGCCAATGATAATACTTCGTTTGATAAATTAGTATTCTACTTCCCATTTTTTCACACCAAAATTTCCTTCTAATTTATTCTTTTTCTATTCTTAAGGATAGGCATCAAGGAAAATAGTTTATGGTTAATGATTTCGGACATGTTCATGAATGGAATAAGCTATTTCATCATGTAGTATGATAGCTTATGTAATGTGTGCTTTTGTGAAAACATCACGTATTATTCGTTCATTACGAAATGATTTAACTCAATTCTACTAAAATTGAAAATTCTGTACTTTAACCCTTAATCATTAAATGTAACTGTTAATTTAAAATAATGGTCACGAAGAGTTCTTTTAAATATCAGATGATGATAGTATTGACTTTGCCAAAATCAAGATTTTTCAGAAAAGAAAAAGAGTTGCTTTGTCGGAAAAAATAGAATCGTTTTGTGACAGCAAATGTTTATAATATTGCTTGAACCCATGTAGTTGTCAACGCTACGGTAGTTTCGACAAGGGTCGTTTCACGGTCGCATGTGGCTGCTTCTAACTATATAAATAAATTAGTGAAATTGACTTGATGAGCAGTTTTAAAAAAATGACCGAGATGGGATGCACATTTGATGCCGTTGGCTGGAGGTTGCTTTTTTGGCATTGCGCTCAGCTGAAGTTAGTATAAATGCCGTTTATACATAGCAAGTTATTTAAAAGACAGAACACATAGCCACATCAAACAAGAGGTATAGCAATCCACAGGCATCGTAAAGCGATAGTTTACTGTAGTCTTCAGCTTCTTGTTGCTTGTTAATGTTTTTTATTGAATAACAAATAAGACTGATTTCAACTGAAGAAATTTTATTTTTCTAGGAGTCATATCAGTAGGCTTATTTTATTTGACGGATAACTTATAAGATATTATAAAGATATTATAAAACTTATGTATAAGATATTATAAAACTTATGTAAAGAATCATTTGAAATAGATAATAAGTGTAAAAGAATTAATTTGAAAATTTCGTTGATAAATTTTCGGTTCTCAATTGAATTTATTAGAGCAGTTAACAACTAGTGGATATCTTTAATCCCAGATATAATATGTTTAATCTTCAATCTTTGTAGCCCCCCCTAAAAAATCTTGTTTAATGCTCTCAGAAGGAGAAGAAGTATTATTTAAAATAAACAGTTGAAATTTTGAAAATGAAGGACTTTCTAATGGAAACCTACCTCCTATTTCTGTCATACAAAGGGGAAAACTGCAGATTACTTACATAGTAAACTAGGCTATTCCTTGAGATCTGAACTCGGATCGAATTACCACTCAGTCAGTCGAATTACCACTCACTTACTTGGTAATTTACTCAGTTATTGGTGGAATTTACTCAGTGTTAATTTACTCAGTTATTGGTGGAATAATAAGAGAGTGTTAATTTACTCAGTTATTGGTGGAATTTACTCAGTTAGTCGAATTACCACTTACTTACTTGAGATCTGAACTCGGCTCGAATTACCACTCACTCACTCGAATTACCACTCAGTCTGTGACTACTCAGTCACAGATGCGAAGAAGATATAAAACAATAATAAGTAAGAGACAAACTCCAAACGGAACTTTGAAAATAAGAAAAATTTAAACTTAATATACTGCTGACTTCAAACGAACGCTTTTCGAAAGCGAATCTGAGGCGAATATTTCTTCATTGCGAGCGAGTTAAACTCTTTCAAAGATTGGAAAGGTTTGCCAAATTTCACCACTTCTTCCAACTTTAATCTGAAAAGGGAAATTTTTTTTTTTGCTATAAATAACATATTATTATTTTCAAAACTGATAAAGGTGGCTAGATCGTAATGGTGATGCAAAAGTACGTTCGTTGATGGCATTTATAAAACTCTTAATGCAGGCCAGACTATAGACCTGCTTTCATAACCGAAGAGGCCGAATTGTTGAAACAGAAGATTCTGAATTCCCTGTATCCATTATAGCCTTTAACTAGAAGCTGTAGTTTCCTAAATATTCTTCCATACATATTTTTATCACATGACGAAGCAACATTCATCCTAAACGGAAAGAGATGTAAATACATAACTACAAATTCAACTTATTTCTTAAATGAATATACAGTTATAAAAATAAAAGTTATAGCAACTCAATACACAAATAATTATTGCGACTCATACATTGAAAATAATACATTTTGCATAAACGTAACAGTTTAACACCTAATAAGAGTACTAAACCAATTTTGTTAATTTTAAACGGAAGTTATAATATATATTGTTACGAAATGTTAAGGCGCGGTAAGGTAGCTTCCCCGCAAAGCAAGTTTAGGGTTGCCACATTTGGTGAGAAATCGCTCATTTGGTGACAAAATTGGCGACATGCCATGGACGGATGGAGATCCTTCTGGAACGAATTCTTACCGGTTTAGCCCAGAATGTTCTCGAACACAAGTTGGAAGCTATATAAACCCTGCTGGTCCGCAGTCAGTTAGTGTGTGTCTCGTCAGTGCGAGAACGTCAGTGTCTCGAGTTAGTCAGTCCGTGCGGAGTCGATCGAGTTGACAGCCGGGCAGCGAGTGCTGAGTGGGTCGTCGAGTGCATCGAAAGAATGTCTTCGAATATCGCAGTTAGTGCATCGTCGAGAGAGCGTGTTGAGCTCCGGGAACGACTGAACCGAAGAGTCGGGAGCTATGCTCTGTGTGTCGTCGAGTGCATCGCGATTTGTAGCGTGGAGAGTCTCGAGAGTACGTGGAGTTCCGAAAACGACCGAGCACAGTCGGGAGCTGTACTCTGGTGCTTTGTAGTGAAGCTGTCTCCACCACTATTGCCTGACAGTGTGAAGGCTGTGTCGCTGATTGTTCCAGTGTGTTTATAGTAGATCTGTGACGACTGTAAAAGTGTTTTGGAGGTGTCCTGATTGATATTGGTAAATAAAGTGTGTTTTGATACTTCATCATCATGTGTCGTCGTTATTCACTCCAAATCTGCACGAACCCCGTAACCTAACAACTGGTGAAGGAAGAAGGAAACGTAACAATACTTTAATTTCATATAATGGCACTATTAATAATATTAATATGCGTCATTTAGGCATTTTGTATCAATAAATATTGTTACTGATTATTAGTTTACTAAGAAAAGTATTAATAAAATTAGGATTAATAGGATTATAACGGGTGGGGCAAATAAAAGTAGCCTGGAGAACAGAGTTACTCTGTTTTTCAGGCCACTTTTTTTTTGCCCCACCCTACATAACTGTTAATTTGTTATTGATTAATTTTGATAATTGCATATTTATTGTTTAAAATTATTTCTGAATTGTTAATGAATTTTAGTTGTTCTGCGTTCAGTTTGATCACTAAAGATTCCTTAGCTTTTGATTTTCCCAAAATTAAAGTAGGTGTGCGTGTTTATCAAGCTCATTAAAAACTCTCATTTCATTTGTTACAAAAGTCGAATAAAGAATTCCTGTGAATAAAGAACAAGCCTTTTAGTCGCGCCAAATTTCCTATACATTTACTGTTGTTTTATAATGCTATAGCGAATCTTCAAGGGTATGAAAATTGGATATAACGGATTGCATATATCTTCGATTGAAACTTTTTTTGTGTATCTGCCTTTTTTTTTTTTTTTTTCAAAATTTCTTCAAGATTTAATGAAAAATTTACTAACCCTTAAAATCATTCACATTTAAGATGTTGGGATCCATATTTAAGGCAGGTAAGGATAGGAAAGAGTAACAACTCAAATTTCAATTAACCAAAAAATAGTATTAAAAGTTTATCTGTATTTCTAAACAGCTTAGCTTAATGTGGAGCTCATTTGGTTACTCAATTAAATCAGTATTCGAAACAAAAAGAACACATTGAACAACGAAAGAGTAAAAATCATTAGAAATGAAGAAACTAAGTTAGAAATGACATTAACAAAAATATTTAAAAATGAACTTGAGAAAGTCATCGATTTCAAAATCGCGTAAAAATGTCGATTAGAATGCTTTGTTTTTTTTATTGTAAATTTCACTTGGCAAACGTCATCCGCCATTATTGCTGTTACTCCAAGCTTTTTTTTAATTTATTTTATTTTATTTTTTTAACCTCTTTTTAATTTTCCGCAGACAGTTTTGTTTTACGCAGATGATTTGTGACAGTCATATTTTCGTGTTTCTGCAATAAATAAACTTTATATATATATATATATATATATATATATATATATATAATACAGGGCATGGTTATTACGTCCCTGTTTAACAGAGTTTTGATTGAATATATTTTATGATTTCAATGATGAAATCGAGAGCGAAAATGCGATTTGGACCACATAGAAATGTTGATGCTTCTTATAAACTAAATTAGATGTAGTATAGTATTTAATTTGATATTTCACCTTGTGAAACGTAGTTTGTTGTAATTCTAATTAATTTTTGTCTTTTCGTTTAGTCTGAAGGAGTTGAATATTTTAACACTGTTGTGGTTCAACCCCATCATAAATTGGTCACAAGTTTCGGCAGAGGTTTCCACATACGTTGCCTATATCAAACTAAGAATGAAACAATGTCTTCTGGTGTGGGAGTCAAGTAAGTTAATGTTTCTGTCAATCAGTATATTTTTGTTTGATTTAAGATTGTTCGTTCAAAAAGTTCAGAGGAGCCTTTTAAAAAATAATTAATCTTAAGTTAAAAAGTAGGAAAACTCTCAGTTCTTGATTCCTTTTTCAATGATGTAAATGTAATGAAGCTCAAGTGCTAGCTATGTGACACGCTTCCAGTGATGTTAAAGGAATTAAATTAAAAATACCCTGACTATAATGATGTATGTACATGCCCATCTAATCCATTTTAATACTTCTGATAATTAAATAATTTGCCCAAACGTAATCTAGATTCAAATGCAAGCAGAATTTAACAGTAAGCTGTTTTAAGTATTATAACTATGCATGGATTTTTGAAGGAAAAGTATTCCGTTATATTAAACGAAATATACAGTACACCTACAACGTAGGTGGTTTATAAACCTCTTCCCTAAAATATTTTAGATTGCTTTTGATAATCACATCGTTATTTGAGATAAATATGTGCCGAATCTATAACGATTTTGTTTTAGCCAAGAATTTTTTAATCTCTGGGTTTGTATACGAATGCTATAGATCCACTAATAATATACTATAGATCTGCTTATAGTTTATTTTAAAATTTTTTCTAATCTCAGAAGCCCACCAGTGGCCGAGCGGATGAAACCGCTAAACTGGTAGTTCGTCAAATCCCGGCAACGTGCCGGCTATATTGGAGTTTTCGTGGTTTTCCCTGCGTAACGCCATACCAGCCAGTTTCTGTTAGAAAATCCTTCGGGAACACTTCTATCTGGCTATCAGCCTAAGTATGCTTTGCCATTAGCCCATAGTGTGCTTTGCCATATTCAAACAATCCAATCTAATCCTGGATAACTGTTTACTGTTATTATGGTAGATAACAAATCCTAGGCTTCTGTGGACAATCACTAATATTAAAGGTTTGGATTATCATGCGGTAAGTAATATACTATATAGATCATCTTCCCAGATTAAAATCTGTATTCGATTTTTTGTTTCACAACGTACAGTATGGGAGCTTTTCTTTTATTTCTCGACTACGTAGAATGTAATGCTATTTAGTTCACTTAGATCTTTGTAATACGCAAATTAATACAGTACTCGAGAAGGAATTATAAGTCTAAATATTAGTATATCGAATTCGTGTAACGTGTAGAATATAGAATGGTTCAAAAATCTTTGGGAATGTAAGTTTCATTTGTTGCGGGGGAACATTATTCTCAATATCCGGGAATTTAACATGTTTTTAGTCGACTTGTAATGCATGCTTTTGTACGAGTAGATGAACTTAGCGGTATTTTGGAGAACAAGATTTAATTTGCATTTTTATCGCTGTTCGTAACTCTAAAGTCTTTTGTCAGTTGCAGTTTAAAATACCTAAAATAAATTTTTAACGTTACTTTTGCTTTTTAGCAGAAGAAAATATTTAACCAGGGTTAACAATTTAAATGTCGGCAGCATATTGTCTTGCAATCAAAAAACCCTCAGCTTAAATACTCTCATTTACATTTCTGGTGAGGAAAAGGAAAGGACAACTTATACTAAAGGCTGAGATTATAAATAACTAGTTAATGCAAGATAATAATAAATTTACATATACATGCAAAAAGAAGTGATTAAGAAGTGTATTGAACATTTTATTCAGAAAATGCAGTTACATATTTCGAATCAGTCAATAAGACCTTGGCCCATCTCTACCCCTCATGAAAGCTATTACTTGGTTTGACTAGTTGAGTTGGCGGGTGACCTTTTGCATGATTTCTTGCCAAACTCTTTCGAAATGTTAAGACAGATCGGCGATAGTCTAGGATGATCGGGGGCACCTGCTCGTCATGTATCCAAATGTGCTTTGATCTAGCGACATAGATGAGCTAGAAAAAGTTTGACAAGCAAGAAGTAATCAGTTGGAATGATTGCCATACACGGCTATGCATTATTCTGTTGAAATGCAAGCCCGGAGTGCGTCGAAAAAACGTTCTCCACAACGGGGCACAAAATATCGTCTATGTACCCTGGTGCTACCTACGTGCTGTAATGTTGTCACAAATGATAATTAAAGGAAGCCGACTATCAAATGAAATGGCGTTCGGTATCATAACTCCCTCTTGCGTGCTGTGAGTCTTGTGACATTTAGATCAATGTACGTATTCCCTCTGCTCATGACGCCTCCAGCCCCGTTTTAACTCATAATCGTGGCTTAGCTCGTAGCACAAATATGTTATCGCCGAAGACAATTTTACCGCAGTCAGTCAAACAAATTTCAAATTGAACGAGCATTATCAGTGGCACAGCTGTAATGTAAAAAGTGCAATGAGTATCGTGAGGACGCACCCAGTTCTCTGGTTCTCCTATCAATGGTCTTGCGGCCACTGCGGTCCCGGTAACACGTTGTAATTGCTGATAATGATGGATAAGGTGCTGCGGGAACCGCTTTGACAATAGCTGTGTCTTCGCGTTTTGTCTTCTGTTTACATCGACTGCTGCTTGAACACTGTGCTCTGTTGTGGTTCAGCTAGTCTTGCGAATGTCGGCGTCATTCCGACCCAAATGTCGGACGATTCTTCCATATGACCACTCTACCTCTTCATGCTGTTTGAACTTCCTTTCTTACTTGGCGACATATGCTCATGTTGTTCGTGAATCCATTTGCGAGACACTGGTATAGTCGAAAAGAGCAGATAGAAACACATTTGATTAAGAGTTGTGCCATAGATTTGGATTTTACCTTTTATATGCACTATCCGGATGCTCATTTACGTTGCTCTGTATCTCTACCTATACATTGGCCTCTAAAATTTATCATTTGCTTATTGGATCGAATGGTAGCTGCGTGCGGAATTTCGTTACAAAGGTAACTCCTTCTTCAATGTGTCTTTTGTTTTCCTTTCTTTCTTAAAGAGTACATAGATATTCGATATGCAGCGTAGATCAAAATTTGTGGTAGAGTCTTTATCTCGTAGAATGTGAATATGACAAAATCCTAAATTAAATTCTATTGGAATTTTGTGGGAAAGGCCTAAAAGAAAAATAAACAATCTTAATCATTTAAATCTCGATGCTTTAATCTGAGGCTTTGACAAAGCAATGGAAATCAGTTTTTTTTAATTAAGTTACTACGATAACTGAATCCAAGAAAAAAAAGCGTTTTACCTATTTTTATTTATTTATTATTTATTATTTCCCTAATGAAGAAAATGTTTTAAATTCTTTAGTGTAGTTCTAGGCTTTTTTGCACCTACCATATTTTATACTGTATTGTAAAAAATTAAATAAAATAGCAAGGATCTCTTGTAATAATCAAATCAATTTTTTCAAAAGACCTTTAAGAGCTAGTGTGAACTTAAGGTTTCTTTGAAATATGTGGTGATAGGTTTCATTTCCTTAAACATTTAAATATGCATTAAACCAAGCAGCACAAACGTTATAAAGTTTCAAAAAAAAAAAAAAAAGAGAGAATTTCGTGAAAACACTTCCAGCACCGGGGATGATATGGTTTTAAAAATATAGAAAACCTTTTTTAATATAATTCCGGTACAGCTGAAACACTAGTTAATAAAATATTTAAAAAGTTAGTTAATTATAAAAAAAAACGTTCCATGCATTTACATGCAAAATTTGTCGGTATATTCAGGAACTCATTGAATTTTGCAAGTAAAGGTACAGTACCTTTTTTAATTTAGTTTTGAACTTTGTACTAATTTATCAATTTTTCCCTGTACTAATTTATCAATTTTTCCCTCCAACAATACCATATAAAAATTAGAACACATACTGTATATAGAGTTATTAAAACCCCAATACTGAAGCTGTTATCTTAAATCTCTCATCTAATCTTAAAATTTCTTACTTCCTGAGAGACTTAGGAAATACATATCTAGTCTCCATATTTAAGGAAAATAACACGTATGCTTTGGTAAGAAATCAAAATATGTGTTAAAGCTGGACATCGCAGCTGAAAGATTTTGGCTTTATTACCCATTTCATACCATTAAACTGAAAGAACATCTGCTGTAATTTTTTTTCATATGATTTTAATTTAGTTTAACCGCAGTTGTAATGAAGCAGGTGTTTAGCTCACGGGCTGAACATTAATTCACGGAAAATTTTAATTATGAAAGACCAGTATTTTAAAAGTCAAAAGCACAATACAAGTCTATTAACTTGATTCGTCAATAAATAAATTAATAACGCTAAAATATTACTATTTAGAAGTCTTCCGTGATTTCCACTTTTTTAAAGTAAAATAACACTTTTTCATTCTATTTTTGCTGTTTCAATTAAAATTTTATTCTAGTACATTTATTTCCTTGCAGTTTTCATTTAATTTTTTACAGACTTTTAAATACATCATTTTATGCCAGTTTGTATATCTTCTGGATTGCGACTGCATATCTTCATTTAACCGCTATACACCGTGTCTGCAAAAGTCCTTTCTCAGCCTTTATTTTCGTAACCATTGGTCGTAGATATGTTACGGTGAAACACCGAAATCTGGAGAATGTCGACTTTTACCGGTGAATGTCAACATTCACATACTCTGTTGGTGTATGTCTGAAATATTTTCCAAATACTCTTATTTCTGACTTACACCGGTCAATGTCGACATTCACCGTGTACTAATGGTGAATGTTGAACATATAACAATATTATATTTTCTTCTCCGTAATTCAGTCGCGAATAAACGCACTTGAGACTTGAAATATGAACTTAAGAACATGAGAACCTAAAACACACAATACATTCAAAATGAGAAAGGAAAATAATAGAAGTTAAAAACTTACTTAATTATACAGTACGTTCTAAATGAGAAAATAAAATAACAGTAATAAAAATCTTACTAAATTATGTGATTCAAATCTTATTTATTGCAACAACTTAAACTATTATGGTACTTTATGACCTCTCTTTTCGACTTTCACCAGAGCATATCTGTGATTGTCGACATACACCGGTGAGGGTCCGAATATACAAGAATGTAAAGAAATATTCGGTCTTTCACCGACGTATTTGGTGAATGTTGATATTCTCCGGTGAAAATCGACGTTCTCCAATTTCGGTCTTTCACGGTAACAGATACATACTTTCAACCGCAAAAATGTTTTAAATGACGTAAGTGTTATGGCATTTTCAAATTTAAAGTCATCAGTTTTATCAAAGTTACAAAAATCTAACTTTTTATGCATTCCTCGGGATCCTACATTTATATTTAGACAAAATTTGTACTTCTTACAAAAAATACAACACAAACAGTTTGAATTCCGTACGACTAAAATTCAATGAGATATTTAATTTCGAAATTTGCAAATTTTAATGTCATTTTTAGTTTGCACTGAGGGGTCGGTTAATAAATAAATTATAATAATTAGAGGTTGTTTTTTCTCCCCTTAAATTCCGTTCAATGATATTCTTTCGTGATTTACGAGTGCCTTTAATTTATGATTTTGTTACATTTGATTTGACGAAAGAATTTGCGAACGAATAATTTGTAAACTTTCAAAGACTAAAAATAGAAAAATAAATCTAAGAAGTCTAAAATAGTTATTCATATTCTCATGAAATTTTATTACTTCTGGTAATAACTTTCATTTTTAAATTGAAGCAAATAATAAGAGAAGTTGGCTACGTGTCAATACTAAAGGCAACCAGTGTTTTCTAGAACACGAATTCTGTAAGATTCTACGAATAAGATCTCCATTTTGGAAAAAAAAATATATTTTAATCAATATTTTTCATAAAATATTTTTCCGCATAGAAATGCTAAGCACTTAACAATATCTTAACTTCAGAAACTTTTTCTTAATTGTTATTTTATTTTGGGTAAGTACAAATGGAAACATTTCTCGCTTCAATGTGTGTAAAGCCCCTGAATATGATCTCTGATTTTAATATTAAGTATCTCAATCAATTTTTATCTTACGGGACTCAAAAGTTTTGTGTTTTATTTTTATAACATCTACAAAATTTTCCTAAATATAAGTATAGGGACGGGAAGGAATGCGTAAAATTATATATCTTAGTTTTAACAAAAATGATTTCTTTAAATGTAAAAGCGAAAATACCGGAACATTTGCATCATTTGAAACGTTTTTGTAACTGGAAATACATACCTGACACCAACGGTTGCGAAAATATAGGCCAGGTAAGAATTTTTGTGAACACGGCGTATATTAAAAAGGTTAGATTAGGTTATGTTATTTGAGTATAATAAAGCGCACGAGCGCTAAGTGACTAGGCGAATGCCTTTATGGAGGGCTTTTTAGAGGAAACTGGCTAGAATTAGCATTAGAGATGGGGAAAGCCACGGAAGTTAACCATGCAGTCAGCCCGCTCACCTTGGATTAATCCCGAGTCGAACTACCAACATTCAACGGTCTTTAATCATTCGGCCACTGGTGGGACCATACATTACAAAGAACAATGTTGTATACAGAAATTTTAGTTAAATATATTCTAAAAGGGAGTGGTATTTGTTAAGCGAGAAAGATATGTATTACTGTATCTGTGTGAAAGAAGATATTGCGTAAAAGCTCACTTTTAATTTATCTTACTTTACTTGCTAAAACTATTACTGATAGGATTACACTTGTCTATCTTTCAGTAGAAGTTATTTAAGGTTAGGTTAGGTTATTTAATTACGGCAAAGCCTCGAGGGCTAACTGCTTAAGGGGAGAAATGCCTTCGTGGAGGACTTTCTAAGGGAAACTAGCTCGTATACACGTTACACATGGGGAAAACACCCATGCAGCCATTTCGTTCGCGGGATTCGAACCTCAGACCGAACTACCAGTGTTCAGCTACTTTACCGCTCGGCCGCTGGTAGGCAGAAGTTATTTAAGTAAATAAAGTATTAATATAATGAGTATATGTTAAAAATTAAATAAAAACATATTAAGTGTATACGTATACTATTTTTGATTTATAGGCACAAATAAACAACACGGGCTTCTTTTCTTGTGTGTAGTAAGATGGATTAACAATAAATATTTTTTTAGATTAAAAATATCATTTTAGATATTATGTTCAAATCAATATGCTACTCAACCTTTGTGTTCTTATTTCATTGCCGAAATATTAATGTAAATTCTTATCTGGGAATACAGAAAAATAAAAGGTAAAAATTAGAGAAATTTAGATAAATTATTGTTAGAGAAAAACTTCAACATTTTCATCCTCGATACATCTTTCGTAGTCTGAAAACTGAATATTCTATTTTTATTTTTGATTTAAAATGACATAAGACATCAGCGTATTATTAAATTCAATTCTGCCTTGAATGTAAGGGGCAAAGCTACGCAAAACTATAAAAAAGTGGTTAAATTAGAAAAGAATGCAACATTCGCTTAGCTTGGTCTTCTATGGGTGTTTCTCTCAACTGGAATTAGTGAAACAAAGTTCTAAAAAAATCATCCGCTAATTCTATATTTAACGTACGTGTTGAAGTAATTACAGGAATGATATGCAAAAACCTAGTTCTAGCATACAATTAAGCCTTTTGAACACTATAAATGAAAAAAGTCATCCTTTTAAGCGTGTTTTCTTGAAAGGGGAAAGTATTTAACTAGAAAAGGGACAAAAGCCTGAGATAAAATAAAAACTGAAGTAGGAGCCGGAAAAGAGGAAAAAAAGGCATTCAACAATGATGACACGAACTCTATTATTAATTCAATTATTATTTAGGTTTCACCGCAGACTGAGAATTACGAGTTCCTCACCTGCCATGATGTCATTACCGTAGCACCATCCCAAGCGAAAAGGGTCTATTATCTTATTCCTCTTTATTGAGTCAGACCCCCCCTTTTTTATTTGCTTTCCTGCACAGTTTGCTGCCAAGCGACAAAATCCAACAGGTTTTCTCAACCGTAAAACTTCTACATGGTGAATAAACTTCACCGTTCTACTTAAAAATATATAAATAAAAAGTGAAAATAGGTTTTAATATCGTCTTATAGCTTTCGCCTTTATATCAGAATCACTGAATGGTTAATTTTCAGTGATATCGCATTTCCCCCAAACTTCTACTTTTCTTCCTAGTAATCCATAAATTTTTATTTGATTTTCGTCCTGTAATTAATAATTTAAAGTTCTAAAGTAGTTTTTTTCTGTAGGCATATACACAGGGTGTTCTTAATTAAAATTTTATTTTGAGAAACTATGATTCAAGCAGCGGCTTAATTTCATATTGATGTATTTTTAGCCCAAAGGGGCAATTTGCCCAGATTACTTTGCGTTGATTCGCTATAAGCAGCGAATCACTTTTTAAATTGTTGCCACCAAATATTAGAGCCCTGTATTATATTTAAAGAAATTAAATAATGAAGAATCTGCACAAATGTAGGTATGTTTCTCGCATTGTGATGAACAAACTGTACCTAGAGCCATCAAATTTTAAATAACGTACTTCTCCACCCGAATATGGGCATCTAGAAGCCCAAATTTGGGATTTGTTTTATTTTCGATTTCATATTTTGTAAAGCATTTATGAGTTTTTGATTAAAAAACTCACGGATTTCAAAGTGAGCAATGGCAAAAATGTACGGGAAAAAGAAACACTTTTCTGTCCAGCGCCCGCGAGACTGTGTATCGGAAATTCTAAACATATATTCTTTTAAATATTTTGCGATATTGCTGTTGGATTGAATTTTATGGTTTAAGTCCGAAGAACATGATATTTAATAAATAAAAGTAACACACAAAAAGTTAAAAAAACGCCTCTTTGGGTGTAATATAAAATCTGAAAGGTTTCAGATTTTTTTTTTACATGATAATTTTATATAAATTATGTGAGTGTAATTTTTTTTGAGAAGAGGAAAAACAAATTTAGAAACTTTGACTTGAACGATGCGTAGTGCTTTCTCAAAGTAATTAACTCAAAGCTTAGAATATACAGAGTGTACTGCATGGTTACCCAGAATCAATATATGAATTAAGCTAGAAAATATCTAAGTAGTATGACATACAGCTTATGCAAACCTCTAATGGCAGAAGAGGATGCATACATTGAATAAAAAGCTGCTGCCGTAAAAGCAAGCGACTTAAGAATAAGACAGTTCATTATTGGTCATTATTTTTGGCAATTAACATCATGATACCATTATCATTGAAGAACTAACTATTCATCATGAAGTTCGTTTATTAAATCCTCTGTGTCATAACAGAATTGCCAAAAGCTTACAACATTGAAAAACAACAAAAAATAAGTAGCCATATGACTACTACCATATGACTGTAGTTGTAAGCAAAATGTTTAAAAATTTAGAAATGATCTCAGTGCTAGTTAAAGACGGAAATTTGTCCGCAGTGAAAGGTAGCAATGGCTCTAGAAGAAGAAATAATGGCAAATGACGTGAGAAGCAGCTGTGCACGTTACATTGCGTGTTCTGGCGACAGGTTCTGAGACATTGTTCACGAAACTTCAAGAGAGAAATTCTGCGTTATTATCTGCTCTCAGACACTGTTAAATCATAACCGGAATACAACGTCGTCTAGGAGATTCTTGCTCCAAATGAAATGGAGAACTTAAGTAAAAAGGAATATTTTATAAACAGATGAAGCTCTGCATGATGCAAAGCTGACCAATTCAGGCAATTCACATATTCCACAAGTCGGTCCATTTCATAATACGAAGTGTATCTTAGGAAAGGTTTTACGGTAAAGCTAACCTTTGAACCTTTGGTTTAGAGATGCAGTCTGTTGCTCTAGTGCCTTCACAGTTAATAGCCATATCGCTTTCAAGCTTTCAAGTAATTCTAGCAGCTTCATTGTAAGGTATATTTTAATTTTATAGTAGTCATTTTAATTTGGAAAACCTTACCTATCAATTCTTGTTTCCACTTACAACTCCCTACCAAAATGAGTTTTTAGAATCGCGTTGAATGCAAATGAGTTAGAAGAAATACTTAAGGAAGGTTCAACTTACTTCGTGAGAGAGAGCTAGGAATCCTGAGTAGCGCGTGTTTGCCTACGCGCTAAGTCTCTCTTGAAGCTGTTACGCTCGGCCGTATTATACGTACCTTTTGACATTCGGCGGATAATTTAAATTAAGGGCTTCTACGTTAGATACTTGTGTGTTAAATTCTACGTTAGATACTTGTGTGTTAAATTCTACGTTAGATACTTGTGTGTTAAATTCTACGTTAGATACTTGTGTGTTAAATTCTACGTTAGATACTTGTGTATTAAATTCTACGTTAGATACTTGTGTGTTAAATTCTACGTTAGATACTTGTGTGTTAAATTCTACGTTAGATACTTGTGTTTAGCTTCGGCTAAGTCTTCTTTAGTTAGCTATAGTTTAGTTTCTTATTTCTTATTCTGAGTTAAAGCCCGAGTAGCAGCTTTGTTGTAGTCCTGAGAAAGGGCCCGACTGTTATTCTTATTTGAGTGATATAAAGAGTATTTTAACCCTTTTCGAGTCTACGATTTAGTTGTTTGAACTCAGCGATAAGTCGCTACACAGTTCACTAGGTTCCTCGACGTTCATCTTAGGCAAAAGGAATGAGGAACCTTACGTCATATTTCATTTAACCTTTAAGATGATTGTAGCACTTCAGCAGCTACCAACACCTAGTTCAAAAATTTTAAGAAGGCTCATACTTCATACCTTCATATGGTTAGCCTAGTTGATATGAAGCGGTTAATTCAGAGGCGCATTTTACGGATAATCCAGCCGCCGTTTTTCTATTAAATATAGTAATGTAGTCATTGCTATCATTTGGTTTGAACCCTTTTAACTGTTGCCTGTACTGACACTTCAAATATGTTGTATCAGTTGGATTATAAACACATAATCAGCTTAATAGATCTCAAGATGAGAAATGCGCAGTAATGCAACTTCTTAAACGAAGCATTACATGCTATATTTGACTATAAAAATCTGGAGATGTCAACAGGTTGCTAACAGAAGAAACTAATGTACAGATAAATGAACTTGCTTCATATAATGTACTGGTGTATTGCTAAATTTTGCCTCTCGTCTGCGATAGTAAGGTGCTCTTTACCAACTTTTTTTTTTTTTTTTTTTTTTTTTTTTTTACCAACAACCAAGAAATTTTAGAAGTCTCTTTTTCTTTTATAAGGAAGGCTTCTAACAAAAATCCATCCATGCATGATTCTCTATGTTAAATTAAATATTCCGAAAAATGGTTCCCAAGTTACGCCTTTTCGAAAGTGAGCTTTGAGTATTAGTACAAGGATTTCGAAAATGACGGGGTGCACACATTATTTTCTCAATTACAGATCCGACATAAATGCGTCCATTGAACAAGGTGGGAGAACATTTGGTGGGAAAAGGCAGTAGACGGAACGACACTATTTCGAGCTGGGAATGACCCGAGAAAGGAATAACGGCACTGAGCCTTTTCAAGTGGATTCGATACTGGTATCAGTTTGCTGCAAATAAGAGTCATCTTGAGCTGAAACTTAGTGAGTCATGTATGCGAGAAAAGTAAGAAACTGAATGTAAGAAAAACTTGATGGTTACATGTGTGAGCAATTTTTAAAAACTAGCGCCGCTAAAATAAGCGTGTTGGTAAGAGTATACAGACTTATCTGCCTTCAGTTAATCTGCCAAAGTTGTTTTTTTTTGGGGGGGGGGTTTCTTTAAGATCATAATTTTCTCTAGAGTTTATAGATCTGGATTTTTGTCTTTAATAGCTAAGACCTGATCTATACATTTTTGTCAAGCATTTCGAATATTTGTGTTTTAACTGAGTTAAATTGGTGATGAGGCTTTAATTACCCCGCTAAAAACTAGGTAGGCCCCTTTTCATAGAACTAATTTGGTAATAATGGCAAATTCCCATGTACGTAAAAAATGCATTTTCATATACCTTTTATTTAGAGAGTGGTAAGAGATCTTATAAAAGTTACATTGAAGCTTTTCTTACCTTTTAAATATATGTTAAGATATAAAAAGCAGTATTTCCGCGTTGTTATGTTTGAAGTCAATACAACTTACCTAAGAAATACACCTTTAAAATACAATAACACGCCGAACAAATATTAACTTAGAAGCCAAGCAACAAAAAATCAGCGTTGTATTTTCAAATTTTCACAGGACTAGTTTCGTGAAAATTTGAAAATATAACGCTGATTTTTTGTTTCTTGTCTTCTAAGTTAAATACACCTTTATTTAACTTCCATTTTGGAAACTTGCTGCCGGAAGGAGAAATGAAATATTAAAAATTAAATACTCTTCATATAGGTAAAAAGGACATTGTCATTTACTTAGAAAATAAATACATTTCCTAAATTATGTGAAGTTCCATGATGATTACTGTCAACATGTACGTTCATATGCTTTAAATATCATTATGAAATTTCCATTTCCTGCGAACTTCACAAAAAATGCTTAAACTCATATCTCAAAAATGATATTTTAATGTCATTTCAAAAGGCTGTTACTTTCTATTTTGCACTGAAAATGATATATTTGACTCTTAAAATATTAAGCCTTAAATCCTGCATTGCATTTATTTACCTAAAAAGCAAAGCTAAGAGAATTGTCATAAAAAATTCGTTTAGGTAATTGCTAAGGCGTTCAAAATTTAATGTCATATTACCTAACGTTAGATTTATGTTTTTAAATTTGCATTAGAGTAAAAAGAATTATCCTCAGTAAGTAGACTAATTTTGTCAATGCGTATTAATTTAGGTTTAAGACAAATGTATATAAATTTTGGAAACAAAGGAATCATAATTTATTTTGCTTACAGTAACGTATTTTTTATTCTAGTGATATTGGAACTACGCCCATAACATCAACTGCGCCAATGCCTAACTGCTTGATGAAAATATATATTGGGAGACCTGAGGAACATCGTCTGGCAGAGCATGTGAGAATCGGTGATTATTTGACTTTAGTCATCAGCATAGACGACCAAGGTTAGTAATTTGCAGTTTCTTTTGTATGTGGTTAGAACCTAAGATTAAGTGCAGTCTTTTTTTTTCTTCATTTAGAAAAATTAAGTTTTTTTCCCTAGATGCATGTTTAATATTTATTATGTATTTTTCAAACAGGTAAATTTCCTAAAACAAAAATTTTCCCGTCATTTATTTAATAGATTTAATTGCCTGATAAATATGAAAGATAGAGTTTGCCATTAAGCACAGAAGACTAGAAAGGTAACGTTGCCTGTATCTAATACTGAATGACTACATAAAAGGTTTCCTGCCTATCGTTTTTGAAAATATCTTAAAAACAGATTCAGACATTGCAAAATAAATTTGAGCTTCCGTTCACCCTTCTTAGCATGAAACGTTCCGATTCGTTAACCTAACAACTGGAATTATCTTGCCCTTTACGGATAGAGTACCATAATTTTCTTTTTTTCCCACTACTTTGCGAAATAAAGCTTACCTTTAATAGATTGATATTATCTTTGCTTAAATGAACTCTTTTGAACAATGCCGTTCGTATCGGAAGGAAAAAAAGACAAAAATAAGTTACTTTAGAATTAGTCACTACAGAGTTATCTAAAACCATTTTGCTACTACATTACGAGAATTTTCCTGCAAACATTTATAGTTTTGTTGCTGATCTTAAAACTGATTTAATTATAACTTCATTATTAAAACGCAAGAAGCCTTATCTTTTAAGAAATGCGAACCGGTTTTTAAGTCACTTCTCCAAGATGGAAACTAAAATGTATTTGCTACAGCATTGGTAGTGTGCTATTTCTGTTTTATAAACTCTTGGGCAAAGAGAGTTGTGGGCAATATCATCTGCTCTTGGGTGTTTACGGAATATATCAAGACAATTAATAAACAGTATGGTACATTTATACGTACAATAGACGTGATTAATCGGCCTTTATTGGACCGAATTTTAGGCCCGACAGGCAAATGGTTGGTTGATAAAAAGAAATCATGCAAAATATAATAGCATTTAAAGGCTTCATATTCGATTTTGAAAAATTACTTATATAACATTTTTAGCAACTATTTATATAATAAAAAACCCAGTAATTTAAGTTACTGTTAACTAAAAAGTAACTAACAAAAATAATACTTATGCTCAGCGACTTCGATATAATGTGCACATATTACAATGGATGACTGATGTGTAACCTCAAAATTGTATAAAATTAGGATTATTAATGTTCTTATTTATTTACTTGAAAATATACTGCATTGTCTGTGAGCATAATGCCTTGAACCTCTTTACAGAATCTTCAGCAGAAATTTGCTTTTCACTGAATACAAATGCATGTGCTCATGCAATACATACATGTAATCATTCTATGTAACACAAATATCATGTAATATCTTGAGGATATTGTCACCATAATTTCTCAACCAGTTGAAAAAGAACTGTTGTTGCAGAAGGGGAAGTGATGGAGCCAACAGATCACATCTCACGATATAGTTCTGCACTCTAAATCACTCAGGCCGTCATTAAGACACTCGGCACCAATTTAAGTAGTGGCAACATTGGCAAGTGGTTAAGTGGAAGACGCACGTTAACAGTTCTACATATGCTATACGTGTCTCCGAGTAATGGAGCTATCCTTGCTTAACTAACAGCCGACAGAGATTCTGTAGGAGTAGGATTCGTCGTCGAATGAGACTATCGCCATACTCGCAAAGAAGATATACCAACCTTGCAACTCCTATTTTGGGAGGAAGAAGTTAATTCTGAGAGAATGATGTTAGTTAAAATTCGCTAATACTTATGTAGATTACGATTCTGTATGCATACATTCATTGATTACTTCACATTTTCATTCCAGGAAATGATCCTGTGAAGCTACGAAAAATGGCGTTATGAAATCCAGCAAACTCGTAATATAGCATCACTCGACAAGCATTGTCATATTTAATGTAGTATTTCTATTTATTTAGCATTTAATTTTAACCGTTACGCATTTTAGAACATCAGATTCATATTCTTATATACACCGTGTATACAAAAATCTTTATGCAGCCTTTATTTTCGCAACCATTAGTCGTAGGTATATATATATATATATATATATATCCAATTGAAGAAATGCTTCAAATAAGGAAAAATATTCATGTTATGACATATTTTTAATTAAAAAAATTCAATTCTGTAAAAATTACAAACATCTGACTAGTGTACTGCTTCCAATCTCTGCAGTTATGTTTAGTACATGCTTGTTTTCATTCTAAAAAATAAAGCACAGTATTATTTGCGAATCCGGAATCTTAGAAGTGTTGAGTGAAATATTTGACTTTCAGAAATAAAGTTTAATCAAAATTTGATTTGATCATGAAGCATCTGACACGGACCTTTCGACAGATTGTGCCTTATATCAATATACATAACTGCTATGCAACTTTGGTTCTTTGCATTCTTGATCGTTTTTATCAAAGCAAATTTTCCAGCATTTCTGCCAAAAACTTCTGTATGCTACAATTTTAGATTTACTCAGTGTATTTAGGCTTCACATGTTTATTAAACGAATGGTAAAGCTTCGTTAAAATTGTTTTTCCATCATAACAATTATAATTTAATATGTATTGTTATATAAATTAAAGCGTATTGTGATAATTTTTGTTTTGATGTTAATGTTAACTAAAATATTATCAGTGTCATTTCGTTTCCTTTATTTGAAGCCAGAAATGTTTATAATGTAAAAACAAAAAATATGTTTGTATTTTCAGATGTTTATGGTATGAAGATAACCAACTGTATTGTGAAAGATGGTCTTAACTGGTCCGAGCAGCCTCTTATTAATAATGATGGGTATGTTTTGTTAATGATGATGGGCATAATTGTTAATGATGATGTTAACAATGATGATGTTAATAATGATGATTTTAATAATGATGGGTATGATAATTTGTTATTGATGATGGGTTATTAATAATGATGGGTATGTTTTGTTATATTGCTAATTTGAAAATTAAAAATACTACAGTATTTTAAAAACTTTTGTATACTTTTTAAAACTTTATTATTTTTCTTTGTAAATGTAGGATTTGACGTTTTTAGTTGCATCTTAAAACGCATAGTATTTTTAAGCATAATTTTAATAGTTCCGATAAAAAATACTTAAGTCGCTTTTTTGGAATATGTGTAGTGAATAAATCCATACTTGTTGAGTCCTAAGCTTTAACTGCCTAACGGCAGGTTGTGAGTTCTGTTTCGACCGTAAAAGCACAACAATAATTGTGTAGTCTTAATGAAGGATGATTAATTACGACCCAATTGTAATGAATTAACTATGGCATAAAGTTGAACAAACGGGCGGAGACAGGTAAATATCCCAGTTTTGTTCAAGTAACACGAATACAAAACTATTTAGATTAAGTGAATTATATGGAAAGTAGCAAGCACTAGTTGTTCTCTGTAGCTGTTATTTGAGATGATCGTTGGACCAGTTAACTCCAGTACCGAATCAGTGTTTGGTCGTCAATTTTGTGGTTGAAAGATGTTCAAAATCTTCTCAAATTCTCCGTCGGCTGTCATATGTGTTTGTAGAACAGTCTGCAGCATTTCCACCAGCATTTAAACACTGTAAACTATTTGTGAAGGTCTTAAATCTCTTGAGGATGACTCTCTTGAAGGTTGGCTGAAAGGTGTTATTATGAGTGAATTCAATACATAAAACACAGGCAAACGATTTTTAACGATCTACTAGTTACTTTACATGGGTACTGTTTCATGCTGTTTGCTGACAGATTTTGGGAAACCATTCACAAGGGTCGCGTGGGATTGTGCAATAAAGGTAACATTTTGCAGCATGATAACACAAGATTCCATAGGGCCGTAGAATCGATGAAAGCATTTTCCTATCCCCTCTCTGACTCATTTTCACAAGGAGAGTTTCGAGCGGAAAATTTTTCATACAAATGTTTCATATAAATGATTTAGACAACTCTTCGACGGTTCAGAAACCAACAACAAAATTCCACGCTGCCGAAATGTAGTCCAGATAGAGGAAAATGTGATGCAGTGGCAGGGGACTACGTCGAAAAATGGTAGAGGTAATTCCAGCTTATATCTCAAAGTTGGTTTGGACAACAAGTTGGTCCGTATATTTACTGGGCATCCAGAAGCTCGGGAAAATGTTTCAGCTATATTATTTGGAAAAGGCGCTGTTATAACACTACTTGGGGGCAGGCATGCAGCTAATACTTAAATATCTGCACTTGAAATCTTCGTTCCTCATTTCCATTACTCAGAAACAAATTCATTAATTTAAGCTAATTTTCCATATTTATCCCCAAGGTGGAGAGAGCTGGAGCAGAAAGGGAAAAAGAGTTTTATATTAAAAATACAATATTGTTAGTTGAAATAAAGACTATGCCTTGCTATGTCTGAATAAAAATAACCTCACAAAACTGATTTAAAATTTCTCTCAAATGCATTTTATTGTTAAATATCTTAAAATATTATATTTTAACTGAACACTTTAAATTTTCTGAAACTACCAATGTTATTTAAGCATTAGAGTATCTGATTTTGATTAATTTTACTTGATTTGTAGTTGTCCTATAGATGAGGAGATTATGGGACCCTTCGAGTATAACAAGAATTTAACTTCAGCCCACGTTACATATCCTGCTCACAAATTTCCATTCACATCGTCAGTCTACTACCAATGCAATGTGAAACTGTGCTTTAGAATGCACGCAGGAGGCTGCGATGATGTGGTAAGTCCCACTAATAGATTTTATAGCTCTTCAGTATATTTATTTCTAATATTTCATTCGCAACTTTGATTAGAGGTGAGAAGTTTCTTGTATTAAGGTGTTTTAAACTGTTGTTTAACTTGTATTAAACTGTTTCATGGTGAAAAGAAAAACGATCTTTGTGTTTAAGTAGAGAAGAAGAATTCGTAATGGTACCACAAAATACCGTCTATAGTTAAAGCCGCAAGTCAATTACCCTCACGTTAGACCATGTGGTTCGTTTCTTACAAATGTATAGTTTAATATCTGAGTTACTTTACTATATAATTTGATAATATGTAATTTGTAATTTAATATGTGAAAGGTCCGAAATTAATAAGACTGAATTGTCTTACCATTTGTTCCTACTTTCCTACCATATATATATGTATTCCGAAATAATATCTTTCCAGTGCCTTTGATAATTCCAAAATTCAAGCTCAAATAAACTGTGACTGATTTACTAAGAACTCACTTTCATTCTTTGATTTTTCTCTGGCTGATTTCAATTTTTGACTTATTTAAGCGTTATTCTAAGAGTTCTGTTTTTCTTCAAAAATTGGACTTCTCAAATTAATACTGAATATGTAGTAAATTATTTCATTGTCATTTTAGCCACCTATATGTGACGAAACTGGTCATAACGTCCGTCGACGTCGTCGTAAGAGACAAAACGAAGTTGAAGATGTGGGTAATCTTCAAGACTTGCGATCAGAAGACAGAGACCGAAGCTTGGAAGTCTACTCAGGACTATACGTAAATGAAGTTGATGAACTCGAGGACGAATATGGTTAGTATATTCATGGAAGCTGGCTTCATCTTAACTATAGCATAAATTCTTGTTCTTTATGAGGGTAGAAACTTTATGTTTGGGGTGAAAATGCTTTATTAAATGAATTTTGAAAGGCACTGCATATGATTTGTTGCAAAAGTCTCTATATTTGTAATCAGTTGTTTAAATCTATTTGATCTATTTATTAGAAGCTAATATTAATATTAGTATTCTATATGCTTTCACTACACATTAAATAGAAAAAGTGAATTATTTATGTTGGTGTGACAAGCCTTTTTCAATTATAAGTTTTATTTACTATAGTTATATTCATTTTGTAAATCCGTTAAATTACTTACATTAAGCTAAAATTGACATGCTTTATAGTATTTCTAAAAGGTTACAAAATAAGTATTGTACAATTATATAAAATTCAGTATTGTGCGTGAGTACTTTTGTTGTAAAAATGATGCATTTTGTAAAATATGAAGATATTTTATGCTAAAAGTATATACATTGCCTCGAATAAAGTGTACTTTAAATTCTATATGTTGAAGAAAAAAAAACAAAGTAGTTAACTAGAATTTAAAAAATACAGTTGAACATAAATAGCTGCACAACTAAGCAAATTTCTCATTTCAATATAGACAACAATAATTTTCAAAACCAAAGGGCAGAAGATTTTAATGATGCAAATGCTTGCAACATTTATAGTTTAAAATGTAAAGTACAACTAGATGAGATTTAAATGCATAATCATAGAAGATGAAACTCAACCAAACATAATGTCAAAAAAATTGCAATAAAGAAATCTTGCATTGCTATTCAGTGAAACCAAAATTTCGAATTTTTTAGTTTTAATATTAACGATCTAAGTACTTAACTTAAGTTTGTAACCGTATAAATTAAGGACTGTTAGTTGAAAATTCTCCTTGAGAAGTTCATTTTTGTCAAGATCAAACGGATCGGAAGTTTTCCAAATCTTTGTTATTATCGAATGTTTCCAAATGGGGAAACAATTAGCTCAAAATTATTTTATTTATTAAGCATCACAAAATTCCATCTTTTGTTATCACTGTAGAATCATATTTAATGGATAAAATTGGCAGATTAATAGCTGTGACCAAAACACTTGGATCATATTTTAAAGAATCGTGAAGTAGGTTCAGTGCCCACAAGTGAATGCGAGGTAAGATTGTTAAGTAATGGTTGCCGGGTTCTAGTACAAATCCTACTGAATGGGCTGACTGCATGGAATTTTCAGGGTTCAGCACGCCTAACATGAACTCATTTCTCTTGAAACGTCTTCCAAGACTAAATATTATATCAAATTGAAGGCATCCTTTCCCTTAGACAGATAAATTCCCATGCTTTGCCATAATACAATTAATCCAAATCGATAGACCAATTTCGATAAATGTTTAAAAATGGTTCAGGCTACAAAAAGCTTAAAATATCATTACATAGTTAATGTAAGATTGATTCAACGCAATAAAGATTATAACCAAATTTCGAAAAATCATTGGCAGTCTGTTACGGGATGATTGATCTATTGATTCGTAGCCTTTATATTTTTACCTGCTGACAGCGTATATATTTCGTCCATTAAGTAATAATTATAAAGTAGCTTTTCAAAATGAATGGAAATTTTCACTAATCGTGAGCAGGATATTTGCAGCTAAACATCCCCCCCCCCCAAAATGTTGCTTATTATTTAAGAAACAAGTTAAGAAAGAAAATCATTCATATAATTTCCGCAGACCTAAAAAATAAGTGGTGGTTAGAATCGAAATACTGTCCTTTAATTCTTAATATCATCATTGCGAAATTTTAACGTTTGTATTATCAGATAGAAAGGGAAATAATTTTACAAATGCACTTTATTTCCTGACACTTAACGCAATTTATCCACTTTTGTCGATTTTCCTTAATTCGATCAATTCTTTGGACTATTATATCTCCAGCAATTTTATATTTACGACGTCACGAATCTAGCCGTTTTGGTGAATTGAAAATTCAGAGGTTAGAAAATTGACCTTCCTTCCTCTTTTAAAACAAGGATGGTCAAAAAATATTAATTAGGTGCTTGTATTTTATTTACTATAAAATACAAGCACCTAAGTAATATTTTTTAATGTTTATTACTTTGATAACCTGAAGAAATTTTTCTTTTCCTGATTTATTTATTTAATTTAAATTATTTGAGTATGCACGAGAGCTATGTCTAAACGGAAGGATATCTTCTTGGAGGACGTGCTGAGGCAAAGTAACTCTTATTCATATCACATACGGAGAATAGCACGACGCTATTTTCTTGACCTGATTTTATTGAGGCCTTTATACAAAATTGTTTCATACTCACTGGACGGCAGTATCTTATTATCATTTCTAAATGCTGCGTATGAGAATTGATGATTATTTAAATGAAACTATGCCTTTGACAAGAGGCAGCAAGTCTTTCAAAGGCTAGCTCAGTTCGAAAATGCGTTAAATAATTAAATTCAAAGGGAAACATTGCATCTGTGTATGAGTATTTTTTTATTGTCAGTAAATTTCAATTCTTCTGGGACTGAACTCATATCTACTATTAATAGCTATGTGAATTATTTATATTGCTGATTATGGAGTACTATATTATTTTACTTTTTCTCCCATAGAAATTCCATCGTCTCTTCCGGCCCGCTCTGATGATGAATTCTGTGTTTCGACAAGAAAATTCGCCATTGGTATAGCAATCGCTGGAGTCCTGTTAATGCTGGCTGTTATTCTTTTGGTTGCATGTATCGTACACAGACGTCGTAGGAGGAAGGGCTCCTCTACTGCTGGTTCCTCCATATATTCTGGCCCATATTCCAACCATGCTTACAGCAGAGATTAATTTGTGATACGGTCTGCAGGCCAGGCTTGTAATAACATTTCGTGTGTATCCTTCTAATTCAGGGTCAGCGAAGTTATCAATATTAGCTTCAAAATGATGGCTGCGGAAATTATTTTTCTACAGAATGCGATAAACATACATACAGTATCAAATGTATCTGTATATTATGCTTTTGCTCTGGACCTAGCTTGGGTATTGTACTTCTAATTGTAATAGGAACAGCCTCATTTATAAATAACATAAATTCGTTTTCATGCCACTTTTTTATGACCTTAATGATTTTCACTAAATCTTGGAATTACGTAACTAAGAGCTTTGATGAGCTGAAATCATCAGTAATACTTAATAAGTTTTTCACTAGGTGTCGTATGTGTTTTTTTTCCTTGTGCGTGCTTCAAAGTACTGTTCATGTGAGTGGCATAAAGTTTTGCTTGTGTACTTTTGTGTTACTATATCTTCGTTGTACATTTATTTGTCTTTTGTGCGCAGCAGAATGATGTTAAATTATTGAAAAACTGTTCTTCTTCTGTTATTTTGTTCAATATTATATTTAGGAAATAGGTGGAAATGAGATGAGATGTTTTTTCTGGAATTAATATTTGTAGTTATTTCTTTAATTGGTAATATTGTCTTTTAATGAATGTTTTTGCAGGCATCTTATTCGTGAAACTCCTAAATTTATATTGCATAGTTATAACAAGATACGTGCCGTGAATATTTTTCGGAATAATTGATTTAAGAATATGAGTGCCAAATCATTAACTGCGTTAGTTTTTAAATGTTAAAATTGCCAAAGCTTTTGTATCAGAGACTGCCTTATTTATCTCTTTTACTCGCAATTTTTGCACCCAAAATTTCGCCTTAAATTTGAAATTCGCCTTAAAAGCATTTACAGACGTCAGGAGCGTAATTTGAGTGTAATCAATGTCTTTCGATGTACTTTGAAAACACTCACATTCTTAGAACATTTTATAATTTTAATAATTAACATTTCTCATAGAGTAAGGTTTGTATTTATCAGCGATGATCTGAAATGAAAGATTTTAAACAATCTGACAGATCTGTAACTAAACTAACTAAACTTTACACAGACTAAATTTGTGTAGAGTTTTAGTGTTGCTAATAGCACACACATTTGATCACTAAATTTGGCATGCAGAACATTAATATAACATTATAATCATGTATCTTATTAATATTATATAGACGAGAAGGATGATGATGATCACAATCAAGTTTTATTACTGAACTTTTATTACAGAACTTTTATAACTTTATAAATTTATGTAATTGTTCATTTGCAAATTCTCAAGACAATTTCAGCATGTCCAAAGCTTAATTAATGTAAGCATGTATAAGCACTTCCTATCTTCTTCAAAATATAATGTCTCAACCTTAATATTAGAGTAAAATCATAAAACAAGTTACAGAGTATTTCACATCCTTTAAGTAAAAGTCATAACTTGTTAAAAATGTGGAAAATTCCACATTAAAAAAAACTTAAAGAATTATTTTAATTAAAAAAGCTTATATATTTGAAATATATAATATTAACAGCATACCCTTAAGTGTACGATGTTAAGACTACATTTTAATTCAGCATCTGCAATTTATTTTTATGGTGTAGGAATAAATGCTTTTTAGCGTATGCCTCGTCCGAGATTGTCAATTTAAGTTTAACAAGAGAAGGTTAGTTGACGACAGAGTCAGCAATAAATATAAGGAGCACTGGATGTTTTATAAATTTGACTTAATTTTTGGATAATGAGCATTGAAATGCAGTCCCATTAAACTCCATTTACGGTTTTAATATACTTTTTAAGCGAGTTTAGGTGATCTATCCCGAGCTTCTTCTATAAAATTATTGAATGTTCTCTCGAAAACTAACCTTCAGTCTGAGATTCTTGAGTATAGACGGGAGGCATAAATTTTTCCAAAATATTATTTTGAATAAAACGAGAAAATTTACTTCCAAAATTATTTTGCATATTGTTTAAATTATAAGTTATGTTTTTAATTTATTTTGTCTTTAGGTATTTTCTTAAAATTTAAGATATTTTTCATATTTATCTCACATCTTTGAAGTAAACATATAATGGAACTTAATTCGTTTCTCTTAAATGTTTAAATAAAAAATATTCATGGTATTTAAAAATGCGTAATTATTCCAATAGGTAAAACTATATACACTATTTAAAATTATATTTTTTTCAGATAGGGTAATCAGACAATCACACAGTTTTGCTCTTTCATGTCCTCTAATACGGAAGAGACAACAACGGCGAGAAGCGTGTTAAGTTAGGATTGGTTTTCTCTGAAAAGCGAAAAAATATTTCCTTTTCTTTTTCTTTTAAGTAATATTTGTTTTCTTTGTGTATATTGAAATGACCCGCCCAATAGGCAGCTAAGTCAAATGGTGATGGAAACAACCTAAGATTAGTAGAATAGTAAATACTCATCGAACTAAAACGGTGGAGGAAGATTAATAAAGAATTAAACTGAGAAAATACAACTGATGCCATGTTTTCTCCCCACAACATGTTTCACTTTCAAATATATAAGCTTTTTTAATTAAAATAATTCTTTAAGTTTTTTTTAATGTGGAATTTGACACATTTTTAACAAGTTATGTCTTTTACTTAAAGGATGTGAAATACTCTGTAACTTGTTTTATGATTTTACTCTAATAAATGTGATACTAAAATGTTAGCCTATATGTGTACTTTACTGAGTCTTGGTTCATTTTAGATTGTTTAACGATGTTTAATGATAATTGATTTAATGCTTATTTCTCTTCTTCTCTTTATGCTAATTTGTAATCAGTCGTTTTTGCAAGTTTTAGTCTAAAGTATTGTAACACTATCAGTTTAAGTATTATTTAAAGAGCGTGTACTGCGCTTTCGTGGAACATTAATACAAATATTGGCATTACTTGCAATTTTCAAATAAGATTCTGCTAAAAACGAAAATTGCCAATGTTAAAATTACAATGTTTTTGTGTGAGAGACTGCCTTATTTAACTCTTTTACTCGCAATGTTCGCACCCAAAATTTCGCCTTAAATTTGAAATTCACCTTAAAAGCATTTACAGAAGTCAGGAGCGCAATTTAAGTGTAATCGAAGTCTTTCGATGTACTTTGAAAAAACTCACATAATAAGAATATTTTATAATTTTAATAATTAACATTTCTCATAGAGTAAGGTTTGTATTTATCTTCGATGATCTGAAATGAAAGACTTTTAACAATCTGACAGATCTGTAACTAAACTCTACACAGACTAAATCTGTGTAGAGTTTTAGTGTTGCTAATAGCACACACATTTAATCACTAAATTTGGCAAGCAGAACATTAATATAACATTATAATCATGTATTTTATTAATATTATATAGAAGAGAAGGATGATGATGATCACAATGAACTTTTATTAGAGAACTTTTATAAGTTTATAAAATTATGTAATTATCAATTTTTAAATTCTCAAGACAATTTCAGCATGTCCAAAGCTTAATTAATGTAAACATGTATAAGCACTTCCTATCTTTTTCAAAATAAAATGCATCAACCTTAAATTTAATAGCATACCCTTAAGTGTATGCTGTTAAGATTACATTTTAATTCAGCATCTGCAATTTATTTTTATGGTGTAGGAATAAATGCTTTTTAGCGTATGCCTCGTCCGAGATTGTCAATTTAAGTTTAACAAGAGAAGGTTAGTTGACGACAGAGTCAGCAATAATTATAAGGAGCACTGGATGTTATATAAATTTGACTTAATTTTGGGAATATGAGCATTGAATGCATTCCCATTTAACTCCATTTACGGTTTTAATAGACTTTTTAAGCGAGTTTAGGTGATCTATCCCGAGCTTCTTTTATACAATTATTGAATGTTCTCTCGAAAACTTACCCTCAGTCTGAGATCTTTGAGTACGGACGGGAGGCATAACTTTTTCCAAAATATTATTTTGAACAAAACTTGAATATTTAATTCCAAAATTATTTTGGGCCTACCAGCGGCCGAGCGGTAAAGTCGCTGAGCACTGGTAGTTCGGTCCGTGGTTCGAAACCCTCGAATGGGCTGGCTGCATGGGCGTTTACGTGGTTTTCTCCATGTGTAACGTGTATACGAGTCAGTTTCCCTTAGAACGTCCTCCGCGAGTGCATCCCTTCCCTTAGGTAGATAGCTCTAGTGTGCTTTGCGTTATTCTCCATAATCCAATCCAAAATTACTTTGCATATTGTTTAAATTATAAGTTATGTTTTGAATTTATTTGTCTTTCGGCATTTTCTTACAAATTAAGATATTTTTCATATTTATCTCAAATCCTTGAAGTAAACATATAATGCACTTAATTCGTGTCTCTTAAATGCTTAAATAAAAAATATTCATGGTATTTAAAAATGCGCAATTATTCCAATACGTAAAACTATCTAGAGTGTTTAAATTATATTTTTTCAGATAGGTAATCAGACAATCATACAGTTTTGCTCTTTCATTACCTCTAATATGGAAGAGACAAGAACGCCCAGAAGCGCGTTAAATTAGGATTGGGTTTCACTGAAAGGCGAAAAAATATTTCCTTTTCTTTTTCTTTTAATTAACATTTGTTTTCTTTGTGTATATCGACATGACCGCCCAGTAGGCAGCTAAGTCAAATGGGGATGGAAACATCTTAATATATGTAGAATAGTAAATATTCATCAAAGTAAATTGGTAGAGGAAGATTAATAAAGAATTAACCTGAGCAAATACATCTGATGCCATGTTTTCTCCCCACAACATGTTTCACTTTCAAATATATAAGTTTTTTTAATTAAAATAATTCTTTTAGTATTTTTAATGTTAAATTTTCCTCATTTTTAACAAGTTATGACTTTTACTTATGAACTGTAAGAGCATGTGAAATGCTCTGTAACTTTATTTATGATTTTTCTCTAATGTATGTGATACTAAAATGTTAGCCTATATGTGTATTTTACTGAGTCTTGGTTCATTTTAGATTGTTTAACGATGTTTAATGATAATTGATTTAATGCTTATTTTCCTTCTTTTCTTTATGCTAATTTGTAATCAGTTGTTTTTGTAAGTTGTAGTGTAAAGTATTGTAACACTATCAGTTTAAGCATTATTTAAAGTAAGATTCTGCTAAAAACGAAAATTGCCAATGTTAATATTGCAATGTTTTTGTATGAGAGACTGCCTTATTTAACTCTTTTACTCGCAATGTTTGCACCCAAAATTTCGCCTTCCATTTGAAATTCGCCTTAAAAGCATTTACAGAAGTCAGGAGCGCAATTTAAGTGTAATGTCTTTCTATGTACTTTGAAAAAACTCACATTATTAGAATATTTTATAATTTTAATAATTAACATTTCTCATAGAGTAAGGTTTGTATTTATCTGCGATGATCTGAAATGAATGATTTTTAACAATCTCACGGATCTGTAATTAAACTCTACACAGACTAAATCTGTGTAGAGTTTTAGTGTTGCTAATAGCACACACATTTAATCACTAAATTTGGCATGCAGAACATTAATATAACATTATAATCATGTATTTTATTAATATTATATAGAAGAGAAAAATGATGATGATCACAATGAACTTTTATTAGAGAACTTTTATAACTTTACAAAATTATGTAATTATCAATTTTCTAATTCTCAAGACAATTTCAGCATGTCCAAAGCTTAATTAATGTAAGCATGTATAAGCACTTCCTATCTTTTTCAAAATATAATGCATCACCCTTAAATTTAATAGCATACCCTTAAGTGTATGCTGTTAAGATTACATTTTAATTCAGCATCTGCAATTTATTTTTATGGTGTAGGAAAAAATGCTTTTTAGCGAATGCCTCGTCCGAGATTGTCAATTTAAGTTTAACAAGAGAAGGTTAGTTGACGACAGAGTCAGCAATATTTATAAGGAGCACTGGATGTTTTATAAATTTGACTTAATTTTTTGAATATGAGCATTGAAATGCATTCCCATTTAACTCCATTTACGGTTTTAATAGACTTTTTAAGCGAGTTTAGGTGATCTATCCCGAGCTTCTTTTATAAAATTATTGAATGTTCTCTCGAAAACTTACCCTCAGTCTGAGATCTTTGAGTACGGACGGGAGGCATAACTTTTTCCAAAATATTATTTTGAACAAAACGTGAATATTTAATTCCAAAATTATTTTGGGCCCACCAGCGGCCGAGCGGTAAAGTCGCTGAGCACTGGTAATTTGGTTTGTGTTTCAAAACCCGCGAATGGGCTGGCTGCATGGGCATTTACGTGGTTTTTTCCGTCTGTAACGTGTATACGAGTCAGTTTCCCTTAGAACGTCCTCACGAGTGCATCCCTCCCCTTAGGTAGATAGCTCTAGTGTTCTTTGCCTTATTCTCCATAATCCAATCCAAAATTACTTTGCATATTGTTTAAATTATAAGTTATGTTTTTAATTTATTTGTCTTTAGACATTTTCTTACAAATTAAGATATTTTTCATATTTATCTCAAATCTTTGAAGTAAACATATCATGCACTTAATTCGTGTCTCTTAAATGCTTAAATAAAAAATATTCATGGTATTTAAAAATGCGCAATTATTCCAATACGTAAAACTATCTAGAGTGTTTAAATTATATTTTTTCAGATAGGGTAATCAGACAATCATACAGTTTTCCTCTTTCATTACCTCTAATATGGAAGAGACAACAACGCCGAGAAGCGCGTTAAATTAGAATTGGGTTTCACTGAAAGGCGAAAAAATATTTCCTTTTCTTTTTCTTTTAAGTAACATTTGTTTTCTTTGTGTATATCGACATGACCGCCCAGTAGGCAGCTAAGTCAAATGGGGATGGAAACATCTTAAGATTTGTAGAATAGTAAATATTCATCAAAGTAAAAAGGTGGAGGAAGATTAATAAAGAATTAACCTGAGCAAATACATCTGATGCCATGTTTTCTCCCCACAACATGTTTCACTTTCAAATATATAAGCTTTTTTAATTAAAATCATTCTTTTAGTTTTTTTAATGTTAAATTTTCCTCATTTTTAACAAGTTATGACTTTTACTTATGAACTGTAAAAGCATGTGAAATGCTCTCTAACTTTATTTATGATTTTTCTCTAATGTATGTGATACTAAAATGTTAGCCTATATGTGTACTTTACTGAGTCTTGGTTCATTTTAGATTGTTTAACGATGTTTAATGATAATTGATTTAATGCTTATTTTCCTTCTTTTCTTTATGCTAATTTGTAATCAGTTGTTTTTGTAAGTTGTAGTCTAAAGTATTGTAACACTATCAGTTTAAGCATTATTTAAAGTAAGATTCTGCTAAAAACGAAAATTGCCAATGTTAATATTGCAATGTTTTTGCATGAGAGACTGCCTTATTTAACTCTTTTACTCGCAATGTTTGCACCCAAAATTTCGCCTTACATTTGAAATTCGCCTTAAAAGCATTTACAGAAGTCAGGAGCGCAATTTAAGTGTAATGTCTTTCTATGTACTTTGAAAAAACTCACATTATTAGAATATTTTATAATTTTAATAATTAACATTTCTCATAGAGTAAGGTTTGTATTTATCTGCGATGATCTAAAATGAATGATTTTTAACAATCTGACAGATCTGTAACTAAACTCTACACAAACTAAATCTGTGTAGAGTTTTAGTGTTGCTAATAGCACACACATTTAATCACTAAATTTGGCATGCAGAACATTAATATAACATTATAATCATGTATTTTATTAATATTATATAGAAGAGAAGGATGATGATGATCACAATGAACTTTTATTAGAGAACTTTTATAACTTTATAAAATTATGTAATTATCAATTTTCAAATTCTCAAGACAATTTCAGCATGTCCAAAGCTTAATTAATGTAAACATGTATAAGCACTTTCTATCTTTTTCAAAATAAAATGCATCAACCTTAAATTTAATAGCATACCCTTAAGTGTATGCTGTTATGATTACATTTTAATTCAGCATCTGCAATTTATTTTTATGGTGTTGGAATAAATGCTTTTTAGCGTATGCCTCGTCCGAGATTGTCAATTTAAGTTTAACAAGAGAAGGTTAGTTGACGACAGAGTCAGCAATAATTATAAGGAGCACTGGATGTTATATAAATTTGACTTAATTTAGGGAATATGAGCATTGAATGCATTCCCATTTAACTCCATTTACGGTTTTAATAGACTTTTTAAGCGAGTTTAGGTGATCTATCCCGAGCTTCTTTTATGCAATTATTGAATGTTCTCTCGAAAACTTACCCTCAGTCTGAGATCTTTGAGTACGGACGGGAGGCATAACTTTTTCCAAAATATTATTTTGAACATAACATGAATATTTAATTCCAAAATTATTTTGGGCCCACCAGCGGCCGAGCGGTAAAGTCGCTGAGCACTGGTAATTTGGTCTGTGGTTCGAAACCCGCGAATGGGCTGGCTGCATGGGCGTTTATGTGGTTTTCTCCGTGTGTAACGTGTATACGTGTCAGTTTCCCTTAGAACGTCCTCTACGAGTGCATCCCTCCCCTTAGGTAGATAGCTCTAGTGTGCTTTGCCTTATTCTCCATAATCCAATCCAAAATTACTTTGCATATTGTTTAAATTATAAGTTATGTGTTTAATTTATTTGTCTTTAGGCATCTTCTTACAATTTAAGATATTTTTCATATTTATCTGAAATCTTTGAAGTAAACATATAATGCACTTAATTCGTGTCTCTTAAATGCTTAAATAAAAAATATTCATGGTATTTAAAAATGCGCAATTATTCCAATACGCAAAACTATCTAGAGTGTTTAAATTATATTTTTTCAGATAGGGTAATCAGACAATCATACAGTTTTGCTCTTTCATTACCTCTAATATGGAAGAGACAACAACGCCGAGAACCGAGTTAAATTAGGATTGGGTTTCACTGAAAGGCGAAAAAATATTTCCTTTTCTTGTTCTTTTAAGTAACATTTGTTTTCTTTGTGTATATCGACATGACCGCCCAGTAGGCAGCTAAGTCAAATGGGGATGGAAACATCTTAAGATTTGTAGAATAGTAAATACTCATCAAAGTAAAATGGTGGAGGAAGTTTAATAAAGAATTAATCTGAGCAAATACATCTGATGCCATGTTTTCTCCCCACAACATGTTTCACTTTCAAATGTATAAGATTTTTTAATTAAAATCATTTTTTTAGTTTTTTTAATGTTAAATTTTCCTCATTTTTAACAAGTTATGACTTTTACTTATGAACTGTAAGAGCATGTGAAATGCTCTGTAACTTTATTTATGATTTTTCTCTAATGTATGTGATACTAAAATGTTAGCCTATATGTGTACTTTACTGAGTCTTGGTTCATTTTAGATTCTTTAACGATGTTTAATGATAATTGATTTAATGCTTATTTTCCTTCTTTTCTTTATGCTAATTTGTAATCAGTTGTTTTTGTAAGTTGTGGTCTAAAGTACGGTAACATTATCAGTTTAAGTATTATTTAAAGAGCGTGTACTGTGCTTTTGTGATACTTTAATACAAATGTTGGCATTACTTGCAATTTTCAAAAAAAATTCGGCTAAAAACGAAAATAGCCAATGTTAAAATTGCAATGTTTTTGTATGAGAGACTGCCTTATTTAACTGTTTTACTCGCAATGCTTGCACACAAAATTTCTCCTTAAATTTGAAATTCATCTTAAAAGCATTTACAGAAGTCAGGAGCGCAATTTAAGTGTAATCAAAGTTTTCGATGTTCTTTGAAAACACATTATTAGAACATTTTATAATTTATTTATACATTTTAATTCAGCATCTGCAATTTATTTTTATGGTGTAGGAATAAATGCTTTTTAGTGTATGCCTCGTCCGAGATTGTCAATTTAAGTTTAACAAGAGAAGGTTAGTTGACGACAGAGTCAGCAATAATTATAAGGAGCACTGGATGTTTTAGAAATTTGACTTAATTTTGGGAATATGAGCATTGAAATGCATTCCCATTTAACTCCATTTACGGTTTTAATAGACTTTTTAAGTGAGTTTAGGTGATCTATCCCGAGCTTCTTTTATAAAATTATTGAATGTTCTCTCGAAAACTTAACCTTCAGTCTGAGATCCTTGAGTACAGACGGGAGGCATAACTTTTTCCAAAATATTATTTTGAACAAAACTGGAATATTTAATTCCAAAATTATTTTTGGCCCACCAGCGGCCGAGCGGTAAATTCGCTGAACACTGGTAGTTCGAATCCCACGAACGGGCTGGCTGCATGGGGTTTTTCGTGGTTTTCCCCATGTGTAACGTGTATACGGGCCAGTTTCCCTTAGGAAGTCCGCCACGAAGGTATCTCTCCTCCTAGGCAGATAGCCCTAGTGTGCTCTGCCGTAATTAAATACACCACCACACCACACCTTAAATGTTTAAATAAAAATATTCATGGTATTTAAAAATGCGTAATTATTCCAATAGGTAAAACTATCTACACTATTTAAAATTATATTTTTTTCAGATAGGGTAATCAGACAATCACACAGTTTTGCTCTTTCATGTCCTCTAATACGGAAAAGACAACAACGGCGAGAAGCGTGTTAAGTTAGGATTGGTTTTCTCTGAAAAGCGAAAAAATATTTCCTTTTCTTTTTCTTTTAAGTAATATTTGTTTTCTTTGTGTATATTGAAATGACCCGCCCAATAGGCAGCTAAGTCAAATGGGGATGGAAACATCCTAAGATTAGTAGAATAGTAAATATTCATCGAACTAAAATGGTAGAGGAAGATTAATAAAGAATTAAACTGAGAAAATACGTCTGATGCCATGTTTTCTCCCCACAACATGTTTCACTTTCAAATATGTAAGATTTTTTAATTAAAATAATTATTTAAGTTTTTTTTAATGTGAAATTTTCCACATTTTTAACAAGTTATAACTTTTAATTATGAACTGTAAAAGCATGTGAAATACTAAAATGTAACTTGTTTTGCATGTAAAAGCATGTGTAACTTGTTTTATGATTTTATTCTAATAAATTTGATACTAAAATCTTAGCCTATATGTGTACTTTACTGAGTCTTGGTTCATTTTTGATTGTTTAACGATGTTTAATGGTAATTGATTTAATGCTTATTTCTCTTCTTCTCTTTATGCTAATTTGTAATCGGTTGTTTTTGTAAGTTGTAGTCTAAAGTATTGTAACACTATCATTTTAAGTATTATTTAAAGAGCGTGTACTGTTTTTCGCGGAACATGAATACAAATTTTGGCATTACTTACAATTTTCAAATAAGATTCTGCTAAAAATGAAAATTTTTTTTAAATAACTTAATTACGTTTATCAAATACAAAAATGATTTAACTTGTAAATAAGCTAATTTAATTTATTATATAAGCTATGTGTATTTGTATGGCCAACGTCTGTAGACGGTTTGGGCCCACCATTGAATAAAACAGTTTTCTTGATTGCTGTGTAGCAGTATAGGGGCCATGCTACTATGATTTCTTTAGAACTTGGGTATACTTGTTGGCCGAGCCGAGTGATGGATGGGTTTGATCTGATTGGCACGGGAATGTGGGTTGATATTTAATTTTTTTAAATTTAAACATGCGGATAAGGAAAGAATTATGCTTATGAAAACTTTTGGCTGAATTTATATTGTGTTTGAACAATAATCCAAGCTTTAAAAGCAGTTTTAATATGTAGGTACAACAAATGAAATAATGCAATCTATGAAATGAAGAAAATATGAACACAAAATATTCTAGTTATAGCAAAAGAGGGAACCAAAAAAAAAAAAAAAATGGAAACTTACGGCTGGATATACGTTAAAACATCGATTGTACAAACTATTTCGGTACTTTTCCGTTTCGCCGGCGCAAATCTCGCCAAGCAGACTTTATTGGCGACAACATACAGTATACACGTAAAAAATATTAAAAAATGTTAGTTCTAAGAATTCTTTTTAAAAAAGAAGGCATAAACATTTTAATATCGCTTAAAATTTTATAAAAAGCCAATAAATAAAGACAACAAATTTGTAAAAAGACATTAAAAATTTACTATGCTTTCATGGTTCAACATCCTGATTCGCCGGTTCATATCACGTGACCCCAAGCGATCTCATCTCACGTAAACTACTCTACAAAAATCTAATGCTCTTAGTAATTATCCACATTAATTTCAAGTTAAATCTTAATTTGGAACACAAGTTTAAATGCAAGAAATATTTCAATTCGTACGAATAGCTTACTCAGAAATTATGTAAAACTGCAGTGCTTTACTTCGCTAATGCATTCTCATTAGAATTGATGAATTTAACCCTTGACTTTACCTTTTCTATATTTTTCGGCTTCGGGTAAGTGCTGTGATTGCATCCTAATTAACTTAATTACCGAAAATTGCCTTAAACATAAAACTGAACTATCTGGTAAAAATTATATGTAATGATATGCCAGTATTGAAAGAAACAATCAATCTGATAAGAAAAAGCTGCGACTTGTTTTGAAAATGAGGCGTAAAAGGTTACCAGCGAGAATATTTCGTTTGGCATGGGTTGTACCATTATTGGCGACTTTATCGCTTGCGCCGGCAAAACGGAAAAGTACCACTATTTCATTTAAATTAGGGCTCTAGATAAAGTGATCCATAAGAGTTTACAGTGAGATAAAACATAATACACCTTTTTTAAAATTGATATGAAGTGTTGTTTATTGATACAAGTGTCTATTCCAGTCATTGTTAATGTTCAAAATGCAGCAGCATCTTAAACATTAGAAGATGTATTATGGTAATGGAGCTTTAAATATATATTGTACTTCTATAATAACAGTAAAAAGGAAACAAAAATACTGAATCGGTTTAAATGTATTTAAATTCAAATATAAAAAATTGCATAAAAATTATTATTATTAAAAATTAAATAGAAAATAACACTTATTTATCATAGTTTTTTTTACTTTAAAGCTCACTTACTTGGTCTAAGTAATTATTTATGTCTTAGTTTCTATCAGGTTTAATTAATTTGTTTCACAGCTCATCGACACATGTAAATCTAAACGAGGTTTTATTTATTTCTTAGAGAGACTTTGCGTGTGAGATTTAAAAGTGAATTTTTAACCCAGTTATTAAAAATACAACTTATAAATGGCCAAAAAATTTACGTAAAGTTAATAAATTAGGCTAATCTTTGGAATATGGTAACATGTAGTTTGGCGACATTTTAGTAAGATGATAAAGGTTACTAGGTAGGACTTTAGCAATAATCTGAGAAGTACACAGTTCGAATCACAGATTATTTTGTCTCAGAGAAATGAGAGATCATGAGACATGTCAGGTGACATTTTCCGGAAAATTCCGATCGTGATTTTAGCTAATAAGCACTTAGAAACAATTTCGCTGCTAATGTGCAGAATCGCCCACTTATTTGTTTGGCGCTTTTTACAAGAGTAAGAAGAATTGGATTTTTGTCAATTTTCTTTGACTTTTTAAGTGAAAATAGGTCGATGTGTACATGGATAAAGTCAAGAGTGTGCGCAATGCCATTTTTGTGCAATTCTGGGATGTTTTTTTAAGTGAAAATAGGTCGACGTGTACATGGGTACCGCGCATGTGCAATTCTTAAAACGCGCGAAGCAGTGGACGATTCTGCACTTTCTCCCAATTTCGCACCTAATCTTCGTCATGATTAAGCACTTTTGTTCCATAAAAGATCTAGCATTCGGCTAGCAGATTGTTGGAAAAAATGTTGAGTTAAAAAAAAAAAAAAAAAAAAAAAAAAACTAGCAGATTGCTGTAGCAGGGTTGGTCGCCAACTTTTCGCCAAAAAATCGCCAAGTTACCATTCGTGGCAGATTTACTGCATATGATGCCACACTTAGTATTAATGTGACAATATTAATATATAGGGATAATATTATGGAGCGCCTCAAAATATTTACAGCGGTAATTTTCATCTTTGTGCTGTTAAAATTGATTACAATTGATATACCTGTTCTTTTTTTCCCGTTTTTTGAAAATATTTCTTCTCAGGAATATTTTGGTGTGCCACGATAAGGGAATGTAGAATTACGTTTTAAAATCCCGTGGAGTTCATTTAAAATTCCGAGAACACTTCAAGTAATGAGATTTCTAGGAAATGAAAGTCCTTTAACCTAAGTCCCTTTCTGTTTTCTCTTGAAAAAGCATAGTGATTTCAAGCAGTTTTTAATTAACATCTTTTAATGATTATCTAATGTGTTTCTTGAAGACTGTGTTATCAAAACATTTTAATTTTGTATTTATATTTGTAAATATTGGAATTGAAAATTTTGAGGAAAAACATCCTGCTGGATTTTTAAAAATTAGCTTGATCTTTTGATTCGTATCTATGTTTGCTGCGAATTGCTTCGTAAGTAACTTTTTCTTTTTTATTCCAAGAGAGTCTCAGTATTGGCTGTACACATATACAGTAAGCGCGCAAAAATAAATTTTATGCAATATCTGCATACTTAGAGACAACGTTATTTCGGGAGATTAATAATTATGACATCCTAATTCTTTGCGAATAAACTTCATTGTTTAAATCAGTCTTTTAGTTATTTTATTTACAATCTAAATTTCAGACAAAATATTAAAATTTATGTAAGCTGTTCAAGTATTACTAGACATTTTTATTAACAAGAAAAGCTTCTACATTTAAAACAGTAAATTATTCTAACTGAAGTTTTCTTCATTAGACTCTCAGTTTGTACCTAAAGAAAAGAGTCCCCTTTCAAGTTCCCTTCTTTTTTACACCTTCACTTTTTTTAAGCAGTTTTGAGTTTTTTCTGTTTTGAGTTTTATAATGTGTGCTTGTGATAATGAACGTCTTGGATGATGTGGCGACACACCTTCTCAAAGCTCTCCCCCCCTCTTCTTTCATCATGGGAGGTAACGCTTTGGACTATGCTAATTTTTCTTTCTTCCATTTCTTCTACTTTTAAATCTTGCATTTTTACTCCGGACATCTTGCTTCTTTTTTATGGGAACTAGCAGCCTGTTTTTCTTTGCAAATCCTTTAGTAAGAAGTTTAATTTAAAATAAAGATTTCAAGAGCTAGCTTAACATCACTGGTGTTACTCATAAATTCGTGGCTACTGTACGATTGAGTAGGTCATTATGACTTGTTGATTCCCTTTCAAAAGTTTTGCTTTCCAAAAACCTCCAGAAAAACACATAGTGGATTAAAGGCAGGTGATGGAGAAAAGCCATAGCCTATAATATTAGTTCCAAATTTAATTCTTAAAAAATCCAGTGACTTTGAGGATTATGTTTTCTGGAGTACTATTATGCTTTAAACCACTATTGGCAAATACTTTAGTGAGGCATTTTCTTGTCAGAACCGATACAATGGTCCATTTAATATTTTAAATTTAATTTACGTGTACTTCTAAAGAGCTTAAGTACGATTAAAAATGAATGGCCCATTCAGAATTTCGTTTCATAATCGGCACTAAACAGTTATCAATTTTAAATCTTATTAAGGAATGTTACACATTAGTAAATCACTAAAATGGATCATTGAATGACTTTAAATCGAAACAAAAAAAGACTTCCATTTGTCATAATTAATTTTTAACTGACTTTTAGAGGAAGGCAATTGTTCAAAAAAAAAAAAAAAGGGGGGGGGGAAATAATATAGTACACTCTAATTACAAATATTTCCTACCCGGAACTGAGACAGATGTCAAATTCTAAAAAGAAGATTCCAAATCTTTCATTTAAATTCAAATTTATTAATATTTACATCTGAAACCAAAACGAAAGCTACAACTCAAAAAACAAATTCATTTAATACAGATAACATTTCCACACAAAAGAAAAACTAATCATTAAAAGTCTCTAAAATTACATCTTGTTCAAGAATGACGTCATATTTCATGGAGCTCGTAATAATTTTTCCTTTAAGCAATAAATTTGATTTTCTAACTGTAAAATCCTTAAACATTAAATTTCTGGGTCAGTTTTTGTTGTACAGAAGGCAAAAGTTTTGTATTTTACGTTTTATAACAATAATAAAATTTTCCTAAATATAAGTATAAGGACCGGGAGAGTAATATAAGTTGAATTATAGTCATATAATTATACGAAATATTATATAATAATTATTTCCTAAATATAAGTTGAATTTTGTAATTTTTACAAAACTAATTTTTAAAACTTTTAAATGACAATGCATGACCATATGCTTCATTTAAAGGACTTTTAAAGGCAAGGGGAAGGTGATGTCTATCACCAACGGTTGCGAAACTGAAAGCCTAGTAAGGACTTTGTGCACTTGATGTAAATATATATATATATGGTAACTTTAAACAACTTCAAACTGCCCTCATTTTGCGACTTAGTAGAGTATAGTTACGTTTTTAGAACAGGTATGGGCTACCAAAAAAGCAAAAAATATCATTATCAACGAACTGTGTTAATGTTGTATCTCAAATATATTTCTAAATGGCACTCCGTTACAAATTTTGGAAGAAATAAACATGTTTGATGATCCAGTTTGCATTTCATAAATTCATTAAATGGTTTGGATTAGTTATTATGTTTGTATATTGGTCATCTCGTTAGTTGAGTAAGAAAACTAAATTATTATTTTTTATGTAAAAGACTCATATTAAGTTGGCAACATAGTTCAAATGATTTTCGTTTAAGTTTGTCCGCTAAGCTCTATGTTTTCTTTCTTTTACAATACTACTCCTAATAAAATCAGTTAGCGATCATAATGATAGTTAGAGAAAAAAACTGTAAATCAGAAGAAAATGCTTGGCTTTCTGTATTAAAAAAATGCTTGGTACATCTTACAGTACTTAAAAAAAAATTTTATCACAGGAACATACTTTCCATTATAAACATTCTTCAGTACAAACATTCATGCATGCTATCTAATCACATTAATTATAAAGCGCAATGCGTTGTTAAGTTTCATGCATTAACATTCATGCATGCTATCTAATCACATTAATTATAAAGTGCAATGCGTTGTTAAGTTTCATGCATTAACATTCATGCATGCTATCTAATCACATTAATTATAAAGCGCAATGCGTTAAGTTTCATGTATTAACATTCATGCATGCTATCTAATCACATTAATTATAAAGTGCAATGCGTTGTTAAGTTTCATGCATTAACATTCATGCATGCTATCTAATCACATTAATTATAAAGTGAAATGCGTTGTTAAGTTACTTGAAATAAATTTTTATCCTCTTTTTCTGTTTACTGCTTTTAACTGTTTTACTGCTTTTAAAATTATATGAGAATAAAGTCTGATAGAGCCCATCATGTTATGCAAAATGTTGCATCCCTCAACATAGCAGCCCCTATGAAACAGCTCCTTGTAACGGCATTTAGTCCGGAGCTACTGATTGCATATTTAATAAGTGCCTATGTCTTACTCCTTGTAACGGCATTTAATCCGGAGCTACTGATTGCATATTTAATAAGTGCCTATGTCTTACTCCTTGTAACGGCATGTAGTCCGGAGCTACTGATTGCATATTTAATAAGTGCCTATGTCTTACTCGTTGTAACGGCATTTAGTCCGGAGCTGCTGATTGCATATTTAATAAGTGCCTATGTATTACTGCCCGGCTTTTACGATTACTTATTTAAAGTCCCTGGGGTTTTAGTTATGTGGCTATTTGAAGTTCGGGGTTTAAATCAGTTGTCTGTCATTATCACAATTAGAAGATGTTATTAGCGACGAAGTTATTTCCTTGCTGCCGCATATTGTTTAGTGCATGGGGAAATGGCACTTACAAAATGTGATTTCTCGTAATAAAGGACTCATTGAACACTTGACAGTATGAAAAACTGTGTATTGAAGAAGTTTTACAATGTTCAAGCGAACGTTCTTTCGTTAAACGTTACCTGAAAGGATAACATTACAGAAACATTCTATATAGGCAAAAAATAAACGTTTTTGTTGTTGCTCAAACATATTTGAATTCACTCCATAAATTTTGGTACAACAGCATCTTATGTTAAATCATCTATGAATTATTTTAAAAAGTCTATTGATGTTTGTTGCCTCCTGTACTTAATTGCTGCAATAAAATTGAAGAGCAATTATTTTCCTGCAAGCTATAGAAGACAAATGTGAAAAGTGTGATGTTCAGTAAAATATAAAGTTACTTAAGTGAACTATACAAAACTGTGAGCACTAGAATAAAATATTTGTGCATGTGAAACTTATAAGTAAAAGTCTTTATCAGAAATTCATTATTAATTCTTATATGTGAAAGCCTTTATCAAAAAAATAAGTAAATACAACAAGTAGTCATTGAGGTATATAGCACCCAATTTATTAAAAAATGCTAACATAAAAGATACATCAGACTGCATTACTCCGTAGACATTACAGACGTTATAAGTAAGAGAATTATAATTCCAAAAACATAAAAGCCTACACGATCAAAAAACATAATGTGTTTTTCCCACAGACATTTAACTTTTGCCGTTTGTTCTGAAGTGCTGTTGTTTACATCCTCTGTTTCTTTTGAATTTTTTCCTTCTGAGTCTGCTAATTCAGAGAATAAAAAAGCTTGGTCTAAATTGATATTGCTGTCAGGTTCTGGACGAAGACCTAGCAGTACCAAACTCCAGTTAGGAATCTTGGAAATGATCGTTGCATACGCCACTGGTGGAGTCTTCAAACAGCGTGAAAGCACTGACATCGAAACAGTTTGTAGTGAAGCAATTAGTGAAAGGATCAGAGACATGGTGACATATTCCACTGAAATGAGGGGGGAAATGCACTAAAAACTAGCAGAATTTGAAATAAGCGATATAATATCTTGATGTAAGCAAATACGGTCATATAATCATCATAAATAAACAAACAGAGCTTACTTTGTAACTTCCAAATTTTCACCATCTTTACAGCAATTCTGTACACAATTTTGCATTTGAAGGATATTTTGTACGAAATTTCTATGTTAAATATCTGAACATCAATTTTATTTTAAATTTAGAAATTTTAAATCAGTTTTAGTTGCTCGGTTCTATAAAATCTACACTACAATCACTGTTATAAAATCTCTAGACCCGCAAATATTTACTTTTAATAATAATAAGTATAGTTTTTATTATGCTTGAATGAAAAGAAAAATGTCTGCTTGAATTTTAAATATCGTGGTCAGTTTTTGTCGTAAGAGTATCACACGTTTTACACTTTTCTTTTTATAATGGGTATAAAATTTTCATAAATATACCGATAAGGATCGTAAAAGCTAGATTTTGTAAATTTCAAAAAACTCATTTTTTAAATTAAAAATCGTAAAGCATGAATATTTGCGTTTAAAAAGGATTTATAACTGCAAGGCTATATCTACGACCAATGGTTGCGAAAAAAAAACCAAGTAAGGATTTCTGTCAAAACGGTATGTATACATACATACATAATAAAAACAAAAGAAAATCAAAATATAAAACAAAAACGAAACATAATATATGTAAGTTTGATTATAAAATTTCTTGAAAGAGAGCCTAAGCTTTTATTAAAAATGTTGAAAGGATTCTGTAAAAAAAGACCTAATTTTTCTGATCTTTGTAAATCAAAAATTCCAATTAATAAATACCATAAAGAATTGTGCTTTAATTATCAAAAATAAAATAGTTTGAATCTTCATATACGAAATTAGCCTAGGCAGAATGAATTAATTTATATAAATATATCAAAAATAAAGAAGCCAGCTACAAATTTAATGATGGAGGTTGTTTTCTCGAAGACGAAACTATTAACGTCAAAGCAAGTATTTTTGGTAATTTAATTAATTTGCAGTTGCTATATCAATTAGTTCTAAAAAGCTCTAAAATGTTAAACCTGAATAAATTATTTAGATGAATCAATTCTTCCTCGGATATTTTGACAGATCTTCAAAGTAGAACGTTTTGATTTTAACTAAATTTAACTAGTTAAATAATAATGAATATTTTAATAGCTAGACATTTTACTCAGTTTACATTAGTTATTATTTTACATTATTTTACATTATTATTATTATTTTACATTAGTTAGCCCAAAAGGGCTATTAATTTCGTTTTGGCATTTTGCGTTGAAAACTTTAAATGTCGGTTCACTTTTCAAACGGTTGCCACCAAATATTACAACCCTGTATTATATTTAAAGAAATTAAATAATGAATAATCTGAATAAATGTATACATGTTTTTCTCATTGTGATAAAACGACGGTACCTAGAGGTATTAAATTTTGATTAACGTACGTTTCCACCCGAATATGGGCATCTGGAAGCCCAAATTTGGAATTTGGAATTTGTTTTATTATCGATTTCATATTTTGTAAAACTTTAACAAATTTTTAATTAACAAACTCAACGATTTCAAAGCGAGCAATGGCAACAATACTGTAAGAAAAAAAAATTATTACCAGCGCTCGAGGTTGTGTATCCGAAATTCTAAAGATATGCTCATTTTAAAATTATTTTCCGATATTGCTGTTAAACTGAATTTTATGGTTTAAGTGCGAAGACCATATTTCATAAATAAAAGTAACCCACAAAACGTTCAAAAAATGCCCCTTTGGGCGTAATGTAAAATCTGAAAGCTTTCAGATTTTTTTTTTATAACGGCCAGACATTTTGCTATTTAAACATTCCTCAGGAAAGGCCAAACCCATCGGTCATGTGGGTGTCTCATAACCGAGAGTTTTGTTTCGGACGCGTTACTGGAACCGATCAGCTTTACGCTCGCAAAAAAGTGAAAGCTCCACTCCAGTTTCGATAGAGAACGTTGCAAGGAATCGATCTGAAGGCCTTCCATCCCTATTCTTCTACCACCAAAACTCTTCAGAAGACTTTCAGCTGGGCAGTATTTTAAGTGACCCCATATTGCGCAGCTACTATAAAACACTGACTTTCAATATGTTGCTTTGTCAAATATATGTACTTGGCTATGCAATGTATCCCGATCCAGTTGTTAGTCTTCTGAAAGTCGAATTCTGAATGCTTTACGCATTTCCCATGTATCAGCACTTCCAGTCACACACTGATGGCTATTGTATTCTTTTATTTTTATTTCTTTTGGTATATCCTCTGTGTATTGCTGTAATCATTTACATTCATTATGTCACTATGTTCTCTATTTTTATGTTATATTAAGTCTAATTCTACTGTCTATATTTTACTCATTGTATATTATTGGGCTGCCCAACATCAGACTGTACTTTAGCTTATGTATATTCTATATTTGTGTGTATTACACCTTTTTAAAATTTTTGCTTATTGTCAAAACTCGCTCTTTTTGGCCCTGCATGCTTTTGTTATTTTATTTAATAAATGTGGGGCCTGGGCGGTTGTTGGGACTGTCTTTCGTGGGCATTTGGTCTGTTGGACTGCCCCCGGGTTGAATTTGGCTCTGGGTTTGGGCGCCCGGTGCGTCGCGTCTTGTGATTCCTCTTTAGGCTCTAGATATAGGTGGACGTGGTGCTATACCGATTAACCTTTTGGTAAAGGGACAGTGCCCACGTCCTCCGTTGCTTATCGCTTACTATAAACTTACACAGACGAAACCAGCAGTATAACAGCTAGCATCGTTAAGCACTAAACCGATCAGGGCTAGGGAGATCATAGGAAAATTAGATCTATGGTGTGCGTTAAATATTATATTTTTAACAAAATCGTCACTGCCTACAGTGTTGAGATCCTTTCACCTTCTGTCGGCTCTGCCATGCCTCATCTTTAAAATCTTTAATTGGAAATATATTTCTAAGATCAATATTTGAAAACAGTAAAGCATGTAGCCTAATTTTGTTTCTAATATCTTGTATAAAGGAATGTTTTTCATTATATTTAGTTTATTCATTATTTAATTTCATTATTAATTACAATGTTAGTGCATAATAATATGCGAAACTTCGCTTTACACTCTACGTTTACTTACCTATTATTGGAGTAGTGGATCCACTTATTGGCAACATTCTTCCGATGGTGAAGAGACTCCAACTGCAAACCAGCATCGAAGTTGTGCTGATACTGGTGCGTGTACTATTTCCAGCCTTCATCCAAAATGTCGTGAGGAGTAGTACAACACTTACCATACTAGGCGTTAGGATCCCTAAAGCAACCAATGGCATGGATCTTTGAATTTTCAGTCTGAAGATTCCTACTTCAGATTCGGTGTCTGAAAAGAAAAACTGAATATTAACAAGGTAAAATTATTAAAAAAGATTCGATTATGAATTTTAAAGAGGATGAAGTTTTAATTTTACTGAGTTTATACTTTTGCATTCATTTAACCGTAACAACGGAGCCTTTAGATGAAAGCAAAAGTTCCGAAGCAAATTTATGCAGTACTTGTAAAATTTTAAATAATACTATATTGGAAATTCTAGAGATTTACCCCTAAAAGAAGAATGTAATGAAAAAATAGAAGTTGAATGGTAGTAATTTCCGGGGCTCAGCATTCTCCTCTAATTAAATCAAATTAAACTATTATTTCACTAATTAGTTACAAATAAAGTACTTTTTCTGGCTTAACCAAATAGATCCTTTTACATTATATTTAAGTCCTGTCTTATAAATATGTGTAAAGACCTTACTTTATTCTAGCCAATTATTTTTAGTTTTACTTTCCTTTCCCTCCTGGTTTAAATTCCCTGCCGCATGTAAATTTTAAATGGCCTAGTATGCAAAATCTAAGTGTGTTTCAGAAACAGTATTTAAGCTGTGTTTCAAGAGTTCGAAAAGAGGTAGCGGAGTTAGCTCCAAGTTTATAATACGTTTCGAAATTAGTCTCCATTCATCATATAATTTGTAGAGATATTAAAAAAAGTTTAGCAGATAAAAATCTTATCGAAGTTATGGCATTCTAACTACAAATTGAGCACAAGTCTTAACACTATCAGATAGATATATTGACTAGCATATGACAAGAGTATATGGTACGAATGTCATGTATATGGTACGAATATGGTATACGATAAGAGCATATGGTACGAATGTCTTACACCAACTAGAGTTTCTTTATGCAACAAGTGTTTTTTATGCGAGAGATGTGAAAATGTACAGTGCTCTCGCCGAGACTCAAACCTGGATTTCTTGAATACGCGCCGAATGTGCTATCTTTACACCACGACGGCATTCAGGAAGGAGAGAGAAAATACCTTATACCCTTACTCTTTATCATCACTTACTCCATAATAATGATGATAAGAGCCATTTAAATTACTCTCAGTAGTTCTCAAGAGTTAAAAGGACATTCGTACCATATACTCTTGTAATATGCTAGTCAATATAACTATTTGATATTACGATTATTTGAAACTCTTTTTAATATCGCTTCAAATTATATGATGACTGGGGACTACGCAATCTAGTTTATGTTCGCATAACCTGATTTGTTGTCCTAGAAACAGCTTTCGAAAAGTAACCATGAAAATCCTAATTGTGCGTACTAGAACTCCCTCATACTGAAGCTACTATGCATTCATCAGGAACCAGTAGCTTTCAGATAAAACGCTTCGAGTATGACCGCGTACTATCGAGAATCCACAGAAGCTGCTTCCTTTTCAAAGAAATATGGCCGAATGCTGTCAAAACTACTATACATCCCAAATTCTGTATTACACTATTATCTTAGCATTATGAGAAGGCGTTGATGTACTTCCTTTAAATTCCCTGCAGCTTAATATCTGTAATACAGTTTATTGATGATAATAATTAACTCAACAGTGTTGTAATACAATGCTGCGTGGATGAAAGTTTAAACACTGGTGACCGTCATAGCAGAATGTAATGCAACAGGCTTTGTATTTATTCAGAGCGGCAAACAATCAGTCGTTATAAAAAAATCTGTGTTTTTTTACTGCTAAGAAAGCGGTCCTGCATAATTTTATAACTGTCTAGAAAAAGGATATGATAAATTCAAGTACTTTCGTTAAATTATATGACTGCAAGAAGAATTTAAAACAGAAGTGTGAATGATAGTTTGAATAATTAATTTAAGTCTCAATAAAATTGATTTCAGGTACATATACACACACACTGGCCAAAGAATTAGAAACCCAAGATCATGGTTTTATTGGGCCACCATTTGCACGGATAACTGCTATGATTCGTTTGGACTGTCCAAAGAATACTATGCATTGGCTACGTGGCTTTTTAGATCTTGTAAATTAGATGGAAAAGGAGAGTGCTGTCGGATTCACCACTTCCCATACATTTTCTATGGGGTTAAGATCCGGGTTATGCAGTGGCCAGGGAAGGTGTTGGATGTCAGACTGATGTTCAGCGAACCAATTTTGGACACTTCTTGGCACGATGTATAGTTGCATTATCTCCATGATGTATCCGTCTCCATCAGGGAAAAAATGGAATATTGCAGGATCTACTTGAACTGCCAGTATATCTAGATATATAACGGCTGTTTGTTTACCCTCGAGGAACACCAGGGCACCACTTCCACAGAACATGTCCCATATCATGATACTCCCACCAGACCTTGCACAGTACGAGTAAGGCAAGACGGCTTCATGGCTTCATGGGGTTTTAGCCAAATTCGATGTCTTCCATCAGTGCAAAATAAGCTGTATCGTTACTCATCCGACCACATCATCTGTTTCCAATCCTCAGATGTCCAGTGTCTTCTTCCCCGACGCCACAGCAAACGAATTCTCGGATGTCGAGAAGAAATGAGTGCTTTTCTCACAAGCCCCCGACTATGCATTCGTAGCCTCTGCAATTCTTACGGTTCAAGCTGAAATCTTTTGGCGACCTGTGCCAGATGAAGTCCATGTTCCACCGTACAATTCGTCGGAGACGACGCCGATCACTCTCTTGGAAAACTGTGCTCGAACCGAATTTACGCCTTCTAGACAAGGACTATGAGATCTGATTCCAACTTTTGAAAACCTTTGATATGCTTGCTTTTGAGAACACAGTGGGATTTCCTGCCTTCGAAATCCAGGCCTCTGCTAAACGGACACCAACAATAAGCCCTTTTTCAAATGGTGAAAGATCTGTCGTTTTCCCCATTTTACTTCATTCATCGTAAAAAGCAGGCTTACACTTTATTTATGCTAGCATTCTAACCATGTGTAACCATAAAACAAATATGCACACTTCATGCCTAGCACGCATTCAAATGAAAATCTCAAAGATTTCTAATTTATTTGCCAGTGTGTGTAGAATGGGACTTGAACAAAAACTCATCATCTGCAGAGAGGCAGCGGATACTGTGATGCTTATTTTAACTCCTTTCGGAATCCTGAATTCAAGAACGCAACTGTTTCGTAAATGTAACTTACATTGTAAACGATGTTTATGCTGAGAAACTTTTACAGTAAAGGATACTACATCTTATTAAATTTTAAAGAGTACAAGAATATGGAAAAATTAAATCTAAAGCATAGATACGTTTGAAACATTGGTAATAGAATTTAAAGTTCACTGATCGTTGAATTTCGCATGAAATATTTAAATGTATTCAAAGTTAATTAAGTTATACGATCAAAACGCAAGTCATATGTATATAATCCGTATATATTTTAGAGACATTAGGTATTTTTATAGCAGGAGTGATGAAAAATGAACAACGTCTTCGCCGGGAATCGAACCACGGACCTCTGGGATACGCACCCAGCGTGCAAACCACCACGCCACGAAGGCATACTAAGAAGGCGGGAGAAATACCTTATGTTCTTCCCCTTTTAAAGGGCGACTGGGGTTTTTAGGGGACCCAATCGCCAAATCCTGGGCGTGGAGAATCATCATCCATCACCCTTTAAGTTCAGGCGCCACTGTAGAGACATTAGGTATTTTTGAAGCAGGAAAGATGAAAAATAAGCAACGCCTTCGCCGGGAATCGAACCACGGACCTCTGAATACGCGCCCAGAGTGCAGACCACCACACCATGAAGGCATGCTAAGAAGGCGGGAGAAATACCTTATAATCTCATTATTCTTTGTAATAAATCCAACTCCACATAAAAAAGTGCAAAGATGAAATGTGACAAATGAAATACGTTTTCCAAATGTATTTGCGATGGGAATGCAAAATAAAAGTATTTTCGGCATAAACATTTAAGGTCTTTGCTTCGACTGGTATATAAATCGAAGATCATCCTCGATGACAATCAAGAATTCACTTAACCATCAAAACTGGAGTCCCAAAACTTGATTGCTACTTGATAGACAGCATTTACATTAAAACTAATTGCAGTAATGAACAGATGTACCTTTCCCAATATGAAATAAACTGAAATGTTTCATTAAATTTACGAATTTTGATTTCCTTTTTTTTTTTTTTCATAAGTCATTTCATTGTGGAGCCACTTTATAGGCGGTTACCATTACCTCCTATGAAGAAACAGACAATTTACATCCATGCCTTCTCCAGGATTCGAACCCCAGCCCTTAGTTACGGCAGTAAGAAAAACTAACCACTTTCCCATCTGGGAAGAAATTTATGAAAATATGCTTTGCTAAAATATCTTGTTGAAGTAAAACAATATTGTTTAAGAAATAGTTGATATTAATGGAGAAGTTAAACAGCAATATTCAGCGTAATGTTGTCCAGCAGCGTCTTGTTGTTTAACTTCTCCAATAACCGTTATTCGACGTGTTGTTTTAACCTAAATATTTTGGAAAAGAAAGGGACGAAATATTTTCACTGAAGTTTTCAGGTCCGAAACAAATGCTCTTGACAGCCCATACATTCTGAGTTAAGATAATACGGATATATTTTCTAACTATGAGTAGAAGTTTGACTTTAAAATCTCAAAGCTAGGAGTTATTTTTTTAACTAAATATCTTAAAAAAACTTACCATAATCTATTTTCCTGTTCTCTTGAATTACATCTGCCGATATGATTTGCCAATGAAGGTTTTCCGCAGAGCTTTCAGTTCTAACTTCAGCATTATTGAAGAGAATGGGCTTTGAGTAATTTATTTCAAGTAAGTCTCCCTTCGATAAAGGAAACACATAGGTTTAGAATGCAAATTATGATTTAAATATGGCTTGCACTTTTTGTTCTAATTCACACATATTTTAATTACTTTACATATATTTATGCAAACTTGTATACACTAAAAGTGAATCTATAGTGGGCCACCAATTTTCAAATTTCAAAATTCTATAGTGGACCATTCAAAAATATTCTATCTCTCTCAAAAGAGTTTCTTTCGGACACCAATGTACAAATTAAAACCATTACAAATAAAACCAGGCCATTATGTATAGTTTAACCAGGCCAGCACTGTTCTAACATAGGTATTTTGACTCAAAATCGGACTTTTCCCGAGAAGACATACTGATGTTTTTCCATATTTCGATTCTACAACTTCAAATCATGCCTAAATATTAAATTTTGTAAAATTTGATGAGAAACTTACGATATTTTAAAATTTGTCTTGCAGCACTTTTTTCAATTTGCACCAAAAATAATTCACTTGTTGAAATTAGAGATTTATGGTAACCAGTTTTTCCTTTCAATTTCTCTGTGCACTAGCGGAATAAAATGTGCATTGTTCATTCATTCAAATAATTATAACAAAGCGCGTAAGCCAAATTTGGCGTTATTATCGCTTATAATAAACTTGTCAAATTTAAAAACTCACCAATACATGCATTCACGTTTAGCTTCGGAAATTTTGAATGAAACAGTATAATGTTTTGCAGGTATATCTAGATATATGCATCTCTTTAAGGGTGTCCGCCGATAACATCGCGGCAAAAACATCGCAGGTGAAAACGTCGCGGAGAAAACAACGGAAGGCGAAAACGTCGTGCTACAAAACATAGTGGGAGAAAACATCGCAAAGAGAAAACATCGCAGTTCTAAAACATCGTGGTACAAAATATCGTCATCGAAAATAAAGCGGTTCAAAAACTTCGCAGTTTAAAAACATCGTCGTCGAAAATATCTTGGTAAAAAATAAAGTATCTACAAATCATCGCATGACGATAACATCGCAGACATGCTTTATTTTTTTCAGGCTTTAATAGTAATTGTAAATGGATATTCCTATAATGATTGAGCGCAAGATGGAAAGAAGGATAATTTTTACTTTCATATTTTTTATTAACTAATACATTTTTGCTGATAAAGTAAGAAGGAAACTTAAGCATAGAAGAGTAATGCAACTTATAGCACTTAACAGAATTTTAAACCGACATACTTAACTAACAAAGATCATTTATAATTTACTTAAGCTTTTACTAGTAATTTTTCATGAAAAGTATAATCTAAAAAAAGCCTGAAAAAAATAAAGCATGTCTGCGATGTTATCGTCATGCGATGATTTGTAGATACTTTATTTTTTACCACGATATTTTCGAAGACGATGTTTTCAAACTGCGAAGTTTTTGAACGGCTTTATTTTCGACGACGATATTTTGTACCACGATGTTTTAGACCTGCGATGTTTTCTCTTTGCGATGTTTTCTCCCACGATGTTTTGTAGCACGACGTTTTCGCCTTGCGTTGTTTTCTCCGCGACGTTTTCGTCCGCGATGTTTTTGCCGCGATGTTTTCAGCTGTAACCCTCTTTAAGATGATGGCAACTATTTTATAGGTTATAATTCAATTTTTTTTCGAAAAATTTATGAAAATTACTGGAATTTTATTTGGATTAAACCTAAATTTAAAACTGTGAAAGAAGGAATCCAGTAATTTTAATAAAAAAAATATTCTAATAAATTTATACCATATTCAGTTAACACACTGAGTACCTAAAATTCTGAGAGCTAACTTTTTAAAAACTGCTAGTGCGATTGGCATAATTTAAGTCATAGAATCGAAATATGGAAAAATATTGGCATATCATTTCAGAAGAAGTCCTATTTTGTGTCAATGTTATATGTAAATCTAATAGTACATATCTTAAGTTGCGCTTTCGAGACATGAAAAATGCAGGTTGAATTTCGTTAATCGGCAAAATTGAACGGGAGATATAGAACTGTCCTTTTTTTGGGGGGGGCAAGGTATACATTGCTGTATTACGCCACGAACTGCTTTAATCTGACTAAAATACCTTTTTCAACAAGTGGACTGAGCGAATTCACTCTTGCAATGATATTTGGTAAGTTCCTTCTAGTATGCATCCTTTTTCAACCGGCTTATGGGATTAGCCAGTAACTCCATTTACAGAGACACTAACAAACTATCATAACCCGAAGGAAGATCTTTAAACTTGTTTTTAACCTAATTAACTTGCGAGTAATTTGGAATTAATTTATTTTATCGAGAACAAAGTTTATTATTGTATGGATCTGAGATTAAAATATGTATGTATCTTTAATAACTTTTTCTGTATTTTCGTTTTAATATTAATCATACCCGTAACGTTCGAATAAAGATATTGTAACAGATCGGAATATCAATTTGTCTGCACACATTAATGAAACGTGTTTCTTTTTAGTTGTCGTTTCTTTATTTTACGCTTCAATCAGTTAAAAAAAAAAAGGCAACTTTATACAGAAACCTTAGAATACTGGATAGCATGTCTAGCGAAGTATTGTGAAATATTATTAATTAGTCTTGTACGAATAAATGTATTGTACATCATAACATTTTTATACATGGCAGTCTTTAGACATCTATGAAGATATAAACTACTTTACGTTCTCATTCAGAAGTAAATTGTACAGTTATATACAGCTAGTTAAATGATAATATACAGCTTACCTCATGACTGACAGAAACGATAACTACATCACAAATCTGCGCATCGAAAGGATAATATTTGAGATTGGGTATACAAGATGTTCGCAAGACGTAACGCGGAACCCACCACACACCACCTGGCAGGACCCTTGGAAGGGGATCATTCGTCACTTCATTAGGCTCAATCCTGCGTCAAATTAATTAAATAATACATTCATTTGAAACACACTTAAAAAGACAACGGTAAAGTAAAGGAAGCATAAAAATCTGACTTCACTTTAAATTAAAGGAAGCATAAAAATCTGACTTCACTTTAGCGGACATTTATATTCGTAATAAATTCGAATCACATATTTAATTTGTTGTATAAGCTACTTGAAAAATAATACATGAAATAAACTGAAATGATAGCAGTTAATATCCGTATATGAGTCAAAATATATTGTAGAGTTTCTACATCAGTATTTAATAAAACTTCAAGAATCGAATATTAAGAAATCATCCTGTAAATGACTATAACTGATATTTCAGAAAGTGTTATCAAACTGATAGCCTGTGGTGGTCAGTTTTAACGCAAAGTTTCCTTATATGTTGTTGTTTAAACAGAAAAACGCCTGCAATTCAATACACTTAAATTTCTTTATATTAAAAGCAATATTGTTATATTCATTTTCCTTAATGCAGTGCTGTGTTTTGTTTCATTTTTCATGTTATTTTGTATTCATTGTACAGTCTTAAAGGCTGAGATGGAAAATAAACTTAAAATAATATCTCAATTAAACTTAGCTTAATTAATAATACTATTGTGTAAAATATAAAATTAGACCCAAAATACCTTATAATGATTAAGAATTTAAATAATCTCGCATTGTGCCCGAGACTCTTAACGTGTCTCGTTAACACAATAAAGAATATGGCACACTGGAAATTTATTTGTTTTATTTGCATAATTAAGCCCTAGTAAGTATGCTATATGTCGTCCTTTTAAAAACTCTGAAGGATTTATGTATTACAGGATAATGCCTCTGCTTTGGCAATATCCGTGTTCTTTGATTAACCCCGCGCATAACTATTTGATTAGTGTGGATAATTGTGAATATTCATATTATAAAGAAACAGAATATAAAGTATGTTAGTTATGTATTTCAAAGTTGTTAAAAGAGGAAACTAGTGTATACTACAGTACCATGTTGAAAAGTTTTATTGTCGTCAAAAATAAGTCATGATACACAAGACCAACATGGGTGTGTATTTCTAACAGACGGTATTTTTGAGTTTATTATTCTTATCCTATTAGAATATTTTAAATTATTTTAAGTTACTCCTTCTTTTACATGCTCTTTAAGGCTTACACCCTGACATTACGAATAGGAAAGATACCATATTCTTTCTCCCTTTTTAGCTCTCTTTCACTTTTTTCGCATTCTTCCGAGCTGTTGCCACGTCTTCGGAAATATGGGGTGCGTCCGAGATGCTTTTGATGCTCTTCCTCTCTTTCATCTCTTTTTAGGATCTCGCGATGATGTTACTACACAAATGTTTGCCGTGCTTGGAGGCCCATGTTCTTGAAATTATTTTCAGAAACATGGGTCTTAGTAGCATTCTGTCTAAAATATGCTGTTTTGCCCACAGCATCATTTTTATGTGATGTCACTTTTCTTGTCTCTCGATCTTCTTGACGGTGGCTTTGGATTAAGCAATCGAAACTTTCTGCTTTTGAAAGAGCTTTATAGGGATTCCTGTGAGGGACCAGTTAGTCCTGGCATCGAAATGTGCTTTGGGTTGCACAATGCACGCTGTGATCACAGCCTTACTATTCTTATTTTTAACTGTCATACTGATATGTTCCTGATACGTATTATTATTACATACATGGTTTTTCTTTCTGTGATTAGGATTTAAATTATTCTTAAATTTAGAATAGAAGAGTAATATAATTAAAACACGATAACATTCACATTCTATGAAGGAAAAATTTATAAAAAAAAAAGATCTTTGAGACATCTCTGACCTGTTCAAGATGTTAAGAGATGGCACCCATATATCTTCAGAAGGTATTCGGAGACTTTTAACAGTATCACTTTCCCAAGTTAGGCGTTCGTCCGTCCAGGCCTATTTTAAGAAACAAAAACAAGGCTTTTACTGTTTCACTCATATTATAATTTCCGAAAGTTAAGTTTTTAAACTTGAATTTTTTAGTAGTTTCAAGATGTATTCTCTTACAGCTATTCAAAATGATAGCTTGAATTAACTATATAAGAAATACATGATTAAACAACTAAAACATAAATATCATTGAGTTTCTGGAAAATTCACCGAAACTCTCTAGATTTCTTTTAATAAAAGAGAGAGGTATTACGCAACATAAAGCAGTAAAGTATGGGTTCTAATGTGCCTTGGAATAAGTTTTATGTTTGGAGTTGTCTCTCGTAGATCGTCAAACTCCGGTTCCGTGCTCCTAAATAGTATCTTCTTGCTAAAAACAAGTTCGATTGAGGTACTGCGAGAGTACGCAGAGAAAGCTTTCGCTTGCCTGATGGGAATAACGTACCTTTTAGGAATGCATTCCGCCCTGTTGGACCACTGAAACCCATATATACCCCTGCAACTTCTTCTTAGAGTTTTCACGTCTCGAAGGCCGAGACTTAAGATATGTAGTACAGTTAATAGCGTTGTTCTAACATATGTATATGTTACCGTGAAAGACCGAAATTGGAGAATGTCGACTTTTACCGGAGAATATCAACATTCACCAAATACGTAGGTGAAAGACCGAATATTTCACTACATTATTGTATATTCGGACTCTCACCGGTGTATGTCGACAATCACAGATATGCTCTGGTGAAAGTCGAAAAGAGAGGTCATAAAGTGCCATAATAGTTTAAGATGTTGCAATAAATAAGATTTGAATCACATAATTAAGTTTTTTATTACTGTTATTTTATTTTCTCATTTAGAACGTACTGTATAATTAAGTAAGTTTTTAACTTCTATTATTTTCCTTTCTCATTTTTCATTTTGAATGTATGTTTCATTTTGAATGTTGTTATATAACTTAAGAACAGTTCTATGTTATGTAACTTAAGAACTGTTCATGTTCTTAAGTTCTTATTTCAAGTATCAAGTGCGTTTATTCGCGACTGAATTACGAAGAAGAAAATATAATATTGTTATATGTTCAACATTCACCATTAGTACATGGTGAATGTCGACATTCACCGGTGTAAGTCAGAAATAAGAGTATTTGGAAAATATTTCGGACATACACCAAGAGACTATGTGAATGTTGACATTCACCGGTGAAAGTCGACATTCTCCAGATTTCGGTGTTTCACCGTAATATATACAAAGTGGGGATTTTATTGAAATATAACATGCCATTTTTTTCTTCCAAATGTTCTATTCTACGTTCCAAATTATGGCAACACATTAAGTTTAATAAAAATTGCAGTAGCAGTTTTTTAAAACTAGCAGTCAAACTTTTAACCCCGCAGTTTTAGCTGAAACTCGCATGTATTTAATAGTATAGACTCTTAAATTAAATTTAATTAATTTCTTCTTTCACAGTTAAAATCTTTAGTTTAATTCAAGTAAAATTCACACATTTTCCCTCATTTATTTTAAAAAATTGCATTTTTAAATAATTGTTATAAATTTTCCAAAAAGTAAATTTGGCTTATAACATATGAAGTTTTTGTCATCTTCTTAAAAGATTTATTTCTAGGCATACCTGAAAAAAGTTATCTTTTAATTGAAAATTTCCGAAGATATACTGAAATTTACGTATTGGAACCTTTTAAAATTTGACATATTTATCGTAGGCGATACTAATACCAAATGTGATATACGTATTTTGTTAAATCTTCAAAGAACTGCCACAGTTATTTTGAACCTTAAATTTCCGAATAAATATTTACTGATGATTATTCAAATGTAATTTCTTTTTTCTCATTTTTATTGATAATGTCTAATAATTATTTATTAATATTATGTGAAATAATACTTGTCAAATATGAATTATTTTAAAGTATACATTCTATGCATTTCTCTCTCGCATAAATTCTAGTCGAAGAATTCGTTTTTCATTAGTATTCTTTATTTGTTAAACTTCTTTGAATTTATTTAAGTTTGACATTAAAAACAGCAGTTCGTTTGCAATAATTTAAATAAATGTCTACTTTCAGTTCGCAATTAAGTCTCATAATTTTATTTTCTTAAATAATTTTCTTTACTTATGATTTCTTTGAGAAATCTTCTTAAATTTATAAAAGTACTTACTTTAGTAATTTACTAAAAGCAAATAGAAAATACCTTTGTTGTAGCATTTGGTACTTGGGTATTTAAGTAAGAAATTAGTTTAAGACAATAAATAACTTGGACTTTTCGAAAAGCACTTCTTTTCAATTAAGACTAAAACTTAAGTGTATATAGTATTTGAATCATGATACTTATTTTAGTATATATTAACTTGAGCTCTTTTAGTATATATTAATTTGAACTTAAAAACATTTTTAAATTTACGGAATTCCTACCAAGCACTCAAATTGACAATATTTACAGAAGATAACACAGTCTTAAACAACAATAAAAATTAATATGCAGTTGCTAACTTTATTTTGTTAAATATTCTCGGTAATATTTAAAATTAAGACAGTATACATTAAAGCAATTTTTCACAAAATAAAAATTAAAATAAAAAATACTGAGAATACATGTAATAAATGTAATAAAATAAAATAATAAATAAATGTAATAAAATAAAGTAATAAATAAATGTAATAAAATAAAGTAATAAATAAATGTAATAAAATAAAGTAATAAATAAATGTAATAAAATAAATTAAATTTACATTGTATGTAAAAAATATATAACACATTAATGAATTTCGTTCCATAACTAAACCCTTTCTAGTGTTGTTCTTGCATTTAAATTCATAGCTCACACAGTTTACTACATTACAGATGCTATGAAAGCTGTAGATAAATTTTAAATGAAATTCTGAGAATAGAACTGATTATTCATCCTAGACAAAAATACGCAGCACTTCAAAGAAGTTTCGAATATTTAATTTTTGTGTAAGATATTATTTAATGTAAAGAACAATTCAGCAAAAGATCTCATCTGCTAACGTGCGTAAGCTGTATTATTCACCTCCGATCAAATGCTAGTTTTTTAAAGCTTTTTTTCCGCTGCTTTGGCAATGAAGCCAAGAGCGAGTCATCCTTCATTTCGATGACGTTAAAATAAAAATTAAATGAAAAGTTTAAAAAATACTTGTGTGCTGAAGAAAGGAAACTATTTAAAGGGAGAAATTAATTAGTGAATAGTTGTTTCCTTTTCCTGTTACGGATTTCAAAATCTCAGAGGCACTAATTGGAAAAGTAAAACTTAGGAGGCACGCATAAAAACTGCCGCTTTATGTTAATTAATTTAAAATATGAAACCGATCATACGAATATATCAAAACGGCAACATACTTAGTAATTTACGATAATCAGTGGTAAAAATGTAATCAATATGAACATGTAATCCAAAGACATAAAATAAACTTGCATTCAGATACTTACTAAAACAATTGGAGCTTCTAAGATCAATTCTCCTTTTACTTCATCCTACAACATAAAAAAATTACAGCTTTCCAAATAACAATTATTCTAGGGCGATAAGATAATTACGAAAAAGAAAATATAATATTGTTATATGTTCAACATTCACCATTAGTACATGGTGAATGTCGACATTCACCAGTGTAAGTCAGAAATAAGAGTATTTGGAAAATATTTCGGACATACACCAAGAGACTATGTGAATGTTGACATTCACCGGTGAAAGTCGACATTCTCCAGATTTCGGTGTTTCACCGTAATATATACAAAGTGGGGATTTTATTGAAATATAACATGCCATTTTTTTCTTCCAAATGTTCTATTCTACGTTCCAAATTATGGCAACACATTAAGTTTAATAAAAATTGCAGTAGCAGTTTTTTAAAACTAGCAGTCAAACTTTTAACCCCGCAGTTTTAGCTGAAACTCGCATGTATTTAATAGTATAGACTCTTAAATTAAATTTAATTAATTTCTTCTTTCACAGTTAAAATCTTTAGTTTAATTCAAGTAAAATTCACACATTTTCCCTCATTTATTTTAAAAAATTGCATTTTTAAATAATTGTTATAAATTTTCCAAAAAGTAAATTTGGCTTATAACATATGAAGTTTTTGTCATCTTCTTAAAAGATTTATTTCTAGGCATACCTGAAAAAAGTTATCTTTTAATTGAAAATTTCCGAAGATATACTGAAATTTACGTATTGGAACCTTTTAAAATTTGACATATTTATCGTAGGCGATACTAATACCAAATGTGATATACGTATTTTGTTAAATCTTCAAAGAACTGCCACAGTTATTTTGAACCTTAAATTTCCGAATAAATATTTACTGATGATTATTCAAATGTAATTTCTTTTTTCTCATTTTTATTGATAATGTCTAATAATTATTTATTAATATTATGTGAAATAATACTTGTCAAATATGAATTATTTTAAAGTATACATTCTATGCATTTCTCTCTCGCATAAATTCTAGTCGAAGAATTCGTTTTTCATTAGTATATTAAGTCAAATGAAATTTTCATCACTAATTAATACTGCAAAAGGAATAACTTATAGGTTGCTGGCATGGGGATGTTTTAATCCTAAAAGTAAGTGATAGGGCAGTCAGAATGAAAATCTTTTCCCCTAGGAAAGGAAAATTGGAACTCTTAATGTTGTTTTGTACCATTAATGACTGTTAAAACTTTTAGAAGATATATTAGATTGTCTTAAATACGCAGTCACCTTTCCAGGACTTATGTAATTTATACGTTTTAATGCGTAGAAATAACAGTATGAATACTAAAGTTTCAAATTATTTAGCAGCATTTTTGTCTGGTCATCTTTATGTCGCGTATTTTCTCAAAATACAGAAAAAAATCATGAAACCCAAACCGTGGCTACTAAAAGAGTAAAGTATTTTTCATTTACTGTATTAAAAAGAAAATACAGATATCAACGCCAACACATTATGAGAGCGGATAGAATTGTCTTCTCTAAATGTAACAGTTTCTGCTCTATGCGTTTGTATACAACATGGGGTTAAATAAATATTACGGCGATATAAGAAAATTAAGATATAAGAAAGATGTCGCATGTAAATCAAACGCATATAATCAAATCAATTTTCGGTAATTATTCAGCATGGGAATTTAAATATGTATCCTACAAATAACGGAAGATCTATACGATATAATCGAAGATGAACCTCCAAATCCGGCTGCAGAACGATGACGTAAACGCGATTGCCAGTACTGTTCAATGATAAATTTTTTTAGGAAAAATAATCAAGTAATTCATGTTAATTATGAAATTAAAGCCAAAAAATTCTGGATAAAACTCTCAAGTAAATTATTGCCGTTACGAAACTTTACAGCCTTAAGCTAGAAGAAAATGGGGATATGAAAACTCACGTAAGTGTTCTGCTTAAATTATTCGATATGCTTATCACAATAGATGAGAATACACTGCTTGACATCGAAAAGGCAACACCAAGAAGGAGTGGTCAGAAATTTATGCAAATTTTAGAGTAGACGCACGTCACTGAGTTATGCGAATGATGTGAAGTGTGCAGTTTTCCGACGCACGTGAAGTAAGATATAAGGGAAGAAACGTGCAGAATGGGCAATATTCGTGTCGTTATTTCTGCCAGACGAATTATCGAAGAAAGTTGGTTTTTGATGGCCAGGCCGCCGTCAACAAACCACTTCCAGCAGATAGACGATTTTACGAGGAGTATGGTGATCGGACTGAGAAGGACGGGTTGATCCTTACGTCAAACCGCAGCTGATACCCACATGGATGCGAACATGGTTGGAACAAGGAAATGTGGGAAGAAGGAGGGGTGTAGGTGCAGCCAGAGTGATGTCAGCACGCGTGAATAGATGCATCCGCCGACAAGCTGTGGCGGTCCCGCAAGTCACTTGTACCGCGATTCTGCAGCATATGCAAGACACCCTGGATGTTCCCGTGTCGGCCAAAACCATTTCCCGTCGATTGGTTGAACGTGGCTTGCACTCACGGCGTCCGTTAAGAAGACTGCCATTGACCCCACAGCACAGACGCCAACGTTTAGAATGGTTCCGTATTGGAGCGATGTGGATGACAGAACGGCGAAACGTCGTGTTCTCAAATGAGTCACGCTTCTGTTTATCTAGTGACAGTCGCCGCATACGTGTGTGGCGTCGACGTGGAGACAGATCTAATACGGCAGTAACTGTGGAACGCCCCACCGCGCGACAACGTGGGCATAATGGTTTGGAGCGCTATTGCCTACGATTAGTTCGTATTCAGGGCACTATGACGGCCCAACGATACTTGGATAATGTACTGCGGCCGGTGGCAATTCCCTACCTTCAAGGCCTACCTAATGCAGTTTTTCAGCAGGATAACGCCCGACCACACAGTGCTCTCATCTACCAACATGTTCTGCAAGGTATACAGATGCTTCCCTGGCCATCGTATTCTCCTGACCTGTCACCAATCGAACATGTATGGGATGTGATTGGACGCCGTTTGCAGACTCTGCCCCTGCCTCGTTCAGAAGACGAACTGTGGCAAATGGTTGAAAGGGAATGGAGAGCCATCCCTCAGGACACCATCCGCACTCTTATTGACTCTAAGCCTAGACGTGTTTCTTCGTGCATCGCTGCGGTGGTCCTACATCCTACTGAGCCGACGCCGTTCTCACTCTGTATTTTGACTATCATTTTGAAATAAAGATCACGTATTGCTGCTTGCTGTCTCTGTCTTTTTTTTCAAATTTCATCACTTTCTGACCACTCCTTCTTGGTGTTGCATTTTCAATGTCGAGCAGTGTATAAACACTGATTATATCTTGCAACGTGTATTTTATTCTACGCCTAGGTCATATGATACTCTAACGATATCCGAAATGAAACTAACATAGAATTTATAAAAGAGAAATTAATTGACAAATTTAATAAAAGAGTTGAAAATAATTTATCGGAATCAAAGGCATATTAAATCGCATTCTGAAATTAAACAGAGAACGAAAATTTTTGCACTTAATCTCACTAAAACAACCATGTTAGTTCAGAGTGATTTCCTCTAAAATCGAATGAAAGCAAAAGATTAAACAGGGTGAATGAAACGTCCTCGAATTCTCAAAAATGTGAAACTAAGAATGTGTACAACCTCGCGACAAATGAAATAAGATCAAAATATGAAATTCAGGAATGATGCCGTCTCTCTGTCTATTTACAGCAACATACAATAAGTATTTGAAAGTTTCGCTTTAGATGGCGAAGCTGGTATAACTATTTAGAAAAACGGCATGAAACACTTTACTGAATTTCAACCAATAAGTCCATCTGACATCATAATATTAGGTAGATAATTCTAACAACTGTAGGAACAGGAACTGTTCATTTCAAAATATGACATCCTTAACACAAAATAACTGCAGCACTTTTGTTACAAATTCTGAATAACGGACAAATCTAATCCTGTATAAAAAATAGCCGGATAAAGATTCTCAGTTTTATGTGATGATGTTGATGTCGTGTCTATGACAAAGTGCAATTATATATTCCCGAAGCTGTCAAAGACAGCTTTTGCAACCTCGGCAGCTCTATCAGTATAAAGTAGGTCCACTGGGTCTTCAATGCCGATGTTAAACAGTCTGGCCTGGATTGCTGGCCAGCTGAAGATGTGATAGCGAGACAGTGGTATGTCATCTGGGCAATAAGGACAAATGTTGGTGTAACTACGCTGTCCGTCTGCAGAAATCCTCATCCCTTTTAAGTGATTTGTCTTAAGTCTGGTTATGATAGTCGATATGGCTCTGTCACAGTTCAATTCCGGGATGGAGTTTCATTTAACTTGACCGATTATTCTTTGGCTGGCAACTGCATTGGCATCAGTTTTATGTAAGAGAAATAAATGCGGGATCGCAAAAGAAGACAAAACTCTTCTCGAAATGTAATGCAATTTAACTAAACTTTAAAAGTAGGTGCAATTAAACTAAAAATCTTTTCAAACTAATAAAAATCAAACTAATTTTTATTTGTGTTTAGTATCAGAAATAAAGAATAAACCATCTGTTGATGCAACAATTCCATGCATTAAAACTCATGCTAAGCTTTGGCATAGATGCGTTGGTCATAGGAATAATGAGCAACTCGTAAATAATGAACTTGCCTAAAGAATTTCATTAGTTAGCTGCAAATATGTTTCAGTGCAAAAAGTATGCATGATCTAGTTTTTTATATCTTACAGAATCGAAATTGAGATTTCTAAAACTACTTGAACTTCTTTATACTGATGTTTTTACGGGTAACGCAAATACCTTTGGGCAGTGCTTATCTGTATTTCATAATATTATTTGAAAAATAGATTAATAGTTATATGCCTAATGACTGAATAACTAAAGCAGTTTCAAAATTAAGATAATTCACTGCATAAATAAAGCCATATATAACCACCTTCCAATAAAGCCATATGTAACAACAACAACATAGTTCACTACGTTCCTAAACAATAAATTCAGAAGAAAAATAATAATGCTTAACAGTGGTAATTTTGGGGAATGCATAAATATGGAAACTTTAAGAGACCCCCGCCCAGCCTAAAATAAGGCAGCGAACGCAAAAACAGATGTTTGGATTCCCAGATTGATTAAAAAGCATTGATTGTACATAAAATTGAAGATGAGGATGATATTTTTTCTCTGCGCTTTCAGCGGAAAATTATATTCAAATGCAATTCCAAAGTGCTCATTGCAAAGAAAATTCAGAATGTAATTTTTATTCCATATTCAGTTAACAAATGAGCTTCATAAAAAGTCAGATAAACAGAAAGCATTATTTAAGCAAATCAAAATGACTTTGAAGTTTCTCGAAAATCAAATATGCCATGTCGAAATTCGAACCACGTATCTTCTAAATTACTAGATAGATGTACTCACCATTTAAACCCCAAAACATGCACGGTGAAGGTGATACGTCTTTACTGAAAGGGCAACCGCGAAGAGGCATGCAATTCGATCGGTCAAATTCGTTGAGTGACGACTTACCACTCACATCATTTTTAGTTTAGACGCCACTATAGACACCAGCAATTTTTCGGAGCTGGGAAACGTGCAAAACATTGGCTGTTTCTTTGCCGAGATACGAACCATCGACCATTTGCTAACTGGACACTTTAAGAATTTATAAGGTTATGTTATGAGGGAATGTGACAGTTCCTTATAAAATAAAACCCTCCTCTTATTAAATAAAAAGTGCTCCTTGCATGTTTGTGATTAAGGGAAATTCTTTACATAAAATTTACTTATTAACATTGTAAGGTTTATCCTACATTAACTAACAGTTAATTTTTAGTTAAAGTTACTTTCCTGTCCATTCTTAATATCAGCTTACAACTTCCGGCCAGGACGTATTTTCAGAATCGCTGTCAGATGCAAAGAGCCAGATATTCTGATCAGCGCCCGTTCGCCTTTTAAGCTCTCTCTTAAGCTATTATTACGCTCGGCCGTACTTTAGGCCCTTGATAGCTTCGCCGTTAGTTTGAGTTAAGGGGCCAACTCTGTTAGAATCTTGATAGCTTCGGCTATATATTTTCAGTTAAGTTTGGTTACGTTTTACTTCTTAGTATTCGTGAATTCCAGCTTAAGTGGAGGCTTTACTGTAAACTCCAAGAAGGAGTCTTCTGTTAAATTTATTTTGAATAATAAAGGGTATTTAACCCTTCTTGAGTTCTGCTCTCTGTTTGCTGAACTAAGCGATTATTCGCTTACCACTTCTTAAGGTTGCTCAGTTTCAGCTTTAAATTAAAGGCAGGACTCTTACAACATTACCATTCGTCTGAAATAAGAAGTTAACTAGCATTTAGTAAGCAGTAGTTAACTCGCATTTAGTAATCAAAATAAACTTTGTTTATAAATCGTAGATTTAATTTAATAAAACTGTTAAATTTCGTGTTTGGATACATTTGATGCAACAGAAAATATTTAAGCCTGCGCATCATACATAAATTCAAGCCTGGGACAGTAACTACCTTTTATTACGCTCGAATATTTAATATATGCCACACTGATCTGCAAAGTGGTTAGCGATGCTGACTTCTGTATCATTGGGCCCAGGCTGAAACCCTGGATAAGGCTTGGACGTCTTCAAATGTATGGTGTTTTTCTTGCATGAGGACACTTAAAGTATACAGTGAGCCAAAAGACCTTTCCAGTGATTTCGTGGTTGGTGAAGAGAGGTGGATTCCTGGAGGGATTCTTCCTCAAAACTGGGAAAGTCGTACTGTCACTTGCGCAATGCCCAAGGCCCATGTCGACGACACATGAAATCCTGCGCATCTCGGGAGCAATAAAATTTGTGGACTTATTCTGATGTTACTGTCAGACAAATGCAACAAAACACAAAAACAGATCTGTGATATAATTCACCACTTTTCATGATATAATTAGATGATGATTGCTAAGAAAAGCCCTTCATGTTCAAGAATAAATATTAAAACTTGTTTAACTCACCAATCCACGGACTCGAAGTACGTTGATACCAATATAGGTATAATGCACACTCGAATATATGGCCGGAGACAGAGTTTTATCATAGTCTTTCAAAACCCTCTGTCGGATCGACGCAGCAGTATCTATCTCAGCTGTAGCTGTAACTCTTGTGATTGTAACTATACATAGACTACCTGAAAATAATAAAGAATCTAAAAATATCGATTCAAGTTCTTAAAAGTACTTGAAGTGTATTTCGAATTTAAAGCAATATATCCATCAAAACACGAAATGTATGAAAAAAACTTGTGAAATTAAACAGTTTGTGAATTCATAACATTTCGTCGAGTAAAAAGGACGGCATTATGATATACAAAAAATTAGCGGGCAGAGCACGTACAATTATAGATAAAAATGCAGATTAAAAAAAATAATAGAATTTATTATTATTCTTTTTTTAGATATTCTAAGCGAATTCTAAGCTCAATCAAAGTACTTAATTTAGTTATCGTTGCATCGAGATGATTTGTGATGCAATTTAATTCTTATTGACGAGTTTTGAAAGGCCAAGACTGTAGAAGTCATCCTGATCTTTGATTCCAGTGATATGAAATTTTTCCAGTTAGCAGTTAAAAAAATTTCCGAAATATGTATACTTTCCAAAAAGTGCTGTGTTAATTGACCAGTTAATTGCAATAGAGGATTATCTGTCAATCTGCTTTGAAAACTTTTACATGAATCGCTTTTTAGAGGTATTTATTGGCAAATGGTATTCCATTAAAAATGACATGATTTTAAAATGAAATGGGAACCATGTTTAAAATGTTATCATTGCCACTAATTTTTATTTGTGTTTAATACGCTCTGATAATTTATCGTGGCTAAACGCAAGAACGTGGCTTCAAGAACCTTAATTTTGGACAAAACTTTGTCTTCTCAGATGAACTCATTTCTGCTTTAATGGATATATTAAATTAACAAAATTATCACGTTTTGTGTGGAAACAATCCATAAGAGATTCACAAGAAGCCCTTGTGTCTGGAAAGGAACATTGTATGCTGTGTTTTAAGGCAGAGATCATCGGACCATTTTTTTTCCTCCGAAACCAGGAAGGAGATGCAGGATTTTTGGTGAGGTATAGCGATTGATGATAATTTCTATGCGGCCAAATTTAGAGGACATTGATTTGGGAGACATAGTTTCAACAAAATGGTGCCAAATGTCACACTACTATAGCTACTGTCGACGTACTGCAAAAAAAGCTTGGTGGACGGGTAATTTCATAAAATGTAACTGTTAGTTGGCCTTCCAGAAGTTGTAATTTAACTCCTTTAGCTTATTTTTTGTGGTCGTTTTGTTTGAAATGAATAATCGATGCGGACAAACCACGAAACCTTGAAGCTTTAAGAATAAATATCGTTGCATTCATGACATTAAGTCCGAGTTATTGCATACCGTCATCCGAAATTTGGTTCATCGAATTCGCTGGTACACACTAAGTGTAGGTGGACACCTAAATCATGTTTACTTTTCGTGGTTTTAATTGAAATCAATGATCGATACGAACAAACCACGAATCCTTGAAGCTTTAAGAATACATATCGAACGCTGCATTCGTGACATTACGTCTGAGTTATTGCATACAGTAATCCAAATTTTGGTTCATCGAATTCGCTGGTGTACACTAAAAATGGAGGTGGACACCTAAATTACTTTTTCTTCAGGACATAATGTCATAAATTGTACTTCAAAATAATGCAAAAAGTTTGATTGTATCTGAAGTAGTTTTTATTTCATTTCGAAATCCTAACATTTTTAATAGAACACCTTTATTTAAGAAACAATAAAAAGAAAGAGATCAAAGTAGCCGTCTTATTTCTTCAACTTCAGAGTAGCGATTAAATGAAATAACTGGCTTGTCAGGAGATGTATGTCTTTTCATTTGCTTCGGGAACATACTGTATCCTGAATAAGAACAGGGAACTTACACAAGCTCTTTTCCAGATTGTGTGGAATAGACGACACAAGCAAGAAGGGTATACTAAACCCTTTATTCTCTATTACTTTACAGGTACTCCCGTACTTCGGGATACAGAGACCAACCACTTGTGGTCTGAACGTAAAATATAAAACTACTAACTAAACTCTAACTAAAAGCTAACTTTTAATTAGTAACAAATGCCTAGCACTAAGACTGGCCTTTATTTAAAAGAGGGTATGTATAGTCGCTTTCTAAATCTCCTTCTCTCTCTAACTCTTGGCAAAAAGCCACAACTTAAATACTTGGGCGTTAGCAAGACAATTTGCATAAACAAGTTAAAGCATTTAATTCTGGCCGGAAATAGAAAATAAGAAGTGATAGTACAGTTTTAAAATAAAATAAACGTTAGTAAAACATAGGATCCTTACAGGCTCACGGGAAACTTTGCAGAATTCTAAAAGATTTCTTACAGTTAAGATAGATTACAATTTCCATCGGAAAATCATATTTTCTTTAACCACTTTACAAAAACAGTGTTTTCCAGTGGTCAAGCTCATAAGGTCGTTAAACATTTTTAGTTAGAACTGGGTTTGAAGGGGGCCATCTGCGTGGGTTCCGTCATGTGTAACATGAATGCCAGTCATTTTTCCTTAGAAAATCCTCTACGAACTCCTTTCTTAAAGCTGATAATGAGCTGTGCCGTAATCCGTTAATCTAATCTGTCAATCCTCATGTGCTGTGCCGTAATCAATTCACCTAACCTGGCAATAAAAATATCAGACTGATACTGAAAGAAGCGTTGAATGGGGCTTCAGATCTAGCAGTTTTCGTGTTTTTTTTTTTTTTTTTTTTTTTTTTTTTTTTTTTTTTTTGTGCTATTGGATTATGGCTTATGGAATATGATTGGTTTATAAACTTATAAACGGATTAATGGATTATTATTATCAGATACGGAAGATTCACTCCTAAAACCCCTCAGCTCGCCATCTTTATCTAAACAAAAGTGTTTAAAAGTTACCTTTGTTATATTACCCTTACATTTGCCAGAGACGCCTGTACCACAATTGCTCAGTCTTTCAAGCTGAGATACTTACGGTTTCAACTTCAAATGCACGTGCAACACAAGCACAGCTGAGCATCTTTTACAGACTCTGCCGTTCTGCAATAACTGTCCGCCATCGCAAAGCCCATTCGTACTACAGATCAACGGTTCTCAACCTTTTGACTAACGCGTACCATCTAAACAAAAATTGAAAACCATTAGTACCACCACTACAAAGTGTTACTACCACCACCACTCTTGAACAAAGCTCAGATCGCATATATTCATGAGTGTTAGAGGAAAAACTCAATCAGGATGTTGGGGTTTTAATTTTTGAATTTAATAGTTAAAACTACTTTGTTTCTTTGCGTACCACCTATTTTTCTCTTGGGTACCACCGGTTGAGAACCCATGCTCTAGATTATTAATCAACTCCCGGCAATTCTTCAGCAACACTTTTCATACCTACTTGGGATTCCAGTTTACATAGGATTCTTATGCAATGAAATAGCTGATCAGCTGGCTAAGTTTGCCTCTATCAGCCAACACAAGCCGCTCAGACGGTATAGTGGTTAAGGAAGCCTACTGCGGTACCGAAGGGCCCGAGCTCGAATCCGGAGAAGGCATGGATGTTTGTAAATGCATAGTGACCGTTCAGCATGAAGGAACTCTAAATATGCTGCTAGCTGAAAGTCGTCTCGAGAGGTTGACGGTAGGGAAAGAGGGGTGGTAGACCCTCGGATCCGTCCCCCCCGGGGTACTCCCCATCAAAACTGCGGGCCGAACTGAGCGAAGTCGTACTGCCTCTTGTGTGGTGCTTCAAGTTCATGCCAACGACAGGCTCAATCTTTCAATCCTTGCCACGATGAAATTCATGGTCTTGTTCTGCTGTTACTGTCAGTCAAGTGAGATAAATCACAACACAATAACCAGCTTAATTGTTAAGCACGCGTTAAATATCCAGCCGTACTATCTCACGAATTTTCCAACCAAAATACTAATAGACAAATGGTGGGAAAAGAACAACAGTGGAACACTGTTAACACGAGCAGAAAAACTTTCTTAACATAGTGAGAACAGAAATACTGGTAAAATCTTCTCAACTTGCTCAGTTTTTAATTGGTCATGAAGCATTTTCGAACAACGTATGCCGTTAAAGCCTACGGGATAGTGATGCATACGCTTGTGGCAGGATCTGCTTCTGGACCACTATGCATTTGAAGCAATTCAACTAGGCAGTTTTACTTAACAGTCCAGGCCTGTGAACATACTCAGCTTGAAACAACGACCCCACCAGTGACAGAGTAACTGAGACCATTAAACACTGGTAGTTCGACCCAGGTTCTAACCTAGACGGACGGGCTAAATGAAAGCCGATTTCCTTTAGAAAGTCCTCCACTAAAGCATTCCTTTCCTTAGTCAGACAGTTCTCGTGGACTTTGCCATATTCAAATAACTAGCTTGGAACAATAATAACTTAAAGTATTTATGTGCATATGCTACCTTACAGCAGCATTCAAAGTTGCACAAGAAAATTCTCAATAATTGTAAATAGATCGCTTGCATATATTGAAATTTCCATAATAATTATTAGCAACCAGAGTGCACAAGGCATTAATATAATACAGCTCCATATAATTTAATGCCTTGTAATTGTCAATGATATTCAGCAACTAATGTATTAGCAAGTAAAAGATCAAAACAGTCAAAAACGATATAACCCTCAACAAAACTACCAAATTTGACTTTGTAATAATTCTAAAGCTTCCATTATTGCGGTCTGACCCTGCATACACAGTTTCCAGGCTGCGGTTGACAGAAAGACAGGCTGTGGTAGACAGCTTTCCAGGAAAGTAATGTGAGGGAGAATGCAAGGAATTATTGCACTTCCTATGCATTTTCCTATGCCTATGCATTTTTGTGGTTGCATATTCAGCTGGTAACTGGAAGATCCATGTCTGATTCCTGAATGCGTGTATAGTTGACCTTTCACACTGCTTAGCTGAAAAAAGTTGATGTTTTCTGCCAAGAAGAAAAAATATTTGCATGGTCAAAACTTTTGAACATACGAACAGAAGTACAATCTTCGTGCTTGAAGGAGGTGTTCAGCTAGAATACTGATCCTTTTCGAAATGTCTAAATGCAATATTTTATTGTGTGTTATTATGCACGTATGAAATCTATTGCATTCTCATTACCTTTTCTTATTTCACTTCATAGACAGAAAAAGCACTGACCATACACACACTGAAAAAGTTCATTCCATGTATTTTCGCTGCAATAATTTCAAGTCAAAGTAACTTTAGGATTATTGAATGTGATAAATCACTTTTAATTATTATATTTAACCCTTCTGCTTTCATTAACTCTTCCATTCATATAGCACTATTGAGCAGGGCGACGTAGCTTTACTTTATATAATGATGCCACAGAAACATAAAAAATTTTGAAGTCGAAGTTTAAAGAAAATGAGTTTTAGTATCTTTTTTCTGTCAAGTTCTACCGAAGGAAATTCGATAATATACTACATGAGGAAAAAAAATTCCAGCATCTGACAACATTAAGAAATAAAAGAGTTTAAAATTATAACAAGTGGTACGGCATTTCAAGTTTATTTGAATTCTGTTTCGAAGTCTTAGATAAGCTTTTTTATTTTCTCTGAAAGTTCTGCAATGTAAAGTTTAATTCTTTTCCTTAGTTCTTCCTATCATGTAGTTAAGTCTTAGAGGAGAAATTTGTATCGTATTACCACATTACCTATAGTAGATAACATATATTATGATAATTTTCATGATTTTTTTATTTCAATGGAGTTCTTTAAAAATGAATTTTGCTTTTGTTATAACAATTTAAGATTTATAAAGTAAAATTTAATTCTGAATTCTGTAATATTTGAATGACTTTTTCACAAAATTCTTTCTTCATTGTTAAGATGGTGTGGTGTATTCAATTATGACAAAGCACACGAGGGCTATCTGCCTAAAGGGAGGGATGCCTTTCGTGGAGGACTTTCTAAGGGAAACTGGCTCGTATACACGTTACACATGGGGAAAACCACGAAAACGCCCATGCAACCAGCCCGTTCGCGGGATTCGAACCTCAGACCGAACTACCAGTGTTCAGCGTCTTTACCGCTCGGCCGCTGGTGGGCCATTGTTAAGATGACAAGATTTGTTACGCAAAATGTTAGTTCATATATTTCCAGCAACTGCTGCAAACTGTAAACTATTTAAACGACATTATAATGGAAATGTAAAAAACTCGTAATGAACAGTTTCAAATGTATAATTTAATGCGTTAATCCGCGAATTTGTATATATTCTATCTTTCTTAAAAAATTAGTATAAAGCTTAAGATTTATTTTATTCATCGTAGCTTAGCAAATAAGAATTTATTTATGTCGAAATAAATTAAAATCTCATGTCCTAATCTAATATCTGAGTAAGAGATTTGATCTCTCCATTGCATATTAACATAATTTGGGGGGCAAAGAAAGAAAGGAAGGAAAAAAGCAACCAGGTTTGTTACTTCACTTTAATACAGATGAAAAGGCAAACGTATTTCATGCAAAACAATCGTAATATTACGATAGATTACAAGTATACTATTAATAGTAATATAAAATTGATTAATATTTAAAGTTCCCAATTTTAATTCTACGATTAAAAATTCGTTATTTAAACATTACTTCAATAAATAATAAATTTGATCATAAAAATTCCTTCTTACGAATTTCATTCGAATCTAATTAATCATCAGTTATAAAGCAGTTTTTTATAAACGTAATTTCATAGTTCTACCAACGCAGTACTTAATAGTAACTAAAGCATTTCATAGGAAGTGCTCATTCACACTTAATGGAAAAGGAAATTTTAACAGCCTCCATTATTAACTAATCAAATGCTGTCGAACCCATCTATAACGAAATTCAAGGTTCCGGAAGTTTGTTTCGCTGTATCCGATTCGCTAAGAAAAGTAGATTATAGTATGAAAACGAATAACAAAAATATTGACAAATTTACCTTTAACTTTTACTTAAGATATGTATGGCTGCAAAGGAAAGATTCAATAACTTTTGTGAAGAATATCCTATGCATTTCAAAAGACCTAAAGCGTGTAAAATCCCCATTCGGAGAACAGAACTTGGATAGCATTTATACTCAAATAAACAAAGATTCTAATGGAAAATTGCTCATTCTCTAAAAGACGGATCAACTGTATAACCCAAACTCGTAAGATTCACTACTTCCTCTTTCTCTAAATAGCGAAAATTTCACCATCACAGTATCAACTCTGAAGAGAGTTCTGTCTAATAACCCAGTCAGAGAATTTCTATGAAATCAAAAAGGTGTCGTTAAGACAGAGTGTGATTTTGCTAGTATAGCGCACGTTGCTATTTTGTCCTCCAGCTGTTAACTTAGTAGCGGCTACGCATTCTAGCCATTTAGCTAGTCTGTCGCCGGTGTAGGAAGCTGAGACAGCCTATTAGGTTAAATTAAATTGTGAAGTCTACTTCTTATTTTTCGAATTTATTGTTAAATTTACCTTAAGCTCTCACCGGGTAGTCGGTGTTTTTGTGAGCACATAGCCTGTGCTTTGCTATTAAAGATTGTAATAAATAAAAAAGGGCTTTTTACACCCTTGTCTATTGTGTTACTTTTTTACTCCTGTGCAAGAAGTCGCCTGGCTAGAGTTTGAGATCTAGACCTTTTGTAGATAGAAAAGAAGGCTAGGTCCTATAAGGTATTTTCCTTTATGAATGGAATGTGGATCCTAATATCATACAATCTAAGCGTTGAGCATTTTGAGGGTTAGTAATTTTTTCATTGAAGCTTGCAGAAATTCTGGAAAAATACGAAAGATACAAAAACTTTCCAATCGAAGATATGTATATACTTTGTTATATATGATTATCATACCTTTGGAAGTTCGCTATAGCAGCATAAAATAATATTAAAAGTATGTAGAATTAAGCGGGATTAAAAGTTCTTTTGTTATATCCAGGAGGTTCATTATATCGGGGATAGACTGTATATTTCTTTTATAATGAACAGTTTTAGTCATATTCAGACAAGATATCGTATTAGGAAACGTTCATTGACGGCTTCGGTAAAATCGTAGGCCACTAATGTTTCGGTTAATAACTAGTGACTACAAAATAATTTATATCAATATCTTTAACTTGATTCATAAAAACACCTTACAGTTACATATATCTACAGTAAAAAATATTTTGATTTAACAAATCAGTTTAGAATAGTGAATTTTTAAATAATTTTTTTAACTTATGTACCAAATTATAGCATCAGATATTTAAAGAACAAAAACGTACTCATCCATAATTAAATATGCATCATCTCCATACAGTGCATACGGAGACTTATTATTAAACATTCCGTGTTTTCAGATAGTACCTCTAAACAAAGTAGAATGTCCTTTCACTAACACAATCCTACAATCAGTAACAGTAAATGCTAATAAACCAATAACAATAAATTCTTACCTGAGTATAAAATTAAACAAGATATTGAATATAAAGCGAGTCTAATGCAACACATGATTTCCATCAGTTATAAATACCTTATTAACTGTTTTCTTTTGAAGAAGCATCCGGCAACTACTTGAATCGAAACACAGAACTGGGCGTTCTACTCGCGGTTTTAAGTTTCATTTGACTTTTGGGTTCTGAAGTTGAAAACTCCTAGCTGCCGCTTCAAAGGATCGTGTGTTCTAAGTAATCAAAGGTACCATATAAAACATACTATACAAGTAGTTTTACATATTTACTTGTGTTTTGTCATTGCTGATATCCATTTAATTAATTTACATCTAATAAAGCTAATTGTAATGCAATTAAATTACAATCTAAAATTTAAATCAACTTTTGAAACCGGGCATTAAGTTAGAAAGAGAGGTTTAGTGTCAAATAGTTAGGATTAGTTTAATGACAAATCTCTCAGCTTATATTTAGATGTATTATGTTCAATTATCCGATTTAAATTAATTAAAAGACTGATCTGGAAGGAAAAACACACTTGTACTTAGTTGGCCATTGTTAAGGTCTTTTCCCCAAACTCTCTTTTTATATTGCTTAGGGACTGTAGTTTATGAATTCAGTGCTTTGATCATTCTTTGTATGTTATCTGGTGGTTAAGCAAATTAAGTAATTTACATTTCAGATGTTGATAGCATGTTAACATTTACAATATTATTATGTAATAAGATATAAATAAATTTTATTATATAGTAAGTTATTTAATTTATATGTTATACATGTAAAATGTTAGTTCTTTTGAAAACTTTGATTTTGTAGTAGTTACAGGAAATTTAGTGCTTGATTGCTTTGGAATTTTCTTCTTCTGTTATTGACTTTAAACTATGTATAGCTAGGTGAAGCTCTTTTAAATCTGTCTTTTATCATAAGTATGTGCTTTAGTGTTGGAAATTAATTAAAAATAGAGCTGTATTCTGTAATATATTTAGAAAAACCCATATTGGACCACTATCCTAAACATAGGATGGTCCAATTCAGTTTGTTTAAATGGGAATTAAAAGTAAACAAATAGACAAACTTTTGCATAACTCCCTTGAAACAGACGTACAGTTAGTTAATAAAGTCCGCGTACATCAAGAAAAGTAATATCAAATCCAAATATTAAGGTGCGAAAAGGGTAGTTTCTTAAAGTTTTATTTTTTAAATATTTAGTTTCAATAAGGGACTTTGAAATTATTTAACTGTAATATTTTCATATCTAATAATTTAAGCACACTAATTTTTAAAATATATATGTGTATGTGTGTGTGTATTTAATTATGGCAAAGCACACTAGGGCTATCTGCCTAAAGGGAGGGATGCCTTTCGTGGAGGACTTTCTAAGGGAAACTGGCTCGTATACACGTTACACATGGGGAAAACCACGAAAACGCCCATGCAGCCAGCCCGTTCGCGGGATTCGAACCTCGGACCGAACTACCAGTGTTCAGCGACTTTACCGCTCGGCCGCTGGTGGGCTCTTTTAAAATATAAGTGGCCAGAAATCAAAGCCAATAAAGTTTGCGTACAACGCGAAGGAGGCGGGGGATTTCTTATCTAACTTTTAAACTTCAAACTTGAGAATGCAAAGAAGGTTACACTTTCAAGGTCATTGACTTCCGAAGCAAATTTCACGTTAATTGGAAGTAGTTATTTCTATTTTCTTTGATGAGAATGACAACCAATAAAGAAATTCCTTTAGTTACGAGACAACTAATTATCGAATTGAGAGATGAAGGTAAAACTCTTCGTTATATTGGTAAAACCATTGGAAAACCATTTTCTAATGTGCAAAGTGTTATTCAAAACTATCTTGACACTGGTAGTCTTGCTGTAAAACCAAGATTAGGGAGACCGAAGAAGCTAACGCAGAGAGAAGAAGGAAAAATTCTTTTACGAATTAAACAAAATTCTAAACTTTCTGCTGCAAGCATTACAAAAGACATTTTTTAACTAGCAACAAGAAAATTTCTCCTGAAACTGTACGAAAAGTGCTGCGAAAGGCCGATTATAATGGACGCAAACCTAGGTCTAACCCATACATTTCCGAGACAAATAGAAAGAAAAGAATTGCTTTTGTCAAAACATATTTAAACTCCTCGCAGGACTTCTGGAACAATGTAATTTGGTCAGATGAAAGCAAATTTACAATATTTAAAGTTAATGGCCACCCTATTGCATGGAGAAAACCAGGAACAGAACTGAATCTGAGAAATTTAAATCTAACTGTCAAACAGGGAGCTGGCGGTGTGATGGTATGGGGGTGTATGTCGTCGAAAGGAGTTGGAAATTTTCACAATTATTGATAAAGTCATGGATAAGTATGTTCATCTGGATATTCTGAAGAAAAATCTATGAGACAGTGCCCGAAATTTAAACCTTTCTAATACTTTTATTTTCCCCCAAGACAACGACCCGAAATATACAGCTAAAATTGTGAAGGAATATCTCCTCTATCACACTCCAAGACAGTTGAGTACTCCTCCACAGTCACCAGACCTCAATCCAATCGAACATTTGTGGGCAAAATTGGAGAAACGAATTCGAAAACACAATATTACGACGGGAAATGAGCTAATTAGTAAATTGCAGGAAGAATGGGCGACATTTACGTCGGATGACACTGAAAAACTAGTTCAGTCAATGCCCAGACGTCTGCAAACTGTTTTGAAGAAAAAAGGATATCCTACAAAGTATTGAAGTAATGTAAAAAACTTATATTTTGCTTTTTTTTTTTTTTTGAAAGTGTACGCAGACTTATTGGAGGGAATTTCTGAGTTTTTTTGACAAAATATATTTTTGAAAAAATGTAAAATGTATTACACTGATATTATTTACTTTTTATTTAAGCTTACAATTTTAGCTAATAGAAGAAAAAAAATGCAATGATTAAATTACATTTTTCTATGCTTAAGTGTTTTTTTATATTTAAAATTTAGTCTGTACGCAGACTTTTGTGACTAACTGTAAGTTTCATACGCAGACTAAAAAATGGCGTGTTATAATTAATTTCTTTAAAAAAATTACTTTATAAATTACCCTTTAAAATGGTTTATTTTTAAGCTATTATTTAGGATTGAAATCTATATTCTTTTTAAACAGATGTACACATTTCTGCTGGTAGATTTACAGTACTATTTGTAGAAATAAAAATGTCCATGAAAAATATTGTCTTTTTGAGGTATTTTAAACGTGTCCTGTAAACAGAGCAACGGTCCGAGCCCCAAAATATTTCCCTCATCATCCCCCCTCATTCACAGATCACATTTCTTCAAACTAATTTTGAACAATAGCTATCCATGCAATGGATTTAGAGTGACATATGAAAAGATTAGTGAAGAGATTATGGTGGAATTTTCTTTGGGTTTTTCACACAACTTCTTATATAGCGTTTTATGAGAAATAGAAGATTCATCTATGTGATATTTCCTTTTGAATACTAGAAGCAGGTGTTACTTCTGTATAAAATAGATAAACATTCTAAACAGAAATTAAAAATAAAGTTATGTTAAGTAAAGTTAAAAATTACTTATTCATTAACTTAGGTTCAAACTTATACATGCAATAAGCAAAAAACATGCAAAAAAGTAGGAAGCCTTTAAGTTTCGTTCATCAGTTATTTTTGTAAATGTGCATAGGAATACTGCATATAGCCGAGTAAAATATTTTTTGAAGCTACATATCATTATTGGTGATTATAACAAAGGATGATCAAAAAATGTTTTTTTATTAGTATTTTTAAGTGATTTTCTAAAAACAGACTCAATTTTCACTGAAAGATCAAATTCAAGTATCTTATTCACATGGCCACGGTTATGGAATAAATCGTCAAACATTCATCTCTAGAAGTTTGAAGAAAAATTTTAAAGTCCAAAATGTTTAACGAGTTTTGGCTATGTAGCATATACATTCACAGACAGAGAGTGAGAAACTACCGTCTAAAAGCATCTTTATTTATGTATAAACAGTACTATGTCATATAGACCTAGTACAGTGACTAGATGTTTCATAACAATTGCGCGACTAATTGAGCTAGTATCTTTTGAACACTTAGCGATAAAATTATGATCGTGACTTAAGAATTTTACCTAACACGATACACTTTCTGATTATGATTTATGATTAATCGTTATTATAATCGAACATTATAATTTAATGAAAACATGAAAATTCAATTTTTAACACACATTTTTTTTATGAAGAGAAGTCCAGTTAGTAAATTGTTCCTCATTCTTTTATACATCATTTAAGGGGAAATGTTCCGGATTTTTGAAAACTGCTTTTCAAACATATTCTCAAATTATATGATCTATACCATTTTCACCAGGAGAAAAGAAATTCAAAATGATGCTTGTATAAAGTTGAATTTTATTAAACTCAAAATTTGAAATTTCAGCTTTCCATTAACTGGTAACGTGAAAGTAATTATCTTAAATATTTTTTTTTTCTAACGTAGAAGAGGTATTTGAAAATTCTGCGTTAAGAAACGGATTTCATGCAAAGGTCTTTCGGTACACTGTATCAAAACATTTAATTATGATATTTTGAGTAATTTTAAGCGTAAAACCTTTTTTTCATTTTTGTTTGTTTGCTTTGCCAATTCAGCTGTAGAAATTTACATTTTTACTATAAATACATTATAAAAGTTTAAGTTTTATATATTTGTAATATAACATATCACAGGAATAAATTGTTATTTTAAGATGAAATTATAGCCAACTTATTTGACTCATTTATTTCTTAACCTGGAAGAACGTGTGCTGAAGCGACGAACAGGAAATGGCACTCAATGTACCTCATAAACAAAAATATTTATTATATTTTACATGTCTTTAAGCATACACTGCTTGACGAAGAAAATGCTACATTCTTAAGAAGGAAACGCATTTTCCCGAACTTTCTGTGAGAATTGCACACGTGTAAGTTATGCGAATGATTCCATTTGCAAACCAATCAGACTATTAGCACGTTGTATATAAGCAACCAGAGAAGGCGCGAAATCATCAATTTGGGCTCCGTTACGGCTTTTGAAAATTGTTTCCCTGGTCTCGAGTTTGGTGAACAAATATGACATATTTTGCCTTTAAGATGTTGTTGTACTCAGTATAAATATACGGATGAGTTCAAGAGGGGCTTCATGTTAGGCTTCTGTACAAATGATTGGTCTTAGCGTTGTATCGCGGAGGAGTCGCAGATTGATGCCCAAACTGTTGATCGAATTTGGCAACAATGGAACCAGAAAAGATATGTTCAGTGCCATAGAGGCCTCGGAGGAAAGAGATAACAACACAGCTCACTAATCACTGCATATGGTGTCACGTCGTATCTCACCCACGGTCTACTGTTGGAGACATTTCGCGAACTGTATAGGATGTTCCTGCTGCTCCAATATTGACGAGGACAGTTTCACAATGATTGGCAAATGTAGCTTTTTTTGTTTAACTGTCCTTTGTGAAGACTTCCATTAACAGAGAGTCTTCGCCTATAACGTTTGCAATAGTGTCGTAGTATAGTTGAGTGAAGTATGAATGAGATGTTATAGCTTTTAACAATGAATGTCGCTTCTGCCTCGGCATGCGAAAGTGTAGTGAAGACATGCCCGCCAAGCGGATTCCTTTACCATTTCGAGCGACACATAACTCGTAACTTGGAATAATGGTTTGGGATGCCATTAGTGCTTACAACCTTTCATATCTAGTGCTCATTATAAGCACATTAACGGGACGTTACGATTGATGATCATGATGATGATAAAGTGCTGCACCTTGGACTTCTTCCAAATATTCAGGGCTTCAACAAAGATAACGCCCATATATGTACTGCTTGCCTTGAATGCATTGCAAGGTGGGTTAATACTCTCTTTACCATCCCAATATTCCGATTCTTCCAGCCCAGAATTTACGAAGCTTGATTAGTTGTCGGTTGAATACCTCCTCTCCTCCACAAAATGAAAATGAACAGTTGGATCATATCAACAACGCGTGCTGCACGATACCACGGGGCATATTTCAGATGCTCATTGGTTCAGTGTAACAAGGTGTTCGAAAATGTATTGTCCGAAATGATGCCGAAATATCTTACCGACTTCCTGTAAATCTACGTGTATTGATGTACATCTTTGAAAATTAAATCATTAAGTACTTTATTATCTATCTGTGTACAAAGCTCTGTCTGTTTTTTACCATGCTTTCATGGCATGGTATTCGCATTTTCCCATGGCTAGCTAGGACCTGAGAGATCCTTGGTTCTAACCCCGAGGAGGAGAATAAACTGATATTTATGTTTCCAGGTCCAAAACATTTTAATGACCTCAATATATGTACATTAATTTCTGCTTTAATTAAATTTCACATTGTACGCATTGCACAGATTGTAATCAGACTAGGTACAGAAAACCTCATTTTTTGTCCTTTATAATGAGACACTGCAAGCACCTTCATAAATGAGCTTAGTCATCATAGTAATTAATTAAAGTCAACGTACTTTCTTTGATTTTTGTATTCTTTTAAAAATTTGCCTCCGGGGTGTTTAGAAAAAAATGCGTGTTTCGAAATTCTGTGGTATCCTCTTTTGTAGACACAAAAATAATTTTAATTTTTGCATTATTTACACAGACATTTTACAAAAGGAAATAAATTACCTGAGACGGACCACACAGAGATGAGAAAATTATGTGTGTACCCCCCACAAGTCAACGTTTTCAAGCTGTTACGATGGGTAAGACGACCAGTTCTGACATCGCAGACGCAATAATTCTTTCCGGTAGAGTACAATAAACATAACTTCACGACCAGTGTCAAGAGATTTTAGCGTTCTGCACTGTGTCTGTCGTCAAAGCCGCTTGATTTCAGGAAGGCTGACGAACTAATGATCTTGTTTTTCCTCGGATATCGTTCCAGATGTAACGAATCAGAGGATGTAAAATATTGATGAAACATGTTATCATCTACAAGAAGAGAGGTTTCAGGAATGGCCCCACTGAACAAGTAAATATGGCATTTAGAAATCTTTTTACAATAGCGGTCGTCTGTTACAACCTGCAGTTTTGAACATAGGTCAATCAGTTACCACACAGTACCTTAACTCTACCAATAAAAAATATTTTTCGGCTGGCAAGTTTTATCCTTTTCATGACAGATGAGTGTCTAAAATCTGAATCGACTGTCGTTGGAAAACAAGACATTAGTTCATTATTTAAACATACAATTTCAGTGGAAATGACTCCATCGCAAATGCCCTTGCTCGCTAGAAAGCACTGCTCAAAAAATCGATGGTCGAACAGCTAGTTTTATGTAATTCAACAGCGAGTCCCGGGATGTTCTCGTTCTTGTGCGGTGATAGAAGCGGTTTGTTGGCTGATTCTACAGCGTAGATTTTGATTAGTTTTACTACTGTTAAACGTCATTTATTTTATTATAGTCATAGAGTAAGGACGACCTCCTTCAGTAGATCCGGAACATATTCCTATTGTCTGAAACACTGCCCAAAACTGGAAGCAGCCTTTAGACGATTCTAAGCTCCACTGCAGCTTTGACGAATGTGAGGCCTTCTTCCAACTTTCCTATAAACCTTATGTAATATTATCGAAATGATGTCTTTGAGATATAAGAAAAATTTTATGTTTGTATAATTATTATTTTTGGCAAAGGGATTTCATAGATGCAATTCGTTTCGTTTTGACCTGCTTTCGTGTTACTACAAAATCCTTAAACACAAGAATAGGGAATCTATATATTCATCGCCCTTCTACTGCGAAAATTTTACATCTGCAAATCACAACAATTTAATTTGTCAGATTCTGCTGTGAGAATATCGTAAAATGATGCTCCTTGTCAAGTTCTGGGTACGTATGTAAATATATTATTCCTCGGTCTCTCAGATAAAAAATTCATATAGAATTCAATAACAAGCTGACGTGCAGATGTAAATCAGTGTGTTATTGAATTTTAATACTAAGCTTATGATGAGATAATATTTTTGCAAACTATGGAGATTTTATACTTACTCAAATAATTTGTGTTTAGTTGATGAATGGAATTTTTTCGAATGGCGAATGTGAAAGGTTTAGTAGATATTCTATAATTTTTTTATGCATTTCTACACAGAATATTACAAATCAATTCTACTCATGCAAAGCATGTATTTTCAATTTAGTCTTTATGACCCGTTAATGCCGTTTCTAGTTGTAGAAAATTTTATTTTTCAACATGCGTACAGCAAATTAAAGCATCTCGACACAGTTGTTAGGCAGTTTATAAATGCAATCTACAATTTATACACTTAGTTAATAAATGCAGTTACAAAGGTTGTGCACATAAGTCGTTCATGTATATTACATGACGGAAAGAAATGCTTTTCAATACAGCAAAAGTTCAGATACAGTACATCCCACATAATACAAAAGCATAAACTACAGAAATAATAATATATAATTTCAAATCTCTCATAAAAATCTTTAAAACAAAAAAATGAAAGAAAATATCATCCAAAATAACTCGTAAACCTGGCTTTCGTTTTCTTTGAATAAATATTGCAAAAGAGTTAGACCTTGTAATATCTTTTCGATTCTTATATATTTTCCCATTACTGTAACTATAATTGTTAAATAAAACTCTTTTAGAGAAATATGTTTTGCAGGCTACAAATATAATATTATTTATCCTTAATAAAAGAAAAATTTATTTTAGTTGTAAACTGATTTGACGTCAAAATAAGTTCTTGTTTTTTCCCCTAAACAATCTAAGAATTACGTTGTCATTTGTTACATTACTTTTGAACTGCTTATAGCACGTCTTTTCTTTTTGAATTATTAATGTCACACGTAGCTTCACATTTTAATCATTTATTGTTTGATCTCTCCTAACATATTTAATATTACATTTTAAGGAACATCATTTTTCAACAAATTTAATTAAAAATCACATAATTCTGAAGTTAGTTTCAAGAATAAACAGAAGACAATGCATAAACTACCTATATTCTCATCAAAAAAAAAAATTAAAAATTAAAACACTAATAAAATTCAATTTAATTTTCCAGAATCAGGCTCTGTCATCTGCGAGTAAGACTCATCCTAACTTTCCTTACTTATTTCGCTATTTGAATATCTCGTTGCTACTAAAATAAGAATAGATGAAGACGTACTGTAGCTACAGCATTTATAAATTTAATTTATATTTTCTATCGATTTTAATCCGCATAATTTCTGTATTTTAAGGGAAAATGACAGAAAACAGACTTTCATGTGAGAAAATAAGTTTTCTGTTACATTTGCTCATTATTAGTTGGGTGAACGTAAGTAAATTTTCTAATTAGTTCGTGCTAAGTAGGATAGGGTTCCTTACCTTATGATATGTTTATAGTAATTAATAATCAGATTAAATAAGATACAAACCTCATATACCCAGATTTTTTTAGAACCCCGAAATGTACAAATGAACTTAATATCTGTTTTAAACCTTAAAATGTAACTTTTGTTTCACGTATCAATTAAAATTTGAGAATAGCTTTCAAAACTATAATTTTTTTAAAGATTTTTTTGGATGTTGAACTGCTAAATAGAAAATAACTAAATGTCCCAAAAATGATTTTAAAATAATAAATTGAGTAGTTTCTGATGGTATTTAAAAACGAACGGAGCTTAGTAAATATTTGAAAATCTTAATAGAAAGTATGTTATATGTGAATATTTTTGGGAAACTCTCCTTTATCTAAACCTTTAGGAATTTACTCTACTTTTTAATTTGTTCATAAGAAACTACCAGAAAATTATCTTAATTTATTTTTCAAACACGTATTTAGACTCTAAATGTACAATAGAAATTCTTCATTTTATATATAAGTGTAATCTGTTGTAAGCTTGAGCACAAAACGTATGCTTAAGATTTTAAATCAGCTTAGCAAACTAACTACCGACTGAAGAAATTATGAATATATTATCATGCCGCAAATTATTTATATGTTTCTAATTTCATCTGGCCTTAACTGCAACGTACATGAATTTTATCCTATAATGAGCATAAAATTACCAATTATTCAATAAAAAAATTAGAGTCATGCATTTGAAGGTACTTTAAAGCATGCTATATGTATGTTCCCTTGGTTTAAATTTCTCTATAATTATGGAAAGAATCAAAGAATAGTTATGAAAGGAATAACAAAAACTATATATATTTATGGCTGTTTTTAGCTTTAAAAAATATTTAAAGGAAACAACTATACTCAGATTACAAACCTGCTGCACGTGATGTTGGGATAAAAGAGGAGTACTTTTGTAAGTAACCATAACTTAAAGAGTTTTTCTAATATTTTAAAGTTACGCTATGATAAATACTTATTCGTTAACCCAATTTTAATAAATTCTGCACAACTATTCCTTGTATTGGTCATCTTTCAATAATGTTTTCAATAATTACTTAATTACTGTCTTAAGTGAAAAAAAATGCATTGTTATTATTATTGTTAATCACTATTATTGTTTCAAATATTACATGGATTTTCAAATACAAAATTATTCCCAATGTAAGAAAAAAATTATGAAGTAATTAACTCGAAATTAATTTGGAAATAATAATACCAGCATACTTTACATAAAACAATTTATTTGAAATTTCGCACAAGTGGAAGTGAAACTACAAATAAATACGTACACCCTAAATAGGTTTGGGTTGCACGCAGTTTCCCAGTACCACTCCACTATTAAAACATACTAGGTGCATCATGTTTTTCGGTATTTAAAATCTATTGTATCATAAAAATATCCGTTATTTTATTCTATATTCATCTTTAAGCACTATCATAGTGAGGCATATCTTGAATCTACTATCTATCATAGAAGTGCAAAAACAAACGATTAATATTTATCATTTTTACAAAGTGCAGTTCGGGGACTCCTCTGAAAACTCCGATAGCTGAAATATTTCATGCAGCTTTCGACATTGTAGTCGTAAAATATGGTACAGTTGCGTATTATGAACCCTCAGTGATCTAAAGTACAATAGATATATTTATTAAATACACAATTTACAAGCTTGGAACCGTATCTTTTTAATGATGGACGATAAGCTATCTTCTGTACAATAATACAATAAAGCAAGTATTTTTGATTTAGTCATAGTATCAAACACAGTTCAAACGCTAAACGTAAAAGATATACTTCAGTTATTTACATTCTCTTGTCCTATACTTGTTCTACATAATACAGTTTACTAAATACACTCTCATTCATAGCTCTGAAATAGTTATACATAGAGGAGGAGAAAGAATATTTTATCTGGATTAACTGCACTTAAACTTGAATATGGAATTAGAATGAAAGATCGTAATTTTGCAGCACGGTTGAAAATACTTATAACTTTTCCTTAAATTATGAAGCAGTTCCCAGAATTATAATACAGTAAAGTAAAGTTGTTTCAAATAAAGGTAAATTCTTTAGCATTTTGTAGAAAAGCGGAGAAAAATGCAGAAAATGAACATAATAAAAAGAAAATTCATTTGCAAGCGTTAATGAATTAATACTAAAATATTAAACATAAGAAATTTCTGCTCAGGTATTATTTTTTAATTATATGTTTTTCAGCTCTTCCGAAACCATTTACTTCGCCTTTTTATATATTTATATAGTTCAAGCAATTAAACGGTATTTTGGGGCAAAAACATGGTTAATATCCACCTCCATATACTACCATTGACAAAGCCTCTATATTTACAATATAGTAATTCTGTTTTATTCTCTACTACCATGAACCAGACATTTAAGTCAGATATTATACACATGGACCTGGTATCAACGAGCTTTCCCTTCAGTGGGACTTAATTGATATTTTAGGCGAACAAAACTGAATACCACTACTTTAAACCTGAATGTTATGTTCTCAGAATGACTACATTTATCTATTGTTCTAGAAACTGTGGAAGACCTGTAGATGTCAAAATTACGGTTTGATACTGGATAATATTGATTACAATATTTAGTTTTCCTTAGGTTGATACAGAATGGTCGTGAAACGTTGAAAAACTTGTAAATGCATCATAGTACAGAAAGCTTAAGAATTAATTTACACTAAGTTGCATATACTTTCAGTGACAGTCTCTCCTTTAAGATCATACATTGTAATGGACATATATCGACAGATTACAAGTGTTTACATTCGGGAGAGAATAATGAACACAAATATAAATATTATGTGTTGACAAATACGAGCTACGTGCAAGGGGGTTGGAATTTCATGTAAGGAATGTGACAGGGAAAAAGGGAGGGAACACTTTTGTATTGAACAGCCTTTTGCAGTCTTGAAAATCTTGCCGATTCATGGTCCTCTTTTTTCCGTCCTATTAGCCTGAAAATGAAAGGAATAGTGGATTGTTAAATTCAAGAAGGAAATTATATAAATAATATTATAATGAATATGTTACCGTGAAAGACCGAAATTGGAGAATGTCGACTTTCACCGGAGAATATCAACATTCACCAAATACGTAGGTGAAAGACCGAATATTTCACTACATTCTTGTATATTCGGACCCTCACTGGCGTATGTCGACAATTACAGATATGCTCTGGTGAAAGTCGAAAAGAGAGGTCATAAAGTGCCATAATAGTTTAAGTTGTTGCAATAAATAAGATTTGAATCACATAATTTAGAAAGTTTTTTATAACTGTTATTTTATTTTCTCATTTAGAACGTACTGTATAATTAAGTAAGTTTTTAACTTCTATTATTTTCCTTTCTCATTTTTCATTTTGAATGTATTGTGTGTTTTAGTTTCTCATGTTCTTAAGTTCTTATTTCAAGGCTCAAGTGCGTTTATTCGCGACTGAATTACGGAGAAGAAAATACCGTATTTATGCGAATCTAATGCGCCATCGAATCTAATGCGCATCCCCATTTTAAAACTTTAAATAATAAAAAAATTGTTTGTCGGCGAATGTAATGCGCATCAATGATATGAGGAATTTATTGAATCTTATTTTATACAACAATGGATTTGTATATAAACTATCAATTAATGGTATGATAATTTTATTTAAATTTAGATACCATATTTTATACAACAATGGATTTATACATAAAGTAGCAGAACATAGAATTAACCTATTAATGGGCAATTGTTATGTGAAACAATCATTGTTAATTACTACTACCGTATATCCATCCACGGCTAGCCTTAAACTCTTGTTTCGGTATTCCAAGAACTTCATCCTCCTCTTTTGCTTTATTTCTCATGGTGTCACTAGTCACAGGTTGTCCATTCTTCCTCCTTTCACGTACAAATTCCAAAACTTTTTCTTCAGTTTTAGGGTGTCTTCCTTTGCGAGGGCCAGTGAATTTCTTTCTACTAGCTTTAGTTGCAAACAGTGCCAATTTCTGTTGCCGCCACAAGCGAACATTGCTCTCAGCTACGTTGAACTCTCTCCCTGCCTTTCTATTGCCATTTTTTAAGCACAAAGAATTACTTTATGTTTGAAAGTAGCGTCATATGACATTCTTCTGTTTGCCCTCCATTTCGTGACTACGTACTCTGCAGTTTGTATCCTCTATGCAATAATGTGTCAACGATAAATGTAACGGTAAATGTAGTCGAGAAATACAGTAATTCGTTGTTACGATTTAAATTTGGTTGACGCCATCAGCGAACTGCTGACGTCATCGGCGAACTTTGCACTCGAATTTAATGCGCCATCGAATCTAATGCGCACCCCAATTTTGAATACTACATTTGGCCAAAAACGATGCGCATTAGATTCGCATAAATACGGTATAATATTGTTATATGTTCAACATTCACCATTAGTACATGGTGAATGTCAACATTCACCGGTGTAAGTCAGAAATAAGAGTATTTGGAAAATATTTCGGACATACACCAGGAGACTATGTGGATGTTGACATTCACCGGTGAAAGTCGACATTCTCCAGATTTCGGTGTTTCATCGTAACAAATGTACATGTATCTCAAAACATAACAAAAAAGTAAAATAATCAATTAAAGTTATATTTTAAAAATTTAGAGTTGTAGAAAATTATTTTTGCCTAATGAAATGTAATTAAAGGTGAAAATTCAGCTTTTAATTTAATTCGGTAGCTATTAGTGAAAATGTGAGATTTTAATTCAAAGTTAGTTTTATTTTGTTGCTAATTAATGAGCCAGTGCATGATGGTAATAGGATGTAAATGCATTTTTTTCTTATACGAAGAAAGGAAAGGTACTGAAATCCAAAGGAAATATAACAAATTAACTCCCTATTTCACTCTGAATGTTAAAAATAAAACAGGAAGCCGATAATTTCTGAAAATATAGTGTCCTAATTTATATAAATTAGAAGTAAATATTTATTACAATTCTTTTTCATATTTGGATCAAAATACATGGCAAAAGGAAAGTCGGCTATATTTGGCACTTCTTACCTAATGGTCCACTTAATATTTCCGACTCAGAAGCTGACAGATGCATTTGATCACTATCATGCACATAACATGTACCAATAATTGGGAGTAAATGTTAGTTTATTCAGCTGTAATCATAGTAATTTTTAAAAAGGGATTCCAAAATTAAAAGCATTTAGAATTTCATTATTCATTTAGTACAGTTACAATAAAATAACACAAGTGGTACCTAATAAACAGGCATTCAGAGCAATGGAACTTTGAAGGTCTGCATTTAAACAAAACTTAAGCCTGTGAGATAAAAACGAGCAATAGATTTACATTCTGGCATATATGGAACCCAGATACTTAAAACGCCCGTCTCCTGATCGTTATGTTTTACATAATGCTCCCAGCATTTCAATGGCTAAATTAGATCACAACGATGCTTTTTCTGTGTCACATAACGAAAATATATGCCTTTATACTGCTTGCTCGTAGTCCATGTGTTGTCCCTATGGCTACTACTGCGAAAATAAAAGAAATATTTTCACTGCCACATTAAAACTCGACCGAAGAAAACTGAGAGATGAATTAGCAGAAAGAAATTAATGGAGGAACATAAAGTTCAGGTTTACACTTAAATAAACAAGATGGTATACTCTCTAGATATTCATAATGCCTATAAATAGAAATAACTTAAAAGAATTGGATCTGCATTATTCTCAATATGAAGATTTAAATCCTGTGTTATACGAATGATTTGACCCGAGAATAGTAGAGGAAGCATCCACTTCCTCAATAGATGATTGCAAGAAAAAGAGAAAGGATTACATGGGAAAATGAAGATGCAAAGTGTGCGTAGTTTTTTCCCGTCAGGTGATTTAACCGATTAAATTAAGCCTTCTAGTCCTTGTCAGCTGAAAGTGTCCGGTGAAAATAGAAGTGTACACGGACGATCTTATTGAACATTTCAAGAATATTGCTAAAGAAATGTAATCTGATAGCAGAAGAAATAAGTATATTATGTCGATCAGATTGGATTGCTATGAAAATATCTTGTCTCAGTCCTTCGATCCGATCGGAAAACTTTAAGCAGAATAAAGAAAGCTTGACTGGGGATATGCACAAATGTTGCACGTGCGAGCAAAGTGATAAGCAAGTTTTGCAATCCACAATGCTTTAAAAATCTGAAAAATCTGCCCATCCATTATCTCTTCTCTACAAATAATAAAAGGAAGAGTCCGTCTGTTTGTGTGTGTGTCTTTCGTTCGCGTTGCGCGTAAGCTAATAGACCCACGGCTACGAAATTTGGTACATAGGTGCATCTAGACAAGAGCCAGTGCACCTCAAAGCGATTTTTTCGAAATTCGAATTCGAATTTTTTTTATTTCATGTTTTGTGACGAAATCGCGTCATTTTCAGACATAATGGGCTATAGGAAAGCGAGATTTTACTCTACATACTCCATTTTCACATCGTCATGAAACGTAGGCACGTAGCTATTTTACGAACTTAAAATAAATTTCGTGTTTAAATATATCGATTAAATACGAATTTATTTGACAAAATGAGCTTAACACCTTTTCAACGGGATTTTTTCTAAAAAAAGTTTATTTTTAAAAATGTACAGTTTATTTTTTATTTTTTATTTATTTATTTTTTATTTATTTATTTATTTATTTATTTATTTATTTATTTATTTTTTTTTTTTTATTTTTGGACACGTTAAACTTTCCTCCTTGCGACTGCTTTTACAAAAAGAATTTTGTAAAAATGATAATATTTTGTATTTTAAAAAAAAATTTTAAATGAAACTTCCTAGTACATCTCACATCTTTAAAAATGTGATTTTGGCAACAATTTTCCTTTCTTATTGTTGTTGATAGATTTTTGATGAAATCGCATCATTTTGAGTACTTTCATTCTTTTAGAAATATGGGTTTGGCAACAATTTTTCATCGTATTTCTTATGCCACTGTTTTTAAGAGATTGGCATATTTCATTGTCATTTTTTATATATATAATACATTTTTATTGATTTTTTTTATAAAGATCTTCTGCAGAGTAATATTCTGTGCAGTTTTTTAATTTAATGTTTGGTGTTCCCTACAGGCATTTTTCCGGTACATTTAAAAGCCAGACGTAGGCTGGCCGTGTAGAGGCTTGTGAGACATAAAAGAACACCTAGATGCATTGTGAAACATTTAAAGAACAGTTTTGTAGGTTTTTTATCGCCAGTGTGAAGAAGCATTTAAAAAAGTGGGTTTTTTATCACTAGACCAAGAAAAAGAAAATACTTTAGCTGAGCGACTCTAGACTGTAACGTCTATTCCCCGGTTGGAAAGTTAATTGTTTCTGCTATCCAATGTAAGAAACCTTTTCCAGACAATAAATTAAGGAGTATAAAAATGAATACAAAGATAAATTATAGCTCTCTTTTTATCCATTGATGTGTAAAATTTGAACATTTTGTCCAAGGTTTTCAGAAAATTTTTGCATTAAAGACCTTGCATTTACTTTACTTTTGCCTGACAGAATATAGAGATTATTGCGTTGATGTTAATTTTATATAGTGCGTGAAATGGATAGTGAAGCGATGAAGACTTTAAACATTTAAAAATTTGTTTCTTGTTCGAAATCTTGGATTTAGAGACGTGATCGGAGAAGATTATTATTAGAGAACAGGAGATGCAGCCTTAGAATAGGTGTAGACAGTTCCGTTCTTTCCCCTCTTAATCCTTTCTTCGTTCCGTCTTCATGATGAGCAAATACTCGAACATGCTCTATGAAAGGTGAAAAAATATGAAAAGGGGGGAGATGAAGATGTGGACGACTGCGCTCAGATTAAGAAAGTTATGTGGAAGAAAACTGACGAAGAATTGTAGATTTTAACAAGATTTACTGAGAAATTTTCATCTGTATCATTATATGGCGTTAAGAAAAAGTCAGCGAATAAGCAATGAATTTTTTAAATTCTAAAGACAATTTAATAAGATGGCAGACATTCGTAACTAAGTTGTGCCTTCCCACTAAAAAATTCACAACTGTCATATGTTCTATAATTTTTAAATGCTGTTTAAGGTTTGATTTTGTGAAATATAAAGTTACGCATATGTGCTTTTTTTGAGTTAAAAAATACGCAGGATTCTTTTTTTCCGTTTATTTAACTGCGGTAGGTGAATCGAAAATCAAAATCAAAGGGCTTCTTTTGCTGAAATTTCTATGATGGCACCACAATATTTGAAAAACTAAATAAACAAGTAAGTTATCCAAATAAAAATTCAGTTATCTGGGGGGGGGGAATCTCTTGTCCGGGTTCAGGGAAGCTTTTTTTTGTTGCCCGCAAAGAGAGTTTCTACTTATCTTTAGCAATGCTGCTCCATTTTTTTATCGTTATCATTAAGGTATCGATATAAGTTGTAGTCTTCACGTAGTGTTGCCCATAAATTTAGCATTCATTCTAAAATCATTTCTTTAAAATTTTTTATAGAAAATATTTGGCTTATTCAAATAGTAAGGTGATGACAGCAATAAAATATTTCCCCGTAACGATATAGCACAGCCAATTTTTTTTTTCAAATATAGCCTTAATCTTACCGGATGTTGAGAAAGAAAAGCTGAATAGTGATTTCAGACAGAATTACAAAGTGCACTCGCGTAACATGTAGTGTTGGTTCACCTTCAGTCAGTTGGTAACTGTATTTGATTCATTCAAACATTTTTTCAATTCTGCGATTCACCAGGTCTTGAATTTTCAAGAAGCGTTCACAACCTTGAAGGAAACGGGCATTCCACATTTGGGCGCTTTTTCATGAAATGCAAATTTCTCCATACACTCGAGTATTCCCCTATAAAAACCAATCAGCTTTTTGCCTTCGGCCAATAAAAAGCACATGGTTGTCAACTAATGAAGAATTTGAGAGCTGAAGCACCTTTTTTAAGCTTCATATGATCAAACAGTGTCGTAAGACTGAAGAAGAACAAGTGCTACATAACGCGCAACTGCACATTGTTGTTCCTCGTTGTGTGAAGTCAGGAACCTAGTTCTCTCAAATAATACCCGATAAGATCAAGGTTATATTTGAAAATGAAGGATTATTCTACTTCTTCATGAAGAAAATTTTAGCTCAATCATCTCCTTTTGGTTTAACCAAATCAATAAGAGCAATACAAAATAAAACTCACTTGATTTTGGTCTATTACTCTTGGAAGCCAGTTGGAGCATGCTATTTTCATGACCTAAAGAAAGATAGTTTTTGTAAGTCAATAATATAGTAATTCACTTTAATAAAACATTTTAGTTATATGCAGGTATACTCAGTGTTAAAATCATTAAAATTAACCAAATGAGTCTTGAAACAAATCTTCTTATTGCCTTTGAATATTCAATAACTATGTTATTAAGTTGAGTAAATATTACCTAAAAGCAAATTAATTGTTATAAATTGGACTTTATTTATTATTAAATTGGACTTTACATTATGACTTTTACCTTAAGATACTACACACTTTACGTTTAATTTACGGTTATTTACGATAAGAAATTTAAGATACAAGGAGAAAAAGGTATTTTAATATACGTAGAATTTAAAAAAATCAAATTAACAGAGGCATTTTATGTATAAGTCTCATTTTGAAATTATAAAGAAGGTTTCTGAAAGTTCATCTGTAACCACAATTGATGTTTAAACTACATCGTACGTAAAAAATCGCATTCATAGAAAATTAGACTTCCCATTTCTACATTCTAATTGTAATTTTCGAATATTTACATAGTGCCGAATATTTATAGAAAGAATAAAGTCAACAAAAAAGACTGAGAGTTTTGAAATTATTCTATAATGTGCAAAATCTATGCTAATACTCGTCATTTAAAAGTTATTACGTCACAAATAAATTCGCTATTTGTGTTAATTTTAACCAAAATAAAAGTGAAGCATGTTTTTAATTTAATACCTACCATAGCACTGAAACAATAAACTCGTTTTCAAATACTTTTTATATAAATAAGTGTGGAAACTCTTCGAAACATTATTCGGAAGTTTGATATATTTCGTGTATCAAATTTACTAATTATCTTTATAAGATATGATGCGTACAACAGAATATCAACACTTTGTGCTCTGAAGTACTAGAGGTGTAGTTAAGTTCATTATTTATCAGCGTAGAAATAAATTATTTGATTACAAATAAAAAACTGTCTTATTTTATAGAGTGATATAGAAAACTGTCTTTATACAGTAATATTTTAAAGAAGGTACATCATTGAATAGAAAAGCAGTTTTCTTTCCGAAATTTTTAATTACTTGTTCCGTACTTAGAACGTATTAACACGATTTCAATATTTCCATGTACTCCTTTACCTTTTATCATTGAACTTTGAATTAACTCTAAGTAAACACTGAAAACTTACAACTACCATGTCTGAAAACTCTTGCATGCGTACTGTTAATGAATAATAATTAGCAGAACTGTAATATTCAAAATCTTACCAGCAGCTAACTTGCGATAAACTTCCGGAATGCCTTTGCTGGATGAAGGCCCATTCTGTTCAGCTAAATGCCGGTACAAACCAGATTCATCAAATGGTAGAGCTTGGTTTTCAGGAAACATGCTCTGGTATTCATGAAGACTGGCAACTAAAGCGGCCAAAACAACCTCTAAATAAAAAATAATTTTTATGAAGAATATTCAGGCTTTGGTCCATACAGAATAATTTTTGATATTGCAACATTATTATACATGAAAATAATGAGTTATTCCTGAATTATTTTAATTAATAAATTAATGACATAGAGTTAGCTTTTATAAAACTTATGTACCTGACAAGAAAGTCTATATTTTCACAAAATTTTAAGATGAAGTAGTTATTTTTTATATTTGTCGCTTGTTTTTCCTTATCTGACGATCGGAAAGAGTTGATAGTTTCATAAGGTTTTCAAGCTAAGCAAAGAACATTTAAATCATGACAAAAAAACACCTGCGGTGTAAAATGAAGCGTAAATGATGAAAATGCTACTTTCCTTCTTCGAAATTTGAACGTCTCTCTTTTGCGATACGGAAGAAACTCCAGCTCTTAGATAGCAAATATCTTAAGTTAAATTCATAAGGGGATTGCGCTTATGCTGAAAAATTCATCATCGAAAACAGATAGCAGCATACATACGTAGATGCATAGAAAAGGTAACAATTGGTACAATTTGGGATTCGGTAAGCTTGACAATTGTAGTGAAAGCAATTAAAAACAATTTTAAACCCGAAACTCTTTTATGAGCAATTTTATAAACTGTATCAGAAACCAAGTGAAGCATTAGCTTAAATGTAAACTTTGTTATCAAAATTTACGCAAAACTCTATCTATGAGGGAAGTTTTCCAGTTTAACAGGGCAGATCATTTACGTTATCTTTTCAATTTATGTTGTTGCAGTCACTTTAAATGCTGTGTTCTCTTTATTTATTTGTTTTTGATAAATTTAAAACATGGAAATCCCAAATTTAGGCTATGTATATATATGTAGTTTAACGTTATAAGGTATTTCTCCCACTTTCCTAGAGTGCCTTCGTGGTGTAGTGGTTCTGCACGCTGGGCAGGTATTCCAGAGGTCCGTGGTTCGATTCCCGGCCAAGACGTTGCTAATTTTTCATCTTGCCTGCTTCCAAAAATTACTTATGTCTCTACAACGTGAATAAATTCCTTATCCCATGCATGCTTTTATCGCTTTTAAGGTCGTATGAAAATTGCCTTATAAAAATCTGTATAACTATTCCGTTACATCAAAATACTATACATAAAACTGTTTAAATCAATAACGAAGTAAGTCAGTTACGAAATGCACTGAAGAAAGATTGTATACTCCTTTCTGTCAGGAATTTCCAGGAACTGAAATCTGAACAGCAATTGATTGTGAAAACAGCAGTTATTGTTACAAAATCTTATTTCTCTTTGTTTAATACAGCTTTGTCTTTTAAGTTGCATTTATGTGCCTGGAGTTTAAAACATAAAAGCTTATGAAAAGTATGTGTATTTTACTACGAGAAACTAATTTTTGGTATGCTATAAACATTTTATTGATATTGTTCTAGCATAAAGTGTCGCTTTATTTTTGTTTGGAAATATGACCGAGTTTATAGGTCATTTTGTCATGCCATTACTGAGAAAGCTGTAAAGAGTGTAACATAGGGATGTAGGGTTTATAGGATGTACCGATATCATGCTCAAAAAGAAAAGCTTTGGTTTGGTTTAGCTGACTGCGGCAAAACATACTTGGCCTATTAAGGGAAAGTAGGCCTTCAGAGAGGTCTTTCTAATGGAAATTGGCTCGCATATATGGTTACGCATTGGAAAACCATGTAAATGCCCATGCGTCCAGCTAGTTCGCCGGGATCCGAACTCCGGACCGAACTACCAGTATTCAGAGACTTTCGGCCAAGCTATGGCCGGTTTCCCAACATAAAGAGCAGACCTTGGTGATGCATTTCATATCTGGCCCACTAAAATGTTCCTCGGTGATAAGAATGCTGTCTCAGTTTTGAGATGAATCGTAAAGGTGTCGTCCTGTGGAGATAGGTCTGTGTGCGTCTTAGAGACCGTTAATAGGACCAATGAACATCTTGGAATACTATATTAAGCTGCTTAAAACTTACACAATTTCATAGCCAGAGATATAACATCTTGTTGCATGCAACATTCAGAATTTAGTAATAATTCCTGAGAGTACAGACTATGGGTGGAAAGTCTCCAAGTAGATTTAAAATACTAGTATCAAAATCTCCTTCAGAACTGAAATATTTTTAAGACTGAAACATTTGAACTGAAAAAGTGGACAGACCGACTGAGAAAAAGTACCTTCATATACACGGTTTACAGTTAACCTCTTTAATTTTGAAGAAATCTATCCTTATATGAACTTTTGAAACAAAACGTTTCTGTTTGAATTCTTTTTCATGATAAGAAAACCAAGCAAAATTTAACACAGCTATCACTTCCAAAGCAATGTTGATACCTCAAGAATAAAAGCAAGTATCAGTTGTATTTTGAAATTATTAAATCTTCAGCCTATACACAGTATTGATTTTAGTTGCCCTATACATCACTAAATGCGTTTTCATTTCACTGCGTATGTAGAAATTCGTATTTGACTTCATAAAACTTGAATTACTGTTTCCAAGCACCTCTTTGAGCATGCAAATTCAAGGCCTCATTTAAAGAAAGACATTGATTGCAGTAAAGTAGAAAGGAAAAAAAAACTAAAAAACTATTATGCAGAGGGATTGTATCTGTTTTTGAATTTACATTTAAATGATATGATTTAAAGTGTAAAGTATATGATGTTTTTTAACTGTCGGCTTTAAGGTCACCGGCCTTCACTATTTAACAAAGAAACAAGTTAAAGACAATGGAAAAATCGTAAAAAACAACCTTGTATTTAGCGTAGGTATAATGAAACACTCAATCGATTTCGAGGGCAGCTAAAGGTCCCTCCTCATCAGGAGAAAGAAATACATAGAAAGAAGAAAATAGGAGAAGGAGTCACAGAAACACGTGGTCCTTATCAGCACTGCACGTGGTTATAACTAGATTTTTAATCAGAGTTGCACTGGCCGCCTACTTTTACTGAGCCAGGATATCTGATCAAGCATAAAGAAATATTAGCGAAGTTAAAATAGGGAGCGAGGGGCAAATGCACCTTACGCTCAAAATCTGAACTTCAAATAATGGAAAGCAACCACTGAAAGGATTTTTATACCCTCTGGTAGTACCAAACGCGAGGAGGTAACGCCATCTATCGGCAAATATAACTGAATTAAGATATTAGAATTTTAAAGGCATTAGGAAGGACTGGATTGGACTTCAAATCATTAACTAAACTTGCTAAATCTTTGTGAATGTGAAAAGTCTCAAGAAAATCCAATTCACCTATGGAAGAAGTCTTTTGGATGATTTTTGCAGACCCAAAATCAAAATTATGGTTAAAAGTCCAACTATGATACGCTATTGAAGACTTGTTAATTTCGCCTTTTTTGACATAAGATTCATGTTCCTTGAAACGAAACTTCAACGCTCTTTTTGTTTAGTCAATATATCTTAAACCACACTGACACGATATACTATAAATTCCCCAAGAATTCAAGACAGAAACGCAATCATTTAGAATCGAAGGGTGAATTTTATTAATAGGGGAGAAACCGACTTGAAAATTGAATTTCTGGAGAATCCGTGCAATTTTATAGCTAACAGAAGGATAAAATGGAAGCACGACAAGGTCATTAATATTATTTCTAACAGTGGAATGTCTTCTTTGATGGGAATCTGAAAATTTTTTAACGGCTTTATCAATAATCACGGGAGAAAATCCACGGTCAATCGCAACTGCTCTCAAATAAAGTTCATAAGTCGTGCTTCCATTTTATCCTTCTGTTAGCTATAAAATTGCACGGATTCTCCAGAAATGAACTTAATTATTTGAGAGCAGTTGCGATTGACCGTGGATTTTCTCCCGTGATTATTGATAAAGCCGTTAAAAAATTTTCAGATTCCCATCAAAGAAGACATTCCACTGTTAGAAATAATATTAATGACCTTGTCGTGCTTCCATTTTATCCTTCTGTTAGCTATAAAATTGCACGGATTCTCCAGAAATTCAATTTTCAAGTCGGTTTCTCCCCTATTAATAAAATTCACCCTTCGATTCTAAATGATTGCGTTTCTGTCTTGAATTCTTGGGGAATTTATAGTATATCGTGTCAGTGTGGTTTAAGATATATTGACTAAACAAAAAGAGCGTTGAAGTTTCGTTTCAAGGAACATGAATCTTATGTCAAAAAAGGCGAAATTAACAAGTCTTCAATAGCGTATCATAGTTGGACTTTTAACCATAATTTTGATTTTGGGTCTGCAAAAATCATCCAAAAGACTTCTTCCATAGGTGAATTGGATTTTCTTGAGACTTTTCACATTCACAAAGATTTAGCAAGTTTAGTTAATGATTTGTCCAATCCAGTCCTTCCTAATGCCTTTAAAATTCTAATATCTTAATTCAGTTATATTTGCCGATAGATGGCGTTACCTCCTCGCGTTTGGTACTACCAGAGGGTATAAAAATCCTTTCAGTGGTTGCTTTCCATTATTTGAAGTTCAGATTTTGAGCGTAAGGTGCATTTGCCCCTCGCTCCCTATTTTAACTTCGCTAATATTTCTTTATGCTTGATCAGATATCCTGGCTCAGTAAAAGTAGGCGGCCAGTGCAACTCTGATTAAAAATCTAGTTATAACCACGTGCAGTGCTGATAAGGACCACGTGTTTCTGTGACTCCTTCTCCTATTTTCTTCTTTCTATGTATTTCTTTCTCCTGATGAGGAGGGACCTTTAGCTGCCCTCGAAATCGATTGAGTGTTTCATTATACCTACGCTAAATACAAGGTTGTTTTTTACGATTTTGATTGTCACATTAGCGTGTTTCTCTTCTAGTTCTAGTTTAAAGACAATGGCTTTAGTACATAGTTTTTAGAACAAAACAACGGACATAGTATTAGAATCGATGTATAGAGAAAGTCTTTTATAATGTTAATCAAAGAAAAATACAGCTTGTGTAACGATAAAATGTCATTCTTAAAAGTTTTATTCTTTTTGGTTTATTTATTTCTTTAAATTATTAGGTTTTGTTGGCACAAGAGTCAAGAAAAATCAGCCATCATGAATCTCCGTGAATCTGTTTCCTTTGGACATGATTTGGAAGTGCACATTTCCTGCCTTAAATAATAATAATAATTAAAAAATAATAAAATAATCTGAAAGTTTTCAGATTTAATATTACGCACATAGGAGCATTTTTTTGCATTTACACATACACACACGTTTCGAGAGCATTTGGGCTAACTCCTCCTTGGGTTAAAAATATTTAAAAGCAGCACATCTTTAGAATTTCTGATAGACAGTCTTGCGCCCTGGAGATAAAAATATTTTATTTCGTACAGTGCGTTGCCATTGCTCGTTTTGAAATCGTTGAGTTTAAGTTCATTAAAGTGTTACAAAATATGAAATCGATAACAAAACAAATTTTAGTTTCCAAATTCGGGCTTCCAGATGCCCATATTCAGTGGAAAATTACATTATTCAAAATTTGATGGCTCTAGGTACTGTTGTTTCATCACAATGCGAGAAACATACATACATCCATGCAGATTCTTCATTATTTAATTTCTTTAAATATAACACAGGGCGGTAATGTTTGGTGGCAACAATTTGAAAAATGATGCGGCCGTTTAGTGATTCGAAGCAAAATGCCGTTTTGAGACTAATATCCCTTCTGGGCTAATTCCCCTTTGGGCTAAAGAGACTATTAGAATATTTCAAAGACATCCGGCTCATAACAAATAAATGAAAATTAAGAAATTGGAAGCGAGCATTGCTCTAACTCAGACGATAAAACACGCGATTATACCTTTAAATCAAAAGGGTGCAGATACTTCTAAAAGGAAAAGGTTATATGATAGAAATCTTGTCCCGAAACAAGCCCTTTTTCGCCTTAAACTAACCTGTGTGAGTAACTGGGACTATCTATGTTAACGACTGAAAAAAATAGAAATTTCAAGAAACTTCAGGATTAATCTCTGTATTCCATCTAAGTTGCTGACGACATGGTAACTAGTAAATCAAATATACAAGCTAAAATTCTCTGACCTATTGAGGAATGAAGCAATATTGTATTGTAGGACAAAAGAGCTATGTACACAATTCTGTGGCTTTATGAAAGCTTTAAATGAATGCACTAAACGTAACAACGTCATTTGTGCAATCTGATATAACGAACATTTCAATTACATAGTAAGTAAATATCATTCCGTCGCACTGAAATCTGACGCCACAGTATGACTCCATAAAAAATTTAAATCCAACAAATAAAATGCAAGCAACAATTATTATTTTAATAGTATCAGAAAAGGCAAACCAGAAATTATTTTTCAACATATTTCTTCGTCTGATGCAAAAAATAATTATCTTCTTACATCTTAATTAATACATTCGGTAATTTAAGTTGCTAATTTAACTACAGGAAACATTAATTATAACTTCCTTTTTAATGATCTATGCATTCATATATCATTTTACTCCGTTCTAAAAAAACTTTGCATTACAATTTAAAAATCAAAACTGTGAATAAATTTCTCTTATTGTATGCCTTTCATGATAAAATTGGAAGCCCGATGGGCTACATATTGGAGGTCCGCACTTCGAATCCCAGCTAGGGCATTGTTGACTTTTCATGTTTCTTGCTTCTAAATAAACGTAATGACTTTAAAAATCTGAACAAAATTTAAGACGGATCTTAGAATTTAGAAACTCAATTTCAGTCTAATTTTCCTCAAAAAAGAGTTTATTATTAAGATTTGACACTCTGATTTTATTTTTCAAAAAGGAAATTTATTTAAAACCGTTGTCTCACATTGTCGAGCGGAACGAAACATGTTATTCGGCACTCATTAATCGATCCAGTTTAATGCCTCAGATAGTCATCCTTTGACAAGTTCTATTTGAATCATTAAAAAGGGGTGATTAATATATCGTTTTTATCATTTTTTTTTTAATTTTTCAGTTTGCAATGCTATTTGTATTATTTTTTTCCTTCCTACTATTATGGTAATTTCAATTTTAAAAATTGCACAATTGTTATAATAAGTTCAAACTTCCCGGACAAAAAGCGTAACTTGTCTTTTTAGAACACTTTTAATTTAGACCAAAAATTTTTCACCTTTAGTCTTTACCTACACCCTTTTTCTTCAGACAGGATAATAAGAATTTCTATTCCCTTTTGAACTCAAACTATATACGTATAGCTGTAGAGACATTAGAATTTTTTGGAAGCAGAAAAGATGAAAAATTAGCAATCGCCTTCGCCGGGAATCGAACCACGGACCTCTGGAATGCCAGCCCAGCGTGCAGAACCACTACACTACGAAGGCACGCTAGAAAAGTGGGAGAAATACCCTATATAGCTTTTATTGAAAAATATTACAGCTAAGATTGTTTTTAAGTGGTTAACTTACACTATAATAAGAAAGCACTTTCACGGTATCGAAGAAAAATTAAGTATCTTATTCCTCCCTGGCTGGCAACATTGGCTGTTTCGGTCAGATAGTGATTTATTTGCAATTAAAAAAAGTACACCTCTTTGATGCGTTAAAATAATTGAAAATTGTCCATATTTTTCCGCCTATGTTCAAACGGTACTCTGGTGTTGCTATGCTAACACTATCGCAGAGACAAAACTCTAATTAAAAATTATTGAAAAATTAAGATTGTTTTAAGTGGTTAACTTACACTATAATAAGAAAGCACTTTCATGGTATCAAAGAAAAATTAAGTATCTTATTCCTCGCTGGCTGGCAACAATGGCTGTTTTGGTCAGATAGTGATTTATCTGCAATTAAAAAAAATACACCTCTTTGATGCGTTAAATTAATTGAAAATTGTCCATATTTTTCCGCCTATGCTTAAACGGTACTCTGGTGTTGTTATGCTAACACTATCGCAGAGACAAAACTCTAATTAAAAATTATACCTTACTTTATGAACTAATAATAATAAGAAGAATTATTTAGAATTTAAGAATTATTTTGTAAATACGTATTATAAATAGCAACAAATATAATAATTTGTTGCTACGGGGTGGTTTCTCTGTGTTATACTTACAGTATTATTTTCTCTGAAATAAAAATAAATATAAGAGCTTTTAAAAAGGCCATATCAGCATAATGAAAATGTGAAAACATATTTGTTAGCAATTTCAGATTGAGTTGCTTAGAATCTTTACTTGATGCGATAAAAATGTAACATACGGGATTATTTACCTAAAACTTTCTCTTTTATTTCGGGAGAGATGCGTTTGTTTCCAACTTCGCTTTCCAGAAAAGAAACAAGTCCAGACAATGTATTTTCAGCAGTCGGGTCATCTGGAAAGTAAAGAAAAAAATTCTCTCAAATTTTGAAGATTTTACTCTTAACATTTACACGATTTTCTCTTACTTTTAATATTTACTTCACATAAGAAATAAATCTATTTCATGTGTCCCCTTTTCTGAATTACGTTTGAGTTAAATGCAATAAATAAAGGCAAGTACTTCAGCAAGAGCTAAATTATATATCATAATATTCACACGAATAACAGCATTTTACTTAACTGCATTGGCAAAATTCTGAAATGTATTCCATGAAAGTGCATTTTTTCCCTTTGATCAGAATACAAAATTTTGACTATTTACGTTTTTATAGATGGTTTAAGTCTTCGTTCTTTTCTAAATTAGAAAATTAGAAAATTACTTGCATAAAGAGGACAAACAGTTTTAAGTGTACTTAAAATGCTCATTCGCTTGTAAATAATTTGTGTCAAAATCCTTTTTACATATATTTTACTTGAGACTGATAGTCCCTAGAATTAAATATAAATTTTATTTTGTTTTTAATTTTACCTAAGATATTAAATTTTACTTCTTTCGTAAGGAGAAAATAGTGCGCAATCTTAAAACTAATTTTAGATAAAACATTCATTATACAGTGTAGCATGGTATTTTCTGTTCAAGTAATTAAAGCTGTATTTAAATACCGATCTCACTTATTTAAAATCTGAAAAACATTGTAGGTGTGACTTCAATGAAGAAGGCGTACCATTCCACTTTGTTATAAAATATCAACCAGGAGAATTTTACTGTCATTTAGAACTAAGAAAAGAAAACTAATATCTTACTTAGATCCTTTTTGCGTATAAACGTTAGAACCTGTAAACCCATCTGATCATCTGCTTTTGATCTTTTTTGAAAGTTTAGTTAGTTAAAACACGGAATAAGATAAAACTCAGACGAAGCTTGAAAAGAATTAACTTCGGACTGGTTACATCGCTGGCAGTAGTGTATATAGACTTAACTTAAAAAAAGACAAAACTTAAAAAATAAATATACATAGGGTATTTAATATAATTGTGCCATTATTGTAATAAGATGACTTGGTGAAAGACAGCTGCAGCGGATTGACGATGATTCTCCGCATTATAAACTGCGTACTTAGCAAGATGACACTCGAAGAACACACATAAGGATAAATTCCACGCATAATTTTATTCCTTGATAATGCACATCATCACTGTGGGTGCGCTATGCACCCCCCAATTTTGTACAGCAATGGACGCAATTAGAAAAGTAAACCCTGCTTGGCTGTCAGCAGCGAAAAAAAGCAGAAGTGAAGAGCGAAGGGGAAGTTGCGACGCAATTACTTTTTTATACCACTTCAGATCAAATGACAGTTGAATGTCCGGGTGTTGGGTTCAGATTTCATCGATAATTGCGCATCATTACTGCAGAGAGTTTTAGTTAGAAAATTATTACTCTGTTATTTTTGGAATGAAGACGAAAGTTAAAGGGCTATTATTAATCTATTATTTGAAAGATTCTGAAAGATAGATTTTTAATATTTTACATGTACAGAAAATGTTACATTAACAGATAATTATGAATTGAAAATCCATTTTAGTGAAATAATTGAGTTTTATTTGATGTTATTAAGCAGTTCAGGACTATATTAGTAATAAACAAAAATTATTAACAAGCGAACCAAATAGAAGCAATCTTAATAACTATAACTAACTGAAAATAAAAGAAAGAATACTAATCAAGTTATATTTGCAATAGTAAATGGATTTATGAAATACATAATCAGAGATATAGCTTAAGGGCTTTTCTGAGGCAAAAGAATTTATTATTTTTTTCAGGTCTAATTTACTTGCCTTTTAGTGCTCGATAGCGAAATATTGTTTAAACGTATTTGTCCAGAGCTACTTCTTCTGTAATCTTTAATGATTCTTAGCTTAGGAAATTATCTTTCTACTGTAGCAACAGTTACGGGAATCGTCAAAAATTAAACTGTATACATTTCACAAGAGTCGCTTTCCAATGAACGGTATTTTTTTTAACATTATATTCTCAGATTCTTGAATGGTCATACTTTTATTAAGGTCATCTTTACGCAACTGTAGTGCGTTTATAATTTGTAAATTCTAGTGAGTATTTCAGAATAAATATCTACTAAATTGTCACATTTTTGCATTAACTCAGTTTACATAACGAGATCACATAAAACCAGATCATTCTCTCACATCTGTCATGCCTATAAATCGATAATTTCTTTGTGCTAAAATAATGTCTAAAATGTAGTGAAATGCATTCACTACATTTTAACATTCACGGAATTGAAATTTATGTCGAAAATTTCAATTTATTGTTGAAAATTCATCAAAATGGCATTCTATCTTATTTTATTTCTTTCTTAGAAATTCTGAAGTAATATTGCACTTTCGGTCATTTATTTCGATTCTGCTAAAATAAGCTCAAATTCATTTCGCAGTTTCTTTGTATTTACGCAAGCGTTCTTTAAACATTACGTAACTTCATTTTGACATATATTAGTTTTGTGTAATATTTTTTAAATGTAATTTATTTCATTTAATACTTAATGAATAAATATACCAATAACAATAAATTCAAAGTTTTTTTTTCTTTTTTATCTGCAGCCATTCTTATTACTTTTTTTATTACTCTTAAGATGGATTTCAATTAAAACTTTCAGAATGTCCCCATAACGTAATTTTACTGCATTTAGCGAGGTAATCCAGCCTGATCAACGAGTTGATTTTAGTTATTTTTAAAATATTACTGATTCGGCTGTAAAATTTATTAGCAAATCACATCGGTTTACAATTTTTCCAATAGATTAAATATATATTTTGTAATATATAAAAAATAATATAATTTCTTTACAATCACATACGGCTCATTAATGACAAGTTTTAGGTTGTGAGACCAAACAGTGTACATATTCTGCATTTAGCTGAATAGATTTTTATGTTTTGATGGAGGTCATACACAGACACCATTCATAAGATAAGTGCTGTCTACGGAGAACTTGTGCACGGGGAATGACGATTTACGCCAGCTGAACTTTTTTACTTACCACTCAACAGCCCATTCTACTGTCTCAAAGCTCCATTACAAAACAGACATACATTCCATTATAAAACCTGCTCATTTCGGTATCTGTTACCTGTCTTTACGTTTTTTATACATATTTTTTTAATCACACAGTAGATACATCTGGTCAGTTGAAAGAATTTAGCAGATTGCAGCGAATGCGTACTCCTACATTCATATCTCCAAATTAGGAAATAGCTTTTTTTCATATAACTCGTGTAAAATATATTGCTTCTATGAAACATGTTTCTGCATTGAATTTAGGAAGCGTGTCATACAGTCCAATGTCTATTATATATTATTCATATCATGGGATATCACAAGACACGTCAAACCTGCCTTACTAGCGTTATTGTAAGTAAGCGTTACTTATGCGTTACTAACTGTAAGGTGCAACCCAAAAGACTCTTCTTTATCTCATAGAAATTTTTGACACATTTATCAGAAGACTTATTACTGATTTTGTGTATTTAACTATAAAAAAGTAAGGATGCCTTGAACTACATATTAAAATATAATTGTACCTCTTAAAATACTCTGAGAAAACATATCTTTAGCCAGCTTGTAAATGACTTCCAGGGTAAAATCAAAAGAATTACGAGCTTCCTTTTCCTTCGCTCTCCTCTTGAAGTCGTCGTCTTTAAACGATTCTACGGGTGAAGCTTCAGTTTTAGGACGCATTGTAGTACTTGCTGAATGCGTAGGTCCTTTAGGCTCAGAAGTCGAAGCAATAACTACTTGATGGGGATGCTCTGTAGTGACGACAGGGGCTGGAGGTGACTCGATGGCCTTGGATTCTCTCTTATCGTTCATCATTTGAGCAAGAAAATGCTCTCGTGGAGGATTAGACAATCTCTGTTTAAAAATAAAACATAAAAATAAATGAATAAAAGCTTGAAGAACTTAAATTCAGAACTTGGAGACGTATCTTACGTGAAGTGTGCAGTTATGTAATGTAGCGAACAATTAATTTTAAACAGAGTATATTAAAATATAACTTATAATCGCTCCTTACTGACGCCCAATTTACAAAATTACTCAGAATGATAAATCCGGTTTTAAAAAAGCTTTGCTTTACAGTTTACAAACATGGGAGTGGCAAATAATACAAGAAATGAAAAGAGAAATTTCTATATTTTGGTTATAAATGTCCTATGTGACTTTCTTTCGTTGTATGAAAAACGTATGAGGATAAATGTTTCTAGATTCGCTTCTGAACAACTTATATTATTGTAATATTAATATAAATTATTAGTTAAATTTAATGCAGTTTTTTAAATCACCCAAGCTTGTGCCAAAGTGAACACAGACGGACCTACTTGAGCACATATTGAAAGGAAAAGGTTGCATAGCGTAACATTCGTTGACCCAGAAGACCAGCGATGAAGTTACAACCTTTAAACCGACTGAACAATCAAATAAAACAATCGCATGGTCCTCCTGCATTTTACATGTACATCCTGTCTCTGGAATGCCAGTGCAGCCTTGTAAATACTCTTAGCTAATGATGACTCAAATATATAGCATAAAGCAATCTGGTCTTGAAAGTAACAAAAGATTGAAGTGCCAGAAACTGCAACATATAGGTAATTTCTACTGTGCAGTTGCCATTTCCACTAAAAACTGCTTTTCGTGGAGCCAAAATGATAACAGAACATTTGTTACTGTTCTAAATCTAAGAGATTTCTTTTTTCAAATCGTGTATATAAACCTAATAGATGGTTAATAATGTGGATCACCCTGTGGCCATTTGGCAAAACAGTTGAACATTTATCAGTTCGGACTAGGCTCAAATCCCGGCTAGCACGCTGATTGCTTGGGAGTTTCCGTGTTTTTTTCCATGTATAACATGAATACGAGTCGGATTCTCATGTGTAATGTAAATACGGACATATCCTTCCCGTTAGGTATCCCAAATGTGTTTTACCATAATTCAGTCAGATATGAAAACGTCAGACCTTGCAAACCACTCTACGTAATCTTGCCCCTTAAATTCCTCAACTTGCAATCAATGAAACCAGTCTACTTCTAAAACAAGATTTTTCTTTCGAATGGGCTTGTATACTTAATTTTTGTAAGATTAATCATATTAGCTCTTAATTAAAGTCATACCTGATTGGCTATTGCTTATTGAAGATCATTTTAAAAGTTATATTTTTAATGCCAAGCATGAATTAAGTGTCCCTCATATGAATCTTTAATGGCTTTTAACTATTACCATAAACTGCAGCTCCTGTCCAAATACGCTGTCTCTCGAAAGTTTAACATGCAATGTAAAATAGCGAGATAATCTGCAGAATTTCTTGGGTGAAAATTAATGCTAACTGTACATAATCGATGGGAATACGCATACTGTGATTTAGGGTGACAGATATAACAACCTAGGCTTTCAACATTGTTATCCTCTTTGTTCTTCCTGCTGCTGACTATTACGGAGTTAATTTTATAACTGTAGTTACGTCAGAAGGCGGGTTAAATCAGATGCCATGTTAATAATACAAAACAGATTTGATTTATATTATTAATCAGATGCGTATTTGAAATCTGTTTTGTGCCTTTAATATATTGATTTGTAAATGTTGAACTACTAATGTAACTGTGACCTGGTTTAGTTTTGTTTTCCTCTTTAGTCACTAGTTTACTTTTGTTATTCTCTTTAGCTGTAAACTTGAAGAAGTACTAATAAATATTTGAGTTGCTGTTATATCTTCACTGTTTTCATTTGTGTCAAGATAGGATGAAAACTCATTCATTAGCAGGCCCACGCCGACAATAGGTGCAGAGTCGTGCGGCGCACGACGGCGCCGAGTCAAAACGGCGCCAGGCAGTCATTAAAACAAGAGGCCGTCTCGCTGCCTGTCTAAACAGGAAAATTCTTGTCTTATTTGAACGTCTCCCCGAGGGTCGACTCAGGCAAAAGCTGAGAACCTACTGCTTATGATCTGAACCTAGGCAGTCTCGGCAACAGGTGTTTAAAATCTTTACAGGACTGGAGTCATTGCTGGAGATGGCTGGCTCAGGTTCGACAGGGACCATATGATGCTGTCTTGGCTGGTTCCGTTGGTTGTGGTGGAGCTATCTAGTCAGATATGATGGTTGTCCGGGACGAAACACCCCCCCTCAATCGGTGGAGTTGGTGAATTCTACGAACTGCTTGAGGTTTCCAGTGGGCGCCTGGAGCCTCAAAACTGCATATTCATATCCTTCCTTGGTTTCCGCCTGGGTGCACCTAAAACCGAAGTCTAGTACCATGACGTAGTGTTAACAGGCCGGATTGGTGGCCCGATCTGTCTGGCAGTGTTTAAGTGACTTCGGTCTGCTGTCCGGGGTCCAGGACGGGGGTGTAATATGAGTTGCTGAGGTTCCTGTCGACTCAGCTTAATCTTCGCTCGTCGGCTCGACCGATAGGTTGGGGCATTTAACTGTGTAAAAGCAGCCTCGCGTTTGTCAGGTCTGAGTGCCTCTTCTTTCTAACACACTGTCGTGTTTGACCGAAAAGTTATAACCAGGGCAGGAGTTCGTCTCCAGTGTTCTTTTCTGCCTTATTTGAAAGTGAAAATACGTGATGCCGATGCGTATGTAAAGTTAGACGCCGGCGCCGTAGACGTATTCGACAAATTTGCTTAATCCTTATTTTGTGTCTTCTATTGCAATCGTAGTAATTTGTGCAGCATTTATCTTTTTTGCTAATTGTTAACCTAATTATTTCACTTTGATTTTATCTTCAAGGTAATGAAACGTATTTTTTAAGTTTGAATTTTATTAATATTACAGACATGATGGGGTCAAATTTTGCCATCATTTTTATACACTTTAAAAAATTCATCTTTCTTTTGAATAATTTTTTTTACTGGTACCACGGTGTTGGTGTTGGTGTATTTAATTATGGCAAAGCACACGAGGGCTATCTGCCTAAAGGGAGGGATGCCTTTCGTGGAGGACTTTCTAAGGGAAACTGGCTCGTATACACGTTACACATGGGGAAAACCACGAAAACGCCCATGCAGCCAGCCCGTTCGCGGGATTCGAACCTCAGACCGAACTACCAGTGTTCAGCGTCTTTACCGCTCGGCCGCTGGTGGGCACTGGTACCACGGAAGGCTAAGTTTTGTTTGGCTAAAAACTGAATGGCAGAGATAATTCTTTCAGTAACATCGGGCCAATGCTTAGTCTCTTTTTTTTTTTTTTTTTTTTTTGAATAAATTCTGAAATTCTAAAACTACTGGTTTATTCTTTCGCAATCGTTCTCAGAAATCGGACCAAAGTTGTAGATTCTGGAAATGCATTTTATTTTTTTCATAAAGTTTTAAGTGTTAATTTAAGTGGTTACACTTATTAAATTCAGAACTACTAAATTTTACGTTGCTGAAATTGTTAAAAATTTTGCAACAAAAACGATAAACAGAATTTTTTTTCAGCAGAATTTAGCAATCAATCCTTTTTTGCTCTTTCGTTTGGCAAGATTCGACATAAACACAACTAAAAAGATTTAGGTCTATTTTTTGTCTTTGGGGAAACTAAAACTGGAAACCAGGTTTCGATAATATCCAGAACCATTTTCTATTAAGGCTTGAACTTGGGATAGCAATAATGGATTATATCCAACATAATCCGGAATCATCAGGCACAGGCAAATGCGTATCTACTGCAGAAATTGCAAATTTCACTAGTATCTCTTCTGTTTTTTTCAACCGGCAGCTTTGAAATTAAAGGTAATTTCCGAGTGAAAACACCTTCTAACTCTTTGTGGTTATTAGGTACCTTTGGTAATTTCAATGGTAGCTGAGACGTTAATGGACAACTATTGCTAATACTATCAGCTTGGGTATTCTTTGGGTTTGGGAAGAACCGAGAAATTTTAAAGTTCTGGTTTATTAAGTCTTCCTCTCGCTTTCTTTTCTTCATTAAATTCTGAAATGAAATGAAGGCGCAGAACAAGTGGAAGTAAAAATAAAAGTAGAAAATAACTATAATAAGAACTATTATATAAAACACTTCTTAAAAACACTCGGAAAATCACTGTTTGAAATATTTTACCTTACTTCTGAGAAACTGAGTATATCTTAAACTATTTCTGGGAAAATATATTAGATCAATACCAAATAATTTAAGGAGGTGAGGTACCTTTTTGTTTATTAAAATAAATAAATCAAATTTAAATTTGTATTTAAGATATAATGAAATAACGAAACACTTTCCTTTGGTTTTCCTTAGCGCTAAAAATCAGAAAATGGCAATTCTTAATATCAGAATACCTTGTATATTTTTACTTTACTTCAAATCTCAAATAGGTATATTTTAAATTCAGTGGTACTCCGTAAATATGTCAATCCTTTCTTCTCAAAAGATAGTTTTTAGTTTAATAAACAAATGGTTCATGTAAAAAAATTTTTTTTTCTAGTAATTATGCTCAAAACATCGCTTTTCTGAATAGCCAACCTAAATTTAACATAATATGTAACTGCGCTTACCCTTCTTTTTTAAGTATAATAACAACAAGCAATCAAAAAAAATCTGAAAGCTTTCAAATTCAGGATTTTTTTAACGTTTTGTGTGTTACCTTTATTTATTAAATATCATGTTCCTCGCCTTTAAACCATAAAATTCAGTTCAACAGCAATATCGCAAAATTATTTTAAAATCAGTATATCTGTAGAATTTCAGTCTCGCGCGCTGGAGATAAAAATGTTTATTCTTCGTACAGAGATATGCCATTTCTCGCTTTGAAATCGTTGAGTTTCTTAATAAAAAATTCTTTAATGTCTGACAAAGTATGAAATAGATAATAAAACAAATTCCAAATTAGGGCTTCCAGATTCGCTGGAGGATTGCGTTATTCAAAATTTGATGGCTTTACGTACCGTTGTTTTATCACAATGCGAGAAACATATACATTTATGTAGATTCTTCATTATTTAATTTCTTTAAATATAATACAGGGCTGAAATATTTGGTGGCTTCAATTTGAAAAGTGAATCGACGCAAAATGCCAAAACGAAATTAATAGTTTCTGTGCTAACGCCCTTTGTTCTGAGATATATAAATGTTGCACAAATTACTACGATTGCAACAGTAGACACAAAATAAGGATTCAGCAGTTTGTCGAACACGACTACGGCACCGGCTTCTACCCTTACATATGCATCAGCATCACGTAAGACAGCTTATGTCAAAAACTTCAAAAAGCATTAACTGATAAAAATCAAACCGATATAAATAGTATAGATCTTATACATGAACTGCAGTTTTTGCAAACTTCTGAAGAAAGTATAGCATCGCCGGTTGAAACTCTAAGCTATATCATTGTCAACAACATAGTGTTGTGTTGAAATGAATTTTGGATGTATCCCTTATAGCATTTTTTGTGTCCTGTTGTAATCAGAGTTTGAACGTTGTCGTAAAAGACGCTGCTAACAACAATTTATTCGGTGCAAACCTATTAGCTATGTAAATTAATTTGTTTTTAATTTTAAGATAATAAATAGTGTTAAGTAATATATTTGGTTTCCAGTGCGTTTAGTGTATTATTTCGCTTTGCTCGCAGTGTTACTTTTCTTATAACATAAATATATGTGTAATTCTTCAATAAATATGTTTGAGCGTGGATTTTAACAAAGCACAAAATGTTTGCACATTTAGACAAACTGAAAGATAAAATGTAATTTTTTTGTTTCTCATATTATAATGTTAATAATGCTTCATTTTAAGTGTTAACCATAAGCAGTTTCCCTTTAATATCGTCACTGCATACAGGCGCTCGATAGACATTTGCACGACGGCGCCAATTAGGCTTGGCGCGGGCCTGTTCATCAGTGTAGTTAATTCGTGTCGATTTAAATTCAAGTGGTTTGTGCGTCATACTAGCACTCTACCGTTTTAAAAATTAAACTTAAGCTGAAAGGTCTTGGTGAACTTGTTTGTATAAGTTCTTGAGCTGAATACTAAACCTATAGCTAAAATTTGTTTCTTCTGCATACGCATTAGACAAGAATATAAGAAATTTCTGTGTGTAAAGATTTTGCCGATTGTCCATTAACACTTTATGAAATGACCATTTGATATCATCCCTAAAAGATACTCATAATGCAAATTGGTTGTATGCAGTAAAGCGGAAAATGAACTATCACTTTAAACTTACCATTGGCATTTTCGGAACTTGCATCTGGAGATATGCTGTCGGAATTTTAAATTCTTCCGTCTTTTTTAGTTGCTCATTTTGTTGTTCTTTCATCCTCTCCAGAATTTGTTTTAGATCTTGCAAGTAGTTTATAGCATCCGTACGACCGAGCTATTTAAAAATGCGTTCATAACATATACACAAATTTAACTAAACAAAAACTGTTTTCTAAATTATTATATTATTAATGAGTATAATAGTCTACAACAAGTTTGCCACATTTTTTTACATACCAGACCTTCTCTTACAAGCTCCTCTACTGCCACTGCAACTCCTTCTTCATCGCCAGTGGTAATAACATACTTAGCGAGGTCTGCGGGAGAGTACTGGATACCAGGAAATCCAGAATATACTTCATTAGGCTGAAAGTTTAGAAACCCTTCATTAGGAATGCAATGAATTCGATAATAATGTATTGAAAAGCCATTAAAATTTAAAACCACTGGATTTGATTCAGTTTGATCAGTAATATATTTGGTTTCCAGTGCGTTTAGTGTATTATTTCGCTTCGCTCGCAGTGTCACTTTTTTAGAACATAAATATATGTGTAATTCTTCAATAAATATGTATGTTTGAGTGTGGCTTTTAACAAAGCATAAAATGTTTGCACATTTAGACAAACTGAAAGATAAAATGAAATTTTTTTGTTTCTCATATTATCATGTTAATAATGCTTCATTTTAAGTGTTAACCATAAGCAGTTTCCCTTTAATATCGTCACTGCATACAGGCGCTCGATAGACATTTGCACGACGGCGCCAATTAGGCTTGGCGCGGGCCTGTTCATCAGTGTAGTTAATTCATGTCGATTTAAATTCAAGTGGTTTGTGCGTCACACTAGCACTCTACCGTTTTAAAAATTAAACTTAAGCTGAAGGGTCTTGGTGATGACTCCAAACAGTCTTCATTACTTATTTTGCAAGCAAACACTTAATTCTTATTAATATACGTTCATGATGTTACTTTGGCGAATAATTAAAATTAGATTTATAGTTTTCATTCTGTTCAGAATAACATTTCTACTACAAATTAAATATGATCAAATGAACTAAACATATGAAGTTTATTTAAGCGCGCTAAAATCTGCTACTGCTAAGGATGAGAAATAGAATTACAAGGAAATAAATTAAATTCATTTGCGATTATGCTAAAGATTTATAAATGACAGCATTTAGATGCATACTATGGAAAATGATGTTTAAAATGTTTTATCGTGTCTAAAAATGTCCCGATACTCTGAAATGAAACAGTAGCTAATTTAAGGGTGAAGATACCCAGCCAGAATGAACACAAAATATTGAAATCTCCTGTAAAAAAAATTAGCCTGATTATCCTCATTTAGACTCAAAATCATCGCATCAGTAAGAAGGCAAACTTTACGGTTTTGTGACTTTGTTTAACTAGTTTGTGCTACTTGATGAAATAAATCCACAATATTATTCTTTGTTGTGCTAATTTGGCGGACATTTTTCAAAGAAATTTTGATTTTGACTAATAAAGTGTCAGTTTCCTACTACCTAAGAAGTATATGGATACTTAAGCGTATAACTTTTATACATATTTCAAAATTTCATCATTCTCATGATATTGAGACATACAGTTATAACGAAGTTTATTATCATAATACTTATTACAGTTAATTGTTAGAATTGTTTCGCATAGTTAGTCTTTAGAACTGCTCTAGGGAATAATCCTTTTTTCCATACACAAGAAATAAATCTGTATGAGTCTTATCTATAGATCAGAGAATTGTGTTATAAGGTATTTCTCCCACTTCCCTAGCGAACCTTCGTGGTGTAGTGATTCTGCACACTGGGCCGGTATTCCAGAGGTCCGTGGTTCGATTCCCGGAGAAGGCGGTTGCATATTTTTCATTTTTCCTGCTTCCAAATAATCCTAATGACTCTAGAAATGGCGCCCGAACTAAAAATGGTTGTGGATGATGATTCTCCGCACCCAGGATTTGGCGACTAGGTCCCCTAAAACCCTAGTCGCCCTTTAAAAAGGGCAGTATATAAGGTATTTCTCCCACTTTCCTAGCGAGCCTTCGTGGTGTAGTGGTTCTGCACACTGGGCCGGATTCCAGAGGTCCGTGGTTCGATTCCCGGCGAAGGCGGTTGCATATTTTTCATCTTTCCTGCTTCCAAATAATCCTAATGACTCTACAGTGGAAATTAAAGATATTTTCAATAGAAAACACAATTATCTTCTAATGCCCACCAAGGTGAATATGTTGCTTTAATAACGCATTATTTACACTAGTTTTGATTGATTGAAAAGATCTGAAGAGCATTTATATCTCTATCTTAACAGATATAAATTATTTGAAGGCGACCACTATAAGGCATCACTAAAAATAAAAAAAAAAAAAAATGTAAAATTATAAGTAAATAATTAGATCTAAAAAAGCAAGAATATTTCGATCAGGTTATTTATTAGAATAAAGCCTCATGGACTATTTGCTTTGGAAAGGATATCTACCAAAATACTTTTTTTTTGTGAGAGCCTTGCTAGTACTCACATTGGACTTGGGAACACCTTTGTTTCAATACCTCGTTCTTTTGCACAGTACATAACCTGTACCAGTAAGAACTGTAAAGCATCGTAATGAGTTAATCATATTTGATATTTTATTTCCTTAAATATAGAAAATGTTTTATTTTTAAAAGCATTTAATGATAATACTATTTCTTGAAATCACAGCAGCTCTAATACATTTGGTTTGGCTCAAAATTTCGTATTGTACTTAACATAGCAACGTAGTTAAAAGATTCACTTTTATATTCAGCTCATCTGCAGGAGTCATATACTGTTTTATAAAATCTTTCTCGGAACGTTTCTAAATAATTAATTTTATTTAATTCTTTACAAAGGACGAGCAAAAATTTCGTTTCAGGTGTCAGAAAACCGCAGATAGCCCATGTTTATACTGCTCAACTGTGTATTACCGATATTGGCGTGAAACTCAAATATTATAGGCAACAAGACCAGTTTAAGGAATTTCGGAGCTATCCGGAAGAATGCCTATACGGGCTTTCACTTGGGCTTTCCTTTAAAATTTTATTCATGTGATTCATTTTTTATTGCCTATTCTGAAAGTTGCATAATTTATCATCACTAATCATACTGTATTTTAATAAATACAATATGTAATTTTATTTAAGTATATACTTTAGTAATATTTTCATATATTAATAATATTTTAAATTGCATGGATTTCCCCCCTAAATGAAATAATTTAAAAACATATATAAGTAATAATTAAACACCTTATTATGTTAATTAAAATGCAAACATTTCAGTTAAACAAATGTTAAGTGTGCACTTTATTTTCATTTAATTGAGAAGTACACATATGTACTCTCTTAAGCATGCAATACTGCAAAATCGCATGAAAAAAAAAAAGAGCTAACCCCAAATTGTTATAATTTGTAATACAGAGCTAACCTCTTGAATTTTAAGATGCTATGTTCTAATTCTTTACTTAAAAGAATACCGTCATTTCTTTGTTAAATTATACTTGGTTAAGAAGGAGAAACTCCCCAACTTCTGGCATTTGTTTAAAAAAAAACCACAAAATATTTGCTCTCCAATCTAAACTCTGTGCTCTCTTCATTCTAAGCTTCTCTATAGATATTTTCCTTCTAAATTTCTTATATCTTCCTGTTCAGCAAGAAATAAGAAAATCTAAGATCGGCTTTGCTTCACCTCAGTTAAGGTATAGTCTTTAGTTTGGGATAACAGTTTTAACATTTTCAATCCTCGCATTTCATCTAGTTTCACAAAAGGATTTCAGTGCCAAAGTTAATCAGTTAATGCTAAGGTTAATGATGGTTAATCAGTCACGGAAAGACATATCCAAAAACATATATACATATAAAATAGTAATTCAACGCGGCTTCCTCTAACGGGATCCTTTGCTTCTTGAAATTCTTAAAAAATTTCTTCAATGGTAGCAGCACCAATTTCATCATACACCACAGAACTTGAAGTTGCTTTTATTTTTTCATCTGCTGCAAAGTTGGGAAGAATCATAAATTTTGTTCAACACGAATTTTAGAACGTACTCCAATTTTCCAAAATTTCTTCAATGGTAGCAGCACCAATTTCATCATACACCACAGAACTTGAAGTTGCTTTTATTTTTTCATCTGCTGCAAAGTTGGGAAGAATCATAAATTTTGTTCAACCCGAATTTTAGAACGTACTCCAATTTTTCTTGAAAATAAAAAATGAAGAATGAAAAATTTTAAAACTTTAAGCATAATATTGAAAGTCCTTAACCAAAAATAAAATTTGAAATCTACGTTTCATAAAAGTGAAATTTAAGAACGAAGTTTTTAAAATGCTTATATACTAATTAAGGTGGTGCAAATTATATTCATCGAATGAAATATACAATTAAAATATTTGGGGTTTGTTACATGAATATAATTTGAAGAAAGCATTTGAGTAATCATTCAAATTTTTTAATATATTTCAGGATCTATTTAAATTAATGTGTAAGAAATTATCGCATTGTCCTGTGTGTGCTGTCGTGATATAAATGGTTAACAAGTCCAGACAGTAAATGTAAGATCTATAGCTCGAATCCTAGTAAGGACATAGCTGGTTAATCCTGTTTCGGATTTTGAAAAAGATAAAATATCTCTGTAACGAAGTCCAAATTAAAGTAATGGTGGACGGTAATTCTTCACCACCTGCATTTAATCAACTGGGTTTCTTCAGCCACCTTTTAAGTGGGAGAAAATGTAAAATTATCGATTCTCAGCGAATGGTCTTATGGTATTAGTAATTTCTGGGTTTGAGCACATCCAGTCAGTAAGTGGAAAATCCATGGTTCAAATCCCGACGAAGCTATAGTTGATTACTTCGCAGTTCGTGCTCCAAAAACGTAATAGTCACAACAGATGCAAGTATAGAGAGGAAAGGGCCACTAGAAAATTAAGAGATTGGGGAAACTTTGAGTCACGGTGAGGTGATATTGAAGATACACATCCGCTGAAGCGCAGTAATCGAGTCCCTTTTTAAATAATTTTATGGATGTCAATAAGACTAGTTTTTCTAGGTTTTGAGTTAAATAAATTGATGGTTTTTAAGTTAGTTTCGAAAGAATCGAATATCAAACAAAAGAAGAAAAGTTCCGATTTTTGAATCTGATTATATAATCATGGAATTCGAGGTTTCAAATGGCCCTGATCTGTTCTCTCCCTATTCACATTCACCCTTAATGAAATTTACAAGTTTACAATAAAAAAGCATGCCTTTCTTTGTTATTATCTTGCAGTCGTATCGATTGTTAACGCGTAAAATGTAACGATGTGCTATTCAGCTTTGAAATTTTATTACATCATGAATAGTATATATCATCTGTTGAACTGCAATTTCAGTTTATACAAGATTTCCAGTATTTAGAGCAATATTTTCCTCTGAAAATCCATTTGAGTCTGAAAAAATGTCTGGAAAGTATGGGAATGCCTCAATTGTGATTTGTTGCACGACTTTAAACCGGTTCTTATGTACGTATGAAATGTATGGTTTTTTACAAAAGCAGATTCCACAGTTAGCCGGGTTTTGTAACAATAAAGGCTAGGTGGATTCATTTACCAAAATTTTCAGGTCCATTGTTTAACAAGTAGCCCGTAAGGTGTATTTTAATTTTATAACAGTTATTTTTAATTTTATAACAGTTATTTTTAATTTTGAAACCCTTTCCTTCCAATTCTTGTTTTCCACTGCCAAAATGAGTTTTTAGAATCGCGTTGAATGCAAATGAGTTAAAAGAAGTACTTAAAGGAAAGTTCAGCTTACTTTGAGAGAGAGTGCTTAGGAGTCCTTAATGGCGCGTATTTGCCTTCTGGCTACTTCGTTCATGAATCTATTACACTCGGCCGTATTGTACGTGCTTGTTGAGAATAGCCGGTTAGGTTAATTTAAGGGCCAACTACGTTAGGTATTTGTGTCTAGCTTCGACTAAGTCTATTTAATTTAGAATTAGATTAGTTTCTCATTTCCTTATCCTGGTTTAAAAGCCAAGTGGAGGCTTTCCTACAAGCCCGAGATGGGCCCATCCGTTATTATTTCTTTGAGTGATTAAAAGGGGTATTTTAAGTCTCTGTATCAACTACTTTAACTAAGCGATAATTCGCTACTTAGTTCACTAGGTTCCTTGACATTTTATCCAGACAAACTATTGAGGAACAGTATAATTTATCTAGACAAACTATTGAGGAACATTATAATTTATTTAGATAAACTATTGAGGAACATTATAATTTATTTAAACTATTGAGGAACATAATTTATTTAGATAAACTATTGAGGAACATTATAATTTATTTAGATAAACTATTGAGGAACATTATAATTTATTTAGATAAACTATTGAGGAACATTATAATTTATTTAGATAAACTATTGAGGAACATTATAATTTATTTAGATAAACTATTGAGGAACATTATAATTTATTTAGATAAACTATTGAGGAACATTATAATTTATTTAGATAAACTATTGAGGAACATTATAATTTATTTAGATAAACTATTGAGGAACATTATAATTTATTTAGATAAACTATTGAGGAACATTATAATTTATTTAGATAAACTATTGAGGAACATTATAATTTATTTAGATAAACTATTGAGGAACATTATAATTTATCTAGATAAACTATTGAGGAACATTATAATTTATCTAGATAAACTATTGAGGAACATTATAATTTATCTAGATAAACTATTGAGGAACATTATAATTTATCTAGATAAACTATTGAGGAACATTATAATTTATCTAGATAAACTATTGAGGAACATTATAATTTATCTAGATAAACTATTGAGGAACATTATAATTTATCTAGATAAACTATTGAGGAACATTATAATTTATCTAGATAAACTATTGAGGAACATTATAATTTATCTAGATAAACTATTGAGGAACATTATAATTTATCTAGATAAACTATCGAGGAACATTATAATTTATCTAGATAAACTATCGAGGAACATTATAATTTATCTAGATAAACTATTGAGGAACATTATAATTTATCTAGATAAACTATTGAGGAACATTATAATTTATCTAGATAAACTATTGAGGAACATTATAATTTATCTAGATAAACTATTGAGGAACATTATAATTTATCTAGATAAACTATTGAGGAACATTATAATTTATCTAGATAAACTATTGAGGAACATTATAATTTATCTAGATAAACTATTGAGGAACATTATAATTTATCTAGATAAACTATTGAGGAACATTATAATTTATCTAGATAAACTATTGAGGAACATTATAATTTATCTAGATAAACTATTGAGGAACATTATAATTTATCTAGATAAACTATTGAGGAACATTATAATTTATCTAGATAAACTATTGAGGAACATTATAATTTATCTAGATAAACTATTGTGGAACATTATAATTTATTTAGATAAACTATTGAGGAACATTATAATTTATCTAGATAAACTATTGAGGAACATTATAATTTATCTAGATAAACTATTGAGGAACATTATAATTTATTTAGATAAACTATTGAGGAACATTATAATTTATTTAGATAAACTATTGAGGAACATTATAATTTATTTAGATAAACTATTGAGGAACATTATAAGCTGATTACCAACAGTTCTGAGGTTAATGAACTATTTCTCTGTTTTTTGCTTATAAATTCATTAAACCATGACTGTATAATTTGCAATTAATTTTATTGAATTATTCTTAGCTAATAATTTTCATATTATATGATGTAAATGTTAATTAAGAAAGACATTCTGTACAAATAGCGTGTGTTTAGTTATCTTTTACAGTTTAAGCAAATATATTTTTCAAAAGTGCACAGTAAGAGACATTCTTTGATGAAGGTGCAAAAAACTAGTATCACTTTTGGAAACTTTTTGCAGAATGGGAATTATTGATAAGCATTAATGAAATGAGAAAGTCATTTTGCTTTCGACTATAAAAATGCTATCCACTGACCTGTGCATTCCAGTATTTATTCTTTTTAGCTTGTGTTATCCCTCTGTGACGAAAAATGGCACTACGGCTATTTGGTTGCGGATCACTTTCGTCAGTATTGGGAGTTGCTGTTGGTTGCACTGCTTGCTGTTCTTTCCCACTATCTTGTGGGCCACTTTCTGTATTGTTATGCTTGCCTAAACATTTTTTATAGAATGGTACATTACCTAAATTCAACTGCATGAAATACATCCGAAATAAAAAAGCATTAATGCAAGTTGTCATTACTTACTGTTTTCATTCCTAAGACTTTCGAGTTCTTTTACTTCATCATAGGCCTAAAAATAAAAAGAAAACAAGAATTGTTGAAATAATTAGCACATAAACGCAGCCTTTTTTTTTTGTCTAGATAGTAAGCTAACAAAATTAATAATATCTTTATTTATGAACTTAAGCTTATTTTATATTGTAACTGTGTCAGGACTATGTGTCCTATGCGTACTCTTGGCAAACATATTGGTGACAGTATCAAGGTCCTAATCTCGAACAGTGAGCTGAACGCAGCTTTGTTTTTGTGAGTGCTAGAAGAACTACAACGTAAGAAGGGTGTAAAATACCCTTTTATTTAAATCACTATTTACAGCAACTCCCAGCTCGGGAGTGATAACAAAAAAAATAATGACCGCGCTTGTGTCTAAACTGAACAATCAAACAATTTAAAGTAAAGCTTCAGTAGACATTTAAATAGTCGCTGTTCATAGAGCTTAAACGCGAGATTGGCCTATCTCTGGTGCGTAGCAAGCCTTAGCTAAGTACTAGTAAGTTAAATCACTTCAATAAGTATTAGAGTAATAGCGCTAAGGCGTAAGAATTTAAATACTAACTAGTCTGGCGAACGTCCACCGAGCCGAAGTGGTCTGAGACTAAAAACTCTCTCACACTTGAGAAGTTTCTCACTAACCTTTACTCGTAAATACAAAAACTTGGCTCCAAAACAAATTAGCATAAAGCTGAACCGCGCGCTCATTCTGAAGGGAAAAGTTGAAATAAGAGTTTACAGGAAAGGGTAACTTAAAATAAAAAGAAATTTGGTTAGTTTAAATTAAAACCTTACAACTGCACCTACTGCTGTAAAATATATTTAATGTAGAACTGTATATAGTATTTACATGGATAAATTAGTACCTTATTTTCAGTTCAAAACCTTTTTTGCCTCATTTTACATATGCCAGGATGTCATTCCTTTCTCCTGTTTTTTAAGACATTTCGATTCCAAGTTGCATATCAGATAATATACAAAAAGTGAATTATTTTATTTTAGCACACGATTAAAGTTGTATTTGAAATTTACTTCGATTAAAGAAAATAATGAAAAATTTGAGTTGGGTTATGGTAATGGTAAAATCTTAATTTTTTTCTCGTTTCCTCTCCCTTTGTGATTTCTCTATGAAATATTTTTCATTGCTAGCTCATGTCTATAAAGTGAGGGTAACAAGCAATGATGGGATTCAATTATTTTGCTCCGATTCGGTAGAACCGCTTTATAAGTATTTTTAGTTTAGTAAATCGGGTGTTAAAATTGAGTTGTAATAATAATTTAAGTAACTTATAGCTACTTAATATCTAGTTTCCTCTCTTACTTGGGCAGCGAACTCATTCTTAAAATATTTGTATTCATTGATTGATTACAAGTTCAAAGAAACGTGGGTTCCATGAACCGTTCATTAAGATTTGTTATGGAACATATTAAGTCATGATTAATTAAATTTTAACCTATATGCTTCAGACCAGCCACTTTTACACAGCTTCTGTTACACCTGAGATCTGAAGATGAGTTATTAATTTCTAACTTGACGAATTGCTTAGTAAATTTCATTTGATTTGATTTTTATCCTTTTATTGAATTCAACATCATACACTTCAAAATAATATTAATTAGCATTAACATGTGATCGGTATTTGGATTTGATTCTTAAAATTAATATTAGAAGACAGCGATTAGTATTTACAGAAGTATACCATTGGGTATTAGTTTTATGATAAATGCCTCACGAAAATTCCATTTATTTAAAACTTGGCTTAAATTTTCTTTAATGGCTCAGGACTTTTCAAATTTCTTTTGCTTATCGTCACTCTAATTTGTGCAAGAGCATCGCATTTAATTAAGCTAACAAAGACATGTTTTTAAATCAATGCACATTAATGGAGTTACTGGAAAAATAATTTCCGTTAAATTGCTTGTTGCAATATTTAACGGAAAAATAATTTCCGTTAAATATTGTTAAAATTGCTTTTGCTGTCCCTTCCACATGTCATAATATTTTTGCGATAATTTTAGTGAATCCCATAATCCTGATTTCGAACTACAAAGTTACTCCACTTTTCGCTATATCTACCAAACCTGAATTCGTTTATTAAAAAAACATAACATACTCTTTTTCACTTTCAGTTGACATCAAATCTGTATCGGAAGGAGTTTTTTCTTTTTTTAATTCCTTCAAAAGCTGAAATATCCGTACATCTATCTATCTAGAAACACAATGCCTACCTTAAACAGTGCTGGATAAGGGGTAGTCTGTATGGCCAGTCGCCCGAGGTTCTAGACTGGATAGGCAGGCAAAAGTCACAAAAACTTAATTGAACTGAATTACTTCCCCGAAGTTAGTAGCATATTGAAGGACGGCAGAGATACTTCTAACTTCAGGCACTAGAATGTTTTATCCCAGCATTAATAGAACATATATTATCAACAAAATATTGTACATAAGCTTGTCATAAACTAATATGTAGCTGTAAAACTAATCTTTCTTGAAAATGGCTTCAAATTTTCGTTGTCTTTATCAAAGATTTGATTCAAGGTTGTTACATGGAATTATCAAAAAGCTGTTTTAGAAATTTATATAAATTCTCTATCAACGAACATTATAAGTTAAAGCTGGTTGGAATTTTTTTAATATTGGCATGCTTAAAAATATTTATATAAATTCGATGTATAAGTAACATCTGTAAGGTGTAATAATAAATTGCTATCTTAAAATATCTTATTTTCAGCTGCTATGCACAGCAATGTAATCGCTATCGCTTTTCGGTACCAGCACATTTGAAGTATTTTGCCATTAATGTACATACTACATAGAATCTTAGTCTCTCGCAATAATTAAGACTTTTAACTTTTTTTCCTGTAATTACTCAATCATAATTTGTGCAATAAATACTTTTTGAGAAGAACATAGCAAGTACTTTATTTAAGAACAATTTTAGGGGAAGAGAAAATTTTTAGGATATCATATTACGTCAAAGTTACCTAACCTAAAAAAATGCATTTAAAAATCCAAGTTAGTTTTCGTTTGACTTAAGAACACTTAAAAAGGAGTTACACTGACTTAAACACTAGACTTTATTCATTAACGAGCTTCAAAGTTGAACTATTTAAGGTTACATTCATGCAAGTGATGTATAAAATGCGTCAAAATTCTTTTTAATCCGTAATTCACAGAAACATATAACATTATTATAAAAAATGTGGAAGCACGTACACAGAATAATCTATTAAAAACAAAATAGTTCAAACAAGCTGAATCAACACAGAGAATCCTAAAGCGAATTTTTTTTCGTCTGAAATATTACAACGAAGTCATAAGAAGGCTTTAAATAACTCTTTTTATTAACTTGTAAGCTATTTATTTATTTTAAATAACCAGGTATTTTATGTTATGCATTTTTATTGTCACTTCGCCCTTTCCGTTTTTCTGCCAGAATACAAATTTTAGCTCGCGCATATTTAAATGATGTAGATAGTATATAAAGGAAGATTTTAGATTACCTAAGATAGAGTGTGTTCCGCCTGCTGAAGGCCACGTTACAAGTTGATATTCTACGATTGCATTGCTGTCTATAGCGTTACTTTAATCTTGCAAATAGCGCTGTCAAGCCAGTTTAAATTCGAGCCAAATTGCGCACTGAATATTTCTACGTAGCATTTAACTAACTTAATACTTAGATTTTATTTGAATTTGAATTACATTTAATTAAGCTAACAAAATTTGCTTTCCAGTTTACGCCATAAATTCTAGCTGGATTTTTAAGAACCAGGTGTGGATTCTGTTCAGCTATTTGAGTTCTTAATAAAATGGTCTTTTATACCCTTGTTATATTTTTTGTGTGCTTAATTAGACATAGCGATAATTTGCATAGTTCTGCTTAGAGTCTTGACTTAGTGCATGTTACGAAAGAGACTGAGACTTTACAAACTCTTGAAATGAAGAGAAAGCACAGTTTGTGAGTACAAAAAAAAACTCGACCACTGAGGGAATTTAAATAACAAAATTCAAATTTAAAGTATTGTAGTCGGAGGCTTCATAAATTGGCATACTTGAACTGACTCAAAACTTTAATGGCGCATATTAACATCGTCTAGCAAAATGTTTCAAATCAGAATATAAACAGCAGAGCTGTCTGGTAGAAAATAAACTGTGAGTGCCGTTGCCAAAAGTTCTGTATCTAAACCATTCAAAACCCTAGCCTTAAACACACTTCAAACTGACTTGCATCCTGGTGAGCGCTACGAAAAGGAGAAATTGTAGTAAAGGTTTAAATCACGTTAAGTGGTTCATAAACACAAAATTCCTTGCTAATGGAATAAGATGGAATAACTATTTCTAAATTTAGGCACATATAGCAACTATTTTTCCGAAACCAAATAACTCAGCAAACCCGGAGATGCAATGAGATCATGAGCCACAAGACAATTATTACCTTCAGCTTATTGTCCTAACCGTTCTTAATTTTTGAATCTTTAATCGGGAAGTTTAGAGCTACCTCTCCTAAATTAAAATAAACTTTATATTTGTTAAAAATACTTAGAAGCTTAAGGAAAGATTTAAATGATTAAGCACAGTATGTTACAAAATGAGGAATTCTGTACGACTCTTCTTTGCTAAAAAGCTATCAGTTTAAAAACTAAGAAAAAATTATTCTTACCTCTTGATCTGCATCATTTCCTACAATAGAAAAGAAAAACATAACTAGCATTATATGGTAACGTTATAAATAAACATGCACATTTACTCCTATTCACGTATTTTTGAAATTATAAATGCATATAATCCTTAGAAATATCATTTTTAATCTCTTTTTGTGGTTATTCATTTCTGCAGCAATGTTATTTACATACAGAAATAATAAGTTAATAAAAAACTGAAATTAATAAGAATCTAAGAAAAGCAGTTACTGAAAAATTACAAAGTATCAGCTTTAGAATTAATTTTATTTTTTAATAAAATGATTGCGTCAGGACATAAAATTCATTTAAGTAGCAGTTACAAAACTAAGCATAAATGTATCGTTTGTGTAGATGTGCAAATAATTAGAATTTTAAAGCAAAAAAGCATTTTATTAAGTGATAATGATAAAAAAGAAGATAGCATTTTAGTAAGACGTAAATTCCCTTCCAGGTTGCTATACAAATGGATATTTTGCTACAAATTTCCTTACCGGTGAGCTAATTCAATAGAATTCGGAGAAGACTACAACTGAATTCCTACCACGTCTCAGACATTTTATATTAATGATACTTCTGGAGCTATAGATACACGGATAGCTATGAGGGAGTATTAAATCCTTGACAGACATTATCCTAGGATCTTACTTAGGTAAACCGAGACTAACAGAGTATACAACAGTGGAATTTGGATTCACTCGTTTGAGCTTTAGATGAGTTCTTCGTGTCCTCCGCGCAGCGAAATGAACTCCCCCGGCAAATTCAACTCTCTTCTCGCGAACGCCTGAACATAGTCAGTACATCTTGACAACATAGTCAGTACAGAACATAGTCAGTACGCCTGAACATAGTCAGTACATAGTCAGTACATAGGACGCCTGAACATAGTCAGTACATACTCAGAAGTCAAACAACAACCGCGGTTTTGCAGCTGAAGATGATGGTTCGGTAAAACCATCGAAACTAGTCCTGTGAAAATTTTGTAGGTATAACGCTGATTTTTGTTGTTTGACTTCTGAGTATTTATTCGGCGTGTTATTGTGTCTTAATTATAGTCAGTACATCTTGACAACATAGTCAGTACAGAATATCGTCGACGTCTATTGGGAATCATTTAGAAAGCCTCGAGAGCTAGAGAATATAGATCGTTAGAGCTAGAATGAGTGAGTGACGGGAGAACGCGGGCACCATCTCTCTACCATATGGTTAATTGGCCTCGTCTACCTATATCTTCATAAAAAATATACATATATATATATATATATATATATATATATATATGCATATATGCATATAGTGAAATATATAGGTGAAATAGTTGTTTTCCAAGTCATATTTTCAGAGTTATTCAAAAGTCCTGATATAATAAACGGTTTAAAATTTCTTTAATGCAGAGGAAGTGTACTTTATATTACACTTATTATGAAGTGGGACACAAGTCTGTTCCAAGTGCGGATAGTTTATTTTTATGGCTTGGGTGACCTTTTCAACTAAATACCGCTGTTTGATTAATGTATGCTTGCTTATTTGTTGTTGAAATTTTTATATGTAGACTATCGATTAACGAGCAGCTTGTCAAGTTTTAGCCTGTATTTCCTTTTTCTCCGCAGCTTCAGATTTCTGTGTTTGTGATTCTAAATCGTGCAAAATAAAGAGAGGATGGACCATGCCCCGAGATGTATCTTACTAACTGCGGGTTATTAATATTTCGGTGTGTGTCTAAATATGCAGTCTGGTAATATGTTCTTCGGTCTTTGTATCACTAAATCACAAAGGTGTCAGTTGCTTTCTTGAGCTGTGATACAGCTATAAGATCTCAGTGATCTGCCGTTATTCCCGTTGCAGCATCTTCTACAAGACGAACTTCTATCTCATTACCATGACTGCCAGCATGTGCCAATTTACTCTAGTGTGATATTGTGATTTTTAAATTTTTCTTAGGTCGTTTTATATGGCTGCAAAGATTGGTGAAGGCTGTTGCAGTAATTAAATTCTCTAAGATGCAACAAGATACGTATATATGTGTGTATATGAATAATTAAACGCAGTTTGTTTTAAAATATTTTGTACAAAAGAATATTTTAAAATTATTTTATTCTTAAATTAAAAAAATAATTTAATAATTTTTATTTTGTGAATTTTTAATTTTTATTTTATTTGATAAATATTTTTACTAGCTACAATAGTTCTTTACACACGCATTTTTAAAGAGAATAATCATTCTGCATTTGCGCTAGATTTTCCAGTGAAAGGTATGATTCCAAAAGTAAATTTTGCGCAACATTTTAAAATGGGTTATTAAAATTGCACATATATGTATACACATAGTATTTCTGCATGTATATATTGTATGTGTATGTGTAATAGTGTAAAATGTCCAAATATATGTGAATGGTTTTGGGGGGAAAGGGGGCTAGATAAGTTATTTACTCGTATCTCTCAATATACAGATGCAATAATTCATTGTACTTTATTAAATCTGATCTAACTGAATAATATTCCAATCAAACCAGCTATCTATGGAAAATCAGCAAATTTTTTTCTTCCATATATGGGTAAAAAATAACAATATATATATTTATTATTTTAATCTTCAGAGAATTAATCGAATCATATCAGAAGTTTCATTTGGACAATGTGCATCTTCATCAACTGAATGCAGTACAATTGTTCTAAGAAACTCCATACTAAAAATAACATATTACTCACATTAAAATAAAGCAATACATATAAAAATGTTATAACGTTAGATTGCAAAAATTTTCCAACACTTTTTTGAAAGTGTTGGAATGGTGCAAGCAGTTTCTATAAAGAAGCCGATGTAGAGCACTCTATAAATTTTAATGATAATAATATAAAAAAAATTTAATATTTTCAATTCAGTTAATCTGAGTTTTATTACTTCCACCATCAGTAATATAGTATAATATTATTACTTGTAGTTTGCTATTCAGAGGAAGTCTGAAATTTAATGTCTTTTACTCTGATTGAACTCAACTATTCTTCAACTGATATAAGCTATATTGTTTTTCACACGAGTAATATATTATAGCATTATTATACGGTACACCATTCAACGGCTAGTCAAAGGAAGTATGAAATTTAAGGCAAAATTCCTCAGTTTCTTAATTTACTACTGCATAATTTTAGACTGCCTTTAAAAGATATTTATTTAAATGATTCCTAATCCGGGAATGATCTGGATAAAGGGAAAAATAATTTCTAGTGTCTTTTACGATAAGTATAAAGTCAAAATACATACTTTAAGTGAGATAGGTAAAATAACTTTCTCTTTATTCTGACATTGATTGCTTATTTATAATAATTTATGGTTAGGCGGGTTGAAGCGAACTATTGGAAATAATATTGACCGTAAAATCACAAGATTGCATCTCTAACATACTCAAGTACTCTCATTATTGCATTACAAGTGAAACCCTGTAAGGTTTACCTTAATTTCTCTGACAGTTAATTTTTAGTTTTTTTCCTGTCCTTTCTGAATTTCAGCTAACAACTTCCGGCCAGAACGTATTTTCAGAATCCCGGTCAAATGCAAATGAGGAGAAGTATTTAACTTTGAACTTTGAAGTTCTATTCACTTCGTGAAAGAGCCAGATATTCTGAGCAGCGCGCGAGCGCCTTTTTAGGCTTTTAGGCTACTCTCTCTTAAGATATTATTACTCTCGGCCGTACTTTAGGCCCTTGATAGCTTCGCCGTTAGTTAGCGTTAAAGACCCAACTCTGTTAGAATCTTGATATCTTCGGCTGTATCTTTTTATTTAAGTTTAGTTAAGTTTTAATTCCTAGTATTCCTGAGTTTAAGCCCAAGTGGAGGCTTTATCGCAAACTCCAAGAAAGGAGTCGTTCTGTTAAATTATTGTGAATAATAAATCGTATTCAACCCTTCGTAAGTTTACTTTTCTATCATTTTGAACTAAGCGATTATTTGCTTATCCAGTTCTCAACGTTCCAGACGCATTGCAGTTATATCTAGGTTTGGAATGTTACAACCTGAGCATTATGTAAAGGACAAATTAATTATATCCAAGATAATCATTCAGTAAACAAACAATTCTTAGAAGAAAATATATGATTATGCAAAATTTTATTTCGTATCAAAGTACACTTACATAGCCAGTACGTTTGAAGTGTTCCAAAAATTAGGACAGTTCTAAGTAAATTCTTTAATTTGCTTACCTTCATTTTTCTGTAGTGAACTTTTTTAATGTAACCATCATTTAATGGCATACTCTACCAAAACTGCATTTCAGGCTTTCTTCGCAAACCTTTTGAAATGTGCTAAAGTCTTTGCCAGTCGCAATGGTAATTTACGAAACCCCCTATATTATGCGTAAAAAACTGTCTATTAATATTGAATTCTAAGGGATAGTTAGTTGAGCACCTCAGTAGTTATCCAAGCATGATAGCACTGTTGTGTTAGTTATTTTTAAGAATGGAACTTCTAACACCAGAACTTTGGAAGAACGGAAGAACACTACACCACAGGCACGCAAATTTCTTTGTTTTGGTTTATTCTCTTATTTAACGAATAACCTGTTTTTTCATTTAATTTTTTGTTAAAATCTATGTACCACTTGTAAATGTTTTGCATCTATGCCTGTCTCTCAATCTAATTTAGAGACAAAGAACAATTTCTGACTTGGGATACGATATATTATTAGCTTTCAACGTTGCATATCCTGAAATATCATCAGCTTTGGAAGTATCATATACGGTTTTTTAGTTCAAGAAATAATAACGAATTCCGACGTATTCTCTGGATTTAATACGGTAAGATTTCTTATTACACAGGGTGGAGCAAAACTTTCTGCACATCAAGAACTAACGATTTTCTTTTTTATTGTACTTGATAAATTATTACCTTAGCCTACGTATGGAAACTTCAGGCCCACCTGGTATATTACTTTTTACAGTGGACAATGGATGCAGCCAAATATGTAATTGTGCATCTAAATTTATAAGAAATAGCTATCGTTGTCCTTTCCGTTATTAAGCTGTTGGAGAAGCCGCCTGTTGGATCGTTGGGCAAGGAAGACATGGATGTTTATGAACGTATAGTGTATTTGCGACTTAAAATCCACCGAGATGAATGCCTTCTCGAAAGGTTGATGGTAGAGGAAGAGCGGGAAAGAATTTTTGTATTCCGTTTCTCGAACATTTTCAATCAAAATCTGAACTGAGTCAGGTAAAAGTCGGGTTGTCCTTTACAAGGAGCCCAAGTGCTTGAGAAACGATAGATGATGCACTCTTTCTTTTAGATGTGATGATTTATGGACTAACCTTATTCAGATCAAGGAAATAATGACAACAGGTAACTTTCTTATTCATTAAGTTTTGATTTATGATTCAGTAGCTTCGTGCAGCTTTAATGAAATTTTATTTCATTTATATTCAGTAGAATCACTGTTCTATTACCTGAATTCATTTCTGAAGACTTTCTCTTAGCCAGATGTAAATCCCATAGGGCTGTTGAATAAGTGTAAGAAATTCATGCTAAATTTATTTAGTTTTTCCCCCACCCAAAAAAAAACTATCATAAGTTTCTCAGAATATGTTACATTCTGGTACCTAAAACTTTTTTTTAGTTAATTGGATTATTAAATGTTAAGTTAGCCTCATATTCTCAATATTATATGATAAATAAAGAGGGTTTTTAAAATTAGTAATGTTAAGATCATAGTTCTAATAACTAAAAGAAAATTAATTAAAAATAGCCCCTTTTAACGGTTTATCATTAATTGATTTAAAACTTTTCGAAAGCATTTACATTAAATTGCTTCATTTTACTTACAAAGAGAATATTCGTCTGTTTTGCTTTGCAGTTGAATGAAAGGAAGCTAACCATTGCGTATTCTTATGAAAACCATATGTTTTCATAAGAAGGCGCAGTTTTCATTTACGTAAACATTTCGTTAAAACATACATCGATTTTTAAAATTTCAATCAGTGAAGGATTTGGAAAGTGATTACGTAAAGTTTCTTTCATTGAGTACTGCAAATCGCACGAAGGCTATCAGCCTAAGGAAAGAGATGCTTTTATGCAGATCGTTTTTTTAAAGGCTCGTACTTACATTACACATGAGGAAAGACACAAAATCTGACCATGCATCGAACCCGTTTGCCGATATTCGATATTCGTCAAATTACAAGTTACGTAAAGTAAAAGACGAATTAGAGTCTAGGGATTACAAAGGAAAGAGAATGCTTCACTCATTCTTTGTTTAACATTGTCTCAACATTTTGCTTTCTTTTACAAAATCATACGGGCCATTTTTATGAATTACATATATTTGATAATTGGGAAAGTCAAGTCTCATTAACAATTTTAATTTTTGGTGTAGTAGCTATTAAAGAAAAGTGTATGGGATTTCTCATAAAAGACTTTAAATTATTTTATGATATGCTTAGGTTTAGAATTATTTTTCTTTGAGTCTTATTAGAAAACATTTTGCAATTTTATTTTAACATTCCACTCATTACGTTATCGCAAAGATCATAGACTATCATGATACTTACATTTATTATATAGTGATGAAACTATTAAATGATACGGCAAATTTAAAATACATAAAACTAACGTATATGATACAGAAATTATGTAAATGTAATATATAGTGTAAATAAAGTATAATAAGCATTAGAAAAACAAGGCATTGAGATTAAAATGATTAGACCGAAATAGCAGGTTAATCAAACTTAAATGTTTTGCTAGATATAATTTATAAAGTCATAAAAATTACTTTCATGAACTTCCTTCTGTTAGGAAGCTTATTTTGCTTTTCAGATATCTAAATTATATTGATATATAAGAAAATAAGTATTTTTGCGTATATTTTATTAGAACAATATGCTTGATAAATGTGGAATTCTGAAACTTTCAAATAAACTTACTTGTAGGATCTTGAGACGTCAGATACTGTTGGAAACTCGTGCATATGATTAACACCGACAGAAACCAATACTTCATGATTTATTCTGAAAATAAATGAAATATTTATTTCCTTTCAACTTAGCAATAAATTTTTTAATCTTAATTTATCTTGTCGTGAAACATATCAAGTGCTAAAAATCAATTAATGTACATTCTGAATTTATAAACTGAATTTATAAAGTAAATGATAATTTATTCTGAATATTTTTATGAAGTATATGCCATTTTCATGCATATAAAATTCAGTATTACGTCACATATTGCACAATGCGTACAAAAGCTTCTAGAGCCATCTCTTACGTATAGGAAAGTAACTACGCAGTAGAACAGTACTGCATTGCAGCTGTTCTATAAATTACACTACAGTTTGCATTAAATTAGTCAAAAAGTGATAAGACATGACTCTGTAGCAAACATACCTGCCTGAAAGCGCGTTCAATATGGTAAATGTTCACTACCTTTCTCGAGTCTTCTGTAAAAGATGTCTTCGAACGATAGAGAAGTGCCGCACAGTGAAGCCACACAAAAGTGTCACTTTCAGTGACGTAAAAGAAGGAGAGGAGTCCACAATTCTGCGCATTGGTTTATAGCGCATCACTGAAAATCAATTCCATGGACCAGATTTATCAGGACAGAATTCTTCCCATCCTCCGCTTGTAATTATGTTGGATAACATCATTAAATACATGTATATGAAATGATCTTCGTTACAGCCCTTTCTGTTGATATTAGCTCTTAAAATCTCAAGATGTATGACAATTGCTTTTAAGCCTCAATCCATAAAAGTAGATATTTATAAAAGTTATAGGTAGACCAGTGATATATATATATATATACATAAATCAATGCCGATTGTGCTATTCCGAATATATATTTTATTACGTTTGTTAAACATATATATATATATGTGTGTGTGTGTGTGTGTGTTTTATTTTAATGAGTTTTGATGAATTAATTCGTTATGAATTATTTCATTATTGAATTACTATTGTGAATTATTTCGTTATGAATTATTTCATTATTTCGTTGATATATTTTAATTTGTTGCTGTGGACATTTTCTTCCATATATTTAAAAAAAATCATGATAATAATCATCTATCTCACACAGACAACATTAGCTAAGCATGATATAGTTATACACAGTAGTAAAATCTGTTTTTGATCTTTTTATTAAAATATTTTGAACAAGAAGAAACTATCAGTTCAGACTGTATGCATATGGTAAAGCGAAAACTTAGTGTAGGTTTTAAAAATTTTAGGGGACTTCCATTACTTTCGCCAAATAAAAATGCCATTCTTTAAGGAAATATACAAAGTAGATATCTTTAAAAAAAATTTTAAACGTTAAATACTTGTTCCGTTTATTTGTAGTTACATTTAATCACGTCAAGGAAGTTATCATTTTCAATGATATCTACTAATACTTTCAACTAGTAAAGCAGACAGCATAGTTAAAATAAAGCGCAAATTCTTATCATATTAGTGTTATTAATACATAATAGTAATCATAATTAATAATTATAAATAGTAATAATAATTGACTTGCGATAAAAAGTCACTTATTCATTAATGCATTGTTTACGAAAGTTTTATTGCCAGAATTAGGGTAATTATATAACTATTCTAATTCTCTCAATAAAATTTTTCTTAATTCAATAATACCTTAATTCAGTAAAGTACCCCAAATTTTCAGTTTTACTCTCTTTGAGGTTACCGCAATCAACTATGATGACAGAATCTGAAAATATTAAATATTTGATATAAAGCATTAGGTTAGGTTTTTAATTAAGAATTCTGAACTATCATACATATGATTATTCATAATTCTTAATGATCTTAAGAAACTCTATGAAACACCTGACCTTGTGAGTTACATCAGATATTTATAATTGCAAATTAACATCAGAGAGAGAGAAAACTGAACAGTTAGGATGCTTTACGGAATGATATTATTGAGTTAGAATGCTGATAAAATCTCTATTTACGAGACTCATTACACATACCCTGCCGATTGTGCTATTCCGAATTTTTCGCTTTTTCAAAATTAAAAAATTTCTGAATTTTTAATTACTTTTTTCTTCAAGTTACGAGATTTGGTTTGAGAAACCAAGAACTTCGTGCACTCTTTTAACTCTAAATAGTGAGTAATAAAAGTGTGAAGTGTAAGTACTTAAAAGAGTGAAGTAATAAAAATCACGCAAATTTATAAAAATATATTCTTTTGTTTCATAGCTATTTTTTCTTAATCTTTTATTATTTTTTAAAGCTAATAGTATTTCTTTAGTATTTTTGAGAATTCCTATTAAAATATTTCTTCAGTGAGGCCAAACAACGCATTGCTTTATCTGCCAAATGAATTCTCTACACATACACAAAATTTCAGAAAACGAGAATTCCTCTCGCTTCGAGATGACATCAGTTTTGTGCAAAATAGTGGATTTTTCATTTCGAGATTCGAAGTTATTAACTGACGCCTCATAAATATTTATTTCTGTAGACAACGAATTTAAATCACTTTCGGTCATTCTTAGAGGCTTACAGTTCTATGGTACAAGGGATAAATCATTTCGTATGCAGTTGTTTCTTATAATAAAATTACTGCTACTGTAAAGCAATTAGTGGTCGTATTTGTTGTCGTTGTATTCCATCACACTGCATTTGAATGTCATAAGTACAGATTTCATTTCCAAATCCATCAATATCTCTTCCATATTTTATTTTAAATGTTAGAATTATTCCCATATCATGCGGCTCTTTAATTGTTCGATGAGAACATATAAATTCCGTATCCGGGAAATAATAATTTGCCAGATATCGCCACGAATTGTACTAATATATACACCATAAACTGAGTAAATATAAATCAAGACCGTTCTCTTTTTCTGAGACTATATGTCCTACTTTACCTCATAAGTATTTACTCTTTCTCTTAACTCTTTTTATTTTGCACATAAGAAGTACATATCAGTTATATTTAATATCATTGAAAAATATCTTGCTCGAGACGAAGGAAGACCTCGTCAGCTTGTCTTATGAAATGCATATACATTTCCCTTGAAATTCTATATTTTTCTCCGCTATCTGTTTTTATAAATTTTAAGGCTTGTTCTCAATAGAAAAGTGGCACTAATCGGTTCTACCGATTTCATTTCGACTTGCAACTAATTTGGTAATAAATAGAATCCTGTTAAAATTATTTCTTTCTAAATATATTTAAATGGCTTTCAACTATCTACTAATTAACGTAAATAATTCTGCAAGAGCTTATAAGAATTATAAAAGTAAAATAAATGTATTACTCTTTATCTCGGTTTGAGAACAACAGATTCGCGTATTGCTCCTCTTTCTGTTGTTTACAAGCAGCATAAAGTAAAAACTACAAAAATAACTTTAGCTTTGTGAAAATGAGGTTTTTATTGAGGATTCATACAATTGTGAGGTAAGCAATTCTCCGCTATTATCTCAAAATATATATTAATACAATAAATGTTTTAATCTACCAGAAAATTTATTTTAAAGTTGTGCTACTTATGATTTAAATTTTATTAACAGGTAGCTTTGTGTTGATTGTCTTTCCTGTTTGCCTTATTTCATCGCGTACTCAGTCAATCCAGAGATTATGCAAATTATTAGGCAAGTAACGTAGGTTAAAACTGGGATGAAATCATAACCGGTAGTTCAGAGGTAAAATTCTCGATTACTGGTGTTGCTGCTTGCCTACAGAGGTGCCCATCACAATAGGTTGTGAACGCCTGATGCTTGTCAATGTTTCAATAAGTGTAGAATCTGACCCGACACTTCTGTAGCTTAAATTGTTTTTGGAAATGTAAGATTCCTAATATATTGTAGATTTACAATGAGCTACTGTAGACGAGCAGTTGAAATGTTTGTTTTATTCTGTTTTTAGTTGTACCATTACAAGCCGTGGAAAATTAATTTTTATAATAGCTGTCACCTTGTGAGGATTATCTTGTAGCCGTAGTAAGTAAGCAAGTAAGTAAGAGGGGCGATAACTTGCAAACCATCAAAGCTAACTTCTAAAGGTTAATCTCTATATTCAGAGTAAGTGGCTTTAGTTAAGTAGTCACTTTTAGAATTTATAGTTGCGCTCGAGGAATAACGTTCAGTAAATAGTTGGGCGATTATTGAAAATTTTAAAATTAATGTCGTGCAAAATAGGAATTTTTGCATAATTAGCAGAATACATACAATAAAGGAGATGGCAGATGTGCTTTTCCACAATCAAGTGAAATTTTAATTTGGTTATTTTCTTGAAGGAAATGAAGGATTTCTTGTGCTATTAAAGAAAGTTGTTTGAAGTTCCCTAATGTATGTAGAAACGAAATAGAAGCTAACTGGATCGTGAATTGACAGCATTTATTATTATTTTCAATTTTTATTTTTTTTAATAGCTAAAATTTCCTTTTGGAAAACTATCTCTTGAGCAGGCGCAAACTCATGCAGGTTTTGTTTCTCTATTTCGTCATAATAAATGCTTATTTTCTCTTCAAAAGCAAATAATTTGTTTACAGTCCGCTATAACACAGAATGGCTAGGGGACAGCACCACCCATCATTAGGGCCGGCGTTAGGCATTTGCCACCCGGCTCGGTCTCTGTGGGCCTTGAATTTTGCTGTTCAGTGCCTGCTCTAAATTTCAAAAATCTTGCCATCTTTAAATTTTGTTTCTCTTCACTTCATTAAATTCTAAAACTCCTCCCTCCAATAAATTTTGCTGCTTGGCGCAGCCACAAAAATTGCATCGACTGGGAAGCCGCCCCTGCCCATCATTTTTCAGTTCTCTTTACATGTTGCAGTTTTCTAACATGAAGGGGAAAAAAACTATCGAGAGCATTTCCTTTGTTTAGCCACCGCACTAATATATGCAACAGAATGTCACTAGCACTGCAGTTAATTTCTTTCAACAATTTTTAAAGTTTTCTATGACTCTGTTCTCATGAACAGATGAAATTCGCTACATTTATTACAGCTTATATCACAGTATCTAGTCCAGGCAGAGCGATACATACTGCTAAGTTTTCTCGGTGAAGGATGAAGTGAAAGTTTGACTTTGTTAAATTATATCTCTGCTTAGATAAGAAAATAAATCATTTTTCTATATCGCGTCATTAATTACATCCGTCTCAGCAGCACAAATTATTTTTATAACAGTATAATTCTTTTCCAGAAATGCACTAATAATATACAGATAATATTTGGCTCTGATCTGTTTCTTCATCGGAAGAAATTTCAAGCAGCACAAATTATTTTTATAACAGTATAATTCTTCTCAGAAATGCACTAATAATATACAGATAATATTTGGCTCTAATCTGTTTCTTCATCGGAAGAAATTTCAAAAATTCTTCCTGAACTAAAGTTTGTTTGCTACACCAAGATCTTTGCTGAAATAAGTGTCAAAATCACTATCTAGAATCAAAGACCAAGCTAAAAAAGTATAAATTTTTCTACGATGTGAACTCAGAAATGTGTTTTGCAATACTTTGAGTGTACCTAACACAACAAGATCTGTAAATAACAAATTTTACTTTGATCAGTTATTTGATTTTTATTATTAAATTTACCAAATAATATATTGGAAGCACTGATGAAGCATTCTTACACAGTTCCTACGTCAGTAAAATTTTCTAATAATTTCAAGTAAACATATGATGCCCTTGTTACTACAGAATATCGTAAAATCGCCATCGATATTATATTTTGTTACTGCTGCAAAGATTTCTTGAAGAAAGTAAATTTTCCCTTCTTATTATAGAACTGCGAGGTGATGTACCCGGTACCCCTGAGTAATTTGTGTTTTGCAATGCAATGATAATCAATATTATGTTTTTTTAATGTAAAGCTTTCACGGCAAAACAAACAAGTTAATGAACTATGTCCATGTTGCACAGCAAAATATTCCTTTTCCCACTTCTCTTGTTATAGTCTATCTTTGTCAGTTATTTTCTGTTTGCTTTATGAAAAGACTTCTGCTATTGTGGATAACTAAAATTCTGCGAATAGGCTTAATAGCTTCCACCATTTGTGGATATTTAAATTATCATAACAGACAAACTTTGATAACGTAGTCTATTAAGACCGCATATTAAATAAACTAAAATAAATTGACTCAGATATTTTACTAGTCCGTATTTTAACATCGCCTAGTGAAATGCTTAAGTAAAAATATCATTTTTAGGCTGAGCTGGTGAGAATACTAACAGTAAGGTGGGTTTGAAAGAAGCTCTCAACTAAAAGTTCAAAACCCTCAGCTTAAATACACAAAAACCTAATTTGCATTCTGGTGAGGAATTCGGAAAAAAGAAGTTATAGTAAAGGCTTAAATCATAATAACTAGTAATTGCCATACGATCTTACAAATATTGCTTAAAATGATTGAAAGCACTATAACTATCAAACTAAAATACGCATGTTTTAGAATAATTACTTGAATTAAAGGAAAATATCTATTTGATTTTTATATTTTGCCTCTTTTCTTATGTTTAAAAGAAATGTCTTTAGAATGTACAGTGAAACCTCGGTTCATGAATTTAATTCGTTAATGAAGACAGTTCTGAAACCGAAATGTTCATTAATCAAATAATTTTCTCCTTAGGAATTAATGTAAAATGGGTTACCTTGTTCCTGGACTACATGTGACTGTTTATTTAAACTTTATAAGAGTATATTGTGCACAAGTTTCTAACCCCAAACCGATGGAATCATTAAATAAAAAAAACGAAAAAAAGTAAACACAATATTAAACATATAAAATGGCCGAAAACTTAATTTTGCTTGTAAAAGGAGCGTGGACGGCATAAGTAGAAAATGATGAGGAAGATGTTATTGTTTGGATGCGAAATCCCCTTCCATTAAAATATAAGGTAACTATCTCTAGGGTACGTCTTCTTTTATCTCGCCTCTGTTTCTACGTGTCACTCGATTCTGCTTGAGACTCTTGGGCCTCTATTTCACTCAGTCTTTCTCAATGTCATTTGTTACTACTTGTGTTTTTACATGTTTTCAAAGTGAGATATAGCAATGGCACTGCAAATGCTTATGGTGTAGCTTACTACTGCTACGTTAGGAGAAAATCTTCATGTGAAAAATTTGCAACATACCCAAATTTTTCGGACCAGAGAAAACTAGGGTCGTTTTTCTTCCTTTCACTTTATAAAACATTTCATCCCAAACCATCTCTCGTTCCTGCTTCTGAAGTTGTTATAGCTCTTCCGCGTTGAGCTCATTTTTATGATTATCGAATAATTTTCGCGTCATTTAATCACGTCTTCACTGTTCTTTCTTCTAATCATTTCTTCATTCTTAGCTTCCTAGTCCATGGTTTTGTCAAGCGACACAATAGCATAGATAACACACAAAAAAAACTAACTAAATAAATAAAAGTCCTGAGAGTCCTGCTCAAAATCTCTGCTTTCCCCAAAATCCGGCTATGGAACTTTTTCAGGTAGAATTCATGGCCCTGGGATTCGCTTGATACGAGGTTTTATTAATGAGAGTTTAAGCAATGGAAAATATTACAATGTCGTTTACAAAAGTCCCTGAGTATTAATTATGTGGCATAGGTTGTAAGGATCCTAAGTTTATCAGGTTCAATATTCCTTCTAACCTTCTTCGGGAACATACAAGGACCTGACTAGGAACAGAGAGCTTACTAAAGCTATGTTCACTAATTTGTAGTAAGTAGACAGGATACAGACGAAGGGTATACAAAAACCCTTTATTTTTCTCTATATACAATAACTTCCGTACTTCGGAATACAATGACCCGCCACTCGGGGTCTAACGTAAAAGTATAAAAATAAAACTAAACTCTAATTTAACTCTAGAATAATACACGTGGAAGATTGGCCTTATAATAACAGGAAGCGTATGTAGCACAGAGACTGTGAACACTACAATATGTTTTAATTTATCAAGAGGATTAAAACCTCTGGCCTGGAAGGCAAGCAGCAACTGCGTAACTTCTAAGGTAAGCGGCCTGCGTTGACTCACTGCTTCCTCTCTCTCGCTTGGCAAAAAGGCCACACTTAAATACTTGGCGTTCGCCAGACAAACTTTGCATAAAAACCTTCACGCTTATAATTCTGGCCGGAAGTAGAAAATAAGAAGTGATAGTAAAGATTTAAAATAAAATAAACGTTAGTAAAACTTAAGATCCTTACAAGTTTTACTAACGTTTATTTTATTTTAAAACTGTACTATCACTTCTTATTTTCTACTTCCGGCCAGAATTAAATGCTTTAACTTGTTTACGCAAATTATCTTGCTAACGCCCAAGTACTTAAGTTGTGGCTTTTTGCCAAGAGTTAGAGAGAGATGAGGAAATTTAGGAAGCAAGCTGCTTGCCACTGCAGTTTTACGAGTTTTCACTCGTTTGCTGGTTGCCTTTAAGGCCAGAGGTTTAGCCCTCTTGATATTTGCAAACGTATCGTAGTTTCAGCAGCTCGACGTACTACATACGTACCTTTTTTTAAATTTAATATTTCTCTCTCAGGTGATAAATATAAGTGTTTAAAGTAGAAAATAAAAATATGAATAGAAAATATAAGTGAGGAGTTTTCGAATCCGAGCATAGAAGTGTAAATATTAACGCAGTTTGTTAAATTAACAAGAGTAGATCAAATGTGACGTAGTCGAATCGAGCCTAATATTGAAACTGACATTTTACTTTAATGCCCGTTAATATACTTCTATTGTAGCTGGAAGTTTCATTAGACTACTACGTAGTAAATCTGATATCAAAGAGTGGATTAAAATTTCCAGTGCAACGAATTCTTTATTACTGTGCAGACTGCAGACAACGAGGTAATGCTGTCTTTTTAAGCTGTCGCTGATAAGATACCATATCAGTTTGCACATGAATTAGCTAATTTTGTGCAAACTTCCTCTTTCACTTTTCACGATAAAATACAAAGTTTGATAATGGAAATCGTCATTCGTGTTTATGTACTTTTCTTTAAGTATTTTTAGCATTTTACATTTCAGTTATGTTAGGACACATTTTATTGATACAAATTACTATCTCTTTACATGTAAGTGCTCAAACTATTGATATACTGAACAATCTTATGAAATTTCGTTGCCATGAAAATTTCTGTGAATCTATAATATGTGAAGAAATAAAGAACTGTTCCAACGGCCAAGTATTGCCTAAAGGTTCATACTGCAACTGTTGTGATGTCTGCATTAAATATCAAAGTAAGTGCTAATTAGTCCCATTTCAAAAATACAATAATGCAATCGAATATTTATCTAGTGACAATACATACAGGTAAATATTTAGGTACAGCTTACCTTATGAATGAGAAGAACATTTCTTTTGAGTTTATGTCTTTTACAAACATCAGTATCTTTTACAAATATTCCTTTGAAGCAGAAAAGGTATTAGCTCTTTCATTTTTCATTTTGTTCAACATCAACAGACAATGATTAATATTTATAACTAAACATAGATTTTCATCCTTCCTAAATCGTGAAATAGCATTTTAAGGCTTTAAGAAACAAATTTAGTTTACCAGCGGTTTAGTACCCTTAAAAAAGCTTTTACTTTGAAGCTTCTTTACAAAAATACCAAGTATGTTTTCGTTACTTTTGGAAGATAAAAGAAAATAAGTTGCAATCATGCTATAACATAATTAGCATCAACTTGAATATGCACTGCATCACCTTGAATAAGTTAGAGCTTTAATAAACATCGTTTGTATAACACGCACAAATTACTTAAGCGCCTTTATGATATCCAACCAATGACTAAGTATTTAAAGCAAATGTAAACCGTTTTCATTATGGGGAGATAGAACGGCTGCTTGCCAGGAGTTTTTATTATTTTTTATTTACAATTAAGCTAGTTTAATGTCATTCATAAAATTACCTTTTAAGTCACTAATCGCTACTACCTAATCACTGTTTTAAGGAACAGAGACCTTTAAATGCTTTGGCATAACCAATCTTAAATTATTATGTTAATGATCCTATGACCAGCAGTTATAAAAGGCCAAAAGCTCATGCGCTTTACCCTTAATAAAATCCAGATACTCAGATCATAATTATTTTACTTATCTAATTTTTCTTATAAATCCTTTCTTATGAATTTTATTTTGCTTAATTCCTCCTTTCTCTCTTCAGGTCTTCAAAGTGAATAAAGCTCAGAAAAATACCCCTCATATAAAATATAAAGCTTTCATAGTAAAATAATCGTTCTAAATCAATCATAAGGCCATAAAGCGTTATAGCCTTAAAATTTTGTTCAAAATGTTATTCGATTTTTCTCTCCATTGTTCCATTCCCATGTTTACACAAGTTACTTTCTCTGAAAACGTATCCTTCATAAAAGCGTCTGTCATAGCCAAATAGTAGTAAGTCCTTTGGTATTATGAGAAGCCTAGCCTACAAGTAATTCAAAGTAAGTTATAATGAACAATCTTTCAGTACTATTATATCATCTGGGAATAGAAAGTTGCAAAAATATGCACTTGCTTTTATATATTACAAGTCTCCTAGGATTTAAAATCTCTTAGGATACTCATCTAAGAAATTAATTCATTGTATATATGGTATATGTCCTCAGAGTGGATTAAACCAAAACTATAGATGCTTTTTTAATGATAAAATATAACTGAAACATATTTTAATCTGTATCAAATACATGCATAATTAATACCTGTCATATGAAAACCCTTTACAGAAACTTTAATTGTATCAAATTTCATTAGTTTCTTTGAGTCATTAGGTTTTCTTTTGAAGCAGGAGACGTGAAAATTGTGCATTTCCCTCCCGGAACTCTCGAATACGCGTCGAATATGCTTCCAATTACGCCACCAAGGCATGCAGAAAAGAGGAGAAAATATCTTTTATACATCCCCCCTTTAAAGGGCGACTGGGTGTTAGGGGATCCAATCGCCAAATCCTAGTGTGACAAATTATCATCCACCATCTTTTTAGTTTGGATGATACTGTAGAATTTTAGGTTATTTTGAAGCAGGTGACGCGAAAAATGTTCAAGGCCTCGCCGGGACTCGAACCCTTGATCTCTCGAATACGCGTCGAGTGTGCTTCCAATTATACCACCAAGGCATGCGGAAAGGAAAGAGAAAATAACCTTACAAAGTAATATATGAGCTTCATCTGTTATATAGAAATCAATGTAAGTGCTACATGGCAGTATTTAAATAAGACATATTTTCCTGGGAGGGAATAATACGATTATCTTTGAAGCTTGAAAGTCTAGATCAATGTCTGCTTTCACAAAATGGCCAAATAAAGCCACATGCGTGGGAAAAACACATTATCAGTGACTAAACAACTATACGTCTGAAGAAGAAAATCTAATTACGAATTCAGGTTGGGATTGTTAGCAAGAAAGATTAATCTGATAACCATTAGGAAAAAAATTGCAATAGGAGAAATGTCGTACGATCTTTTGAATCACCCACATGCGGTGTCCATCAGACATTTTCTTACTCTTGTGACACAATGGACGAATAAAATAAATCTTTCGGCTTTTCTTTTCAGGTTTTTTTTTTTTTTTTTTTTTTTTTTTTTTTTTTTTTTTCAAGTTTCATTTAGAACTTTCACATATAGTTTGTGCTAAAGACCAGAAAAATTAGCTATTTTATTATTTTAAGTTTCGCTTAGAAAAGCACTTGAAAAACACAGTATAGTTATTGTAAATTCACCGTATAGTAATTGACGTTCTGCGATATTATAATGTCTTTAAATAAACTGTGCCGTCTAAAACGGAACACCATAAAGGAAGCATCCAGTAGATTTGAAATTTGCGTAAATAGCTTCATGACAGGCAAATTAGTAACACTGCAACACTTATGTAAATCATGAGCGTCTTTAACATCTCCTGTACTAGCAATCAACCTAATCTGAAAGGGCTGGATATGGTAGAGATGTGAGTCTACCGAAGAATATAGTTATATCATCTCCAGAGGTTGCAATTTAGAAATTAAGCAACTAAATATGAATATTGTTGGTAGGGAAAGATTGAACAGGAAAACATGCTTAGAGAAAGAATATTTCATCCCAAAATTTTTATTTAAAAATATAATACTATATACATCAACTGATGACCAACAGCAACAAAGTTCATTTTTAGCATACTGGAGAAACTGCAAAATTACAATAACCCCAATTCTATTAGAAAAATCAATAAAATATTAAATTATCCCTGATCAGAAGAACGGTACGTGGAATATCCAAGAGCCCAAATTTCATGAGCTTGCCGAACGTTTCCGTCTACTACGTTTCCGTCTAGTCTATTAGTGTTTAGTTTGAGTTCCAATAATGATGAATATTATTAATAAATTACCTATGTGTTAAACCTGATGTAATACTAAAGAAGAATCCGCATTTATCAGTGTTTCGAGTTCTAAGTAATGAAAATAAAAATAAATTTAAGCAATATCCCTACTCCAAAATACCCAAAAAAATATTCTTTAGAATTATATTTCTAATAACTTTTTAATATAATTTTAACCTTTTGCTCAGCTAAGAAAAGTTATTAATATAAAAAGTCCGCATTTGGTTTGGAGATATACACTTTTCCTAAACTTCCGTCATCCCATAGCGTTTCGAATTTGTTTGTTATAACTTTCTGTTGTTGACATACTTATTCAGTGTTTTCAGGGCGTATTTGTATGACGTACTATGTAATATCCCAGATAAATTCATTCAGTTTAATTCAACAGTATTTGAAGAAATAGTGTTGTAGGGAAACTATGTATCATCCCGAACTAAATCAACTTTATATATCGGTTTTTGAGAAATCAGTATTTTTGTGCATGCAAATTTAATTTTGAACACCAGTGCATATATGCCTTTACACATACGCTGGCGGTAAAAATTATCACATCATCAGCTATTTTTGCGCATTTTTCTATGTAATTAATAAATTGTGAAATACTAAACTTGTTGTAATCTGTAATAAGTGAATTCATTAATGAAAAAATTGAAATGTAGAAACATTCTGCGTGACATAGTATCAAAACATTTTGTATTATCTGATGCAATGTATATAAATTTTTTTTCTTCCCCAAGGGCAAGGTGAAACATGTGAAGAGCCGTTGCCTAAACCTCTGGAAAACATTGCAACACCTCAGTGTCAACATGGATTAAAATGCTTTGAAGGAAAATGTGTTTTAGGTAATGCTTTTACAAAATATACTGCTCAAGCAACAATGAGAGATATTTTCTTAAACCTCGAAATACGTCAAGAACAATGATAAATTTTCAGTCATGAGTGAATTTTTGAAAACATAGTATTAAATTTTCTTGCCTTATGTAATAATATTGCTTCATTATAAACGTCTAAATGAACTGTAAGTTTTAAATGCAGAAAAAATCTCGATTCTTTAAGAACAGGTTATCCATTTAATATTCCCTAATAAATAAAGCAGCAAGTACGTTGCCTTACTAACGACGCAGTGATTGATTAAGTAAAAAATAATAACTGTATTATATTTAGTAGTATTAAACTACTAATTAATTTATTTAATTAGTAGTTTATTTAATTGATTTAATTAATTCTAATTAATTTAATTAATCTAATTAATTAATCTAATAATTCTAATTAATCTGATTAATCTAATTAATTTAATTAGTTAATTTAGTTATTAAACTACTAATAACTAGTTAATTAGTAGTATTAAACTACTAATAACTAGTTAATTAGTAGTATTAAACTACTAATTAACTAGTTAATTTAGTAACTAAATATAACTGTATTATATTTAGTAGTATTAGTAGTATTAAATTTTCTTGCCTTATGTAATAATATTGCTTCATTATAAACGTCTAAATGAACTGTAAGTTTTAAATGCAGAAAAAATCTCGATTCTTTAAGAACAGGTTACCATTTAATATTCCCTAATAAATAAAGCAGCAAGTACGTTGCCTTACTAACGACGCAGTGATTGATTAAGTAATTAAAGCTCCTAAGTCGAGCAGTCTAATTAATAACATAACGAATTTATCAGTAATACACAATGTTTTTCCTCGACATTACCTTCTGAAAATTTTTGTGCTCGATTTCAAATTATGACCTATTCCCGTCGTAAAAATTACACCAATTTTGAGCATGAGATATTGCCTACATTTCTCTTCTATCACATGTAATATGCAAAGTGGAGATGAGAAAAATGACCTTGCCAGAAACACATTTTTCAACGGTTTTTGAATTTATCTGGTTATTTTTGCAGTGATGTCTTTTTTTAATGCTTCCTTTCTCCTCTGTCTATCATTAAAATAGCTAAAGGATTTTACGTAAATATTCTTTTACGATTGGAGGCAGTTCATGCTTTCATTTATATTAGTTTAAGTCAAGGTAGTTTTATATGAAAAGGATAAATCTGAAGCTAATAAAGACAAAATCCCAGAATTTATATGCCAGAATATAACGGTTCATTGCGTCTAATCCTCACTTGAGTATTCTGAAATGGTATGTTTGAAACCAACTTCAGCATACTTGTTGCAATTAATTCGTTATCTACGATGTTAAAGTTCTGATAGTGTTTTTCGTTTTGATTTTTGAAATGAAAAAAATAATATTTGTGTTACTACTTTTGCCATAGAATGGGAAAGTACAAGTACAATTCATGCATTTCGATCAAGTAAAATCTTTGTCCTTAACTAACAACAGTAACAGTAGATTATTTAATTCCCACATAAGCTACTAAGGAGCTGAATAGCTAAGACAACCTGTGGGGTTAAATCATATAATCAGCTACAATTTTATTTACCTGTATGATTGGTTGGTTACTTGGTTAAAACAAAGCGCATCAGGGCTACACGTCTTTATGTCTTTGTGCTTCGTGAAGAACTTCTAACCTAAAATTTTTGTTAAAACTTTAACTTTTGTTAAAAACTTTTTTAACTTTTAACTTTAACTTTTGTTAAAAACTTTTTTAACTTTAACTTTTGTTAAAAATATAGACACTACTGACAGCACTAATCGGCAGTAATAAAGCAATGACGTAGACAGGAAATGCTTATCGTAGAACAACTAGTAACGCGGTATTCAGCAGCAAAACACGCTTTGACAAAAAAAATCTCAAACCGTCACTTAAATACAAGCGAGCTAAATTTGCATTCTGGCAGGAAAATGGGAAAAGAGGAATGACAGTATAGATTCGTAATTTAAAATAACTGGTTCTTGCATACTTATATCTAGAATAAATACATACATACCAGACATAAATATCCAGAATGACTTTTGGATTTTTCTATGTAATTTTTCTTTGACTGCAAGTCACTTAGTACTTCTGACAATTAGGCCTCGAGTTCCAGAAGAAACTGTCATTTTCGTAACCTTCAAAGTATTCCTAAACAAAGTCTTGCTTGCCATCGTCATTGTTTCAAAAGAAGTTTGGTTTGATTTGGTTTATTTGATTATGGCAAAGCACTCGAGGGCTATGTGACTAAGCAGGGACGCCTTCCTGGAGGACTTTCTAAGGGAAACTGGCTCCTATACGCGTTACACATGATCGAAACCACGAAAACGCCCATGCAGCCAGCCCGTTCGCGGGATTCGAAACTCGAATCGAACTACCAGCGCTCAGCCACTTTACCGCTCGGCCGCTGGCGGACTGTTGCAAAGGAAGCAACTTCTGATTTTTTAAGTATAAAAAGCCACTTGAACCTCCGGGTAGTGAATACGGTTGGTGAGGGAGTAGTGGTCGTTACGGTCGGAGACTGAACAGAGTAACTTAAATATTGCTTATAGATACATTGTCAAATAAAAACAATGCTTTTCTGCTTGGTTTGCAAAAGCGTTTTTCTCGGTCTTTGTGAGCTAGGGCTACATGTGTTAAAATAAACACTGTTATCGTGATATAAACTCCAAACTGTAAATGAGAAAAGATCTTCTTCATCCCAAAAAGTACTGCTTAAACGCTGCCAGCAAATTTCTGTGTTCTGAAGTTATTGGGATGAAGCATCATTGATCACAGTGATGAATCTGCGTTTCATCTGCTCTCACTACCCGTGAATAAAAATTACCTTTATTTGCACTTGTTGTAAAGAGTAGCATGCATCTCGAGTACAATCAACACGGCGTTTGTTAAATTTCTTGCGTCATACACTGGAGGTATCCATGACGCATACCTCAACATATTAGTTTTCCACGAAAGCAATTTTCCAGCGATCAGTTTCTGTTGCAATCTGGATCATTTTTATCACATGTTTCTCGCCCTTCGTACGCATTTCTTCATTGTTCACGTCCTCACGACGCTTTTTCTAAGACCATTTTCAAGTAACGCGGTGGCTATAGACCAAAACCCGTACGTTCGTGAATATTTACCAGTGTTATGCCTCCTTCCATCCCAAGCCAGTCTTCGAACAGTGTTTCACATTTTTGTAACTTAGAAACATTACCAGCTAGCAGCCCTTTCCGGCCTGAAAAAAGATCAAAGTCTAATAACCTGTGATTCTTAAATTTGTTTCGGAATTATGCATGGTTAAGCTTAAACGGAATTTGACTGGTGGAGAAAAGCTTTAGCGGTAAGATAATTATTGAACACCTTCGGTTGATTTCTTAGTATTAAATCTTTGAAACCCTACACTTAGCCTTTATTAAAAACATGTCACCTTAGAAGTCTGTGAGTTATTTAAAAAATGTCAGTGTCGGTTGTGTGTCTCTAACCAAGAGCAGTTAGAGGGCGATGTTTGTAATGTGTTGGATTGTGGTATCATATCAGGCGAGACGTTGGATAAGAATTTTCGATCCAGTAATCAGAAACTAGCTAATATGCATTATGTTAATGGACCATGGAATGCAAATGGACAAACCGGGAGACATATACATTGACAGCGCTTTTCAAACAGATATCTGCCAAGGTATTCATTGTTTAGACCAGCAGTCGGTCCATGATAACTTTTTGCTGCTCCACAGATAAATTGGGACATTATGTATATTTTTATGAAGATTCAGGTTAAAAAATGACGAGTAATAAAACCTATTACAGAATACGGGTTATACTTTTTCTTTTAAATTTTAGCTACTACTTTTAGCAAAATTTCTTCTGAATTTAGGTACTTTTTAGCTCCTTTTGCAGGTGTATTTAGCGGCATTTGAAAGTGAGAGTTGGCATCCAGCGATATGCTGCTGTTATCAATATTAGCGCGAACTGGAATTCTCTTTCCTTTTGAATTACAAACATATGCTATTGTAGTCGTTAATGACACAGTTTTTCTCCGTGTCAATAGGCAACTTGATGAATTTTTATGAGAACCATCTGCATTCTTGTTTATAATTGCATCACTGGAAGTTTCCGTTTTTGTTTCGTCTAACTGCTGATCGATGGCGCCATTGTTGAGTAAGCGATGATTATTATGTTTACAATAATAAAAAATTGGAGGCATAACACTATCAGTTTATTGATATTGCTTTGCTTTGCCGATTTGTTTCTTTTCAGTGATTTCCATATCACTGAAAAGTTCCTTTTCAGTGATATGGAAATGTGAAGCTTTCTGTACAAGAAGAGTAAGATTTTTGTACTTTTCATGTAATTTTTCAATGTGAAGGAAATATGTGTAGTTTTCTGATTATTAATGTATAAATGTATTTACCTTTTTTTTAAATTCATATTAGTGGTCCGCCAAATATAAAATTATATATGAAGTGGTTCGTGAAGCTCTAAGGGTTGACGACTGATGGTTTAGACAATTGCAATGCAGATTAAGTGAGGCTGGAGTTTTTTGAGTAAGCAGTTACATCGGTCGGCAACGTACTGCATACACACCAGCCGTAGAGGAGGCTGTTCTACGGGAAACTGTGAGGATTTTGATCACTTAGATTGCTCTGATACTTGTGCCCAGGTTCTTCTCAATTTCCCATAACATAAAATATTCCTAAAATGTAAGAATACTAATTTATTACTTTTCTAATTTATTACCCTTTGTAGAATTTGTCTTCAGGTGTCAATTAATCCTTTTCAGATAGCTGGAACAATTTTAATTGCAAATTTATAATCAATAACATGAGTAGGTAATTTTACTTTTATGTCTGTCCCTCATTCGGGCCACCAGCGGGTGGTTGAGTAATAAAGTTTCTGAATAGTGATAGTTCGACCTGGGTTCGAATCCCGACGAACGGGCTGGCTGCATGATTGGTTATCGTGATTTCCTTATGTGTAACGTGGATACGAGCCAGGTCCCTTAAACGTTCCTCCACGAAGCTATCCCTCCCTCGAGTTGCTTTGATGTAATAGATTAACCTAACCTCAGATTATTTTTATTCATGGGTTAGTGTTTCCCTCCATTCTGTGTCATAAAGTAACTGTGAAGAATATTGAATTTTTATTTTGTTAAAGTCAAGAACTGGAAGTTATTATTAACTTCAACAAAGTTAGGAATATCCTTATTGTAAAGAGTTGATTTTCTGAATTTCCGATAGTTCGAACTGATGATTTGAATAATTTTTGCTAACTCCTATAATTGATAGTCGCTCGAAGACTTTCGTAGCTCTAAAATGAAAGTATATAAAGCTGTGGTTGTCAGCCTTCTATGTTCGTGGCACATTATTCAGTGCATTTCATAATCTCAGAACACAATTTCATATTTCTTTCGATTTCTCCATTGCATTTTCGTATCTTACTCCGAATAGCTGCAAAATTTTGGGGCACATTAACGCTCCCTCAGGTTAGGTTAGGTTATTTAATTACGGCAAAGCCTCGAGGGTTATCTGCCTAAGGGGAGGGATAACTTCGTGGAGGACTGTCTAAGGGAAACTGGCTTGTATACCCGTTACACATGGGGAAAACCACGAAAACACCCATGCAGCCAGCCCGTTCGCGGGATTCGAACCTCGGACCGAACTACCCGTGTTCAGCGAGCTTACCGCTCGGCCGCTGGTGGGCCAACGCTTCCTCAGGAATGCCATCAGATGAAAAACGGGTAAAATATTAATCTTAAACAAACAACTTTCAGTCACTTAAAATAAAGCTAGCAATGGTTATTTACATTCAAAATATAAAATTTTCGAAAAAGCACCTCTTCCAATTTTTATTTTTTTATTTTCAGATGAAGGGAGATTTAGCTGTTTGTTGCAGCGCCAATACATCGAAAGCAGAAAGAAAGAAGATATTTATGCTAGCGATATTTCGGTTCCGGAATGTGATCATCAAGGATTCTTCAAAGCCAAGCAGCAAAAGAAGAAAAAGTAAAGAGTAGAAACTGATTTGGTAGATGAAACTGCGTATTATTAATACTGAATAAAAATTAATAACGGGGTATATTCGTTATAAAATTTATGACACTATTTAATTAAAAATCACATTTGAAAATATCAGAAAACGGTATTTTATTAAAGACATAATACATTAATATCCTATTAAAGTATAATTTTGCTTTCAGAAGCATTTGCGTTGATTCTTTGGGAAAGAAGTTATTTGGACTAGAAGAAAGCGCTCTGTCTGAAAATATGACTTGTGGTAAGCAAAGAAAATGAAATATAATTCTTTCGTCTAATAATAAGCCTCTTATGAATAGTAAGAATGTGTATGCATCTTGTTTAAATGCTTATAATTGTTGTTTAAATGCTTATAATTGTTGTTTAAATGTTTATAATTGTTGTTTAAATGCTTATAATTGTTGTTTAAATGCTTATAATTGTTGTTTAAATGCTTATAATTGTTGTTTAAATGCTTATAATTGTTATTTAAATGCTTATAATTGTTACAAATGATAGGATTCTGGTTGATCCATATATCTAATTACCAAATCTCGTCAAACTATAAAGACTACTAGTCTCTTCGATGCGAGAAAACGTGAAAAGTGACTATGTCTTTGCCGGGATTCAAATCACCGATCTTTCACCGCTAGTTAAACATACTGTTTACAAACGCCACATGACCACACCCTGGAAATGCAATAATTCCTTATAAAGTAAACAAAATACCTATATAAAGCGAAGGGTCAACTTTTATTTTTACTACGTTTACTATTATTTGGGTCATTAAAGTCGTAATCGTAAATCCTTATAACTAGGTTGTTGATATTAACAAGGTTGGCATAAAAGTTCCGGGCGAGCCGGCAGTAAAAACACTTAAGTTGTTCTATACTCAATTCTTTGATTTCGAACGTACCAAGGCGAATTGGAAATCTGTCTTAGGACACAATTTTGGTGCCTGTTGCAATCTTTTTCTATAAGATTTGCATGAATATGCCCAGACCGGGCAAGCATAGCATAGTATGGGACGCAATACGGTTTTATAAATAAGCAACTTGTTGTCTACTGAAAGTACACTGTTTCGAGAAATTAAGGGGTGAAGTGTGACTTTACTAACTCGAAACGTTTTAAGGATATATGTTATGTGTGGGTACCATGATAGAGTTTTACTGAGGATCACCCCAAGATAAAGGACTGAACGGCACTAAACGCTGCATCGTAGATTCTATATATATTCATTTTAACATTTTGTGAATTTCTGTTCCTTTTTTTTTTTTTTTCCAAAATTCGACAAGTAATTTCATGTTAAATAGCTACTCCATGAACACAGTGTTCTTCATCTAGACTATGCATGCACAAAATACAATCACAAACATACAAACACATGGAAAAAACTGTACAAAAAATGTTGTTATATTATTACACGTATTTAACAAAACCTTCTTTTATTGAAGGTAAAGATCATCCCGGATAAAGTTCCCACTTTTTGGCGCCGCACTGGAGTTGACAAAAGTATAGAATTAACATTAGTCGACGAACCTTTTGGGCAAACTATATGTGTAAAGCCATTAAAATACTTATTTTCAAAAGATAACCCTGAAAATAAGTAATTTAATCACTTTAAATATGATTTCTTTAATATCTGCCTTTTTTTTTCCCTGTGTGTGTGTGAACTCTAATTTTAACGCCTTGTGTTCTATAAAGTATACCACGAGGCTTATACCACTAACAAATTAAATAAATATACAATAGGACTGTAAATGGATAAATATTATAAAAAAACAATAAATACATTAAAATAATCAACTTGTTAAATAAATAAATTTTCTGTTATATTAAAAATACTTTTTCTAATACTACAAAAAAGCTTTTTTGTATTTTTATTTTTGAGTTCTTAAAATAATTTTTCCGTCATATAAAAAATTATTAGGACATGTGTGCTAAATATTTTCTCTGATTTTACTAGACTAAGAAACTATCAAATTAATATATTCACATTAGAATATTTATGGCTATGGTTTATAGCCATTAGACTCCATCAGAAGGTATCAGAAAGGCCTGTGAATCATAAAACTTCAGCTAACAGTTAAAAACAACTTTATGAAACATTTAGGAAAGGAAATCACATTTCGAAAAAGGTTAAATATTTAACATTAACACACACGAGCCGACGCCAGACATCGGCAATGAACAGGCAAAGGAAGGTGAGGAGTAAGCCTCGGCGAAAAAGCTTAAGTTTTTATACTCATGGCTACGGCGAGCACATACGCACACTGCGCAGCAAAAAGAACGTTGCCACTCAAACTGCTATGAAGATTTCAGCCATAGATTTAATGTACCATCATGGACAACTAATTTTGTCAAACCAAATAATAAGAAAAGAAAATGAATTATACTTTGCATGTAATAAATATGTTTGTTTATAATAAATTTCAAAGCTAGAAGTTATGTTTCGAACGTTATGCAAAATAAGGACATAAATAAAAACTTATGGAAATGCAGAGCGTCTTAACTTAAACTTATGGAAATGCAGAGAGTCGATGTTTAGTAGACGAATTCTTCATATTAAATACTATTTTCTGATTTCTATCTTCTAATTTCTTTTCCAGCATGAATCTATTTCCTACTGGTAATGTCGCTATCTGCCAGCGTGATGATTCGAGACATAGTCCTGTTCAACAGCCATCACAGAGAGTAAATATCTGAATAAATATAACCGAAAGCCATTACGGAATGCAAATATATCATAAACGCGCTGCGATCGATAGCTATCATATGCCATATAAAGTTATATTTAGCTGGATTTTCGTTGGATTTATTGCCTCTAGCCAAAACAATAATCAGTGTAAGAGAATTCATCAGAAAATGCGCAAATATTTTGGCCTTTAGATTAATATTTTATTAGAATACCTTCTTCCTTTCTGTTGCCCACTATGGTTCCTTATTTTTTAGAAGATTAATTACGGAAAACTAGCTTCCATCCATCCAAGGAACGTCCTCAGTTTTATACTGACACAAAAATAAGAAACTAGAAAGATTCCAAAGTCTTTCAGAAAACTGCTTAAATTAAGGGCTCTCAGCGGGGTCAGTATAGACTGCTCCTGGTGATCGATGATGACCAAGAGTTTCACTGGGGATCGATAATCGAATATTAGTATATCAGTAATTAATCTGCATAATCAGGATGTTATTGATTACAAAAACGTTTATTGATAAAATAGATCATTAGCTATTTATTGATGTAAAGCCATATCAATAAAGTACGGAAAAAGGCTTAGAAAATACATATGAGAGTAAATATACAAAATGATTATTTAATATAGTTTTTAATGACTAATATTTTTTAAACATATAAAATTTTTAAGCAATAAGTGAAACAGAAAAATGTAAAACTCGGGAACACAGAAAAACACAACAAAAAAAGTACGAAGAAAGAAAAACTAGTGAATTACAAGCTAAATCTTGCTCTTATTCTTTCACCCATCCCGGCATTTGAAACTTGTTACCAGAAGTTATGCTCAAATGGTAATTACTTCATCAGTACGTAGGTGTACCCTTTACATTTGACAAGAAGACCAGATGCTAAATGAGCGCCGCCGGGGATAACCGTTGACCTGACTTTGTTATAAAAGTCTCACAATGTTAATAGTCATCCTAGCAGAAGGGATTATTTCTTCCATATATAAATATAATATGGGCATACAAGGTTTATGCATAAACATAGTCATGCTAATTACAAACATCGTCTTGTATAACAGTAATTAAATATGTTAATTAGATAGATTAGATATCAGTAATTAGATATGTTAATTACTTTAAGCTAACTGCTATTTCACCCCTTCCGCACTACTATGTTGTATATTACTTGTACAAAGAAAAATGCAAAAAGGTCCATGAAGAAAAACATTCTTTTGAAAAGGGTTGATACAGGAATAAAGCTGTGATGGAATACCTGGCTTAAATGAACTAAAGTACTGATAACCTTGTTATTTGGGAAAATCAAAGCATAAGTTTCTTCGCTTTCTATGAAAAGGAGCTAAATAGACTGGTAGACATTAAAATTGCTACACCATGAAGGAGGCATTAAAACAATGTCAGATTTGCGTAAAAAATGTTGGGATATGCAAATGATTAGCATTCCAGTGCATGTGCTTACAGAAGATACGAGTATCGCCCTCTACATTGTGTATAAATGGGAATACTGCAGTGAATTATATGTGGCAGTATCCTAGGTAATATAATCTCAATAACTCCTGTATCAGGTGTTTTTTTCCATACCACAAGTTCACCGCCTGAACTTTTCCTAGAATAAAATCAATTAACTCATCTGTGTTCGTCTAGCACCATAAAGTTCTGCTTCCAATTTGACCCTATCTTTAACGTACCTTAACCACATGCTCTGAAAAATGCAGTTTTATATAATCAAACTTTTAATTCTCACTACCTGGTTCACCTAGGAGGTACTTTCCGATCACTTTATACAAACTCAGTATTTGACCTCGTAGCTCAGCGGTTGCTGTAGCTACCTTTTGTACTTCTTCAACCGAGTATAATAAAAAAATACGATTCTAGACTTTCTAAAAACGTAAACACCAAATTTCTACCACAGAAACTACTAGATGGTTCCATCAATGCTAGAATAGTATGCACGATTAAATACGAATCCTTCCATTAGACTTTCTGATGCTGCAGGACCTTGGAGTCTTGGAGGAGGCGCAGATTAAAAGTTGCGTTTTCTCCCGGCATTGTTCGTGAGAGAGCTGGGCATTAGCCTAGAATCTATGCCTAGAATCTATGCCTAGAATCTATGCCTAGAATCTTAACTCAGGATCCTTCAGAGCCTACTAAACTGATAAGTGACTTATTGCTCCAGCCTGAATTCAAATGGCAAGTCTTAGAAAGTTTAAATTAACCTTTTGATTGAATTCTTTAAATTAGCAAAAGGTATTACTAATGTACAGATGAACGTGCTGTACGAGCGGGTATTTAAAAAACATAAGATGAACTTTAAATTTAAATTTAGACAACGTAGTCTTAGGCTACACACAAAATTCACTACTCAAACCGGCTTAAGTAATTGACGGCGCGTATTTAAATCTCGGTTAGCAAGATAGTGAAAGCAGATTACAGAGCTTTACAGAGCTGACGATAGTACGTACTACAAGGCGAGGCTGCCATCAGCTCTAAATATACAATATTCAAATTCTATGCTTAAATACACAACAACCAATTTGCATTCTGATGAGGACTACGGAAGGAAGAATTTAAAGTGAAATCTCAAATCAGAATAATTAATTAAGACAAAATCTCACACAGTGACTCCAAAAAATTCAGAATACACACAACGTTTTATTGATAAATGTAATTTTCAAAACAAATAAGTAACTTCTAATAAATACGAAGATGGTGCTTTCATTTCATATACTTAATGAATAATTTCATTTCTGATAATAATGCAGAAAACTGAAAGGAAAATCCTTGAAAATTAAAACTAAGTGTAACATTTAAACTATCTTTTCTCAGCCTTTTTGCTTAAAAAAACTGAATACATAAAACATTTTCTTCTGTTTCTGATAATTACGAAATGTTACTATTTTGTTGCATGTTATTTGCTATCATATCTACGACATGTATTTAATTTGCGTTCGTCACTGAAATTAAACTCTCTTCAATCATTCTGTGTCTGTAATTGATGCGATTTATCAAATTCTAAATGCTTTCTTTAATTTGAAAACTCATGAATGGATTCTTTCATGTTACTCTATCGTTAAAATTACCCTTCCTGATGACACTTCATTTTGGGAATAAATACGCTTCCCAGTGTTTACGGAATTTTTTAAAGCATGTTTAGTGCCCCTTACATTGGAATTCAACTTGATTTCTTTCAGTGTGTTTCCTTTAGCAACTGTGTTCAGAATTTCTCTTCATCCTCAGACACTTAGTTTCGACCAGTCTCCCTCTTTTTACTTTATAGTTCTTTTCCGGACATACGTGCGACTTCGTCCTGTAATTTCAGGATAACCTAAAGAACTATTAATAGTCTTTTACAAAACATGTTACGGAGTAATACAAAATATATATATAAATTATTTACGTTTTTATTTTCATTTTTCACCTCTGCGTGGTTTTTTAATACTTTACACAACATAGCCTGTGACTATTAATCAGCAAGCCGTTGAAAAGGATGAAAAGAAACTGTTTGCTACTACAGAAATATAAGGAGTTGAATATTTAGTCGATTCCATGTCATCTGTAGTGTGTAAGCTATGTTATAAGTGATTGCATTATAATGGTGCACTCACATGACTTATCTTCAAAGTTCACCTGACATGTTTATATAACTACAATTTTTATAAAACTATTTTAGGATGTTCAAGGCACGTGGATAAACTGATGAAACAGAACGAAGCTTTCATGACGAAACCTCAGGAACACTGTACTTCCGATGGAAATTTCGACAGACTGCAGTGCATTGATGATCTTTGTTACTGCGCAAATCTCAACACAGGGCAAGTGGAAAGTAGAATAGTCAAAATAACACACTTAGATAAACTTCCTTGTGGTAAGTATGTTTCCTAATTTTTGTTATAACTTGTAAACTTATACCGTAAAATCTTCGTAACAGTACGAAATTCCGATTTTAACATCTGTCGAAAGTTTCGACACAACAGCCGTAAATTATCAAATCACAACATCAGATACTGCAATCAAAGCTCTAAACTACATGGTTGCAGAAAGCAAATATAATTCAACAGCCATGGCTTTTCTGAAGCCATTTAAAAAATCGTATTCTTATTGAGAAATCTTTCATGATTCTCAGGACATATCCAATGCAACTAAATTCCTCTGACGGGCCACTTGTTGAATTTTCTATTAGAAATAGCCTTACCAGTTGCCGGTAGTTCGAACCTGGTTGCGTGAATGGTTTTCGGGGATTTTCCCATGTGTGACGTGAATACGAATCAGTTTGCCTCAGAAAGTCCTCCACGAAAGCATCCCTTCTCCTAGGCAGATTGTAAGGATTCTAAGTTTTACTAACGTTTATTTTATTTTAAAACTGTACTATCACTTCTTATTTTCTTCCGGCCAGAATTAAATGCTTTAACTTGTTTACGCAAATTATCTTGCTAACGCCCAAGTATTTAAGTTGTGGCTTTTTGCCAAGAGTTAGAGAGAGATGAGGAAATTTAGGAAGCAAGCCGCTTGCCACTGCAGTTTTACGAGTTTTCACTCGGTTGCTGGTTGCCTTTAAGGCAAGAGGTTTAGCCCTCTTGATATTTGAAAACGTATTGTAGTTTCAGCAGCTCGGCGTACTACATACGTACTCTTTTAAATAAAGGCCAGTCTTAGTGCTAGGCATTTGTATACTAATTCAAAGTTAGCTTTTAGTTAGAGTTTTAGTTAGTAGTTTTATATTCTTACGTTCAGACTACAAGTGGTTGGTCTCTGTATCCCGAAGTTCGGGAGTACCTGTAAAAGTATAGAAAATAAAGGGTTTCGTATACCCTTCCTGCTTGTGTCGTCTGTTACTCACAAATCTTGAACATAGCTTGAATAAGCTCCCTGTTCCTATTCAGGACACATCATGTTTCCAAAGCAAATCAAGAGAAACACAAGTCCTGACAAGATAGCTTTCTTAGTTTTACCTTATTCAAATAAGCTAACCTAACGTAATCTGCTAAAAATTTGTCGATAAAATTCTGGGAATACTATTTTAATTTCATTGCTTATTTCTCTAAGTTATAACCAGTTTCTACTTCATAGCTCAAGCTTATGGTTCTGGTCCTAGCGCATCCAAACTTTTACGGTAGAAATTGAGAATAAATCTTTAAATCTCTTAAATATTTAAAGAATATTAAATAACTTGTAGCTTGAACTTTATTAGATTTATCTCTGTGCTTGCTATCAAATTGTTTAATCCAGTTAAAACCTGTTTCTTATCGACGAAACTTTACACAATCGCTTATGAACATAATTTCTTCTCCTTTCGTGAGAGTATGTACCCTGCTTCTTATATCAACAATTCTGACCAGCCCATTTTCTTTTGTTAAATTCACTAAGGCAGCCGAAATTAAAACTTATTTCGAAAGTGTATTTTCTCTACGAAATTTACAAATTGTTGCTACTTTCCCTACACATGAAAATATTTTTTCAAAAAACTCCACTTACTTTTATTTTTCTCTCTTGATTACACTATAAAATATTTAAAAAAACTTCTTCACGATCATATAAAAGTGCTATTTGAAACTACACTATTTCACATGATTTCTAAATACATCTGTTACGTGTTTGCTCTATACTTTATTAAATAATTTGCATTTATGTTCAAAAATGCTCCTGACAGAAGTTTACGAAAATCGTACGCAAATATATTTTTCTGAAAATATACCTTTTCGTGGCACGTTTGAGGTGGTCTTTTATGCGTGTATAATAAACAAATTTTCTTAAGTGACTAAAGGAAATATTACTATCTACATGATGTAACACAAACACTCTTTTTTCTTTCTGAAAATACATTATATCATGCTACGAAAATTGTGTTTTTCCAAATTCCAGTTACACTTATACATCCATTTCATATCCGTATGAATTTAAATCGTTATTATTCTGGGTTTTATATTTCCCAAAAATTCACAGGAAATTTTTCACAACCTCTATTTACTGTGGAAGTGGTGTTCAACCACAACAGACAAATGAAAATCAATGGTTTTTCTATTTTGTAAGAAAAAATGCTCTGAAATTTCTCAGCTGTTATTTACTGCTCTCAATATTAAATTTTTATTTTGGAGTTACAGTTATTTAGAAAGAAATATGAGCTTAGCTTTCAAAATAATTTCAAAGAAATCTCTTGATTTACTTTATGATCCTAAAGATCCATCTCAGATTACTTTTCTTATCTTTAGTCGTTTTGTATTTAAAGCATAACCTTCCCGCTTAATATCTTGTTGTTATTTCGGTGATCCGAGTTATACATAATTTTTATATTAGACTGTATTTCATGCAACGTACCACGGTAAGCAGACAAAACAGATAAATAAGCAAAAACTTGTCGAAATTATTCTGCACATCTCAAAATTCAACAAAACAACAACGTAAAAATGGTACAAATTTACGGAAAACATAGAAGTAACAATGTAAAGTTTGTTTTAATTAATACGTAATTTCTTACGCTAAAATCTTTTTTGCACATCTCCTGTTTTGTCAACTCAACAAAACTGCATAGATGAAGAGAGCTTTAAATAAGAAAGAGAATGTATAGAAGTTTGGCAACATCAGCCGGCCCGACTTTAATGATACTCCTATGTCCTCCTTGAGCTCTGTTTCTAAATTTTGTTGTCTTTCATTGAAACTTAAGTTAGTAGTCGTGCAATAGCAACGCCGGTTTTTTAAGATTTTAATTTAAATTTTGTCTTGTAAATACTTTCAATCATTGTTATTCGCCAATTTCACCAAAAAAAATTAATTTTGTTAATAATTTTGGTTCTGTACATTAAATGGAAGTTTAAAATAAATTGTTTTGTTGTTTTACATTGTTATGTTCATTTAAGATTTGGTTATGATAGGCAAAATGAAAAGTTTGTTAGGTAGTCTCTAAGGCTATATTAGAGATCGGTGCAAGTCAAATTGAGTTTAATCTTATTAAAAATTATATAAAAAATATATTATTATTATTATTATTGTAGAGGCATTAGATATTTTGGAAGCAGGAGAGATGAAAAATATGCAACTCCTTCGCCGGGAATCTAACCACGGTCCTCTGAAAGACCGACCCAGCGTACAGAACCACTACATCACGAATGCACGCTAGGAAAGCGGTAGAAATACCTTTTATTATTATTATTATTATTATTATTATTATTATTATTATCATCATTATTAAAAAGCTGTTAATTTTGAGGAATAAGTTCTGAATGACAGCCATGTTAACCAAAATGTTTCCTAGGTTTTCCTAGGTCAGCTATAAAGTAAATCAATCAAAAAAGAAAAGGTGCAAAGCAAACTAATTATGATTGCGATTAACAACAGAAAAGAATGAACCCTTTGGAAAAGAATGCTTTGATAACTTACGTAACAATTACAGCCGTTATTCAATTGTAAAGCGAAAATGTGGCAAGAAATCATTCTATTGTACTACTTCTTCAAGCTTCGCCAATGAGGATGAAGAAAAACGTAGAAAGTTTTGTTGATGGAAATTCATTCTCATTCAACAGAAAATCAGAAAAAAATGAGAAAATCAGGTCTTTCTGTCTGTTTCTTAAATATGAATAAGAACTTAAATCCTGATGCTTTTAGTTACACAAAGATTTAAAAAAAATTATCCGAGCAATTGTAATCGTTCTACTTTACTTGCGTAATAAATTAGTGAAAGCTTCAGGTGTTTTCTGCTTTGGAAGAAAAATATGACTGAAATTACCTTTAATCAAATTTCATATATATTTTTTTATACCACTTCACCATTTCTACCCTTTTTCCTATCATTTGCATATTTTAACAAGGCGGTACCCTTTAATTTATCCGACGATATTTCTCTTTCTCTCTTTCATATGACAATTCATCTGTTTTACTTAAAATTATCTGTAAAGCATATACTTTTTGATGCAACTTAAGAGTTTTGACGATGAATGTTATTTTCAGATCAGAATTTCGTACCCACATATGTACGTAATATTACTTTCTTAACTTGATTAGGATCAACTACTCTCTGATTTTAAAAAAATATCGAGGAACATACAGTCAGTCCCCCCCCAACTAGAACAGCATGCTGCATGCGTAAGGTACATGCATTATAAAGAGAAATAACTGTAATTCCAGAATTGTGAACTACTTATTCTATAAAATATGCTACGTATAAAGAGTTAATCTATGAGTAGTATGATCTAACTTTAGCTCAGATGCAAGCTGATACTTAGTATGGTAGTACAATTTTCGAGACAGATAATTACACGCTGCTTTTAACATAATAAAAATAAAAATAATTTAATTTGTATAAGATGCCGTTTTGAACAATAATAAAATAAAGAGTAGCTGAACAGGTAACTAGGATAACAAAAACAGATCGTTAATAAAATATTAACAATAGAATAATGATTGTTTTGTTTTTCGTTGCTATGAGTTACCAGACTGGCAGCGTTGAGTTGTAGTAGGCAGGTCGCCACAGTACCTCCCCCTCCAGTGCTAATGATTCCTTACAAATACTTTGGGTTGATGCGAACTCTACGACCCGAGCGTGTTCTTGTCATAGCATCTGATAAGTCGGAAGTCGTGGTTTCTGTCGAAGGCTTGGAACAGTTTGCACTGAAGTCCGTTGGAGATAAATGTGGATCTTGAGATGGAATTTGCGATGGTGAAGACGCATTCGCTCCAGTGGCTTCTGGTGTGTAGATAAATGCCGGCTTATGATGGTCGATACTAACGACGACTTCTTTTTCGTTGACCAAAATTTTAAATGTTTTTTTTTTTTTTTTTTTTTTTTTTTTTTTTTTTTTTTGTTTTTTTGTTTCCAGCTAGCACTTGATGTGGCCCTGAAAATTGTGGTGCGAGAGAATGCTTTGAAGCATCACATCTGAGAAGAACATGAGATGAGTTTCTAAGTTCTTTATGCACGAACACAATTTGTTTGCAATGAGCGTTGGCAGGAACTGGTCGCAATTTTCTAAGCTGATGCACGAATGTAACAGGATATACGTTGCAGGTATGGATTGACTGAATGTAGGAAATCCCCAGGCAAACGGAGATTAGTACCATATACCAGTTCGGCAGAAGAGGCATTGAGATCCCCTTTTAACGCTGATCGAAGAGCTGGAAGTACAGTAGATACCACATCAGTCCACTATAATGCAGTGTGGCATCGAATTGATTGTTTTAAGGAGCGATGAAATCTCTGGACAATTCCATTGGAACTTGGATGGTAGGGGCTGGTTCTCACTTTGTAAGTGCCTAAATACCTAGTTAGAGACGTGAAGAGTTTGGACTCGAACTGACGCCCCTGGTCAGTAGAAATCTGCTCCGGAACTCCAAATTGAGAAATCCAAACGGTGTAAAATGCCTTTGCCACCGTATCAGCTGAAATATCTACCAAAGGAACGGCTTCGGGCCAGCGAGTAAATCGATCAATGCAAGTAAGAATATAGGAATATCAATTAGAATGCGTCAATGCCCCCCGACCAAGTCGAGGTGCACGTGATTGAAGCGATATGAGGGCAAATTAAAATTTTTAAGATGGCTGGCGGCGGTGTGTCTGAAAATTTTAGATCTTTGGCAATCCAAGCACGAACGTGTCCAGTTGGCTATGTCCTTTTGCATGCTAGGTCATACGAAACGTTGCTGCATCAGTTTCCTCGAAGCCTTGATGCCAGGATGTGACAGACGATGTAACTGATTAAAAATAGCACGACGAAACCCGGAGGGAACATAAGGTCGAAATCTTGAATCCTGAACATCACAATAAAGTGATTTTTCCAGCTGACAGCTTCATAGGGTGCAAGTTGAGATTGGTGGAAGATTTGCTTTTCAAGAGGGTTTGTAGTTCTGAATCCCGGTGTTGTTCATTCTCTAAGGCAGCAAAGTTTATTGGCGAAGGAACGGCTTGTTCTTCAATACGAGACAAGGTGTCTGCAACAATATTTTGCGAACCCTCAATATAACGGATATCTGTTGAAAATTGCCCTATGAAGTCTAGGTGTCTCATTTGACGAGGAGAAGCTTTATCCTAACGCTGTTGAAAAGCATAAGTTAAAGGTTTGTGATCTGTGAAGATCATGAAAACGCGTCCCTCTAGCATATGTCGAAAATATTTGACAGCTTCATAAATTCCTAATAATTCGCGATCGTAAGTGCAGTATCTGATTTGTGCTCGTAAGAGTTTTTTTAGAAAAATATGAAAGTGGTCTCCGTAATTCTTGATCTTTCTGTTGTAAAACTGCTCCTATACCTGTTGTTGATGCGTCAACGTAGAGTGATAATGGTTTAGATGCTGAAGGATAATGTAAATTGGTTACCGAAATTAAATCATTTTCGCATTTTTGGGACGTTTTGCGAGATTCTGTGGTCCAGGTTATAACACGTTTATCGTTTTTTCTGCTTCCAACCAAAAAAGAATTTAGAGGTGCTTCTTTGGTCGCAGCATGAGGTAAGAAACGTCGATAAAAACTGAGCATAGCAAGAAATTGTAGTTCATTTCAGCATTGTTATTTGAATTATTTCACGTAAGGTTTTATTGTTATGGAAGTATTGGTTTGGGATTCTTTGATTCCCCCCCCCCAAGATGTTTATTTCCTTCAACGGAAACATTAGCAGAAATAAATTTTCGTGTAATATTCTTACAAAATTGAAATTAAACTGAAGTATGTAAATGAGTTTAAAGTAAATTTAGTACATAGCATGATATCTTCGTTCTCTGGCAATAATAATAAATTACAGAATACGAAGATTCTAATATCTATCACAGCTATAAAAAACTTACTTGGATACTTCTGCCATATTTGAGTATCAGTTGCCTTATTTCACCTGTAATTCGATCATAATTCCTACTTAGGTAAGAGAAATATCTCTTGAGATATTAATATCGGAATATGGAGTTTTTCATACACGCTTAAGAAAAATATCAGCAAGGACCTTTTTTAATCTTATTCAATACTTTATAATGAAAGCCCTTGAATTTCGGGAACTTCATCAAATCTGCATCTAATATTAGTTGTATGATTTATGCTCAACTAGAACCAGATTGTTCACTTTAATGAATCTTGACATGTTTCAATATGTATCATGACAATCTATACATTCTGAAGATAAAAGCAGATGTCCTAAAGCCTTTGATAAAATAATTATTTGCGTCGTACACTCGCATTTCTCTCCAGTACTCTAGTTTATTGTAACACCAAAAGTTAAGTTAGCTTTAATTATGTTTGCTGATCAGTGTTTTCCCTTACATCAAGTGTAACGTTCCTGTTTATTATTTTTAATTACAAATTACAGGTGTAATTACAGATTTCAATAAAGGCTTTAGTTAGAACTTCAGGCTAATTAGTAAATAATATCAAATTGTTAAAAATGAATACATAAAAGTTTTAACAAATCTGTGTTAATACAAAAATTGTATTAACACATAAAATACAAATGAATTAAAGTAAGACATAATTTACTTTTTATCCCTCTTTACACTGACCATCCATAATACTTTTCAATACCCATCAGATTTATGTTTATAGTAGCCCATGGGTTGACTGATGATATAAAATAATTTCTGCAACTTTAGTAAGGAACACTCATTGTGAAGGAATTTCTCTTTTAATTAAAATATATATGTAATTTATATCAAACTTTGTATAATAAACGACATGTGTTACCAGTAATATTTTATGAAATTTCAAAAAGTCTTTGAATTTAATGAAATGACAATACCTGAAATTTACAGAAATGTCAAATTGTATGCTCGGTAGGAAATTTTGGGAAATGGTCGTTTTTGGCAAATATGCTTCTAATTCATGAAAAAACAATGAGATCGCTTCTTAACTTATTTACAAAAAAATTTTAATAATTTTGAGAAATGAAATAGAGCTTTTAGGTAAACTTCAGTTTTCTCTGTTGTTCATTGAGACAATGAAATTTATGCAGTATGAAAATAAAGAAATATCTGAAATTAAAATAATTTACCATTTTTAAAATCTTATATTTAGTTTGGGTTCAATATTCCCGAAAAATGTCATTTTTTGCAGGATTTGATCGATTATCATTTTCTTAGGCCGTGACACTAATATCAACAAGCACTATCTTAGACCCTGTGAGAAAGAGCTTCAAAGATCCCGGAAGTTACGCTATCAGTTTCACTTGAAAGGAATTGATGTCAAGGAATTGCAAAGTATCAGATGTGATCCCGATGGAACATATTATTCAAAGCAGTGCGATACAACCAAGTAATAAATTCAATATTCATCTTCAATAGACTGAAACTGATATGCTTATTTTTAGTTGAGTATTGGAATGTATGATTTTGTTTATTCCTTCTGTGAATGCACTCTGATTTTGTTTTCGCTAAGTAATCTTAAATATTTCAGTTGCGTTTGCACAGATAGAAGCGGAGTAGGCATCGGAAGCTACTTTATTGCAGTGGAACAACATGAAACATTGAAAACTGAAATGACATGCAGTAAGTTTACTTTAAATACCCTATTATTAAAATGATAAACTCTTATTTAGAACCTATAACATTAGTCATTGCTTTATACTAATAACTATGTGTCGACTTTATTATATGTCTAAAAGATCGGATATCCGCAAACAAAACTTCTTTCAGCATAACACAATACTGTTAAAATAACTCCAAAAATTATTTCAAAAAATAGAACAACGATATTTTAAATGGCTGATAATGACTCCCTAATAATATGTTGAAATAATCCTGATCACCAAATGCCAGTTATGTTTAATCCAGTTATACAGGAGACGCGTAAATCACCGAAAGATTCTGCTGCCTATTAAAACTAAATTACGAGAAGCAACGATAAAAATACTTCCCCTTAGATTTAACATTCCACATTAGAGAATGTAGAAATTCTTTTTTTTTTTTTTTTTTTTTTTTTTTTTTTTACGTTACGAATGCATTGCTTGTCTCTCAGATTAACATCTGGAAAGAGACAAAGCACTCGCATGGAATAAAATGTTCATGAGCATAGAAAAATTGCGTTATCATCTTTTGATCCTATACAGAATAGATCTAAGCGAAGCCCCATATTACTGGCGTTTAGGTCCGTAATAACTTGATGTTAAGATAAATCTAAAAAATGCTGTTTTTGAAAGGCGGAAAAATGAATTGATATGCGTGCTACCATAAATTTGACGAGAGAAACTTGCTGCCTAGTTAGATTTGTCTTTTAGAATTTGATCAAACAGAAGATATTAATTTATTTCGGGATAATGGTCTTAATTGTTCAAAGAAAAGGACATCCTCACTAACAGAGGGGTGTTTACTAGTCTTAGAAATTTGAAATAAGCCCATTTGTTAGTAAAAGAACAGAATGCGAGAAGATACAAGTAATTTACATCATATATAAAAATTACAGTAATTACAAAATTTACAAATCTTTACATATCTTTATATGTAAGATAAAAAAATGCAAATCAAAATTATAATTTAAAATGCCTCTTAATTGCACATTTTTAATTTGCGTACTTTGTCTCTAGTAATAACTTTCTCTAAACTGCGTCATATCTGAAAACGTTTTCCGCATTATGCCATCTTGAAACTTCTGCATTGCCTATACGTTTTAGCCAATCAGATTAACGAAAAAGTCAGATTAACGAAAAATTTTACTATAAATATTGTTGCAACCCTACCCCACCCTCTTTCTCTGCTTGTGCTTGCTGGCTGAAGAACGGCTTTTGCTTTTCTGCTTTGGTTAAAAATGTAATGCGCCATCATCAAAATTGTGGGGTGCAACAAGTAATAAAGATATATTTGGAATATCAAGTGATTTGGGGATTCTTGAAAAGTTCGCGACTGCCAAACTAAATTGTATCATCCCATATATATTGTATTACATCTTATCCATGAGATTGTACTTGTTAACAAAGACGGAACTTGCTGAAGATTTTTTTTCCCTAATACGTAACACTGGATATAAAATTGTGTTGATTGTAATCGCATTCACAGTACTTAACACTGAATATAAAATTGCATTCACCTTAAGTTTATTACCGCAGCATGCAGAAAATCATATTTTGGGGATCTGCTAAAAGTATTCCTTAAAACAACTGCCAATCGGATACCTTAAATTTAGACTTCAGCATCGCGATTTAATTTAAATTCCAACAACACAGCAATTTTAGCGAAAAATTGGAAATAAAGCAATACATCATTCAGGTTTATCGAGCTCTTACACATAAATGAATAATCACAGGATTAAGAGAACAACAAAAATGTGCCTAGAACTGTGTGCACTTAAGCATGCGGCCCACTCATAAATATAGCACCCCGTAAAGATCAGTGTTTATTTCTTTGGTATGGCTAAATATTACAATTGTTTCAATTTTCAAAATATTACGCATATGCAATGTAACGGATTTACGTGAAATGCGCAGCAAACACTGTTTGAATACAATATATTTGCAGTTTTATAAGATTATTTTAAAGTGTCTTAGAACTTGAAAAAGAAACTTTAAGTATTTAAAAGAAAAAGAAAAATTAAAGATATCCAGTCCAATGAGTTTGTCAGAATTCTTCTCAGTAGATAATAATCTCAAGAATTCTTTTTCTTCCCGCAGACTGTGCTCGTGACATCGAAAGTTTGTCTTCCCATTCCCAGTACCCTTCATTCAACTGCAAAAGTTATGGAAATTACATCCTTGCCCAGTGCTTTGAAAGGAACTACTGTTTCTGCATTGATGAAGAAGGAGAAATTATTTCCACAGTATTTAGCAAAACAAATGAGCATGAAACCTTCTGTTTAAACCTTTTGCAGGGACTTACTGTGAAGCCAGGATTATCTACCACAACTATCATTGATGATTCAAGTATGATCGATAATTATAGCGACTATGATTAAAAAAGCAAGGCATTTTCCTTGTAAATTTATTCATAGATCTTATTACATTCACAATCAATTTTAAATATTTTCTCACATTACTTTACAAATTATACGTATATATTATGCCCATTGCTTGGGCATATTCTGGATTACTCCACTCACTGGATTACTCCACCTAAGTGATAAAAGAAACATAATCTGAATTACTCCACTCAGTGTCAAAAGTTCTCTAAATTTATATCAAATACTTCTTGGACTCCACTGTAATAATAATATGCACATATTTGGCATTTAAGTGTGATAATTTTGAAATATACTTTTGGTTTTATATTGATATGATAAATGGTAATAAACTGTGCTAATTAAAGCAGTAATTAATAAATAAAGAAATAGGGAATTGGAAGTATATTTCTAGACAGCTCAATAAATATGAAAAACGTCACTGTAGACAGTGCAATAATTCGTATTCAGTAGGTAATTAAGCGTAGAATATTTTCAGGATTTTTGCTTTTATTTAAATTATCAGGTTCAATGTTCCTTCTTACCTTCTTCGGGAACATGCAAGGACCTGACTCGGAACAGAGAGCTTACTAAAGCTATGTTCACTAATTGTGGGAAGTAGACAGGATACACAAGAAGGGTATACAAAACCCTTTATTTTCCTCTATTTACAATAACTTCCGTACTTCGGAATACACAGACCCGCTACTTGGGGTCTAACGTAAAAATATAAAAATAGAACTAAACTCTAATTTAACTTTAAAATAATACACGTGGAAGATTGGCCTTATATTAACAGGAAGCCGTATGTAGAACAGAGAACTGTGAACACTACAATACGTTTAAAACTTATCAAGAGGATTAAAACCTCTGGCCTGGAAGGCAACAAGCAACTGCGTAAAACTTCTAAGGTAAGCGGCCTGCTTCGACTCACTGCTTCCTCTCTCTCGCTCGGCAAAAAGCCACAACTTAAATACTTGGCGTTCGCCAGACAAACTTTGCATAAAAACCTTAACGCTTATAATTCTGGCCGGAAGTAGAAAATACGAAGTGATAGTAAAGATTTAAAATAAAATAAACGTTAGTAAAACTTGAGATCCTTACATACTTCCCGCCAGAGTTAATTAGTTTGAAACTGAGGTCTAAAACGACCTTGTTGAAAACTTTTAGCTCTAGAATCTAACGCGAGGCCAATCTTTTACAAATATTTTTCGCTAGAAACTAGAAATTTAAAAGAAAGAAATTTGTTTTTACAATAGCAGCTCCCAGGACACACAAATTTTTTTCATCTGTACTGCATCCAAACAGGAGCTCTTATTCAAATCTGGTTCCTTCCAGAGATCTGGAAGGAAAACTAGTTTAATGAAATGTTACACAATGAAATGGCAAGTAACATGTATATTTCTCTTAACATTCTTATTTCATTCATGACTATTTTAATTATCTCTCCCCGTGCTCTCTGACATGTGTTGTAAAAGAACACCAAACACGAATGTGTTTCTGTCTACGTGTTCCACACTTCCTCCTACAATCAAAACACTAACGTGTTAAAATGCAACATGCCAAGACCTCGTAACACACTGTAATTCCAACTCTAAACCCTGAGGTACTATTCTGAAAGTGGCTAACTCTGAAGTGTAGCGTCAGAGAGCCTAACTACATCATTCAACCTTTAACACATATTCACCATGATTTAGTCTTTTTACAGTCACACGAATAAAAAAAAAATTTAACATTCACTTTTACCATATCACGGTATTTCTTAACATTTAAAATAACAGTTCACATTGTATATAAGAACATATCAACATGCCGTTAATTTTACACATTTGAAAACATACATTAGTAGTACATTGTTAACTTCTATTCTTTTCAAAGCAAGTGCCAATTCTTTCTACATTGAAATAATACATTTCAAAAAGTCTTTCAGACTAAACTTCTTTCCTGCTAGAATGTTTCAAATAAAATTTATACAATAACTTTTTACAATATTTAAGTCTTTACACAACGCTATTATACATCAACTTTAGTTTTACGCGCGAGTAATTGAAAAACATAATACCAAAATCGGTAACAACTCATTTCTCGCCCTTTTGGCGATAAAGGTAGACCTCGCATGAGGTAAAACTTCTTGAAATCTGCCACTTGCAGTAAGAATGAAAGATTAACTTAAGTTTGTAAAGTAACATAAAATTTTACTTATCTTTGTAATATTAAGACATCCTTTTCTGGGCCCAGTCCTTAAAGGTATTGCAGACAGTTGTTTGATTTATCCTCCTTCTTGTACGGGCTCGCCCTTCAGTGCCTTCCTCTGGAAGCTTCCTTTTTTCACTAGTTCGGTCACCCTTGAATACCTTCTTCTTCTCCTCTGCTTGTGGTCTTGGCCGTTTGATGGCAGCTGGTCTTGGCGGAACCGGGAAACTTCTTTCGTGTTCCTGCTTGGACCTCGTTGCTGGCCGTTCAAATTTTCCTTGTAACTTTTCCTCCGCCGCTGGTGGCCCTTCCGCAGTTCGGCGACATTTGCTGCGGAGAGTCCTGTCGGATGAGTAGATCTTCCGTTTTAGAGCCGGGTTATAGTTGTCGTCATTTCTCCTGGCTCTCTTTGCATACGTCGTCCTTCTCCCTTCTTCATTCTGTGGGTGTTCGTGAACTCTCTTTTCTGGACGGTGGAACGGCTTCTTTTTCTTGCTACCTTCAATTTTTCCGCGGGGAAATTTTCTTTTCACTTGCTCCTGCCTCTTAATAGCTTGCCCTTGTACTTGTCGTTTTTCCACCTCTGGAGCTTGTGCCTGCGGTGTCTGCCGTGCCGGATCCTGCAAAAGATCTGAAAATATTTGCATTTTATTACGATCGAAGTAGGGTTTGATTTGATCAATGTTTGCGGAGCAGGTTTCACCATTTCTGGCTTTTAACACTACTACAGCGTGAGTTATTTTTTCTATAACATATGGTCCTTCAAATCGTGGAAAACATTTGGCAGTCTTATCTTCTGGTGCTGAAGAAAGTGAATGCTTAATTTTCAAAACTTCATCCCCTACTTTATAAGTTACTCCCCGTCGTTTCAAGTCGTAATATAATTTTTGTTTTCTCTGTGCTACTTCAGTATTCTTCTTTGCTTCCTTAATTAGTTTTTCTATATCACCCATTTTAAATTCTGGGGCTCTTTGTTGCACATAAAATAATTTATCTAACGGCGTTATAATCTTTCTGCCTAGAAATAACTCAGCAGGAGTTTTGCCCGTTGTATCATGTTTTGCGGTCCTAAGGGCGAAAGCAAATTCATTGACATAGTTATCCCAGCTTTTATGAAAATTTTTAACATAACTACGGATAATTTTCACTATATTTCTATTGACCCGTTCCGCTATATTTGATTGCGGCCGATACGGGACCATTTTTAAATGACGTATGCCCAGTTTTTGGCACATGTCTTCAAATATATTACTTACAAATTGAGGACCATTATCCGATATAACTTTTAGGGGCACCCCGTATTTTAAAATATATTTATTTAAAATAGAATCAGTAACTAATTTCGCGGAGGCTCGTTTTAAGGGAACAATTTCGGTCTATTTGCTAAAATGATCAACCATAACAATGAGATAGCGACATTTATTTAACTGACTTTTTGGGAAAGGGCCCAATAAATCGATGCCAATTATTTCATTTGGAAATTCGGATTTAATACTATTTAGAAACCCGACCGGGCGGAAATTAATATAATTAACTACTTGACATGTTGGGCAGGACTGGACATACGCCCTTGTTAACTTTTGCAGTTCAGAAAAGTAGACTGCCTCGCGTACGCGTTGGATAGTTTTTCGAATACCAGCATGAGAAGCTAAAGGGCTGTCATGGAGCTCCTGCAGGATATTTAATCTAAGACTAGCTGGGATAACAGGTCGAAATTCGTTGTTGGAATTCGTAGTTTTTGTATAGAATAATAGACCATCTATTAGTTCGTAATGGGCCGCCCTATTTCTTATCGCCACAATATCTTGGTGGCTAAAATTTTCAGGATCCTTTAAATACTCATAAATGCTTCCAAACTCAGGGTCCTTACCCAGTTCGGTTATTACAGTTTCTCGGGAATTTATTGTACATGCTGTGAGCATTGCGACCTTTACGGTATTACCTTGTTCATCTATTTTAATTCTTGATAGGGCATCTGCTACGATATTTTCCTTTCCGGGGGTATGCTTGATTACCAGATTATATTCTTGCAGCTTGAGTGCCCATCTTATTAACCTTGGGGATAAATTTTTCCCTGAGTACAATCTAGTTACCGCCGCATGATCAGAGTACACTGTTATTGGCGCCTTTCCAAAATAGACTCGGAACTTTTGCACTGCTAACAGAACTGCAAGAACTGCAAGTGCCTCTCTCTCGGTCGCGGAATAGTTTCTTTGTGTTTGATTTAAAGTTCGGCTAAAAAATGCCACGGGCTGCTGATTTTGCGAAAGTACCGCTCCTACCGCATAATCCGAAGCATCCGCTGAAATTTCTAAATTCTCATCCTTTTCAGGAAATTTCAACACAGGGGCTTGCGTTAATGCTTGTTTTAATTTTTCGAAAGCACTATTGGCTTCGGCCGTCCACGAGAATCTTGCCTTTTTCCTTTTTAATTTTAACAATGGCTCAGCGATAGCTGCAAAATCTTTTATAAAGGACCTATAATATGAACAAAGTCCTAGAAAAGAAGAGAGCTTCTTTGCCGTGTTTGGAGTCGGATACTTTTGTACAGCGATTATTTTTGATTCGTCTGTCTCTATTCCTTTCTGAGATATCTTGTAACCTAAATATTTTAATTCAGGGGCTGCAAATTTGCACTTTTCGACATTAACTTTTAGACCGGCCTCATTTAATAAAGAAAACACCTGTCTTAAATCCTGTACATGTTGGTCGAGATTATCACTAGTAATAATGATATCGTCTAAATAGATAAATGTGGACTTTCCAAGAACAGGTCTTAACACAATGTCCATGCATCGCTAAAATGTTGCCGGGGCCCCTGAAAGGCCAAACGGCATACGCAAAAATGCATAAGTGCCAGACTTGGTTATAAAAGCAGTCTTAGGCACGTCCTCAGGCCTAACCCCTATTTGAAAATAACCAGTCGTTAAGTCTAAAGTCGTCATAAATTTGGTTGATTTTATGTTCCTTAGAATTTCTTCAATGATCGGTAACGGATATACCGGATATTTAGTTATGGAGTTTAATTTACGGTAATCAATAGCGAATCTCCACCTTTTTGGATGCGCCAAAGGATAGTCATTATTTTTCTTACATAAAACCACCGGGCTAGCATAACTACTTGAGATGGGCGTTATGATCTTTTTACGTAGCATATCGGTAATATGCCATTCTATAATTTTTTCCTTATTCTTATCATACCGGTATGGTTTTTGACGAACTGGCATTGAATCTCCGGTGTCAATACTATGGTTAGTAACCTGAGTAAATCCTGGAATATCACTAAATAACGAAGCAAATTCACTTACCACTAGTCGGATTCTTCCTTGCTCGTCATTAGGTAGGTGGTCAAGATTTAACATTGGCGGTTCAGCCTTTTCTGCACGAACTTGTTTCATTGTCAGCTTAAGGGACGCTTCATTAAAATCCAGTGTTGCTTGTGCGTCTGAAAGAAAATCTATTCCTAAGATTATATGTGCTTGCAGATTCTTTACTATAAAAAACATCACCTTTACTTGTTCGTCCTTGATACGGATGTATAGTGGTAATTTACCTATGCACTTACATCTTTCTCCTTGCGCAGCTAACACTGTCGTATTATCCGAATTATATATGCGATATTTACGAAAATACTTCCTAAAAAAATCTTCTGCCACACAGGAACACTGCGCGCCTGTATCCAGGAGTGCGGTGGCTGGGATATTATTCACCAACACTTCAATCTTCGGAAGAGTCAGATTTTTCACCATTACTGTACTTAACTTGTAGGAAGAGGGGTTTTCTTGGCCTTCGGATTTCCGCACCCTCCCGTCAGCAGAAATCCGTTTTAGTTTAAATCCTTTTTTGTTCCCATGCTTTCCTTCTTTTTCCACTGGCCTTGAGACTTTTTTCCTGGGTTGCTATTGAACTGTCGACGTTCGCCGGCTGTTTTTGAATGCTCGGGTTTCCTTGCCCACTGATTCGCTTTGCTTCCGTAGCCGTGTGCTTGAGTTTGCTGTAGTCTTGGCGCACCAAATTGGTTTCGCTGTTGATATTGGCGTCTTCTTTCGACGTCCGCCGTTCTTCTACTTTCAAACTGGATTGCTAGCTCAAATAACTTTTCCAGTGTAGTCGGATTTCTTAATTCAATAAAGTCTTGCACTTGGGGCAGTAACCTCGGCAAAATCACGTGAATTATTTCAGGATCCGGACGGTTTCCATACAAGAGTCTGAAGACGTGAATTTTTCTTAAAATAAAGCTTGAGAGATTTTCGATTCTTTGCTGATATATACTGAAAAGTTCCGTTTCTAATTTCGCACGATCCCTTACAACAGGGAAGGCTTTTAGTAGGGCAGTCTTGAAATGCTCGTAAGTATAGGTGGGACTTCCTGCTTGACCCAAGAGACTTCTGCCTATACATTTGAACCAGTTAAGCGCTTGGCCTCTCAAAGCGCTGGTAGCTAAGGTAACTTTTTGAAACTCGTGCACGGGGTAGAGCATGAAGTGGTCATCCAATTTTTCCAAAAAACTGGTTACCGGTGAGTTTCCATTAAATGTTGCTTCTGGTTTCATCGAAGCGCGCATGGTCTGGACGATGTAACGAAATCCTTCCAGGGCGGCAGCTGGCATTTCTGGATTCTGAGCCGTTTCTGCAGGCAGCACAGGTTCTTCTTGAAACTCGGCCATGGTTATTCTTCTTCGTTGGGCGCCACTATCAGGTTCAATGTTCCTTCTTACCTTCTTCGGGAACATGCAAGGACCTGACTCGGAACAGAAAGCTTACTAAAGCTATGTTCACTAATTGTGGGAAGTAGACAGGATACACAAGAAGGGTATACAAAACCCTTTATTTTTCTCTATTTACAATAACTTCCGTACTTCGGAATACACAGACCCGCTACTTGGGGTCTAACGTAAAAATATAAAAATAGAACTAAACTCTAATTTAACTTTAAAATAATACACGTGGAAGATTGGCCTTATATTAACAGGAAGCCGTATGTAGAACAGAGAACTGTGAACACTACAATACGTTTAAAACTTATCAAGAGGATTAAAACCTCTGGCCTGGAAGGCAACAAGCAACTGCGTAAAACTTCTAAGGTAAGCGGCTTGCTTCGACTCACTGCTTCCTCTCTCTCGGTCGGCAAAAAGCCACAACTTAAATACTTGGCGTTCGCCAGACAAACTTTGCATAAAAACCTTAACGCTTATAATTCTGGCCGGAAGTAGAAAATAAGAAGTGATAGTAAAGATTTAAAATAAAATAAACGTTAGTCAAACTTAAGATCCTTACAAAATTACTTTTTGATTATGAAGTAATAGTCGAACTAAAGTATTTCTCAAGCATTTCCAGGAATCCTCTTGAATTTACATCAATAAAATGAAATGCAATTTTTTATGGAATGGAATCCTACCGCTCTTTCTATCTTTATTATATGAAGCCAGACAAAGTTCCTTTTAGTTGACCAATTAACAAGATAATTATTTTTTAAGTATAGAATGAAAGGGAAAATATTTTCGTATTCGAAACTTCGTGTTTCTTTCAGTTGATATTCTCGCCTTAACAATTCTTCTCTCATATCATATTTCTTATATGTAGCCATTAATTTTCGTGGAACTTATTTAAAATAAAATTACATTGTTTATTACTTTACGCAAGTTTCGCCGATTATGTTAAATGTAGTATAGTCAATTAAAAGCTGCAATGAATAATATGCATCTTAATTGCTCCTATGGTGAGGCGTTGGTTTCTTTTCATTTCAAATTGGGCACACACTTAGAATTATGTCGCAAACTTAGATCACTGTCTCTAATGCTCCATCAGTCGTTCACTAAATAAGACCCCCGAATACTAGTAGTTAGCTCCGTTTGGATTCAAATCCCAGCAAATGGGCTGTCTGCTTGGAAGTTTCTGTGTTTATTTCTGAGTGTAATATCAATTTATTTTACAATCCTAGGCGGAGGAATACCTTCCCTTAAGTAGATAGCCTTTCTGAGTTTTGTCATAGCTAGATAATCTAATCCCATTCTAATCCCAACCTAATACATCATAAAGAACTCTTCAAACCAATATGTATAAAATGTCCTGCTGTATCAGAAAATGAATCTTGATAAGGCTGTATGTCAAGACACACCTCTGTGTTAACATCGGAATTTCAAAATGGCGTTTACGTGATGAAATGTATCTCGTAATCCGTCATTACTTTATGGAGCAAAAAAGAAACAATTAATCAGCATGAAATTTTGCTTTCAACACGGCAAATAGGCCGCAGGGATATTGACCAAGCTCCAAGCTTACGACGATAATGTAAATAGTGGTATGCAAAGTCACTATCTCTAATGCTCCATCAGTCGTTCACTAAATAAGACCTCCAAATACTAGTAGTTAGTTCCGTTTGGATTCAAATCCCAGCAAATGGGCTGACTGCTTAGAAGTTTCTGTGTTTATTTCTGAGTGTAATATCAATTTATTTTACGGGGCCGACCAGCAGCCGAGCGGTAAAGTCGCTGAACACTGGTAGTTCGGACCGAGGTTCGAATTCCGCGAACGGGCTGGCTGCATGGGCGTTTTCGTGGTTTTCCCCATGTGTAACGTGTATACGAGCCAGTTTTCCTTAGAAAGTACTCCCCGAAGGCATCCCTTCCCTTAGGCAGATAGCCCTCGAGGCTTTGCCATAATCACACACACACAATTTATTTTACAATCCTCGGCGGAGGTATACCTTCCCTTAAGTAGATAGCCTTTCTGAATTTTGTCATAGCTAGATAATCTAATCCCATTCTAATCCCAATCTAATGCATCATAAAGAATCTTCAAAGTAATATGTATAGAATGTCCGGCTGTATGAGAAAATGAATCTTGATAAGGCTGTATGTCAAGAGACAGCTCTGCGTTAACATCGGAATTTCAAAATGGCGTTTGCATGATCAAATGTATCTCGTAATCTGTCATTACTTTATGGAGCGGAAAATGAAACAATTAATCAGCTGAAATTTTGCTTTCGACACGGCAAATAGGCCGCAGGGATATTGACCAAACTCCAAGCTTACGACCATAATGTAAATAGTGGTATGCAAAGTTTCGAGTGGCACAGATGCCTTAAAGGTAGAAGAACGTCCCTTTAAGGAAAATGCATTATAAGTTATTTTCTCCCTCCTTGCTGCTTGCCTATGTGGTGTAACGGTGAACAGTCGGCGCGCATTTGAGAGGTCCAGAATCGGGTCCTGGCGAGGACATTGCTCATTTTTCACATTTCCTGCTTCAAAAAATCCTAGTGTCTCTACAGTGGCGCCTGAACCAAAAAAGGTGATGGATGATGATTCTTCACCACCAGGATTTGGCGATTAGGTCCCCTAATCCCCAGTTGCCCCTTAAAAGCGGGAGTATGTAAGGTATTTTATCCCTCCTTGCTGCATGCCTTCGTGGTGTAACGGTAGCACACTCGGCGCGTATTCGAGAGGTCCAGGTTTGAATCCCGGTGGGGGCATTGCCCATTAATCACATCTCCTGCTTCCGAAAAAATCCTAATGTCTCTACAGCATCATCCGGACAAACCTTTCATCAGCATCACCCCCCCCCGCGAAATTACGCATGCAGGCCGTCGGAGGATGACCGCAATTTAATTTCAGACACTGCTGGTGTATCCATGCACCTAAACAGAACAATTAGACGATTTGGCGATTAGGTCAAAATAGGGCACGGGCACCTAAACACAACAAACATCGCGTTGCAGTGTACGAAGATACTCCCTGTACGTACCGAGTATTATCCTTCCTTGACGTCCATGATCATTACTAATAACGAGATTTCGAGCAAATCGCAATAGGTTATGGACTAGCTTATGCAAAATGACTTTGAGGCCGCCGCCTTCCAGTGGAAGCAGGACAGATGAGACCGATGCATTGCTATGCATCGTCTCATCTGTCCTTATTAGATGTAACTTATTTAGAAAGTGACTATATTCACATTTGGGTAAGTAACGCACGTTTTGGTCAGCACGATTAGTCTGCGAACTTTTTGTTTCATCTTTATAAAATTTCGTTTTAATGTGGCTTACCACTTCTCAAGTAGCACGATGACGTCATAATGACGTAGAAATCTCTTCGCGTATGATGTTGCAAAAACGTCGCATTATGTCGTCTTTAGACGCACAGATATCCGCGAAATTCCATGCTTTTGCGAAGACGTCGATTTCCCGTATTTGCATTCATTTCCTTTCATGAGAAGACTCGCTTTCGCTTCTTTACGTACCACATTCTCGTCGCAAAAACATAGGATGTTAGGTTGTAAAACAAAGTCATAAAGCGACGTTTTAGAGACGCCTTGCGACTTTTGCACGTTAAAAAGGCAAACTACAAAACTAAAACCTTATTAGTTCTGTAATTTACTTTTTTGAGAATATTGCAAAGGCTCGCTATAAATCCTTTTTTAAAATATAGTCTGTTTTATTGAACTATTGTGTTTATTAAGATACTATTCAATTTTTTAATTCACTGTTTTTTTAAGTTCTCACATATATGTACTTACTTATTGTATAGAAACACTCTGAATAAAGGGCGTATTTAATATAAACTTATATAGTTTTACAGCCTGTTGATTAAATAAGAATGATTTATAAAATAATGAAGTTGAATGAAAGCTTCAGACATGTTGAAATCTTTCTGCATACAATCTAATTGATTTAATAACATAAACATCATTATGAATAACTATTTATTGCTTGATTTTTAATTATTGCTCTATATAAAAAAATGTATTAAGTTTAGAAAACCGATTTTGCATGAGCTCTCTTTTTTTCAACAATCTGTTATGAAATAAAATTTCTGTAAATCAATAAATATGTTAAAATCTGAACTTTTTATTGCAGATTTATATACAAATATTCACCTGATAAGTCAACGTATGGCAAAATATCATTATTTGTGTCTGCTGAACATATATTACTTTTTTCGTACATGTTGAGTTTTAAATACTATTATTCGTTTCATCAAACACTATATTTTTAGTAAGTGTTATTCAAATTCACTGCCCTTTTCTCCCACGTTTTCTCATAACACGAATTGTCTGTAGCATTCATTATTCTAATTACCTTCTTTTATGCGAATATATAAATTCTCAATGTGTATTTTTTCAAGATATGCTAGAATTTCATTAATTAATGGTACATAAAAATATTCTTTTGATAACCAAAAATTATCGAATTCTAAAGCTTTTGTTATTAATTTCCGTAATTTATATTCACATATCATGCTGTATAATTAACAGTGTTAACTAACTACATTTTTTAATTCTTTCTTTCCGCTTTGCAGCATGTTCCTGAATCTTTTTAACAGAAATATTACAGAAAATTCCTTTCTATTGAACTCAAAGGAATACTTTTAATTGAATTGAATAACCGCTATTGAATTTTAGCGTGAAGAGATTATAAGGTATTTCTCCCGCCTTCTTAGCATGCCTTCGTAGTGTAGTGGTCAGCACGCTCGGCGCGTATTCGAGAGGCCCGTGCTTAGAGTCCCGGCAAATGTGTTGCTCATTTTTCATCTCTCTTGCTTCAAAATTACCTAATGTCTCTACAGTGGGGCTCGCACTAAGAGAGTGGTGGATGAGGATTCTCCACCCCCAAGATTTGGCGATTTGGTCTCCTAATCCCCATTTGCCCTTTAAAAAGGGGAGTGTATAATTTATTTCTCGCGCCTTCGTAGTGTAAAGGTCAGCACGCTCGGCGCGCATTCGAGAGGCCCGCGGTTCGAGTCCCGGCGAAGGGTTGCTCATTTTCCATCTCTCCTGCTTCGAAATTACTCATGTGACAAGATTCATGATGATTACCTGCTTCGAAATTACTCATGTGACAAGATACAGAAGATGTCTGTAAAAGATAACCTTTAACACAGCTGACATGTGACACTAAAGGTTATTATACACTTTAGAGTAATCCAACATTTCAAATTTTTTGTGAGCCATTTTAGATCCAAAAACCCAGAATTTCCAAGTCAAAAATCTTTTATTCATAATTTACAAATTAAATGGAATGCCCAGTTGATAATATAAATTGTGCTTAATTCTGTTATCAGTTGGTAACTTGAAACTACTTTCAAAGAATTAAATACACAATAAAAATTATATCTACTATCAGATGATAAAGTAAGATTTAAAGTGAAGCAGCTAATACATTGTAACACAAAATGAGAAATATGAGCATTATGAGTTTTTCTTCACATGTTTAAAATACGTGCAGTTTATTTTTGAGGGTGTAGTTTACTATCATATAGCTTGAATATTATAAGACTTTAAGATTTTTCTCTTATAATATTTTAAAAAACAAATGTTATGACATAATATTATGGCACTTTCTAAACTCATATCTGCATATGTGTTCCCGTCAAGGTGATGTCAAGGAACCATAACCTAATTAGCGTGAAATCAAAAAAATTTTTTGCTGCATTCATCCTTAGCTGCCATAACTTTTTTAATTAACTAAATAATTTTATTTTCATCATTTTATATTTAATAAATAACATTTTTCTTTCCTACTCAAGATTTTGACAATATAGAAGATCAAAACAAATTTAGTCAAAAATATAAAATTTGGAATATTTAAATAAATATTAATATATTTTACATCAGAATAACATTATAAATAGGTTAATAATCTACATCATGAATTATAAAACAAGTTCAAATCAATTTGGTGTTAACTTCAAATCGCATCCCTGTACAGTGAGAAAGCCTCCTGGTTTTTCAGGTTTCAAGATTGACAGCTGTTATACTCAAAAATGTATTGTGTTTTATCATAATTAAAAAATATTAGTTTTTCTATTAAGTGAATTATTGAGATCTAAAATACACAGATCATTTAAACAATCCACAGTCATAGAAATTTGTCTGCTGGGGACGTCGCATTATGTAACCCTGCGTAGTATTGCAAACAAAACATTTTCTAGAGTTCTTCTTCATTTTCCATTCCATTTGTAAATACTTATTCAAACGAAAACGATTGCAAATTCTATATCACAGATGACATTCATGAGGAAAAGGAAGCACTGACATATAATTATACACTAAAAACACAGTTAAACACTGTTTAAAGAGGTTTTGTTGTAACATTAATTTCTTGCGTTTTGATTCTCTTATTTTCTTGAAAAATAGTACCATCTGTAAAACTTAAAAACTGAATGTGGTAACTTTTCATGATCACAGATTTATCTAAACAAATGTAGTAAAGAAAACATGATTTACTTTTCCAAAAGTAGGAAAAAACCAAAACTATGTTTCAAGAACTCAAAGAAAGCTTTCGTGAATGACTTAGATTTTCAGGATTCCTATATAGAAGGAAAAAAAAAAAAGCTTAAAAAAAGGGGAAGAAGGATGTAATGTTGCTAACTAAATGACCTGGATTCATGTCTAGGCTAATATAGCTTTTATTACAAACAGAAAAATATACAGCAGTTGCATTAAAATTTTTAAAATATACATTTTCCTGCAAAGGAGCAAGAAAAAGCCCCACGACTGTTTCTTTCCTCTTTTAATTCTAATTTCCCTCACAACGAAAGAATAAGAATGGGAGAAGGCAAGCTCTCGCAGACATACACTGGTGTGCAAAAATTAAGGACGAGACGGTTTTTTTCAATATAACTTTGTACAAAAGCTTTCCAAATCAACACATTTAATACCGTAAGATCCCCAATACGTAAGGACATGAGTAATGTAAGCAACACTTACTAAAAGAGAAATCAGAGGAATAAAAAGAAGCTTTATTGAAAAAGTAGCATGGAGCGCAATGCGACTGAAGGCCGAAACATCCCTGTGATGGGTGTCCAGCAAGAAACATCCGGTCTTTAATAGGGGATATGATCTTCCCTGACTGCTAGGCAGGTTTCACAGCGTCTGCCCATGCTGAGAATGAGGGTGTCAATGAGTTGTTGAGGCATTGCTGCCCATTCGTCTTGCAGCGCCAATCGAAGCTCCGGAATCGTTACTGGTGGTAAGGTACGAGCTGCCAAGCGTCTGCCTAGAAAATCCCATACATGCTCGATGGGACTGAGATCCGGAGATCGTGCCAGCCAATCCATACGTTCAATATCCTCACTCTCTAAGAGCTGTTCGGCAGCTACTGTGCGATGACATGGTGCATTGTCGTCCATGAAAGGGAACTGCGGACCCATAGCGCCTCTAAAAAGACGCACATATGGAAGAAGAATCTCGTTACAATAACGGGTCCCGTTGACTGAACCTGCGTCGAAGATGTGAAGGTCTGTACGACTACCAAGCATGATGCCTCCCCAAACGAGAACACCGCCACCTCCATACCTGTCCCTTTTAATGATGTTCGAGCGATGATTGCGGCTTCCCCGCTCTCTCCAGATGAGTATGCAATGAGAATCGCTACTCAGACTGAATCTGCTCTCATCTGTAAAGAGTACTCGTCCCCATTCATTGTCTCTCCAATTCCGGTTTCCCGGCACCACAGAGAACGCCTTCTCCGATGGGCAGGCGTTAGAGGTACACACCGTACAGGGCGTCGTGCAAACAGACCACCACCGTGCAGTCTTCTGGCCACGGTTAAACGCGATATCGGTCGTCCAGTCGCCTGTGTCGTGTGTCTAGCGATTTCTCCCGCTGTCTGCCGCCTGTTTCTTCTGGCCTGTAAGGCAATATACCGGTCATCTGCGGGTGTGGTTCCTCGTGGACGACCATTACTAAACCCCCGGATAGCTGTTCCTGTAGTTTGAAATTGTCTCCAAAGTCTTGAATCCATGCTGTGAGCAATTCCGAACTCTGCAGCCACACTTGTCACACTGCGGCCTTCCTCCAACTTGCCAATGATTCGACCTCGGGTAAAAGCATCCAGATGTCGTCTAACAGATTGATTATTCGCCATTTCTCGCTGAGGCAGCAACTCGGTGTGATTTTAACTGCTATACGGCGTGCAATCTCTTTGCCAGAAATACTGATCTTACACCGACAACATGCTTTATACTACTCAGACACTCCCCCATTACGTCTAGCTGCATATCTGCGCATGTGCTACCGTACATCACTTTACTTAATCTCCTGATTGGTCTTTCTGTGCGCTCTGCCTCTTCGTTCAGCTGATATGCTAATTTTTCGACTTCGTCCTTAATTTTTGCACACCAGTGTAACGTAAACCAGCCTGACTCATCTCAGGCGACTTTCGAATCGAAGTCAGTATGCGATAAAGCAAACATGCGGGGTACTGCTGAAATTCCTTCTACTTTCAAATGTTAGTGAAGTGCGAAATATGAATCTGCTATTTGAGACTTAGGTTTTGCCGTTATTTATACTCAAACTTTTTATTCTGCAGCGTGATTTGCATATGATTATTTTAATTTTACAGAAAAAGTGGTCCTTTATAATTATTCCTTTTCACATTTAAATATTTAATAAATAATTATTATTATATTAATATTTCTAATGTATTACTATATTAAATTATTCTTTCATTTTAAATGTCTATGGTAATACATTTCCATAAACAAGTTCATACATGTAACATGTATTATTATTAAAAAATTCTTAAAAAATTACTCAAACTGAAGGGCTTACGTAACCCTTCGCATTGGTCACCCTCCCAAACTCAGACCGTGTCCCTGACTGCTTGGTTTAAGGCGAGAGGTGAACGAATCAATTCTTACCTCTCACCTGGCGAAACGACGGACCTATTAGCAAACTGAACCATAGGTAGAACTACAGCAAGTTGTTATTAATAATGTTGCGGGCGTATGAGTTCGTAATAGATTGCATGCACACATTTCCATGACAGATCAGTAAATTTTATTTTATCAACAGGAACACTTCAAAGTTCTAGAATTTTCCTCAGAAATACTCTCACACAGGAGCTCACAGTATCACAAAGTACAATCAGTAGTTAAGAATTAAATTACTAAGAACGTCAAACACAATGCAAATTGCATCTAAAGCAAAAGCTATCTCAGAAATCTCAGTTTACACGAAACTAACGACTCGCAACTGCAATAACTAAGCGAGTGAGGGCAGATGCTCTTTCTTCGGCCTTAAATAGTTTTCAACCGGCCGTCGAGATAATTATAGTACTCTCTGCCTTCTCTCTCTCTCGAAGTTGCTCGAAAGCAATATGAGAGTAGAATTGCGGTTACAGCTATCGTAGTGTTCAATTACATTTATTCACTTTCATTACATATTAGGGATTGGACCAAAATGGCGCCAAATGGTCGCCAAATTTGCCGACTTTTGGCGATTTCTGCCCAAATTTTGTGATAAAATAAGTCGCCAAAACTGTTGTCAGCTTGGCGATTTCTCCCCAAATTACTTAGATACCCATTTACTCAATGTTAAATGCACCTGCCCCTGTATTCTTATTTTTTCCGCATAGCTTTCTCTTAAAAATTTGTTTCGAGTTACATTACACAGAAGAAACAATAATTTCATATATAACTGCACTAAAACAATCTATTTCTATGCACAAAATTCCCAGCATTGTCCCCTTTCCCATGACTGCATGTCTCGGGTAGTAAAATCCCTGGACAGGAAGCCATACTTACAACTAAGGAAAATCAGCGCAATAATAAACATTACAATATAGTAATAAGCAACATAAACAACAATTTCTTAAACAATAATTTCAATAAATAACTTAAAACAAATCAAAGACTAAATCAATAAATGAGTGCACAAATTTAGAAACAAATACGACCATGGTCTTACACTATTTACATTATATACACTACGCAATATGGACATAGTAAAGAGCTAATCTGCCATAATGAACGACTTTAGGCTTAGAATTCGGTGACTTACAGATCCGGCCTCTTTAAGACCGTGTATAGCCTCTTTAAGGCCGTGTAAGGATCATCCCAAAGTGACTGTAGTTTCGGAGAGAGTTCTTTCCGTCGAATCGGATTCCACAACCATAGCTTGTCTCCTTCGTTGAATCGATGTCCTGCAGCTCTCGCGTCGCAATGGGTCTTAATATTCTCCGCCGCCAAGCTGACTCGCTCTCGTGCAAAATTGTGCATGGCTTCAAACCGGGTCTTGAGATCTTGGATGTACTCCTCAGGCAATGAAGGGGCATCCGGAAGCGTAATGGCAAACCGCACATTGAGTTGATCAATGTTAACGAATTTCGCATCCTGCGCATGCTCAGTGGTTTACCGTTGGCGTGGAAGAAAATACTGGCGACTAAGGGGGCCATAAGCAATCTTACACAAGCCTGCGCGTCATGTAGGTCTTATCAACTGTTTACAATTGCAATACTACCGAAATTTGTTTGTGCTTAATGCATTTGCTTCTGTTTCATTTCGTTTTGGTTTATTTTGTTCGTAAACGTTATGTTTAATATCGGTTATTTATAATAATTTCCTTGACTTTAATTCAGTAATTTAAACTGGATTTAATCTTTAATTTGTTAAAGTATATACGAATGGAACGTACGGTAAATACGCAATTTCTTTTCTTCCTCAGAAGTATAATCAATAAAGATTCAGCTAATATATCTTGTAATGTTCCCTGTTTTGTAATCATTCTTAAACGAAAATTTGCGTAATTTACAATCGATATTTACACTCTAAGTGATAAGCAACTTACAACATAAGTTTCAAAATCTCGAATTGTTTATGCCCAGGTAACAGAATATCAACCACACACCGTATTTATCATCTTTTAAAATTGTACCAAAGTCGTAATTGCGCCAGATTCTCTTCTGGGCATGCGCAGTACGCGAAATTCATTTAACATTGATCAACAGAATGTGCAGTTTGTCATTACGCCATCCGGAGGGCCACCAAACAGGAGATCGCAACGCAGATGAAGGTCACTACGGCAGAGCATCTGAGATGGGGAATAGCCGGTAATCTCGTGAACAGCACTGCAATAAGCCAGCAAAAACAGAGGTAACTTCTTTTCCAAGCCCTGTTGGATTTTCGAAATCACCAACGAGAGGCTATTAAGGATGGTTCCATTAAACCTCTCTACCATACCGTCTGACCAGAGATGTAAAGATGTTGTTTGGGTTTTGTCAATGACAAGTATAGCCGATGCAAAATATCTTCCTTTATCGGAATGTAACTGAAGAGGCACTCCGAACCTGGAAATGCAATGCTGCATCATTGCCTGTGCTACCGTGACAGCTTCTTGATCAGGAATAGGATACGCTTCCAGCCACTTGGTGAAGTAATCACTGACAGCGAGGTTGTATTTCTTGCCTTCAGCATTTCTTGGCAGAGGTTACAGTATGTCAAAGGCAATGCGTTCTAAAGGTGCCCCTGCATTGCAACGTTGCAGCTTGCCTCCATTGCGTTTCTTCGGACCTTTCCGACCCCCACAGACATCGAAAAATCGGCACCACTTTTCCATATCAACCTTTGCATTACTCCAGAAGAAGCGCTATCGAACTCTCTGCAAAGTGTTCATTTTTTTTTCAAAGTGGCATCCCGTAGGGTTGCTATGTAGTTCTTTAAGAACGTCCAGATATGGGATCTTGGAAGTATCAGTTACCATCGGAAAGCCTTTCCTTCATCTGTTTCGAATATGGAATGAGCAAAGAGAGTCCCTTTGTCGTAGTACTGTAAATCGAAATATTCTACCAGGTAGGCTTTCTGTTAAGAAATTATGGGTTTAAGTCAATTATGGGTTTTGTCGTCGTCTTCCATCTGGTCGTTCCTGACTTCGTCACTCCATGGGTTTCGATTAGCCGATGTTTACGTCGTAATTTTTCGTGTGACCGGATTAAGCAGCTCGTATTTCGCTTCGACCCTGAAACAACATTGGGAGCTTTCTGGACAAAGTCTTCCAGACAGGGCATCGGCGTTTCCATATGATAATCCCTTCCGATGACGGAGGCTGATGTCCTCAGAGGCTGAATGTAGTTTGTTGTTTTTAAAGTCCAAGAAAAAATTGTATTTCCTTAGAAAGTCTAATCCGAGTATTCAAGGATCTGTAATATCTGCCACATGCGCCGTGTAATGGTAGGCGACACTTCCAAGCCTGATGCTTACGTCCCATCAATTTCTATTTTATCACCGGACACAGTTAAGGGTAACGCAGAATGGTGTCTAAATGAGTATTTTTTAAATTGTTGAGCGAAATCTTTTCGAATGATTGTAATATTTGCTCTAGTGTTGAAGGTCATATTGCTAGGAACTCCACTGATTTGCCCATTGATGAATAGTCCATTACTGATGCCACTCAGTGCAGACATCTGAAGCGCTTTAAAATGGAGCTTCTCATTATTTTTTAAACTCCACTCCGCGAGATGGCCACTAATTTGTTTCTGCGTAGTTGCTGGGAAACGGTCTTATTTTACGTGCTCTGAGGTGTTCTACAATTCCTACGTATGTGGTCTTCATCACCGCAGTTCCACACTTGCCAAGAGGTCTTCCCAACGTATATGGATATCTTCAGAGAGGGACGAAAAGCCGTGCGTAAATGTTTAAAACGATCAGAATTGTTCCCAGCTGTCGCTATGCATTTTCTTAAGGTGTCAACTTCTTTGACGACAGCGGCACAAAGGCTGTCTTCAGTTTGTTGTTCGATTCGTTCATAGACGGCAAAAATGGCAAAAAGTTTTTCTTCAATTTCTCCAACTTTGTTTCCAACCGTGTCTATTCTATCTTCCATAGCTTCAAATTTGCTCTCTATTATGGCATTAAGATCTCTTTTAACCAAAAACGTGTTGCGAGCTTACGGGTTCGTAATAGATTGAATGCACACAGGTCCGACGATAGGTTAATAAAATCTATTTTGTCAACAGAAACGCTTCAAAGTTCTGGAATATTCATCAGAAATGTTCTCATACAGGATTTCACAGTATTACAGAGTACAATCAGTAGTTACGAATTAAACTACTAAGAGCTTTAAACAAAATGCAATGCAAAGCGCATCTAAGGAGAAAGCTAACTCGTATATCTCAGTTAACGCGGAACTAACGACTCGCAACCACAATAACTAAGCAACTAACAGCAGATGCTGTCAGTTGTAACTGACTCTTCAGCCTTAAATAGTTTTCAAGTAGCCGCCGAGATATTTCTAATACTGCTTCTTGATATTACTGGAAAGCAATATGAGGGTAGAATTAAGGTTACAGCTATCGTAGTGGTCAATTACATTTATTCAATTTCAATACATATTACGGTGATAGAGGGACCGCACCAAAATGTCGCCAAATAGTCATCAAATTTGGCGACTTTTGGCGTTTTCTCGCCAAATTACTGAGATACCCATTTACTCAATGTTAAATGCACTTACTCCTATGATCTTACTTTTCCGCCATAGCTTTCTCTTAAAAATTTGTTTCGCGTTACATCACAGAAAAATACAATTTCACATATAACTGCACTAAAATCATCTATCTATGTACAAAATTCTTAACAAGAAGAAATGTTAATTAGGATAGCTTAATGCTTCCGAAAGTGTTTTTGAGCTTCTTCATTGTGCAAAACAATTCGAAAGCATTTTTATTGGGGTTAGTGTTTTTAACTGTATCGCAGTAAGATTTATTTTGCCGCTACTGTCTGACACCGACGACAGGGAAGTGTATGTCCTTCTCTGGTAGAGCGCGGGAAGAAGTCTCTGACTCTTTCTACAACTGGCATAAATTTCTCACCGATGCGCAAATATAAAGCTGGTCATTGTAAAGGTAATTCCAAAGCATTGCAGTTCTTTTCATGCCCATCAAGTCACCTCAAAAAATGAATTTGTTATCTCTCCATTACAGGGAAAAGCAGGACTTAGAAGAGAAAGGCTGGCTCTTAGGGCTTCCCCTCGTGAAACGGGAAGGGAGGAATGGTGACGTTCTCCTGTTGACACTGACTGCAAAGACGCAATTCGCTGCAAAGAGACAAACATTTTTTATTTGCAAAAAATAGTTTTAAAAACGTTGTGCTTGAAAAGTAGCTTTAATTTACAAGGAAAGATGTCATTACTGTAAGCATTAATAACATTTAAAAAGATAATAATACTTATTTATAAGGAGGATGTTCATAAGGACTTTATAGACTCTTGGATCTTGAATATTCAAGATGCGGGGGCCCTCTACTGTCTATTTTTCCTTACAGGAGGTTTTGGTAGCACCGGCTTCAAATATCCTGATGCGGATGTTCTTTCAAGTGAAGCGCTTACCGACAACTGTAATGGGCGGGATCCTAGCCGTTCTGTTGGGAAGTTTTCTTATGTTCCGTCATCGGCTTTTGATGTTTCGGTTGGTCGAAGGGATAGCAGTATCTTTGCTGAACTGGGGGTTCTCTTCTAATTGCATGTGGTTCTTGATAGGATCTGCGGAGATTCTAGTCGGTTTTTGCTTGCGGACTGTTTTATCATCTCTCGCTTTCATCGAATGCCCTGTATTTCGAGGTTTCATCATCTGAGTTGTCAGAACTATATCGAAGTCGATTGGTGTTTATACTGGCATCTAAGGGAGGGAATTCGTCATCATCAACTTGATTGATAAACTTGCGTTCGTCATCACTGGATTGGAGGGCAGGATTGCGGCTGAATTCCTGATTGCAAAGGCTTAAAAAGGAAGGAAGAAATCTAGATCGCTCTCTTCCTTTGCAGTCAGAAAACCATTTCCCGCTCTTGTTTGCTCCAAGTTAATGATTTAAGTACTAATAAAGTAAAGAAATTTATCCATGGAGAGATTGGTGGTAACGACTAGTAGGACAAAAAATAAAATGGAAGTGGCCTTGCGAGACAGGAAGCACTTGAAGACAGTTCAGAGCTCATAAAATTCATTGGACAAAGTAACAGTAAGGCACAGAATTCACAAACGAGGAGATTGAGCACCTTCAAGCGATGAGTCTTGCAACCTAATCCAATTCACGAAGTGGGTCTGGTCTGGTCTGCACAGATATTGCCGAAATATCGCGCGAAGCGTGATTTGTAACGACAACTAATGCCCAGTGCGCACTTGACATTAGAGTTTCCTAACAATTTGATGAAGGTCTAAGGTGGTAACAAGAGGCGACCATGTGTCGCAACGTCTTCGAGAAGCAAGAACAACGAGAAGCGCGATTCAGGAGCTGTGAAGATGCTGTGGTGTATGTTTGTGTTATTTCAAAAATAACAGAAAAACATCAGACAAGTGATACAAAACATGTTATATGCAATACAAGGATGAAACGAAGTGGGAGGAGTGATGAGCTTATTTATGTTAATGCTATCGGTGGAGAAAAACAGGCACGAACGTAGCGCCCTCATAATATAAAATTTCGACATTGTATCGAAAATTATACAACAAGTTCCATATTTATATGTCAGTAACGACCTTTCTTCTGATCATCTTCCTGTCCACTTCACTATGTACGGTCTGCGACATGGACTCCCTCCACTAAAAGCCCGGATAAACTGGAACAAATTCACTTCTATTCTTGACTCCAACTTATCTGCTAAACCCCCTCTTCAAAATAGACAGGATATTAATGTGGCTATAGACAACTTTAACTCCAGCATCAAACATGCACTTGACAACTCGAAATCTGCAATTAAAAATGAAAACTTCACGCTTCCCCACCATATCCGACAAAAAAATTAATCAAAAGAATCGCCTGCTAAAGGAATTCCAACGTACCCAAAATCCTGCTACCAAATCAAGATTAAATGCTGCCCTTCGGGAACTCCGTATTATAATGCAAAATTACAGAAACGAAAACTGGCAGAATTTCATTCTCAGCTTATCGCACAAAGATCACTCTGTGTGGAAGTTAGCTAATTCTCTTCGCAATAACTACAATAAAATTGGTCCTCTTAAGAAAAATAATATCCTTGTTCACAACTCTCAAGATATCTCCGAAATCTTCGCCGAAGACTATGAAAACCAGTTCACCACTAACAGCGACCCACAAATCTCCAACTTCTCCTATTCTATCTCCGATCAAGTGATTAATTTCCTCGAATCTCACCATCTCGCCACCAACAAGCCTGTTTCTACAAAAGACATCTACAATATTATCTTGAAATTAAATCCCAAAAAGTCTGCTGGTTACGATGAAATATCAAACAAATCTATCAAAAACCTTCCACGCAAAGGAATAGTTCTCCTCACTAATATCATCAATAGTTGTCTCCGTCTCTGCATTTTTCCTGATAAATGGAAGCACGCTCTCATCACTGTTATTAAAAAACCAGGGAACGATAGTACAATAGCTAAAAACTACAGACCGATCAGCCTTCTGCCAACTGCGGCCAAAATTTTCGAGAAAATTATCCTGAAACGTATCCATACCTTCATTCAAAATAATAGCATTCTAAAAGACCACCAGTTCGGTTTCCGCTCTGGATTTTCTACAACTCACCAAATTACCAGAATCACTGAATATATCGGAGAAAGTATCAACAAAAGAGAAACAGTCGCCGCTCTATTTATTGATGTCGAAAAAGCTTTTGATAAGGTATGGCACGACGCCCTCCTTATCAAACTCATCCAACAAAATTTCCCTGCTGAAATTATTATTCTCATCGCTGATTTCCTCAATAATAGGACCTTCCAAACTAAAATAAATAATCACTTTTCCAGTATCCGAAAAATTAGAGCAGGAACGCCTCAAGGAGCGATTCTCTCTCCTACCCTTTACAATATCTTCACTAATGATCTGCCTAATATTGATGGAGCACTCACTGCGTGTTACGCAGATGATACAGCTATACTCTGCAAATCTCTTAATCCAAAAATGGCTCTTAAAAAACTTCAAAGTTCTACTGATGAAATTACTAATTGGTTTGAAAAATGGAAGATCAAAGTTAACGCCGAAAAATCGTCAGTCATCATTTTCAACCGCGAGAATAACCAAAATAGCCTCCCCGATATTCATATTAATAATACCATCATCAATAAAGAACCCCAAGTGAAATACTTAGGAGTCTATCTTGACAGAAAACTTAACTTTGGATACCACACCAATTACATCAAGCAAAAAGCGCAAAAGGCCTTCATGTCTCTTTATTCAATATTAGGCAGAAATTCTCAACTAAATTTACCCACTAAAAGGCTTGTCTATCTTCAAACTATCCGACCCATCATTCTCTACGCGGCACCGGCCTGGGCAGCCACTGCTAAAACCAATAGACTTATCCTACAGAAGCAAGAAAGTATCCACCTCAGAATCATATCCAACTCCCCCTGGTATGTAAGAAACTCGGTTATTCGGAGAAGCCTCAAAATCAACTTACTCAACGATGAAATACTAAAAATTTCCAAAAACTTCCATCACAAATGCGACCATCACGACAATCAAGTTATCAGAAACCTCGGAAATTATGACAGTAAAGTGATTCAATCCTTCAAAAGACCACGCTCCATATTTCATAACAATAACTAGAACTAGCTACTTCATTTTCATCAAACTTCATTTTCATCATGTATATATGTAAATATTTTTCCTGAGCAAGCAGGAATGGACTTTCCGCCTGATCAGCGGGCTTTTGAACTTGTTTTGTGATCCTACTTTTACTTTTTATCTTCAAAAAATTTTTTACTCAACTTTATTCCAGTATTTAACCAAGTTTATTTAGTTTATTTAATCCAGTTCTTTTACGCAACAAAATGTATTTTAGAAATTGTGGAATTCCAAGCCAATGTGATCACGTGATCAACTAACTTTCTGATTGGCTTGCATGAATTCAAAAAAGAGACTTGTATATATTTATTTTACCTATTTTTACTTATTCTGTTTTACTAATGTTGCACCCTGCAAATGTTTTACTATTTCTCAAGTATTTTGAATCATCTCATCATCATTATATGCCACAATAATTGCTTATCTAAAAAATTACTCTACTAGAACAACTGCTTCATGCCACCAACTTCTCCCATCACATACTTCTCAACTTAGCCAAAAGATGGAGCCACCGGAAAGTACTCAATTTTCTGAAAATTTTTCCACTAAATTTTAAAGTGGAAATTTCTTCATCACTAAGACGCACCCCGTAGGGTCAATAATTGCTGAGTAAAAGTCCTAGGACTAAATACTCATCTTCACCGAAATTCATGCCAAATTCATCGAAAATTATTCTATGCTCTCTAACTTTCCCCCTGTCTCTCTAGAAGGCTATCTTTCACTTTCTTTCTTTAAAATTAAGCATTTTTAAATATTCATATGAATTTCCAGTTTTCGCACCTATTTTGGTAATTCCCAGGTATCAATTTAGACATTTAAAATGGCGATATGACCGAAAGAATGAGGATATATGATAACTCTTAAATCATATTAATTTAATAAATGTTACCAAGATATTTTTTTTTAATTATCTGCTGTAAAAGCATCGATTTTATTTCAACGATTCAATCTCATCGATCGCTCTCTACGCGCAATTGAGGCTGTGTCTACCCGTACGACGTCGGACGTTTAGCTGAAACATGGTAAAAATGCTAAACGTACGACTAGTTGCGCAGAGACACTTTCGTGATTTTTGCGCATTCCGACCAGTCGTAAAGAGATCTTTGTTTACATTTGTGTTGATTATCGGAAGGGTGAATTGCTTTTCCGTGTAGTGCTAGAATGTCAAGAAAAAGTTATTTTTTATTTCGTTTGATGACTAATTACTATCATTCTTTGATAGATATCTGAAACATTATATAAAATAAAGAACTTTGAATATATCTGAATATTATTCTTGTTTTAAATTACTAATGTTTGATCATTTTATACTGATGCGGAGTTTACACAAATAATCAAAATTTCTTGAAATTCTTATCAACAGATTTAAATAAATCATGCATGCAAGCAGTAAAATCACATTCTTACGAAACGAAATCGAAAAATCGTCTTAAAACCTTGTGTAATTTTTCTGTCATGCGTAGCTAAATATTTCTATAAAATTGCATACAGAAGCATTTATATACATAAAGAGTGTGTTCAGGAGATTAATTCAGAAATGTATGTGCACATGCTTGTATGTACCGATGTAGGTGTTCATGTAGCATATGTATATGTGTGTACATACGTTTGTGTGTGTGTGCACAGATATAAATGCATACATACATTTTTGGGTCTGGTCTCGAAAAATGTTTTGCTGAAAAAGAATGTAAACAAACCACCCAGCTCCTTAAAAAAAAAAAGTTTAGAAATTTTTTATCATAATTTTGGTTTCTACAGCAAACTTTTGTGTGTGGGTTTGTTTTAAACTCTTAGAAGAACTCAAATTTTAATATAAAGACGTGAAAATTTTTTACCTTTTGATAGTGTACCTGATGATTTATTAAAAACACAATTGACTCTTTTATATTAAATATTGAAAAGAAGGAGGGGGATATGTACAAAATTATAATAAAGATAATTCTAAGGTATTTTTTATAAATATATGTGACTTCTGAATATAGAAAATAATCGCTTACAAATGATTTATGCAGTATTTGTTTTATTATCATATCCTGCCCCCATAAGCTCAAAAATAAAACTTTATGCAGGAAAGTCATTTTACCTCCAAATATATTTTATGGTATTGAAGTATGATAACAGATGATTGTTTTTGTTAGAAAAATTATAATGTTATGAATATTTTCTAAAAAAATATTTTCCTGAAAATAATTATACATTATATTCAAGCATATTTATATATTAATATATATATATATTATATTCATGTAATAGATGACATATTTATATATTCTATTTAAAAATAAATGGCAGCACTATGATCTTGTCATTAACTTTATCAAAAGAACTTATAGGTTTAAAGCACCTAATTTCTAGTATAAGAACTGTACTTCAAATGTCCTTTTCTTTTCCCCTTTATTTTTTATTTTATTTTTATTTATTTATTTATTTTATTTTATTTTATTTTTTTTTTCTGTAAGAGTTTTGCTTTATATTATTTACAGTAAAAATGCTTGGCCTTTTTTATCCAAATATCTAAATATGGAAGTCTGAAATAATGCAATATATTTGTATGTATATAAAGTAAAATATTAGTAAATTCTACATAAGTACATTATTATTCTAAGATAATGTATTTAAAAATATTCAGTTTAATGCAAATATGTGAATCAATTTATACATATAAATTTGAAGTGTATGACTTCTGTTGGATGTTTTAAGTAAAAAATCAAAAAAATTAACCTTTTTATCAACTTATCTTGCACATGTATACATTATTACTTTTTTTTTCCTATAAGAATAAACTTAATCTAATATAATAATCTAAAAATAAATAATACACAACATCTATTAAGGCAGACCATTTTTAGTACAGTAACAAATAATACAAGCAATATAATTTAATACTTTCAGTTGTCAGAGAATGAAGTGAGTTTTATGAAGCTATTTAATGAAAAAATCTGAAAACAATTTTTGATGGTTCTAAAAAAATTAAAATATGTACATGAGATAAATGCCGCTTTTTTGTTTTAACCCCTTTGAATAAATTTTAACCAATTTGATACTTTTTTTACTTCTTTTCAAAACCTTGAAATACATGAGAAAATTATTTCAGGGCCAACACATTTCAAGAAATATTGCTAACTGCAATGAATCAGCACACATGTATGACTTCATCAGAACCATCAGAATGTCTTGTATTACCTTTATTTATTTATTTAAAGTTACTAATGGATTTATATGTAGAAGAGCTGAGATTTCTATACAGTTACCATCCGACATTTTTAATGATCTTTTCACTAATGATATAAAATCTCTCTATATTTTTTTTATTATTTTTCAAATGAAAAGTTTTTGTTCATTTGTTTCCAAAATAACAGCTACTTCCTTAGTTCAATTATTATTTTTCTTAACTGGTTTGTCTGGTGAACTCCTGTGATTTTTTTTTTTTTTTTTTTTTTTTTTTTTTTTTTTTTGTGAATACATTAATTCTGTAATTTGTTGTTTTCAGTTTTTAATTTCTCTTTTGAAATGTTTTCAGCATTTTAACTTAATAGCCTTGAAACTTATGATCAATATTCAAAATCTAACTTCCATTTTAAATTTCAATGTTTACCTGGATTCATAACAAGTGTATTATTTTTAAATTATCCAGACAACTTAAGAGCTCTGTGTCTTACATCTTCATAATGGTAGAAAATTTCATTGTACAGCCTATGTACATTTTAGTTTTGTCATGTCATGCCATTTGTGAAATATTCCTTCTCTCTGCTTAATTTTATTCCATATATAGAGATATTCAGTAAGTTTAAGCATAATAAATTTGTAGAAGATAAATGTCTAAAATTCCATTTTCAGTTTCCTATGTAGACTTAAATGCATTTAGTACAGCAATCAATTACGCATTGAGTTCCAATATAAAAATATTTTTTATCACAGCCTTCAGATAATTCCTGAACATCATTCAAATCATCATCAGACTGCAGTATGAAATATACAAATACTTCTTCTGTTTTAGAAGCAAAAAAGAAATCATTTGATGACAAGGTCTAGTGAACATTGTGCATAGGGTATAATCTGAAATTATCATTCCTGGAACAGCAATCTAGCAAATTTTAGTCTTGTGTGCTGCAGCGTTTTTATGCATAGCGGAATTTTACTGCCGAGTTTGCTACACAGTTTTATAGTTAATAGGAATTGTATTCGATTATTACGTCAAGAAAATGTGAGAACTATCTGTCTAAGAGAAGATATGCCTTTTCAAAGGAACAATATAAGGAAAACTGGCTCTGATTCACTTTATACATGAGGAAAACAGCAAAATCTCCTCTGGAGCCAGCCTATTCGTCAACATAAAACTCTGAGCGAATTACTAGCATTCAGCGGATTTACCTCTCGGCCGCTGGTGGGCCTAGTACAAGTTGAGTCAACAGGTTAGCGTAATAAACACCTTTTATCATGATATTATGTGACCTATAATCTATAAGCAATGCTCTTCGTAAAAAATGTTAATTCTGTTTGCTTTCTGGATTCTGAACTTAGCTCTTGTTTATCTATTCTCTTGTTTTGAGATCTGCTCATCAAAACAGAGCAGCAGGTCAATTAAAGAAGGATATGCATGCAGTGCAATCATCTTCAGTACGATCTCAAGTCATAGTCACGTCTTTAATCCACCTAAAATCCAGTTCCAGTACTTTTCACTCTTTGAGCAAAAGCATAATTCCTGTTGGAGTCTAAATTAAGATGAGCTTCGGTATTTCAATTTTCTACTGAACTATTTTCATTAATTAAATTGAATTATCTAATTTTATTTATTAATTTACATTTTATTTTTATTTTTTTCTTTATTTTTATCTTTGTTGACGACCTTTCATAGTCCTTCTTCTTTTAGAAATTAAGTACTGACCACAATGCATTGAGGCATAAAATTGAACAGGCACTCGTATAATCCTATGGCAAACATTCCACACTTGCTAGATAATGTGTTTGACATTGAGGACATCGAAGCACTGAGCCTACACAGGCCAGATAGAGCTTAAGTCACATTATTTTGATCACTGCAAAACACGCAAGGGCTTTCTGCCTAAGAACAGGGATGCTTTTGTGGAGCACTTTTTAAAGGTTCGATTTGGTTTGTTTGATTTTAGAAAAGCACTTGAGGGCTATTTGTCTAAAGAAGAGCAAAGATTCTTGATGGCTTCATGATGGACCTTTCGAAGAAAACTAGCTGACATTCACATTGCGCAAGAGAAAACATCAAAAACTCCCATGCGACCAGTCCGTTCGCTGGAATTTCAAACCAGTCGAACTAACAGTATTCACCAAATTTACTGGTAGGTTTATACTCAACAAGGGACATATTCAAGGGACAAATATATTGGTGACATATTTTTGGAGCAGGTAGGTTGTGTAAGTGTCAGTAAATGACGTAGCCAGTCTTGGGCAATAAGCTATGAGTGGCGTTCATTATCCTACTGAAATATCGTGCTTGGATTCTTTGTCAGGTATTGGTGTATATTAGTTGAGACAGATAGATTTTCGCATGTTATGTATCATGTGCAAGCAGTAATTAGAATGGTGCAAAGCATAGTATAACATCATCAACGTATTAGACAGTGAGAAATGTGACAACACTGACTAAGAAAGGAATGCAAAGGATACAAAAGCAGATTCGAAATACATCTGTATTCTACTCAAATCAGAAGGTGAATGCCCATATGATAAGGGTAACACAAACGCAATTATCACTAGGGGATATAATCCTACTTAATTGTGATGCAGTCTCTCTACTGTATATTCATGCTCTGTACGAGATCGTCCACGAATTTCTGAGAAATTATGTTCAATTCTTCTTGCAGGGCTGATTACAGCTATGAAAGCATTGAAAGGCACTAGCGACGGGCTGTCAAAAGTCCCCAGACCATACACCATATATTAAGTTGGAGCCTTCAGAATGCCTACGCTAAGACAGGTGCTATATCTTCACTCCTTAACAAGCTAGCGACAGTTGGTATACCGTGAAGTGTAGCACTATTGTTCGCGAAGAATCTTGGAAAAGATGCACGTGAGGAGAAGAACATTAGCACAACTGAAGTCAGTAGTCAATTAATCTTCTTCAGAAGCATGGAGCTTCATATAGCGACCAAGCATTTCACTTCCACAAACGAAAATTTGAGCAGTTGCAAACTGTTTCCTTTCGATAATCTTAGAGGGACGACTGCGTAATCTCTGCTTTATCTAGATATTTAGACTTCCAGAATGGCTAGATAATCTAAATATTGGAAGATTAAAGCTGTTATCTTATTCTTGAACCGGGATGATAACCCCTCATATAATATTGCAGCGGCTGCTCTATTGTCCTAGAAAACTGGATGACACCCCCTTTCCCTGTTTAGTCTTGCCAGCGACTGCTGCTATCCTTAAAGCTCAACTCCATTGCTGAGCTACTCAGTGGCGTAAAGGGGGTGTATGATGCGCCGGTCGCAGAGGGGCGCCAAATGGTCTCCAAACAAGATTTTCATCATATCACTGTGTTTTTTTCGGGAAGGGAAGGCGCCAAAAAGGTATTTTGCCCCGGGCGCCAGTTATGCTCGCCACTCCACTGGAGCTACTCAGATCTTTTGTTTGCAACACTACAGAAGACACTGCCTCCGACGAGAAGGCATGAAAGTCCGCAAAGCGATCAAAACACCATGAGATTGTTTCGTAGTGATATCAGTGTTATAGCTAGAGACGGGCGAGGGTGGACAACTGTCCCTGGGCGTAGTGTCACGGAAATGCCAAACTGACGAAGTTTCAGAATGAAACAGTTTCCATAATTAAGACACAATAACACGCCGAATAAATACTAATTCAGAAGACAAACAACAAAAATCAGCGTTATATTTACAAAATTTCCACAGGACTAGTTTCGATGGTTTTACCGAACCACCATCCTCAGCTGCAAAACCGCAAATGAACAAGATAGAAAAAAATGATTAGATAAGATAAGAGAGCCTGGACAAGAATAAGCAAGTGGCGCCATCTGTTGGTGAAACCAGAACTAAAACATAATTTCTTTAAAGGCCGAATGCAAATTTGGATTGGAATTAGGATCGTTAACTAGAACAGAAAGATTTTTATGAATGTGAAATGCCTCTAGAAAATCCAGTTCTCCAATGGAAGATGTTTTTTTAATAATTTTGGCAGCAGAAAAATTGAAAGTGTGATTTTCGGACCAACAATGTTGCGCAACAGAAGACTTCTGTGTTTCCTTTTCTCTAATATATGCCTCATGTTCCTTGACGCGAAATTTTAAGGCTCTCTTAGTTTGGCCAATGTAAATTAAACCACACTGGCAAGGAATCCTATAAATACCCCAGGAATTCATATCCGGAATAGGGTCCTTAAGTATGGAACTCGGAATTTTATTGATGGGAGAATAAACAACCCGAAAGTTAAATTTCTGCAAAATATGTGCAACTTTATAGCTAATTGATGGAAAGAAGGGAATAACAACAGAATTTTTATAATCTCCTAAACCAAGAGTTATTTGCATTTACATGTATGCTTACTTCTTTAGATGTATTAGACTGTTTTAGAATTACAAAGCTTGCCAGATTTTTTTGCATTTGCACTTATCATCCTAATCACCACTAAATTTTGGAAATATCCAACTCGTAATGGCAAATGTGATAAATGTCATGAATAATTGGGCTAGTAGAATAGAGTGCAGGTTTTTTTTTAGTAGTTACTACTCAAAAAGATATTTTTTGGTTGAACAATATGGCGTAAGAGACCACAAATTACAGTATTTTATATTTTAAATAAAAAATGTCAATAAATGGTTATTTTAGGTCAAATACATTTACTTAGCCTGAACGAAATTTGAATAAGGGCCTGACAGGTATTGTGAAATGAAAAAAATGCAATTTACATGAGCTTGTACAAAACAGTTGCACATAAAAAATAAAAATAAATAAAAATAAAAAAAAAAAAAAAACCTGCAGTTACATATAAAAAAACAAACTAAGCCCGTATTCTAGAGGAAAAGAAAAAATTTTTTTCAAATAACGTTAAATGCTATTACTACGTATTACTAAATATTTTAAGTTTACTTATTTAAGCATATTAGACTATTATGACATTTAGAATTACAAAGTTCGCCAGATTTTTTACATTTGCACTTATCAGACTCGCATTGTCCCTTACAAACACATCGCTGATATCCCTGACCTCCAGAAAGAGATGTCTTTCTAACGCATTCTCGAAGTGATATTGTTAGATATGAAACATTGTCAAGCAAAGTAAATTTTTCTTCACAAATTGTGAATTGATTTCTGGTATACAACTGTGAAAGTCTTCCTTGTGTCGTTCCTAACTGATAAAACTCTTCATTTTGAACTTCTAATATCACCGCTAATAAATTTCGGGGATCACTTCTTGCTCTGTCAACGTCTGTATTCGTAGTTTCACTGTGTCACCAACTTAACCAGCAGGAAATTTAAGATTTGAAACCTTCATCAGTTTCTTTGCTTGTAATTCTAGACATTCTTTAGCACTCATTCTATGTTTTCTTACTTGCTCTTGCCTGCATAAAATATCTGTCTGGGTTAGAGCGACCGCTGCTTCATTCTCTTTCTGAGTCTTAAAATTAACTTCAGATGGAGGGTCATGTTGAGATAGATCGTTATTGTCCATATTAGAAACATTTTCTATTTCGCTATTGGTGCTTTCAGAAGCATTATTAACTGTCTCGATTAATGCCTGAAGCTCTTCTTCAGTTCTAAGATGTCCGATAGAGTCATTCGTGAACGAAAACGTTTTCAAGCCAAATTTTGCAGGCGTCCCAAACATTGCTTCATTAGGAGAACTCTTGATGCCTTAATGAAATTCTCTATTTTTCATAAGTTGCACAAAACGTAACCCTTCGGACTATTTACTGGTGTGATTGCTTTCCAACCAAGAACTTAGCATATTTTCAATATCCTGGTTTGCACGTTCAATCGAACTTTGAGTCTGGCTGTGCATAGGTTTTCCGTGCACAATTTTCAGATCCGGCCACATTGCACAAGCTTCTTTTACGATTTTGTTACTAAGCTTACGACCGTTGATTACCGAATGTACGAACTTCGACCGTTGTACGAACTTCATCAAGTGGTCTTGATAGACAAATATAAACTTAAAGTCATTATCTGGTTGCGACTGCATGTCAGTTAGGTCCATCTGGCATCTTGAGTTCATCTCTTGAAAGACCACTGGCCTAACAACAAGTTCTTTCTTAGGTACCTTGTTTTTTTTTTTTTTTTTTTTTTTTTTTTGACAACTTTCACACAAATTTAAGTAAATCATGACTTCTTCGGTAGTAATATTTTTGTACTTTTTTAAAGTTCTTTTAACATCCTGTTTCTACCACCATGACCTACTGATAAGTGTACCTCAGGAATTATGGTAAAAATTTCTTCAAAGTACGTGTAATGGAGCTGTCTTCACTTACGGGAAAGATAAGTTTTTCAACATTACCTACTTTATTACATTATATCATTATAGTCTCTGATAAACTTCCGGTTTTTCCCACTACTTTTGTTTTTACTATTATTCACTTTTGTTAACAAATCATATCTTTCGTCAGAAAACTGCTGTTTGTTTCCTTAGTATACATAATATTAACTAATTTGGAATTAAAACGCTCAAGCATACCAGCCATTATTCAATGTTTTATTTTTTACAAGAGGGTAGCGAAAAAACGTCTACATGCAATGAAATGAGAACTACTTCTGAAATCACGTGTTGATAGAAGCCAAGCAGCTGCGCAAACTGAACGAATTTTCTTAAAGTTAGGGACTTTTATCACATTCCCCATCATGAGTTGGGGATTTTATAAACTAACCGGTAAATTTGATAAATATGAAAAAAATTATCATATTTACCAAATTTAGTGATGATTATGTATAATCACCGGTAATGTTATATAATCACCGAATTTATTACTTTTACCGTAACATATGTTTATATAATTAAACTTCCGCTATTTTTAGTTACTCTGCCTAAGAAACCCAAATCCAAAGATATACACAACGAAACTCACTTATGTGACCTAGGAATTAAAGTCGAAAATTATAAAGGTAGATCGGGCACACTACAATGCTATAGGTGCCAAGGATTTCATCATACGCAAACTGGCAGTGACTATGCACCCAAGTGCGTGAGATGCGGAGAGGGACATTTGTCCTTTGAATGCCCTAATAAAAACTCTGACTTGCCACCACGTTGTGCGAACTGTAAACAATCTCACACCTCGAACTTTAGGGGGTGTGAGATGTACCCTAAAATGAAACATGATAAGCCAAAAGTCTATACTAGTAGGGTTATAGAAAATAAGTCATTTGCACAAGCCCTGTCTACTGGTTTGTATGCAGACACGATCAAGGAAGAAAAAACTGTTTTTACAAACCTGACCGAGTTTGTATCGGTCATAAAGAGCTCCGGCTTTCTTTTAACACAGCAAATAGGACTAAATGTACCTACTCATAATGACAAAACTACCATAAATCAAGATCTTAATGGATAGGTACACCACACAAGGAGATCCTATAAAATTAGCATTCTGGAATGCTCATGCCATTCAGAACAAGTTGACGGATTTTTTAAACTTCCTTAACAATCACAATATTGACATTGTTTTTGTCAGAGAGACTTTTGCCACGCCACGTGCGTGTATAAATTTGCCTAATTACCGCACATATAGGTGCGATCGTTTGAGTCACCGGGGGGGGGGCGCAATTTATGTGCACAACTCGCTCTAGTGCTGTTTGATTAGCCAAGATAGAAACGACGGACATGAGATGGTCACAGTCTCAGTGTACTTACCGCAATATGGTTATTTGAATTTCATTTCATTTTATAATCCGCCCAGGAAACTACTGACGGAAAGTGTTCTTTCCAAACTTCTCTCTGACACTAATAAGTTTATCCTAACGGGTGATCTCAACGCAAAGCACACCTAGTGGGGGTGCCGTAAAACTAACCAAACTGGTAAGGTCCTCTATGAATTTATAAATAATCACCCAGTTGCCCTGCATGTTACTGAGGAGTATACGTACAGACCACAGAACCCAAGAAATGCAGACCTTCTTGATATTCTTCTGACAAATACTTCAATCCCTATTTATACTGAAGTAAAGCACGAATTGAGCTCTGACCATATACCGGTCATTGCTTACCTAGGCACTACTAAAGAGGCCGAAAATGAAATGATCCGCACGACTGACTGGAATAAGTTCCAGAAGTTTCTCAGTAAGAATCCGCCCATCTTTGATACTCTGAACTCGCGAAAAGATAGATGAGCATAAGAGAGATGTATGGGAGGAAATATTCAGAATCTTAGTCCGAATGATGGCAATCTCTGGACGTTCATGCGTAACTTGAGAAGGCAGCGTACATGCAATAAGCCGATTTATACTGAAAACTCTGATGCTCTCAATAATAAAGACAAATCGACGGTCCTTGAAGATCATTTAGAAGAGCAGTTCAGACCTAACATGACGCCCATGGACATTAATTTTGTCAATGAGGCATGCTACTTTCTTAGGGAATGGCTTAATGCCCACTCTGCTAAGAGATACATGGACAGTGAGATCAAAGAAATCACAAAGAAGCTTAAAGTCAAAAAAAGCCCCTGGCATAGACGGTATTAATAATCACGCACTTAGAAATCTGCCCTGCAATGTTGTGACAAAATTCACGTGTATTATCAATGCGTGTCTTAGTCAATGCTATTTTCCCACAAAATGGAAAATCGCAAAAGTTATTTTATTGCCTAAGCCCGGCAAGGATAACACTAAGCCAGATGGGAACAGGCCCATTAGCTTGCTTCCGGAACTAGGAAACGTCTTTGAGAGAATAATCTACAGCAGATTGAAAAACTATATTGAATTACTGCCTCCGGAATAATTTGGTTTCCGGAGAAAGCTTTCAACTACGAAACAGCTGGTTCGGCTCGTCGAGTTTTGTGGGGATGCGCTCCACAAGAAACAAAATGTCGCCTTACTCCTGCTAGACGTGGCGAAGGCATTCGACCGCGTCTGGCATGAGAGGCTTATTTATAAACTTATAAATCTCCCTATGGATAGATAGCTGATTCAGCTAATTATGTCTTTCATCACTAATAGGAAATTCACTGTGGCTATTGGAAAGGACATCTCCAGTTTACGCACCATGAATGCAGGCGTCCCACAGGGGTCCATTTTAGGGCCCGTCCTGTATTTATTTTATGTTCATGACTTCCCTAGGGCTCACATTGGCAGAAATCACTTTCCCGGGTGCTATGCGGACGATACGGCATTAGCCGTAAAGTCCGCAAACGCACACCGTGCAATCAAGAAGTTACAGGAGCTTCTACCAGAGGTAGAAACGTGGTGTACGACTTGGAGGATTGCTATTAATGCCAGAAAGTCGCAATTATTAATGATAAGGAGGAAAAATACACAGTTGACTATTAATAGCAAGCTCTTCTTATTCTCTGAAGAGATTCCTAGAGTTAGTAAGGCGAAATATTTAAGAGTAATCCTAAATGAAAGATTAAAATGGGGAGATCATATAACAGAAGTCAGAAGAAAGATTTTCACTGTTGTAAATAGTCTCATCCCTATATTGAGTAATTATTCTAGCTTAGACCTCAGGAAAAAGAGGCTAGTTTATATCACGGAAATTAGGCCATTGATGACTTATGTGTCGCCGGCCTGGTGCACGGCTAGCAAGGAGGATATAAAAAGACTTCAAATCATGCAAAACAAAGTCTTCAGGCTTATCACCCATGCTCACATTTTTGTGAGCAATGCTACACTGTACTGTGAATTAAAACTGGACACTCTAGAAGAGCACATGAATAAGATCAACAGGAAATTCTTCACGAAAGCTCTGAACTGTGACCATATGAGAAATTTTGATATCTTTACCTACGAAATATTGAATGAGGACGCCAAACTGCGCCCACTTGTGGCCCACCTTATCAGGGACCCGAACTTTCCCTCCTTAAATTTACTAGTTTTATTCACATTCTACACTCATTTTATGACTCCTACTTAGTCACACCTTTACCGGGCCGGTTACTTGCTAGTGAGCTCTTGCTTTGCTGGTCTTCCTATTATTTATCCGTCTTAGCTCCTCCTTACGGCGGACATTATGTGAAGATAGTTCTATGTTATTGTGCCCATCTGGCATAAATTTGATTGAGCCAGATAAACTGCTGATCTCAGTGGTATTCTGGCTATAAGTTATCAGTCAGCCAGTCATGTTTTTATATATACTAGCTGGCAAGCCCGCTTATCATTGTTCTTTTTTAAAAGAATTCCTATGTTAAATTTGGCCTGTATTTAAAAAGTTGAACCGAACAACCAGTTTTTAGCGGCATTCCGCGGGCTTACCCCGCTTTTTTCACCTATGCATCCAGAAGTTACCGCATACACGATACACATGCGGAGAATCACGAAAACACCCATGCTGCCAGCCATTTCGCGGGTATTCGAAAGTTGGACCGAAATACCAGTGTTCAGCGCTTTCAGGGGGGCTGAGCCCGCGCAAAACAGTGTTCACGTGTGCATGCAAAAGATACTGCATACACCGTACACATGCGTAAAATCACGAAAACACCCCTCCAGCCAGCCCGCTGTCCGGGATTCGAAAGTTGGACCGAAATACAATTTTTCAGCGATTTTGCGCGTGCTGTGCCCGTTTTATTCCCGTATACATGCAGAAGTTAGTGCGTAAACGATACACATGCGTAAAATCAAGGAAACACCCATGGAGTCAGCCCGTTCGCCGGGATCGAAAGTTGGACCGAACTACCAGTGTTCATCGGTTTTGCGCGGACTGCCCCCGCTTAATTCACATATGCGTCCAGAAGTCACTGCATACACGATACACATGCAGAAAATCACGAAAACACCAATGTAGGCAGCCCGCTCGCCGAGATTCGAAAGTTGGACCCAACTACCAGTGTTCAGCGGTTTTGCGGGGGCTGCGCCCGCTTTATTCAGTTATGCATCCAGAAGATACTGCATACATTATGCACATGTGGGAAATCACGAAAACACCCATGCAGCCAGCCCGCTTACGGGGATTTTAAATTTGGTACGAACCACCAGTGTTCAGCGCCTTTGCCGCTATTCATTGTTCGTGTGTATAAGAGTTCCTAATATAATTTCGCCGGTATTCGAAAGTTGGAACGAACTGCCAGTGTCCAGCGGTTTTGTGCGGGCTGTGCCCGCTTTATTAAAGTTTGCATCCAGAATATACTGCATACACGACACACATGCGTAAAATCACGAAAACACCAATGCAGCCAGCCCGCAAATTTTCGGGATTCGAAAATTGGAACGAACTAACAATGTCCAGCTGTTTTGCCCGGGCAGCGCCCGCTTTATTAAATTATGCATCCAAAATATACTGCATACACAATACACATGCGGAAAATCACGAAAAGACCCATACAGCCAGGCCGTTGGCCTTTATTCGAAAGTTGGACCGAATTATCAGTGTTCAGCGATTTTACCCGCTTTATTCGCGTATGCATCTAAAAGATACTGCATACACGTTACACATGCGACTTGCGTAAAATCACGAAAACACCCATGCAGCCATAGCGCTCGCCGGGATTCGAAAGTTGTACCAGGGCGGGTTTTGCGCGGGCTGCGCCCGCTTTATTTTTATACGCATCCAGAAGATACTGCATGCACAATACATATGCGGAAAATCACGCAAACACCCGTGCAGCTGGCCCTCTCGCCGGGTTTCGAAAGTTGGACCAAACTACCAGTGTTCATTGGTTTTGCGCTGGCTGCGCCCGCTTTATTCACATATGCATCCAGAAGACACTGTATACACGATACACATGCAGAAAATCACGAAAACACCCATGCAGCCAGCCCGCTCGCCGGACTCGTAAGTTGGAGCGAACTACCAGTGTTCAGCTCTCTTGAGCGGGCTGCGCACGCTTAGCGGGCTGAAGCCCGCTTTCCTGATTGGTGTGTATAAGAGGTCCCATGTTAAATTTCGCCGGTATTGAAAAGTTGGACAGGACTCCCAGTGTTCAGCGGTTTTGCGCTGGCTCCTCCCGCTTTATTCAAGTATGCATTCAGAAAATACTGCATACACTGTTCAATGTTCATGAGTTCCCATTGTAATTTCGCTGGCATTCGAAAGTTGGATCGAACTACCAGTGTTCAGCGGTTTTGCGCGGGCTGCGGCCGCTTTCTTCGTATATGCATGGAGAAGATACTGCATAAACGATACACATGCGTAAAAGCAAGAAAACACCCATGCCAGCCTGCTCGCTGGATTCGAAAGTTGGTCTGAACTACCAGTGTTCAGCGATTTTACTGCTCAGGCTTTTTGCCGAGTGTAACCGCAAAACTTTTCGAGTATAATATTCAAACAGTAGATTCGTTATTAAAACTCCTTTTGATAAACTTCAACATAATCACACACGAAAGTGCATCAATATATATATATTAATGTAATTAATCAACCATAATTATTTATATTAAGAAAACTTTCCATATACCATGTTCAAGCAACAGAAATTCAATTTAAAAACCCTGAACGAAAAAATAATTAGTCAGAATTTAAATAAATAGTTTATTTATATTTATATTTATTTTTTTGCAATTAAAATTTCTTAATTAAAATTATATTTAATATTAGCTTCATGCGAACAGAAACATTTGTTACCAAAAATACGACAGTATATATATTAATGAATTTATATATAATAACAAAAGCAGTGAATGATTACATAGCTGAGTAACACAAATGAGCACGCGGATTTAAGCTATTAGAAATATTAATTTGTATTATTCAAAGTTGCTTTTCTTATTCAGATCCAAAAATCAAGAATTGTTCGAAAAATGCACAAAAAATACATATGTCGGCAACTAACAGGCCGATCGGCTCGAAATTTACAATCTTATAATTGCCAGATTTTGAAAAGAGGTTTTGTGTTTGTTCCAAACAGATTGGCAAATTAGGAGATTAATTAGCATAATGAATAAAAATCCTCCACTACTTTAATTTCATCCATGGCGAATGGCCTTGCCGATTCCAAAAGTCCTGCGGAAACCATCTCCCCTTCAGCGACACCCGTCGCTTTCGAGTCGAAGGCCCTCAACCAAGAGTTAGGAAGGGGAGATAAGGTAGTAGCGCTTTTTTAATGAACCTTCTAATTCGGCTCCTAATTAGCAAAACAGTTTACAATGAACGCTAACCTTTATTTGATCATCCGGGAAGTGCAAAATTCAAAATTTGAACGAAATCGGTTATTTCTTTCAAAAGTTACGTATTTTTGTGCATTTTTCCGGCTCAATTTCTCTAATTAAGAAAAATGCACTAAATATTCGTATGTCCGGAACGAATCATGCGATCGGCTCCAAATTTAGAAATTTACAACCGATGGATGGTCAGATGAAGGATGCTCTTTGTTCTAGATGGATTGGCAAATTAGATGATTAATTAGCATAATGAATAAAAAAGCGCCAGTACGCTAATTTCATCCCCAGCGAATGGCCTTGACGATTCCAACAGTCGAGCGGATAACATCTTCCCTCCCCCGACACCCGTCGCTTTCCGAGTGGAAGGCCCTCAACCACGAGTTAGGAAGGGGATATAAAGGTAGTAGCGCTTTTTTAATGAACCTGCTAATTAGGCTCCTAATTAGCAAAACAGTTTACAATCAACGCTAACGTTCATTTGAGCATCCGGAAGTACAAAATTCAAAATTTGAACGAAATCGGTCTGTTAGATCGGGAGATACGTATTTTTGGTGCATTTTTCCGACTCGTTTAGTTTAATTAAGGAAAATTCGTAATTTGGGAACCAATCATCCAATTTTCTTGAAATTTCGAAATTTTTAATTCGCGTATCTTTAAATGAAGGATGCCGTTTATCCCAAGTCGATCGGCCAATTAGACGCTTAATTAGCGACATCACTAAAAATGCTCCAGTACCTTAATTTCGCCCCTTGCCGCGGAGAAATATCCCTTTAATAGGGAAAAACCCAACAAAGAAAGCGAAAGAAATACCAAAAACGTAGGGGAAAATGAGTTTTTAATTAATATCTCGGCTAATTAAAGTCGCACGAAGATGCCAATGGTCAATTTGGCGAGATACGGGAATTCTGAATCCAACGGTACCTTCCACTAAGCTCTACACCAAGCCGTTCTTGAGAAGATGATGTTACAAACAAACAGACGCGCACAGATTTTAATAGTACTAGCGGGCAAGCCCGCCAGCTGAGCGGGCTGAAGCCCGCTATATATTGCTCGTGTGTAAAAGAGTTCCCGGGTATACGAAAGTTGGACCGAAATACCAGTGTTCACCGGTTTTACCCGGGCTGCGCCCGCTTAATTCACGTATGTATAGAGAAGATATTGCATACACGTTACACATGCGTAAAATCACGAAAACAACTTGCACCCAGACCAACTGCCGAAAGTTGCAACGAACTACCAGTGTCTAACGGTTTTGGGAGGGCTGCTCCCGCTTTATTAAATTATGCATCCAGAATATACTGCATACACGACACACATGCGGAAACTCAAGAAAACACCCATAGAGCCAGCCCGTTGGCCTTTATTCGAAAGTTCGTCCGAACTACCATTTCGGCGATTTACCCGGGCTGCGCCCGCTTAATTCACGTATGTATAGAGAAGATATTGCATACACGTTACACATGCGTAAAATCACGAAAACAACTTGCACCCAGACCAACTGCCGAAAGTTGCAACGAACTACCAGTGTCTAGCGGTTTTGGGAGGGCTGCTCCCGCTTTATTAAATTATGCATCCAGAATATACTGCATACACGACACACATGCGGAAACTCAAGAAAACACACATAGAGCCAGCCCGTTGGCCTTTATTCGAAAGTTCGTCCGAACTACCATTTCGGCGATTTTACCCGGGCTGCGCCCGCTTTATTCGCGTATGCATCCAAAAGATACTGCATGCACGTTACACATGCGGAAAATCATGAAACATACATGGAGACAACCCGTTCGCCGAGATTAGAAAGTTCGATCGAACTACCAGTGATCGGCAGAATCGAAGCCCGCTCTATTCTCGTATGCATCCAGAACATACTGCATACACGATACACGTGCGTGAAATCACGAAAATACTCATACAGACAGCTCTTTAACGGCTATTCGAAAGTTGGACCTAACTACCAGTGTTCAGCGGTTTTGAGCGGGCTGCGCCCGCTTTATTCACATATCACACACAAAAGTGCATCAATATATATATTAATGTAATTAATCAACCATAATTATTTATATTAAGAAAACTTTCCATATAGCATGTTCAAGCAATAGAAATTTAATTTAAAAACCCTGAACGAAAAAATGATTAGTCATAATTTAAATAAATAGTTTATTTATATTTATATTTATTTTTTTACAATTAAAATTTCTTAATGAAAATTACATTTAATATTAGCTTTATGAGAACAGAAACATTTGTTACCAAAAATACGACAGTATATATATTAATGAATTTATATATAATAACAAAAGCAGTGAATGATTACGTAGCTCAGTAACAGAAATGAGCACGCTGATTTAAGCTATTAGAAATATTAATTTGTATTATTCAAAGTTGCTGTTCTTATTCAGATCCAAAAATCACGAATTGTTCGAAAAATGCACAAAAAATACGTATCTCAACAACTATCAGTCCGATCGGCTCGAAATTTACAATCTTATAATTGCCAGATTTCGAAAAGAGGTTTGGTCTTTGTTCCAGAGAGATTGGCAAATTAGAAGATTAATTAGCATAATGAATAAAAATCCTCCACTACTTTAATTTTATCAATGGCGAATGGCCTTGACGATTCCAAAAGTCCAGCGGAAACCATCTCCGCTTCAGCGACACACGTCGCTTTCGAGTCGAAGGCCGTCAACCAAGAGTTAGGAAGGGGACAGAAGGTAGTAGCGCTTTTTTAATGAACCATCTAATTACGCTCCTAATTAGCAAAACAGTTTACAATGAACGCTAACTTTTATTTGATCATCCGGGAAGTGCAAAATTCAAAATTTGAACGAAATCCGTTAATTCTTTGAAAAGTTACGTATTTTTGTGCATTTTTCCGGCTCAGTTTCTGTAATTAAGAAAAATTCACTAAAATTTTGTATCTCGGGAACTAATTATGCGATCGGCTCCAAATTTAGAAATTTACAACCGATGGATGGTTAGATGAAGGATGCTCTTTGTTCTAGATGGATTGGCAAATTAGATGATTAATTAGCATAATGAATAAAAAATGCCACTACGGTAATTTCACCCCTCGCGAATGGCCTTGACGATTTCAACAGTCGAGCGAATACCATCTTCCCCCCTCCGACACCCGTCGCTTTCCGAGTCGAAGGCCGTCAACGAAGAGTTAGGAGGGGGAAATAAGAGTAGTAGCGCTTTTTTAATGAACCTGCTAATTAGGCTCCTAATTAGCAAAACAGTTTACAATCAACGCTAACGTTCATTTGAGCATCCGGGAAGTGCAAAATTCAAAATTTGAACGATATCGGTTAATTCTTTCAAAAGTTACGTATTTTTGTGCATTTTTCCGGCTCAATTTCTCTTATTAAGCAAAATGCACTAAATATTCGTATCTCGTAATTAGGCTCCTAATTAGCTAAACAGTTTACAATCAACGCTAACGTTCATTTGAGCATCCAGGAAGTGCAAAATAGAAAATTTGAAAAAAATCGGTCGGTTAGATCGGGAGATACGTATTTTGTATGCATTTTTCCGGCTCAGTTACTTTAATTAAGGTAAATTCGTAATTTGGGAACCAATCATCCAATTTTCTTGAAATTTCGAAATTTTTAATTCTCGGATCATCAAATGACGGATGCCGTTTGTCCCAAGTCGATCGGGCAATTAAAAGCATAATTAGCGGCATGACCGAAAATGCCCCAGTACCTTAATTTCACCCCTTGCCGCGGAGAAATATCCCTTTCATAGGGAAAAACCCAACAAAGTAAGCGAAAGAAATGCCAAAAACGTAGGGAAAAATTAGTTTTTAATTAATATCTCGGCTAATTAAAGTCGCACGAAGTTGCCAATGGTCAATATGGCGAGATACGGGAATTCTGCATCCAACGGTACCTTCCACTAAGCTCTCCATGAAGCCGTTCTTGAGAAGATGATGTTACAAACACACAGACGCGCACAGATTTTAATAGTATAGACTAGCGGGCAAGCCCGCCAGCTGAGCGGGCTGAAGCCCGCTTTTTATTGTTCTTTTTTGAAAGAGTTCGCATATTAAAATTCGCAGTTTTCGAAAGTTGAACCGATCTACCAGTGTCCAGCGATTTTAACTGGTTTATATTCCAGTATGCATACATAAGGTATTGCACACACCTTACACATGCGGAAAATCACGAAGACACCCATTCAGCCACCCCGTTCCCCGGGATTCGAAAGTTGACCGAACTACCAATGTTCATCGGATTTGCGCGGGCTTCGCCCGCTTTATTAACGCATGCATCCAGAACATACCGTATGCACGATACACATGCGTATAATCACGCAAACACCCGTGGAGTCGGCCCGTACCCCGAGAATCGAAAGTTGTGACGAACTACCCGTGTTAAGCGGTTTCGCGCGGGCTGAGCCCGCTTTATTCATTTATGCATCTAGAAAATACTGCATGCACGTAACACATGCGGAAAATCACAAAAACACCCATGCCGCTTTCGTTGGCCCTTTATTCGAAAGTTGGACCACTGTTCGTTTCTAAAAGAGTTCCCATATTAAATTTCGCCGGCAATCGAAAGTTGGACAGGACTACCAGTGTTCAGAGGTTTTGCGCGGGCTGCGCCCGCTTTATTCACGTATGCAGCCACAAGATACTGTATACACGATATACATGCGTAAAAACACGAAAAGACCCATGCTGACCCACTAATTCACACATTCAAACCGCACTGAGAAGTAAATTAAAGTCAGCACAATACTAATTAACAAAGTAAATAAGTGCTTAATGAATGATACTATTTGACTTACTCATTGAATAACAGCAATTGCTTAATGGATAATCCAGTTTGATACTAATTGATACATTTAAATAGCATTATGTATCTTATAATAGTGACAACGCAGTAATTAATTGTGTAATAACACAGTAATTAATTGCTTAAACAACGATACTAACAAAAGCAGTAAATGATTAGCTCAGTATCATTTTATGATTTTTTCATTCTCGCAACTAATACTTCTTACTGCGAGCAAACCTTTTTATCTTAACTGTAACTGTTTTCTGCACGTTTGTTTACATTTTTTAAGCGTGGGTTCTGAGGTTATCCAGTTTCGGTAGTAGATGGAGATAAAAATGCCTTATACTGAAGTGATCCCACTGCTCGCTTTCAAATCATAAAGTTAATTAATAAACAAATGGTAATTTTGTACAAAATGTGCAATAAAAATAGCATTGCCCAAAGTTAAACGTAATATTTATTATTATCATATCATATATATCATAGTATTCTGATGTTGAAGGAAGTATGCATCTGCATGTGGCTTCATTGTGTAGCCAAAATTTTTTTTGTTTATGTCACCAATTTAAATCAATAGCTTGTTTTTTTTTGTTAAGTTGAAAACAACCGTTCAATCTTCGTCAAATTCTACTCAAAATGTGAGTGAGAAGTGTTCCTATATTTTAATGAACAGCAAAATATGGTAATCTTTGTTGCAAAATATTAAATGTAATGAATGCTACAATTCCCAAGATGTAATTTCAAAGGAATGTTTGGCTATTGAACCAAGATCAAACTCATTTGCAAATTGTGTGAACAGGTGTTCCGTTCAACATTTTCTAGCCCACGTGCAAAAGAATCTAAATGTTTTGATACAAATAAAAAATGTGTAAATGCATTTCTAAAAATTGGGAAAGGTAACACTGCTGAAAATATTTTCTATGGCTGTTGTTATTCATTCAATACGAAGAGGAAAAAAAAAAAAAAATCAAGATGACATCCTTCAAATTGCTCGAAACATAGTGCGAAAGAAGTATGAAGAATTAAATGTCGACCTTTTAAATAAATCAGTTATCGACATCAGTTTCATGCGATGGGACATGGCATAAACACGGTCATACGTCACTGAACAATATTCCAGTAGTTGTAAATGTTAGACGGGACTTGTAATCAGTTTTGAAATATGATCAGAATATTGTGCTGATGTTAGTACTAAAAGGTGTCTTTGCGCAGTTAATACTGAATTTAATGTTTGGTTTGAAAACCATACGTTTGAATGTGAAAATTAACACCCATTCAGCTAGCCCGTTTGCCAAGATTCGAAAGTTGAGTCGAACTACCAGTGTTCGGCAATTTTACAGCTCAGCCGCTAATCGCAAAATTTTTCGGGTACGATAATTCCAACAGTAGATTTGTTATTGAAATTCCTTTTGGTAAACTTCAAAAGAATCACACTGTTAGTGTTAAGCGGTGTTGCAGTATTAAAGTATTGAAAAGTTGCAGCACACAAAATTATTAATGCAGTTTGATATATATATTTGTGTGTGCAAAAATGATTGCAATGAGTGAAAATGTATTTGCATCTGAAAAGAAAAAAATTATAGGTTCCATGTACACCTGAAAAAATAATTCTATGTGAATCAGATAATAATTTTTTAAATCTACAGACTTAAGTATGGCAGATGGGCGAGCTGCGACCACTCAATTCATTGGTGGTGTCTAAAGTAGTTTCTATGTGAAATTTGCAGAAATATTTTGTATTTAAAAGAAAAACAAAAAATAATTTTTAAATCTATGATCTACTTATGTTTATAAGACAGAACTTTGTGAAAGATGTATTACACTCATTACAGGCCTATGCCTTGAGTATATTAAATATCATGCGAAACAAATTTCACCTTTTTATATTGCATTTAAAATAAATAAGAGAAAATCATTTTTAAAATCTACCGAGTAAGTATTCCGAATGGGCGAGCTGCACCCACTCAATTCATTGCTGGTGTTTAAAATAGTTTGTGTGAAATATTTTATATTTAAATGGAAAAAAGAATCATTTTAAATCTATGATTATTTAAAATATACATACAGTACAAAGTCTGTAATCCGGACTTGTCGGGACTTTGGCGATTCCGGATTTAGGGGTTTGTCGTGAATTACAGATCATCAATTTAAATCTGGTAAGATGGCATGCAGAAATTGTGAAATTAAAAATATGAAACCATAATTTATATGAAATAAAGAGAAATTATGATCTAAAGGGTATCAAAATTTTAAAAAAAATGCTTAACATTTATTTTTTTACTTTATTAAATATTTCTTTCAATATAAGTTGTTTAATTTGCTTTGTTTTATGTGCTAATACTTTCTCTTTAATTCTATAAACATACATAATTTCTTGTTCAGTTACAAAGTTCCGCTGTTCAAGTTCTGTAATTGCTGTGCCGTTATGGACGCATGGATTAAAGACTTTGTACTGTACAATGAAAATTGTTTAACATGAAACTGAAAAGACTGAAATATTTTTTTGTGTTGAAGGATATTGAAGGAAAAAAACATATTTTCAACAAAATTAAGTTTATTAGAGTACATTTTATTTACATAGATATGCATATGGGCATGTAATTAATAAAAAAAAATCAATGAAACTAAAACATCCACAAGAACTATATTATTCATTTCCTTTTTGTCGTTACAATCCGCATCAATGACATTTTTTTAGCTTTGAGCAAACTCACTCCAAAATGTCTGCCATAATTGGGAATTGGGGGTGTACACACATTATCATCAACCACTGAAACGGATTCTTTGGATAACACAGTAGGACAGTCCATTAAAATATTTTACTCTACCTATGTCTATAAAAGAAACATCTTTGTGAAAGACATATTACACTCATTACTGGCCTGTCCCTTAAATATAATAAATATCATGTGAAACAATTTTTTTATATGAATGAAATCAGTTATCGGTAATAAGTTCAAAGAAAAAGACAAAATAATTTTTAAAAATCTACCGAGTAAGTACGCCCTAAACGGCGAGCTAAAATCCGTATTCATCTAAAATGTTTTAAAAAATAATAATAAATAAATAAATTAAGTTATAAGTTTATACTGAACTCAAAATATTGCACAAAAGACATTGGCGGGCTTTTGACGGCATGAACTGCCTGACACCTGGGGTATCTTCTGCAACCTCGCCAGAACGGCGAGCTACAATCCGTATTTATCTAAAATGTTAAAAAATAAATAAATAAATAAATAAAATAAATAAATTAGTTATAAGTTTATACTGAACTCAAAATCTTGCACAAAAGACATTGGCGGGCTTTTGACGGCATGAACTGCCTGACACATTTACATGTTTTACATGTGAAATTTACATGTTCTATGTACACCTGAAAAAGAAGTATTTACAAGTTGGTGTGGATGTTTATGTGATTGAAATCAGTTCCATAAATACCTATGAACATCTGAAAAGAAACGTATAAAAACATTTTAATTTAAATCAAATCATTTCTATATACACCTGAAAAAAATATTTTTATGTGATTGAAATCAGTTCCATAAGTACCTAAAAGAGAAAATACATAAAACTTTTTAAAATTAATGACCGCAGTTGCATGTAGACCTGAAAAGGAAAATTTATAAAAAATATTTACAACATTGAAAAAATAATACAACTCCAAATTCTACTTTGTAACGACAGACCTAAAACCGACTAATGCATAATTCTCAAACCGTTTCAGCTTCATCTTGACTTGCTTCAGTTTATCCTAATCATCCAAAAATCTCAAACTTTTTTAGTTTTACATTGGCTTGATTCACTTCAATTTGTGTGCAAAAATCTCAATGTTTCATCTTCACAGTGTTGAGGAATTTTTTTTTTTTTTACTGCAGAACCTCTCTGTAAACAATATTTCTTGTGAATACTTTAGAACATTTAGGTATCAAACGGCCTTGCTTCTTGGTGTCTTTCACTAAAACAGAAACATTCCTCATAGATGAACATCTTGAAAAAGCTACGTAAAGCATTCCATGACTGAAAACCGGTTGCGGTAAATAAATTCCTCATACAAAATGCAAGCCTGATAGGAAACTGTCTTCGCTTGAGCTGAAAGGGGAGGTTTGAATCTGAAGGTGAAAGTTCAACACGTGGAATGAAAACTCTTGATCCAGCATTCTGTCCAGAGATGACTTCACAATCTAAAACGTTTTGCATAATTCTCTTCACAATGAGCCTTGTTCCGTTGCAGAGTCCAGCCGATGGATTTAGATTCCGTAGAAGCATAACTATAACTCCAAGTTTCAAATTCAGACAATGAGGTGGCATTCCAGAAGGCGTCAGGCTGTGGATGAAATCCAGCTGATACGTGTCTTGTTCTTCTTCGTCATCGCAAATAACGGAGTCTGCACTGTAGAGTGTGAAAACTTGACCTGGAAACTTGGAAAGAATTTCTTCATTAAGTTTCAGAGCTTCCTCATTCTTTGGACATAAAATTGCTTTACTGGCCAAGTCTTGTAAGTCGAATTCACTACCGCAACCAAACATTTCTTCTACTATCGATCTGTTTACCACACACAAAGATGGAATTTCGATAATGTCTGTCACTGTCATTTTTAAGACGACCATCTCCCAACTGTAGAAGCCACTCTGAAAACTCTTGTTCTTCCGGATGCAATCGCATATTCGTAGAAAGTGTGCACTGTTTGAAATGTGACCACAAAAAGGAATTTCTGAGGCAGCTCTCGATCGCAGAAGTTCGGTTTCCGTGTGCGATCACAGGTAATGTTTGTCTCCAGTCACCTCCTAAAACTAAGGTTTTACCGCCAAAAGGAACATCCAGTCCGGTCAAGTCTCTCAGTAATCTGTCGACAGCTTCCAAAGCGTAATGAGGCGTCATGGTGCATTCATCCCATATAAAAAGTTTTGCAGTCTTCAAGTACCTTCCTTCAGCACTATCTTGTCTGACATGGCACGAAGAATTTTCCAGAATCGGAACGGGCAACTTGAAAGTAGAGTGTACAGTTCTTCCACCGGTCAACAGCACAGCAGCAATACCTGTCCACGCAACGGGAACAGCAACGTGGCCCATTCCCCGAACAGCATGAAGGATCGTCCTAAACAGGAAAGTTTTTCCAGCTCCGGCAAACGCATTAACGCAAAATGTCTTTGGTGTGTTAGGATTCTCATCTTGTACAGCTTCCAAAACCGAGTCGTAAACAAATTTCTGTTCAGGATTCAACATCTGGTTCAACACTTCGGCTTGTTCGCTTTCATACTCGACATCGAACTGCGGGACGTCGAGAGAAACAACTTCACTCAATGTTGGCTGAGGGAGACCAAGAGAAGTGAGTGAAACGTTGTGCACTTGTAACTGGTCTTCTATGTTTCTCAGTGCGAGGCTAAAGCTGTCTTCTAAGGAGTAAAATCTTGTGAAATCTTCAGAAAGGGACTCTTTAAATTCATTCCACAAAGTGATCGGTTCCGTAGGGTTGCAGAAAACACAGATGAAGCAAAAGAGCTGTCTTCGCTGAGATGGCATTTGAAAAGCTGATGCTTCAGCCAGAGAATTTTTCCATTCTTCGTCGTCTTGCAGCAGATGCCTTGCACGGCACGCTTCCTTAAATGTTGAATACTCCACACCTTCATAAGTTCTTAAGTCGGCAAAACTCTTCGCTCCTTTAACGCGACACAGCAGCAACCTCAGATGGAAACGCTCAACATCTTTCGGGCTAACAGAATACATTCTTGAAATGATGTAATCTCCAAGTCTAACTCGTGTCTGCCAGGCGTGATTCCTCCAGGTGAAATGTTTAGGAATTTCAGCATACAGGTAACGATTCGCTTCGGGAACTGTCCTGTTCAGTTCAAACCATCCGGTGAGCATGGTGTTTTTCTCGGCAGCTCTCTGCAGAGCATTTCTTTCTTCTGATTCAGCAAAATAAGACGGACTGCAGGTTTTCCAAATGAACCGGTAGTCGTATGATGGAGTGAGACTTTGAATGCGTTCTCTTTTCAAACAGCCTCCACACTGCTTCAGGGGCAGACACGTATCTTGCATTTAAGAAGCATTTTATCTCGTCCCACATTAAAGTTCTATCTCCAGATTCTTCCAGAACAACTTTAGCTGCATCATGACCTTTATACACATATTTGAACAAATACTTGACCGATTTTATGGAGCTGCATACTTCAACGTTTATGTGGGCGTTGTACTTTTTTGTTAAATACGGATTGTAAGGTACAACCCATCTGTTATCGATGGCATGACCCTTGATCACGATAAAGTTTCCATCATCCCTTCTTCTGTAAAGTGGGTAGCCATTCACGTTCTCTTTAGTTTCTGCCTGAAACGGTTTCGGAAATCCTTTAGAACATACACCATCGCTCATGCAGGGAGAGTTTCGATTCAGTTCACCGCAGGGTCCGTGAATCATCGATGACTTGAGAATGTCGTGTAGCATGGGATGTCGAGTAGCATCTGGAAGTTCAGCACACACCAGCGAGTCGATGCACTCTGCATCTCTTATTTTATCTTCTTCCGCTAAAAACAACAAAAGGCGCATATGAGGCAATCCTCTTTTCTGAAATTCGATGACGTGTATATCTGCAATTGTCGCACCCAAGATGTGATTCTTCGTCAAATCATGCAGCAAAGCTGTTTTCTTCAGGTCAAATACCCTGGACACGATGTCCGGACAATCGTGAGCCTTCTGTCCTGGGAATAGGTTTTCTGTTATTTCCGGCCATTTAGGGTTGCACGTGAAAGTCAGAAACAGATCCGGTTTACCAAAGTCGCGCACAATGGCCATCGAGTCCTGATAGTTTTGCTGCATGCAGCGAGGGCTTCCTATAAACGTTGACGGAAGTATAACCGGTATTCCAGGGCGGACGCCCGTCTCTTGACCAACTCTGTAAATGTGATCGGCAAGACCCATGTAAGTTTCCACTCTCAGATTCATCCGATGGCTCCGGAGGTACGCAATCCTGTTGCCTTCGACTTTTACGTATGCATCCACGAGATACTGCTGAAACAATTTCCGGCCATACAAAATGGGGTTGTAGCAATCTCGTCGCACAGACACCCTGCGACTGTAAAACTGCAACTCTGTGTATTGCTGTCCGACTCTGAATCCTTGGTCGCCGTGAGGAAAGAAAAGGACGTATGTCATCGGTTCCAAGTTGGGATTTAAGGTACTGATGTTGATGAGACCGCCACCTCTTGGATGGATCACGATGTCTCGGTTCGATGGAGGAGCGCCGTCCGTACTCTTGAAGACAACTGCAACTTCGTTTTCTTTTGGAGCATCGTAACGTCCCCTGTGCTCGCCCGCAGCAACACTTTCACCCTTGATGTACATGCGGATATCCGCAGCAGTTTCGGCGCCTTGCTCTCGTAGAGTTTCTTCTTCGAATTCTTTCAGCATCTTGTAGGCTTCAGCGTATGGATTAACGTTTCTCAAAACTGCATCCAACTGTCTCAGCAGTTCGGCATTCAAGGCAACATTTCCAAATATGTTCATTCTCTGCCTGAGCGCTTGATCCGAATCTAAAATGTACAGCTGAGCATACTGTTCTTGACCGGCATGAGGCGGATGAAGGTGGCTCGTTCGATGATATATGGCACCATGAATCCTGAAGCAATAGGGACCCGAACCCGTAGGCATTTCTATATTGGCACCCATTGAAGCAAAACTGAGCAGGCAGTTGTAAGTACGTATGTTGGCATAAAACTCTTCAGAAAATGGGTGGTTCCCATTCATTAAATTGCGCCATTCTTCTGGATATCTTCTTTCAGCTTCGACAATTTTCCCATTGTTACAGCAGTGCATGTATCTTCCTCTTGCGTTCCTTTCTCCCATAAAGAACAATCCATTGCAGAGATCGCAGGAACCTTCCATTGAACCGACACTGTGTTGTTCAGCGAAAACTTCGAGTCCACATCTCCCTGCATTGTGAAGAGTGCTACGTGAACGTTGTGCTGCATTCATGCGTAGCCTGTCTTCTCGTACTGACAACGTTTCTTCCGATCGGACTTGTCTGTGACGTGCAGCGTCTCGCATTCTTCGTATAGTAGCATCCTGTTCCGATTCTTGAGTGCGTAAAATTGATTCTCGATGCGCTATCCTGTCGAGTCTGCTACGGTTTTCTTCTTCGGTTTCTCGAGCACGTAGGTTTGCTTGGCGTACTGCCTGCATGTTGAGTCTTCTAGCGGTTTCTTCTTCATTTTCTGTAGCTCGCCGTAACCTTTGTGCTTCAGCTCTTCGTCTTCTTGATGAATCTCCCGTAATGCCTCTTTTCCGTTTTGGCATTTTAGAACATTAAAAAAAATACCACTCTACTAAAAAAGTAACTACGCAGTTCTAAATGTATATAACACAAATAATAATAGACTAAATAAAAAATTATCCACTCAAGAGCTAATTAATTTCAAAAAATCAAAAACGTAAAACCTAAAATTGCTGGTAAATAACAAAACGTCAAATAATATGGGTATTATTATGAAAATTCTAAGCACAGATAACAATCATGAAAATATTTTTGATAGTTAGGTTAATCTGAAAACAATGCACATAAAAAGAAAATGAAAATTATAAACACAAAATAAAAGTATAAATACGAAGATAAATTAAGAAATTCTGAAATCAATAAAAACTGAAATTAAAAAGCAAAAATGAACTAAAACATCTAAAAAAAAAAAAAAATGAACATTCAAGCGCCTTAAAATGATAATATATCACAAATAATAATAGACAATTAAAATAATATTATCCACTCAAGAACTAATCAAAAACGTAAAACCTAAACTTGCCAATTATAAAATTGCTAGTAAATAACAAAATGTCAAATAATATGGGTATTATTATGAAAATTCTAAGCACAGATAACAATTATGAAAATATTTTAGATAGTTAGGTTAAGCTGAAAACAATGCACATAAAAAGAAAATGAAAATTATAAACACAAAATAAAAGTATAAATACAAAGATAAATCAATAAAAATTGAAATTTAAAAGCAAAAATAAACTAATACATCCAAAATAATAAAGAACATTCGAGCGCCTTAAAATGACAAAACGATAGTTGTTATCGCACACAGTAAAAATATAAATGTCAAAAATATAAAATGTAAATGCAATCTTTCGAGCAACAATAACAGAGATATATAACAGGAGTAAATTTCTCTTTAAAAAAATACGAAACAAAACATTAAATATATCACAAAAGTCGAAAAGTTAAATGTGCCTAAGAAAATGGCGATTTCCCTCAAGCTCTAAATTTGACCACAAGTATAAAAGCCTAAATACTACTGTAAATGAGTAAAAATACAAATATAAATGCAAAAAGATATAAAATCTCCTAGAAAAAGAAATAAAGATTAAGTGCAATAAGTAATAATAAGTATATTTACGAAATATGGAATCAGAGAAAATTTCGGCACACTTCCCTTCCCATTCACAAATTCGTAAATAAACTTTTGTTGCCAAACCGAGAAAAGAAAACTTTTGATTCCCTACATAATATATATGACGTCATTATTTGAAACTTTAATCTTTTAATCCGACTTCAAAATAATGTTTTAATAACGAAATCTTACTGTCTAAGAATACTTACTGACCAAAAATCAAATAACAAATAATTTTCTAAGCTAGAACAAAAAGGTTTTAACATATTTGACACGGTGCCAAATCCCTACGTCTTTCGAAAATGGAAGCCAAGCGGGAAAACGTAAGAACAAATCCCTAAAGTGGCTATTGAGTACCATTAAATCCCTAAACGCAACAAAGTAAGCTCAGAACGTAGGGAAAAGTTAGTTTTTAATTAATATCTCGGCTAATTAAAGTCGCACGAAGATGCGAATGGTCAATATGGCGAGATACGGGAATTCTGAATCCAACGGTACCTTCCGCTAAGCTCTCCATAAAGCCGTTCTTGAGAAGATGAGGTTACAAACAAACAGACGCGCACAGATTTTAATAGTATAGACTAGCGGGCAAGCCCGCCAGCTGAGCGGGCTGAAGCCCGCTTATCATTGTTCGTTTTTAAAAGATATCCTATGTTAAATTTGGCCGGTATTGAAAAGTTGAACCGAACTACCATTTTTAGCGGCATTCCGCGGGCTTCCCCCGCTTTTTTCACCTATGCATCCAGAAGTTACCGCATACACTATACATATGCGGAAAATCACGAAAACTCCCATGCTTCCAGCTCTTTCGCGGGTATTCGAAATTTGGACCGAAATACCAGTGTTCAGCGCTTTTGGGCGGGAGCCCGCCCAAAGCAGTGTTCACGTGTGCATGCAAAAGATACTGCGTACACCGTACACATGCGTAAAATCACGAAAACACCCCTCCAGCCAGCCCGCTGCCGATTCGAAAGTTGGACCGAAATACAATTTTTCAGCGATTTTGCGCGTGCTGTGCCCGCTTTATTCCTGTATGCATGCTGAAGATGGTGCATAAACGATACACATGCGTAAAATCACGAAAACAAACATGGAGCCTGCCTGTTCCCCGGTATTCGAAAGTTGGACCGAATTACCAGTGTTATGTGGCTTTGCGCGGGCTCTGCCCGCTTTATTCACATATACACCCAGAAGATACTCCATACACTATACACATGCGTAAAATCACGAAAACACCCATGGAGCCAGCCAGTTCATCGGGATTCGAAATTACCGCATTACCAGTATTCTGTGCCCGCTTTATTCACGTATGCATCCATGAGATACACATGCGAACAATCACGAAAACACCCATGCAGCCAGCCCGCTCGCCGAGATTCGAAAGTTTGAGCGAACTACCAGTGTTCAGCGATTTTGTGGACCGGGCTGCGCCCGCTTTATACACATAAGCATGGAGAGGATACTGCATAAAAGATACACATGAGTTAAAGCAAGAAAACACCCGGAGCGTTAAGAGGTTTTGAGCAGGCTGCGCCCACTTTTATCACATATGCATCCAGAAATCACTTTATACACTATACACATGCGGAAAATCAGGAAAACACCCATGCAGCCAGCCCGCTCGCAGAGATTCGAATGTTTGACCGAACTACCAGTGTTCAGCGGTTTTACCCGGTATCCGCGCGCTGTATTCACGTATGCGACCAAATTTTATGTACAGTACCCCGGAATTCGAAAGTTGGACCGAACTACCAGTGTTCTGTAGTTTTGCGCGGGCTGTTCCCGCTTTATTCAAGTATGCATGCAGAAGATACCGCATACACGTTACACATGCGAAAAATCCCGAAAACACACATTGAGCCAACACGGTCGCTTGGATTCGAAAGTTGGACCGAACTACCAGTAATCAGAGGTTTTGAGCGAATTTCGGCCGCTTTATTCACTTATGCATCCAGAAGATGCTGCGTACACGAGGTACATGCGTAAAATCACGCAAACACCCATGGACCCAGCCCGTTCGCCGGGATTCGAAATTAGGACCGAACTACCAGAGTTCAGCTTTATTCATTTATGCATCCAGAAGACACTGCATACACAACAGATATGCGTAAAATCACAAAAAAACATGAGTGTAGCCTGCCTGCTCACCGGGATTCGAAAGTTACCGTATACCATCTCAAAGGAGCAAAGAAAAATCTTTAATCTAAAAAAAAAAAAAAAAAAAGTGTGAATTTAATTTTTATTGGGGCGAACTTATTTAAAATATCATTTGCATTAAAAAATAATATCTAAATTAAGTGCACGTATGTAATAACATAAAAAAATATATTATTCCAAAAAATCAAATTTATTATTAAAAAAATAACAACATATTTTTAAAAAATAGCTTTTTCAGATTTTTTAATTAATATCCCAGCTGATTAAAGTTGTACAACTTCAAGAACGTCATCATTTAAATTTAATGTAATATAATAACTTTTATTCAATATCAATAAAAGAATTAACGTGACAATCATCCTAACCTGAAATTAAAAAAAAAAATTGTGAAAAGCAGCTGTTTATTTAAAATGCCTACATTAACGAAATATTTTTAAAATACAGTTAGGTAACATGCAATCGCGTGCTTTATTCAACTTTAGAATATAACCTTGATTTGTATCTGCGGCGATTCAAGAAACTGTTGCAATCGGAAAAATGAGCCCGAAAATTAGCGTTTTCACAGTTTTTAATTAATATCTCAGCTGATTAACGTCCTACGAAGATGAGAATGGTATCATTGGATTCGTAGAATTTTTTGGAATCCGCAGACACCTGCCTCGAATTCCAACTCAGCGCCGTTCCATAGATATTTAAGAAAAAAGAAATTGACACGTGACCTTTCGCCAGCACAAATCTCGAGCGGAAGCAATTGTCATTCCCCCGGCGCTTTCGAAAAAGCAATTTTATCTCAGCTAATTCCGAGACGGTTGCCACTCCGAAAAATGAAATAACGTTTTCGCAGTTTTTAATTAATAACTCCGCCGATTATTGTCGTACGAAGATGGGACCGGTATCGATGGATTCGTTGATTTTTTTCGAATACGGGGATATGCGTTTCGAATCGCAACTCGGAGCCGTTCCGCAGATATTCGAGAAAAACGAATTTGGCACTCGGCCAAATCCCTAAAATAGGGGAAACCCGTGAAAGAAAGTGCAAAACGTAGGGAAATGTAGGGAGAAAATCAGTTTTTAATTAATATCTCGGCTAATTAAAGTCGCACGAAGATGCCGATGGTCAATATGGCGAGCCACGGGCATTCCGAATCCAACGGTACCTTCCGCTAAGCTCTACACCCAGCCGTTCCCGAGGAGATGATGTTACAAACACACAAACAGACAGAGGCACACAGATTTTAATAGTATAGACTAGCGGGCAAGCCCGCCAGCTGAGCGGGCTGAAGCCCGCTTTTCATTGTTCAATGTTCATGAGTTTCCATTGTAATTTCGCCGTTATTCGAAAGTTGAACCGAACTACCAGTGTTCAGCAATTTTGAGCAGTCTGCGTCCGCTTTGTTCACCTATGTATGGAGAAGATACTGCATAAACGATACACATGCGTAAAAGCAAGAAAACACCTATGGAGCCAGCCCGTTCCCCGAGATTCGAAAATTGGACTGAACTACCAGTGTTCAGCGATTTTACAGCTCAGGCTTTTTGCCAAGTGTAATCGCAAAAGTTTTCGGGTATTATATTCAAACAGTAGATTCGTTATTAAAATTCCTTTTGATAAACTTTAACATAATCGCACACAAAGGTGCATCAATATATATATTAATGTAAGTAATCAATCATAATTATTTATAATAAGAAAACTTTCCATATACCATATCCGAGCAACAGAAATTCAATTTAAAACCCTGAACGAAAAAAAATTTAATCAGAATTTAAATAAATAGTTTATTATTTTTTTGCAATTAAAATTTCTTAATTAAAATTTAATTTAATATTAGCTTTATGCGAACAGAGACATTATATTAATGCATTTATATATAATAACAAAAGCAGTGAATGATTACGTCGCTCAGTAACACAAATGAGCACGCTGATTTAAGCTATTAGACATATTAATTTGTATTACTCAAAGTTGCTTTTCTTATTCAGATCCAAAAATCACGAATTATTCGAAAAATGCACAAAAAATACGTATCTCGGCAACCGACAGTCCGATCGGCTCGCAATTTACAATCTTATAATTGCCAAATTTTGAAAAGAGGTTTGGTCTTTATTCCAGAGAGATTGGCAAATTAGAAGATTAATTAGCATAATGAATAAAAATTCTCCACTACGTAAATTTCGTCCCCCGCTAATGGCCTTGACGATTCCAACTGGAAAACGGATACAGCTGCAACCCCTCAAAACCCGTCGCCTTCGAATCTCAGCCTGTCCACAAAGATATCGGAAGGAAAGAAAAAGGAGTATTAGGGCGTTTTTAATTACCCCGTTAATTAGGCTCCTATTTTGCAAATCAGTGCGGAATCAATTCCATCAGTCGTTTTATCCCCTGGCGGGTTTAAAATTCAAAATTTCAAAGAAATCGGCTGGTAAGTTCCAGATTTACCGATTTTTTGTGCATTTTTGGGCTCAATTTCTCTAATTAAGAAAAATTAATATCTTGGGAACAAATAATGCGATCGGCTCCAAATTTAGAAATTTACAACTCATAGATAGTCAAATGAAGGATGCTTTTTGTTCTAGAGAGATTGGCAAATTAGAATATTAATTAGCATAATGAATAAAAATTCTCCACTACGTTAATTTCGTCCCCCGCTAATGGCCTTGACGATTCCAGCTGGAAAACGGATACAGCTGCAACCCCTCAAAACCCGTCGCCTTCGAATCCCAGCCTGTCCACAAAGATATTGGAAGGAAAGAAAAAGGGGTATTAGGGCGTTTTTAATTACCCTGTTAATTAGGCTCCTAATTCGAAAATCAGTGCAGAATCAATTCCATCCGTCGTTTCATCATCTCGCGGGTTTAAAATTCAAAATTTCAAAGAAATCGGCCGGTAAGTTCCGGAGATACCGATTTTTTGTGCATTTTTCGGGCTAATTACCATCTTTGCTAATTAAAGTCGCACGAAGATGCGAATGGCCAAAATGGCGAGCCACGGACGTCCTGAATCCAACGGTATGCTCCGCTAAGCTCTACACCCAGCCGTTTCGGAGAAGATGAGGTTACAAACAAACAAATAGACGCGCACAGATTTTAATAGTATAGAGATAGAAAAAATGGAATTCCTTAATATTAACGTATACATTCTTTTAAATACAGAAGCAAATACCTTAATAAATTTACAAGTAAATTTCAAGTTAGGCTTAACGTACCTGAGAATACTTCAAAATGGTAAAATTTTCTCGCGGTATCGATTTTAACCATCTGTATCATACATCTTGTTGTTTAGGAAATCTATATACTGACACTTTAGGACCATCATTATAATTTCCTCGGCATAACGACACACAGCACTTTAAAGGAATAATGAAAACCGAAAAAAAAGATATCAAGATTAAATTAAGCAGATATTCAACCTACCAAAACAACGCTTTGGTTCACTAACGCGCCTTCTCACGACCAAGGACGAAATTCCCCTAATTTGCTAATGCCATCTAGATGGCCTTGGTTTGACCAAAGGGGCTATCTTTTGTACCCTATCGAGATAGCTGACAGTTTGTGACGTCACTAATCTACAGGCCTTCAGTAGGGAGGCTTGTGTTTAAGAGGGTGTTGCTTGTAACTATCTAGAATGTGTTGGCTTAACCCATGGCACGAGAGAATTGTACATGAAGATTTCAACAAAAATATTTCTGTGGCAAAAGAACATTGTTGCAACTATTTTGTTTACGTTGTTAGTTTTCTTGGAATGAAGCCAGGGCTCTCGCGCATGCCCATGATTTTGTAGTGAATGGGTTAATGAACTCAGAGATGCATTTTGGTAAAAGATTGCACTATCGTCTACGTGCATTGCTAGTGTAGTATTAGGCAAGTAAGTAATGTGGTTCACATAAAGTATGAATAATATAGGCCCCGGAATAGACTCTTGTGAAATCGGTATCTACGATGTCAAATTTAGAATTTTTTGGAATAATTGACCCTATTTTTGTTAGTAAGTCTTATCATAGATATTTCTCTCAATTTTATAAATATAGTCTTAATAACCGATTTCAAGTCTTTGTACAATAGCTCATTTCATATAAACCAGGAAGTACCTATAATCATCCTCAGCACTTTTTTTTTTTTTTTTTTTTTAACTTTTGAATTGTTTGAAGTCTGGTCAGTTGCTGAGCTCCAAGTAGGAAAGGCGTAATTTAATAATTGGTCTTATAATAAAAATATATAATCAGATAGAGGATGAGATGATTTTTCGAACAAGCATTTGAAACCAATAGAAATTCCTATCGAATTTTTAAAATAATTTTTCCAGGTTAAAACGAGTGTTTAGAGTCTCTCAATGGCATACTTGGGATAAATCTGAAAGTTCTGTGAAAAACGCCGTTACACCCACTGTCCTATTTTCATTTTGGTGTTCCTTATCTTAATAACAGATATGATAATTATAAGGATTAAAAATTGCTTTAGTATCTTAATATTCTGAATACTATGCAGAGAAGATATCCGAAAATTTTAAAAAATTAACTGAAAAGATTAAATACAAGATTAGGTAGAAAATATTGCTTTTCTATTGTTGCCCATTTTCTCTTAGTTTCATTAAAATTTTTCTTGCCACTTCAAAACATAATCTGCGAAGAATATTTATTTATTCAAACGCGTACTAAGTTTTGAAATCAATTATGTCAAAAGGTTTAAGATATGAGACATTTAAAATACAATTATCACGTAATATATTTAAGAGAAGCTTGCTGTAGTATTTTTCATAAAAAATTTTGTCAAATAATGCATCGGCTTTTAATTTAATTCTGAAAATAAAAACATCAAATTATAGAATTTTTAAAAAACGTTACTGACTCTTTCAACTGCTCAAGTAAAAACTCACAAACGTATGCAGTATCTGAAACCAGTTTGAAATGTTTTGATAAAAACGTGCTCAAAGTGTTTAGTTTACATGGTTAATTCGCCTCATCTTCCTTCCTAAAGAAACCCCCACTTTTTGCATGTTTTCCTGTTTAAAAGGTTTTTATTGTAGTCGTAACTTAACGGGGAGAGAGAATGCAAATTGCAGGCCACTCTGATTTGAGCAGTCGCACGTAAGGTTCTCTTAGCACGGCTGTCGGTTTTACCAAGTCGATTTGATTTTTCTTCTACGATCAGTTGCTAGCACATAAAAGGTTGCTCACCTGTCTTAAGTGACCAAAGAGTAGTAAAAAGGCCCTAGTGCGATTTTACTGAGTCTTGCATCCGTTTTTCCATGAGACTGAACTGATTTAAGGACTTGATGATCATGTCTCTAGTCAAACTAATCTTCGCTCGATATACGGAATTAACTTCTAAAGAGAAGGATTTATCGTTGACTGAGGATGAAAGAATTGATCTGGATTTTCTACTAAAACTTCTCCCTAACCTATCGGATAAGGTACGAGCAAGTCTGAACTCTGCACGTGGCTCTGGACTAGGCTTAGCGCAAGTCGGTTCTAACGGGTTAGCGGTTAGCATCTAATGAAATTGATACCCATCATGCTGATGTCTCCCAACACGATATGCATTGTACTGCTGTTACCAAAAGCACGAAACGTACTCTGAGCGATACCGAATCGGACCCTCCTGAGGTGCAAAACAAATTTGATGTTCTTGCGAACATAACTGATGATGACTCCGGACTCGCTCCTGAACAGCACACGCACAGTACCAGACATGAAGGTGATGTTAAATTTAAACGAAATCCCAAACTGAAGGCTCCCAAAAGTTTAAAAATCTCACCTAGTCAGAACTTAACTAGCAAAATTACACATAGACTGAATTCTGAGTTTGCGATCAGCAGCCACAATAATGTGGCGCCATCTAGTGAAGGAACTGAGAAACAGGCTGCAGCGAGTAGGTCTCAGACCGAAAACGCAACGCGACCAATCACTTATCCAGATGAAGTCACGGGGCTAACTGACGCTCATATTGTTCAGGTTGGCGCAACTCAAACGAACACCATGGAGGAGGGACTTTGTGAAAATGCCGCTAATGGTAACAATATTATGGACACGGACGCTAGTCTAAACAAAATACAAGCTCAGATGAAAACATAGAAGCGGAATTTGTGAAAAAGACACGTATACCACCCATAACTGTTAAAGTAGATTACCCTATATGGAAAAACATAGCTAGGGCACTTAAACAGAGAAACATTGAGTTTAACAGTAATAAGAATAATAAAGGGATTAAATTTTTCCTCAGAAACCCTGAACATTACAGACAGACTATTACTTATTTAAAAGACGCAAAAGTGGAACACCACTCTTTCACACTTCCTGAGGACAAAGACATAAAAGTAGCGATAAGAGATCTGTTAAGAGATACAGATACGGTAGAAATACAAGAGGAATTTGAGGATTTAGGATACAGAGTTGAATCAGTTAAGCAACTTACGCGCAGAAGAAAAAGGGGAGTTTATTAAACTTCCGCTATTTTTAATTACTCTGCCTAAGAAACCCAAATCCAAAGATATACACAACGAAACTCACTTATGTAACCTAGGAATTCGAAAGTCGAAAATTATAAAGGTAGATCGGGCACGCTACAATGCTATAGGTGCCAAGGATTTCATAATACGCAAACTGGCAGTAACTATGCACCCAAGTGCGTGAGATGCGGAGAGGGACATTTGTCCTTTGAATGCCCTAATAAAAACGCTGACTTGCCACCACGTTGTGCGAACTGTAAACAATCTCACACCTCGAACTTTAGGGGATGTGAGATGTTCCCTAAAAAGAAACAGGATAAGCCAAAAGTCTGTACTAGTAGGCTTATAGAAAATAAATCATTTGCACAAGCCCTGTCTACTGGTTTGTATGCAGACACGATCAAAGAAGCAAAAACTGTTTTTACACACCTGGCCGCTGTGTGTGTATTTAATTATGGCAAAGCACACTAGAGCTATCTGCCTAAGGGGAGGGATGCCTTCGTGGAGCACTTTCTAAGGGAAACTGGCTCGTATACACGTTACACATGGGGAAAAACCACGAAAACACCCATGCAGCCAGCCCGTTCGCGGGATTTGAACCTCGGACCGAACTACCAGTGTTCAGCGACTTTACCGCTCGGCCGCTGGTGGGCCTTAACACACCTGGCCGAGCTTGCATCGGTCATAAAGAGCTCCGGCTTTCTTTTAACACAGCAAATAGGACTAAATGTACCTACTCATAATGACAAAACTACCATAAATCAAGATCTTAATGGATAGGTACACCACACAAGGAGATCCTATAAAATTAGCATTCTGGAATGCTCATGCCATTCAGAACAAGTTGACGGATTTTTTAAACTTCCTTAACAATCACAATATTGATATTGTTTTTGTCGGAGAGACTTTTGCCACGCCCCGTGCGTGTATAAATTTGCCTAATTACCGCACATATAGGTGCGATCGTTTGAGTACCCGTGGTGGGGTGCCACAATTTATGTGCGCAACTCGCTCCAGTCCTGTTTGATTAGCCAGGATAGAAACAACGGACATGAGATGGTCACAGTCTCAGTGCACTTACCGCATTATGGTAAATTTGAATTTCATTTCATTTTATAATGAAATGAAATTCAAATTCCAGGAAGCTACTGACGAAAAATAGTCTTTTCAAAGTTCTCTCTGATACAAATAAGTATATCCTAATGGGTGATCTTAACGCAAAGCACTAAACCCGTAAAACTAACCAAAATCGCAAGGTGCTGTATGACTTTATAAGCAATCACCCAGTTGCCCTGCATGTTACTGAGGAGTATACGTACAGACCTCAGAACCCAAGAAATGCAGACCTTCTTGATATTCTTCTGACAAATACTTCAATCCCTATTTATACTGAAGTAAAGCACGAATTGAGCTCTGACCACACACCGGTCATTGTTTACCTAGGCACTACTAAAGAGGCCGAAAATGAAATGATCCGCACGACTGACTGGAATAAGTTCCAGAAGTTTCTTAGTCAGAATCCGCCCATCTTTGATACTCTGAACTCGTAGAAAGATATAGATGATGCGGTTGATACCCTCACTTATTCAATCAATAATGCCATTGAAAATGCATCTAGACACATGAGAAGAAATAATAATAACACTGGCACTCTGCCACAGGAAATTAGACAGATGATTAAGGATCGGAATAAGATGAGGAAAGAGTAGTACCTCACATGGAGCTCTCACGTTAAAAGAGATATGAACAAATTAAATAAATTAATTAAAAAGAAAATAGATGAGCACAAGAGAGATGTATGGGAGGAAAAAATTTAGAATCTTAGTCCGAATGATGGCACTCTCTGAACGTTCTTGCGAAATTTGAAAAGGCAGCGTACATGCAATAAGCCGATTTATACTGAAACCTCTGTTGCTCTCAATAATAAAGACAAATCGACGGTCTTTGCGGACCATTTAGAAGAGCAGTTCAGTCCTAACATGACTCCCAGGGACAAGAATTTTGTCTACGAGGCGTGCTACTTTGTTAAGGATTGACTTAATGCCCACACTGCTAAGAGATACGTGGCCACTGCTACTCCCAGTGAGATCAAAGAAATCACAAGGAAGCTTAAAGTCAAAAAGGACCCTGGTATAGACGGTATTAATAATCATGGACTTAGAAATCTGCCCTGCAATGTTGTGACAAAATTCACGAGCATTATCAATGTGTTGTCTTAGTCAATGCAATTTTCTCACAAAGTGGAAAATCGCAAAAGTTATTTTATTGCCTAAGTCCTGCAAGGATAACACTAAGCCAGATGGGTACGGACACATTAGCTTGCTTCGGGGCTAGGAAAGATCTTTGAGAGCATAATCTACAGCAGATTGAAGAACTATATGGAATTACTGCCTCCGAAACAATTTGATTTCCGGAGAAAGCTTTCAACTACGAAGCAGCTGGTGCGGCTCGTCGAGTTTTGTGAGGATGCCTCCACAAGAAACAAAATGTCGCCGTACTCATGCTAGACGTGGCGAAGGCATTCGACCGCATCTGGCATGAGGAGCTGATTTGGTAAAAGCGCAGAATAGGCTGCATCAACAAAGTTCAGTAGGAGGAGCTGCGTGACGTCATTAAATGGGTGGGACTAAGCTTATGACGTCACATTGTAGTCTCGCATTTACACTAGGTGTACTTTCTATTTTCTCTTAAAAATAAGAATAATAAATTGTTTATTATTGTAAATTAATATCAAATTCTTTACTTTTAATTTACATTTATAACATTTAAGCTTAGGCGATACTGATAATAAGTATAATAAATTGTTTATATTTAAAATTACCATGATACAGTGAGCGAATTCTACCAATTATTAAAACGATAAACAACGTCGCAGTCTCTAATAGTTGTAGAGCTTCAATGTTTTCAAAAATTTTTATTAAATTATTATTATTTTTTATTATTTTTTTTATTTATACAAATAAACTATTTTTTTAAATTTAAATTCATATTGTGGAACATTTTAATTTTATCATTTTTACAAATTACCTTCTTGCTACGTAACGACATAATTCCTTACATACCAATAATTAGACAATTTTCATTATTTCTAAAAATTTTAAACTTTACATTAATAAAAAAAGAATATTTTTTATTGCACATGAACATCATTACACAGCTTTCATATCAGTTTCTAAAATTCCTAAATCACGCCATATTCTGTGTAGGCATGCTAGAATTCTACGCATTAATAAATAAAAAAATATAATTTCTCAGAATGAAAGAAAATAATATAATAAAACAAATACTACAAACTTGGAACACTAAGCAATGCTTCACATACGCACACATACACATATTATCAATGAACTCATATTATCAAGTGCAATTACGATACCAAACACTACGTATTAAAATATGAGGTAAACGTTACTTCAAAGGTTAAAGTTTACAGTTTTGCTACTGTTGAGTCGATAGTCGGACTATCCATATATATCGTAAGTCGGAAAGCGTTATAAACATATCAAAAAACGAAAAATTAAAAATACAATTTAAATGAAAAATTATGTCTTCAATATAATTCACAATTAAAACAACAATACAAATATAAAATACACAAACAATATGTTAAACACTGCACATAAATAAAGTTACATTACTTCTCGACATCACGCACAACCTCGTTTTCCCTTTTACACAACAATCAGTATTCGCTCGAAAAACATCAAAGTATTCCACAAACTCGGTGTCCATGTGCTCATTTATCTATTTTCACTTAAAGAAAAATCAGAGAATTGCTCAAACTCGGCATTGCGCACCACATTGGCTTCGCCCATGTGCACATCGACCTATTTTCACTTAAAAAAAATCCCAGAATTGCACAAACTCGGCATTGCGCCCCACATTGGCTTTGCCCATGTGCACATCGATCTATTTTCACTTAAAAAACATTCCAGAATTGCACAAACTCGGCATTGCGCACCACATTGGCTTTGCCCATGTGCACATAGATCTATTTTCACTTAAAAAACATCCCAAAATTGCACAAACTCGGCATTGCGCACCACACTGGCTTTGCCCATGTGCACATCGATCTATTTTCACTTAAAAAAATCCCAGAGTTGCACAAACTCGGCATCGCGCACAAACTCGGGATTGCGCACCACATTGGCTTCGCCCATGTGCACAACGACCTATTTTCACTTAAAAAAATCTCAGAATTGCACAAACTCGGCATTGCGCCCCACATTGGCTTTGCCCATGTGCACATCGATCTATTTTCACTTAAAAAACATTCCAGAATTGCACAAACTCGGCATTGCGCACCACATTGGCTTTGCCCATGTGCACATCGATCTATTTCCAGTTAAAAAAATATCCCAGAATTGCACAAACTCGGCAATGCGCACCACATTGGCTTTGCCCATGTGCACATCGACCTATTTTCACTTAAAAAAACATCCCAGAATTGCACAAACTCGGCATTGCGCCCCACACTGGCTTTGCCCATGTGCACATCGATATATTTTCACTTAAAAAACATTCCAGAATTGCACAAACTCGGCATTGCGCACCACACTGGCTTTGCCCATGTGCACATAGATCTATTTTCACTTAAAAAACATCCCAAAATTGCACAAACTCGGCATTGCGCACCACACTGGCTTTGCCCATGTGCACATCGATCTATTTTCACTTAAAAAAATCCCAGAGTTGCACAAACTCGGCATCGCGCACAAACTCGGGATTGCGCACCACATTGGCTTCGCCCATGTGCACAACGACCTATTTTCACTTAAAAAAATCTCAGAATTGCACAAACTCGGCATTGCGCCCCACATTGGCTTTGCCCATGTGCACATCGATCTATTTTCACTTAAAAAACATTCCAGAATTGCACAAACTCGGCATTGCGCACCACATTGGCTTTGCCCATGTGCACATCGATCTATTTTCACTTAAGAAAACATCCCAGAATTGCACAAACTCGGCATCGCGCACAACCTCGGCATCGCGCACAACCTCGGCACTGCGCACCACATTGGCTTTGCCCATGTGAACATCGATCTATTTTACTTAAAAAAATCAGACATTAAATAAATTCTCCATTGCTTATATACTCAGAAATTTGCTTTCACTTAAAGAAATCAGAGAATTGCAGAAACTCGCGCGGAACCAACTCCATTGATTCGAGTTGCAAAAAATGTGTCCAGAAAAATGATACAAGACAAAAATAAAGCTGCCAGAATAAAGCAACTACCAAACATCCAAACTGCCATATTAGAAAAGCACCCAATATTTTACTTAAGTCAATAATAATAAATGAAACTTACCTTCAGTCCTCTTCTTTTGCAGAATATATGGCTGTGATCTCACTGAGAAATGTACGCATCAGTTGGCTGGCGTCGGATTTCTTGTGTTTCCTTCTCCAAATATATTCCGCAAGATAGGAATCAAACTGTCCTTTTGCCTTACTAGAGTCACGGAAACTTCTTTTGATTGCCGCCCAAGTTCCTTTCAATACTATTGGTATGCGCACCTGTTTCTGGATCTTTAAAACTCAAGCTATGATTGACTTTCAAGTGCGCATACCCTTCGAACTCGAGACAGTCGTACGCTTTCCAACAATCGGATATAATAATCGATCCTGGTAGAACATTCTCTTTAATGATTTCTAGCAATGTTTCGGCACCTCTGTTTTCAACAACTCTAAAGACGCATTTATCTGTTCCTCTCTCAACCAAATCAAAAACCCATTTTCCTTCGACTCTTTTCCCTCTATGATACTTTTGCTTGCCAAACTTGCTTTCGTCGATTTCGACAATGACACCTTCCCCACCCAACTTAACATTCTCCTTCAGACATAACTCCATGCATACTTCTCTACAAAAACTTTTCCAATCTGTCACCGTATTTTTAGCAATACGTAATTCCGTTCGTATAAAATCATTCCCGCACTTGCCCAACCACATATAGGTAACTCGCAAAACATCATACATGCTCCATTTACTCTTCGCAAACCAGTAGTTCTTTCGAACTGACTTTGAAATTCGATGCCTACATTCGCCTCCAGTAACTCTGCACATCCACTCAAAACCGTCTATCCGTTTTTTTCGCTCTACTAGTTTCATATTTGTTCCACAAATCCGGCACTTATACGATATTGCAATCAAACCTTTCTCCATACACCACTCAATAACGCATTTTTTATCTCTTCGCTCCAACTGATAAAAGAAATCCAGATTCAGATACTCATCCATTCTGCAGTAAGCACTGAATTAGACTCACTCATGAATAATCAAAACATTCTTTAAGCAAAAGAATTCTTTTCTGTATTTTCAGAAGTTACGGTTATAATTTTTAATTCATGCATTCAATATTTTCAATCGTTTGCTAATGATCGTTTTCAATCGTTTGGTATCTTAATAATACATTTGTGAGAGATAACTCGTTGCGTTAAATGCTAACAATACCACACAACACACAAAAGTAGATTTATAATTTAAAAAATCTCGCACAGAACATTATAAACCTACCATTTCAACTCAGTTAAAATATAATTTAAGTTTTCTTTAAATACGAAGCTATAGCATACTTATAACTTGTTTTGAAGAAGAGGAGTAACCAATATTACGTCATAAAAAGGCGTGTCCAAGCATAAGAGAAGTAAACACAGCATCGACTGATGCAGCCTATTCTGCGATTTAGCCGCTGATTTATTAACTTATAAATTTCCCTATGGATAGAGAGCTGATTCAGCTAATTATGTCTTTCATCACTAATAGGAAATTCATTGTGGCTATTGGAAAGGACTTCTCCAGTTTACACACCATGAATGCAGGCGTCCCACAGGGGTTCATTTTAGGACCCGTCCTGTATTTATTTTATGTTCATGACCTCCCTAGAGCTCACATTGACAGAAATCACTTTCTTGGGTGCTATGCGGCGTTCGTAAACGCATACCATGCAATCAAGAAGTTACAGGGAGGGTCTGCCAGAGGTAGAAAAGTGATGCACGACGTGGAGGATTGCTATTAATGCCAGAAAGTCGCAATTATTCATGATAAGGAGGAAAAATACAGTTGAATATTAATAGCAAGCTCTTCTTATTCTTTGAAGAGATTCTTAGAGTCAGTAAGGCGAAATATTTAGGAGTAATGCTAAATGAAAGATTAAAATAAGGATATCATATTACAGAGGTCAGAAGATGTTGTTGTTGTTGTATTTAATTATGGCAAAGCACACGAGGGCTATCTGCCTAAGAGGAGGTATGCTTTCGTGGAGGACTTTCTAAGGAAAACTGGCTCGTATACACATTACACATGGCGAAAACCACGAAAACGCCCATGCCGCCAGCCCGTTCGCGGGATTCGAACCTCGGACCGAACTACCAGTGTTCAGCGACTTTACCGCTCGGCCGCTGGTGGGCTCAGAGGTCAGAAGAAACGTTTTCACTGTTGTAAATATTCTCACCCCTATATTGGGTAATTATTCTAGCTTAGACCTCAGGAAAAAGAGGCTAGTATATATCACGGCAACTAGGCCATTGATGACTTATACGTCGCCGGCTTGGTGCACGGCTACCAAGGAGGATACAAAAAGACTTTAAATTATGCAAAACCAAGTCTTAAGGCTTATCACCCATGCTCACGTTTTTGTGCGCAATGCTACATTGCACTGAGACTTAAAACTGGACACTCTAGAAGAGCACCTGAATAAGATTAACAGGAAATTCTTCACTAAAGCTCTGAACTGTGACCATATGAGTAATTTTGATATCTTTACAACGAATCCAATCGAATACAATCGAATACAACGAATACAATCGAATGAATGAGGACTCCAAACTGCGCCCATTTGCGGCCCACCTTATCAGGGACCCAAACTTTCCCCACCTAGTGCTCACTTGTAAATAATGTATATAGTGTGTTTATTAGCATTCTTAATTTTGTATCTTACTCACTTACTATACTGTGTATTTCTTAATTTCACTAGATTTTTTCACATCTTTTACTCTCATTTCATGATTCCCACTTAGTCACGCCTTTACTGGGCCTGTTACTTGTTAGTGAGCTCTTGCGTTGCAGGTCTTCTTATCCTTTATCCGTCTTTGCTCCTCCTTAGGGCGGGCATTATGTGAAGATAGTTCTATGTTATTGCGCCCATCTGGCATAAATTAAGCCAGATAAGCTACTGATCTCAGTGGTATTCTGGCTATAAGTTATCAGTCAGTCAGGCAGTAACTTAACATTTCCTGTCTGAAAGATGGTGGTGGTGGTGGTGTTATTCTGGCGCAAAACTTTAGAGGTTATACGCTCCGAACCACATGTCAGACACTTAAAACACAGTTGATAGATAAAACAGACATGTATACAAATAGACAGACAGAGTTAAAATCACACGAAAAGTATAAAATCCAAAACTGATGAAATGATCAATGATCGGATGAAGTTAGGTGTAAAAGTCTAAAACATGAAATAATTTAAAATACATTTCATTAAAATACTAAGGCACAACAGCAAGACAAAAATCAAATTAAATTATAAAGACCTGTCTCTTTCAGGTAGTCAAATTTCTATTGGCCACTTTGCCGATTACAAGGTCCAGAGACAAGTCAGAGTCATTTAAATATTTCAATCGAAGTCTGTTAAAATGTCGACATTGAATTAAAAAGTGACGAAAAGTTAAAACATCATTACAGTTTGAACATAGAGGCTGAATCTCGGCCTTCAAATGATAACCGTGCGTAGCTCGATTGTGACCGATACGAAGGCGGGTTAAAATTATCTCCTCCCTCCGGTTTCTGTTTGTCTCCCAGTACCCCTACAAAAATCTTTTAAAAGTTACTCATAGTTTTTTTTTCATATCAATCTCATATTAAACATTATTCCATTAATACAAAAATCATAGTGAAACGCCTCATATTAATCATTTAAATATGTACTCAATTTAAACTCATGACTATTAAACATATACAAAACATAACTATCACCTTCTCAACTATTAATTATTCATCAAACTTTCTCAACTAATAATTAATTTATTAGTAGTAGAATCCTAATTTTAATCTATACAAGAGGTCAGCTAAGGCGTTAGAATTTAATTCTTCCAAAATCCTAACGATTACATAATAAAAGAAAAGCAATAATGGAAATAAAAATGTACATTCCCGAATTCAGCGTAAAACAAGACTGAGCGACTCGAGGAGCAGCGATCCAGTCATAAAACGTCGAAAAAATTACTGCTGTTATGGAAAATTGTTATGTATTATTTGGTACAATTATTATGTATTATTTTACTGTGCAAGTGGTATTTTTGACTAATTATATTATTTTACTCTTTTAATGAATTTGTATTGTTATTAATTAATAATTACTGTATAATATTTAATATTGTTAAACTTTACGGCAAAGCTCTTTTAAGTTTGGCAGAATATGTGTTACAGTTAAAAGGGCGCGGATGTATTTCCGTTTCTCACGAGTCGGCTTCTTTTGGAGGTTAGGGGTCAGAGTGCCCAGCTGTGCCCAGCTGCATTTTCCTCTTTTCGCGGGGTTGAAAACACGTGTTTTGCTCGTTCAGAGGCGAATAGTTCGAAGGGGCGGCGATTTTTTGACAGAGTTAAGAGTTATAGGTTGGAAACATTTTTCTGTTGCGTGGGACAGAAAAGGTCTGTCATCTTGTAGAAAGTTCTGAATTTCTGAGAATTTTAGAGGCTATTTATTACCTTTTTCTAGTTGGGCAGAGGGAGTCCAAGTTTCTTTAAGATCGGTTAAATTTTTAATTTTAGTGTTGCTTGAGCCAATAGTGATTTTGAGGCGTTTCTTGGTGAGTGTAAACCAAGTTTTCTTAAGCCGTTGCAAGGGAGAAGAAGGAGAGATTTATTTTGCGAGGTTTTTGTGAGATTTGGTCCAGTTTGATCAACTTTGAGAGGAGCGTTACCAGGCGACCCCTTGGGGGCGACCGCGGTTACGGTTAAAATTGATGATCTCCGAGGCACTGGTTACGGCGACCGGTCCCAGCTCGTCGCGGGCTCCTTTCGGTTAAATTTTGGCGGAAATGGCGAAAGATCTGGAGCTAGGTCCAGCGTCTGAATCATGTCTCTGACGTTCTCCATGTGTGGAAGAGCTGTCTGAATTGCTCGCACTGAAGTTCCAGTTTGCTTCGGAAAATATGGAAAAGAGGGAAATCGTCATCTCCTGTTGTCAATCTTTTTCCGTTATCTTCAGAGGGTCTTCAAAAAAAGGGAAGGCTTATTATTATTATTTTTTGGAGTTAAATGCTGCTGGACCGAGTAGTGCGGGTGCTATTAGAGGATTCCCGTTATGCTATGAACACACATCAGTATCGGTTTTCCGGACAATGATGCTTGGCTGTTATGTTTCCGACGTTTTGTGACTGGATCCGGGCAGCTCCCTGAGTCCCTCAGATGTGTGTACCCAGAATTCGGGAGTGATTTTATATTTTCATCGGTGCTTTTCTTTTGTTAATTAATTTTTATAAAATTTGGAAATGTTTAATACTAAAGCAAGAGCTGTCATGTTTAAGTAGATGAAAATTGAATATTTATTGTTACTAAATTTGTAGCTGAGAAGGAAATATTTTTTATTAATGTTTAATAGTCAGGAGTTAATTGAACTAATTGGAGGAAGTGAATCTTTGTTTTAATGTTTAAGTGCTATGTTCATGCAATTTCATTTGACCGAGAATGAGCATGCTGATGTGTCACAGTTGAAGAAATATGATTTATTCTAAATTAGCTTTTATAAATGAGTTTAAACTTCTTGAGTTCCTTTTTAAAATGATTAAGAACTGTTACGTGTTTCACTATGATTTTTGTATAAATGGAATAATGTTTAATATGAGATTGATATGGAAAAAAAACTATGAGTAACTTTTAAAAGATTTTGTAGGGGTAGTCTGGCCAGCTATCTTAAGTATTAATGTGTGGAAATATTCAATAAATGTGTTTATTATTTTTATTATTGTATGTTTCTTTTGTGTATTAATTGTGGTCTACTGTAGGGCACCCATGTGATCCTTACGGAAACATGGTTATTTTATTCGAACCTGGTATTTACATTGCGGTAGTAGAAAAAAAAATCAGTTTTAAGAGTTGGTGACTATACGATCGGTTTACTGAATTTATTTTGATTTTGATGAACAGACTTCTTAATTGTGAAATTTATCTTTCCCTGGTGTTTTGGAGAGATCTGTGTGGTATTTTAAATGTTAAGGGTTTAAGGCTATCCCTAGATTTTGCATTGAAATTTATGTGTTTTCAGGTTAGGGATCTGAATTATTTATATTTTAGTGAGCGTTAGCAGATTAATGATTTTGTTGTGGAAATGCATTTTCGCATTTTGGTTTTTATAAATAATCGTTATTTTAACAAAACACCAGGGAGGATATTTTCCTTATTTCTTTGATTTCTTCATCTTTAAAGGTGTTAAGATTACGATTACTGAGTTTAGTTTGAGTATGTTTTTCTTGTCACTGCACCAAAAAGAAGAAGTCAGTTTTTTAAAAGTTCAATTTGTATTGCTTTTTTTTACGTAACACTGCCAAAACTTCGTTGTTGTCAGGAAAACCGACACTGAAGTCAGTTAAACGGGAAGTACAATGGGAAATTTTCTTCAGTTCAATATAGTTCAAATAGTTCCAGCACTACTCTGTCCGATACCATTTTAACTCTAAAATCATCCTGTGAAATGTTCATGCTGACGCTGTGGATAAAAACAGACAAACAGACAAGAGGAGTGGACGATAGTCAATAATCTCTGGAATAATCTGCATCTTCAGCGTGAAACCTTCAGAAAAATACTGGAAAAGGAAGCCACTCCCTTTATTCAATATTATCATCACAAAATCTGTATCTTCGGAGCGAGTAATTCGGGATTAACGGGAAAAGAAGGCGCGCCCTTACTCCATATTTCATTCCATCAGAAAATCTGTCTCTTTCTACTAAAAAAACCACCATGATGAAATCAATACCATTGTGCCGCAGGACAGGAAAAACACTTCGCCGTCGTCTATCGCGATGAGAGTCCGCACGAGTTCGGACAGGCCTCCTCAGCAACAACCAAGGGGACGCGGTAATATCCCTTAATTGCAACCCACGGTCGAACCCCGAAGGGTCGTCGTGTTTCACTTTTTTTTTCCTAAAATCTCTTTTTCCAGTCCAAAAATCTGCTCTTGCCTCTCGTGCAACGGCTTAAGAAAACTCGGTTGACACTCACCAAGAAACGCCTCAAAATCACTATTGGCTCAAACCACACTAAAATTAAAAATTTAACCAATCTTAAGGAAACTTGGACACCCTCTGGCCAACTACAAACTGGTGATAAACCATTACGAATTTTCCAAGAATTTCAGAACTCTCAGCAAGATGACAGACCCTTTCTTTCCCACGCAAAGAGGAATGTTTCCAACCTATAACTCTGTCAAATAATCGCCGCCCCTTAGAACTATTCGCCTCTGAACGAGCAAAATACGTGTGTTCAACCCCCGCGAAAAGGAAACTGCAGCTGGCCGCAACTGACCGCTTCGTGGGAAACGGAAGTAACGAACCTCGCCCTTTTTTCTGAATCACATCTTCAGCTAAACTTAAAAGAGCTTTGCCGTAATTGAGTTAAAGTGTAAACAATACTAAATATTACACAGTAATTCATAAATAATAACAATACGAGTTCATTATAAACAGTAAAATAATATAATTACCTTATGCACAGTCAAGAACATAAGGTTTATTATAAAACCTTATGCACAGTCAAATAATACATAATAATTGTACACAAAAAATACATAACCATTTTCCATAACACCGATGATGTACGGGATCAAGTTTCTTTAAAGCAGAAGGCCGTGCAGATCCATACACAATTGAGCCTTAGTCTAATATGGCGCGTACAAGCGATCTGTAAATACGTTAACAATCTGTAAATACGTTAACGATCTGTAAATACGTTAGCGATCCATAAATACGTTACGTAAGTAAAGAGCCACGTTCCGCACCCCAGGAGGTGTTCGCCAGTACTTTTAGTAGATTTATTATTTTGAAACACTTCTTCCTAAAACATAACACATGGATTGGACTGGGTTATTCAATTATGGCAAAGCACACGAGGGCTATCTGCCTAAAGGTAGGGATGCCTTCGTGGAGGACTTTCTAAGGGAAACTGGATCGTATACACATTACACATGGGGAAAACCACGAAAACGCCCATGCAGCCAGCCTGTTCGGGGGATTCGAACCTTGGACCGAACTACCAGTGTTCAGTGTGTGTACCGCCCGGCCGTTGGTGGGCCTTACAACACATGAGGAAGAAAGGTAAGCTTACGGCCAAATACCATTCCTAAAAATTTTACTTCAGAGAGAACTGTAATCAAAGAGCCGTCAAGGTGAAGCTCAGGCTCAGGATGAAGATTCCGCGAAAATATAAAGACCTCACCATCTGACCACTTTTGAATCCTATTCAGAGCGATCTGCAACTGCCTCTCCACGTATCTCATATCTGCACCTTGACGACTTATCTGCAGGTCATCAACATATAGTGAACCTGAAATGGAAGGAGGAAGTTCTTTTAAAACACAGTTTATTCTTAAGCTAAAAAGAGTAACACTAAGAGCGCAGCCTTGAGGCACACCCTCTTCTTGACAAAACACATCTGATAACACTGAGCCACTTTTTACTTGAAAAAACCTAGCCTTCAAGAAATTCTTTATGAAAATTGGCAGGTAGCCACGTAAGCCACTGTTGTAAAGATCACATAAATATGCTATATCTCCATGCCTTGTCATAAGCTTTTTGAATATAAAAAAATATTGACACTAAATGGTTCCTTTGACAAAGTATTTACGGATGGAGGTTTTTAAAATGAGCATATTATCCATAGTTGTTCTACCTTTGTAAGGATCTTAAGTTTTACTAACGTTTATTTTATTTTAAATCTTTACTATCACTTCTTATTTTCTACTTCCGGCCAGAATTAAAAGCTTTAACTTATTTATGCAAATTTGTCTGGCGAACGCCAAGTACTTAAGTTGTGGCTTTTTGCCAAGCGAGAGAAGAGGAAGGAGTTAGTAGAAGCAGGCCGCTTGCCTTAGCAGTTTTACTCGGTTGCTGGTTGCCTTCCAGGCCAGAGGTTTAATCCTCTTAATAATTTTAAACGTATTGTAGTGTTAACAGTTCTCTGTACTACATACGGCTTCCTGTTAATATACGGCCAATCTTCCACGTAGGCCCTTGTTTATTATTCCAAAGTTAAGTTAGAGTTTAGTTAATATTTTTATATTCTTACGTTCAGACCACAAGTGGTTGGTCTCTGTATTCCGAAGTCCGGAAATTATTGTAAAGAGTGAAAAATAAAGGGTTTCGTATACCCTTCCTGTGTATCTTGTCTACTTCCCACATTTATTGAACAAGCTTTAGTAAGCTCCCTGTTCCGAGTCAGGTTCTTGAATGTTCCCCAAGCAAGTAAGGCGGAACATTGAACCTGATACCTTTACGAAAACCACTCTGATATGGTGAGATTACTTTGTATTTTACTAAATAATGGACTAGCCGGCCGTTTACCATTTTTTCAAATAATGTGCACTACCGACCAATCTCTCTTACAATTACGCAACTTATAAGAGCGATTGGTCGGTAGTTGGAGGGATTTTTCGGGTTTTTCCCAGGTTTAGTATGGGGATGACAACATCTGTCTACCATGCACTGGGAACGGAATGCTCCTTCCACACTCCATTGAAAAGGGTGAGAAGGGCAACCAATGACTTATAGGACAGATGTTTCAGCATATTATAACTGATACTATCTGCACCCGGGCTTCAACTGTGTGTCTGCATCAATTCTCTACTTAGATCAAACATGGAAAATTCCCTATTATATGGCTCGCAGATAGGAGAGTTAAAACGAATGGGAGCTTTTTCATAGCGTTGCTTAACAGAAAGAAATGCAGGTGCGTAGTTGCTGCCACTAGAAACGGCAGCAAAATTCCCACCAATCGCGTTCGCAATTTCTTCTGCTGTGCTGATCATTGGCCCATCTTTTTCCAGAAAGGAAAGTGAGTGGTTTTTGTACAATCTGCATACTTTTCTAACTCTTTCCCATACTCGTTTACTAGACGTACAGGTTGTTATTGCAAACACATAAGACATCCACGAATCCCTCTGGCTTTTACGCCTCACTCTTCTTGCGTTTGCTTTAGCTTTTTTGAAGGAGATAAAGGTTTGACAAATTGAGGTGTTTATGAAAAAGTCGCCAAGTTTTTTTCTGTTGTTTCAGTGTATCTTGATATTCGCGGTTCCACCATGGTTTTGTGTACTTAGGAAGCTTTGTTAATGTTTTTTTTTGGAATAGAGACAGTAGCTGCTTGAATAATGACATCCTTGACTGCTTTCACAACTTCGTCGATTGGCACATCTTCTACCATCTCTTCTGTAATCTCTGCGGGAGACGAGAAGAGTTTCCAGTCTGCCTTAGTTAGTATAAAATGGGGATATCTTGATATGGGATCTACTCCATCTTGTATTATTGATACCAAAATGGGAAAATGATCACTCTCATAAAGCGTGAAATGTCCTTGTAGACTCATGGAAGTAGGTGTTCAGTCCGTTATTGAGGATACAAAGGCAAAAGTCTTCAATCATTTGCTCAATTTATCTGCCTCGGGGATTTCTATCTCTACTTCCCCAGAGTGGACTATGTCCATTTAAGTCCCCTATGATGATAAAGGGTTTAGGCAGCTGTTCTATTAGGTCATCTAATTCTCGTTGAGTGATATGATGATTTGGGGGCAACTAAACAGAACAGAGTGAAAGTAAGCTCCATATATTTACTTGGATGGCAACAGCTTGGAGGCCTATGCTTTAAGATATCGGACTAGAAGGATAGTCAATTGAAGTCAGGAGGCCGACACCCCCGCTCACATGCTTGCCTGCAAGATTATCTTTCCTCGTGAAACAGTACCTCCGAAGCTTAGCTTGTTGAACGGGTTTTAGTAAAGTAACTTGAACTGCCAAGCACACAGAAATGATGTAAATCTATCAAAATTTTAACATTTTCAAGATTTTGGTGAAAGCCAATTCCATGAAGAGAGGGTGGCCATTATGCTTGCTGTTTTTTAGATTTTCGCGGAAGCAGGTGTTTTGGGGCATGCATCCTCTCTTCTATATCCAACTCAGAATCTACACTGAAGTGACAAAAGTCATGTCTAATATTTGTCGGTTCTCCTTTTGCCCGGCGAAGTGCAGCAACTCGAAGTGGCATGGACTCAACAAGTCATTGGAAGTCCCCTGCAGGAATATTAAGCCATGCTGCCTCTATAGACGTCCATAATCGTGAAAGTGTTGACGGTGCAGGGTTTTGGGCACGAACTGACCTCTCGATGATGTCCTATAAATGTTCGATGGGATTCATGTCGGGCGATCTAGGTGGCCAGATCATTCGCTGGAATTGTCTAGAATGTTCTTCTAACCAATCGCGAACAATTGTGGCCCGGTGACATGGCGCATTGTCATCCATAAAAATCCCATCGTTGTTTGAGTACGTGAAGTCCATGAACGGCTATAAGTGATCTCCAAGTAGCTGAAGGTATCCATTTCCAGTCAATGATCGGTTCAGTTGCACCAGAGGACCGAGTCCATGCCATGTAAAAACAGCCCAGACCATTATGGAACCACCACCAGCTTGAACAGTGCCTTGTTGACAACTTGGGTCCATGGCTTCGTGGGGTCTGCGCCACACTCGAACCCTACCATCAGCTCTTACCAACTGAAATCGTGACTCATCTGACCAAGCCACGGTTTTCCATTCGTTTAGGGACCAACCGATATGCTCACGAGCCCACGAGAGTCGCTGCAGGCGATGTCGTGCTGTCAGTAAAGGCACTCGAGTCGGTCTTCTGCTGGCATAGCACAAGGAAGACAAATTTCGCCGCACTGTCCTATCGGACACGTCCCTCGTACGTCCCGCATTGATTTCTGCGGTTATTTGACGCAGTGTTGCTCGTCTGTTAACATTGACAACTCTACGAGCGCGTCGCTGGTCTCGGTCGTTAAGTGCAGGTGCTCGACCACTGCGCTGTCCATGGTGGGATGTTATGCCTGAAATTAGATACTCTCGGCACACTCTTGACACTGTGGATCTCGGAATGTTGAATTCCCTAATGATATCCGAAATGGAATGATCCATGCGTCTAGCTCCAACTACCATTCCGCTTTCAAAGCGTGTTAATTCTCGTCGTGCGGCCATAATCACGTCAAAGCCTCTTCACATGAATAACTTGAACACAAATGAAAGCCCTGCCAAAGCACTTCGCATTTATACATTTTCTACGCGATACTACTGCCATCTGTATATTCGCATATTGCTATCCCATAACTTTTGTCACTTTAGTGTAAATTGTTTGAGCTGATGCTCCCAGAGAAGCTCAAACTGGGATCTCTGAGAGGTTTTAAAGTTTTCTTTGTTTCTTTATTATTTTCACTTCGGTTATCCTTTGTGTCTGTTTTGTTGATGGTACTGATTTATGTGATTTGTTTTTTGTATGTTCTGGATTGGCTGTTTATTTGGGAAGCCTATTGCTGTTTGCGTGCTTACTGATTTAAAATATTTTAATGCACCGGCATAGGACAAATATTTTCGGTGTTGCGTATCTGTTACTAATTTTCTTGCTTCTGCATAAGATATGTTTTTCGTTACTTTTATTGTCTGCAACTCCTTTTCTGATTTCCACTTCGGGCATTGTCGTGAGAATGCTGTGTGGTTTCCTTTGCAATTTGCGCATAGTGACTCAGCATTACAATTTCCGCTGTCATGGGCTTCCACAGAGCAGCATGCACATGTGATTTTGCCACGACAGGACATTTTCGAATAGCCAAAGCGCTGGCACTGGAAAAATCGCAAAGGGTTTGGTATGTAAGGTCCTACGGGGCAGTGTAAGTACCCGGCCTTAATACTTTTTGGCAGATCAGACGACTTGAAGGTCAGGATTATATGCTTTGTATCAATCAACTGACCTTCTTTGCGCATCTCGATCCGTCTGGCAGCAGAGACATTCTGGTCAGATAACTCAGAGGCAATTTCCTCTTCTGAAACATAGAGGAGGGTCGATCTCTGAGATAACACCACGAGAAAAATTGAGTGTTTTATATGCTGACACTTTAACATCGATTTGTCCAAGTTTATTCAATCCAAGGAGTGTTGCAGACTGAGTAGCTAATAATGTTTTAACAAGATCTCCGGAGTGCAACTGTTTGATATTCTTCGGTTGCCCAATTGAAGATTGGGTGTACTTTTGAATTAAGAATGATGACAGCTTTTTGATATTGTCTGTGATATTGTTTATGACAAGAAATTGCGGTTGACTTGCTGGATTTATATCTGGATTTGCATTTACATTTGTTTTTACGCGTTTTGATGCATAATTATGCTCATTTGTATTTATTAAATTTGTTTGAGCCATATTGAATGAAAAATTAAGATTCGGACCCGGCAGCCCCTTCCACCACTGAGACCAAAAATGGGACGCAAAAACCTGCGTCAGGGTTAACCGGTTCTATACGCAATCTGAAGCCCCAAAGTCAGTTTTCCAGAAAGCAGGAACTCCCGAAAGCTTATCCTCAAGCCACTGACCCTAAGGACGAGTGACCAGCCTATTGACACTAGTGGGGACAACTAAGTGCTTCCCGTTTCAATCTGAAGCAAAGGCCAAAGCAGGGTGTTGGAGACAGTACCTCGCCACTCAACTTCCAGTACCCTCCTTTCCAGCCTTACGGATCACAAACATCATCGCACGGCAAACGCGTAGGCGGTTTTCTTTTTGTGAGAAACTAGAAACAAACATCTAAAATTAATATCTCACTGTCAGCCTAAGCCTTCGAAAAGGAAAACCACAAGGGCAGAAGAAAATAAATTAGCACACATAAGGAAAGATGAAAAAGAAAGGAGGAAAGATAACTATGGCTCCAGGATCGTGACCCCCGTCTCACGAAGAAGATGATCCCCTGAAGGGCTAGGGTACCTCGGGATTGCCATACCCGTACTCACAAAAGTGAGCCCCCGATGGACCTGTCTGAAAGGTGTTTGTTCAAATAATATATTTGAATGCTTTTTGTAAATTCTTGCTTCCTGAAACAAGATTCGAGGTTAAGACTTGGTACGTGAAGGTGTAGTTGCCCTTCGCTCCCTATTTTTTGACTTCGCTGATTTTTTTGCAAATTTCGATCTTAAATTCGACAGCCACACAACACTGACTTCGTTTACGATATCTGACCCAGTCCCGTAAGCGGTCACAGATAGTTATTTTATTTCTCAGTTTCAACGTGCCTGGCTCAGTAAAAGTAGGTGGCCAGTGAGTTTGTAAGATTCTTACTAGTGTATTTCTCAGTTACTGAAGAAAGTGACGAAACTTAAGAACTAGTCAGCGAATAATCGCTTAAGTTCGTGTGACAAGAAACAACAAGAAGGAAGGGTAACTAACCCTTTATTATTCCAATAAAATTTAACAAAACTCCATATTGGAGTGTACAATAAAAGCCGACACTTGGGCTTGAACTTGAGAGACTAAGAAATAAACTAAAGCTAAGATTAACTAAAGTTAACTCTTTTCGTAATCAAATAGAGTTAACTGGCCTCTTAACTCTATTTGATTACGAAACTTATCAACGCCTGAGTACGGCCAAGCGTAATAACAGCTTTGAGAGAGAGAGCAGCCAAAAGGCAGAAGCGCGCAAATCAGAAACTCTGATTCTCTCTAACTCAGCAAGTAGACTTCGCGGTTTAAATATCGCTCCTCTTCATTAAATATTCAGAGTGATTCCAAAACTACGTTCTGGCCGGAAGTAGTAAGTTGAAGTTAAGAATTTGACAGGAAAGAAGTTTAACTCAAAATTTAATTGTTAATAAAATTAACATAATCGTTACAAGTTTGCTCTTGATTTTTCCCGCTAAGCCTAATCGCGATACACGAGGTGACCACGTGCTTCAGCAGTTATTCTTATTATTTCACATTTTTGTGAAATTTTAAGATATATGCTCTGCATCGGCTTTGCTATTACGCCTGATTGTTGAATTAAATTTGTAACATATTTTGCAGTTGCGAATTTTAATTTTTGCGAATTGATTAATTAATTTCAAATTATTTTTGAAATTATCTTGAGGTTTTTGGATTTTCTCGGCGCTTATAGTTACCCCCAAGCTCTCGCTTCAGGGGATTGTCAGGGACCTTAAGTGCTATCCGCCTAGGCGTCCGACTGCAGAGAAGCCCGTCGAGCCAGTGCTCTGTTCCAGGGCGTAGGACTCCGTTTTTTTGGTGCCGGATTGCTTACTTTTTCATGCGCGACCATGAAGAGGCTTGTTGAACACTATCATACCCAGATTTCAGAACTAGAATGCACCAGGGATAGGAATGGTTCACTCACTGATGTGGAAGTAAAATTCTACAATTTTTTAATAAGCTCACTAGAAATGATACCGGCTTTACAAAAGCAATCTGAAAACATTGATGCTAAACAGGATGATGTTAAAAAGGATCAAGTCACTCCTATTGCTAGTACAAGCTAAAGTTATGCTGAAAATAAAAAAGCTAGAAATCCGATTAATTTACACTCAGATACCACAGCTAGTGCTCATGAGGAACTCACGCTAGATAAGGACCTTAGCTCAGACGATGATATTCCCAAACGTAGACGTGGTGATCAGACAGTGCGAACTGAAATTCTCCGCCAGACGGCTAAGAAAGTTAAGCTTACTTTGTAAACACAAATTATTTCACCAATAATCACGACAAATAGTAACACTAGTAATACTATCAGTGAAACTACTAGTAATACACAGGAAAATGCCGCAGTTGCTGATAATGTAATCATGGACACAACTCAATTTGAGGATGTACAATCAGACATAGGTAACACTGCTCCTGTAGTTAATACTGAAATTACCAAACCCACCAGATTACCTCCAATTATTCTTAAAGAAAATAGATATACATATAATAAACTTAAACAAATGTTTCATCAACACTAATTTGACTTTATCGGGATAAATATTAGGGATGGTGTGAAAGTAACTGCGAATAACTCTGACAGTTGCAGAGGGATTGTGAAATTATTAAAAGAATTAGGTGTTGAGCACCACTCATACACTCTTCCAGAAGACAAAATTCTAAAAGTAGTGTTGAAAAGACTGCTTCTCAGCACTAAAATAGAGGAAATAAAAAGCGAACTTGAGGACTTAAAATATAAAGTACTAGAGATTAAACAGATGTTAAGAAGGAGAGAAGGCGAAGTTATTAAATTTTCCTTATACTTAGTTGCGTTACCAAAGAATGAGGCCTCTAAGGCAATTTATTGTGAAAAATATCTTTGCGATCTCAGAATAAATGTTGTCGAGTATAAAGGCAGACAGGGACCTATCCAATGTTTCCGCTGTCAGGGTTTTAATCACACCCAGTCAGGCTGTCACTATAAACCAAGATGTGTAAGATGCGGAGAAGAACATTTTATTAAAGATTGCCCTGACAGAGGAAATAAGAAGAAACCACCAGTGTGCGCGAACTGTGGCCAATCTCACACCTCAAGTTATAAGGGGTGTGAGAAATTTCCAAAGAAAAAAGCTGAGAAGCAGCAAACTTATTCCAGCAGAATTTTGGAAGGTAAATCTTTCTCGCAAGCCCTTTCCACAGATATTTATTCTGACACGATTAATGAGGCCCGCAAAATTTTCAGTGACTTAGCTGAGTTAGTCTCAGTGATAAAAAGCACAGGCTTTTTACAATTTACACAACAAATCAAAGAATGAATCAAACCAGTCAGGAGAGCAACACAAATAATAGTTCAAATAATGGGCCAACACAACCTTAAAAGATCTCCAATTCAGCTCATGATTTGGAATGCGTACAGCGTATTAAATAAAATTCACGAGCTTCAAAACTTTCTTCTAACCTTCGATATCGACATCGCTCTGATTACTGAAACCCATGCCTGTCCCAGTAATAATTTAAACATTCCAAATTATAAATGTTTTTGGTGTGATAGATTGAGTCACAGAGGTGGGGGTGTCACAATTTTTGTAAAGAGATCCCTTCAAGCTTGTCTAATCAGCGAAGATAGAAGGAACGGCTGCTAAATAGTCAGAGTCTCTGTGCTACTCCCTCTCTTTGAAGTAGTTTATTTTAGTTCCATGTATAACCCGCCAAATAACCCACTTGATGAGAACTTACTTGCTGAAATTCTACCTACTGATAAACAAACTATAGTAGGAGGAGATTTAAATGCAAAAAATGTCGAATGGGGTTGTCGAGGATCGAACAAAAATGGACTGCAGCTTTATGATTTTATTAATAATTATTCAATCTATTTTTTCGCTCCTGAAGAATACACTAACTTGCCAGATAACTCTAGACGAGAAGATATTTTAGATATCATATTAACCACCGCATCAATACCCATGTATCTGAAAGTTAAAGTGGAGCTTACGTCTGACCATGTCCCTATTATTGTCACGCTAGGAACGAATCAGTGCAATGACACCAAATACAGAAAAGTTACGGATTGGGAGATTTATTATGATTAACCTTCTTTATAACCCCCGAACTTCGGGAGTCTGAGAAATATCAGTGATATCGATTTAGCCATCGAGACGTTTACGAATAATATTCTCATAGCTTACAATAGAGCTACGAAAAACTTCCCTGTTGATCAGAATGCGGAAAGGCTCCCTTGGTTTATTCGCAACCAGATTTAGGAGCGAAATAAGATCAGGAAAAGATGGTGCATCTATTGAAACCCTAATATCAAAAGAGAGTTGAATAAACTTAATAGTACAATCAAGGAGAAATTTATAACTATAGCAACGAGAGATGGAGTGATAAAATTGCCAGCTTCAACGAGCCAAATAATGCCTTTTGGTCGTTTACTAAGAATCTAAAGAATAGGCCCACTGTAAATAAGCCACTTTATGGTGATGATGCAATTGCTGTGACTAATAAAGACAAAGTAAAAATTATGACAGACCATCTGGAAAAGCAGTTCATGCCAAACATGGAGCCTTGCGACAATACGTTTTCCTATGACATAAGGTATTTTATACATGACTGGGTCAATCAATAGTCGGAGTCCGAGAAGCAAACCTGATCTGACTACTCTAAATGAAGTTAAAGATGTTATTAGAAAATTAAAGAACAGGAAAGCGCCAGGTTACGACGAAATAACGAATATTGCCATCAAAAACCTGCCCTTAAATACAGTCGCAAAATACACAAGTATCGTAAATGTGAATAACTATTTCCCATTTGTGAATAACTATTTTCCTAAGAGTTGGAAAGTCGCTAAAGTCATTCTCCTATCTAAGCCAGGTAAAGATATCACTAAACCTGATGGTTTTCGCCCTATTAGTCTTTTGCTGGTTTAGGCAAAATCTACGAAAGAATTATTTTAAGAAAAATGGATTCTTATCTGGTCAAATTACCGCCCGAAGAGTTCGGGTTTAAAAAATCACTCTCCACGACAAAGCACCTTGTCCGCCTCAATGAATTTATTGGATCAGCTCTTCACAAGCATCGGAAAGGAGCCTTACTCATGCTAGACGTGGCGAAAGCCTTCGACCGAGTCTGGCCTGAGGGGCTGATATTCAAATTAATCTGCTTAGATTTTAACAGGGATCTTATACTACTCATTTATTCTTTTATCAAAAATCAGAAGTTCTTTGTAAATATAGGACCGGACCGGACCACCACTATAAGAGCTCCCGAACAAAGGAATAAACCAAGCAGGATAAAGCTCTCATAGCGGATTGTCATCCACCACTAGCTACCGCCACAACCAGGTCTGACACGGCAGATCAGCGGCATTTATTGATCACAAAAATTTAGATATTTACAGAGAGTAGTTATACAGAGAGTACATAGCAATTGTAGCAAGGCTTGCTGCGAATACATTCATAAAAGTCACTGTTACAAATATGTCCATAGTCCACAGTATATATAGTTAAATTGAGGTCATAGTCAATATTTAGAATTCATTGCCATAATTTGTAGTCCAGAGTTCATAATCGTAAGTCATTGTCATAATTTGTAGTCCAGAGTTCATAATCATAAGTCATTGTCATAGTAGTAGTAGTAGTTCATTATCATAATAGTAGTACATCAATATCATAGTTACATACATTTGCAAGAATATGCATGATAGGATGACCAGACATCAATTCGGAACATTGGTTACCATAAAACATGTAAACAGTGGCAACAAATGAGCATATAATGAGAAACACAAATGTACAGGCATAAGTACAAAAACAGGAATATAACGTATACAAAACAATACAGGAATACTAAAATATATAATATAATATAATGCTTTGAATATACAATATAATAAATATACTATATACAATATAATATACAATACAATATAATAGAATAATAAACAACAATAAATAACTCTATATACAATATATACAAAAAACATTACACAGCTTACAATGCAATATAGTCAGTACACAATCAGATAATAGATGTATATCAAACGTAGAGTATGGAGACTATACATACAAAAATACTAAAGTACACAATACAATATAATAGAGTAATAAACAACAATAAATATTTTTATATACAAATATATACAATAACATTGCACAACACGCAATGCAACACATTCATTATACAATAGATAATTATCAAACATAGAATGTGGAGACTATATAGAAAGAATATACTGTTAATTGGAAAAGATATGTGTAAATGGTGTTAACATATGTAATGTGAAGAATATGAAGGATACACTTAGCTTGTAAATGTAAATGTGTACAGGCTATTACAGATGTCAATAATGTGCTGAAGTTTATTGATGGACAATGGATTATTTAAGAGATATTGAGCCCACTGCTGCCAGTACTGCGTAAGAGGTCTCTTGAAATGAAATCGATTGGTGTGCACACAGTCAAAGGCGAAATAATCCGGAGATTTGAGAATGCCACAGTTGCAGATGTCTGCCGTTCGAATGTTAAATCTATGTAAGTACGTTGGAAATGGTCCATGTCCTGTGAAAAAGGCAGCTTGGGAGACGTTTGAAAGAATCATCTTTGCTAAGAAAGAAAAGATAGGTACGTCGTCCAGTGCTAGCAGAGGACCAGCTCTGCTGCCAACGTTCCATAAGTTTAGCTATAGCAATTGACTTCAAATAAGAGGCTGGATAGGCTATTGGATATTCCACTAAATGAACTCCTTGAGCAGCTTCTTTAGCTATAGAGTCTGCATGTTCATTGCCCAAAACCCCGCAGTGTCCAGGGACCCATTGGAGAATGGGACGGTCATTAGAGGGCAGTTGAAGAAGAAGTTGATGAATAATATGGACCAGCGAGCTAGTAGGATGCATGTTTTGTAAGGCTTCAAGACTGGATTTAGAGTCCGTATAAATGATGGTGCGAGCAGTAAATTTAGAAGCTAGGTCTATTGCTTTTTTAATGGCAACAAGTTCTGCTTGACAGACGGAGTTTTTAGTGTTCAGTCTTCTTCTCCAAGTGCATGTTAGTGTGCCATTCACATAGAGACAGAGGCCGCAACCTGTACCTGTCAGAGAACGAGATCCATCAGTATAAATCTCAATGTTGAAGTTAGGCAGAAGCTGTTGAGAGGATGTGAAGATAGAATCAGGCACATCAAATTCGGCAGGATGGCAGAGTGGATTGGAGGGCCGATGTTCAAAGTCTATTGTAGAAAAGTGGCAGGGCCATAACTCGGCATCACGTTGAAGACGTAGTATTCTTTAAAGAAAGGCCTCTTTCTCTGCAGTGAGATCAAGGGCGGAACACCAGCTAGAACCATTAAGGCCTGATTTGAAGTAGCACGATAGGATCTTGTAATTTTCAATAGGAAGAGACGTTGCATTGATATAACACTCTACGCTCATGCTTAGTGAGGTGACAGGCCCAGATACCTGAGCAATATAATATGATCTTTTCAATCACTGCATGGTACCATTGTTTGAGCATGCTTGATCTGATACCCCACGTTTTGGCAGTTGTCCTTAACATGTGCTGATGTATAATCTTGACCTTTAAGTTGATCTGTCGGATGTGTTGTAACCAAGGGAGTCTGTTATTGATTGTGACACCTAGATATTTCAGATCTTGAACGTAGCGAATAGAAGCACCTCGAATACGTAATGGTGGATTTCGGCGCAAGATACCACGTGCTGCAATCAGGAGTGCTTGTGATTTAGCTGTGGACATTGTGATTTTATTTTGGCGGGCCCAGTCTGCAACGACATCCAGAGCGGCCTGTGCAGAATGTCCAATACGCGAGCGTCCTTCAACAATTAGAAGAAAGTCATCAGCATAAGCTATTGAGGTTCTGAAGAGCATTAAACAGAGAATTAGCAACAATGGTCATATAATTGGACCAAGGCAAGATCCTTGAGGACATCCCTTGGAAAGTGAATGATGTACTATGCTACCATCGAGCGTAATTCTAATCCTGCGATCTTGCAGGTTGCTGTAAATTAGATCAGTTAAGATGGAAGGACAGCCCATGGTGACCAGAGCATCAAGGATGTCTGGCCACCAGAGAGAGTCAAATGCGCCTTGTATATCGATGTTAATAACTAAAGTGTGGTGGAGGCTCGCTCTATTATCTTGAATTGTTAAGAGCAGTCGTTCTATGGACATCTCAGCCGATCTACCCTTTCGAAATCCGTACTGAAGATCATTCAGGATATTATGCTGTGAGAGGTAGTCATTAAGTCTGCCAAGAATGATGCGCTCTAAAATTTTGCTGAGAGATGGAATGAGACATATAGGCCTATAAGACCTTGGCTGAAATGCATCCTTGCCGTTCTTCAAAAATAATACCACCTCTGCTAACTTAGAATTGAACGGAAAATGACGAAACTTCCAGCAGGCATGTATGAAGTTGAGTAAGAATTGGGGGTCTATTTTGAGGAGCATTCGCAGTATAGAATTGTCAAGGCCATCAGGCCCAAAAGCTTTTTTGATATTGAGATGCCGTATGATATTGGTGATTTCCTGTAGAGTCGGAAGTTGACAAGTGGGCTCTTGACCAGGTGTATAATTATTATAAAGATAACGTAATGAAGCCTGGTGTGTAGTGTCCTCTGTCGCATCATCGTCTTGAAATAAGGAGGATAGTATGAACTTGGCTATGTCAGCAGTAGAAGAGGCACCCGGAGACAGACCAGCTGGAAGGGCAGTAGGATGAAAAATTTTATTGGTTGCTATTTTGAAGGCAGAACCAAAGGTATCATGGGACTGTGTGCAGAAATTACTCCACGAAATTTTCTTTGCCTCTTTTATGTGTCTTTTATAGATTGCCTGACTGCGCTTATAGGTAATAAAGGCAGATATTCTTTGATCAGCATCCAAGATTCTCTGTGCCTGTCGTCTTAATCGTCGCAGTTTGCGACGTTCAATCGAAAGCTCATTCGTCCACCAAGAAACCTTACGTGGAAGCTTGAATTTGCGTAAAGGGAATGAGACGGTGTCAAAAGTCGGCGGAGAGTGTGGAGAGTTTAGGACTATTAGATTAAGGCTATGGATGAAATCCAACAGTATGGTCGAACGAGCATTATCGAATGTGCACCCCATAATCTATTGCTGGCATTCAAGTCACCTCCAAGTAAAATATTGGGAGTTGCACCGGAATTTAGGAAACTTAATTCATGTAGAAGAGCATCCAGATTCTTGCTGGGTGGAAAGTAAACGTTGACAACAAGGAGCTGGGCATCCAGAGTGTCTAGTAGAATAGAGACTGTATGATGTGTAGTAAGCCAGAAAGTGGGTGATAAAGGTCCGTTATATACTATTGCAGCCAAAGAGTTGTGTGAGCAGAAAATCTTATTTCGCGCTGTGAAACCAGTGAGTGTGCCAAAATTATTAATGTGAGGTTCTTGAATTAGTCCTACCGAGACTTGCTGTTCATATTGCGTTTGAATGAAGAGGCTGGTGGTAGCTATTGAACGCTGTAAATTGCATTGAAGAAATGGCAATGAATCGATACGGAATTGGGTGGAATTTAAATTGAGGTCTGTATCAAAAGCTGGAGCGCCTTCTTGTATGTGGGACATAATTTTGAGTTAGAACGATGCGCACAGTCTATTGAAATATTTTCTCTGTTACAACTAATTGAGCAATTAACACAAACTGGAGTGTCTTGACAGTCTGAAATTGGGTGTTCGTGTACAGCAGAACACTGAACGCAGGCCGGTGGAAAAGTGCACTGTTTGCTCTGATGTCCAATACATTGGCAGTTGAAGCAACGCTGTAGCCGAACGTACCTCTGAAACTGGCACAAGTAGAAGTCAATATAAACCCTGCCTTTGGATCCTAAGCATGAAGAATAGGCCCTGTCCAGGCGAACAATCCAATTGTTTTTATTATCTGAGCGATGGAGAGGTGTAATGGGCTGTATGTCACTACTATTAACAGGAGGTATGATTGAAGCAAGAGCCTCTTTAATGTCTTCTGCTTTCGCCTCAGCAGGCACTCCAAACAAAATTATATAATCAGAAATGGGCTTAGCTGTGCGTAAGTGAAGCAAGTCTGAAAGCTCCGACTGAGAGGTGATTGAATTTTTAATGGAACAAAGATGCTCCTCAGTAGCACAGCGAATTAGGAGCTCGTTTGCACGGGTAGGCCGGATTTGCTGAATTTCAGTACCAACTTTCTTGGGCACTAAAGTGGTGGCCAATTTTTCTTGTAAGGCCCTCGGAGAGACACTGCGATCCTCAGATGAGACCAAACGTTCGAGGTCAGAAAGCTTCAGCAGTCTCTTAGGTGGGGAATCCTTCTTCTTTCGTCGCTGAACAACGGTAGATTAACGCTCTGCAGGACAGGGAGGCTGTTCAGCAAGAGGCGGAGAATCCTTGAAGGTTGAAGGCTCCAATAAAGAAATGATCTTATTAAGAGAATCGTTTTGTCCCTTGAGATTAGCAATAATTTGATCTCGCTCTGCTAATTCTAGCTCCAACTCTACTATGGAGCGTTGTCCAATAATGATTGTATCAGAAATTTGTTTTTGAGCTGTCTTATTCAGTTTATGCTTCGCGTTGGAAGCTCAGAGCAGCTGAAGCAATGCAGTACTATGTTCTAAATAATTTTGGAATCTGGTAGAGTTTGGAGCAGCAGTAGGCACAGGAAGAAGTGTAGCAGAAGGCGCTTTAGATAATACAGAAGGTGTGGCTGACACAGAGTCAGTTACTGAAGTAGCCATTCAATATTATGTGAAAATAGTCAAATAGATCAAACACAAGCTGAAAATAATACTATTTGCTATGTAAATGAAAATGTGGTGTAAGTCAAACAAAAGTCAATGGAAATCCTATGGAAATTAAATTTTTATGCTAGGCATATGAGAATTAGTAGATATGTGGCAAAGTGGTGAGAAATAACAATGTCACAATTATTTTTCTAAAATTCTAAAATGCAAGGAGGATATAGACTGATAAAGTTATAAAAATCAGTTATACAGATTCAAGAAACCTTTATGAATAATAAGATAAAAGTTAAACGTTTAACACTATTTGCAGTATAGATGAAATAGTGGTGTAAGTCAAGCAAAAGTCAATGTAAATCCTAAGGAAATTAAATTTTTATGCTGGGAATATGAAAGTTGGCAAATATGCGTCAAAGTGGTGAGAAATAACAATGTCACAATTATTTTCTTAAAAATCTAAAATACACAGAGGTTATACGCTGACAAAGTTACAAAAACCAGTTATACAGGAAAGGATTATCGTAATACTATAAAACTATTGTTTATGATACCTTTATACATAATAAAATATAAATAAGCTTTAATGCATAAAATAATAACTAATATCACTGAATTGGCTATTCAATAGCTAGAAAATTTCTTAAAATTATTAGTTTATAGTGTTGCGAGGCCCCCAACTTGTCAGCAACAGTGGTAGTGACTGCTATGAACTGTAAATTACACAAACTCGTAAGAAGGGTTTAAATCCCTTTTTATTCCACTTTAGAAATAACAGCTGCGTTCACTTGAAGCTCACAAACTACGCCGACCCGGCGGTTTAACAAAACAGAAATGTGAAACTAAAAATAAATGACAGGATGAATAAATAACGAGATCACTACCTACGAGGCTCTAAAATCGTAACTAACTTAACCGCGTTCTAAGATATAGCTGAGATTCAGCAAGCTTACTGATTAAGCAGTTGAAGATTCAACGAACTGCCGAAATAGGCACACAGGCCGAAACGCGCGGTTCTTAAATTTCTACCTAGCAACCTTCACGCTCGGGATTCAAGAAGAACACATACAAACTCGTTTCCCTTCTATTTAAACTCAACTTACTTCTGCTAAAATTTGAATAGACTGAGCGTTCTACTACAATTTACATACTGTGGCATTGGCAATTCTAGGGGAAAGTAAAGGCTTGACAGGAATGATAGCTTAAACTTAAAATAAATGTTAGTTAAAATAAATATAAATCCTACATTTGCCGCTGCCAGAATTTGATAAACTTGGAAGCAGGTCCTAGAAACGACCTGTTGAAAAAGTTTCCATATTCTGACCGAAGAGTCAAGAGCCCCGTTTACAAAAACAAACTTTTGTCTAAAACAATTAGAATGGTTTCTGTAGATGCTTAAAATACCATATCTTCTTACAGGATCCTTTCTGGTAATTGGTATTCATCAATCAATCTTTTTCTCTTCCTTCCAGCATCTGGAAGGAATAAGTATCAGTATATTATAAATACATTATGATTTACACTTTCTTAACACTGGATAACGTTTTCGTTTTCGATCCTTTTCTTTTCCTTAATTAACTGCTTACATTCGCATTCATTCAAATATTCAAACATGAATTTAACTTTACCCTGGTTCTCCACCATGTGTGGTGTCAAACGGGAATCTTCGTGTTTTTGTATTACAACACTTCCCCTAACCACAATGATTTGTTAGAATTCAAACGACCAAATATGACACACCTTAATCCAACATACTGAAACTGAGCTATGTTTAACATTCTTAAAATTCAAAAGTAGGTGGAGAACCCTACAAAACACATTCATTCTAAATTCCCCCTCATTCATCTTTAGACATGCAGGCTTTCGCTCTAAAGCATGATTTTATCTACTGTTTAATACTTAGATTTGAACTCGTTTCTTTTGAGCATTTACTTTTAGCATCTAAAATTTTATGCTTCTAGACTAAATTCTACTTTTGCGTAACTTTCAAGTATTTACCTATATTTACCAAATTCTAATACATATGATTTTTACAATTTACAATAACATGAATAAGATAAAAATAAAATTTTACTTCACGCTTTATTCGCCAAGCTGGCGGCACTGAAACTAAATTTTACATTAATACAAGAATACGAAGTTATTTTACTTTCAGCCAAATTTTGGCTTTAACATAACAGAACTAGTCTTTCGACCAACAGGAACTGCTTGCTGTTAGATTTTACACTTAAAGAAAATAATGCTTTTGCCTTAGCTAAATACAGTAAACAAAACTAAGTCTAAACCGAGACAAATTGACTTCCGTCAACACATAGAACTTCGCATTTACACATAACATTTCAGAACAAAAGAAAAATTTATGGAAGATTTTAACTTATCTTTGAGTTTTCGATGCTTGGAACTCCGACATCCTCTTCTGGCAAAATTGATCCCAAGTTATAGAATTCATGGACGTCAATCTCCGCTTTTGGGTTCTTCTAGTTTCCTCCATGGGGACTTTTCTTTTTCGCCGTCTGTATGCCGGCCTCTTGGGGTGGTAGTCTTCGGGTTCCTGTCTTTTCCGTTTGGCCCCTCGACGGCTGGTCTTGGCGGCCTCTGGTCTGGATTCTTGCTTGAATTTTTTCTGTTGGTGTCAATCTTTTCGTTCCTCTTTCTGTCGTTTTCTTCTCGTGCACGGCTGCCTTGTTTGCTCCTGACTATCTGGCCGTGGAAGTGGTTTCCTTGACGCAGATTTTCTACTGTGGAAAGTTGTACCTGGTCTTTTCCTGTTTACCAAAGATTCTTTACGAGGCGGTGTTGATTTCTTGCATTTCTTGAATGCTGGAGTCTGACCATTTTCCTTCCTTCTTTTCGGGACCCTAGAATGAAGGGCTAGGTTCCTCTTCTGTTCTCTGCTTCTTGGGTGGTGGAGCGGGCGGCGTTAATTCTGGAATTTCCACTTCTTTTGCGCTTGAGTCCTGCAAGAAACTTTTAAGGATTTCAAAATCATTTTGATTATAATATTTTTTCACCTGGTCGAGACTTGCTTTACAGGTTTCCCATCTCTCGTTCTTAAGGTACAATACGACTCCTTTGATATCCTGTATTACATAGGGGCCTTCAAACTTTGGAGCCAATTTTGCAGTGAAATTATCTGGGGCACTTGATAAAGAAAATTTCCGCTTTAACACCCAACTTTAAAATCTGCTTCACGGCGTTTTCTATCATAGTAAAGTTTCTATTTCTTGCCGTATCCGAACTTTTAACAGCCTGATCAATAAGTTTCTGCATATCTTTTTGTTTGAATTCTTCCTCTCTTTGTTCCACAAAGAATAATTTATCTAGTGGCGTAATTAACTTACGTCCTAAAAATAATTCTGCTGGAGTTTTTCCCGTAGTATCATGATTTGCTGTTCTTAAAGCATAGGCTAACTCATTTATGCAGCCATCCCAGCGCTTGTGATGTGTGCTAACATAACTTCGAATTATTTTTACAATATTTTTATTAACTCTTTCTGCGATGTTTGCCTGTGGTCTATACGAAACCATTTTGATATGGCGTATGCCAAGTCCAGAGCAAATGTTTTCAAAAATTTGGCTAACGAATTGTTTACCGTAATCGCTAATGACTTTTATCGGTGCACCGTATTTTAAAATGTACCTGTGTAAGAATGCATCTGCAACTGCTTTGGCTGACGCGCGTTTAAGTGCAACAATTTCTGTCCACTTTGAAAAATGATCTACAATTACTAAAAGAAAACAATTTTTATTTAACTCACTCTGGGGAAAAGGACCAAGAAGATCTATGCCTAAAATTTCATTCGAAAATGTAGCGCGAATGCTATTTAAGTACCCGGCCGGGCTGTAATTAATATCATTTATTAACTGACATTGATTGCAGGACCTGACATACGCCGTTACTATTTTGTATAATTGCGGGAAATATACCGCCTCGCGGACCCTTTTTAAAGTCTTTCTGACCCCTAAATGACCCGCTATTTTCGCGTCGTGTAATTCCTTCAAAATGCTCAATCGAAGAGAGGCTCGAATGACTGGTGTATACTCAAAATTTTCGTTGGTTGATTTCGTATAAAACAATAAATTATCTATTATTTCATAGTTTTCTGCTCTACTTCTTATTGCGGCGACATCTGTATGTTCAAAGATTTCGGGGTCTTTTAAATAAGCATAAATACTTCCAAATTCAGGATCAGCTTTCAATTCAGCAATAATTGTTTCTCTAGAATCTAAAATTTTAGAAGTCAACACAGCGCATTTTAGTTCATTCTCTTCATTGTCCAGTTTTATTCGGGATAGTGCGTCAGCTACATTATTTTCTTTTCCTGATTTATATTTAATTATTAGACTATATTCTTGAAGTTATAAAGCCCATCTTATTAACCTGGGCGTTAGGTTTTTCCCCGAGTAAAGTCTACCAACAGCCGCATGATCCGAAAAGACTGTTACTGGCGCTTTGCCGAAATAAACTCGAAATTTGTGTACAGCCATTAATACGGCTGTTTCTCTCTCTGTAGCTGTATAATTCCTTTGCGCAGAGTTTAAAGTTTTACTAAAAAATGCCAAAGGATGGCCACTCTGCATGAGAACCGCACCTACGGCATAGTCCGACGCATCTGCTGCAATTTCCAGGTTTTCGTCCCCTTCCGGGAATTTCAAAACAGGGGCATTGATGAGTGCTTCTTTTAACCTTTCAAATGCTGTATTTGCTTCTGCTGTCCAAGTAAACTTACTTTTTTTTCTTTTAATTGCTAACAACGGTTCAACAATGTTCGCGAAATCTTTTATGAAAAACCGATAATAAGAACATAACCCAAGGAAAGAAGAAAGTTTCTTGGCGGTGTTGGGAGGTGGGAAATTCTTGATGGCTTTTATTTTTGAATCCTGAGTTTCTATACCCTTTTTCGAAATTTTATAACCCAGATATTTAAGTTCTTTAGTCGCGAACTTGCATTTTGATGCGTTAATTGTAAGACCGGCCTCTTTTAATAATTAAAACCTCTTCCGAGTCTTTAATGTGTTGTTCCAATGTACTACTCGTTATAATTATTTCATCTAGATAGATTAAAGTCGATTTTCCTAGGACAGGCTTTAGAACAATGTCCATAGCTCTCTGGAATGTTGACGAGGCCCCACACAACCCAAAGGGCATGCGTAAAAATGCATAAGTGCCCGATTTTGTTACAAACGCGGTTTTATGTATGTCTTCGGGTCTCATAGCTATTTGATAGTAGCCAGACGTTAAGTCCAACGTAGTCATGTATCTTGTCGACTTAATCTTTCTAATAATTTCCTCTATTACCGGCAAAGGGTAAACCGGGAACTTAGTAATACTATTAAGCTTTCTGTAATCGATAGCAAACCTCCAAGCCCTTTTATCCGAAGGAGGGAAATCGTTCTTTTTCCTACATAGTACGACTGGACTCGCGTACTCACTATTTATGACCGTTATTATCTGGTTCTGAAGCATTTCCTGAATGTGTTCCTCAATAAATTGCTCTTTCTGATTATCATACCGGTAGGGTTTAATCTTACAGGGTTTATCGGCAGTTAGTTTTATATCATGTGTTACAATTTGAGAGTTATCGGGCCGTTCTGAAAACAAGTTTGAAAAAGTACTCACCACTTGCTGAATTGCTTGGCTTTCATTGTCACTCAAATGGTGCAAGTCTGCCTGCGGTTGTTTCACTGGCTTCACCACCCTCCGATCCATTTCGAGCATGATCGAATTGTCCTGAAAATTTAGCTTGGCTTTCGCGGCCTTTAAAAACTCCATGCCTAAGATGACTGGACTCTGGAAACTTTTCACCACAAAAATTAATACTTTAAGGCTTTCATCTTTTATCTGTATTTTTAATGATAATTTCCCGATACATTGACAGGTTTTTCCTTGGGCCGCTATAATTTCTGTGTTTTTATTTTTAAATAATCGTAACCTATTAAAATTCTTCTTGAGAAATGTATCACTCATGAAATTACCTTCTGCCCCTGTATCATTGAGGGCTACTACTGGTACACCGCCAAACAGGACTTGTATAATTGGCAATTGGGAATTCTTTACCACGACCGTGTTTTTTAAGTATCTTCTTGAGGGTTTTTTCGAAACTTCCGGGGTCTGGACCCTCGCTTTTACAGGCCCCTCTACTCGTTTGAAGCTTTCCTTTCAACTTCAGTCTTTTGGGTACGCGGACGGTTGTTTTCAAATTTCCTTTTTGCGCCTTGACCTTTGAGCTTCGATGAGTTGACTTGATAGCTCTTTCCCCCATAAGAGCGATTTGTGTTTCCGGTCTGTTGATTTGAGAATTGCCTTCGGAGACCTTGAGAATACGATGCCCCTCTAGAATTTTCCGCTATTCTTCGGTTTTGGAACTTGACCGCCAACTCGAAGAGTTCCTGCAAGGTGCTTGGATTTCGGATTTCGAAGTAATCTTGGACAGCAGGTAGCAATCTTGGTAAGATTATTTCAATTATCTCCGTGTCAGGTTTCTTTCCATACAGCATATCCGTCAGGTTAACTTTTCGCAGAATAAAGTCCGTCAACTCTTCCATATTACGTTGATAAAATCTATACAGGTGACAGGTGACAGCAGGGCCGGACCACCCGGACGGCTTACAATGACTACTCGGGTGCTGTCCGAACCCTGCAACTATCTGTAGCTGAAACTTAAATTGAAACTTTAAATAGTAGTTTACAAATAGCCCTGATCGTGTAATCGCACAATGCGTCAATGTACATAATGCAACACACTAAGATACTGTGTAAGGATCTTAAGTTTTACTAACGTTTATTTTATTTTAAATCTTTACTATCACTTCTTATTTTCTACTTCCGGCCAGAATTATAAGCGTGAAGGAGTTTATGCAAAGTTGTCTGGCGAACGCCAAGTATTTAAGTGTGGCCTTTTTGCCAAGCAGAAGAGAGGAAGCCGTGAGTTCGAAGCAGGCCGCTTACCTTAGAAGTTACGCAGTTGCTACTTTGCCTTCCAGGCCAGAGGTTTTAATCCTCTTGATAAATTAAACGTATTGTAGTGTTCACAGTCTCTGTGCTACATACGCTTCCTGTTATTATAAGGCCAATCTTATTCTAAAGTTAAATTAGAGTTTAGTTTTATTTTGATATCTTTTAAGTTAGACCCCGAGTGGAGGGTCATTGTATTCCGAAGTACGGAAGTCATTGTATATAAAGAAAAAATAAAGGGTTTTGTATACCCTTCGTCTGTATCCTGTCTACTTACTACAATTAGTGAACATAGCTTTAGTAAGCTCTCTGTTCTAGTCAGGTCATTGTATGTTTCCGAAGAAGGTTAGAAGAAACATTGAACCTGATAGTGGCGCCCGACGAAGAATAACCATGGCCGAGTTTCAAGAAGAACCTGTGCTGCCTGCAGAAACGGCTCAGAATCCAGAAATGCCAGCTGCCGCCCTGGAAGGATTTGGGTACATCGTCCAGACCATGCGCGCTTCGATGAAACCAGAAGCAATGTTTAATGGAAACTCACAGGTAACCAGTTTTTTGGAAAAATTGGATGACCACTTCATGCTCTACCCCGTGCACGAGTTTCAAAAAGTTACCTTAGCTACCAGCGCTTTGAGAGGCCAAGCGCTTAACTGGTTCAAATGTATCGGCAGAAGTCTCTTGGGTCAAGCAGGAAGTCCCACCTATACTTACGAAAATTTCAAGACTGCCCTACTAAAAGCCTTCCCTGTTGTAAGGGATCGTGCGAAATTAGAAACAGAACTTTTCAGTATATATCAACAAAGAATGGAACACCTCTCGAGCTTTATTTTAAGAAAAATTCACGTTTTCAAGCTCTTGTATGGAAACCGTCCGGATCCTGAAATAATTCAAGTGATTTTGCCGAGGTTACTACCCCAAGTGCAAGACTTTATTGAATTACGAAATCCGACTACACTGGAAAAGTTATTTGAGCTAGCAATCCAGTTTGAAAGTAGAAGAACGGCGGACGTCGAAAGAAGACGCCAATATCAACAGCGAAACCAATTCGGTACGCCAAGACTACAGCAAACTCAAGCACATGGCTACGGAGAAAAAGCGAATCAGTGGGCAAGGAAACCCGAGCATTCAAAAACAGCCGGCGAACGTCGACAGTTCAATAGCAACCCAGGAAAAAAGTCTCAAGGCCAGTGGAGAAAGAAGGAAAGCACCGAAAGGAAAAATAATTTAAACTAAAACGGATTTCTGCTGACGAGAGGGTGCGGAAATCCGAAGGCCACGAAAACCCCTCTTCCTACAAGTTAAATACAGTAATGGTGAAAAATTTAACTCTTCCGAAGATTGAAGTCTTGGAAATAATATCCCGGCCACCGCACTCCTGGATACCGGCGCGCAGTGTTCCTGTGTGGCAGAAGTCTTTTTTAGAAAGTATTTTCGCAAATACCGCATATATAATGCGGATAATACAACAGTATTAGCGGCGCAAGGAGAACAATGTAAGTGCGTAGGTAAAGTACCTTTGTACATCCGTATCAAGGACGAACAAGTAAAGGTGATGTTTTTTATAGTAAAGAATTTGCAAGCACACTTAATCCTAGGAATAGACTTTCTTTCAGACGCACAAGCTACACTGGATTTTAATGAAGCGTCTCTTAAGCTGACGATGAAACCAGTGCGTGTAGAAAAGGTTGAACCGCCAAGGTTAAATCTCGACCACCTGCCTAATGACGAGCAAGATAGAATGCGACAAGTGGTAAGTGAATTTGCTTCCTTATTTAGTGATATTCCAGGATTTACCCAGGTTACTAACCATAGTATTGACACCGGAGATGCATTGCCGGTTCGTCAAAAACCATACCGGTATGATAAGAATAAGGAAAAAATTATAGAATGGCATATTACCGATATGCTACGTAAAAAGATCATAACGCCTATCTCAAGTAGTTATGCTAGTCCGGTGGTTTTATGTAAGAAAAATAATGATTATCCTTTGGAGCATCCAAAAAGGTGGAGATTCGCTATTGATTACCGTAAATTAAATTCCATAACGAAATATCTGGTATATCCGTTACCGATTATAGAAGAAATTTTAAGGAACATAAAATCAACCAAATTTATGACGACTTTAGACTTAACGAATGGTTATTTTCAAATAGGGATCAGGCCTGAGGACGTGCCTAAGACTGCTTTTATAACCAAGTCTGGCACTTATGCATTTTTGCGAATGCCGTTTGGCCTTTCAGGCGCCCCAGCAACATTTCAGCGATGCATGGACATTGTGTTAAGACCTGTTCTCGGAAAGTCCACATTTATCTATTTAGACGATATCATTATTACTAGTGATAATCTAGACCAACATGTACAGGATTTAAGACAGGTGTTTTTTTTTTATTAAATGAGGTCGGTCTAAAAGTTAATGTCGAAAAATGCAAATTTGCAGCCCCTGAATTAAAATATTTAGGTTACAAAATATCGCAAAAAGGGATCGAGACAGATGAATCAAAAATAATCGCTGTACAAAAGTATCCGACTCCAAACACGGCAAAGAAGCTCTCTTCTTTTCTAGGACTTTGTTCATATTATAGGTCCTTTATAAAAGATTTTGCGGCTATCGCTGAGCCATTGTTAAAATTAAAAAGGAAAAAGGCAAGATTCTCGTGGACGGCCGAAGCCAATAGTGCTTTCGAAAAATTAAAACAAGCATTAACGCAAGCCCCTGTGTTGAAATTTCCTGAAAAGGATGAAAATTTAGAAATTTCAGCGGATGCTTCGGATTATGCGGTAGGAGCGGTACTTTCGCAAAATCAGCAGCCAGTGGCATTTTTTAGCCGAACTTGAAATCAAACACAAAGAAACTATTCCGCGACCGAGAGAGAGGCACTTGCAGTTCTGTTAGCAGTGCAAAAGTTCCGAGTCTATTTTGGAAAGGCGCCGATAACAGTATATTCTGATCATGCGGCGGTAACTAGATTGTACTCTGGGAAAAATTTATCCCCAAGGTTAATAAGATGGGCACTCAAGCTGCAAGAATATAATCTGGTAATCAAGCATACCCCCGGAAAGGAAAATATCGTAGCAGATGCCCTATCACGAATTAAATTAGACGAACAGGGTAATACCGTAAAAGTTGCAATGCTGACAGCGTGTACAATAAATTCCCGAGAAACTGTAATAACCGAACTGGGTAAGGATCCTGAGTTTGGAAGTATTTATGAGTATTTGAAGGATCCTGAAAATTTTAGCCACCAAGATATTGTGGCGATAAGAAATAGGGCGGCCCATTACGAACTAATAGATGGTCTATTATTTTATACAAAAACTACGAATTCCAACAACGAATTTCGACCTGTTATCCCAGCTAGTCTTAGATTAAATATCCTGCAAGAGCTCCATGACAGCCCTTTAGCTTCTCATGCTGGTATTCGAAAAACTACTCAACGCGTACGCGAGGCAGTCTACTTTCCTGAACTGCAAAAGTTAACAAGGGCGTATGTCCAGTCCTGCCCAACATGTCAAGCCGTTAATTATATTAATTTCCGCCCGGCCGGGTTTCTAAATAGTATTAAATCCGAATTTCCAAATGAAATAATCGGCATCGATTTATTGGGCCCTTTCCCAAAAAGTCAGTTAAACAAAAGTCGCTATCTCCTTGTTATAGTTGATCATTTTAGTAAATGGACCGAAATTGTTCCCTTAAAACGAGCCTCCGCGAAATTAGTTACCGATTCTATTTTAAATAAATATATTTTAAAATACGGGGCGCCCCTAAAAGTTATATCGGATAATGGTCCTCAATTTGTAAGTAATATATTTGAAGACATGTGCCAAAAACTGGGCATACGTCATTTAAAAATGATCCCGTATCGGCCGCAATCAAATATAGCGGAACGGGTCAACAGAAATATAGTGAAAATTATCCGTAGTTATGTTAAAAATTTTCATAAAAGCTGGGATAACTATGTCAATGAATTTGCTTTCGCCCTTAGGACCGCAAAACATGATACAACGGGCAAAACTCCTGCTGAGTTATTTCTAGGCAGAAAGGTTATAACACCGTTAGATAAATTATTTTATGTGCAACAAAGAGCCCCAGAATTTAAAATGGGTGATATAGAAAAACTAATTAAGGAAGCAAAAAAGAATACGGAAGTAGCACAAAGAAAACAAAAATTGTATTATGACTTGAAACGACGGGGAGTAACTTATAAAGTAGGGGATGAAGTACTAAAAATTAAGCATTCACTTTCTTCAGCACCAGAAGATAAAACTGCCAAATGTTTTCCACGCTTTGAAGGACCATATGTTATAGAAAAAATAACTCACGCTGTTGTAGTGTTAAAGGCAAGAAATGGTGAAACCTGTTCCGCAAACATTGATCAAATCAAGCCCTACTTCGATCGTAATAAAATGCAAATCTTTTCAGATCTTTTGCAGGATCCGGTACGGCAGACACCGCAGGTACAAGTTCCAGAGGTGGGAAAACGACAAGTACAAGGGCAAGCCAATGAGAGACAGAAGCAAGTGAAAAGAAAATTGCCCCGCGGAAAAAATTGAAGGTACAAAGAAAAAGAAGCCGTTCCACCGTCCAGAAAACAGAGTTCACGAACACCCCCAGAATGAAGAAGGGAGAAGGACGACGTATGTGGAAAGGACCGGGAGAAAGGACGGCAACTATAACCCGGCTGTGAAACGGAAGATTGACTCATCCGACAGAACTCTCCGCAGCAAAAGTCGCCGAACTGCGGAAGGGCCATCAGCGGCGGAGGAAAAAGTACAAGAAAAATTTGAACGGCCAACAACGAGGTCCAAGCAGGATCACGACAGAAGTTTCCCGGTTCCACCAAGACCAGCTGCCTTCAAACGGCCAAGACCACAAGCAGAGCACAAAAGGAAGATGTTCAAGGGTGGCCGTAGTGGTGAAAAACGGAAGCTTCCAGAGGAAAGCACTGAAGGGCGAGCCCGTACAAGAAGGAGGATCAACCAAGCTACGGTCTGCAGCACCTTTAAAGACTGGGCCCAGAAAAGGATGTCTGAATATTACAAAGATAAGTAAAATTTTATGTTACTTTACAAACTTAAGTTAATCTTTCATTCTTACTGCAAGTGGCAGATTTCAAGAAGTTTTACCTCATGCGAGGTCTACCTTTATCGCCAAAAGGGCGAGAAATGAGTTGTGACCGATTTTCTTATTATGTTTTTCAATTACTCGCGCGTAAAACTAAAGTTGATGTATAATAGCGTTGTATAAAGACTTAAATATTGTAAAAAGTTATTGTATAAATTTTATTTAAAACATTCTAACAAGAAAGAAGTTTTAGTCTGAAAGACTTTTTGAAATGTAGTATTATTTCAATGTAGAAAGAATTGGCACTTGCTTTGAAAAGAATAGAAGTTAACAATGTACTACTAATGTATGTTTTCAAATGTGTAAAATTAACGGCATCTTGATATGTTCTTGTATACATGTGAACTGTTATTTTGAATGTTTAGAAATACCGTGATATGGTAAAAGTGAAAGTAATGTTAAAAATTTGTTATTCGTGTGACTGTAAAGATTAAATCATGGTGAATATGTGTTAAAGGTTGAATGATGTAGTTAGGCTCTCTGACGCTACACTTTAGAGTTAGCCACTTTCAGAATAGTACCTCAGGGTCTAGAGTTGAAATTAGGGTGTGTTAAGAGGTCTCGTATGTTGAATTTTAACACGTTAGTGTTTTGATTGTAGGAGGAAGTGTTGAACACATAGACAGAAACACATTCGTGTTTGGTGTTTTTACAACACATGTCAGAGAGCACGGGGAGAGATAATTAAAATAGTCATGAATGAAATAAGAATGTTAAGAAAAGTATATTCTATATGTTATTTGCAATGTCATTCTGTAACATTTCATTAAACTTGTTTTCCTTCCAGATCTCTGGAAGGAACCAGGATTGAATAAAGCTCCTGTTTAGATGCAGTACAGATGAAAAAGAAAAAGATTGTTGTATATTCCGGGAGCTGCTATTGTAACAAATTTCTTTCTTTTAAAATTTTCTAGTTTCTAGCTAAGTTATGATTGTAAAAGGTTGGCCTCGCGTTAGTTTCTAGAGCTAAAAGTTTTCAACAAGGTCGTTTTAGACCTCAGTTTCAAACTAATTAACTCTGGCGGGAAGTATGTAAGGATCTTAAGTTTTACTAACGTTTATTTTATTTTAAATCTTTACTATCACTTCTTATTTTCTACTTCCGGCCAGAATTATAAGCGTGAAGGAGTTTATGCAAAGTTGTCTGGCGAACGCCAAGTATTTAAGTGTGGCCTTTTTGCCAAGCAGAAGAGAGGAAGCCGTGAGTTCGAAGCAGGCCGCTTACCTTAGAAGTTACGCAGTTGCTACTTTGCCTTCCAGGCCAGAGGTTTTAATCCTCTTGATAAATTAAACGTATTGTAGGGTTCACAGTCTCTGTGCTACATACGCTTCCTGTTATTATAAGGCCAATCTTATTCTAAAGTTAAATTAGAGTTTAGTTTTATTTTGATATCTTTTAAGTTAGACACCGAGTGGAGGGTCATTGTATTCCGAAGTACGGAAGTCATTGTATATAAAGAAAAAAATAAAGGGTTTTGTATACCCTTCGTCTGTATCCTGTCTACTTACTACAATTAGTGAACATAGCTTTAGTAAGCTCTCTGTTCTAGTCAGGTCATTGTATGTTTCCGAAGAAGGTTAGAAGAAACATTGAACCTGATAACTGTAAACTCAAAGAAAGACACAATACACCAATACACATAATTGTGACACACTAATACGCTATACACCAGTATTCTATACACTAATATACTATACACCAGTATACTATACAATAATTCACTATTATACTATACACTAAAAGATAGACACAATACACCAGTGCGCATAAATGCGACACACTAGTATACATTGACACTAATACATAAGTACCATATACACAAAAATACACATAGATAAGATAATACAATTATTCTATTATACTACTGTAACGTACACGTGGATACAATACACTGAGATAGGTAGAAACTTACGCTAAGTTACAATATATAAAAAGTTAAGTATTGATACACATAGATACTGCGTAAATTCTATATATTTTAAAATACACTTTTGTGTAAATATTAATAATACACAGTACTACTACAGGTGTTACTCTGTATGTTCTTAGATCTTGAAACATGACAACATGATGCTAGAATACATTTATAGACACAATAAACCAATGACACGATGCGTCAATATGCATAAATGTTTCATACTAATATACTATACACTAAAAGATAGATACAATACACCAATGCGCATAGATGCGACACACTAATAAACTATACACGTATATACTAAACACTAATACACGATGCACTAAAATATAGGCACAATACACCAATGCACATTAATGCGGCACACTAATATACTTGACACTGATATACATTGACACTGATACGTAAGTACCATGCTCGGCTTCTAGCTTTGCTCGGTCTTTCACTATGGGGAAGGCCTTTAATAATCATATTTTAAAATTTTCAAAGGTATATGTTTGGCCTCCGAATTCTCCTAATAAAAATTTCCCTATACTCTTCCACCATAGTGAGGCCTGTCCTCTTAGTGCAGACGTGGCAATGGCAACTTTTTGTCTTTCAGGCACAGGGTATAACTGGAAATGATTTTCGAGGCCTTTTAAAAATATCGCCACCAGTTTTTTCCATCGAAATTGACGTTTGGCTTGATAGATGCTCTCATCGTTTGGACCAGGTATCCAAATCCTTCTAACTGGTTCGCCATTTCTTGCTGTTGGAGTTGTACAGGAGCTTCCATCCAGTTATCGGCCATCTAAGTTCGTAAGATGTTCGGGCGCCACTATAGTGTTGCGAGGCCCCCAACTTGTCAGCAACAGTGGTAGTGACTGCTATGAACTGTAAATTACACAAACTCGTAAGAAGGGTTTAAATCCCTTTTTATTCCACTTTAGAAATAACAGCTGCGTTCACCTGAAGCTCACAAACTACGGCGACCCGGCGGTTTAACAAAACAGAAATGTGAAACTAAAAATAAATGACAGGATGAATAAATAACGAGATCACTACCTACGAGGCTCTAAAATCGTAACTAACTTAACCGCGTTCTAAGATATAGCTGAGATTCAGCAAGCTTACTGATTAAGCAGTTGAAGATTCAACGAACTGCCGAAATAGGCACACAGGCCGAAACGCGTGGTTCTTAAATTTCTACCTAGCAACCTTCACGCTCGGGATTCAAGAAGCACACATACAAACTCGTTTCCCTTCTATTTAAACTCAACTTACTTCTGCTAAAATTTGAATAGACTGAGCGTTCTACTACAATTTACATACTGTGGCATTGGCAATTCTAGGGGAAAGTAAAGGCTTGACAGGAAAGATAGCTTAAACTTAAAATAAATGTTAGTTAAAATAAATATAAACCCTTCAAATTATAAGATGTGATAAGGCAGATCATCAACATAAATTAATGTAATCTAACAATAACTATTTCAAATAAGCAAAAATAAATCAACAGTTACTTTTAAAGTACAAAGTTTATAAATTGGCAACTATTATTTGAAATTCAAAGAATTATGAATTCAATGATTTAAATTGCTTCGTAGGTTGCTATGCTGATGATACGGCACGGGCCGTAAAGTCACTTTGCGTAGAAAATGTCGTAAATAAATTGCAGCGCATTACTCCACAGATAGAACACTGGTGCACACAGTGTGGAGAATCTCTATTAATGCACTTATTAGAAGTCACAGCTTCTAATCATTCAGAAAAAGGCCAAAAGAACCCCCGCCGCTGCCAGACTTAAACTTTTCGATGTTGATGTTCCCATAGCGCAAAAAGCAAACTACTTGGGTGTCACTCTTAACAGTAAATTCCCATGGAGCGACCACATTAATAAGGTTTGAGGCAGAACTACAGGGTAATCAGCGAATAAGCCCTGATTTCAAAATTAAATATCTCTACAACAAAGATCGATGGAATTATGCGGTAAACCGTATGTTTATAAGCAAAACTGTACAAATGGTGTACAAAAGTTTATAAAATTTAATTATGAAAATCTTTAACAGATGGCGCTCTAATCGCAGTGACCTATCAATAGCCTTTAAAATGTGCTTCGAAGTCGAAAGTGATCAGTACAACTGTTGGCTAGTGAAAAGAGGCTAGCGTAGAAAGTGAAATAATGTATTCTATTGAACAACGTGTATTTTGGTTCTGGAATTTCACCGATTAGAACACAGTCCTACGGCAAACCGTTGCAGTTTTCAAAACCGATTCAATGCTCCTGTTGGACCCGATGCGAAAACCATTCGCATGCTCTTCGCGAAATTCGAATGGACTGGCAGCGTGGCTGATGATCGAAAGGGAAATGTTGGGCATAAACAAACTATAGTCACTCCTGAAAATTCAGCCAAAGTTTCTCGATTTGTTCAGCAAAATCCTAGGAAAAGCATCCGACGGATTGCATCAGAAACAGGTTGAAAGTACACGAGCACACAAAAAATATTTAAAAATAGCCTACGGCTGTTTCCATACAAAATCCAAAGTCATCAGGCCATACCCATGAAAGCTGTGCAACAAAGGGTTGACTTTGCGAATCAGATTCTAACAATGATCGACAACGACAGATTTGATGTGAGCTGCATCTGGTTCACAGATGAGGCACATTTTCATTTGAATGGAATTGTTAATAAACAAAACTGGAGATTTTGGGGTACCGAAAATCCTCATTTGTGTGAAGAAAAAGCACTGCATTCGCCTAAAATTATGGCATGGGCTGCGGTATACGCCAGAAGCATTATCGGACCCTTTTTCGTACGAGAAACGATAACTACTGAACGTTACGTTACAATTTTGGAACAATTTGTCAGCATTCAACTAACGTTGAAGGATCAACCAGGTATCGACTGGTTCCTGCAAGATGGGGGCTCGACCACATCGAAAAAATAAAGCTTTACACTTTCTTCATGAATACTTTGGGAATAGAGTAATTGCGTTAGATTATCCTCAATTTACTGACACAGGAATAGGTTGGCCTCCATATTCTCCCGATCTGAGTCCTTGTGACTTCTTTCTGTGGGGCGCATTGAAAGCCGCTGTCTATCGAAACAATCCTGCTACTCTAGATGAGCTTGAATCGTTTATTGGTGTTGCATGTGATTCCATTTCCGTCGAGGCATTGCAAGACGTGATGTCAAATTTCATTGTTCGTTTACGCCACCTCATTGTTTCGAACGGTGAACATTTTGAAAAAATTGTATTTTTATTGCAAAGGCTGCTTCACTTTATATTTATAATTAATTTTTTTTACTCCTTTCAGAGAAAGAGTTTTCAGCGCAGAGCGCCATCTGTTAGCGATTTTCGTAACTAAATTTTCTAAATTTTTGTACACCATTTTTACAGTTTTTCTAATAAATGTGCAGTTTACCTCATAATTCTATCGATTTTTATTGTAGAGATATTTAATTTTGAAATCAGGGCTTATTCGCTGATCACCCTGTATCTCCACGATGAAAAATCTATTTCCGTTGATAGGGAAATACTCCAGACTGGATCTCCTGAGGAAGAGACATATATGCACTGCTATTATTAGACCCATCTTTACGTATGCTTCGCCGGCATGGGCGGCGGTCAACAAAAAGGATTTAAATAAATTGCAAGTTGTTCAAAATAAATACTTAAGGCTCCTCACCCAAGCGCACTTTAACGTGCCGAATGATACTCTACACAACGACCTTAAAATTGAGTGGGTAGAAGAATTTATCAATCGAATGAATAGAAATTTCTTTAATAAGGCCACGAATTGCTCACACTTACGAGAATTCAACACCTTCGAATAAGTTATACTACCTGAGGATCTTAATATCAGACCTTACGCGGCCCACCTCACTCGTGACTCGAATTTCCCGACTTAATTGCACCTTATGTGTACATAGTTATGTATATATTTCGTATTTCACATTTATTCTTTTATTCTCATTTTACCGTACTCACTTATTTTTAGTATATAAAACTTTGTATTTTATAGATTTTCTTATGTGTGTTATGTTAACATCAGTCAGATACCCACACTCTTATCAAGCCTCTCCTGGTTTTTGTTCTTGTTTGGTTTACTAAAACTTTGAGTTGTATGGTCACGCCCCCTCTCTTCACTTCAGACCTCCTTTTACTCCGTCCGACTGTTACGTCATGCGCCGCTTGGGCAGACTTGTCACTGAGCCGGCAACATCGCCCATATTAGCGATAGCCCGGCAATGCATGTATTGATTGATTGATTGATTCCTGAAACGACATGTTTCCTGTATCCACTTCAGATATATACAAAATGATACATTCAAGTATTTCTTTTAGTATTCAAAACCAGTATACTGTAGTGCTTAAAAACAATTAAGTCCTGTTTAAGAAATGAATTTTAAATTTCATTTTATTTCTTAAATTAAAAAGAAAATTACTGTTGACTTTAAAGGGCAGGTCTAAGGCCTTTCGAAAATAATTAATTTTAGAGTTTCAGTTTGGGCTAGAAAAAAAATTTAATACGTGCTCGGAGATACGAAATGCAAACAGAGGCATCAAGAAATGTAGAAAACGAAACAAAATTTTTGGAGCTGGAAATTTTAGTGCTACTTGCCGAAATAACTACGCCGGCTGTCTAAAAGGTTTCCGACGTCGATATGTAGATGGCAGCTCAAATCAACCGAAGTGGGGAAATTTTGTTTTGGCATCACTTGATAACTATAGTACAAAATTTCATCTATTTTGAATTCGAAATTTGTGATTGACAATTACTTTTGTTAGTTGATGTGACCGTTTTTGCAAAAATGGTAAATATCGAGTATTATGCTGTCATTAGATACTTATTTTTGAAGGGTAATTAAAGAGGATTAACTCAGATTAAAGAGGAGTTGGACATAGTGTGCGGGCAGAGCTTAATTTCTAAAATTAGAAGCGCCGGAACCCTATGGATAACTGTGAGGAACGAAGGAAAAATCAATTAATAAAGTAACTAAAAATAAAATAAATAAATAATTAAATTTTAATTAAAAGAAATATAAAGAGATAAACAGAAATATAAAAAATTATTAGATTCATTTTAAATAGTTATATAAAAAGTATTATCGGACCTTGTCTTATTGGGGCTGCGGCTGGAATTAAAATTTCACTCCAAAGCACAGAAACAGCTCAGCCGATCTCCATCTGAATTTAAGCCCCGATTATATGATTAATGTATTATTTCAAGGGATAACAAATACAAAAAACCTTTCCTTTGCTTTTTTTTGCAACACACTAATAAAAAAAGATGAAACGATTAAAACGTCACTAAGGAGAATAGTGAGAATTCTAAAAACATGATAGATATGGAAGGAAATTTTAATGGAAAAGTGTAGCTTTGAAAATAAAGAGGAAAGAGTCTAAAATTTTCAGATCGAGATGCCTTGCCCTTATAATTCTAGCCGTCAAGCAGAAATTTTCCCTGAATACGATTTGATATCGGCTTGAGAATAAACTAAAGACTTCTCTGTACAAATGAGAAGAGCGGTCTACGTGTTTGGTTGCGTCGTTAAAAAAGTCTACAGGAGCTCTGCAGTAAGCAGGGCCGGCAGAAGCGGGCCTGCAAGGCCTTCTTTGCAGGCGGGCGCCGATCACGAGAGGGGCGCTGATAAGCCGACGACCCAGAGCTTTTTTTTAATGCAAAAGAATGTGCACTTACCGAGAAGGAAAACAAATTTACATTGAATGCTACACAGAACAGGGACCACGGACGTTTGTGTCCTCCTTGCCTCTAAAGACCATCCATTAATGCCTTGCCACCAATCCATCAATCGTTAGGTACAGTGTCACACAAAGAAGTTCGAGTTCCAAAAGCCGTGGGAATTCACACTCTGAGCAAGTTTAATCTAGGTAATACCGTACTTACACCGAGTACACATGCAGACGTTGTGCACTACTCAAAATAACTCTTCTGCGCACCTAGCGCTCCTACATGTAAGAGGTACTGACCTAGTACCATATAATGGTCATTTTCCATGTGTCTAAAAAGCCGCGTGTTATGTATCATCTGCACATTCTGTCTTAATATTTATTAAGAATTTGGCCAAAAAAAATTTCGATGCATTATAACCTTACTACTACTGGTAAAGAAAAATCAATTTGATGAAGTACGTACTTATTTTATTTTACTTAATATACTTTCTATTTATCCTCATTTAATCCATTTAATTATTATTTTTATTTATTTATGCCTAATACTTTGGCACGATTTGCTTAACAGAATTAATCCTATCAGCAAACAGTTGCAAGAAAAGGGTTAGAGTGTTACATTAGCCTTAACCCTTTGCGGCACAGTGTGTCCGGTCTGAACACATCTAAAAATTTCCTTCTGTACGCACAGAAAAATTGAATGAAAAAGTATTTATAGGTTACTATAGGTTACTCTGAACCTTCTTTATTTATAGTAGATGGCAGCTCAACCCAAACCAGTCCACATATTTTAGCCATGTTTAATTTTTTAACACCCTTATTTTTCAAAGAAATCTTCCAGATTTTTTTAGGGTATAAAAGGAATTATTTGAAAAGAAATTTCCATGTTACTTTTTTTGGCTGTATGCTAATCTCCTTATTCTATATTAGTTTTAAATTTTTACCTTGAAATCTTGCTTAAAATCAAACGGCGAACCCTAGGTGTGCCCAGGCGTGACCTTCGAGAGGGAGAAGGCCATGACACTCGTCGAACAAGTCAGAGATGAGTCATGCTTTCCGTCCATCGAGTTTCCACCATTAGTTTTGTAACTACCACGAGGTGTGTGTACGTTCTTGCAAAGCTGTAAATTTGTCAATATAGTTTGTTGTCAATATAGTTTGCTGACTTTGTTAATATTGTAGCAATGCCTGGCCATTGTTGTGCACCTATATGAAATTCTAATTATGCTGGAACTGAAAATTACGTGAGTGTGTACAAATTTCCAACGGATTAAGCAAAAAACCAGCTTTGGTGCCGTAAGATTCCTCGCGCGAATTGCATACCATCTAAACGAAGTGTTGTTTGTGAAAAAAATTTTCACGAAGATATGGTTGTGCGTGAAGATGTATTCTGGGATAAAAATGGGGCAATTTTAAGAATTCCAAGAAAACAACCAATACTGTTACGGATTTGGTATTTAATTAGCTAATGTTAGTTGAATTATAAATTAAATTGTTTTATTCCCCGCGCAATCCAACGCGTGACGAATATTAAAGGAAAGCTAAGCCGAAAAATTGAAAATACAAGACCGCGTGCATTTAACATTAAATAAATATCTCTTTTTGATTTCGAGAAAGTACTAGAAAATTCTCGCGCGCGATTTTTAAATCTTATGAAAGGAGGAAAACCTCTCAATTCAGCCAGTCAGTTATTTTAGTTAGCTTGTTGTTTTAAGAGTTTGTTTAGAAAACTGCTCTTTTTGATTGTAGCAAATTCGCGGATTAGCTTTCTTTAGCTGATTTGAATTAAGTTCTCTTGAACGTTTGAGTTGCTAAAAGATAACTACTGTGGGATATTGTAATATTGCACGAATATCTGAGAAAATTGAAGTATTGTGTTTTATTTATTTGTGATAATAATAAATCTTATTCATTTTTCATCGGACTTGTGCATTCAATTCCAAACGAACTCGTACGCATGCAACAATTTTTGGTGTCAGGAGTGGGGTTTTGAATGCCAATTACAAGAGCGATGGAAGAACAATTCAGGCAAATGATGAATGCATTTGCTGCTTTCCAAGAAAAGATAGAAGGGGCCGTCAAATCCGTTAAGGAAGAAATGAAATTGGGTCAAGATGCAGTCAAAGAAAAGATTGAAGCAGGTTAAGAGAAGATTGAAGCAGGACAGGAAGAGATGAAAAGGGAAATTACCTGCATAATAGAAAATAAATTTGAGGTTATGGAAGGCAGAATGGACGCAGTTGAAAACAAAGTTGGGAAAATTGAAGAAAACGTTTCTTCTGTCAAACAAATAAAACACAGAGTTCCGGCCATAGAACAACGCATCGATTATAGAGTTTCTTCTGTGAAAGAGCAAATAGAAGACAGAGTTTCGGCCGTGGAACAACAAATAGGTTACAGAGTTGATTCGGTCAAAGAAGAAATAAAAGGAAGAGTTTGTTCCGTTAAACAACAAATTGATGAGAGAGTTTCTGCAGCTTTCAAAGAAATGGATACTTTAAAGAAGATCGTAGCGACGGCAGGAAGCAATTCTGATAGTTTTAAATTTTTAACGATGCCTGCTCGTGCCATTTTGAAACTATCTACATATGACGGGAAGACCTCCTGGCAGGTGTATAAGACACAATTTTCTATCGTTGCGGATGCGAATGGATGGGATTCCCAAAATAAGGCCTGTCATCTCGCCGCTTCTCCGAGAGCAGACTCAGCAGATATCCTGCAGACGCTTCCCGAAAACCAAAGACTTGACTTCGAAGCTCTATCCGCTGCATTGGAGCTGCGCTTTGGCGAGAAATGTTTAAAAGACTGCAGTAGGCTTCAATTAAAATCCCGCCAACAGAAGCCTACCGAAACACTCCAGGAGCTCGCCACAGATGTTGAAAGGCTATCCCATCTCGCCTTTTCGGAGTGCCCGACAGAAGCAAGAGAAATCCTGTCCCTGCAGTACTTCATCGACGGCATCCGGGATCCTGAAATACAAAAAGCTCTTCGAATGGCAGATGTGAGGGACATGAAAAGCGCTCTGTTGTACGCCATGAAGTTCGAGGCAGCCCAGCAAGCAACTAGTATAGATCGCTACCCAGTCAGAGCTGTGTGAGTCCACGAGCCAGTGGATCAACTGAATGCTCGTTTAGATGATTTAGCCAGAGAAGTCAATGCTGTGATACGGAGTAGGAGTGAGAACAAAATGGCTCTAAGGTGTTGGAAATGTGGTATTGAAAGGCACATACGACGGCATTGCAGAACACCCCAGGGAACGGATAATAAAATGGATGATTTGACAAGACCAGTGAATGCCTTGAGACGAAATATTGGTGAGAAGAAACCAACCATAAAGTGCTGGAGCTGCGGTGTTGAAGGCCACATACGAAGGAACTGCAGAACACCCCAAGGTACGAAAATTGAGACCATTTCTGAGCAACGACGCAGGAAACAAATTAATGACCATATCAAGGAACGGAGGTTGCCAGATAATGAAAAACCTTGTATTAAAGCACTCAAGATTTCTACGGTGAGTGGCAACAGTAACGGACTGTCCATCAATGGGCATATCGACGGAGTTCCTTGCAATATGATCATTGACACAGGAGCTAATGTTACCATCATTAGGAAAGATTTAGCTGAACAGTTTAAAGATAAACTTATTTGGACGCCATCCTGTGTTACCTTTCAGACTGCGTCTGGTGACAAGATCGACATAGCTGGGAAGTTAAACCTGAATATCAGGTTTGGAAGTGCCGCCTACCATCACACGGCATATGTGGCGGATATTACAGATCCATGCATACTCGGACTTTTTAAGGAAATACAATTTTTCCTTAGACTTCAAAAACAATAAATTGCTTTCAGGGTCTGAAGACACGACTATCCATCCTAAGAAGGGATCCTCACCTGGAAATGCCGACGCTTTGTCCGAAAGAACCAGCTCGAGAAGCTGCGGAAATCATGCTAGGGTCGAAAAGAAACGCAAGACTACCAGCTATTCTCCATCCCAGATGCTCTTCGGTCAAGACCTTCGTCTGCCTTGTGACCGCCTGTTTGGTCACCCTACGGATGCGCATTCATCGCCTGAGGAACACATCCAAGATCTCCAGGCCCGGTTTTAAGTGATGCACCGTTCTGCACGAAAGCGAGTCAACTTGGCGACGGAGAAAGTGAAGACCAGATACAACACGAGAGTTACTGGACATAGATTCAACGAAGGAGACAAGTTGTAGTTGTGGAATCCGACTCGACTGAAAGGACTTTGTCCGAAATTACAGTCACCTTGGGATGGTCCATACACGGTCTTAAACAGGCTGAATGACGTCGTGGTTCGGATCCGTAAGTCTTTGAACTCTAAGCCTAAAGTCGTTCATTGCGACAGGTTAGCTCATTACTATGGCCATAGTACGTAGTGTAAATAATTGTAAATAGTGTAAGACCATGGTCCTTTTTGTTTCTAAATGTGTAGTTGATTTGTATTTGGTATTTCATTTGATTTGGATTTAGTATTTGATTTGTATTTTGTATTTGATAGCATTTGATTTGTTTTGTTTATTCCATTTATTGTTCATGTTGTTTGTTATTGTAATGTAATGCTTATTATTGCATTTATGCCACAGTTGTAAGTTTGGCTTCCTGTCCAAGGATTGTACTGCCCGGGACGTGCAGTCCTTGGATTTAAATAGCTAATGGATTTGGTATTTAAATAGCTAATGTTAGTTGAAATATAAATTAAATTGTTTTATTCCCCGCGCAATCCAACGCGTGACGAATATTAAAGGAAAGCTAAGCCGAAAAATTGAAAATACAAGACCGCGTGCATTTAACATTAAATAAATATCTCTTTTTGATTTCGAGAAAGTACTAGAAAATTCTCGCGCGCGATTTTTAAATCTTATGAAAGGAGGAAAACCTCTCAATTCAGCCAGTCAGTTATTTTAGTTAGCTTGTTGTTTTAAGAGTTTGTTTAAAAAACTGTTCTTGTTGATTGTAGCGAATTCGCGGATTAGCTTTCTTTAGCTGATTTGAATTAAGTTCTCTTGAACGTTTGAGTAGTTAAAAGATAACTACTGTGAGATATTGTAATATTGCACGAATATCTGAGAAAATTGAAGTATTGTGTTTTATTTATTTGTAATAATAATAAATCTTATTCATTTTTCATCGGCCTTGTGCATTCAATTCCAAACGAACCCGTACTCACGCAACAATATTAAAAGACGATGGATATCCATGCATATTTCACGGCTGTGATGTAGAGTTAAATGTACCAATGAATGAACAGCAAGCTTTAATATAGTATTTAGCTGCTTATTGTGTACATTCTTTGAAACTGCAGTGTGTAATCTGCAAAAAAAAGTTATTAAGTTTGGATAATTTATTGATTGAAGGGGGAAATTATGATAATCTTCCATTATCTCAAACAACAGAAACCAAAGATAAGTGCACATATTTAGATATGGTAAGTAGAGGTGTCTTAAGAAACCGTCCATACTAGTTTTTAATATTATAATCCATAGTTGTTGCATATTTAGAAAACATATCAAAGAAATATGAAACACATTTTCAAAAAATGCCAAAATCAGCATTCAGTCATTATTTCACTTTTTAAAATATTTATAAGTAATAGTGGGCTACTTGGTAATGAAATATGTCAGTCTTACAACTGTGATTTCTTCGATATTGTCATTAAAATGCTAAATACATTTGCAAACATTTGTTTAAACAATTATATAGAAGTATTAGAAGATAGTACGTTTTCTGTTTCAAATGAACGAAAACTAAAGAAATTTAAAAAGAATTAAAAGAAATGCAGTTTTATTAATTTTCTTATAGTATTTGTAGCTCCAAGCACTGCATAGTTTATGTCATTTAAAAGATACGTTATATGTATTTGCTAAGATATGACCATAGTATAAATATGAATGTTTGAATTTAGAGTTTTTATTCTTAAAGTACTATATTGTTTCCATTGCTTAATTTTTGTATATATTTGTGATAGCAGGAAAATTCATGATAAATGGGATAAAAAAAGGTTTCACTGTATGCTATTTTGTGAAGAGAGTCTTTAATGCATGTGGTATGCTACTGTGCATATTTAAAGATTTTCTGGGCAGTTTATGCGAAAACGTTTACTGATCTTAGAAAATGTATTTTTTGAATGAAATTATCATGATTGTTTCAAAGAATAGAATATGTTAAGGTATGATAGAAAAAGCAGATGTTAAGAAACCACTATAAATAACAATAAATATGAATGTTTGCTTATATGATTTTTGTTATTATATTTAAGTACAAATTTAGCTTTAATGCTTAATTTATTATATGTGATAATAAGGAAGCAATAAATTTTAAAAAAAGATTTTGACATGCTGTTTAATGAAGAGCAGATTTTAATGCACTTAGTAAGTTATTGTGTATATTATTGAAAGCTCTTTTATGTAATATGCAAAGAAAGGTTAATGATTTTAAAAAGCATATAAATGATAATCGTAATTCCCATTATCCTAAAATTTAGAGGCTAAAATATGTATATGCACCTGCATATGATTGAAAAAAATGGTGTTAAGAAACATCAGCATTTCTACTAAATATTATAATCGGCAGTTTTCGGATAACCGGCTCTTGGTGATTTGTTGATATATCGAAAGAGAGTGCAAATTGCAGTTCTGTTATTTTTCTTTTGGAATTTGTAATATAGATCTTGGTATGAATACGAATGTTGGAAGTTATGTTTTTGAATTATTACATTTGAATACATTCCATTTTCATTGTTAATTTTTGTACATGCTTGTGATAGCAATAAAATTCATGATAAATAGGAAAAACATTTTGTTGTGTGCTATTTAATGAAGTACAGATTTAAATGTGCAGTTCTTACTATTGTGTATATTATTCAAATCATTTCTGCGCAGTATCCAAGGGAATGTATTCAAAGGAATGTTATTGATTTGAAAAAAAATGAATAAAATGGCCGTGAGAATCTGTCATTGTCTAAAACAAGTATATATATATATATATATATTTACATATGATCAAAAGAAATTATGTTAAAAATCATCAGCATTGCTACTAATTATTGTACTTTTAACAGCTTGATAGTTAAAAAGCACTAAATGATTTTTTGTTTAATTGAAAAAAGTAGTTCTGTTACTTTTTTCTGGTAACTTGCAAACACTGCATAGATTATGTGTTTTTTTAAATATTGCCAGCTGTGTATGCTGTTTGTTAGGTTATCTCATTTCAAATATGAACGTTGGAAGGCTCTTTTTTGTTATAAGATTTAGGTATGTTTCTTGTACGAAATATTTTTTATCACATTTATTAGCTAATTTATATAGTATTTCATTTACATACGTTGGAGATATAGAAGTTGATGGTTATATATTTTGCTCCGAAACGCGAATAAATTAATACTTGAGCCTAGGTAAAATATTAATTATTATCTTAAGAACCCCTTCCCAATTTATCATGACAGTGGCAATTTTCAATCAGCGTTTAAATTTTTGTAAAATGTTCTTTTGTTCTTCGGTTCCTTCAATTATATTTATGCACAAAGTTAATTAAAATATCTGTAAAAAGCCTAAAAAGTTAAAATAATGTATATAAAGCCTCCTTTCTTTCAGCTATTTTAATTAACTAAGCAACACGATAAAATTATATTTCCGACGAAAATTTAAAAATCCAGATGTCTTTCCGACGATAACATCAGACGGAAAGCTCCGCCATGTTTATAAAGTGTCATGGCCTTCTCCTTCTCGAAGGTCACGGCCGGGCTCACCGATAATCTAGGACAACTGAGTAGAGCTGGAGCAAACCGCATATATTCGTTACTGAGTAACGGGTACATCGGTTGACTCGAAGTACCGATTCGGTACTCACAAATTCATTTCGTTACTCGCATCTGTTCGTTACTCGCATCTGTCGTACGATACGGTTTATTCGAGTACGAATGATGCGGTTGCTATACGAATACGAATGATGCGGTTTCTATGCGAATACGAATGATGCGGTTGCCGTTTGAATACGAATGATACGGTTGCGTTACAATGCGCTCATATTTTTCATAAATAATTTTGAATTTTTTTGGTCATCGGGCAAATTCTTGTTTACATTATGTATTTTAGTTGAAATACTATTTAGTTGTTGATATTTAAGCAGATGAACAATTTTGACAGCGTTGAAACGTTATTTTGTATTTGCTTTTTACTATTGCTAGTTATGTTAGTAATTTGAAAATTTAGATGATTTTTTTTTCCTTGAACGTGCCATAGTAAGATTTTATTGATTTTAAATATTTATATACTGCACTTAGGTATTGTTTATATAAGAATATGTAGGTTAATATAGGTTCTTTACTTCCTTGTATCAAATAAAATGGTAGTAAGTATTGTAATCGAGAAAACTTTTGGGTACCATATTTTAACGGAAATATCCATTTTGGACGATTACGGAATCCATGTGAATTATTTTTTGAGGTGACGTCTGTACGTACGAACACAATAAAGGACTCTCTGACTCTCTCTCTCTCTCTCTCTTTTTTTTTTTTTTTTTTTTCAAAAAAACTGATTGTTAAATGTAATCCCATTTACTCTAAGCTGATACTTATGACTAATAATTATTAATGTCCTTATAATTAAATGTAAAGTACACACACACACACACACATATATATATATATATATAAAATAAAAGCCAAGTAAGGCAAAAATAAAAGCTTTGGCTTTTATTTTATTGAATTATCACTAAATAAGTTACTTGACTTTTATTTTCGCAATCATTGGTTGTAGTCAGATCTTAATTTTTAAAATTAGAAGTGCTGGAGCTGTATGAAAGGCCATCAGGAAAGATAAATAAATAAATAAATAAAATAACTATTACAATAATAAAATAATTAGCAACTAGAATATTAAATGATTATTATTATAATTCAATAAAAATTTAAAGACAAATGAAAATTTAATTAAATCTTAAATTAATGAAGAATAACTAAGTAATGAATAAAATACCAGACATCGTCTTGTTTGGGGGCTGTGGCTGAAATTGCAATTTAAGAACTAAGCCGAGCATTAGCTAAATTTAGGCTTTTTGATGAGAAAATAATGTACTGTTTACCAAAGTACGGATAGAAATTTGGTTATGTAGCCCATTCTTCTAAACCGACGTTTCGTCGCTGCCTTCCACCACCAATTCCCCTTTTTTTTTCGGTTTCGGTTTATTCGGTTACGGCAAAGCACACTAGTGCTATTGCCTACGGGGATGGAGGCCTTCGTGGAGGAATTTTTTAAAGGGAACTGACTCATATGCAAGTTACACACGGGGAAAAACACGAAAACGCCCGTGCAGCTAGCCGTTAGCCGGGAACTGAACCCCGGACTGAACTATTATTAGTGTTCAGCGACTTTACCGCTCGAGCTCTGGTGCGCTCTTTTTTCTTTTCATTCGCTGTTTGAAAATCAGGTGCTCACTTCACGATAAAGTAAGCACCTGTTTACTTCAATTAAAATGGGTTAGACGATATGACTATTCCTATTTTAATCTCACTTAGCTTTTGATTTCTAATATTGATTCAATGTTTTCTGTAGACAAAGTATTCCGATTAGAATAATGGATTTAAAACATGTTCAAAAGGTGTGTATCTCAATATAATTATGTTTTTATAACATAGGGCCCATTTTAATAGTTTCACCTAGTTCTAAAGCAATTGAACCACAGTATCGCTGTTTTGAAAGAAAATAAAAATGTGAGAAATGTATAATGAACATTAATATACAAGCTTTATTAAAAGTAGTCAGCCTTTTTTAAACGTGATCGTCTATGCTTTTAGAGGATTTTTGGAGCTCTGTGCATTTGCTCTGGCATCTTAAAAAAGTTTTAAAAAAAGTTCATCTTAAAAAAGTTGTTTAATATCAACGTATGTTTATGTTCTCAAAAATACAGGTTTCTTTCAGAAAGCGATCTCTAAGAAGTCGTCAATAAATGATTCAGTATAGTTATTTTCTACTAGACCATAGAAAAAATTTATTTTAACATCAATTTAAAAATGGCTGCTTGTACTAAGAGTTAAGAGCAATAAGACTCTAATTTTTCTTTCGCAATTAGCTGTCATGCCAGCTGAATTGTTTTCTGCATAATCTTTTTTGTGTATAATTGAAATATTTAGCTATGCATTCAACAAATATACAACAAATGTAAGACAAATCATTAAAAAAATTAAAATTTGGAACATTAATAATAATTTTTCTGTTATATATAAAATATTATTAATGAATGATGAATTTATATCATATTATATATAAATCAAAATTTAAACTCCTATTCCTTTATAATAAATTGAAGAAAAGCTATAAAGTGAATTAATTTTTAAAAACAAAACTAAAAAAAAAAAAAAAATTTTTTTGTCATATAATAGAATCTAAAAATGACGATTACTGAGTTTTATGACGCATATGTGCATTCAATTATGGCAAAGCACACTAGGGCTATCTGCCTAAGGGGGGATGCCTTCGTTGAGGACTTTCTAAGGGAAACTGTCTCGTATACACGTTACACATGGGGAAAATCACGAAAACACCGATGTAGCCAGCCCGTTCGCGGGATTCGAACCTCGGACCGAACTACCAGCGCTCCGCGGCTTTACCGCTCGGCCGCTGGTGGGCCCTTTTATGACTCATGTAATAATAAATGCATATTCATACTGTAACAGAAATTTTGCTAGAAGTCTAGCATATGTATAGTTATTTGTGATCTTTTAAAACTGTCGTAACATGATGCATATTTATCATTATCGTGAACCGAAACAGTATGCTTTATATCCTTACAAATATACGTGATAGATTTTAATATTTATTTCTGCATATATTTACGTTTCCCAAAGACACGAAAGCAAGTCAAGCAGACTTAAGTTCTCTGTTAGCTAGTATAACATAATTTCAGATTCTATGAGCCTTCCAGAATTATTAGCAAAATAGTGGAAATGTCTTTACAAAGTGTTTTTATAAGCAAACAGCAGATGTACACTGAGCAGTGATCAACTGATATATTTCTTAAATGATTTGGTTTAGTTGATTATGACAAAACACACTGGGGCTATGTGCCTAAGAGGAAAAACGCCTTCGTAGAGCACTTTCTTATGAAAGCTGCTCGTATGGTACGTGGTAAGCTGGCTTGTAAGCTGGTACGGGAAAAAAACCACGAAACGCCTATGAAGCCAGCCCGTTCGCCTGAGATCGAACTCAGATCGGAACTACCAGTGTTCAGTGATTTTACCGCTCGACCGCTGGTGAGCCATTTCTTAAATGAATAAAGCTATACTCATAGCATTATGAAATAACACTGATTGAAATATTTAGTGCTTCACTATTATCTCTAATAAAGTAACATAAAAATTTCCTTACCTTTTATAGATTTCTAAATTTCTTTAATTTCTTTCTCAATTCGTACTTAACCTATACATCTGCGAATGTTTTTATCGATCATATTGTTAAGTGTAAAAAGCAAGTTGACTTTTATAATATAGCATTCCTTGTCTCAACAAATAACAGTCTCAATAAGGAGTTTTTTGGAAAGGAGATGAATCGGGGAAAATTCACCCTTTCGTCATTAGCGGTTCTGATGAAGGGAATGGGGGAAGCAGCAATCGAAATAACGAAAGCTAACCTTTAATGCTGTCTTCCAGTTTCTGTATTTGTATTTGGAAAAGTTTTATGGTCATTATGAAAAAGTGAAAATTTGATATGGATTCCGCATGACTTCCTTCTATGACTATTTAAATTATGCTTATTTTTGCTGCACTTCATTTAAACTTATTTCCTCGAATTATTCTAACTCAATTAAGCGACACCCGAAGGCAAGTTACAAATGGCGTCAAACATTGCAAATTTTGAAACTAAATTTCCCGGTCAATCTTTGTCCTACGGGACTCAAACTTTCTTGTATTTTTATTTTTTCATAATGAGTATAAAATTTTGCCAAATATAAATATAGAAACCAGAAGACGACATTAAAAGTTAGATTTCATAATTTGTCCAAAATTAATTCTTTTTAAAATTTGACATTGAGAAAATATGAATATTTTCGTCATTTAAAATACTTCTGTATATTTGTTGCACCGTATTTAAACTTGCTTCCTCGAGTTATTGACATTAAATTACACTAATTCCATTATCTATTGGAAAATAATTATAGCAAATCATCTATTTACGACATCTCTAAGAGGTCACCTTTTAAGAGATCTCTATTTTTGGGAACATAAACAAACATTGGTAGTGAACATCATCTTTTTAAGACCACCACATGTAAAATCCTCTAAAAGCATGAATGGCTGCATTTAAAGAGGACCCATTACTTTTAATAAGGAATGTAACATTAATCTTAATTATACATGTTTTTGATGTGTGTGCCAAAATAGTGATACCGTACTTCTGTTGCTTTAGAAATGTGTGAAATTAAAAAAATGGATACTATATAACAAAAATGTTATTATATTCAGATACACACCTTTTGACCACGTCTGAAATTCATTATTCTGCTCAACATAATTTGTCTGCATAAAATATTAAATATTATTAAAAAATCAAAAGCTAAGTCGAAGTAGAAACAGTCATCTTTTCTAAACCATTTTAATTGAAGTAAACAGACGTTCGCCTTATCGTAAAGTAAACACCTATTTTTCAAACAGCGGATGAAACGGGAAAGAGGGAATTGGTGGGGGAAGGCAGCGAAGGAAATAATACTTTTTCGAGCTGGGGATGAAATGAGAAAGGACGAAACGATACTAAGCTAATAAGACAAGATCTGGTATTTTACTTTATTATTTAATTAGTCATCATAAATTTTAAAATTATTTTAATTTTTATTTCTTTTTACATTTTTATTAAATTTTACTTATAAGTATTTTATATTTCAGTTGCTAATTATTATGTTACTTTAATTATTCATTATTTTAATCACTATTTTTTATTATTTTAATTACTAATTAATGTTATTATTGTAATATTTATTTCCTTTCTTTCTTTATTTTTTATTTTATTTTTCCTATTTTCCTGACGGCCTTTCGCAGGCGCTTCTGACTTTAGAAACTAAGCCCTGACAGCAATAGAAAATTTAATAATGAATCATATCCAGTGCACCAAAAAATAATAGCTTAAAATAAAGTGAATTATTTCTACCCAAAAATGCGACGCAAAACTCCCTATCGCAGCACTACTCAGTTCCCGCGGGGTAGAATAGCTCACGTGATTCAATGCGATGCGACGTTTCAAGGCCCTTTTTAGGGCCGAAGACCGATAAAATAGGCTCAGGATACGGATACCGATCGATTTTACCGAAAGTAACGAGTAACAATACGATAGTAACGAGTACTGGTTCACCGAGTAACGAATACATACGGGTACACAATTTCTCGTTACTTCTACAGCACTACAACTGAGTCTGTATTATTTGTTTCTCCGCATCTCATCGGTCAGTTCATTGACAACAATGCTCGTTTCAGCACTCTTTTCGAAGCTCTATTCAATCAGTGTGCCACTTTGGGCATACCCACAGCATTAAAACGATAAGTGCTACCTTCACAAAATTTTACGTTTGTACTCCTCTTGGCCTAATTAGACTGCCTACTTTTTTTACATCAAAACTCCGACTTTAAAAAGTGGCGTGCCGGAAAGGGTTAAAGGCAAATATTAATTTAAAAACATTCATTGGAGAATATAGAAGGGACATCAATTACAAAAGTATTCTTGAGAAAGCCAAACAACTGAGTTAAGCAGTGTATGGTGAGCCGCAGTTTAAAACTGTTGAAGAAGTCCGACGAAGGAAAACGAAATGTCACTTCGATTACGAACGTGCTGATGAATCCCCTCAATCTCCAGAACAGAAGTTTAGGATAAACGTCTTTTTTTAGAATTATGGATACTGCATGGGCATTATTAAATGAAAAATTTGATGCAATGAAAAATCACTGCGATAATTTTAGTTTCCTAGGTAATTTATCAGAAATCGATAATGCAAATTTGAAAATGAAATGCAGTAAATTACAAAAATTGTTACAGTGTGGTGGCAATAAAGATATTAACGCAGAAGAACTTTATGACGAAATACTAGCTTCGAAGGACATTTTTACAGCCGGTATGAATGATCCATTCAATATTCTGAGCTTAACTGTGTCAAATAATTGGTGCTTCTCTGAACTTGAAGATCATATTGAGAATACTACTTAGCATTCCTGACATTCCTGTTAGTGTTTCTAGTAACTAAAGATCATTCTCCAAATTAAAATTAATCAAGACATATTTACGGTCAAGTATATCGCAGGAAAGACTCAGCTTTGATTGTCATTGAAAATGAAATATGTCAAGAGATAGATGCAAAAGGAATTATAGAAAAATTTGTAAATACGAGAAGCAGAAAAATAAATTATTCTCGATAAATTGTTACAAAAAATTTCAACACATGACTTCTTTCTCCTATGCAAAAATTAAGAAAAGGGGGGTGACTTTAGCTACTTTGCTGGCGGGCGCTGGCAGTAAAGGGACGTTCCCACTGAGGTTTATCTGAGCTAACAGACACACCTAACATAGCCGACCCATCTCCAAAACCAGTTTTTTCCCATAGGGCAGCAAGTTGAAAATCTGAACTGCAGGCATAGCGGAGCTGGTCGACACACGAAACTGACTCCGTTAGATAAAACCCAGTAAGAACGGCCTTTAAGAGTCATTAGAGTGGCACTTACAGGACACGGGTGATCACTTTTGGTACTTTCAGGAACCAGAAATTTACCCACTGTCATATATTCATTGCACGTCCTGGAGAATAAGACTTTGACATGTGGGAAGACGCCTTTCGTTCCTTAAATTAAAAAAAAAAGTCTCAACTTCTGTCCATGGTTTGAATCCAAGGGAAAGACAAGCCAACATTCAGAAGTTAGAATCAAATTTTAGGCCTATATTTACAGTTTTCGTACACATTTCTGCACATGGAAATTAAGTACTTTTAAGGACCATTAATGCAAAAAATTAAGGATCCATCAACAAATGGGAACTGAATAAATTCAATTTTAGCTATGCCTGAACTTCACTTTTGTTATACTATCCTAAGAATAAAATCGATCCACAAGTAGAATGCATTATTATTAAACATAACCATAAAACAAATTTGAGAATAAAATCAACTTTATAAATTTATCAGGTAGCATTAAATATTTTACCCTTATAATAGTTGGGCGTAGTTGATAGAAGATTACTGACATTTTATTTATCTTTTACTAACAGTTAGCTTTATGTTGATATTTCCTTTTATGTCTCATTTTGTCACGTACTTGCTCAGTTTAGAGGTTTAGTAAATAGCAAGTAGATTTTTATGTCAAATGGCATAAGTTAAAATGGGAAGTAAAATCATAATCAGCGTGATTCGTTACAGAAGACTGGCTGTTGCCACTACTGCTGCTTGCCTTGCCTACAGAGAGAGGCCTGCTGAATCAGAACAAACCTGAAAGCCTTATGTAGGCACGGTTGGCAAGTTTTGAAAGTTAGTTGTGCTCTGTCTGAAACAGTTAGTTTCACAACTTCGTGTAGAATTCCTGGAGTTGTAAACCCAGATAATATATTAATAGTAATACCCCCCACTATAAGAGGCGGAAGTGACGTCAGAGAAAAGGGGCGTGGCCTCCGCCATTTTTGATCACGTGACTATCGTCCGCCATGTTGGGTCAAGTGACTGGTTAGCGCTAAATCCCCGAACGCGCAGGGAGGTCACGTGATCGTCGCTTCATGCGTAAGCCGACGTCACAACGAAGCTCCGCCCAGCATCAACAACTTCCTTCGATGTAAACATGGTTCGCAACTTTGATTTGGAAATCTGAAATAAGTCTTTGTGGATAGCTGTGAATATGTATATTTAAACGATTTCGAGCATTATACAACTGAATGGCTTGGTTATGTTTCTCCGTATAAAAAAGCGAAAGAATAAACAGTGATCATTTTTTAGATTAGTCTTATATAGAAAATGTAGTGCACGTAAAAAAAATCTTCAGTAAGATATTTTAGTATCAGATATTTTTAATCTTATTTTTATATGATACGATTGCTTTGTCAAATTCACTGATTAAGCTAAACTTAGCAAAACTAGGCAAATTTAGTCTATAAATTTCTCTTTCAAAGAATATTCAGAATAAAACTGGGATTATGGTAACCTCACAGTAAGATTAATAATTTAATTCACAATGGAACTGTGGTTTAATTAAAAATATATATATATAAACAGTTATCTGTTATTTTGTAACCAGACCTTAAAAATAGATTTTAAGTTTTTAAAATGCCAATTCACTGCATTTCCATATATTTGCTATTTTTTTCTCATGTCACATCATTCATCATCATGGGCAAACTTGTGAATAAAATTTATGTAGTTGCTACTAAAACATGTGCGTGTTTTATTGGATTTATGATGCTTGCATAATAACAGATATTTGTCATGCCACCATTCATACTTGTGGATAAATATCCAACTCTCATATAACAGTTTATAATGATATCAGCACAACTAGAAACTGAATTTCTTTGCTCCAGGCAAACTGGGATTTGTGTTTCCTCGCTTTCAAAATCAATTTAGTTTTATCCAAAATCTAGACTCCAATTTTTTTTTGCCTAATTTTAAATAATTTCCTTGCCAATTCAATAAAGTTTAAAAAAAAAAAAAAAAAAAAAAAAAAAAAAAAAAGTAGACAGTTTCAATTTTCTGACTTCGCAAATCCAACAGATACATAAATCAGAAATTACAAAAAAAAAAAAAAAAAAAAAAATGACAGTTTTTTATTTCAAGCTAAAATTAGGTGCATTTGAGTAAAAATTTTACATGATGCAATTAAAATATAAAATGAGCAAAATTTCAGGCACATATCTTGTAATACTATTTCTATCATTATCATATTTTTCAAACAAGGAGCTCACATGTGTTAAAAAAAATTCTGCACAATGTTCCTATCAAAACGTTTATGCTCATTTTTTCTCTAATAAGTATGTTTTTAAAATGTTTGTGTACTTTTATCATGCATTACAAGTGAAACTGAAAAAAATTAATAAATATCAGATTTTATATGTGGCACTCGACACACTTTTGTTCTGCAATGTTGTCTCTGCTATAATTTTATGAAACACTGCATTTCTGAATATTCAAAAAATGAATATCAATTGTATAGGCTGCTTCTTTACGAAAGACAAACTAAATGCAGATTCTGCCAAATTGGGAAATAATAGGTAGCAGTGCTAGGAATGCATTTTTTTCTACATATATCAACTATTCAACTTTCTTTGTTTTCAGAATTCATCTTTACTACCTATATTTCTGTCACTGAACTTGATTTAGTATTAAACTATTCTTTTAATTCTCAGGTATGCGTGCATGGAATTAGTTTCATTAGTTAAAAAGATTATTAGTAAGTAAGATACTTGCAATGGTATATTACTAAAAATGTATAAGAATGCAGGAAAAGAATTGTTTTAAAGGACATAAATTATATCTTAATAGACAAATCAACAAACCAAAATCAATAATATAATTTGCTATTTCAGAATTTTCAGCAACAATACATTTTCTTATCTTTCTTTTTAATTTTTCAAAGCTACAAAACAGAAAATAAATCCATGACTGTTTGAAAATTTAAATACTCAATAAATAAAAGTGTGGAGAACAAAATATGATTTTAATAATGAATATTTATAAGGAATAATATTTAACATTTATAAGAACTGTTCAAATAAACTATCGCCAACAGCAACACATGCATCGCAACCACAATGAGGTAACTGGCATATACTTTGAAAGATGGCCGGCATGTACTTCTACAGCAATGATGCTAATTTGGTGCCAAGGTCGGACTAGGGTTTTAAAAATTTATAGTCAACTATCACAAATTCTGCAAAAATGTGCCTTGTGGTATTTAAAAATTTCTTCAAATTTTGTACATGCCAAACAGATCTCATTTTGTGATCTAGTTTTGGCTAGCCTGTATCAAATAATATAACAAAACAGTTTGCATCATACAGGCAATCAGTCTCTTCAAAATTTGTTGCACTATGCATGAACTATCTTCTCTGTAAATACTTCTGTTTGATAGTTCATAACGTAGAGTAAACTTGGAAAAATTTGTTATGTACTGCTAAGTAACTTTTGCTGTATTTAATATTACTATTACATTAGTGTTTACAGAGTATAAAACTCTGAAAGGAAATATGATACCTCGTGTTTTAAAGAAATTATTCTGTACTATTAACGCAATTAGTACAGTCTATAAACAAGCTATTCTTTTTTCTAAAATTACAATTTTAAGTTTTTAAATTATTGAATATAGTTCTGTTTAGATCATAATTATACTTACAAATTAACACTGCATTATTTAGATTATAACAAAGGACTGAACAGCTATTTGCCTAAGAGGAAGAATGCCTTTGTGGAATACTTTTTATAAGATAAATTCCTCGCTTCCATGTTACACATGGAAAAAACCACAAAACTCTCATACAATCAATCCATTTACTGGGATTTGAAACTGGGTTGAACTAACAACACTCCTCAGTTTTACCAATTGCCTATTGTGAACCATTTCCATTGCAGGAAAATATTGCTAATACACATTAAATATGGATCCCACCAGTCACTGAGAAGTTATGACCACTGAACACTGGTAGTTCACCCAGGTTTGAATACACTCAAATGATCTAGCTGCATGGTTGTTTTTCTCCATGTGTAACATGAATATGAGCTAGTTTCCTTTAGAAAGTTCTCCACAAAGGTATACCTGTCCTTACGCATGTAGCCCTTGTGTACTTGTACCATATTAAAATATCCTAACCTTAAATTTGAATGCAGTTTTCACAGTTATGGTAAATCATACATTTTAAGGTATTTTTTAAAAATTTCTTGAACTATAGAGAAAATTACTCATTATCTGTAATATGTGTTATTGATCGTTTCGTATTCCTAGAAATCCATACCCTGTAAGGTCATTAGGCCTTTAACTGTAATAACTCATTTGTATCATTGGAGAGAAACATTATATCTATTGCAACAATTCATCCACTACCACTTGTCTTTCTATATTCTCCTTTTTCTATATCACACATATACTTCTAAGTTTTTGTGCTTTTGTTCTCACCATATACACAGTCATCTGTTTTCAGGTAAGGAAACATCTGAGAATATTATAAACTTGCTATTAAAATTCTAAAAACAAAAAGAAGAAAGAGGTGCATGATGTCTTTAAAGCAAGCCACATTACAGTCTATGCATGCAGAAGGCTAAATATGAGATTTTGCCGAAAACAAACAAAATTGCACTATGCTGTCCACCACTAGGCTAAAACATTAAAATTCCCATTGGAGGGATCATAATCTGCAGTCATGCTACTGAAAAACCATATGGGAGAATGCTATACATATGCCTGGGTTGAACAATAAATATTTTTGGTAACATCATGGGTTGCCACGTAAATGCTTCTTGACGACATGGTGCGTTGCTTCATCAATATATTCTCATGGCTTATGGGTGGAGATGTACGAAAAAAAATCAACTGGTAAAATATTAGGTACTGTTCTATTATCGGGACCGGATTAACAAATGTATGCATGTACACATATATGCGTAAGAGTGTATACACATACATTCGTACTTACATATATGAACACAAACATCCATATATACATGCATACATATCTACATTTCTGAATTAGGTCCTTATAAAGGAACAGTGCCAAATATTATACAGAAATAGATAAATTATGTGTTTAATAGACAATACAGTGGCTGTTAAAATAACGCCCTTATCAACCAGTTAAATATCCTTTACCTACTTCAACACAGCCTCTTTCTGCTCAAACATTTATAGATTTAGAAATTTCCTGTGAGGAGACATCAGTAAATTTTTAAGTCCAAGCTTAATGTAGAGTTTTATGAAATTAACTAAAACATACGTAATACAGAGTAATGACACATTTCTATATTTTAAAAGGAAATTAAAAGACATTCATAATTGGAGGACATCAAAATCAAAACATACTGATATGGCAACGAAATGAACTGAAATATAAACAGAACCTTAGTTTTAAAAATGTTATGATACTTTAGTATTACAGCTTCCATTTTTTTAAACATCAAGCTGGCATCAGAATTATTGCCAACTTCATGTCTCATGTACACTTTGTTACTGCCCTGCTTCCTCAATTGCTTTTAATATGGCATAAGAAGCATCCCAAGGTCTCAAAATTTTTGCTATATTAACTCTGCAAAGTAAGATTCTTGATGATAGTGAAACGTGCCTCTTCGATTTTTATTCCACCACTTAGCGAAGCTCCACTGTCTTTCTATATTTTATATATGAGCAGCTGTTGTTAGGTCAAGAAAATGAAATTTATTGTCCACAGAAAAATATCTGTAAGCTGGTATTTACCAGTTCTTGTCTTTTATATTCTCACCAGAAGTTTGAATAAATTGTCACTCCCTCTTGTAGATGGTCGACAACTTTTGGCATGAGTGTGGATGGCTCTCTATTTAGAAACTGAGCGAGAAAGAATTTTTCAGTTTATTGGCATAACTTGTCATTTATACAGACAGCATTATGGAAGAATTATGCCAGTTTTTGGTTTTTTGCTGTATGAACAGATTTTCTGCTATGTTCAAAATTTTTTCAGGGCCACCTATTCACATATTTGGTTGGCGGATCATATGCAGAGAATACATCTATCTCGTAAAAATGTTTCAGTGAATAGTCACATTTTTGTAGTATTTCTTTCACTTTATGCTGTTACAAACAGTATTCTGAAACCACTAAATCAGCTGTTAAAACATATACTTTTGAAATTTTCAAGCTGCACCTCTAAATGCTTTCACTGATGTGAAATTTTATTGAATGTCCATTTTTGCATATTCGAATGTGATGTAAAATATGTGCATTTCTTGAAAGAAAGATATAGCAAGCATCTTCCTCACTTTTCAGTAAATTAAGAATTTTAAGATTAAAATATAAATAAAATTCACTAACATATAGAATACTGAGAGCTCTTCTTGTGATGAGAGAATTCTGAGTGATTATGAATTATTAACATTTGCATGGGAAGAAATATGATCACATGGTCTCCTCGAAGCTCTTCTCATTATAAGCAAACTGTAAATCATCATTGTTGGGGCTGCCAGATGTTTCAGAATAGTTTACATTGTCGATTCATCAAAAATCTTGACAACTTTAAAAAACAGGATCCATAATAATAAGGAAGAAAGAATATCACATCCTTACGAAAGCTTGGTTTAATTTACACTCATGTCCATAAATTAAGGATAACACAAAATCAGGCAAAGGAAGAGTTAGAAGCAAAACAAATTTGACTTATTTGTAAAGCTTATTTATTAAACAAAAGGTAAAGAGCAAAAAAAGATGCTATATATTTGATATTATTAAAAAAATTAGCGATTTTTTCTCCCTGGAGCAAATTACAAAAAAAAAAAAAAAAAAAAAAAAAAAAAAAAAAAAACATATTTACAAAAAACCAATATTACATGGTTGGTATGATTGTTAATACAGTGTATGTCTCCCGGACGATGCAATACAGTCCGTACAACGCCTAGGAACGCTGAGTATCAAATTATCGATCTGATCTTGGGGGATAGTACACCACTCAAAAAGCAATGCTCTCCGAAGTTCCGGTAGACATGTAGGAGGAGGTTGACGGGCTGCAACTCGTCGGCCAAGCATGTCCCACACGTGCTCTATTGGATTCAAGTCCTGTGAGAATGCTGGCCAGTCCTTACGGGTGATATCCTCCGATTGAAGGCATTCGCTTACGATGTTTGCACGGTGAGGACGGGCGTTGTCATCCATAAACACAAATTGTGCGCCCATGGCGTCCCGAAACAATAGTATATTGGAAAGCTATACATGTTAAAATGTTAATATTTGGTATGAATTTAGTTAGCATGTGTAGTATTTTCAGAAAAATTTTCTCTGCTTCTGAAATTCATATTGCATAAGCATGTTTCAATTTATGCGCAGAAATTTACTGAGCGTAAGGGGCGTATCTTTGATGTGACATCAGCTGACAGGTAGTTCGGATGTCATGTGACCTCCCTGCGCGTTTGGGGATTTAGCGCTGACCCAAGTGACTAACGTCCGCCATTTTGAATCGCGTGACCGTCGTCCGCCATTTTTACCACGTGGTGTCCCTTTGGAATGACTCATCCTTTTTCCGCCATGCTTTCCGTCTTGAATCGCCGGGGTATTCATTAATTTTATTCTGTAATGATTTATGAATCATTTCATTAATTATTATTTAACTTAACTAATTAAATTCTGAATCACGTGGTCCTTGGAGAACATTAGCCATTTTTTTTTTGGTCTTGTACGGTGATTCATGCTGCCCTTCACAGCGAGAACGCAGTTTCAAAAAGTACCTGGGGCCGAACCCACGATATTGAGATCTCCAGCTACGCGCTTTACCACCGAGCCACGCTCTTGTTGGACTGAAAAGACTAAAAATTTGTACTTATAAAAAAAGGCAAAGCGTTCAACGAATTTTTTGTACCGTTAGAAAAGTTTCTTGTAAACGACGAATGGGTCAGAAGATATATATATAATTCTTTTTAATTTTTTCGAACATTTGATGACCTTCTTTCGGAAAAAATAAAAGACTAAATGTGCTTAATTTTTTTTTAAATTTATCAAATGATTTTTTGGTTGATCTTTACATTATGGTAACATGGCGTTTTTTTGGCGAAAATTTGGCGACCAACTCTGCTACAGCAACCCTCTGTTTTTTTTTCCCGCCGCCATTTTGTCTTCACGAAGTAAAGACATGTTTCTTTTCTTTTTATCTACTGAACACTTCTTCCAACAATCTACTAGCCGAATTACACTTATGCTAGAAATTTTATCTAACAAAACTGCTTAATCATGACAAATATTCACTGCAAAATTGGGAAAAAGTGCACAATACCATACTCCTTACGCGTTTTTCAAAATAACACATACACATAAACCATGTACACGCCGACTTATTTTTACTTAAAAAAACATCCCAGAATTGCACAAAAATGGCATTGCGCACACTCTTCACTATATCCATGTACACTGCTTTTTTCTCATAAATTAGAAAAATTTCACAAAAATACATGACAATTTTCTCAATCTTTAAATCCGGTAAAAAGAACATATATGAAATAACCTGATCGCGAAAAAGTATTTACCCTTTGCAAATATGAACATTTCCACATATAAAATAAATAAAATATCCAAAAACTTTTACCTCTAGATCATCTATTACATTATACACGTCACCAACGAATTCATACCGCAAGCATTACAAATACTTAGTATCAAATATTTAAATTATTTCCATGCACGTTTATTTCAACTTAAACGTATACCAAATTCCTACAAACATAAAATTCACAAAATAACTATCATTTAATTAAAATATCACTAAACCATGTACACGTCGACTTATTTTTACTTAAAAAAACATCCCAGAATTGCACAAAAATGGCATTGCGCACACTCTTCACTATATCCATGTACACTGCTTTTTTCCCATAAATTAGAAAAATTTCACAAAAATACATGACAATTTTCTCAATCTTTAAACCCGGTAAAAAGAACATATATGAAATTACCTGATCGCGAAAAAGTATTTACCCTTTACAAATATGAACATTTCCACATATAAAATAAATAAAATATCCAAAAACTTTTACCTCTAAATCATCTATTACATTATACACGTCACCAACGAATTCATACCGCAAGCATTACAAATACTTAGTATCAAATATTTAAATTATTTCCATGCACGTTTACTTCAACTAAAACGTATACCAAATTCCTACAAACATAAAATTCACAAAATAACGATCATTTCATTAAAATATAATTAAATTCAAAAACACTACTTAAAATATAAATGAGCACATACATTAAATTAATAAAAATTACCTTACAATCCTAATTACTTTAAACTATATCATTGCTAATAACAATTTTCCCAATAATACCAAATTCCTTTCCACCTTACATTTAGAACAATGCATAAAAATAATATCCTCAAATAATTAAAAGTACTAACTTACCTAATCTTCTTCAGAATCTTGATTACGTGTCCGATAAACTTTTCTTTAGTTACGGCCATGGGACCCAAAAATTCACGAACACTATTTCACACAACACAGAATAAACCAAATACAAAATTTCCAGATTTTTTCCCGATTTCCCCCCTTTTCCGATTAAAGAACCGTAATTCGTCCATTAATATCACATGACATATCCCATGATCTCTCATTTCCCTCACACAAAATAATGCGTAATCGGAACTGAGTACTGCTCACATTATTACCAAAGTTCCAGGTAGTAACCTTTATCGCCTCCAAAATGTCGCCAAACTACCAGTTACCATATTGTAAAGATCAACCGATTTTTTTTTTCTCTAAATGAGTGATTTCATTTTCTAATGGGAAGAATTTTTTCAAAATTATTTTATGATTTGCAGCGAATGAGATGAATTATGATTTTGAAACTCTATTGATTTTTCTTAAATATATGTTGCTGCTGGCTCCATCTAGAGTCCATAACATCTACTAAAGTTAACTGGATGATTAAATTTCTGTGGACCAATCAGAAAGCAGAAAAATGATGTCAGAATTTTCAGACAAAGTAAAAAGTTCGAAGCCGATTCTCAACTGCTGGATTACCTCCGAAATTCATTACTTGCTAAATTTTGGAAGTTGTTACCACGCGTTGCTTATTTAGTTTTGTGTTTGCTTTGTTGTACTGTTGTGCATAATGAAACGTCGAGCTGCAAATTCATGTTTATCATCGAAGAAGTTTTGCTGTGCTTCATATGACGAAACTTTGCTGAAGCTTGATTCTTTGTCAAAGAATATGTTTCACCTCGGAAGGGATATTTTTGTGACTGTATCGTGTTTTTTAGGTTTGACTCGTGTTCACGTTCGGAAATATGTGACTGATGACAACGATTTGCTACATCCTATCAAAGATGGAGTTTCGCTTTCTCCTCTAGTATATAAAGAATTGTGCGATCATACCAATACATTTGGTTCCTTTGAAGGTTTCGATAGTGTTTTTATTGTGAAGAAAGATGTGTGTGTTTCAAAACAAAATGTCAACGATGAAATAATTATGTCACTGCAAAGATTGTTCCAAAGAAAAGATTTACGATTTGAATTCAGACCGGAACATGTTCTGTTGAGGAAAGAACATTTACGCAAACTGGACTCCATATATAGCGAAATATGTGGTGTCGCGAAGGAAACACCCCCCCCCTTTATTTCTAAAACTCTTAACTATTTTGTGAAAAAGCAGGTGGTTGGTGATACGCATTTTGAATTAAATGAATATGCTGGTGATCCAGACCGTCCAAATGGATTTCATGAGCTGCAGGACTCTTTGTGTAAGTGTATTGAAAAAGTTATTTCTAAAAAAATTTCAGAACTTTTTGTGTGTTTTGGTTGCAAACAAGGGTTTAATAATCAGCTCGGACATGAATGCTTATCAACAAGCCGTGCTGAAAAATGTGAAACTTATTTTGATCAGGCTTTGTTTACAGTTAATTGGCCTGATATAGCAAATGACTTCATTCGTCAAAATGAATGTAATATAAATTTTAGTAAACTAATTGTTACTGATGACTTTTTTGATGTTATTAATGTAAATGATGTACTGAATATTATTCAAAATTTTTATGTATGTGAAGAAACTAATTTGTTTAAAGATTTTCTGAATAGTTCTTTTTGAAAAATAAAATAAAATATTAGTTTTTATTCACTCTTTTTTTGCTTTCTTTTTGTTTCAAAAAATTGTTTTGATTAAAAAAAATTGTATACTTTTTGAGTGACTCGGCATGAATTTTAATTTTCTAACTGTATATTTTTACTAATAGATATTAATTAATATTTTGAAAGAGTATTGCAAAAAAAATTATTTTATAAGTAGGAGGCACTGTATAAATGAATATCAGTGTGGTGTCAGTCGATCATAACATAGTTGCTATAATGAACGCAGCTCTTATTCAGACGTATCGAGATCCTCAAGTCCCCGGGAGTTTCGGTGGTGTTACTGCTTTGTATCGTGCTTTAAAAGGTCGCGTGAAAACAAAAGACATCCAGAAATGGTTGCAAACCAAAGATTCTTATTCTTTGCACATGCCTTTAAGGCACACATTTCCCAGGAACAAAGTAATCGTAGGATGTTTACATGAGCAATTTCAGTCTGATTTAGTGGATATGCAATCCTTGGCATCTTTTAATAATGGGTACAAATATTTACTGACATGTATAGATATTCTTTCCAAATACGCCTGGGCTATCCCTCTCAAAGATAAAACAGCCATGTCCATCAAATCTGCTTTCGAAAGGATATTTTCGGAACGTACACCCGAATCTTTACAGACAGATGCAGGGAAAGAATTTACCAATAAGCAAGTTCAAGATTTTTTTAAAAAGAAAAACGTTCACTTTTTCAAGACACACAACGCTACCAAAGCTTCTGTCGTGGAACGGTTTAATAAGACACTTAAAACTAAAATGTGGAAATACTTTACCGAAATGAATACACGAAAGTATATTGATGTTATAGATAAACTGATATACAGTTATAACAACACGTGCCATCGAAGTATTAAAACAGAACCCGCATCTGTTACGTTACGAAATCAAGAAAAAATTTGGAGAACGTTGTACGGTCAGCAATCTGCACAAAAGCCTGTTACTTCAGATTTAAAAATTGGAGACACGGTAGGCATCAGCCGAGAAAAATTGCTCTTCGAAAAAGGATACGAACAAAACTGGACAAGAGAAATTTTTACAATACATAAAATAATTAACCGAAATCCTATTGTCTACAAATTAAAAGATTTAGTGGGAGAAGATATAAAAGGGACCTTCTACAAACAAGAGTTACAAAAAATAGCGAACTGTGGATACTATCCTGTCGAAAAGGTACTCAAGACAAGGAAACATCGGGGGAAATCAGAATACTTCGTTAAATTTCAGGGTTACCCTGAAAAATTTAATACTTGGGTGTCAAATTTAAAAGTGATATAAAAAAACGTGTGCATTGTATTTACTTTTCATTTGAACGGAAATGTCCTTCTACGTAATACTCATAAGCGATAGCTCTAGAAAATTTGTTCCAGATAATAAAATATCTCGATTTATTACCCAACTACCATCTCCTTTTGATCTCAGCAATGGGGATTGGGAACTTGCGCTCCTAAATATTATTTATCCACATTCTTGGTTTAACGTCGGAAAAGATAACAATTTATTTGGTTTTGCTGTACACAATGGAGAACTAGAAGGAAGGCGTTTTCCGCCTGGTTATTATGAAACGATACCGGACATATTAAAAGCCATGACTTTAGCTTCACAAAAAAGTACAATTGAATTTTCTTATCATGACATTACGAAAAGAGTGACGATAAAGACGGATGAACAATCAAAAGTGGTTCTTCAGGAAGGATTAGCTGAGCTCTTAGGATTTGAAAAGGGTGTTTACGAAGGAAATGTCCAAAGTCCTTTCGTAGCGAATCCGAACGGTTTTTTCGCCGTTATGTACACTGCTCAAAAAAAAAAAATGGGACAGTGCTATATCTCCCGTTCTACTGGGCCGATTGACAAAATTCAAACTGAGTTTTTCATGTCTCGAAAGCGCGACTTAGGATATATATTAGATTTATATATAGCACTATTCTAACATAGGTATTTTGACACAAAATCGGACTTTTTCTGAAATAACATACCAATTTTTTTACATATTTCGATTCTACGACTCAAATTATGCCAGAATACCAAGTTTTGTAAAAATCGTACGAATAGTTTTTAAAATATTAGCTCTCAAAATTTTAGCTCCTCAATGTTAATTGAATTTAGCAAATATTTATTAATATCTCTTTTTTTATTAAACTTTTTTGATTTTTTCTCTCACATTTCGAAATTTTGGTTCATTCCAAATAAAATTTACCCATTTTTTGCGTTTTATTTTTTAAATTTCTATTTTTAAATAATTTCTATAGATTTTTCGAAAAAAATTTTGAATTATAACCTATAAAATTTTTACCATCATCATAAAGTAGGTGTATTTTTAAGCATATCTGCAAAAAATTAGACTTTTTTATTCAAAATTTTCTAAGATATACACGAATTTACATAATTTCGCGTTTTGAAATTTGGAACTTTTTTTTTGAGCGATAATAACGCCAAATGTGGTCTATGGATTTTTGTTACACTGAATTGCCACAGCTATTTTTAAACTTCAAGTAAAATTTTACGGAGAATTAATTATATGACATTTTTTCCCTCAATAATGCGTAATAAATATTTATTAATACTATATGAAAGGCTATTTTTTAAATTATAGATGAAATTATTCAAATTTTTAACTATTTTTTTTTTTAAATTTCTCTCGTATCTTTTCTTTTTTTAAAAAAAATTTAAGAGTAAGTTTTTGTAAGAGTAAATTTTTACCTTCGGCGTTTTATCGTCTGCTACTTTACTTCGTTTAAATCGAATTGTCTAAAACTGAGAATTTTCGTTTGATATTTATTTGAATTTTATGACATTAACTGCATAATTTATTTCTAAACAAACTGTTGCTTTTGAAGTGGCTGAAAGAGCGGCTGATACTATTATCCATATTTTTAAAGCACAATATATTTTTATAGAAAAATTATATTTAGAATAATCATTTTTTATAAAAGTCAAATTATGATATAAACATACAACCCTCTAGAGACTGAATTAACGGAAGTTCAATGGTTATGTAGAAATGATCTGCAGCTACTTAATGGCTGGATAAGTCAGCAGATTCTATGGACAAGTAAGAATAATTATATAAACGACACCAACATTCTGGATTCAATAAACAACGAGGATACGATGTTTACTAAATGAATTTAAGAAGTTTTAAAACATAAAAATCAACTCATTTTTTCCCTAAAATGTATTTTTGTGCGTAGCGTATTTTCATTATATCCTTAAAATTCTAATTTGGAATGTAATTGACAAGAACTGAATCCTAATCATCAGTAATATAATAAGTAATTATTACGGTTATTAATAAATCCTTCTTATAAAGTAATTGCAAATATTTCAAAAAACTTTCTGTCTGAATGCAAACATTTTTCTATGCAAATATTTTTAATTTTATATTAATCAAGATTGCACACCATATTACTTATTTCCACTTCAATTCTTACCGTCAGTTCTAGTAGAATTTACAAATCAATTATATTTAATTATGGCAAAGCACACGAGGGCTATCTGCCTAAAGGGAGGGATGCCTTCGTGGAGGACTTTCTAAGGGAAAGTGGCTCGTATACACGTTACACAGGGGGAAAACCACGAAACCGCCCATGCGGCCAGCCCGTTCGCATGATTCGAACCTCGGACTGAACTACCAGTGTTCAGCGTCTTTACCGCTCGGCCGTTGGTGGGCTATTTAATTAAGGAATGACCATCTAAGTTAAGAAACAGCGTACCGTAACAACATTTCAATTATTGGCGCCGTATCTTTCATGTTACTCCCGATTGGCTAGCTACATGATTTTTAATGAGTATTCGGATTTTACTAGTAACTTCACTTGGAAATCGCGCTTAAACTAGGTTAGTTGGTTATTTGAACATAGAAAGAACATGGGAGCTATTTGATTCAGATGCTTTCATAGAGAATCTTTGTAAAGAGAACCTAAAAAACTACGATAACCAACCATGCAGCCTGGGTTAGACTGAGCAGCAAACAATTAGTATTTAACAATCTTTTCTTTTTCAAATGCTAGGCAACTGATGAGGCTCCAATTTAATATTTTATTAGTAAATATTTAAAATATTGTTGTATTCTTTGACACAAAAAGCAGAATTTAAGTTTTGTTAACTCGTTAGTAAACTACAAAGCCGTAGTGCAAATGAATATTCAATTTCTTTGGCAATAATTGTATTCACTTAATATTCTTGGAATATGAACTAAAGAAGGAACGTTCTCGGAAGATTAAAGAAGCGTTTAAATCCAGTGATATTAGGTTTGTCTTACAAGCTCAGGATCAAAACGACTCTGCAATTGCCCGAGTAGTTGACTTGTAAATGGATGTGAATTAAGCAGATGACTTTTAATCTTACGTTATTCAGCCACAAAACGTATTCCAAATGTTTTGTATTGCATGACAATGCATCTTTTCATTATTCAATAACCAGTCGGAAAATCGCTTGTGTTCGGAAAATAAGTATGTATATTCAATCGTCCTGCATGTTCTTCAAATTTGTCTTCTTGTGATTTTTTTTCTTTCTCAAAAACTAAAGTTGCCTCTCAAAGGAAAGTTTTTTCACATTGAAGAGACAAAATTAATATGACATCTACTTTTAGAGGCATGTCAAAAACAGATCTCTACAAACCTTCTCTTCCATTACATGTTGTGCAGTCAGACAAAAAGTTACATCAGCGTAAATTATATAATCTATTTTTATTACACTCTGATTACTTTATTAACATTCAGGGAATATATACTAAATCTTTTACTTTAGCTTAAGTAATTCGAAATTTTTGACGGAATTGTTGTCGGAACTAGGACTTAGAAGATAAGTCAAATGAAATATTTCGATAACCCAGTAAATTCAAGTTCGAAATTTCAATATTTTATTTTCGGAGGGAGGGGAAATGTTTTCAGTTTTGGTCCATTATACTAAGTATATTTGCTTCGATTTTTTATTTTTCCATAAAAGCGAAAATTTTACGCATGGTATACATATAACGCATAGCTTCAAATTAAAATTTAACAATATACAGAGTGGTTATAATTAAAGTTCCACATTGAAACGGTCATAAAATGAAAACTGCTGGATCAAATGTTATCAAACTTGGAAATCGTGTAAAGGAGGTCATGGGAATTTATTTTCCGCGAAAAAAAGGAAGTTCGAAACCTCACCACCAGGGGGGGAAATGGCGCTGTATGCAATATTGTTAAACGAAATATGGGTCGGAATCTAACTTAACCTTTTGTTAAACGGGTTTAATATGTTGTATACCCTTAAGAAACTTTGAAGTAGGCAAATTACCATTTAAAGACGTTAAATTCGATAAATGTCGAGTGCGCCATCCCTGTAAGTGAGAATTTCGTCCGTGAAAACCACGAATTAGCGATTATAAAATGTGAGATCGCAAATCACTCTCACAAGTGCGTACAATCTGGAAATAGTTTTCTTACAGATCGCTAATTTGTAATTTTTTAAGCCTGAATTCGGCACTAAAACATGAAGATACTGATTCAAAACGCTTTTAATCGATTTGGGCCAAAGAAATCGCTCATGTTATCTATCTAGTTCCATTGCATTCTCCTACTGCATTCGATTGCATAACAGTCATTTCACACCGTTTACTGTTGAATGACAGCTAGTTTTATAACTGAACCATTTTTTTCTGAAGAGCAGTCGACAGCTGGACCACTGCGATTGCAGCTCACTTAGAGCCAATATTAAAATGTTTCGTGATACATGAACTGCAGTAACGTGGCATTTTAGATACTACGATTTTTATGCAGGGCTGGGCACCACCTCAAGAGTGTCGCATAGTTACTTAGGCAACATTTCACGAATGAACGTCTTATAGGCCAACACTTCCCCTCTTCCCACCAGACCTCAACCTCTGTGACTTTGTCTATGGGGTTATCTCAAAAGCACTGTTTATGGTGATAATCTAAACAATTTGGCAGAAATGAAAAATGTGATACACTGATAACATTCCTCCTGATATGCTATGTGTAACGTGTATACGAGCCAGTTTCCCTTAAAAGGTCCTCCACGAAGGCATCCCTCCCTTAAGGCAGATAGCCCTCGAGTGCTTTGCCGTAATCTAATAAGCCAAACCAAAACCAAACCTGATATGCTAAGAGCTGCTGTTGAGAATGCAGTAACATGATTTAACTTGCTTTCGGAAAATGCTGGACGCTACATTGAACATGCTTTGTAACACTTTTCGGAAAATATTAAACACATTTTAAACAGATGTTTTCGTGTCTTATTTCATTTAACAATATTGTATACAGCGCCATTTTCCCCTGATGTTGAGTTTTTGAACTCTTTTTTTTTTTTTTTTCCGCCGAAAATAAATTCCCATAACCTCCTTTACACGATTCCCAAGTTTGATAACATTTGGTCCGGTAGTTTTCCTTTTATGACCATTTCAAAGTGCAACATTAATAATAACCACCATGTAAAATAAGCTTTAAAAGTCTGACAGTTTGGTTCAAGTCCCAACTTTAAAAAATATGTATATAAATATAAATTTTTATATTAATTCTCTTAGAAAGCATGTTTTAAGAAGCTAATTTTTCTCTCGCGTTATAGATTGTATAAAAAAACATGATATTTAATATGATTTAGATTGTTTCAGTCGGTATAAGAATCGGGTTACTCTGTGGTACAGAATAAACCCTGCTGGACTGTTTTATTTCTTTGTCATTTAGCAAAAATCTTTTAATTAAAATATTTATCCTTTGGACTTCGCTTTAAACTTTATTTATGGCTAAAATGACTAGAAAATGAAAAGCTGTCTTTAGCTGAAACGCAATTCATATAATTGATGTTTTAAAAATTTGACAAGAATGCAAAATGTATGGAAGTCTAGCAGTCGAAAAATCTTAATTTTCTTGTGTGAGCACTGAAAATAACTGTAGAAGGAAAGAAGAAAATTAGGGAGAAAAGTAAGCAAAAATTTGCAGGGAAATTTGACTGTCAGACGTACCAAGATGTTCAAAAAGTTGGACGCTTTCGAATATACTATCAGGATACTTCAAAGAATTTAGGTGTTCAAAGAGAAAACAGTTGGACGTGTACACCAGCAAATACCATCAATTGAGCTTGTGTTAACAGAAAAGACAAAACGATATCATTGCAGATTAAAGTGAAGAGCAACTAGTTTTAAACTATATGGTTGTGTAAATTACGTTATAGAACATCATATCGTATCATAAATGGTGAATCCCATGATTTCCTCAGTCGAATTATTTGAAGATTCAGGAGTTTATCCAGTGATGTATGTGGATGTCACTTAAAGATGTTTTTTTTCCCTTCCTGATGAAACAGCGGCCGAGCGGTAAAGTCGCTGAACACTGGTAGTTCGGTCCGAGGTTCAAATCCCGCGAACGGGCTGGCTGCATGGGCGTTTTCGTGGTTTTCCCCATGTGTAACGTGTATGCGAGCCAGTTTCCCTTAGAAAGTCCTCCAGGAAGGCATCCCTCCCCTTAGGCAGATAACCGTAGTGTGCTTTGTCATAATAAAATAAACCAAAACCTTTTGATGAAACCAGTCTTTCCTTTCATCTCATAGCTTCAAAATGTTTAGCCTCTAAAGACTGATTTATCAGCCTTCGACTTCGATTTATCAGCCTTATCTGATAAATCAGACTGATTTATCAGATTCGTCAGAGCCTTTAGGCTCTGACGAAATACTTCGTGAAGAACTTTCTAAGGGAAACCAGCTTTCATACGCGGTACACATGAGAAAATCCACGAAAACGCCCATGCAACCAGCCCGTTTACCGGGGTTCGAACCCCGGAGTGAACTACCAGTGTTCAGCAACTTTACCGCTCGGCCGTTTGTGGGCCTTTATGAAATGGAAGGCGATAACTTTATTTAAAATGATTGTCAGAAATACCAAAATGTTTCGAAAAGTTGGATACTTTTCAATATACTTTCAGAGTGCTTAAAGAAACAGAGAAGAAAAATAAATTTTTTTCGTAAAATTTAGTATTCGTATTTTTTTAAATTTAAAACTTTTCAATCTTATGATATTTGATTCTTGCGATTTCAAAAATAAAATATTTGACTAAAATATGAATGACATTTTACGAAACCAAATGTAGGATAAAATTGTGTAAAGCAATGGGCACAATGATAAAACTGTTTAAAGCAGTGTATGCAAGTCATCCTAAGTTAAAATATCGGTTATACATCTCTCTTATTTATATATATTTTTTCTGAACGGAACATTGAAAGGCGTGTAAAACTGTGCTTTACTGTATTTTCTCTTTTAATATAGTATGCAGTTTTCAAACGCATCGTAGTCTGGGTTACAAAGTATTCTTCCGAAAAAAAACGCAGTTCAAATAAATAAAATCAAATTCTGGAAAATTGATATTAATAAATATATTTAAAATGTTCAGTTCGAAGGAATAAATAGAAAATTTTAAAACAATTATCTGAAGAGACAATGCAACACAAACAATTAAAATAAAAGTATAAAAATTTAAAAATGACCTAAAATAATAGCTATGACGAAAAATATATCTAAAGAAAACTATTTGAAAAAAAAAAATAAACGCTGCACCTTTATTTACGCAGTTCGAATAGGTAAATAGAAATTTTTAAAACAGTTATTCGGAAAAAAAAAGTGCAACTTAAACAATTAAAATGAAATTCGAAAAAGAAAAAATTACTTAAAATAATAAATTATAATTAAAAATATAATATAAAGAATATTATTTGGAAAAAAGGAACGATGGTGACTTTTTTTCCTAAGGAAACTAGGTTGCCATATATTAAGAAGTTCGCCAAGTGAAGTATTCTTGGCGCAAACTGACAAAAAAGTGCCAACATAAATTTGTGAATTTCTCCGTAAATTTTGCTCCAAATTTTACAAAATTTCATATTTAGGCGTAATTTGAGTCGTAGAATCGAAATATGTAAAAAAATTGGTATGTTATTTCAGAAAAAGTCCGATTTTGTGTCAAAATACTTATGTTAGAATAGTGCTATATATAAATCTAATATATATCCTAAGTCGCGCTTTCGAGACATGAAGAACGCAATTTGAATTTTGTCAATCGGCCCAGTAGATCGGGAGATATAGGACTGTCCCATTTTTTTTTTTTTTTGAGCAGTGTACATATACTGTGATTTAGTTGAACCACAAATCGTAGGAGATGTATAAGCTCCCCTTTTGAAAATTGTAACAATGGAAGGGAAGGACGGAGAGATAATTGACAAACATTATTCTCGACCTTTTTATTTACCAGTGACAGTTATTTACCAGTGACAACATTTTCAAACAATTGAAATCGAAATAAGGTCTCATTCGGGGAGTCTTGTACCATTTGAAAGAGGTGAAGTTTTCATAGTGCTCCACTTTCGTTTGAGACAGATTCTATAAAAAGCTTTACCAAAGGGAAAAAATATTCATTTATAGCGTAAACGTTCTAGAAGCTGTATCAAAATGCTCATTCCATATGCATGTTGCACAAAAGTCTTTGAGGATTATTATGTGGGACAAACTGGAAAAGGTCTGCCGTATTATCAGGAAATGGTTTTACAGAAAGGATACGGAATAGATGGATTTTTTGCGAAACTTTTCCGTAGGGCCATGCCTTTTTTAATTAAGGGGGCAAAAACTGTTGGAAAAGAAGCTCTACGTACAGGAACGCCAATTGCAAACGACGTGTTATCGGGGGAAAACTTAAAAACATCCCTCAAAACCAGATCTAAAGAAACTGGGAAAAAATTAGCAAAGAAAGCAGATGAGATGATTGGTCACGGAAAGTTTAAAAGGAAGCGCAAATCTCCCAAATGCTTCATTTCATCTAAAGCCAGGAAAGTGCAACGACGTGATATTTTCAACTCATAATGGCATTCCTCTTAAAAGATTCGCCAGAATGCGCTAAATCTGAACTTAGTTTATTTACATTTCCTACAACCCAAACAGTTATAGAAAGAGGACAATGGATAGAATTTCATCCCCTTGCGAATGTGACAGATGGAATTCCTGTAGAATTCAATGTCGCGGGTAGTGGTGACGACTATTTGGATTTATCTCAAACTCAGTTATATGTCAAAGTTAAAATTTTAAAAAGCAATGGCGCCTCTCTCGGAAAAGATGATAAGGTAGGACCCGTGAATTTGTTTTTGCATTCCCTCTTTTCTCAAGTGGATATCAGCTTAAATGAAAGACTTATTTCCTCTAGCAATAACACATACCCTTACAGAGCTATAATAGAAAAACTACTTAATCGTGGTTTTGATACGAAAACTTCTCAACTATCATCAGAATTATATTTTAAAGATACTGCGGGTCGTATGAATGTATTTGATACCACTGATAAGGAACCTAACGAGGTATTCAATAAACGCGCAGAAATATTTAAACTTAGTGCTACAGTGGATATGATTGGACGGCTACACCTAGACATGTTTTATCAAGAAAGACTTGAACATGGTCGATATGAAAATTAAACTTATCCGCAGCAAACCGGAATTTTGCTTATTGGGAGAAGAGAATTTTAAAGTGTCGTTGGAACATGCCTCACTATTTGTACGCAAAGTGCGAGTCAGTCCAGGTGTAATTTTAGGACATGCAAAAAGTTTAGAAAAAGCGACAGCAAAATATCCTATCAACCGAACGCTTTGCAAAGTGTATTCTATTCCATCAGGAAATATGAGTTTTCTTCAAGATAGTATTTTTACTGGTCAGATGCCTAAACGCTTAATTATTGCTTGCGTTGATAACGATGCTTTCAATGAAAACTATAAAAAGTCTCCCTTTGAATTTAAGCACAATCATATCAATTTTATTGGCACTTACGTAGATGGGCAACCTATGCCTCATAATCCTCTTCAACCTGATTTTATGAATAAAACCTTCATTCGTACCTATCAGAATTTATTTACCAATGCTGAAAACCGGGGATTGTATCTTTCGAGATCAGAATATCCAAAAGATATTGTTTATTTCTTTTCGATCTATCACCTGATTTATGTGATGGGTCTCATTTGAATTTAGTGCGTCATAGTAATTTGAGACTGGAGGTAAAATTTGGTTTCCTTCTGCCAATAACAACATCGTTAATAGTCTATGCAGAATTTGAAAATTTAATAGAAATCAATAAATCTAGAAATATCATCTATGATTTTGGCAACTAATGAATTCTTCAGAAATTCATAGGATACTCTCTCGCGATAAATGTACTACAGTGGAGTTTTCCCTTCGGATAAAATCCCAGATATTCATCGTTTTCCAGCAGCTATTGTAGTCAACACTGATAAACACAACGAGGAAGGGACGCACTGGCTGGCTTTCTTCATTGAAGATAAACAGACTTTAGAATTTTTCGATTTTTATGGACTTCCTCCTATGACCTACAGTGATGACATAGAAATATTTACTAACAAGTTTAACTGTGCGACATGGAATCAGGTTTCTCTTCAAAGTATAACATCAAATGTTTGTGGACAATATTGTACTTATTATTTGCTGAAACGATCTCAAGGATTATGTTTGGAAACAATTGTATCAAATCTTTCTGTAAGAAATAGTGATTTTCATGTATTTCATTTTGTGAAGAAAAGATACGGTGTAAACATGATTTAAAAAAAATAAAATATCATTGATCTACTTGGAATTTTTTGTTCTTTGTTTAAGTATAATTTACAGATTTTTTTAAACAAGTTTTTTTTTCACTTTCCATAATACATTTTAAGTTACAGAATAAATTAATTTTTTTCATTTAAACTTAAGAATTATTTTTCCTTATAAATTACTGCAAAATTAACTTTTTTCCCACTGGAATTTTATTTTACTCGTTACATACGCAAAATTTTTAAGGGGTAGGGGATAACTTACCTTTAAAAAAAATCCGGATCATTTTTTTTCTCTACCTGAAATTGAAAAATATCTTTCACACAAATAAAAATACACCAAATTTAATTGATATCCTTTCTTTTATTTAATATTTTATCCAAGAAGTTGAATACATTTTTCTTTTCTTTTTAACATGTTTAGGTTTAGCATACATTGTAAACAGATATTTGTGTTTTACAAATTCCTTGGGAAAATCTACAACAGCTAAAAAATTTTTAAACTCTGCATAACCTATCGGTTTGGTTTGTTGATTTCTTAACAAATAATTCACTAAGTCTTGAATATTAGATTTATTAATTGTAAGTTGGTTGATGATTAATTCTTTAGATGGAGTCTATGTGATAATATCATTGTGAAGTTTTAAAAAGTATATAATTCTTTTGGCAAGACTCTTGAATTTCTGGAGCGGAATTCACAATTTCTTCGTCCAAAGTAATCTTTTTCTCTTCTTCTTTAGTATTCTGGACGCTTTCTGATTTCATTTGGGGAAACGTTACATACTTTTGAAGTATTTGAAGGTATTTCTTGGCCTTTTCATCTTCGGAAAATTTCTCTTTTAAAATGGTACTCATTTGCTGATCTAAATCTGATAGATGGTTTTCAGCAAATTCTAATTCTCGATCCGAGGGTACAAGGACAAATTTACGAGCGAACTCCATTAACTAAAGTGCTCAGTACAGAAACTGCTGCAGGAATGAGCAACGAAAGAAAACCATCGCCTTTTTGTATCAAAAGTCTCCTTTTTTAAAATAATGGTACCTTTTTATCGCCTAACTTTCGCAAAGTCCGTTTATAGACAGCAAGTTTCCGTTTCTGTCTTTTAGACAAAGGAACGTTACCCTGTAATACATTTAAAGCACATTCACATACACTTTTAATAACACTATTAGGGCATTTTCTTAGAAGAGTTTTTTTAACTTTACTTTTCCTAGGAGTCTAAGATGTTCCAGGCTCGACATCTGGACCGCAAAAGATTAGTAGTTTTACAACGCCTTCTCTTTTATAAAGGTCGCATGAGCAGTCGCTTTTGTGCAAATATTTTATTTTAGGGCAAAAGTTTTTTAAGTAACCTAATTTTCTAAAAAAGAAAGTTTCGATCTTACAAATGTATTCTTTTTACAATGTAAATGAGAGCTTTCAATTGAAAAAAACTTCAAACTCGATGACTAAAGGAGAAAAAAAAAAAAACTTATTTGCACTAACAACTAACGGAGTTCATAAACAAAATGCTTATCTGAAGGGAAAATGCCTGTACGTAACCTCAACCTTTCCTGGGTTTCAGGTCTTAAATCTATTAATAAATAACTGTAAGGGTTTGAAGTTGCCTCTTGGAAGACTTCTTGAAAAGCCTGTGTTTTTCCGGGGAACATCTGCCTTGCCAAATGCACGATTTGACTTTTATCTCTAGGATTTTTATACAACACCATGTAATGACAATTTAAATGAATTGTTCGCATTTCTTTACCCTGCTGAAATAAATTTTGAACAATAAATATTACAGAAAGATTTCGGTGATGGCTTCCTTTCGTAAAAAGTTTGCTTAAACGAGTATCGCTCGCTAATTCAGACATTAAATCGTCGATGATAATGAGTGCATTTTGCAGGGAATTCAGGTTTGATGGCAAACCTTCTTCAAAATGCACATTTTTCATTTTACTAAAAATAGGCTGATATGCTCCATAGCAATAAATTATACGCTGAGGCATAAGTGAAAGCATACCTTCTTCGATGACTCGTTTCACAAAATAGGTCTTTCCTGATCCTGTTGGGCCGCTGATGAGAGATGTGGAAGGGTGCTTCAACAGGGGTAACTCCATTCTGCACACTGATGATTTTCAGAAATGTGTGAAGTTTAATATGCTCATTTTGTTAAGGAAAAGGCTAATTAAAATTTAAAAAATTGTAGATCGTACATTTTAAAAATTCACGACAAAAAAATTTTAATTTTTTAAAAATATGAATCCAATAATAACCATGCAATAAAAAAAATTAGATCCATACCATTTAAAATCCGTAGAGAACAGTAGATAAATCTTCTTTTAGCACCATTTTGTTGTAAACAATCTTGTACAATTTTGTTTCTGCCTTAGTTAAAACTTTCCTCCTTTTGGCATCTCTCGTGATTTTATGTTCATCGTACATGGCGATTGTTGTTTTTCAATCCATCGAGCACACTAAATTCTTAATCTCCGAAAAATTTACAATCTGTTGATTTTTGAAGTTGAGGGAGAAACCTCGAACTTTACAGCAAGTCTTTCCTCGTGCTGTTACATAAGCGTAATTTTTAGGTCCTCCTGAATGGGGAAAAAATTATGCTACAGAAACTACAAGAAAAAAATAAAAGATCAACCTAATAAAAAATAAAAATGAAATGAAGTTCATCAGAGACAAATGTAGTAATGGTATCTTCATTGAGTTCATCTGTAAACTCCCCCAAAAAATTACCAAGAGGCGGATCGTTGGTAGAATCGCTTGCGTATATAATTGAATCCGTGTCATGATACAACACAGCACGGCCCAACTTCTCCATTTCACTATAAAGCTTTAATCTTGCCCAAGCAGTAGTAAAAGCTGCCAAGAACAGGTTTGTAGATGTGTCCTGTGGAACAAAATAATGTTTATAGTCCCACTGCACAGCAGCTACTTCAGGAGTCGGAAAATATAAGTCTTTGATTTGGAGGAAAAGATGCAGCAGGATGCAAGATTAATCATTTAAAAATATACATCTTAATTTACATTAGAAAATAAAATTACAAAACTTACATTTTTTGTTGGATCTACTAATATTTTATTGAAATCAGGTAAAGTATGAACATTAAGTCAAAAGTATCTTGTTTAGGTTCATTCCCCATCTTTAAAGGAAAAAAAAAATATGAAAAGAATGAGTATTTGTTTTTTAAGAAATAATAAAATGATATAAAGATGTGAGACAACTTTTTCTATTAAAAACATTATAATAATTATTTACCGTCCCCAGAAGCTGTTTAAAGCCAATTTGGCTACTTGCCGTCTTCCAGGATTCTTCTTAATATTAGATTCATCAAGCTGTACACCCTCTCGCACAAAATAGGCTTCAAGGTAGCGCTTTCGTTCGTTCAAGCTTACACAATCGGCCGGCCATCCGCTGCTTTCTTGTTTTATTTTTAAAAACAAGTTGATATATGATTGAAATAAAGCATCCGTAAATTGAGAAAAATGGTACACTTCATAAATCTGAAAAAAAGATAGTGGGAATATGAATATAATAATATACAATACAAATACATGCTGTGACATTTAGTATAACACATTCAATAATACTAATAATAACCCAAAATACTTACTTTTGTTATACAGTAACCTTTTTTCACTGCTAATTTGACTTCTTCGGTCACCCATGTGCCAATGATCTCCCACTAAATCTTTTAATTTGTAGACGATAGGATTTCGGTTAATTATTTTATGTATTGTAAAAATTTTTCACTTGTCCAGTTTTGTTCGTATCCTTTTTCGAAGAGCATTTTTTCTCGGTTGATGCGTACCGTGTCTCCAATTTTTAAATCTGAAGTAACAGGCTTTTGTGTTGATTGCTGATCGTACAACGTTCTCCAAATTTTTTCTTGATTTCGTAACGTAACAGATGCGGGTTCTGTTTTAATACTTCGATGGCACGTGTTGTTATAACTGTATATCAGTTTATCTATAACATCAATATACTTTCGTGTATTCATTTCGGTAAAGTATTTCCACATTTTAGTTTTAAGTGTCCTATTAAACCGTTCCACGACAGAAGCTTTGGTAGCGTTGTGTGTCTTGAAAAAGTGAACGTTTTTCTTTTTAAAAAAATCTTGAACTTGCTTATTGGTAAATTCTTTCCCTGCATCTGTCTGTAAAGATTCGGGTGTACGTTCCGAAAATATCCTTTCGAAAGCAGATTTGATGGACATGGCTGTTTTATCTTTGAGAGGGATAGCCCAGGCGTATTTGGAAAGAATATCTATACATGTCAGTAAATATTTGTACCCATTATTAAAAGATGCCAGACTGAAATTGCTTATTTAAACATCCTACGATTACTCTGTTCCTGAGAAATGCGTGCCTTAAAGGCTTGCTCAAAGTATAAGAATCTTTGGTTTGCAACCATTTCTGGATGTCTTTTGTTTTCACGCAACCTTTTAAAGCACGATGCAAAGCAGTAACACCACCGAAACTCCCGGGGACTTGAGGATCTCGATACGTCTGAATAAGAGCTGCGTTCATTATAGCAACTATGTTATGATCGACTGACACCACACTGATATTCATTTATATAGTGCCTCCTACTTATAAAATATTTTTTTTTGCAATACTCTTTCAAAATATTAATTAATATCTATTAGTAAAAATATACAGTTAGAAAATTAAAATTCATGCCGAGTCACTCAAAAAGTATACAATTTTTTGAAACAAAAAGAAAGCAAAAAAAAAAAAAAAAAAAAAAAAAAGTGAATAAAAACTAATATTTTATTTTATTTTTCAAAAAGAACTATTCAGTAAATCTTTAAACAAATTAGTTTCTTCACATACATAAAATTTTTGAATAATATTCAGTACAGCATTTACATTAATAACATCAAAAAAGTCATCAGTAACAATTAGTTTACTAAAATTTATATTACATTCATTTTGACGAATGAAGTCTTTTGCTATCTCAGGCCAATTAACTGTAAACAAAGCCTGGTCAAAATAAGTTTCACATTTTTCAGCACGGCTTGTTGATAAGCATTCCTGTCCGAGCTGATTATTTAACCCTTGTTTGCAACCAAAACACACAAAAAGTTCTGAATTTTTTTTAGAAATAACGGTACTATTCGGTTTCGAGGGCCGTAAAAAATCGTCAAACTATTGTTGATGCCAATGCTGCCAAAAATAATTGCGGCAAGAAAGGAAGTATAATAGTAAATATCTATCTAAGATTGATGTTTTAATTTAGATGAAAGGTTAATTTCATATAATACTATTTTATTATTATAATTTATATGAAAAAGGCTAAACATGACTTAAAGGAAGCATAAGAGTGAATAACTATTTCAGATTATTATTATAATTTATATAAAAATTGCTAAACATAAATGAATGGATGCCTGCATCGCTATTTCGCTACCGACTTATTGCTAAAGCATATTTTCATCTCGTTGGTTGTTCAAACGTAATTTTCTATAATGAATGATGCCTTTTTTTTTTTTTTTTTTTTTTTTTTTTTTTTTGAAAATATTCTCGGTAAAGGGCAGATTCGCTCACGTATTTGTTTGCCGCTTTTTACAAGGGTAAAAACAATTGAATTTTTGTCAATTTTCTTTTACTTTTTAAGTGAAAATAGGTCGATGTGTACATAGATAAAGTCAAGGGTGGGCGCAATGCCATTTTTGTGCAATTCTAGGATTTTTTTTTTTTTTTTAAGTGAAAATAGGTCGATGTGCACATGGATACCGAGTATGTGCAATTCTTAAAAACGCGTTAAGCAGTGGGTGATTCTACACTTTACCCAAAATTCTATTGCCGAATGTTCGTCATGGGCAATTCCCAAATTGTTAAATCCATAGGATATCAAAAAAGGATTTAAAATCAAAAAAGGATTTAAAAATTAATCTAGTATGTCAATGGCGTCTTAAGAAATATAGAACTATATAAACTTACGCAATCAGAAATCAACGCGTACGCTAGATTTGGCGCGCTGTTAAATAGGCGCGTTTTCTAGATTTGGCGCTTTTGCGCATACATATTCCCTGCAATTTTTTACGGCCCTCAAAACCGAATAGTACCAAAATAACTTTTTCAATACACTTACACAAAGAGTCCTGCAGCTCATGAAATCCATTTGGACGGTCTGGATCACCAGCATATTCATTCAATTTAAAATGCGTATCACCAACCACCTGCTTTTTCACAAAATAGTTAAGAGTTTTAGAAATAAGGGGGGGGGAGCGTGTTTCCTTCGCGACACCACATATTTCACTATATATGGAGTCCAGTTTGCGTAAATGTTCTTTCCTCAACAGAACACGTTCCGGTCTGAATTCAAATCGTAAATCTTTTCTTTGGAACAATCTTTGCAGTGACATAATTATTTCATCGTTGACATTTTGTTTTGAAACACACACATCTTTCTTCACAATAAAAACACTATCGAAACCTTCAAAGGAACCAAATGTATTGGTATGATCGCATAATTCTTTATATACTAGAGGAGAAAGCGAAACTCCATCTTTGATAGGATGTAGCAAATCGTTGTCATCAGTCACATATTTCCGAACGTGAACACGAGTCAAACCTAAAAAACACGATACAGTCACAAAAATATCCCTTCCGAGGTGAAACATATTCTTTGACAAAGAATCAAGCTTCAGCAAAGTTTCGTCATATGAAGCACAGCAAAACTTCTTCGATGATAAACATGAATTTGCAGCTCGACGTTTCATTATGCACAACAGTACAACAAAGCAAACACAAAACTAAATAAGCAACGCGTGGTAACAACTTCCAAAATTTAGCAAGTAATGAATTTCGGAGGTAATCCAGCAGTTGAGAATCGGCTTCGAACTTTTTACTTTGTCTGAAAATTCTGACATCATTTTTCTGCTTTCTGATTGGTCCACAGAAATTTAATCATCCAGTTAACTTTAGTAGATGTTATGGACTCTAGATGGAGCCAGCAGCAACATATATTTAAGAAAAATCAATACAGTTTCAAAATCATAATTCATCTCATTCGCTGCAAATCATAAAATGATTTTGAAAAAATTCTTCCCATTAGAAAATGAAATCGCCCATTTAGAAAAAAAAAAAATCATTCGATAAATGGAAAAAAAAAATTAAGCACAATTAGTCTTTTATTTTTTCCGAAAGAAGGTCATCAATGTTCGAAAAAATTAAAAAGAAATATATATATATATCTTCTGCCCCATTCGTCGTTTAAAAGAAAATTTTCTATCAGTAAAAAAAAAGAAAAGAAAAATTCGTTGAACGCTTTGCCTTTTTTTTATAAGTACGAATTTTTAGTTATCTCAGTGCAGTAAGAACGTGGCTCAGTGGTAAAGCGCGTAGCTGGAGATTTCGACATCCAGGTACTTTTTGAAACTGCGTGTTCACCGTGAAGGGCAGCATGAATCACCGTACAAGACCAAAAAAAAATGGCTAATGTTCTCCAAGGACCACGTGATTCAGAATTTAATTAGTTAAGTTAAATAATAATTAATCCCTTCGCGCCGACTGTCACGTATTTGTGCCAGTGTCCTGGAACGTTTTAAAAACTATAATTTCTGCCACAAGATGGCATTGTATGTCCATATGGTTTCAGATACATATACATTAGACCTTCTACTCGAAATGAGAGAAGCATGACTCACATACACGTGTTTGTGATTATATAAACAAAAGGGGAAATAAATCTTTCCGAATGGCGTGCTTTATGCCGTCTCTTTAAATTCGCACGTGGTAGTTGTTTATTGTAAGTAGAGAAGTTTTATTTTTGCTAAAGCGTTGGGTATTTCGGTTTGCAGTTCAGGTATTTAGAAAATGATTAGATCTTGTTAGACGTGAATTCTTTCTGTTTTTACCGTTGCAATGTCGAAGCGTCGAAAATGTTCAACAGAGCATGAAATAGCAGAAATGATGCAAAATATTTCAGATATTGATTCTGATAGTAGTGATAGTCATACTATGTAACGTAGTATCACTATCACATTTTCCAAAGCTTTATTCAGAAGAGACTGATAAGAAAATGAGACGACGATGCTTCGTTTGTTCACATTCCCGGAAAAGTCCTCCAAAACGGCAAATGAGTTATTACGAGTGCAAGGAATGTAACGCAGGACTGTGTCTAGATCCCTGGTTTCAAATTTTTCATACGAAAAGAGAATTTTAAGTAATATATTTAGTTTTCAGATGTATAATGTTAAAAGTCATAAAATGGTGAGTAATGAAAATAAAATGTGTAAAATATGCATTTAAACAAGAAATAAGGTAATTAAAGTATATATATAAAATATTTATAAAGCATAAACCGTTTAAATACTCTATAGAGCATTATTAAACAATGCGTTGATACTTCGGAAATTTCATGGATTTAGGCTTAATAGCAAAAAAGCCCCCGGCCCTTGACAGACACTGCCGTAAGACACTGCCGGCCTCCGCGATAAGCGCGCGTTTGCGTTACCCGGCGTGAAGGGGTTAATGAAATTATTCATAAATCATTACAGAATAAAATTAATGAATACCCCGGCGATTCAGGACGGAAAGCATGGCGGGAAAAGGATGAGTCATTCCAAAGGGACACCACGTGGGGAAAATGGCGGACGACGGTCACGCGATTCAAAATGGCGGACGTCATTCACGTGATACAAAATGGCGGAGGCCACGCCCCTTTTTCTCTGGCATCACTTCCGCCTCTTATAGTGGGGGGGGGATACTACTTATATTTTAAGATTCCAATGAGCCACTAAAGCACCAAAGGTGATACGTTGGTTTAAGTCTCACTAGATGAAAAGAATTAAGTTTTATATTAATTTTTACATTCATGTGGAGTATCTTGTGACGATGGTAAAAATTAGTGAAAGACAATAACTCACTTTAATACGCAGAGATAACTTTTAAGGGTGACCAGTTAGTTACAAATAATTAAATTAGCTAGTTAGATACCCTTATTCGTTATAGATTTGCATGACTACTATTAAATGTATTTTTTAAAAATATTTGTTAAAAAAGCACTACTAAAATCACAATGTATGAACATGTCACAGTTTAAAATACATGCAATTTATAACCTTGATTCTTAAAATATATTAAGATAATTGCACATTAAAAGCTACAAAACATTTAATACTCAACAAAATATTTGTGCATCTTTTTAATTTGAAGCCTTTCCATACATTCTGGCTAATTTATACCGATTTCCTTGCCTTTAAGCACCTTTTCTAACAATTAAAAATTTATTTCAATATGCAAACCAATATTCCCACTAGTTTCTGCATGTTTTATCTTCTAACTTGTCAATCTCTCGAATGTGTATCTATGAGGTTTTACTTGATCTGATAAAAGTTAAAAAATAGTTCAAAACCACTAACAGTGAAGCAAATTATCGCTTTGTCTGAAAGTAACTTATAAAGTCAGATAAAGGTTTAAATAAACCTCGTATTTAAAAAGACCTTAGAACATAAAAGCATGTTCTTACTCTAGCAAAATCAACTAAAACTTCTGTGATCCAATTAAACAGGAACAATCAAATTCAAACTAAAAATGTGGACTAGTAGTCAAAGACTATACAGTTTAATTTTAATCTAAGCTGGCTCAGTAACACTTCGTAACAAACTCGTAACTCGTCGTGACGTAGTTATTGCATAGCAAATTCAAATATTGGTAATAATATAACGCAAATAAGAATAATTGCAAATTATCAGAGCTGGTAGGAACTAATGCAGCGAGCAGGCGGAGGCCAGAAACAAATTCTGTCTTAGAACCCCAACAACCTTAGTTTAAAAACTAACTAAGTGATTTTCATTCTGGTGAGGAAATGGAAAGTGAAAATTATAGCAAAGGTTGAAATCATTACCAACTACTTAATTTACATAATAATAACTGTACATACCTTAGACGAATAATTTTCTTGCGCTTTACGTATTCGGTACGTTTCCTTTTTATTTTAGAATTTTTAGATTTAAAGATTTCTGTTATTCTAAAAAATCTAAATTCATTTAGAATGTGTGCATTTAGAAATGCATTTAGAAAAGGTGCTAATTTTATTTCTTTAGTAATATGAACACTCAGAATAAGTATGAAATGATATATGGAAAGGGCCGGTTACAGAGCGGTTGTAACAGAATTTTTAAAACTTAGTGACACACCGAGCAACAAAATCTAGAAATGGCAAACTTTTAGAATTTAGGAAGCCACTAGGCAGCAGAATTTAGGATCCACAGAGAGTGCAATCAGGTGGGAAAATGCCTAGTGCCAGCCCTGTGCATGATAATGCATTAAAACATATTAGATGAATCTTTTAAATTGTCAGTTTTCAATTTCTTTATTAATAAAGAAAGTCCTTTCTATAATGCTTGACCATGTGATATGTTTAGAAGCATTTTTGATATTTTCCATGCTTGTGTCTAGTGTAAAGCAGAGAAAACAAAGGGAAGAATAACCTGTTGCGAAAAAGATTTCTAATATCAGAAGTAAAACACTCAAATATTATGTTCTCGTTGTTCTTTCCGAAAATTCCTCAAAAACTAAAAGTTCATCACAAACTTACTATGAAATAAATTCATTACGTGTTAATACCATGAAGACATTTTTCTGGAATCTTCTAGATTCGTGGATCTTTAAATCTTGCCTTCAAATCCTTCTGAACCTTTTCAGTTGCAATGTCTAAAATCCTAAAGCAAAATTACCCCTACCAATTCGGTAATAGCATAAAGCCAGAAATATGTTGATAAATATCAGAGGGGGGGGGAAGTGTCAAATTAATTTTATAAAGAAAACTGATGCATATTGAGACAATTGCATGGGGAAAATTCTTACCATGAAAAATTTAAACAAAGTTATTTTTAATTAATCAAATAATTATTTTGCTTTTGCTATAAATTGCTTCATAAATTGTGTTAAAACGCAATTTAAGCATTTATTACCTTGTTTATGTTTCAGATTCAAAATATTGTATAATAAGTCGCCAAAATGGAAAGTAGTGTCACTTTATAATATGATAAGGAAAAATGACATTTTTTTCATTTTAATTTTATTTCTTGAATACAATTTCAATATATTAGCATTATTTTAATAAGCTTGATCAATTTTACAACGTTTTAAAAAATATCGTCGAAAAATTCCCAGATTTCCGAATTAAAAATTTTCTGTCGCCAAATTTGAAAACTTTTAATAAAGAATTCACATTTCCAAAAGCGAAAAGTTGTTTAAGAGCTCTTCATTATAAAAAAATGAAATAATTTCGAAATGCTTGCTTCATTTCTTGCTCAATCGCTCAGACGGTATAGTGGTTAGGGGAGCCTACTACGGTACCAAAGGGCCCGGGTTCGAATTCCGGAGAAGACATTCATCATTAAATGCATAGTGTTGGTGTGGCATGGCAGCACTCTAAATATACGGCGAGCCGAAAAATCGCTCGTGTGGACTGCTAGAAGGGGAGAGGGGTGGGTCAAAGTCTGAAATGGAAAATAGAAGTCCAACCTTTCTTCGGAGTACGCTCTGGTAGCCATTGTTCTATGTAACATGGACAAGACAAGAACAACTTCTTGCTCAGAAACTTGAGTGTTTTACCGTTTATATTAGAAAGAGGAAGAGAAATTATAATTCATGAACCTGTAGAGTTCCTCACTTTGGAATTCTAAGTTAATGTTGGAAGTGAAGAATCTAAGAACTGATAAGCGAATAATCGCTTGAGTTCGGTGACAAGAAACAACAAGATAGAAGGGTAACTAACCCTTTATTATTCCAATAAGATTTAACAAAACTCCGCCTGGGAGTGTACAAGCAAAGCCCGCACTTGGACTTGAACTTAAAAGACTAAGAATTAAACTAAAACTAAGATTAACTAAAAGAAGTATAGCCGAAGCTATCAAGGTTCAAATCGAGTTGGCCCCTTAACTTATTTGACTACGAAGCTTAGCAAGGGCCTGAGTACGGCCGAGCGTAATAACAGCTTTGAGAGAGAGAGTGGCCAAAAAGGCAGACGCGCGTAAATCAGAAACTCTGATTCTCTCTGACTCAGTAAGTAACTTCGTGGTTTAAATACCGCTCCTCCTCATTAAATATTCAGCAAGATTCCAAAACTACATTCTGGCCGGAAGTAGTAAGTTAATAATTTGACAGGAAAGCAACTCTAACTTAAAAATTTAACTGTTAATAAAATTAACATAATCCTTACAAACCTATTCAACCATTCAAAAGATAACCATAATTTATCAATGAATCGCCAAAAATATTTGTCCAAAATGCTAATTCATATTCAAAATGGAAGTCGTAAAAACGGATAGAAATTTCAGATAATTAAAATTAAGGACCTCCTGCCGAATTTGTCGAAATTAAGGACTTTTAAGGAAAATAAATCGATTCCATAAAACATAAGGACTTTTAAGGACTCTTAATGACCGTACGAACCCTCATCTATTGTTAAAATAAAATTTGACTTTTGAAATTGTAGTTCACTTACATAAAGGAAGTGCTAGAGCCCTTTTATTTAGGTCTGCAGTGCGCTTCAATTAAAGTTATGATTTATCTCAAAAATTCAAATTTTAAAATCGCAATTTAAGCTCTGTGTACGGGAACTCTGCACCACCATTTACTGCTGTGAAATATGGGGCAGCTAAATTTATACCAGCTTTGGTGATGATGAACGTTCAGGACGGCCAAAAACAATAACTACTTACGAAAACATCGTTAAAATCCAATAAATGGTGCTGGACGACCCTCCAATCAAGGTTAGAGAGATAGGCTATGAGCATGTCTAAAGAACGTGTTTGCCACATATTGAACCAAGATTTAGATATCGGTAAGCTGACTGCACGTTGGGTGCTGCGTTTGCTCGCTTTGTACTAAATGTCCGAATGAACATTTGCACCGTTCTGTTGGCGCAGTTCAGGTTCAATTAATCGGAGTTTTCTCGACTAGTAATCACTGTAGATGAAACCTGGATTCATCATTACAGTTTAGAAGCCAAAACATTGGAGTGCAAAGGGAGATTCGGCTCCAAAAAAGGCAAAAACTGCTCCTTCTGCTGGGAAAGACATAGCAACAATTTTCTGGGACAGCCATGGTTTTGTCTTAATAGGTTAACTTGAAAAGGAAAAAAAAAACTATTACCGGAGTATACTATGCAACGTTACTCCATAAGATGAAGGCAGAAATTGCAGGCAAACGGCCACATTTACAAAAGAAAAAAAAAGTGTTTCACTAAGACAATGCTCCACCTCACACCTCAATGCTTGCAATGGCGAAAATCTATGAATTACGATTTAAAATACTTGACCACCCACCCTATTCGCCAGACCTGGCACCAAGTGACTTTTTTTTTTTGTTGTTCCCTAAGCTAAAGCACTTGGAGGACAAAGATTTTCGTCAAATTAGGAGATTATGAACTTTGTTAATAACTACTTCGCAGAGAAAGATTACACATATTATTTGGGCGGGTTAAAGGGATTGGAGCATCGCTGGAAGAAATGTACAGACTTACAAGAAGACTATGTTGAAAAAAAAAGGTAATTTTGGAGAAAAAATATATTTTTTCTTTGTTAGGTCAGAAACTTTCCAGACAGGCCTCGTATGTGCAATAAAACCGGAAAATATTATAAATTCTGAATAACTTTCAGAAACTATAAAACACGGCTAAAAATAATACTAATCGCACCGACGGTCCGAATCAAGGAGGTTGGAAGAGACCTCCTTGATCCGAATCCTATTCTAACCTCCTTAGTCCGAATAGCCTATGAGACTATTCGCACCCAGGACTTAGAAGAGAAGGGCTAGTTCATAGAGCTTTTCCCCCTGAAGCAGAAAGTGAGAAGTGATGACGTAGAAATGATGACGCTGAGCGCGCCAATATAATTCACAGCTTGGAAATTAGCGTTTTTGAACCAGCGTTTAAAATGAGCTGTGTGTGAAAGATAGCTATAATTTGGAAGAGGTAATGTTACTGCTTTATGAATTTTAGACTGAACCATTAAAAAATTTAATAATGCTTACTCAATTTTAAAATAATAGATAAAATGTGCTACTCTTTTAACATAAAGTTCCGTGGTTTTTTTTATTTTTATTTGCAGGTTTTTTTATTTAATGCACGTTTATTTCTAATCATTTCTTTATTTGCATGCTAACTGAGAGAATTTTTACGCTGCTTCTAAGATAACTATAATAGCAGCTATTTAAATTTACTCAAAAAACAACTTTACATTGACATAGGTTTAAACATATATGACATATATGGCAACATTTCTGCTAACCTACGTTTGATTTTTTGCCTAATTGTAAATTTGACATTGTTATAATTCTCTTCCGATTCAATATAATAGATATTTTTTAAATAATTTTGTAATTTATACTTATATCTATATTACAATTAAATAAATGTATATAAGATTGTTACCTTAATTTTGACAAAATAGCTTTATTCAGAGTACCTAAAATAGTTATTTAATTTTTCAAAAGTGTGAGTAAAGGAAGCAGGTCTTTTTATGCCAATTACTTTGATGTTTTATACTATTATATTTTATCTAGAATGCTAATCTAGCACAAAATCTAATCAATAATTAGTTACAAAGGATACAATAAGAATAACTTTAACAAGTACTTTACAAAATTAGTTTGTTAAATACTTGTTATTCTTCTTGGTACTATTCATAATACCGAGGAGGCCCACCAGCGGCCGAGCGGTAAAGTCGCTGAACACTGGTAGTTCGGTCCGAGGTTCGAATCCCGCAAACGGGCTGGCTGCATGGGTGTTTTCGTGGTTTTCCCCATGTGTAACGTGTATACGAGCCAGTTTCCCTTAGAAAGTTCTCCCTCCCCTTAGGCAGATAGCCCTAGTGTGCTTTGCCTTAGGTCAAACACATCGATTTGAATGGTGTCTCTCAGGCACCGCTCGAGTTATCGCATCACATGCAGTGGTGCCTCAGAGGCATCGCTCGAGTGCAAAGAGTTAATAAATTTTTAGTTATTGTTACTGAAATTTACGTGTTATTTGTTTGACATAACTTGAGGACGATGAATGTGACAAAAACAAATTTCTTGCCTTTTGTGTGGAAACAAGTTTTCCACATATTTTTAATATGAAAGGGCAAAAAAACTGTACGAAAATGAAAATTTTGCTGTTTTGATTAAAACGAGATCGCAAAATTTCACGAGGGTCTTAAACATCGTGAAACGGTATTGTGCAAATATGTTACCTTTGAATGTAAGAAAGTACATATTCATAAACAGTCATCATAAAAGTTATATTCATATATCAAACTTAGACACTCGTCTTATAGCATAGAACTGCGAGAATTTATTATTCAATAATAAAACTTATTGAAAATTATAATATTCTTATATATGCATCACGTTTTCAGTGTCCACATATGTTTATCAGTTCAAATGCCATATTTCAAAATCAAAGTTATCCATGAAATAAATACAAAATTGTTAATAATTAGTATTATATGATTAATTGTTAATTTAATAGTTTATTTTATTGCTTTTAACTTATTTCATGTCTAAATTTTCTACACAGATATACTCTGTCTAATTCTTATTAGCTTTTCTCAAACGAAAAATTTCAAAGAGGAATGAGCAAAAATCTTGATTGTGCAAAACACATTATTTGAATATAAATGTATTCTAAGAAGTACAAAAAATGTAAACGAGGTTTTAGTCCCCCCCCCCTTTTCCAAAATCAGTCATTTAAGCTATTCCAACCGTTCGGGAGAAAACAGACTTAGCAGTTCGCGTATTTAGGATTTCTTCTTTTCGATTCGGTTCAAATGAAGGATCCGACAACTCAAAGCGCATGCATGGTTAATGTTGGTGCGAATAGCTGAAGCGGCTAATCGCACCGCTGGTGCCAATAGGTGGGAGATTTCAGTTGGATAAAACCAGGGCTTAATTTCTAGAATTAGAAGTGCCGGAGCCCTATGGAAGACCGTCATCAAAGAGGAACAAGAGTAACTAGATAAATAAAAGCATTAGCATGCCTATTGAACTCATTAATAATTTTAAAATTAAATAATTAATTATTATCAAATTAATTAATAGTTATTTAATTAGTTTTCATTAATTGTTATTTAATCAATATTTAATATCTCAGTATCACCTTAGCTGTGTCACTTAACGCACACTTATTGTATTCGCTGTCACTTAACGCACATTGAAGAACACACATTTTACGCTCATATTGTACTCGCTGTCACTTAACGCATATTTAAGAACACAAATTTTCCTTCCTGCGAGGATAACTAACTGCATCGATAACAATAGACTAGATACAATGGCATGGCGAGAAATTTTCGCGTTCCTAAACAAATTTCTCCAAATTTATTTATTGCCCTTCTTAAAGGGAAAGGTTTCCGCATGTGAGCACTTTACTTGAACGTCTCATGTTCTCATGAATTCGTATTTCTAGGAAAACAGAGTATTGCAAGGTCTGCGCTTATTGCTAAACTAAAAGGTTAGGAATTCTATTTTTTTTTTTTTTTTTTTTTTTCCTCCCCACTTGAAATTGTGTTTCAGTTTTATAAAAGGAAGTACCGGAGCTTATCTTATTTAGGGCTTCGGTGTAATTTATCTTAAAAATTGAGAAGCACCGGAACCGGGTACTTCTCCCATCTTGTTTAGCTCCAAGAATAGAATTGTGTATGAATCTTTTAACAAAATGTAAATATGGAGGATTCGTCGAATCTTCACAGAAAAATATTACAGTGAAAAAGATTGAAATATTATAGCGAAATAGATTATTTCCAGCTTTGATATGCCTATTTCTTAGTTTGCTACCAGATTAAAATTTCCATCCAAAAAGGAAGAGTGTTATATAGATAAGCACAAAGAAGAATAAATGCAACTGCTTAAATCGCTATTATTACAGGTGAAACCTGAAAGCTTCTTATACGTTTAGCAGGAAAATATTTCCCCTCTCAGTATTTCAGAAACCCCAGATTTCTTTTGAAGTAACAACAATTCTACCTGATATGAAAGAACGTTTAGCAGCTTTAATAACTTGATCACTGCTGAGCAGGTTGGTTTAACTGATTGCGGGAAAACATGTGATGTGTTTTAACAGGAAACTTCCTGGAAGGCTTTCTCATTTTGTATTCTTCTTCTCGGAGAACTGGCTAGTGCTCATACTCTACACAGGGAAAATCCCGAAGACGCGAATTACCAGTGTTCAATGGTCTTGTCCATTTTGAAGAGCAAGAACATAAATTATAAGGCATTTCTCCCGCCTGCCTTCGTAGTAATAGTGGTCAGCAAGCTCGACGCGAATTCGAGTCCCGGCGAGGGCAATGCTCATTTTTCATCTCTTCCGCTTCAAAAATACCTAATGTGTCTACAGTGGCGCCCAAACTAAAAAAGGTAGTGGATGATGATGCTCCACCACCAGGATTTGGCGATTGGGTCCCCTAAACCCCAGTCGCCCTTTAAAAGGGGGAGTATATAAGGTATTTCTCCTGCCTTCTTAGCATGCCTTAGAAGTGTAGTGGTCAACACGCTCGGCGCGTATTCGAGAGGCTCGTTGTTCGAGTCCCAGTGAAGGCGTTGCTCATTTTTCATTTACCCTGCTTCGAAATAACATAATGACACTACAAAATAACTAATATAATGAGGAAGACTTGAAGATATTTCTTTGGAATATGATTCGCACATAGTTTTATTGCAAAAACTACTTGTGTTCATTACAAGGAATTATAATTTGATTTCTACCCACAAAAACAAATTGCTAATGTTTTACATTTTATTTTTATTGCTGCATCATAAAAATAATTGGCATCTATCTTTTAAATATTAATTCAAAAAATATTTACATCTTGTATGTACTTACTTCTCTAGTTAAAAATATTAAATGATGTATGTTTAGAGACTACATTTCATAAAGGTTGATGTAATTCTTTATAGATATGTTTATATATAAAGAAATAGTTTCTTTTCTTCAGTAATAGGAGTGGCATCAGCGTATCAAAAGCAGAACAACTGGTACACTTAAATAAAGTTCTACCTACTGTCAATTCATGTAAATTATGAATTTGACATAATTTAAAATCAAAACCGAAAAATTGCTTTAAAAATATAGTTAAATTAAATAAATATAGAAAATATTTTCATGAATCTCTACGAAAGCCTTTTTAAAATTACAGTCTGTAATCGTTTGTTAAATCCTCATTGAATTATTTCAGCTATTAGGAAGGGCCTTAGTAAAGGTTAAGAATTAAACTATCTTAACTGAAAATCCAATACCAATTAATATCCTTCCTTTCTAACTGAACAACGTTTCAAATTCTTGTTTCTTTCTTTGATGACCAGCTTGTCTTTTGGCATTGTAAATTCATCATAATTTATTAGTTGTTAATTTGCATCACCAAGAATAAAATATATGTTTAGATATTATTATTATTTCGTTATTGTAGCTTCTAATCCTTCTGATCTGAACTTATAGCCAGATCAGATCTGTGGCTTTTATCGTGGCCAAGAAGCAAGGACTGTAACTGTCGTTGGCTTAGGCCAACAGTACGAGTTTGTCCAGCTCCACCAGATTTTCATGGAGAATGCCCTGAGGAATCTGTTCTCATCATTTCCTACCTTTCTCCCTTACCACCAGTCTCTTGAAAGGAATTTATGTATGATAGTGTTTTCCATACCACAAAGACACTATATATTTACAAACACCCATGCCTTCTCCTGGATTCGATCCCGCACTCAAGGGATAGGGCAGAACAGGGCGCTGTCATTGTTTTACTAATCTTTTGAACTATGAAAGTGGACTTAAGAACTCTTACGAAAGCTACTATGTTTTATTTTAAAAAATGTGAAAACTGTTTTGTATGTTTAATAAGCAGAAAAAATAAATATGCAATAATAAACACACTTGTAAGTGGACAACATTCCTGAACTTGTAAGACTAAATTGGATACATTATTAACTGCTGTGGATTAAGACATCATTTTCAAACCGCCATTTTGTTTTCTAACTCTTCCTATTTGCCTTTTTTTTTTTTTTTTTTTTTTTGTGAGTGTGCTGTTTACATTTATTCTTTTGTTGGACTAAGTTGTTTCTGATATTTTTATGTGTTATTAAGTTCAATTTTGTATAACGACTTGTATGAATGCCAGCATGGTTTAAATCAGGACGTGGAAAGTACATATTGGCCATTTTGCTAGCGCTATATAATTATACCACTTAAGAGAGCTGACTTACAATGAAAAACATTATTTTAGCATTCGTTAAATATTTATTGTATTTTTACTACCAACAGTTTCTCATTTTGTGCTACTCATTACATTTTTCAGAAATTTGGCTATTGGTCTTATTTGCTGTAGTCTTGTTTCTTTCAGCACTGGAAAGTAATCACAACTTTTATTCCAACATATAATAATTCCCACATTTATATTTTTTATGGACTGATTTGGTGATTTATTTATTTTTTTCCTACTTCCCCAGTGATATTTACTTTGATAGCTATACATCTAAAGGATATACATATATTATAATGTTCTAGCTAAATTGAAAGTTCTTAGCAGCTAGAATACCTATGAATTGTGTGGCGAATTATCACCAAGTTCAAGTGGCAAAGACAAATCCAAAGAAGGGTTAAATTACCCTTTTATTCAACTCTGTAATGATTCACACATGGCTCTTCTTGGGCTTATAGGAAGACTCTACTTGGGCTTTAACGTAAGATAAAAATAAGAAACTGATCTAATGCTACCTAAACTAAAACTAGCCGAAGCTGTTCAGAAATAATTAACAGAGTTGGTCCTTATTCAAGCTCACTGGCAAATACAAGTAGGCACGTAACAATACGGCCGAACGTAGTAGAATTTGGCTTAAAACAAAGACTTGGCTAGAAGACAGAACATGCTCTAACTTTTAAGCTCTTCTCCTGAAGTGGATCGTCATTCATATTAGAGGTCCTTTATCAATCCATTTCACATTTCTCTTTGGGTTTAAAAGTCGAAACAATTTAATTCGACAGAGTGGAAAGACTTATGCACCTTTGCACAGTAGGCTCTTTAGAGTAGTAAACATGTAAAAATTTTGTCATGAAAAATCCTATCACACATTTTAAGCAATTATAAGCATTTCATTCTATCTTGGAAAATAATACACTAATAATTCTTGAAGATGCAGTAGATGAAAAAAAATATAAATAATATTTAGAAGTCCTTGCTATATTTTATGTTCGGCTGGGATTGAACCTGTACAAAAAATTCACCTGAACCTTAACTAACACCACATGGCTACTGAGCATGCTGCAAAAATAAGTAAACATCCGAAGTTGAAAACTTCACCATTCACTGTTGTGATTGGATGGTTCTCGGTTTTTTTGCGAGGCTGTAGGATGGTATAATCATAGTTCCCAGTTTGCTTTATGTCTTGAGTGCGTTTATCAGTTATTGTAAAATTCATGAGTAAATCGCAGAAATTTGGAGTCAGTGGGTTTCATATTCAAACCATTATGAATTAGTGTTTCTTGTAAAACAAGGAGCACTGGTGATGATATGGAGTGCTTTGTTTTGGAATTTTTTTGAGTGTTAATCTATTGTTTCTTGCATCATCAGCGTATAATAGAATAGGTCCAACTGATTGTAAGTATGGAATTTTCTTTGTATTAAGATTAAACTGGGCAATTTCTTCCAATTAATGGATAAATACTCAATAAAGCTTTATCTCTGGCTTCAAATTACGTGAGATTTAAAGGTGAGTTTTTCATCCAAGATTACTCCTCAGATACTTTATCCTGGTGTCACAGGATATTACTGCTTCATCTAGTGTGATGTCTTGATAGTGTTGTCTTGTGAAATATCTTTTAAAATAGATGGCAGATGATTTTGTTGCGTTGATCTTCCATCCGTTAAACTATGGGAAGATTATATTAAAGGTATCTTGAAGTTTCTTCTCAACAATTTGTGGATTGAGTGAATTACAAAAGATGGCAGTATTGTCGGCATAGCAAGAGATTAAGGCATTGGGTATATCATTAATGAAGATATTGAAGAGCAGAAGTGCCAAGATTCACCCCTGGGACACTTCAGCTTTAATTTGTCTGATTAATTATCATGTGCGGTTTTGTCTTTAATTCAGAGTGGAAGGTTTTTTGATTTAGATAATTTGAGATGAGGTCTATTAAGCTTGGTGGCAGATAGTGAGAGTAAGTAGGATAAGGAGGTCATAATGCCAAATCTTATCAAACGCTTTAACTACATCCAAAAAGAGACCTGCAGCTATTTCTTATTAAAGCATTCTCCTATGAACTCGACTATCCTAGAGATTTGTTGGGTTGTGGAGAATCAGCTTCTGAAACCAATTTGGTGGTCACATATGGTATTTTCCCGAGATGAAACTGTTAAATCTAATTACAATTACACTTCCAAATAATTCAGTAAAGCAGGCAGGAGGCTGATAGAGCAATACTCATGTACTTTGAGTTGTTTTGGGTTCATATTTATTAATTTTGTGTGCATTTTTCGACATGGCGTCAAACAAAAGTTTTAAGAGCGGTTATAAATAAGATATTTCAAACCATTATACTGATTATACTCATGCTGAACCGCATCAAATTCTGATAGATTTATTGAATAAGGAATATTATGATCAAGTTGATTTTATTAATGTGCTAAACTTTCAGTGGAATTTGCAGAACTCTATCAATTATATTCGAAAAATGTGTGATGACTTCCTAAAAAAGAAGCTTCCCCAAGAGAATGCAAGTCAGTATAAGAGCTGTACTGGATTTGTTATTGCCACATTATTATTGTACTGGAAGTTATTGCCATGCAAGACGAGATTAAAATATTGGAAAGAAGTGTGAATTTTTCAGGCATGTAATAAGTCTAATGTAAATTCATGTGCTAATATTCTTAAGGACGGTGTTAATTGTGGTGAACATTCTAGTATGGTAGGTTCTATGAAAAATTATGATGTTGGTGTTGAAATTTCCAATGTTGCATGCTGTAGTAAAAATTATGATTTTGATAATAGAAGTAAAATTTTAAATGTTCCTAGTTCTAGTAAAAATTCAGATGTAGCTGTTAAGTGCTCAAAATTCTAATGATACTGACTTTTAAAAACTATAAAATTTATGCAAATGCTGTGAAAGAAGGTTTGCCTAAAAATTTTAATACTGTGTGCAATTCACTCCCTGCCCCCCCCCAACAACATGGCCTTGTATACTACATTGAATGAAAGTGATGGTTTTGTTTGCCCACAGAAAACTTGATGCCTTGAGAAAAATCTTAAAAAACAACAGTAATAAAAATTCTAGAAATAAATTTATATTTTGGAAAATGATAATGTAAACAATCCTGAAAATGTTACTGGTGAGAAAATTGTAAATAATGATGTAGAAATTATTGCTATGGATATTCCAAAGGCACCCAGAATTAACCTATTTGTGTTGATACCACAGCTAAATTTTAGGGAATTTGTTAAGAAACTTAAAAGATAAGGTTAATGCTATTGTTACAGCCAGAAACAGAGGTGAATTTCTGAAATTTTTCCCAAATGATACCAGCTGATGATCACATAGAAACTATACAGTACTTAGAAGTGAATGGTATTCAACATTATGTTATGCATGCTGCAAAAACTAAACCAGTTATGGCATTTTGAGAGGATTACCTTGTAACACTCCTGTTGGTGATATCAAAACCTAATTCAGGAAAGTTTTAACGTAATCTAAATTTCTAATATGATTAAATTCACAGCACATTTCTCAGGCCACTGTTCCAGGTTCAGTTGGTTAACAAAGACAGAGCAGAAAGAATTTTTTATGTTCAAAATCTGTTCTTGTAACCTGGCCAGAAACTAAGTTCATGCATGACAAACCAAGACATAGCCAAAGCAATGTTCAGACAGCTAATCATGGCATAGCATATTGATGATACGGATGCAAGACAAGTAATGCACTTTCTGGAGTAATTCTTTATTACATTATTGCTAACTTTATTTAGTTCATGAAAAACACAGCATATCACTCTGGTTCCCCTTAGAAGCTAAGGTTGGTTGCACAGCTAGAGCTGTACTATCAAGTTTCTATTCTGAAGGAAGCATTTGATACATTGAATGAAGATCAATTACAAGATGCTTTGACTTTAATGAGGACTTCAATACACACCGATAATGAGGTATCGGCTGAAAAACAAGGTTAAATAACATAATTAGTAAGATGAACCTAGTTCATTTTAAATGTAATGAGCCTAACAATGTATTATGTTTAGAAGACAAAATTGTGTTTTAATCAACTGAATATCCATACAGAAAGAAAAAATTCTAAATAATGTACTGAAATTCAAGCTAAGATGGTTAAATGAATGACAGAAAAATCACATTCTGAAACTTCTGTGGAGCTTACAGAACCTGAAGTTTACATAGGAAGAAGTGATGCCAAATCTATTTTAGTTGTTATCATGAAAATAATGAAGTTTTTTTTTTTTTTTTTTTTTCCAAATGTGAACAGCCACCAGATAAAATAGCAATATTCTCCATCTCAATTCAGTGTCTGTGAACAAAAATTAATGAAGATAAGAAATGCAGGGTATAAAGAAATTGCTCTGGTTCATTGTTACAACCCAAGTTTAGATACCAATCAGGAATTTAAAAAATGTGTTTGTTTTAGAAATAATGTTTAAGTGCCACTTTAGTAATTCCTGTAGTAGCAAATGCTTTTATCATAGCTTTGTATAAATTATTTTATTTTGTAGGCTGTATTATTCAGTTAACTATTTAAGTGTGGAATTATTGATTATCTGATCAGTTACTTCATGAAATAACTGAATTACTCACAACAAAATACATATACAGTCCAAAGTCTGTAATCCGAAATGATCTATTATCCAGACCTCAAAGCCAAAACTTTCTTTTGTATGTGTTTATGCATGCACATAATGCATTTATGCATTCACATTTAATGTATAACAGCCCGTACAAGCTAGGCTAAAATTATCGTTACCGATAAGGCATTTCAGTTAATGTTGCAGACTACTGTGCCTTAATCTTCTAAATGGATCTGGCTTATTATTTTTTACAGACTGTTAGAGCAGTTTTAAAAAAACTTAGCTTGAACTTTCGATTATGTCAAAAAGAGTTTCCAATTCTGGAGCTGCCAAAGGATCTACAAAGCGAAAGAATGTTTCAATGTACCACTTCCGATAGTGAAGAAAGTGACAGAGAGGTTATTGAAAATGAAAAAATTTCAATTGACAAGTTAGTCAGTATTCTCGACACAGCAATTACAGGACTTGAACACTGGAACTTTGTAACTGAAGAAGAAATTATGTCTGTTTATGGAATTACAGAGAAAGTATTAGCACAAAAAACGAAGCAACTTAAACAACTTATATTGAAAGAAATGTTTAATAAAGTAAAGAAATAAATATTAAGCTTTTTTGTAAATTTTGATACCCTTTACATCATAATTGCTCTTTATTTCATAAATTACAGTTTCATATTTTTAATGGTATAATCTCTGCATGCCATCTTACCAGATTTAAATTGATGATCTATAATCCGGAAAAATCCCTAATCCGGAATTGCCGAAGTCCCGACGAGTCCAGATTACGGACTTTGTACTGTATTTAAAATTTTATATCACTATCTTTCATAAATAACTAGCTTATGTAGAAACAACATTTGCTATTATTAAATTCTGCCATGTCACACAATGGATGTCAAATAATTTTACCTTTTATATGTAAAACTGTCATTATTTTTAATGTTTCTATTAATAAGAGCTGAAAACCTTAATTTGCAAACTTCTTTCCAGTTTTGAAACTATAGCAGAGAGATCAAACAGTGATAATGTAGGTAATATACTTAATAACTGTACTGCATATCTAGTACCTATATTCATAATATATTCTGCCTTTACTGCAGTCAATTAGTTTTGCATTTTTAATATTTGTTCCGTAAATTTTCACAATAGATGATGTAAAGTTTATCCTAAGTTTTTAACAGCTATTTTTAGTTAATGATACTTCCCTATCCCTTCTAATTTCAGCTTACAATTTCCTACCAGAATGTGTTTCTAATATTGCGTTTAATGCAAATAAGTAAGAGTGGTATTTAAATGAAAGTTCTACTGACTTCATTAGAGAGCCAGAGTTTCTGACTAGCGTGCATTCGCCTTTTGGCTACACTCTCTCTAAGCTATTACTATGTTCGGCCATAATTGAGGCCCTTGATAGCTTCGCCAGCTTAGTAGATATTTAGGGGCCAACTACTTAGAAATCTTGATAGCTTCGGCTATATCTTTTTAGTTAAGCATTAGTTAAGTTTGATTTCTTATTCCACGTGGATCTCGGAGCTATATGTTAAGTTCTTATTTTGAGAAATAAAGGGTAATTAACCCTTCTTGAGTTTTATGTTTCTGAACTAAAGCGATTATTCCTTTACCTGTTCATGAGGATCCAACACAATTAGCTGTTAGATAAAAGGTTGGAACATCAGAATGTTAATGAATTAATCTTACAAAATATGGATATGTTATAACATTTTATTATCAAATCTTAAGGATGCACAAAATTTGACTTTTAATTCAATTTTCTCACATCTACTACAGCATACCATTTTTTTTAGTTTTAAGAAATATTTAAAAAACACTTTTACACACCATTTACAGCAGAAGCTTCACCTAAAAATACCTTCTCAGAAATACTCAGGATAAAATATACTGCTTTATACAAAATTACGATCACAATATAAATTAAACATCTCTTTTAGGCAAAATGCAAGCTACACTACACAACTCCATAAGATGAGCAAAAAGTATAAAAATGAAAACTGATGTGAAAATAATATATTATAATTATAAAAATAACTGACAGAAAAATGTCCATGCACAGGATGGTCCAAAAATTATCAAGCACATTTCACATTTGAATTGTGCAGCACGTATAGACCTCGTGTGAAAGTTACTTGATGTTTAAAATTTTGTTTTGTAAAACTGTTTTAAATCGTCTTTCCAAATAACAATAGACATATACATACATCATCATAGATTACCCACACGAAACTTGAATACTTTACATACAGCAGTGTATGCTTCTGATACAATATATGGGGGGTAATATTGAATAATAATGGTATGATCTTATTTCATCATCGGTTATCAGTCTGTTGTGCTGTAACAGGTAATGCAGAAACTATTTCTAACTGATTTGTCTTGCATTTGTGGCAGAGTTTGCCAGTTGTTCCTTTTTCAGATTCAAAATCAGTTCTTTAATTTCATTTCTTTTTTCTCTTATCCTATTTTTGTCGAACCAGTTTGATAAGTCTGGCATTGGATTTTTAAAGTTGAAAGGATTCTGAAAAAGTAAAATTATTTACAAAATAATAAGAATATATTTTTAGCATGACATTTTTTTTAAAATATTTTATTAGTATATATATCTTTTTAAGTTTCATTTCATATGAAAAGTGAAGCTCTAATATCATGGTGACAATATGAAGTCATAAACATCACCAAAAATATTTTATATAATTATATAAGCATAACCTTAGTGTACAATGCTTTGTTTTGTAGACTTTTTAATAAAAAATTTGTGGTAATCTTAAGCCAATCAATTAGCATCATTTTGCTTATTTTCACTCATATTTGGGTACAGAATCTAAACAAATACATTTCAAACAATAAATGCAAGGTAAATAAAATGGATGAAATGGTAATATAAATTGAATGTGCTGAATAAAAATATACCGACAAGCTAACCCCCACAGGTGAAAACTAGCTTATACAATAGAGGAAAAGAAAATTTATGCAAATATTTCTTAATTTTCAGAATTCGGAACCTAGTGCTATAGACTGGGGGTAAGATACAAGGAAATCTGATTTATAAATTAACCAAAAATCAGCTAATCTTCATGCAATAAAGCATACAGTAAAAGACCTTTTCTGACTTGCTATCAAAAGTTATATAGCAAAACAAAACTCAACTTTCAACAGTTGATGCAAAATATCATTCAAATGACTTAAAAAAATTTGCATTCAAAGATATTCTGTGTTTAAAATAAACATTTTGAAAAACAAATACACACCTGAAAGAACTTTTCAAAATTCTCCAATAAATATACTCCACAGTCATGCATATTTGTCTGCTGAGGACATCTCATTATATACTCATTCATAGTATGGCGGTCAAAAATTTTTCTACTTCCTTTCTTTGAAGTCCATTCTACATTTAAATAGCTGTACAAATGAAACAGTTACAAAATCAACAATTACAGATGATATTCATTAGGAAAAGGAAGTACTGACATATAATCATACACTAAAACACAGTTAAACAGCGTTTAAAAAGAGGTTTTAAAATATGAATTTCTTGTGTATGGATTTTCTTATTTTCTTGAAAAATAATATCTGGAAAACTGAATAAGGTAACTTTTGATGAATATATATTTATCTAAATGTATGTAGTAAAAAAAAAAAAAAAATTGATTTAGTTTTCCAAATTTAAAGAAAGAAAGTACTTAAGTTTCAAGACTTCAAAAGAAGTTTTGATGAATGATTTAGATTTTCAGGATTCTTATACATAAAAAAAGTTCAAGCAAAACAGAAACGGGGTGTAATGTTACCAGCTAAATGACCTGAATTCATTTCTAGGCTAATACAGCTTTAACCATATACAGAACAAAATATACAATAGTTACATTAAGGCTAAAAAAAAAAAAAAAAAAAAAAAAAAAAAAAAAAACCCTTTTCTTACAACAGAGCAAGCAAAGACCCCCATCCATTTCTTTTACTTTTTAATGCCCTCTCAACTGTCCGACACCTACAACAGGGAAATACAAGAGCTGAAATCAACTCATAGTATTAAAAATAACTAGGTTTTGATTCATGTATTTCAGAATGAAACTGCATCGTTTCAATCATAGAGTTTTCAGTAAGTGTTACTCCATAATATATTAGATGGATTATCTAAAGCAGTGCAGCAAAATTCCACTGCAAAAAGCTGAGATAAGACACGATTTTTTTGGCTAACTTTACTTGTAAGTTAGAAAAGCTATGAAAAATATTAAAATTTCATACATTTTACAAAATATTATGTTAATAGAAATGCAACATATAATTCTATATTCTTATATTAATAAAATTTGCATTAATTTTAGAAATCCTGAGCAAATGCTGAAAGTTGGTAAATAAATGACTAATGAATTTGTTAACCAATTTGAAGGATATTAAAACAATTTTTATAAATTAATGAAATTATTTTGCAATGAATTTAATACTGTTTCGAAATTTCCACCCGTGGTAAGATAGCTTCCCAGTAAAGCAGATTTAGGGTTGCCAGAAAATGGCAAGGAAAGGCAAGGTCGCCACATTTGGCGACAAAACTGTTGATATGCCATAGATGGATGAAGAACCTGCTGGAACGAATTCTTACTGGTTTGGCCCAGAATGTTCTCAAACACAAGCTAAAAGCTATATAAATCCTGCTGGTACATGGAGAGGCAGTTGTCATTCAGTCAGTGAGTGCAGAGCAGAGTCGGGAGCTGTACTCTGGTGCTTTGCCATGAAGCTATCTTGACCATTATAGCCTGTCGCCGATTGTTTCAGGATGTTTATAGCAGTTCTTTGATGACTGTAAACGTGTTATTGAAGCTGTCTTGAATAATACTGGGTAATAAATTGTGTTTCGATACTTCATCAAGTGTCATTGTTATTCACTCCAAATCTGCGAACCCTTAACGTGTAAAGAAAAACGTAACAACTGGTGTTAGGAGTGGGATTTGAGGATGAATGCCAGTAACAAGGGTGATGGAAGAACAATTAAGAAAGCTTGTGATTGCCTTTGCTGCATTTCAAGAGGAAAGCCAGATATAATGACATGAAAGCTGGATATGAAGAGATGAAAGCCCAGATAAAAGAGATGAAAGCAGGAGAAGAAAAACAGATGGAAGTGGAGCAAAATAAGATTAAAAGCGTGCTCATGGAGCTTAGAAAGGATACTGGAGCAAAAATAGCAGCTATGGAAGACAATTTGAAGAAAAATTGAGAAAATTCTGGAAAGAAGTCGATATTTCGAAAGAAAACCAGACTGAGCCCAAGAATGAAACTGAAGATTTGAAGTTTCCCCCAATTTCTTCTCATATGGTGATCAAACCAAGCACATACGATGGAAAATCATAAGACCCAGTTTTCGATCATGGTCAAAACTAACAAGTGGGACTCCCACATGAAGGCTTCACAGTTGGCTGCATCACTCTGAGCAGATGCTGCAGACATCTTATGAGTCCTCTCCGAAGACCACATTTCAAACTTCAATACCCTCTCAAATGTGCTGGAACTGAGATTCGGGAAAATGTGTGAAAAGGACTGTAGCTGTCTGCAGTTTAAAACTTGCCAGGAGAAAATGATGGAAAGCCTTCAAGAACTGGCGACTGACTTGAGAGTTTGGCGCATCAAGCATATCCACTGTCCACCTGATGTCTGCCAAAATCTGGCCCTGATGCATTTCATTGATGCAGTCAAGGATGCAGAAATTCAGAAGGCTCTCAGATTGGCAGATCTGAAAGCCCTAAAATCTGCCTTGGTCTACACCATGAAGTTCGAGTCAGCTCAACAAGCGAGTCGAAGAGATTGCCATCCTATTAAAGTGGCTCAAATAGAAGATCGAAATTTTGATGTCGCAAAACTGAGAGAAGAAATAAGAGATTTTGGGAGGTGTTAAAAAGGCCGAATGAAAGCAATACTGAAAAGAAAATCATCAAGTACTGGAACTGCAGATTGGAAGGGCATCTCAGCAGGAACTGTCACGTGAATCAAGACTGGGAGGAAGCTCCCACAAAACAAAACCAAAGAAACTAAAATGTGGCAATCTCATGGGGCGGAGGTTGCCAGGCAGAGATGCAGCCCCTCTGAAAGTTCTTCAAATCTCTTCAATGAGTGGCAGAGATAAGACTTCGTCAAAGGATACGTGAATAAGTATGCTTGTAATATGATCATAGATACGGGAACAAATGTAACAATCGTGTGAACAGATGTAGCTTAGGAATTAAACAAAAAGTTGTGCTGGACTCCACCTTGTGTGAACTTACAAACAGTGACAGGTGATAAGATTCCAGTTGAAGGTAAAATTAACATCACCAATGCCTTTGGAAATGAGACCTACCAGCACTTGGCTTTTGTCGCCAACATCGCTGATGGATTAATACTCAGAACGGACTTTTTGTGGAAATAACAAATAACAACAGAGGGAGTAACAACCTATTGGAGTAAGTGGAAAGGAATTACTCCATCACCTGTAATGAACTGCTGGCTATCGTAATGGCCATAGAACATTTCCATCATTATCTCTATGGCAGAAAATTCTTATTACGAATCGATCATGCTTCCCTAACCTGGCTATTGAATTAAAAAAATCCTGAAGGACAAATGGCCAGATGGATTCAGACTCCAGGAATATGACTTTGAGATAAAACACCATAAAGGCTCCTCCCATAGAAATGCGGATGCTTTATCCAGGAAGCCTTGTCCTGCAGACATTGTTCAAGAGCCAAGGGTAAGTATGGGTTGGTAAATCCATCAAATAACATTTTCAGCATCCGCTGATCCAGATTCTTGGAGTGATGAAAAATTTAGAGAAGACCAATTAGTGGATTTTGACATTAAGCGAATAACAGAACTGAAGGAATCATCCAGTACAAAACCCAAGTGGCAGGACATTTCCATCTTCAGTCCAACAACTAAAAGGCACTGGGCTCCCTGGGATTCACTCCACTTCCAAAATGGAGTCTTATAATGACTATGGGAAAGAAACGATGGAACTAATAAAAAGATGGCAGCTGCTGCTTCCTCAAAACTGAATATCTGATGTTCTGAAGGAAATACACAGCAACTCAACAGAAGGGCATTTTGGCTATATGAAGACACTAAACAAGGTTCAAGAGTTTGTCTTCTGGAGTTCAGCAAGAATTGATGTTGAGAAGTGGTGCCGATCTTGTGGTGCTTGTGCAGCCAAGAAAGGGCCGAAGGGATGTAGCCGAGGAAGGCTGCAGTGCTACAATGTAGGAGTGCCTTTCGAGTGAATTGCTCTCGACATGCTTGGACCTTTTCCATGGATGACAATATATGCATCCTCATTGTCAAACTCTACGAAGTGATCTGGAGCTTAACCAGTTTCAGACCAAGAGGATGTCATGACAGCTAAAGTTTTACAGAAATGGGTGTCCAGATTTGGGACCCCCCACTCCACATTCATTCCGACCAAGGCAAGAACTTTATGTCGTCTGTATTCGAGGGACTCTGCAACTTATTGGAAATCAAGAAAATGCAGACGACCCTGTTACATCTGCAGTCCGATGGCATGGTGGAGAGGTTTAACCATACAATCCTAAACCACTTCTCGCTCGTGGTTTCCAAGAACCAAGATGACTGGGATCGCAATCTGCCCCTGTTCCTGCTTGCTTACTGTAGCGCTGTCCACGAAAGCACCGGCTATTCTCCATCACAGATGCTCCTCGGTCGTGATCTCCATCTGCCAAGTGACCTACTCTTCAGCCACCCCCCGGATGTACATTCCTCGTCTGAGGAGTATGTGCAGGACCTCCAGGCCCAGTTGGAAACAGTACACAGGTTTGCTCGAGAGCAGATCAACATCTCGATGGACAAGATGAAGAAGAGATACGATGCAAGAGCCACTGAATATCAATTCCAGGAAAACGACAATGTGTGGCTTTGGAATCTGAGTTGCCGTAAGGGTGTTTCTCCAAAACTGGAGTCGCACTGGGAGAGTCCCTATACAGTCCTCAACAGGCTGAACGATGTTGTGATACGGATCTGTAAATCTGTCAATTCCAAACCTAAGGTATTCAATATGACAGATTAGCCCCATACTATGGCCACAGTACCTAGTGCTTCTCATTCTTAGGAGTACCCATAATTCTTATGCATTAATTTTCTTACCTAATTTCTATGTAATGTTTGTACGTAGTTACTTGTAAATTGTGTAAATATTTGTTTGTTTATTACGTTTTGGTTGTATCGAATCTGGCTTCTGACCAATGATTGTACTGCCCAAGACATGCAGTACTTGGGAGGGGGCAGTGTTATGAAATGCCCAGCCATGATAAGATAGCCACAGAGCAGGTTTGGGGTTGCCAGGAAATGGTGAGAAATTGTCCATTTGGCGATATGCCATAGACGGATGGAGAAAGCCCAGAATGTTCTCGAATGCAAGCCAAAAGCTATATAAACCCTACTGGTTTGTGGAGAGTCAATTGCCATTCAGTCAGTGAGTGCCTACTCAAGTCAGTTAAAAGTCAGTGAGCAAGTGTTTTGTAATCTAGTGCCGAGTTGGTCATCAAATGCAACGAGAGTCTCTTAAGGGGTCATAATTCCTTTAAACCAAGAAAATTTTTGATTTTTTGAAAAAAAATATATGTTACAAACCCGATTCTTTCTGCGCAGTTTAAAAAAAAAACCCCAAGCAAAAATTGTACAATTTCATGAGCTATGAAGGAAAATGTATCAGCTGAACTAATGTAAACAAAGTTTAAAGGTCCAAGCGAAAAGCGTCAGCAGTTTCTACTCGAAGTGTTATGTGGCAAGCCTAATGATTTATTTTTTAATGATCTATTTATGGAGTAGCAATGTTATTTCTCAACTCTTCGGTAGTTTGTTTACATTCTTAACCGTTCTTGCGTTTTATTTTTATTTCTCTTTTTTCCTTTCATTTCATTATATTTTAGTAGCGTTTCATATCACTCCACTTGTTATTTCCGTCACTCCGATCATTCAGTTGTGATTTTAGAACAGTTTGTGGGTGAATTTAAATATAATTGTAAGTTTTTAAAGCATTTTATTATCTTACTGTGCACTGCTCCGTAAAATGGCTGATAATGCTTATAAAGGTGCTTCTGGAAAGCATTAAAAAAATGCGCCGATTTCATGGAAACTAGTTCACGAGAACTGGTAAACCGACAGTTTCAAATGAAATAAATAATGGATTTTCTATTTCTTCCCCAAACCAAGCTGTTATTTGTGAAACTACAGCTGCACATAGTTTCCCTGGAAATTTAGATGAACTAAATATAAGTGCTTCTTGTAAAAAGTTAAATGTAACAGACATTGATTTTGAGAGCAATCAATTTGATGGCAACATGATTGTTGATAAAAATATTCTGTGTTCTTTTTTGGAAGAAAACACTCTGTGTAAGGTATGCCATGGTAAATTAAAATTTACTGCAAAAAGATCTGCAGGTCTGTGTTCCAGAATGATCTTGACATGTCAAGGATCCAAAAATGTTGTGATGACAAGCAACACTAAACTTGCTGGGGAGAAAAGGAACATTGCAGAAATTAATCGTCGTATTATTTATGCAATGCGTTGTATTGGTCAAGGTCTTGAACCATTGAAAACATTTTGTGGAATAATGGATTTAGATCCTCCTGTGATGCAAAAAACTTATGACAGAATCTATAAGTTAATCAATAACGCAACAAAAATGACTGCAATTGAAAGCATGAAAAATGCAGCAGAAGAAGAAGTATCACTCAGAAATTCTACAGACATAAGTGTAAGTGGTGATGGCACCTGGAAAACAAGAGGCCATACATCTCAGATTGGTGTATGTACGGTTATTGGTGCTGAGAGTGGAAAAGTTATTGACGTAGAGGTTTTATCTGTAGCATGTAAAGGATGTGAATTGTGGAAGGGTCCTCGATCTGGTGAAACCTTTGATGAGTGGCAGAAAACCCATTCTCGCACTTGCAGGAGAAATCATTTTGGTTCATCTGCCAAAATGGAAGCTGACGAATGGTTAAAATTTTTCAGAGGTCTCAAAGCGCAAGGGGTGTGAGATACATCAATTATATTGGTGATGGTGATTCAAAAACATTTCTTTCCATAACAGAAAGCAAACCATATGAAGGTGTGACTGTGTCAAAACTAGAGTGTGTAGGGTACATCCAGAAGGGGATGGGCACTCGCTTACGTAAACTTAAAGCTGATTATAAGGGACGAAAGCTTTCAGATGGCAAAAATCTATCTGGAAAAGGTCGACTTACAGATAGTGCAATCAGCCGACTGTCATTGTATTATGGAAATGCAATTCGCCAACATGCAGATTCACAAAAAGATATGCGAAATGCTATCTGGGCTTTGCATTTTCATACTCGATCTACAGACAGTGACCCATTACATACTTTTTGTCCAACTGGTGAGTCCTCATGGTGCAAGTACCAAACTGCTTCGGCAAAAGGGGTTGTGAATGATTTTCATCAAGAAACCTTACCACTGGCAGTCATGGATGTGATCAAACCAGTTTTCAACTCACTGTCACATCCAGACCTCCTAAAACGCTGTCTTGGAGCTCATACTCAAAATCCAAATGAGTCACTGAACTCCTTGATTTGGCAAATATGTCCAAAGACATCTGGTAGTGGCAGAATCATCTCAGAAATAGCAGTTCATGAAGCAGTTACTCTTTTTAATGATGGTAGAAAGGGTAGATTATGTACTCTGAGATACCTGAATACCCTGGAATTAATTGCGTTACTGCACAATTCAGGAGTGACTATAAACGTGTAACTTCTTCGAAAAAATGAGTAATAGCTCGTACGATTGATGCTCATCGCACCAAGCGTCATGCAAAACTGCATGAAATTAAAAAGACTCATAAAGCTGAAAGAGTATCATACCTTTCAGGAGCATTTTAATGCTAATAGTGTGTGTATAATTATTATGCGATGAATCTGTATTGATATATTTTGTGCATTTTTGCTATTCGGTGTAATTTCACATCACGACATGAATTGTCGTGTTAGTGTGAATGTTGTGTAAACAGTTGAAATTTCTATCAAATACAAAATAAGTATAGAAAACGATATAAGTTTTTCATTTTATATAAAATTAAGGTGCAATAATAATGGTTATTAGGTAATATGTGGTGAAAGAAACTTTAAAGTCATTTTTCTCAAAACATGATTTTTCATTATTGCGTGCATCATAACAACTGAAAGATTCAATATATTCTAATGAAAGTTGTATCACAGATACAATATGTAATTTGCTACAACCTGAATCTAAAATTTGCAATTTCCATTTATATTTTGTTATTTTTCTGGGTTCTCAAAGTAATAAAAAGTATGCTATTTTCAGTAACATAAAACCACTGTTTTTAAAAAAGATAAAATTTATATATATTTAAAATTTTAAAAGTTCAAAATTATAATAAGACTATAATAAATATATTACAGGTGAAAATATTTTGAAAAAGCATATAATTTAAGAGTAATCTTGCGCGCAAGCTGATACAGTCAAAAGTCGTTAATCCGGACTCGTCGTTAATTCGGCGATACCGGATTATAGATCATCATTTTAAATCTGGTAAGATGGCATGCAGAAATTACAAAATTAAAAATATGAAACTGTAATTATGAAATAAGGAACAATTATGATCTAAAGGGTATCAAAATTTACAAAAAGAAAAAGCTTAATATTTGTTTACTTTATTAAACATTTCTTTCAATGTAAGTTGTTTTGTTTCATGTGATAATACTTTCTCTTTAATTCTATTAAACAGACATAATTTCTTGTTTAGTTACAAAGTTCCGCTGTTCAAGTCCTATAATTGCTGTGTCGAAAATACCGATTAATTTCACAATCAAGATTTTTTCGTTTTCAATAACCTCTGTCACTTTCTTGACTATCGGAAGCGAATTATAATGACGAGGAACTTGTCTTAAATCATATCAAAGACAGAGTACATGGAGATGAAATACTACATTTAGTAAGGAATTATAAGCCAAATAAAATAAAAACATCTGCCTTGAAGATAAGGATAGTGCTGACAGATCAACTTCCAATTCATTGCGCGGCGTTCTCCCCGCCGAGCAGCGTGAAATTGATAAACAGATTTCAGATTTCAAAACATACTTTCGCTTTAGATCCTTTACATATTAGCAAATATATATCGGAAATTCTATTTGATATAATCGAAAGTTCAAGCTTACTTTTATAAAATTGCTCTAACAGTCTGCAAAAAATAATAAGCCGGATCCAATTCGAAGATTAAGGAACAACACTATTTGAAACATTAACTGAATTAGATAATTTTAGCTTAGCTTATACCGTCCGTTATACATTAAACACGCACGCGCATATTCGCAATCGTAAAGGTCTTACGCGCACACGTAGACGCCTATGCGCGTGCGTCAATGCGACGCAGGCGCAGAAAGTTTGTAGCTTTGAGGTCCGGATTATAGATCATTCCGGATTATGGGTGTCCGAATTAACGACTTTTGACTGTATTACATTTCCAAATTACATAAAGTGCCATATAGTGTTCAGCATTAATTTTTTTTTTTTTTTTTTTTTTTTTTTTTTTTTTTTTTTTTTTTTTAATAAGCTTAGTCACATTTTCAGACAGAGTAGTAGTTTAAGGGTCTTTTGTAAAAAATTTATTTGTTTCCTGTTTATATATTATGAGATACAGTAGTTTGAAATGGTCCAATTTACTCGACGTTTTAGCCTTTTAAGGGAGGTACGCCCCCTTAAAGGCCGTTTCCACTTGGGTTTATCTGAGCTAATGAACACAACTAACGTAGTCGACCCATCTCCAAAACCAGTTTTTTCCCATAGGGCAGCAAGTTGAAAAATTTGAACTGCAGGCACAGCGGAGCTAGTTGACACATGGAACTGGGAAACAACGCTTTAGTGTATCATGAGTCAGTGCATCATCGAGTTTTATCTGAAAGTGTGCTGAGCTCCAAGAATGAGCACACCCAGTCAGAAGCTGTACTTTAGTGCATCACGAGTTGTAGCGTGGAGAATTTCGAGAGTACGTACAGTTAGTTCTGAGAACAACCAAGCAGTCGGGAGCTGTACCCTGGTGTTTTGCTGTAAAGCTGTCTTCACCGTTATAGCCTGAAGGCTGTGTCACTGATTGTTTCAGGGTGTTTATAGCAGTTCTTCGACGACTGTAAGTATGTTATTGGAGCTGTCTTGAATAATACTGGCTAATAAATTGTGCTTCAATACCTCATCAAGTGTCATAGTTATTCACTCCAAATCTATGAACACTTAACGTGTAAAGAATAATGTAACAATATTTAATAAAAAGAATTTTGTGATCTTTCTTTAAATAAAGATTTAAAATTTTGAATTAGGTCATCAAAATGTTTGAAAAGTATATCTATTCCCACCTTATAAATATCTCCAAGATGATATATTGTGTTTGCGGAATAATATGTAATTATAACCCCACCCAACACATGGTATCCAACACTGTTTTTGTGACACTTTTTTCTCATTAACCTTTATATGGAACAACTGCATCTTCTAATTAAAGTTTCAAACCATAAATTAGACCAACTTATTAAGCTAAATTTCTTGAAATTTTTACTTACTTTCAATTAAAATTAAAAAAAAAACAACAAGGTATTATTTCTTGAAAATTGAGTTCTAAATCTAGAGTCTGAATTAATAAAATATACACTCCTAAAAATGTATCTGTAAACCTACCTAAATTTCAGCTTATAAATTCTACAAAAGTTAGATTTCACTGCCTTTCAGTATGCACATGAAAAATGGCGAGATAATTAGTCTAGTACTCACAATAAAACTAAGTTGACAGAAAAGGAACATAACAGTTTAATCTACCATATCTTTTTATTTTTTCAGAAATTACACAGAAAAAAGGGGAGATAAAGAAAAGAAAAAAGGGAATTAAAGCAAATTTTACTAATATGCACCAAACAAAATAATAAAAGAACTAAAGATAATATATCCATCAAATACTTTTTCGATAAATTAAATATGCTGAACAACCAGTTCGGAAAATTATTTGAATAGCATCTATCAAGTTGTTATTGAAAACTCAGACAAATGTCTCATTTATCTAACAGAAGAATTTTTGTGCTCAGAATTAAAATTTTTTCATTCCTTGTTTTCACTTTTTCGGTCTAAAATACACGTACACAAAAGTTACTCTTTTTGATATATTAATTTATAATTAATTTGAATATAAGTAACATCTAAGTACATAAAGAGGAATTTTCATACTCCTTTCTAGTAAACAGTTCAATGTAACCATGACTCAGTGGATAAACACATACATGTTTGAACTTGTCAACAATAATGCTAATTTATCTTTCTATTAATCACTAGCTGCAATCAAAATGTTGGAGCAGAAATTTAGAACAGTGCTGTGCAAATAGTCACTATTACACTTTTGACTTACAAAAAGGTCTCAATTTATTCCAAATTAAAACTCAGTTGGCAAATCAGTGTCTTTCTCCACACAGTTTGCTTGATCCAAGTCTTTTAAACAACAACATGTGAGAGTTGAAAATGAATCACATGCTCGTGAACCTCAACCAAAGAAGACAAGGTTGATGCACTAATTTGGATTGATAAGAAAAACCGCTTAAGGTAAAAATAAGTATTGACAGCATGGAAACATTTGTAAACGATCATCTTAACAATGTGAGTGCTAAGAGGGGTCCTGTTTTTTTTTTTTTTTTTTTTTTTTCCATGCCGGAAGGCAAAGAAATTTGTTCATGACAGCATTTTTCAAACTGTCGTTTGCAGACAAGTGGTCCTTCTAAATGAAAATTACATTCTTGCTAATTTCATGTGCCTAAGTACACTGGCATACCTTTCAGATGTATTCTAAAAAATAAATGAGCTACTCTGTCTACAAAGTAATTCTTTGGGTTTCACTGTTTCTAAATTTAGAACCTTTTTCAGTAGAAAATTAAACTGTTACTGGGAAAAAAAATTATAAATTGGCATATGTTTGCATCTCAAATCTTTGAGACAATTTGAAACTTAATTTCCAAGGGCTAATTACACTAGTTATCATAAATTAAGGAAAAATCGCAAAAATAGTGATAACTCCCTCAAAAATAAGCCAAACCATGTAAAATTTGAATATGTTGCGAAGTAAGAGTAGCTGAGTAAAACTGCGATATGCAAATTAGTGGCGCTGCTTTCTGAATACGTCATCTGCGAGGAGCATAAAAGGTCCATGTTTGACAGGAAGCCCACATATTGCACTGTGACAGCGACGTCAGAAATATGAGATAGCCGATTCGCAACAATGACCTCCAGGCATCATTTGCCTGCAGAACTGTAATGGAGAGCCATTGGGAGACTAGAGGCAGGACAAAGTCAAACAGAAGTGGCCAGATGGCTAAATGGGAGTCTTTCTATGGTTCATAGACTTTGGAGGCAATTTCAAACCACAGATTTGGCATCTAGGAGGTTCAGCCAAGGACGGCCAACTGCTACGACGAGCGCCGATGATCGACATTTGACATTATGTGCACGCAGGAATAGAACGGCTACTCCAACTCTTCTTAGATCCTCGCTTGCTGCAGCCACCGGAAGGTTCGTGTCAACGTCAACTGTGCGTAGTCATAAAGGCAGTCTGTATGCGAGGCGGCCAGCCATTTGTGTGCCGCTCACGTCACGCCATAGGAGGGACCGTTTTCAGTGGGCATGACAACATGTCCACTGGACGCCTGATCAATGGAGGGCAGTTCTCTTTACGGATGAGTCCAGGTTTAGTCTAGAAAACGATAGTAGACATTATTTGATATGGAGAGAACCTAGAACCCGCTATCAACCATCAAACATCCGTGAAAGAGATGCATACGGAAGGGGCAGTGTCTGTGTTTGGGGTGGCATCTCTTTGGGTGGACACACAGACCTCCATGTCTTTCTAAAGGGAACCGTGAATGCTCAGATTTATAGATGACATCCTTGATGTTTATGTGTGCCCATATGTTGGGGCAATAGGTGATGCTTTCCTGTTACAGGACGATAATGCAAGACCACACAGGGCTCGCATCGTAGATTATTATCTTCAACAGGAAACAATTATGCGCATGGAGTGGCCAGCTTGATCCCCCGACTTGAATCCTATCAAGCACGTTTGGGATGCTTAAGGGAGACGTCTAGCTACTCTCAATCCATCCTCTCAAACCCTTGTTGCACTTGCAACTGCTTTGCAAGAGCAATGGCTCTCGCTTCCTATGACTGATAGACCACATAATTGAAAGCATCACACATCGCTGTATTGTTTCTAGAGGCAATCATATTCCATATTAAAGGATATAGCAAACTGACACCTTCGATTTGTTCATGTTATACATGTGCTAATTTCTATACTACCACCTTTGTCTGGTAATTTCTTTTTATGTTATTTGATATCTTACTATGTGTTGTATATTGTGGGTAAGTTTCATTAAATTCTACATGTAACTTTTCAATAATCGTGATTTTCCCTTAATTTTTGATAACCAGTGTACAATGAATTTTCCTGGGTTCTTGATCCTTTATACTGCAATCTGAAAATGACAAACTGTCACTGAATGACCATTGTTTTGTTAACAAAACTTTAAACTCTCTGATAACACTAAACCTAAATTACAAGCAAAAAGGTATAGTTAATTTCTGCAGCTCAATACCAATGAAAACCAAATATAATGAATGGTAAGAATTGTACAATGGTACTTTAAAAATTATCATTCAATTTACTTCTATGTATCCGTGTAAGAAAGTATTTTCATCACCAACCGAAATAAAAGCAAAAGATTAAAATCAGTTGATGTATGTGCCAATCTCTGACTTAAGCATATCAGCATACATCGAAATACAGAATAACTGTGCAAGAATCATCAGGCTCAACCATGCCAATGGAAGTGCTAACATTTAATTTTTAGTTAATAAGCTAAAGATTACCCAAACTCTAACAGCCTAGTTCAGTTCTAGAATTATTAAAAAAATGAATATAACTTTTCTTGTATTAATTTAATTGGTTAACAAAACTATAAAATTAAATTGACTTTAACTGTGTTTTAAAATACAAGTACATTGGTAGTAATGTATGATAAAAATGCAGATAATTCTAATTTGTAAAAGTGGTCCTCACTAGAAAATGCTTGATAAAAGCTAATCTATGATTGACTAAAAGTCATACTCTAATTTTGCTTGTGACATTATGTTGGGTGTATTTTATGCAATAAACAATTTATGCAATTTTATGCTTGACTTTCCCTTTCTTTTTTAAGCAAATACTAATGGATAAAATTAATATGTGCTAAATAACAACAAATAATATTATGCTTCACTCAAACTTACTCTCTCAATATAGCAGCAATTTTCCATCTATTTGGTATATTTAATGAGTCAAAAATGCATATACAAGGCCTGAAAAATATTAAATTTTCATAGTCAGCACTGTCTTTCACTATAAAAGCATTCAGCACTGTTTTACAAAAAGCAATTTTATGCATATAAAGGAGTATTATCAGCAAGATATAAAGCTTAATAATGCTGTTCATATACTACAAAAGGATCTGAAATTGTTTAAATTTATTATTGTTGATTTTGGCTATAGTATTTACAAAGGTTATATAAACAAACTTAACAATAAGAACTATTTCTAATATAAATGCTAATATTATAACATACAATTATTAAAAATACTATGAGCATGACAATAGAAATCAACACAATTTATTACATTATTGAATAATTTTTCAAAAAATATTGATATAATAGTATGTGACCAAAATTTTCATAATTTAATTTGATAAACCAAATACATAAATAAAACTTAACTTTCTCTATGAAAAACTATAATTCAAGACAATTTACTTCAATTATTCTGTGGGGCAATTTTCTTTTGTAAATCCTTTCCTTTCAAGAAAATACAGAATTCTATTTTCAAAAGACAGAATATTCTCTTATAGTTTATAGTGAAACTTTTCCAGAAATATTTTTATTTGGACTAAAAAACAACTTTTCAAGGGGATATTTGAAAAAGATAATGCATATGTTTGCATCTCGAATCAACAAGAAGTAGACATTAAGTCTAAATATAGGACTGTAAAGTAACTGTTTTACAAGAGTATTTGTTAGAAGTATTAACCCCCCCAAAAAAAAAAATATTATTATTCAAATAGATATTATTTTTCTAAAACAACAAACATAAGAAACATAAAAGTTTTTCTTTTAAACTCATAAAGAAAATATAAATTTTAGCAGCACAGATACAAACTTTTTTCATCTTTATAAATTGGCACGCATGATGAGTGATTTGTACATTTTATTTATTATGTTTTATTACTTTAAGTAATTATACAATAGCAACTGCAGGAAATTCACCACTTTAAATAATAATAAGCAATATCATTATGAAGATTATCTGCCTATAAGGAATACTTGTGAAAAAATTAATGTTTATCTCTAATAACGAAATCAAAAATTACCTCAAACTAAATAAATGAAAGAACATTAAACCCCAAAATAAATTACCATTTGTGAAATTATTAAAAAGCAAGTGGTAGTTATATTTTCAATCATAGCATTGCATATTAACCCCTTAACTGCCGCAGAATATGTGAAAGATTGCCTCCCCAGTGCCACCGTTTTTCACACAGGCGTGCGTAGTTATGCAATGTATTTGGGCTAGCGCAAGTTTTACTTTCTAAAATCTGTTTACTTTCGCTACATAAAGAATAAAAGAAAAAATGAAAGCACAAAATTTAATGTTTAGAGTAAAAGTATAATAAAAAAATGTAAGTATAATAAAAATGATGTTTGCATAATAAAAAAGATGAATTTTTTTAGACCAGTAAAATGTTATCAGGTTTCAATGTTGTATCTTTTGAAATCAGTATACCTAAAAACCATATACACTACAAAGTCAGAGATCCGGACTTCTCGGGACTTCCACGATTCCAAATTTGGGATTTTTCTGGATATTAGATCATCAGTTTAAATCTTTTAAGATGGCATGTAGAAATAATAAAATTAAAAATATGAAATCGTGATTTATGAAATAATGAAGCATTTATGATTTACAAGGATATCAAATTTTAAAAAAAAGCTAAATATTTATTTGTTTACATCCTTAACCATTTCTTTCAAGTTATTTAAGTTGCTTCATTTTTTGTGCTAATACTTTCTCTCAAATTCTCAGTTAGAAAGTTCCATTTTTGAAATCCTGTAATTGTTGTGTCTAGATTTCCGACGAACTTGTCAATCCAAATTTTTTCATTTTCAGTAACCTCTCGTCACTTTCTTCACTATCGGTAGCAGTATATCCTGGATCTATAAACATACTACAGATTTTGCCATCCGTTAATTGATTGATGATCGAGGAGCATTGTCATTACCTTCATTATTACCGCTTCGCCACATTTTTAAAAAAGCCGTTAATTAGAAAATTTGCGATATCCGAAAACCTTCATATTCGCTGCTGTCATCATAAAATTTAGCTATCGTTCATATACATATGTGGCTATATATGATGAGATTGGCAACTGAAGACAAGTTCTTCCGCTAAATTTTATCATGTTTCTATCGTGCACTTAGACAATTTAAGCCTGAATTGTGTAGTTATTTATTATACTTATGCCTATTCCTTGCACATGCTTAAGGCTTATCCGAGTCCTGAATAAATAAATTCCCACATATACTTAAAGCTTATTGAGGGCCGGAGGTAGAAATCGTACCACCTGATGCAGTCTCTGCGAGTCCTAAATTCTGCTACCAAGCACCTTCGTCTTCCCTAAAGTCAGACCCTCGGCGCGGCCATATGAGCTGTGACGCTGGTTCGGGGTTTATGTGAATAACAAATCAGTAATTCTTATTTTCAAATAGCACTAACTGTAATATCTTTGCCTAAGAGTATCATTGACAAAATTTATTTTTAGCATGCGGAAATAAATTTTTGTTAAATTTTTACTGTCAACATTTCCTAGCACATCTAACTTAAATCTGTTATCATCGCCATGTGTAATGTCAACAGAAAAGGCTACCATACTCTGTTATTCAATTACTAATATAAAAACATTGTTTAGGCATCCCTACACGAGTCATTACTGAAGTTGTTATGTGTTGATAAACATGCAGTGATGAAACCAAAACATAATAATGATTCGCCTGGTTGTCGTCAGGGATATAAAATATTGGTAGGTGTAGAGTCAATGATGTATCTATGTAGAATGCTTTGGTTTGAAATGTATGCCAAGCAGATACACAAATACAGAGCCAAATTATTCATCAAACTTATGCTAAAATGACCGATTCTTCAATAATGAGGTATTTTGTTTAGAGCCGAAGTGAAATTAAGAATTGGAACTCTCCACATGTGGGGGAGGGGGAGTGAAATGTGAATGCGTAAATAAAAAAAAAAAAAAAGTAAATCATAAAATAAAAAAAAAAGTTGGTGACGGCTTTGAGGTTTGGATTTTAGATCATTCTGAAAACTGGATGTCTAGATCTCAAACTTCATACTGTATTTCTTCTGAACTGGTTGAATGCCATGATTTTGTTCTTGATTTTTCTTTTGCAGGGTGTTCGTTCATATACTTGTCTACAAAACGGTTAGTTTCAATAACATGATGAAGCATTAGCAGGTTATCAAAAAATAATTCAAAAAAGATATGTGGGTTTGAAACATCCATTTTATCTTTCTTTACTCCTGGCACCTAATACAAACAGGAAACAAAAACGGAAGACACAGAGTAAAAAAAAATTTTTTACTCAAACAGAAACACCAGCAAATACTGAGCAGTCACTACTTTCACAATTTCAGAAGCATCCGTCCCCCTCTTCCCTGAAATAGTATCCCCCTTCGCATACACCGTCAAGGTCATTGTGGTGTTGCATTCCAAAGCTTTGCGAATAATTTTATTGGTAGCAACACAAAGCAAATGATAGTATTTTGGAAGGGCGTATATATATATATATGTCTGGGGCAGTTAATGCATCGGCTGAGCAAGGCGTATATACACGCCCACGACAGTTAGGGGATTAATAAATAAATACCTAATATTCCTAAACTATTTCTTAGGAGAAAATATGAATACCCTACATAGTTTGAATAGCAGTACAAATTATATTTTTACAAACATCAATTGGAAGAAACAGGGAAAACTACACATGCATAACAGACTTTTAGCACTTCAAAAACACAGAACAGAATAGCTTGTTTTCCATGAAATGAAATAATTAATAAAACTATCTTGTAATAAATATAATGATAACCTATTTTGGTAGCAATATTTTAAAATCAAATAACATCAAAATGCATAGAATTTTTTATTCTTTGATTATATAAATTACTATTTAATATAAAATATAATTTATTTTTTAATATTATTTTTTATACAAAATTGTCAGAATTTAAATTAGGCATTTTTCTGTATAATTAATACATTAAATTATAGTATGCACGTACATTTTCAGGCGTTGGCCACCATGATTTCCATCTGGACGAGTACTGCTATCTGAGGCCTCAGGAATAGGTTCTGAATCAAGAGGTTCTTTCCCTTCATAAAGGGTACTACTATTTGTTGAATTTCTACCTTGTGTTTGAGAATTTCCTACAAATACAGAATAAATAAGAAAAAACACAATATTCAGGCATCTTTCACGAAGGATTAAAAAAAAAACTGACAGCCCACTTTAATAGATGCACCCATCTAATATTGTCTATAAAAGGGAGATTTTTACATTGCATAGGAAATAATATTTAAGCAATAATATTGAGTTTACTGACTGATTGAGTTTACTTATTGAGTAAACTCAATATTTTTGCTTAACCCCTTCGCGCTGGGTAGCGCAAACGCGCGCTTATCGCGGAGGCCGGCAGTGTCTTACGCGAGCATCATTCCAGAGCCGGGGGCTTTTTTGCTATTAAGCCTAAATCCATGAAATTTCCAAAGTATCAAAGCATTGTTTAATAATGCTCTATAGAGTATTTAAACGGCTTATGCTTTAAAGATATTTTTATATATACTTTAATTACCTTATTTCTTGTTTAAATGCATATTTTACACATTTTATTTTCATTACTCACCATTTTATGACTTTTAACATTATATATCTGAAAACTAAATATATTACTTAAAATTCTCTTTTTGTATGAAAAATGTGAAAACAGGGATCTACACACAGTCCTACGTTACATTGCATACATTACACAGTCCTACGTTACATTCCTTGCACTCGTAATAACTCATTAGCCGTTTTGGAGGATTTTTCTGGGAATGTGAACAAACGAAGCATCGTCGTCTCATTTTCTTATCAGTCTCTTCTGAACAAAGTTTTGGAAAATGTCTTTCAGTTAATCTGAGTGGATTTAATGATTCTGCTGAGCTTGGTGTGATTGCAACGGTAAAAACAGAAAGAATTCATGTCTAACAAATCTGCAATTAAAAAATATTTATTCCGTCTGTTTCTATTAAAAACAGAAAGAATTCACGTCTAACAAGATCTAATTTAAACCGAAATACCCAACGCTTTAGCGAAAATAAAACTTCTCTACTTACAATAAACAACTACCACATGCGAATTTAGAGACGTCATAAACCACGCCATTCGGAAACATTTATTTCCCCTTTTGTTTATATAATCAAAAACACGTGTATGTGAGTCATGCTTCTCTCATTTCGAGTAGAAGGTCTATTTTACATGTATCTGAAACCATATGGACATGCAGTGCCATCTTGTGGCAGAAATTATAGTTTTTAAAACGTTCCAGGACACTGGCACAAATACGTGACAGTCGGGGCTGAACGGGGAAACGCTCTGACACGACTGGGACGAAGTAAGTGTGTTCGTTGCTGGCACGTAGACCTGACAGTCGGCGCAAAGGGTTAAATATTCAGTTGTCAAGCTATAGTGGTTGGCGATGCCGACTGCCATACAGGCATGGGTGTTTACAAGTCTATAGTGTCTGTGTGGCAAGGGAGAATCAAAATATACAGGGAGCCAAAAGTCTTCTCGAGAGGTTGTTGGTAAGGGAAAAGGGGTGGGAGCCTGTCGAAATTGGAGTGAAGCTTAACAGTTAGTATGGCCCTGTGATACCTTATATATACCTACAGGAATGCATAGGTGCCAGTCTTGTTTTAACCTGTACCTGCTTAAATAATCATCACAAATTTGTTAACAATCTAGGGATAGATATTAGCCCATGAAGCTACAATACTGCATGAAATTTCTACTTGCTGGAGATCAGTTCTATTCAAACATGAACACACTTTATGCTTCCATTCTAAGATACTTCTTGTTTAAATATGTACTTTAAGTACTAGTAGTTAAGTGAATAAGATGGCTTATACTTTGGCCTGGATTAGAGTTCTGATAAGCAGGGTAGTTACATGGGATTTTCATAGTCTTTCTTATACATGCGAATGCAAGTCATTCTTCTTAAAAAAGACCTGGTTCTCTTTTTTTTAAAAGCAAATAACCCTTACATCCTTTGCCATAATAATTTTTTTTAAAAACATTTCGTCCAGTACTATCGACAAAGAATATGAGTAAAAAGTTTCTTCATGGAAAATGTATACAACCTTTCACCAAGTAAAATGCTTTTCAAGATTCTGCTCTCTTTGAACATACAAATAAAGAGTCTACAAGTTATGCTTGCAACAGATTTCAATATTTTATTTTGCACTTCTAAAAGACTAAGGATTTGTGAAATGTCATCACAATTCCACAACCACAAATGATAGCAAATTATGACAGATACACGGACACTATTGGTAACGGCTGCTGTTTCAACATTTTATTCATGTAAAAAACTGTTTGCCTCAGAATAATATGGAATTTTAGATATAAATTATTACACTGCTTCTGAAATCATATTTATTAAAAGCTATTCCAAACAAGTAAAATTCACACTGCAGAATGAGAATGGGTGATTTTCTACCACACAAATGTAAACTTCAAATACTATGACCAAAATCAAATAAGGCAAGTAAAACAGTAATGATAAAAAATGGGAAAGTGTACATATTTCAGTAGTCAGATTATTACTAAACAGAATAAACATATTGTTTGAGAAGTTTTTCACAGATCTATTATAAACACTATAAGCTATTACAAACACTACCGGCTATATACTAATGGTGTGTTTATTCATTTTAAAACTTAAAAAATTACCATTGTAGTTTTATGTAACAAGATGAAAGGTTTTATTTGAACATAGAATGAAGTACAAAATAAGCTTCATATTGAATTTTCAGATATCTTTCTTTTAGTACAGAATGGGATAAGTTAAAATATTTAATTATAGTATTTTGAAACACAAAAATATATTATATACTCATATTTGGATCGCACAGAAATGATTGACACAGCGGGTCTCACGACGAAACTATTATGCTATGCGAAGGGAAAACAACTGAAATAAGATACAAGGGAATTTGAGCTACTCAGAATGCATAGATGGAGCTGCCCGCAAGCCGAACGGTGTAAGTCAGTGCCTGTCCCTTTCGTCATCATCATTCAGAGCATGGACAGCAATGATGGAAGGTGATTATCATAGTCAGCATTGGACAGTGTGGTTCCTATGGAAGGAAGGGATACAGGGTAGTGAAATCCATCATTGCATGGTATTGGTGCACAGGAACAAAGCATCCTCAAAGCGTACCATATACTGTTGGCTGGGCAAGTTCACAGTGGTGTGAATATCGCAGCCAAAGTTGTCAGCACAGGATGATCAGCAACATCCCATACAGCAGCAAATATGGCAGCCGTGTCAGATTTATCATGCTGAACAGGTACATAACATTCAACAGGATGCAGGAAGAGACAGGGCTTGTGCAAGGAATATTACAGGAAATTGTGCATGGTGATTTTGTGATGACTAATGTGCGTGCAAAGTGGGTGGACCTCGGACTACGCCTTTCTTGACAACATGAAGGAAGAAGTCAGTGGCCAACATATTGAATCTTTTGACGAACTGCATGCAATTGTCCATAGGTGGTGCAACAACACCCCCACAGACTGGTTTACCAAAGCCCTTCGGGATGTCCCAGATTGATGACAGAAGTGTGCTGACTTGGGCGGGGATTATTTCTAACTGATGTACTATCAGTTTTTTGTTAATAAATTGTACAGTCAGTCTTTAATCCAGACTCGTCGGGACTTTGGCTATTCCGGATTATCGGTTTTTCCAGATTATATTTAAATCTGGTAAGATAGCATGCAGAAATTATAAAATTAAAAATATGAAACCGCAATTTATGAAATAAAGAGCAATTATGATCTAAAGGGTATCAAAATTTACCAAAAAAAAAGCTTAATATTCATTTGTTTACTTTATTAAACATTCTTTCAACGCGCGCATGCGTAAAGCATACATTACGCATAGTCAAAATTAGAAAACTGCAACCAGAAAACTATTTGATGCGTGTTCATGATATTTATAATGACAAGGATGTTAATTTAAATCATATCAAAGACGGAGTACATCGAAATGAAATACTACATTTAGTAAGGAATTATAAGCCAAGTAAAATAAAAACATCTGCCCTAAAGATAAGGATAGTGCTGACAGATCAACTTCTAATTCATTGCGCACTGCGGCGTTTCCCCCCCCTTCCTGCCACAGAGCAGCTTGAAATTTTAAGCAGATTTCAGAATAGTTAGAGAAACAAAGAATATGCCTTTATCCATTTTTTGCAGCAATTCTACTTTTTGTTTGATGGACATCGAAACATGCTTTCGCTTTGTAGATCCTTTGGCAGCTCCAGAATCGGAAATTCTTTTTGACATAATCGAAAGTTCAAGCTTACTTTTATAAAATTGCTCTAACCGTCTGCAAAAAATAATAAGCCAGATCCAATTCGAAGATTAAGGAAAAACGCAATCTGCAACATTAACTGAAACAGATAATTTTAGCTTAGCTTATACAGTCCATTATACATTAAACGCGCATGTGTAAACGTATTATGCAGATGCGTAAATGCATATGTGCATGCGTAAACACATTATAAGTTTACAAATGCGCAGAAAGTTTGTAGCTTTGAGGTCCAGATTATAGATCATTCTGGATTATGGATGTCGGGATTAAAGACTTTTGACTGTATTACACTCTGTGGCAGCATTTGTGTAATTCATTTCTGTACAATCTAAATATTTTAACATATAAAGTATATGCTTAAAAGTTATTAAGAAAATCAGCATAGAAAATAGCAGTATTATATTTTTATCAGTTTTCAGATTATTTAAAAAAATATAATTATGTATGTGCCTTCATCATCTTTAGTAGCTGTCCTAACAGAATCATCTTGGTCATCAGTAGATGTAACATTACCTGCAGACTTGGAAAGTTTGGCATCACTCTTAGCAGGCACATTTGGAGTAGCATCAGGAACTTGCCCAGGAAAACAAATGACAGCCAAAAACCAATGGAAATTCAGATAAACTGGAATAATTATATAATCTTTGGAAAATATATCAACACGCCTGGTCCATGTTTTTACTTGGCTGTGGCGTTTAAGCTGAATCCTATAAAATTTTAAGAGCATTTTATCATTAACAATTACATTGCAAAAATGTAAAATTTATCACATGTTTAAGAAGTTTTATGTTAAATGTAACGTTAATATCAATAGCATGGTTAAGTATTCTTAAAAAATAATATCACTAAATAGTGTGATTATGATTTGTTATTAATTCCATGAACCTTAAATTTTACAGTAAAATTTCATATAAAAAATATTCACCAAATTTTCTTCTTATATATGTGATTTTACTCAAGAAAAGTTGTTTGTACGAGAATTAGCACTAAGAACTTGACAGATTTTCAACAAAATTTAGAGGATGAAATGATATTATAAAATACAGTTCAGCTAAATTATAAAGCTGGAGGGATCCTTCAACGTTGAATTAAAAGTTTGCAACTTAATACGAACCGTGATAAAATGTGCAGTTATTATACAGTACAAAGTCCAAGATCCTGATGTCCAGCATTTGGAATGATCTAAAATCTAGACCTCAAAGCCACCAACCTTTTTTTTTTTAAAAAAATTTTTTACATGTGCTTTATGCATATGCATTTGATTTTGTTCCCCATAATAAAACATGTGGAGAGTCCCGATTCTTAATTTCGTTTTGGTACAAAATAAAATACCTCGATATTAAAGAAATGATAATTTAAGCAAAAATTTTCATGATCAATAAATTGATTCCGTAGCTGCGCATTTGTTTGGCAGACATCTCAAACCAAAGCTTTTTACACAGAAATATCATTGATTTTTACACCTTCTAATATTTTATATACCTGATGCCCAATCTGGTGAATCATTACTTATTACATTTTGCTTTTATCACTGCATGTTTATCCAAGACATGACAACTTGATTATCGACTCATGCAGCGATGCCATTACAGATTTTAATTAAATGTGCCAAGATGTGTTGATGAGGTAAAATTTAACAAATATTTCTCCTAAAAATCGATTTTGTTAATGATACTCATAGGCCAAACAATTAAATTTAGTGCCATTTGAATTAAGAATAACTGATTTGTTATTCACATAAACCCAGAACTGGCGGCAGAACTTGTATGGCCACACCGGGCAGCAGAATTTAGGAAAGACAAAATTTTTGGAATTTAGGAAAAGCACTGGGGCACAAAATTAAGCGGCGGCAAAAATTTAGAAGTTAAGGAGGCAGTTGGTAGTAGAATTTAGGACCCACAGAGACTGCATCAGGTAGTTAAGATAGCTAGCCCTGGCCTTTGATAAGCCTTAAGCACATGCAATTCAGACTTAATTGTCTTAGTGTGTAATAGAAACAAGACAAAATTAAGTGAAACAATTTGTCTTTCATTGCAAATCTCATGATAACATAGCCAATAATGTACAGTGGATGCTATTAATCTAGGCTAAAATTATACATTACTGATTCCAACAGAATTTCAGTTAATATTGCAGATTGTGCTTTTCCTTAACTTTCTGATTTGAATTTAGCTTATTATTTTTTGCAGGTTATTATTACAGGAATTTTATGAAAATTAAAGTTTGAACTTTTGATTATGTCGAAAAGAGTTTCTAATTCTCGAGCTGCAACAGGATCTACAAAGTGAAAGCATGTTTTGATGCCCATTAAACAAAACGTGGAATTGCTGAACAAAATGGATAAAGGTATATATAACATAAGAAAACAGAAAAAGGAACTTTTTGAGGATTCCAACACGGCTCAAGCTATAAGGTATTTCTCCTGCGTTCTTAGTGTGCCTTCATGGTGCAGTGATAAGCACATTGGGCGCATATTTCAGAGGTCCATGGTTCGATTCCCGGTGAAGGCGTTGCTCATTTTTCATTTCTCCTGCTTCCAATTAACCTAATGTCTCTATAGTGATGCCCGAACTAAAAAAGGTGGTGGATGATGATTCTCCACACCCAGAATTTGGCGATTGGGTGCCCTAAAAACCCTAGTCGCCCTTTAAAAGGGGGAATATATAAGGTATTTCTCCTGTCTTCTTGGTTTGTGTGTGTGTGGGGGTCTAAATGCTGGGCACATATTCCAGAGGTCAGTGGTTCAATTCCCGGAGAAGTCGTTCCTCTTTCATCTTTACGGCTTCCAAAAATTCCTAATGTCTCTACAGTGGCACCTGAACTTAAAAGGTGGGGGATGATGATTCTCCACACCCAGGATTTGGCATTGAGTTATTTCTATTACCTTCTTAGTGTGCCTTCGTGCTGGGCGCATATTCCAGAGGTCCGTGGTTCGATTCCCGGCAAAGGCATTTCTTTTTTTCATCTCTCTTGCTTCCAGTTTAACCTAATGTTTCTACAAAGCTAAAATATTTCATGAAGAAATGAACTTAAAAACTGACTGCACATATTAGACAGGTTGGTTAACCAAATTAAAAAATCGCCATGATATAAGGCAATTCAAAATTCCAAGTTAAGTAGCTTCAGCTGATACTGAAGCTGCTGAACTATTTGCATGTGAATTCATTGAACTCAATTAATGAAAAGTTATCTCCAGAACAAATTTACAGTGCTGATGAGACTGGTATTTTCTGACTGGTAGTAGGTTCGAATCCCGCGAACGGGCTGGCTGCATGGGCGTTTTCGTGGTTTTCCCCATGTGTAACGTGTATACGAGCCAGTTTCCCTCAGAAAGTCCTCCACGAAGGCATCCCTCCTTTTAGGCAGATAGCCCTAGTGTGCTTTGCCATAATTAAATACACACACACCATCTCACCTTTGTTTATAATTTTTCCTGAAAAGTGCACAAAAGTAAAGAGCGTCGATTCTACTTCTTTCATTTGTACATCCTTTTACCTTCGAATTAAAAACTTTTACATTACAGACAATTATGTCTTTTTTAAAAGATCAGGTTACTCCTTTAAAATTCAACTCATTCATTCAACTCCAATAAACAGAAAAAAATTGGAAATCGTAACAAAATGCCTCCCATTTGTTTCCAAAAAAGTGTTTTTAATATAGCAGAGAAAAATCTAATAATTACATAGCGTAGAAAAATATTTACCTTAACACAGAAAAAATTCAAGGGTCATTTATTTGTATGTGAATATTTATGTTAAAATAACAACAATGATTTAAAACTATTAAATCCTTGTTAGTTCATTTGAAATATTTCTTCTGTTCACAAGTACTTTTACGTTTTCAGAAATGATATAAATTATGGTCTGATCTAAAGACAGTTTAAAACTTTTATTCAAATGAACTTAATCACAACGAAGAATGCTACAAACGTTAATACGTAAATGTTTAAGAAACTATCGATGGATTTGTGAATATACGGCTTGTTTTTTAAAGAAAAAAAGAATTCGTTTCTAAAAAATACACTAGCACTGTGTATTGCTTGCTGCCTTGGATTCGTGATTAATTTATTTTCAATTTTCGGTTTTATCTATATCGATAATTTAGAAAATTGTTTCGCTTCCTTACTAATCAATAAATGTAATCTAATTATCTAAAATACTAATTTATTTTAATATGTTATATTTAACATACTGATTATGGATATTCACAAAATATATTTTGCAACATATAAGATTGTGTAAATACATGCTTAAAAATTTAGTATATATTTATGCTACTTTACACATAAAAACATGTCAAAGATTGAATCTTTAACTTGGTTAGCCCCTTAAACAAAATCTGACACTTCGCTCTGAATTAATCAAAGGCTAATTAGAAAATATATGTCTTTTTTAATATACTTTTATGTCGATTCGTTTTTCTATCCCTTGTTGACTGAATAGTTGACTAAATGGCTTCAGTATTTAAAAAAAAAAAAAAATCTAGAGCCCATATGAAAAGGTTATGATTATTTTCTCATAAGTAACCTAAGTAAGTTCTCTTTAGAATGCCCTCTTTGAAAGAAGTCCCTCTCATAATCTTAATGTGTTATTCCGTAATTTACGGATCTAATCCAACCCAACTGATTTGGGAACTTACCTCAAAATTTTACAGCATCCTTCATTAATTTATCCTTTTAGTTTACCTCGAGATTTGAGCAACTTTCTGCATCTAACATATATATAAGTAATGCTTCTAGCCCTAATTGCTATTTATATGAGCCTCCTCTTCAGTTCAAGGTTTGTTACGATATCAAACTTGTTAATAAAGAATAACAGTAAAGCTTTAAAAAAAACTCAGCTTATTAATTTAGTTGCCTTTTTTCATTGATTTAGAAATGTATTTTCAAGGAAATGCAAGCGAAGAATTAATACGCTAATATTTGTTATTTAACAAAACCTCAAAATCATAATTCAAAGAATGTTTACGAATGTGCAAAACAATTGTTACTTAGGCTGCTACCTTTCCTTTTAAGTTCCAACAAATGAAAAAAAAATTCTGAAGCATTTTAGTAGCAGTCAAATATAGTAGTTCTGGCTTCTAATTAGTATAAAATTCCCTTCATGCAGATTTTTCGGATTACAATTCATTAAATATGTGTTAAATGTAAAAAATACCGCGAAATACTTAGTGTAGACATTCCGCTTTACCAGGAATAGAGCTCTGACACGATACAGTTATTATTTAAGTATTATATCTCTGAGTCACTAAAAATATTAAGTATCATACATAGGCAGATTTTGCTTAATATAATGAAAAGTTTTCTTATGTTTCATTAGATTAGTATTTACAATTGTAAATATGGTGAAATGACTTTCAATTAAAATGAAAATGCAAAGCATTTCTAAAATATAATGCAAAAATTAATTTAATATTTTATAATGTAAATATCAAAGACAAAGAATGAAATATTTTTAATGATGACACTAAAAATAAATTTAAAATGAAGTAAAAAATTATACAGGGAACAAAAATACATTTCAGCAAAATCTAAGGCAAACTAAGTACATTCAATGAGTACAATGATATGAAATATATTGTGAATTAAAAATAAAATGGGAAAATAAATAGTTATTCTTTAACTAGCAAAAGCATAAGTTCTTACTGTTGTACGTAGCTTTGACTCATATTTCTTGAAAATTTAACGCTTGACAATATTCTACAATAATCTTTAAATTTACGATATAATTAATACATACATTCAAAATTAAAATATTTTACACTCAGATTTGATACTTAATGACAGGGTTTCACCACCAATTAAAAGTTCTTCTTTTCACTGAATTCGCATACATCTAACCAAAATTTTTTTAAAGATTTTCTAAAAAGACAAAGTTCTTTATCTAAATATCTGAGTTATGGTAATGAAAATGATAAGATGAATTTAAAATATAATAGCATTTTCACTTTAAAAGTAAAAGTAATGAAGAAACATGCCATAATTTAGAAGTCCTGAACAGTGTGATATGTTTTAAAACATGGGTGAACACATAGTCCTACATTACATTCTTTGCACCAGTATCTGGTTTCGCATCTAATTCTTTTTCCTTTATCATTTCTTTGTTTATTGCACACAACACATCTACGCGAAGGATTGTTCCGAGCAGCACCAGCATGAGGAATAATAGAAGGAAAATGTCTTCCAGTTAAACGTACGATGCTACCCATATAGTGATGTGTCATTTGGGTGCGATAACTGTGTTAAATGCTCTTCAATTAATCTCTCTATCAGTCTCAGTATAAATTCAAGATGCCTGTTAAGGCCTCCACACTTCATATAAATGACGAAAGCATTCCATACGGCTTGATCTAATAAATGCCGAAAAATCTTTTTATAATACTTTCGTTGTTGGTTTCTTATGACTGGATAATATGCTAGACACTGGTCAGCTTTATCCACTCCTCCCATTTTTTTATTGTAGTCAATTATTGCAGTAGGTTTTCGTATGAGTTTATCATTTTTCAAAAGAGTTTTGAAATCTGTACCATTTCAAAAACGCATTCAAAAACAAATTCAAGGGATATATGTTTTTTTGAATTTTTGTCGCAGCCTTTCAGAAAAGGTATAAATTTTTTTCAGTTTAGGCTGAGGATGTACACTTTTGTCGAAAGTTTCGTTATTTTCAAAATGTAAGAACTTCATAAGGAGACTGTATCGCCTCTCTGTCATTATTTTGCCTATAGATGGAGTGCTTATTATTGGTCTTTGAGTCCAAAACCATTTCTCCACTGGCTTCTGCATAATTCCTTGCAATAACAGCAATGCAAAAAACACTTTTATTTCACTTGGATTTGTTTCAGTCCATGCACGTGTTCTTGCTCGTGGACTTAATATAGTTGCGGTCAAATACTGGGAGACATATCTATTAGTTTTTTCAACTACAATGTTTACAACTTCGTCATCGATAAAGAGAAGGAGCAATTGTAAAGGATCATTCGCATCCTTTATGGTCATTTTTAAACCTGGGCAAGCGCTGAATGGAAATTTAGGAACAGGTTGAGTTTTAGAAGTGTCTATCTTGCACCAATCCCGCACTTTGCTTAATTGTTCTTCATCTGAATCACTTTCAGTTTCAGATGAAGATAAAAACTCGCTTTCTGAGCTAGATAATAAACTTTCTTTTTCAGATTCACTAGCCATATATGCTTCTTTTCAAAACAGCACGAAATAGCAGCAGCAGATAACACAATAGCAGAATAGATGAAGTGGCTGATGAATGAGATCAGGCAGTTCGGCTTTTATAGAGTAAAATCCCTTTGGGGGTAGAAAACAAGTAAATAGCTTGGTCAAAGGAGCTTCTTGAGAAAATAAATGTATTTTCGAGTTACAATGCAATTTCCTTGTAATTAACTATATAAGAGTTACAATGCAAGTATTTATATACTACGTGCATTATCGAGATGTTAATAGAAACAAAACAAAACAAAACAAAAAATTCTTTGTAGCAAAATTGTTAACGATATTATTTCTCCAGGACATTTACGCAGGTGTGTATTCTTTTCATGAATGATGAAAAATAAGTTAACAGTTTTCCGAGCAGATGCTCCAAATTATACAGCTTTGAAGATTAAGTAATGAAAACATAAACTCTTATTTCCGGTTATGTGCTGAAAAAGATATTACCCTTTTCAAAGAAAACACCTAATAGCGGAATCTCCAAGTTGACTTCAACGTAACTATACCTCCAGTGGGTACTGAACTAAAAGCTTACCACCTTTGTACATTTTCTACTTTGTATGGGAGACCATTACCTTTGTGCAAGGACAAAAAAGCATCCGCTATCTATAACTCTGATCTTTCTCAGTTTGTTCCTTTTGTTAACTATGACGAGAAATTGAGCTGCCATAAATTCTAAATTTATTGCTTCTTCCAAAGACTCTGATTTCAAGTTGTGTATTTGCCGTCTGTTAGTAATTTAAGCTACCCTGGCTTTAAATTCAGAAACATCCTTTCATCAGTAATTACAGTACATATAAACACAATATCATTATTTAAATTCAGACTTTAAAATCTTCATCTATGTTAAACTATAGAAAGTGCAAGCAGTTTATTTCATGAAAATTTTTGCATTTTTCGTAGGAATTATTAAAACGGTTTTGTATGTAAACTATATATATATGTAAACACACATACAAAAACACTGTGTATACATATGGTGTTGTATGTTTGTGAGCATGAGTGCGTGTGTATGTTATATTTCCCTATTATATATCAGTGTATTTTATTGAAAGTAGTTGTAGACGACATTTAATAAAAAAAACTGAAAAGTATAGTAAATCTCAAAATGCCATTATGAAACTGAATATTACATGAAATCGAAAATTTATGTGAAGCAACTATGGAATGAAAATAAATTCTAGTTAGGGTTCACAGCACGCAAAATAACACTTTAATCTAACCACTTCAATAAAACGAAAGAAAATATCCTGAAAATGTATATCGGTGAAAAAAATCTCCAGAAAATATGCATCTGGTTAAAAATATCGCTAGAATAATAAACAATGTAAATCTTTTTATCAGGTACATATACACATGCACCTTGAAAAATATTTGTAATTTTTATACTTTGTAGAGATATATAGAAGATTCTTTAATATTAAATATATTTTTCATTTATTTATTACAAAATATTCTTTCTTACTAAAAATATGCTTAATGATTACATCGTTTATATATCCTAATTAATTATGAATATTTTTTTAGTTTCTTGTTATTTGTGTTTAGTTTCTCAGAATTGTTAAAATTCAGACAATCTGAATTTTACACAAAAATAAATTCTTTCCTTAGTAACAAGTATAACTTTTGCATTAGAAATTATTCACGATAAATGCAATCTTGCTTTTTCGCCAACAGAATGCTTTGGCTTATTTGACTACATCAAAGCATACTAGAGCTGTCTGCCTAAGAGGAGGGTCTCTTCGTGGAGGACTTTTTAAAGGTTAGGTTATTTAATTACGGCAAAGCCTCGAGGGCTATCTGCCTAAGGGGAGGGATGGCTTCGTGGAGGACTTTCTAAGGGAAACTGGCTCGTATACACGTTACACATGGTGAAAACCACGAAAACAGCCATGCAGCCAGCTCATTCGCGGGATTCGAACCTCGGACCGAACTACCAGTGTTATTCAACGACTTTACCGCTCGGCCGCTGGTGGGTCCCAAGACTTTAAAAAAAAAACTGCTTGTATATATGTTATATATGCGGAAAACTATGAAAACGCCCATGCAGCCAGCCCATTCTCCTAGAATCGAACTTAAGTCAGAACTCGGTATTCTGCGACTTTACCGCTCGGCTGACAGTGACAGAATGTCTGCTACCTATACATTAATCTACTACAGAGGTAGATTTGTTTCCGAGAAAGAGATGCGAAACAGAAAAGAGATGCGAATGTGCCAATTGGTAGTGCTCTATTTAAATGGTCAACGTGTAAGTTAAGTGGGTGGCCAAATCAAATAAATGTTTTAATGATATATCTAGCATCTAGATATGATTCGAAAGTTTTTTTAATTGGAAAGGCAACGATCAGTTTACAAACAAACTTAAAAATAATTGAACATAATATTCATTTTCAAATACTATTCTATCTAATTTTCAAAGTTAAAATGCACAACAATTCATATATTTAATGTTGTCATGCTAGTACATTTATAAAGACTTACTGGTTTACCTTGCGTCCTGTGGTGGTGCAATTAGTAACAGATCCAGCTAGTAAAATTAAAAGATCTGTGTTTCGAATCCCGGTCCTTAAGGGAGGAGAATATAAGGAATGATCTTTTTTTTTTTTTTTTTTTTTGGGTGCCCTTGTAAGGTAAATTGACAGCACGTCTAGATGAATAAGTCTGAAGATTCATGATTGTGATCCAAGCCTCATCAGTGGTTAAGATACACCTCTGAATACTGGCAGTTCGACCTGTTTTGGGTTCGATCACAAGCGAACTGACCGGCTGCATGGTTGGTTCTTGTAGTTTTCTCCCTGTATAATATGCTAGTTTCTCTCAGAATGTCCTCCACGAAGGCATCCTTCCTCATAGGCAGGTATCCCTCGCAGCTTTGCGTTATTTAAATAACTGAATCGATCATGATTTTGATCCTTCCAAGGACGTTTTGAGTTTACCTGTTTCATGGCTTTATTATTATTAATGAATTCCTCTCAGGATGTTATCCAAAAATATATTAACAACTCAGATTATTAGAGAATTTTTTTTCTATCCGAATACCCAGTAAAACACCTTTGTTATGCATGAAAACTATTATTCATCAGTTTCCACTGAGGAGTGGTAATTGAAAGAAATATGATTATTTTCTAAAGCTTAAATGTGAGCTTTAGTATGGAAGAAGAAAGATACTAGGATGCTGAAACAATGAAATTTTTATTAATTACGTAAGAATAAACTGGCGGTTCTAGCTTCATTAATCGTTCACATTATGGCTATTTGTAATTATTCAACTTAGAGTGGATCACTTAGTTTTAAAAAACAAGTGATTTATGCCTTTACAATTAATTGCCAGACAAGGCATTTTTTAAAGCATAGAGATAATTAAATGTATTTTAAAAATTGAGTTTGCAATCAAGCTTCGCTATCTAGAAATAAGATATAGCGCTGCAGTTATGTTATATTCTTTCTTAAAAAAATATTTCTTTTGTTCACCTATTAAAAATAACAATCAGCAGTGTGTGTTTGTGAAAATATCCCTAAATGCAACATAAATACAAGGCAGATTTCTTTAGGGAATCCTTTACGAAGACATTTTACCACTTAGGTGGAAAACGTTTTGCTAAATTAAACTCTAAATTTACAAAGGCGATTTTATGAGAAAACAGAAGGAGGACTCTACATTGGACTAATAATTAGCAAGTTGCTCAACAGCGAAAAATAATGGCAATCTTGGATAAAATAAAAATCAGAACGATATTATTGCAAATTCTTCAATAAAGCATCTAACATATTGCAAATTAAAAATTTAAAAAAGCGTTCTTTATCTTGCGAGTTTATTTGTGAAACTATGTGAGAAATAACCTCATTTTATCTTGTAACATTGGAAAATGTTTTCAGCTGTCATTATCTATCACAAATTAAATACTTTGAAATTGGATTCATTTTTAAGCTGTTTAAAATATTATTTGTGTTCGTGCTTAGGGTGAAGAAATATTTGTGTGCTGTGTTCATTCATAAGTATGTGTATTTCGCCAGGATTTTGATTTTGCACTTCCCAGTTTTTATCAAATAACATAAAATTAGCATTTCATTATATAACAGCCCCAATTAAAATTGCTAACTAACTAAAAACAACGAACGTGGAGACATTTCTATTATGTAGTAAAGTAAGTTTTAAAATATTTTGGAAGAAGTGGTCATAAATTATGTGAAAGAAAGTGAATCCAATTTTCATTTATAAAAATTTTCTTATAATGTGTCACCTTATTTTTAAGCCATTTTATCTAGTAATAACAACATGATATTGTTTCAGATTAAAATTAATGAATGCAATATCATCCATATTTCGAAATGGGCTTATTTAGTTATGCTGTTATAACTACTAATAACTGTTGATGAAACATTTCCACAGCAACATAATTTTGATCTGCTATGCAAGTTTATTTATGTGTTTATTTTTTTAATAAATATTGAATCGCCGAATGTAAAAGAAAGCATTAATAAAATCTTTAAATGCCTGTCTTTGAGTCTGAGTTCAAACACAGCATATTTAAAACGAGAGACTATTACAAGACTTTGCTAGGATCCTGCTAGCCGCGCAAGACGCTTTGTTAGAAGGAAACAACTGATTGAAAGCATGTGTTCAAATTATCACATCTGTCATTTATCTGTTGAAGAAGTGGTAGGACTTTCGTATGAGTATGTTTCAAAGCTTGTTTTTCCGTTCCCTAAGTACGCCAATCCCCAGGGGTGTAATTAGTCTTTTACGACAAATCTGAACTACTGCAGTTCTTCCAAAACGTGAAGAGAATATACTTACGATGACATTACTGAATGATCTGAAAGCCATCTGTTATTCTGAACTATTTTGTACTTTCTTTAAAAATACAGAAGGTTATAAGTACAGGTTTTTTTTGCACATCTACAGTTATTGTTTTCTAATTACTGTCATGTAACATAAATGCAAAAGCATTTAATATTTATTTAGTCTTTCACATAATATGTGAAAACAAATTTCTCTTAAGTCATCTGTTTATGGCTGAAGTTGCTATGTGTATTTCTTTAATTTATGCTATGGAAGTTAAAAATACAGCGATCAATAAAAAATATAAAAATTCTGCACATGTGAAAATAAAATTATGGTAAAATGCTTGAACACCATCTCCAAAACAAGAGACTAAATTTTAAAAAAAATCATGTTTGAGCTAAAATATTAATGTCTTGCAAAATCTTTTCTAACATACATGACAATTTTCTATAGAGGGACAAGCCTTTTTTTACTGCTTAGACCTAGAGTACTATATTTTTACTTCTTACTAAACAATCATAGATCCTTTCCCAGATTTTACTAATCAAGTCTTGCTGGCCTAAGATGTAATACTTTGATAAAGAAATTCTAAAAAGGTTAGCTTTTTTTATTTCAGTAATTCTAAATACTTTTAAAAATTCGGACTACTACAAATTTTATTAAAACTCATACTATGATTCAAAAAGGTGCTTCAGACCGAAGTTTTTAAATTAAAAAGAAACTGTATTTGATATGGTAATGAAGTTAAAATATCATTGCACCTGCTTAGACAATATTCAATCTAAGAATGCTACTATTTTAGAGAATTCTATGCATTTCAAATAAAAAAATAGCACAAATAATTATTATATATTCAGATTGTACACGACTACTGCGTCATTTGCCAACAACATATATTCAAAAAACAATAAAAATTTAAAAAAAAAAAAATACGTCCAAAAGGACATTTCTTTAACGTTTTGTGTGCTACCTTTATTTATTAAATATCATGTTCTTTGCCCTTACACCATAAAATTCAGTTCAATAGCAATGTCGATAATTAATTTTAAAATGAGCATATATTTAGAATTTCCGGTACACAATTCCGCACGCTAGAGATAAAAAGGTTTCCACCCCTGTAGAGTGTTGCTATTGCTTGCTTTGAAATCTTTGAGTTTGTTATTCAAAAATTCATTAAAGTTTCACGAAATATGAAATAGATAATAAAACAAATTCCAAATTTGGTCTTCCACATGCCCATATTCGTAGGAGGATTACATCATTCAAACTTGGATGGCCTTTTTTCAAACCTTTTTTTTTTATCATAATGCGAGAAATATACATACATTTACACAGATTTTCATTATTTAATTACTTCAAATGTAATGCGGGACTAATAACATTTGGTGGCAACAGTCTGAAAAGTGATTCGTCGTTTCTAGTGATTCAACACAAAATCGCAAAAACGAAAACTGTATTAGTATTTAAAACAATAGTCTCTCACGGACAATTGTTTTAAATACTAATACATCCCTTTGGACTAATAAATAAAAATATGAAAAATTTCAGATTTTAAACTACGTCCAAAGGAGCGTTTTTAACGTTTTGTGTGTTACCTCATTAAATATCATGTTCTACGTACTCAAACCACAAAGTTCAGTTCAACAGCAATATCTCAAAATTATTTTAAAATGACCGTATCTTAGATTCTCTCGCGCTGGAGATAAAAATAGGATTTTTTTCGTACGGTGTTGACATTACTCGCTTTGAAATTGTATAGTTTTTTAATCAAAAATTCGTTGAAGTGTTATAAAATATGAAATCGATAATAAAACAAATTTCAAATTTAAATTAGGGCTTCCACATGCCCATATTGTATGGAAGATTATGTTATTTAAATTTTGATAGCTCTAGGTACCGTTGTTTTATGACAATGCGAGAAACATGCATACATTCTTGCAGATTCTTCAATATTTAATTTCTTTAAGTATAATACAAAGAGATAATATTTAGTGGCAACAATTTGAAAAGTGATTCGCCGTTTATAGTTTTCAATGAAAAATGCCAAAGTGAAATTAAAAGTCCTTCAGGGCAAATTGCCCCTTTGAACTAAAAATAAAGTAAGTAAATATAAAAAAATTAATTTTCGTGCTTCTTTTCTTAATAGTATTTCATTTTATTTATTTACTGCGTTTTTTTTTAACTGAAATTTGTTACTTTTAGAAAAGTTGCGGGTTATATTTCGGACATTCAGTTGTTAGGCTTAGGTTGGTTATTTTAATAATTTATATAGCAAAATACAGAAATTTTAACACACCTTTGCCTTTCTGCTTGTAGTTATTTTGCGTTGAACAATGTAATTACAATTATGTAAGAAAATCAAACTCATTGAATTTTTTTCTAATAAAAATCGCATTGAAATCAATGTAGATAAAAAGATTTGGAATATTTGAAATGAATTTGAACAGAACTTCATCAAACCAGTATAAGCCACGAATATTGTTCCAAAATGAATAAATAATTCGCCATTATTATTTTTACTATCAAATTAGATTATGCTTCATAAACCCGTTCAAAATACGCTTATTATAAATTACTGTTGATGGCTAATTTTTATTTGAATTATTGCTTAATTATGTTATTCTTTACATGTAATTATATATAATTCATATTAAATGCAGTAATTAAATGCGCTATTCATTTGGCTTGAATAATTAAAACTTATAACTTGTCGGTTTTAATTATGTCTCTATATATCCATAAGTAAATTTGTTTAAATATTTCCTAATATTTAATTGAATTCATGAGCATTTCGCATATTTCTGAACACTCAATTTATTAAAAACTAAAGGATATTTTATGAAAATGTTATCTGTACAAAGAGAGTATTGAAAAAACATGCTTACATGCTACTTTTTTATTTCGCAAAGAATGTCCATGTTTGCTTGTTGTTTATAAACCACTACATGCTCAAGCGTTTTCTTGGCGATTAAACATATCGGTCTAAAACGAAAAAGAGCAACCCTCTTTGCCTCCTACTGAGAACTGTCATTTAGAGATCTCCAGGGTTCCAGAAATAAGGGGGGGCAGGAGACATCTGCACGGCCGCTTTAAGGCGGTCATAACGCTTTCGAGGTCTTCACCACTGACCGCCTAGAACTGTCAGTAACGCTTTCGAACACTTTTCCAGTGACCGCCTAGAAGTGTCCGTAACGCTTTCGAGGTAGGCCGTCTTGACCGCCTAAACCCGGTCATAACGCTCAGAGGGTTAATTAGTTTAAGTTTTGATTTTCACAATTGCCTTTTGTTTACTGTTTTGATTACTGTTATGCTTTGTGATGATAAATTGTGTTTAATTAAGGTTACACAAATTATTTTGTTGTTACACTTTTATATTGTTTATCAGTTTAATTTTCACAATGCCTGTAATTCATAAATTGGTAAAGAAGAATACCAGAGCACCTACCAGAATGGCAGTGACTAACAATTCTACTGGGAATCAGACTACACAGCCTACTACCGTCACCATCGAGATAGATAAGGCCTGCGCACTGAGTTACTACGTCACTGCTAGGGGACCGGTCTTCGCGCAGTTTAGCTTCCTTGCTAAACACCCGTTTTTCTAAACCTATTCTATGAAATTGGTATCTCATACTATAAAATCAGTCTAAAACAAAATTACAAGCGGCAACATAATGTTTTACAAAGCTTATACGAATATGAAATATTTTCATTTTCTTTTGTTATTATTTATTTTCAAAACAAAATTATTTGAGAATGGTGTGGTGCTTTTAAAAGCAAATCATTTCTTTGAAGAAAAATTGGTTTTAAAATTCAAGTAGCTAAAATTTTTACTTTGATTTTTCTGCACTGTCTTTGTGTCTCTCGCTGATTCTCATCACCGCATCAAATTTTTTTGTTTCACCCACTACTTTAACAAAATGTTTGCCAGTGGGAACACTTGTTATCTCTCATTCTATAATTATTGCATATTTTTTATATCTATCATATTAATGTAGCAGGATTATAAAACATCAAACGAATGCAAGAGACTACTTAATATTTAGACTAACATTTAAATGCCTTATATGAGTCAGAAAAATTTTCTGAATGTAATAAATTACTAAATAGTCTAGTCTTAAAATTATTTCTTACTTACATATTGTATGTTAATCTGTATTACAGTTAATGTTTTCCTCTTAATGATACATAATTATTCGACAAGAATCTGTAGTTAAATTGAGATAATGTTTATTACATAGCTCTGAAGACTATCAATATTAAAATTCCAAATAAGACAGGAAAAAAGTTTTTTAAATGAAGTTATACACAATTTTTTTGAAAATATTTTAAAAATATACGAAATACTTAAAAAACTTTTAGAAACTGAAATTTCTTGCAAATATTTACATCATACCTATTTAACTATAAGCGTTACCTCTGTTCTGAAAATATTTTTTTACTACTGCTTCTTCAATAACTGTACATTTTTAAAATTTCATTTTGCAGTTTCGCAATTTAATTACCTTAATATGAATCTTACATACATTACTTTAGAAACTTTTCTATCATTCTCAGAAAGATTTATATTGCATAACAAATTTTAAACAAACTGATTGCATGATAATAACATACATAAAAGTGAACAGAAGCTATATTAGCTAAACATATGCATTTAAGTTTCATCATGATAAAATGATATTTAATGATTTGCAAAAAACATTGATATTTAAATTTAAGAACACAGTACTCTGGCAAGAATCAAATTTACTCTGCATTTGATATTCTACATATTATGTAATGAAATAAGTGTTATGCTTTTAACCCCTTAGGACAGTTATTTCATATAAAATTAGTTTCCAATTAAAATAAATAATCATAAATTTTGCTGACAATTTTTATATTACTAGTGTTAGTAATTATTACAAGGGATGATGCTTCAGATGTCAAAAGTAAACATAAATTCAATTCTTAAAACATAATGAATAAAAAATTACAACTTATAAAAGCCAACAAAAAGTTTGCTGAGGGTCCCTTAACCGTGACGTCACAAGCCAGTTTCGTTTCAGAGCGCAGGCCTTATCTATCTCGATGGTGACGCTACTACTAGTAGGATCTCTGTTTTGGGGGGCTGATCCCCTTATGTCTATTCCCACTTTTAGTGGAGCTGAAGGTTCTATACAGCTAAGTGATTTTATTGACAGAGTTAATTTAGTTGCAGCACATGTTGGCTGGACTGATTCTGATAAGTTGACTGCCATTAAAGTAAAATTGGTGGGTGAGGCGGCTGCGTTTATTCGCAGTAATCCTCGTCTCAAAAATGAGAGCAGCTTGGTTGCTGTAGTGGATGCCTTACAGGACAGATTTTCGACAGTGCACAAATTGCATGCTCATATTAGAGCATTAATTCAGGCTTTTCAGAAGCCAAGTTTGGCAGTTTGCTGCTAGAATAGAGGCACTCTCGTGTAAAACTGCGTCACTGGATAAGATGGAAGATCCAACTGTGGAGAGTCAGAGACTCGATTTACTTCTGTCAATTTTTCTAAAAGGTCTCCATTTACATTTGAGGCGATTGTTGTTACCTCAAAACCACCAAACATATGCAGCAGCTAAAAGACATGCTATAGCTGAGGAAGAGGTTTGAGTTAAGATTCATGCAGATGAGCTTAAGAATGTACACACTGTTGAAGTTAATGTAGTTTCCACTCCTTGTGTCACAGTTAAGGCTGCACAGGTTAATAGTTTGAACTGCAGCTATCAAAGCACAGCAAGAGAACATTGTTACTTTGACTAACATGTTAGGAAATTTACAAGTACAGTCGTTGATGTCTAGGTCAGCTGATAGTAGACAAGTAGGTCCTCGTTGTTACAGATGTAATAAGTTAGGTCGCATAGCTAGAAATTGTATGGTGAATTTATCTCAGGTTCCTAACAACAATGTCAGAGCGAGAGTTTTCACGTAACACTACTAGCCAGCAAGGTAATGCTAGAGTGACACCTAACACACAACGGGTTCCAGGACAGGCTAATACAAGCAACACGACTCAGTTAAATCCTCAGGCTCCTGTTTTTTAGCCAGAATTTAAACTAGTTAAGGATAGGGAGAACAACGCCTTCAGTTCATCCCAGGAAGCCCTTATGAAGGTACCTTCAGTGTATTCAGTTTCTTTAGGTGAAGCACCTCTTCCAATAGTGAATGGCTCAATTTTGGGTAATAATCTCAAATTTCTTTTAGATTCAGGAGCTACAGTTAACTTGTTAAATGCTAAATACTGTCAGTGTTTTGGGAATAAACTAAAAGTTCAACCTTGTGAAGTTTATTTAAAAGGTATTTCAAGCAACAAGGTGTTAGTTAACAAGAAAGCCACTTTACCTGTTAAAATTCAAGATCAGATCTTTGAAATTGAATTTCTCATTACTGGTAGTTTGTCTGATCAGTATGCTGCACTGTTAGGTCATAAGACTGCACTACATTTTTAAGTTTAAACAAACTGTGCATTGATTTTAATACATCTTAATTGCTAGGTCAACACATTTTAGTGCCTTTGCACCTTCACAAGTCTACATCAAATGCTGATGTTTCTAATAATTGTACTTCATCTCCTAGTAACCCTACTAATGATATCTTTTGCTGTTCTGTGACAAAACATAAACTTCCTCCTTTCTCTGAGAATATTCTCAAAGTTTCATCTCCTCTTTTACCTTCACTTTACTTTTCACAGTCTTCTGTACTTATTGAACCTCTCACTCACCATCAGCACTTTAAATTTTGTGTAGCACATTCAGTCAATAGTAAACATGATAGTAATGAATTTTTCATTAAAGTTGCAAATTTTTCTCTTGACTTCATACACATCAACAAAGGTATGAAATTAGCCACTTTGGCTTCTGTTAATGCCAGTACACCTGATATTCAGCCAGTATTCTCAACGAGTCTTGAGACTGGTGATCAGCTTGACTTAAGTCATTTACCTGAACAACAGAAACATGAACTTATGAGTCTTTTAGAGAAGTATAAGCATATTTTTGCTTCTTCAGTTACTGAACTTACTGGTTTACTATTTTGCATAATATCAATTTAAAGGACAATATTCCTGTCAGACAGAAACCTTACAGAGTTCCTTATCATTCAAGACAAGAGTTAGATAAACAGATTGCTGAGTTGTTGGAGGCAAAAATAATAGAGGAAAGTCATAGTGCTTATTCTGCACCTGTTATTTTGGTTAGGAAGCAAGATGGTAGTTATCGTTTGGTTACAGATTTTAGAAAATTGAAAGAAAAGACCGTTGAAGATTCATTTTCTCTGCCAAACATGTTTGAGCTTATTGAGGGTTTAGGGAATGCTACTTATTTTTCTACGTTGGATTTAACTTCAGGTTTCTTTCAAATGAAAATACACCCCGAAGATACCTACAAAAGTGGCTTCACTACACCTTCTGGTCATTATCATTGGACACGTGTTCCATTTGGATTGTGAAATGCTCCCAGTTCCTTTCAGAGACTCATGTCAATAGTGTTGGCAAATCTTTCGCCTTTACAGATAGGTATTTACATTGACGACATAGTTATAGCTTCTAATACATTTGAGGAATACTTAAACAAATTAAAAATTCTCTTTGATAGACTTGATGCATATAATCTCAAATTAAAACCTTCTAAATGCAATTTTCTGAGAAATGAGATCACTTATTTAGGCTTTAGTTTCTGAAGGTAAAGTTAAGCCTGATGATAAAAACCTTAAGGTTATCAATAGTTTTCAAGTGCCTAACAATAGGAAGTGAGAAGATTTTTAGGTCTGGTAGGATTCTATCGTAGATTTATTCAAAATTTTGCACACAAAGCATTACCACTAACTGAATTAACTAAAGATAAAGTAACTTTTAGTTGGACTGATGAAACTCAATAGGCTTCTGACACTTTAAAGACTGAACTTTTAACTCGGCCTATTTTTGGCTTTACTTGACTTCAAGAAACCTTTTGCTTTGTGTACAGATGCCTTGAATTTTGCTCTAGGAGCCATTTTAAGAGGATGAGAATGGATTTTTACACCCTATTTGTTTTGCTAGCAGAAAGCTGGAAGGTCCTGAAATTAATTACAGCACAGATGAGAAAGAGGCTTTAACTGTAGTTTGGGCACCTGCCTATTTTAGACAATATCGCTTAGGCAAAAGTTTTACTGTTTATTGTGATCAGGCTTCACTTTCCCATGTGTTAAAACTAAAAGATCCAACATCTAAGATTGCCAGGTGGATAATGGGGTTGTCTCAGTATGATTATAAAATTGTTCATAAACCAAGAAAATTTAGTTCGACTGCTGATTATTTAACCAGATCTGTAAATGTAGCTGAACAAACTTCTACTACACCTGAGCTTATACATACCATTAAAGAACAACAAGGTCTAGATCCTTATTGTAAACAAATGAAAGAAGAATTACTAAACAATAAAACTCCAAAACCTCTTTCACAAATTTTTTCGATTGAAAATGATATCTTGTACTGTAAATTTAAGAATCCTAAAGCACATTGGCAAAAACAAAATAGAATTGTTGTACCACAAACATTAGTTCCACAAATTTTGCAACAGAATCATGATTCACCTGTAGCTGCTCATTCTGGTTTTCATAGAGCACTTCATAGAATTCAGAAAGCTTTCTTTTGGAAGAACATGCATAAACAAATTCTAAATTACATAAAGTCTTGTCATTCACGTATACAGAAGTGTGGTTTTAAAGCTTCACACAAAGCATCTTTAATGAGAGTTCCAATAGCTAATAGACCAATTAAACATATTGCCATGGATATTGTAGGCCCTCTGCCTTTGACAGTTTCTGGACATAAATATATTTTGGTTATTACTGATTATTTCACTAGATGGCCAGAGGCTTATGCTTTACAAAATTGCTCGTCTGAAAGTATAATTGAAAAACTGGAATTGTTTATTGCTTCTCTCATGGAGTGCCACAGCATATAATTACAGACAGAGGTACTAATTTTACTTCACAAGCTATAACTGATGTCTATAAAAAAAACTTGGAATTTGTAAACACACCACTACAAGTTATCACCCACAATCAGATGGTGTTGTGGATAGGTTAAATGGTACACTCATCAATTCTTTAAGTCATTTGGTGTCTGAAACACAAGAAGATTGGGACAGGCATTTACCATTTGCTTTGTTAGCACATAGAACTGGGAAGCATCAGGCTTTGGATGATTATCCGGCTTTTCTTTTGTATGGCCGAGATTTAACGTTACCTGTTAACATTTTGACACGGTCAAACTTTAAGACATATGATGATACTAAGACATATTCAAAGGATTTGCTCATAAGACTGCAAAAATCATTTCAAGTAGTAAAGAAAAATTTAACTACTGCAGCTGAGAAACAAGAAAATATGAGACAGTCTAAAGCTTATCAGAAGAACGTAGAAAGGTGATATAGTGTACTTATATACTCCTGTGGTACAGCCATGAACGGCTAAGAAGTTATGTAAATTTAACAAGGGACCTTATCGAGTAGTAGAGAAGTTATCAAAGGTTAACTTCAGGATAGAGTTGGTTTCTAAACCACATACACATCAGGTAGTACTTGTTGATCATTTAACGAAGGTGCCAGATAGAATTATATTTCCTACTTTAGAGATCTCTGATCAAGATCGTTGTTCTGCTGGTCAATCTAGTGACACTACAACACAGTGCCTTACAATTTAAGGTCTAGCCTTTTCGTGACGGCGCACCTTTGTTTAAGACGCTCGTGGAGGACGGAAGAGAATCGAAGGCAGTCAGATTGGCACATGGCCTTGCGATTGTTTTCACAAGCTTTAAGCCATTCACAATATTCTTGCCTAGAAAGCCAATCTGTGCTAAAACAGACTTACCAATTTTTGAAGTTTATCTATACTTAAGCATTTACTGCAAGTATATTTATATTATAAATATTCATATACATGCTTATACCATAAGCATGCAAATAAATAAACAAATGTGAATACGAATTGATCAAGCGGAATGCAGATTATTAAAATCTTGATAGAAGTTCAACTGGAGGCAGAGGCATGTCGAAAGTTTGTGGGTACAGGCAATAGGAGAAAAAGGCATGTGGAATGTTCTGGAATTTTCTACCCCATTCACAATTCTTTGACCAACAGAACGATGTGCACCAGTCTGTAGTCATACAAATCAAAGGTTACGTTATTGCAGAGAAAAGGGAAAAAAGCTATTTCCTGGAGTATGATTCATAATCTGACATTCTAAATAAGGAAGAAAAGTTGCTTATTTATTTTCGGTTTTGATATGAAAGAAAATGAAAGTTGATTTAAAAAGAAAAAGCACTAAAAACAAACAAAAAAAAAAAAAGGTAAGTACTTTAGAGAAAAAGTAAGCAAGCAGTGGTGGCCAAAATTGTGGACACTTTTGGAAATTATGTTTTTGAACTTTGTATGCTTATAGAAAACGTTATGTTTCACAAAATGCAAACTTGTATATATCATTTTAAAGAGAATTTATTACTGAATTCAATACAAAACACAAAATTAAATTATTTGCAATAAAAAAGTTAAACGATAATAGTTATCAATATACATTAGATAGTGATAATTGCAGTGAGTTATCAGTACTTAATAGGGTACCCTTTATTTTTGATTACAGCTTCACATCGATGTTACATTCAGCTGACAAGAGTTTTAAGCTCTTCTTTCGTTATTACATGACGCCAGGAAGCAATTATAGCCTCAATTAGTTCCCTTTTATTTGATGGGCGCCTCATTCGGACAAGAGTTTTCAAATGGTGCCACAAATTTTCGATAGGATTGAGGTCAGGACTGTTTCCTGGCCATGACAACAATTTAATACTCTTTGTACAAAACCACTCTTTCGATATTTTGGCCGTGTGGCAAAGAGCAGAAACCTGCTGAAAAATAAACAAAACATTGTTGGGAAAGAGATCTCTGATGGAAGGTAGAAGTTTTGGTTCTAGAAGTGTCAATGTATTTTCTGGCATTGTATCCCATCGATGACATGAAGGCGACCAATACCATCTGCTGACATGCATGACCAAATCATAACACTAACTAGGTTCTTCACAGTTGCTTGAATGTAGTCAGGATGTAGCTCTTCTACTCTACATCTTACATATTTTCGCCCATCACTACCGAATAACGATATCTTAGTTTCATCACTCCATATAACTTGTGACCACTGATCATGTCCAATTAATGTGTTCCTTTGCCCACTGTAGTCTCTTTTTCGTTGCTCAAAATTAAGATAAGGCTTTTTTCGTGGAATTCTACCTCTCAGTCCAACATCTGTTAATCTTCTCCTGATTGTTCTTGAACTGACAGAAACACCAGCATGATTCAGATCACTTCTGATGGTCGCTGATGACATTTTTCTCTCTTGGAGACATAGTCTTTTTACTCTTCTGTCATCAATAGATGTGGTGCACCTTTTTTCAGCCTTTTCCTTCTTTGTTTTTTATTGAATTTGTCTCCTGATATTGTAAACAAAACTTTCGGACTCCAGATATAGCAAAATAATGAATTGTTTCAAGTGTAAACATGATGTCAGCTTCTACTGGCAGTTACTAACATTTGATTGGTTCTCAGAACAAGAACAGTGATTGGCCAGGAAAGCAAGACATTGCAAACCACTTCATAATTTTGTTTTTTATTTATATTAAAGTACATATCACTTTTCTTGTATTGCAAGTAATTGAATTTTGTGTTTTGTATTGAATTCAGTAATAAATTCTCTTTAAAATGATATATACAAGTTTGCATTTTGCGAAACGTAACATTTTCTATAAGCATACAAAGTTCAAAAACAAAAATTTCCAAAAGTGTCCACAATTTTGGCCACCACTATATAAGGGCCTTTGTAATTTGTTTCAAATATAAAGACTTACAAGCACTTGTAAGGACCAATATGCACCACGCAAGAACCGATTTGGAGAAGCAAACCTGAAGTGCACCGAAAATGAAGGAATAAAATGAAGTTAAATTCTGTTTAGTCGAATGACATCATTTGAAGCATGGTAGAAAGCAAATAGACGAAGGTTTATAGTAAACAGTAGTACTCAAACTGGATATGTGTTGCACGTGACTAAGATGTATAGAAATGAAAGAGAATTAGATATCCTAAGTTCAAAAGTAAACTGCATAAAATAAATAGGTTAGGATAAATGGAATTAATTACTGAAAGAACTTTACTTAAATCATCTTTATTGCCTTCACACAGAGCAAAATGTTTTGTTAATGTAGCAAAACTACACAGGGAAGTTTATAATTTCAAATAAATTTTATTCATAATAATAAATGTAGATATCAACAAGGCTAGGACTAAGATGGCTTCCCATGGCTAATCCCAAAGTTTGCCTGTAATATTTATTTTGGAAAACAAAATGTGTTTGTTTCAGACAGAGTTGAGTAAGGGAAATTAATTCCTCAACTTCAATAAACAAGAAATGAAGTTCTCAAAGTCTTGTTTCTAGCCATTAAGTATACCTTCTACTGAAACACTAATGAATAATATTTTAAATCAAAAGAAACCATGATGAAATTTCTAAGGCAAATACTTTTACTTTTTTATAAACTCTATTGAATTTTTATGGTGTAAAAGTTATTAATTAACAAAGTTGAAAATCTAAAAAATAAATTACTTAGCTAATGGGTATGAGGCACTGCAATACAATACAATTCGTTTATAGGATGATTCTTTACCCTCAGCAATTAAGGAAATTATTTCAGAAGTTGTTTGCATTTTTTGTCATAAAAGGGGTACCACTGATTGACTTCCTCCTCTCATTTTTATTGCCTTATGATAATACCATCACCTTATGATAATCATTGGCTTTCATCATTTGCAGTTCTGCAGCTGAAGAAGCAGGTTCTATAGTTAAACCTTCAAAACTAATCCTCCAAATTTATAAATATGCAGATTCTTGCTTTAGTTCCTCGAATAAATGTTACATCTTTTCTAATATTTGTTTCATTAAATTCTTAACCCATTGCATCTGGCTCACATATATAGAACATATGTAAGAGTAGTGATTTTGTTAGACTTGTGTATCTTGTGGGCTCAGCTGTTCATTAAATGAAGCGCCAAAAACTATTGGACTTTCATTTATACTGCTCTGTATAAATGAAACTATTTTAAATACAGAACTAATTAATAGAAAATAAGCATAAATCTTAAAAATTTGATTTCACAGTCACAATTATTTGTTCTAGATATTTGTACAAGACAAAATACATATTTTTAGCAAGTTTTTTAGCTTTGCTATCTAATTTTTTTGTTTTCGTTTCAGATTCTTGGCATAAATTGTGTGTTATAAATGTGGTTTTTGCACATGCGAAAACTGCATTTTTGCAGACATTTTAAGCTTAAAGTTCAAAATGTAATAAACAAATTTAGATAGTAATATGGCGCCATGGAGTTTTTCGCCAAAAATGTTCAGCGAGAACTTCGTCACCAACCGAGGGTACGTGTGTGTGTGTGAATAGTTCCTATTGTATAATGCCTACCTTGTTGAATTTTAAAAATGAAATTATTCATGAGAAAATATGCAATTTTATGTATATAAAATTACTGTCTTTTAAATTTGCAGTACAAATTATTTACATTAAATATGCAGTTTTATAATGCACTGAATTTTGGATGATTTTATAACGCATAAAAAATTCAATTTTGCAGAAAATATGCTGTTATTGATACCAATAGTTTAAAAATTTTGGGAATACTAAAATGAGGCAATAAAAAACAAATGATTACGAAAAGTATTTTAGGAACATGATGTTTAAGGGGAAATGCCTAACTCGGTAAATTTTATGGAGTGTTTACAGAAATTATGAAAAGAATTTTATGAATGTGATGTTTAAGGAAGGGGTTTAGATTTCATTTAAATTTAAATAATGTTACTTAAACCTCAGATGCATTTATGTAACAAAGTCTATTTAAACTTTTGGCAAATAAAATCCAGAGGCAATTTTGAAAAAGAATGGATCAATTGTAACAATTTAAAACTTCTTGATAATACTTTAGCCTCAAAAGCAGCTTTGCTTACAGGCACAACAAATAAAATTACTGTATTTCCAAGAATAAAGTTCATATACAAGAAAAGCACCCGTATCTGGAAAGTAATTTTCACCGTTAGAAAAGCAAAATAAATGGAAGAAAAATGTCTAGCCTATATTCTAGATAGTCTTATCAACTTGAATATCAGAAGCCTCATCTAAAATTTATAATTTACCATATATCCAGGGTGGTTCAAAATTATATGTAAAAAATGTAAAGGCAAGGGGACCTGAATAAGCAGATTTCATATAGTAATATACGTGTGGTAATGCCGCATTAAAGCGGACAATGAATCACAGGACAAGTAAAGACAAAATTTTAAAAAAATTAAGTTTACAATAGGTGCTTGAAAGAGCAACCGCCAACAGCAATACAAGATTCACAGTAGTGGCACATGGATTGTCATGCTTTAGATGTCAGGCATGTTGAGTACATGTCCAGGAAGAACAGACAAGCAGAAAACAAGATCTTCTGCAGATGTGACGGGACTTCCGTACATGAAGGCTTTAATATGACCCCAAAAAGAAAAAATCCAAGCAGGTTACACCAGGAGAGTGCAGTGGCTAGGTAACTGGCCCTTCCCGTCCTATCCAATGCTAGCCGTAGACAGTGTCCAGGTGATTCCTGACATTCCCACTTAAGTGAGCTTGTGCTAGAACCACATTCGTCTGTGAACAGCTGGTTTAGGTAAGATTTCCCTGCAAAATCGCTCCTTATACAATCTTTTAGCAAATTCATTTCTATATGCAGCTCCATACATGAAATGCATGTCGGCAAGTTCCACATTGGTGTAACAATGCATGTTGCTCGAGATCCGTGCAGAAAATGAAGAATCCAGCTTGTGCTTTTATAGCGTCGTACTCATCAGCACTCTCTACTAAGATCAACGCGGCATTACCGCATACACTTTCCTATACAAAACCTGCTTATTTAAGTCCCCTCTACCTGGCTTTACATTTTTGACATATAGTTTTGAACCAACCTGTATAATGTACCATAAATTGGAAATACTGTGCAATTTCAGTATATGATGTATACAGCATTAAAGCATTTTAAATAAATTTTTTGCAGATTTTACATCAAGATCCTCCATTTACTTTGCTTTTATATATCAAACCCCTTATAATAAGTTGTAATTGTGATATACTAAAAAAGAACAAAAACAACGAGATATTAATAAACAAACAAAATAAACTATTTGAAATTTAGCAGTTTGATTTCATTCTTAGTCTTTGTTATAAATTTATCAACTTGTAGCCTGATGTATTAATCAATTTTAAATTTCCTACAAAGTTTCTGTACAATTCAGTGCATGTCTATTAGCAGGCGGGTTTAAGCATAGCTAGATTTTGATATCTTAGTCTCCTTGAGAATGTGCTTAGTTTTTGCAAAAATTAAATTGTACTCTCTCTTCGAGGCTTGGACATTCGTCTCTCTGTTTTGCATGTAGTATTCTCACCTTCCTCGATACACCGGGTATTTGACTGTTGCCCTGGCCTGCACAGTCTCCAGATCTGTCTCCCATTGAAAACATCTGGTCATGATTGCTAAGAGACTGGGATGCCACCCTCTCCAGCTAATACGGTTGATGAAGAGTGGCATAGACTTAAACAGCATGGAATGAATTGCCCGTTTCTGTCATCCAAGCCTAGTCCAACACCATGCCTAACTGGGTAAGGGCCTGCCAGGAGCGACAGCTGTTTCTTCTAATTTTGCACTCCTATAAACCCCCCCCCAAGCTGCTTACAAGTTTAAACATTTTGTCCATGCCATACGATTCATGTACAATAAATATCTTTTTTATATTTGCTTTCCTTCACAGTGTCATAATTTTAATAGCCAGCAGTGTATATATATCAGAAATGCATAAATAAAAATAAAATAAAACCTAGCATTATTAGCAAATTAACCTTCAAAATTAACATACCTTAAGCATTTGGTCAGAAATATATATTTCAGGCATGAAAGTGCAAGTTGGCAAAAAAAGCTGAACAACGCGCGGACACAAAATTATGCAAAAATTACTTGCGCAAGCGCAACCTCAAAACAACACATTTTAATATAAAAAGTATTAAACATATATATGTAATTAAACTAAAATAATACTTGTGCTTATTATTTTGCTATTAATTTTATCTTCCACTTGTTAAAAAAAATCAATAAATCACCAAGAGATTGTAATGAATTAACCTTCTTTAAGATGCTCTTTATATAACTTAATACCAGTGCCAGGGCTCCTATGGACGGTGCGGGCAACAGCATTTAGGGAAGATAAAGTGAGATACTTAGTAGCAGAATTTAGGACCCACAAGAGACTGCATCAGGTGATAAGGTATCTAGCATGGGCCCTCAGTAAGCCTTAAATATATGTGGGGATTTATTTATTCAGGACTCAGATAAGCCTTAAGCATGTGCAAGAAATTGACATAAATAGTAACAAGTATAATAAATAACTAAAATATAATTCAGGCTTGATTGTCTCAGAGCATGATAGAAGCAAGATAAAATTGAGTGCAGCAACTTGTCTTTAGTCACCAATCTCATGACACACAGCCAAATATGTATAGTGAAGGATACCTAAATTTTATAATCATAGCCGAGATTTTTAAAGTTTTTCGGATATGGTAAACCAAAGATGAAATTTTCGAATTAAAGGATTTTGTAAAGAAATGTGGAGAAACAGTAATAAATGAAGATGATATAAAAGAAGTTTTTCATTGTGATGACAATGTTCCACAATCATCTTCAATCAATAATTAGATGGCAAAATTTATAGTATGGTTCTAAATCCAGAAAATACCACTATAGATAGTGAAGAAAGTGACAGAGATTTTATTGAAAACGAAAAAATTTCGGTAGAAAATTTAGTCAGAATTCTCGACAGCATTTACAGGACTTCAGAAATGTAACTGAACAAGAAATTAGGTCTGTCTGCAGAATTAAAGAGAAAGTATTAGCACAAAAAATGAAGCAACTTAAAGAACTTGCATTCAATGAAATGTTTAATAAAGTAAACAAATAAATATTAAGCTTTTTTTTTTTGTTGTTAATTTGGATACCCTTTTTTTGTAATTTTGAAGCATTTATGATTTCGATCGCAAATGCTTCATTATTTCATAAATCACGATCTCATATTTTTAATTTTATAATTTCTACATACAGCAAGACCCCGCTTAACGTGGGGGATACGTTCCATCAAAGTAGAGCGTAATGCGAAACAGCGCTAAACGAGGCTATCTTTACATATAAATATTGGGGTTAGGGGAAGATGGCTAGGAAATTGGTTAGGTATTAAATTTAAAAAGTATGCTTTTTTAATAAAAATAAAACCAAACATTTATTTCTTAAAGCCCAAATTAATACCACATTATTATTTCTTGCAAAAATAAAAACAAAATATAAATAACAAAACGAATATTCTTAAAAAAAACAAATAAAATTCTCAGTCAGTCATATTTAGTTAGCCTTCCGCGTTTTCAGTGTTCTGCCTTTTTGTGACAAAAGCATCTAATGTTGTTTGCCTTTTTCTTTTGTGTTGTTCTCTTAAAAGTTCTTCATAAACGGATAGAGCATCTCTAACACCACGCCTTACTTTTGAGCTCCTGTCAAAATTCGGATCATTTTCAATTAATTGATCCATTATTTCAGTTATGGTAGACAAACTCCTTTTTACAAACGCCATCAAAAGTTCTTTTTGCTCTTCTTCTGAATCACTGCTGTCAACATTTTTGTTTACTTCTTGTTCAGTTAATTCCTTGAGCTCATCATTAGAAAGACTAGCCGCTGCTTCTTGAATTATTTCTTCGACATCTTCCACATTTACCCCTTCAAAATATGTCTGTTCAATACCGCACCAAACAAGAAATACAATTACACTCTTTCGGATATGTATTTGAAACCTATCGCTGCATAATATTTTGGGGAATCCCCGTACGCAGCGAGCGATTTCGTGGAATCCCCGGGTTGAAATAAAAGAGTGCTAAACCGAAACAGCGCTAAACGAAACAGCGTTAAGCGGGGTCTTACTGTACCATCTTACTAGATTTAAATTGAAGATCTAATATCTGGAAAAATTCCAAATCCAGAATCGCAAATCTCGGACTTTGTATTGTATACTATTTTAAGGGGGGGCAGAATAAAAGTGATAATACATACGTAGTCTGGTCATCATCAGCGTTTCCTGGAAATCGTTCTTTGTGTGTAAGACGGGGATAAAAATAGGAGCTAAATATGTGTGTTTTTTCACGTTCATAATCAGACAGCTTTTCATAGAAAACATACCTGAAAACATATGAACAAACACAAAATGTAAAAATTCCACTGCAATTAAAAGGAATTTTTAATAGATTGTAGCACAAAAGGAATTTTTAATAGATTTTTCATGGCCGCTAAAGCCTTTTATTAAAAAGAAAATTCATAAAATTTCTGATCCATTTTGTCATTTTTAGAGGCACATATTTATAACAACATAAAAGACACAATTTCAAGTTCACTAAAGTTAACTGAAGCAGAAGAATTAAACATATAATACATGTAATATTTGAAGGTTGTAAGATTTGTGTTAACTACCTTATTATTTTATTTCTACTAACACATCTACTTTCAGCAGCTCTTGCCAAGATGCAAATTAGGTACATGTATTTAACAGCAGATCTCTTGAAAATTAGGAAAGAGCTTTGGCAGCAACGCTGACTATTGTGTTATTTTCTTCCAGTACCGAAAGTCATTTAGATCAGTGTTAACTTTTTGCTAGATTAGTTTGTTCATGAAATTAGATTACCTTTTATTTCTGGGATTAAATTAACAAGATTTCAAATTACATTTAATATTAGCTTAAATCCTGTAAGCAGTAGAGTAAGTGTTCTTTGTATTGAGAGCATTGTTTTGTAAGCACAAGACCTGCATTTGTTAAGAATGTTTTAATAAAAAGATTTAAGTTTTAATTAAACATTCTTCTGGACTGTAGTTACTATATTAGACTGGGCAATCAGTTGCCTGACACTCTCACTAGGAATCAAGTTTAGTTAATGATAATTCCCCATAAAGACACCCAACGCTTCTTCAGAATTGCAATATGCAGTCAGCATCCTACTTTCATGCAGAATCATTATCATGTAATTTTCTAGCTTACTCCTGATACTTTATTTTGCAACTACATATCTTATAACTAATTTTTCTGGCTCATGCTTTGTTCAGTATATTAAAAAATAGTGATGCTTTACACTCATGTAGATTCATCTTGCTTACATTAAAATTACTTACTACTCACATCAGTTAGGTATGTGTTGAATTTGAATACAAAGAGATATATCATTGCTACTGCTCTATGAGGAGAATGAATTTGGTTTTAGCAAATAAGCTTCGTGAAGGTAAAAAATAAGAAAAAATTGTCATTAGTAATTGAGAGTAAAGAAAGAGAAAAGAATGATGCTACACATTTACATGGGGGGGATGATTAGTTAAGCTAACATAATGCCTTAGCTGTGTACAAAATAGTTTTCAAGAATTTCCATATTTTTCCCAGATTAAATAAAATTACACTTTCATGTGCACTATTATTGCGGTAGCTAACATATAGTATAAAACGTGATAAGTTTTGTCTTAATAAAAATTTAATCTAATCAATAAAACTGCACTTAATTTTTTGCACATTACACCTACATGATTTTGCTTAATTCATTTACATTTATCAGAAAACCCATACAAACACGAATGCCTGCATTGTATAACTTATAAGCCTTAAAAATACTGAATAAGCAAAATACATATTGAAAGCAAATTAATTTCCATAAATTTCTTACAAAATAAAATTCTTACTTCAAATAAAAGTCGATGATTGAATCATTCAGATATTCTCCTTCATTTAAGCATGCTAAATCTTTAGTAGTAATTTCTATTTCTCCTCGCATCGGTGGTGGAGGATATATTAGAATCCTGCAAATAAAATACATTAAAAATGTATGGTAAATATAAAGGGGCAGAGAGTATAACATACATGTAATTTTATATAAATAATACTGAATAAAAAGAACACCTACTGTGTAATAGTGTCTTCAGGGTGACCCATGATTACCGATACCTGTTGTGCATTCTGTTAAATAAATAAAAATTATGTTTAAAAAAGCAATATGAATTTGTATATGTAGCAAATTCTGCAATAAATTTTTATAATTCCCCCATCCCAAATTAAAATATAAGTATCTCATCTGATTTATTTTTCATTTAATAATAAAATTCATATAATTCATTTAATAATAACACCTTGATAAAACAGTAGCTATAACACATGCATTTTCAGTGACAATGCCATGTCTCACTTAAGAAACATTTTAAAACACAGGAAACAACAAATCATAGTTCAAAAATTCATATTTAGCAGCATTATTCAACATGCGAGAAAAACAACTAAGGAAATGTGCATTCTTTTTAAATTATGCCCGGCTACACTCTTTCAAGCATGTGGCACCTTGCAGTCCAATAAATAAAGGAAACTGCTCCTGTCGTTGGGAGAGTCATAAAGAAGTCTGATGAAAGAACATCTTGCAAAGAAGTAAAAGAAAAAAGATGATGTCCAATAATTAGAGCAGAGGCACAGAGCACACAGTTTGGAGAGTCAGCAAGTCCAGATCTAAAAAGATGAGGCTGTAAGTAATCATGCTGTGTCATGAATCTAAAGCAAGCCACACCAACAGCTCTTGGCAGAGAAACACATATCTATTTGTCCAATAAGGTACTAATTATTTGCAGTTGTAACATCCCTGTAGTGACAGAGTCTGGCCTCATAAATGCATTCTCTTTTTGTCCATTTGATGCTTCTAAGAGTGACACGTAATTCAATTTGGTTAAAACCACAACTCTCCTTAGCAAGTGCATCTGCCTGCTCATTGCCAGGAACATCGCTATGACTGGAAATCCATTGCAAGACAACATTCCTGCAGGGTTAGTAGCCACATTTTAGTTAAAAATATGTGCACCTATAAGTATTTTTCAAGCACACTTTAAGAAAAAAAATAAGCATCTGTTTAATTACATATATATACAACTGCATGATCTTAAAAGAAAAATGAGACTTGTAATTTAAAACATGAGAAATTCAGTATTTATTACAAGAAAATTAGCATTACTCAACCAAGGAACGCAATTACAATTAACTTTTAATTTTAAATAACAGTTCAATTTACAGAACAAGTTTACAATGAGAGGGGGGGAAAAAACCTATGCAAAACTATATTGCACGAGTTAATGACGAAATTTCAGTTAAAAATACAGAAAAAAAATAATAATAAACAATATTTATTATATTCATACAAAGTACTTTATAGCATAAAAAAGAAACAAGAAAAAAAATTATGCTTCTTAATGAATGCTAACATTTTGATTTTTGATTTGTCTCTTTTGATTAATGTCTGAATCCAATTCTCTTAACAGGGTTTGTTTTTCACAAGAAACTTTTAACTTTTCATTAGATTTATTTAAAAGATTAAAGTGTTTTGCAACTTCGGGCTTTTCAAGCACTTCTCTTTCTAAGAGAGTATTCTTTCCATCAAGAGAAATCAATTCTTTTGCTGATTCTGCTTTTCTTTTTTTATCTTGAAAAATATTTTCCCCCCTGCTCTTCCAAATATAACCGATACTGTGAATGACTTAAAAAAAGCTGATGCTCACATCTCTTTCATAACTAATACATTGTGGATCCCACCAGCATGTTTCACATAACCACAAACTATGCACTGGGCGATGTATGAATTTTCCTTGAAATTTTCTGTTGCTACATTTTTACTGATACTAAGTCCTTGTTCAACAGAGGCTCGCCCATGGGAAAGAATAAAGATCATTTTAAACGTTTCCCATAACTTTCTTTCATTAATAAATGTAATTCTTTCATTAATGAATGAATTTAATCTCATTTTTTTTTACATCATAGGTCTTAAAATTCTGTAAGGTACGACTAGACAATATGTTTAATGCAATGGGAATATTCCAAAACAATGTTACTGCATTCTTTTTCTGCAATGTGACCTTTTTTGGGAAAATGGATCAATATACTTTTCATTTTCTCATACGCTTTAGTGTTGTTTCACGTTTATATACATTGGATTCGCAGAAACAGAATTGTGACTTGGTGAATAATTAACTGGACATTTCTCTCCATCAGTTTTTCAAGTAGTTGTAATATAAAAGTTTGTGAGTCACGTTTAACAGAAAGGTAATTATTATTCATGATTTTTTTTTTTTTTAGTATATAGTTAGTTCTTAAAAGAGCTTATCAGCACTAAATCTAAAGAGTATTGATTCACAATCTAACGCTTTAGATAAGGAAGAAAAATTGTTTATTTACTTTCGGCTTTGATGATAAAAAAAAAAGAGCATGGTCATAGGAAAAAAAAAAGCTAAAAAAAAAGCACTAAAAGCAGAAAAATAAGTGTTTTAGAGAAAAAGTAAGTACCTATAAGGGCCTTTATAATTTTTTTTTTCAATTATAAGGACTAATAAGCACTTGTAAGGACCACTACGCACCCTGTTCCAACTCAATTAGACAGCTAATCAGTAATTTGCATTCCAATTCAGTGGATGTAAGGTCAATATCATAACCTATAATAGTTTGAATGGTAGTCCAAGCATTCACAAATTTAATTTAATTCTTGAGAATCCTAAAATGCATTCGTTCATCAAAATCAAAACTTTTCTAAAGATAAAAAAGGAAACATAATTTTTCATGAAGCACAGATTTATTTTGAATGACTGCAATAAAAATAAAATAAAATAAAATAAAAACATCCTGCTTTACTATCACAAAAGTGGAAAAAAGCAGCTGCAAATTAGTTTAAATAAGGTTGCCACTCAAACAGAAGAATGAAATTCCCAACTTTTCCAGGTGTGTTTTAAGAAAATTCCAGTCTATCCGCGTAATGCATGTTGGGTGTGCTAAGAAGTAAATTAATTATGGTATTACTTAAAAACACAAAAATTTCCCAAATTATTACTATTATAACTAGGTGCTGTTTTCTTCACTAATGATTGAGATTAGAATCTGCCCAATCTGGATTAAAACTGTCTTTTCTTGCAGACATTTTGCAGCTAAACGAAAGAAAGAAATTTATTTAATGATATTTATAAATAAAATCAGGTATTTTATATTTATTTAGCAGCATACATAATCAAAAAATATGTGCACTAAATTTTGTGATGGTATGTCATCATACCACTAGAATTAATTTCAGGATTTATGAAAATGTCGTGCTACAAAACATCGCAGTACAAAATATCGTCGTTGAAAATAAAGTGGTTAAAAAACTTCGCAGTTTAAAAACATTGTTGTCGAAAATATTGTGGTAAAAAATAAAGTATCTACAAATCATCGCATGACGATAACATCGCAGACATGCTTTTCCCAGGCTTTAATAATTGTAAATGGATATTCACATAATGATTTGTGAGCGCAAGTTGGAAAAAAGGATAATTTTTACTTTCATATTTTTTATTAACTAATAAATTTTTGCTGATAAAGTAAGAAGGAAACTTAAGCATTGAAAATTAATGCAACTTATAGCACTTAACAGAATTTTAAACCGACATAGTTAACTAGCAAAGGTCATTAATAAATTATTTTTTATAGTTTTTACTGGTAAGTTGTCATGAAAAGTATAATCTAAAAAAGATTAGAAAAAGGAAGGTAAGTAACTGCATGACCTTATCTATTTCTATCTTATTTCGCTACAGATTTCCCGAGCGCATAAATTAAGATATTTTGAAAATTAAGAAACACTGAAGAAAAACATTAAAATTGTCTTAGGAAGTTGGTCATCGTAAATTCAGTAAATAACTACAAAATTTTTGTATAAAATGTATATGAAAAATTAAATAATACTTTTAAAGTGCTAATAAGAAATGCCTAAATCTAAAAGTAAATTTAAGCAATCCAAATTAAAGCGACCACTAAAAATTCTGTATTATTTTAATCTTGTGTGGATGCGGTGAACTTGCGTAATAATCAAAACCTATTTTTATTGATCTCAAAAACACTGTTCATCTCAGGGAGATAGTTACCAAGAAGGTTCACTGCAAGTATACATTATTTCCAAGGAACAAAAAAACAAACAAACAAAAAGCTGCATGAATATTTTTGTAATTTTTCTAAATGTGCATATGAACCAGTTCCTGAGGGATGTACTCCACAAAGGAATTCCATCCCTTAAGCAGATAGCCGTAGAGTGCATTGGCATAATCTAATAAATCCAAACCCTACTAAAATATTATGTAGCTGACTTTCGTCATAACTAACAAATCGACATTCAATAACTGACTGTACTGTGCATGAAACTTTTAATAACACTTTAAGAATAAACTGAAGCAAAACATGAAATAATTTTCACTATAAGAGTATTAGATTAACAAAAATAAAGAAAATAATCTCACAATTAAGTTAGCAATTTTTTTATAGATAAGGTCATGCAGTTACTTACATTCCTTTTTCTAATCTTTTTTACATTATACTTTTCATGAAAACTTACCAGTAAAAACTATAAAAAATAATTTATTAATGACCTTTGCTAGTTAACTATGTCGGTTTAAAATTCTGTTAAAAGCTATATGTCGCATTAAGTTTCTATGCTTAAGTTTCCTTCTTACTTTATCAGCAAAAATTTATTAGTTAATAAAAAATATGAAAGTAAAAATTATCCTTTTTTCCATCTTGTGCTCACAAATTATTATGTGAATATCCATTTACAATTATTAAAGCCTGAAAAAAGCATGTCTGCGAGGTTATCGTCATGCAATGATTTGTAGATACTTTATTTTTTACCACGATATTTTCGACGACGATGTTTTTAAACTGCGAAGTTTTTTAACAGCTTCATTTTCGACGACGATATTTTGTACCACAATGTTTTCTCCCACGATGTTTTGGCCTTGCATTGTTTTCTCCGCAACGGTTTCGCCCGCGATGTTATCGGCGGACACCGTTTCCTTCTACGTTGGAACGGAGCCACTCTTGTTCTGGCATTTCCCTTCTTAACAATATATATTCTTTGATTCTAACCTTCATAGTACCATATACTAGGATTTAACCGATTTTGTTTTATATGACAATAAGTATTTTGTTTATTTCCACATGCACTGCACATGCGATTCTCAAGTTTACTGGAAACCAAAGTTGCTGGAAACTTGCTTTGCCTTTTTAAAAGACAATCTAATTAGAGCTTCAAAAACTGGCTCTATGCCAGCTGCCCATATGCCGCTCACGTGATACACAATTTGACAAGAAAGTGATCACTTTCAACGTCAGCACAAAACTCGCTTTTTTGGGGGATAGCCATATGAACTTCCAATTTTTCCCTGAATTTTTTGGTCAAATTTTGAATTCACTGATTTTTTTCCAGTTTTCCAGGTTTTCCTGGGAAATGCGCAGTAGACAGTCTACTGCGCATTTCCCAGTGGACTAAATGGCCTGGGAATGCATATCCAGCAAAAGGCTTGAATGCCTGAAATTTTTTACTGAAACTGTGGAAGTATCAGTTTATACCCGCATCTTGGAGGGAGTGTTTAAAGCTAGTTATTTGGGATCATTTATATTCCTCTAAATTGTATTTTTCATCAAAACTCTGCACCCTAATATACAATGAAACTTATTTGTGCAGGATTTTGTACCCTCATTTACAAGTTTTCATCTCAACAACATAATGGATGTTACAAAATCATAATGGATGTTGCTCAACAACATAATGGATGTTGCTCCTGAAAAGTCTGTTACTAAGATTAAACTGCAAGATTGGATTGGATTATTAAATTATGGCAAAGCACACAAGGGCTATCTGCCTAAAGGAAGGGATGCCTTCGTTACAAAAATAATTTTGCTCCTGTTTTTCCCCTATAGGTGGAGGCATGGAGGTAGGAAATAAAAGGAGAGGCTTTTCCACGCATTACTTTGGAGCAGTGGCGCATCCTTCTTGGAGACTAAGTGGCTTGCCATTAAGATTAATAGGTTTTAACATGATCAAAGGTAAATGGTTTGCAATTATGTCATGAATATATGTATAAATATAAAAGTAGAAAGTAGTACAAAAAGAAAGAGAAAGACCTATTTGGTCAAAAAATTTGCGCATTGAGCTGCAAATTTTAAAATATTAGCACAGAAGAGAAAAGTAAAAATTTTTTGCTGATGCTTTAACATAAATATGATACTGCAGTTCCAGAGTACACTAGTAACATCAAGTAAAAACAACTAATGTATTCTGGAAGTGCAGTATCATATTTAGGTTAAAGCATTACCAAAAAAATTTTTACTTTCCTCTTCTGTGTATAAATACATTCAAAAGTCGTTAATCCGGACACCCATAATCTGGAGTGATCTAAACTCCATTTATGGAGTTGTAAAAATAAAGGATGCTCTAAAAATAAAAGGATGCTCCATAAATGGAGGCCTATCTGACAAAATCTGCTATTAAAAGTTCATAACTCGCCTGAGAAGAGTCCTCATCTGAATCACACTCAAAGCTATTGGCATATAATAGGTAAAATTGCTCCTGAAAAGTCTGTTACTAAGATTAAACTGCAAGATTGGATTGGATTATTAAATTATGGCAAAGCACACAAGGGCTATCTGCCTAAAGGAAGGGATGCCTTCGTGGAGGACTTTCTAGATTAAACTGCAAGAAAGCATTATTAGGGTTTGGAGACATGAAATTGCCCAGGATTACATTAAGAAGTTGATGTCTTCTTTGCCAGACTGCTGCAAACCTGTCACTGCAGCTCGTGGAGGATTCCTTAAATACTGAAGTGATCCTTATGACTGCATTATGTAGAATTTACATTACTTAAAAAATTTGTGCATCAATTACTTTGCTTCATGTTTTGTTAAATACTGCATTTTTCATGCTTTTTCATTTTGTGAGTTATTAAGTGTAAACTATTTATTTATCCAAATAAAACTTGATTAATACTAATCCTAAAACTTTATTTTATTGTAACAATATGATCTTTATGTAAAACACATTATTTGCACACTTTTCCACAGGTGATGCACCTTTTTTGGCACCACTGTATTCTACTGCAACTCAGAAATATCTTACCACAATAAGTCCCAACTTTTTTCCCTACTGTGTTAGAACTGTGATCTATTTCACACATTCCTGCAAGCTCATTTTGCTTGATCTTTATTGGCTGCTTGGTATAAAATGTCTTATGTTTCAACGATGATTATTGTGTTTCAGGGAAATCATTTATTTCTTACTGGCACACAAAACTTACTTTGTAAGAACTTATATATAAAACCACTTAAACCATTATGAAGATTACATTTTGCAATTTTATTGACCATTTTCAACTTTCTAGTTACAACATGTGCAAATTGTAAAAGACGTCATGGATAAAAAAGTTCAAATAATTAAATGCTTTTTTATTGCTTTTGTACGTTTTCTGTTTCAGACTCGTATTTATGATAAATTCTTCAATTTTTAATCAGTCTTTCCCACTGAAACAGTATAGCTAATCCTATATAACATTATCAGGAAACTCATATGCATAAACTTGTTACTCCCAACTAAACATCAATGGATTCCTATTTTAAAGTATCAAAGAAAACAAAAACTTCATTTGGCACCATAAGGAACTAGCTTCTTCCTGCTTACTTAACTGAGTAGCCACAGAAAGGAAAATGTCAGATGGACTGATACTTAATGACAACAACAGCTAGTTAACCAAAAATTCCCAGTTTGGGCATGCATTTAACATACTGTTACGCTATCTTCTGACACCACTTGTTACGTTATTTTCTTCCTTCACGTTCGTACAGAGTTCGTGTGGGTTGGGAGTGAATAACAATGACAGCACTTGATGGAATATCGAAACACACTTTATTTTACCAATATTAATCAGGACAGCTCCAAAACACTTTTACAGTCATCGAAAATTTACTATAAACACGCTGGAACAATCAGTGACACAACCTTCATGTTATCAGGCTATAACGGTGGAGACAGCTTCACTGCAAAGCACAAGAGTACAGCTTTTGATACTGCTTAGTCGTTCTCGGAACTTGAGTGCTCTTGAGACTCTCCACGCTACAACTCTCGACAACACACAGAGCACAGCTCCCAACTCTTTGATTCAGTCATTCCTGGAGCTTAACACACGTTCTCAACGATGCACTAATCTCGATACACTAGACTCTTTGATGCACTCGACGACTCGCTTGGCACTCACTGCCCGACTGTCAACTCAATCGACTCCTCACGGATTAACTCGAAACTATCTTGCACTCTAAATGAGGCACACTCTGACTGCGGACCAGCAGGGTTTATATAGCTTTTGGCTTGTGTTCGAGAACATTCTGGGCTAAACTGACAAGAATTCGTTCCAAAAAGTTCTCCATTCGTCCCTAGCATATCGCCAATCTTGTTGCCAAATGGGCAATTTCTCGTTAAATGTGGCAACCCCGGCGTCCCTTGGGATTTTATGGCAACCCTAAACCTGCTTTGCAAGCAAGTTATCTTACCAGCCCTGGACATTTCGTAACAACATGAATGCAAATGAACCAATAACAAGAAAATTTATTAATGATTTAGTATTGATGCAGGGCAGTCTCAAACAAGAAGGAGTTGAAATGAAAATGAATGTTAAATTAAAAGCTGAAACAAAATTTCTATATTTGAACATTTCAAACTAGCTCTAGCTCCACATTACCTATCATATTTTAGCTCTAACAGCCCATTACCGTTTCCCTTTTGGCAAAAAAAAAATTCATATTTTCTTAAACTATAAATGCAATAGAAAATTTTAATAGATAACACAATTTTCTATTTGCTTCATTTATTAACACAGTGAATAAAATAATATATATATATATCAGTAAAGACAAAATAAGAAATTCAGAATTAATAAATTTTAAATAAACCCATAAATGCAAAAAAGAATTTAAAAAATGTTAAAAACCGAAACTCTTCAAACAAGCAATACCGCAATTCAAAAAAACCAATGAAATTTAAAGAAAAACAAACAAAATAAAAGAGGAATGCAATCAGCTTCAGTGACACTTCATCAGGAAAAGAAACACTGAAGTCAAATGGAATCTCTCTTCCACAAATATCCTTGCTTTTCTGCATCCAGAATTAGCCGATTAACAATTTCAATGTATTTTAATTATAATAGTTCCCCCGAAAATTCCAGCCCCCCACCAAAGCACGGAAAAAACAAAGTAAACTCTAATTAGAATTTTATGATTTGAAGTTATCACTGAAGTATTTTATCGTTTCACTTATGTTTTCAATTCTTTAAATACAATTCTCTTTATTTAAGGTACAAGATTCTAATTAGAATTTACTTTCCTTGTTTTTTTCCTTGCTTTGGGAAGGGGCCAGAAATTTTGAATAAACTATTATAATTAAAATATATTGAATGGTTCATCAGCTAATTTAGAATACAGAACAGCAAGGATTTTTGTGGAAGAGACATTTCAATTGATTTCAATGTTCCTCCTCCTGACAAAGAGGCATTGAAGTTGATTGAATTCCTCTTCTATTATGTTTGTTTTTTTAATTCCATTTTTTTTTTAATTGGGGTATTGCTTGTTTGAAGAGTTTTGGTTTTAACATTTTTTAAAATTTATTTCAATATTTGGTCTTGGTGAAAAATTAGTTGTAAACTACTTACTATATGCCTTTACTGATAATTTTTCAGCAGCTTAATGTGTAAAAATACTAGGCATGATTAGATTTTGTTTTTTTAAAAATTAATTTGTAATTATATATATACATATCCCTAGAACAAATCAGACAATTCCTATTAAATAAATCAAGAAATCTTACAGGTGAAACAAGAGCATAAACAGTATTCCTCAACATTAAAAAAAAAAAATCCTGATAAGAATATTATGAGGCTATAAAGGTATTTTAAAAAAGTTACCTCTCCATGAATTGACTTGGCTAACATTTCACTGGCTTTTTCCTGACTAATCTCTTTAATTTTTTCCTTTTGAACAAAATTGTGCATCAAATATTTAATATGTTCTTGAGTAATCGAGTCAATCAAAAACGTTATTCTCTTCTCTCTTTCATCTAAATTCAGAAAATGATGAATAATAATTATACAGCTCATTAAGAATTAACTAATAAATATATTTTTAAACAATTAGTACATATAGAGAGCCATACAATCATTTAAATAAGCTAGTTGAAAAATTTAACACTTGGGCATGATTAACCTAGATTATTTCCCAGGTATAGTTTAATAATTAAATCTGAATGTCCTTTTCATAAATGCTAATTTAGGAAATAAGCACCAAGCTGCTAGATCCGAATTCCTAGTCAGCATTCAATGAAAACCAAGAGCTATTGTATCTGAGAAATGAATTTCCTGACACAATCAAACTTGTTTCTCAAAACTAAACATTAATAAGTGCAAAAGAACAAGTTAATTACATTGAAATTTGAAAACGTGCCCTTACAGTCTAGCACCATAAAAGTGTTTAGCATAAAAAATTTCAAAAGACTAAAAAAATCATAGAAATTAAAAACTACAATTTGATCTTCAGATTCAAATTTAATATCTGAAACAATTTTAAGCTAGACAGGTCTATTATTTAAGAATTTACTTTCGAAAATTCAGAAACAAATATTCCCTATGAGTGAAGTGCCAATGACTTCTATTTCGGCAGGATATGAAATGCAAGAACAGTAACGTATTTGACGGCATATAAGACGCACTTTTTTTCCTAAATTTGGTCTCAAAAAAGTTACCCGCGTCTTATACGTGAAGGACATAGGTTAACTTTCAATACTGAATGCTATTTTTAGCCCGGATAAAGATCTAGACACACATAACTGTCTACATCTACATGTGTGTGGCCTTCTAAATAAGGGTGCGTCTTATATGCTGTCAAACACGGTAACTAATATATAGCTTGTATTTTCTTACTAATACTATTTGAAAGGTGTTAGTAAGAAAACATAACATCCATGCAATATGTGATAACATGTGAACAAATTAAGCAATTAAAGAAATTATGTTTGCTTTGCAATCAATTAAAACTATACATGGATTAAAATTGAGTTCCACATGTACACTTCAAGCAAAACAAATGTTTACATATGATAAAAAGTATTTCAAACTACTGAAATACTACCTGAAAGCTTTGTGCTTCTAATACTTTTACTTCTTACAATAATTTTTCTAAATTAATATCACAAACACATACTGAAACATTTCTCTTTTTTCACATACTGTTTTCAATTTAAAATATTATTTACATTTCAAGCACCATTTTTTCTAAAATATCACATAAATTATCTGAAACTTAACTTTCCATATGAACATTCTGCTAAAATCATCAATTACTACACACTTTAAGTCACTTGACACTTCATCTCAGCATTTCAATTTCAAATAAGTTGTGCCTACCATTCCTGTTTTAATTCCTCCCTTCAATGAAAGGCACTTCCCTATAATGGCACTGGCCACTACTAAGGCCAGATGCGGTGGCCATTTTATTGTGGAGGCACCTAATAGGTGGCCACAGTTACCTCCTATGAAAAGACAGAGAATTTTACATTCATGCCTTCTCCGGGATTCGAATCTGGGCCTTTGGTATGGCAGTCAGGCTCCACTAACCACTATACCATCTGAGCAGCCCATTCCTATTTAATTCCTTGAATGAAACTTCCACAAATAAGACTTACAAATAAAAAGACTCTTTTATTCTATGCCTACTTGCTTGTTTAATACCTTTTTGTTCATCTTTGTTATTTTTTATTGAAACGAATGTATATATATTTAAAATCTACTAATTTTACATTATCGTTACTGTTTACAAATACATAACTGTCATCTCAAAACAGACTTATATCATATTTCATTTATATTAACAAGTTAGCTTACCCCTTCCCCTTTTTTTTAAAGTGAAAAGTAAAAAAGTTTTCTTTTAATTTTCAACTCAGCCTAAATATATATATATATATATATATATATATATATATCATATATATATATATTATTTAATCATATATATATATATATGATTAAATGAATATAACGAAGTAAAACGGTTTTCTTTTAATTTTCAACTCAGCCTAAATACATATATATATATATATATATATATGATTAAATGAATATAACAAGTTCATTCAAACTGTACTAAATAAATAAAGACCATTACAAGATAATAAATATCATGTTCAACATGTTAGACAACACATTCACTTAACATAAAGAGCAGACAGAATGAGCAACTTTACCATATGAAGTGGGATCAAAACAATAATACGGATGTTCTGTTATTTGAAGTCCTCTTCTCATAGCTGAAGCAAAACCTTCGGTTGTTGTTAGAAATATAACTGGTAAACATTTTCCAAAATGAACTAGTATGGAGACTACAGTTTGTGGTCCTATGGCTGCACCGGTGCGCTTTCCAGCTGAAAAGAAAATAAGTATATTCAAAAATACAATTCGTCATTTTTGACCAAATACATTTTTTCTGAGAAAAGGGTAAACCGTTTGGTGGCCATGAGATTAAGCAATTCTTTCTTCTCAAATATGCATGTCATAAATTTGCATCCACTGTGGTGCATAACAGGGATGAGATCTAAGCTTGTTCATGACCACCAAAGGGTTAATACATTCTCAATGCATAATGCAAATGTATTTCAAGGAAAAGAATAATTGCATTTAAAGTTACATATATGCAATACTCGTACTTTTCGGCGGAAGATGAGAAACAATTCACGTTTAGTTATGGTCGGAAAACTGCAGCGTAGATGACTGGACATTACGGTGTAGTGCATGATAGCATAGAATTTGTAGAAGCATGACCAGCTTGATAGTTAAACATCATTTATTCTTAAATGACAAATTTCTTAACACATAACTTCCGAAGACTAGGGATGCTAAACGCACCCCATAATTTTAGCTATGCAATTACATTTTACATAATGACGAATAGCTAGCAGAGGCTGAGCGACAAGCTGCCAGCACGCAAGCAAAGAAGCGTGAAAGAGAGAGAAACGACGCAGTTATTAACTATTTATAAAAGTGCACAAAGTACAGCTAAACTGTGATTGGTTAAATTTTGAGTTTCAGTTCCATTTACATCAGGGATGTCAAACTCATAGGTACACTTGGGCCAAACAAACAAGGTTTAACTTTAGGCGGGCCGCAAAAAAAAATCAATATTCATAGAAACGTAGATTTATTTTGAATAATACAATAATAAACACATATATATATTTATATAGAAAAGAACAAGAAAAATTTAATGTTTACGTCCTGATACTTGACATCTCTTCTCTGCTATTATCTTTCCTATTTTGGGAGAAATTTTGTTTCCAGTGATAACTTTCAACGCTGACCCAAGGTGAGCATCATTAATATGGTTTCTAATAGGAGACTACCTTTCATTACTGAAAATAAGTGCTCGCACCAATAAGTGCTACCAAACAGGGAAATAATTTCATATGCGAATTTTCGAGTATTTTCAAACCTGGCTGGTAAATATTTGTAAAATTCAGTCACGCCCATTTCAATGAATTTTGCTTTCAAATTTGAGATGCATTGAATCTCGATCACCTGCATTTGCATATAGCTGGGTACTGAGTCAATACTTATTGAGAAAATCGAAGAAAACAAAAAAAAAAAAAAATTGTCTTCGAGGGAACTAAAATCATTAAACCTCGTTTCAAATTCAGTTGTTAAATTTGCAATTTTTTCTGCGTATTTTTGATACGAACAAGTATCATCTAAACTTGATTTGTTCATGCTGCATGTCGGGAAATGCGTCAAATCTTCATTTTTAAGTTGTTTTTCCCAAAGAACTAGTTGACATTTGAATGCTTTAATTATGTCAAACATGTTCGTAATGATATGATCTTTTCCTTGTAACGATAAATTTAAATCGGTTAAGTGTTTGGTTATATCAACGAAGAAAGATAAATCTTGTATCCATATTGGATCGTAAAACAAACTTACGTCTTGATTTTTCGTTTTTAAAAACTGACATATTTCTTGTTTCAAATCCCAGAATTGTTTGAGAATCTTGGAGCAAGATAACCAACGTACTTCGGTATAGTAGTACAAACCCGAATATTCACTAACTAACTCACTTAAGAAAGCAGTGAATTGACGCTGATTTAAACCTCGAGATCTTATAAAATTTATAACTTTTTTTATATATGACAAAACATTCTCCATATTTATTACTTTCGTGCATAGAACTTCTTGATGTATAATACAATGCATATGATGAATGTTTGAACTGTGAATTTCACTAAGTATTTTTCTTAGTAATGCTACCAAGCCCTTGTTTTTCCCGGTCATTGATGGAGTGCCATCTGTAGCTACAGAATTTAATTTTGCCAAAGGTAGATTGTATTTCTGCAGAAGTCCAAAAACAAGTAAATATATCTATCTTCTCCTGTGGTAGTACCAGGCATCGGTATTAGTTCCAGTAATTCCTCAAAAATGTTAAAATTCTTGTCACAAGAACGAAGAAAAACTGCTAATTGAGCTTTGCCACTAATGCCCGTGCTCTCGTCACAGGCAATGGAGAAACTTTCGAAACTAGATGATTTTGCTTTGATCTGATCACTTAAATTCGCGGCTAAATCAGTAACTCTTTCCGCAAATGTATTTCGAGACAATTGATTGAAATTGATTGAAAAGCCTTCACATTTCCAGGACAAACAATTTCTCCAGCTTTCATTAGGCATTCCTTGATGAAATCACCGTCAGTAAAAGGCTTTGAATGTTTAGCTATGAACTCGGACAAGACGTAGCTTGCATGTACCGCCGCTTCACTTTCTTGCAATACTTTACTAAACATGGACTGTTGCTTTTTCACTCCTAACTTGAGCTCTTTTAACTTTTCTTTTCTCATTAATCCTTTGTAATTGTTATATTTTGATTTGTGTTGTTCGTAATGACATTTAATATTATATAACTTTGGTACATCAATAGTATTATTACATATCAAGCAGATTATTTTATCTTTTATTTCACAGCAAAAATATTCTAATTCCCATTTTACTTGGAATATTCTATGTTCGTCAGCGATTTTTCGTTTAATTTTACTACCACTTGGTTTTGATATAGACGTACTGAATACAAAGGGCTGGAATAAACACGGTTAACGTTAAAAAGTTAACAAAAATTTATTCTTTCCACAAGAGATAAATCAAAATGCTGAAATATTTCTTCAAAAATATTCTAACAATATCACAAAATGTCAAACGTTTAGCCAAAATCAATTCAAAACAGAGAAACTAATTCTATCTCACAGCGAAATCGCTACAAATCAATCACAGCATTAAGTAAACAAACAGTTCGCTAGAACTACAATTGAGATGAGTTCTTTGTTCTCGGCTTTTATAAAGCTTTATAATTAATTTCTCGAATATACTGGAAACATCTATAAATATCTGGATTTTTGTGGATGGCAACAGCAATTACGAGATATTTATTTATTAGGTATTAAATGCACGCGCTGTTCTATTTTTAACCTTCCAACGCAGCTGTCTTTCAAAAATCATCTGCGTTGCTAAGGCAACATGAAACAAATCTAATTACAATTCTAAATAAAAAAAACTAAATAAATAAATAACTATGAAATCTGTAACAATATGAATTAAGTAATAATTAATAATAAAGCAAAGTGCATGCACATGCATGCACCAATATATCGTACAAAACTATGATTGGGAAACTGAGACCATGAGTTCGGCCACATTCGGCTATCGGGGGATGCGTAGAAGTTCTGAGTGCACGTGTCCCCCAAAAGCCGAAGGTAGCTGAACGTAAGCTACTCACGCGCATTTGTAATTTAAGTAGTGTGTGTGTCAGCTCGCTGTGAGTAATCTAACAACACTGAATAAATTATCGTTAATTACTTAGCAGTAAACATATAATTTTTTTCTTCGTCGATATGTTATTTTATTATTATATATTATTATTTGCTGATATATTGGCCGGGCTGCAAAAATATTTGTTGCGGGCCGCGAGTTTGACATCCTTGATTTACATCATCAGAATTAGACTTTTCTGGAAATGATGCAGTGCAAAGGGAGGTTACTATTTTTAGAATTGAGAAAGGAAATTTATGTTGCTAATTTAATCTTTTCCATATTCTTTATTTTTATTACATATCCCCCCTTCAAAAGAAAGGTTGGGAAAGAAGGGTGGAAGAAAAAGCATTAAAGAGAAAGTGGCAAAGCATTAGCGCATAAAGAGAAATAATTTGAAAAAGTATAAATCCTGAATTTTGAGCAAAATTATTATTTCCATAATTGCAAAATATACACATTGATATATTTTTAGTCCTTTAAAAAATTTTCAGTCCTAAAGTCTGTGTTTTAGAGTCCACATGATTACATTTTTTCCCTTCAAGGGAAGGCTTTGCAAAGCTTTGAACGCAATATCACAGTTGTAAAAATTCTACACACATTACTTATTTTGAATAATCACAAAAAATTTCAAAATTTTCAAAACATAACTAATCTTCATTATTATAACTTATAGTTTAACATCATAAATTTTATAAAGTATTACTAAAATTATAGTTTTTACTGTTGTTACATCGCTAATTTTCCAATTTTACACAAAAATAGAAGATCCCACAGCTTTCCTTTACACACACATCCAGCTATTTGGACATCACCACTTTAACAAACTCATGTAATGAATTTTCATGAGTAGTTAAGGGTTGCTTCAGGCAGTTGCTTATAAAGGCCTCCGTTCCTTGTTTAAAGGCAATTGGCATTTTGAACTGCACTATACATTCCATTTATTAAAAAAAAATTAACCACACTCCATTTATTTAAAAAACATATTTCTATGAAAAAATCAAAAGGTGGACACCTTCAAAGTTTATATTTTCTGATGTGAGGAGGGTAAAAGAACAAATAACAGAGGTAAAAGCAGGGCCTCTATTTTGATCCAGCACTCCCTCATACTCTTTCCTTGCAGGCATTTATTCTCTTTTTAGTATTTTTATATTCATTATAACCATACCCGGTATTTTAAACATTACATATTTTCTAAATTATATTCAAAACATTTCTGTATCTTTTCAAAATTAACTCGATCATTTCTCAAATAATTCAAAATTTTTAAACTTAAAATTTTTAAACAGCGATGTCATTTCTAATTATTACTACAGTAATTTTAATAACCTTCCCTAAATAAAATAATTATAAATCTCTAAATTTGTTATTTAATAATGTAAAACAATTAGAAAAAAACTATATTTTTTAGTATCATAAAAACTTGAATCAATAAAAATGGTACTAAAATTTAATATGAACAACATCAGATACCTGAATTTCAAAGCAGTACTTAATTAAAAATCATTTACCTCATAGTAATGAAAAGGTTTAGATACATTATTTACAAAATAACATTAAATAAACTCACAAAATTTATAAATCGAAAATACTGAATCATTTTTTAAAGAATATGTTTTGCTTTGGCAAATCAATGACATTAAATTTCAGCAATGTGTCACTAAATTTAGATGCAAAATTTAAACTCCGTTTAAACTCCGATTCTCATTTTTTGAAACGATGAAAAGAACCTCAGTTAATTTAGCTTATAAAATAACCGAAGAATAAAAATTAATAAGAAGATGGATCGCACACGCTAAAAACGGTTGTAGACGAAACATCAGCCTAAGAACGTTGAACCATTTGTTAATATATGAAGATGGATATTTTCTTTTTACTTGTAACTGATGATCATTAGTTATAAAGCAGAGGTAGATTACAAATTCAGTAAGTTGAAAGGCAGGGCAAAACGATATATTTTCCCTCCCTTTCTTGATACTTTCAATGAAAACGAAAATAAATTGCTCACATGTACACACTTGAAGCACGTAGTATAAACAGACCAACGATCTTGGAATTGCTGCAACGCTGAAATAATTTGAAACATTGATACACTGTATCATTGTGAACACTCATCAGAGACGCGCGGTGGTCGCACCTTGAAACCACCAATTTTTGAATTTTTTTCTCTTTTTCTTTCCGAAATTTTTGAGTGAAAATCGATTGATTACTGATCTTTTACCTCTAAATAACACAAAATTACTGCAGAATCGTACATGTTTTAGGTCTTAGTACTTCAATTCGGATGCCTTTTAAAATTCGTTTTCAATGAGACAAAATAACTTCCTTTTATTAATATAAAAAACTTTAAACTTCAAAAGTTATTCATCGCACATCATGATTTCTATTATAAACAATAAAAAATAGCAATAATTAAACTGCATATATAAAAAAAGCCTCTATATGTATAGCATTTGCTTTATGGTTTCACTGCCCCACTACAGCATTGTGTGGCATGCTCTAGAGGCTTGGTGGTCGCGCCTTGAAACCACTGCTCTTAACAATGGCGTTTGCTTGCTTCTCAAATAGAAATGTTTATTTTTACCCTAATATAGATAAGAGGTTTTGAAACCACAGAGTTATTTTATTATTAAACAATACATGCACCTGCCCAGTAAAAAAGTCTTTCTTTTCCAGAGACTTTTCTCTGACTTCAACACACTTGCTCCCCAAGCTAGTACTGTGATTTTATAAATTATTTCCTGTGGTTGAAATTTAATGTAAATATACTTTGCTATAATTAAAAATAGAAAAAGATTTTCTGAATATTTTGGGACGAAATACGAATAAAATAAGTATGAATGGTAAACGAATGATCCGTACCAAAGCCACAAAGACCAAGCCTCCCTCATTAACATAAAAAACACAAATTTCATGTGCCAGATAAAAAGAAACTAAATAATGCTGGACATATACCAGTAAAATTCAGATCCAGGCAGAGTACATTTTGTAGCACAAGGAAGAAATCTCACAGAAGATACATGTGTGAAACGTGCAGTATGGGTCTATGCATGTACCAAAAAGACAAAACATGCTTTGAAAAGTGTCACAAAAAAAAAATTTGTTCTTTGAAATTTAAAAAACAGTCTTTTTTCAATCCTTATTTTACCAAGTATTTTTAACCATTTAGCCAAACGTCCTTCTTATGTAGGTACTTATATTTCCATTTTTATAGAAAAATGACATAAATGTTTATTTTTTAATTTTTTCTGACAATTTACTTCATAAAATAATGTAAAAAATTATATATAATGCAATTCGTACATACATTTTTTAAAATTCATAAATTTCGTCATTTATTGGAAACTCGCACGGAGAAAGCTAAGTTTTTTTCCCCTACTACCTCACTAAGTTTCAAAGTGCGACTACCACCCACAGAACAAAGGGCAAGAGTACATTTTTTTAAATTCATATAGTATTTGTATCTAGGATCATAATATTCAATTTCTAGAGTTTTTAGTTAAAAAAGTTTCTTAAATAATATCGCGTGCATCAAAGGATTAATATAAACACTTTGCTGGGTTAATTTTCGAAGCACTGCGGATGATCAGAATTTTTTTTTTTTTTTTAATTTCTAGACCGATGATTTATATGATGGAGAATAAAATAAAATTCAATATCATAGCAAAGCTTCAATTCTTATCGTTAACATAATTCCACAGATGAATTTGCATTAGTGAACCCGCACTCGAGATGTCAATCCTGTCAGACTAAAACGGTAATAATCGTACTTTTTGGCGGAAGATGAGAAACAATTCACATTTAGTCATGGCCGTAAAACTGCTGCATAGATGACTGGACATTACGGCGTAGTGGAAGATCGCATCAAATTTGTAGAAGTACGACTAGCTTGATAGTTAAACATTATTTATTCTTGAATGACAAATTTCTTAACACATAACTGTAGAACACTAAGATTATATTTTACATAATGACGAATAGCTAGTGCCCCCATAATTTTAGATATGCAATTACATTTTACATAATGACGAATAGCTAGCAGAGGCTGAGCGACAAGCTGTCAGCACGCAGGCGAAGAGACGAAAGAGAGAGAAACTGACGCAGTTATTAACTACTTATACAAGATCGGTGCACAAAGTACAGCTAAACTGTGATTGATTAAATTTTGAGTTTCAGTTCCATTTACATCATCAAAATTAGATTTTTCTGGGAATGATGCAATGCAAAGGGAGAGTATTTTTAGAATTGAGAAAGGAAATTTATGTTGCTAATTTAATCTTTTACATATTCTTTTTCTTACATATATATGTTTTAGAAATGTTCAATTAATGTTTTTGTGGTGGAACACTGCTTTAGTAGATAAAAATAAATAGGCGAGACTTCTTTTTTTATCATGCATTTATCCTAAAATATTACAATACAGCATTATAAAATTCCTTCCAAAATCCCTAACAATTCTCTTTTGTCAGTTTTATATATATAGGAGAAAATTATAAGTGCTGATCATAACTGAACCGTTATAGGTTCTCCTTTCTCAGTGCATGCCTTCATTATGCAAATGGTATTATGCCCAGCTAGCATCAGAAGGTCTGGGTTTTGAGTTCCAGTATGGGCATTACTGATTTTCCATATTTCCCATCACCAGAACAATATTATAGTTCTATAGTAGCACCCGACTAATATGAGGTGGCCAATGATTTTATATCACTTTGATTTGTTGATCAGGCTTCTCCTCTTCCCAATCTTCCTTTTAGCGAGGTAGAATCTATGGAATTTTCTCCTTCATCACTGTATGCTTTATTTTTATAGACATGCAATAATCTAATTTCTCCAGTCCTTACTCGGAATACTTAATGGCCATATGAAGAACATTAAGTAAGTATATAGGTGCTTAAATCTATCCAAACTGCATGTAACAGTGATGATATTTTATCTATGTCTGGGTGCAAGGGATAAATCACCAAATATTGCGTACTCATGGAGAATCATTTCCCATGATTCTCCGTGAAGATTTTGAATAACTGATGTTTGATTATTTCACAAGGATTCTAATTCACTTAATTATGATGAAAATTTGGAAATTATCTGCAATAGAGGAAGAAGCTGTACTATTTCTTCAAGAAAAAGGTATTTTGCCAATTGATGCAACTTGTGTAAAATTGACAAGAAGTTGTGTTTTCAAGATGGCTTTCAATGGCAATGCAACATTTGTACCTTCACAGTATAAACAGCATTTGTAAATGAACATGATTCGAATCATCAAGAATGAATTTAAAATCTGACTCATTTATGGTTCCAGCAATGAAAAGGCATTAGTGAAATAGTATAAAAACTCCAAGTAAAACAGGAAAAGCAGTTTTTTTTTTCAGGGTTCATACACATTTCTGCACACGGAAATTAAATACTTTTAAGGACTATTAATGAAAAAATTAAGGACCTATGAGCAAATGAGAAGTGAATAAATTCAATTAAAAATATTGTCTATGTCTCAACTTCACTTTTGTAATACTATCCTAAAACTAAACTATATCTGTAAGTAGGATACATTATTAAACATAAATTCATTAACATAATTATTAAAAAGTTTGAGAATAAAATAAACTTTATCAAATTTATCAAGTAGCTCATAATAGTTGGACAGTTTTCAAAGAAAGTGACATTTTATTAACGTTTTACTAACGGTTAGGTTCACGTTGATGCTGTTTACGCTTCATTTTGTCACATACTTGCTCAGTCTAGAAATTTAATAAATAGCGGGTAGATTTTATGTCAAGTGGCATAGGTTAAAATGACAAGTAAAGTCATAATCAGTATGATTCATAACAAAAGACTGGCTGTTGTCACCGCTGCTGCTTGCCCAGAGAGAGACCTACTGAGCACAGCAAACTTGAAAGGCCTGATGTAGGCATGGTTGGCAGGTTTTGAAAGTTAGTTGGGCTCTGTCTGATGCAGTTAGCATCGTAGCCTACTGTAGAATTTCAGGGGTTATAACAGAGTTAATATTCTTTAAGGTTTCAGTAAACCACTAAAGCACCAGAGGTGATAAGCTGTTTTGTATTATTTCAAATCTCACTAGCTGCACAGAATAAGTTTTACATGAATTTTTACACTTTTGTGTTTTATCTTGTGACCACTGTAAGGATTAATGAAAGGCAACAATTCGTTTTAACGTGCAGAGATTATTTTTAAAGGTAAGCATTAGTTATAAGTAATTAAACTAGATAGTTAGCTAACCTTAGTCATTATGAATTTACATGGAAATGATTAAATTTTTATTTAAAAATACATGTAATTTACGACATTTATTCTTAAATGATATTAGGATAATTACACATTAAAAGTAGTTATTGCTAGTTTTGTAGCAACAACACTCAACAAAATATTTATGCATCTTTTTAATTTCAAGCCTTCCCAGACATTTTGGCTAATTTATATCGATTTCCTTCGCTTTAAGCATCTTTTCTAACAATCAGAAATTTGTCTCAATACACAAAATAATGTTCTCACTAGTTTCTGCACGTGTTATCTCCTAACATGTCACCTCTCCGCAATGTACCTATGAGCGTTTACTTGATCTGGTAAAAGTTAAATAGTCCAACCCCCCCCCCCCCGACAGACGTGAAACAAATTATCACTATGTCTGAAAGTAACTACAAAGTCAGACAAAGGTTTAAGTATGCTCTTATTTAAAAAGAACATAGAATATAATGGCATGTTCTTATGCTAACAAAATCAGTTACAGCTCGTGGTGATGTAATTACACAAAAAGAGTCAAATTCAAACTAAAAATGTGGACTAGTGGTCAAAGACTATGCAACTGAATTTTAATTTAAGCTGGATCAGTAACTCTAGCATCATAACAAATTCAAATGGTGGCAGCAATAATACAAAGATGAATAATTATAAATTATCAGAGCTGGCAGGAACTAATGCAGGGAGCAGGCGGAGGTCAGAAACACACTCTGTATTACACTCCAAAAACCTCAGTTTAAAAACCGTCTAAGCGATTTATATTCTGATGAGGATATATAAATGGAAAATTAAAAGTAAAGGCTGAAATTATAAGCAACTGGGTAATTTACATAACAATAACTGTACATAATCTTTGAAGAATAATTTTCTTTCTCTTTATGTATTCAGTTTTTTTTTCTTCAACACGTTTCCTTTTCCTTTTAGAATTTTTGGATTTAATTAAAGATTTCTGTTATTCTAAAAAAACTAAATGCATTTAGAATTTGCAGAAAAAGCTTCTAATTTTGCTTCTAGTTTTATTTCTTTAGGAATATGAACATTCAGAAGAAATATTAAATGATATATGATAAGTGCCGGTTACAGAACTGGTGCGGCAGAATTTAGTGACACACCGAGCAACAAAATACAGATATGGCAAACCTTTTAGAATTTAGAACATGTATTGGAAGCAGAATTTTAAAAGGCACTAGGCACCAGAATTTAAGATCCACAGAGATTGCATCAGGTGGGAATTTTTAATTTGAAGGCCTACTCAGACATTTTGGCTAATTTATATCGATTTCCTTCTCCTTAAGCATATTTTCTAACAATTAGAAATTTGTTTCAATATGCAAAACAATGTTTTCATTAGCTTCTGCGTGTTTTATCTCCTAACTGCCAACCTCTCACAATGTACTACCTATGAGGGTTTACTTGATCTGGTTAAAGTTAAATAGACCGAACTCCCCCCTCGACAGACGTGATCAAATTATCACTATGTCTGAAAGTAACTATAAATCAAATAATAAATTGAAATAAAGGTTTAAATAAGCTTCTTATTCAAAAAGAACTTGGAACATATAGGCCTGATCTTATGCTAACAAAATCAATTACAGTTTGTGGTGATATAATTAAACAAGAGTCAAATTCAAACTAAAAATATGGATTAGTGGTCAAAGACGATACAATTTAATTTCAATTTAATCTGGTTCAGTAACTCTATTATCATAATAAACTCAAATGTCAGCAGCAGTAATGGAAAGACTAATAATTACAAATTATCAGAGCTGACAGAACTAATGCAGGGAGCAAGTGGAGGACAGAAACACACTCGTCTTACACTCCAAAAACCTCAGTTTAAAAACTGTCTTGTGAACAGTGATTTGCATTCTGATGAGGAAATAGAAATGGGAAATTATAATAAGGCTGAAACTGTAAATAACTGGGTAATTTACATAATAATAACTGTACATATCTTTGAAGAATAATTTTCTTTCTCTTTACATATTTAGTTTCTTTTTTCAACACGTTTCCTTTTCACTTTAAATTTTTGGCATTTAATTAAAGACTTCTGTTATTCTAAAAGACTAAATGCATTTAGAGTGTATGGAAAAAGCTGCTAATTTTATTTCTTTAGTAATATGAACATTCAGAAGAAATATGAAATACATTTGGTAAAGTCTGGTCACAGAGCTGGTGTGGCATAATTTTTAGAATTTAGGGAACTGAGCACAAAATATAGAAATGGCAAAACTTTTAGAATTTAGAACAGAGAAAGGCACAAAGCAGCAGAATTTAGGATCCACAGAGACTGTGTCAGGTGGCAAAATGCCTAGCGCCAGATCTATGCATGATGCATTAAGACATATTAGATAAATCTTTTGAATTGTCAGTTTTCTTTATTAATAAAAAAATTCCTTTTCCATATGATAAGATTAGAAGTACTTTTGATATTTTCCATGCTTGTATCTAGTAAAAAGTAGAGAAAATAAGGGGAAGATAAAAATGTTAAGAAAGTGGTTTTAGAATCAGAAGTAAAACATTAAACTATTATGTTTTCATTGTTCTTCCAGATGTTCTCCAAAATGTAAGAAACTGTGTGTTACTACCATGGAGACATTTTAAATTTTATCACATTTTTCTGTAATCTTTTAGAATCGTGGGTCTATAAATTTGCCTGTTTTGTAAACTGTGCTTTATAGCATTATTCGTTGCTTATTTTTCAGATACAAAAAATTTTATAATATATGGCGAAAATGGAACTTTATAATATGACAGTGAAAAATAAAAATGCTTTATTTTAATGTTATTTCTTAAATATAATTCCAATATTTACCATTATTTTAATAAAATTTATCAATGTTAGAATGTTCTAAAAAAATCGTCAAAAATCCCCAGATCTCGGAATTAAAAATTTTCTATAGAAACTGATCTTAAAGTTGCCAAAATATTGATAATCGCCAAATTTAGAACAGTTTAATAAAAGAATTCACATCCCCAAAAGCGGAAAGTTGTTTGAGAGTTCTTCATTACAAAAAATGAAATAATTTTGAAATGCTTATGTTTCACTTCTTGCTCAGAAACTCGAGTATCCCACCATTATTTATATTACAAATAGGAACAAATTATAACTAATGAACCCATTCAAAAAATAGCCATATTTGTCTGTGAATCGCTAAAAATATTCCTGCAAAACGCTAATTCACACCCAAAATGGCAGTCGTAAAAACAAACAGATATTTCAGATGATTAAAATTAAGGACCTTCTGCCAATTTTGGCCAAAATTAAGGACTTTTAAGGACCAAAAATTGATTCCAAAAAAACTTGAGGACTTTTAAGGACTCTTAAGAACCGTACGAACCCTGCATAACAACCAACATGCCACTATATTTAAGGCATCTCCCCCCTTTTGTAATACTTTTATGCATATTTTTTACTGCAAAAGGGATGTATGCATAGGATACATTCTGTTGCTCAGATTTTTTACTGTTTGGAGAATTTAAAATTCTACACATTATCTTTTTCACTGTATTGCAAAATTGCACAAAGTTCAGAAAGCTGTGCTTGCTTTAGTCAAAAATCTGCAAGTCTTTTTCATACAGCTTTGTTCAAATATTGACTTATATGCAAAGTCAAAAAGGAAAATGTGACAGAAGAATGAAGATGCCACTAAGAATAAAAAGAAATTCCGTGAAATGTGCTTTAAATGCAAAAGCCAATTCGATAAATTAAAAAAAAATATTTAAACATTTATGGGTTTGGAATTATCAGCTGGGGCTGTGAGAATATTATTTAACAAAGGATTAAAAAATTCGGGGTGCGAATGAAGGAAGGCTACAATTAATTTCTATGGCTAAAATAATATAATTACGCTGGAAAGTTTAAAGAATAAAATATTACAAAACAGATTAAAATACAGTACAAAGTCCGAAATCCGGATGTCCGTTATCCGAAATGATCTAAAATAAGGACCTCAAAGGCAGTAAAAACATTTTTCTTTGGTATGCTTTACACATGAACATTTGATTTTTCATTCCATAATAAAACGTGTGGAGATTTTCACTTAAAAATTCAGATTCTTAATTTCACTTAGGCACTAAATAAAATACCTCGTTATGGAAAAACAATCACGTAAGCATAAATTTGTGAAATTAATAATTTGGCTCTGTAGCTGAGTATCTGCTTGGCATACATCTCAAATGTTCCGTTCACCACTGCTCACCACACTTACCGAAAAATTCATCTATTTTATATCCCTGATGCCGACTTGGCGAGTCATTATTTATTATATTTTGCTTTCATTACCACATGGTTATCAATACATAACAGCTTCAATAATAACTCATGCAGTGATGTCTAAACTTTTTTTATATTAGTAATTGAATACCAAGACTATGACAACCTTTTAAGCTAACATTATGCTTGGCGATGATTATAGATTTTTAAATGCTTTAAGAAATGTTGAACGAGGAAAAATTCAACAAAAATTTCTCTTCATATGCTAAAAATAGATTCTGTTAATGAAACTCATAGATTACATTTAGCGCTATTTTAATTAAGAATAACTGATATGTTATTCACCATAAACCCAGAAGTGGTGGCAGAATATGTCGGCACCAGACGGCAGAATTTAGGGAAGATGAAATTTTTGGAACTTGGGGAAGCACCGAGCAGCAAATTTTATGATTTAAGGAAAGCACTGAGATGCAAAGTTTAGGTGCGGTGAAAATTTAGAACTTCGTAAGGCGCTTTATAGCAGAATTTAGAACCTGTAGAGACTGCACCATGTGGTATTAGCCTAGACAAAGCATTAAGTCTATGTGGGAATTTATTTATTCAGGACTCAGATTAGTTTCAAGCATTTACAAGAAATAAACATAGGTATAGTAAATAACTAAACTAATACCTTAATTCAGTATGCAGTAGGAGCAAGACAAAATTTAGCAAAACAACTTAGCTTTCGTCGCCAATCTTGTGATACACAGCCAATAATGTGTCACGGACGCTATTAAGCTAGGCTAAAATTATCTTTGCTGATTCTAAGGCATACCAGTTAATGTAGCGGACTGTGCTGCTCCCTATTCTTTTAGTTTGATACAGTTTTTTTTTTTTTTTTTTTTTTTTTTCAGACTGTTATTATTACGGCAATTTTATAAAAACTAAGCTTGAACTTTCGATTATGTATGTCAGAAAGAGTTTCCAATTCTGGAGCTGCCAAAGGATCTACAAAGTGAAACCATGTTTCGATGTCCATTAAAAAAAAAAGTGAAATTCTTGCAAAAAATGGATAAAGGCATATCCGTCTCAAAATTATGCAAGGAGTATGGCACTGGAAAGACAACTGTATATGACATAAGTAAAAAGAAAACGGAACTTTTTGAATTTTTTGTGGAAGCAACTTAAACAACTAACAGTGAAAGAAATGTTTAATGTAAACAAATAAATATTAAGCTTTTTTTGTAATTTTTGATACCCTTTGGATCATAATTGTTCTTTATTTCCCAAATCAAGATTTCATATTTTTAATTGTATAATTTCTGCATGCCATCTTACCAGATTTAAATTGATGACCTAATATCCGGAAAAATCCCAAATCCGAAATCACCGAAGTCTCGATGAGTCCGGATTTTGGATAAATATATATGTATATAAAATCTAATTGTAAAATTAATATTTTGCTATATATGAATAAACATTATGCAATTTCATTTTGTAGGTTTTAGTTTTAAACTTCCAAATGGTCCAGGATTTTGCTTAAAAACCTTCATTTTCCCAAAACTGCCATTAGAAAGAGATATTTTCTTGATTTTAATGCCAAAATGTCCATTACTTTACACCTGAATTTATGTACTTTAAATATATTGCCTTAGATTCTTTTATGTACTTTAAAGATATTGCCTTAGTTTCTTGGATGTATTTCAAGATGCATGTATAAGGGTGGATCAAATGAAAAGGAACAGTAGCCACAAAATGAAAAGCTATTATTATTTTCAAATGTACTCACCAAAATTACAAAAGCACTTATCTCACTGCTGCATCAAGTGGCAAATACCTCAGTCATAGAAAAAGTTTGGCCGAGATCATAGCTGGAACCTTCTCTGTAGAGGTTGCCAAGGTATTTTGCAGTACGTGTTACCAAAAAAGACCAGTTTCATCAGTGTTGTAAAACATCCACAATGCCTTTTTTAATGGATCAAAGATGTGAAAGTCACACGGGGAAAGGTTGTGGCTGTAAGGCGGGTGTTGCAATATACTGCATCAAAACCATGCAAACATGTTCAGTGTGCAAATGGGTATGCATTGTCATAGAGCAAAAGCATTACAGAGGACATGCCTGGCCACTTAGCTTTGATTGCTGCATGCAAACATTAAATGGTATTGCAGCACTGAGCAGTGTTGATCGTTTCACCTGGAGCCAGAAAATTAATGCGAAGCGGATCTTTCACATAAAAAGAAAAAAGCATGATTTTGCCCTTACTCTACATCATCCTGGACTTCTGTGGTGGAGAGCAGGCATGTTTCCACAGCTAGCTTTGTCATTTGCTTTCTGGTTGGTAGTGATGGCGTGATAGTGAGTCCCGATTTTACGTGCAGTATTCTGATGGCCGTTACGTAGCTGGAGTGCCTATGCTGATCGCAAGTCACCTACTTGCATTCGATATTGGCATAGGGGTCCTGCACCTGGTGTGATGATTTGGGCAGCCACTGGCTGCATGACATGCAGATATCTAGTTCAAATCAGCAGTAATTTGAATGCAGATGGGTACATTTTTGACATCTTACGTCCAGTGATTGTGCCCTATCTTTGAAGCCCCAAAACAGAGCCGGATTTACATATAAGCTACACAAACTTAGATTAGGGCCCACCCAAATTAAAATATAGTATAAATAGTACTAAAATATATTATAACAGATTTATAAAGGGCCCCATATCTCAAATAGCTTAGGGCCTTATCAAGTCTAAATCTCTATCTGCCCCCAAACGCCATGTTCTAACAAGATAATGCAAGACCACATGTTCTGACCTTCCTCGATACACAGAGTATTTGACTGCTGGCCTGGCCTGCACGGTCTCCAGATCTGTCACCCATTGAAAACATCTGGTCATGGGTTTTTGAGAGACTGGCTCACCACCCCTCTCCAGCTAACATGGTTGATGAATTGTGGCATACACTTGAAGCAGCATAGAATGAGTTGCCCATTTCTGTCATCCAAGCCCAGTTTGACTCCATGCCTGGTGGAGTAAGGGCCATTTTAGCTGCCAGTGTTGGCAGCTGTTTCTACTAATTTTGCACCTCTATAAACCTCCAAAATGTTCACAAATTTAATCATTTTGTCTTCGTGCCATACTGTTTACATGCAATAAATATCTTTTCCTTCATGGTATTGCAATTTTAAAGGCCAGCGGTGTATATACAGTACTAAGTCCAAGATCAGGACTTTGGCAATTCTGGATTTCGTATTTTTCCGGATATTAGTTCATTAGTTTAAATCTAGTATGATGGCATATAGAAACTATAAAATTAAAAATATGAAATCGTAATTTATGAAATATTTTATGATCTAAAGGGTTCCAAAATTTACAAAAAAAAAAAAAAAAAAAAAAGGGCTTAGCTTTTTTTTTTTTTTTTTTTGTGTTCTCTCTATTAAACATTTCTTTCAATGCAAGTTGCTAAAGTTGCTTCTTTTTTTGTGCTAATACTTTCTCTTTAATTCTATAGAGACACATAATTTCTTGTTCAATTACAAAGTTCCATTGCTCCAAGTCCTGTAATTGCTGTGTTGAAAATTCCAACTAACTTGTCAATTGAAATTATTTCATTTTCAGTAATCCCCCTGTCACTTTCTTCACTACTGGTGGCTGCATTCTCTGGATCTAGAACCATATTGCAGATTTTGTGATCCGTTAATTGATTGATGATTGGGGCATTGTCATCGCAATGAAAAACTTCTGTTATATCAACTTCATTTATTATGGCTTCTCCACATTTATTTACAAAATCCATTAATTGGAAAATTTCACCTTTTGTTTGCGATATCCAGACACCTTCAGATTTGCAGCTATAATCTTCATTATCCTCACCATGAAATATGGTAGCCGGCCATAAACCCAGGATCTTGCGGTGCTCCACACAGCAGATTTTATGTTAAAATATTTCAAAAATTACTGAAGTCTTGCCATACTGAAGAAATTTAACATAGATTTTTAAAATGCTACTTTATATTTGCATTTCAGCGTGCGCACTTTTCCGATATCCATAGGCTGAATGATCGACATACAATTTAGAGGAAAAAACAATATGGATACATTATCTTTCACTAAAAATGTAGGTGAAGTACGAGCTGAACAGTTGCCTACAATCAGGATAATTTTTGCGTCATCAGGTAAACCAACCGAATTGAAATGCTGGAGAGTCTCAGGCATGAAATTATTTTCAAATCAATCATTCATTAACACTTGTATCCTCCATGCTCTTTTATTTGCACAATATATAACAGGAAAAACCTTTAGTCCTTTAAATGCTCAATTTTGTATATTTTTTCTGATTATGAAAAGTTTACACTTGTGCGCTCCTGCAGCATTAGCGCATACTAAAATTGCTAGCCTTGATTTTAGAATCTTTGCCAACAGCTGGAACCTTCTCTGTAGAGGTTGCCAAGGTATTTTGCAGCACATATTACCAAAAAAGACTAGTTTCATCCGCGTTGTAAATTTGTTCTGTAGATAACTTTTCACTATTAGTGAGTTCAATGCATTTGCAAATAGTTCAGCAGCTTCAGTATCAGCTGAAGCTTTTTCATCTAAAAATTTTAACTGCTTTATACCATGGTGATTTTTAAATTTGGTTAACTAACTTGTCAAATATGTGACCTCAGTTTTTAAGTTCATTTCTTCATGAAATTTTTTGGCTTGAGTCATTAGCATTGGAACCGTCAATGGCACACCCTTGCTGCAACACTGTCTGACCCATTCAATCATCAGTTTATAATGATTGTCACTTTTAGCATAACTAATAATTTTTCTGTTATTCATTACAAGTGGGATGTCGAAATACAAAATAATATAAAAGTTCCTTTTATCTCTTTTCTTATGTCATATACAACTGACTTTACAATGCCATATTCCTTGCATAATTTTGAGGCGGATATACCTTTATCCATTTTTGCAGCAATTCCACTTTTTGTTTAATAGACATCAAAACATACTTTCTCTTTGTAGATCCTGTTGGAGCTCCAGAATTAGAAACCCTTTTTGACATGATCGAAAGTTCAAACTTTAATTTTCACATAAAATTGATGTAATAACCGCCTGCAAAAAATAATAAGCTGGATCAAATCAGCTTATTATTTTTTGCAGGCATTAGTTCTGCTAAATTTTATTCTGTTTCTATCGTGCATCGAGACAATTAATCCTAAATTGTATTAGTTTAGTTATTTATTATACTTACGTCTATTTCTTGCGGATGCTTAGGGCTTATTTGAGTCTTGAATAAATAAATTCCCACATATACTTAAGTCTTATCGAGGGTGGGCACTAGATATCTTACTGCTTGATGCAGTCTTCTGGGGGTCATAAATTCTGCTATCAAGCACCTTCCTAAGTTCTAAATTTTTGACGACCCTAAATTTTGGGTCCCAGAGCATTCCTTAAATTCTAAAAATTTTGTCATCTATTAATTTTGTTGCACAGTGCATCTCTAAATTCCAAAATTTTTGCTTTCCTAAATTCTGCCTCCTAGTGCGGCTATATACAAGCTCTGGCCCCAGTTCTGGGTTTATGTGAATAATACATCACTTAATTTTTAATTCAAATAGCACTAAATGTAATCTTTTGGCCTAAGAATATCATTAACAAAACCTATTTGTAACATATGGAAAGAAATTTTGAAAATTTTTCCTCGCCGACATTCCTTGGTGCATTTAACTTAAGTTTATAATCATCGTCAAACATAATGGTCAACATAAAAGATTACCCTACTCTTTGTTATTCAATTACTAAAGAAAAAAAAAAAATTGGCATCGCTGCATGAGTTATTACTCAGGTTGTCATGTGTTGTTGATAAACATGCAGTGATGAAAGTAAAATATAATAAATAATGATTCATCAGGTTGGCATCAGGGATATAAAATATTAGTAGATGTAAAATCAATGATGTTTTTATGTAGAATGTTTTGGTTTGAGATTCATTTCAAGCAGATATGCAGCTACACAGCCAAATTATTGATAAAACAAATTTATGTTAAAATGACTGTTTCTTCGAGAAAAATATATTTCAGAGTCCCCCTTGGTGAAAATTGGAGACTTTTTTTGAGGCCGCTACTGTTTACCTGCAACACACTTCCAAGTATAATGGAGTCCAAAACATAATTAAAACATAAAAATATTTTGTCAATAAACTACATTTTAAATGTCAATAAAACAAATAAATAACATAAAAATGGAAATACACGTTACCTAATCTGTGAAGTACAAAAAGGAAATATCAACTTACCTTATTTATAAATTTGTGTCTTTGGTGTATAACATACAGAATTTCTTAACAGCATTCAAAAACTGTTTAAAATTATCTAAACTAGAATTTGTATACTGCCATCACCACTTAAATTCACAAACATAAGAATAAAAAATATCCTCCTTAGTGCCAAACTGACAGTTGCATTTCTTTCGAAAATCCCTTTTTATTACACCACATATACCTTTGATAGTGTTGATATGAGCTCCGGCATCTGAATCCTTATCGTAATTTACTGAGAGGTGAGCGAAGACATTATTAGAAAGACAATCATACGACTTTAAGCAATCAGGTATGATCATTGTTCCAGGTAAGATATTTTGTTGAATTACAATTAAACCTTCATTTACACACCAGTCAACCAATGCTTTCTTTCCCATTCATTCCAAATCATACAGAAACTTCAGGTTAATCTTATCACAGGCAGCCATTTTTACGGTGTAAAGCACAAAATAAGCATTGTACTTCCTAACCAACATCCGACGCAGGAATAAGCCTTGAGAACTATTTTACCAATAATGAAATTCAGTGCAATCATGCACTGTAACCAATCATGTCATGATAGGGTTTCCAAAACATACATCTTAAAAAATACTCAGATTACCTTAACTGAAACAACAGCATGGCGATAATCCAAGGGGTACCCCAAAATATAGACTACCCATTTCTTCAGTAAGGAGGCATTTTGTTTACTGCCGAAGTAAAATTAAGAATCAGGACTCTCCATGTGTTTTATTACGGGGTAAAAAATCAAATGCGCATGTGTAAAGCATACTAAAATAAACAAATGACAAAAAGGTTGTTGGTGGCCTTGAGGTTCGGATCTGGACATCCTTGGGCTTTGTACTGTGTATATATATATATATATATTGCTATGGATTTTGTATTTAAATAGATAATTTAAGTAGAATTATAATTAAAACTGTTGCATTTTCCCCGTACAACGTAGTGCGAGACAAATTTTGAGAGAAAGCTATATCCGAAAAGTAAAAATACAGGAGTATATGCATTTAACATTTAATAAATAGGTATCTATTTAAATTGTATTGAAATTAAATAAATGTAATTGACCAGTATGTTAGCTGTAACCATAATTCCATACTCTTATTGCTTTCCAGAAATCTTGAGAAGCAGAATTTACTAAACAGATCTGCGTGGCCAGTTAAAAACTATTTTAAGGCCAAAGAAAGAGTTTCTTGGTTCATTTGTTTAGTTAGTTGCTTAGTTACTGTTATTGTGATTTGTTTAGTTCTGCATGAATTGAAAAATCCAAGTTAGCTTTCTCTTTAGATATGCTTTGCATCGAGTTATATTTAACATTTAAAGTAGTTTGAAGTATAACTACTGATTATATTGTGTGATACTGTGAACACTTGTACGAATATTGCTGAGGAAAATTCAAGCATTCTGATAAAATTCTTTTGATAAGAAAAGATTTTTATTAACCTATTATCGGACTTAAGCATTCAATCCATTACAACCCCCCTATGCACCCAACATTTTTGGTGCTAGAAGTAGGATTGAATGCCAGTAACAAGAGCGATGGAGGAGCAGTTAAGACAGCTGGTAGCAGCTTTTGCTGCATTTAAAGAAGAAACGAACATGGGCCAAGAAGAAATGAAAGCTGGCAAAGATTCCATTAAAGCATAGATGAAAGCGGGCCAAGATTCCATTTAAGTAGAGATGAAAGCTGGCCAAGCATTTGTTAAACAGGAGACGAGAGTCATTCAAGAAAGCTGGAAGAATCTGACAAAGAGATGAAAGCATTCACCAAAGCAGAGATGAAAACCGTTCAAAAAGTATTGAAGAAGGTCAAGAGGAAATAAAAAAAAAATTACTGCATAATAGAAGAAAAATTTTAGGTTATAGAAAGCAGAATACACGCTGTTGAAAATAAAGTTGGAAACTTTGAAGAAAGAGTTTCTTCTGCGAAAAAACAAATAGAACAGAGAGTTTCTGCTGTGGAGCAACGAATCGATGGAAGAGTTTTGGCCGTCCAACAACAAATTGAAGAAAGAGTTTCTGCCATCCAAGGGCATATCGAACAACAAATTGAAGACAAGGCTTCTGCTGTTATTGTCAGAGGAATTGACAGATTAAAGAAATGCATAGTGACAGCAGGAAGCAATCCTGAGGGTTTTAAAATTTATATAAGACGCAATTTTCTATAGTGGCAGAAGCAAATAGATGGGATCCCTAAGCTGAGGCCTGTCATCTCGCCACCTCTCTATGAGCAGATGCAATGGATATCCTTCAGACTCTTCCTGAAAACAAAAGGTAAGATTTCGAAGCTCTGTCCTGTGTTGGAGCTGCACATTGGGGAGAAATGTTTAAAAGATTAGAGCAGGCTTCAATTAAAATATCATCAACCAGAAGCCCATGGAAACACTCCAGGATCTTGCCACAGATGTTGAAAGTTTCTGTCAGGCACTCCAAAAAGGTGTCTCATCTCACCTTTTTGGAGTGCCTGACAGAAACAAGAGAAATCCTGTTCCTACAGTACTTTATTGACAGCATCCATTATCCTGAAATACAGAAAACTCTACGAATGGTGATGTCAAGGATTTAAAAAGCCCTCTGATGTACACCATGAAATTCGAGGCAGCCCAGCAAGCAAATTGTAGAGACCGCAAACTAATCAGAGGTGCTCAAGTCCACGATCAAGTGAAACAAATGATTGCTTGTTTAGATGATTTAACCAGATCATCTAAACAAGCAATCATCAAGATTTTAAGTCAATGATTTGATATGGAATAGGAATGAGAAGAAACTGACTCTAAATTGTTGGGGTACTAAAGGCCATGTAAGAAAGGACTGCAGAACACTCCAGGGCACACAAAATAAGATGATTTAAACAGACAAGTCAATGATTTGAGACGGAATAGCAGTGCAAGAAACCATCCCTAAAGTGCTGGAACTGCGGTGGTAAAGGCCATGTACGAAGGAACTGCAGGCACGAAAAATAAGACCTTTTCTCAGCAATGATGTAGAAAACAAATTATTGACTATCCCACACAGTGGAGTTTGAATGATAATGAAAAACTCCAGTTTAAAGTGCTCAAGATTTCTGAAGCGAGTGGCAACAGTAATGGACTATTCATCAATGGGCATATTAATGGAGTTCCTTGCAATATGATTATTGATACAGGAGACAATGTTACCATCATTCGAAAAGATTTAGCTCAACAACTTACAAGATAACCTCATTTGGACACCATCTTGCATTACACTTCAAACTGCGCCTGGTGATAAAACTGCAATTGATGGAAAGTTAAACATCACATCTAGTTATGCCGCCTACTATCACATGGCATATGTGGCAAATATCACAGATCCTTGCATACTCGGATTGGAATTTCTAAGGAAATAGAATTTTTCCTTGGACTTCAAAAATAACAAATTGAGGACATAACTATCCACCATCTGAAGGGATTATCACCTGGAAACACTGAAAAGCCCTGTCTAGAAGACCTGGTCCAGAAAGCTGCTGATATTGTTCCAGGGTTGAAGTGAAATACAAGCTGCTTAATTCAATAGCATGACAAATTACAACACCAACATTGGCTGATTAAGATCGATGGATTGACAAAACAGTCAGGAAAATCCAGCTGGAAGATGGTGACATTAAACCTATAATTGACTTAATGGAGTCTTCAAACAGAAAACCTACCAGGCAGGACATTTCGATCTATAGTCCTACAACCAGAGCTGTGGAGTCGGTAGGGAAAATGACCGACTCCAACTCCTGGAATTTTTAAAGACTCCGACTCCAACTCCTGGAATTTTTAAAGACTCCGACTCCAACCTCCCTCATATATAGTGTTTAAAGTGCTCTAATTCTGCTGCATTGATTTGTGATGATGTACTTATTTTAGTCCTACTTTTTTGTGCATTGAATTTCTTAATGTGAGCTCTATGGTTATTGATTCGAAAGTTAAGATTGTTTTTAGTCTGTCCTATAGATTGAACATGTCAGGTGCCGCAGATAATCATGTAAATACAGTTAAATGTTTTTCATAGAAATTGTTTTTTCGTGTTGCCTGTAGTAGGCATGGTGTTAAATTTGCAAGTTTGTTATCTAGTGGAATGACATTTAAAGATTTCAATTTGAGAGATACGAGCAAGATTTAAAAGTAAGGAGGCTGCTAACCTTCAATACAGTAAAATTTTTGTAGAAAAACTTTTAAACTTAAAAGTAAAAATAATAATAAAAGGTGGAGATAACATTAATAGTGAGTTCATTAAGTAAGAGATAAATAGCGCTAATAGCTGCTATTTAGCATATCAAATGTTGTATGATCTTAAATTCACTTAGTGCGTAATCAAGTTATTCTACTACTTGCGCAATTTACTAAAGAAATATTGATTATATTATCTCCTAATATTAATTTTAATAGAATTATCTAAACAGAGTGAATCCCTAGTTAGTAAGATTAATTTCGAAAGTTGTTTTAAAGTAACTTGAATGTAAATTGTTAAAAATGTTTAACGGGGACTTGAATAACAAAATTTCAATTGTAAAAAGAAATTAAATTAAAAGCAAGTAATTAAATTAAAAGTAAGTAATCATTGCCATTGATCAGAAATTAGACTTTTCAAGGGGAACAAACCAACTCATGTATATATATGTAAACATATACGCATGGGTTATAGCTTATTTTTTTAATATAAAGGAAGTAATAAATGCTACAGAAAAAAAATTGATGGCATAGCAAATTATTTACATTAATTAGCATTTATTATGAAATGGAAAAACTGGCATTAGTTATTTCTAAGAAACAGTATAGCTTCGGCAAGATCTTCTTTGTTGGAGGGCCATAAATCCGATTTGATAAACTTCAGAACTGAAAAGAGCCTTTCCACACTAACTAGGAGAAAGAGCTGTTACAGTTAGGGCTACTTCTTTTAACTTTTCATGACAGATTTTTATAAGTTCTAAAAGAGGTGTCTTGCAAGCGCAATCATATTTCTCTATTTCTTCAAAGGCTGTGTAGAAATCTTGTTTGCATTTTTATATCTAAAGGCTCTTGGTTCTTTTTTTTTTTTTTTTTTTTTTTTTTTTTTTTTCCATTCTCTTTGCCTTAGCCTTTTCAATATCATCCAAAGATATTTTTCAAAATCTAATTCATCACTGGAATAGGATGATAGAGACTCTTAATTGCAATGTCTGTAATTTGAGTGCTCTGATTAGAATTCTCCAATTGTTCCGAGAATAATTTCATTCTTAATGAAAGTTCATAGATGGCTTTCTTTGCCTTTTTAATTTGTTCATCATCCAAGAAAATCCGGTGTTTCGTATCTACATGTATTGAACACAGCAAGATCTCATTGTCTAGCAAACTAGTTTCTCTTTTCTTCATTGAAGAAAGAATTCCTTCTGCAATAAGTCCTCCATTTCAGAAAGAACAAACATCACATTCTTCCATTCTCAATTCCTGTCAGTTCTTCAGATTGTAGCTTTTTTGTGGCTATATGTGGTGTAGAAAGAAGAATTTCCAATTCTGCAAGATCAATCCACAGTCTTTCTATTAGTGAAACATTAGGGTTATCTATATCTTCTAAAAATGTTCTTAATTCTAACAACCTCTTTATCATCAAATATGTACTTCCTTATCGCGTTGGTTGATCAATAATTGCTCCTTTTCCTGCTCACTTCCTAAGAATGGTATCAATTTTGGGAGTTTTTGCTGCTATTGCTGCTTACCTAAATTTACCAGCGAGATTTGTAACTAAATTAATCAGTTTAATCACTAATGGCAAATATCACATCCATCCTCCTCCCTTATGCTTATTAATACATCAATACAATAAAAAATAACTATTTATTAAAGTATATAGTCCATAAACAAAAATAATAACTCAGCTTTTCATAATTTTTTTTTCAATTCATTTTAATTTCAAACTGTCCAAAAAAACTGGAGTCGGAGATGGCTTGTTTTTAGCGACTCTAGCTCCAACTCCTTTTACTCCAAAATCCATCCGATTCCGACTTCACGTCCCTGCCTACAACAAAACAATATTGGGCATTCTGGGACTCACTCCATATCTTGCACCGGAAATTCGAATCGGATGATGGGAGGACTTTTCCGATGGCAGCTGATACTTCCAAGATCCTGGACGTCCTTAAAGAACTACATAGCAGGACTACAGGAGCCCACCTCGGAATAATGAAGACTTTGCAGAGAGTTCAAGAGCGCTTTTACAGGAGTAATTCAAAGGATGACGTGCAAAAGTGGTGTCGATCTTGCAATGCTTGTTGGAGTCGTAAAAGCCGAAGAAACGCAACTGAGGCAAGCTGCAATGTTACAAAGAAGGAATGCCTTTTGAACATATCACCTTTAACATCTTGGGACCTCTGCCATGAACAAATACATCCTCATTCTCACCAATTACTTTACCAAGTGGCTTGAAGCATATCCTATTCCTGATCAAGAGGCTGTCACAGTAGCAGAAGTAATGATACAACACTGGATTTCCAGGTTCGGAGTTACCTCTATTTTTACTGGCTTATTGCAATGCTGTTCATGAGACTACCGGCTATTCCCTATCTCAGATGCTCTTCGGTAGTGATCTTCGTCTGCCTTGTGATCTTTTGTTTGGAGCCTTCATTTCCTGAGGAATATATCCAAGATCTCCAGGCCCGGTCTGAAGTGATGCACAATTTTGCACGAGAGCGAGTCAACTTGAGGACAGAGAAGACGAAGACCCGATATGACAAGAGAGAGCTACAGGACATCTATTCAACAAAGGAGACATGGAATCTGATTCGACGGAAAGGACTCTGTCCTAAACTACAGTCACTTTGGGATGGCCCTTACAGAGTCCTAAATAGGCTGAATGACGACGTAGTTTGGATCCGTATGTCATCGAATTCTAAGCCTAAAGTCATTCATCATGACAGGCTAGCTCCTTACTATGGCATTGTACATAGTGTATATAATGTAAATAGTATAAGACCATAATTATTTTTGTTTCTAAACTTGTAAATTTGTGCACTCATTTACTGATTTAGTATTCGATTTGTTTTATGTTACTCATCACAATTATTGTTTACAGGGTTCATACACATTTCTGCATATGGAAATTAAGTACTTTTAAGGATGTTTAAGGACCAGTAAGGTCCTCCTAAAGAAATGGGATCTGAGCAAATTCAATTAAAGTTATTAGCTATGCCTGAACGTCACTTTTGTGATACCATCCTAAGAATAAAATAGATCCATAAGCAGAATGCATTATTATTAAACATAACTATAAAACAAAAATTTAAGAATAAAATAACCTTTATAAAATTTATCAAGTAACATTAAATATTTTACCCTTATAACAGCTGAACACATTTGAAAGAAGATTAGTGACATTTTATTTACATTTTACCATCAGTTAGCTTAATGTTGATTTTTTTTTTTTTTTTTTTTTTTTTTTTTTATGTCTCAGTCATGTTCTTGCTCGGTTTAGGTTTAGTAAATAGCAGGTAGATTTTATGTCAAACGGCATAGGTAAAAATGAGAAGTAAAATCATAATCAGCTTGATTCGTTACAGAAGACTGGTTGTTGCCACCGCTGCTGCTTACCTAGAGAGGGGCCTGCTGATCAGAACAAACCTGAAAGCCTGATGTAGGCACTGTTCGCAAGTTTTGAAAGATAGTTGCACTCTTCGTCTGATGCAGTTAGTGTCAGAACTTTGTATAGAGTTCCTAGGATTGTAACCCAATTAATATATTTTAAGGTTCCAATTAGCCACTAATGCATCCGAGGTGATAAGTTGTTTTGTATTATTTTTAGTCCCACTAGATCTAAAGAATCAAGTTTTACAATTTTTGGGCTGTATTCTGTGACCACGGTAAACATTAATGAAAGGCAATTACTCACTTTAATATGCAGAGATAAATTTTAAGGGTGATCAGTTCGTTACAGATAATTAGCTAGTTAGATACACTTAGTCATAACAAATTTACATGGCCACTATTAAATTTATTTTTTAAAAATATTTGTTTAAAAACACTATTAAAATCACATTTCTGTTAACATGTCACGGTTGAAAATACATGTAACTTATGACATTGATTCTTAAACAATATTAAGATTACACATTAACCCTTTGCGGCACAGTGTGTCCGATCTGGGCACACCTAAAAATTTGCTTCTGTAAGCACAGAAAAATTGAATGAAAAAGGATTTATAGGTTACTCTGAACCTTCTTTATTTATAGTAGACGGCAGCTCAACACAAACCAGTCCATATATTTTAGCCATGTTTACTTTTTTAAGACCCTCATTTTTCAAATAAATCTTCCAGATTTTTTTAAGGGTATAAAAGGAATTATTTGAAAAGAAATTTCCATGTTACTTTTTTTGGCTGTATACTAATCTCCTTATCCTATATTAAATTTTTACATTGAAATCTTGCCTAAAATCAAACGGTGAACCCTAGGTGTGCCCAGACCGGGCTCAACGATAATCTAGGACAACTGAGATTCTGTATTGTTTGTTTCTCCACATATCATTGGTCAGTTCATTGACAACAATGCATGTTTCAGCACTCTTTTCGAAGCTCTATTCAATCAGTATGCCCACTTTGGGCACACCCACAGAATTAAAACAATAAGTGCTATCTTCACAAAATTTTACTTGTGTACCCCTCTAGGCCTAATTAGACTGACTACCTTTTTTTTTTTTTAATCAAAACTCCAACTTTAAAAGTTAGCGTGCCAGAAAAGGTTAAAAGGTAGCTTTTGTAGAAAAAATACTCAACAAAATATTTCTGCATCTTTTTTAATTTGAAGCCTTTCCAGACATTCTAATTTATATCAATTTCTTTCTCTTTAAGCATCTTTTCCAACAATTAGAAATTTGCTTCAATACGCAATCAATATTCCTACTAGTTTCTGCGCGTTTTATCTGCTAACTTGTCAATCTCCCAACTATGCATACTGTGCTAAATAAAAATTTAAAAAGAAATAGGACAGTTCTATATCTCCCATTCTACCGGGCCGATTGACGAAATTCAAATTGCGTTTTTCATGCCTCGAAAGTCCGACTTAAGATATATACAGTCAAAAGTCGTTAATCCGGACTTGTCGGGACTTCGGCGATTCCGGATTATCGATTTTTCCGGATTACAGATCATCAGTTTAAATCTGGTAAGATGGCATGAAGAAATTATAAAATTAAAAATATGAAACCGTAATTTATGAAATAATGAGCAATTATGATCTAAAGGGTATCAAAATTTACAAAAAAAAAGCTTAATATTTATTTGTTTACTTTATTAAACATTTCTTTCAATGTAAGTTGTTTAAGTTGCTTCGTTTTATGTGATAATACTTTCTCTTTAATTCTATAAACAGACATAATTTCTTGTTCAGTTACAAAGTTCCGCTGTTAAAGTCCCGTAATTGCTGTCCCGAGAATACCGACTAACTTATCAATCAAAATTTTTTCGCTTTCACTAACCTCTCCGTCACCTTCTTCATGTCTTTATCCATTTTTTGCAGCAATTCCACTTTTTGTTTGATGGACATCAAAACATACTTTCGTTTTGTAGATCCTTTGGGAGCTCCAGCATCGGAAATTCTATTTGACATAATCGAAAGTTCAAGTTTACTTTTATAAAATTGCTCTTACAGTCTGCAAAAAATAATAAACCGGATCCAATTCGAAGATTAAAGAACAATGCAATCATCAACATTAACTGAAATAGACAATTAGATAATTTTAGCTTATACCGTCCGTTATACATAAAACGAGCACGCGTAAACGTATTCTGCACTTGCACACACGCATATGCGCAGTTGTATATGTGCAGTAAAGTACGCGCACGCGTAAATGCCTATGCGCATGTGTCAATGCAGCGCATGCACAGAAAGCTTTTAGCTTTGAGGTCCGGATTATGGGTGCCCGAATTAACGACTTTTGACTGTATTAGATTTCTATGTAGCATTATTCTAATATAGGTATTTTGACACGAAATCTCTATTTTTCTGAATTGATATGCCAATGTTTTTCCATATTTCGATTCTATGAATCAAATTATGCCTAAATACTAAATTTTGTAAAATTTGGTGCGAAATTTAAGGAGAAATTAAAAAATTAAACTTGCAGCATTTTTCCCAGTTTGCACCAAGAATAATTCACTCGACGAACTTCTTAATTTACAGCAATCTATTTTCCTTTTCTTTTTTTCATTGCAGACGAGCGAGAAAAAAATCATTGTTCATACTTTCAAATAATTTTAAGAAGCTGTGTAAACCATACTTTGTGTTATTACCCCTTATAACAAATATGCTAAATCTTAAAATGTGCCAATATGTAAATTCATTTATATCTTAGAAAATTTTGAATAAAAACCTCTATTTTTTTTAATTAGTTAATTAATTATTTAATTAATGTCCTTAGAAATACACCTACTTCAAGATGATGTTAAAAATTTTATAGGTTATACTTGCAAATTTTTTTCAAAGAATTTATAAAAATTATTTAAAAATACAAATTTTAAAAATAAATCGTAAAAAATGGATGCATTATATTTAGAATGGACCTAAATTTTGAACTCTGGAAGAAGGAATTAAGAAAATTTATTTTAAAAAAAAGAGATATTAATAAATATATATCAAATTTAATAAGCATTGAGGAGCTAAACTTTTGAGAGCTAATTTTTTAAAAACTACTTTTTACAAAACTTGGCAGTTTGGCATAATTTGAGTTGTAGAATTGAAATATGAAAAAAAAAAAAAAAATTGGCACATAATTTTAAAAAAAGTCTGATTGTGTGTCAAAATACCTATACAGTCAAAAGTTCTTAATTCGGACATCCATAATCCGGAATGATATATAATCCGGACCTCAAAGCTACAAACTTTCTGCGCAAGACCTTTATGACTGCACATATGCGTGTGCGCATGCACATAATACATTTACGCATGCGCGTTTAATGTATAACGGATGGAATAAGCTAAAATTATCTAACTATCTATTTCAGTTAATGTTGCAGATTGCGTTGTTCCTTAATCTTTTAATTGGATCCGACTTATTATTTTTTTGAAGACTGTTAGAGCAATTTTATAAAAGTAAGCTTGAACTTTCGATTATGTCAAATAGAATTTCCGATGCTGGAGCTCCCAAAGGATCTACAAAACGAAAGTATGTTTCGATGTCCATCAAACAAAAAGTGGAATTGCTGCAAAAAATGCATAAAGGCAGATCCTTTGTTTCTCTAACCATTCCGAAATCTGTTTATCAATTTCCCGCTGCTCTGCGGCAGGAACGGGGGGAAACGCCGCGGTGCGCAATGAATTAGAAGTTGATCTGTCAGCACTATCCTTATCTTCAGGGCAGATGTTTTTATTTTACTTGGCTTATAATTCCTTACTAAATGTAGTATTTCATCTCGATGTACTCCGTCTTTGATATGATTTAAATCAAATTCCTCATCATTATAATTCGCTTCCGATAATGAAGAAAGTGACACAGAGGTTATTGAAAATGAAAAAATTTCGATTGACAAATTAGTCGGTATTCTCGACACAGCAATTATAGTATTTGAACAGCGAAACTTTGTAACTGAACAAGAAATTATGTCTGTTTATAGAATTAAAGAGAAAGTATTATCACATAAAACGAAGCAACTTAAACAACTTACATTGAAAGAAATGTTTAATAAAGAAAACAAATAAATATTAAGCCCTTTTTTTTTTGTAAATTTTGATACCCTTTAGATCATAATTGTTCTTTACTTCATAAATTACGGTTTCATTATTTTAATTTTATAATTTCTGCATGCCATCTTACCAGATTTAAACTGATGATCTATAATCCGGAAAAACCGATAATCCAGAATCGCTGAAGGTATTAGAATAATGCTATATATAAATCTAATACATATCCTAAGTCGTGCTTTTGAGACATGAAAAACACAGTTTGAATTTCATCAATCTGACCAGTAAAATGGGAGAAATAGAACTGTCTCACCCTGTTTTTGTGCAGTGTACCTCTTAGGTTTTACTTGATCTAATAAAAGTTAAATAGTTCAAAAACCTCTGACAGAAGTGAAGCAAATTATCGCCATGTTTGAAAGTAACTTTACAAAGTCAGATAAAGGTTTAAATATACCTCTTATTTGAAAAGACCCTTATATAGTACAAAGTCTTTAATCTGGTCCTCAAAGCTACAAACTTTCTGCGCATGCATAGCGTTTACGCATGCGCATAATACGTTTTACACATGTGCATAATACGTTTTATGTATGTGCATTTAATGTATAATGGATGCTATAAGCTAGGCTAAAATTATCTATTTCAGTTAATGTTGCAGATTGTGTTGTTCCTTAATCTTCTAATTGTATCTGGCTTATTATTTTTTGCAGACTGTTAGAGCAATTTTATAAAAAGTAAGCTTGAACTTTCAATTACAGTCAAAAGTCGTTAATCCGGACTCGTCGGGACTTCGGCGATTCCGGATTATAGATCATCAGTTTAAATCTCGTAATATGGCATGCAGAAATTCTAAAATTAAAAATATGAAACCGTAATTTATGAAATAAAGAACAATTATGATCTAAAGGGTATCAAAATTTACAAAAAAAAAGCTTAATATTTATTTGTTTAATTTATTAAACATTTCTTTCAATGTACATTGTTTAAGTTGCTTCGTTTTATGTGATCATACTTTCTCTTTAATTCTATAACAAGACATAATTTCTTGTTCAGTTACAAAGTTTCGCTGTTCAAGTCCCGTTAATTGCTGTGCCGAGAATACCGACTAACTTGTCAATCGAAATTTTTTCGTTTTCACTAACCTCTCTGTCACATTCTTCATGTCTTTATCCATTTTTTTTTAAGCAATTCCACTTTTTGTTTGTTGGACATCGAAACATACTTTCATTTTGTAGATCCTTTGGAATTTCCAGCATCGGAAATTCTATTTGACATAATCGAAAGTTCAAGTTTACTTTTATAAAATTGCTCTTACAGTCTGCAAAAAATAATAAGCGGGATCCAATTTGAAGATTAAGGAACAATGCAATCATTAACATTAACTGAAATAGATAATTAGATAATTTTAGCTTACACCATCCGTTATACATTAAACATGCAGGCGAAAACGTATTCTGCACTTGCGCACACGCATATACGCAGTAGTCAAGGTCTTACGCGCACGCGTAAAACGTCTGTGCGCATGTGCCAACGCGGCGCATGCGCAGAAAGTTCTTAGCTTTGAGGTCCGGATTATAGGTCATTCCGGATTATGGGTGTCCGAATTAACGACTTTTTACTGTATTTCAAAAAGAGTTTCCGATTCTGGAGCTGCCAAAGGATCTTACAAAGTGAAAGAATGTTTCGATGTCCATCAAACAAAAAGTGGAATTGCTGCAAAAAATGGATAAAGGCACAAATAAAGTGACAGAGAGGTTAGTGAAAACAATAAATTTCGATTGAAAAGTTAGTCGGTATTCTTGGCATAGCAATTACAGGACTTGAACAGTGGAACTTTGTAACTGAACAAGAAATTATGTCTGTTTATAGAATTAAAGAGAAAGTATTAACACAAAAAATGAAGTCGCCAAAATGGAAAGTAATGATAAAATGGAAAGTATAATATGATAGCAAAAAATAAAAATGTTTCATTTAAATGTTATTTCTTGAATATAATTTCAATATACAGTCAAATAGCAAAAATCCACCAAACTGAAATCCGCATTGCTTCAAAAAATATAAACATTCAATTTATAGGTTCCAAAAACTGCAATATGGAGAATGAATTATTGAAGAAAAAATACTTACTGAATAATAATGACACATGAGGGGAATACCAGATCAAGAAATACCAAATTATTGACATCATGATAAAAGTTTTTCCCCCCTCTAATCTGTATCGATGCCAATAATAAATCAGAATTTCTGAAAAAAATTCTTTCAGGTGACCATTCTATTTCATTTTGTGATTATATATATAAAAAAATAAATAAATAAATAAATCACCATCATAGACTGCATTTATTTGTTAAGCTGTTATCACATTAGCTGTTTGTTGCCGGGACAAAACGTTTGTAGCAACAGTTCTGAGAAACGGCCTTTGGCGAAATAGGGTTACCATCTTCACTTGGCAAACAGGCTGAAAGCCAAACAAGAATCAGTTATCGCTCAGACTGGCGAAAGTGACGTTTCCTTTCAAGTGACATTCGCTTCTTCTTGTTGTTTTGTATCGCTCACACGCTTTTCGTTTTAAACTTTATTGTTAGTAATGGAAGATAATAGAAAGGTGATTGCTATCAAGTTAATCACTTTGATCTCCACTCTGGCACTTCATGTAACAGATAAACACACTTCTGGTTATAGCAATCAATTACATCAGTAATAGCCAAATTCTGTATACACCTAAGAATAGTTTAAAAACATGTGCTGGATAAGTCTATTTATCACACATCGCTTACATGTATTTTCTGTTGTCTGCATTTCAATGAAAATTTGATGGCTCACTGGAAAATTTGTGACCTGGTGAAAGCATTTTCTGACTAACTTTATGGCTCATAATTACTGTTCTGTCCATTCACATGACAAAAATCTATATAGCTGATAATTACCTCCTCACAGCCAGCAGATACTATTTAGCAAAATGAAGATCAAATAAAGCATATGAATACATGAGCAATCAAACATGTGCGAGTTGTTTACTGTCCCATAGAACACTCGGTAATATACCTAAAACACATTAATTATACCAACTCTAGAAATTAGGTGTTCACATCATGAGTTTGTTTTATGGTTTGGTTTATTGAGATTACAGCAAAACACACTAGGGCTATCTGCCTAAGGGAAGGGATGCCTTCGGGGAGGACTTTCTAAGCGAAACTGGCTCGTATACACGTTACACATGGGGAAAACCACGAAAGCGTCCATGCAGCCAGCCCGTTCGCGGGATTCGAACCTCGGACCGAACTACCAGTGTTCAGCCACTTTACCGCTCGGCCGCTGGTGGGCTCAGTTGGTTTTATGTGATTACCGCAAAGCCTCGAGGGATAACAACAGGAGGGATCCCTTTGTAGAAGATTTTTTAAAACTGGCTCGTATACCAGTTACAAATGGGGCAAACCAAGGAAACGTCATGTAGCCAGCCCGTTCACGGCATTCTAACCTGAGACAGAACTACCAGTGTTCAACGACGCTTCGGCCACTGGTAGGCCCGTGTACTTAATTGGAAAGTGCAATTCATTATGTAAACAGACATGAAGGTGATAATCAGTTGTGTGCTGTTTTAAGTAATCAAATGTTATAAATGCACAGCTGTTACATTTCTTATTATTTATTAGTCATGTTTTTATTACGTAGATCATACGTATGATATAATTATGAATTAACCGAATAACAAAATGTGTACACTCTTTAGTACTCAAATACTCATCAATTATTTTTCAACTGATTATTACATACCCATAATAATTTGCAAAGAACTGATAACTATAGTTGCTGCCAATTACATAATCGTTATCTGAATTAAAAGTAACTTCAAATAAACGTCTTGGCAATGTTCATTTTTGTATTCATACATACATCTATATATACACATCTAATAAGTCATATATTTACATACAGATAGAGAGATGCGATGTTTTAGAAGTTGTTAATATATATTTATTAGTATTAATGTAATGAATAAGATTTATATTAATGAATGTATATACAAATGTTTTTCATCATGCATAATAATAAATCCAAAAATTTTCAATGTTTCAATATGTAGCATTTACAATAAAAGTATAGTTTCTAATGTATTTATAATCCAAAAAGTATTTCATTAATAACATGAAAATAATAGACAAATTTAATGAGTATTCTCATTATTACATAAGCTATGCTTTTCTTTTTTATGCATCTTTTATGCTGTTTAAAATGTGTCACTGATTATGCAGTTAACAATTTAAAAGATAAGTAATTAGGAGAAAAGCCGCGCATATACAAACGGATTTAAAAAAAACTATTCAACTTAAATTTAAGAAATAAAATTCTATTATATAACAGTGTTATAATACACGATCAGCACGAAATACGACAAATTTGGCGAACTTTTGGCTACGAACAATTTGTAAACAAATCCGAAATGCAAGAACGTCATAAAATACTGTCAACTCTGAAATTTCCACGATTATATATTTAATGAATATATACACATTTAAAAAATGACTCAGGCAGTTGTATTACAACAAAACAGCAATAATTAAATCGGCCTCTATTTCCACCGTCCATGACTTCACAGTGAGAGCCATCGCCATATTGAAAGTTACCCGTGATCCTTCAGAAGCTGACCTTTCGTCTGATTGGTTGAACGTTCGAGGAACACGTCTCCAGCCGGAACATTTTGGGAAAAGTTTTAAAATGTTGCTCGTAGCCGGGACACGTTCCTCCTAGCTAGACGAAACATTTCTCGGAAGCCTGCCGCTTAAAGCCGTGCTACTAGAATCTCGTTTCTCGGAATTGTCCCGGGTAAGCGCGCGCGTCTATAGATGTGATAACAGCATTAGCAGAATCATGGAATTCTGTTTCCCAAACATCATCACTAAATGAATAGTGTAATGCATGTCCATTTTCTCCATTTATTGAAACTAAGAGTGATGACGGTGAATTTTGTAGTTTTAGGTAAGTGCAGTAAGGGTTAAAGCAAGAGAATTGCTTTTATATTCGAAAGAAAGAATAAAGGAGGAGGAAGCTTTGCAAGAAAAAAATATCGTTGAATGTATGATGTGTTCAGATGAGCCAATACTGGCTCATCAGAGGACTAACGATGAAATCATTGGCTCTGTTTTGAACTCGTCACAGCAAGAAAACAAATCCGACACTGACACAGATTGTGAATTTGATAGGAGTGAGAAAATATCTTTTAATGAGGGCTTCGAACATGGTAAAAAATAGCAAAAATTTTTAAAACAGAGCAAGATATTATGACTCTTAGGGAAGGAAAAAAAAAACTTACTCTGAAGCACCCTAAAGTTCTAAAACAAACCTCTAACAGAAAAATATAAATGTAACGTGTAAAAAAAAAAGAAAAGAAAAAAAGAAAAAGAAAAATTTTATGCTTTATTAATATACTTTTATGTCTTTATTGTATATGTCCTTAATGCTTTTAAATATCCCTGTAATATAAATAATACAATTAATACATATATATACATTGTTCGACATTGAAAATGCAACATCAAGGAGTGATCAGAAATTTATGCAAATTTTAGAGTAGGCGCACGTCACTGAGTTAAACCCTTATCACATACGATGTTTGTTGCCGGAACAAAACGCTTTCAGCAACAGTTCTGAGAAACGCCCTTTAGCGAAATAGGGTTACCATCTTCACTTGGTAAACAGGCTGAAAGTCAAACAAGAATCAGTTATCGCTCAGATTGGCGAAAGTGACATTCGATTCTTCGTGTTGTTTTTTATCGCTCACACGCTTTTCGTTTTAAACTTTATTCTTAGTAATGGAAGATAATAGAAAGATGATTGCTATCAAGTTAATCACTTTGATCTTCACTCTGGCCCTTCAAGTAACAGATAAACACACTTCTGGTTATAGTAATCAATTACATCAGTAACAGCCAAATTCTGTATACACTAAAAATAGTTTAAAACGTATGCTGAATAAGTCTATCAGACATTATTTATCTGTATTTTCTGTCGTCTGCATTGCAATGAAAATTTGATGGCTCACTGGAAAATTTTGTGACCTGGTGACCACCCTCTGATCTTGACTAACTTTATGGCTCATAATTACTGTTGTGTCCATTCAAACAAACAAAACAAAACAAAAAAAAAAAAAAAAACCCATCAAATGTTATAAATGCACAGCTGTTACATTTCTTATTAGTCATGTTTTTATTACGTAAATCATACGTGATATAATTATGAATTAACACAATAACAAAATGTGTACACTCTTTAGTACTCAAATACTCATAAATTATTTTTCAACTGATACATACCCATAATAATTTGCAAAGAACTGATAACTATACTTGCTGCCAATTACATAATCGTTATCTGAATTAAAAGTAACTTCAAATAAACTTCTTGCAAATGTTCATTTTTGTATTCATACATACATATACAGTGGATGGACAAAAATATGGAAACACCTTGTGAAATGTATGTTTGAAAAGAAAGATTGATTTTAATGAAATATGTAGGTGGCGCACGTTTTTACTACTGACGCCACATTGTTGGAAAATATATCTTATTTTTAAACCTTTTACTGCATCATCTCTCCTCCTTGAAATGTTTATTTAGTTTAGTCCTTATTTTAATGTAATATAGTAGTTACTTCTACTTCTTTTTTTTCCTGCCACTGTTTGCATTGAGAACGGACTGTTTCAACCTAATTGAGATACAAAAACGAAACATGATGTTATGTCATCTGAAAAGCCGATTCGTGCCGATAAGCTGATTGGTTGCCGTGAGATGACGTCATTCCTACTTCTGCTATAAGTATCTCGCGTCGCTCTGGCTCAGCCCTTCTTTTTAGTTCCCGCTTTCCCGGCAGTTGACTGAGCGGTTTCAAGCCCCTTCAGACGGATGCATGCAGTCCGGTGATAAAAGTGCCCTGGTTCCGGTTTGCGAGATGATGGTTCCAGAATAAAGTTCTTCGGTTCCAGAGGTCCGTGGGCGGCATCCATGTTCTTCAATAAAGGCGGCATTTAAAAATACGTGAGCGGCGAATCCTTGTGCAAACGGGGTTAGGCCGGTTTTAAGTGCTTTCAAGAACTTCATTTAAATTTTCAGGTGTTTTTCTTGACCATTGATTATCGACTGATTAAATGTGTAGCCAGCTTTATTTTTAGGTCGCATAATTACTGTTTAGGGCATTCCTTGTTTGTATAGAATGCTAGTGTTTTGGAGACCAGGTAAAAATATTTGATGAATGATGATTATATTATATTTTTCCTAAGACTCTAATATTATTGACATTTATTTTCTGTGTTTTTATTCTTTATTATATTGTTAATAAATTGGTTAAGTTCAAAATCTTTTATTGTCTTCAATGTCTGCACAACATGATATCTCAGGGAGCTTTTATTGCTACTACTGCTAAATGTTTAATTTCTTTAAACTTTAAACCTTGCTTTAGCATCATTTTGGTTATGGGCCACCAGCTCCTGAGTTATTTTTAGTGCAGACTTTTGAAGTTTAAAGTTAATTTAGGACTTAAGAGATTGGGGGGCGGTTTTTGTTAAAATTCAAATATGGCTACTGTTAGTGTCATGCACAATATTGCTAAACTTGAGGCATGTAATTACTTTACATGGTCCAAAGATATGAAGTTTGTCTTGAATGAAAAAAATGCATGGCTTTTGGTCAAGGGTATTGAAAAATGTGCTGATTTAGATGATGTTAAGGGTATTGCAAAAGAAATTATTGCCGACTTTCAAAATAGAAGTCGATTGGCATTATCGTTAATTTATATGAATGTAAGCCCTGAATATAGAAACTTGATATGTGAAATTGATGACCCGGTAGTGGCATGGAATACGCTTGCCAAATACTTCCAGCCAGATTATCGGTCAAGACATATATGTCCCTGTTTTCAGAGTTCTTAAATTGCAAAATTAAGCCAAATGGAAGTATTAGTTTCTTTTCTTCTAGATTAAAACGCGTAACTGAACAGTTAGCTGATATTAATCAGGCTGTAAGAGACGTATATATATGTTTCCAGTTTCTTAGGTTCCTTCCAGATAAATTTGATCAAGTAGTTCAGAATATTTTGAGGTGGCCAGATGAAAAGTTCATTTTTAAAAATGTTGAAATTCTAGCAGAGGAAACGCGTCTTAATTTAAGAGAGATAGATAGGGAAAACTCCAATAAGACTATAGAAGTTCAAAGTACTCACTGTGAACCCAAATTTAAGCAGATTAAAGGGCTCAAGTGTTATAAATGTGACCGTCCAGGTCATATTCAAAAATACTGTAGAATGAGAGGTAATTTTTCCAGATCACCCTCACCTGCTTCTTCTGTTTCCTCAGCTGTATCTAGTAGTAATAAAACATCTTCTAAGTGTAAGAATAAACCCAAGTTGAGTAAGAGTAAAAATAATTCCCATGCACAGTCCCATTTTATAGCTCAAGCCAATGTTAACAATTTGGAAGAAAATGATGATAGTTGGATTTTTGATACGGCTGCATCTCATCATTTTTGTAAAAATCGTGAATTGTTTGATACTTTTTCTCCTGTGAAAAATGAGAATATGCTAGTAGCTATTGATGGGGTAACTTTTCCAATTCATGGGAAGGGTACTGTTAAAATGAAATTTGGGGATACGGTTATTTTGCTTAAAGATGTGTTATATTCACCTGAACTGAGACGAAATTTAATATCTGGACCTAGGGTGGATATCAATGGAGCAAGATTTTATGGTAAAAATGGGCAAATTAAAGTTACTGATGATGAGAATTCAACTTTGTACAAGGCTAAGTTGATAGGAAGTAACTATCATGTGTTCCCGAAAATAATAAAAAAAGGGGGCAAATCTGTAAAATTTGAGGCATCCACAGTTCAGCATAATAATAGTGAATTATGGCATGGTCGGTTTGGTCATATAAATTATGATACTATTGTCAGGACTAGTAAGAGACATTCAGTTTGAGGTCTTCCTGTGTTAAAGCACTCACCTAATTTGTTTTGTGAACATTGCCAAATCAATAAGCAAAGACGAATCTCCTATAGACCTTTAGAAGGTATTCAAGTAAAGAGACCGCTTGAAAGGGTTTTCTCTGATGTATGGGGACCTATTAACATTCCAGGTAGGAATGGTGAACGTTATTTCGTTTCCTTTATTGACGAATATTCTCGTTATGTGGTAGTATACCCCATTGTGGAGAAAAGTCAGGTGTTTGAAGTATTTGAAAGGCATATAGCACGTGCGGAAAGATCTTTGAACCTTAGATTGAAATACTTTAGGACTGACAATGGGCGAGAACATGATAATGATCAATTCAGGTCATATTGTAATAAAAATGGTGTAAAGCACGAATTTACAGATGTATATACTCCAGAACAGAATGGAGTTTGTGAGAGATTTAATCAGACAGCTCTCAATAATATACGTGCAATCTTGCACGATAGTGAAATGAGTTCCGAATTTTGGTCAGATGCAGTAATGTATTTTGCATATTCATTTAATAGAATTTGTCATAAGGGCCAAGATAGAACCCCATTTGAATTATACACTAAGCGGAAACCATCAGTACGTCATCTTAAGGCATTTGGAATGATTGCCTATGTGGGAATTCCAAAGGCTAAAAGAAATTCTAAACTTGATCCAAAGGCAACAAAGGGCCGATTGATTGGGTACAGTGTACGAACAAAAGGGTACAAGATTTGGTTGGAAAATGAGCAAAAGGTAGTAGAAACCCTAAATGCTACTTTTAAAGAGTCGATTGGAATGCAGAAAAGTGGCAGTGGAGCTGCACTGGGCACCCTTCCTGATTTGGAATCTGAAGAAAGGGTAGAGTTCCAATCTACTGACACTCCAGTTGGCTATTTTCCTGAAATAGAGAAAAGAACCGATACCAATATACCTTCTTCTACAATTGCCACTGACACTCAATCTACATTGAGACAAGTAACTTGGCTTCGTAAACCTGTTCCAAGGCCAGACGGCACTCGTACGGGTGTGTATTATTTTGAGAGGGGGTCTAATCAAAGACTACGATCACCAAATGATGTAGAAAGGTATTGCACTGAACATAATATTCAGTATGATCCTACCTTGTTTGATTTCAAGGGAAGCAATACTTATAGTGGTGAAATTGACCCAACTGGTACTCCTTCAACGTCGTATACCCGAGATAGCTGACTAGATGTTTCAATTCCAAACACTTATAACCAGGCAATGAAATCTTCAGAAAAGCTTAAATGGATAGAGGCAATGGAAGAGGAAATGGCCAACATGCGAAAGCATAAGGTATGGCATCTTGTTCCACTTCCTAAAGACAAGACTCCACTAGGTTGCAGATGGATTTTCAACATTAAACGTGACGAATTTGGAAACATTGTTCGTTTTAAAGCTCGTTTAGTGGCTCAGGGTTATCGGCAAATTAAATACGATACCTATGATGAAACCTACTCTCCTGTAGTCAACTTTTCAGTAATAAGGCTCTTTTTCTCCCTTTTAGTTGCACACCTTGGATGGGCAAATATACAATGTGACGTGAAAAGTGCCTATCTCTATGCTCCTTTATCAGAGGAAATTTACATGTCCCAACCTCAGGGTTTTGTGGAGCGAGATAAAGAAACTTTTGTGTGTCGCTTAGATAGAGCCTTGTATGGTTTGCATCAGAGTGGCCGATTATGGTACTACGAGTTGGATAGAACACTATGTAACCTAGGGTTTATCAAGTTTGAGTGGTGTAATTGTGTCTATCGTTTTAAAGATTTTGTCATTCTGTTGGTTTATGTTGATGATATAGTTGTGTTTGACAAAAGTGAAGTTCAGGCCAAAAGGATATTAAAAGTCCTGAGTTCACATTTTGATTTGAAAATTTTAGGTAAAACAAGAAAGCTTCTGGGTGTGGAGTTTGAATATGAGAAAAATAGTGTTTAATTCATCAGCAATTATATATAGAAGACATAGTTGATCGATTTAAGTCTTTTAAAATACAAATTACTTCCCTTCCAATAGTTTGTGAAATACTCAAAGTCTCAAAGTCCCAGTACACAAGAAGAAACGACTGAAATGATGAATTATCCTTATAGAAATGTTTTGGGATGTCTTTCGTTTCTTTGCAATCGTACTCGTCCGGATATAGCTTATGCTGTTAATATATTTTCTCAGTTCCAAAGCAATCCTGGTAAGTTTCACTGGGAAGGATTACTTAAACTGTTAGGGTACGTTTCCAATACCAGACAGCACAAACTCAAACTGGTATGCAAGGAACTGAAGCTCAATATATATTCAGATTCGGATTTTGCTTCAAGCAGGGATGATATGGTGTCTATTGGTGGACAAATAGCTTTGTTGGGAGAATCACCTGTATCTTGGCATACATTTAAAGAAAGGGGAGTGAGTTTATCTACTATGGAGGCTGAATTTATCTCCATGACTGAATCAGCAAAAGAATTAGTTTGGTTTAGAAACATTTTGGATTGCAAGTAACTATGTTTCGAGGCCAATATTGTTTGCTGATAACATGGCTGCTATATGTTTTACAAAATCACCCATTGAAAACTCGAGGACAAAACATATAGATGTGAAACTATTTTTCATTCGTGATCTATTGAACAGGGAAATTTTTGATTTAAAATATGTCCCAAGTAAAGATAATCTGGCTGATCCCATGACAAAACCGCTGACTAAGCATAACCTGATAAGATTTTGTGGAACAATTTTCTTATGAAATTTGTTTTTGTGTGTATTTAAATTAAGAGTTTTGTTAATTTGAAAATATGTTATAAGTCATATATGATGGATATTAGGTAAATGTAAAATTGTATAGTGTAGAATGTTGTATGAGTGACCAGGGCCCTGGGTAAAAGTATTCAGCGTGTGATCATATATATGTCTTTGTATTGTTCTGTAACATGTTGGACTTTCTTGCTACGGTAAAATTTTTGAATAATGGGATAAGATTTTCCCAAAGAAAAATTTTCTTAAAAATTTCTGAATGAAATTGTGATATTTATTTATTCTTGTTTTGAATTTTGTAAAGATACTGGCATTCGGTTTTTATTCCAGGTCGGAGATGATGGTGTGGGGGGCATTTGTTGGAAAATATAGCTTATTTTTAAACCTTTTACTGCATCATCTCTCCTCCTTGAAATGTTTATTTAGTTTAGTCCTTATTTTAATGTAATATAGTAGTTACTTCTACTTCTTTTTTTTGCTGCCACTGTTTGCATTGAGAACGGACTGTTTCAACCTAATTGAGATACAAAAACGAAACATGATGTTACATCATCTGAAGAGCCGATTCGTGCCGATAGCTGATTGGTTGCCGTGAGATGACGTCATTCCTACTTCTGCTATAAGTATCTCGCGTCGCTCTGGCTCAGCCCTTCTTTTTAGTTCCTGCTTTCCTGGCAGTTGAGTGAGCGGTTTCCAGCCCCTTCAGACGGATGCATGCAGTCCGGTGATTAAAGTGCCCTGGTTCCGGTTTGCGAGATGATGGTTCCAGAATAAAGTTCTTCGGTTCCAGAGGTCTGTGGGCGGCATCCATGTTCTTCAATAAAGGCGGCATTTAAAAATACGTGAGCGGCGAATCCTTGTGCAAACGGGGTTAGGCCGGTTTTAAGTGCTTTCAAGAACTTCATTTAAATTTTCAGGTGTTTTTCTTGACCATTGATTATGGACTGATTAAATGTGTAGCCAGCTTTATTTTTAGGCCGCATAATTACTGTTTAGGGCATTTTTTGTTTGTATAGAATGCTAGTGTTTTGGACACCAGGTAAAAATATTTGATGAATGATGATTATATTATATTTTTCCTAAGACTCTAATATTATTGACATTTATTTTCTGTGTTTTTATTCTTTATTATATTGTTAATAAATTGGTTAAGTTCAAAATCTTTTATTGTCTTCAATGTCTGCACAACATGATATCTCAGGGAGCTTTTATTGCTACTACTGCTAAATGTTTAATTTCTTTAAACTTTAAACCTTGCTTTAGCATCATTTTGGTTATGGGCCACCAGCTCCTGAGTTATTTTTAGTGCAGACTTTTGAAGTTTAAAGTTAATTTAGGACTTAAGAGATTGGGGGGCGGTTTTTGTTAAAATTCAAATATGGCTACTGTTAGTGTCATGCACAATATTGCTAAACTTGAGGCATGTAATTACTTTACATGGTCCAAAGATATGAAGTTTGTCTTGAATGAAAAAAATGCATGGCTTTTGGTCAAGGGTATTGAAAAATGTGCTGATTTAGATGATGTTAAGGGTATTGCAAAAGAAATTATTGCCGACTTTCAAAATAGAAGTCGATTGGCATTATCGTTAATTTATATGAATGTAAGCCCTGAATATAGAAACTTGATATGTGAAATTGATGACCCGGTAGTGGCATGGAATACGCTTGCCAAATACTTCCAGCCAGATTATCGGTCAAGACATATATGTCCCTGTTTTCAGAGTTCTTAAATTGCAAAATTAAGCCAAATGGAAGTATTAGTTTCTTTTCTTCTAGATTAAAACGCGTAACTGAACAGTTAGCTGATATTAATCAGGCTGTAAGAGACGTATATATATGTTTCCAGTTTCTTAGGTTCCTTCCAGATAAATTTGATCAAGTAGTTCAGAATATTTTGAGGTGGCCAGATGAAAAGTTCATTTTTAAAAATGTTGAAATTCTAGCAGAGGAAACGCGTCTTAATTTAAGAGAGATAGATAGGGAAAACTCCAATAAGACTATAGAAGTTCAAAGTACTCACTGTGAACCCAAATTTAAGCAGATTAAAGGGCTCAAGTGTTATAAATGTGACCGTCCAGGTCATATTCAAAAATACTGTAGAATGAGAGGTAATTTTTCCAGATCACCCTCACCTGCTTCTTCTGTTTCCTCAGCTGTATCTAGTAGTAATAAAACATCTTCTAAGTGTAAGAATAAACCCAAGTTGAGTAAGAGTAAAAATAATTCCCATGCACAGTCCCATTTTATAGCTCAAGCCAATGTTAACAATTTGGAAGAAAATGATGATAGTTGGATTTTTGATACGGCTGCATCTCATCATTTTTGTAAAAATCGTGAATTGTTTGATACTTTTTCTCCTGTGAAAAATGAGAATATGCTAGTAGCTATTGATGGGGTAACTTTTCCAATTCATGGGAAGGGTACTGTTAAAATGAAATTTGGGGATACGGTTATTTTGCTTAAAGATGTGTTATATTCACCTGAACTGAGACGAAATTTAATATCTGGACCTAGGGTGGATATCAATGGAGCAAGATTTTATGGTAAAAATGGGCAAATTAAAGTTACTGATGATGAGAATTCAACTTTGTACAAGGCTAAGTTGATAGGAAGTAACTATCATGTGTTCCCGAAAATAATAAAAAAAGGGGGCAAATCTGTAAAATTTGAGGCATCCACAGTTCAGCATAATAATAGTGAATTATGGCATGGTCGGTTTGGTCATATAAATTATGATACTATTGTCAGGACTAGTAAGAGACATTCAGTTTGAGGTCTTCCTGTGTTAAAGCACTCACCTAATTTGTTTTGTGAACATTGCCAAATCAATAAGCAAAGACGAATCTCCTATAGACCTTTAGAAGGTATTCAAGTAAAGAGACCGCTTGAAAGGGTTTTCTCTGATGTATGGGGACCTATTAACATTCCAGGTAGGAATGGTGAACGTTATTTCGTTTCCTTTATTGACGAATATTCTCGTTATGTGGTAGTATACCCCATTGTGGAGAAAAGTCAGGTGTTTGAAGTATTTGAAAGGCATATAGCACGTGCGGAAAGATCTTTGAACCTTAGATTGAAATACTTTAGGACTGACAATGGGCGAGAACATGATAATGATCAATTCAGGTCATATTGTAATAAAAATGGTGTAAAGCACGAATTTACAGATGTATATACTCCAGAACAGAATGGAGTTTGTGAGAGATTTAATCAGACAGCTCTCAATAATATACGTGCAATCTTGCACGATAGTGAAATGAGTTCCGAATTTTGGTCAGATGCAGTAATGTATTTTGCATATTCATTTAATAGAATTTGTCATAAGGGCCAAGATAGAACCCCATTTGAATTATACACTAAGCGGAAACCATCAGTACGTCATCTTAAGGCATTTGGAATGATTGCCTATGTGGGAATTCCAAAGGCTAAAAGAAATTCTAAACTTGATCCAAAGGCAACAAAGGGCCGATTGATTGGGTACAGTGTACGAACAAAAGGGTACAAGATTTGGTTGGAAAATGAGCAAAAGGTAGTAGAAACCCTAAATGCTACTTTTAAAGAGTCGATTGGAATGCAGAAAAGTGGCAGTGGAGCTGCACTGGGCACCCTTCCTGATTTGGAATCTGAAGAAAGGGTAGAGTTCCAATCTACTGACACTCCAGTTGGCTATTTTCCTGAAATAGAGAAAAGAACCGATACCAATATACCTTCTTCTACAATTGCCACTGACACTCAATCTACATTGAGACAAGTAACTTGGCTTCGTAAACCTGTTCCAAGGCCAGACGGCACTCGTACGGGTGTGTATTATTTTGAGAGGGGGTCTAATCAAAGACTACGATCACCAAATGATGTAGAAAGGTATTGCACTGAACATAATATTCAGTATGATCCTACCTTGTTTGATTTCAAGGGAAGCAATACTTATAGTGGTGAAATTGACCCAACTGGTACTCCTTCAACGTCGTATACCCGAGATAGCTGACTAGATGTTTCAATTCCAAACACTTATAACCAGGCAATGAAATCTTCAGAAAAGCTTAAATGGATAGAGGCAATGGAAGAGGAAATGGCCAACATGCGAAAGCATAAGGTATGGCATCTTGTTCCACTTCCTAAAGACAAGACTCCACTAGGTTGCAGATGGATTTTCAACATTAAACGTGACGAATTTGGAAACATTGTTCGTTTTAAAGCTCGTTTAGTGGCTCAGGGTTATCGGCAAATTAAATACGATACCTATGATGAAACCTACTCTCCTGTAGTCAACTTTTCAGTAATAAGGCTCTTTTTCTCCCTTTTAGTTGCACACCTTGGATGGGCAAATATACAATGTGACGTGAAAAGTGCCTATCTCTATGCTCCTTTATCAGAGGAAATTTACATGTCCCAACCTCAGGGTTTTGTGGAGCGAGATAAAGAAACTTTTGTGTGTCGCTTAGATAGAGCCTTGTATGGTTTGCATCAGAGTGGCCGATTATGGTACTACGAGTTGGATAGAACACTATGTAACCTAGGGTTTATCAAGTTTGAGTGGTGTAATTGTGTCTATCGTTTTAAAGATTTTGTCATTCTGTTGGTTTATGTTGATGATATAGTTGTGTTTGAGAAAAGTGAAGTTCAGGCCAAAAGGATATTAAAAGTCCTGAGTTCACATTTTGATTTGAAAATTTTAGGTAAAACAAGAAAGCTTCTGGGTGTGGAGTTTGAATATGAGAAAAATAGTGTTTTAATTCATCAGCAATTATATATAGAAGACATAGTTGATCGATTTAAGTCTTTTAAAATACAAATTACTTCCCTTCCAATAGTTTGTGAAATACTCAAAGTCTCAAAGTCCCAGTACACAAGAAGAAACGACTGAAATGATGAATTATCCTTATAGAAATGTTTTGGGATGTCTTTCGTTTCTTTGCAATCGTACTCGTCCGGATATAGCTTATGCTGTTAATATATTTTCTCAGTTCCAAAGCAATCCTGGTAAGTTTCACTGGGAAGGATTACTTAAACTGTTAGGGTACGTTTCCAATACCAGACAGCACAAACTCAAACTGGTATGCAAGGAACTGAAGCTCAATATATATTCAGATTCAGATTTTGCTTCAAGCAGGGATGATATGGTGTCTATTGGTGGACAAATAGCTTTGTTGGGAGAATCACCTGTATCTTGGCATACATTTAAAGAAAGGGGAGTGAGTTTATCTACTATGGAGGCTGAATTTATCTCCATGACTGAATCAGCAAAAGAATTAGTTTGGTTTAGAAACATTTTCGATTGCAAGTAACTATGTTTCGAGGCCAATATTGTTTGCTGATAACATGGCTCCTATATGTTTTACAAAATCACCCATTGAAAACTCGAGGACAAAACATATAGATGTGAAACTATTTTTCATTCGTGATCTATTGAACAGGGAAATTTTTGATTTAAAATATGTCCCAAGTAAAGATAATCTGGCTGATCCCATGACAAAACCGCTGACTAAGCATAACCTGATAAGATTTTGTGGAACAATTTTCTTATGAAATTTGTTTTTGTGTGTATTTAAATTAAGAGTTTTGTTAATTTGAAAATATGTTATAAGTCATATATGATGGATATTAGGTAAATGTAAAATTGTATAGTGTAGAATGTTGTATGAGTGACCAGGGCCCTGGGTAAAAGTATTCAGCGTGTGATCATATATATGTCTTTGTATTGTTCTGTAACATGTTGGACTTTCTTGCTACGGTAAAATTTTTGAATAATGGGATAAGATTTTCCCAAAGAAAAATTTTCTTAAAAATTTCTGAATGAAATTGTGATATTTATTTATTCTTGTTTTGAATTTTGTAAAGATACTGGCATTCGGTTTTTATTCCAGGTCGGAGATGATGATGTGGGGGGCATTTGTTGGAAAATATAGCTTATTTTTAAACCTTTTACTGCATCATCTCTCCTCCTTGAAATGTTTATTTAGTTTAGTCCTTATTTTAATGTAATATAGTAGTTACTTCTACTTCTTTTTTTTGCTGCCACTGTTTGCATTGAGAACGGACTGTTTCAACCTAATTGAGATACAAAAACGAAACATGATGTTACATCATCTGAAGAGCCGATTCGTGCCGATAGCTGATTGGTTGCCGTGAGATGACGTCATTCCTACTTCTGCTATAAGTATCTCGCGTCGCTCTGGCTCAGCCCTTCTTTTTAGTTCCTGCTTTCCCGGCAGTTGAGTGAGCGGTTTCCAGCCCCTTCAGACGGATGCATGCAGTCCGGTGATAAAAGTGCCCTGGTTCCGGTTTGCTAGATGATGGTTCCAGAATAAAGTTCTTCGGTTCCAGAGGTCCGTGGGCGGCATCCATGTTCTTCAATAAAGGCGGCATTTAAAAATACGTGAGCAGCGAATCCTTGTGCAAACGGGGTTAGGCCGGTTTTAAGTGCTTTCAAGAACTTCATTTAAATTTTCAGGTGTTTTTTCTTGACCATTGATTATGGACTGATTAAATGTGTAGCCAGCTTTATTTTTAGGCCGCATAATTACTGTTTAGGGCATTTTTTGTTTGTATAGAATGCTAGTGTTTTGGACACCAGGTAAAAATATTTGATGAATGATGATTATATTATATTTTTCCTAAGACTCTAATATTATTGACATTTATTTTCTGTGTTTTTATTCTTTATTATATTGTTAATAAATTGGTTAAGTTCAAAATCTTTTATTGTCTTCAATGTCTGCACAACATGATATCTCAGGGAGCTTTTATTGCTACTACTGCTAAATGTTTAATTTCTTTAAACTTTAAACCTTGCTTTAGCATCATTTTGGTTATGGGCCACCAGCTCCTGAGTTATTTTTAGTGCAGACTTTTGAAGTTTAAAGTTAATTTAGGACTTAAGAGATTGGGGGGCGGTTTTTGTTAAAATTCAAATATGGCTACTGTTAGTGTCATGCACAATATTGCTAAACTTGAGGCATGTAATTACTTTACATGGTCCAAAGATATGAAGTTTGTCTTGAATGAAAAAAATGCATGGCTTTTGGTCAAGGGTATTGAAAAATGTGCTGATTTAGATGATGTTAAGGGTATTGCAAAAGAAATTATTGCCGACTTTCAAAATAGAAGTCGATTGGCATTATCGTTAATTTATATGAATGTAAGCCCTGAATATAGAAACTTGATATGTGAAATTGATGACCCGGTAGTGGCATGGAATACGCTTGCCAAATACTTCCAGCCAGATTATCGGTCAAGACATATATGTCCCTGTTTTCAGAGTTCTTAAATTGCAAAATTAAGCCAAATGGAAGTATTAGTTTCTTTTCTTCTAGATTAAAACGCGTAACTGAACAGTTAGCTGATATTAATCAGGCTGTAAGAGACGTATATATATGTTTCCAGTTTCTTAGGTTCCTTCCAGATAAATTTGATCAAGTAGTTCAGAATATTTTGAGGTGGCCAGATGAAAAGTTCATTTTTAAAAATGTTGAAATTCTAGCAGAGGAAACGCGTCTTAATTTAAGAGAGATAGATAGGGAAAACTCCAATAAGACTATAGAAGTTCAAAGTACTCACTGTGAACCCAAATTTAAGCAGATTAAAGGGCTCAAGTGTTATAAATGTGACCGTCCAGGTCATATTCAAAAATACTGTAGAATGAGAGGTAATTTTTCCAGATCACCCTCACCTGCTTCTTCTGTTTCCTCAGCTGTATCTAGTAGTAATAAAACATCTTCTAAGTGTAAGAATAAACCCAAGTTGAGTAAGAGTAAAAATAATTCCCATGCACAGTCCCATTTTATAGCTCAAGCCAATGTTAACAATTTGGAAGAAAATGATGATAGTTGGATTTTTGATACGGCTGCATCTCATCATTTTTGTAAAAATCGTGAATTGTTTGATACTTTTTCTCCTGTGAAAAATGAGAATATGCTAGTAGCTATTGATGGGGTAACTTTTCCAATTCATGGGAAGGGTACTGTTAAAATGAAATTTGGGGATACGGTTATTTTGCTTAAAGATGTGTTATATTCACCTGAACTGAGACGAAATTTAATATCTGGACCTAGGGTGGATATCAATGGAGCAAGATTTTATGGTAAAAATGGGCAAATTAAAGTTACTGATGATGAGAATTCAACTTTGTACAAGGCTAAGTTGATAGGAAGTAACTATCATGTGTTCCCGAAAATAATAAAAAAAGGGGGCAAATCTGTAAAATTTGAGGCATCCACAGTTCAGCATAATAATAGTGAATTATGGCATGGTCGGTTTGGTCATATAAATTATGATACTATTGTCAGGACTAGTAAGAGACATTCAATTTGAGGTCTTCCTGTGTTAAAGCACTCACCTAATTTGTTTTGTGAACATTGCCAAATCAATAAGCAAAGACGAATCTCCTATAGACCTTTAGAAGGTATTCAAGTAAAGAGACCGCTTGAAAGGGTTTTCTCTGATGTATGGGGACCTATTAACATTCCAGGTAGGAATGGTGAACGTTATTTCGTTTCCTTTATTGACGAATATTCTCGTTATGTGGTAGTATACCCCATTGTGGAGAAAAGTCAGGTGTTTGAAGTATCTGAAAGGCATATAGCACGTGCGGAAAGATCTTTGAACCTTAGATTGAAATACTTTAGGACTGACAATGGGCGAGAACATGATAATGATCAATTCAGGTCATATTGTAATAAAAATGGTGTAAAGCACGAATTTACAGATGTATATACTCCAGAACAGAATGGAGTTTGTGAGAGATTTAATCAGACAGCTCTCAATAATATACGTGCAATCTTACACGATAGTGAAATGAGTTCCGAATTTTGGTCAGATGCAGTAATGTATTTTGCATATTCATTTAATAGAATTTGTCATAAGGGCCAAGATAGAACCCCATTTGAATTATACACTAAGCGGAAACCATCAGTACGTCATCTTAAGGCATTTGGAACGATTGCCTATGTGGGAATTCCAAAGGCTAAAAGAAATTCTAAACTTGATCCAAAGGCAACAAAGGGCCGATTGATTGGGTACAGTGTACGAACAAAAGGGTACAAGATTTGGTTGGAAAATGAGCAAAAGGTAGTAGAAACCCTAAATGCTACTTTTAAAGAGTCGATTGGAATGCAGAAAAGTGGCAGTGGAGCTGCACTGGGCACCCTTCCTGATTTGGAATCTGAAGAAAGGGTAGAGTTCCAATCTACTGACACTCCAGTTGGCTATTTTCCTGAAATAGAGGAAAGAACCGATACCAATATACCTTCTTCTACAATTGCCACTGACACTCAATCTACATTGAGACAAGTAACTTGGCTTCGTAAACCTGTTCCAAGGCCAGACGGCACTCGTACGGGTGTGTATTATTTTGAGAGGGGGTCTAATCAAAGACTACGATCACCAAATGATGTAGAAAGGTATTGCACTGAACATAATATTCAGTATGATCCTACCTTGTTTGATTTCAAGGGAAGCAATACTTATAGTGGTGAAATTGACCCAACTGGTACTCCTTCAACGTCGTATACCCGAGATAGCTGACTAGATGTTTCAATTCCAAACACTTATAACCAGGCAATGAAATCTTCAGAAAAGCTTAAATGGATAGAGGCAATGGAAGAGGAAATGGCCAACATGCGAAAGCATAAGGTATGGCATCTTGTTCCACTTCCTAAAGACAAGACTCCACTAGGTTGCAGATGGATTTTCAACATTAAACGTGACGAATTTGGAAACATTGTTCGTTTTAAAGCTCGTTTAGTGGCTCAGGGTTATCGGCAAATTAAATACGATACCTATGATGAAACCTACTCTCCTGTAGTCAACTTTTCAGTAATAAGGCTCTTTTTCTCCCTTTTAGTTGCACACCTTGGATGGGCAAATATACAATGTGACGTGAAAAGTGCCTATCTCTATGCTCCTTTATCAGAGGAAATTTACATGTCCCAACCTCAGGGTTTTGTGGAGCGAGATAAAGAAACTTTTGTGTGTCGCTTAGATAGAGCCTTGTATGGTTTGCATCAGAGTGGCCGATTATGGTACTACGAGTTGGATAGAACACTATGTAACCTAGGGTTTATCAAGTTTGAGTGGTGTAATTGTGTCTATCGTTTTAAAGATTTTGTCATTCTGTTGGTTTATGTTGATGATATAGTTGTGTTTGAGAAAAGTGAAGTTCAGGCCAAAAGGATATTAAAAGTCCTGAGTTCACATTTTGATTTGAAAATTTTAGGTAAAACAAGAAAGCTTCTGGGTGTGGAGTTTGAATATGAGAAAAATAGTGTTTTAATTCATCAGCAATTATATATAGAAGACATAGTTGATCGATTTAAGTCTTTTAAAATACAAATTACTTCCCTTCCAATAGTTTGTGAAATACTCAAAGTCTCAAAGTCCCAGTACACAAGAAGAAACGACTGAAATGATGAATTATCCTTATAGAAATGTTTTGGGATGTCTTTCGTTTCTTTGCAATCGTACTCGTCCGGATATAGCTTATGCTGTTAATATATTTTCTCAGTTCCAAAGCAATCCTGGTAAGTTTCACTGGGAAGGATTACTTAAACTGTTAGGGTACGTTTCCATTACCAGACAGCACAAACTCAAACTGGTATGCAAGGAACTGAAGCTCAATATATAGTCAGATTCGGATTTTGCTTCAAGCAGGGATGATATGGTGTCTATTGGTGGACAAATAGCTTTGTTGGGAGAATCACCTGTATCTTGGCATACATTTAAAGAAAGGGGAGTGAGTTTATCTACTATGGAGGCTGAATTTATCTCCATGACTGAATCAGCAAAAGAATTAGTTTGGTTTAGAAACATTTTGGATTGCAAGTAACTATGTTTCGAGGCCAATATTGTTTGCTGATAACATGGCTCCTATATGTTTTACAAAATCACCCATTGAAAACTCGAGGACAAAACATATAGATGTGAAACTATTTTTCATTCGTGATCTATTGAACAGGGAAATTTTTGATTTAAAATATGTCCCAAGTAAAGATAATCTGGCTGATCCCATGACAAAACCGCTGACTAAGCATAACCTGATAAGATTTTGTGGAACAATTTTCTTATGAAATTTGTTTTTGTGTGTATTTAAATTAAGAGTTTTGTTAATTTGAAAATATGTTATAAGTCATATATGATGGATATTAGGTAAATGTAAAATTGTATAGTGTATAGTGTAGAATGTTGTATGAGTGACCAGGGCCCTGGGTAAAAGTATTGAGCGTGTGATCATATATATGTCTTTGTATTGTTCTGTAACATGTTGGACTTTCTTGCTACGGTAAAATTTTTGAATAATGGGATAAGATTTTCCCAAAGAAAAATTTTCTTAAAAATTTCTGAATGAAATTGTGATATTTATTTATTCTTGTTTTGAATTTTGTAAAGATACTGGCATTCGGTTTTTATTCCAGGTCGGAGATGATGATGTGGGGGGCATTTGTTGGAAAATATAGCTTATTTTTAAACCTTTTACTGCATCATCTCTCCTCCTTGAAATGTTTATTTAGTTTAGTCCTTATTTTAATGTAATATAGTAGTTACTTCTACTTCTTTTTTTTGCTGCCACTGTTTGCATTGAGAACGGACTGTTTCAACCTAATTGAGATACAAAAACGAAACATGATGTTACATCATCTGAAGAGCCGATTCGTGCCGATAGCTGATTGGTTGCCGTGAGATGACGTCATTCCTACTTCTGCTATAAGTATCTCGCGTCGCTCTGGCTCAGCCCTTCTTTTTAGTTCCTGCTTTCCCGGCAGTTGAGTGAGCGGTTTCCAGCCCCTTCAGACGGATGCATGCAGTCCGGTGATTAAAGTGCCCTGGTTCCGGTTTGCGAGATGATGGTTCCAGAATAAAGTTCTTCGGTTCCAGAGGTCCGTGGGCGGCATCCATGTTCTTCAATAAAGGCGGCATTTAAAAATACGTGAGCGGCGAATCCTTGTGCAAACGGGGTTAGGCCGGTTTTAAGTGCTTTCAAGAACTTCATTTAAATTTTCAGGTGTTTTTCTTGACCATTGATTATGGACTGATTAAATGTGTAGCCAGCTTTATTTTTAGGCCGCATAATTACTGTTTAGGGCATTTTTTGTTTGTATAGAATGCTAGTGTTTTGGACACCAGGTAAAAATATTTGATGAATGATGATTATATTATATTTTTCCTAAGACTCTAATATTATTGACATTTATTTTCTGTGTTTTTATTCTTTATTATATTGTTAATAAATTGGTTAAGTTCAAAATCTTTTATTGTCTTCAATGTCTGCACAACATGATATCTCAGGGAGCTTTTATTGCTACTACTGCTAAATGTTTAATTTCTTTAAACTTTAAACCTTGCTTTAGCATCATTTTGGTTATGGGCCACCAGCTCCTGAGTTATTTTTAGTGCAGACTTTTGAAGTTTAAAGTTAATTTAGGACTTAAGAGATTGGGGGGCGGTTTTTGTTAAAATTCAAATATGGCTACTGTTAGTGTCATGCACAATATTGCTAAACTTGAGGCATGTAATTACTTTACATGGTCCAAAGATATGAAGTTTGTCTTGAATGAAAAAAATGCATGGCTTTTGGTCAAGGGTATTGAAAAATGTGCTGATTTAGATGATGTTAAGGGTATTGCAAAAGAAATTATTGCCGACTTTCAAAATAGAAGTCGATTGGCATTATCGTTAATTTATATGAATGTAAGCCCTGAATATAGAAACTTGATATGTGAAATTGATGACCCGGTAGTGGCATGGAATACGCTTGCCAAATACTTCCAGCCAGATTATCGGTCAAGACATATATGTCCCTGTTTTCAGAGTTCTTAAATTGCAAAATTAAGCCAAATGGAAGTATTAGTTTCTTTTCTTCTAGATTAAAACGCGTAACTGAACAGTTAGCTGATATTAATCAGGCTATAAGAGACGTATATATATATGTTTCCAGTTTCTTAGGTTCCTTCCAGATAAATTTGATCAAGTAGTTCAGAATATTTTGAGGTGGCCAGATGAAAAGTTCATTTTTAAAAATGTTGAAATTCTAGCAGAGGAAACGCGTCTTAATTTAAGAGAGATAGATAGGGAAAACTCCAATAAGACTATAGAAGTTCAAAGTACTCACTGTGAACCCAAATTTAAGCAGATTAAAGGGCTCAAGTGTTATAAATGTGACCGTCCAGGTCATATTCAAAAATACTGTAGAATGAGAGGTAATTTTTCCAGATCACCCTCACCTGCTTCTTCTGTTTCCTCAGCTGTATCTAGTAGTAATAAAACATCTTCTAAGTGTAAGAATAAACCCAAGTTGAGTAAGAGTAAAAATAATTCCCATGCACAGTCCCATTTTATAGCTCAAGCCAATGTTAACGATTTGGAAGAAAATGATGATAGTTGGATTTTTGATACGGCTGCATCTCATCATTTTTGTAAAAATCGTGAATTGTTTGATACTTTTTCTCCTGTGAAAAATGAGAATATGCTAGTAGCTATTGATGGGGTAACTTTTCCAATTCATGGGAAGGGTACTGTTAAAATGAAATTTGGGGATACGGTTATTTTGCTTTAAGATGTGTTATATTCACCTGAACTGAGACGAAATTTAATATCTGGACCTAGGGTGGATATCAATGGAGCAAGATTTTATGGTAAAAATGGGCAAATTAAAGTTACTGATGATGAGAATTCAACTTTGTACAAGGCTAAGTTGATAGGAAGTAACTATCATGTGTTCCCGAAAATAATAAAAAAAGGGGGCAAATCTGTAAAATTTGAGGCATCCACAGTTCAGCATAATAATAGTGAATTATGGCATGGTCGGTTTGGTCATATAAATTATGATACTATTGTCAGGACTAGTAAGAGACATTCAGTTCGAGGTCTTCCTGTGTTAAAGCACTCACCTAATTTGTTTTGTGAACATTGCCAAATCAATAAGCAAAGACGAATCTCCTATAGACCCTTAGAAGGCATTCAAGTAAATAGACCACTTGAAAGGGTTTTCTCTGATGTATGGGGACCTATTAACATTCCAGGTAGGAATGGTGAACGTTATTTCGTTTCCTTTATTGACGAATATTCTCGTTATGTGGTAGCATACCCCATTGTGGAGAAAAGTCAGGTGTTTGAAATATTTGAAAGCCATATAGCACGTGCGGAAAGATCTTTGAACCTTAGATTGAAATACTTTAGGACTGACAATGGGCGAGAACATGATAATGATCAATTCAGGTCATATTGTAATAAAAATGGTGTAAAGCACGAATTTACAGATGTATATACTCCAGAACAGAATGGAGTTTGTGAGAGATTTAATCAGACAGCTCTCAATAATATACGTGCAATCTTACACGATAGTGAAATGAGTTCCGAATTTTGGTCAGATGCAGTAATGTATTTTGCATATTCATTTAATAGAATTTGTCATAAGGGCCAAGATAGAACCCCATTTGAATTATACACTAAGCGGAAACCATCAGTACGTCATCTTAAGGCATTTGGAATGATTGCCTATGTGGGAATTCCAAAGGCTAAAAGAAATTCTAAACTTGATCCAAACGCAACAAAGGGCCGATTGATTGGGTACAGTGTACGAACAAAAGGGTACAAGATTTGGTTGGAAAATGAGCAAAAGGTAGTAGAAACCCTAAATGCTACTTTTAAAGAGTCGATTGGAATGCAGAAAAGTGGCAGTGGAGCTGCACTGGGCACCCTTCCTGATTTGGAATCTGAAGAAAGGGTAGAGTTCCAATCTACTGACACTCCAGTTGGCTATTTTCCTGAAATAGAGGAAAGAACCGATACCAATATACCTTCTTCTACAATTGGCACTGACACTCAATCTACATTGAGACAAGTAACTTGGCTTCGTAAACCTGTTCCAAGGCCAGACGGCACTCGTACGGGTGTGTATTATTTTGAGAGGGGGTCTAATCAAAGACTACGATCACCAAATGATGTAGAAAGGTATTGCACTGAACATAATATTCAGTATGATCCTACCTTGTTTGATTTCAAGGAAAGCAATACTTATAGTGGTGAAATTGACCCAACTGGTACTCCTTCAACGTCGTATACCCGAGATAGCTGACTAGATGTTTCAATTCCAAACACTTATAACCAGGCAATGAAATCTTCAGAAAAGCTTAAATGGATAGAGGCAATGGAAGAGGAAATGGCCAACATGCGAAAGCATAAGGTATGGCATCTTGTTCCACTTCCTAAAGACAAGACTCCACTAGGTTGCAGATGGATTTTCAACATTAAACGTGACGAATTTGGAAACATTGTTCGTTTTAAAGCTCGTTTAGTGGCTCAGGGTTATCGGCAAATTAAATACGATACCTATGATGAAACCTACTCTCCTGTAGTCAACTTTTCAGTAATAAGGCTCTTTTTCTCCCTTTTAGTTGCACACCTTGGATGGGCAAATATACAATGTGACGTGAAAAGTGCCTATCTCTATGCTCCTTTATCAGAGGAAATTTACATGTCCCAACCTCAGGGTTTTGTGGAGCGAGATAAAGAAACTTTTGTGTGTCACTTAGATAGAGCCTTGTATGGTTTGCATCAGAGTGGCCGATTATGGTACTACGAGTTGGATAGAACACTATGTAACCTAGGGTTTATCAAGTTTGAGTGGTGTAATTGTGTCTATCGTTTTAAAGATTTTGTCATTCTGTTGGTTTATGTTGATGATATAGTTGTGTTTGAGAAAAGTGAAGTTCAGGCCAAAAGGATATTAAAAGTCCTGAGTTCACATTTTGATTTGAAAATTTTAGGTAAAACAAGAAAGCTTCTGGGTGTGGAGTTTGAATATGAGAAAAATAGTGTCTTAATTCATCAGCAATTATATATAGAAGACATAGTTGATCGATTCAAGTCTTTTAAAATACAAATTACTTCCCTTCCAATAGTTAAAGGTGTGAAATACTCAAAGTCTCAAAGTCCCAGTACACAAGAAGAAACGACTGAAATGATGAATTATCCTTATAGAAATGTTTTGGGATGTCTTTCGTTTCTTTGCAATCGTACTCGTCCGAATATAGCTTATGCTGTTAATATATTTTCTCAGTTCCAAAGCAATCCTGGTAAGTTTCACTGGGAAGGATTACTTAAACTGTTAGGGTACGTTTCCAATACCAGACAGCACAAACTCAAACTGGCATGCAAGGAACTGAAGCTCAATATATATTCAGATTCGGATTTTGCTTCAAGCAGGGATGATATGGTGTCTATTGGTGGACAAATAGCTTTGTTGGGAGAATCACCTGTATCTTGGCGTACATTTAAAGAAAGGGGAGTGAGTTTATCTACTATGGAGGCTGAATTTATCTCCATGACTGAATCAGCAAAAGAATTAGTTTGGTTTAGAAACATTTTGGATTGCAAGTAACTATGTTTCGAGGCCAATATTCTTTGCTGATAACATGGCTGCTATATGTTTTACAAAATCACCCATTGAAAACTCGAGGACAAAACATATAGATGTGAAACTATTTTTCATTCGTGATCTATCGAACAGGGAAATTTTTGATTTAAAATATGTCCCAAGTAAAGATAATCTGGCTGATCCCATGACAAAACCGCTGACTAAGCATAACCTGATAAGATTTTGTGGAACAATTTTCTTATGAAATTTGTTTTTGTGTGTATTTAAATTAAGAGTTTTGTTAATTTGAAAATATGTTATAAGTCATATATGATGGATATTAGGTAAATGTAAAATTGTATAGTGTAGAATGTTGTATGAGTGACCAGGGCCCTGGGTAAAAGTATTGAGCGTGTGATCATATATATGTCTTTGTATTGTTCTGTAACATGTTGGACTTTCTTGCTACGGTAAAATTTTTGAATAATGGGATAAGATTTTCCCAAAGAAAAATTTTCTTAAAAATTTCTGAATGAAATTGTGATATTTATTTATTCTTGTTTTGAATTTTGTAAAGATACTGGCATTCGGTTTTTATTCCAGGTCGGAGATGATGATGTGGGGGGCATTTGTTGGAAAATATAGCTTATTTTTAAACCTTTTATTGCATCATCTCTCCTCCTTGAAATGTTTATTTAGTTTAGTCCTTATTTTAATGTAATATAGTAGTTACTTCTACTTCTTTTTTTTGCTGCCACTGTTTGCATTGAGAACGGACTGTTTCAACCTAATTGAGATACAAAAACGAAACATGATGTTACATCATCTGAAGAGCCGATTCGTGCCGATAGCTGATTGGTTGCCGTGAGATGACGTCATTCCTACTTCTGCTATAAGTATCTCGCGTCGCTCTGGCTCAGCCCTTCTTTTTAGTTCCTGCTTTCCCGGCAGTTGAGTTTCCAGCCCCTTCAGACGGATGCATGCAGTCCGGTGATTAAAGAGCCCTGGTTCCGGTTTGCGAGATGATGGTTCCAGAATAAAGTTCTTCGGTTCCAGAGGTCCGTGGGCGGCATCCATGTTCTTCAATAAAGGCGGCATTTAAAAATACGTGAGCGGCGAATCCTTGTGCAAACGGGGTTAGGCCGGTTTTAAGTGCTTTCAAGAACTTCATTTAAATTTTCAGGTGTTTTTCTTGACCATTAATTATGGACTGATTAAATGTGTAGCCAGCTTTATTTTTAGGCCGCATAATTACTGTTTAGGGCATATTTTGTTTGTATAGAATGCTAGTGTTTTGGACACCAGGTAAAAATATTTGATGAATGATGATTATATTATATTTTTCCTAAGACTCTAATATTATTGACATTTATTTTCTGTGTTTTTATTCTTTATTATATTGTTAATAAATTGGTTAAGTTCAAAATCTTTTATTGTCTTCAATGTCTGCACAACATGATATCTCAGGGAGCTTTTATTGCTACTACTGCTCAATGTTTAATTTCTTTAAACTTTAAACCTTGCTTTAGCATGACACCTATACAACTTCATAAATGTGCTAAACAGTTCAGTTGTTGTCGGAGTACTGTTATGTGAGGTTGTCATTACATTATGTCAGAGTTAACAGACTTGTTATGTGTTTTTTAACGTTTGTTATGTGTGTTTAACGTGGGCAAATTGTTGGAGCACGTATGGTAGGTGCTTCCGTAAGTAAGGTAGCCGAGGTGTTTAGTGTTTCAAGAGGTACTGTATCGAAGATTTATTCTGCATATTTGAAAAGCGGAAAAACATCATCTGCTAAATCACAGCGTGGACGAAAGTGTGTCCTGAGTGATAGTGACAGACGATCATTAAGGGCAATTGTGACGAAAAATAAGAAGACCACAGCTGCAAAAGTTACTGCTGAAATGAATGTTGTGTTACTGAACCCTGTGAGTACCAAAACAATTAGAAGGGAGCTTCATAAACAGGGAATTGCTGGCCGTACTGCAATTGAGAAGCCACTCATCAGTGATGCTAATGCCCGTAACAGGAAAAGGTGATGTTTAAGTCATAAACCCTGGACTATAGAGCAGTGGAAGCGAGTAATATGGTCTGACGAGTCTTCTTTCACATTGTTTCCCACTTCTGGCCGAGTTTACGTCTGGAGAACGCCATCTCAAGCCTATAATACAGACTGCTTGTTGCCAAGAGTGAAACATGGCGGGGGTTCTGTTATGGTTTTGGCAGCTATATCGTGGTTCTCTGCTAGCCGCATGTTAACTGTGTCAGGGCACATGACTGCCAAGACTTATGTGAACATTTTGGCCGATCAAGTTCATCCCATGGTACAAACTTTGTTCCCCGATGGTGATGGTGTCTTCCAAGACGACAAAGCCCCTGTTCACACAGCTCACATTGTCCAGGACTGGTTTTCTGAGCACGAGGATGAGTTGTCCCATCTCCCCTGGCCACCACAGTCACCAGACCTGAATATCATCGAACCTTTGTGGTCTACATTGGAACGGAAAGTGCGTTCTCGTTATCCACCGCCAACATCGTTATCTGAACTTGCCACTGTTTTGCAGGAAGAATGGTATAATATTCCCTTGGCAAGCATACAGGAACTGTATTTCCGAGAACATTCCGAGAAGACTGCAAGCTGTTTTGGATGCCAACGGGTTTCCTACACCGTATTAAGCAAAAAAACATGTTTTTTTAAAGGTGTTTCCATATTTTTGTCCAACCCCTGTATATACACATCTAAGAAGTCATATATTTACATACAGATAGAGAGATAGGATGGTTTAGAAGTTGTTAATACATATTTATTAGCATTAATGTAATGAATAAGATTTATATTAATGAATGTATATGCAAATGTTTATCATCATGCATAATAATAAATCCATAAATTTCCAATGTTTCAATATGTAGCATTTACAATAAAAGTATAGTTTCTAATGTATTTATAATTCAAAAAGTATTTCATTAATAACATGAAAATAATAGACAAATTTAATGCGTATTCTCATTATTACATAAGCTATGCTTTTCTTTTTTTAATGAATCTTTTATGCTGTTTAAAATGTGTCACTGATTATGCAATTAACAATTTAAAAGATAAGTAATTAGGAGAAAAGCCACACATATACAAACGGATTTTAAAAAATTATTCAACTTAAATTTAAGAAATAAAATTCTATTATATAACAGTGATAATACACGATCAGCATGAAATACGACAAATTTGGCGAACTTTTGGCGACGAACAATTTGTAAACAAATCCAAACTGCAAGAACGTCGTAAAATTCTGTCAACTCTCAAATTTCCACGATTATATATTTAATGAATATATACACATTTAAAAAATGACTCAGGCAGTTGTATTACAACAAAACAGCAATAATTAAATCAGCCTCTATTTCCACCGTCCATGACTTCACAGTGAGAGCCATCGCCATATTGAAAGTTACCCGTGATCCTTCAGAAGCAGAACTTTCGTCTGATTGGTTGAACGTTCGAGGAACACGTCTCCAGCCGGAACATTTTCGGACAAGTTTTAAAATGTTGCTCGTAGCCAGGACACATTCCTCCTAGCTAGACGAAACATTTCTCAGTAGCCTGCCGCTTAAAGCCGTGCTACTAGAATCTCGTTTCTCGAAATTGTCCCGGGTAAGCGCGCGCGTCCATAGAAGTGATAGGGCCATTATGCGAATGAGTGAAATGCACGTGAAGTAAGATATAAGGCAAGGAACGTGCAGAATGGGCAATATTCGTGTTGTTATTTCTGCAGACGAATTATCGAAGAAAGTGGGCTTTTGTCTCAGAGGATACGTGTAATAGGAGAGAATGCCAGGCCGTCGCCAACGAAGGCACTTCCAGCAGATAGACGATTTTACGAGGGTTATGGTGGTCGGACTGAAAAGGGCGAGTTCGTCCTTACGTCAAATCGCAGCTGACACCCAGATGGATGCAAGCACGGTGCATCGGCTATGGCGAACATTGTTGGAACAAGGAAATGTGGGAAGAAAGACAGGTGCAGGTGCAGCCAAAGTGACGTCAGCACGCGTGGATCGACGCATCTGCCAACAAGCTGTGGCGGTCCTGCTAGTCACTTGTACCGCGATTCTGCAGCATGTGCAAGATATCCTGGATGTTCCCGTGTCGACCAGAACCATTTCCCGTCGATTGGTTGAATGTGGCTTCCACTCACGGCGTCCGTTAAGAAGACTTCCATTGACCCCACAGCATAGACGGCAACGTTTAGAATGGTGCCAGACTGGAGCGATGTGGATGACAGAATAGCGAAACGTCGTGTTCTCAGATGAGTCACGCTTCTTTTTATTCAGTGACAGTCAATGCATAAGTGTATGGTGTCGACGTGGAGACAGATCTAATCTGGCAGTAACTGTGGAATGCCCCACCGCGTGACAACGTGGCATAATGGTTTGGGGCGCTATTGCCTATGGTTTCAGGTCACCTCTAGTTCATATTCAGGGCACTATGACGGTCCAATGATACTTGGATAATGTACTGCGGCCGGTGGCAATCCCCTACTTTCAGGAGCTTCCTAATGCAATTTTTCAGCAGGATAAAATGCAATTTTTCAGCAGGATAACGCCCGACTACACACTGCTCGCACCTGCAACATGCTCTGCAAGGTATACAGATGCTTCCCTGGCCACTATACTCTCCTGACCTGTCACCAATCGAACATGTGTGGAACGTGATCGGACGCCATTTGCAGGCTCTGCCGCTGCCTCGTTCAGAAGACGAACTGTGTCAAATGGTTGAAAGGGAACGGAGAGCCATCCCTCAGGACACCATCCGCACTCTTATTGACTCAATGCCTAGACGTGTTTCTTCGTGCCTCGCTGTCCGCGGTGGTCCTACATCCTACTGAGCTGAAGCCATTCTCGCTCTGTATTCTGACTATCATTCTGAAATAAAGATCATTTATTGCTGCTTGCTGTCTCTGACTTTTTTCCAAATTTCATCACTTTCTGACCACTCCTTCTTGGTGTTGCATTTTCAATGTCGAGCAGTGTATATAATTTAATGCATATAATAAATTCATGGGTTAGAGTAGACTTTAAAATACCCCTTGTGTTATGGCAAAGTTGTTGTTTCATTTATGGAAGCCTGAGTAGTTTAATGTTATGGAAACCCTATTGTGACGTAATCGGGTGCATGATTTTGTTAAATTTTGAATCATGGGATGTTTTATAAGCACTTTTGTAGTGTGTGTTGGTTTAGACGGTAGAATGGCTGAATGTAGCAAGATTAATTTGAAGTTCCTGTACGATTTGGAACGAAAGGGAAAAACAGAGTTAATTGACTGGTATGTAAATGAAGGTTTACTTAGAAGCCATTATAAGTGTCCTGTATGTAAGAAGGACATGCGTCTAGTCGAATGTAAAAACCGTTTAGATGGATTTGAATGGGTTTGTAGGAGGAAAGGTTCAGATGTGGTGACGCCGATATATGGATTCGAGTTCAGATAATTTTAGGAGGTTTTGAGATGCTGTTAAGGAATTTTATGTGCCACAGACTACAGACGAAATGAACTTCTAAATAGGGTAAGTGGATATTTGCTTTTTGTAGTACTTAAATGTATAACATGTTTTATGTTTTTCCTTCTTAATGTTATTTTCTTGTTTGGTTTAAAATATAGTTTATTGAGATTATGTATGTTTTGTTTGCCTGTATTGTAGAATTGGGTGTTCCTTTGACTTTTTAAGTGAAACTATATCGATGTGTACATGGACAAAGTGAAGGGAGTGTGCAACGCAAGTTTGTGCAATTCTTGGATTTTTTTTTTTAAAGTGAAAATAGGTCGACGTGTACATGGATAAAGTCAAGGGAGTGCACAATGCTATAAAACAATTTTTCTTCAAAAAACATCTGGTGTACACATTCTTTTCATTCACTGATTATTTACAGCATGATATACTTCCGCTCAGAAAACACCTTTTCTTGGTAAAACATCTGACTTACATATTCTTTTTTATTCTCTATTTATTTACACAGAAAATACTTCCCATCTTCTCCGCATCCCTGTCAACAGTCCATCCCTCTTTGGCGATATGTTATAGTCATTAGTTCACAGTAGTTGAGTCAGTTTATGTTTTATAGCATTTTGAATAATGTAATCCTCCTGCAAATATGGGCATTTGGGAGCCCAAATTTGAAATTTGTTTTATTATCGATTTCATATTTTGTAAAACTTTAACGAATTTCTGATTAACAAACTCAAGGAATTGAAAATGAGCAATGGCACCATTGTACAGAAAAAAACATTTTTATCTCCAGTGCACAAACTTTCCGAAAATCTAAAGATATGCTCATTTTAAAATTATTTTGCGATATCACTCTTGAACTGAATTTTATGGTTTAAGTACAAAGAACATGATATTTAATAAATAAAGGTAACGCACAAAATGCCCCTTTGGGCATAATTTAAAAAACCTGAAATCTTTCAAGTTTTTTGGTCCAAAGTGGCTTTGTCCCTAAAGGAATACCGTTTTCGTTTTGCAATTTTGCGTTGAATCACTCTGAACGTCTGTTTCACTTTTCAAATTGTTGCCACCAAATATTATCGCCCTATCATATTTGACGAAATTAAATAATAAAGAATCTGCATAAATGTATGTATGTTTCTTGCATAGTGATAAAACAACGGTACCTAGAGCCATCAAATTTTGAATGACGTAATCCTACTGCGAATATAGGCACCTGGAAGACCAAATTTGAAATTTGTTTTATTATCGGTTTCATCCTTTGTAAAATTAATTACAAAATTAATGAAATGAAAATAACGTATAACATTAACGAATAGCATAAAATTAACAAATAACATAAGATTAACGAATTTTTTATTAACAAACTTAACAATTTAAAAACTTGCAATGGCAACACTCTACAGGAGGAGGAAAAAACCGTTTTTATCTCCAGCGTGCAGAACTGTGTATGAGAAATTCTAAAGATATGCTCATTTTAAAATTATTTTGCAACATTGCTGTTGAACTGAATTTTATGGTTTAAGTGCAAAGAGCATGATAATAAATAAATAAAAGTAATACCGAAAATTTTTAAAAAAATCGCCTCTTTAGATGTAATTTAAAATCTGAAACCTTTCAGATTTAAAAAAAAAAAAAAATTTGTCTTTAGTCAAACAAATTTCCTTAACAGCATCCAAAAACTTCCTAAAATTATCTGAACTAAAATTTGTATACTGGCGTCACCACATAAGCTCATAAAGATAAGAGTAAAAAATATTCTTAGTAGTGTCAGTATTCTCTGACCGTTCGACCATACGCATTTCCTTCCTACAAACAGGACACTTATCATGGCTACTATGTAAACCTTCATTTATACACCTGTCAATTAATGCTCTTTTCCCCTTTTGTTCCAAATTGTACAGAAACTTCAAATTAATCTCACCACATTCAGGCATTTTACCATCTAAACCACAAAACAAGCAACGAATTTCCTAACCAACACAGATAAAAGTATATTTTAGGGTACCCTTTCGCACAACTTGGCAAATTCACAAAAATAAGAGTCAAAAACATCCTATGTATTCCGGACTGTCCAGAAGATGGCTACTATGCAAACCTTCATTTACACAACAGTCAATCAACGCACTTTTCCTCCTTCGTTCCAAATTGTACAGAAACTTTAAATTAATATTACTACATTCAGCCATTCTACCATCTAAACAATGAAACAAGCAATGTAATTCCTAATCACACACACCACAAAAGCCCTTACAAAATATCCTATGATTCAAAATTTCCCGGAGTAATGCAAACAATTACGTTCCATAACATTCAACTACTCAGGTTACCATAAATGAAACAACATCACGATAATAGATGGTACCCTAAAGTCAATTCTAACCCCAACACGCACCACAAGCCCTTATAAATATTTCCCGCTTCATTCAAATTTACCGCAATCACGCAACCAATTACGTCATAATAGGGTTTCCATAACATTCAACTACTCAGATTACCGTAAATGAAATAACAATGATAAATGAAACAACTTTGTGATAATACAAGGGGCACCCTTAAATCTACTCTGATCAAAATTTACAAAATATTCTCACATTGCAGATAAAGTGCAGGTTAAGAATTCTTTAAAATTCCTAAACGAGATTTAAATCTGAACGCATAGAACTCGTAAATTGATTTGCTTTAGGAAATAGAATAGCTGTGGTGTTTCTTAGCCTGTAAATTACTCAGCTACCAAAAATTCACACTAATCTGTAAAAGATAATTCTGAAGATATTAAATTTGTTTTGAAAGAAATATTTTAATTTCCCTTCATTTGAAAAAATATAATACATTACAATTCATTTTAACAACATGAAACATTAGAATTCTGGCTCGTATACACATTACACATGGGGAAAACCACGAAAACGCCCATGCAGCCAGTCCATTTGCGGAATTCGAACCTCGGACCGAACTACCAGTGTTCAACGACTTTACCACTCGGCCGCTAGTCGGCCGTTATTTGAAATGAAACTTTAAAATTCACACTTTTGCTTTTAATTTATTTTAATTTTTATTCTACTTTTACTTTGCACAGAGCATTCAGTACGTGAAATCATCAATAATAATATAATAATGATAATAAAAATGACATTATACAACTAAAAGTATATACTACTTCGTAAATTTCGATAAATTAATTACTGAAAATATTAAACATATCAATGGCAGCGTTGGGCCTAATAGTTTTAAGTTGCATTTCAAAATCTGAAAGAACATGAATTACAATAAAATTTTCACTACACAGACGAATGGAAAAGAATTCTCCCACTTTTATTGCAATATTTCAATAATTGTCGCAATTAAAAAAAAAATTAGTTAAAACGTTTTAGTGGAAAATGATGCGATTTTCACTCATAAAATCCCTTTTCGCATTATTCTTTCATTTTGGCACCACTGCGTAGCTTTTCTAAGACATAAATAGGTTCTGTTAATATATGTTCCCATGCATTATATGTATTCTTCATATTTTTGTCATTAATAAATTAATGTTTAAAATAAAAATGATACGGCTTAATTTATAAGCAATGTAAAAACTGGAAATCTGAGGTAATTAATTTCTGAGCCAGAAATAGTTGTTTTAAGACGTAAATAAAAAAGGTAACAATAATCAAAAATATTAATGCTCCTAAAATATATCGCGATTTTTGCTTTTTGATCCACCTCGGGTTTAAAAAAAAAAATCTATTTTCATTAAATGATGTTTTTAGCGTTTCTCTAAGTAGTGCGCAAAACTTGTTTCATACAACTTTATTTTTAGTAATTATGAAGAAATTTTATACTTGTTTCCTAAACAAGTATTTATTTATGCTAATTTTAGAATCTATGTGACAGAGTAGTCATCTTCAAATATACGTTAGTGTCAATAAGTTTAACTACAAATTATTAAATATTTCTGGGAACTTGAAACTTGAAAGGTTTAATTTTAAAATTTCCATTTCACATATTACACAGTCATCTTCAAAGCTCTTTGGATACAGTTCAATAAAATTTGTTTATTATTTCATCCTAAACTTGTGGAAGAATTTCCTAAAATTATTTGAATATCCATAATTTTTACTGTTAAATATTTAACAATTATACATTAACTGAAATACATTTATAGTACAGAGGAAACGCTAAAAGATATTGCAGGTCATGTATTATGTGTCATTGGAATATGACAATAATAATAGAAGAATTTGACTAAAAAAAAAAAAAAAAAACCAGACGTTTCAGTTTTTTAGAAAGGAAAGTGGACATCTTTACAGTAAAATCTTAGATGAAAGTTTTACTGTGACTCAACTTGGGAAGACACTGGAAATTTATGGTGGAGGCGGGGTCCCTTTCTTTGCTAAACAGCTGCGTTGAAGTGTGAAATGTTATCTTCAGTATACTTGTAATTGGCTGATGACTCAGAACAGCAAACTGAACTTGCTCGTATTCTAATGACATTTCTGTAGTCTACATCACTACATCGAGAGCATAAAGAAGTTTTTCTTTAAAATTAAATTTGAAAGGGATCTCAAACATAATTCTTCATTATAAAGGTAAGTTATTGATTTGTAATATTACATAAACTAAATTCTTATAATTAACTTACTAAAAATTCAATTTAACTAAACTTTTAATCCATTTATCTAAAAATCCAAACTTATCACCATTAACAATGTAAATGTCTTCCAATATTAATAATGTATTGTTATATTAACATGAAATATTTTTATGATAAATTTTAAATATATGTTTCCATACATTAATAAACATAATGACAGGCCAACAATAAAAAACAAATTTTTTTAAACTTGTCCTGCGCTATAGCTGCAGGATTGAAATAAAATAAACTTAAAGCATCTACAAAGGAAGGAAATTCCTTGACGCTATAAATAACTGCAACCGTGTATAAAATGTTTAACACAATATCTAAACAAATTTAAAATAAGAATTCATAGTAGCACAAACTCAAAAAATAAAGCGAAAACATACAAAATTATAAAAATTATTCTCTTTTTACTGAAACTCTAATTCAGAACTCATCAGGAGAAAATGAATTAAAGCTTCATAATAGTCGATTAATATGTTTTGAAAACATATTTCGTTGTCCTGGTTCATTTGAGATCTAAAACCATAAAAAGAATCAATTAAATTTTCATTTAAGACATTAAAATTCATATAAAACTGAAAATTCGAATCTGAAATGTACGAGAATTTTCTCCACACGCTTTCGAAACACTTGGAAAAAAGAATAAAACATAACATTGTGCCAAATTGACTACTCAAAAAAATCAAAACTTTTCATTATGCAAATTGACCTTTCAAAAAAAAAACAAATTGGTTTAAAGCCATTATATGCAAATCCGAAATTCAAAATCAATTACAAATAAAGAGCAAAGCAAATGTACTTTAAACCAAATTGTCATTTAAACAACACTCAATAATTGGGTGATCCCCAAATATGCTAAACTTCTAATATCAAGAAAGCGAAAAACTTTTCATAGAGATTTCTATTTTATTTTTCATATTTTTGTCATTAATAAATTAATTATGAAGATAAAAAGAAAATTAATAGGGTTTAATTTATAATCAATGTAAAAACAGGAAATCTGAGGTCTTTCATGATAATTCATAGAAACTAAATAGTGTTAAAGTAGATCCATTATGTCGATTGATATTTATTAATATCATTTATTGTCCTGTGGCTTAATTTTAGAAAAGATCTGTTAAACGAATTACTTTTGGCTTGAATAATGTATTCTGATAAGGATATGTATGAATTCGAAACAGAAGTTGTTTTTCAGGAGAAAAGATTGCACATGAAATAGTTCACATATTCTGTGTATATTGTCTAAGAGATGATCCAAACATGATTTTTTTTTTTAAGTTCTTGATATGTATTTCTAATGTCTTCGAACTGCAAATTAATCAGCAAATCTGAACTCCAATAATTCAAAACATAAACAATTCGTTTAACAAACGAAATAAGTGTCCAAAATTATTGAAAACTTTATTTATATTAATAGCTTTTTGTGTTTTATTGCATACATTTAAAATATTTTTGAAACATTCCTGAGAATTTAATTATACAGCTTAGAAACAATGAAAACTATACTGCAGCTTAAATTGTAATTGACAGGAAAGTGATGCAATACATTAATATTAAGATTATTATTTAACTGTCAATTTTTGTGCTTATGTATGTTTAAATATCTGTAATTCCATTATCTTCGGTTTTTATAACTGTAATTCTGCCTAAAATACAAATATTTCTTATGTCATTTCATTCTTTTATCGCCCACCAATGGCCGAGCGGTAAAGACGCTGAACACTAGTAGTTCGGTCCGAGGTGTTCGAATCCCGCAAATGGGCTGGCTGCATGGGCGTTTTCGTGGTTTTCCCCATGCGTAATGTGTATACGAGCCAGTTTCCCTTAAAACGTCCTCCACGAAGGCATCCCTCCCTTTAGGCAGATAGCCCTCGTGTGCCTTGCCATAATTAAATAATCCAATCCAATCTATTCTTTTATCATTAAATTAAAGTGTTTATTTTTGTATACTCTAAATTTGCCTTATCCTTGAATTTTAAAATGATTTGAAAAACTAAACTCTAAATATTAAGCAATATTAAATTCGATAACAGGCGTAAAAGTCAACAAAATATAAATTCCAAATTGCCCGAGATATGTTTTTGCTTGTATATGTGTGTATATTATGTAAATGTGTGTATTTGCATGTATATGTGTGTATTCAATATCTTCCTTTCTTTTGTCTTTCGCATCCTATCTTACTAATTTTCTTACTTTTCATTTGTTTCAATATTCATATAAGTTTTACGATTTGCTTATTATTTCTTTATATACCATTAGTTTTAAAATTAAAACATACTTTTTAATTTTACATTTTAATTATTCCTTGTTTTATTTGTTTAATTTATAATCATTTTTCATTGACTGTTCTTGATGGCTTACAGTAGGACTCTGACACCTTTAGTTCCTAAATTAAGCCCAGGTTTAATAAATATCAATGTGCATAATTTTAACCTCTAAATACTTGTATGTTTTTTCGGATTATCCCGGCAAAGATTAATCACACAGAAACTACATACATTACAGAAGCTAGTTAATCAGAAACTTATTGTGATGAATTTTTACATTAATCCTTCCAGATTTTAGTTCAGGAAATTAATATAATAAAAACATTTAAAAATAAAATGAGTTAAAAAATTAACATAGCATTAATTCAGAAAAAAATCTGAAAGGTTTCAGATTAAATTAAGTTTAAAGGGGCGTTTTTTTAACGTTTTGTGTGTTACCTTTATTAATTAAATATCATGTTTTTTTACACTTAAACCATAAAATTCAGTTTAACAGCAATGTCACAAAATAATTTTAAAATCAGCATATCTTTAGAATTTCCGATACACAGTTCCGTGCGATTTTTTTTCCTCGTAGAGTGTTGTCACTGCTCACTTTTAAATCGGCGAGTTTGTTAATCAAAAATTCGTTAAAGTTTTACATAATATGAAATAGATAATAAAACAAATTCCAAATTTGGGCTTCCAGATGCCCGTATTCGGGTGGAAATGTACGTTATTCAAAATTGAATGGCTCTAGGTATCGTTGTTTTATCCCAATGCAAGAAATATAGATACGTTTAGGCAGATTCTTCCTTATTTAATTTCATCAAATATAACACAGGGCGATAATATTGGGTGGCAACAATTTGAAAAGTGAATCGGACATTTATAGTGAACCAACGTAAAATGCCGAAATGAAAATAATAGTCCGACAGAGCAAATTGCACCTTTTTTGGACTAAAAAATTAATCTATTTTGCTTAATTTTTATTCGTTAAATATTTATACTGGTTGCAATAATCTTTTTCACAAGCATATTACTCTCCCCTGATAGTATAAACAATAAATTGTAAAAATTTTAATTTGATCAATCTTAGCTACATTTGCGCTAGATTTTTCACACTAAAAGTTCTAAATTTTTAGCCCAAAAAGGCTATTAATTTTGTTTTGGCATTTTGCATTGGTTCACTATAAATATTGTTTCACTTTTCAAATTGTTGCCACTAAATATTACAGCCCTGTGTTATATTTAAAGAAATTAAATAATGAAAAATCTGCATAAACGTATCTATATTTCTCGCAATGAGGTAAAACAATGGTACCTAGACCCATCTAATTTTGAATCGTGTAATCTTGACCAAATATGGGCATGTGGAAGCCCGAATTTATTATCGATTTCATATTTTATAACTCTTTAACGTGGTTTTGATTAAGAAACTCGACGATTTCAAAGCGAGCAATGAAAATTTTGTACGGAAAAAAAAATTATCACTAGTGTGCGAGACTGTGTATCAGAAATTCTAAAGATATGCTCATGCGATATTGCTGTTGAATTTAATTTAATGGTTTAAGCGGGAAGAACATGATATTTAAAATATAAAAGTAGCACACGAAACTTTAAAAAAATGCTCCTTTGGGCGTAAGGTAAAACCTGAAAGCTTTCAGATTTTTTTTGTAAATTTCGTATGAACTAATTTTGCCCCTCTAGCCGTTTACTTGCAGTAAGTTTCTCACTGGCTTTACCCTTGTCTCGTTTCTGGCTTGATTATTCATTTTCTTTTCATTAGTTATTTATTCCATGGATAACTTATATGGTGCTCCTTCCCCCAAATCATAGCACAGAAGCAGAATATTTTGTCTGTTTGGTTATTTAAGTCGAAATTTTTTAAGTTAATTCCTCTTATGGCTGATCTTTAGAATATGGTAACTGGTAGTTTGGCGACATTTTGGAGGCGATAAAGGTTACTACCTAGGACTTTGGTAATAATGTGAGCAGTACTCAGTTCCGATTACGCATTATTTTGTGTGAGGGAAATGAGAGATCATGGGATATGTCATGTGATATTAATGGACGAATTACGGTTCTTTAATCGGAAAAGGGGGGGAAATCGGGGAAAAATCTGGAAATTTTGTATTTGGCTTTATTCTGTGTTGTGTGAAACAGTGTTCGTTAATTTTTGGATCCCATGGCCCTAACTAAAGTGAATTCGAAATGGGTATTTAGTGGGATTGAAAGGGGTAGTAATAAGTGTTTCTTTAAGGTTGTGTGAGATAGAAGTAAAGATGTTTTATTAAGTTATTTATTTTACCTGGTACCTTGCTGTGAACTATAAGTATGATTTTAAAGATCCTGAAACAGAAATTAGAAAAGTTTATCGGACACGTAATCAAGATTCTGAAGAAGATTAGGTAAGTTAGTATTTTTAATTATTTGAGGATATTTTTATGCATTGTTCTAAACGTAAGGTGGAAGTAAAGTAATTTGGTATTATTGGGAAAATTGTTATTAGCAATGATTTAGTTTAAAGTAATTAGGATTGTAAGCTAATTTTTATTAATTTAATGTATGTGCTTATTTATATTTTAAGTAGTGTTTTTGAATTTAATTATATTTTAATTATGATAGTTATTTTGTGAATTTTATGTTTGTAGGAATTTGGTATACGTTTTAGTTGAAGTAAACGTGCATGGAAATAATTTAAATATTTGACACTAAGTATTTGTAATGTTTGCGGTATGAATTCGTTGATGACGTTTATAATATAATAGATGATTTAGAGGTAAAAGTTTTTGGATATTTTATTTATTTTATATGTGGAAATGTTCATATTTGGAAAGGGTATATACTTTTTCGGTATTAGGTAATTTCATATATGTTCTTTTTAAGAAGTTTAAAGATTCAGAAAATTGTCATGCATTTTTGTGAATTTTTTCTAATTTATGAGAAAAAAGGAGTGTACATGGATATGGTGAAGGGTGTGCCAATGCCATTTTCGTGCAATTCTGGGATTTTTTTTTTAAGTAAAAATAAGTCGACGTGTACATGGTTTAGTGATATTTTAATTAAATGATAGTTATTTTGTGAATTTTATGTTTGTAGGAATTTGGTATACGTTTTAGTTGAAGTAAACGTGCATGGAAATAATTTAAATATTTGACACTAAGTATTTGTAATGTTTGCGGTATGAATTCGTTGGTGACGTTTATAATATAATAGATGATTTAGAGGTAAAAGTTTTCGGATATTTTATTTATTTTATATGTGGAAATGTTCATATTTGCAAAGGGTATATACTTTTTCGCGATCAGGTAATTTCATATATGTTCTTTTCACCGGGTTTAAAGATTCAGAAAATTGTCATGTATTTTCGTGAAATTTTTCGAATTTATGAGAAAAAAGCAGTGTACATGGTTATAGTGAAGAGTGTGTGCAATGCCGTTTTTGTGCAATTCTGGGATGTTTTTTTAAGTAAAAATAAGTCAACGTGACATGGTTTATGTGTATGTGTTATTTTGAAAAACGCGCAAGGAGTATGGTATTGTGCACTTTTTTCCCAATTTTGCAGTGAATATTTGTCATGATTAAGCACAGTTTTGTTAGATAAAATTTCTAACATAAGTGTAATTCGGCTAGTAGATTGTTGGAAGAAGTGTTCAGTAGATAAAAAGAAAAGAAACATGTCTTCACGAAGTAAAGACAAAATGGCGGCAGGAAAAAAAAAATAGAGGGTTGCTGTAGGAGAGTTGGTCGCCAAATTTTCGCCAAAAAATCGCCAAGTTACCATAATGTAAAGATCAACCGCTCTTATTCTTTTATTTTCATCTTATATTATTGCCAATAAAATAATGTTACAAAAAGAGCTATTTTTTTACAAATTCTGCAAAATTTTTTAAAGGTTTAAACAAAAAGTAAATAAAAATTAACACAAATCATTGTTTACATTTTTTTTATTTGTGGAGGAAATTTATTCTGTACTATTGTAGCTTGCTAAAAATATTTATTCTAGTTTCTTATGGCATTCGGCGTCATCCTTGGCAGACAAAATTTAAAATTTCTCGTCTCATTTGCTATTTGGAATTATATTCATGTAAGCCACGCGAGTAAATTCTTCAAAGTATAAAGACGAATTTGCAGTCAGCTGTCGGAGCTCTGCAGAATGAGAAAACATTTTTAGAAAGTTGTAGAAGTGATAATAATAATTTAATAATTTAAATAGTAATTTAATAGATTTCATCTCCGAAGAAAAGTAAATGGCAGAAACGTTAGAAATCTACCCTTCCTTTAGCCAGTCCATCATACCCTAAGGCGACGTAGATTGTTTGGTACGAGGCTTCATATGAAAACATACGAAGTGTTAGGAGAGGAATTTAAAGTAGAACTGTATTTCTACACGTGAGACATTGCTATTCGTTCTGTAGAAGAAAGATTTGAACTTACTCGGAAATACGGAGCATACTACGGTACAGTTTCCTGTACGACGTAGGAACCCTCAGACATCTTTCAGAGAACTTTTGAATAGATGCAAAGACTAGAAATTGAAACTTACAAATAAACATTCGAATAATCTGAATGCTTCGGAACTTTGTGATGAACTGGATGATCTGTCAAAATACATCGTTCCTGGAGTGGAGCCCCTTGTCATTTTAGAATATGTATAAAATCTTGAATGTTTTCCAAATATACTGGAGTCGAATTTTGCTGTCCTTTCCTATAACAGTTGCAAGTGGAGAGAGATATTTTTCAAAATTAAAATACATACAAACTTGTTTAAGATCTTCTATGACAAAGACTAGGCTGACAAATCTTGCTCTAATTTCTATAGAGCAAGATACACCTAAAGAAATTGATCTTCCTGACTATGTTCGAGAGTTTTTGGAAATGAAGGCAAGGAGCTTTTATAAAATTATAGCTAATATTATAAAATAAAAGTTGTTACCCTGGTAAAAAAAAAAAAAAAAAAAAAAATCATTAAAAAATAAATATTTACACATATTTTGGCGCAATTGAAAAATATGACTATTCTTCAGTCTCTTAGATTTCTTTACTTCTGACGAAGAGGGACCTAAACCTGCTTGCCCTAGAAATTGTTTGAGATCTTAACATAAATTTACACCAAACTTAAGGTTATTGTGTTACTAATTTTGTTTCACTCGGCGTGTTTCTCTTCTATTTTCATAGAATATATTGTTTTCAATGTTTTATAATATAACCAGTTATTTAATTTTTCTAAATTAAGCGAAAAAATCTTAGATTGGTGCAGATTTTATATATAAATTCAAAACATATTTGTATGTAAAACCTCTTGGATTTTATATAAAAATCTCCGTAAAACTAAGCTTTCTAACTTTTCTTAATGCTATACTTTATGTGACATGTTCCTTTTTTTATGACTTATTCATTTATTATCAGTATGTATCTCAGTGAAAGGAGAGAAAAGTCTGTCTCTCGCACGCACACAAAAAGTCTTAAATAACTGATTAAAATCATCTGATATCAAATACCCATATTAAAACAAATTTCACAGTTGATCAAGGGAGAATATTTTCCTTTTTATTCTTTCTTCATGTTACGTACCTTTCAACTGGTTCCCTAAGGATGTGCTTTTATTTTTTAACAAATAATCCAGATGTAATAAAATTCATCATAAAAACACTGGCTCGTAAAATCCTTGATTTTTTTAAACTTTTTAAAAATTTTTATTTTTATTTTTATTTTTAAGCACATTAAATTTATTGAGGGGGGGGCCTGGAAAAATTTTTGCACAGGGATCCAAGAGTTCTAGTTACGCCACTGCCTTTAGGTGAAAGTTTAACTTTTCCCCAGCTCTGTCCCAATTTTGTTGACTAGCTTCTCTCCCAAACTGATTCGAAGGTCTCCTACCCTCTTCTACAACCACAAATCTCTTCAGAATATTTTCAGCTCAACAGTGCTTTAAGCGGCCTCATGAGGAAAAGACACTGTATACTTACAAACATTTGAAATATACATATTAAACTGCTTGTTTAAATAAAACCTTAAAAATTAAAACCCTTTTAAAAGATTTCATTTCATTATTTTGCTACTTTATTTTAAATACTGATGTCTTTGTTCTACATTTTTTAATGTATTCCTTGAGATACAATACACAAAATACAGCATGGAATATTGGATGCTTCAGTTATTAGATTTAATTTTAAAAAACTCTGCCATCATGCTTAGTTAAACTTAAAAAATGACTACAAATGTTAATTTCATGCACAATGTTATCAAAAGTATAATAATAAACATGCAAAATTTGAAACCTCTTACCTTAATTATGGAAAAAAAAACTTTAATGTTTTTAAAACACGAATGTGAAAAAAATTAAACATTGAGAAAAGTAATTTAGCTTTCAGTTATGGAAATCCTCAACTTCACAGCAAACCTCTCTGTATTTAATTTCTTTTATTTATCACTTCACTTCATTCATGAGTTTCAGCAGAAGGAAATTTTTTTAAAAAATCTAATATCGCGTTAAGCTGTAACATTAGCAAATGACGGGCCTACCAGCGGCCGAGCGGTAAAGTCGCTGAACACTGGTAGTTCGGTCCGAGGTTCGAATCCCGCGAACGGGCTGGCTGCATGGGTGTTTTCGTGGTTTTCCCCATGTGTAACGTGTATACGAGCCAGTTTCCCTTAGAAAGTCCTCCACGAAAGGCATCCCTCCCCTTTGGCAGATAGCCCTAGTGTGCTTTGCCGTAATTAAATACACCACACCAATACACACCATTAGCAAATGACATCCATTTAAAAAGACTGTCTCTTTTAATTGTTGCCATTGAGCATGAAAGAATATATAATTATAACTTTTGAACTACTGAAGACACAGCTTCTATATTTTCCTTATATATTTCAAAAACACTGAAGCAAAAATTTAAGCAACTTAAAAAAAAAAAAAAAAAAAAAATTGATATCTTGATGATTTTTTTGATACTGCATTCCCTTAAGAAATAATATATTTGTTCATAGGTGAACAAAAGATTCTTCATGGCAAAATGTTATTATCAATTCCACAAACTATTCAATATCAGTAAGGATCTGGAGTACGAAAATTTTAAAGGATACTGAAGAAGATTACATATTGCAGAAGAAACTCTGTGACAAGAATAATACATCAATGTTTTAAAAACATGACTATAGCCAAAATAAAATCCAAGACAATATTCAGACAACATATTCTGGGTGGGAAGGGGGAAACTGGGACTATGCATGAAATGGCTTATTTGTATAACATTTCTTGATTATTATAAAGTAATAAAATAATTACAGGAGAAAATACTACTTTCTGCTTTGATATAAAAGTAAATAAACAAATAAAACTACTTACATATATTATATTCATCATCAGCTGGAATTATGAATGAAAGACCATATCTTGACAAATGTACTGGCACATACGAGAGAGAATCATTTGGTCTAATTTCAATTGTCCCAAGTCTTACACTGTGGCATTTGATGGGAATTTCTTCACAAGGTAAACAGGGTAGTTTCTCACAAGACCACATACTCTCAGCAGGCATACTGATTTGCAGTGCCGCTTTATGACCTGTTTCCTCTTCCTTCTCCTGTATATCCATACCATCCATTTCTTTGTCCTGCTCCTCTTCATATTTAACATCATCTTCATTCAGGCTCATATTAGTATTTGTAACGCTGAGAAATTGTGGTTCATCAGATTCCATGTTTTCCTTAAAAAAATGGGGGGAAGGATTTAAGAAATTATTCAATATAATTCCATTTATTTTTAAATAATCCTGATACTGATTAACTAAAAACACATATACATAATATCAAAATTGCTTATAAAAATGTTCAAAGTGGAACTGGAATACATTTCAGCCAAAGATGAAATATTTGTACACCAGCAGGAAAAATTAATTATATAAAGATGCTTTATGTTACTTCTATTAAATAAAGTCCAATGAAAGATGGACTGGTTAGATCAATTTTATCATCTAGAGACAGTTTTATCACCTTCACTACAGAGAAATATTCAAATATTTCTGCCTACTACTTGAGTATATGTGAAATGGAGTGAAAGCAGGCATTTTAAACTCTTATTTCAAGAATTTTACGAGTTGGGTAAAGTTTTCATGTGTGAAAGATGGAGCATGTCACTGATAAGGCATTTTATGGATTGAAACAATGGCATGCGATTGAGACAATGGGAGCAGGACAAATACTGACAGAAGCCTTAAAGATCCGAAAGTAATTAAAGTGTCACGTCTTGCATCTGAAAATAATTCAGACACTGGTTATATATGTAGACAGCCAGGTCAAGTCAAAAACATGCCACAACACTCTCAGGATCATTACTGGGCAAAGATTACTAAAAGAAACAGACAAATGACATTAGCCCAGATTGTAAGAGAGTTCACTACAGCTATAAGAGCTCAACTATCCAAACATACAGGAAGTGATCGGTTGCATTAACCTTTTTAGGCCGGGGCTTTAGTAGCAGTAAAAGCTACCAAAAGACGGGAAATCTTGAACCGAATGCTTTCCCCCCGTTAAGAAATCACCTCCTATTTGCAACAAAGATTCTTGTGTAGTTTAATGGATTCTCAGAGGGGTGCATCTATGTCGCAAAAGGGAGATCTTTGAAAGAGATAAGTGGTTGAAAACCCAGGGACGTCAAATTTGACATTTCAGCCTGTAAAATGGGGGAAAAAGACATGGCCAATAAAGTGGACAACCCCGTCCATTCAAACAGGGAATACAACTGCCAATATATTGGCCATCCGTCTACAAAAGGTTAAAAGAGGGCTGCATGCAAGTAAATCCATGTTTAGTGATTCATGAACTCAGGCTGAGAAATGTAGTTGCAGTGGTAGAGATAATCATGACTGGAGCCATGTTCTTTTTACTTATGGAGTTTTCGTTTGGAGAATGATCCAAACTTGTTACAATACAAACACACTGTATCCTATGAAAACATACACAGAATTATCCAGTAAACATCAATGAAATTTGTCAGTTCAACAATAGTGCCGATATGGCCAAGTATCATATTTAAGGGCTACACTACTTTCACATTTTTACCAGCGCAATTATAAATGCTGAAATATACAGAAATGATGTTCTGGTTGATCTTTGGATTATGGTAACTTGGCGAAAATTTGGCGACCAACTCTGCTACAGCAACCCTCTATTTTTTTTCGCCGCCATTTTGTCTTCACGAAGTAAAGGCATGTTTCTTTCCTTTTTATTTACTCAATACTTTTTCCACCAATCTACTAGCCGAATTACACTGATGCTAGAAAATTTATGTAACAAAACTGCTTAATCATGACAAATATTAACTGCAAAATTGGGGAAAAGTGCAGAATCGCAAACTTCTTGCGCGTTTTTCAGAATAGCACATACACATAAACCATTTACACGTAGACTCATTTTTACTTAAAAAAACATCCCAGAATTGCACAAAAATGGCATTGCACACACTCTTAACTTTATCCATCTACACTGCTATTTTCTCATAAATTACAAAAATTTGCACGAAAATGCAGGAAAATTTTCTTAATCTTTAAACGCGATAAAAAGCACATATATGAAATTACCTGATCGAAAAAAAGTACATACCCTTTCCAAGGATGAACATTTCCACATATAAAATAAAGGTACATCTCTGATAAACGCCCTAATTTCACCGAATGTGGCGATATGTGTTTTGCGCTGGTTTTTGGCGCGATTGCGTGTTGTATGGCAACCATGTCGACGTTGAAAAATCTTTTGGTGGAGTAGTTTAAAATTCCTAGTTGGTTCGTGTCGCGGGTGTTTTTGAAATGGCCTATGTTGCGATGAAAGACGTGGTGGGAAGGTTTCAGCCGCGTATTTTAGATTGTGTGCAGAGTAAATTTAGTATGAAAAGGTACGATGTTGGAGTTGTTAACGAGTCTATTGTTCACGGATGTATGGGGATCTTAGCGTATTTTTGGAATTTCTGTGGGAGTCGAGACTTTTAAAACGGAGTTTGACGTGTCCGAAATGCGGAGCTAATATGAGAACTCGGACAAAAAATGGTGTTTCTGATAGACTTGTGTGGGTTTGCAGTAAAATTGTTGCTAATAAAGTATGTGGGTGTCAGCGCAGTTTAAGGTTTGGATCTTGGTTTTCGTGTAGCAAGTTAACGTTTGAGGAAGTTTTTATTGTTACTTTCGAAATTTTGAATCGTAGGAAGGTATGTGATATGGCAAAATCGTGGAAGTTTTCTTCACAGACGTTGTGTGACTGGCGAAATTTTATTAACAAATGTATTTTGGACTTTGTATGCTCTGTATTTGAGAAGATAGGGAGGAAAGATAAAGTGGTGAAAGTGGACGAATCAAAATTCGGCAAAAGGAAATATCATCGTGGCCATCCTGTTGAGGGGCAGTGGGTATTTGGAGGTGTGGAAAGAGGGTCTGGGAGATTATTTTTAGTAGCTGTGCATGATAGAAGTAAGGAAACGCTGATGCAGTGTATTAAAGAGTCTGGAGATTATTTTTAGTAGCTGTGCATGATAGAAGTAAGGAAAAGCTGATGCAGCGTATTAAAGAGTGGATTGAGCCTGGTACAACTATTTTTTCCGATGGCTGGAAATCCTACAAGGATTTAAGAAAAGAAGGTTTTGAACATTTATTTGTGAACCATAGTTTAAATTTTGTGGATAGCGAGTCTGGCTGTCATATAAATAGTATAGAAAGTACGTGGTGCCATGTGAAAGCTTCGTTACCTGCTTATAACAGAAAATGTGATTTTGAATTTTATTTGGCTGTGTATATGTTTTTCTGTTACTGTCATGAAATTAAAGAAGATGCTTTTAATAAATTTCTAGAAATTTTAAGATGTGTTGAATGGGAAAAATTAAAAATTTCTTTGTAGTTTATTTGCAAAAAGTGTTTGTGTTTTTTGTTTTTGTGAAGTTTGAAAGTGATATTTCTGCTTTTAAAAGAAGCTTTCATTATGGTAAGTGCATTTCATTTTATTGTTTCTATTTTGTAGAATGTTATATTCATTGTTTTTTTGTATGAATTTCCGTTTCTGTTGTTTTTTGAATTGTCTGAAATTTATTTTAGTTTATTTTCTTGATTTGTTTTTAGTGTAGATAGTGCAATTCTTAGATTTTTTTTTAAAGTTTAAACATGATACTGTGTACATGGTATTCTTTGAAATTTATTGTTGTTATGTTAATTTCTTAAAGCGAGGTTTGCGTAGTTCGTAAATTCGTTTATTGCCTACAGTGTGCAATTCGTTGATTTTTTTTAAAGTTTAAACAGGATACTGTGTACATGGTATTTTTTAAATTTATTGTTGTTATGTTAATTTCTTAAAGCGAGGTGTGCGTAGTTCGTAAATTCGTTTATTGCCTACAGTGTGCAATTCGTAGAATTTTTTTAAAGTTTAAACAGGATACTGTGTACATGGTATTTTTTAAATTTATTGTTGTTATGTTAATTTCTTAAAGCGAGGTGTGCGTAGTTCGTAAATTCGTTTATTGCCTACAGTGTGCAATTCGTAGAATTTTTTTAAAGTTTAAACAGGATACTGTGTACATGGTATTCTATGAAATTTATTGTTGTTATGTTAATTTATTAAAGGGAGGTGTGCGTAGTGCATAGTTCGTAGATTCGTTCGTTGCCTATGTTGTGCCATTGGTAGATGTTTTTTTAAGTTAAAATATGTCGCTGTGTACATGGATTCTCGTCAAATATTTTTAGTTAGAAACTTCACGTTTTTGCTGTCTAAATTTTTTGTTTTTGTTTCGGATTTTTAGCTTAAATCGTGTTTTCAAAACGTAGTTTTTGCATGTGCGAAAACCGCGTTTTTGGAGGCATTTTAGGCTTAAAGTTCAAAATGTAGACAAAAAATTTAGATAGTAATATGGCCGCGTGAAGTTTCTCGCGAAAAATATTTGGCGACAAATTTGGCGACTTGAGGGTGCATATCAGAGTAGTTCCAAAATAAATAAAATATCCAAAAGCTTTTACCTCTAAATTATCTATTATATTATAAATGTCACTAAAAAATTTATATGCAAACATTAAAAATAGTTACAAATACTTAGTGTCAAATATTTAAATTACTTCCACACACGTTTACTTCAACTGAAACGTATACCAAATTCCTACAAACATAAAATTCACAAAATAACTATCATTTAATTAAAATATCACTAAACCATGTACACGTCGACTTATTTTTACTTAAAAAAAACACCCCAGAATTGCACAAAAATGGCATTGCGCACACTCTTAACTATATCCATGTACACTGCTTTTTTCTCATAAATTAGAAAAATTTCACGAAAATGCATGAAAATACTCAACGTATACTACTCAAATGTATTCCAAAATACTATAAATATATCACTCACAAAATCACGATCATTAAATTAAATTATAATTAAATTAAAAAACACTACTTAAAATATAAATAAGCACATACATTAAATTAATAAAAATTAGATTACAATCCTAATTACTTGAAACTAAATCATTGCTAATAACAATTTTCCAATAATACCACATTAATTTATTTACTCCTTACATTTAAAACAATGCATAAAAATAATATCCTCAAATGCATAAAAATACTAACTTACCTAATCTTCTTCAGAATCTTCAGAATTCTGCAGTACTACTGCTAATTTCTAAATCCTAAATCTAGTAGTCAACTGGAAGTCTATTCACCAAGTAATAAGAAATTAATAAAATTTCACCTATACTCAAACTACTTTCAGCAAACCACGTACCCTTCCTTACACTCCTTTTCACAAAATGTCCATTTTCACCATATTTCTTGCACCGCCATTTAAACTTAACTGTAATATCCTTCCTTTCACACAATCTCAACTTATTATTATTATCAGATAAATGCATTAAAAATTTAGAATTCACTTTACATAGTGCCATGCAATCCGAAAATTAATGAACACTATTTCACAGAACACACAATGAAGCTTTTCCAAATTAACCCCCTTTTCCGATTGAAAAACTGTAATTCGTCCATTAATGTCCATTAATGTCACGTTTCACACAACACAGAATATAGCTAAATACGAAATTTCCAGATTTCCCCCCTTTTCCGATTAAACAACTGTAATTTGTCCATTAATGTCACATGACATATCTCATGATCTCTCATTTCCCTCACACAAAATAATGCGTAATCGGAACTGAGTGCTTCTCACATTATTACCAAAGTCCTAGGTAGTAACCTTTATCACCTCCAAAATGTCGCCAAACTACCAGTTACCATATTCCAAAGATCAACCCAATTTTCCAATAATATCATATTAATTTATTTACTCCTTACATTTAAAACAATGCATAAAAATAATATTCTCAAATGATTAAAAATACTAACTTACCTAATCTTCAGAATCTTCATTACGTGGCACGCACACTTCCACTATTTCACACAACACACAATGAAGCTTAATACAAAATAATATAGTACTACAGTTTTCCAAATTCCCCCCCTTTTTCCGATTAAAGAACTGTAATTCGTCCATTAATGTCACATAACATATCTCATGATCTCTCATTTCCCTCACACAAAATAATGCGTAATCGGAACTGAGTACTTCTCACATTATTACCAAAGTCCTAGGTAGTAAGTAACCTTTATCACCTCCAAAACGTCACCAAACTACCAGTTACCATATTTCAAAAGATCAGCCGATGTTCTTAACCCTTATGTGTAAGTTGCCTAGAGGTGCAATTGAAAATAATTTACTTCTAATAGAATGTTAATGCTCATCCTAACTGCATTGCACAAGCGACTGATTATTTTTTAGAAAACAAAGTAGGCACAGTGGCAAGAATATTCTCCAGATTTAAATACAACAGCATATCAATAAGATACACTAAAATGCAATTTGCATTACTGCAGCTCCCTTGTATTCTCCACGAGCCTCAAAGTGCTATTCATTGTGAATATCCTTCCTTACCACAGGAGCTCCCAGAACAAAATCCAGCATGGAAAATTGTCATAAAGCTCGCATTTCAGTCAGGAAAGAAAACATACCTTGTTGATTTTTTCTATTTCTCTTAAAAGTTACACCACCAACCCTTCCCTAGCATACTTTATATAACATATCGAAATGTTTAGACCTTTTTTTCTTTCAAAAATAGACAATTTTTTTTATTTTGTAGATATGTCTGTCATTACAAAATAAAAATCTCATGTTCCATCTTATTAGTTTGCAAAATCATTCAAGTTATATGAGTTTTTGCACTTGTTCCTTTGATTTTTCCCACTAGTATATAACTTACGTATAAATTAATACAGCTAGATGTGGTTAATAAGTTTCAGAATAAATAAAATCTTATACAATGCATTTTTTTAAATATTATAAGTAGATATGCACAAAAGTTATTTTTTATATAGAAGGCAGCTATTTATCCTATATTGATGATGCTCTAATTTAATTACAGCACTTCTCATAATATTTTACCAATTTATATTTATAGAACTAACATTATTTTAAAAATTTATATTAAACTGTAAACATATTTAAAGATATTTACGGCAAACTTGATTAAACCAAAGATTTTTCACACTGAACCACACACCTGATTCTGCATACAAATAAAATTTTTATGAATATTCCAAAAAAAAAAAAAAACTAGAAAATAAAACGAATGGAAATTACTAGCTGGATTACCGACTGAACCTGAGCATAGAACTCAACACAGTAAATAATAAGTCTGCTGAAATTTCTACTAATTAGAGCCAAAATTTAGATATATTTTGCGATTTTTTTTTCCTTATCTTCCACTCTAGAAATACTTTAAAAATTAGTGAAATTTTTGGGTTTCATCCGCAGAAAACCCGTTGGCGCTTCGGGAAAGAACCCGTTGGCAGAGGTTTTTCATTTCAATTTCCTGAGCGGGTTGCTTCTTATTACGAAAAACAAATTATGACAAGTCGTTAAATTACAAAAATAGGATTGCAGTCTTTACATCTTAGATCTTTGTGGGGATAAGCCATCAGGAATAACAGGTACATAAAATTTTATTTTTATCAACATACTAAATTTACTAAGTACTAAACTTTTATCTACAGGAGAAAAATGCTAAAATGTAAAGAAATAAGCTTAAAATATTTATTAAAAATTTACCATCAAGGTTGCACACTATAAGATGTTACGTTCTCCTCGATTACACTACGTGCCGACATATGCATTTAGAATCATTTATTCTTTAGACAGACCAAGGTTCTTTAATATACTAAGGTTAGGCCAGGAACGGAAAAAGCGTGCCATTGGTTGCTGGTAGTGACGTCACCCGGGAGACAAGAAACATCGGCCGACGCGTCTGCTACATGATTTTGGTAATGGGAAAAATGTAAACTAAAGCAAAATGATCATTTTATATGTGGTAGATACACCGGAAATACCGGGTATATACTTTCCGATTAAGTATTTTGTTAAAGAAAATGTTTATTTTATGCACAGAATTCGTACGAATGCTGAAAATAATTGTAAACATTAAATTCTTTTCGTAAAGGAAAGTATTAGAAAATTAAAAACGATATTTAAGTTAATTAAGGGAAATAAATATTGTAAAACAAGATATTTTTCAATATTTTTTCGTAGTATTGTTTGCACTAAATAAATCTTGTTGAACAGAACACATGATGGCATAACTGCTAAGACCATGGTAAAAACATAATCAAAAAGTATTATTCTATTTATTTTCATTGCTCATGCACTTTTTTTAATACAAATGAACTTTGACATTCCATGAGAAATATATGATCGTCATTTTCAGTTTAAATTACATATCTCAAGCAAAAGTATATATAAAAAGATTTGACTTAACAAATTCATATTTAAATACCATAAAATTCTACAAATTTCTTAATATCCGTCATTTATACATTTAAATAGTATACTTATCGTATTCATTATAAAGTGAAAAGTCACTTCATACTGATTCACTTCAGATTTTAGCGGAAGTGCGTATATTTTCAGTATAATCTAGAAGTACTCTTATAATCCCTTACACTGCCAAGATTTCTATATAACATTTATCCTGACGTGATTATTTGCTATAGTAAATAATCTTCGATATTGGCATCCTATTCTTCCTTCCATACATTAAAAATGGAGCAATTAAAATACATTTTCTTACACATATACGCACAATAATAATAATAATAAACTTGCCCTACATCTTAGTTTCGGCCCACCAGCGGCTGAGCGGTAAAGTCGCTGAACACTGGTAGTTCGGTCCGAATCCCGCGAACGGGCTGGCTGCATGTGTGTTTTCGTGGTTTTCCACATGCGTAACGTGTATACGAGCCAGTTTCCCTGAGAAAGTCCTCCACGAAGACATCACACCTATTACGCAGATAACCCTAGTGTACTTTGCCATAATTAAATACACCACCACATCTTAATTTCAATTCAGCCTGTACACAAATTAAATATTTTTAATTACTAATGTATTTTTATCAGGTTGTTTCTTAAAATACTTTTGTTATACTCGAAATATGTGTTCAATATTGAATTATTTTTCTTTCTCTTATAATTAAAAACAAGTTATATGGAATCAAAATTAAAACATATGCAGCAGTTAAATAACACTTAACAGAATATCTTACTCTTTCGCTATTTGTATTCTAGCATTATACATAGATTTGTTTTCCTTCGGGTTCAAGCATGTGTAAGTTATATCAATTAAATTACATCACACATACCTGTATGAATCAGTTAAATAACACTGAAGGAAATATGTCACTCACTCATTCGATGTTTGCATCATAGTGTGGTCGAGAAATTGTTCTTTCCTCACGGTGAGGCATGTATCAGTTTACTTAGTTCGCAAAGCTTAACCCAGACGCTGCTTCAATACATAGAATTACGTTTGGGATGTAAAGAAAGTAACCAAAACATGTGAATGAAGTTGGATACGCGAATTTATTAACTAATCATTCAGGTACTCAGTATTGGTAAACATGACACTGAGTTTAAATATCTCACTACGATGTAAGTCTCATACACAAAATGAAGATTATGATAAAAAAATGATTTAAAATGAGAAATTTTTCAATTTAAATGTAAAATAGCAGTAAAATGAAAAATAAATGTAAAATTACATCACAGTTTTGTATGAAAACTACATAAATTCATTAAAAAAATAGTTATTTTATCTGGTTGTAAAGAGTGTTTTCCACCAAAAAACGTATTAACGTGTATAATTCTGACACAACGCTATAGCACAATTTGCCACTTCCGCCTAGGTATAATAGCAAATTAACAACACAAATCAAATCAAACTGTTGATGCAACGAAAGTAAACAAACGCCAAGAACTAACGCTGTCACCCACATGACGTCATGCGTATGTGGCATAACTTTCTCCCTGCACTGCGCATCGCTCTTGGAGTATACAGAAGGAGAGGAAACTGGTATTACAACTTTTCTCAAAAATGGTCCCCTTTTGTCGCCTTATTTATAGAGGGCGCTGCAATCGTTAGCTTTTCTACTTTTCGTAGGATTTGACATAGGCAGCAATACAGAAAATATTGATTTGATATCAATTTCCATCATGAGTAATTCTTGTAATGCAACCTGCTTCGTCCCTGGATGCAACAGTGGTTATACATCTGTTAGGCAGAAGAATAAAAGCTTGGGAATCAAGAATCCAAGTATATTTAGAGCTCCAAAGATGAGCAACATTTATATCATGCCTGATCACAGTCAGACGAATTTATATAACTTTACAGAACGTCTGGATTGCTAGTAAATAAGAGAGTATTTAAAAACTAATAGATTGGAAATTAGTTAAATATTTCACAGAACTTTAAATTGGAAATTAGTTAAATATTTCACATAACTTATGTGCATTTGCATTTCGTGCATGAAAGCAGGCAATCCTGAGATTTTAAGGTTAAATAAATTTCTGGAATTACTCAAGAATGATGGAATATTTGCCTCTTTATTTCATTTACAGAAAAGAAGATTAACTCATTTCCCCTTTTTTTCCGTTTGAAGTAGGTTTTTATAATAAATGGAAATGAACACTGTGCTGCTTAAAATTAACTTTACTTGCATGGTTAAGTGAAAACATAACAGCAGATAAGTGTAATGAAAAATTGATTTTCCATGAGATAAATTCAGCATATTAAATAAGTTATGAATATTATAAAATCATGCCACCTAATCACATAATTGAATGGCTGACCATGCAGCCAGCCTGTAGGCGGGATTCGAACCCAGGACCAAACTAGCAGTATTTGGTGACTTCTGACTTCTTCTGCTGTTCAACTTCTGGTGGGAAAGAACAGGGTGCTTGTAAATTGACCACAAACTTAACGAAATCACTCTAGCCTCCTATAGCTCACCCTTATGTAACAATATAAAACAATACTGCTAAAATTGTTTCGGGATTATATAATTACTGTTACATTTTTATTAAATTTTTGTTATTTAATTGAACTTGTTTCTTTCACTGCGAGTCTTTAATCGTTGAAAAAGAGATATTAAATTGAGAATAAAAAAAGTAAATAATTACTGCAAGAGAAAACAGACTTTAGTTTTATATAGTTAATGATATTTTTTAAATACCGCAGCAAGCATACATTAGGTATTCTGGTATTAAACTGGTAGTTTTGCAACAAATGTAATTAGAGTCTATTAGTAAATGATCAGTTCAATAAATGAAAATAAAAATAGGGGATCTTTTCCAGTAAAACATAACACATGCAAAGCATTTTTTTTTTTTTTTTTTTTTTTTTTTTTTTTTTTTTTTCAAAAAAGCTACATGTACCAATTTGAAACTTAACAACGAGAAAATATTATAACATTATAACTGTGATAAAATTTTTCTGAACATAAGAAACTCATCTTTTAGGCTATTTGAATGGAATAGAATTTTCCTCCTTTGGAAAGAAAAGAGGACATGTACTTTTAAAATAAAAAAGATCTGCATTATATTTTTAGTTAAAATACTGCATTTATTGGTTAGAAGTTAGTTCAAGCAGGACAAAATTAAAGATAGATTGAATTAGTCAATATTTTTTACTCTTTATATTTAATTATGAATAATATAGTTCAGCATAACCAAGCGTTCAGACTACTTAACTGAATTCAAATTCAAATTCTATTTTAAAATCTTTTGAAATCAATTTGAAACATACTTCTCAAATAACCGAGATATGGAAATTTTTAACAGAAAACGATAAAAATATCAAAATCAAAACTGACATCTGATTCATAAAAAAGAATAACTTATTATGATAGTAAAGAACATTTACTGACTGAAGCAAAAAATTCTATAAGCTTCATTAAAATTTCGCCTTAGTTTATATCAAGCTGTGTATCTAAGAATTTTACAAAATGAGAGACGCGAATTAAATTTAACATATATACAGCAAGTATTATTACTAGTAATATGATTATTTTTCTAAGGGGGAGGGACTGAAAAATAATCATTAAATTAATCATTCATAAATCTTCAAATTAATCATTCATAAAAAGTACTACAAGCCTTACAGCATGAAAGCTGTAAATTAATTTTATAATTTGAGGAATAAAATACAATCATTAGTGAGCAGAATATATAACGTTGATAATAACGTAGTCCATGACATTAAAAACATAAACATTTTCTCATTCGGTAGTAAGCTTCGCCGCCTGACTACTCAATAAATGTTTACATTTGGAACTGTAAGATGGAACAACAGCGCCATCTAGTGAACGCGACATTTTAGGACCGTTTTTCTAACAGGCGTCTCAAGACCAGAAGAGGAAAATGCTTATCTTCACTGTCATTGGCTGTATACCACGTGACACTCCCGAAACGTTTAGGCAAAGAATCTGTAAGAGATTCTTTGGTTTTAGGCGCTATTTCTGGTTTTTCGCCAACTGCAATTGTGTTTCTCGCCAATTGTTAGCGGTTTGTTTAAATCAAGGATATTGCTCTTTTTTTATTATTATCAAAATGGATATGTTTAAATGTAAATCTTGCAGTTCATCATTTTATGCGAAAAGATATTTGAAAGCGCATGCACAAAGAATACACGAATTTAAATAATAGTTGCACCATTTTCGTGTACGTATTGTACGAAGCAATTTTGTACAAAACATTCTTTAGCTAAACATAGGATACGTATGCATAATATAAGGCGAAGTAATATTAAATGCGGCGAAGACGAATGCCGGGAACTATTTTCTACTACAGGAGATTTAAGATCTCACTTAGAGACTTCCCATAATTACAGCAATATGACCAAATGTATAAAACTGGAGTTTCAAAAAAAGCAAGGTATGCAATGAACTTTTTATTATTTTGTTTTCCTAGTTCAATTATAAATAAGCAAAATATATTGCGTAACTTCTGTATATAGCCCTTAATCTTTTTACATTAAAATTAAATAGCTTCATTAAAGCTAGTTCAGCAATACATTTATTTGAAGAAACACCATATATATGATATTATTAATTTAAGCTGTTTCAGCACACAAATATGCATTTATTTGAAAAAATTAACAAATTAATTACTTTGAAACATATAATTTCAGAACACTATAGTTTTAACAATTAAGATTATTTTTCTGTGTGGCTGCAATCTGCATATTTTTATTTACTAATCAGATGCCCTTATTATGAAAATTTATACATTTATTTATTTATTAGACTTTTATTCATGGCTATCGGATGAAGAAAGAAAAACAAAGACTCATTTTGTGGTAGATTCATCTGGGCAGAAACATAAAAATTACACCAGGACGCTGTTTTGCTGTAATAGAAGTGGGACATACAAAGCAAAAGGCAAAGGTGAAAGACAGCTAAAAGCACAAGGGACTTCCAAAACAGGTTTCTCTTGCACAGCTACTGTCATACTAAAAGATTTTGGCAATCGTTTTGAAGCTGTATATTTTAAAGAACATTACTAGCATGAAAAATCCCTTTGTCATCTCCCTATTCCTAAACAAGAAAAGCAAAGTATAGCAGGCAAGTTATGTGTTAGACCGTATTTTGATTGTATTAATTTCTCTTAAATAAAACTATAATTACTTATGCAGTTGGAGCCTTTCTAGCTGTCATTAATATACAGGCGGTTCAAAATTCCAAAAGTGAATGAATTTTAATATTAATGAAGTTGATAACGAAAATCATTCATGGAAAATTCAGATTGGGAGAGAAACACGCGAGTGTGAAATTTAAAATTAGGCTTAACAGCAGACTTAATTTGCATAGATTTTAAATAAAATTATCAGCTTTGAGGACAATCAGACACAGGTATCTCTTCAGGAGTACAAAACTTTTGCAAAATGGAAGGAGTGGGTAGAGCAAAGTAAAGATGAACGTAACACTGTCTGCTGTGGAAAATAATAATGAAGCATGTAAAACCAAGATATTATAATTCTAAATGTGTTATGAAGGAATTAACACATTTATAATTCTAATATCTTAATTTGTTATATTTCATTACTGTTTTATCTGAATGGTTCAATGTTTGTGTTTCTCCGTCAACTGCTTTTAATATAAATTTGGATAATTCTCTTGAAGAAGAGGGACCTTGAAAATGCTGAAGTTTGATTCAAAATCTAGATGAAACTAAGATTAATATTTTGCCTGATTTAAAATTATGGTAAATTGTTTTCTCTTGTATTTATGAACAGCATATTAAATATTTATATAAAAGTGATTAATTATCTATATTTAAGTAACCTGAGATTTGTAACAATTGTTTTTCTTATTATTAAATTAAGTATCATATTTCTTACTAATCTACTGTATAGGCATATTTGTAAATTTAAAGATACTTTTTTTATTCCATTAGTTTATAGTATATAAGATACATCTGTCATGATATTTACATTTCTCAGTAACTATATTATACTAATGAGCTAATAGTCAGTTTAGAGTTTTCGCCAGTAATCTATTGTCACATTTGTGAACAGGTGGTGTGGCTACACCGGACGTTGCCAGAGCGGACACGTACAATTTCGCGATCAGAGCAGACACTTCGAAACTCATCGTGGTTAGAGCTGCACATCTTTTCCCCATCTTAGAACAGATAAAGGGTGCAGATAAATAAGTAAATAAATACTTTTAAAAATTGCAAATATAATTTAAAACAGTATTTTAAGTGGCAAATCTCTTTTATCGATGTTCTCTGTTTTTGCACTCGATTATCGAATTACAATGATAAATACATTTTTGCCAATCATATTTAATTATTTATATGTATTTAAATTGTTATGATATTATAGTGTGAATGCATTTTAAACATAGCAAAATGTAATAAAAATAAAAACTTATGTGTAAATATAAAATGTAATAAAAATAAAAATTTCAGGGATTTTGTGGAAAACTGTATTTTAGAGTCAAATATTAGAACAGGTGCAGTTACCATAAAATTAATTAGCTGCATTAATGTAAGTAAAAATAAATATTAGAAGTAAAATATACAAAACAGATACTAGTAAATACTAGCTATCCTTTATTATAAAGGCATAAATATAATTTACAATTTAGTCCAACCTAGTTACAAAACTTAAAGATTTTAGACATTTTTCTAAATTGTTTGATGTTTCGAATTCTTTTAGGATGTTTTTAATTCTTTCATCCAATTTTACATATGCTTTTTTCCTTGTTATTTCAGGGTCGCCTAATTCTCTGGCTTTCAAATTAAAAGACACTTTTTTGTGTTTCTTCTTTTAGTATTTTAACTAATAAGTGCACAATAGGCTGGTTTCTGCCAGTGTTGTGTTTAATTTAGAATTCCACCTTTCAACAGAATTATTTGTCTTATGATGCTGTCCATGTACATTCCGTATTTTAATGGGCATATTTTGATTTTCCATTCACTACTCGACAAAAGAATCAATGAATGTGGTAAGTTTGTTAGTGCTAAAAGCTTTTTCCTATACAATGCTCTAAGTATCATCTACATGTTCTATTGGCAAGTAAGCTAAGGCAGAAATCATTCTACAGACATGTCTTATATGTTCGTTCTCTTTATATTCCTTTATTACACCCATTTCTCCCCATTCATCTTATGTCACAAACATTGATTAAAATGAAAGTTACAACCGAATATAGTCGAACTGGGAAATTCTAACATACAGCTATTGATGGCTGCGGCTTCAAAATCAAATTTTATAATGTCCGGCTTCTACTTAGGGTACCAACATTTCACTTTCTGAAACATTGCAACTTACGTTGCTTGTGTCTTATAAGGCAGAAATGCAAAAAGCGCTGGATAAATATTGGTCTCAGTTGCTGTACTCCTTAAGTTGATGTTCAAATTTCAAAACACTTACTATTTTATATATTGTTGAAAGAATTGATTAGGGCAATGAAATGTTCATTAAAAAAAAATTTCAGTTGCAAGCTGATATTCTAATATCATACCATTGTTTGCATGGAATTCATATTTAGTAGGTATAAAATAATATAAAATTTTCTTTTCAAGTTCATATAAATGAAAAACTTTATTTTGCATATAGTATATATAATTTTTATCTCCTAATTATCTTTTTAAATTATTGAAGGGGGTGGAAGAGAAACGAATTTTGCAAGATGCAAGATTCTCTTCGAGAGATGATATTGAAACAAAACAGTTAATAACGAGAAAAGACCTGCATAACATTAAGAGGGATTTTGGTCTGAGCATTAATTCTAAAGGATTTATTTTAACAGATGATGAGACAAGTGTTTGGTCCTGGGTTAATACGATGTCGCAAATGGAATTCAACCCCGTTCTGATGTATAAACGTCAAGGAGAAAAATATGCAAATGTAAACGAAAATGATTTCATGTTAGCAATAATGACAGAATTTCAAAAAAAAAAAAAAAATGTTGATAGAATTTGGTAATGATAGAATCTGTATTGATTCTACACATGGAATTTCTGCTTATGGATTTGAACTTGTAACATTGCTTGTCGTTGATAAGTATGAAGAGGGCATACCAGTTGCTTTCTTAATATCATCAACAGTATCAGAAAAAATTTTGGTAAACTTTTTTAACTGCATCAAAAAGATCATTGATATCAAGCCAAAGGTTTTCATGAGCGATGATGCTCCCATCTTCTATAATGCATGGGAGCATACATTTGGTTCTTGCCAAAAATTATTATGTGCTTGGCATGTGGACAGAGCATGGAAAGGTCATTTGAATTCTGTGCCAAAACATAAAAGACAAGCAGTGTACAAAACTTTAAAAACTTTAATGTATGAATTAGATGAAGAAATGTTCAACAAAATGTTAGAAACATTTTCTGAGCAACTATGTGAAGATGAAGACACGCGAGAATTCCATAAATATTTTATGACATACTATTTTGAAAGAGCCCAAATGTGGGCATACTGTTTCAGAAAAGGGGCTAAAATCAACACCAATATGTATGTTGAAACATTTCATCAGAAATTAAAATATATTTACAGTCAAAAGTCATTAATTCGGACACCCGTAATCCGGAATGATCTATAATCCGGACCTCAAAGCTAAAATCTTTCTGCGCATGCGCATAGGCGTTTTACTCGTGCGCGCAAGACATTTACGACTGCGCATATGCATCTGCGCAAGTGCAGAATACGTTTTCGCGTGCGCGTTTAATGTATAACGGACGGTAAAAGCTAAAATTATCTAATTATCTATTTCAGTTAATGTTGATAATTACGTTGTTCCTTAATCTTCAAATTGGATCCGGCTTATTATTTTTTGCAGACTGTAAGAGCAATTTTCTAAAAGTAAGCTTGAACTTTCGATTATGTCAAATAGAATTTCCGATGCTGGAGCTCCCAAAGGATCTAGAAAACGAAAGTATGTTTCGATGTCCATCAAACAAAAAACGAATTGCTACAAAAAATGGATAAAAGCATATCCTTTGTTTATCTAACCGTTCCGAAATCTGTTTATCAATTTCATGCTGCTCTGCGCGGGGGGGGCACGTCGCGGCGCGCAATGAACTGGAAGTTGATCTGTCAACACTATCGTTATCTTCAGGGCAGATGTTTTTATTTTAGTCGGCTTATAATTCCTTACTAAATGTAGTATTTAATTTCGATGTACTCCGTCTTTGATATGATTTAAATCAAATTCCTCGTCATTATAAATATCACGAATACAAATCACATACTTTTCTGGTTGCAATTTTCTAATTTCGGCTATGAGTAAGGTATGCTTTACGCATCCGCGCGTTAAAAGAAATGTTTAATAAAGTAAACAAATAAATATTAGGCTTCTTTTTTGGTAAATTTGGATACCCTTTAGATCATAATTGCTCATTATTTTATAAATTACGGTTTCATATTTTTAATTTTATAATTTCTGCATGCCATCTTACCAGATTTAAACTGATGATCTATAATCTGGAAAAATCGATAATCCGGAATCGCCGAAGTCCCGACGAGTCCGGATTAAAGACTTTTGACTGTATTTAGATGGGAAGAAAACCAAACGGGTTGATAAATGTATCATCGAGTTAATTAATCTTGTCAATGATCAAAAGTTTGACACTTACATAAAATATCAGAAAGGAAAAATAACAAAGAAGACAACAAAAACATTTCAACGTCATAAAGCTGCTGAGCTTTTAAATGCTAACTGTGTAAAAAAAGATGATGTATGGGAAGTTTCATCAGAACTGGGAGAAAATTCTTATAAAATTATCAGAGATCATGTTTGTAATGATTTATGCCTCATAACTTGTAGACTTTGTTCATGCTGTTTAAAAGCTTATAAATGTACATGCCATGATTATTCTATTTTAAATAATATGTGTAAACATATACATTTTGTAATCATGTCTGAAAAAAAGACAGAACCTTATATAGGCCCTCTAAACAGAATACCTACTAGGAATAATTATGAATCTTTAACAGTAAGTAAAACATGCATTAGTGAACTTATTCAATATTCATTTTCAATTTCTGAAAAATTAAACTGCATTGAAAATATGGACATTAATCTTGCTACACAAATAAAAAAGCATTTAAATGTAATTGAACATTTATTAGAAGTTCCTTTGTTAGATAAAGCACATGCTTCAGTTTCAAAAGAACCAACAAATAAAAAAATTGTTCCCCAAAAGAGATTTTATTCAGTTAAAAAACGAAAAGTGTGTAAAAAAGTACAGTTTGGAAATCCTTCAACAGTAGAAAAAAATAATACCAAACCTATTTTATTAAATCAATTAATTGTTAATTCAGATCCCAGCTATGATCATTTGTATTGCAGTGAATTGAATGCCAAAAGTTTAAAAGAAAAGTCACTAAATAATGTTTAAGAAAATTATGCTATTTAAGTATTTTTAAAATTTGTGTATTTATAACAAATTATTTGATTTTTATGTAACTAATCTGGATGTCTCATTTTAATTTAATTATGTATCTTATTATAAATTTAATAAAATTGTTATAACTGTTCTACTGTATATCTAAGCTATGCATTTATCCTATACTTAATCTACGCATACGTTAAATCTATTTATAAAGTCATGCTTTATAATAACTATTCTACTGTAAATGTGAATTACACATTTATCATATACGTAATCATTGTCCAGTTAGGTGATAGGATTGCTGATGTTTCTTTAAATAATGAGTCCAGATAAGCAGGATGGTATGAACAATTTATTAGGAGAATAGGCACAATACTATTACACACAGAACAAAAATGGCTGAAAACAAATCAAGGAGAATAGGGATATTTAGCAATTCACTTTTAGCTCATGAAATAAATTCTAAAGTTTCCTAAATCACTTTCTCAGGATAAACACTAACTTGTAATTCAGCTAACTGCAAAGTCTGCACCTGATTCACAAGCTCTCTTGTTCTCAGACCCGTATTTATACTCTGCAGGATGTGTTATGCAAGATAAATGCAAAGTTCGTTATGACACGAAAACCTATTTTCGAAGCCCTGTGACCAATTCATCCAGAAGTTTCTAGAGCCATGCTGCAACAGGCATCTCAAGATAGATAACGCAAAATGCTTATCTTTACTGTCATTGACTATATCACATGACAGTCCTGAAACGTTGTTGGCTCTATTTCTAGTTCTCCTCCAACTGCGTATCTCGTCAATTGTTAGCAGTTTGTTTAAATCAAAGAGCTTGCACTTCGCTTTCTTTCTTTTTGCTTTTATTACTGAGATGGATATTTAAACATATCCATATTATATAGATATTTAAACATAATGCAAATCTTGCAGTGCATCTTTCTATGTGATGAGATATTTAAAAGCGCATAAACGTATGCACAAAGATACCGTTGCTAAAGTTACGCCATATTCATCATCAATTTTAAGCAAACACAGAATATGCATTCATAACGTAATGTGAAAAAAATATTAAATTCAGTGAAGTAGGATGTCTAGAACTGTTTCTCACCACAGGAGATTTAAGATCTCACTTTTAAGTTAGTTTTAAGTCACTTTAAGATTAAGATTAAAGACTCGCCATAATTATAATAACATGATAAAATGTATGAAACTTAGAGTTCCATAAAAAACAAGGTTTGTAATGATCTTTTCCTTATTTTGTTCTTTAGTTCAATTATAAATAAGAAAAATATATTACGTGACTTCTGTATATAGCCCTTAAACTTTTTATATTCAAATTAAATAGCTTAATGAATACGGTGTTATTCATTAAAGCTATTTCAGCACACACATTTATTTGAAAAAACATATATATGGTATTATTAATTTAAGCTGTTTCAGCACACAAATATACATTTATTTGAAAAAATTAGCATACATTAATTACTATAAAACTTATAATTTCAGAACACTATAGTTTTAACAACTAAGATTATTTTTCTGTGTGGGTGCAATTTGTATATTTTTATTATGTCTTATAAAAATTTAACAAAAAATGCAACTTATTTTTTTTATCTACTGCCATGTATAATTTGTTGTACTACTTGTTCCTTAATATGGAAAAGTTGTTATAAAAGTGCACAGTATGGCTCATAATTTGATTTCAATGTCTCACTTTAACTTTTTTTTTTTTTTGTCTTTTGACCAGGAGAATTTATTATGAATTATTATTATTGTTTTACATATATTATTATTAGTTACTGATGAAGATCAATAATGGTTTTGGTTTGGTTTATTTAATTACGGCTATCTGCCTAAGGGAAGGGATGCCTTCGTGGAGGACTTTCTTAGGGAAACTGGCTCGTATACACGTTACACATGGGAAAAACCATGAAAACGCCCATGCAGCCAGCCCATTCACAGGATTCGAACCTCGGACCGAACTACCAGTGTTCAGTGTCTTAACCGCTCGGCCTCTGGTGGGCTATATGAAATAACGAAATTTTGCTATCTTTGCATTATTTCCAGCATAAATGCAAGTGTTTATTTTAGGAAAATAAAGCTGAATAAAATTTGTATATTTTTGCTAATTTTTTGAAAGATAATTTTAACTATTTCATTTGTATTATGGAGAATAACGAGAATGAAACAAGTAAAAACCTTTCATCAGATAACAAATAAGCGAAGATGCCAAATTTGAATATTAAGCGATAAAAAATTTTGAGAGCACACTACTCATACTTATCTCAGATGTTAAAAATCTGTTGGTTTATATAAAAAGTTGACTAATTCTTAATACAGAATACTATAACAATGCAAGCACTGACATGGTTTTCATAACCCTACATTTAAAAAACATTATAATTTAAAGATATAGCTTTTCCTGAAAATACACCATAAAGTACCACATTTAACCAATTTGTTACAAGCTTGATACCATGTGAGCAAACTTCAAACTGCATATCAGTTAGATTAAAAATGAAGAACAAGAACTGAATATGAATAAGGTACTAAATTTTTAAAAGTCTATAATATAAACAGGCTAAATGAAATAATGCATAAGTGTATATTTAAGTATTTATGGTATTAATTTTAGAAAAACACCTATTGACTCGGGAAAGTTTCGTGAAATTTAAACCAAGTACTGAAGTTGCATTCATGCCAAAATGAAACCACACTTTTTATATGCTCATATTTTATTGTGGAATGTAAATACAAGTAATCAGGAATACAATGAATTCACAATATTAAAAAATCACAGGTGGACATGAAGAATAATCTTACGAACACTCTATAAAACTGCTTTTAATTTTTATACAACATATGAAATTACCTTGAATTATAGAAGAAAGGTAGTTGAACAAATATGAAAATGAGATTTCATAACCAGGATAACTTCATGCAAAATTAAGAAAGCAGCTGCTAGAAATATTGATACTCTTCTGTTATGAGGATTGATTGTATGTATGTATATATATGTGCATGTCTATATTTGTGTGTGTATGCATACATATATATATGCACATGCAAAATATATATACCAATTGTGGCCAATGTGCGGCTCGCGAGCCTTATACGGCTCTTGCAGGCAATTTGTGCGGCTCATGCATATAAAATATATGTATGAAATATGGTAAACTAAAACTATTCAGTGTCCAAAAGGAAGTAATTAATTAGTTTAGACTCTTTTTACAAAGTTATCAGGGATTTCTTTCTATTTAAAACCTCCTCCACTACTTCTATAATGATGTAAATATGAACTTGTGGCTTTTAGAAAATTTAAATGCAGCTCTCGAACATTCCTGAATTCAAACGTGCTTACTGAAATGAAGTTTGGCCAACTCTGATATGTACATTTCTGAATCTGGTTCCGATAACAGAACAGGGCCAAAATATCTTGTGAAAGAATACATATTGAAATGCCTCACATTATTTATTAAGTGAAATGGATTTGAAAAAAAAAAAAAAAAAAAGGTACATAAGTTGTATCTTCAAAATAAACAATATGTTAATATGTAATTCCTTAACATCAGAAAACATACTGACAAATTATCAATAACATAAATGATATTCTAATGGAAATTATAAGTAGATACACTTATAACTATTAAACCAGTCTGCAGTTATAAAATATAGCAATTTTAATTTTGACATCAGTTGCAAAAGTATTGCATAGCAGAAATATACACAATGGCATTACCATAATATTCCTGTCATTGCAACTTACTTATTATAATACAAACCCAGTTATTTCAAATCAATTTCTATATAATTCCTGTGTAATATAGTACTTCAAATATACTGTTTGGTATGCCTGTTCACACTTGAATTCTTAATTTTGTTTTATAATTCTTTAATTATGACCCGAGAAATGCATGCAAATAATTCCATATGTTATAAAATGCGTTATATATTCCATTTTAATGTGACCATATCTTTACTTTGAACATCAAAATATGATTTTAGTCTTTGAAATATATTCATCTCATAAAGTGGTAAACAGCACATCGCAAACTAATGAACTACAATATAATATAAACAGTGTTAAATAAACAAAATGTTGTATTAACATTTAGGCCTGACTCTGGCTCACTTTGAAAAAACTGACACCACTTCTGAACCTTAATGTAAATTTTTAAGCAAACTGTTGCTCCTTTTAATATTCCCCATCTTACTAATGAATTATTTTGGTAATTCATCACAAACGATGCAACTAGCAATTATGATATGGCGTTTTTATTTTGGCGATTCTAAATATTAAATTTCGCCAAAAGTGGTAAACTTACACAGTTAAGTTCTAGTGTTAATGCTGACGTCCAAAGGAAAGAAAACCACGTGACCTGTAATAACCAATCAGCATTAGGTTACGCATTTTCCTCTTCTGGTCTTGAGACGCCTGTGTTTTTCTACTAGGCAGTTTCACCTCCTTCATTATACTCCGTGGTCGCCGCTTTTTCGGATGGCCCAGACTGTCCTTTCCCCATCGATGAGGAATAGCTGATAACTTTGGGAAGTGTCTACCCGTACGACGTCGGACGTTTAGCTGAAACATGGTAAAAATGCTAAACGTACTAGTTGCGCAGAGACACTTTCGTGATTTCTGCGCATTCCGACCAGTCGTAAAGAGATGTTTGTTTACGTTTGTGTTGATTATCGGAAGGGTGAATTGCTTTTCCGTGTAGTGCTAGAATATCAAGAAAAAGTTATTTTTTATTTCGTTTGATGACTAATTACTATCATTCTTGATAGATATCTAAAACATTATATAAAATAAAGAACTTTGAATATATCTGAATATTATTCTTGTTTTAAATTGCTAATGTTTGATCATTTTATACTGATGAGGAGTTTACACAAATAATCAAAATTTCTTGAAATTCTTATGAACAGATTTAAATAAATCACGCATGCAAACAGTAAAATCACATTCTTACGAAAGGAAATTGAAAAATCGTCTTAAAACCTTGTGTAATTTTTCTGTCATGCGTAGCTAAATATTTCTATAAAATTGCATACAGAAGCATTTATATACATAAAGAGTGTGTTCAGGAGATGAATTAGAAATGTATGTGCATATGCTTGTATGTACCGATGTAGGTGTTCATGTAGCATATGTATATGTGTGTACATACGTTTGTGTGTGTGTGCACAGATGTACATGCATACATACATTTTTGAGTTTGGTCTCGAAAAATGTCTTGCTGAAAAAGAATGTAAACAAACCACCCAGCTCCTTAAAAGAAAAGTTTAGAAATTTTTTATCATAATTTTGGTTTCTACAGCAAACTTTTGTGTGTGAGTTTGTTTTAAACTCTTAGAAGAACTCAAATTTTAATATAAAGACGTGAAAATTTTTTACCTTTTGATAGTGTACTTGATGATTTATTAAAAACACAATTGACTCTCTTATATTTAATATTGAAAAGAAGGAGGGTGATATGTACAAAATTATAATAAAGATAATTCTAAGGTATTTTTTATAAATATATGTGACTTCTGAATATAGAAAATAATCGCTTACAAATGACTTATGCAGTATTTGTTTTATTATCATATCCTGTCCTCATGAGCTCAAAAATAAAACTTTATACAGGAAAGTCATTTTACCTCCAAATATATTTTATGGTATTGAAGTATGATAACAGATGATTATTTTTGTTAGAAAAATTATTATGTTATGAATATTTTCCTGAAGATAATTATACATAATATTCAAGGATATTTATATGTTAATATATATACATTATATTCAAGTAATAGATGACATATTTATATATTCTATTTAAAAATAAATGGCAGCACTATGTCTTATCATTAACTTTATCAAAAGAACTTATAGGTTTAAAGCACTGAATTTCTAGTATAAGAACTGTACTTCAAATGTCCTTTTCTTTTCCCTTTTTTTTTTTTTTTTTTTTCCCTGTAAGAGTTTTGCTTTATAATATTTACAGATGTGACATCTAAAAATGCTTGGCCTTTTTATCCAAATATCTAAATATGGAAGTCTGAAATAATGCAATATATTTGTATGTATATAGAGTAAAATATTAGTAAATTCTACATAACTACATTATTATTCTAAGATAATGTAATAAAAATATTCAGTTTAATGCAAATATGTGAATCAATTTATACATATAAATTTTAAGTGTATGACTTCTGTTGGATGTTTTAAGTAAACAATCAAAAAAATTAACCTTTTTATCAACTTATCCTGCACATATATACATTATTACTTTTTTTTCCTATAAGAATAAACTTAATCTAATATAATAATCTAAAAATAAATGATACACAACATCTATTAAGGCAGACCATTTTTAGTACAGTAATAAATAATACAAGCAATATAATTTAATACTTTCAGTTGTCAGAGAATGAAGTGAGTTTTGTGAAGCTATTTAATGAAAAAATCTGAAAACAATTTTTGGTGGTTCTAAAATACAAGTTCTAAAAGAATTAAAATATGTACATGAGATAAATGCCGCTCTTTTTGTTTTAACCCCTTTGAATAAATTTTAACCAATTTGATACTTTTTTTACTTCTTTTCAAAACCTTGAAATAAATGAGAAACTGATTTCAGGACCAACACATTTCAAGAAATATTGCTAACTGCAATGAATCAGCACACATGTATGACTTCATCAGAACCATCAGAATGTCTTGTATTACCTTTATTTATTTATTTAAAGTTACTAATGGATTTATATGTAGAAGAGCTGAGATTTCTAATACAGTTACCACACTGGCATTTTTAATGATCTTTTCACTAATGATTTAAAATCTCTCTATATTTTTTTTATTATTTTTCAAATGAAAAGTTTTTGTTCATTTGTTTCCAAAATAACAGCTACTTCCTTAGTTCAATTATTATTTTTCTTAACTGGTTTGTCTGGTGAACTCCTGTGATTTTTTTTTTTTTTTTTTTTTTTTTTTTTGTGAATACATTTATTCTGTAATTTGTTGTTTTCAGTAGTTTTTTAATTTCTCTTTTGAAAAGTTTTCTGCATTTTAACTTAATAGCCTTGAAACTTATGATCAACATTCAAAATCTAACTTCCATTTTAAATTTCAATGTTTACCTGGATTCATAACAAGTGTATTATTTTTAAATTATTCAGACAACTTAAGAGCTCTGTGTCTTACATCTTCATAATGGTAGAAAATTTCATTGTACAGCCTATGTACATTTTAGTTTTGTCATGTCATGCCATTTGTGAAATATTCCTTCTCTCTGCTTAATTTTATTCCATATATAGAGATATTCAGTAAGTTTAAGCATAATAAATTTGTAGAAGATAAATGTCTAAAATTCCATTTTCAGTTTCCTATGTAGACTTTTACATTTGCATTTAGTACAGCAATCAATTACGCATTGAATTCCAATATAAAAATATTTTTTATCACAGCCTTCAGATCATTCCTGAACATCATTCAAATCATCATCAGACTGCAGTATGAAATATACAAATACTTCTTCTGTTTTTGAAACAAAAAAGAATGATGACAAGGTCTAGTGAACATTGTGCATAGGGTATAAGCTGAAATTATTATTCCTGGAACAGCAATCTGGCAAATTTTAGTCTTGTGTGCTGCAGCGTTTTTATGCATAGCGGAATTTTACTGCTGAGTTTGCTACACAGTTTTATAGTTAATAGGAATTGTATTGGATTATTACGTCAAAAAAATGTGAGAACTATCTGTCTAAGAGAAGATATGCCTTTTCAAAGGAACAATATAAGGAAAACTGGCTCTGATTCACTTTATACATGAGGAAAACAGCAAAATCTCCTCTGGAGCCAGCTTATTCGTCAAGATAAAACTCTGAGCGAATTACTAGCATTCAGCGGATTTACCTCTCGGCCGCTGGTGGGCCTAGTACAAGTTGAGTCAACAGGTTAGCGTAATAAACACCTTTTATCATGATATTATGTGACCTATAATCTATAAGCAATGCTCTTCATAAAAAATGTTAATTCCGTTTGCTTTCTGTATTCTGAACTTAGCTCTTGTTTATCTATTCTCTTGTTTTGAGATCTGCTCATCAAAACAGAGCAGCAGGTCAATTAAAGAAGGATATGCATGCAGTGCAATCATCTTCAGTACGATCTCAAGTCATAGTCACGTCTTTAATCCACCTAAAATCCAGTCCCAGTACTTCTCACTATTTGAGCAAAAGTATAATTCCTGTTGGAGTCTAAATTAAGTTGAGCTCCGGTATTTCAATTTTCTACTGAACTATTTTCATTAATTAAATTGAATTATCTAATTTTATTTATTAATTTACATTTTATTTTTATTTTTTCTTTATTTTTATCTTTGTTGACGACCTTTCATAGTCCTTCTTCTTTTAGAAATTAAGTACTGACCACAATGCATTGAGGCATAAAATTGAACAGGCACTCGTATAATCCTATGACAAACATTCCACACTTGCTAGATAATGTGTTTCATATTGAGGACATCGAAGCACTGAGCCTACGCAGGCCAGATAGAGCTTAAGACACATTATTTTGATCACTGCAAAGCACGCAAGGGCTTTCTGCCTAAGAACAGGGATGCTTTTGCGGAGCACTTTTTAAAGGTTCGATTTGGTTTGTTTAATTTTAGAAAAGCACTTGAGGGCTATTTGTCTAAAGAAGAGCAAAGATTCTTGATGGCTTCATGATGGACTTTTCGAAGAAAACTAGCTGGCATTCACATTGCGCAAGAGAAAACATCAAAAACTCCCATGCGACCAGTCCGTTCGCTGGAATTTCAAACCAGTCGAACTAACAGTATTCACCAAATTTACTGGTAGGTTTATACTCAACAAGGGACATATTTTTGGAGCAGGTAGGTAGTGTAAGTGTCAGTAAATGACGTAGCCAGTCTTGGGCAATAAGCTATGAGTGGCGTTCTTTATCCTACTGAAATATCGTGCTTGGATTCTTTGTCAGGTATTGGTGTATATTGGTTGAGACAGATAGATTTTCGCATGTTATGTCTCATGTGCGAGCAGTAATTAGATTGGTGCAAAGCATAGTATAACATCGTCAACGTATTAGACAGTGAGAAATGTGACAACACTGACTAAGAAAGGAATGCAAAAGATACAAAAGCAGATTCGAAATGCATCTGTATTCTACACAAATCAGAAGGTGAATGCCCATATGATAAGGGTAACACAAACGCAATTATCACTAGGGGATATAATCCTACTTAATTGTGATGCAGTCTCTCTACTGTATATTCATGCTCTGTACGAGATCGTCCACGAATTTCTGAGAAATTATGTTCAATTCTTCTTGCAGGGCTGATTACAGCTATGAAAGCATTGAAAGGCACTAGCGCCGGGCTGTCAAAAGTCCCCAGACCATACACCATATATTAAGTTGGAGCATACGACAGCCTTCAGAATGCCTACGCTAAGACAGGTGCTATATCTTCACTCCTTAACAAGCTAGCGACAGTTGGTATACCCTGAAGTGTAGCATTATTGTTCGCGAAGAATCTTGGAAAAGATGCACGTGAGGAGAAGAACATTAGCACAACTGCAGTCAGTAGTGAATTAATCTTCTTCAGATGTATGGAGCTTCATATAGCGACCAAGCATTTCACTTCCACAAACGAAAATTTGAGCACTTGCAAACTGTTTCCTTTCGATGATCTCAGAGGGACGACTGCGTAATCTCTCCTTTATCTAGATATTTAGACTTCCAGAATGGCTAGATAATCTAAATATCGGAAGATTAAAGCTGTTATCTTATTCTTGAACCGGGATGATAACGCCTCATATAATATTGCAGCGGCTGATCTATTGTCCTAGAAAACTGGATGACACCCCTTTCCCTGTTTAGGCTTGCCAGCGACTGCTGCTATCCTTAAAGCTCAACTCCATTGCTGAGCTACTCAGTGGCGTAAAGGGGGTGTATGATGCGCCGTCGCAGAGGGGCGCCAAATGGTCTCCAAACAAGATTTTCATCATATCACTGTGTTTTTTTCGGGAAGGGGGGCGCCAAAAAGGTATTTTGCCCCGGGCGCCAATTATGCTCGCCACTCCACTGGAGCTACTCAGATCTTTTGTTTGCAACACTACAGAAGACACTGCCTCCGACGAGAAGGCATGAAAGTCCGCAAAGCGATCAAAACACCATGAGATTGTTTCGTAGTGATATCAGTGTTATAGCTAGAGACGGGCGAGGGTGGACAACTGTCCCTGGGCGTAGTGTCACGGAAATGCCAAACTGACGAAGTTTTAGAATGAAACGGTTTCCATACTTAGAAAACAGAAGGGTGTATGAAATCTGCAGCTGTCTTTAGGCGCTGAAAACTATAGCCAAGTCTTTAGCCATATTGGATGTCCAGTAATAGATTGCATGCATCTTAGGATGTCACCCACTGTCACCACCACCAGATGATGGGAGTCATTAGCATAGATATCGCATCATCTAAAGACGGCTCTCCAGTGGCCGAGCGGTAAAGCCGATAAACTCGGGCCGGGCCTCGAATCCCGGCGAGCAGATTGGCTGCTAACTAAGCGTTTTCATGGTTTCCATATGTGTAACCTATATACAGTCCAATTTCCCTTAGAAAGTCTTTCACGAAGCCATCCCTTCCCTTAGACAGGTAGCCCTCGAATGTTTCACCATAACTAAATAAACTGAACCCAACTCATCATCTGTAAGAGAAGATATCAGTTCTTCATATCCTGGCGTGGTTGTTTGTGGAAAACCACTACCAGAGTTGGATTAGCCATTAAGGAAAGTAAGCACGTGCTTAGGGCATCAGGTAAAGGCGGCGTTACTAAAAGGTGCTTAAAGATTCAAACAAAGAGTGCAAAGGGTCCACAAAAATAAAATTCTCACTGCAGATTTTAGAAGATACCTAGTGCACTTAATCCAAGCCCGAGAAAGAGGGAATGATGAGAAAGAGGCGTTATACTATAGATGTATGTGGAGGCAGCAAAATCTTTGAAGTGCTACGGGCATATAAAAGTCTAATTTGGCAATGAGCATTACTAAACATTCTGATAGCTGCTCCCTTTGTTCGAAATGTAATCCAAACTACTGACATGATGTGTATAGTCACACTTTGGCCTTCTTTCAAACTTCCAGACAAAGTCGTCCAGATATTGTCTATAGAACTGTCACGCTGAGACTACAAATCGATGTTGTTAAAACCGAGTGTACCGTACAGTAGCTTCCGTTCATGTTTTGAGCATACACCATGCTTTATACCCTCTCCTACACCCCATAGATGTCATGCTACGTATATGTGCATGCTGTACAATACCGGACCCTAAGTGATCTCCTAATTGATCTTTTTGTTGCATCTTCTTGTTTGTACTAACGTTACATTAATTTTTCCATTTCATTCTTAATTTTTATTATTTATATAATTGCAGAACTGATCAGCTATCGTGGATGACTTCTTAAATCGCAATATTTTACAGGAGCGGAAGCACGCTGTCCACTAGGAAGGTTGGGATTTATGCTACTGACCGGGAAATTCGCTTAGCTAAATATAGGAACTGTGTGCAGCCAAAATAAAATAAGATACTAAGTCACTAATTTTCTCTTTCCTTACCGCTTGGCTTCGTGTTCTAATTAGAAGCACGTTCGGCTGGCAATAGGGAAGTCCAGAATGCAAATCCTGGGGCGGTCATTCGCTGATATTTTCTATTTCAAATAAATACCTAAAGGCTCAACCAACTAACCAAGTGGTTCCCAAACTAAAATGTGGTAGACGATAATTCTTCACCACCAGCAGGTGGCGATTAGGTTACCACCTCCCCAACTGCCTTTTAAATGCGGAAGAATGTACGGAATTTTCTTTTTTCTCAACGCATGCTTTCATGATGTAATTAGAAGCACTTCTGGATGGCAGCCTTTAAGCCCAGATTTCGAATCCAGGATAGGTCATTTCTGATTTTTTTTTTTTTTTTTGGATCCTAAATAAACCTAATATTATACATCACCGTTCTATGGTGCTCTACACTCATATACAATAGCACAATCTCAAATAGAGCTACCAGTGCTTTAATATCGAGATTAGTGTACATAGTGACTCTGAAATTGCAGTTTCGATGGTAATGGTTCAGAGGCACATGTTCTACTGTAGTGTGGATTAGGTTAACATGTCTTTCTGGAGCTGTTTCCAAAGCAGAAGGGTGCTGATCATTCTACAGATTTAAGGCGAATGATAAGGCCTTTACCGAAGCTTATAAGTTGGGTAAATCAATGTCTATATGATCTTTTTTCTGATTACATACTTTTTGTTTTGTGTCATATGGGGACAAACTGTATACTAGTTTTTATGCCTGCTTTGAATCAGACACTAATTTTTGTTTGCAGCACCACTATAGGGTTTGCAGTCATACCCTGCTACACGACACTTGAACCATTAGCATCTATGTTCACATATTGCTCAATTGATTTATTAGTTATAGCTTATGTGCATACATTTCTTTGTCATATGTGTATGTATTTTAATATGAATCTTTTGTAAAAAATAAATTAGACTTGCATATATGCATAGGCAAGCTAGTTTGCTATACGAAAATAAAATAAAATTAAAAACCCTGTTCCTTAGACCATATCAACTGGCTGTTTACCCAAGTCTTGTATATTGCTATAGCACCAGATGTTAAATTTAAATCGACCACTTCATTTGAAAGTTATAAAATGGACATTTGTATACTATGTTATCTTTTAGTACATGCTCAGCTGTTGAATTTTTATGGCAAAGGTCCTGAGGGGTATCTGCTTAAAAGAAGAGATGCCCTTCTTTGAGCACTTTTTGAATGAAACTGACTTGTATTCATATTAAACATAGGGAAAACTGTAAAAACAGAGATGTAGCTAACCCATTTGATAGAATTCAAACCTAAATTGTATCACCAGTATTCTGTGTCTTATCTATTCGAGAACCGACACCGGTGGGTATTCTTCTAAAGCAAGATTTTGGTTTATGTTTGCATATAGATATTACTTATGCAGTAGATCATTATCAGACATATAAAAAAAGTGATATCATTGAATGAAATTTAAAAAAATAATAATTCCATTTTGCTACAAACTTCATACACAGGAAACAAGAGAAATAATGCTTTGAATTTTGCTCATCAGAAGAAGCATTAAATAATACAGCACTTTTGATGAGCACAGTTAATTGGTGTGTATATGTATTTTAATCAGTGAGCTGTTCTAAAAGATGTTCATGGAATGGTCAGACTTTCTTAATTTCTCAACCAGACTAGCAGCATTGTTCATCTGACATGAGACAAACTTAAATTAAGATATACATAATTTTTAAAACAGGGCACATAAATTTCTATATAATGGCTAACATAAATTATATTTTATGTTAGCCATTATATAGAAAACTGGCTAAATAAACAGAAAATCTAAAAAATACAGCCGCCTATTCCACAAACAAAAAAAGGACAAATAATCTTAAAATGAACTCAATGATTGCAGACTATAGTAATAACAATTTATTCAAAATGAATGTAGATACAATATTTTACTTTTAAACATGTCAAGAAACTTGTAGTGATCATCCAGCTAATTCAGTTTGCTTTTAAAAAAGTGTGCATTGAAATTTAAAAAAAAAAAAAAAAAAAAAAAAAAAAAACAAGAATTTAAAGAAAAAAGAACAAGAGCTTTCCATTATTAAAAACTGTTACGACCTAGAAGAAATCTAATCATATCCTTTCACATTACCATCCATGCACACCAATCACATAATCATCCAGCTAGTTGGAGAAAAATGGTTTTAGGTAATGAATTATTTTGCTTTTTTAATTCCCCTGATATGAAACTCAGCCAGATCAGGTTCATGAATTTAATTGTAAAATATGGGTATTGAGAAGCAACTGTCATTGGCGAAGGGCTTGGACATATTGTAGATGACAGTAGGAATCTGCCCCATAGTTATCCCTATGGGACGGACGGATAGAGGACTAATGTCAATTTCAAAAATATGTCTCTGCAATAATATTTTATTAAATTAATTATGTGAGGTTTGTTTGGTGCATTATGAAAAATGAGCACTATTTATGAACAACTTAAGATACTTAACAGTAAATTATCATCACATACATCACAAAAAAGAAATGTATCTCTTTGAGTGTGCATATAGTGAGCTTGGATATATATATATATAAAAGTATATTTTATTTAGTATTATAATATATTATTCTTTTTCATATTTTTATGTTAAATGATAATTCTTAAATAGATAAGAATGAATGAATTTATAAAAACAATCATCTCAACCTTTATAATAAATGACACCTAAAGGTTTTCTCAAAATTTAATACAGTTATTCCCATACATGTTGATTTGGCATCCATAGTTGTTATGGCCAAACTATTATAATGCAAATAACAGAAGAAAAAAAAAAATACAAAATGCATTTTAAATGAGAACAGGCCACATCATGCCAAAATAATTTGTACTAAAATTCCAATCATAAGCAAAAATATACAAGTATAAAATAAAAAAATATTGTTCTGACATCAAATACAAAACTGCTTACTTTGCTTATAGTACTTAACATTTTATTCAGGGTTAAATTAAAACATCAAAATTCTCAACATTAGAGATACAGAAAATATATTAAAAAAATGTATATGATATAGTATACAATCTCAGCATGCACAATTTATCAATTAAATTTGACTTCCTTTATACGTATTTTTCAAATCATGAGAAACAGTTTTTGGCTGATTTTTGTGATGAAACATTAGAAGATATTTTCCAAGAAGGGATGCTTTAAGGCAAACTGGCTTGCATTCATATTACACGTGGAAAAATCATGACGACGCTTATGCAGGCAGTCCATTCACCAGGATTCAAGCTATTAGTGTTCAGCTTCTCACCAGCTTGTCCACTGGCACACAACAGCCTCTTGTAATACATTATCTGCAGACATGAAATCCTGTATTTATATGAAAAGAAAAAGTTGTACATTCAATATTAATTACAAAACCCATTTTCATACATGCCTACTGACAAATTGTAAGTAATCCTCAACTCATGATGAGTATTGTTCCAATAGTTCCATCATAAGTTCATACTGATGTAACTCAGGGTCTTAATAAAATTATACCTTGGTATGTTTGATTATATTGTTATGAATAAGGCTTCTGTTTTACATGAAAATGGTTTAAGGAGGTATAAACTTATGTGACATTTATAAACAATTTATTTGCATACATTCACATGAATTTTATAAAATTAATACATATACATCCCTTTCATTAGTTGATAAGAACAAAAATATATACAAAATTCTTTTAATTAAAATAATGGATAAGTAACTGTTACTTATTTGAAAGAATTATTGTAAAATACAACTTAGTGAAAAATTATTATTCAGGTATGATCAGAATCCTATAAAAACAATGCATGTATGCATAAGCTGTTTATATTTTTCTGTAAAATAAACATTTGATCTGGACAACTGCATACTTTTATTTCAAGATGCTTTTTTAGTTAGGACTACCTAATATACACTAATGTTTGTGAAAATCACAACCATGAAGGAATTATGCACTTTGAACCAAACTTACATGAAATGTAAAGTAAGTTAAGACATACAAATGATTAGAATTACAAAGGGATTATGCATGCATGAAACAAGAACTGGCAGTTGTAAAGGACTGTAAAGTTGTGCTGAAATCTGTTTATCATCCTCCGTCTGCAGTGAACATTTAATTTGTGCTCAGTATGCCTCGTCAACAGCAGAGGATGCCATACCAACAAGTTTGAACGAGGCCACATCGTCTGTATGCAAGAGGGTGGACTTTCATATCAAACAATCACAGCCCGCACGCAGCACAATGCCACAACAGTGATGCATGTTTGGAAGAAATGGACAGCGAGAACCAAACAAGGTGAAATCCTGGCAATGGGGCACGCAACAGCACAGGACGACAAACACCTCATCTGCATGGCTGTGATGGATTGTAGAGCATCCTCTCGTATGTTAGTACAATATTGGAGCACGGTTACAAGTGTTCGTCGCTGTCTTCTGCAACATGAACTGCATGTAAGGGTTCCTCTACGCAGGATTGCCCTGTCGCTGAGTAACATATGCCTCCGACTTCAGTGAGCACTGCAACTCAGAGCTTGACGTGCTCTGTGGCAACAAGTTGCTTTCTCCAACAAATCTTGCTACAATCTGGAGTATAATGATGACAGAGTATGCATTATTTGATGCATTCCAGGCACTATATTTTAGGGGAAAAAAATGCCTGTGCACAAGCCTTCTTTAAGGTACAACAGGTTTTGCATCTTCCCCAGATATGTTGCTCAATCAGCATGCCTAGGATTTCATCGGTCAGCGACTCGCACGTACAGCTAGTGGGCCACACACTGAAACTGAACTTTCACATCAATTCAAAGCCATTCCCCAGGATTACATTCAGAACCTATACGATTCAATGCCACGATGTGTACAGGCTCTCGCTCAGCATGACAGAAACCCAAAGTACTGATTTTCCAACTTTCGTTTTTTTTTTTTTTTTTTTTTTTTTTTTTTTTTTTGTTTGTAAATGTGATCGTTTACTTGTATCACTATTGGCAATATGCGGAATAAATTTCATTCATTTCCGACAATTCCTTCATGGTGTTGCATTTTTCACAAACATTAGTGTGTCTACAGCATCCTCTCGTATGTTACTGAAGATAAATGACTAACTGAAGACAATTTTCAATCTCTATTGAAATGCCCGTAATGATTCATTGCTAAGCACAGAATCTTAAATAACACTTGTCACTCCTAGCAATGCCTCATTCTGTCTCTAGTCCATCATCAGAAAACTCCATCAACCTGCTGTGGAGGAAGCTCCACGTTTATAAAATCATTGCCATCATCTTCAAAGGCAGAATTACAGAGGTTCTGGGAATCCCATATTATCTTTAAATTCTTTCAAAGCTTTTCTCAAGCCTTTTCTTGTACAATGCAATCATAAAATGCTTGTTAAAATTCTACTCAGTATCAACTGTAATCTCCAAATGCGGCTTTATGAATTTGTGTCCATCATCTATACAAATTACACTGACCAAAAAAAAAAAAAAAAAAAGCATTATCTAATTTTTAAAATTACATTATCTTTCGGCTATGCCGAACTGGATGACGAAAGGGGCAATTCTCAGAACCCGCACATTTCCAGGAAACCCGTTATCGCTCAGATTGGGACCACGTGATCCTTCAGAAGCAGAACTTTCATCTGATTGGTTTATTTCTACCCGGACAGAGTTTCAGCTGAAACATTTTTGGCGAGGTTTGAAGAAATATCACATAGCCGCTACATTGTTTCTGTAGCTAGGTGGGATTCTTTTTTTTCTAAGAATCCTCCCATTTAAACCAGTGATACCAAAAACTTGTTTCTCAGGAAAGTCCCGTCTAGCAGGGACTGTTGATAGAAGTAAATAACCGCTTTAATCAACACTCACTAATAATATAGTAAAATCACAATGACCAAAATTAGCCTCAATCCACTATGTCTAATCCGTTTTCAAAACACATGTTTCACTTTTGTGATAAGAGGAGAGTGGAATGTGGAAATGAACATGAGCTCAGCATAAGAGCGTATAGGTAGTGATCACTTTAGGTTTTCTACAAATGACATTCAGTGGATGAGTTGAATGTTGCCTTTTTTTCCCTCCGAGATAGCTAGATGGTGTTACTAGGTGGCTTAAAGTACAGTCAAAAGTCTTTAATCTGGAATGATCTATAATCCGGACCTCAAAGCTACAAACTTTCTGCACATGCTTAAACGCATGCGCATATGCGTTTAATGTATAATGGACGGTATAAGCTAAGCTAAAATTATCTATTTCAGTTAATGTTGCAGATCGCGTTGTTCCTTATTCTTCTAATTGGATCCGGCTTATTATTTTTTGCAGACTGTTAGAGCAATTTTATAAAAAGTAAGCTTGAACTTTCGATTATGTCAAAAAGAGTTTCCGATTCTGGAGATATCAAAGGTTTTACAAGCGAAAGCACGTTTTGATGTCCATGAAACAAAAAGTGGAATTGCTGCAAAAAATGGTTAAAGGCATGAAGAAAGTGACAGAGAGGTGATTTGTTTCTCTAACCATTCCGAAATCTGTTTATAATTTTCGCGCTGCTCTGCGGGAGAGGAGGGGGTACGTTGCAGCGCACAATGAACTGGAAGTTGATCTGTCAGCACTATCCTCATCTTCAGGGCAGATGTTTTCATTTTATTTGGCATATAATTCCTCACTAAATGCAGTATTTCATCTCGATGTACTCTGTCTTTGATATGATTTAAATCAAATTCATCATTATAAATATCACGAATACACATGAAATAGTTTTCTGGTTGCAATTTTCTAATTTCAACTATGCGTAATGTATGCTTTACACATGCGCACGTTGAAAGAAAAGTTTATTAAAGTAAACAAATAAATATTAAACTTTTTTTTGTAAATTTTGATACCCTTTAGATCATAATTGCTCTTTATTTCATATTTTTAATTTTATAATTTCTGCATGCCATCTTAAAAGATTTAAACTGATGAGCTATAATACAAAAAAACCGATAATCCGAAATCGCTGAAGAGTCCAAATTAAAGACTTTTGACTGTTTATGATAACCAAATGAGCACCACAGCATTTAATGGGTTAATATATGACATAATTACACAGATTGGAATTTGCTAGCAAGTTTGCCCTTGAAACAGAAAAGAAAATTAAAAATCCTGCTCCAAAGGACATTCCAGCTGGCAACTTTATGAAATTTATATACTACTGTTACGAAATAATTTGATCCAGTTTTGTGAAATTAACAAAATATATGGCATTAATGAACTATACAATCATCTGATGCATATTTTAACTTTGAATGTCAAATCAGAATAGGGATTTTTTTTTTTTTTTTTTTGCACTGTGGCTGATTCTTACCTTTAGTCATAAAGATGATTATTATGATGCATGTTGCTTTATCGAAGACCTGCCAATGATGGATTACTACTATATTTCCACCCCACTTTACAGTGCTGAAATTTATTAAAAATATTTCCCTCATTTTCCACTTTTTTCAATAAATTAATTAGAACAAGCTTTCCTATAGTTTAAAATGTATTTGTTGATGTGGTAATCATTGTCTTACTTACAAAGACAAAATCCTATAAATACATACAAAGGTTACATTGAACCTTTCTTCTTGTAATTTTTTACCTTAATGCCAAATTAACACAAGAACTGTTGAAACACAGTGAAGCAAACACAAACTGACATTCATTCTATGATTTCAGCTGCATACTCAACTTCTTGCCTACGACTCTGCAGTTGTGCAATTCTAAGATGTTTCTTCAAGTAAAAAATTTGTTGGTCGATGTGTACATGGATACCGAGGATGTGTAATTCTTAAAAACACACCAAGCAGTCGGTGATTTTTCATTGTTTTTCTTGAAGTCCTGTTCTAGATATTTTTGCATGTTTACAGAATTAATTCAAATTTGTAACTGGCGATATGATGAGTTAGCGATTTTCTAAAACACATGAAAACAATCGATTTGGCGACTTGGCAATTTTTTTAAAACTCGCCAATCTGGACCGTAATATCTAGTTTTATCATATTGCTGTTGTGAAAAGACATGTTTGATGATGAGTACAAGTTTAACAATTTAAAAATACTGTAATCCTAAAAACAAATCATATGGACCATGGCAGACAAAAAAATAAGAAAGGCACTGCAAAAGCATATGGTTAGACATGGCCAGAATCTCATAAAAAATAGCACACATTAGCTTCTTGGCAAAACATACTTTGGCTCAACTTCGATGTTAATGTTTCTGGTTAAGCAGAAGCAACATTAAAACTGGTTTGCAGTAAATGCTGCCAAATGAACACATAACTGAAATATTTGCTGATATTAAGAAAAATATTAATTTGTTCAGCTAGACACTTAGCACCAATGCTCATCCAATAACAACAACAAAATTGTAAATTTGTTCACAGAATGTAATAAGAAATTTGTGTAAATAAGTACATAAGCAACAACAACAACAACAAAAGGCACATCAATATCACTGCCACACCATACAATTACGTTTGAATAAGAAAACAGAGTTATGCGCACAGCATTGAAAGAATACCTTTGAAGTACACCATATTCATTTCTTATCCTGAATCGAGCAGAACCATGTAATTATTTAATCTGCAACTACATTTTGAAATTTAATAATACACACAAATTATATACATTTAATACACATTTTGTACCGAAATTAAATAATTACAAATATAGTTTTTACTAACCTATACATGCAGAAATTCAGGGAAAAAAGATCGCATTTACCAGTTTGCTTTAAAAAAAAGAATTAACATAAATAATTACGGCACATCTTTAGTATTAGTGCTTTTTGGCGAGAAATTTGTTTGGCAACATTTTGGAGCGATAAATGAAAAATTAATGTAACCTTGGTAACCCTAAATACTGAGCTTCAAACATGCCGCCATTTCTGTCCACGTAACTTTAACGAATTTGATAGGTATCAGAGCTTTGATGGCAGGAAAGATAAATTGTGTCTTTTTCTTAAAGTTACTTTTGTGTTAGGAAAGCACAACATTAAAATTTTTGGTTGATCTTTACATTACGGTAACTTGGCGATTTTTTTGGCGACCAACTCCCCTACAACAACCCTCTATTTTTTTTTCCCCGCCGCCATTTTGTCTTCACGAAGTAAAGACATGTTTCTTTTCTTCTTATCTACTAAACACTTCTTCCAACAATCTACTAGCCGAATTACACTTATGCTAGAAATTTTATCAAACAAAACTGCTTAATCATGACAAATATTCACTGCAAAATTCGGAAAAAGGGCACAATACCATACACCTTACGCGTTTTTCAAAATAACACATACACATAAACCATGTACACGCCGACTTATTTTTACTTAAAAAAAACATCCCAGAATTGCACAAAAATGGCATTGCGCACACTCTTCACTATATCCATGTACACTGCTTTTTTCTCATAAATTCGAAAAATTTCACGAAAATACATGACAATTTTCTCAATCTTTAAACCCGGTAAAAAGAACATATGTGAAATTACCTGATCGCGAAAAAGTATTTACCCTTTACAAATATGAACATTTCCACATATAAAATAAATAAAATATCCAAAAACTTTTACCTCTAAAACATCTACTACATTATACACGTCACCAACGAATTCATACATGAAGCATTACAAATATTTAGTATCAAATATTTAAATTATTTCCATGCACGTTTATTTCAACTTAAACGTAAACCAAATTCCTACAAGCATAAAATTCACAAAATAACTATCATTTCATTAAAATATCACTGAACCATGTACACGTCGACTTATTTTTACTTAAAAAAACATCCCAGAATTGCACAAAAATGGCATTCCGCACACTCTTCACTATATCCATGTACACTGCTTTTATCTCATAAATTAAAAAAATTTCACAAAAATACATGACATTTTTCTCAATCTTTAAACCCGGTAAAAAGAACATATATGAAATTACATGATCGCGAAAAAGTATTTACCCTTTACAAATATGAACATTTCCACATATAAAATAAATAAAATATCCAAAAACTTTTACCTCTAAATCATCTATTACATTATACACGTCACCAACGAATTCATACATGAAGCATTACAAATATTTATTATCAAATATTTAAATTATTTCCATGTACATTTATTTCAACTTAAACATACACCAAATTCCTACAAGTATAAAATTCACAAAATAACTATCATTTCATTAAAATATAATTAAATTCAAAAACACCACTTGAAATATACATGAGCACATACATTCAATTAATAAAAATTACCTTACAATCCTAATTACTTTAAACTAAATCATTGCTAATAATAATTTTCCCAATAATACCAAATTCCTTTCCACCTTACATTTCCAACAATGCATAAAAATAATTAAAAATACTAACTTACCTAATCTCCTTCAGAATCTTCATTATGTGGCGGATACACTTTTCTTCATTCTCTTTCAGAATCTTTAAAATCATACTTATCTTTCAAAGCAAGATACCAGGTAAAATAAATAACATAATAAAACATGTTTATTTCTCTCTCACACAACCTTAAAAAACATTTCTTACTATCCTTTTCAATACCACTAAATACCCATTTCGAATTCACTTTACTTACGGCCATGGGATCCAAAAATTCACAAACACTATTTCACACAACACAGAATAAAGCCAAATACAAAATTTCCAGATTTTTTCCCGATTTCCCCCCTCTTCCGATTAAAGAACCGTAATTCGTCCATTAATATCACATGACATATCCCATGATCTCTCATTTCCCCCACACAAAATAATGCGTAATCGGAACTCAGTACTGCTCACATTATTACCAAAGTCCCAGGTAGTAACCTTTATCGCCTCCAAAATGTCGCCAAACTTCCAGTTACCGTAATGTAAAGATCAACCAAATTTTTTTTTAAAAAGCCAAATTTTTGATAGTTAAAACTGGTGCTTTTAATATTACATCACATGAGTCTTGACATTTTTTCATATGTCAACTCTGCATATTCTAATAAACTCCACCCCCCCAAGGAAAAAAAAACACATTTTCAGTAGCATGAGGTAAACTCTTGGTGTTTCCTTTGCTAAGGAGATCAAAATTACCATGGTCTAAAAATACTTATTTACCTCGTATTAGAACTAAAGGGATGTGTAATTGCATGAATTCATAGGTTCAAATCAAGACCAAAATCAGGTTTCATTATTGCTTTTATAACATTTTCATAATTTGTCTGACTATAAAAAATATGTTGCTTAGATTATGGAATATATTGCTTATAAGTTAGAGTTCTCAAATTTTGTAAATCTTACAACCTAACAGCTGTATGTGATAACCTTCACTGAGTATTATTACTTTTATTAATAGTATGTTGACTTTTTATTTTAAATTTTATGCAGATTTTCTACATTACTTAAACATTTTATCGAACAAAAATCTGAATTTTTTGTAATAAAAACTCTATAATAAAAGTAAGAGTACAATTTATATATAAAAATTTGACTACATGGGAAGCACTTAGATACTGATTTCAATGTCTTTAAATGTTATTATCATAAAGTTTAGATGTACAGAACAGAAGGCACACTTTGTGCTTACGACTCAGTCAACCACTTGTGGCATGATAACAATTAAGTTCAAATGTAAAATTTAAATTCAAATAAATTTGTAGCCCAAAGGCTGCACAAATCAATTTAATGCAAAGTTGGTTAAAAACTTAACTGCCATGGAATTCAACTATCAGCAATTATAATGCAAGGCTGAAGACTACAAATCTTTTCTTATCTAGCAACCTATTAATGTGGCCTCAAAAGGCAAAACACGGTTTGTTTTACAAAATAAAAACTTCATTTGGATTCTGGTGAGAAAACGGATAAAAGAAATTGACAGTAAAGATCCCAAGCATAAAATAACTCTGGTTACAAAATAAAGAAACGTTACATACTTTGTTCCCTGATTAATTATTCAGTACATGAAATAGTGTAATGCATTTTTGTATTAATTTAAATGCTTTCCAAAACTGACAGGATTTTGCAAACATATTGACCATATTTTTCGACCTATAGATGCAACACTTTTTCTCTTCAGAAGTAAGATTTAGAATTAAGAAATAAGAAAATAAGAGAGAATTATGAATAGAAAATAAATACATATGCTGGCTAGCAGAAGAAGGATGCCTTCATAAAGTACTTTTTAAGACAAACTGGCTCAGATTCACATTACATCTACGGAAAACTACTAAAACTCCCATATAGCCAGCCTGAACTACCACTGTTCAGTGGCTATCACTCCACCACTAGTGGATTCCAATGACTGTTCGAATTTTTCACAGAAATTATCATTTACGATGATTGTTGTATTATTATCATTGGTACAAAATTTACTCATTATGATAATTTAATTTTAGCTTTTAAATTATAATCAAATTACTTGTAATAAATTGAGGGATTAAAAAATACACACTTCTTAATATTTTTACCATTTACAAAATTTAATCATAAAAAATATTTCTAACACTAGTACAAAACTTGCCCATTATAATTGAATTTGATTTCCTTCAGTTTGAAATATTTTTTTATTTTCTTTTAATAACAGCATCTAAGAAACTAAAGTAACATATACTAGTTTGAAATGCATTTTTTAACCTTTTGTAAATTTCATTATTCATAAACATAAAAATTAACCTTTTGTAAATTAAAAATATTAGCTAAGTACTAATATAATAAAATATAAATATGAACTAACTACTTAAAATATTAATGTTTAATACATTATATTTTGTAATTAAAAATATTAACATTTTGTAAATTTCATTACTCATAACATAATAATTGTCATAAATTCATTTACAGTAGTGTTTCAAGAATTTATCATAGCAGTACTTCAAATATTGAAAATTAGAGAAAGACTGTTTATTCTGATTAAGAGCTTATTTTTTAGGATTGTTATTTATTCTAGATCGGGTTTTGTTGACAATCCGCCATTTTTTTCCGATCTTCAAAACCGGGTCTACCGTGGCGACCAAAGTTTGTCGCCAAATAAAAAAATCGCCAAAAGGACCAATACTAAAGCTGTTCCATAATTACAATTGAAAATCTATTCATTTAAGCAAATAATGGATTATAAATTTTAATTTTACCTTACAATCAAGAATGAGAATAGCCACATCACACCCACACCACGCTGCATACAGGCAAGAGAACATTAACTGGGCTGAATAACAAAACAACCATCACAGCAAAAGCTACTGCTTCTTGCTGCAATTTTTAATTTCGCTACAAATAACAGAATAATACTAGAATTGCTTACAATAAGTGTACATAGAATGTTAGGCTTTTGGTATTAATATTACACTCTCTAGCTCGGCTGAAGTTAATATGTTAATGTTTCTGGCTAAGCATGTTCAACTAGATGCATTATTAAAGCTGATTTCCAATAACGTCTGGAAAGTTGAGCGCAGATAACCAAAATATTTGCTCAGCCAGATATTTAACATTACTATTAATACGATATCAAAGAGAACATGAAAAAATGAGTATATTTGTTCAAAAGAACACAGAAATACAAGAATATATTACATTTCGCAGTATTTAAAGAAAAATGGGTGAATAAGTACATAAACGACACGAATTTTTTTTCTTCCTTTTAACTGCACACACAAACCAATAAACTATATACAATTCATAAATAATTTTGTATTCAAAGTTAATTAAATATTTACAAAATCAAAAATAATTCTTACCTATACATTCAGCAGAAAACGAATTATGCCTATAATTGCGGTCTGTGCAAGAAAAAAAATAATGATTAAAATTAATCAAAAAGACAATTAAATTTAAAAAATACTATTCATTTAAGTGGAAAAAGCATTAGAATTTTAATTTATTTGAATTTCAACTTAAAATTTGGAACAATAAATAACACTTGTATACTCACCACTACAACATCCCACCACGTTCGAGAACAAAATGGCGCTCGATTCGCATGGCACATTGGAGGCATGTTCACGCGCAGATGGTCTCTGCGCAACCAGTCGTACGTTTAGCATTTTTACCATGTTTGAGCTAGCCGTCCGACGTCGTACGGGTAGACACTTCCCGCAATTGACGTATCAGTGGCGCGCAGGGTTTTGAAAAATTTCTGTTTTTTAAGTCATCTGTGTATGAGGGTATAGCCGGTGAAGCAGTGAAAGCCAATTTTCGATTGTTGTTGATGAAGAAAAACTCTTAAATGGATGATTATCTTCCTAGAGTGGAAGTTCGAGTTATAGATGAAGAAAAAGTAAGCTCATTTTTAATAGAAATACCACCTAGTAAAAGTGGATGTAATATATATTGACATACTGCAATGGGCACTTTCCGCTATAGTTCTCACATACGTATTTCTCATATATAAATATGTCTAAAATATATATATTTATAGATTTATCTAAACAGAGAGGGATTTGTTTGTACCTTATAATTTGAGCTTTTTGTAATTAAAAAATTTTTAAGTAAGAATTATAAAATATTTATCCTTTAACTAGCTGCAGTTGTGTGTAACTGTAAATTATTTCAATGATTAAATTAGTTCTTTAACTTGGTTATTAATTTAATCTAGTTTTTATGTCGTACTGATACACACACAGAGTAATAGAAATACCACTTTGCTAAAGTGGATGTAATAATATATATTGATATAATGTAATGTATACTTTCCACTATAGGACTGGTGTAAGAACTGATAATAGTGAAATAGTTGATCATAGAAATTAATCTCTTAAAAAATGCCACATTCGTCAAATATATATATATATAAACAGATCATTATCATATAGAGAGAGAGGTCTATGCTATACATACAGACTCAGCAGAAATGTGTACCATAATTTCATAAAATTTAAAAACTGAAACAATTTCTTTTAAATTATTATTTATGTATCATTTATTTACTGTTACATTTTGAATCTGTTTATGAATGGTTGTTATTTATGATTGGGATTTTACTGAAAATAATTATTTACTGAAATGCTTCATTAAGTATACAGTTTTGGGGAACATTAAAGATATTGCCATTTTGAACTTTAAGGAAGTTTTAGAATTTTGATGATAAGCTTTTCTGCTTTTTTATTATTATTATTTTGCTCAGAAAATGGTGTGTGTTTCATTGATTCTCATTCATTGTTGATAACAATTTTTTCAAATTTATGAAGAGTCAGATTTATATTTAAAAAATTCCTCTATAAGAGAATATTGAATAAAATGTGTTAATTCTGATTCTTCCGAAAGTGAGAATAAAATCTTTCGAATACTATTATGAAGTAATAAAATATGTTAATGCATCACTCATTAGCATTTGTATTTAAAGTAATTTTAAAAAGTATTCTAATGAGTACCACAAGGATATATGAATTCTTCTTAGTTAATTAAATTTTTATGCATTTCTGTGATTTGAAACATTTCAGTGCTTTTACTAATACATATTTATGTCTGCTCTCTAATAGTTCAAATTTGTAGTTTCCCTTTTTCGTCCTTGGTAGACAAAATGATTAAGAATTTAAGGTAAAAAATATCTGCTCAAGACAACTGGAAATAAAAAGTCCTTTTTCTATTCTGGTTTGCCTTTTTCAGCATTCCAGATGCTAAAGGCAATTCTACAATTATTTAAAGCATATCAAAAGTAATATCAAAGCAAGCTGTATTATATTTTAACATGCTTGTGTAAATGTTATAATTCAAGAGTTATTGTAGTTTAAAATCTTAATATTAGCTCATATATGGTATGTGGTATCACTAAATTATACTGAAGCATATTTTTTTTTGCATCGAGAATTCCTCAGGTATAATTTATCAAAATTCAGCCATTGACACTTTTCACACTTAAAGGGCATTTGGTAGAGCTTATATTAGAAAACAAGTACTTAATGTGATAGAGACAGGCAAGGAAGCTGGATTTATCAGGAATTTTTTTAATAGAGATAGGCTGTGATTGCAGTCAGTAGAGATATTTGGAGTTTTACTGTAGTTTAGAAAATACTTTTGTAGAAAACTATTACAGTATTGCATTTACTTTTTAATTACCTGTGTCTTTCTCTCACCAAATGATTCTCATTCATCTTAGGCATATATTTATTTTGACTGCTGTTGAAAAACTGCATGGATTTTTTTCACTTAAACGCTAATTTGCTGATTTTTTTCCCTAATAGTCTAATATTTAACTACTGCAAATAGAAATTAAGGATTCCATGTATATTTGAAACTTGCTAGCCATATTATTATGGTCCAAAGTGTATTTTATAAAACTAATTTAATTCACCATAACATTAAATTATAAGCTCTTGTTCTTGTTTTATAAATGAGTCATATTGGTATTTTATGTTACTGTTATACTAAAGGAAATATAAAAATTAATAGCAGATTTGAAACCTTCATGGGTTAATCTTCGGATTATGGTAACTTGGCGATTTTTTGGCGACCAACCCTGCTACAGCAACCTGCTGGTTTTGTTTTGGACGCCATTTTGTTTTCACGAAGTAAAGGCATTTTTTTTTTTACTCAAAATTTTTTCCAACAATCTGCTAGCCAAATTACGCTTATGCTAGAACTTTATGGAACAAGAATGCTTAATCATGACGAAGATTAGGTGCGAAATTGGGAGAAAGTGCAGAATTGCAAACTGCTTGCCACGTTTTTAAGAATTGCACATACACGGTATCATCCATGTACACATCGACCTATTTTCACTTAGAAAAAACATCCCAGAATTGCACAAAAATGGCATTGCGCACACTCTGGACTTTATCCATGTACACTGCTAAAGTCCTAGCTAGTAACCTTTATCACCTTACCAAAATGTCACCAAACTACCTGTTACCATATTCCAAAGATTAGCCCATTCATGAAGTTTTTAGATATCAGTCTTACAAGTAAGATATATTAATTTGTGACTGAAAAAATGCTATTAGTTAAAACAGCAGCAGAGTGAGTGATGCATTTTTAGTCACTTTATTAACCCCTTAACTGTGTGTAAATCTCAGAAAAATTTATCAAAATGAAAAAAAAATTCCTGCCTAATTTTTATGCATTATATCAATGAAAAAAATGTACAGAACTGTTGTTTTTCAAATAAGAGGTATTTTAATGAAATAATATTATTTAATATTTTGGCATATATATGCAAAATTAATGCATCGCAGCCACAGTTACCTAATTTTTTTTTTTTTAATTTTAATTGAATAAATGCTCAGTCATCAAAACAGCATCTGAATTGTTTAAAAAAAAAAAAAAAAAACCTATTTTGAATGTGTGCAAGTTTCAAATTTCTTTATCTTATGAAAAGGTATGTTTCATTGCCCTCTGAATCAAACATTTTCCTCTCTCCCAAGTAAAGCTTTTTAGTCTAAAACTCATAAAAAAAGGACAATTATAAAATAAATAATCAGACAAACCCAAACCAAAATTATGCATCTTTATGTCCTGTATTAGAATTGACAGCATGTCTTTCTCTGCACTGAAAGAAATGAAGCATAAATCGTCAATCTATTTTGAAAGCAATGAAAAATATATTTAAATGTTTGTCCAAAAGAGGAACAACCTGAATTTGGCTTTAGCAGGGTGGGGGTATGCTTATTTTTCTCATACCCGAAGTCATTTTGAGTTACACAAATATTGCATATTTTACTTGCATAACTTGCATTTTCACTTGCATTTTCCAGTGATACAAGTGAGAGGTTAAATTAGTCTTTTACCATTTTAGTAATATGTTTAAAATCATTTCTTGAACACTTTTTCATTATATAGCTCTTAAAATGATTGATCATCTTTTAGTTTCTTTATTTCCATTTGTAATAGTCTTAAAGTCTTTAAAAAAGTCTAGGTTTCTTTAAAGTGTTCCCAACATTGAATTATTTTACATATATATATGCTTAAAACAAAAAGTTATAAAACTTATTGATTTCATTTTTTTTTATAGGGAAAAGGTCTTTTTGCTCTTCGAAAATTTAGCCCTGGTGATGTGATTTTTGAAGAACGACCCTTAGTGTGTGCTCAGTTTTTATGGAATCAGGCTTATGGTTATCTTGCATGTGATTATTGTATGAGACCCTTGGAAACTGCTGAAGAAAATGTTCAAAGGTTAACAGGCATGCAAGATCTTCGACTGCCATATCCTGAATGTTGTGCAACAAAAAAGGAAGACTATGTTGAATGTCCATATTGTGAGGTAAAGTTTTCAAAGGCTGAGTGCTAACTAACTGGTTAAAATCATTGAACACTAACAGTTTTGTCAAAGGTTTGATTTTATGCAAAACACGCTGCATGTTCATTTAATTTACGTATTTCTTTTATTATACGTGATGTAAAAGTACTTCATTAATTTGCAAAAGCAGGCATTTTGAATTACGAGGCAGCCTTGATCTCTTTTATAAAACACACATCTTAACTAATAGCCCATTTGTGCTTTGTCTTTATTAGACATTTAATCTAAATTGCATGTTGTCCTTATATGGTAATTTGGTAATTTTAATTTTATAATTCATGTATGTATATTACAGCTGTGTTTTTTTTTAAATTTGTTTAGAATCTACTAACCAGTTTTTGATGTATACCATATGTCATTTATAGAAATTTCATTGATCCTTTTAGCATCTATAAAAATCTAAAATTTATTTCTAACATTCATTTATAATTTTTTTTAATTGCTAATAATTTATCTAAGCAAAATTTGATTTTATATAAATCAAACTATTTTATGGGAGGATGTCTAAAGATTGCATCTACAAGCTTTAAAAAGAGTTTAAAAAATTTGTATGAATCATGTTCATATAGGAATGTAAATGTATTCAGATGTACCACAAGCAGGAAATAAAAGGGACATAAAGATAAGCAAGAACATATTACAGAATGCAATATAAAGTGCTTCATTGGGCAAAACTTGACAGTACAATAGCTTCTGACTCAGAATACTGCTTCACAAGAAGTGTTTAAAATTCGACCATTTGCAGTGATGCATGCTAGGCACCAGTGCCATATGACACTGATGGTGCATTGCACATGCAGTTAGGTACCTTTTCCTATTCTTTCTTATAGTGGCTTGTTCATTACTGTCCGCTAAATGCATTTAAGAAATGTAAGTCACTAACTTAACATTTGTAAAACAATGCATGTTCTCTGTAAGACATGGTAGGCTGCGAGGCTTCTTGAAAGCCAAGGGGAACCAACATTGTCCCCAAACTTTAGAAGCTCTGATGGAGGCACAATAATAAGAATTTCTTACTTGAAATGCCTCTCAAAGTCCTAGTCAGCTATCGAAGAAGGCTATCAGTGCATACAACTGGGGCTGCCACTTGAGTGATGTTTCATTTTTAAAAAAGAAAGATTGATATAAAGTGGCATTTTCGTATTTTCAATTAATAAAAAGATAATATTCATGTGTTGTTTGGTTTGGACTGTACGAGCTTTCCGAATAGGGGAGCTCTTTCTACTACACCCTGTATTAGATTTTTAGGAACTTTCTTTAAATTAAAAATATCAAGCTTTAATTAATAAGAACAATTGCTTAGTTGAGATAGAACATTATGACGGAATTCCGACGTGCCGTGAAAAGCATGAAATTTCTGAGAAATGGTCAAAGAAAGTTAGAAAAATTATGATGGTTTTCTGAAATGTCAGACAAAATGAGAACTTCTTCCAAAAAAGGCCAAGGAAATAAATATAAAGCAATCAGCAATAAATATAAATCAATAATAAAAAGTTAGTACTGTTCTGTTATCAGGGCTGGATTCAGAAATGTATGCATGTATGTGTTCATATATGCATTTATATAAGTACATACATGCATATGTTTGTGAATGGATGTATATGTACATGCACAAATATGCATGCACACGTGCTTACATACATGCATTTCTGAATCCGTCCCCAATAACAGAAGAATACCAAAAAGGTTACTGTTATCATTGTTTTTCTTCCAGAAAATATTTCATTCATCTCATAACAAATAAAATTTATTCAACTTATAACTTTCCTTCTCCCCCATTAATGAATGATATTATTAACCCTCATGTTTAGAAATGCAGTTTTTCTCTTTTTAGGCATGTAATTGTCCTTCAGAAATAAATAAAGGTAAAAATATATTTACGAGTACCCTGTGGCAATAATTGGTGATTTTTGGCGGTGTATGGACACAGAGTTTGTGCAATTCTTTGACTTATTATTTTGGCTTTGTGTAACAAAAATCGCTGCTACAGAAATCCAAAATAAGAAGTCAAAGAATTGCACAAACTCGGTATCCATGTGCGCATCAACCTATTAAAAAAAAAAAAAAAAAAAAATCAGAGAATTGCACAAACTAGGCACTATGCACTCTCTTGACTTTGTCCATGTACACATCGATCTATATTCACGTAAAAAGACAAAGGAGCAGCCAACAAAAATTAAATAATCTCAATAAACTACATTTTAAATCAAGCAATGAAATAACATAAAAAAGGAAATTAATCTTAGCACTACACAAAGGAAATATCCACGTACCTTATTTACGAAACTGCATGTCTTCAATCAAACAAAATTCTTAAACAGCATCCAAAAACTTCCTAAAATTATCTGAATACTGGCATCACCACATAAATTCACAAAATTGAGTAAAAAATATCCTGCATAGTGCCGGTATCGTCCGACATTCGACCATACACATTTCCTTCCTATAAACAGGATACTTAATAATGGCCAGTAAGTAAACCTTCATTTACACAATAGTGAATTAATGCTTGTTTCCCTTTCATCGCCCAGAAACTTCAAACTAATGTTACCACATTCATCTGTTTTGCCATGTAAACCACAAAATAACAACATACTTATTGAAAATCTGATGCATACTTTCCAAATCTTTTCCCATGATTCAAATTGACCGCAATCAAGTAACCAATTACGTGATAATAGGGTTTCCATAACATTCAACTGCCCAGATTACCATAAATGAAACAACTTGGTGATAAATGAAACAGCAACTTAGCAATAAATGAAACAACTTGGCGATAATCCAAGGTGCACCCTTAAATCTACTCTAACCTAAATAAATTATGGAAGTTAGAAATCACATTTTTTTGTTTATACATTATTATAATTAACTTTATTAACTAAGAATTTTTTAATCTAATTTATGAGCTTTGCTTTATCCAATTAGTCTAATCTAATTTTTTTACTTCAGTGTAGCTCTTAGCCACTTATTTTGAAAGACCACAGATCTAATATCTATTTTGAATGGTGTACTTTGTATAGGTTCTGTTACAGATTGAATTTTTTCTTGGTCTAATAGTTCTTAATAAAAACTCTTATCTACTTTTTTGATGCTTTATAGCAGCATTTCTTAAACTGTAGGCTGTGACCCCAAAAGAGCCATTCCCACTGGGGTTTATCTAAGCTAAAGGAGACAGTTGACGTAGCCAACCCATCTCCAAAACCAGATTTTCCCCATAGGGCAGCAAGTTGAAAAATCTGAACTACAGGCATAGCGAAGCTAGTCAACACATGGAACTGACTCCATTAGCTCAGATAAACCCCAGTGGGAACGGCCCTTAATGGGATCGCAAAGTGAAATGTTGGGGTTGAGAAAATTTAATTCAGATACAGGAATTTAAAGAAACTTAAGTTGGATTTCCTTGATTATCTTTAGTATAACATTTTCTGTACAGAACAGTTATAAAATCACAATATCAGTCAAGCTGAGCTAAAAATTATACTTCAGAATGAAAAGTAGCACTAAGTGGATCATTATGGCAGTATCACATTTCAATTTCAGCGTATAAGGTATTTAAGAATCAAAATATCCTGCAAATACACACGACATAAATTGTAATTTTTTTATTAAGTTATTTAAATTACAATAAAAGCTGTGAGAGTATTAGGAGAAAACTTAAGATTTCTTTTTCTGTGCTCTCCCTATTCAACTCAAAGGAGGTGAAAAAAATCTACTTTTATCAACTAGTAACTCTTTTAGATCACTAAGTTTATGGCCTGGAAACTAGAATTGGGATGCTGATTTCTTTCATTTTAGATCTTTGAGATAATTTATATGCTTAAAAGTAGGCAGATTTCAGTATTACAGGTAACTATCATGAGCAGCATAAGTGCTATTACACAGCTGAGCGTAAATTGGAATATACTCAACTTGTAATACTGTAGTCTTTCTAGGCTTCAGCTCTTTAACAGGATTAATCTGTTATGTCTTCTGGTGAATTATAGTGTTCAGTCTCAGTGCAACCATGGACCAAATGTCTTCATCTGGTGAAATATCTGGTGAATATGCTGCCTGAAGTGGAAGTGTGACATGCTTTCACTTCTCTAGGTTGTTTCTCGTTAGTGTCTGGTTGCTGAAGAGCTGGTGATATGCTTATTCCTATGCTATCCATCAAGGAAAAACCAGATGTTGTACTAGATGGGCATTTGTGCATTGCCCTATCAATATGCGTCCCTATGGAGGCTCTGAAAATATGGAATAACTAAAGGCTGTAACATACTTGTGGTGCACTGCTGGCTAGTCAGAGTTCTGGATATACATAGCAGATGCAAGCAGGCCTTGTTTCCAATGATGAGTATAACTCTAGGTACTAAATTTGTGTGATGATGCATAATACAAGACACCAAATCTTGATCCGCATGGTTCCGCATATGATTTGTCTGAAAATATGAAGTCACACCATTTATGCATCTATGAATGTTGTTGTGTGCACTATTGTAGCTGTAGACATTTATGCAAGTAAAAAAAAAAAAAAAAAAAGGTACAGAAAGCAGAAGCTAATTGGCAGGCAGTACAAGGCACTGCAAGCAATATTGTATTATAGATGCAGATAATTGTTTCTCTGCCATGTACTTTCATCATTAAGTGGATGTAAAATCTGCGAGAGTCATGTGCCTTAAATGTATGTCTTCCCAGGCATTGGAATTTATGGAATCATTGTCATCCTAAACATAGCTCAATCTGTCTCTTCTCTAGCTACTGCTTGCATAATCATCTGCAGTCATAGTACATTACAATCGTTTCAAACTTAGATACATTCTTGCATGAGAATTATTTAGATCTACACAATCAAACTTGATTCCTGCAAAAGAAAAAAAAAAAACCTGCTTTCATTTTTTAGCCTTTTTGATGTGGAATTATTGATGGCTATAATGTATACATGCACTGACTTGCATGTCCTATCATGCCATACATATTATGATGTACAAATTATGCAAATTTCAGATCTATTGGGTGCTTTCTTTATGGTGTTATGCTGCTGATGACCAGTAGCATATCTATAAACTGACAGATGAATATATTTTTACAACTGGCACATTGGTGATTTTTTGGCAATAAGTATATTACTAATAATTTTGTTTAAAAATATTAGTTGGGTGGGATTTTATGTAACTTTTGATAAGGGTTTTATATAATTTTTACTAATTTACAAGTATTATGGGCTGAATTTAATGGCCAAATAGTTTATTTTTGTGCTTGTTCAAAATCCTAATCTTTCTGAAGGAAACATATTTTCAGTAAAGTAATATATTTCTCACTGTAATGTTTTAGGTTTCTTATTGCAACTCCGATTGTAGAGCTCAAGCATGGGAACAGTATCATCAAGTTTTGTGTACTTCTTCTTTATTTGGTAATACACAGCATCCACTAGACCAGCTGCAAGATGCATGGAGGTAATTCAATAAATTGTTTTAATTTTTCTTTTCAGTTTCCTTTCCAGTGTAGATTAGACTTTATTTCACAATGCATTCGAAGTGCATGTATTTTAATTTCACTGAGAATTTTTTATATAAATCACATTTAAGATTTTGAAGTTTCTAATAGGTATAGTTTTTTTAATTTGCTATTGAGGAATTTGGCATTCTTTATTTGACATAATATGAAATTTGACTTTTGCTTCTAATTGCCAAATTGCTGGGAAAGGAAATGTCACTAATGCATAATTTGGACCATAAACTGATTGTGCCATTTATTTTCAGTAATCATAATTGCTAATGAATATCCAGATACCTACTTTGGTAGAATCAGATTTGTCTGGCTTATACTAATATGATATTAGTCGCAACCTGCTTGTTTTAGAAGACTTTTCACCAGCTTTTGACATATGTCTGCAAGAATTGCTTTCCATTAATCCGTAACAGTTGCAATAAGTACAGCTGTCGAAGGTAAGCAGTTTCACAGCCATATAATCTGCATTCCATTTCTTCCCTGGGAAGTACAGGAGGGTTGGCCATGTAGAGGTGGCCAAACTAAATGTAAGATTTTACTGGAGACATAGTTCTTATATGTGTTTGGGTACCGGTATAGAGTCTCGCCTTCTTGGCCTTTGGGTAACATAAACTAAGTGAAAACTCTGGAAGGCTAAGAGAATTATTGTTATGTCGTATGCAACAGAGACTTTGGGAAAAGGTGTAAAACACCCCTTTATTAACTTGGATAAATTAGCAGAAGGCACAGCTTCTGCTTACAGAATCAGCCAGCATTTATGACGTAAATCAAAAGGTAAATAATTTAACTACATTAAGTAAATTGCGATTTAATCCAAAGGCTGCATAGAGAGAATGCACACAATTTGGTTCAAATCTAAAATCATCGTGACAAACCCAGTGGTGAGAATAATGCAACGCTGTAGATAAACTGTTCTCAAGCAGCAGGCAGAACATGTTCTGGTTCTATCATCTAAAACCTTCCTTTAAATACTGTTTCCTACCTCATTTCAGTAAGTGCGAAATAGAAATTACCATTCTCGCAGGAAAACGGAAATAAAAAATGACAGAAAAGCTCTTTAACATTAAATAACTGGATAATAAAAATAAATGAATGCTCTACAACAAGAAAAATATTGTATATTGATAAAAAAAATTTTATAGAAAATTATTGCAGCATTGATAATGAAAGAATTGCTTAAAACATCTGTTTGCATTTCTCATTTCAGCTTCTATTATAGGTTTTGATGTTGTAACTCATTGCAGGTGGTGTAGACTGTTCGTATAGTTACATATATGAGACTCCTTTCTTGTTCGCAAAGGTTTAAGCATACATTACAATAAACACAATTTCTGTTTTAGAAGCTTGTGTATTGATAATTATACGTCATTACAGCTCACCGCTTTTAACTGTAGCATATACACTGTAAACTTTAGCCAGTACATATTTTATTTATTACCCTTTTGCAATATTCTGAACAATTCGATATCATAATTCTCATTTTTTATGTACATAATCCTTTCACATGATATTACTTAGAAATCTTTTTGCAGTGTGCCATCTGTTGTTTAGGATAATTATTTTCTTGGTTATATATTACCATTAATGACATAGCAAAGTATTTTAAACACTTCAGTGTTAATAATTAACTTACTTGTGTTCAAATTATATATTATTTTACTATATATTGCTTTAATGTGTCAATACTTAAAGTATTTTAAACAATACAACCTTAACTCTGTGAATTACTGAGCCACATAAAGATATTTATTACCTTTAACAACATTGCAAAGCATATTAATCACTTCAGCACAGGCAGAAACTATTTCAGTATGATTTATTATATAAGTAACTTATTTCATTTGATCACATTTTAAAATATTTATTTACAATATTAATATAGCAGTACTGTAACTGATTTTCAAAAAATACATATTTCTTTTTTTATCAGTAATTCCCAAACAGCTAATTTTCAGTCATTTAAAAAGGAAAACGATAACTCCCTACAAAATATTCTAAGCTGTGAAATAATCCTTCATTACTCCAATAGAACTAGCTACTGTGTTTCCATTGAATGAATTGACATCACTTAGAATTCATTTCACATATGTCTCTTTAATCTATCCTAAGAGTCACATACTATCAAGATTAAACTACATCGATATCTAGCAATTACCCTAGAACTTTGATGTATAATTTTAATATTTAATGTTATCCTTTTATTAAACATGTAGAAGTATGTGGTGTTTTCTCATAGTAGTCTTAATTTTAGAGCTGTAATGATAATGTTTTAATTCTGATATTAATTTTCTAGACAAATGCATTATCCTCCAGAGACTGCCAGTATCATGCTTATAGCAAGAATGATTGCAACTGTTAAACAGGTTGGTAAAACTGTAAAATTTTCAGTTCACCTATATGTATTTATTAAGTGTAATTATGATGCATTGGTATTCTTAAATAAATATAAGGTACATAAATAACATCAACCGTCAGTTTCACTGTATGGATGATTAAAGTGTAATCACTGAAAATGAGAATTTTCTGTAAATATAGGGAAATATTTATTAAGAATAAATATAGTCATTTTTTAATATAAAAAACTATTCCATATATGAAGGTTATATCTGCTCTTAATCATATCTTGTGTTAATAATTTTTTTTTAAATCTTCTGGTTAAAATCATTGACACCATAGACGAAATATAAATTACATGAGGGTTTTCTTTATGGTAATATCAGCCATTTCACTGTAACTGTTTTATTAATAACTAATAATATACTAATTTAATTGCAGAAAAGCTGAAGTACATGAATTATATATATTTCTAAAAAAGTATTAAGTATGTTATTTTTCATTATTGTATTTAGTATCTCACTGTCCAATTTCTTTTGAATAGGCAAAAGACAAAGCTGGTGCTGCTCATTTGTTTTCACAGTTTTGCCATAAAACAAGAAGTAGAAATGGTGATATTGCACATCGATTGCTTGGTAAACAGTTTCAGGTAAAAGTTTACAGTTTTAATTTGCATTATGTTTGTTTGAAATACCTACATATACTTATTATATGAAACAGGTTATTTGAAGTAGCTGTCGGTGTTTATTATATGAAATAAGCTCAGAATATATGCTTGTTTTCTCATTAAGTGATATTTGAAAAATATGTGAAGGTATAACAACATATGTTCAGAAACTAAATTCGTAAATTATGTGTCTTGTTTAAAATGTAGAACTTATATTCTTTTGGCACACATATCCAGAACTCATCCTTGAACTCACCTGTTTCTAAACCAAGTAAAATGAACCCCATTAGTGTGTAAGTTGAAATGTGACATAGTTTCTTTAATATGAATATGTACTGCTTGGATACCTGCTAAACAATTTTATATACAAATCCAGCTATAACTTGAAGCATTCAAATTTTAATTACCTCCCATAAAGAAGGATTATTTGAACCATTTTCCTTCCATTTTTTGTTATTACATCAAGTCACTTTGACAGGTAACATCCAATTACTAAATAAATTTTACTCCATATTCACAAATATCCATCCCAGTTTTTCATAAGGTAAATTTGGAAAATTATTTTAACATTTATAAAACTAAATATCTCATATTTTACATTTTGCAATCATTTCTAGGAATCTTAAAACTCAAATTGGCTTTATACAGGCTGCTCAGAGAGAATCTGACTCTTTGGAGTTAAGCCGAGATTATCTAATTTTATCTTCTCCCCATTATCCCTTGGACCTTTTTGAATTTGAATGTAAATCTTGATCTTATTCAAAGAGTTGTTAAAAGTAAAATGAACATTTCGCAATTAAGATCTATTGCAATGGAAACTATTGGGGTTCGCAGTCCTCAAAATGAGTGGTTGCATGTCTACACTGACAGCTCTATGTTAGAGAGAACGTGCAGTGCTGGAGCAGGTATCCATAGCGAGCTTTTCAATTTCTACTTACCAATGGGACCTCTTACTACTGCCTTTTTTTTTTATGGTAAACTCGTAGCTATTGCTGTGGCTATTCAACAACTGTCAATTCATAGCCACTCTTTTGTAAAACTGTCAGTCATATTGTCAAATTTCAAACGTGTGCTTCAAGCTCTTCTGAATAATCAAAATAGTTCCCAAAGAATCTTAGACTGTAGGCCTTAAGGCAATGGCACACAGAATTTCTTTTCAATGGATTCCAGCCCACTGTGGAATTATGGAAAATGAAAAAGCTGATACTTTCATTTAGAAAGATAAGAAAGGAACTTTCGTAATGCAATGCATTAATCGACCGCTTTCATTTCATATGACTAAATTTTTAACTTGACTCTTAAGAAACTGCTTAAGTAGGATATGATTCAATATGCTATGGATAAGAGTTGGAGGATTCTGAGGGGAAGAGACAACTTTCATTCTCAGTTTTCCATGACTGTTTGCAAGATCACTCTACAGAATTGGAGTGGATTCCCCAAACTGTATTTTGTGTGACTCCAATCAGCGTATGATTTTTTAAATAACTGTATTGCACTTTCTCGGTATGAGGAAATTGTTAAAAAGTACTGGAAAGCCCATGAACTAATGGCTTAAGTGCAAGTGTTTGGCATTTGTAAAGTAACATTTTGCAATCATATATCTTGTATCTATATTGATTCCAGACCCAAACAACACTTGCCTTGCTGTGGTTTCAGTTTTCTGTATTCCAAAGTGAACTTTATAAATCAGCTTCAATATTTCTGTTCTTAAATCCATAGGCACCACCCCTCTATCATTTGAAAACACTAGATTTCCCTGAACATTTAAATTAAAAAATATTTTTGAGCTTTAACAGTACATTTTTGCCATTTAAAGGCCATCCTTTAGACCAAAATCTGAGTAAACAGGCAAGGCTACATCATATAGAGTCACTTTTTTTTTAACTCCTTTAGCTTATTTTCGCCCATTTCTAAATTCTAGTTAGACTATACGATATGTGTCATTTTCATGTTGTTTTTGATGGGTTTAGGATTAAATGATCATGATAATAAATTTGCAATACACATGTATTTGCCAGAAAGATACTTGAGAATTTAACTGATATTTTAACAATTTTACTTTTATATGTTGTAATTTTATTCATTGTGGACAATAAAGATTGTGATCAGTTAGCCTTTCAGCTGTTTGACCATAAATAAAATAATGGAATTTGAAAACAGCAAACACTGTACTTAAAAAGTATTTTTTCAGTTTGTGCATAACTTTTTTTTTACTTCAGAAAGCTTTGAGAAGTAAAAGTGATTTGAATCTTGTAACGTACAACAGCTTTGGAACTATCTGATTGTATTACAGTTGGCTTTGAACGATGAAAGATATCCAAAACTAGTGCATTAGCAATCATCTTTTTTAACATAAATTTAAAGTAATTAAATCTCTAATTATATGATATTGAGAAGTATAATACATGTTTTTACATGTAAATTAATATAATTATTAAATAGAAATAATATAAAATGGACATAATTTTATTAACTATTAGCATGAAAAGCAATAAAATATCTTAGTAGATGCTGCCACCATAAATACCTTTGTGTGACATTTATGTTACTTTCATTCCTAACCCGTCTTTTTTCTGTGTTCTAAAATTTACTAGCATAGTGAGCTATAAATGTTAAGCTTTCTGCATTAAAGATAAGGTAAGTATTATTTGTAAAATACAAAATAAATCCAGCCAAATTGGTATCTTATGGTAATACAATTTATTCAAATCTGCTTGGCACCATAAGGAAAAATTTGAGAAAGGCGGCTTGCAAGAATGTTGAAGAAGCATTTGCTGAAATAGTTTACCATTCAAAAAAGCCATACTCTGCTAATATCTCGACAAATGCTTCAGACAGAAGCCATACTCTGCTAATATCTCGACAAATGCTTCAGACAGAAGCCAATGAATTTGCCAGACACATTGGAGGGACTGCCTTTTTGTGCTCAAATGGCTGGTTGGATAGTTTTAAGAAGCAGAACATTTTGTCAGGAAAACTTATCAGAGAGTTAGGCAACATCTAAAAATTTGATGTCATGAAACAGTAAAAGAAATATTTAGGATACCTATTATCACTGCCAAGGGAAAGACATTTTTAACACCAACAAAGCTGGCCTGTTCTACTGATACTGTACAAAAACGTTAAAATTTGTACCCGAAAGATATGGCAGAAAATTGTTAAAAGGGAAATTCACAGATCTTGTGTATGCATTTCATGGAGCATTGTAGACTTTGGGTAATTGGAAAATCAGAAGCCAAAATGTACTTAAAAGCCAGGAGGTTTGACATGTTTTAAAATATGAAAACTCTTCCTGTTGCCTGTTCTTGTAAGCCATGGATGTCATCAAAATTGTTTGAAGAAGAGTTACGAAACTGTGATAAAGTCCTTTCATCAGAAATTTCTGCTCTTGACTGACAATTGTACTGTATACTCAGATGTTGGAAACTTATTTCATTAAGTTTATTTTCTTGTTCCCAAATGCAACTTTTAAACCAATGTTTTATCAAAAGCATGAACTTTCATTACAGGAATCCACTTATTTTAAGCATTTTGGAGATTTATGACAAGCATGTCGATTATAACATTTCACTTCTTGATAGAAAGCAAGTTTAGTCTTAGCAAATTTTTACAGAGTCAATGATCTGGAACTGTTTTCAGTATGATAGTCTAGTAAAGAGTGTTGAAAAAGATGGAAACAAGAATTTGCTTATGTGTAAGTGGCTAAAAAAAGTGAGAAAAAAGTGTTTTTACAGAGTCAACCATCTGAAACTGTTTTCAGTATGATAGTCTAATAAAGAGTGTTGAAAAAGATAGAAACAAGAATTTGCCTATCTGTAAGTGGCTAAAAAAAGTGGTGTTTCAATATTTTCAGAAAGTGATATGGAGTTTTTTCAGTCATGAGATGATGCAAGTGATTAGATATTGTGACAGAAATTAAAATGGTAAATGCTGATGTCGAAGATCCTTCTGATGCTGGAGAAAATATTAAGGAAATGCAACACATAGAAAGTGAAGTCTCTTTCACAGCAGATGCCAAGGCTGCAATGCATGTCATTAATTAGTTTTATTTGCATAAACTGAAAATCCAGAAATGATTGAATATTTGCAGTTTTGGGATAAAAATATGGATAAAATTTTCTTGCAATCTGCATCAGACGAGCAGAAAGTTATAAATTACTTTAATTCTTAGTAGTTAGCGTTACATTCGTCAGTATTTTTTAATTCCTTTTTTAATGTATGTATATTTTTATGGATAAAAACTATTCTTAGTTATAAATGTGTACTTTGATTAAAGAATCAGAACTGTGATATGTATGCTAAGTAATCGTGTAAAATTATTCACATATAGTGAAACTAGAAAAGAACAACCCACAAATTTAATGGCTACTCTTCCTTTTTTTTTTTTATTAGATTTGTTATTTACTTCTTTTTGGTAGATGTGACAATGTTATTCAGTTCTTTTTGTGATTCATCATTCAATTTTTATATGGTTTTGAGATAATCCTTTTTCTCATCTGATCCAGATATATGGAACCAAACTTTTGATTTCTTGATGCAGATTGTAGCAGGATTCGACTGTATTTACTTAGATCATGCACAATATGTTTTGAATTTTTTTACTCATTGTCAAATTTATAGAGACAAAACAAACAAAGAAGTGATAAACTTTCTTACAGTGTACTAACATAAATTTGTTTAAAACATTAAAAATAATTTTTACTTATTTACTTTTTTCTATTTTTTTTTATTTCAGTAATTAAAATATCTTTAAAATCATTATAGATTATCTTAATCTTTGATTAACACATTTTCCTTCATTTAAAAATAAATCATTGATTTTAATCAGTGATTAACTCCCTGAACCACCTGAAAGACAAGGAAAAATTAGAATGTATTATTTTTTAAATGATTTTCGTATTTGTCTTTTTTGCTGTCCCAGTATCAATTACCAGCTTTGAAAGTGACTTGGCCATAGTAGTAATTTGCAAAAGTGGAATTATTTGCTAGTTTGTTTTAGGTTTAAGAAACTTTTTCATTGCCTGATTTGTGATTCAAAATATGGTTTTGTCAAAAAATAAACTAGTAATTTACAAGCATGTCAAATTTTTGAGGGGCCAGAGAGCTACAATTTGGCCATACTTGGTGTACAGTATTGCATCAGTAAAAAAGTATGTGCATACTGTGCTTGCTTCAGTACAGAAACACATTTTACGCTATTCCTAGGATGGCAAGTAATGCATTTTCCTGTCTACCATCGTTGTATGTTTTGTTTTATGCAGAGAAACTAGATAATAAATGGGAAAAAAAAAAATATTCTTTAGTTTCCTAGTCACAGTTTTAATTTCAGTAAATTGGCATATTTAGTTTTCTGTTAGACTGTTTTTGCTGTATTATAAAATTTATTTGTTAAACATATTAGTCATACCTTGAATGAAATACATGTTTTAGCTTTGTGAACATTGAAAACAGCAACAGCAGATATGTAATGGTCACCATGGTGCTCACTAGGGTGCATGAGGTACAAAATATGATCATTAGTAGTATTGCCTGCTGTTGTGTGAATATGAGTGTTAGTTAAAATAAATAAAATAATCGTTATGTCTTGCTATTTCAAAGTTATTTTTTACATTATAAGGGCAGTTTATGATAAGCTCAAAGGTGTTAAATGAAAATAAAAACACCATGCAGAATATTATTGGTAGAATAGTTCTTGGTAGGAATGTTTTTTCTACCTAGCTCTTAAACTAACCCAAATAAGAATTGATTTGTGTACAAGAAAACTGAGACAGTTTTTCTAATTTTCAATTCACAAATATGTGAATTGAAAATTAGAAACAAAATGGTATAGTGAAAGGAATTAATTTTCACTTATATTAAATCTGAAAATTTGCATGGATTTTCTACTAAATTAAGTCTGACATCTATTGTCTGAAGTTTTTTCTATTGTTTTTGTTCATGTTTAAATCAAAGTTATTGATTTTTAATTTGTTCATTCTGAGGATATGCAAATCTTTCTTTTATTTTGGAGACAGTGTTGCAAATCAGAACAAAAGCTGACTGACTAGCTCACACTAATTAATGAAAAAGGGATAAAATAGGTAGTATCTGCAGATTATCCAATGTCATTAAATCCTACTTTAGCTTAGTTACAATATTGCTTGGTATCTCAGCTTTTTAAATACTTTTAGTTTCAGCAGAAATTATGTGATGTAATTTATTATTAGTTTGATTTGTAGTTATTGTACGGATCAAGTTTATTGTTAATTTCAGAAATGAATGTTTTATTCATTCAATTTTTTTTAAAACTTTAATTTACACCCCCCCCCCGAAAAAAATTATTTGTGTTATGTTTTATTCATTTTATGGGTAAATTTGAACACATTTCTTGATTAAAGTATTTCCTGAACAAATTCTGAAAATTTTCCTGAATAAATTTCTTGATTAATGTATTTTCTGAACAAAATTACAAAATGAAGTAAAAAGTGGTAATAGATAGATTTTAGGATATTTATCAATTTTTAATTTCTTGCTAATAGGCTCAAGTAGAACATTTGAGGCAGCTTATGATAAAAGGTCTACAGGATGAAGATCTGTTGCAAGTAAGATTTTGTTTAACTGAACTGTAAAATGAAATTTTGTATTTCCTGCTGTGAAACATAATCTTTATATGCATCCAAAGGTATGAAAGAAGATAGCATGTGGAATATCATAAAGTTTATGCAGTAAGAAAAAATCCAGTTGTCAAAAAACTGTTTAGGTGTCTAGAGGTCCATTTTGGGGGCTGAAAAAAGTATGCATGAGAGGACCAATTTTACCAATATGTATCATAGAATTTTTATTTCAGGCTTTTCTTAAAAGTTTGAAACTCTTAAAATGAGTTACCAGAGAAGGAGCCTTCTTTCTGTTATTGAAAGTGATTCATGATTCTTTGATGGCTTTGATTTACTAGTATAGTTTGATTTATGGCAAAGTATACTAGTAAATGGTATTTTGTTATGTAATATTAATTAAATATTATGTTATTATGTAATATACACTACTTAAATACTACAGTAACTAACAAACCTAGCATGATAATATTAAGGACTTAATTAAATCTCCAGCAACACAACAATGGTGCAGCTGGGCACTGAAATGTAAAATTTGTGAACCTGTACTCTAACGGAAGGAGAATTTAAAATAAATGAAACAGTACTGAAATTCAAAATTTTTATTGTCAACATGAGATAGATTTCCAGTTTTCATCATAATATGCCTGTTGTGTTTCAAATAACTTGTTGGAAACTTGCTCATTATTCCCTTATCTGTTTTGCGGCAATTTTTTAATATCTATTATGTTGTAGGGGGACAATTTTAGTCATATTCTGTCATATTGGTAGTGACAGAATATGAGGTGAGTGTTTGACATTCTCACAATTTGGGGTGAGAACATAGCACTATTTTTTCTTTATTTTAAAACATCCATCATTTGAATTTGGAACATATTCCCACTATACTAGTACTCGGTTCAGAATATCTAAATTGGTTTTCAATGGGGAAAAAGGGGCTTTTTTTATTGTGCAGAAAGTGGGCAAGAAGAAAAAATAATGTTCTTAAGTTTTCCATTAAACTTAATTTAAAATCAAATTTTCACTACGATATAAAGATGATGTTTGAGTTCAACAACGTGTCCTTCAAAGTATAAAAAAGTCATTATAGTAAAAACTGATAGAACATTTAAGGAAAAGAAAAATTTCTTAGTCCCCACCCATGAAATAAATTGTTCCATCAATGTTTCATGTACATCAGGCTTCTGTATCTTGAAGTCTGTACTGTGCTGACTGTTTGTTATTTCCATATGCCCACTTCCAGTATTTTCTCCAATTCATCGTGGTAGACATCTTCATACTCTCTTCATCAAGGTCAAATTTTTCAGTTGTGGTGCTCTGCATATTGACAGTCATAATGTTTTGACCAATGCTGGTATCAGAGCTGGTGCAGTAGGATTTACAGCAAAATTTTAAACTATAAGAATGAACTGTGTAGAAGTTTTTAGAAGCTGCAAAGTTTGCACCAGGTAGTAAAAAAACTAGATCTAGAAAGTAATGAGTTTGAGTTCTTTTGATGTGACTGTAAATGAGGCAATGACATTTTCACTATCCTGTAAGTTAGCAAATTATTTTCATCCTTTCCATTTTACACTTCAGGTGCTTCAATACCATCCTGCAATAACTTCAGAATTGAGGGTGAACTGCCTTTGCTTTCATTGTAATGAATAATGTTCTTTTTGTTCCTGTGTTGAAGATTCGTCATTTCTTTTTGATTGCAACTCATTTAGATCCTTTCTTGATACTTTTCTCAGTCACAGCAATTAATTGCTTCCGTGTCCAGTTATAACAATCTTTCATGAAGTTTTTTTGATGTGACATTATGCCAGGACTCAATTTGTATGTAAAAAAAAGAAGCAAAATTTTGTTAGCTTGCTTTCATTCTACAAACTATTCTTTTTCTGATAAATATTGTTACGAAATGTACAGGCGCGGTAAGATGGCTTTCCCGCAAAGCAGTTTTAGGGTTGCCATAAAATGGCAAGGGAAGGCTGAGTCCCCACATTTGGCGAGAAATCGCCCATTTGGCGACAAAATTGGCAATATGCCATGGACGGATGGAGAACCTTCTGGAACGAATTATTACTGGTTTAGCCCAGAATGTTTTTAACACCTGTCAAAAGCTATATAAACCCTGCTGGTATGTGGAGAGTCGGTTAGTATCGAGACGAGTCAATCCCTGCGGAGTTGATCGAGTTGACAGCCGGGCAACGAGTGCCGAGTGGGTCGTCAAGTGCACCAAAGGAGTCCTGTAGTGTATCGAGGTCAGTGCATTGTCGAGAGAGCGTGTTGAGCTCTGGGAACAACTTAACCGAAGAGTCGGGAGCTGTGCTTTGTGTGTCATCGAGTGCATCGCGAGTTGTAGCGTGGAGAGTCTCGAGAGTACGTGGAGTTCTGAGAACGACCAAGCAGAGTTGGGAGCTGTACTCTAGTGCTTTGCTTGAAGCTGTCCCCACCGTGATAGCCTGATAACCTGGAGGATGTGTCACTGATCGTGTCAGCGTGTTTATAGTAGTTCATCGATGACTGTAAAAACGTGTTTTGTAGCTGTCCTGACAATACTGGCCAATAAAGTGTGTTATTCGATACTTCATCAAGTGTCGTCGTTATTCACTCCATATCCACACGAACCCCGTACGAACGTGAAGGAAGAAAATAACGTAACAACTGGTGTCGGGAGTGGGGTAATAGCTTATTGGAGCAAGTGTTTGTCCGAACTAGAAAGGAATTATTGCATCACCCGTAAAGAATTGCTTGCTATCGTAAAGGCCATAGACAAAAAACGACCTGACTGTAATTACATTAATTAGATTCAGAATATTGCCAATGATGAGATATTTGTTGCTACATAAAAGTATTTACCAAACAGCTAATAAAAATAATTAATATGTTGAATCAACTAATATCCATGAATGGAGTCAGTGGAACAGTGCTATTCTTTTAAAGTTTGGCTTCAAGTGTGAGATCAAAAATGGGGGGCCTCATATTTCTGCACTTTGTGATGACTTTTTAGGATTTGTCAGAAATAAATAGCACTAAGATCACATTTCACCAAATATATTGTTTGAAATGTAGCAGCTCATTTTTAAAATTACACTAAGAAACAATATTACTCTAATGAAAATAATAGTATTCTGTATTGTATTTTCTATTTTTCATTAATTGTATGTTTCTTTTTAAAAACAGGCAAGTGGGTGTGTATAAATTCCATACAGTACTGCAAGTTCATGCTTAAAAGAATTACTATGTATAGGGTCTTCTTTTCCCTAGAATCCTTGATGATAATTAATAATAATCAAACAGTTAAGGCTGAATGTGAGATACATTGTTCTGGGCATAATTTTTATATGAAACTATGTTAAGATTAGTTTCATTCAAATCATTCATTAGGAAGATAAATCTTTTTTCTCCTTATAGTGGTTTACCATAGAGGGTTTCCGTTCTCTTATTGCATTAGTTGGTACTAATGGCCAAGGTATTGGAACTAGGTAAGTTCATTTCATACAGAATTTCTTATACATGGGCTTACAGTTTAGAAATAAACTCAATTTGTCTAAGTGTTCAGAAGTATTTGTTTTTGCCCAATTGATTTGCAGATATGCTTGTACATAGGTAGATCCAAAAGTTTCCAGCCTCACCTAAATAAAAAAATTCCTTTAGCAATAAATTCCTCTTGAATCTATATGGTGACTGTATTAAATGGAAATTTCATTAATGAAGTCATCTGCTTTCTTCTCTATTTACAATATGAAGTAATGTGCTACTTTGTTCTGAAATGCTTAAAAGTGAATATTATTGTGCAGTTAAATCTTTGATGAAAACCTTAATCACTAAGAAGTAAAACAACACTCAGGTCATTTGTTTTGTGATTCATCTCCTTCCTGTTCCACAGTGGAAGAATCGGTAAAACCATTCAACATGAATTCAGATCCTGAGACTGCAGAGAATGCAGTCAATTCTCATGAAGTTCAACTGTCAGATTCAATGACTTAAAAAAATACAAACTAATATGTTTTGCATATTCTACATGAACACCTTCACTGGAACAAAGTCTCTGCGAATAAGTAATTGATTTCTTTTAGCAATTTAAAGACAGTAATTTATTTGCTGTAAGCTACTCTTGCACACTTACAGTGCAAATCAGAAAATTTTGTTGCAGTCTATTGTAATTGATAATGAAACAACAATCCTATATCAAATAGAGAATCAGTGAAGTGGAGAAATTCGGCTGAAGCACTCTCCCCCCCCCTCCTCCCAAAAAAGCCAAAGGTACAGTGGTGAAATAAGGGGAATGTTGAGCTGCAGAGTTCTTTATCTCTTTGTTAATGTTGTTCTGTATTCAGCTGTTGTTGCTAAATAAGTGATTACCATCTGTTCTTCAAACTGAAATGTTAGCTTTAAACTTTATGGAAAAGAGATTAATAGCATTTTAAAAACAAGGAGTTATAAGCATTTTGAGGAAAAATCTTCAGATTACTTTTCAGGGGCATAGACTTGTTCATTAAACGATGTGAAAAATTTATCAAAAGAGGTTTTATTGAAATTTAAACTTAGAATTATATCAGACCACAAACTTTTGGATCTACGTATACAGTTTTGTATGAATGTTTCTACATTTTTAGCCCATGAACTAATGCCGTAAGTGCTAATGGTTGGCATTTGTAAAATAAATAAACATTTTTAAAAGCTGTAATTTGAAACTTTGCACTGGCTTTAAAATTGCATACTGAATGTTTTGAATTCACAGATGATCTCTTCCATTATGTAAAAAACAAGGATAACATTAATCATCATTTATCTGATTTAAGTGTATTGGCGAAGTAGTTAATTGAATTAGGTATGATTTAATGATGTACAGTGAATACATTTTTGTTTTAGCTAAATATATCTCTTCATATTCTTGTGCCACTAAAAATAATTTTTTATATATAATATTGTATATATTTGAATATATAAATGTATTTAAAATGATTGACCTGATTTTAGATAAGCATAATTTCTCACTTATTATTTATACTTTAATTTGATTTGCACCAAATGAAAAAGAAAACCTGTAAGTTTTAAAATGTCATTAAAATTGCAATCTTGTTTTCTTAACTTGTACTGGAATATCCAGAGACTGTAGAGATGATGAAGAATACATTTGATCAAGAATATAATTATCTTTTAAGTATATGTGTAATGAAAAGAAGTCGTCTAAAACACTCTTAGGTAAACCTTGAATAGTTTTTCATTCAAGTTTTATTTTACTTCTCTTTTTATGTATGTAAATTTCAGGTACACACAGTTGTTTGAAATTGGGTTAGTTATTTTAAGTCATCCAGTATAATAATAATAATTTTTTTTTGTCAGTTTGATTATGTGCAAAGAAAGTACAATACTAAATAGTTAATATTCATAGTATATTTATTTCCACTGCTTACTTAGTGAACAATAAATCTGTTTGTTGCATTTTGATCAGTTTCTTTGAGTCACCCAGTATACTGGATTGTTGTCAATTTGATTATACGTAAACCAAATAATAATCAATATTTGTAGTATATTTTATATTCACTGTTGACTCAGTGAACAATAAATCTGTCCATTGCATTTTTAATCTGTTCTTAGAAAGAAGAATGGAAACTGAGATTTATTTGTAAATTTGTCAAAAATAAATCTAAAGAAGTTTCAATATCTGAATCTAAAAATTCAAATGATGTTTAGGAGAAAAGAAATAATATTGACATGAGAAGTATTAATTAGAATAATTAATTAAATTGTTTGAAAATAATTAAGCTGTGCTGATGGAAAGAGATGATGAACTTGTGCCATACATTAGAAAAATCGTTACATAAGTCAATGGCTTAAAATCGGTCTGAACAGGAAATAGATTTATTGTCGTCCGGGTATATGTAAGCAAATATCAAATAAAATTTTTAAAGCAAACTTTATTATCAGCAAGTTCCATTATATATAAATTTTAAATCTTATAAGACAAACAAAATGAATTTCTGCTAAATTGCTGAAATTAGGTTTGATTTTTTTTTTTTTTTTTTTGATGGGTAAGCTTGAATTCTATTTTTTTAGAGAAAATTTTTTATTGAGCCATATGTAGTTTTAAAAACAGATATGATTGGTATTTTAAAAAGATATGTATAGGTATTCTTTGCAAAATTTTTACAAGTGGTTTTTTTTTTTTTTTTTTTTTTTTTTTTTTTTTTTTTTTTAAGTTTGCCTTTTTTAACCAGCATTAATTCTTCATTTATATTCTGTTTCTATCAAATTAGTTTATTCATTCTAAATAAAAAAGGGCTGAATGCAAAGTGAACTAGTAGAGTTTTCTGAAGATTCATTATACAATGACTAAAATAAAATGAAAGTGCCACATACAAAATCATAGTCTCATGAGGTAGTGCTTTTATTTATTGAAGGTTAGCTGCAGGAGTTCCAGAAAAGAAGTATATGCATACAGAAAAGGGCTTGGAAATAACTGACTTGTTACATTATGCAAAAGGAGCTACATTTTTTATTTATTTACATCTTTTATTCATTATATTAATACTATGTAACAAAAAATATTCTTAAAATATTAAATTGCATTTACAGTTGACTGTAGAAAATGGAGAGATATCACAGAGCAAAAAATTAACACTCAAAAATAGGTATAAGAAGGTTGAAATAGCCCAAAGAGATATTTTTTGCATGGGTAGAGTATTAAATAAAAATATACATTCTGAGTAGGGTTATTATATTTTGAGCTAAAAATGAGATCATCATATTATGCAATGTGCACACCTTAAATCATAAAAAATGAGGGCACTATTTCTAATGGGCCATTCCAAATGCATTCCAAAAGAACATTTTATAAATTTACACATTGTGCAAAATATTTTTTAATTTAGGAAATTAAAATGAAGTTTGTTTAATATGCCTCATATTTCCTAAATTATTATAACTTAAATATGCATATGGAAATATATAAAAACAACAAATAACTCAAAATTTAACAGATTTCAGCATTTGACATAAAAAAAAATCTGTAAATAGTTCATGTCACATATTTAGTAATTTTAAGCAATCACTGTAAAGAGTTTTGACAGCATTTCAGAAATGGTTTCAAACTTTTGTTTTGTCTGTCCAAAAGTAGGTCTTCAGTTTTTATAGTTAAATCCACAGTTTCAGTTTTCAGGCATTCATCTTGGATTTGAATATTTCTTCTAGTTCTTAATTTCATCCTTTAAGCTGACAATGTTCCCAGGAAATTGAAAATATATGGCAATCCTAATTTTGAGGGTTCAACAAATTGCCTCTGCAGTGTAAATAATGTGGATATGAGTTATAGTTTTTTCTTTAGCTAAGCATGTAGTCTATAACCCAGCTGTTAACATTATTATATAGAAATCCGGAGACATGATAATTTGATTTTCAAGATATGATGAACTTATTTCCATTTCTATTCAGGAAAAATTTAAACAAAAATGATGTTCAACTAGAAACAGCTGCATGAATTTGAAGAGAGAAATATAAGAGGTGCAGACAATAATAGTACATTAAGGAGGTAACTGCAAAAGAATTCAAGCTAATTTTAAATCATACTGAGCTTACTATAAAAATTTAATATTATGCTGATAGTGATATGGAACAAAGCTTCTTAATCTGTTATAATCTTGAAAAAGTTATGGCTTTAAAAAAAAGTAATACCTTTATTTTATCAGTAAAGCCAATACTTTTTTTTAATTACAATTCAAAATGAAAAAGTGTTATTCAAACATATTTTGTGTGTGTGTGAAAGAGCAAGAAAGCATCTCTGTCAGATGTACAGATGTCACATAAAAATGTAAGGAATTTGCCTGTGATGATTTTATCTTCTTCATATTTTTGCCTCAAATTTATTTCAACTGATGGTTTATTAAATGCTGGATTAATCACATTGAGTTTTCCCACATAGGTTATTGACAATTCCAGCTCAGAATATACCAGCATGTTTGATGTATCATAAAAATTATATCAAGAGCTTATTTTATTTTGCAATTTTTATTATTTGTTTGAATATTTTAGAAACAGATGGATCTGTATCATTTACTGGAAAAATTCTTGTAATAGATTATATTATAAGGTTATTCTCCCACTTTCCTAGCGTGCCTTTGTGGTGTAGTGGTTCTGCACGCTGGGCCAGTATTCCAGAGGTCCGTAGTTCGATTCCCGGCGAAGGCGGTTGCTAATTTTTCATCTTACCTGCTTCCAAAAAATACCTAATGTCTCTACAATATGACATTACGGCTTCTACAATATGACCTATGGCTTCTGTTATTCATTGTATGGTAAACCTGTCATTCGAAATCAGTGTGTTTTATGTGTGTAAATTTTAAACTATGCTTGTCTGCTGGTATAAATATTATTAAAAAGTGGGAGAACTTAGAGGGAACTTTGGGAAAACTTTCTATAACATGACTTTCAGCTTTGTGTGAAGAGCATACTTAAATTATCACATATGCATGGGGAGTAACAGGTACCTGTTATTGTGTGCATAAATTTCATATTGTTAGATGCTTATCTAAAGTAAAATTTTAATTAGTCTCATTTTAAAGATATTTGATTAATGAATCTATACTACATAAAGATTCCATATATAGACAGGGAAGAAAAATTATGTAAGTGAGCATGAATGTTATATGGTTTGTCTTTCTATAAAATCTCTTCTGAAAAAAATAATAGTGTACTAGCATGACCAAATATTTAATTTGGAAGAAGACTTTTGGTCATCATTTTCAGAGAAAATGAACAATTAAAATTAAATAAATTCTATTTTATGTCTGCATGTATGTAAAAGTTACATATGCATATGTGTCTAGGATTTTACATAGTGTATCTTTGGGTGTCTCTATCTAATCTCTTGTTGCAACAGCAGCAGCCGCTTAAAAAAAATCTGTTGGGTCAGTAATTAAAAGATACTTCTCCATATTTGGTTCAGTTTAATTTCTTTTTTGTAAATAATGTTTGTATCAAGACTAGACTCTCCATGGGGCCTCCTTCGATGGTTTATTTTAATTTCTTTTTTGTAAATAATGTTTGTATCAAGACTAGCCTCTCAGTAGAGCCTCCTTCACTGTGGAGAAGGGGCAGCAATGCATGATTGACTATGACAACTCCTCCAAGCTGGTCATTTGCTGTGTCCATATGGTGGGAGTGAACAGTATGGGGTAGATTTGCTGTCTTCACATGACTAATAACCACTGTTTCTATGGTTTTCCATTCAGATACAACAGGGACTCATAACAGTACTGTCAAATCTTACTTGGGCTGTATGATTGCTAGATGTTTCTTAGATACCTTCTGGGCAGTTTGACATTATAACTGTGTATGGGTTATAATGTCATAACATAACACAGTTATAATGACATTATAACTGTGTATGGGTCCATGGACTCGGTCTGGGTGTCTTTCTTTCTGGTGCACTGTATCAAGGCTAATTATATTTTTTGTCATTGTGGCATTCTTTGCTCTTTCGAAAGACTCTAGTTTGAAAATCGCTGCCATTTCTGTGAAATTTGCAAAACCAAATTGTAGTGCTGTTCCTTGAATACTTAATTTGCTTATTCGTGTAATTTTGACTTTAAGAGATAGCATAGTAATATTTTTGAGAGTAAAAAGAAATAAATTTGTATGTTAGAAAGCATGTTTTACTAACAAGAACCTTCTCTCAATTTTTCTGAGAAAAATGTATGCGAATCTACTCATTTAGAGATATATAACAATGAAGGAATGAGCTACTAATATTCTACTGATATATAGTTAAAAAAACTAAAAATTAGACTTGGCTATGGAGTGTTATTGGCAACTTGCAAACTTTTCGAAATTCAGTTTTCAAAATTTGGAAAGTTACTAAATTGATTAAGTCATACAACAAAAATATAAAATAATAAATGAAGAAATAACAGGTAAAAGCTATGTATTGATTGTCAATCTTCAAGTGTTTATAATAGAAAGTTGAATAGAATTGATTGAAATTTAAACTCCAAAACATTAATTCAGAATGGAAGAAATTCTGGAAATCATTTACTGGGGAAAAATGTCCCATATTATAGTTATTTTTGTACGATACAGGCAGCACACACTTTAAGTGTTAGCAGGAGCATTGGTTTCCCCATTAGTAATGTGAATATGAACCATTTACATTTAGAAAACCTTCATTTCTTTTGCTGTCACTAGAAAGCTGAAGCTTTCTCTTACAATAATACAAAGGCTGCAAATTGTTTACCTGCCTAAATTTATTTTGAGCACTGTGCAGTTCATATTTTATCCCATCTTATGTTATGCCAGACTTTAACTGTTTTTTCGTAATAATCTTTTTACATACAATTAAAACTTTGAATCCCCCCAGATTTATTATCTGATGAAACTTCTTTGAATTCACTTTATTTCAACTGATGGTTTACTATTGCTCAACTGAGAGTTTACAAATATTTTACTGGCATGACAATATTGTCAACAAGAATAAAGCAACGCCATAGGCAGGAATGTTTATCAGACTAACAACTCGTACCGTGACCTTCAGCAGGCAGAACACCCTTTGAGTAAATAATCTCAAACCTTCACTTTAATACACACTAGCTAATTTGCATTCTGGCAGGAAAACAGAAAGAGAGAAGTGATAGTACGAATTCGAAACATAAAGTAACTGGTTAATTAATATAATTAACTAATATATTTATTTCCAGAAGCAGTCTTTTCAACTGATATGTGTGAGGATTTTTTTCTGTTGCTTCAGGAACCATAATTTGCCTTGGACTTTCAAATTCTTTTAAACTTTTTGAAGAAGATTTTGAGATATCTTCTTGCATAAAATCTCAGTTTCAAGTAGAATTTCGAAACTATATTCAAACCATAGCTGTGTTTCAGTGCATTTGTAAATATTATCGTTATTTATTACACATTTATTTAAATAAATTTTATTAGAACTAAATGGTTCATCAGATTTTGTAATTATTAATAAACATTTTTCTCATTCTATCTATATTCAGCAGTTTTCCCTAGTGTATTATTAGAATTCAGTAACAATTTTCCTCTGTTTCAGTTATGTTACATGAATTGAACTTTTGATTTCAGTGCATTTGGTGTGTGGGTAAAAAACTGTGATTCACTGGACTTACCTTATGAAGAGAAAGAAAAGTTAAATACATTTATTCATGAATTATATGAGAGTATTGAAAAAGGTAGTTTTAGCTCTAGATGTCTTTCCTTCATATGACTTAGTTATTTTAAGTGTTTTTTGAGTTTCATTACAACTTGTGTAAAATTTATGAACAGAATGTTTATATTAAAATTAGGCTTGGAAATTTCAGCTTAACTTAATTTTTAATATTAACTTATTTTTTAATATTGACTTTTATGACATAACGTTAAATTTTTTTAAGTATTTGGTCTTGCTTTTTTAATAGTTTATTTTAAGGTGCATTTTTGAAGATGTATGTATTTAGATTTGTATATTCAGTTTTTAATTTCTGGTTTGCTTATTTATTTATTTACTTATTTTTGGTTGCAGTTATCTTTGTCTGCATGTTAGTTATATCTTTAAATTTGGAGTATAGTTTTCTTTGCATCTGTATAATCTTCAGTTCTCAGGTAAGCTATGCAAAAAAATATTTACATATGTTTCCATGCCCATGTACTGTGTGAAACATTTGTCTGTGACTTTTATTCATTTTGATTATTTCTCCAAATAGAATCACAAATGCTCAACAGTACAGTCTTGTAATCAGTTTTATGTATTTTTGAAACAAGGAAAAGGACCCAGATATCCATAACGATAAGCATTTTCATCAAAAAAGGTGTACCTTTAAGTATGATGCCAAACCAGTGATATACAAACTTTTCATAAATGCTACCGAATTCTGGTGTCTTAAAGCTACACAAGAATTTAATATGCACCTACTCTGGCTAATTCAGAACATTAAAACAATCTATGCATTATTCATTTTATTATATGCAACTATTGAATGAAATTTGACAAGTTTATAAACTTTAAGCTGAACAACGTTTATCAAAGCTGCCTAAATCAGTATTGTACTTCTTCACAACATGTGAGAAGAAAAGTATTTATCTATTACAGGTGAGGGCTAATTTGTCGGGTAATGTACCTTGGTATGTGTATTTCTGAAACAGATATGCTGGTCTTAAACAAGTGATATTTGCAGCCACTGGAATGCCAAGCCTGACTGGTGCCAAAAATCAGTGAAAGATGTCTCCTCATTTCATGAGCAGTATTAGGAGATGTGGTCCACAAGGCCTCTAATTCAATCATGGCCGAGCACTTATATGTTATCTGTCACAATCATTGCATTACTATGTACTTCTTGTCTGTTTCACTTCAGATGACTGGTGTAGGCTGATAATTCATTTTAGGACATTCATTTCAGGTGGCAGGCACAAGCTTCTGTGAGTTGCCTGCCAGAAAGTTCCAATTTCTTGTCCTATGTTAACTTTTTATTGGAAGTTATTGAACAGCATGTACCATAGCAAAGGTATCAGACAACTGAAGAGGGAAAAGATGTGAATAAGGCATTTACAAAAGTCATGAAGCCTGTTTTCTAATTGAGTCATCAGAATCATGGGTTTCCTCCCTTTTTTTTTTTTTTTTTTTTCCCAGGCCCACCAGTGGTAAAGTCTTTGAACACAAGTAGTTTTGTCTGGGGTTCGAATCATGGCAAACAGGCTGGCTGCATGGACGTGTTCATGGTTTTCCCCATGGGTAATGTGGATGAGCCAGTTTTCCTTAGAAAGTTCTCTATGAAGGCATCCCTCCCCATAGGCATATAGCCCTTGAATTCTTTGCCATAATTAAATAAACCAAAAACCCAACCAACCTTTTTTCCCATGTTTCCTTTTTATTGTTACGTTGTCCTTAATTTCTCCTACCTCAGGAATAAAATTTGCCAAAATTTGGGCCACTATATTCATGGGTTGAGTGGGCTGTGCCTATACCTTAAGTTGGCGGTGTATCATAAAATTTTGCACACATGTTATTGCAGCTGTAATGGCATCCACACTGATGTTCCAAATGAGTAAACATTAACATAAGCTATCAATCAGTGCCAGTCATCTGAAGTTGCATGTAGATATGAAATACACATCTGTATGGAGGAAAATAAGCATAACTAGGGCTTAGACCATTCTGAAGAGTCTTGAGTAAACAAAAAGATTTGTGAATAACATATTCTTTCACAAACTGTATCTTCAGTACTAAATAAAAATTCCTGAGAATGCATTAAAAATTAATATTTGTGGCAAACTAGAAATGTCTGCGTAAAAAAATTTAACGAGAATTATCTCTATTAAGAAAAAGCTAAATTTAATTGCCGTAGGTGGATGCCAAAGTTAGATTTATTGCATTTCAATTTACGTCTTAAAGTAACATATCTCACTACAGTTACTTATTTAGGTATAAAGGAAATCAAGTGAATTTTTGTGATGCATAATTATGTATAGAATTTAATATCATAGAACTTAAACTGAAAATGAAAGCAATTTATTTAATAAGTGATACAGATTCTGGGAAGTACTTTTTATCTGTTTGATGGAAAGCTGTTTTAAAATGTTTTATCTAACAACCATTAATGTTGTGTGTGAGAAAGTGAGCTTTTAATCTGAAATCAAAAGGCTAAAAGGGAGCAACAAATTCTATCATTGATATTAAGGACTATGATTGTTCATTTGTATTGAAAGGGTCTTTTTTTTGTAAATTGTCATGAATTCAAATTCATAAAATGAGTTTTATTTTGATCTAACCTACTTTCCTTGGGTAGCCACATAAAGTAGCATTCTTTTTCTGAAATATTCTTTTTTGTCATTTAAAATCTTTCAGCTATAAATTTTTTTTACCCCCTGTGAAGAATTTATTTATTTTAAGGAAAATTACTTACATTTACTTACTTTTATTTTGTGTATATTTTAATAATATGCATGTGTTTTACTAGAAACAGGATCATTCTTGAATAATGAAGGCTCTGGACTTTATCCTTTGCAGAGTGCATGTGAGTAGATTTCTATTTTTGAGTCATATATTTGTCATTAATTAATAAACTGAAAGGTTGTTGCATAAGGCATAGTTACCGACTATGTCTAGCTCCTGAACAGTAAATGGTTTCCTTAAAACAATCATTTTTTAAAATATTAAAAACGGTGATTTGAACCCTTGATAAATCCATCCAAGTCAGATACTTTGAGCTTTATGGTATTTTAAATTTGTGATCTTATATTTTATTTATAGCTTCTTTTACTGAAGGTGCTTATTGCTTAAGTAAGAAATGTCTGTTGTAAGTGATAATCTGAAATTAGTTTTTCTCTGTCTGTAAAGTTTTAAAGCTTTCCCTGATTTGATTTTCTAAGTTTATGTTATTACATATTCCTTAATTTGGTGTAGTATATTGCTGCTTTTCTTCCAGATATAATGTATTACTTTTTTCCCCTTCAGGTAATCATAGTTGTTTGCCAAATGCAGAAGCAACATTTCCTTACAATAATTTTACTCTGGTTATGGAAGCCATAAAAGAAATTCAACCAGGAGAAGTATGTTATCAAACCTAAATTTCTATGTAAATTGGTTAAATTTCAGGTTTTACTCTTGGACAACTTATTTGCCTCATCAAATCACATGAAGACAAATGTCACTAAGATTTTTCCTGTTATTCACGAGTCAGAGAAAGTTGTTTGTCAAAATAGAAAGTGTTATTAATGCACTAATCATGTTATCTACTAAGGGTAAAGGTACACAATGAAAACGTATTATGTAGACCTCCTGCCAGTTCCATGTTTTAAATAACAACAAGCTTTAAGTAGAGTATCAAATGATACTTTACTTAAAGCTCATTGCTATGTAACCCCTTCTTGGTCAGTGTTACATGTTCAGATCTTTGTGCCAGTGCGGTTGGCATCACATGTCATGCGACAAAAAGTAAAATTACATCACTGAGAGTGAATTTCTCACTACATCTCTCATTATATATTCCACAATTTTTTTTCATTTTTTGGTGTTTTTGTATATAATTAAGAGTTGCTGCAACTAAACTTTCTTCACATTATTTTGAGTTTCCCACCTTGAGTCGGAAACATAATCATTTTCTATTTTCTATAATTTCGCTTTCTTTAGTTACTGCTGCATGTCAAAATAGCTTTTATGGTGGATTTCAGAGTGTGAGTCTGAGGGCAGTGAATAAAATAGCCAAGATTTTTTGACAAAGTAATCATTGAAATAATTGCAATGTGGTTTTTTATGCTCTGATGGTCAAAAAAAGATTAAAACTGTTTTCATGTAATATTGCAAAACTAGTTTCGAAAACATTTTTTACGTACTTTTAACAATTCATTTTATGCAGTTACCTCAAAGCAATATATATAATATATGTATATATACAACTATCTATCTATATAGTGAAGTAAAAATTTGGAACTAAATTAAATATAAATTTAGTTTCAAAAAATTTTATAAATCCCAACCTATTTTTTATCTCTGTGCAATGGTAAAAAAAATTGAGTAACGTCGTGTCATTGAAGGGTACAAAGTAAAAAACTAAAGAAAAACATAAAAACTACTGTGTAGGAGATGAGGGAAAAATACACATGCTGTACAATCTTAATATTATTTCATTATATGTATTTTTTTGTGAAAATCTGTTCAGATCTTCAAGCAAAGTATAACTTTCAGTTTCTCACCTTAAAGCAAGATCTAAAATGTTGTTCCCATTCGTTTACAAAGTCGTCCTATTTGTCGTTTTATGTCCCATTCATTGTTCTCATTACAATAGATGCTGCTTAATATGGTTGCAGTTAATGCCATCATTTGGATATTGTGCCCACCAGCGGCCGAGCGGTAAAGACGCTGAACACTGGTAGTTCGGTCTGAGGTTCGAATCCCGCGAACGGGCTGGCTGCATGAGCGTTTTCGTGGTTTTCCCCATGTGTAACGTGTATACGAGCCAGTTTCCCTTAGAAAGTCCTCCACGAAAGGCATCCCTCCCTTTAGGCAGATAGCCCTCGTGTGCTTTGCCATAATTAAATACACCAACACCAACACCATTTGGATATTGTTCCTGAATTATCGAAGTTCCATCCGTTTGCAAATGAACATACGAAAAATAAAGTTGTGATCAGCAGTTCGGTTAATGTTTTCAAAGTATTATAAAATAAATTTTTAACTGAAGTAATGTCGCCAAATAAGGTCAAAATCGATTATGAAAACTGCCAAGTAAGGGATTAAGGCACCAAACATCTTGTTTCTTATTTTAGTCAATCATTTAAAATTATGGGGGGACTCAGTTTAGCATAGATTTTGACCAATTCTTTCAATATTGAGGGTGATCAGACACAGGTCCCTCATCTTCAGGAACAAAAAGAATCTGTACAATTTTTCCTTCTGCTGCTGTGGATGGGAACCCTGAAAACATCTATTTTAAACTAAAGTTGTCGTTGTTGTTTTTGCCTAATTTTAAATTTTGCATTTGTATTTTTCTCTTCCAGTTAATGAGAGATGCTATCCAAGTCTTGATTAGTTGGACAGCATATGTCAAACAATTTACAGAAATATTATTAGCATAGTAAGCAATAGTAGGCAATAATTTGTTACCACCAAGATTTGGCAATTGGGTCCCCCACCCCCAGTCACCCTTTAAAATGAAGAGTATGTAAGGTATTTTCTCCCTCCTTTCCACATGCCTTCGGGGTGTAATTGGAAGAGTACTCATACGTATTTGAGAGGTCCAGGCTTCAAGTCCCAGCGAGGGCACTACATATTTTTCACGTATCCTGCTTCATAAGAACATAATGACTGTACAAGTTCATAAAAAAATTTTGCATCTTGCTGATTAAATTTCTGTGAAAGTACTTATTTATGTGTTTCTTGTTGAATTTATATTAAATTAGTTGAATTTTATTGCTGAATATTTTCTCATAATTTAATGAAATCATTAATTTAATGTTGTCAAAATAACTGCGTATTAACATGATCACGTTAAGTAGTGCTTACTGTAAATACTAAAACTGGTAAATTAGGGATTTATTAAAAACTGTTATGGACTTAACAGTTTTTAATAAATCCCTAATTTACCAGTTATGTGAATTATCACTTCCAGTTATCCTGTTTTATGTAATATCTAATAAAATTTTTATATGAATGGAGAAAGTTGAAGTACAGGAAAGGGAAATTTTTGCAAGTTCTTGTATTAGAGTTATCATATCATGGCACATACACACGCAGACAGATAAACATCCTTATAAAAGTAGTAAGGACATGTAGTGGGGAACCTAATTTGTGTTTATTCACTGAAAACTCATTGAATTTTGGGATAGAAACCATTACCTCCCTTACCTATGTATATAGGTTGTTGGACAGTAAAAATTTAGTAGAATGAAAAATATAATGAAAATATGCACTGTTTGTACAAAGGAACACAAATTACCATATTAACCACATGTAATCAGCAAGAAATGATGTGAAATCTTGTCAATTTCATTTGCAACTAACAGGACCTTTTTGCAAATGTAGTAGGACTACAAGGGTAGGCTGAGAGAACTGCAGTTTGAGAAATGCTGGCTTAAAGCATTCATAATATCTCTCTCAAACATAGCAAGGTTGAGTAGCCATTTGCCATTATTCTGGTCCACACTAGCAAACCACTGCCTTCAGATGAATTGTGACAACATCAATTTGATGGGTGGTAATTGTGTTCCTTGTTCTGCTCCTGATAAAGAGTTAATAGCTGTTGCTTTGTAAGCTGAAATCACGATTTATCAGTAAAGAAAACAGGAGCTGGATCATCCTTTCTGTGAAAATATGGGTTTCTTGAATGAACTTGTCTGCAGAAGTTCTAGTGAACTAGAGGATAAGAAGTGAGATGAAGAGAAACTGCATATATCCTACCACATAGGTCAATTCCGTTAAGTTTCTATAGTTTATTTTGATACATTTTTAATAGTGACTATGAAAATGTTCCTTGATGGTTTGGGTGTACTTATTCATTATAAAAGCTAAATAGACATTGTTTCTTGGCATTATACACCTTGTATTGGTTTGGCCTTTTGTTAGGTTCTCATAGCACACCAGAAGTCTCTCAAATTGCTTCCACAACCATAACACTGCTTTCATGTAAAAGTGTAAATCTATTACAATAATCTTGCTTCGGGAAGAAATTGTGTAGGCTGATTAATTTGCATGTAACTGTTTCCTAGCATCTGATATGCAAATGTTTCTTTACAGAATTGTTTCTAATGAATATTTGCATTGACTGTGCAATATTTGTATTCTTTTAAATAGTAGTTTTAATGAAAGAGCAGAATAGTATATCCTTCAGACTTCTGTATGTCAACAAGTGCTTTTTTACCTGACCAGTTATCAATTAATATGTAATAGTTGCCAACGTGCATGCAATTGTGTTAACTTTCTTTCTTATATTTTAGCTTAAATGCTATATGTGTTGTTGAGTAAATATATATCCTCGTTGTTAAAAAGTCAGCTGAAATTTTTTTATCTCCTATTTCAGTCTGTAGAGGTACAAGCTTATATTTGCTCTCTGGTATTAGGCTAGAATCTAAAAAATTCCGATTGTGAAATTTTTGTTTTAGTACGTATATTTTTACATCTCGGGAAATATGAGCATTGTTTGCATTAGTGTGTGTGAAACAATAACAGTTAACATAATAATTTGTCATCTAATGATTAGTTTTTTTACAAGCAACTAATATAGCTGACCCATGATATACTATTCAAGATTTTTCATCTGTAAAAACTTAAAGAGAATTTTATAACTTTTTATCGATATATTTTTGAATTTTTCCATAGCTTTGGTAATATAATGCCTTTTTCCTGAGTGTTTCAAGAGCTGTTAAGTATATATAAAAAAAATTATTTGAAAACTCTCATATGGTTGATCCAGTCTCGTTTTCAACCAGTTTATGCTTCCCCCAAACTCCCACCCTTTATTTTTTCATGTACTTCCTCAAATTGCTTGAAATTCAACAGGTATGATATTGGCTAGATTTTTTAGCTGAACATCTATCGAAAGATAAATAGAGTTCAACTTTGTTTAAAGGACAGTGCAGTTTCAAAAAAAAAAATTCTGAAAGGTCGAAAATATTGAACTGAAAATTTCAATTCAGTTAAGCACAAATAATGTTGTGATATTAAAATTAATGTAGGAGTTGGGAGAAATGCAAAGTAAATAACTAGCTGAATACGCTATAACATTCTGAAGCCAGTGGGAGGATTCAGTAGCTCAGAGCATGTATTTCACATTCTGCTCTATGAAGGAGCTTTTTAAGATGTAGCTCCAGAATGTTAGTCTCTCCATATTTAAAATGGTACAAAAGTACAACTTTGAAATGCATATTCATCACTGAAGGCATATTGACTTTGAAATGCATATTCATCACTGACTTTGAATGCATATTCATCACTTTAGTGATATAACCAAAACTATATCAGAACTTAAACACATGTAAAAAGAATATTAATTGTTGATTCAAATGTGTTATATATCATAAGTAATAATTTGGTACAGAATTCAACACAAAACAGACACTACTCGTATGCCGTGTAATTATGAAAATGTAAAATAAATTTAGAAAAAAAAACTAATGATTTTTTGTTTGTTTTTTGTTATTTTCTTCTTCCCAATAATTTGTCATCTATAAAACTCAACTTAAATTCCTTGATATGTCAATTTACCAAGGTTTCATTATACTAAATTGATATGTTAAAATTATCAACTTAACATTGACAATTTATATTAATTAATGTTCCTGTATTGTCCATATGTGTTGCTTATAAATATTTTCATTATATATTTTTGATTAAAGGACACATTCTAAGAGTGTTTTATGTTTATATATCCTAGTCTGATGATTTTGCATGTTAAAAGATAATCTGTCATAAAATGTCTTATTTAAAAATGTTACTACTGTGATACTCTTAGGGATGCTGTCTATGTAATTATATTAAATATATAATTTGATAATTTTATGTTCCTCCATTTAGGAGATAATTGTTTGCTACTTGGATGAGTGCAATAGAAACCGCAGCAGGCACAGCCGAATTAAACTTTTGAGGTGAGATAAAAATAACTATATCATTTTTTCAATTTTTTAGGTGAATTGTGAAATCACTTTGTATATTAGAAATAGTAATTATTTATAATGCACTTTCAAGTCCGTCATATGGTGATGTAAATTAATTACTTTGGTATTTATGTCAAAGATTGATTTCCAGGGAAATGCATTGATTGTATAAAATTTTCATGGTTCCCATAGATGATATTTGTCTATCAGGTACTGGAAATTACTATTCAGAAATTCTTAAGAGGAATCTGTCTTTCTCTGAAGCAGATATCCCTCATATGCTTTTCATTAATTGATGGTTTACGTATTTTAATATCTTTTAATATATTAAAATATGTTATTAATAGTTTCCACCATTTAAACTTAGTATGAACTAAAATATGAATGTGTTAGAATAATTGAGGCATTAGATGAAAAAGAATGTTTGTCCTTATTTGTTTTAGAAACATTTCAAATAACTGAACTGCTGTGAAGATACTTGAGGCATTGTTTCAAGTAATGCAGGCAGCAATTTTTTAAGCCTGTTTATTCCCATTTCCATGATGTAAGAGTCATATTTTATTTTGTCATTAATATTTTAAAAGTGTAGAACAGATGTGTTAAACATACAGTTTTTAGAGCTCGCAAATAATGTCCATGTCCTATAACAGAGAGATGAATGAAAGTCTTATCACATAGGTTCCTGAATTTGAAAATGAAATCTATGTTGTTGATTTTTGTTCGATATGCTGCTTATTTACATCAACTTAATCTATGCCTTTAGTCTAAAACCAACTAACAAAGAATATTTAAAATTAATCTGAAACTTCAAAAGTTTCACCTTAAGTACAATAATTTAATTCCTTCCAGATAAAAAGGCCTACCAGTGGCCAAGCAGTAAAATCAGTCAAGACTCGAATCTATCGGGGTTAACTTTTAAGTGAAAAGGGTTGCTGCATATTCGTTTTCATGGTTTTCCTCTTGTGTAACATGAATATGAGCCAGTTTCCTTTAGAATGTCCTCTATAAAGGCAGATAGCCCTCCTTTGCTCTGCTGGTGACATGTCTCTCATTTCCTCACATAATTTCTATATAAATAAAGTCAGATCAACAGAATTAGAAACTTGAAATGGGTATCAAAAACTCTGCAGGAAATAGAATAGTAGTTCTGTGGACTATATCCAAGCAGTTCCACCTAGATCTTCTTTGTATGTTGATTGATAACTTATACTCATCGTCCACTGGACATTATTATGGCAAATATACACGTGTTTTAAGGAGCGTTGAATCCTCTCAAGTAATCCATTCACTATAGGATGGTATGGTTTAATCCAAGTTTGATGAACAACAAGTTTATTAGGAATAATAAGCATGCACAACTCAAATTGTTTGCCCTGATTGGTACTTATGGTGATGGGAACTCCAAACCTAGCAATGCAATGTGTAAAAAACGTTCAAGTGATATTTTCTGCTGAAGTATCTTTCATTGGTATTGCTTCGGGCAATTGGAGGAATCAGTCAGTGAGGTTTAAATGGTAGGAGTATCCTTTCAAAGGTGGCAGGGGCCCGACTATATCCAAACGATGCTGAAAATATTGACTAGGTATGGTGAATGACTGCAATGGTCTATGTGTATGACATATAACTTCAGATTTTTGGTAAATGATGCAAGCACGAGTCCAGGCAACACAATCCTTTGACACAAATAGCCAAACGAAACATGAAAGAATCAGTCTTTTGTTCGGTTGTAACGTTGGATGAGAAAGTCCATGGAGTGAATGAAATACTGCTCTCTGTATTTGGCTGAAAACAAAGGGACATATCTTGTCACCACTTACATCACAATATATATTTAATCCAGTAGGCAATTCCAACTTTTGTAGTTTTAATGAACTACTTTCAGTGGACAACTGATGATTTAATTCGGGATCATTAGGTTGAAATTCAGCAATGTGCAAAACTTGTTATATCCAGCTTATTAATAACAGTAATTTGTGACAATGTATCTGCCACAATATTTTCTGGTCCAGGAACATATTGTTTGTTGGTATTGAAGTGGGCAATATAATTCATATGCCTAATCTGGGTTGTGCAGAATCTGATTTTTTTTCTTAAAAAAATATTAGAGGCTGCTGACATATATATATATTGTAAAAATTTGTCCCTCGAGATTATGTTGAAAATGCCTTACGATGCTGTAGATAGCAAGTATCTTGTTGTAACAAAAGTTTTCCACCAAAAATCGTTCTTAATAAAGTTAGGAAAAAAGAAAACATGAAAGCAGTACCTGTATTGCGGGTAATAATCACCACTCAAATCTATGATTTTTCTGCCAAGGTTTTGGTAGTTTTTCAAAGCCTTCAGCCCAAAAACTTGGTGGCCGTGAGTCCAAAAGCAGATAAACTTCATTTTAGATGTCCTGTGCAGAATAGAAGATAGCACCAGCAAGATGTAGCTGCAGGTGTGAAAAAAGGTCTAAGTCCGAAGGAGCGGTGTTGGGGCTATATGGTGGATGTGGCAAAAGATTTCATACAGAGTCCAGCTGGTGAATGTAGACATCTGGTCTTGCATTATCATGATGAAACATTACCTTTTTGCACCGGAACTCAATTCGACGGTTTCCCTTGATAGCAGCATCAACATGACTAGCATCTGACTTACTTGTACACCTTACTGTCGAGAGTTTTGTTGAAGGTTTGTGCAGTTCATTTGTTTACTATTGGAACACAGCTTATCTGAGACAAGCAGACAAATAAAACAGAATCAATGTTCTTAACTTGTTAAAGCGAATTACATGCTGCAGATGTAAGAAACATGATCATTAGTATTAGCACACAAAAATAACATATTTATTAGATAAAAGAAAAAATTTCTGGTGATAATACAAGCGAAGTTTACTTGTCCATGGCAGAATGGGAGAATGAGTCATACAAGGAGAGAAGGTTTCTCCTTTTGAGATTGAGTCCAATTCCAGTTAGCAGGGATGAGGGGCAAAGTAGCATTGGAGGGTACAGCTTAATCGCTTTCTTTATTAATTGCTCCACAAGTTTTACCTTTTTCCACATATTCTTTGTGGATAATACCATGGCACTACCCCCAGATACAAAGCATGATCTTTTTGTTAGTCAAATTGTGCTTTGCAACGCTGCCGACAGGCTCACTGTTCAGAGACCAACCTTCTTTTCAATCTGTGTAGTTGAAGTAAATCCACTTTTTATCAAAAGTGACAATCTGGTTTAGAATTTTATCCTAGCATTGATATTTGTGTACATTAGTGCAGGCCCAAACACTTCTGTCCTTATCTGCTTGAGTCAGCTCGTGCAGCATCCAGCGATTGAACTGGTACATCAAGTTTATGCGATGCATAGCACGACTAATGGACATGGCACTAACATCTAACTTCTTAGCAAGCTCTCGAGTGGTTGCATTCTGGTCTTCCACAAGTTCTCACAGGCGGGAGTCATCAACATCAGTAGGCCTGCCAGAGTGCTCTTGCTTCTTGAATGTCATAGTTCTTGTTTTTGAACTTTCAGTTCCAGACTTTCACAGTGTCACTGATACAGCATTAGTACCTAAAGCTGCGTATACATGATTTGGTGACATTATGTAGCTGACGTTTTGCAACAGAACTGGAAATAAATGATGGTTCTAATCTGGTAGCATGATAGATTCCATTTCAGACACCTTGTACTCAATGATAACAATATTTTTCTACAAATTTCAGAACACAATGTTTTAAAGCAAGTCTCTTTCAAATGCCAAAAATTGTTTGACAAAATATAATTAAGCACATTAATGTGAACTACTCGCACAGGCGATATTTGCAGTGGCAGGAAACTTTCATTAAAAACCCGATAATTTTCTATCATATGTGCTGTATTTAGTTTCAGCTGGAGTCAATTTTTTGGGGGGAAAAAACAAGGATTGAAAGTCGTTATTGGGCTGTGGGTGCAAAACATCTCCGACAGCCACATCTGAGACATCGATCATCAATGACAACTGCTGACCTGGGACATGGTAACCACAAATGTCACTAAATTTGAAAAAACAGTTTTACATTTTTCAAACACCACAATTGTTTCTGCTGTCCAAGGAATGGAACATTTATCATTCTTATTAGAATCTTTTAAGAGAGAATCAGGATTTTGCATTGCAAAAATCATAGATAAACATTTAACATTTGCCAAAAATTTCTTTCATTCAGACATTATTACAGGTTTAGAGAAATTATAAATTGCACTTTTTTCAAGAAGAGGACGAACACCTAAAGGAGTAAATTAACAGCCAAGAATCGATATCAATGACCTTTTACTCTTAAAAGGACTTTTAGTTTTAACCCTTAATTTTGCAGTTTATCAAAACTGAAATGGAGATGGGTCTTGTGCTGATCTTCATTTGCTGAAGCCAGAAGCAAATCATCAAAGTAAGGAACACAAAAGTTTAAACTAGAAAGTACTTGATCAGTAAATCTTTGGAATGTTTGGACTGTGTTTCATAAACCAAATAGAGTTTTAAAGAACTCAAATAATCCAAATGGGGTAGTCACAGCTGTTTTAGGCACGTCCTTTGGGTTAACAAGGGTTTGATGGTACAGCCTAGCCAAATAAAGTGTTGAAAAAAAAAATCTATGTACAGTCCTGATTATGCAGTATGGAATACTGGTTGTGAATAATCACAGAATTCGAGCGGCAATAGTCACTGTTAGCCTTATAAATCATATGAAATGGACTGGCACAAAGATTCCGTGTGACATGAGATACTCAAACTCTTGTTGTGCTGCCTGGAGTAAAACTGGTGACAAACATTGAGGTTTAGAAAACATGGGGGGACATTTGGTCTCAAAATAATGGAAACTTGTTGAAGTTTGATTATTGTTGGTTACTTAGAAGGAATTTTTTTTTCCAATAGTGTGCGCTTGCCTGTAATGGGATTGGCCAATACTAAGGCCAGAAATGGTGACCATTTTATTGTGGAGGCACCTAATAGGCGGCCACCATTACTTCCTGTTAAGGGACAGGCAATTCTACATTCATTGCTTTTCCTCGATTCGAACGCGGGATCTTTGGTATCACAGTCAGGCGCCTATAACCACTATGCCTTCTGGGCAGCTAAGAAGGAATAGTGAGTTCAGGATACTCAGCTACTAATTTTTCACATTTAGAGTCACCAAGAAGTACAAATATGCTTAAATCAAACAAACTCTCAAACAATTTTCCAGGCGAAGACAAACCTGTCCGTAAGTGACAGGGCAATTATTAGCAGTGTCAACAAGTAATACATAATAATAATTTATTAAGAAAATCAGCATACATCCACAATGACAAATAACCATGTAAAGGTGCAAAATAAATTTAAATCCAAAGTAAGATGTTTAGTGCCGAATGTGGGAATCTCATTTCCATTCACGGAAACAAAACCAAATCCTGAGAAGGCCTAGAAAACTGGGCATACTTTTTTTGGAATACTGGCACATCCACCCCAGTTTCAATTAAATATTTTAATTTTGACAAGGGGGTCAGCCAAAAGTATACTATTCACCTGGCAACTACCACCTTTGCCAGCAAGTTATTTGATATTTACTTGCCCACTCACAAAAATTTACATGATAGAAACAAATGTCTTCTGTTCACTCTTTATAGCAATTAGTATGTTCGCATGACCTAGTGTGTTGGTATGATTGCCGAAAATTGTGCTTAGGACTGCAAGAATAATGTCCCAAAACAGAGGTTAACTCACCAGCTTACTTTGTCAGTTGCTGTACCTGAAGTTCCAAACAAAATGTAGCAGATTCGCATGGCTCAGGAGTCACAATGGCCATATTACTATAAGAGTGAGATGTGAGCTCATTAATCTTATCAGCGACCACAACCAATTTACTCAAATCCTTTTTACTAAGAGCAGCCAAAATAAATTCTGTGTTATTGGAGAGCCTTACAAACCATAAAGGTCTTAATAAAGATTCATCCTACCCTAATAAAGCACACATATGAGTCAACAACTGAGAAGAGTTCTGATCGCCAAGTTCAAGACCTTGCAACAGAGCCCGAGTTTTCAACACTTCGCTTTCAGAATCTATTGCAGTCACTCTTTGCTTTAGGATATCGTATTTTCCTACAGTGGGAGGTTTTAAAATGTAATCACTAACAGAATTAAGTATGTCAGAATCCACAGCAGAAACAACATGTTTAAATTTTGTTTCATCTAAACTTATACTGGAAACGAAAAACTGCGATTCCGGTCTAATGAACCATAATGAAGGGCTTGTTTTCTAAAAAGGCATTAGTTTCAAGAATTCACTGAAAACATGCAACTTCACATGCAACAAATTCTCATAATTAAACATAAATCCCTTTCTCTGAATATGCCTGGTGTTGCTGGAAATTTATGGATTTAGAATTCATATGCTTGAACCAAATACATGCTTCAACTCCCTTTGGGCTATTAGCAAAATGACAAATTACAGTGTTTTTTTTCCTTAAATAGAAATTTCAGTTAAATTTCTTTATAAAGGAACAAGAGTTGCTATGCAATATTTTAATGGGAATGTTAGCTGATATTAACAAAGAGTAAAAGATTGGCAAAAGGAGTAGAGATTGGTAAGATTTTAATTCTTTTCAACCTCCTACTTTTATAATTCTACAGAATTCCTTTGAATGAATGTGACGTTTTAAATGGCATGGTGTCATCACACATTGCATAGGTACTTCAGTATCTTAATGTCTTGGTTTCTGAGGTTTTTTTTAAGTATGATAAAGTAGTTCCCTCTTGAAAATCTGATAGTGTGTTTTCAATATTACAATATATATTTATTTAGTAGTTTTGGACTATGTTTGCTAATGTTTAATATGCATTTTTGTTTTTTAGAGAAAATTATTTGTTTACCTGCACCTGTCCTAAATGTGAAAGTCAAAGATCAGATGCAGATTTTACCAGTGAGAGTGAAGCAGATGATGAATAAAGACATTTGACATCAGATTTCTTGTTATTGTGATATGATCACTATTTTAAAAAACTAATTGCTAGTTTTAATTATGTAGATTATACTTTCAATGCAATAAAAATAGATTTTCTTTTTTGACTTGTTAATTTATATTTGAATGTTGTGCAGTAAATGTTTGTAAACTGGTTTCAAAGATTAATGATTATTTATTTAACACAAACTGTTTTTCATTCTATATATCCTTCACAGCCAACTCCCAATAACAAGGTAGTGTTAAGAAAAAGGAGAGTTTTTTTTTTTTTTTTAATTGCAGACTAATAGAAATTTGTTATCGTCAACTGTCAGTTATAAAACAAAATTATCTACAGTAAATACAAAAAAGAGGGCAAAGAAAACTGTAGCAATAATAAAAATATAGCAGTAGCATTCAAAACTGAAAATCAGAAGGAAATTAATGCTGCACATTACAGTTAATAGAATTTTAAACTTCTATAGTTAAATATAAAGCTCATCATTTAATTAATTTCTTTTATAAAGTTGTGGTAGTTTTTCACAAAAAATATAGTTTAAAAAAGATTACAAAAGGGAACATTGGTAACTGCATAAGGTTATCTATAGTAAAGTTGTTGAATTAATTAGTTCATTTTCAATTTTTGATTGTTCAAATTTCCTTGCTTTTTTAGTAAGCCAAAAAAAAAAATATGAATGATTCAAAAATGTAGGTAAATAGAGGTAAAGATATTCCTCATTCCTTCTTGCTCACAATCCATTATGCGAATGTATATTTACAATGTTTAAAACCTGAAAACGCATGTCTGGGATGTTATAATTTTTTGATGATTTGTAGATGCTTTATTGTTTACAAGGATGTTTTTTAACCGCATTATTTTTGGCAATGATGTTTTCTCCCGCAATGTTTTGTATGATGATGTTTTTGCTTTACGTTGGCTTCTCCGTGCATGTTCGTCCATGATGTTTTCTCGTTTAACCCTAGACTTAAAGCAAAGTCAGAAAAAAAATCGAGCTGCTAGTTGACAGACTTTTGGCATAGATGATGGCTCCTTTTAGTGCTTTAATTTCAGCTTGGTGAATCATTACTGAAATTACCCAACTTGTGGGCGAAGATATTGAGTAATCTCATTTTCTTGACTCCGCTTGTTTCTATAGCCATCAGTGAAAATTGTTGCCGACGTTATAGAGAAGCAATTCATGTTGCGCTTATTGTCAAACATCCAGAACAAAATGTGTAAGTTCTTAAAATATTATTTTCAGACTCATTTTGGATATAAAAGCTATCCCACCGAGTAATCATATGAGTAAGCAAAGTTTGCAAGGCATTATATATTCCACGGCTGCAAAATTTTGAGTGCATACGTCAGGTTATGCCATACTTGCTAATTAACGATGTTAATTATAACCTGGCCAGGTATCTAAATACACTCATGTCCATAAATTAAGGATAATTCGGAGTCTCGTGGAAATCAAACTCTAAAATAAATATATCACCTGTAAAATCACTACACACATCTTCAATGATCACTACACATATGCAAATTTCAGGAAGTAACCAGATGACACGGATGGTACGTCACAATGACGAGAGTGCAAGAGATAGATATATAAGGAATACAGGCAAAGAAGTAAAATTGTTCGCAGGTGCATTATAAGCATTTTAGTGCAATAACCGAATAGTTATGACACAAAGGACACATTTGGATGATTTTTTACTTGGTAGAATAATCGGCCGTCTGGAATGTGGGCGTACCCAACTGGAAGTATCAGACGAACTTGGAATTGCCCAGAGTGTCATCTCCAGGCTTTGGCAACGATTCCAAGATGATGGTAATGTGAGTAGACATTACAGCACAGGTCGCCCCAGAGTTAAAACACCAAGTGAAGACCGGTATTTGGCAGTTACTACCAAAAGAAACAGGTGGAGCACAGCCTCAGACCTGTCTCGTCAGCTCTCTTCAGCCTCGAATTTACGAGAATTTCAAGGCAGACCGTGTACAGGCGCTTAGGGCAGATCGGTCTATATGCTCGTAGACCTGTCATATGCGTTCCACTTACTGCAACTCACTGTTGCCTGCGGTTAGCCTGGAGTAGAGAGCATGCATTGTGGACACCGCAACAGTGGGCTTGTGTGATGTTTTCCGATGAGTCCAGGTTAAGCTTGCAGTCTGATTCTCGCCGGACTTTCATATGGAGAGCTCCAGGTACCCGTTACCACCAAGAAAACATCATTGAACGACACCGTTACGGTGGTTCAGGAGTGCCCATTTGGGGTGGAATTATTCTGGGTTCCAGAACTGACCTGCATGTTCAAATTGGGACCATGACAAACCAAATCTATCGGGACGTCATTCTGGAACAACATGTACGTTTGTTTCGGGGTGCTATGGGCGCACAATTTGTGTTTATGGATGAGAATGCCCATCCTCACAGTGCAAACATTGTAAGCGAATGCATTCAATCGGAGGATATCACCCATATGGACTGGCCAGCATTCTCACCGGACTTGAATCCAGTAGAGCACGTGTGGGACATACTTGGCCGACGAGTTGCAGCCTGTCAACCTCCTCCTACATGTCTACCGGAACTTCGGAGAGCATTGCTTTTTTGAGTGGTGTAATCCCCCAAGATCAGATTGATAATTTGATACTCAGCATGCCTAGGCGTTGTACGGACTGTATTGCATCGTCTGGGAGACATACAATGTATTAACAATCATACCAACCATGTAATATTGGTTTTTTGTAAATAGGTTTTTTTTGTAATTTGCTCCAGAGAGAAAAAATTGCTATTTTTTTTAATAATATCAAACATATAGCATCTTTTTTCGCTCTTTACCTTTTGTTTAATAAATTAGCTTTACAAATAAGTCAAATTTGTTTTGCTTCTAACTCTTCCTTTGCCTGATTTTGTATCATCCTTAATTTATGGACATGAGTGTAGTATAAAAACTACTTTGCCAACTGAACTGATAGGCCCATACCCATGTAAAGAAGTCAGTAAAAATAGATATTTACTCCTTATTGTAAATCCTTTTCTAAGTGGGTAGAAATAGTCCTCCTAAGAAGAGCCTCGGCTAAGATCGTTTCAGCGCCTTTCCTAAATAAATATTAAGATACGGAGCTCAGTTAAAAGTAATCTCGGATCATTGGAAACAGCTTAGTAGTCAAATATTTGAAGGACATGTGCAAAGCTTAAGATACGACATTTAAAAATGGTACTTTCAGCTGCAGTCAAACATAGCGGAGTGGGTCAGTAAGAATACAGTTAAAATTATTCCCTGCTATTTGAAAAACTATCATAAGCACTGGGATAGTTGAGTCAACAAGTTAAAATTTGCTTTAAGGCCTTCTAAACATGACACGAGAGGGAGGCGCCAGCAGAAATACTATTTTTAGGAAGAAAATTAATTGCCACACTGAATAAATTATTTTTTGTCCAAAAGAGAATACCAGAATTTAAAATGTGGGATATACAAAACTTAATAGATGAAGTAATAAGAAATTCAAATATTGCAAGGGGGAAGTAAATGCTATACCATGAAAGGAATAGGCGAGACGTTAATTATTATGTGGGAGATAAAGTCCTTAAATTAAACATTCATTATCATGTGCTGGGGAAGATTTCCCAGCTTTGAAGGACCATATGCGATTGAAAAAATTCGGGAGATTGTAATATTTAAAGAATTGAAATGGGTAAGAGTCAGTGGCTAACATTGATCAAGTCAAGCCTTATTTTCTTAGAAGTATTAGTCTTTCTTAGCAAATATTTAAGAATGTTTCACAGAAATTGCAACAGTGAAAGATGGAGGCAGCGAGGAACAAACAAAAAATACCATTGACGTCGGAAATGTACGTTCCCGAGAAGTAGACAGGATACCACAAGTACAGAAGAAAATCCTAAAATACAGTAGAACTCCAATTATCTGAATCAGTTGGGACCCGACCCCATTCGGGTAATCAAAAGATTTGGATAAATGGATATTTTCCGAAGAAAGGTTCTATGTACACTTTAATTAATTGCAGTATGTTGAAAATTGGAGAAAAACTATTTGTAAAGAGGTTTCAATTAATTAAAATGAAAAGACCTTTACACGTTTTATAACGTACTGTACAGTACTTCCAAGTGCTGAAAGTCATTGTTTGCTGAACATCTCGGCCAAAGTAAGCTGTTTGTCGTCATCCATTTTCGGCCAGCTAAGTGGCGCACACGCCTGACAATGAGAAGCTGAATGTGGTTAAACTCAGGCTGACGCTCCATTTTCTTCAACGCAGTTTCAAGGCCCACAAACGCTTCACTAGCTGATGGCCCCGTGTCTGCTTTAACTTCGACATTAAGGTCATCTTCCTCGACACTTTATTCTATCACACTTTCAATAAGTTCATCGTCATTTCAATAAGTTCATCAATTATTATATTTCAATAAGTTCATCGTCAATTTGAAACCCATGGTCTGACGAATCGCACATCATCCATTCTTCTGTATCCTCAGCACTAACTTTTAAACATCCAGGAATTTTCAAAAGAATGTGAGGTACGCGTGAGTAACACGTACCTACAAAAGCATAGATAATATTACTTAGCAGCAATCGTAATTGAGATAGGCATATACCATTAAGAATGAGATTTAATAAAGAAAAGTAGCATAGATACATAATAATGGCTTAAGAAAGAATAGAGTCCCAACACAGACACGGATGCCGAAGTTTACATATCACGCTGAAGGCACAAGACTAGACTGAAGTTGTAACACAGACGCACATAGTCTGAAGTCGTTACTCCGAACTGCCGGGAAAAACTCGTCTCTCCCCATCAGCCCGTAGGGTTGCCAAACAGGTTTACTGTATCGCCAATTGACGGTTTTCTCTAGAGTTTTTTGAGTCTGTATCACCTGTGGCGCTGCCGCTGCAAATGTTTCTTAATTCATCAAGTGACACGTCATCCTTTTCCTTCTCTTCTTCAGTTGATATGCCTCTCAACTTGTTCCACGCACGTCTTAATGTGACTGCCTTAACCAAGCTCCAAGCTTCCGCCATCATGTAAGCGCAAACTTTTTTTTTTTTTTTTTTTGTGGTTAGCCAACACACCTTCTTCGTCTTCGCTCTCTACCAAAAGTTTCCCTAAAAGCTGCCTTCTGTAATGGCGTTTCATGGTTTCAATCACAAACTGGTCTATTGGTTGCAACAAGCTTGTGGTGACGTTTGGCGGTAATAAGATTGTTGTAAACTAGCCACTCCCTCTTTCCAACAGTTCTTCGGTGGTGTCAGTTGGTGCCTTATCAACAATCAAAAGCACTTTACTGCTGTCTTTTCTAAGAGAATTTTGGTGCTTTTTCACTTCAGGGATGAAAATTTCGTCGTACCGCTAGGTAGCATTCCACCCCGCGGGGGTCGACGTAGAGAACTGTGTGAAGCTACTGGCTAGGATCTGTACCTAAGCACTCTCGGCCAAGGGGGTATAAAATTTATGAACTTGGCGGTTCTGAAGGCCCCGGAAAGGCCACTCATTGGTCGACCCGGTGGTCTGGCACGTCCTAACGCGGCGTGGTACTAGTAGCCCGGGGGTAGAGTCCCCGGGTACGCTGGGTAATCTTCCGATGAGACTGGCAGCCCGAGCGATTGGTAGGTAGCTAATTAACGACCAGTGCCTCCCAGGCGGTTCGCCCCTCTCTCTCTAAGGGGCCAAAGCTGAGGTTGAAACTCCGCACCTGGTTCTGAGGAGTGGAGGGAGTTGTAGTGCGATTAAGTTCGCGGAGCAAGGAAGCCCAAAACTTGTTGTTGTACCACTCGGTAAACAATGCTGCAGTCATCCAAGCTTTGGGCTTGTTTTTATGAAACAGGGGAAGCTTTTCACATTTTTAAATGCTCTTGGGCTTTTAAACTTCCCTATCGACAGAAGAAGTATTTTATGGCTTCCCGTAGAGTTCGCACAGGTAAGCACCGTTGTGTCCTGGAGCACTACCTTCCTTTTTAGATGCTAAAGTGGTTTTAGGCAGAGCTTTCCAAACAAGGTCAGTTTCATCGACGCTGTACAAAAACTCAGGATCGTTGGAGTCTGCTACAATTTTAAGTTGTTCGATAAAATATTCTGCTGATAATTTCTCGCCACTTAAATTTAATTCATGGACACCGTGCCTGCACTTAAAATTTCTTAGCCAGCGTTACTTGTTTTGAAGAGTGAACAATCAAGCTTCTGAGCTAAGATTTTAGCTTATTCACAAAAAATCGACCGAAATCAGGTTTTCCATAGAACGTTAGCAGCATATAACCCATACTATAGAACACAATCTACTATAGGTTTGTGTGATTGCACAATCTACTAATATGTTTCTGTGAAAATTTGATCATTTGGTGCATTTTGATATTAAAAAATACTGAAGATGTCCAAAAAACACGTGTCCTATAGTATGGGACATACGTTGCTAACGTTGCTGCAAAAACCACTTGAAAACGATATCTAAATTTTTGCTTGTTGCCGCCTTCATTGATTTTCTTGAAGAATTTCCAGCTTCGTTTTCAATCAGTTGACACGAAATTTAAAAGTGTATGTTTGCTCCTTTTAATGTCTGAAATCGTTGATTGTTCAGCACCGTACACAACAGCCAACTGTTTACCCATAACTCCATTATCTCATTTCTCTATGATTTTTAGTTTATCTGCTAACGATAACACAACTTTCTTTTAGAAGCCGTGGTGAACGACGAAACGCACTCACAAACAATACAACGCACCGACGCGAAAGAGTACGGTCACAGTACTGCAGCAGGTCAACGACACACTGACTGACTAGTAATTAAAACGAACAGTAACAGGTAGGCCGGGCCGGCCACCTAGCAACGGACGATAGTACTGTAGCCAATAACAGAAGTGCATTATGAGACGGTGACTCATCAACCCAATAATGTTCGCACTACGCCTGCACTAGCTTCGCGGAGGAAAGGACAATAGCACGCGTAGACAGAATCATTATTTTACGAATCGCAGTACGTTTCCTTTTTAATTTTTTTCTTAAATTCTGAAAGCGATTTGATAGTCGGAATTCGGATAATTGGAGTTGTACTATAACGAAAAGGCAGCCAGTTTCGAGAGAGCATAAGTCGTCAAGGGAGCGTCAAACGTAAGAAGATCCAAGAGTTCTTCCTGCGAACGTCCTAAGGACAACCAATGCACGGTCCCAGTGCGGGGAAAAATTCAAACGCCAGTTCCCAAGTACATCGAAGGGCCTCTACCGAAGCTTCTACGGAACAAGCGACCAGCGGAGGAAATTTCAAAACTGCAGAAGAAGCCTCGAAAGTTCCAGCAAAAACTCCGAGTCCGACAGCATATCCTCAATCTAGAAAGCAAGTAGGAGAGCCAAAGAATCTTCAAGGACACTGAGAGAAGTTGAAAAATTCCGAGAAGGAGCCCGGACGGGAAAACACAGAGTTCAACGAGACTAAACTTAAGATAGGAAATGAGAAACTAATCAAATGCTAACTAAACTAAAATCAGCCGAAGTTGCACAGCAATAACTAACAGAGTTGACCTTCAGTACGATCACCGGCGAATACTAGCAGGCATATAACAATACGGCCGACGTGGCCAAAAGGCAGAACACGCTGTACCAAGAACTTCTGAGCTTTTCTACTCAAATGGCCGATACTTAAATACTGGTTCTACCTCATTTACATAAAACGCGATCCTGAAAATTCATTTTGATAGGCAAATAAGACGATAAAGGAAAGCTGTTTAAAATTTAAAATAACTATTAGGCAATTAAAATAACCCCTACAATCTTAACAAGGTCGTTAAAGACCTTCGTTTCAATTACTTAAAATTCTGACAGGAACAAATGTAAGAACTTATTTATTTTTATCTAGCTAGCTATTTTATGTTAAGTAGCTTTACTGTCATTCTGCCTTTCCGTTTTCATCTCCGATTGCTAATTTTTAGTTCGCCCGTGTTGAAATGATGTAGAAATAGATAGTATTTAAAGGAAAGTTTTAGATTATTTAATCAGATCGTGTTTTGCCTCCTGAACGCCACGTTGCTAGTTGCAGTTCTTTGATAGCAGTCTGCCTTCGGCGTTGCGTTATTCTTTACAATAGTGCTTGGTTGGTTGGTTGGTTGACTTTTAATGGCACAAAACCTTAAAGGTTATTTATTATGTGCCAGACGAATGCGAATAAAATCCAAAATGCACAAACACATTGTATCAGATGAATTGTTGAAATGAACCTATAATGCTGATGAAGGCATGGAGAAATGCTCTAGCAACAGGTAGAGAAGGATAAAATGTAGTTCAAATCATATGGTCCAATAGTGCTTGTCACGCCGGTATAGACTTGATCCAACTTGCGCGTTATTTATTCCTGTGTAGGCTTTGGCTAACTTAAGATTTAACTCAGTTTTAAATTTTAAATCCTTGTCTTTTCAGCTACGCCACAAGTGTTGGCTGGTTTGTAAGCACAAGCAGTGCCTTCTGTTAAATTATTTTAAGTTCTGAATAAAAAGGTTTTTACACCTTTTTTGCGTTCTGTTTCTTCTTAAACATAGCGATAAGTCGCTTACAGGTCTATTCAAGGATTTGCAACAAGTTACACTAAGTTGCAGGCTCAATCCCTATAATCTGTAGGTGATCATCTTGGACAGTAGCATTTTTTTCAGACTTCAGCAATGAAATATAATTAATAATAGATGAATCTGAATTCGTGATCTCCGTGGCAGCCTGCTTAAAAGTATATGGTATGGTATATCTGTTTTAATTGAAAGAATAAATATTTAGCAAACGTACTTTTTTGTTTGGCGAGTTCATAATGGAATTTCACAGACTACAAAATAACATGGATAACAACTCAGCAGCATAAATAATCTTATCCTTCCACTTTTTAACCTTTTGACAAAAGTTTCTTCATTTCGTATCTTACACCGTTTGATTTTGCCCTTAAGATATCATCCAAAAAAAAAAAAAAAAAAAAAAAAATGTTTTCGGGGGTGTGGCAGGTGATGAAAAGCAAAACTGCTGAGCAGAAAGCTGAGACTTCTTTTTTATCTTAGTCAGAAGGTGACATTGAGTGATCGGTAACTCTTAAGTTTTGATTATAAAGACAATAAAAGTTGTTTTCATGAGTAGAACAAATACAAAATACTTCTTGAAAAATAAATATTTCACGAAATAAAATATTTCATGAAATTCAAGTATGTTTCAAATATTCAAATTAAAAGAATAAATCAGCTGACAACGGACATAAAACACATATGTGAAAATGTGAGAGGGAAATGAGTTTAGGTAAGAGTGAAGTTGCATATAGAGGTATAATACTTTAAGTAAAAAAAGTTTGTTCTTCTACGTACGCTTCTGTAACCAAATTTTCAAACGAATAAATTTCAAAGGTTCCGTATTAAAAAGTTTAGCGATACTGATCCTGGAACTGAAAGAAAATTTATTTATTGAAAAAAAATGGTTACAAAGAACGTAACAGAGCAGGGCAAATATTGAAAACAGCAAATTCACTGAAATAAGATAATAAATTCATGATTTTTGGAATAAAGTTTTTGAAATGAAGAAATTTAACGGTTTTAGTTTAAATCTGCATTCTGCCTCCATCATTCCTCAGTTGGAACTGAAACAATAAATTCAATAGTAATTAGAAATAAGATTAAATTGTTCTCATAAAATTAAAATTAATATACTCATCAACTGCAGATTTTAATATTTCTGAGAAATTAATTAATTTAGAAATGTCTGCTAAAAATGATGAGTGAATACTATTTGTGTTTTTCTCGCAAATAGGATTACTTGTATAATAATAAGGAATATTAGTATTGCATGTTAAATAACTGAAAAATTAATGTTATATTATTTTCAACATTATCAGGAGATTAAAACTAGAGGTCTTACATTAGTACTTACAACTATTCACATGAGATCAACTAATACAAAGGTTAAATTCCACAGCTACAGCTGGAACTTTCTTTATGGTAATCGGCAACTGCAACTCAAGATCTCATTTTTTCATTTCGTATTTGTCCAGTATGTGTTAATTTAGTGATTTTTCATTGAATTAATTTACGACTTAAGATAATGACATTCTAAAATACAGTAAACAAACTAAACAGAAAGCAAATTAAAATTTGTTATATTTTTAAAATTCAAATACTTATTTTAATAAGTTAGTATGAAATATTTTTGCTGGACGGTCATCCTGCATGCGGCTGAAGTTCCTTCTGTTATTTCATCTTTTTTCTTTGCGTTTATATTCTCATTTGCTAAGCATATTCCCCTAGCAACTCGTACCACATTTACAAGCTCTGCTGTTTTCCTTTATTCCTAAAACTGACTATTTTTTGTCAGACTCGTTTGGTGAGGGTTTGCTTGCAATTTCACTGCTTTGTTCCCTGCGTCATTATACTTTTCTTTCATAATAGTTAAACCATCGTCTTACATATTCTTTAAAATTTCACTTAATTCGCCTTCCTCTAGTGATTTTATAAAGAATTATTGCATCCACTCTGTATATTCCATTCGACAATGTGTGGTGTTGTAGTGTAAGTGGTTTGTATATCTGGCTAGGAATTGGAAGATCCGTGGTTGGAATCTGGCTAGAGCACTATTAGTTTTTCAAATTCCTTACTTTGCAATCTCTCAGATCCCTAGAATGTTTATTTCAACAAATCCATCTTAATTTCTACTTTAAGGAAACCGATAAATATTTTATATCTGCATACCGCATGTGGACACAAGTTTTGAACAGCACATGTACACAGGCAAATTTCCATAAAACGATATTATGGAGTCAAATATTAATATAAATCAGAAATTTTCAATCGATAAGTATACATTCGCGTAGATAATAGTATAAGAATAAAACTATCCAGAAGGCAGTTTATATGTTACAAAAATGTTTTAAGTACAAAAGCATTTTTCCATAAATATGCCGTACATATTAGTACACTTAAAACTGATTTGTGAAAAAAGGTGCTGAAATTTTGTTTTTGTTTTTGATTTTGATGGTGCTAATAGTAAGGAACGAAATTTAGGATATCTCCCCGCACAATATGAACAATTAAATTCGGGCTCGAAGGCACCGTTATGGTGCCATTGTGTCTGATGTGAATGATACAACAGTGATTGTTATGGTAGAATCCTAGGCATTCTGACAAAGAAAAGCTAGTTATGAGTTTTGCGTAATATCGGCAATCATACTAATAATAATGTCTTTACCCTAATAGTACTACCATAGAAATATTAAGACATACGATTCTGCTTCGAGATTTTGTCACATAGCGATTAACTAATATCATTCGATGAACTGAAATTTAACCGCATCAAAGATTCTGAAAATTTAAAGTTGAGAATTACTGACTCGGAAGTAAATTTAGCCGACTTTCTTTAATATTTATGCATGATGGGGGCCCTTAAGGCGGTCCTGCTTGCAGTAAGGAATTGAAAATAATCAGGATAACGTAACTTCAAACATAATGCTTAACATTTCTTTTTTTTTTTTTTTTTTTTTTTAAACTTTTATTTAAAACGGATGTCGGAATGAAATCGTAGCATGTTAGCAGATGGAAAAAAGTGTTGCTTTGAGGCAGCAGTACGCCAAAAGATAGCGACACCATTTGAACATTTATGCTTGGCTTAACGGAATGCCTATTGGGAAATGATGCCAAAGTAATGATCTTGCAGTTAGAATTAAATACCTTATAATTAGAGTATCTTTAAACAAGGCCTTGGCTCTTCCCTCGGTGGTATCACATTAGATTTATGTAGATGAAAAAATCTCTTAACACATGCCTTTGTATCCCCAAGTTTATATGAAATATGAAGTGTTAGTAGTTATTAGGGTTAATCCGAGTTTTACGTAATGTATATTATTCTTATCAATGATGTCTCAAATGTATTGCAGGCTGAATCACTGAGAGTATTATCTGCTAGAAAAATTAAGTTTATTTCTACCATTTTAAAGAATGGACGGGCAGAAAATTGCTACATTCAGAAAGGGCAGAAAATGGCTATCATAGCTAATGACTTATTGAATAGTATAATTTTTTGTTGTTGTTATAAGCAGATTTTTCATATTCATTGTGTTATATTCTTGCTGTTGGTTCCGTACAGATTCAGTCACTTCAGATAAATGCAGCTCTTAGAAATTGCAATTTTCACTTTCGGACAACACGAAGTGTTTTCTTAGAAGTATGAACAGCGGACATATCCAATTACAAAAGCGCTCAGAAGCAACATGGTAATATTACCTCCCAGGCTGTGTGTAATTTAGATGCACCTTTGACCTCCAGAGAAAAAGTCTATGTATACTATTCAATGGTGTGCTGAAATTATTCCAAGCACTGTACTAACGTAGACACAAGAAATCGAACGTTATACCAGAGCTGAGGGGAAATGAAAAGCCAGAGGTTTCCAAAAAAGTCGTTATTGACACCCTGGTCGTCTATGATATTTTAAGGTATCTGCCTACGTTAAAAAATCGATTTAGGCGAAAAAATTCGATTTTTTTTATTGCCCAATTTGAAAGGTCAATTTTGTAGGATTCCGAAAATGGTTCATTTTTACGTTTGTGATAATTAGAAGAGAAGGTATAGCCAATTAACTGCACTGGAAGTGAAAGCAGAAAGACCGGAAGTGCCATTTAAAAGGCTCAACTTAAAAGTAAACAATGCTGTTATCCGTGTTTTTTTTTTTTTTAACTGTTTGTGTGTAAAATTGTGCTAAAACATTTCATTTTAATTCTGGGTACTTTTTTTTTGTTTCTGGCAATAATTATTTGCCTTAATTCTTTGAACTGGGACTGGCAACATTGCGGTTTTTTTAACTGGGTTTGGCAACATTGCGATTAGGTATAAAGACTATGTTGCTGGGTGCATATATAGCCGTTTTAATTTTTAATTCAGGGTATCTTGGATTACTTCCTGTGTTTGAACATTTAGGCATATCAATTGAACAAGAAATGATTAAAAATTACTTTGGAATTGATAACGAAAGAATAAAGAACTCGAAAATTCATTCGTCGCTCATTTCGAAAATAGCCAGAAAAAAATTTAAATCAAATAGAAAATCAAAATTACTTAAGTATAAAGATATGGAGGGTGTGATGTACAAATGTGGAGAATTTTAAGTGTGTAAATACAACAGAACAGTTTTTCTGTTAATGTGAAATCTTTAAATGCGTTTTCTGAAAAACTAATTTTTCTAGTGTTTTTACATACAAGAAATGTAATTACTCGAAATGTTCTGAAGATATCTCTATTAAATTTCACTAAAATGTTTTCTATATTATTTATTAGGTTTTAAGCTACAATATAAGTAATATTTATTAATTTGATTGTTTTATAAGTATTTCTATATAAAACGATAAGAAATATTTTACAAAAAACTGTGTTTTTTCATGTAATTACACATATTTTAGTAAATTTTAGAAATATCATATACATTTTAGTTCATAACACAGATAAGTGTTGTAGTAGTATACAGTATAAAAAAATTGAAATATATGCTGTGAGAAAAAATATACGGCATTTAACGTAAGTGTTAAATTCTCCTAAAAATTTGCATAAAATTGTATATATTTCAAAAATTTATAAAAATATTCCTAAAAATTTACCTATTTTCATGATTTGATATCATATTTTGACTAAATAAATATATATTTCATCAGAATTCTATGTTTTTAAAAAAAAGTGCTCCGAACATAGGCAGATACCTTAAAAGGGATGAATGATGATCAAAGGGGTCGATAGCAGAGTATAATCGAGATTCCATGGATTACCAAAAATAGTAGTAATAATGATAATAATCTTATTAATAATTGAAGTCATTGTTTATCGATATAAAGCTGTGTGATGTAGTAAGGAAGAAATCATATAAAGTAAATATTAGTAAATTATTTAATATATTAAAAAATAAACAATAATTTTTTAAATATATATTTTTTTCGTGAAATGAGTGCAATATCAATATGTAAAACGCAAAAACACAATAAAAATTACGACGAATGCAAAATTAAAACGGAAAACAAGAAACAGGTTGAGTATTTTTGAAAGAGGTGACTTAAGAATTAAGCAATTTTATACCAAATATTAAAAACATTGCATCAATACATCGAGAGCAACCATCACATTAACTAAAATCTAACTTTTGTGCAATTAGATTCCGTGATTTGATCCTGAAAAATTCTTTATATTTGTGAAATTAAAAATAATAATACAAAAATTAATTTAACATTTATCTTATAAACCATTTTTTCAAAATTTTTGTTCATATTCTTTCTAACTTTTGTTCTAAATGTTAGCTTTAAGCTATTTATATGAAGTTATATGTATTATAATTATATTGTATATTATATTTATAAAGAAAAATGTAAGGGGGTCGATGAAGAAAATCATTCCTTTGAAAGGGGTCAATGCAAGAAAAAGATTGGGAATCCCTATTAAAACCCAACAGTGTAAAGTTTGCTTTTTTGCCATTGTTATAATGCAGCTAAAAAGCCACCTTTACAGGTTTATAAATGATGAAGTAGGCTGAGTCAACAATTCCGACCCGCGATTTAGAGAGTGGAGGAAGTAATATGTAAAATGAAATATGCTAAGTGAACGTTTAATGGTAAGCTGAAGTAAATATTATCATAAGGCTGAACGAAATTCGTTTGTAGTCCTTATTAATGAGAAAAATGATGAAGAAATGAAAGGATAATTCATAAGCATTAAGATAAATTAAAATGCATATAATTTGTAAAGTTCTTTGAGAATTTTTGAACTAAATTAATGGAACACGAACACAGTTTAAGTGTGTAACATATACTGTTTTCAGTACAGCCTGGCAAGAAACAATGGAAGAAAAAATGTTCAAGCGTTTAATAAAAAGCAATGGAACTCTAGTAATTTCAAAACTATTGCTTTATGCATTGTTGATAAGTAAAAAAGGTACGGTCTTGAAACAAAAACAAGCGAATATTTTACTGATATAAGAAGGATACTGCAAATTAAATGTGAATTGTTCTGGTTTAGAGGCGAATAATTGAATGTTAAAGAGTGTTTACATTAACGAAATTTAAAGTATGGGTATATGTGCCTGCAGGGATGCAGTGAAATTAAAACTGTCTCTGCAACACTAGAAGAATAAAAGTGACACTTGGGAATTAGGATAAAATGGTTTCTTTTTAGACGAAAATCTATAAATCATGTAATGAAATTTTTATCTGTGTGTGGTTTAAAGGAAGAAATATAGGCTCATTTAAGGATATTAAGACAAATCAATGTGCGTCTTTGTCTGGCTATCACACAGTGTTAATTTCAAAACCTTACATTAAGGCAAAGACAAAGAGAAAATAAATAACATTTAAAAAACAATAAGCTTCCGGGAATAAAAATACGAAGCAGAAAATTAGAGAAAACCTTGAAGAAAAAAAATTTTTATTATGGTGCTAAAATCAGATGATCTAACTAATGTTTTATAACATGTTTTAGAACATAGGTAAAATAGCATTTCTTTAGAGTTAATTTTCCTGATACTTAAGCTACAGACTTGATGTATGGAAAAGGAGAAAAAATTTCAAGGATAAAGAGCAGGGACTTTTGCATGAGAATTAGACAGTAATACTACATACAAAACGCAGAAAATTTAAACGTGATGCTAAAGCAGTGTACTCTTTTTAACCTGAAGAATGCATTGGATTCTTTTTAGGCACTAATCTTTTATACAACTGAAAGAAGGAAGAGATCTTCAAATGACTCTTTTAGCAATTTTATAAATGTCAAAAATAGAACTAATCCCATGTAGCACACGCCGTAGTAAAGACACCGCAAACTAGTCAGAAAAGTTGCAATTATGCCACGTTTTCGACGTCTTTGTTATGGAACGAAGATACGGAACTCCGGCTGTTGCATTTTGGTAATCTCTCGAAGTCCCAAAAACAACTCGAAGTGACGGCTTTTAAGAAAAAATAATTTTTACTGCATTCAGCATGCATATTGTAAACCTACTACCTGGCATGACGGTGTTGATAATTCCGTACCATTCTGATGACAATGGTGATAATTAACATATTTATAATAAAAATATGAAATTTTATATAACTGCACTTTTGTTAGGAACACACACACAAATTGTCCTAAAACCAAATTCGTTAAATATATGGTTCATAGAGGATTAAAAAAAGTACGTAGCTAAGAAAAAACCCTGAAACAGTCGGAAGTACCTGAATGCTGCTGACTGTCTTCTGAGCTTCTGCATATAACACTTTTCTATTAACTTTCACATTCTACAATTCTTTTCCAGTTTAGCAAGTGATGTATAATCAAGGATATATTGGACGTTCCCTTTACAAAGTCATGAGTTTGCGCAACTATCGCAATTATGGGCAGCTGCGCAATTGTTAGGGCAAATAAGGCTGCCATATCTTGAAGCTTTAGAGTGCCCAAAGTAGAAGCAGCGAAGAGGTTTCGGCACATAAGGGCGATCTGGACAATGCAAATATCCAGCTTTTAGATACCGCGGCAAATCATGGATGTTAAACGTCCCTGTGACATGTTTGCTGATGCAAATCTGACCTTTTCTACTGCTTGGCATAGGCTTACCGCTACACTCTTGTTGATCTTGCAACTCTGTTGTTAACTCCTGTTATGATGCAGTAGAAAATACTCGGATTCTCTTTCGGCAAATTTTAACGATTTAGTTAAAAGTACGAGACTGTCGGAAAGATTTAGTCTGAATAAGCAAGTGTCCGAATCCGACATTTTTAATATATTTTTTTTTGGCTCGTGCACTAGAAGGTACTTATTAATTATGAACGGGGACTTTTCGAATTCTTCTGAAGGGCAGCTTCAGTTCAAAAGGAGCTCAGATACACTGATGAAAGATTCAGATAAATTTTGATCAGATAATTCTAAAAATCAAATCTCAGTGAACTCCATTTTCAAAATTCCTGATTAAATCTTCACTTAATGCACTTTTTCTAGAAATCTCGCTTTATTTAGCATCCATTTATTAATACTATAATTCAGGCTTCCAGTCTAACACTTCAATTTTCAAATAAGGTTTAACAGCGGAAACCTTCTTTGTTCGAATTTCTACTTTAAGCTCATAACCATTATGTGTATGGGTAACAAATTATCTATCTTGATCTACAGATGTACTAATTTCATATTTGTTATCACCACATTTAATTTGAAGTTCAACAAAATCTAAATGAAAATTTTGAAAAAATAACGGGATCTTTATATATTCATCTATCAAAGATTTAGAATCTTTATTAAATATTACATAGTTTATAAATTTTGAAAAATGAATTATTACTCCATTTATTAGGGTCAATATTGATATAATCATTTGAAATAAGAGCATATAAAGGACTAAAATCATTTGAATAAAGAGCATCCTTCGCCTAGAATATCTGCAACTGATAGCAAATCACATTATTATTAAATCATTATTATTCATTATATGTTAATATTATAATAACAATTATAATTTAACAGTACTTACTCAGAGACACATGCAGGTAGAACTCAAATTATTCAAACAGGAAAAAGAAATCTTGCCAAGCAGTCCACGGGCCCCAACCGAAATTGCTTTCTTTTTTTTTTTTTCTTTTTTTTTAATTTACCCAACATTGCAGTTTTCAACATAAACTTTCTTATATTTTAGTAATATTAATATCATTTTTGTTCATTTACATTCAATTTACATTCCATAAAATCAGTTATTAACCGAAACTAATTTCAAACATGTGCTACCATCTATCGGCCAAAATGTTTACTAAAAGGAATGCCTATTTTATTTTGTTTTATATAAAAACAAATCTAATTTTATATGAGAATTTTACATATTTTCAGGCGACAAAGTCTTCTCAATTTTCAGGGCTCCTCAATTCTGTACAATATTTTTTTATTTTGAGAGCTCTTTTTCAAACTGGAAAATGTGTTTGATTTTAACCCTGGTTGGAATTTTTGCATATTTTCAAATCTTCTGAATTCCTTACAAAATACAGTCATTTGTTTTAGTATAAAAAATATTCAAAAATTAGTCTGTTTTTGCAACTGTTTTAATCTTTTTTTACTTTTTAGAGTCACTTGATTTTTTTTTTTTTATTTTTGGGGAGTAGAAAAGAAAACTTAAATTCCACCTTTTATAAATATTTTAATTTCTTTTTTTTTTTTTTCATTTTTTATTGTTTTTATATAAAAATGAACTAAAATTTGGTATCAAACTTTGATAATGACTTAAAATGTTGCAAAAAAGGCGAAATTCTAATAATGAGCAGCATATGTCCCATACTATAGGATACAGGCATTTTTTAGACATCTGTTACTGAAATCAACACATGTTTTTTTTTTTTTTTTTTTTTTTTTTTTTTTTAATATATGTATTCTCTAGAATCGGACATGTGCTGCTTTCCTATATTTACCTATAATTTAATTTAAAACTAGACAAATCAAACCTTAGACTGTAGTTGGCTTTTTACACTGTAATGAATTCACAGGGCAGGGTACTTTTTTTTCACATTACTCCACTGTCTTTCTATAAAAGCAACCTCAATCTAAGTCTGAAGTTTGCTTAGTCTTAAATTTCAGCTATATATACTATTCTTCTATTTAAGACTAATGATAAAGAGGTGTGGTTCTTTGCTAAAATTTCAGATATTTCATTATTAGTTATGAACTCAGATATTTTAATATTACTTATTAACTTTTAGAGGCATATTTTGATAAATGATGATTTACATGATTTTGCATAAATGTCTTAGTTTTATTAGTATATGTCCAATTTTGAAATTTGAATTCAGATAATTTTCTGCATAAAGTTAACTAAAATGTCTTACTGAATTTTACTTTCATGTAAAATTAATTTTTGAAAACGGAGTTTATTTGTCTCATTCATATTAATTGTATGCTTGTCTTTGTTACATTTTGCATATTAAATACATTTATCATTTAGTTACTGAAATAACCAGAAAAATCTTTTTACACTGGTAAATATATCTGCAATGCTTCGAGAAGAAGATGGTAGTGACAAGGCCCATTTTTGTACCATTTCTACTAACAGCTTAATAAAAATGACCATGGTCATAATGCGGTAGGTTTTATCCATTTAATTGTTTAACGAAGCAGCTAGCAGATGTTTGCTTAATAACGATATTAAAACATTTAAAAATCATCCGCCCAGGAAAAAATTCAGTTATTCTAAAGACTTTTATAACTCTGAGTAAAGATGATTAAAAAAATATGAGAGATTTCTTCAACAAAACCCAAGTATTTCAAAAGGCGAATAAAACGAGGAAACTGCTAATATTTACTCTCTGAGTGGGCTAAAATAATCCCAAACTATATATTACAAATTATTTATTAGTATTTCAAAAGGCGAATAAAACGAGGAAATTGCTAATATTTACTCTCTGAGTGGGCTAAAATAATCCCAAACTATATATTACAAAGTATATAACTTGGCGGTTATGAATGATTAGGAAATTATCTAAATACTTTTACTAAATTAATGGAATGCACTGTTGTAATAAGCAAATAAATACTTAATTTGGAAAACAACTAACAGGATAATGTTGCATTTTATTGTCTCCTTATAAAACTTTCCTTTGCTATTAATATGGAATGCTTTCATGAATAAATTATGTATGTTGTTATACAGCAAAAAAATAAATGCCTATTCTGAAAAATAAGCCAAAAATATTAATTAATTAAATTAATACATAATTTTTAAACAAATAAATGCCTATTCTAAAAAAGTTAATGAATTTTAAAGCCTCATACTTTTTTCTTTATTTTTTATTCACAATTTTAAGAAAAAATGTATTACAGTTTGTTAATGAAGGAACTTAACGATAGATGATTTTCAAGTAAACGTTCAACTGAATGTTAAATTTTTAGCCTAAAGTTATTTATGACTTAAACCAGTTTAGCAAGAATAAAAATGCAATTCACTTCTAGTGATGCAATAAATAGTGATATCTGAAGTGAAGATTTCTTCGTGGTTCTAGACAAATCGTGAATAAAATTATTGCGATATTAGGAATTGTAGAAATGGTCCACAGAGCCGTTTATAACAAAGTGCTATCAAACGTCCATTAAATGTGATGTCTAAATATTTAGATAGTTAGTACTTAATCAGATGTATTCAACTTAAGTTCATGTATCTTTATAGAACTTTTAATCACCAGATTACGTGCTGAACATATCACTTGGGTGCTTAAAATGGGATCGCAACCTAGTATTGAATCTGAAACTAATTTTTGGTGAGCAGAAAGTGTTTTAAAATTTTTACTCCAAAGGGGCTTTGTCCCTGGAGGACTACTGTTTTCGTTTTGCGATTTTGCGTCGATTCACTACAAACGGCGAATCGCTTTTCAAACTGTTGCCACGAAGTATTATCGCCCTGTGTTATATTTAAAGAAATCAAATAATGAAAAATGTGCATAAATGTATGTATATTTCTCGCATTATGATAAAACAACGGTGCATAGAGCCATCGAACAAAATAAACTTAGTGAACAAAATGGTTACGTCTGCAGTGGAGAAGGCGATTTTTAGAATTCAGCAACACAGAATCCGTTACAGTGCTTCAGCGCAAATCACCTCTAAGCAGGATATCTATCATAGACTTTTACAAGAAATTGAAACATGTGAGCTCAGAGGCGGATCAAGCGGCTGGAGGATCTATATTAGCGATCACGATGCTTCTCGTGACCACAGAGTAGTCTGGAGATAAAATATTTTTCTAATTAAATAACGATAACAACCAAAACCGTTTACTAGAATTATCTTAAATAAATAACATATTTATATACCCAATTTACTTAGAAGTAAAAAATTCAAAAATAAAACGATACTTGTCACATTCCCTCATCTACCTAGATTTCTCTGTTCTTAAATATTATGCACTGAAATTTCACTAAAACAAGCACACGTGTTGCCAAATGTCATATTAACTCACGTATTTTTACCCTCTTTTTTGTTTTTTGCTAATTTTATCGTCCCAAAGTCGAGAGCGAAAAATTTTGTGAATAATTTAACTTCCGCATAGTAAGAGGAGGCAGCCAGTGGCACATTTTAGCAAACACTTTGCCCAACTCAAAGCAATTATATCGCTACAGATTACATTAACAAACATTAGGACATTAAAAATTTCGAGTTTGTTTTGGGAAAGACCCGTTACTGTATATACGGATCATTCGCTCATTGTATGTGTGTATTCGGGGGAAAATTTGTCACCCAGACTCATAAGATGGATTCTTAAATTACAAGAACACAATTTAATAATTAAATACCCTCGTTGTTAAGGAAATATATTAACGGATGCCCTATTAAGAATTAAACTAGATGATGAGGAGAAAGAATTCAAATATGCGATGCTAAGTTCTAAAATTTTAAATTCACGAGCAGTAATTATTTCAGAACTGCAAATAGACCTGGATTTTAAAATATCTGCTCTTATTTCAAAGACCCCGATAACTTTGAACATCATGACATGGCGGAATTAGGTACAAGGCTACAAATTAGGAAATCATCAATTAAGTTATAAAGTTTCACTTACTTTAGCGGCATAAAATAATACCAAAGTCCTAATAGATGTAGAGGGAATTCTCGCTAGTCTGAAGTAACAACACAGTCTTGAAAAAGTTTAACATTTTTATTAAGACAGAACTTGACCGCAAATGCACTTCTTGGGCTTACAAATCAGCCACCACTTGTGGCGATGTAACTTAAAGTAAGCGTGTTTCAAAATTTAAAGTTAGTAGCCAAACACTACACAACTGATTTAATGCCAAGTTGGCTCATAGGTTCTAACAGGCGTAGCAATTAAAAGTCGGCGGCAATATCAAAAGCTGAAAATTAATATCTTGTCAGAGCTGGCGAAACCTAGAAACATGGTCTCGAGAGGCAGAAACATGCACTGTCTTACAATCCATAACCCTGGACTTAAAGACTCTCACACTGATTTACGTTCTGGTGAGGAAACAGAAGTGATAGTAGAGCTGAAATTATAAATAAAATTAAAATAAAAGTACCCCTACAATGTTCCTCACCAGAATTTAAGTAATCGAAACGAAGGTCTTTTGACCTTGGTAAGATTTTAAATTTTAAACCTAACTCTGAGCCAACCTTTACAAGCATGAAATGTAAAGACTGAAGCTAAATTTAAATTTTACAGGAGACAATAGAAATTTTACAGGACCCATCAGCAGACAATAGATTCGTGCCATTAAAAAAAAAAAAAAAAAAAAAAAAAAAAGAAAAAGAAAAAGAAAAGAAAAGAAAAAAATTACTCGAATCTCATCTACTTCCGGGCAGAAATTTTTTTTTTTAATTTCATAAATTCACTTGCAGTTTCAAATTTATTAGAATCTTTCATGCACTTAGCATTTTTTCTGTAATTTTATTTCTGACTCTCTGCTCTCCAGCTATGTACTGTAATGTAAGAACGCGTGCCATTACATAAGTATTCCACTTCTACCTCCTGATCAAATTCTAGAATTAGACACGCTAGATCCCAACGAAAATCTTAATTTCCAAACTGTTGCGGCAATTATTTTGATTATAAATAGATGGCGCTAGCGTCCAACATAAACGTGACGTAACCGTTTTCGCTTATCGCAAACTCCCCCTCCCCGCCCTCTCTTTTTTGATTTGCCTCGAGGCACGTGTTTGATAAGAGTAATTAAGTTCCTCTTAGATTCGATTCGATTCTATGAAATCTTGATTTTGTTTGATTAAATTTAAACTGAACTACAATATTTATATTGTATATATATTAAACATCATTTATATAAACATCTATTTAAAACTTTTGATCTTTTGCAACGATGTTGCATCGGCCGGGAAGGGCCAAGCACTTTTGATGAGGCGTAATTGTGTTTTGAATTATTAATAACTTCCAAAAACGGAACTCTTCGTACTGGATTAATTAAAATTGCTTGGATCCTCTTTACTTTGGATATATGAAAAAAAAAGAGGTAAGTTTTGTTTTTATTGTTTAAGATTGATATTGAGAAATTGGAAATGAAAATATCTGCCCAATAGGGCGTAATAACTACTTAAAAATATTGATAACATCAATAAGAATGATTCGAAATTTTGAAACATTTTTTTTCACAATTAACTGAAAAATTTAGCAACAGGAAGTTTATTCGTGATGAAATCCTGAACTTAACTAATGAGAAAGCTGTTGAAAGTGCAGTAATTAATAAAGAATACTTAGATAAGTTAATGGAATACAAATGTAAAATTTCTTTCTGAAAATACCGAAATGCATTCTATTAGATTTCCCAAATTAACTGTAAATAACATTTTTTGCGATTCCTCGCAGTGGTTAAAATTTATTGGGCAATTTGAAATTGCTGTCGATAAAAATCCTAATTTGAGTAACGTTGAATTATATACGAATCAATTTTTCAACTTTAGTCAAATTAGGATTTTTGTCGATAGCAATTTCAAATTCCCCAATGAATTCTAACCACTGCGAGGAATCGCCAAAAAAATTATTTACCATTAATTTGGGAAATTTGATAGAATGCATTTTATTTACGAAACTTCCTTCGAGTGCCTGCTATTTAAAAGCTATTGCCGGTTTAGTATTAAAAGAAGAAAATTATGACGCAGCTTTAGAAATTTTGCGATCCAGATATGAGCAAACTAATCTAACTAATTTAGGACTGTTGTTGAGTATGCCCCAGTTAAGAATTCCAGCGATATTGTTGGTTTCAGAAAACTATTTGACCCTGCTGAGATCCAGATTAGAAATTTAGAAACGTTGGGAATAGTTTCAAATTCGTTCGGAAACCTGCTTACACTAATTCTTATGAAAATTATACAAGCAGATCTTACAGTAGCATTTAGTAGATTAAATAAATGTAAATACTGGAATCTGAAGGGTTTAGTAGATTTATTGAATGATGAAATATAGCAGACAGAGAGCTATGTCTGTCCAATCAGGGAAAAAAATAACGTTAAGAATAGATTATGAAAATCGCTTACCCCGAAAACCCAAAACTCTAAGAAATCAAAATAACTCAATCATATATGCCGCTCAAGAGTTATAAAAGGGACTTAGTACCCCAAAATAGATGAAATTACCGATTTTTCAATTTTTTGCTAAAAAAATAGCTTAATACCCTTACTATACTAAAGAGAAATTTTGAAATGATTTGATTATAATAAATGGTATAAAAAAGTGTATTAAGGTGTATATATAAAAATATGTATATATATAAATACAAAAAGAAACATAATAAGAGGCTAAAATTAAATGCAAATTTTTATTGTGTTGAACCTCTTATACACGATTGTTATTGATATTGTTGAGGAATAACCTTGCTTTGACCCCAATTTACTTTTAGATTATTTAAGTCTCTCTCTCTCTATATATATATATTTCAGAAATTATTTCTGTGTGTATTATCAGTCAACTTTGCTATGCTTCTTCAAAAATTGAAATTATTTATGATAAGCCACGAAAAGAAAGAGGTGGCGTAATGAAAGTGACCAAGTTCCTGACTGTAGCATTATCGAAATAGTGCGGGAACAAACATTAAACTCTTTAATTAATTAAAATACACCTAAATTAATTTTAAATGCAGTTTATATACAAGAACAATTGGCTAAAAGAAGAGGAGAAATCACACATGCTGCTGAGTGGTTTTAAATAAAACTTTTTAAGTCTACTCAAATTTTGCTTTTTGAAAAATGAATAAAATGACAATTTAATATTATTGATATTGATTTTAAGTGTTTTAGGAAATATATTATAATTAATTCGTGTATTAAAATTGTTTTGAACGTGTTTAAAAAACAAAAGCAGGTAAAGAAAAATTCTACTTCCATTTTATGATTTTCTTTTTTAATATTTCTGGTCAGATGAGGTTTTAAACAAAAGCTTGTATTTTATGTTCATATTAACCAATTGAATAGTACTAGGTTTTCTTATTATGTATATATTTCTGATATATATATGTATATATCATTAAAAACACAAAGTAAGAAATTTAAAACTAATATTTCACAAAGACCAGAAAACTATTTGATCACATTTTGGGCAACTTTTTGATTTTTGATTTTGAGTTTTTAAGGATTAATTTATTTTAAAAATTAATTAAAGTTTTACACTAATAATATTATTTATTCCCATTTTTGTTTTACAAGAGTGAGAATTTACTTGAATTTGATTTAATTGATATGCAATCTTTTCCTTTGACTAAAAAATAAAAATGTATGTATGTAAAAAATAAAAATGTAAATTAGTTTTTCTTTTGATTTTAAAATTACATATTACATACAAGATTTTAGCTTTTTGAGCCATTACTTTCTAGCCAAGGTTTTATAGTTTCGCCAATGAAGCCAAAATGGCAAACCTGTACTTCCCTTCTCGTTTCGCATCTCATAGATTAGACTGGTGTCTAATGAGAGTGATCAGAGTTCTTATTTACTTTTTGTGTGCTCTAATTAAGTTTTTTTTCAATTATTTTATGAATTCACTCACATCTTAATTCGTTGGATTATCTGTTTAAAAGTAAACATTTTGATTTAAAATATTTCACTGAAGTATTTTGTTTTTTAACTTTCGTTTTCAATTCTTTTAAAAGGGTAGAATTCTCTTTATTTGAGATTATTCTAATTAGAATTTACTTCGTTTTTTACTTGCTTTGAGGAAGGGCCAGAGTTTTCGGGTGAACTACTATAATTTAAATACATTGAAATGGTTCATCGGCTAATTCTGGATACAGAAAAGCATGGATTTTTGTAAATGAGAGATTTCAATTAATTTCAATGTTCCTCCCCACCCCCCGATGACGTGGCATTGAATTTCTCTTCTGTTTTTGTTAATTTTTCTTTAAATTTCATTAATTTTTTAGGAACTACTCTTATATGCGCCCTCAAGTCGCCAAACATTTTTGGCGAGAAACTCCACGATGCCATATTACTATCTAAATTTTTTGTTTACATTTCGAATTTTAAGCCTAAAATGTATCCAAAAACGAGGTTTTCGCACATGCAAAAAGCACGTTTTGAACACACAATTTAAGCTAAAAATCCGAAACAAAAACAAAAAATTTAGATAGAAAAAACGTAAAGTTTCTAACCAAAGATATTTGACAAGAATCCATGCATACAGCGATATGTTTTAACTTTAACAAACATCTACGAATTGCACAATCTAGGCAGCGAAAGAATCTACGAACTACGCACACCTCGCATTAATAAATTTCAAAGAATACCATGTACACAGCGTTCTGTTTCAACTTCTATAAATTTCAAAGAATACCATGTACACAGCGTTCTGTTTCAACTTTAAAAAACATCTATGAATTGCACAATCTAGGCACTACGCACTAATCAGCAAAATAAACTAAAATAAATTTCAAACAATACAAAAAAACAACAATAACGACAGAAATTCATACTAAAATACAATGAACATAACATTTTACAAAATAAGAATAAAATAAAATGCACTTACTGTCTGTCTACGGTAAGAATAGCTCCCGCCACGGTGTCTGGCGAGTGGCGGTCACTATAGCAACAGGGCTAGTATATTTCAAATAGGGACGAACCAAGGGTTGCTTTATTGTTATTTTGTTTTTGGCGACTGTTGGCTTAAGGGAAGTTTATCATTCGTCTTCTCGGCTTCATTCCAGCTGCACGCATCTTTTCTTAAGCCTTATATTATTACTATTAGCTATTTTTATTCTCGTTGGTATATCTTTTGTGCTAGCATTTGCTCAAATTCGCTTCTATTTAGCTTGATTTTCGTAGTGCTTTGTTAATCGCCAATTTTTTAAAATGCCCTTCCAGTTTAAGAAAGGTCAAACTTTAAAGTCTCAGTCACGTCAAATCGTGTATAATGTCGCAGAATTTTACGCTTCTGAAGCTTCGGCGAACTCTTTAGTAGTTCCTTTTCCTTAAGTTTTGAAGAGCGAAGTATCAACAATGGGTGAAAATAAACTTCTGAATACACTTGGAAAGAAATGTAAAAGCCCTGCTAATCATAAGTGTGAAATTGACGATTTTGACAAATGCGTTCTACTGCAGACAATACAAGACTTTTACATCAAAGAAAAGAAAGTGCCATCTGTGCGGAAATTACTGCCTGTCTTGAGGCAAAAAATAGACTTCCCGTGGCAAAAAGACTCTTTGTGCAAAGTTTTGTGTTCAATGAATTTTCGTTGGAATGCGTAGGAAAAAAAAAAATTCTTATCGAAAGACCTCACATTGTATTTTGGAGGAACAATTATTTACGCGAAATGAGAAAACTCAGAGCAAGTGAACGCCACATCGTTTACATCGATGAAACATGGATTGACAGCAATTTAGCTTTTAAGAAATGTTGGCAACATGATACGGTTTTGGGCGCTCAGCCAGTTTCCCTTAGCAAGCCCTCCATGAAGGCATACCTCCTCTTAGGCATTTAGCCCTGGGGGCTTTCCGTAATCATATAAACCAACCCAAACCACTGGTAATTAAGGAAAAAGCAGTTTTGATTTTAATTCACCTTCGCTTCCTTCCGCCATTAAATTAACCAGCTTTTGGTTTAGTTTAAAGGTATGGGAAAAGAAGAAATGTTCGCAAAAAGTATTTATTGAGAGCATGGGTATGTAAAAAAACGCTTTTACTTTCAAGATGATTCCACATACATTTAATGATGAAATTTTTAGTCATTATTAAAGCACAAGCAATAAATTAACAGAAAATTTTGAAATAAAAACATAGCAGAACGTCATTTAAAGACTGAAGAAATTGCTTTGAATGTTTACGGTAGATCAGCTAGAGGGGAGAACTATAAAAATTAAATTTATTTTATATTTATGAAGTGCGTCTGTACTATATTACAGAGAATGGTGCAATCAAGTAGATTTCTAAGATGTCATCTATGATTTTGCAAGCAAACAAATAAACAAAAAAGAAGCAAAATAATAGCATGATTTTTTTAAATGTCAAAATTAAAATTTTTCTTCAAAAATAAACACGGATTTTTAAATTTATTTCCCTACAAGTTTATTTTTACTCATTGTACATCTAGAGGGATGGCAAATTCAGCGACTTGTACCTCACACGGCAAAATCAAAGACCGTTTCTTGACTGCAAAAGCTTTATCTATGCCATCGAATTTTCATTTTCGGAAATTGGATGTCGGGGTCGACGCAAAGGGTCAATGATAATTTTACTTGAAACTAAAACAAAATGTGAATATCGCCAAATCATCTTTAAATGCGCCAAGGTGGCAAACTCAGAAGTAAGTCTTCAAGACACCCCTATGAAAAATGGGTTAGGGCTCGTTTCTACGGCAACAGACAGCTGCAGACAAACTGGCGAGAGCTGTTCTTAATATAGACAGACAGTACCATGAATGAATGCTTTTTTGAACAGCAGAAATGCCAATTTCATGCCGCCACGTAATCACTATCGTATTTATATGACAGCCAGACACACTATCCAGAAAATTCATACTATGGTTCACAAATAAATGTTCAAAACCTTCTTTTCCTAAATCCTTGTAAGATTTCCAGGCATCCGAAAAAATAGTAAGGCTCAATCCACTCTTTAATACACTGCATCAGCGTTTCCTTACTTCTATCATGCACAGCCACTAAAAACAATCTCCCAGACCCTCTTGCAACCACGTCTCTCATTGCAACATACGCCATTTCAAAATACGCACGACACCGACACGAACCAACGAGCAATTAAACCAATCTAGGAAAGGAGTATTCAACGTCAAAAAGGTTGCCATACAACACGCAATCGCGCCAAAACCAGCGCAGAACACATATCGCCACATTTGGTGATCTTAGGGCCCTTATAAGAGTAGAGCCTTTTTTAAAGTGGGGTCTTGCTTGTTTGAAGTGTTTTGGTTTTAACATTTTTAAATTCTTTGTTGCATTTATATGATTATTTTAAATTTATTAATTTTGAATTTCAATTTCTGGTCGTTGTGAAATATTAGTTCTAAATATCTTACTTTGTCTTTAATGATAATTTTTCTGCATCTTAATGCGCGAAATTACTAGGCATGTTTGTATTTTGTTTTCAAAAAATTGTTTTGTAATTATGCAAACATATGTTACGGCCAAAGCCCGAAGTCGGCCAGTTCCCGAATTGGCCGACTAAATCGCGAAACAGCCAATATCGTCTCACAATGACCGGCCAATGTCCGATCTTTCCTTGATTTCGGGGTTTGGCTAGCCAGTTCGCGAAATGGCATGGGGCGATCGGCCAAAGTCAGAAGAAAAAGGTCATGAGCAAATTTTGGGTGTTTGTATACCGTAATGCTAATGATAATCACATTATAGCTGCCACAGAGGAGTTTTCCGACGAATCCACCCCTCTTAGGCGCATAGGATCGTCCTTCGGAACAAAGGCCAAGGAGGTACGGTGGCCCTGGGTGGGCTGTAGTCTGAAGGAAGAAGTTTTAGTGAGTAAGGATCTCACAGTACCAGAAACCTCCTGGTCTCTTATGAAAATTTCCTCTTCTTTGGAGAAAACAAACAAAAAGATAATCACATTATCTACTGAATTAGTTTATTAAAAAAAATTATCAGTATTATCACTTGTTACAACAAGATGAACTTTTGCAGCGATTTGTTGAGCACTTGGTAGTGTAGCTGCATCGAGTGTAGCCTCAGCCGCCGGTCAGGGATTGTGAAGAGGCAACGGTTCGTAGTGATTTTTCCTCTCTGCCCACGGATGCCAGTGTAAATAGTTTCTCTTGCAAAATGGAAAACTCACTTCTGGAATACACTTGTTTGAGAACACCATGCTCTGTTCCTAGCTTGTAGAAAGCACCCTCGATATTCATGACAACTGCAAGGATGCTTCGTGGATCACCGCGACCTCTGTCAACATCTGTTATGCGGATGCGTACATTATCTCTAACTTTCGCTGGTTTAAATTTTGCATCTGAATTTTTTAGCATCTTGACACCTTGGGTTTGTAAGCTAGCATGGGCAGCTGACCTCTTATTCGTGATTTCTTGTTTATTATGACACAGTCTACAGGTAATTTTTCCTCCTTCGTCTGCTTCATTACTTATTCCCCAAACTGCGTGCACAACCTTTCCGCAGGATCCACAAGAATGGGCTGAACTACACTCTTGTTGACATACTGCACAGAATTTGTTCGCATTTTTATTGTCAGACAACTGATCTGGACTTTCCGATGTGTCCGTCGCCACTGCAGCTGGTTCGTTTGCGGAGAAAGTCGCTGTATTTACAGCATCATCCATTTCTTGTTCGACGTTCTCGAGATCTTCGTCTGTAACTAAGTTATCGATAACCTCTATGGGCAGATTTGATGTGCTCAGTCTCACTTTTGCTTTGCAGCCAAACATAGCCTCATAAGGTGACTGCTGAATTCCTTGATGAAAAGCGGTTTTTCATGAACTGAATGAATCTGAGACTCTCGGCCCAATGTGTAGATTTATTTGTCATCATCGTATTCTGAACATCTTGGTTTGGCACGTTCTACTGGACCTTGGCTTTGGCTATTCCTCGGTTTTCCATGAACTAGTTTCAATTCAGGCCGCATGTTCTTGAGTTCATTAATAACTTGATTCGCAAATTCTGTTCCATTATCTGATTGAAGCACGCTTGGTGCACTTATGGTGGTGAAGACATCCAGTAGCTGGTAAGCAACTTCTGCTCTTTTGCTTTTCAGAGCTCGCAATAATATGAACTTTGTTAAGTGATCCTGGTAATTGAGTATAAACTTGAATTCGCCGTCTGGGTTACTTTGCATGTCGATAAGATCTACCTGGCATCTTGAGTTAAATTCTTTAAATATCAAAGGTTTAGAAACTAGAACTCTCTTAGGATTAGATAATTTGGTCTGACACGGTTTGCATAAGCGGAGATACAATGTAATGATTTCCTTGGTGACATTTTTGTACTTAGTTTGCAGCTCCTTCTCCATCCGTATGCTATCTCCATGTCCAATTTTCAAGTGAATATCATGTAGCGAGTCGAATAACTCTTCTGTGTGCACATAGTACAAAATAACGCTATTGTCTTCTGTTACTGGCACAATAAGTTTTTCTTTTCCGTCAACCTCAATAACATCATATTTTCCTAGTCGACGATAGTCAACACTTTCTTTTTTCTGCTTTGCTTTATCCATTTTAATGTCCTCTATGAAAGTACAGTACTTGTCTCTGCTGAGGATCCAGCTATTATCTGCTTTTTCTTGTAGCAATGTATTCAATTTACTTACAGGACTTTTGTGACTACTTTTGATATAAGAACAGGGTTCTCATATCAGAAGTTGGTTCCCCATTTGCATGTGCGTCATCTTAGCCCAGCATACTAGTTTCGTCAGGAGAAGCCATAGGAAAAAAAAACCTATAGAAAACAATACGATACTCTCAAATCACGCGGCGAAATCCCTTTTGTGGTTTAGCAGTTAATGTACATGTAAAAATAAGTTTTAGGTGAAACTAAAGAATCTAACATAAATAAGAAGCACCTATTCAATCAATACTTACCAAAACATTAGTACCAAAACTTTTTTCAGGTGTAAATAAAGGTTTTCAATATATATTGCTTGAAATTAGCTCATTAAACAGTATTATAGTGCTTACATTTAAGAAACAAATTTAATAGATTTATAGTTGATATTTATAGGATAGGTATATAGTTGATATTTATAGATTTATAGGATGTTCTCAAATGGGAACATTGGCCCTTCCCATGACTATTTGAGGCATATGTTTAAAGATAGAGAAATTATTTTTTCAGCACAAAATATTTAATTAGTTATTAATTACTTTAGAAAATACACATTTTGAATTTAGATATCTATTCTTTTTCACAGAAAATTTTCCTGAACAATCAAATTTTACTTATTAATTAAAAAAAATTACACGACATAACACATCTATTATTGCGGAAAATATTTTTTTGCATATCTTGTGAATAAACAAAATAAGATCAGCACTCCAATTTTATTTCAAAAAATCATTTGATGTGTTAAAGTATTTGTTAAGTTCAATTAATAAATTTAAACTTTCGGTATTTTTTTAAATATCATGTTCCTAATTTGGGAACAATGATCCGTAAAGTTTTAAGAAGCATCTGAGCACAAGATTCTTTGTTTGCTTTTAGTTGTTTTTATATCAAGAACATTTTCAAATCTTTTATATTTAAATGACTCTTTTTTTTTTTTTTTTTTTTTTTTTTTTTTTAAATCGAAATTTTCATATGATTGAAGTAAAATTGGATTTATGGACGGTTGAACAGTACTTTGCAACTGAGCACCACTAATGGCACTGAGGTACCTTCTAATGGCAATGAGCACCACTCAGTGCCATTAGAAGTTTGAGTTAGGAAAAATTATTCGAAAAATTGTAGTTGCTGTGCTTGGAAAGCATGTACAAATTCTTGAAACTGAGTTTGATTCATAGTATAACAAAAAACAAACGAATATTGGAAGGGCTTACCTATCCGGGGAAAGCACACTAACCCGCAATCGAAGCTATTCAGTTGGCGGGCCCGTAAACAATAACGCGTTGCCAGATTCGTTATTCGATACATGGATGCCAGATACCCTGAAAATACAGCTCATCGAACATTGGCCAGGGAGTTTCGGGCACTTCGGCAAGTGGCCGGCCAAAGTCGCATATACGCTATTCATTTCCAGTACATCAGACATTGGCCACACGCCCCGGCCAATGTGCGAAATGGCCGGCCAATTCGGGAACTGGCCGAACTTCGGGCTTTGGTCGTAATATATATCTTGAAATTCAGCATTAAAATTAACAAACAATTCAGCAATAAACTTATATGTTACAAGGTATTTCTCCCGCCTTCCCAGCGTGCCTTCGTGGTGTAGTGGTTCTGCACGCTGGGCCGGTATTCCAGAGGTCTGCGGTTCGATTCCCGGCGAAGGCTTTTGCTAATTTTCAATCTCTCTTGCTTCCAAAAAATCCTGTGTCTACAGTGGCGCCCGAACTAAAAGGGTTGTGGATGATGACTCTCCACACCCACGATTTGGCGATTGGGTCCCCTAAATACCCCAGTCGCCCTTTAAAAAGGGGGAGTATATGAGGTATTTCTCCCGCTTTCCTAGCGTGCCTTCGTGGTGTAGTGGTTCTGCACGCTTAGCCGGTATTCCAGAGGTCCGTGGTTCGATTTCCGGCGAAGGCGGTTGCTAATTTTTCATCTTGCCTGCTTTCCAATTACTAATGTCTCTACAATATATATGTTGAAATTCAGTAATAAAATTTATAGCAACACACACACATATATATAGAGAGAGAGATATTGATAAGAAAAAGAGAGGTAAAAAAATAACTAAAGCCGTAAAGAACATTTGAATTACCTAATTCCTGATATTACATGTAAAACAAAGTTAAAACAATAAAATCTAAGTTAAAGTAACTGTACGCGAAAAAAACCTACATATTATACAAAAAAATTAGAAAACCTATACAACAAAATCAAAATTAGTACGCTTAAAAACCTTAACAATTTACAAAATACTGAGAAAATTTACATATAAAAACATGGTCAATCAACTCTGTTCAAGGCTTTAAACATAACTTATCAAGGGAAAAGTTCCTGAAGCGCTCAACCAGGTTGATGACCCACAAAAACAAAACAGGCACTTTCGTCGAACAAACCCATTGAGACTGAAAAACGGCTTTCCTAGTTATTAAAAATTTTTCATCTATTACTAACGATGTCTCAATAGGTTTGTCCCTTTTCCCGACGTACCTGCGTGTTTTAAAACATAAAAGTGAACTATGTAAACTTGGTTTTCTTTCTTTGTAATTTTAATAACTGCTTAGCTATGGGCAAACGTTTTGATAAAACTCGTATAATAGGAACACAAACCCAAAAATGGGACCAACTTCTATGTTGCCTTAGGTGGACGGTAATTTTATATTGCAACTATTCTGGAGTCTTCTTTCTCGATTCTCTTCTGAGATATTGTTACGGTTTTCTCTTCTGAAACCAGTTGTTAGGTTATTTTCTTCCTTCACGTTCGTACGGATTTGGAGTGAATAATGACGACACTACTTGATGAAGTATCGAAACACACTTTATTAGCCAGTATTGTCAGGAAAGCTCCAAAACACGTTTTACAGTCGTCGATGAACTACTATAAACACGCTGACACGATCAGCGACACAGCCTTCAGGTTATCAGGCTATTACGGTGGAGACAGCTTCACTGCAAGCACCAGAGTACAGCTCCTGACTCTGCTTGGTCGTTCTAGGAACTTCACGTGCTCTCGAGATTCTCCACGCTACAACTCGCGATGCACTCGACGACACACAGAGCACAGCTCCCGACTCTTCGGTTCAGTCGTTCCCGGAGCTCAACACGCTCTCTCGACGATGCACTAACCGCGATACACTACGAGACGCTTTCGGTGCACTCGACGACCCACTCGGCACTCGCTGCCGGGCTCAAAATTTCGCACCGGCGTAACAAGTAAAAGTGGGCAGAAATACGCAAAGCTGAAGAATTACAATTTTATCAGAGCTACCGACATCTAGTAACGTGGCTTCGAGTGGCAGATGCACGCTGTATCTTACAATGCAAAACCCTCGACTTAAATACTTTCAAACTGATGTGCATTCTGGTAAGGAAACAGAAAGAAGAAGTCATAGTAAAGCTGAGATTATAAATACCTGGTGAATTAAAAGAATAATAATCCTACAAGGTCCTTACCCACTATATGAAAAGAATAAAAATGGATATTTACTTGTGATCATCGATCATTCTTAGAAGTAGGTAGAAAAAATGCCTCACAGAAGGGTGTCCACGAAAATTTTTGCAGATTCATTTTCAAATAAAGTTATAGTAAGGAGACAATATTATACCCAGTGGCGTAGCGAGGGGGGTCAAGGGGGTGTATGATGCCCCGGGCGCCGAGGGAAGTCTCCAAGCAAGATTTTCCGAAATTTTCAGTTTTTATTTTGATCGATTTCTGGAAAATATATTGAAAATTAATAATTATTGTAATATAATTAATTACTTATTTTCTTGATTTTGTCTGATAAAATGTGTAATAAAATGTTTGCAGTACACCAGCCAAACATCTCCGCATACAAAACGTTCTCTCTGACCACTTTATTTCTCTAAAATAAAGATATATTTTTATTTTTTTAAACGAAATGCACATATAGATCCCGCTTTTTGTTTTAAAACGATAACACGACTTTGTCCCGAATTTTTCAAACATATCCAGTTTCCAAAAACCAATTCCATAGTTTGTAAATGACATTTTGGGAAACTCCTAACGGTTTCGCTACAATGGATTGCGTTTGATTCTCCTGTAAACGCCTGATGGCCTTCCTGGCTACCGATTCAACTAAGTCATCAGGCTGAGACATCGTATATTGACTGCTTCAAAGCATTCAATGCGTGTCAGTTGTTTTTAATCTCCTACTACAAAAGGAATGCTGCAGGTCGCTCCTTATTTAAAACGCATAGTTTTCGACGTTACAGACTAAATTTGCATATTCCCAACTTGTAAACTCTATAATTTTCCTGTATAATCTCTTCTATTTCATTTTGTTAAAAAGGCTGTCGATTGTATGATTATTTCATACCGAACTCACAATATCCTCTAATTGTTTTGAACAGTTTATGTGACTGCAAGATGTTACTCCGTAGTAGAAAAGAAACTGAACCTAAAACTCCATTACGGATCTATGGAGAAAATATTTTTCCAAGCCTAAGAGTAGCACTTCAACTACTCCTTACTATTTCATTATCAAATGCTAGCTATGAATGTTCGTTCAGCAAATTAAAATTAATTTGGACATATTTACAATCAACGATGGGACAAGATCCCCTAAGTCATCTAGCATTTTTAAATGTGGAAAGAGAAAAATTTGAAATGATAGACTTTGATAAAGTAATTCATAAATTTGCTTTTCCAAGGCAAGATAAATGTATACATGGTAATTTATATTAATGTATTGTAATATTAAATTATTATTAATAAATATATCTACTTATCTATAATATATATTAAACTTTTTATTGTTTAAAAATTGTACTTTTTTAAAAACAATTATATAAATATGTAAAATAAATAATACCTTTTTAATTAATTCTAGATCATCGTATGTCTGATTTTTCTGCCGAAACAGATACATTTCCGAATCCAATGCTAGTGCAGTTAGGTAGTGACTATTCTGAATATATTTTAGAGTATTTTATGGCAGATTCAGCATTTTATTATTATTTGTATTATTTTCTTATTACGAATATATTCTATACATTATATTACCGTAAGCGTTTTTTTGGGGGGGACGTCAAAAAGGTTTCTTGCCCCGAGCGCCATTTATGCTCGCTAGGCCACTGACCTAAACTGATAATGTTAAATTGGCCATTTTCGATGGCCATAAAAAATTACATACCTGTGAGCAGTAGTTCCTTAGAAAAGGTACATCGAGTATTAAACAAAAATCACATTTGGAGAAACACGCGTTTTTATGTAAAAATCTTCATGTGTCAAAGCATTCGATAATAAAACAAGATGTTTTACAGTTCTAATTTTCAGAGATTAAAGTATGTTATTTTTCGAAACTAAAAGTGTAGTGAATTAGAAAATGCAAAAATAGGACAATGCACCCGCTCATACGGCCATATCTGTTAAGCAGTTTCTGACCAGCGAAAACATTACTGTGATAAGGCATCCTCCTTATTCACCTGACTTGGTTCCATGCGACTTTTTTTATTTTCTAAAGTTGAATCTTACTTAAAGGAAACCCATTTTACCTCAGCTGAAAAGGTTCAGGCAAAAACGGAGAATCTCCTAAAGGGCCTCTAAAAAACTTCGTTCCAGAACTGTTACCAGCAATGGCAGCAAGAAGTGTGAATGCTGAAAGGAACTACTTTGAAGGTGATAATGTCAAGGAGAACTGATTTTGTAAGTACAATGATTTATTGGACCAGTGTCTTTTTTTGTGTGCGTGTCACACCTTGTGTTTATTGTATGCGTGTCACACCTTGTGTTTATTGTATGCGTTAAAACTGTTCACTGTAGCAATACAAATGTTTTCTAGAAAAACACACACACATATATATATAGAGAGAGAGATGTATGTTCTGTGCACTTTAGGAATAAAAATGTTTATTAGAAAACATATGAGACATCTATATATTTTGTGCGTTAAAACTGCACTGTAGCAGTATAAATGTTTGCTAAAAAAGCACACACACATATATCTCTCTTTTTATATATATAGAGAGAGAGAATATACACAGAGAGAGATGTGTGTCCTGTATGTTAAAACTGTGCACTGTAGCAATACAAATGTTTATTAGAAAAACATATAAGATACATAAACAATCATTACAATATTAGATACTGACTAACAAAATAAACATCATTCATTCATATATTCATCCTTTCATAATAGCAATAAGTATTTCATTTGGACGTTTTAAGTATGAATGCCAAAACAAATTTATTATTGGCACCTTTGATGCAAGGTTGCACAAAAATAAACTTGATTTAGCTTTGCAAGATTAAAAATAAAGGCATTTTATCAGCGTCTTTTTGTATATATTTCAAACCTTCATTTCTAGCATCCCAATACTTAACTTACCATAGAAATCCTTACAAAACACATTATGATTTAAAATAAAAACAAACTATTAAACCCAATCAGAATAGTCACCGCTAACAGAAACGTACTCACCATAAATACACGTATTGCATTTTAGACATATATTTTATCATAAAACACATTAGTGTCTATGTAACTTCTTTCTTTTTACGCTTAAATTGCGTAAGCTGTTCGCATATCCAGTCAGATTATTCCAAAATGTGCAACTAGTATAGGTACGCTGACAAAGCTTACAAAAATATGTTTCCTACCTAGCAACACTCGTGTTGTCTTCTGACATTAATATCTGTACTTGAAAAGGAAGCAAATTCACGATACATATCCACTTTTCAATTTTATTTCTGACACACACATACAAGAACGATAATCATTATTAAACATGAATAAATTTTGGAGATCAAGCAATCAGCGTCACAGCAAATTGCATTAATATGCAGGTCTAGTTTCGCAGGTTTAACCCTCTAACCGGCAACGCCGTATATGTCCGCCCTAGAATATTCTGTGATATCTGCAGGAACGTGTATGTACGTGCATATTAAAATATGTCAAAGAAATTAAGGCAATATATTAAAAGTACACAAATCAAGGTAATTAACTTCGCAAACCTTTTTGATGATACTCCAAATATTATTAATCACGAGATAGATACAGGTACTTCAGCCCCAATAAGAACCAAACCTTATCGTTATGATAAGGTTAAAGAAAAAATAATCGAAAATCATATGGAAGAGATGTTAAGAAATAAGTTCATAACCCTTATTAACAGCCGTTATGCCGAGACACGTGGTTTCTGTAGAGAAAAAACTCCCACTTACCAATTATAAAGCATGGAGGTTCATCGTTGACTATAGAAAACTAAATAATATTACGAAGCATCCTGCATATAACTTGCCCATAACGAAAGAAATAATTCGAAAAATTAAATCCACAAAATTCATGACAACGTTCGATCTCACATCGGGATATTTTCAAATGTGCCTGAAGCCCGAAGATTTCCTTAAGACACCGTTCATTACAATGTCCAGTGTGTACGCTTTCTTAAGAATTCCGTTTGAGTTATGTGGGGTACCTGCCAATTTCTATGTACATAACTTTTTGCGGCCAGTACTTGTAAAAAAAACGCTTTCATTTATTTAGATGATATAATAAGTGAGACAATCAACCAGCATGTTAAGGATTTGCGAGAAGTAGCCGGACTAAAAAATAAATGTCGTTAAATTTAAGGTCGCTGCTCCAGAACTTCGGTACTTGGGATACTGCAAAGAAACTATCGTAATTCCTTGGTATGTGTTCATATTACAGGACTTTCATTAAAGACTTCGCTCAAACAGCTGAGCCGTTGTTACAACTAAAGAGAAAGAAAATACGGTTTACTTGGACAGCCGCGGCCAATGCGGCTTTTGAAAAATTAAAACAGGTGCTAATAAGAGCCTTTGTAATAAAATTTCCGGCAGGATACAAAAACTACGAAATCTCGGCAGATGCCTCACATTATGCAGTGCGAGCGATCCTCATCAGAGACGCCAACCAGTGGCGTATTTTATTAACACGCTTAATCACACGCAGAGAAACTACGCTGCTACCGAGCGAAACGCTGGCAGTTCTATTAGCCGTACAAAAGTTCCGAGTTTATTTTGGGAAGAAGCAGATTGCAGTGTATTCAGACCATGCGACTGTAGGACGGTTATATTCAGGAAACAATTTGTCGCCAAGGCTGATTCGTTGAGCCCTTATACTTCAAGAGTTTAAATTATAAAACACACTCTGGGGAAGGAGAATACCGTGGCTGATGAGCTGTCAAGAATAAAGGTAGATGACGAAGGCAGCAGAGTAAAATTCGGTATGCTGACAGCGAAAGTACTTGACTCGCGCTAGACAGTTATAGTATTAAAAAGGGATCCCGAAGCTAAAAATATTTACTTTAACCTAAAGGATCTGGATCATCTTGAACACCCGGACGTTACGGCAATAAAAAATCGAGCCGAGAACTAAAGTCATTGACAATTTGTTATTTTATTGAAAGCTTACTAATCAAAATTGTGAGCTTAGACCGGTTATCCCAGCGACATTAAGGTGAAAGATTCTAAATGAATTACACGATTCGCTCATGTCTTGCCACCTTGGGATTAGAAACACAGTACAACGAGTTCGTGAAGCGTTGTAATTTCAGCAGTTACAGAAGTTCGTAAATGTCCGGTTGTGCTACACTTGTCAGTTAAATAATGACGTTAATTTTAGCCCAGCTAGGTACCTAAAAATATAAAGGCAACATTTATTAATGAACTGGTCAGTATCGACTTGATAGGCTCATATCCCCGCAGCGAAATATATAAGAACAGATATTTACTTGTTACCGCAAGAAATTCTGTAAATGGCTTGAAATAGCCCCTTTGAGAAGATCCTCGGCTAAAATTGTTGCAGATTCGTTTTTAAATAAATATGTCTTAAAATAAGGAGCTTCGTTAAATTAATTTCTGATAATGGTAAACAATTTGTTAGCAAAGTATTTGAAGGGCTAAGAGCGAGACTTCGCTTACGCCACTTAAAAGTGGTACCTCATCGGTTGCAATCAAACATAGCGGAGCGAATTAATAACATCGTAAAAAATCATGCGTTGCTATGTGCAAAACTATCGTAACTGGGATAGCGGGATCAATGAGTTAGCATATACATTACGAACAGCGAAGCATGGTACAACGGGGAAAGCTCCCGCGGAGCTATTTTTAGGCCGAAAGTTAAATTACGCCGCTGGATAAATTAATTTTCGTACAGATGAGAATACGGAAATGCCAAATGAAAGATATCCAAAAGATAATAGATGAGGCAGTTAAAAATTCAGACACGGCAAGGTATAACCAAAAGATGTACAATGGCAGGAATCGGAGGGAAGTCAATTATAAAATCGGAAATCAAGTTCTCAAAATCAAACAATTTTTTATCATTGGCAGGCGGAGAACGAGTAGACAAATTTTGTCCAAGGACTTCATGTAATTGAGAGAATTAGGGAAAACCGTGATGTATTTGACGGGAAGATGGGAAGCATATAGTGGCAAATGTGGACCAAAATAAATCTTATAATGATCAAACTAAAATGCAGATATTTAAGATATTTTACATGAAACTCGAGCGGACGACGGGAATACCACTAAAAGCACCGACGGAACACCAATGGAAGTGCAAATGCCATCTTCAAAAAAGAAAGGCAACTGCGAATACACAGGAACAGGTTAAAGAAATCTAAGAAGCCAACAGAAGCAAGAAAGGCCAAGACGCAACGAATACAGGAGGCGACGCAAACTACTAAACTAGAGCCAATTTATGCAAAAATTCCGAAGCAGCAGTGGACGCAAAATACTGGGTGGAAGCAATGTCCAGACGGCTAAAGAACAAGCGCCAGCCAAACAAGCCTCGGCTCAGGCAATTTGTACGTTGCATGTAGGTACCCACGCGTGGTGAGCTACCCTGATCGAATATTTAGCCAATTTTTTGATTTTATAAAGTTCCGAAACATGTGCGTGGTATAACATACATGTGAGATAAGGAATATGCACATAGGTCAGTAAGTATGTCCATGACGAACAAAAGAAACAAGTCCGAACGAGACTTGAAACTAATATGCCATGTCGAGCGAAGATAAAGAGTGAGGCAGTGCGGAGTTAAAGAAACACCAGTGAATGCAGGAGAGTCCAAATGTGTGACACAATAGATATGATACAAATACATACGATACATATGCAGCAGGACGACAACAGTGTATGGCAAAAAGTAATTAGTTACATACATGAAAACAAATGAAAAAGTAAGGTATAAGGCAAGGAGTATACACAAACATGAGAGAACAATATACATGATACGATGACAATGCACATAGGATAACAGGTTAGTTAAGAAGTAGATATATATATATATATATATATATTTTTTTTAGTTTAAATGCCTTAAGACGGCAAGTGGCCTTTTTCTGTACTCCCGTGTTTTAAAGTTGTAATTTAGCACAGGTATAGTAGGATTTGATACCCTGGGGATGTTGTTGAAGAATCTGTGGGCCAGGGTGGCCATGTAGACACATGCATGTAAGGCATATTGAATTAGCGGTGGATTGCCGAGTTCCTTATGAACCACGGACAATCCGCCGCTTGTCTTAATATAATGTTTTGCAAAATATGAAGTTTTTTATATTAGTTTCACTTGCATATTCCCAGACAGGGCAGTGAATATCTGATGATTGAACGTAACATGGCTTTGTAAATGAGTAATTTACTGTCCGAGACTCGAAGGAAAGTTCAATGCTCTCGAGTGCCTTATCTACGGAAGGGAGAACTATGGGAAATTCTACGTCAGTGAAGCGACCAGCTAAGCTGACTGAAAGCCCTAAACTCCGGGGAACAATGCCTAGATTCCAGGAAGGCCCCCCCCCAAGAAGCAAAAGGCTGTGGAGGAAGGGGAGAACCAGCGCCGTCAAAGGTTTCTAGTTAGACAAAGTTTTACCCAACCTGAAATGACTTCGTGACGACATGAATGGAAGAGTTCGAAAGATTAAAAAGATAAGTGCAATTTTTATTTTACTTTAGTAAAGTTCAATTTTATTTTATACCTAGAGGACTAGTTGCTAAATTCATTCGAGTTTTACTTCAAGTGAGGTTATTTTAGTTAATTTAAAAAGCAAAAAAGGCTCTAAGCTAAAAGTTAAAATTGTAATTATCTATGTTCATTTTAAAATTACTTGAGATGCGATTTTAATCTGAGAGACTGTTACCAGGAAACGCGAATAAAAATTTAAGTATTTCGAAGCAATTCATGTATCTCGATGGAAACTGAAAGCAGAATTCTACTGTAAACATTTTATTCAATATCTTATGTTTGTCTTGTAAAAAGTGTTCTCAGATATGTCTGTTTAGCTATAATAAGACTTGCATAGTTCTAAGAATTCAATTGTATGGTATGAATGAGAAGTGCAAGCCGACAAAATTGAGGGAAGCTAATAGAAAAAAGCTAGTCGTTCGCATAGGCTCTCCAGCCAGCACGCAAGTTTAAAACACGCTCTTATAAGTAGGTGCAGTTTTGAAAATAGGGTGTTTTTGGGGTCTAGTAAATCAAGTACTGCTAGCACGTAGGTTGTCGGCTAGCTGGTAATGTTGTCAAAACGCATAAAAAAAAAAAAACACTGTCTCGATATCACACTCCAATTCTTCTGGACAGCAATGAGAGGGAAAAGATTTAATTTTGGAATACATGTGTGGAATGAAAGTGCAGATGAATTTAAATAAAATGTTTTGTGAAACTATATCATGTTTGTAGAATATTTTTCAATTCTTTTTCTTTCCGGATTTCTTGAAGTATGGGAGCTGCTGAAGAGTTGTACCTTGTGAAAAAGGATCCAGCTCTTTTGTAAGCATATTTTTTGACACTTATGTTATTGTAAGAGGTTGGCTCTGAAAATTTTAGATAGTAAGAATTTAAGTTCTTTAACGAGATCGTTAAGGTCCTCCTCTTTTGCGTGTACTTAAATTACGGCAGGGAAAGATGTGGATATTTATTTAATTTGACTAACATTTAATTTTCAATTAAAAACAACTTTGTTTTCAGTCTCATTTTAACGCACGCTTTTCGCCAGAATGTTACTCATCTAGCGCGCTTGTTTTCAAAATGAGGTAAAAGGACTCAAAGGAATATTCTTTTGTTGTAATATCATGCAGCGGCACAGAATGATTGGCCACCTATTTATGTAGCTCCATACTTCCACGACGAAGCATTTGTACTATTTCATACTGAAGCTCCTTTGCTTTTTCTAAAGTATTCCCACACGCCAGTATATATCATCTATATAAAAACCCGTAGATATCGCAGCAGCAGACTTGGAAAAATGATTTTGTTCGTTTGCTGCCAATGCGTTTAAAGTTCTCATAGCTAAAATGGCGCGTTAGTAGTACCGTATGTTAATGTCTTGTTGCAAACAATTCGTTGAGAATCTCTGTGCGATGAATTTGAGTATTTTTCGATACATCTGCTTAATATCGGCACTGAAGGCAAAGCGGTGTTTTCTAAATCAGGAAACTATAGAAAAAAGATCCTCTTGAATTCTGCCTCTGTTTAAAAGAACTGAATTTAGGGAATAGCCACTGGATGATTTACACGATGCATCGAAAACAACTCTTCATAAAGTTGAAGTATTCTTTGGACGATACATTGTGCAATGTGGAATGTATAATCAAGTATCACACTTATCCATCAGTATAACAGGTCCCATGTGATTTAATCTTAAATATTCGTTCATAAATTCTTTATAAAAATTAGACAGCCTTATTAGTATCAAGACGCTTCCAAATTGTGTTAAGTCTCCTGACAGCAATTTCTTTACATGAACCCAGCTTAGAAGTGGCATCAACCAACATAGTACTATGTATCTACCTGGGCAAAATCATCGCTTTTCCGATTGTATAAATAAAAGCAAAGATTTCACACGCCAACGTGTGCGAATTGTGGACAAAAACACATTTCCAGATTTTCTAAAGAAACCAAACCCAAACTTTATTCTGATCGAGTTATACTTAATAAATCATAAGCCCAAGCTCTCTAAACTGGTTATAAAAGTAGCTAAACAAGTTTCTGAAAGTTTTAGTTCATTAGTCACACTTTTAAAAGATTCCAGATTCACATTATTAACCCAGGAACTCAGACAAAACTCAGATCCAACTCTAGACACTTCTTGATCTCAAAAAGCAGTTAATGGATAAACGAACGTTTAAATTCACCCATTCGATTAGTTGTTTCGAATGCGTTTAGCATCCTTAATAAAGTAACTGAATTCCACATTTTTTAACCGAATATGATATAGATATCGCATAAATTTCTGAAACACAAAATAGCAAACTATAGATTGTACAGATGCGACAGACATAGAAGAGATGTTGCCATCTACATTCGGAACTCTCTGCAATCCTGTTTTATCGGTCAGAAAAAAAAAGATTTTGTTTTGAACTTGTTACATTTACTGTTGTAACCCCCCAGGGGAAGTTATTAGTGTAAGAGAAAAGCGTTATTGATGAACATTTATATTGAGAGTATTGTATACTCAGTTTTGAAAGTAATAAAAAGTATAAAACTTTCCGGAGTTTGGGACCTTGTCGTGGTCTGGGGGCTCCTCCTCCTAAGGGCGGAGGTCTAACGCCAAACTCCATATTTTCAACTCGGGTAATCCGGTTGAATTTGATTCAAAATGGATAAAAATATTCAGACAGAGACTGTTGCACAAAATGAATTAATAGAGGAAGTTCGTATAATTATAAACGAGCTAGAGACTTGTTTGGAAGGTGCTAGTAGAGTTGCAATTGCTATAAGAAAGAAAGTATTTAATACACAAGAAGTCTTGTTTAATTATTTGGTTTTGCAAGGATTAGAAATTGAAAATTTAATGGGCAAGTTAGAAATTATGAATAAAAAAACCCAAAATATGAGAAAACATTTGCTGAAACTGTTAAAGGAAAAAAAAAAAAATTCAAAAGAAATTGCCTCAGAAGAAAGATAAAATTAAAAAAAAAAAAAAAAAAAGAGAACACGTGGTTTTTACTATACTCTAATAATAGAGGAGTATCTTCGGAAGAAGTAAAGACAAAAATAGGTTGAAGCTATTGACCCAGTCATGTTTAAGATTTCTATAAAAAAATGTTAAGAAAATAAATAATACAGAATGTTTAAAAAGAGATGATATTGTAACATTAGAAGATGAAATAAAAATTAATTCTCTATTAAGAGATGAAATTCAAGTAAAAGCACCGAAAAAGAAACAGCCTAAAATTATATTATATAATATAGATGAAGATTTGAATAAAGAAGAAATTTTAGAAGCAATTAAGAAACAAAATCAAATATGTGAAAAAGGAGAAATTTAACTTTTATTTTCGATCAAAGCTAAGAACTTGAAATTTCACTCGGTCGCAAGTATTCAACCAGATAAATTTGGCCCAAGAATGAATCAAAGCAAAATTAATTTGAAATAGTACAGAATTTCAATAAAAGGGTATCTAAATGTGGTTAGATGTTTTAAATGTCAAGAGTTTGGACATTTCCGAAAAACAAAATGCATAAAGGATTTGATATGTGCAAAATGTTCAAAGAAGGACACAATTATTGGGAATGCAAGAATGATCCCGAATGTATCAATTGTAAACAAGCGAATAATAAATATAAATTGGCTTTAGATACTAAACATTCTAGTTTAGATAAGAACTGCTCCTGTTTAAAAAGACAAATGGATCTTTTAATAAGACCAACAGATTAAGGGTAATAGCCCATAAAAAGAAGTTGGTGTTTTAAAAGAAATGATGGATTAAGTTCTTGGACATTTGAACTTTTTATAGATTTGATAATTGTAATATATTTGATTTAATACTAGTCAAGATATGAATAAGTATATTAATTTATTGAAAAATATAATTTATGTCTGTTATAGTCTGTCTTTATAAATATATATGAGATGTTTATAACTTATTTGTTCAAATAATCTTATTTATGACAAAAGTATGAATTATTATTTTATAACTTGTACAGTACAAAGTCCGAGATCCGGATGTCCAATATCCGGACCTTAAAGCCATCAACAAAAAAAATTTCTTATGCCTTAGGCATGCGTATTTGATTTTTTTCCCGCGTAACAAAACGTGTGGAGAATCCAGATTCTTAATTTCACTTCGGCACTAAATAAAATACCTCGTTATTGAAGAAACAATCGTTTTAGCATAAATTTGTGCGGCGTGATCAATAATTTGTCTCCGTAATTACGTATCTGCTTGGCATATATTTCAAATATATCATCTAATATTTTATATACCTGACGCCAACCTGGCGGATCATTATTTATTACATTTTGCTTTCATCACCCTATCTTTATCAAGACATGACAACTTGAGTAATGCAGCGATCGCTAAACACATTTTTTATATTAGTAATTGAATAATAAAGAGTATGGAAACCTTTTATGTTGACATTACGCTTGGCCACAATCACAGCAGGCTTAACTGTCTCAGTGTGCGATAGAAGCAAGGCAAAATTTAACGGAACATTTCGTGACCATGCTACATAGCCAATCATGTATAGCGGACACTGTTAAGCTAGACTAAAATTATACTTCACCTATTCCAAAGAATTTAGGTTAATATAGCAGACTGCGCTCTTCCTTAACTTTCTGATTTGATCCAGCTTATTATTTTTTTGTAGGCTGTTACAATTACAGCAGTTTTATGAATACTAAAATTTGAACTTACGGTTATATCGAAAAGAGTTTCCAATTCTGCAGCTGCAACAGGGTTTACAAAGTGAAAGCATGTTTCGATGTCCATTAAACAAAAAGTGGAATTGCTGCAAAAAATGGATATACGTATATCCGTCTCAAAATTATGCGAGACGTATGGCATTTTAAAGTCAACTGTATATGACATAACAGAAAAAGGAACTTTATGAATTTTTGTGGATTCCGACACCACAGTAGCAATGAATAACATAAAAATTATTCTCTATGCTGAAAGTGACGATCATGACAAAGTGAAGATTGAATGATTAGACAGAGATGCAGCGAGAGCGTGCCATTGACGGGTAATGCTAATGGATGAAGCCAAAATATTTCATAAAGAAATAAACTTAAAAAGTGCACATATTCTTTAGACTGGTTAACCAAAATGTAAAATCGCTGTGGTATAATGCAGTTAAAAATGCTTCAGTTGGTAGTGAAGCTGCTGAACTAGTTGCAGATGAATTCATTAAACTTATTAATAGCGAAACCTTATCTCCAAGGACAAATCTACAACGTTGATGAAACTGGTCTTTTCTGGCAATATGCACCGCGAAATACCTTGGCAACCTCTACAGAAAAGGCTCCAACCGGTGTCAAAGATTCCAAAGCTAGACTAACAATTTTAGGAAGCGTAAATGCTGCAAGAACGCACAAGTGTAAAGTTTTCGTAATCAGAAAAATACGCTACCTCGAGCATTTAAAGGAGTAATGATTTTCCCGTTATATATCATGCAAATAAAACAGCACGGATGACAAACGTTAATGTATGATTGGTTTGAAAATAATTTTATACCAGAGACTCGGCAAAATTTCAATTCGGTTGGTTTAACCTGATGACGCAAAAATTGTCCTGCTTGTAGATAACTGTTCGGCTCATATTTCACTAAAAGTTTTAATGAAAGATAATGCATCCGTTTTATTCTTTCCTCCAAGTCCTTCGTTCAGCCTATGTGCGCGCGCTGAATGCAAATATAAAGTCGCATTTTTGAAATCATGTTAAATTTCTTGAGCACTGGCAGGACGTTTCAAGAATTTTCGAAATATTTTAGCGTAAAATCTGCTATGTGGAGCATCGTAAGATCGTGGGAGGATGCGTCCTCCAGATACTTTAAAAAATGCTTGGTATAATTTATGGCCATCTACCATATTTCATGGTGAGGATAATAAAGATGATAGCCGGCGAATTCGAAGGCTTTGGATATCGCAAACGATAGATGAAATTTTGAAGTTAATGGATTTTGTAAAGAAATGTGGAGAAGCAGTTATAAATAAAGATGATAAAGTTTTCCCATTGCGACCACAATGCTCCAGTCATCAATCAGCGAACGGACGGCGAAATCTGTAGTATGGTTCTAGATCCAGAAAATACCCCCTACCGATACTGAAGGAAGTAACAGAGATTATTGAAAACGAAACTTTATATTTAAAGGGCATTAATGGACAACAAGCGGTAGCTAACACTGATCAAGTAAAACCATATTATAAGGGAGAAGATTTTTAAATATCTGACCTGGAAGAGGGCCAAGAAGTATGAGCACTGAAACTTCGCAGAATCGTCCCAACGCAAAAAAATTCAAATTCCACCCGAGCTGAAGGCCGAAAAGTCAAAGGGGACACTTAACACCATAAAGTTCCAGGTCCACGGAAAAAAAGAAAAATTTCACCCACGGTTACCAAAAGGCCAGCGAGGCAAGTTCCACCGCAACCAGGCCCAAAGAAAATAATTCCACCGACGGTTACCTAAAGGCCAGCGAAACGTGTTTCAAGCCCGAGGAAAGAATTCCACCGAGGTTACCGAAAGGCCAGCGAAGCGAGTTCCAGACCCAGAGGAAAGAGTTCCACCGATGGTGACAGGAAGGCCGTTCCACCGCAACGAGTTCCATACCCAAGGAAAGAGGCCACCGAAAAGCATGCCAAGATTCTTCACGAAGTTGGACGTTGAAACGCCCGGTTTAATCCACTTCTCTCCCAGAGATAAGGAATGTCTAAAGCAAACCAGACGCAGAAAAGCGGACCACCTCTCACCCTCTGAAGCGGAAGCCAGAATACCAGAATCGACAGACGAGGAGGAACCAAGCCAATTCATCAACAAGGGCTTCAAGAGAAAACCACCTCCAGCACAGACGGAACGTCCACAACAAAAACTCCGAGTACACTGTATAAAAAGTAAACTGTTCTCCTAGTTGGGAGGGGTTTCTACACAAACGCATGGCTGCAAATCAAGGAAAAAAGATAAGTGAATTTTTTTTTCCTTCTTTCCGATTTGAAATTCAGTTTATATCATAATGCACAAAGCTGGTATGTAAAATTAGTTTCCTCTCAAATGAGGGCATTTTTTCCTTCAAATGTTATTAAAAGCAAGAAACTAATTTATTTCGAAAGTTCGCGACAATGCAGTGTGCAAATATCTTTAGTCGAAAAACCTCAGAACTGCTATTCAAATTGTTGTAAAACTCATATTGTTGGAAAATTATTCTAAATAGTGTACAGCAACTACGTACATGTGATGTAAAGTGAATCTGGAAAGTTTTACTATGTTGAATGCTGTAAAATTATTTTGTGTTAAAAGTAAATGTTGTATATTAAATATAAAGTGCTTGAAAGTTTAAACTATATTTAAACAAAGTACTTACAATAAAGATAGAAGAATTAATGAAATAAGCTAGGATCTCCAGGTCACACGAAAGTTTAGAACATTTTCGCGCGTTTAGTACATTAGGTGGAGTGCTGGAAATAAGGTGTTTTTTAGGTCTGGAGTGTCAAGCTTTATTTAACATTTAGGAAGTTGGTTAGACGGTAGTGTTGGTTATTACCACACAACAATTACACACTCGTATCTTTACAGAACAAACTTCTGAATAGCATTGAAGGATTTAACTAAAAGTATGACTGAATGAAATTTGAGAGCCAAATAAATGTGATGAAATGTAAATTATTTAAAATTGAGCCAAAATATCCTTGTGTATCCAGTATTAATACTTTTTCCTTCCAGACATATTGGAAGGACATACAAGAATTCAAGATATCTATGTTGATTGCAACAAAGATGATAAAAACATTTTCTTATTTTTAGCTTAGATCAGTTTGCAAAGTTGGCCCTGAAGAAGTTTAAACTTGGTTCTACAGAAGTGAAACTGGAGATAAGAGTCTAAAACGTTTTTGCAAGTGTATTTGAGAATGAATAATTTAAAGTTTGAAATTTAGAAAGTAAATTTAAAGTAAGGTTTTTCAATGAATAATTTAAAGTTTGAAATTTAGAAAGTAAATTTAAAGTAAGGTTTTTCAAGAATTTAATCTCTCAATCGAAATGTCCTTTGTGAGACCTTTCTGTTAGAGTAGTTAAATTTTGGTGGGAAAAGATGTAGAAGTTACTTTAAGTTTGTAAGTTATTTTAATTTTAAACATGCTTTATTGTCTATACTAGTTTTCCACCTATTCCCTACCAGAATAGGTTTTTAATATCTCGCTGCATGTAAATGAGGTAGAAAGAGTATTTAAAGAAAGGTTTCTCTTACTTAGGAACATCTTGAGGTTGGCTACATCATGGTACTGTCCCACTGAAGATGAAGACATAGATAGTGAATATTAATCGATGGTTTCTAATGTTTCAAATTCCAGCTTCGATTTTAGCAATCCCGAGCAACGGAAAATTATAGCTGAGCATTAAAAAAAATACTGAAAACTGCAGCTAAAAAGATCAAAACAAATACCGCTTTTCAAGATATAGTAAACAAGCATAAAAGCGTTTTCACGCATCTTACAGGAGAAATAAGTAAAAGGAAGAAATAAAAGAAAATCATGATAGCAAAATGGACATTACCGTAGCCCATCAGACCACATTGGAAATAATTAAGATAAATGAATAACCCCTACCCTAAACATACAAGCAGCCGAAATCATCCTTGAGAAACTCTCTGCAAACCTAGATACTAATTAACAAGATTCAGAAGAAAGCGCCAAACATACCGAGGAAAGTGTACACTGTATATCAAATGATAAAGCATTAAACAACATATACAGAAATGAATTTGAAACTCAGATTAAGTATAGAAGCATTCATCTTTATTCCTAAACTTTAGACGACTACAACACAGTTGTTGAATTCTTAATAAAATATAAGATTAATTTTCATTATCAACTCGACAGCAAGAAAAATTTCAAAGTTATTATCAAAAATCTTCCCTCTTCTGTCGCCGAAGAAGAAATCATAAAAAATCTCACTCACAGAAATCTTCTAATTCTTAAGGTTAAAACACTTCAATAAGGAAAGAGAAGACTCCATTATCCGACTCCCAATCTATTTTACTGAACTTGTTCCTACCCAAAAAGGAAAATCCATACTACAACTAAAGAAAATTTTCAACTTTAATGTACACATCGAACCTTATAGCAGGAAAATCAAACGTCCGACCCAGTGCTTTAAATGGCAGCGGTTCGGCCACACACAGCGCAAATGTTTTAATGTTACAAATATGGATTAAATCACAGAAGCTCGTTTAGTAATTAACCCGATGAAAAACAAATTTGCATTTTTTGCAGTCAAGAACATTTAAGTTCCTACCGTAAATGCTCAGAATATAAGAAACGTTTTTCCAAAATCCGCAAAACAGAAAACAACACTCATGAACCTTAACAGCGCAGAAACTACTATTCTCAAGAGAAAAAAAATAGCTACAGTGAAATGCTCCGAAAAAATTTAGACACTGAAAACGAACCAATCCAGTTTTCGAAATTAAGGATCGTACAATTATGGACTTCAACAAATTAACGCAGCTAAAGAATGCCAGAGCTGCCTCAGAAAAGCTAATCACAGGATTTCAAGTTATGCAACTGATTATCTCATTTTCCGAAGCAGAAAATTAAATTCCCTTTCTTCCAGAAGCCAAAGAGGAGCGTTAGAGTACAGAGTCGCGCTTATTACTTTTGGAAAGCTGGTATGAAAGCTTTTGGCTCGTGAAATTTCCTACACAGATGAAAGTTATTTTTTCCTCTACAGCTAAAGCCAGTTTTACTTTATTCGTTTACATCGCACACATTAGTGCTCATGTTCTTCCACTTGTCTAGAATTAATTTTTTCAAGCCCAGGGGGATACGCAATATGTAGGCCCACAAGAGTCGAAGACCTCGAACACGACCACGGCTGACAATCTACTTCAGCAGAGCAGCTTAGGATTCCTTCAGTGGTGCGTATTTGCCCTCAGGCTGCTTCGTTGTTTAAAGCTAATTACGCTCGGCCGTACGACTCGTTCCTGCTGGTATTGCCAGTTTAGTTGAGCATTAAATTAGTTTCTGCTTTTCTTGAGTTAAAGTAGAGGCTTCTCTGCCGCAGTGGCTATTCACACCACCTACGTTCGCGCATGCGCACAATCAGCCTAGGTACCAGCATTTTACGCCATTTTCGTAAGGCAGAGCGAAGATTGTTAACCCTAACTCAGCAATAGAAAGGGTTGTTAATAGTTCACCAGCAAGAGAATAATTTGCAAGTAGTAATTATCAGTTACAAAGACGAGGTCAATCTATATACATGATAATGTTCAGGAAATGATTCAATAAAATAGGGATTTAATGATGGTTCTAATTGCAAGCGAGGACGTGTAATTAGTTAAAAAAATCTTTAATATATTGACAAAAAGGCTACAGAAATTACTGAAATTCTTTTATTTAACAGAGGAATTTTTATGCAAACTTAGACCCTAGTCTTCTGTCAGAATTTATTATTCAATAAGAAAACTTACTAAAAATTATAATATTCTTATATATTCATAATTTTTTCAGTATCCACTCATGTTTATAGGTTCAAATGCCACATTTAAAAATTAAAGTTATTTATGAAATAAAACCTTATACAGTCTGATAAATCATTTGTGTGTGCAAATTTTTAAACCTAAATCCCTTACATTTTTTTCTGTCCTTTTGTAAATTACATCCCATTATTTATTTCAGTTTAATTTATTAATGTGTTTGTACTAGTATTTCAAAGTTTTTTTAAGTACTTTTTGTGTCCTGAAAATGCCAAGTATTCCCATAAAAAAATAAACAGGCATACAGAATTGTTAATAACCAGTAGTATATGATTAATTATGCATTTAATTGTTGACTTAATCGCTTTTAACTTATTTCATGTCTAAATCTTCTATACAGGAAACCTCTGTCTAATCTTTATTATCTTTTCTCGGGCTAAGATTTTCAAAGAGGAATGAATTAAGTCTTGATTGCGCAAAACACATCTTGGAAGCTAAATGTATTCTAAGAAGCACAAAAAATGTAAACAAGATTTTGTCCCCCCCCCCAAAACCGGTCATTTAAACTATTCCAATCGTTCAGGAAAACGATAAACACTGCAAACATAAAAATCTGCCCTTTTTTATATATACTTTAATAAAAGGAAATGTGTTCCTTCTTTTTATAAGAAAAGAAACCCATTTTTCTTTAAACTTTTTAAAGTAGCCAACGCTTAAAATGATAAACTACGCCAAGGTACCCGACTTTTAAAAAAGATTCACTACAACACTTAGGCAGTTCGCGTACGTAGAATCAGTTACGGATCTGGTAATTCAATGCGCATGCGTGGTTAATGGTGGTGCGAATAGTTTAAGCGGCTAATCGCATTGTTGGTGCGAATAGCATCGGCCCTTCTCTGCTGGCCGTCTGTTTTTTCAACCCTTCTCTGGACTTTTCTTTTGTACACTTGGACTCAGCGATAAGTCCCTACATAGTTCAACAAGGTTTCTACTAACTTAAGCACAGACAAAGTAGTTAGAAACATTACAGAGTATTTATCTAACAATTACCATTTTCCAATTTTCGAAAGAATTTATTTTTTTATTATCGACTTTAATTTTTTAGTTTAATTACTGTTAAAAGATTTTCTCCACTAATTTCATTTATTCAGAAGCAATATATAAAATTTTACGAAAATGTGCATTTGTCGTATATATCGTCCTTCATTAATAATATAAAATTGCATTCATTATAAAGAATACAATTTTTCTATATTTCCCTTTCTATAAAAGTGAACGTGTATTCCACAAAGAGGAACAGCGAACTCTTTTCGGTTAAGATAGAGAACCGGAGAAGCTTTCACAGCTGTGACGCGGAAACACAAATCGATTTAACGTAAATAGGATAACGTAATCCAACTGCTGAGCTGATCCATAAGAAAAAAGATCCATCTGACAGTACGGAGTTTCATCGGTTTTCTATCAGTTGTTTGCAGTAATCACTTTTACTGCTAAAAAATATTTCTGCTCAGTAATTACGTTTGTTATTTTCAAGTTAATTACTCAGCCATTTCGCATATCTTGATACGATACTACCCAAATGCAACAAGCACCCAATTTTCCGATACTTCATGAAAAATTAACACAGCCGTTTACGGGTTGTAAGTAAATAATAAAATGAAGTTCCTCTCCATTAGCTCGCAGCTATCCCATGCGTTATAAAATTTTCTCTCCTCCCGCATTTGGAACTATTTCCACGTGCTTCAGGATGTCAATCAAAGTGAAGCAGCACGAGCATTGGCCAGGAATGTTTACATATAAACCCAAACAAATCTGACCTTGGACATCCAGAGCATGTGGCGCCATCTATGGACGAATCAAAAAACCGTTTGGTCCTGAAAGCGTTGATGAAATCAAATCCCGATTAACCACACTTCATCTAAAAAACGTTGAAGTTTCTTTACTGAGGCATGACAGAAAAATTACGAGCACAAACCATCGAAATAAATCAATATTTTAACGGGAAATACAAAAAGGAAACAATGCTTAGGATAGCTGTAGTGATATCAGAGGACGTCTCAGAAATTAGGTTGTTTTATCCACTTATAGTACTAATTTAACATATAATTCGGAATATATAAACACTTATATCATCCGTTAAAAATAAATAGTTATATAAACAAACATTTTGTCTTGTATTTTTGTTTAAATGCTTATTCCCCAAATTAAACTGATTAAATCCCTTTTTCCTGTTAATTATATAATAACATGTGTTATGTTTCTGCTTTTACCAATTATAACTTTCAGGTAATCGTGGATGTCGTTCCCGAATGATCGAAAATCGACTAGGTTTCATAATTATTTATTTTTCCATGTATATTAGCTTACTTATTTCTTTCCCAACACTGGAGGTGAAATCAAAACCAATTTTTCGTATTATTTAAAATCAGTTTTTCTCATATTTACAGTAATCATTATAAAAAAAAATCAGATTCCTTTTTTCAATTTCAATTGGTAACTTAAGAAAAGCTTTTAAAATGTGCATCAAGTGTGCTTTCTGCATATATGTAAGAGTCTGAGAATGGCTTGTTTCACAAAAGTTTAATCATAACTAATCTGAACATTTTCGTAGAAATTCTCTTTAATTTACTATGGAAGGTCCACCTGAGTGTTAAGCGATTAATAATCATGCAACAATTAATTAAGAGGATTATTACATATTTGTCACCTTCAGAGAATTATAAGTGATTTCGAAGTGTTAATCGCTACAAACACAGTATCGGCATAGCCTACGACAGTGGTAAGCAGTTGTAGCTAAGGATCATACAGAGCAAATCAAAAGGAAAAGAATTTGATTAAACTATTCCCCTTTTTTAGGGTACAAAGTCAAAAGTGTTTTTTGAGCAGCCTTACTATTGTGTCAGCAAAGGATGTCGGTTTTATGATGTTGTTTCTTGTGTTATTAAAGCCTAATTTAGATTGTCTATAACATTTTACTTGCTTACATGAGAAGCAGGAAAAAACATGATTATGGGAAATATCACTTTTGGGGCCCCAGAAGGCTTGTAGTTTATGTGATAGACAGGCCTCACTTACGAGTTTTCTCGCTGATTTAAAACAGCGAGATGCATTTATCATTAAACATGGAAGCTAATTTACAAGTTTTGTCGCTTGCATTTCTTAAATTCTTTCTCACAAAAGTATAAGATACACTTGTATATAAATATGTACCCTTTGTACTCAGTATGACACACATTTTGACCAAATAATTCATCAATTCCAGAAAATGTTAAAAGGATATTTCAGTCTCCAGTATAAAAAATATAGTAATAGCATTGTACAATATACGGTTGTAAAGTTAGTTGAAATCTATAATTCTCATGCAGCTGTTTTAACAAACATTTCATTGCTTTTTTTTTTTTTTTTTCATACAACCTACTCCTTAAAACTTACTCAGCAGAGGATGTTTTACAGGTGTTGTATATTTAAGGATTTCTTTACTTCAAGCCTTGCCATCACACACTAAACTTTGCATCTGCAAAAGGAACTTCTCACTGCCATTCTTTCAACAATTTTAATAACTGTCTTATTAAACAACTTTCGCAGTTTGGTGGCACGGCTATGAACTTTCTTTTACTCTTAACTCATTTTATGCTAGCCATTCCCGGAATTTCTTTCTACAGTAAAAACAAAAGGCTTAATGCACATTGTTTAAATTAGATGCTTATTTTGGGCAATTACGATAACTGAACGCATAAGACGAACACGGGACTTGTTACCAAAGATTTTAATCAGCTTTCGCGGTAAGCATTTTAGGAAGCCAATATCGCTGCTAAAAACAAGAGCTACAAATGGTAATGAAACAATAAACGCAAGCAATATTTTCTGAAGAGGTGCAGACAAAATTTAGTAGAAATTTATCCCAGTACAAGGGCTCATGGTTTTGTTCCAATCCGTAAAATCGAAAAGGAAAAGCAATTTTAAATACATCCTGTGCAATGTTTTCGTGTAACGTATACATTAATATATCTTAATATTTTATGTACCTTTCCTCCCAAAATTCTCATGTTCCTCATATGATCTGCAGGTCATTAATCCGCAAGCATGCATCAGAAGCACGTGGTCGATTTCTCGAAAACAAAATACAGGGGAAATCCTCGCACACACACCAAATCATCTTTACAGAATGCAATCGAGATTCAGACTTTTCATAAACAAAATTACCCAGTGTTTGCATATCCTTCTAAACAGGAACAATACTGGCAAATATTTAAATATCCACATGCTCGCGTTTCATTCTTTGCTACCTTCACAATCAAAAGGATGCGGTGCGCGCGATAAGCGCAGAAGAGCAGGTGCCACGCTGCTGCTCAATACGCGCAGAGTAGACAGAATGATGTTTCTTTCTACAAATAATGTTACAACGGGTAGAAAATGAACCAGCCAGTAATAAGCCAGCGTTTGTTGCTCGCTCGTAAAAGCGCCACAGGGTTGGTTGTCTCGCTCTCGCTGGTTCCTATCACGTTCACTTGTCGACTACCCCTGACAATGAGTCTCCTGAAAGTCGCCATTACAGCCGGATCACGGATCGCGTTACTTACTATATTATAAAAAGCATACATTTTAAATAATAAATTTTATAACCCTGGATACAAGTCTAAGTCCGAACGAAATCGTGTCAACAGTCAAATAGTTATAACCTTGACCAACTCCTGCATTCCGATCTGAGGAGTAACACAGTGCAGCTGCCCTTTTTTTTTTTTTTTTTTTTTTTTTTTAATTGCCTGCCGAAGGAAAAGAGATTCCAACGAATGCATTGTTGATCAACGTTATTAGTACTTGCCTCAGTGTCGCTGACCTTCTGACCTTGGGATATCATACATTATAGATTTATCAAAGTAAGTCCTTAATTTTTGTAATAAATTATCATTAGGTCTAGAGATACGGAGTTATATGTTGGCGTTATCCATTTCGGTGCGTCTCGGGGAAGGATAGCGAGCGGGAATGAAGTGCCGCGCCGTAATCTGAGCGAGCGTGTTCGGTGGAGAAGAGTCGATTACAGGGGATAAAGCGGTGGTAGAAACTATTTTGCATGGCTGTGGGAAACGACTCCGCCGAACTCGGTGCTTGGGATTAAGCGATTTCAAAATCGAATCTCACGGTTACGGTTATTCTGTGAATATGAAATGAACGTAGCTACTGCCACATTTAAGATTAATTAAATCGCAGAGATGAGAAATAACTTGAGTGAGTAAAATTTATGTCATTTTATAGTTACCAATTTTTAACGATTTTTTTTTCTTTTACTTGATCTTGCGTTCCTTTTCTTATTATATTTGTGTTTTGTATCTTTTATATATTACGCCTATTTTAATAAAGATCTATAAAGTGATTCGTTATTGCAGTTCTCGCTTGAAAAAAATTTGTTAAATTACGATTCATTATGGACTTGAGATATATATTTATCAAACAACATTTTCCGATTCTTCAGTTCAATTTTTTTGTTTTGCAGAGCGATACCGAAGGTAACATGATGCTTGAATTTTTGTTGGAAAAACTGTCCAGATTTTTCAGTCTGCATCCTGGAGGGAGAAAAAAAATAATAATGAAGTATAACATCCATAAAATTGGGAATATTTAGATTAACATTAAGTCAACTACTCATTTATAGAAAAAACTATACATGCATTTTTTAACACATATATATCCACTGTGTAAATGAAGTCTTTGAAAATTAAAGCTTTGTAAAATGCTGCATTGGACAGCTTTTTCTTTTATCCCCCTTAGAATTTTATGAGCTAGGTATAGACATAGTCGATCATCAAATATTTGGAATGTGTGTTTAATGAGAATTTTTCCAAGGGTATTTAAGTTGTCAAAAATATCCATGCTATAGCATACTTTTTAACTGTCCGAAATTTAAAGATTATTTGCTTTAAATATCTTAAATACTTATATGTTATTTTCACTGTTAATAAGGGAATTCTCATACCTAATGCATATTTTTCTTGTACAGAATAATGAAATCTGATATTTTTCTACTTTTTCTAAAGAAATTTTAATATGATGTAAATTCTTTTTGAAAAATACATAAACACAAATCACAGTTAACCTAACTTTGATTTTTATAGTTAGAACAAAAAGCAGATTCTCAGCGAATTCCTTTGATTGAAATCACCAGAAAGATTTAAGTGAAACTGATTAGAAAAACATAATTGGATTAAATTTCTATTATTAAAAAATATCAAATGTTGTCACAAAATGTTTCTAGTAAATTTTTAGAGTACAGGTGGTTTTAGGTGTAAAATTTATTAACTGAGAAACATTTATGAGCCTGTATATTATTAAAATAGCTATTTGATGTGGTAATATGTTAATGCATATTGACCCTAACACTAAAGAAACACTAAAAAATCAGGAAGATAATGAATTAGTAAAATTATAATTTTTTTCAACTTAAAGACAAGATTTTTGCAGTACCTTTAAAAATTGATATCAAATTTATATTTTAGCTGATGCACTGTATAAAGCATTACTACCGAGTCCATAGCTTTGAAATCTGAATCAACATATCTTATTTATCTACCTATAACCATTGTTAATTTACAATCAGTATATGGAATATATGATTGCACTCTTCTGAAACTTATTTAAAAGTGTGTTGAGAACAAATCTTCAAGTTAGTGAAATTAAAAATAAGGAGAAAATGCTTTCAAATATAAAGCATTATCAAGAAAATAGGAAAAAACAAAACATCATACATTTACCCTGAATATTATTCTTTGCATATATTTTCAAACTTTTGGTACAAATTCAAGTTAATAAGGGTGGAATAGATTATTCAGTTACAGCAAACCCTATGTAGACTATATTCTGTTATTCCAAACCCAAGTTGGAGAGTACCAGGACAAGTTGCCATGATTAACTTTAATAATAATGCACTGCTTGGATGGTTACATTTAATAAATTTCTAATTTAACATGTTGAAAATTTAAATTCTCATATTTATTATAATAAACAGACTATTTACATCTGTTACTATTAAAATGTTTTTACAAGCAATATTGTTTTGTAACATATGCGTGCAAGTTGTTAAGAAAATGCTTGGTTAAATTCATGTTCATTCCATCTATGAAGCATGAAACAAAACTGCAGAGTATGTTTTGTAATAAAATTTTCTCAGGATATTCAAATTCATAAATTACTTTTCAGTGCTTCATTTTATAGAGAAGTGAATGCCTTTTTTTTTTATTTCAAACTAAGTAAAAATATGAAATCTATATAATAGCTGAAACATAACTATTGATCTTGCACAAGAATATTTAGAAAAGCACAAAATTTTAACATTTTCTGAAGTAGTTTAAATACATTCTTCAGTAACAAGAATCTAAACTTAAGGTTACTGATAATGCAGCAAAATCTAATATCATAACACTGACATAAATCAAAAGAAATGTAAAACAGAAACTAATAACTGGTAAAACTATTATGAGCTTCAGATAACTATAAAAACATGTTCATAGCTATCAACCCATGGGAAAGAGAAGCCCCTACTGAAGTTCATTATTGAGCATTTCCATTTACAAAGAAATTATGATCTAACATTTAGCTAAATTGTCTGCCTTTATAGACCTTGGAACTTTGCTAGTATTATCATTAATTTAATAAAGTTTCATTAACATTTTAGGATACTGAACTATATCTATTTTTGCATGGCTTGTTTTCCTCCCACAAAAAAAGATTTTAGTGCCTAAGCATATCATAGTTACAAACTGCTTATATAACTTTTGCTTTTTAATAATAAGTTTCCTATAAATCCCATACCTAAAAACAAACATCCACTACAGTTATCAAATTAAGAAATCTCTGATCTTTTGCTGATTAAGAATGAACAATTCATTTGTCTTTTTACTTAACAATTTGTGGCTGAAGTTTAGATTTTCTGCAGTGTATTTGGTTTCTTTTATGGTCTGTTTGAAATTCCTTTATGTTCCACTTATATAAATAGCATTTTCTTTTTCACTGCAAAATACGGAATTAAAGCAAATAAACCGCCGCAATTCAGCGGTTTTCACTTTCATTCGTGGTACAACAGTTTATAAAACTGAATTTCTTTAATTCTGCTAAGATAATGTCACTCTCTGCAGCAACTAAGAATCACAGACTCCAAGTGAACTTATGTCACAGCACAGACTGAAGCTCTGCAGTTTCCTAAAATGTTTTTACGTATGGCTATTAATTGAACCATCAAACCATTATGCTTTTAAGAGAATAAATAGTTTTCTTTTAAATTTTATTTTACTTCATTCTTTTTGGAAAGTGGATCATCACTTTTAAATTTCTTTTATCCACAGTTTTAGATGAATTTTTTATCACAATTTCAGCAGTATACCATCCTATTTCTTATTTTTGCAAGTCTTTTATCTCCCTTTTGTACCAGATGCTAATTCTTGCAGTAACATTTTACAAAGGTTGTGTTACAGGGAACACATTTAATCATAACAAGAATTGCATATGTAAAAGAAACCTGCTGACAATAAGTAAAAATTTTGTGTTAAATATCTAACACTTTGTCTAAGTTTCTTAGTTTTTGGTGTATTAAAGTACACCTTTTATTTGGTTAGAGATGCTTCTGATAATGTTTTTTTAATTCTTTAAACAAAAAGATTGTTGTGTTATTAAACTTTTTCCTTTACTACAATTCTTTAACCTTGGTAAAGAAGTGTTTTATTTAGTGGTCTTTTTTAGAGTTAATCTGTGGAATAGCCCCAACTTTTTTCCCTTTTTAACAATTCTTTAAGCTTAAGAAGCATTTTCCCCATGACATGAACAGTTTTGTTTTATTCATTATGCTAAGTAAAGGAACATTCGCTTAGAAGAGTCTTTGTGAACATAAATTTTCCCTTAAACTCAATCCTCAACCTACAAATTTTTGCTGTATGTTTTCTCAGAACATACTGTAGCAGAGTTATCTTATTATTAACAAAAAAAAAAAAAACTGAATTTTTTTGGCACAGTGCAGATGTCAATCTTAATTTATGTTAAAATATATACAGCCCACAGCAGCCAAAACATAGCTTTAATTTGTTGTCAAATATTAAAAAAAAATCTTAGAAAATTCCCTAATTATAAATATTAAACTGAGAAAACTTTTCAACCTGCAAAAATTTAATAAAACTTCCACTAAAGTGATGCATTAAATATGACTTGCAGAATTTCATGAAATATTTTTACTTTCATTAAAAATCAAATGCTTCAACTAGATAATTATATTATTCAAATACATACTTTTTTATTTATTAAAAATTATTAATAAGATAGTACCATTCAAAACACCAGATTAATTGTTGCTACTAATTAGTATGTGCCTTATTTTTTCTGCTGATTTTAATCATAACTGGTTTCTGCTGGAGAAAGCTGCACTGCTTCTGTACCATCCTATTTAACTCTTATCATTTCTTGCTAACTTTCGAATGCAAATTCACTGCAATATATTTTGGGCAGCATTGAATTAAAAATAATCAAATATATGATTAATAAGTCAAAAATAATAAAATATTCAATTCTTAAAATTTTATTAAAAAAGGTACTTTGTTTTAGATGCAAAGTTAAGTATTTCCTAATAAGTATCAGAATTTCAGTTCACACAGTTTGTTGTTCTCACAGTTTCAAAATAAACCTAATTCTTGGCATCAGCAATTTTCTATGCTGTATAAAATATACCATCTTCCAAGTGCCAATTACTTTTTTGCCTATTCAGATCTTTTTAATCTATTAAATTTTCATTTTTATTAAATGTATTATTGGGATTATAGTTTGGAAAACAAATTTTCATTACTTTCAAAATATCACTGTTTGAAAACCAGCGAGATATTAATAAACAAATTTAAATTATGCAGACAAAAATATAATTAGCTAATTTATTGAGTATTATGTAAGCTTTATCTAGGATTTTCTGATGAATAACTAATTCTGACAGTGCACAAAACACTTTAGTGTATTATGCAAAAGCATTGTTAAGATGCAATATTTTGTAATAAAAACTGTTTAGTAAAGATATTTGTTGTGTTTATGAAGACAAAAACTCAAATTGGAATGATTAAATTTTTGTAATAACCAATAAAAAAGTGTACATGTCGATTTCATTAAATCAGGAATGTTGGATTCAATAATTACAGTATTATACCAAATCATATTATTAAAGATTAGAAAATAGGACTCTCAGCAATGAATGCAGATAGTTTTAAGAAAGTAGATCTAAATTAATTCAATGTAAGTATGGTTAAAAAAATGTATCATTTAATAGTATACAATGTGTCCCATGAAGACACCCAAACTAAGCAGTCAAATTCCTCGCTAGGAATATATATAACAAATGCCCAAACAGCTGTACCTGTCCAATCCATAGTTTTCTAGATAAATGTGAAAGAAAAGTATGATGTCTCATACGGTGCAATTAATATACTCAAATTATAGAAGAATTGCTCACTACTAAACAAAATCATATCACTTTCCACATAACAGTCTATCACCATTGGTTAAATGTGATTACCATTTGTTATCCACAAAAAAGCAAATTTTTTTAACTAATGACAAATGATTAAAAAATAAGATGTATTTGGCACTGACACCTATAATTTATAGATAGATTAATAGATTTAAAGCAGCTTTAATAACTGACTGACAGAATTTATTGGCTGCTATATGTGAATTTGAAATTCCTGAAAAACAAATTCGGCTGGTGAAACTTTCCCTGGATAAAAACATCTTCAGCAAAATTCAAGGAAATCTATCAGTTTATTTTCAGGTCAGCAATGGAATTAATCAGGTAAACTCTTTCGCCTATCTGTTTTTTAAACTTAGCTTTTGAAAAGATTATTTATGACTACCTGTTAAAATCAAAATGCACCTTTTTTAGCCAATTAAAATTATGTAGATTAGCTATCACAGAGCTCATGAATGCTACAGGAAAAATGGGCTTGAAAGTTATTAGAACAGTTCCACCTAATTTAATTGATTAATTTAGATTTGAAAGAGTAGATGGTTTTATTGGCTTGTTTCTGAAATTAGCTGCAATTAATGAACTACTGAAGCTCTGGTAATCTGTAAATGTCTATATCACTTTCAGTTATAAGTAAAATTTTTGTTTTCAGAAGATTCAGCATAACAAATTTATGCCAGTTTATTCTTAGATGCATATAATAATTCTTTTAACAAAAATAATCCTATATTTATAACATCTTTTGATTAAAGAAACAAGTTTATTTTATTATTAAAGTTATTTGGCATTTTTCTGCACCCACAGCAGTGTTTTTAAAATAAATGCAAATCGTGAATCTCTATTTTTTTCTTCTAGATCAAATCCCTATATTTGGTGCATATTTTTATCTCTTTTATTATTAAGTTTGAATTTGTTTAGTTAATTTGATTAACTATTATTTTTTAAATATATAATAATTTAATTTTTAATGTAGAATATATAAGCATTTATTTGATAACTTTTTGAGCATTAGGTGCCCCATGACTGATTTATTTACATTTCATGCAAAGAGCCAGCATGTTTACATTATCAAAGCAAATAAGGTTGCTTTTGTAAAATGAGACTCATAAAGACTTTTCTAGCATTATGAAAAATTTGGTAAAGAAATAGGAGCTAAAAACAAAAAAATTTTCTTTTAATAACAAGTTTCCAGACTTTATCTCTCCGCTATATTTTTCACCTATAATCACTATAAGTAATTATATTTCAAAAATATAATAGTTTTATATTAAATAATTAAGATAATAGTATCTTTTAGTTATTTATTTAAGGATAAACAATACAAATTTAAGGTAAAAAATAGAAAACTTTGAAATAAGACTGCCCCCCTTTTTTTATATTTCTGTTCTAAAATTTCCAAGTATCCTACAGTCAGGTAATTTGATAACTGAATAAGATGAAGTTAAATTAGCATACTAAACAGTATAATTACACTAGTTTAAATACTAAATAAACCATACAGGTAATTATTGCATATATAAACTGCATTAACTGCCATTAATTTTAATAACCATGTCTAGCCTGAGCAATTTAAATTTAGGCTTGCATCCAGTATACTGGTAATTGACATGCCTGAAAACTGGTAATGATGGATTTTTTAGTTTTTCTTTAGTAATTATATTTAAAAAATATAATAGTTTTATATTAAATAATTAAAGTAAGAGTATCTTTTAGTTATTTATTTAAGGATAAACTACAATACAATAATTACCATAGTAAATTATTGTATTTAATTAAGTATCTTGCCTTTCATTAAATCAGAAATAAATGAATTCTAATCAGAAAATGCTTTCATCAGAGTGGTCTTATTTTTTATTAAAAATGGTACAGAATTCACCAATTTGCACAAGTCTTGGTCTATATGCTCTCAAGTATTTTGAAAATCGGGCATCAGCAGAAAATGTGACCCATCTTATACATGTGCTTCAGAGACCTATCCAGGGTTCGTACACATTTCTGCATATGGAAATTAAGCACTTTTAAGGACCATTAATAATAATAAAAAAAATTAAGGATCTATGAGCAAATAGGAAGTGAATAAATTCAATTAAAAGTATTATCTATGCCTGAACTTGACTTTTGTAATACTATCCTAAAAATAAATTAGATCTGTAAGTAGGATGCATTATTATTTAATATAATTACTAATAAGAATGAAATAAACTTTTATCAAGTACCATTAAATATTTTACACTTATAACACTTGGACATATTTGAAAGAAAAGTGACATTTTATTTACGTTTTACTAACAGTTAGCGTTATGTTGTTTTCTTTTTTAGGTCTCATTTTATCATGTACTTGATCAGTCTAGAGCAGTGGTTCTAAACCTTTTGACTAGCACGTACCATCTAAACAAAAATTGAAAACCTTTAGTACCACCACTGCAAGGTACTACTATCACCACTACTCTTGAACAAAGCTCAAACAGAAAAACTCAATCAGGATGTTGGGGTTTTAATTTTTAAATTTAATAGTTAAAAATACTTTACTTCTTTGCATACCACCAGTGGTAGGCGTACCACTGGTTGCAAACCCTTGGTCTAGAGGTTTAGTAAATAACAAGCAGACTTTATGTCAAACGGTTATGTTAAAATGAGAAGTAAAATCAATCAGCATGATTTGTAATAAAAGACTGCCTGTTGTCACCACTGCTGCTTGCCTAGAGAAAGAGAATTGCTGATCAGAACATGCCTGAAAGGCCTGATGTAGGCACAGTTGGCAAGTTTTGAAAGTTAGTTGGGCTCTGTCTGACGCAGTTAGTGTCGTAACTTTGGTTAGAGTTCCAGGGGTTGTACTTTAAGGTTCCATTAAGTCACTAAAGCGATAGAGGAGATAAGTATCACTAGATGCAAAGATTTACCTGAATTTTTACATATTTGTGTTTTATCTTGTGACCACGGTAAGGATTTAATGAAAGGCAATAACTCACTTTAATATGCAGAGATAATTTTTAAAGGTAAGCAATTATAAATAATTAAATTAGGTGGTTAGATAACCTTAGTCATTATGATTTACATGGCCAGTATTAAATTTTATTTTTTAACAATATAAGTTATAAAAAGTCCTATTAAAATCCTAATCTCATAAAATTTCGCAATATAAAATACATGTAATTAATTTATGACATTGATTCTTAAACGATATTATGATAATTACACATTAAAAGCTAGAAAACATTTATGTTTTGTAGCAACAATACTCAACAAAATACTTATGTGCTTTTTTAATTTGAAGTCCTCCCAGATACTCTGGCTAATTTATATCTTTTTCCTATTTAATCCTATTTAGCATCTTTTCTAACAATTAGAAATTTGCCTCAATACGCAAACTAGTGTTCTCATTAGTTTCTGCATTCTTTTTATCTCCTAACTTGTCAATCTCTCCACAATGTACCTATGGGGGGTTTACTTGATCTGGCAAAAGTTAAAACCATTAGTTTTTGTCCTCCATACAGTCCAACCATGTTAAACCTGTGCAGCAGAATGGCTAACTTGAGTTCCTGTGGCAGCCTGAAGGTCTGAAACTAAATCTCTTGCAGTCGTTTCTTGAAGCTGACAATGACAGAAAACAGTTTTCCGATGCAGTTGTTGCTCTTGCCAATCTTAACCAGGCTATCAACTGATCCAGTGCTTTAAACTGGCTCTAAACTCTTGATATGGCACTTTGAGGGATATTCAAACCTTGGACGACCCCTACTTGTATTTTACTTCACTCAATTCTACTATTTATTCAACACTTGACCTTCACTTAAATAATGCCTTTAAGCAATAGCTTTTGAATACTGATCACACTCTCATTCATTTTAAACAAAACTACAGACCAGAATTCCAACATGTGTCTGTTGCACACCACATTGTCAATCACCGAATTTGCATATTTCTGGCACTAATATATGCACGGAAGTGCAATTTTGTCTTTAACTGTATTTACTTAACATAAATAATTGCAGCATTGGTGATTGGTTGCAGCATTAACTTACTGAGCTTATTTTTTCTAATTATCCTTTAATTTTGATGACAAGTGTACTGCAAGTGTGAACGAAGGAAAATCAGCAACTGCTGAAATTTTTAATTGCAAGGCGATAGGAAGGAAAATGTGCGAAAAACTAGGTTGAGTTGGTAAGGGGAAGGAGAATGGGCTCGTAAATTAAAATTTTGAAATCCCAACTAAAGGGAAGGCATACTGGAAGAACACTATAAAAAAAGGCTGTGGTCCACTATAGGCCGGCCGTCATGCCAATAATAATGCTAATGACAAAAAAAAAAAAAAAAAAAAAAAAAAAAACTTTATTTCAAACTTTGATAGAATAATTTTTATTGTTAAGTTGTTAGGCAAGAGTGATTCAGCTTTAAGTACTTGGCAATTAAATACTACTATATATTTCTGTATACAAGCTGAAACATTTTGGAACTTTCTAGGCCTGAATTACAGGGGTTGGGCTTAAGTACAGATTCACTAATCTTGCAAAAAATGTGGGTACTTTTCTTTAATTGGATACAAGTGATAAATAGCGAGATATAGTACCCCTTTTTTTTAAATTTTTAGTTTGTATTCCTTAAGTTTCTGAAAATTTTTTAAAATGAAATGAGTTATTTGTTTTATGAAAATGAGTTGTTTTAATTTCTAAACTTTTTATATTGCGGGCATTTCCCCCCCCTCCACTTGTGAACTTGTTTTTCATTTACGGAGAAATGTTGAGCAGCCCATACTGTTGTTAGAATTTTGAGTAAACGCAATCGCATATATTTTGAAATATGTCCCACACATCTTTCAGACAAAATAAAATGGGACAGAAAATAAGACCAGTACAGATACCACAGATCAAATACAAGACAAAAAATGAATGGAAAATATTTGCTAGCTTCAAGTAGGGTGTACCAGATTTAAAACCATTGTCATTGGCATATTTATAGTTAATTGATTGGAAAATAATCCACCCGTTTTATCTGCAAGAGGAATTTTTTTTTCATTTTGGCTACATGAAATTTGAATTTTGCATAAATTTTTGAAGGAAAAAACATGCAGTAGGATTTCTCACTGCGAGATGATTTTTAAATTGACTTAACGGATCATTACTCCAGTAAAGAATTTTTTTTACTCTCGTATGTTTTGTTTTGAAATACCATTTAAAAATCAGGTATTATATAAAAAAAGTGGCTCTTTTACTATGCTGTATGTCATTAGACACAGCCGTAATAAAGAGACATGAATTTACTATTGTCTTAATAATAAATAATTAGTCAGAAAAACTGTTATTCAAACAGAGCATTATAAGGTTAATCTTTGGATTATGGTAACTTGGCGATTTTTTGGCGACCAAACCTGCTACAGCAACCTGCTAGTTTTTTTAGACACCGTTTTGTTTTCATGAAGTAAAGGCATATTTTTTTTTACTCAACATTTTTTTCCAACAATGTGCTAGCCGAATTACGCTTATGCTAGAACTTTAATGGAACAAAAGTGCTTAATCATGACGAAGATTAGGTGCGAAATTTGTAGAAAGTACAGAATCTACCACTGCTTGCAGCGTTTTTAATAATTGCACATACACGGTATCATCCATGTACACAACGACCTATTTTCACTTAAAAAAATTTACGGGAAAAAAAGAACGATTACTTTTAGAGTAGAAAATTATGTTACTTAAATGCATACTTGTTCTACAATTTAGCTGTATATTTATTCCAAAAGGCAGCCAGTAAACATAGTTACAGATGTTGTTGTAGTGAAAATTTCATGGCTATCAATGAGAAAGGATATGAAACATTGTATCTGTAGGGATTTTGCGACAAAATAATGTCTTCGTGCAGAAATTTTACATGTCTTTCTTCTATTTAGAAGTGGGAAAAATATGTAAAGTAGTTATTTTGAAAGAAGTGGAGTATAGATTATAAAGTATGATTTATGACCAGGCCTGGTGATGGGCTTTATGCTAAATGGTATAATCTCTACCATTACTGAACTCTGCCTACCTGGTATAGAACACACAGGTTGTACTGGCTCTGCTTATTATGAGTAAGAATTTTTTCAGCAATTCCAAAATAAATTTTTAAGGTGGTAAGGACATAAATATCACTAAATTATTAAAAAAGCTTTCTTGTGGAAAGTAATATTAACAATAAGATTTGAATATTCACAAATATGAAATATTTCTTTGTATAAATTATATAAAAACATTTACTGAACGTGTTAATAAAATGATGGGAAAAAGCATGAATTATGGCAAAACACCACCCAAGGGTTATCTGCTAAAGAGAAGAGATGCTTGTGTAGGATTTGTGTGTTACATATGGGTAAAAACAAAGGAAAAGATATGAAAAGGCATTTGAATATATGGCTTTCTGTATAATAAAATGTAACTGTTTCTGTATAATAAAATCTTTCATGTATAATAAAACCAGTTCAGGGTCATGATACTTTTAGCAAAACATGGGAAAAAATATATGCTTATTTCAGTTGTATTATATAAATAGATGTTTCAAGCAAAAATTTGCAATGAAATACAGGATATTGCATCTTCTTATTTTTTAATACAGTAAAAGTGATGTATGTTAACTATGCATTCAAGTTGGAAGAATATTTGTGTGTATTTTAAGTGACTTGTTTGGACCTTGTTTTCTCCAACCTTTTAATAATTTCTTCAAAAATTTTACATAAACGATTTGAATTTTTGCTCTAATTTAAAGCAAGATCTAATAGGCATTTTAATTGGAATACGACAATATGCAAATTGAATGCAAATAAAATTTTTATAAAAATCAGTTTTAAATTGAAATGACATAAAAGTAATTTTTAATTTGATAATTTTCATTTTAAATAGTTTAATAATTATACTGATGGACTAACTGAATTATCCACATTTAAAAAACTATGTGGCATATATTTTTTGAATGACTACTTCAATTTAAATATTAAATTGCAGTACTCAGAGTTTTTCTTAATTTCCACAAAAAAAACTAAATTCTGGAATCTTCCATATTTTCGCATTTATAAACATATTTCGGAATGTAAGCAAAATGCTAATTTGGATACTGCACTGAAAAATCCAATTCAAAGTAAATATATTAAACAGAAATCATATGTATTAATATGTAAAGTTTTAGAAAAGTACAGTCTTTAACCAATCAGAATTACCTGAAATATTGACAGTTAATTTTTTTTTGGGGGGGGAGGAGGGCTGTTTATAAAAATTAGTATAGATACATATGCTCTTAGCTTTTTAAAAGCAATAGATAAGTAACAAGATGACAAGAACGCAAAAATAGAAGAACAAGGATTTTTAAAAACATTAGCAAATAATTTTGTGCAACAAAATTTTTTTCAGATATATCCAAAAATTGACATTCGGTGAAAATGGTTTAAATCGGATAATAGCGATAAATTTTTCGCCAAGTTAGGTTTTCATATTGCAAAAGCTGGGTTTTTTAAAAAGGGATATTTATTAAGATTATTAATAATATAATAAGTGACATTTTCTTCATAGTGGAATTGTGTCTAAAAATTAAATTTTTGTATTTTTCTATTAGTTTATTTCACACTATTGAAATTGTTCTAATCTGAAAGACCGACATTTATTTGAAAATTCCTTAAACTAAAATCATGGCTCTTCAACCAAACATTTTACAGTCTTTTTAAACATTCCATATAAAAAATGATGTAATGGCATCTGTTGATGTAAATATAATATGTTTTTGAAATTTATAAATACATGGAGAAAATTTATGTATATGTCATGAATGCTTACATATACATATATATGCTTCTCATGTAAATCATCATTTTTTTATGTTATATACACCTTTTGTTTTTGTCACCTTGAGCGTACACTGGCAGAAAAAAATGGGGAAGTGCAGAATCGCTCACTGCTTGGCGCTTTTTTAAGAATTGCACATACTCTGTATCCATATACACATCGACCTATTTTCACTTAAAAAAAATCCCAGGATTGCACAAAAATGCCATTGTGCACTCCCTTGACTTTATCCATGTACACATAGATATATTTTCACTTAAAAAGTAAAAAAAAAAAAAAATTGACAAAAATCCAATTCTTATTCTTGTAAAAAGCGCCAAACAAATAAGTGGGCGATTCTGCACTTTACCGGAAAAAATACCTTGAAAGAAACCATTATTAATATTCCACAACTCTAGACACTAATATATTATAAGTTTTCTTGTAAGAAAACCTGCAGCTGAAATTGAAAACTGCTAAAAACAGGAATAATGATAAAGACCTTTATAATAAAATTTTTACCCCATCCAAAATAAAGCAAACTTGCTGCAAATGATTATGTTTGAGTGAATTTCTTGTAAACAGTGTTTATGAGAGATTGATTACATACAAAAGAAAAAAATATTTTGGAAAAGCGATTAATAAAATTTTTTTGACTAGTAAAATATGTTCTCGAAGCTCACTTTTCATCTTATTTTCCTTTACATATTATTACTTTATGTTGATCATTGCTGAAAATCTTCAATAATTAAGAACTCTAGTAACTTTTCTCCTATACAAAGTGAAAGTTTGAATTTCTGAACTTGGGAGATAGGACATACATGTTCATTATTGTCAAAATGTATATGAATGAAAGTATAACAATTTTTCAACTGACATTTTAGGACTGTTTGAATCTTGAGAAACTCACTTTAATAATGTTTAAAAAGTTAAATATATTTTTAAAATTAATGTCAGGATTTTGTTTTCTAGTTAAACTTCCTTTATGTTCCTAAATACCAAAAAAATTAAAGGATGTTTTTATTTAATAAAACACAGCAAAGCACATGCAAGCTGTCTTCATATGAGAAAGAACACCTTTACAGAGGATATTTTAAAAGAAACACTACATAACCAATCCTTTGGCTGATTTCCAGATCAAATTACCAGTGTCATTTATAATTATACACTCAGCCACTAATGGATTAGTCTTGTTAGTACTTACATATTAGCACAATGACCTTGGTGCAGTTTGGTGATTTTTTACAGAAGAAAAAGGTGATTTATTGAGTTTTCAGATTACAACTTACAATGGATATGTTTACCTGAAAAACTGTTATGCGCATAGCTTCCATACTTAGACAAATTCTGAAAATTTGGCGACTTCTACTAAGGTGGTAGAGATAATACGCAAGTACCTTCTCATTCAGCCTTAACTGATATATATAATTTTCGCAACATTCAGCAAATTTAAATTGTCTTCAAATTATGCATCTTCTAATAGTATAACAAAATATTGCAATTTAAATAAGACTATATGCAAGGGAAGATAAATGAGCCACATCTCTGGTAAAATAAACAGGATAAAAAATAGATTTGAGATTAGCCTGTGATGTTAAAATCTGTCAATATAGCACTGGATTTAAATGAATCAACAAAACTATTCTTTAATGGCATATTGAAAGGAAGGGAGTAATTATCAGCCATGAATTATGGTAGGTAGTAACACTGGCTTAAATAAAAGTCAGAAAATTCAGCAATTTAAAAAAAATGCTTCCATAGTTTGATAAACTATTTAAATGAAATACTAAGCCAGCAGGGTTTAATCCTAGTGTACGGTACATACGGGATTTGTGCGATATTATGATGAGCAGTAAATGAGTCATTTTGGTGTTGGCGACAATTTTTAAAATCGCACAAAGGCCGTAACCTATACTAGGATTTTACCTAAGATTATTAGAACAGATTGTTTGTGATTAATACACAAAAAAAGGAAATACTAACATATTCATAAACACTTACATAAAACTTAATCAGGCAAAGAGCGCACTAGTTTGGCATGGATTTTGAAAGTGACTAAGCATAGGTTGCCTTGCTGAAGGAGCAACCCCCAAAAATGAATTAAAATTAGGCCAAAAAAGTATATTTACATAGATTTTGAGTAAAACTCGACTTCGAGAGCGATCAGCCTCAAATTCTTCAGGCGCGAAAAATTTTCTAGGCAAATTCTCACCCCCATCATGAAAATACGAAAGACAGCAAAAAAAATCAAGAAGACAATGCAGATTTCTTACCTTTCAAGTTGGTATTTGTTCAGCCGTTGCAATAGAAAATTACAATTTTGTAATCAAAATGGCGACGTCATTCAAAATTCTGTATCCACGTGCATATTTTGATAAAAGTTCAGCAACAGCATATTTTTTAACGCTACATGAAAAATTTCACTAAATGATCATTAAGACTTTTAAATTAAAGCTAATGCAATTTCTTTACTTACCCATTTATCAATCCTTCACGCTTCACTTAGCAGAATTTAACGCTTCCAAGTGACGCTAACATCCAAACAGAAAGACATTCTAATCAGATCGGATTGTAATTGGCTGAAAAAGATAACGACTGATGTCAGCATATCAATTAGCGTCGGTCTTTGTTTCACTTCATTTCTAATTATTAAAAAGTCGGACATTAAAAGGGTATTTGATGTGAGATAACAACTCGGTTAATAAAATGATATTTGAATAGGTATTAAATATTCATCAATATAAATTCCGTTTTTCAAAGAGAATAAAATATTTAGTATATCCTATTATGAATGATAAAGACAAAATTAGGTTTTTAAGCGAATTAACCTTAAAAGGTCCAGAATGCTAAAAAGGTTACGATAACCTGATTTAATTTATTGCGTTAATTTAATTTCATTATCCTTTTAACTATACCTAACTTTAGAATCTTTGCTTCATATAGAGGTCGCTCTTGCAGCCACTTAAGCGTCCCATAGTGATTGCTATTTCCACTAATCCCGAAAAAAAAAAAAAAAAACAAGCTGTGATACCCTCGACTCCCGATTTTTAACGGGATAATAGCGGCGTTCTCGGTTAACTCAAAATTACCGTTAATGCGCGGACAGTTTAAAAAACACACACAGGAAAGAGGAATACCCCATAATGTAATTAATACAAAAGTTTTGTTAACAAGTTGTAAGGAATTTTCCTTTCCGCATATCTTGGTGGCATAATTGGTACTACTCAGTAGTTCGAATACCGGAAAGGGCTTCCTTGATTTTTCTAATCTCCTGCTTCAAATCAGCGCCTAATCGCTCATTAAATTTGTCTGTATTTTTAAACAGTTTAATCTGGAGAATAACTTCATTTGGTTACTCAAATTAAATCAACATTCAGCATAAAAAGAACACACGTAAATAATGGAACAATAAATGTAACTAAAAATGAAGAAACTTAGTTATGAATGGAGTGAAAGAACACTATTGACAAGAGAACTAGAACAATGTCACTCACTTGCGTAAAAAAGACAGACCTTTTTTCCTCTCTGCCCGGAAGACATCTTTTATCCTAGCTGTTATTCCACACATTTTCCTTATCCTTTTTATATTTTTCGTAGCTAGTTTTGCTTTAAGTTAATGGTGTAGGATTGTAATTTTTGCAACAAACAAATTAAACTTTTTTTATACAGGGCCTTTTTAATCAGGACTTGACTGTATGTTATTCTACTTAAAAAGCAACACTAAGTTTTAAAAAATTGAAATTTGATAGAATAAGATTTTAAAATGTAAGTTATCGTAATTTCATTATTGCAGTGTGTAACTTTCTTAATTTGTTGATTGTTAACGGATTGTATTTTACCAAATCAGACAGTTGCGCATACTTAAGTTAAAAAAAGTTCTTTATAATTATTTTGGGGGCTTTTTTTTTTTTTAGAGTTAACAGGCTGTTTTCTTATCGAAACAAGGACAGATCACTTATTTTATCAGTGATTTTTCCCCCTTTTTTTCTTTTTAAAATGTTTGGACTCTTTTGCGATGAGTTGCAGCTAGATTTTTATTCCAGGCAGAATCAAGTAATTGGGAAAACTGATATCCATCGAGTGGGGTCCACGCAAGTGGCTGAGCGGATAGGACCACGTGTACAGTGGTAGTTCGATAGAAATCTCATTTTGTATTTCTCATTTTTTAAGGCACTTAAACTGTTAGTTAAACAATTTAATGAATGTGATTTTTTATTATTATTTAGTTGAATATGCAGTATCTTTAAACCATATTTAAATTAATTTTTAAATCACTCTAAGAATGTAACATTTTTATGAGTTTAGTATATAATCTTAGTTAGTGTTCCAACCCTTCTTAAATGAGCAGTTTGCGTGCTTTGCAGTGTGTATATGCATTTTCGCCTAGTGACGTTTTGCTCCGAAATTCCGTTCTACTTCGCCGTATAGCAGTTTCAGCTCCCTTTAATGGGTCTCTCCCTCTTTGACACTTTTTCGCCGAAATCGCGTCTAACCATCTGACGACAAGAAATGCCTTTTATTCAATTGTTTTTTCACGTAACTGAACAGGGGGGAAAAATTGCCATCTGTCTAAAGGGAGGAGGCCTTCGTGGAGAACTTTCTATTGGAAGCTGGTCATATACTCAGGTTACACATAGGAACACCACAAAAACACCCAAGCAGCCAGGCCGTTCGCCGGAATTCGAATCTTGGGCGTAACTACCAGTGCTCAGGGGCTTTACCGCTAGTCGGCCAGAAATGTCTAGGATTGTTGCGAAGAAGCAACTGATATGTTATGCAGTTGGATTATTTGTATGGGAACGATTTTCAGGGACAGTCTTTTGCAGTTCCCGATCTGTTTGCCTTGTTCTGCACGCATGCCATCTTCAGCAGAGTTCATTGTCAGCATTGAACAACTTTAAACAGTGGCACAGCTTACAGCTGTCTCTCCATACGTCATTGGTAAATTTTTGGACACTTCATCCCCTTCTTCTCTGATAAATCTTGTTTGCGCCTGCGAAATATCTTCTTTCAGGTCATCACAACATACAACAACTGAGTATTAATCGTTATAAATGAATCATTCGTTTGTCATTTGTCTGATGGGCCCTTAAGTGGCATTTTCCTGTGATAGCCATGGGCTCGAATCCCAGCAAATGGAATGGTTACTTTTATGTTGTTATGGTTTTCAGACTGTGTAACGTCAATACGAGACTGTTTCTCATAGAAAATTCTCCATGGTGGCGTTCCTGTCCTTAGGCAGATAACTTACTCGTGGTTTGCCGTAATCAGGTCAGTCCGTTACAATCCAATTTGTGATATTATGCCGTCTGGAAAATTTCTCACAATACTGCAAGGTGTATGAGCTTTAGAACTTACTGACTTTTTTTTTTTTTTTTTTTTTTGTATTATGATGCAAATATGATTGAGTCAATAAAAGTTTGAACAAAAGCTTATAATTTCTGTTAATATTCACCAACTGAATGGCAATAGGTTTAATTTTAGAGATATAAATATTGAAATTATGTAGAAAAATTGGAAATATCTTAATAACCATTTAAGAGTGTATATTCTTTAAAATGTGTTTTCTTAATATGCATTTTTTTTCGAAAATCTATTTATTTATATAAATATAGGACTTTATAGTCCTAAAACTTACACAAATATGTACCAAGTTGTTTGATGTTTTTCATTTCTATGGTTATTATTATTGTTTGCTTAATAAATTGTGGGAAGAATTTTAGTATAGAATGAAAAGAAAAACTATTGGAAATATCAATGTAATTGAAACCTTACTTCCAGATTATTACGCATACACACCCGTCGAATTTAAGATTACCGTGTTAAAAGTTCTGCGACTGTCTCATTTTCGTTTACTGAACTGTATGTTTAAGTTTGAGTTAAAAGTTTTTTTTTTTTTTTTTTTTCTAAATCTGATGTTATTTCTTTCGTGGATGAAAAGCCTATAGTAAATACCGCAACCGCATATGTTTTTATATTTTATTTCTGGTTAAAAAAATGTTTATACTTACTAGGTTTCTGGGAGCTGATCATTTCAGTACAACATATGTTTTATTTTGATTACGCATGTTTTCATTTTGGAAGCTGTTTTAAGGTCAGTTTTTCTTTTTTATTTCTTTCATTTCATAAACTTCATATTTTGTTTTATTACTGATTCCGGAGTGATATGTACTTAGGCTTCTCTTTCAGTTAAAGCGTCCAGAAAGCATTTCTTTCACGTTCCTTTCTTTTGACGCCATTTTAATTCTGTAGTTTTGGAATATACACTATGCATACGTTTTTTGTCAGATATCTAATTCCGTGATCATTTTCTGATTTAAAAAAATAATATTTGAATTAGTGCTTGAATTATAGCGAGAATTTTATTTTTACAACTGGAGTTCATTAAATATTGTACAGATTTATCCTTTTTGTGATTTACGTTAAAAATGACAAAACTCTGATGTTATTGTTGTATGAGGTTTGCTTTTCTCGAAAGGAGATTTCATTACTATACAATTTATAGCATAGATGGTGGTTTGATGCTTGGTCGGTATACAGGCCTGCAGCAGGTGATAGTGATCCCTACTCTTACCAGTTATTGAGTCCCATTAACTAACTGCCAAGTGAGTCCCATTAGAACCTGACTTGTGATATAACCGTAAAGTTATTCTCCAAAAGAGATAAGTGCCTGACGGGGGAGAGAACAGACTGAAGCCCTTTGCTTTTGAAGATCGGGTGGAAATTGGTTGGTGTCGATGCTGGTGTTCTCCCGGAATTCATACATTTGCAAAGACACAATATCAAACCGAGTAGTAAAAGCATTATGGAATTCTAATTTCTCTCATTAGTCATCCTGATTGTTCAGTGGAAATGAGCAGCGTAGGGCCTAAAAAATCTATTTTCCTCTAGAATGTCGTACTCCAAGAATTCTGCAAAATTTGCTGCGTTTTTTTCTTAAAGTTCGCTCATAAATCTTCCATTAATCCGTGTGGGGAAATCTTTGATTCGATTTTTAAATCCGAGTGCAGGCTTCGGTTTTTTTATAAAATACGGACACCTGTTATAATTCTAAGAGCTTTATTTTGCAACACCTGATGTTTTTTGTAGTCTTTCTCGCTGGCAGTAGTCCAGGCGGGACACGTATATGTAATAATAGGCGTAATAGATGTGATATAGATTCTTCTCTTGTTAGACAGAACAAGAAACTGATAGAACTTATAGAAAGCTGATCATTTTTAAGCAGTGGAAAAAGTTCGAACATTATTCCGTACGCTTTTCCACACACTTTGGCTATGTGAGTGGACCAGATGAATAATTGGCGCTGTACAGTCTGGGAATCAGGGTACCGAAGAGGGTACATCTTTCGTGACAGCTGTCATTTTGCTTTATTTTCTATCCAGCAGAATTTTTGAATTGTCAGGTTGAATACTAATTTTCCATTTACAACACCATTTCTCAATGGCGGGGATTTTCTGTATTTTGACGAGGGCGTGATTTGGCGATTTGTATTAATAGTACCAACCGTATTATCGGCGTAACAAGCCAGGAGCGTGTTGTGGTCGTCTTTGAAACGGGGAAGTCGTTGACATACAAAATGTAAAGTATCGGCGCCAAGATACATTCTTGCGGAACGTCCGCATGTATGCTTTTAACGCCGGGGATCTCATTTCCATGTTTAACGTCGAAAGTGCGACTTTCCAAGAAAGATTTAATCAACAGAACAGGGCTTCTGGGCAGTCCCAACTTGATCAGCTTATATATGAGGCCTGGATGCCAGACGCGGTCAAAAGCCTTGGCCAAGTCCAGCACCAGGATTGCAACACACATCTTGTTATGAAGGGCTGAGCCGATGAACTCAGTAAGGCGAACGAGCTGCGTACACGTAAAAAGTCCCTTTATAAATCCGTGCTGATGATCAGCGAGGCACTGGAGGTCATTCTTGATGCGATTGTAAATCAAACATTCTAGAATCTTGCTGAGGGCTGACAACAGGCTTATCGGTTTGTAATTAGCAGGATTTTCATGTGATTTTCCAGGCTTAGAAATCAGAAAAAATAGTTGCATGCCTCGAAGCCTTCGGAAAATAGTTATTGTGCAAGCAGGCATTAAGAATGAATGCCCATGAGTTTACAAATATTTTTAAATGGCATGTTTTGAAGTATCTGTTTAACGTCATCTTTACTGGGGGTCTTTCTAGGTTTAAGCGATCTAATGATAGAATTTAACCTCGTGCCGAGAAGCCATATTTGCAATGTGCATTATACTGGACGAGTTTAATAAATTCACTGATATATTTCACAACCTCTTGGTTCGAATCGATATCAGCTGAAGAGGTGTTATAGCATGGATGCATTTAAAATTTGTGATATCCAAACGCTGTGTATTTGGTCTTGCAGTTTAGGTGAAAGGATTGCTGCATTAGGGCGAATTTTATTTCTTTGGGGAAGAGAGATTGTTTTTAAAGAATATCAAACTATCAGGCTTTCTAGATGAAATATTGGCAGTCGTCCAGAAATTTCCCTAACTAATCAAAAGTTTCAAGAAGCTTCGTAACTGCATAGACTTCAGTACAAAAATAAACTGTAGAATTCATCCTGACGCTGAACTAGTGATTGCAACACTAGTTCAGCGTTGACTGTTTATAGTTCATAAATTTTAAATTAGGCATTTTGCGAAGTTAGCTCGAAAATGTCTGAGGGAAAAATGGCTTCTTATAACACCGTAACAGAATGGTTTCGTTATTTCTTGACAAGGAACTAACGAATGCCACCCTGATTTTTCGTTACGAGAATCATGGCGATTAGACACTTCCTACCTCCATGACGAGAACAGACTCATGCGCCTGCGTGGTATATGGCAGCGTTTCTTAAGATAAGTAGGTGATATATAATGTGATTTCTAAATCTTTAAAATGTGCAAATGAAAAACTCATAATCTAATGTAAAGTATTTGTTCTATAATACATAATTTTCCAGTATCAAATACACCCAAACCAGGAAACTTTGATTAACGGCTTTTAACTGAACGGCCGGGCCCAGACATATATATTTATAAGTTATTTTTATATGACGTTATGCACTTCTCTTGTGGGAGAAAAAGTAATGATAATTGTAAAAATAAGACTATAATGCTACATATATTCTACTTTTATGTTAAAGTAAATATGTTTGAGAAATATAAACTGAAACAGTTTTGTTACAGATTAGCAAAACTTCAGCGCATGTATCGTCCTGGGTGGAAGTCCTGATCGTCTGACAGGGTGGTGTATCCGCCGTACCTAGAAACCAATTATTATCAAATGTTTGAAAGATACTCGGAGACTGGTTAGAGAGAACCAGTCTTTTTCCCGCTCAACCTTTTCGCTTTCCCTTCTCTTTAGACTCCCCTCTATTTTTCCTCCCACCCTCGTTATTATCATCATCCGGTTACGCATTCGATTTTCTTTCCTCTCCCCTTTTCCTTTCAGACGTTGAGACAAATGTCGACGGTGTCTGCAGTGGCATTGCGCATGGTCTAAGAAACTCATTCGCTGTGTTCGAAGAGAGACCTTCGATCAAGACATTGTTCTTTTCTGCAAATGAGATAGCCGCTTTGTGTCTTAGTTTCATGCTTCTAATTAGCCGAGTAAACGAGATAAAAGCTTGTAGCGACTGCTTTTGCTGAATTGCTGAAATGTAAACAGGACTTCTTTTCAGTTTAGTTGGTTCTGATATTATTCATCATTTGTTTGATGAGCCATTCGTCTTAAAAATAAATCTGTTGAAAATATCCGTTGATTATTTTGAAAACTAGTTAAGGTTCTACTGGTTTTTATTTCTTTGTATAATGTCGAATTTCACAAGTTATATTTTCCTGAAAAATAGATATTACATTGTAATAACGAAACAAAAGTTTTCAATACTTATGTTTTAAAGGTTTGTAGAATGAGAACAATCTCAAATTACACATAACTTTATTATTTACGCTCTTTTTAATTTTAGAAGTAGCGAGAAGCGGTTCTACCATAGACGTATTTCGAACCAAACTTTTAGTTAAGGCTGCTAGGGGTACATTTTTTATTGCTTGATTAGCCTAGTTTAAGTGTTAGGGAATGAATCACATTATTTTTATTGAAATGATAAGTGGCTAAAGTTTGAAAGAGATCGAAAGTAAAATAACTGAGAAGGTAAAATGGCAAAAGCACGTTAAAGTACTTCTGGAGCTGTATTAAAATTTATCTTTTTTATATAGACGTATATGCATTGTCTTTACGCAGTATTTACTAGAAAAATAATATTGCCTTGTGTCTTCTTTGTCAAGAGTTTAGTAATATGATTTCTGAAAAATGTTATAATGTCTCAATATCCTTTTTCTTCTTCGTATTTTTTTAAGAGACTAAAACTAGAAATCAATGATAAGTATTCTACTAATCCACTAAAATCTTGTGGTTTAGGTCGACACTTTTTGCATAACTAATTATATAAATCAGGTAACACAAGTATGAATCTTATAAACAACTATGTTATCTTTCCTACAGGTAGATAACATGAAACAGGTACATTTCCTACAGGTAGATAACATAGAATGTAGAATACAGATAGTTTAAAATGTTACACCCGATTAACCAACTTGTAATGGACCGATACATACCGACTGAACGAATGACCTATGAATCATTCCGCATAATAAAATGAGTACATAAAATAACGTTTGTAGGTTGCAAGGTAGAGTAAGTATACGTTTAGTATATGAATAGTTATTAATTATTAATTAATTTATTTAAAGCATCAGAAATTGAAATTAACGAAAGCTGGATAAAAACCAAAATAATGTTTTAAGCGACTACAGTACAAAGTGAAAACAAAAAAATCTGATGTGGCCAGCATATGACCTTCCCCAAACTCTTTATAAGAATGCATAAATCATAAATATTTAAAAAGTGTTCTGGGGACCCTAAATTGTACTTGTTTACTGAAAACTCACTATCAAATTTTTGGACCGAAACATTACCTCCTTTGCCTATTCATATAGGTTGAGAGATAAAAATATATAAAGTTTTTGTAAAATAAGCTTTTCTTTAAACTTGTAATTAACTAATTAAGAGGAGAAAAATAATTTATCATATAGTTTAATGGGAACAGAAGATTAAATAATTCTCTTTGTAAAACTCATGTACGATTTTATATCACTAATAATAAAGTGTAGGACGCCTTTTATAAAGTTTTAAAAATATTAGCTTATATTTTTGACAGTGTAACTCTGTAATTAGATTTTGCTATTTAGACGCCTATGCTTTTATAAATTCGAGATATAAAATCGTAGATGAATTTTGTAAAGACAATTCTTTAATCATTTGTTCCCATTAAACTTATAAGTTACTTTTCTCTTTTTAGTTCATTAATTATTTCACGAGTTTTAAATAAAGCATTATTTTCTAAAAACACTTTCTTCAGTCCCCCCTTTTCTTTTATTCTTTTTAAAGTCTTAGTGACATTTTATCAGTAAAATTATTCAACTAAAATTTCGTTTTTGAACAGCAAATATCCACTTTTTTAATTCTGACAATTCTGTTATTATTTACAACCTAAAACATATTGCTTCTAATGTAATATTCAGATTAATGTATATTATCTGTGAGAAAAAAAATCATATATTAGATGTAGACTATGCTGGATGTGTACTCCCATTTTCTTCATTTTCCCTGAAGTATTACTATTATACTTTTTTTTTTAAAGGCAGTTTTGTGCTACCAAGCTATTTATAACAGATACATTTTAGGCTGTTAGAATTTTAAAATTCCATAAAAGAATATTAAGTTGAACGAGTGAATGAAAAAAATCAGCTTTTGAAATGAAATACTCAGAAAAATGGGCATAAACATATAAATTTTTTAAAATTCCCATTTTATATTTTTTCTCTCAGTTTTGCACAGCAGATATCGTAGTTTTAAGATCTGTATAGCAGATTTCGTAGCTTAAACTCTGTTGTTTTTAAGACTGATAAAAATGAAATGACTAGTAAATGCAAAATATATTTATAAAAGAAGGAGGAAGGTATAACACGTATAAAATTGCAGAAGACTCACTGTAGTAAGCTTAATTTCTTTGGAAGTAATTTTTTATAGCAACGGGATGGAGATAAATAAATAAAATCAATATTAGATAAATATATACGGAATCAAGAAAAAATAGTGTGACGTATAATGACATCATAACTTAAGCGAATAACGTGACACCCACTGAAGAAACAAAACTTACCTTATTTTAAAAAATGTAGAAAATCGCCTAATTAATATCTCTTTATCATTTCTGTGTTAAGAAGGCGAAGAGTTTGTTTTATAATCTGTGAAAGTTTAAAACTTTATAACAGATGTATTTTCAGATTATGAAATTGTAAAATAATGTCGAATGGTCGAAAGAAAAACAAGCGATTTTCTAAAATTCCTCAAAAAATCATTCGTAGTTCAGGTAGATGATGCGTACAGTTACATTCTGAAATTTTAAGTGGCTTCATTAATCGAAGGTAAGGTCCCACCAGCGACCGAGCGGTAAAGTCGCTGAACACTGGTAGTTCGGTCCGAGGTTCGAATCCCGCGAACGGGCTGTCTGCATGGGCGCTTTCGTGGTTTTCCCCATGTGTAACGTGTATACGAGACAGTACCACTTAGAAAGTCCTCCACGAAGGTATCCCTCCCCTTAGGCAGATAGCCCTAGTGTGCTTTGCCATAAATAAATAAACCAAACCAAATCGAAGATAAGTGTGAAAAATCGTTTTAACACTAAATCTTAAAAGCTCTAAATCGAATTTTGAAAAACATTCTTTACTACATTGTGTTGCCATCCACAAACAGCGTTTGAGCAAAATTGAGCGCAATAAATTATTAGGAAAGGCCTTTAAAAAAAAATCGAAGCGACAAACACTACAAAAGAGCTAAATGAAAAGACAGGTAACAGCCATTCAGTTCATACGTTATACGTCAATAACGTCATACTCGAGAGCTTTTAAAACTGTGATTAGCGGTGCTCTTACTTTCTGTTTCTAAACAAAGTAATGTGTGCTCTTTCAAATGACAACAGAAATTTGATTCGCTGAGGAAAGACTTGATTGCCGATTAAAACGAGACCTGATAAGAATGTTTGTTTGTATGTTTCAATCGATAACGGCAGGCTCACCAAGCCAAAAAAATCCGGCATTTTTTAAAAAAAGAATCAGAATTCTTTTTACCGACAAAAATAATTTTGAAACACTTAAAGCAAACAAAAAGATTTTTTTTTTTTTTTTTTTTTCGAATTAACTATACATAACATTCAGTTAATGCCTAAAAGAGCAGTCTGCAAGTTTTAAATGCAGTTGATACAAAAATAGTCATATATTAAAAATATTTGTATTATTTGAAGCGTTTTATATAACTGTATTATCTGAAGCGTTTTATAGAAAATTTAATAGTTTATTTCTTTTTCATATTATTATCAACAACAGTAGCAAATTATGCTTTCTTTCAGAAAGAAGCATCGTAAGTTTACCCATAGTAATTACCATGTAGGCATTTTATGCTAATAAAAGTTTTTCCTAATGTATCATCATTCATATTAAATTTAGACCATGTTTTGATAACATTATTAAAAATTCTTTCACACTCCTCTCTGTATGGAACTGTCAAGATGGACATTATTTTAGACTTACTGTACTTTAAAAATCCCAGGAGCCCTTTTCCATTTCCGATTAGATTCCATTAAGAATCAATTCTTGTTGATTCTATAACGTTATTCGAGGATTTGCAGAGCTGTGATTGCAATTTATTTCTTGCAACATCAATACCTTCGTCTCTGAAAACAAAGTTAAGGAAACCTGAAAATAAAATTAAATAAATAAATAAATTTAAAAAAAAAAAGAAAAAGCAATTGCTAGAGTAAAAACATTCGCAACTTTAGCACATAAAATTATTTCTGTTAATTAGAAATATACATCGTATGTAATCACATGCTAGACAGACGTTAACTTTTAGCATGTAAATTTTTCCATCTGGATGCTGTTCCGCTGCTTTCTTAGCTGCAGCCGCTATTCTCAAACTCTCAGTTTTTTTTTTTTTTTTTTTTTTTTTTTTTCATTTTTAATTTTCCTCCCATTTTACTATAATTTACATGACACATCGAATCACACAAGGAAATAAAAGCTGGTTTTTACAAACTGATGAAGTCTCTAAACATGTCACAGACCATTGAATGCAGAACATGAATTAAATGGAAGTCTTTGCAGCGGAAATGTCTTAACAAAGCTTTTTTCCTTTTTCATATACTCCATTTTGCCATCATTAAGGTCCGAACATGAAAACATAAATAATCGTTTTTTACGAGATAAACATTAACTGGCGAATGTTTCCCTTGCCGAGAATTTTTTGTGAGCGACTTCTGTATCAACTTTTATTTTTTGTTATATTACTTAAATGGCAAATAAGTTGCTTACTTTTGAAGTTGCTTTATTTTTCTCAAACTTTTTTTTAAACGGGTGAAGCTGTAGTCACATCTTCATTTTCTTTAGATATTTTAGATCTTTCAGCACAGCATTTTATCTTAACTGGTGGGTTCGATTGATTTAGAGTTCTAGACAAAGATTTCCCTAAAGATAGCCCCGCTTACATTCATGTTTCAAAGTATTTCTTATATTAGTATTATGCTAGCTGTAGAAATTGTTTCAGTTTTTCTTTCCTTTTAGAACTCATTCCAAGATAGTAATAAACGTTCAACAACGGACTCGTCTGTATGTACTGATAAAGAAGCTGCATCATTTTTAGGTGCTAAATTTAAAATGTGACAAGTATACCCCATAATCTGTCAGAAAATCTGGTGTCTCCCCTCGCAATATGACTGCAGCACCTTCAGACTTCAAGCTTACCATTACCTGTGGATTGTATGCAACAAAAGCTAAACAGAAACAAGCCCAAAGGAATTCCATTTTTCTGCAAAGTTTGATTGATTGTACTATGTTAAAGCCTGCAGAATCTCAATTCAGGAGAGGGACACAAAGTAAATTATATTAAATTTCTGCAGACAGATGATTAAAAAAACTAGCAATTGAATAGTTTTGCATCAGTATTATCCCTTCCAAAGCAGAACAGAGGTGTTTTAAATGCAATCAACAACTGTAGAGTATTGATTTTTCACAGCCATTTATTTAACCAACTGCAGTTTATTTTTATTCGTTCTTATGAATATTTCTTAGCAATTTCGCTGTCTGGAAGCATTTTAAAAATAAAACCGCATCGTGATCGGAGGCATTGAGCCGCAGTTTATGCTGAAATTAATCGACAGAAAATAGATGTTATACATTAATAACTTTTTGGTTCTTTGTTTCCACAGAAAAATTCAGTTTTTCGTTTCTCTCTCTCCCTTCACTTCACTAATATTGTCCTTGTGTTTTTTGGTTTGGTGCACAGGTTTTTATTACATTGGCTCTAGCATAATGTGTAACTGAAAAACCGCTATGGTAAACGGTATACAGCGCAAACGTATTGCTTTTTGCTTGGTGAAATAATACAGGGAAGGTCATCTGTTTACTTTTTTTTTAAATACATGGACCGGTGGCGCAGTGGCTAGAGCGTCGAGCACCAGCACCACAAGTCCGGGGCTCGATCCCCGGGCTGGGCAAGTATGACTCGGCCTTTTATCCCGTGAGCGGGTCGATAAAATGAGCACTGCCGGCCATGGTTTTCTAAGGACTGTAGCGCCATGAGTTTAGTTTACATGAGCATTTTCTTTTTTTCTTTGGTATAACTCAGAAACAAGACTGCATATTCTTAAATAACTTCAACAGGAATATAAAAGCACACCCTTTAAGGACGCCAGAAATGCAGAGAACTGTTACAATTTTACTTTGTGCTCATTAGTTGATGAGCAGGAGATACTTATGCTTGAGAGTCTTCGTGGAATGCTTTCTAAGGGAAACTGGCTCATATTCACGTCAGTGATGTACTCGTGGAGAAAACCAGGAAATCGCTCATGCAGCTACTCAGTTAGCCGGAATTTATATCCAGACTGCAATACCAGTGCTGACCAGTTTTGTCGCTGGTGGGCCTTACTGCATATGAGAGAAACACTTCTGACAGTTAGTGTTCGGAGTCATTAAAATTATTCATGTTCTTCTTTATGCACTGTCTAAACTTGGAGAAATTTTAAAAAGACAGCAAAGTTGTTGGCTAATGCTTTATTGATTTAAAAAATTCCATACCTATTATCTTTTTTCTTTGAGAAATTTCTATATTACGCGCTGGTACAAAAATAAATTCTCCTTGCATTGTTTTTTTACACATTTGAGAGGAGTCTGAATCCTTGAACTTGGCCTTGAAGATTTGTCTTTGAAAGGTTTCCAAAGTTTTTGGAAGTCGTTACGATTACAGAGTTAAACCTATAAGTACATTTGATAGAAGGCGTTTATTGTTCTTTTTCGCATTTATTTTAATTTGTAGTTTTATCTCTCAAAAGTATGTTTTACCCAACTAAAATTAAGGGATGATTGAAATTAATTAGTTTAGCATTAATGGCATTTTTATTTCCTTGTATGAAGTAAAGGAACTCTTGTAATTACGAAAAATTTCAGGTATCATATTTCAAGAAAAATATCCATTTTGATCGTTCCCAAATCCATTTCGACCCTTTTTTTTTTTTTTTTTTTTGGCGAGACGTCTGTACGTACATAGAGTATTAAGGACTGTTTTTACTTTCTTGTCCGAAGTAAAGGAAGTATTGTAATCGCGAAAAATTTCGGGTATCACAACAATTTCAACCGAAATATCGAATTAGACGAATTTGTTTTTATGTGACTTTTGTATGTACGGACAGAATAAAGGACAATTTATTCTAAAATGAATTGCAAAATGGATTTTTTTCGTGACGTCTGTACGTACGACCGTATCTCTCGTAACTAAAATATGATTAATCGTATAACGTTAAAATTTTACATTGTGGGACTGTTATTACGCACCTCCCTTTTTTTATTGCAATCCGGCCGTACCAGAAATTTATATATTCGTTCCTGCCCGACTTAAAAGCCCGTAAGCCCCGTAAAAGTATAAATTTTCACAGTCGTATGCAGAAATCATATACTTCCAATTACGGAAGTGTTTTAAAAACGGAAATATTCATGTTTTTGCAATGTCAAATTAAGAAATAAATTAATTTTCGACAAATAGCGAAATATAACTTCTAATGCTATCTCCCGTTTCCTATACTTAAACTTGGGAAAGTTTTACACTCGTTATGAAAAAATAAAATTATAAGAAGTTAGTCTCTCGTACGACAAAAATTGACCGGAATATTTAATGTCAAAATTTGCAGTTTTTGACGCCATTTTCAGAAATCGGTTAATTTAGTTAGAATAATTCGTGGAAATAAGTTTAAATGTAATGTAGCAAAAAGTGTGTATAATTTAATAGACCATACCAGAAAGTTATGTGGTGATTTTTTATGACAGTTGTTTTGACTTATGATGTTGTTATTCATTGATAAAAAGTGTATTATGCGGCGAAATCTCTACAAGTTAACCATATAAGCAATTTTTTCAAAATTGTGTGATAACAGAGGCTCTGCCGAGGCTAACTGATGTTAGGGTAAGTGAGACATCCTCTTATAAAATGTAATTAATTGAAGGTATAATTAATAATATGTAGTTGTAATATAACAAAATTAAAATGTTATGAATTAAATACTAAATATAATAGGAAGGAATATAAAGGAGTATTTTGGAAGCGCAGTTTGAAATTTATCTTTTTAGCCCAAAGGGCGTTAACCCAGAAGGGCTATTTATTTCGTTTTGGCATTTTACATTGAAAACTTTAAATGTCGGTTCACTTTTCAAATTGTTGCCACCAAATATTATTGCCCTGTGTTATATTTAAAACACTTAAATAATGAGGAATCTGCACAAATGTATATATGTTTTCCGTATTGTGATGAAACAACGGTACCTAGAACCATCAAATTTTGAATAACGTAAATCTTTCACCGAATATGGGCATCTGGAAGCCCTAATTTGGTATTTGAAAATTTTCGAATTAGATTTAAAAAAAAAAAAAAAAATCTGAAAGCTTTCAGATTTTACATTACGCTCAAAGGGACTTTTTTTAACGTTTTGTGTGCGGAACCAATTACCTGGACTATTGAGAAGTATTGTCGTATTCCTCCAGAAGCTATGTCAGTTTTGAGAGTCTTTGGTTTAAAATGTAATTAATGAAATTCTATCCTTTCCCATATTTACACATTAGTATCAGCTTTGTAGGTGGTTATTTTCTTTTTGTTTAGTTTATTATGGAAAATTTCAGCCTCGTTCCCTTTCCCTAGGGCTGCACCTAAAGGAAGGGATACCTTCATGGAGGACATTTTAAAGGAAACTTGTTGGTGGGGAAACTGCGACAAGCTGACCACTTGTCCAAGGCATATATTCATGCACCCCGGGGCCCACGGTAAAGAAAGCAGATATTAGGGCACTGCAGGCCATGGCTCTCTAAGGGCTGTTGCGCCGTGAGTTTAGTTTTGTTAGTGGGGAAAACCATGAACGCCCATGCAGCCCAGGGCTAAAGGGCTGGCTCATCAGCTCCTCGCCGCTGAAACCGGAAGAAGAGAGTGATGACGTAGATGGGTTCGCTTGCTGCTTTGAAAGAGTGCCTTATACCACCTTCGGTTTCATGAGTATTTGCTTGAAAATCAAAAGTTTTTGAACAACTGTTCGGTAAATAATATGAGGAAGATATTTTATCTAATGAAATTACAATGTGTATGGATATATAGCTGACCTAGTAATGTAGCTATGGTCGATTTAATTAAACTATAGTACGCGTAAAATGTAAGCCTTAAACTAATATTTAAAGTCGAATATACATTAAATATGGTTAATTTTTTTCTACAATATTTTTTGAAATGTATGTAAATAGTAACTTATCGATAAAAAACATTGACAAATTTCTATATTTACGAATAATTCTTTTTGAGTTAAAATACCACAAGTTGGATTATAGAAATATCAAATAAAATTATGCAAACGTATTTTCAGAATACGTCCTTACAAACTCATCTGATTAAAAGCTAATGAATGCTAACAACAAATTTCATAATATATTAAATCTAAACAAAGTTATTTGTATTTCGGTATATATGGTTAAAACATAAATTTTCATTTTCCTTAATTTTCCATTTTCTCGATTAATTTTTAGGCCCGAAAGGGATGTTATTATGCCCAAATGGGATATTAGTCTCGATACGGCATTTTGAGTTGAATAACTGTAAACGGCGTATGCGTTTCAAATTGTTGCCACCAAACATTATCACACTGTATTATATTTAAAGAAATTAAATAATGAAGAATCTGCATGAATGTATACATGTTTCTCGAACTGTGAAAAAACAACTGTACATAGAGCCACCAAATTTTGAATAACATAATTCTCCACCTGAACATGGCCACCTGGAAGCTCGAATTTTGAATATCATATTTGTTTTATTATCTATTTCATATTTTGTAAAAAGTTTAATGAATTTTTAAATAACAAGCTCAACGATCACAAAGCAAGCAGTAGCAACACTGTACGGAATAAACCATTTTTATCTCCAGCGCGCGAGACTGTCTGTCGGAAATTTTAAAGAAAAATGTTTTTAAATATTTTGAGATTTTGCTGTTGAATCGAATTTTATGTGTAGGAGGCGCCAAGAAAGGGATGTTTGATAAATAAAGTAAACATCAAAACGTTAATAATAAAAAGGCCAAAAAAATTTGTAAAGCCAACTCAGTAAGAAAACTGAACATTGAAATGATGAACTGATTAAATACTGGACCCCCACCTTTGCACTTAAACCATAAAATTCAATTCAACAGAAATATCGCAAAAGGGTTTTAAAAATGAGCATCTCTTTAGAATTTCCGATTCAGATTCTCGCGCGCTGGAGATAATTTTTTGGGGGGGGGTACAGTGTTGCCACTGCTCGCATGGAAATCGTTGAGTTTGTTAATCAAAAATTCATTAAAGTGTTACAAAATATGAAATCGATAATAAACAAATTCCAAATTAAGGCTTACAGATGCCCATATTCGGTGGAGGATTACGTTATTCAAAATGTGATGTCTCTAGGTACTGTCATTTTATCACAATGTGAGAAACATACATACATTTATGCAAATTCTTCATTATTTAATTTCTTTAAATATAATGCAGGGCTGGCAATAATTTGAAAAGTGATACCGCGTTTATAGTGATTCAACGCAGAATACCAAAACGAAATTAATAGCCCTTTGGGCTTAAAATAATAATAATAAAAAAAATAAAAACAGAAAAACGTATGCTTGCTATGCTGCCATTCTTTCGTCTACTGAAGGTTTCTGTACGGAAATTGTTGAAATATCACGTTTGTTTGTTTCGTATTATGGTACGCATTACCGCAGGTAGCAACGGCACAGGGCTCCATTTTTTTTCAATAATTTCCCGTTACAAACACTAATTCATTTTAAAAATATCCTCAGATATAATTTTCAATTCAAAGAAACCTCTTTCAAAGAAATAACAAGTAAAGATTTAAGCTTTCGCACTGTGAAGCTCTGGTCAGTAGACGAGGCGACGAACCCAGTGACGTCACACTGCTTCCCAACTGGGTTCGTGTCGGCATCGTTCCCTCTCAAACGGATGACCTAGCCCTTCTTTTTCTTTAGCCCTGTATGCAGCCAGCCGTTCGCCAAGATTTGAAACTTGGATCGAATTACCACTGTTCAGCGACTTTACTATTTAGCCTCTTCCTAAGAGGAAAAGTCTATATTAAACTTTACACATAGAGAAAACCACAGAAAAGCCCGTTCATTGGAATTCGATCCTCGAATATCAATCTCCAGCGGTATATGTATATGTAAGAGAAAATTATTTTCTGGGAGTTTTATTTGACTTGTTCAGTGGAAATATGAATGCATTTTTTCAAATAACGAAATTTACAAATAATTTATTGACTTCAAAACAAAACGTATAGTACTTTACTGAGATATTTTAATGTGATACTGCTGAAATTTAGAATGATTTATTCGTCTAATGAATGATTGTTAAGCTGGTTGAAAATAATTTATGTTGATGGTTTATTTGTAATTTAGAGCTTAATTTAAAATAATATAATAACTCGAAGGGAAGATAAACGCTTTTTTTGGGGGGGGCATCGTATGATATTTCAAACTGATTAATAAAAAACTAACTGTGTATACAATCCTCTCAAATAATTCTTAGAATATCTCGCGCTGATCCTAACGACTTCCTTTTCCTTTGAGGAAGACGAAGTTCCGGTGTCAGTTTTTCATTCGCCAGATTTAGTTGCGTTAGAAATAATCCTTTTTTGTCTTGTCATATCTTTCCCGATTTAGCGAGGTGTTGGTTTACCAGAGGTTTTGCTTAAGCTGGTCAGTCATTTTCAGATGAATGGGGAGAAAAAGGTTTCGTAATTTCCTTTCAGACGAAGTAAGTGGCTGAAAGACGAAACTTCCGCCAATGATAATAAACTAATTTCGATATTATTAGATTTGCAGTCTTTTCCCTTTCCAAATCGTTTCTCCTTTCCGGTAAATTTGAATTCCGATAGTCCATCCAGCGCTTGAATTAAAAGTCATTAGTGTTTTGTGAAATTGTGCGAAAACAAATAATTCAAAAGAAAGAAAAGGTGATAATATTTTTGATGTCATTAGATGACCAAGAATAAATAGGAGACCATCCAGAGCGTACGTAATGGGGGAGGGAACAACAGTGCACAAATTTATTAATTAGTTGTAAGGAACTTCCTTTTTATGGAATTATTTGCTGGATTATCATAATTTTTGCTTCTCCCACCACTACAGCGTGTTTAGGGTAAAAGTCATGCGGTTTAATTTTAAAACTCAAGGAAAGATTGCAGTAGTGTTTTGCCATAAGACCCATTTTGATTTCATTATTAAATGAAGGAATAATTTGGCATATGTGATATCCAGTTAGCTGAGATAAAGGGATTTTATGAATTATTTAAACGAAGATTATTTTGAAGAGATTTAATTAACAGCCCGCTTATTTTAGAGAATGTGAGATGGATGGACATTTTTTACTTTTTAATAAAAAATATTTTTGTACTGCTTAACGGTTGCGTATTTCGCAAGTCACTATAACGGGATCCAAAAACACAAATGAAAGGCTGTATGTTTAAGATTTTAGATAATTTTCCTTTTTCTTTTTTTAAATTATTATTTGGTAAAGGAAAGAGACGTATATAATTAAGGATGGGAGTAATCGAGATCTCACCTCTCGAAACATGTTTAGAACAAAATGTGTCATGTTTTATATAGTTGTATATGTTCTTGACTTGCATTCTAAAATGCCTTTTATGGAAAATTAAATGCAGTTACGTTTAGAATTTGTTTAGAAAAGGACACAGTCAAATTCCGGTATTTCATCAAGTTTTTGCAATTTTTTGACGCGATTTCTGTTTTAGTGACATTTATGTAATTTAGGCCGTTTAATTTTAGAAGGGAAATTCACGTCAATTTGTAGCTATTTTGAATTCTGTAGTTTAAGATTAAACATAACGTTATTCCTAATTGGCATAGTTTGAAAATTAATAAAGAAATTAAAGGAAATATACTGCCGACATTAATAATTTTCTGCTGTCTCACATCAATTTGCACTACTTCTGCTTCGCTGTAAACAAGCTTTCTAAAGTCCACTAACTGAGCATATGCGGCGACGCAATTGCCGACAGTTTTTCGCAGCATAACGCGCCAAGGCCCATTGGAGTAGCACATGTAGTTAGTTAATAAGGTATCATTTTATCATAAAATCAAACTGTAGATTGCAACTTCGGCCTCTTCGGGCAAGGAAGATGATCATTAGCAGAGTTTGACTTCCAGACTGAAACTGAGAACGCGAATTTGATTAGCCTCTACGGCTTGTTTATTTGTGTGTTGCATGTCTCATTCCTTGCGAGTATAATGCTTGCTCTCTGTGGTGCCCTTTGGCTAATGTTCTTAGTGGTAAGACAGATGACCAACGGATATGACTAAAATTTCTCGCGAATATTCAATCGCTAAGGGCACCTTCGTTGGGAAAAGGGAAGTGGGCTTACAGCCTGGAAAACCAAAAGTCGGCCACTTGTAGACTTTGGCATATGAAAAGTAAAAATGCAGTGTTCAATTAAGAAAGTGGCAAAAGCTTTCCATCTGAAGTTACAGCAGTGTTACCAGAAGATTTGAAGCAGTAGATTTATACAAAACTGTAGACAGAACTCTTAATTGTGCTAGTTATAAAGAGTGAAGACACATAGTAAGAGCAATTGAAACAGAACACAGAATATTATTTAAATAAAGGGCAATGCGTTTGGGCCCTTAGTGTTATTTTCACACCAAATTAAATCTGTGCAGATGGAATAAATTCAAGAAACTTAAAACAGAGATGGAAAGATTTTATTTAAGCCTAGTACGTAGGAGTTCCAGTATATGTTGTAGAGTTCTGTATTGGCTGTTGATGTGGGTAAAGCGATAAAGAGTAAAATCGGAAAACAAAATATCTGAATATTTTCTAAGAAAATTTTGTAACAGTGCAGATGAAATGAATTTAAATTGCGACGGTTTCAACGAGAAACATGAAATGCTGAATACAGAACATTTGGGCGGGGGAGGGGATAAGGAACTATTTTGACCTGAAACAAAGCCAAAATTAGTGCATTCAATGCCAAGGTTAAGATCTCCTGTTAAGAACTAGGCGCTCACTAGGAAATATCAGTTGTAACATTTTTTAGGATTATTTCAAGCTTATAAATATTTTGTACTTAGTTTTGAGAAACAGGAATCGTTATGAAGTACCTAAAACTATATCATTATAAAATTTACAAAAAATTGTAATATGTCATTTCTAACTACCCCGTTTTGCCATATTTCGACCCCGTGCTTCAGTATCTTTTCCTTAATTAAGTATCGTGGGTGTCGGTATTTCTATTCGCAGCTATAGAAGACAGTTTTCTTTAGCTACTTGAGTGACGGAAGTTGTAAAAAAAAAAAAAAAAAAAAAAAAAATGCTCTTAACGGAAACAAGACATTTCAGCTTTTAAAAACTTATTTTTCAGCTTTTAAAAATTTATTCCTTTTAGAGAGAAAATATGTTTATTATTGCACAGATTTGTGGCATGAATTGAAAATTTTAAAAATAATTTTCAGGAATGATTAACAGATCATGATAGCAGTGAATTAAGGAAGGAAATAAAACTATTATTTTGACGATGATGCACTTTTGATTGTTATTGATGATGATGTGTTATTTTGTTGATGTAATGATACTATGAAACTCGTTTCATAGATTGATTTCGTGATCTGATTAATTATAAGGTGGCTTTAAAATTGCCTGTTACATATATCGTAATTTAGATTTTTTTTTATTTTTTATTTTTATTTATTTATTTTTTTTTTTTTATAAAAGGAGAACACGCACCAATTTTCTGTAGAAAGATTATGTACCAGCGTTGCTTAATGGCCACCACTAAATTAAATAAGTTTTGTTCATTTCCCTTATGAATACTGTTCGTATTTTTTCAGTTACACAAAAATAATGAATAAATAAATGAGTACAGTTTGCTTTTCTGTTTCGTTTTTTATTTATTGAGGTAACTAACTAAAGAAATATATGTTTAGAAAAATGTTAATATATTCGAGACGAGCTGACGACAAATTTTTCGTTGAGAATAAGTTGATTCATACGTAATTCTCGAGAAAAGTGTTTGACTCGCATAGTGCTGTAACGAAAAAGATTCCGTACTTTTTAAAGAAATCAAAGGCTTAGAGATGGGTGCATTTTCCTAAAGAGCTATTTTAGTGTTCACTTCTATCATATAAAATATTTGTGCATATCAACGTTATAAACCTCTGTATTATAATATCTTGCTTTATAAAACGCCCATATAAAAACGTTACAGAATAATTTTAATTTCAATGTGTCGGTGAATTCAAACGATAGAAGTCAAGGATTCTCTTAAATTTTTAGGCGTCTATTAAGCGTATACTCAACATAAAAATAAATTTTTGTAAGGAATACAAGGAAATGCAGATGTTCTAATTTGTAGAATATTCCAAAAGGGAGTGGTCCTCTTTTTTTCATTCATTCTTCTTTCTTTTTAGCCGTTATGGAAACCCCCACCCGCAGAAACACACTCTATGCTAGGGAATCGGGGGCAATAGTTGTGGTTACGCTTCGCCAGGTGTGGTTATTCGAAATATTGTCCAGGTGAGCTTTCAGATGGTGAAGCATGTTAACCACTGAAAGGTGGTGGTGTCAGCTTTGTTGGAGCTATTTTCATTTATTGACAATAGCATAAAGGTAACGATAAAAATACGTTAATTAAAGTGATATTTTTCCAGTAATGAAAATGACTGATGTTATTAAGGAAATTAAGTTCTTTTCAACGACCTTCCCAACTTATTTCTGCATGCTGCGGAGTAAAAATTTACTGTTAATATTACAATTGCTGATGTTTGTTGTAGCCTTTTTTTATGTATTTACTTTAAAAAAATTATATCTGTTACTTGTTCAAAATTTGAAGTGGGATTTGCAGTTATGTTAAATAATTTTTTTGAGTACTTAAAACAATCTGGATTTGGGGAAACTAATTTTTAATAATTGTCATATACTTAAGCTAAGTATTTGCTTCAAAATTAACGTGAAATAATCACAATTAAATTCACTTGAGAGGTAATAAATTTACATATAATCGTGATCCACGTAAGAAATTTTTATATCTTAAAATTATTTTATAAACTTGTCACACAAGTAAGTATAACAAATGAGTGAAATTTTAGGAAAATTAAGCAACTGGTTAAATAGGCTTTAAATTTATCATACAGTAACTGCATTTTTTTAAATATATCTCTACTTAGGTAATACCATGCCATTTTGAAAACTTAATTTTTTTAAAGTCCACTATGTGTTTTCTTGAAGATAAGTTCAGCACTCTCTTTTTTCTCTTTTTTATTTATTTATTTTATTTTTATTTTTCTTAAGCTTGTAAACGTACTCTGTAACCAAAGCATTCATTATTTCTTTCTCATCTGCTCAAATATCTAACTTCCTCCTTATTGTGCTTACGTCAATAACGGGATTTTTCCTTTCCAAAGCGTAACAGGGAATATTTCATGAATCATATGAGGCTGAATCCTTGCGTGCTGTATAGCAATCAGCGAGATTTGCTTCTGCAAAGACCACTTTGCAATAGTTTTATGAAAAATACTTTTCAAGGATACTAACTTTTCTCACATAAATGGAAAGGAAACTGGTGCAGATACGTAAGAAAATGGACGATGTTTTTTAAGTAAGTAAATTAAGTATGCTTCAACTATCAGGTGTTTCACGTTATCTTCCTTATCTTATTTTCAATTGGAACTAGAAGGCTAAATACAGCCGCTGTACAGTGGCGTCGTGATTTAAAAAAAAATTAGATAAAAGTTCAGTGCTGTTTAAATATCTAATACATAGAAATAACGCCACGGAATTTCACTAATGCTTGATCCTATGATCAATCATCATTTAGAATTACGGCTAGAACTTGTGTTTTTTACCTTCAAAGTGAGTTTCACTTCATGATTTATTTGATAGATGATTTTTTTTTTATAATTGTAGTGCAATTGAAATGGATGCATTTGGGGGGGGATATCGACAAAAAAGGCCTTGGGTGAAAGTTTAAAAACAATTACGTGATTTAGAAGTCAATGAAATTAGCTTAGTTTAATTTTTAACTCTCCCAGAAAAGTTTGTTGCAGATGAAAAAGTTTTCATTTTTTTCTTTCTGTGATTTATTATTAAACAGAATTAAATTTTTAAAATGTTCCTTTACTTAATATCCTCTCTGTATGTAGACAGGCCTTGTGTTCATTCCGTAATTTATAAACTCTATTCTCATTCAGTACTGAGAGCAATGATGATCATCTCTCTCAGGTCTGTGAGATACTTTTCTATGACTTGCAGCAAGCTTAAACTACCACGAATTTTCGAATGTGTGTATTCTTCTAATTATCTTAGGTCCATCAAAAGACTTTCTAAAAATATTAGCATTGAAAAAAAAATTGTGAATTCCCCCCCTGTAACTTAGCGTAGTATTTTACTATTTGAGTTCCCCCCCCCGAAAAAATCTAGCTTCGGAGATCTTGTTATAGCTGGGTTACATATTTTTTAAAAAATAAATAAATGAATAATAATAAATATAAATAAGCTCTTTTATCAACGCTGGCTACCAGGCTACATAATAAACAGCTGCAGGTCATCTGTCGCAAATCAGCCATGAGCGCTAAACAAGGTCGAGGTTGTTTTTATGGATTTCTCTTCGATAAACCGTGTGCGTTTCAGTGCTTTGGCAAGTTGTTTTAAGGGTTTGCGAATTTTTGTCGCAGTTATATTTTCTAAAAAAGTAATGTTCTCGTATCTTTCAAAAAATACTGCACAGATAATTTTTCTTATATTATTTCATCAAGGAAAAGCAATCCTTTTTCTGATGTGTATCGTTTATCATTACGGTTGCTCTGTTTGGTTCAGTGGAAGAGCTGTGTTCTTGTGCATATATGCTCTTAATAAATGATTCTGAAATATAAATCTTCAGTTGTATGATAAAAATAATAAGCGTTATGTTAAAATAACGTTATGTTAAAATAAAAAATAATAAGCAAATAGAATTCGCGTAACCTAAGTGTTTATAAGGACAATGATTCCGAAAAGGTTCGATGGTTAAATAGAACCCTTTATTTCCACGAGCATTAGTTTAAGCGCAGCTAATTGTTGTTGTTTTGACTTATTTCATTTATTTGACAGTAATATATATCATTAATTCCGCAAAACATCTGCTGTTGACATGGGCCAGTTTCGTCTCAATTTTGAAGGAAAATCAAGCGGGAGAAGGAAGGGGTTGGTATTGCAGGTTTCTTCGGGTTATGTGCGTGCGCGTATTGTGTGTGGAAACTGAGTTTGCAGATTATTGGGTGTACCTGCCACCCATTACAATTAGAATCTAAAAAAAATTTCGCTTTACCAGTAACAGTAAGTGCAGATGAATACATCGTTGATAATTATTACTATCTGGAAAAGGGTTTCAAAAGAAAGGTGAAAATGAAACAATTCCAACACTTGCATAATATCGGAATAAGAAAAATTTTAAAACATGTAAGTACATTCTAATTATCATTAGAAAAATGCGTATTTAGAATCCTTGACAGTTGGAGCCCGTTGTAAAGTACCGAAAGTAAATGAAGATATAGGCTATTTATTCCTTGCACTGTTAAAAAATGGGAGAAAAATAGCGGTATTTATATATTAATGCAACAACACAAACGGAATAAATACCTGATTAAAATGCAAAATATATGTATGCATATAATAAGTATTTATTTTTACAATTATCAGTCATTATATTTCCACCAGCGGCCGAGCGGTAAAGTCGCTGAACATTGGTAGGTCACTGGAACATCGTGGTTCGAATCTCGGCGAATGGGCGTTTCAGCGGTTTTGCACATGTGTAACGTGTATACGAATCAGTTTTCCTTAGAAAGGCCTCCACGAAGGCATCCTTTCCCATAGGCAGATAGTCCTCGAGTGCTTTGCCATAATCACATAAAACAAAACCAGTCATTATTATTATTATTATTGTTATTTTTATTTATTTATATTTATTTATTTATTTATTTATTTTTGTGCTGAAAGTCGCCAAACTGCTTCGTGTCAAAATAACTTTCTCGCCTGTGAGCAGTTTACTTGGCAGTCCTCAGAATTCAACAAAAACTCGTGTCTCAAACATTCCACAATATCCAATGTTTGTTGTAGTAACACCAAGAAAAACTTTTATAAAGCAAAATGGATCTTCATGGCTGTTGTTAGGAATAAGTTTACGGTGTTTCTTCATTCTTAAAGATAGCGAAATTTGTTGCTAGTGTTCGCAATTAAACGATAATTGATTGACGTATTGTTTTACTGTAAAAAGGGCACTTTTTAAAAAATAACGTGTGAATTTTTTCATACACCAGATATGGCAATATTTGAAGTTAATTTTTTAAGTATTACTTTGGTAGAAGTCGCGAACTCCGGCAACCCTGTCGATAACTGTAAGTTTGAATAAGGAACGTCACCATCTTCGTACATGCTGTTTGGTTGTATTTTTTTGTTCAATGGCGGGCACTTGTCTATAACGGCTTTGGCCAGAAGTGGTGGCCATTTTATTGTGGAGGCACCTAATAGGCAGCTATCGCTACCTCCTATGAAGGGACAGACAATTATTCATGCCTTCTCCGGGATTTGAGCCCGGGCCCATAGGTATCGCAGTCAGGCTTCCCTAACCACTGTACCGTCTGGGCGGCCGTTTTGGTTTTATTAAAAGCTCGAAAGGCAAATTGTGATACTTTTTCGGCTTCAGCTGAATTTTGAAATACGCGCTTGTGGGATCTGCCTGCCAACAAAGAAAGTTCTGTGGAATTTTTTGCAAGATTATAATACTTTGCCCCAAAGGCGGGAATGTACAAATGTTGTATTTTGGAAAACTACCTTTTTTGGAAATGAACGTGAAAGTTTGTGACGAACACGTTCCGGCATTCGAAGCGGTAATTGGCTCAAAAATAGTTGTCTGCCATTTACTACAGCGGTTAGATTTATAGGCTGCTGGATTGAAGAATTAAAAAGTGTGAACTAATGCTTTCCCATTGCTTTGAAGCTATTCTTAAAGCGATCGTTACGAAATTGCCACCGGAAGAAAAACAAAAACGTATTTGTAAGTAGTTTTATAAATTGTTTTTAGGGATAAATATCGAACTAAAATTAAAATATGTGTCTAATTACATGTCGCTTGTGTGGTGACCTGGTGTGAAAGAATAGTCCCACTGTAGCTTATACATGTGGTAAAAACCGACTAAAATGGGTACCCAGTGTCCGGAGGTTCATAAATTAGGAGGCCTGGTTCTCCAGATTGGGGGTTGGCCGTGAGGCCAGCTACCTCACCATGTAAAAAAAGCTCTTGTTACGAAATCAGAGGAAGAATTTTATTTTTGAGCGAAAGGTCTTACGTTGTATTCTTGGTGAGGTCCAAGCGAATGGATCACGGAGAAGATCTAATTTATAACTCTTTAAAATTTACAAACAACCTGATATTGTAAAATTAATCAAATTACAGAGACTTAAGTTGGGCTGGCTATCTGGCTAGAATGCATGAGGATCGTTGCTGGAAGAAAATCTTTATGGCAAAGCTCATGGGAAATAGATCTCGGAGCAGACCCCCGCTAAGATGGATTGATTGTGTCGAAAAATATCTTAATATTTTAATGGTTAAAACCTGGAAAACAGTTGCCAAAAGTAGAGATGTTTGGAGAAGGTCAGGGCCCACCCAGGGCTCTTGAGCCATTGAAGAAAAAAATGACATGTATGATATGAAATAAATAACTTTCTCCTGTTTAAAATTACCATTCATCTTCCTCAAAAAATCTTCAAACTACGCGAAGGTGGTTGAGATAATACCAAAGTACCATTTCTTATTTAGAAAATTTTCCCTTTTTTTATGTTTCTTTAGGTTAGGTTATTTGAATATAGCAAAGCTCATATAGATATCTGCTTAGGGGGAGGAAAGCCTTCGTGAAGAACTTTCTAAGAGACACTGGGTCATATTCGCGTTACATATAAGGAAAACCAACCATGTGGCCATCCTGTTCGCCTGAAATAGAATCCGGATTGAACTCCCAGTATTCAGCAGTGTTAACCATTCGGCCACTGGTGGGTCTTCTCCATGTTTCTCTCCTTTAAGATTACTTTTGTGGCTGAGAAAATTCTCCTGATTTATAAGTTTGATAGACTGACAGGCGTGTTATATTAAAAAATGTGTGAAAATGGCAATTTTTATATCTGCCTTTGGGGAGGGGGCAAAGCTGTTTATAAAAATCATTCGAAATAAATCATTGAATATATACTAGATTATTCCAGTATATATTCCTAAACGTTCCCTGAATTAAACATTATGCAGGCCTTTACTGGCATCTTAAATTGGTCTTTGTACAGAGCTTGGTTACCACAGATTTTTGTAAATTAGTATGTGTAGATTGCATAAAATCAATGAAACCATAGTTTTCATCTTTTTTTGATGGAAGGTAGAAAATCAGTATTTGTCCTTTTATCTTTAACCTGTTGAAACACTAATTCACAGATATGAAATTTCATTCTTATATTTAAACGATTGATTTGCTGGAGTCTCATAAACGACCGTTTGAAGCTGCCTTTCAAACAGCAGATCAAACTGGTCAAGGTCACGGTTGTTTTCTGCCAAAGTATCAGACTGCGTGTGAATTAGCTGCGAAGTATTTATAGTAACATACTGCTGCCAACAATAAGGTTGAAGTTTCCTGTGGTATAATTTAACATTATCACTTACAATAACCTCGAAAAACCACTGCATTTCCATTCTTTAATTTCAGTAAACAATTACAGTTCTCAAATTTTGAAAGTTGTTGGTGCAGTGTTTTGCCTGCAAACTTAGGGAACCATTTATTACTTAATAATAATAATTATTAAGTAATAATAAGTGGAATAAAGAAAGAAATGCAATGACGCTTCAAAAACATTTTATTGACAACACTTATTTTGAAAACAAGAACACTGTTGCCAGAGATAAGAACACTACATTTAATTTAGCAATTTCGAATACGCAACGGTGACGCATATATCTTTCTGAATAAAATTGTTTGTCGGTTGTTGTTCTTAACGGAAAAGAACCAAACTTATTTTTAGGAAAATAAACCAAATCAGGTAATTCAGATTTAAATAATTTCTCTGCTTATTACAAGGGCATTTTGCTGATAAGATAAATTGAGATAGCCAGTTTGACCGCGAAGATGGTTACAGAAGATATTAAATGAAACAGACCGTCGACCATTTATTACCGAAAATGAAAACAGTATCAAGAATATTACGCTTTTAAAATACCATAAATAGTGCTAATAAAATTTTATTACTTCATGTATGGTATTTTAAAACTGTGCATTTTGATGTGTTTCAGTCTTAAAAGTTAACATAGTTTCTTTTTTAAGGGAATTTCTAATTTTTAGTAACCAGTTTAGCGCCCCTTAAAATTGTTTACCTGAGGCAAATGCTTTTGCTTGCCTCCCTCTTGTCAAGCTGTACCCCAGATTTTTAAGCTAATTATAACGTTATTATGAGGTAAAAATATGTAAACCTAAAATTTAAATTTATTTTTCTAAATTTTAATTTTGCTTCTTTTAGGGAAGGGGCTAATTTTATTTGATTTTGCAATTTAAAAAAAAAAAAAAAATTACTCTAATGAATATCCAAATAAGGGAAGGTAAACTTTTGTATATAAAACTATTTTTAAGCACTGTAAGTATAAAATTAGTAATAATTAATATGCATATAATAATGTTTATAAATTTAGTAGTGTGTCATTTAAAAGCAAAATTAAATGCTAATATTTATCTATTATATGTTAGTTAAATCGTCATGAAACGCTTTACAGATTCTCTATAATGGATTAAAAACGGATCAAGTCGAACAAAATTTTTAAAATAATTACTGAGAAAAAATTCGAATCACGCAGTTTAAAATTTCATTATATTATTGTCTTAGTCTTTTTAAAGAACTACTTAACATAATTTTCTTAATAGCATTTCCTTTTCCTCTCATGCTTAGTGATGAAGCGTTCTTTAAAGGACTTTCTTGTACTTGGAAAAGACGGTCAGAAAATTAAAAAAAAGTCATCAAGAGTCTCCCACGAAAATTAATAGCTCTGGAACACATTCTGATTTAATTCTTTTGGTTTCTGTAGCAGTTTTGTGGTTCACCTGAAAGGGGCCGAAATTCCTGCCGCTAGGATGTTAAGAGAATTCATAAATTCCCGCAGCAGAAAAATCACTTTTTGTTAGCAAATCATTGTTATTTCTAAATTTATACAAACCGGTTAAAAGAAAAAGCATCTATTTGCTGATGTACGTCAATTCCACTTACTATCTGTATCCTCGTTCATTTTTTTGCCCTTCGACTAATGTCTAAGATAGCTGATAGCAGTGAGATAGTTTCTTCGCAGCTAGAGGCGAGTGGGAGATAAGCATGCAAAGAGAGAAACAAAGTTACCTCCTGCATTCTGGCTGAAACGTGCTTCATGGTGATTTCATTTGCAAGGACTGCTAGCAAAAACCGCCTGTCTCCCTGCCCCCCACTTCACATCATGGAGGTAGGAAAGGGTAGGACTTCCTACCTCCATGCTTCACATCTTACCTCTTTTCATTTTCGCTTCAGCTGCTTTTCCTCAAGGTTCTTTAATATACTAAGGTTAGGCCAGGAACGGAAAAAGCGTGCCATTGGTTGCTGGTAGTGACGTCACCCGGGAGACAAGACGCATCGGCCGACGCGTCTGCTACATGATTTTGGTAATGGAAAAAATGTAAACTAAAGCAAAATGATCATTTTATATGTGGTAGATACACCGGAAATACCGGGTATATACTTTCCGATTAAGTATTTTGTTAAAGAAAATGTTTATTTTATGCACAGAATTCGTACGAATGCTGAAAATAATTGTAAACATTAAATTCTTTTCGTAAAGGAAAGCATTAGAAAATGAAAAACGATATTTAAGTTAATTAAGGGAAATAAATATTGTAAAACAAGGTATTTTTCAATATTTTTTCGTAGTATTGTTTGCACTAAATAAATCTTGTTGAACAGAACACATGATGGCATAACTGCTAAGACCATGGTAAAAACATAATCAAAAAGTATTATTCTATTTATTTTCATTGCTCATGCACTTTTTTTTTAATACAAATGAACTTTGACATTCCATGAGAAATATATGATCGTGATTTCAGTTTAAATTACATATCTCAAGCAAAAATATATATAAAAAGATTTGACTTAACAAATTCATATTTAAATACTATAAAATTCTACAAATTTCTTAATATCCGTCATTATACTTTTAAATAGTATACTCATCTCATTCTTTTTAAAGTGAAAAGTCACTTCATACTGATTCACTTCAGATTTTAGCAGAAGTGCGTATATTTTCACTATAATCTAAAAGTACTCTTATAATCCCTTACACTCAACAAGATTTCTATATAACATTTATCCTGACGTGATTATTTGCTATAGTAAATAATCTTCGATATTGGCATCCTATTCTTCCTTCCATACATTAAAAATGGAACAATTAAAATACATTTTCTTACACATATACGCACAATTATAATAATAATAAACTTGCCCTACATCTTAGTTTCGGCCCACCAGCGGCCGAGCGGTAAAGTCGCTGAACACTGGTAGTTCGGTCCGAATCCCGCGAACGGCTGGCTGCATGGGTGTTTTCGTGGTTTTCCTCATGCGTAACGTGTATACGAGCCAGTTTCCCTGAGAAAGTCCTCCACGAAGACATCACACCTATTACGCAGATAACCCTAGTGTGCTTTGCCATAATTAAATACACCACCACATCTTAATTTCAATTCAGCCTGTACACAAATTAAATATTTTTAATTACTAATGTATTTTTATCAGGTTATTTCTTAAAATACTTTTGTTATACTCGAAATATGTGTTCAATATTGAATTATTTTTCTTTCTCTTATAATTAAAAACAAGTTATATGGAATCAAAATTAAAACATATGCAGCAGTTAAATAAAACTGAACCGAATATCTTACTTACTCTTTCGCTATTTGTATTCTGGCATTATACACAGATTTGTTTTCCTTCAGGTTCAAGCATGTGTAAGTTATATCAATTAAATTACATCACACATACCTGTATGCATCAGTTAAATAACACTGAAGGAAATATGTCACTCACTCATTCGATGTTTGCATCATAGTGTGGTCGAGAAATTGTTCTTTCCTCACGGTGAGGCATGTATCAGTTTACTTAGTTCGCAAAGCTTAACCCAGACGCTGCTTCAATACATAGAATTACGTTTGGGATGTAAAGAAAGTAACCAAAACATGTGAATGAAGTTGGATACGCGAATTTATTAACTAATCATTCAGGTACTCAGTATTGATAAACATGACACTGAGTTTAAATATCTCACTACGATGTAAGTCTCATACAAAAAATGAAGATTATGATAAAAAATGATTTAAAATGAGAAATTTTTCAATTTAAATGTAAAATAGCAGTAAAATGAAAAATAAATGTAAAATTACATCACATTTATGTATGAAAATTACATAAATTCATTAAAAAAATAGTTATTTTATCTGGTTGTAAAGAGTGTTTTCCACCAAAAAACGTATTAACGTGTATAATTCTGACACAACGCTATAGCACAATTTGCCACTTCCGCCTAGGTATAATAGCAAATTAACAACACAAATCAAATCAAACTGTTGATGCAACGAAAGTAAACAAACGCCAAGAACTAACGCTGTCACCCACATGACGTCATGCGCATGTGGCATAACTTTCTCCCTGCACTGCGCATCGCTCTTGGGCCCCCCCTGGCTTTTCCTCTCCTCTTTTTGTCCTTCCCCATTTTCCCCCTCTTGGCAATACACAGACATCTGTCTGCTTCCTTTTTACTGCCTGAGGATAATATCATTCCCTACATATTCGTTAAATACCACAGTCATTATTAGTTGCGATGTGCGAGCTTTTTTCTGTTGAAAGGTTAAATCTAAGCTGAAAGGTTGCTTTTACATACTGAGAAATTCTGCTCTGCTTAATACCGAAAATGATGAAAATCAGATTCTGCTGTTCTGAAAATGCTAAAGTCGTTTTTGGATCTGGATGTGTTCAACTTAACAAACGAGAATAACGACGTTCAATAAAATAGAGTTAGATTAATTGCATTTCAGCGTCTTAAAAAAAAAAAAAAAAAAAAAAAAAAAAAAATCGTCTTCTTTTATTAGTAGCAGCGTTTTAAGTAGTAATTATATATACAATTTTAACATTTATTTTTTAGTGTTTTTAAATTAGGTTTCAGACCAAAACATTTCCGGAAGAAATCTAAAAAATATAATGTAGACAAATGAAATACAATCAACAACGGGTCCCCGGTTTAGTCTGAAAGAATATTAAGCTTATTTATTGCAAAACGATGATGAAAGAATTATCACAACAAAATAGTAGAATGCAGTAAAATTTCCAGGAAAAGATAGAAATGGGAAAAAATGCCTAACATAACATAAGTGATAGCAACTGATGTCGCGGTGTTTATGAATTATTGTTATCACAACAATATATAATATAATTATACATAATCTGAAATATGCAAACATTGTTAGCATATTTCAGATTATGATCCATGAAAATGATATGAATCCATGAAAAGTAAATTTTAAATAGTAAAAATAAATTATGTGTACACGGAAGTAAACCTCTGTTTCCCAATGATTCATCGAAATACAAGCGTAACACTAAAATCATTTTGTTTCTATTTTGAAGTGTGTTGTTCTAGTTTTTAGTGTTGATTCAATTTGCGCAACCTTATCAAATAACTCTCTAAATTAAACTGCACATAAATTGTTAATATTTTTCTGTTAATCAACGGTATGGGTTATTCCTGTTTTCTATGTTAACTGGTGTCGGATGCAAATTGAATCATAACATATGATATAATTTTGAAAACTAATCTGAATTAATTTTCACGAGAGTAGGTATGTAAATGATTAATGAACAGTAAAATATTCGCCGAAGTAATTATGCAGAACATTCAAATACAGTGTGAAAGTCACCCCAAAAAAGTGCGTAGTTATGTTATTAAAAGTATGATCTAAAAGAGATAGGACGTAGAGTACCTAGTTTCTAAGAAGAAGGACTCATTTTTCTTTGTTTATGTTTTGCAACAGCAATGTTTTCGATGCACAGTTTCAAATTGCTGAAAGTTTCATTGTTTTAGAATGATACTGATAAGCATGGATCGCATATGAAGCTGAGGAGGTTCAAAGTAATGTCCTGCTGTTCATTTAATTATAATGGTCTCATAGAAGAGAGGCACATGACGGATATTTGTCCCACTTCTCCTGGCTGGAATTATTCCCTTTGTCCCACCTCTCCTGGCTGGAATTATTTCCTTATTGAACAATTAATGCTCTGGGTGGCCAAAATGGTGAAGGACGAAACGTAGGCATAAAAGCATTATGCTTTTGAACTTTTATATTTTAAATGCAGGCCGAATATTGTAATTATACCACTACGAATTTTCATCCCAGTCATTGAAAGTATTACTTGTGACAAGAGTTTTATAGCTTACAGCAAAGCACTCAAAGAGTATCTGTCTAATGAGAGTGATACATTTGTGGAGAACATATCAAAGAAACAGGCTTCCATTCATGTTACACAGAGAGAAAACTAAGAATGCTTTCATACAACTAGCCAGTTCGGCGGGAGCCTCCTATTTTCTGAAATTTTTGAACATGTTAATAAACAGAAATGCAACTTCGGAAACCTCTTGCAGAATATAAAGAAAACTAAGTCCCTTAGAAATACAATTTTAACAAGTTTATTGAACAATCTTTTGAGTCTTTTTTCACATTCTATTCAAATACTTTTGCATAGTTAATTGAACAACCTATTTTTTTTAATTGAATAATAACATTTTATGAAGAAGAGCTCAAGTGGGGGAAAAAACCGAGTTCGGAGGAATTTCCAGAATTATCTCACTGGTTATAGTTCAGTTTGATAAATTAAGTGTTCATTAATACTGGGTGTAATTTCTGTATTTAATGTGGAAATATGAAGTGTGAGACTCAACTAAATGATCAAAACGTTATGATAAATCATTACAATGCACATAAACATTATATGCATAAAGTAAACCATATGTGTTGTGCTTGGAAGTGCATTTCATTTTTAAATACTAATTAGATGTGGCATATTAGTACACATATTAGTGAAATAATAATTATTATTCACACATATTGGTGAAATGATTTATTATGTCTCTGCTATGAAATTCAATGAAATCATCGTCTTTCAAGAATAAAATCCAGAAGCTTCGCCTTTGTCGTACCGTTTTTTGTTAACGATATGTCGAAGATTGAGATATTAAGCTAACTGAATAAATAAATCAAGTTTAATACTTGTTATAGAAGGGAGTTATTTACAAATCTTTATATTTTAGTTTTCAGTAAGAGAATCTGAAAGATTAAAAAAAAAAAAAAAAATTCAAAATTCAAAGAATAACATTTATAGCCTTTCCAGTTCAAGCTAAATTCGCTCTTTCATTTTTAAATACAATCACATCCATATAAATTGTATTGGATGCAGAGAAATTTTAAGTAGTTTAAAATATGATAAAACGGAGAAAAATGCTGGTACTTTGCTCCACAGAAGTTAGTGTTGCTTATTAATATGCTAGGTAAACAATCATCAAATTGAAGAATCGAACTTCGGGAAAATTTAGCATACAAATGAAGCAGGCAAAGTTGTGAAAAACCTTGGCCGAAATGGAAAGTTTTAATTTATATTTCCTTTTTTCTTTCCTTTGTGAGAGAAGAATTTTCGCCTGAAATGAAATGATTTTTCTTTTCGGTTGATCTGACAGCGCCTGAAATGGGGTAAAACGAAAACGTTAGTCTTGTTGATATATGCTGATAAGAGATAACAGAGGGATCAGAAGATGACAAATATCGCAGGCAAGGCGCTTGTGACATTGTTTTCTGCACAGAGATAACCAAGTTTCTTTGCATTATCGCCCTTTGCTGAATATGCGGAATCGGTCCGAATGTTCGAAAGATGCTTTTAACTCGTTTGCACTACGTGAAATTATCCTGTCTCGAAGGAAAATCGCTGAATCGCATTCGAATTCAGGAGAATAAGCTGGCTGCATGGGCGTTTTCGTTATTTTACTCATGTGTAACGTGTATACGAGCCAGTTTCCCTTAGAAAATCCCCCACAAAGGTATCTTTTCCTTAAGCAGATAGCCCTAGTGTATGCTGCCATAACATACTAAACCAAACCAAACTAAACTGTCGTAATGATGTCTGCAAGAGAATATGAGTTAACAGCCAGATTCGGGCTTTGCAAGCTTTAAGCATTTGCAAGTTTATTTTTCCGCGAATCCTTTGAGCGGAAAGGTATTGAATTTCCACCCTGAATAGTTTCTTGGTGCTTCTTGGTTCATTCAGAATTTGGTATTCTATACTAAACTCTCATTCCACTAAATATACCATTACAAACGATGTTATGTGGAAGAAGAACTGCAAAATGTTGTCCGATTCTCTATGTAATATATTGAAACAGTTTTATAAATCGTATCATGTCTTATTATAAGAGCTGTTAACTGTATTAATATTCTTTAAACCCAAAGCTCCTTTGCCGCCACCAAGACGGTGGTGTTACCCATTTTGAGAAAAACTGATTTGCAGTTTGCCAGGGAATTTATTGCTAGCAGGATGAAAGCACTAACTCATGTGACTGGGTATTAGGAGGTACCGGGGGGTTTTGCCATTCTGGACGAATTTATCAACCTTTTGCAGTCGTATTAAGTTTATACGTAGGTATCATGCAGCTCGGAATTAATTTTCGTTGAGCGAACAGTAATACATAATATGCAAGATATAAAGCTTATCCGGCTTAATATACAATATGTATGGTTCTTTCCTGTGGTGGCTGAGAGCAGACATACGACTGGAACGGTAACAAAGCTTTGGTGGCCAGTAGACGTAGGCTGTAACGGTAAAAAACTTTAGTTTCTTAGAGCAGACATACGACCGCAAAGGGTTAAGTTGCAAGTGTCAGTCCTTTTGAAACAACTTTTTGTTATGCGCTGTTTAAATGCATGGTATCCTGTTCGCCGCGGATTTTTATTGCAAATATCGCTAGCTAGTACGACGCTGTTATCACAGATCCATTTTTTTCCCGTAAGAACAGATGTTTCAAAGAATTTTTCCGCCTGATTTACAATTGAAACAAAGACGCTAGAGTTCTTCCTTCCTTTAGGGGGGATTTCTAAGTTGTTTGTTTTTAATAACCATTTACCTGTCAGGATTGAATCAGCTATCATTTATAATGGAGAACTAGTTTCCTCCTTACATTGTAACCTCAAAAGTGATCCGTAGTATTTGGCAGTTTTATATCATGTAACAAAACAGGAAAATGCTCTAAAGAGTTATTCTTCCGAAATATTTTGGGCCCACCAGCGGCCGAGCGGTACAGTTGCTGAATATTGGTAGTTCGGTCCGAGATTTGAATCCCGCGAACTGGCTGGCTGCATGGGGCGCTATTGTGGTTTTTCCCATATGCAACGTGTATGCGAGCCGGTTTTCCTTAGAAAGCCCTCAACGAAGGCATCCTTTCCCTTAGGAAGAGAGCTTTCGAGTGCTTTGCCGTAATCGAATAAACCAAATTAGTCCTAAATATTTTGAATGTGTGGTACAACCTAATCGGCGCTAGTCGCGAAAGCTCTAAGAGAGCAACTAAATCGACAATTAAAATAATAATTACATTTTTAGAGCGAAGAGGAAAGAAGATTGAACGCGTTTGTTTAGTAAAATGTTTATTAAACATAAATGTCACCATTTCTTCATTGTTGGCGTTTTATTTTATAGCTTTATAGTTTTCGTTTTTCCCAATTACTGTATTTTCTTAGGTGTTTCCCTGGTTTGCCTTTGTTTCCGAGTTTCGTGTCAGATATGTGCTTATTTGTATTAATCGCATGATTTTTTTTACTGTGGTTATAATAGTGAGTGATGAAAATGATCTAGACTTTTGGAAACTAAGCTATAATTATCATCAATCGAAACGAAAAATAATAATTACATTTTTAGAGCGAAGAGGAAAGAAGATTGAACGCGTTTGTTTAGTAAAATGTTTATTAAACATAAATGTCACCATTTCTTCATTGTTGGCGTTTTATTTTATAGCTTTATAGTTTTCGTTTTTCCCAATTACTGTATTTTCTTAGGTGTTCCCCCCCGTTTGCCTTTGTTTCCGAGTTTCGTGTCAGATATGTGCTTATTTGTATTAATCGCATGATTTTTTTTACTGTGGTTATAATAGTGAGTGATGAAAATGATCTAGACTTTTGGAAACTAAGCTATAATTATCATCAATCGAAACGAAAAATAATAATTATATTTTTAGAGCGAAGAGGAAAGAAGATTGAACGCGTTTGTTTAGTAAAATGTTTATTAAACATAAATGTCACCATTTCTTCATTGTTGGCGTTTTATTTTATAGCTTTATAGTTTTCGTTTTTCCCAATTACTGTATTTTCTTAGGTGTTTCCCCCGTTTGCCTTTGTTTCCGAGTTTCGTGTCAGATATGTGCTTATTTGTATTAATCGCATGATTTTTTTTACTGTGGTTATAATAGTGAGTGATGAAAATGATCTAGACTTTTGGAAACTAAGCTATAATTATCATCAATCGAAACGAAAAATAATAATTACATTTTTAGAGCGAAGAGGAAAGAAGATTGAACGCGTTTGTTTAGTAAAATGTTTATTAAACATAAATGTCACCATTTCTTCATTGTTGGCGTTTTATTTTATAGCTTTATAGTTTTCGTTTTTCCCAATTACTGTATTTTCTTAGGTGTTCCCCCCCGTTTGCCTTTGTTTCCGAGTTTCGTGTCAGATATGTGCTTATTTGTATTAATCGCATGATTTGTTTACTGTGGTTATAATAGTGAGTGATGAAAATGATCTAGACTTTTGGAAACTAAGCTATAACTATTATCAATCGAAACGAAAAATTTTGATTTCTATAAAACGTATTAGACGACACAACATGAGACCTAACATCTATGCAAAGACCCTTTTCATGGATGCTATTAGCGAATGGGAAAATAAAGTAGCTGCTTAAAGGAAGTACTCCTGAGTGATTTTTCTGTAGCTTCGTTGAGTAGTTGCTTCGTTTTTCAGCTGAAACAGAAATGCATATCGACGAGCTCCACGTTTATGTAGAAATAGAGAACGCCTTGCGTACCGCTCAATAGCATCCTGTGCCATCTCAACGCTCCAATTGTACATGCACGTTCCATTACCAAATCTGCTTATTTCGATCCCCTCTACCGTCCATTACATATTTGCTTGATGTTTTTTAATCCCTTTTTATATAGTATACTTTATTCTGTTTTACTAGGGGTCAAACCAGGGCGAATTCTCGTTATATATAAATTTTATTTGCCTAGACTTGTGGTGAGTTATATGAAATTACGAATAAATATGTATTCGACATAATTGGTAATTGTAGCAGCAGTAAGTATTACTTACTATTGACGCAGTTATAAATAGTTTGGTAACGTGTAAGTGCAAGCAAACATATTTTATGTTTATTTTTGTAGATATTGGAAGTTATAAAAACATACAATTAGCCTCGTTCATTTTCACGTTTCATATTGGTAACTAACTCCTGGTCAAATATTTCGGTTAATAATAGCAATTATAAATAAAACATAAAAAATTGCTTTATTTTGATTATTCATTATATTTATTTTGATTCCTTTGCCTGAACTTTTTTATTTTGATAATTTTGCATGTTACTTTTACTTTAATAGCAATTAATTAATTCAGGAACACAGCACATCCGATATCTTCATTCTGAAGTATTTTCTGCACAAAATTTAAGAAATAAGCAAATTCTGGAAAAGACAATATTATCTGTTCCAGGACAACTAGATTGATTGTCTTGAATTCTGTAGCAGACAAAACTGTCCAAACAAAATGTTACTGCAGCGGGAAAACTGGTAATTGTTCACACATGGTCTTGGAACCTTTGAGTAGTGTAAAGCATTTGTCTTGAAACATTCCCAAACCAATTTTTCTTAGTCTTGTCTGAACTATTAGAATGTAGTACATTAGAATTAAGCCCGATTTCACATGTTTTTGAAGTCTTATGTTAACAAGAAGTGCTTTAGATCAGAGATCATGTGTTTAATCATGTAAGCGTGTGGTTTTTCAGAATATGAACGTGAGGCATTAATAAACTTAGGATATTGAATATACGTTTCTGCGGCATTCTCCTCAGTACTCTTCCTCATGTACTCTTTTCAGTAATGGAAAGATTATCTCTTGAGAAATGGAAAAGAGCAGACAGGACACACACTTTTAAAGCAAGAAGTAGAAATGCGACGAAAACCGGTTTACCTGCTATTCAGCATTGTAGGGTAATACCGTACCTTCTTTCTGTTGTACCAAGCTCTGATAAATGCGCGGCGAGTTTTCCTGTATCAAGCAGCTTTCTAAAAAGGGAGGATTACACGATCAATTTTCGTTTAACGGAACATTAATTCTGAAGCTGTTGCGAACTCAATGCATTTTGGTACTGTGTTGCCAATTATGAATGTGCACTAGGGAAGGAATTATTCACCATCCCGGTTAATAATTCTTTTCTTTAGTGTTTCGAAAGAAAACTGATCGGCATGAGACTTATCGTCTCTGCATACTTCTTAAGGCCTTTAGATATATGCTGATTTTACAGGTTTACAGATGATAGTAATTTAGCTGAACTATTTTGAAAAAAAGTTGTAAATTTTTATGGGATTTGCATTTGGTTAAACTTGAATATTTTGTTCAAAATGGAGGCGAGCACAAATATGTAAATGAAAAACTGGGAAAATGATTGAAGCGCAATATTGAACTATATATGCTGTTAAAACGCGTCTTCTATTTTACTCGCACCATTAAAACAGCTCAGAAAAATTTGAGTCAAATTATTTGGGTGAATGAATGCTGCTTGATGTAATATTATGATTGAAGCGCTAAGGCCATTTGTTTTGGCTATATTCCTTTTTTGTTGCGATATAAGCTCAGTTACTGGATACCTTTCATGTGAACACACGAACATGTTTTTAAGCGATTTTCAATTACTTTTGAACATGTTTTCCATCTGTATCTTGATTGTATATTTATTTTCTTCTAAGCTTGATTTTGTGCCTATAGAATTTCAGTTAGATTTTCCTTTCAAATATGCATATTGATAGACATTCATGTGTTTTCCTAAAAAGAGTAGTTAAAAAAAACTGACGGTAGGCTCTGTCTTTTAGTTTAAAAGAGTCGCTGGTTTAATGCGTTGGATTACTAACGGAAGTGTAAGGGTGTTATAGAACAATTAAAACAAACAAAAGATTTTACGCACTCATATATTTTATTTATTGCATTTAGTCATTCAAAATGACCCTATGTAGACTTGGTCGATGATAAGGGAAATAAGGTACGTAATTTAATATGTTTGCAGTTGTATGCCTAGTAAAGTTAAATCTTATAAAATGAATTGCCAAGTATGCTTGGATAGTTACTTGGCACCATATTGAGATTAAAGTGATGTTTCATAAAATCAAATGCCTTTTCATTTCGTTTGACGTCTGCATTGAAATCTCTCATCATAATAATAAGACCATCTGTATCTACAATAAACGCTTCATCGGTCAATAAAAGTAGTCTAAGAATATTTCATCAACGCACTAAATAAGAACATTTCTAAATCTCCTGAATTAACAGTTGGATGAATATGTACGGATGGCTAGAATAAACCTTGACTGTCCATTAACAATTACATCAACCATACAGATATCGCCTGCTTCTGAAAACTGTTTTCACTTATGCTGCTAAACGGTCAATTCTGTTAGTACACAATCTGCTGCGCTTGTTGCATTTCTATTAATCGGAACACCACTAGCTTGGCGAATTAAAATAAAACACACCAAACAACACTCGAACACACTGACTTTATATTTTGATACTTTGTTGGATATTCTGGCATGCAGCGGGAGATGCATTACTCCTGCTCTTTCCAGATTCCTGAATGAGTTCTCTTAAGGTCCTGACGTATGTATAAGTCCAAAAATGAAGCTTCTGCAGTCGAAATTGCCTTGTAAACGAAAAAAGTGAGGCCGTGAGCTTCGGTGATCAGCAAGCTATGTTTGGGGCAGCTGTAGTAGGACAGGGAAACACACCGTCTACCAGACGACCTTGCCATTAACACGTGGTCGCGCATGCGCTCGGAGCTTTGACTTCACCAAAATTTCGCTATTTTTGACTCGTTACTATGCGTATACATTTTGTCCAATTAAAAAAAAAAAAAAATCTTTGTGTTTTCTTTCAACTATCTAATGATGTATTTAGATTCATTGTAACATTTGTAGTTTCAAAAATACAAGCCTTCGCGTACACCTCAAATAGCATCTTAGTTTTGCTTTTCCATCAGACTGTTGTCGAGAAGCGTAATCCTAAGTTAAAATGTAAGAAGTAATTTATGCGTAAATGTTTACGAGCTAACAATTTACACGTATTTTTTGTTGGTTTCTTTTGCCGTCTGCGTGATATTAAAATATTTAATCTCACTTGATTAACTTCGGAAGTAAAACACTTAGGAATAGTACTTGTCTTTGCTGAGAATTGCATTAATTGAGTTCACTTATAGCGTATTATTTAAAACATATCGCTGTTGTTCTTGCAAAAGGTCATATGTCAGAATAGTCCTTTTTTAAAATTTAGTGCCATTCGGTGGGAAATTTTTATATGTAGGTTCTTTAGAAGCATGCAAAATGGCAAGAAAGAGAGAAGCGTTTGGCTTGGTTTATTTTGGTAATGGCAGAACACTATTTTCCTCAGGGAGGATGCCTTCGTAGAAGACTGGCTCATGTATACGTTTTCTCATGGGGTAAGCCACTAAAAAGCCCATACAGCAGCCCTGACTTGAATCGAACCCCGGATCGAACTACCAGTATTCTGAGACAAAATAGGAAGCAAATACCATTCCATGTTTAAGTATCTCTTATGTGAAAACGAATGTATATGAATTATGTATATTGTTTTATCCGCCTTGTCTTTTCCCTGAAAGTTGCTTTATTGAAAGATCATCTTGTTACGGTAACATTGTAGTAGTTGTAACTGATACTTTAATACTTTTGTATATACAAGCCCTGTCCGTATAATGGTATACTAGCTTTTCTTATTTTGCTTTTATAGTTGGTTCTGAACTCAAGTTTGTTTTCGTTTTACGAGAAAAATTGTTTTATTTTCAAAAGTTTTATATTCTCGTAGTCATCCACTACATAGTTCGAGTGTCTGATTCAGTCGGGTACCACTAGGCCCTACAACTGCTGGAATGTTGGTGGGGCAAGCTGCATATGATTTTTGTTGTTTTTCCCATGACTAACACGATTTCCCATAAAATGTCCGTCTCGAAAGCATTCCCTTTGTGCTAGATAGTCATCGCATGCTTTGGTTTAATTAAACTCTTCCAACTAAACAACTCGACAATAATAAAATGAAGTAACTTTAAGAAAATGAGGGAAAAAAGTTCCCACTTCCTTTCCTTGAGTTACTATTTATTAATTTTGGAAGCTTTAATTTATTGTTTTAAGACTGCTTGCCTTCTAATGCGAGCAGCAGGACATTTTTCCCTGCAAGTATCGTGTTTGCTTATTGAATTTCTTTAGGTAGATAAAATAGAATCACCCAGGAAGTTAAGTTGTTGTTTTCCCAACGACTTTTTTTTGGGGGGGGGGGAGTTTCATTCATCGTGCCTGTGAAATTCTTTGTTTTCGTGTTAGTCATCATGCTTGTTAAATATATTGTTCAACAAACATGTCAGTCATTATGCTTACTGAATTCGTTCAGTGAGATAAGCAAACACTTCCTAGGAATTTCAGAAGTTCTCACGGGCATATATAGCAAACTTAATAGATATCTTAAATATATATGTGCTGTGGTAAATTCAAAACTCACTTATGTTGCCAAAATACCATTTTCCTGCATTTAAACGAAAAGTGGGCTTATACTAGGTGCACTTGTCTGATGCTTTGGTTGCATATTCTGGTTTACAGCGGGAATTAATTCCGTTTTGAATATTTTGTAGGGAATAGATGTCACTTTCGCTGGCACTTGCCCAGGTAGGCGAGGCGTAATTAGAATAGTACATGTCTAATTGGTGATGGGATGGGCTATATATGTGGTAATATAAGTATTGTAGCGTAATCAGACTAATGTTTACTCATTACATTAATTTTTATTGTTTTTATAATATTTTTTTAATCTTGTCATTTATTGGTATCCTCAATTTGGGAATAAGTATAGTGGGAAAAAATATCGTGATATCTCTTAAAATTATTCATTGTAATCTTAAATAATCTTTTCAAAATCTAGATTAAATAGTTCTCTTTTTTTTTTTTTTTTTTTTACTGTAACAGCGCCTTTTCAGCATTTTGTTTCGTTTCCGTGTTTCAATATCTGTCGTTGGAATATGTGAATTATTCATATTTGTGTGATGCTTAACAAAAAACCAAGTACATAAACATATGGCTGTCACTTAAGCGCGTAGAAATTAAGCCGATAGATTGTTAAACACGCTTGAAAAAGAAAAAGTCTTCATGCTTTTACTCTTATTAAATTTTTATGAGTCCTCAGGCATTTAAAGGGAGAAAGTATTTAAAATAAAATCGAAGCTGTAGCTTATGAGTTAAAAGAAGCAGCAGTAACTTTCCCTTTGGGTGCATTCTCTACGCTAGAATTTTCTCTTGTTTAGATGAGCATCCATTTACTTGTAGAAGTGTTACATCAGTCACAAAGATAACAATTGCTAGATCGATACATCGTACTTTTAGAAGTTCTTGCTTGAAAGCGTGTCAGCTCATTCGCTGCTTGCATATCCCCCCCAATCATCTAGAAAGCCAGCTGAGACAGTGCTTTTATTGTTTTACTCCCTCACCCTCCCCCAATTCCCTGTGAGATTCTGTGAGAGTAACTCCCAGTATAACAACTCTTGGGAAGGCGACTTTCTAGGGCTTTGACACCGAACGTGTTGCGAATGATTTCACTGTAAAAAACGAAGGTAACATTGATGCAACTAAAAAATAAAATATTCATTGTTTCCATGGCTAGTTTACAACGTTATCATGCATCGCTTGGATGCTGTTGGTCACAGTTACTCAATCCCTATTTTCTACTTTCCTCTTAAGGGCTGGAGGAAAGGAAAAGTGAAGAATTTGAAAAGGAAGGAAACCAGTTTGAGATATTGATCGCTCTTTTTTACTTCTGGAGAATTGCTTGCTTGCTCGAACTAATTAATTTTTTCCTCATTCGTCACCAGTCATCTTTCGTATTTATCTTCCCCCTCTCCATTTTAATTATCAGCCTACTTTTGTGGGCGCAGTGAAGCCGATAGTTAGGGTGTTCTGAAATTTTTAATCGGTAGTTTAATGCAATCTCCTCGCCTTCCCTTTTTCTTGATTCAATGTCTTGACAAGTTACAACCCCCTTTTTTCTACTGGTTTTTCTGATGCTAAAATTTAAGAAATAAATGAAATTTCTGAGTCTTCTTCTTCTTCTTCTTTTTTTTTTTTTTTTAAAGATAGTGTGAATAGAGGTACATTACAATCAGTAAAATGCACTTATGTCCGATATAGCATTCGTTTCTCGCTTACCTGTGTAACAGAGCTTTAGTATCAATAATAAGTTCAATGTCGATGCAGAGCTCTCTGTCCTAATGTGAACAGTTAGGCTACACTTCTAACGAATGTGTTATGAGGTCTTAGGCAATTTAACTAAGACTGTAATTATTAATTACTAGCAGCTTTTCAGAAAACTAGGATTGCACAGTAACTGACCAAAGCCATATAATTAGTGTGTGCATTAAACCTTCAAAAGCAAATGTAGTCGAAGTACAAGAAAAGTCTAAAATAAAATTTACATAATAAGGAAAGTGACTCAAACTTCAAAGATTTAAAACAAAACGCCATGTGTTTCTATATCTATTATGTTTATCAGCGATAGCGAATTTGAAATTACTTTACTGTTAATTCTTTATTGAGATTTATTTCCTATTCTCAGCCCCCCTGGAGTGTTTTAAAAAGCTGTCCGTATATTACTGTATCTAATTCTTATTTTGTCTTCATCTTTTGGCCACCAATGGCCGAGTGGATAAGACCACTGAAAACGGGTAGTTCTATCCCAGATGAAATCTCGGCGAACAAGCTGACTGCATGGCCATTTTCATGGATTTCTTCACGTTTAACGTGGATAAGTGTCATTTTCGTTTAGAACATTTATTTCACCAGTGACCGAGTGGTTAAAATACCGCTGAATACTGGTAGTCCGACCTAGGCGAAAGGTCTGGCTGCATTTCTTGGTTTCTTTCATGGGTAACACGAATACGAGCCAGTTTCTTCTAGAACGTTTCCAGCGATGGTATTCCTTATCTTAGGCAAATAACCCTTGTGTGCTTTTCCATATTCAAACAGCCAGCGAACCAACACTTAGAAGATGCTTCACAAAGGCATTTTATCCTTTAGGTAGATTACCCTTGCTTGCTTTGCCATAATCATATAATCCAAATGCAACCTCTGATACTTTCTCTTTTTCTACGAGTAAGTTTATTACATGTAAAGCTTATTTGCTGCATATTATGGAGGACAGCTTATTTGCTGCATGTTATGAAGGACTTTGAGACTCGTCATCTGAGACATTATCTGGATATCCATTTAGAAAAAAGCGACGACATTTGTTGGTGATAATCCTTCATAACAATACGCGGTGTCATAATGTAAGCGTTCTCATGGATTTCCTGTGACGGTGGTGATGAGAGGTAATGAAACTCCCGCCATGCTCACTCGATATTAGTTCCTATGACTGCTATCTTCGGTAAAACGAAAGAACAAGTGCGACAGATCCATTACAGCAGTCAAGAGGATGTTATCTATGTTATAGGACAGTTCCTACGTGACATCAATAGAAGTAGATATGCTGATGGGGTACAACGCTTTCCAGTAATCTAACCAGAGCTGATAGAGTTGGCAAACGATTATAGTAAAAGATTGCAAGTATTTGTACCTGTCGATGAAAAGTTTTTTCAGAAACTTTTGTACCAGTGTTGAGCAGTCTTACCGCAGTCTGGTGGGCTTCTACAAATAAAGAAAACAATAGTACGTATTGTATTCTTAATAAGCTTTGCTTCTAAGAAAAGTATTTAGAGATACAATGTTCTCCGCATCTTATCTGTTAAACATGGAAAATAACTTTCAGGGACATAATCATTCATTGATACCAATGTTTTATTCAGGAAGCGCATCCTGTTATCTAAAGTAATCACTAAAAAAGAAAATGAAGACATGCTTGTGAACCTTCTATCTCTGGATTTTAGCAGTTTCAGATGATTAGTGTCATTCCTCCCCCCTTTTCCGGTCTCGTAGTATAAAATTAAACACTTCCCTGCAAATACAAATATTGCATCAAATGACCTCTCTTATCAGTTAGAGCAGTCATTTGATGATTAACAGCGACAATTTCATCACTGTTAATCATCAAATGACTGCTCTGATATTTCGCTGCTTACGTATTTCGTCTTATTTACCATTATAATGAAGTGCTGGCCGAGCATATGGGTTCTTATCATCGCTAAATCGCTGATGTAATTTAGAGCTAAACATTGGTACAGTAACCGATACGACGAAAACAAAGTTTCATTTGGGTAAGATGCTCTGTGATCTTATCAATTGCATATGTAGAAGAAGTGCGTGCTTTGCAAGATCGGAAAATTTGCGAATTATTCGTCCGTGACTTATATTTATTGATTTATTTCCCTTCGTGGGAATTTTTATTTTGAGAAAGTTTGAAGCAGTAAAATAAATTGCGAAAAATAATCAGAAGAAAAACCGTAACCTTTGAAACAAAGGATTTCGAAATTTCTGGAAACTGATGGCTTAATTCATATTGGACACGGTTTGCAGGTACGTATGGTATGCATACGAAAAAAGTATGTTCACTAAAAACATGTTGTTAGTTTCCCAAAAGTGAGTAATATTTAACATTTTAATATTACAACTGTAGTGATGTCATCTCTTTGAGGATATTTTAAATAATTCAGACATAAATAAGCTTTACGTTCTTATATAACTAAATGAAAAATATCCCGTGCAATTTATTTAAGGTAGAATATATTATGCACTAATTAGATTTACCTTATTTTTCAAAATCAAAATATGGACGAAAATGTTGGAAAATAACTGTAAATGAAATGAAATGTTTATCGTAAAATAAATATTTATTCACTTTAGTTGTACTGTTCTCATATTTCTGAAGAATGAACCTTTCTGTCTTTCGTTGAGGAATTTTTTTTTAACCAATCCATTAATTCCATTCTTTGAACTTCTGTACCCGTTATTTCATTTTTTTTCTCAAATGTTCACTAATATTCATGTTTTTTAATGTCACTTAATTTTCTTGTAATTGCTTAAAGGTTGCCGTGAACGTTGACGTTAAAGGTTGCTGTTAAAGATGATAATTCTTGAAGTATGTGCATTAGTTTTAAGCAAAAACTATGAAAGAGAAGAGTCTTAGCTGTGTGGAAGTATTAAGAGAAACCTCTTTGCAGCATAGGTAACAAACCTTTAAAAAAAAAGGTCTGTGTGACATTATTTTTCCTGCACAGAGTGCCTGCATAATCGCTAATGTCGTATGACATTCCACTGTTACTTTAAAGAATTTGAAGAAATGTCTGTAATTTTCTTTTACAGTCATTGCTGTTTAAGTTAAAAAAATCAACTGATTGACGACACATTAGACACTGATAAATAGCGCAAGACGCAGTTTCTAAACGTTTTCTGCCAGTCTCCTTCTAATTTTGTACTTATGTCGCTCTGTTTTATCGTTCCTGAAAATTTCTATTTGCTTTATTTGCATAGTAAAATACAGTTATATTCCATGCACCAAATTTGTTAAGAGTTTTATTTAAGTATTTGCTTTAAACATCTGCTGTTTCCTTCGTTATTTCGTATTTAAATTAGCGTTGGACAATAAATATTCATCTGAGGAGGATTCTCTAGTCTAGATGGCCAACTGAAGTATCTTTAGCTAAAGGAATAAAATTGGCGTTTATTAATCCATATTGAATTTTATCGATTACAAAAGCCGCAGTTACGTTATTAGCTAAAAACAGGGGCATTTCCATAAAGTACAGTATAGAGAGTGTGAAGGCATTTATTTTATGAACTGTTCTTACTGAAGTATGGTAACTGGTATTAACCCATTAATAACGTAATATTAGCAGCAATAAGCATGAAAGAAGTTATTAGTTACAATATTAAAAGAATAGATATAAATTAGTGGATTACTGTATGGCGCCGAAGAATAAAGACGTAGCCATCCCCTTACGTTAAAATGTGTTTTTTCTGCAAATAATCAATTATGACTGTTAAAAAAACATTCCACGCAGTAGATTACTTGACAGTTGATTTATTGAGAAGGAGATCTGTTTCGATTTATGAGGTGGATGTAACAGGAATTTTTATTTCCTGTGTACGAATTATAAAGCAACCCAACTTTAGATAAGGTTGTGATTGAAATATATGGAAATTTATTTTCCGATTTACGAGGTAAGAATTATTTTTATGATTCTTACTTCGTAAATCGCGTGTAATACATATGGCTATAATTAATTCTGCTTTTGAGACTACAAATTTGGATATTCAAATAGCAAAGTTTCGTTCTGGAAACGAATAAACGTAAATATAGATTTGTTTTATTAGAACAACAACTCTTACGTGCACCTGTTTTAAATGCTTTTCGATTCTTATTTTATTCCTTGTGTTAAGTACACTTAATGTGTTTTTCCTTGATATTAATAAAGCATTATTTATATACCATGTATGATACTGAGAAAAATAAGCCAGCCGACTATAGGAAGACTTTCGCCCCTAGCGACTTGAATGATTGTATTTTCGAATGCAAACTGGCAACCACGAAAGAATCAATTTTTACCAGGGGAACCAAAAGTCACCATGCGTGAAGCTGTGTAGTGAGTTCTTTGTGAGCAGGAAAACCAATTTGATTCATGTCATAATGATGTAACAAAGCTTACCTAATTCGTGCTATTAAAATAATAATATTAATAAGCTAGCCCTCATTTCTTTTTCTACTTTTTTTTTTTTTAAATCAGTATTTCAAGTTATCATTTCGTTGTTCTAAACAGATTACCTCGCCCTGCTTCTGGAGACTTTTCCATCTTTCTTAAAGAATGATTATAAATAATTAGTTAAAACGCGCGTTAAGCTAATGATTATTAAGAAGCGCTTTCACAGTATTTAATATCCTTTTTACATTAGGATTTTACAAATTAACGTGAATAATGAATTTACTATATAAAATTTATAATTTTTGTTACGCATTATTTCCTTTAATGACCATGAGGTAAGATAGGAGTATGTAAGCTGTTTATAAGTTATAGAAAATGTTGTTTATCCTGCGGTTCAGTTTGTTATTCTGTTTATCTGAATACATTTTTTAAATTATTGTCCGACTACAGACAGTGCGACCCTTGTTGGCTGTCTCCCGAAACACGTGTTGGTGAATAGAAGTCTCAGTGCCTCCATGATAGAATATCTGCTTTAATATAATCTTGTTACTTTAGAACAGGTACTTCAAGGCAGTATCTCCCATCCAACCGCCGACTAGAGGCCGAACGGTTAAGTCGATGAACACTGGTAGTTCCACCGGGGTTTGAATTCCGGCGAATGGGGTGGCTGCATGGTTGGTTTTTATAGATTTCTCCATGTGTAACTCGACTACGAGCCAGTTTCTTTCAAAAAGTCCTCCACGAAGGCATCCCACCCCCATGGATAGTCCTCGAGCTGCTTTGCCATAATTAAATAATTTAATCAAACTCTTACCCCCCAAACCATGTCCATAATTGTAACGATTGTTGCGGAAAAAGATCAAAACTTCTAATTTGCTAGAATCACCTAATTTCGGCTGTGCGTTAATGGCTATATACGCTATGATCGAAAATGAGGGGAGATTCTTTATGACCTTGAAGTGCCCTGTTTTCAAATAAAAGACTGTAGTTGAGTCATAATCGATTTAGTCAGTTATACCAGTATGGTGTTACTGAAACTGTACATGTAATTTTTATCGAATAATTTCTGTTAAGAGATTTTTAGAATTCGACAAAGCGCACGAGGACTATCTGTCTATCAGGAGGGATGCGTTCGCGGAGAAATCTCTTAGAAGAACTAGCTTGTAATCACGTTGCGGTGAGAACCACAAAAACACTCGGAGAGCTAACCCGTTCACCTCAATTCGAACCCAGGTCGAACTAACAGTATTCAGCTGTCGGTCACTGGTGCGATATAATGAATGAAAGAGAGGAGTTAGCTACACATATTCACCGCACTGCGCAAATAAACAGGTGCAGATCACGCAAACGTGCTCTTGATCATTGGTAAGACAACAAATCTTACAATCTCTGTGTTCTTTTAAGTTTCTCTCTTCTATCAGAATGGGAAAGATAAGATGGCTTTCCCACAATAAATTATAACATATGACAGTTTTTTTAACTCAAATTCCAAGTCTACGTGGGTAGTCAACCGAAAATTTGATTATGCTTTCAAGTCATTGGAAAGTAATTAGCATAAAACCGAAGTACTTTTCAAAAGAAAGGGGGGAAATAAATAACTGAAAAAATCAACTTTAAAATTAAAAAAATGTATATATTAGAGCTAAGTCGTTGCTTGCTGTTTTATATTATTTGAGTTAATTAGTATAATTAGTAATAATTTGATTTTGTAATCGGTAAACGCTCGTTACGCTAGTTGTAAAGATAAATGAGGAGAGGGGTTAATTTTCGTTTTCTATTGAAATGGTAGCTAAAAAGTCTAACAAACAATAGAACTCTTTACTGTCTTGACATTTCTTGACTTAAATTTTATGTGCTTCGAAGAATTTTCTAAGAAACTGCAATGTGATTTTGCGAAATTGTGTCGTAATAACGAAGCACGCTCAGATGTAAGAATATTTGTGACTTTATTTGTTAAGTAAAATTAAAAACTGGTTTATGCATTAAACTATCAAGAGCCTGTCGACATATCATGCTAGTGGGTTTGTTTGGTTTATTTAATTATGGCAAAGCACTCGAGGACATGCTTTGCCGTAATTAATCGAAAGCTAAGGGGAGGAATGCCTTCGTAGACGATTTTGTAATGGAAACCGGCTCGTACGTAATACATGGGATAAACATCGAAAATCCCCATGCAGGCAGCCCGTTCACCGGGATTCGAAATCCGGAACGAATTACCTGTGTTCAGCGACTTTACCGCTCGGCCGTCAGTAGGACAAAAGTGCTTTTGGTACTTTTTGGGTTATCTACATTCTCGGTTTGAAAATTCGGTAAAATTGCCGTATTTTTTAGTTTACACGCCACAGTACGCTGCCACACTTGTGCGTACCACACATGCGTTTTAGTACATGTGGATTACACGCTTTATATGTAACCGTAATTTCGTTGATCAGTATAAATCGGCTACAAAAATGTTAAATGTTGGCTATATATATTTTTGTTTTTCTCCTGAAATTTCTTGTTTCTTAAAAAAAATGCTTCTTTTTATTTTATTTACGAAATGAGCCACCCATAGTGGTTAGTGACGCTGACTGCCATACCCATGAACCCGGGCTCGAATCCCGGAGAAGGCATGTTAAGCGTGTAGTGTCTGTGCGGTTAAGAGAGCATTCAAAATACACAGCGAGTCGAAAGTCAGTGGTAGGGGAAGAAGGGTGGACTTTTTGTAGGGTGTGTGAATAATCAGAAAGTGCTTATCTTTAAATATATTGCAGACAAAATGTTTAACTTAATTTATGCAACTGTTTAATTAGTACTTATTTACAGCATATATATAGCATGATATTTTTTTATTTAAAAACATAATTATTCAAAGTATTTTAGCGCAATATGCTGCTGAAAAATGATCAGTAAAGACAAAGTAAGAAATTTAGAACCTATTTTACACAAACCCAAAATTTACAAAGACCCAAAAAAGTGAAATTCAGTGGCAAGAAATTTCAAAATATCCTATAAATACACAAAAGAAAAATTAAAGAAATGTGAAAATAAAACCTAAAAGTTATAAAAACCTGAATATATATATATATATATAACTATGTATAACGTTAAAATCAATCGCAATGAGCAGAATTTTTTTTTCCCCTAAGGCATGTTAATTCTGATTAGCTAGGTAATTGCTATCATGCCACACGCAACTCAAAATATTTCTCTCTCCAATTTTTTTTATTAGCAGTCTATTGAATAAACAACAAGACTGTAATTTCTTCCTCCTTCCCAAAGAAAACATTGCATTTGGCGATCTTCCCAACTTGTGGCGTCAATTAATCAAGAGGTAACAGGGGATATGTGAAATGGATTTCTACACAAGTGAATGTAGTATATTATAGGAATTTTATGAAATGTTTACTGTTTTCAGCTGTTCATGAATTAAATATGTGTATTTTTTCTCGTAAAAATTCAAATACCATTTGAACTGTCTAGCTAAAAGTGTCATTTGAAAGAAAACATAAAAAGTCTTGTCTTGGGTAACCTTGATATGTTATTACATCTATGACACAAACGTAAATCAAAATATTTATGTAGTTAATGTAATTTGATGTATTTCTTATATAGAAATAATTCTGAACAGTAGGGGGAAAATCGGTATTTCATATTTTGTCTTTTTAATGCATAAAATAAAGCATTATAAGGGGTACCTGTTTAAGGGGTTTCTTTTATTCAGTTATGGCAAAGCATTCGAGGGCTATCTGCCTAATTGGAGGGATGGCTTCGTGGTGGACTTCTTAAGGGAAACTGGCTGGTATACACACGCTTAAGGCGTCACGGAAAACTTTGTAATTGAATCCATGTCGTTTTATTTTGCATATAATGTCTTTTGAAAGTTCAGTTTTAATTTTGTGTTTTCATTTTAATGGACTACTGAAATATATAAATATTAAAGAATAGTAGATTAATGAAGAGGGTTGAAAAAATAATATTCGAAATTTATTTATTTGAATTGTCGATTTAGAACTCAAGCTATGATAGGTAGTTCGAGAGTTATAGGCGTTGGCGGCCACTACTAGGGCCATGAAATATAGAGTGGTAAAGACCACGAGGTCGCACACCACTAATACAAGTGATGACCTAAGGCCGTAAGCGGTGGTCAGTTTATTATGAAGGCACCTAATAGGTTGGCCACTGTGTCCTTCTGTGAAGGGACAGTCAATTTACATCTATGCCTTCTCCTGGATTCGAACCCCGGTCATTCAATACGGCAGTAAGATTTACTAACCACTTTCCCGTCTGGAATGGTTAAAAAACAATGAAGTAAGAGTGAGTACAATTTTTCAGTAGAAAATACTGTACAATATGTAGTAGTTTATATGTACTAGTATTTGCAGAAGGCATTAGAGCATAGCTGTTTATGTATGAAAAATTCTTAAAAAGATAGTTTACTATTTTGACATCTAATAGTACACGTATAATCTTGTACATCCTGTCTTCTGAACCTTTTCGCAGAAACATTCCGTAGAATTTCAACCTTGTTAGCATTCTTTGATAATTTTTTCTTCTTTCTTTAATGCTTGGTGGAAGCTCTTTCCTTGCCGCTATCTTTCTTCACTAACACTTCTTGGAAGAAAGCGTGACTTTAAAATGTGAAGTTTTATGGTCATTAAGTAGAATGAAGATTTAAATTTTTGTAGCATTTTTCAACGGTGGCCGTATACTCTCCTTATTAATATTCAAAACTTAATAATGGTAATTCATTAGGGAAATCGCAGCTTTCTATTCAACTGATTCATGAAAGAGTTCATAATTTATCTAATGTTAAATTTTGTAATATAGGATTCGACGAAAATACCTTTTTCCAGATAAGCTTTTGAAAAAAGAGGAAACCTTTCGTAAGATATTTGAGGCAATTACCAGTTTTCGTCATTGCCTTCACAAATTATTTTTCAAGTTTGAAATTTTATATGAAGCAAAGGTAAGATAATTTTCTCTGTGGTAATAATGCCATGATGTAAAATGATTTACAACCCGATTCAAGAAATCTATACAGGGCCTTCTTAATAGTTTTGTAGCCGTGGGCTGTGTAATGTTCCAGGGTCATTAAGTAAACGGTAACTTAGGAAATTTTGTTTCTTTTTAAAGCCGGCGGCGGGCACTTGCCTATGTAGCAATGGCCACTCCTAAAGCCAGAAGTAGTGGCCAAGTTATTGTGGTGGCACATAACAGACGGCCAGTGTTGCCTCCTGTGAAGGGGCAGGCAGTTACAACCATGCTTTCTTCGGGATTCGAACCCGGGCCCTTCGGTACCGCAGTAGGTTCCGCTGATCACTATGCCGTCTGTGCACTTTTGAAAATATGGGTTTGTGCACGTTCGCTAAATATATGTATATATGATGTCGTTTAGTCAACTTCTATGGTCCACCAACAGCTGAGCGTTAAAGTCCTGATCTCTGGTCCAACTGAGTTTGAATTCTGGCTGTGTGGCAGCTTTCGTGTTTTCTTTATATGCAAGGTCGATACGAACCAGTTTCCCTTCAGGAAGGCACTCCTCCGGATAGGCAGAGAGCCTTCCTGTTGCTTTCCCGTATTCAAGTAACCTAATTTGTTTTAGCTTCCATTGTTGACTTAGTTTGTAGTCTAGCCAGTTATAAAACATGGAGATTTAGTATAACTTTTTAGGTATAGATTTAGTATCTTTTGACTAAGAAGCATACACAGTATACTCCACAAATGATTCATTCATTATATTCGTTTTATTTCTTATGACTGCTAGCAAACTTCTATAATTTTCTTGGAAGGATGCCTAAAGAACTGTTAAGCGGAAGATTTCCAGAGTTTGTCTGGCGACTTCTACTAAGGTGGTTGCAGTAATACCAAAGTACTATGTCAAGTTTATGGGAGGTAAGGGTACTTGATACACAAATTTCAACACAGATTTGCATTCAGCATACGAAAAAGTTTTCTAAAACATTTTTCGTTCTAGGCCTGCAAAATAAAAATTATATTAAAATTTTTTTAAAGAATAAAGATAATGAACAATGAAGTAAAATAGGTCAGTTAAGGTTTTGAGCTCAAGTATCGATTGATCCTTAGTACTTAGATTACACCATGTAGAGATCATTCGTTGATTTTTCTGGCAATTCTTATTTGAAATCTTTTATCAGTCATAATATTTATGACTGAAGTCATTATTTAACTGAAATTACAACATTGATGTTTTTATATTCTATTAATCGAGTTTTTTTTTCGGATGATGGTAGTGCTCGGTCTTGTGAGTTCAATAAATTAAGTACACGTAAAAGCTTAAAACTACATGCCCTTCTGGATTCTTCGTTACTAGCTGAACAGTTTTCACCACACGGGAGTTCTTGCTAAGTCGCGAAGTTTACACAACATCTTGTAAACATCACGGAGTAAGAGTCGTCTTCCATCGTCTCCTTCACGAAGGTCGACAAAGGACGCTTCCCGTCTGTTGCTTCGAAAATCCGATGTTACAGTCCAATATTTAATATTGGAGTCATTATTTTATGTAAAAAGTTAGATTTCGCCTATTATGTTTTTGTTGAAAATCATTTACATTACGTTTATCACAGTATGATTGTAGCAATAAATAGAATTCTCCAAAGAAAGTGTTTTAATTCATAAGTATCGAAGTGGTCGTGCGATATTAACGGGAATGACACATTATATTTCTGAATTTCCTTATTCTTATTCGCTTTTAAAATTTGCTTAAATACATATTTGAAAACGAGATTTAAAATAATAATTTCATCATATTGGTACTGGTTTTTAACTACTTTTATTCTTATATCGTGTAATGGTATAGAAAAAATTAACTTTCCAATATTATATTCCTAAAAATAGAACTTCCCTCTGTGCTAGTCTAAAAATAGATTTGAACCATATAGAATTCCAAGGAATGAACTATTGTTTTATCGTTCCGAGAGAGGGGTTGTGTTACATTAGGAGACCGAATTATTGAAAACAAGGTAATGGTGTGTTTATTGATTTTTCTCTCATTTTTTTTAATAAAATGTAGCCATAGCTTCCAAGTAATCATGTGCTGAAATATGTGCACTGAATGCATGCGAAAGTTTTGGGACTTTAAAAAGTACATTATTAATTTTTCTTTACCAAACTGGGAGTTTAAATAGAATGGTTGCCGATAATGATGGTCTGCGATTCGGAATAAATGGGGCTCATTGTTAGTTGTGCAGGGACATTTTACTATGAAAAAATTAAATCATTGCCTTATTATTGAAAAATTAACAGAATGAAAACTAATTAATTCGTTATTATTGAAAATTAAACACTAAAAACAGGATAAATGTCTCACTTATCCTGTTTTTCGGTGTTTATGAAATACTGAAATCCGAATTCGTAGTAAGTAAAAAGAACAATGTTGAAGCTAAAAGAAGTTGAGGAAAGAATATTGAGGTTTGGGTGGGGCTGTGGTGAAAAAGAACTAAAAGGAGGAAAATTAGAATGCGAGTCTGTTTATGGCAGCTGGCAGTTAAATTTAAATTTCTGTATTCCTGAAGAAAAAGATGAAGTGCATGGATAAACATTTGCTATGATAAGAAGAGAGCACTGAAGAAACACGTTACGGTGTTGTAATAAGAACGGATATGGTTGTTGTGATAAGAACGGAACACTGAATCGTCTTTCTCAGGAAGTATCTGTCATCAGTGAGAATGCAAAATGTTCGTCAAAAAAATAAAGTGAAATCTTTCCAAATGAGCGCTGAGTTAAAGAATAATATATAAAAATACTGTTTTTGTGAAAATAAAGTTCCGGTTCTAATTTGATCTTGGGCAGGCTAAAAATGCATTAACAAATCTTGCCGTTCATTTGAGCATGAAACGTATATATATGACATAATTATGACTTCCGTTTAGAGCTTCTTAAATTAATTTATATTTTTTACCGATATTAAATTTTATGTATTTTAGGTACTCTAAAATTATTCTTCAAATCTATTAGACCCTTTTTATTTTCGATTATGTAGCAATTATTGATTACATTCTTAAAAATTTCTGTAATTTTTTTTTACCCTAAATTTTTCTTGGTTCTGTACTAGTTAAGTGTAAAAACTATATAATACCATTAGTGTTAAGGTAAAACATATGCAAATACTTAATTTTGATTTAGCGCTGTGCGTGTTTCGGAGGTTTTATGAATTTTCATTCAGTTAAGACATAATCATAACAGCTTTCGTTCAAATGGCTTGCATAATAATTACAGCTTTTAAAATATTTGATTTAATGTATTGAAAAGTGTATCTGCGTATAACTTAACGAACATTGGTGACGATTTACATAACAGCTTTATCAAAAGAACTTTGTGTTTTGATTCGATAGTCTAGCCTTCGGAATTGTTTGCTGAAATTCTTCTTTGGCATTTTTCCAAGCAGACATGCTGATGACGTCGGTGCATCAAGAAATTTTTTTTAGTACCGAACGGATAGTTGGCAGAAACTGTAAACTTCAGTAACAAAGGCTTCATAGTGACGAATAAGATTTTCTTAGGTCGTGTGTGTGTGTGTGGGGGGGGGGAAGACTCAAACACACAAGTGTTTCATGAGTTCTGTATAGCGAATTTTTTTTTTTTTTTTTTTGTGTGTGTGTGTGTGTGTGTGTGTGTGAGATTTGTAAGTCTGAGCGATTTTAAAATGATTGCGTTGCAAAATTGGACGTTAGAAGTGTGGTTACACACGCTAACGGCCATTTACAGTATTACGGCTTAATTTTAGAAACTTTCTTCTGACGGTGTATATGTTGAAAAGATTCCTTGAATAGATAATCGCCATTTTCCAACTATTTGGGGCGAGGGCATTTGGGAAAACTCATTTTTTCCCTTGCTTAGAATGGTTATACAAGAATGAATTATTAAAAAAAAAAAAAAAGGTCCCATAGTAAGGTTCGTTGTGTTCGTTTTTGTTTAATACATCATTATCGATAATAACGTTATTTTGGATAACAACATGCATTGCTAATTTCAAGAAAAGAAATCACTTTCCTGTTTTGCAGTATAACATCAATACTATTATCCAAGATCTAACAATTTTCTGCAGGATGATACATAACGCCAACGTTACCAGTTGGTCACCATTAAATTAAGTGTGTTCTTGTTTCCAAAAAAGCATTATCAGTAAAAAGTTTTTAAGATTCATTTCTCTGTTTCACTCTTTGCTTACTGAAATATCTGGCGTAAGAGATGTGTTTACTATGTTTAGAAAAATTTTGCCGCGGTCTAAATAACGAAAATATGTTTTCTTGCTAGAAGTATTAAGTGGGTGCATATATTTTCGCGAGAAAATTTCTTGGTGCCTGTTGCCTTACAAAAGAAAAGATTCAGTCATTTATTACTTTCAATGCAATCATCACGCTGAAGCTCTGCCCCCAAAATGAAAGCTAGAAAAGCGCACATTGAAAATTACTCATACACTAGTTAAGTGCTAAGTATTCGCAGTACAGAAAGATGGCAGTAGTAATTTGTGAAAGCCCATAATTGACTCCAATCTCTCGGTTTCAAACTGTCAGCGTTAGTGATAGGCCGCTGAGAAATTTCTTCATCGTATGGTTAAAATTCACTTACGAAATACTGAAAAGTTTTTTTTAATCAGTTTATTAAAAAAGTCTCATGCCTTCTTTTAATTTTCGTTCAGAAATTTCTTTTTAATGTGAAGAATACTGACAAGATCCGTCAGGGAATTTCAATGTCACAACCTGGACAGATTTCATTTTTTGAGCAGAATCTTTTGAGCTCATTAAGAACAAAGTCTGCCTTTACTTTTTTAAAACAACAGATTATTCATAGATGCAGATGCACACAAATTTGTATACTTATTTTTCTTTCTTCATTGTTCATAAGTATGTATTTAGGTTCTCGCTACTCTTTAAAAATGTGAAGTAGTTAATGAATATTTATTTCCATGTTATACAATTAAGATGTTAACACATTCGTTATGAATGTGCAGTAGGTTTTTAGATAAGAGTGGCAACCACTTGGCAAGTCATCTTTGTGTAGTTCCCAGCGAATGGGCTGGCTAGCCGGGGTTTTCCTTGTGTACAAAGCTCCGTTCAAACGGTGGTATAAATGTCATAGAGGCATAAGATTGCATGAATTCCGTTCACACTTGCGAGACAGGGTCTAAGCATAGAGTGCAAGTAGAAAAACTACATTTCCGCATGCGTGGGTATGTCCTACAGCTTTTCCGCTCAATAGGTTTCGCGCGTTCTCCCTGATTGGTCGACTCTTATATCAAGTCGGCATAAGGTTGAAAACTAAGGTTAGCAGAGTTCGCAGGGCCAGCCCTGCACTCCAAAATGAATGTTGCTATCCTCATGCCGGACGTAGCGAAAGGCTTCGACCCCGTCTGCCATGAGGGACTTATTGCCAAGCTCATTAACCGAGAACTTATCCTGCTCATCTATTCATTCATATCGAATAGAACCTACAGGACTTTCGTCGGAGATGCTTTATCATCTTCCAGAAAAATCTTGACTGGAGTGCCACAGGGTTCGATAATTGGCCCTGTACTCTATCTTTTTCATGTAGCCGACTTCTCTAGGGTGCAACTTAACAACAATGCAATCCTAGCCTATTATGCGGATGATACCGCTTTGGCGGTAAAGTCAGCCAACGTCAGTCACGCCATTAAAATGCTGCAAACCATCATTCTAAGTATTGAACGGTGGTGTAGCTACTGGAAAACGCGTATTAATGCTCAAAAGTCACAGCTTCTTCTTGTTAGGCGGAAAAAGCAGATTTTAAAGCCAAAGAAAAATATCTATCTTTTCAACGAGCCGGTAGCCACTCATGTGACCCCGAACTCTGCTCGTTTTGCTATGCAACTCTTGTTACTGAACTTTAGCATCTATGATTTGTGTGTAGCTTCATGGGCTGCCTTCTGAAACTAATTATATATAATCTTATATCTTCATTTATTATTTATTCCGCTGCAAAGTATTTTGTTCTGCACTTTTGGATAAATTCAGTCCAAATTGCGTGATACACGCGATCATGAAATCTGATTTGATATGCTGTCATCATTATTGTTATCCAAGTTAATCTGCCATTAGGTTAGCCATTAGGACTGTTATAAGACTGTTTTATGTATCAATTACTCACCCTTCATCCATCCTAGCTGTCTTGGAAAAGGCTGAGTATAGGAGGGGAAATGGAGAAAGCGCGCCAAGTTTTTAACCAGTATTTAATATTTATTCGCATTGTGTTCTTCTAATGGTCAAATGTTTCTTACTTTCGACAAATGATTTGTGGGAAATATTTATTGAGCAGTAATGAAGTGTCGTTATGTTAAAATATGCAGGGAGTTGATTTTCTGTAATCAAGTAATATCAGCTAATGAGCTAGTTCCATGGATGTTTTCGTAATTTCTCCTCCACATGTTACGTAAATGTGAACCACTTTTCTTGAGAAAGTCTGACGAAAGCGTGTACCTTTCCTTAGAAGAAACCTCGCACCCTTTGCCATAATCAATTAGCCAGCCGCAAATCTAGGTGTGTCATATTTATGCCAATAATTCTTAAAAATACTAGAGCTAAACCTGTAACTGTCTCTTAAAGCTGATTTAAAAGATGAAAAATATTCTTCCCATGTCATATTTATCGTGCTTTTTCCATGGTTGTATTTAAAAACTGGATACATAACTTCTGTTTAAGGATTCCTTTTGAATATCTGTACGAAAATTTATTTCTGAATAAAGTCAGCAAATGTCCTTAAATATATAAATGCAGCTTGAAAGATCCTGTCGTAATAAAGATGATTTTTAAACTTTACTTTTATTCAGTAAAGGATTAAAAATTTCAGTTTATTAGCGCAGTGTGTTGGTATACAAAACGCAGTATACAAAAGGACTGTAGCAATTAGAATACCAAAATCCTTTAGATGCTTCTGCACTTAACTCATTCACCGGTGATTTGGCATGTCTTTTCTTAGATTTTATCAGCATTACGAAATAATTTGATAGCAGCTGTACGAAACCAGCTTGATGTTTGACCTCTAACTCTCTAGAAGCAATTTCGCAAGTATGTATGCAAAAAGACTGTTCTAGAATCGTAAAGGCTCTTTTGATTTGCGTGCAGAAAAAAGAAAGTTTTTTAAAGTGTTCTTAATACCATATGTAAAAACAGTTAAATTATTACAATACAGAAAATCTGAAATGATTCTTTTAAAATACGATAATATTCGAATTGTTATACTTAGATTTTATTTTTCGTAAGCATGAGTTTATTCTTTTAATCGCGGTATTTACTAAGTAATCAGTTTCATTATAGAGATTTAATTATTTATATTAGGGAAGTCTAATTACAAGCGGCAATTACAGGACCTTGAACAGTGGAACTTTGTAACTGAACAAGAAATTATGTCTATCCATATAATTGAAGTATTTAGCACAAAAAAACAAAGCAAATTAAACTACGTGCTTTGAAAGAAACAAACCAAACAAATTAATATTGAGTTTTTTTTGGGGGGGTAGTAAATTTTAATTACTTTAAGGTTATAAATACTTCATTTCTTCATATATCATTTTTAATTTTATAATTTTGCTTGTGTTCTTACTAGATTTAAATTGATGATCTAATAGCCGGAATTGTCCCAAGTCCCGACGAGTCCAGATCTCTGAGTTTGTACTATATGTGTAAAAAATATGAATCTTGCCAAAGAAACTTTAAGAAATAATTTCCGAAATAATTTAAACGTGATAGAGGGGGGGAAGCTGATTTAAAGATTAGAGGAAAAACTGAAATGAATTGCACAATCGAATGGGAGGAACATTGATTATTAAGCCGAAAATGAAAAAAAAAAAAAAAAAAAAAAAAAAAAAAAAAAAAAAAAAAAACACTGATTATTAATGCATCAAAATAAATTACATTAACGGGTCCAAACTTATTCAATGGTGCGAATAGTAATTAGTCACAAACATCTGTAATATTCATGAAATTGAATATTAACCTTCGAAGCCCGTAACTGTTGAGGCAGGATAAAAGTAAAGAGAAAGCATGAAGCAGAGTTAAATCGTAATACTTTTAAAATTGTGCTTATATTGTAGGGCTGATATGAGAACGATAACCTAGCAAAGTATTTACCTGATAGCCATGTTGTTAATATTTAAAATATCCCATCTGTCATATGTTCCTTCCTTATAATAAAAAAGTTCAAATAAGCCTTCCTTATAATAATAAAAATTCACTGACTTCTAAAAGCTATGGGAATGTTAAAGACTGTTCCTTTTATTAATCGATTACAATAAAGCTTATGGTGCTGTCTTGTTTAGGAAAGATGTTTTCGTGGAGACTCTTCCAAGGGAACTAAGTATCTCATATTCAAGTTACATCCGAGAAAATCCGGAAATTGTTCACGGTCAACCCTCGCCTTGAACTGTACTAGGATTAGCTGCTAGTGACTCCCGCTCGCGTAATGGCAGACCGCACATTGAGTTGAATAATGTTAAGCAAATTTCGCTTACTGCGCATGCTTTATGGTGTACCTTTGGCGCGGGGAGAAATATTGGCGACTAAGCAACCCTACGCTAGCTTATTCGTGATCACCATGGCTGTCGAGTGTGTTCGAATGATGTTTACAACTGTAATGTTGTGGAACTTTGCTTATTAGTTATTTTAACGTCCATACCGATTGCACTTGCTTATTTTTCTAATATATATTTCATTGTAATTTGTCAATAACAGTGCATTTAATATTTGTTAACATATGTTCGTAATAATTCGTTATTTAAATGTAATTTGTTTACATGTTATAATTCAGTAATTGTAAACTGGAGTATCTCGCTTAGTTTGTTAGCGTATATTCGCGCTTTTATTTTCTCATTTCAAAGAATTTAATAACTAGCATTAAGGAATTGTAAAATTTCTTCAGTATTATTTGCAAGCACTTGTTATATTCCTCAGTGTTTCTTTATGTACGTACGAATGGAACGTATGGTAAATCCTGAACTGTTTTTATTGCTTAAAAGTATAATGAATAAATTTTCAAGTAATATATCCTAAATTTCAGTCTTTTTCTGAACGAAAGTTTGTACAGTTCTAAAGGAATGTGCAGAATTTCATAGGTATTATATTTTACATTTTGAATGCAAACACTGCTTCACATTACTTCGCAATAATTTCAGCTTTCTAGTTGTTTGAGCAGTACAGCAAAAAAAAAAAAAAAAAAAAAAAAAAGTATTTTAACACAGTAATTAATTTACATTTACATTATACTCTACGAAGATTTAAACGCCAGATTTGTTTACAATCAGATGGCGGTACATCTACCATATACCGTATTTATCTTCTTTTCAAATCGCGCCAACACAGTAATTACGCCAAATTGTTTTCTGGGCATGCGCAGTATGCGACATTCGTTTAACACTGTTCAATTCAATGTGCGGTCTGCCATTACGCCTCCCGCTCAGTCACGAGTTACCATAAACTTTAACCAGGAGCATTTTTAAAGGTGAATGTGGATTCCAAAAATCACCAGAAATCAATACTTCACAAATTTTATAGCATTGCGACCCAGAATCATAAATTGCGGTCAATTGCTGCCCCGAGACAGCTACTGATTGTGACCACAGCGAATAGTTTGTCCGAAGATAACAATGTGTGTGTGAGTGTGTGTGATTATGGCAAAGCCTCGAGGGCTATCTGCCTAAGAGGAGGGATGCCTTCGTGGAGGACTTTCTAAGGGAAACTGGCTCGTATACACGTTACACATGGGGAAAACCACGAAAACGCCCATGCAGCCAGCCCGTTCGCGGGATTCGAACCTCGGACCGAACTACCAGTGTAGTGTTCAGCGACTTTACCGCTCGGCCGCTGGTGGGCCCCTGAAGATAACAAGGGAAAGCAAAAGAGAAGACTTAAGAAGAAAGTTATGAAACAATATTAAATAAATAAGTAGTAATTAATAATTTAAGTATTAAATTTATAGATAACTACTTGTTTTTGGTATAATATGTAATTAATAATCAGTAATTATATATAATTACAAAACAAAACAAAAACTTTAGAAGTTTTCGGGATTTACCAAAAGTTACTCATGACCTGCTGCTATTTCGTGCCCCATACTAAGAACTTCTACAACACAGTACTGTAATAAGAACAATATTTTAAATTATTATACAGTAAGTTGTTGAATCTTTGAAAATATATCACGTAAATTGCTTATTGTTTTAATTATTTGGCTGTTTAAATAGATATTTCGTCTGCAAAACAAAGCCAAGGTTCTTTAATGACTAACAAATTTTGTATATGTATGAGAAATAAGTCTTAACGTATGCTGCAATAACATTGGTTGAAAGTTTTCTTTGGGGGGGTATAATTTTTCGTAATCCTCTTTTTTCTTTTCTTTAGGAATCTTTGCTATGAATGATTTCTTATTATTCACCTTAATGCATATTGAAAAGCGTATTGTAGTGATGTTATTTTTACTTTATTAGGCTGAAAGCGATTTTTCAATCCACTGCCCAAGATCTTTGCAGAGTGTAATCGGTGATGAGACATGGCTGCACATTGCTCGTGCAAGTGCCTGAAATTTTCTAGCAGTCGTAACTAATCAGGGAAACAAGTGACGCGTCCGCATAGTCGATACGAAAGAATCAATCATTCTGAGATAACAGTTATTTTTTTAATAATTTTCATGAGAACCGGGTAGCGCTGATAATTTTATTGTTCCAAATTAATTTTACGAGCTTTATTTTATATACTATAATAAAAACATACGCAGGGTTCTTATTTTTAGTAATAAAAATGCGAGACAGCTTTTGAAATATAGCAGAAATTATTTTGTGAATTGAATATTCAAATGTAACTGAGCAGTTTGCTTAATTGTATCCTTGCATATTCAGATTTGAATATTCAGCGGATGAACACAAAGTAGTCAGTGAAGCGTATCTCTGATGCCGTGTAAAAAGAAAAAGAATAAAGTTAACTAATAATCAAAGTCACCATACAAGTTAATTGAAAGATAATCGAGGAGGGTGTTTTTGTGCGCAAGGGCCACAAAATTTGATAACCACGATAACCGGAATAAATATTTCTTTGTGCGGAATGTTTCTGATTTCTTTTTGTGCGGAAGTGCTAATATACTGTCTCATCCTTCCCATTCACCTTTTAAATATATTATTGGCTTCAATCATGGAAAGATTCTGAGATCGCCCGTGTTTCGCCTGGTTGGTTCTTTTAAAATATTTTGAAATCTAAAAAAAAATTTTTTTTTTTTTTTTTTTTGGGAGAAACTATTGGATATCGTTTAGTGGTTCTTGTGGCTATCAACCGCTGGGAGTTTTGACCTCTAGTTTGCGTTGTGCTCTGAGACCTTTGGCTGGAAATAGTAAATAATCGCTTTTGCGCATCTTAGATTAGTATTTAAGTTAAACAAACATGAAGATATTATCTTTTATATGGGAAATGAAAAAAATAAAATAAAATAAATAAAAATAAAAAAATAAATAAATAAATAAATAAATAAATAAAATGTGCGGAAAAGCTGTAAAAGTCGAGCTGGTGAGTTTGGGAGAAACAAAGACCCCATAGGAGTACTTGGGAGGCCTTCCTTAAATCCTTCTACCATGGGAAAGGACTGTATAATGAAGATTAATAATTTTGCGGAAACAAGAATACACCGATCTGAATATCGGAAGTAAATCTCAAAATTGCAGCTCCGGAAATTTTTTTCCCATCATATTCACGTTGACATTTAATTTATATTTTAATTTTGCGGCACTTCTCATCTTTTCAGCGAGGCACTTGCCTCACTCGCTTTACCTTCTGTACTACTATACCACGTGCTTCTTAAAAAGGTGACTGATTTTAGGGTTACATTGGTGAGCTTTTATGAAACTTCATAGCTCTGAAAAACTATCTGCCTTGTGTTATTTTATCCATTCACTTCTACACGGGTATGATTTAATATGAAGAGATATGAATTAACATGTGCATGGATATGATTTAAAGACCTGTTTAATAGTTACTAATTAATTAATATGATGTTATTTGTTGATGTGTACTAACAACTTTCTTTTTCTTATTTCAGCGTGACAAAGCAGTTCGTGTCTTTTGTATAACTTGGAGAAAGAAAGAAAAAAAAAAAAAAAAAAAAAAAAAAAAAAAAAAAAAAAAGGCGGCAGAACCGGGAGATAGTGTAATAAGTAAGTAAAAATTGTGATTTTTTACATTTTATCTGCTTACTATAGAAATTAATTAATCTTCAGAAATAATGTTAATGTTTTCCTTCCGAAAGTCAGAATCGAGCATTGATTATTCGAAAGTATTTTAATTCGGATATTAAGCATTCATTGACTAGATCTATAATTCTGCATAACAGTTTCTTAAACTTTGGGTCGCGACTTGCAGTAGAGGGTCGCCAAAAACTTAGCAGTTTTGATATTTTTTATTATAATAGTTTTATAATTACCAAATATTTTTACATAATGCATCTGAAAATAGATAAAGATAAGACAATACAGACAATAGAAAAACAGGCGTTTCGACGCATTTTTTTAATAATAGGAACTTTCATTTTACTTTAAAAATTAAAGACCTAATAACCTAAAACTGCAATAGTATATTACAGTACAAGTGAAGAAACTGATAGTTTCACTCACGCTTGTGTCGGTGATGGTGGCGTATTGAGAATACGGCAAAGCACACTAGGGCTATCTGCCTAAGGGAAGGGATGCTTTCGTGGAGGACTTTCCAAGGGAAACTGGCTCGTATACACGTTACACATGGGGAAACCACGAAAACGCCCATGCAGCCAGCCCGTTCGCGGGATTCGAACCTCGGACCGAACTACCAGTGTTCAGGTATTTTACCGCTCGGCCGCTGGTGGGCCCACGTTTGTGTCGGATTTGCGCCGTGCTTATAGGGTCCGACAAAATTTTTGGTAAATATCAGAGGGTCCACACACCAAAAAGTTTTAAGAAACCCTGCTGTATAATTTACATATAACTTTATTTGTCTGCATTATTCGGGGTTAGTTTCTAACTGTAATACACAAATTTAAATAAAAATACGATATTCATATATTTTTGGAGAATTGATCAAGATTTTCATATATTTAATCAAAGGATAAAAGGTATTGACGCATTTCGAAATAGTTTTAAAAATATTATAATTATTAATTTTAAACAAGTCTGAGTTCTTAATAATAGTCTTTGGCTTCTGTGGTATTGAATAAACCAATTTTTTCCCCTGTCTTCAAGTAGAAGTCTTCATTCCCCCCCAAAACGATCTGTAATCAGTATACTATGTTTTCTCATCTTGCCATTCTTTTAACTTTATTCAGCAGGATTCAAAATCAAAAGATGGCAAACGAAGTTTCAGTGTGAAGCGTACGATAAAGATGAAATGTGCCTGTCAATGTTTTGGGTCATAGTTCTGCTGAAAATAAAAATCAGAGGTTTACGTGCACTAATATTGAGCTTGGGATGGTACATCGTTTTGTCAAGTTCACCATGTATGAATATAAGTTTCTTTATATTAGCAATCTATACGCTTTTCTTCCCTAATTTGAATATCATCAGCTTTCGCATGAGATTTCTCCAAACGAATTAAGAGTGATCTTCGTGGAATAGCAGTGGGTGGAAAAAGTGTTAAGCTTTATTTGAATTATCTGTTAGGAAGACGGGTATCTTTTTCACCGTTTATTTATGTACAGCCTTTCTTCTACTGTCGATCTGTATCTAGCTAGTTCGAACAGTGGTCGAGGTGTTAAGATCATTGAATACTGGGAGTTCTTCCAGGGTTCTATCCCAAATGAACCGGCTGACTGCATGGTTTGTTGTCCCCACATGTAACGTGAGTGCGAGTCAGTTTTCCTTAGTCTTCACGAAGTCATCCTTCCTTTTAGACAAATAACCATCGTGTTCTTTGGCATATTATAGTAACCTAACCTGTAACTAGCTAGACGAATTATGCAAGGGGCAAATATTATTCAATGAAATGCCTTCCATTATATAAATCTTCGTTCAGCACTGTTGCAACTTTAGTTAGAGAAGCTTTGGATCTTTATTTCTTACTCCTTAACTGAACGAACTACCGTTCGCTATTCCTTTGCAGCCTCATTCGCTGGTTTTTGTTACTGCTATTCTTCTAAGATTCAGCATTATGGGAGTAATTATATAAGCTGGTTTATTTACCAAACTACAAGGTAGTTTAAAACCAAAAATTGCATTTCTCATAGTGAACTGACTGACTCTTATTAACTATTTTCCCAATTCAATACGATTTTAAAAATAAAGCACTTGATGCCTCAGAATGTGCACAACTGTCTTACTTTAGAATATGACCCGGGAACTATGCCGCATTTCGTAAATATTTCCAGACTTTGTAAATAAAGTTAACGTAATTTTGTTAGTTTATCCGGTCATGTTTTTGTGAACCCGGATATCCAATCAGATAAATGTGCAGATACTTGTGTTATCTAGTTATATCCAGTGTGAAAGAGTCAAGTCCGTTTGAGACCTGGTGTATAACTTTCAATGAATTTGCGAGGTATACCAAAAGACTGGTTTGTTAAAGAATTCACGGATTTCTATTCCAGCTGCGTTTCGTAGTTGGAAAATTGGCAGCGAAATTAAGTCATCTGTCGGATTCGGGAAGAAAAATGAAGTAAATGAAGTTCATTTGTATAAATATCATCAACGTGCCAATTTTTCCCCTGCAAATGGTGTAGTATATGCCAAGACGTCGTGTAAATTATCAATTACACGACATCAATTACACGACAAATATCAATGTAAATTATTACTGAAGAGCAATATTATGCAAACCGTATGTATTTATGCGCTTTTCATGAGCTAATCAAAATGATTTACTTTATAGCTTTGTATCAAAATACATCTTATAATTGATAAAATACAACTTATCATTAGAGAATTCGTACCTGTTTGTGTAAGAAAAGTTCATTGATTCGAAATAATTATTGTATCTTCATCAACTAAAACATCTCATTCAAATTAAACTTTATTGTCTCATGTAACTTACTTTTAAGTTCCCACAGTGCTTATGAGGAGAAATAGTTGTGTAACTAACTGTGTTTAATTAAAGAACATGAAAACGTTTCTTTTTTTTTTTTTTTTTTTTTTTTTTTCTCTCAGGGTCACTTAAAGTGAAGATGCCCTTCCCCCTTTTCATTCATTCATTCTTTTCTTTTTCTTCTTAGTCACGCGGATTTTTATCAGGAGCATGGAACTTATTTATAGCCGAAAGGAATTTGTACTGATTTTTCTGGCTGAGTCATAACAAGCTTGTAAACAAAGTAAGAAATGGGCTGGCAAAGTTATTATCCGGAGTTCAGAGCTCTGAAATAAAGTGATAGAATATAATTAAATGTTAAAGTTCGTGCGCAGTTTTTAAAAAGAATCGAAATTTTTTGAGGATAAAATACTTAGCATTTTGAAATAATTGTTTAGCATAATCTTTACGCTTGAAACTTCTGCCTTTTTATGTTAAATATTAAGAACTAGATTAGCAAATATATATATTGTGGTCCAAGAATGAAGAAATTTATAGCACTGCTGTACCGAAACTAGTATTACATTATTGAATTTGATTCGTATTTAATAATTTATTATTTTATCATAAAATTTAAAATTACCATTTTTTTTTTTTTTTTTTTTTTTTTAAAGCCAAAGCATGCGTGGGCTATCTGCCTGAAAGAGAGGTTTGGCAAGATTTGAACCTGGGTCGAACTTCCATGTCTAGCTCTTTCATCCATTCTCATTATATAATGGAACTGGATCAAGTTTAATGCGCAGCTTATAAGAATTTCGTTCGTAATTTTCCTCATTTCGTTTATGATAAGAATATGCATTTTTTAATTTGAAAACACAGAATTTTGTCTCTGCTGATGAAATGCTTGCTGTCGTATAAATGCTATCGCTAATTGCCTTAAGTCAAATTCCGAATAACTGTTACTACTAAGAAAAGCGAAATTATTTTATTATGGGGTTCGGTGTTTGTAATTTATCTACATTACTCCCGCTAACCAAGTATTCTGCTGTATATTGTAATTTATGTACCTATGTTTCCAGATCAATAACTATCGGTACTTGTGTATTATCCTGTCGACCTTGAAAGTCGGCGAAGATCCCGCCACTGTTGTTCCTACGGATTTCTTAAACAATAACACCACTTTATTTTATAAGCAGTCAGTATTCGAACCCGTTCATTTTTGCGCTTCGTAAAAATGCTTTCGTCGATTTCTGCTATCTTGTTAAGGCTTCCGATTTTACTGGAAATTATGCTTAGAACGCCATAAATACAAACTTCCCGTAGGCAGTTGTTTCAATGGGGGCGTCTCGAAAGCGGTCAAGAGGGAGACATTGACGATAATTGCGAAGGGGGAAATAAGCAGTCATAAGGGGAGATATATCGTAAAAGAAAAGTGTTTTTAGGTCTAATTCAGTATCAGTATATCAGGAATAAAAACTTGAATGGAGCTACAAAGTTCTCTATGCTTCACTGTAAGTCAGTAATGTATACAAGGATGTACATAGTGCTAGAATGGAAACAAATTATATAGGATGCGAAAAGTTTTGAGGTTAAAATTCCATTTATTTTAATTATTTATTTACTATATTGATTTATTACTAATTATAATGGATTGGAATGTTTGAATATGAATTAGCTGAATATTTAAGAAAAATATTTTGACTGCGAGAATATAAAAAACATTTTTGGAATATTTGCTTTCTTACAGAATGCAGATGAATTAATTTTTACTCAATGAAAATCAAAATTTAGTAGCTAATTAATCTGTCCTCTATCGAGCACCTTAGTTCAGTGATCCGTATGATTGTGCCCTTTTTTTTTAAAAAAAATTTAAGTGCTTCAAGAATAATTAGAAAAGGACTTAATTCTCTTCTTACTCTTAAATTCCTCATTAAAAAAACTGCATTTTCAGCTATAATCAGGTGAAATAATTCTCTAAATATAATTCAAAGCATAAAAAATAAGGTACATAAAACGGCTTGGAAATGGAACTGCACTGAGATTCTCTTTAAGAAATATGGTGAAGCTTACAAAAAGTCTACGAAGCGAAGTAATTCCGTAGAATATTTTCTCTTTATGATTAAATTGCACTCAATTATACTTTCTTTATAAACGACATGTAAATATGATTTAATGTATATGTGTGGATGTGTGTGTGGCTCACTAGCGGCTGAGCGGTAAAGTCGTTGAACCCTGGTAGGTCGATCCGGGGTTCGAATCCCGGTGAACGGGATGGCTGTATTGGCGTTTTCGTGGTTTTCCCCATGTGTAACATGCATACGAGTAAGTTTTTCTTTAAAGTTCTCCACAAGGCATTTTTACCCTTAGGCAAATAGCCGTCGAATGCTTTGCTATAATCAAACAAACCAGACCAAACAATAAATATATAAATATGTAGCTTAACAAACTGCTATATTTTATGTATACTTATAAAATAGTATATAAATATATATAATTATTAAAAGAAAGGAAAAGTCGGATCTTAATTGATTGTATATAATTTAATCCCGATGAAGGACCTAAACAATTCTTAATAAAAATAAGTTATATATTTATGAAACCTAACTAACCATTTATATTGATATTACGTAAATATACGTATGGTAATGAACACTGTATAATAAAGATATTTTTCTTTGATATTTTATACTTTGTTCTATATTTTGTTCCGTTTACCTAGATATATATAATTTTAAGGATTCCATATTAACTGCTACATATAAAACCCAAAAGTGCATCAATAATGTATTTTTCAGTATTATTTAACTTCATTCTGAAGAATTTTCTGCAGTCTAGTTTTCGTTATTTTATTCATAAGTCTAAAATAAAAACAGTTATTGTTTATATGTCATTAGAAAATTAGCCAAAAAGCAGCGACCACAATGTAATTGAAAAACAGTCCTTAGACGTGAAAAAGTTGAAAGCCATTTGGGTTATGAGACTATTTTCTCAGATACTCAGCTACTTCGCATACATGTAACATAGCATTCGAGATGAAAAACTCAATATTTACTGCAAATTCATTCATGTAACAAATATTTGTCTTTCTACTCCTATGGCTTTAAAAAAAGATGTTATTTTCGTTCAATAATACATTTTCGTTATTTTTGTTCAATAATACAGTTTATCGTTCAATAATACATTTTCATTGTACAAAATTGCATTCATTCGAAGAATTCAATTTGTATTTTCCTCTGTATAAAACTGAATGTAGAGAAGTTAGATGTTTAAACGACCCCCACATTTTCTCAAGATCCCGAGCAAGATTATTGCTTCTTTTCAGCTCCCCCAGTGAAAAAAAGGGTTAAAAATTTATGACTTGACCGCATGTAGGCTGATTTCGTTTCAATCCTTTAACGGCCGTTCTCACTGGAGTTTATCTGAGCTAACTAACGTAGTCGACCCATCTCCAAAACCAGATTTTCCCCATAGGGCAGCTATTTGAAAAATCTGAATTGCAGGCACAGCGGAGCTAGTCGACACATGGAACCGACTCCGTTAGCTCAGATAAACCCCAGTGGGAACGACGCTTTACTGTTCTGTTGGCCATAATTCAGCTAACCATAACGTGTCCTCATCATGCATACTTTCTTTTCTATGGTGTGATCTTATAAATTTAAAAAAGTGATGGATTTGATGACTATCCGCTTGCTGTTTTGTAGAAAGCAGGTCCCACATTTTAATCATTTCTCCCCCCCCCCAAAAAAAAGGCAGGGCAAAAAAAAAAAAAAAAAAAAAAAAAAAGTCGTTCAGACTGGGATTTATCTGAGGTAACGGAGACAACTGACTTAACAGACCTATCTTGTTAAAACAAACTTTTCAAAAATACTGCGCCTTCAATGTAGACGGATGGGAGGCAAATATATATTCATAAAACTTTTATTTTTATTTAAATAAACGTTTTATGTATATTTTATTTTTAAATACATAAAAAGTTTAGCGTTAATAAGGAAATATTGTATGTGTGTTATATTCTATTTCTGCTTTCAGTATAACTCTGCTCCAATTATATACTCTCAATTAAACTCGGCCATTGAAATCTTTATATTTTGTGCAAAATAATTGAATCCTTTTAATATTTTTAGGATACTCGTTAGTTTTGCCGTCGACCAGCAATTAATCACCAAATTTAGCGGAGTCTTTCGCCAAACCATACAATAAACCCAAAACCGCGAAATAAGAACATGGAAATTTTTTTTTTTTTTTTTTTTTTTTTCGTTCATAAGAAACTTTCGATGCTTTCCGATCATTCACAACCCCACGATAAATCCCCAGTGAGTTGTCAATTTTATGAATTAACGAAAGAAATTTGTTTGACTACTTTATGGTTGGTAGATACCATATTCCATTCAAAAATAAACATTATAAATGAAACATTTTATAAGAAGTAAAAAATTTCATTAGGGGTGGAGGATAAAAACAAAAATATGTATAACATATTTACAGTTTACAGCCGGTGAATACTATTCAACGAAATAACAATTTTAAATATTAAAAGTGCTAATCCACGTCTCCTCGTCTTGTTGCAGTTATAAAAACAGTTTAGTGACAGGATGTAGAGTAGCATTTTTTTTTTTCCCCCCTTGCAAGAGTTCGTGCTTACCATATGTTTATCTTTTAGTGTGTGCAGTTTTCTAAATCTTTTATTTTTCATGAAATCCTTAATCTTCTTTCTTGGGTTAACCTTAAATAAGTTAGTTTGTTTTAATCTAGTAAAGCATACGGAAGCTATATGCTTAAGGGAAGGGATGCCTGGAGGATTTTCTAAGAGAAACTGGCTCGTAATAACGTTACACATCCAAAATCCCATGAAAACCAACCATGCATCCAGCTCCTTCCTCTAATTTGGAACCTTGGTCGAACTGCCAGAATTCAGTGGTCTTAACCACTCAGCCACTGGTGTGGCCTGTTCAAATTAATTCTTTCAGAAGATGAAATAAAATTAGTCAATAAATAAAATAAAATTCTCAGCAAGACATAGTGAAAAGAATTTACTCTGAACGACAGTCCAGTTATTTAATGGAAGATAAATTGCAAGTACGCAACGCTGAGTTAAAATTAATATATATAATATATACAGAGAAAATTTCAGTTTTTCTATCTTTAAAAATGTTATTTAACTTCTTAAGCTAAAAACAGCAGTGGAATTTACATAACTAAAGTTAATTCATATTTAATACTATAAGATTTGGTGACACTCGCAGTATCTGAACAAATATATGTGGTCTGATGTCTGCTAGGCATTCAAACTGACCCTATTTCCAATAGTATCTGAACAAACAACGATTATTCTTATCCGAATCCATTTACAGTAATAGTATGATTTCTCCCCTTCCTATTTCGTTTGAGCGCACCAGCGGCCGAGCTGTAAAGTCGCTGAACTCTGGTAGTTCGGGCTGAGGTTCGAATCCCGCAAACGGGCTTTTCGTGATTTTCCCCATGTGTAACATGTATACGAGCCAGTTCCCTTAAAAAGCCATCAACGAAGGCATCCTTCCCTTAGGCAGATATCCCTCGATTCTTTGTCGTAATTACACCGTTTCTGGAACATTTGCATTAGAATCGCACTGTAAAAGACATTTTACTGGAATCCACAGCTGCATCATACACTGAGTTTTCCATATCTGTTGCTGAAGACAGTCTGAAATTTTTGACAAAGTGCTTGATCTTTCTTAAATTGAATCACGCGACAAATTGTTACCCTGGAGTTGGCAGCTTTTCAAGGTAGGAGGTTGAAAATCCCTGCCCCCTCCCTTCCCGACCGTCTGTCTCGGCTCAGCGATCGAAGGGAGGCTATAAGACTATTTATTTTCTTCTTAAAGGAGTGCGAGGACTGGAGAATTTTAAGTTAACCATGCAGTTTTATCAATAATTTAAAACGCATTGAGAATGAGAGTGTCTGAAAAGCTGGACTGGATTTGAATTACGGGACAGCACGCGAGGTCTATCTCCCTAATGGGAAAGATTACTGCATAGTGGACTTTCCAAAGGAAATATTTCGTATTCACACGCCGAGAAAACCATGAAAAGTTTCATGCAATCAGTTGTTCAGTGGGATTTGAATCTTGTTCGAACTAGCAGTGTTACCGCTTGCAGTAACGCTCGCTTCGGTCTTTTAAAGGATATATTCCCCATCAACTTCTTTAGGTAGAGAATGAAATTTGAAATTTTGAAAATTAACTAGAATTTTCATATTAATATATGAGGTATGAAGAGAAAAAATAAACTATAAGGATAAAAAAACTGGGTGAAAATTTTCAGTTTATCTGCTTATTTCAGACAAGTTATATTTTTTATTTTAATTTTCTCAAGGTGAAACATAACATTGAAAAATAAAGGTTACAAATACATAGAAAGAATGAATATTGCATATTATTTTAATCTGAAATCTCTTGTTATATTTCCTATTTCACTCAATTTATGTTGGGCTTCTTTCTAATAAATAATAATCATGCTATTGAAATGTTCTCTAGTGTCTTTCATCGGATACTGCTTTTAGTGTCTTTAGTTTCATATTGTCTCCTACAGAATATTCTACTTCTAAACGCAGTTATAAATCATCTAAATTTCGTATTTCCTTTTGCAGTCATGTTGCCGACGATCATTGGATAGTGTTTTTCTTCTTCCTACAGTAGCTTATTTTACTATATATAAACTTTCAATACCATACTCAATTTGCGTTGTGAGATTGACTGTCTTCCAGTTTTAAATATCGCTTTGTGATTTTAACTTAAGCTGTTTAACGGTTGATTTTCGAACAGCGCTATTATGAATTACGCCCAGTCGAGCCAACCTAAACATTCACACTTCAAAATCTAATGAATAAAGTTGCATCGACCATAAGACAGGCGTTATCGTAGTCAGCTAAAAGCAGTCACACAACAATCAACTGCAAGATTTTTTTTCTTGTGTTTGATGTGTGATGGTAAAACGATTCTTTTCTGCATAAAGCTGGGCCATTCCTCTTCCTTTGTTATAATTTTCATTAAAAATGGTTATTAATGATTTTGAAAACTAATTGCGAAAAGAAAGATGGATGCTTTTGAATAAATAAGTTTATATTAAGAAAATTCATTTGTTTCTAAAGTTATGGTTCTTTTTATGATGACCAAATCTTCTTTTGTTTCCTTAAATTATACGAAATTAACGATCCAGTCCTACAGTACACAGAAAAGGTTTTTGCTGATGTTTATTTATTTGTGTCCACCAGTGTCCGAATGGATAAGACTGCTGAACACTAACAGTTCGACTCGGGCTCGAATCCTGATAAAAAGGATTTGTGTCGGCTGTATAGGCGTTTTCGTGGTTTGTGTGTAACGCGAACTTAATTGCTTGCTTTCCTTTAATTAAATTAACCAACAAACGATTATTGTATTTTTTGCACAGCTGCACTCTTTCAAGCATACATAATAATTACACTTTTTAGTATTACTAGCTCCAGCTTCGTCACCTTGGTCTGTTGGTATTCTGAAGGGTTATAAATACCGCTGAATATAAGAAATCACCAAGATTGTAAAACTAAAACTAATTAAACTTCTACGTATGCAGAGTTTGGATCCTGGGTTTTGCCAACATCGCCATCCTGGTGAATTAGTCCTCAAACTAATTGTTTAAACAAACTTGTACTCATTAATTAGCTTTTCAGCGAGAGTCCATATCAGAAGATCTAAGCCATAAAATGTGAATTATAAACACTGATTTCAGGATAAGCAAAAGATGTGAACCTGCCAGGTACCAAACAAGGTAGCACCAAACAACTGCTTTGATTAATCTATATTTTTTCTATTGCAGTAAAACGTCTTAAACTGGGCATCTGTCAACGGAGATCTATGTTAAACGAGGCGGCAATCATTTAAAAAAGTAATTGGTGACATTAGAAAGGATATAGCGAAAATCGGAAACAATGGCGAAGTTTATCAGCGAGTAATCTTTGGGCTTTTCTTATCAGTGATGGGTCATTTAACGCCTTTTTTATTCTGCATTGTGATAAAAAATGCGGTTTACTTGGGTTAAAAGTGAGTGAGAATTAATTCGTAGGCATGTATGAAAGGATAGCGTTTGGGAATACATAAATGTAGAAAACAGTGATCGATATTTTCAAGGTTTGAGTGATAAACAAAAAGAAATCCCGAAGTATATTTGAAATTAACAAAAACTGCTGTGATGCTGGAGATGGCGATGGAACGAAAAGTGTGAAAATTAACCATCGTTGTTTTGGTGTATTTCAGTTATGGAAAGCACACGAAAAGAGATGTTGGATCCTGTAGTACTGCTACACATGAGGAAACCCAGGAAAATTTCCATGCAACCAGTCCGTTTGTTAGCAGTGTTATCCTGGGGCTATGCTGCCTAAGCTGTAGTTTCCAGAGCAATTACAAAAAGGCGGATGCTTAGAATGAATGGTACACTCGGCCCCCGTTCTGCTAGGCCGACTAATGAAATTTAAATTGCGTTTTTCATGCCTCGAAAGCGCGACGTAGGATATATATTAGATTTATATAGAGCATTGTTCAAACATAGGTGGTATTTTGTCACAAAATCGGATTTTTTCTGAAATGGCATAAAGATTTTTTTCCAAATATTTCGATTCTGCCACTCAAATTATGCTTAATTCATAAGTTTTTGTAAATTTCGGGGTGAGAAACTTAACGAAAAATTTAATTTATCGTGGTGCACTTTTTTTCCATTTGCGCCGAGAATAATTCACTTTACGAAGTTCTTAATTTATTGAATTTTGTTTGGATTGAACCCAAAATATCGAATCATGAAAAAAGGAAACAACAAAATTAAAAAACACAAAGAGATTAATAAATATATGCCAAATTCAATTAACATTGTGAAGCTAAAATTTTGAGAGCTAATGTTTTAAAAATTACTTGCGCGATTTTTAAAAAACTTGGCACTGACATAATTTGAGTCATAGGATCGAAATATGGAAAAAAAAAAAATAGATATGCTATATCAGAAAAATTCCGATTTTGTGTCAAAACACCTATGTTAGAACAGTCCTATATATAATCTAATATATGTTAGAACAGTCCTATATATAATATAGTCGCGCTTTTAAGGCATGAAAAACGCAATTTAAATTTCGTCAATTGGCCCAGTAGAACGGGAGATATAGAACTGTCCCCCCTTCCTCTTGTGTGTGCGTGCATGAAATGTGTCCCTGGTAGAAGGCCTTGAATAGTATAATAAAGATAAGAGGTGCTTTGCCTCTGCAGCAACTAGAGTCGTGTTTTGACGTGTGTGACGTGTTTTAACATTTAATCTCTAACGTAATTTAGAATCTCAAAAATTGAGAAAACTGTCGCTAGAAAAAAAGGAGTGTTTTTAAAAGGGATTGGATAATCGAAAACTCTAGTAACCGAGTTTTCGATTATCCGAGATGATTAGAACCCCGATTACTTCAAATACTCGAGGTTCTAGAAATGTGTCTGCTATCTGGTTAAATAAGGCAAAGCATTCAACCACAAAGTAAATCAAGGGATTATTTTCGTGGGAACTTTTTGCTTTACGCCCGAGTGAAACAAAACTTCGCTGGCAGCTCATTCGGCTGCTGACAGCTGAATAGAGAATGGACTGTGAATGTTTCTTGTCGCTCAATCACTTATTTAATATTACTTAAGGTAGATATAGTAAAACTCTCAGTAAAAACTGCAAGTTTGTAGCTTGCATTTTTACCTACACTGGTAGATTATTACGGCGCTTTGTAAGACATGTAATGATTAATCTTGGTAGTTCGTAGTTTCTGTTAAAATTACGCACATTAGATATAAAAAAGTGTACAAGATAAATATATTGAAACGATAGCAGTGCTAAGCACAATGACAAGCATGCGTGTCCAGCTACATTTTTCTGTGTTACGCGTTTCAAAGCATTAGGATTTTATATTTGTTGTGAGCATAGAGATCAGTGTGGTAGAAATGGAATTCATTTTTAGCATGCGTCACTTAATACGTAGTACCTTTTTGACAGGCTGAAGGAACTTAATGCGCACGGCACGGAAATTACGCATTGGTTTCTAAATAAATTTCTGGAGATAATGAACAAATTATAAGTTGCGTTATTTTCTTGCCTTTTTAATTTTCACGTTTTTATTCCGTTTTCATTCACTATTTCATTCCGTCTGACATGTATCTTGAAGCAGTGCTCCTTAAAATTTTTAGCGTCGCGATCCACGTGTACGTGCGGTAAGCGTTCTAGTAGTGGGCTACGAATATTTAAAGCTGAAGAACAGACTTTAAGGTCATAAGTTGGAAGCTGACAAAACAAGAGCGGAGTGGTTGAAATCCTTATCTCTTATCTGACAAAGGCATAATCTCAGTAGCCTGTTAGTCTTTGAGCTGGAAGGATGTTTTTCTGAATGATCACCCAAAGTTATTTTCATTTTTATTACTTTCTTTAAGAGGTAAGTCTTCAACCAGTATTTTGCCCCTTTGAAAGTATATTGTGATTCGAAAGAAAGAATTCGTAAATCGCGGAGTATCCTAAGAGAAAGTTTGCCTTTTATGACTAAAATATCTTTCTTTTTTGTTTGTTTGTTTCATCTACAGGAATTCAGCAGTTTACTTTAACATAATAGTTCTCTTTTCGAAGGTGTGTAGAATGAATTGTAAATTGCAGTTTTATTGAAAAACTGAGGAACCGTTTCTGATAAAACTTTGAAATTACTGGAAATAAAGCAATGCCCAAAAAACTGTAAATTCTTTTGCTCGTTTAGAAATACATAATAGTACGAAAAAAAAAAAAAAAAAAAAAGTTAGAAAGTTTTTCTTTGGCAATCAGAAACGTGTTTAAGAAATGTTTTGGCGCTTTTCTGTTACGGAGCGCCAATCGTGAAATGTGCCGCAGAGAGACAAATTTGGTAGATAGCCGATTTATATCGCATTATAAACCAACTGTGCATTAATATAATAGTTGTTCTTTTCATGAAGCTTTATGTATCATTAGGATTGTTCCCATTTACTTAAATTTCGTGCCAATGTTATATGTCGTTAACAGAAAAGTACAAATTTTTATTTGAATTTTATCTTTAAAATATCAGTACTTAATATTTTTACTGTTGTGTATTTTTAGATGATCAGATTCATACACATTTTTTTGAAAAAATGAAGGGTTCAAGTTTGGAAAACATACCTTTTTAGCAGTTAAATGGCTAGGTTCCATAGCATTTTCGCCAGGTGAAAGGTAAAATGCCAAAGTGTTTCCCATAGAAAGATCCTCCCGAAGACATCCCTTCCCTTAGGTTGATATCGAGTGCTTTCGTTCGTTATTAACCTTTCGATTAACCCTTCTTGTTGTGTGCATGCATCACTGACCGAATGAATGAGATTACTAAGCAACATTAATGTAGTTTCAGGTACAATTCATGAAGCGTAGAATGGCGTAGTGGTTAAGACCGCTGAATGCTGAGAGTTCGACCTGGTTTTGATCCCAGGTGAACGGGCTGGCTGCATGTGTTTGGTCTTCGGGATTTTTCCCATGTGTAATGCAAATACGAGTCAGTTTCTCTAGGAAAAATTTCCACAAAGGCATGCCTTCCCTTGTGTGGTTTACTACAATCGAATTACCTAAACTAACCTTGCATATGGAACAAGTTTTATGGATATCTCACAGCACGTAACGAAAATATGAGAGAGTTACCGTTAAAAAGTTCTCCGCGAATCCGTTCCTACCGTAGTATTATTATAGCGACTAATTTATATGTTTTTTTTTTTTTTTTTTTTAAATTCTGAAATTATTCGCATTTGATTGCTGTTAATTGCGTTGTCTTTAGGAAGATGCTTTGAAGTACTATTACAAAAATTTGACCTCGATGCGCATGTTTTAAACTTTTCTTGTCAATTGAGTAATTTTTCTTTTTGGCTTACTTTTGCAATTTTTAAATTGCTTCTACACTCACGAGGAGCATCCGGTGTTACTATGTTAAGCAGCAAGATCCGGCTATACTGCGCCTTGCGTAGAATTCCAGAAGAGCAAGCGGCATTTTCTTTCTATCTATCTGAACTCCCAACTTGATGTGTTGCTGTCCCCCCAACTCTTTCGCCCTTGCTAGTCTTCCTTCTCTTTCTAATGCGTCATAATACGGAGCAAGCTTAAAGCGATTCATGGAATGATAATGAAAGGAGACGTTTTCTGAAGACAAAAGCGTATGGGGTGCTTGCTTCGACCGCATTAGAATGTCTCTCTCCCACTGTTAGGCGTGAGAAAGGAGTTACCCAAAATATTGCTAAAAGAGGGAAGGGAGAGATGAGGCTACATGGAGGAGAGAAGCAGAGGAGCCAACTGGAGTCAATCAGAGGTTTTCCCTCGTATGAAGGAGCTGTTACAGCCGAAGCGCGGAGTTCCATGTAATCTGATTTTGCTTTTGCTTTTATTTCACTACAGATTCCTTTCGCCAGAAGCCAGTTCTGTACTTTCCCGCCCTCCGTCTCGATACTACTTGGTAGGTAACTACTATTGGAGAATTCTATATTTTCTCCTCCATGACATTTGGTAGGTAACTATTGGTGCATCTCAACTGCAGGCGGCAATTTGATTGAAATTACGAAAACGCGAGAAAAAATTAGAGAATGGATTTGCTGAGGTAGTATCCGCCGTCTTTTTCATACTTTACTTTTTGAGCATGTGCTGCTTATGAAAAAGAATATGTGGGAATTTCGTTGATAGGGAATAGTTCAGTGTTTTATATGTAATGAAATACACTGCCAACGGTTCTGGAAGCTGGTTGAAAGAATTTTAGCAGAGTAAGTTTCTCACCTAATAACTGTTATATCTCCTACAAGATGAAAGTATTTTGTTTTCATTATTATGTTTTTCTGATTTCATTGGAGGTCATAAAAGAAAGTTTTAATCAATCATTTTTAGAAGTTAAAAGAGTTCTATAAAAATATTGAAACTTAATTGGAGTCGAAATGTCAATACAGATATGTGTCATCCATGTTAACTTGGTGATCTGTACTTCATTCATAAAGCAAACCGAACCTCAAAGGTTATAACTAGTAGTTATTCCTGCTAGGAAATTTAAATATTTGGAATAAAGTGTGAATGATTACAAAATAATAATTGAAAAACACACTGAAATTACCTGTTTACATAATTTTCATCAAGTAAACTGTTAATTGATTTAGTAACATTTATTAAACTTTGACTTCAGGCTATGAAATGTTAAAGAAATATAATTCTTCATCGGGTTTTTAGGAATAGTTTCTTTTTTTTATCGGGAATGTTACTATTTTTGGACATTGTTTTTAGAAAACGTGTCTTGTAAGGGCTGGTGATATATTCTTATTTTATTTGACATTTCAGGTACATGCAATATAAATTTAGTGTAAAGAAGTCTCGAATTAGACCTATATTAGAAGGCACATATCTATTGGAGGGGAAGGTGTTTTTATTCAAACTGTCCATCTAAACATTTAATAACTGCCAAGTTCGTGGGTGAAGGAAATCTGTATGATTTTTTTCGACCGTTTAACTTCTAAAGCCGAATGTGTTCTTACGTAAGTATTTATGCATTCAGAGACATAATCCGTAATATATTATTAACGGCTTCCCCCAATTATTCTACTCAACTCAACCGTTCTTCCGCTGGTCTACGAGATCTTCCTTTCATCTGTGAACAGACGCTATCTTCCAACCCATGGTTCAGTCCTGTGTACTTGAAAGATGAGCATGAGTTAAGATGCCGGCGGAACTCTTGAGGAAAGAGGAGTCACTTCTGGAACAGAAACCTCGTTCTGCAAGTTCTTTGCCCTTGAGGGAGGCGAGGCAGCCCACACGTCTCGTTTGTGGCAGGCCAAATGTCACAGGCTGGGGAAAAAGGCCAAGAACGCACAGACAGAAAGGAACGACTACGCCTCCAGTTATGCCGAGATGCGTGGCATCAACATTTGGCAGTTTTCACCCCCCATGCTAAACCCCTGTAAAAAAAAATAAATAATAGTGCATTCTGAGAAAGCTCTTTTAATCGACTTCTTGGCGTGGCGGTTTGTATGGTCTTGTCCCCCCCCTTTTTTGACTTGCATACAGGTTTTTGCGAAGGAAGTGGTTTTGACTGTGGTTCATCCTCTGGGTTATTTTCTTCTATTTAGTTTATTCATTTTCATATGGAAGTGATCCAGTGGGTCCTTTAAGTTACTTTCTTGGTAACTGATTGCGTTTTAGACAGTGTTTGAATATGTCAAATGAAATTGTAAACAGCAGTACTGTGTTTTCACTGTGTGTATGTAATGGCATGTTTTAGATTTTTTAGAAAACTTTTTTGCGTTCGTGTGTTTTAGTATTTGTTGCAAAACGTGATATTTCCTACCTTGATCACCGGTTTAATTTGTAAGAATCCAAATATCAATTCTGAAGAAGCACTCGATGTTTGTTAAGCAAAATATGTTGTTGGTTCATATGACTCATGTGTGCGCATTTTTATTTTTTATTTTTTTAATTTAATTTAATTTATTTATTTTTTTTTTTTTTTTTGGTGATACAGGAATTTTGGAAAAAAATACAGCATCATATTTGGTCAAAAGAAAAAGGCTAGGGGTTATTTGCGTATGGAAAAACACACGAGTGCTATGTGTAAGGGAAGAGATGCTTTCGTGAAGGACTTTTTAAGGGAGACGTTTTTCACATTACACATGGCAAAAAACGATAAAAACCAACCATGCAGTCAGAGCGTTCGTCTGGAATCAAATTTGTGTCGAACTAACAAGTATTTAAATTATTGGTGCGCCCGTTATTTTGTAGTAGTTTAAAAAATGTGTGTATTGTAACGAGGAGAGTAGTTCGAAGGAAAATAAAAGGAAATAATTATTTATAATTATTTTATTTATTATAAATAATTATTAATACTTATAATTATTGTTATATTATTATTATGAAATAATTGTTATAATAATAATTTAGTATTGTAATCAGTTTTATACGCTCGATTATAGACGACGTCTTGCAAATTTGCAGTATTCTACTGTGAAAGGCAGAATTTAACAATAGTTTATGCTTAACGAAAGAGCATTTCGGACAGGATTTTTTTATAATGCACTGAATACTCGCATCATGCTTTAAAAAATTAAAACAATAAAATCTTTGTATATTTAAATATTTTAGCTATTTATACTGTTATGCTGTTCGAATTCATATCTAACACCACGCTAAGTTTAACGACAAAAGATCTGTCATCCATAATTGTGGAAGTCATGGAAACTGGAAAAGAAGTGATGTGCAACGTTGGTATCCAAGAAAAACTTTCACCTTTCTAAATTTAGTGATTTCCATTACCTTCTGAAGTATTTCTTGGGTCGTGCACCATAAATCACTTCCTTAGTCGTTCATGTGACTGAACACAAGGTGTTTCGATAAGCTTCATGCGATCGTGCTTGCTTTGATCGAAGACTGGTCACGAGACTTGCTCGCAAAATGTCTTGCAATTTTCCTCTTTGCTGTAAGTAGAATTTATTTTACGATACACATGGAAGGAAAGCTGTTTCCTGTTTTTCTGTGTGCTTGATAGTAGTAATCTGCTCATTTTCGTAATCGCAGGCTTGATTTTTATGACACTGCGCACGCATTATACGAAAATTGAGGATTTATGACATAGAGATTAAAAACTACGAGACTCCATGCAGAAAAAATATTTTTTAGTAACCAGTAGGAATAAAATTACCAGTTGCGTATTGAGATGATTTTGACATTTCGAAGAGGTAATGTTATTTTCAGCCAGCAATAATATTATTCCTGTTTTATTGTTGGTCTAATCGGATCAGGCATACTCTAGGTCTTAAAGAGATACCTCCGTTGACAACTTCTTGAAAAAAATCTCGAAAAGATTCGTGCAGCTACCATGGAATTCTAATCCGGATTGACTTACTAGTGTTCAGTGGTCCTGTCCACTCAGACACTGTAGGTATGATAAACAGACAGTGTCGCTAATCGACTATGCATAAGATCTTTTATTATCTCCGATATTCTAAAATTGCGTTGCTTATCAATGTAAGAAAGTAACTCATATGAAAAGTTATTTTGACCTAATAAAACATTTAGTTGCAAATCAAATAGTTATATTCTATATATACTGAAATTCTTCCTGTGCTGAATATTAATTTTATTTTTAAAGGAGAAGTTTAATTTTGGAAACTGACAACACTGAGTTTATCTTGTAGCAAAAGGAAAAGACAAAATTAAAAAGTCAGGAAAATGTCAAATAATTCAAACATGAATATCATCGGACGAAAAACTTGAGATCTGGATCACTCATCCTATCCGATTTCTGAACGGCAGTTTAACAGCCTTATAGCCAGCTGAACATCTGATGTTTAACAGTTAACTTCCTACCTAATGACATATTTAGTTTGCTAGTAATAAAATAACATTTTTGCTAGGGTTTATTTACCATTAAGTTTGAAACAAACCCTCAGAATAAACGCTTCTTAGTACGCTTGCTTCTCTTTCAATTTAAATACATTATTTATCGCACAGTTGCTTTCCGAGTAACTAAAAGTGGTAATAACGTAGGCGGATGACTGTTTAAGAGTTAGCGTTCTAACGCGAAATCGAATTAAAAAAATATAATGGTTATAATTGCTTTTTTTGCATAAAACTTTTATTTTTTAATGCAGTAACTAATTTAACTGTTTCGCATATTGGCATATTTTTCCCTGACGAATGTTTAGCGAATGATTTAGAAAGTGTATTCGCATATTTTCTGCTAACTATTTGAATTCAAGAAGTGAACTTCTGTACAAGAATGAGGTGTGATGTAGACGGCGTTAAACACCTAGATGCCTGGTCATATTGCCCTACTCCAAATTCAACGCAATTAAAAATTTTGAAAACATTCGCCCCCCCCCAATAATTAATCGAAAATCGAAGTGATGTAGAGATTAAAAACTAACTACCACCACCACAAATACAAGAACGACCAGTTTCTAGAATTTCTCAAATTGCTGTTATTTGCACATGCATTTCAAGGTCGTTCATTCAACCTTTCAAAATCTTAACCAAGACCATTCATCCTCTCCTTTCATTGAGATAATGAAGTGAACCAGTGAAGACACCACCAGTCCTAGGAAGTGTTAATACAGGTGGGAGAATACGTATTTGTATTCTGTGGGAAATAGATATTTCTTTTCCTCTGGGAAAATGTAAAGAATGAACAAGTCGAATGTCCTTTCATGGCCATTATGTGTTTCACCTTAAGGGACTAGAGTGGTATAGCGCTCGAAGGTCGCGATGTTATGTTATATTTGAAGATTCACTTTTTAGTTGTCTTCTTTCTTAAGGATTTTTTAATCGTAAATAGACCTTTCCTGTTGATTAGATTCTTTAGACGTAAGTTTCATAACTTTACAAGAAATTTTGCTTCTACCCGTAATCCAAGGAACGGGGAGTAAAGGACAATGTGCAACATTAAGAAAAATGGCATAAAAACAAATAATATTATTACGTGTAATTTGCATATGTCTTTTGATAGCATAAATTCTTCCGTAACATCTTCCCTCAAAATTGGTGTGCACCGCGTAGTTTTCTTCTCTCGATTTTTAAGTTGTGAAATTAGGGGAAAGAGAAGAAATTTACGCTAGGAAATAAATTGTGTTTTATGATTCAGGAGAGAATACGTGAGAAAACAGCAAAAGCTAAATTTAAGATAATCGCGTGTGATTGAAAACAGAACTGTAGTTTACGTCTTTGCATCATTTTTAAGTTAAACAAGCTAATGGGCAATTGTTAGCAGAGCTGGATTGACTGTTAAACAAGTGGTTAAGCATTAAGCAAAGGGGACAGCGACTCAAGGAAAAGGGACAACAAAAAATTTCCATTCTTGGTTTTATCACGGAAGCTAAGGAAGGTGCAGCTAAACTGAGATAGAGGAAAAGCAGGAGCAAATGTATGTGGGGGGCAACAAAATCTTTTTAAATGTTTAGGGCCTCTAAAAGTCTTGATCTGGCTCTGATTATCACTTAGTGTTAGCTGTCTAAGCAAATGACTCTCTGAACATTATTATGAAAAGCATGGTGACTAGCAACAGTTGAATCGGGAAAGATTTCGTCTGTAGGGGTTGCTGATAAAGGTTTCGTCTGTAGGGGATGAATCTGAACTCTTTTGACCACAGTTATGAAATGGAAAAGGACAAATCAAGAAATGCCCCTCTCGGATACGTTAGCCGTTCTCAGAGAATTTTAGGTCAAATTAGTCTTGGCTTTTGGTCAATCGGCGATATTAGTCGTTTCTGTTCGAAACTGATGTTTTCTGGAGTCAAATTTATACCATGAGCGATTACATTGTTGAAAAATCCAATTATTGTATCCTGAAAATGTTCTCAATAAAATTAAATAGAGCGCAAGATAATAAATAATATGTGATATTATACGTCGATTGGTTACGACCGGCGGTAGGTTTGCCACCTTATCCAACAGGTGTTTATTATCATTTCAACTCTTCCTCCTTAATCTGGTGAAAAAATTTTTTTATTTGTGGAAATCATGTCTTGTAGTCAGGACCGTCTAGGTTAAATTTTTCCTCAGCCGAATAAACAACCGTTTTCCATTTATTTACCATTTTTGTTATTTTATCATACCATTGCAGATTTTGCCCGCCTTAGTTTTTTTAGCTTTATATATGCTGTTAATAAATAATTTTGTGAATATCTGAATATATTTATTTAGTTCAGGCTTAAAATTTTTGGAGTAGTTGCGTGAAATAATTTGTTGGCAGAGTCTTTACCTCTTTACACTCTTAAATTCGATACTTTTTGACATCTTTCCACAGCACGCGTTTAAATTGGTGCAAAAGGATATACTGTTTCTTATTAATGTGTCAAGAATAAATGATGCAAGTACAAATTTTTGAATGACAAAATTTGTGTATTTTTTTAAATGTATTTGTAATGTTTTACGTCTGCATCATCTTCAGTAGCTTAGTGTGCTTTAAAAAAGTTAATTAAATGCGATTTTCGTTACGTATTGTCGAGTGTCTAAAGAAATAACTTATTTTAATTGTTATCTTCTGCTAGTTGTACTCTGCTGAAAGAAGAATAGAAATATTAATAGCGAAGTTCCCCTCTTTGGGAGGATTCATTGTAATGCAATAAGAATCTTGCGAATTAAAATCTCTTTTGTGCATTTCTAATTAATGATCTGATAAGATTCAGTGTGAGCTTTTTTCATTTCGTAAAATAAAATAAAAAATTGTCGGCAACGGTGATGCATTATGCGGAACTAATAAAGAAAATACAAATGCTGTAAAAGGTATTTAATTTTTCACGTGACCAATCTAAATGCCATTTGATCGTTTTAAAATACTTGAAAACTAACTCACTGTACTTAAAAACCTAAAACTTTAAAAGCGCTTTTATAATTTCAAAAGTTCACTGTGTCATCCAATTGAACATTTCATAATTATCAGGTTTAGGTTTGGTTTATTTGATTTTGGTAAAGCACTCAAAGGCTTATCTGCCTAAGAAGAGGGATGCCTTCATGGAGAACTTTCTAAGGAAAACAGGCTCGTATGCGCGTTGCACAGGGGGAAAACCACGAAAACGCCCATACAGCCAGCCCGTTTCGAACCCTTAATGGAACTAACAGGGTTCAGGGACTTTACCACTCGGCCGCTGGGAATAGGGTCTTGTAATTGTTCCCTCTGAACGAATCGCTGTTCTAACAGAACTGGGGTGACCCATTAATAATTAACAGATACGCATTATAATTTTTCAAATAATCGACTCATAAAATTTAAAGTGGAAAAATTAAAGTCCATGAATTGGTAAGGTAATACTTTGTCGAATGAAGAGATTTTGCCAAAAAGTTTACGACTTTGTATATTTAGATACAGTGATTTATTCTAGGGTTTATGAAGAAGGCTTGTTTTGATGTGTGCAAAAAATATGCTAAATAGTATTAAATATATTTATAACGGCCTATACATCCGTAGTGCTTAAATTTTTTACCTGGGAATCGTACGACTTTAGTTAAATTTAGGCATGGAAACAAAATCATTGATGCATTTATTTAAATATTCAGGAAATCTGAAGGGAAAGGGAATGGACCATTTGATAATTGGTTTATAGCTGGGAAGGGGCTGATTATCGGTACAGTTACATTTGCTGGGTATTGTCGTGTGAACTGATAATATCCTTTGTAAAATATCCTTCCTTTGATAATATCCCGTTTTTTATTCTGAAATTTGTTATACGGAAAAGTTACTTCATAAATCTTATGACTTGAGAGCTATTAATTGTGATTTCTTTCCTTATTTTAGAAAAAAAAAAATGCTTTCTTAATTTGGGAGACATTAGTGTTTTGGTCAGTACACCTGTTTTATATTTAACACTGTTATTAATCTGCATAATTCCAGTTTGAAGTTATAGATTGGAATAAAGTAAGATATGCGAGTGTTTTCTTCTTAATCTTCGTCATCAGCACATGTGAAGAAACTTTATGCTCCATATAGTCTGCTGTATTCGATTTTTTGATTTCAGAAATTTAAAAATAGAAACAAAGGTCGTTTAAATGTACAGAAATTAATCTTTAGCAATACCTTCGAAGCACGGTAAAATCTATGCTGCAGTGGCTGTAAATTACGAGGGAAAAACTGAATTATGATAAATATGAGTAAACTGAACAGTCCTGAGAAGGAATGATTAAATGATAAATAGGTTACATGATATTAAACATTTTATGTAACAAGTCCGAAATATTCATTATGGTTACTTACAGTCAGTGTATTCCGTGTTTTTCCCACGTAAGCTCCATCTCCACAGTACTTGACCCGATTTTTAATTTCGAGCAGTTGGACACCGTTGCTGTTGAAAGCCCCGACAAGTATTTCCTGTCGAGGAAACTGTTCATTTTCCACTTACTGACAATTAACCGCTACTGTTGGTCAATCACCACGGCATAGCTGCATCCTCTGTTATCTTGTATGGATGACTTTATTATAGACAATTATTATAGACGGTAAAATCTATGCTGCAGTGGCTGCAAATTACAAAGGTAAAACTGAATTATAATAAATATGAGTAAGCTGAACAATCCAGAGAAGGAATGATTAAATGATAAATAGGTTACATGATTTTAAACATTTTATGTAACAAGTCCAAAATATTCATTATGGTTACAGTCAGTGTATTCCGTGTTTTTCCTACGTAAGCTTCATCTCCGCAGAACTTGACCCGATTTTTAATTTCGAGCAGTTAGACACCGTTGCTGTTGAAGCCCCGACAAGTATTTCCTGTCGAGGAAACTGTTCATTTTCCACTTACTGACAATTAACCGCTACTGTTGGTCAATCACCACGGCATAGCTGCAAATGTACATTTCCCCTTCTTAACTTGTATGGATGATTTTATTATAGACAGGCTGTTTATTTTCCAATTGTAATTATCAAAAAGTTTCCTCAGTTATTAAATGTTTATCGAAATTAACCAAAATCAAGTATTTAATTTAATCTGAGAACATTCTGATGAGCAATTTTTTTTAATAAAATTTTTGTAATTCCTTTAATGGTATTTTGTGAGCCTGTTACTATCGAATAGAGGCAATTGTCTCTGCTTTGGGGAATTTGAATGAAACTGCAGTTAGAATATAATTGTTTCTAGTTTTTAGAGTGACGTTTAGCTCCACGAAGGTTATCTATATTGAAAGATATGCACGCAATATCACTGGACTATGAACCTCGAGCGGCCTTCTTTGGCTTGTCAGTGATTGAAAATAGAAATTAGATGTTAGAAACATGTCAAAATTTGATTTCTGGGGTATACGTTCTGACCTGTTGATAGACTTAAGAAAGGCAAGTAAAATATTCCATTTATAACTAACTCACTTGAAATTTCATACTTTCTTTTATGTCCTTTATCAAACTAATACATTTGGGCACTAAATTACTATAGATATCAAAATGCACTTTTTGCGCTAAACGTTTGTTTTCTTCGCTTATCATATTTTATTTTTAACCTCTCTGTGAAACGTGCTGTTATTTTTCTTTCTGCTAGACTAAGAGGAATTACGTAGTTTCAGGGGGAGATGTGATCAGTTTTTTCTTTACCTGTTAGCTGTAGTGTGTGAATATGACAAAATACTTTTATTCAAGTTCTCGTATTTATGAACACTTTCTATATCTTTTCCTGTTTAATTTATAAAACACATTAAAAATAGCCTAAATTGAAATAAATATGTATGTATGTTTCAAGTTTTAGAAAGGAGCTATATCTGATAACTTTTTAAATCAAAACTTTTGTAGGATGTGATTCTATAATTCTATGTTTTATAAGGATACTTAGCAGAAAAAAGATTTTTTGCTGTATTGATAGATATGAAAATTTTGCTTTTGTTTTTGTGTCGTAATTTAATATTATCTCTAGTGAAGATTCGTGAAGGTATTCTTACGTGGTGCTCATTGTCTCATAATGTATCACAGTATAAATGTTTATATCTATTCTCGTTATCAAAAGCATTTTAATTGTGTCCTTTTCTTTTAACCAAGTGTTTCTTGTTATATTTTTTTCGAAATGACAGTGATCATAAAATAAGTTGGCTAAAACGTTTTCTTCAGATCTGTAAGTTGTATTGCTGATGTCTCGTACACAGGAAATGAATAAATTTTACATTAAATTTTTATTTTTTTAATGGCGATTTTATGCAATTTTTCAGTGTGAACATAAATATTTCAAATCCCGGTGAATATGCTAGTTGCATCCACATCCCGTTTTTCAGGAAGACGACCTGGTTTCCATTGCAGTAATTTAAGCGATAGCAAAACAACTTTGGATTTTGGCCGCAACGTCTTTTTGTGAAAGGAAGGAAAGAAAAGCTTTGACGTTAGTATATTATATTAACAATTTAACGAAGCATAAGATTGTTCACTTATCTGAAATTTAGGCAAATTTTCTCTCGGATTTTAACAAAAATCGCTGTCCATGTTTTACTGCGTAGGAATCATTCTCATGAAGCATTAAATCCTGTCCTGTTCGATCTTCCCTTTTGTAGTCACAAACAGCCACAGCTATTAAGGTATGAAACACCGAACTTAAAACGTTTGCTTGAATCTGCTCTAGGTATCTTTGAACAGAATGCTTTGGAGAACGGTTGCAACTTAAGTGTAAAAAAACTTTTAGATATTAATTTTAACGAAAATAAATAAATGGTAAAAATTTGATGTTTAAAACTGTATGGATCTTCAATTAGATAAGAACTCGGATTCAGTTTTATGTGTTAGAAACAAGTCAATGATTCTCCTACTGAATGTTCCTAGTTTCCAGACTAAAACGAAACTAAAGCTTTTTTCCTCCGATGTGTAAAATCCATTTACCAAAGAATTCTACATCGGATTGAGAAAAGAAGAAGGCGACGGATATTTGTTTCACACTTCTATCTTTATTTATGTAAAGAATCCGAAGGCGAGAAGGAAATAAAAGGGGGGAGAAGGTTTAATTAATTATGGCAAAGCACTCGAGTGCGTTCTCCCTGTCATCCGACAGATGCCAACCACTTTTTGAGGAAAATTTACCATATGACACAAGAAATTCCCATTCAGTCACCGGGAACCGAACTTGACAAGCTACCACTCGCTTCTGTTCGGTTACTGAGCATAGAGGTGATTATTTCGCTGGGTAACGTGGTTGTAATATTAAAAGACACTGTTTTATTTCTTTTCTAAAGGTTATCGAGGCATTAAAATTTGTGCCGAATTCTCAATAACTGTATGACAGAAAACAAAGGACCCACAACCATTTTCAGACAAAGGGGAGGTGGAGACCTGCTTTTTTTTCTCTCCCCCCCCCCCAAAGCAGGGTTCTGTGAAATTGTTGTTTGCCTGAACTTCCGCCTGATAAACGCTTTAAGAAACCCTTCAGGAAACTTCTTTGTTTAGGGAAGATAATTCTGTGAAAGACTTTTGAAATTACAAGTAAATGCTTTCTTTACTTACTTAATACATTTCACCTGAACAACAAAAGCGGGAAACTATGCTTATTGTTGATGGGAATAAAGTAATTGTAATGGACGTGTGTATTTTTTCTTGTATTTCAAGTACCACAATTTGATCTGAGCAATATATAATTAAACCCGTAGCACATGTTTCCTATTTTGTCTTATTCTCTGATTTATATAAAAACTATTTCCCTATTTTAACATAAAATCATTGAAAAATGTTACCCGTTAAATGAGTTTGTCTTATTCTCTGATTTATATAAAAACTATTTCCCTATTTTAACATAAAATCATTGAAAAATGTTACCCGTTAAATGAGTCAGCTGAGTTTTTTTGGAATGTATTTACAAAAAAAAAAAAAAAAAAAAAAAAAAAATTCGCTAAGTTCAGATAGTTTTGGTGTAACAGTTATAGTACTTGGCACGTTACTCGTTTACAAAAGCTAGTGCTTGTTTGTAGCATGCTTTGTAATAAGTTAAAAAAAAAGGGGGGAATTTTTTCAACAATTTTTCAGACGCTACTTACGTATATTCTAGTTGGAGCCATTTAATCTGTATCATTTATGCTTCAGTTATTTGCCGTTCATTCTTATCTGCATGAAAGTTGAAAGGGCCCGGGCTTGAATCACGGGTAAGACATGGATGCTTGTGTATATGTATAGTGTCGGTGCGGCATGGTGGCACTCTAAATATGCGGCGAGTCGATAGTCCTCTCGTGTGGATTGGTGGAAGGGAAAAGGGGTGGGAAGACTGCTCTCGCATTATGCTAAGCCTGATCTACAATTCATTTTACATTTTACACAGCCTGGTAAAGTTTAAAATGTCAGAGGGCGTTCTGTACATTAAGACTTAACCTGTGGCTTGCACATAAAATCCTTGAAGATTACACTTTAACGGCATGGGTGTCTATCATAAAGTTGAATTTTTAAGCCAGTTGGATATGTACTATTTGACGGTTACGAAATAAAGCCCGTTAGAATAAGTTCCATTAGAAATTCAGTCTGTGAAATTTGATCTTTCCCATTGCTTTGTGGGCTGCATAACTATTAAGAGATATCCAAATAATATTTGGGCTAGGTTATCATTTGTTAAGGTTAGGTTATTTGAATATCACAAAGCCACGATGGCTATCTGCGTGAGAGGAAGGATGCCTGTGTGGAGGACTTTCTAAGGCAAACTAGCTCGTATTCACGTTACACCACGAAAAACAACCATGCAGCCAGCCCGTTCGCTGGGATCGAACCTAAGCCAGATCGAACTACCAGTATTTAGCAGTCTTAACCACTCGGCAACTGGTGGGGCTTTCTTTCCTTGCAGTAAGCTCCCTTTTACTGTTGTTTAACTGTTACAGGCTAATACATTTCCTGCAGACAGGGGAAAGTCTTTTTAATATTCGTTTATTTCTATTTTTTGGAAGCAAATGATTGAAATTTATGCATTACTTTTAAAGTGTCGTACTAATTTTATTCCTAGCTGCCGATTTTACCGGTTTTTCAACACATGGTAGACCACCAAATCACCCCATTTTTTAAATTTTAACCTGTACTAAGTGAAGTGTTCTTGAGTAATAAATAAAATTTATTCAGCGAATAAAAACTTAAATTATGCAAATTTCATTCACTCACTTCTAGTGATTTGTAGAATAATTTTTCTTATTAAATTTTAGTTCTTTTAAATTGCATTTTATTTATTTTTTATCTTTTTCTTATTAAAATTTTTTTTTATTGAATTTCATTTTATCTTAGTTTTCTTAATCTACATTTGTAGATTTTTATATTGATGATTCAAGCAACGTTAATCAGTTAATATTTGTATTTAATTTTATTTTATTGCAGTATGAATCACATTATTAAGTTTATCCACACAGTTATTATGCATGTTAATTATTAATTTTATTTTCATCGTATTTAAAAATACTTTAGTAAATGAAAACTTTGCTTCTCTATTCGTGACGTTTTCAGTATAAAAGTGTAACAAAGTTGAAATAGGAAATCAGCCAAAGAATATAAAGTTTAGGATATCTATTTATATGTTAATATACTTTATATCGGTGTTGCATAACAAATAATTTAGTAACTTGAATTACGCCTTATAAACTGAATTTAAATCTGTTTGGAGTTCCTTTGAAATGGCGTTGCCGCGCAGGTTGATAATCTCCCGTTTTTTTTTTTTTTTCCCCTTTAAGATTTCGTAGTTATGATATAAAGTTTTGCTTTGTCTTAATGATTTCTTTCAGTTGCGAACCATTAATGATATGCTTTGCGTATCATGTATCCTACTGTCCTCTTGCATTATACGAATTGCATCAACTATTTTAAGCGGAATGCAGAGTGAAATCTTTTAGAATTCATTGAGCAGATATTAGATTACTGATTGAGTAATGGCATGGTTTAGTAACTGGTCACTTTGCATTCTGCTCACGCAGCTAGCTGTAGGAGTTGCGTGAGTAGTGTTTGAAGAACCTCGAGTTTCTAAATGAAGTGCCTGAGTTCATTAAACCATCTGACAAACATCCGTAAGTGTTCATAAAAGATTTATCTCTAAATGAAATAACATATAAATGAAATTATGCTATAATTCTCTATCTTGTCACATTTCCCCAAAAGCAGTACTAATCTTTTTAATAGAGGATGTTATCTGAGATTCAGTGTGCGTTTATCTGCTACATTTCTGCACCTTGTAATTTTGTTATCAGTTTAGATACATTATAAATAATCCTATCTTGTGACAGAAAAACCGCTTCGCTTATACGCGAATCCTTCTTTCCTAATAAATATACTGAAACTTTTTTTGGAGATTTAGAATATTATGAAGAAAACTAGAAGATAAATAATGCAGTCTATAAATTAGTTAAAAAAATTTCAAGACATTTTTTACAGTGAAAATTATTATAATTGTTATTAAAATGTTAGATATGTTACAAATGCATAAACAGCATGCACATTTGAAATTCGTAATTCTTAGTACTATAAAATAAATATTATTAACAGCTCTTCCATATATTGTTATACTCTATATCAGTGCTCCGCAACCTTTTCTCACCTGCGACGCACAAAAAAATCTTTCTGGAATTTCGTGGCACACTAAAAGCTAATGTATATATGTATTGATTTATACACAAAATTTGCAATAAATTTTTGTTTTTAATTTGAAAAATATACAATTATAAAACCATAACATATTTATTTATATGCAATCATAATAATTATCAATGTGATACCTGCGCTTGCTTCAATGAACACAAAAGTTTTATATTCGGCTCAATATCTGACAACGCAACACGAAGTTCTTACTGACTGCGAAATTTTTTTTTAAAAATTAAAAAACAAAAATTCTTCAATTTGAATGGTTTATTTCACATTAAAAAAAACAGTTTTAGAGCTATTATTTTTAATCAAAATGGTCTGAAACCAATATATTTCGTTTAAATTTATGTTTAAAAAAAGTTAATATATTTTTGAGTTCCGAGTTATCAAGGAAGTGCCGAAAAAATTCAAATGCTGACACGCTTTCAATCACACACACAACCACACAACAGTGAAATATATAAAAACATTTAAAATAGACATTATTAAGGGAAAAATTGTCATTGTGTATTAAATACATGATAAAAAATTGCAAAATGTCAAATACATGTATTTGATTGCGGCACACCTATATCCTACTCAAGGCACACCGGTTGCGGAGCACTGCTCTATGTTAATGTAGTTAAAAATTATTAGGCTTTATTTTTATTTTTATTCCATATACGAAATCTGGTTTTTGATAAATTTCCGATGGCAGAGCTGTAAAGTAAATTAAAAATTTGTCACTACAGGCGAATAAAAGTATCTTGTTTGTAGGAAAATTTAAGCACATTTATTACATTTCTTTAGTAAGCATTAACAGAATCCCCGACTTAGGATCTTTTCAAAAATTTGTCAACGTCTAAATCTTGTGGATTTACTATTCTAATTTAAGATTTTTCTGAAAGGGAGGACGGACCGTCGCATGCCGGTGTAATCTTAATTTACCTTGCCACGTTGCTGCAGAAGATCGTACGTAGTAAACAATAATTATTCGTGTCCAGGGTCATCTTCACTAGCTAACTGCTTAAAGCCTGATGATCGTAGTTTTGAAACACTCTTGGATTTTTTTTCACCGAAATTTTTTAGTGTAATATAAATACAAATCAGTTTGCGCTAAAAATTTCTCCCCTCTCTCTCTGTAGAATGGTGTTAGAGACACCAGAGTGCCTGAGCCAAGGTTCTACCCCTTGTAGAACAGTTTGATCATTTCGAAAGGTAGTATACAATAACCGAAAGATAAATCGAATAGTTATATATATATAATTTTGTTACGGTCAGATAAGAATACTGTTAACGTATTTAATATCAATGGAGTTGTTGTCTAAATTAGTGAGAGCAGAAAAGTCGAGAAACTGGTTACTGTGACAAGAATGAGGTAGTGCAAACAGAGGCAAATTGAGTCCATTAAGAATTATCAAGTACACAACATCAAATATTAAGACATGAACTTGAAATAATTATATTCATATATCTATAACATACACAAAAGTGAGAATGCAGACAGAAAATTTGAAGTGTAGCAGATGAGAAAAATTAAAATAAATACATAAATAAACACATATGTCAAATTATTAGAGTTGCATATTACATGATCCATACATTTAGTTGGGCCATAGGCCTATCCATATTTTCCAAACTGTTATAGTCGTAATCAGATTTTAATTCTGGGATTATCAATATTTTGCTGTCTTTGATCAAATTTTTTGGCTAAGTTATAATAATGAGTGTGCAGTAACTCAATGCCTAACTCTTCATGTATTCTATTATTCCTTACATACCATTCAGCATTTACAATTTGTCGTAGAACAATATTCTGGCAGACTTGCAATCTTTTCCTATGAGTTTTCTAGGTATATGCCCAAACTGTACTTGCATAACACAAAAGTGGACGTAGAATGGACATGTAAATGAGTAACTTGTTGTCAATAGACAATATACTGTTTCGAGCAATTAAGGGGTATAGTTTGGCTTTAAGAACTGGAAACTTCTGGATAATAGATGTAATGTGGGGGGACCATGTAAGTGACCTATTGAAGATCACCCCAAGATAAGGGACTTGCTTGGCCTTGGGAATATCAGTGCCATAGAACCTCAGGCTTTTCTTCTTCGCAAACATAATAGCTGTTGTTTTTTCCACGTTCACGAGGATCTTCCTGGAGAGCCAAGTCTCTAGCGTGTGTTTGTAATTTTGTAGTCGTTGTATAAATGGACCTGGAAATGCACTTTAAATTTTTCCCCGATGAGTGGGTCATCTTTATACAGGTGCTTATCTATGTGATCTGCCTTTACCAACCGGCCAAAAATTTTGTGAAAAGTATTAGAGCGCTTTGTGTTAGACTTTTCTACGCTATATTCTTTAGATTCAATGAAGTTTATGACCTTGACCTTTGCCAGAATTGAAACGTAGATAACGGATGAGGTACCACTTGCCCCGGCCATGAGGTACCACTTGCAAATTGAAAATCAGTTCCTACCTTGGAACTGATCGCCAGCACCCTTATGCCAATCCGGTGTTTTTCCTGAATGTGCGGAAAAATGAAAGTCCAATTTTTATTTCGGTTATTGATTAATTATATAATAATTAGTGTAAATCAGGTAAACGTATTTTTAATGCGATAAAAATGAATTAAATTTCAGTGTTTTTAGTGCTTGTAATACAGATACGACTTCCCCCCCCCTCTCTGGGTTCCAAAAAAGAAATTGGATGAAAAAGTAACCAAAACTTCAGAAGTCTTATCCAGAATTATTTTCGTGCCTTAAGAATACTAATTATAATGACACTAGCTCCGAAATGACGTTTTTGCTAACTAAATAAAGTCACCGGCTAAAGAACTATGCAGAAATTATGGAAAATAATACTCAATTGTTCAAAGAAAGACCAAGAGTTCATTATAAAAGAAATGGCAGTTCACGATATGATGAAGTACGGTTTGAAAAGAAAATAACTAAAGTCGTAAATTGCGATGTTCAAAATATGGGAAACACTAGAAAAGAGAGAAAAATTAATGGGTGGGAGATGTGACACATTCCATTACTAACAGTAAAAATCCTTTTTTTTTTTTTTTTTTTTTTTTTTTGTGTGTGTGTGTTTGAAATCGGCATGTACACTGATAACCGAAAGAAAATCAGATGGGTTATTTAAACTATTAAGATAGAATATATACAGTGTTAAATATTTGATAGAATATTGAAGATTTTGTGTAAGATACTTTATTAACTGTCTAGTTCACCGACGGGATGGTAACATCGCTGAGCACTGGTAGTTCGACCTGGGATTCGAATCCCAGCAAATGGGCTGTCTGCATGGTTGGTCTTCTTGGCCATCTGCATGGTTAGTCTTCTTGGACGAGTCCTCGAAAAGTCCTCCACGAAGGCATCTCTAGAAAGCAGATAGCGCTCGAGTTTCTGTGCCTTAATCAGTTAATCTATGATAACCTAATGCTCAGTCTGCATTCATTCCAGATCCAAAAAGAAAGGAAGGAAAACATATGCACTTTTTTAATCCTTTGTGTGTGCAGCCGTTTGTCATTTCGATGAATATAATGTATTGAAATACCTGAACCTCTTCCAAGAAGCACAACCTGCAAAAATGTTCTGGTTGACGAAAATGGCACCCTTATGCTGTTCCAACTTTTTCAAAATAATGCGGGCAGATTTATAACAATTAAGCCTTATTCATAAAGGTGGCAGACAGTCTTAGCCGAAATTTTGTTTTACATAAAGGTGCCAAAGATCTAAACAATTAAGCCTTTTTCGTAAAGGTGGCAGATAACCTCAGACAAAATCGTGTTTTACATAAAGGTGCCAAAGATCTATTTCATCCCCTGCTTAATTAATCAGTGACTGAAACCAAAATCGGACTTGCATGAGAATGTTCTTATGAAGGTTGTTTATTTCAAGTTAGAAACTGATGTTAGTTTGATGCGCTCCCTTATGATAATTTCTGTCTTTTTGAACAGTGCCCGACTCGTATAAATTTGCGGGCACCCTTATGAAGGCGCCCGGATAACAGAAGTAGAGGTTGAGCATATATCAGCATATATTACAGTACACAGTTCTCAGTTTTTAGACGGTCCCTATTAACTGATGTTTTCGCAGTTCTTTGATAATCCCTTCCTTTTTTGAGATGGAGATTAGAGAAGAGATAATCTTTTCTATTCAAGCATACATAGGTTCTAAGTTATAGTGAATGAGCGTTCTTGTCGTATTACCGTTAAATGGAGCAGATACTCGCGATCTTTGGAAGCAATTTTGAAGTAGGTGTTTTTATTTGAAGTGAGATTTGCTTAAGATTAAGAAGAAAAAAATTACGAATGCTTTTTTGAAAAATTTTGGTAGAATTTGTCATTGTAATCGATTTCCTTGGTCCAGAATTTTAATCCAACTTCAGTACATTATTTACGAATTTCTTGGGTCTTAAAACCTTGGGCAGCAAATAACTGAGCATTTCATCTTTCCCCGTTTCAATGTCTACGCAAAAACTATTACTGAGAAAAGCAACTAATATCGGCTTTAATTGATAATTTTATAATATAGTAATGTTCATTAATTTTGTACATAAGATTTGGTGTGGCAGTAATGCAGGCATTACATAATTCGGTTCTTTAAAACATCAGCTAAGTAAATAATAGCTCTAAAAAAGTACATCATCTAAACTAGAGATGCCAAATTATCCGTTGTTGAGATTTGACTTTTACAAAAATAAGTAAAATTTTTAAAAAAATCACACACCGCTTAACAATGTTGCAAAATTTAACACTTTATGACTGCAACAGGCTGTGATATCGTAGCTATTTTTAGGAGCATTTGGTAACAGAATGTCTCACTTTAACAGTATCATCTCCAGAATCCGTTAGGAAAATGCACGCGTGTTTTCCTGGTATTTCCTGTTGTATGCAAAATTAATTAAAAGAAAGGAGGAAAAAACTGGGCTTTGGAATTACCAGTGAATGGTAGTGCTTAGTTTCTTAACCAGTGAGTATTTGGATCAGCAGGCAAATTGGAAAACGGAGGAAAGATCAGTATGGTTTTCATGGGAATTGACAGGAGAAATGGGAATGCTAGAAGATGAAATGACACAGTTTGGAGCAGAGGACGGAAATGAAAAAGGGCAAATAGAATACTCTTCCTTTCTAGACATCTCGTTATCGTAAATAAGAATTAAAACACGTTAGTTACTCGTTTTTAGCAGTATTCAGAAACGCATTAATTAAGAAAGACCACAGAAGGAAATCATGATAAAAAAGGAACCGTTAAATAATTAATGAATTAAGCTTGATCAAGCCTTTGATAAAGTGATTAGTTGAATTATTACTTTAAGGTTAAGTATTTATAAAAAAGAAAAAAGTAAAAGAAATACAGATAACAAAACAACAGTTAAAGAAATAAGGCGGATTATTATTTCCCATTTTTTTGAAGGAATTCGCAGATTATCTTGTCATTGAAATATTTGACAACTTATAGTCTAATTTAAGCCTCGATTCCCGAATGAAGGGGATGGCTGCATGATCTTTATTTCTTGAAAATGACGGTCGAGTGGGTAAGATGGCTGACTGCTGGTAGTTCATCCGGCAAACAGGCTGTCGGCATGCTGTTTTCTTGGTTTTTCTTCATGTGCAATATGAATATGAGCTAATTTTCTTTGAGAACTGTATAGAGGTATCCGCCTTAAGGCCAATCAGTCTTCTCCCGCCCACTTTCCCTTCTTTAAAAAAAAAAAAAATCTTTTCGTTCCTCTGAAGACAAACAGACCCTGCAGAAACACTTTCGAAAATTGGAACTCCTCACAGTTTATCTGCTTTTTAACCCGTCCGATAGCACACCGAGGACACATAGGCGCATTCTATAATCGTTAACGATGAAAAGTTTGCCCAGTAATTATTATCTATGAAGATACTGCTACCATTCTATATATTACGTAATGAGGTGAAATAGGCGAAAATAAACGATTAATATTGATCGTTTGTTGGAGTTTTAATATTTGATTGATGTCGATTAGTAAAAAAAGAATAGTTTATCAATTTTAAGATTTCAATTTTCTGTTTAGGAGAATCCTGTTGATTGAAGAAAAGTTGAGAATAGAGGTCGTGGCTTGTTAGCCTGCTTAGTATGTTTCATTGTTGAAAACTTTACTGCAATATTCCGATTCTGGCGGCACGAATCGATGAAGCGTCCTCGGCGGTCATAATTTTCGATGTTTGCCTAGCGAAGAAGAAAAGTTAGCATAATTTATGGTTTCTCAAGGGCATGGGACAGTTCTGACGCTGATATTTTGAAAATGGTTAGTTGTTTTTGCAGACTTGCAAGGTCTCTGATTAAGGCATTCTGTTTGATGCTGATGATTTCTCCCGCGCATTTTAATTATTTTGTGGTCAGATTTTATTGCATTAAATGCTTGTTTGTCTGCGTAAATTTGAATGCCGCGATTTGCGTTACTTTTTAGTGTCTATATGTAAAGCTGTGAGATTATGGAAGTCACTGTAATTTAATCACAACTGGAGTTGGTTAGTTTATCAGCATCTCCCTTTTTTATATGTCCAGTGTATTACATACTTTACTGCAGGATTTTAAGAATGAACATTATTGCTTGATTAATGTAAGCTTATTAGTAAGATAATCAGTACTGATCTCTTTTAAAACGTTTACAGACAAAAGTTTTAAATGATTATTTTATTACTTTTGCTTTTTTTTTTTTTTTTTTTCCCGTGCTGGAAATATCTGCTGGTATGGTTTGCAAATAAGTGAAAGCTCTGGTATTGTTCCGGTTTGTCATTCATTATTACAATAATAAACATTAGTGTTAAGCAACATCTTTCCAACACGATCCCGCGCCCACCAGCGGCCGAGCGGTAAAGTCGCTGAACACTGGTAGTTCGGTCCGAGGTTCGAAACCCGCGAACGGGCTGGCTGCATGATTGTTTTCGTGGTTTTCCCCATGTGTAACGTGTATACGAGCCAGTTTCCCTTAAAAAGTCCTCCACGAAGGCATCCCTCCTCTTAAACAGATAGCCCTCGAGGCTTTGCCATAATCACACACACACAATCACATCAACATGATCCCTTCTGCAGAAGACTATAATCACTTGGAATTGCGAGTGGTCTTCTTAGAGAGATTTTGCTAGATATGATTTTAAGAAATACAAATAGCATCAAGTATTTCAACCTTCCTCCTTTAGGAAATTCCAGTTATGATATGCAAAAAGAAGATGCAGTGTTATCACGAAGAGAAGCATTTTCGCATTTCAGTTTAGTTGTCAAATTGGAATAATTATAATTACCAGGAAGTAAGATACTCACAAGCTGGTAAAATGAGGTGTGGCCATTCATTCGACTAAGCATAGCAAAGATCGAACGAAAAACGAAGTAAGACTGCTCAATTTTTAGACTGTCGTATGTGGCGAAAATTTGTGTAAATAACGCATAATGAACCTTGTCTCCATTAGGGATTCAGCTTTTTTGAGTCTTCAGTTTATTTACTTTCAGCATCTTTGATCTATATTAAATAATAATCTTTATAAAATTCATATACAATTTTATATCACAATTGATAAAAACGTGGGCACCTAAATAAGCCGTTAACATAAATTTATGGAGAGCTCACCTCGCTCTTGTTATTCGGATGTAAAATTGTGGACGAATTTTATAGAAATAATTTTGTAATCAGTTGTTCCCGTTAAAATATCTCTTTTTAGTTCACTAATACTTTTATGAGTTTTAATAAAAGCTTATTTTCTTATTCTCTTGGATTGAGAAAATATTAAAAGAAAAGGCGAAAGAGAAACTTGGCGAATAAGACCGTTGCATTTTAATAATAAGTTTTGTAGACACCATGACGCGTTTAGATATAGCATTTCGCAGTCGCTAAAACATTTTCTAAACTTTTTTTTGCAGATGAATTTATACAGCTGCTTGTGAGTCACTGTGCGTTCTGTGCTTTATAAAATAACAGCTAATCTACTAATAGTATATGGTTTCATGGAAAAAGAAGGAATTCTCTCATTCACAAAATACAACCTTATTCGACTATTTGATGTCAGCATTTCACAAAAAGTTCCAATGCCAGGTTTTCTACCACCCGGTTTGACCGCACTGATTGTATCAGCTGTGGTCATACATTATCTGTAGAAAATCTGCTAGGGCTGTAAGAATTTTTCGGTCTGTCTGGCAGAGGCGAATTAGCTTTTTTAAGCTTAAAATGGTGTTTTGTTATTGTTAGCTATTTTTAAAAGTATTTTTAGTTCATTTGTAACTTTTTTGTGTTTGATTTTTATTAGATTTTCTTTTGCTGTGTACAAATTATTTTTCTGTTATTTTGCTTGTTATTACCATTTTATCAACAGAAACAACTGCTTCAAAGAAAGAAAATAATCTCTAAATAAATTGGGCACGGATGTTTTGTTCACTTCATTGAATTTGTAAAGTCTAATTCATTCCTCGAAAGTTAATCAATCTGTTGCAGTAGCGATTTAAAAAGGCGTTTTTTTATTTATTTTGCTCTTGTGCATCACAGAGTATATATGGCTTGCCAGAGAAATTGGAGAGTAATCGAATAGGAGCGAAAAGAAGTGTTTCATTGAGGAAAAAGAATTATTAAAAAAACGGATACGGTTTTCAGACCAAATAAAATGCACAACACTGGGTGATTTTTGGTTAAAGTCATACCACACATTCATTTATAGTGGCGTATTTCTTTCCTCAGATTTTTTGGGAGGGAGAACTCGGTCTAAGTTATTTTTCTTTTTGCGAATAAGCTTTCATCAGTTTCCATATTTCTGTTGCATCGATCGATTTTAACGTTAGGACGAGATAACAATGAACTGGCACATACTTTGCATATAATTATTCCAATAAATCTGTGGGTTGTGAAAGCACATGGTAGTTGTCACTCTGAGTCAGCGAATCAGCACTCCTCCGAATTACCTTCTCTTAAATAAATGTGGCGAATTACTAATGGCATATTTTTTCCATTGATTGAAAGATCAGCTTCACTCACAGCAACAGTTGTCAGCTAAAGTACGACAACGTATCAAACTGTGTGGCAAGAGACCTTCATGCTGACACATATTTTTTTAAACATCAAGTATCTCGAAAAATATAACTATTTCCCAATACTTTCATTTCATACTAGAATCGACTTGTGGCCGCTGCACATTAATAGTTCATTCTGGGCTTTGTTTCCGGAGAGCTGGATACGAGATGTTTTCATAAATTCCCCATGTTTTGCTGGAATATCTTTAGTTTTTCGTAAAAACAACTACTAAAGAGATATCTACTTTGCCAAATAAAATAAAATTAATTCTTGTAACTGATTTACAAAGTTTGTACCAATTTCTCGTATTTGGAGCTAATGCCCTGTTCTTGATGATTCGGGAATAACAGATGAAAAAGAAAACCGTAGATTAGAAAACGTGCAGAAACTTAACGTAGAATCAATATTTGAAATTGGTAGCTTAAAAGTTTTAAGTTTTACACATAATTTTTATACTTTTCATCATTTATTAAAACTGAAATATGCTGGTAAATATAGTTTCATATTAAATATGTACTGTAAAAAATCTGAAATTTTTGATACTGAAGGGAAAATGAAGAAGCTCCTTAAAAAGGAATATTTTTGAAAATAAACCTATGATTAAATTTAACAAAGGAAAATATTTGCGAAACAACGTTAAAACAAATGAAACAACGTTTGAACGATAGTATGTACAGAATAGAAAAGCCGAGGTACATCTGTGTAATATTTCTCATTTTAGTTACTGAATCTACCAGGATTCAAAGAAAATGTAAATATATAAATATAACGTAGGATTTACAAAATTTAAATACAGCGCAGTTGCTGCTAAGATTGTAACTCTTACTTAATTAAAGTAAATTATAACATTAGGCAATTTAAAATTTGAAATTAAAAGAGAAAAATAGATATTAAAACTGCATGAAATATTACACATAATTTCTCATATTTTATATTTTAATTTGCACTTGCTCATTTAAATTCTGATTTTAATGTTTACAGTAAATTGTTACGCTTAGCCAAGGGCTACTGACGGTTTGTTTCACGAATGTATAAATGAATAATTATCTCCTAGGAAATGTGAAGTAAAATTTAGATAGCAAATGTGTACAATTGTGAAAATCAAAAATTGGAATTATTAGTTAATAAAACTACATGATGACTTGAGTTGGTAATTAAAATGCTATATAAATAAAAAGTAAGTTTAAACATTTAAAACAAGAGAATCATTTTAAGCCTACAGAAAGATCCTGACATTTCAAGGGGAACTGAAATCTCTGTACAACCACCAACAATTCATGAGAATCACATTTCGTCTTTTCGATTTTTTGAACAAAACCCCTATTCATATTTAAAATTTTCTAACCAATCTTATAAAATCTGAGTATAAATCTTGTATAATTTCATAAATAAGAAAAAAAAATCCCCGAAGCGATGATAGACAATTAATTACAATTAATTTTAAAAATAAATAAAAATAAAAGGTAGTATTCATGCAGAACAATACATAAAAATAAGATTAATTGGAAAAATATATGGAAAAAATGAAATAAAAATCGAGAAGCAAATGAAATGAAAGAAATATACAAATGCAAGTCAAACAAACTGCTGGTTTTTACATATTAACAAAACAGAATCAATTGTAAATTTTACTTACATTTTGCCCTAACGAAAGGTGATTTAAAAATGGCGCGTTCGCAGCAACATGTTTGAAACCGCTAAGGGTTGCCATGATTAAGGTTTGGGAGAGTCCATTTTACCCTTATGTTACTAGCTTCTGTATTGGCATGCAAACTGAGACAGGGTTGGGGGTTGCAATTTTCATGAATTTTCTCACAGTGTGGGATGTATCAGCAAAATAAAATGACAGAAAATCATTATAAAAACTGTTTGATAAGAACAGTAAAAATGAAGAAATGTAGAGTAAAACTGATAATTTTATAATTATCTCCGCTGAAAATCTGTGCAGAAAGAGGGAAATTACATCTAAAAAGGATGGAGGTCAGAATATATGCAGAAATTTTTTTACTGTATAATTAAAAAGTATATAAATCTTTAAACCAACAAGACACTCTTTACCCTCCTGTACGGCTTTCATAAGAAAATAGTTACTAAATTCTGTATATATGTTATTTTCTTCAAGTACTTGTGTAAGTAAAACAATCTCATCTTTTCAGTCGTCAGCTTCTGCACAAATGTTTTTAATTCTGTTAATTTGATTGAGTACTGTGTACCTTATGACTTTCGTAGATATAATGGATTTCCAGCTATTCGTAGATATATTGGATTTCTAGTTAAGAAGTTTAATTGTATTAAAATTAAATTTCGTTTCTTTTATCATTCAGAGGAGATAATTTTTCACTTTATCTTCTGTATTAAATTGAATAGCAGTGATAGCGCATGATTTTACTTTTTAAGTCCTTCTAAAATAAATTTTGAAATTCCTTAAAGTTTTTCTACTTGTATTTCGCTGCAAATTATATATGTGCGTGTGATGGATAAGGAAGGAAGGTAGCTAACTTACTAAGTCACTATTTTGGTAGCCGAGGCTTATTAAAAATTCCTTTAAATACAACATTTCTAACCCGAACATTTCACCTCTGATGGACTTTTTCAGTCACATGCAACAAATTTAAAGACATTGACAAGTATTATCCGCCAGAAATTTAAGTTACGTTCTTCATTGCATTTAAATGAATCAAATTTTTTATTGACTCTAACCCAGGGTTTACCAGAGCAATACTAATTGTTACTATCTGTTTAAAGTATAATCTCAGTTCAGAATTCGATTTTCCTAGCAAGAAAATTATTTCCAGCTTCAGGCTTACCTCAAGAAACACAAAGCGCCAGTTCATCATTCATATTTTCAAGTATCCATAATATCCTGCTCCAAGACCATTCAACCCTAGATCTTATCTGCCTCTAAATCCAGTCTGAAGAAATTTTCAGCCACCACCACTAAGATAACCATATTCCCAATATATCTCATTAATTATCGACGTCCATCTTATCAAAATCAAACATCACCTAAAAATGACAAAATTTTAAGCTAAATATTAAGGTAGGGAGTAATAATTTTCCTGCTATTATCAATACCGGAAGCCAGGTTAATGTAATTTCTGGGAACATTTGTTGCATTGATAATTTTGAAATTCTTGAAACTGAAATTTAAAGTTATTGTTTTTAATCTGTTGGTCTTCCCGTCACTAAATTAAGTTGTTATGTGAAATTGAAAGATTAAGAAGAAATGTTACGTTTTATGCGGGAAATTCTCATTTAAATTATTTATTATTACCCTCATCCTGTGTTTCCTTGTTTAAATTGCACTTGAATTTCGCTGATTATGAGGTGCATCAGTTTAAGAGAAGTTAAAGCAAAGATGTATGCCAAATAATCCTTTTAAGAAAAATATCTTATATTTATGTGAAAATACTCATAACGAAAAGACTATGCCAATCATATTAACTATAATGAGAAAATTCTTGTGTAACTAACTATTTGAAAGAATTACTAAATAATTATGATCATGTATTTGCAAACAGTAAATATGATGTAGCTTGTGTTTTAATATTGAACCTCCTAGAGTAGTATTTTCTTTAGAACTTCCTGTAAACTTATCGATTATGTCGAGCATTTCCCTAAAGATAATGATGAAATAAAAAGCAAATAGATGGATTTATTACATGCAGGTGTTTTTAAAATCAAGCTTGATTTTTTTTTTTTTTTTAACGCCAAAAGATTTTATGCATTTAAACAATCAGGTGCAAATGCTCAACTAACATATTTATAAACGTTAAGAGTACAATTATTAGAAAATTACATTTTATGAAATGAAATTTAATAACTCTTTATAGTAAAACATTCCATCACGAATTACAGGCGCACAGAAAAGGTATACAGCAGTATTTAATAAGTAGTTAAGAAAAATTATGCTAATTATTTTTATTATGACAACTTATAAAAATATGCTACATCAAATTTCTCTAACATTTCAAAAACATAGCGAGCGCAACCCAGTGCAAGCAGGTAGACCCACTAATACCGAGCGATAAAGTCTCTGAATACAGGCAGTTCGACCCTGGGTTGGATTCCAGGCGAATTGGCTGGCTTCACGAGTGTTTTCGTAGTTTTCCTCGTGTGTAACATGGATATGATTCAGTCTTCCTTAAGAAGTCTCATAGTAGGTGTAGATTGAGTTAGATGTCATAACCAGTTTTTTTCAGAACTGTGAAGCTTGCAAATTTAGTCTTTCGAAAGCGTTTTTTAATGAAAATGAGAAAAGTCATTTTTCTAATTATTATTTGATTTTACTGTATTAACATCACATAACAATGGCATTCTTTTAAACATTAAGTTTTTAAGTGATGTCTTCACTAAGAGACGAGATGAGTAGAAACCTCATGGAAAGGTACGAGTATGTCGATTCAAAAAACATTTGGAGATAACAAGGACTATCTTTACGGTGCTTTTTTTCTTTGAATCATTCCTATACCCACGATAAGCACAATGTCCGATATGTAAAGCTAATCAATCATAGTTTTCCTCAACTTCAGTGCGTTATTGGGCAGCGCAGTTTCTTGAGGATTAACCTATGAGCAGCCATATTTAGACACTATTTTAGCTTCTAGTTTTTCCACACTTCCCAATTCCATCTACGGCATTAAAGGAAAAAGAAAGCAAAGTAATGCATACCCCCAAATCTCAAGGTCAGAGAAAACCATAATCGTTTGCATTACAAGAATTTTTTTTAATGTGTGTTTTGTGTGCTTTATGGTTGCTTGTTGGCCGTGCAGTGTTTAAAAAACGAGAGACCGCTGCGAGTTCTTGCAAAACATTAAATAAACTGACGCATCTTTGCACAACTAATTATTCCTCATGGAACGGTTTGCGTGTTTTCGTTTATGCGCAGATGCATCGCGGGGAAGCAGTGTAGCTAGGCTGTATCGAAGCAAAGGTCGACTAATTTTCTGTTGCTTCATTATTTCAAAAATGTACTTTCGCTAATAATAATCGTTTATTCGCTAATAAGATAAAAAAATCACATATAATTTTATGAACGCTGGGAAATGCATAAAACTTTGGGCTTTAATGGCAAGGTTTTATAAAATTTCATTCTGTAATTAGACTATTAGGCAATGGAATAGTATATATATTTATATTATTTTGAAGTTTTAAAATCAGATTTCTTCATTTTCTTTCACTGTGCTGTAATTCATCTGAAATAAGAATTAAGTTATATATGCTCGCTTTGAAGCAAAGCTCTGTAATAAATAAAATTGTAATGCGTATATTGTGGCCGGTTATTGCTGTGGGTATAGCGTTTAATGTTTTAACCGCATTATCAGATATTTGAATGTGGGCTACGGAGTTGTTTCAGTATTACTCTAACTGACGTCCTTATCACAGCTGTAAGAAGAGCAAATATAACATTTTCAGGGCATCCGTAATTTCTATATCTAAATATTGAGTGATCGAGTACTAGCATTTAATTTTATGCGTATTTTTAGACATCTAAGTCAAATATTCAACATTGGAAATACCTTTGAATGCAGTTAAAAACTGTATAATTGTTAACTGATTGCAGATTACGATGTAGAATTGAAAATGCCTCACCTATAATTAATCAAATGAAGGATCCTACCTATTTTGTACGTTTTGATTCATTGCAAACAAGTATTGAGATGAGCGACTGATCTTTCTCACGTTTCGAAAAAGACTGGATTTAAAGCAGGATAATTAATAATTGTAATTGATCATTAGAAAAAGACCACGGTGAATTTTATTAATAATCTCTTTGAAAGATTTTTTCAATATTTTCTGCTTTTGAAGTAGAACATCCAAGTATTTTGGAGAATACTAACGTACAGTCTGATTTTTCAGTTTCACGTTTCCATCTTCACGGTATTAGACAGCCTCAGGTAACCTACAGTCGTAAGTCTTGTCTGTCGCTCTTCGCCGCCCTTTCCCCCTTTCTGTATCTTCTATGCACGTCATGCAAGGTTGAGATAGGCGTCGACCAATCCATTCCCTTCAATTTATTTTTATTTTTTCTGCCCCCCCTTTTCCTTCCACGCTGAATTGTTAACGTATTACAATAGGCCTTGCTTGCTCGGTCTTGGCTTCCTTCCTCCAACAAACCTGGGAAACAGATGAGCCATGTGGTTCTACCACTGCGTTGCTGTGGATTTACGCGTACCATTGTTGCCGATCATCTTTGTTCGTCCGGTAAGTATATTTATTTTGTTTTTCTGTGATTCTTTTTAATAACGCCGCCAACGGAATTGTCTTATTTGCACGTTATATTATTTCATTATGTTACGGTTACAAAATTGAAATTAATATCACGATTTATGTGTTATAGTCTTAAAACCGCATTTTAGTGAGATGGGCGTGCTCCTTGATTTTTAATGAGATGATCAAATTGATTACCGGTTGCTAAGAGTACTCTGTGTTCATTTATGTCACTGTTGCCACTTGAATTTTAGAAAGGTTTTAATGCATTGTTATGATATTCTGTATTTAATAATTTATGTCGCTCTTATTTTTATCGTAAGCTCAGATTTTTGCCTACATTGCTTTCTTTTTGTTTTGCTTGGGTAAATAGCATTTGTAAAGCAAATAGCGTAAGTCTCTCTTTATAGTACCTGCAAGATGAGTTTATCTGTAGAATTTGTAAAGCAAATAGCATAAGTCTCTCTTTATAGCACCTGCAACATGAGCTCATCTGTTCTGTGTAGCAGAATCTGTTTAAAGTTTTATGTTGTGTAGTAATTATTCAGCTGATAATTAAATGAAAAAAATAAACGAGATGCACTTGACAGATATATCTTAATTTTATTAATGATAGTATTTTGTTTTAATTAGGAAAGTAACATAAAATTGGAGGGTTTACTAAACACGGTTTGTTATTTCCCTCTTCTCTTTAAAACTTAACTATGTTATCTCAGTATATACTTTGATGCTGTTTAAGCGTGAATTAAGAAATGAAGTTACATCCTGTTGCTGTGAGCCTACAACAGTGTACGCATTTCACATATTTTCAACAGAAATTTGTAAGAATTTCATTTTCCGAACGCAGACATTTTATTGTTAGAGGAAAAAATATCAGTAGACCTGTTTAACGAAAATCTATTTGAATTTTTTTTTTTCTGAATTTAAAGCTCTACAAAAATTATAAAGCCACTTTCTTCACAGCGAGGCACTTCAAAACGAAATGGCGCTTGCCAGTGGCGTGTATGGGCCTCGTTTTTGTCAGTTAGGGGTTCAGTTCAGAGGCATTATAAGATACCGGGGTGTCGATTCACGGAATGCGTTAGGGAGGAAAACAAGACTGGGGGTAAGGGGGGTTGAATTGCATCCCGACAACGGTGGAGGCTCTCCACACCAGTTTATGTCCTGCATGCTGCTTCGTAGAACTATGTGGAATTTTTACTTAGCATTCAGTTACTTAACAGCCTGAGGGTCGTCAGCAATTTTTTTTCTGCGATATCGCAGCCTGCCGTTTTAACTCTGTTGTTTCTGAGCGAGTCAATGTACTGTGTGTATGGGTAAGTCGATATTCTTTCTTTTTTCCCATCGCGTGTTCGAGTTTGCTTGGAAATTACGATTTCTGATAAGTTAGAAATAAACAACAGAGTGCACCGTTTTCTAAGCATTCGACATTAAGACCGAAGCAAGTATCTGAAACGAAAGTAATATATCAGCCTTTCTTTTAAAATATGATAGTGACTATCGCCAAAGAATATGGATACATTTTGTCGTAGATTTACGTTTACTTTGTTGCTCTTATCATTTTATCTTGGAAGCCGTCTGAATTTGCTCAGCAGTCGTTTCTTGTTTCACTTCATCGTATGTAACAGTTATTGACCAGTAATGATTGATGTAGGATAGATAACGTGTTATAGTATCGAAAAGTCTATTATGAGGTTAGTATTTCGGTCTTATTTAACTTCTTTATTGTTTCATATGTAATCGTCGAGAATTCCGCGAAAAAATAATCTCATTTTTAAACAGGTATTATGAAGTTGATATCGCGTTTATCAGTATTTCTTAAGGCATGTTTGAGGATTAACATTATCCATTGTTATTAATATGAAAGTTTGGCTTGCTTAAGTTTCGCAACTGAAGTTTCATTTTTAATACAACTGTATTCTACAGTAATCATTTCGAGCTTATGGAAAGGGAAAATTTGCTGTAAGACATGTATAGAAATTTTCTTTAGTTTTGACAATGAAGAGAAAGAGGTTTTAATATTAAAAAATCGGTGTCTTGCTTGCATTTGTGTTTAAATTCATACGATCTTCTACTGTAAATTGGGAATTAAAAGATGTTGCCGGCAGCTATTTATTTATTGCGTAATTTGTGCCTGTTTTCGTTAAAAAACAAAATGTACACCAAATCGGAAAGGAAACCTCGTTTTCCTGAATACAATAATTCAAACATTAAAAGCAGTTAAAAAAAATCTGGGGTGAAAATTACCGCAATTTCTTTCTTAAAGAAATTATAGTTTCAAATGAAGGTTGAAATACGAAACAAAACTGCGAGAGGAACAGCATCCTTTGTAAACTCAATAGGTATCGGCAGAGCAGTGAATTTAGGAAAAGGTACAAATTTTATTCACTTACGAAAAATACATGATTTATTGTGACATAATTAACAAAATCAACGAGTGATAGTAATAAAAAAAAGTGAAGAAACTTGTTATTCTAATTTTAGGTTTGGTTTGTTTTGATTTAATTGATTACGGCAAGGTCTCGAGGGCTATCTGCCTAAGGGGAGAGATGCCTTCATGGAGGACTTTCTAAAGGAAATTGGCTCGTATACACATTACACATAAAAAAAACGCCTATGCAGCCCCAGCCCTTTCGCGGGATTCGAACCTCGGACCGAACTACCAGTGTTCCGCGACTTTACCGCTTTGTGGCTGGTGGGCCCGTTCTATTTTAGGATCTCCGCCAAATGGATGATTCCTAATTGTTGATAGTTTTAAATTACATTAAACGATAGTGGAATAGAGTTGCACCTGTATTGCAGTGATATAGTTATGTTTGTGGTTAAGTTAAAAAATAACGTTTGCGAACGTAAATTTAAACATAATGAGAATTGTTAATTGCTATGAAATTTCTCCAGGAAAATATTTTTGTTTTAGGTAGTACAAAATATTTTAAATAAAAAAATAATGGTATAAAATTCTCGATTAAAATAATAAACTAGTAAGTTATTGTAACTAAGTAGAACATAACTCGCAAAAATTTTGTTTAACTGAATTTTTTTTGTGTAAAACGTTTTTGCTAAGTGGTAGCAAGCAATCTCAAAGAGGGGAGCAGTATTAAAAGTGATTATTATTGTTATGAACTTTTAACTTTTTCTCATCCTATGGATTCTGCCATTGTATGCAAAATAATAATGCGCAAATGCAGAAACGATTAAACAATGGTAGAAACAAAATACTGTAGTTTAAAATAATTTCTTAAACTATAAATGGAAGACACAAGATTAGGGGGGAAATGAAACGATAAACTGAAAACGAGATTGTCTTAATTTTGTTCTTTTTTAAGAAGATGAATGGAATTAAAACAATTTGCCGGGTTCCAGTGTCGAAATACAAAACAACGTTTCTTTCTGAAAGATATAAAGTATTCCTCCCCCCCAAAAAAATTAGAGTAGTGCTTTGTTTGGAATTTTTAGCTCTTCAGCTTGTCGCTTCTTTTTTTCAGATCTTATGTTTTTCATTTTTGTTTTTAAAATTATTTTAAATTACTGTAATTTGTTTTTATCATTTCCAGTATGCGTACTATTTTTATTCCTTTTTTTAAATAAAATAATTTAAATTAGTTTAATCTATATATGCATGTATATATACTAATATATATATGCATGTATATTGAAGACCTGTATATTTAGGAGAGCCGGGCCAAGGGTGAGGCAATCTCAGGTAAATAACTTGAAAGGGCGAAAAATTAGCTGCGAAAATTTAGAAATTCATTTTTAAGAAAGAAAAATATATTTATTAACTTTAAATTTTTGGACACATTAAGAGATAGTGGAAGAATTTTATGTTATAAAACAGTCCACCTGATTGCTGATATCAGTAATTCTAAACTACAGGTCTTAACTGCTCTTAGATACCGTAAGAATGCTACTAAGGTCTGCTAACTGAATATGAACCGCGACGCAAATGTCTACATTTTTAGCAACAGATGTATTGCGTTTAGGCGATACGATGCAAATGTAAGCAATAAGCTTTTACGGAGCTTATTGGAGTATGAGGGAATTATAGGAATATTTTGTTCCTATTTTTGTGTTACATGTGGCTTTGAACAAGACGTAAGGTTTTGTCTTCTTGTATTCAGGGCCCACCAGCGGCTGAGCGGTAAAGTCGCTGAACACTGGTAGTTCGGTCCGAGGTTCGAATCCCGCGAACGGGCTGGCTGCATGGGCGTTTTCGTGGTTTTCCCCATGTGTAACGTGTATACGAGCCAGTTCCCTTAGAAAGTCCTCCACGAAAGGCATCCCTCCCCTTAGGCAGATAGCCCTCGTGTGCTTTGCCATAATTAAATACACCAACACCTTCTTGTATTCATATTTAATCTGCGCGGAAATGTACTATTGATTTCTTTTGCGGGCATATCTGGATTATAGTTACACATATTGCTAGACTGATTATCTGAATAGACACATTAGTCAGCCTTGTTGTCTGAAAAGACTGGAATGTGAACATATAAAGAAAGGCAATATTTATCTCTCTTTTTTTAAGTTATTCTATTGTTTATAATGGAACCATAAAATAAGTTGTTTAGAATGAGTACCAGAGAAATTTTAAGAAAAGGAAAAAGATTTATAATTTTGAATTTTTTATTGACGATTTAAGACAAAGCATTTTGACTACTTCTAATATAACTGATATCGATATAAAAGAATGTGTTTTAAAAGTTTTCTGTTTTAAAAGAATGTGTTTTTAAAAGTTGTTAGTTTCATTCTTTTGATTCTAAAGTAACTGATAGAAAGAATGTATTTAAAAATATTTTTATTCCTAAAGAAATTTTAAAAAATTCTAAAAAAAACTGATGAAAGAGAAAACAGTGAACCATATAAAGCGGTTGATTTAAAGATTAGGAAAAACTGAAATGAAAACATCAAAATGAATAAATTAAGGTTGCATACTTGTTTATTAGTGTGAATGAAAATTAACAGAAGCACCTATAAGATTCGCGAAATTTAACACATTAAAGCCCACAGAGTTAACTGATGAAGCGGAATAAAGTAAAGAGAAAGCCATGAAGCGACGTTAAATCTGAATAACTTAAAAAAAGTGCGTATATGGTAGGGATTTATAACAATAAATTATCCGACAGCCACTCTATTGGTCATATTTAAAATGGAATTTGCTGGCATACTATATTCCGCTGTTCAAATAAATCTTTCTTACAATAAAAATTAATTTAACAGATAAAAGATATGTTTATTTTTAAAGGCGACTTCTTTAATCAGTCAATTACAATAAAGTATATTAAGCTGTTTTCTTTAGGAAGGATGCTTTCGTGGAGAATATACCAAACGAACTGTCTCTTATTCGAGTTACACATGGGAAAATTCCGAAGTTGTACGCAACCAACCCATTTGCCATGAATATTACCAGCTCTGGCTGTCAGTGTTACCAGCTCGGACTCTTGCGAGACCGAATTTTTGCGAAAAAAACTACTAGCAGTGCAAAAACTGAATGAGAATTCCGAAGATTACAAATTGAAACACGACAGGCCACTATATTAGTATCTAAATAATCGTAAATTTTTTAAAGAAAACCTCCTCTTCGATCCTTAATACTCTTCGATTATAAGATTCGTATGGTCATTTCTACAAAATTTTAAAAAGGGATCCCAATTCTCATTAATTTCTCAAAAAGCGTCATCGCTTTCTCTTCGATAATATAATTTCAATAAATCTGTTGCTTGTAAAGAAAGAGCATTACAACTATAGATTGTCGTAAAGACAATTGGGGCGTAAAGACAACGTAAAGACAATTGGAGCGGTAAACGCCCCAATAATTAGTCTTAGGACATGATTTGGTAAGATTTCCAATTTTTCTATTAAGTTTCTTGGAGCTATGATCAAAATCTCACAGCAGCAGCAAAAGACCGATAAAATAAATGCTTTTGCTGTAGTGTTGACCAGGAGCAACCCGCAAAACGCTTTAAAATTTTTAATCTTTTTTCAGTTCTGTCAGCTAAGGATTCTATTTGCAACACCCAGCTCAGTTTATAAAATTTTAAGAGTAGATTTCTATACAAAATTCGCTTTAAGCCCACCTCAGATAACCCACACAAAGTGATCAAAAACCTACCGGGCATTTTTGTAATAATTGTGCTAAAGAATAAATTTAAAATGTCTTGATTTTAATCAGCAACCCCATGCCCTTGAAGGAGCTTTCAGTCAAAACTGGAATTAAAGTTAAAAGGAACCTAAATTAAATAATCCAGTTCCTGTTTCTTCATCAGTTTTATGAAGGATTCGGAAAAGTTTTCTTCGATATAGACAAACTTTCCGTTCTACTAAGCATCAATCTTTAGAGCGTACTTTTTATATTTATTTTAATTTAGAGTTATTTCAGTTAGCCTTGTCTTAAAACTGAAAGTTATAAAGTGTTCGAGTGTTAATTCATCATTCTGTCGTCGAAAAACACATCATTTAGAATGACAAAATAAGAAAATAAAGATGAATTCTTAAAGGAGATAGTGATGACCTGTTTGATTCTGAAGTACGCCATAAATTCAAAAAGCGGTTTATTTATTGTAAGTCTGAGAAATCAAGTGGTAATTTTGATGATAGTAGTATTTATTATGTCATCATTAATGAATAACTGCAGCTGTTCTAATGTAATAATTTGAGTTAAGTACTATTCCTTAGAACTATCTCTTGACATTCCATTCATTAAAAGTTTTTGTATAAACATTATTGGGGGGGGGCAGGAATTTTTTTTTTCCCGAAACTTTCCTAGTATTTGCTTCTAATTCATTTTGTGTATTTAGTGTCTCGAGAAGATCTTGTGCCTAGGGTCCCTGACTACCTTTTTCTGGCCGATTATTTTACTGATTGCTTAATTTTATATTCAAAACCAATGATTGGCAATTAAATGGGACTAAAATAATATTAAATGGTTTTATTCGAAATGGATTGGTAACAACTTTTTACCATATAATAGCCTTTTTGAAATATTTATGTATTAACACTATGAAGGAAGGTAAATCATATTGTTTTAATAATATTTCGTACGAATGATCAGAGGATTGTTTTCAACGCTGAAATGTATTTCATATTTAACTAGAGTGTGTTAAGGAATAGTATCGATTTTTATTTATTTATTTATTTATTTATTTTAATTCTCAAAGGCCCTCATTTTAGCTGTAATTTGAAGTAATGATTGTTCGGCTTTACATCCTACATGACCTTATTTTATAATGCTCCATGGCAGACTTATGAGAATCACATTTGCATTAGAGTACTGCCGAATGGAATTTTAATTGATTGACAACTCTTTAACGCTCTCACCCTGGAGTTGTGATTGGCGAAAGCTACGGAAGACGAACAGGACGTTCCTTCCTGTGCTGCTCTATCGTTCGATTTGGGAGATCCGTAACAAGGCGCTTCATTTGGGGCAGCCATTGGTCGTAATATCATAAAAGAGTGGCGTAACGTTTGCGCGACCTAAATCGATGTAGCGAAAAACCGGTGTCCTCTGTGTATGTATGAGTGTGTTAAAGTGCGAGGATAAAGCTACTGTTGGGAGAATCGGTTTGTGAGAAGGAAGCGGAGAGGAGTCATCTTTCTCTCTCTCTCCATCACAGATGGAGAACGTTAAGGATGGAGAAGACGTGGCGATCTTTTAAAGGAATATTCATATTGATTGTGAGTCAGCGCTCAGAATTTCTAGGAAAGGCTAATCCTGCATGAAGCATGAGCTGTCACGTGCAGCGTGACCAGTTGCTAGAATGGAGTCATTTTAAGCGTGAAGGTTTCTGTGCTTAGATGGTGATGCAGTTAGTTTTTGAAACAGTTGCATCACTTTTAGAAGGATGGTAGTGTAGGATTCTGAGTGAATGACCTTTTATACGATTTCTTAATTTCAAACTAGTTTCTTAGCATGAAACATTCCTTACTTTCCTCCTTCCTTTCTTTTTTTAATATGGAATAATTAATATCAAGTATATTTTCTATTAAACAAATTTTCTGTGTTTGTTTTACCTTTCTTAGGCGTAAAATTTTCAAAATGTTTATTTCGTTTTGTATGTAGCTCTTTTAAAATTTTTCATCCTATTTTTTTTTTCCTTTCAGAAGTTGTTCTGGAGGAATGCACATATGAGAGCCTGATGCTTTTACATATGCAAAGGGATACGTTTTCTGCCTATTTATGTATTATAGCTACTCCAGTTTCAAAAAGAAGCACTGCGCTGGTAAGAAGAAAGATTTTTTTCCTCAATTTAATTGATAACGAGTTTGATATTTAGATATTATAATGCCTGATACTTTCAATATACTCAGTAATTTAAGAATATTTCAGTTTGAATATTATTCACTGAAAAGTTATGTGGTTTCATTTCTATGTTTTGGGAAAATGTGCTTTGATTCTGTGTTTGTAAACTGCAGCATACAGGCTCTGTTGAAGAAATGGCTTTAGCATGTAGTATACTGTATATTCAAATGTAATATTTTTCAGTAAAGGGGGTGCAGCGATTGCCGTTTGAGATGGCCTTGCCAAAACTGAGGTTTTGTACCAGAATGCTCATAGAATCGTTAAAATCGTGACTATTGTGCATAAATACGCATGTTTAAACTTGACCGATTTATTTAATAAACAGGATGAACATTTTACTCAGTGAGGCATAATTAATTTTATTTCTTGTTCTAATTCATTATGGTTAAAACAGAAACAAATGATTTGATTGATAAAAGTTATGTAAAAAGTCGTATTAACAGCCTCATCCTCATAAAATAAACATGTAAAAACACGTTCTTGAAATCCCCACAGCCTCTTTTTGACCTGACGCTCCTACTTGGGTGGGTATCTTAAGTGTTTTGGCATATTGCCAAAAAGTGTCGCGCTATCTGTGGTCGATCAGGTCAGAAAGCGCAATATTACCGATTATGCCCGAGGCACAAAGCCAAAGAGAAATTTAGTGCCAAATATTTACAAGGGGAAACTTTTAACTAGCTTTCTCTCATTTGCACTAAACCAAAGGAAGGAGTTAATTTCCGTTACTTTTGCTCGAATGAGGAACGGAAAATAGTTTTTTTTAGAAATGTATCCAGTATTATAATAGAAAGAGGGGGCGGAATGTTGAACAAAAGCAGTACTTAAGAGAACTTAATGCTTGCTTGAGTTGCCTAGAAATATAAGGGGGAACTCTTGCCTAATTTATAATTCCAATGGTTAACGTGAAAATTTTAGTCTTTGCAGATTAAACTAATCATTTTCATTATGCATTCTTCTGTGTGCATAAATGTAAATAATTCTTTCATTCCTGTTACTTAGGTTTCTTTCTTTCTTTCTTTCTTTTTTTTTTTTTTTTAATCTTAAAAACAATGTTCTTTATTTTGCATAAGTAAAAATGAGCGTGGCAAAAAATAAGGATTTACTTTATGAATTGAAATTGAAGATTTTATTTGCTGTGAATCATCATTAACACGTATTGCAGGTGTTGTTGTCTTGTCCACATGCCCTTACATGGAACAATGGTTGTCACAGCCTACTCCGAAGAGAGATTGGAGTTCTATTTTCCACCCCCCAATTTTGAGGGGGAGTCCGGGGGGTCTCCCACACGCGAGGACTTTCGGCTCGCCGCATATTTAGAGTGCCACCATGCCGACACTATACATAAGCATCCATGTCTTCAACGGGATTCGAACCCGAGCCCTTCGGTGCCGTAGTAGGCTCCCCTAAAGACTATTATTGCAGGTGTAATGTTAGCGACGGAAAAGCAGTAATCTCGATTTTTAAATACATTTTTCAAGAAAATGCATTATGGAATAGTTTGCATTTCGTAATCTGAAGTGTTAACGTTTTCTCAATGTGAACTCAATCAGATAACCTAAAAAAATTTTGCTTTTAAATTATTTAAGTAGAAAACTGATATTTATGTTGCTAGAAGGAGTAATTTTAAAGCTTTTAAAGTGGCTAAGTGTGTTACATTCCTTAAATTTAAGGGCCCTTAATATTTTTTAAAACTATTTTTGATCCCTAAATGTCTTAATTTCGGCCAAAATCGGCAAAATTCACTTAATTTTACTTATCTGATATTTCCATTTTTTTTTCCGACTGCCATTTTGAGTTTGAATTAATTCATTTTAATTATGCAGAAATATTTTTTAACCATGCATTTACAAATATGTATTTGTTGGCTCCGGTTTTAGGCATGGGGAGCAGCCTCGATTGAAACCTAAACATTTCAAAATTATATCCTTTTCGCGAGAGAAGTTTATAAAAAATAATTTTTTTTTTTTTTTTTTTTTTGAAATACAGGTCCTTTTGTTATACGACGTCAAATTTGCCAACTTATCACCATTTTGGCGATTTTGAGATGAGTTTGTGTACAAAACTTTATAGTGCGAGATCTGGGAATTTTTAGGGCCCCCCCTTTTTTTTTTTAAAATATGACAACATTTATAAGTATGGTAAAAATAATAATATATTAAAATTATATTTCAAAATGATGTTAAAATAAAACATTTTTATTTTCTCTTGCCCTATTTTAAAATGACATTACTTCCCATTTTTGTGACTTTGGGATATTTTGATTCTGAAAAATATGCAAAATAATAAATGCTATAAATGTAAAGCACAGTATCTGAAAGACATTTTAGAATAAAACAAAAAAGCTACTTTTATTATTTTACAATTAATTTTATTTGTCATCTTTTATATTTTTTCATGATAGGAGTTTTTCTCCCATGTAATTCTGTCAGAATATTTAATTATGTATCAGTTTTCTATTGAGAATTCCTTTACACTTTTCTGAACTCCTTCACCTTGGAAAAGCGTATACCTTTTTGTTCTTGAGGTTGGTAAGGATTTTATACCAAGCATTTCAGAGGATTTAGAAGGATTTAAAGACCTACAAAACATGTGTGTCCTTAATTTTTTTTCTCTTTCTACTAGACAGAAGCATTCAAGCAAGCCAACAAATTAAAAACCAATAGATTTTTAAGATTTATCTTAGTGTCCCAGTGCATTATACACACCTCAGTACCTGCCCTAAATTCTGCCACCCTGACCTTATATCATTTCATATTTATTCTAAAGACTCATATCATTAAAGAAATAAAACTTTTTCTTCTATACATTCTAAGTACAAGCAGTTCTTTAGAAAAACATATCTTTAGTTAAATCTGAAAATTCTAAAATGAAGAGGAAACTTGTTGGGAAAAAATTGATTTTATAAGAGAGGAAATTATTCATCAGAGATACACTGTTGAAACATTAACAAATTAGGAGATGAAGCACAGACGATTGGCAACATACATTTATTTTATTAAACAAGTAAACTTCGAGAAGGAAGCTGTAAACTAAAATATATGGAAACTTTTTAAATTAAAAAGGCAAACAAATATTACTTAATTATACTAATATAATTTTAGAATCAATATCATAAATTATAATTGCTGTAAAATGTTACTTAGGGATTTTTAATGGATATATTTTAAATTAAAAAAAGATATTGTAACCATTTTATTCTATTATGTTTAAGCACATCTAACTACATAATTTAATTATTTGTAACTAACTGCTTACCCTTAAGAGCTATCTCTGCATGTTAAGATGAATTATCACATTTCCTTAATCTTTACTGTGGGTTAAAATTCAACACAGGAATGTAAAAATTAATATGAAATCTTTATTCCTTACAAATAATGAGACTTAATGCAAATCAACCTATCACCTCTGGTCCTTCAGTGGCTTATTGGAACTTTATATTAAATAATGTATATTAACTAGATTACTACTCCAGCAAATCTACACGAAGCTATGACACTTAACTGTGTAGCTAGCTTTCAATACTTACCAACCATCAACATCAAACATTCACGTCTGTTCTGATTAGTGGCTTTCTGTATCTAAGTAAGCAGCAGCCAAGCTTCTTTTATGAGTTATGCTGATTATTATTTTACTTCTCAATTTAATTTATGTGAGACAAAATTTGCATAAACCTTTGGAGTGAGTACATGATGAAATGAGGCATAAAAGAACCAATCCAAAGGAAGCTATCTGTTAGTAAAATTTAAATAAAAATGTCATTAATCTTGCAACCTTTTTTTACATTGTCATGAAATTTTTCTATGTAGCCATTGGGTAATTCTGTTACATAATATTTAACTTTTATTCCATGAATGATACCGAAATGTGTATAATTAAAGTAGCACATATTCTCTTTTTATGATGTACAATTTTATTTTTTCCTTCAGGATTTGCTCTGAAAAGAAGAGAAGTGTGAAGCATTTTTTCTGCTTGTTTTTAACAAAGCTGCCACAATTCCTTTTGTCAGTACGTGGTCTGCACATATGGACAAAAAGAAGCCGGTCAAACGGCCTCGTATGGATGCAACACCCAGTGAGTGTCTGTTTTTAGTCAGAAAATTACTACTACTGCTCATTCAGTTTGAAAGCTATGTAAATAAAGAGGTGAGAATGTGCAGAAAGCATTGGAACAAGAGAAGTTTTGTCCAGAGCATCATCCAAGATATGTGAAAATTTAAATTTAAAATGGCAACATAGCCTCTTATGGAATATGGTGGTTTAAAAGATATCATAGTTTTCTCTTTCCTATATTATCTCTTATCAGAGATTCAGTGAAAGTAATGTTCGTCCAATGTTTGTTTTGTTTTTATCATTAATATTGCAACATGCATGACTGATTATGTTTGGTTTTTTATAAATTTTTGTACAAGATGCAATTACTCAACTAGTAACCCCATCCTATTAAATTTTTAAACTTCTAACTATAAACATTTGCTTAAGTAAGTATTTATCATGATTTGATTTTAAATTAATTGAAGTATTCTGAATTGTGGTACATTCCATAAATAATATTAATACTGAAATATATTCCTGCATTGTATATGTGATAAAATACCAGTATTCATCTGTTTTCTTTTCTGTGTTATAAGTTTCTTCAAAATAATAAATAACCTAAAAATGCACTTATTGTTTTGGAAGCTAACAAACAGTCCTTTAGTTTCTATAGTTTTTTTACTGTAATTGTGTTTAAATATTATGATATTGCTTTAAATCAAAAAATTTGCAGTTCATGAATTGCTTTTTACTTTTATAATTACTAATGCAAATATAGTAGTTTGTGTGTATTTTATTTTTATAAATGTACAATGCATTTGAAGCCAAATTTTATTCCCTTCCTCCCTCTTCAAAGAAACAGGTATAATGTTTACTAATTTGTTTCACCTTCTAACATTTAAGAAAGATTTTATAGAGCAAGTTTAAATGATATATTTTAATTTAGAACCCTATTGGTTTTAAAGATTTGGGCTTATGTTTTAGTAACTTCAGGATTCATTACTTTTCATGATACACAAATTTATTTTATGCTATCTCAGATTTAATTATAAGAAGTATGAAGTGCAAGCATGAGCTCAATATCTGAAAAGTTGGTAGATGAATTCTTTATACTTGTCAACCACGCAAATTCAAAATTAATTAAAAAAGTTATTGAAATATATATCCAAAAAATTGATTTATATAAAAATAAAAAAATTTGCAGAGATTTACATACCATGTTTCCTATAAAAAGAATGTATATATAGACAAGAAATGCTAAATAATTTCAATAATTTTTAAAAATCCTCTTCAGTCAAAATGTGTTTCAGGTACAAGATGTATTTGTTCTAAGTTTATTTGCATATTTATATAAGAAAAATTGTATTAAATTTACTATAATAAATTTCATTTCTTTACATCCAAATATGAGCACAGATTACTGGAATTCTACTGTAGTCACATTACATGCTGTTTTGTTCAAGTCACAGTTAGTGAGTATTTGATCATTCTTGTTTTTGGTACAAATTTCAGTTTCTGTTTACAGACATACTTTCTGTAATGATGAAGATAACTCAAGCTTTTTTTGGGGATTGGAGCTCAATCATTACATTTTTTTTTTTGTCAGTACATTTAAAATTTCTCTTTAACTGTCTCTCAATTAGTGTAACAATTTTATCCAGCCCTTAATCATGCTTCCAGTTTATTTAGAAGGATATGAATAAAAAAATGATGTTATTTGGAAAAATGAAAAAAAAAAAAATAATAAACTACCAAATAACCAAAGTAACATGAAAAAATGTTATTTGGAATTAGATTCAAATAAGTCACCTATGTAAATGTTTTAAATGTGATTATTTTCTTTGGTATTATAATTAAAAAAGACCATGCATATTTAGTCTAATGTGCATAAGTACAATCCTACTTAAGAGTGCATTTAATTTAACATTTTATTCAGAAACATTATATGCTTGTTTGTAAACTTTGATGTTAGAATTTGTAACATGTTTATTCTTTTCAAATATTTTTCTAGTGGAAAAAAAAATTGTAAGGATTGTTATCATTAGTTTAAAATTTTAATATTTTGATTTATTTTTATCATTGTTAATAATTTATGTTTCTGTAACTATTTAATTAGAATAGCTGTACGTGCATGTATGTTTATGACTTCAAAAAACCATTTTTTAACAAATCTTATATGGCTGAAAGTTCTGAGTTTAAAATCGCTATTTATCTTTATTTACTTGCTTGATTTTTTTTTCCCCTCTGTAAAATGAGTTTAATGCATTAACTGTCCATATGAGAAGAATTTCATGTAATACTGTTGTATTCGTATAGCTGAGTAAAAGCACTTTAAATTCTTCAATTTATTAATTAAAAATTCATTCATTTGTATTCTATAAGTGCAGTCATATGGTTTATCTGTAAACATGTGATTAAATGACAGTTTAAACATCTGGAGAATTTGGAAAGAAATTTAAAGTAAATTTGTAATATAAATGAGATGTAAAAGTAATTGAAATTCTTAAGTAGTATTGTGCTCCATCTCCTATGCTACCATTTAGCTAGAAAATGGTATTATGATAGTTTTAGCAACAACCTTACTGAAATGTTTAGTTTGTATATAAATTCTGGTTCTTAAAAAAATTATCATACCTTTCCATTATTAAGAAGCAAAGTACGTATTAAGTCATTGGAGAAAAAAAATTTGAATCAATAATTAACATCACATCCCTGAGTATTTAGAATGTATGCTTGTGAAGGTTCACATTGAAGAATTGTGAAGGTTCACTTTTATTTTTTTAACATTTTGTTTTCAAATACTTCAATCTCTGCTGTAGCAATAAGTATGCAAAAGTTAAAATGTTAAATGTTTTCCTTCAGATATTCTGTTATAAAATTATTTTTTGTATTTACAGATTGGGCTATATCATAATTATTTTTAATATAGGTACTTTGATGAGTTTTTAAAGAAATGTATTTTTTCATCCCGCTGTTTAATGTTCTACGTGTGTAATATTAAAAACAGTGCATGGTTGTGTGTTTGATATAATAAATATTTAAGTTATAAACTAGATAATAAATTTACATATTTTTTCAGTTAAATGAATGAGTATTCAAATAGAAGTTAGGAATTTTTGCAATTGTAATGATTGTTCCATAGCATGAAACATAGCAGGATTAAATTTTGAGAACTTTGACATATTTGTAGTAAATTTTTCAGGTTAAGTGTTTGATGTGTACACTGAAGTGACAAAAGTCATGGGATAGCAATATGCAAATATATAGATGGCAGTAGTAGCACGTAGAAAATGTATAAATGCGAAGTGCTTTGGAAGGGCTTTCATTTGTGTTGAAGTTATTCATGTGAAGAGGCTTTAACGTGATTATGGCTGCACGACGAGAATTAACAGTCTTTGAATGCGGAATGGTAGTTGAAGCTAGACGCATGGGTCATTCCATTTTGGATATCGTTAGGGAATTCAACATCCCGAGATCCACAGTATCAAGAGTGTGCCGAGAGTATCTAATTTCAGGCATAACATCCCACCATGGGCAGTGCAGTGCCCGACCACCTGCACTTAACGACCAAGACCAGCGACGTCTGCGTAGAGTTGTCAATGTTCACAGACAAGCAACAGTGCATCAAATAACCGCAGAAATCAATGAGGGACGCGTCCGATAGGACAGTGCGGTGAAATTTGTCTCCTTGTCTATGCCAGCAGAAGACCGACTCGAGTGCCTTTACTGACAGCACGACATCGCCTGCAGCGACTCTCGTGGGCTCGTGAGCATATTGGTTGGTCCCTAAACGAATGGAAAACCGTGGGTTGGTCAGATTAGTCACGATTTCAGTTGGTAAGAGCTGATGGTAAGGTTTGAGTGTGGCGCAGGTCCCACGAACCCATGGACCCAAGTTGTTAACAAGGCACTGTTCAAGCTGGTGATGGTTCCATAATAGTCTGGGCTGTTTTTACATGGCATGGACTCGGTCCTTTGGTGCAACTGAACCGATCATTGACTGGAAATGGCTACTTGGAGTAGCCATTTTCATTACTTCAGCTACTTGGAGATCACTTACAGCCATTCATAGACTTCATGTACTCAAGCAACGATGGGATTTTTATGGATGACAGTGCACCATGTCATCGGGCCACAATTGTTCTTGATTGGTTAGAATAACATTCTGGACAATTCCAGTGAATGATCTGGCCACCTAGATCGTCCGACATGAATCCCATCGAACATTTATGGGACATCATTGAGAGGTCAGTTCGTGCCTAAAACCCTGCACCGTCAACACTTTCACAGTTATGAATGTCTATAGAGGCAGCATGGCTCAATATTCCTGCAGGGGACTTCCAACGACTTGTTGAGTCCATGCCACGTCAAGTAGCTGCACTTCACTGGGCAAAAGGAGGACCGACAAAATATTAGGACATATCCCATGATTCTTGTCACTTCAATGTATATGTTGATCAAATGAAACCCATTTGCATATATTTACAATAGTAGCAGCAACTACACCTTGTGTATTATGTACAGACATCCATGATGAGTGTTTCACAGATTTTACAGTGGGAGTGAACATAGGTGAACCAAACATGTGTCCCATGGTGTTTCCAGTTTACATATAAAATTACGAAGGTTGGCTTTCAACTGTTAACAGATGATGGCCTTCAAATAACAGCTTTAACACTCCAACTTCTGTACCTTCTTCAGCATCCTGAGAACCTGCTATGCAGGCACTTTAGTTATACCTTGGATCTTTTACATTCTTCTCTGCACTCCCAAGCCTCAAGTTGAATTGATAAACGATGGATGAAATTTTGAGACATCCAAAGGAATAGCCACTTTTGCCATTGCACAGTTCTCTCTGTGGCAAAAATCATGGGCTTGATCAGGCTAGGAATAATCACTTGTTTGTTCAGATTATTAAACTTGTCCAACCAACCACTTCTTTTTCGAATGTTTGTGTCACCATATGCTCCCATCATCTAATGAAACACTTCAGTTGGTTGACGTCCTTGAGCTCTAAGGAAATTTATTACAGTATGATTTTGTTTGCATGAGTTGTATATTCAAAACTCCCTCTTTCAATGGCTATTCCTAAAAATAATCATCATTAATACATGATTTATGCTATACATGAACAAGAGCATATGTCATATTTAAAAATCTTAATATGAAAATATCTGTGCTTTCAAAGCATTTTTTATGGAATGGAATTTTTATTTTGACCATGTTTGTGCTGTTATAGTCAATGATTATGACTATAAATTTATTTTTAAAAAATGAAACTTTATAAATTTAGTTGGTGCTCGTGCTCCCACCATTCCAAACGGACCTATGCATACTCGACCATTAGTGGCTCTTTTGGATGGCAGAGACTGCTCCGTAGAAATGCCAATACTCAAAGATGTGGCAACAGTAGCTTTCTGTGATGCACAGTCGACACAAGAAATCCATGAAAAAGTAAGGAGAGCAATTCATATACATGTATCTAGTTTTATGTGTATGTTTTTTATCGCTATGATTATGTACTTTATTAAAAAACTCATAATGCTGTTAACATTCTTTATTTGAATTTTTAAATCTTTTGTTAGTAGTATATTTAAATGAGAAAGTAACAATAAAGCTATGTGTCTGCAATCGCTGTCACGTAAGTTGCCAAATAAGAGCTTTATTCCTGATTAATTTTGCAGAGGCACAGAGTTACTCATCAAAATATGTAAAAGTGTACCGTGATACAAGGATGTCATACCAAAAAAATTTTTTAAAGTTGCCAGAAATCCTTGGATCTACCTGTGTACCTCTCTGGAATCTTCCAGTTTGGAATTACTTCTGTTTTTTTCCTCTAAAGTGTATGTTCACGAGTGTCAGGTTAAAATTTTCCCAGTTGTAGCTTAAGTAGAAGATGGTTTCTTTATATACTGATCTCTTACTATTCAAAGAAAACTAGGATTTTTCTAATTTACATCTCTGAAAATTGCATTGTTTCAAAGTAAATCCTTCTCACATGATCCTTGTATCACAACTAATTACACAGGTTGTAAACTATAATCAGAAAATTATAAAAAAAACCCCAAAAAAAGGACTTAATTAAAAGAAAATTAATCTATTAAGGTGAAAAGTTTTGGATGGAACATTAGCATTATTTGTGACTGGGTGTTAATACAAAACTTTATCCAAATAGATACTGAGCCTAATATGCCAAAAAATCATTATGATGATACTCAGTTACTCAGTACTGCAATAAATTGGGCAATTTCTATGCACAATGAATGTTCATAACTCATCATCTGCTCAATCAAAAACAAATATTTAAGTGCACATCTCTGTTAGGTTTTATAAATTTTCTATGTTAGTCATATCTATTAAGATTTAGCATTTTTCATGGAAGATTCTTGAGCATTCACAAAGAGAAAAAATAAGAAATTTTTTACTACAATTGACATAATTAAACTGGATAACTTATGCCTTTTTTTTTACATTTGATTGTATATATAATGTATGTGTATATTTAAATAGTTTTCAGTCATTAGATATGACAGATAGTTTGATTAATATTAAATTTCAGTCAATTGCAAATGTACAGGCATATTTGCAATGATATATGTGTAGCAGTTTGAGAATACACATAGAAATTGTTCATGTTCCCCCCCCCCTTATGATGGAAAACTGTTTTAGAAATTACTATCATTAAATGTAAAATAACTTGCAAGAAATTTACACTGTCTTAAACATTTATGACGATTTTATTTCCATTAACTATAAGTTTATTTGATAGGTTCTAAATGAAGCAGTTGGAGCTTTAATGTGGCATACAATAACATTAACAAAGGAAGACTTGGACAAATTTAAAGCACTGAGAATCATAGTTCGTATAGGCTCAGGAGTTGACAATATAGATATAAAAGCGGCTGGAGAGTTAGGTAAGACCTTCCATTACCAGGCTGGCTATATTTAAGCTTTCAACAAATAAAATGATTAGTTGATAATAATTCGAAAATGTTACCAAAATCTGTGTTTTTTGTCACAAATTTGACATAGATCACATATATATAAGAAAATGCTATTGTACTGTCTTTCTGTTTGCTTATGTAGGTCACATAAAACAATTTATCATTGTAATATCAGCCTTACATACAAAAGCAAAATGTCTTATTTCGTTTTAAAATTGAAATACCGGTGTTTGCAATTCTTAGTTGAATTTTTCTGCTTCATCTATACTGTTACAAAATAAAGAACAGAAAATTGATAGTTGTACAGCATGTCTTAAGGCCGGTTTATACTTATCCGAGTGACTTTCGGCGAGCCCCTGATTCGAGCATCTCGAACAGAGTGAACAACTCTATAATCTGCTGGACTGTTTACACCAATCAGAGCTGGACTGACACCTCACCTCTGTTTGTTTGCAAAATGGATACTGACGGACAAGTTTGTAGTACTTGATTTTTGCGAAGCAGTTTCAAATGAATTAATTTCTGTTCTAGTGGGAGGGAAGAAGAAGAAAAGGAAATCAAAAATGTGACTGGGTAGCTCGCTGTCATGAATTGGGAGCATTAAATCAAATTTTGAATGAAACTTCGGGGCGAGGATATTCAAAGTTACAAAAACATAATCAGAATAGGTGAAGGATAATTTGAAACTTTATTGGAAATGGTCACTCCAATTATTCAGAAGGAAAATTAGTTCTTTCGAGTGCTAAAATGCACAGTCACCATATTTATTCCAGAAGTGTTTGAGACCATTTTCAGTGTATGAGGTTGAGTGAAAATTATTAATCTTTTGTTTGAACTCTCTAACACTTTCAAATTTTAACATATTAATAATAGCCTCATGCACCTCCTGTCGGCGATTTTTATTTTAATACTTCCGACTGATCGTTGTGCAAATAAAAAAGTCTATAAACAAAATTTTAGATTATATTTTATTAGGTGTAATTGGCGATGAGTAAAATCTGGTTTTTACTCAAAAAATTTATATCAACAAAATCAAATGTTTGCTCTTTCATTTAGTTTTTTAATTGAATTTCTTTATTTAATTTTATAGAAGACAACTTTTGGTGATGGCAGTTGTCAGTTTGCAGAATGAGTTTATTCTATTTGAAGTACTTGTTCTTGAGACCAATTAAAGAAAAACACTGAAGTACATTATGTCAGTTTATTAGTTGTGCTATCTTGTTAGAATTAAAAATTAATCACAGACTCTGTGTGGGTTACATTGTTATACAGCAAAAAACAGGCTTTGGGAGAGTGACTTATTTTACATGCAATTTTACTTGTAACTGAATAATATATTTTCACTTCAGAAGACAGATCTATAAAGGGAGAAAACTATAAAAGACTTACATATAGAAATACTTAAAAGTATTTAAAAAAATCAAATAAGTTGTTTTCTATGTGTGAAATATATGCAATAACTTTTGTATACTGTAGCTATCTCAAACTGGGGCAGTGTCAAGAAAATTATTTACAACAGAAAATATGTAATAAAATAATAAGCTACTTTTAAATCTCGCATATTTTACATGTCATCCAAAAGTACAGTCAGCTAATGAAGCATTCTCCATTCATTCATGATTCAATAATAATATTGTAGTTAGAATATATTAACTGCAGTTGAAATTTTAAATATTGTGCAGAACATTTCATATCTATTGTGGTGGTTCAAGATCTAGGGGCTGAATGAAAGTTTGCTTGGGGTGCAAAATTAGAGGGCACAGGAAGATCTGAACAAAACAAACCAATGCATCTCAACAAAACTGACTGTGACCTTGTAAAGATTTCTCAAAGGTCAGTAACTGGTTCCCTTTCTTTTCATAACAGACTATTCTTGCCCATTTGCTGAAGCATCGCGGGTGTAGCTTAATGTGTGTTTACAAGATATGGGCCATATGCCAGTCTTTTTACCTGTGAAGAGTAATCCCTTTCTTTAGGCTGCCATAATTAAAATAAACCAAACCAAAATGCAGTATGCATACAAATCTTGGAAGGGCACTGATTTAAGACTAGAAACAGCTACAAAAGCACAGATCTATATGTTTCTGCTATATGTTACCCTATTTTCCTCTTTCTGTGTCTAGACAGAAATATGTAAACATGTTTTCTTCACTCTATGTGAAGATCTATCACATAAGAGATTACTGTGTCACAGTTGCCAGCTCTGCAAGTTCTCTGTCACATCTGTTCTGATAGATGACAGTTTTTACTGAGGAAAATGTTTCCCAGAAACAAATGAAATTTTAATTGCATAATCTTTTTAATGCAAGTTTATTGATAAATAGTATCACATTTTCAATGGACATTATAATGACAGTTATATGGTTCTTTAAGATTGATGTTCTTTTTATTCATTAAATTCAGAGGCAGTTTAACAGTAAATTTGCTGTGAATTCCAGCTTTTCTGAAAAGTTCAGTAACTTCATGGTTAATTTTTCTCCATATTGTTTCAGGTCTAAACATGCTCTCTGGAAGGTTTTGCACTATCAGATTAGATTGAAGAGTGCTCCCTAAGACAACTGGGTGTAAAGATTAATATTTTGTTAAAACATGTTTGTTAGTATTGGAAAATTCATTTTAGTATTAATTGCTTTCTTCCACTGTGCTTAAGGTCATTTTACTTGTTTCTCATGAGCAACAAAGTGCCATTGAGCACTAACAGTTTCATGCAAGTTCTGAGAGCAGCAGGCTAACTGTAGGGGAATTTTCATTGCTTTCTGAAAGAATGCAACATAAAAATCAGCAACTCAAACTGGTGCAAATTATTACCCACCACATTTTAGGTCAGGTATCACTTGCAGAACTTTTTAATTTAAAGAGCAGAAAATGTAAAAATGCAGTTTCTGGGATTCAAACTCCAAACCTTCACGTTGCTAGCTGGGCATGCTTCCAATTGCACTGTGAAAGCATTTGGTAAAGAACAACTGGATTTTCTTACAAATGTGAACAGGTTAATTCATCCCTCAGTTATTGGTTGTTGCGAACATCTATTACAGAATTTTTATCCTCTTGAATATCCGTCTTCAACAGACATTGAAAAATATGTCATGATACCTTTCAGTACAAAGATATGCATCCTCAAATGTGTCCAGGCACTTTGATAGCATGGGAGAAAAAAGGGTAAGTCAAGGTATAAAGTGGCAGTGTAATATTAAAGTTATTATCAAGAAAATATTATTTGTTCTTGGATTTTGGTCAGAATTTAGGATGTGGAGGCCTAAGCATTGATTGCATGGCAGATACTATGTATTAAGGATCCCAGTTATATGCTAATTTGTATTTGCTAGCAAAGTTGATTTTTGTTTGAGATGAAAAAAATCTCATATTTCAGAACTAATGTGTTATGTAGCAATTGTTAAAATTCATTATATATACAGTACAATGTCTGAAATCCTGACCACCAGTGTGTGTTTTAGACTAAGAAAAAAAGGAGAAAGATTTTGATTCTGAGATTAGCATATGCTTTAGCTTGATACATGTGCTGTATCCATTTTCATAATAAAGCATTTGAATGGATTCTTAATTTCACGTTGGCGCTAAATAAAACACCTCCATGTGAAAGAAACAACTGTGTGATCAATAATTTAGCTCCATAGCTGCCTTGTTACATGGCATATATCTCAAACTGAAGTAATCTACCAAACTTCATCGCTGGTTTTACTTACTGAATAGCTTATATCTCTGGTGCTAACCTGGTAAGTCATTTTTTGCTTTCATCACTGCATGGCTGTCAACTCATCGCAGCTTGAGAAATGACTCATGCATCAATGTCTAAGGCTTTTGTAAAAAATATTAATAACTGAATACCAAACAGCTTTTATGTTGACATTAATCATGGGCATGATTACAGACTTCAGCCAACAGCAGGATGGGGAGAAATTTAACAGAAATTTCTTTCTGTATATAAAAAAAGTAGATATTGTGTATGATATTCATAGGTAAAAAAGTTACATTTAATGCTGTTTGATTAAAGAAAGACTGATTTATTGTTCAGATAAGCCCAAAGTGTATATGAGAATTTTATTATTCGGGTCTGAGGTAGGTGTTAAGCATATACATGTTGATAGTACAGTACAGGGTTGGCCAAACTTCATGTCAGTAAGAGCTGCACATTTGAATTCAGGAATGTTCGAGAGCCGCATCGAGATTTTCTGAAAGCCACAAGTTTATATTTACATCATTATAGAAGTAGTGGAGGAGGTTCCAAATAGAAAGAAATCCCTGATAACTTTGTAAAAAGAGTCTAAACTAATTAATTACTTCCTTTTGGACACTGAATAGTTTTAGTTTACCATATTTCATGCATATATTTCACCATATTTCATGCATAATGAGCCGCACAAATTGCCTTCGAGAGCCGTACTTTGGCCACCCCTAGTATAAGAGATGTAAACATAATAAATAACTAACAAGCTTAACTTGCATAGTGCATGATAGAAACGAGACAAAACTTAGTGCAACCACATGTCTCTAGTTGCCAATCTCATGATATATCACCAGTGGTGTGTAGCAGATGTTAGCTGAGCTTTATGAAGATAGTTGTGAAATGTGAAGGTTTTTATATATTTTAAACAAAATTTTCCACTCAATGGAATTTGTGAAAAAATGTGAAGAGATGATATTACAAGTTTCTCAAAGTGATAACAATGCCCAAATCAACTAACAGATAGCAAAATGTTTAGTATTCTTCTAAATCTACTGAATCCACCATTACTACACCAGCTGAGATTCAAAAGGCACCATTACTTGATCCTCAGTCTTTGTCACATAATGTTCATGACGGGCAGAAGAGTAAATGTAAAGGCATAAAATATAAATAAAATTAAAAGTAGCTAAAAAATAGTGGGTGTTATAAAAGTTAGGTGACTGGGGAGGTAGTAGACCTAGTTCTGAAATTCAGTGACAAATTGTCTCTACCGTAATTTGGACATCACTTATCGGGTGTTTGGATTTTGGGGGAAGGTAGTTGGAAAATATGAGAAATTTGCGAGCTCCTAATTCCTAACCAAATATATTTCCAGTTACAAAAAAAAGGCACGTAGTCAGGAAGGGGAAAATGCCTTATATCTTTTCCCTCATATAAGGAGTCCAGCTGCCACTCCTGGTGGCAAATTATTACCCACCACATTTTAGGTCAGGTATCACTTGCAGAACTTTTTAATTTTAAGAGCAGAAAATGTAAAAATGCAGTTTCTGGGATTCAAACTCCAAACCTTCGCGTTGCTAGCTGGGCATGCTTCCAATTGCACTGTGAAAGCATTTGGTAAAGAACAACTGGATTTTCTTACAAATGTGAACAGGTTAATTCATCCCTCTGTTATGGGTTGTTGCGAAGTGTGTAACATGGGTGTGGAAATGATTGTTTAAAAAAATTCAGGTGAAATTATTAGCTCAAGATGTTTTTTAATTTTCATTTATTGTAGTACTTTAGGCTGTAACATTAAAAATTTTATGTTTTTGTGCCCAAAATGCTGTAGAAAAGAACAAAACAGTATTCTGTACTGCTTTTATGTCATCTCAGCTAATGTATTAATATTATAGTTTTGTGGTCTCTTTTTCTAATGCTAAGATGCTTGAACTAAGAGTTGAGAAATAGAAATTCTAAAGATAACTGCTCATATTTATTACACTTCTGCATGTGACCCTTTGTAAATAAGAGCATATCTGTTTATTGTTTAATCTCTTGTCTGACTAATGTACTGGAGGTAGTTAAAAAGAGAATTCAGTTGAATTGGGATATTTTAACCTTGAATATCATTAATTTCTGAATTAAAAGTGCAATATGGTTATATTAGGTATAGTTTGCAGCAAAGAATTTGAACTCCCATGCCTAATATTCCATACCAGGGAAAATTGCATCTTGTGTTGGATTTCATGCCATGTGTAATATTGTATTTTATGTGTACTTTCATTTTATTTATTTACATAATGTTTTTGGCTACTAATAATTCTTTAAGTTTTGTTTTGCTAGAACCAAGTTAAGTAATTTTTAGAATGAGCAAAATGTATGTAGTAGACTTAATGAATGTGTGTTGTTTGTGTGAGTGATTTATTTAAAATCTGAACTTATTGTCAAACATTAATGATACTTAGAATATGTTTATTAGACTCTAGAGAGATTATTAGAGTGTGTGATACCCCAGTAGTGTAATAGTTTATTTTGACACGTAAGTGAAGATGTAGTGTTTTTACAACGCATATTTGGTAAACCAAAAATAAGCATGTGCCTTTTCTTTTATGTGCAAGTGTAGAGTGTCTGACAATAAATTAATTCAACAAATAGTTTTTTATTCATTGGGTAGGAATTTTCTTTTCTAGCTCTATTTAGATTTTTAGAGAAGTTTATTGATTTTATATATGTAATGAATGCTTCTATTATCATAACTTCTTGTTTCATTTGTAGGTATAGCTGTTTGTAATGTTCCAGGGTATGGAGTAGAGGAAGTGGCTGATACAACATTGTGCCTCATTCTTAATTTGTATCGGCGCACTTACTGGTTAGCAAATATGGTAAGGGAAGGAAAGAAATTTCAGGGTCCAGAACAAGTTCGTGAGGCTGCTCAGGGATGTGCGAGAATTCGTGGTGATACTCTTGGCATCATTGGACTGGGTAAGATATGGATAATAGTGAAGTATGTTATATAAAAGGTTAATTTCATGACCTGATTATTTTCTCTGCTGTTTTCAATAGTGACAGATAAACTTTCAACGTTAAAATTATGTTTGTATGAAAAGCCATTTGTTCAAAGTAGTAGAAAGTTATTGAATAAGTAAAAGATATGTTTGCATTTTATTGACTTAGAAATAATTAATTTAGCTTTGTTTGACTGCAAGAGGAAAATTTTGTTATATGTACTGTAACAGTACCTTTTGTCATTGTCTCCATCAGTTTTAGAGAAAGTTAGTGTGCATGTTTAACTTATATAGAAAGAAAAGCAACACATGGTGAATTTAAGAAGCCTGATGTAGAACACTGTCATTTTATGTCCAGTGTGACCATTACATTACAAAAGCAGAAGTGGTGGGTATTTTGAAATACGGACAGGATACAGATAGTCCTCTAATATGTGAACTGTTACCTAAAAATCAATTTTAAAAGAGTGTTTTTGATTTTTTGTTGGCTGTTTTCAATTAGAAATTTTAGGGGAAGAGATGATAGGATAATGTTCATTAAGTTGTATTAAAATAAACAAAGTGTTATATTAACTGAAAAAAATTCTTATAGTCATAAACTTTTCTTTTAAAGGTAAGTGGGAGTTTTTGTATGAATTGCAGAAAACTGACTGGAGTGAATGAATTTGTTTATGGGTTTATTTATTATAAATTTCAATATAAATATTGGAATCAGGAAGATTATTTTTGTCTGTTGAAAAATTTCAAAGATGGCATCTTGTATATGTTACAAGTTTTTTTTTTTTTTTTTTTTTTTTTTTTTAGCAAATCTTTTAAATGTATCTATGCTAACATTATACTCACTGCTGAGCTTTAGAGTAGGATTTAATAAATTTTCCTGTTCATTATAAACTTAATCATAGTACTTTTCTAGGTCGTGTTGGAACTGCAGTAGCTCTTCGTGCCAAGGCATTTGGTTTCAATGTGATATTCTATGATCCATATCTTCCTGATGGCATTGAAAAATCTTTAGGTCTTACAAGGGTTTACACATTACAAGATTTACTTTTTCAGAGTGATTGTGTGTCTCTGCATTGTACCCTAAATGAACATAATCACCATGTATTTAATGATTTTACCATCAAACAAATGCGACCAGGTAAGTTTTTTAAGCTAATATTGTTCATTTTTGCTCTGATATATTGATATATTGTATGAAACATTTTTGTTTTGTAGCTTTGTTAAAGTACAATACCCTGCATGAGGATTCTTTTCTCCTATCATAATGCTTTGTAAAATTGTTACTTTTTATTGCAGCATTAAGGGTTTTCCTTTGTGTGAACACTTAGATTTCAAATTATATTTTGTTAGCACTTATTCTTTAATGTATGATATTGATTATTTCTGAGTTTTCATAAATCACGGGCTGTATGGATGTTTATTCCACTTCTTGCATATAAATATTGCTGCATGTAAATTTCCTGAAGCAAGAGAACCTGTGAACCATTCTGCTAAACAGTATTAATCTTCTTTTCATAACGGCAGTATGTTTGCATCAGTTTGTCAAAGGCCAAACTGTCTAGTTCAGTGACAAACATATCCTAGGCAGATGTTCAGATGCTAGCAACCAAATGTAATTATTTTCAAAATAAGCTTTGAGGAGGGAAAAACTGAATTTTTACAATGTGTGCACCAATCACCACTTCCAGCATGGGAGTGAACAGAGGCGATTACATTTGATAGGGGAGCTAGCAGGAATACTTATACTCTTATTAATAATATTAATACTCATGAAGGAAGGTATGTGCTCTGTCATGCGATCCTCAGGCCTTGAAAGTAGTTAACATACCATCAAAAATGACAACTACCAGCCAAGAATTGATGATAGCTTGGTTATATTTAATTTACTGAAAGAAACACTTCACAGTTCTGAAACTTTCCACAGAAATACTCATACAGCTCCTCACAGTATCATAGAGTACCATCAATTATTACACTTCCAACTACCACAATGCAGTGTGAAGCACGAGGCAAAGCTCTCAAGGGTATCTCAATTCTCTGAATTCAGCTCTGAGTAATAACTAAGGACAGATGCTGTCTCTGGTTTAATTAGCTTTCACCCTTGTATAGCTTGCTGGTAGACGGAATGCTGACTGGATATGGTTAGAAACATATCTAGATTAATTACTTTTACTCAGTGACAATACTAATTAGCTATACATGAACTGAGCCAAATGGTCACTAACTGATCTTGCCAACTTGTGATATCTCGCCAATTTATCAAGATAGTCATTTACTCAATATTAAATTTACTTGCACCTTTATACTTACGTTACCTGCAAAGCATCTCTTTAGATTTTCATATTATGGTGTACAAAGAAATACAATATCACCTATACTTTCATTAAAATTATGTGCATATATACAAAATTTGTAGCACTTTCTTTCCCAAAGACTGCATACATACCACTAAGAAAACTTAAGGGCAACGCTAAAACAATTTCAATAAATAACAAATCAAACACTATCCAAAACCATCTTAGGACTGTCCCAGGGTGACTGCAGCTTAGGTGAAAGTCCCTTCCGTGGAATCAGATTTCATAACCACACCTTGTCACTTTTGTTGAATTGGTGTCTTATAGCTCTTGTGTCATATTCGGCCTTCATATTGTCCGTCGCCAAGCTGGCTTGCTCTCATGCAAAGTTGTGCATCACTTCAAACTGCACTGGGAGATCTTGAATGTACTCCTCAGGCAATGTAGGTGCTTTGAGAGGCAACCAGACAAGAGATTACAAGCCAGACCAAAGGTCACAACTGAAGATGTGGGATAGAGCACAGGCAGTAGTCTCATAGATAGCACTGGAATAGGTTGGTTTTTTTTTTTTTATGTCGAGTAGCTTGCAATGTTTTTTAATTACAGCCAAGGTAAATTTTCTTCCTTGATCAGAATTTAACTGAAATGCTCTTCAAACCCGGAAATCCATTGTTGTACCATTACTTCTGCTGATGTGACAGCCTCTCCATCAGGAATAGGATATGCTTCAAGACAACTGGTGAAGTAATCAATGACAACGAGGATATATTCCTCGAGCTGTCAGGATGTTGAAGGCAATTTGTTCAAAAGTCTTTCCTACATACAAGCATTGCAGCTTCCCTCAGCCATTTCTTCAGTCCTTCCTGATGCACACAATCATCGTAACACTGGCACTGCTTTTGCATCATTACTCTAGTGGAAGGGCTCTCCAACTCTAAACAAAGTCTTGATTATTCAGAAGTAGCCTTCTGTTGGACTACTATGTAATTTTTTATGGTCGTCCGGGACTCAAAAGTATCAGCTGCCATCAAAATGACTTTTCATCACCCTATTCAAACTTCTGGTACAAGATGCCATTATGAATACTGATTGAGTATTGTTTTGTCTTGGTATATAGATTGACATGTCCTGCTAGGTAGGTTTCCTGTTTGAAAACTCCAAGTCAGTTATCGGTTTAATGTCGCCTGCTGGTCTTTCCTGACTTCATCACTCCATAAGTCTGAATCAGATGATGTTGAATTTGTAATTTAAAGTACAGATGGATTAAGCAGCTTCTAATTTGCTTTGACTGTGGACCAGTATTGGGAGGTTTCTGGGTAGGATCTCTTAGACAGGGTGTTGGCATTTCTGTATGATGATCCCTTCCGATGATGGATAGTGATGCCATATTTGTAGGGCATCTATATCAACGTGGATTCTTGAAATTTAATAGCCAGGTTAACGATGCATGATCGGAAGTTTCTGCCATAGGGTTAATGATGGAAATGATCTGCTGCTTTTAACAATGGCAAGCAGCTCTTTACTGGTGACATAGTAATTCCTCTTGGGTTTAGATGGACACTTATCTAGTTTGTTGTGACATGTTCTTGAATGTTTATTCAGACAACACAACATCAATACTCTCATTGCTCGCATATGTGTCAAGGATGAATGGTTTGTCAAGCTGGATATACATCAGGATTGTAGCACATGTTAAAGCTTCCTTCAGTTTGTTAAATGCATCCTATGTCCACAAGAACTTTTACTTTCTCTTTGTTGGCTTGTGGTCTTGCAGTGGAAGGAAAATCCTCCACAAATCTCTTAAAGTGGGTGCAAAGCTCTGAAAAACTTCTTAGCTCATGGACATTTTCAGGGTGTCTCCAATCTTTTAACTACCGAAACTTCTTCTGTATCTGTACACACACCTTTGGCAGAGATGACATGTCTGAGGTAAGTAGCTTCTTGTCTGAATAGTTTACATTTCATGCAACCTGAGATTAGCCTCCTAATATTTTCTAAATGCTCTTTAAAACTCTTCCGGGTGATGATATCATCCAGATATATCATGCAGGCTTTGTAAGAAAGACCTTTTTTCACAGGTTCCACAAGGTGTTCGAATGCTGATGGCCCATTACATAATTCAGACAGCATAACCTTGAACTGTACATAATTCATACAGTATCACCTTGAACTGCCAAAATCCTTGTCCGGTAGTAAATGTCATTTTCTTGGTCATCAGGGTGTACCCCCACCTGCCAATATCCACTCTGTAAATCAAGCATCAAAAACCATTTGCTTCCAGAATGCCATTAGAAAGAGGGTAGCTACTTTCTTCAAAACCTCATTCAACCGGCGATAGTCAGCGCAAAATCTAATTAAACCATCTTTCTTTCTGACCAGGACAATGGGAAAGGTGCAAGGACTTGGTAAAGGCTTGATAACATTGCTTTCTTCCATACTTATGTCAGAATATAAGTGGGAGAAAATAATCTTTAAATTCTTGAATGAGATGTTCAGCAGAAATCTACTCTCTCTGAAAACAGAGATTGACAGATAGTTTGGTCACTGAACACAGGTCACTGGAGAACATGCTGCAAACACTTCGTCGAGTGCTGAGGCTACTAGTACTCCTCATGGGGTGTTATCTTGGGATATTCCATATCATACCAGAAATTTCTGTTTTCAGCTTTGGATCCAGAAAGTAAGAGTTTGCTCTTGCTGGTGCTATGATATCATCTTGGGCTATCAGTTAGTGGATAGATTTTTAGGTCCTTCCTAAGTTCTAAGATAGTAATTAATTCTAAATAGGGTTATATCCTCAGAGACAGAATGAAGTTTTTTATTCATAAAGTCCATTGAATTCATTAAAGTCAAAGAAAAGATTACGTTTCTGTAGAAAATCTAATCCCAGTCTGCAGGGGTCTGGAATATTTGCTACATATGCCATGTGATGGTGTAGGTGGCACCTCTACACATGTTAAGGTTTAATTTTCCATAGGTGTCATTTTATCCCCAACACAGTCTGGACTGTAACACAGGTCAGTATCCAGATGAGTTTCCCATCGGATTGTTGAGCCAAATCTTTCTGGATGATAGTAATATTGGCTCCAGTACTGATGGCCATAATGCAATGAACTCCATTTCTTTTTACCATGATGAGAAATCCATTACTCCCACCCATTACCCACAGAGATCTGTAGTACTTTTAAAATGAAGCTTCTCAATATCTGGCAACCTCCACTTTGTGAAATTGTCGCTATTTTGTTTTGTGCATCCTTGCTGACAATCAGTCTTTTTTTTCTGTGCCCTGGGATGTTCTACAGTTTCTTCAATGTGGCCTTTAGCACCGCTTTCTCATCTCCTCTCAGAGAAGCAACAAGATGGCAGGCCTTACCTTTGGAATCCCACACATTTGTGTTCCACTGTAGAAAACTGAGTCTTATATACCTGCCGGGAGGTCTTTCCATCATAAGTAGACAGCTTTAGAGAGGGTTGAAAAGGCATGTGTAAAAATTTAAAACGCTGAAAATTGCTATGAATTTCTTTAGTAGAAACTCTGTCTTTAATTTGTTGTTTGATGGTAGTAACTTTTTCTCCAACTTTATTTTCAACTGTCTATTCTACTTTCCATAGCCTTGAATTTTTCTATTATGATGGTAATTTCTCTTTTTATTTTTTCGTCAACTGATTTGACGGTACCTTCCATCTTTTCATGAAGAGTTTCCATTTCGTCTATTCTTGGTCAGGTTTCATTTCTTTAATGGTTTCTTATCACCTTTCCTTTGAATGCTGCAAAGGCTTCTGCGAGCTGTCTTAGTTGCTCCTCCATCCCTTATGTCACTGATATTCAATATCGCTTCTGACACAAAAAATTGTTGCATACATGCCAGTTCATAATATATTGAATGCACAGAGAACTGAGGATAAATTGATAAAATTTATTTCACCAAAAGAAACACCTCTCCGTTCTGGAACTTTTCACAAAAATATTCATGCAGCTCTTCACAGTATCATAAAGAACAGTCAGTAATTACACTTCAAACTACTAAGAATATTGAACACAACATAATCCAAAGTGAAGCTTTCATGGATATCTCGTTGATTGCTTCATAGGATGGTGTTGTTTTAGTAGTGGGGTATAATATGAAAAAAAAGTGGAAAAGATGTTTCAGATTTCATGACATTTGCTATCCATTGAATGGAATGAAAGTGGTGAAAGACTTAGTGAAGGCTCACAGCTGTTTCTCATAACCAACGTAAATCTCTCCTCAGGAAACCTTGTTCTATAGTGCAGTCTGTGTAAATACTGGCTGTCATCAAGAAAGTTTTATACAGTTTATTTTACAGGTGGGGACAGCCATACAAACTTAAATGTCAGAGTGTCTGATAGCAGGTCTTAATTCAGAAATCTCAAAACTAATTCCCCTGGAGAGGCTTTGCTGAGTCTGTATGTCTGAAAACAGGATACAGCAGCTGTGATTTTTTTTTATTAATTACAGCAGAAAAGGAAGATGGATTAAAATTAAAAGTATGGTACTTCTTAAAACTTAGTCATGTTCTCATATGTAAACAGCAGCTTTGATGTTTAAAGCTACAAAACTAAAAGCTAATCTAAAGAGGTACAGTATAAAATCAGAAATCCAGACGTCCAGTATCCTGAACACCAGACCACTAATCTGATAAGTAAACAAATATAATTAAAATAAAACATATTTCCCTCCCTACTTATGAAGTCTAGCAAAGAGGAAAAAAAAAAAAATACTCAACAACAACAAACACATGTGCAGTAAATGCAGTTTTTCTCCCCACTCAGATTCCTGGCATGTCGCTTTCAAATACCTGCTGATGAGGGAGTCATGCCATGGCCAGTGACAGTGATTTGTTTGATATTATGTTGGGCAGGATCACAGTTTTGGTCCTTGAATGGTCTGACTTAACAATAAGAGAAAATCCAATGTTGCCATATTTATGTCATCTTACTAAATTTAAATTAACAATCTAAAATCTGGAAATTTCAGGAATTACAAAAGACCCAAATGTTCCAGATCTTATTTACCTTCTTGATTTCAAAATGTCTTTGCCACTTTGTACTTGAACTCATTTTCTGAGATCTTTAATGGTTTAGACCAGCGACCATCAACCCTTAGAACTTCAGGGACCACTAATATAAAACAATATTCAACTTTCCAATACACATTCTAATTTTTATTTGTTAATATAATTTTCAAAACATTTGGTGTTCAGCAGTATGCCTTTATGGAAATTCAGGCTGCAACCATTATTATGAGTAACAAATAAAATACAATTAACATCTCACTGATACACCTATTTCATTCACATTGAAAACTTATATGAAAAGTACAAAAATCATACCTTCCTGTACAGAAAGCAATATCAAGTATCTGTACATAAGCAATATCAATAAACTGAAAGTGTTAATGCCAATTCTTAACTGTTGTAAACATAATAATCATCGCTTACTCAGCAATGGAGCCATCAATTCAACAGTTGGACAAAGCAAAAACGGAAACTTCCAGTGATACAATTATGAACAAGAATGCAGATGGTTCTCATAAAAATCCATCAAGTTGCCTATTGACACGGAGAAAAACTGTGTTATTAATGACTACAATAGCATATGTTTGTAATTCAAAAGGAAAGAGAATTCCATTTCTGCTATTATTGAACTGCAACATATCCATGGATGCCAACTCTCACTTTCAAATGTCGCTTGATACACCTGCAAAAGTAGCTAAAAAGTCACTAAATTCAGAAGGAATTTCGCTAAACGTAGTAGCTAAACTTAAGTATAATCTATATTCCATAATAGGTTTTGTTACTCATCACTTTTTAAACTGAATCTTCACAAAAATATAAATAATGTCCCAATTTTTCTGCAGACTATCAAAACGTTTTCACGGACCACTGGTTTAGACAGATTTTAAAAGCCACATGTCTATTTTTTATTATTAGGAAAAGTATTGCTGAACACAGCAAGCCAAATGATATTTCCAGTGCAGCCTGCACATTAATTGTGTTTGTAATGGATTTGGATGGCTCATATCAAGTTCTATCTATTCTTTATTATACTTATTTGTAGTTATAAAAATTCTATAGAAAATATATGGAGTATTCTAGTCTTCAATTGGGGGGACAAGCATTTTACAAATTATTTGCAAACTGTGCTCTTGGAAGAATGTGAAGCTACTTCACCTGAAGATATTAAGAACGTCGGAAGAACAGTGCAAAAGTGCATGAAAACTGATGAAAGTCAAAGGAAACCACATAAATACGAATATCATTAAACTGGCTGACTAAAAGTGTAACAGTGTGAATACTGTCACACTTAGTAAATGTTGGTTATTTTATTGCTACATAGCTTGCTTCAACATTTTGGTTGAAATTTATGAATTCATGGCAGTTATAATAGTATTGGTGTCATTTCTAATAGTTACTATTTAGTAGCTGATTTGTGTAATACACTGCAGATGCTCAAAACTCCTGGCATTTTCTGTGCATTCTTTCTGGAAAAACACTTTTTTTTTAGCGGACTATTTGCAATATATTGCACTTCCCAGATTGTTCAAATCCGAGTTTTTATAGATTACCCAGAGGGAGCTGTTTTGATGATATGAGTACCAGAGGGAGCTGTTTTGATGATATGAGTACTGAGGCCGTAATTCTACTGGATGTGATATTTCAACTCTAGAATGTGTGGTGAAGGATTGTTTTAGAAGAAATAATACTATAAATTATTTCTAGGTACAAATTAACAGCAATGAAAACATATTGCAGTTTATACATTATTTATTCAAATCAGGTAATAGTTTGAGTGTCAAGTGAGTTTTCCCAATAATTAATAGACATAAAACTCAACAAATATGGTAAGTTTTTTCCCCTTAATTATTACTAAATCATTGTTATTGTGCACTGATAACTTCAAAGAACCAAAAAGAAAGAAACAAGTTTTTAAAAAGTGAAATTATATTTTCATAAATTAATTTGAAATTAAAAACTGTTTATATAAATTGCTTAGTATTCGGCAAAAATGATAATTAATATGGAAAAGTATAATGAAATGTTTAACAAATTAAATATATGTGAATATGATTTATAGATGCTCAAGACATGTATTATAACATTCATACACCCTTTAAGTAATTTTCACAACATGGCGTTTCAGGTGAGATTTAATCAGTTATTTTTTAACCTAGAGAAAGAGGGAAAAAAAAATAAGAGACAAAAAATATGGAAATCTAAATCTTCATCTTTTTTCCCATTTAGAGCTAGCTGCTATCCGCAAAGATCCTCCAAGTAGTTTTTTTTCTTAGATAAATGTTACAATATTGTTCAGATTTTTAATCAACATTCGTAATGAAAATGCAGTGTGATGCCAATAATCTAAATTATTTTAATTACTCCAGGTTGAATAAAAAAGAACTTTAGGGTTAACTATTGTTGCAGCAAATCATGGAAGTTAAGTAATGTGGCCACATGCAGTGACATGTAATAATCTGTGATAATCTAGTATAGTAGGCTAGGTAGAATAATAACTTTTAAAATAATTTTGCTAGCTTATTTATTTGCAAATGTTAGTTCCTGGTAATAGCTTAAGTGCACTTTTCCTGGCTGGTAGTGTAAAACAGTTTCTATAGTTTTGATAAACATTTGATGTATGTAGTATTAACTTCAGCATAAGTAGATTGTTGGCAGGGCTTGATACTCAGTAATCAGTTTTTGATTTTTAAGTAAAATTAAAGAACATTCTGTTTGGCTTAATTTTTCAGAGTGTAATGCAGATCTGTAAAATATCTTATTTCTAGGAGCATTTCTAGTTAATACTGCTCGTGGTGGTCTAGTTGATGAAAATGCCCTGGCTTCTGCTTTGAAAGATGGTCGAATCAGAGCAGCTGCCTTAGACGTCCATGAGAATGAGCCATATAACGCCTTAGCAGGTGAGTAGCATTTTAACAATCAGTATATATTTTTTTTCTATACTGGTTTCTTTGCATTGTTTTTCACACTTCCTTCTAGTAACTTCTATCAGAAAGTATCTTCTCTGCAATTCAGTATTAAATATCATGAATGTGTGTAAAAGATTTTTCCGTTTATTTTTAAAATCTGGTAAGATTAATGATAAATTAGGAGTGAATATATGCAGACAAGAATAAAATGCACGATAGATTTTATTGCAATTAATTTAATGCTTGAAGTATGTATATTCGCTTTGAGTGTGTGTAATAAATTAAGTGTTGGGATGTCTGATAATTTTAAAGGGAAGCCATTTAAAGAAATTCACTAGATGGTTTTTTTAGTTTGAAGGAATTCACTAGTAGTTTCTGTGCTAAGTTATGAACTGAGCATATTTTACGTTTTTCATTGCTAAGACAGTTTGCAATCAAATGGAAGATAAATATGGATTATAATAGTGATGAGTAAGCAAGTAAAATATTTTCCTCTGCCAAGTTAATGAGTTCCTTGCTCGGTAGAAGTTCATCGTAAGCCTATTTATCTAGATTTATGTATGTACTTATTGTGCCTTTAAATGTTTTTGTTCTTGTGTTTCTGTCTTATTTGAGACAGCTGCTGACAAATGATGTATTTCGATACTTATAATTTTGTCCCAAAATTAGTTCAAGACTAAATATGTGACGTAATTACTTATTGATCTTGGCGTCTATATAATGAAATACATGCAGTTTTCTAAAAATGACTTTTTAACAATAAAATCATCTTGCATTTCAAATTCAATTCTATTATTAAATACTGTGTAGGTTATTCTATATGTGTGAGTGAGATGTAGAATTTCAATAGCTTAATTATATGAAACTAAAATGTAACATAAACCTGTAATAATCACACTAATAAAATGCGTTTAATTTTGTTTGATTTGCTTGCATTGTAAAATTAATTCTCTGGGAAGGAGGAAAGTTTTTTTATTCCATAAAAATCTTGAAAATGTATGGAATATTAAAACTTATTTTTCGGCATTGTGTAATTAAAATTTTCTTAAAAGGTTTCCCATTTATGTAGATTGCCATTAAATCTGAAATATGTTGTATTATGTGTTTGAATGCTGTTCATCATTCAGCCTGAGCTCTATTTATAGCGATAGTCTACATAATGATTTAACCCTTTCTTTACATCATTGAGAATTTCACTGTGGTTCCCCCCCCTTTTTTAAATCCATCTGAAATTCCCTGCCTTTCCCAGGTGTGTTTTAAGAAAATTCCAGTCTATCCGTGTAATGCACATTGGCTGTGTTAAGAGATAAACTAATTATGGTACCACTTGAAAACACAAAAATTTGCCAATTACATATGACTTATAATATATAATCCCCCAAAGCATTACTACAGTCAAAAGTCGTTAATTCGGACACCCACAATCCAGAATGATCTATAATCCGGACCTCAAAGCTACGCTTATGCATGCTCGTTTAATGTATAACGGACGGTATAAGCTAAGCTAAAATTATCTAATTCAGTTAATGTTGCAGATTGCGTTGTTCCTTAATCTTCGAACTGGATCCGGCTTATTATTTTTTGCAGATTGTTAGAGCAATTTTATAAAAGTAAGCTTGAACTTTCGATTATGTCAAATAGAATTTCCGATATATATTTACTAATATGTAAAGGATCGACAAAGCGAAAGTATGTTTTGAAGTCCATTAAACAGAAAGTGGAATTGCTGCAAAAAATGGATAAAGGCATATCCTTTGATTATCTAATCATTCCGAAATATGTTGATCAATTTCACGCTGCTCTGCGGGGAGAGGGAAACGATGCGGCGCACAATGAATTGGAAGTGGATCTGTCAGCACTGTCCTTATCTTCAGGGCAGATGTTTTTATTTTATTTGGCTTATAATTCCTTACTAAATGTAGTATTTCATCCCGATGTACTCCGTCTTTGATATGATTTAAATCAAGTTCCTCGTCAGTATAATTCGCTTCCGATAGTGAAGAAAGTGACAGACAGGTCATTGAAAACGAAAAAATTTCAATCGACAAATTAGTCAGTATTCTCGATACATCAATTATAGGACTTGAACAGCGGAACTTTGTAACTAAACAAGAAATTATGTCTGTTTAATAGAATTAAAGAGAAAGTATTATGACATGAAAGGAAACAACTTAAACAACTTACATTGAAAGAAATGTTTAATAAAGTTAAATAAATAAATATTAAGCTTTTTCTTTGTGTAAATTTTGATACCCTTTAGATCATAATTGTTCTTTATTTCATAAATTACGGTTTCATATTTTTAATTTTATAATTTCTGCATGCCATCTTATCTAATTTAAACTGACGATCGATAATTCGAAGTCCCGACGAGTCCGGATTAACGACTTTTGACTGTATTATAACTATAATAAGAGTATTTTTCTGCACTGAAAATTGAGATTAGAATCTGTGCAATCTGGATTTAAAAATGTCTTTTTTTTTGGCTTACACTTTGCAGCTAAATAAAAGAAGAATCTATTTAATGATGTTTTTAAATAAATTCAAGTATTTTATATTTATTTAGTAGTATACATAAGCAAAAAATATGTACATTAAATTTCGTGATGGTATGTCATCATACTGCTAGAATTAATTTCAGGATTATGCCAGAGAAAATTTCCTGAAATTTGAAAGTATTATTTACTAATAAATAACGTAGAGAGACGCAGCAACATTAAAATTACGATAATTATTTAAAAATGGAATTAGAATAATCAACAATATTTTGGTGAATATAGTTACATTAAACTGTTAGCCTAGGTGACTGATTACTAAGGCATTTATTTTGAAAAGATTGAAAAGATTTTGCAGTAAAATCCTAGTAATACGCTATGGCCTTGGCACAATTTTGAAAATTGTAGCCAACACCAAAATGACCCATTTACTGCTCATCATAATATCCCCAAATTCCATGTATACCATACATGGAGGCTATTCTAACTTCCAGGATACCCTATACTAGGATTAAACCAATTTTATATGAGAGTACGTATTTTCCTTAGTTCAACATGCACTGCACATGTACACGGGAGTCTCTCGATACTCAAGGTTATTGGAAACTTGCTTTACCTTTCTAAAACACAATCTGATTGGAGCTGCAAAAATTGGCTCTAGCCAGCTGGCCGAATGATGCTTACGTGATACATAATTCTCCAAGAATGTGATCACTTCAACGTCAACGAAAAAAATCGCTTTTCGGGGGATATATATGGAATTCCCTGACTTTTCCAGATTTTGACTAAAATATTTAATTCCCTGAATTTTTTGGTCAATTTTCGAATTCCCTGATTTTTTCCGTTTTTCCAGGTAGCGTGGCAACCTTGGTTAGAGTGTTATTGACATGCATAATGTGCTTTTTCTTTAAAAAAAATAAATAATGGAAAAAAACAGGGGCATCCAAACTAGAGATATAGAATTGTAGAATGAAAAAAGGGCCAAATTGAACATGATTGTGAAATAACAGAAAAAGTTTTAAAAAGTAAGTGCCTTTGTAACAATTGATGAAAATTAAAACCATTCAGGGGACGATGTTCATTTAGGCAATACATGGTTAAAAAAAAACCTGTCAAATATGGCATGCACTGGTTGATTCCAGGGTTTTATACATGGAAAATGGAAATCTACACCTCCCAACAGTTACAGAGACCATTTCAGTTTGATAACAATGCAAGCACTATTGTAAATGTTTGGAACCATTATACAATTCTTTATGGAATTAGACTGTAGATAATTGGTATATGTGATACCAGCTATCTCCGTACTTACTAAGGAAGAAAATAACTATAGTCGGAATGATGAGAAAGAATAAGAGAAATTCCACCGGATTTTCGAACGAAGAAATGAGAAACATATTCTCCAATTTTTGGTTTCCAGAAAGAAACAGATTGTTTCTTATGCACCAAGAAAACAAAAGTGTTGTCCTTGTATCAAAAATGCACAACAATAATAAAATTGACAAAACCACTGAAGTACTAAAAAAGCGAGAGAGTATTTCACTTTATAATCTAAAGCTAAAGGAGCAGTGGATGTCGTAGATGAAATGGAAGCAGCATATTCTACAGCTAGAGTGTTGAAACGGTGGCCAATGGTGATTTTTTTCCTCGATTTTAAATGTTGCCACAATTAATGCATGAATAATCTTACTCAGTTTAGAAACAGGCTTTCTTTTCTCAAATCATTAGAACTGAAGTTAGTGGAAGATTACTCAAATCAATGGCAGCAGCAAATCATGCTCCCTTTGAAACTAGAAGAAGAAATAATTTCAGGAGATTGGAACATGAAACTACCATCTAAAGAAATGAAAAACATTTACAGAAGATTCACTGAGTGACCTAAAAACAAGGACAGAAAGACATGGTTTCTATGCGAGAAATGTAATACAGTAAAAGTCCACAAATCCGCAAAGCTTGGGACCAGAGGTTGTGCGTATTTCAGGATAGAAAAGATAAATTATAATATTCAGACTAAAAGTGCAAAATAAATAAGGCGTATTAGATACATTTAATTAAATTATTATTACATATATAAATTGATTATATTATTCATTGTACTATATATACACAGCATCAAAGTTTGCTAATTAAACCTCATGCTAAGATTTCTGATGTTAGAATGACTGATGCTGTAAAATTTCAGCAGCATTTCTTTCTTTTCTCCTTATATCATACACAATCGTCTTACGATTCCGTACGATTCTGCTATAAACCGAGGAGTAGCACCGGTCTCCATCCTTTGCACTTTTTGTGTTACCGTCAATGCAACGTGTTTACATTTTTCAACGTTGCAAGCAGTAAAATCATGAATTCGTTTCTTATCTGTAATTGTACTTAAAAAGCGCTGAAATTTAAAATATTCTTAATTTATCCACAAAATATCCGGATAAAAAAAAGGCAGCACTAAGTAATCTCATGAAATAACAAAGCTTAGAAAATACGTGAATCGTGAACTTGAAAAAAGAGTTGAGTGAATCGTCTGCTTTCTTACCTCGATGCAGATTAGAGGGGAAAAAACAGCTGATCTTTAGAATATGGTAACTATTAGTTTGGCGACATTTTGGAGGCGATAAAGGTTACTACCTGGGACTTTGGTAATAATGTGAGCAGTACTCAGTTCCGATTACGCATTATTTTGTGTGAGGGAAATGAGAGATCATGGGATATGTCATGTGATATTAATGGACGAATTACGGTTCTTTAATCGGAAAAGGGGGGAAATCGGGAAAAAATCTGGAAATTTTGTATTTGGCTTTATTCTGTGTTGTGTGAAACAGTGTTCGTTAATTTTTGGATCCCATGGCCCTAACTAAAGTGAATTCGAAATGGGTATTTAGTGGGATTGAAAGGGGTAGTAATAAGTGTTTCTTTAAGGTTGTGTGAGATAGAAGTAAAGATGTTTTATTAAGTTATTTATTTTACGTGGTACCTTGGTGTAAACTATAAGTATGATTTTAAAGATCCTGAAACAGAAATAAGAAAAGTTTTCGGACACATAATCAAGATTCTGAAGAAGAATAGGTAAGTTAGTATTTTTAATTATTTGGGGATATTATTTTTATGCATTGTTCTAAATGTAAGGTGGAAGTAAAGTAATTTGCGTAAACGTGCATGGAAATAATTTAAATATTTGACACTAAGTATTTGTAACCATTTGTAATGTTTGCGGTATGAATTAGTTAGTGACGTTTGTAATATAATAGATAATGTAGAGGTAAAAGTTTTTGGATATTTTATTTATTTTATACGGGGAAATGTTCATATTTGGAAAGGGTATATACTTTTTCGGTATTAGGTAATTTCATATATGTTCTTTTTAAGAGGTTTAAAGATTCAGAAAATTGTCATGCATTTTTGTGAATTTTTTCTAATTTATGAGAAAAAAGGAGTGTACATGGATATGGTGAAGGGTGTGCCAATGCCATTTTCGTGCAATTCTGGGATGTTTTTTTAAGTAAAAATAAGTCGACGTGTACATGGTTTAGTGATATTTTAATTAAATGATAGTTATTTTGTGAATTTTATGTTTGTAGGAATTTGGTATACGTTTAAGTTGAAGTAAACGTGCATGGAAATAATTTAAATATTTGACACTAAGTAATTGTAATGCTTGCGGTATGAATTCGTTGGTGACGTGTATAATATAATAGATGATTTAGAGGTAAAAGTTTTTGGATATTTTATTTATTTTATATGTGGAAATGTTCATATTTGGAAAGGGTATATACTTTTTCGCGATCAGGTAATTTCATATATGTTCTTTTTACCGGGTTTAAAGATTCGGAAAATTGTCATGTATTTACGTGAAATTTTTCTAATTTATGAGAAAAAAGCAGTGTACATGGATATCGTGAAGAGTGTGCGCAATGCCATTTTTGTGTAATTCTAGGATGTTTTTTTAAGTAAAAATTAATCGGGGTGTATATGGTTTATGTGTATGTGTTATTTTGAAAAACGCGTAAGGAGTATGGCATTGTGCACTTTTTCCCAATTTTGCAGTGAATATTTGTCATGATTAAGCAGTTTTGTTAGATAAAATTTCTAGCATAAGTGTAATTCGGCTAGTAGATTGTTGGAAGAAGTGTTCAGTAGATAAAAAGAAAAGAAACATGTCTTTACTTCGTGAAGACAAAATGGCGGCGGGGGGGGGGAAAATAGAGGGTTGCTGTAGGAGAGTTGGTCGCCGAGTTTTCGCCAAAAAAACGCCAAGTTACCATAATGTAAAGATCAACCGAAAAAACTTTTATCATGATGTCAATAATTTGGTATTTCCATTATAACTCATTATTATTCAGTAATTATGACATCATTATTCAAGTATTTTTTCTTTGATATTTCGTATTCAGTCTTGCGGTTTCCGAAACCTATAAACTGAATGTTTATATTGTGAGAGGCAATGCAGATTTCAGGTCGGTGGATTTTCGGTATTTGACTCTATCAGTATTTGTATGGAGCATATGTGTTCAATCTGACAGGAATGTGCAAAATAATTGTAAGTTAAGTACTACATTTGTTATTATATATTTCTTAAAATATTCTAAAGTGTATTGTGTTTTATCTTAATCCATATTTATATCATTAATGCAATTTAAAACGTGTTAATTGCTTTCGGGTATGACATACCCAACATGCCTTCTCGTGTTCATGGGTTAAAACTACCATAGTAACCAGAAATGAGGTTTTATCACCAAAATTGAACAGAATTTGTCGCTAATCAAAGGAGCACCCAGTTCTACACTAGAGCTAAAATAATATCAGAATAACAATTGGAGGAGTAAGCTCCTAAAACCTGTAACACAAGAGCAGTAAAATTCTGAAATAATAAAATATGTTTATATATTTCTGTAGCTAAGCCTAAAATATTGAGACTATAGTATGACTATGAGACATATGCAATGAATTTAAACCTGAGTAAAAATAATTAGAAAAACTTATATTGTTGAAGTAAAAATGAATAATTTGCAACAGAACATCTAATTACCTGGTCTTTGAATGCTAAAACCGTCAGTCTGTCTTTAAGTGAAATATAATTGCTGGAAGATGAATCCCAAAATGATCTCAGTTTCAGCTCAAGAGGAAAATTAATTCACTTCATTTCGATGAAAGGAAAAAGTTGTAGTCTTTAAGTTCAACAAATGGACTGAGTTGTAGTGCTTAAATAATTTTTAAAAATCATTATTTAATCACTGTTCAACATTGTAAAGCTTCAAAAAAATTTTTTTTGAAAGAATAATAAATTTTTACATATTTTGGAGTCTATATAAATTTAAAAATTAAACGGTAGTGAGGGCTGTTTCAAATTAATTTTGAACAAACTTAGAGAATGTAAAACAATTCTTAATTTCAACAAAATTTAGAACATATTTCATCAGTCTAATCTAAATTGTAATTACTGTTAAAATTTGACAAGATGCAATTTAAAAGGTGCTGTTTTTCATAATAAGCTGTGAAAGTAATGTTTAGATTGACAATTGTATTTTAGCCATCTTTTTTATGAAGTTGTAAGTTTTGTCATTTTTTAGTATTTTGATTAATATACTAAGCTCTTTTGCAAAATCATTGCTATTATTGCAAGTATTTTTATTCTTTTTGTTTAATTAATAAGAATGTGAGCAATAATTTTTCTAGAGCTGTTAGAATTCCAATTAATTTGTTTAATTTTTTGAATTTGAAATGTCTTTTATCAAATAGAGTAAATTTGTGGGTCAAGATAGTCTGCTTGGTTTCTTTGTTAGTTTTATTAAGCTTCAGGCATTTGGGATAAATATCTTGCTTTTCAATTTCATTGTAATTATTAACGGCAATGATGCGATCAGTGTATTTCTACTTAAATCAAAAAAGTTCTGGTTTATGGTAATAATTGATAAAATTATATTCCTAAACGAAGAGGAAGTGGCTGCAGATGACAGTAGAATAGTTGGTTCCCATGGGAATACCATTAATTTGTAGAATTTAATATTTAGTAAAATTGTTAAAAAGTGTACAGCCCCATTTATCAAAATTAAGTTTTTAATGCTAGTAAATAGGTGATTGAAGTTAAATTATTGTTGATTTCATTAAGTGGCAAGGTGGTATACAAGTTTTCAAAATCTTAGCAATTAACACTGAAAAGCAATGTTAGCATTGTCTTTTTGATTATCACTGATGATCTAATTGTTATGTATTTCAATATTAGTTTGCTTCTGGACCACAGTATAAGCTTTTTTGAGAATTTTGCTGAAATTGATAATGCTTTTAATTTTTTTGTTAAAAGTTTCAAGTTTATAACAAAATGAATTTTTTTGGCTTTAAGAGATATGGTAAGTAATCTTATTATTAAGCTCATTGCTAATAATATTTTGATAGAACTTCTTACAAATAATGCAGAATTGTAGTTTTGTCAATAGTGGTAATAATAAATTGAGTTTTAAGTTCTTGAGTGAAGTTCCTTGTAATTAGACTTGATGTTATTTTTATTATTGAAATGCAGTGTAGTAATATTGATTTTAATGTCATTCTAAACATGATGTTTCTATAAAATACATTAATAACTTTTAAATTAATAAAAAATATAAGGAAGAAGGTATAAGATTTCTGGTAATAATGTGCTTTTGTGATGCTGATCAATGTATTTTTCCAAATTTGATTCATGGCAGAAGCAAATGTGGTTCTGTGTTATGGTTTGTAATGATACTACTTAATTTTTTGTTGTAGTTGAAGCAGATTTTGATGTTTGAATTTTGAAAATTTTTTGAGTAATGTGTTAAATTCAATAAAGATGTATAAAATCAATTTTACAGTAGTTAAACTGTAACTGTCATTAGTTTTATGTTTAGGGATTAGCCAGGTCAGAGCAAGGGCAAATTTTATAGTCAGGGAGGAGTTATTTAAAAAAATTTTCATTTTTCTTATTTTTGAATTTGTTGGATTACTTCTACTTTACATGTTTTTGGGCTCAGTCCACTAAAATTTTAAAAAATGTTTATTATATTTTTAAGCTTTTGGGCTTGTTTATGAAATATGCATTTATTTTTTAACCTGGCCTATGCTTTCAAAATTTGCTTATTTTTTTTTCAAGCACTGGATTATAATTTTTGCATTGTTGAACATGATATACACATTTTTTTTTTTTGTAGAAATTCAACTGTTTTAAATTTATTTCTTTTTATGCTTCAATTTTTGCACTGTTTATTTAAGCCTGTAGGAATTGGGTTGATAAAAGCACAGATTACTTTGCTTTTAAAATTTGTGGATTGGTCTATTTTGTTTACTTACTACTTTTGTTGCACCAGGCCTCTGATGACGATGTAGTGAAAGATGTAAAATCATTTTTGGTTTTGACATATTTGCTTTCCTACAATTTCTTGAGGTTTGCCGCTGTACTTCGTACTTTTGTTTTTTTTATTTTTTAGATGTGGTTTATTCCAAACAATATTGGATGGACTTTAAAAATGTTTTTTTTAATATTATTTTGCATTTATTTCAATCACTATCACTGCACAACTAGATTTCCCAGCTGCTGGCATCTTTTCCCTGCAACCAACTTTCAGCTATCTGGAGATATGCTGCTCAAATGACTAGTGTTCATAATAGAGGTCAGTTGGATGTTTGTTAACCTGAATCTCGCTGGCGACTTGTTCCTTTTCACAAGTAAGAAAAGTTGTTCTCAGTGACTGTATAAGGTATTTCTCCCACCTTCTTGGCATGCCTTCGTGGTGTGGTGGTCTGCACACTGGGCTGGTATTCCAGAGGTCCATGGTTCACTTCCCAGCGAAGGCGTTTGCTAATTTTTCATCTTGACTTCTTCCAAAAAATACCTAATGTCTCTACAACTGCTAGCAAATGTAGAAGTTGCATACAATGCAAATACATTTCAGGGATACTCACTTCACTGTCTCTTTGCTTTAGAGTTGAGTTGTACTCAATTTAAGAGTCAGTATCCCATAGGTTGTATGTGTGTTTTGATATTTGGTATAATTCCATTTTTAATTGATATATCATAATTATACTTTTTAGTTATTTTTTCAGGGTGCTTAAAAATGAGTGAAGGTCATGACTTTGACATAACTGGTTTACTGTATACAAAATCATTCCCATTTCTACTAGTATTAAAAACAAAGTTATACTCATCTGAATGCCTGTTTAATTTCTCCCACTTGGCTAATAGGAAGTGGGAAGTGAGACATAAAGGGAGTAGAAAGTAGTTGCTTTGGAGCAAAATAAAAGGTGTCACTGGTGTCTCGCAGTCAGAGAATTCCAGTCAAAAAGAGTAAACCTTGTAGTGCAGCAATCTTGGTGGGTGAACTATTTTTGATTTGAGAAATGCTTGAAATATGCAAGATTAAAAATTAGCCATGAAGTTTCTTGTTTAAAAAGCTTTTTTAAAGTTCATTTCTTGAAATTGTAATGACACCTGCTATTCATGAATATTGCTTGAAGGGCAGCACAATAAGTGAAAGATTCATCACTAGTTTAGTCATAACAGAAAGTTTATTTCGCATAGGTGAAGATGGATGAATTCTCTTATGTATTTGACCAAACAAACTAATTGAAAACTAATTCATGTAGATTGTAATGTGCTACTTATAAAACAGATAGTTTGACCAGTATTTTATTGACTATTAAATATTTACCACGATTTAAAAAAAAAAAAAATTCAGTTCAGAAATGACTTAGGTATTGAAGCACATTTAAATGTAAGAGTTCTTTCATCACCATGTGATAAATTATATGACGGAAAATAAAACATCTGTGAGGAAGCTTTTGATTTCAATTTTTAATGTACTTAGCATTTTACCTCCCAGAAATTATTACAGTCAAAAGTCGTTAATCTGGACTCATCGGGACTTTGGCGATTCCGAATTATCGATTTTTCCGAATTATAGATCATCAGTTTAAATCTCGTAAGATGGCATGCAGAAATTCTAAAATTAAAAATATGAAACCGGAATTTATGAAATAAATAACAATTATGATCAAAATCAAAATTTACAAAAAAAAAGCTTAATATTTATTTGTTTACTTTATTAAACATTTCTTTCAATGTAAGTTGCTTCGTTTTATGTGATAATACTTTCTCTTTAATTCTATAAACAGACATAATTTCTTGTTCAGTTACAAAGTTCTGCTGTTCAAGTCCCCTAATTGCTGTGCCGAGAATACCAACTAACTTGTCAATCGAAATTTTTTCGTTTTCACTAACCTCTCTGTCACCTTCTTCATGTCTTTATCCATTTTTTGCAGCAATTCCACTTTTTGTTTGATGGACATCAAAACATACTTTCGTTTTGTAGATCCTTTGGGAGTTCCAGCATCGGAAATTCTATTTGACATAATCGAAAGTTCAAGTTTACTTTTATAACATTGCTCTTAAAGTCTGCAAAAAATAATAAGCCGCATCCAATTCGAAGATTAAGGAACAATGCAATCATCAACATTAACTGAAATAGATAATTAGATAATTTTAGCTTATACCGTCCGTTAAACATTAAACATGCACGCAAAAATGTATTCTGCCTATGGGCAGTCGTAAAGGTCTTACACGCACGCGTAAACGCCTATGCGCATGTGTCAACTCGGCGCATGCGCAGAAAGTTTTTAGCTTTGAGGTCCGGATTATGGGTGTCCGAATTAACGACTTTTGACTGTAATAGTTATAATCATGCATTTTGTTATAATTTTTGTGTGTATATATATATATTACTGAATTTATGTTTAAAAGAACTGAATAATTAGTGTTAAGAGGAGTTAATCTGTGAAAAGTGTTTCTTCCATTAGTTAAAATAAAGTATTTTCAAAGCAAGGGAAAATTACCTTTTTAATAAATTATGTGATTAACTTTTCATATCTTTCCTTTCAGGTCCATTGAAAGATGCACCTAACCTCATTTGTACTCCACATGCAGCATGGTATAGTGATGCCAGTTCCACTGAGTTGCGTGAAATGGCTGCAAGTGAAATTAGAAGAGCTATAGTAGGCCGTATACCAGACTCACTTCGAAATTGTGTTAACAAAGAGTACTTTGTGAATAGTGGATATGGTGAAAGCATTAACGGAGCTAGCGGGTACAATTATAATCCAATGGGGGTTCCTCATTCCACCACTTTAGAACCCTTATCGACGTCACCAGCCATCCCCACACCCCATTCACAGCCCCACTCTACTCTTCAAGATACTCCTAATCATATGGCTCCAAAACCTGAGAGCTCAGAAGTTCATTAGCTCTTCTGCCTCCTTTTGCCGTGCCATGAAATTGCATCCCACCTATTTCTGTGCAGCAAGTCAGGGCTATTTTACTAAGACAGCTTTAACAGTCCTTTGCAGGTTGTTAAATCAGCTCCATTCATGTAGTCTGTTTGGAGAAGCATTATTTTATCAGCCATCCAGTAATGTGATTTAACAGAACTTGACCCTTAGGGAATGAATGCCTTCTCCCTCAACTGATGCTGAGCATTTTTATAATAGATTTGTAAAAAAATAAATAAAGTAAAAATGAATAAAAAATTAGCATTTATGACATGGTGTTGATTCTTCAAAAAAAAAAAAAAATAAGAAAAAGACAAAAAAATGAAAGGTGGGTATCATGCATTGTAGTCCGGCCACATCTCTATTCATTGTCAGTCATCTTGTGGAAGTAATGCAAGATTGTATTGTGCAAGATGATATACTAAATCAAAGAACACATTTTCAATCCACTTAGTCAAAATACTCTTACATCAGGTTGGAACTTTCAAGTTACTATCATATGGGTAGTCTTCACATAAAATGACTCATGAGAGATGTATACATATATATACATAAATATATATATGATTTTGTTACTGTGTGAAGAAACCTTTATAGTGTAATGGAGAAGAAAGTTGTATAATTATTCTGCCCATCACTACAGCCTTATTATATCAGGGAAACAAGTGCAGAAGATTTCATCTTTCTTCTCCCATCAGCAAGCTTCATAAAAATATGCAAAACCAGCTAGCGTAAACCTCTTAAATTACATTGAAACTGTAAAATATATTATGAATTTCATCATGTCTCAGGCAGTACTTGTTTTAACAAGCAAGAAAATGCAACATAATTATGCATCACATGACTAATAGCCTCTCAAAGTTTTCTGTGTTATATTTTGTAGAAAATCTGTTTAGATAGGCCATTAACCAAAAGGTTTTGTCCCTGTCTTCAGTTGTGTATCTTCCAGTTTACAGCTAACTGTGTTTAATGTTGATCTTCTGCCCATTTTCATCAGCTCTCAACATATCGTAGTGGAATCATTCCAGTCATCATAGATTTATGAAGCTAAGCCTTAGAAGCTTAGGTCATGCTTTATTTTTTATTTCCTTTTGTGGGTTTTGAAATGTGTGTGATGTGCCTCCCCTGTTTAGTACTTTATGCTCATACATGTTACAGGTGGTGCCAAAGTAATCAGCAATACAAACTTGCAAGATAAAAGTAATATGCATAATAATGTATTTCTCTGTCAGTTTAAATATTGCTTTAAGAAAAATGCTTTACAGATTGAGGATTTGGTTCCAATACTGAACATTCAGTAAATGTTGTGTCTGTATCTTTGTATGTATAAAGATTCGTGCATACCTGTATGTTTACATGAAGATATTTAGTAATTTTATTGTCTTGATATGTTGGCATCATTATAAGTAGAAGCTTGCAATAATGAAATTGAAACTTTTCCATCTGTGATATCTTTGCATCTTAACCTCAATCTGTCTTCAGTATTTTTTACCTACCTACCTAACTAATGAACGATTTTATTATGTAGGAAATTGTCAACACCATTAATGTTATTTTACTTCTCAGTGAACGGTTGATTATCAATAAACAGCTGACTCTTAGCTGGACAAATTTTTGGCACCCCTGTTTGATACTTTATTCTATAGTTGTTTCTGGGTTGTGATTTTTGCATTGTAAAATTATAATTTTTTTTGACCTTTTGTGTTCATTATAAATAATAGCAACTATTACTTATTTTTTTTATAAAATCAAATTTTAAAAATTTACAAATCTTGTGTGTGAATTACTTTCTTTACTAATACTGATTTGAAATTTTGATTTTGTTATTATTTTCTCCAAATCATTCACTGATGTACTCGAGACCTTCTAAGAAGTGCTTTTGTTAAATGAAGCTGATTTTGCATCATCAGTTCTATAAAGAAAGTTAATTGTTTGCAATATGTTTTGTGGTGTTTCATTGTGGCAGAGGTCATTTTATGTTAAAATACTCACACACTCAGAACTTCATTATAGTTTGTTGTGCTGTCTTTTGCAGTGTCCATGTGTAGTGTTTTTGGAGATTTACATTTTTTCATGTAATTTATGATTTATTTTGTATCTGACTGAAGATAAGAATTCTGCATATTTATGTTTAGGCTATGCTCACTTTATTTGTACATTTTACTTTGATGAATATGGAAAAAATATCAACTCTTTCTTTTTAAATGTTGAAAGAATGAATAATGAAAATAACTTAGGATTTTTCAATTTTAATGCATACATTTCCTGTTGTTTTAATTTTCCTTAAAGATTTTTTAAAAAACTTTTGGAATTTAGTATGTTCCATTAAACTTATTACATTGTGAGCAAAAGGGAAGATATTTTGTTTGTATATTCCTGTTACTTGTATGATTGTTTAAATTATTTTAGTAATCTAATGTAATTTCACTGAACTGTGTGAAAAAAAATGCAATATTAAATACTGATCTTTATTTGACAATGCAATAATTGCAGCACAGGATATTAATAATGTGTTGCTTATATTCACTATATGTACCTTGTGTTACTAAATTTGTAAAATTTCAGTTTTAATGCTTAATTTCAGTTGCTAATTTAATGTGTTAATTTGCTTGGTATGTTGTTCCTTGAGTTGTTACAATATTCCATTTTGTATTATGCAGTACTGTATGTACAAACTCTTCTATGCAAACCATATTCAGTGCATTTTTTACTGTATTTAACAAGTGAAGGTGATATGTTAAAACTGTATAGTTTGCTTTGCTTTTGAGTGCTATTCAGATTATTATTATGTTATTGTTTGGCTAAGCAAGCATCTTGCTTTGTAATTTATGCATGCCCTTTTTATGCATGTAAAAATTGATGAAAATGATACTAATCAAAACTAAAAATGACTACTTATCAAAAAAATTTTTTTTTTTTTTTTTTTTTTTTTTTTTTTTTTTTTTTTTTTTTGTTAAAACTGACATTTGCTATAGGTCTTGACTTTTCAGTGCTCAATTGTTTAGATAATGCTCCAGTTTTTTTTAAACACTCATTGACTTAGTTGACATTGACAAAACTGTTTTACATTGTAGTCTCTGTGTTGTCTAGCTATTTTGACTAAAGCTTGTGAGTACATATATTTTTTGTAATACTTCATGATTGTCTTCTGTGTACTAATTGTCTCAGGTTATGGACATAAAACAAAGGCTGCTTACCTTCTACCCCATCTTTGTTTTGTAAGGGCATTTAAATCATCTGCCCCTTGTACAAAGTCAAACTGAAAAATTTTAGTTTGTGCAGTCATGTAGTTTCAGTGGCCTGTAGTTTTCCATCTTTATTCTTGTCATGTTTATCTGCCATGTGTGTGTGTGTGTGAATCAAATCATTTCATGGGTGGCAGTGATAATAAATGACAGTTTTCATTTCTATATGTCTGCTCTGTTGCCTCTTATGAACATTTGTTTCATCTTGACACACAATTTATTGAAAACTTTGACTAATTAAAGCTGTTTTGATGAAAATAAATTTTAGAATTGATTTTCCTTTTAAACTCTTACATACAGATTAAAGTATTACTTCTCATGTTACATTATTATTTATCTTCAGGTTTGTTTGACATAGATATAAATATTAATTTCTTGGAAGTTTTTAGATTTCTTAAGTTAATCCTCTGCTTGTAGTTATTCTAGCTGAAAAGTATAAAATGTCACTAAGTACAAAAATAGAAACCGCTGTGTGTTGTTTTTCCGCAGAAGTATTTTAAAATTTTTTTACAAATTATACTTAATCAAGTTAAAGTGTAGAGTAGTTATAATTTTTAACTCCATATGTCAAACTAGTCTTAAATGAGAACTTAAACCAGACTTAAAAATCCACGAGTAAGCTTATGGAACTGTGGTGAATAGTTAACCTTTTGAAGACAGGATGGCCATTATAGTGGCCTTACTCTCTTTGAAAAGACAGGGTTGTCCACTTTAGTGGCCATGTCTTTTTCCCCCATTTTCCAGGCTGAAAAGTGGGGTGACCTCAAATTTGACACCCCTGAGGTTTTAACCACTTATCTCTTTCAAAGGTCTTCCTTTTGTGACATAGATGCACCCCTCTGAGAATCCATTAAACTACACACAAGAATCTTTGTTGCAAATAGGTGATTTCTTAAAGGGGGAAAGCATTTGGTTCAAGATTCCCCATCCTTTGGTAGTTTTTACTGCTACCAAAGCCCCGGCCTCAAAAGGTTAAAGTTTGCCAGAGGGTTAATTGCCATTTACAATGGAGAGCAATGTAAAAGAAATTAACAATCCAAAATGATATATTCACTGTTAAATATGCTGCTGTTTTGATAGAAACTGAAGTTGCAAATTAGTAAGCTGAACAAGAAAGCTAACTAGAAGATACAATGCATAATAATGGCTTTCACTTCCACTTTAAATCTGCAAATTGTTACCCAAAGCTGAAAGTTACATTGGTCTAAGTCTGATGAATAAGTATAGTGTCCTTCGTCTAATAGAAAGTTGACAGGTATATTTCTCATTTCTGAAATGATAGCAAAGTAGCTGCCTTATTGATGTTGCAATAACAGGATCTTTATGATTCACTTCTTTTTAAAAAAATAAGGAAGTAAAATTTGACAATATTTATAACTGCAAATGTAGGTCACGTGTAGATTTTCAGTTGCCCAGATTTTGTAATATTCCATATTAAGAGTACCTTGAAGATGGAATATGCTTTGTCAGTTTACAGAAAGTTCCATTGTCATTCTTATGTTTGCATTGTATAGAAGGGTGTGGTGATTGGTTAGTGTTAATGGATAGATTCATGAACATCATTGTCTTCCTGTAATGCTGTGGCTTCAACTGATCTTTGTCCTCTTCCAGGAAACAAGTATTTTCAAACTATAAATCATTTCATGCCAGCAGTTTGCAGATATTTGACCTTTTTTTTTTTTTTTATTTATTGTAAATTTTCCAGAAGCCTCCCCCCCCCAAGAACTGTAATTTTGATTAAATAGTTTTACAAGAAGAATGCAGTCTTTTAGTGATAGTCATTGCAATAGAGCAATTCAGATTTTCACAAGTAACAGCTAGCCTAATATGTGTTGCCTCTTTTATTGAAAATGCTTGCTATGTGCCCAAGATTCAAAATAATTTTCATTTTTTGATGCTGCTAGTATGAACCTCAGTGCGACGTAACACTAAATTTAACTTTTTTGTACTTCAAACAAAATTTTATTGCTTCATTAGTATTTCTGCAAAATTTCAATTGATTTTAAACATGGGTTCTTATTTCCAAACTATTTTGAAATGACAACTGCAACAATAATAATCACCTTGTATTCTTAAAAGGAAGGCAGTAATTTGGGTGATAAATTATTATGATGTAAAGTAACTGAGGCTAATTTATTATACCTTTGAATTGCTTGGCTTTGATGAAATAATGCTTTAATTTTCTCCTTTTTTTCAACAGCATTAGAAGTAAAACCTTGGAAACAGATTTTATTCTGATAATTATAATATGTATGTGATTATGTATTATACTACAGCTTGCTGCTAGAATGGTTAACCATTTTTCATTTTTAACTTCACGATTTAAAAATGTAATCTTATGTTTATAGGAGGCATATAAAATAAAGCTGCATGTAGGAAATTTCTGAATAGATTTAAATGTTGTGTGTATATTCTTATTAGATGCATCATTTTTCTTCAAGAGGACTGTGAATTTTGTTTGATCAAACTAGATATACCTCTTAACAAAAGGTCAAGTCTACATTTTTGGTCTACTGCTTTGAATTTACCCTGGTGTTTGTTGGTAAATTCATTTTAAAGCAAAAAGCAGTTTTTCTTCATATTTAATACTATATATAGTAAAGACAATTATAAAAGTCTTACGTAGAAGGCAACTAGATTTTCACCCAAAAAAGTCAAACATATAAGTGTGTTTATCTTAAAACTGATTAAAAGTTTTGGCACAGACAACATGATGAAAGGAAATGATGTTCTGTTTTTCTCTACGTAGACACATGTTAATTTTTATGCAGAAAATTTGACACTGTTAGAAAAGTTGTATTGAATTCTTCATAGTACAAAACATGTAAAAAAACATCAGTGAAATAGTTCTGTATTCCCTTTTGTAATTTATCATTGCATTCTTATTTTTGAGAATTTTTTTATAAATCAGATATCAATGAATGGAGTATTAAAGCATGTAATTTAATGGAGGTTAAAGCATGTAATTTTTGTTGCACACACATAAATATGAAGTCAAGAAATAGAAATTTTTAATTTTCACAATCTTTTCATTTCATTGTATTTGTGAATTCAAAGTTTCATGCTCAGGTGCACTATTAGAAATCTGTAAACTTCACAAAATTGGTATTCATATTAATCAAGATAATTTTTTCAACGGGAGGGGGAAACAGTTAGGTACTTTTTTGTCTTTGCTGCTAATTTTAATATTGGGACTTTGATTCATTTTTGTCTTTGCTGTTCATGTAACTAAAATGGTGTGGCAGTTGTTTGATGAAAACCACATTTTTGATTTAATCTGAGAAGTTAAAATGCAGTAATACTCATAAATTATGCAATTTACATTACAGTTATAAAATTAAATAATCTTATTGCGATGACCGAAAAAATCCCGTATTGATGTCAGCTTGCACAGGTCTTGGTTTTTTTCTTAGATGCACTACATAGCAGGCCTATTTTCTAATTCTCTTGAATTTCTTTTGTTTTCTTCCCGATTCTCAATATTCATTACTGATCTAAATCAGAATTTTTGAAGATTTCAGGTAAAATCTTGTGTATTTTGTAGTTTAAAATCAATAAAATTGTTTTCAGTAGAAATATTAAAAATTATCTGTTTTTTAAAATGAAAAGTAAACATTGGGTTCATAATAATTTCGATAACAAAGGGAAGAAAAAGGCAATCTAAACGGAAGTTCCAGATTTTTGCCTAATTTACTGGCAAGTAAAACTCATTTCCTGCAAGTTGTTATTTTTAGCAATTACTAGTTGACTGTCACTCTCCAAATCATCGTCCGTTGTTTACATCAAGTATACTTTCATCCAAATGTATGCTAAGAAATCATTGCAGATGACTTTGTTTCCTGCCATCAATGCTGTGACGTTACCAGAATTTTGGCTTCTTGGAACACATATTACTGGTGACTGGAAAATATGCCCTAGTCCTAAGTAAAAGCATGATGGAGCACATGTTAATCACAAATGTAGCGGCATTGAATGGGATGAAATGACTCCATTGCTTTCCCTACCCAATACCCTGATATGAATAATTGGAATTTTTATGGAGACGGGAAGGCTGAAGTGTATATTCATCCCGTTGCTATACCAGCAGCAGATTGAGGTTGCTGTCATATGTATTCCACAGCTGCCCAGTTTCTTGGTAAGGTCAATTAGTGCCCGGTCAATTTTTCTTCACATCTTCTGGTAAAACACTGAATCTCCTGGTTTTTAATTTTTAGCATTTACTTCATTGGGTTTTCATCTTTTCCACCAGAATTTTATTGAATTAACAAAACTTTGATTGAACAAATCTCATTCTGCCACCTAGTAATTTTCAGGTAATTTTATTTGATCTAGTGTAGAACATTATGTAAATTCCACCAATGCTTAATCAATTAATATTGGTATTTAATTTATATTGGTATCTGCTACACTACTAAGTTTATCCAAGCAATAGTAAATACATTAACTGTTAATTTTATTTTCATCATGTTTTAAAGCATGAGTGTCTAAATTATAACCGTTTGAGGGCCACATTGCAAAGAAAAAAAATTTGTGGGTCCATACATACAATATTTTTTTAATCAAATTGAAATAAAAATTAGCTTTATGTTGTTTTATTAAAATAACTTTTTATTATTATTATTATTTTTCATTTGAATTAGGTTTGTTATACGTACATATTTATTATTAATTTGTAGTTTGGGTTTCGTAAAGATGGAAAAAATTCAAATTAATGAGATGGATGAATTTGCTTTTGTTGAACAAGCAAATCAATATCAGTTTCAATAGACAAGGTTGCAATTCTTAATGCATTTTCAAGATGTTAGTCAGTGATCTTTGTCCTATTTTTGTTTTTTGTATGCTTTATTTCTGAAAATAATTATTCACAAATATAGATACAGCCAAAAGCTGAAGACATTAATAAAGCATGATTGTGAAAATTAGAATATTTATCACCGGGTAGGTAAGTTTTATAAAACTCCAGTAAAGAAACATTTTCAAATTTTTCTTTCAGTTGAATGCCACTTTGCATCATGACATACTAAGATGTTATTATTTTTAAATAAATGTCAATGAATCGATTATATATAAATCAAACATTTATTTTTTTAATAAAAATGTGTAAATTTAAATACTTTCATAATTTGCGTTTGGGCCGCATACGTCCCGTGGGCCTCACTTTAGACACCTATGCATTACAGCATTCAATATTATGTGCGGTTAAGTCTTGGAATGTATTACCTAGGTTATGAAAGTACTACTAGAATTTTAGTATTTTCGTATTACAGTGTTATAGTTTTATTTCATCATGTCTGACTTACACAAAGTTATTTTTCATCGATCGATTGCCTCGATCTTTTTCGTCTTGGCTTGTTGGTATGGAATGCTTTAGTCGTAACAGTATATGATAAATAGCAAAGTTGGGAAACCTTCACAAAAGGGAACTCGAAACTTTTCCCTTTCCAGAATATTAAAGACAGTTTGCATGTATTGTGATCGGACATCCAAACTGTCCAGATTTTTAGACAGCGTGTAGTCGTCCTCTTAGTAGTTATCTAACTCATGCCTTTTTAACGTGTAAAAATAGTATTGTGCATGCTATTAAATGTCTTTACTCAATATTATTTTTTCTTGGTCGTCTGCATTCTTCTTATGTCATCAAACTTGCAATGATATTAAGATGTGTAGCAGAGCGCCTTCATGAAGATCCTAAAATAAGTTAAAAAAACTACTTATGTTTATTCAGGTTTGCTTTTCCCTGATACATTCTTCCTTTTTGTTAAGGTCTATACTTGGCGTTTAATGGCCTCCCTTTTTAAAAAGTTGGTTGAATTCATAACTTGCGAATTCCTTGGTATTGTCGTTTCGGAAAGACTTGCATCTGATTGTTTCGGAGTTGCATGCCTGATCTCTTTCTCAGCCTGTAATTTGTACTTTTTAAATGCTTGAGGAACTTCTGACTTTTTACGTAGGGCTTACACAGTAAATTTTCCGTTTATAGATGATAGCTTATAATTGTCATCTATAAACATTATTAAATATCTTGCACCACCTAATGATGTGACTTTGTACCAGAAATATCTGTACGTAGAACTTTAAAAAAATGTCCCACCCTGCTTGTGCTTCTCTTTGGGAAAGATAACCTATCTTGTTTACGTCTATAGAGTCTATGTAACTGTAAACACCCATTTATAAGAATAAATTCGTTTACTAAATCGAAATATGTATATAGTGTTAGAATAACCTTAATCTCAGTGATGAACAAAGTGTGCATAGGAACTTCGTAAAAACAGAAGGAAAATGTTTTGCAGTAGCGCAGAGATGAGATTCTTATCACTCATGGAGGAGAAATCGAGGCGTGAAGAAATGTGGGGGGAAAGGTAAAACCCCACACCATCTCCCTTCCTGGGAAAAAAATGCGCTAAAAGTCTAGAAAAGAGGAAAAAAGAAAATTAGTATTGTACAAATCGCTTTAGAAAGTGAATACGACATGTTCGAAGTCTTAAAAGAACTGAAGGTAATGCAGTAGTCTAATGTACAGATGTATACACATTATGGACTGTTTAAGCGATCTGTGCCATTTTTCAATGATGCCGTTGGCTTGTGGGTGGTATGAGAAAGGTGAATACCAAAGTTTGGAAGAATTCTTGAAGGAGTTCACTTCAAAATTGATTACCACAGTCAGTGGTGATTTCGGCAGGCACGCCGAATCTTGAGATCCAGTCTGCATAAAGAGCAGTGGGGACGGTCTCTGCCCATGTATCTTTCAATGGATAAGCTTCAGGCCAGCGAGTATACCTGCCAATGCATGTTGAACAGTAAGACATTCCTTGAGATGAAGGAAGAGGTCCAATCAAATCTATATTGATATGAGAAAAAACGTTCATCTGGAACTATAAAAGTAGTTAAAAGAGAGTGTACATGACGAGACACTGTAGCCTTTTGGCATTGTATGCAAGTTTTAGCGAAGTTCGTGACATTCTTTTCTCATTCCGGGCCAGAGAAATCGGTCACTAATTAACTTCAGCATTGTTTTAGGCCCCGGATGGGAAAGATTATGCAGAGCTGAAAAGACAAGTTTGCTATGACTGTTTGGAACAAAAAGACGGATTTTCTCTTGTGAAATGTTCGCTTTTGGAATTGAACGTTGATTTCTTTCTGTACTCACCATAAAAATTTTCAACAGTCTGAGACCCTTCTACTCATTATGAAATTCATCCCTTTGAGGCTCTTTATTTTTTACCGCCGTTGGACAGTTCATCCACAGAAAAGTGCATTTTAGCTTTGATGGTCTACTGACAGGTTTCCTTAAATACATTTTTGGGGAGGCATTTGTAATTTAATATATTTTTGTAACTTATTTGCATATATAGCTGACGCTGTTGTATAGAAAACTACTGTAAAGCATGATTTGGAACGTTGTGATGGGATATGTTCTTTTTGAGAAGGGAAATAAAAGCTATATATGCGCAGGATCTTCCTCGAATGCACCAATATCCGATAATATAAATACTCTTAAGACGCAGGATTCATTGATAAGATTGTGAGTGTTGTCATTAGTGTGTTTAAGACTATGTGCTAAAGATAATCTGTAAATTTCATACCTTTTGAGAAACTTAAAATCTTTCAACTGATCATCTTTTTCGTTGCTCCCATTGTATATCCTATCACATTGTTTGTGTGTCTTCTTGATGTTGGTTAAGATCAGTGATGCTCAGAGTGGGTGGTGCTGTTCCCCAGTGCGCACTGAAGCAGTCTAAGGGAGCGATTGAAACTGTAAAAAAAAATTAGGTAGCGATAACAATCGGGGGGGGGATCAACGGAAAAAAATAATATTGTAAATACTGCAGTATTGAGTCAGTCCTTCTCCTATCTTTCCAGGAACATATTACTCACAGCTGATATCTGCAGTTGTAACGTGATCCATTTATCACCTGATTTTACGAGAGGCTAGTTGGTCGACAAACGCCGAGGCAGAAGTTTAAATCTGAAAACATTGGTTCTGCATGGTCTGCATTGCCACCAATAACAACATGACCTAAAAGTCTGACGTTTTAACGTTTAAGTTGTTGTTTTAAGTACTGAGATTTGACGACATGAAAATAAGTTCAATAAAAGCATTTAAAAAACACTATATTTGATATAATACCCATTTTATTAAACTTTTTTGTATTCCTGTTCATTTTTGTTATTAAATTTAACTGTGTATTAACGGTTAATCTCATTAACCTCATGCATATACAAATAATCCAGCTTCATCATTACTGCTTTATTTCTCTTTTTTTTTTACATATTTTTGGAATAACTAAAGATATGGATTCACAGAAGAGTATTCAAAAGTTTTTTTTCCCCCGACCGGCGGGCACTGTTTTATCTTTTTTCGACATTGGCCACTCCTAAGGTCGGAAGTGGTGACCATTTTATTGTGGAGGCACCTAACAGGCAGCCACCTTTACCTCCTGTAAAGGGGACGGACAGTTACAACCATGCCTTCTCCGGGATTCGAGCCCGGGGACTTCAGTATCGCAGTCGGCTCCTCTAACCACTATACCATCTAAACGGTATTTTTTCAAGGTGAACGGTAAGCCAAAGAAGTTTGAGAAACACTGCCTTATATGAATAACTTTCGCTTTACGAGAACAAGAAGATAAATTTTTTATATCGTTACATTTCAGGAAATACATTGCGAAATAGAGCATATATGACATCGCGTTTGTACGTTTCGGCTCTGATTAATGGAAACAAAAGTTAAATCTAGCGTAACATTAAATTGAGGTTGGATTCTATTTCATTTTGCATATCACTTTAGGAATTACAGGTAACACAATTCTTAAATAAATAATTTAACAAATTAAATTATCTTAAGATAACATGATAAATTTTTCTGCAAGTTCGGGGGAAAAAAAAAATTCTGAAAACTTTCAGATTTTTTTAACGTTTTTTAAATGCTTTGTGTGATACCTTTACTTATTAAATATCATGTTCTTCTCACTTAAACCATAAAATTCAATTCAACAGCAATATCACAAATTATTTAAAAGAGCATACCTTTAGAATTTCAGATACACAGTCTCTCGCGCTGGAGATAAAAATGTTCTTTATTTTTCCCCGTACAGTGTTGCCACTGCTCGCTTGAAATCGTTGTGTTTCTTAATCAAAAACTCATAAATGCTTTACAAAATATGAAATAGATAATAAAACAAATTCCAAATTTGGGCTTCCAGATGCCCGTATTCGGGTAGAGACGAACGTTATTCACAAATTTGAGGGCTCCAAGAACAATTGTTTTATCACAATGTGAGAAACATACGTACATTTGTGTAGATTTTTCATTATTTAACTTCTTTAAATATAATACAGGGCCCACCAGCGGCCGAGCGGTAAAGTCGCTGAACACTGGTAGTTCGGTCCGAGGTTCGAATCCCGCGAACGGGCTGGCTGCATGGGCGTTTTCGTGGTTTTCCCCATGTGTAACGTGTATACGAGCCAGTTTCCCTTAAAAAGTCCTCCACGAAGGCATCCGTCCTCTTAGGCAGATAGCTCTCGAGGCTTTGCCATAATCACACACACACACTAAATATAATACAGCGCTCTAATATTGGGTGGCAACAATTTAAAAAGTGATTCGCCGTTTATAGTTAAAGCAAAAAGCCAAATTCCCATTTCCAAATGGGAAATTAATAGCCCTTCTGGGCTAATAAGAACAGTGCCTCCACTAAATAGTCATCTAAAAGCAAAGATATTTGCAAAGCTATCAAAGTAAAAATAAAAGCAAAGCTTTTTCTTCTTCAGCAAAAATAGAGACTGTCTTCAAGTACATAAAATATTTATTAAGGATGTTCTTCGTTGACTGAGATACTAATTTGTTCGCTATCGTCATGCGTGAATGTAATGGTTTTCCCAAATGTACCAACGACTCGTATCTGGTATGGTGGTAGAAGTGTAGTCCCTTTATACTTTCCGGTAAAGCCCATAGCGAATGCACTAATATTAAGTAATAGTCTATAAGCTATGACTCATAACTGTGACACGTGGTATCAAGTTTTGACTTATCGTTTAAATAGTATTAAAGCTATTAAAATAATATTAAAACCAAATTTTTGATTAAAACTGCCCTGAATTCTCATATTGGAATTTGTTTTGGGTATTACAATACAAAAACATATATCGATCTATGGGAGACAGTGCCCTTTCACGTTTGCAGCGAACGTATTAAAATAATTAGAGATTCTAAACAGCTTGCAACTGCAATAAAATTGTCAAAACCCTCTAGTGGACGAATGCACTAGAGCGCTGACCTCTAAACAGCGGTACCCAGGTTCAAACCATGATGAACGGGTGGCTGTATAGAAGTTTTCGTGGTTTTCCCTACGTCTAACGCAAATGCAAACTAATTTCCCATAGAAAGTTTTCCAAGAAAGCGTCCGTTCGCTTAGGCCGATAGTGCTCTTTCATATTCCGCGTAATCCAAACAAATCAAATAAACTGTCACAATCCAGTGTGAGTTTCCCAGCTTTGAATTTGTCATTAGAACTTTAGTTTATCCTAACTTGACTAGCAGTCTGATTTATAATTAACACGTTTCGCCACCTGCTGCGCTATTATTAAATACAAACTGAATTATGCAAAAAGGTCATATAGTTTGGTCTGGGTTAAATGCATCCGGTATAGCATGCTTATATAGCCGTGCACTATTTCCAAGAACTGTACTTGTCTGTTAAGAGAAAATTGTACCTTGAATTATTATTTTTTTGGGGGCAGGAATTGCTTGACAAATTTATAATATTTTCTCTAAGCTGGATACGTCGTTCGCCCCATTGCGAACGCAAAATGGAAATGGGAATTTGTATACATCACTTTACTTTTATTTTATTCCTTATTTTGCAAGTGTTTACTGAATTGCTTATTTAAATTGTGTGAAATGCCATAGTAATTGAAAGTTGCTATGCAAAATTCATGTGAACTACCGCTTCACATAGGAGCTACAAGAAATACTTATTTTACTTTTATATACTCCTCCCTGAGGCTGCATATTTCATAGTACAGGCCCTTCCTTATCGACCGGATTTTAAGACTTCATAATTGATTGCCCTAGGAAACACGTGAAAGAAGAAGTAAAGGCTACATCAAGTCGTAAACTTCTACCCCAACGTGATGATCTCCGATCTCCGAGTATGAGAGCTATAAATCTCCCAAGGCCGAAGGCCATTCAGACTGACTGCCTTTTCATAATATTATAAAATATTTCCTCCATCCTTTTGGCATACTTTCGTGGTGTAATTGGAAGCATACTCGACGCGTATTCGAGAGGCACAGGATTCGAATCCCTGCGATGTCACTGCACATTTTCACGCCTCCTGCATTTATAAAACCTAATTACTCTACAATATCCTCAATAAAATCTCGCCTAAAAGCAAAGGTTTCTCAAATCCCTTTGATATTGATAATGGCGCTTATCAGGAAACCACCAACACTGCAACTGTAAAGAATTCTGTAGGAAAACTCACAAAAATATAAGGCAACTTATTGCAATAAGAAACCATCTACGTAGGATATGGCAACATACGGTGGGATTCAGCAAAGAAAAGAGTTAAATCGCGTAAGCAAAAAGAAAAAGAAATTAATAAATTCCGTACTGAAAAGGGGGAAGAAAAATTTGCAGAAATAGAGCTAAATAATGGAGCCTTCTGGAAATTTCTCTATCTTAAGAACAAACATAAATGTAAACTGCGAACCCCAATGTCATTAGCAACTTACCACCGACGTACTATACCAGCTGAGAAGAAAATAAAAGGGATTTTATTGAGATAGGAAAAACATACTGTATTACAAATATGAGTATGCAATCCCATGATTGTGTCTGTGGAATAGCTCTTTTCCCTCTGCGTGTAATCCTGTGGAACTAAATATGCACTAAAAGTCTTAAAGAGCTAAGTAATGCCGGCATGGAAAAATCCTTTAGAAGTGTCACTCGTACCTTGTGGAAAAAGCCTGTCATGATAGATAGGACTAAGATTACATAATCAGTTTTCTGTGTATAGAACATGCCTTCCTAGTAAAAATGAGTTCATAGGAGTTGAGACAGTGCTATTTTAAGGGTAGTTTTATTTTTAAATTTAATAACAAAATATGCTGTGAAATGCCCCCCAAAAGGGGGGGGAAATGCACAAAAATGCATGTCATCATAATGCGGCCTTGGTGTTTTCAATGTAACTAAAATCCAACATCTCGAGACATATTGCTTATTATTTTGTGATATTATTTATTTGGTTGTAGCTAAATAATTTAGGATCTCTGAATTCTGATATAAGGACAACCTTTAAAAATATCTCAGATAGACTCTTATTTTCTTGGAACATCATCTCCTGCTCAGAATAAACTTGACTTTTTTTCCCCCTGCCAGTTTTGATATCCTTTGTTTAAAAATGTTTGTTTTAAAGTAAGAAACTCAGGATTTAGTACAGTTTTGATTCATGGAATAAGACTTCATTTTTTATCTGTTGGCATTAAAGTACACAGGCTTTCGTGTTGCTATTTTACTTTCTCCTTCCTTTTCAAAATTGTTCTGGCAATATTTTATTACTTAGCTATTAAATGGACAACATTATCTTTCTCAGTTTCCGTTACTGCTCATTTTTTTTAAAATTCTTCTTCTACGTCATTTTTCTCCTTTCTCTCATACATTATACTACACTAAGTATACCAGGAAAGTTAAATTTGGTTGCATTAATCAGGGCTTAAATTCAGCAGTAGTTCCAGATACATCTAAATTTTTGACAGAAATTCCAAGCTTCGGTATACTGTTATGCAGCTGAATCGCTATATTAGCATCAGAATCTGTTAATCACGTAAATTTTATTTTATCAGTAATAAAATTGACATTTGCGCCAGCTACCGAATAATGCCTCAGTTTTCTTTCTTTTTTTTTTTTTTTTTTTTTGAAAAGCCCAATACCTGGAAAACAATTAAGCATGTAAAGAACAATCCCCTGTTTCGAAACGTTTACTTTTTCAAGAAGAGATATATTTATGGATGTTATTCATACGGCCAAGAAGACGTAAAAATAATTAGAAGCAAAATTAAGGAAACAATATTATTTGATTTCGAAAATATGATTCAGAATCTTTCTTTCAGCGTTGCTGTACCATGCCTTGTTATCATAAATTTAAATAATCATCTTTCCTTTGTTTTTTCATTTCCTTTTTAGGATGCGTTAGTTTAATTTAATTTACAATTTCTTTAATTATAATTACTTTATAAATATTTTCATTCATCTTTTCCACATTTTATTCAACATAATTTGCGTAATAATTCTTTATTATTTGTGACTTTATTTATTTGTTTCCTATTGTCATCTCCTGACGGCTTCCCATTGAGCTTGGCACTTCTAGTTTTAAAAATAAGCTCTGGTTTTAGTTATGGATTGCTAAGACAGCAGTTGATCACTTGATCCATTTTTGGTTAAAATTATCATGAGAAGGAAGTACATTAAACTTATTAGAGCATAACCATTAACCTTTTTATAACATTCGTATAAATTTTTTTAATATTTATAAATTTTGATAAAAGTAGCTTAAATTAATAAAAATCTCGCGAACAGTTTAAAGTACTCATACTTTGTTGCAGGAATGGGAGATATTCGATAATATATATTATAAACCGAATTTTCTCTTCATGAAGACTGCAATGTTTCGTGTCCAGTTGCTGGTCGGTATCCTGTCTATCGCGTGCTCGAACATATACATAGAGCATACTCAGAATGAATTCCTGTATTTATGCGACATTGGAAGTCGTAAAATATTGTCAGTTTTCGCTCTTTGAGCGTTTTAATACATCTAACCTCTTTCTTTTTCCTCCCTCCCCTTTCTGAGGAACATTTATCAACTTTATCAACTTTCTTGAAACTGGAGAAGGGGAGGTCGAACCTACAGAAATAACGGCACTTTTCTTCCTGAATTACCAACAGAAAAGAACGGAAAATGTTGAAACCGAAAATTTTATAAGAACCTGCGTTTTTGTTTAAAATATTTACATATTATTACATAAATCCAGAAATCAGTATCTCATTTGCGATATTTATCTGCCCATTGACTTCTATCATGATGATCCATTCCATTCCGTTATGATGTCCATTATCCATTCCAGGATCCCGTTGACTGCCATGGATGCACATAAAATGCCCGTTTTATGTGTTTGTGGGGAGGGGACTAAATGAAACCCAGTTTTAATAAGAAAATTATGAAACACAATAGGTCATTATGCTGTATTTCTATATCTCATATTTTTGATAACATCATTGCCACAACTGAGAGTAAACCATAGTTAAGGTTATCGTCAGTAAGATCTAATAGTGAGTAGTACAGAGCTTGTCATTTGCTTTGGAGTTATGTAGGTTCTTTTTGAGAATAGGTGGCCGAAACATTGTTTTTGTCATCTCTTTTTAGACCAAAAGGCTTCTGGAGGAGTTTTAAATGAAAAAGCCATTAATGTGCCATTGAACAAATTAATTTATTTGTTTGTAATATCATATCTGACATCTGCTCGTTGAAAGTCAAGACTTGCTTTCCTTATGTTCTTTTCTTTTCTTTTTTAAATTTCATATCAGACATTTATTCATGGACAGGAGTATTTATTTCATTTTACATATTAAGGTTACAGAAAATTTCATTTTCCATTAGAAGGGGGGGAAGTTATTATGTTATCATTATTATACAAATTTTATTGGGAAAAAAGCAATTCCAATTATTGATTGTTCTAATAATGATTTTCTGTTTTTCATAGCATTGAGTCCTAAAAAATCATTGAGATTAAATATTTGATTCTCAGACGTTGATATTTTCTTGTTCAGTTTTAGCAATATCTAAATCAATAGTTCTAATTCAACTTCAAAACTGACATTATAAATTTCTTTCTTTTTATTTGGGAGGAGGAGTATCATTATTAAAAGTTTAGCTGACTTATCTTTACGTTCGTAATAACACTTGCTAAAAAATATATCACTTTAGGGAAAAGAAGTTTTAGTTTTGTGTAGTGCATAGCAGCAAATAACATTATCTACTGCCTTTGTTTGGGGCTACCAACGTGCCATCAACATCTTAAGCTTAATCAGTGTCGAGATGAGGTTTTCGGCCAATGAAAAGAGACTAGAAGCAAGGGTCACATAACCTTCAGTACGATAAACTCGTTTTTTGCCTTCTCGGGCTCAAATAGAGCTGGAACTTCTTTCTACTGAGACAGTTGTTGTTGATTTCCGTGTGAGCGCTGCCGGTGTGCTTAGGGACTGCAGATCATGCCTCCGGGTGAACAACTAGCACCACCTTCAGCGGATGTTGTATATTATAACAAAGAGTTTTTGAACAAAAGAGATCAGAAAATTTACTGCTACTATTGGAAACCGGCTGAAGTTCCAAAGTAAGTGTGATTTTACAAAATAAATGTCCTTTTAAATTTTCTGTTGAACACCTTTAAAAAAAGTAGAGGAATATAAGCTTTGTTTCATATTATTTCTTTCAGTATTCAAAATTTTATCCATGATTGTAAAATCTTCATAGCGTCTCCGTAAGTAAAGGTGAACGTGAATTTTACTATTAAGGGAAGAAATGATTCAAAAAATTTCTCAGCTACAATGTTTTTATTCAGGGGCGTAGCTAGAGGGGGGGGCATTTGTTCCCGGGCGCAGAATCCAAGGGGCGCCAAACTGATGTTACGACATTTTAGAATAAAATGTTTTCCATCCTTGGCAAGCAGTAGGGGGCGCAAAATCTTCAGTTGTCCCTGGGCGCTGAAAACCCTAGCTACGACTCTGTTTTTATTATACTCTTATTAAATTCAATAAAATAAAGAAATGTGTCATTATCCTACGAATTTAAAAGCCCACGGTCCTCTCTGACTGCACAGTAATTTTCAGTATTCGAAGCTGGTATGCACTCTTTTTTCTTGATGTTTTTAGCTCTATCAGTGGCTGAATGGTTAAAACCCCCGAGTACTGGTAATTCGAACCCAGTGCTGAGTATATATTTGAATTTCGTGTTTTTCCCAATATGTAACATGAATATGAGCCAGTTTCTCGTAAGTTCTTCATTCTTCCCTTCCCTTAAGCAGATACTCCTCCTCTGATGCTTTGGCATATTCAGATAAACTCTTAATAACGTTTTTGAATTCAAGTTTGCAGCGTTAATATATGTTTTAGAACATAAAATCAGGTTTTAGAAAATAAGCTTGCAAAGGATCGGAAAGCAATCATAATGGTATCCTTCATTAAACTGCCGGCTTCTGTACGCAGGCAAACAAGCCGGCATAAAGGTACGGTGCCTTATGTTGAAGCACCACTATTTAAGTACATTTCTCTTATCAGTCAGAGCAGCAAATGAAAATCCTACTTGCATACCGGTGCACTATATAAATGTGCCATGATATAAAACTGCGCGATATAAAGGTGCCCGTCTATTTATGAAAGCAACTTTTAAAAACTGATTTTAATGAGATTACAGTCACCTTTATTCAGGTGTAAAAACTTTTGTCTTGGCAAACAACAAGCTGACCATCCTTACCGTGATGCACAGTTATGCAACAGTTCCAAAGATTGATTCAAGAACGTCATGCAGCTTAGGAAATTGTTTGAATTAATAAATTAAAACAAAAGTGCGCATTCTAGTCAGTTAAGGCCCTACTTTTAATCTTTCTAATTGCTCTTCAGCCTATTATTCAATAAGTTACCATTTTACGCTTAAATATTGACAGATTTCTTATTAGAGGTTCCCTGTTTTAAAAATGAGTCTTAAGCTGCAAGATTAGTAAATGCATTAATCTTTATTTAAAAAAGGTCAGTGTTTTCTTATAATTTTTCGAGGGGGGGGATGTATTGCTCATTTGTTTAACAACACTAAGTGTGCAACAAATTATATTAATGCGAATGAGGAAGCACGTAAATGGATCTAGGATTGAATTATTTTATTAAGTACACGAAGGGTATTTGCCTAAATTCTATTTCAGTTTTAGTCGACAACATCTCAACGAATAAAATTCAAAGGTCTTATATCTTTCTTCCTGTCACCAACGTCTCCAAAAAACTTTTGGAGCGAGAAATTTTAAGTGCCTTTTCTTCTGAATAGACGCTTTACAATAACAAAATTCGAAATCGATTTCAGCGGTCAGCTTTCACTAACAACAGTATCTAAAACGGATTTTCTAACATAACTGAAAATATCAGACTTCGTTAAAATTTACACACTCAGTTTTTTAAGGCGTTCTTTGATAAATTATTTTTTAGCAGCGCGATTTTTGATTTAGTTTTTTATCTTTAGAATTCTTTACATATGTTTACATTTGAATATACGCAGGTGAGACAATGATTAGACCCTTATATGATGATTTAACCAACCCGGTGATCAATCTGAATATTTAAATTTATGTGCATGTCACACATTTTAAATAGAGAAAAAGTGAAAATTTGTACGCCTGTGTTTATAATACTATTAACTTTTTCCAGATTTAAATTTAGTAATAATAATTCTTATCCCAGAAGAAAAATAAAAGAGAATCATTCATGTGTCAAGAAACAATGAGGAAGATTTTTGTAATAACTCGACAAGATTTCTTAATAACTCGAATATTGCGTGATTCATTCTCGATGAAAAGAAGATTGCCTGCTTTAAGTTGGCAACGTTTTGAGAAATATTATCAAATTAGCATTAAATAAGGTACAGGTGAAACGTGTTAACACTAATTTAAACTTTTGTAAAAGTTGAAATTTAGCCTCTATTTGATGCTAAAAGAACAAAAAAAAAAAAAAAAAAAAAAAAAAAAAAGAGGCCAATTTCAAATTGTGAATAACGAATGAACTGCTGTATTTTTTTTAAATGAATTTAACATCTTGTTTATTGAAATTAAAACAAATAAAAACTGAATTTTGACAAAAATTATTTGAAGGAAACTGACAATTTATTAAGCAGATAAATAATTAATTTATCTCATTCCAATGTTCAAATAAATAATTTATAGCATCAGTGTGATTCACATTTTATTTCTTCCTGTTATTTAGAAAGTTACCCCTACAAATACAATTGTTAAATCAGTTAAGTAAATACTCGTATAATCAGACGTCTTATCTTATCATAGCTTATCGTATCTTAAACAAATAGCTTATTTCAAGAAAAAGAAACAAGATAAAAAATTAGGTTAATAAGTCAAGTTCATTTATTGCCAATTTTGGTTTTATAAATTTACCATAAGCAGGCAATTGAAGCAAATTTCTGTCTGAGAGTATTCTAGAACGTAACTATTTTCAATAATAAAATCGCATAACTATATACAGTGACAATAAAATTTTAACTAAATCTTGAGACACCAAATATGACTCTTAGACTATTCTTTCGTATTCTGCAGAAAAATTTGGTTTTAATTTAAGTAATCTTGATGCAATTAAGATACCTAACTGATCGCTACAGCTATAGTTTTAATTTCTCGGAATCCATCAGTGTATGACAGTAATTCAAAGATTTAGCAACATGCAATGTAGTTAGTTGCTTGTAGAGTCATTAGTTGTTTTTGAAGCGGGAGACGTGAAATACGCGCAATGCCCTCGCCGGGACTCGAACCTGGATCTCTCGAATACGCGCTGAGTGTGATACCGTTATATCATGAAGGCACGCTGGAAAGGCGGGATAAACTACCTTATATACTTCTCCTTTTAAAGGGCGACTGGGAATTAAGAGACCCTATCGCCAAATCCTGGTGGCGACGAATTATTGTCCACCACCTTTTAGTCCCAGTGCCACTTGTAGGGTATTTTAGAATTTTTCAAAAACAGGAAACTGAAGAAATCCGCAATGCCCTCTCAGGGACTCTCTCGAATACGCATTGAGTGTGCTATCGTTACACTACCGTATGTAGGCATGCTGGAAAGAGGGACTAACTCGAATACGCAATGAGTGTGCTATCGTTACACTACCGTATGTAGGCATGCTGGAAAGAGGGACTAACTCGAATACGCATTGAGTGTGCTATCGTTACACTACCGTATGTAGGCATGCTGGAAAGAGGGACTAACTCGAATACGCATTGAGTGTGCTATCGTTACACTACCGTATGTAGGCATGCTGGAAAGAGGGACTAACTCGAATACGCATTGAGTGTGCTATCGTTACACTACCGTATGTAGGCATGCTGGAAAGAGGGACTAACTCGAATACGCATTGAGTGTGCTATCGTTACACTACCGTATGTAGGCATGCTGGAAAGAGGGACTAACTCGAATACGCATTGAGTGTGCTATCGTTACACTACCGTATGTAGGCATGCTGGAAAGAGTGACTAACTCGAATACGCATTGAGTGTGCTATCGTTACACTACCGTATGTAAGCATGCTGGAAAGAGGGACTAAGTACCTTATATGCTTATCAGTTTTCCTATGCATATTTTCGGTATCTTAGAAAAGAACGAATAAAACTAGTTTTATATAAACTTCCGTTCTGTTTCATGATTAAAATCCTCATGCCATCCTTCTAGTTTCGGTAAAAGACATCTAAAACGTCAAGAAAAGTTCGAAAATTCAGATAAGAAAAATTTTTTCTTTCTTCAGCAACAGCGGAATGCAGTTTTACACTTTGTAAGGATAAATAACTTTGTAAGGACTTAATTTTATTAACAGTTAAATTTTAAGTTAAAGTTCCTTTCCTGTCAAATTCTTAACTTCGACTTACTACTTCCGGCCAAAACGTAGTTTTGGAATCTTGCTGAATATTTAATGAGGAGGAGCGGTATTTAAACCACGACGTTACTTACTGAGTCAGAGAGAATCAGAGTTTCTGATTTACGCGCGTCTGCCTTTTTGGCCACTCTCTCTCTCAAAGCTGTTATTACGCTCGGCCGTACTCAGGCCCTTGCTAAGCTTCGTAGTCAAATAAGTTAAGGGGCTAACTCGATTTGAACCTTGATAGCTTAGGCTATACTTCTTTAGTTAATCTTAGTTTTAGTTTAATTCTTAGTCTTTTAAGTTCAAGTCCAAGTGCGGGCTTTGCTTGTAAACTCCCAGGCGGAGTTTTGTTAAATCTTATTGGAATAATAAAGGGTTAGTTACCCTTCTATCTTGTTATTTCTTGTCACCGAACTCAAGCGATTATTCGCTTATCAGTTCTTAGATTCTTCACTTCCAACATTAACTTAGAATTCCGAAGTGAGGAACTCTACAACTTTACAAAATGATTGCATAATATTTTCTCATCATTTTCTGCAGAATGAATTTATGAAACAAATAACATTTAAACAACGATGCGACAAAGATTACTACAACTGCCAAAACATTAACAAAATTTTTGTAATCTTTAGTTAAAAATCGTTTTTTAATTTCTTCCTAGTATCTTTAAAATTATCAGTATCCTATAAAAATAATTTCAGGCACCGAATTGATCTGTACGTTCATTTTATGAACACGACTAACAGTGAGATTTAATAAGGTATTTAAACGACATATTGACAGCCGCTAAACGGTAGAATTCTTAAAGGAAAAAGAAATTGTGCTTTTAATTCACACTACGAAACTTATTCCTTATACTTTTCTAGAATAATATGTGTGGTTCTCTTCATGAAATGAAAGAATATCGTTATCATATGCTGAACATAAAATAGTGCGCCATTTATATAGGTATATTCCTAGATAAACGATGCAGTTATGAGTTACATGCGAACATACATTAAAGGCCTGGATTATCACCATATGAAATCTGAAGCTCTAAGAATCTGTTTTCTTCATTAATTCTACCACTTCGAGGTTAGGTTTTTTTTCAATATGGTAAAGCACACGAGAGCTGTTTCCTAGAGGATGAAATGCCTTTGTGCAGGTCTGGAGGTCTTTCTAAGGAAACTGGTCCATATAAACATTTTGCTTGCGAAGGGAATGATATCACTCTTAAAGATACCTTGGGAATGAAATATTTATTTCTTGACGAATTTAATTAGTTAAATCGGTGGCTCGGGGGAATCAACAATATGAATTCTTATAGCACAGAGTGCAAATATTAAATATTTAACTTATTTTGGTGACCGTGACACATAGGTACAAAATGAGATGGCAATCTATGTTTTCAGCAACAGTATACTTTCACTGTTAACACATTGTTTGTAATGCTGACCCTATTTTCTCCTGTTTCATTCTACTTGTTATTTTATTGGTGTCATTAGTACAATATTAACATTGAGGGACAAACTGTTTAAAAATTTTGAATCAAACCATGAACAATGAAAGTTCTGCTTCTATGATTGTGTTGTAGTAGGCACATTTTAGTAATTACTGCAAGCTAAGAATAATGATACTTGGTATGAAATATTTAAGCAAACCCATATTTATAAAAATAGAATAGTTAATAATACTAATGCAACCATCATGGTTTAATTCAATCAAGAAGTAATTATGCTCCTCCCCTCAACACATATACGCATGAAGGTAAGCTGGTTTGTACTAAATCTGTCTTTTTTTGCACTGAACAGGTTGACTTTGAAGGAACGACATTGTAATATACTCTGCAGCGAAAAGCTTACTGTAGTATTTAAATTTCTTTAACTATATGCAAATTACACTTATTTGCCTACTTCCATGGTCATCTGCGGAAATACATGGTTTCATATTCACTTCACCTTAATTCTCAAGGAAGTCAAATAGTAAGGTTCGGTTAAAAGCGGATGTCAAGGTTGCTTAGCAAGGAAACTAAAACTATGTCACCAGGTGGATAGAATCTGATGAGCGCGCAAATATTAGTTTATTCAGTATTTATTTTTAAATGTTACTGCCCGAGAAGGAATGGAGTCTTTTTACTTTGACTACCATTGGCAAACTTCGGAATAATGCTCTTTAGCCTTGGAAAACTATGATTATTACCTGCGAAATGAGCAATTAATTAGATACAATCCTCGAGCTCTAAGTATTTAATTTCTTGATTTGATTACGCCATTCAAGAAATATTTAACAGATAAAGTTGAATAAACAGATGATTTTTCTTTCATGAAAATAACATGAGAAAATAAAACACAATAACACGCCGAACAAATACTAATTCAGAAGTCAAACAACAAAAATCAGTGTTATGTTTTCAAATTTTCACAGGACTAGTTTCGATGGTTTTACTGAACCACCATCGTCAGCTGCAAAAGCGCAAATACAGAGTATTTGCGCAAGAACTATTTGCGCTTTTGCAGCTGACGATGGTGGTTCAGTAAAACCATCGAAACTAGTCCTGTGAAAATTTGAAAATATAACGTTGATTTTTGTTGTTTGACTTCTGAGTTAACATGAGAAATGTTGTAAAGTTTGGATAAACTGCGTAAGAAAGCCTTGATTTAGATCTAAAGAAATATAAAGTACCTTTAGAAAGATGATCTTCACTTAACTCCATTGATAGGCTAGCATATCCGTGGGTTTGCTAGTTAAGATATGGGATACGCTTAAAAATATGTTAGCCCAATGTTTTTTTTCTCCTCTTTCCTCCAATTTTTCCACTGTTATAATATCGGCTGCATGGGCTAGATGGACAGACGAGACGAGAATGTTCCCAATCTCCTGTTTACCCTTTTATACCTTATTTCTGTATTTACTTTGCGAGGTTTTACCTATTTATTTTTAACTAATAGTTAATTTTTAGTGCTTTCCTGTCACTCTCTTTTCACTTTCCCACACTTTTCACGCCAGAAGGTAAATGAGATAGCGAGCGTTTATTCAGATTGAGGGAGGCGAAGGTTACGTAAGTTATTTTTAGAGCGTGTTCTGCCTGTTTCAGGCCACATTGTACCGTGACTATTAGCGATTTGATTCTGTGGCGTTGAGTGCTTCTAGCCATTTAGCTTGTCTCTCCGGTTTTATACAAACCAGAGCCTTTCCTTCGCTTTTAAATTATCCTGTGAGCCGTTAGGCTAATCTAGTGCATTTGAATTAGTTCAACATTATATATTTAAGTTAAGAAGTGTTGGCTTTTGTAAACCCAAGCTGGCCGTTGTTATTTCTTTGTGTTAAAATAAAAGGGCTATTTACATATTTCTTATGACTTTGTCTGTCTATTGTTTAAGACAAGAGGATTATTCCTCTGTAGTCTTTCTGGAGCTCATTAGTTTATGCTACTAAAGTGAAACTCTATAACTGATTATACACAATTTTGTACCATAAGCAATAACAAAAAAGCCCTTACTCCTTATGATGATTAAAGAAGTACAATAATATCATTATTTTGCAAATAAAATTTCCATATTACTAAAATAATGCTTACTTTTAGGCAATAACGAAGCATTATTTTTCCTTCACATCTTCCCTATTTTTAATGGTAAACACGATTAGCGGTGTCACACTTTTGTGAATGGGGTGAATTTATTAGAAACATGAACCATTTGAGTATTACAATGCTACACGTTTTGAATGTCTAAAATTAAGCCACTTTTCGGAAGTCATTTTTGTAGACGAATACCTTGATTTTGATTAAAATTATTAAAAATGAAGTTGGAAGCTAAGAAATTCTTTTTGACTCCCTGAATTTAAAGCAATGTATTTTTAAAATGCTTATTTGGTATAAACTTGCATATTTTCCTACAGTTACTACAAAAGTAGTATAAGTGCCGAAGCACAGGTAATTTGGTTGCATTCCATTCCCGCCGGTTAGAAAGTCTGGTTACCCGAGTTTTCCTCATTCGTAATTTAAAATAAAGATCACTTTGCCTTTGTAAAATCTTTTATGCAAGCACTTTTCCTCGAATCCCGGATGTTCGAGGGGAAGAGACTACTAAGCACTGATAGTTCGTCTTGGTTTCAGTCTCCTACGAGCAAGATTGGTTACACGAAAACGAAACAATTTCTGGTATAAAGAATTCCGTAAAGGCAACCTTTCCGTTAGACTGATAGTCTAACATAGGGAACATTCAGTCTACATGTGCCTTGAATGAATCAAACACCCAATCTTCCTCAAAGGTAAAGAGTTGAATCAGCAAGGTGATATTTTAATTAAAATTCAGCTAAAAATTAAATGTGGAATTAGGTTTGCAATCGTATTCTCAATCGCTATGGTGTCGTTATTTCTTTATCCGGTGAAAAATGCCTAGTAAAATTTCGTCCGTTTTGTCCATGTTAGTAATATCTAAATCAGTGTTAGCCAAAATTTTGGCTATCAGGTACTACTAGGTCGCTGCAACATTCTTGGTAGCTCACATGAAAACATTTTCCCTTTGAACTAAGATTAAAAGTCAGTATAATAAAGCCGTATAACAAATTCAAATCATTATTCAAGAGTCAAGTGATAATAACGCTTTGCATTAAAATTACTCAGCTGTATCATGAATTATCCAGAGCTGGACTGGAAAACTATTCAGCGGTATCCTGGAAAATTCATATATTTAAATAAATTCCCTAAGAAATCAGCTTAAACAGAACGGTATGCTTGCATTTTTTTCTCAATGAAAAGCTACGTACTTGTCATGTTTAAAATTATAATTCATGTTAACGTAATATTTAAATTGTTAATAAACGAGTTAAACAAGCATTTTACTAAAAATCTAGTTTTCTAATTAATTTTACATTATGGATATGGACACTTCCAATACGTACCTAATAATAGTTTTAATTCTAATTTATTTCTTAAAGTTGTTAAAACGCTTTAAATATGTAGGTAGTTATCACATAAATTAATATTTTAGAGTATCGCACACGTTTAGTGAATTTCGTAATAATAATACAAATACATAGCAATAGGGCATAAAATAATTTTTTTTTTGTGTGTGGCATTGTTATGTAGAATTTTTATGCAAAGATGTCGAATTCAAGCAATTTAAATTCAAGCAAACAGCATCGACATCCACTGCAGAAAAGCTCGGAGTGGTCTACCAAATAAAGGTAAGCTAGGGCTGTCCGGTGGAGGACTCCTTATTTGACTCGCAGCCTTTCCTTCCGTTCTTCAAGTTACTTATACACTGTGGCCACGCGAGGATGTGTGACATTTTCAATGCTCTTATACGTTTGGCTATCGTTTGCCGAATTTCGTGTGCTTAATCTCTAACAGTTTATTCTGCCACGATGGCGTACGATGAAGCTCGCGCTGGTGCTGATATTTAATCCTGTAATAGACAATCTGAGTTTTCTCTATTCCCTATATTAAAGCGAATCACTTAATATGTAACGCAAAGTAATGTATGAATAATGTAGAATCATTAGGTTTGCCGATGCAGCAGACGTGGAAAATGTACAATTTAAATGACAAAACATATCTTAGAATAGAATTGTAATAAATAGTTCTTACCAATCGCTTTGATTCATTTATTATTAATAATATATATATATATATATATATAATTAAAATTAGTTTTGGGCATTTTCTTGAAAAAAAAAAGTGAAGTTTAAATTTTTCTGAATTACTTTTCAAATTATCGCCAATATTATATTTAAAGAAATAAATATTATATTTAAAGAATCTGCATAAATGTATGTATGTTTCTCGCACTGTGATAAAGCAACGGTACCCACAGTAATCAAATTTCGAATAACGTACGTCTCCGCTCGAATATCGGCATCTGTAAGCCCAAATTTGGAGTTCGTTTTATTATCGACTTCATATTTTGTAAAGCATTTATGAGTTTTTGATTAAGAAACTCAATGATTTCAAAGCGAGCAATGACAACACTCTACGGGGGAGGGGAAAACATTTTTATCTCCAGCGGGTGAGACCGTGTATCGGAAATTCTAAAGATATGCTCTTTTTAAATTATTTTGCGATATTGCTGTTGAATTGAATTTTTTGGTTTAAGTGCGAAGAATATGATATTTAATAAGTAAAGGTAACACACAAAACGTTGAAAAAAACGCCCCTTTGGATGTAATATAAAATCTAAAAGCTTTCAGATATTCTTTTCTTATTTTAATCTGTGATTAAATGGAGGCGATAAAAAATTTTACACTACACTAATCAAACGGTTAATTTTTTTCCGCGATACGTATCTAAAATACTCCATTCTCTTTGTTCCCTATTGCGCAAATACGAAGGTAATTGTAAATGGGGATACATACTTACCAGACCGTGAAATCTTCCTCTTCCCGTTTCCCTCACGAGAAGGAGAATAAAGGAAGGGATCAGTTATTGTGGGAAAAAGGCTTTTTCTGCTCAGAAGAAATAATATGGAAAGCTGAAAACATTCAGTTTCGGAATTGGTATTTTAAATTTTCTAATTCTAAATTACGTTGGTTTTGTTTGATCAAGATTTTTCCTATGATATCCCAAGTGAAACGCTCATTAAAAAAGCGAAGAAACTGAGGAAGGCAGTTTAAAAATCCTGAACTGAAATTAATATAGAAAATAACAGATTATAAATGTTAATATAAACTATATGAAAACAGGGTTCGCAATTATAGAAGAGTTCATCTTTCTGCTCAGAATTACCTGCTTAAGGGAAATATTTAATAAATATTAGAAATCAACAGCCAATCCAGGTCAAAGCAGTAAGGGCTATCTTGTATAAGCCTTTTAATTGACGAAAGCAAGCGTGCGCTGTATCAGAAACTGACTTTTGGAGGTGCGGATGAAATGGGAAATAGAAATCTGTGGGGGGGGGGAAGGCAGCGGGCGTTTCGGTACAATTTTTAACTGAGGATGAAACGAGAAAGGACAAAACGACATTGAGCCACCAGAGGAAAAAGAAACAGGACGAAAATGTTTTTTGGCGAATCCGACACCCTAACTCCCTCCAATAGTCTCAGCTTGTCTTCGCTCTGAAATTGCTCAGTATTTTGTGGACGGGTAAAAATGTAAGGGAGTACGGAGCATCTCTTTCTACACTCTAAAATGAAGTGTATAGTGTAGAGCATTCTCTACACTATACACTTCATTTTTCTTTATTTTCCGACCACACTCCGTTTTAATGAAGATGTCCATAATTATGCTTAAATTTCTTTAAAATCGAATCCCCAGACTTCTATTTGTTAGTGAGACTAGACTCTTCTCCCCTGCACCGCCCAACTATCGAAAGACGCCCTTGTAAATGAAACTTGGAAGATTCAAAATTCAAAATGAGCTTCAAAAAGCTCTCGATGTTTTCATGCTTTTTGCTTTTGAATTATTCCGGCAATCTCTTTGGATAAAATATTCTACACAGCAATGAAGGTTAAAAACAGTATTTTATATCGCATTATAATGTACTTATATTTTATTACTAAACTCATTAAGCATATGCGATACTTTAAAGTTATTTAATTTCCTACCTATTTAAAGCACTTTTGTGATTATATAGTGATCATATATGTATAAATAAATTAGAAAGATTTCCAGTAAAAAAAATACTTGTTTAACTCCAAGGCATTGAAGTTAAGACCACTTCCCAGCAAGAAATCCCGTTTTAATGCACTTCAGATTTCTGCAATGAGTGGCGGCAGTAATGGACTTTTCGTCATGGGACATATAAGTGGAGTTCCTTACAGTATGAGGATTGATACAAGGACCAATGTTAATATCCTCCACAAAGATTTGGGTCAGCATTTGTAAACTTATCTGTATGCCACTCTGCATTACGCTCCAGACTGTGTCCGAAGATAAAATCGACATTGATACAAAATTAAACGTTAACATCACGTTTGGAAGTGCCGCCTACCATCGCACGCCATAGGTAGCAAATATTACAGACCGTTGCATACTCATATTAGGCTTTCTAAGAAAATACAAATTTCCTTGGACTATAAGAATAACGAACTTCACTCTCTCTCTCTCTGAGAAACTCTGAGGTAATGAATCTGTTCAGAATTAAAGATAAAGGAGTTAGATCCGTCCACCAAAATAATAGCTTAAAAGATATCACAATACCAGCAGGAATTTTTAATTCCTGGATCCATAACTGAAAACTGAAATTTCCGGTACGGCATCATGGAATATCCCAGGAACTATATCAACCCGAAAGGAATTAATTCACATAGATTATTCTCATTAACCTTACCACAACATTAGTAACTTTAACATTTTGAAAATCGTACGCCTCAAGTATCTTTTTGTTTCTGGAAGGTTTAAGGAAGTTTCAAAGGTAAAAATACCTTTTCTTTAACTTGTGCAAAAATGGTGAGGGTTGTAATGAGAGAGTCAGTATTGTTACGCAGTTTCCGACTGACTTTTCGCATCGCGAATTTTGCAACGAAATTCCACTTCAAGCGGAAAAGTGTTTAATTTTCTAGACCTAGGAGCCATTATTATAGCACTCATACTTAGATAACAGTAGTAAACTTCGGAGAATCTAGCAAAACACTCGTTTAACAAACCGGAAATTTCTTGGGAAACTAATTGTGCAAAGAAATCTTCCGAGTGACCTCCCCTCATCAAGATATCATTGATGGCGTCTTTCTCACTCACTGATTGTCCAATAATAGAAATAAAATAACTGTATAGGTTTTTGAGAAATCTGTTGTAGAAAGCGCATCTAAAACACGATGAGGAAAAAAAAGTTTGGGACAAGGTAAGCATGACGCGTTAAACAACCTCTCTTGTTAACATGTCAACTTAATGAGACTTTTTGGTCTTATAAAAGAACTGGAAGAACCGAGAATTTAAATCTGTGTCAAATTAGCCGAAGAGTTAAGAAATCAGAGTTTCAAGTTATTGAGATTTTACTGTATATCAAACTGTTTCTTTTTTTATTGGGTCTGTTTGAGAAGCATTATTACTACTCATCGGATAAAAAATATCAAAGCTAGAAATTTCAATTTCAATTGGCCTATTATTTTATGTTTTATAATCCAGCACATCTCTTTATTAAGATTAGATTTTATTTTTTAAAATTTCGGTTAAATACGTGATTTCTACTAGTACTCTTTAGAATCTTAAATCTAAGTTATTACATTAATTTAAAATAAAAACAATATTAAATTGAATAATTAAACTTAGTTTTCAAAACTAGAGATTTATATCCTCAAACTTATTCGAATTAACTTCAAGGCACTTTCTGATGACAATTAGTATGGTTATGGTTATTACGGTTATGCCAATTGTATATATTTTAAAAATTATATTATAAAATCTCTTTACAGAAGTGTACCTGACTTGCATTTATGTAATTTATTTACTTTGCGAAGCAAAAAAAAAAAAAAAAAAAAAAAAAAAAAACACGTGTGACTGCATGCATTTTTTAAAAGTAAAATACCACAAATATCCTTCAGAAAAGAGTGAAAAATAATATAAACTACTCTCTTCATTTTGTGCCGTTTCTAAATTCTATTTGTGTATTTGAAAGATTTATTTGACAGGGGAAACGACTTTTCCATTTATTAAAGAAAATATTTGCCTGTGTTCCGCAAGTAATATTTCAGAAAAAAAAAATTGCTGTTTATCATAATACTTTAGAAAAAGTTTTTTTACCAGTCTCTTGCGATAAAACAGTATTTTGTTTTACATTTTGCCTTTCATTAAGCCTGAATGCAGATTTCAGAATTTTTCCTTTAAATGACGAAAACGGATTAATTTTTTTAGCGAAAAACTAATTTTTTTAGCAGTCCTCAAAGATTGTTTTCGGTGTTCCCTCCATCAACCTGTTTATGGCATGGAGACTCTCAATCGAACACCTCATAAAGATTTTAATTCCTTGTACGAATAAAAGGACGTATTGTAAACGCAAAAAATTCTAGTATTATATTCATTTTCACTGCTCCTGAATCCATTTTGGAGGACTCTTGTCCGTGACATCTATAGGTATGTACAGAATAAAAGATTTTATTTTGCAAAATAGATTTAAAGGGGATTCAAAAGGAGCTTTTTTGTGACGTTTGTACGCAGGTATGTACGTATGTATGCATGTATATATATAACTCAAAAAAGATTCACCGTAGAACTTTGAAATTTTATACAAGGAACTGCTATGACATCCAGTTGAGCAATTCTCTTTTTTATTGCAACTAACAGTACCAAACGGATTTTTCTCTCTATATATACACCTACCCCTTTACAACCTTAAAAACCTTTATTTCCGCAATCGTCGTTCGGAGTCGTGTACTTCCAGTTACAGAAGTGTTTTAAATGACTAAAATATTCATGTTTTGGCAATGCGATATTTACAAATAAATTGATTTCCGACAAATAATGAAATCTAAATTTTAATGCGATGTATGTTTGGTAAAGTTTTATATTCGTAATGAAAAAATAAAATTTGAGAAATTTGATCTCCCTACGACAAAAATTGACTTGGATATTTTTTTCAAAATTTGCAATTTTTGATTTCATTTTCAACTTGCCTTGAGGGATCGGTTAATTAAGTTACCGATCCCTCAAGGCAAGTTGGAAAGATGTTTAAAGGAACTGCAGAAAAAAAAAAAAAAAAAAAAAAAAAGTCTCTAATTTAATAAGTCGTACAAGGAAGTCATGTGGTGCTTTTCTTCAAATGTGGAAGCAGGATGCTCCTCGTATGAGCTCAACAGTTTTTTTAAGTTTTCACACCCTCTTTCCACAAAAAGAGAATAATTGCTCTTCGCATCATCCATGGATGTAAAAACGTTGCTACAAAGTTTCGCCTGTATCAATCAAACAATTGAATTGGAGTTAATAATGATGCATAGTTTAGCTGCATGAACATGTCAAGATTTGTCTCTAGCCGCTGGCTTTGGCTATAAGTTCTAAGCATCCAACTAGAACTCAATTTCTAAAACTCTGAAAACACTTTGTGTATACAGGATGTTTCACCAAATCAGGTACAGACTTTCAGGTGAGATAGAGTCCAAGTAGACGACGGAAAATCATATGGCAATGCATGGTCGGAAACGCTTTTCTGGGCGGTAGTAACAATACAAAAACACAAGAAAGGAAGAACATGAATAGGATGCGGAAACATGTTTATTATGCTTAGTATAACAGATATTAAGAAATAAGAACAAAAATAGACAACCATCGTCATAAAGAGGGTGTTCGAAATTACGACCCCGGACCTTACACCTGCATGGAAGATCTGCATCACGTATGGAAGATGCATGGCGCACAGTTCCTGCATCACAGTCCAAGGTGTTAATTTGAACACCTTCTTTGATGACAGTCGTTGTCCGTTTTTGTTCTTATTTCTTGGTTTCTGCTGTACTAAGCATAATAAACAAGTTTCTCACCAAGTTCGTGCCGTTCCTTTCTTGTGATTTATGTCGTCACTACCGCGCCAGGAAAGCCTCTCCGACCATTCATTGCTATACGATTTTTCATCGTCCAGGTGTACCCTATCTCTCCTGAAAGTTTGTAACGGATTTGCTGAAACATCCAGTATACCTGCGTATCTGTAAAAATCAGGCATTTCTTAGATGAGATGATTTTCTCCTCTCTCTCCATCAAACATATAATCCACCGCTTCTTTCTGTTAAAGCTTTCCGTTTAGAACTGGGCCGCGTGTATTCATGAGAGATTTCATGTTGTATTGTACGCTTTCGAGAATTTTGTGCGGTAGAATTTCTTCAGAGAATTCCTGAGTTAACCGAGAGGAGAAAATACATAAAGATTCTTATAGGTTATTCTTATCCGCGTGTATTCATGAGAGATTTCATGTTGTATTGTACGCTTTCGAGAATTTTGTGCGGTAGAATTTCTTCAGAGAATTCCTGAGTTAACCGAGAGGAGAAAATACATAAAGATTCTTATAGGTTATTCTTATCCGCCCATTCTTATCCGCTTTCCATTCTTATCCGCTTTCCGTTTAGAACTGGGCCGCGTGTATTCATGAGAGATTTCATGTTGTATTGTACGCTTTCGAGAATTTTGTGCGGTAGAATTTCTTCAGAGAATTCCTGAGTTAACCGAGAGGAGAAAATACATAAAGATTCTTATAGGTTATTCTTATCCGCCCATTTAAGGGAAGGGGGTGTTCTTATGTAATGATTACTGAATTGTGTAATAAATGTAAAAGATTAGAACATATTAGAAATGTGTTTTTATTTATTTGTTTATTTTATTTTACAGAGCCATACTGTTGATCAGTCATGGGTTTACAGAACACTGTATGATGTATGATGAACTGGCTCACGAAATGGCCCGCAGACGGTTTTTCGTCTTCGCGCATGATCACAGTAAGTATAGATTTATTAATTACCATAAACTGTTAACGTCTTCTGATTTTGGCGTCAATAAAATAGAAAGTTTGTCTTGGTAGAAGACGCTAGGGTTGTCTGTCTTATGGAGGGATGCTTTCGTTGAGGATTTTATAAGGGAAGTCTCGTATTTAAGCATTAGTTATGCTTGCGTAATTTCCAGAAATTTTTCACATTTGCGCGTTTTCAGACAGTCCGGCACTCCCCCGCATACTATTCTTCAAGTGTTGGTTGATGCCGATGAGTAACTAAGCATCTTGAGATATCTTTCGGCTAATAATCATTCAATTTTCGGACTTCGCTTCCTTACTACTAGATTTAATAGGCGTCTAACCCTTTTTCGAAATTCCTAGTTTTCCGATACTGTAAGTTTATTACAATACGAACTGCTAATATTAATTTAGTGTTTTGGTGAATAGAGATGTTTTAGAAATTACAAATAAGTAATTATTCTTAGGGAAAATTAGAAATAATTAACTCACAAGAAAGGCTACCAACATCCAATTAGGCATAAAAAGGAGGAAAATGGGATCTTTTCCGTCATAGGATAACACGCGACAATTTTCTCTAGAAAGATATAGGCACAGTTTAATACTTCCAACGAGTTGAGCATATAAATATATTTGTCTATCGTGAATCTTTGTTGTCTACATAGCTTTTATTCGCGCAGTGTTTTTGTTCAATGTATATTGCGCCTGTGTCGTTAGTCAGAGCGTTAATAGAAAGTATAAGTTTGATTTTTTGTAGAAAATATCTCGATAAGAAAGCAAATTAATGAAAGGAAACGCAAGATGACAGTATGATTGTAAGTAAACAATGAAAAGAAACAGAGAATAAAGCAAACAAAACTTTGGAAACTGACAGAAACTTTTCAGCTCTAAAAAACAAAGAAGGAGCAGAAGATAGTGCAGTAGAGTAGCGTTTCTTAACCTTATATATAGTTGCAATTCGTAAAAGTGCGTGACCTTTTGTGACAAGTGAGGATGTTCATCTTTTAAACTGCACCAGAATTCCACTAACAGCATTCATTAAATTTTTTCTTACAATGATAAATCAGATTTTATATCTATAAAAGAGTCATATTCTTTTGCTGATATGGTCGAAGGTCGTGCATTGACAATAAGTGGGTTTCTAATCCCCAATTAATTTAATCTGTTAATCGATTAAAATACTTCACTGAAACTTCTCAGGTGCTGAATAGTTTCTTTAATAATTGTCTTCCTTATTTCAATCCCTTCCTCATCTAAAAGCCTTTTATTATTGGGAAGCAATCAGTCGTTGCAGCGCACATAAATTGTCCAAAATTCTATCTTTTCTTAAAAGTTTTATCATGAGTAGTAAATGTATTTACTTGTTTGCTCTGAAAAGCTAAATTATGTTCATAGATCTTTGTAAAACTAGATCTTAAATAGGCAATTTTAAGCAACCAATTTCTAAAAAATAATTTATTTTTCAGTTCGAAATTGTGTTCTAAAAAAGCACGCATTTTGTCCCTTAGCTAAAAAATGTGAGTTAGTACAGGCCTCCCCAACATATGACTGAGTCGGCTCCATTCCTGCAACAACGTTGTTTTAGGTCCTGGAGGTTTCTGTGAGGCGAAGGCAAACTGCAATTACCCTTCCAAAGGCGTTCAAGACTTACAGTTTTAGTCTTGAGATCTGGCTAGTCATTCCATCCGAAAAATGAACTGACGGCCAACTACACCTTTGTAAAGGTGAACAAAAGACTGTCCGATTTCCTCTGTTTACAAGAAGACATGTTGTTTGCATCACGCGAGTTTCTGCGTGCAAGAAAGAGTCCGTTTAGCATGGAGTAGAGAACATTTATTTGGGAGCAAGGATCAGCGGGGGACTTTTTCTCTTCACAGATGAATGCTGATTCAGCCTAATCACTGACTACTTTTATCTGCAGAGCCAAGAACCCGCAACCTCTCCTCCAGTATACACGATAAGGGACCAGTATGACGGCGTAGTCTTGCAAGCGTTATACTGAACGGGGGCAGAGACCTTCATATCTCTGATAAAAGCTCTGTGACTGTTGCTGGTGTAAGAAAGAAATTTCAAAGCACTATATCCGCCCTTGCAGGGTTGCAGCCGAACCCCAGCTTATTTTATGGACAACAGCTCTCATTTCCATAGGGCTAATGTGGTGAGTGGTTTTTCTGAAAAGTAGGGATATTAACTGGATGAATTGTCCAGTCAGATCTTTAGACTTGAAAAATGCATTTCATATCTGACACTTTATTAGGAGGGCAATTGCAGCTCTTTTTATCCTCCCTGAACTAAGACTTAAAAACTGCAATGCCAAAGGAGTGGTGCCGACTGTTACAAGAAATCACATGCTGCTTCATACTCGGTATGAAGTCACGTTGTTGGAGTTATATGATTGCTAGAGGGAGCCATATATCCTGTCAGTCTCCTTTTTTGTTCGATCATGCGTATATACCATGACTGTTTCTTGTGCGGTATATTTTTTCCATCTGTCAGTCAGTTCTAGAGATAACCGACCAAATGTCTAAATTCTTTTAATTTTGAATGCTAGTGTAGAATTAAGTATGACAAATATTCCCCCCCCCATTTCTTGAAAACCTGTTTTTTTATTATCACTATTATTCAAAAAAAAAAAAAAAAAAAAAAAAAAAAGCGCCTCAGTTACGAATTAAAGTAGAAAATAAACTTTGTGTTACATGGGCAACTGTTGCGGCTTTAAAATCTTCAGCAAAAGTGGAATTCAGGCAGCTAAAAGAATTGGAAAAAAAAAAAAAAAAACCGTAAATGGAACAAACTAGAAATTAGGATATAGTGATAATGACTGACATTTTCAGAATATTGCGCTATGATAAGTGTTTTCTTTTAAATTGCCTCAGCAAATTAACCTTGGAAAATCAAAAGTTAGGTGTGTCGCAATTTCTTTTTAAAAGCTTTTTTAAACCTCAAAAGTTTCTTTAATAAAGCTCAAACGTATTTGCCTCAGGCGCATCTTGTAGTCGATTTACAAGCAGAAATTTACTTTTTATTTTAAGGGTGACGATGCAAATGAAGAAGAACAAGTGTCTCCAGCTCTTCTTTTTACTCAGTCCAAAACAGATCTCTTCCACTCAAGACTCGTTTCTCACTTTCGCAATTGATCTAGACAGGTAGTTTCTTCTCAAGGTCATCTTTTGTGTTTGACATTATCCGGCAGGAAACTCTCTTTTCTTCCGATTCAACTGTATCGTCATCACCATTCTTGCGATTATGACGGTTTTATCCTAGCTTGAAATGTGCCGTCTTTTGCGTCTTTACGTTCAGTTCGTAGATTTCTAGTTGAAAAAATAAAATTCCAGTTTTTCTCGCTCGTACGTGCAAAGCACATTGAAAGTTTGTGTACTTTTAACTTGAATGATAGTGAGCGTTTACAGTAATGATAGTGGCATTAAAGAAGATAATTTCTCTTAAATATTACGAGTACATATTTTATTTTTCAACATAAACACCATTTATTGCTACACATTTTGCCAAATGTGTGATTCATTTTTCCATCGTTCATGAAGAAGTTTTTGGTTTGCTTTGGAACCCTCTGCGCACAGCAACCTCAATATCAGTTAAGAAATGCTGACCTTTCAACATATTCTTGAATTCTGCGAACAGCTTAAATTCGGATGGTGCCAAATATAAACGTTAAAGAAAGTGTGAATTCGAGGTTTGCTATGTTTCACTGAAATCAATCATCCATTTTTTGCTCATAAAACACATTCATAGTTAATTTACTAGAGTTTCTATCTCGTCGAATCCATCAGTAAACATTTCCCCCTCTCCCCCCATAAAATGATCATCATAAACTGCTGGCATACAGCTGTGAATTTTGATTCGCGTGCAGCATTTTAGTCCTTTCTAATATTCTGTTATTGATCATTGCTTTAAACGTAACTCAGAGCTAGTACACATGACTAACGAATGTTAATACACGAGGATAAACAATGAAATGATGTAACCTATTTGTGCTTATTTCCGGCTGCCGAAAGCAGGTGCTAGCGATTTTTTATGACAACAGCTAGCAACATCATGCGATAAAATAACATACTAATCAGTCTACGTGCATTTATTAAAGTATAATTTAAGTCTTTTTAATGTAGACTTCAGTTAAGTACCATATTTCAGTACGATTCTCATATTCATGTGGGGAAAACCAATCACGCAGCCAGCTCTTTCGGCTAGGATCGAACACGGTTCCAAACTCCCAATATTCAGCGGTCTTATTACTAGGCGGCTACTGGTTGGCCCACGTTATATATAGAGTTCTGAAGTAGCTTTGTCTAGTATACAATAATAATGTAAAGATGATTCTTTATGCAACCGACAGAAATTTTTTTATGCAATTACCTATTCTTAAATTAAAATTTTCTTCTGTGACTGCGGAAAGCTTCATTTTATTGCTTCTCAATTAATTTTTCTCAACTTAGTTTTCTAAATCCTCTTTTTAACTAACGTAAATTTTTATTTAGATTTAGACACGACCCTTTTCAGGGTGATAAAATACGTTTGGCAGTCTTCATCTAAGACGTTCTTTTATGTTGAAAGAAAAGAAAATGCACAATGGCGCAATCATTTCCACTTTTCAATATCCGCAGGACTAATCATCCTCATATATGTAAGCCCATTCATTTTTTGCTTGATGTTATATGAATTGAGGAAAAGGCTTTTTGCAAGTGAAAGGTTTTATCGATCGGTGGGGAATAAGAAACTGGACATACTTTCTGCGAAACTGCGGAATTAAAGTCTTAATGACTATATCAATCAGAGCCTGCATCCCGTCAAACAAAGCATAGGACCTAAAGCATGGGTCTTTTTTTTCCAAAGTTTTTGGCCTTTCCTTTTAGCCTTTCAGCGGCGATGGACACCACGCAGATTCACTTCATTTATTTCTTGCATTATTCTGTCGTACCTTAATTTATTTTCATATGAAGGTCCATTTCGTCACCATTATTTTGAATTTCTTCCAGAAACAGCTGTTATTCACGTAGCGTTTACATTATTTTGTCGAAGACAAACTGACAACAAGTGATGGCGCAATCCATCATGTTTCATAGTTCAGGAAAATATATTGTCTAATCATTTGTTTACGGCGGACGCTTCTGACGAAGTTCAGTATGAAAAATATTTACATCATGCTAAATCAGCTTTTCCTTCCTCATTTCTTATTTCTTTTCTTTTCATCTAATATTTATCCCGCGTTGACTTTCTAGAAGGGATACATATGAGTTTCTTGTTGACAGCAAATCAGTTATAAGGATTTAATAACTGAGATTTTTAAAGACTTTTACATTAGTGATCATAATAACTAAACCTTATTAAGAATGTACTCCTGTTTTGAAACGAATAGCTAAGCTAAAAATGCTTTACTGTACTCATAAAAGTGATTTCAGCGTTAGCATGATCTTTAAAATAATTCCATGATTATGTAAAACATCCTTGTCGAAATTAGGCTTAGTATTTCACTGTATATTATGTTAGTTTAGAATGAGAACAAAAATTTTATTGTTTGCAGATAATTTTTAGAGATCAAAGTTTCAGTAACCTGTTGAAGTCGGGTGCATATGTAGGTAAGACATAAATATGATATGTCTCTTGCTAATACTAGTCATTTTATAGGAAACAAACAAACAAACAAACAAAAAAAAAAAAAAAAAAAAAAAAGAGCAATTAAAATGAATAAAACCCATTTTTATTTATTTACTTATTTATTTCAATACGGCCATGTTTCTACTGAGTCACGCCTTCCTTGCAATAAATATTAATTTATTGTTTGTAGTTTGTTGAATCAAGAATTAGATGTGTTGATAATTTACCAACATTCTATAAATTGTCATCTGGGATGATTTCGAAAGAAATTATTAGAAGTTCCATGTTGATAACACAAGTATGTGGAGGATTACGTAGTCTTCGCGAAGGCGATGTTTCGTCCAATTTTCCTCTTCTCTTGCCACCAACGGAGGAGTGTCGTTTCCTCATTTCTCCCACTCTTATCTCCAATCACTTGCCAAATGGGAAGGGGAGATACGGGTTTTTCTGTACCTACCCTTTCATTCCTTATCTCTAACTTCTGTCTCTATTTTCAAATCGTAAGCTTATATTGATGTCTACAATTGCTAGTAAACTCTTTTATAAGTGACTTCAATTGATGATTGTTAAAGCGTCTTTCTTAGCTTTCTTAATATACGTTTTAGTCTCAATTTAGATATTTACTTCTTTGCATACAATTTTAGATCATAAGCAATAATATAAAATATCTGTTCCTTATGATAATCAAATAAATGTAATAACATCGTTATTTTCATAAATTAAACTTCCACATGTTTACTTTTACGCATTATACAAGGCATCATATTTCATTTGCATCTTCTCTCTTTTTAATGTCAAGCGCTATTAGTATTAGAGTAACATTTCGGGAATGGGTAATTTGGATACTTATTGAGAGGAATAAGCCATTTGATCAGTATAATAACATTTTATGAATATCACAGTTAAGTCCCTCATTGGAAAAAAAAAAAAATTTTTCCTGGTCTAATATTATGATTTTGTTTAAAGCTCTTAATAATGAATAAGGTTCCTACGAATTTCTTTTCCTCTTCCTGAGTTTAAAGGAGCTCCTGAGTTATTTTAAAAATCCTTGCTTTATGGAATTTGCATGTATTCATGCAAAGTAATCCCTTCTTAACAGAAACACTACGTACTAGGGATTTTAATATGTATAACATAAAGAAGAGTCAATTTCCAAGCATTCCATAAAGACAACCCTTGTGCTAGGTTGATAGTTTTCGAGTGCCTTGCAAACACCATCTCCGTCAAAAGTAGGCAACTAAATCAAAAATAATACTTTAATTAAAACTCAGCTTGAAATTAAATATCTAACCAGATCCGCGTTTATCCTCTCAATTATTATTACATTATTTCTTTATTCCTGGAATTATGTATACTAAAACTTTGTATAATAAAACTGTTCAAACCGAGTTAAATAATATCGAGAACACAGTGGCGTAGCTAGAACTCTTGGGCCCCTGTGCAAAACATTTTCCTGCCCCCCCCCCAATAAATTTACTGTGCCTAAAAAAAGGGAAGAAAGTCTAGATTTGCGGAGATTTTTAAATTAAATCCAGTAAGTTTTACATGCAAATATATTTCGAGTTTCTATATAAAATCTGCGCTAATCCAACTTTTTTTTTCGCTTAATTTCGCTAGTAAATAACTGGTTATGTTATAAACTGACAGACAACATGATAGGTAAACGTACAAAAAAGAAATTACACTAATATATAGCGCTCTGTGATCAACTGAGCCTATGAACATGACTCATGCAATAATATACAAGTCATAAATAAGAACTTTTATAATGTAAATGATACATTTTTTAAATATAAAACATATTTATCATAAATTTCATAAAGAAAACTATTTGAACATACATTTTTTGTATAAAATAAGTATGGTAAAGTTTTCCCCCCTTTCTTTTAAGAAAACTTTTTGATACACTAAACTACTCGAATACATGATTTTTATACGTGTTTTAAGTTTTTATTTTAAGTTTAAATATGTAAATGTAGTTCAGCAGGACATTCATGGGCCCCCTAAGCCTTCGGGCCCCTATGCGACTGCATTCCTTACATACCCTTATTTACGCCACTGCGAGAACAAGCGTCGCCAAAAGTTCGATCACAGCAGAGTTTTGGTAGTTCACGTAAAAATATTTTCCTTTCAAGTTAATATTAAAAAATCGATATAATAAATGCTTAGATATGTAACAAATTCACATCATAATTTAGGAGTCATGCGATGAAAAACGCTGTAGCAATAAATTGCTTTAAAACTGAAACTATGCAGTTGTTCAGAACCCTTTGTTCAGCGATCAGGATACCTTTGTTGAAATTTTCATAGCTCACTGCAGATAAGGCAATAATCCTTAAATAAGGCAATAGCTATTGCAATGAATTTTAGCAGATGTTTTAGAAAAAAGATTTTCTTTTCTCCAATTTTATTTGAAATTAATATATTAATTTTAAAGTAAAAGCGTGGTTAGCTATTTGCAGAGATAATGCTCATTAAGTTTTCTAGTTATGAATATCAATAGTTATCCAGTAGAATCCAAAAGAAAACCTAAACTAATAACCCCCTGTTTTTCAAAACATAAAGCTTAGAAAAATAATAAATACACTCATTAGGTTTTCTTGATACTGGAGACGTGAAAAATGAGCAATGTCGCCGAGGCTCGAACCTCGGATCTCTCGAATACGCGCCGAGCGTGCTGACAATTAAACCAAAAAGGTATACTAAAAAGGCAGGAGAAATACCTTATATACTCTTCCTTTTAAAGGGCGACTGTGGATTATTGTATCCTGGTGGTGGAGAATCACCGTCCACCACCCTTTTTTAGTTCGGACGCCACTGTAAGGTCATTAGGTTTTTTTGATGCTGGAGAAATGAAAACTGAGCAATGCACTCGCCGGGTTTCTAACCTCGGACCTATGAACCCATTATGAGTTATTATGTCATGTTATTAATCAAGGATATATTTAGGTTTAATATAGTAGTTTCACAAAAGAATCTTATAGTACGTAAAGAAAATTTGCATTTTAGACTAAAAGATGTCATAACCGTATAATCATTTTCACATCTCGAAAAGCAAATTGAATTTTAAATAATAAATTTTAAATTAAAAAATATTTCCACAGCTTTAGGTTTACAAAAATATTCTTAAAAGTTATCTTCGAAACTGTATAATACTTTAATTTGAAAAAAATGTTAGTATTTATTTCAAATTATAATCATAAAATTTGTAAACATCAGTTGCTTTTTGAAAATAAATATCAATTAAAAAAAGAACACGTTTATTAATTAGCTTCGTAACTCATAAGACTAAAAATTCAAACGACGTCAAATTTTTATTTTAGTATCATTCATATTTTTGCGAATTTTTTCCGATATAGTGTATGAATAAAATTTATATTCTACTCGTATTTAGATTCAGGTATTTGATCGCTAATGTATGCTTGCAGATCCATCTGACATATGGGACTCGGAAATATGCAACATCAATTGTGCCCTCGCATGGATTCGAACCAGAAATCTTTCAAGTGCCAGCTAAACGTATTAACCACTTACCCCATGACAGTACGCATGAGGAAATGCAATAAATTTCGACATTCTTCTTCCCCGTATAAAAGGCGGCTCCGGAAAGGAACAAGTACCCTTTTGGCCAAATCTAGGTAGTGACAAATAAACGTTCACAATTTAATTCGATACTTAGATTTCACTGTAGAAATCTAAATTTTTTGGAGCTAGAAACCAGAGAAATTAAATATAATACCCCGTAAGGCTTTAAATTTCGGTTTCCGACTTCTAGCTGTATGTGCTAACCACTTACATCGTAAAGGCACGCACAAGGGATGCGATTTTTCCTTACATGTTTAAATAAAACCTTAATGAGTAGCAATATTACCGAATCTTAAAATTTCAAACAATAACTTCAAATGGAATATCTAGAATCTTTAATTTGTGGAATGAAATGCTACTGTGCTATTTTGGTCGCAAAATTCTTCAAAACATTTGCTAAATGAACTGAAATTTTACCGCTAAACATGATTTCAAGAATATTTTCAATGATTTACTCTTCAACGGTAGGTAAGCAAAGTGCGAAAGTAATACTTTCTCAGAAGAAAAAATACATTTCTTCATGTCGCAGTGACGCTACAGAATCAGTGAGAACCTGTCGGATGCTACACTCAGAGTACTTAGATTTTATAAATTATGATCATAATTAGAAGATTTTTTTAAAAAATTACTTGATGCCACAATCGTTGAATTTGAAAGCAAATAAAATAAGTTCAAATTATAATTCGGGAGTCACATGAAGGATGAAGTTGTAGCAATAAACTGCCTAACAACTGAAACTGTTTAACTGTATCGGGCATTTATTTGAAAACTATTTAACTGTACCATGGAAAATTCATCAGAAACTAAAGTTCAAAGTAGCTTGTCTTTAAGCATGCCACTTAAAATGGAGAATCTGTTTGAACCTTTTCCTTAACAGAAAAATACATCTTTGACATTTTGAAAGTGTTCTTCATTATAATAAGTGTATGAATTCTTGATAAACGAGTTAAACAAACGACTTATAAACTTAATTTATTTTGTAAAGTAGTAAAAATGATTGAAATAGATAAGTAGTTTTCCAATAACTTAGAATATTGCACATGTTTATTTAATGATAATCATATAAATATATAACAATACGATTTAAAATACTATTATTTACACGTACATTATATATAATCGTATATATATAATCGTATATATAACAATACGATTTAAAATACTATTATTTACACTGTATTGCTATGTAGACTATTTTGGGCAAAGAAGTTGTAGAAAACATTTAAGCAGAGAGTGTATTAACCCGCAGAAAAACCGAGAGCATTCTTCAGAACGAGCATCTATTGGAGAGTTAAGGAGCAATTTAGGCGAAATGTATTAAAAGGGGAAAGACAATTATCACAGCGAAGTCTAAATGTTAACCTCTTGGGGCGAAACCACAGCGAACACGATGTGGAAGAGGAATCTGACTATCCGATACTACATACAAACTGTAAACGACGGCTACGACTACTCTCGATTTAATGATTTTTCTATTAGTATAAAATCTTTCCTAATTTTATACTTTTGAAAATGATAAATGTTACTGTACATTACGTTTTTTAACAATCGAAATGGCTGGGAAAATATCAACAATTAATAAGACTTTTGGAAAACTGTGATGAAACCTTTAAAGTTTAGTTCTTAAACAGGAACTAACTAGTTAAGGAAAAAGTAAGTTCTCACTTTAAATAGTACACAAAACTATTCATTATATAAACACAAAACTTACTTTACAATACAGTTCGTTCTTTAATGATTATATTTTTAGTCAATTCAGTTAATAATTATTTCACATATTAAAATAATCTTTCTTGCCTTCATCGAAAGTACAATGTATTGGGATTTTAGAGAAAAATGCCATTTTCTGAACTGTTCCTTAAGCCTGGTTTGTTTACGTAAGAAAGCTGTCGCGAGGTTTGCACGTGACATTTGCACTTCCACGGAATCTTAATGAGGCAAGGAAACAAACAGATAAGCCTTGTGAAACAAGAGATAATGTTATAAGGAGTAAACGGCGTACATAGTGCATACACTAATTAATTCCACACCGTTTTCATTACAGTTTGCAGAATCGTAAGCATTGTTTTCGCTGTTTTACGAAATTTTCATATGTAAGCATTGTGAAAAAATTGCAATGCCAAAGAACTCCAGTATTGTCTCCCTTGAAAGGTATGCCCAACCTTGACATGATGCAAGTAAATCATATTAGACAACAATGTTGAATGCATTTCACAGTCAGTGTAAACGTAAAGCTCTTATCCAGTAACGAGTTTTTAATTAGAGAAAAACTCTTTCTTAATTGTGAGTTTTGCAACTGTGCCGCCAAACCTATCAATTGATTCTAGAGATTAACCGAGACCTGTTGAATGAGATCGCACATGGGAATACACGTGCAGTTGTATTGCTTTAGGCAAGAATGGATCTACTTTCGCGTTTTCTCGTCGTACCTGCACTCACAGATCCTTTCTTCTCCAAACGCATGTGTGCTAAATATCTGAGCTAGTTGGAGATCTAAGTGTCTCGCAATTTTTTGAGCTAATTACTCCAGCGTTACGCTTAAGAATAAATGCTTGAAAAGGATTCTTGAAAAGTACTTGATGTGACGAAGCAAATATTCTGATAGTCGTTTGACAGTATAAGTGACGAAGCAAATATTCTGATAGTCGTTTGACAGTATAAATTAGACGGTTATTGTGTTTTTAATGAAAATTTTATTTAAATCTTGGGGAAATAAAAATCAACGACACTTGAAAAGGACGTTGAATCATTTTCGTACTTTAAGACTTATTGGCTGATCATTTACGGTAGAACTCTTACGAAACAATATCTTCAGGAAGGCTTTTCTTAAGAACTAAACGTTTCACATTTTCATTTTTGGATACATTCCTTGATCTGAAGTTCAGTCGATTCAGTATTACATTTAATGAGATGGCTATAAATGAATTATCATTATTAATATTTTTTCAGAAATTTTGTCTTTAATTAGTATAATGCAGCTGATAGTATTGTGGATGTAACGCTGCTATCTGCTTCCGATAGGATAAAAAAATGTGAATTTTATCTTAACTATGCATTCAAACCAATAGCTACATGAAACAAATAGTTGAAACTGCTTCATGTTTTACACGAGGTACTACATTTGCACGGAAGACGGGCTGGGCGGCCCTTCATCTGAGTTTCAGCATAGCGGCTCTTCAGACCTGTCATTACCTAGCTCCGTCTCAGTTTTGATGAACTCCCAGTGAGACTGATCCGAAAATCTACTACTACTCTTCCCTACTACCAATAGCTAGAAAGAACTTCTGGCTAGACAGTATTCCAAGTCACCATGTCGCAAAGACACTATGCCTAACTCAAATCTTGCGTACTTCTAAGTATGTGGTTCTATATGCTTCGTTACAAACAAACTGTTAAAAACCTGTATTTTTAGAATTGAAGTTCGAAAATGTCTTTAATTCTTCCATATTGTCTCAAAGCTATGATTTCTTATTCTGCAAATGTTTTTCAGCATTTAAAGCATATTGTTTCAAAATTATGACTTCTGATATACATGCCCTTTTTCATCAAGAAAAGGCTTCAGTATTTCTGTATAATTGCTTGATTTATTTTCTTAGATTCACTGAAGGGTTTACTTACAAAGCGCGCGTGAAGATACGCATAGGAGTCGAAATAATATATCTGCTGGAAAATAAGATCCCCCCTTTTTTTGCTATATTTTTGTTCTGAAATTTGGAAATAATACTGATCGGGTATTTTAATAAACGATTTTACAGAATGTGCGGAAGAGTTTAATTATCACACTGTATAGAATAATTACACCGTTGAAATATATAGAATAATTACACCGATGAAATATATAGAATAATTACACCGTTGAAATAGATAGAATAATTACTATATAGAATAATTACACTGTTGAGATATATAGAATAATTACATCGTTTAAATACTAAATAAAATCGCTCAGGAATTACCCACAGCCGTAGCTAGGATTTTCAGCTCCAAAGAACAACTGAAGATTTTGCGCCCTCTTCTGCTTTTTATTTCTTAAAATTTATCCTAAAATAACGGGGTGTTATTTTTGCGACAATATGACATTTTTAATTGTTTTAAGCGCTTGTGGATTACAAGAGTAAAGAAAAATTCTACACACTGAATTAAGAATTTCGTATTAAGCGTAAATGTTTAACAAGCATGCTATTGATATTTTTACGTCTTTGATGAGAAATCTAAGGTTTCGAGAAAAAAAATTATAACAAAAAGCTATGATTTATTTCATGTAATAAATTTCCTTTCCAAAATTAAGTTGTTGTAAACGAATATCAACATTTCTTCAATTTCACCTTCTTTAATAATAATAATAATAATAGTAATAGTAATAACAGTAATAGTAATAATAATAACAATAATCAAATAAAAACTTTGTAGAATCAAGTAGATGCAAAGTCAAGTGCAAGTGCTGGATATGCACCTCATATTTTAATTACTTTTCTCTTAAAATATGCCACACATACTTGCCGTAAAAATCGAAATTTATATAACAAAGTAATATTTTTAACTCTAAGAAGCCCAGTTTCATAAATATGCTCCTTAACTTCATTTTATAGATGTACAAGATGTTTTAAATTGCAAAGCCAAGAACTTATATTAATTGCTAATATTTATTTCACAAATCTTTAATTAGAATATTTATTCAGCTCACAAATGTAAGTAACAGAGTTGTGTTGTACTGATGTTTCACATTTATTTTTCCACTTCTCTTTTATAAAAACCATGAAAAATATGATTTTTTAAGATTAATATTGAATTCAGCAAAATGAATCATTTTATTAAACCTTTTCATTTTATTGATTCATGATTCATGAAACAAAGATAACGTAACGGAATTTACTTTCATGCATTTCATCTTCATAAAATTATTTTCTTAGCTATTTTTTAAGTAAGAAACATGTAGCAGTAGTCCCTTATAACGTGCGCGTTTGTAATTTTGTACATGCGCAGCGTCTCATGGCATCCCTTGGCACACAAAGACAAGCTGTTTTGAATCATGTTGGCAGTGAATCACGCATTCTGTGTCGCATGATGGAAATGTTTAAGAAGATGCAGCCATTCGTCATCAATGAAATAACGTCTGTCACTGGCTTCGTAACGTCAAGAGATGCGTCTCCAACAAGGATTCATCACAAGATCTGTTGAGTTAAAGCCCGAAAATGTCTTGAGCCCTGCTGCAAACTATCATACTTTGAAGAAACTTCGCAACGCAATCCTTAATAAACGCTGCGATATGCTATTCATGAAAGTTCTGTTGTTTATGACAATGGCCTATCTCATTAACCCCTTAGACCAATATACATATGTATCCAATGTACCTATACCACCAATGTACCTATGTATGAAACTTTTTATTAATTGTATACTGAAGCATGCACACGCCCTTGTTTGGCCACGTCAATACCACATATTCTCCATTAATATATTTCCGATGCAGCCCTTTCAGGAAGTCGCCAGGGTTGTGTTGTTCTAAATAGGTGCGGGTACCGGACGACACCCGATTTGTCATATTAAGCCGTCCGGGTGTCCGGGCCCTGCATTCACCTGTCACCTGTTTATGACAATGCGAAGCCTCAATATTATTAAAATTATTATCATGACGACGCTTTCATAGGTATCCGCCAAGGAGAGAGATACTTTCATAGAAAAACCTTTTTAAGGTAAACTGTTTCGTATCTAGTATATTGCAAATCGGGTAAACTACGAAAACTCCTACGTACCCAGCCATTTGGCCGGATTTGAACTTTTAGTGTTCAACTTCTTAACCACTCGGCCGCTGTTGGACAAAGACTCAAGTTGCCACTCAGATGCAATCTTTAGGCTGGCGGTATTGGACGATCCCCGTACGACCTCGATCTCGCGCCAACAAATCACCATATTCCTCTGCATTTGAAAAAGTTCCTCGCAGGCTAGTCTTTACAAAACGAAAGAAACGTTAAAATGAACTCTGAGATAGTTATTCTCGCACTTCTATCAAAGAGGTGTTCAAAAAATACCCGTAAAAATAAAATAAAATACCCGAGGGTTTACCAGGTAATTTTTTATTGTAAAGTTGAAATTACTTAAAAATATCATTTGTATTTAATCTTCAAAATAAGATGGAAATTTGTCTTTTTATTCTTCCTGTAGTGGGTCATGGACATAGTGAAGGCACCAGAGCATTTATGAATTGCATACATGAATTAGTAGAAGACTCCGTCAGACACATCAAGCTTGTCCAAGAGGAATATCCTAATCTACCTCTTTTCATTTGTGGTCATTCTATGGTAAGTAATGTTTTAGTCTTACTGACAGAAGAAATAAAGTAAAATCATGTTTATTTATCCCCTTGAATGGGTTATAGCATAAAATGATGGACATCATAAAAGAAAATAAAGAGTTACCTTCCCAGAATTACTTTCAGGAATTTTACGCTTGAAGTTTAAATTCACTTTTTTTCTTGAAATTTTCATTGATTTTGTATGAAATTTCTTTAATTGGGATTCCTTATCATGTTGTATCAGTGTATGATTCCTTATCATGTTGCATCTTACAAGTACATGTCATTAGATAAATTACATTTAAGACTTTTATAATTATCAATGCGGAGTCACTTGGAGGTTTAAATCACATAATAAAATAGGTTGGTGATTATATAAATACTATAATGTTTAGTAATTAAATATACTGTAATGTTTGTAAGTGCTTTGATGTTACTGTAGAGTCTCGTTTAGATTCAAAAATATTTGTACAGAAACTTATTAACATTAAAAATATCATTTACATATTATTACGAAAGCTTCAACACATTGTTAAACAATAAAAGAACTGCTCTCAGAAGATGTCAAATAAATTTTTATTTTGTACATTTTGAACTACAGTATACATATTCGCTTGCACAATTTGCAATTACTTCCGAAATGTTTATTAACTATTTACTGTTCTAAATTTCAAATTTCAGTTAATTAACGTTTAGGAAAAAATATGGAAAAATTTTACTTATGTTTAAGCAGAATTAATTATATTTGTAAAAATATTATTTTTAGTGGTTTAATCATTAATGAAATGGTCATATGGGAAAATGAAAAGTAATTGTGGTGTAACTTTTGTTGGCACTATCTAGTGTTCTTTAACATTCGTTCCTTCATTATGATATCTTGATGAATTTTCTTATTCTTTGAATACCTATATATCCACTTTTAGTAGTTTATGAGTATTTCAAAAGTAAAATAACGAAAAAAAGCTACCTAAGGTGGTGTAGATTTGTATTTGTATATTGGCGTGCTTCTTCCCCAATGAGATACAAATACAGAAGCCACAAAGACTTGGAAGAGAATAAACGCTTTCGATGATGAATAAAAACTTAGTTGTCATTCATCATCGTTATCATCATCATCATCGTGCCTAGTTATCATCGTACCTAGTTATGATAAATAATCGCAAGTTTAGAAAATGTTCAAGGATACTTTCTGTTCATGGATAACCAGTCGACAAGACTTATGGATCTTCTTTAAAATTTTTGAAATTCTTAAGGAAAACGGAATCTTTAATTTAAATAACCAGCTATTTTTATGTTATTCCTTTTTCGTCGGCACCAAACTGCAGGTTAGGATAAATTTAAATAGGTACAGTTAGAATTGGGCGGGACACCAGAATTTCACCATTGGTTGCACACGTATAGTCCCACTGCATTAAATGTGTTGCTCTGCTCCAAGTTTGATGGAGAACGTCCCATGGGATAGATCCGAGAGTCTCCCATCCCTCATCGTTTAGACTGGAGAGAACTTTCAACTGTCCAGTATTTTGAGTGTCCTCATGCCTCCCATAACACTTACAAATATTCATACCTTTTCCGGAATTCGAAACCGAGACGTCGGATATGGCAACACCGTCTCGAAGAACTATCTAGAAGGTGTTGGACATGGCAACCAGCACCGCTAACCACTCTACCGATCAGGGCGGCAATAAATATAAACCGCAAGTTTGAAAATAAATATAAACATGTTATAAATATAAACATGGCGAAGCAAGGTCGGCATCTGTGCATTCCCGATGGTACGTTAGTTCTCTTAGGTGGACGGGAGGCACTTGTTGCAGACACCCATATTATGCAGAACATATGGAAAATTGTTCTGTGTCTAGCATGGCGATGTTGGTGATATCCGAGAAATGGCCGGAGCCGAATTCTATTGCACCAGTGCTAACTAATTCTTTTGTTGGTATCCGAAGTTGAAGATGGTGTAGAGGCATTTCGCTGGGTCTTGGCAAATGTTAAGCTCCGCACCAGTGTTGAATAGCAACAATCCGGAGGGCGGTGCAAGAGTTTTTTACCTCTCTTTCCTCATCACTAACCACTGGACAGAACTTTCAGCTTGCCGTCGATTTTGAATGTCCCCTTGCCGCACAGACACCAACAAGCATTCATGCTTTCTCCAGGATTCGAAACCAGGTTTCACGATACAGCAGCCAGTGTCACTAACCAATATAGCAATCGCGGCGGCAATAAATTTAGTACAGAAAGAAGCTAGGCCAGCACCTCTGTAGTAGCACAGGTAATTGAAGTACTGCTGCACTTAGCTAACTGTTAAGCTTCCAGGTATGAGTAAGAACATCCCGGTGTGTTCCGAGCGTCTCCCTCTCCCTCCTTCCCCTACCATCAGCGTCTACCAAGGACTTTCGGCTCGCAGTGTATTTTGAGTGCCCCCATGCCGCACGGACACTATACGTGTACAACCATTCATGGCTTCTCAGGGATTCGAACCAGGTCCCATCGGTACGGCAGTTAGTCTCTCTAACTACTATACGGGCTGATAGGCGTTGACCATAGCAGCTAGACAAATACTACAGAGAAGAGGATGTCCTTGAAAACTCTGACAATTTAGGCTTCCAAAATTCAAAATGTTCATTTAAATGTCTTTTCCATGGCGAAAAGCAGATGCAACTAGTATGAAGAGAGATTTGACTGGCAAAGTTTGAGCATGTGTAGTGATTCAAGGAATTCTCTGACCCCGCGTTTAGGTAGTCGCTACGCAGGTGACGGTCGGTGATATGTTACGGTAGTTCTAGCACTACTAGGCTGGTGAGACCTAGCCAAAAAGGAATTGATGATTTACTCAGAACTACAGTGAAGGAAAACGTTACCCGTACACCATGAACAAAATTTTGAAGTTAATTTATTTTATGCTAATTTATTTACAATCATGCAATTCACTCGTATGCAAAATTAAGGGAATTTATTTAATTTTATTTAAAATAAATGATAATAATTTATAATAATATAATTTATATAAAAATTAAGAGAATTTACGCATTATGTCGAATTACTGAAAAACTAATGGACAGATTTTAATGAAATTTGGTATGAACACATATTTATAACAGATGAAGTCATTTAATAGACTCATGATTATCAATAAAGCTCACAGTGCAGTGATGTCTAAAATCCACATTCTAATATCGAAATGGAAATGCGTCTAATATAAAGTATAGTCTCCTTTCAACAGCCAGAAAGGTCATGCAGTATGATGACATATTGGACAGGAGGCAGCTGAGGGTCCCTGTGACAGTCGATCCCATTCCTTCAGTAAGGCAATTTCAGACTCCGGGATGGTTCTCGAAGAGGGATCGCGAGATGGAATTGCTCTCCCAAGAGCATCCCATGCATGCTCTATATGATTAAAGTCAGGAGATCTGGCTGGCCAATCCATACTGCGAATATCCTCCCTTTCTACGTAGCCCTCGATTAGCTGAGCCCTATTTGAACGAACATTATCGCCCATTAATAGAAATCCAGGAACAGCTGCGCTTCAGAAACGTCGAATGTACGGCTGTAAGATCTTCTTTCTATACATCAGAGCAGTCAGGGAGCTTTTCTCATACGCAAAGCAGGAGTGTGAAGTCATCCGCAAATCATTACATTTCACCAGCGTAATGATCCTTTTCTACAATAAGAGGGATGGTGTCGTGCTCCAGGCTCTCTCCAGATACAGGTACGCCGATAATCAGTGTCCAGGCTGAATCTTCACTCATCTGTAAAAACGACGGTGCTCCACTGAAGTCTGGTCCAAAGTGCGTATTGCGAAATAATAGCATTTATTAGCAGAACTGGAATTTCTGAGAATTTCAGAATATATTCCACAAGATTTGGTGTTATGATAGTGTGAAAAAACCCACATTCTATTAAGTTTTAATTGGATACTTTCGATGACATTTTAAAAGCGAGTTGACTTCATTTTGAGGGTCCATAATCTAACAATTTGTTTAGTGCTTCAAGCCCCCCATACTTTGTTTTGAAAATTTCTGATTTCGACATTCGATATCGGAGAAAAATCTGTCTGAGTGAATTCTCACCTGACATATGAAAGTGTTTTTCTGTTGATTTCGAAAGCCTTCTGGAAGTTTCGAAGGTTCAAGGGCAAAGTGCAAAGAATGTGACCAAAAAGAATGAACGCTAGACCTGACGCGTTTATCGCAGGATGTGGTGCGAAATAGGATTAGTTACCGGTTCATTGAGCTCTGTGATGTCTACGTGACCTGAGGGAATTGGAATTACTACTGTGTAGCAAACTTCACAGCTTTTTCGGTGCGTTCTTTGAGATGGAGCGGAAGTTTTTTTATTAAGCGCAACTGTCTTTAAAGAACTGCGTCCGAAACTTGTGACATACTCTAAACACGGTGCTGTTTTTTAATACGCAAATGATAACGTAATTATGCAATGGCATTCTTCCAGTTATTTATTTAAAAATTTCATGCTTTTTATACACAAAAATCAGAATTCTGACGTACACTTTTTATGCTACTTACTTTCTAAGAGTAAGTAACTGCTGCTACATTCAAGTATATGCATCTGAATGAAGTACCGAAAGCATTAAATAGTGATCTCTGAATTTTTAACTTTTTCCCCGTTAAGTGCTTAACATAAAGTACCTATTCCCTTAACCACAGAAGCAATATCAGAAATTGCAAAGTAATTCTCGATGGTTTATTTACAAGTACTTTGTGCTTTGTGCGAAAATTGAATGAACTCTGATATCTGTTCAAAACATATTGGGTCAGTCCATAAATTCGTGCGCATTTTTGGTAAATTTTAAAATAATATAAAAAATACAATTTAACAGTTTAATCAATTATACATTTCCCTCCATTATCTACAATGTCTTGCCATCTTACAGGCATCTTTTTTATGCAGTTGCCGTAGAAAGACTCTGGTTTTGATGCAAAAAACTTGAAAGTTCATTGTGCACATTCTGTTTAGAATTTAATTTTATTCCCTGTAAAAAATTTTGCAAGGCACGAAATAAGTGAAAATCACCTGGGGCAATATCTGGGGGAGTAAGCAGTATGTGACAAAAGCTCCCAATTACATTCACTAATTTTTTACAGCGTTGTTCGAGCCGTATGCGGTCTAGCGTTATCATGATGAAACAACACTTTCTTGATATTCACCAATGGTGGGCGTTTTTTGATCGATTCTGAGTTTAGACGGCAAAGTTGTTCACTATAAACTTCTGAATTAATCGTTTGATTTGGTTCTAGCAGTTCAAAACGCCCTGAACGGGGTTCATCATCAATGCTGTTTTTTCCAACTTAAAATTTTTTAAACCATTTCTGGGCAGTCCTGACACTAATAGTGTGTTCAGCAGGTACACTATTAATTTTCATCGCTGCAAACCTGGCAGATTCACCGCACGGAAAATAAAAAATGTAGCACAGCACGTTTGTACTGATTATCTATATTCATCTTTTACGGGTACTAAAATGCGTTCGATATTTACGAAAGTTGGTGATAAACTGAATAATGTGCTAGTCAAACGATGACAAGTTTCAACAGATTCGAAATTGTGTTGTTTCAGTAAATGCGTCATAGTGAATTCCACGCATACTCTTAATGCGCAAGAACTTATGGACTGACCCGATATTAATTAACAATGCGTAATTAGTTAATCGGAAAGCTTATAAGGTACTTCTACCGCCTTCTTAGCATACCTTCGCAAAGTAGCGGTTAGCACGCTCGACGAGCATTAGAGAGGTCCGTGGTTCGATTCCCAGCGAGGGCGTTGCTCATTTTTCACATCTCCCGCTTCCAAAAAATCTTAATGACTCTAAAGTGGTGCCCGAACTAAAAGGGTGGTGGATGATGATTTTCCACTCTCAGGATTTGGGTATTGGGTTCCTTAATCCCCAGTCCTCCTTTAAAAGGGGGAGTGTATAAGGTATTTCTCCCGCCTTCTTAACACGCCTTCGTAGTGTAGTGGTCAGCACGATCGACGCGTATTCGAGAGGTCCGTGGTTCGATTCCCGGTGAGGGCATTGCTTGATTTTTACATTTCCTGTTTCCAAAAAATCCTAATGACTCTACAAGCTGTCATGAACATCTTATGAAACAGCGTCATTAAGTGTGTCAAGAAGGCAAATTTAAATGTATTTCTTCAAAAAAACCCTACGAAAAATATGTTAGGGCTTGTTTTCTTCGGCAACAAATAACTGCAGATATTCTATTGGGAGGTGCTTATGTGGTAGTTTTTATCCTGTGGCAGAGGTATGAGTATTATCACGTAGGCACTGAGTGAGGGTTCTTTGCATTCTAAACAGTTCTATAAATTATTTGGCAAAATCAGCTTTGACATGCTTATATGCGAATATATACGGCACATTTAAAGTAAAGCAAGCTTATATGCGAGTATATATGGCACATTCAAAGTAAAGCAATCTTATATGCGAGTATATACGGCACAGTCAAAGTAAATCAAGCTTATATGCGAGTATAAATCAAGCTTATATGCGAGTATATGCGAGCAATCAAGCTTATGTGAGTTATTGACTCATTACTTTCGTGCTAACTCTGTTGAATAAAAAGCTGGGCACCGTAAAAGCGAAGGATCTGAAATAGCTTAGAGCTCACCTCTAAGAAACAAGCAAGGAAATCGAATCTATCCTTCTTAATGTAGTCGAACTGAAACTGAAGCAATGGAAGGAAGGACTCGATTTAGCTAATTTTGATTTATCGAGAAACGTTAACGTTAATATCGACCTCTACATTTTAATATCCAGTTAGACTTATAAAAAATTTCATCTTAATTAGAAATAATTTTAAGATAGGTAATATTTAATAAGGTAGGTAATGCTTAATGTTAGCGCATAAGTTTAAGGTTTACGTAATAGCGCAGGTAATGTTGGAAATACTTTGAAAAAACATAGCAGAAAAGTTACAAGAACCACTCACTGCCTTCTCCATGAATGTAACAGACAAAATTTAATTAAGATAGTACAGATTTTAGAAATTCAGTGATAAGATGCAGCCTTGCAGAATTAGAAATTTTTGCAATCTCTGCTTAAAATAATAGTTTTTTACAGTATGTGACAAATAAAGAATATGAAGAAAGAAAATTTCTTTCTTCTGGTGAAGAAAAAAATTCTTAGCTAGCTATAGCAGAGTTAAAACAGATGTCTGTTTTTTTCCAAGAAATATTTCTTTTATTTACTCCACACGCTGGGAAAATTACATAAGAGAAATATTTACCTTGAAGTTGCAGAATACTCCTTTTAATTTGTAAAGAATTAATATTAAGCACTGGCATTGGCATTAATATTATTAATATTGCCATTGGCATTAATATTATTAGTATTTGCATTGGCATTAATATTAAGCACTGGTATTTTTTGGATGGTATCGGTACAAATTACATAATATTTTCAGGGATCTTACACAGAATTGCGCCATTTGTAGTGCAGCTGCAAACTGTGAGATCAATCATGCGGATTCTGACAGTTGCTGCAAGAGGTATAAAGCGTCTAGACTATCCTTAACAGAAATGTATATTTCATTTTAGGGAGGCTCCATTTCGCTGCTAACATCTTTGGAGAAAGAAATCGAAGTGAGCGGCGTGGTGCTGATTGCTCCAGCTCTGGCGCCAAATCCGGAAACGGCGACATTTTTCAAAGTAAGTCTCTTTACAGTGCTAAAAGTTGCTGACGCATTTATATGCTTCAAAATAGAAGATTACAAGAGCAGAAAACCAATAAGAGTAGAACTCCCAGTTTTCATCTCAAACAAAAGCAAAAGAGATTCAACCAAATACATGATTTTACTTTTAGGTACTCACGGTGGACATTTTTATTGTATGACTTGAAATTTGTATTTTATTTTATTGCCTGATTTGAAGGTAATAAACAAAATGACTATATCTGAGTTCTTAGAGCGGATCCATGTTTACGGAGTAAAAATAAAAATTTAGTAACTACGGTTTACAATAAATTGAAATACTAAATGAAAAAAAAAAAAAAAAAAAAAAAAAAAAGGGGGCTAGGAACTGCATTTTTTATCTATCTCAGAAAATTCCTGACATGCTGACAAGCACTGAGTAATCCGCAAAATTGGAAGTGTGCATTTCTAATTCGAAATTCAGTATGAACAATACGTGACACTTACAACTCATGTGTAATGTGAGCAGGAACCAGTTTCCGTTAAAAATCTTTGAAAGTAAACTTCCTGTGCTAAATAGACCTTGTTTATTAAAATAAATTAGCGAACAATCCCAAATTTTTTTTGTTCATAAGGAAAGTTGTTTTTAATTACATGATCTCTTTATCTTTTGTTTTATTTTTCAAATCAACGTCTCTCCATAATCACTCAAAGGAAAAAAAAAATCGATTCTTTTATCATTTTCAACGGATGTTCCATCCTCTGAAATATCTATAGCGCTATAATGTGGACATTATGGGAAAGGAATAATGATGAAACTGAAACGGATAAACTAAACTAGGTTTGAAAATTCAAAACTAAAATACTTAAAAGAAATTAGAGATTTATTGAATTTTGAAAATTGGTGTCGCGAAAGAAACTTTATTTGATGCAAAAATTAATCAGAATAATATTAAAATGCAGTCAGGCAGCAAATGATAAGTTGTTTTTAATTACATGATCTCTTTATCTTTTGTTTTATTTTTCAAATCAACGTCTCTCCATAATCACTCAAAGGAAAAAAAAAATCGATTCTTTTATCATTTTCAACGGATGTTCCATCCTCTGAAATATCTATAGCGCTATAATGTGGACATTATGGGAAAGGAATAATGATGAAACTGAAACGGATAAACTAAACTAGGTTTGAAAATTCAAAACTAAAATACTTAAAAGAAATTAGAGATTTATTGAATTTTGAAAATTATTGTCGCGAAAGAAACTTTATTTGATGCAAAAATTAATCAGAATAATATTAAAATGCAGTCAGGCAGCAAATGATAAGTTGTTTTTAATTACATGATCTCTTTATCTTTTGTTTTATTTTTCAAATCAACGTCTCTCCATAATCACTCAAAGGAAAAAAAAAATCGATTCTTTTATCATTTTCAACGGATGTTCCATCCTCTGAAATATCTATAGCGCTATAATGTGGACATTATGGGAAAGGAATAATGATGAAACTGAAACGGATAAACTAAACTAGGTTTGAAAATTCAAAACTAAAATACTTAAAAGAAATTAGAGATTTATTGAATTTTGAAAATTGGTGTCGCGAAAGAAACTTTATTTGATGCAAAAATTAATCAGAATAATATTAAAATGCAGTCAGGCAGCAAATGATATAACCAACTAAAGTTAAACAACATTCGATGTACATTTACTTTGTGTTGACTAGTGTAAAGAATCCGTTTCACATTCAACAAATGATGCTTACAAATTTCATTTGTTTCACTAACATAATCTTCACAGACATACACACACACATACGAAAAAAATAAAGTAATGGAAATGCTGGGAAAATAATAATATATAAGATAAAGTCTGAAGTGGAAATTAGACTATGAATATCCGTTCATGAAATAATTTGTTCTATATTTCAAAACAAGTCTTCCCTTTTCAACACTTGAGATGATAATTCGGGGTATGTTTTTGATGTCGTGTAAAAGAAATTCTGTAAAATCTGTAGGAACACTTAAATCATCTATGCTATCTGGTTTCCGTGTGGAATCTTGAACTTACCTTCTTATTTGATGAACAAATAACTTGAAATATTTTAATGAAGGTATATTGGCGCTGTCGTCGCAGGTACTTTCAAGAATCGGAGAATGATGTTAATTAGAAAGTAAACGGGTGTATTAGAGGTCGTAAGAGGAGATATATTATAAAAGAAAGTTTCTTTAAGGTCTCATTAAATATCAGCATATCAAGAATAAAAACTAGAATGGAGCTATAGAGACAGCACTCATCTCTTCTTTACTGTAAGTCAGTAGTGACCATAATGTTTACATGGTACCAAAATGAATGCAAATTATGTAGGCTGCGAAAAGTTTCGAAATACTCTTTTTCTTTTACGTATTATTTAACAGTTTAATAATATTAGTACGCCCTCTTTTGGATTATTAGACGAAGCTCTCACCGATATCTCAATACTCAGAAATCGCTCTGAACTAAGAAGTAGTGAGAACAGATACTTTCTCCGGCCTTATAGATATTTTTCACCCGGCTGCCGAGAAATCTCTAGTAAATTCTATTTCACTAAATTACTGAAAAGCATATACGTTTAAAATTACATCTAAGGGCAGGATACGGTTACAGTTACATACAGCGACCAATTACATTTATTCCACTACGATACCCATTACACTTAAACAGAGACCGGAACCAAATGTTGCCAAATTCGACGACAAAAATTTGTCGCCAAAACTAGCTCTCGCTTGGCGATATCTTGCCAATTTAGCAATTTTTAGAAAGATAGCCATTTAGTCAATTTAGCAAGATAGCCATTTAGTCAATGTTAAATAGACTTGTGCCTATTATGGAGCATTACATATTTCAAACGGCATCACCTTGAACTGCCAAAGGCCGTCTTTTTTTCTGTCGTCAGGGTGTATTCTACCTGCCAATATCCACTCTGTAAATCAAGTATCGAAAACCACTTACTTTCAGAAAGAGTGACCAGAATGTCCTCAGTTCTACGAAGAAGGTAAGGTGACCGTCTTTCTTCATAACCTCGTTAAACCGGCGATAGTCAACGCAGAACGTAATTGAACCATATTTCTTTCTGACCAGGACGATCGGAGAACACGAAGGACTTGCTGAAGGCTCGTCAACGCCACTTTCTTGCATTTCTATAGAAACTTTCCTTTATTTTCCTGTTTAGCAATCGGTAGACGTCTTGAATGCTGCTGAATTGGTGGATGATCCTCTGTATCAGTTCTATGTTGGGTCATACTCGTTCGACATACATCAAGAAACGAGCAGGAGGAAACATCTAGAAATTCCTGAATGACACGTTCGGCAGTAGTCCTCTCTTCCTCGCTTAGATGTGCATTCTGCAATAACTCCCATATTAGGTTCTCCGAAGACACAGAGATTCGGCGGACTTTTATTTGGTCGGTTAATACAGGTCACTGGAGTACATGGCTGCAACCACTTCGCCTTTTCTAATGATTTTCATTTAATCACTGACGATGGCAACTGTCACCGGGATGACGGTTATCGATAAGTCGAAGCGTTCCGAGGTTACTAGCACTTCTCGCGGGGTGATACAGTAACTGGAATATGCCATTATACAGTACTGGAAATTTCTGTTTTCGGCTCTAGATCCAGGAAGTAAACATTCTATTCTTGTTGGTACTGAGATATCGTCTTGAGCTATGATTTGGTGGAGCAGATTTAACTCGTTCATCATTAATTCCAATTAAGTTTTATATCCTAAGAAGTACAGTGCAACTCGTTATTTTTAAAGTCCAAGGAAAAATTATATTTCTGTAGAAAGTCTATTGCGAGTATGCAAGGTTCTGTAATACATGCTATATCTGCCGTGTGATGGTAGGTGGAACTTCCAAACTTGATGTTAACATTTAATTTTCCATCGGTGTCGATTTCATCCCCCGACACATTCTAGAGTGTAACACACGGAAATATCCAGGTGAGTTTACCTTCGACTTGTTGAGCCAACTCTTTCCGGATGATCATAATGTTGGCTTCAGTATCGACGGTTCATATTGCTAGGAACTCCATTGCTTCCTGACATGACGGAAAAGTCCATTACTCCAACCACTCATTGCTGGAATCTGTAGTGCCTCAAAACGGTGCTTCTCAATATCCGGCAACCTCCGCTCCGCGAGATGGTTACTAATTTGTTTCCTGTATTGTTGGTGACCAGTCTTATTTTCTGTGGCCTTCAGCATAGCAGTTCCAACACCTTCGGGTCGGTTTCTTGTCACACCAATTCTATTTTTACATAGTTTGAAGGATATTCGCTGCTTCTGCTCTAGAGAAGCGGCGAGATGGCGGGTCTTAGCTTGGAAACCTGATCCATTTTCGTCCGCCACTATAGAAAACTGAGTCTGGAGGTCTTACCATCATACGTGGGTAGCTTTAGGAACACTTCCGCATAAAACAAACATTCATTGTTTGATGGATAATAGCAGACTTTTACGCAAAATCACATCTCGGCTATTTTTCGATAACTAACAACAGCGATTTTGATTATGAATTTGTTTTATAAACTTCTAATCTGTTGAACTACAAAAATATAGATTTTAGAAAAAAAGTATGTTTAAAGACTGCAAAATACCTAGCATTGCCTTTAAAATTGTATACGTCTTACGATACTCTTGATAGAGTATTCCCTATTTTTATTTTATGTTACAAACACCAAAATGTCTTAAATAAAATAATTTTTTTTTGTCATCCACATATTATTGTAACATGTACTTCTTAAAAATTTTTAGAGGACAGGCTTAACAGTTGCTCATTTCAAACTCATAATTTTATTTTTATATAATTGAAAAATAATCACTTTGAGTTTACACTTTGGGTTAACTAAAAAAATAAAATTACCACCAAATGCTGGAATCCTTGTCAAAATTAATAAATATACTCACAGAAATGCCAATAAGTTAACTTTTCCTTGATTTTCAACTACAAATTTGTGTAAAATTATGTACAATTTTACACAAATATGTGGAACAGACGACAGACACATTTGCGAATTCGGCGGAAGTGCCATGCTAAATTTTTGCAAATTACTTTACTCGAAAATATAGTGAATGCACCGAAATTAAACATTTGCACATGCCGAAAAGGAAAAATATGAAATATGTAAATGCATATTTCATATTTTTCCTTTTCGAACGAAATTTATGCATATGCATATATCTGTCTTTAACAAAATACGTAAATATTTATTAAATTATTTATAAATGTATTTGAAGTGAAAGATTTCTTCATTCATAAACTCGTGTGAAAATTACTGTGAAGAAATCCAGTTATTAAATATATCTTAATTTGTAATGATTATAAATATTATCTAAATATACAATAACCTCATTGAATTATAAACATTAACTGAAATTCTGTTATAAATGCGTTTATAAAACTATTTAAGCAAGAATTGTTCGTACTGAAAAGCAATCTGTTAAAAGTTATTGTAAAGCAAATTCTGTGAGATACGTACTTAAGGAAGTAGTAAAAAAGAGTTTTAGAATATGTATTGTTGAAATTAAAGGTAAAAAAGAATCTGATAAGTAATAAATGAAAAGAGTTATTCTCTTACGTTTTATAATAACTCAGTTACAAGTTTTAAATAATATTTAAAAAAACATTTTTTATTCCCTTTCAGAAATATTCAAAGAAAGTTAAGTACATGAGCACCATATTTAACGTATTTCACTATTAAAATAAAAGATGCTCTAATTTGAAATGGACTGACTAGGGCATTAATTATAAATTGACTCAGGTTTTCGGCATAAAAGATGCCTCAGAAGCTAAAAAATCGTGTCATGTTCGAGAAAGTATTTTAGGAAGAAGTTTTGTAAATAGAGAAGAAATAATTTTAATATCAATACTGCAATAAGCTCTGATCTTAATTTTTGTAATCCTTAACCAAATAAAATCGAATTACCTTAAAATTTTTTTCTAATGTAATTAACGAAAACTTGTAAAACTATTTCATTCAAATTAAACTGTTTTGAGAGAACTGTTCTGTGAAAAGTATAGCATTTAATGCAGTTCAGAATGAAATGTTGTTTAAAAATGTATTCTTTTCACATACTTAGGACTCTGAAACATTGTAGAAAAAGAAAATGTATGCATTTATGTGTAGATTTATGACGTAATTACAAAATGTTTACATCCGATCGTGTCAAAACCCATTGGTCTCCACGAAGGGATCGCCAGTGCTTCAAAGCAGTGTATGGAGAAAACCAGTTAGGACCTCTCCTTTTACTTCCTATCTCCATGGTATCAACGTACTTTTCATATCCCTATTTACGTCACTGGCAGTAACCCCAAATCCTCTCTCACTGTTTTAAAAAAAGGCAATTAAGTATTAACGTATTCCAGATAAAAAGAAAAAACAATAGTTGTCACTGGACGTTTCAATAGGGAATTGCCAATAACCAAGTTGTCATGGCTTTGGTGATTAAAAATTTTGATTTCGAGAATTTCAAGTAGAGAACCATTTCAGTGAAAAATAACACTTATTTTTATTAATTTTGATTTATGCTTGTATGAAAAGGAAACTGTCATTTTGACGATCTATAGAAATTTCAATGGTAAATCTTCTTCAGGGAGTTTCAGTTTCTCCTGAGAGTTCCTCTGATTATGAAATGTTTATAATGCTATTCTGCGGTGAAAAAATATTAGAAAAATGTAGTTACTGTTTTAAATACGTAGACTATGTTTTACGTACGTATTTTGTGTACGTGAAATCCGACGCCGCTTACATTGGTCATAGTGCATTGTCACCTTTCATCTCTCCTACAAAGTCGCAGCGTAGTTTATGATACGTATTATACAGATCTACAATAAATGTGCTAAACATTATCTAATGTGAAAACATCTTGGAGGGTCCCTCTCAAATCTGTGGGTGTTGTGGGGCCCCTAACCCAACCTTGTATTAGGTGTAGAAAATGTTTTTGCTTTTCTAGTCTAATTTATATTTCAATAAAATTTTTTGCAAAGGTGATTGTTAAATCATATCCTCATACGTAAATGAAATTATATAAAGCAAGTGGTGGAAATACATGTTTAATGGTTGAATTTTGCATTGCAGGTCATGGCCGTAAAATTGCTGAACAAGTTCGTGCCACACTTTCCAGTTGCAGTCTCAGATTTCGGTCTCAGTTGTCAAAATGGAAAAAAAGTTGAAGAGATGAGAAATGATCCATTAAGACATCACGGCTACTGGAAAGTGCGCCCTGTGATGTGTCTGCTAGAATCCGGACGGGTAATTTTCTATTTTTCATCCAGATCATTTTTCAAACTGAATTAAAAACATTTAACAATTAAATTAAAAACATTCAAACATTTAAGCTAACCATTTGAAATTCCAGATGCCATTTGTATAGCTTTAGACTGTGAATGTACTTCCCGGCACGTTTAATGCACCATTAATATTTTAAGCTAGTACGTTTAAATCTTGTGAATTACGTTGTTATTTTTAACAGAACTGAACTTCCCTGATTTTACACTCTGGAAAAGGAAACTGTCATTTTGACGATCGATAGAAATATCAATGGTAAATCTTCTTGAGGAAGGTTCAGTTTCTGCTGAGAGTTCCTCTGATTATGAAATGTTTATAATGCTATTCTGCGGTGAAAAAATATTAGAAAAATGTAGTTACTGTTTTAAATACGTAGACTATTTTTTACGTACGTATTTTGTGTACGTGAAATCCGACGCCGCTTGCATTCACGGCGTCATTCCGTACGCTTCATAGAATGAGGTTAAAATAATTCCGCTTACTATGAAAGGTGGCCAGTCATCCGTTTCTAATAGTAAGAAATGTAAAAAGGGTGGGTATACATCGCCAGAAAGTGGTGACGCATTGTGGCAAAAGTAAAGGAAGTGAAAGGTGAAAATGGATTGTTCAGGGAAGTTTATGACACCGATTAGGTATGGAAAATGACTGTCAATAACTTGCTATCATCACTGGCGACTGAGTTCTAGGAGAAAGGTATGCAGAAATTTGTTGCGCGTTACGGCAGATGTTTAAGCCGACAAGGAGATGTATTTAAATTCAGAAAATAAGTTTTTGGAAAATATTATTTTTTCCGTTTTTCCGTTTTTATTATAAAACGGAACTTATTTAAAAACTAACTTATCAAAGCTTAACTTACTTAATGCTGTTTGTTTAAAAACTTAAACGTACTTATCAAAGCATAATTGCTATCGATAGTCTGAGTAATTTAAATTATTTTAATTTAAATAACTTTTTATTTAATTTAAATAATTTTTTTGCGATCTACATTTGCAAGAAAAATACGAAGCGCATATTTAATAATAACTTCTAAACCTATAGATATTTTAAAAGTTGCTGTGAAAGCAGAAAACGTTTCGTACAGATATTTAAAAATCTGATGCGGATACCATATGACTTCCTTGTACGGCCTATTAAATTATACGCATTTTTTGCTGACTTTCATTTAAGCTTATTTACACAAATTAATCTAACTTAATAAACCCATCTCTCAAGGCAAATTGAAATTGACATCAAAAATTGCAAATTTTGAAATTATATGCCCCTGCCAATTTTCGTCGTACGAGAGACAGATTTCTAATTTTATTTTTTTATAATGAGCATAAAACTTTCCCAGATATAAGTGTAGAAAACGGGAGCACGTATTATAAGTTAGATTTCATTATTTGTCAAAAATAAATTTTTATGAAAGGTGTGTATACTCGGCGGTATATATATATATATATATATATATATATGTATACCGCGGCAGTTTATATACTATATATATATATATATATATAATTAATAAGCTAGGTGGTAGGTACAATACTAAAAGACCAATTTGGTCAAAAAGTTTGCGCAATATGCTGCAAAATTAAGGAAATGAGAAGAGAACTTGTAGATAGCTCGCCAAAAAGTTACCAGGAGATGTGGCTCCAAGAAAAAGTTCAACACAGTTTTTTAAAAAAGTAATGACATTGAAGAGTGAAAATTTGGGCTACACGCGAAAGAAAATGTAAATTATAAAACACAGTAAAATACTAATCGTTGGATACATTTTAAAGGCAAAAAAAATACAGTAAAATACCAATCGATGTGACAAGTTAAAACATATAAAAATCAATCGATGGAGCAAGTTAAAACAAATAAAAACATTAAGCGGAATTAAATTATTAAGCGGAAAATGGTAAATTAGCTCAATTCGAGGTCCAACCTGGCTTTTCAAGGAAAATTTCTGGTTAAACGTCGAACCAAGCTAACTCCATTAGGCGTTTCGCTGAAACAGACAATTGAAACTTTTACGTTACGAAAATTTTTTTAATTAATTAGATAAATTGTCCTAAAAAAATTTTTTAGTCTCAATTCTCTGTTCCAATTTCCCGACGCGTCCGCACAAAATGACACATTAAGGTGTAAAACAAAATGTAAATGCAACTCCAATATACAGCAATAATAAAAATAATAATAAATAGCGGTCTGCTATTAGTCAAAATATACAATAACGTACGGGCTGGACCTGCAAGCTTAAAGAATTACACCTTTATAAATTTTAGAAATCTGAAATTAAATTTAAATGAAATCTAACAGCGTGGGTCTTGTTAAGACGAATATATATATATATATATATAATGCTGTTTGGTGCAAGAAAAATGTGCAAAAAATTTAGATAGTAAATCAAAATTTCATGTTGCTCAAATATAACTTAGTTGTGCAAACAAGGAAAAGAAATGAAAAGTTTTTTGATACTGAACGCACGTAATTTGATCACACTTGAAAATCTTATTTTTGATACAAGAAAAACCGTATATTCCGGCTTATAACGTGCACTTTTAATGCAAAATGTATGATCGAAATTTACAGACGCACGTTATACGTCGGGTATAAAACTGATAAATACAAAATTAAGAAAACGGTCGAGCATACAAACATTTATTTCTACATGCACCTGAATGCTGTTTGTTTAAAAAAACTGACATTCCTTATGAACTTCTAATCTCATAACATGAAAAGTTCGTCATGTTCGTCTTCCGTTATATCTTCGGGTATATCATTGAATTCTGTTTCATCTTCCCCACCACAGTTATTCTGATCTATAAATAAATAATCATCTTTTCCTTCTAGATTGATAGGTAAACTATATTTTTAATGACTTTTGCATTCTAGCAGGTTTAATTTCTTTCCATTCTTTAATTATCTTCTCACACACTGTTTCTAGACTGGCATAACTCAAATAAATGTTTTAGACTCAAATAAAGAATTTGTATCTTGTCTCCTTTGCTTTCTTTGCCTTCGATGTTCAAAAATCACGGCTTCAGATGATTACAGAAAGAGAAAACATCTAATTACAGAAAGAGAAAACAGCGAATTCATTCGGGTCGGCTTTAGATTTTAGACTAACATTTAAATTTTAGACTAACATTCTTCTGCACATTTGTATTGAATACAAAACATCCTCTTCGCAGAATAATTTTTTCCTCAAGCATTTCCCTCCCACACATATTGTTCCCTTATCTCTTCTCAATTCAGTATAATATCGTTCGAAAGCCTGGGACAAATTTTCGAATGTTTGATTTCAAAAGACAAAAGCATCGCGTATATATCTTTCAGGTTTCATCATAAAGAACAGAGTGCGCGAATATACCTAAAAACTAAAAAATATAGTTTGAAATTATGAGCGCGTTACGTATCGGTGCGCTTTATGCTCTGGAATATACGCTATGCAAATTATTTGCCAGATATAACAACTTTATAGACAAAGAAAGCAGAGTTTAAAACATAAGTTATCCCAATCAACAAACATTTAAAGCGCAATTCAAATAACAACATTTTCATGTGAAATTCCATTTCTTAATTTAAATTTAAATCAAACTACGCTTCTATCCCATTAAAAATGTTTCTGAATTAATTGCATACTTTCATAAATATATTCTATTAATAACGCCCAATAATAATTTTACAGAGAGAAAAGGGAAAGACAGACAATTAAAATCTTCAAAAAATTTATAAAGAAGGAAAAGAATGTATTTTGCGATGCATTTGAATAACGTTTAGCCATACAGAATGAATTATCAAGAAAAATTTTTTCAAAGCACTGGGAATTTATGCTGAATCTGTGCCGCTGAATCTATCTCACAGATTTTTAATCAGTTTATAAGGTATTTCTCTCGCCTTCTTAGCCTGCCTTCGTGGTGTAGTGGTCAGCACACTCGGCGCATATTCGAGAGGTACGTGATTCGAGTCTCGGCGAGGGCATTGCTCATTTTTCACATCTCCTGCTTCGAAATAACCCAGTGTCTCTACAAGTTAATCAGTTTATTCATATTGTTAATCAGTCTTACAACAAAAATCAATGCGATTTGCAAACGTTTGATTTAAATCATTTGCTATTTATTCGACCTAAAACTCAGTAACAAACATGTGTGTTTCTCATACGCAGTGGGAGAAAATAAAGGAGTTTTAATACTAATTCAGTGTAGAGTCATTAAACTTATTTTGGAATAGGAAACTGGAAAAACATCGATGCCTTCGCCGAGATTCGAATTCCAAACCTCCCGCCTGCTAGCCGAAGGTGCTTCCAATCACATCACGAAGGAAAAAGAAGGAAGGACAAGATTTCTGATATTCTTCCCCACTTAAAGAATGACTAAGAAAGAGTGGACCAAGGTGGTGACAAATTATCGTCCACTACATTTTAGTTTGGGCGTCATTTGTAGAGTCATAACGTTTACTTCGGCGCACGAAACATGAAAAAAGCTCAACGATGCCCTTGCTGGGTTTCCAGTCCCGGACCTTCCGATTGCTAACTGGACGGCATTTCAATTACATCCCGAAGGCTGTATGAAAAGAGAAAATTCCTTACAAATACTTGAATACTGTTGTCCTTTTTGTTAATATTTTTGAAAATAGTTTGCATTTTAAAATTTCCAATTAATCTTTACCTTCCCCTCATTTCATTTGTAATTTCTAAGTGAAGGTATAGATGGGTGGTGTATGACGGTGTTGACTACAGAAGAAAGATAAGGGGAAGAACACTGATTAAAATTTTTAGGAAGGAGATGGTCTGAAACTAAGGGAAAACGCTATAAGGTATTTCTCCCGCCTTCCTAGCGTGCCTTCGTGGTGTAGTGGTTCTGCACGCTGGGCCGGTATTCCAGAGGTCCACGGTTCGATTCCTAGCGAACGCGTTTGCTAATTTTTCATCTTGCCTGCTTCCAAAAATATCCTGATGTCTCTACAAGGCTTAATATCCAGATACGCAAAATATTAATTCAAAAGTTTTTAATGGTACGTAGATATAATTATAGTTTGTTCAGCATAGTGTTTCATGAAGTTTGATACATATGGATGCATCTGAAATTTGAAGCAATGAAAAAAAGTTAATTGCATATCATAATGAAACTGTGATGATGATTATTACATCGTAAGATACAAACGACATGCTTAAATTTTCAATAAGTGAAAAACTCTGAAGGTATCAATAATCAAACAGCATTGTTGGAACGACAAACTAAAAAAAATTTCTTTCTATTTAATAAATAGTTTTACATATAATATGCAATTTAGTACTCATATGAAACATGGTTATACATATGGCATTCAGTTTTGCAAAATGTAGTAATCTCGATTGTCCGAGGTAACTGGGATCTAGCGACCTCGGATATTCGAAAACTGGATTAATAGAGACTAAATTTTAAATCAATGCCAATTTTGTTTTCACAAGGCTATTTTAAATTCTACAAAGAAGTGCAATAAGTGCAATTGTTAACATTTTGGAAAACTCTTTTATCAGAAAATGAAATTTGTTTCTTTCAGTTAAACAGCTAATCCATAGATTTTTTTTTCAGAATTTATTTATTAGTTTTAAAATTTGTTTAGTTAATTTATTTAGTTTCTTATGTATTTGGGAAAAATCTGGAGTAAATAAATGCCGTCAAAATTTTTGCAAGCTGTGAAATTTTATGAAATTTCTAACGTATATTTTTATGAGGCGTTATATTATTTTTTTAGTGCTACCTTTTATAAGACAGCTTTATAACTGTCAGCCGCCTCACGATCAGCTAGTTTCTGATCAATAAAAAAACTGAAAAGATAAGTTTCACGAGATTCCTATAGCTATTCAAGAACTTAAAGCTTAAACAGAGCTAATTTTCGAATTGTTCGTTTCCGTTTTATCGTCATCCTCAGCGTCGCTCTCATCACTGCAACTTGCATTTTTCTCCGGATCTGCGGCGTGAATGATTTCTTCGTAATCAAAACATGAAAACTTGGTTGTCTGTTTTCTGCATTTATCCATTCCGAAATATCATCTTGAGCTATGTTTTCGCATCTTCTTACACTTTAAAGTTCTCATTCGGTGTTGAGACTATTAATACTGTCATCGTCTTGTCAATGTATATGAGCTACATCTTTTACTGTAATGCAGAATAGGAAGGCCATTAAGTGATACATCACTTATACCAAAAGATTAATCACTAAAACCATCACCAAAAGATCAGTAACTGATAACATAATTCGAAAATGTTTCTAATTTCCGTAGCACCATTTCGAATGTTACATTTTCCCAATGATTCCTTTAAACTGATCGGCCCACCAGCGGCCGAGCGGTAACGTCGCTGAACACTGGTAGTTCGGTCTGAGGTTCGAATCCCGTGAGCGGGCTGGCTGAATGGACGTTTTCGTGGTTTTTCCCATGTGGAAACGTGTATACGAGCCGGTTCCCTTAAAAAGTCCTCCACGAAGGCATCCCTCCCTTAAGGCAGATAGCCCTCGAGTGCTTTGCCGCAATCTAATAAACCTTTAAATTGATTGTCGGTTTCGTTAACAGTGACCTTCGCTGATAGAGGCCCGTTTAAGATAAAACTCAGAACATATTATCAAATAGTTTTTTTTTCCAGAAAACTCTGTCTTCGCATCAGAAAATATTTTTTTTGAAAAGAGAAGATATCTTTGTAAAATGGATCCCTGATGTTCGGATAGAAGAAATGATGATATTGAGGGTATCCGTGAAGGATTCTTATGGCGTCTCTGGAAATCTGTGCAATCACGATAAAATTTAATATGCCAATTTCAACGGTACATTACATAAGGTTTGTTTAACTGAATATGGTAAAGTAGACGTGGGTTATATATCTAAGAAGAGGGATGCCTTCTTGAAGGATTTTATGATTTTGCAAGGGAACTGGTTTGCATTTTTGTTATCCATGCAAAAAACCTCAAAGACATCCATGCAGGGAGCCCGTTCACTGGGAAGTTTCAAGGTACACAAGCCCGTTCAAGATACACGGAACTGTACGGAGAAGACTGTGGTTGTATCTATGAGGTTCAAATTAAGTAAAATAAGTGAAAAAAGAAGTCATTCAGCCAGCTGATAGTCTGATGGAGTGGATTTTGCAACCAATACATTAAGAATAAAAAGGCCTAAAGTTATCCGTCAAAGCTTCCTCCGACGTTTCAGGTATAGTGAGTCACCATAATCTGTCCCCATTTGGTGATCTTGGCATGTCTATTGGATATTGCTGTTTTACGTATACACTTATCACTTATCGTCGATCTTTACTTTTTCTCAGCAAAAACAATCACATGAGTCATTTATTTGAACTCCTTGGTAGGGCTAGAGAATATGAAATCCAGTTAGTTTACGTGCGTTTAAATGGGAGATTCGCAAGAAGTTCTTAAAAGAAGTGTTTTGGTCTTATTGGATATCTGACTAGAAAAGAAAAATATCTTCGCAATGTGAAAGCATTCAAGAACAGGATTTGCTTCCTCCACTGCAAGAGCGTCATCGTTCACCCTGCAACAGGACGGTACACATCTCACTAGGCAATCATTTTTGTGACGATCTAAACGATTGTTTCCCAAGAAGACAGACCGGACGAGTTTGTCCAGTTCCTTGATCTTTCAAGGTTCTCTTTACATGCTTCTGAATTTTGTATTCTTTTGACGATAGGAAAGACATTGCTTATACGGCGTGAGTAAGAGACATCATTTAATTGAAAGCCAGAATAAGCAATGCTGTGGATGTTCGCATGCTTTCTGAACCTAGCAGGGAATGGGATGTTTTCTTGACATTCTTCGTGACAAACGGAGCAAGAATACAAATGCTTACTAATAAATAACATGTAATTTTTAAAAATAATTATCCGTCCATAATTTGTTAATTAAATTTCTGTTTCCTTTCCATAGGAAATCCTAAACAAAAGCACAGATGTAAATTTTCCAATTTTAGTCCTTCATGGGGATAATGACAAAATCTGCCATCTCTCAGGAGCCACACGACTGTATGAGAAAGCAACTTCCTCGGATAAGACTTTAAAAGTGAGTATTCTTGTAGTACGATTTGTAAAGTTTGCTTTATCTGAAGAGTTAGTCTTCAGCTACTTTTTGTATTTCATAAATGAATGATTTTCTGAACAAATTATTTTACACTAGCAAATTTATTTTAAAAACTACAAAAAAGTCCAATTTTTGTTTACACAAGAATAATATACATGATGTTAAAAAGAATAAAATCACATTGAAAGACAAATAAACTTTAAAATTAAACCATACACTTATCATTTGTAACTATTATTATTATGAAATGTTAAAAAAACGTGTTCAATTCACAAAATTCCTTTTCAGAATAAAAATAAAACCACATCATCGAATTAACCAAACCTAGAATTACTTAAAAATCGGGGTAGGTTTCTTCAGCCGTAAGACAGTAGAAGCAAGTAATAGAAACAAGTAATAAATTTCTAAACAATAGAAGCAAGTAATAAATTTCTAAACAATAGAAGCAAGTAATAAATTTCAAGACAATAGAAGCAAGTAATAAATTTCTAAACTTGCAATGCCTTATACTGGGTCAGTCCATAAATTCCCATAAATTTTTTGGTCAATTTTTAAATAATATATGAAAAAAAAAAAAAAAAAAAAAAACCACAATTTGACATTTTAATCAACTATATATTTTCCTCCGTTATCTACAATGTCTCGCCATCTTACAGGCAGCCTTTTTATGCCTTGCCGTAGAAAGACTCTGGTTTTGATGCAAAAAAAACTAGAAAGTTCATTGTGTACATCCTGTTTATAATTTAATTCTTTTCCCAGGAAAAAATTTTGTAAGGCACGAAATAAGTGAAAATCACTTGGGGCAATATCTGGGGAGTAAGCAGGATATGGCAAAAGGCTCCAATTAAATTCACTAATTTTTTGTAGCGTTGTTCGAGCCGTATGCGGTCTAGCGTTATCATGATGAAACAACACTTTCTTGATATTCACCAATCGTGGGCGTTTTTTTGATCAATTGAGTTTTTTTTTTTGGCTTATTACGTACTCCGCCTTTAGGCATTACACGGAAAGGGAGGGATGCCCCGTGGAGGTCTTTTTACAATTCTGAGTTTAGACGGCAAAGTTGTTCACTATAAACTTCTGAATTTATCGTTATGTAAGGTATTTCTCACACTTTCCTAACGTGCCTTCGTGGTGTAGTGGTTCTGCACGCTGGGCCGGCATTCCAGAGGTCCGTGGTTCGATTCCCGGCGAAGGCAGCTGCTAATTTTTCATCTCTCCGGCCTCCAAAAAATCCCAATGTCTCTACATTTTGATTTGGTTCTAACAGTTCAAAATGTCCTGAACGGGGTTCACCATCGATGCTGCTTTTTCCAACTTTAAATTTTTTAAACCGTTTCTGGGCAGTCCTTACACTTATAGTGTGTTCACCATGTACACTATTGATTTTTATCGCTGCAAACCTGGCAGATTCACCACACGAAAATAAAAAAATGTAGGACAGCACGTTTGTACTGATTATCTACATTCATCTTCTATGGGTACTAAAATGCGTTCGATATTTACGAAAGTTGGTGATGAACTGAATAATATGTTAGTCAAACGATGACAAGTTTCAACAGGTTCAAAATTGTATTGTTTTAGTAAATGCGTCATAGTGAATTCCACGCATACTCTTAAAGCTCACGAACTTACGGACTGACCCTATACATTAAACTTTCCTAAAAGAAAATACTTTGCTCATGAATATATATGTTAATGAGTGTGTATCAGTGTGCAAGTATGTGTAAGATAAAAATATAAATAAAAATTCCCACTTTAATTTGCAATAGTCCCTTAACTTTCAATTTTAATTTGGTTATTTCCCCTTTCAATTCTAAAAATAATAGTAGCTGTTAGTAATAAAGTTCTCTAAATTGTATCATTTCAAATTTAATCCATGTCATGAGAATCTTGCATAACGTAAAGGACGCAAATACTTACATAACGCTTCAGCCAATAATAATTCTTAAACTTGGAACCGAAACTTGAAATTAATTAATCAAAGCAAAGTGAAACTAAAGCTAAATCATTCTGAGCCAAAGTTTCATCACAGCCGCGTCGCATTCTTTCTCTCTTGTTTCTCTCAAGTCGCTTGTCGTCTGCTATTGCACGTTCTTCAAATATTAAAAAATTTAAACACTCACTTAAGAACGCTTAGAGCCATTTTATCAGTGGTACATCAAAAATGTTTCTCTACAAAAAAATCAAGCTTGTGTCAAGAGTAAAAGTAAAAGTACTGAATCGGCCATGATTGCAACTACTTATTTACACATCTACGTGTCAACATCTAAACTTTTACACTTACACACACATGTACAGTGGTAGAGGGGGTTAGTCTGACCGACGCGGCTAATTTTCAAAATGCTTGGCGGCACCTTTTTGTAAATTGCTCTTTTTTTTCGCCAAGACACAAGAGTGCCTCGACATAAAGACACAAAAGTACGCGGCACTCTTATGGAGTTCACATGGAGGTAGGAAGTAAGATGGAGTCGCCCTAAACAAGTTTCTCCGTACCCTGCTCTGAAGCACCGGCGATCCCTACGTGGTGACGAAAACATTGGGTCATTTACCATTGAGTTCTATGGGATTTGAAGCGTTCGGGTGTAAATATTTTGTAATTACGTCGCAAATATACATATAAATGTATATATTTTCTTTTTCTACAACACTTCAGAGTCCTAAGTATGTGAAAACAACATATTTTTAAACAACATTTCATTCTGAACGGAATTAAATGCTATACTTTTCACAGGACAGTTTTCTCAGAATGGTTTAATTTGAATGAAATATTTTCACAAGTTTTCGTTAATTACATTAGAAAAAAAAATTAAGGTAATTCGATTTTATTCGGTTAAGGTACAAAAATTAAGATCAAAGTTTATTGTATTATTAATATTAAAATTATGCATTATTTCTTTTCTATTTATAGAGCTTCTTCCTAAAATACTTTCTTAAATATGACATGATTTTTTGGCTTCTTTTAAATCGAAAAATGTAAGTCAATTTATAATTAATGCTCTATTCGGTTCATTTTAAATTAGAGAATTATTAGGAATTAGCGAAATACTTTAAATAAGTATTTCGCTAATTCCTAATAATTAAATAGGTATTAAATAGTATTTGACCTTTCTCTGAACATTTCTGAAAGGGAATAACATAATTTTTTTTTAAAGTATTATTTAAAACTTGTAACTGAGTTATTATAAAATGTAAAGGGAATAATTCTTTTAATTATACTTATCAGATTTTTTTTTTTTTTTTTTTTTTTTTTTTTACCCTTCATTTCAACAATACATATTCCAAAACTCTTTATTACGTTCTTAAGTGCGCATCTCGTAGCATTTGCTTTACAATACCTTTTAACAGATTGCTTTCCAATACGAACAATTCTTGCTTAAATAGTTTTATAACGTATTTGTCAACAGGATTTCAATTTATGTTTACAATTCAATATTAAGGTTATTATATATTTAGATAACATTTATAATTATTATAAATTAGATAAATTTAATCATTAGATTTCTTCACAGTACTTTCACAGTTGTTTATAAGTGAATAAATTCTGCATTTCAAATACATTTATAAATAATTTAATGAATATTTAAGTATTTTGTCAAAGGCAGATACATGCTTTTTGCAAGCACATGCATAAATACCCATACATATTTCCTATTTATCATTTCCGGCATGTGCAAATCTTTAATTTCTGTGCATTCACTATAGTTTTCGTGTAAAGTAATTTACACTAATTTAGCATACACCCGAAAGTTTTACATAAAAAATATATATGAATATAATTTGAATGAAAATTATAAGTATTATTTTTAATACCCACTCAAAGATCAGTTTTTCTTCAAAATTCCTCCACGATGGCATCTCTCTCTTTAGGCAGATAGCCCTTGCATGCGTTACTCTATTTAATAAAAACTTAATCTGACCTATGTGCCTAATTACAAATATTTTAACATACATAATTTTATATTTACATTTAGCCATCAAGTTTCAAACTTTTCAAATCTTCTAGAAAATAAATTTTGGCAGATCTCTTTTAGCAATTTTCTTAAAATCTATATTTTTGTAGTGCAACAGCTTAAGAATTTTATAAAACAAATTCATAATCAAAATCGCTGTTGTTAGTTATCGAAAAATAACCAAGATGTGATTTTTGCGTAAATGTCAGTAAACTATACAAATTGCTATTATCCATCACACTATGAATGTTTCTTTCATGCGAGAGTGTCCCTTTTTCGATTTCTATGGAACTGTCGTGTGTCGAAATACTATCAGAATCTTGTCAAGCGAGCTTCTGAATGTAAACAAAGAACACCCCGTCTGGTGACCCAAGCTTCAAAGCAGTGCTTCACTTCTAGCGCGGAATGGCCCCTCCTCGCTTTCCTACCTCCATGGGAGTTCAGCTTTATATCACGAAGAATGCAACGCCCATGGGAAAGATTTTATTCTGGCGAATAGTCATCGACTTGCATAAAAGTGCCAGCATCTTTATAACAAGGCATTGTTATAAAATCTTCGGACTGTTGAGACATGCAAATTCTTTGCTTTTATGCTATGGAGTAAGGAATTAGATCCAACCATCATGAATTGGCGATGAGCTAATGACAACGGAGTTAAGAAGATGGGCTTAGTACACTCACCTTTAGTTTATGTTTTCCCCCTTTCTTTTGGTGTGTTTGTGTATGGGGGGGGGTTGCAGGTGCACTAAATATTTTTCTTGCAATGGATTAATTGCTTTTTGAGGCATAATTCGAATTTTACAATGATGATTAATGTTTCATCCGATTTTAAATCATCCATATCAGGTGACGATGAGTCACTATGGCCAGTAGCGCCTCGAGAAACTTCCTGAACTCCCGATAACCCCATCTGCCTTTGTACATATATGATGATTTAGACAATAGTTGAAGCTAAATGTTGAAGTCATGTAGATACGATAAGAAGAAGAAAGAAAAATGTCATGGTTTGCAGCCAGTTAGTCTCAGTTTTAATGTATTGTAACTGATAATATTTAAGCTTCAAAATTTATTACTGGCTGAAGTCTTTATGTAAGATTTCTGCCTCAGAGGTTTATGTAAAAATCATATGACATAGATTACTTTTGAAGTAACGCAGTTTAGAGAGGATTATTACGATCAATTACTATTTTTATGTAGACCAGAAAGGGAAAATACCTAAATTAAATGGAAGAGTTAAGGCACTATTGCAAATAAAAGTTAGTATTCGCATTCATATTTTTTTTTAACTTTACATACATATACATCGTACAGTGTCACGCAATTATTATAATTAGCAATATAAATCATAGATTATATTTATTATACTTCGTTCGTATCGTTGAATTTTAGTATATAAATTATATCATAATGAACTGAATGCTCTTAGGTATAAATGCCTATAGCATATTTAGCCCAAAACTGGAAGATTAGAATCCCGGTGAGGGAACAGTTAATTTGTTATGTTTCTTTCACCGAAAAACAAATATACTCTTAGATATATCTCCAGTTCGCTAAAAGGAAGGTCACTTTTTGTAAAAAGAAATATTTCCTATCTATGCGCCTGTAAAATTCACAAAACTGAATTTCTTCACCGAGCTTCTATTTTCAATAAAATAGTGAATTTATATTTTAATTAGGCAAGTGCACATATAATAATCAGGCAAGGTAATTCATTATTCAGGAAATACAATAAGGTATTATTTTAAGAAAAGGAATACATGAAGCAAGACAGTATTTCATGCTCGTATCCGCTTTTTTATATGAGTTCCATCTTTTAAAATAATTTCAAGGGAATTTTTGTTTAGATATAGAATAGAAGTTGCAGATGAAAGGAAGAATTCTCTAAGAAAACTTCTTAAGATAGGTCGCTTTGGGGTTAAATATCTATCATGCAGACCTTTGATTTTTCTGTTACCTTAAAATTTCGATTTTATAAGAAAAAAAAAAAATCTTTCTTGATTTTTCTGCTACTTTAATGTAAAAAAAAGTATTTGAAAACTTTTTTTTTTTTTTTTTTTTTTTTTTCAAAATGGATTTTATATTTTATTCGATGAAATTTCATTTTCTTCCTCACAGACAGTGCAAAAACAACAATAATTATAAATTAATGCGAATTTTAAATACTCTGCTATCACGTCAGGATAACTGAGTGAAAGGGATATTAAACACTAATGAAATGTTAAGCTTTAGTCTATGAGTCAAGTTATTTGTATAAGAAATCGCAAAAACTTGTTTTAGCTATTTAGTCCGAAACGATTTAACTGACATTTCGTCGGAAAGAGTAGAAATAAAAATGTCTGTATTACCATTTAATGTTTATTTGCTCTAAATTGTTGTTAAGATACACTGCAACAGAATTTTTTTTTTTTCCTCAGATGAAGGAAGGGGGAATCTCTTAAGGTTTAAGTAGAACACTGTTTTGGGGAAAGGGGGAATTTTCTTTCTTTTTTCCCCCTCTCTCTTCTTTTATTTATTTATTTATTTTATGCGTGTGTGTGTATTTATGCATTGCTGTGATATCTATTTTTTAATCAATTTCCATACTACAGACCAATTTAGAAACGTGTTTTGGGATAAAAAACAGCTTCTAACGCCTTTCTTTTACTAACTTGAAAGGCTTTTGTTGCAAATTCAAGCCAGGATAAATACTTTTTCTAGGTTTGCTACAGTTTTTTTTTCTATCATTGAGGATGTAAATGTTGTTGCCCTTAGTAACTATGCTATGAAACTAATGTTTTATGCAGTTTGATAGCGATTGGCAGGTGAACTAGATTAAAAACTAAAAATTTCAAATAAATAACTAAAATTGGTTTAGAGATTTTTGGCTGCATTTCAGAACAAATAAATGATTGAAATAACTAAAATTGTTTAGCCATTCTTGGTTACATTTCAGAACAAATAAATGATTGCAATTTGTAGGGTTACAGAGAGCTTTACATACTGAAGGTCCAACGATGGAAGTTATACAAGAACTAACTATGACCTGCACCTATAGAGTAATTATTCAACGACGGTTCTGAATCTGAATACTTCTCAAGTCTAATAATTTTTTTCTTCTCTAAATGCGGCAGCTCCCAGAACTAGTACAATTTCCTCGAAGTATGAGATTAACAGAATAACAGATATTCTAAGTCAAAACACTATTGCATAAAAAATGCTCTCCTTTTTTTCTGATAGAGAGGTAAGTAAGCCAACAAAGACAAAGCAATTACACAATCGACTTTTCGTCAGTTGTTTAAACTTCTTCTTCATATGCATACATTAATTAGCGGAGAATAAACAGTAACGTAAGGAGTTGCGAAACAAACTACACTTTGAACTCAAGATAAAACTATTTAACATGAAATAGATACACTGCAAGGACGACTCATATTTTTCTGAAGAAAAATTCTTAAAAGCTTGGCGCTGGGACTAAACAAATGAATAAAAAGAAATAAGAGGATGAGATTTACTGATTTTTGATAAAGCACATTGAGTAGTCTTTGGACAGCGGGAAAAAAATCTCATCTAAAGAAACGTCAGCAGTAACAACAACAAAATATTAAGCTATTAAAAATACCGTTGGAAAAAATACCACTCTCTTTTTCAAAAGTATAGTAAAATTTCATTTCAGAATTTAGCTAAGAATGATAGCCTAATATTAATTAAAAAACTGGTAAGCGTTTTATTTTCTATCGTTCTTAAACGAGAAGTTGATGGCAAGAAACTGGTGTAGCTACGAGAAACAAAGCCTGTTCTGTCTGTATCATTCGTCATTTAAGTTTGCCACTTAAGCAAAAGTGGTCAGTTTAAATATAAGTATTTTATGAGAGGATTTATAAGATTTTATCATTTTTGCCTATTGTCAATCATTTTTCCTGGTGCATTAAAATTATCTGGTGAGATGTAGGCCACATGTAAAAGGACATAAAATTCCATTTCAAATTCCAGCACTCAAACGGAAAATTTTTCCGGAGTTTTAAAATATCACACTAGTATCTACATGCTGAGCATATAATTGACAGTAATATCAACCAGATTCATTTTTAGTATCAGTCGTGTCGCTTACAATTTTAGTTACAAAAGGTAACTAAAATCGTAAGCATAATCTTATGCTGAATGCTGATCACACTATTTTCCTCTCTAGAAGTTTATTAATATCATTCAACAATATTGAGCTATTGATCGATAAATTAAAACTAAATGTCAGTATATAATTATTTTTCATTCATTTAATTAATAACCCTGTTATAATTTGGAGGTCAATGCCTAAGTGAATGAGCATTCCTAGTTATATATTAGTTTTAACATGAGGAAATGTGTTTGTATCGATATTGGTTTTTTTCCTATATAACCTATAAACCAATTTCCCTTTGAAAGTCCTGTATAAATTTTAAACTTATTTTGAAAGCAGAGTGGACATTAATTGTCATTTTGTTGGAGAATTGTTCTACCATATAGGTGAAAAGGTTGTAGTATTGTGTGGCTCCAACTTGTCAGCAATTGTGGTCTGTGTAAATTTGAATTTACACAGACACGTAAGAAGGGTTTAAAGACCTTTTTATTCAACTATAAAAATAACAGCTGCATCCACTTGACGCTCACGAACTACGCCGACCCGGCGGTTAACTGAAACAGAACGTAAAACTGAACAATAATGACTGCATGAATAAAATAGCGAGATCACAATCCACGAGGCTCTGAGATATTAAACTAACCTAACCGCGTTCTAAAATACCGCTGAGATTCAGCGAGCTTACTAATTAAGCAGTTGAAAGATTTAGTAAAAACTGCCGAGATAGGCACACAGGCCGAAACGCGCGGCTCTTAAATTTCTACCTAGCAACCTTCACGTTCGCGATTCAAGAAGCACACCTACAAACTCGTTTTCCTTCCTATTTAAACTCAACTTACTTCTGCTAAATTTGAATATACTGCGCGCTCTACTACAATTTACATACTCTAGCATTGGCAATTCTAGGGGAAAGTAAAGGCTTGACAGGAAAGATAGCTTAAAATAAATGTTAGTTAAAATAAATATAAGCCCTACAAGGTGTTTAAATTTGTTTACCATTAGATAGTCACACATTAAAATACAGTCGTTTTACAATAGGAGAAATCAAACGAAAGTTTAAAATGTGAGATTTTTTACCTTTGAAGTAGATGTTAATTTCCATATTAAATTTGAACAGGAAATGACGTTTGTTTTATGTCTCCTCCCTCAGTATCTGAGTGGATGATGTTATGATAGACACTGACAATTTTGTCCGGTTTCGATTTCAAGAGAAGAATGTCCCCAAATTCAAAATACAGTAGTAGTAAGTTAGCTTTCCTTTTAGAAAATATACCAGGAAAGCATTCATTCTACAACAAATAGTCTCGAATTATTTTCTCTGATTAATTAAATGAATGAACCGTTGGCTTGTAAATAATTAGACGGGAAACTCAATTAACTGGCTGTCTTTTCCCACATGAATCTTTCAAATCAAAATGGGCATATATTGGTATAATTTACCTCATGCTTAACATCGTCAATTAAATTTCAGTGTTTTTAAATGCTTCTTAACTGAGCTTCCACTACCTTAAAAATGAATTATTATACAGTTTCAGATATTCGGTTATTTTCTGATGTTTTCTTTTTGGTAATACAAAAATCATTCGATATGAAACTAATAGGAAACTATAAATGCTCAAAAAATATATAATAAACACTTAGTTACCCCTTATGTACCCCAATTGTAATTAGCTGTAGACATCGCTAACAATCAGGAGCAGCGTAAAATTTATGGTGAATGTCATTCATAAGTGGAAACGGTGGTTACCTAAAGTTTTATTGTTCATACCGCAGTCATAAAATAATTCAAAAATAAAGTTTTAATGTATTTCCAGTGTTTTACACATAAAATTTAATATTATATTGTAGAGTCATTAGGTTATTTCGAAGCAGGAGAGATGACAAATGAGCAATGCCCTCGCCGGGACTCGAACCACGAACCTCTCGAATACGCACCGAGTGTACTGACCATTGCATCACGAAGGCATGCTAAGATGGTAGGAGAAATACCTTATAATATTACAGTGGGAGATGCAGATAACCTGCATAGCAGCTGCCTCTACATTTTGGTATTAATGCGACTTGAAATCTTCGTTGGAAAGACGGATAATTGGACATTGTTCTGGTCTTATTTTGCGAAATTTCTAAATGAAATGCTAAAGAAAGATTTTTCTTTAGTCATTTTTATGAAATAAATAGAAAGAAGAATGGGTATATTCGAGGTCAGCATTTTCCCAATAAGCTCATTTCATAACCATGGTAAAGTCCACTGCGGATGATTGTTGAATCTGCTAATTCTCTTTTCTCACTGTATTTCTGTTTAGCGTGCTTGGTTCTATACTACACTCCTGTCCATAAATTAAGGATAATTCGGAGTCACTCGGAAATCGAACACTAAAATAAATATATCACCTGTAAAATCACTACACACATCTTCAAGAATCATATGCAAATTTCAAGAAGTAACCAGATGACACCGATGGTACGTCACAATGACGAGAGTGTAAGAGAGTGATATATAACGAATACAGGCGAAGAAGTAAAATTGTTCGCAGGCGCTTTATAAGCATTCCAGTGCAACGAATAGTTATGACACAAAAGACGCATTTGGATGATTTTTTACGTGGTAGAATTATCGGCCGTCTGGAATGTGGGCGTACCCAACTGGAAGTATCAGACGAACTTGGAATTGCCCAGAGTGTCCTCTCCAGGCTTTGGCAACGATTCCAAGATAATGGTAATGTGAGTAGACGTTACAGCACAGGTCGCCCCACTGTTACAACGCCAAATGAGGACCGGTATTTGGCAGTTACTGCCAAAAAGAAACAGGCGGAGCACAGCCTCAGACCTGTCTCGTCAGCTCTCTTCATCCACTGGTACGACAATTTCAAGACATACCGTGTACAGACGCTTAGGGCAGATTGGTCTATATGCTCGTAGACCTGTCAGATGCGTTCCACTTACTGCAACGCACTGTCGCCTGCGGTTAGCCTGGAGTAGAGAGCATGCATTGTGAACACCGCAACAGTGGGCTTGTGTGATGTTTTCCGACGAGTCCAGGTTTAGCTTGCAGTCTGATTCTCGCCTGACTTTCATATGGAGAGCTCCAGGTACCCGTTACCACCGAGAAAACATCATTGAACGACACCGTTACGGTGGTGCAGGAGTGCTCGTTTGGGGTGGAATTATTCTGATTTCCAGAACTGACCTGCATGTTCAAATTGGAACCATGACAAGCCAAATCTATCGGGACGTCATTCTGGAACAACATGTACGTTTGTTTCGGGGTGCTATGGGTGCACAATTTGTGTTTATGGATGAGAATGCCCGTCCTCACCGTGCAAACAGCGAAAGAGAATGCCTTCAATCGGAGGATATCACCTGTATGGACTGGCCAGCCTTCTCACCGGACTTGAATCCAGTAGAACACGTGTGGGACATGCTTGGCCGACGGGTTGAAGCCCGTCGACCTCCTCCTACATGTCTACCGGGACTTCGGAGAGCATTGCTTTTTGAGTGGTGTAATATCCCCCAAGATCAGATCGATAATTTGATACTCAGCATGCCTAGGCGTTGTACGGACTGTATTGCATCGTCTGGGAGACATACAATGTATTAACAATCATACCAACCATGTAATATTGGTTTCTTGTAAACAGGTTTTTTTTTTTTTTTTTTTTTTTTTTTTGTAATTTGCTCCAGGGAGAAAAAATCGCTAATTTTTTTAATAATATCAAACATATAGCACCTTTTTTTGCTCTTTACCTTTTGTTTAATAAATAAGCTTTACAAATAAGTCAAATTTGTTTTGTTTCTAACTCTTCCTTTGCCTGATTTTGCATTATACTTAATTTATGGACATGAGTGTAAAACAAGATTACCCACAGCACTCATCTTGAGCACAAAACGCACCAAAGTGTGTTATGTGGACTTTTGAATGAACTGGAACATACCAGTTTACTTTCCCCTTCGCCAAACATTGGCCTGGGAAGCCTGCAATCCAGGAACTTTCGTAACAAAGTTAATCCCGCCAGCTAGGCTACCTGCCCGACATGCTAACTGCCTCTGTGGATGGGCTGCCCCACCTTCGATGGTGGTGGTGTTGTTTTGTATTTAATTATGGCAAAGCACACTATGGCTATCTGCCTAAGGGGAGGGATGCCTTCGTGGAGGACTTTCTAAGGGTAACTTACTCGTATACACGTTACACATGGGAAAAACACGGAAATTCCCATGCAGCCAGCCCGTTCGCTGGATTCGAACCTCAGACCCAACTACCCGTGTTCAGCGACTTTACCGCTCGGCTGCTGGTGGGGCCCCACTTTCGATGGAAAGAAAGAAAGTAGAATGCTGAATTTTTCAGGGAACTGAAAATAATTTCAACGCACCACTTTAAGCTGATTTTTCAACCGCAATCCACAGTTTTTTTTATTTTTGACTGTATATGTAAGTTATAGAAGGTGCAAGTCCGAAACGATTCTTTCTCTCTGAAACCTAAACATTCTTTATTACGACATCTCTATAATTTAATGACTATAGGTAATGCAAATTTAATATAGAAATATCGAATGCGAGGCTGTACAATCCAGGTGTCCCAAATCTATCCATGGACTATCCAGGAACTATCCGTCAAGTTGCAACATGTAATATGATTTGCATTTACATGTTGATACTAAGTGTTAATAATAATAGGCGGTTATATTATATGTTAAAAATTAAATTTTATTTTTTTTATTAACCTTTAATTAATTTAATTAATTATAATGACAGTTATAAAAATTAATACAAATTTATTTAAAATCATAAGACGAATGGCAGTTTCTATACAGTTTCTATATACAGTAAAATAGGAAAGCTTGCACGGGTTTACCGATTCTTCACGCTGCGTTCTAAACTGGAAATACGAGAGAGCTGAATAAATTGATTATTAAAAATGCATCTGAGAAATGCATTATATAATTAGTTATGACTTCATGCACTTTAACTACTTTCACACGTATACTATTAACTTATTACTAATTTCAAGCAAAGAAAATGTAAGTTCGTAAAATAATGAGCTCAAAAGCAGCTTTTTTTTTGGGGGGGGGAGGGCTTAAAAATAATGCAAGTAGACAGCCGTATTTAATTTTTATTTTAGTAAAAATTAGATTATTAAGTTAGATAATCACATTTGAATGAAACATATGCAAGGAATTTAGCCATTCGTTCACATAAAAACATTCCTTAAAAATCACACGGAAATATTGATACTAAAGAAAGGTATTCAGTAAAGGCCCGTTTCCACTACTGCGTATGCGTTGCGGTGCGTATGCGTTTCTCCAATCAGCGAGCGAATTCACTTTGATTGACATCTGCAATCCGGTCGGTGTGCGGTGACGGATGACATACGGATGGAGTTCAACAATGTTCAACTTCTATCCGTATGTCTGCGGTTGCGTTGGGGTCACGTGGTGAAAAAGAAGCAATCAGGTGCAGTGACTAAAAATTAATGGCGGCAGAAGTAGCGATGAACGCTCGCTAATAGGGAAAGAATGTTTTGCTAAAAAATACTTATTTCTGAATTAACATTATAGCGAGAAATCTGCGTGCTGAAAATGACAGCAATCAGCTGAATTTAGTTTAAAATGATAAGAAAAACAAGATAACTGCAACTACAGTACCTGTTCATTCAAGAAAATCAGCGGCAAAAATTATCATTCCAAGTCCATGAAATAGCAAAATTTGTTCTGATAATCATTTTTTAGTTCTGCATACTCATTTAGCTTTAATGAAAATGAATGTCTGACTATATCAAACTGCTATAGCAAATTAGATATGATTAAAAGATTTGCTATTTTTTTCTTTTGAAACAGGTAAAAACTAAAAACGTTAATTATAAATTAAATTTGATAGCCTTTTAAATACTCCAGTTCATTGAAGAGTATGTTAAATTTGTATTTCCCTTTATAAATATATCTTTTTGGATAACATATATTTGTAAGCACATGAAATATATTTTTAGCAGCCCGTTTAACTTCAATCGGAACGCCACTTTAAAAGATAATGATTTTTCCAAAAAATGTACTAGAAGCTGAAGAACAAACTCTGGTGAATTTTTCAGACAATAGCAAAGTGAAATAGGACCAAAAAACTTAAGTTTTAAGAATTGATTTACTTGATGATGTATATAACCCAAAATATGCATGCGACTTACGTGTAATCCTAGCTTAGTGGTAAAGCTGATGGTAACGATGTCCACTTTTTGGAGTCGTGAGTTCGAATCCCATACGCTTTTTGCACCATGTCTGCAACTTTCTTACCTTTTTATTCCAATTTGATCTATATTCGTGTTTTATAATTTATTTCTATTATTATATGCATTAAATATATTGTTTTATTTATGCTCTTATTTATTTAAATTTTTCCCGCAAAAAAGTTTGAAAATTATATAATACTAATTTAAAGCATATCCTGTACATATATATTTGAATTTAACAAACATTCTCTATTCGTAAAAAGCAAACTTAAAGTTAATTAAATTTAAATGAAATTTAATGCAAACAAAGAAATGATTAATTATTGCTGTGCAAGTATCAAAATCCATGAATAAATATATAATTCCAAAAATTTATTAATCCTTAAAAAATTTATAAAAATGCATAAGTGAATAATGGGATAGATTATTAATCCTAAAAAAATTATAAAAATGCATAAGTGAATAATAGGATAAATTATTAATCCTAAAAAAATTATAAAAATGCGTAAGTGAATAATAGGATAGCTTATTAATCCTAAAAAAATTATAAAAATGCATAAATGAATAATAGGATAGATTTAATCCTAAAAAACTTATAAAAATGCATAACTGAATAATAGGATAAATAAATTTTTGGAATTATATATTTATTCATGGATTTTGATACTTGCACTTGATTTACATATGCTCTCAGAATTTAAATGATATTGTATATTAGTTCGCAGCAATAATTAATCCTTTATTTGTTTGCATTAAATTTCATTTAAATTTAATTTAACTTTAAATTTTTACGAATAGAAAATGTTTGTTAAATTCAAATTTCATTCCTTGCAGCAATGGCGCAAGAGAATTATTTAAATTTAATTTATTTTGAAACCCTGCAGATATATATATATATATTTTCGTTTCACTTTTATGTGAATGTATATACATGTGCTCAGACTTTGGGATGTTTACGACTCTAAACTTTCATTCCAATTAATATGAGACAGTATTAATGCCCTAAACATTTTTTTAACAAAAAATTACTATAATAATTGCTTTTAAATTCAGTCCTCTCCTGCAGAAGCGCAGGAATTAATTAATTAAATATTTCCATTTTCTTTACCTAATGTGTGTATATATAAAGAGAAAAATCTTGTTTTTATAACTTCTTGTATAAAAAGAGATATGAATTAAAAATGTTTAAATTAAAAATAATATTTTATGGATTATGTATAAAATATAACTGCCCATAGTGCATTTTAAAACAAACGAGATTTCTAATAAATTATCCAGCTATGACCCTGAAGTCAGCGGTATACAAGCATAGCAAATTTTGCTTAAATATTGTGAACCTTTCCTTACAGTTGCTCTGTACTTTTAAAGTACCAACTATTTTTTAATTCCTTTAACTTTTTTATTTTATGTTATTTATTTGTTTACTTTTTCACTAACAGTACATTTTAGTTTTAATAATATATATATTATTTCATAATATTTAAGGCTTCTAGAAACACAATTTTTTTTTTTTTTTTAAATTTAGTTCAGCTTCTATGGAATTCGTGATGTTCATAATATGCATTATAACCTTACTTATCTAAAATTCCATATCAAATCCAAAACAAACAATACTCGCTTAAGCGGGAAAAATTCAGTCGTCGTAACTTGCGAACTGCTTGCGCCAAAATATTACAGTAACACCTAGCGGCGGAAAATGAAAATATTTTACGCATACGCAGCAGTGGAAACGCTTGTACGGATGCCGTAGGCGTGTCTTCAATTGACGCAACGCGTTCGTACGCAGTAGTGGAAACGAGCCTTTATTCTTTTGAAGAAAGTAAAGTGATATTGCCATGGAAACAGGCTGATGGCCTTTTAGGAAGAACTGATGCATCTTGCAAGGCAAATAAAAATTGCTTTTACCATTGACAGTTCATTCCGTATCTCACAGATACCATTACGGAACTTATATCAGAAGCCTAAAAACTGTTTTGCTTCGCAACAATGGCTTTCCTTCCATTTGTGTTACTTTTCGATTCCCTGATTTCTGCTACTTCTCGATACCCTTTCAACAGCCGGGAGGAAACTATATTACAATATCTATCTGGCTTACAGAAAGCTTTATTTTGAATCATTTCTGCATAACACTTTAAAAAAAAATCTGATGTGTACACCACATGACTTCCTTGTACGGAATATTAAATTATACGCATTTTTCTTGCATTTCATTTAAACTTATTGGATTGAATTAAATCTACTTCGCCGACAGCGCATAAACCACAATAGAATAAATGCATTCTTTAAAATTTACTCTAGTATTTGTTTACCATAGCGACACTCTGGCGCTAGATTCACTTAACAGTATTAATAATTATATAACAGTTAACTTATATAATAATGATATAACGGAAATTAAGTTAACTGTTACATAATCCAATAATTATATAGCAGTTAACTTATATATTTCGTTCATATTATAACTCATAATGCACAAAATGTATATCATTTAAAGAATAGAATTATCTAATCGTTGCCACATGTTCTATTCAAATATTATAATAAAGCTAGAATGATGTATAAAAGAAATTAAGCAAACAAAACAAAAAAGAAACAGTTTTTCACAGACGATTGAATCCAGTTCTCACTTCGCGAGAAGGCAAAAATACATAAAAACTCAAAATATCTGTATTAAAAATTACAAAGTAAATCTTAAACACTTACTTCCTCGAAAAAATTCCAGAAAGAATTGAGCATGATTTAATTGATAATAATAAATGAATGCGTTATCTTTGTTGTTGCGAAGCTAAGTTTCTCTAGATTGGCAACAAATCCACTAGTCTCCTGTTTCATATGTAAACATCAATGGCCGCCATTAAAAACAGGCTTAGCGGCAATTAAACAACTTTAAAATTGCTGATAATTCTAAAAATATTGCACACACATTTACTAAAGGCATAAAATTCTTAACCAGAAGATAAAAACAATATAATTCAATAATTTTTAAAGAAAAAAAAATGTACAATTTACAAACATATAAGAGTAAAGAAACTGAGATTACTGAGCCGGGTAACAGAGTGGATATATATATAAATATATTTATATATGTTTGGTGCGGCCGATTGCAACCAAAATACGAAGTGCACATCTACATGTTATAGCAGTCCTATATACAAAATTTCAACATCCTGAGGCTACTCGTTTTTGAGTTATGCGAGATACGTACGCACGTACGTACATACGTTCGTACAGACGCCACGAAAAATTCTCTTCAGAATTAACTTTAAAGCAGTTTTATAATTTTTTTGAAGGAAAAGGGTATTTTATTCTGTCCTTACGTACAGATATCACGCAAAAACATCCTTAAATTGCATTCGATAGCGGTCAAAATTGATATTTTCGTTGAAATATGCTGCCTGAAACTTTTCACGATTACAATACTTCCTTTTTACTTCGTACAAGGAAGTAAAAAGGAAGAGTGCTGTTAGACGGAGAATTGATCCCGAAAAATGTCTTAATAATATATAATAGGATATAGCGCAAGAAAATTCTGTTAAGTAAACTAATGCTATGGATGTTAAAAAAAAAAACTTGTAAACAATTCATTACTGATATTAACAACACTGAAAATGTAACAGAATGCATATTTTTATTGTTCTGGTTGTTTGCAAAAATGCTGAAATCTAATGTATATGCTAGCCTACAATGAATTTTTTCTGATTTTTTAAACTTTTTTTCCCGGTTCAAATTTGAATCATGTGAGAGAAAAATATGAAAATGTAAAGACGGTATAGGTTATTTCCTTTTGTTTTTTCCACTGCCTCGTTTTTTGAAAGCACTTTGACCGGTTAGTCATTTGTGGCAAAACTCGCTAGGGCTGACTATCCTCCGAAGGGTCGGATACTTTCGGGGAAAACTTTCTAAGAGAAAAAAATTAATGTTTTACCTGGTTGGCCATCACGCATCTTTTATTTTTCGATGATAAATTTCTGATATTTGTCATAACTTTTTAACGCTTATGTATTTATTTTTTGCTTTCCTTGAAGGAATATTGCAAACTGAGAAGGAATATTAAATAACTTCCATTTTCTAAAATTAAGGAAAGTTTCATCACATAATATGCATACCTAAATCCCAAACTATAGAATGGAAAGAGGGAGGATGGAGCACGCTTATCAATAGCGTCCTCGTGGTCACAATCATAAAATATTTGCAGAATTCAAATAATGCTAGTAAACTTCTAAAGCACACTAAAACTTACTGCTGACAAAGAGCTGAAAGTATTAAGATATATATCAAGATTAATGTATTTTTAAGAAGAGCAAAATAGATAATAAATTACTAAAGACATACAATAATTACTAAAGACATATAATAAAAATGCAAAATGAAAAATGACAACAAAACGAAAGTAAATATTCCATTGTGGAAACTGAGGTCTGTTTTTATGCTAGGGATTTTATTAGCTGTTTAAGAATCGAATCTTTTTATTCTGCATGAACTGCGCGCCAAAGTAGGTGCACATAGTAGTAGATTATATTGTGCCTCTTTGTAGCTATTTATCTAACTATGATTATCGCTTCTAATTGCTCTGTCTTATACCGAAACAGTAAAATTTAAAGTAACAAAATTAAGAATTTAAATTTCTGAATGAAATTAATGGTTGAAAGCATTTTACATTACTACATTAAAATATATCTATCTATCTATATATGTATGTATATCTGTAAGATAAAAAAAATGCAAATCGGTACTTTGTTTCTAGTAATAACTTTCTCTAAACTGCGGCATATCTGAAAACGTATTCCACATTATGCCATCTTGAAACTACTGCATTGCCTATAAGTTTTAGCCAATCAGATTAACGAAAAATTTTACTATAAATATTGTTGCAATTCTACCCCACCCTCTTTCTCTGCCCATGCTTGCTGGCTGAAGGACGTCTCTTGCTTTGCTGCTTTTGTTTGAAATGTAATGCGCCATCATCAAAATTGTGAGGTGCAGACTGGCCCCCATTGTGAAGTGCTACAAGTAATAAAGATATATTTGGAATATCAAATGATTTTTGTGATTCTTCAAAAGTTCCTGACTGCCAAACTAAATTTTATCATCACATATATATATATACAAGAGTTGGTAATTTTGAAAGCTTAAAGTAATATATATATATATATATATATATATATATATATATTACTTTAAGCTTTCAAAATTACCAACTCTTGAAGTCATTCGAATTTTCTTTTAGACAATTAATACCAAAAAATCTTCATACAAAGTTGCGTGTGGAGGAAGCATTTTGTGTTACAGCTTTATGTTTCAAAGATTTGCACTGCTTACATATGTACATTTTTCTCTTTTAATAGATTTATCCAGGAGCTTATCACAGTTTACTTAATGAACCTGAAGAGATTGCAGATGATGTATTCGATCAAACAGTGCAGTGGCTAGAAGAAAGAGCTTAATTTATTACACCTTAAAGTCATACAGAAGTTTGCAGCTGGGAGATTAAGAAAGAAGGGATCTACTTGATTTTAGGAAGGATACAATGGATTCAGTGTTAATAAGTATAATGGCTCATACAATTTTCCAAATGCTGGGCATCATTTGATTTCTTTCATACACTGTATGCCATTCGGCATATCCATGTTCTTTTTCCACTTTATAAAGTGTTTATTTATTCATTAAAACATTCTGCTCATAAACTATTGGATTTATTCTCTTCTTTTTATTTTAAAATATTTATTATATGGTTGTTTATTAATAATTTTAGTAAATATAAATAAAGGAAAAATTTTTTGCTGGTACGCAATTGCAACATCTGGGAAAAAAAATCAAATAATTCGTTAAGCATCTTATGTGAACGCGATCGAAACAAATTATTAGTATCTGTAAGCAATCTGCCAATATCATTTGAACCGCTTTCATTTTATTACAAATAAATACTAATTATAATTAAGAAATAACTTCTTTAATAATTCTGTAGCAGAACTGCATATCAGATTTATTAATTAAAAGCACAGATACTATGCAAAAAATGCTCTGAGTAAAAGAGTTTTAAATATTGTACTTCATTCACATCACATGACTATGATAAAGGAAATAATTAGGTTTCAATTGTCACCAATTATGGTAAATTTGTTTAACTTCTAATTTAGTTCCGTAATCTTGTTTTTTTTCTATGCTAATACTCTTTCACAGTTTTTACCGGATAGAGATATTTTGAAATCAACTGCTAGTGGATGAAAGATGTGAGGATTTGCTAATCATTAACGAAATAAAATACGAACTGAAATTTTATAAATATCATTGCTTAATACGCCAATAAGGAGAAAAATATTTTCTTTAAATTAAGAAACTTTTGCTTAAAATACATTGTTGGACTATATAGATTACTTAAAACTGCATAAATATAGAGGAAAAGAGCTATCAGATCGGGTGATTATTGCTTGAGTGATCATATACGGATGATTCGCCATATCGTGTAAAAACTCCTATGGCAAAGCAGATTACTCAAAAAACGAATTGGAATCAGATAGCAATGCAGGCTGGGAAAAGTCCTCGTCATGTGCAAGCGCGCATAGAACACATAAAATGAAAGAACAACACATAAGTGAAGAAAATTATTTTATTCCATCGAAATATAACAATTGCGCAGCAGGTTAGAGAAAACAGAGGTCATAGAATGTGTTCGACTTACTTATGCTGTATTTTTGTGTATTTTTACTTGCTTAAAATTGCTCATTGTACCAGCTCGTTGACTTTCAGATGCTTCTCTCCATTTATCTATTTTCTAATACAAACTTTAATGCTTTATGTTATCAGAAAGAAAAAAAAATATTAGTATAAATCTCTCTATATAATTTTATTATAATCAATCTTAATTCAGTTTTCAGATGTTATCTTGAAGCTTTGCATATTTTCGATTCGGGGTAGGATTCGTCAGGTACCAGAGTGTCTTAAACACCATTCTATGAGAGAGAATGTGTTCGAAGTTTCGGCTACTAGCTGCAGCACAAGCCTGACGTCTGTGCTGCATGGAATTATGGGCGTTTTGAAATATTTTGGGCGTCTCTTGGACCGTTCTTCAACAGTCCAGATGCGTGCTACAATATCCTCCTTATTGTCCACGAGGTAAATTAGATATTTCATGTGAGTGCATGTGGTCAATGGTAATTTAATATAATTAATGCTATTTATATAAATTCATCGAGTACTCTTGAAGAAGTTTGTGCCGAAAATAGTGCAAAAACACTTCTCTTGAAAAAATATTTATAATGGAGGACAAACTGCTGGTCAGGTGACTGAGAATCTCAAATGACAGCAAGGCAGGGATGTGCCTGTAAGTGGTTTTGGGCTTTCAATATGGTATCATAATACAGAAAATTCTTATAAGATTATTGCGAGAACATTTTAGAAAAATAGTTTCTCTTCATGACAGAGACCTTATTGTAGGAACTGGATACGACTAAAAATTAGAAAGAATCTCAAATTTTAGCTTTTTAGTTTGTTTTAGAAAATTTTCAGCCTCAAATGGATGATTTTAAGATAGACGGTTTATAAAATGTATTAGGGAGAGAAACTTATCTATAGTGATATAGTGATAAGTAATCATTGCTCGTAGCATTATTAAAAAAAAAAAAAAAACGGATAGTTTGTAGGGAAACATTATGAACTTCGCTAAGTTTCGTGACATTTAATGAATAATATTTTTTTATTTAAAACAGATTAGAATATAAAATTAGCCATGGCTAACATCTTCTAATACTTATAGTAAACTATTTTATTAAGTGGGACTATTTAAATGCATTTTTGTATACTTTTATTTATCATATTTTAATTCTAAACATTAGATACTTTAATGCCGATTAATTTTGACTTTTTTATCTATCGATATTTCATTCGATAGTGAAACTTAGCTTCATATTCAATCCACTTTATAAAATGTATTGGAGATTTTGCATAATTTAGGCGAGGAAAACTCTATTGGCAGCACTTAGGAAATTTTCTAAAGTATCCTTTCTGCATGCTGTTCATTTAGAATTGAGTTTAAGATTATTTCTAGAATTGCAGCAATATTACAGTTTCCTCATAGATTATCTGGCAATGAACTGCAAAAATCAAAAAGCAATCTAGAATAAAAAAAAGGGGGGAAGAAAACAAGAAAAGAAAATGCTCTCAGCACAGATCTAATGGCTGAATGGTGTTATAATGAACTTAATATTTTCTAGTCCCATCTTCAAGTGTTCTGTACCAGTAACCGGTACAAAATGCCAAGCAGATATAAAATGCTGCTCTTTATGTAAGTGAACCTCACATGTTTTTCAATGAACACATTAATTTTCAACTCTACACACTGATTTCTATTTCTTAGCGTCACCTTCAGTTATCGGGCGGACTATATATAAGTGAATTGTATGCGAACTGTAAATAAGTGAATAACACACGTGACTACTATGAATGCGACAAGCAAATATTACACAGGAACTCTGTTAACATGTGAACAGCACATATGATGTACACTAATATATCTAATTGATATTGTCCAGTATAATGTATCTGAATGACTTCTTATATCCAAGTTACCACTGACATCTAAAGTAAGTGTTCTCTGTAAACTCAGAATCACAAATGCACAAAACATTGCTAAAATCCTCATTCAGCGCAGTCAGAGTCTTGGCAGGGTCTCTTTAATACCACAGGTCACAAATACACATCTTTCCAAGTAACCTTATAAATTTCGCTACAAATTTTAATATTTCACGAAGATTTTTGGCTGGGTCTAGCGAGAAAAGAATGCTCCACCAACTGTTTACAAATGCTGATAGTCATATAACGGGCGGTACAGGAACTCGGTGGTAAGTAAATAATATTATAGTTTTAAAACAGTTTGTTCAGGATGGAACCATAAAATCATAAACCAATAAAGATTAAAAAACTAATATCACATATTCATTGATCCTGCTTTATTTATAAAATATTTTATTATTATACATAATTATCTCCTTTCCTGCCTGAAAAACCATTTTTTTCTCGTTTCATTTGTCATAAACATTCAGTATTTAGTAGCCATTCATATTTTATTTGGTTGCTTTTTCTTATAATTCTGTATGCAGTTGCATGCTGACTAACACAGATTTGATTTTCCCAACAAATATTTTATTATCTTATCTGTAATTGTATTTAACACCAGTTTTTGTTGTTTTGATCGTTGACCGAACCGATAAAGATATCTAATATCCTATCTAACATTGCTATCATCCTAGTCAAATTTTCCGAAGCATTTTCTTTTCCGAAACCTTTTGCTTTCCGAAGCATTTGCAATTTTCACATTTACAAAAATGGAAAAGAGAGCCTTTTACAGATATGCAGACACAGTGTTCAAAGCTGATTTGCTTAGCTAATCTATAATGAGTAAGTAAACTTTTGTCTCAGCACACTAGTTAAACTCCCAACTCAATTTCTTCGAAGGAAAAAGTTCTTCTTCCTTCTCATTTAATAAATACGCTGTAATTAACAATATTTCAAAGGAAGTCAAATAACAAAATGTAAGGGTGCAAATTATTGTATTTCATAGGAAACAGAAGTAGCTTTATGACAAAAATTTAATAGTTAAGGACATTTTGAAGTAGTAGTTCGGAAGGAGAATCATTGCAAGGGACATCCAAGTATTGGCCTACATAAGGAGAGTATCATTCATTTTAATGTCTTCTTGAATTGACGCCACTTTGAATGTTTTCATATTTCTGCCAAATTTGTTTTTCTTAAACTTTAAAGGGATGTTTTGCACAGTTTTCCTCACTGGGCACTTCTATATTTTCGGACTCACTGCTGTGGATGATAGAAAGGGTAGTGCTGTGGATGGTAGAAAGGTAAGTTACTAGCTCGAATTCAAGGAAATTGTGTGGATTCGACTTCTGCTCAAGGCTTGGCTGCATAAGTTATCTTCCCTGTTCTTGCGGGTAATATCAATTTCCACCTTGTATCGCAACCTAGGCAATGTTCTTGATCATGAGATGGCTAAATGACTGATGGATTCGACCATTTCAGATAAAAGCTCAAGAAATAAACGTGGGAAGAAAAAATATTTCATTCTTCCTCCTGGAGGGGTTATTCTGCAGGCTTAACTGCATATAAAAAGCAGTTGCTTGCATGTACATTACGTTTCATTAGCCAAATACAAAGCATTTCGCATGAGCTATAAAAAAAGAATTCAGTATCAAAAGATTTGCTTAGTTAAGGGCAGTTATATTCTGATTACAATAAACTTTATCCATTGCAAAAAATTAAAAATAATAAAAAGTGTTCTCCATGCAATTAAGGATTGCAAAATAATTTGGTTTCGTTTATAGGGAAGAAACAGTCATGAGCCCTTATCTACTGATTCAGAATCGTCGATTACATTTTTCGTCGGTTCAGAGCAACAGAGAGGGGGGGGGGTGGAAATGGTGTACGTTGAAGTTTCGAAAGGCAAGGGAAGTGACAACGGTCGGTAAAGGCCCGAAATAGAGCAGTTCAAACATGGTCATTATTGTCTACCTATGCATCTGCATGATCGTTTGGGATGGACGCAGATAATATGGGAAATGGAAGGCGAAATTTCATTGCGGAACTTTATGTGTACTTTTAGGTTGCATTAAATCACTCAACACCTGATTTCACACCCTAGTTTGTCGTTAGAGGCCGGCAGCATGAAGGAAGGGTGAAAATGATTCATCTGTTCGCCGTATTGTATGACTCAGGTGAACAGGTCACATGGCACAGTCACCAGAACATAGTCCAATTCTGTGTGTAATATAGTGAAAAAATTGATAGCAATTATGACTAGCAATTCAAACGTAATAATTTAGAGTACTGTGGCACTCTAGATGCAGAGACAAACCCTAAGTCAAGTCAGAAAATTCCAATGAGTTCAACCAATTCAACTGAATTCTGGCAGCATAACCGCTGAAGAAACTATGTGTAAGGAGCTGTGGAGGCGTAGTAGTGACCGAGTTTTAGGAGTAGGAAGTTTGTAATAGGTTGGAAGTAAGGCGTTAACAAATAACATCTATAGGTTGGCTGGAGGAGGTAGTAATCGTAGTAATTTCCGAGTCATACATAATTTAGAATAAAATGAAAAAATATTAAGCCAAGTAGAAACGAAAAATAATGGAGAAAGGGAAACTAATAACAGTGACAACAAAAAAGAGAAGTTGAAATTGTCAGCGACTAAACAAGCAACAAAAAGGATATAATCTAGTTGGAAGGAGCATTGCTCCGGGTCTTTTTTTATTTACACTATTATGGAAGTTATAATCCACTTGTGGTATACTTTTGTTGATTACATTTTCAGTATTACAGGAAAACTTCTTTGCCACTTTTGTCATGTATTTAGCTATCATTTTAATTTTACATTCGTCGTGAACTTCACTGTTTCTTATGAACAATCTACTAGCTGTTATTTGTCTCAGTGTTGCGCTTTGTAGTACTTTCAGTTTATTAAGATTAGTTTTACATGCCTAACCCTATGCAGCACAAGCGTTAGTGCCTATGGATCGCAACATGGCCTTATATGCGAGTAATTTATTATCAGCAGATGAAACTGAGTTCCAGGAAATTTGGTTGTAGTAGCCAGGAACTTGGAAGCAATGTCTGTTATGTGGAGGTTCCATGTAAGTTTCTGATCTAAAATAACATCTAAGTATTTAACCTGCTTGGCAGTATTATGCATTGTAACAGTCATGTTTAAATCCAGATTTTTTTCCTGGTGAAGAGAACTGCTTCGAACTTTGTATACTAATAGCAATTTCCGTTCTTGAAGCCAGAACTCCAATGAATGGATATGTTGTTGTAGTGTTTGGACGAATGAAGTCAGGGATGCATTTTGTATCATAATCGCCCTGTCATCAGCATACATAGCGTTGTGTTAATGTTGTGTGGTATGACATTCGCATAAATCAGAAATAGTATTGGGCCAATCAAACTTCATTGGGAGCCGCCTCCATGTATTTGAAAGCATGTGGAGTAATAATTGTTGCAGCGAATAACTAAAATCTATCCTTAAGATATGAATTAATGATATGTATCATGTATCCTGGAAATCCCAGGGTGTTTATTTTGTAGAGTAGCCTTTCCGGCCATACCTGATCAAAAGCTTTAGAAATACGGAGAAACAGTGCAGCAGTGATTTGTTGATTTTGGAGGCCGAATCGTATGGTCTTATAAAGTGAACTCCCCGGAAACGGCCCCCCCCACCAGACCCCACATGGGTCTTTGCAAGTGTCCGAAGAAGGTATCTAACAAAGACAGTGCCCTCCAAACAGTTCAGGAGTTACTATTCAGTTTTACTTTTCGTTAAGTATAATAGCTAAAGTGCGCAAAACAGAAAAAGAGAGAAATAGAATTATCAAACACAAAAACATGTAAAGAAAATAGAAGTAACACTTTAACTACTAAGCAGAGTAATTATCTGGAATAACAGTAATAAAAGGAAGAACTAGCAAAGAAAATGAACGGTAATAGTTAGCACAAACGCTGGTGTAAGAAAGATAATTTATAGTATTATCAATTAGATAAGTGTAAAGTTCTTGTAAATAGCCTCAATTAAAGTTTTATTAATTTTACATCTTCATTAAAAATAATAATAATGAAATCTAAGCTAAATTGGAAAATTTTGTATAATTAATTGCCATGCAAACGATTATTCGGTACCCTGTATCAATTTTCTGCATTTACTCTTCGTATATTAAGGTGGGAGATAGAAAAATTGGCTTTGTTATAGTGCAATTAGCACATAGATAAGACCCTCCTTAATTAAATTTCGTGCAGCTGGTAGACTACCCGAAATTGATGGTCCCAAATGCGTGTAGTCATTAGGTTATACCGATGCAGGAAATATGAAAAATGTGCAATGTCAGCTCCAGCATTTGAACTTCGGACTTCTCGATTACGTTTCGAACGTGCTTTCACTTACGCCATGAAGGCGTGCGGAAAGGAGGGAGAAAATGCCTTATAAACGTGGTGGTAAAAAATCTCGTCTATTAGAAATCAAATGATTAGTGACTTAACTTTTTCTGTATCCATACTTCTTTTCAAAACTTTCTTTCCCTCTTGCTTCTATGGTTTATCTCAGTTGTAACGTGTTATCGCAGTTCTCTTCCTCTTTAAATTTCTGTTTGTCGCAATAAGATTCCCAAAACATTACTGCTGATAGAAATCTTTGGAAGCTATTGATGTGCTTGTTATTAGTACAAGGAAAATGAATGATTCTTATTTCTACCATCTTTGGAAATAGTTGTAGATTTCCTCACTTTTTTTTGTACTAAAATGAACGTTGAGGACCTAGTTAACTTGTTAGGGACTTATCGCTGAGTTCAAACAACTAAAGACATAGACTCAAGAAGGGTTAACTAGGTTTTATTTCACTCAAAATAAAATGAACATTTGGTCACTTTCTCGGGCTTACAACAAAGCCTCCACTCGGGCTTGAACTCAAAATAAGAAATAAGAACTAACTTAGAAGCTTAGCAGAAGCTAACACAATTATCTAACGTAGTTGGCCCTTAATTTAAACTAGCCGGCGGATATCAAAAGGCACGTAATATACGGCCGAGCGTAACAGCTTCAAGAGAGATTTAAAGGCAAACACGCTCTACTTAGGATTCCTAGCTGTCCCTCATGAAGTAAATTTAACCTTCCTTAAACACTAATTCTAACTCATTTGCGTTCAACGCGATTCTAAAAACTCATTCTGGTAGGGAGTTGTAAGTGGAAACAAGAATTGATAGGAAAGCACTTAAAAATTAAAATAATTGTTATAAAATTAAAATATACCTTACACAGTACATATGCCGTACTGTACATGAACTGCACTTCTTCATTTTTCGCTCTTCCTTGTAGGGTTTATATTTATTTTAACTAACATTTATTTTAAGTTTAAACTATCTTTCCTGTCAAGCCTTACTTTCCCCTGGAACTGCCAATGCCAGAATATGTAAATTTGAGTAGAACGAGCAAGGATTCAAATTATCAGCGGAAGTATTATGATTTAAATAGAAGGAAACGAGTTCGGTGAGAGAGTTATTCTTACTTAGCGAGCGCGGAGGTAGTTATCGAGAATTGAAGAACCCCGCGTTGCGGCCTATGTGCTTGGCGGGAAGTAGTTGCAATTGTTCCAGTGAGCTTCAAGTCTGCTGAATTAGCTGCGGTATTTGTAAAACGCGGTGAGTTAGTTATTTTAGAGAGCCTCGTAGTTAGAATATTGTCTTTACTTTCTTTTCAGGTTCTTATTTTTATTTGACTGCCTAGTGGGCACAGTCTGTAAGCGTCAAGAGGACGCCATTGTAATTTATTACGTTGAATAAAAAGGGACTTAAACCCTTTATAAGACTCTGTGGTTTATACAAGCTTTCACAGTCACCTCTTGGTTCCGTGCTAGTTAGAGGCGAGCAACGTTATATTGGCGCCCGAACACTTATCGAACTGAAATGGCCGAAAACTGGATGGAAGCCGCTGGACAACACCAAGAAATGACAACTCAGTTAGAAGGATTTGGATACCTGGTCCAGACTTTGAGAGCATCAATCAAGCCAAACGTCTATTTCGACGGAAAAAATTCGGTGTCCGTATTTTTAGAAGGTATAGAAAACCACTTTCAGCTCTACCCTGTGCCTGAAAGACAAAAAGTTGCCATCGCCACATCAGCACTAAGAGGACAGGCCGCGCTATGGTGGAAAAATATAGGCAAATTTCTTCTAGGTGAATTTGGAAGCCCGACGTATACATTTGAAAATTTCAAAAAATCGTTAGTAAAGGCCTTCCCCATAGTGAAAGATCGCGCACGGCTGGAAGCCGAGCTATATAGTTTCTATCAACGGGATACAGCACAATTGACGGACTTTATTTTACGAAAAATCAAGCTAACGGATATGCTGTATGGCAAGAAACCCGATGCGGAGATTATTGAAATAATATTACCAAGATTGTTACCCGCTGTTCAAGACTACTTTGAAATTAGAAACCCAACCACATTGCAGGAACTTTTCGAATTGGCGGTGAAATTTCAAAAATCGCAGAATAGCGGAAAGAGCGAGAGGGGAAACATATTCTCAAAGTACCAGAAGGGAGGAGGAAACCAGAAATGGAAATCGCTCGTATGGGGGAAAGAACTATCAAGCTAACGCATCGAAACTCGAAGGTCAAGGCCCAAAAAGAAAATTTGAAAATAAGCATCCGCGTACCCAGAAGACACAGATTGAAAGGAAAGCTTTAAACGACTAGAGGGGCCTGTGAAAGGGAGGGTCCAGACCCCGGAAGTTTTAGAAAAACCCTCAAATAGACATCTAAATACAGTCATCGTAAAAAACTCACAGCTACCAATTATACAAGTCCTGGTTGGCGATGTACCAGTAGAAGCCCTCATCGATACAGGGGCAGAAGGAAATTTCATGAGTGAAAAGTTCTTCAAAAAGAATTTTTATAGGATACGACTCTTTAAAACCAGAAATACGGAAATTATAGCGGCGCAAGGAAAAACATGTCACTGCATCGGGAAAGTATCATTAAACTTACAGATAAAAGAGGAAAATCTCAAAGTATTAATTTTTGTGGTGAAAGACCTCCAACACTCTCTTATCTTAGGTATGGACTTTTTAAGGGCCGCGAGAACCAAATTAAATTTTCAAGATAGTTCCGTGGTGCTGGAGATGGACCAGAGGGTGGTGGAACCGGTGGAGACACCTGAATTGGACCTTAGCCATTTGAATGACCAGGAAAGTAAAGCAATACAGCAAGTGGTGAGTAATTTTTCTCATTTGTTTTCAGAAAAACCGGGAAACTGTCAGATCGTGACTCACAAGATTCAATTAAATGCCGAAAAACCTTGTAGGACTAAACCGTATCGCTATGATAAACAAAAAGACTTAATCATCGAAGAACATATTAAGGAGATGTTAAAGAATAAAATAATAACGCCCATAAATAGTGAGTACGCGAGTCCAGTCGTACTATGTAGGAAAAAGAACGAGTTTCCTCCTTCGGATAAAAGGGCTTGGAGGTTTGCTATCGATTATAGAAAGCTAAATAGCATAACTAAATTTCCAGTTTACCCTTTGCCGGTTATAGACGAGATCATTAGACAGATCAAATCGACGAGATATATGTCTACTTTGGACTTAACGTCTGGCTACTATCAAATAGCTATGAGACCCGAAGATATACATAAAACCGCGTTTATAACAAAATCGGGCACTTATGCATTTTTACGCATGCCCTTTGGGTTGTGTGGGGCCCCATCAACATTCCAGAGAGCTATGGACATTGTTCTAAAGCCTGTCCTAGGAAAATCAACTTTAATTTATCTAGATGATATAATTATAACGAGTAGTACGTTGGAACAACACATTAATGACCTCGAACAGGTTTTTAAATTATTAAAAGAGGCCGGTCTTACAATTAACGCCTCAAAATGCAAGTTCGCAACTAAAGAACTTAAATATCTCGGTTATAAAATTTCGCAAAAGGGTATAGAAACGCAAGATTCAAAAATAAAAGCTATTAAGAATTTCCCACCGCCCAACACCGCCAAGAAATTTTCGTCTTTCCTTGGATTATGTTCTTACTATCGATCTTTCATAAAAGATTTCGCTAATATTGTTGAACCACTCTTAGTAATCAAAAGAAAAAAGAGTAAATTTACGTGGACAGCGGAAGCGAACACAGCTTTTGAAAGATTAAAAGAAGCGCTTATTAATGCCCCTGTTTTAAAATTCCCTGAGGGGGACGAAAACCTGGAAATTGCGGCAGATGCATCAGATTATGCGGTGGGAGCGGTTCTTATGCAAAATAACCATCCGCTGGCATTTTTTAGTAAAACATTGAATCAAACACAAAGGAATTATACAGCTACAGAAAGAGAAACATTAGCCATATTAATGGCTGCACACAAATTTCGAGTTTATTTCGGCAAATCGCCAGTAACAGTCTTTTCGGATCATGCGGCTGTTGGTAGACTTTACTCGGGAAAAAACCTAACGCCCAGGTTAATAAGATGGGCTTTAAAACTCCAAGAATATAATATCACAATAAAATATAAACCGGGTAAGGAAAACAATGTAGCTGACGCACTTTCTCGTATAAAACTGGACGATGAAGGTAATGAACTTAAATGCGCTGTGTTGACTTCAAAAATTTTAGATTCTAGAGATACGGTTATTACTGAACTGAAAGCTGATCCTGAATTTGGAAATATCTATGCTTATTTGAAAGACCCCGAAAGCTTTGAGCATACAGATATCGATGCGATAAGAAATAGAGCAAAAAACTATGAAATAATAGATATATTATTATTCTATACGAAAACAACAAACGAAAATCTTGAGTATAAGCCAGTCATCCCAGCCTCGCTTCGATTAAGCATTTTGAAGGAGTTGCACGAAAAAAAAACAGCGGGTCACCTCGGGGTCAGAAAGACTATAAAAAGGGTACGCGAGGCGGTATATTTCCCGCAATTATACAAAATAGTAACGGCGTATGTCAGGTCCTGCAATCAATGTCAGTTAATAAATGATATTAATTACAGCCCGGCCGGGTACTTAAATAGCATTCGCGCTACATTTCCGAATGAAATTTTAGGTATAGATCTCCTTGGTCCCTTCCCCCAGAGCGAGTTAAATAAAAATCGTTTTCTTTTAGTAATAGTAGATCATTTTTCAAAATGGATAGAAATTGTTCCACTTAAACGCGCGTCAGCCAAAACAGTCACAGATGCATTCTTACACAAATACATTTTAAAATACGGTGCACCGATAAAAGTCATTAGCGATAACGGAAAACAATTCATTAGTCAAATATTTGAAAACATATGCAATGGACTTGGCATACGCCATATCAAAATGGTTCCGTATAGACCACAGGCTAACATAGCAGAAAGAGTTAATAAAAATATAGTAAAAATAATTCGCAGTTACGTGAGCACACATCACAAGCGCTGAGATGGCTACATAAATGAATTAGCTTATGCTTTAAGAACGGCACATCATGATACTACGGGAAAAACTCCAGCAGAATTATTTTTAGGCAGAAAGTTAATTACGCCTTTAGATAAATTATTCTTTGTGCAACAAAGAGAGCAGGAGTTTAAACAACAAGATGTGCAAAGTTGATTGATCAGGCGCTTAAAACCTCGGATACGGCAAGAAATAGGCAGAAACTTTATTATGATAGAAAACGCCGTGAAGCAGATTTTAAAGTTGGGGATAAAGTATTGAAGCGGAAATTTTCTTTATCATGTGCCCCAGACAATTTTATGGCAAAGCTAGCTCCAAAGTTTGAAGGCCCCTATGTAATTCAGGAATTCAAAGGAGTAGTCTTATATCTTAAGAACGACAGAGGGGAAATCTGTAAAGCAAGTCCCGACCAGGTGAAAAAATACTATAATCCAAATGATTTTGAAATCCTTAAAAGTTTCTTGCAGGACTCAAGTCTAAACGAAGGTTCAGAGACTACAACAACTATTCCACCACCCAAGAAACAGAGAACTGAAGAGAGACCTAGCACTTCTACAACCCGGACGTCGGTATCAAAAAGAAAAAATGATTTTCAAATTCCGGCGTTTAAGAAAAACAAAAATACAGATGAACCGGGTAAAGAAACCGTGGTAAAGACGAAAACACCACCTACAAAAGATGGCAGGAGAAATTACACATCAAGGAGAACGCGCACACGGCCACAGTCAGGTGCCAGCAAGGCCGCCGTTCCGGAAACTGAAACGCCAACAGGAGGCACAGAAGTACGAGGAACAGAAGAAATTCAAGAAGGACTCCAGACCGGAGGACGTCAAGACCAGCCGTCCCAGGCAGAAACGCAAAGGCCAACAACCAGACGATTACTCCGTCAAGAGGCCAGCATGTAGAGGACGCAAAAGAAAGAGCAACGGGGACGACACTCGGAGATCAATAAGGAGAAGATTGACATCCATGACACCTCTAACTTGGGATCAATTTTGTCAAAAACGGATGACGGAGTTTCAAGCATCGAAAACTCAAAGATAAGTTAAAACCTTCTATAAATTTTTTTTCTCTTTTGTTCCGAAATGTTATGCATAAGTACGAAGTTCTATGTTTTGACGAAAGTCAATATGTCTCGGTTGAGACTTAGTTTTGTTTTACTTTATTTAGCTAAGGCAAAAGTATTATTTTCTTTAAGTGTAAAAGCTAAAAACAAGCATTTTCTGTTGGTCGAAAGACTAATTCTGTTATGTTAAAGCCAAAATTTGGCCGGAGATAAAAATAACTTCGTATTCTTGTACTAATAAGAATTTTAGTTTCAGTACCGCCAGCTTGGCGAAGAATGAGTAAAGTAAAAATTTATTTTCTCTTATTCATTTTATGGTAAATTGTAAAAAGCATATGTATTAAACTTTTGAAAATGTATGTAAATACTTGCATGTTATGTAAAAGTAGAATTTAGTCTAGAAGCATAAAATTGTAGATGCTAAAAGTGAATGCTTAAAAGCAATGAAGTCAAAATTTAAGTACTAAACTGTAAAGTCATGCTTTAGAACGAGAGCCTGCATGTTTAAAGATGAATGAGGGGGAAGTTAGAATAAATGTGTTTTGTAGGGTTCTCCACCTACATTTGAATTTTTAAGAATATTAAAGTAGCTCATTGAGTTGTAGAATGTCGAGTAAGGTGTGTCTAGTTGGTTGTTGAATTCTAACAAATCATGGTGGTTAGGGGAAGTGTTGTAAGACTAAAACACGAATATTCCCGTTTGACACCACACATGGTGGAGAGCCAGGGTAAAGTTAAATTAATGCTTGAAAAATTGAATGAATGTGAAGTAAGCAATAACTAAGAAAAACGAAACGTTAAAAACAAAAATTTATTGTGTCAAGAAAGTGTAAATTATAATGTATGTAGAAAGATACTGATACTTATTCCTTCCAGATGCTGGAAGGAAAGACCAAGATTGATTGATGAAGTCCAGGAAAAGTTGCTGTAAGAAGAAAGCTTTGTAACGACTAACAGAATTTTAATATATAATTGTTACATAAGATTTTTTTTGTGTAAACGAGGCTTTCGCCAGTTAGTTCAGAATTAGATAAACTTACAACAGGTCGTTTGTAGGACCTGCTTCCAAGTTTTCCAAATTCTGGCAGCGGCAAATGTAGGGTTTATATTTATTTTAACTAACATTTATTTTAAGTTTAAACTATCTTTCCTGTCAAGCCTTACTTTCCCCTGGAACTGCCAATGCCAGAATATGTAAATTTGAGTAGAACGAGCAAGGATTCAAATTATCAGCGGAAGTATTATGATTTAAATAGAAGGAAACGAGTTCGGTGAGAGAGTTATTCTTACTTAGCGAGCGCGGAGGCAGTTAGCGAGAATTGAAGAACCCCGCGTTGCGGCCTATGTGCTTGGCGGGAAGTAGTGGCAATTGTTCCAGTGAGCTTCAAGTCTGCTGAATTAGCAGCGGTATTGTAAAACGCGGTGAGTTAGTTATTTTAGAGAGCCTCGTAGTTAGAATATTGTCTTTACTTTCTTTTCAGGTTCTTATTTTTATTTGACTGCCTAGTGGGCACAGTCTGTAAGCGTCAAGAGGACGCCATTGTAATTTATTACGTTGAATAAAAAGGGACTTAAACCCTTTATAAGACTCTGTGGTTTATACAAGCTTTCACAGTCACCTCTTGGTTGCGTGCTAGTTAGAGGCGCGCAACGTTATATCCTTTTGAAAATTCATTTAAAGTCCTTTACTTTCATAGGTACTAGAAAAGTATATTCTAGTGTAACAAAATGTCTAACATCTAAAATATACTGTTTTACTACATTACTGCATTTAGTAATATAACAAGAATATATTATTACTACTTTATTTAAATTTGTTAATCTCTTACTTGTATGACGTATCAATTAAGCTTAATCGTAATTAGGTATAGTCCGCGAATAGTCTTGCGCGCTGCCCAAAATTCAACTTTCTCACAATCATTTTTGGGTATGCCTGAGGAATTTTCTTAGTACTGGTTTTCCTTTTGCCAACGGCTTAAGAATTCGTCTCCATAAAGGAATGAAGTGTAAAACTTCGGGGATTTTGTGTATTTGTGTGGTATATTCTATGACATATCTGGATTTAAAATTCATGGTAATGACAGTAAATGAAAGATGAGACAGCTGTGGTAGAAGATTTTTGGGTACCTAACATGCATAGATCCTTTAACTATTATGAAACGCATTGTTACTATATAATAATTACAACTATCTTTTCAGCCCAGAAGGAAATAGTCCTGTCCGAGGAATGTTCAAAAGAAAATTCAAATATACCTATATAGCTTTGAGGATCGCTACAACAAATATGGGTGAACTCTTTTTTTCCTGGAGCAGAAAGAAAATTTATCCAAAATATATCAGTTGTTTTACTCTGAAATTCATCTACACTCTCTTCAGAGTTGTTCAGTAATTGCATAATAATCTTCCTAACACATGATTGTAGCTTTTGTAAGGATGGAAAGTGAGATTGAAACTTCTGAAATTTTTTGAATAAGTAGATGAATGACACTATTTTCATAGAGAAACTATGTGGACGTATCAGTCATTGTGTTATGCTGTTAAATGGAAGTTCAGTATCGTTAATTTGGAAGGATACGAAAAAATGCTATCCTCAAATTAAATTGCGAAAAAGTGGCATATGTTTATATCTACAACGGAAGAAGAAGAAAGACAAAATTATGTTTGTATGTAAAAAAATATTGTTTATATGTAAAGAAATATTGTTTATATGTAAAGAAAAATAGCCGCCCTGATCAATATAGTGATTAAGGCTCAAACTGCTGTGACGTTGGGTTTGGTTTCGAATCACGAAGATGTCATGAGTGCTTATAAATCTGTATATCTGTGAATCTTCTCGTGTATCTTTGAAGCATGGAAGCACTCAAAATACACGGGGAGTGGAACGTTCTTTTGTGCGGTTTGGTGATAGGAGAAGAGAGGTGAGAGACCTGGGGACTGTGCACGGGGATGTTTTCCATCAAACCTAAAGAGCAGCTAAACAGAAGAGTTCAATTTAACTTAAACGTTAATCAAAGACTACCCCATTAAATACTACTCGAAGATGGCTCACTAACACTGCTGGAGCGTCAGAATTGAAGTGACGCAGTGGGAAAACACAAAGTCGGATAATTACAACCATTTATGCTGGCAGGAAACTAACCACATAGCACATGAGTGCCAGAAATACATTCTACCTCAAATCCAAAAGCCTCAGCTTAAATACTTACTACTAATTTACATTCTGGTGAGGAATACAGGAAAGAGAACTTACAGTAAAGACTAAAATTATAAATTACAGATTAGTTAAGGCAAGATTCCCTACAACCTATACGATCAATGGTGAATTTCTGGTGTCCCTCTCCACTTATATCCTTACCTGTAAAGAGAAACAAATGCCTGATCAAGAATTCGTTTAATCTCAGCCATCGCCTTGCATACTTTTTATTATTCTTTAAATTTTTCAATGAAGTGAAATATACAGCTGTAAAAGACGGAATATTCTTAATTCATTGTGCACTTATCAAATAAAATCCTCTGTGAATACTCGTGTGGTTTTTGTACTCAGAGGCCAAATCCACTGATCTTTAAAATTCAGGATAAGTGAGCATTACCATTATATCGTTATCATTATTATTATAAAGGACACAGCCCCGATCCTCCTAGCTGGCACAAGCTGGCCGTATGATCAAAAAATGGGACTGGCCAGAAAAAACAAAAAAGATGGACAAAATATAAGAATATATATAAACAAATATAAGAAAAAACAAAAAAGGATAAGTGAGCATATCTGATATGTTAAATAGAAGGATATGAAAATACTTATCGTAGCATTCCATTACTCGGATAAATACCGTAACCTAAAATGTTTGTTCAGACTAATTTGTTTTTCAGTATGGACAACTTTGTTTTGCAGTATGGACTAATTTGTTTTGCAATAAGCTCTCAAAATTCTCTAGCATAGCATCTTTGTGAATAATATAACTTCAACTGCATTTCTATCAGGAAGATGGGGGAAAATATGGTTCACGACACAACTTTCGATCAAGCACTGAAACTTTCATGTTAATCACTATAACTTCTACTGCAAGAGTTGTGGCAAGTTCATTTCAATAATATCAAAACTGATAAAAGTGGACTAAATTCCAATGAAACTGCAATCAGCAATACTTATCTCTACTAATTTCATACTTATATTTACTAATTATTTTTAATTTCGCAATCAACAATAGTTATCTCTAATAATAATGCTTATCTCTACTAATTTTTACACAAAATTTTGGTTCATTTCTTTTAAACAGCACAAAGAAATCTTCCTCATACTAATTTTCAGCTTACTTACTTCTTGTAAATACAGTTTATGTTCTGGGACTTTATAAGACAATTTGTTAATTTAAACATTATTATTTAATTTAGGCATTCGAATCTGGAAAAATAAATCCTTTTTTTTAAATACACATGTGATCTAAATGATTCAATTTTAAGAAAGAACTTAGAAGACCGTTCAGATGAAAATTATCTCACATAAAATCTTTATTTTTAACATATCCTCTAAATTCTTCTGACAACCTTATAGAAAAATGTTTCAGTATCACAGAATAATTTACTGAAAATATGAAATCCTTGCATTTCGTTGTTATAAAATAACATTTCGATAAAATATCGCAATGACTGGACTTGTTAACGAAATCAATACAATGCAAAGCATTGTTCAGTAAATAAATAAAAGGTTGAAAAGTTCCGAGTTATAATTTTTCTTACATAAAATAAAACTCTTCATGCCGAGGGATGCTGCGAAGCATCTGCGATGTCATCGCCCGCATATTAAATGGATTTTCGAAATTTTGAAAATTAAAAAATTTCTTCCTGTTTGAAATGGAGAAGAATAAAATAAAAAACTGAACAAATATAACATTCCAATAGTTCTCAAACATTGTTAGTATTTTTGCAAAGAAATGCGACAAAGCAAATATTAGTATTTGAATTTCAAATACGCATGTAGGATAATAACTAAGAAATACCTTTTCATAAAACGCATACACCCTTTGAGGTGTATAATTTCAAAGAGGCTGCTAGAGAAAAGTTTACTACATGCGAAATAATTTTCTTACAATTTTATTCGAGAAGGCTATGTAAAATACTTTGGTATTAAACCCGATATAACGTTAGCACACATCAAAGTGATTATATCAGTGAATTTCTCAAGACAATGCTTTCAGAATGTCCCAGTGATTACAAATACTGATTAAACAGGCAAAATGTTAAGCGTTCTTAAGTAAATGAAATAATAAAATGATAAATATTCTTTAACATTAAGATAAAAAACTACATATCTAAATAATAAATCTCTTAGAGTAAATACTCTGATCGATTTTACACCATCAGTTTTAAAGTACTGCTATCGCGATATTCACAACTCACCAACGGCTAAGCGGTAATGTCACTGAACACTGGTAGTTTGGGCCATAGCACAGGTACAATCACCCCAGGGCACATGCAGGTACCTGTGCCTGTGCCCTGGGGTGTACAGGTAGGTGTACATCTCGACGCACAGGCAGGCTGCAGCGGCGTTTTCGTGGCTTACTCCATGTATAACGTGTATACGAGCCAGATGAAGGCATTCTTCTCCTTAGGCAGATAGTCCTTGAGTGCCTTACCATAATCAAATAAACTAAACCAAACCAATATTCTCAATTCGCTCCTCTTTTATATCTTTAAACTGTAAGTTTGTTTCTTAATGTACTATAAGTCTGATTACTAGAACGTATCGCTTTATCGAAACATTAAAGTTTTTAATCAACAACATGACGAATGCACTGAAATAACAGGAGTGAAGGCTTATAGTATTTAAAAAAGTGAAAGGGGGGAGGGGAAAAAGTCTAAAACTATTGCTAAAATGGAATTAAAAGGTATGAAAATAACAAAGTACCAACGTACATCTAGCTGCACTTTTTTTTAAAACCATTTTATTACACATCATTTTTAAAATTGAGATGATAAGTATTTCTTTATTGTCCGTAAAAATCTTTTATGATATTGACTGAAGTAGCAAAGAAAAAAATTAAAAAAAAATTCTGTATTTCTATGGGTTTAAAGGGAATCCTTGCAGCTTATGGTCGCGAATTATTCTAGTGAACGCTAAGGTTTCTAAGGGCAGCTTAGTAAATAAATGTCAAGTATACTGACTTCTTTGTTCAGGTGTGGTAATAAATACTCTAAATCCGAGCAATTTATATTTGAAATAAAACTGCATTAGGTTTTTGTGGCTCAACCACTTTTAGAGGTTAAAACATCTGTTATCAGACAAATTTAACTTGAAAGAAAGGGAAAGTCCAAATGGTGTCTTTTTACGTGAAGTACATATTTCACAGAATTTTTTGGGAAAGAAACATAAATAATTGCAATTAATTAAAATAACAAATTATACAAGAACTGTTAAACATAATTATGAATAACTGGATTAAAAAATTATTTTTCTTCAAATTAATTTCCATTACTGATCGTAATTTCATGTCAGTTCTTTCCTCATAAATGAAAATATTTCAGTTTAATTATTCCGTCTGGTGATTGTGTCCCAGTAAGCTCATAACTAATCTTTTTCCTGAAGTTAAAAGATATTTTTTTGCCGAGATCTCATAATCTTCAAAGTGAAACAAATGAAGTTAAATTACATGGAACGACAAAGACTCTAGAATTATCTGACGGAGAAAGAATGGCTTCGTGAAAGACGATAGAGAATCCACGGTAGACATGAAGAAAAACACGAGGCCTGTTACCTTAAGTCTAAAGGAATAATTTTGTCGCAATGTATCTTTAACTTTTGGTAGTTAATAGTAAACGTGTTTCCCAATCAGCTTTGTAGAATTATTGATATAGACTTCCGATCTGTTGTTTCAGATCATGACGTGCTTGAAAAATGTTTAGTTCCGAATATGTGGCAGGCTGGTCATCAAATAATTCCTTTATATGCTGGCTGACCTAAACTTTGTCCTTTTTATTTCTCGTAATGCTTCTGTTGGTAAAATAGTTCGTCGTCATAAAATAGCCAAATGTCAATGAAATAAACTGAAGAATGTGCATTGAATACGTTACTTTTAAACTTTTCTTTGAATACATGTTTTAATTGCTAACAATCAAATTTTTGTTTATTTACGTATGGCGCAAAATATGTTTGAATATATAATGAAAAGAGACATTGTGTCAGCTGAAATTAAAGTTACAGTAAGAGCATTTATCATGGAACGCGTTACTGAATAGTCTCTATAGCTGAAAGGCGGAAATGAATGGTACATTTTTGCTTCCTTACATACGTATATATGGACATGTTATGATAGTAAAAGGAGAGGTTAAAAAACAGCTAAAGCCGTAAAGAACATTTGGAATTATTCCGGATATTACATGTTAAGCAATGTTAAAACAACTAAATCTAAGTTAAAGCAATACATTGTACGCGAAAAACCCTACATATTTAAACAAGAAAATCTATACAACAAAATCAAAATTGGCAAGCGAAAAAACCTAAGCAATTTACAAAATACTGAGGAAAATTGCATATAAAAAACACAGTCAATCTATTCAATAACTAATATTAAATAAATGTTCTGACATCACTGCGTGATTCATTTTCAAGCATGAGCTGATAATCACTTGGTGAAAAAAGTACAATTTAAATAATCCCTTTGCAGGTTGGCGTCTTGAATATCTGTTTCTGTATGCGTAGAAATGGGCAGAAACTTTGGTAGTTAGAGGGTTTCGTTGTCTGATGTGTTGCATGTAAGGGCAGCTGCAGCCGAAATACTCATTATAAAGATTTAGGAAAAGCAAAAAAGTATTTCTTAACATGCATATGTTTTATTTAGTACTGAACTGAAAATTGAGAAAATAAAAATTTTTGGAGATTTTGAATGAACAAAAACATTTACGATGTTACTTGCAGAGCATTTATTCTTTCAGCCACCGTAAAATATCATATTAAAAAGTATGAAAACAATCATAGTGAAGTTTTTATGATGTTGGACAATGCGTTATGTGTTTATGATCTCTTTTATGGAGCTGATACCAATGAAATAAACCGAAGAATGTTCATTCAGTACGTTACTTATAAACTTTTCTTTTGTCTTCTACTTATCTACCAGTGCTGTGAACTATTAAAGGAAGCTGGCAGTAATCTTCGAAAGTTTAAAATAAATTCTCCAGCTTGAAGATCTCTATGGAAGGGTAGCAGAATTGTCTCTGTGATCGTCATTCACTGACAGTTTTGGATATGATTTGGAATACGAGTGCAACAGTATTTAGAGATATCCAAGGCATATAAAATCATGAAGCAGTGTTAAAGACAGTTGCAAAAATACATGATACAGCCGGATTCATTTCTCTCTTTCTTATTCGGATCAAAATTTTATTGCAGGAATTTTGAGAATTTGAAATCGAACGGGATACGGTATTATCTCTTAAGTAAAAAATAAATTTAGTCAGTGGTGAAGTTAAAAATTTAATGAACTTTTGCATTCTGAGCTGATAAGATGTAGATATGAATGGTACTACTATTCAACTTCGTATATTTTGTGACACTTGTTCTCAAAAAATACGTTGCTCTGCTTATTCAGAGACCAAGATCTGGTATAAAGGTTTTGCACTGTGTAAGAGCAGAGTGTTGTTGACGTTGCCTCACTTGGAACTTATGGGGGCTGTTACAGCAGAGAGAAGAACAAGTTATTATTTAGAATTTTTGATATTAACATATTTAACTATACTGATTTACAAATTATCCTTTATTGAAAATGAAGCTGACGATGACTGGAAGCCGTTTATTGCCAACTGTGTACGAAAAATCAAGATAAAATTGCGCCATGTCAGTAGAAATACTGTAAAGGGACTGCAAATCTTGCTGACATTGTTTAACGTGCATGTAAAGCAGAAGATCGCAATTGTGGTGGTGCGGTCCTGCTTAGCTAAAGAAAAAATATTTATCACTAACGGTTTTCACTTCTTAGAGAAAACCGAAAGAAGATCTCTTTCAATAAAAGCTTAAAACTGTCGTTTTTATACTAGCTTATGATAAGCCAGAATTTGAGCTTTTATTCAAATTCTCTTCATGGACTAAATTAAACCGCTTACGGGTTTAGTGTTTTAAGATTAGTGAGCAATGGCAAAATATCGACCAAAAGAGCTAATGGTTTCTTAAATGCCCAAGAGCTGGAAAGGGCTTCGATTACTGTTATGAAATTGGTTCAACAAAATGCTTTTTATAAAGAAATAAAGCTTCTCAAATCTGGTAAAAGTTTGTATTCAGATAGCAAAATTTTATCTCTGAATCTATTTCTCGATGAAGAAAATGTATTACGAATCGGTGGAAGCTTAAGAAATGCCTTTCTTCTTGAAGATCAAAAGCATCAAATTATCCACTGATAGAACATCATGTTAAAAACTTGATCATCAGATACCTTCATGAAATTAATGTACACAGTATAGTTTCGTCAAAAAATTTTTCCATTCATAACAAATTTTGGAGAATTAATACCTGAGAGGCAGTAAGAAGAATTATTTGGAAATTCATGCTGACATGGCTAGTCAAATCATAGTTGATTTTCCAGCTGCTCGCGTAGTGCCAAACAAATTATTTTCAAAATTTGGAACTGATTTTTCTGGTTCATTTCTAATACGAATGAGGAAACGAAGACGTGTAAAAACACTCAAGTGATACATAGTTATCTATTTATTTATTTTATAGTGAGGCTATCGACTTAGAAGCTGCTAGCGATTTGAGTTCTGAAGCATCCCGTTCAGCATTAAGGAGATTTGCTGCTCTCAAAGGAAAACCTCAAGAAATATTTTCGAAAGAGGTACGAATTTTGTGGGAGCTGATCGAGAATTAAGAAAAATTGTAAAATCATATTTCTCGAATGTAACTTCAAATTCGACTTCTCGAATTCAACTTTCAAATTTATCTTGCAGAAGAAAACATAATTTGTAATTTTAATGCACCATCAGGACCTCATTTTGGTGTCTTTGGAAATTTCACGAAGCAAATTAAAGCTGATTTTGAAAGAACTTTGGTACACAGATATTAACTTACGAAGAGTTCATTTCTTTCGTAATTCAAGTAAAGTTAAATTCAAGACCTATATCTCTCTCACGATCCTAACGGCGTGGATGTTGTTACACCTGGTCATTTCATAAAAAAATGCTGCTTTGAATACCATACCTGATTATGACCCAGCGGTTTCTAAAATTTCTCTTGCGGAGCTGTGGAGATTATTTCAAGCTCTTTTCCGAAGTTTTTAGAAACGGTGGCCATCAGAAAGACCAAAATGAGTAAAAGCTAAACCGAAATTAAAACTGGACGATTTAGTGCTAATTAGAGACGAAAATATGTTGTTCTTAAAATGTAAGTGTGGTAGAATTACTGAAATTTTCTAGGTGCCGGTGAAAAAATTCAGGTGATTAAGACTTCCACTGGTGAATTAAAACGCCTTATTACAAAACTGTCTCTATACCCTATAGTTTATAGTAATTGAACTCTAATATTTATTTACATATTCCGCTTTTGTTAAATTTATTGGAATTATAGTATTTTTAAAATTTAATTCTTTAAGCTATTATTATAAATAGGTATAACGTAATTTAGTATTTTTGTTATTAACATATAAAATTTTGTATGAATTATTGTTCATCGCAGCGGTGGATATTTGGTATCCAGTAATTAATTTTAAATGTTGTAGCATCAGTGCATGAGTTGATAATCGAGCATGAGTTGGCAGTCACGTGGTGATGAAAACAAAGTAATAAATAACAACTTGCTAGGTTGGCGTCTCGGATATAACTTTCTGTAAGAGAAGAAGTGTACAGGAACTTCGGTAGTGTGTTTCAATGTCTGATGTATGTCATGTTCAATGTCTGATGTATGAGGCTGAAATATTAGTTACAAAGATTTGGGAAAATAAAGAAGTGTGTTCCTTAGCATGGGGAAGTTTTGAACCACGAAAAAAAGCCGTGAAAACAGACCATGCACCCATCTCGTTTGCCTGGGGTTAAAACAAAGCCAGGTCCAACTAATATTATTCAGCTATCTTAACCATTCGGCCACTCGTGGATATGAGGAACGTAAGAAGAAAATCATTATGAACATAGAAGACGTATAAAAAGTTATTTATACATGTACTGTGTAAATTAAAAGTGCCTTTTCCATTACCATACATTTGCGTAAGACAGAGAACAAGCATGGTAGCCTTCCAGCGCATATTCGGGGTAAATCACCCACAGAAACAGGCTTCAGAAGCTCTAGAAAATAAATTGCAGTTCCTGTACTTTAGTTTCTTTGTTTCTTACAATACATTTTACCTACAACCCCTCATGGCATTCCCATTTTCACAAAGTTTTGAATTTTAATTTTGAAGGAACATTACTAGAAAATATCTTCATCTAAAATTGTAAATACTTATCGGCAGTCTGGTTCTTTTCACAGATTTATTAATTTTTTACTATGGAAAAAAAAAAAAGAAACTAAAAGTAATCTGGATCTTCAAATCTTGTACAAGACTTATATCACAATGTCTGTTAACTAACTTTATTTCGATATTTTCCGGAGAGTTGCATTCCTTTTGGTACTGTTAATAATGTAAAACTGGACTCCAAATCATTAAAATCGTTTTCTTCAAATTCTTGTCATAATAATGCTAATTAGTTTAGAGGAAATGTATTCCGCATAATATTACTTCGGAGACCACATGCAATCAGCCAGTTTGAGACGCTGCATTATCATACGGAACTTTGAAAGAAGCCAAGAAATAAAAAAAAGCCACCTTTTGAAAGAAACCAACAAATAATAATCATTAAAAAAAAAAAAAAAAAAAAAAAAAAAAAACCCACCTTTTGAAGAGAAAAAGAAATAAAAAAATAAGAAAAAAAGAAAGAAAGAAAGAAAGAAAAAGAAATAAAATCAATATATAGTATAATGTAAAACTTCGAAGCAGAATACTCGCCTTTGCGTAACATATAAGGCCTAAAATTTAATTAATTGCAGCAAATTCAGTGATAAACAACGAACACGCATTTCCTCAATCTAAATGAGATGAAAGTACCGCATGCTTTTAGGGAAAATTCGAATATGCTTTTATGCTGTGGGAAAAAAAGTTAAAAGGTTTTTCCCTTTGTCCTTGTAAAATACACTATTTCGTTAATGATACTGGTATTCACACAGCTTGCACAGAGGGAAAATTAGAGAAGACACGACATCGAGCAGTTCATTTTGTTTTAAATTTCTGATTGTAAATAAAATCAATGATTCAATACAAAGCTGTGTATTTAAAGTAATTGATGAGGATTTTATTATTCGAGTGAGTTAAAAAAATTCCTTTTTTTGCTATTTTAAATTTATAGGTATGCACCGCATTCATCGCATTGCCCTAAGACGTGATAATCAACATAAGCAGGTTCCAAAGATTGTTGGAGGAAGTTCTTTTAAAATGTTTCAGGAGGAAATGGCCCTGAAAAATTACTGATTTATCTGCGCTGATCAAAAAATTTTAAGTGAAGGTGGTTCGTTTTTCTTTTGGGCTTAGAGGGAAAACATTGGATGAAAATTTATACCTGGGTACCATTACAAGAATAATAATTTAAGCCACAAAATTAGATGCATTCAACGGATTTTCGTTATTTTTTAATGCCGCAACGTCATTTCAGGTTGAGATATTTCTATTTTTAAATACTAAGTTTGAGTATTTCTTATTGTCACTCACAAATTACACTAGTAATCATAACGATTGAACCAAAAGGGAAAGTCCGTAGGGTAATAATAACGTTTGGACGTTTTTAGCTTCTGTCAATGGAAAACTGATAATTTGTAGAGACATTAAGATTTTTTTGGAAGCGAGAAATGAAAAATTAGCAACGCTTTCGCCGGGAATCAAACCGCGGACCTCTGGAATACCGGTCCAGCGTGCAGAACCACTACACCACGAAGAAAAGCTAGGAAAGTGGGAGAAATACCTTATATACTCCCCTTTTTAGAGGGCGCTTAGGGTTTTAGGGGACCTAGTCGGCAAATCTTGGGTGGAGAGAATCGTCATCCACAACCCTTTTAGTTCGGGCGGCACTGTAGAGACATTAGATATTTTTTGGAAAAGCCGGAGAGATGAAAAATTAGAAACGGCTTCGCCGGGAATCGAACGACGGACCTCTGAAATACCGGCCCAGCGTGCAGAACCACTACACCACGAAGGCAAGCTAGGAAAGCGGGAGATATACCTTATAAATTAACCTTACATTTGTGAAACAAAGTGAAACAATATAATATACGGAATCAGAAACTTACCTAACTATCATCACTGGTCAGATGAAAATCATTACGGTACTGTAAATTAGAAAATGGTCAAACTTCAAGTCAGAAGAAACCGCATGTTAAAATGCAGGCAAACTGAAGAGCCACAAGTAAATTCAAGAGTTGCAAGTACATCCAATGGTAGGAAATGTTGAAGGAATGAAGTGTATGTCAACCTCCAAAAGGTTAGGAAGTGACATATATTGCATTTTGATAATGGTTGTGAATAAATGCTATTCATATTACTAAGTTATTACATATGCTTACCTGGTAATGAAACAAATATAGTTCTATGCTAACTAAAACCCAACTGCACTGAACTATACCTTTATTTCTGGCAAATTCGAAATGAATCTCGTGCATGAAATTAGGAAATCATTGCTATTAACAGTAAATCAGTAAGGACACTTTTATCTCATTTCGTCAGTAGACTGAACTTGCATATGGTTTGAAATATGACTCTTAGGGTCGCCAGAAATAATATTTCATAAATGGCTGAACTTGCATATGGCTTGAAATATGACCCTTAGGGTCGCCAGAAATAATATTTCATAAATGGCTGAACTTGCATATGGCTTGAAATATGACCCTTAGGGTCGCCAGAAATAATATTTCATAAATGGCTGAACTTGCATATGGCTTGAAATATGACCCTTAGGGTCGCCAGAAATAATAGTGGCTGTATCCACTTGTCAATGCTTGTTAATTTAGAGAATATTAAAATAATACATTAATTAAAATAATAATTATTAAATTATTATTTTTATTATGAAAAAATAAAAACAATTGTTTATTTTGAGACCTGAAATTTGAGGCTCTTCCCTGGGCCTCAAGCGCGCACTTCGTTCAGCTGGGCAAATATTCGCCACTAAGTGAGGGAACACTACTGCAAAAAGAGCTCTGGTTTTGAATATCTGCTTTTTACTTAACAATAAAAAATTAGCTAATGTTATTAATTAATCCATTAAAATTTAGAATCAAATATTTAGTCTGCGCTTGCAGATTTTAGACGATAATAAAAAACTGAGGAAAGAGTTTGAGGCAGAAACTAAATTATAAAAGAAAATTTTGCAGTATATTTTCAGCATGTGTGTACATTAAATTCATTTGTAGAAAATTTAATCAGCGAAAATACATGAACACAGAACTTCCGCAAATGTAGCTTTAGCTTTGAGTAAATGACCAATTATTAAAGGAGATCTTGCTCAAGTAATCCATCTTTTATTTTATGGATCATAATTACCGATAGTAATTTATGCTGTGAACGAAGAAATATTTTCCTTCATAAAAGAAAAGGATAATTCAGAAACTTCGATTCAAGGCGAAGCATATGAATAGCTGAATACGCGTGTGGCTTAAGTAAAGATGACTGTGAATCCTTCACCTCAGATGTCTTGCTTCACTCGTGTTGTTAACCTTGACACATTCATAATTATGCCCTGTGGGCTACATATGCTTTCAGATCATTACGCTTATGAGGCCCATTTTAAATAAGATGAAACTGAAGAAGATATTTCTAAACAGGATCATTTAATTTTGGATTCCCCCTTTGCTGCTGCAGCTGCAGCATCATGGTCTGAAAAAAAGGACTGTATATTTTTTAATTGTTAACAGCAGCACAACAATAATTTTCTGAGAGAAGAAAGTAATGTATAGATATTTAAATAGCATATACGTAAGGAATCTGATGTGAAAAATACTAATTTGGGTACTCAGTACTAGAAGAATAACAGAAAAGCACTCACTATACAGATTTTAAAGCTTGAAGTCCCAGTTGTACGTAGTTGTTTGAAACTCTCGATGTATCTGTGCATATAACTCAAGCCAGGATGAATTCCTCAAGGTATGGCCGTATGGAAGCTGAATGAGAAAAATGACGAGGAAATAACGTCGAAGGATTTTCTAGCAGATTTTCACTAAAAAAGAAAATTATAATATCAAATCATATAATTGCAATTGAAGGCAGGTTTGTCCCACCCATAAGAGACCGTCTTTGTCTATGAATGGAATAAGGTCGGCTCATCTTGGGTAAAGGTTTCTTTACCTTAATACATTCCGGATCAGCATGAAAATAAAGATTCTGAATCCAACGAATAATGATCTTTTCCACTTCGCAGATCTCTGGAAATGTTAGTTTTACAAGGCAGTTGGAGTAAATACCATTACTCGAAATGTTTTGAGTGTTAATATGCTTCTTGCAATTAGTAATGAATTTTTAGCACCATGCGAGAATGCGAATAAGCTTGCAAGAAAATGAACAATATTCGAAGAAATTAATTAATAAATCATTTGGTTCACATTCGTGAAAAATAAAAATAGCATCAGGTCTTTGTTCATATTTAGGCCGATTTTTCTCATCCTGATGGAGCCATGGTGAACCATTCCACCACAAAATACATGTCGGTAGAAGTTGAAGTTCAATATTACGGGATGCAATGTCTGCAGTATTTTTTTAGAAGGCACATGATTCCAATGTTTAATGTTTATCAGTTCTATGATTCTAGAGGTGTTAATTGCAACAAAAGTTTTCCACTTGCGTGGATGAGCGGATAACCAAGATAGAATGACCTTAGAATCTGCCCAGACATAAGTTTCAATATTAAACATCTTTAAAGCCTTCAAAAGAGATTGAAATAATCTGTTCAACAAATATGCGACAGAAAATTACAATCGAGAAATGCATGCTTACTTTAAAAGCGGGTCTTTAGTCTTTGTTACCAAAAGATTAATAGTAATCGTACCATTGCATTTTTGCGACAGTAGATGGCTGCTGCGTAGATCAGCGACGAGGCATCGCAAAATCCATGTAATTTAATAGCTCTGTCCGTTGTAAGTATGACACATCTTGGAATTTTAAATTACTGATTTGATTGAACGTCTCTTGAAATTTCAACCAATCGTCTGAGAAGTGTTGAGGAATAACTCAATTCCAATCATCCTTAACTAACTTTAGCTTTAGGTAAAATATTTTAATCTTCATAGAATAATGAGACGGGGGCTTAGAGGAGGAAGCATCAATAGATGAATTGCAAAAAAACCCTAAGACTTTCGAGCTTGAATTAGGAGATGTCTCGAGATCAGAATTCACTGAAGAATGTTCCTTGAGTTCAGTTAAGAAGTTTAAAGAATTTGAATTCTTCCTCAAATCATACTCATTTACATGTTACATTACTTACAGACTGATACTGCATCACTAACTGTATTTGCACCTAATAATAAATCGTCCATATAACATATCCTCCTGCAATATATGCGATGTGTCCGATTCCTCCTTGGAATTTAAACCTTTGTGGTGCAACTAGAGCACACTCGGCGCGTATTTGGGAGGTCCAGGTTCGATTCCCGGTGAGGCCATTGCTCATTTTTCATGTTTCCAGCATCAAAATAATTCTAAGTGACTCTACAAATGGCTCCCAAACTAAAAGATCGTGGACAATAATTCGTCACCACCAGGATTTGGCTACTGGGTCTCCAAATCACCAGTCGCCCTCTAAAAGGGAGACAGTATAAGGTATTTTCTCCCTCCTTCCAGCATGCCTTCGTGGTGTAACGGTAGCACACTCAGCGCGTATTCGAGAGGTCCAGGTTCGAGTCCCGCCGACGGTATAGCTCGTTTTTCATGTCTCCTGCTCCAAAAAACCTTAATGACTCTACAACCTGATGATACATCTTCTCCACATCAGCTGTGAAAGAAATTTTAGAAAATCGAAAATCAATCAAAATCTTAAAAATATGTCTTTGTAATTTCGGACCTGTTCCTACAAGTGAATCATCCAATGATTAACCGTTTTCAGATTTACAGGATGCATCAAAGATTACTCTTAATTTTGTCGTTGTGCTTGAAGGTTTAATGACCGCATGATGAGGAAGATAAATTTTTCTGTATCCGAAATGTTATATAAATTATCGTTGACCACAGTTATATGACCTAACTGTTCATATAGTTATACATAAAATCTGTGTACTGTTTTTCAACTTCAGGATTATTTTTTAATTTTCTTTCCATACAGTGCAACCTAGAAATCGACCATCTGAATACAGCAAATCGACCATCTGAATGGAAAGAATAGATGTTTGGGGAATATAATTCACAAAATTGCTCCTCAAGTGACAGAGATTCATTCTTCCTAACCTCGACAACTTCTTCCTTTTTCCAGAAGCATTTAAAGAAAACGTTTCAGAAAGGTTTTATAAGTTCGTAACCAATACTTAAATTATCTTCCAGCTTTATGATGCATGAATTAGCTGTTTTTGGACTTCCTATATTAGATCCAACTTTTCCAATAATCACGCAACCGCAAATTGTATTTTGAGTTACAGGTTCATGTTTCGAACTATGTGTCTGACCACAGCTTAGGGCAGAGAAAAATTAATCAGCTCCTAAAATCAAAACAATTTCTTTTTTTTTGGGGGGAAGCAATATTTGGAGCCGCTAACGAAATAGATTTGATATAATCTATACGTTGTATATTGATAACTTCTTCCAGCATTTCCAAAGTCAACCCATCCAAAATATATGTGTTAATATCAATTATTTCGCTATTGAAACCTTGGTCCAATTTTTAAACTAATCGAGCCACGAGTCTTGGTAGCTGGCAGTCCGCCAATTCCACGAAGTAACCGACGGTTTTTTCGCGCTTTAATTTTAATTTTTAAACAGCTCGTTCAGGTATAATCGAGGATTTGTTCTCCGAATCCAATAACAATTTAATTTCGATAGTTTCTCCGCTCGAAAATGCAAGTGTATGCAATATGACCTTCAAAATCCTCTGGGAGTACTTTACGTTTTCAATCGGCGCTTCTAAAAGCTCTACGTTGTTAGCTTTAAGTTATTCATTCAACAAACTATTATTGTTTTTGAATTGCAGGAATTCCTTAACGAAGAATAACAATTTGATGTCATAAAAAAAACACAATCCTTATTTTCTCACAAACTTATTCCTGGCGGTAACATCCAAATTCACATGTTTAACACATTTACATAAAGCACAAATTCCATTACATTTCGAACGTTTAGTATTACTAAATTTAATATTCTGTGACGTTTTAGAGCTAACATTACTATTATTATTATAGTCTATAAATTACTTAAGTTTCGACCTCTTTTTTCTACTTCCCATAATTTCGAGTTTCTGAATTTACCTTTTGATGCAGCATAAATATTAACTATGGATACTAGACATTGCTTTATCACCAAGAGCTTTTAAGCTTCTGATAACTTCATTCGAAGTATCAAGTAATTGCCGTAAATTAACATCATCTAACTGCGAGATATATTTATGATCCAGAAATGTTTTTATTCACAATTGTACTATTTGTTTCTTTCTTCGTACTTAGCAGGCCCGTGCTTCTTCGTAAGAATCATTTATAATTAATTAATTTATAATTTATAATTATATAAATTAATATGTATAATTATAGAAGTTGATCAGCAAATGACCAATCAAATACTGAAAATTTTGAATATTCGATAAAGAAATGTTACGCACTGTCTCAACAAATAAATCCCTAAAATTCGTCCAGTCATTAAAAATACCCGAAAAAATAGGAGTATACAATTTCGGTAACTTGAAGTTACTAATATTGAAATTTTTTGGATGAGTTGGCCCATTAGCTGCATTCAATGAATCTAATAAATTTAGATTTTAGTGAATGCGCCTTTGTACTGATTTGGAATTTTCTCACTTTATGGCAAAAATAGAATTTATAAAATTGAGGAAATTACGTAATTTGATTTAAAATATATTCAGAAGACTCATTTTCTGAAAACATTTAAAATCCGATTTTCATATGAATGGTTGAATGAAAGTCAGATGTTCCAATGCTATAAATTAGCATAAAACTTCGAAGCCTTACAGAAAAACTTACGAGATGACTGATTATTTCAGCCCATCTGCCATATTATAATCACCTCTAGATGTATTCAGTTATGATTGAGATTTCTAGCCATTAGTCATTACAGGACAAATAAGTATTCGACTGTTTATTATACCAGTGAAATATATAATAGTAACCAATTTGCTACATGTTACAATGTAAACATACGTTTAACTATTTTCAAAAATTATTGATTCAGGTGAATTTTATGGGGTTCGATTACGAGAAATATACATTTTCAATAACATGAAAAAGAATTTAATATTTATATTCTAACTGCATACATAAACTTATATTATAGTCTATAGAGTGCAAGTCTATAGGATGTGAGCCCTCGCAAATGATGAGATGATTACAAAGATCGTCAATCATTAAAAATATACCACCACATTATGATTTTTAAGAAACTCTTGAAAGGGATCTACATGAGAATTTAATGTAATTCTAGAAGTATGATTTGATCCCAGTGCGATTATACGTCGCAGAAGCAAATACAATAAAGGTGGCATTAGCTAATACTAAGCTATAACTGGTAAAACTGGTTACATTTGCTGAATCTCACAGAGTTAGCAGTTTAAGTACAATAGTTAGATGGTTAAGAAATATTTGAGATTAAGCAGTTTCAGTTGCATTCATTTGATTTGGGAAGCCTTCATACTCATGTCACAAGACTAACACAGTTCTTGATTTTCTCATAATTAGATTTTTAGGCTCACGAAACACAATGGAATTCAAACGACGGGTCATCAAACTGCCAGCTGGACGTGATACCACTGTACCATCAAGAAAGTACGCACAGCGGAATACGATAACTCCTTATATTGTTTCAAAATTAAAACTCATTTAATTAAAGCAACTCAACCATGGTAAGGAAGATGGTCTGGGTTATAAAAAGACTATGCAAAATAATTCTTTAGATCAATTTTTATTTATTGAAAGCAAGTTGCGTTATTGCTTGTGTTCAGGTAGTCCACCCCATTAAAGAATACTGTGAAGGCAGCTACTTTGATAGACTGTTTCCTTCTCAACTATTCAGTTTTATTAGTTTATTCAACTTTTTATCATTTTACTGTCATCACCTTTTTTTTTTCATTAAAAAAAGCACAAATCCTGATTGTACTATTTTGCCCTGCTTAGTACATTTACTGGAATTCTTAAGAAAAACGAACAGGATCTTTGACTTCATATCATTGTTTTAACATTGCAGAGTCATTAGGAATTTTTTGGAAGCGGGAGATGTGAACAATGTGCAACACCCTCGCCGGGACTCGAACCTGGACCTCTCAAATACTCGCCGAGTGTGCTAACAATTACACCACGAAGGCATGCTGGAAGGAGGGAGAAAATACCTTATAAACTCCTCTTTTAAAAGGCGACTGGGGATTAGGGGACCCAGTTGCCAAATCCTGGTGGTGAAAAATCATCATCCACTACCCTTTTAGTTCGGGCGCCACTGTAGAGTCATTAGGAATTTTTTTTTGAATGTCAGAAAACTGAAGAAATCTGAATTGCCTTCGCCGGTACTCGAACGTGGACCTCTTGAATATGCGCCGAGTGTGCTGACCGTCACACCACGAAATCAGGCAGAAAGGAGATAGTAAATACATTATAATGGAGTAGGGAATATTTGTATGGTTTTGTATAACTCATGGTTCAAAATCTATTCAGGATCTTGCTTGGTTACATTAGATCTAAATAAATGAAAACCGAAAGTAAGAGTTAAACCTATTGCCGATTTATCAGAAAGAAACTGAAAAACAAGATTGCAAATTTTGCTCAAAAATCAAGAAACTTCATTTGAAAACAAAAGACAACGTACCTTGCAAATTAAGAATCTCTTTCATTTCCCATATCACCTGACTCTTAGAACTGAGATAAAGATTATCGTGTGTTACATCTTTCCTGCTATCTAACGTTATCATTTAGCTGATATTTGTAGGATTAAACCTTTTCGACATTCAAGTTTATTGCACTTCATAATCTTCTGCAGCTTAATGCATACAGTTAGGTGAGGTTTCTATTTCGATCACAAGTTATTTCCTAGTAATTCACTATCATTTTTTTTGATGTCCGGGTAAGATAACGTTCTAAATTTCATTTGACTGATAAACTGACATTCTTTTTAAATTGAATAAAAAAATGAAAGCAGACTTTGTTGTTGTTTTTGCTTATGCTCACTTGTCTGACCTGCAGTCAGCACAAGCTCATTAAAATCCTCGTGGCAATTAGCGCAAGATTACGCCGGTCGTTGGCAACAGCCTTGAGGCACCTTACAGGTGACTGGGCGACTTAGCTCAGTCCCCCCCCCAATTTTGATGGACAGCACCCCGAGGGAACGGGTCCAAATTTTTAAAATGTGTGTGCAAACACTTAAATGCTATAATCTGAAACAATGGAAGTAAATTTGTCAGTAACTCTAGAAAGATGTCGTTAGAACTAAGAATCGTATTGAGAACGTATTGTAAAAATTCTTAACTAAATTTAAAAAAATTATGTTAAATTTAATCGAGTACAAATTCTGCTCATAAATTAAGAAACTTTGAATGATTGCAATTCGAAACAGAGAAGCAAATTTTCAAACAATAATAATCGAACCCTAACATGTGTAATGCTAAATAAGAAGAAATAAGCAGAAATATACTAAGTATTGATACAGAAATAGTAAGCATTGACATCATTAAATCTATAATAGTTAAATTTGGTTTAACTGCTATCAATAAGTTCTGTTTTATGGTTATTAATTCTTACTTTAAGAAAGTTTTTGGTTTGACCTGTAGCTTCACAATTTCATGATTCCTTTTGGTTTAAGTCTTCAGTTGCAGACTGAAAACTCAACCTTCCTTAACATCTTGCGCATCTGCTTCTAGGTTCTAGTTAAAAAAAATTTCCAAAATGGCTTTGAAATAATAGCTATTCCTGAAGTAGTGCATGGCCGTGTTATTGAAAAGATCAGCCGCATTGTTCATTTCAGCTTATTGTAATGCTACCGCTTGGCTGTGATTTAGACCTCGCCTCACTTCTAATTAAATACGTTTTAGCTCTAAGATATGCGGAATCAATCTAATTTCTACTTCTTGATAGCTGCGGTAGGCATGGACCATTTTTGTTGTCCTTCTCCCCACGAGGGGACACTTCTCTCTGGGCATCCAAACGTTCCTGATTAAGCAGGGGTTGAGTTCCTCAGTGGTAACAAAATACTAAGAAATATGTTTGTTTACTTTACGCCTACACTCGTTGTTTTTGTTTAGAGTAAGACCTTTTTTTTTTTTTTTTTTTTTTTTTTTTTTTTTTTTTTTTTTTTTTGCATTTACCCACCATATAAACAGAGAATAAAACTTAATACAGTATTTAACCTGTGACAAATTCGCTTGTGGTTCGTAACTCGGGACCTAGTTTGCTATGTGGGACGTTGTGAGTAGCATCGACGTAAAACTAATTTGTATTATTTATAATATATTTATTTACTTTTATATACATTTGCATCATTGTTACAATTAACTAAAGATTTTTTCAAATCCATATAATTACTAACAACAGGAAAAAGTTACACCTTTTGTGACACTACCCAACGAGGTTTTTCTTTAAGTTTTAATGGGCCCACCAGCGGCCGAGCGGTAAAGTCGCTGAACACTGGTAGTTCGGTCGGAGGTTCGAATCCCACGAACGGGCCGGCTGCATGGGTGTTTTCGTGGTTTTTCCCACGTGTAACGTGTATACGAGCCAGTTTCCCTCAGAAAGTCCTCCACGAAGGCATCCCTCCCTTAAGGCAGATAGCCCTCGAGTGCTTTGCCGTAATCTAATAAAACCAAACCAAACCATAAATACGGAAGTAAAACTTCGAAGTTATTCTTGCTTCTACGGTAAATAGATTGTCTGCTGCACAGTTTAAAGCAATCAGATCGAATGAATGAATTTAAAACTGACTTGAATATAAGGCAATTATCTTATAAAGCAATTCAACGGCAAAACTGCGAAAATTGCGAAGTTTATAAGATATTTTCCCACTTTCCTATCGTGCCTTCGTGGTGTAGTGGTTCTGCACGCTGGGCCGCCCAGAGGTCCGTGGTTCGATTCCCGGCGAAGGCGATTGCTAATTTTTCATCTCTCCGACCTCTAAAAAAAATCCCAATGTCTCTACAGTGGCGCCCGAACTAAAAGGGTTGTTGGATGATGATTCTCCGCACCCAGATTTGGCGATTGGGTCCCCTAAAAACCCCAGACGCTCTTTAAAAAGGGAAGTATATAAGGTATTTCTCCCACTTTTCTATCGTGCCTTCCTGGTGTATGGGTTCTGCACGCTGGGCGGGTTTTCCAGAGGTCTTTGGTTCGATTCCCGACGAAGGCGATAGCTAATTTTTCATCTCTTCGACATCCAAAAAAATTCTAATGTCTCTAGAAGTTTATTCTTCTTTTCTAACAATTTCATGCTATAAATAATTGTTAACGCAATAATACGTATAATCAAATTTGAGCAAAATGTAATTGCAGTTACAGTTATAATAGCAATTAATTATAATTGTATTTAGATTATGCAGTTGCTTAGTAATCACAATATAATGGCAATTGTAGCGTTATTAAAATTAAATAACACAATTACATTTGTGTATTGTAATTACAATTAAAATATTTGCCTTATTGTAATTACAATTACATTGCAACTAAAATTGCATAATTAGAAAAGTAATCGCTTACGACAATTGCAATTGTCTAGCTATAATCGTAATCATAATTAAAAATTACGATAGAAACCAGCATATTTTATGGAAAAGTAGTTTTGGATAACAAGCTGCTAAATAGTACGAAATGACGGTTGCCTACAAAAGAAAAGTTACTATTTTCCACCTGGAATCAAATGGATTAAAATTTCTCTGCATATAACAATAGTTTTATAGTAACGACATAAATAATGCTACCTTTAATAAGTACTCTACATATTTTCAGTAAATAAATAAAAAAATGTAATTAAAGTGGAATGTATTAATGAGAATTAATTTCGCCCCTTTAAATAGAACTAAATAAGCGTAACTTCATTAAGCAAAAGTGTGTGTTTACGATGTTCGCCGACAGACGAATGGATTTCAATTACTCTGCTATGAAATAGAGCTTATGGGTTTGGAAGCCTTATCGGAGGACTTTCTAACGACCACTTTTTACATTATATAGGACATAAATCACGAAAATTTGATTTAACTAGCCCATTTGCTGTGTATTAATTTACAGTGCATAGTGAATGTATTAATTTACAGTGAATAGTGTATTTATATTGTTAATTTGAGCAGGAGTTACTGTTTGTAATATTAAGCACATGTAAACTTTGATCGAAGATATCTCTGGATGCATTATAGCTACAAACAATTGTGAGTAACTGAAATGTTGCACTTGACGAGCCCTTTCATTTGCAGCATGAATTATCTTTCTTTCTATCTATAATAGAGCTCGGGTATCGTTGATGTACCGTTTTTGGTACATTTTTTTATCAAAAATATCTTGGAAACTGTGATGCTTATTAAGTACTGTAGCTATTAAATAATTTTATATTTTTATAACATAACGTACATATTTAGAATATTCTTTCTTCTGTAAGTTAAATGAAAAATTACACTCTAAACTAGATTTCAAACTCATACTATATTCTCATCTGCATATTTTATATTTAAAATGACCGATGGATTACATAACGTAACGCAGATGAGGTCCTGATTATAAAACACACAGCAGCTACTATTTCTTTGCAGTATTTTTAATACTTTCGACTGGTGCAGAAGTTAATTTCATAGTTTATTATTATTGTTTGATTTTTTTATAGATTATGGTAATAACAAAACTTATTTTTGTTTTTCTCACAATGTTCTTTAGGAAAGATCAGCGTGAACGCACTGTAAAAATTATCGGCAGCAGCTTTTGAAATATTTTTACAAATTCTTTAATTGTCTCATTCGCAAAGAAATTCCGTTTACCATCTTCTTTGATGTTTAAACTTCACTTCGCTTCCTTCTCCCCCACTTCGCACTTTTCTGGGCTCAAAATTCATCATCTACGCATCATTTACTTTTTTCCAAAACATTGAAAATTTTATTTAGTTATGCAGAACATGAGCTATTATTAATGCGTTTTTAAGCGTTATACATGAGCTATTAATTATTATAATAGATATAACGTTATACATGAGTTATTAATGCGTTATACATGAGCTATTATTAATGCGTTTTATAGCATTATTAATGCGTATTATTAATGCGTATTATTAATTGATATATTAGTTGCTTTATAAGTTAACCAATACGTCACATTTCTCAACTTATTTTAAAGCAATAAACCCGTGACTCTCCTTGGCTGCTGTATAACTCCAGAATACAAAGGCCATGTAAAATTATGTTGTTACTAAAACTTCGTGCCCACCAGTGGCCGAGTAGCCCAGTCGTTAAACACTGGTAGTTCGGTCTGGGGCTCGAACATCGGTGATCGTTCTAGCCAGATGGGCATTTTCGTGTTTTCCCCCATCTGTAACGCGTGTACGAGCCAGTTTCCCTTAGAAAGTTTTCCACGAAGGCATCCCTCCTCTTAGGCGGATTTTATTGCTGTAACCTAACAAAACTAAAACTTTGCAAAATTTACTAAGCAAAATATTTGTTCATATAAACTGTTAATCGTGAAAACTTTAATTTGAATTAGGAGTTTATTGTTGATTAAAAATACTTTTTTTTTCCTTACTTTTACACTGCTAAGGAGGACTACTGACCGGGAACAAGCCCTTACAGTATGATGTCCTCCCTGCAGACATTTATTAAGTCTAAATTAGAAAAAAATATTACAGAGTCACATCTAGATAGGGAATATAAAGGACTACCTTGAATACATATGACATTCCTGATAGCATAGATTAAAAAAAAAAATACTTAGAAGTACAAAGCTGCATTGATACAAAACTGGTAAAGGTAAAACAAAAACAGTAAAATTTAAGACTAACATTGGAATTTCAAGCCTGCAGTTATACATCACACTGACTTACTATTATACACTTACTATAATTCCGCACATTACTTAAAAAAAAAAAAAAAACATATTATGCAATATATTACTATAATACTGAACAACACACTAACATAGTAAAACTGATACTACAAATAAAACACACCATATACTCTGCTCGTATCAGAAAAGTACACACTGACATAGTAAAGCTGATACTACAAATAAAACACAACATATACACTGCTCGTATCAGAAAAGTAGACAATTCTGTACATGATGCTGTACTGTAACGCTAACACTAATCAAAAGAACACTAGACAATAACCTTGTCTAGTGTTCTTTTGAAACAGTCACAGTGAAAATTGAAGTCACAGTTCTTTTGAAACAGTCACAGTTCTTTTGAAACAGTCACAGTGAAGTTAGGAATATAATATATTGTAGCAGAGTTAGAATACGAGTCATTTCAAAACATTAAATCCAGCAAAATAGTTCAATACATATTTACAAATTAATTAAAAATACCGTTTACTCTAACGATTTTTTAACCACCTAATAAAGAACAACGTTTTTGTTCTTTTGGGTCACGCTGTGTTAAATTACGCATTTGGCTCCTTGTTCTTTCCAGTTTACTCTTGATCAATAGAGGCGAAAAATGGTTGCTACTCCAGCTTTTCCTTTCAAGCACCCGTTCAAGCAAAATTTGATATTTCAATGAGAAAAATTTAACTGTGCTGTATATTGCTTTTCATTAGATTAGCAATTTTACAAAATATCCTTCACTGACATTTTCTCTAGCGGTTCTGTTATATGAAAAGGCGACGCAAGAAACTCAAACTCGCAGGCTTACGGAAGAAGCCAGCAGGCAGAGCACAGAGCCCACTAACTAATACGGAAATACCAAGAGCGAAATAAGAGACACAGGTTTGTAGGATGATAGCTTAATAAGAGATTACGTTATTCGAAAATCTTTTAATCATATTTCGACCGCGATTTCCCCCATTGTCTACATAAAGTTTTATGAATTTTAGCCGTTAAAATTGATATATATGTAAGCTAAAAGTATGCAAATTAGCTTTAGAATTTAATTTAGTGACAGCCTCTTAATTCCTCATTTTTAATTTGGGTTTTTCCTCTCTGTGTTCTAAAAATAGTAATAAATGTTCTGTACGGCGTCATTTTTTAGATTAATCTATGTCACTAACGCTGAAGAAATAGCTGATTCATAACTTGTACTTAAAAAATTTGGAGAACTGAAACCTTTCTAACTTAAACCAGAATCTTCTCTTGGTGAGCTTCTGTATTAGATACTTCCAAATAAACTTAAAACATCTAAAGTTAATATTAAACTGGAATCAGAGCAAGGCAATTCCTCAACAATATTAATAAGTGCAACCTTGTATAAGAGGTTTAACACTATATGTAAACAAATCAAAATTAAAATAAGACTTCATAGTCGTAAAAATTCGAAAAATATAAATGCGAAAGGGAAAATATACAAAATTATAAAAATAAAAATTAGTCTCCTTCTACTGAAACTCCAATTCAGAACTCATCAGCGGAAAACGAATTAAAGCTTCATAAAAGTCGATTAATATTTTTCGACAACATGTTGCGTTCTCCTGGTTCATTTGAGATCAAAAACCGAAAAGAGATTCAATTAAATTTTCATTCAAGGCATTAAAATTTACATAAAACCGAGAAAACTCCAGTCTTAAATGTACCAGAATTTTTCCTACATGTTTTCGAAAAACTTGAAAAAATTAATAAAACGTAACATTGTGTCAAACTGACTACTGAAAAAAACCATAAGACTTTACATTATGCAAATTGAACATTTAAAAAAAAATCAAATTGGCCTAAAACCATTATATGCTAATCCGAAATTCAAAAGCAATTACAAATAAAAAGAGAAACAAATATACTTTAAACCAAATTGTCATTTAAACAAAACTTAAAAACTGGGTGGTCCCCGATTATACTAAACTAAACTTTTAATGTCTAGAAAACGAAAAACTTTAAATACAGATTTCTATAAATAATAAAATTAAATCCGAGCCTTAAACGCAGTTGAAAATTAAAAATCTTTTTAAAACTAAAAATTGAAAAAAAAAAAAAAAAAAAAACCCTGCAAACTTACTGAATTCTTAAGACGACCAAACTGTGTTCCTTACAAAGGAAAGTAGAATTCAGAGCTGCTCTGGAGAAGCAAAATTTTGTAGTTCTTGGAAAAAGTATGCGATAAGGTTCAAAGTGTCCAATAGCAGAACTAAGTATTTTAACATGTGTTCAAAATGGCCTATCCTGTTAAACTTTGTGTGCGGGAATACCAAACGTTGGGTGCGGTCTGTAAAAATTATTACCTACGAGGAGGGGGTAATCGTCAACTCCAAATTGGTGGCGTAAGAACCTAAGATGCTTTTATATATAGATAGAATAAATAGATATTCCGTACAAAAAGCTTAACTTAACATACTTGACCACTCTAAAAATTTTTCACTTTTACTATTAAAATATTTAACCTACACTACATTTTTCCCTCAGATATGATAATGAAGATTTCCATTTGAGATAGATTTCATACTACATACGTTACTTATTTAGTCTAACAACTAACTGAGATTTTGGAAATCCAAATAAAATACTAAGTACATCTTGGCCATCCTTTTTAGAATTATAATTGTACATAAAGAAAAATACACAATAATTTCGAAAAACGAAGTTGTATAAACCACCACTGACGTAAAAACAGATATTCCAGAATTAATCACGAAATTTGGAAATAAAATGAAATAACGCTCTAAAGCAGACAGACTATAGCAGAAAACTGTGTTACAATTTGTAGAGACATTAGGTTAACTGGAAAAGCCGGGGAGATAAAAAATAAGTAATCGCCTTCGCCGGGAATCGAAGCACGGACCGCTGGAATACCGGCCCAGTGTGCAGAACACTACACCACGAAGGCACGCTAAGAAAGCGGGAGAAATACCTTATAAACTAATCCATGGTAATATTATCGAAATGAACTTTAAAACTTGTAAAAAAAATTAAAATAAGTGTCAGCACTGCACTAAACCACATATAAGCAATTTTCTTCTCTTTCTCCGCGTGCCTTTGTAGATTAATTGGAGGAACGTCTTGAAAGTATTCGGGAGGTGTGGAGTTCGAATCTAGGTAGTGCTGATTTTTCTTGTTACCCAGCTTGCCCCCCCCCCGCCTTCCGCAAAAGAAAATCTAAACAACCCAATGGAAGCGCTCGACCAACAAAGTGTGCTGGAACATAATACATCAACACTTGTGTTTAGCGACAGTTTTCCCGTCTTTACCAATCACCCTTTAAGTGGGGAAGATTATGAGGAAATTTTCCCTTCCTCACCGCGTGCCTTCGTGATATAATTGGGGGTATGCGGCCTGGAGTTCGAATTCTCGCGAAGTCATTGCTGATTTCTTATGTCCTTATTCTTTATGTTTCTTATGTTCTCGTTTTGAAGATTTTGATGGGTGTTTGGCCAGCTATCTGTAGAGCCAAAAATCATTCAGTGATGCCAATTAGACCTAAAAATTATATAATGCTTCAGCTTTATATTATTAATTAACATAAATTAATTAATAAAGCTTTCTTACAAAGGTTAACTAGTCTGTAATTTTTTAGTTTATCATTAGCCTGAGAAATAATATTTTGTTATGTTATCTGTATAAGTAAGATAAAGGCGAAGTAAAGATTTTTTAGTTGTGTTCCAACTGGCAAAAAATTTAAACTACCGGCTTAATATGATGTACTTTGTCCTCTCGTAATTTAAAGAATTCGTTGAGCGCGTTGATGCTATTTTGATACATTATAATCAATATTAGGATAATGGGAGTCAGAAATGGTTGAAAATAACAATAATTCTTTGAAATTATTAGATAAATATTATTGACTCGGGCACAATTGAGCATGTGATCTCCGAATGTGCTTTTGGGGTGAAACTTCCTTGTATTTAACCGCATCAAGAGAAGAGTACGTGAGAGGATTATTTAATTCGCTCTGAGGCGTTTTGATATTTTCTACCATGATCAGATGTGTGATTTCCCATAAAATTGTGTGGTTAAGGTGATACTACTCATAACCATTTTTACAGCTGAAGTCGTAAATCTTCGACTAGATTTGCAACCTTGGAATTTGAGGGCAATGGCAATAAGGATAGTTTACCATCACGTTTTTTTAAACAATTATTTCTTTGTAATATGACCTGGAACACTATGTTGTAGAAAAACGCCATGTCTACCAGAAATTACAATAGACATAAAAGCGGCCATGATACTGAAAAGATGCTATAGTTTGTCTTAAAGATGTTGTTGCGTGCATACGGGTTTGTAATAGATTTAATGCTCACAGGTCCGATTATTGATTAATAAAATTAATTTTTATCCAATGAAATATTTCAGAGCTTTGGAATTTTCCACAAAAATATTTGTACAAATGTTCACAGTGTCACGCAGTACAATGAGCAGTTCAAACTACTGAGAACGTTAAACACAATGCAATACAAAGCTCATCTAAAGAGAAAGTATCGAGCAAATCGCAATAATAACAACAACTAACTAAGAGCAGATGCTCTCTCTCCGGCCTTATACAGTTTTCAATGAGCCGCGAGATATTTCTAGTACTTTCTGCTTCTTGAAGTAACTGGAAAGTAATATGAGGGTCGAATAACGGTTGCAGCTGATACAGCGATCAATTACGTTTATTCAATTATAATACCTATTACAGGGATACAGGGACCGGACTCAAATGCTAGCCAAGGCTGTCGACTTTTAGCAATTTCTCGCAAAATTTCTCGCCAAAACCGTTGTCATAATAATAAATAAATCTCCAAAACCGCTGTCAGCTTGGCAATATCTCGCCAGATTACCGAGATACCCATTACCGTTTACTTATAGGGGCACAGGGCAAACTTTGTTTTGCAAGGTGGACCGGGCTGCGCCCTAAGCTGTACATTTGTTCAACGTTAAATGGACCTGCTCCTGTATTCTTATTTTTCCAACATAGCTCTTTTCTTAAGATTTTTTATGTTACATTACGCAGCAAAATAAAACAATTGCACAAATGGTTGCACTAAAATCATCTATCTGTGTACAAAATTCGTAACAATATGATGTTGTGGCAACGATTAAACTTCATCGAAAGTTGCTATAGCTTAGAAAAACAAATCGTTTTAAATTTTACTTCCGAGATTATATCTTCATAATATGTCTCCTTTCGGTACATAGATATTTTAAGAAAACTTTAATTTATTAAATGGAATTAAGTATTAATCAATGCACGAAAACTGCGCAGTTAAAAATTGTAAGATAAATTATTGATCTTACTCATTTTAAGAACTGGCGTCGAGTCATAAATTGAAGAATTTATCACACATTTCAGTGCAAATGCTTCTATCATGTCCATGTTTCACATACTATCACATTCCCTTCACTCACTTAAGTACGTCGCATAGAACAATCCAGGCGAAAAGGATATTTCAGTATACACTGGGCAAAAGCTTATGCGTTTATATACCTTTCATAAAAAAGGGGGATTCCGACGACCATACGATCCTTTTCCAGTCATTAGTAATCTAGTGTACATGATGTATAACCACTGCAATCTTTTACGACCACGGGAGACTAATCAAAAATGATCAGAAAACTCACTGATCAGAAAGCTGCTGAAGAATTTAATTCAGCTAAAATTCACGCAGTTAAAGATATCGGGCAGTTTTTCAAGAATATCTGAAGAAATCTGAAAATTCATAAAGCAGGAACTCATGTAGAAATATTGGACGACTGTTTGAAATTCAAAGAAGCCACGAAAGAAAAACATGTCTTTAAAGCTTCCCAATTTGCATTCCACTTAGATTTCCTATCTGTTGATCTTGAAGTAGTGCATGACTAGTTTGATGAGAATTTTCAATAAAAACCTTTTGTTCTTAAGAAAAAATATGGTAGGCTTTGGAATCACGTTTATGGAGAATTATACCTTTTAACATTAAAAAATTAAATTTTTAAATAAAAATATCTACTTGACAAAATTATATTATAGTTTAAAGAAATACTGCCCTCCAAAAATAAAGGAACAACATGTTTTTTCTGTATAATTTGAGAACGAAGCAACATAGACACAAAAAATTTTCAGGACATATTTACTAAACAGTTCTTTAATGACTGCGACATAGAATATTTCTAAAGTTCAACGTAAACATGAATTACAACAAAAAATTGCACTCTTGGTAGAGACATCCAGTCTTGGAGAAACAGTATATCCCAGTTTTCTGAGGAAAAATGATGTAGTAATATTATAAAAATGAGTACTAATAAGGAATGCGTCCACCGCCAGCTGCAATACATTGGCAGCAGCAATGTTCCATGCTGTCAATTAAGTTGTTGGTCAGTGAAATGGAAAGCAACGACCAGACACGGAGTAATCCTCGTTCAAGCTCATCTAACGACTTCGGAGGAGGACTTAAAACAGCAACCTGTCTCACGAGGTAGTCCCAAAGATGCTCTATCGGATTCCGGTATGGAAATTAATCTGGCCGTTCTATTCGCTCCATACTGTGACCCTCTAGATATTCTTAAGCAACTCGAGCTCGGTGCGGTCGCGCATTGTCGTCCATAAGAAGAAATCCAGGACCAATAGCAGCGGCATAGGTGCGGACATATTGATCAAGTATTTCGTCTCGGTATCTCACACCAGTCAAAGATCCTCCATGGAACAGATGCAGTTTAGTGTGACTACCAAGCCCAGCCCAAACCATTCACCACCTCTGTAACAGCGTCTTTTCACAATTTAGAATTGGTTGTATCTGGTGCGTTGTACCCTCCAGATCAGCTGACGACCTGAATCACTCCCCAATGCGAACGTTGACTTGTCTGGGAAGAAAACAGACGTTTATTGTTGACTGATCCAGGAGACGTATTTACTTGCCCAACATAAACGGGCACCTCTGTGTCCTCGGGTCAACGGAACACAAACAACTGGTCGTCTTGCATACAGACCTGTATTGTGCAGGCATTTGCGAACTGCAGTAGCTGAGATTCTTGTTCCTGTTGCCACTAAGTGATTTGCCATGAGCTGAGGCACAGTAATGTTACTCCTCCTTTGGGCCGAAAGAGATAAATAATGATCTTCAGGTATTATATCTCTAGGTCTGCCTTAAACATGTCTTCTAGACACAGAATCCTCGGATTCAATCTGATTCTATAGTCGGTGGACGAGAGACATTGAGACGGAAAGACACACTACGAGAGACATTGAGACGTCTAGCAGCATCAGCTTGTGACATCTCATTTCTATCCATCCGATCGTCCGCCACCTCAACGAATCCGGCAAACGACTTCTCCTGGACATTCATAGACTTACCTGGATATTGTCCACGAAAATGTAATAACAACAGAAGATCACTCCTGAACAAAAATTACAATTTTTGCATTTTTTCCTCCAACTTCTATATAAGTATTCATTTCTATAAAATAAAACCGGTAGCTATTGTTCTTGCATATATTTTTTTAAACTTCGTTACTGTCATGCATATGAACTGTGAATTTAAATATTACTGACATTTTTATAATGGTGAGCCTTGAAAAACATGCTGCTCCTTAGCTTTTGGAGAGCAGTGTATATTTGTAACCAAATATTTTCCTAAAAAAAAAAAAAAAAAAAAAAAAAAAAAGATAATTCTACTGCTTTACTTTCAAAAACATTTTTTATGAACTGATTAACAATAATTACAACTAATTAATTAGGCTTTAATTTTATTTGAGAAATAATATTTTAAATACACATTCGTTTTGCCCCAAAAGGTGAACTAATTCGTGCAATCAGAATTTCGTATACTGTTTTCTTTGCTATATGAATTTCTCAAATCTTATTGAGCATTCAGAGTTATGCTGGGTAATTTAGAACGTAATTATAAAAATTTGCAGATACGGAGAACTCTTTTTCGTAGTTATCGATATAAATTTTACTCCTAATATGTCTGTCAATAATAAAATCCTATTTTCGCTCATCCTTGATATAAATAATGGAGCTCAGACTAGACATCAAAACGAGAATCAAATCCAAATAATTCATGAAAGTCTCATCTAATACGAGTACGGACATTTGGACCAGCAAAATCTGAACTCTTAGGCTTCTCGTCAAATCACCTGATTTGTCGAAATAAGATAAATCTTCCTTGTTGAGGGGAGGAAAAGTATAAATTGAGAGAATTCCGATTCAGGTGTTATATATCTTTCGCAGTCTTGGCATAGATCATTTATTGGTTGCAGGAGGGGAAAAAATTGGGCGAGGTAGGATTTTAGGAGAGTTAAATCTTGGCTTCAATCCAATTTTTAACACAATTTCCACCACATTAAACCGTTTATCGAATTATATATCCAGTTTCTAAATTCCATATTCGATGAAAATCTGCTGTTTGATTTGATAACCATTCTGGTATATAACGAAAGCACAGTTTTCCGATAATCTTAACTTTCTGTCACTTCTTGAAAGTAGAACACTTGAACAGGTTTTAATGCTTTGATCGATATTCATGATTGCGACTATTTTGAAGTAACTTCGCTGTCAAATGATCTAATTAATGATATTTTAAATTCATTTAATTAAGTAGAAGAAGTAATTCTCAGTACAGAAAGAAATTAATATGTATTTTATTCAAAAACCTTTTCGCATAGGTAAAGTTTTACTTCAAATTTTACTTCAGATCTTCAAAATAGGTGATATTATAAGGTATTTCTCCCGCCTTCTTAGCATGCCTACGTAGTGTAGTGGTCAGCACGGTGGGCGCGTATTCCAGAGGTCCGTGGTTCGATTCCCAGCGAAGGCGTTGCTCATTTTTCATCTATCCTGCTTCGAAAAATCCCAATGTCTCTACAATTTTTGCTACCAATATACAAATATATCGAAAATATGCCAGTTTCAACCCTTTAAAAGGATTCGGATTATTTAATTATGGCAAAGCACACAAGGGCTATCTGCCTAAAGGGAGGGATGCATTCGTGGAGGACTTTCTAAGGGGAACTGGCACGTTACACACGGGGAAAACCACGAAAACGCCCATGCAACCAGCCCGTTCGCGGGATTCGAACCTCGGACCGAACTACCAGTGTTCAGAGTCTTTACCGCTCTGCCGCTGGTAGGCCAACCCTTTAAAAGAACATGTACAGTAGAAAGCTGATGATAGCCTACTATGTTATTAGCAGTATTGTAATATACATGCATATAACGTGCATAAGTTAGTCAATAAATGCTGCATTATGCTAATTTTCTCATTCTATTCTTAGAGTAATCAGCCACTAAGAGCTTCATCTATTAGTGAAAATTTGAACTAAAATGTGCTTAATTCTTATTCCCTTCCCCCAAAACAAAATCTGTCTTTGTGATAAGCCATTAGGTGTGAACCTCCTTGCTACACCAGTTGATTGATTTTATGTGATTTTCTTAAATATTTCTTTATTTATGAAACATTTTGTAACTGACCTGAATTCGGGTACGAAGAAATTTTTGAAATTGTTTACAAAACTGTGATATTTCTCAACTTCTATCAAAGCTTTAACAAGATTTTTAAATCGTATGAAGATTTACAGAATTCTGGTATTTGCATTAAACTTAAAACTTTTGTATATTTTTAAGCTTCGATACTTAGATTTATGATATCTCTACATATAATAAAAGGAAAAGTCTGTCTCTGTGTGTGTTTTTTTCGTTCGTAGCTGCGCGTAAGCTAATAGATCCAGGGCTACGAAATTTGGTACATAGGTGTATCTAGACAAGAGCCAGTGCACCTCGAAGCGATTTTTTTCAAAATTCGAATGAGATATTTTTTTATTTTATGTTTTTTTCATGAAATCGCATAATTTTGAGACATAATGCGCTGGCAACAGGGCTGATATCAGCAACAATGGCAACAGTGATATATCAGCAACAATGGCTGCGTGTCATTGTTGCGTGATTATATAATGAGTTGTGGTACACGCATCATCTATCCTGCTTATAAGCGATAAGTTATAAGCGAAATTGGTTATAATTACCAAAAAATACAATGCATTTCGATATAAAAATGCTGGTTTTTCATTTTTCAAGGTTTGGCAATAAAAGGAGTATTAAGTTTTGTTACTGTCAGAAAACTAGGAGAAAAAAATAGCCAAATGGAAACGATAGAGTTATTTTGGATACAAATTGCAGCTTACTTCCAGAAAAGGTTTTAAAACAATCGTTCTAGATCAGAGTTTACAGTTTTTTTTCTCTTGCATATCCTTTAATTAGGCTTTGTAATTTTAGAGTAATTCTAACCCTTCCAGAATCTAAGGTCTGCTCCCCTTCTTTCAAGTATTTCCTGAATGTAAATTATCACTGTATTCTTTTAACACTATATAATATAAACTGGTGTGAATAAGGTCAGAAAAGTATGATAAAACAAAGATTATTTATTACATCATTTATTTCAACTAAAAACTGTGATAACACATACTTTTGAACAAAAACATAACATTATTAATGCGCTGTAATTATTTTGAATATACCTTTTTGTAGAAAAGAAATGAGTCCAAAAAAAAGTGAAATGATGAATTTAAATAGGTCAGTCCTTTAGTAACAATTCTGAACATTCTTGAAATATTGCTGTACCACAATAATGTACTAAGCCTATTTTAACGAGTTATTTAAGCCTGTTTTAGTACTAGTCCTATTTAAAATGAATTAGTATATAACTTCCTTTCCTAGCTAACTAAAGTGTAAGATTCGCTGTAAGGGGGAAGAACTAATAAGCCTTACACTTAAACACAAAATAAATAATATAATATTACTCTGAATATCTAAAAGTTATGAAAAACATTAAACAGTAGCTTTGATAACACAGTACTGAAATGTTATTCAAGCCTCATTAAGAATGTGATTTTCTTCACTAAGTGAGGTTTTGAAGAGAGAATCAGATCTACAGAGATAAAGTCCTAAAGATCAGCATACAGTTACGATAATTGTTTTTATTATAAATGTAATATGAGGATGCTTCATGCGGAGTGTCAGTATTTGTAAATGGAAACAACATTTTAATGAATTTTCATTTATTTCTTTGTGTTCTTCTCTTGATGAAATCCGAAAAGATATAAGTTCTTTTTATTAAAGATGATCTTCAAGAAAGGATCAATTGAAAGTTCAATAAGTTACTCTTTCACAGAGAATAAAAATTTTAAGGTTGCTTTAAAGAAATCTTCATTGAAAGAATTTGATATCCAGTTCTTCTCGTTACTTCTTTTGCGAAAGCAATGTTTGAACAACCCTTGTAATACTTTCAAGTGGGCTATTATGCTCTGACTTAGTTTGTTAAGTTGATGCTCATCTTCCATTAAGAAGTTATGAAATACCTCAGATATTTCGGTACGCTTTTTTCATTATGTGATTCAACAAACTCTAACAAACTGATTTTAGAAGTAATTTTATTAGAGACTTTGAAAAGAGGTATCTAACTATTCTACAATCCTAGACTGAGTTTATTTCTGAAAATATCAGATCAGTATGCAAGTCCTTGAAGCTATTCATCATTGTGAAATTTCTAGCTTGATTGAAAAGTATGGTTTAAAAAAACATGAAACTTACGTCTTAATTAAGACAATCTATTTACTAATTTTCCTCTCGACAGCCACTTTATTTTTGTATGCAAAAGTGGTGTAATATGTGGACTGCATTTCATTTGATGAAATTAGTAACTTTTATAAATTCGCCGAGTACCTCTCTCAGTGACAAGGGCTTGGAAGTTAGGCTTAAGCTATATGATATGCGCTTTCTTTGATACTCCGCAGAAAAGCTATGTAACATTCTTCTATGGGCTTTTCCCCATTTGAACAAATGCCATAACACTTGGCCCAATCAATATCCTTTTCACAAAAATAATCATTAGTGACATTAAAAATGTCTTTTCCTGTATATCTTTCGGTATCTGTGAAAGGATAGCGCGATAACAGGTTTTCCTCGAAATATTTACCTTTTCTATGCCTTGCAATAAAAATCAACATTGAAAATTATCGATGCGTCGGTGTTTACAGGAAGCTTTTACAGGAAGCAAATGAACTAGTTTTTATTCCTTCAATAACTGTCGATTCCATATTATCAGGCAAGTCCTTGATTCTAAGAGAAACTTTATTGTTAGGGAAAGAAAGAGCGCTGACTTTTATAACATATTCTTTCCTAAACATCGAACATATAAAGTGTAAGCAATTTTCAGAAATTTTACTGTCTGCTACCATTTTTAGTTCTAAGACAACTTACACTGTAGAAGACTTCATCCGTGTTTTCAGTGTCTGTGTCAGCTGATAATCAATAAAATTTCGCATTAAATCTTTCATACAGTCACTGAAAAAGTATATTCCTTTTTGTTTGTAAATGAGAATGTTTGGTTTCTATGTGAAGCAACAGTAACTATGGATTTTTACATTTGATAAAACCACCCTATTATATAGTCGAAAAGAAATTTGGGAAGGAATTTCTTCCCAGATAAAAAAAAAAAAAAAGTATTCTGATTCTGTTTTTACGGGTATTTGACGTATGGGTACCCGTACAACCGTACGGATTTCTTTTTATGGGTTTTTACGGGTATTTGGCCTACGGGTACCCGTACAACCTACGGGTTTCTTTCTATGGGTTTTTACGGGGATTTGGCCTACGGGTACCCGTACAGTTGTACGAGTTTCTGTCTGTGGATTTTTATGGGGATTTGGCCTACGGGTATTCACAGAGCTGTATGGGTACCCGTAGGCCAATTCCCCGTAAAAAAAATTTTATGGGTTTCTACGGGGCATTTTTAGCAGGGAATACTATTCGGAATTTTCTTACCTCTGGCTGGCCTTACTAGAAAAACATTTCAACTCATATAAATGCTTCGCGCAGACTCCAGGTCAGATCATCTGAATATGGCAAAGCACACTAGAGGTATCTGCTTAAGAAGAGGGATGCCTTCAAGGGGAACTTTTAAAGGAAAACTGGCTTGTATTCAAGCTACACGTGAGGAAAATCGTAGAAACCAACCATGCAACCAGCCGTTTACCTGAGATCGAACCCAGATTGAACTCCCCGTATTCAGTGGTCCACTCGGACATTGGAGCCCGCTTCAAATCAGAGCCATGGAAGTTTCAATTCTATGAGAAGATTTACTTTTTAATCCCTTTTATATTTTTTATATAAACAACATCTTACATTTAACAACTCTGAAAGAGCAAAAGTTAATTTAAAGCAAAACTACACACTCACTTCCATATCTATAGTGTTTGAAATAACAAATGTCAAGGAAAAGAACTACATCACTCACTTAATGATGCACTCAGTATTGAAAATATGCTTAATAAGCCACACAGAAACAGCAGTAGGCTACACATGAAGCATAAGGAACAGAGCAAAAGGACTGGTGTGAACTGAACAAGTGAACCCTATTCATTTTTTTCTACATATTTTGGTCAGTAAAGGTTAGATTAGAAATCCTCGCAGTTACTTTCCCTTTCATTCAATGATTAAATTTAAACATTTTAATACATTTTACCAACATTTATTGTAACACCTTATTGATTTCCGCCATTACAGATAATTATTTTCGCGTATCCGTGACTGTACGTATATCCCTAGGTGTATGCGTACCACTTGTCTAAATAATAATAAAAAATAAAATTTTTGCACTTTTTGAGCAGCTTTTTATGGTTTTTAATGAACCAAACGAATATTCCTTTCTTGTTTACTACAAAACTTATTCGATTTTTAGAATAGGAGCTTCCTATAAAAAATAAATTGCTAAGTCTCCTTATTTTGGACTATAAAAAATTGCATATCCGAGAATGCTTAAATTTTAAAATTTCCTTTGACCGTAAATGTATTGAATAATTTTTTATGCATTTTCTGGTTAAGTCTGCTTTTTAAACTTTATCAAAGCTTTGGAAATGTTTGATCAAAACTAAGTGCATTTAAAAGAAGTATATACTTTTTACATTGAAGCGATAGCTCAGAGCCCACTAGCGGTCGAGCGGTAAAATCGCTGAACACTGGTAGTTCGGTCCGAGGTTCGAATCCCGCGAACGGGCTGGCTGCATGGGCGTTTTCGTGGTTTTCCCCGTGTGTAACATGTATACGAGCCAGTTTCCCTTAGAAAGTCCTCCACGAAGGCATCCCTCCTCTTAGGCAGATAGCCCTCGAGGCTTTGCCATAATCTCACACACACGATAGCTCAGTTTGGGCGAGATTTAATAATGTGTGGATTTAGGAAGAAGAGTGGAAGTGTACTAACGGCCCCAGATGAACAAAAAGTGTTACTGAGGTCCAGAACTTTATTTTTAAAGAATTTAAGATGAGATTATTAGTAGTGACATTTATTTGGCATTATACATTGTCTTTGAAACATAATCATTTATACATATATATTAACATTTACACAATATTAACAGTTCATCTAAAAATTAATTTGAATTCTTTATTATTTGAAACTACATTCAGAGATTAAATTTTGTGCTTATACGTAGCCTCAGCTCCATATTCCTGTAAAACATTAAATTAAGAACTCCTAGGGCATAGAAACATTGAATTAAAATTTCAGTAATTTCATTTACAATCTCACGTTTCATCTCTTAAGCTTGAACTATTGCGAAATAATATTAGCATTTTAGATACCTCGAGAGAATCTCAACCATTTAGTCAATATTTCTTCTCTGACAGACTCGTATATCCGTGCAAATCTAGATGATCTATCTAATTTCTTTGGCAAAATATCGATAAAGGAATAGTCACATTTCACTGTAGAAATTTAAACAAAAAATACATAAAACGAAATGTGGAACTATAATAAAATAACTTTGCTGAACTTTACTTTCATTCACAAATGAATTCACCATTTGAGGTAGATTATCAAGGACACTGAAGGCACTAGTACTTGAAAATCAGATTAGATTATAACCTTTTGCTTGAAAATACACAGATTCCAAGCATCAAATCCGAAAAAAAAAGAGCTGCAGTTCTTACAAAAATGTAGAACTGAGGAATGACAAATTACTGAAGCAGAACTCTAACCTGCTGATTAACAGGCTCTGTACCACTTACACGCGCCATTTCGGCACGCTTATTCTTTTACGAATCTGCTGATTTCGGTCCCCTGTAACTGCATTTGCATTTCTGCGAGATACTTTTGAAGCGCCCTGTATATATAACTTCCCTTTGAATTCTAAGGTTAGTTATTTTTGCAAAACTTATCCTAATTATTGCGGGTTAAGAAAATCACTTCATTTGCTGTTGAGAATAGAATGTAAATAAAGAAAGTAGAGAAACAGATGGACGTAAAGTTTGTTAATGTGATCGATCTTTTTTAATAAAAAAGTGCGTTTCAAGTTATTTATCAAATTAGCAAAATTTAATACATTTAAATCCCTGGAGTACACGGTAACGGGGGGTTGGTGTGGAGGTAAAGTAACGGGCGGTATATGAATAAAAAAACATAAAATCGTATTAATAATACAACTATGCTTTAGAAAACCATATCTGGTAGACACTATTAAATAAACCCTGTTTCAGGATTGACCCACTAGGCCCCCTTTAACTGATTACAAATCACGCACAAAGTTCTGTTCAAGATCAAATAGAACATTCCTGTAACAGAAAATAAGAATTCTTCGATAGAAATCGAGAGCGAAAAATCACTTTAAATCAAATATGATGTGCGAACGTTAATCGCTGATTAACTGGTTAATTTGCTATAGCAAACCATACACGAGGATTATCCGTCTTTAGGATGAACACTTTATGAAGGACTTTCTTAGAAAATTGACTCGTATTTATTTTAAACGTAAAAATGGGCAATCCATACATCCTGCTTGTATGCAGATAACCAAACCTTTCTTTTTATCTAACGGCTGGACACTTGCTAGTTAAGCATTCGTCTGGAATGAACGAACCAACGAACCTAACGGTCATTTAGCATTTTGTTACCGAGAACGCTGCTCAAGGCGTACCGACGGAGATCCCCGATAGGACACCCTCAAGAAAGAGGGGTACTTAATTACATGGATGGGAATTCTCACAATACTTGTCACAGGAACATGAAGTAATTTTGTCTTCTTTCATAAAAGTTCGTAGTCTATCATTTATGCTGGGAACTCTGACTGGCGTATTCTCTCTCTCTCTTTCTCTCCCTCTCTCTCTCTCTCTTTTTTTTTTTTTTTTTTTTTTGTCAGCTAAGGCAACCGCAATTAAAATATCTTTTGAATGATTATTTATTTTAGGGAATCGCAGCTTTTCGAGAGGTTTTGCTGTGCAGCTAATGATGTATTATATTCTGATATTGTCACCAATTATCCTATGGATTCATCCACTCAAAATATCTGTTGCATCAGGCTAAAATGCTATCTTTAGCATTTTAGCCTGGGAACAACGATATGCCAACTGATTGCGCTAATCACCATATCGATTAGGGCCGTCGAGAAAACGGAACATGAGAGAAACTGTTAGCGTTAACCGATCATTTTTACTATACCATGGGCGAGCACAGGAGTAACAGGAAAGATCAGAACCCTAAAAACTTACTGTTTACTTCCTTTTATTTCTTAAAACATGAATATTGCTACGATGCTTACTTATTTATTTGAATATGGTAAAACACATGAAGGCTATCTACCCCCCCCGAAAAAAAGGGAAGTGTTCTATTCGCATTTACCTTATGGCATTTACGATATTCGAATCTGTGTCGAACAACCATTGTTCAGCTATCTTAACTACCTGGCCGCTAGTGATCAGGTCTTAGGTTGCTTACCATATCGAGGAAAAAGAGTAACTTATCATAAGAGACTTCGAAGAAAAAGGGACCAATCGAAAAGATATCGAAGAAAAAGAGTAACTTTTCTTTCAACAGGAAGGACTTGAAAATTGTGAAGCTGTAAATTCACTGCGATTACAGAATTTAAACCAACGATAGAAATAGAAGAGGATATTTTTAAGAAACTCGTATGGTTTCAGTATTAAAAATATGCACACTTTAACTTGCACGGTGTAAATCAAGAAAAGTTAAATTTGAGATACTTAAGGCAGCAAAATATTACAAACGTATATCATAAAAGCGAAACCATGGCTCATATTAGAAGATGAGAGGACAATAAATAAAGAAAGCATTTTGAATTAGAAAAATAAGGGATTCATAGTACATGTTCTGTTTCCGAAGAAAATCTTATTTACACGAGACGAACTTGGAACTGGACTAACGTGTAAATGCCGGGATGAAGGTATAACAAAGCATTAGTAGCGAATGCCATGCATAACTCTAAAGGCTACAAGCAGCAAGGGAAACGGAATGTTATAAATCAAGAGGTGATGTTACTTCTTTTTTTTTAACTTCATAGCATTAAAATATCAATTTGACTGAATATTTTAGTTAAATATTTATTTTATTGAATTCTTTCCATATATACATACGTAATTTTTTTAAGGTGTTTCGATTCACGTTTACCGTTTTATATTTTATGAATTTCATTCTGCAGTAGTTTTTCTCTGTTAATTTTGTTATCATAAAAACTTAAAGTAATTTTTAATGCATTTCCTATTCCCAGCTTCTAATCGATGAAAAATTAATGCCATTGCATTCAGAAGATTGTAAAAAGTGGTTATAACTCAGTAGTTTGCTATTCAACTGATATCAAACTTTTCAGAAACTTTGGGAGAAAAACTACAGAATTGCAGTTACTCCGAGTACCGAATCAGCTACAAGCTTAGATCACTTAAAGGATAACTAACGAGAGTATAGATCACTTTAATAGAACGAACCCGAATTTAGAAGAGTCATTAAGAATATTTTAAAATTTACCCGTTATACATGATGGAGTTAAAAAAAACTTCAGCAAATTTAATGTAATGGAAAATTACGTAATACCTGCCTTTGAGTAAGAAAAAAATGTCAAAGTCAGGCATTCTTTCTAGAGAACATGTATAAAGTAACCGAGGAGTAACTTAAGAAAAAAAAAAAAAAAAAGGAAATCTGAAATGTTTCAGATTTTAAATTACGTCCAAAGGAGCATTTTTTTTTTTTTAACATTTTGTGTGTTACCTTTATTTATTAAATATCATGTTCTTAAAACAAAAAATTCAGTTCAAGAGCAATATCGCAAAATAGTTTTAAATTGAGCATATCTTTAGAATTTTCGATACACAGTCTCCCGCGCTGGAGATAAAAAGTGTTTTTTCTGTACAACGTTGCCATTGCTCACTTTGAAATCCTTGAGTTTGTTAATCAAAAATTCGTTTAAGTTTTACAAAATATGAAATCGATAATAAAACAAGTTCCAAATTTCAAATTTGGTCTTCCAGTGCCCATATTCGCAATAGGATTACGTTATTGAAAATTTGATGGCTCTAGGTACTGTTTTTTTTTATTACAATGCGAGAATTATTACTACAGTTTTAAAGCTATTTTTTTTTTAGCTTAATTATCCAAACCGTTTTTCAACTTCGATTTATAATTTTTCATTGTATGTTATATTTCTCTGTATTTAAGAGCTACGATTAAAATTTACAGTGAGAGTTACTATATTGTAACTATACTGTTACTATATTGTAATGTACAGGTACAGTTAACTAGTATTCATATATAAGGGCACAAATTTAATCTCTTACCTCAGATAAAGAAAAAGGCTCGGCTCTGGTTGGAAAAGTTCGAAAAATAATATTAAAACCAGAGCTTAAATTGCGCCGGAGCCCACCGGGGCCCGGCTCCGGTACTTTTTAGTTTTTGGGATATATTTTAATTCTAGTCGGAGCGCACCGGAGCCCTGAATAAGAAGGCTCCAGCACTTTTTTATGTAACGGAACAATAATTTTAGTAGAAATTTGATCTAGAAAATTTCATTTTTAGCAATAAAATTATATAAAAAATCACTTATTAAATTTTGATTTATCTCTTTACATTTTATTTAATTTTAATTATTTAATTACTTTAATCTTTAATTATTTTAATAAATTGTGAATTAATTAAACAATAATTACAAGTTGAATAATAATTAATATTTATTAATTATTATTCAACTTGTAATTAATATTTATTAATTATTAATAGCAATTAAATAATCATTATTTAATTTGATACTCCTTAACTATTTAATTTTTAAATTATTAATGATTTTAATAATCATTTTGTTTATTGATTTACTCTTGTTCCTCTTTCGTGATGGTCCTTCATAGGGGTCCGGCACTTCTACTTTTAGAAATTAAGCCTTGATTAAAACTACATTTGTTAAGATATTCGGAATTTCAACGCACATCTGAACCTACTTATTGCTTCGCAAAAAAAGTGAATATTAAGCATACGTATAAACTTAAATACGTAAAAGTAATGAATACAAAAATAAACAACTTATAAGCTTTCCAGCGCATGAAACGTAATATCGATCGTAGCCGAAAGAACCTAAATCAATATCTTCTTCTAATGTCTTACAACAAATACCTGTATCATTAAAACCTTGCTTAAGGAAGCATAATGCATTTTAATCTTCTTTCCCCTCTCTTTTGTATTTCAAATTTGGCAGAGATCGAAAGACAGCGGCGTCATTAGTGATGTCACTTCCGTCTAGGACCTGCCTTTCGTCGCCCTTCATTGGCCGATTCCGTAGTAAACAGTCTGCGAACGTGGATGTTGGGATGCGCGAATTCTGATGTGATATAAAGACGCGGTTAAAGAGACCTTCGGCTCAGAGTACCTCGTGGCTTGGCTTGCGTATCATTCCATTGTTCGTTAAGGTGCTCGGGTTTCATCATGGGACCGCATGCAAACAATTCGCCGGAGATTCGTTCATTCACGTCCACGATAGTAAACAGTAAGGGAAAACGTTTATTTTGCAAGTACTGGGAAGCTGTGGACAAACCAAGGTGAGTTTAATCTAATTACGTTGTATCGTTAGGTTTTTCTCTTTACGTTTTCAAAGTTTTTGCATGCGTGTATTCATATTTTTATGCTTGATATGACCTAGGGATCTTTCATATCTAAGACAGCTGTCAAATCATTCTCCGAGAACATCCTCTAAATGATGAATTTAAATTGCTATGCAAAATTATATATTACAACGTAACATATTATTTCATAACCATGCTATAAAATCATAAAATACTTTATATCAAACAAACTACCTTAAGTAAAAATTAAAACATTTTTCGAACCTTTGTATTAAACTGAAATACTTACCACCACGGGACTTCTTTTTCTTGTGATGGAATTATTTGGTAAAGATATCCAATTAATAGTATTACTTCCTGATTTCTTTAATATACTTGTACGAAACACCATTGATAACTGATTATAGAGATATGCAAATTGAGAGTTACGTAAATCGTCGGGTATTCGACAGTTCTTGTTTGTGAAATATGTTTTGATTTCTAAAATTGCTGTCATTTATTCACTAATTACAATCTAATCTGAACTAGCTGACTTAATCATTAATTTTTTGCATCGTATTTTATAATTTATCACCTATCAAAATGTATTATTTTGGGATACTGCTAAATGCTTTCATATATTCAACTAATTTTATTTCTCCTGCACGTGCATATTACTATTTAAATAGAAAAATGAAATTCATTTTATTTCTGCATAGTGAGTGGATCTGCGTTTTTCTCTTAGTTTTTCATTCAGTGGGCTCATAATTTCTAACGATCACGTGAAGTTTATCTGCAGATAATCAATAATTTTGAAAGTATTGTAGTAGACGGAGGAGTGTAGTTATCAGTTTTTCACTTTAGTAATAATTTTGTGCACCCATCTGTAAATACGTATTTTGAAAAATTCATAAGAAATTAACGGATTCACATATATTATTGTTATTATTATTAATAACCATACCTTTCATTTAAATAGTTATAACATACAGCGAAACCTCTCATAGCGACCACCTCTGAAACTAAGAAGAATTTCTTAAAATGCAAATGAACGCTATTGATCATCATCCCCTTTCTTAAACAACTATTTTCGAAGAAAACTAAAATCACCTGAAACGGAAGATGGTTGTCTTAGGGATGATAAATGCACCCTCTTCAATAACCAAAGCATGAAAATATATACAAATTGTATGCATTTGAAATGGTTACAAAATTTATAAGAAAATTCCTTTTCCTCACTGCACATCTGCGTGCTGTAAGTGGTAGCACGTTCGGCTAGTAGTCGGAAGCTTCAGAGTTCGAATCCCGGTGAAGGCATAGCTGATTTTTCATGTTTCCCGCTTTGAAAATGCCTAACAGACGCCACAAACTGAAGTTTGTAATTCACACATCTAATCATAAAGCAGTTTCCCTTACAGGGGCTACTAGGAGAGGAGAGGGTAGCCAGAAAAATCAGCTGGGCTCTTGCCGGGATTCGAACCACAGATCTTCAGACGGCTAGCTGGTTGTACTAACTACCTCCGCGAGCCTGCATTGGAGAATGCGATGATTTTTATAAGCTCTGTCGCAGTTATCTTAATGCAAAGATTTCGAGAACACAATTTTTTAAATGCTTTTGACTGGAATTTATATTTTATTTTTGCTCGAAGAAACAGATGAAAGATTTGTTTAAATACGACTTATGGAAAAAAAGTTTTATTCTGAGGTTAAATATTTGTCTGAAATTCGTTTCTTGATGAATTTGCACTTTTTGGTGATAAATTTTATTATTAAATAAAGTGGAGGCTTTCCTGCACAGTAACGTATGCATGAAAAGCAAGAAAATCGAATCTTTCATCCATCATCATTAGAAGCATATGATGTTAAAGTTACGCATGAGAAAGGTATTGATGAATCACCAAAAAACTGACTAATGAACTTGGGAATATCAGTACTTTAGACTAGAAGTCATTTATACTTGGAATATCAGTACTTGGAACTTGGGAATATCAGTACTTTAGACTAGAATTTCAGTACTTTAAATTAGAAAAAAACTGTCATGGACGTATTTCCTTTTCACCACGCAAACTACGAAATCCTCAGCGCAACCAATCTACTGTACCTGGAATCGATCCCGGAAGGAAATAGCTAGTGTTCAACGATTTTTTTTCGTCAGTCCGCGCACTAGTTGGCAAGCATTCCGTTCTACGTACGAGAATAAATGAGTTGACTAAGTAAACGTAAAATGGTTATGTTCTGGGATCTCATGTAATGTATTTTCGTTTAGCTTCTAATTTCTCAGCATTTTGCATCTCGTGGCTTTAATGTGCACCCTTATAACCTGAATAGGAAGTATTTTCAAGCGGAACTGAGACTTTGTTTAAAAATATCATATATATTTAATATACATCCGATTCATATTTGTAGTGTAAAAATTAACTGCTAAATTATACCTGGAGAGGCATATAATTCTATTAAAATATGTTTCCAGGCTACAGAAATGCTACATTAATATGATTTGGTAACTTTTCAGTCTTGAAATTTTGTACATAATGTTTTATAGTTGTTGGAAAACAATTTTTAACGCCTAAAAATGTTAGATGTTCTTAATCATAGCATGCGCATTTCAGTTGAATTTCAGTTAAAATCTTCACAATATTCAGTATCAGTGCTGCACTTGTGTTAGTAATAAATACGCTAATCTCAGAATTTTAGTTAGTACTCAAAACTATGAAATTACGAAATTTCCTTGAAAATATAAGCACCATTCTAGAACACTTTGGAAGCATTCACAGTATGCTCTTTTTAAAATATATGTATTTGCGTAGTACTTATTATTTATCTATTCATAATTTGAATTTTTTTAAACCCCTGTCGCCCTATTTCTTGGTATCTCAAGTGAACGAGCTGGCTGCATGGTTGGTTTTCTCCATGTGTAGCGTAAATAAGAGTCAGTGTTCATTAGAAAGTCCTCCATGAAGGTACCACTCCTCTTAAGGAAGATTGCCTTGCCTTATTAGAATTCTTGCCAGCTTTGCCTTATTAGAATAACCCAAAACTTGGAATAGCATTTTAAGCCGCAGCTTTATTACCCAAATAGCACAGCAACGTCGTAATGACGTTGCAAACTCGTCGCGGATGTCATTGCAAAAACGTTGCAATATGTTCTCTTTAAGACGTCCAGATGCCCGCTAAACTTCACTATTTTGCAACCGTTGCAAAGGCGTCTTTGTTATGTCTTTGCAGATGAGGTTTTTGTCGCATAGACTTCGTTATTGCGTCTTTCGCATGTGATGTTTTAGTTGTGAAAGCATCGTATCAAGACGCCTAAATGTTCGTAAAATTCCACCTTTTTGAAACAGTTGTGAAAATGTCGTTATTATGTCCTTGTGTTACATATTGATTTATGCAGAAAAATAAGCTTAATAATTAATATATTTTTTCTTCTTTTTTAAAATTTTGTATTCCTTGTATTTATCTAAAGTTTAAATATTTTATCATTTCCTGAAAACCAGAAGATAATACAATTTTTTCTCTTTAGACTAAATATGCGTAATTAATAACAGCCTTAATCATTTTCAGTACTTTAAAGTTTTTAAATTTCTCTTTAGACTAAATATGTGCATAATTAATAATAGCTTTAATTATTTTCAGTGCTTTAAACTATAATTTTTAAATAACTTAAATTCTAAATTACGATTATTTAAGATTTCATCATTTTTTCCATTTAAGTGAGAGAAGTGAGAGGAGTAATTATGAAAGTGTTTATTATAAATATATAACATTAATAGTAGGTTTTAAGTAAATAAAACTCAATTAGACATAAATAAAAGTAAAGATAAGACATTGAAAATTGCCCCTGTCGTGATAAATTAGGAAGCGGTTCTTAAGGTAACATAATGAGTATTTTACCTGAACTCAAGTATAAATTTATTCGCGTTTTACAGTAAAAAATATAACCATTAACTTCTATATCTCCAAGATATGCAATTGAAAGACAGTATAAAGTAGTTAATAAATGTGATCAAAAATATACCTAAATCTAATAACTTCCCATATTCATATCTAAAATGAAATAATAACCTAACAAACAACATACATGACAGCACTATTTAAGAAAAAACATGAACTAGTAGTGTTTGAAAGTATAAATAGCAGAAGGAAGATAACAGAACTAAAATTTCCAATTAATAAAAAAATATTTGTGTTTTTTAAATAGTAAGTAATTAAAAGTGCAATAATTACGGATTGTAGTATTTACTAGTAATGATGATATTTCTTAACACCATTTCTTTCGATCATATCTTAATGTATTTACTTATTTTTAGTTTCTTTACGTTTTAGAATAGTGGTAGATTACTATGATTACTTCATGCACTTTTTATAATCAATTACTTTCCTTTTTGTTACTATACAGAAATAATTGAAATAATATAGTATACGATAGTAAGCTAAGTACGTTAAAGTAAGCTCTTTGTTAAATAGCACACGATGAAACTTTTTGTTTCTATTTATTATGAATTTCTTTGTTATCACAACCACATAAAAAGTAAGCGAAGAAAATAGAATATACTTAAATTGAATAAAAAATAAAACCTAATTTCAAATATTTTCATTTATTGAGATAATCTAATAAGCATACATAACGGCAATAGAATATACTTAAATTTAATAAAAAATTAAAACCTGATTTCTAGCATTCATTTATTGAGATAATCTAATAAACATACATAACGGCAATATTTAAAAAAACGCCAATTACACAGTGTTTGGAAGAATAGATACCAAACGAAAAGTAATAAAACTGCAATTTGCAATCAATAAAAAATATTTAGTGTTTTTACACAATTAAATATCACATAATTATAGATTACAATATTTCATAGAAATGCTAATGTTTCCTTAACACTAGTTTTTCGATCATACATTTCATACACTGTTTAAAATCATTAACCTTTTCTGCATACTGTACAAAAGGCAATATACTATAGAATGTACATTATTATTAATTTTAATAATTAATAAATTGCTTATATTATACATATATCTAATTCATCTTCAGCAGTAATATTAAGTACTGGTAACAGTCCAATAATTTCTTTGTATTTTGAAAATAATGAACATACCATAACAGCTTGAATTGTTGTTGCTTCTGTATTGATTGCATTTTCAGCAAAACCAGAAAGTGGCTTACCATTGTTTGTTATTTTTGGTTTTATATGAATTAATTCTAAAAGCCAACAGGACGTTATAACCGAAGCACAAAGCTAGTAAGTTTGTTCAAATATTACACCGCTGAAACCACAGTGATTGGAGACAGACACTATTTTCACAGAGACACTATTTCACGAACCACAGAAACACTATTTCACGAACACTATATTCCACAGACCACTATAGACCTCATAGACACTATTTCACGATCTAGCATTGTTGTAGCATTTCTTGTAGAGCAGATATTCACACACAAAATAATCACGAATTCAGCATTCTCATGATAATTTCACTCGCTGAAGGCAGCTGAAGTAAGTGGATACAGAACAATGAGAAGATTCACAATGCGTTCTTTGATTGACAATGCATTACATTTACTTTTAATATAAGCAATATTATTTATATCAGTCATTGCTTTATTCAATTTCAAACATGAAATAAGTCTTTTCAAACGCCTTACAGATGACAACTTTACCAAATTACTTGAAAGAACTGCTAGAATCTGAATTAATTGCGCACTTGTTCGAATTTGGCAGCTAGCCAAAGAGCGCAAATCCCGAGATGTTCGTTTATATTTTTTAAGCATCCGGTAAATAATGTACAGGTCTGCTTCCCCTTCCGCCATATATATTGAACAGCCGTGAATTCGTCCTTACTTCAAAAATAAGAAATAAGGTCATATTTCAGTAGTGAAATAATTGCTAACATGTGATTTGCATTGATTTCGGAAATATGATTTTTTAAAGTATATAAAATGGATAACTTAATAACTTACTTTATAGATTAGTTTCATTTTTAAATATTTTGCTATAATATTTATAAAAAATATTTTAAGTATTAATTATTTTAACAAAATTTTAAACAATTATTTAGCACGTTTTTTAGTACTAATTAAATTTAATATATCAAAAGTATTTATATTAAATTTACATTTCATTAGATGAATCTATTTTAGATTAATATATTTAGATGAAATAAAGTAATGAAACATTGCAAGGTAAATCTTATGCGGATTTCAGATTCTTAAAATGGCAGATTTAGTCTCTTTTCATTCTAAAAATAATGCTGATGAACTAACAAAAATGCTAAAACGACCACGTCTAAAAGCGGTCATATCATGACATTTCAGCAACGTCGGCAAATTGCCAAGATGCAACGGCAAATATTTTTCGTCTTCGCAACGTTGTGAAAACGTCGTAAAAGTTACCACGACCCCTTTGCAACCTTTTGGACCAGTTTGCAACGTCGTGTGCCACTTGGGTACATGCCCACCATATTGAAGTCATGTGCTCATTAATCTCATATTATGAACCCTGTAGAGGCATTAGATTTTTCTGGAAGCCGAAGACGTGAAAAATGTGCTATGTCTTCGCCGGGACTTGTACCCTGGACCTCTCGAATACGCGTTGAGTGTGTTATCATTACACCACGAAGGCATGCAGAAAAGGAGGGAGAAAATACCTTATATATATATTCTTCCTTTTAAAGGGCGACTGGGGATTAGAGGACCCAATCACCAAAACCTGGTGATAAAGACTCATCATTCGTCAGCTTTTTAGTTCGAGAGCCACTGTAAAGTCATTAGGATTTTTGAAGTAGGAAACACGAAAAATAAGGAATGCCCTCGCCGGGACCCGAACCTGGACCTTTAGAAAACGCGCCAAGTGTGCTACCGTTACACCACGAAGGCATGCAGAAAGGAAAAAGAAAATATCTTTCAATGCAAATTTTTTAATTACAAGTACCTTGCATTTGATATAACAAAATTTTTCTCTTTGCTTTTACTATATGTACTATATGTATATGGCTAGGCTTTTCAAAAACCTGAGATTGTTTCATGCCAACTGAAAAGTACGATTTTTTTTTTTTTTTTTAAATTTTACTCTAGTATTCCTCCACTGCTTATTTGATATATGATAGAATAATCTGAAATTCATTTTCTAATTCATGACCTATAAATTTGCCTCATTTTCTAATTCATGACCTATAAATTTGCCAATTGTATTTCAATTACTAACAATCTGAAAATACTTCTTTCATTCGATAACTGGAAAGTTGTACTCTTTTCCAAAGTTATGTTCGTAAACTTGCACATGTAAACTAAAACATTTTAATACCTAAATTACAAGTACCTTGCATTTGATATAACAAAATTTTTCTCTTTGCTTTTGCTATATGTACTACTTGGCTAGGCTTTTAAAAAACATGAGATTGTTCCATACCAACTGAAAAGTACGATTTTTTTAAAAATTTTACTCTAGTATTCCTCCACTGCTTATTTGATATATGATAGAATAATCTGAAATTCATTTTCTAATTCATGACCAATAAATTTGCCAATTTTATTTCAATTACTAACAATCTGAAAATACTTCTTTCATTCGATGACTCGAAAGTTGTACTCTTTTCCAAAGTTATGTTCGTAAACTTGCACATGTAAACGAAAACATTTTAATACCTAAAACATCCTAGCACTAAAAAAGGCTTTAGATAAAGAATTTCAGATGCTTGCTAGTCTCTTTCATTCACACATAAAATATTGAGATAAAATATTAATTATAAATTAATATCTATTTCGCTTAAATTTAATTTCTATTGCCTTTCATAACCCGAAAAAGGGATTTTCCTGAGATATTTATTAAGTAAGATTTCATTTGGTGTTGGAAATATTAATTTGATATTTTTGACAGCTTGTATTATGCAATTCAGTAATTAATTTTGTCCTAATACATAATTTTATATCCGTATCTTACATGCTGTATTTTACTTCGACTAAATTTGAAATTTTCGCTTGAGAACCTTTCCTAGTGAGATTTGGAAGAATTTCGTCAAATGGACTTGCCTTATATTTGAATAAACGGATTCGGGCGAAAGTTTTCAGAAATTTTATGTATCCGTATTAAAGCCTCATTTCTATTTATAGTTTTCGAATTTTCTCACGCTTTAACATTCATTTTATAAACCGGATGGCCGAATGACAGAAATGAAGATAAGCGCAGTGGAATTTGAGCTTATGTAAATAAAAGATAAGAAGTGTCAGATCTGAAACGTAAAAACTGATATTTGTTGAAATATTTCTAGAAAGAGTCAAAATCTGTAGTGATTGCTATTTCTGAAACTTTAATCATTTGTGAATCGCAAGCGCCAAGAATCAGTTTATTTTTGGAAACGGTTAGATTTTAATAGGTTCTCCAAAATGATTAACCTACATCACCTAAGGTTTTTGGTTCACTGGATGTGAATTTAATACACTGTTAAATAATGAAAATGTTTGAATAGGAGTAAATGAAATTTTTGGTAGAAACGATTCGTTGGGGAGAAATGCTGAATGCATATTTTACAGTTAATTACTCATACTCATGCGTAATTAAAAACATTAAACTCCCGAACAGTGTTAAAGATGAACAACTTTGATGACGTCGATGAAGATGATGGATAAGATAAAAACAGCATGACGAATAACACTTTGGACATAGTTATCCCTGCTGTTACTCTTTACTGTTCTAAAGATCATGCTTAAATTTGCATTACAGATAAGCAGAATGCATTTTAAGAATAGCAGATATTATGTTAATAAATGCTATGTATTAATATGGTCGGACAAAATTGTTCCACTAGTATGTCATGCAACAGCTTTTATAGTTTCGGAAAAGGAAGTCTTAAGATTAAACTCTGGAGATATATGCAACCTTTTCATTATTTTTTATTCAAAACAAACTGCAGCTTAATATTTTCTAATTCATTTTTGTACTTGTTCCTTCAAACCTTTATTCCGTTTTGAAATTCCTCTTTTGCTGACCTTTGTTCTTTCTTTTTTTCCTTCTTTTTTTTTCAGTTACTACTGACATACTTAACGCCGTTGAGCCAGAATTCGCCTAAAGCGTGATCATTCAGAATGTGTTGACAAATAAGCGGGTATCGCATTGTTACAAGATTTGAAAAGGGCCAAGAAAGATAATTCAAAGTATTGTTATTACATATTTATGATTATGGAATTCTGTTTAGGTTTTGATGTGTATAAATTATTACGTGGATATCTGCATTACGTAATTGTACAGCTATTTGCTATTAGATAACACAAGACTTCTCATCAGTACAGATATAAGGTATTATCGTATGAAAACGAAACATTAGCAGCATACACATGAATTAAAAGACAATTGTTTGTCACAAATGCAGCAACGTATGCTAAATAGGTAGATGTAAACAATACATTAGCATAAATTATATAATATAAACAATGCAATACATGAGTATTGTATCGATATAAACATTACAATACCTCTCTTAAGCTTGTGTGTTTAAGTGTCCCAAAATGTCTTACTTTCTTAAATTTTAGTAATATCATCTAAGATTTTCATTATGCCGTTTGCAAATGTATAATGTGTTTCCTGCAGTATGTTTGAATCTCTGTTCTTTTCTTCAAATGTATTCCACGTTATCTTTCTACTGTTGCAGGTAACTTTACCTTCTGAAATAAAGGCAGCCCAGTTCTTTAAATCTCTCAAGACTACGTGATAAACTTAACCACCTCCTAGAAATATGCCTCAAAATTTTCAAATATTGCATATTAATAAAATTACAGACACTGTCAAGAGTTATATTTGTGATCCTAGTCGAAGCTACGGTATGAAATGGGTTGGATAACATAACTTTACTAAAATTAGCACTTTTCCCTAGGCAAAGCAGATGGCGGTAGAAACAACCAAATCTCTATTACAAGGCCACACGTGTTGCGATTCCTCCTCTCAGAAACTTGCTTTAAGATCTGCATAAGCAATGGTGGCAAATCTTTCTTTCCTGAAGATGATTTTGTATGGTGTCCTTTGGTGTGAGAGGATATCTGATAATTATTGTAGACTGTATAATATCTCGGCACTGCCATGATTGGGCGGGCCATTAGGTAGCGATTGTAATAATCATACTGCGATAGTGCAGTGTTATTCTGGAGCTGTACTACCTATATAGTACTTTCCAGAGCAATTACAGAGTTCCTTGCGGAATCTGAAAGGGAATGGTAGATGAAATGTGTCCTTCGTAGGAGATCTTGGATGGTAAAAAAATGAGAAGAGGCGGTTTTCCTCTGTAGCAGCTACGGCCGTCCCGCATCTGGTGCCATTTGTAACACTAGGAGAAAATCCAGGTAGGGGGTGGGACAAGGAAATTAGAATAGATGGACTAATCATGATGTCACAAACTTGAAGCCAAGGAAGCATCAACAACGTGACGTCACGACTTATCATGGGCGCAGTGTAGTGCTCGGATAAGACTACAAAACGTACTGTTAAATAAAAATTAGACTGATTTTGAGAGCAAGCATCAATGTACACAAGCTCAATAAATGTCTTTACGTGTAATTTTCCTACAATACCATTAAAAGTTTCATTGGTCTTCTAGGTTGCGCCATGTATACATTTCTCTTATAGATAGCGTTTATCCATTTTCATGTATCTAGATTTTATTAAGTTTCAAAGGAGTTATTTACAGTTCCTGTGATTTTTCTACATAATGAATAGAAAATCATTTATGTTAAGTATTAAAATTAGAACGGAAAACTTATAAACTTTCAGTGATGAATAGAAAACAATTAAACAACACCAATTAGAATGCAAACAAAACCAACAAGTAGTTTGCCTATGGCAATGGCCATAATAAATCCTGATATCACACCGTGACGTTTCATAGCTTCAGTTTCATCGCACTGGACATACGGGGAAGGCTTACTCCATTTATTCTAACCTCCTTGGGTGGATAAGATGTGTGTGAGTGTAGCATCAGCTTCCAGGTGGCGGTGTCCAAGCCAGGCAACACCAGAGATTGGAAAATATACAGTTTTTGAGAATTTGCAGCATGATGCGTAACACCGAAATACCTAGTGCGACAGGTGAGGGGTGAAACCACATGTCAGTTGACAAATCCTTCTTCCCGTTAAAGATATGTAGCGTACTGCCGAAAGAAAAAAAAAATCGTCCAATAAAATTTCATAATTTAGCAATGAAGCGAAGTTGGTGGTAGTAGTGTTAGCTGACGTGTAGAATTTGACATAAAGCTTGTTTAGTTCTTTTATTGTGAAGTTTTTGAAATCATAGTGCAAATTTTCATTTCGTATGAAGTAAGAGGCAACAGTGATAGTCCGTAACAACTTGTTTTGCAGGACTTGCAATTTCTTGAGTTCATATCTTTCGCACTTGCCCAGACTGGTGACGCGTAAGTAAAAATCGGGCGGATGACAGACTTAAATTACGTATAAGATTGAGTCCTGAGTCACTTGAGAGTAGTGGGGAAACTTTGCGAACGATACCGTTGACTTTCCACGTATACTGTATTTATTACGTTTCCCAGTTTTGGAAACCATAGTTTCCACGACTATATTATCTTTACATTAAGCAACACAACTGCTCTTCATTTTTCTTCCTAGCCATAGCGGCATAACAAAGCAAGAAATACCGAAATAAAGATTTGTGTACTTTTAAGCCTGAAATCCGTGAAATTACAAAACATTACCTATCTACATTTTTAGCGCCTTCTATTTAATGTTTCCGATATTTATTGATTGATATTGACATTAGATTCGCATTTCAAATGCTTAAAGAAATATAATTGTTAAAATATTTTCAAGAGTATATTTTCAATTCATACTATTCCCAAAAGCTAATTTAAAAAGACCGGATCTTTTTTTCTGAGCATTAACATTTCCAGCTTGGTTAATCTGCAGAGCATGAAGAACAATGCGATGAGATGAAATAAGTTGTAAAGATTATGTTAATTTTATTAACAGTTAAATTTTAAGTTAAAGTTCCTTTCCTGTCAAATTCTGAAATTCAACTTACTACTTCCGGCCAGAACGTAGTTTTGGAATCATTCTGAATATTTAATGAGGAGGAGTGGTATTTAAACCGCGAGTTACTTGCAGAGTGAAAGAGAATCAGAGTTTCTGATTTGCGCGCGTCTGCCTTTTGGCTACTCTCTCTTTCAAGCTGTTGTTACGCTCGGCAGTACTCAGGCCCTTGATAAGCTTCGTAGTCAAATAGAGTCAAGGGGCCAACTCGATTAGAATCTTGATAGCTTCGGCTATATTTCTTTAGTTAATCTTAGTTTTAGTTTAATTTTTAGTCTCTTAAGTTCAAGCCCAAGTGTTGGTTTTGATTGTACACTCCAAGGCGGAGTTCTGTTAAATCTTATTGGAATAATAAAGGGTTAGTTACCCTTCCATCTTGTTGTTTTTTGTTACCCGAACTTAAGCGATTATTCGCTAACTAGTTCTTAAGATTCGTCTCTTTCTTCAGTAACTGAGAAATAAAGCAGTGAGAATCTTACAAAGTCATGAAGGTAAAGGTAAAGGTAAAAGTATGGAGGACACCAGCCATGTACCATAGGTCAACTGGTAATGCCTTCCCATACTAACTCTTTAAAAAAAAGGGGGGAATTGCAAGTTTTATAGGAATTTACATAGACTGAAGCTTTCCAAAAGGTCTAGAGTTTGCCTAGTATGGTACATCGTGCAATCCCACAATACCCCCTGCATCCAGTATTTAATTAAAATAATGATGTAGGACATGCATGCGACATGCGACGGAGGACGTGGGCACCACCCCTCTACCAATACGGTTAATCGGTATAGCACCACGTCCACTTTTATCTAGATAACCATACGTGTTCATTGTGCTAATATACTAATATATAAACATACATACAAAATTCGGTACTTCATACAGTGGCGTTAAAGCTAATTAATGTTAGACACTGGATAATACATTGCCATGTTACAAGGTGTATGCAAAAGCATGAATACGGTAGCATATATATATAACGTGTGTTCTCATATGTTGAGTACACTATGATCGTTTGAAGCATTATCATTAAATTACAGAAGACATGTACATACTGAAATATTAGGTGCGCACTGTTATGCTGGAATAAGTAATTAGTACAGTGAATTAAAATTTAGACCCTAGATTAGTACTGTGTGGTACAGTGTCTTGCTACTGAATTATTTGTACTGATTCCTATTTGGTACTTACTTCATATACTTAAACTCTAGATCCATAAAATAATGTTATAACTAGTAATGATGTAGGACAGCATTTTTCGCGTTAACGGCAGAAACGTCTATATAAATCGGAAGGAAATAGGGGTGCTATTAGAAATTTAGTTTTAGTTCTGATGCCCCAGGTTCACCAATTGACGTTTCGCTAAGCAGCCTTGAATTATTCCCCCCTTTTTTTTTTCGGACCTAAAAGTTCCGAAATACGGCAGTTTTTAATAGATTGTAGCAGGTATGAAAAAGAAGAGAATAATAGCTATGAATTAAAATGAATGTTTGAACATATATATATATATATGTACCGTTAGCATACGTAAATAACATTACATATCTAACTCTGATGTTTCTTCATAATAGATGTAACTGAAACATGAAAATGCTCTAATTGTGCTATTATGAGCAATTTAAGATTTTATAAATGCGATATATATTCGGTTATATTGTAAGAATTATATTTATTTAGCTAACAGTTAAATTATGAGTTAAACTTCCTGTCCTATCGCTTCTCAATTTCAACTTACTACTTCCGGCCAGAACGTAGTTTTAGAATCACGTTTGAATGCAAATTGAGGAAGAGTGGTATTTAACCGCGAAGTTCTACTGTCTTAGATAGAGAGACCAGAGATTCTAGCTAGCACGCGTCCGCCTTTTTAGACTACACTCTCGTAAGCTATTATTACGCTCGGCCGTACTATAGGCCCTTGATAGCTTCGTAGTCTATTAACGTTAAGGGACCACTCTGTTAGAATCTTGATAGCTTCGGCTATATCTCTTTAGTTAAGATTAGTTTAGTATTATTCTTAGTCTCTTAAGTTTAAGCCGAAGTGTCGGTTTTACTGTAAAACTCCAAGAAGGAGTTCTGTTAAATCTTATTTGAATAATAAGGGGTCTTTTAACCCTTTCCAAGTTTTAATTGCTGTCTCACGAACTCAAACGATTATTTGCTTACTAGTTCTTAAGATTCTTCACATTAAACTGTAACTTAAGTACACAGTAGAGAATCTTACAATATTTTTGAAGCCAACTTACCCATTTAGCTCATGAAACTTACTTTAGAAAAGAGGGAGAAAGAATGCCATTACCTTTAAGTCTAAAATTAATGGAATTAAAAGGTACCCACATTTTGTAAAATAGTACAAGTAAATTTATTATTAGTGCTGTTTAACAGATTGCTACGTAAAATGATATAAACAGGTGATAAACATATTATCAAAGTATAATATTTGGTTTTTTTCTTACACTTTTGGGTTAAAAATAATAAGTTTCTGTATTACTTGATGTGTTCCCTCAAAAACAATTATTCAATATTTTACTTTTATATTTATAAAGATATAAAGAATTAAGCGGACTAAAATCTAAGTGATAAAGTAAAATGTCTATTGAAAATGCCTGTTTGAGTACATGTACTAGGTATGTTTCGAGACCTTTCTCTCTTTTCATTTAGAAAATTGTCTGAAAAACTTTTTATGTACATAAACTTTCAGTTCCTTTAATTCACGATACTTCATAGAATATTTCTGGAAAGTTTCAAAAATCTACTGTAACAATATTTTAAGTTAAAGATTTTTATGGTAACAGAAAAGTTGAAAAAAATCAAGGTTTTAAAAAAATATGTTTAATGTAATACCAGCATAAACAGAATGGAAAGAAAATGTTGCCATGTATGAAAGTTAAATTGCAAAACTAATCTTGTTCCTGAGCATTTGAAACGAGGTGGAAGATTCAGAATCATCTTTTGAACATCACCAAAAGTATTTCAGTAAAAAATTCCTATTTTAAAGTTATTTAGAGGAGTCTGTTTACCTTTAGATATCAGCTTCCGGGTTCTTAAACAGAAATTTCCGGTTCACGGGGTAGAACAAAGAACAGCCATAATTCTTCTTTTAACGACTGGAGAGACTAAATAAAAGTAGTTTTGAGAAGCTTAATGTATGTATAATCTGTAAAATAAAGTGATAAAAAATTCGTTTGAAAATTTCATCAAAATTTACTATTGGAACGTAGTCGGATACCTTTAATTGATTTAATTTTAGACTAAAAGGTGATGGATTTATTTCTCCTTTTTTTTCTAACATAAGTTTCATAAGTGAAATGGATAAGTTGTTTCAGAAATATAACTGAATATATGTTTCATTCATAAATCTTATATTACCCATATCATCGTAACAGCACAATTACAGCATTTTCGTGTTTCATTTGCATTTATTGTGAAGAAACATCAGAGTTGGACACGGAATGCTATTGACGTATACTAACGGTATATAGATGTTCAAAGTTTCATATCCATTATTCTTTTCTTTTTCATACCTGCTACAATCTATTAAAAACTGTTGTAACTTTTGCGTCCGAGGTCTTTAGTAATTAGTAGTATTTTAGTTAGTAATTTGAAAAAAAAAAAAATATAAGAGAAATAATTCAAGGCTCAACGTCAATTGGTGAACCTGGGCCATCAAAACTAAGAGCTTCTAATAACACCACTATTTCTTTCCGATTTATGTAAACGTTTCAGCCGTTGACGCGAAAATTTGCATGATTTATTTCATCGCTTTGCTCTTTATGGTTTGCATATTAACCAAGCTGGAAACGTTAATGTTCGGATGAAAATATCTGATCTTTTTAAATTAGCTTTTGGAAACAATATGATTTGAAAATATTTTAGTAATTATACTGCTTTAAGCGTTTGAAATGTGAAATGTCAATATTAAGCAATAAATATCGGAAAAAGTTAAACACAAATGATATACAAGTGAATATTCAGTAAATTAATATGATAATAGAAAACTTCGAAACTTGTTCTTCTTTCCACTTGATATCTTTGACAGAGGCAAAATATTATACAAGGCAATGTTATTTTAGCAAGTTTCTCGGAGAATTTACGTATATTAAGAAGCTAAGTGGAAGCTTTAAATTTTTTTAGGTATTTGTGATTACAGAATTTCATGTCAGTAACCTAAAGCTTGTTATTCCCTTATTACTCAACATTTATTATTTTACAAGTAATTCATAGAGACACGTTTTCAGCATAAAGAAGAGAAACACAATTAAAAAACATTCCTAAAAAGTACTGAAGAAGGATTTTCCTTCATCTCACATTAATTGAATAGCCGAGAGGTTAAAGACTGCTGAATACTGGGAGTTCGTTCTGGGTAAAGCCAGGTGAACGGGCTGGCTGCGGGGTCGATTATCGTGGTTTTCCCCACGTGTAACATGAATAGGAGCCAGCTTCAAGGAAAGTCCTCCACGAAGACATTCCTCCCTTTAGGCAGATAGTCTTTGTATACTTAGACATATTAAATAAAATAATCTAGCCTAACCTTTCCATATTAATGCAGCAATATAGTCTTCTATTTAATCTGCAAGTTCTCAGTTCATATATTTTTGTATGAATAAACAATAATACTGATCCGCCTTGTCAGCTTCTTTATTCCTCTTAAATACTTTTAACTGTTTTGAATATTACAGGACTGTTAAGTTTGATAATAATTCTCAATTATTTCTAAAATGGTGCTATTTTGGTTATTTTTAAATTCATGACTATTGACTATAAAATTTAGCTCTTTTTGTTTAACATATATCATGAATCTGGATCATTTTGAGAAAAAAAACTGATTTTAAACGAAAGAAAACTTTTATATCAGAAAAGGAAAAAAAAAAAGTTTTATTTATTGTATGAGTGCCCATTATTTTGGAAAACTCATTTTCTCATAACTTTTATTGCAAATTTCTATCTGAAAAAAGGATTTTACATTTTTATGCTGTCTCTCTCCTGCACCAATGGAAGGAACCAGTTATGAAGAGTAATCGTTCGTTACTCGAATCATCAAAGATTAATGGGTCAATAAAACTCCAGACACAATTAGACTTCCATAAAATCTAATGGAACGTGTTTGAGAACTACTTTACTATTTTTTTTTTTAATTTATGCATTGGTCAGCTTTGTCAGAATTTCATATTAATTTTATTTCTTTACAAATATATTAATGGCTTTGGCGTCACATCACTGATAGGGAAGTTAATGAAATCAAAAAAGGCAGCAATCGTGCCTTTCTTCTATAAGCTAAATTCTCTCAGCTTCAAAGCGGTGTTAATTGAATATATTTTTTTAAACTGCTATATTTTCATCTTAATTTATTTCTGGTTAAATAGTTTGTAATAAATAAAAGTGTAACGGCTATTAAGAATTTCCATTTTATTTGCATGTTTAATGTAAACAGGAATATAATTTAACGAAAGAATAAATGTTTTTCTGCTTTAGGGATGTTCAGTTTGTGCTTATTATTTCAGAAAAACATACTAATGGGATAAATATTTCCTTTGTTTTAGGTAAATATATGCCTTGATTTCAAAAGACTATTCTTTAATTAAACGATAACTATTTCATGTTGTATGCAAGTTTGTAAAATGCTGTCAAGTTTTAACTTGCACAGATTTATGAATGGAATGGCCGCAGTTTATTTTAGCTTTAATAAAAGGTATTCAAAGTTCAGTTGCGTAGGTGGGTGCACGGTACAGATTTAAATATTTTAAAAAGAAGATAATTTGTAATACGGTATGAAGTTTTATATTGTGGAGATGATTAACAGAAAATTTTCCACAAGCAGTACATAAAAAAAGGAAAGTAGCAGTTAATAATTATGAAAATTGTCAATACAATGATATGCAATCTTATGAACAGGGCCAGAGTCTCGCGAGATCATTTAATTGCGGGTAATCCGACCGTAATTTTAGTGAAAAAATGTGATGCTGAATATTAAGTCGAAACTATTGCTTTCAATTTATAGAAATGGTTGCCTGTTACTTAGCATAAAGACATCCTTTTTAATCTGCACACACATATTTCTCATCCTTAATATCTATAGAGAGCGATTAAAAAATTTGAAAGCATTTTTCGAGTTGTAACCCTTTGCAGGAATCGAAACTAAATGTTGGTTTGTTTAGCTTATTTGAATATGGCATAAAGGCTATCTACCCTAGGGGAAGAATGCCTTCATGGAACATTTTCCAAGGGAAATTGCTAATATTCATGTTACATATAGGGAAAATTCACGAAAACCAAACATATAGCCAACCTGTTCGCCTGGGTTCGAACTCGGATCGAACAGCCAACTTTCAGAGGTTTTACCCCATTCGGCCACTGACGAGGGTATACTATATGATATATGTTTGGCTGCAGAAGTGCAGAACACAAAGCGTATGAAGCATCTCTGCGCAACATTTTGAAAGCGATCAACCAGAATATTGCTACAAATATTTAAGGGTGAAAAGGAATATTCAATGCATAAATCTACGTTGCTAAAGTTTTGCCAAAAAAACATTATGTAGTTAGGGTTCTGATAGCTCTGATCAATAAGGTCGTAATGACTTGTGAATCTGACGTAAGAGAACTGTTGATGGCCACCTATTTCTTGAATCTGTGCAGTATGGCTAGACAATTCAGAAATGAATTGATACCGTGTTTATGATGCTGTAAGAAGTTCCTCTTTTATGCTGATGAGTTTAAGAAATAACATTATGCTTATTAAAAGTTGCGAAAAAGGTTAAAGGCGAAGCACGATCATTGAAAATTAAAACTGCAACTGACGTTAAAGAACTGAAACAAACAAGGAGCAGCCATTACGGTTGTGGCTACTTTAATGAAGAATCTTGAAAGCAATGCGTAATAGAGATCCTTAGAAATCGATGTGACCCAAAGTTCGATAGTATATGTCTTCCAAATAATAGTAATGTTTCTTTAAGATTTAAATTTATGCAAAAGTTAAACCGTTTCCAACACATGACTTCGGTTTATGATATGGGTTCCCCACTAAATTCGTATAAACTCCATGTTTTCAAACAGGATTCGATGCGGCTGATTTCATTTTGAAAGATGAAAGTAACGAATAAAATCATTGATAGTGTTGTAATTTATATTGGTCACAGCCCTCACCCACCAAGGTCAATTGTGACAGTAAAATCATGGTATAGAGCTTCTTCCACGACTTCTAAGGATGATCTCTATTTAATCCTGGGCAGTCGGTAACCTGAAATAAGGAAATATCATGCTATTAAGAGTCCGTTGAAGTCATATTCACAGGTCATTATCTTCTTAACGAAGAAAGATACCAAACATTAGCTGCAGTGTCATAATATTCAGAAAACTGTAGCTTAAGTTCAGATATCGCATGCTCTGTTTCCCGTTTAGAAATTTCGGGTCTTTTCCATTGTAAGACAACACGAACTAAACAGTTATTACAGAGATATTTCCGGGGACAGAGCATATTTTCGTCATCAGATCATTTTGGTTGAGGGAAAACCTTTCTAAAGATAAGAAATATATCCTTTAGGTTAGTTATTTCAGTAAACCAAGAAGGAAATAGATTGCCACACTTCGAAAGCGTTTTATTGCCAATACTTATTTTGAAAATAATGTTGCTATAAGAGATAATTATAAAGCCTTTAAATTAACAATGTTCAATAAGCAATGCTTGCACATATATCATTTTACATAATATAGCTTTGTGCGTGTTGTACAATAACGAAAAAGATAAAAAAATTCCAAGCTAGATTCAAGATAACCGCTTTCAAATTGGAAACCATGAAACTCACCCACCCCAACAAGAAACGTTTTTCACCCCAAACACATATGTAATATTTAGTTTCGATTCCAGCAATGATTTACAAAACTGAAGTTTACATAAGTTTATGTACCAAATGAATTTTCGTGACGTAAGCCAAGAAGAAATAGTGGAAAAGTTGGAAATTTAACTATTGGGAATATATTATAATTGTTACATGATTAATACAACACTAACATTCCTTCCACACTAGAAATTCCTTGCAGAGACATTTTTTCGTGGCTTAGAAATAAAAACAGGCGAAAGCTATCACATAAAGAATTTTTAGACTAGTGTGGAACCACTAACAGTAACGTGGGATTTGAGAAAAACAGCTGAATTCCAGTGCGCTATTTATACTATGTTGATAAAGTTATACATGAAAAAACTGGTTTTAACTCGGTTTAGACGTCACGTGCCTCATTTCATTTTAAGAATAAATGCATACCAAAGTTTTTAATTTTTAAAGAAATATTTATGCAAATGTTTTATGCGTGTTAGCTTCAAAACTGAAAAATCTTCACATTGTCTGACTCCTCCACCTCTATCCTGAAAATATTCATCGATTACTTGCACATTAAATCGAAGCGATGCGAATTCAGACATCTTACTCCACTATAAATGTTTGGACCTAAAGGAATTTTATTAGTTAATGCAATTATACGTGAAGGCTAATCACGACAGATTTACTCTGACATGCCTTGTGACGTATGGCTAATATCTCTAATTAGCTTTCAGCCGGGCTTTTAAATCATTTGACAGGTTAGCGGTGTCACTGTAATGTAAATCGGATGTTCAGTTTAACTCACATATTTAGAATCAATTAAAACTAATAACTTGGGTGGGACGGCTGTCCCGCATATAACTGCTATCAGCAGAAGTGATCAACATAAAGAGTCATTCGTTTAACTGTTTGTAATATAGCAGTTGTTTAGCTAAAGCTTGAAAGAAAAGCAGATTTCTGTAGAAATCTACCTGAAAGAAAAACAGATTCACTTGTAGATAAATGCAATAAGTTAATTTGAAATCAGTTTTCCCACAGAGTGTTTTAAATTTGAGGAAATTTTCAACTGCTATAATCATGCAGCCATGCAGAGTGCAGTATGTTAGCAGATACTCCATTCTACGAATTATTCTAGTACGTCTTAATAACATCTTTTATACAGGGTGTATCAGTATAGTGGTGACAAACTTTCAGGGAAGATAAAGTACGCCTAGACGATGGGAAATCCCATAGGAACTCATGGTCGGAAATGCTTTCCTGGGCAGTAGTGACGAGACAAAACGCAAAAAAGGAAGGACACAAACCGTGAGACAAAACATGTTTTATTATTTTTATTACAGCGGAAACCTACAAATAAGAACAAAAACAAACAACGATCGTCATTAAAGAAAGTGTTCGAAATTACGACCCCGGACCGTGATGGACTCTCACTTCTCTGGCGCATGGAAGATTTGCATTACGAATGAAAGATAATAGATCTTCCATCCAATGGAAGATAATAGATCCAATGGAAGGATCCAGTGGAAGATAATAGATCTTGCATCACGCGCGGTTCCTGCATCACGGTCCGGGTCGTAATTTCAAACACCTTCTTTGATGATGATCGTTGTCTTTTCATGTTGTTTTTTCTTTGCTTTGGTTGTACTCCGAATAATAAATATGTTTTCTCACCCCTTTCGTGTCCTTTCTTTCTTGACTTTTGTATCGTTACTACCGCGCCAGGAAAGCGTTTTCGACCATGCATTATGCATTCCTATGTCATTTTCCATTGTCTAGGCGTACTTTATCTCTCCTGAAATTTGTCACCACTCTATTGATACACCTTGTAATTAACGTTTCATTAATATAATGATGAACTTGTAGAGTCATTAGGTTAATTGGAAGCAGAAAAGATGAAAAACATGCAACCGCCTTCGCCGGGAATCGAACCACGGACCTCTGAAATACCGGTGTTAAGGAATATTCTTTGATATCGCCAAGAGATGGCGTTAGGAGTCCATCTATTGGCTTACTTGACCTTTCCCCTTCTGAACACGTGACTTGAAAAAAAAAAAATTCTTCTTCTTGAAGGTAGAATTTCGATGCACTGCGCAATAGAATTCGATTGAGATTTTAGCTGGAACTATTCAGTTCTTACCTTTTGAGCATTAAATATTCGATTCAGGCATTTTAGCCTACATTGTATATATGTAAATATTAAGTTTAATTAAAATTTATGGAAAACCCTCCAGGCCATGCATCTCGTCTTTTGGATTATGAGTGATTCGACTTTGATCTAGAACGTTTCGTTACATAATGGTGCATCGGCTCCAGAAAAGAATCTGATTAATTTGAAAATTTGTGTTTTTCGCCTTTTGGATTAGCTTTGTAAGCGAAGACTTCTCACGGTAAGTCTCCTTTGATAATTTATTAAAATGGAACAGAAGACACTAATTAAGAATCGAGCACATATACGTGCTTCTGTTCTCAAATTATTAAAAATGTAGATGAGTATTTAAAAGAAGAAAATCAAGAAGAGTTAGAAACTTGTTTGGAATTGTTAAATAGTAAAGAAACGGAACTACATGATTTAAATGAAAAAATACAAAATTTGATTGAAGATGAATCAAAATTAGATTCAGATATTAACACTTCTATGGAATATAACGATAAAATAATAATAGCGAAGTCTAAAATCAACCGCTATTTAAGGAAATACAATACTCGAAATATCAACATGAATTTAAATAATTCATCTACAGAAGTTGAAACCAAAAGACAGATTGAAGGCAATGTAAAATTACCCAAACTGTTAATTCACAAATTTTCCGGAGATTATAACGATTGGATGAATTTTTGGAATTCATTCAAGGTCACTATTCATGACAATGTTACACTTTCAAAGATAGAAAAATTTAATTATTTGAGAACTTATTTATGTGGAAACGCAGCATCAGCCATAGAAGGTCTCTCAATCTCAGAGGCTAATTATGACTCTGCTATAGACATTCTTAAAAATAGATTCGGTCAAAGTGACCTTATTATCAATACACACATTTCTAATCTCTTAAATTTAAATCCCGTTCAAAGTTCAAGTGAAGTGACAAAATTGCGAAAACTTTATGATACAATTAACGTTCAAGTCAGAAGCCTTTTAGCATTCGGTGTGAAACCAGAAACATATTCCAACATGTTTATTCCAATTTTGATGAAAATTGTCCCGAACGATATAACTTTAGAATTTCATCGTACAAATACTGAAAATCCTTCAACCTATGATTTAAACAAATTTCTAGACTTTCTCCGATTAGAAATAGAATCGCGAGAAAAGATTAATTCGTTATCCTTTCCACGCAAGTCAAAACCGGAAATGAAAGGTATTAACAGATATCCACCGACGCCGAAACATAAACAAACTGTCACTACACATGAATTTATGGCAGCCGCGTCATCAAATCGAAACTGCATTTTTTGTTTTCAAAACCATGACTCAGAGTCCTGTTTATGCCTTACAGTTAATGAGAAGAGAGATATTTTGAAAAAACAAGCGCGTTGTCTGCTTTGTTTGGCCCCTAAACACAAAATCTCACAGTGCCGGCAACGCCAAACTAAATTTTGTAAAATTTGCAAAGGTAAACATTCAGAAGCCATATGTTTTAAATCCAGTTCGATAGTTAAAAATACACCAAGTGATAAAAAGGATAGTATATCAATTTCGAAAAATGATACACAAACTAAGGAACAGAAAGAAGAAATTGTTTCGGCCGTTTCACATAATGCAAATAATACAATTCTTTTACAGACTTGCACGATAAAAGTTAAAACAGCTAAGGAAAAGGTGTTTGCCAGACTTCTCTTGGATAGTGGAAGTATGAAAAGTTTTTGTGCTCGCGAGTTAGCGGACAGATTAAACCTCGAAGTCATAAGAAAAGAAAAATTGACTGTCTACACTTTTGGGAATACTTCTCCCATCCAAAAGAATTATGACGTAGTTAAATTAACTTTAGAACATAGAAGTTCTCCCGATTCTAGAATAGAAGTTGAATTATTAGTAACTGATCATATATCAGGTACAGATATTCCACCTCCTAAATCAGAAGAAATTAAGCAAAACAGACAATTAAAAAATTTGCTGCTCGCAGATTTTCCCGATTGTAAAAAACCCATTGCCATTCTAATTGGTGCAGATTATTATTACAACATAGTAATGGGACACGTTAAATACTTAAGCAAAAATCTTGTTGCAGTGGAAACTATTTTCGGGTGGTGCCTACATGGACGAAAAGGTGATGATGATGTCTCTTTAGCTTTCAATGTAGTTGTAGGGGAAGATTTGATTTCCAAACAAATAACAAAATTTTGGGACTTGGAAAACTCAGGACTTATTGATAAGAGGGAAAACTTCGATTCAACTGAAAATGAAGTTGTCGAATATTTCGAATCAAATATAACATATGAAAATTCTCGCTATAAAGTTAGATTGCCTTGGAAACATGACACATCAAATCTAAATAATAATAGGGAAATCGCAGAACAAAGATTTCATCGACTTAGAAAACGATTTAAAAAAGATCCTAATCTATTTTCCGAATACAGGAATGTATTAAGAGATCAGTTAAAACAAAATATTATCGAACCAGTTTCAGAAATTTCAAATGAAGAGGATGTCGTGTTTTACTTGCCACATAGGGAAGTTATACGCGAGGATCGAGCTACAAGTAAATTACGTATTGTTTATGATGCATCATCGCATGCCCCAGGATCCATTTCTTTAAATGACTGTCTACATGTTGGGCCAAATTTATACCCTGAAATATTCGAAATATTGTTAAGATTTCGGTATAATCTAATAGCCTTCACCGCAGATATAAAACAAGCCTTTTTACAGATTCTCATACATGAAAAAGATCGAGACGCAACCAGGTTTCTGTTTTCCGATTTCCCTAATGATGAAACCATTTCTCCTGACATATATAGGTTCACTAGAGTTTTATTCGGAATAAATAGTAGTCCATTTCTATTAGCCGCTACCATTAAACATCATCTGAAAAAATATAATAAACTTTATCCTACAACGGTTAACTTTTTGAATGAGAACGTATATGTAGATGATGTGATTGGAAGCCAACCAACGATCAATGAAGCATTAACTACGAGTCTAGAATCGGTCCAAATATTTAAGGAAGCAAGCATGCAGCTTCACAAATGGCATAGTAACTCGAAACAATTACATGAATTGTGGGTAAAAAAGGGTATCGTTCCAGATGAAAATCCTGAAGATTTTAATAGAGAAAATTTCCCATTTAAAGTCTTAGGTATGGCATGGGATAATTCAAAGGACTTACTGTATTTTGATGTTCGGAACTTATTGTCTTTCACATCTAAACCAATAGAAACAAAACGATTTCTTCTACAAGTGTTGGGTCGGATATTCGATCCGATTGGAATTTTAGGACCTTTCACTGTTAGAATAAAGTGCTTAATACAGAAGATTTGGTTGTCACAAATAGATTGGGATGAACCCTTACCTGAAGATTTGTCCTCTGAATGGAGAAAGTGGTGTGAAGAGCTACCTCAAATGGCTGAATTCTCCATCTCTCGTTACTTTTTCATGCACTCGAACATTAATGTCGAAAATCTCGATCTACATTGTTTTTCAGATGCAAGTGTCAAAGCCTATGGTACAGTCGCATATTTACGTTTCACGACAGAAAATAAAGAAATCAAAACGGCCTTTGTCTCTTCTAAAAATAGGGTAGCCCCACTAAAATCCCTTACTTTACCGAGGTTAGAATTAATGGGGGCATTGTTATCAGTTAAGTTAGTCAGCAATATTCTGAAAGCACTGAAATTGAGAATTCCGTGCTATTTTTGGACAGACTCAACAATTACTTATTTTTGGATCCAGAAACAACCTGAAGCCTTCAAACCCTTTGTCAGGAATCGTGTCGAAGAAATACAAAAATTGAGTTCACCTCAAGATTGGCATTATTGCCCAGGTGTCGACAACCCTGCAGATCTCGTATCTCGGGGAACGAAGATTTCCAAGTTAATAAATGAGACCATTTGGACGCAAGGTCCCCAATGGCTTCAACTCCCTCACGAACTTTGGCCAAGATTAGATATTAAAGAAACAATAGATGAAAACAAGCTGGAATACCGAAAGAGATCCGGTGATATACATCAACTTGAATGTACAATCGAAAAAAGTGCAGATGATCTTTTCGACATATCAAAATATAGCAAATTAGAGAGGGTGTTGAGAGTCACTGCTTGGACAACACGTTTCATTAAAAAATTAAGAAAAACTAGCGACATTCAAGGAACTCTCACAGCTGAAGAGTTACAAGAAGCAGAAAATTTCTGGATAAGATCAGAGCAAAAGAAGTTTTTTGCCGAAGAATATAAATCCCTCAAAGAAGGTAATTCAGTTGGAAAAAATTCTCCTTTGTATAATTTTCTTCCTTATATTGATGAAAAGGAAATCATGAGGTTGAGAGGAAGACTGGAATTTTCTGACTTCTCACTAGACAATAAACATCCAATAATCTCACCTAAAAATTCTCGACTAACGATTCTGATTGTATGCAAAGAACATGAGAAGATAATGCATGGAGGAATTGCTGCAACTTTAGCTAAAGTCAGATCACGCTTCTGGATTCCTAAAGGACGACAGTTAGTCAAAAAAGCATTAAAAGGTTGTATAATTTGCCAAAAATATTTAGCTAAACCAGCAGACCAGATGACAGCACCCTTACCAAAGGATAGAATCCAAGAATCGCCTCCATTTGCAGTCTGTGGAATTGATTTCGCCGGACCAGTTTACGTAAAGAATTCTAAAGACACTCGAAAATCCTATATTGTTTTGTTCGTTTGTGCAGTAACCCGAGCTGTACACTTAGAACTTGTATCAGATATGTCAACAGAATCCTTTTTACTTGCATTTCGCAGATTTTTGAGCAGAAGAGGAAACTGCGTAATCATCTACTCTGACAACGCCAAGACCTTTAAGAGGACAAAGAAAGAACTTGAGAATTTTTCAAAAGTTTTAAAAGATGACAAATTCAAGAATTTCATTGCCAAAGAAAGAATCCATTGGAAATTTATAATCGAACGAGCCCCATGGTGGGGAGGGTTTTATGAGAGACTTGTTAGATCTGTTAAAGAATGTTTAAGAAAAATCGTAGGAAAAGCATTGTTGACTTTCGAAGAAATGTCTACACTACTTGTTGAAGTGGAGTCAGTTCTTAATTCACGACCTCTAAGTTACGTTTACAACGACAATGACGAGCCGCAACCGTTGACTCCAATGCACTTCTTAAACATTGGACAAACTGATTTGAAGTATCCTTTGACCTTTGCTAGAATCACCGGTAGCGAAACGACAAGAGAAACGCTGTTAAAAAGAAAGCGTTATCAAGAATTGCTGTTAAAACAGTTGTGGTGGAAATGGAAGCAACAATATTTATTAGATCTTAGAACTGCCCATTTCATGAAGAATCCGCAACTTCAACCAGAACTAAAAGTAGGAGATGTTGTTTTAGTCGAAGGAGATAATAAAAACAAACTCTTATGGAAACTTGGTAGAATCATAAAAATTATTCCTGGACGTGATGGTAAAGTCCGATCATTCGAATTAAAAACTGGTAATGGGACTTTAAAACGTACTGTTCAACATCTATATCCTCTTGAACTTTAGATATTTTGAACTTTAACGATTTAGTTATGCTTTTTTCCTTTTTTGTCTATTAATGATTAAATTGAATATCCTTAGTTAAGTTTGCTCAGTTAAGTGGAAAATATTTTAAAATTTAGTTCATTTATTAGTTATAACATTTATTATTTGATACCTGTATTGGAATTGAAGTGTTTGACTAATTAGTATATTTTAATATTTTTATAGAATAGTGATTTATGTACTTGATTGTATGTATAACTGAGTTAGATGAACTCTTGTCAGAGTTCAGGTGGGGAGTGTGTTAAGGAATATTCTTTGATATCGCCAAGAGATGGCGTTAGGAGTCCATCTATTGGCTTACTTGACCTTTCCCCTTCTGAACACGTGACTTGAAAAAAAAAAAATTCTTCTTCTTGAAGGTAGAATTTCGATGCACTGCGCAATAGAATTCGATTGAGATTTTAGCTGGAACTATTCAGTTCTTACCTTTTGAGCATTAAATATTCGATTCAGGCATTTTAGCCTACATTGTATATATGTAAATATTAAGTTTAATTAAAATTTATGGAAAACCCTCCAGGCCATGCATCTCGTCTTTTGGATTATGAGTGATTCGACTTTGATCTAGAACGTTTCGTTACACCGGCTCAGTGTGCAGAACCACTACACCACGAAGGTACGCTAGGGAAGTGGGAGAAATACCTTATAAACTGAATAAGAGAAACGAAAGTAAAATGAATAAAAAGGAAAATAAATACTTAATTAATACTGAAGTAATAAAACTCGTAGAAATTAAAAAGGTCCACATGCGATACTATCAACATTTCTTTTGGTAAGATATGTATAGCAGCTATAAAGAAAACTGAAATTTTCGTTTTTAAGTACAGATGTTCGTTTAAAGTTGAAAACATCTCTCACTTTGGCTTCGCATGAATTTTATTACAATGTCGTTATTGTCGTTTTCAGTTATTTCTCTTCAAGCCACATTAAAAGCTGGCGTATTTGTAATCGTACGATTTGAAAATATGTTGTCTGTTCAAACTATTTTAAATATTTTATTCAATTTAAATTGGAATAAATTAAATCCAGAAAAATCATAGAAGAAATTTATTATGCTGTTTCTTGTGTTAGAATCTGCAGACTGCACAGTACTCAATAAAGTCGCGTTAGAATAACAAGGAATGCGGATTCACCTACTACATTTATACACAACGTGAAAAGCTTCTTTCATAAACCAATGGATTATAGGAACTTTGGGAATGAAATCCTGTTTCCTACAGAAAGTTCTTCATGAAGGCATCTCACCTATCTGTTAGAGAGCCCTGTGCTTTGCCATATTCAGCTAAACCAACCAACCAGCAATCATAGGAATAGATCAGAAGCTAATGTACAGGTATAGAAATAATTGAAAACATGTTATCTAAGCCATTATTCTCATTAGCGTAGCTATATAATTGAATTTTTACGGAATAGTACTTTCCTCACTTTTCAATGTCAAATAATGTTGGGAGCTTTCCTGATTCTCTTTTATTATGATTAAGACTCAAACATTGTCTGCACAGTACACTGGAATAGTGCAATAGAGATAGATTATATTTTTTAGAGGTTTAATCGCTGATGCTCAGGCTCTTTTCTCATCGTGCATTTTGTTATAAAATCTTTCAATGTATTTTTTTCTGTCCTTTTTGTCCTTCTTTTATCTGTCATTTAGTCAGCACTTCAGTGCAACTTCTCATTGACATAGCTAGAATGATATTAAATCTACAGATATTTGATACTAATTTATGTTGAATATAACAATGCTTATGTGAAATGGAAAAGCATGGAAAAGCAAAGAAACGTAATAAATAGCGCATAAAATATATGCCATAATAATATCTTTTAAATTAATATTACAATTTTGCCCATCAACGGACCGTGTCTATAAGTTTTTTTTTATTTGATTACAGCAAAGCACTTGAAGGCTATTTACCTAAAGGGCTATATGGGAGAACCACGAAAACGGCTATGCAGCCAGCATGTTCGCTTGGATTCGAAGTCCGGACCGAAATACCAGTGTTCAGTGACTTTACCGCTCAGCCGCTGGTGGGGTCATGGGGATAAGAAAGATGAAAACTAGTTATTTGCTTCGGATTCAAATCTTGACGTAAGAGCCGGCTTTTCGTACTTTTCCCCATGAATAGTGCAAATACAAATCAATTTTCCTTAGAAAATTGCACCCATCAGTGGCCTAACGCTGGTAGTTCAGTCCAAGGCTAACGAGCGCGTTCAGTTCTAGGCAAACGAGCAGGGAAAGTCTTTCCCGAAGGCATCCCTCCCGTTAAGCAGATTGTCCCGCAGACTTTACCATAATCAGATAAATCAAACCTCTTAGAAAATCAACCTTTCCAGAGGTTGACAGGTAAAATCACTGAACATTGGTACATAGACTACATCTCAACTTTCGAACGAACAGGCTGTTTGCATCGAAGCTTTCACGTGTAAAGAGGTTATCACATCTAGCGACGGTTCCTGTTAGACGGGACTTTTCTGAGAAACGAGATTATGGCTGCACTGGTTTAAACGGGAGGATTCCTAAAAAAAATAGCTCCGCTGGAAGTAAAGTCCCGCCTAGTTAAGGAAACGATGTACCGGCTACGCGGAATATTTTGAAACCCCGCCGAAAACGTTTCGACTGCAACTCTGTCTCGGGAAGAGATCAAACAATCAGACAAAAGTTCTGCTTCTGAAGGATCACGTGATCCCATTTTGAGCGATAATCGGTTACTGTTTGGCGTTCAAGTCTTTGTAGTAAGTGAAAATGGTAACCTAGCTACGTAGGTTTCGTGAAAATCTGCAGGTTCTGAGAATTGTCCCTTTCGATATTCAGTCCCGCGTAGCGGAAACATACATGTGATTGGGTCTTATCATGAACACGAGTCAATTTCTGTCAAAAACGTTCCTCCCCTTAGAAAGATAGCTCTGGTGTACTGTGTTGTAATCACAAGATCCCTTACAAGATCCTGTACTAGACCCTCCCCTTAGTAAAATAGGCCTGTTGTGCTTCTGCGCAAGAAATTAAATAAACAAATGATATTGTATTTAATTTACTGTATTTATTCCTAGTATGCATATTATTTTAGTTTAACATTGTTTCGTATTCTTTATTCTAACTGGGAATCTGCCAATAGATTTTTCGAAACTTTTCTCTGTGTCTCTATCTAATGACTTCATTTTGAATTATCTACTAAGTATTTAAGATCTCCTATTTCAGAAGCAGCAGTCATTTCGCTTTGAGAATGTTTTTTGTTTTCTACTATACGACCGCTTTTCAGAGTCATTATTTCCCCCGTGCTGCTGTCGCAGGCTGGCCACAGCAGGCATGAGGCCGCATCTCCTGAATGTTATCAATAAATAAATTGGTTGAGGGTTAAGGTAAATACAAGATATTCGTGCTGTGGGGGGGGGGCTGTACACAGGGCTGAGAAAAAAAAGGGAGCACGGATAGGGCGAAGAGAGAATGTAAGAAAACTTTTAATTTATTAACATTTCATTTTATGAACTCAGTTTGAATTTTGCTCTCTAGACGCATAGAGTCCAATACTATGAACACACGATTGTGATTTTGCAAACCATTCTGTACTGTGGTATGCTTGGACACAATATATAAATTACGGATGCGTAAATTTTATTCGTTCCTTTTTTATACTGTAATTTGGATATTATACTGATACTGGAAGTAATAAGAATTATACGAATATGAATTTCAAAGTGCTCTAAATGCAGCGTGTTATGATTTGGAATTAGCATCCTCTGAAATTAGTTAGCCAGCTTGTGTGCCTATCTTCTTCATTCAGAAATTTGCATGTGCAATGTTACTAAGCTTATCGCATCAAACGAATTTAAAAAAGGTCTCTTTAATTCCATATTTCTACTTCCTTGGAATGGTGAAAGTTTCAACGGGGAAACAGAATAGATGTAAATTAAGAATTATATGGTCACAAATTTGTGAATATATGCGCATAAACTGCACTAAGAAGTTTCTTCGCATTGCTTGTGACTATAACTTCAGAATGTTCTTTTAATTTAATATTATTATAAACGTTCTTTTCTTTAGCGTAAAATTAACTAAAATAAATGAGTTTTTCCCCCTTTGGAAAATTTTCTTACTCAGCATATAGCAAGGAATTGACTCTAAATTTTATACAAGCACATTCTTGCTCATACTTAATTTAAAGCTAACAAAACTGCTACATAGAAGCAAAGGATATTAAACTTGGAGACTTTTAAAGTAGCTTGAAACGACCATAGTTTCGCCCCAAATGAGAAAGTGTTAAACCCCATTTCATCGCAGCCGCATTTTACGCAGTGTCACAGCTAGAAAGAAATCTTCCCAGATATCTCACATTCTGGATCATGATATATCATTAGCAAATCGTAAGAAGCCACTGTTCATCTCAAAAAGAATTTGCTAGCACAATTGCTCAATGTAGTTATTGAAAAAAAATTAGAAGATTAATTATAGATGTCTCATCTAAAACATACAAAATGTAGTTTTTTTAAAATCACACTTAGTCCTTTTAGTAAAATAACGCTGCTGTCTTCAACGCGTAGAGACATTAGGTTGTTTTGAAGCGGGAGGCGTGAAAAATGAGCAATGCCCTCTCCAGGAGTCGAACCTCGGGCCTCTCGAATACGCGCCGAATGTGCTAGCCATTGCACAGCGAAGGCATGCTAAGAAGGTGGGAGAAATACCTTATATACTCCCCTTTTAAAGGGCGAATGGGGATTAGGATACCCAATTATCAAATCCTGGTGGTAAAGAATCATCATCCACCAACTTTTTAGTTCGGTCGCCACTGTAGAAACATTAGGTTATTTCAAAGCAGGAGACATGAAAAATGAGCAATGCTTTCCCCAGGACTCGCACCTCGATATCTCGAATACGCGCGTAGTGTGCTGGCCATTACACCACGAAGGCGTGCTAAGATGGCGGGAGAAATACCTTATAAACTTAGTAAGTAAAGAAAAATAACACAGCTATGGCAGTGAACGTTAAAAAAATAGAAACATAATCAAACACTGATAGCTACGAAAATCAGAAACACTTCCAAATACTATTCACCTTTTGCATCTTTGCATTACAGTTCCATTCATGCAAACTATATTTTAGGTATTGCATGACTAAATTTGTGTTCTATAGACTCTGTTCATGTTTCATTGTAATTTGGAAATTAAAGGAAGCGAAAAGAAAATACGAAAGGTCAGATGGTAATCAATTGAATGGCTTTATCAGTCATCAACAGATTATTGCTATTCACACCAATATTAAGATAAATGATTCGCTATCCAGAAATCAGAAACTTTTTCCTGTAGCTCTCAGACAACATGATTCTTGAAAACAGCGTACCTGTATTATAGCCAAATGTCTTTAAAACTAGATATATGGCAAAAGCTGAATTTCCCTCTTTTTTCATTAAAGTCAATAACAATCATTGCCTCATCTTGTGATTAATTAATATCTCCTGAAGGAAAAAATATAGTGAATATTTCTGAATTATTAGTTATTAATGTTTAGCATGAATATTTTAAACTATTATCAGGGATCTTTTTGCTGACACATAAGCATATAAATTAAGATCGATTTTCCTATAATACATTATTTTGCTTACAAAATGTAAACTGTTTTAGCTGAATGCGAGCAAAACGTGTATCTGCTTCAAGCAAGTTACAGAAATGGGTCAGATTAGAGAGGGTAATGGTAACCATTAAACGTTAATTACTTTGTTTAAATAATTATCTAAGTGAGATGAGAAATCAATAGCCCGGCTGCAACATATCTCCACCTAGAGCTTCTCGATTTTATCGAAAATTCGCTTAGAAAAATTTGGTCGTGAGCTTAATGTAGAAGTGGGTAGTTTGTCAAGTCGTCTTTCGAAAATTCATATATAATTATGGTTAAGTAAGTCATCGGTAAAAAAAGCACGAAAATTTACTTATATTACTACTACATTGGAATTACTTAATATCGGATAGGTCTTTAAATAGCATCCGCAATGTCTATTAAACAATATAATTCGTACAATACTACATCGCCGTAAACTGTTTGTAGAAAAAGGGAGAATACATAACATTTTAAGTAACAGTAACTATGCTTTGCTTTATGTCTTAGAACTAGGATAATAATTTAAACACGGCGCGTATTTTCGTGAATTTTAGGACCCTTTTTTTTTTTTTTGCAAATATCAAATTTTCCAGCGATTACTAAAATGAATTTTTAATCGAGAATTAAAATATCATGAATTCCTAATGTTTTCCGTGTTTTCAAACTTTTATTGTAAGTAATGATTATTTTCAATATTTAAACAGATTTAATATTACTATTAATTAAACTATTTATTATTATTATGTCATTAGAATTTACGGGGAAAATATATTGCAAAGTATAACTCCATTTACTATTTTCAGACGAACTTTATCTATTTGCAATGAAAAAAATTAAGCATTTTTGTTCGGAAATTAAAAGCTCCCTTCGTGTCAACCAGTCACAAAGATTGTCAAAACATAATATAAGATCTGGTCTTTTTGGCTATCATACAAAGTGCCTAGATCTCAAAGTTTAGCTCTGCGATTTCTTGCACAGGCGTGAAGAGTAACCCAACACGAATGTGTAACTCAACACGAATTAAAGTTGTATATGCATTTTGAGACTTGACGACAAGATTAAACGAAGATTAAATAATAAATAAATAATATTAAATAATAATTAAAGGAAGGCGGATGAATTATTCCATTGTTTTATTTTACAACATAACTCAAACATTGGGCAACAATGAGCACTAAGGTTTTCAAATTAAATCATGAAACTAATCAAAAACTTCACTGTATACTACGTTGCGGATAAAAACATTGTTAAACATTCATGTACTTATAATACACATGTACAACATCTTAAACTAAATGTTAATTTCGTAGTAGAAAATTCACCTTTTCCTTAACTAAAATGTTATGATAAATTGCGATCAGTGCTGAACAACGAAAACTCCCTTTTTAAAGCTGCATGGGATAGAAAGACAGCAGATAAATAGAGAAAAATTCGTTCATACTTTCCTGTTGCGGGAGGAAAGCAGAGGAAAGAAGAATCCCTTTGACCTTGATCAGCTGAAGGCGTCCGCGCCGCGTACAATGTTTTCATCTTTGCCTTTTCTAATACAACATCATCGGCGTCTTTCTTTCACAAATTATGTAGAAGATGCAGGTTAGGTTATTTGAAAGTGGTAAACCAGACAAGAGCTATCTGCTTAAGAGAAAGGATGCTTTTGTGCAAGATTTTCCTGGAGAAATTGGCTCGTATTCAAGTTACACACGAGAAAAGCTACAAAAACCAACTATGCGGCCAGCCCAGTTGCCTGGGATCGAGCCTAGGTTGATAAGCGGTCTTAGAAAGGAGATGGTGGGCAAAGACATTATTCAACCTTCGCCTAGTCGTTGGGCATTATTAGTCTTTTTCTTTCACTTCACCTGCGAGATGGAGTTCTCTACCGCAAATTAAGAACGAATGATGGAGAAAGTTTCAGATGACAACTCATTTAATCTGGAGTCACTATTTTTCTGTCAGAGTTTCATAGTAGGCCTATATGGAGTCATTTTAATGTAACGAGGCACTGCATAAATTTCGCGAACGTTTCTTCTGGGACAAAGGCAAAGCAGATGTAGCAACTTATTACAACTTCTGTGATGCGTGTGGTCCTCGAAAAGGCTCGCAAACAGGAACGCGGGGAAGACTATAACGCTAACAATGTAGGAACATCATTGGAAAAGAATACGCTGGATATTCTCCGTCCTCTAACTCGAACATCTGAAAGGAAAAAAAAATCACATACTAGTTTTCATGAACTGCTTTAGTAAATAGTCGCAAGCTTATGCCATGCCCGATGAAGTTACTTCAAACGTAGAAAAGGTCTGAGAAAAGAAATGGATATCCCAAATTGCAGTGCCTTTTCTTATTCACTCTGTCCGAGGAACAAACTTCACGTCCGCTGTATTTTTAGGACTGTGCAGAAACTCCAGGTATGGAAAATACATAAACCCCATACTTTACATCCACTGTCAGATGGCATGGTGGAAAGATTAAATAGAACAATATCGGGTCATGACTGTTGCTATTCGTCTCACGGAGCGAATAGGATTGGGACCAAAAGTACCATTATTTCTGCTAGTACCATTATTTCTGTTCATGAGAACACCGGATTTAGTTCATCACAAATGATTTTTGGCAATGATCTTCGCCTGTCAAGTTACTTGTTCTCCGGACGATAGCAGGCTACGCTTTCTCTACCGGAGCAGTTTCTGAAGATCTGCAGGTGCGTTCAGAAGTTTCACGTTTTTCATTTCGCTAGAGCAAGGACCAGCGACTGAGAGGATGAGGATTAGACATGATGCCGAGTCCACGGACAAGGAATTTTAGGAAGTATATGAAATCTGGTTGTTGAACCCCAGCGGACAACGAGTGATCTCATCGAAGCTGCAGGAGACATCCTGGGAAAGGTGCTTCCGTGTGATCAAGAAACTGAACGAAGTAGTAGAATGTATGCAAAGAACTCCTCCTTCTAAGCCTAAATAGTACGCTATGATAGATATGCACCCCTTTATTAGGTTAATAAGGGTTAGTTGTGGGAGCTTGCACTGACCGGAAGGTACTTTATGGAGTGGACGATGTTGTAAATTCCTGTAAATATTTATATATATTTTATTATATTTTAATTTAGTATATGTTTCATTTATTTATTAATTTTAGGGGGTAATTTTAAGGTTTATTTATGTGTAACTGAATTCGTAGCCGCATGTTTTGTATGTAAATATTTATTATACAGAATTGTAGTGCTGGAAATTCTGAGCTCAACAAAGTTTAAATTTTAAAATTAGTAGTAACTTTTAAAAAAGTAGAATGCGAGATATGGAAAAATAAGCTCTTGACGGGTCTCGGCGTCAGTTTTGTCTCCAAGTTAGGGAAATCTCGATATCTATTGCCAACTTGAGAATTTTTCGGAAGCTTCAAGAAAACACATTTTCGAAGTCCTACGACTGTTTGCATACGAAGCTTCCAAAAGCATGTGCTAAAACATAACTGTGTTATACTATTATATAAATATGGCTCTGTGAGCTAAGACTAGTGAGTTGTTAATCAACAATGAGATTTAAAGTTGGTTTAATTGCTATTTAGATTTTAATCTGAGTAATTTTAAGAACTAATATATTCCTATTGAGTTAAAAAGAGAAACTGCTTAATATATGCTTCTCCTTGAATTATTGACAGCTACTTTATATGCTGTGTGTCGTTAATTTTTATAGTAAACTGTCAATTTTATTTTCGCTCATTTGGAGGAGTTATTTTAAGAAACAGACGCGAACCCGTTGACCGCAACAATAACGGCTGACGAATTTGCTATCTCATCGTTAGAAAAATTTTGGTGATGAATTCTGCGCTTAAAGTTTCCCAATATAACTGAAAATTTAATTTGCTTAATGTGCTTCGCTGTTTCTAATTCAATACTTCTACGCTTTGCGTAGAATACGTATTTACAAATATATTTTTGGAGAAAGAACAATAAATCTTGTTTAAGCCTGAAAGTTTGCTTTTTTCCCTACACTTTCTTTTTTTATTTTACACAAACCTTTACGTAAAAGGTTTGCAGTAACGGCCGATAAAAGGTTAAAAGCATCCTGAAATAGTTTGGTTTATGATATTAAATTAAGAGAAAGGGGAAAAATGTTTCCAGGTGTAAATTTTGTTGCCCTGAGGCAAGTTACAATGGATCTCATCGATTTAGCAGTAGTGATAAATTGGATTTCATCCTGGAGAATTGGGAATTTATCGATCACTATTAGAAAAGTCTTCAAGAATCGGAAGCTATTTGTCGTTTAGAATTCGTTTCCAGTCATTCTCTTCTTTCAAGTAACAAAATCCCTTTATTTTGTGGATCTGGATCAATTTAATTTTCAATATACTTTCTTTAAGCTACAAATTTGTCATGGCCGCTGTTTTTATGATATCAGTTTGAATCTTTTGATAAACTGCATATACCACAAAATAATTTAATTTCCCTTAATGAAGTGCATCATGAGGATCTGCAAGGAAGTATTATGATATGTATACTTATATATACGGAGTATGTTTGTGCAATCAAGCATCAGAAATTTGGATTAGAATATCCCTAACTAGAAAACTATTTTAAATATCACTTGCGAGACAAATACTCTTCATTATATTTTATATCCTTATTTATAAAATAAAGTAACTTTCAAACGATGAATATTTAAATATTATATTTCTAACCCAAATTTTAGTTAAAAATTAGTATTTGCATATGTAATCGATATAATTGAATTAATAAACAGTAGTACGCAGAGAAAATTTAAGAAGACTGTCAGTATGAAAATTGTTGAAATTATCAGAAAGTTCAAAACGTATGTGCAGTGAATGACTATTAATTGACAGATCCATGTTACACGCATATTTAGTTTAAGACTGAAGTACTTCAAAGTGCAGTTTAAAGTAATTAGCTGTTACTTTATGAGCATCTTCTAAGCATTTCTAGCAAGAAAAGCACTTTTCCCATGACCAGAAAAAGCCAGAAATATCAAGATTTCATTATTTTAGCTGTAAATAGATTTTTTTAGATGTAACCGTTCGAATATTTGCTGACGGATATCCATTAATCCCAGGGTAATCGCGATGGTGACCGAAAAGATGCACCATATGTGTTAGGACCTCGTATACATAAAAGCTTCTTTGCTCTTGTAAATGAAATGAACATGTTTATGAGAAAGTGCATGATTGTCTAATCATTTAATCATGATTGTCTAATAAGCTGTTAGTATAATAAAATAATTATTAAGTATAATAGTTAAGCTATTCGTATTTAAATGTTTAATTCGTATAATAAATATATCACTTTTATGCTTTTGCTGTTCATAAAAGTGATATATTTATTATACGAATTATCTATCCATGTATAGTATTTATATTCCTCTGCTCACTGAAACTTCCTAACACGTATGTGTAACTTGCGATATTTAAATTTAGTGGCACAAGATATTAGAGCACTCTTTGTAAGAGGCAAGCATGAAGCAAGATAGTCTTCGTGATAGTCAACAGCGTGATTCGTGTTATAGTGCAAACGGCGTAAAGCATCTTTGAATTATCAGCTACATTGTCGCATTTTAAGCAAAGAAGCTTGAGTTTCATGGATCAAAAACAGACCCACATGAGGCCACAACGCTTCAACCATGTTAAGTCGCAACACTTTGTTATGTTTGTAGAGAATTATTAGTTTTAGGAATTACATTAGGAATTTTTTTGAGAAGATGCAGAGATGAAAAATGAGCAACGCCTTCGCCGGGAATCGAACCACGGACCTCTGGAATACCGGCCCAGTGTGTAGAACCACTACACGACGAAGGTACGCTAGGAAGGTGGGAGAAACACCTTATATACTCCCCATTTTAAAGGGCGACTGGGGTGTTTAGGGGACCCAATCGCCAAATCCTGGGTGTGGAGAATCCTCATCCAACACCCTTTTAGTTCGGGTGCCACTGTAGAGACATTAGGATTTTTGGAAGCAGGCAAGATGAAAAATTAACAACGCCTTCGCCGGTAATCGAACCACAGACCGCTGGAATACCGGCCCAGCATGCACAACCACTACACCACGAAGGCACGCTAGGAAAGCGGGAGAAATACCTTATATGTTAAATCGCAATCTTGTTTATCAGATTTCTCATTCTGTAACCTTGCTGTCCTCTTATGGAGATGGTTCTACGGAATCAATATTTTCAGATTTTTCAAGCTATCCAAAACGACGTGACAACCAGTTAGTGACAGATTCCAAAAGCGGCATTCTCTAAATGTTTTCAGCAATGGGAGGAAAACACTGGAGTATATGTATTGTAATGGATGTTTATTTGAAGCTGACTAGGTCAATTTTTGCATTTCAAACATAAGTGCTTTATACGCAGTTTACTCAACCGTTTTAGATACAGAAGTATAAATCAAATACTGTAATATGATTTGAGGTTCATATAAAATACTCATAGATTATATAAAGAAGAAAAAATAGAGATGTAATGTAAACGTCAATGGTCAAACTGTATTGTACACAGTCATGAGCATACTCGTATTGTACACAGTTTGATTTCACTTCCTATTTCGCCTGTCACTAGTGTAATAGTTTACTCTTCTATTATCCTATTACTTTATTAGTTTTACGTTTGCATATTTGAAATATTACTTCTGGAATTACGCGTATCTCTTAAAGTCATCATTGCATCGAGACAAAGGGCTTCACATTTCTTCCATCTCCTATTCTTTGCAGCATTCACTTCGTCATCAGTCATGGCATTTTAGGCAATTTTTGATTGAGCGAGTGACAGCTCAGTCGGGCTTGCATCAGCTATAATATATCCGCATTCGTGTTGTTACGTTTCGACCAATCAAACAGTGAGAAACAGTTATGTGCGTTCAGATGATATACTGAATGTACCAGCAATAGTACTAATTTCAGTCTCTTGGAAAAGGAAGGCTACATAAGACAAGTTTAGCAAAGCAAACACAAAAAGGTCTTTCTTCTTCAGATTTCTATTTATTTAAATTGCTTCAGTGTAGTGCTTTCATTTTGTTTACTGTAAGTTTGTTTACTGTCTTTCACTGTTCTTTCTAAAAAACGATCACTATCCATTTTCACCCCAAGAAATCTTAGACAAAATGCCTAAATTAATGTGAGATAACTGAAAAGAACCATTTTATTTCTTATTAGAGAAAAATTATTTTGAACTACTATTTTTTAACATGCATTTAAAATGCTTTGAGGACTAGGAAAAAAATTCTGCACTTTGAAATAGTAAATTTCACAGTAAAAAGAATACGGTGAATTGCTTAGTCCTACATGAAATTCGGTCATTTCATGTGATATGTTCCGGTTGGAGACTTTTCATTTTTTCCTGCTAATCTGTTTGTGGTCCCTGATAACAAATGCAGCATTATTTCCCTCTCTCTCTCTCTCTCTCTCACACACACACACACACACACACACACACACACACACAAAAAAAAAAAAAAAAAAAAAAAAAAAAAAAAAAAAGGGGGAGGGAAAAGAAAAGGAAAATAGTGGTGCAGTTTACTCGTTTACTCCATATACCATCTTCAAATGCTTTATTTTTGCATCATTGTATTCAACTGATTACACTCAATTGTACAACGAGTTTTTAGCACATATACTGAAAATTTGATTCTTGCGGTTTCTGCTTGAAAATGTCTTAGAATAGAAGAAAACCTGCTTGCAAAAGCTCTCCTCAAGTGTTGAAGGATCTTAATCGTTACATGTGACCTTCAGTATTGTAACCAAGGTTATTAAAATCGCAACGGATTCATTATTTCCATCCTGCTGAGGATACGTTACGGCTGGGCGGTTTAGTGACTAATCGTTCAGTTGAAAGAGAATTACGTTCTAAAACGGTTAGTTTTGGGGCAATTTTCGAAATATATTTTGTGAGATTATTTTCGCGATTATAGTGGAACACATCGAGAGATTTATAAGCATAATGAAAATTAGATTCATGTAAAAATATAGCAAACTGTCTCATAACCATGCAAAATAATAATAATAATAATAAAAATAAACTAAACTAAAATATTTTTAACAAAAAATTATTTATAGTTTAACAGTCTGATAGTTATTCTTGTGTGATAATAAATTTTTCGCGTCTTACTTTTGTGCCGAATTTTGCCTTCTTGATATCTCATTTACTTCCTGCTATGAGTATGTCAAAGCAGCTCAACAGCTCTGTCACAAGTAAATAAATAAATAAAAACAGTTCAAAAATACTTTTAAGCTATTAAAGAATACAAAAAGATTGATATTCCTGTATATGCCTTGAATATGTACGTTGATGAAATGATTGAAATTAGTGTAAAACTGAGTTTTTGCAAGCGGGGTCTGAATACTGCTCCGGCCTATAAGGCTTCAAGTTTTATAGGCCCTAAAATGATCTTACAACTCTTCATAATTCTGTTTTCTTCTCATGAAAACAAGGAAAGTGGGAATAGGGAGAGGTTTAAAGAAAGCTCTGCTTAAACCCGCAGACTTCTTTAATCGGGTCCTGTTTGCAATACTCCACATGTTTTTACTTTTATAAAACAATTAAACATCTGAAAAAACAATAAAAAAATCTGAAAGTTTTCAGATTTTAACTTACGTCCAAAGGGGCGTTTTTTTAGCGTTTTGTGTGTTACCTTTATTTATTAAATATCATGGTCTTTGCACTTAAACCATAAAATTCAATTCAATAGCAATGTCTCAAAATAATTTTAAAATGAGCATATCTTTAGAATTTCCGATTCACAGTTCCGCGCGCTTTAGATAAAAAAGGTTCCTCCCCTCCCCCGTAGAGTGTTGTCATTGCTCACTTTGAAATCCTTGAGTTTGTTAATCAAAAATTCGTTAAATTTTTTCAAAATATGAAATAGACAATAAAACAAATTCCAAATTTCAAGTTTTGTCTTCCACATGCCCATATTCGTAGGAGGATTACGTCATTCAAAATTCGATGGCTCTATGTATTGTTGTTTTATCACAATGCGAGAAATATACATACATTTATGCAGATTTTTCATTATTTAATTTCTTCAAATATAATGCAGGACTCTACCATTTGGTGGCAATAGTTTGAAAAGTGAAACGGACATTTATAGTGATTCAACGTAAAAATCGCAAAACGAAAACAATAGTTCTTCAGGGACAAAGCCTCTTTGGACTAAAAAGTGTGATATTCTCTCTCAGATTATGAGAATCTCTTTTAGATTATTTCTTTTAAATTTAGATCAAAGACACAATAATGTAGCAAAATGGACTTCGAAGATTTCATTGAAACAAAGGAGGCATTTTCATTCTGTAGGCTATTTATACTTTATATTTAATAATAAACGGCGCAAGTCAATGGAAATATTATCGTTCTTTGCTTCACTAAAGTTTTGGACAATTCTCTTGATGACTATATCCTAATTAAGACACTAAAATATATACTAGAATTAGTATTTATTCGGCGTGTTATTGTATCTTAATTATAGAAGCCCCAAACAGGCTTATTTTTGCTTTCTTGAATTAGACTATATCCTAGTTACCACCGCTGAAACCACTCCATAAAGGAAATAAGACTGAAGTAGCTTTACCCTACCATATGAATTCCGAAAAATTTATGGCTCATTGAATGAAATTATGAATTGTGAAAACTTTAATTAAAAAGTACAATATGATTAAAATTTTTAGTTAAAATAAAAAAAAATTATTCGTGTTTCGTTTGATAATTTAGCACCATATTCATTTATTGTAGTATTGCTTTGAATAATAGTTAATGTAGTAATGATTTAATTCTTCTCCTAGTGTTTTTCTGTCCCCCCTCTCTGCAGTTTCTGCAGACTTACTCGGATGTAAAAAATCTCACTCAGTTAGTTGATTCCATTCTAAGTTATTGGCTTTGTAATTTATGCTCACCTTTAAAGGCAAAAGTGTGAGATTTATGGCCAGGATATGGTCAATATAGTTTAATGGTATTCATGTGAATTTGACACTTTGTAAGAAAATTATCAAGGCAAAACTTGTTCAGACTCATTTTAGAGATAAGTTAGGTAATTGATTACTCACACGCATATGTTCCATTAAAAAGTATCTCGGATTTCCGTTGAGCTTAACCAAGTGAAAGCAAACAAAAGTACTTTATCTTGGTTATTATATTACATTCGTTTTCGCTTTCCACCCTTTTCTAATCGAACATCACGCGCAGCCTGCTTTAATCCTTCGTTGGAATTACCTAGCATTTCATTCTTTCTCTTTATGACTTGGAAGCAGTACAAAGAAAGTTTCTCTTCGCGCTCTCGACGATCGCTCAGACATTCACCCATTACCATGGCAACATACCTGCAAGCCATCAGAAGTTTCAATATGCTTGTGTTGCTGAAGAAGAAATGTTTGCTATATTTGTCTTATTTTTATTTTATTTTTAGCGAAAGCTTTTAGTTGTGTAAGAGCAGATTGTTGTTTTTCCCTGGTCGTTTCAAGTTTCTTCTAAAGTTTGCTCTTTAATAAGACGACTTCAGCGTACAAAATATTTCTTTTTTACCCCCCCCCCCCCGAGTATTTAGTTTGCTCAATAAGACTTCCTATTTACTAAATTCTTCCCAAAGCTAAGGCAAATGCTTTTGAATTTCAAAATATTTTTCAAAACGTTTTTTCCTGTTTAAGTTTCTCACTCTTAATTTTCGATGCTAATTTAAGTTAAATCAGTGAAACATTTAAGCGTTCATGTAGGATGAGTGTCATAGGCTGAATGTAATGCTGTATACAAAAAGGAGTACTTACGTATTATTCTGTCAACCGTGAAATTTGGCTACTACCGAACCATGAGAATTTTCGAAGATCCTGCCTCGCCAATCGTTCCTTCCGAATTATTTCACCTTTTTCTTGAAGGTACTGACGCCTTTTCATTTAATAAACAATCAGGGTTCGACCCGCTTCGTTTTTGTGCTTCTTAAGATCTTTCGTAGATTTCTACTATTTTGTTAGGCCATCTGATTTTACTGGAAGCTCTGTTTAGAAAACGCTACAACTACAAACTTCCTATAGATATTGTTCCAATCTGTTGCTGTTTCGACAGCCGTATATTTAGCTGTCCATACTGTAGCCATTAATACATATTTTTTATGGTAACATTCCGTAACTTTGAAAATAAGCCACTGCTTGCTGTAGAAGGCAGATCCCAGATTTTAATCATTTATTTTTTTTTTCAAAATGCATAAAAAAAATGCAGCACTAAACGTTAATTTATACCCTTATTCATGAAAACTAAAGGTGGTTTATCGATTATCAGTTGGGGTTATATCAAGCGAAGGTTATGAGTGTGTTGTTACGTCAAGCTTATTCATAACTGGTACTTGGTATAGAAAAGCTTGTTCCTCAAAGGTTGTCAGTGAAAAGCTTCATGGCAAAAACACGAGAGAACAACGCAAGGGAAAAGAAAATCATGGCAGGAAGTTAAGTGTTTACAAAACATAGCATACGCAAGTTTCCAAATTTTTAAAGTTTCACATGTGTTTTCGCTCTTGCAGCAGATAACAATTTATGAGCGCGAGAAAAAAAAATATTTTTACTCTCATTATTTCAGATTTTTTGGACTAATCGATAACTTTTAATTGAAAAATTAAAAAGTAAACTTAAGCATTTGAAAATGGAGGGAAATTACAATTTTGTATTACAGAAATTAATAAAATTTTTAACGTATGTAGTTAATTCCTTTTACAAAAATGTGTTTATAGCTTTCCATGAAAAAGTAATTCAAACATTATTAGAAAATAGGAAAGAACATGCAACGACACCTTCCAATCACCAGGCAGAAAAAAGGTTTTTCGTGGTTTTAAATAGTTATTATAGGTACTTACGTATTATCCCGTCGACCGGCCAGGTAGCGCCATTTAGCGCGAATTATAGGTGACTAGTTCCTTTAGAATTATTCAGTCACTATAAGCAACTGGCGAACGTTGCCATTATTTCCGCCAACAGTGGACAGGATAATACATAAATACCTTATTATGAATTGGAATTTAATTAAAATAAGAAAAAATATTATGAAAGTTGAAGAAATAGTTCAATATATTTCGAATAAAATATGTCATAAAAATTAAATAATGCTGAGTTAAAGTAGTTAAATAAAAAAATGTTTAATTTAAATTCCAAAATTTAACATGGAAGTTAAAAATCCAAAATTTAACGTGGAAGTTAAATTTTGGACAAGTTTTCCTTAACGTTCTTGCACTAAAATACTAATTGTCTTGAGATATTTTATCATAGCAATGAATTAAAAATAAAGCAACCATATGAAGACGTTAACAAAACTTCACCTTTAATAAATTTAAACAAAATCGAATCCAAATCTTACTGAAAGAATACTAGACAAAGGAGATGATTTTATAGTTTAAAAATTAAAGAGGTTTAGTAAGTGCCTCTACACAATTCATCTTACTTCGCCAAAATTTTTTTATGCATACGTTCGTGGAAAACCACTATTACCTTTTTTACAATGGATTAGCAATTTTACAATGGATTTCAGTAGCTAACTGTATAAGTTAAAATTTCTCTTAATTCCTCCTGTGTATAATTTCAATTTATTCTCATTCTCGGATATTGAATGCGTAAGTTTTTGTCTTGATTTTTCAATTAAGAATTTTTAGTTAAAAAAGTCTGAAAATGGTCTTATAGTTATAAGAGTAAAACTATTCTTCATTTCTTCTCGCGCTCAGATATCATTGCATATTGCAGTCCCAAACATAAATTTGAAATATTTGAAAAACTGAAAATGACGTCTGCAATGTTATTGTAATGCGACCTTTTATAAATATCTCTATTTTAACTCAATCAGCTGTGCGATGTGTTCCTGAAATCACTAAGTTTTGCGGTTGCTTTATTTTCTATTACGATGTTTAAACATGCGATGTTTACGCCCTGCTTTTCTTTTCTACGAGTACCATGACGTTTTTTTTTACGATGTACTCCACCGCTTTGTTTTCTTCGCTATGTTTTTGCAGGTATGTTTTTCGGCAGACCCAGGTAATCGAAAGTCAGTTGATGTGATCGACCGTTTATTGCTTTATTATCTAAAACGATGTTTAGACATGCAATGTTTATGCTTTGCTTTCTTTCTACCATGACTTTTTTACGATATACTCCACCGCTTTGTTTTCTTCTCGTTGCTTTGCAGCAACGACATCTGTCGTTTAAAATATAAAGAATTATCTTATCTCAAAACTCTTTTCGCACATAATATGTCGATTAATTTTCAAGTGAGGAAAATATGTTCTTGTTGACAGATTGCCGTACTTTGCAGACGCGTTAGGTTTTTCAAGGGTATTACTTTGAAGTACGTTGATGTAGCGTTTCATGTATAATTATTGTCCAATAGATTAGTCACACTAAAAGGTATCGAACAAGTTGAATTTTAAATTGATACAAAGCAGATGAAAATCTGGCACACTTGGTTGCTAGAAATCTTCTACATTTACTAATTGAATGACTACATTTGAGAAGGTGAACATTAATTCAGTTAACACTTATCAAAACTTGGTTGCTAGAAATCTTCTACATTTACTAATTGAATGAATGAATTTGAGAAGGTGAACATTAATTCAGTTAACACTTATCAAGACTTGGTTACTAGAAATCTTCTACATTTACTAATTGAATGAATGCATTTGAGAAGGTGAACATTAATTCAGTTATGATGAAATTTGCATTAATTTATTTACAAACTGATTTTTACAACATTTTTCGGTACTTATTGGTTATTCGGTATACGCCGATAAACCACGAACAATCCATTGGTGCCTTTTGATGATGAAACCTGTATTTTTTTTAAATTTCCGGCTAATATTGTTTTTCAATCGCATTCAAAATGGCATCAAACAGTTCAATCCAGGGTTAAACAGAAGGTCTAACATCTCTTCTAAGTTCTGGTTTAACCTCTGCCGACTTGCCTCTGCCTATATATTAATTTGGAAAAGTAAGCAGACAAGGGATGACGAACTATACCAGCTGCCAATTAAAATATTATTAATTATGATAAAATATTATTAATTATGTTAGTAAGAACATTTCTAAACAGTTGTATTTTGAGAAGCAGTAACGTTATGGAGTATAAATTCTCCTCCATTCTATTAATCTCCGTGAATGCCAATCTTGTTGACATTAAAATTATAATAATAATAATAATAAAAAGGGGGAAGGCATTCTACTCTTCTTTGCCACACCAAAATAAATAAGCAAAATAAAAATCTCATCTTTGTAGAACTCAGAATAGTTTCTAGGCTTGCAAACGCTTGCAAAAATCATAGTTGCTATTAATATATTTGGCGATGCATCGGCGGGTACCTATAAAACAACATGTACCCATATTTAAATTCTCAACAAGTAGACATAAAGAAGAGTCAAAACAAATTTTTAATTTTTATTAAAACTTTATATTATATTTATTATAATTTTAATATAAAAATAACCCATGTTATTGAAAAGATAATGAAAAAAATATCAACGCAGTTTTCGGGAATTAATTCTAGGCCAAGAATTGCTGTGTAAAAGTGCTTCTATTGGCAAATAATTGAAAGATTTTAAGTAAATACTTTCCTAAAGCATTTAAGTTTCAGTTTATGAATAACAAATTTGAAACACCTTTTTTATAGAAAACGGTGAGTATGCATTTCCGGAGCCTGAAAAATATAACTATGCAAATATCCTAAACTGTATATTTTTGATCTATGGGGCAGTTTTATAATTTCAGGCTATTTCGTGTATTTTAAGAATGTTAACATTTAAGGCACAGTAGGTCCATCTGATGTAAAGGCAAATCATACATAAAAAGCGTAAATTAGAACCATAAAACTTTAGAACTATGGTTACTCATGAAGGAGCATTTTAAAAATTTTGATTAGTTAGAAATTTAAGAATTTGTATTAGTTGGGGAATTTCTTGTCCGTACATAATTAGTAAAACACATATGCTCTAGGTTGAAAATAATGTTTGTTCGAAAGATATTAATTATGTTATGCTATTAAGAACATGATTATTAATTTTGTTGAAACGATTATTAATTATGATATAATATTATTAATTATGTTAGTAAGAACATTTCTAAGAAGTTGTATTTTAAGAAGCAGTAATGTTATGGAGTATAACTTCTCTTCAGTAGTTTCCAAAAATATTGTTCATAAGCAGTGCTGCTTCTTATAAGACGCCTTTGCATAATGTTACACAGTATGAGAAACGTCTTTCTCTGATTATACAGATTTATTGCACGAAAACTATTATAATTAAATATATATTAATCTAAGTTAAGTTTTTGGAAATGGTAACGGCAATAATTAAACTTCATTTTATGAGCACATTTTGTAAGTAAATTTCAACGTATGCTCCTCTTTTTAAGTTAGAGATGTCAAACCAGGATTCCAGGTCTCATTACATATTCTTGAACATTTGCTTTGTAGTACTTGACATACCGTGTTTTTGTTTCAAAGTATTAGTATTACTAACTGATGCGAGAGATGTCAAACCAGGATTCCAGTTCTCATTACATATTCTTCAACATTTGCTTTGTAGTGCTTGACATACTATGTTTTTGTTTCAAAGTATTAGTATTATTAACTGATGCGAGAGATGTCAAACCAGGATTCCAGTTCTCATTACATATTCTTCAACATTTGCTTCGTAGTGCTTGACATACTATGTTTTTGTTTCAAAGTATTAGTATTACTAACTGATGCGAGAGATGTCAAACCAGGATTCCAGTTCTCATTACATATTCTTCAACATTTGCTTTGTAGTACTTGACATACTATGTTTTTGTTTCAAAGTATTAGTATTATTAACTGATGCGAGAGATGTCAAACCAGGATTCCAGTTCTCATTACATATTCTTCAACATTTGCTTCGTAGTGCTTGACATACTATGTTTTTGTTTCAAAGTATTAGTATTACTAACTGATGCGAGAGATGTCAAACCAAAATTCCAGTTCTCATTACATATTCTTCAACATTTGCTTTGTAGTACTTGACATACCATGTTTTTGTTTTAAAGTATTAGTATTACTAACTGATGTGAAAAAGGAGCAAAGGCCTTACTATATATCTGCCCGATTCATTTCCCTTACTCACCGTAGGCCTGCCACTTCCTAGCAGGTCACTAATGCTACCAGTGTCTTTGAAACTTTCCATACAAATTCCTGATCTCTTAATAACCGAAAGACTGCATCCATACGAATTTGTGAATTATCGGTAACAGGCGATTAAAATTCCACGATACCACACTTAGCCTTTTCTATCAACGCCATTTCATTACTAACTATTCCTCGGAGCCATCACTTACATGGTAAAGGGAAAATCAAACTATAACAAGAGGACTACATAGTATTAAATGATAAAAATTTCATAGTATTATCTTCGCCCCGTAATTTCGTACATAAAATTTCTATGTATTTCAGTGCCCTAATAAAACAGTTCGGAAATCTAACTGGACCTAATTTTAAGAAATTATTTAAATACAAGTAGTAAGCATGTGTACATAAAAATGGAGTACCTAAAAAAAATTGAGTTTCGAAAAATGTCACAACGCAATAAAACATTGTTAACTTTGATATCCATGCCACATATTACAGAAGTCGTGAAATTAAACTGCATGGGAGCTGAAGGCTAATGCTCGATTTAAAAGCTATTGACGATCAGAGCATTTTTAAACAAAATTTAAAGCCACTTTTAATAAAACAAAAATATAAAAATAAATGAAAAATTTTACTTACTGAATCTTAACATATTATCTTTTAAATAACAAATATTTATCTTTTAAATAACAAAACACAAGGAAGAAATTCAGATTTATATTTTCTGTCTGAAATCTAAAGCCTGTATCTGCAAGAAATTTCTAATTGGTTATATTATGTAATTCAAACGTATTGACAACTAAATATCAAAATTTTAAAATGATTTACGTATATTTCAGCTTATTCCAGTATGTTGAATTAACCACTAAATAATTTACTTTCAACGTTAGCTGGAAATTTCAGTATACTGAAGCTCAAGCAGTTGGCTGACAAATTCAAGATTCCCTTAAAAATCTTCCAAGAAGACATCCTTCCATATAGGCAGATGGTCCTTGAGCTGCTTTGCCTTAATCGGTTAACCTAACTTAACCTTTTAAACTTCAAGCACCGTATTCTCAACTACTACTTAAAAACATTCCTGCTATCATTACCACACAGATTTTACAGAATTTCTAATAAATATACACTGTCATTTAGCAAATAGTCTATAGTTTAATTCAGAAGTGGCATTCGAATAGCTTAACAGGTTCTCTACCTAAATTAGCGATAATATATGTAACTGCTAATAATTTAATGGGGGATAAATTACAAAACAGGTTTTACATTTTAACAATCGGTTTCCTAAGCTAAAAATATTTCAGGAAGCGGTTTTTAGGAGCCATTGTGAACCATATAAATTCCATCACTGATTTAACTAATAAATGTCTTCCATTATTTTTGCTCAGTCTTTGCTCTCTTGAATCCATTGTACTTTTATCCCTTAACAGCATTTTAAGTTCGCTACAATTTAAATCGTTTTTATTACAAGACCTTTTTTCGTGTTTGATGTAGCATGCATTTGGATGGCATAGCGTACATTATTAATGGTCTGACGGTAATCGAAATAATAGTCGTTCCGGAGAACGTGAAGTTCGCGAATCAAATATGGATATGCTGATGAAGATACACTGAGTATTAAATAGCTGTGCTGTATTCCTCATAAAACGGTATATTAGAAGTAAGCTATTGATCTGTCAAATTCAACACATGACGAGCTTATTTTTTACTTTTTAAACATCATACCTTATAAGTCGTGAAACCTGTGTAATAAAGTTTTATTTCATGGTGTTGCATAAAACTTTACTATACTACACTGGTGAATTAAGAAACGGGCTTTACAGGTGGCCACTTGGCACTTTAGGCTTAATAATATGCCAAATATGTCAAAAAAGGGAAGGGTGAACAGTTTAAATGAGCTATTTCTGGGATGTTAATACAATATTAAGTAGTGTTAAACTCTTATTCAGATTTATGGACGCGCAGTTCGATAAGAAATTTTCCAAGAAATAGGTTCTTTTCAGAATTACAAAGGAAGACCTCCAAGGTGTATCGTTATTCCTTCCACTCCTATGCGATTTAAATATAAACTATATTAATAGTATTCTTAACAATTTTGGAAATAACGTATTTTACAAGAATGTCTTACCTATTCTAAAAGTTATATGCATTCTCGTAAAGTTTTGTGCATATATATATATATACACATTCAAAAGAGAGTTCAAAAGTAATTCTTGAAATAAAGTTTATGAAATAGCTAAGAGACGAATCTGCGCAAATGTAGCAAGATCGAAAATAATAAAATTTTTAAAAGAAAGGAAAAGTTGGAGCTTAAATGATTGTATATTATTTAATCCCTATGATTTGTATATAATTTAATCCCTATAATTTCATTTTAATAATGTTGCATGTAATGCCCTTGATGTCTCTGATTGTAATTAGTTCGTTTATCCTTTTTAGGCTTTATTAGCATTTTATTTTTCAGGTTTTTGCCTAAGAATTTTTCTGCGATTTTTAATTTGTGATTTTATTTTGTGCTCCTTTTATGTATTTCATTTTTGTAGTCCTGGGGTTTGCGAATGCATGTAGGAAAAAGTTCTGAAAAATTTGCCACGAAAATGTTGTTTTAAATTGAAAATTTGATTCGAGAATAGAGGTTTAGAGTCTCAAATGATTCAGAGGAACGAAACATGCATTCGGAACTCGTTAATCAATTTGGTTTAAGGCTTGAAAACACTTTTCCCCTGATAAGTTCTGCTTGAAGGTGATTAAAAAAAGACAAATTTTGATTATTATTATATTTTGTATTATCTTCTGTATTGTTTACGTATTTAAAGTTTAATTTTTACTTGCTCTCCTTTTGGGTTTCGGCTTTAAATGAGAAAGAATTGTTAGCGCCTTCATAGGGATTAAATCATATACAATCATTTAAGCTCCAAATTTTCCTTTCTTTTAATAATTTTATTATATATACATTCACTCATACACATAAATACATATATATTCACTCATACATATACACGTATATAATGTATATATACTAATTATTTTTTGGTACGGGGATACGGGGTTTCTAAACTCACTTGAAAATAAAATAATTAAATACGCTCAATGTATGTAAAATAAAAATAAAATGTGTGCCAAAAATTGTCTTCACTATAGCAAGCCTCGGACTACGCTAGACTTACTTGTATCTAATAATGAAGTGTGCGGGATTTACACTATTTAAAAGCCAATCATTTTAGTAAATGAAAAGTGATAAAAAATAAACATAGATATAATTAAGAAAGATATCGCTAGCAATCCTATCTGATATTTATGGTTATTTGTACATTTTGCTTATATTCTGTACATTTTCGGTACATCTGATTCTTTATTTTTTACTAAAACTTAGGTAACGAAAGTAATCTGTTCAAAAATAATTATAGCCGACTCTTTTTTGTGCCCTGCTGTCTGTGGCGACAACTTTGAGGTTTGATTTTATTTATTTTTAATTTTTATGATATGTAAATTATGACCCAAACCCGAAGCTGGTCAATTTGCGAAATGGTCGGCTTTTGCCAGCACTGGCCACCAAATGTGGCCGAAGTCCGACATATATAAAAGTTTACGATTCAGGTTTTGACTGGCCATTTCTAGGTCTGGCTGAAGAAAGAATTACCTTTATCTCACTATTAGTAATTTCTCTCAGAATTATCTTTATCTCACTATTAATGAGTTTTCTCAGAATTATCTTCTGTGTGGATGAAAGGTACATTCTTTATTTAATGTTACAATTTTATAAATGTTACAAGCTACACTTCATAATTTGTACGAAATCAAAAATTTGTATGAATACTTCCGTTGATTGCAAAAATAAAAGGCAAAAAAAAAAAAAAAAAAAAAAGAATTAATCATGATTATAAAAGCAGTTTATCAGAGATATAAAAATCACAAGAAGCAGATCAATAATTGATAATCCTTACATTTATTTTGTAAATTCCTTGCTTATAAGAAATAAAATATGTTTCCTGTTTTATGATATAACTATTAAAAGCTACTTTCCATCATTAGCATCGTCATGTGCATTAATAATAAAGTAATTTTAGAAAGAATTTTGAAGTATCACTTAATCAGAAATATCTATAAGATTCCTTGTGCTACAGAAGAAAGAAATGTTAGTAAAAGAACCACGCAGAAGCATTTTCTCGAAGATAAAAATCATATTAAACTGATGAACTAGCATGAAACTCGTAGCAACTATGTTCTACTTTTTTTTTAAAATTAACTTTTTACGTGTTTCTAAGTGTACTTTACAAGTGAAATGACAAATGTAATTTTTATCTCTTTGAGTAAATGTTTATAGCTGCGTTTTAGTAAGTGTTTGGGACAAGTAGCTTGAAGTACTACGCGTTTATACATAAAGACATACGTCTGTATATCATATATGTATGTGCAGGAAGAACACCTTCAAAAACCGATAATCCTTTTACTTTTTCATTGCAATATATAACACTGACTTTGTTCGATAATATCAGGAGCAAAAAAGAAAACAATGAAGTATTTTCGATTTTTTCGACATCGATTGCGTTTGTGGGAGGGGAAGCAGAAGAAATGTGGTGAAACATATTTCAAGTTTCTTTTCCGAAACTGACACTTGAAGAACGGATATAGTACTCGCTCGCTTCCCTAATGCTCCGTTGGGAGATCATATATCAGATGAAGAAACTTTTTTTCAAACAGAACCCTAACTTTTTGTCTTGTTCGATTGCAGTACGACTTGATACATTTTCATTTTTTCAAAGATTTCGTCTCCTATTGGAACAAGAAATTACGGATAAATAGAAGTGTGTCCGATAACTTATAAATTACGATGCTTATCAGTGGCATACCCAGAGGATCTACCGCCCTGAGTGATCCCTGAATTTGCCGCCCGGGAAGATCCCTGGATTTGATGTTCCTTTCGATACACAAGCAAATACGAAAGTCAGATGACATATTAAGAAATAAATTAAACTTCCGTGTTTCTTTTTGAAGTAAAATTTCAATTAAAAAGTATTGGCTCTGCATTCATATTTTGTGGTGTTGCACGGTTAAACAATTTGGTTAGAATGACCTGTGGGCTATTAAAATAATCATCTCTTCAGAAATGTTTTTACCTTTTTGCTATCTAATTTGCATTTGCTCACATTTTTTTTTTTATTCCTAACACAATTTATTCGCTTTTCAAGCTAGAATAAATTCAATATTAATATTTTAACCACTTCATCAAATGCTCTTCTGCATACGTTTAAATAATAATTTATTTAAAAAAAATTAAGCAGTTTCTTTTGACAGATAAAATACTTTTTCAATGAAAATTTATGATAAATTATTTCTTTTTTACCGTTAAAATTTAGATCCATATTTATAGTTCAGGCTTTAAATCTCATAAAATTAAATTGATATCGAATATGTCTATGTTCATGGACCATTAAACACTGCGCTTGTATCTCTGTTATGCCAAGACTGGATTCTGTGACCTTTGTGTAGGTGGGTATGTATGCGTGAATAATGTTATCTCTACACTACCGTTAGGTCCTTTTACCAAATGTAAAGTAACAAATGAAAATTTTAGGTTTTCTTTTCAGCTTTATTTCCTTTAAATTATTTTTTAAAATTACAACTTATTAATTGATTTAGTCCTTTCTTGACATAACTGCATTATAATACACTGAGTATAGTTATGGATGGATGTTAAACTTATCCAGATCTTAAAACCTATTTAGTGTGTTGTGGAATATTTTGGCGCATTAGAAAGTTAGTTTTTGGGTCATATTGATGCAGGAAACCTGAGAAACGTGCAGCGCTCTCGGCGGGATTCGAACACCGCACCTTCCGATTGCCAGCAGTACGTGCTATCCAGAAGGCAGGCGGAATGACAGCAGACAAAATCTTATAGGAGAGTAAATAAAATTTCAATAAATTTGAATAATTATTAAAACAATGTGTAAAAGGCAGGCGGAAAGACAACAGACAAAATCTTATAGGAGAGTAAATGAAATTTCAATAAATTTGAATAATTATTAAAACAATGTGTAAAAGGCAGTCGGAAAGACAGCAGACAAAATCTTATAGGAGAGTAAATGAAATTTCAATAAATTTGAATAATTATTAAAACAATGTGTAAAAATATTTTATGAAACATCGACCGTTTTCAGAGAGGTACTCATTCATTAAAATAAGGAAGGAACTGTTATGATTTCAGTCCCAAACCGCTGTTCACAAACTGAGTTTTACACGTTAAAATTTTTTACATTATTCTGAATGAAACGCTTTACATTTTATTTTGAGATAATAAGCTGCCTGTCAACCGATATTTATTGAATCCGTGAGAAATGAATCTTTAGGCAATTCCTGCGACGAAAATTTTTGAAGTTTGCTATTAGCTCGTAAAAGTGTATACTGCTAGTTATACACCTTCGTATCAAGTACATGCTTAAATATATGTATCTATATTAGATTTGTACTTTGTCATTAGGTGTTGCAACGTTTACCCCTGTCGATCAAGTCTCTTATATTATTACAAAACAAACTTCTAAAATTATTTAGCACTTTTAATATTGACATTGAAGTTTATGTAATAATTATTACTTATTCTTTGCAGAGCAATGGTCTTCATCGCCCATGGTTACGCGGAACACTGTCTGTTGTATGAAACACTAGCTCGTACTCTTGCCTTGAATAACTTTTTCGTCTTTACTCACGACCATGGTAAGAATGAAGCGATTCTTGAAACATATTTGTTTTTGAATGAAGCTTCTTCATGTTGTTTAAATATAAATTGAAATTCATTATGCTATATATTTAAATTTTTTTTAGCTCTATTGCAAAATCTATTTCTTATCCTGAAGTGCCGATGTTTTAAGTTGGTGAACTAATTTCTTCTATGAAAATAGCTCTCGTGTCAATTTAAGTCATGTCAAGTTAGTTCAATGACGATTACTAAAACAGGTCATGTATAAATCCTTGAAAGTAAAAAGATTAAAATTATTAACAAAGAGAAATTTTCTAGACTGTTGAAATATTAGCGTATATTTTTTAAGTGCATGCAAACCCGAAGCACAGCAATAGAATTTAGATTTCCTTAAGTAACAGTCTTGAACTCCTTTCAAACACAGTATTTTGTAAACAGAATGGAATTACAACATATGTTTTCAAGCATATAAGAATCGATTGTTCAACATTTTTCCAGTTCTTTACTCAGAAAAACTGATACTTCTTTTTGCAATATTTGTAAGGAAGAATTTAATGTTTTGATCTGAATGGAAGCCAGAGAAATTGTCTTTGAGGAATAGTTTATTATTCAAATTTGAATCGGAAGCCCGAAAAGTGTAACTGAGAGATTTTAGTCAGAACTTGCTAGATAAGAATGAAATAACCGGAATTCTGAAGTATCTTTGTAAAGAACACAAAGAAATATTCAATGCCGGAGATGAATACAAATATTAAATTCTATTGAACAGATATATGGATGCATTTACTTCATTTTGTAAGTTGAATAACGTTCTTATGATACAATGGCTATTTAATCAATGTGCAGAGATCGGAAGAATTAGAAATAAATCAGAAGCCAAAAACATGAATAGTAATAATCCAGTACAGTAATAATGTGTTTGACATTTTTCTCAGAAATATATAATATATCGGCACTGTCGAAATGGTAGAATTTTAAGCTATAAATATAGGAAAGTTGTTTTTCGTTCCTACATTAAGATATGGCTTTAAAGAGTTCCAATTTCAAAGCACTTAGTAATATTAAAAAATCCTTGCATCATACCCTAAAGGTCAATTGATGGGAAGATATTTCAAAGTATACGGGTATGATTTATTAAAAGTTTTATGATGAGAGTTTTTAACATTGCGAAAGTTTACATTGTTTGCTATCTATTCCTTTTTTTTTTTCCAGGCTTAGAAAGATAGTCTGTTAAATGCTCATAGTCTGTTAAATGCACATTTAAAATTTTTTCTTGGGGCTTTAATTGCAAGATCATGCTTATTACTAAACGTGATATAGTTTAGTTGTATAGTGGCATTCCTCAGTTAGAGATCCCTATTGTATTTTAGTAATGGGTCCCTCCAATGCGTTAGTAATTACATTTTTTGAAATGGCTATAAGTACCATTTTTACATAATAGTCACTTCGCATGCATCTTTTAAGTTTTGGTGGCACGTAATGGTTCAGTTTTAGAATCAAAATAAGAAAGTGAAATTATTTAAGTATTCGAATGAAAATAAAATTATTACCGTCAGTTTTTAATATAAACTGCGAAATGCTTGCTTCTAAAAATGCATTCTCTTTGCAAAGAACTCTGTGAATACAAAATGTTAATAAAATTTTCTTTGTTTAAGAAAGGTGAAAGAAAAGCGTCCTAAAAGGCAGCCGACTTCGTGTTTGTATAGACAATTTTAGACTATTCAAAAGTCATCGAATGTACTAATGACAAAAATGTAAGCAGGAACTCTTTTTAAAATTGTAATAAAAATAGCAGCACTGCCTCCCGCCAAACAATAAAATGTCAAAAACTGTTGAAGTCTTGCATCGTTTGTGCAATAGAAGTATTTTACTATATTATTAAACATATCCTAAAAGTTTTATAACATTCTTAAAAGAATGTGTAATTCTGAAATGTCTTTTATTCATATTAAAAGTCTCATTAGAAATTTGAGCATAATTTTATTGTCCAATAAGAAAATTTTTAGAATACCACTTTGTCGCTACGTTTGTTTCAATTTTAGATATAAATATCTTATTCACCTCCGACCCTTTTGTTCCTTATATCTCTGAATATACCTTAAATATTTTTATTTTTGTTTCTCTTTAAGGTTTTAAAATAATTCACTCTCGATTACTTACATTTATCACATCCAAGACTAAGATACCCTAAACCACCAATTCATAGAGATCATACATTTGTATTTCATAACAAACGTTAGCTTTAGTAATCAAATTTCCTTTTTGGAAAGATGAAATCGAAGGATACTAGACTTCGCTATTTATTATTATTATTTTTAAACAACTGTACTTGTTAGTGATACGATTAACATGAAGGTTGCCTACTGTTGCAAATAATGAGAAAAGCCATAACAAATTTAGATTAAATAACCATTCTTTAACGTACCTCAGATTTTTACCACCTTAATTTTAACGTTACTTTAACTAACATGAGGATTTTATTTAACTACAATAAGCATTTCCTTTGATTTTTTTAATTTTTCTGCTGCATCCAAATACGGAACCCATGGAGAAAATAGTTCCTTCTTTTTTTAAACAGTTTAGTTTCTAAAAAGTCTCATTCTCTTTCTAGAATATAGATGGCGCCATCAACTAAGCAGATGTGATAAAGCGCTCCAATTTAAGCATACCTTTTAAGTTAATTCTGCCTCCTTAATTAGACTATATTCCTTAATTATCCTCCTTAATTATTCTTTGATTGAGCTGTTGAGGGAAAATGGCTTATGAGTATTTATTTCAATAATCATAAAGTTATTTGAAAAAACTTTTTTTTCATGCATGCATTAAATTAAAAAATTTAAATTTTTAAAATTATTAAAAAAATTATTTTCTGAAATGTCATTCATATTTTCAGCAGAGTTTAAATTGCGCCGGAGCCCAAATTGCGGTACTTCCTAGATTTTAGGACAAATTATAATTCTAGCCGGAGCCCTAAATAAGAAGGCTCTGGTACTTCTTTTATGGCATTGAACAACAATTTTAGTAGATATTTGATTTCGAAAATTTTATTTTTAACAATAAAATTATATTAAAATTACTTATTAGATTTATTAAAATCAGAGATAAATTTAAAAAAAAAGACGGTGAAAGTGCAAAATCGCCCACTACTTGGCACGTTTTTAAGAATTGCGCATACTCGGTATCCATGTACACGTGGACCTATTTTCATTTAATAAAAATCCCAGAATTGCACAAAAATGGCATTGTGTACTCCCTTGACTTTTTCCATGTACACATCGACCTATTTTCACTTAAAAAGTCAAAGAAAATTGACAAAAATCCAATTCTTCTTGCTCTTGTAAAAAGCGCCAAATAAATAAGTGAGCGATTCTGCACTTTAGCCAAAAGGACAAAAAAGAAAATCTGAAAGGTTTCAGATTTTAAATTACCTCCAAAGAGGCTTTTTTTAAACATTTTGTGTGTTATCTTTAATTATTAAATATCCTGTTCTTTGCACTTAAACCATAAAATTCAAAAATAGGCGCTGTTGGCGACTATAACGTTGCCAATGATCAGAGCCGGCATTATAAGCAATAAAGAGCAGCGGTTTCTCGTTTAAAACGGCATTTCTGAAAAAAAAAAAAAAAAAAAAGGTAAAAATGGTGCCTAAACAGCAAAAGGCATTTTTCGTATTATAATTTGTATGATGTCAAGCAGATGCAGTTTTGTAGTTATTTGGTTGGCTTAAAACAGCCGGCATCTTAGCCATATCTCCAGATATTATCCCTCCACGACTCTTTGCACTTAAACCATAAAATTCAAAAATAGGCGCTGTTGGCGACTATAACGTTGCCCATGATCAGAGCCGGCATTATAAGCAATAAAGAGCAGCGGTTTCTCGTTTAAAACGGCATTTCTGGAAAAAAAAAAAAAAGGTAAAAATGGTGCCTAAACAGCAAAAGGCATTTTTCGTATTATAATTTGTATGATGTCAAGCAGATGCAGTTTTGTAGTTATTTGGTTGGCTTAAAACAGCTGGCATCTTAGCCATATCTCCAGATATTATCCCTCCACGACTCTTTGCACTTAAACCATAAAATTCAAAAATAGGCGCTGTTGGCGACTATAACGTTGCCCATGATCAGAGCCGGCATTATAAGCAATAAAGAGCAGCGGTTTCTCGTTTAAAACGGCATTTCTGGGAAAAAAAAAAAAAAAAGGTAAAAATGGTGCCTAAACAGCAAAAGGCATTTTTCGTATGATAATTTGTATGATGTCAGGCAGATGCAGTTTTGTAGTTATTTGGTTGGTTTAAAACAGCTGGCATCTTAGCCATATCTCCAGATATTATCCCTCCACGACTTCTTCCTTTCAGGTGTGAGAAAGGTCAGGTATTCACTCAACTTAAGCGCCCCCCTCCAAGGTTAATCAAAGATAAAAAAAAAAAATAAATAAATAAATAAAATAAAAAAAAAATTCTGAAGAAACAGTTATCATTAGCGCACATCTAGCAAGAATTTCGATAATGGCAATAGATAGATAAATAACTAAAAGAAGTCATATCGAATATTTGTAAAAATATTTACACATTTTTCTTTTACATTCATGTATTGCTTGCCATTCTATATTTTTAACATTTAAAATTAAAGCAATTTGAAATCTAATGATTTTTTGTAGTTTCCCTGTAATAATGCTCTACCAGAATCTTCTACAGTTGTTTTCTCTCACCTTTCTATATGCCTTCATGATGTAATTCACCTCTTATTCAGCTCCTGTGTTAAACCCATAACGGTTACCTTTCTTATATCTTTGGCTAATGCTCTTATTCAATTCGTTTTTCTTAATTATGATGTGGAAGTAATTGCAATTAATTTGCAAAGGTACTTCGTAACCAAAACGCCTTGGTCCTTGGTTGTGATGTAATTGGGAGCATACTCGAGAGGTCCAGAGTTCGAATTGCGCTTTTTTCGTGTCTCCTGCTTCAAAATAACCTAATGATTCTACAAATGGCGCCGAACTAAAATGTGGTGGTCTATAAACCATCATCACCACCGTAACGGTTCCCTTTCTTGTATCTTTGGCTAATGCTCTTATTCAATTCATTTTTCGTAATTATGATGTGGAAGTAATTGCAATTAATTTGCAAAAGTACTTCGTAACCAAAACGCCTTGGTCCTTGGTTGTGATGTAATTGGGAGCATACTCGAGAGGTCCAGAGTTCGAATTGCGCTTTTTTCATGTCTCCTGCTTCAAAATAACCTAATGATTCTACAAATGGCGCCGAACTAAAATGTGGTGGTCTATAAACCATCATCACCACCGTAACGGTTCCCTTTCTTGTATCTTTGGCTAATGCTCTTATTCAATTCATTTTTCGTGATTATGATGTGGAAGTAATTGCAATTAATTTGCAAAGGTACTTCGTAACCAAAACGCCTTGGTCCTTGGTTGTGATGTAATTGGGAGCATACTCGAGAGGTTCAGAGTTCGAATTGAGCTTTTTTCATGTCTCCTGCTTCAAAATAACCTAATGATTCTACGAATGGCGCCGAACTAAAATGTGGTAGTCGATAATTCATCATCACCACCAGAATTTGGCAATTAGGTTCTGTAATCCCCAGTCACCTTATAAAAGAGGATTAAATAATGTATTTTCTCCCGCCTTTCCGGATGGCTTTCTATTGTAATTGGAAGCATAATCGACGTTGTCCAACTCGACGTGTATTCGAGAGGGCCTGGAGAGGGCATTGCTAATTTTTCATATCTCCTGCTTCAAAATAACCGAGTTACTCTACAAGCTTACTTTCCAGATCCATGTCGAAATTGGTAGAGAATTTGTGTGCGGTCTTCATTTAGTTTCCATTTGTTTTTAGTTAAGTTCAGATGTTTCACGCTGTACATATGATTCCCCATAAACGCTGACAGTTTGCAACTCATATCCAGTTTTGGATTACGTATTCTAAAAATGGGTGGGAAATAAATTGTTCACAAAACCAAATACTGAATGTTAAAAAATATTCAGGACTAGAACGTTAATATCTTCGAATATGCAATTGAATATTTAACTGTTAAATTTCATTACGTTGCATGTTTACTGTAGTTTTTCAATTACTGTAATTTTAATTTGCTAACTGTTTTGCATATTTCTAAAAAAATTCTGATTTCTTATGTTGTCATGACAAAATGAAAACAATTTTATGATGAATGACATAAAAATATCGACAGAAGACATAATGGTTAAAAGTTTATCCCACTTTTAAAGTTATTATTTCAAGGAACTGAAATCCAAAGTAAAATAAATTTGATCACATAGAATTTGATCACATAGATCACATAGATCACATAGTTAGAATTATGTATGTTTAATTACGTCCATAAGTATAGGCATTAAGTTCATAAGTGCAGGCTTGTTCATAAACATAGGTTTGTTTATAAGTATAGGCTTGTTCATAAATATTGGCTCATAATTTTAGGCTTGCCTCGTCAAATATAATTTCCTGCTTTGGAACTTTGTTCAGCTTTTAAAATCATCATTCGGTATAATAAATTAAACAGAAGGTAAAATAAATTATGTTTCAACTTTATGTCATATTAAACTGAAAGTTATGAATGAATTAAGAGCTTGGTAGGACGAACTTCTCGTATGTTTGCAAACTTGTGTCATAGCTCAGTGTTGAATATTTCAAACAATTTTAAATGTTACTTAGATTATTAAATTTAAGAACCGTTTCCAATCATTTTAAGAAACATGGAATATGAGATCATAATAAATCAAGAGTAATATAAGTAGTAATCTAATTTTTAAATCACTGATTTTGCTTTATGCTATATAAGAAAGTAGGAGAAAACGAAAATGACGACTGTGTTTCATAAGATTCATATTCATCTAAACTTTTTAATCCTGCCTCCAAAATAGAAAGTTATATTATGAAAAGAAATATACTTATGAACTTTAAGAATAACTTGAGGTAATGACGTATTATACCTCGTTGTTTCTCGTAACAGCATTTCGAGGAGCTTTGTATCTTTTAAGACCTAAATATTAATGCCATAACGGTTTATATAATAACAGTATAGAATAAAACATTTGGAATAATCATTTGTAGTGATTACTCCTTCAGGTTTGGCTACATACTTTTCAACATAAATTAGACATCAATAAAAGTAGCAAACAGATTTTAGACACACAAAACTGGTAATGGTATTTAATAATGTATATGCATTGCTATATATGTACTTGAACGTATTATGAATATCCTTTTACTCTGTTGCAATATTGGTGAACCGAATACCAGGTTAATCAAAAAAGTTCATAATTCTTTTTCTTTACGATATACAGCCCGGTTCGAGGGGAAAAAATAGAGTGATAATTTTAATATAGTTTAAACCAACTTGGCTGCGAATTTGAATTTATTATCAAAAATTCAAATTTTAAATTTTGAATGATTGATGATTTTAAATCTAACACTGCTATTTTTTACGCAGTGGGACATGGTCAAAGCGAAGGACAGAGAGCCCACATCGATTCATTTGATCAGTTTGTGGACGACGTCTTCAAGCATATTGACATGACAAAGAAAAAATTCCAAGACCTGTCATGCTTCCTTTGTGGCCATTCAATGGTAAATATAATTTTTTTCATGGTAATATTCAATAGTATGATATTCAATGGTAAATATAATTTCGGAAGTTGACAAATTCGCATATCTTGTCAGGACTTGTGTTTCTCTTGATTTGCTTTGGAAACATGATGTGTCCTGAATAGGAACAGGGAGCTTATTCAAGCTATGTTCAACAATGTGGGGAGTAGACAACACAAGCAGGAAGCGTATACGAAACACTTTATTTTCAATACTTTACAGGTACTCCCGAATTTCGGGGTACAGAGACCAACCACTTGTGGTCTGAACGTAAGAATATAAAACTACTAACTAAAACTCTAACTAAAAGCTAACTTGAATTAGTATACAAATGCCTAGCACTAAGACTGGCCTTTATTTAAAAGGGTACGTATGTAGTACGCCGAGCTGCTGAAACTACAATACGTTTTCAAATATCAAGAGGGCTAAATCTCTGGCCTTAAAGGCAACCAGCAACTGAGTGAAGACTCGTAGAACTGCAGTGGCAAGCGGCTTGCTTCCTAAATCTCCTTCTCTCTCCCTAACTCTTGGCACAACTTATATACTTGGGCGTTAGCAAGACAAATTGCATAAACAAGTTAAAGCATTTAATTCTGACCGGAAGTAGAAAATAAGAAGTAATAGTACAGTTTTAAAATAAAATAAACGTTAGTAAAACTTAGGATCCTTACAATCTTAAAACATTTTTTACTGATCACGCAGCCAATTTTGTTTCAGGATTCGAATTATGTAACGATAATTATAACAACTCCATAATAATTCTGAAAGATAGGTTCGGAAAAAGAGATATCATTATAAATCCCTTCATGAATGAAGTACTAAACTTAGAAGAAGTAAAAAATTCTTCCAATGTTTCAGCATTACGCAGAATTTATGATGACTTTAAGATCTCTATTCGAAATTTAGAGGCAATAAATATTCCATCAAGCTCTTTCGGACATTCCTTAATGCCAATTTTTCAAAAACTCATGCCTCAAGATCTAATTTCAAGAATTTAACAAGCAAAGGAATGAAGGCGACGTTGACGTTCTAAAATTCATTTATTAAAGAAGGGGGGATTAAAGAAGGGGTCGAATGTCGCGAAAGTACTTTATTGGCTTGTGGTGAAAATAAAACATTTACTAATTATTATAATTAGAAAACTGTAAATAAAAGACGCAACATAAATACAGCCACGGCTGACATTTAGCATTACAGTACAACACATTTAACACTACAGAACAGCAAGTATGCATCTTCCGTGAAAAACAATACTGTTCTTCTAAATGTTGTAATGAGATAACTGAGAAAATGAATATTATTAAAGCACATAATTCTTGTTTTAAATGTTTTAAGAAATTTCGCGAGTTGTTTTTGCAGATATAAAAAAGTATGTAATAAATGTATAAGTTATTTCTCCCGCTTCCTTAGCGTACCTTCGTGGTGTAGTGGTTCTGCACACTGTGACGGTATTTCAGAGGTCCGTGGTTCGATTCCCGGCAAAGGTGGTTGTTAATTTTTCATCTTTCTGCTTCCAATTAATCTAATGACTCTACAAATGTAGCGGCAAAAATCATCATGAATCTATCTGCTTGATAAAATAATGAGGAAAAATCAATAATTTATCTGAAAATGAATCAATTGCTCGAGTTCAAAGAAGGAATTTTCAGTTTCAAATGTTAGTACTAACATTTTAGTTTTTTTTCAGGGTAAAATTCCTTTTTCGAAAAAATTTTATTACAAACATGTACTTTGGCTTGCAACGAAAATGAAAGCGAAAAATCGTTTTATGAAAGATACCTAAACGAGATCTTTAAAATTAGAATCTATCCGAAATGAAAACTTGTCAGTTTTTCCGTTTGGAACTAAGAAACCTATAACTGAGAATTATCCTGTGGTCATTATTGAATTAAGAAATGGAAATCAAAAGAGTAAAATAAAATCGGAATGCTTAATGATTAACACGATATCACTTTATCCCATAAAGAGTTCCAGACATAATACGCTTGAAAAAATGAAGTGCTTGCATTCAGCGGATCTTCTGAGTGTAAACAACAGTTTCCACAAGACATGAGAATAACCAGATTCGACCGATTCTGGTGTGTGGTGCTGACAAGTCGAAAACGCATAAATTAATGTTGGTTTAATCCACGGTTAACATTTATTTAATGCTAATTAAATCAATGTTGGTTTAATCCACGGTGTCAGATGATTTGAGCGTGTTTTGGCAGCTCGATTCTATGGGAATAAAAAGTGAAGGCCAAAATGAATGAATTAAACTTATAGTGACCTACTGGTTTTGAAAGAGATATGCGATTTATAAACGGGCGATACGAATGTAATTTATTGTGGAAATCTACTACTGAAGAACTGGAAATAATTTTGATATCACAAAAAATCAGTTTGGATTTTTAAAACAAAAATTACAGAAAACTATATATAAAATATTGCATAATTATAAGGAAATTATTTAAGAGTATATAAAGTATTTCTTCCGCCTTCGTGGTGTAGTGGTTCTGCACGCTGGGCCGGTATTCCGGAGGTCTGTGGTTCGATTCCCGGGGAAGGTTTTTGCTAATTTTTCATCTCTTCTGCTTCCAAAAAAGTACCTAATGTCTCTACAGTGGCGCCCGAACTATTAAGGATATGGATGATGATTTTCCACACCCAGGATTTGGTGATTGGGTCCGCTAAAAACCCCAGTCGCCCTTTAAAAGGAGGAGTATGTAAGGTATTTCTCCCCGCCTTCCTAGCGTGCCTTCGGGGTGTAGTGGTTCTGCAGCTGGGCCGGTATTCCAGAGGTCTGTGGTTCGATTCCCGGCGAAGGCATTTGCTAATTTTTCATCTCTTCTGCTTCCCCAAAAAAAAAAAAAAAAAAAAAAAATACCTAACGTCTCTACAAGTAGTTAAGGGAAAACTAGCCGAAGAATGCTGTAATGAAATCAGACTTTCTCAGTATTATATGCTGCATCGTGTCGTAATTCGCGATTCTGAGATTAGCGTCCGTGTTGTTTTTGATGCTTCTTCGAAGGCAAAAAAATTTGAATCTTTAAATGAATGTCTAGAAATCGGCCCAAATCTGAATCCGAAAGTTCTTGACGTGATCCTGAGGTTTCGTGAACGTGAAATAACGTTTTCTGGAAATTTGGAAAAGGCATTTTTAATGACTGGCATTGCAGAAGAAGATAAAAATTACTTAAGATTCCTTTAGATTGGGATTGATGACCAGCCATGTATTATTCTGCGGATGTGTCGAGTCCTGTTCGGGGCAGCGATTAGTCCTTTCCTATAAGCTGCTGCAATAAAATGTCACATTAAAAGGTATAAAGAGGACCATACCGAGAGTTTTTAAATGCTTAATTTTTCTATTTACGTTGACGACTTATTTTATGGAGGCAAAATTGTAGAATATGCATACCGATTGATCGTAGATGCTGTAAATATTTTCTGAGATGCAGATATGAATTTGAGAGATTTAAAATCGAATTCAGAAGAATTAACTGCTTTATGGATAAGCTCAAGCATTAAAGCGAAAGATAATATCAACAAAGAAACACAATTTTTGGGTATGTTTAAGATCCTAGTAATGATGCAATCAAGCTAAACATAAAACTAGTTCAGGAATAAATTGGAAATGGTGAAGGCGACAAAACGACATGCTGAAAACTGTCTCCAGGATATTTGACCCTATCTGCTATTTGCAGCCATTTGTTTTTCGGGCTAAAATCATGTTGCAAAACATTTGTCTTCTAGGTTTAGAGGGGGATGTTGTACTTCCCACCGATATGAAAGAAAGGTGGACGGACTGGTGTGCTTGAAATTTTTAAAAATCCCTGATTTCCCTAGAAAATTCTTCCACGACATTAATTATACGCAGCTGAGTGTTCACATTTTTTTTTTTTGTGATGCCACACCCAGAGCTTTTGGAGCAAAAGCATATTTTGACATGCTGATGAAAATAAGGAAATTAAAGCCAGTTTCATAGTGGCAAAAAGTAATATAACTTCCCTCAGATCCTTAACCCTCCCTAGCTAATGGGAGCGGTTGTAGCTAGCTGCTCGCTAAGCTAAATATTTAAAACACATCCTACCTATTTTAAGCAACAATATTATTTTTTGGAGTGATTCCCAAATAATGTTACATTGAATAAGGAAATCACCAAAATGTCTGAAAGCCATTTGTTGGGAACCGCGGAGCAGAAATCCAAGCAGTTTGCAACGCTAACCAGTGGTACCATTGCACTGGAAAAGGTAACCCCGCAGACTTGCTATCTCGAGGGGGAACGAGTGAAATGATCATCTCAAGTCCGTTATGGGAAAACGGACCAAGTTTCCTTCTCGAGTCTGAAAATTTGTGGCCTAAGATACCAAACATCGAGGCAAATAAGGACGAGATATCCGGAGAAAAGAGGAACACTCTCAACATCCTAGAAGCTGCCAACTTTAACAAGAACATAGCGCAAAATTTTAATTCATTGCTGGATTTAAATTATCCATTTAAATTATCAAATTAAGTAAGTTATACCGAATAACGCTTTGGCTATATAAATTCATTAGTAATTCTAACCCTAGATCCGAAAGACTTCGTGGATCATAACCGCTCCTGAAATAATGATTACAGAATTATATTGGCTTGAAAACACTCAAGTTTAGTATTTCAAAAAAGAAATCCTCGATTCATCTGAAGGAAAGTCAATAGACAAAGGGTCCAAAATTTACTCACTGAATCCTTAGCTCGACGAATACGGACTACTACGGTTAAAAACAGAATACAACTTGAAGAGTGTTTGGAATCTGCCAAGGAATCATGGACACTGCCGTGAAAGTGCCGATACGTCAATCTGTTAATTTTCAGCTCACAGGAAAAGGTTTTGAATTTCGAAATGGATTCCACTCTGACGTATCTGCGTGAATAATTTTAGGTTGTCAAAGGGAAACAACGAAGTAAATACTTGTTGAGCAGATACGTGATTTGCGAAAGATATAGTGTTCGCGCCGGAGTTCAAGACGTAGTTCCAATTCCTTCCGGATTGAATTCTTCAGTCACCACCGTTCGCGGTAACTGGCTTGGACTATGCCGGAACCATTTTTCTCTAAAGAGAGCAACAATAAATATTACCTACTGGTACTGGTACCTTCCATGAATACGGAAGCGTCCTTGTTAGCCTTCAAGCGACTTATACCTTGATGAGGACTGCGTTCTACAATTATAGCGATAAAGCAAAATCATTCAAGAGCGCAAACACTGAACTGTATTTCTGATATCTCTGCTAACAATTTATTTTCTTCTTACAACAGTTATTGGAAGTATATAAATGAAAGGGAAGCATGGCGAGGAGGATTTTAGGAGAGAATGATCGAAACAGGCCTTAGAAAATTCGTTAACCTTTAATCGCTCTACTTCAATGAACTCGAAACAGTATTCGTTGAGAGAAAAAAAGAATTGCAAAGAGGCTGTCCACAGGATTTCTGTTTAGGACCTGTGGAACTTAGTCGCTAATACGGCCTTTGGTATATTTGAAAATTCTGAACAAGTAACTCTGCAAGCTTATGCCGATGATTTTCTGTTAATTATCTCAGGCGTAAAGAATATTGAAGTAAGAACTCAACAAGCGATTGATAAGTTTGTAGAGTGGGCAGACATGAATAAATTAAGAATTTCCGAAGAAAAAACTACTATGTTGTTTATCGGTAGGAAAAGAAAAATGCTTCGAAATCCGTCAGTAAAAATCCATGGAAGGCCCATAAAATGTGCAAACACCTTGAAATAATTAGGCTTTGTTATCAGCAATACGCTGTCTTGGTTTCCACATGTGAAACATCTTAAACAGAGATGCGCCGTTCTTACGAATGGCATGACAAAGACTATAGGCCTTAATTGGGATACTTCCTCCAAAATCTTGCGACTGTTTTATAAAACAATCACTGAAAGAGTTCTTTTGTACGGAGTCTCCATTTGGGGTTCTGATATGAACAAAACTATGAGTAGCTCACAGAATTCAATACAGAGGCATCAGCTATTGCTTATTTCCAAAGGTTATAGAATAACCTCGACAGCCTCACTGCAGATTTTGGCGGGTATACCTCCATTAGATCTGCCGGCTCAAAGAGACTTTCTTAGGACGGATCCCACGATTACGATTGAATGGGGATTTATGGAACCAACATCACCTAGTAAATGATTATGAACTACGGGTTCCATCTAATCTTGGCCATCCTGCCTCTTTAAAACTCAAATCTGCAGTCAATTTATACTATACGGCTCCAGTAACCAACGACATTGCTCTATTTACAGATGGTTCTAAAACCGAACGGGGAACAGGTTGTGCATTTTGTGTATTTAACAATACTCAAAAGGTATATACATGGACTCGAAGGCTTGATGACAGAAATACTGTTTTTCAGGCAGAACTTTTAGAGATAAACGCTGCTCTCACTTATGTTAAAAGAAATCTATCGGGAAAGACTAAGATCTTCTGCGATTCATTATCTAGTCTGCAGGCTATCTTAGACATTACGAATAGAAATCCGATTGTACAAGTTATTCAAGAGAAATTACTAAGATTTAATTCATCTGAAAGACCACTTCTTACCTGGTTGCCAGCTCATGGTGGCATACTGGGCAATAAAGAAGCAGATACTTTAGCCAAATGGGCTGTTAATGATATCAATAGAATTGAAAATCCAACGAAATTGCCTTTTTCACACTTGAAGAGCAAGACTTTAAATGCACTGCTTGTGAAATGGCAGAAAAGATGGACTAGACTCCACAGGAAGACGAGTCTTCTCTTTCTTCCCAAAAGTTTCACTCAGTCAAAGAAGCACATCGAATAATTTTTATACTCAATTTTTCACTGGTCATGGACCTTTTAATACATATCTCTTTCGATTTGGGCTACGTACGACTGAGCTTTGTTCTTGCGGGGAGTTGGGAGATCCTGAACACTTTATCTTTCACTGTTCATTTACTAAAAAACTTCGCTTGAATAAATCTTTAGATCAACACAGGCCAAAATGGGCTGATCTGATATTAAAAAACTCTAGTGAGAGTAAGAAATTTAAGGAAATTATGCTTTTCTGTCAGGAGTTAAATTTTTCTGTAAATAATTCTCTCAGATCATCTCTATTGGAAGTGAATAATTGACTTTCAGCGACTGTTAGATTTTTTTTACTGCATTAGATTTTTACTGCATAATGGTAATTGTTTAACTTATTGTGTTTGATGCTTATTATTGTTCAGTTTTGTTGTTTCCACTACTTATTTTACTTATTTAAAATTAGAAATGGTTTTACGTAGAACAGACGTATCTGACATTGAATGCATCTATGCTCTTATAAATTGTAACGGTTACTTGTAGCCTATTACTTTCTTATATTCTACAAATAGTCGGTTTTATTTGTGACGCACATAGTATTTGTTATATGGTACTGAAATCGTTCTTAATCATGTATATATCATGATTATTTTGTTTGCATTTGTCTTAGCGATGCCAGCAAACCTAATCTAGAATAATTATTTTGTTTACCTTTTTGCACTTTTCTGAATTGAATAGTTGACCTGTTTTGTGAATTTGGTTTTACTTCAGTTGTTGTAAAATTTGCATTTAAGGCAGTATTTTATAATAATTTTCTTTGAATTATTTTTGAATGCATTTGGTTTTTGAATTTGAAATTTTTCATATCTTTATGTTGGCATTATTCTTGTAATGTATTTCTATCGCGTTGCCCGCAAACCTGATGTAGAGTTTTTATATTACTTGGATTGGTTTTGTTTTTAAACCAAATTTATGTTTTGTATTGCAGTAATATTTCAGGTTCAGTGTATTTTATGATAATATTGTTCAGTTATCAAAGTTATTGGTGATAAGATAAAGTTATTAGTGACAGTGTGATAAGAATATAATCTTTCAAAAATCCTTTAGATATATTCTGCTGAATTTATATAGGGCTAAACTAGCCATATGGATGATTATTAAATTTGATATTGGTTTTGATATTTGCTTTTGAATTTGATATTGGTAAATTTGATATTTGATAATCAATTTTGTGTTAGAAGAGGTATTATCATCGACTGAAGTGGAAGAAACTATGATTATGAGACTCGAATAAACAAATACTTCCAATTTGAGTCTGAAATCACTCTGGCTTACTATAATATTTTCTTAAACATACGAAAGTCTGAACAGACTACATTATAATTCCAATCTGGATAAATACACATCTTTTTTGAGACTTTCTGTAGAATATTAGGAGACGATATAGTATTCTAGGTTACTATTTCAGGTAAATCCTACATATTATTCAGTCCTCAATGGCAATCACATTCAGGGCTCAAAGAAGAGCACAGCGAGTTACAGATGAGATTATGCATGAGAGGTATAATCAAGTTGTCCTCGAAACAAATTTCCTTTGTGTCATTCGTGTGAAGATATCAAAATTTCGAAACCAAATAAAACTCGGTCTAAGAAACTCGCATTTAAAGCATCGTGTTAATTTTGAGTTGGTTTCACAGTTAAATGTTGCTCGGCACCAAATTTACCACCGTCTCCTTTTAAGTTTAAACGTATAAATGTAGTTCATCAGGACTTTCAAAGGCCTCCTAAGCCTTTGGGTCCCTATGCGATGGCATTTTCCTTGCATACCCTTATTTACGCCATTGTTTATACCTAGTTCCTTTCGGTAAAAAACCACGGCATGTCATAGATAACATTAAAAACATTTATTACCATAGCACTTTGCTTTGTAATTATATTATTTGTACAGATGCCTTAGTATAATAAATATAAATTTAAGTTTTATCGGGATACTGAGTTTACGCAGCTTGGATCAAATTCATAATCTTTCAGTCTCCATTTGAATATTTTCAGTAGAAAAATCAATCCTCACTACTCAATGTGAAGTGTCTCCATCTATCGCCTTAAACTGGCATCTATAGCCAATAACTGATTATTGCATGATTTAAAATTTTGTTTCTACTGTATATTTTCGAGCCAGAAGAATTTTTACGATAAATTAGTTTTCTTACTTTAGTTAAAAGAAAATATTTATTTCTGATTCTCTACAGGTCGATTCACATTACGCACGAAAACAAATTCTTGCTTTTGCATAAAACGCAATGTCAGTAACAGACACATTAGTAACTGGCTGATAGTGGCCAAAAAAGAATTTCGTAGCAACATGAACATCTGTGCCTTAAAAGAGAGCAAAATCAATTTTCTTAAAACTTTTACATTAAAGCAAACGTAGAAACTAAACAGCTAACGTAGAAACTATTCAGCTTTTGCTGTCCTAAAGTCTGAAGTTTCTTTTCGCGATATAATTTGTTTCGAAGAGGAATACTGGGACATTTTTAACACATGATTTAACCGTAACTAGGTGTAGAACTGTGTCCCATGAAAAGACGAAGAATGTACACATATGTGAAACGGGTTGAAGCTGAAACTGTCAAGATATTAATTAAATAAAAGCTGAATGTAATGGTGTATGTTTTTATTCAGGCAAAAGCGAAATAAATAATTTTACTCATGAATACATTAAGTAGATTTAAATATAAAGTAAAAAAAGTCGAATTCAGAAACTGAAAAAGCTAGGCTTTTAAGATGGTACTCGAGTCGAGCTATTTCAGTTATTAAAACCTCTGGTTTCGTAATGGTTGTGTAATTCAATTTTAGTTATGACACCTGGCAGCGAATTAGAATGGGGGTAAAGGAAATGTATTTTCTTTATGTGTAACACAGAAAAGGTTCAAAAAGCATTATTTCTGCATAATTTCACGTGTATTTTTGAAGTAAGTAATTAGGTACCAACTTCAAATTCATAATTTTTCAAATTTCAAGAATGATCGCAAAATTTACGATTTTTCTAACTACCCGCTAGAAAAGTATCTAGCACAGTGTTTGCCAACCTTTTTTTCCTCGCGAACCAAAAGAAAGGTCCGAAAAAATTTGATGAACCCCCTATGTAGTCGTTAATGACAGGTAAAAAAAAAAAAAAAAGCTATAAAATTTGATAGAATATATATTTTTCATATTGCAGAATAATTGATTATATTAATCGTGAAACATTTAAATAAAACATTAATAAGACTAAAATGATGGCTATAAAAGTTGAAAACAAGATAAATTTAGCAAACTGGTTCTTATGTTTTACCTTTGGAAAAACTCTTAATAGGATATTTGTGGCTGTTTGATAGTACAAAGCAATTCAAAATTAGGCGCAATATCTGACAATTTCAGTCTTAGATCAGGTTCTGCATTTAACCTGTTTCTGTATTTATAAGTATATGCTGAAAATCCTTTCTCGCATAGATATGTTGGGCAAAATTGTAATAGAACTTCAATGGCTTTTTTTTTTTTGACAGGACAGGATAGTCATTTTGTATAGAGCCAGAAGTCAATTAAAGATTGATCTTTAAAAATTGCTTCTAGAGAACTGTCGCAAGATAACTCTATGAGGTTTTCTTTTTCCAGTATATTTAGAGAGGTTTCTGAACTTACATTTCCTTGAAATGGACTACGTATCCAGTTGTTTGAGATGGATATGTTGCATCTGTTGAGAAAATAGTCATCGAAAGTTAATCGAAGATAGTTCAGATGTTCACATATACTCCTTTTAATGTTTTCGTCAAGTTTAATTGAATATTTTGATAAAAAAAGTGCTGACAGAATCGAAACATCCATACTCATTCATCTGCAGGCATTGAATCCAAAAACTGATCTTTTTCAACATAGCCTCAATTCTATCATGTACACTGAAAATGGTGACACCCTCGCCTTGTAAAGACATATTTAATTCATTCAGTTTACAAAAAATATCAGCTAAATACGCAAGCTTTTGCAGCCAAAGAACATCGGATATACAAGAAGACAAATGAAATGGATGATCAATAAAAAATGCTTGAACTTCAGACTTCAATTCAAGCAAACGCGTCAAAGCTTTACCACGGGAAATTTACCACCATCTAACTTCTGTGTGAAGTTGTAAAGAAACGTGGAAACTTCCAAAATCCTCACAAAGCGTACGGAATAGACGGCAATTTGTAGCACGCGATTCTATAAAGTTCACAATTTTCACAGCATCTCTTAAAGTAGTAGATAACTCTGCAGGAATACGCTTACATACTTAAAGCTTGTCTATGAATACAACAATGAGTCCATTGAATTTTCTCGTTGATCTTCTTCACCCGTGCCACAAAACAAGAAAATTTTCCTGTCATTGATTTTGCACCATCTGTACACACACCCACACGATAAGACCAGATTATTCCGTTCTTTTCAAAATACCCACTGATCATATCGAAAATCGCTTCTCCAGTTGTGTAGGTTTTCAAAGGTTTACAAATAGTACATCTTCTTGAACAATATTCGTAAAAAGATATCTAACGTAGGCAAGCAAGACAGCGGCATTTGTTACATCCGTTGATTAGTCAAGTTGAATTGCAAAATAATTCAATTTTATTCTTTCTAGAAGTTCGTTCTCCACATAATTAGCCAAGTTAGTAATTCTACACGACACCGTGTTGTTTGATAAGGGAACTAGCTCAATTGTCTTTGCTGCCTTTTCCCCAAGCATACATTTGGCGATATCTTTCGCACATGGTCCAATTAAGTTTTCTGCTTTTGTATGCGCTTGTTCAGATCTTGCAATTCTATAACTTACTCGAAATGATGCTTCAAGGGCCATTTTACTATCTTCGTTTGAAGTCAAGAAAGAAGAAAGGCTATACTTTTTGATATCTGCTAATTTTCTTTTGAAATATTCAAGAGGTTTATCTTTGTGTGTCGGATGTTTTGTTTCAATATGTCTACGAAGAAGTGATGGTTTTAAACTGCTGTTGGCAAGAACTTCGTTACATATAACACAAAACGGTATAGGTTCCGACTCATCCCCAGTAAAATGAAAACCCAATTGTAGATAGTCGCTGTCGTATTTTCGCTTTTCCCCTTTTCTATCATCATTTCCTTTGTTTTTCGTCTGGTGAAACAGTCCCTCACTACAGCTTTCAGTACTATCATCTCGATTATCATGTCTCGTTTCTAAACGACCCGTTTTTAACCATCGATACATAATAAAAGTAAGCTATAATAATAATAATAATAAAATTAATAATTATTAAATCATTTACACGAGAACTTGACTGTCACAGTATCACTATCACTCAAACTTTACAAGTGCTAAGCTGTAGTAAACTACCTTAATTTGATATTTATTTCCAATTGTATTTTAAAAAAATATATTACATAGAAGGGAAAACTGCTGCAATGATTTTAAATATAAAGCAGAACATGATACTAATCACATTGATAAAATGTTTTAAATATAAATAACTGTTTGTAATAAAAAGAGAATAGTATTTGATTACTTAAATAAGAGGAATAAATTATAATGTATAAAATTGTTGATGTAATTTGATATTGATGAAGTAATTTTGAAAAACAAATAAGGAAAAAAGAAATGAAAATATTGAAATTTATTATAGATTTCTTAACAAACAGGCAGCGAACAATCTGTTTTACAGTGGGTGTGTTCTTTAAATTTTTTTTTTTTTTTTTTTTTTTTTTTTTTGTGTGTGTTTTCTTTTGATTTTAGTGGCGTTTTAAAAAATCCGCCATTACAATATTATTTTCGCCAACCTCCCTCTGCAAACACTGCGAACCCCCAGGGGTTCGCGAACTACCGGTTGGGAATCACTGGTCTAGCATATACGCTAACATACGTTGGCTATGAAGAATGGCCATGTATGTAAGATTGGCTATGAAGAAATAAGCATCATTGACACAGATAAAATGCAGCTAAAAAATCATTCGTTTCTTAACAGAATATGGAAAAAAAAAAAAAAAAAAAAAAAAAAAAAGAACATTACATTAGTTTTACTGTCTAGAATCTAATCTGTTAAGCATATTCTGAGATTCTTTAAAGTCCAAATTAAAATAAATAACACGAAATACTCTAGGTGCTAATCAAGAGCTAGAGCTCCGTTACATTATGTAGCTTTTGATTTTCGAGAAACGGAGATACAATACATCAGAGAATAGGTTTGGATGCTGATTCAGTCAAAGATATTAAGTGGGGATTGGTTTGAATTTTATTTTAGCTGACCTTCTATTTTAACAATTCAAGTAGAATATTTAATCCGAATAATCAAAATTGGTCCCAGAAAAGGCTATGGAGTTATTGAATACCTCGGAATCGTTCTTTTCATGTAAGCCTTGAGCATTTAAATCACACCTATGTCGAAATTTTAAACAATGAATGGCCAGATGTGAGAAAACTACAGGTCTTCATTTTTCTTATTGTTATTTCGGATGCAAAAGGAATAAATTTTCTATAATTACCAGCTTTCGGAAATGAAAGCGGAGGTGGTGAAACATAAATCTCAAGTTCTTTGTGTGACAAGTTTCGGGCGACATGAAGTGTGGGCGAAATATAACACCACCCTTCTTTTTCACTGTGTTTCAAGACACTTTATTTTTCTTTCATTCTGCTAGGTAAACGTTCGTTCTTATTTAGACACTCAGATATGACTTAGACATCTTTAAATTACTTAGCTTCCCCTATATTTATATTTTTAGACGCTTTTGGACACGTTTTCTCTCTTTGTTCTTCCCAGTTTCTGGAAGGGTGATTATTTGTAATACTTAGTATATTTAAATAACTAGTATGTTAGCTATTTAAGTGTCATTTTTTATGTCATTGAATTTTAAGTAATGCTTGCAAAGAAGAGGAATGCATGAAAAATATTACTCTTTTATCAATGAAAAAGTAAAATCCTTCACCTTGAAAAACAAAATCACGAAAATAGCCCTTGAATGCTTTTGATTTGTTGCTGTGGCCTTCATTTCCTTTACCAGTACCTCAAAGTCATCTATATATTCCTATATTTCTTTTAATTCAGTGAGCTGTGAAGTAATAGAAGTGAAATAGAACGGAAAATGTCGAAATAATGCTGAGTAGGAACTTTATTTCCTTTTTCACCATTTTATTCTCTGTGACACAAATAATTATTTGCAGAGAAAGATATTTATTTATGAATTCAAATTGAAATTCAGTATTTTTCGACTTGTTAAATATAAAACTCGGAGATGAATCTTTATTTCTGAAAGCATGAAACATAATCATTCTTTCAATCTGCACATTTCCCTCAGATTTATTTCATGCCTAATATATAGAAGCTATTTTACTGTACGTATACACTCACTACATTATGTACATGCCGGATAATTTTTAATGCGATCATGGACGGTAATATTAAATTTAAAAAATATGCCCTAAAATATCTTTAAGCAAATTTCATACATCATTCCTAATGCAGCTTTTTCCACTTCAGTTTTGTAATTTAAAAGCATATTGCTAAGTAATGATATGACAATTTTTTTCCTTGTTTTATTACTTTACATCTGTTTTCATATTTCAGAATTGTAAATAGCTTTTCGGAAATAATGAAACTGGAAGACACAAAACATGTTGTAGAGTAAACAATTAAAAACTAACGAGAAGGGTTAATCGAGAACGCCGCCTCATTTGAAGTAACACAATGAGAAGGTCTGTGCCACTGACACTTTACTTTTCGAAATCACTTTGGTATTCAGGCTTATCTATGGCAATATGCAAATGAATTGTAAAATCTAGCCCCGATTTCCACCCAGCAGTCGCTATAGGAAAAGCTCTACAAACGGCAGGAAAATCGACATGCAGGTATGTAATGTAATACCAAATATGTAGTGCTAGAGCTTGTAATGCGATTATAATCGTACTTCAAACATGCTTGTTTCGCAAGTTCGAAGTGGGCAAAAATAAACTTAAGGGAAAGCAGAGTGAACCAAAAATACCTTTAATGCAAACAAATGTTTCAATTATTTCAAACATTTGTTATTATACACTTTATAGTGTTGCATGATTACATTCATTGACCCAAAATTTTTTTGTTCCTCTTGTCAATAAATTTCTGCATAGCATTTAGAGCTTTCAAGCTCATTCAAAATATATTAAACTTCACGCTCATTCAAAGTGTATTGAATTTATACCACACTTTAAAGACTGCGTACAACGTGATCGAATCAACCTTCTTGATCCTTCATTTTTCACCGAGACCGAAATTTTCTTTCTATTACACGAGCCTCAAATGCAATAGCTTGACCTTTCAAGTAGAAAATATCCGTTTGGTTACATTGACTCTAACGAGTAGTGTACAGTTGAAGTACATACATTTAAGTTTCTAATGAAACTATTTTCAAATTGAACATCGGACTAATTACATAGTCGTATTTGAGAGCCACATGTGATTTCCAAAGGAAGCATAAATACTTTCTATGCAGTATTATGCTGTTGTAACGAATTATTATCAAGAGGAAGACAATCTCGCAGAACAGTTTCAATCAGCAAGCACACTTCAGTCGAAATATGGTGAATTACCATTTCTTATATTCTGAATGTTTAAGAAGAAAGAAAACCTAGAATTTTCTTTTTCCTTTTTCTAAATCTAACGGCAAGACACATGCTGTTAAGCTTTCAGTGGTAATTGTGAAGAGCCCATTGGTCCTTTAACCTTCTCATCTCCGAGAACATGTTGCAGGGGGGCATAAAAGGGGATACCGATATTACATTCATAAGGAGGGGGAGGACAATATATATACAGCTAAGTTTTATCCAGGAATCGAACTCACAACCTTGGTTTCGGACTATCTGTCAACCTTCGCTACTTCCTAGGCGGCATACCTGGAAAAAGCAGTGGAAGAAGTCAATCCTAAATTATTTTTCAATCACCTACTTATGAAACTGTTCGTTTCGTTCCTAATGAATATGAAAAACAAGAAACGCAAGATAATTCTTTCAGCTGAGCAGGAAATGAAAAATATTTCTTCAAGTCGACCCACTGTAAACTGCATTTTTATGCAAAAAATGAATAACTAAAATGTTTTAGCAGTAATCAAATCTTTTAAAGAGCAAGAAATCCTGTTAGTATAAGCATGCCCAAAGTCGAATATTTTTGGTTTCTTTTACAAAATTCCTATTGAATGAAATTATATGTATTATTTTTAGCAGTATTATAAATTTTGCTATTAGCGTAAAGAATCCTTTGGCATCCTTTTAATCCTTCGCCGTGGCACGTTCTTTGAGAACCATTGCTGTAACTAGATGGCAAGGGAATATAAAATGTGTAAGAATTTAGTACGTAGCTAACTAAACTAATAACTGGGTTGATAAACGGTAAAAATTATTTTTACTCTTAAAATTTAGGCTCTGTGTCAGCAGCAAATATAATATCTTTGAACCATGTGTTTAAATATGGAACTAAATAATTAAATCTCAAGGAAAGAGAGCGAAAACATACTTTAATCAGAACGATGCTCAAAATATGAAAAAACTAATAAGGTTAATATGAACCTTATACACGTAATCGTATATATCTTAATACGTATTTAAAAGTACTAAAAATGTGTTCATGCATGTGCAATGAATATGTGGGTGAATAATTGAAATTATAAGAATTCATTCTAAGAATAAATTAAAACACAATTATTAGAAATCTTTTATCCACATGTTATAAGTTATTTTGCTTTATTTCATCTGACTTGTTCAATTAATTGCCTGTTCCCTTCCTTTATTTAGTTTTACATCTTTATTCACTTTTACTGTTTATCAAACCTTTAAAAATAATTGATTTAGAAACTGGTACGTTGAACATAAGCGATATTTAAAAAAAAACTACATGGCCGCAAAGGAGCGTTCGGAACACCAGCTTCTGATCAGTAATTAATTTTTCAAGAGATTTTCCTCTCCTCAGTATCAGTTTCTTTACATTTTACTTCCAGACGCGTTGTTAACAAATTGAACAGCTGGAAGTTAAGTTCAAGGCTGATGAGAAACATCATCTTAATTTAAAATTCAGATATTCACATTATATTCTTTCAATTGCTGTTAAGTGAGATTTTTTAAAAATGATTCCTCATTCAATTTGAAGTTTAAAAGCATAGGAGGCTTGCATGTAGCATTCTAATATGACAAAAATGCGTCTGGAAAGTAATAATGCATATGTTACGGTGAAACACCGAAATCTGGAGAATGTCGACTTTCACCGGTGAATGTCAACATTCCCATAGTCTCTTGGTGTATGTCCGAAATATTTTCCAAATACTCTTATTTCTGACTTACACCGGTCAATGTCGACATTCACCATGTACTAATGGTGAATGTTGAACATATAACAATATTATATTTTCTTCTCCGTAATTCAGTCGCGAATAAACGCACTTGAGACTTGAAATAAGAACTTAAGAACACGAGAACCTAAAACACACAATACATTCAAAATGAGAAAGGAAAATAATAGAAGTTGAAAACGTAGTTATACAGTACGTTCTGAATGAGAAAATAAAATAATAGTAATAAAAAACTTACTAAATTATGTGATTCAAATCTTTTTAAAAATTCAATTTATTGCAACAACTTAAACTATTATGGCACTTTATGACCTCTCTTTTCGACTTTCACCAGAGCATATCTGTGATTGTCGACATACACCGGTGAGGGTCCGAATATACAAGAATGTAGTGAAATATTCGGTCCCTGACCGACGTATTTGGTTATGTTGATATTTTCCGGTGAAAGTCGACGTTCTCCAATTTCTGTCTTTCTCGGTAACATATATATGAACTAAGACAAAAAATACTTATTTTTCAAACATACATTTTGCTTTAGAAAGTGCAGCTGAAAATAATTCTGATAGATGATGGTGATCAGTTTCATTACACGTTGCGTTTAACAATGTAAAAGTGTTTTCTCTCAGCATAATTTAATCCAATATGTCGCAGTATCTGTCTTTGTGGAATGTTTAAAATGTTTCCTGTAGTCCTGAATTTTAAGTTTTCATTAAACTGAAATAAGTGTTTTTTTCTAATTTCAGGGTGGAGCAATATCCATTCTTTCAGCTTTGCGAAGGCCAGAATATTTTAAAGGCGTTCTCTTGATAAGTCCTGCCGTAGCAACAAATCCAGAATTAACTACACCTTTTAAGGTAAAAAAAAGAAATTCTGTTTTTCAAATGTTCCCTTGTTAGCGCTTTTTATGTCTTTGTACGCAGTGAAGGTAGTAATGTAATTGCAAAATATTTCCGGTATAATATTTCAACATTCCCCGAATCCATTTGGACGATTTTTTTGAGTGACATCCGTACGTACGGTCAGAATAAAGGACATTGGTTTTCTCAAAATGTATTGTAAAATGTATGTGAAATGGATTGAAAGGGATTACTTCGTACGTACTAACGTATGAATGTATTTCACATAACTCAAAAACGATCAGACGTAGAACATTGAAATTTTGTGTAGGAGACTGCTATAACATCTAGTTATGCACCTCTCTTTTTTATTGCAATCGGCAGTACCAAACATATATATGTAATGTTTTACTTTTGGTGAGAGATAAAAACAATCACGTGCTAGTCATGGCCGGAAATACTTCTGCGTAGATGAATGGAAATTGCGACGTAGTGGAATGACCCGATGGAATTTTGGAAGAAGTAAGACCAGCTTGATAGTTAAATATCATTTATTTTTGGATGACGAATTTCTTAGTACATATTTTCATAACCGGTAGAAGATTAGGTGTGCTAAACGCGTCCCATAATTTTAGATAAGCAATTACATTTTAAATAATGGCGAATAGCTAGCACAGGCTCAGAGACACTCTGGCAGCTGGCAGGCGAAGAGGCGAAAGAGAGAGAGAAACCACACAGTTAGTAGATATTTATATTAGGTAGGTGCATAAGTATAACTAATTGCTATTGGCTAATTTTAGGTTGTTATGTAACGGGAAGAGATCTTGAATTTGGGAGAACAGATAAACTTAGGGGGAGAACACAAAATTTAAAATATTTAATTTTGAGGTCGCCAATCGTTTCTTAGAGCAGCCATCGTATTTTGTTGTATCTTACACATATATATATGTATATATCCACCCTCTTACCCGGCCTTTAATTTCGCAATTGTGGGTATTAGTCATGTACTCAGTCATTACAGAAGTGTTTTAAGTGAGGAAAATATGCATGTTTTGGCAATGTTAAATAAAAAAAAAAAAAAAAAAAAAAAAAGATTAACTTTCGACAAATAATGAATTCTAACATTTAATGTGGTCTCCCGGTTGCTATACTTACATTTGGGAAAGTTTTATCTTGTTATGAAAAAATAAAATTGGTTCCGAAACGAAAAAAATTGAGGGCGATATTTAATAATTTCAAAATTTGAAATTTTTGATATGACTTTCAACTTGTCTTGAAAGATCGGTTATTCAGATTAGAATAATTTGAGGAAATAAGTTTAAATGATGTGCAACAATAATGTGTATAATTTAATAGGACGTATAAGGAAGTCATCCACACCAGACTGTTTTAAATAAATGATTCTGAACTTATTTTTTACTATTATCAATCCCTCACTCAAAATTTAAATGTTGTAAAATCATACTATCCATTTATTTCCTTATTATTTTATATTTTATATTATCCTTTTATTTTCCTTTGTGAGTTGTTATTTATCATGTTTTACAATTTCTTATCTTAAAAACCATTTTTAAACTGTTTTCTCTGAACTCATTTTAAAACAAGTGTCACAGGGCAAACACACGGTTTTCTGTGAACTCATTTTAAAACAAGTGTCACAGGTTGGCAACATACCGCGCAACTAAATACACACATATAACTATTTTCCTCTTGAAAAATTAAATTTTTATTAGTTTCTTCTTAGGCGAAAGCCTTATATCAGATTACCACATATTTTGAGTGTTGCATTTATTACTGTATTTATTTGCATTTTCTTTCACTTATTTTTCTCTTAACCTTTTCACTACAGGTGTTAGAAAACGTCAGATTTGTGGCTGCAACCTACATGTATAAAAAGAATATTATTGATATTAATTACCCTTACTAACTTAAAAGTCCTGACTCTTACTGAAATAGAGCGAATACAACAGTAGTAGATCAGGTATCCCTTATGTAACACTTCCGCTTTTTCTCTATAAGAAAACTGTGGAAACCCTAGTATAGCACGTCAACACGGGGTTTCATTTTATCGAGTTAATGAAAAAATGTGCTTAAACTCTCTTATAACACTTCATGTATGTACATATTTCGATAACACGATTTTTAGCCTAAACGTTTACAAAGTTGCGAATGATGCCATCGTGTATAGTGCTCAATAATTATTTATTTATAGTACATGGAAAAATAAAATAAATTCCAGACATACCCGCATTCCCTCACATTGAAATTCTTTTGAAATTGTGTCATGCCAATCATATACACAGTATGTATCTTGCGCTCGAAGTAGTAAATTGGTAGATTGCATATATTGAGTAATTGTGAAATTGTAATCTAGTAACTGAATTTCGGGCTGACTTATTTTTAGTGAGTAATTTCTGTTTAGTTAGTTTCCGCTGAACTTGTAGCCATTTAAAGGAAAGTTACCAATTTACGGTATTTCTCCCTCTCTTCTCCCTTTTCTTTTTTCATCTCTATCTCTGTATAACACCATTTTTTTTAAGATTCTTCTATATCTTTTTTATATCTATTATTTATCTATATCATATCTATTTCTCTACAGCTTTTTCTTTAAAGAATTCCTCTATATTATGCATAATACTGCCTGATATGGCAGTATTATGTATAATATTTTTATGCATAATATTTTTGCGTTCTACGGTTCCTGGATTTGAAGTAATTGATGACAACACTTGATGAAGAATCAAAACCCAATTTATTTACCAGTATTACACAGGACAGTTACGAAGACACGTTTAGTTCCGTTGAAACAATCAGCAACATAACCTTCAGGCTATAACGGTAGAGATAGCTTCACGGGAAAGAACTAAAGTACAGCTTCCGACTCGGTCGACAGCTCTCAAGCTAATCGCTGAACCCAAGATACTCTACTCCCAGGACAGGCATATATATAGCTTTAACCTACCTTCGAGAATATTCACGGGAAAACCGCTAAGAATGCGTTCTATAATGTTTTCGCTCCGTCTATGGCATATCGCCAAATGGTCGATTTCAAGCCAAATCTGGCAACCTTTCCAATTTCTGGAAACCCTAAAACCATTTCGCGGGGAAGCTATCTTACCGCTCCTTGGCGTTTCTCAACAATACAGAGGAATTCTGAGCTACTCAGCTTTAAGCTAAAGTTTCAAGTAAAAGAAAATTAGCTCTTAAACTATGTCCAACATTTCTGTGAATTTAGGGAAGTAATTCAGAAGTTGGACAACCTGGGAACTGCATAGCATTTTAAATAATCTTTATATCCTCTTTTTAACAGCTTAGTTATATTTTGAGATTTTCCACATTATTTTACTCTTTACATTATGACACCTGTATTAAACTTGAAGTACTTGGTGTCACCAAATCACTTTACAGCTATGCATGAGTTCTAACAGACGCTAATAAACTTACGTATTGCGAATTTTCATGAAAGGAGGGAAGTGCAAAGTTCAGTTAGACAGAAACACTGAATGAAAACATATTAGCTTTAACATTTCCTTACTTGAGCTCTTAAATTAAAATATAATAACAAGATAACAGTTTAATTGACTGGACATTAGATGTAGAATAAAATTTTAAGTTCGAAGTATTCACACGCAATTTTCTTTTCTAGCGAATAATAACACATCTAAAATGTTCAATCGCAGATTACTATTTGGACAGCTATACACACAGGCCTGCTTTACCACCGGACGTTTGCCAACAGCTAATTCTATCCATCGAGTGCAGCTTTTGTTTATTTCTCATTCACTCACTCGGTTTTTTTTTTTTTTTTGGCCGCTTCGACTAAATTCTTTTTATGCATCCACGCTAGCATCATAAAAGTCTATGTCACTTTCTGGAAAAAAAGACTTGCGTGACTAAAGTAAGAAAAGATAGTAAAGATGTAAATTGGAATGTTAGTTAAATAACTAAACTGGCGCAACGACTTTAATTGAATAACGCGAGATTTAAAAATATTTTTTGCGATATCACATTAACATTAAATCACGTATTTTAAAGTTTTTGTGGAGACAAATTACTTTTTCTTTTGTCTCTAAGAAGTATTTTAAATATTAGTTTACAAAAAATTTTTGGATTGCGAGGAAAGTTATCCGATTAGTGTACATTCCTTCCGTTTATTCGCAAAAACGTCACTGAACAGCTACTGATTAGGTGAAACAAACAAGTTGCCTGATTTGCACAATGGCGCTTAATTTCAAATGGCGCCCTATCAGCCGAAAAATACAGAAAATTTCAGACATTTTGTTATAAAATGCATTCTGTGACTCAGAAATCAGAGAGCAAAAGCACTCCAAATAATATATTTGAAAAAAATCAAATTTCTCCAATCGCATTAAAATATCACAATCTAAACGCTTTCTTTTTCCTAAATTCCTAAACTACGGATTAATTCAAATGAGAACGCCGACCAACGTCATGAGCTTCTTTATATTAGACATTGAAAAAGGAGAAATACAGAAATAGCTGGACATCAACCTCATTTTGTAATTTCTAGTTGCTTTGAAAATTCGGCACAGTTCACTTATTTTGCCAAGTGTCATCAATTTGAAAAAAAAAAAAAAAAAAAAAAAAAAAAACACCTTTTTGAGTTTTTTTATAAGCTGCGAACGATTAAATAAACGCAGTTTCAAACTGAAACATGCCGCATATATGTATATGTTACCGTGAAAGACCGAAATTTGAGAAGGGCAACTTTCACCGGAGAATGTCAACATTCACCAAATACGTCGGTGGAAGATCGAATATTGCATTACATTCTCGTACATTCGGACCCTCACCGGTATATGTTGACAATCACACATAAGCTCTGGGGTAGGTCGAAAGGAGAGGTCATAATAGTTTAAGTTGTTGCAATAAATAAGATTTGAATCATATAATTTAGTAAGTTTTTTATCACTATTATTTTATTTTCTCATTTAGAACGTACTGTATAATTAAGTAAGTTTTTAACTTCTATTATTTTCCTTTTTCATTTTTAATGTACTGTGTGTTTTAAGTTGTTATGTTCTTAAGTTCTTATTTTAAGTCTCATGTGCGTTTTTTCGCGACTGAATTACGAAGAAGAAAATATAATATTGTTATATGTTCAACATTCATCATTAGTACATGGTGAATGTCGACATTGACCGGTGTAAGTCAGAAATAAGAGTATTTGGAAAATATTTCGGACATACACCAAGCGACTAGGTGATTGTTGACATTCACCGGTGAAAGTCGACATTCTCCAGATTTCGGTGTTTCACCGTAACATATATATTATAATAATTTGGAAATAGTTGGTGTTGTGGTAGAAGCGTAGGTTGACACATATTTTTCAAAACCAAGACAAATAAAATGAGTGCAATCGCTCCTTGTTCTCAAAGGACGTGTTACATAGGTATCGATAAACTTGTGAAATATATTTTTGAAGATAGTATGCATCTGCAAGTTGTAAGAGCGAAACGGAAAGCGAAATGTGATGCATTCAGAGGAACTCATGGAATAGAAGAGTCAAAAGATTTTGGTTCTCAAAAAAGTGATTGGCTATAACGTACCTGCGTTGCATCATTACATAAAATCGTATGATGCAGATTAATTTTGAAATGATGCAGTTTAGATATAAATAGTTATTAACTTTAGGACAGGAAGGGGAAATACCCAAATTAAAATTGAGAATGAGATTAGATGTTGCCAGTTAAAACTAGAAGTTTCCTTTAAATATACTCCCTCTTCGAAGAACAAGGCTTGGTTATTAAAAAGACTTAATCAGAGAAAAATCATTGAAGTAGTAAAATAAGAGGAATATAATACAGAAAATATGATTATGAAATTTTGTACTAAATTTTTAAGTAATGTAGAATATAAGCATTGAGTGCTGCAGTTTTGAGAATACATGCAACTTTTAGAGTCTTAGTTTTCAATATGAAATCTAATTTCAAAACGTCTTTGATGCGTCTTTGAAACGTCCATTTGATGATAAAGATTTTTCAAGGAAGGTTTTTTTTTTTTTTTTTTTTTTTTTTTTTCTCAAAAAAGTTTCGCAGAATACCACAAATATAAAAATTTTATATTCCCATTACTTATTTTGAATAATCATAACAAATTCGAACATTTTAGAACATAACTAATTTTCATAGTTATAACTTGGATTTTAACATCATAAATATAATAATATTCTTATTAAAATTATGGTTTCACTGTTTTATTAAATTACTATTTTCCTTATTTTACACAAAAGTGGAACACTCCTTATTTCTTCAAATGCAAACATATCCACCTAATTGGGCATAATCACATTAACTGATTGATGTAAATTCCTCCGTAATTAAGGGGATGCTTGAAAATTACTTGTTAAGGCTTCTTTTCTTTACACAAGGTGATTGGCCTTTGTAAACTGCACTGAAACACTCCTTCTATAAAGAAAATAATAATTCTATATGAAAAATTTACACTTTTCCTGGCATGAGGAAGGTCAAAGTTACTATTACAGAGAGGTAAAAATAAGCCTCTGTTTCTGAACCAGTACTCCCTCAACATACTCTATACTTATACATAGTTGTTCATTAAATTAAAACATTCATTCACTATAATTTCAAATTACTTCTTTTCAATATTTTTAACTTTTAATTACATTACGCTTTCTTAAGTTATTAATATTTCTTACATTCATTATAATAATATTCAATATTCTACGATTTAATATTTTCAATATTATAATTCAAAATCCAATTTTATGTTATTTTTTGTACCAGTTTCAAAATTTATTTCATTCATTTTTTACATTTACTTCATTTTTAAAATAATTCAAAATTCTTCAAATTCAAAATTTTTAAATAATAATCTTGTTCACGAATGATTCCAATATTCTTAACATTAATTCAAATAATTCTATAATAATTAAAAAATATAATGATTAATCGTATTCCAATTTAATATTTTTCCTGAATAAAATTTTTAAATTCTTTACTTAATTAATTCAAAATAGTTAATTAAATTTCTAATACCATGAAATTTTCATTTGCTATCATTTCCATAAAACACTACTGCATTTTAATCTAGTACAGTAAGAAAAACAGCATTACATATTTAAATTTCAAAACTGAAATAAATCATTAATAAATTAATGATAATGAAAAACGCATTATTAGCAAAACAGCGTTAAATAAACTCGCAAAATTTGTAAATTCAAAACCATTCAAATTAAATATTGAATTATTACTCTGCCATTCTTTGAGTAATATTTTTATTTTTTTCAAAACACAGCTATCAAATTTCGGAAATTTTTTACTAAATTTAAACGTAAAATTTAAAGTACCTAGCATACTTTTAATTCTTGCGCCGCTGAAAAGGAACGTGATTTAATTTACCCGAAGGAAATAGCCGAAGTGTGATAAACTCGAAGATAGATGACCTTATTTCATTTATACTGAAAGCGGAAGTAGAGGGAAAACATCTGCTTAAGTACTTAAATCTCTTTTAAATATATTACCTACATGACATCTTTCTACTTGCAACTTAAATGATCCCAATTTTGAACTAGCAGTAGGTTTTTTAAATTTAAGCACTAGAACACAGTAGAAAAGCAATGATATTCTTTTTTTTTTTTTTTTTTTTTTCTCTTCTTGACTGATACTGCTGTTGAAGAACTTAGAATTTCAGCTAAAAACGATTTAGAACGTTTGAACTAACAAATTAATTCCGTAGACCAATTTTCAACTAGGCAAGGGTCCTTCTCTATATTGGTACTATCTTGTCCAACTTTAAAAGGAAGTCACTCTGAATTAAGATTTCATTCTAAGCACACATTTCACTTCTGCTTGATTGGCCTAACTAGTCTGCTGTTTATTGCTTCTCGTCTTACCGCAAAAATCTCAAAAATGCAAATGTTCTGAAATAGACGCCATTAATGGGTACAAGTTTAATTCAATTGAAAATGAATATTAAATCTGCCACGACTGTTTCCTATCAAATCTACCATACATCAATATCTACATTTTTCTGAAAGACTGATTTATAAATTGTCTTTCGAAAGAAAATAGTTCAGTTCTAGATTCAAAATTATTTTTAAATGCATGTTAAATGTTAGTTTGCGTACGTATAATTTTTGAAAGCAAGCAAGAAATTAAGACACAATAACACACCAAATAAATACTAATTCAGAAGTCAAACAACAAAAATCAGCGTTATATTTACAAAATTTTCACAGGACTAGTTTCGATGGTTTTACCGAACCACCATCTTCAGCTGCAAAACCGCAAATGAACAAGATAGGAAATAATGATTAGATAAGATAAGGAAGCCTGGACAAGAATAAGCAAGTGGCGCCATCTGTTGGTGAAACCAGAACTAAAACATAATTTCTTTAAAGGCCGAAGGCAAATTTGGATTGGAATTATCATCGTTAACTAGAGCAGAAAGATTTTTATGAATGTGAAATGCCTCTAGAAAATCCAGTTCTCCAATGGAAGATGTTTTTTGAATAATTTTGGCAGCAGAAAAACTGAAAGTGTGGTTTTCGGACCAAGAATGTTGAGCAACAGAAGACTTCTGTGTTTCCTTTTTTCTAACTCATTGTCTAACATATGCCTCATGTTCCTTGACGCGAAATTTTAAGGCTCTCTTAGTTTGGCCAATGTAAATTAAACCACACTGGCAAGGAATCCTATAAATACCCCAGGAATTCATATCCGGAATGGGGTCCTTGAGTATGGAACTCGGAATTTTATTGATGGGAGAATAAACAACCCGAAAGTTAAATTCCTGCAAAATATGTGCAACTTTATAGCTAATTATGGAAAAAAGGGAATGACAACAGAATGTTTATAAGTTCCTAAAACAATGACAGGGGCTTTCCACCCAACATTATTAATCAAGCAGTTAAAAAATTCTCAATTGACAGGGGCTTTCGACCCAACATTATTAATCAAGCAGTTAAAAAATTCTCATCTCAACACACTAAAAGGCACACTCTTGTTACACGATTACACGATTTTTAGCCTAAACGTTTACAAAGTTGCGAATGATGCCATCGTGTATAGTGCTCAATAATTATTTATTTATAGTACATGGAAAAATAAAATAAATTCCAGACATACCCGCATTCCCTCACATTGAAATTCTTTTGAAATTGTGTCATGCCAATCATATACACAGTATGTATCTTGCGCTCGAAGTAGTAAATTGGTAGATTGCATATATTGAGTAATTGTGAAATTGTAATCTAGTAACTGAATTTCGGGCTGACTTATTTTTAGTGAGTAATTTCTGTTTAGTTAGTTTCCGCTGAACTTGTAGCCATTTAAAGGAAAGTTACCAATTTACGGTATTTCTCCCTCTCTTCTCCCTTTTCTTTTTTCATCTCTATCTCTGTATAACACCATTTTTTTTAAGATTCTTCTATATCTTTTTTATATCTATTATTTATCTATATCATATCTATTTCTCTACAGCTTTTTCTTTAAAGAATTCCTCTATATTATGCATAATACTGCCTGATATGGCAGTATTATGTATAATATTTTTATGCATAATATTTTTGCGTTCTACGGTTCCTGGATTTGAAGTAATTGATGACAACACTTGATGAAGAATCAAAACCCAATTTATTTACCAGTATTACACAGGACAGTTACGAAGACACGTTTAGTTCCGTTGAAACAATCAGCAACATAACCTTCAGGCTATAACGGTAGAGATAGCTTCACGGGAAAGAACTAAAGTACAGCTTCCGACTCGGTCGACAGCTCTCAAGCTAATCGCTGAACCCAAGATACTCTACTCCCAGGACAGGCATATATATAGCTTTAACCTACCTTCGAGAATATTCACGGGAAAACCGCTAAGAATGCGTTCTATAATGTTTTCGCTCCGTCTATGGCATATCGCCAAATGGTCGATTTCAAGCCAAATCTGGCAACCTTTCCAATTTCTGGAAACCCTAAAACCATTTCGCGGGGAAGCTATCTTACCGCTCCTTGGCGTTTCTCAACAATACAGAGGAATTCTGAGCTACTCAGCTTTAAGCTAAAGTTTCAAGTAAAAGAAAATTAGCTCTTAAACTATGCCCAACATTTCTGTGAATTTAGGGAAGTAATTCAGAAGTTGGACAACCTGGGAACTGCATAGCATTTTAAATAATCTTTATATCCTCTTTTTAACAGCTTAGTTATATTTTGAGATTTTCCACATTATTTTACTCTTTACATTATGACACCTGTATTAAACTTGAAGTACTTGGTGTCACCAAATCACTTTACAGCTATGCATGAGTTCTAACAGACGCTAATAAACTTACGTATTGCGAATTTTCATGAAAGGAGGGAAGTGCAAAGTTCAGTTAGACAGAAACACTGAATGAAAACATATTAGCTTTAACATTTCCTTACTTGAGCTCTTAAATTAAAATATAATAACAAGATAACAGTTTAATTGACTGGACATTAGATGTAGAATAAAATTTTAAGTTCGAAGTATTCACACGCAATTTTCTTTTCTAGCGAATAATAACACATCTAAAATGTTCAATCGCAGATTACTATTTGGACAGCTATACACACAGGCCTGCTTTACCACCGGACGTTTGCCAACAGCTAATTCTATCCATCGAGTGCAGCTTTTGTTTATTTCTCATTCACTCACTCGGTTTTTTTTTTTTTTTTGGCCGCTTCGACTAAATTCTTTTTATGCATCCACGCTAGCATCATAAAAGTCTATGTCACTTTCTGGAAAAAAAGACTTGCGTGACTAAAGTAAGAAAAGATAGTAAAGATGTAAATTGGAATGTTAGTTAAATAACTAAACTGGCGCAACGACTTTAATTGAATAACGCGAGATTTAAAAATATTTTTTGCGATATCACATTAACATTAAATCACGTATTTTAAAGTTTTTGTGGAGACAAATTACTTTTTCTTTTGTCTCTAAGAAGTATTTTAAATATTAGTTTACAAAAAATTTTTGGATTGCGAGGAAAGTTATCCGATTAGTGTACATTCCTTCCGTTTATTCGCAAAAACGTCACTGAACAGCTACTGATTAGGTGAAACAAACAAGTTGCCTGATTTGCACAATGGCGCTTAATTTCAAATGGCGCCCTATCAGCCGAAAAATACAGAAAATTTCAGACATTTTGTTATAAAATGCATTCTGTGACTCAGAAATCAGAGAGCAAAAGCACTCCAAATAATATATTTGAAAAAAATCAAATTTCTCCAATCGCATTAAAATATCACAATCTAAACGCTTTCTTTTTCCTAAATTCCTAAACTACGGATTAATTCAAATGAGAACGCCGACCAACGTCATGAGCTTCTTTATATTAGACATTGAAAAAGGAGAAATACAGAAATAGCTGGACATCAACCTCATTTTGTAATTTCTAGTTGCTTTGAAAATTCGGCACAGTTCACTTATTTTGCCAAGTGTCATCAATTTGAAAAAAAAAAAAAAAAAAAAAAAAAAAAAAAAAAAAAAAAAAACACCTTTTTGAGTTTTTTTATAAGCTGCGAACGATTAAATAAACGCAGTTTCAAACTGAAACATGCCGCATATATGTATATGTTACCGTGAAAGACCGAGATTTGAGAAGGGCAACTTTCACCGGAGAATGTCAACATTCACCAAATACGTCGGTGGAAGATCGAATATTGCATTACATTCTCGTACATTCGGACCCTCACCGGTATATGTTGACAATCACACATAAGCTCTGGGGTAGGTCGAAAGGAGAGGTCATAATAGTTTAAGTTGTTGCAATAAATAAGATTTGAATCATATAATTTAGTAAGTTTTTTATCACTATTATTTTATTTTCTCATTTAGAACGTACTGTATAATTAAGTAAGTTTTTAACTTCTATTATTTTCCTTTTTCATTTTTAATGTACTGTGTGTTTTAAGTTGTTATGTTCTTAAGTTCTTATTTTAAGTCTCATGTGCGTTTTTTCGCGACTAAATTACGAAGAAGAAAATATAATATTGTTATATGTTCAACATTCATCATTAGTACATGGTGAATGTCGACATTGACCGGTGTAAGTCAGAAATAAGAGTATTTGGAAAATATTTCGGACATACACCAAGCGACTAGGTGATTGTTGACATTCACCGGTGAAAGTCGACATTCTCCAGATTTCGGTGTTTCACCGTAACATATATATTATAATAATTTGGAAATAGTTGGTGTTGTGGTAGAAGCGTAGGTTGACACATATTTTTCAAAACCAAGACAAATAAAATGAGTGCAGTCGCTCCTTGTTCTCAAAGGACGTGTTACATAGGTATCGATAAACTTGTGAAATATATTTTTGAAGATAGTATGCATCTGCAAGTTGTAAGAGCGAAACGGAAAGCGAAATGTGATGCATTCAGAGGAACTCATGGAATAGAAGAGTCAAAAGATTTTGGTTCTCAAAAAAGTGATTGGCTATAACGTACCTGCGTTGCATCATTACATAAAATCGTATGATGCAGATTAATTTTGAAATGATGCAGTTTAGATATAAATAGTTATTAACTTTAGGACAGGAAGGGGAAATACCCAAATTAAAATTGAGAATGAGATTAGATGTTGCCAGTTAAAACTAGAAGTTTCCTTTAAATATACTCCCTCTTCGAAGAACAAGGCTTGGTTATTAAAACGACTTAATCAGAGAAAAATCATTGAAGTAGTAAAATAAGAGGAATATAATACAGAAAATATGATTATGAAATTTTGTACTAAATTTTTAAGTAATGTAGAATATAAGCATTGAGTGCTGCAGTTTTGAGAATACATGCAACTTTTAGAGTCTTAGTTTTCAATATGAAATCTAATTTCAAAACGTCTTTGATGCGTCTTTGAAACGTCCATTTGATGATAATGATTCTTCAAGGAAGGTTTTTTTTTTTTTTTTTTTTTTTTTTTTTTTTTCAAAAAAGTTTCGCAGAATACCACAAATATAAAAATTTTATATTCCCATTACTTATTTTGAATAATCATAACAAATTCGAACATTTTAGAACATAACTAATTTTCATAGTTATAACTTGGATTTTAACATCATAAATATAATAATATTCTTATTAAAATTATGGTTTCACTGTTTTATTAAATTACTATTTTCCTTATTTTACACAAAAGTGGAACACTCCTTATTTCTTCAAATGCAAACATATCCACCTAATTGGGCATAATCACATTAACTGATTGATGTAAATTCCTCCGTAATTAAGGGGATGCTTGAAAATTACTTGTTAAGGCTTCTTTTCTTTACACAAGGTGATTGGCCTTTGTAAACTGCACTGAAACACTCCTTCTATAAAGAAAATAATAATTCTATATGAAAAATTTACACTTTTCCTGGCATGAGGAAGGTCAAAGTTACTATTACAGAGAGGTAAAAATAAGCCTCTGTTTCTGAACCAGTACTCCCTCAACATACTCTATACTTATACATAGTTGTTCATTAAATTAAAACATTCATTCACTATAATTTCAAATTACTTCTTTTCAATATTTTTAACTTTTAATTACATTACGCTTTCTTAAGTTATTAATATTTCTTACATTCATTATAATAATATTCAATATTCTACGATTTAATATTTTCAATATTATAATTCAAAATCCAATTTTATGTTATTTTTTGTACCAGTTTCAAAATTTATTTCATTCATTTTTTACATTTACTTCATTTTTAAAATAATTCAAAATTCTTCAAATTCAAAATTTTTAAATAATAATCTTGTACACGAATGATTCCAATATTCTTAACATTAATTCAAATAATTCTATAATAATTAAAAAATATAATGATTAATCGTATTCCAATTTAATATTTTTCCTGAATAAAATTTTTAAATTCTTTACTTAATTAATTCAAAATAGTTAATTAAATTTCTAATACCATGAAATTTTCATTTGCTATCATTTCCATAAAACACTACTGCATTTTAATCTAGTACAGTAAGAAAAACAGCATTACATATTTAAATTTCAAAACTGAAATAAATCATTAATAAATTAATGATAATGAAAAACGCATTATTAGCAAAACAGCGTTAAATAAACTCGCAAAATTTGTAAATTCAAAACCATTCAAATTAAATATTGAATTATTACTCTGCCATTCTTTGAGTAATATTTTTATTTTTTTCAAAACACAGCTATCAAATTTCGGAAATTTTTTACTAAATTTAAACGTAAAATTTAAAGTACCTAGCATACTTTTAATTCTTGCGCCGCTGAAAAGGAACGTGATTTAATTTACCCGAAGGAAATAGCCGAAGTGTGATAAACTCGAAGATAGATGACCTTATTTCATTTATACTGAAAGCGGAAGTAGAGGGAAAACATCTGCTTAAGTACTTAAATCTCTTTTAAATATATTACCTACATGACATCTTTCTACTTGCAACTTAAATGATCCCAATTTTGAACTAGCAGTAGGTTTTTTAAATTTAAGCACTAGAACACAGTAGAAAAGCAATGATATTCTTTTTTTTTTTTTTTTTTTCTCTTCTTGACTGATACTGCTGTTGAAGAACTTAGAATTTCAGCTAAAAACGATTTAGAACGTTTGAACTAACAAATTAATTCCGTAGACCAATTTTCAACTAGGCAAGGGTCCTTCTCTATATTGGTACTATCTTGTCCAACTTTAAAAGGAAGTCACTCTGAATTAAGATTTCATTCTAAGCACACATTTCACTTCTGCTTGATTGGCCTAACTAGTCTGCTGTTTATTGCTTCTCGTCTTACCGCAAAAATCTCAAAAATGCAAATGTTCTGAAATAGACGCCATTAATGGGTACAAGTTTAATTCAATTGAAAATGAATATTAAATCTGCCACGACTGTTTCCTATCAAATCTACCATACATCAATATCTACATTTTTCTGGAAGACTGATTTATAAATTGTCTTTCGAAAGAAAATAGTTCAGTTCTAGATTCAAAATTATTTTTAAATGCATGTTAAATGTTAGTTTGCGTACGTATAATTTTTGAAAGCAAGCAAGAAATTAAGACACAATAACACACCGAATAAATACTAATTCAGAAGTCAAACAACAAAAATCAGCGTTATATTTACAAAATTTTCACAGGACTAGTTTCGATGGTTTTACCGAACCACCATCTTCAGCTGCAAAACCGCAAATGAACAAGATAGGAAATAATGATTAGATAAGATAAGAAAGCCTGGACAAGAATAAGCAAGTGGCGCCATCTGTTGGTGAAACCAGAACTAAAACATAATTTCTTTAAAGGCCGAAGGCAAATTTGGATTGGAATTATCATCGTTAACTAGAGCAGAAAGATTTTTATGAATGTGAAATGCCTCTAGAAAATCCAGTTCTCCAATGGAAGATGTTTTTTGAATAATTTTGGCAGCAGAAAAACTGAAAGTGTGGTTTTCGGACCAAGAATGTTGAGCAACAGAAGACTTCTGTGTTTCCTTTTTTCTAACTCATTGTCTAACATATGCCTCATGTTCCTTGACGCGAAATTTTAAGGCTCTCTTAGTTTGGCCAATGTAAATTAAACCACACTGGCAAGGAATCCTATAAATACCCCAGGAATTCATATCCGGAATGGGGTCCTTGAGTATGGAACTCGGAATTTTATTGATGGGAGAATAAACAACCCGAAAGTTAAATTCCTGCAAAATATGTGCAACTTTATAGCTAATTATGGAAAAAAGGGAATGACAACAGAATTTTTATAAGTTCCTAAAACAATGACAGGGGCTTTCCACCCAACATTATTAATCAAGCAGTTAAAAAATTCTCAATTGACAGGGGCTTTCGACCCAACATTATTAATCAAGCAGTTAAAAAATTCTCATCTCAACACACTAAAAGGCACACTCTTGTTTTAGGAGCTTATAAAAATTCTGTTGTCATTCCCTTTTTTCCATCAATTAGCTATAAAGTTGCACATATTTTGCAGGAATTTAACTTTCGGGTTGTTTATTCTCCCATCAATAAAATTCCGAGTTCCATACTCAAGGACCCCATTCCGGATATGAATTCCTGGGGTATTTATAGGATTCCTTGCCAGTGTGGTTTAATTTACATTGGCCAAACTAAGAGAGCCTTAAAATTTCGCGTCAAGGAACATGAGGCATATGTTAGAAAAAAGGAAACACAGAAGTCTTCTGTTGCTCAACATTCTTGGTCCGAAAACCACACTTTCAGTTTTTCTGCTGCCAAAATTATTCAAAAAACATCTTCCATTGGAGAACTGGATTTTCTAGAGGCATTTCACATTCATAAAAATCTTTCTGCTCTAGTTAACGATGATAATTCCAATCCAAATTTGCCTTCGGCCTTTAAAGAAATTATGTTTTAGTTCTGGTTTCACCAACAGATGGCGCCACTTGCTTATTCTTGTCCAGGCTTTCTTATCTTATCTAATCATTATTTCCTATCTTGTTCATTTGCGGTTTTGCAGCTGAAGATGGTGGTTCGGTAAAACCATCGAAACTAGTCCTGTGAAAATTTTGTAAATATAACGCTGATTTTTGTTGTTTGACTTCTGAATTAGTAAGCAAGAAATTGTCTTGATCATTTCGAGCAATTTAATGACAGATGTTATATAACTGATACATCAGAATTTTTGATTTTAGAAAATTTTGAGATAACAGCAATTACATAAAATTTTAAGATTATTTCATTGTTAAATTCATGAGCATGTGTTTTTTTAATATTTTGTACCTCAATGTGAACTTCAAGGAAATAATGCAGTTGATGATATTTCATTATCAGACAGCAATAGCAAAATTTCTGCGATGGATCGCGCCTCAATTCCCAGTGGCATCTTTGGATCTCTCCCTAGTATGCAGCTGTCCTAAAGAAGTGAAAACCATGGAGGAAGATCCACTGAGGTTTCACGGTTTCTGCAAAGCTGGATTTGGTGCCTCTTTAGTTGATGCATGCAAGGTTAGTGTGATTCGGCTTCTTCTCTGTTTATTGAAGCTGTGAAAGTAAATCTTTCATGTAATAAACATAATTTGCGTGTAATAAAAGTGATTTTATAATATCTCTTTTTCTTCTTAAAATAATTCGATTTTATCAGAATTAAACTAATCAGCACTTTTTAAACTGTAATACGTCATTATTAAAACACCTCATTTAATACAAGTCTTTTAAAACTGAAAAAAAAAAATATGTGAAAAAATATTGAAATTTTCCTTAAAAGTTAGTTAAAACTTCGAATCTACCTTAGATTTAATTTTGTTTCTTGTTCATACTGTTTTAAAATGGCTCAATTTGCCGACTTTGCTCGCTAAAAGCAGTGTCTTGAATACACAAGGCTTCCAGTTCCAAAAGTTCTCAACTGGGAGTTCATATTATCTTCAGAAGAATATGTATCACTGAATGTTTTATTTTCGCTTGAAATATCACTTATCTCAAAGCATAAATTTACTATAGAGTTATTTTTTACATTATTCATTATTGAAATTCATGTCCCTAGAAATCGTACATCCTAAAATCGTTCCGAGTTCATAAAGATTTTTGGCTACTTTATGCATCCTGTATGTAAAGTAAAAAAATAATGAAACTATGTTCATTATTTTCCTATAAAAGTGCAGCTCATTAAACGGCATTCTATGTTCTTAATCACTTAAGAACATTAACTGATGGAAAAACTGAAACCTTCGAGATGCTGTCTATAATTGGTACTTCAAAAGAACCTTTCTTTCTGGAACTTTTGCACAGCACACTTTTAGTGTTCGCCAAGCTCAGTAGTTTATTTATAGAATCTCCCTTTTTAAAGCTGTACACTAATAAATGTTCCATTTGTTTAATGGCGAGCTTTAATTCTTAGGTTTATTGGTGATAAACGGTTTTGAAAATTTCTCTGTCAAATAGAATTGTACTACGTAGTTCTAACTGAAACGGATCTTGAACACTGATTATTCAGTTGATGAGAATGAGTTCGCCCTTTGACTGGGAATAGTCAGCCCAGTAGTCACCTCTGAGTCAGACTGAGTCACGCTCGGAAGTACTGCATTGTGTTCTCTTTCCCACAAAACCTCGGCCGCGACGTTCCCTTCATGTTTCATTTTGTGTCCCTTGTTATCAGCAGCGATAACACTACAATCAAACGTTTTATACATACCGTTACGCTTAAACTTACAGAAAACGCTGCCGTTAGAAAATTTTTGCATAAGGCCTCTTATTAGAATTATTATAAGCTTTATTAATATTGTTACGAAATATAATTTTAATAAACGAAATTTGGCGACAAAATTGGCGATATGCCATGGACTGATAGAGAACCTTCTGGAACGAATTCTTACCGGTTTAGCCCAGAATGTTCTCGAACACAAGCCGAAACCCTGCTGGTCCGCAGTCAGAGACTGAATGTGTGCCTCGTCGAGTGCGAGATAGTTAGTATCGAGTTGGTGTCTCGTCTAGCGAGTCAATCCCTGCGGAGTCGATCGCGTTGACAGCCGGGCAGCGAATGCTGAGTGGGTCGTCGAGTGCACCGAAAGAGACTCGTAGTGTATCGCGGTTAGTGCATCGTCGAGAGTGCGTGTTGAGTTCCGGGAACGATTAAACCGAAAAGTCGGGAGCTGTACTCTTGTGTATCGTTGAGTGCATCGCTTGGAGAGTCTCGAGAGTACGTGGAGTTCCGAGAACGACCAAGCAAAGTTGGGAGCTGTACTCAGGTGCTTTGCAGTGAAGCTGTCTTCACCGTTATAGCCTGATAACTCGAAGGCTGTATCTCTGATTCTCTCAGCGTATTTATAGTAGTTCTTCGATGAGTGTAACGTGACTTTGGAGCTATCCTGACAATACTGGCCAATAAAGCGTGTTTCGATACTTCATCAAGTGTCGTCGTTATTCACTCCAAATCTACAAACCCCGTACGAACGTGAAGGAAGGAAACAACTGGTGTCAGAAGAGAAAAACGCAACAATATCTCTTTTAGAAGAATTCGCGAAAGTAGTAGTTTGTATTCTTTGTGATAATAAACTTCTCAGGATTCTTCTTCCCGTTTTAGGAACTCAACAAGTTCGTAAATTTTAAAATCTATTTTCAACTTTGATGATTATTTCCAAGCAAATGTCCTCTGGTATGGAACTAGGTTACCTTCCGCTGTCTTTAAACTATTTGAATACCTTACATGTACTCCTAATCATCAAATAAATTTCTAAGTATCTTAATGTCTGATAAACTTTGAGCTTGCTCAGACTATACTAGCCTACTTAGGTAACTGTAAATTATTATGTTATTTCAACAGAATCTTTCTATAAGTATTTCTATTCCCAACTTATCTTCTCATCCGTTAAAGAAAACCTTTTACTTACATTTAATGTAACTCTACCTAAAAGTTATTTAGAATAATTGAACATCTCGATAGCAGTTAAATCTTGATTTTCATTTCTAGCATTTTATACTGATACCAAAATTTGAATCTAGCGCTAAGTTCTTCATATAACTTTCGAAGTTGTTAATTTAGGTAATTATACAACTTTAGATTTCGGCAAAAGCGTTTTATCGTTTCTCAAATTAATGGCTGATTTATTAATTCTAGTCGAATTTGGTACTTTTCATAAATAAAGTAATTTTTATTTACACAATAAAATTTATCTAAGTACTCTTTGCCTGAATTTACTTCTCACTAAATATCATTACTGTTCGTTATTTTTTCAGGCTTAAGATTTACTATTTTTAACAGATTAAAAATTAGTAAATTTATTAAATTTAATAATTATTAATTATTAAGATTTTTTAAAATTACTAATCATTCAGACTTCTCAATTCTTTGAGTTTGTAATTAATATCTAATTAAATATCTTCAGTTAAATCTTCGATCTCACTAAACAGCTTAATACTCAAAGTTCTTAAAGTTTTTCTGTCTCCTCCATTAATTCCTCCATTTTCATGCAAAATATAAAAATGAAACTTCTTAATTTATTTGGCCATCCTTGTTGCCGGTGACTCCAAAACATATTTTGACTTTCTCGTAGTCAGCTCTGAGTAAGACACAGTCTGGTGCTAAGCCAGACTTAAACAGTCTGGAAGAAAAGTTGTATCATTTATTTACATAGAATAAACAGCATAACGTATAATGTGTGGATATTCTTCTTTGGTCTAAATATATAAGGTATTTCTCCCGCCTTCTTAGCACGCCTTCGGGGTGTAATGGTCAGCACACTCGACGCGTATTCGAGAGGTCCGAGGTTCGAGTCCTGGGGAGGGCATTGCTCAGTTTTCACGTCTCCCGCTTCAAAACAACCTAATGTCTGCACAAATGCAAAATGCACTCGAAGACTGCTTATATTTTGAATAAATTACTCACTCAGCATCTCTACTTAAACTTTTATCTTTAGTTCATGATGTTATTCAGTCTTATCAGAATCAACGAATAACTATACACTGTCCCATTTTTAATCAATTCACTGTAAATCATTATGATATGTTAAAATACTACATTATTAAAAAGCCTATTGGTTTATCTGTAAAATATTAAAAGCATTCCAATTTGATATACTTCATGAGAACATTCCTGTTAAATGATTTTTATGGCGCATTTCTTTTGTAATTCAGTTCTGATGCTTGAGATGTATTTCATGAAGTAACCCGCATGTGTATTTTGTAGGAAATTCAGAGTAAAATTCCTTCTATCACCTTTCCATTTGTGATATATCAAGGAGAGGATGACAAACTTTGTGCACCAGAAGGTGCCATTCTGATGTATGAAAAAGCTGCGTCCACTGATAAGTCCATTAAAGTGAGTCAGAAGGATTTTCGAATAAATTTTATTAACCTTTTTTTCCCAATATTTTTGTTATCTTAATCTAATTCTTTAATAATGAAAAATTACGCAGAATGGGAAAGCTGCTGATACCATAGACTGCTTACACAGTACTGTTGCTGTGAAAACTAAGAAAAGCACTTTTTTCATTTTAAATATATATATTTAATAATGCATTGTGAAGTTATAACTCGTGACACATCTTACATTTAGATAGCAGTGACTTTTAAACATTTTTTTATTAAAAAATTTTACGGTGTTATAAGCATATCTTCAAGACCCAAAGTAAATACTTATTCAGAAAATTGCTCTCATATGGCAATCGTGATAGCCGTAAAGTCTCATTTCTGATTTTAACTCTTTTATTGTAAAGGCACTGAAGTTATGCTTTTTCCAAAAAAATTGCTGATAATTTAACGTTTATCGCAATTTTATTTTGAATTTGTTACTTAGTGTTAATATGTATGTATTCATATAGTGTATATATTATCTTAATGCAAATTTAATATATCTTAATTACTTAACATTAATTCTTGTATCTACGAAACAAGATGTATATTTACATAGTTTTATTTAACGGGAGACGACTATGGCTATAAAGATTGGGATTACAAAACTCCCAAGCATAATTGAAAACATTCTTTTATCTTATTAAGGTTACTTTGTTTATAATTTATACTAAATGTATTTTCGTTAGATTATTCAGTTTTTTATTATTGTGTAGTTTTATCATTTGGTAATGTTTTGTTTATGATTGTTAAACTAATTACTAATTTATCGTATGGTGTTTTTAGGTTGGTCTGTAACTACCCGAAATTTGGAATTTATATTACAGAATTACACATTCATACATACATGCATGCATGCATGCACGTGCATACGCCTTTATTTTCGCAACCGTTGGTCATAGGCATACACTTCCAATTACAAAAAATTTTAAATGCTGCAAAATTCATGTTTTCTTATTTTTAAATCAAAAATAATTAATTTTGTATAAAATACTAGATTTAATTTTTATGTTACCGCGGTTTGTATAGTAAATTACATTTAAGCGCATTTTGTACTCGTTATAAAAAATAAAACACGAAAAGTTTGGGTCTGGTATGAAAAAAATTGACCATGATATATGAAATAAAATTCGGGGTTTCATTAAGGGACTATATGTAAATTGAAGAGCAAACTATTTGCAAGTTATACATAACTAAACATGAAATATCAGCTTGGAAAAGGCTTTTGATGTTAAGATACCAAGCGACGAGCATTTATGCAAATTATTGGGAAAAAGTATTGATCAGTCATTGTTTATTCAAAATGGAGATCTTATTTACAAAATCGTAGAATGTGTGTTCTAGGAAACACTGACAGGCTCAATATTGGCACTCAGCCAACTTGTAATATTATTTGTATTAATAGAAAATGAAAAGTATCTGTAGTTTAATGAATCCTTTGTACTATAGCCAGATTTTGATTTTAATTTAATAAAACTTCATTAAAATATTAAAACTATTAAAATATTCCGATTTATTTATTAACCGATCCGTCAATGGAAACTTTGACGTCAAAGATTGCAAATTTTGAAATCAAATAGCTAAGTCAAGTTTTGTACAGGAAAACTTTTATGTCTTATTCCGGATATAATATTAAACCAACCTATTAGTTAGTAAAAGCAGAGGAATTTATTAATTTTTTTCAATATTATCGCTTAATTGTGTAAGCTTTTGAAATAATATGTTTAACTCAAATATGATTAAAAGTCCAGTTTATACCTTCGATTAGGGTTTAAATGTAATCTATTACGCAAACCAACAGTTTAAATTAAGTGTTAGTTAAACTATCAGTGTAGTTTTGCGAGTTGTTTCTTAGTGGACTTGTGAGAAATTTTATTATTTTTAATTATTTATAAGTATATTTAATAAAAAGTTTAAGTATTTTGTGAAATTCTTCAGCATTGATACAAATTTTTGTTTCTTACTGTTTGATTAAGGAATATGTTGACTGCAATGTTTCTGAAATATTTGTGCGCTAATGAATTAGTTTAATGGCGTTGAAATCAGTCTCCTTTTATTAAAAAATAAGATAAAGGATTGATAGAGGTTGAAAATTTTGATGTCTAAATATACTGCTTCTGTTTCTTCAATGTTAGATTCATTTAATTTAAGGTATTTTGGATAAATTTGTTTTTATACTTCACTGTACTTATTGTTCTAATATCATCTGTAGACTTGACCGTAAATTTAAGCAGGTTAGAAGCAATTTCCGATAAATTTAATTGTTTGAAAAGAGTAAAAGCTTGCAAGTAGGCATAGAGTAGTTAGTACCCATTAGAATACCATTAATCTGCTTGTAAATATCATCTTGAAATTTAGAGAAATTGTGAAATAGCGTGAAATTGAGGTACGTTATCCAAGTTTCAAATTTAATAATTTATTTATTTCCTGGAAATAAATTAAAGTTTAGTAAGACTGTTGTAAATTTCCCCCAGAGGCAATGAGATTGTTGAGCTTAAAAAGACTTGTAAATTTCATTCAGAAGGAAGAATTTTTTTTAACTCTTAGGTACAGTATGAATTTTAAGAATAAATTTTTATAATTTTCTTCTAATATTATTACATATATATATATGCATGTTTTAATGAATGTTGAATCATGAAGAATTTTTTTCTGAAATAAAATACATTTTATTTCATTTCAGATGTACCCAAAAGCCTATCACAGTCTTCTTTACGAACCTAATGGGGTTGCTGAGCAAGTCGTTGAAGATATAATAGAATGGTTAACATCTCGAGCATAAATTTATAGAAAGCAGTACCTCTCTTATTTTTCAATTTTATCAGCAAGAAGTGTGAAGAGAGCGTAATTCGAATTCGAAATAGAATGTTAATGTAGCTAATGTATTATCACGACGGCATAATTATGCTCTAGCTATATTATAAGTTCGAATGTAAACATTTCTTGAGGTTGTGTAACACAAGCTGCTATTAATACTCTTTCCTTTCTAAATTCTGATTCTGAAGAGCTTGCCTTTATTAAAATAGTGCATTTTATTGTAAATAATTCTAATATACTTTTTATACAATAAATGTTAAGAAACAAAGAGTTTTACAATATTGCTGTATTTTCAGTGATTAAGTTACCTGTAATCCCAAATCTTATAAAATAGTCTTGAGAGATAAAAATTATGCATGTAATATTCCGATCTAGGACGTAACGCAAAAGTAACGTAAAAGTATAGCATGGTTATTTGATATGATTACCAATCTTGCAGCTAAGCTTCTATATTTTTTTAAAACCAGAGTTATTTGTTTGTAAGAAGGCTGATAAAGTTATTAATGAAAGAATACTTTCTTTCACAAGGGTTTTAATTCTTTTTCTACATTAGTTTTCAAAATAATATGTTAACATAACACTAATGCCTTTTCTTTTTTCACCTTTTACGTTCTTAACTAAAAAATTGTTTATCATACTTATTATGATGAAACAGATATCACATATTGTAACTACATGAAAGTATTAACAGCAAGAACATTAAATAAAGTGCTTCAAATTTTGGAAATTTCCATCCATTTTCATAAGAGAAATATTTCATATGAAGCATAAAATATTTAAAATCTAATGATTTTTATTTTCATTAGCTCAATAACTTAGCAATCTTTAACAACACAGTTATGTTTGGTAATTTCCCTCCCGCTTCTGTTGGATAATTGGGAATGTGCAAATGATGACAACGGGTAGACAGAGAATAACATTTTAGTAAAAAAGATGATATGTGTCTAATAATTTTTATTCGTCGTTCTGCAGACGTTTTCCAGCAATATCATTTTTCTCTTTTACATCAAAAGAAAACCTCTACAATCATTTGGAGTGTTTAACTAGCATCTTGAAATAATACGTTAAACGTTCCTTTATGGCTTAGTTATAACACTATAATAAAAATATCTGGAATTTTTCAAATACTCTTTTCAGCTTCTCTTTTATAAAACTTTAAAGATTCTAAAATTTAGTGAACCTAACTGATTCTGAACATAGATTTTTATTTTTTGACTTTATCACACATTTAACAGCCATAGTATGTTTTCTTTTATAAATAATTTTAGATATTTTTATGAGCTTAAATTTATATTGCATTTTAGTTATTTCTTTATGAGCTTGAGATTTAATCTCACACTTATGTTTTATTGTTAGAGTTATTTCCTCCAGCCATATAATTACCTCCGTGACTAAATACCTATTTTATTTTAAACTAAGGTATGGTCTCCCAGTGCAAATTTTGCGGTTCGAAATATTTTTAAATTCAAGGATAAAATTTTTTACTTATATTTAAATTAAGTGACATAAGTCGCTTAGAGTTTTATTTATATAAATGTTTATATACATATATGTAATCCAACTTTTAGGCATATACAAGAAAATAGTTTTGACTTACTGAAATTCCACTGTCTCAAATAATTAGCGCAAGAAGGCTAACAATCCTACGTTATACTGAATCCTACGTTCACTGAGATTTTATAATAAATACAAAATTCATTAAATATTGAAAACATTAATGTAACTCTCTTACATCAATTTTTTATATTAAAAAATTGATATAAGATAGTTACGTTTTAAAACGTAACTCTCTTATATCAGTAAACGTAACTCTCTTATATCTTATTAAAAAATTTGTTAGTCATAAGACTGCTAGCTTAAATTAACCTGAAACTTTTAACACCATGACAAGTCTAATTTACTTATTTTATTGTTTTCTTTCTTTGACTGGTTTGAAGAACTTCACAACGATATTTTTCAATTTCACACACACATACACACACAAAATAAATAAATAAATAAAATAAGTTTTCAGTTTTATCATCGAAAAATTTTAGCTAACTATTTGATCAGAAAGCAGTAAAGCTTGCTTTCCATAGCAAGCAAATAAAGTAGTGATAAAATATATTAACACACATAATTTTGAGGCATCAAAAATCAGATTCTAATATTCAGTTTATTGTAATAATTAACATAAATACATTCTATATTGACAAAAAAAGTGTGTCCTTTTATTCATGTGGGCTTTTATCAATGTGAGCTTTGATCTCTGTGGGCTTTTATCTATGTGCGCTTTCATCTGCCTGGGTATTTTCGCGTGGGCAATTATCACAGTGGGATTAATTTTTGCGAGCTTTTGTAACGTGCTCTTTTGTCTGGTGAGCTTTTATCTATTCACGGTTTCAAAATTATCTAGCACAAGCACGCTTTTGTGTTTTGTGTGTTCAACCTAAACGAAAGCTGCTAAGCGAGTTTTTAGCAAAGTTCATTTTGAGCAAGAATTCGTTTTCTTCTCTAAATTTGTAGTCATTAATGTTCATAATATCAAAATATTGCTATTCATAATATTTTATGGAGGCAGAGCAATTCAGACACATATATGCATGCAAAATATTTATTTTGTATAATTTTTTTGGGTCAGACAAAACTGGATATTCAAAACTATTAGAGGAGAGAATAATTAAAAGGAAAATAGAGTCACATATCTCAACTCTTCTTCAAGGGGTTGATGCCACGAGATAACAGGATAATAATCATGTGTCTGACCTGCGTAATGAAAAATGTGATAATTCCAAAAGTTAAGTTCAAAACAAAGAGTTTCTATAATTTTGCACATAAATTAGCTTATTGTTCGTTAATGTAATTCAGTATAGTATATTTAACAGAGCAAAAACATTTAATTTTCAGTTTATAGACTGACACACCATGAGATATTGCTAAATGTTTTTTTCTTTTTGAAAAATTCGTGTTTGCCAGCAGTGTTAAGTATCTGTCATAAAGCTGCAGTGACCCCTTAGTAGAAGTCAATGAACTTGAACGTACAAACTCACCCTCAAGGAATTCGAAGGCTGGTTCAATCTGCGAACTATTGTCTTCATACGTACGCTTGAGGTTCGAAATCAAGCAGATAGTTGAAGAAACTCAAGGTAATTTAAGACCACGGAGTTTAAGCTGAACTATGCGGTATTTATTACAGGTTTTTCTAATAGCAAATACCTTCATCGTTGCAATTGTGTAAACTAGCGATTTTAATAAAAACAAAGAAAAGTAGTTTTAAAATTTTAATAAATCTATAGAGCTTTACCAGACTGCAGATTTAACATAGTACTTACTTGTCATATTAATGACGTTTTAGACAAGGTTCAAAGTTCAAGGCATTAAATATTCTGAGGTTCAGTTGTTTTTCATAATGCTTGCCAAATGAAATATTTTTCAACATATTTTTTGCCTTGCCATAACTTTTAAACTGAGAGGGAAGAATGTATTAATTTTTAAGTTTGAAGTATTGCATCAGTGCCCCAAAACAATATTATTGTTTACGTATATCTTAATATAATGATCTTAATTTAGAAAAAATATACTCGATAAGAGATGTCGAGAAATGTTTTTATCCACGAAGTGAGCGTAGTTTTTTTTATTTCGTTCCCTGGAAAAAAAAAATGCATTTCTCCTTCAAATTTGTATTCCATGATAATATTTCAATACATAACTATATAAAGAATTTAATAGACCATTTAACCGTATTTGTTTTAAAAGTATTGAAATTTCATTTACGTATGCAACAATATGTTAAAATGCTTTACTATTTGCAGCTGTAAATAATTTTATGTAAACTGAATGCAGATATTTTGCTTTCAAGAACTAATTTCTCTGTAAAATTCTTGAAAATCACATATTTAATCAATGACAATTAAGATTTAACTATTTAGGATAATTTTAATTTATGTTATGATAAATGTAAAACAGACTTTAATAGTAAGCAATTACATTCTAAAGTCTAATAAAAGCTCTTCGTTTGTCAGAAAAATAACTATTTTATTTTATCACCAAGTTTATTGCTGTGCAAACGTTTTCTTTATTAGTTGTTTGTAGACTTGTAAGAATAAACGTATTTTAATACTAACCAAGTGAGCGTTGAAAACGTTCATTTGAAGTTCGTCTTCCATACAGACTTTTATATCACGTGTGTGTAAAAGAAAGTTGCTAAATATGATTTACTGTTATTTAGATTACTATGTGTTGTTTTTTATTGCACATGAAAGGAATTTTACTGAATTATTTTATGTGTTCATATACATATATATATTATATTGCCTAAATATAGAGCTAAATATCTTGTTCTTTCAGTACTTATAAAGTTTGTATCACTTCAATAAATGTTTAGTTTCTTTGTTCATGTCTTAATTGCTTGCATTTTATAATATTGTTATGATTCAAAAAGTTACAAATTAAAATTAATTTATAACTAACACACACGGAAATGGAAGTCAAATTTCTTTAGGCATCCCTGGAGGCATTAGTTTTGAATCACAAATAGGGAAACTGGGGCGATTTCATATATGTTCAGCTATAAATTTAGTAAGCAACTCTGAATTTTTACTAATAGTGTTACGCAAGCTAAGGAAACCTTTTAAAGCTTTAATAACGTAACGTCAATAAAAAGAAATTTTTACAACTGATTAAGATTATTATTTAAGGAAAATTACTTACTGCAATTTTAAGACATTAATTTCTCGCATTATTTTAAAATTTCTTGTCCAAAACTAAGTGCTGGAGAAGAGGAAAACTTTTACATTGGCAAACCAAATTTTCAGTAAAGTCCCATCGCTTTTCACATAATAATTTTGAGTCCCGAAATTGTCTTATTGAAATGCCTTATAAATATATATACATCCTTAACTAATAAAATCTTTTCAGCAAATAAATTTTTTGACTCCGCGCTTTCTTTTTAAACATTGGACTTAAAATAATTTCAGGTTTTGTTGCATGATTTAGCGAAAAGTATTTCAGTTTCAAACACATTGATCTTTACTTTCAGTAAATAATGAAACCCACTACACCCATCTTATCGTTCTCAAATTCCTTGCCTGTTCGCGAAAAGAGGTCAGGATAAGAAACACTATTTTCAGTTACGTATCTGAATGCTTCTTCAATGTTACTTTATCTTAATTCAACACTCAAACCAACTTTTCTTTACGAAAACAGAGGGCACAGGAATTTCAGTAGGTCTTAATTTTTGTGAAGTTTCTGGGCTCTTAACATATGTTAGAGACCTGTGGTATGAAATATATAAAATTTAGGTGACTATAAGAGTATCAGCCAAAAGATTTATCATTTAATTAATTTACTACAGGAAATTCTCCCCTGATCATGATTTGCACTTACGAAGAACTTCGAGGTTTGTAGGGGGTTCTGTGAGAAAAAGAAAAAGAAGTTTGCTTTTAAAGATTTTTCCGTGCTCGTTTTAAGAATAATTCTCAAATAAACAAAAGGCTCTTCTGCCCAAATGCATAAAGGTACATTCCTTCACCAATTACATACTTTCTTTCGTTAATTTGTCTACTTTTGCTTAATTCCTCATCCTTGTAAGGCTTTGTAAGTGATCAAGACACGTGGATTTTGAGATTTCCTCCTTAATCTGTACCAGCTAGAGCAAGGAGTAATCAACAAAGGATCTCAAAGGCAATCTAGAAACACCTGTTCTATAACTTTTTTCCATTTGTGAAGACAGCATGCGTTAGCAAGGGAAGCGGGATGTTAAGTACGATGTGTTCGAGACGAAATCTTAGTTCAGATTGAGTTTCGATTTCGATAAAGTTTGATTGGTTCATTAATAGTGCTTTAAAATTATTATTAGCTACTTGAGTTGCAATTCGCAAAACCATCTATGCCACCAGGGTTATATAAAAGTCATATTATCTTAACTTGTATTCCTTTTAATCTGTTTTGGGAACATGACGTGTCCTGAATGGGAACAGGGAGCTTACTCAAGCTATGTTCAAATAGGTTTGGAATGGACAACACAAGCAGGAAGAGTTAACTTTAGCCTTTATTTTCTACAATATTACAGGTGCTCCCGCACTTCGGGATACAGAGACCAACCACTTGTGGTCTGAACGTAAAAATATAAAACAGCAAACTAAAATTTTAAATAAGAGCTGATTTTGAATAGTTTACAGAACTATCTAAGACTGGCCTTTTAAAATATTACGTATGTAGTACCCAAACTGCCGAAAACTACAGCGGAACCATCGAGAGAAACCAAAAAAGAGGCTTTCCATAAGGCTCTTGTCTTAGCGCTGATTTCTGGAATTTAGCTTTTAACAAAATAGTACAACATCAATGGCCAGACCACACAAAGTGCATTGCATTTGCTGATGATGCAGTCTTTGTAATCAGTGGAAGTTCTAGACAAATACTGGAAGCCAATGTTAATACCACTCTGGAAAAATTCAACGAACTTTGCAAGCACCAAAAACTAACAATATCACAGGAAAAATCTCAAGCCATGATATTTCATAAGCCTTCTCAAAAAATAACCAGATTACCGAAATTCCACATTGACAACAACAAAATCAAAATAGTCAAATCCTTAAGATATCTTGGAATTACAATAGATAATAAACTTAACTTCATTGAGCACCTACAGCAAATTAAGAAGAAAACCTCCAGTATAGCTAACAACCTGAAAAGAATGCAAGGTGTCGGATGGGGCTTAAACCTTCAGATACAAAAGCTGTTGTGTAACACTGTTATAGAAAAGATAGCACTGTATGGTGCAGCGATATGGGCGTCACCAATGACGGTGAGAAAACAAATGCAACTTCAATCCATCCAAAGGCCCTTTCTTTTAAATTATTTTCGTGCTTACAAAACAACCTCACATGCTGCACTGTTTCAGCTCACCAACAGCATCCCCCTATTCTTAGTTGCAGAGCAGGAACATGCAAAGGCTTCAGTTCTTCAGCTAAGAAAAGACTTCAAAATTAAAAATGAGATAGTAGCTGCCAGCTCCTACACCTCACCGACTCATCCATATGAAAGACACCCAGCTAGCCGAAATAATATGACACTATACATAAGGCAGAATAGATACCAAGATCTACACTGATGGTTCTGGCATAAACAATGGAAAAGGATGCGCTATAAAAATATATCTCAGTGACCATGAAACAAAAGACTTCAAGTTCCAACTTGACAAAGAGAATAGCGTTTTTCAGTCGGAAATGTTCGCGATTTTGCAGGCAATCAATGTAAGCACACATCATCATTTCCCAAGGATTCACACCTATACAGATTGTCTCTCGGCAATGCATGCACTCGCGAACCCAAATAATAGATCACCATTAGCTCAGGAAATTCTTAGAAAGTCCTCCAATGCCCAAGGCCAACACTTCTTTATAATCTGGATCAAGGCCCATGTTGATCATAAGGGAAACGAAGAGGCTGACATATTAGCCAAGGAATCAGTGCCAAGAAAATAAGCATCCTCTGGCCAGCTTCTCACCTCAAACTAAAACTTCAGATCACAACTAAAGACTTATGGCAACAATGGTGGGACGGTGCAAATACAGGCAGAAGAGTTTACAACCTCTTCCCCAAAGTTGACTCTCCTCCAATCCATCTCTCCAGACACATCACGTGGTTTATCACGGGGCATGGTCCCTTTCCCGTGATAAACCGCGTACCTCTATGCAAGAAATCTCTCTCTTCATCAGACTCCTGTGCATGTGGTGAAAAGGGTCACCCCGAGCATTATTTATTTTCCTGCCCGTTGACAGATTCCCTTCATCTAAAGAAGCCAAATTCAGAAGAGGATTTATTCTCATTTCTAAGATATGCAGTCAAGAATAAACATTTGAGGAATAAAATTACGAAGGTTATTGACTTTTTGGTAGCTAGAAGTCAAGAGTTATGTAGTGTAATTTAACCTTCAAAGAAATACTCCAACCATAGCCAAATAAAGCAATTAAATGCATATATAATGTACGCGGGCGTACCTTTATAGGAAGAAATAAGCATCGCAAACCATATGAAGCACAAAATAGGTCACTCACAACTAGGGTAAGGGGCTACTATCTGTTTACTTCAGGTAAATGGTAATAGATGAATGTAACATAAGATCACCAATTACCTGATAAGTGAACACATATAATAAATAGCCAGCATTGAGTTGGCAAAGTATCAACAATGTAATGTATCATAGAATGTAATTCATGTAAATTAATTATTGTAAAAACACATGTACTTGCATACAATGAACTGACAAATATAAGTTGGCAATGCATCAGCATATGTATGCAGATATATCTAAAAGTATGCAGTACGCATAAGTATGCAGATGAAGCTATTTTTTTTCTTTCGTTTTCAGATATATTCAGCCTTTTTTATTACTTTATATTCTTCTCAAATTTTGACAGCTGTTTGTATAAAAAAATTATGTAAAAAAGTCATGATTGTAGGCATGATCTATACACTAGAAATAAGTTGCTTCTAGCCACCACAATTTATAATGTCATGATCAATTTTTACATGCAAATAACAATGTACTATTAGACAATAATATAATTTCTGAAAATCAATTAACATAAAAACGTACGTTAAAACAAATAATGAATCGTCAAAATTGAGCTCAGTTTCAGCACAACTTTACAACGGTACTTATATGTAAGCTTTTTAAACAATTTTATAGTTCTTAATTAATTCTGATAGTAAACAGATCATGTTTACAAAAATGATTTGTGACGTGGGAACAACATGCCTGTTTCTAATGCAAAATATAATGTCCTGAAATGTGTTGCCTGTACCCACTACAATAGATAACATCTTGAAATATGCACCTGCACAACTATGTATATCGCAATGTATTTCATGTAATTTAATCCCTTACTTGAGCTAATTTAACGCTGAAAGGTTAGGAGTACCGTTGATGCCGCCGCCGGTGGCAGTACTTGTAGTGCTCACTGCAGTCACAATTTTCATCACGACTCGAGGAAATGATGCTATAATGTTGTTAGTTTTCTAGTTAGTGTGTGGGGCTAATACCTGCTTACTTAGGGTAAATATTAGGTGGCCCCCTCACTTCTACATAACATAACACAACATAACTTAAGTACTTGGGCGTTAGCAAGTACAATTTGCATAAACAAGTTAACGCGTTTAATTCTATCCGGAAGTGGAAAATAAGAGGGGATAGTATAGCTTTAAAACAAAATAAACGTTAGTATAACTTAAGATCCTTACAATATGACGGCTATTAATCTTAAAATGACGTAGTTTTAGAGAGGTTTATTATAACTAATTACTGCTTTTAGAACAGAAATGGAGAATACCCAAATTGACCTAAGGGCCTATTGCAGATTAAATATATAATTTTGATTTACATACTTTTTAGTTTACACATCAGATCCGTCCTTTCGAAGAGAAAACCCTTAACGACAGAGCTACCTTTTAAGAGAAAAAAGCTTTAAAGCATTAGAAAATGTAGGAAATATTAGATGGAAACTATAAATCTTAATTTGAACTAAATAGTAACTTGAACATAAATTTTGAGCATTGCATCTTTGGCAATAATCACTATTTTTACAGCTCCGGTGAAACTTCACCTTATTTGCAAAACGTCTTTGTCTACTTCCACGCCTATCGAATTAATTTCCACCTTTTCGTTGCCCTGCGTTGGCAACACGTCTTTGATTTTCATCATCGGAAGAATTCGGTCGCTAAAAACGTAGCTGACCTGTAATTGTTGTAATTCTTATTTTAAAGCTTATCTGTATTGCTGAATTATTACTAAATATTTACGTGTGAATGTTTTATTATTAAATGTATGCAGTTTGGTTTGAATAGACCGAGAGTGGTTGGATTTATTAAGGATATCTAAAATCGAAACTACTTCAATCATTTCGGCGCCATTCTAACAGAGGAACGCAAACAGTCTTTGTTCTTTTAAAGTCCAAATAATCCTAATTCTCGATGCTATTTCGAAGCATTATTATCGTCACATCACAGGATTTTCATCAAGCGGCTTTGTGAAGCGCTGCCCATACCTAAAAATCTTTACGCAATCTTTAGATAGTAAGGAAGACCCATAATCCACATCGTTTTCACCACTTATATAAAGCTGTAACATCATAGACAATTATCGAATTAGTACTGGGAAGTTAAACCTTTATTTTTGGGCTAAAATACATTCAAAAATATATTTACAATAAATCATCAAAGAGATATCCTTATCACACTGCTATTCTAGTCGCACACTCAGCTCCCAGGAACTAGTTTTCACCAGAACCTCAGTTTTCTCAAGAAGCGAGAAATCTCTATTGATCTATGCGCTCGCTCTATTTATGCTCGCAGCACAAGGAGATGCACACATGCTGAGCTTGTAAAATTTCACTAGACGCCTTAATTCGCCTCATTCCTAGTGGAGACGGCTTGGCTATGGGAACATCCTTGAACTTTCGCACGTAGTTTTTGAGACCAGGTAGAAAGTCTAAGCCTAACTGACCACATGAGTGCAAAATACATCAGAATTCGCTTGGGGCTTTGCCTGAAAATCTAGTCACGTCTTCTTACGAAATATCCCAATTAACTGGAATATTTCGTAAGAAGTAACACATGAGGTAACTGGGTATCCTCATGTAGTTGAGGAAACGTTTTTCGTTTCTACAATGAAAAATGTTGGCATGTAGTGTATGCGATAAAAAAACTAAGGAAACAAAAATATATTGTCTCTCTCCAATGACACAATGAAGCATAGGATCGAAGAAATAGGAGATAACATTGAAGAAACCGTTGCAGTTCGTTTAAAATCGTTCAGAATTTTTACTCCTGATGTCGATGAAAGTACAGTTATATTGAACTTTATAATTTAATGTGTTTTATGAGATTTGATTTTGAAAGTACATGTAATAAAGAATTTCAGTTTTACAAACCATTGAGTGCAAGAACAGTAGCAGAAGAAATTTTTAACTTGATTGATTCTTGCATCAGCCGAAATGACACTGACAGGGGAAAAATGCATGGGACCGAGCAGCTGAAATCTTACATTTTCCCTTGAAATCTTGGTTATTCAGTGTATTATGTAAATATATGGGCAGTAAACAGGAGCATCTTTTAAACCAATATCCCCCTACTGCTACAGATGCAAGATTTAAAGATAGTTTTAGTGATGTTAATTGGTTGAGGAAGTTATCTTACCTTTGTTACATTTTTTAAATAAATTAACTTTCTTATTTCAAGGCAACAACGTAATTGTACTGAAGTGCAAGAAAAGATGAAAGCTTCAATGAAAAATCTCCAGATCCAGATCCTTCGTGTAGAAGCAGGAGATTATAATGCTTATGTGAAGCTAACTGAAGTGCTAAAAGTATCCAGCATTAGTTACACGCCTGATGAAATTTCAGTTATTTTCAAAAAGCAAATCTGAAAGAATATTTTCCTCCAGTTCATAGCAACAAATCATGGATGAGATGGCCTTTCACAATTAATATAGAATGACAAACTGAATTACTGCACTCAGGTATTGAATACATAATTGGACTGTCTTGCGATATAGCGCTTAAAGGCGAATTCGACAAAATACAATTGATAGACTTTTGCCTATCCTGTCATCAAGAGTGTCCATTTTTGCGCAAAAGGCAATTAAATTTCCAATGAGTTTTGTTACAGTTTACAAATGTGAAACAGCCTTCTCGACAGTTGTTTTTCTAAAAAATTAATACAGAAACAGATTAGATATCGAATAAGATTTAAGAATAAAGTTGTCATCTCTTCCTACAAACCTGAAAGTTCTAGTTAATGAGAAAAAGTATCACACTTCAGATTAAAACTTTTTCTTTTGTTTTACATTTTTGTTACTGTCACAATAAAGGAAAATATTTGAACATTAAAATTTGTTTCATTTGCAAAAAAAGACATTAACAATTTTACTGGGTCACGAATGAAAAATATTAAAATAACCGGGTCACACACACACACACACACACACACAAAAAAAAAAAAAAAAAAAAAAAAAAAAAAAGGGTTTTGGAAACCCTGCTATGGATGATTATTTTTGAAACCGTGGTAGATCAAATGATGCTCTAGAAAACGCTGTAGCAGAACGATGATTAGGACTTGCTTTTTTTTTTCTTGTTGGTATAGCTGTTTACTTTGTCACGTAATTGAAGAGCTGAACGAAAAAATTATACACGCATCGCATTGAAGGATTTAGAATTTCAAATGAAAATAAATGCACTTGGTTTAATTCTGTATATAAACTATACATTAAGGCAGACTTATTCTCCACAAATGAACTTTTAGTTAAAGTTTGTTGAGACAGGTGGAATCCTATTCGACTTGATGTAATAATTTAGATACACTGTAGATATATGTTTTAGCCATGTAGAAGAAGAAGTTTGCAGTCGTGCCTGAATATTAATACTGCATTTTGTGTCTTGTTGACAAATACTTCTGTGAGCCAACACAAAATAATTTGGTGCAGTAACCATACTTGTTCTAAAATCTTTTACATTTTTGAAGGAAACAGGCGTTTTCTGGTTTAGTTAGTAAAAGACGCAGAAAGCAATCGCTACTTATTTCAGAATGGAAGTTTAGTTGAAAAGGAAAGTTTTAGCATGCAGTTTCAACTCTCAGTTTTTAATTATCATCCTCACACAGGGTTATGCAAGAGATCGATAGGAGAAATATCCAAATTGAAATGAGGATTAACAACTATTGCAAATTATAATCAGAATTTTGATTTACACAGTTATTACACACACATATCTACCTATCTATTTACTATATAGAAATTATTTAATCTTGCTTAAATGTTTAAAAACTGTTCTTATACTGAAAGTAAAGATGCAGATACAGTTTTAGCATGTAGCCATGTAACAGTAGCAAGACAAAAAATTCTCACTCCATCTTCAGTAATGAAATACGAAAATAATGTAAAATAAAGTGTTTTAGTAGAAAATTGATTCATCTTCCTATGCATGTACGTTTGTGAGGTGCAAGGGAATTACATATAAACATTAATAATCATAATGCCATTTTAAGTACAATTGCCATTAGAGTTCCTTGTTACGCATTAATTGTATTTTTTGGTTTTGTGTGAAAGCTTCCAAGATGATATATTTTCAAACGTAAGTGAGTGTTGATGGTTTATGCTATTTTTATTCCATGTTATTCTATTCTTATTGATATATATTAGTCATTTAGTAAAAGCATTTATTTGGATACTTTTTTTATTACCTCCATACGTACTGAAATTTAAAAAAAAAAGTGAATATTCATCAGTTCAGTTTCTGAGAGCATAGCGCTTCATGGCGTCTCCATATGGGGCTTCAATGTCACGACTAACATGCTACAAGCATTGAACTCGGAACAAAGACCATTTCTTCTGACCATGTGCAAAGGATTCCGTATCTCTCCAACAACTGCATTAAATGTATGGGCAGGTATTTTACCTCTGCAATTCGTAGTACAGAGCGAGAGTGCTGTAGTGAGAGCGATCAGACTGAAACAAGACGCTACTATTTGGAATGAGATATATATATCCTCGGACTATGAGAATCATCTTGCCCACTCTCCTTGCCACCTTGCAGACTTCAATATAGAAACAAGCTGTAATCCTTCTTGCATTACACTCCACAGCCGTCTATACTGATGGCTCCAAAGAAGAGCCCGGAACCGTCAGTGCCTGGTGTGCAGTGGACGGTGACCTCATAATCCATTCTTGGACTAAGAAGCTTCATTCCAATAACTCAATGCTACAGCCAGAACTTAAAAGCAGCTCTGGACTTTACTGTTAGCAATTGAAGGTACAAAGTTATAAGCACAGACTCAATGTCAAGCTTGCAGGCCATCCAGGGCGGCCGCAGTAGACATTACACAGTCAAAGTCATTCAAAAACTATTAATTTCGATTCCTGTAAGTCTGAGACCCAATCATTAATGGGTTCCAGCCCATACGGGGATTAAAGGAAACGACGCAGCAGATGTGATTTCAAAAAGCTCAGCTAACGAGCCCTAGGTGAGTATTATTAATGTGCCCCTTCCATACTCATATCTGAAAAACACTTTAAAGTGTGATTTAATGAAACAATGGCAAAACTACTGGAAGTCGAGCACCACAAGTGCACCATAAATAGGACCCTCGACCTGGAGATTCCTTAGCGAGGTTAGATATCCGGGTCACGTAGGACCCCTCAGTGGCGGCGCAGGCCCCACATTCCCTGCCCGGCTTTATGCATAGCCTCAGCAGGACGAAGAAAATCGACGCTTGTGCAGAAGAAAAAGAACGCTCAGACACCTGTGCCTCGGGGCACCACTCCCTCGGCAACAGAATTCAGAAAAGGGGTGCCCTACCTGACCATGCCAGTCCCCGTCACTGGGACTCCGAGGGCAGAACCCCCACCGAGGAGGCCCAAAACTATCCAACTATATAGCTCCACCACAGCCGAAGGAACAGACATGACAGTACCAGTACGGTCCCTGCCAAGCCTGAACCAACCTGGATACGATACTCGGGTTCTAACCCTGTGAAGTCAAATTATGTATGCCTAGGTACAGATCCTAACCAGTACTTCCCAGGAATTCTCCTGAGTCAACCCCCGGGGGAGAGATGAGCACCACAGGCAGAAGATTGTATACTGTTTCTCCAAAAGTAAACTAGAATTTAAATAGCGGCTCTTCGGCATGGTCCATGTATTTCCTATCTTCACAGTTTTGGTACCCGCAAGCGGTTAAGTCGCTGAACACTGATAGTTCGGTCCGAAGTTCGAATCCCGCAAACGAGGTGGCTGCATGGGCGTTTTAGTGGTTTTCCAAATGTGTAACGTGTATACGAGCAAGTTCCCTTAGAAAGTCTTCCACGAAGGCAACCCTCCCCTTACGCAGATAGCCTTCGAGGCTTTGCCATCATCATATAAACCAAACCATCACCTTGTTGGTGTCATTCAAAATACTGTTGTAGGTAATACATGTCTACAACCAACGGTTGTGAAAATAAACGCCACATAATTACTCTTACAAGCACCATGTTTATTATTTGTTTTGTTTATTTGAATTACTTTTTTTGAGAATGAAGCTCAAAACTTTCGTTTGGTGGCGTGAAATGCCGCTTGAACTTCAAGGAATTGGCTGGCTGTTCTTTTCCTAATCAACAGACTACTGTATATTAGCGCAAATGATAAGCTTTAAAATTAAATATCTTTCTTACTTAATTATATTCTTACTAAATCCTGATAACGTTTTTGCACTTATTGCTTGAAGATAGCCTTGCATATTGCTAGCAGAACTTATTTAATGATGGACTAAGCATTATGACTTACAGTAATGTTTGGCTTTAACTATGGAAGAAAACTCTAGATAAAGTTTGCATTAAAATCAAGGAAAATCTTAAGTTATAATTAAGATACAATAACACGCCGAACAAATATCAATCCAGAAGTCAAAAGTAAGCGTTATATTTTCAAATTTTCACAGGACTAGTTTCGATGGTTTTACCGAGCCATCATCCTCAGATACAAAAGCGTAAATGAAAAATGAAAAAGAAATCATTTTTCATTTGCGCTTTTGCATCTGAGGATGATGGTTCAGTAAAACCATCGAAACTAGTCCTGTGAAAATTTGAAAATATAACGCTGATTTTTGTTGTTTGACTTCTGAATTGATACTTAAGTTATAATTTAAGAGTTTATTGAACAGCCAATGCACATGAATCGTTTGAATTTAAAACCATTTGTGGGGAACTTAGTCATGGATGTCCTAAAGAATTCAGATAATCTATTTGACTTCCTGCTGGCAATACTAAAACGTCGCTTAACTATTATATAGTTTTCTCATCGCGTGATAACATATATGGCGTGTGAGAAGGCAAACCGTAAGTGGAGCACAGACGGCAGCCCCTATTTTTTACAGTACAGTTACTGTTATTTAAATGAAGCATTGCTTGGTTACGGGTGAGGTAACTGAACAATTTTTTTTAAAGGGAGGACGAATTTTTATGCATCCTTTATCAATCAAAAAGCCACCTTTTTTTTTTTCCTTTCTTAAACAATCATTTTTATAACTTGTGAATGAAAATGGTGCATTTTAAAACTTTTGTACCTTAAAATATCTAGGATAGCATACTTATTTTTTTCTTAGACTTTACCTTTGTAAAAAACATTGATATTAACAACCCATAATATTTTCTTCAAAACTCTCATTTCTTCTGCTTGCAGTAATTTCAATAAATTGAATTTGATTCAATCGTGTGCTGTGACTTATCTCACTTGTCTGATAGTAACATCAGAACAAGTCCGCGAAATTTTCCATGGTCAAGGAGAGTAATATTGTGCTTGTAGTTGGCCTTGAGCACCATACAGGTGACACTACGACTTCGCCCCTAATTTTGAAGTTAAGCAACCCAGGGGATGGGTCCAAGGGTCTTCCCCTACCATCAAACTCTCGAGAGGACTCGAGCCTCGATATTTAGAGTTCCCCCAAGCCACACAAACAGTATACATTTATAAACATCCATGCCTTCTCCGGGATTCGAACCCGGGTCTTTCGGTATCTCAGTAGGCTTCCCTAACCACCATATCAGCTGGTCGGCATTCGTAATAAATTCATAGCTTTAAATATCTTAAACAGCATTTTAATTTAGATATCAGGTTTAATGTTCTTAACAGGAAAAATGAATTTAATATTATTCATAGTGTGTGAAAGTTGGTTTTAATTTTAATTAGTAAAGTCAATTAAATTTTATTTAAATAAATTAGCTGAGGGAATTTTCGCAGATTCAGGTAATTAGACTAAAAATATCAGTGAAGTCTTACTTACGTCAGAAGCAGTAAAATTTCATCGTAATAAATTGCGTGCTCCGAGAGAAGAATTCGTATTGCGATTGTGCAAAATTTTACCTTATTTTTTTTTAAATAATTGAGTTTTGGGGGGGGGAATTCGTTTCTTCTTTAATGTTTCTAAATTTATTACATTAAAATATTTGATAAAATTTAGTTTATTTTCCAAGCGAATTTCCCGAATTTCATGCGAAATTAATGAATTTATAGGATTTCATTTTTTATCATGCGCTAGCAATATACTCTTTCCTCGCACCGGAGGGGAAAAAACTTCTTCTATACGAAACATAAAGTGTTAGGAAATTTAAACACATAGTGTTAAAAGCATAGAAGTACCACCTGAAAAATTCCTTCACAAAAACCTTTTAAACATTTACACTGTTTTAGACAAATGTAATCTAATTTATGTAATTTTTCTGCTGAAGTACTGAAGGAAAGAGTAAATGCAAAATAAAAAAACTATTCATAAAGCAATGAATTATAAAAAATATTTTAAATCCAATGTGTCCAGTGATTTTGACTATAAAGTGCATATAAATCCTGAAGAAGATATCTACATAAAAAATCTCAAGATATCTACATAAGATCTAATCAAAAACATCATCTTTTACAGAATTATATCGTTTCATAAGGGTCATAAGGATTTGAAGGTCATATAATTATAGTCATAAAAGTACTTATCTGGATGTTTTCCTACATAACTTTGGTTTTTAGATATGTTAAACAAATAAGGAAAATATTATTTGGTTAATTCATTGAAACGAAATGTTTTAGGAAAATCTGTCAAGGGTACGAGTGTAAAATTAATAGAATAAATGAATCTTATATCATAATCTTCAGCTTTCATATAGATGATTTTATTTCCTTGACAGATATTATACACTAATATTATTTTTAAAACAATATTTTTCTAAAATCTGAAAATCAAATGCTTTACCATAATGAGCTATTACTGTATAACTATAACGGTTTACATCGAATAACCATCTACAGTATTCTTGATCGTCTTTAAATATATTATATTTTCCTGTAAAATTATGATTAATTACTAAATTAACTGTATGATCACCTGTTTCTCGGTTTGTTTCAAAATAAAAAAAAACATGTATTTTTCTGTAAGTCCTCATATTTACAAATTTTACACCAATCATTCGGATTTTAAATTTTATCCATACACATTGTTTAAACAATGAGTTCGATCATTTTTTTTTACGTAAGTTACACCGTTCACCGTTCTATTTTAAACAGCTATTTTTACACATACCTCCTTTATCTTCTTTTCTTTTCATACAACATTATGTTATATTTTTCACCTTATTTTCTGCATTTTTCTCCACATAGATGTTCTTTTGATTCCCTTTCATTTCTTGAAATATTTCTGTTACACTTTTAAGCCTTTCTACAGCGTAATGGAAAATCCAGTGAAATTATTTATTTAATAGCTTAAAATACTTCGGGTAGTATGATTTCAAAAACATTTGGTAAACCTATATTTTTTCCTGATATAGTATATGGAACTAGTAGTATTTATATGTGGGTAACTAATAAAAAAATGGCCTCATTGATTTAAATAATTAAGCTGTTGAATATAATTTTAAGAAAACAAAAATTATTTCAAAAAGATTTATGATCTCCTGATTTCTACCATAAATAAATGAATAATTATAGATTGTACAGAAAAAGAACATAAGGAACAGAATATTTTGTGAAAAACTATACTGTAACAGAAGCTTTTCTGTCTAAGCCTTCTGAAAATGAAGCTCTCGCTTCTGAAAAACAGACAATTAAATTAAATGAAATACTCTGAATGAAATTAGGTGATTTAAAAGTTATGCGTAAACAAATGGAAAGTATTTGTAAATCAGCAGATACGAAATAACATCATACTTATGAAACTGAGAGTGAAGAACTAATAGAATTTAATAAGGATGAAAATACAACAGATCAGAGTAAAAATGCTATTTATAATTTTACTATAAAAGGAAAATAATATTTTATATGCAAATGTTTCTTCAAATAGAACTAAAAATTGTAAAAATAATAATGATAATATTGAAGAGGAAAATGTATCTTTAAATAGTCTACGAGGATTTATTTATTCAGTAAAACTATCTATAGCATATAAGCGAATTGAACAACATAATGTAGAAACTTCACTAATAATTCATAGTATTTTAATCATTCATTATACTCAAGATTATTCTACTTCAGAAGGTACAAATATGCTTTTTTATCCTAATACTTCAGATAAACCTGATAAGAATTTTATTACCATTAAAGGAAATGATATTGCCGCCTCTAAATTGTCTGATGTAATACATAATATAAAGTTGAATGAAGATTATAATGAAGGATTTTCTGCTAGATAATCCATTACGAAAAGCAGTAGTGTTTGTAAAATTATGGATTCCTTGAAAATATACATTTTATTTCTTTAAGAACGAATTTACAAATTTTGAACTTCAAATTCCGCTTCAGAGATAGAGAAGTGAAAATACGATGTAAACTAATGAACAAAATTAAAAAGTAGTTGCCAAAAATTTAAAACTCAGGTTAAGCCATTATAAATTTAAGAAAGATGCAAAGATTACATCTGAAATCTTTAAAGATAGAGGGAAAAAAATTGAAATATCATTGAATCAATTCAGAATGATAAAATCCTCTCCGCTATCATCTTCATCTGGTACGCATAAAATAACAACTACTTCATGTTTTAAGCTTTTATATTCTCCCTCGGTATGTCGAACGGAAAAAATAAAGCACTACAAAATAATATAATATTTGATAATTTAGATATGATTGATTGTTACTTAATGGTTAATGGATTAAAATTTAGAAATACAAGTTGTAAAATGGATTTTTCTAAAAAATTTAGCAACTATAGATTATACGCATCTCTTTTAAAGTTAATGATATTAACTCTGAAACAGAATGCATGACACACATTTTGAAATTCCAAAACTTCTATCCTATTTTTTGTTATGATCTCTTTAATCATGAAAGTTATACTTCCATCAGTGATAATGAAATCAATTGCAATTGCACATTAAAAAATAATCCTCAAAAAGTATATAGGGTTTACTTTATTTTATTAGAGAAAAAATGAAATGTAATTTAAATACAGCAAAAGAAGAAATTACTGTGACAGAAATTGTAAAATTATCATTTTAATAAATAACTGCATATTATCCACCCTTTGATGATGAAATAAATGAAGGATTAGGTCCTCCTAGTATTGGTTTAAATTAACTGATGATGGAAATTGCGATATGGAGAATAAAATTTTAAAAAGTTGCTTAAATTCTGTTTGTAATCATGATGCTGCTTTTTATTAAAGAATTTTTATTAAAATATATAGATCGTAATTATTTCGAGCTGAAAAATAGATTGCTGGAAAAATTAAGAAATTAGATACCAGTTTGTTAAATTTACTGAAGAAACCTCAAGACATACTAGAACCACAGAAAGAGCTATTAAAGAAAATTCTAATGATAATCAAATAAATGAAAGCATATAAGAATATAAAAAGAAATTAGAAGATAAATATTTACAAATTAAAGATGTTATAGATTTAAAAGAAAGAAGAATAGGAAATGTTGGAAATCCAATAAAAGATCGAGAGGCTGCAAGAAAAAGTATGTTTTGGATATTAATAATAACGTAATTTATAGAGATCTTCATAAAACCCCTTTATATGCTTGTTTCCTTAGTTCAATTACTTTCAACCTAAAAAAGAATGGCGTAATATTCATTTTTTAAAATTTATAAATTATGGAATATTGGATAAGGATTCAAAATTTTTAATAAAAGAGGATGTTAGAATCACATTATTTTTAAAAAATTTCACTTCAGAATTTGTTGAAGTTCGAATTGAAATTCTTTAAACCATTTTTATTTTGGATGACGATTTAAATGCATATTCATATCAGTTACATATTAAAGTTAAAATTTCGACTAAAGAAGGAAATTACTATTGAACCTTATTTGGAAATTGAAGTGTTAAATTGTAAACCGTTTTAGGAGCGTATGAAAAGGAGGCTCGGCTGTTTCAATTTTCATCCTTAATAAGTGAATGCTAATTGGGGTGAAGTTTCTAAAAACAGCATTTTTAGCGAAGATTTAATTAGAAATTTTGAAAATGCTGTTTACTGGTCTAGATATCGAGATAACATCATCTCTTCAGTAAATATAAACATAGTGTGGTTTGAGATAATATTTCAGCTTATCAAAAATTATAAAAACCGTTTACGATAATGCATGAAAATCTTATTAATTGGGGTATTATATATAGAGAGCAAGTATTATCTAAAAATCTATTTTAGATAACAAAGAAAAAATAAATTGGGATAAAATTTCAGAATCTCAAACTTTAAATAATGATTTAATTTTGCAAAATTTTAGAAAATTAAATCGGAAATGAGTTTCTTGATATCAGAAATTATCGGAGGATATTATTGCAGAGTTAAAAGACATAGACTGTAATGAAATAATTAAAGAAAATCAAGATTTGAGTGAAAACGTTTAAAATAAACATGAAGATAAAGTAGATTGGTGTAATCCAGATTTGCATAAACGTGTATCAGATGACTTCTTCAAAAGAAATTATTGAAGAGTTAATACTAAGTTATTAGCTAATATATGTATCGAGTTTAAAAATGTTCACTGATAAAGGTATTTTAAATACAAAAATGATTCATTAATGTTTTTGAGAAAAATAAAAGCTATTGAAAAAACTCTTGACATTATAGAAATAGGAAATGCGATTGATTTTTTAATACATTTTCACTTAGAGGGGTAGAAAAAATTAGTAAATTTAGAAGAATTAGATTACAGCAATAATAAATTAACTTCACCTGAAGAAACAGAAAATTTAATGTTTAAAAGAATTAGATTGTCGTGAAAAAAATATAACCTAGTGCCTAAGGGTGAAGCACGTAATAAGTAAAAAAAGTAAAAAATAACATAACCTCGATAAATGAAATCATTTTCTTACTTAGATTGAATAATGTATATTTTGATGAATACAAGTATAAATTATTATTATCTGCTACTCTTAGAAGACGTTTGTTTAATTATAATGAAGCCAATATCTTTAATAATTCCGAAAACGTCCATAATTGTTTTATTCAAAATTCATTGAGAGATTCGATTATAAAATTACTCCATACAGATCTTAAATATGATTCATATGCATGTATTTCAGAATTAAATATATATCAAGCTATAAAACATTTTATTTGTATACTCGAATAGGAATCTCATAATATTAAATTTAGAGAATTATTAGTAATTGTGTTTAACAGGATTTTAAAAAAATGAATTAATAAACGCATTAAAAGTGGGAGGTGATAATGTTTTGTAGGTAAAGTGAGGAAACTGATCAATGCATTTAACGGATTCGATACTGATGTATCTATTACAGTTTCCGAAAAAGAACAAAAAAATAAACAAATAACGTAGCCCAGCAAATATTTAAAGAATCAGAAACGGATGAAGAATATATAGAAAAATTCATAAAAGAAATGGAGGATATACGGTTTAAGGTGTGGTGTATTTAATTGTGGCAAAGCACATTAGGGGCTATCTGCCTAAGGGAAGGGATGCCTTCCTAAGGCAAACTGGCTCGTATACACGTTACACACGGGGAAAAACACGAAACACCCATGCAGCCAGCCCGTTCGCGGGATTCGAACCTCGTCCCGAACTACCAGTACTCAGCGACTTTACCGCTCGGCCGCTGGTGAACCATTATGCGGTTTATGAGGAGTGGTTAGATTTCTAACAAATGGAATTAATAGATGCAGTCAATAATTTACTCGCAAAATATGATACTGGACATTTAAAAAGTTCTAGATTTGTAGATAACAAATATTGTATAGTAAAGTATGAAATTAAAAATTTATATGAAGATGCTTTCTTATTATTTAGAAGTGAATTTAATAAAAATAAAAGTTATGGTGGATGCGATTGAAATTTTGTGGAAGATAGTCATATCGTAGATTTGTTTATAATGTAACATGATATTTTATATTCGCATTTTATAATTGGGCTGAATAAAAAGGCCTTTAAAAAGTGTTTACCGGTCATGCCAAGAAATTCAGAAATTAAAATATTTAACACTGGGTAATTGTCAGTTTATATCTTAGAGAAAAATCGGAACAAAATATGGTTATACAATCATAGCGAAATTAGATGTTAATGGTATAGAAGATGACCATTTTCTTACAAAAAATATATTAAATAAGATATCCGATGATGATACCGGAAATGGAGGTTTATTTATAATAAGAGGTTTGAAAAAAGATAAAAGCTTTGATTATATAATAAGTGTGTAATTTTATTTTTTCTAACCCATCTGGTAAACCATTTACCTCCCCGTTATGCGATTTAAAAAAGGAAAAGTATTATAGCGGATCTTTTATATATTTTTCAATTAATATTTAATAATTATAACTATATAATAATTAATATTTAATAATTATAACTATATAATAATTAATAATTTTAATTACAGCGGATTTTTTACATATTTTCCAAATCTCCTAAATCCTTTTCAAAAATATATAATATTTTCCTTTTTTTAGTGTCATTCTAGTTTCATTTGATAATTTCCGAATTTAAGGGCTTAAAAGTTGCTTTAAAATTTTGCTTTTTTTATAACTATCTATGTTTTAACTGTCTCTATTTTAAAATAAATTAAAATTTAGTACCAAATTTTTAGTGTGCTTTAATAAAGGTGAGAGAAATTTTTCTGTGTGAATACAGCAACTCAGTTCCTTACTATTGCATTATTCCAATAAACAAACCCAAACTTATGAGACTTCTTTCCTTCCCGAAGGCACATTGTCCCTGAAGGACTATTGTTTTCGTTTTGCGATTAGGCGTTGAATCATTATAAATGTCCGTTTCACTTTTCAAACTGCTGCCACCAAATGTTAGAGTCCTACATTATGTTTGAAGAAATTAAATAATAAAAAATCTACATAAATGTATGTATATTTCTCGCATTGTGATAAAACAACGGTACTTAGAGCCATCAAATTTTGAATGACGTAATCCTCCTACAAATATAGTCATGTGGAAAACCAAATTTGAAATTTGGAATTTGTTTTATTATCGATTTCATATTTTGTAAAACTTTAACGACTTTTTGAGTAACAAACTCAACGATTTAAAAGCGAGCAATAGCAACACTCTACCGGTGGGGGGGACTTTTTATCTCCAGCGTGCAGAACTGTGTATCGGAAATTCTAAAGGTATGCTCATTTTAAAATTATTTTGCGACATTGCTATTGAACTGAATTTTATGGTTTAAGTGCAAAGAATTATGATATTTAATAAATAAAGGTAACACACAAAACGTTAAAAAACGCGCCCCTTTGGGCGTAATTTAAAATCTGAAACCTTTCATTTTTTTTTTTTTTTTTTTTTTTTTTTAAAGCAGGAAACTTGGACCTATTCGGGACTTGAACTCCAGACCTCCCGAATACGCGTCGAGTGTACATCCAATTACACCCCGAAGGCAAGCGGAAAGGAGGAAGAAAATACCTTATAATGTATCACAAATATATTTAACACTTCACTTGTATTAAACTATTTCTGCGATGATAATTACACATGACATTTTTTACTTCGCTCAAATTATTTTACATTTTAAACTTACTAATTACTTTGCTTCCGACAGTGATTTATAACGATATATTTTATTTTTTATTTATAAGTACTCATACATATTGTTTACTATTTTTTTTATTCTACCAGTTTCACAAGTATGTTTATTTTTAACTTATGATGAATTATATTGTAATGAAACGTATGCATGCACTTAAAAGTGTTTCTTACCAGGGTTAATGATCTTTTCCTGGACTCCGGAAGAGCAAAGCTGGCTGTTACAAAAATGCTAAAATATAATAGAAGTTAGCATAGGTAACGTTAGTAAGCAACGTTAACTCCTATGCATGCGAACTTTAGGGCTATACTAGCAGTAAAAGAAGAAAACAATTATTAAAGTAGAAATACTTTCCCATAAACTTTCAAATATGCCTACGTCTAATATTTTAATAATTATTAATATTCTTAAGCTGCTTCGTCGACGAGTAACTTAACCCCTGTTTGTAGTATATAAAATACGTTTTTAACATTGAAATTATTTTAGAGCTAAACAATTATCTTTAGCAGGAAACTGTTTATTTAATGATACTTAGAAAACCTGAAGTGGGTATTTAAGATGATTGTTTAGATAAGTCTTAGAGTAAAAGTACAATCTACATAACTATAGAATTAACTTTTTCTAGTACTAAATTTACGGTGACCGTAAAAGTGCCCACAGGAAAAATGCTCACAGAATAATGCTCACAGGTATAAAAGCTCACAGGAAAAAAGCCCACAAGGAAATATGCTCACATAGAAGAAAGCTCACATGGAAAAATGCTCACTTAGAAATATGTTCACATGCACAAATGCTCACATTAACCTTTTCAGCGGCGGTAAATAAAAGCATGAAAACTGTAGTAAAATTTTGCATGTACTGTAATATTTTATACCACTGCCCCTGTAGGACATTTTTTCCTGTAACTGCCAATAATTAATTTTTGTTTCTTTACTCTATTTTTGCATACTTTTGATGTGTATCGATAGAAATTGATATTTGAATGTAGTTATTCAAGTTTGGAGCCAAAAAAGTTGTAAAATTTCTGCAGAAATTAAAAATTTTAGAAATAAAATTAACATTTTTAGGCACTTTGATGATGCTTCTCAGTTGAAGATTATGATGCAGCCAGCCTTCAAAAAATCTCCTAAAACTACAAATTGTTGCGAAGGCTCTCATAACGCACTAAATTCATTATTTAATTGTAGCCATCCCAGTATGTGGTTTTTATTTGACGGGCTGAAAAAAGATTTAGCCTCTCAACTTTTTTTATTAGTCAATGTAAATACAGGATGTAATGAAGTAAAAAGAAAGAAAACATGAAAACTTACATTTGGTAATCGTGAATCATGTAAGAAAATATGATGAAATGGATGATAAAATTAAATATTTTAAGTAATTTAAATAAAATAATCATTCTAAATTCTCATTCATTATTCTTCTAAATGTTTATATTATAAAATGTGTAAATTATATTTATTATTATTTTATTTTATAACAATTAAAATTGTAATAATTTTTCACTGTATAATTCTGTTTCATATTTACTTCCTTTCTCCTCTTCTTTTCTTAATTCAAAACGGCCCATTTGTTAATCATGTGTAACAACTGAATCCACACATAAATTATAAAGTTTTTTAAATATATACCATAGATGTTTTGGTAATTTAAATAATTTTTCTTTAGAAAATTCAAGTAGGTGAACGATGTTCAAATCGATTAATTATTGATTCTTTAACGTAAGGATATTTCTATGTGAATTATTTATCAGTGCGCTTTTTTCCATATGAGCATACTTCTGTGTGAGCTTTTTCCGTGTGAGCATATTTCTAAGTGAGCATTTTTTCATGTGAGCTTTTTTCTATGTGGGCATATTTCTGTGTGTGCTTTTTTCCTGTGAGCATTTATGCCTGTGAGCATTATTCTGTGAGCATTATTCCTATGAGCTTTTTTCCTGTGGGCTTTTTACCTAGAACCTAAATTTACATATACTTCAATTTTAAAACACTTATTCAGTTTTTATTCTTCATCTGCTTCTCCTAACTGTCATAACGAAAATCTGCAGGATGGGAGTTAAAGTGCGAATGTAGAGTGGATACCAGAAACAGGCGAGTTTTCTCTCGTCACAGTAAAAGTAATTTCCTTGGCAGAATTCATAAAATAAAGACTGCGCTTATACAGCTGCTGTTCTAGATTAAAACATAAATCTGATAACTATCGCATGATAGTGTGATATATCATTTATATATAACTTAATATCACTTATATATATAATAAATATCACATATATATAACTTAATATCACTTATATATATAATAACTATCACATATATATAACTTAATATCACTTATATATATAATAACTATCACATATATATAACTTAATATCACTTATATATATAATAACTATCGCATATATATAACTTAATATCACTTATATATATAATAACTATCACATATATATAACTTCATATATTATGTTCCAGGCATTGTTAGGCACGTTTCTGAGTTAGATACAAATTCATGACACAAAATTTTAAAAGCAATAGGAACATAACTACGTTTTTAACATGTTTAAAAAGTCAAAAAAAAAAAAAAAAAAAAATTATGAACAACCATTAAGTCAATTCCTGAGCAAGTAAAGTACAATGCAGTACTAATGTGGAAATTTGAAGTTAAAAATTTCATGTTTCCTATAAATAGCTGTCCTAGTTTCTTAAATATAATACAGGGACATTAAAATTACATTCTGGCTTTTTAAATTACAGGAATCAGAGGAAAAGAAAAATAATTGAAACAAAAATGAGATTTAATTTAGATATGCTAAAGCAAACAGTAAATTTCTTTATTCAGTTTACTTTGCTTATTATTACTTTGCTATTAATGAAGTATACTCATTAACGAAGTATATGTAAATTTAGTACTAGAAAAAGTTAATTCTATAGCTATGTAGATGATACTTTTACTCCAAGACTTATCTAAACAATCATCTTAAATACCCACGTCAGGTTTTCCGAGTATCATAAAAATATAGTTAGACAATTATATTTTTCATACTATGTACATAAATGTAAGAGGACAATGTAGAAGAAATTCAGTAAAATGAACTTCCTGTTGTAAATTTTAGAGCATTGGAAAATAAATAATATTTTGCGAAGCGCGATAAGTGTTATGCACGGAAATGTCATTTTTAAGGAAAAGTGAATGAGAAGCCCGTGATGAAATAAAGTGACACAGTCTTGTTGCGTAAGTTTCCGGCATAATATTTACATTAATGCGGCAACCTGTGTACTCAGGACGCATTATTTTAGCATTTCTTCTTACGTTTTCATAAAGCACACATACGCAGAATGGTCAACAACCGCTATTTGGAGCATGCTTGAAGTACATTTTAACCCTAACTTGAATCTTTGCGCTTACATAGGTGATATTCTGACCAGAAGGAGGTCACTATCGTTAGTTTTGATCGAGTAAAGAGGGTAAAATAATACCCATTCTAGGCTAGTGTTCATTACGTCTTAATCAATTCATTTTCATCTCTTTAGTTCCTCTTCCGGAGTCGTTATTTAAGTTTCTCATTTCAAACATTTTGTAAGTTCTTCTTGATTTACAAGTTTAAATGTTTTTCTGCACAATATTCTCACAATGAAAACATCAGAAGTAATTTTTCTGATTTAATTTTTATTATAATTTGATTCTTTTCAAATTCTTTTTGTAAGAGATTTATGAAACGCACTTTTTTATACTACGTGTAAGGCAATTTAGAATTAAAAAAAAATAAGAAGATTATGCTTTTTAAAAATGAAGCATTAGAAAATTGTTAATCTACCACGCATTACTTCAAGGTTACGTTTGTGGAAAAGTTGTCTTATATATATAACAGTTGTCCTAAATGCATAAGTATTGAAAATTTATACAGTCAAATAAAAATTACTTTCGTAACGTTTATAAGATACTTTATTACATAAGAAAAACATATCATTACATGTAAAAACTCTTTACAAAAACATTCCAGAGCACGTAGACGCTCAAAAATGATAATAAAATGAAAGATGAGAAGCGATATAAAATCTAAAATCTAAAAATATTCATAAATTAGGTTTGGACGCTATATGAATGGCACGAATTGCTGATTCTTTGTGTCAGGCCGTGCACCTCGGTTCAGGGTCATCTGAACAATATTCTGAAAATAAACAAAAGTAATATAAAAATATAGTTAGGCAGTTATATTTTTCATACTATATACACAAATGTAAGAGGACATAAAGAAGAAACAATGTAAGAGGACATAAACAAGAGACAATGTAATAGGACATGAGCATATGTAAGAGGTGTAATTAGAGCGAAGTTATCACTCATATTTAGATTTTTAATTATTATGCTACATGCCATTATAAAGTATTTCTTCAGTCTTCCTAGTACGCTTTCGTGGTGTGGTGACGGTGGGCGCGTATTCCAGAGGTCCTCGGTTCGATTCCCGGCAAAGGCTTCATTTATCAATCTCTCTTGCTTCCAATTAACCTAATGTCTCTACAGTGGCGCCCGAACTAAAAGAGTGGTAGATGAGGATTTCCCACACCCAGGATTTGGCGATTGGGTCCCCTAAAAACCCCAGTCGCCCTTTAAAAGGGGGAGTATATAAGATATTTCTCCCGCCTTCCTTGCATGCCTTCGTCGTGTGGTGATCTGCACGCTTTGCGCGTGCTCAAGAGGTTCGTGGTTCGATTCCTGTCGAAGGCGTTGCTCATTTTTTAATCTCTCTTGCTTCCAATTAACCTAAAGTCTCTACATCATGAATGAATTAATTTACCAGACCAGGAATCAATTAATTTACCAAGCATTTTATAAAAAAAGTCGAAATAGTCGAGGTTGTGATTTCGAGTAATAGCAAATTTATTAGTTGTTTTTAAATAAATGATGAACTGAATTCCGACTCTTCTTTTAATTTAATTATTTTGTTTTGTTTTCGACATTAATTTCTTAAGAACTTTATTGAATGAAATTTCAGCTTCACTGGCTTAGGGCCTATCACAACAGCTATTTATCAGCAGTAAATGCGCAATTCTTACTAGTAAAGATTTATTCAAGGTGCATGTCTTGCTGGCAACATGATGTTTTAGGGTTACAATCAGTTCTAAGGACTGGCGAAAAATTCTGACCATCATAAATTATCTTCAGCTTAGATTTCAAAATGAAATACAAAGTCATATTGTAGAGACATAAGGAATTTTTTTGAAAGCAGTTTTCAGTAAGCCATTCGTGCTTTATAATGGCAGTCCCATTCATGTTATATCTACTTCATACAAACATGCTAGTCTCCTTCATATGTATTTTGCGAAAACGTTTTATTACTGTTAATGAAAAAGCATTAGTTCTGCCACAGTAAAATCCCTACGGACGCTCACGTACTACGTACCCTCACATAGACTTATATTTGTTAAGCAGTGGTTAGAGGACTAATACTATTGACATAATTGAATTTCACCAAACAGACGCGGTTTTATCAGAGAATCTTTAGAGAGAAATACTCAGCCAATATGTATTAAGCGCGTAAAATTACACCAAATGGATGTTTAAAGTTTATATTTTTAATGCCAATATTGAAGCCTTTGGTCTTATAAGCTAAAGTTGCTTCATATAAATATTAAATGCCACTTCTGATATTTCTGTCTTATAAGCTAAAGATGCTTTATATAAATATTAAATGTCCCATCTGATATTTCTGTCTTAAAAATTTGGTGACACAATATTTCTTAAAAAGAATTATGTTCACGAAAGTACTTTATATAAAATAACATTTACATTTTATTCTAAAACGTAAAATGCATTTGATTTTGTGTTCTCACTTTGTAAATAAAATATTTTATTTAAATATATTTATCTGATAGTAAATAATTAAAAATTGCGTTTATGTTGATAATTAAGGTAGTCTAATTAATACTCATAGGATGGCGCAGTAACCTTCACATCACAAAAACCGATTAACTATACTTAAAGAACTGAATTTTGATAATGGTAAACTTTTCTAATTCTTGTTCACTGAATCGAAAAATAAAGGGAGTTTAAACTGACAGAGTTGTAAATGGCTTTACCCTAAATCTTAGTACATTGAAAAAAACTAGAATAAAATATTTACAAAAAAGAGTTTATTTTAATGCATTCAAAAAAGAATCAAAAATCGTTTAAGTAAATCCTAAAATTTTCCTCTTTCTGAATCTTGTTATTGGTTGCATACTAACGCACATACGTGTTCCTAGCGATTCAGTCGAATCTTTTCGAAATCGTGGAATATTTCAAGGTGGAAATAAAAATTCTTTGTAACATTAGCTAGCTATTAGAAAGTTTGAATTTAAACAAGGAAATTTAAGCTACGAATGCACTCACTTAAATCTAGCAAGTGTACCATTAATTTAGATGTATGTATTCTTGAGCAGATTTTCCTAGAGCAGAAGATAAAAGTATAAATAACCAGAATGATATGCAAATCTGATACAAGTAACATAATAAAGGTGTGTATATCTCTAGCAAAATGAAACATAGGGGAGGTAAAAAGATAACGTTTTTCTTTAAAAAAGCAAACAACTATGGTAAAAACGTGAATACGTATTTTAATGTGGCAAAGCAAACAGCAGCTCCCTGGCTAAGGGAAGGGATGCCTACGTGAAATACTTCGGAAGGGAAGTTGGGTCGGATTCACGACCACATGTGAGGAAAACCAACCCTGCAGACTATTTACCTGGATTCGAACTAACAACATCTTGAGGTCTATGTTAATGGATTAATTAAATTTAATGGATGGTTCATTTAATGGTTTAAATGGACACTCTAAAAACACATAGGTTTTTAGAGTGCCCATTAAGAAATGAGAGAAATATCGCATATATAATCGCATGAAATATCACAAGTATGATCGCATGAAAATGCCCTAACTGGTTCACACCCAGTTGCCTGTAATTTGCAGTTATCAATCTTCCCTAATTTGTTTTCTCGCTCACAGCAGGGCTACATGTATGTACTGAAAAAATACGAATAATATAGAAAAGACTGAAGTTATTTTGAAGAGTAGAACCTTAAGACATTTTTTTGTGAATGGAACTAAAATTTTGCCCAGACAGAGAGGAGGGATGGCGAAGACGCCTTGAGGGCAATTTATGAGTTTCGATTCCGAAGCTGGATGGACTTCAGAGCAGAAAGAACTGAATAAAGGTGAGAATAGCATGTCGTGCCGTAAACACGCAGTGGCATCTGTACTGTTATTTACATGTGTAGTTAGGCGTTTGTTACCGTATGTTAATCGTAGATATTAGTTTATTAAAGTATAAAATAACATCAAAGTTGTTTATTGATGAAGTTGGTCTATTATTTAATTTAGAAGAATGATGAACTGAGAAGCTGAATGATGAGGGCATCCTATAGACAAGTGTACAAATTTGAATTATTTTATTTGAATCTCGATTGCTGTGAATTTGTTAAGAATAGCAGAGCTTACCTGATCATTAATCAGACTAAGCTCTGGTCGTAATATCACTCATACTATAGAGATATATATTAGACTGCAAATGGGTATAAATTCTAATTTCACTCATACTATAGAGATATATATTAGACTGCAAATGGGTATAAATTCTAATGTACATAATAAGCAAAACAATTACTTATGTGAATCACAGTATAAAAATTTCAAATCGAGCACTTTCTTTTATCATTCAGTATATTCATGACGAAACGGATACAAGAGTTGAACTTTATATTTTGAACCCAAAATTTCAGACAATTTTTAAACAATATTTTAAACTTCTTGTTTTACTTACTTTATTGATAAATTAAAATTTACTCGTGTTACATGCTGCTGATGGTAATGAGCATAAGCAATTTAGGCTACTGGTTTTACTGTAGCAGAACTAATGCTATTTCATTAGCAGTAATGAAACTTCACAAAGTACATATGAAGGAGACTAACATGTTTGTATGACGTAGACATAGCATGAATGTTTGTTTATAGCTCCACTTAATATCTGAAGTAGTGACCGGGAAAAAAATTAGTCATTTAAGAGAATCATCATTTGATCTATATCACTTTGGGTTTCATAAGGTTAAAATTTGATGCATTTTAATTTTTTGCTATTGTGACCATTAAATCATGAAGGCTTGGTGAATATGGCTCATATTGCAACCGGTAATGTTACTAAGTAACAAAATTTTTTATGTTATGCTTTTATTCGAAATATTGTTTATTTAAAAGAAAGCATATGGCTGCAACATGAAATGTCTCTAGTCACCTTGAAGACGCATGATAGAAATCCTTTCACGGAGCAATTTGCAGTCAGTGTTCCAAACTTTAGTAGTAAGAAATATTCAACTGGTTTTTTTTCTTTCCAGCGAAGACTAATGAATTCTGCTTTCAAACAGTTAAATTAGGGTGCAGCAACTGAAAAGTGTCGTTTCTGAAACAGGTTTCTATTATTCTTGGGTTTTGTACAAACCATTTATAGAAGACAAACACATCCGCACCCAAAACGAGGATGGTGCAATGAGTGGAAAATGAATAAATATAAAAATTACTGTTCTCGAATAGTAAATTAGGCTATTTTTATTTTGCATCAGCCGTCTGCTTCGATTAAATATAAATTTTACTCTTAAATATTTAGAACTTAATTTTATATTCCCTTCTTGTTACTGTTTTCAAATAAAGCTGAAGTTTAGATTTAAATTGAAAATTTAACAATGACTTCGAACTTTTTAAATGTTTAAAAACTACATGCCATCTAATGAAATTCAATGATATTAAAGTCCGAAATTATGTTAGTAAGCACTGACTGGTCGACAGATGAGGAAAGGAATGACTTGTTTTTGCTGCTTGTATAATCTATATTGTTTAATAGATGATAGCTCTGAAATGAAAAAATCAACAACTTGAATGCAAATTAATTAACAAAATTCAGTATTTGCTGATTTAAAAACAGGGCAATGTGAAGGCTGAAATTTCTCAATCACTTCAATACGGAAATATTGATTCAGTCTGATGAAAATAAAATTTTCAATATGCCTTTAAAAAATTATTTATTCACAGAAAGTCGATAAAAAATGTTAGCAGAGTCTAATTACTCAGCTTTGAGCAACGTTCGAGTCCCAGACAAGGCATGAATGTTTTTAACTGCAGTATCTTTGAAGAGGAGAGCATTTAGAATTTGTCGATCACAAAGTCTTTTTAAATAGTTCTGGTGGGGGCGGAGAAGGTATGATTCTCTCATTTTCTTTCCCGAGATACCCTCTGTCATTATTGAAATGTATCTTGTCAGTCAACCGTCGTACGTTTTGCTTAAACGGAAAGGGAGCAGAACAATTCGTTCAAACCTTATAAGACAAATGGTACTACAAAAATTAAATTAAAGTGTAAAATATTTTGAGATAAGAAGCGCTGTGGAAGGAGAGATTGAGATGACTCAAGAAGTAGTAAGCAAAAAAAGAGTGTTATGATATTGTAAGATGATCAGAATTCTAGCTAAAACACAGTGAAATTCTCCGCTAACTCTAACCGTGCATTTCCGAATAAATGTAGAGAATCTAGTTGCACTTAGTCAACTTTGAAGCAAGACATCTGTATTAATCCCTATACGGCTAAATTAAAAGACAGGATTTCACTTTTTGTCTATCATCCATAACGATCTTCTTTTAAAATCGAACCCGAATTAAGAGCGAACAATTATTAATGGGAAGGAGGCTCCTCATGCACAGCATCTAAGTTGCAATTAAACTTTACTCATTAAAACATTTGTCATGATAATAACACAAGTATCGTTTTTGGCATTTTTATTTTGAATTTTAGTTAAATAATTCAAAATAAAAATGCCAAAATTAATTAATTTTGAATTTTAGTTAAATAGTTAAAACGGTGATTTGCATCATTACTGTATTCCTCGTTTTGTTACGTACTCGCTCAGTCCAGAGTACTATGCAGGTTTGATTAGCAAATGGTTTAGCAAAGTGAGGGAGGGAAATTTTACTGGATGAGCAGAAATAGTTATAAGTTTGACTGCACATGCAGCTGTCGCGCTTGCATGTTGTTTAGGGAACACCGTTGCTCTAGTGAATTTTATTTACTAGACATTAGCCGAGATGTTAAGTTAAATCTGAATTAGATTTTAATTTGTCCGACCCTAAGTCTTGTAGCTTTGATAGGAAATACTTAGCTTGTATCTAAGAGAATTTTATGTTTCAGCCTTTCTTTGCTTTTTCAAGGAGACTGATATTTTGTTTAATATTATTTTAATTTACCTTCATAATTGATGACAGGAATAAAGTTAATTTAACTAGAATAAAAGTGAAAGTTGCATTTAGGAACTTTAAGAACTTTTCTAGTTAGTTAGTCAAAAATCGATTTTATAGTTTTGGTAGTGCAATAGGATTTGAATTTATAGTTTTGCTGGTTAATGCAAACATCGTTTCGTTAGTGGGTATCAATAAGGTTGATCAATGAATCCTTTACTAGTGGATGCACACTGCAAATGCTTGCCTGTCTGTCTTTCAGTGATAAGTTACTGCGCTTATAAAACACATTCTTTCAAGGTTTTTCAAGTTTCATACATACAACAACTAACTAAAATTTATTTCTTAATTTTTCACAGACATTAGCATGTTATTTTAACTTCAACTGAAGAAGACTGTTGTCATTTTGCGTGGTAACTCTCCTTGGTGTTTTCTTTCTCTGCCAAGTATAAAAAAATGTCACATTGAGACTATTAATGAATTTGCTTTGCAACGAGGTTAAAGAAACATTTTATTATGATTTCTTTAACCAGACATTCCTGCATTTCGTCCCTAAGTAATTTTAACATCTACAAAAATATTCTTTGGAGACTCTGTTTCAGTCAGTGTCCGTTGAAAACATCGCGAAGAAAATAACACACGGCGTAAATGTTGTCCTACGAAACACCGAGAGAGAATAAAAAACAAGAAGAAAAATTCCAGTTCTAAAACATCGCGGTATAAAATATCGCCGTCGAAAACAAAGCATTTCGAGTTTTCACAGTTAAAAAACATCGTTGTCAAAAATATCGTGGCAAAAAATAAAGCACTTACAAATCATCACATGGCGATAGTACCGCAGGCATGCGTTTTTCAGGCTATAAAGGTTCTAAATGCATATTCACGTAAGGATTTGTCAGGGCACGAAGGAATGAGAAATATTTTTGCTTTTGTATTTCATATTTTGGAATTAATTGATAAATATAACTGCACTCCCTGTACATGAAAATGTAAACGAGACTTAAAAAAACGAATAAAAGAAACAAAATAAGATTTAATTTTCATTAAAAGGATATCAGATTTATAAAAATGAAAGAAAGTAATTTTACAACTTGATAGCTAATTAAACAGTTTTAATAGAGGTAATTTCGTGAAATTATTTACCTTCCTTTTTCTAATCTTTTTTTCGGACTATATTTTCATGAAATATTATTAATAAAACTTCATAAAAATGATTAATTAATTAGTGATCTTTATTAGTTAATTACGGAAGTTTAAAATTATATTAACAGCTATAAGCAGCACTAAATTACTACTCAGGTTCCGTTTTTAAATGCTTAAGTTTTTTCTTACTTTTCAACAAGAATTTATTTGTTAAACTAAAAAAGTATAAAATTTTTTAAAAAAGTAATGCATAGTTTAAAAAGTACATATAAAGGTAAAAATATTCCTCTTCCTTTTTTTTTTTTTTTTTTTTTTTAAGTCATTATTCGAATATGCATTTTCAGCTTTCAAAGTCTGGCATGTCTGCCATGTTTCCGTCATGCGATGATTTGTTAAATACTTAATTTTTTATCACGATATTTTCGACCAGGATGTTTTTAAACTGCAAAGCTTTATTTACGACAACGATGTTTGTACCACGATGTATTATAGCCACGATGCTTGCCCTTCCTTTCTTTTCTAACACGATGTTTTGTACGATAATGCTTTTCGCCTTGCGTAATTTTCTTTGCGGCGTTTTATTTCGCGTTGTTTTTGAAAGGATGTGTTCGACTGTAACCACCTCGGTTTACTCTCTCTGATCGAAAAAAGCGCGTACTGCGATTTCATGAACAGATCTTCGATTACAAAAGGATCTTGGGCGTATGATATAGCATTATACCCTAAAAAAATATCAGAAATCAGAGAATTTTAGAAAAGACTGCTAATAGATATAATTGTTTTCGTTGTTGTCGTTGGTAAGGTTGTATCTGAAGAGTCACATGTTTTGTCGCGATGTTTTAAACGTCGCTGAGATTTTAAAGGTGCATCAATTTTTAACTCCTTAGTGAAGTATTTTTGAAATGATGGGCTATTTATATAAGTTTTGAATCGGTGTCAAGTTTTATAACAGGCTTGGGAGTTAAAAATAATGTTTAATGAGATGTTGCCGGAATTAGGCATCAAGGAATATTTTACACAAAATTAAGTTCTAAAAGACATTTAAACTTACTGTTTCCTTTTTCGCATGGACAATAATCCATATATAAATCCAGCTTCACTTGACTAACTGAGCATCTCTCATTTTTCTTCATCTTTCTGGTGCACTTCCTTTTCCCATTTTTTTCCTGCAAACAGCATCCACTTTCACACTCAAAGCTGAACTGGCAAGGATCCCCAAAAGCTCTCTCCGTCTGAAAAAAAAACAATAAAAGGGGCTTTAATTGGCTTGTTCCAGTTACAAAAATCATAATAAAAACTAATATTTTAAGATTTAAAAATTTTGCATAAGAAATTTTATATCTGCTTGTTAAAAGTCCCTTCTCGCCAAAACAACAAATTTATATATACAGTCCGGATAGCATGCGCAAAAGGTTTCATATTAAATAATGTAAAGTTTGTTTACCACATTTCAAAAAAAAATTCAGTATTGAAATCTTAAATCGGCCTAATCTTCTCATATGCATTTTCGAGACATTTTATAAGTTCCCCATTTAAACATTTAAACTTTATTGTATGTAGGCAGTTTTAATAGCTTAGTTTATCAGATTAATTTACATGGTAAACAAATGTTGGAAGCGTCATCTATATATCAGACATATCTTCTTTTGCCATCAATTCAGCATATATATGCTTAGGTTTGCCTTTTACATGTACCAAATCCATCATAATGGAAAATATTTAATATTCAATTTTCTCCTATTGTACACTGTAGTATTCAGTAAATTAAATTTAATAAAAAAATACTACTGCTACTACTACCAATAATAATAATAATAATTTAATAAGACTACTGAGTAGTATATTAAATTTTATAAGATTTGCTGTCAAAACTGCTGTTCTCATCGCCGCGCGTTTCATATTTAGGATGTCATAAAAAGTAGATGCAGGCTTTATTCACTTAAATATTAATCCTAAGCAGGTATTTTCAAGCAGAAAGATTTTCAAAGTGATGTTCAGAATATTAAGAAACCCTCTGCAACACTGGTATTACAGGGCCATTAAATACAAAATACAAAATTTTATGCAAATACTACATTTTACGCACTTCCGGTAAAGAAGAAATCCTAGGTAATGAAACGTGCACTACGCTTTAGCGAACTAAATATAAAACGGGGTGTATTTCCCTACGGGCAAAATTTGAACAGCACTTCGAGAACGAATTTACTAACTTAGAACATCACTTTTCAATTCCTAATTCCGAACAAAATTTCAATTAAACTTATAGAGCAGTTAAAAAGCAAAAATTACTCGCGTTAATAATAAATGACTCTGTATCGGATAAAATAGATCTCATTATTAACTTAATACCTGGCCTTGGGGAAAATATGCATTATAAATAACTCTATGGATTTTGCGCGTAAAGGTATTGAAGCATTTAATTTATGAAAGCCTGAGGAATATCTCAGTGAATAGAACTTTCGCTCTACAAGTACTAGATAAAAATTAATTTTATATTTTCAGATTTCTCGCAATTTAGCTTAAAATTAAAAAAAAATTCTTTATCTTAATAAATAAGTAAATACGACTCAGAGATTTAATATCTATGATGAATATATTTAAGCGCTGAAAGCATGTAACCACACATTTTAAACATCACGCATAGTCATGGCAATCACCTTCCGTAGACGACCACGTCTAAAAGCCACTTGAATTTGTGACAAAATAAAAATATACATTATAGGCGTGTGTATTGAGTGTGGTTATAAGAAACTTAGCAGATATATGAACTCACAGCGGCCTATCCACTCAGCCAATCGAAATGAAGTTTCAGATATTGTTATTTGAAGGTAAGCGCTCCAAACTGGTATGATTCAAAACAAAAGTGAGCTATATTGTTTTAAATATTAAAACTTTTCGAATAGCGATTATGCTTAGAATGATAAATTTTTAAATCACGGTTACACTTGGAATGAAAAATATTCGAAATTTTCGAATGGTAACACCCCCTTTTTTCCTCTGGAAATTGATCAGCATAACAAAAAACCACAAATGATGTTAGAACAATGTATGTAGGATAAAAATTGTCGCGTAACACATTTACAAAGAACAACATTGGAAATTACCAATGACAGCCCAAAAGAGGAAATAGAAAAACACTTTCGTTGGAATTACAAGTTTTCAACTTGGCCACCTTAGTTTCAGTAATCGCGAGTTGGTGCCGTATGTTAAACTTTATTTGGGTTAATAAAAGATAAATTATTCGGTAGTGTAATGTCAATATTACTATGTATTCATACTAGAATGTAGCTTTCTTTTAAATAAATCATATGGTATTTGTTACCGATAACTTGTTCCACGAGTGGTTTTCAATTTTTTTGTTCTTACTATAATCTTCTTCTTCGGAAATTAAATTATTCTCATAAGTTCCCCTTCTTGATTTTCGTACGATAAAATTAGTAAAAAAAAAAGGGGGAATCTATATCCTTGTATGAAGGACTATCTGTCCCTGAATCATGAAATTTCAAACAAACAAACAAAGTCAAATCCGCGTTTTAAAGTTATTACTGTCGCATAAGGATTATTTAAGTTTTAGCATAAGTAACTCTTTCTGGTGATGCTTCATATTTTCGTAAAAGATGTGTTGATTTAAAAGTTTTAAGGAATCCAAGGGCCTTAAATAGATCTTTTAACTCTTTCTTGATAAGAAAAAATATTAAAAAAATAACACAGACGTTTTTCTGCAGAATTTGCTTCAATTTTTCTTAATTTTTTTTTAACCAGTTTTCAGACTTTGTGAAAATTTACAGCTTCTGTTATGGTCAGAGTTGGTGCTCTGAATTTTACATTTAGTATTTAATAATAATGAATTTTATATTAGACTATTTAATAATATTAATGAATGAAATTTAATATTAATGAATTTTATATTACAGTATTTAAAGATTAAAAATTGAATATAAGCAATTTAAATCAGCAGAATCTAAATGAGCGTTTAAACGAAACATATTTTGCGCTTTTTCTCTTTGTATTACACTTATAGAAACAAGTTCTGTGAGAAACTAAATAAACAGCGGTGCATCTGCTTTTATCTGACTCAATCGTATTTTCCTTTAAATCACATATTTTCTAGCTTAGATATTTTCCAGACTAATTCCCGTTTATGAAAAAGTAAAATGAAAACGGGAACCATCTTATCTCAAGAATTTCCCTTCTGATGTCGAGCTGCGATAATTTTAGGCTCCGATTTTTATGAGTTCTATGTGGCTAATTCCATTGCTTTCCTTTAAGATCTAGTTCAAAAAGCGATACATGCTACAGAATCTATATTCTCGGTCTCGAAAACGTGTGATAAATGTAATGAGCCTGTAAAATTATGTAGCATTTTTCGCTGAATTTGTATAGATTATACTTTATGAGGTTGCTAAAGATTCATATTCAGAATTCTATACGTTAAATCCTGTACACTGCTTTCTCATTGTTTTCGTTTAGTTTAGGAAACCTTTTCTTTATATTTGTATATATTACATAGTTTACTTAATACTAAAACTCTCACAGAAAAAAGAAATATTTTCTAAAATAAGAACTGTAGTATATACTTATGATTAGGACTGTAATCTTTTCGTGAGGAAAAATTCCTCGAAAACTTTTACGAATTTTACAGTATTTTCTGATTACAAAAATTTTCTGCTTCTCTCAAATAAATTCGAAATTTTAAATACGTCTCTTATTATTTTATCTCTTTATTTTCTATAATAATTTTTTAGCTTTCCATAGTTAAATAGCTTTAAAATATTTAAACATTTTTAATTAAAAATTAATTAAAATATAATAATATTTTACCTGAGTCTATATGAAAATTATACCGCAAAGTAATCTTGCTCCAAAATACAGCCAAAACTTTTGATCTCTTATTACAGAACTTTATCTTAAACTGCTAAATAAGCTTTAAGGTCTTGTTGTATAAAATATTAAGTAGAATTCTTATTATTTTCTCAATTGAAAGCGTCACTTTGTCATTCAGCTACAAACTTCTCCAAAAAATATAAGATGTTTGATAATGGTCAATTAAAACCTTTGGACTTTTTAGACTTCGATGATTTGGTATTTTTAGGAGCATTCCTATATTCAAGAAGCTTGGTCACTAGTTAATATCCGAATTATTTTCATATAAAACAAGTGTAAATAAGTTCCAAAGTTAAAGGAAAATTCCCTAGATTTCTGGAAAAGAAGAAATATATGTACTACATAAATTCACAGTTCATTGATTGGCATTATCCAAAACCAGTATTGTTTGTGGATAGTTCAATGAAACCTTTTGTAAATTTATAAATTTAGAATGATACTTTTGTAAATTTGGAAACGTGTTATAGGACAAGAGACTTTACAGTGAGTCCGACGTTGGCCTTCGCCAGCTGAGGTTTGTTCAAAATCTAGCCAACTCTTGTTAGGTTTTTCACATTTATGAATCTAAACCTTAAACTTAAACTCAAAATTTTAATTTATCCGAAATCCCGCAAGTTGTAGAGATTAATCTGTGAGCACAAGCGGTACATTTGTTAAGTTTTAAATAAAAAAGATTTGCTTAAATCTTCTTCTGAACTGATTTAATAGATGGGGGAAAGTCACCTGCTAAGTTTATCTTAAGTCTCCTGCCAGTGTCAATAAGAACCAAGTTAAATTAATTAAAGGTGGCAGCCTATAACCTTTCAAAGATTAGTAGAAATAGAATACTATTCTAAGTGAAGAAAGCTACTAAAAAAAGATAAAACTAGAAAATAATTATACCAGCCGTTTACTCAGTTGAGACTAAGTAATTTAATTTTACATGAGAAGTAAAAGAACTTATGTTATCCAAGGAAAGAAAAGTTTATTCCACGCTTGTTCTCAGAGAGTTAAATTAAAAAAATTGAACATTAAAAGAGAGTTAAATTAAAATAAACAGAGAATTAAATTAAAAAAATTAAACTCTAAAATTAAACATTAAAGATCTCATTGCTTTTGTTGAAAACATTTTGCATTATGAATTCCCGGAATTTTTTGTGTAGCTGTAAAGTTTCTTTGTTTACATATAAATATTTTCTCCAACATTTTCAGGAAAAAAACTGAAACAATCGATATTTGGGTTTACAAAATATGCCATTGAATCAAAAGTGATTATTCTTGCAGTAACAATGCCAACCATGGCAGCTGAAGAGAAATTATGATAAAAATAGGGCTGTCAGTAAATGTCAGTAATTATTATTTTGTGTCTTCACCATTCTGGCTCATATTTATCTTTATTATTTATTTGTATAAATAATAATAAAGATAAATGTCCTTTTAAAGGTAAATATCCACACTCCTTTATATTTTATACTTGATTTGTTACATACTTTTAATTGATATCAATATATACATAAAACATTTTTTGAACAAAACAGAAACATTTAAATTTGAAGCAATCATTTAAATTTGATGTTGTTTTACTGTTAACAAAAAGATTGTATTTTGGTCATTGCTTCCCCGAACTATACGCTGAACATTTCTAGAGTCTCAGATTTGCGGTTTTCAGATATCTGAATATTATTCATCTGTTTGGATAGTTTGCACTTCATTTAAAAACGTATGAGCAGTGTAGTTTAACGGCGTAGTAGAGAAATTCGATATTTTTAGAATGGTATATAGTAAAGCCAGACTGAATATAAGGAATGGTAATGACTTTTCAAATTTATTCCTTAAAGAATTCCTTCTAGAAGCCTTTAATATCTATAGGTATATGTAAACTCAGATTTCTTCAAATGAAAATATTTTATTGCTATGAGGCAAGAATTTTATTTGCTCTTTTCAACTAAGAAAAGAAGAATTTCAAACACGCACATTTCTTCTCTTTTATATGTGAAGCAGCAGTTGAAAAATCACGTGCCACACGTATATATAAAACGTGTTTTCTGAGGAAAAATGATTACGATCTAAGGTCTACTTTATTAAAAATAAAATGGTTATTTCTGTTCAAGGTATACAAAACGAGCAAGTTGGAGAAGAAGTTTAAAAGTACAAACCAACGAAACATTGCTGCTTTGAAAATTCATTCAGTATTCAACAAATAAATAATCAGCAATCATATATTAGTAATGCTGTTCAAATTTCACATATCTTTAAAAGCAGATTTTTAAAATAGTGAATTGGTTATGTGCACCCCTTATACTTTGAACATAAGTTAAATCACTATATATATATCGATATATATCACTAATGCAATATGTTATACGTTAGGCTGAATAAAACTAGTAAGACATGTTTAGAAATGATTCCGAATCTTTACTAACAACCAGCTTTATCCGAGTCTTCTAAGAACAGTAAACCAAAACGCTAACGCATTAGCGAAAGGCCTCTTTAACCGGAGAGTGCAAATACTTTAATACTGACATTGAGTTCCTTTCCGAGCTATTTTAATATTACTTCTGAATATTTCGTCGCTAGGTAAGCATATTTTACAGTCACCAAAAACTTTCATCATTGCTGGGATTTTGAAAAATAAATCCTAAGTCTTTTTATTCTTGAACTATTGTTTGACAGGCTTAAGTGTGCTTGATGGGAATGATAATGTGCGAGACATGTGAAGATAACAAACAGGACGTACATGAGCGCGAAACGTCTTCCTGTTTCGCAGTACAACAATCTAACGTTTCTAAGGGGAAAATAAATAAATAAAAAGTAAAACAAATAAAAAATATGACCTCTATTTTGTCATTTGGAAAAATCTTCCGCCAACCGATCTCTGTGATATAGTATTGATTTTTTCTAACTCAGTCTTTAAAAATGACGTTGAACTTAAGAGATGCGCAAACAGGTTTTCTTTTAACAACCGGGAGACCTCCAGGTTGTAGCCAAGATTCTTGTTTTGAATAACATGTTGGTCTTATTAAGCGAAGGTGAAGTTCAAGGTTTCTACAGACTCATTAATAAAGCTGAAGAGCCTAAACACTCTTAATTTCTTTTTCACATGGTTTTACGATTTGTTTTTCCCAAAATTATGTAACTATGTACCTGTCAATTTTCCTTTTTTCCTTGAGCAAGACAAAAAGTTAATAAAAACAGCATATATTAAAATAGCAAACAAATACCCAAGAAAATTGCCATCAGCTATAGTATAAAAATTGTTTTAAAAATTATGTCGAAATTCTCTAGGATCATTCCAAAAGCATTAGCTTATAAACCTATTTTTTCCCGGGAGTTATTAATACCTGTAAAAGGTGTACGTAAGGCTGCAGAGACATTAGGTATTTTTTTGGAGGCCGGCAAGATGAAAAATTAGCAACTGCCTTCGCCGGGAATCGAACCACAGACCTCTGGAATACCAGCCCACCGTGCAGAACCATTACACCACGAAGGCACGCTAGGAAAGCGGGAGAAACACCTTATATACCATACTCCCTTTTTAAAGGGCGACTGGGGTTTTTAGGGGACCCAATAGCCAAATCCTGGGTGTGAAGAATCCTCATCCAACACCCTTCTAGTTCGGGCGAAACTGTAGAGACATTAGGTATTTTTGAAAGCAGATAAGATGAAAAATTAGCAACCGCCTTCGCTGGGAATCGAACCACAGACCTCTGGAATACCGGCCCAGCGTGCAGAACCACTACACCACGAAGACTCGCTAGGAAAGTGGGAGACATACCTTATAAAGCAATTTTAAATTTATTCAATTAAGCTTAATAATTAATTTATAAAAACACCATTCATTACTAGCTTAATAACTAGATAAAGCAATTAATATGTTGTAGAAAAATAAAAATGTTAAAGCTAACAATACAGAACTTTTCCTAGATTAATTGTTTTTAAAATTTTTCCTGAGGCAGATTTGTTAGTACAAATATTTTGACAAAAAATTTTAATCTTTTTTATACTAAACAATTATCACTTATGAGTCTTTCGTAACAGTATCTTAAATTCATAATTGGATTTCTTAACAGACCCTTAAGAACAATTGCTGCAATAAACAGAGGAATGCCTAATACTACGTCAGAAGTTCATAATATAAATAGAAACACGAGTTTAAAGAAGAGCTAATTTCTGCAATCTAAACTTGTCTAAAAGGAAATAGAAAAAGAATTAAAATTTTTTCTTGCGTCTGAACTATGTGCCAATGAATATATCGAGACATATTTTAATTAAACCTTCCTTTTAAATGATCTTCCTCGCTTTCATTTCATTTTTCACTTGAATACGTTAATTCTGTTTTTATTTCCTTTTAGACAAGTTTAGATTGCAGAAATTAGCTCCTTTTTAGACTCGTATCTATATTTATGTTATGAACTCCTGACGTAGTATTAGGCATTCCTCTGTTTATTGTAGCAATAGTTCTTAAGGGTCAAGAAATCTAATTATGAATTTAAGATACTGTTACGAGAGACTCATAAGTGATGATTGTTAAGTATAAAAAAGATTTAAATTTTATTGTTAAAATATTTGTACTAACAAATCCGACTCAGGCAAAATTAAAAAAAAATAATCTAGGAAAAATTTTGTATTGTTATCTTTAACACATAAATAACATCAAATGAAATATTTATGGTCCAGGTTAACATCGAAATCAGTATCCAAATACAAATGATATAAAAAGCATGGATGCTCTTCGCTCATGGAGATAAATTTGAAACTGTGGAAAAGGAGTTATTATTTTTTAACTCCATTCGTATAGTTAAATTCTTATTCATTGCTTTAAATATGCAGCTTTGCACTGAATCATCGTTTTATTTAGAATGAGAAATTTAAAACAAGACGAGTTACAGGCTCTCGTCTTGCGCTTCTGTAATTCTGCTTCTGCATACCATCTGAATACAAGCATTATTAATGAAAATAACATACTTCACGGGACAAAGAAGAACCTTATCCTTCTTTTCCTTTCGTTTCGTGAGATAGTTGACCAATTTTTCTCTGTGTGAATGCGGCCTTCGCACAGCATTCAAGCTAAGAGAAGTGAGTGTTCGTTGTTTAGCACTCAATTTAGCGCAATTTATTATTGCTTTTATTCATTATTACGCAAAAATGAATTTTAAGCTTTGAAATTTTCATTATACTACGCAATTAAGTTGTTTAGTTTTGCTTAAAGTTGTTTATTTAATGTTGGCTTATTTTAAAGATGTTTATTCTTATTCCTGGGAGTCTTTTTAAAGTTCTGTATGATAATGTATTAAATCTGTAACATAAAGTAAATCACTTTTTTTCAGAAATTTGAGACATAACTGAAAATGAAACAGGGCTTAACCGATGTTTAGATTTTGATCGTCATCTGAAAATAAAAATTGCTTAAAAAGGATAAAACGTAACGAGCACGTACAGTAAATATAAAGGTAAAAAAGCCGGACGTTCTCATATTGCACTGTACGAAGAAACTAACTAGTTAATAAGGAATGACTTTTCGTTCGCGCGGACAGTTTAAGTTACGATCTTAAAAATTTCAGTTTATTATTAGTACCTGTTTTAAGATATGAAAATTTCACTCAGATCAAGACTTAATGATGTCCAGTTCCAGTATTTCTCAATTGTTTTAGTGAAATCATCGTAATTCTATCCAGAAAGTAATAGAACTTCAAATAGGATAAACCCCGCTGTGCACCTAAATTTTAATATTAACAGAAAATGTCGTTAGCAGAAAATATTAATGACATATTTTATTTAGCAATTTACAAAACTGTTTCTGGTATTAGACAAAAGAATGAACCTCTAAATTTCCACAGGATGAACAAAATGCCTAGGAAAACTTCAACAGCCGAGAATGAAAATCCTTGTCAAAATGCGAACCCCAAAATGAAATTTTTATGGGTTAGTTTCCATTTGGTCAAAATTCCTTTGAATAGATTAGAAGCCCCTCCCCCAAAATTGTACATACATCTCAGTTTCTCGCATTGAGGTATAAGTGCATCTTATTTTCTCTGTATAAAAATATTTATTTTTGTTTTATCGTCCCCCCTGGTCTGAATAGCGGTTAGCCGTGGCTGATTGCTAGTTTTAATAGCTACGTGAGGATTTTAATAGCACATGCAGCAAATGCAAAGCTTGGTTATTTACACTCAAGAGCCAAAACATTATGACCACCTGTCAATAACGAGTTGGGCCACCTTTGGCGCGCAACACAGCTTCAACCCGCCGTGGCATGGATGCCCCAAGTCCTTGATAGATGGCAGGAGACAGATTGTACCAGATGTTGTAGCAACGGTCACGCAAATCCGAGATATTGCGAATTGGTTGGTCTTTGACCTCTGAGCTGCCGTCCCATGACATCCCAAATGTGTTCTATCGGATTGAGATCCGGTGAGTTAGGCGGTCAGGACATTAACTGGAAATCAGCATCATGTTCCTGGAACCACTGCAACACAATTGTAGCCTTGTGACACGGGGCGTTGTCCTGTTGGAACATTCCATTTCCAGCTGGAAAAACAGAGGCCATGTAAGGGTGCAACTGGTCCGCAATGATGTTAAGATACCCTGTAGCATTCATGGTCTGCTCTACCACAACCACGGGTCGCAGAGACGCCCAAGAGAACGTCCCCCAGAGCATAATATCGCCACCACCGGCCTGTGTATGACCTACTGTGCATTGAAGGAGCAACTTTTCGCCTGGAAGACGGCGTATCCTGACACGGCCATCGGCGTGATGAATGACAAACCATGATTCATCTGACCAGGCAACTCTCTCCCATTGATCCATGGACCAGTCGCGATGTTCCCGGGCCCAGCGCAGGCGCAGTTGGCGATGACGCTTGGTCAGCAAAGGCACACATGTGGGACGTTTGCTGCGTAGCCCCATATCCAACAGTGTCCTCTGAACAGTGTGCTCTGATACTTTTCTACTTGGCCCTGAATTGTATTCGGCTGTCAGCTGAGCCACTGTCTGGCTCCGGTTTTGCTTCACCATGCGAGACAGTCTGCGACGACCTTTTTCTTTGATAGCGTGTGGACGTCCAACACCATGGTGTCTTCTGATGGTTTCACCTTCATTCATCCACTTTTCATACGTACTAACAACTGTAGATCGCGAACAACCCACGAGTTGTGCAGTTTCGGAAATATTTGTTCCGAGCCTTCGAGCCATTACAATCTGCACTCTATCAAAGTCGCTTAGATCCGCAGCCTTTCCCATCACACACAGAAGTAAGTGAAAGAATGATTCTTCAGACTCTCCAGCAGCAGTTAAATACCACTTCCACCTGATCACGTGCCTTCCACATCGTCCAGGCGCGTTTTTTATCGCAAAATGTAGGGCTGGTCATAATGTTTTGGCTCTTGAGTGTATATCTTTACGCCATCTGGCGAGCGTAATATCAGACCACCTCTAGTGGTGTACTCTATACGAGGTTCGCAGACACGATGCGGTTAAATGACTAATAGGTTCAGTTATTTCCCATAAACGAGTGACAAATAATTGTTCTGCCATTTGAAAATAAAAGTGAAAGAAAAACCTACCTTTTATCATCTGTATCATGTTTTGTTATTGTGCACATACTTAACTTTTATTTCTTTAATTTATTACACTTATTTGTTTGACTTTATTTTAATTTATTATTAATTTATTCATATTCATTTAATTTTTGTCACCTTTTAATACATTTTTTACTTAATTATTGCTAACTTAATTTACTAATTATATTTTTATCCTTTTATATTTTATTTAATTATTCATTTTTCACTGATATATATCTATTATTTTATTTATTGTTTCAAATTCTAATGGCGTTCTATATAGAGTTCTAGCATTTCTGATTTAGAAATTAAGCTCTGGCTTAAGTATTAGGACACGTTTACAGCTTTTCACGTACGAGGTGTAACGAATAGAGCTTCAGTATAATAAGCAAATGAAAATAGTGAAACTTTGTAAAGAAGCAATAAGAACAGCAATTAAATGGTAAATTAATTGGTAAATTATGGATATGCCTTCATAAAACAAGAGTCGGTTTTAGAGGTCTTAATCAGTTTTCTGATTCCACAAGGAGATAAAATTAGATAAAGTTGATAAATTTAAAAAGTAGAAAACGTAAATTAAATTAGAATGCTCAGAAAGATTATTGCTCGGAAAGATTTTATAAATTTCAGTTAAAAATCATATGAATACCATTTAAAAGAAATATGAATCAGTTTATTTCAGTTAAAAACACAGTCTCAGGACACAAAAAGCCAATAAACAAGAAATCCTTTTCCTCAAATAGAATGTGTATCAAAAAATGCGAAATCAGTTACCTGTAATATTTTCAAGAAAATACGCAAAAACTTGATTCTAATAAGTGCGAATTTGCGAGCTCTCTTTGAATGGAGAGAAATTTTCTTCTTTTAATTTCAGTTTTCTCGAAATTTTATATAATATGTAGTGTATCTTATGTTAAATAACCAGTTATTATGATTTTAGTCTCCAGCATAACTTCTCCTTTTTGTTTTCCTCACCAGAATGCAAATTAATTGCATTGCGAATTTTGTATACATGTTAATAATTTTAGTAAAATTATATGTAATTTGTAGTATCTCTTGTACAATGTAACAGAAAAGACCTCAAAATACGAAGCATCGCCTCAAAAAGGGGTTTACATAGGTTAAGTTCGTTTAAAATTGAGGTTAGTTCCAAACTGGTGATGGTTTTGGCGACTAATTTTTGTTGCCAAATTTAGCGAAAGTCGCCATGCTTGGCGACCATTTGGCAACGTTATGGTATCCGGCTGTATGCAATTGTAACTGTGTTTGACTTCCAGCAATTTTAAGAAATCGAAAGTACTGAACATTTCTCGGCAGACGAGTGAAAATTTTGAAAGACCTAGCTTTTGATCGCGTCTGACATAATAGTCTTATCTATAAGCTTATCGCTCTCGATCTCTCCCGAGACATGATTCTTATTATTAAATCTTTTATTACTAATAGAACTTTCAGTATCAGACAGGGCGATTACTATTCAACACACAGAAAAATCACTGTAGTCGTCCCACAATGTTTTAATTTCTAATGGTCGCCAAGCATGGTTTCATTACTTTATTAACTGGATACTGGATCATAACTTGGTATTTAACTGTGCTGTCTTCGACTACTAATCAACATTTAATTTAAATTGACTCTCATGCATAACTTTACAATTATGTTTCGCACTAGTCCTGCAAACTACTTGACTTGATTGTCTTCTATTTTCTCTTAAAACTGAAAATAAACTTGTACAGAAACTTATAGGCCCACCAGCGGCCGAGCGGTAAAGTCGCTGAACACTGGTAGTTCGGTCCGAGGTTCGAATCCCGCGAACGGGCTCGCTGCATGGCCCTTTTTCGTGGTTTTCCCCATGTGTAACGTGTATACGAGCCAGTTTCTCTTAGAAAGTCCTCCACGAAAGGCATCCCTCCTCTTAGGCAGATAGCCCTCGTGTGCTTTGCCATAATTAAATACACACGCACACACACGCCAGAAACTTATAACGTGTATACCCACGAGCAGTATTCGTACGAATACACGAGTGTATTAAATAAAATTTAGAATATTAAGTAGCTGATTTTGTGAATATCAGCATTAATTACACAATGTTCAGCTTTCATCTGGTACATGGATGAATTAATAATTGATTAATACAGTTTATTTATTGATTATACTTGGAAATACATTACAGTGCAAAATGTATCAATAAAGCAAAGCTGAATTATGACTGTAGGATGTGTACTGTTATAAATCTTACCTGAAAAAAATTCCGTTTCACCACTTCAGAAGTTAAATCTAGTGTATTTTAAATTTTTATCGTGCAAAATTCATTATCATGTTATTCAAAGCTTAACGATGTATTAAAACTCAAATACTGTATCCAATCTTTGAGCACATCTAATTCTACCTTCCATTTATTAATATAACTTCTTAAAAATTTAATATTCAGCAGCATGCAAATTCAAGATACGCCTCTGATATTTTATAATATAACCAAAAACTCAGAGAAGTGCACAACATTTGAAATCTAATATTCTGAGTTGTAGTAGTAATTGTACTATAGAAGCAATTACTTATATCAATACAAACCCTTCTTCGTGTTTAGCATAGTATCTTTTTCTCCTGTTTTGTTAACATATGCTTTATTTATGAAAAATTGTAGTTCTATAGCACTTTATCTTAGCCAAATAAATATACTGATTTGCTGTTATAATTAATTATGTTTTGCTTTTGTCAGTTTTAGTTTTTATCTTCAGTTCATAGATGTAGAATTTCTGTACTTGTTAGCAGATACATTAAAACTAGGTATTGGATGAATTTGCTGTAACATGATGCATGAAAATTATGCATGATGATATTAAATAATTGCTTCTAGTAGAATGATTATCATTAAAAAATTTAGATTGCATATAAATAGCGATGAATTTGCTTGATGTATGTTACAGCTTTATATTACTCGCTTTTCAAATAAGCGTAAGCATAAAGTTCCTTTTTATGGATTTTTCGGTTTACATAAGCTTTCTTTATCTCCATGTAAACTAAAAATAACTTATTTGAAAATTTAAATTATCTTACAAATGTATTAGTTAATATAAAACTATGAATATCCTGTCCGGTAATACTTATGCTTTGTATCATCACAATGCACTTAATCAATCAGTGTCGCAGACTTAATTATATTCATGCGTAAAACAGTTTCGCTATGTAACTACTTCCTTTGCTGAAAGTAATAATTTTCGAAGAATTTCGATCACCAGTGTTTTCGCGTCGAAAACACAGCATCGTATAAATTATCTTCATCGTATAAATTAATAATGCAGTAGAAAAATGGAAAGCTCTTTACCACGTTTTATTGCAGACATTATTCAATTGAAGGCTATATCCTCATTGTTCTTAGCATACGTCAGTAATTTTGATAGAGATGAAATGACGTGGCGAGGATTACAGACTTACCTCGCCACGCCATTCCAACTCTTAGTAATAAATGCTTAGTTGGCTGCCTACAACACGCATAAAAAATAAAGTGCGAATGTTTATGATACAATAGCCTTCAACTACGTGGTTTTAGTTCCTGCATGCTACTGCGAATGTGTATAAAATGATGTCGCTGTTTAAAATACGCTTTTCAACTAAACTGGTCACTCAAGAAATGCTTTTCACTTTTATCATTTTATGAATATTATCATGAACAGTTACACGAGCGAAGCTAGAATGACTCCGTTATACTTCGTTGAAACTATTAATAAAACATAAATTTTCGTGGAATTTTAACTTTAGAGAAATGCGTTTCATGTTCATTGGTGATGACCACTTGCATACAGAATGAAGTGCTTTGAGAAAGCCATTAATTAGCTAAGGAATGATTTTTCAAAAACTAAAATTTATATCCCTCTCCCTTAATAGATGTCCCAACAATACTAACAGGAGAAAGATCTTGAAATAAGACGAATTCCTTTCTTAATACTTCCTGATATGGTCGAGTGTATGAGAAAGTTGAACCAGGTTCAGATTCAAATCTCGCAAACCCTCTGACTGGGATTTTTTCGACTGTTTCAATGTGAAACATAAATATGAGCTACTTTCTCTTATAGATTTCTCCCAGAGAGCAGCAGAGGGCATCTTTCCCCTCTGCTGTTAGCTTTCGCGTGCTTTGCTTTAACTAATTAACCAATCAATAAATCAGCCTTTCTTAATATTAGATATTTTTAGTGTTAACTTTCCAATCCTCTTCGCATACAAGCCACTTCAATTGAGGCTGAATACATTTCCACAGGAAATCAATCAATACAATTCTAAAACAATAATTCTGACGCAAAACAAATCAAATGCTAAACAAATAAACAAATGCGAAAATTTACAAATAGGACCATGATCTTAGTATACTATTTACATTATATACACAATGTGGACTACGTGTTATGGCCATAGTAATGGGCTAGCATGTCGTAATGAACGACTTAGATTTCGAGAACTCACGGATCCGAGCTAAGACGTTGTCAGTCTGTTTAGGACTGTGTAAGAACCATACCATAGTGACTGTAGTTTATAAAAGAGTATTTTCCTTCTAACCGGATTCCACAACTACATCTTGTCACCTTCATTGAATGGATGTTCTGTAGCCCTCGTATTTATCGGATCTTCTCCGTTGTCAAGCTGACCCGTTCTCGTGCAAAACTGTGCATCACTTCCAACCGTGCCTGGAGATCTTGGATGTATTATTCAGGCGATGAGGCACATCCGGAGGGCGACCAAACAAGAGATCACAAGGCAGACGAAGGTCACGGCCAAAGGGCATCTAGGATGGGGAATAACTGTTAGTCTCCTGGACAGCACTGGAATAGACCAGTAAAAACCGAGGTAACTTTTTGTCCCAGTCCTCTTGGTTTCTGGAAACCACGAACGAGACGTTATTAAGTATGGTTCGATTAAACCTCTTTACCATGCCGTCTGACTGGTAATGTAAAGGTATCGTTTGGGTTTTGTCGATGCCGAATACTTTACGTTACAGCCCAGATAAAATTTTTTCCTTGATCGGAATGTAAATAAAAGGGCTATCCCAGATCTGAAATCTGTATCATTACCTCTGTTACCGTGATAGCCTCTTGATCAGGAATAGGATACACTTCAGACTCCTTGGTGAAATAATTAATGACAAAGAGGATGTATTTGTTGCCATCATCAATTGGTGGTACCGATCCCATGCCTTCAAAGGGTGTTCCTATATTGTAACGATGCATCTTCCCTACGCTCTGTTTCTTCGTTCCTTTCTGGCCTGCACAATCATAGCGTGACTGGCACATCAGCCCTTTCATTACTTCAGTAGAAGCGCTCTCGAACTCTATGCAAAGGCTTCATTACATCGAAGTGACCTCCTATATGGCTACTATGTAATTCTTTAAAGACGCTCGCAATCCGGGATCTTGGAAGTATCAGCTGCAATCGAAATGCTCTTCCATCATCGAATCGAACTTCAGATACAATATGCCGTTTCGAATATAGAGTGACTCCCAGAAAGTCCAATGTTCTTTTGTCTTAGGACTATAACTAGAAATGTTCTAGCAGGTAGGTTTCCTATTGGAAGATTGCATTAGTCAGTTATGAGTTTAATGTCAACCTCTTCCAACTGTTCTTTCCTAACTTCTTCGTCACTCCATAGTCTGGGTCACACGATGTTGATTTCCAGTACGAAGGTTTGGTTAAGATCAGTTTGTGTTCGACTTCATTTTCATTGGCTAGGGAGAGTTTCAAAGTTATAATTAGCTGATGTGTTTTCTGAGTACCTGCATCATTAGCGTTTTGTAAGGATCATGCAGCAGGAAATTACGTATGGAAATCGTCTACCCTGTTTTCTCCCAAGATTGACATTTTACGAAATTTATTCCTGTCCATGGATTTCTACTCTAGTCTTAGTAACTGAAACGGGATCTAAAGCACTATTATTGTGGTGCTTCTTACCAACATACATCCAAACATATAATAGCTATGCAAAAATTGGTTGGCTCAGCCCTCTTATCAATGTAAGTACCAGCATGTATTTGATTTTTAGTTAATAATATGAAGATTATCTAAACTCTAATAGCTTTGAATTATTAAAAACAAATATAAATTTCTTTTAATTACCTTAACTGCTTATATAATATTAAGTGAATTTTAAATAATTTTATTTAAAAAATGTAAGTATACTGGTATATAACATGTAACAATGTAAGTAAACATATGCTAAAAAATTGCTTTCGAGGGGACAAAAGTAAGGTGGTCTTGAGAACATACTAGTTTATAAAAGTTTTCCCGACTTGGAGAAAGTTTGAGAAAGGCTGGTCTGTACTACATCCGTGATAATTGATAATTTCATTTTAAGATAAAATATACTTAATACAGGAGAATTCTAAATATACTAACTAATGAATACTACGGGCAATCTGAATATTCAGAAAATTTGCTTAATTGGGTTGCCTTTTTACCTGTAGGTGAAGTACATCAAATAAGAGAAATTTTGTTTTGCATTTATGGTATTTTATTTCAATATTTCATCCACTAGAACTAAAAAACGGGGGATCACACATACAGAAAGAACCTGAAAGCTAATAAGGAATACACTATATAAAAACGCCTATTTGAAGGAAGACGTAACGTCACCTTATTTACTTGCTCCACTTACAAATGGATGCGATAGGAAGTTCTAGATCAAAAGACTAGTTCTAGATGCATTTTATTGTACATTTTAAGATGTCTAAGTATAGTTATTTGTAATTAATCATACAGAGATTCATGTATATAATTATACAGAATCGGTAGATTTCCATGGAAAACACGCAGTAGCTCTAAAAGCATTTTTCACCGCTTTTCAACGTGTTGCAACGTAAGTGTGAGTTTGTTATTCTAAAAACATCCATCACTAAAATATATCCCAAAGCATAACCATAGTAAGTTAGGCCTTTTTAAATGAATTTTTCTTTAATAAACGTGGTTCAATGGAGTTCATCAGTTATTTTTTCAATTTTAAATTGATATTTGGGTGTGGCATAGATAAGATGAAAAATTCCTTATCCCTCGCTGAAAATTACAAAGCGCCTTATCTACAGGAATCAGATCGGGTCGAAGAACCCTTCTCTAATGTTAAAAGAGCATAAAATTGTAAGACAGATCAGATAAAACTGGTGCTGGCAAGTCGAAAACCTGCTGCTTATGTATCTGCTGGGAATACGAATCCGTCCAGACACTCGCTGGATCACGATAAATCGTGTCTTCAAAGAGGGCAAACTTAGCCTGCATATCAAATAACGAACACAACGCGGTAGACATTTTAGTTACTTAACTCGACTTCAATGACTTGCGAAACGGGTTGCGGAAACACTGATTGTTTAAAAGTCAGAAAACGTTTTAACGGGTTAATAAGAGTAAATAAATAAACAATTAAAAGAACTTTTGCTCTCGATGATATGAAATTTTAATGTGTGATTATTTTTATTTCATTTATTTCCTTCTTACTTATAGAAAAGTGATAATATGCGATGAACTGGGCATAAAAAACAAGCTAATGTAAGCAATAGCCAACAGTTAAGAAATTTCAAACTTTTGATTTTGTTTTACTTCGGGAAGAAAAGTATAAAGTCATGATAATAACTGGCAAATGTTTTTAACGTTTTTTGGGGACAGGAGTATATTTGATATCAACATTGCGTCAAAATTTCGTCGATGAAAAGGAATGCTTATTTATTATGAGAGTTTAGTTATAAAACTAAAAGGAGCTGGTCAATTAAGTAGAAATGTAATAATCTTGTTTTAGTTATTAAACTATGTTTATGTGCCTAGTAAACATTAAAGTTAAGCTCAGTGAAGTAAAATTTTTCAAATACAAATAAAACTTTTCAGAACTAATGCACAGTAAGAAAAAAGAGTTATTAGCTGAATACAAAATTTATTATTTGTAATTGTAGAAAACAATGCAGTTAATCTTGCTGCAAATAAGTTAAATGAAATGCTACTAAAATAATGAAATAAAATCGAGGGACATGTAATAATAGAATTCCTACAATCTTTAATTAATTATATCTTTGTACTACATCGTCATGCAATTACAGATTTTCCCATTGTAGTATTACCTAACATAGAGCAACATGTGATATTTCTAACAAAAATTATTTGTAGTATACATTATTAAACGTCATGTATATTGCCTTTGTTAAAGACTCCGGTTTTTGTACGTTTTATCATTGTGCTTGCACCTTTTACCCTGTTTTTGCAAATAATTTTAAACTGACTAAATTAACAATTTTTTTTATCAAAGTGTCTTTTATTGAATTATTCATTACTAAGTTCAGAAAGAACTATTGTCTGGATTAGTTTTCGTTTTGCCACCCATGAAGATAACAACACATTCCAATCAGTTTGCAACCTACATTTTTAGTTTGTCAGCGGTATTTGGTTAATGGTGGTCATAACTAAAATTTTTCCTTTTCTTAGTTACATATTTACTAAGGATAATTTTAATTTCGTTTTATGCAATAGTCATTTTTCTTATTTCCTTTTATTATGAAAATTACTTTTATATTATTATCACTTTCTTTTACTATAGTGTAGAATTTAGTTTATTTGCTACATGTATAGGGAATTAAAAGTTATTTTCCTCCCTAATGAAAACTTTTACTTTAAATATACTTTTATTGAAAGAATCATAAGCATATCTTTAAAAGTTTTATTATTTTTCTTTTCATTCTAAAAGTTTTTGATTTATACATACATATATACATGCCTAATGTATGGAATTTCATGCATTGCATACATACATACACACACACACAACACACAAGCACATATATATGGAAATATAAATAATCCATAAATCTCACACATTTCACTAAGGGGCCCACCAGCGGCCGAGCGGTAAAGTCGCTGAACACTGGTAGTTCGGTCCGAGGTTCGAATCCCGCGAACAGGCTGGCTGCATGGGCGTTTTCGTGGTTTTCTCCATGTGTAACGTGTATACGAGCCAGTTTCCCTTAGAAAGTCCTCCACGAAAGGCATCCCTCCCCTTAGGCAGATAGCCCTAGTGTGCTTTGCCATAATTAAAATACACACACATTTCACTAAGGCTCTTGAAAAACTTCCACACACTAGTTTACAGCTACAATATTAGGATACTTATATGCAAAATTTGTAGTAAAACTACTACAAATTCATAAACATGAATAAAATTTAAAGGTGATTGTGTTACTCTGTTATTTATTTTATGTCTGTTATTTAAGATGATTGTATTATTATTCTGTTATCTGTTACGTGTCGTTATTAAAAATAACTCATTTATTGGATTTATTTTTAATAACTTTTAGTAATTAAGACACAATAACACGCCGAACAAATACTAATTCAGAAGTCAAACAACAAAAATCAGCGTTAATTTACAAAATTTTCACAGGACTAGTTTCGATGGTTTTACCGAACCATCATCTTCAGCTGCAAAACCGCAAATCATTTTTCAAATCAAAATCTTGCGGTTTTGAAGCTGAAGATGATGGTTCGGTAAAACCATCGAAACTAGTCCTGTGAAAATTTTGTAAATTAACGCTGATTTTTGTTGTTTGACTTCTGAATTAGTAACTTTTAGTAACTCATTTATTGGATTTTTGAATTAATTGTGCCAAAAACCAAGTAAAATTTTCGTGTTTATTTCTGACTATATTAAGAGATTTTCCATGATTTCGCGAATTCTGATTTTTCGGTAAAATTCGAATAAATTTGAAGATTTAATTTTTTACCTTATTATTTCTAATTCACGTTGTAATAACTTGTTAAATAAGTTTTCTCTTTAAGTAATTTTTGTGCTAATTTATGTTCAATTTCCTCAAAAATAAACTGTAAGGTAATTGTGTTCCGAAATCCAAACTAGAAGATTGAATTAAGCTTTGCTGAACTTCTGAAATGCAAGAAGTCATTTTTCGAAGTTGCATCAATTCGAACTTCGTTGCCCGTCAGTACTCATAAACAGTTTTGATGCCGAAATCTTCTTTTTTAAAAAAGTGCTACTTAATCAAAAAAATCTGTGTGCATACAGTACAATGTATAAAAGCATGATTTAATTAAATGATAAGCTTGATCTAAAATAATGATGTTGAATACCTTTCCAGAACTTAAAAATGAAATTTATATTTTAAAACACGTAACGTTATTTTTATTTTTACATTTGTAATATAATTTTCTTGTATGGGTATTTGTATTATTATTTCATTTCTGAAATATCCCCCTCTCCTTGAAATGTTAATGTAGCTTCTAGATCAAGCAACTATTAGTATGAATACAAAGTTGCAAAAGCTTCGTGAATTTTTACTATTTACTCGAGAATTTTGTCTTTTAACTCGAGGTGAACTTTTGCCCTACCTGTAATGCAAGAAAACACGAATTATGATTAATGCATGCAGGTTATTTAAATTAAAGCAAAATTGTCCTTTAGATTGGTTGCTAGATTATACAAGAAGTCTGCATATTTCGACGGACACAAACATGATGGGCCTTCTCCTGGAAGCAAATTTTATTTTCATTTGAATTTTAGATTGGTGCCCTCTCTTGCCATATCCGTGTATGATTTCTTTTATTAATCTGATTGGTCTAGAAAATAACATATAAATTATCTGTAACTGTGCATAAAATTATCAATTCTGTGTTTTTCAGAGCATTTAAGTGATTTCTGTGCATCCCCTTCATGTGATAGCTGGAAACTAAAACAAATCAAAATTACGTAGTATTTCTTTATGCTTTTAAAAATGTCCTAGACGAAGGTTGTGAAGCAACAAAAATAAAACAAAGAAAGTACTGAAAGCAACATATCTAGAATTAATCACTCAGTACTTTCGCACAAAACGCTACTGAATGAATATATCCACTACCCGTTAAATTCACAGAAATGAACATCATCAACATTTTTATGGGAGAATAAGAAATAGCCATTCAGAAACTCAATTGAAAGGTGACAGTCTTTATAACACTGAACTAGATGACAGCAACTAAGCAAAGAATGAATTTATCAGTTTACGGTTTTGCAAAGTAATAAATCCTTGATAAATCTTTCTGTGATGACAAAATGACTTTAGCAACTAATTTATATTTCTGAAAGACTGGCTTTTACCCATAATTATAATACTGTATTCACGATTAGTCATGTGTAAATGGTGCTACTATTGAGTTGAAACGTCTACTTGCTTAGAAATATTTTGAATATTTTTCTAATTTGTAAATAAGAAAAAAAAATGATCTCCCGCTAAGCTTAAACATTATTCTACATTTAATAAAAAATACATTTTCATTTTTCTGTTATAACGTTAGATCAATGTGACACTTAAACTGCTATGTTTTGACTTTCGATATTTCATAAGCGTAGAAAAATAGCAAAAGAGGACAAAATGACATGAAAATAAATAAATAAATATATATTTGAATTATTCCAAAATTATACAGCTCATACCATCAAAAATAGTTAGCATTCTTATGAACTTCTTTTATATGAATAAGAAAATAGCATTTACGCATTTCGTGTATTTAATTAATGCACGACAATTCAACGTGAAATAAAAATTAATGAGATATATGTGAATCAATATTTGTAGTAAAATATTAAAATTATTACGCTATATACTGAAAGTAAATGCTTCAGTTTATTTATAGCAGTGTATTTGTTACGTTTTAAAAATCTAAGCAAGGAAACTGAAAAGATAAACAGATATTCAAACAGGAAAAAAATCATGTTTCGAAAACACTTACCTTTTTAAAGCCACTTTTAAGTCATTTTAAATACTTAAAAGTTCTATGTATGTCCTGAAAGTGTATCTCCCAATAAGTGAGCAATGCTATTCAAAAATGAAGCACACGGCAATACATTCAGCTTATACAAAAAGTTGTGATTTGTGGAAATCCATATTTCATAAGAGTGTAATCACTTGAGTTATCTATTCATGAAGGAAAAATAAAATTAAGGAAATACCTGCAGGTATATATTTAACCCTCTTAGTGCTTACCTAACGTTCAGTGTAGTAGGAAAAGGTTTTATATGCTGCACAAAGCAGCCTGAACATGGAATGGGACATACTCTGATACTAGTTTTTCGATCGAAATTTCATCCTATCAATCAGCTGATCCACTGCAGCAAGAGGATGTTACCGTCATTTTTGTAGAATGACAATTCGTAGCTCTTGGAGAGTGACCGTAGTGGGTTGACAGGTCAAGATAGTTTCTATAAGGGTACCCTGCAGACGAGAGTTTAAAAGAAAATCAGGGTCACTGTTACTAAATGATATCACGGAATATTCAGTGAATTGGTCCCAATACCTTCTCGCTGTCATAGTTTTCTCTGTAAACGTATGGAAGTATGTATCAAAGAAGATGCAGTATCTTCCATCGCATTACTGTAATTAAAGGCATAGCGTTCAATGGTGTTAATGGACTGATTGTAAATAATTCATTCTCTTTAGATTCTTACATGTCTATTTTCTGATTTTAAAACAAATTTTGAATTATCCTTGGAGAGTTTATTAGGCCACTCAGTTTTTGTCCGAGTCATCACTTAAATTGTATGTCTCTGGCCTGAAGTCTCAAAGCCGAACAAATTTCGTAGTGTACAAGATTCCTTTGATATTTAGTCTTCATTACATACTGGTGATGTCTCTTTCCTGGGTCTGAGCCAACCCATTGCTCGAACCCCTAGTACAGTTACTCGGAGACTGCATTTGACCAGTAATGCAGTGTGCTATATCAGAGGATACTAGGAACGAGCTGGAACAGGTTTCTGGGTAATTCTCTCAATTGCTCCTACATATGCGTAATGACAGACAAATGCACATAAAAGAAACTGACAGACAAGGAATTCCACAGCGAAGAAACTGTCCTCAGAAAGAAATTCGTGAATAAGTCCATTGAAAAAAAAAAGGGCTATTAACTTATATTTTGTGGTCAAGTTTCCCAATAGCAAGTCAGCCTCGAAAATTTTACAAGCGAATTCTTTGTTTTGTAATAAAGTTTATGTTAATTAACCCATTTTTATGATTTATTACTTTTCTTTATTATTAGCAATATTACTTTTCTTTTCCGTTAGCTCTCACCATGATACAAATGATTAAGACTATTTAAGGCGAGAGTTTTGGATAGAGAACTTTTAACATCGACCCTCGCACCTCTATTTCCTCTTGTGCAGCTCTGTTCGTTCGTATTCCACATTTGCCATTTTGCTAACCGACGTTAAATCGTACCATTAAAGTCTGAGCCAAGCTTAGGCCAAATTGTGCAATCTTAGGTTATGAATCCATTTTAAATTGTAAATCAGTTTGCTGTTAATTTAATACCCGCAAGTGGCTGAGTTTGACTGCAAGCATAAATTGTGCCATCTGTTAAGCTTAAGCTGAAATAAAAAGATTATTTAAAATCTTCATAAGACTTTATCGTATTTTCAAAGACGGCCTAATAGGGTCTAGCCGGGTTTGAAGGACATTTAAGTTAGTATTACACAAATTTGGACTTTTTTTTATAAATTTGGACTTTATATATATATATATAAGTTTATCTAATCTAAAGTTAGCACTATGCCCTCCAAAAATGCTCTTTGAAAACAAAGCTTTTTAAGAGCAAATGAGTTGTTTACACCTGTTATTCTTAATCTGATATTTTCGAAGCAATAAATCACTTTTTGAATATCATTTTATACTTAGGCATCTCATCAACAAGACAACAACGATAAGCTACATCCAAAAGAATCTACGGATGCACTCATTATTTGGTAGGTTGAATTACTTGCTTATCTTTTAGAAGGTAGTGAAACTAAAGAAAATGAGTTAAAGCTCCATATGCCAGCAAGTAAGACTCCCGAACTAAAAGAACTTCTACTTCATGAATCTTAAGTTTGGATCCATATTGGATATTGTCTCAAGTATTGACGGTTGAAGCAAATAATGAAAGGAGTGCAACCAACGAGTGGAAAAACTGATAAGTGAATCATTGCCGTTGAACATGGAGTAGCGGAGCATTTAACGAATAAATTTAAAAAAAATCAATTTTCCAGTATTAAGAGAATATATTGTAAGTAATGAAACGAAATAGTTTAATAATGTGATCTAATTGTTACTACGCTTGGATACGGAACAAAAAATGAATTCGGATGAGGGTAAGTATGTACAGAAATTTAGTATGCATTTGTCCATTTCGCATACTGCGAATCTCTATATTATGCGCACAGTTTTGGTTTTGAGTTGCTTCTGCCATTAAAGGTATTGTGGTTTATTCAGAATTTTATGCATTTGTCTTCAAATGATGGCAATAGACGCCTCAGTTCCTTGCTGTACTCAGGTATAAATAATTATACCTGAGTACAGCAAGGAAAAGAAAATTAGTTCTGACGGAAAATATGATAAAAATTTGGTTTTCCTTCCCATCACTCACTGGTAACATATTTGTAAGTATTTAATTCAATTTTAAATAGCAGTGAATCAAGTAAATTTCGAATAATATAAATAGAATTCATGGGAATCCTTATATAATTATTTTCTATACATTTGGAGTTTACTCCCGGAAATCGAGATATATATATAAAAACATATTCTTTTTTTCTACATTTCCTTCGTGTCTGAAATTCAAATGATAACCTCTTTAAATGAAACTCTAATGAAACTGAATTCCAAGGGGCTAAATCTATAGAAGCCCTGGGTAAGGAACACAAAAGCCCAACGTTTCTGATTCATTGTATATGCAGATTAGAAGGGCAAAAAAGTGGCTTTTATCTCTTGCCAGAATCATTAAACAATCACCAACGTCTCTGAATTCTCACGACTGTCACGTATTGTTTACCCGCCCGACCCGAAGCCATTAGTTGGTCAAGGTAAACTATATAGCTTCCTACCCACACAAATTAGCTAAATACAAAGTCTTTGTCGCCCATCATTAAAAAGTCATTTGAAGACAAAAGAGTTCGCAACCAATTCATACACCTGCTTTAAATATTTGATTTTTCAGCCCTCAACTAAAGCATAGAAATTCTGTCCCTTTCAAGGTCTTATTTTACCATTCAGGATTATTATTGCTACGCATGTCATTTTAATCCTCACGACACGTGGCTGAACACCTGGTTAAAGAAATAGCTCAGAGGTCAAATTTGACATCGCTTGTGGTTGCAGCACATGATTTTAATATCGAAGTACTGGGTAAACATTTGCGACTTTATATTGGAGGAAATTTAAAAGGTGAATGACTTTAGTATTATGTTACGATGAGTTTCTATAGAAGGCTCATAATTTCGATTACCAGATTATAGAGAAAAATGCAGCAGGAGTAAAAATTCAACATTGCTCAAGAGAAATGTTTGCTTTGCAAGTTTTGGCTGTGAAAGTGCTTCATTGAAGATATTTATATCAGAAATTCTAAGCTTTAAGCGTTTTCGGAAAGTTGCTAAGTATGAAATGCAATCAGTCAAACGTCAATCAACCAGTCAATCGTACGCTCATTCGGAAAGAAGGGTTAAGCAGCTGCTTTTCGTACTTTGCAAGAAAATGGCGAATATGATCGGAAATGGTTTGACTAGTTCTCCCTAAGGAAAATACTAGAATTCGTATTAAAAATCTAATGCAAAACTTTTAAAACTTAGACAAAGACGAGGGCAAATGCTTTTTACATTTCAAAATTTATTATTATAATGACAACAGAAGTTTTTACGAAAAATGTCTTTATTTGAAATATTAAAGTTTATTCTGTAATTTATCCACTAATTTTTTAAAGTTCACTCTAGCGTATTATTTTCACACTGTGTTAGAAACTAAGGAAAACAATGTTTAATAGGTCATTGGTTAAGATCCAATGCTTCTTATTTTCAATTACTGAGAATGTAATATAAAAATACAATACGCATCATTTGATTTGAATAGCTATTTTTGAAGATATATAAGTGCAAATCAAATACCCAGTGAGATATTAGCTATATAGGAGACTTTAATTGAAAAAAGATTTGCTTTCTCGTAAAGATTCGCATTCGTTACAAAATTACGTACATGAGCACGTGAGTTTTCCAAGCACAGCTTAATTTTAAAACGTAGAGAAGAAAATTTTGCAGTTCAAATTTTTAAGATATTTTTACAATAAATTATTAAATCATTTTTCTTAAATAAAAATCTACTTGAATTTCGTTATCATCAATGTGAAAGTGTGATTTAATTATGATTTCAGATCTGGATTAACTAAAAAAATTGCGAATTCTAAAGTGAAAAAACTGTTGCCTGTATGCAAGGTCATTAACATTTTGCTATGAACTTGCCGCCATTTACAATTGTTCATAAAAATTCTCATATGCTCAGCGCCATTTCGCCAGTCTTTCGTAACAGAAAAGCCATATTTGTCATTGGAATTGGATACAAATACTGTACTTGTAACGCTTTGTTTTACCGTTGCAGCAGCCAATGAACTATGAAGAAGCCATTTTTTATATGAAAACGTTTTATACTTCCGCTAGTCGATTTTATTGCTAATTTTTCACTCAGCATCACAGGAAAGAATTACGCGAACAGCATTTCGTAAGTCTTTTAGTTTTTCACTTGAACTTCATTTTAATGAGAAAATTCCATTTTGTTTAATCACTTAAATAAATAGGGTTCCAGATAATATAAGTATTTATTATCGCTTTTATTATTAGTTTTGCAGGAAAATTACTTTAGTTATTGCAAGGCCTTTTTAGGCGTATGTATCTTATTATTCGGGTTACTATCGAAATTTTTCTCCCAAGCACATAAAACTTTACTCAGAATATATTTGTTTATGTCCGTCCCCCCTCCAAAAAGAAAGAAGAAACATATATTCTTTCTTAACCAACAAATGCCAATAAAATACTCTCTCAAATGTATCATAATAGACATTAAAAATAACTTTCGTGAGAAAACACCAAACAAATTCTGTCGTATATGTACATAGCTAGAAAACAATCACAGAAATTGCGAGGAACATTATTAATTTCTTACTTAATTGTAAATAAATAGACTCAGTGCGGTGCAGCAATTAAAGCAGCGGTTAAAATAAAACTATGTAAAAACAAATTGAGTAATCGTATGTATTTCTTTTAGGTATTCAATCCAATAGTTTTAATTGACCTCTTTAAGAAAACATCTATTTGTAAGCTCATGTAAGTTAAAATAATAACTAATGTAATTGGAGCATAATACTATTCATCATTTTTGACACGAAGACAATTGGGCAGCATTTCACTTCATATGCAAGTTTCAACATTTTAAATACTGTTTTTAATTTTTTCATGTATCAGGTTTTGCTTTTACCCCATGAGTAAAACAGTTTATCAGTTATCGCATTTCCAATTTAATGATTTTCATCTGTAAATAACAAATGATGCAATTTTTAGATTGCAATTTCTATAAAAAGTTGGTACTAAATGAGCACAAATAACAAATTAGTATTAATGGAACTAAATGCACAAAACGGGTAATTACGTTTTTCTGTGTGTTATTGTTACTGTACGTAGCTTAAAGAAATCAAACATTGGCGTTATCTAATATTTTCTTTTGGTATTCACAGTGCCACGAAGAGCAGAGAGATCCGAATGCATGAACTAGGAAGTGGTAGCCCATCAAAATCTCGAAAAGTTGAAATACTTGGCAGCTGCTGCTAAAACGTTGTCATCTGTGACTTGATAGCAGATTGACTTAAAGCCAAGAAAGATACTGCTAGGAAAAACTCTGCGAAAGATGTATTGCAGAAGGAAATAAAATAGCTGTCTTAGATAGATATAAGAAAGTTCGAATTGCTACATGTTAAGGTTTGACTGAAGTGAAAATAGCTATCCTATCTCGATTTTCTTCAAGAAAATTTTAACTCCACCTCTATGTCTTATATAGAGATTGTGATCTTCGATTCTCGCATAGAGGCTGTAATTCACCGAAAATTTGTATCTGAAGGTAGGTAATAAATTCCGTGTTATCTCTATTAATAAGTAATGAAGAACTTGTTTGCATGTTTATATGTATGTGTGTATGCTTTACTGTATGTTCCTTACATTGTAGATAAAAGACGGGACCTAGAATTACCAAATTTCCAACACACATGGTCCTCCACCTGTACATATGCAAACCAAATTTTGAATTTCAAATTTATCCTAAATTTAATTTTTTGTGCGAATTTAATGAAATTTTGATTAACAAACCCAGCGATTTAAAAGCGATGTATTGCCACCTGGCAAAGCTCAAGATATTTATTTTTCAAACAATTCAAAGCAATGTGCTGCCACTTCGCAACATACCTATGTTATTACACTGAACCATAAAGACAAGGAAAATGTTCCCACTTGGGGACTATATAAGGAATATGTTCCTACTTGGAAAATCGTAAGGTATTTGCTCTACAAATTTAATCAGGAAATCTAGCTATTTAAAAGAAATGTGTTTGCACTTCCCAAAATAATATAATAAAATAAATTTTCTTTCATGATCCAGTCCGCTGCCATTCGACAAAGCGTAGGCTATTTAATTTTTGTTTCATATGTAATTTACCTGTTACTCATTAACAAACTAAGCCATTTAAAAGCAATAAACGTATTTCTTCATTCCTTTTACAATGAATTATTGTCTTGATCCATAAAATTACACTAGATGTTATCAAAGTAATTTATACGTATGTTTTTATAACTAATTTAGGTAGCTGACGGCGCAAGCGGGTAATTGGTAAAAATGATACAATGACTTCTGAAAAGAATTTAACATGTCGATCACGTAAACAACTTTTGTTGCATGACAATGGTCTTCAGCACAATGCAACTGCCATTAAGCAATTTATTGCTTCCCAAAAAGAAAAGACTCATTTTTGAGGTAACTTCAGAAATTCAGAGAAACTTAATGAAGAACTTATAGAGTATTCAAGTAGCATATCTTTAGAAAAAAGAATGCTAAAGGGATGGTTTAAATTATTCTTCTCAAATAGCAATTATTCATGAATTTATAGAGTCATTAAGAATGACTTTATAAAAGTCATCAAAGCAGGAAATATGAAAAAAAAAAAAAAAAAAAAAAAAACGCGATTCGAACTCTACACCTCATGATTACACAGAATGTGCTTTCCATTACACCATGAAGGTACATGGAAAGGAGAGAGAAAACACCTTATAAATTCGGATTTTTAAAATTTTGGAAACTTTTGACTATCGATAAATTAAATCTCACTTGTAGATTTAATTTATCGATAGTCAAAAGTTAGTCTAACCCAAGTGATCTATGACATTTCTTACTCCTCTTGTCACAGATATTTCATTTTAAGCTAGTTCTAACGCTGCCACAAGTCTATGCAAATTATGTGAGAAGACTGAAATATATATACTATCTTTGACCATTCTTTATCCAGGATCCTGAAGTTTGATCACGTTCTTATTTAAAACTCTCTGACTACTTCTTTTACCGCTAATGCAACGTTTAAGTGATGTATTATAAAAGCAGTTTATTTTTGCTATGAGTTACAGTGCCTTGAGGCTATAATTATTTTACTAGATTTATAGTTGAAGTGAAATTTATTTGCAGTTTTTAAAATTTAGCAGGCAGCATTTTGTAAATATTACTTTCATCGGTATGATTTCCTTGATTTTTAACTTTACATTCGTACTATAATTTTACTTATCCTGAATGAAAGATGCAAATCAAAAGTAATTTGCTACCTATAAAATAAACTGCATTTTAGAAACAGGATTTACGTTCTACTTTTATTGTCTAAACATACAAAGTAACTCCACAAGATACAATCCCACTTTAAATAAATAATAAAAAATTTTCAAAGGTAGTAAAGGATCATATTAAATTCTGATTTAAACATTTAAAAAGTGAAAAGTTTCTTTATACAATTTTAGCTTCTTTCTGGGATGGTTTAATCTGATTCTTCTAATTTATCAATTTAATTTTTTGATTATATATATATATATAGTATATGAATATACACCTTATGAAAGTGAGTTTTCTCAAATAATCCCAGGCTGTCAATTACAAACATGTCTCGTCATATTATTTTCAAAATATCCTATATTTATGGAAAAAATTGAAATGTAATTATTTGTTTGATATTTTTACCACCGATATTTACTGTTACAGATTCAAAGATTGAATAATAAGCAATAATAATATTTTTCGTCCACTTTAAATATCATTATCAATAACTGCATTTCGCACAATGCAAATATTAAGCAGTCAGAAAAAATAATGTTATTATTCTCCATTATCAGCGCTCCATGCCAGACTTGTTAGCTTTGGACTGATTTCAGTATCCGATTTTTCATCCTCGGACTGCTTCAGAGGGAAATCAGAGAGAAACAAAACTTCAAAGGGAAACACACTATCATTTTATAAATATTTCAGAAATTCAGGAAAGAGTAACGAGGAAATATAAGAATATTTTAAAATTTAACTAAGAATTTTTGAAGTTTAAAAAGGCATTCAGAAACTCTATGAGACTTTAAGCTTTCTATGAGACTTGGACTTTAAGCAACGACAATTATTTTCCCTAAAATCTCAAATTTTAAGAACCTAAGCATTTGTAGACTCATTTAGTGTAGATAGAAGAGATTTAGTGTAGATACAGAGAGAGATAAAATATATAATGCAAGTGAAGTAGTTCGATACCAATATCCATTTGAGCACTATTACATGCAACAACGGATGGTAATATTGAAAATAAAAACGTTTGAATCCAATAGAGTTTTTGATAGCACAGCATATATTAAATACGTATTGGATTTAAATGATTTTATTTTTCGATATATTACATTTATACATTGCGTCTATGAATGTATAGACATAAGTATACACGTATATGCATTTGTAATCAGAAAGAAAATCATTCACGGATCGAATTCATTTATGTGCTAGTTTAAAAAAATTTATTTTACATTTTGTAGCATAAAGAATTTCCATGAACTGCAATATTACTCTGAACCCGATAAACAGTTAGGAAAAATATCAATCATAGAATTCTGCAATGTTTTGTTGTAAAGATTTGAATGTATATATATATCATATATCCTTTAACTAGTTTTTGGTTTCGTTGATTAATTAACGAGAATATAAGAAACTATAACCTCCATTTTATTTTCAAATGGGAAGGCATAACATATGTGTTGATTAAAACATAGTTGTCTTTTCCTTTTATAAATAGTCAGTTTCGTTTATATATTAAAGTAAACATTTCAGACAGAAATCTTTGGGGAAACAAGATGTTATGTTTCCATATTTTCTTTTTCTTCAGTATTTATAGACATAGTTAATTATCCTTATAAAATTTTCTATTCTTAGTTATACATAGATATTTCTTACATTTTTCAGTTTTGCTTCAATGTTGATATTGCTGAAATGTTATGAGCAATTTAAATAAAATCTCTTAAATATCCGTGTTTCAGAGAAATTGAAAACAAATTTCTAAATCTCGGCAATACCATATGTAATTACACTAGTAATCTTAACTTGCATAAAAAGTTAGTTTCATAAATTCATTTCATTTTCAGTCTACGATATTAATACCAGTTTAGTCAAAATTATAGTACAAACTGTTGGATTATTTTTTAAAGCAGTATAGTTTACATGAAAACATATTCCATTTATTTTATTTTTTACGAAACTGCACTTAACGTTATTTAGTTATTCGGTCTGATACGATCGTTTTAGAAATTTTATTTATAGATTGAACGCACTTTTACTTGTGAAACACCACATTTATTGCAAATACATTAATTTGAAAGCTCATGTATTTCAACAAATTACGGAATTTAACACAAATGTTAAATTGAGACGCTTCATGTGCGATTGTTGATGAGTTTACAAAGCAGTATTTATCATTAAATGTGTTTGCATGCATTCCCTAATAACAAGCATAAATATTTATTCAAAACAAATTTTAGATCATTTTAGATCAAAACAAATTTTAGATCATTTTAGATCAAAACAAATTTTAGATCATTTGTTTTGATCTAAAATGAAAATCAAAACAAATTTTAGATCATTTTTTCATCAAAACAAATTTTAGATCATTTTAGTAATATTTTTTAACTTAGCTACGAATAGCCTCTCGAGTACAAGCTTAGTGAAATTCTGTATTAATGTTTCACAAAATTTTCCTTTTGAGAGATGGAATAATTATATTATGAGATAAAAAATTTCTAAAGATAAAAAATTTACTTACCGATCTCACTTCTCCAGCGTAAAAAATGGGTTTTTGAACCAATTCGCTCATAAGTCCCTTCGGTTTCAAATCTTTATCGCTAGCGCTGGCCAACATCAACAACAGCATGCAGCAGGATAAAAGCGTGACGAGGGAATTCATTTTCAGACTGTAAATGATGTTACTGCAAAGGTGAGAAAGAGTGTTCTGCCTGCTCTTCAAGAGAGGAGTTGTACTTTAAAAGGTTAATGATGCCACCGTGCTCTTTTTCCGGAAATTTCCGACCGGTCACATGGGCGAGAATGGAAGCTGTCTAGTGGTTGGATTTGAGATGCGGCTAGAAAAAAGAAGAGAAGTCACAATTCAGCTCCAGGCCCAAGTCATTGATTGGCCGAATGTATATGTCTCGGATGACTAAGTTCAAAGAACGAAACTTGAAAACAATGTTATAAGAAACACCGCGTTCCAGAGTACTGATTATCAATACATGCTTTACCCATTATGACATGTTTAGATGTAATACCAAAGCAATATAAGCTTCCTACTACTTTCTTCCTCATTCAAAAGGAAACCGCATCATGAGTAATTTCTTTATATTATCAATATGCGTTTTTAGTATATACAAACTACGGTTTATATAATATGTCACAAGAGGATGAAATATTAAAAGAAAAAGGTTTTCAGGAATGTTTCATTTCCCTGAAGTTCCTGACGCTAAAATATATTTGAACAACTACACTGTATGGCTATCAAAGATTTCAAATTTTAATAACATTATGTTAAGAAAGCACATGTCACGGAAATAGATGCCCTTACTTACATTGATGTAATACATTACTCGTGTGAATGAGAAAGGCTGATTATAGCAATTAAAATAATGTATGTAACAATCATAGTATAGAAAGCCATATTGTTACCCCGGATTATCAGTTTTCGAATTTACACTTCATACATTTCTTTGCAGAATAACAGAAAATTTGCGAAAATGGCATTATCGCCATTTTCGTTCATTTTAACTCTCACTTATTTTTTTTTAAATTGTTTAAAAATTTAAACCAAAAGTTATATTAAAAATTTTAGTAAGCGAATTATGATTTTTTCCTCCGAAATGCAATTTATATTAAGAGCTCTAATTAAAAATCACTTATTATATTTAAATATATATATATACATATATATAAACCAATCATTTATAATTAGAAAACTTTTCATATACCATCACCATCTCATGTATATATATATATATATATATTTGCATTTAAATTATCATATGATGACGTAACTTCAAAATTAATTTTAAGGAAAACTTAATATGGATTTCATATGATGCTTTAAAAACTCTGGAATCTTTAGCATGTTTAAGTGGTAATATTAAATACCGCATACTACCGTTTCGGAAATTTCCCCTCAAAACGATGCCGGATGAACATGAAGAAATTCAGACTTTATTTTAAAAAGTAACAAATCACACAAAGAGAAAAACAGCTATAAATAGCCCAATCAAAAAAATAAAGACTAGGCAAATTCTCCTTAACGGCAAGATAATCATCGCAGATCTTCAAAATTGTATGATGACAAAATCACATGCACAACAAGATCAAAAGCTGTAATCAAAGAGCGAGATATTTTCTAACAAAACAGTCGCAAACTCTGAACTAATTAAATAGCCTAACCGACCACAGCCTCTAATGCAACTGATATTTCCAGGGCTGCTCAAGGGTACTTCTGGAAGCTTTGAGAAAATTCGCATATAGGTTTCGAAAATAAGCTTTCCGTCAACTTTCAGAATGTATCCAACTATGCAATATATCATCAAAAGTCGCAAGTCTGGTGACAAAGTGTTTCTACGCATACCTCCTTTTTCACAATTTTTGGTTCAAACTTTAATCGAATCAAAATTTGAAGGTATGGAATAAATACATACAATATGTGGCCATTAATTCAATTAAATAGAAGTACACATAAAATGCTATGCTAGAAATATACATATATATATATAATGTTGTATGATTTTAAATTCACTTAGTTCGAAAGCAAATTTTTCTAATACTTGCGCAATAGCTGCAAAGTAAGATAATAATAATTTACTTACTAAAGAAATATTGATTATATTGTTTCCTAATATTAATTTTAGTAGAAGTATCTAAAAAGAGGGAACCCATAGGGAGGAAGTTTAATTCCGAAAATTGTTTTAAAGTAACTTGAATGTAAATTGCTACAAAGGTTTTGCAGGGACTTGAATTAAATCATGAATAACAAAATTTCAATTGGAAAAATAAATTAAATTAAAGGTAAGTAATTATTGTCATTGATCGGAAATTAGTTGACTTTTCAAGGGGAACAAACCAGCTCCCGTTCAATGAACAATAATTAATAAATAAATACGAAGGTGTTTCGTCTTTTACTCAAGTAATAATGGTGATGCCAAACTGGCAAATTAAGTTAGGCCAAATATTTCCGTGAAGTGAAGATATTTAGAACCAAAGTAGAGTACCAAAGAACTCATTCTTATTAAGCATTTTCGCTAATACAATTTTGAGTGAAAATTTATGTAGTAAAATTGATATAATACTTGAGTAATTGTCCCCCGACACCCTCGTTTTTATGCATTTTAATTCAAAACTATTTGTAAAAAATTAAACATTGGTAATTGGAATTATGAAATAGAACTCAAAGTAATTGAAATAAACATTAGAAAATTAAGAAATATAATGCAATCTTTGCAAAAACAAATCAAATAATAATAAAAATTGAAAATTAATGTATATATAATAAGAAAAGGGAATGTACATGAAGATATAAAAGGCCAGAAAAGGCATTAATTAACTTATGTTCTTTCTAGTGGGATGTGGGCAAAGTGTTTTCTTCGGCGTCTTACTCAGAAGGGTTGTGAAAAAGCGCCCGCTTCCATATCGACAGCGGACGCTTTGAATTATTTCAGACGGCGAAACTTGTGGAAAGTAATTTGTTTGATAAGGGAGGGACTAGGAATGCTTGAGGGACGTTTGTTGCGGAGTTCTTATGTGAGTGAAACCGTCTGTTGAAATTTTGAATATACTAGTGAATGGAAGTTAATTAATTTCTGGCTAATTGTCGTGTCGGAACGAGGAAGAAATTAAGAAAAGGAAAAAAGTAATTTTCACTGTCAAAGTATATTATCTCACAAAATGTTTTTTAAACAGAAATATCCCAATATTAATGGTTTTGAATTTCCTTTCTTTCATGACTTCCTGAATTAGGTTACAAATTTCTCATTATTTTATATACATAACATATATATATATATATATTACAAAGAATAATAATAATAAGTAAAAATAAACACAAATATTTAAGGAAATTTTCGACAATATAATCGTAAAGCAGAGGAAACAAAGCTAAACCATTCAGAGTCTATGCCAAAGTCAGAAGAATGCAAAGAAAAGCCAACTTATATTTAAATAATAGATTTTCCTTTTAGACTACACCATAACCATAATGCACTGCGCCTCTCTTTCATGGGAAGAACCTGAGGAAAGTGTATTATTAAGTTATAATATATTATGTCACATTGTAACTGACATAATTTATCGACAAGAATGCCGATAATACTATTTAAATCATTACAAAATGAGGAAAATATATTTCAGTCAAACATACACTCTGAATCTATAAACCGACTAACCGATTCATAAAAGTAAAATGAAGAAGTCACAATAAAACAGAAAATTAAACAGAAGAATGTATCGCCCCCTAACGTCTTTTGAAAGTTCACGAACTTCAAATATGTAAATGATAAATTTTGCAGTTTTAAAGAAAGCAATATACCTTCCCCAGTTTTCTTAAAAATTTGATTATTTAACTTGTTTATGTATGGAATAATTGTTCCCTGCAATTTTTAGAATTCTTAAAGTTAAGGGTAGGAAATGTTGAAGTTTCAATTTGAAGACTTCAAATGGCTGAATGTTTCAGGTAAGTCTTTTCCTCTCTATAAAAATAGAGCCAAAACATAGACCAGTAACCATAAAATTAAGTAAAAAAAGTACAATGTTTTCTTTAAAATAGAAGATTCTAATTTTTAAAGAGGAACCAACTTTTGAAGACAAAGCATTCTCAATCCGTTTGTCGAAATGACAATGTCAGAGATTTTAAATTTACAGCAAGTGAAAAAATATTTGCGAGTCTGGAAACAAGATAAATTCTTGTTACATACATATACTCTACTTAAATTGATGTTGATAGAAATGAAAAAATAGTCTTACTTAACATTCATAGCGATTCACTTGCAATAGTTTGGTTGCAAAAGATAACTGATATTATAAGGCAAGAAAAAAATGAAATCTTGTAAAAATAGAAACCTTTACAAACTTTGATATTAAAACTAGACAAGCACAGTATTTATTTAAAAAACATAGGATATTTAATGCCTTTACAAGAGGCAAGCGTCTTTTCACATAATCAATATGTAATCAGACGAAGAAATCTGGAGGACAAGCTGTGTATACAATGGATAGAATAGATCTACTCACGCATTTCTACAAGGTTTATTCAAATGAGCAGAGCTAACAATGCGCCACGAACATAAACATTCAAGGTTTAATAAACATTGCTGAGTAGTTAAGGTATTAAAATTTTTGAGAATAAAATTATTTGTACATTGCCAGTGTGATTATTATTAACGGCAACGTAACTTGGTTTTCATAATTATATTCATATATTGTTTATTTAATTAAATGTCTTCAACCAATTTGTTCTTCTAAATCTAAAACGTTTCCACTTTCTTGACTGCTTATCATAGATTTTACTCTGATGAATCCAAATTTCACATTTATTTTACATAGCCTCTCATTAATTTTTAAAGGACATTTTGCATAAAAATTAATGTCTGTTGATTTTTTATTGTAAAAAATACTTAAAATTTTATCCTTTAACTAATCATTATCGCCTGTCTTTAACGTAAATCGAACTCCACTAAAAGCTAAATGGATAAGGCTGCTGAGTACTGCCAGTTCAACAAAATGGGGCATCCTTTCGAAAGCATTGTCTGTATGGGTGTTTTCTTGGCTTCTCCTAAGCGCATAAATACGAGCCAATTTTCTCTGGAAAATTCATTTACGAAGGCATCTCTTTCTTTTCAAGCATGAACTCTCGTGTACTTTCTTTTATCCAGTTAAATAAATATAAACCGAATTAAAAGAACAGTAAATTGATTTTATTGACTTTTTTCCTTTAGTAGGCGCGAAGTCATTTTAAAAATAACTCGCACAAGGTCCAACGCTAGCCAGTCGTTATACGTACGTTTTATTTTTCACTACATCTCCTTTCCATATCACCAGTAGCTTGACAAAAACTTTTCCAATACTCGGGTAAAATAGCTTCAAAATTTTCGGCAAAATATCCAAATAGAAGCGAAGGAAATGAAGCTTGGGCGGCATGTTGCAACAACTCAGTTGGCTGTGTAGAATGAAAGCAAGTAGCTACGTAATATTAAAGGTAGGTGGATCCAAAAAAAAAAAAAAAAAAAGGTTTCAAGCATCAGCATTTGAAAAATAATTCTTGTGGAGGGAATGCTTTATCCCCAGAGTGTAGACAGATGGCACTAGGTTTTCTAGTAGCAGTTGTGTGTGTACGTAGAGTAAGTTCGCAGACCCCCCTGAGCGATTTAAATGCCAAAACGTTTCGAGAAGTGGTCTTGCTTGGAGGTGAGACCGTGATTCCATACCGTTACTGCTGACCGTTATTGTGCCACTTTGATTAAGTGAAGTCATCTGACGCAAGTCCTCTGGCATGTTGAGTGATGGTATCATCCTCCTGCATGACAATGCCAACTCAACTGCTCGCCAAACTCAAGAATTGTTGCAAAGGTTTAAGTGGGAAGTTTGAAGTGACCGCCATATAGCCCCCGTTTAGCACCCATTGTTTATTTCCTTTTTCCGAAACTGAAAGAACATTTATCTGGGATGAGGTTCTGTTCAGATAGTGATGTGAAAACAGCTACCAAGAATTGGCTTAATGGGCAGGGACGTGATTTCTACCAAGCCAGGTAAAACAAGTTGGTCGTACGTTCAGATAAATACCTTAAATAAATTTGATGATTACGTGAAAAAATGATAGGTAAGTATGCCTCTTAATTCCTTCTTGCATTTTTTGCCCATCGCTAATAAATAATTTTTTTTGTAAACTTTTTTTGGATCCACCCTCGTACTTTTCAGATTTTTTTCCCCGACCCCAAATGTTTGTAAAAGCTTTTCAAAATGCATTTCAGGTGATAATCTATGTCAATAATGATCTACTTTGTAGTTTGATAAAATGATTTCCTTCTGTTTCATATTCATGTATGCCAAGAAGGGTTTCCTTTAAATTAGAGAGAATCCATGTCTCTCAGTTATATTTAATGTTGACGTAAATAAAGCTAGTATCTCTTGTCACTAAAGTTAGCCCACCAGCGGCGGATAGGTACGATCGCTGAACACTGTTAATTTGACTCGGACTCAAATCTTCAACGAGCGGTTTGGCTACATGGAAGTTTTCGTGGAGTTCAGTTTCCCTTCGAAAGTCCTCCACGAAGGTTGCAAAGTGGTAGATAGCTCCCAAGTTGGTTTGCCTTGATCAGTTGATCGAATCCAGCTCAGTCGCACTAAAGCGTCCTACGTTTTCCTTTCTTGGTGTTTATTTTCGCACAGAAGCTATATTGTTGAAATGTAGATGATTAAGCTGCACTTGGATAACTTCTTTCACGTAAAAACAGCAGTATTTGGTAAAGCCTACATGCGCTTCTATCAATAAAGTCACAATCTCCGAATCAATGCCTACTCTTCTGATACTTTTGTTGTGTATGTTTTCAAATAATGTTCAGTTATAAGCGTTTTTTTTTCATGTTTAGAGCATAAGCTGTTGGATCGAAAGCCGATTTCTTCATATTAGAAATACACAATTTCGTAGTTCAAGGTCAATGGCATTACGTAGTCCAATAGGATTCATCTTCGGAGAAATAGCGTTCGAAAAGGGGTGCAAGGTGTCCTTCATATTCTAATTTCAAGGATTGTAGAGTGGCTGAATAAAAACATCACGTATGGGAGGTGACACATGTTAAGAAGGCATTTGATTGATTAGGAGAAATGGCGTGCGGCTAGAAGAATGGAAACAAGACAGATACTGACACAGGTTCGTAAAGATCTAAAAGTAGTCAAAAGCACCTTGAGAATATTGTTAAAAGAGTGTTAGAAGAAATCGACAACTGATGTCATCTAAGATTGCAAGGGAGTTGTGACTGGAGTACCAAAGACTGGGACCGAGTTCTCTTTATAGACGGGTCTCGCGTTTGTTTGGAGAGTGATTCCAGATGTGCTGCGACGTAGAGGGACGCAGTAAGCCTGATAACATCCATGAAACGCATCGTTACGTTGACGGAATCTTAGTATGAGCGAGTATCATTTCACTGGCACTGACCTACATATTTCTACCAGTGCAATTATGGATGGTGAAGTAGGAAGCGTTAACGTTTTCAGTTCTTAGGAATCTTAGGGGTCAATTTGTTTAGGAATGCAACCGGTAACAGATTTCTGCTAATGGATGGAAAGGATTGTCCCCATTGCTAGTTCCTAATTGTCTTGAGGGCGAAGAAAGTTTGTGGATGGACTGGAATCTCATATTCGCCGGGTTTAAATCCGATAGAACATGCATGGGATGCACTAGTACGCCGACTTGCATCACTGCGGCTCCTACCTAGCACTCTCTTCAAGCTTCAAGACGCTATTCATTGCTAATCCCCTTTGCTATCGCAGGAACTCATAGAAAATCCAATACTCGGTATGAAAAATCGCCGTAAAGCTTGCATTTTGTTGTAATTACAGAAATTGTTAATTTTTTTCTCTGTATCTCTAAAATGCTGTAAAAGTCTTTTAGAGATGCAGAGAAAAAAATGGTAAGTTTTTCCTTACCACACATTATGTTACATTTCTTGTGTTCTGATTTAATTTTATATTTTGCAGAAATACTAAAATCTGCATTTTGAATATATACCTGGCATTACAAGATGAAAGCACTTTGCGAGTTTCATGTTCTTAGTTGCAAAACCATCCAATTTACTTGAATTTTAATAGTTCATGTAAAGTTGCTAAAGTAATTTTAAAAACTTTATAAGGAAGATGTGATTTATGGTGCTTGCATAACAAATTAAAGTAATAGATTTGCATCTGGCCTTTGATTAAAAAAATATTTCAATAATAAGGATTTTTCTGTTTAGAAGGGGCGTTATGTCATAAAACAGCTTTTTTGTAGACTGGATGATACAGCATTTTTAATACGAATTTCAAAATAAACGAAGTCCATATTATACAGAAATCACTTAGTTTCAAAGGATGGCCTTCGCCGCAAAATAGCATTTTATATTAGCTTTATACACACACTGGCCAATGAATTAGAAAACTTTGAGATTTTCATTTGAATACGTAGGGATGAAGTATGTAAATATTTTATGACTGGGGTTAGTCTTGGTTAGAATGCTAGTTTAAGTAAGGTGTAAGAGTGCTTTTCACGATGAATGAAGTAAAATGGCAAAAACGATAGATTTCTCACCATTTGAAAAAGGGCTTATTGTTGGTGCCCGTTTACCAGGAGCCTCGATTTCGAAGGCAGCAAAGCTTACTGGGTTTTCAAAAGCAGCCATATCAAAAGTTTTCAAAAGTTGTAATCAGAATCCACAATCCTTCACTAGAAGACGTAACTGCGGTTGAGCACAGTTTTTCAAAAGAGTGATCGGCGTCGTTTCCGACGAATTGTAAGGCAGAACATGGACTCTACTGTGCTTCAACTGACACAGATCATCAACCAAGGCTGTCCCCAACAGATTTTAGTTCGAACCATGCGCAAAGGATTGCAGAGGATAAGAATGCACAGTCGGGTGCTTCTGAGAAAACTACTAATTTCTGCCCGACATGTAAGAATTCGTTTGCAGTGGTGTCGGAAAAGAAGACACTAGACATCTCAGGGTTGGAAACGGGTAATGTAGTCGGATGAATCCCGCTACACCTTATTTTGCATTGATGGAAGACGTCGAATTTGGAGAGAACCCCATGAAACCGTGAATCCATTTTGCCTAATTCGCATTGTGCAAGGTCTGGTGGAAGTATCATGATATGGGGCATGTTGGCATGGAAGTGGTGCCCTGGTGTTTTTTGAGGGTAAACAAACAGCCATGAGATACCTAGATATACTGGCAGATCAAGTGCAACCTGTAAGTTGCATTTTTACTCTGATGGTGACGGAGACTTCATGGACGATAATGCAACTATACATCGTGTAAGAAGTGTTCAAAATTGGTTTACTGAACATCAGTCTGTCTTCCGACACCTTCCCTGGCCACCGTATAGCCCAGGTCTTAACCTTATAGAAAATGTGTGGGATATGGTGGAGAGACTCCTCCGACACTACTCTCCTCTTCTGTCTAATTTACAAGATCTAAAAAGTTGCATAGCTAATGCATGGTATTCTCTGGACGTACATGCACTCCAGAACCATGTAGACTCGATGCCCAAACGAATCAGAGCAGTTATCCGTGCAAACGATAGTCCGATAAAATATTGATCTTGGGTTTCTAATTCATTGGTCGGTGAGCGCAAAAACATGTGAATGAGACTGTTTTCGAAAATGTTTGGCATATATAAATATTACGGTTAATTATTTCATATGTAAGCAATATTTATGGATTTTAATACAGGTGAGTTCTCTATTTTATTATAATCTTTGTAATTTCCTATAAATGGCAACTGACTTAAAAGTTACTGAACGAATACTACCGATTGAGTATCATATCTGACTAAATAATAATTAAATAATTTTAGTATAATGCATCCTGACGTTTCTGGTGTTTGCGTTCAAGAAGGAAAGAAGTGATGAACAAACTATCGTCAAGAAGAAATTCAGTAGCCATGAGGCACGACATATGACATGAGAAATATTTTTCTGTAACTGATGCAATGCCATAAAAATAAACTAGAACTAACAAACTAATAACAGCAAATAACATAAAAAGAATAAACAAGTGCCATAATATTTCAATAATGACATAACTTTGGAATTCATCAAAAGAAGAAAGCAGTGGAAGGCCTGTAAGATGAATGTGACGTTCCGGTCGAGTAACTCAGGACACTTGATAGTCATTATTAATTATAAGGTATTTCTCCCATTTTCTTAGCGAGCCTTTGTGGTGTAGTAGTTCTACACGCTGGGCCAGTATTCCAGAGGTCCGTGGTTCGATTCCCGGCGAAGGCTATTGCTCATTTTTCATCTTGCCTGCTTCTAAAAAATACCTAATGTCTCTACAGTGGCGTCTGAACAAAAAGAGTATTGGATGAGGATTCTCCACACCCAGGATTTGGCGACTAGGTCCCCTAAAAACCCCAGTCGCCTTTTAAAAGGGGGAGTATATAAAGTATTTCTCCCACCTTAGCATGCCTTCGTGGTGTAGTGGTTCTGCACGCTGGGCCGGTATTCCAGAGTTCCGTGGTTCGATTCCCGGCGAAGGCGGTTGCTAATGTTTCATCTCTCTTGCTTCCGAAAAAAAAAAAAAAAAAAAAAAACCTAATGTCTCTACCTAACATTAGAAAAATAGAAGTGAAACCATAGATACTAATAATGCTGAATTTTTCAAGCATCTAATTCATATGCTTCATAGTTTTATAAGCAAATAACGTTAAAACAGCAAACAGGATTTAATGTCTTAGTGTTATTTATTAATAAATTCGTGAGCAATAGAGGTGTGATCGAAAGAAGGAAGAAGAATATTTTTATTTTTTTATTTCATATTTTTGAACCAATTAATAAATTACTAACTATTTTTACTGAAAAAGTAAGAATAAAACTTAAGCATTTAAAAATTGTAAATGAGTAGAAAATTAATGCAACTTACAGCAATTAATAGAATTTTAAATTTACATATTTAATTTAAAAGGTCATTAATAAATTAATATTTTTTTTAAAGTTTTACTCCCAATTTTTCATGAAAAATACAGCCTAAAAATGTTTAGAAAAAGGAAGATAAATAACTGCATGAGGTTACCTCTATAAAAATTGCTTAGTTAATTATCAAATTACTTGTTTTAGTGAAAATTTTATCTTTTTTTGTTTCCTTTTATTCTTAAAGTGCGTTAACATTTCTTGTAATTTCCAAATCTTTATGCGAATATGTATTTGCAGCTTTTAAAACCTGAAAAACGCATGTGTGCGACGTTATTGTCATGCGATGATTTATAGGTTCTTTATTTTTTACCGCGATATTTCCGATGACGATGATTTTAAAGTGTGAAGTTTTTTAACCACTTTGTTTTTACGACGATATTTTGTACTACGATGTTTTAGAACTGCGATGCTCTTTGCTTCTTTTCTCCCACGATGTTTTGTGCCACGACGTTTTCGCCTTGCGCTGTTTTCTCCGCGATGTTTTCGTTCGCGATGTTTTTGCGGCGATGTTTTCGACTGTAACCCTTACAGAAAGGAGATATAAATTCTCACAAGAGTCTGAATGCATTTCTTTTATAGTGCGATTGACTTTTATTAATAATTTCATGTAACACATAATTTATGAAGCATGAAACTAACAAAGATGTTCTAGATAAGACATTTTATTAGTTTTTGTAACTTAGAGGTCGTTTCTGTGATTATTTCCTTTGTACCTTCACACTAAAATTCTGAGATTCCTTAAAATTACCATGATATCTTTATTGTTATTCACACATTTACTAAAATCTATAATTTTACCCAAACATGCTAAAATTTTGGAACTAGCAGCCATTGCATAAGTACCCCATGAAAACGATTTGGATGATTCTTTCATAATTAGGAAAATTATGACTTCCTTATCAGAAAGAATGAATAATGCGTAAGCAATGATCGAAATTTTATAGCTCATTGTGTAAAATTTCAGATTATAATTATAATTCTGATAAGAGGTATGATTTGCGCAGAATCTGGGCATAACACTTGTTATTATTAGTCCAAAAGGCGTTAGCCCAGAAGGGCTATTAATTTCGCTTTGGCATTTTGAGTCGAATCACTAAAAACGGCGTATCACTTTTCAAATTATTGCCACCAAATTTCAGAGCACTGCATTATACTTAAAGAAATTAAATAATGAAGAATCTGCACAATGTATGTATGTTTCTCGCATTGTGATAAAACAACAGTACCTAGAACCATCAAATTTTGAATAACTTAATCCTCCATCCAAATAATGGAATCTGGAAGCCTAATTTGGAATCAAAAATTTGTTTTATGATCGATTTCATATTTCGTAAACCTATAATAAAATTTTTAATAACGATTTTAAAGCTAGCAATGGTAACATTGTAAGGAACAAAAACCGTCTCCAGCTCGCGGGACTGTGTATCAGAAATTCTAAAGACATGTTCTTTTTAAATTATTTTGTGATATTGCTGTTGAATTAAATTTTGTGGTTTAAAGACGAAGAACATGATATTTAATAAATAAAGGTAACCCACAAAACGTTAAAGAAAAGCTTCTTTGGGCGTAATATAAAATCTGAAAACTTTCAGATTTTTTTTCCCCAATTTATTATCAATCCTACGTCCATCTTGGTTCTGTGCCATCAGTTTACTGCTGTTAAACTTGAAATCAGAGCACAACTAATTGGATCGATAAAGATCAAGATTAGCACCGAAATCAAAATAATTTATTGCAGAACTGTAGACCGTGAACATAAAGAAAGCAACGCTGATAAACAGCTCAAAACAAAATATGCTTTTGACCGGGTTATTTGCAAGAACAATAGTTAACAGATAAGAGAAAAGCAAGTACATCGAGAAACAGAGTAAGCATGTACAGTCTGCTGATTGGTTTGGAAAAATAGCTTCTTTACTATCCTAGCACAAATTTTAGCTAACCTTTGCAAACCGTAGAATTATTTTTGGGTCTCATTTTCAGTTTCCAATGTATAAATTAAGTTAAATATTTTTACTCAAATTAATTAATTCTTAATAGTTCTTACTATTTGTTTCGCTTTGTTTTTTTTACTTCTTTATAATCCTCTGTGCATATATAATACTGAAAATCAACATATGTAAAAGCTAAGAGCCGTAAAATGCCAATGTAGAGGATATAATTTTATGAGAAAATATTGAAACAATTTAAACTTTTGAAAATAATGTGGAATTGATATATGACTCTCTGAAGCTGTGATTGTTTTCTATATCAACATCATATAGTCTTTACGTTTTAATGTTACCATATAGTCTTTACGTCTTTATGTTTTAAGGAAAGGCATGTATCCAATTGTTGCTTAATCAATAGTACGGGTGTGAAAATTATGCTACAAGGAATTTTCTCCTTTTCCTCTCTATATTCTCGTACAGTGACTGGTAGCACTTGCGACTGGCAGTCAAAAGGTCTGGAGTTCGAAACCCGGCGAGAGCATAGCTGAATTTTCTGTGTTTCCTGCTTCGAAAAGCCTAATATGCTTTACAAGTGGAGCTCGACTAAAATGTGGTAAACGATAGTTTGTCACCACCTGGATTTATGGCAGCAAGATTGGGAATAAGAAGTGACTGGCCGAAGAACTTTTGAATTCTACTCGAAAGTCTCCACTGAGCGTTTAATGACCATCTGATCGATCGTATGTTTTGTAACGGGGCACGGCCCCTTCCCAAGTTACTACTATCGACATGGTATTTCCAACACAGACAACTTCGTATGCGGGGACGAAGAGACCCTGGATCATTATCTTTTTCAATGCCCCTTGAAGGCGAACTACCACCTGCCACAACCCGCAAACAACTTCGCGACCTTTCGCAAATTCCTGGCTAAGAACAGAGCGGCCATGAACAAAATATGCAAAATTATTCATACAATAACGGCTTATGGCCAAGACATTTGCCTGCCACAGTGGCGCAATGTAATCTACACCTATGTCATCTGTAGATTACATTACATTTGTAGATTACATATTATTACTAAATATGTTTTCGAAAAATTTAATGTACATTTATTACACCCTATAAATAGAATCAGTTATGGGTTTGATAGAGAAATTCCAAAAATTGGAATATATGATATTTATACGGATGGTTCGGGGTTAGGAGGGTGTACTGGAGCTGCTTTTGTTGTATATTTTTATGATGTTGAAATTGATTATGGTTTATATAGATTGAATTCTTATAATTCAGTATTTCAAGCGGAATGTATTGCTGTTTTGAAGGCCTTGAAATGGATTAAAATGAATATTAAAACATGTGTTACTATAAATTTGTATACTGATTGTCTTTCTTTGCTCCAGTCGCTCTCTTGCCCCGATAATGTTAACTGTATTATTATGGATATTAAATATCTGTTACAATCTATCAGTTCTACGATTTCTTTTCATTAGATTAAAGCCCATGTGGGGTTTTTTGGTAATGAGAAGACTGACAGTCTGGCCAAGGAGGCATGTATTTCAACTAATGCACCCATTGTGGAAATTTCTGGTTCTAGACAAATTGCCATTACGAGTATGAAGAAATATTAGATAAATATATGGAAAGATCTGTGGAAAAGTTCAACAAGAAAAAATAATTTGTTGATTAATATTGAAATTACAGATAAAGTTTTAATCTATGATGACATTGATATAAATCAGATTATCACCGGACATAGTAGGTTTCCTCATTATTTAAAAAGATTTCATGTACAAGATAATGATCTATGTCCAAATTGTAATGTTTTGGGTGATGCCAAACACTTCGTGGTGGACTGCCAATTGACTGATTTTATTAGACGAAGTTTTTGTGATTTACATTTTGATTTATTGAATTTTGATTTTAAACATTTGAAATTATATGCAAGAGAATTGATGGCCTTTATTAATGGCAATAGACATGCGATTGGGGTTTTTAACTAAGTTCATTTTATTTTCAATGTGTTTATTTTAGGATGTCTTTTCCGTCGTGTTTTGATGATATGTGTGACTGTATGTCATATTTTCGTTGTGTGTTTTATGTGTGTTTTCCTTCCTTATTTTATGCTATCATTTTTACTAATACAGTTTTCTTGATTTAGTTATTTTTGGTTTTCTTCTTTCCTGTTGTGTCGTTAATCCAGCCATTTAAAAAAATTAATAAATAAAAATAAAATAAAATTATATAGTCGTATGGCAACCTTGCTGGATGTATTATTATTATTTTCTTTAGTTGATTATACTAACATTTTTAGTTACTCGGAATGTGGTGTGAATGGGACGCCCCCTTTTTGGACCATAAGATCACTTTGTGATCAGGCGGGTTGGGGCGTTCTAGCAAAAACAAAACAACCTATGTCATCTAGATCTATAACCATATATGTCATCTAGATCTGTAACAACAGCCCAGTATTTGTGCTCTAGTGCTTTAAGTATACAATAGTTACCCGCTAATTACAATAGTTAGCATCTACATGATATGAATAAGTGTTGCAGCCTGTGTACTATGTTTGACTTTTACACTACTATATATATAGTGTTGTATCTAATACGTGTATATTGCATCGATACTGTATTATGACACTGTTTTGCCAAATCCTCATGTTCCAAGTAAGAGCTGCATTCAGTGTATTATATTTGACAACTATATTAACATCTGCATAATGTTCAACCTATTAAGCTAATATTAGTAAATATCCCCATTGTATTGTGTTATAGTTTTTATAATCAAGTATCTTATTGTACTACTGCATAATCATGCAATCATGTCGCGGTATTGTGCTACTATTTAATCATATAACTGCTGTCGTATTAAAAAAAAAGGAAAACAAAAACTCTTGCTATTGTACTACAACTATTCCATCGTTTTGAATTGCACTTCATCATCTCTTTGTCCCCTATTTCTTATAAATAACACATATGAGATGGCGCTGCAAATACAACAATGTTAGCGTACATGTAAGCATGCGCATTTGTCAGCGTTTTTGTATTTGCTTTTTAATGCATGCATGTATTTGCGTATTTGCTCATGTGTTATTTGCATATCTGTGTTCGTATCGTGTAACTATGTTGGTATCGTGTACTTGTAACTGTTAGTGTCAGCGTATCTGTAAATATTGTGTATTTATGTATTTGCCCCAGCATATGTAAGCGTTGTATAGCAAACACCTGTCCGTGTACTGCAAGAATAACACTATTTTAATGTCTCAATATCACCAGCATTTTAATAATAGCATATTTTAATATTGTGTTATAGTTTATCACCAGCATTTTAATAATAGCATATTTTAATATTGTGTTATAGTTTTTATAATCAAGTATCTTATTGTACTACTGCATAATCATGCAATCATGTCGCGGTATTGTGCTACTATTTAATCATATAACTGCTGTCGTATTAAAAAAAAAGGAAAACAAAAACTCTTGCTATTGTACTACAACTATTCCATCGTTTTGAATTGCACTTCATCATCTCTTTGTCCCCTATTTCTTATAAATAACACATATGAGATGGCGCTGCAAATACAACAATGTTAGCGTACATGTAAGCATGCGCATTTGTCAGCGTTTTTGTATTTGCTTTTTAATGCATGCATGTATTTGCGTATTTGCTCATGTGTTATTTGCATATCTGTGTTCGTATCGTGTAACTATGTTGGTATCGTGTACTTGTAACTGTTAGTGTCAGCGTATCTGTAAATATTGTGTATTTATGTATTTGCCCCAGCATATGTAAGCGTTGTATAGCAAACACCTGTCCGTGTACTGCAAGAATAACACTATTTTAATGTCTCAATATCACCAGCATTTTAATAATAGCATATTTTAATATTGTGTTATAGTTTATCACCAGCATTTTAATAATAGCATATTTTAATATTGTGTTATAGTTTTTATAATCAAGTATCTTATTGTACTACTGCATAATCATGCAATCATGTCGCGGTATTGTGCTACTATTTAATCATATAACTGCTGTCGTATTAAAAAAAAAGGAAAACAAAAACTCTTGCTATTGTACTACAACTATTCCATCGTTTTGAATTGCACTTCATCATCTCTTTGTCCCCTATTTCTTATAAATAACACATATGAGATGGCGCTGCAAATACAACAATGTTAGCGTACATGTAAGCATGCGCATTTGTCAGCGTTTTTGTATTTGCTTTTTAATGCATGCATGTATTTGCGTATTTGCTCATGTGTTATTTGCATATCTGTGTTCGTATCGTGTAACTATGTTGGTATCGTGTACTTGTAACTGTTAGTGTCAGCGTATCTGTAAATATTGTGTATTTATGTATTTGCCCCAGCATATGTAAGCGTTGTATAGCAAACACCTTTCCGTGTACTGCAAGAATAACACTATTTTAACGTCTCAATATCACCAGCATTTTAATAATAGCATATTTTAATATTAGAAATTTTATATATCAACCAACATGCATGGCTATTGTTCTCCTGTTCTCAGTGTCAGCGTTTTTATAAATACGTGCACCTGTCGGCACTTTTCTTTTTAAAGCGTATGTGTATTTGCATATTTGTATATGTGTAACTGCGTATTTGCGTTTGTAATGTGAATCTGTTTCTGTAAGTATCATGCACCTCTTAGTGCTAGTGACAACGCGTTTGTAAATATCTTGTATTTGCGTATTTTTTCGATTGTATTGTGTATTTGCTTCTGTAGAACTGTGTACCTGTAGATATTAATATCAGCGTATCCGTAAAATTCATGCATGTACTCCAGTATTGGGCTTCTCTAAGTATTGTATTGCAAACAATTGTATCGGTGTATTACAAGAATAATCAACAACACCAGCATTTTTATAATAGCATAACATTATTTACATAATAGGAATTTATATATCAACATAGCTACTGTCCTCCTATTTCCGATTTTATACAATAATATATCCGATGTAACTGTAACCACAACAGTGTTAGCGTTTTTTCAGTAAGCATATGAATATGTCAGCATTTTTGTGTATCTGCTTTTAATGTATCTGAATTAGCGTATTTGTATATGTGTAATTGAGTACTTGCTTTTGTATATTGCGAATCTCCCCCCCCCCCCTTTTTTTTTTTTTTTTTTTTTTTTTTTTTTTTGTAAGTAAGTATCATGCACCTGTAAGTATTAATGCCAGCAAATTGTGTGTTAGGGATTGTATTGCGTATTTGCTTTTGTAGGAATTGTGTACTTACAGTTATTAGCATCAGCGTATCTGTAAATATCGTGTATCTGCTCCAGTTTTGTGCATTTGTATGTACTGTAAGTACCGCATCGGTATATTGCACGAATTTCTTTCTTTCTTTCTTTTTTTTTTAACATATTCTGTATATTAGCATTTTTATTAACGTCTGTTAGTAAATCGCGTGTATATAAATCACTTCTGCACTATTATTTGCCTCTGTAACTTATATTGTTCACATATTTAGATATCAAGGGCATGTCTCCCAAATCAGAATGTACTGTTTACGTGCAATATCGTGTTAACTTTCCACGCATATCGTGTTAACTTAGCACGCGCGTATGCGCAAAATTTACGACAAATTCAGTTTTTAATGCCCATTTTTCGCATATCGAAGCTGAGACGTCTGAAGGTGATTTCTACTCCTCCTTTCTACCCTTCCCCACATCATGGAATGTGCCAACAGGAAGTCATTTGACTTTTTTTAACTGGGCTTTTGTGCAACGTGGCAGCTTTTTCATAAAAGTTACGACACGCGCGTGGTCGTGTTTTAAAATTCGGAAAATATTTTTTCCTCAAATATTTTGTAATCTTGTGTTATTAATTGCTGTGTATTATTTTAATTTGAATACATTTGGCTCTGTAAATTTTATATCGGTTTTCATGGCAAAAAAAATATGTGCAACCAGCTGATTTTGCTCGGATTCTTCAAGAACTATCTGATGAAGAAAAGGAAGACAAGGAAACCTTTGGATGGGAGAACAATAGCGATTTCCATTCCTTATTTTTTTTTATTTCTATTTTTTAGAAATAAATAAAAACATTAAAGTTAATTTAAAGTGCGTTTTTGTAACCAGTAAGAAGAATATTTCTTTGCAGAAGTAAGTAATACTAAAATTACTTTTTTTCCTACCAAGGTGTTTTCTTTCTATACTTGTCTTTGATGAATTTTATTGTCTATACTTGTCTTTGATGAATATTAAAATTAGCTTCGATTTTAAAATATAATTATTACATAATAAATTTAAAATTTTCTATAATGAAATACACTATTGCATTTCCATCTCACTAACATAAGAACTCAAAAATAATTTACATTTGAATTTGATATCATTTGTATTTTGCAATAATAAGATTAATAATTTATTTCTTAACAAATTTATTATCAATATTTACTCATTTCTGTCGTTTTCGTGCCAAAAACCGTAAAATAACGGATGTCATAAAAATACAACACGCGCGTGCTCATGTAAAATTGCCAAGCGTGCGTGCTGGAAGGTTAATGGTGAGTATTAATGTATGCGTAACTGCTATTGTTTTTGCTAGTGTATGTCCACATGCTCTTTCTTCACGTCTCCTCTCTCCTCTACTCTTCCTCACTTTCATTATTCTCATCTTTTCTCCTCTCATCTCTCTCTGTTACTCTCCTATGTTTATTTATATATATATGTATTTATGTACTGTCACAGCATTATGTTATTCTATCACCTATGTAAAGCTGAAACCGCTCCAGTATGACACTGTAGCCTCTATGTTTTAAATCATAATAAACTCCCAATGCAGCCTTTCGTGGTTCCAGGGAGTTGTTGCTTCTAAATAGGGGAGGACGCGGGACACATGCCTGCTTACCTAGGTTAGACACCAGGCGTCCCCGTCCTCTGTTACCTGTCACCACCTGGATTAAGTGACTCGGTTCCCTTCTCCTCAGTCGTCCTTTAACTAGGGGGTATGAGGAATTTTGGCCCTCTGCAGAGCGTTTTTTGTGGTGAACTTGGTAAAATGTGCTTCTGGGGTCAGAAGATCTGGAGTTTGAATCCTAGCGAGGGCACAGCTAATTTTTTATTGTTTTCTGCTTCGAAAAGCCTAATAGATAATACTGTATTACCGGTGCTAAAGCTAATAGGGGAAACCAAATGGTTAGTTTATGCTGAGTTCAATGTATTTATTGTATTACTTCAAATAACAAATTTGAATGTGGAATTATTCCATTCCAGCAATCTGAGATAAGTGATATCGAATGCTAATGGTGCTGAAGCCTTAATTTATCCCCAGATCGCAAGCGGATCTATTATAAGGGGGGGGAATCAATGAATAATGTGAGAAAAGAAACAAATATACGAGAATTCCAAATGAATAATAAATAATATTAGTCTGTAACTCTTTACATCTATCTGCAAGAATAAGTGAAGTTAAATTTATGTTCGCTAACAGATTTTAGGCTTCCTCTGAAACTGTGAAGGCATTTTCTGCAAAAATATATTTGTCTTTATGCAAAAGCAATCTATTATGGTTGATCGGTGGGTTTATTGTATAAAGCAAAACACATTAGGGCGATCTGCTTAAAATAGAGCTATCTTCTTGGAGAACATCATAAGATCAACTGGCTCGTATTTACGTTATGCGTGGAAAAAATCGAAAAATCTTATGAAAGCAGCGTGTTTGCTCGATTTTAAACTACCAGTCTGCAGTGGCCTTCTTCATACGGCCACCGGTGGGCCAAAATACATGTTATACATCAGGCACAGCCAAACTTCGGCTCTTAGGCCCCTTAACTGCGGCTCGCGAATAGCATGAGGCTGTTTAGCCCTTTAGATTCAACTTGCCTTTATTAAATGGTATTTTTATTTTGCATTTTGAAACAAATTCCATGCAATGACACGCTTTTTTAATGAGTTAGTAATTCAATATCTTAAATTACATGTGCATAATAATTTGTTCTATTTCAGACTGCTCACAGTGCGCTGATCGTCAGAGTAACAAATAAAATGGGGAAAAAATTAAAAAATTAAAAATCTGAAAGGTTTCAGATTTAAATTACGCCAAAAGGGGCGTGTTTTTAACATTTTGTTTGTTAGCTTTGTAGAGACATTAGGTATTTTTGGAAGCAGGCAAGGTGAAAAATTATCAACCGCCTTCACCGGCATTCGAACCAAGGACCTCTGGAATACCGGCCCAGCATGCAGAACCACTACACCACGAAGGCCCGCTAGGAAAGCGGGAGAAATACCTTATATACTCCCCTTTTTAAAGGGCGAATGGGGTTTTTAAGGGACCCAATAGCCAAATCCTGGGTGTAGAGAATCCTCATCCAACACCCTTTTAGTTCGGGCGCCATTGTAGAGACATTAGGTATTTTTGAAAGCAGGTAAGATGAAAAATTAGCAACCGCCTTAGCCGGGAATCGAACCACAGACCTCTAAAATACCGACCCAACGTGCAGAACCACTACACCACGAAGGCACGCTAGGAAAGCGGGAGAAATACCTTATACTTTTATTTATTAAATATCACGTTCTTCGCACTTAATCCATAAAGTTAAGTTCAAGAGGAATATTGTAAAACAGTTTTAAATTGAGCGTATCTTTACAATTTCCGATACAGAGTCTCACGCGCTTGAGATAAAAATGTTTTTTCTGTACAACGTTGCCATTGCTCGCTTTGAAATCCTCGAGTTTGTTAATCAAAAATTCGTTAAAGTTTTATAAAATATGAAATCGACAATAAAACAAATTCCAAATTTTAAATTTGGGCTTCTATATGCCCATATTCGCAGAAGGATTACGTCATTCAGAATTAGATATATCTATGTACCGTTGTTTTATCACAATGCGAGAAATATACATACATTTGTGCACATTTTTCATTATTTATTTCTTCAAATATAATGCAGGACTCTAACATTTGGTGGCAACAATTTGAAAGGTGAAACGGACATTTATAGAGGACAAACGCAAAATCGCAAAACGAAAACAATAGTCTTTCAGGGACGAAGCCCCTTTGGACTAATAATTCCATTTTTAGGAACTGCTACAGTTTAGAGTATGTAATGGTTATTGGAATATAGTCATTTTTTCATGGAAAATATTAATGCAAGGTCATTTAAAAGATAAAATTCTATAATCAACTACCTCCATTGCGTAATATTAAATCTATATTTTATAACTAAGAAATGATGGAAAAAGGAGTTATGTAGACTTACCGATTCCTATCTGCTTAAAAATAATTCGCTATACACCTTTAATGTATGGATATCGACTGTTCATAATTTGTGCTATTTTTTTAAATTTAATTTTTCTTAATTTGGCTTAATTGAAAATTTATTTCAATAAAGTTCAGGCGTGTTTTCTATAGTGTTTTCCTTTGTGATTAGTTTTTATTTATGAAATTGTGATTCTTTTTTTTTTTGGTTCAGTTCTTTTTCTCTATCTTTAGGTACCTAATCCGTATATATATATATATATATAAACACAATAAGCAATAATAATAATAACGCAAAGGAAAAAAATCCAAATTTATTTTTATTTTCTATCCTAACCCTAATTTTTTTTAGAAATGGCCATGCAACCGTTAGAAGAAATGTGGCGACGAGAAAGAATGTTGACGTATGACATTTAATTCTTCTCATTCCTTTTTGATGACTCTTATTGCATGTAAATAAGTATAGTTTGGCGACTTTTAGTATTTTATATATTTGGTGTTGTTTTTTGATTATTTTCTAATAAATATCCTACATAAATGTTGCCAGAAATATTCTATCTTGCCGACAGACGCTCTGATTTCTACAAGCTGTTCTGAAAGAGTAACGTTATTCTTCTAGCGGTGTGTTATTCACATTTCTCAGGTTATTATGCTGCGAACTAATGGAATACATTTTAGAATAAGAAACCTTCGTACGATTTACGGCTTTGAACTGGAATAGAGTTAGATTGCACGAGTTTTTGGAAAACCGAAATACATATCCTTTGTGGAACACGTTTACGCAAATAAAATCAAATCTTCTTGGGAATAATAATTAAAAGCTTAACAGGATTTTAAAGAAGGCTCATGGCTCAATCTTCTACCTTCTAAATTTGTTTTCTTTCATTTTTTAGTTTTTTTTTTTTTTTTTTTTTTTTTTTTTTTTTGTGTGTGTGTGTGTGTGTGTGTGAGTGTGTGTATAAACGTCATTAAAGTAAAAATAAAATGCTTTCTGAGAACAATTTTCAAAAATTTAAACGAAAACCAACTGTTGAGAGAAGTAATGCTACTAAGCTTATTTCTAAATTTGATATTGCATTAACAGATGAAAATATGACATGTGATGACTTAGAAGAACGTCTAAGAGTTTTAATTGAAAAAATTAATAAATTAAATTCCTTAGACATTTAGACAGATTGAAAATATAATCGATACAAATTTAATTGAAAAGGAAGTACGAACTAGCGCTGATCTAGAAGAGGAAAGAAAATTTTGATAACTCGTTGCCATCTGAAAAAAAAATGTTAAGCATTTCGAATGACAACTGAAATTTATCGTTTTCAATTATACTTCCTGAATTAATAGTCCAACAGTATTCTGGAGATCGGAAATATTGGAACGAATTTGGAATTCATTTGAAAGTTCTACTGATTGAAATGATTCACTTTCGAAAATTGAAAGGTTTACCTATTTAAAAACATAGTTGACTGGAGGAGTGTTAAATATGGTATCTGGCTTTCATTAATTGAGCGAAATTGTGACAACTCTGTAAAGTTACTAAACATCATTTCGATTGTAAAGATATTATCACGTTCTTTTATGAAAAAAAAAAAAAAAAAAAAAAAAACTAAACTTGCAAAACTTTAGACGCGACTCGCATTTGCAATGACCATAAAAAAGCATAGGGACAATCGCTACGTGTGTGGACTAAATTCGGAAAATCCATGCTTTTCATATGCTGTATTTGGCTTGCTTATGTGTCTAAAAAACTACTACAAACATGATACTACAAAACGATGCCATTTTTGATTGGATTCTTGATTTTTCACAAACTTTTGTTGCTACATTAGCGTTTGGAATGGCAAGGATTAACAATGCATCCTACCATAGGATGCTTTGAGCATAGTAGAATACATTCTATGCAGTGTTGTAGAGTATTAAGTGAAAGCTGTAATTCAGTTCTTAAGAGATTTTGATGCTCTTTCTTTTCTTAAAATGGACGTAAGAAAGTAATACTTTAAATTTCTGGGTACAGAAACGGATGTTTTCAAATGCTTCCAAGTCTTGATATTTAAACTTTATATCACTTCATATTATGAAGTATCATGAAGTGAAATGAATTCTGGAAGAAACTTGTCATACCTGAAACAATGGTTAGCTTCGTTGCCGTGGAAAGGCTCCTTTGGTAATAGCATTTAAAACGCCTGGGAGCCTAATCTAAAATTATTTAAAACCATACAAAATGAACTTTAGATTGAATAGGCAAAATGGTCTGTAGAAACTATACAAAATGAACTTCAGATTGAATAGGCAAAATGGTCTGTAGAAACTATACAAAATGAACTTCAGATTGAATGGGCAAAATGGGCTGTAGAATGAATAAGCTTCAAACAATACGTGCTTGACGTTCACTTTGATAAACGTAAAGAGAAAACACCGGTAGGCACTCAGAAGAGCCAGATAAGTACTTCTACCAGAGTTTGTTACATTCTGAATAATCATATAAAAGAACAAATGATAATAGGGTAGTGTACTACATTTCGGATCTAGTATGGGATATATTATCTAAAATGATGCCGAGTCAAATATGAATTTCGGAGAATTTTTAAGTAAAGGTTTCCAGTCGTTGCTAAAAGAAATAATAATATTAATTTTTTATAAAATTTATGTTTTTCTCACCTCACGCACATAATATTCTGTATAAATATAAGTATTCACTTAGAATGCCTTTTGCCTCGCACACGATTTCCAAATGAAACAAGGTATATTTTCAGATATCATCGTCCTATTTCAAAGAATAAAATTTGGTAGGATATTCATCATTTTCTATAGTTTCGTTTTCTCTAGTCTAAGATTGTAATAAATAAAGAAATAATATTTAAACAAAAACATAAAACGACTTTATGTTCGTTTTCTGCTATTACCGAGCTTTACGTTTAAGAAATACACTTGTCTGCTATTTTTCTTTAATTTTTATCTAAAATAGATATTCTCCTGAACAGAGGAACTATTTCTAAACAGATTTGAAATTTATTCTGTGGGTAAATATTTAAGCCTATTCATAAGTAACTAGAAACACATTTTTTCACAAGCCTTACCTTCGGAGAGCAGATGCGTAAACAAAATCCGATATTTGCAATGCTCTACGGAACTCAGATGTTTTATAGGTAGCATTATAATAAAGCTGCGCAAAGATTTGGTTATAAGTAAAGGAAATTTGACTGATTGGATTCAATAGCAAAAGTTTACAGAACTATAAATAGCGAAACTTTCACGGATCAATGCTACATTATAAGTAAAGAAATACGAAATCTTCGCAAACTCTCATAATCCCAAATTTTTGGAACGAATAAAAGTTTTCGAGACGAACGCAGTTCCGATTTGTCTTGAACGATTTGTCTTGAACTTAACTGTTTTAAAATAAAGATAGCTTTTGGTGCATATTTGCACTACAAAAACATTTTCATCAACTGTAGTATTGGCATCAACTGGAAAAATATGCGTCAATAAATAAAAATATTTGAAAATTGTATTTAATAGCAATTTATAATAAAAAATTACTTTCCACATACACCCAAACGGCACACAAAATAAAACGTAATATTTTAATAGCTTTAAGATTTCAGAATTAACTTTTTAAGCACTGTCTTGATACCCCAATTTACTTTATATCTTAAACGTATTGACTGATACATACGATTCCTTTTAATGATGATGAATAATAAAAATATTTTCGATAACTTTTCAGGGTTTCTTATTTTTTAAAATAGCTTCTAACCTTTTTATTATATCCTTTAACGTTGACCATTTCCATACTTTGATAAATTTAGTTTAGGTTAGCTGTTTAGAATAAAACACAGATGGACTATACATTTTTAAAGGGGTACGATTCCTGAAAGACTTCTAAGGAAATTTTCATATTTGAACGTATTAACAATATATAGGTTAATTAGAAAAAGGGGAATGTGCATAGCCTATCAGTAGTTCAAGCAGGTCACATAAGGAAAAAGCAGAATAATCTCATATAGTGAATTCATGCTTCTAGGAAAGGAACACATGACGAAGCTGCTTTTGTTCCGTGACTCAGAAGCTTTTGACTCAAGGTCATATGCTTCATTATATTTATGCATAAAGGGTAATCTGGTGCACAAGCAACTCCTATTTAGAACTAAAACCCGAATGCTGCAATCATAAGATGCTTATAGCTTTAAGTTGTAAATAACAATTAAGAAAATAAAATGTTATTCTTTCAAAACTAATAAATTTACCATTTCAGCTGTTGCCTCCATAAATGCAAAAGAAAGATAAACAGCAATTCAAAAATAAGCTATGTTACCTGTAAAGTTAAATTTAATATTGGCTTACGTAATTATAAATATCAACCTAAAAAAGAAACTAGATATTTGTTGAAGCGCGTTTTTTCCGTACAGTTGGGCTTTATTGCTAATGAATTAATGGTTCTCGCCCTGTTTATTAAAATTTAAATGTAAATCTACCAAGGGAATGTTTCGACAATAATACATCGTCTTCCAATATTTCAAGATTACTTAACTGTTTTAAAATATGAATATTGTCAATATTTTTATACGATTAAGTACTTGCAGGTTTGGTATTCACCAGCTAGTGTTGAACCCATCGATCATCATTTCATCACTGAGTATGTTGCCGAGTGTGCAGGTTTGATAGATTGTTGCCCAGGTTTGACCAAAATTCCATCATTTGGCTTACTATATAATCTGTACGTCAATCACAAAAATAGCCTGGCCTTAACAGGAACTAAGCCTTGCAAGGATAACAATCACAGATAAGACTTGCACGGAAATCGAACGTTTGACTATTAGTACTGGTTTATCTATAAACTAAATTCTAATATTTTCGATGAGCTAACGAAAAATGTTTGATTGCCATGTTTAAAATTCGTAACATTACTAATACACAAACATAGTAGCTTTCGGGCTTTTACATAATTAAAGTAAAAGAACCCTAACATAACAGAAATGAATAGGTTACAAGGTGATATCTAAGACTGAACAGAAAGATATCTGAACAAATACTTATATAAATTTAATAAATATGAGGAATTTGGTATTTATATGCTGCAAAATAAACAGCAATAAATTTCGGTAAAACAAGAAAATATTTTGAATTGCTGTATAAGTTTTAATGTAAACATAGCTTCATTGACAGCTTGGTAGAAAGAGGCCGTTTTAATTGCCTGAAACACCTAAAACACGAATTAGAAATATTAGTTAGTCCTGCAAATCTGCGTATGCGGGCTCTCAAATGGTAGTATATACATCTGCGAATCTAGATATCAGTAACAGAAACTGGTTAATAAACGTGCAAATAACTACAGTTCCTGGGCAACATTTACTAAAATTTGCACTGTAGCTATAATTTTACGAAATAATTTAGGACTAAAGAAATAAAAAGAAACATATTGTCCTATTTACAGACTAAATACTAGAACACGGTGGAGAATCTTTATGGATTTTTCCCGGAACTAACATCTGAGACTTTAATGAGCTTACATTACAATGTCAGATATGTGTAACATAAAAACTTTCATAACTTAAAGGTCAACTTTTTATCATTGTGTTTCTCTGAGATGAACTTTAACATCGTTAGCTGTAATAAAAGAAGGCAAGTTGTCTTGTTTACGGTAACTGAAGAGCAGTACTTTTGATATCTATCCTAATAAGTAATCATTATATTTATTCTAACAGTTTCTTTTCTTTTTTAGTTTGAGGATGTTTCCTTTGTGTGTGTCTTGTGATCCGAATTTGCCTCTTTAATCACCCTGTTCTAGTTTTTATAAGGAAAGAACTTGGCACTGAACCTTAACCTTCGTTTTTTTTACTATTTAAGCACAGACTTTTTTTCATCTAAGAACGTGTGGTTTGTGGAAGGAGGACAAAAGGTACAACACATTCAGGCGCTGCCCTTATCCGAGTTGATCCCTGCTTAACGACACTTTATAGTGGAAATATATTTAATCTGATGCTCGTTTTATATTATCTGGAGAGTGATGCTCCTTCAAAAAGAACTGAATGTTTTCACAGATAATGTGAAAATATACAGGTACTTACGATTAGATGACCTTCTCTGAAACCCATCCCAAGATGAAAATATCCTAACACGAAAAAACACATCTCGTACATTTAACTTAACCAACTCTATCGCCTTGGTCAGCCTTAAACGTACTCAGAGAATGTAGAAGATTTGTACAAATAAGCATAGTCATTCATCATAAAATATATTTCTTACTAATAAAGCTTTTTTTACAGAAATACACCCGAAAGATACATGCTCAATAGCAATCCGTCGGGAGTGGCAAATCCTTTAGCCGTTTCAACATCAAAAATGCTACCCAGGGTGTATCACTGTTAGACTGTCTGATACTGCACTTGCAAGAAAAGAACACATGCAACCAATACAAGATATATATATATATATATACACACACACACACACACAAAAAAAAAAAAAAAAAAAAAAAAAAAGAGTCAGCCGTCTCTAATCACTATACGGGGTATGGGAACTTATAATAAAGAATTCAATGCCTAATTTGATTTATTTATTATTGTGCTGAAATTCAGAGCCAGACTACGCACTTGCGGGCATTAACCATTACGATACATAGCCCAAATTACTCTGGGAACTAAAGAATGCTTGAAATGAAGGCACTGAATTGCTAATTTACCATTCTCAACTGCTAAATGTAGTTGTTAGAATAATAAAGCTTAATCTATATATTCGGGGATGTTGCTATAATAAAAAGAAAATCGAACTAGTGAAAAAAATGTACATTGGAAAAAGTAAGCGAAATATTGAAATTTATTGAGAATTTAGCAGAAATAATGACCTTCAAGAAATGACCATATTTTGACTGCACATTTTGCCACGGGGAGTATCCTATACCCAACCCATACAGACAAGGATAGCCCTTACGATATCCTTGTCTGTATGGGTTGCTCATATTCTATTATATTCAAACGCTGATAACCCACAGTAGACCGTAATTCAAAATTCGAACCACGGTTTCTCTGAATGCGTGCGCTTTTCACTATCATCGTAAAATCGAAAATTGATTCGAAGTATCATAAGTCGGAGCCACTTGTATTAAAAATGTACCTCAGTGTCCGACAGAAAATCCAGTGATTCAAGTTTTAAATAAATAGAGAAAAAAAGTAAAGAAACTGAAAGATTTAATTCACTACAAGAGTACTCAAGAACTGTTGCAAACATGGAAATGGGCATTGTTTAAATTCCGAATATTATGAGTGCATGTTATCGAACTTATGTCTAACAAAATATGGATGTTATATTGAGAAATAATGACAGTTTTCTCAGAACTGATTATTAAATGTATCTTTCAGAAGAAAGCATGAAATATTGTTAAAAATCTCGTCTTTATTCTTGCATGAAAAGTCTTAGAAGATTTTCTTGCTGTAAGTGTAATAAAACTGAGCAAAGCAAATATGTAATTTCACTTCTAAAGATTAGTTAAATTTTCAGTAACTTCTATTTTATGGTGTATTGTACCCTATAAATCATTAACAGTGATTTTTTTACCAAAATATAAAAAAAAGTGTTAGTGTTTAATCTACGTTAGAAGTTAGTTTGGCGTTCTCAGCATTGACATAAACTGTCTCCAATAAAAATCTAACTACTTTCTTTTTCAAATTAGACGAACAAAACAGTGATATAACCTTTTTTTTTTTTTTTTTTTTTTTTTTTTTTTGGTAACTTCCTTGGACGAAGTAAAGGACGTACTGTCGGAAAAGTACCGGGTATCACATTTCAACGGAAATGTCTTTTTTGACCGTTCCCGAATATCTTTTTTTTTTTTTTTTTTTTTTTTTTCATGACGTACGGACATTGCCCCGGAAGACTGGGGGTCAACCACCGGCGTTCTGGTTAGGACCAGTACTTAGGCAGACTCAGCTCCTGGGGTACATAATCAGTCTTCACAGTGACTAAAACCATCAGTTCTTCAATGGTAGGTTCAAGATCGCCAGGGACCATACTAGTGATTTTGTCTGCCCCTTGGTTATGGGGACGTTACGTGGTTAGCTGTCAAAGGTTGTCCTTGGGGATTTGGCTATCTTTGGTCAACAATGGGGGACAGTCCTGATTTCGTTCTTTTTGTAGGCGACTGCTGTTGCTAGTTGCCACTGACTTCTATGTTATAAACTACAATTTTGTTCCCAGGGGTTGATCGATGGAGTTAAACCACCTTGGATTTCATCTAGGGCCTGGAGCGTCAATAACTGTATTAAGGTCTTCAAATAGCCTGGGTCTGGAAATCCTTCTTTCTAGCGTACCGTACGTATGGACAGAGTAAAGGGCGCTTTTTTTCTCAAATGGAATGTAACATACACTTAAGATGGATTTAAAAAGGACTTTTTGTTACGCCTACCTACATAGGTATGTATGTATGTATGTACCTTGCATAACTCAAAAACGATTATCCGTAGAACGTTGAAATTTTGTATGAGTGACTGCTATAACATCTAGTTGTGCACCTCCTTTTTTATTCCAATCTGCAGTACCAAACTTGCGCATATATATATATATATATATATATATATATATATATATTAAGGAAATGAGAAGAGAATATATATATATTGTGTATATATATATATATATATATTCTCTTCTCATTTCCTTAATTTTGCAGCACATTGCGCAAAAAATTTTGACCAAAATCGGTCTTTTTTGTATAGTTCTTACAACTTTGCTTATAATATATAATATATATATATATAAACGTATTTAATACGTTTAAAATCCATCCTAAATTCAACTCTAAACAAACCACATGCAAAAACCGAAAAAACAGAGACACAGGGGCAAACCTCAAGAAATAGGGAGCACAGCATTCTGAAATCAAAAATGAATAATGGTATTTGCATCTTTCACTGCATCATCATCAAGGGTTTGGTACAAAGAAAGAAGTAACTAATCAAGATACCGTGTTTCTGAACTAACAAGGACACAAATTAAAATTTAAAATTTAAAAGCAATCTTAGAAAAACAATCAAAGTAATCTTTGTCTTTATCAGCCCAAACCCTACAAGCCGAAGTAAGCAGTGCAAAATTTGTGGCATTAAAAAAAAAAAGACGAATACAAAATGATTGGGAAATAACAAACACACTTTAAAAAAAAGAATGAGCAGCGAATCCAGAAAAAAAAAACTTGGAAGAATAATAATCCAATAATTTAAAAAAATAAAATATAAAACCATGTGCAAATATTTTAATCCAAAATTGGAAAAACAAAATACAAATTTTGAAAACATATAGGCTGGGTTAAGAAAAACAGTGCATTTGAACATCTACATTTTTCAGCGCAATGACAGCGTAATCCCTGACAGATTTCAAAGTGATCTTACTCAAGGAATTTTGTTGTTGTTTTTACTTACGCTCACTTCTCTGATAGTAACTTTATCCCAAGCCCACAAAATTCCTCGTGGCAAGGACCGCAAGATATGCCAGTTGTTGGCAGCAGCTTTAAGCACCTTACAGATGACAGTATCATTAAGCTCAGTTCCTCCCCCAATTTTGATGGACAGCACCTAGGGGGGACGGGTCCGAGGGTCTCCCACCTCTTTTCCCTTCCATCAACTGTGCTGCACTGACCCTATACATTTACAAACATCTGTGCCTTCTCCGAAATGTGAGCCCAGTCAGCGACGCTAACCACTATACAGTTTGGGCGGCAGGATTTTTGTAATATCTGTAAACTGTTTTCAATTTTTCGTTGAATCTAGCTTTTGCCTTGCAAAAGCATTTAATAAATGCAGTTTTTCTTAGAGAAAAATCACTTGTTTTACCCATAAAATGCACAAGAAATACGAAATTAAGGTATTAATAAAGTACATGGTTATATACAAAAATAATAATTTACATTTTAAATAACTAAAAAATTAGGCAACCGAGCTAACGTAATGTGGAACTGAGGTTAGAGAAAAAATGACTATCATATTATTATTGCATTGAATCGCAACCAAGTTGAAATTTTTATTCTTTTAATTTTTTTTTCATAAAAAGTGTATCTACACTATACCATTTTATAAAATAACGTTTTTATAATAACAAAGGAGATTTAGATTAATAATTTAAAATTGAATAACTTGAGTATTTGAAATTAAAGAAAAAACTAAGAAAGTTTAATTTTTTTTAATCTAGTAATTTTCACACCTCTGTAAAATCAATATCTGAGAGGAAAAGGTTCTTTAACTTTATCATCAGAAATAGTTATTAATATTGACGGATTGTATTTCACATTTACAAGTAAGTACTGGAAAAATAGAATTAATTCATATAGGAATTTCAATATCGATTGAAATCTACAGTTGGCAATGTAATTTTCTATATCGATTATATAATATTCAATAAATTCAATTTGCAATGTTGTTTTCAAATACACTGCTGGCCACCGTAAATGCAACACCCTGAAGTAAGCATGCAAATAACATGAAATTTACAACATGCATTAGCGGAGGTGAGATATGCAAATGATTAGAATTTCAGCGCAGACGCACATAACGCGCGTCTGTGGCGCCACTTCAAAATGCTATTATTCTTGGAGTTTTTGACGATTTCAAGTTCGGCAATTGTGTTTTTCTTGTGGTTTTTTCTAAACAACGATCAACTATGCCTCGTAGTAAACAGTGATCGTCGTTTAATCAAGTTTTTGACGCTCAGACAAAAACTTGAGACTCCGAGTTCGACAGAGGAAGGATAGTGGCCTACTGAGAGTGTAGATTATCTTTCAAGGAAATCGGTAGTCGTGTTGGACGAAACCAAACAGCTATAATGCGGATATGTGACCGTTGGATGCAGGAGGGTACGACGGACAGATGTGTTCGATCGCATCCACCTCAATGCACCACTTCACGTGATGACAGGAACATTGTGCGCATGGCAGTGACGGATCGCTCAGTCACATCACGAACCACAGCACAGCACATTCAGTCTATAACGCATCATTCAGTGTCTGCGCGTACCATTCGACGCCGTTTACAGCAGAGTGGTCTGTCCGCAAGACGTCCATTGCTTCCTTTTCCCTTGACGCAGAACCACAGACGTCTCCGCCGCCAATGGTGCGATGAGAGAAGGATGTGGACGGCAGAATGGAATCAAATTGTCTTTACTGACGAGTCATGCTTCTGTCTGCAACACCACGATGGTTGGATTGGAGTCTGGAGACAGCGTGGAGAGAGGATGCTGAACAGCTGCGTTATGCATCGCCACACTGGTCCTGCACCGGGTATTATAGTATGGGGCGGTATTGGATATCACTCTCGCACTCCTCTAGTACGCATTGTCTGTACTTTAAACAACCAGCGCTACATCTCCGAGGTGTTGGAGCCAGTTGTCCTTCCTTACCTTCAGGGCTTGCCCACAGCCATATTTCAACAGGATAAGCCATATTTCAACAGGATAAGCCATATTTCAACAGGACAATGCGATCACACGTGGCACGCATTGTCCAAGGGTTCTTCGTCAATCTCCAGAGTGAATTGCTTCCGTGGCGGCTCGCTCTCCGGATGTTTCGCCGATAGAAAACATGGGGTCCATGGTTGCTGAACGATTGACCCAGATTACATCCCAAGCTGCCACACCAGATCAACTTTGGCAACGTATGGAAGTTGCTTGGTCTGCTGTACCCCAAGAACACATCCAAAGTCTCTTTGAATCAATGTCGAGGCGTGTGGCAGCGGTGATCTCCAACAATAGCTGCTACGCTGGCTAATGATTCTGGAAGGAAGCACACTTTACATAAATTTATAAATTTAATCATTTGCTACTTGGTCAACATATTATCTACTAAATAAATTTTGTTGTGATATCTCTTGTCTTTCTTGGTGTTACAATTTGGGTGGCCAGCAGTGTATATTGATTTTCCTCCATATAGCATCATAACAGTCGCTAAAGAAGCCATGTTAGGTGCTTCCGCCATGTCTTGGAATACTCAGTACGATAAGAATGCGTCAGAGACCTGAAATATTTCCTGAATTCTACTAAGAACAAAGTCTTTCTCAAAATCGAGGTTGCTGCTGTCCATCTCTATGGCATCAAACGGCAATTTAATATGTGTGTGGAAATGGCCAAGAAAATTGTCGTAGACGGAAAAAGAAAATTTCACGCCCTACCTTTTCACCCAAATACAGCTTACGCTCAAAGGTAAAGCACCCGACATGGAGATAAGGTAACTATTTAGATAATTTAACTACTGAAAAGGTAACTATTTAGCTAACTTAACTACTGAAAAGATAACTATTTAGCTAACTTATAAACTTTTGAAAAAAATTTTTAGAAATGTATATAGAAGTTCACTTATTACTCGTGAAATTTCTCAATTCTAGTTCTGGATTTCTTTGAGAAATTTCTTGAAAAGTCTTCGGATAAATTCTAAACATGGCCCAATACCTTTAATTGAAGACTGACATCTATAAAACTTTGGCCACTTCCAGCTACATATCTTTCCTTACTCAAGACCTTGGCCATCGAGAAGGACATTCTTAATACTCAAAATACATAAGGACTATAAATTCCTCGTGTTAGCTCTTTGCGCAGTCGAAGATTTATCCCCAACGTTTTTTTTTCCTCTTTAGGTGACCTCTATATTATCCTTCTTCTGATAGACGATGATGAAAAAAGACAATATTGATTTATTAAGAACAAGTCATGATTTCTCACCAGGCTTGCCAAAATTGAGCATACAACTTTCTTTTGCATACCTTAACTTCTGCTTCTTAAAAAAAGATATTCTTCACGCCTACATGTAAGACCACGGATCACAAGATATATCAAGATGTCTAGCTGAAATTTGACAAGCCGGGGGGAAATTTACCAACTACCTGTTCCATTCATTTTCACCCCATTCTGGTGAAGCAAGCTAGTAAGATTCCTTCAAATCTTCAGCCATTTCTATCGCTAATCACACAGCAACCGGCTGCTGTTACATGATTGTGGCACCCAATGGAGAGTTTATCAAATTACAGCTGTCAACCATTTCGCAGCTACACTCATTTGCAAGGAAGAAGCAATCATCCAATACAAGCAATCATCCAGTTCCTTTTGAGTCCATTCTGGTGAAGCAAGCCTAAATCTTCACCATTTCTATCGCTAATCATACAGCATCCGGCTACTGTCACATGACAGTGGCACCCAGTGAAGAGTTTTATAAAACTGCAGCTAACGAGTGAGAAGAGACGCTGTCAACCATTTCTCAGCTACACCCGTTTGCAAGGAAGAAGCAATCATCCAATACACTTCACAATCAAAGATCAAGCACCCTACGAAGCGGTCGCTGATGTTGCCATATTTGTGCAATATGTTTGAGAAATAATAAAGTAAAATTCTGAGTTATTTTGCTTTTGCAGCTATGATTGTTGCTTAAATCTTAGAAACCTTCCATTAAATCTTAAATCTGATACAAATTTGTAATTTTTTTCCTACTTTAAGTCCGTGATTGCAGGTATCTTATCTTCAGTACAGTGAGCTGCTAGTAATAGTTGCAAACTGCATCCCTGTGGTCTTTTCCGATCTTAGAGTTACGATGCACATTTGATTATGCAAAATTAATGGGAAAATATACATGAGTAGGTATGAAATGTGTATCCAATAACTCAGAAACTTTTAACAATATCTCCCTCAAAATCATAAATTTATTGACAGCCTGTAGCTTCTCAACACAGTCTTATATAGACTTACTACGAATCTGGCTAAGAATGAGTTTTATTCACGCTAAACCAATTCGGAGAGAGAAGGGATCTTCTAAAAAGAAAGGAGAAATTTTCCAAACAGATGTATTACTCTTTTAAATACTTATCAAAATATTAAAGCTCATTTAAGTTTATTTCTTATTATTAAGGAATATTATATATATATATATATATATATAAAAGATGTCTGTTCATATGAATATATTGTTGACTTCTTTCATTTCAATAAGTCATAACTGGCATCAGCTTCTTTTCATCAGCGACAAGGACTATGTTCATTCCAAAACCTTCACATTTTTACACTGTTTACTAGTTCTGTTTGGCAATAGGGATTTAAGAAAATTGAAGTAACCCTGGAACCATTCATGAACTTAAAAGCATTTATTTATCGAGCAGGATATTCGTAGGAAGCATCTCGATGATGTTGCATCGTCCGGCTGTTGTTAGTAACAAGTACCTTCATAACTTTGTGCCAACCCAGCCACTCAGATAAATCATCTATCTAAAAGCTAACAATTTTAATCGGCAAAAATTATTCGTTTTCTTTTTAAAAATATTTCATATTCCTTAAAAGTTAAAATTAACATAACAGTGCTTTTCTCGAGTGATCCTTACCTTTTTCTCAATGAGGTATATCTTCTAACCGAATCCGGTAACAATGGTCATAGACTCTCAAAGTGTTTTAGTGTTTGTTTTTTTTTTTTTTTTTTTTTTTTTGAGTGACATCTTTCATCATTTCTCTGAAGCACAGATGACAATTTTCCCGTTGACTGCAAGTACATCTTCTACATAAGTTACTCGATAACTATTAGCACTAACGACTCCACCAATAATTTTTCCAAGTCGTTACAATGTCTTGTTATATGACGCTATCCTTCAAATCTCTGCATTAAGCATTTTCGCTGTTCATCCTATTTTCAAACATGCTTTTCGATAACAGTTTTTATATGAATGTTGCCGACTTTCAGTTGCTCATATAATAGTTTTCTTACATTTTAGATAAAAAATAAAATATTTGCTAATTAATACATGACTTCCTAATTTTTTTAATAAAGCACCTTTATTGAAAACGATATAATTCAACTTTTAGTGAGAACGAAAGGAAAACACAGCGTATGTTTACAATATTGTTTATTAAGCATGAATCTAAAAAAAGTTTCATTTCTTTATTTGGAGGGTCAGTTGTCGACTTTCGAACAGTCCTTGTGTGTCTGGTCAATCTCTATAAGGCTCTTTTGTGGAAGATTATTCTTGTTCATAATCGCATAAATCTCCATTTTTTTCTTGTCATCTAGAGTTTTTGTACGGGACAAAATGCGTGCTTCCTCTGCAAAGAAAGAAAATTAATATGTGCAAAGTTGATGCGATTTTACTTTATATATTTTCCAAATATGAAAAACCACTTGTTCGATATAAATGCGTTATTTCCTAAGGCATTTTTAATTTGTTGCAGAATCATTAACCAATACTATATTTAAAAGCTGTTTGAAAACTAAGAAGAATATTTTTCTGGTCTGTGGTTCAAATATTAAAGTTTATTACCAGAATAAGAGACTATTCATATTTTATAAAAGCTGGAAATTTTTCTTTTTTGCTTTTTTTAGACCTTTTTTATGGAGACGAAAGAATTTTATGCTGTATACGTCAAAAGATAAATTAGATTAAATAGCTAATTTGGCTATATTATTTTAGAACGTTTTGTAAATATTAAATATAATATTATAAGAATAAAAGAGAAGAAACCATCTCTAACGAAGAAGATAGCTGCGCATTAGTGGTTTTAAGATTCAGTAGTAATCCAAGTTTGTCGAAAGTGTGGTGGTTCAGCAAAACATAATATCACTTCAAATATGAATATATCAAAATCAATAATCACAAATCAATAAAATATAAATTGATTTAATTAAATATAATAATATCTCAATCTCAGAAATCGCACATCATCCATCGAGTAACTTCCATCGAGTCTCAGAACACACTCATTGACGCTCTCAGCGCCCTCTAGCGTTAGGCGGGTCTTACCAATAGCATTATGCATAAAATTTTAAATTACTTTTTTTTTCAAATCATTTCTATTTTACAAAAATGTTTAGGTGAAATAGAGTTTACAGGCTGAAGCAACAACGTGCATAGTCTTTTGTAATCAATAATGTTTTCCCACTGCTTTCCGAAGCAAACTTCGTTTTACTAATTTCAGATATTCTGTCATTTTGGCAGAAATTGTTTTCAGTTTCATTCAGCATTAGTTTTAATTATGCCCAAATTAGTGTCTGATATTACATTACATAAATGTTTAATTGATTTTGTATCAAGTAAACTCATCGGGTTGAAAGATATCAAAATAATGCATAAAGGAACATCTGTATTTTCTTTGATTTCTAATATGATAGAGCTCAATTTTCCTATATCAAGCCTTCTTAATGATCTTTTAATGAGTCTGTTAAATTTATTCTTCTACGAGGATACAGGGAACTACGATATATACTCAGTTTATGCTTCTTCGAGGAAACGAACAGTAATCTACATTATTATAAATATCTAAAGTAATCTTTTTCATACCTATACATCGTTAGGTTCGATTTACAGCCCCTACGAAAGCACAGATGTTTGTAAATGTATAGTGTATGGTGTGGGATCTTCTAAACTCTGCACAGACGAAAAGTCCTTTCAATCAAGTCCATGTTGGCAGGGAAAGGTATTGTTATTTCTGTTGCCGTAGCTCCGCTGAACAACTGCTGACCTGCTACAGAGGGCTTAAGGCCATTGTATCCTTTTCTGATTCATCATCAGTTCAGGGCCCACCAGCGGCCGAGTCGCAAATTCGCTGAACTCTGGTAGTTCCGACCTGGGTTCTATTCCAGGCGGAACAGGTTGGCTGCATGGACATTTTCGTGCTTTTAAATGGTTATACGAACCAGTTTTCCTTAGAAAGTTTTCCATGAAGGTATCCCTTCCCTGAGCCCACTCGTGCTTTGCCCTAATTAAATAAACCAATCATATTCAGCTCCAAATAGTGCCGAATCGTCCGCTTTCTTTCCCCATTGTTTCTCTATTTCTCGTTTCATTTGCTGCTCGAAAAATCACTTCTACATACAATGAACGCTTACCCATCTTTTAAAATGGTTTAGACGAGGTGGCCCTTACTGCCTTAGCTTTGGATTTCCAATATTTATTTAATATTCCCTTGAGAGAATTTGTTCTGAGAAGTATTATAAACTATCCGCATGTTCAAAGTATATATATCTGAAACTATTTACGATTTTATCATATGCTATCTAATTTATTTACTAATTTTTTTTTCTTTTTTACTTTTTTATTTTTAAGGAATAGAACTAAGGTTCCGCTGGTTTGAAAGAAATTAAAATATAAAAGATTAGTATTTGAGCTTACTGTACATGTTTTATTCAAAATGAGCCTCTTTAACTGCGAAACCATTACGGTTTTAGAAGATTTTAGAGCTCTGTGGTAGTCTTAGTGAGGTAATATTCAGTACCAAAATTTATGTTCTCCTAAATACCGATTCCTTTCAAAAGTGGAGATTTAACAGTAATGTAAGCGATATTGTTATATTAGTTTTTACTTTTGTTGCATTAGTTTGTTATATTATTATTTTATTTTTTTATATGCATGATATTTTTATTTTTCTTGTAATATATCATCTTCGGATTTTGCTAGTAACGCCTCATTACAGTAAGTTTCTCTACAAATCTAGCCAATTTTTAAAGGACCTTTTTAATGTTTATGGTCTACCTTTGAAATTAGCGCTGTATGACCACAGCTGTTTTCAATAAATTCAGGTTTCGCTAAGCCATGATCACGTTTCAAACACAAATGTATGAAATGCTAAAAAGCAAAGTTAGAATAATCATATACGATGGAAATAGAATTGCATTTTACGTTGTGCTTCATTCCAAATTTTATTCACATCAATTGGCGTATTGATTAGATTGTTTAGTTAAATAGTCAAAGAGTATTTATCATGAAGTGCTTTCTGAAACAACAAATGACTCTCTCAACCTTTAGAAAAAGGGGGGGGTGAATCGGGAAAGATTCAGTTGGCAGGGGTTACCGATGAGAGGGATGACCGCTAGCAACAGATCGATCGGCACGATTTTGCGATATGGTGCAACGGAAAAGAAAGAATCTGGAAATCTCCGGTAAGGAGCTTACCCTTCTATCCCAACAGCACAAAAGAAACCAAAATAAAATTAGTGCAGAAAACTAATACCAAGCGTCTAGGGAAACTGGAAGTATACGGCGAATGCATTTATTAAGTTCGCGACTTTAAAAGCTTTCTTAAGAGTCGCCTAATTACTTGTAAGTTTTCTGTTCCAGACTGAAAGGATTATTGCGGGGGAAAATTGAGAAAGATGATGTTGGAAAATGATGCATTGAGGGAAGCAATTGTGACAGATTTCTCTCCGGGAGGCTTATGCGCAATTATATACATAAAAAGCCTCATCTCCCAGACAGTGAAGATATGCAGGAGTCACGCAGTGTTGCATGGCTAATTAAAAATTGGACATAAGTTCAAGGACATACAATTAAAAACTAATCAAATGGGCTTTTCCAGTATGAAAATATGTTCCAGGAAACCGTCCAAATGTCGTAAGAGTGTGTATGTGTAATTACGCTTTAGTTTAGTTTAGTCGTAGAGTGTAATTACGCTTTAGTTTGGAAGATGGATTTGATAAAGAGGCGACCATATTGGTGGGTGATGGAATCAATAAATTCGTGATCAAGGAGACCTAAGAGAAATTTAACTCTGTTTCTATTCTGATTTTTTAATGTATGAGAAGTTTCATAATTTTGAATGCCAATGTACGCAGTCCTTGCTTTCAATGAAATACCACAATCTTTGCTTTCATGCCAAATATATAATTTGTGTAGCTAATGACTGTGTGATTTTGCATCAGAGCCGTAATGAATGCCGGTATGATAGCAAAAAGCTCTGCTTGATAAAAAGTAGAACTTTGTCTAAGAAATAAGGCCATTTATGACCAAGTCATTGAGATCAGGACCTGTCAAACTATTTAAAAAAGAATTTTATTTTTTACTAAAAAATTACTTATGCTAATGAAGATGGGATTTGCATCATTTCTGAAATGATGAGGAATGAATAATATTTTTAGCTCTCCCACTGCGGCCATGTAAATTAATATGGAAGTTTGTTACATTTTTATTTGCCCACGAGGAGGCGGGATACCTAAGACATCATGCTAATTATGTGCGCTTTCTACTCCACACATTATGCATGAAGCCTTTATAAAACCTGTACTCCAAGATATGAGAATTAGAACTGTATAAGCAAAGTGATTAAGCTGCTTTAAAATTATGAATTGAATAAACTATATTAAAAAATCAGAATACAACCAATAGATTGTTTGAAAATTTGAAATTGTTTCGAATATTTTAATTAAACACTTGGAGCTCACAAGAAAGTTAAAGCTTAAAGCCGACTCACAACAAGAATAATCTTTGAAACAATTTCAAACATACTATTGCTGCTATCAATCTCACATGTCTGACAAAATCAGCACAAGCCTACGACATTCATCGTGGTAAGAGTCAATCGCGCCTGTTATTGGCAAATCCTTTGAGTATCACCTAGCCCGACAAACCGATTTTATCTCAGTTCCGTTCAAATTTTGAGAGGGAGCATCCCGATGGGACGGTTCCAAGGGTCTCCTACCCTTCTTCCTTTATCAGCAACATCTCGAGAGGACTTCAGCTAGTGCATATTTAGAGTACTCTCATATTGGGCAGACACTATAAATTTACAAACATCTCTGCCTTCTATAGGATTCGAATCCGGGCCCTTCGGAATGGCAGTCAGCATCGCTAAACTGATCCCTAAACTTCGGTGCGACAGTCAGCATCGCCACAGTTGGATGGCTCAACGTATTAAAATTTAGAAAGTACAGTCTTATTGGTAATTTAACTCAAAGAATGAAGGCACTTTTTTATTAGGCATATTAGCAAGCTAGGATGAAACTGATACAGACATTATTTTAATGTAAAATGGCCAATTTTTAAAACTAAAAGCGCTTTTTAGAATTCATTAACTTCAAAGGTTCCAAATTCTTGCAAAAAAAAAAAAAAAACTTTTGAAAAATATCATTTATAGTCTCCACATTTCCTGCTAATTAAATCTCAGTCGATGTCAATGATATGACTCTTTTTTCGTTTATGAAGCAAACTGTATACTTTTATTTCTGTTTGAAATAATTACTTTAAAATATATGAGTATCGTAACAAATTCTACAGCAATTTTCATCAAAGGTAGTTCATTATCACAAAGTGTAATTCACAGTACTTTAATTAAAATTTTGGAATTAATTTAATGAAAAACGTTATTTAAGACTCAGAAAATTCCACTTCAGATTGTGACATTTATTTTAAGTTCAGTTAGCAGTTGTGTTAAATTCACTCCTAGCTTCTCTTTGTTTCATGTCCCATATATCTGCTCAGACGAGAAAATTACGCAAATGTAAAGCACGTACAAGAACTTTAAAAGCCAATGAAGTGAAAGTTATTTGAAACTTATGCTATTCTGCGTGAAGAGCTTCTTCGTTATTAGTGATTGTTTTCTACGATCCGGCTTTTGAGTCTAGAAAGGAAGTAACATTGATATAGACCGCATCGAGTCTTTTTCGGTTCTAGGTAGTCAGTAAACTCTTTCTGTTGTTGGTTAGATAATAATCAAAATCGGATGCCGTGCTTACAGAATGCCTATGACAATTATTCATCAGTAAAAGGTAGTCTGATTTGTCAGAAACTTCGTATGGATAAGCAATTAAAAATTTTGAATTGTATATTTTCTCTTCGTTTGTAAGCCATTAGTTGCGATCAAATAAAACATCGTGGATCTGCTTTGTGTAAATCGGAACTTCGTGGATGTGCTTTGTGGAAATCAGATTTTAAGTAACTCTCAGACAATTCTGAAGTAATTCAGAAATCCATTGGGTGAGCAAATTTTGAGAAAATCATGTGCAGAGTTAGAAGATTACTTTTTGAAATATATCGCTGGTATTTATTTCTTTTTTAGATCCAATATACCCCAGAAGTAATTTTTCATTTAAATTTTAACGTTGTGTAGTTTGTATTTCGATGTCCCTGATTGGTTAAGCTGCAGATTATCAGATAAATATCCGGGGATTACAATACCCATATGTTCTCAATCTCTTTCTGTTATCCTGAGAACCAGCATCAAAGTACAAGCACGAAATCCAGAAATATCTGCGCAATTTTTCATAAACTTGTAAAACATATCTACGGTGGTACATTGCTTTGCGAATCTAACTGTCACGCGTTCAGACATAGGTTCGAATCCTGGATTAGACCTATGTCAACATTAATAACATGGGTGTTAATGCTGTATACAGAGCGTTTGCAAAACAGAGTCCCTATTTGGCTCCCTACCTGCTGTTGATGAAAATGAGAATGCAACTGGGAAAGGTTTTGTTTTTGTTTATGTCCCCTATTATGATTAAGCTCAGCGTTATGTACACTCTCTGGCCACACTTTATTCGTGCGATCGTTCTTCATAACTGTATACCCCTATATCCCTGTCTAAACATGAAGATTAGTAATCTTAATAACTTTTTTATTCTTTATACATCTACCTTACAAAATATGAATAAACAATTTGTATGCTCATGCTAGAATGTGCAAATTCTTCTTTTGAGTACTAAAGACACATTTTTATATAAACAATGTTTTATAAACGTCTGCTTGCTTTATCTTGATTAATTGGTTTTAGTATATCATAGAGAAGATACAAGCTTAATTTTCGCTTTGAATCCCAATCTGTCTATCCTTTGCTTTTGAAAATTAGCTTATGACTCCAAACATCAAATTTTTATGCATTTAGTGTAGCAGTCTTTATTATGCATTTTTAAATGAAAGTTCTTAAACAATAAAAATATAAAAGCATATATAATGTATACGTACCATAAAAATTAAGTAATACTTGATGACAGGTGTAAGTGATAGCATAAGTTTCATAATCGGTGTCGACGACCCACAAATTCCATTTTCTTGACATAACTAAAAACGGAAGAGATAAAAGCAGAGGTAAGTATTTATAAATATTGATAGGCATTTATTTATATCTCTGTATTAAAAAAAGAAAATAGAAAAACAGTTAAATAATGATACCTGAAGGAGAGAAAAGAACCATGTGATTATTAAGTTTCAAAATATTAAATTTATGAGTGGATTTCCTTCACTTTTAAATGCCGTGCAATTTAAAAGAATTCAATGATTCTGATGATCTGATTCCACGAATTTTACATTATTCAGTGAGCGTTTATGAACACCATTTTTGTTCACAGATTTTTTACAGATTTGTTGTGGAAGCAATGCGTGTTATAGAATAATTTCAGCTTTAGTTTCTCATGTGATTTCGAGTTTCATGTTTGCTTGTGTACATTATAAATGGAGATATGATACATTATGAGACTAAGTTGCTGTTTCTGAGTTTTTCAAGTTCACAGATTTTCACATCACGGAAATAAGACCAAAAATAATAGTAATAAAATAATAATATCGCACTCAGCTTGTAATAAAAATGGTATTTCGTTTATCGAATGTCCAGACTTAACAGTGTACGATCCATGTTTATAGTGGCGAGTCAAACATTGTTAAGAATTTTGATAATATTTAACGCTTTTCATGCAGTACTTTCAACCAGTATTCCGCTCAGCGCATCGAATTTATGCATTAATAAAGAACGGATTATTCATTCATTATGTCTTTGTTACCAAATTTTTGAGACTAACTCCTTTCTCATCAGACGTCTTTTGGTTACTCTGTACCTAATTAGGAGAAAATTAAATTTCATCCATTGAATTTGATGGAGCACTTTTTCAGATTTAAGCGGTTTTATAATGCTTGTAAGGTTTTAAGTTAAACTAACCAAATTTCTTTTTAGTTTAAGTTACCCTTTCCTGTAAACTCTTATTTCAACTTCCCTTCAGAATGAGCGCACGGTTCAGCTTTATGCTAATTTGTGTTGGAGCCAAGTTTTGTATTTAAGATTAGTGAGAAACTTCTCAAGTGTGAGAGAGCTTTTAGTCTCAGACCACGTCGGCTTGGTGGACGTTCGCCAGAATAGTTAGTATTTAAATTCTTACGCCTTAGTGCTATTCCTCAATTACTGATGGAAGTGATTTAAGTGCGTTAGTACTTATCAAAGGCTTGCTATGCACCATAAATAGGCCAATCTCGCGTTTAAGCTTTGTGACAGCAACTATTTAAATATCTACTGAAGTTTTACTTTTAAATTGCTTGATTGTTCAAGACCCAAGCGCGATTATTATTTTTCTTCTGTTATCACTCCCGAGTTGGGAGTTGCTGTAAATAGTGATTTCAATAAAAGGGTCTTTTACACCCTTCTTACGTTGTAAATCTTCTAGCACTCTTAAGAACATAGCTGCATTCAGCTCACTGTTCGAGTTCAGGACATTGATACTAGCACCATTATGTTTGCCAAAAGTATGCACAGATTCTTGATTCTTGAAAAGCTAAAAATTAGTAATTTAAGTACACGGAATTATAGTACAGTAGAACTTCGCTACTACTCGACAGCCAGTAAAATATTGCACTTGTGCTGAAATTAAGAGAAAGTTCGATTTTCTCGAAAAGTATTGGACAAACGCTAATAAAATTTGGTATGGATACAAACAACATGCATACCGTGAAACAGTGAAAGTACCTAACTATCACATATCTAACAGTCACACAATTAAGGGAAATGATTTTTGCAGCAAAAGTTTCCAAATCTACATTTGCAAGATAGCGCCTAACATTAATATAATAGAGGGTTTTGTCTTCTTTAACAGACATGTAGGTCCCACAGTGAGTAGTAGCACGAAAGCTTTTGTACATAGCACGCTGTTCCACAGGCTAAAAAATATCATTTAATAAAATAGAACTTGAATTGTGTATATATTTATTAAACTGCAGGCGGTGAAGCAAAGTAAAATAAACTTCAAACCACATTACTAAATAAATCCTACTTCTAGAACCATCTTCGCGTGTAAATGAAAACTTTTAAGCGTATCCTAAAAAATAAAAGAATCCAGGTCGGCAGAGCCCAAGCAATGACGATAATCAGCAAATCCAAGAAGCTTTCCTACTCAGTCTCAAAACATCTCTAACGATCAAGAGAAGCTGAACATATCTAGATAGTTTGAGACTGTTTCTAAAAGGTTCAACACTAGACGTCTTTGAACAAGAAGACAAACTTAGAAGAACGGATTTTGCAATACGCATGTTAGAAAGAATAGAGATGATGAAGAATTTCTTAGCAGCAAGTTCTTCTTTTTTCCACGTTTTAGAAACAATGAATCACCGCAAAATACATATTCGCAAGTTAGAGAATCTTCATAATTAGTGGTGGTATTTGCTACTTCGGCATCACTGACCATTTCTTTTACAGGAAAATGACAGACATACAACATTCTTAGACATGTTAGAAACTTCTTTATTCTTGCAACTCTAAAAGTTTATCCTCTACTCTGTTACGTTTATTGTGACGATCCAAGCAATTGTTTTTCAAGAGTATGGACGAATTAATTTTTGGCCACAAAATAATATGATATTGCCCATTTTTATTCTTTTTCTTTTAGAGGCACATTAAAAAGAGTGTTTATGAGAATTGAGGGGGAAAAACTGATATGCTTGAAGTCAGTGTAACAATATCTGTGGGAAGTCAGGCTTACTGCTTGAACTTGGCGCAAAATTTAACAATGCTTTGATGTTCTCCGTACGAATAAAAGGCGCATATACAAGCGTATACTAATAAATAACGTATGCTTTTTAAGCGTACACCGAAGTTATGTGATGAATTTTGTCTTCATTATTTTCTGATTTATTAAAAAATAAAATACTTTATATCTATTGCAGACACTGTTAAAGAAATACAGCTTAAAACTCTTCTCCGAGATATAATTTACTCATGTTGGGCAAAACAAAACATAAAGTTATACAAATTATATTTAAAGGCCACAAACAAATATTTGAGTGCTAAGAGGGTTCAACTATCTGTCTGCATTTTTATATCCATATTTTAGTAACAGTTCCTAATTTAAAAAATCCTATTTAAAACTTACACTGTGTTATAACTAGAGTTTTGGTAATATGCCGCCATTTCTACTGATAAGAAAAGGCAATATTAAATATAATTTTTTCTGAGTGAAAGAAATTAAGATTGAGATTTAAGTACATAAGATATACAGACAGTGTCATTACAAATTGTTCTCAATTATATAAATAAAGATGTCATTCGTAAGGTTTATGTTATTTTATTAGTGTATGGTACTCACTTGTTCCTTTAAGAGGCGACACCAAGAGCTGTGCTGGCTCCGAACTCTTAGGAGTGCTTACTTCAGAAAATGATGATTTAACTTTGCCGCTGAAAATAATGATAATTTGAATAATAAGACAGGATTCTTTAATGCTTAGCGTAACATTTCAATAGTTTAAACAAAATTATAATTCACTAAAGACTTGCAATATATTTTAATGGCATTCTGTTGCAGAAAACGCAGTTTTTTTATCGCGCTTTTCCTTTTCTTTTTCTTGTACATTTTCTTTGTACTATATACTGAAAATTTCCGAAGTTCAACTCCAAGATCAGCTTTATTTTGTAAAATATCTTCATTATCAGGAAAAAATGAATATGAATTAATTGAAAACGGTAAAACAGTGCATTCGATATTTCTAAGTAAATATACAATAAAGTACAATAAAGTAATTGTTCAATAAAGTAATCAAATGGGATATTAAGCTGCAAATTAGTTTTAATTGGTAATTTTACTAATATCATTTATTTTAACTTCGGATAAAGATATCTTGTATGTAAGTACGTATTAGTAAGTCAATATTGACTACCAAACTAGCCCGTTGGTTAATAATAGGCTAATTTATTACATTCAAAGTTTACAAAATAAAAATAAGTAATTTTATTTGCAAATTATTGCGTTAGTTTAGGTTTCTCAAATGCAATTCCTTTCTTTAAGTATTTTGTGTGTATGTGTTTCATAAATGGAACTGTAGAAATCTATCGTAGTTTCCAAAGAAAGCTTTATTTTGCTGATTGGCTGATTCAGGATTCATTTGAAATGATATTAGATTGCTTTGGAAATAAAATTGTAAATTGAAAAATTCTGTTAGGAAAAGGCAGTTCCACATTAAATAATATATCTGGATGAAGTAATAAAAAGAATTGAATGAATTTTCAGAATCCTTTTCATTGTTATCTCATCCTCATAAAGGTTGTTGAATAAATTATTAACTTTTGGTAAATAGCTAAAATTTGTGCAAATATATTATGCAATTTCATGTAAAATTATAAAGTGAAATCCTTTCATGTGCAGTAGTCAAACACTTACGTCACTGCAGAAATGTACTTATGAAGAAGAGCAGCCTTTCGTTTTTCTTTCTTCTCCAAAACATAAGTAGAACATTTCGTAAGACTATCCTTGCCAGGAGTTGCTTCTAGCTCATACCATGTTCCCATAAACTATAAAACAAACAGTTGTTAATGCCTGAGGAAAAGCAAACTTAATATACAGATACAGTTGTTAATGCCTGAGGAAAAGCAAACTTAATATACAGATACAGTTGTTAATGCCTGAGGAAAAGCAAACTTAATATACAGATACAGTTGTTAATGCCTGAGGAAAAGCAAACTTAATATACAGGTACAGTTGTTAATGCCTGAGGAAAAGCAAACTTAATATACAGATACAGTTGTTAATGCCTGAGGAAAAGCAAACTTAATATACAGATACAGTTGTTAATGCCTGAGGAAAAGCAAACTTAATATACAGATACAGCTTAGGTACTTTTTAGGATATTTTCTTTCAAACTGAAATGTATAAAATTTTATATTCATTCGGGAGACACAATAGAAAAATCATTGAATAAATTAAAGAATATTAAAGCAAATTTGAAGGAAATATTTATCAAAAATGTGCATGAATATCTTAATCTTCTCTAGTCGTTTTTCTCAAGATGATAACTTAATGTATGAAACAAGTGATAAATATTAAACATTTAAATAACATTGACATTTCTGCCCACATGTTGTGCAACTTAAATTGCTTAATGTCAATACACAAGTTAGCATTGTTTTAATGCGAAAATTTACAGAAAATAATCTACATACTTGCTATTACATTAAGAGTTATTTTTTATTTGTGTTTCTTACAAAATACGAAATTCAATTATCAATCTACATGAACATTCGGCTTTTTTTACAGAAAATCTTCTGGTAATAAAGCCCTTCACCAGAATAAAACACTTTCTTTCTTTAATACGTCATTTAGTATTTTGAATGGACAGAACTCATGTTTTCCGAGACTGATATGGGTTGGAGAAAACTCTTGAATAAAAACAACGGTATATTTTCTTACATAATTCATTTCCTCTATCGCAGTCAAAGTTTAAAGGATTAATTAAAGTAAAAGCATTGTTATTTCAATTTTTTGCGCTATTTAAGAAACAAAAGATTAATTTTAATTATTCACGAATTATTATACATGAATGCAGGTCTAAGTGTTTGACTTTTATGGTTCATATAAGCGATGTTCTTGAAGAAAGCTACTACTAGACCCGAAAATTGGGCTAATTTCTATTGCCCCGCCATTGACTTACTTGTAGCTCCGAGACTGGGATTGATGTGCAGCCAAAATCAGGAAAAGCGTTTTAATATTTTATTTCTAATATTTCATATATTGTAATAAAAGTGCACTTTAGGTAAGTGCAATAAATATGAAAAATACGTACAATAATATAGTTTGCTTAAAATATGCTAATAATATAATTTTACGTTATGACTTAATCTAATATTGCATTGACTAAAAGTTACTTAAACGTTTTCTAAAATTTGCACTATGAAATGGTTTATGCCCATTATAAATTTATTTACCTAAAATATTTCAATGCAAGCTTTGCAATTATTCTTTAATGTTCACTGCAATATTAGAGCATCTGCATAATATAGGCTGTGTATAATTCTACGTTTTGTTTCGGACTTAAAAAAATTGAAATGAAAGTCGCAAATCTCATTCTTTTTATGCGATAACTTTAAAAACCACTGCATTAAACACAGTTCTTACCTTATCCAGATCGAATCCAGACTGGGTTTTGGGTGTTGGACATGTGCCAAAGCCGGCCCAACACACGGTAGCCGTTAGGCAAAGGACAGCCAACTTGACCAGCATGATTTCAGAATTACTACTAATTGAATTTCTCAGAAGAATGAAGTTATTTATATACAAGTAATAAAAGATAATAAGAAATCTTCCAATTTTCTGAACAACGTCTTATCTGATGTTTAAGTCACAGGTGCAAATAATCGCATGCATGAAAATTCTGGGAAGTGAATCATCTGTTATTTGTGGGCAAACTACGTAAGATGAAAAGCTGTGGTGCTTCTCGAGTGTCATGAAAGTTCTCAATACTCCTTGAAAAATTTCTTACCAGGAAGCTGGTATCTGATATACGTTGAACTTTGGTCAGAAAACTGAAAGGAAAAAAACGTAAACAACAGTAAAAAGTGATGACAATATAAATTTTCAGTTACAAAATGTTAAAAAGAGTTAGATTTACAAATTTTTTTTGAACAATTGATAAAAAAAGCCTAAACTGTTAACAGTTTATGTATGAATCTAATATAAAATATCATTTAAAAAATCGGTATCATCGGTATTGGCGTGACATTTTTAAAAATAATGTGTGATGATAAACATGTAAAATGGAATTGTGTAAAGAAAGACTATTGCGGACTTTGCAGAGCTAGATATCTTTCATGTATAAAAGAAATCATGTCTATAAATGAACTCAGAACCGATCTAAAAATAAATACTTATCTAAAAACTGCATTGCCTTAACAGTTAATTAATATTTAATTGTGTTTATAATAAGTGTTGGTCCATACCATGTATTTACTGATGTAAGCTGACTTGATAAAAATCATAGAATAGCTACATGGGCATAAAAATAATACTTTTGATAAAACTGAAAAACATTTCGAACGTTGAACAACATTGGAACGCTGGAACAATGTTTCGAATGCTTTTCAGAGTCAGATAGACCATGTGTAAGTAGATTAACGACCCAACATTTCCTGATTCAAAATAGAATCTGGAAAAAACAAACCGGACAGTTTAAATATCAGAAAGCAATTAACATTAAATTGTGATGATGTAGGAAAGAAAGAGTCCAAAGGTTACTTGAATACGGAAAAGCAGACGAGAGCTATCTATAATGCGAGGGATGCCTTCGTAGAGGCCTGTTTCCGACACGCGACCTTTTAAAGTAGGAGTTTTGAATAATAATAATAATAATAATAATAAAATAATAAAAAAAAGGTGGACAGTCTAATTAGGCCTAGAGGAGTACACAAGTAAAATTTTGTGAAGATAGCACTTATCGTTTTAATTCTGTCGGTGTGCCCAAAGTAGCACACTGATTGAATAGAGCTTCAAAAAGAGTGCTGAAATGAGCATTGTTGTCAATGAACTGACCGATGAGATGCGGAGAAACAAAGAATACAGACTCTCAATTGTCCTAGATTATCCGTGAGCCCGGTCTGGGCACACCTAGGGTTCGCCGTTTGATTTTAGGCAAGATTTCAAGGTAAAAATTTAAAACTAATATAGAAAAAGGAGATTAGCATACAGCCAAAAAGATAACATAGAAATTTCTTTTCAAGCAATTACTTTTATACCCTAAAAAAATCTGGAAGATTTCTTTGAAAAATGAGGGTCTTAAAAAACTAAACATGGCTAAAATATGTTGACTGGTTTGTGTTGAGCTGTAATCTACTATAAATAAAGAAGGTTCAGAGTAACCTATAGTAACCGTTAAATCCTTTTTCATTCAATTTTTCTGTGCGTACAGAAGGAAATTTTTAGGTGTGTTCAAAACGGACACACTGTGCCGCAAAGGGTTAAAAGAAACTGACTCTCGTATTCATGATACACAAGGAGAAAACCACGAAAATCTACCATGGAGCCAACCTTGTCTCCGTGGTTCGATTCCCGGTGAAGGCGGTTGCTCATTTTTCATTGCCTTTGCTTCCGAAAATATACCTAATGTCTCTACAGTGGCGCCCAAACTAAAAGGGTGTTGGATGATGATTTCTCCCCACCCAGGATTTGGCGATTGGGTCCCCTGAAAACCCCAGTCGCCCTTTAACAGGGGGAGTATATAAGGTATTTCTCCCGCCTTCTTAGCGTGCCTTCGTGGTGTAGTGGTCAGCACACTGAGCCGCTATTTCAGAGGTCTGTGGTTCGATTCCCGGCGAAGGCGGTTGCTCATTTTTCATTTCCTTTGCTTCCAAAAATATACCTAACGTCCCTACAAAGCTACTTAGAAAAGTATGCCTTCATTGCTGTTACTAATTTTCCACGGGGAGAAAGCCATAAATTCACCCTGCAGACAATCGCTTTCATTGCCAGAAACTGAAGCTAATTCTCAAGTATTGATCATCACTGTTCATACGGCATTTTAGAACACATGTCACTTGAGTCTATCAAAATAAAAAAGTTATCCTGTAAAAAACAAATCAACTTTGCAAATGAAACCCCCAAACCAAAACTTCAAAAAACAAATCAACACCCAGTAAATAATGTATCATATTCCTTTTAAAAATCTCAGCTGTGAGCAAAATTTCTTGCAAAGTCGAATATCATTTATCGAGTTCAAATCATATCTCTGAGGATAGTACCTGCAGTCTAATGTGAACTACGAAAAGTATATTTCTACAGACTTTATGTGCGTAATTACCATAGTTATTTTGCATTTATTTTTAATTCTAGTGGTAATTTTTAAAATTTTATATCAAAGGCGTTTCTCTAGGTTAGCCGTGAGCATGTATGGGATAATCAAGATGTGCTTAAAAAGCATACATGAATCTTATTTCCAGATAAATCACACATAAAAATTTCAGCGAAGTATTCAAGATAAGTGAATTCAAGTTGTGCTCGGATGTGAAGGGAAATCATTTTCATGGTCGTACAATGAGCAGGTTCTGTTTTGTATATTTGAAGGTTATGTAGATTTTTAAGTTATTATCTCAATAAGATAATTTTAGTAGACAAAATTTTAGGGCCACTAATGAAAGAAAATTCGAACAGTCTTCTATGTAATTTCAGAAAGCCAATGAAAATTCACCACAAAACAAAGTAACAAATTAAGACTAACAATATTTATATCGGAAAAGTTAAACTGCAGTTTCAATTCATGTTTCATCAAACGTGGTTAAATTATGATATTAAGTGTTTTTATGTAATTTCAGAAATGACAATGAAAACTCAAAACAAAATCAAGTAGCAAATTAACGCTGACAATATTTTTTATCGGAAAAGTTAAACTGTAGTTTCAATTCATGTTTCATAAAACGTGGTTAAATTATGATATTAAATGTTTTTTATGTAATTTCAGAAATGGCAATGAAAACTCACCACAAAACAAAATAAAGTAACAAATTAAGACTGAAAAAAACAAAAACAAAAAAAAAAAAAATCTGAAAGGTTTCATATTTTAAATTACGTCCAAAAGGGCGTGTTTTTAACATTTTGTGTGTTACCTTTATTTATTAAATATCACGTTCTTCGCATTTAAACCATCAAACTCAGTTCAAGAGCAATATCTCAAAATAATTTTAAAGTGATCATATCCTTAGAATTTCCGATACACAGTCTCGCGCGCTGGAGATAAAACCGTTTTTTTTTTCTGTACAACGTTGCCATTGCTCGCTTTGAAATCGTTGAGTTTGTTAATCAAAAATTCGTTAAAGTTTTACAAAATATAAAACTGACAATAAAACAAATTCCAAATTTCAAATTTCGGCTTCCAGATGCCCATATTCGCAAAAGATTACGTTATTCCAAATTTGATGGATCTTTGTACCGTTGTTTTATCACAATGCGAGAAACATGCATACATTTATGCAGATTCTTCATTATTTAATTTCTTTAAATATAATACAGGGCGATAATATTTGGTGGCAACAATTTGAAAAGTGAAACTACGCTTGTAGTGAATCAAAGCAAAACGCCAAAAAAAAATTAATTGTCCTTCTAGGCAAATTGCCCCCTTGGACTAACAATATTTATATCAGAAAAGTTAGACTGTCGTTTCAATTCATGTTTCATCAAACGTGGTTAAATTATGATATTAAATGGCTTACCTTTTTATTTATTCAGCAGTGTGAAACCAAATGCTTAAAAAAAAACTACTTTTCCCAAGAATCTAAATGAAATAATCTTCTTGGAAGTTCTGCAGATGTGCTCCGTATTTTTATTTAAAACTGGATTACTGGAAAGGAAACTGGCATGTAAAGCTGAACGAAATGGTAAGATGAAACTGGCAACTTGTCTTCCTTCATAATAGCAGTTCAGCAGTATGTTTATAGAGACTGCAAAACTCTAAGGACACATTGCCTAGACAAAGTAATACTACATTTAGTAAATTTGTAACTGAAATTGTAATATGGCTTTGATACAAATTATTTTAATAAAATATAATTGAAAATAAGATCTGTGAGGATGCAGAAGATTTAGCGGTTGAAGGAAATGTTAAGGTCTGTACAACAGCTTAGCATTAAAAGTAATGAATTTTCTGCCTCATTTTATCCTTGTTAGAAGAAAATAATCCTATTTCTCTCTGCTAAGATTAGCTAGGAGCTTGTCCGAGAGGACAAACAGAGTGAAAGGGATACTTTAAACTGCATTTAAGTGTAAATATGGTGTTGTTATATAAATGAAAAAACAATGCGTGGTATGAATTAAATGTGTCTTGAAGAGGGAAAAAAAATAAAACAATTCTGGAAACGAAACGAACTTTGTTAAACGATGCTTTGCACAGCCGACACTAGATGAGTAATATGCAAGCAAATGCAAATAAGCAGTTAAACAACATCAATATCATCCTTCAATCCGTAAAATACAAAAGAAAATAAATTGAGTATTTAGCTCTGGCATGCTACGCTAAGATGGTTGTAATCTGCATTATATTATAGTTGCAGCTAGTGAAAGACTAATGTGTAATAGTTACAACTCATCAAATCAAATATTTATTTTTATCACAATTTTAAAGTAAAAAATCTGATGTATACACCACATGACTTCCTTGTATTGGAATATTAAATTATACGCATTTTTTCTTGCATTTCATTTAAACTTATTGGATTGAATTAAATCTACTTCGCCGACAGCGCATAAACCACAATAGAATAAAAGCATTCTTTAAAATTCACTCTAGTATTTGATTACCATAGCGACACTCTGGCGCTTAGATTCACTTAACAGTATTAATAATTATATAACAGTTAACTTATATAATAATTTTATAACGGAAACTAAGTTAACTGTTATATAATTCAATAATTATATAATAGTTAACTTATATATTTCGTTCATATTATAACTCATAATGCACAAAATTTATATCATTTAAAGAATAGGATTTTCTAATGGTTGCCACATGTTCTATTCAAATACTATAATAAAGCTAGAATGATGTATAAAAGAAATTAAGCAAACAAAACAAAAACGAAACAGTTTTTCACAGACGATTGAGTATTTCTCATTTAATTAATTCAGTTCTCACTTCGCGAGAAGGCAAAAATACATAAAAACTCAAAATATCTATATTAAAAATTACGAAGTAAATTTTAAACGCTTATTTCCTCGAAAAATTCCAGAAAGGATTAAGCATGATTTAAATGATAAATGAAGGCGTTATCTTTGTTGTTGCGAAGCTAAGTTTCTCTAGATTGGCAACAAATCCACTAGTCTCCTCTCTTTCAAATGTAAACATCAATGGCCGCCATTAAAAAAGGCTTAGCGGCAATTAAACAACTTTAAAATTGCTGATAATTCTAAACATATTGCACACAGATTTACTAAAGGCATAAAATCCTTAACCGGAAGATAAAAACAACATAATTCAATCATTTTTAAAGCAAAAAATGTACAATTTACCAACATATAAGAGTAAAGAAACTGAGATCACTGAGCCGGGTAACAGAGTGGATATATATATAAATATATTTATATACGTTTGGTGCGGCCGATTGCAACCAAAATACGAGGTGCACATCTACATGTTATAGCAGTCCTATAAACAAAATTTCAACGTTCTGAGGCTATTCGTTTTTGAGTTATGCGAGATACGTACGTACGCACGAACGTACGTACGTACATACGTTCGTACAGACGCCACGAAAAATTCTCTTCAGAATTAATTTTAAAGCAGTTTTATAATTTTTTTTGAAGGAAAAGAGTATTTTATTCTGTCCTTACGTACAGATATCGCGCAAAAACATCGTTAAATTGCATTCGATAGCGGTCAAAATAGATATTTTCGTTGAAATATGCTGCCTGAAACTTTTCGCGATTAACAATACTTCCTTTTTACTTCGTACAAGGAAGTAAAAATGAGACTTTACTTGGTTCTCATGTCTATTGCCATAATAAACTAAGTTTAATATGGGGAGATATAGAGCGCATCATGATACAGAAACTGAAAAGAAAGTTGGAACAGCTCCAGCTAATGCCATACAGCTTGATCTAAAAGTCAGTTAACTCGAAATTAAAAAAAAAAAATCATTACTTTATTTCACGGTGGAGCAAAGAGAGGTGTCAATAACCTCCATACCCTGCATATAGGATTCTTAGCAGCCACCAACATTAGTATCAGCCACCAACATTAGTTATCAGCCACGTACATTAGTATCTTGTTAATAAACCCGTTAAGAACGTTGTGGGAAGAAGAGAAAGATGGGAACATGTGCAGTGGAAAATTTAACACATTCCCCACCGTATCACGTAATTGACTAAAGCCTCTTAATTCAAGATTGAAAGATATTATTTTTAAACAAAAAACTATTTTTTTATATATGTGGCAAATTTGTGGTTTTGGATTTATAATGCAGAACGTCTTCAAAGTATTTAATAGTGAAAAGAATTTAGCTCCAGAAAATTTGTTGCTCTTGGCTGAATGCGTTGCTATGCGTCCTGTTTTTGGATAAGTATTACCTACGCTACTTTTTAGTTACCATATACGTGAGGTAGTGATTTTTTTTTTTTTTTTTTTTTTTTTTTTTTTTTTTTTTTGTGAAGTAACTTTTTTTATTAACTTCTGCACTGCATCAACATTGCACTGTAAGTACCTAAAGAAATGCTATGCAGTTTCAATTTATGAAAGCATTACAATTTCCATAAAATTAATGTCAAACATTGCACTGTAAGTACCTAAAGGAATACTATGCAGTTTCAATTTATGAAAGCATTACAATTTTCATAAAATTAATGTCAAATTATTATTTTTCTGATTATTTGCTATATTAACGTCTGACTTCAGCAACTGTACAAATAAGTGTAAGTGTGATTTAAATACACGTTGATATCAATTCTTACAATAGAAGATTCACAATTTTTATTACAGAATAATCAGATCACAGTTTATTTATTTCAAGAAGTCACTGCAATAGGTGTTTTCTCGACATCTGGAGCTGAGCGTTACAGCACAGTTCTCCATCATTAAGTAAAGTTATCAGGTTCAATGTTCCTTCTTACCTTCTTCGGGAACATACAAGGACCTGACTCGGAACAGAGAGCTTACTAAAGCTATGTTCACTAATTGTGGTAAGTAGACAGGATACACATGAAGGGTATACAAAACCCTTTATTTTTCTCCATATACAATAACTTCCGTACTTCGGAATACACCGACCCGCTACTTGGGGTCAAAACGTAAAAGTATAAAAATAAAACTAAACTCTAATTTAACTTTAAACTAATAAACGTGGAAGATTGACCGTATATTAACAGGAAGCCGTATGTAGTACAGAAAACTGTGAACACTACAATACGTTTAAAATTATCAAGAGGATTAAAACCACTGGCCTGGAAGGCAACAAGCAACTGCGTAACTTCTAAGGTAAGCGGCCTGCTTCGAACTCACTGCTTCCTCTCTGTCGCTTGGCAAAAGGCCACAACTTAAATACTTGGCGTTCGCCAGACAAACTTTGCATAAAAACCTTAACGCTTATAATTCTGGCCGGAAGTAGAAAATAAGAAGTGATAGTAAAGATTTAAAATAAAATAAACGTTAGTAAAACTTAAGATCCTTACAAAGTAAGTATTAAGCATCATTAAGTAAGTTCTCATCTCATTAAGTAAACTCCGTAAAGTCTTTTCACGCGTGCATTCAAATCTTAGGCTAACCTCCCATGTATACCGTCAATAAGTATTACTGTCCCTGAAAATTATCCAGAAAAAAACACCCCAGTGCTAAACTACCAAAGATGAATATGGCTCGTATTTTATCACTTTTATGTAAGTAACTTGGAAAAATTTTAAGTTGGAATTTGTTATTAAACATTTTATTAAAACGTGATTTGTTATTGAAGCACAAATATTTAAAAAGTTCATATTTAATTGTATGGCTATAGATATAAAATACTGCAATTCATTACTGACATTTTTTTTTAAATCAACTTCTATTCTTCTAAGTATTCAACAAGTTCTCTCAACTCGTCTCAGTAATGCCTCAGAAATATTCCATCACATCGCTTTTAGATACCCGTGTAAGAGTATATTTGTCAGTGCAATTTTCATAATGCTAACTGGGCATTTAATATATTTGATAATTGTTATTCTACTATCATTCTAGTGTGATAAGCCAAGATTTAGAGTTCGCTATATCCACGGTAGCCTAGAAATACCTCTGTAACAGTGGAAATTTCCAGTGTTTGGTAGCGAGGTCGTCAAAGATGTATATGTTACCGTGAAAGACCGAAATTGGAGAATGTCGACTTTCACCGGAGAATGTCAACATTCATCAAATACGTCGGTGAAAGATCGAATATTTCTTTACATTCTTGTACATTCGGACCCTCACCGGTGTATGTCGACAATCACAGATATGCTCTGGTGTAGGTCGAAAAGAGAGGAGTATATGTACACGCTGCCGTTCCAAAAGGAAGTGTTCCACAAATAAATGCAGTTGTAAAAGCAAGGGCCTCTTGTGCAATTCAAAGTGTCATAATAGTTTATGTTGTTGCAATAAATAAGATTTGAATCACATAATTTGGTAAGTTTATAACTTCTATTATTTTCCTTTCTCATTTTGAATGTGTATGTTTTAAGTTCTTATATTCTTAAGTTCTTATTCTGAGTCTCAAGTGCGTTTTTTCGCGAATGAATTACGGAGAAGTAAATATAATATTCTTATATGTTCAACATTCACCATTAGTACATGGTGAATGTCGACATTTACCGGTGTAAGTCAGAAATAAGAGTATTTGGAAAATATTTCGGACATACACCAAGCGACTATGTGAATGTTGGCATTCACCGGTGAAAGTCGACATTCTCCAGATTTCGGTGTTTCACCGTAACATATACATAACTAAAGTTCATAAGGTGTGTATTTTAAAATTGAGAATATTTCGTTTGCTGACCTGAAAGATGAGTTGTAACATGAAGCTGTTGAATTTTCGATGTAAATATCATAACTGCACTTCATTATTTATATTTTCCTAATTACAGAGGAACTCAGTAAATAATTTTTGTTTAATAGTAGCCTCTGGTTTCTTGCCACAGGAAATGTAGGGTTTTAAACTTATGAACCCAATACCTTATGACTTTTATCTTTACTTTTTAATTACCTTAGTACTTCTACTTTCTTCGGCTCCCAACAGGATGCACATGGCTGGCCCAGTGTATATAAGAACAGAGTTCTCGAAATTAAGAGAGAACTTTTGGCAACGACCTCTTACTGTCTCCGAATTATTTTCTTCCAGCTTCTAGTTTACCTGAGTATATTCTAAATCGTGTTTTCGAGACACGAAAAACTCAAGATGAATTTCGTCGATCGGCCAACTAGAACGGATATATAAAATCGTCCCCCTCACTGTAAAAATTGATGTTTCAGTGAACAGAGTCTTATAGACACCTTTTTCAGACACCTTGTGTAATGTATAACCTAAAGTAAACACATCAAATGAAGTTCAACGAGTAAATTATGCACAGAATTTTAAAATAAAATACATCGTCACGCCTCTCATTCAGTAGAATTTGACAATAATGCTATAAGGTATTTCTCATACCTTCTTCGCACGCCTTCGTGGTTTGCTGGTCTGCACGCTGGGCGCGTATTCCAGAGGTCCGCGGTTCGATTCCCGGCGAAGGCTTTGCTAATTTTTCGTCTTGCTTGCTTCCAAAAATACCTAATGATAACATAGTGACTGAAGCACAAAATAGAGCTCATGTCTGTATCTTCCTAAGAAAAGTAAATCTGATGTGGGCACCACAGGATTTCCTTCTACGGCTTATTAAATTATATAAAAAAAAATTTCTGCAATTCATTTTAACTGATTTGCTCGAATTGTTCTGTCTTAATTAATGACCCCTCAAGACAAGTTGATAATGACTTCAAAAACTGCAGTTTTTTTTAATTGAATTTCCCGGTCAATTTTAAACATAACATTAATGTGCTCATGTTAATGAGCACAACACTTCCGCCGGTGGCCGAGCGGTTAAAGTCTGCTACATAGTGGACTTTCGACCCGGGTTTCAGCCCAGGTAAACGATTTAGTTTGTAATGATTATGTTAATTTTATTAACAGTTAAATTTTAAGTTCCTTTCCTTTCAAATTCTTAACTTCAACTTACTACTTCCGGCCAGAACGTAGTTTTGGAATCTTGCTGAATATTTAATGAGGAGGAACGGTATTTAAACCACGAAGTTACTAACAGAGGAGAGAGAATCAGAGTTTCTGATTTACGCGCGTCTGCCTTTTTGGCCACTCTCTTTCTCAAAGCTGTTATTACGCTCGGCCGTACACAGGCCCTTGCTAAGCTTCGTAGTCAAATAAGTTAAGGGTCAACTCGATCTGAATCTTGATAGCTGCGGCTATATTTCTTTAGTTAATCTTAGTTTCTTTTTTTAATATTTTGTCTCTTAAGTTCAAGCCCAAGTGTCGGCTTTGATTGTACACTCCCAGGCGGAGTTTTGTTAAATCTTATTGGAATAATAAAGGGTTAGTTACCCTTCTATCTTGTTGTTTCTTGTCACACGAACTTAAGCGATTATTCGCTATCTAGTTCTTAAGACTTGTCACTTTCTACAGTAACTGAGATTTACACAGTGAAAGTCTTACAAGTTGTATGGTTGGTTTGCGCGAAAAAAAAAAGGTCCTCCGTGAAAGCATTTCTACTCTTAGAAAAATAGCCCTCTTGTTCTTTGTCACAACCTTGGCACAACATTTTAATGCCAAGATGTGTGTGTGATTATGACAAAACCTCAAGGGCTATCTTCCTAAGGGGAGGGATGCCTTCGTGAAGGACTTTCTAAGGGAAAATGGATCGTATACACGTTACACATGGGGAAAACCACGAAAAGGCCAATGCAACCATGCACGTTCGCGGGATTCGAACCTCGGATCGAACTACCAGTGTTCAGCGACTTTACCGCTCGGCCGCTGGTGGGCCTTTAATGCCAAGAAGAAAATGCAGATATGTAATGGTAGTAACCATTACGTTTGTGAACTTTCGTTGGGTTACGTGCGTTGAGAGTACAAATACACTGGTGTGCAAAAATTAAGGACGAGACGGTTTTTTCAATATAACTTTGTACAACAGCTTTCCAAATCAACACATTTAATACCGTAAGATCCCCAATACGTAAGGACATGGGTAATGTAAGCAACACTTACTAAAAGAGAAATCAGAGAGATAAAAAGAAGCTTTATTGAAAAAGTAGCATGGAGCGCAATGCGACTGGAGGCCAAAACATCCCTGTGATGGGTGTCCAGGAAGAAACATACGGTCTTTAATAAGGGATATGATCTCCCCTGACTGCTAAGCAGGTTTCACAGCGTCTGCCCATGCTGAGAATGAGGGTATCAATGAGTTGTTGAGGCATTGCTGCCCATTCGTCTTGCAGCGCCAATCGAAGCTCCGGAATCGTTACTGGTGGTAAGGTACGAGCTGCCAAGCGTCTGCCTAGAAAATCCCATATATGCTCGATGGGATTGAGATCCGGAGATCATGCCGGCGAATCCATACGCACATATGGAAGAAGAATCTCGTTACAATAACGGGTCCCGTTGACTGAACCTGCGTCGAAGATGTGAAGGTCTGTACGACTACCAAGCATGATGCCTCCCCAAACGAGAACACCGCCACCCCCATACCTGTCCCTTTCAATGATGTTCGAGGGATGATTGCGGTTTCCCCGCTCTCTCCAGATGAGCATGCGATGAGAATCGCTACTCAGACTGAATCTGTTCTCATCTGTAAAAAGTACTCGTCCCCATTCATTGTCTCTCCAATTCCGGTGTTCCCGGCACCACAGAGAACGCCTTCTCCGATGGGCAGGCGTTAGAGGTACACACCGTACAAGGCGTCGTGCAAACAGACCACCACCGTGCAGTCTTCTGGCTACGGTAAAACGCGATATCGGTCGTTCGTCCAGTCGCCTGTGTCGTGTGTCTAGCGATTTCTCCCGCTGTCTGCCGCCTGTTTCTTCTGGCCTGTAAAGCAATATACCGGTCATCTGCGGGTGTGGTTCCTCGTGGACGACCACTACTAAGCCCCGGATAGCTGTTCCTGTAGTTTGAAATTGTCTCCAAAATCGTGAAACGATGCTGTGAGCAATTCCGAACTCTGCAGCCACACTTGTCACACTGTGGCCTTCCTCCAACTTCCCAATGATTCGACCTCGGGTAAAAGCATCCAGATGTCGTCTAACAGATTGATTATTCGCCATTTCTCGCTGAGGCAGCAACTCGGTGTGATTTTAACTGCTATACGGCGTGCAATCTCTTTGCCAAAAATACTGATCTTACACCGACAATATGCTTTATACTACTCAGACACTCCCCCATTACGTCTACCTGCATATCTGCGAATGTGCTACCGTACATCACCTTACTTAATCTCCTGATTGGTCTTTCTGTCCGCTCTGCCTCTTCTTTCAGCTGATATGCTAATTTTTCGACTTCGTCCTTAATTTTTGCACACCAGTGTATGTTAGAACTGAAGGAGGTAAGGTTCAACTTACATAGTGAATCTTTAGGGGCCATATTTCTTCCACCACTAATACTCATCGTAGAATTTTTTCTTTAATTTTTGAAGTATGGAATCTTGTGTTGCGGATAAAGGCACGAATAGAGTATCTAAAAGATTCATATATTCATTCTAATAGATTCATTTCACGCATATATTTTTTTTCATGCAATTCGGTAATTGTATTGAAACATACCACCTTGTTATATGTTTTCCATTCCAGATGTTAAAAAACTACTTAACAGTAATCAAATTATATTAAATACATATTGCTGTTTCTGTTTATAACTAATATCGTCGTGCCTTAACATATAATGATATATACTAGGATTTAAACTATGTTACTTGAAAGTTTTGAAGAATTTGATAATCTTCATAGAAAGTAAGAAACTGTTGTTACTATTTTTATGAACTGTTAAAGTGTCAAATAAAGTATTTATTTTTCTTATGTATTATTTATTACGCGTCTTTATGTATCGTGAACTGATATGAATATAATTTGTGCGTTTGTTCAAGATAAACTGTTTTATTGGTATAAACTGTTTTTATGAAATGCCCTTATCCTTTAAATTTATAAATATCTATGCAATTTAGTGACAAATAAGTATAATTGGAGTTTTTCCAGTAGTATCATGCTTTGCTGTTCTTAAAGCATAAGCTAACTCATTTATGTAGCCATCCTAGCGCTTGTGATGTGTGCTAACATAGCTTCGAATTATTTTTACAATATTTTTATTAACTCTTTCTGCGATGTTTGACTGTGGTCTATACGGGACCATTTTGATATGGCGTATGCCAAGTCCAATGCATATGTTTTCAAATATTTGACTAATGAATTGTTTTCCGTTATCGCTAATGACTTTTATCGGTGCACCGTATTTTAAAATGTATCTGTGTAAGAATGCATCTGCGACTGTTTTGGCTGACGCGCGTTTAACTGAAACAATTTCTGTCCATTTTGAAAAATGATCTACTATTACTAAAAGAAAACGATTTTTATTTAACTCGCTCTGGGGGAAAGGACCAAGAAGATCTATGCCTAAAATTTCATTCGGAAATGTAGCGCGAATGCTATTTAAGTACCCGGCCGGACTGTAATTAATATCATTTATTAACTGACATTGATTGCAGGACCTGACATACGCCGTTACTATTTTGTATAATTGCGGGAAATATACCGCCTCGCGTACCCTTTTTAAAGTCTTTCTGACCCCTAAATGACCCGCTGTTTTCGCGTCATGTAATTCCTTCAAAATGCTTAATCAAAGCGAGGCTGGGATGACTGGTTTGTACTCAAGATTTTCGTTTGTTGTTTTCGTATAAAATAATAAATTATCTATTATTTCATAGTTTTCTTCTCTATTTCTTATCGCATCGATATCTGTGTGCTCAAAGCTTTCGGGGTCTTTCAAATATGCATAGATATTTCCAAATTCAGGATCAGCTTTCAGTTCAGTAATGATCGTATCTCTAGAATCTAAAATTTTTGAAGTCAACACAGCGCATTTAAGTTCATTTCCTTCATCGTCCAGTTTTATACGAGAAAGTACGTCAGCTACATTGTTTTCCTTACCCGGTTTATATTTTATTATGATATTATATTCTTGGAGTTTTAAAGCCCATCTTATTAACCTGGGCGTTAGGTTTTTCCCCGAGTAAAGTCTACCAACAGCCGCATGATCCGAAAAGACTGTTACTGGCGCTTTGCCGAAATAAACTCGAAATTTGTGTACAGCCATTAATACGGCTAATGTTCCTCTTTCTGTAGCTGTATAATTCCTTTGTGTCTGATTCAATGTTTTACTAAAAAATGCCAGCGGATGGTTATTTTGCATAAGAACCGCCACCAACCGCATAGTCTGATGCATCTGCCGCAATTTCCAGGTTTTCGTCCCCCTCAGGGAATTTTAAAACAGGGGCATTAATAAGCGCTTCTTTTAATCTTTCAAAAGCTGTGTTAGCTTCAGCTGTCCACGTAAATTTACTCTTTTTTCTTTTGATTACTAAGAGTGGTTCAACAATATTAGCGAAATCTTTTATGAAAGATCGATAGTAAGAACATAGTCCAAGGAAAGACGAAAGTTTCTTGGCGGTGTTGGGCGGTGGGAAATTCTTAATAGCTTTTATTTTTGAATCTTGCGTTTCTATACCCTTTTGCGAAATTTTATAACCGAGATATTTAAGTTCTTTAGTTGCGAACTTGCATTTTGAGGCGTTAATTGTAAGACCGGCCTCTTTTAATAATTTAAAAACTTGTTCGAGATCACTAATGTGTTGTTCCAACGTACTACTCGTTATAATTATATCATCTAGATAAATTAAAGTTGATTTTCCTAGGACAGGCTTTAGAACAATGTCCATAGCTCTCTGGAATGTTGATGGGGCCCCACACAACCCAAAGGGCATGCGTAAAAATGCATAAGTGCCCGATTTTGTTATAAACGCGGTTTTGTGTATGTCTTCGGGTCTCATAGCTATTTGATAGTAGCCAGACGTTAACTCCAAAGTAGACATGTATCTTGTCGATTTGATCTGTCTAACAATTTCCTCTATAACCGGCAAAGGGTAAACTGGAAATTTAGTAATACTATTTAGTTTTCTGTAATCGATAGCAAACCTCCAAGCCCTTTTATCCGAAGGAGGAAACTCGTTCTTTTTCCTACATAGTACGACTGGACTCGCGTACTCACTATTTATGGGCGTTATTATTTTATTCTTTAACATCTCCTGAATATGTTCTTCGATGATTAAGTCTTTTTGTTTGTCGTACCGATAAGGTTTAGTCCTACAAGGTTTTTCGGCACTTAATTGTATCTTATGCGTAACTATTTGACAAATTCCCGTTTTTTCTGAAAACAAGTTAGAAAAATTACTCACCACTTGCTGTATTGCTTGCCTTTCCTGGTCATTCAGATGGCTAAGGTACACTTGCGGTTTCTCCACAGGTTCCACCACCCTCTGGTCTATCTCCAGCACCACGGAACTGTCTTGAAAATTCAATTTGGCCCTCGCGGCCCTTAAAAACTCCATGCCTAAAATAAGAGGATTTTGCAGATTCTTCACTACAAAAATTAATACTTTGAGGCTTTCCTCTTTTACCTGTATGTTTAATGATAATTTTCCGATGCAGTGACATGTTTTTCCTTGCGCCGCTATAATTTCCGTATTTTTGTTTTTAAATAATCGTACCCTATAAAAATTCTTTTTGAAGAAATTTTCGCTCATAAAATTCCCTTCTGCTCCTGTATCGATGAGGGCTTCTACTGGTACATCGCCAACCAGGACTTGTATAATTGGTAGATGTGAGTTTTTTTACGATGACCGTATTTAAATGTCTTTTTGAGGGTTTTTTTTAAAACTTCCGGGGTCTGGACCCTCCCTTTCACAGGCCCCTCTACTCGTTTAAAGCTTTCCTTTCAATCTGTGCCTTCTGGGTACGCGGATGTTTATTTTCGAATTTTCTTTTTGGGCCTTGACCTTCGAGTTTCGATGAGTTAGCTTGATAGCTCTTTCCCCCATAAGAGCGATTTCCATTTCTGGTTTCCTCATTTGAAGATTTCCTTCGGGTACTTTGAGAATACTTTGCCCCTCTAGCTTTTTCCGCTATTCTGCGATTTTGAAACTTCACCGCCAATTCGAAGAGCTCCTGCAATGTGCTTGGGTTTCTAATTTCGAAGTAGTCTTGAACAGCGGGTAACAATCTTGGTAAGATTATTTCAATAATCTCCGCATCGGGTTTCTTCCCATACAGCATATCCGTCAGCTTAATTTTTCGTAGAATAAAGTCCGTCAATTCTTCTATATCCCGTTGATAGAAACTATATAGTTCGGCTTCCAGCCTTGCTCGATCTTTCACTATGGGGAAGGCCTTTACTAACGATTTTTTGAAATTTTCAAATGTATATGTCTGGCTCCCAAATTCCCCTAATAAAAATTTGCCTATATTTTCCACCATAGCGCGGCCTGTCCTCTTAGTGCGGATGTGGCGATGGCAACTTTTTGTCTTTAAGGCACAGGATAGAGCTGAAAGACATGTATTCTAATGCCTTCGTGATAGCACCACCTTTTAGCTTGCATTTGTAGGAATTATTACCACTCTTATTACTACTGTTTACTCCTTTTTCTACCATTTACTACTTTTTCTACTACTACATCATAACTTGGATAATGAAATGTGTATTTGTAATAACTAAACTAATAAAAGGGAAATGTATAAGAAATATTATTACGCAGATTAACAGTTTAATGAACTTTGAATATTATTTATATGAATAATAAATAATCAGAAGATTTAGATCAAAATCCAATCTAAGTCTCCAACTTTAAAGAGACAAATCATCGTGCTTACGGATGCTGGAGTCCACTACCACTGTTTTGAACTTCCTGAGAACAGATATATTAACCCTTTCCACTCCTTAATGTTTTTTTCCTTACTAACCAACAACTCTTTAATTCATTTACCAAATAGATAAAAAAAGAGGGTCTCAATAAAAGGTTGTATTGCAACAGTAGTTGTAACAGATATTTTTTCCATTATATTAAGTATAGTAAATACATATAAATTTATATATTTAGCAAATTTATTTACCTTAATTATTTATAATTTTTCAAAGCATTATATTCTTAAAACATTTTCCTGGTTAAAGACCGGGTTCCCTATCAAAAGTATCACAATAGAATGTTTTCGTTTCTCTCTCCTTTGGCCTTCCGGTTGGAACACACCATACAATCCTTGTGTTTTTTATGAGGAAAAAATAAAATGAGTCTTTCCATCTAAACGTTAGATACTATTGGATACTATTGGCAGATTTTTGTGTGGGAGCACGAATGTCTTTGATTAGATTCATCAATAAATATTCTCTATAATCTAATATGATAGTCGGTTTGATTATAATATGATAGTCGGTTATATAATAATGATAATATGATAGTCGGTTTGTTTATTTCTTTTTCACTAGCATTTTCAGTCGTCTTCGATTTTTTTCTTCGCAGATTGTGAAACAGAAGATTGTTTTGTACTAAACATTTTGATCGCTCTTTTGTCACGCCATATTACTAAAGTTTTTCCTTTTATATAAGCGATTTTTATGTTCAACAGCTAATTATGTTTTTTTTTTTTTCTTTTCTTTTTATTTGTTCTGGCAATACTTTTCGATTGGTCATAATTGTTCCAGTAAGAACGAAGTTGGGTTTTAGAAGTTCTGCATCTAAAGTGGGGTTCGTATAAAATCTGTCAATAAAAATATGATACCCTTTACCTTCAGGAATATAATTTCTTAAATTTTGATAGAGTTGCATTCCAATTCTGCTAGTGAAATTAAGATCTGGTCTAATTAAAACATCTGTCGTAATTTTGCCATAATATGGAACAAATGTATATAAATAATTTGTCTTAGAATCTGCTAAAACATAAACTCGAAGTCCCCATTTTGTGGGTTTTTAGGGTTAGACATGAGAAAGATTGTTTTCCCCTTGAACGAGATTGTAGATTTGTCAGCTGCCAAATTTTCAGGAGGTATATAATTTTCCATAAATTTTTGGTTTAGGTAATCCAGAAAGTTGCTCACTCTTTCTATCCTTGTCCCTGTCTTTGGAGTGTTTGGTGAAATTGTTTCCAAATGAAGTGACCAAAATATTTGGAAAAAAATGTTTGTGTGAAAAAATGTTTCTAAAAAATTACATCTTCAAATGAAATGCTTGAGAGCAGTATGATTCCAAAGCTGGTGAAGGAATAAGGCCCGCATTTATGATGTCTCTAATAAAGGCTCTCATTTCACTCTCAGTTACATCTTTCCAATTTTATCAAATGGAATATTTGCTCGGTGTTTTTTCTCATATTATTTTTGTTGCGTATGCATTAGTTTCACTCACTATTTTTTAGTAGAGTAGGAGCCAAAAACAGCTAAAAAATTCTAAAGCTGATGTGCAGCTGGATGGAACTTGTGGCCCAACATTTTTACCAACTGAGAATTTTATGTCATGACGATAATTGTTTTCTTCAGTGACATTTGTCCATAATGTTTCGTCATTTCCAACAAACTGCCTATTATATTTATAAATAGATGGTTGCTCATTGCTATCCTCATTTATCGTTTATAAGTTTTCTTCTTCTTACAATAATTACGTCAGAATCGGTCTCGGTTTGAAAAGGAACCGAAAACAATAGCTCAGACGCTTTTGTATAATTTATATCATCTTCCAATAATTCAAATTCATTATCTATTTGAGTCATACATTCGTCCTCACAACTTTCATATTCATTGGTAAATGATTGTCTTCTCTAGATTCGAGGCATCTATATTTTTATGCTTATTAGCACATAAAATAAATAAATATAACAGTACAATTATTATTATTTTAATTAAAACATATGTTTTTATGTAAATAAATATCAAAGGCGACAAAAAATACGATTTTTTCTAAAGCATCGGGAACTTGCTTTCCTGAAGTCAGCACTAGTATGGCAAGATCACGTAGATGTTCCTTATCTCACCCTCCAAGGATATAGTTCCCAGACAATGGGACTCTTGCACGGGACTTGAAATGCGGTTTGGAGATTGCAACTGTACCTGTTTCTTACCAGAGGTGATATTCTCGCTATGATTTAGCGTATAACAAGCGAAGGAGGATCCGAGGTTTGGACATAGTGAAGCGAGTTTGTTGGAAGAGTGCGTAGCCGAATACTTCAGTGAGTGTGTACGGGAGTTCGAAATTATCGTTTTCACGTACAACAAGCCGACTTTTCCAAGCTAGAAGACCGTATGTCCACTGGGAATACTGGAAGTAGCATTGTTGTGTTAGGAGATTTAGCAAGGACTAATCTTTCCGTATATGCTGTTGGTTTAGCCCAGTACATTTGTAACCGTTTAGAAGTGTTATTGGATAAGTACCAGAATTAGTACTATATACCAGATTGATGTAATCTTAGCTTCTTACATTTATAATTTTTTTTTTAAATTCTTGCTATTGTTTTATATCTTGAGTTGAGTCATTTCAACCCTGAAATACAACATAGGCTTTGGGTAGCGTGTTCAACCACTATACCACACTACAAATGACTCTTTTGATCCTAATGTAAAAGTAATACTAAAAAGAATTAAAAATAATATAAATTGATCAAATATGATAAATTTAGTTTTTATTTACATATTACAAAATATTTGAAAGAAAATATAGATTTAAACATTTAAAATTATTTTAGAAAATAAAATGTATAATGTCGAGTCTAGCTCGACAAAGGAGTTCGTGTAAGAAATACGATGTCGATCCACACTCGACATAGGAGTCCTAAGGGTTAAAACTGTAATCAGAAGTATACCTTCATATACTCCGATCGATGAAATAACGGATGATCTACTTGCTATGCGTTACAGTGTTATTCGTGTTAACTAGCTCAAACGTAGAAGAAGCAACGAAGTAATCAATTTCCCCCTGTTCCTAGTAACTTGTAAAAGAAAAGATAAAAGCCATGAGATCTTACATGAAAGATTGATTAATGGAATGAGAATTACTATGGAGAGATATAATGGTCCTGCTGGGTCCCTGCAGTATTTCCGCTGCTATGGCTTTCATCATGCTCAATAACACTGCAACCATGAACTCAAATGCGTCCGATGCGGTGACTCACATGAGTCATAGAATTGTGACAAAGATGGAAGCACTCCACCGAAGTGTGCCAACTGTCAGTAAGTGGATTACACTGCAAGTTACAGAAGATGCGAGAAATTTCCTAAGCCAAGACCTCTCCCACCAGTAACATCTTATGCTGACGAAGTCATAACCAAAAAATCCTACTCACAAGCCCTTGCAAGCGGTCTTGCACCGGAAGTTATCTTTAAGGCAAAAACCATACTCAGAGAAATTAAAAGTTTCGTTAACATCATTAAGGAATTTGGCCTCTCACTTCTATTTCAAAAACTTACTCAAGACATGAAACCAACATCTCAAGACACTCTAAAATCTAACAATGGATAGATCAAGAAATACGGCGAATTATATACGCTTCATGATATGAAACTCTTACGGTCTCCGAAATCAAAAGCATGAACTGCAGAAATTTCTTCATGATCACGACATTGACATTGTGATTATTACAGAATCGCATGCTCATCAGTGTCACCATCTTAATATTTCAAATTATCATAGCTACCGTTGTGATTGGTCTTCTCATCGCAGCGGAGGTTTCATTATCTACGTTAAAAGAAATTGTCTTTCTTGTCTCATAAATGAATGCAATGTTAATGACTGTGAATCAGTGACTTTTCATGTTACTTTCCCGGTGTTCAAAGGTTTATATTTTTTTATTGTATAACTCACCCCCAAATCACCTTACTAAAAGGCTGCTGGATACGCTATTTCACCAGGATATTCCTGTTATACATGCGAGGAGATTTAAATGTCAAAAGCACTGTATGGAACTGCAGAAGCAATAATTCGAACAGCAAAATTCTCCAGGATTATATTTTGGACCATCCTGTGGCACTTCACGCACCGGATGAGGACACCTATCGCCCTGACAGGATTGAACATTCTGTCATCTTGGACGTAGCATTATCTACTATTATGATTCCCATTACTTTAGAAGTTGCCCATGCACTCTCGTCAGATCTTTTACCCGTCATCGCTACATTTGGGGTTAAAAAAAGTGGTTTCAATTCCTCAAAGAAAATAACTGATTGACAACTTTATGTAAATATTATTAAAAAAACTCTACAATTAATTTAAATGGTCTTAACAGTGTATAAGGACTCAACGCAGTTGTTTCTTTTGTTACTGAACAGATTCAAAGCAATGTGAAAGAAGCAAGCGATACTATTAATAAAAGCTAAAATATTTTTCTTCTCCCTATGAACATCCGACAGTTCATGAGGCAGCGCAATTGACTCAGAAAAGTCTACCACCTGACCTGGGATCCCGTCGTCAACTTAAATAAGGACATCAAGAAAGTAGTAAAATCCCAGAAAGAGGAGATGTGGAGCGAAAAATTATCGGAGATTAACATTCAGGGCAGCTCGCTCTGGACTCTGATTAAAAATCTCAAATCGACTTATGTGTCGAATCGCCCTCTTTACTACAATGGAAAAGTAGCTATCTGTAATAGTGATGAAGCGGATAATTTTGCTATGCATTTTGGAAACGCAATTCACGCCAAATGAATGGCATGTTGATAAAAATTTCGAATCATCTACGGTACTTCGAGTACGTGACTGTATCTGTGCCCCATCTGTCAAAAATATCCCGGTATTTGCCACTTCTGCGGAAGTTATGAATATTATTAAAATACTTAAACCACGCAAATCGCCGGGTAATGACGGCATCACAAATGCTGCTATTAAAAACTTGTCGAACAATATTATTTGTAAACTGACTAGCATTTTAAATGCATGCTTGTATCCCAACTTTTTTCCACCTTATGAAAATGTGCAAAAGTTATTCTGATTCCGAAGGCTGGTAAGGATTATACTAAACCTGGCGGTTATCGGCCAGTCAGTTTGCTACTAGTGCTAGGAAAAATCTACCAACGAATTATCTTATCACGCATGCAAACCTTATCTCAATTTACTACCACTTGAACAATTTGGTTTTCGAGCGAAGCTTTCGACGACCAAGCAATTACTAGTATGGATTACGGAGTTTGCTGGCTCAACGCTATCTAATAAACAGTGTATTGCTTTCCTCATGCTAGTATTACTTACGATACATTCTTTGTTCACGAACAGGACTTTTTATGCTTGTGGGAATGGTGCTGACTCTTGCAAAAAGAATATTTGTAGTGATATTCCTGAAGACTCGGTTCTAGGATCGATATTTTACTTATTTTACTCCGCAGGTTTTTTAGAAATACCACAGAACAGCTCTATTTTGGCTTTCTATGCAGATGACACCGCGTTACTTGTGAAATCTCTAAATGTAAATCACGCAGTAAAAAGACTTCAAGATCCTTCGATTGAAAAGTGGTGTACACAATGGAAAATCCGAATAAATGCCTCATAGTCACAGCTCTTGATCATTCGGAAACGCAAAAGAAACGCTCCGATCAAAAAAACACCTTACTTTATTCAACGAAACTATTCCGGTGGTTTCACAAGCCAAATACCTTGGTGTTTTATTTAATGACAACTATCTTCGATAAAGATCTTAAAAAGCTTCAAGTGAAAAGCAAGTTAAAAGTGAAAAGTTCAAGTGAAAAGCAAGTTCAAGTTAAAAGCAGATTCCTTCGCATCATTACAAATGCCCATTTTTATTTACATAACAAATGTTTTGACAACGACCTTAAGATCGAACCGTTGGCGAAGTTTCTCAGAAAGCTCAATGAACGCTTCTATCAGGAAGCATAAGAATGTAATATAATGAACCAACTTTGAACTTTTCAGCTACGAGATTCTTCAAGAGGACCATCATCTGCGCCCATTTACGGTTTTCGAGCTCAGCGATAACCAAAATTTTCCTACATGAAGCTTAAATATACTTTCACATCTGCTCTGTCCAAAATCTTAGCTGAATCTGTGAATACAGCATGATTTTGACTTCATCCTTATCACTCATTTTATGCAAAGCAAATGGTTGTAAATATTCTGCATATAGTCTTCCAGCTTATGAGAAAAATTTGTATTTTTATGTATTGTATCTTGTCTCCAGGACACACTTAGGTATTTCTATCCCTGCATCGCTGCATGAAGCAACCAACTGAAGATCGCCGGCGCGGTGACAACGGCAAAGATTTAGCACTAAATAAGAGGCAGAAAGACGAAACATGCTAAGTTCAATTTGAAATGTCGCTCAAAACTCAATTTTGAAGGAATAGTGTGGAAATAGCGGAAGTAAGGTTTTGTAATTCTTGTTCATGTAGAGTTCTTTCTGCGTCTTGTTTTTTTTTTTAACTAGTTTTTTTTAATGTAAATGAATTTCCATTATAACTGTAAAACACGGCAGAGAACAGTATCGATGTATTGAAATAATGAAGGTGCATGTTCATCCGATTCTAATAGAACAAATAATACAACATGACTTTTAATTTGAAAAACTGCAAAAGAAACGCATATTGGAAGCAAGGTCCGTAAGAACAAGTTTATTATAATTGTTATGGCAACTTTCAAATATTTGAAACAGCTTTTGGCAATTTTTTGATTTGGCGACAAACTTTTGTTGCCAAGGTAGACCCGGCTTTAAGGATCGGACAAAAATGGCGGACTTGACAGTTAAGGATATCTAGACTAAATAACCATCTTAAAAAATAAGCTCTTGATTAAAATAATGCAAAAAAAAAAAGTCTTTCTCTAATTTTCAACATTTTCTACTGCTATGATAAATTCTTGACAGACAGACAGACAGACAAAGTAGACAGATGTCTTGTTTTGCACCCGCTAAGTCTTTTTGCACCGATGGGCGAAAAATCAAGCATAGGTGCGAAGGAAAGGTATATAGAAAGAGGGGCAATTTCGTATTTGAGGAGAGTAAAAAGGAACTTCGTACATCTTGTACGAGTTCAAAAGGCCAGAAAGAAAAGATGGGACAAAATAAAATTTAAAATAAATGGCCCAAAAATAATAGAGGAAAAAAAAAAGGGCCTTTAGAAAGAAAAGGAAAAGAAGTAGAAAATATCCTAAAATACGATTGTGTCCATGAGTGTAGTTAAAAGGAGAAGAAACTGTCTTCATTTACAATAAATAGTGTCTCACAGGTGTGTGTGTGTGTGTAGTGAGTGTGTTTGGTAATGGTGAATAGATGTGTTACTGGGGAAAAGACAAATATTGACGGTGTTAAAATGCTTCGTATTAAGGTATTTAGCATGGAATATAAAGTAATATGTATGCTTGCATCCTGAGATATCAACAAAGGTCATCAAACAAAAGTATATATTAATTTAATCAAAGTAACTTATGCTACTTTCATTCTCAACATTTTCATACATTTTTCAAAAAACAGCAGCAGACTAACAACATAGAACCATATGCAATGCAAGACCACAACCGCACACACCAAAAATATATATATATATATATATATATATTTATGTGTGTAAATTACTTAGTATATGTATTAAAAACACAAATTAAACAGTATTTATTAATTTAACTATCATAATTTATTACTAGTTAATTAATGTTAGTATAACACAATGAGGCACACTGTTATTTATATAAGCTCATAGTTCTAAGAATACATTTAAGGCGGTGAAGAATAAACCATCCCTTACATATGGACATTTAACAGATAGCAAAGAACAGTATGAGAAAAAAATCGGTGAGGTATATTATTTAAAGGCGAAACTATATTCAAGCGATCTAAAAAGAAAAGAGAATCCAGAAGATCCGAGAGGGAAATAGCGCGATGCCCAAATTTTTCCTTTCATCCCCAAATTTTCCCTCTCTCGAGATTCCTTAAGGGCTTTGTAAGTGTTGACAGACGTGAACTGATAACGTTGGCGTCTATTTGGAGTTGATACACAAAGGAAGCCACAAGCAATGGCAATTTCAAGTATTTTTTAATGCTTTAAACTGATGAAAAATTCAGATTTATTGATTTAAAGGCACTTATTTATAGAAATTTGATTTAGTTTAGATGAAAGAAAAGTACTTATCTTAAAATTCCAGGCTTTTGGAGTATATCCTTACATTGTCCGCTGTTTTATTCTCGTCAACATCGGAGTCGAAATTCATTGCAATAATATAGGTGTTGTAGAAAAAAAAAAAAAAAAAAAAAAAAAAAAAAAAAAAAAAAAAACATTTTCCAAAGAAATTTAATTGATAATCACCAAGAGGAAAGGAAATTTTTGCACTTTTTTACGGAGCGCAGCGATCGTGCTGCCGCTTGCCTCGGTGATCGCAGACTCCGATCATAAATTCTTGAAACACTGCCGTAAATGAATTTATGGCAGTGGTTATGAGTAATGAAATTTACAAAACATTAATATTTTTAATTACAAAATATAATATTAATATTTTAAATATTAATTAATATTTTAAGTAGTTAGTTAATATTTATATTGTATTATATTAGTATTTAGCTAATATTTTAACTTTACAAAAGGTTAATTTTTATGTTGAGTAAAGAAATTTATAATATGTTAATAAATGCATTTAAAACTAGTATAATGTTACATTAGTTGTTTAGATTCTGTTTTTAAAAGTAAATAAAAAATATTTCCGATTGACGGAAATCAAATTAAATTATAACGAGTAAATTTTGTTCCAGTGTTAGAAATACTTTTTATGAATTAAATTTTGTAAATGGTAATAATATTAACATATGTGTATTTTTTATTCTCTCAATTTATCACAAGGAATTTATGATTATAATTTAAAAGCTAAAATTAAATTTTGTACCAATGGTAATAATACACAACAACAATTGTCATAACTGATGATTTCTGTGCTTTGGAATCCACTAGTGGTGGAGTGATAAGCCACTGAACACTGGTAGTTCAGGCTGGTTATATGGGAGTTTTTGTGGTTTTCCTTACAACTAACGTGAATCTGAGCCAGTTTCTCTTAAAAAATCCTTTATGAAGGTATCCTTCTTGTGCTAGCCTGCATATATATTTATTTTCTATTCATAAATACTGTTCTCTCTTCTTATTTCCTAAGTCTAAATCGTATTTCTTAAATGAAGAAGTGTTGCTTCTATAGCTCGAAAAATATGGTCAATATGTTTTCAAAATCCTGTTCAGTTTTGGACAGCATTTAAATAAAATAAATAATTTGTATATGATGCAAACAAAAATGCATTACACTATTTCATGTAGTGAATAATTAATCAGGGAACAAAGCATAATGCAAGGTTCCTGTATTTTGTAACCAGAGTTATTTCATTTTTGGAATCTTTACTGTCATTTTCCCCATCCGTTTTCGCACCAAAATTCAAATGAAGTTTTTAGTTTGTGAAACAAACCGTGTTTTGCCTTTCGAGGCCACGTTACTAGGTTGCTAGATAAGATTTGTAGTCTTCAGTCTTTCATTATAATTGCTGATAGTTGAATTCCATGCCGGTCTAGTTTGGAGCCAACTTTGCATTAATTTGATTTGTGTAGCATTTGGCTAAGGCTTCAAGTTTATTTGAATTTAAATTTTACATTTGAACTTAGTTGTTATCATAAGTTATCTGCCCACAAGTGGTTGACTGAGTCGTAAGCACAAAGTGTGCCTTCTGTTCTGTACATCTAAACTTTATAATAGAATAAGAGTATATCTTAACTTTATAAGAATATATCTAAACATTATTAATAATTACATTTAAAGACATTGAAATCAGTATTTAAGTGCTTGCCATGTAGTCAAATTTTTATATATAAATTGTACTCTTACTTTTATTACAAAAAATTCAGATTTCTGTTAGATTAAATGTTTAAGTAATGTAGAAAATTTGCATAAAATTTAAAATAAAAAGTCGACTCTTATGTCAACGTACGATTAATAAAAGTAATAATACTCAGTGAAGGTTATTTATATACAGCTATTAGATTGTGAGTTTTACAAAATTTGAGAACTGTAAATTATAAGCAATATATTCCATAATCTAAGCAACATTATATTTTTATAGTGAAATTATGAAAATGTTATAAAAGCAATAATGAAACCTGATTTTGGTCCATGAATTCATGAAATTACACATCCCTATAGTTCTAATTTAATAAATGAGGCAGAAAAGTATTTTTAGACCATGGTAATTTTGATCATTGCCCATTTTAAGAAACATGTAAGAAGTCTAAATTTGCATGTGGTTCCTTAGCAAAGGAAACACCAAGAGTTTACCTCATGCTACTACAAATCTGTTTTTTTTTTTTTTTTTTTTTTTTTTTTTTTTTTTAAATCTTGGGGGGTGAAGTTTATAATATGCAGAGTTGACATATGAAAAAATGTCAAGACTTACGTGATGTAATATTAAAAGCATCAGTTTTAACTATAAAATTTTGGCTTTTCAAAAAATATTTTTAAAGTTGTGTCTTCCTAACATGAAAGTGGGCCCACCAGCGGCCGAGTGGTAAAAAGTCGCTGAACATTGGTAGTTCGGTCCGAGGTTCGAATCCCTCGAACGAACTGGCTGCATGGGTGTTTTCGAGGTTTTCCCCATGTGCAGCGTCTATACGAGCCAGTTTCCCTTAGAAAGTCCTCCACGAAGGCATCCCTCCCCTTAGGCAGATAGCCCTAGTGTGCTTTGCCATAATTAAATACACCACACCTAACATGAAAGTAACTTTAAGAAAAACTTGCAATTTATCCCTCCCCGCCATCAAATCTCTGATACTTATCAAATTCGTTAAAGTTACGTGGACGGAAATGGCGGCATGTTTTTCACAAGGAGGTTAGAATAGAAGGAGGGAAGGTTCAACTCAAACGGTGAAGCTTGGCGGCCATCTTCCTGTTATCACCGTGACTTGTGCAAGGAAGTCTGTCATTGCAACATTTTTTTTCTTTTCTTTTTGAAGCATGTCAGTTTGTATTGCATATGGATGCACAAATAGATTCTCGAAAAAAATTCCGGGCATTATTTTTCACACGTAAGTATTAATTTTCTTTTTTTTTTATGTAATATGACAACTATGTCAAAAAATATCACAATGTCATGTGGTTTTCTTTCCAGATGTGAAAAAAGGACTTAAAATAGGTTATTTAATATAACTATAATCAAAATATATTAAATACATTTTAATGTTTCTGTTTATAGCTGGTATCTTCGTTCCTTAAGATACAATGCTATATGGTAGGATTTAAATTGTATAATTTGAACGTTTTAGTTAATTCGTTTTATAACTTTCATGAAAAGTAAGAAATCAACTATTACTATTTTTATTAATTGTAAAGGTGTTAAATAAAGCAATGCTTTTCTTTATATATTAATTATTATTCATTTTTTTAAGATAAACTGTTCTGTTGTTAAAAATGTTTTGTACAAACTTACAAATTTCTGAGCAGTATAGTGATAAAATTAAGTAAAATATTTACACACTTGAACATGTGGAAAGATGTATCCAAAAACTTATATAGGTGTATTTCTGTAATTCAACTTAATTAAAGGCAGTTTCTTTGAGATTAATAAATATGAAATGCGCATAAACTGAAATCAAGGAATTCTGTTTTATTTTATTAAGATTTATTTTCTAACCTAAGCGAATCCGTGAAATATGCAGAAACATCATTTTTTAAAGGCTTTAATGTTATGCGCATGCATTTAGATTTCGAACTATTTCTCAACAATTTGCTGTACATAGTAAATTATGGATATCATCTTTATTACTTTAAAACAAAAATTCAAATATAGCGGGGGATTTCATTATAAATTTAACATAATCTTACTGGAAAATAAATGCACGGAACAGCTTAGAAACACGTACATGTCACTGCCGTAATGCAATGTTTTGAAGTCACAAACATGGACGCCGCTTGTTCGGCGGAGTTTCATTCCCCGATAGTGGAGGAAACTGCAAACCATCCCTCCTTCTATTCTAACCTCCTTGGTTTTTAGCTCAGTAAGGGTTACCATAAATAACAGGGTTATCATAATTTGTTATTTATCGCGCCCAAATGTCGCCAAGACATTTCTCGCCAAAAAGGACTAATACTAAAGCTGGGCCAAATATTTTTCTACGTTTTCTATCTATGTATTTGTTCTTCGTTTTATGCAGTCGTTGAATTGAAAATTATGAAACATTAATGCTCTTATGAAACATTAATGCTCTGTTGATACAAATTTAATTTCCTTTCAGGTGAGCATTATTAACAATTTCCACCAAAAATAATTTTCGTGAAAATGTGCCAGTTTTTAGTACCGCTAAGCAAAATATAAAAATTATATTATTATATTTTGAATTCACATTTAAATGTGGCATATACATCCATATTTACGCTTGTGTGCCTTTTTCTGGAAGTATCAAGATCCTGCATTGGTAGCATTGATTGATGTGTAGAGTAGGCTTTGAAGCAATCAAAATCTTGAGGCTTCATTTAGAGTGTTATAATTCAGTTTATTTTTAATCTTTTGTCACTGAGTTTTTGAAATATATGGAATTGATAGGCTGATATTTATTGTGCCTGTCTGGCACTGCCAAATGGAGATATTCAAATATCATTGTAGTTTTTTAAATTTGAAACTGATCAGAAATTATAAATGCTTTTAAGTTAATAGTAGTACTATTTGAACTATTTTCCCTGCTGATAATTTTTATGTATGTATAGAACACTGCTACAGCATGAAAGTGACAAGTTGTTGCAGATTTACAGGATCATTCTGGATTTTAATGCAGTATTCCTGGTTCAAATATGTCCTGGAAAATATCCCAGATTTTATTTTGGTATTTACCATGAATTGTATTTTTGATGCTCTATACAGTCAGGAAAATGTTTTTGAGGAATAAGAAATATAATTAGTAATCAAATAATCATACTTAATGTAAATTGTAGGGAATTTGAAAGCTCCATAAAAAGTTAGGCTTTTAAAAAAATTCTGGAATTTTACTCCAGTTACATTTTGTATTTGGAAAATTGGCAGTGAAAGTAAATCATCTTAAGACTTTTAAATGGATCATCTTCCGAAAATCTTCAATGTAAACAAAGTGGAGGAGAGCTTAACTTTTGAAGAAAAATATTTTGACAGAGAATAATTTTATGATAACATTTTTCAAAGAAATATTTATTTAGAAAGATAAAATGCTCAAAAAATTTAAACAGTTTAATAAACGTTGTGATTAATGTCTGAGTAAAAGACAAATTGAATGAAACTGAGCTTGACTTTCTTCAGAATAATCATGTTTCAGATCTGTAGCATTAATTCAACTCCAATTAGTGGCAGAAATACAGCCTGTTTTTGATAATAAATACAGTGAAATCTGTCATGGTAACTATTTATATAGTATTTCTTAGAACATGAAGAAATTAATTTTATTATAGAATAGCATTGATAGTCATATTTTCTAAACTACAACCACCTTTGCAGAAGACAGATCATTTGCAGCTGTGAAATTTACTGTAACTTATGAGCAATTAAAAAAAAAAAGTATCATTTATTGATATAGATTTTTTTTAGGTTGCATTGTTCAGCATTAACTTCAAAGAAATCTGGTTACTTTCTAGTAGTATCACATTTTCTTTTTTAAAATCTTTTTATAAAAATTATTTAGCATAATTTTATTTATCTGTTTATAATCTGTTTTATGTGCCATTTTATAAATGATTGTTTTTAATTACAATTATTGTAGGCTTTCTCCCTTCACTTTTAGCTATCTTTTAAAATTTGAGTAATTCGGATGTTGTTAATTTCCTATATTTAATTGGAAATAAATATTGTGGTTAATTTTTAACAAATATTCAAGCTGCTATTGTGCCATTTTATAAGTGGTTGTTTTTAATTACAATTGATAGTAAAAAATACTGGATAATTAATCAATTATTTGTAAATTGTTAACATTAGTTATACTATATTAATTAATCATTGTAAAAGAAATTCATTAGGAGAAATCATAAAATTATGTTTGGTTTATCCTTTCATTCCATTAGATAAAATTCCCACTATGAAGATATATGGTTGGATTTCAACTGAGGTTTTTATCTTTTATTTCCCTTCTGCTGTATTGGTTAAAAAGTAATATAGATAACTAAACCCTTTTCTGAAGTAATAAATTATTAAAAACAATTTCTGTGTTAGGTAAATTTTTTATGTTCCGCGTGGATTGAGATTATGTTTAGCAATTGTTTGCATGGCACCATTGTATACTTTTTAAATGAACTTCCTCCTAGGACTAGGAAATAAAATTTAAAAAAAAAAAAAGTTATTTTAAAGGTAATTCAAGTATGCAAGTTTTTATAATTTATAAGCTTTGATAAAGAATTATTTATAATTAAAATTTCCCTGCAAGACTAGAAATATATCACGCCAAATGTTTTTGAAGTAATTATTTCCATTTGGATACTGAATTGTTTGATTGATCTTTTGCAAAATTTCCCTTTTTCCTTGAAACCAAATGAAGAATATCTGTAGTCCCACTTCTCCCTCTATCCTAGTACCTTGGACCCAAGTGCTATATTCCTCACTCTCTCCCTCCACTTTCATTCCTTATGTGTTATGTTTGACTTTGATCTCTTACCTCCGTTTACAAACTACAGTGAAACAACTTACACAGGTTCACAAACGTAATTCATTTCTGTAGATAGTTTGTCACCCAACATATTCATAAATAGAAACAGTTTTTCCCATAAGAACTAATATAAAATGAATTAATCCATTTCTGGATCCTAAATAGTTGCTTAGATAGAAGTATTTTGTATGTAAGTTTGTAATGCAAAAACAAAGGAATTCATTAAAGCTAACACATACTTAATATGTACACAATATTTAACAGGCTATTAAACATATAAAAAATAGGAGAGCTTGAATTAAGTTTTACCATAGCTCTAAGAGTTGATGGCCCTAAGTAGAAAATGGTATAAAAGCCAGAAGTGTGAAATATAATCGTTTGAAAGAGAAAACCTTTATGTCAAAACATCAGGTAGCTGCTGTCTTTCTGTTTTTTTTTTTTTTTTTTTTTTTTTTTTCTTTTTCCGTAACACTGCTTGTCTCTAATTGAGAATCTTTTCCCATTAAAAATTTGTCTGTTGTGATTTGCTTCTGTGTATGTTTCAAAATGTTCTTGAAGCAAGACATGGCAGTGTAATTGCAAATATTTATGTACTTACTACTGCTTTATCAGGATAATAATGTTCTATGGACCTTTGCACCTTACTGTATTTTTCACAAATTTCTTGGATCAAATATAGGGCCCACTAGTGGCCGAACGGTAAAATCGCTGAATGCTGGTAGTTTCGACCTGGGTTCACTTTCAGGCAAATGGGTTGGCTGCCTGGGCTGTTTTCATGTTTTTCCCTATGTCTAATATGTATACTAGCTAGTTTCCCTTAGAAAGTCTTCCACGAAGGCAGTGGCGTAGCTAGGGTGGGGCAAGGGGCGACATCTGTCCCCGGGTGCAGCATCCAAGGGGTGCCAAATTGATGGTATGAAATTTTCTAATGAAATGTTTTTCATTCTTGGCACACAGAAAGGGGCACAAATTCTTTAATTGTTCCCGGGCGCTGGAAACCCTAGCTACGCCCCCGCACGAAGGCAACCCTTCCCTTAGGCAGATAGCCTTAGCGTGCTTGGCCATAATCAACCAAACGAAACCAAAACCATCGATCACATAACTAGGAACATCATCCTTTTTGTCTTCTACTTTTGAAGACATTTCCTTCACTTCATTTTGGAGTATCAATTGTTGCTGGGTAACTAACTTGTTTGTATCTTGAGACATCATTCTTCATCCAAGACTTTAAAAGATTTGGTCATGATCCAAGCTGCTCATGAACCAAGGTTTGACTGTTCAAGCTTCTATTGGTATCTACAAATGTTAGTAATTTCTTTTTAAAATAAGATTTCATTTTTTGATTGTTAATGAGTCTTCCTTTAATTAGTAATAGAAGCGTATCTGTTCCTTATGATTATTAAAGAAGTATAATGGTTTCATTTTTTTTCTTCTTGCAAATTAAATTTCCACATACATAAAATAATGCTTACTTTTATGCAATAACAAGATATTATTTTTCATTCACAACTTCTTTCTTTTAAATGTCAATGAATGTTACGAGCTTGTATGTGTGAAATGTATGAAGAGTTACGAGCTTGTTATGTAATGCGAATTGTGTCCTTCTCAGTAAGCATATTGTCAGCATGAACCAGACTTCAGAATTTTATTTCATGAATGTTTAGTAACGGTGTACTTTTCCTCATTTTATTCTTAGTAGTTGTATTTAAATTTTGAAGCTGATTTCGATATCTTATAATCATTAATGCATATATTTATCAATGGATGTGTAACTCTAAAATATTGCTCCAGATATCTGCATGTTAATGTAAAATATATTCTTTTCTTGGAGTTTTATTTTAACAAATATTATTTTTTCTTGCAGGCGAATGTATTGAAATATAAAACAGATATTATCAGTACAGCGTATGAAAAATCGTGGCTTATTTCTGTCATTTAAGACAGTAGTTCAATAGAGCTGTAATATATGTGTCCTGATTTATTTCCCTGCTCCTTTTTCATCTTGATGATATTTGTGGGGAATTATGAACATAATATGGTATGTATTTTTTTCATCCAGTGTCTTTTATTCTTATTTCGTCTTTTGAAGTACCTTTTAAAGTACTAGTTTTGCCTTTAAAGTTAAAATTATGTGAGTAACTAAAAAACTAAACTCAGTGGCGTAACAACCTTAATGCGCCAAGGCTTGCAGTGCCCGAAATCTGCTTTCTTGACCGTGGGCCCCGGGGTGCGTAAGTATATGCCCTGAACAAGTGGATAGCTTGTTGCAAGACCCCCAGTGTTTAGTCCTCAAGCGAACTTGGTACTCGTTTTATTGACCCAAGAGATGAAAGGCTGAGTCGACCTTACCCAGACTGGGAATCGAACCCCGGACCTGTGGTGCTGCTGCGCGATGCGCTAGCCACTATGCCACCGGGCCTCGTGTGAGTAACTATTACAGCTTAAAACTATTACTTTGTAAATGCTTTTGTTATAAACTTTAACTTAAATTGTAATTTTGTCATTATGGAGCAACTGGTGATGAAAGAATTAAACTGATAATATATAGCCTGTTTGACTATGAAAATGAGTTTTCATTGAAGAAAATTTTGAATACTTAAATATAGTGAAAAAAGTGCATACCTATGTCTTTAATATTCAATTTCAAATACTATGTTTATACACAGTCAAGTATGTAAGCGAAAAAAAAGGGGGGAAAGGGTGAAAAACAGAGTAACTAATGTGCAAAAAGTAAATACGTGTGACCTTTATCTATTTATGGATATATAAATCAAAATTACACTATATGTGTATGTTTTATAAAATTTTTAAAGGAAGCTTTCTCCCGCATATACTTAATGCTTATCTGAAAACATTGTAGCTTTCCTTACATACTTTTAGTGGATGTATCATAAAATTGCCAATTAAAGGTGTATTGTCCTATTAAATTTTGTAAATTATATCTTCCTGCCACATAGTCTTAGTACTTTATATGCATGCAAAATTCTAGTGGCATTCATTGGTGAAAAGCCTAACGTTGGCCTTATTCAGATACAATAGAAAATGATAAAATCGGAGAAAGGGAAACTTTTGACAATAAAATAGCAATCTAATTTGTTAAGAATAATAAAATAAAGTGACAAAAGCTGTTTTGTTTAAAAATAAAACTAGAGCTCATAATTTTACTCAAATGCATGAAGTGAAATAACTTAGTTAATTTTTTAAAATCTTTTAATGTGTTTTTAATATATCCTGTGGGTATTTTATTGTATTGTGTAACTGAAAAGGAATTCCTTGCAATAATTGGTAATGTTAAAAAGAAATACATAGCCGTGTCGGTGTATCTTTCATTACAGTGTTTTATTTAAAATTTTTAATTTTAAATGGCATTATTTAAATGTAATACAGTTATTTCTCTATAATAATAATTCTTATATGTCATGTAATAACAGTTATTTTTTGCTGATTTATAAATATCTTTATTGTTATATTTTTGTTTTTCTAATTTTACTTGTCTGATCTAATTGGAACAAGCCCACAAAGTTTTTCGTGACAAAGATTTGCATTTGTCATTGGCCCTCTCTCTCTACTAGCACTAAACCACTTGAGAGGACTTTCAGCTCACCATATTTGGAGTGCCCCCCGAGGCTGCATAGATTCTACATCTTGATGCCTTCTCTGACATTTGAACCTGGGTCAGGCAGTGTAGCAGTCAGCATTACTAACCATTATCCCATCTGGGTGGCCTTTTCATTTTCTAACCTTATTAAATGAATGTGCATCATAATTTAATTGTGAACAGTTGATGAAAGGTAAAGTCAAACGTCTGTACAAACCAAAAAAAATTTGAATCGAAGGCTACTAAGAAATTTTCAACTTTTTAAAAATTTCATTAATATATCAGTTAAGTATGCAACAAATATTATTTTCCAGATACTAAATATTTGACTAGACATTCATCTGCCCTATGATTATAGATACAGTACAAAATCCAAAATCTGGACTCATTGGGACTTCGGCGATTCTGGATTTGGGATTTTTCCGGATATTAGATCATCACTTTTAAATCTAGTAAGATGGCATGTAGAAATTATAAAATTAAAAGTATGAAATAATGATTTATGAATTTATGAAATATAGTATTTGTGATCTAAAGGGTATCAAAATTTACTAACAGAAAGCTTAATACAGTACAAAGTCTCTAATCCGGACATCCGTTATCCGGAATCCGGAACTCAAAGCCACAAACTTACGCATGTGCGTAATGCACTAAATCTAGTGGATTCTTACACCCAAACTAGTTTTCAGATAAGGTTTTTCTATTAGTTTTGCTTTTATACATGTTGAGCGTTCAACACTGTGATTGCATTTGTTAAGTTTAATGCCATCTGCTATATTATTTTTCTCAAGTGTTTTTATCACACCTTTATTTCTGTGGCCTAACCTTTAATGTCATTTTAGTATGCAGTTTGTGTTAGAACATGTAATACCATTAGCTAAGTAAGTTTACTTGTCAAATGGACTTGCGATCAATTTATATAAGCCTTGTTGTGCATTGCTGCGCACAGCCGACTGTATCATGGCCTTGAAGCGAAATCAGTTTCGGGAGGTCACGTGATCAAAATAGTCGATCTCTTTCTCTTTACCATAATCCCAGAGTTAAATTTTACCAAAAATAGTAGTTTGTCTTAAAATAAATATAAGTAAAATTAATAAACGGGAGTAGGTCATATGATTTACATTAAATTTTTCACAGTAAAATATTTTTACAGGCGGTAAAAATGTATATCTTCAATAATTTTTTTAACAATTTGTACTTCGTTTATGTAACTAAAAATATCATTGAGAATCACCACATGCGAACTTTATTTATGTAATTTTGATAAAAATGAAATTCATTTATGTAATTTGAATCAAATTTATTGCCAAAATAATATAAAATCCACATAAGGGGGGAATTCAATAGATATATGGTTGCAAATTTTAGATTTTCATACTAGTAAAATAAATATTAAGGGAAAAATTATTTTGTAAAACTCCATGCCGCTACCATCGCATCAGCTATATAAATTTTTAGAAGTCAAATACCCATAGTCATCTCTCTTCACTCTATTCACTAATAAAATCTGCATATCTCAATTTTATCGAAACAGGGAAATGAATTAAAATTCCTTAAATGCTAGAAAATTTGAATATAAAGATGAAATTACATGCACGTTATACTATAAATAAATCTTTCAAGATAATTTCAAAGAGCTAAATGCTAATTGCATTCATAAAAAAGGACAGCCATCTATTTGTACCAGTTCCAATTTTATGTTGAATCACTTTTTCCAAACTATCCAAGAGATAAGTGATTAGGCTTGGTTTTTATTTTTAAGTATTTCCCCAAATTACAGGCCTATTCCACTATTAAAAATAAATTCATAAAATTTGGAGCTGTACCATATACATACATGCTACATATTATTACACATAATCTATGCAGAAACAAAGCATAAATCAAAATAAACAATTGAGTTATTAACTGAAATTAATTAATTTTTTTAACATTTTTATATGAACATTTTATATTAATTTTGTCATTTTTATATTTTGTATAATTATTTAACATTATTTTGCAAATTATCAAACATATTTTCTAACCGAGTTTGTAAATTCATTCTACAAGTGCAAGAAGCTGTTAAATTAAAGTAACTGTATAGTGTAATAACTGTATGCAAGATAACTTATATAAAATATCCATTTGCTTTCCTGGCATAAGAAATGCATTTTCCATGTTTTTAAGAATTTCACCAAATAAGAAATAGACAATTGAAGATTTTAATAGAGTAACTTCAGATGGAAAATTTTTAATTTCCCCCTTATCTAATTCTTTAAGAAAACCAAAAATATCATCTTCTGTATCTACTGAATTAATACTTTGCAACAAGTCCTGGCAAACATTTCATTTTATCACCCATAATTTTTTTCATGGCATCATAACCTGAAACATAAACTAGCACTGCTAAAATATCAGAAGAAACATTTTCTATAAAAAAATCATTAATTAGTAAATTTGAAGAATCAATTAATATTCACAAAAGTAAAGATAAAATCCTTATCATAATCTGGTAAAAGGGACAGTCATATTTGATGATGAAATTATAAAACGAAGCATCTTCTCATTTTCTAATAATTGTAGGTCATTTATTTAATAATCTGAACCTGACATTTGCCGATACATTTCAAAACGTGATTCAGGAGCATCAGTTTGAAATTTTCCTAACAATATGTATTCTGCTTCATACTTTTGAAACAAACATGGAATCAATTGAATGAATGCATCTGTAGTTGTTATTAATGCCTGAAATGTTTGTGGTGATAAAGTTTCTTTTATTGGGACAGAATGTCAAATATGCTATTAGAAAGAAATAATCAAAATAAGGAATTCCTAATGTACTATTCCAAACAAATATTCAAAACAACACTATGCGAAACGTCCAAACTAATGTATTCGATGTTATGTTAAAACGAAATACTTGAATAGGATTGAGAACAGCTACAAATTTTCCTAAATAAATCTAAAAATTAAAAAAGTATAAAACAAAGTATAGATAAAAATATTATTTACCTTAGCGTTAGTGATTTAAAATCACTTAACAGCAAAATATACATCCAAAAAATCTACGACCACGAGTTCACAACCACACACTACCACAAAAACACATCGACCATCTCGATCACGTGACTTTTGCGCTTCAAGGCCATTATAGAGTTGGCTATAGAGTTTATATAAGCCTTGTTGTGCATTGCTGCGGGCTATAAATACATTATTTCTTTTAATGGTGCACTTATTACTGTCAAATGTAACAATACAACCTGTGTTCACACACGATGGAACAGAGAGTAAGTTACTATCTAAATCTGTACATACAATACGTTTTATAATTATATTTGTGTTATGTAACTTTTTAAATTTTAAAATAGCCCTCATCAACACCACATGAATTTAATTTAGCACCATTGCTATAGTTATTATTTGAGTCATTTAACTTGGGGGGGAAAAAAAGCTCTTATCACTCGTAATACGAGTTGAGGCTGATTAGTCGGTAACCCGTCCTTGTGCATTTTACTAATGTTTATGTACCACCTTTAGAACTTGATTAAACTGCACTTGCGAATTTTTAGTTTCTTTTCTTAAGCTATTTATTTTCTTTATCTTGTTTTATTTTAATATTTTCAGTGTTTGACATTTCACATACGCTTATAATTTTTAGAATATTTTCTCACTCCACTGTTGTCTACATCTGTTTTTGGGAAAGTCCTTGCATTGCATTTTAAATGAAAACAATCATTTCTTGCATGATTATTTCTTTTACAATGCTATGTAATATTGTATTTTAATTTCTGTTCGCTTTTACCTTTTAAAGCAACTGAATTGCATTTTTGAATTTGTTTAGTTTCCACCAAGCTACAGTACTGATCTATTAATCTATTTTTAACATATTCTAGCAACAGTTCATTTTCTGATTTACCCTCTATTGCAGTTATTAACAAGTTGTCAGAATTTGGTAAAGAGCATAGTAAAATTGCTATTAGGTTATTTTCTTCACCTATATTATGTAGCTTTTCAACCAATTCTAATACTCTCTTGATCTGTTCTTGCATTTTAGAACTTTCATTATAGTTAATGAATGTAATTTTCTGAGAAGAAACAATTTGTTTTTAAAATTTACGCGTTTGTGAACAGATTTTGAATTCTCGCATACTTTGTTAGCACATTTACTGCGTGAAACATGGACTGCGTGAATCCAAAATGTCTAGGCATATTCAAACTTTAGTTTTACGGTCTTTTTTTTTAACCATATATCACAAATATTTCCTGGTTTTTCTTCGAACATAACATTATCTAAGCCTTTTTTTATTAGAAGTTGTTTTATTTTAAATTTCCAAACTGAATAAGTATTGTCTGTTAGCTTTTCTATATAAACTGATTCTTTTAGAATAGACATTATTATTTGTTACTGTTATAATTTTAAACTTTGTAACTAGTATTTTCAGCAGCGAAAAAGGTTTTAATATTTTATGCCTCTGGAATCCAACAACAATATATATTTCAATTTTATAATTTCAGTAGAACTCAGTTAGAATAGAACACAATAGAACAGTTTCAATTTTATAATTAAAATTTCAATTTTATAATTTAAATGGAACATAATTAGAATACAAAGCTGTGTTTGCAAATACTTAAATCAATGTGTTGAAAAAAAGAATTTATAAGATACTCATTTATAAGTTTTAAATAGCTTCAGGCTTACCTATTAGGCAATATTATCAGGAGTATATTCCATAAAATAAGATAACATGCTAAAAAGAATGAAGCACAAGTACAGTGCTAGCACAATATCTTTTTAAAACTTCTATATTTGAACCTAAGTAGAATCCTCTCTTGCCAATATATATATTGTTTGGTGCTCATTTGTTTTTAATGTTGCCGAGTATCATTATGCAAATGTGACACTAATTTGTTCTAATAGAAAATGGAGTCAGGCCTTTTATTTAGTTTATGTTTATGATATAAAAATTACTATTATGCAAGTTTTGGTTTTTTATCAAAATTTCTATACTTTTTTTTTTAAATTTATAAAACACATTAAATATATGTAATATAAAGGTATATATGTAATATAAAGGTATATATGTAATGTAAAAGTATATATCTAATCTAAAAGTATGTATGTAAAATTCGAGTTTTGGAAAAGGGGGGGGGAATGATCATCTAGCAGTGGTGAAAGTTATTCATGAGGTAAAACAGCTTGGAAGAAACCACTGGTCTAAATGGACCTTCTTGATAACAGTAAATATGAGATGAAGTTTCAGGGAAAAAATGCATTGAAAAATGAATAGAAAATATAGTTAAATTAATTGATTATGGCAAAATACTTGAGATCTATGCCCTTAAGGTTAAAATGCCTTTATGCAAAATGAAATAAAAAGTGACTTTTCAGCATAAGCTTGGTCATAAATAGTCAGTGCATAAAACAAGTGAGGTATGAACCATGTGATATGAAAATTCGGTACTGTTGTGTTATCGGGACTGGATTCAGGAAGTGTATGAATGTATATATGTGTATATGTATGTATGTATATATATACACACACACATACATTTGTGCTTACATATATATTCATAATGAACACATACAGGCATACATACATAGATTTCTGAATTTGGTCCTGATAACAGAACAGTACCAAAAATTCGAAAGAAAAGGTAAAGTAAAAATAAATTAGAATTAATTGGATTAAAAAAAGTGGTTTTATATGAGATTATTGAGAACATAAAGCATCATTTTAATTCAACTCAACAACCTGTATATTCTGTCATGACACATCTACCACTGAGCTTTAATCTCAGAAGCAAATTATCTACAATTTAACACTTTATTAACTACACCATTGAGTTTTGCTGAAGTGCAAAGTAAATGACAGTATGTGCAAACAAGGAATAACAGGCTGGGAATATTTACATGTATAGATAAAACAAAGGAATAAAATATATGAGAATTATGTAACAATAACAGTTGGGAATAAATAATGTAAAATCTGAGCAAATAGTTCTGAGTAAGTGTCAATAACTAGTGAGTAATTTTTATACATGTAGTTTCTAAAATACATATCATTCACAAAATCAGTTTTTAAATACGGCATGAAATTTCTATTTATAATACATTTGGCACTTGGCAGTTGACTGTGCATCATTAATGCTATTATTGTTGTCAAGTGTAATGTCAATATAAAAGGTTACTATGTTTTCTATTGTGTATACATTAATTGTTAAGCGTATGCAGGAAGTAGATGCTACTCTGTTCCAGCTTTTTATCTTCATTCTTGATTTTGTTAGATCGCAATATTTCTTTCACATTAGTTGTTTTATGGTTATTAACTGTAATTCTAATATGTTAGAATATGTGGTTTTAAACAACACCTGATTAACTGCTGTGTATTGATCTATATTAAAACTAGGAAATTTCTGTATAATTACAGTTCAAGGCTCAGTTATTTGGGATAAATGGCATTGTTGGCTTTTGTATTTCGAATGCTTTACTTAAAAGTTCCTTACTGCATATAAATAAATGAAGCATTATGTGAATTAGTTTATAATTAGTTCCAATTCAATTAAGTTTTAATTATTTTCTTTATTTAATTGTGCATTCCATTCATTAGTACATTGTTAAAAACAGTTCCGGGAAGTGTAATTTTGTTATATTGTTGATTTGGTAATTTCCTTTTCTGATGTAAGCTGTTTTCAAAATATATTTTCAGTTTTACTTTGGTTAGTTTATAAAGACAAAAATATTGATGCTATAACCAGGGTTCGTATGGTCCTTAAGAGTCCTTAGGTTTTTTGGAATTGATTTTTGGTCCTTAAAAGTCCTTAATTTCGGCCAAAGTTGGCAGGAGGTCTTTAATTTTAATCATCTGAAATTTCTGTCTGTTTTTATGACTGCCATTTTGAATGTGAATTAGCATTTTGGGGATTCATTGACATGGATTATAATGTGATTATAGTTTGCAATTATTCGTCTTTGCATTATCACGGCCGAATTCTAATATAAATGGTGTGATACTCAAGTTTCTGAGCAAGAAATTAAATATGAGCATTTTGAAATTATTTCATTTTTTTCTAATAAAGAGTTGTTAGCAACTTTTCGCTTTTGGGAATGTGAATTCTTTGTTAAATGGTTCCAACTTTGTGACTTATCAACATAGATGTTTAGATATAATATTTTCTCTATTATTTACTTGTGATATTCATTATTTTTATTCTATTTTTCACTGCAGGTGGCATGACGAACCTCTGAACTTCATGGAGATTGCTGACAATGCAGAAGAAGAATGCATCCTAGAAGTTGACTTTGACTATCCAAGGGAACATCACGATGATCATTCAGACTATCCTCTTGTTCCTGAACAAGTCATCATAAATCCTGATATGTGGTCACCTTACACTTGAGACCTGGCAACTAAATTAAAAATTCCATCAAGCAGTTTTACCAAACGGGCACCAAATCTGCTACCCTAGCAACGGTATCAATCAATTAACATTTATACATCCCTCCTGCGAACAGTGATGCAACTGGGAGAATCGACCTACTGTAAACACCCATAACAGGCAGGAGGAGGTCGTGGCAGGTAGGCCACAAAACGAATTCGACTCTATGGGCTGGAGTCGTGGGGCACAAATCCAAAACTTAGCCTCAGCCCAAATTTTTACGAAGACCACTTAGGAGTTAGTTTTAAACTAATCCTTAATGTCTGAGGAGCCGGGTCCCACACCGGATCTTCCCCAGACTGAATAACTCCCAAAATCCTCCACTTACTGGGCCGGGCCCGAGGGGTCACCACTCCCTGTTCTCGGCTTTTCGATGGAGGCGTGACCTGAAAACCTGATGGACTTGACCGGTCGTTAAATGCTCCCGCCAGTACTACACGGGCAGCGCGTCCCATCAGGACATTACCTAGCAAACTCGGTGCCGTCCAACACCAAGCTACAGAACCATCTGGTATACGTATTATGCCTTTCCCCCGGGGTCCAGCCATACAAATGACCCAACCCCGGGCTCTGGAACCGCCAGGCTCGTGATTTTATACCCCCGTGGCCGAGACTGCCTAGGTACAGATCCTAGCCAGTAGATTCGCAGAGTTCTCTACGTCGACCCCCGGGGGTGCTAGCAACGATATGTGATACATTATCTAAATCTAAAGCAGTATGTTTCAAGCAACCAAGATTCATCAAGTGCTAACTTTTAAACAATTTCCTTGGCTTGCAACATACATTTTCAACACTAGGCAACGTAAACTGGCTAAATCTTCATTCGAAAAAGATTTATTTAAACTCTTAAACAATTCAGTTTTCGAAAAGACCATGGAAAATCTGTGTTCTGATACACAGGAACAGAACTACTCAACCTAACTCTGTTTCACTTTTGGCACTATGCCAAAGAACATTAATTCAGTTGAACTGTTGGAGTCAGATGATCACATTCGCAAAGCAGCTGGAATGCTGTCTATTTTTCATTATTTTTGTTCTGTTCTCGCATTTACAAGTTTTATATGTCATTTTCATGTTTATACTTATATTGTGCAATTATTTAATATAAATTTTGTGTTTAAAAAAGGGGATGTGTATCTAATTTGGAGGCACCAACAAGATTAATAGAATTTTGATTTCGGTTTCGTCAACATTGCAACTCTACATTTGGTACAATATTGGATACTACTGGTTACTTTTAGCATCCCACTTCATTCAAAGGCGAAGCAAAAGTAAATTTTTTTTTTTCTTTTTTCTTTTTACAAGTTTGACTTTGGTTTTCCTCATTGCACCATTATGTCGTAATGGAAGACAAGATTAAGATCGCAAAAAATAATAGAGGTAGAGCGAAAGCTGCTCTTACCAGAATTTCAAATTTCATTAATGATGATAAGCAACTGTTCGAAAAACACAATTTGATGAATAAACTTTAAAAAATTGAAAGCATTTATTTTGACTTTGATAAGGCAGACGCAGAACTTCCGCCGAAAAGTTCTGAAATGGAAGAATTTGAAAAAAAAAAAAAAAAAAAGTATTATGAAACCAAAGCCAAACTACAACAAGAACTTGAAAAATTAAATGTTACTGTTAATATGCAAGTTACTACTCATGTTAATGATCATCAAATACCAGTTTCTAGTACTACAAATACTGCTAATAATTTTAAATTGCCGAGAATAAATATGCAATCTTTCTATGGTAATTACAGAAACTGGATGTCCTTCAAGGACTTATGTATATCATTAGTGCATAACAATGAAAATTTAAGCAATATTCAAAAATTTCAATATCTAAATGGTTTATTAAATGATGAACCAGCTTCTATTATTAAACATATTCCCATTTCAGAAAATAGTTATATGGAAGCTTGGGGAAAATTATTATCTAGGTATGATAAGAAAAAACAAGTTATCACATCACTAATAAAAACTTTCATAGATCAGTCTTGTGTAATTGATGCAAATGCAATTAATTTGCGAAAAATTGCCGATACATCTGATGAGATCATCAGAGGTTTAAAATCTGTTGATCCAAAAGCTAATGAAAGGGATGTCTGGCTAATTTATATTTTATTACAGAAGGTTGACAATGAAACATGTAAACAATGGTCGAGTTTTCAGAAAAGGGGAATTTCTTACTTTTGAAATGTTTATTCAATTTATAAATGATAGATGTTCCTTTTTAGAAATTTTCTCCAAAAAAGAAACGGGAAAACTTAACCTAGTGTTAAAAGATTTTCTGCTAGCAAAAGTATCAAATGTATTATGTGTAAATCAGATAATTTTCTTTTCAAATGCCTCAAATTTAAAACATTAACTGTCAAAGAAAGAAATCAATTTGCTAGGAAAAATAATCTTTGTTTAAATTGTTTTTCTAGTCAGCACAAAAAATCTGAATGTATGTCTCAACATCGTTGTCATTATTGCCAGTTATTGCATCACAGTACTCTGCGTGAAAATCAATTAAAAAGTTACTCCACATCTGCGTCTCTTTCTGAGAGCAGTTTTCAGTCAGAACAACAAAGAAAAAATCTAACCGCGCGTAAAATACCAGACATTGCGTCTACGAATGAAAACAAAAACGTAACTGTAATTCAAAATAATAATGTTCAAATAATTTTTGACTTATTTCCAAATGTGTATGTTAGTGTAATTGATTCAGTGGGTCAAAAACATAATATTAGAATGCTTTGTGATAGTGGTTCTAAATCAACATTATTATCTGAATCTTGCATTAATTTATTGGGATTTAAAAGACAAAATGCACGTTTTCCTGTCAAGGGTTTAGCTGATTCAGAAGTCACAGTTAAAAAGGTTGCATTGAAATCGAGTTGATGTCAATCCATGATACATCAGTGAGAATGCCAATTAAGGCATTTGTATTAGATAAACTAATTGCTGCACTTCCAAGCCAAAAAATAAATGAGAAAGACTTTTCGCATTTGAAAAATGTAAAGTTAGCTGATCCATATTTTCACATTCTGGATAAGGTAGATATTATTCTAGGATCTGACTACTTGTTTTCTATTTTACTTCCTGGACAAATAACTTGTTCTCAAAGTGATTTAACTGCTCAAAACTCAATATTTTGTTTCCTCATATCCGTAAAACTACCGGATCCTCAAATGAAATCAAATACACTTTCAAACTTGCATATTTATGAAATAAATATTGATAGCGAATTAAAATGGTTTTGGCAGTTAGAAGAAGTACCGAATTCAATGACACATTCTCAAATTACACATCCATGCATGCCTACGTCACAGAGTTATTCTCAACATCAAATGGTGCCTAGCCAACACGGAGTCACTTTCTTAAACCATTCTCCAATGACTATACAAGGTGAAAGGCCTTCTACTCCAAATCAAAGCCAGTACACGAGTAACTCAGGTCAACAGCATAAAGTGCTTTCCTCCCTGGTAGTCCAGCAAAGTCACCCTCCATTTTCCCCTAATCAAACGTACTTTGCTACGCAAACTTCTAAACCTGCAAATTCAGAATCTGTTACCCCACCTCATTTACATTATTCAAATTCTCTCAGCCGCAGGTGCAAGCACCAATGAGTCCACAATATCAAAGTCTTTTTCCCTGTGCAAGTGACTCATTCTCTGCAGCACTTCACTCCTACTCATTCCTGCTGAGGTTTCTATGCCTCCACCTCTTATGCCACAGCGAGGTTTACAGCTATCTACTTCTCAATCTCAGGGAAGTTATCATAGCAGCAGTACTACTCACTTAAGTCCAGGACAGGACCATTCTCAAGAGAATTCAAATGCTCCGTCCAGTTTCCAGCATTTGGAACAGATGTTTTTTCCTCGTATGAGCACAGGTCCTTCGACAACTCCTACAGCAGTTGGCTTCTTTTGGATTCATCTCAATGGCCGAAAGAGAAACCCACTTCCAAAGAAATCGAGAATCTAATTAAAGCTGAGCAAAGATGTCCTATATATTCATTTCATAGTGCTACATCAAATGAATTATATTGTGATTTATTTGAAAAATATTCATCATTTTCTAAGATTATATGCATTTTAGTATATTGTTTAAGATTCATCAGTAAGTGCAAAACTAATAACAAAAGTCAAACACTTAAGACTGATTCCTTTTCTCCTCTTACTTACACGGAAACTAAAAATGCAGAAGTAATCATAATTCAGTGGGTTCAGAAAGATTATTTTAATGAAGACCTAATGCATTAAAAATCAAAGATCTTTGCCTAAGAAAAGTCAGCTACACTCCCTCCATCCGTTTATAGATGAAAATAGTCTTTTATGGGTGGGAGGGCATTTACAAAATTCAGAATTGTCTTTTAATCAAAAGCACCCAGTGATTCTACCTGCTAAATACAAGATAAGCGAGCTCGTCGTAAAAGTAAAGCATTTGACTTATTTACATGCTTGCCCTTCATTACTGTCCCACATTATCAAACAATCATATTGGATCATAAATGGAAAAAAGCTCATTAATAAATGTGTTCACAGATGCATCAAATGCTTCAAATTTAAAGCATCCCAGCTTATAGGTAATCTGCCTAAACATCGAGTAACACTCGACAGACCTTTCTTCAACTGTGGAGTGGATTGTGCCGGTCCTATTTCAATGAAATTCAACAAGTGTCTTGAAGCAAAATCAGCCAAGGGTTACATTGCTCTATTTATTTGTCTCGCTACTAAGGCGCTACATATGGAGGCAGTCAGCAATTTAACCGCTGATGCATTCTTAGCTTCTTTGTGTCGCTTCAGTGCTAGACGAGGAACTCCAAGTCACATTTACGTCGATAATGCAACAAACTTCGTTGGGGCTAATCGAAAGCTCAGCGAAATACGATTGTGGACTTTACTTTCTAAGAACAAAGCTGTTGATCATCATTTAACTCAAGCATCAATAGAATGGCATTTTATACCTCCAGCATCTCCTCATTTTGGAGGAATTTGGGAGGCTGCAATTAAATCAACCAAATATCACTGTAAAAGAGTAATTGGTGAAACTACTTTCTTTCGTAGAATTGACAACTCTATTGGCTCTGATAGAAGCCATTTTAAATTCTCGTCCATTATGTAGTGTAAACAATACTGACACTGATTGCATTAATATTCTCAATTCTTCACATTTTCTTACAGGAAACGTGATCATATCCCCTCCTGAACTACCTCTTACTAGTCCTGCCAATATACGGAATAGGTGGTATCTACCTCAAAAGATGCGAAAGGACTTCTACAAATCATGAACCAAGTCATATCTATCTTTTCTGCAAACCAGAAACAAATGGAAGTACAAACGCCAAATATGAAAATTGGTGACGTGCTACTACTAGATGATGGTCATCTTCCAGGTTCTTGGTCACTAGGACAAGTGGTCGAACTTCATCATGGTACAGACGGACTGGTCCGTGTGGCCACAGTTAAAACTAAAATCTCTATTTTTAAAAGAAACATTAATAAATTAGCTCCTTTGCCCCTATATCAAGACTAATGCCTGATAGGGTGGGAGTACGTTCCGGTACACAGGAACAGAACTACTCAACCTAACTCTGTTTCGCTTTTGGCACTAGCTGAAGAACATTAATTCAGTTGAACTGTCGGACTCAGATGATCGCATTCGCAAGGCAGCTGGAATGCTGTCTATTTTTCATTATTTTTGTTCTGTTCTCGCATTTACAAGTTTTATGTCATTTTTTTGTTTATACTTATATTGTGCAATTATTTAACCCATTAACCGCCAAAACTACAAGGAATGTTTCTTTTCTCATGAAAATAATAACAAATATTAAATTAAGCATTGATAACATAAATTTACATTGAAAATAAAAAAAAATGCTCTTACCTGTGGAAAAAGCGAGTGTTGCGTTCGCGCAACGTCAGCGGAATAAGACTACGGATATTTAGTGAGTAGGATTGTAGTCGTGTGAGGTTTTTTTTTGAGTGGAGCGCAGGATTACTTTTTAGCTGTGTAACGTTTTATAAATCTACAAATCACTTTACTTGTAATTAATTTAATATTAAAATATACATTGTATTTCTTTTACAAATACAGATTATTTCAACTGAAAGATTCAAGCATGAAAAGCTTGATTAGAACCATGATGTAAAGCTACATTACATACTTTGCATCTATAAACAGTCTGACTATGGTACTCTTTACAACAAAGTCTTTTATTATCAACGGACTTTACGATAAAATGTCTACCATGTCCATGCAATGGATTTTGAATGCTGAATTTACTAGGTCTTCCTGTTGCTGATCTATTTCTGGCTAATTCTACACTCTCAATAGGAGTTTTCAAAAGGAATAATGCATTCTCGCGTCTGAAATCTAAAAGAGACTTTATATTTCCAATAGTAAAAAGTGGTGATATTTAGTAAGTTTAGATACGGTCTCACCTCATATAATTTATCAGTATTGTCAATTTGACTATTGTCAAATGCAAGTTCTGCTTCATATTCCTGTACTGCAAACGTGATATCGATTCTCGTACAATAGGAACAGAAATGTCCTTATCAAAAGACCAATACATTTTTTCTTGAGGTAAAGAATGATATCCTGTAAGCAATAATATTCTAATAAATCTTCTCATATAGGCTTCAGATGCAATAAATTCTGGGCGGTTTTTTTTTTTTTTTTTTTTTTTTCTGAGCGTATATATTTGTCTGTTCAACGAGAAGAGAGTAAATGTCTAAACCAAAAAGAAAACCGAAAATCTTTGCACTAGTTTTACCTTGTATTTTGGCTTTTATAATTTCTCTTTTAAATTTTGTTCATGTTCTTACTGAGACATAACTAACAGTTCCTTTTCTATCACTTCAAGTCTTCTGCTTTTTAAACTTTTTAGTATGACTATAACTGCTTTTAGAAGGCTGAAACTACTTACTTCTTACGTGAATTTCAACTTCCCAAGCAGTATCATTTGGTAAAATATCATTATCATTATTTAAAACATTGCCATTCCTTTCTTCTTCGTCACTAGTTTCTGCAATTTCTAGGGGAACAACAACAATAGCAGTTTCATTCTGGTCATTATTAACATTATCATCATCTGTTTCTTCATCAAAAAATCTTTGAAAGGCTTTTTCTAATGTAAGATACCTCGTTCTAGGCATTTTTAAACAACCAGAACATCGAAAGGAATGAGTGAAAAAGGAGATCGACTACCCGTTTCCTGCTGACGTTGCGTCAGCGCAACACCTGTTTTTCTTTCCTTCCCAACACAAATATAAACATCTTACTGATGTAATGTTCTGATAAACGGTGACCTTGACTAAAAATAGATCACTCATAAAAACGGCAATTCTTTGGTTAAATATTTTCAGCAAAAATACCCGGTCGAAAATTTTGCTTAAATTTTGCTTAAAGTATGAGATTAATTATTATAAACAAAATGATTGTTGAACGCAAATATTTTTTTACAGAAATAATCTTCATAATATTCCCTACACAAAATCATCTGCTGGTATAAAATATCTTAGGTAGTTATATTTATATACGCATTTATTTTGACCGTTGCGTCAACGCAACACCAGCGGCTAATGGGTTAATAAAAGTTTTGTGTTTAAAAAAGAGGATGTTTATCTAATTCAATCACATTACATCACAACACTCAGAAAACACACCTGCATTGATCTGGTTCGTGGAGAGAAGCGAGCCAAGAAGTTCGTCGCTGCTCCAACATTTCATTCATTCAAGATTATCACAGATGATCTGGCAACCATCGAGTGACGAAAAACAAGTTTGGTTCTCAACCGACCTACCTATGTAGGCTTCAGCATCTTGGATTTATCAAAAACTCTGATGTATCAATTTCACTACGGATATATCAAGAAAACATATGTATCAAAGGCCCATTTATTATTCACAGACACAGATAGTCTTTGTTACGAAATAGAAATTGCTGATATTTACCAAGACATGGCAACAATCTGAACTTATTCAATACCTCAGATTACCCATAAAATCATCCTCTCTACAGCCTTACCAATAAAAAAGGTGATTGGTAAACTGAGAGATGAACTATCTGGACAAATTGTCCAAGAATTTGTTGGACTCAAGCTAAAAATGTACAGCTATCTTAGTAACTGTACTAAGAAGAAAACCACTAAGGGCGTAGCGAAAACAATTCTCAAAAGACAGATTCGTCATATGGACTACATTAACTGCCTTTTACAACAACAACGCGGCCTTGCCCATGTGCAACGTATTGCCAGCCACAGTCATCAGCTAAAGACTGTGGCCTATGTTAAAGCTACTTTGTATCCTTTCGATACAAAACGGTATCTTTTAGAAGATGGGAGCTACTTTGTATCCTTTTGATACAAAACGGTATCTTTTAGAAGATGGGATATCATCCTATGCATATGGACATTATGCCATATAATTTTAAATTTGAATAATTTTATCTCTGTATATACATTCAAAATTCTCTGTACATTAATTCAAAATTTTAAATTATTGTGTAAATTTATGATGTAAATAAATTATTAGTGTAATGAAATGTCTTCACACTTTAATAAATGTTTATTTAAATATATTATTTTTTGTTTTATACTTTAAAAAACTAATTCTTCAGTAAAGAGAGAGTTCTCTTAATGTTTTCAAGAAAATGTTTAACAAGTTAGAATATTTTAACGAAGTTAGAATAATTAATCTAACAAGTTAGAAAAATGAATTTTAGTTTTATAAAAAAATGAAAAGTTAGAAAATTGAAAAATCTAGTGGAGCATCTATAAATAGAATTGTTTTTCGAATAAGACTTCACTTAAGATGGAACTGTTAAAATTAAAGCATCCTTTCACGATGTTAGCTGCTGGTTCTAGTGGTAGTGGAAAAACCATGTTTATTAAAAAATTTATTGACCATCAAATGATCATTCCTTTTCCTCCTAAAATTATTTGGTGCTATGGTGCTTATCAAAGTCTTTACGATGAGATGAATCATATTGAATTTTGTGATGTTTTGCATGAAAACATCAACACTTTATCAAATAATTTTGTGTTGCTCATTTCGTACTTGTAATGTCATTTTACCTACACATGTACACTGTTTGTCTTGAGCTGCTATAACTTTTGCTTCATCAGCCCCGACATTCTATACCGTCTAAAATGTTCTCGAAAACAATTTCCGCTACGAAACTGCTTTGAGCCCTCGTGCACAATAGTGCATCGGCTAGAATATTATTTAACAATATATGTACTACAGGCAGAGCCAATTCTTTTATATCTACCATATTTAATTAATTTCTAAAGCGATTTTCTGGCTATTTGTACCATTTTACTTCCAGAACCCCTGTTTGGTGAAAGTTTTTATGCGCTTCTTCGTCCTTTCGTCCTGTTTTGCAATTTTTCTTGGCGATTTCCACTCGTGATTAAAAATTTCTTTCTACCTTCAAAACACTTATCACTGTCAAACCGTGGCCTTCCTAGTACTGTAGAACTATAAAACTGTCCGTTCGACTTCTGGCCATATCCTGTTGTACGTGTACTTTCTGCAACCTTCCTGCTTTCAAACTTAATCACGAGCTCAAACAAACTCTCGAATGTGCTCAGGTTTCTTAACTCAAAAGAATCTTGAGTCTGGGGTAGCAGCATAGGCAAAATAATTTGAATCACCTCTGCATCGGGCCTTTTCCTATGTAACAAATTAAAAAATTGAATTTTTCTTTATATGAACTTGGTCAGTTCATCCAGCTTCATTGGTATTTACTAAAACGTTCCACTTCCAACTTGGACCTATCTTTTATTAGGGGGATATCTTTTATGAGGTGCAGTTTTAAATACCCTATCTTAATACTTGGAAGCCTCACTTTCTGGTAAACCCAATAAATATTTTTAAGGCACTTGTACCAGCACAGTGCTTGTCCTCGTAATGCGGCGGTTGCTATGGTAACTCTGATTTCCGGCACCAGATCAAGCACAAAATTACGAATATGAATGTTCAAGAAAAGTCTTTACCGACCTACTTTTTTCCCATCAAAATATGAAAGTTTCATTGATGCCCGCATCATATCTATGATGGAGCCAAATCTTACCATGGGATTTACTGGTTTTTACGTATATGGGTGTTAGTTAAAGTGTCTAAACCCTTGGTAAGTATTACACGACAGATCACCAAGTCTAAATAACAACGAAAAGTTGGTTGCAACAGACTCTTAATTTAAAAGTAACTAAGATGAACAGAAGTCACTGCTGGTGCTTACAACTCTGCCAGAATTTTTGGAGAGAAACTCAAGTAGTAAGTTCAAAATGTAAACCTTAAATTTAAATAAATTAGTAGACGAGGACCACGCAGTCAATTTAACTTGAAGTTGGCTCAGAACTTTCCCATCGTGGACTTCAACTATTTTCAGTGCAAGGCAGAAAACAGGAATTAATATCTATAATAGCAACCTAGTAGCTTGGCTTTGAGAGAAAGAACATGCACTGTCTTACAATCTCAGAACTTCACTTTAAATAAATTTGCATTCTGGCGCGAAAACGGAAAGGGAAAAGTGACAGTGCAGATCCAAAACATAAAATAACTGGTTAATCAAATTAAATGAACCTCATAGATTTGTTTTGGTAGTTTCTCCATCCTTAACAAACACCTTTGCCCAAGTTGCCCCTTTTTTCTTTTTTGGATTGATAACTCAAGACATCATTTCTTGCTTCAGTAAAACCACTAATGTATCCCTACTTAAACGAATATGAATATCTTTTTAACTTGTGCATATTTTTTCAAGGTGGGTGTATATGTGGAACGTCTTTAAAATCTTTATACGCTGAAGAACAGTCATTCAAAATTTCTTGCGCCACCATGGCCAGGCTGTTGAATACTAGTAGTTTCTATGATTCTAATGGAGGTTCGGTTTCGGTTTATTAGATCACGGCAAAGCACTCGAGGGATATCTGCCTTAAGGGAGGGATGAATTCGTGGAGGACTTTTTAAGGGAAACTGACTCGTATACACGTTACACATGGGGAAAACCACGAAAACACCCATGCAGCCAGCCCGTTCGCGGGATTATTCTAATGGAGGTAAAGAGGCTGACTGAAGGCCTTGGGTGCCCTCGGGGCTTTCCCCAAGTGTAACATGAATGTGAGGCAGCTTTCCTTTAGGAAGTTCTCCACGAAGGTACCCATGTTCTTGGGCAGATAGCCCTTGTGTGCTTTGCCATATTCATATAACCGAACCTAACCTTATTCTAAATTTACAAGGCGTAAAAGTTTGCTCTATAATATTGAAATTTGGAAAATATTCTTTATATTCTGCTCTAAAGTATTCTCCTATTCAAATCCCTTCTAACGCGCTTAATACAGCATGCAACTCATTTAGTTTTTAAAAGTAATATTCTTGATGATTTTTCTATTACGCAATTACTGTTAGCAGCAATATGTTTGGTCTAACCTCTTGTTGGCACACACACATTTTTAGTGTAATGTTCTCGTACAACTTCTAAGATGCTGATTCAGAAGTCAAACAACAAAAATCAGCGTTAATTCACAAAATTTTCACAGGACTAGTTTCGATGGTTTTACCGAACCATCATCTTCAGCTGCAAAACCGCAAATGAACAAGATAGGAAATAATGTTTAGATAAGATAAGAAAGCCTGGACAAGAATAAGCAAGTGGTGCCATCTGTTGGCGAAACCAGAACTAAAACATAATTTCTCTAAAAGCCGAAGGCAAATTTGGATTGGAATTAGGATCGTTAACTAGAACAGAAAGATTTTTATGAATGTGAAATGCCTCTAGAAAATCCAGTTCTCCAATGGAAGATGTTTTTTGAATAATTTTGGCAGCAGAAAAATTGAAAGTGTGATTTTCGGACCAACAATGTTGAGCAGCAGAAGACTTCTGTGTTTCCTTTTTTCTAACATATGCCTCATGTTCTTTGACGCGAAATTTTAAGGCTCTCTTAGTTTGGCCAATGTAAATTAAACCGCACTGGCAAGGAATCCTATAAATACCCCAGGAATTCATATCCGGAATGGGGTCCTTGAGTATAGAAGTTGGAATTTTATTGATGGGAGAGTAAACAACCCGAAAGTTAAATTTCTGCAAAATATGTGCAACTTTATAGCTAATTGATGGAAAGAAGGGAATGACAACAGAATTTTTATAATCTCCTAAAATAAGAGTGTGGCTTTTAGTGTGTCGAGATGAGAATTTTTTAACTGCTTGATTAATAATGTTGGGTGAAAAGCCCCTGTCAATAGCTATTGCTTTTAAATAATTTAGTTCTTCATCAAGGGCTAGTTTGGAGGAGCAAACTTGAAGAGCACGGAAAACATAGGAATAAAATGAAGCTAACTTTTGTTTAGTCGGATGACATGATTTAAAGTGTGGTGGAAGGCAAACCGATGAAGGTTTACGGTAAACTGTAGTACTGAAGTTGGATGTGTTACGTGTGACCAGAATGTCGAGAAACGGAAGAGAATTGCAAGTCTCAAGTTCAAAAGTGAACTGAATAGCAGGATCAATAGAATTCATTGTTGAAAGAACTCTATTTAAATCATCTTTATTACCTTGAAACAGGGTAAAAGTATCGTCTACGTAGCGGAACCATGCCGGGAAGTTTAAAGTTTCAAACAATTTTGATTCATAATAATGCATGTAGATATCAGCCAGGATGGGACTGAGGGGGCTTCCCATGGCTAATCCCTCAGTTTGCTGGTAATATTTATTTTGGAAAACAAAATGTGTTTGTTTCAAACAGAGTTGAGTGAGAGAAATTAGCTCATCAATTTCGATGCAAGAGAAATGAAATTCGCGAAGTCTGGTTTCTAGACATCTTAATGCACCCTCCACTGGGACATTGGTGAATAATGATTTAAATCAAAAGAAACTATGAGTAAATTACGAGGAGAAATGTTTTTAACCTTTTTTACAAACTCTATTGAATTTTTTATGGTGTAAATGTTATTGTCTAATAGAGTGCTTAACTGCTTGATTAGTAATGTTGGGCTTTTCACCCAACATTATTAATCAAGCAGTTAAAAAATTCTCATCTCAACACACTAAAAGCCACACTCTTATTTTAGGAGATTATAAAAATTCTGTTGTCATTCCCTTCTTTCCATCAATTAGCTATAAAGTTGCACATATTTTTCAGAAATTTAACTTTCGGGTTGTTTACTCTCCCATCAATAAAATTCCAACTTCTATACTCAAGGACCCCATTCCGGATATGAATTCCTGGGGTATTTATAGGATTCCTTGCCAGTGCGGTTTAATTTACATTGGCCAAACTAAGAGAGCCTTAAAATTTCGCGTCAAAGAACATGAGGCATATGTTAGAAAAAAGGAAACACAGAAGTCTTCTGTTGCTCAACATTGTTGGTCCGAAAATCACACTTTCAATTTTTCTGCTGCCAAAATTATTCAAAAAACATCTTCCATTGGAGAACTGGATTTTCTAGAGGCATTTCACATTCATAAAAATCTTTCTGTTCTAGTTAACGATCCTAATTCCAATCCAAATTTGCCTTCGGCTTTTAGAGAAATTATGTTTTAGTTCTGGTTTCGCCAACAGATGGCACCACTTGCTTATTCTTGTCCAGGCTTTCTTATCTTATCTAAACATTATTTCCTATCTTGTTCATTTGCGGTTTTGCAGCTGAAGATGATGGTTCGGTAAAACCATCGAAACTAGTCCTGTGAAAATTTTGTGAATTAACGCTGATTTTTGTTGTTTGACTTCTGAATCAGTATTTATTCGGCGTGTTATTGTGTCTTAATTATAGAAGCCCCAAACAGGCTTACATTTTGCTTTCTTTTTTGCACGTGGTGTGGCCGCCATTTTATGATTGTAGGAGTTTAGGTGAGTACATTTTTGCAATTTTCAAGTTATGTTTATGTTTTGTACATTTGGATATTGTGCTTTGCTTGTCTGATTTCATGCATTTTGCTTAACATTTTGTTTTCTATTCATTTCAGTGAGGGATTTTTCTGCTATTTTGTGTGTACTTTATTATTGCTCAGTTAATTTAGTTTGATTTTCTGCATTGTTTATCATGCCTTCTACCGTTAATCGTTTCACTAAATTACGCCTGAAACGGCAAAAACTCCTGAATCATCTTGACTTTTTACTTAAATGTAAATGTAAAAAATTGATCCCCAATTTTATTCAAATCAAATCTAATCAAAAACCTTCGAGTCGCGTTTCAAGAATTCTGTTAAATTGCAAACTTGCCTTACTTCGGTCCGTGATAAGGGATACACGTCAACAATTGTCCAAAATTGAACATGAACTTTATAAGCTTCATCTGGAACTCGCTAAAACATATCCAAAATTCACTGCCCTTGAACAAAAGTCTTGGTCTAGAACGGAGAATGCAGTTAACCGTCATAAAAACACCCTTGCAGTTAAATTCGAAAAACTTCTTTTACAGTCTTCCAGTTCAAGTAGTTCAAAAAATCTTCCCATTGTAAACATCAAGCCAATAGTTAATATTTCTAATGTTAGTCTTTCAGAAGAACAAGAGAGAATTCTAAAATATAATTTTAACTTCTCACAAACCTGTAAACCCTCGATTCCAAAGATTTTGGCTCCTATCGAAAAAGCTTTCAAGTTCAGTAAAGTTTCAGATTCACAGAAAGAAATGATTAGGCATCTTATCGCTCATAATGTGAAATTCAATAATAAACCTTTGAAACCAAATCTAACTGCGAGAGAAAGAGCTACAATGCGCGAGATTCATTCTAACCCGTATATTGTCATTTCAAAGGCCGACAAAGGTGGCCAGATAGTCGTCATGGATAAGAACACTTACATCGATGGTGTCACTAAACTCTTAAACGAAGGACCATATAATCCGATCCCTAAAGATCCTTCACCTTCGGACTTATCCAAAATAAAAACTGCGATCAAATCTTCGCAAATCATTTCAAGCAACTTAAAACATTCGCTTATCCCATCTGTTGCGAATTGTGCCAGATTTTATGCTCTTCCCAAAATTCATAAAAGTGGTATTCCTTTCCGCCCTATTGTATCAAATTTAGGTACTGCCTCGTATCCATTAGCTAAATATTTAGTTTCTAGATTTTCCACTCTATTAGACAATAACATTTACACCATAAAAAATTCAATAGAGTTTGTAAAAAAGGTTAAAAACATTTCTCCTCGTAATTTACTCATGGTTTCTTTTGATGTAAAATCATTATTCACCAATGTCCCAGTGGAGGGTGCATTAAGATGTCTAGAAACCAGCCTTCGCGAATTTCATTTCCCTTGCATCGAAATTGATGAGCTAATTTCTCTCACTCAACTCTGTTTGAAACAAACACATTTTGTTTTCCAAAATAAATATTACAAGCAAACTGAGGGATTAGCCATGGGAAGCCCCCTCAGTCCCATCCTGGCTGATATCTACATGCATTATTATGAATCAAAATTGTTTGAAACTTTAAACTTCCCGGCATGGTTCCGCTATGTAGACGATACTTTTACCCTGTTTGAAGGTAATAAAGATGATTTAAATAGAGTTCTTTCAACAATGAATTCTATTGATCCTGCTATTCAGTTCACTTTTGAACTTGAGACTTGCAATTCTCTTCCGTTTCTCGACATTCTGGTCACACGTAACACATCCAACTTCAGTACTACAGTTTACCGTAAAGCTTCATCGGTTTGCCTTCCACCACACTTTAAATCATGTCATCCGACTAAACAAAAGTTAGCTTCATTTTATTCCTATGTTTTCCGTGCTCTTCAAGTTTGCTCCTCCAAACTAGCCCTTGATGAAGAACTAAATTATTTAAAAGCAATAGCTATTGACAGGGGCTTTTCACCCAACATTATTAATCAAGCAGTTAAAAAATTCTCATCTCAACACACTAAAAGCCACACTCTTATTTTAGGAGATTACAAAAATTCTGTTGTCATTCCCTTCTTTCCATCAATTAGCTATAAAGTTGCACATATTTTGCAGAAATTTAACTTCCGGGTTGTTTACTCTCCCATCAATAAAATTCCAACTTCTATACTCAAGGACCCCATTCCGGATATGAATTCCTGGGGTATTTATAGGATTCCTTGCCAGTGCGGTTTAATTTACATTGGCCAAACTAAGAGAGCCTTAAAATTTCGCGTCAAAGAACATGAGGCATATGTTAGAAAAAAGGAAACACAGAAGTCTTCTGTTGCTCAACATTGTTGGTCCGAAAATCACACTTTCAATTTTTCTGCTGCCAAAATTATTCAAAAAACATCTTCCATTGGAGAACTGGATTTTCTAGAGGCATTTCACATTCATAAAAATCTTTCTGTTCTAGTTAACGATCCTAATTCCAATCCAAATTTGCCTTCGGCTTTTAGAGAAATTATGTTTTAGTTCTGGTTTCGCCAACAGATGGCACCACTTGCTTATTCTTGTCCAGGCTTTCTTATCTTATCTAAACATTATTTCCTATCTTGTTCATTTGCGGTTTTGCAGCTGAAGATGATGGTTCGGTAAAACCATCGAAACTAGTCCTGTGAAAATTTTGTGAATTAACGCTGATTTTTGTTGTTTGACTTCTGAATCAGTATTTATTCGGCGTGTTATTGTGTCTTAACTTCTAAGATATTTATAACACTGTGACACATTTTCTGGGCATTATAATCCGTTTTTGACTCACATGAACTTAAGAAATGCAGAATGCACAATCGTAAGTTAACAGAATAATAATAAACTGTTATTTTTCTCAGTATAAACTTTATTTATATCTCTCATCTTTCTTCTAACAGTTAATTAAATTATTGAAGAACACAAAAATAGCATTCTGCAATTATCATTAATAAATTCTTAACACTTAATACTATAGCATTTAATATAAACAGTTAAAATTAGCTCATTTACATGGCAATGGTATTATTCCGCAATTTTCTAACCGGTCTATAATTTTGGTTGGTTATATAAAAATCATACTGGAACTTTCAAGAAAATTCTCTGTTCTGAGAGTTTTTAGGCTATATTTATGTGAATGGTGTAAATGAATAAATAGGAATTATTCTCTAAAATTGCAAAAGCTAATAAAATTTTTTACTTATATAAAATATTAAATATACACACATATATATAGACATGGAATTATGTATATATATATAAATACAGTTCAATTTTGAAAGAAATGTTTTTGAAATTTATTTATAATTTATCTTCAACTTTTTCTTGTTCAGATTGTATTTCTTTCCTTCTAAAACGAAGTACACATAACCGTACAGCACAGCCTGAAGCCTGCAATAAAGGTTTTGACAATCAGATAAACATGACACATAATAAAATTTTCAATATTTCTATTAAAATTGTAAGTATATTTGTAGACATTCCACTTCGTGAAAGTAGTTTTTAGTCTATTCATATGAGCATTATTACTCTACGGTTAAAGTTAATACTAATCTGACTAATGTTTGGTTAATTTATATTAAAATGAGTTTAATGTTGCTTTGGTTAATATAAATATAATGTCAGTGTGTAAAGATCTGTCTTATTTCAATATTACTTTATATATAGTACTTTTGATAACTTATATATAGTACTTTTGATAACTTATGTCTATTCTTATTTACCGCGGAGCTGAGAAATGACGTCAAGGAGATCTTTTATATGAGAAAGCAGCCATAACTAACGAACGACACAGAGATATACCAAGCTGACGATTTACGTTTCTCGTGAGAGTGTTCTGTAGACTTGCCTCTTTGCCATGGATGTCCTTCGATGTCTTCTAAGTTTCCCCGAGGAGTCTATGGCGTTTTTTGTCATATGTTTCCTATTTGGGAATGTATACGGTTCCCATGCCAAGTTGACCAAGACAAAGAACTTCCAGTAAGTTCCTTAGAAATTCTTTGCCAAGATTGTCGCGATGTCGCGGTTTCGTCCCGAACAAAAACTAATTATTTTCGGCCTCCTTTCCACGTGTCTTCGTGGTGGACAGCACGCCCGGCTAGCACTGGGAAGTATGGTGTTCGAATCCATGCGAGGGCATTGCGGATTTCTTCGCTTCGAAAAATTCAAAAAAGATTCTACAAGTGGCATCCGAACTAAAAAGAGGTGGACAATAATTCGTCACCTCCAGGGTTTGGCAACTGGATCCCCTCTTCCCCAGTCGCCCTTTAAAAGGCGGGCATATAAGGTATTTCATCTTTCTTTCCGCGTGCCTTCGTGGTGTAACTGAGCGTTTCCCGTGTCAGAAATTCTATAGATGTATCTACAAGTGGCGTCCGAACTAAAGGGTGTCGGACGATAATTCGTCACCACCAGGATTTGGCAATTGGATTCCCTCATGCCGAGGCGTTTTTTAAAGAGGGGGAGTATACAAGTTATTTTCTTCTTCTCCTTTTCGCGTGCCTTTGTGTTGTAACTGGATCGTCCGTCCTGCTAGCATAGAGAGATCCGGTGATCGAATCCCGGTGAGGTCATTGCGGATTTCTGCGATTTCCTTGCATCGAAAAATTCTAAAATGACGATACAAGTGGCGCCTGAACTAAAAGATAGTGGGCGAAAATTCGTCGCCACCACGAATTGGCGACTAGGTCCCCCTCCTCCCAGTTACCCTTTAAAACAGGGAGTACATAAGGCACTTTCTCCCTTATTACCGCGTGCCTTCGTAATGTAACTAGAAAGCACGTCTGACTAGCATAAGTAGAAGGTCCGGTGTTCGAATCCCGGCGAAAGTTTTGCCATTTTTCACGTCTTCTGCATAACCTAAAGACAAACTAGTAGAACAATTTTGAATAATAACTAGAAACAATAGCATTTCATTCTATACATGTTTCACTCACAATTATTTTCATAATTTTATCGCTACATTTAAAGCTCCGTCAAGAAGATGCAGTTATCCAATACCCAACTTAATGTATTTACGTGATCAGTACTTTTGGCATTTACGCTATGAAGAATAATATAACTTCAGTTATTATAGGTTTCTTGTGTGTAATTCAAATGTATTGCAACATGCATCAAAAACCACACATAGGGAAAATCGTAGAGCAGTGGTTCTTAACCTATTTTACTCCACGCACTCTTTTCACCGTTGCCTCACCTTGATTTTCCAAACTCGAAAAATACATTGTAGAGACATTAGTTATTTTAAGCAAGAGATGTGAAAAATGTGCAATGTCCTCCTCGGGACTCGAACCTGGACTTCTCAAAATATGCGCCGAGTGTGCTACCGTACACATCAGAAAGGCATGCAGAAAGGAGGGAGAAAATACCTTGTAACATATACATTTATTTAGCTTATTTTTTCCGTGTTTGTTATGAATTAAACTGTAGGGTTTATATTTATTTTAACTAGCATTTATTTTAAGTTTAAACTATCTTTCCTGTCAAGCCTTACTTTCCCCTGGAACTGCCAATGCCAGAATATGTAAATTTTAGTAGAACGCGCAAGCATTCAAATTATCAGCGGAAGTATTCTGATTTAAATAGGAAGGAAACAAGTTCGGTGAGATATTCTTACTTAGCGAGCGCGGAGGTAGTTAGCGAGAATTGAAGAACCCCGCGTTGCGGCCTATGTGCTTGGCGGGAAGTAGTGGTAATTGTTCCAGTGAGCTTCAAGTCTGCTGAATTAGCAGCAGTATTGTAAAACACGGTGAGTTAGTTATTTTAGAGAGCCTCGTAGTTAGAATCTTGTCTTTACTTTCTTTTCAGGTTATTATTTTTATTTGACTGCCAAGTTGGCACAGTCTGTAAGCGTCAAGAGGACGCAATTGTAATTTATTACGTTGAATAAAAAGGGACTTAAACCCTTCACAAGGCTCTATCTTTTATACAAGTTTTCACAGTCACCTCTTGGTTGCGTGCAAGTTGGAGGCGCGCAACGTTATATTGGCGCCCGAACACTTATCGAACTGAAATGGCCGAAAACTGGATGGAAGCCGCTGGACAACACCAAGAAATGACAACTCAGTTAGAAGGATTTGGATTCCTGGTCCAGACTTTGAGAGCATCAATCAAGCCAAACGTCCATTTCGACGGAAAAAATTCGGTGGCGGTATTTCTCGAAGGTCTAGAAAACCACTTTCAGCTCTACCCTGTGCCTGAGAGACAAAAAGTTGCCATCGCCACATCAGCACTAAGAGGACAGGCCGCGCTATGGTGGAAAAATATAGGCAAATTTCTTCTAGGTGAATTTGGAAGCCCGACGTATACATTTGAAAATTTCAAAAAATCGTTAGTAAAGGCCTTCCCCATAGTGAAAGATCGCGCACGGCTGGAAGCCGAACTATATAGTTTCTATCAACGGGATACAGCACAATTGACGGACTTTATTTTACGAAAAATCAAGCTAACGGATATGCTGTATGGAAAAAAACCCGATGCGGAGATTATTGAAATAATATTACCAAGATTGTTACCCGCTGTCCAAGACTACTTTGAAATTAGAAACCCAAGCACATTGCAGGAACTTTTCGAATTGGCGGTGAAGTTTCAAAATCGCAGAATAGCGGAAAAAGCGAGAGGGGAAACATATTCTCAAAGTACCCGAAGGAAGGAGGAAACCAGAAATGGAAATCGCTCGTATGGGGGAAAGAATTATCAAGCTAACGCATCGAAACTCGAAGGTCAAGGCCCAAAAAGAAAATTTGAAAATAAACATCCGCGTACCCAGAAGACACAGATTGAAAGGAAAGCTTTAAACGACTAGAGGGGCCTGTGAAAGGGAGGGTCCAGACCCCGGAAGTTTTAAAAAAACCCTCAAATAGACATTTAAACACGGTCATCGTAAAAAACTCACAGCTACCAATTATACAAGTCCTGGTTGGCGATGTACCAGTAGAAGTCCTCATAGATACAGGAGCAGAAGGAAATTTTATGAGTGAAAAGTTCTTCAAAAAGAATTTTTATAGGATACGACTATTTAAAACCAGAAATACTGGAAATTATAGCGGCGGAAGGAAAAACATGTCACTGCATCGGGAAATTATCATTAAACTTACAGGTAAAAGAGGAAAATCTCAAAGTATTAATTTTTGTGGTGAAAGACCTACAACACTCTGTTATTTTAGGTATGGACTTTTTAAGGGCCGCGAGGGCCAAATTAAATTTTCAAGATAGTTCCGTGGTGTTGGAGATGGACCAGAGGGTGGTGGAACCTGTGGAGACACCTGAATTGGACCTTAGCCATCTGAATGACGAGGAAAGTAAAGCAATACAGCAAGTGGTGAGTAATTTTTCTCATTTGTTTTCAGAAAAACCAGGAAACTGCCAAATCGTGACTCATAAGATTCAATTAAATGCCGAAAAACCTTGTAGGACCAAACCGTATCGTTATGATAAACAAAAAGACCTAATCATCGAAGAACATATTCAGGAGATGTTAAAGAATAAAATAATAACGCCCATAAATAGTGAGTACGCGAGTCCAGTCGTACTATGTAGGAAAAAGAACGAGTTTCCTCCTTCGGATAAAAGGGCTTGGAGGTTTGCTATTGATTACAGAAAACTAAATAGCATTACTAAATTTCCAGTTTACCCTTTGCCGGTTATAGACGAGATCATTAGACAGATCAAATCGACAAGATATATGTCTACTTTGGACTTAACGTCTGGCTACTATCAAATAGCTATGAGACCCGAAGATATACACAAAACCGCGTTTATAACAAAATCGGGCACTTATGCATTTTTACGCATGCCCTTTGGGTTGTGTGGGGCCCCATCAACATTCCAGAGAGCTATGGACATTGTTCTAAAGCCTGTCCTAGGAAAATCAACTTTAATTTATCTAGATGATATAATTATAACGAGTAGTACGTTGGAACAACACATTAGTGATCTCGAACAAGTTTTTAAATTATTAAAAGAGGCCGGTCTTACAATTAACGCCTCAAAATGCAAGTTCGCAACTAAAGAACTTAAATATCTCGGTTATAAAATTTCGCAAAAGGGTATAGAAACGCAAGATTCAAAAATAAAAGCTATTAAGAATTTCCCACCGCCCAACACCGCCAAGAAACTTTCGTCTTTCCTTGGATTTTGTTCTTACTATCGATCTTTCATAAAAGATTTCGCTAATATTGTTGAACCACTCTTAGTAATCAAAAGAAAAAAGAGTAAATTTACGTGGACAGCTGAAGCTAACACAGCTTTTGAAAGATTAAAAGAAGCGCTTATTAATGCCCCTGTTTTAAAATTCCCTGAGGGGGACGAAAACCTGGAAATTGCGGCAGATGCATCAGACTATGAGGTTGGTGGCGGTTCTTATGCAAAATAACCATCCGCTGGCATTTTTTAGTAAAACATTGAATCAGACACAAAGGAATTATACAGCTACAGAAAGAGGAACATTAGCCGTATTAATGGCTGTACACAAATTTCGAGTTTATTTCGGCAAAGCGCCAGTAACAGTCTTTTCGGATCATGCGGCTGTTGGTAGACTTTACTCGGGGAAAAACCTAACGCCCAGGTTAATAAGATGGGCTTTAAAACTCCAAGAATATAATATCACAATAAAATATAAACCGGGTAAGGAAAACAATGTAGCTGACGCACTTTCTCGTATAAAACTGGACGATGAAGGAAATGAACTTAAATGCGCTGTGTTGACTTAAAAAATTTTAGATTCTAGAGATACGGTTATTACTGAACTGAAAGCTGATCCTGAATTTGGAAATATCTATGCTTATTTGAAAGACCCCGAAAGCTTTGAGCATACAGATATCGATGCGATAAGAAATAGAGCAAAAAACTATGAAATAATAGATAATTTATTATTCTATACGAAAACAACAAACGAAAATCTTGAGTATAAGCCAGTCATCCCAGCCTCGCTTCGATTAAGCATTTTGAAGGTGTTGCACGAAAAAAAAAAACAGCAGGCCACCTCGGGGTCAGAAAGACTATAAAAAGGGTACGCGAGGCGGTATATTTCCCGCAATTATACAAAATAGTAACGGCGTATGTCAGGTCCTGCAATCAATGTCAGTTAATAAATGATATTAATTACAGCCCGGCCGGGTACTTAAATAGCATTCGCGCTACATTTCCGAATGAAATTTTAGGTATAGATCTCCTTGGTCCCTTCCCCCAGAGCGAGTTAAATAAAAATCGTTTTCTTTTAGTAATAGTAGATCATTTTTCAAAATGGATAGAAATTGTTCCACTTAAACGCGCGTCAGCCAAAACAGTCGCAGATGCATTCTTACACAGATACATTTTAAAATACGGTGCACCGATAAAAGTCATTAGCGATAACGGAAAACAATTCATTAGTCAAATATTTGAAAACATATGCAATGGACTTGGCATACGCCATATCAAAATGGTTCCGTATAGACCACAGGCTAACATAGCAGAAAGAGTTAATAAAAATATAGTAAAAATAATTCGCAGTTACGTGAGCACACATCACAAGCGCTGAGATGGCTACATAAATGAATTAGCTTATGCTTTAAGAACGGCACATCATGATACTACGGGAAAAACTCCAGCAGAATTATTTTTAGGCAGAAAGTTAATTACGCCTTTAGATAAATTATTCTTTGTGCAACAAAGAGAGCAGGAGTTTAAACAACAAGATGTGCAAAGTTGATTGATCAGGCGCTTAAAACCTCGGATACGGCAAGAAATAGGCAGAAACTTTATTATGATAGAAAACGCCGTGAAGCAGATTTTAAAGTTGGGGATAAAGTATTGAAGCGGAAATTTTCTTTATCATGTGCCCCAGACAATTTTATGGCAAAGCTAGCTCCAAAGTTTGAAGGCCCCTATGTAATTCAGGAATTCAAAGGAGTAGTCTTATATCTTAAGAACGACAGAGGGGAAATCTGTAAAGCAAGTCCCGACCAGGTGAAAAAATACTATAATCCAAATGATTTTGAAATCCTTAAAAGTTTCTTGCAGGACTCAAGTCTAAACGAAGGTTCAGAGACTACAACAACTATTCCACCACCCAAGAAACAGAGAACTGAAGAGAGACCTAGCACTTCTACAACCCGGACGTCGGTATCAAAAAGAAAAAATGATTTTCAAACTTCGGCGTTTAAGAAAAACAAAAATACAGATGAACCGGGTAAAGAAACCGTGGTAAAGAGAAAAACACCACCTACAAAGGATAGCAGGAGAAATTACACATCAAGGAGAACGCGCACACGGCCACAGAGTCAGGTGCCAGCAAGGCCGCCGTTCCGGAAACTGAAACGCCAACAGGAGGCACAAAAATACGAGGAACAGAAGAAATTCAAGAAGGACTCCAGACCGGAGGACGTCAAGACCAGCCGTCCCAGGCAGAAACGCAAAGGCCAACAACCAGACGATTACTCCGTCAAGAGGCCAGCATGTAGAGGACGCAAAAGAAAGAGCAACGTGGACGACACTCGGAGATCAATAAGGAGAAGATTGACATCCATGAAACCTCTAACTTGGGATCAATTTTGCCAAAAACGGATGACGGAGTTTCAAGCATCGAAAACTCAAAGATAAGTTAAAACCTTCTATAAATTTTTTTTCTCTTTTGTTCCGAAATGTTATGCATAAGTACGAAGTTCTATGTTTTGACGAAAGTCAATATGTCTCGGTTGAGACTTAGTTTTGTTTTACTTTATTTAGTTAAACAAAAGTATTATTTTCTTTAAGTGTAAAAGCTAAAAACAAGCATTTTCTGTTGGTCGAAAGACTAATTCTGTTATGTTAAAGCCAAAATTTGGCCGAAGATAAAAATAACTTCGTATTCTTGTATTAATAAGAATTTTACTTTCAGTGCCGCCAGCTTGGCGAAGAATGAGTAAAGTAAAAATTTATTTTCTCTTATTCATTTTATGGTAAATTGTAAAAAGCATATGTATTAAAAATTTGTAAATGTATGTAAATACTTGAAGGTTATGTAAAAGTAGAATTTAGTCTAGAAGCATAAAATTGTAGATGCTAAAAGTGAATGCTTAAAAGCAATGAAGTCAAAATTTAAGTATTAAACTGTAAAGTCATGCTTTAGAGCGAAAGCCTGCATGTTTAAAGATGAATGAGGGGGAAGTTAGAATGAATGTGTTTTGTAGGGTTCTCCACCTACATTTGAATTTTTAAGAATATTAAAGTAGCTCATTGAGTTGTAGAATGTCGAGTAAGGTGTGTCTATTTGGTCGTTGAATTCTAACAAATCATGGTGGATAGGGGAAGTGTTGTAAGACTAAAACACGAATATTCCCGTTTGACACCACACACGGTGGAGAGCCAGGGTAAAGTTAAATTAATGCTTGAAAAATTGAATGAATGTGAAGTAAGCAATAACTAAGAAAAACGAATCGTTTAAAAACAAAAATTTATTGTGTCAAGAAAGTGTAAATTATAATGTATGTAGAAAGATACTGATACTTATTCCTTCCAGATGCTGGAAGGAAAGACCAAGATTGATTGATGAAGTCCAGGAAAAGTTGCTGTAAGAAGAAAGCTTTGTAACGAGCAACAGAATTTTAGTATAATTGTTACATAAGATTTTTTTTTTTTTTTTTTGTGTAAACGAGGTTCTCGCCAGTTAGTTCAGAATTAGATAAACTTACAACAGGTCGTTTGTAGGACCTGCTTCCAAGTTTTCCAAATTCTGGCAGCGGCAAATGTAGGGTTTATATTTATTTTAACTAACATTTATTTTAAGTTTAAACTATCTTTCCTGTCAAGCCTTACTTTCCCCTGGAACTGCCAATGCCAGAATATGTAAATTTTAGTAGAACGCGCAAGCATTCAAATTATCAGCGGAAGTATTCTGATTTAAATAGGAAGGAAACAAGTTCGGTGAGATATTCTTACTTAGCGAGCGCGGAGGTAGTTAGCGAGAATTGAAGAACCCCGCGTTGCGGCCTATGTGCTTGGCGGGAAGTAGTGGTAATTGTTCCAGTGAGCTTCAAGTCTGCTGAATTAGCAGCAGTATTGTAAAACACGGTGAGTTAGTTATTTTAGAGAGCCTCGTAGTTAGAATCTTGTCTTTACTTTCTTTTCAGGTTATTATTTTTATTTGACTGCCAAGTTGGCACAGTCTGTAAGCGTCAAGAGGACGCAATTGTAATTTATTACGTTGAATAAAAAGGGACTTAAACCCTTCACAAGGCTCTATCTTTTATACAAGTTTTCACAGTCACCTCTTGGTTGCGTGCAAGTTGGAGGCGCGCAACGTTATAACACAACAAAAAGTGTAGAAAATGTTGATTAATACCAAAACGTGAATAAAAGTAGTTTTTCACATTCATAAACTAAAACTAAATATTTCACAGGTAACCAAAAGTGTAGCCGCATTCCTGCTTAAAACTATGAAATTTCATCCCAAAGGTGGGAATTGAGATTTTTAGGGTGAAAGTTCTTAGCAAGCATTCCTTTTTGGTTGAGAATCCTTTTTGTAGTCATTTAGGTTTATTTCGGAGCAGGATGCATGGCAAATTAGCAATGCATTCGCCTGGATTCAACTTTCTGACCTCCTGATTGCTAGCCGGACATGTTTCCTTACAGTATGTAGGTATGAGGTAAGGAAGGAAAAAAATTCTTATAACATTATTAAATTTCAGTTTGATTTTTAGTTGTAAGAATGAAAGAGTGATACTCCATCAAGGTTCAAAATTCCAATAGTGAAGAAATTTAGAATGTTGGAAAAAACCTTATAAAGACAAAATAATTAGTTTCTATAAACCAATTTCCTTCATTAATTGCTCACACATAGATGTGTGTACGCAGATGTACATCAAGCACTGTCTTGGATTGGATGGACTGATTGATTAATGGAGCGCATTCAGGCTTTTTGCTCTAGGAGAAAAGCAATTTCTTGGAAGATTTTTTAAGAAAATCGAATCATAATTATATTAAACATGCGAAAAACCAGATAACATACTTACGTAGGAAATGAAAAACATCGGTAAAAACCTCATGCAATTTTCACACTGAACCACCGAAAACTGAACTTAGGGCGAACTCCCAGTGTTTTGCGGTTTTTGCCTCGTAGCTAATGATCAACCTCGAAAAGTTTTTTTTTTAATGTAAATCGATATCCTTTAAACTATAATATTCAGCAACACTTTGCTTGAATTTAAATGTGTTGTGGCGAGAATCGAAAATGAGAGAGAGAGTAGCTAAAGTCAGCTAATTGCAGTCAAATTTCCTCTATTTCTGAGAAGTTTTAAACCTAATTTGTTAATCACAATTTATACAGCAATTAAAGCACATTTAATCAAATTAAAATTGAATTAAAAGGATCTTTTCTTTCATTTAAAAAATAGTTTTAGGAATTTTAACGTGAAAGGCGATTTAAAAATAATTTTAGTACTATACTAAAGAAGTAACTTTTAAATTCAATCAACGTCCTGGGTACTTGATTTATAAAAGATTTCTCTACGAAATTGATCCGGGACTAACTTTATCAACGTACCTAATTAAAACGGTAGCGTACGATTAGAGAGGATTAATTGGTTATCTAATTATGGAAAGCATGTTAGAGTTCTTGACTCAAAAAGGGGAGTTTTGGTAAGGAAAGTGCTTCGTATTCCTGTTACGTATAGGGAAAACAGTGAATATCTAAGGCAGTTAACATATTCACTGGGAATCAAATAAAGGAACTAACTACTAATACTTTGGTGGCTCAGCTATTGGTGGGCAGTGTAATAAGGGTAAAATATAGAGAAAAGGAAACTACTATACTACTATAACAATTTCGTAGAACTTCGTACAGCTGGAGAATAAAAAAGGGGTGGGGATAATTACAGTTTGATTTTCCAGCTTCAGAATAACACCTAAAGATTGACATAAATTTGTAGCCTTACAGTGTGAAACATGTATTTCGGGAAAAAGAAGAAATTAGTCTTACTAACGATGTGAAACATTTGTTCGCAGTTGCATATAATTATTCACCATTTGCAACATACTTAAGTCAGCAGTGGGAGTATTTAAATGGTAGTACGTTTGCAGACTCATTAAGCTTTCTCCCCCCTTTTTTTATGTGGAAGACATGAAAAACGAGCAATGCTCTTACCAGGACTCTAACCTGAACCTCTGGAATACGCGCCGAGTATGCTATCGTTGCATCAAAAAGGAGGGAGAAAGGAGAAGGTTGCTGGAAGGGGGGAGAAAATACTTTATATACTCATCCTTTTAAAGGGCGACTGGGGATTAAGGAGCCCAGTTGGTAAATACTGGTGGTGACGAATTATTGTCAACCATCTTTTTCTTTGGGCACCACGTTGTAGAGTCATTAGGTTTCTTTTGAAGATGAGAGGTAAAATGGACAATGCCGTCGCCGGGACTTGAATCTGGGCCTCTCGAATACGCGCCAAGTATGCTTCCAATTGTACCACGAAGGAGTGCTAGAAGGAGGGAGATATTACCTTAAACGTTATGGGTTAAATTTACAGTGTCAAGACGTTTCTGTTATCCTTCATTTTAGCTTGTCCTTACGCATGATTCAACTACATTCCAAATCGTTAAAAAGCATAGGACTAGAATTGAGATGAATTCTTGTATTAAACTTTCAGTTAAACGAGAAAATTAGTTTTTCTCTTTTGTAGGTTTATGTAGATTAGATTTCAACATCTAGTTGATTGAATGACAAGAGAAAACTCCGCGCTACGCTGGAACTGCAAGATTACTTTTAAGCAAAAATCGATTAATAGTAGTAACAATGCAAAATATTTCATTGTTCGTATTTTTCGTTATAGTTGTTTTATCATGTCACATGTTCTTTCAAGAGTAACGTCGTATCAGTTCTCGTTTCATATTTCCTGCTCTTTTCTAAGATAGCCTATGAATTTTTATATCTAAATCTTGTTTTCTTCAAGTTTCACTATATAAAAATGTTGAAATTACACTAGATTTATTTCATTTTATATCTTGAAAGTCTGCACATCCGTTTATTAAAATAAATTTTATAAATTGTTCTTTTTTTTTTTTTTTTTTTTTTTTTTTTTTTCATTGGCTATTTCAATAATAAATGGCTCCTGACTTACCATAACAAGCTCCATTGCAACCACAAAGTAAGTTGAACTCTTATATCCAAAATTATCTACTAAAATTCCTCCTACAGAAGGTCCAATAAATGCTCTAAATTAAAAAATAAATAAAATAAAATAAAATAAAAGTTATCTGCTGCATTTACAATTATTAAGAGCACTGATTTAAATATCAAATGTGGCTAGTGGCTTACATCCAATTTTTAACTAATTTAAATGTTCTAAAATTTGAAAAAACTTACCCAAAACATGAAGCTGAGAAAAGTACTCCAGAGATTATACCGTAGGTACCAACATCATCTGGAAAACCTCTTTCTCTGAAAAATGGAGTATATTATTTTAACATTACTGCTTTGCCATTATAGGAAGCAGCTAACATATTAGTTCATTAATATTTATTGTATGATAATAACTGTGCTTGGCTGCAGTGACAGAAATCACATTTCAAAAAAATATTTTTCAATAAAATTTTGTTTATTTTAATATTTATTTTGCGTGCAGGTAGGAAAATACACTGCCAATCGGTTTTTGGGGAAATATGCAGAACAATTAATGGACGTGCATTTAGGAAATACTCAATTTGCATATTAAAATAAATATTTAAATATGTATTATTTAGTAAATGCCTTTCATATTTTAGTTTCTCAAAGGTTAATTTGCGTTCATTTGCAAACGTCCTACTAAAAATACTAAAGCTGATTATTCCACCCGCTCCTCAAATAAATTTACTTGGAAAAGTTCTGCATTTTATTTTGTCTAAATTCTTTAGCAGAAACAGCTCATAGTTATTTATTAAGTATTGAGCTTTAAATTAAAGAGTTTTTCATGGAGATTACTATCTAATAAATTTTGAAATGCGTTTCTATTCAAGAAGCAATACTTCAAACTTTCGGCATCACTTAGTATTTTTGTAAGCAATCTGAAATTTGAATCAGCTTAACATGTACTTATTTAACTATTTAACATTACTTTACATATTTATTACTTTGGCTTAACATGTACTTAAATATATTTTACTCTTTTCGTATACTCCTCAAATTGCTAGGCTGAACTAGATATTAGTTCAGAAGTCAAACAACAAAAATCAACGTTATATTTTCAAAATTTTCTCAGGTCTAGTTTCGATGGTTTTACCGAACCACCATCCTCAGCTGCAAAACTGCAAATGAACAAGATAGGAAATAATGATTAGATAAGATCAGAAAGCCTAGACAAAAATAAGCAAGTGGCGCCATCTGTTGATGAAACCAGAACTAAAACATAATTTCTTTAAAGGCCGAAGGCAAGACGGGTTGGAATTAGGATCGTTAACTAGAACAGAGAGATTTTTTTGAATGTGAAATTAGCTATAAAGTGTGATCAATTAGCTATAAATTTGCACATATTTTGCAGAAATTTAACTTTCGGGTTGTGTATTTTCCCATCAATAAAATTCCGAGTTCCATACTCAAGGACCCCATTCCGGATATGAATTCCTGGGGTATTTATAGGATTCCTTGCCAGTGGGGTTCAATTTACATTGGCCAAACTAAGAGAGCCTTAAAATTTCGCGTCAAGGAACATGAGGCATATGTTAGAAAAAAGGAAACACAGAAGTCTTCTGTTGCTCAACATTGTTGATCCGAAAATCACACTTTCAATTTTTCTGCTGCCAAAATTATTCAAAAAACATCTTCCATTGGAGAATTGGATTTTCTAGAGGCATTTCACATTCAAAAAAATCTTTCTGTTCTAGTTAACGATCCTAATTCCAACCCGTATTTGCCTTCGGCCTTTGGAGAAATTATGTTTTAGTTCTGGTTTCATCAACAGATGGCGCCACTTGCTTATGCTTGTCCAGGCTTTCTTATCTTATCTAGTCATTATTTCTTATCTTGTTCATTTGCGGTGTTGCAGCTGAGGATGGTGGTTCGGTAAAACCATTGAAACTAGTCCTGCGAAAATTTTGAATATATAACACTGATTTTTATTGTTTGACTTCTGAATTAGTATTTATTCGGCGTGTTATCGTGTCTTAATTATTAGATAGGAGTTCTTCAGCAAAAATTCTTTCCCTTTGCAAAATTTGGACTCAGGCTCTGTCCTTATTAAAGCGCTCCAATACTGTGAAGTATAGTTCATTCCACCAGACACCGACTTCAAAGAAATTTATTTCTTTAAAATATTTATATGATACACAACTAGTTTTTTTGTATGAAATCCTTTTTTATAGTTCTGGATCGATATACCAAATTCCATCCTACGATTTACTTAACTGAAACTATTTCTTATTCTAGTTTATTACTTGTAAATATATTAGGAAATATATAATACAGTGGTATTACTTACACTGTATGCTTCATGCCATGTGTAAAGCTGCAGACTATCTTCATTGCCATTCCTAAACCCAATAGGAACTGCGCCACTATTACGACTGATAGATATCTAGAAGGAGGAAAAAGAAAATGACATTTCAATATTTTTTTTTTTATTTCACACAATTAACGAGCCAATTATTATCTGTAAACACAAGGAGGTTAGAATACTCAAAAGTGTACTGAACTCTTTCCACTATCCGAAAATTAAATGTGTTTGATGAGCAGTCATTTTATTTCAGAAAATGTGTCTGAAAGCCTGTGCATGTGCTTGCATTTATATATTTATTTAAATTTATAAGTATGGATTTGTAAGAAATAACTACGAAAATTTGCAATTAAAGACAAAAGTGCTTTTAATATATTTTTTCTTCTGATAGAATAAAAATACACGTAATTAACCCTATAACAGAAATTATAGTGAAATACTGTGGAATTTTAATGCAGTGTATGTAAATTCAAGTTTTTTAAACAACCTTTATACGCAGTTGAAATACTTATTTTAATTTCACTTTCTATTTGTTAAGCGTTACTTTTAGATATTTACTTAAAAAATTTTATGAAACAAATATTACAATTTGTTCGAAAAATTATCCCAATTTATAGCAAATGCTGATTGACATTTCAGATGAACTATAATTAAAGTAATCGCAAGTGTAAAATTGTAATTGAAGAAAAAAGTAAAACTTTTATAATACACTTTTGTGCATTTGTTATTTTATAATTTATAAGGTATTTCTCCCACCTTCTTAGCGTGCCTTCGTGGTGTAGCGGTTCTGCACGCTGGGCGGGAATTCCAGATGTCCGTGGTTCGATTCCCGGCGAAGGCGTTCGCATATTTCTCATCTTTCCTGCTTCAAATTACCTAATGTCTCTACAGTGGCGCCCGAACTAAAAGGGTGGTGGATGTTGATTTCTCCCCACCCAGGATTTAGTGATTGGGTCCCCTAAAAACTCCAATCGCCCTTTAAAAGGGGGAATATATAAGGTATTTCTCCCACCTTAGCGTGCCTTCGTGGTGTAGTGGCTCTGCACGCTGGGCCGGTATTCCAGAGGTCCGTTGTTCGATTCTCGGCGAAGGCGTTGCATATTTTTCATCTTTCCTGCTTCAAATTACCTAATGTCTCTACAAATTTACCTGAAAATAAGCAATATTTTATGCACAGTATTTCTTCTATAATTCTGGGTATTACAAAATTAATGTTTTAGACTTCGAAATGAAAATGTTTTATTTTCTTTCGGAAGAATTGTATTTTTTGTCAGTTACGTAGCTTTTTGAATTCGCTAAATCTCCATGATAAGAATTCGAATTAATGTGATCTAAAATTATTTTGTTTATTTATTTAGTATTTTGCACAACAATTAGTTTAAACAATAAACAATAGAACAGGCTTCTGCCAATAGCGCGCTAAGAGATTCTTTTTTTTTAACTGTGATTACAGAAAGCATTTTTTTACTGCAGTTGTCACTATGATGTTGAACAGTAATGCTTATAATAGATTTGTAGGTATAAAAACCCCTTTTGCCCAAAACAAAATCTAAAATTTTACCTACAGAAAAATCTTGTCTATTCCCACCTGATTTAATTTTTCGCTCCATCACATAGTAAAGATAGATAATTTCTGCTAAAAATTATTTTTCCTGTAAACGGTCAATTTTAAGTTACTTTTTATTAAATTAAAGGTACTTTAACATGACTGAAATGTTACCACAGAAAAACTTCTATCAGCGATCACTTCTGAAATCGACCAGTAGTAGAGAGTAGTACTAGTGGTTAGAGTACACATAATATATGATCATCACTTATGTCTGTCACTTCTACAGAGGTCTGAAGGAAAATTCTCTGTATCTGGTAACACAATGAGGAACAATGTGAAACAAAGTACACTTACGTTGGAAATGTCAAGAAAGGCACTGGTCCTACCACAATGAAGCAAACTGTAAACATCACACAACCGACAAGTGTCAAATACTGTGCATTTTTCTAGGAAAAAAAAGTTTTGTTTTAATATAAAAAATCATGATTGTTCTTTAAATATAAATCTTAATTTAAATAAAACGAAATAAAGTACTGTAATGTCTTTATAATTTAATCATCGTAATGTTAGAAACAGTTTAGAAACCGAAATGGAAATAGCTAGGCACTGTATTTTAAATACCCTTAAACCGGTACATCGGTTTCTTAATAAACCGGTACATCGGTTTCTTAATAAATCGCTAAAAATAGCCTAGTTTTTAAAGGTCAGTGGATTTTGACATATATTAATATTTTATTGTACTTATATATCTTTCTAATTCCGCCGCAGGTGTGTTAAAAAAACTCTGATAAATTAAAAATAATCTGATATAAATTGTACATGGATGAAGTTACATGTTTTTCTGACTTAAGAGATAAAATCGATGAAATTTGACACTGAAACACGCTGCTATAAAAGCGTTTATAATTCGCTGACATTCCTTATTCTGTCTAGATCTAGATATTATCTCTTTTGTGTTATTGAGTTGATTACTTCTGTAAGCCTTCCGTAGCGTAGTTTGTGGAACACGAGTTTTTCATTTGTTTTCTCAATTTAAATATCCTATATAGATAACGTTGACGTGACATTGAAATTCATGCTGGACAAAAAACGCGATCTCAGTTTCAAGTATGATAGAAACAGAGAACGTAAGATGATATCAATTTTCGTTATTTAGTATATCAGTTTAGTAAGATAGATGCCAAAATTTGAACATGATAACAATCAAAAATGCTTAAAAGAAAGGTAAACTACACGCTTAGACAAAAAAAAAAAAAAAAAAAAAAAAAAAAAGACGCATCAAGAAGGAGTTATTCGAATGGGACGAAAATCGGTAGAAATGATGTACATGTACAGAAAAACAAATGATTACAGTTTAAGAAAAATTGGATGATTTATTGAAGTGATAGAGCTTCACAAAGTGAAAAAGTCAGTAACGCGTTTGTCCACCTCTGGTCCTTATGCAAGCAGTTATTCGGCTTGGCATCAATTGATAGAGGTTGCGGATGTTCTCCTGAGGGATATCGTGCCAACTTCCGTCCAACTGGCGCGTTAGATCGTCAACATCCCGAGCTGGTTGGAGGGCCCTCTCCATAATGCTCCAAACGTGCTCAATAGGAGAGAGTTCCGGGGACCTTTCTGGCCAAGGTAAAGTTCGGCAAGCACTAAGGCAAGCAGTAGAAACATGTGCAGTGTGGGGGCGGGCATTATCTTGCTGAAATGTAAGCCCAGGGTGGCGTGACATGAAGGGCAACACAACGGGCCTTAGAACTTCGTCGACGTTCCGCTGTGCTGTAAAGCTGCGACGGATGACAACCAAAAGGGGTCCTACTATGAAATGAAATGGCACCCCAGACCATCACGCCTGGTTATCGGCTTGTCTGCCGGAAGAAAGTCAGGTTGGTATCACACCGCTGTCCGGAGCGTCTCCAAACTCGCCTTCGCTGGTCATCGGGGCTCAGTTCAAAGCGGCACTGAAGACTATTCTACTCTAGTCAGTGACATTCCAGTGCGAATGAGCCCGACACTACTGCCAATGGGCTCAACGTTGTACAGAGGTCAATGATAGTCGGCGCAAGGGGCGCCGTGACCTCAGCCCCCTTTCTGTGAGCCGTCTATGAATGGTCCTTGCGGTCACTGAAGCATTAGTTGCACATATAATCGATGATAATGATGCATCTGGGGCTGTGAGTGCCGCTCTGACGATTGCTCGGTCTTCACGTTCTGTCGTTTCTCTAGGCCTACCGCTTCCTTCTTGACGCTGTGTGCGGCCATGGTTCACGCATTCCTGCCAACATCGTCTAATAGTGGCATCGCTCCTACTCAAATGTCGAGCTATTCGCCGATAAGACCAACCGGCTTCTTTGAGCCCAACTAAACGACCTCTCTCAAATTCTGACATCTGCGCATATCGTTCGCGCACCTGTATGCGAGGCATAGTTACTGTCTACCAGAGTACACGGAATTAAATTCGTGAAGAATTTATTATCTGGAATCGTAATTTCTCTTCTTAAATATCCTGCCAGTTGCGCAGATCAGATGCGCTGTAGCGACAACCGTTCATTCATTGGCAGCCAAAATGTAAAATTTTGCATTTTCCGTCGAAACCTGTATGCATATCAACTTGTGCCCAATTTGCTTTATATCTTCTTGGCGTATCATAGTGCGTCTTTTTTTTTTTTTTTTTTTTGTTGTTGTTGTCTAAGAGTGTGTTTAGATGTTCTCCGATATTTTTTTTTTGAAACTCAAAAACTGGAATGACGCAGTCTATGGAATTTTCAATAAATACAGTCAAATTATAATCACGAATCACTTCATATTTTATGTTTCAGTGTAAAATTTATGTTCTTATATTTTTTATAGACCCCGATATATTTTGAATGAAACGTCTTTTTTGTATTATTTACTCTTATAGTTTCAATAAATTTTCTGGAAGAAAAAATATAGATATATTATTGGTAAAACAGTTTAAATTGGCAATTATGCTAAATTACCAATAACTGAGAAATTCGGTAAATTTACATTTCACCGAACAAGCATTTACAGTTCACCATGAATTAGTCACCGAGCAAGTATTAGGTTCCCTATCGACCAATATGAGCCATAATTATGCATAAGAACTAAAAATTAGTTCAGAAAAAAATTGATATAACGATGAGGACGTGGACACGGCTGGAATAGGAACTGAGAACCTCCTGCTCCTGACTGGAAATTAGTGGATAAGACTACTGAATACTCTAATTCGTTTGGGGTTTGATTTTCGGCAACTTAATGGACTGGCCGCATGAAGTTCTCGTTGTTCCCAAAGGTGTAATAATTTGTGTAAAGATGACCGATTTCCTTGTGGAAGTCCTCCATAATAAGACAGATAGCCTTCAAATTTTCTCTATAATAAATAATCAGTCTAACCGTATAATAGACCATGTTCCTATTTCTAAAGTGGGGCAACGTGAGGATATAAGCCGATTGCAGAATATTCATGAAGATATCAGGTGTGTGTGTGTGTGTGTATGATTATGGCAAAGACTCGAGGGATATCTGCCTAAGGGGAGGGATGCCTTCATGGAGGACTTTCTAAGGGAAACTGGATCGTATACACGTTATCCATGGGGAAAACCACGAAAACGCCAATGCAGCCAGCCCGTTCGCGGAATTCGAACCTCGGACCGAACTACCAGTGTTCAGCGACTTTACCGCTAGGCCGCTGGTGGGCCGAAGATATCAGGAGAGATATGTTATTGGCTTCGGAAGCACTGAAGCAACAAGTTTCTCTTCAGAACATGACATGTGGCATTCGAATGAAAGCTGAGTCCATATCATTACAGATTTACATAAAGGACGCCAGTTTCTTAACATCTTCATAAATTCTTAACTTAATAGTTATGATATATTTTACAACGTAGTGACTTTAACATCTGATGAAATTGCATAGCTTTAAATGCATGATGAAAATAAATACTAAGCATTTTATTATGTTTCTACATAAATGCAACTGATAATTAGAGGATATCTTTGGATAAAATGCAAAATTTTTTAAAAGTGCTGAGAATAATAAAAAGGTATAATTAAACTGAAACAATATCTTTATGACTATGCGTCTCAAAAGATCTAAATTTTACTTTATTGATTAAACATCGGATTTCACTTTTCTATAATGCTTATAAGGTTTTTCAGATCAAATTAGTAAAGAAAAATTTCATTTTGCTTGTTAGCTTCAACAACTGGTGCGAAAATTTCCAGCTTTAAAAATTAGTCAGTTTCATGTGCGTTGTTATAATATAATTATTAATCTTATTTAAGAAAGGAAATAGTACAGACAGATTTCAGTTCTGGAACAGTGTTTGAGTAATTAGATTCTTAAGTTTATTTATTTTGCAGTTTATCCGTAGGGTATTACAATTATTTTTTCTTATAAAAGTTTAGAGACATTTCAAATTATACAAAACACTGTTATTATTAAATTTAATAACACTAATAATTTAAATGAATGATTTAAAATCGTAAAAGCTTTACCAGTTTTTCTGCGCAGTATCCGACCAAAGGTGAGGATAATGCATCAACTATACCAGCAATCAGAAATATTGTTCCTATTATTGTAGGTGTCAGATTGAACTGAAATAAATTGAATAAATTTTTGTTAAACAGATTATTTTATTACAATTTATTTCAATATTTATATGTTTACATAGCATTAGTATCTAATTATCGAAGTATATACTTGTGATTTTTGAAACGTACTAATGTGAGGTATTTACTATCTTTCAAATAAGCACAAGCTATCTCGGAAACTTACTTTTGTGTTACAAGAGATCCGAAACTGACAGGTAGTCTATCATGTAATTGTACGTAAAAGTCTAAACACTTGAATTAAAAAAAATCCACTTTATTAATTTAGTTACTAGCAATAGATAGTAAATCATACTGTATCCAATATTGTTATGAGAGTTAAGTCTCTCTCTTTTTTATAATTTTATTATTATGATAAATCCTCGCAGGAAGGAAATCTAAACATTTAGAACCACGTCATGCTTTCGTAGGATGGTATTATTCACTCTCAGATGATGAAAAAAAGAACGAATGTCTTTTTTTTTTGTTTTTTGCCTCTCTACTGCAAACTTTTGTGTCTGGAATGTAATTTTTCATCTCTAGAAACAAGATTTACTGTATGTATATATTACAGAGAACATATTAGGTATTTCTCAAGGAAGAAGTACAAATACACGATTTTTGGAGTACAGGAATCAGTTAAGAAGTTTGTTAGTAAAGGTTAATGTACCTGAGAAGGTTCTAAAAATATACTATTTCTTTCCTTGAATTTCATCTTAGTTTCGACTGCGCAGTAGTTCCGATAGAAAACAAATTGTGGTGATAAAACAGCTCGCTGATAATTATTGTATATAACAAAAATTGTTTCCCAGATTTCAAGGCTGCATCTTGTTTTTGAACTTGATCTTATCAATGTCTACTCGTGTATATACTCGAGTACGAGTGTATTTGATTGTAGTATACTATCAATGTATACTACAATCAAATACACTCGTGTGCAAAATTAAGACTTACATCGAATTTCCTAAAAACTAACAGCAGATTTTAATGAAATTTGGTATGAATATACATTTATAACAGAGAAAGAGATGTACCATTCAAAGTCATTTTGTGTACGCATGATTATTAGTAAAGCTAATAGTGCAGTGATGTTCAAAATCCCAAAATCCACGTTGTGATATCGAACTGAAAATCAGTCAAATATGGGGTATGACTCCCTCTCATGTCCAGGCATGTCACGCAAAGTGACGGAATACTGGACAGAAGATAGTTGAGGAGTACCTGAGGTAATCGATCTCACTCTTACAGCAAGGCAGTTTTCAATTGCGGGATGGTTTTCGAAGGGAGGGTGTTGGTGTATTGAGAATACAGCAAAGCACACTAGGGCTATCTGCCTAAGGGGAGTCGGAGGGAGGGAGGCGAGATTAAATTGCCCTTTGAAGAGTGTCCCACACATTCTCTGTAGTGTTAAGGTCAGGAGATCTGGTTGGCCAATCCATGCGGCGGTTATCCTCAATTTCCAGATAATCATCGACCAGCTGAGCCCTATGTGGACAAGCGTTGTCGGAACTCAGGTCTTTCCGACCCTTTTGATTCCCTGAAACGTCGAATATAGGGTTCTAAGATCTTCTTTCTATACCTCATAGCAGTCGGGAATCTTTGTCGAAACATGCAGGGATGTGCGGCCGTCCAAGATAATTGCCTGTCCAAACAATTACTCCTGCAATTACTTAACCCTTTCCGGCACGCTACTTTTTAAAGTCGGACTTTTGATAAAAAATAAAAAATAAATAAACAAAAAAAAACAAAAAAAAAAAAAAAAAAAAAAAAAAAAGGTAGGCAGTCTAATTAGGCCTAGAGGAGTACACAAGTAAAATTTTGTGATGATAGCACTTATCGTTTTAATTCTGTGGTTGTGCCCAACGTGGCACACTGATTGAATAGAGCTTCGAAAAGAGTGCTGAAACGAGCTTCGTTGTCAATGAACTGACCGGTGAGATGCGGAAAAACAAAGAATACAGACTCTCAGTTGTCCTAGATTATCGATGAGCTCGGTCTGGGCACACCTAGGGTTCGCCGTTTGATTTTAGGCAAGATTTCAAGATAAAAATTTAAAAATAATATAGAATAAGGAGATTAGCATACAGCCAAAAAATAACATAGAAATTTCTTTTCAAACAATTCCTTTTATACCCTAAAAAAATCTGGAAGATTTTTTTGAAAAATGAAGGTCTTAAAAAAATAAACATGGCTAAAATATATGGACTGGTTTGTGTTGAGCTTCCATCTACTATAAATAAAGAAGGTTCAGAAAAACTTATAGTAACCTATAAATCCTTTTCCATTCAATTTTTCTGTGCGTGCAAAAGGAAATTTTTAAGTGTGTCCTGACCGGACACACTGCGCCGCAAAGGGTTAAGCCAATGACTTCTGACCTAAGCTGTCAAAAGACAACAAACGGAATACGTCTTTCCACAGGAAAAAGAACTTCTACCTAACCAGCTACCACAACTAAGGTATGGCCGGCCAATCAGTCGGCATTTATTGAAAACAGTCAGTATGAAGTTACATAGTGTGTTACATTTTGATATCATGCACAATTGTACTACGTAAGATAGAGATAAAATACACTTCGCGAAACCCTGATAAATAACTTTTACATGTTAATACGCTGCCCCAATTTGTCCAGAAACTACAAGTGATTCTATTGATTTACTGATAGCTGATTTTCAAAGATGCACCATGACTAGTTATATTGGAAGACTTTAACGTAACTTGTAACTTTGAAAGTAGTCACTTTGAGTTAAAGAAGTTAGTAATCATACCTAAGTATACTTTCATATGTTTTATTGTTAAACATAATTCGAAGATGCACATGTCTGTTCTATTTGTCATGCAGTGTTACTTTAAAGCAATATGATTATCTCAAAGGTGATGCTATTAAAAGATACAGTCTTTTTCATTAGATAAGTAATATCACTTTTGTATGTTAGCACAGCAGATATACACTTGTGCCCATGGGGTAAAAATATATGAAAGCTAACTCCACTAGAGCCAATATTAACTAAATTAATACTGCAATGATTCATATACTAATTTTAAAAAAAATGTTCTTAATACAACAAGGTAACTGTATATATTACAAAGTAAAGTTCAACATAACCTCAGAAAAGATATTTTAACATATTAGATTGAAGTAAAGTTCAACATAACGTCAGAAAAGATATTTTAACATATTAGATTGAAAGCACTAGGAAACAGAAACAAGAATTTTAAAATAAATTTATTAGTTAAAATTACAATACTGATAAAGCCCACACTGGATCTTTAATGTGTTAACGTCGTGATACAGTTAGTGTTTAAGCACTGCAAAATGACGTGACTTGCTGAAGTTTATTTAATCCAATTTTATTGTACAAGAGACGCTTAAATCAGTAAGGGCAGTTCTGTGCAGATTATTGTTTTATGTAATTTTGTTTAAAAACTGAGCAATGGAAGACATAATATTCCGGATCGCCAACACTGTCATATTCGAAAAGGTTGGTTTAGCTTGGGCTAAACTATTATAAATATGCCATGACTGGCCATGTCCTGCGTTAAAGAACAATCAACTGATAAGTTAAGTGAATGTAGATTTGTAGAAACTTATGGTAGAAAAGTATAGATAGGCCGCTCAATCGGGATAGGCATTAGCGACGCTGATTGTCGTACTGAAAGGATCCCGGAGAATCCCGGAGAAGACATGGATGCTTGTTAATGTATTTCCGGCGTGGGGGTACTATAAATATGAGACGAACTGAATTCCTTTCGAGAGGATGGTGGTAGGAGAAGACGGGTGAAAGACCATTGGACCCGTTTCCCCCCGGGACCAAGGGACCAAGGCGTTTGGATTACGGAGTACCTTTGCAACTAATTGCAATTACCTCCACATCATCGTTCATAAAATTGAAATGAATAAGAGAGAAGCAGTCGCTAAAGCAAAGGCAAAACTGGAGACGGAACTGAGCAAAGTCGTATTGTCACCTTATGGTGTTCAAGGTTCTTGCCGACAAGGCTCAAGGCTATTGCCACTCATTGCCACGGTGAATTTCGTGGGCTTGTTCTGATGTTACTGTCATACAATTAAGATAAGTCACAACAACAACAGTATAGGTTCGATTACCTGTAGTTAATAATCCTTTACCCTTAGAAGGAAAAAAAAAACATTTATAACAAAATAAGAAAGAAAAATGGTATATACAGTGGATGGACAAAAATATGGAAACACCTTGTGAAATGCATGTTTGAAAAGAAAGATTGATTTTAATGAAATATGTAGGTGGCGCTGGCGTTTTTGACTACTGACGCCACCTATACAACTTCGTAAATGTGCTAAACAGTTCAGTTGTTGTCGGAGTACTGTTACGTGAGGTTGTCATTGCATTATGTCAGAGTTAACAGACTTCGAACGTGGGCAAATTGTTGGAGCACGTATGGTAGGTGCTTCCGTAAGCAAGGTAGCCGAGGTGTTTAGTGTTTCAAGAGGTACTGTATCGAAGATTTATTCCGCATATTTGAAAAGCGGAAAAACATCATCTGCTAAATCACAGTGCGGACGAAAGTGTGTCCTGAGTGATCGTGACAGACGATCATTAAGGGCAATTGTGACGAAAAATAAGACCACAGCTGCAAAAGTTACTGCTGAAATGAATATTGTGTTACCGAACCCTGTGAGTACCAAAACAATTAGAAGGGAACTTCATAAACAGGGAATTGCTGGCCGTGCTGCAATTGAGAAGCCACTCATCAGTGATGCTAATGTCCGTAACAGGAAAAGGTGGTGTTTAAGTCATAAAGCCTGGACTATAGAGCAGTGGAAGTGAGTAATATGGTCTGACGAGTCTTCTTTCACATTGTTTCCCACTTCTGGCCGAGTTTACGTCTGGAGAACGCCATCTCAAGCCTATAATACAGACTGCTTGTTACCAAAAGTGAAACATGGCGGGGGTTTTGTTATGGTTTGGGCAGCCATATCGTGGTTCTCTGCTAGCCCCATGATAACTGTGTCAGGGCACATGACTGCCAAGACTTATGTGAACATTTTGGCCGATCAAGTTCATCCCATGGTACAAACTTTGTTCCCCGATGGTGATGGTGTCTTCCAAGACGACAAAGCCACTGTTCACACAGCTCACATTGTCCAGGACTGGTTTTCTGAGCACGAGGATGAGTTGTCCCATCTCCTCTGGCCACCACAGTCACCAGACCTGAATATTATCGAACCTTTGTGGTCTACATTGGAACGGAAAGTGCGTTCTCGTTATCCACCGCCAACATCGTTATCTGAACTTGCCACCGTTTTGCAGGAAGAATGGTATAATATTCCCTTGGCAAACATACAGGAACTGTATTTATCCATTCCGAGAAGACTGCAAGCTGTTTTGGATGCCAACGGGTTTCCTACACCATATTAAGCAAAGAAACATGTTTTTTTAAAGGTGTTTCCATATTTTTGTCCAGCCCCTGTATTTTCATTTGGTCAAGGCACATATTGCTGTTATCGGGAATGAAAGGGCGGATATGCTAGCTAAAGAGGCTGCCCTGGGACAGGGTGATATTTATGACACTATTAATGACTCCAGAAGAATTACCTTGAGAAAAATGAAAGCAAGCATAATCGAGAAATGGGCTCGGGAATGGAATGGTTCAAATAAAAATAAGGGTTACTTGAGGATTTTGACCGTAAAAAGAAAAATGGATCTCTTTAATAATATAGATACTATTCAAGTTATCACGGATCATGATAGATTCCCGGCCTATTTAAAACGTTTTAATCTCCAGGGCAATGATCAATGCTTGGCTTGTGGGAAGTACGGAAATGCAGCTCATTTTATGGAAGAATATAAATTGACCGAGAGTGTGAGGACGAGATTTGGAAAAATAAATGAACAGAATGTAATTGAAAAAAGAAAATTCTTGAATAGCTATGCAACAGAAATTATGAGGATTGTGAATGAAAACAAGACTATCATAGGAATAGGACTTTAAATATTTTAATCTTTTATTTATTTATTTATTGTTTGTTTGTTTGTCTGCGTCGGGTATGCTGCGTTAACCATGAGGCCGATTATTGTCGGCCAGGAGGGTTGCAGCATACTCGTAAACTAAACTAAACTAAACTAAACCCTGAGAAAGGGAGGATGATATCGTGTTCCAGGCTCTCTCCAGATACAGGTTCGCCGAGAGTCAGTGTCCGGGCTGAATCTCGACTCATCTGTAAAAGGGTAGAGTTTACGTTACGTTTCTAACAAGCTACTTTATGTTAATGACCCTTACTCTCTTTCTCGCTTTCCGTTTATTTTTGCCAGAATGCTAATTTACAGTTCGCGCATATTTAAACAAGGTAGAAAGAGACAGTATTTGAAGGAAGGTTTTACATGGCAGAACCAGAGCGTGTTCTGCCTGCCTGAACCCCACGTTGCTACTTTGATTCTCTTGTTAATATTCTGCGGCGTTGCGTTATTCTCGCCATTAGGCTTGCTACGCCGACCTCAGGTCACAGCCAGCTTGAGCGTTATTCTATTTGTGCAGCCATTAGCCTAACTTACTTGTCTTAGTTTTAGCTCATCCATTATCTTTGATTTAAGCCAAAATTGTTGGCTTCTGTAAGCATGAGTGCTGCCGTCTGATAAATTTTATCTTAGTGCAATAAAAGGGTCCACGCAATATTATAGGATACATAGAGCTGCCCAGATGAGATAGTGATCAGTGTCGCTGACTGCAGAAACGAAAGGTTCGAATTTGAACCCCGGAAAAGGCCTGAAGGCTTGTAAGCGTATAGTGTCTATGTAACAAGAGGCACTCAAAATACACGGCGAGTCGAAATCATCTCGAGATATTGGTGGTAAAGGAAGAGAGGTGGGAGACCCTCGGACCACCTACCGGAGTGTACTCCCTCGGAATTCCAACCGTGTCGAAAGTTTAACAGTTAGCTAGGCCTGTTGTTACCTAAGATAGCTGGATAGATGGATGCATAGGTGCCGGTTTGGCTTAAACTCTACCCGCAGGATACACACTCAGATTGGATTAAATTTAGTGTCCACCGATTAAAGTAACAAAAAAAACTTAAAAGTTTAGGAATACGTTGTTTTTCCTTCCTGGATGTGGCAAGAACGTAACACAACGTATATAAATGATATTCGTATACCAAATATTATAATCTTATTCACACGGAAAGTTTTCCCAGTTTAAAAAGAAAAATATAATGAAACTGAAAAATCACAGATGTCATTTGACAATATAGTGATTACTGTATTACATATATAGTGACAATATAGTGATTACTACTCGATTGCTGTATTATATAAAAGATTGAGTTGGCAGACTGTACAGTAACTAATAATAAATGAAAAAGTTGAAAAAAGGAAACAAAAACATATTTAGTGTTTATAATTATAGTTCAAGTGTTAAATAGATTTTATAATATATCTGAGATTCTAGTGATTTGATATCATACCTGCCGGATATGAGGTTCTAGTGTTGCCTCATTAAAACCAATAATAGCAAAACATGTGGAAACTGCAACGATGTCAATGCAGAAGTCGATATTTGTTATTAACTTTCTCAAGCTGCGTGACTGAGTAGGAATTTCAGCACCTGTAAAATGATAATGGAAACATCTCTGAATGACATGTTCATCAAATTTCATCACAATCTTAGCTTTTGATAAACTGCTATTAAGAAGCTTTTACATATTGCAAATAAAATGTCAACGTAAAGTACAATAACGGACGCAGTCCCAGTCCACCTAGCCGAAACATTTTCAGTCCAGGCAATGGCCTTTCATTTCAACAGCGGAACTAGAAAAAAAAAACAAAACAGGAAGACAAAATACGATTGGTGCATAATCTCGGGTTCCACCAGACTTAACACATACACGAAAAAAAAAAAAAAAAAAAAAAAAAAAAAGAGAGAGAGAGAAAGAGAAAGCAAATGTAAATACAAATAAAAAAGAACTGGTGTTAATCAAATAAAATTAAATACTTTTAAAATCTGTGTATGTATACACTAATCTAAAATCTCTATACGTATGAAGACTCTTTACTTTTATTGATAATATACATGGCGCGTCTTGCTAATTCTTCCCTAATTTTAAAAATGGTGTTTCTATCGAAATATTTAATTGCTTCCTTGGTACTCTGTGTAACTAGACAGGTCTCGACAAAGTCGCATCACTACGTTCCCCGCACATTTTGCAGCTGTAATAGGACTGCAATCCAAATGCATTGAACTAAGCAGGGAATAATCCACGTACAGTAATAATCTTATTCTAATCCATATCACTTGGTGTTTTCCTTTTTTTTTGGCTAATTTGAATATTTAATATACAATTTTTATATTTCAGTTACTGCTCTCTAATTCCTCCAGTTATCTAAAGTTTATTATTATTCATAACCGTAATAAGTGTCCCTTGGATGTTTAGGATGTGTTCTCCATCACCTCTTTGGCTAGTGCATCAGCTCTCTTATTGTCATGAAAAACAACGTATCCTTCTCTCCAATGGAATTAAGTCTGGAAGAGCTCGTTTTGTCTGGAGAGAAAGGGTTTAAGAGGAAAGAGCCTGAAGTGTCGAGAAGGCATTTTAGTATTTCCTGATAAAAATACGTACGCAAAAGATTTTCACCAGTCTAATTTACGGCACACGTGATTGCCAGAAATTCTGCCAATATCCAGGCAAAATATTAATTACAATGCAAAGTAAACTGCTGAGATTAGCTGGTGAAATAAGTCGCAGAATTTTCATCGATATTTATTATACTATCGATCAGACAGGGCTTCTTAAACTTTTTCAGTCGGGACCCCTCTTTATCACTGCGATTTTTTCGCGACCCCAGGACCCCATAATGTTTAATGAAAATTTTGGGGGACCCCATAAGCATTGCGCAAATCCGACACACGCGTGAGTGAAACTGTCAGTGTTTTCACTTGTACTGTAATATACTATTGCAGTTTTAGGTCATTAACTTTAATTTCAAATTTTAAGACATAGAACAATATGAAAATTTTAAATAAGTAACAGACGAAATGAGAGCATCACGTGCAAGTAAAATGAACGTTTATATTATAAAAAGAATGCGTCGAAACGTTTTTGTTTTTTTCTTTGTCTGTATTGTCTTATATTTATCTATTTTCAGATACATTGTGTAAAAATATTTGGTAATTGTAAAATTATTATACTAAGTTAAAGAAATATCAAAACTGCTAAAATTTTGGCGCCTCCTGCTGCAGATCCCGCGAACCCCATGGGGGTCGCAACCCACAGTTGAAGGAGCTCTAGCTTAGACCAACGATTCTTAACGTTTTCTCAGGGCCGAGCGGTAAAGTCGCTGAACACTGGTAGTTCGGTCCGAGGTTCGAATCCCGCGAACGGGCTGGCTGCATGGGCGTTTTCGTGGTTTTCCCCATGTGTAACGTGCATACGAGTCAGTTTCCCTTAGAAAGTCCTCCACGAAGGCATCTCTCCCCTTAGGCAGATAGCCCTAGTGTGCTTTGCCATACTTAAATACACACACACACACTTAAGGTTTTCTCTCTCGTTTACCGCTTAATAAGACATTGTAATAGTTTAGAGCAGTGCTCCGCAACTTTTTCTCACCTGCGACGCACAAAAAATCTTTCTGGAATTTCGTGGCACACCAAAGAGTTCCGAGTTATCAACGAAGTGCCGAAAAAATTCAAATGCTGACACACTTACAATCACACACACAACCACACAACAGTGAAATATATAAAAACATTTAAAATAGACATTATTGAGGGAAAAAAATTGTCATTGTGTATTAAATACATGATAAAAAATTGCAAAATGTCAAATACATGTATTTCATTGAGGCACACCTATATCCTACTCATGGCACACCGGTTGCGGAGCACTGGTTTAGAGTACACCTAAGCGCCTCTTTCAGAACTATGAACCCCTTGCCGCAGACTTTTACTACCGTCAATATACCTTACCTCTATATTATTCTAATATCATAAAATTAATAGATTGCAATGATTATGGTGAAAAAGCTTGCGGAAAAAGTGATCTGTGTCAAAAACGTATCCATCGCTAAAGGAAATTAGGAAGATTCTAGTAATGGAGATGTATAAGAATCGGAATTCATTGAAATGATTATGATGATCAAGAGTTTGAAAAATTAAAATTAAGAATGTAAAAAATTGTGCATGGACGAAGACCAAAACGATAAGGATTTGTAGGACATTTTCGAGCTTCGCTGACTGCCGTGCCGAAAGGTCCGGGTTCAAATCCCGGAGAAGGCTTGGATGTTTGTAAATGTATAGTGAGCTTGCGGCACGGGGACACTCTAAATTTGGAGACTAGCCACTGCAGCAATGGACAAGGTCTCAACTCTCCGGCATAGTACGGATGTTTATAACGTTTGTCTTTGTATAATGTGATGGCACCTATCTATGCAAATATCCTTTTGAAAGGCTGGTATGCCCCCGGTTTTTCTCGATTAGAACTACGAAATAATAAAGATATTATTTTCGCTACCAATGATCAAGGTCTATGGTAATGTAAGTGCATCTTCTCGCCCATTCATATATAGGACTGGCAATAACACTGTACAATGATGGACGCATCTCTAGAAAGAATGCCATGAAATATAGTGACTTCTATACTGAGCCATGCTTATGAAACTTTCTATCAGCTTTCTGGCTTTCTCGGTGATGTTTTTTATTATTAAATCTAGATACATCGAACTGCATGGAGTAGCTGATTTCTTCAGGGAACAATTATGTCTCATCTGTTCCTCTCTGAGTTTTCCAGTACCAGGCGTATTGCAGAGCATAAACATTCGGAAATTTAAAGATATTCATACATCATTAAACATTGCATGTAAGAAGCTAAAAGAAGGTCAAACTTATCAGCATAATCTAAACACTGAGCTGCGGTATTTAAAATGAATTCATGCTAGGCGTATCTTTGAATTAAAAAAAAGTACGACCTACCATTCTCAGCAAATAAGAACATGTTTACTGCTGTTCCAGACAGAAGTAATGCTCCTACAACCATGAAAGGAAGGAGAAAGCCTCCTGCCTGTGGGAGAAATTATTAAATTATGTATGCTGCTATATTTAGTAGCCTTTATTGTAAAATAATGCAGAAATTATTAAGTTCTTTACTTGAATAATAAATAATAATATTCGGATAAAATACAGATCAGTGAAGAGTAAACTTGGGCTCAGAAATACATTTTATCTCAATAAATACGAGTAATATAATAAAACTTTAAGGTGCATGAATTACATTAAAAAATTCCGACATTCCTCCTACATATTCTTCTGGGATAACGGTTTTTGACGATAGTTCCACGGTCTGGTCTAATATAACGGGAAGATGCCACGATAGATCTCATTAGTTATATCTAAAAAGTTAATAAAATACAATTTATCCCAGGCAATGTAAGGATGCTACTTTCCGGCGATTTATTTTCCATAAAATTCAGTCCAAAAATAACATACGAACTTTATACGCGTATCCGATCAATGGAATAATTCTATTCGCAACCTCTTGTATACGGATTATTTTGAGCAGAAAGCTGCAAAGTTCCTTAGACAAGTGGGCAACTCCATTGGTTCAGTATTAGATAACAGTGCGAAAGCATATATATATATATATATATTTATCTTACATATATATATATATATATATATATATATATATGTAAGATAAAATTATGTGAATCAGAATAACTAAAAACATTAGTTCTTCCTCTCTATTCTAAAATCGTAATAACGTATCTGCATTGCGTCATTCAAATTAATCATGCGATCTTACGTAACCGTTAATACCAGATGCCTCTTGACCAATCACCGAATTGTAAACCAAAACTTTCCTCTTCGCGTGCTTCCATCTTTCATAACTACGCACTTCAGCTTTTGCCCTCTTCTCTGCTAAGATGTAATTTCGCTGGCTTGCTTTCTATCTCAACAATATCAAAAATGTAAATCTTCTGTGAAAAGGCACGACTAGAGTGCCAAGTGATTGTGGTCACAAATATCAATTGGAAATAAAAATGGAATTAAAACTGCCTCGACTGCCAAGTTCTTTAAATACTACGCAATCAAAATTCTTTTTCAATATGGATCTAAGCACGCATCTACAGTGAGTGTTTACAGATTGAAAGTAATATCTCGATAAATTGAGCAGTTTGAATGCCTAGTGAAAAGGAAATCATCAGTGAATTACCGTTTAGGAATTAAGCATTACAGCGGGTTGAAGGTCGATCTGAGTTAGTGTTTGCAAGTATGTGCGACAGAAATTTATTTGCACTTCCGCTTTTTCAACAGCTCGAAAATTATTACATTCGTGTAAATCTAGCTCAGGAACTAAATTATTTAATGTGCTGCGGATTCTATAGTTTTCATTTCAACTTTGGTTAAAATTTCTGCAATTTGGTTTGAGAAAATCTGAAATTCTTGTTCATTAATTTTTCTAATTTTTCATAAAATGTGTGTGAGCAAATTAAGTAACGAGTTTTAAGCTATTTAAATTATTCATAGGGAAGGATCTTAAGATAAGTTTTTATGTTTTTGAAAATTTGTTGAGAATTTTGAATACGAATTTTATAATTATTCTAAAAATAAAGATGTTAAAAATAAGTGAAATTAGTACAGATACGTAATATGAAATTATGGTAAATGCATGTTAAAATTTATGGCTTATTGTGTGTTAAGTATAGTATGATGAGGGTGTACTGGTTCCTTCAACAGAGGCCTGTAATTACCTCTGTACAGTTGTTCCTTTTACCCTCTTCATGCAAGATAATGTTGGAGGCTCTCATTTTATGAATGCATGTAAATTTTTTATATTATTATTATATTTTTTTTATTATGGAATGCATTAATGCAGTTCTCAAAGGCCAGTTACCTTAATGCAAGGAACGGAGGCCTTTTCAAGTAACTGCCTAGGCACCCTGGTCCACCAGTGCAGAGAACACACTGGTTAGCTCAAGAGGACAGCCCTATTGATGGATATGTTTGTTTAGAACTATTGCGAGGCTTCCAGTTTGGTAAAATCAGGAATTGTAAATGAAAGATGATAACGGTGAAACCATAAATTCTGAAAATCTTAATCCTATTATTTATGATGTTAAATTATAACTTATCAGTATAAAAATAAGTATTATAAATATTTATGTGCTTTGCACTTAATTATAAGTAATGATATTATAACTTATCAGTATAAAAATAAGTATTATAAATATTTATGTGCTTTGCACTTAATTATAAGTAATGATTATGTAAAAGTTTATTTTGTGAGATTCTGTAATAACAAGAACCTTCCTTGAAGAATTATGATTATGTGAACTCTCAAACAAAAAGACTTTTGGACTCAAATGCTGAAAAATTCAATAGGACTCTAAAAATTAAAAATTTATTCAAAAAATTGATGTTTATAAATTTTACTTTACAGGACAAAATTTTTATGATTTATGATTTTTTTTTTTTACATTTGCTAGTGTTTTAACTCTTTCTATTTAAAAAGGCTTCTCTGTCTTCTTTTTCTCTTTCTTCTTTTTCTTTTTAAAGGGGGGAATATGTAAGATAAAATTATATGAATCAGAATAACTAAAAACATTAATTCTTCCTCTCTATTCTAAAATCGTAATAACTTATCTGCATTGCGTCATTCAAATTAATCATGCGATCTTACGTAACCGTTAATACCAGATGCCTCTTGACCAATCACCGAATTGTAAACCAAAACTTTCCTCTTCGCGTGCTTCCATCTTTCATAACTACGCACTTCAGCTTTTGCCCTCTTCTCTGCTAAGATGTAATTTCGCTGGCTTGCTTTCTATCTCAACAATATCAAAAATGTAAATCTTCTGTGAAAAGGCACGACTAGAGTGCCAAGTGATTGTGGTCACAAATATCAATTGGAAATAAAAATGGAATTAAAACTGCCTCGACTGCCAAGTTTTTTAAATACTACGCAATCAAAATTCTTTTTCAATATGGATCTAAGCACGCATCTACACTGCTCCGTCTTATTTTCCTTGTGCTTTTATTATGACATATATATATATATATATATAGACATATTTAATACTTTCGCTAACTTATATGAATTTCTCTGACTTGCATGAATGTCAAAAAAAGGTGTAAATAATGCTCATTGTGTTAGTGCCTGAGAATATTTAACAGCCTGAGCAAGGTTGAGTCTATAATTTCAAATCGTAATCCTAAAAAGTCTCAGGCTATATCATAATTTCAAAGAGAGCAAATCCTACCATATGAAGTTATCGCGCCTGATTGCTACTTCATAAATATTTGTCAACCATTAAACACCTTCCCAAATTCACGGAAATATGCTCCCATCTTTGCAATCAAAATACTAGGAAAAGACAAGAAAACCCTTACTAGCTTATGGGCCGGTCAGCTTGTTACCTGCGATTGCGAAGTTATTTGAAAAGATTATTTGGTTCTGAATCGATAATTTTCTTTCAAGAAATAACCCAACTCTTCTCTACTAAGTTTGAATTTCGCTATGGATTTTTTAAGTGTACACCAAGTGCTAGAATCACTGAAAGTATAGCATAAAATTTCAATAAAAAGAAAATGGTTGCTTCAGTTTTCATTGACACAGAATAAGCTTTTTGACAAAAGTAGGAATTAAGAAAATGAACAAAATAAATTAGTCTAATATTTAAACTAACAGAGCTGAGAGTATTATTGAAAAACATTTGCAACAGAAACGAAGATTCTTGAGTTATAAAATACTGATATCAAGTAGAGCGCAATTTGTTTGAAGATTTTTATTTTCCTGCTATTTTCCTTTTGTAATAATCCTAAAATATTGTTATGTTACAGTGTTGTAGCATTTATCTTATATACTGAATATGCATGCATATCAACAATAATGAAACAAACATTTGCAATAAATTTTATACTTTCCTCATATAGAACTCCTCCAAGAACTGGACCACCAGCAAGGCCAAAGGCGAAAGCTGTTTCAGTCAGTGACTGAAATACAAACGGTAAATTACATAGATATTTTTACTGTTATTAAAAGCAGTTTCTTGTCACTCCCAGAAACCATACTTGAATTGGAAAGTAATCGTATAACTTACCATAGCTCTTCCAATAATTTCTGGTAGCTCGCTGCCAATAGTTGTGTATGAAGCAGTAAGGAAAGCTGACGCTCCTAAGGCATCTATGGTTCGAATGGCAATAGCTAATCCAATAAATGTATTCGCATCAGGAGCATGGTGCAAAAAACTGAAATCAAAGTAAAACGTAAACCATTTAATAACAGCTTTCTGTATAAAAAAAGATAATATTATATAGATGATTACTTTCATTATAAAGTTAGACAATTTCTACTCATCGAGTTTCCTCCTGCAGACATTTTTATTAATTTTTATATGCACCACAGCAAAGATCACTCTTCAGTTGATAGTTTTCTCGAATCTCTATTTGATTTCAAAAAGATTTTGTTTCCTTAAGGCGAATATGCAGTAACACGAATTATTTTAAATTATATTTTTTCTTCATTCCTTCCTGCCTCTTTTTTTTTCGTATACCCGCGTAAATGCACTAAAACATGCAGAAATAATCATTTTCACAAATTATCAATCAGTCTAAGCTATTATCGAAAGCACAATTCACTAATATTTAACTATATTGCTTCAGAAAGTTTAACAGATCGAGATAGCTCAGACCATAACTATTAAGGCAAAAAGGCATACATTTAACTTAACAGAGGTGTAAACGAAATAGCAATTTATTGTGCTTTGCAGACTTGGTACATTTTAACAATCTGAAAAAAAAAATTAAATGTTATTTTTCAAAAAATGCATAACTGATGAGAAAAACGTTTTATTTTTTGGTAAAGGTAACGGAATATGTCCACCCTAGTGTAACTGAAGGCTTGACACGTCTCCGCGATGTAGATCAAGGTATCAGACATTTTAATTAGTAGCAAAGCTAATGCACATTTGAACTCTCTCTGCAGTTCACCCAGTAATCTTAGAGCGAGGAACAGGGCAGTTTTCTTTTTCTTATGCGTCAAAATAAGTGTTCAGTCGAAGTGAGTTTTGATGATTAAATTGGCCAATCCATTAGCTAAATATTGTGGTCTTCAAGGCAATGGTTATCTACAGTTGCTGCTTTAGATTAGACACGGATTTTAAAAGAAGCGAATCATTTATAATTGCAACACATGTTTTTCATTTATCACGGACTTCTTCCCAGCACATCAGAACATTCTGACATGCATTAGCAAGCATGCAGAAGTTAGTTTGGGTACTCAAAGAAAATTGTTGCTTAACAAAGTACTGCATCTCTTTTAAGAATATTGGACTGTTATACAAGGAGCCGATGACAAACCGAATCGGACATGGCCGAGGAGGAACCGAAAAGTGTCAGTGCATTCGACGATAGGATTGCGCCACAAAACACACAACATAAGCCTTCTTGGAAACAGTGAACTCAGTTTTCACGCCTGAGAAGATTGTCGCGAGGGATCTGATTCCACCTGATCGTCTTTCCAACAGTGATTTTTATTTGTGGGGCAACCTGGAAGACAAAGTTGCCAGAACAATTCACGAACTTTTGATGCACTAGAACACAATATACTCAACGCCATCATCAGCATCTAATGGGACGATTCACAGCAAGCTGCACTGAACGCCAGACTCTGCCTGGATCATGCCGGTCAGCATTTCCAGCACTGCTTGTAAAAGATAGAGCAACGAACATAAGTAGGCTTTTGACTTTCATCTACCTATACAATATTGCCTTACAGTTGGTGTGTTCTTCGCTTGTTTTGGCTTTGATTTGTCTTGGATCAACCCTGTACCGTATTCCTCATACTGTATAGATCATGACATCACATAACTTAAATTGTAGACAATAGATTCATCTATGAACATTATACTGAGCTCCTCTGTTTGTTGTATGAGATATGCTGTTGTGTGCGTTGTATTCGAGCTACCCTTCATAAACAAGTGAACGCGCGAAAAGACCTTCTAGCAAGCAGGTTTTGTATGTGAGGCCTTTTTCACATAGTTTTGAATATAATATTTATTTTCCTGTTGCCACAAATAAAATGGGAAACAAGCCGAGACTCCAACTGTTCCTTTCTAGAGAGAAATGTATAATATAGGTTAGAAATGCATCATCAATCAGTGGAATAATTCAACTGTTCCTTTCTAGAGAGAAATGTATCATCTAGGTTAGAAATGCATCATCAATCAGTGGAATAATTGATAATGCTCTTCAAGAAATTATAAATTCTCTATGGAACTGATGCTACAGACTATCGATGATACTACGACTAACATTTAATGGGTTTGACCTTTTAATTTATCACAAGCCCATTTCCACTAAGCAAACTGCTCATTTCCATTGCCAGCTGATTTGTAGGTGCTTTATTTTTTTACCGTAATATTTTCGAAGACGATGTTCGTACCATGATGTTTAAGAACTCTTTGCTTTCGTTTCTCCTACGATGTTTTGTACGACGACGTTTTCATTTTGTGTTGTTTCTTCCGGCGACGTTTTCGTCTGAGATATTTTCGGAAAATAAATCATTATCGCCTTTCGCTGTCAGGCTATTGTGATGATCCATGGTTCCATGGTTCAAATCCCGACGATGGTGCAAATGTTTAATGTTTCCTGAGTGGAAAGGAAAAAAGAAAAACCGAAGATTTTCTCCAGTGGCTTCGCACCTGAATTAAAATGTGGGCATAGCAAAATCATCACCACCAGGAGTTAGTCGACTGGGTCCCCTGCTTCTCCCAAGCACCCCTTTCATCGGTTGAGCATACAAGGAATTGCATTTTCTTATCCTGCTCTCATTATGTAAATAGTTTTAAGTGCCAACAGCAAACTGAAATATCTGTGGTTTCATTACTAGGGAATATATGGCTAATTTTTCTTATTTCCTGCTTCGGAAAAAAAACAAAAAAACCTAATAGTAGTAGTAATACAAGTGGTAGTTTCCACTTACGTAAACTATGCTGGCATTTTTACAGTATTACATTAGCATTTGGTAAAAATCCATACTTTTATTATATCTTTTCCTTTGAATTCACAGAAGAAAACTCTTTGTTACTTAACGTTTTGAAAGTAGTGAACTTCATTTACTTATACACTGAAGAATAATACAGGATTTTGATATTTGTTACATTACAACGTATTCTCAACATTATTGCTTAGAACAATAGTCCAAACCTTTTAGAAATGCTATGCGAAGTAACGTTGCAAAGTCATTTAGTGAGCCAACTTAAGTCTATCAAATTTTTACATGCAGCAACCATTGAAACACATTACCTTGATTTAAATATTTACATGTTTAAATAATTAAATAACTTTTCTATTCCTTGCTGATTATTCAATATTTTAATACAATCAGGAACAGATACAAAAACTGTTTTTTAAAATTTAAGGTTGAAACACACTGAGTGAAATTTGGTTATAATAGTTTGAAAAATGACTTGGTGTGAAATTTTTTCCAACAGTTTAAAAAGCAAAATAGTTACAAAATAGTTACTTAAATCATGTATTTACAACGTATAATGAGTACTCAATGATATTTATTGAGCCGAGTCATCTATGACTTAATGGGACCCTTACTTCTTATTTTATATGAAATTTATAAGGAATTACTTTAATTTTATAAGGAATTATCACCTTCCCCCGCGCGTGCTCTAGTACTGTAACTGGTAGTACATCCGGTAGTACAACTGGTAGTCCATCAATCATGCTAAAAATATACATCTTACTGCTAGCAGTCGTAAGATACATGGTTCGAATCCTACCAAGGGCAAAGCTGATTTTTCACATTTTCTGCTCCAAAAGAACAGAATGTCTCCATAACCTAATGTTTCAGTATCAGGCATATTCAACAACAGTTAATATTTAGATGTTGGGTTCTGTAGTAGAGTAAGAGTAAAATCTCGGAAAAATATTTGTAAGCTATTTTAAAAATCGTGAATGAAAATGTTGCTTATGAGATGAATCGAAAGTAATGTTAAACATACAAGAAAATTAAATGAAAAAAAAGAACTTTTATTTATTGAGAACATATCTAGAATATAAGATTACATATTTTACCTAGATTTCGTTTTACTATACTTAATATACTTTCCTCTCAAATTACAAAAGATGAACTGTATATTTTTGCCAGAATCTTTCTTGTTTGGTATATATTTACGGCTTGTCCCAATAGAGTTTGGTGTCATATTTAATTGATTTCGAAATTCTTTCTGCGATTATCTCCGAGTACAGAATGCTGATCTTGCTAGTTCTCGATTAGTTTTTATCTGAAATAATTTTAGTTTTTAAGCTTTAAGCAATTTTAACTAATTTTACATTAATCACACCTTTCCATGAGTAAGACATCGTCTAATTATATACACACTAAGTTTGGGAAATTGCCTTACATCTCAAACTTCTATGATCTAAGATCTAAACCTCTAAGATTTCTAAGATCCATTTCACCTCAGATTCGCTGGAAAATGTACTTTGCTGCTTCAAAGTGTAATTTGGAGTAATCTTTACAATAAAAAGCGATCGTCCGCTGAAAGACAAGACAGCCAAACGCTGAGGAAGCAAATACCACATTGTTTCTTGGAAAGCTGCTAAACATTTCTGGAAAAATTTAAAGATAATAAGATAGTTGTCAAAAAAATTAGATGAAAGAAAAAAGCAAGGCTATTACTTCTAGAAATCAACATATTTTTATAACGGCAGTCACCAGATGCAATTCACTACTCGATAGTTATCACCGGATACAGAACTGCAGCTAGAACCTCTACAGAAGTTGATGACGTGAACAACGCACACATAAAAAGACATGATGAACTTAAAACGACATCACGAGAGAGGCCTTTAAGCAATCAAGCTTTGGATTTGTGTCTTTCTAACATCACATAAGAAGAACGAATGTTTGGGAATGGTGTAGGTAATATAAGAGTCAAAGACAATGAACTTTTCTAATGTTTAATGACGTCAAGGTACAAATTAGTGCTGATTTTCGGCATACGGATAACAATACTTGAGAAAACCATAAATTGCTGATATCATGCATGGAATTTGAACGTTCAGCAGGTGAATTTATTAAAGCATAGGGAAGTATCATATTAAATTAAATTCGCGTCTTTGTACGTGCTCAGTCAGAAGAAAGACATTCGAAACAACTATTAAATTAAGTTCGCTGAAGAATTTTGCTGACTGATTTTAGAAGCTTCAGCAAACAAACATTGTGTTATAAATGTTTATGACACTATAATGGGGAAAAAAGCATTTAATTTTCACAAATATTACAAAATGACTCAGCAATTAAAAACGACAAGCAATGACCTCCTTTTCATTTCAAAGCTGTCAGAAGAAATATACTTGAACGTAAACAAGGTCATAATTAGAAGCTTAGGCATTTTTTATGCAACAAAATCCAAACAAATTGAATTTACTACAGTGTCCCAAAAACTGAATACACACCCACCACATACATATACATACACGCATATGTATATTTAAATATATATATGAATATTGAACTATCGCAGTTCCTCGTACGTGATTGTGGTGGTGAAATTTGTTAGCAAGTGAAACCCTGTGTTTTAAAATCCAACGACAGCACAGTTGGTTTGACCCCTTTATCACATTTAAAACGCCTACTTATCTGTACAAAGATATAAAATTCGCAGAATTTTCAGCATCTGAAAATTAGCCCTGGTTTATGGGACAGGTGTCGCGGGCAACCGGGTAGGAGCTAGGCTTAGAAAGAAGTAAAATTCAAAATGTACCAAAAATATTACTTAATTGATAAGTAAACTATTTTCCTCTCTCTATTATAATACAGGATACTTTAGGCTTCCACTTCTCAAGGTTCAAGGCGCTTAAGCAGATACTATTAACATGCTTTAAAGTTCAAGTTACTAGATCTATGTTTAATTTCATAAACAGTAGTTTTAAATATATATGGAAGTAAACGGCGTGCATATTAAACCGACGTGCATTAAAAAATCTGTTTAACGAACATGAAGTTGTTGTTCCCCAAAATTAAAAAATAAATAGCAGCCAGCGTGCTAAAAATAGTAGAACTTGATAGTATACTTATGGAGTGATTATTTACACTATTATTTAAAATTATTTATATTCTGAAAACAGACAGGATAAAAATGATCAAATTGGGAATATAAACAATAAATAAAATACCAGCAATGTAAAAGAAAAGACTCCAAGAAACTAAAAATGAGCAAAAAATTCCTTTTAATCATAAGACCTATGTCGAAAAATCAGTTATTAACAAATAGCTTAGATAACGCTGCAGAATCTGGAGAAAAACGCCAATGAGTCAAAAGGTAAGATGATAACAATACTTAAAAACTAAAATGAAACTGAAACACAGAATGAAGTAACAGCGAATTCATTGAGAATGTATGTAATCGTCGGGGAGCTGGGTAGCATATGCTCACTAAATCATTTTCACGCTACTGAACATTCTATTACATAATACATTCTGTAAATAATTTAGTAAAAGAATTAAATTGAAGGAATTAAACCCAAACTTATACTGTATAAAGTGAAATTCTACTTTCAACGCACCTCTAGAAAGGTTAAATACTAGAAATCAGGTTTTTTTTTAAGCCTAGCATAAAGTCAGTTTCCAAGAATGAGTGAAATTACTTAAAAAATCCTACATAACGTCTTCGTACATAACGTCAAAACCTTTATAAACCAACGTAAAAGCAGAAGCATGGCTTTGTCAATAAGATAAAAAATGAAACAACAAAAAACTGAAAAAGAAAAAGCATTATTTTTCATCCCTTTCTAGCAGGGCGAAAAATGCTATGTCAACAAAAAACAACAATGAGTTTTGTGACTGTAATGTTTTTTGATAACGACAGTACTTTTTATTAACAGTCCATTGAACCTGCTTCTGTGGCAATTGGCTTGTATTGCGTAAATGTGTTATGATGTTGGTATAAACGTGTTCAGAAGAAAGATATCATTTTAAGATAGTTTAAATTTCCAGATCAAAACACCTTGAGGCCACCTTGCCGGTGAGGTGAGGAACATTCTGAATTGAATACAAAATACAATACTTGCTTCATTGACTCCCGGATTTTTCTAGAGGTCAAGAACTCATTTCACTATCGAGCGGCAATAGGCTACGGAGGCATTTCTGAAGAACCTTTCAAAGAATAGTGTATTCCAATTTATTCCAAAAATGGGATGCAAATCACTATGTGTGGAGGAAGCTATTTTAAAAAGGAGCATCTGTGGGACCTCATTGCGTTTGAATCAACCCTTGTACAAACAAATAAATCTGAAGAAATCTAAGCTTAGAAAATCAGACAGGAAAGCATCTACGATCACTGAAGACACTTCAACTTAAACTAAGTTAATAAGACGAGTCGAAATACTCCGAAACTGACATACGGTGTCCTACTGTAAATGGAAACTTGTAGTCCTGCAGATACTACTAGACTGCTAGCGAGTTATTTTTTAGTCTTAAACAAATGACAATACTAAAGTCAAAATAACATTTTTATTTAGTCTTAAACTGAACCGAAAGGGCATACACCATGTGCTACAATTTTCTTCTGTTGCAATTGAAACTAGCATGACAGAAAGTTAAATTTCAAATGTAGATAAGGTAGTCGGAGACTACACAGAAAATAGACTAATTAAGTTGTAATTGAAATTAGCATGACAGAAAGTTAAATTTCAAATGCAGATAAGGTAGTTGGAGACTACACAGAAAATAGACTACCTCAGCACGAAACTCAAAACTATTAGGCATTCTGGTAAAGAATACGAAGAGAAGAAGTTATAGTAAAAGCTCAAATAACAGTAACTGGTTAATTAAAATAAAATACTCTACAAAATGATTACGTTAATGTAGACTAGAGAAGTGGCCTTCATACGTTCTTAACATTACACTACTAGAAAAAAATAACAATATGCAAACTTACGTTAGACCCTGTATCAACCCGGTTAATTGTCCTGTTTAATTAGTCAGTTGTAACTGATAGAACACCCGCTTGTATTCCCATTTCAAGTACTCGGAGCAGGAATCCTACTTTATGTGTATTTAAATTTCAATATTAAACGCTTTTCTTAGGCAAAAGGTATTTTATTCGTGCGATATGAGAGCATGAAACAGAAATTCACATGAGAAGGAAATTGGTTACAATGCAATGTTTCTTGCAGTGTAATTGTCTCCATTTTCTTACCAATTTTCAACCGATTCTTTATATACACTGACTACCAATAAGTATTTGGACACCTATGCAAATGACGATATCTGCGGTCCTAAGGTACGTCACGGACTCCGCCGGTATATATCGTGTCGGAAATAGCATCGGCTTTAGTCGCATGCAAGATGCCTCGCAGTTCGGAGCTCTCTGATTTCGAGAAAGGTATAATTATCTGGTATCACAAATGTGGCCGATCCTTAAGGGACATATCTAGTGATCTGAAGTACCCAAAATCGACAGTGGCTTTTGTGATTAAGAAGTGGAAGGTGAGCGGTGATTGTTGGAATGTGTCACGAGTCGGCAGACCAACGAAACTGGGAGATAGAGACCGACGAGTGCTGTCCAGAGAAATTCGGAAGAACCGCACCCAACCGATGGCCCTCATCCGCGAGGAGTTTCAACAGGCATCCGGAAGTATTGTTTCAATGAATACATCCGTAAGGAAGCACATCTGCTTGGTTTTCATGGTCGTGCTGCTGCCCATAAACCTTTGATCACAAAGTCCAACAGCGCTGCTCGGTTAATGTGGTGCAAAGCACATCGAAATTGGGCCGTAGATCAGTGGAAACGGGTTCTTTGGAGTGACGAATCAAGGTTCACCCTTTACCGTTCGGATGGCAGGGTCTGGGTCTGGCGTCTACCTGGAGAACATCTCCTGCCAGAATGCATTGTGCCAACAGTCAAGTTCGGCGGAGGTGGAATTATGGTCTGGGGGTGTTTCTCCTGGTATGGGCTGGGACCCTTGGTCTCCATTCATGGTAAGCTCAACTCCGATGCCTACTGCACTATTTTGGATGACAATGTGCTTCCTACGTTGTGGCAGTTTTACGGGTTGGACCCCTGTTACTTTCAGAACGACAATGCCAGTTGTCATGTTTTGACGTTAACCAAGGCTTGGTATGGTGCCAATAGAGTTCATCGAATGGACTGGCCTGCCCAGAGTCCAGACCTGAACCCTATCGAGAACCTCTGGGACGAGTTGCATCGCCGAATTCAGGGGTACACTACCCGTGCAAAATCGGTGAAGGAACTTCTATGTCTTCTCCAAGCCGAGTGGAAGAAAATACCACTAGCTGTCATACAAAGACTTATGCACTTATGGAAAGTAAGTCCACGCTGTAATTACCTCTCGTGGGGGCTCTACCAACTATTGATTTTGAATAAAGTTAGTTTTTCTTTTCTATCACAGGTGTCCAAATATTTATTGGTAGTCAGTGTAGTCGTAGTATAGAAAGTAATAAAACAAGTTTCTTAGACTTAGGCATGCTTTTGTGGAAAGTAGACAAATTCCTGCGAATGAATAAGTACGATGCGTAGTAAAAGGTTCTGGTTTAGTTGTTTCGTTGTACATATAAATCAGGTGTCACTTATTTAGCATGAAATCACTTTTTGATAAAAATATTGTCAAGTTCTAAAAACCAAAGCAAGATGAGCCAAGAATTTTACCTTTACTGTTTTATAATAAATCTCATCATGCGTTTGCGAAATCCGCTACATCAACCATCAAATTCTGAGTATAGCATAATTAGCTCAGATTCTAAATTTTACTTTTAATGTTTTTTTATAGTTACATCTTTTTATTAAGTAGATTAAGTAAAAGCAATTTATTCTATTACTGGCCCTTGATTTATTAAGAAAAGAAATAACTTTTAATAATGATTGCCTGCTATACCATTTTATCACACAGAAACCGAAAGATAATGAGTTTAATTTCTTTTTGAAACTTTTTAATATTTAAGTCCCACAAATGTTCATTCTGTATCATTTGTAAATTACTGAAAGTTTTAACAATTTGACCTTGAAGAGCGGTTGTGGAGTCTAATAACTCATACCCTTTGCTCGGACAGAAACTGAAACACTACTAATGAGCTTATAATTTCTTTATTTCAATCTGCAAATTTTCCTTCTCTGTTGTATATAAATTGCTGAATGTTTTAAGACTTTGGCCTCGAACTGTCGTAACGGAGCATAATAACTAACTACGTCATTATGTTACCGAGGGAAATTCATTACTCTTCACTTGTCCTTTACCAAATTCAGTATACACTTCTTTACCGATACCAAAGAATAATTTCTCGCGTTCTCTTTGTTTGTTACTATAATTCTAAAGCTTTGACTATAAAATTTCATTCGTTTCTAAAGTAGATCAGAACTCTAGTTACCTTTGACTAATATTTAGATGGCGGAGTAACTGAATATGTTTTTAGAAGAATAGTGACTTTTAGTTTTATGTTATAGCTTTAAGTTGCACTGCAAAGCAGTCACGATAATAAGATTTTTAGGACAATCAAAATTAATTTCTTTCCGAAAGCAAAATAATTTGATATGACTAAAACCATTAGGATCTAGTTTAGATTTAATTACTGACAAATGGGATTCACATAAACACTTACATCATTAGAATTTCTTTTTTAATGTTTGTCTCTTCTTTTCATCTGAAAAATTTACACGTTTCTTTGTTTCTCGACTATCATATCTAGAAGATACACACAATATTTGTGCAGGTATACTGAAAGCGCTAATTACCTAATATTATTATTTTTAAAATGAACATTTTTATCTTGATGATACTTTGATCTTTGATATTGATCTTTCTTTGATATTGATGATATTGATGATTTGATATCTTTGATATTGATGATGATACTTTGATCTTTGATTTTATCTTGATGATACTTTGATTGACTTTTACTTGTTGAATTTCGATCGTTAACATTTTTAGGGCTATTTATCAATATTGAAGCTTTCGGAAATTTCAGCTGAATTTCTATTAGCTCATTTAATCCTGTATTCTATGTTTCTGATCGAAGCACGACTTATAAATCCATTATGCATTTTTAGGGGGAGGCAAAATGAAAACTCATTGGAATGTCATCGTTGGGATTCGACCAGGGATCTACCAGTTGCTAGCTGGATGTACTAACACTTACACGCCAGAAGTATGCACTGGGGAATGCAATAATTCTTTACAATCTCCCGTTCTTACAGGGCTACTGGAGAGACCAAATCCGAGTGGTGACAAATCTTCGTAAACTATATTTTAGCTCAAGTGCAACTTAGATTATTTATTTCCCGGATACCTGAAAAAACTCCACTCTGTCTTCACCGGAATTCGAACAACAAATACATCCTATTGCTAGCTGGGTTGCTACAGTTTACACCACAACAACACGCACGGGGACATTCTTCGTAGATTTCTGTTAAAATTTAACATTTCATGAACTAATTTCATAATTATAGGAATTAATGAGTTTTCATAGTTTTAATAATATATGATAACTTGTTTAAATTTTAAACGTTTATTTCTAAATTTTTATAAAGCTTTGGGAATCGCCATAGAATCGTGTTTAACAGATTCAAAATTCAGAAATTAATTTAAATGAATTATGACGATTACATCAATATGCCCGTATCTATCTTTTAACAACTTTGAGCAAACAATTTATCGTTTAACAACTTTACTCCAACCTTTGATAACTTTTGACAATCTAACACAAAGCATTATCTGCTTTCGCTATACGAAATCCAGATAATACCGTGAATGCAGAACCAATAAATAATGTTTACAAGAAAGACGACTTTTTAGCTTGTATAAAATCGGATTCACATCAAATATGTTTTGTAAAGCATTGAAAATCTTAAAAACCAAAAATTGAAATTCCACGAAAATGTTTCTGTCGTTAACTTTGGCAGCTTCATTGCAACATTTGAAGAAATACTATTTGAACAACTGATGCTTGGAAATAATTATTTACATTTATAAATTCAAAATTTTGTTTATTTTCATACGTCTGTAAGCAATCTGTTATTTTAAATTCAAAACGGCAGTATTTTCTTCGTGTTTTTTTTTTATAAATTTATTTTAAATTCGTACAGCTATTCATCGCTATCGAGATTTTAATCTCTGAGTCACGTTCATCTAGAGCAGGGATTTATAACACTTTTAAACCCAACGCATCGACCCCTTTTGAAGGAATGGTTTTCTTCATTCAAATTTTATTCCATAAATACTTGGCTTGCCTTAGTTTATTATAGCAAAGCACGCTAGGGCTATCTGCTTAAGGCAATGGAGGACTTCCGATGGGTTTGGTTTATTGATTTATTGAGATTACGGCAAAGCACACTAGGGCTATCTGCCTAAGGGGAGGGATGCCTTCGTGGAGGACTTTCTAAGGGAAACTGCCTCGTATACACGTTACACAAGGGGAAAATCACGAAAACACCCATGCAACCAGCCCGTTTGCGGGATTCGAACCTCGAACCGAAATACCAGTGTTCAGCGACTCTACCGCTCGGCCGCTGGTGGGCGACTTCCTATGGGAAACTGGCTCATATACACGTTACACATCGGAAAAACCATGAAAACGCCCCTGTAGCCAGCCTGTTCGCCTGGATTCGAACCCAGGTCAGAACTACCAGCGTTCGACAATTTTACCGCTCGGTCGCTGGTGGGCTTATTCTCTGATAAATAGCATACAGTATAAACATCTACAAATAAATATCTGACAAGTGATAATTAGACGAAAAAACGTTTTACATAAAAAATGATTTATTAGATTTATGCTTTATTATTTTTTGCATTATTATTATATATTTGTTAAGAATTTAAAGTGGTTAATGACACTGACTGCCGTATCGAAAGGTCAAGGTTCGAATCCCGGAGAAGGCATGGATCTAAATTATCTGTCCCTTCATAGAAGGCAAAAGTGCCCCCCCTATTAGGTGCCTCAATAAAATGACCACTACTTCCGGTCTTAGTAGTCGCCAACAGCTATAAATGGCTAGTGGCCGCCACTGGAGAGAAAAAATTTATATATATTTGTAAATTTTTAATTTTCCCAAGTTTAGATTTCACAAGTTTTCAGAAGCGAAACCACAGATTCTAACTGCACTTTAATTAATTTGATGGCAGCGTTTGATGTTTTGATGTAGTTTTCTTTATCGCATTATATTAGCATTACATTAACATAAAATTATTTAGTTCTTACATCAGCTCCTTCAAAAGTGGCTCGTCAATTCGCATTCTTCGAAACGTTTTGGCTGTGCTTTCTTTTTGTTGTTCCTGCGTTTTACTTTTTTATATTGTACTTACTGCATAAAAATTATACACTTAAAAAGTACTGTTGATTTTTAAAAGATATTAAATAATTTTAGTGTATGTTTTTCCCTATATTTATTTTATATGATTTCTTCCATACTAAATGATGCAGATTTACATCAATAAACAATTCATTATCAGTTTTATTAATTAATCCATAATAGCTTTATTATGGCGATCAGCTGCGGGCGCATATTTGGCTAACGAATTATTAAAATTTTATCGACCCCGTTGGGAAGCTATTATTTACAGATTAATATCAGTTAATAATTCATAAACTGCTTTTAGTAATTCACTTTCATTTTTTGCTATTTAAACTTGAAGCAAAGCATATGCTGTTTTAAAAATGCTTTAAATTTATTTCTTATGTATATTTTTTCTGTCTAAATATTTATCGGCTAACATTCAGAAGTTCAGTTAAAACAGAAAGGGTCGTGCCACAAGGGCTGGCACATTACGTCTTGAGGCCAGTTCAGCGGGATTAACCTTTTCATGACAGAATGTAATGTAATACCTCGGTTAGATGTTCACTCGGCTCTAAACAATTGGATTAAATCTCTGGCATACCTCTGATCCAAAACTTTTGTTCTATCTGTCGAAAAATTGAAAGTAATGATAAACGTATTGCAATTTTTTATTCCAATATGGTTAAAAGTAAAGCTGATAATAATTTCAGTCTCCGAAGAAAAATCTTATGTATTATACTTTATTTTTATGACTGACACACACACAAATGTAAATATTTCTATATTCAGATAATATTCTCAAATATGTCCCAGATACGTAGGCTTCTAAATTCGCATGACAGAGCAATGCATTTCAATACGTTAACAATTATCGATTAATTGACTGACTGATAGTAAGCTACTCCTCTAAAAGCATAAAAAATCACTTCCTTCGCTCGAAGAACGTCTTTTTAAAACGAAATGGGTAAAAAATGCAACGTTTAATATGCTGCTTACTAATACGTTAACGGTTATTGATTAACTGACTGATTGATAATAAGCCACAGCTTCGTCCAAAGGCATAAAAAATCAATTCCCTTAGCTTGAATGACGTCTTTTTAAAACGAAATAGGTAAAGAATGCTATGTTTGATACACTGCTTTCTAAACAACATTGCACTGAATGCTATTTTGTGAGTCTGTATCTTCAGTATAGTCCAGTTTAAAGGGAGGATTTTCGTTGCAAGGATGTAGAAACATTACGTTACTTTGATGCGGAAAGACGTGGAAAATGAGTTATGCTCTCGCCAGGACTCGAATCTGGACCTCTCGAATACGCTACCGTTACCCCAAGAAGGCATGCGGAAAGGAGGAAGAAAATACCTTATATACTCCCCTTTAAAAGGGCGACTGGGGATTAGGGGACCCAATTGCCAAATCCTGGTAGAGAAGAGTCATCATCCACCAGTTTTTTAGTTCGGGCGCCACTGTAGAGACATTAGATTATTTTGATGCGCGAAGACATGAAAAATGAGCAGTACCCTCGCCGAGACTCGATCCTAGAGCTCTCTAATATGCGCCGAGTGTACTACCATTACAGCACGAAAGCATATAGAAAGGAGGGAAAAATACCGTATACGAACTGGCGCTTTGAAAGCGTATGAAGTGTAGTGTTTAAAGCATTTAAGTTTTTAAAAAAGTTACAACTGAAAATTTGTTCACCCAATACTCTTAATCACGTAAATAAAAAATAATTTAAGGATAAGTTATCCTTGTCGTGAGACATGAAATAAAGTACGTAAAAGTCAGTTTACTGTCAGCTTTGTCATTGAAGTTGCATTTACAGACAAATTGGTCTTTCTATTCTTACCTACAAGAATACTTCTGAATTCGACTCGAGGACTTTCCGATCTTAGGACACATTAAGGATAGCAATGGAGCTGTGAACAAATGTTTTTATAAACCTGTGATAAATACGCAGTAAGAGTGTTAAATGCGTGGACGAAGAGAAACTGTATTCTATCACAAAAATATTATGATTTCTTAGCTTTTTCGTCATGAATTACTGAAGAATAAGCTGCGGGTCTGACTTGAGAAATGCACAAGAGGTTAGTTAAACTGAACTTACATTAAGTCTAAACTTAACATCGCTGAAATATCCAATCACAAAAAGAAAAATGATAAATATCAGCAAATAAATGTAAATACTTAAACTGTACTGATACGTTTCTTGGTTGTATCTATTTGGAATTTTTCACAAAAGACAGAAATTCAAATTCAGATACAGAGAAAAACTAGCTTTGTACCTTCTGCATATAAAACTTCCTTGGTTTATTTTAAAATAATAATACTGAAGTAAATTATTTTATATTCATATAACTAAAAAATTACTCACCAGATGATTTACTCACCCAAAGGTAATAGCACAAACCCCTGATACGAACATTCCAATTTTCATCATAAAACCAGGCTTCAAATGTACGACCTGAGTGCGATTAAAAATTACCTTCAGTTTAATATTTCAACAGCTGCAATTGCAGCATCTAAGAATCGAAACAGAACAGTAGTATTTTTGAATAGTTTGAAACTAAATAACAAGTTTATGTTGAAAATAGTTAATGTAGTTGAAAATATAGGAGAAATAACTCAGATATGACAATAGGAATTTGATTTGAGCTTTGTAAGTTATAATTAAACAGAAAATCATGTTTTCCAAAATTTAATGAAATAATAAACAATTAAATAATGACCCATTGTGAATTAGATTGACATAAATCAGTTACCGAACAATGTACTTTACTAAGATTACGGAAAAACAAAATTAACCAATGAAAAAATTTTAATACTGCTACTCGTTAATCATAAATGTTTATTCACAGTAATTATGTTAATTATTGAAAAAAAGAAAAATAATAATAACAATGATTCGAGTTTTCATTTATTTCTAAATCTGTTAACAGACTTAAGTAAGTTTTAAACATGTCAGGAGTACTATTGTTAAATGAAGCAGTTACACATATTCTTCCACTTAAATTATTTACATGTAATTAAGTTGGAAAAAATAACTGCACAGTATTTTGCTTGACATATATTACATTTATAGCGTAAATGAATAATGTAGCTCAGAATAAGAAAAAAAAATAAGTACACAGAAGTTCATTAAAGAAAGAAAAATTTACCGAAAGAAATCAAATTTAATTGGTTACATATAACTTAAACGTTGCTGAAATTCAGTGTAAATATATAGTAGTATAATATAACGGAAACGGCAAAGACCACGTGAAATGGTAAAGACTATATAAATATGCAAAATTTATTAATATTATTTAAAATAAGTAAGCTACAAAAAAACAAAAAAAAAAAAAAAAAAATCTGAAAGGTTTCAGATTTTAAATTACATCCAAAGGGGCGTTTTTTTAACGTTTTGTGTGTTAAACCACACAAAACCACTGTTTAACTTAAACCATAAAATTATTTTGCGACATTGCTATTGAACTGAATTTTATGGTTTAAGTTCAAAGAACGTGATATTTAATAAATAAAGGTTATTAAGATGGTTAAGGTATAAAAAACAAGAATTTCGCTTGACCGGCGTAGAGCAGCATTTAAGCTAATTCTGTCTCTAAATTAAATTTCATGTGTCTCGGAAGGGTCAGACTACTCTGGCGACGAGGCCTATTCGACTCGGAGCAATCAAGGGGCCGCTGAGACTACGTGGTCCCCGCTTCGATGTATAAATTCAAACACGCGATATAAGATAAAAATGTTTTTTTTCCCACGTAGAGTGTTTCCATTGCTCTCTTTTAAATCGTTGAATTTGTTACTCAAAAATTCGTTAAAATTTTACAAATATGAAATCTACAATAAAACAAATTTCAAATTTGGTCTTCCACATGCCCATATTCGTAGGAGGATTACGTCATTCAAAATTCGATGGCTCTAGGTACCGTTGTTTTATCACAATTCCAGACATATACATACATTTATGCAGATTTTCCATTATTTAATTTCTTCAAATATAATGCAGGACTCTAACATTTGGTGGCAACAGTTTGAAAAGTGAAACGGAGATTTATAGTGATCCAACGCAAAATCGCAAAACGAAAACAATACTCCTTCAGGGACAAAGCCCCTTTAGACTAAAAAAAACCTATAAAATGAATGCAAAGTTAGTAAAAAATACATGTTTGTCTAAACGCAAAATAATTTCGGGTTTTCCTAACGTTAGTTCATTCATTCCCCCCCCCCCAAGATGGGGATCATGAAACTAATATTTTCGACGAAAATTAATTTTTTCTGCATTCGTCATGTGTTTTAAAAGTTATGTTGAGATTTAGTATAAGAATGATAACTTTATTATCATAATGGCCTGTATTCATATCTCATATTTATCAATCGAACCAATATATAATCAAAGTTTAATACAGTTACAGAAAAATCTTCAAAACCTAAATTACTTTAATATAAAATAAACTGAAAAGGGATATAGAAATGCAAACCAATTTCATGAAGCATTGGAATAGGTAGCAATTTCATGCGTAAAACAAACTCGTGGAATGTTTTATGGCAAAGGATCCATACTATAAAAAAAAATGTGAGCTTAAAAATTAGATCGGCTGCAGCTGTGAAAATCACGAATGGTATAAATGGTTATTCAAAAGTACTTCGCATATTTAAAAAAATTAATTATGAAAAATTGTGTAAGCAATAGAAATACAAAGTTTACAGATTTTATGAAAATAAATAAATACATTTTTAATCATATCATTACTAACCTCAGTGTCTGAAACTTTTGTTATTAGCTTCGAAGAAAATAATCCTAAAAATATTACAGAAAAATAATACCTTATGGGAGATTATTTCTATGAATTTACAAGAAAATTAATTTTTTTCTTTGGATTAAATTTTTATTTACTTTTCTACCACTAAAATGTATTTTCGGGCATTTGTATTTTGTATTATAAATAGCATATTTATATTTTGGCATTCTTGCTTTTATATTCTATAAAATCAACAAATTTCAGTCAGCATTTGCAGAATATTTATCCTCAGTATAAATACAAATACTAAACTTTTATTTAATCGGTAAAGAACATTCTTTCAAAAGGACAAAGATGGGCTCAATAGCAGCATTTCAAGACTTAAATGTTTATCGGAGCTTTCTATGTCGTTGCACTTGAGATAACACACAAGTAAAAAAATCACATTCAACTGGAAAATTGTGTATTCTCAAAATGATGGAAATGACATTGAGAATAGGAAAGATAATTTGCAATTTTACTATCAAACAATACTGCTCAAAGGAGAATGAGTGATGTGGCCAATAACGTAATTTCGTAAATCTCTAGCATTTGAGTTATTTTGAATTCACATTTAAGAATCGACTGATTTCCGTCTTCCCATTTGCTCAGTTTGCAAAATATATCCGTTCAGATACATTTAGGGGAGAGATTTTTATTTTTTTCCTTCCTAGAAATTTCTCCTCATCTTAAAGCTTGAGATATTTTATGATTAGGAATACTTCGGATTACAGCAAGCCATGCGACTGCTATATGCCTAAGGAAAGAGCTGCCTTCGTGGAGAGCGTTTCAAAAGACACTAACTAGCGTTCACGCTTCACATGGGGAAAATTACGAAAACTGCCATGAAGTCAGTACGTTCGCTGAGGCATAAATCGGGGTCAAACCTAGAAGTGTTCATCGATTTACCTCCCCGCTGCTAGTAGGGTGAGATACTTTAGAAAAGGTTTCATGTTTGTTTGAAATTCCTTGAATCTTTTTTTTTTTTTTTTTTTTTTTTTAAGAACTGTTGGATATAGGTATTGTGTAGTGGAAGCAACAGCCACAGTGATAATGTGATCGATTTAAGAGCTTGTTTGGAAAAGAGTTCTTCATCAGTGAAAGAATTTCATTGTTTTGAATTCAATATATTGACAAGCACTAACCTCGAATCACTTCCGACTCGATTTAGAGGATGTGAACAAACAACTGAAACTATGAATTTTACCAGAGTCAGTTCAGATGTTATCAGAGGAACTATGAATTTTATCATAGTATCAGAGCTCTCTAAATTTCATACCTTTTTACATAGTTATGTAACCATTTATTTCTTTAACGCATGAATGTTCGATGGTATACAAGAAGAAATGGGACTGCAATAGTTATTGCAAGGTACATTTTGTTAATACGAATATTAAAGGTTTTTTTTAAACCAAATGGTAAACATTATATTAACGTAAAAAATTTCGCTTATGGCTTTGCCCCGAGTGTTTAATCAGTGGACATTTTGGCTTGATGCTCCAACAATACTTAGTCACTATAAGTACATCCTTGGTACCGTGCCTCCATGACCTTCAAATTCAAATCTTGATGGAATCCCTCACACTGATCACCACTGACTTCACCAATATTTTTCGATTGCTATGTAAGAAATGCAATTTGAATCTCCTGCTGCAATGTTCCAAAAGTGGGTGTACAATTTCCCTGTAATTCTGTGCTCGTATATTTCCAAGAAAGTCTTTGACAATGTTTTTGAACGCCAATCAAGCATTTCTTTGATGTTCTGTCATGTTCCGATTGAATGCTCATCTTTAAGGGGACAGTGGACGATGGTTTTAGCAAAAATCGACCAAAAATTGGAAAATAAAAATTTCGTATGATAATATTCTACGGTTTTAACTCTATCGTCTACAAAAACCCGCTTGTGTGTAAAATTATTTTTAAAGATGTTAAAAGCATTTGAATACGCTTGCTTACCTTTTTTGGGACATTTAAATGTCAGTAAAAAGGTAAACAAACATTTCAGAATCTTAATTTTAATTTCCGAGACTAATACTTTTTACTATTAGTAAGATATGAATGTGTAAGAAATGAAGACCGCAATTTATGAAATTTTGTTTCACTGTTGTTCAACGGATGACTCCCCCAGACATTATAAATGCCTAATAGGTGTCATATCATGTTTTGTTTTCCTCCCAAGTAGCATTCCCCAAAATAAGAAACCTATAAATTCATGTTCAATATCTATTGGGCAAAGGCAAGGTACACATAGTGTAGACAATGCCAAAAAAGTTGTTCGTCTGGAATATCAGAAAAGAAGAATTGCCAAAAAAACTGTGTAAAGTAGGTAAACAAAATGAAAATGTAAATAAGGAATACAGCGCCGTCCAGCGCTGTATAACACGCACTCAGATTTTAGACACGAAACTGTTAAAGTGCGTCGTATACACCGGAAAATACGGTAATTTTGAATTCCAGGCATATTATAAGAATTTCATGCTTGTAACTTTATTTTCAAGAAGTGTATTCAAGATACTAATGAATTCATCCAGAAAAGGGTTTTTATTAAACATCACTTACTAGTTTTCCATATACCGGTGCTGACAGGAACATGACAAGCTGATAAATTCCAAATACTAATCCATATGCGGTTGCTGATGCATGCTTTCTCTCCGCCTGAAAAGAGAACGCAGTTTCACAATTAGTATGCTAATTAGTAGTTTTTTATATCTGTATTAATAAACACAGAGTGTACATAAAATCAAATCCAGGCATGAAAAAAGTCATTGCTGTGTTACAAAAGCGTTGGTTAACGGGAAAGAAGTCATAGCAAAAGCCTAAAATATTACAAAAGTTAGCAATTCTGCTTATAAACTTTGACAGGAACATGACAATTCATTACATTTTAGAAGCATTGATTTATGATATTAGCAGCACCAATAAATAACTTTTAGACCCCCAAAAATTAACTTTTAGAATAATAAATCTAAGTTTCTATAGTTTTACCATATTCAATAAAGTTTCAGAGCGTCAACTGTAACTGTAATGAAGATAGTAACAAATGAATTTGCAGTGAAACGGTGATTTTGCCTCAAAATTAAAATTTCTCAACTTTCATTAGCTACAGGACGCACCAAAATGTATTTCTAATGTAATGATTTATGAATTAAGTTTGACGTTGTCCATTTATTCCCACAATCATTGCTTTTAAATTTCTGGATTCCTTCCTGGTTTGGAAATAAAAAAAGATTAATATCAGGTTTAAAAAAATCACTCAGACAGACTATTTAACGGCTGGCACTCACATATATTCCGAATCTTTAATCAAGTAAAGCAGGTCACTTACGACTCTGACTTTTCACTGAATTAGAGATAGCTGTTGCTTCATTTCTGCCCATGGGAGGATCCTACTGCCGTAGGATGCACAAATATATAGTTAGAAGTTTACCTCTCTCTAAGCAATCGTTAAAGGTAGCATGATGAGTAAAATTTGCGGTTGAGATGATTTTGATAAAGGCCAAGTAATACGTGCTGGACCCATGAGTCATTATATTTCATAAATAATTCGAGTTTTATTCTCATATAGAATCAAGAGAATGGTTAAAGTACGCGGGAAAAGAAAGAGTAATCAAGCAAACAGTAAAGGACAAGTAGCCTAGAATGACCGTGATCTTCGAAGACTCACCTGAATTGTACGTAAGCAATGACACCAAATCTTAATTCTAGTGACAATCCACACTGAATGAAGAATCCAGTCGGACGGACAATCAGTAGACAGACGATGCAGTGGTTGCAGTATGGGCTTCTGACCAAGACCCACAAGATTACCACTTTAAACAGCAAGTCACATGTTTATCATCTTGCATGGACCACAGAGCAGATGACTGAACAATCGAGGATTTGAAGTAAGTAAGTAGTCTTAATTCCGAATGCATCACGCTTATGGTATGCTGTGAATATAGCTCTAGCCCTCGAAGCTATGGACCTAACGTGCTAGATTAGAAGACCATGGTCTGTACTATGTCGTAGGGGGCTCAGGGATGGTTTGGAATCTTTTCTCTTGAGAGTGTTTGAGGTTTTTGGTACTTGTACCATGCACCCTTACTGCATTCAAGTATGTAGATCTTATTGGCGATGACTTCATTTTTTCTGCCATCCAGATGGAAACAGAGTGTACCAGCAAGACAACTTATCTTCCAGCGGATTCCGGTTGCCCAGTATCTGTCTGGAAAAGAATTCCACTGAATTCTCCCTGCTAAAATGACTACTAAGAAAGCCGGACTTTAAGCCCCATTGAACACCTTTGAGATACTCGGAAAACGGATATGCAAACACGTCAACTATTACCAGCGTTCTTAATTAAATGATGGGAAATTCTAGAAGACAGTTGGCAAGCCATACTTCTGGAACATTTCAGTAAACTTGTTGAATCTATGCCTCATAGACTGGCTGCCGTTATAAAGGCCAAACGAGCAGCAACTTGTTATTAATTAGTGAAAAGCAACATACAAAGGCCCTTCGTAGAAAAATGAAAAGTGCTCAGGAAGGGTTGAAAATGGAAATATGGATAAAATATAACCAACAAAATTAGCAAATTACAAAAAGAAAATAACTGAGGCAAAATTACGCATCTGGAAGAATTACTGCTGTAATAATAAAGAAACATACGGCCAGCTGTATAAAATGGCTACAAGTAAAGTTTTCAGTCCCGCACATATCGCTCTTCCAAAAGATCAACTCTCACATAACAGCCAGCTTGGTAATGTCACTGAAAAGATTCTCAACAATATTTTAGATGCTGTCTTTCTAAAAGATAATGCAGATGACGATGGCCATTCATATTCCGATATTAGATACAATAATACCGCTCCAGATATTTCAGACGATGTGGAATTCCACTCACAAGAAATTAAAAAAAAATATTGAGTATCTTCCGAATAATAAGGCTCCAGGACCTGACGGATTAGACAACAGGTTATTAAGATAATTCACCACGCAATGTCTTTTCTGTTCCACAAACTACTAAACCTCTGCCTCAAATTTTATGTCTTCCCGAACTGTCTCAAATAGGGACAAACAATACTATTCAAGAAAAATAATAAAGATCCTACGGATTCGGAAGCCTTCAGACCAATCAACTTCTTACCTGCAATAGATAAACTTCTGGAACGTGCAATCGCGGGCAGAATACGCCACCACTTGGAGAAAATAGGTACCATAAGCCCCAACCAATACGGCTTCAGACCTCTCAAATCTACATCACATGCGATAGTAGAACTTCAAGAGCAGATCCGTAGGAATAAATCTTCAGCTCTCCATACAGCAGTACTCTGCATGGATCTCAAAAATGCGTTTGATTCCGTGTGGTGGCCTGGTATCCTTGAAGCCTTGCGCAACATTCAATGCCCTCAGAACATATTCAAGCTAATGCATAGTTTCCTAACAAATAGAGCAACAATAATCGTCAGCAACAACTGCATAGTAGAAAGAAGAATAACAAGGGGATGTCCACAGGGCTCTTGTCTAAGTGCAGGCCTGTGGATCACCTTCAATTATATCACCTCCTACAAGTGGCCGGACCATACAAAACTCATCGCCTTTGCCGACGATGCGGCCTTTGTAACCAAAGGCATTCAGGCGACATACTATTGTAGAAAAAAAATAGCAATGAGACTCTCTCCATATTCCATTCTCTCTGCGTCAATCGAAAACTAATAATTTCAGAGCCCAAATCACATATTATTTTATTTCCAAAATCAGGCAAATCGCTACAAAGGCTACCTTGCATTAAAATCAATAATAGAAGAATTAAGATCTCAAAAGAAATTTCTTGGATTGAAAATTGACCAAAAGTTTTCTTCGATCCCACAGCTCATGGAAATTCGGAAGAAAGCCCAAATAATTTCTAGAGCCCACGCAAGGATGCAGGGCACAACGTGGAGCCTCACGTCGAGGATGCAAAATATTTTTTATAATACCGTTATCGAAAAAATAATCCTCTACGGGACATCAGCATGGGCTCACACCATGACAGTGAAAAAGAAAAGACTCTTAGCTTCGATCCAACTCCCCTCTCTCTTATAAATAGCGAAAGCGTACAGAACTACCTCAACGGCAGCACTTTGTGTATTAACAGGAATCCCACCCCTCCATCTGAAAGCAAAAGAAGATGCAGACTTAGCCACGTTATTCCACCTCAAGAAAACATAGAGATAGGAGATCAAGACTTGTGTCCCCTTGATTTCGAACAGCCTCGAAATCCTTACTTAAGACACCCTGCAGTACACGCAAAACTCAGAATATCTACAAAAGAAAATCCCTCAGTGTAGCCTACATTTCCAGTCGTGTACACAGATGGGCCAAAGATAAACGAAGAAGTAGAATGCGCATTCTTAGCACTCCTCTCAGAACAAGAAACAACAGAATGGAAAGGACACTTAAGAAACAACAACACCGTTTTCCAAGCTGAGCTTTCAGCCATAAAACACGCTATTCTATTGTCTCATCAAAAGCATCTAACATACGTTACCAATCTACAGTGATAGCCAAGCGGTAATTAAAGCTGTTGATGATACAAGAAACAAATAATCAATATCAAGATATCTACGATTTAATATCATAGCACAACAGGCCATCTATAAAAATAAAGTGGGTAAAAGCGTATGCAGGACAAGCCCAAAATGAAAGGGCAGATGCGCATGCTAAGAATGCAGCTTAAGACCCATCTCTACCTTCAATCAATGTCCCATTCCCAAAATCGTATGCGAAACATATGTTGAAAAAAAATTACATTAAAGAAATGGCAAACTAAATGGGAAAATGCAGAAGCAGGTAGAAGGCTTTTTAACTTCTATAAGAAACCCACATATGATCCAATCTCATATAACTTCTTCATCAACATCTTCTTATCTGGACATGGTCCTTTCCCCACATACTACTTTGCACGAAATTTGAGCGATTCAGACAAGTGCGTATGTGGGGAAAAGGATACCCACAGCACTATATTTTCAAGTGACCAGCTCACAAAAGAGCTACACTGCAAAGAAAGGCCACAAATTGCGTTTGAGTACATTAAATGCTTACTAACGATCCCTCAATTACAACAAAAGGTTTCATTGATTATGAAGAAACTTTTCTCGTAGAAAAGAGAAGACATTTGTCAAGATGTTATCACATCTGTATGAATACCTCTTATTCCATAACTTACAAAAATAACGCAAGATTTCAGAAATATTGAAAATGTCTGAAACAGGCTAAATATAGTATTATTGTTTTTATAAAATAATTACATTAAGAGTTTGGACTGTATTAGGAGATGAGAGGGAAAAAAATCTTGTAATAATTAAATCATTAATTACAAAAATGATATACGACTTAATTAGATATATTAGTGTAAATGTAAGTATTATGTGATTTTCTAATGTATATTTTCTGTATTTATGATACATTAATTTACACAAAAAAATAATGTAAGACTTCAGTGCTGATGCAATTGTGTGTAACAAGTTAAAAAATGAAAGGAAATGTATTACCAAGATAATTTGCCTTAGGAATACAGTAAAGTACTATGAGATGCACAAAAAAGTTCTTTACCAATTAGTTCCCTAAAAAGATGTTTAATGTAATTCGATGTAATTAGATAAACTAATGTAAATATATTGTTTGTATGAAATACAACGTACAATGTCCAATGTACAATGAAAGTTTGTATGATGTGTGTTCGAAGTAATTATGTTATATTAATCTGCCGTAATCAAACTTTTGCTAGTAGGTTAATTTCTTTGTAATAATTGTATATTGTGTCTTTGAAATTGTATATTCAATATATAAGTCTAGTATTAATGTAAAGTTTCTCTGTAAATGTCTTGTTAGGCAGGCATCCGATGCAGGCCAACCGAAAGCCCAGCGGGTACAGTAGTTCAGGGGAGCAATACCTGTAAAAGTCACTGACGAAGTTCTGGTGCTCCGTCCACTTTTCCCTGTCCCTGCCCCTGTTATTAATTAGTTATCCCTACTTCAGTGAACTTAAATCTGTAGCAGAGCAATCAAAAGGCACAGCCAACAATTAATATTTTGAGTATTTAATAATTTAAGGTTTATTTTTTAGGTAGAGAATTTTTACTATTTTTCAAAAATCTAATCTGTATTTGCGTTTTTTGTCCTCTCATTTAAAAAACGCTGTCTCAATAGTAAATAGAAAATATGCAAATGAATTATTAAATAAAATGCCTCAGAAGGCAACACTGCTAATACATAACAGAGAATATGCATAATAGTGTGATTTTTGTGAATTCATTCTTCTTGGCAACTATAAAACTGTTTTTCATTTGTAAAAATCATAGTGAAGAAAACAACGGGAGAAGAAAACAATACTACAAAAAAGAAATGCATAAAAAGTAAAAGACAATACTTCGCCATTTTAAAACAAAAAGTTGGGAACAAAACTTCGCACCTTCGAAATCTCATCTTACAAAATATCATGACAAAACAAAAAAAAGGGAGAGGAAATGCAAAGTCATATTTAAAAATATATTTCAACTGATAGAAATGATCGTATAGAAGGGATATGTCTGTGATATATTACAATCGCTTTGCTTTACCCAACTGTTTTACACGATGATAATTTTAACTTCGCAAAGTTTCAGTCTTGCTCTTTGTTTTACAATCTTTTGTACGGTGATATATTTCCTCGCATTTCCTTTTAGATTATATCTCGCTTCGATGTTTTAGCAGGAAGCTGTAAAGATTACTTGCAGTCAATTTCGGTAACTTATTTGCTTATTGTTATCATTAGCGTTACCAGAGTAAACTGTAAAAAAATAATGTTTGATTAAAATTTAATTTAGAGACAGAATTAGCTTAAATGACAGTTAGCTGCTCTATGCCGGTCAAGCGAAATTCTTGTTTTTTATACCTTAACCATCTTAAGCTGTTTTTTTTTCCTCTTTCTTTTTAAAATCTTCCAAAAAGCAGAAGCAGTTCTGTTTAGTCTGAATTTATACATCGAAGCGGGGACCACGTAATCTCAGCGGCCCCTTGATTGCTCCGAGTCGAATAGGCCTCGTCGCCAGCGTAGTCTGACCCGTCCGGGACACATGAAATTTAATTTAGAGACAGAATTATTAGCTTAAATGCTGCTCTACGCCGGTCAAGCGAAATTCTTGTTTTTAATACCTTAACAATCTTAAGCTGGTTTTTTTCTCTTAAAAATCTTCCATGAAGCAGAAGTATTTCTGTTTAGTCTGAATTTATACATCGAAGCGGGGACCACGTAGTCTCAGCGGCCCCTTGAGTGCTCCGAGTCGAATAGGCCTCGTCGCCAGCGTAGTCTGACCCGTCCGGGACACATGAAATTTAACTTAGAGACAGAATTATTAGCTTAAATGCTGCTTTACGCCGGTCAAGCGAAATTCTTGTTTTTTATACCTTAACCATCTTAAGCTGTTTCTTTCTCTTTCTTTTAAAAATCTTCAATGAAGCAGAAGTATTTCTGTTTAGTCTGAATTTATACAATCAAATGTTGTTTGAATTAATTTCAGCATATCTGATTTAAAACTTGAGTTATTCATTTCTCTCTGAAGAAATAACTAGCTAGTGGTAAAATATTGGTTAGAAAACTCCAATTAATTTATTATGAAGTACTAATGTTTGTATCTGACGCTAAAATTTAAAACCTTTGAAAATAGTTAGTAATCCAGGAAATAAAATGAATTTCTGGAATAAAGCAGCAGCAGTCGGATTAATTCAAGCATTTGAAAAGTACAAAATCCTTCATTTAGATTTAGGAGAGATCATGTTAGTTGATTCTGAAAACTACTGTATAAAACCGATTTGCCTGTTTGATATGGACAATTTAGCTTTTGACTTTCTTGAAAATTTGAAGAAACATTTTACATTGTACGGAATTCTAAAATGCCCAAACTCTATCATTGAGACGATGGCTTTGAACAAGTTTTGCAAGATGCAAATAGTAAAGAAAAATACAATTTTGCAAACTAAATTTTATTCATAACTTGTGGCGAAAATTCAAAAATAATAAAAATACTTTATCAAAATAAAATTTGTAATTAAAATTACTAATTATATTTATATGAGGCATACATTTTAACAGTAAATGCCAAGATAACCAAATAAGGCTCAGAAGATGATGAAATTAGTGTCCAAACTTATGCTGATACTTGAAAAAGATACGTTTGTGTCATGGAGTTTCACTAGCAAATTTAAATTAGTTTAAATTTTTAATGTATAGTCACAGTCTCGCTTATTTCAGAGAATTATGCAGATTCTTGTGGCAAGCAGTTTAGTATAAAGGTAGGGATATCATAATTGTACCTGTATGCGTGCCTAGATCAGTGTTGGCTGAAAGACGTCACGATTGCCACTTAGCGAATCCCGCAGCTCGAGGAATCTCAAGACAATTTAGCTTGGTTGGTAAGCTAAGCACTACCTACGAGAGATCGATCCTTGTAGTTTCGCTTAAAAAGTAAGATCAGCGACTATCAAAGGAAATTTTATTTCACTACCAAGTGAAGGCGATTGATAATTTTATTTTATAGTATTTTACTTAACTGCTCACAAATGCTGATGGAGAATAAACTTAAAGAATGTTAGATAGTTCTGCTTGTGTGATTTCACCATTTGGTTAAGCTAATGTTACTCAGCTATTAGCTTTTAGGTAACAGTTGGGAGGAAGAGAGTTGAAGTAGCTGACATGTAGAATAGCCCCACGTAATGTTTTACAGAATAGCCCCATATAATTTGTTACAAGTTCACCTTTGATTCTTAGATGCCTTAGATTTAAATACTGATAGTATTTAGTTTAGGCGTTCGAGTAAATGTTTTCAGCAATTTTCCCCCATCGCGTTTGGGGACATAATTAATTTGCGCAGAGGTAATGCGAGTTGTGGATCAAATAGCTGAAAAGGTTTCACTGTATGGAAGATGTGAAATCTAGAGAATTCATTGTCGTTAAATTTTATTTAAAGTTAACGGAGCTCTGTTTCTGTTTACTTTTGAGTTTGTGTAACCGTCAGTTATACATGTTAACAAACAGTTTTATTTTCAACTTTTAGAGGAGAGACGAAATGACAGATTCCTGATAGTCTCTGCGGTTAGTTTGATGTGTTTCAGAAATTTAAACAGCTTAACCGTATAAACTACTTAATAAATAAATTCAAGGAATTAGGTGAGCATTGCTTTATATTTATATGTTCTTAATACTGGGACTTCAAAACTACTAATTAGGAATTACACTTCTGCTTGAAAATATTTCACATATACTATTATATTGATTCTTGCTTTCGATTAGAATGTTATGTTATTTTTTTATATACACCCATAAGAATATCAAAGTTACATCTCATTGGAAAAAATTACGTGTCTGCGACTTTTACAAAAAAAAAAAAAAAAAAAAAAAAAAAAAAAAGTATTTTTCTAGACATAGTTTAGGGCAGGGTTTCTTAAACGTTTTTCAGTCGCGACCCCTTTTTATCACTGAGATATTTTCGCGACTTCAGGACCCTATAACATTTACGAAAATTTTGTGGGACCCCATAAGCATTGCGCAAATCCGACACACGTGTGTGTGAAACTGTCAATTTTTTTCACTTGTACTGTAATATACTATTGCAGTTTTCGGTCATTACCTTTAATTTCTAATTTTAAGACACAGAACAATGTGGAAATTTTAAATAAGTAATAGACGAAATGACAGCGTCACGTGCAAAGCAAGGAAAATGAACGTTTCTATTATAAAAAGAATGCGTCAAAATATTTTCCTTTTTTCTTTGTCTGTATCGTCTTATCTCTTTTCAGATACATTGTGTAAAAATATTTGATAATTGTAAAATTATTATAATTAATAATTATTAAATATCGAAACTGCTAATTTTTTTGGTGATCCCCTGCTGCAGGTTTCGCGACCCACAGTTTGAGAAACGCTGGTTTAGAGCAAATATTTTTAGGCAAAGTGGTACATTCTGCTTTATTTAATATAGTTTCTTTAATTCCATATATTATTTTATGTATTATTTCTTTTCATTTTCGTAAAACGCAAGTCATTTTTGTACATTTTATTTTGATTAGTTACAGAATTTTTCGCTTTATGTTACATAAAATTTAAAACAACAATAAAAAATCTTAGAAAAAATTATTCTTTTGTAATTTAATGCTTTTAAAATTCTTATTTACTTTCACTGTTTTTGATGCATCATTTTGAATAATAGGCATACATTCCTTACTTAGAAAAGCTACATCAGAAATTTAGGATTCCTTTCATGTATGCTAAATTGCTTTCGGGTTGCATAATGACGTAAGAGTGATGTAAAGATAAGTAGGTTACTAGGTAATAGGTAGACGTTAAGTTCTATAAAGCAAATACTTTTATAGAAATTTACGTAAAGTACTCCCAAGGAAGCTCTTCTAAATTTCAGCTCTCATTTTTTTGGAAAAAAATACACATGAATTTAATCATCTAGGAAAAGGTATCAAGCAATCAGAATTGTAATAACTGAAGCCTGCTTTATTCGATTCATTCCCTAATTGGTTTTCCTAGGTCCAAGAACGACAATTCAAATACTACTTAATCGTTAGTCGTGCGATATTTTTGAAAAACTATGTGCGTATGTGTGTATATACATATAAGATAAAAAAGTAGATAAGATAAAATAATAACTTGGATTTGCAATAATCTCTTAACTCTTCTCTTTAAATTAATTTGTTACTTTTTTCCATTCTAAGAACAGTAACTGTTTATAATGCACCAATCAACTGCTTCATTTCAAAATAATCTTTCTCGCATTATTCTTACATAATGCTAATGACTCTGATAATCAGGCAGAATGTTCATAATAATGTTTAAAGAGATTTCTTTTCAGTTGCTTGGAAAGATGTTTACCATGCACTTCTATTTTTGATATCATAAACTTACAGAGGTCACTCGCGCAATTAAACTGCGCTTTTAAATAATAAAACTGCTATGAGTTCGTCATCAGTAGAATTAACTTCCGCTTGTTTTCAATAATACGTATCTCATAAATATGCTATAGTATTGAATTTCACGACAAGTGCTTCTGTTTAAATTTCTTACATTCAGATTTGATTGAACACCTTGTAGAGTCATTAGTTTTTTTTGGGGGGGGGGAGTAGGAAAGATGAAAAATGAGCAACGCTCTCGCCGGGAATCGAACCACGGACCTCTGGAATACACGTCCAGCGTGCAGCCCACCTTTCTACAGTTACAATAATACCAAACGAAAGCATTATATTACCACTACAATTCTTTGGACATTTCAGTAATGAACATTTGCTTTTCTAGAATTACAATAATACCAAATATAAGCATTAGAATATCAATCCTGTCTAACAACTTTTTTACTTTCGTGTTTCTTTGCATTGGCGCATGCTGACCCTCTCCAAATTCGGCATAATTTTTGCAAATTATTCCTACTGCATTTATGGGTTGTATATATTTACGCAACTTAGTTCGATAAAGGTGTCTAAATTCATCCGTTAACTTCACCAAATCCAAATGTGGAGATCTTTTCTCAACTATTTCCCCAGGTCCTGTCCATTTGGACCAAATTTTATTTGTTGAAGTTTGTATGAACACTACTGCCTCATCTTCTACCTCAAACTCTCTGTTGGGAGACCCCAAATTGTGATAATGAACATGTTTCTGCTGCTTAGTTTCCAAATTCTCTTTAAAGAATTTTTCTGCCGCCTGTAACCTATTTCTAAGCGATATTAAATATTCCGTTACGGACTCGTCAACTCCTTGTGGTAATGCTGTCCCATCTACCTAACTTCATTTAAGTATCGCCAGAGATCCAACTGTACATTAACAAATATGGTGAAACTCCAGCAGCGCAGGTGGATATCTTGCAATAAGCCCATAAAAAAGTATGGTAAATGCTTATCCCATATTCATTCTCGCGTATTTATCGCATGATGCAACATCGGTTTCATCGTTCCAACTTTTCCACCAATTCGTTTCATTGCGGATAATCTGGCGTATAAAATTTGGAGAAGTCCTTGATCGACTCTTGTGTTAGTTTGGCTTCAGATTAATCCACAAGGATAATTATCCACAAGGATCATTCGTGTAACTCCAGTTCACATGAAAATATCAATGAAGGCATCAAACGTGTCTTTCGCGATCACAGCTTTATGTAGTCATCCACTCAAGTCATCCACTCTGCTAATCGACTACGCATAATACATACTGGCGCCCTCAAGAGGAGTTTTTGCTCAGCCGACCCTAATCCGCGTTTACAAAAATAAACCGAAGTTCTGGTCTCTAACCGCTGGAATGAGCCCCCTTTCCTTCACTTTAATCTCCCATCGAAGCTGGCATTCGTTGTGAGCTTCGCACCACTTCCTTTCTGCGAAGTGCGCCCCTTGTAAGCTTTTGTAAGCCAACTTCCCAATTTCTTTCTTACGGCATTCAGGAACCCCTAACTGAATACAAAGCTGCCCATTGATATTTCCTTATATATAAGATCCCCTATTCTAGCCAATACCCATTCTTGCTATTGCGCGCATCCAGGAACGCGTTTTCCAAAGAACCACATTCCGCTCGCTCCCTTCTAAAATGCTGAGTTTGCGTTAGGAGTGGGTTATCAGCTAAAGCTTACTCATTGCCTCCCATTTCTACCCACCAGCGGCCTAGGTGTAAAGTAGCTGAACACTGGTAGTTCGGTCCGAGGTTCGAATCCCGCGAACGAGCTAGCTGCATGGGCGTTTTCGTGGTTTTCCCCGTGTGTAACGTTCATCCGAGCCAGTTTTCCTTAGAAAGTACTCCACGAAACAAGCGCCTGGCCCCAGCCACCACCCCAAGCTCTTATTGGACACGACTTCTGATGTCATACAGTGACGAAAATAATTTTTGCAGCATTTTTGTGCGCCAAAAGCTTGAGCTCGAGGTCATTTTAGCGCTGAAACAGGCGAAGCAATGGAATAATTTGCCATATTTGCGAAAAAATTACAAAAATAAAAAGTAGCTTCAGAAATATATTGTTAATATACATAATATTAGAAAAAAAGGTGCAATTCGATGTGCAGTCGATAACCGTTTAGCAGTATTTTGGTCATTAGATGAATATCGAAGTCATTTGACAATAAACACTTTTTATAAGATATAAAAGTTAAGAAACAAAACAATAATACATAAAAAAACAGAATGATAACTCCAATTGACAAAGTCAAATAAACGATATTATAAGTATTTTACGATTTAAAAGTATCTTATCACTTTATCTTATTTTTAACCATAAATGAGGAGAAATTAATGCCTAGGATTAGAAAGTAAAAAATTAATCTGACTACGAACAATTTTGATACCAAACAATCTCTATACAACAAGCAATAAATGAAAGGAAGGTAATTTAATTATCAAACAGTTCATTTTTATAAAGAAATAACTAAATTTTACATTTATATCACTTTTAAAAACACTTTTCTGCAAAATAAACCGCTAATTCATGAAAACTGCGGCAGACATTATTTACACAGTAAGAGTTAAGTGCTATTTCTTGACATTGCTGACGAAGCAAATCTTGTTAATGGTCTCCTTTTATATGAAATTATAAAATACTTTCTTAAATATCAGTATAGCGCTATGAATTGCATTGAATACAGATTGCTTAGCCAAACACTATTTACGCATTATAAAGTTTTATCTATTAACATGATTAAACAATTTATATAAAAAGTGCCGACATATTTTCTTATACTGTTAGGTTCCTTTTAATTGCAAATATTCTGTTACATTGCACAAATTCACATTAACACAGGAGAGAACCAAATCCCAAGTAGTTATAAGTTCCCCTTGACATAACTCAAACGAAACAGATAATGGAATCTTTTCAGCCTGACGTCATAAACGGCAACCAATAAGAACAGGGGTGGTGGCTGGGGCCAGGCGCTTGTCTCCACGAAGGTATTCCTCCCCTTTAGAAGATAGCCCTCGAGGCTTTGCTGTAATTACATAAACCAAACGTCCCATTTCTACTTCTCAGTTGTTCTCCCACCTTGCCAACGGCATAATTCTGGTTGTTTCAGGTCCATATTCGACCTCGGAGCTGGTCTTTGCTGGACTGTTCTCCAGCAGCGTTCTTCCATCCCTGGTCAACACCTAATACATGTTTTTCTTCTTCGTTTTTGCCCCAATAAATAACACTTTGTTCCTAAAGAGTCTAAAATCTCGAAATCCCACTAGGGCTTCTTCGTTCAAATTACGCACTATTACTGTGCTATTCGTTCATAAAAAATGATAAAGAAATGGAATAAAATAAATTTAGCCATAACTGGCTAGAGACACCCCCGAAAATCAAATAACATGCTCGGCAACTAGCTCTAGGAAAAAATATCTTTATAAAAGCATGGATTGGTTTATACACAAAAAAGATAAATTAGTTTGATGAGGTATTGAAAATAATACCAAAAAAACATTTACGTAAGGCTGCATGCACATGATCTTCTCCCGATCAAATACTTATGGGTACCGAAACTAATTGGCTTTATACCTGGAGACCAACGATGGGCCTTAACAATGATTTTCCCCCAGACTTCAAGTATTTCTCTGCAACTATGGATTGTCGGATGACAGTAATTTCCGCTCCACCATAAATCATACCATTAAATCTAGAGTTGCCTATTCGTAAATCTATCCTAGGTCATTATCCGTTTTCCCTCGTTAGTGAAATTTCTTCTGCATAGTTAGCTAGCTCCATTCCTATAGACATTTTATTTAATCCCTTAGCTTCCACCTCATCCATATTATCTTTTTTGAAGTTGGAAATTCCCTATACTGCTGCTTGGCTGTCAGAATGAATTGTAATTTTAACTGTTCTTATTTTAGTGGCAGTGGCATTGTAAACTTAATGGCTTTTATTTCTGATTAGAAAATATTGTTATACTGGTGAGTTTTCTAAGTAGGGACTAGTTGGCGCTTCGTATAAGATATGTACACTAGCCAGTTGGTATTGAATTTTTAAGCCATCCGTATAAGCTATTGGGTATGTTAATACATTTCCCTGAGAATCCTTTGTTTTTTTATTACAAACTTAAAATCGTGCGTACAGGTGACATGGATGTTCGTAGTCTTATGATTGGCGTACCATGCCGTTATATTCTACTTACTGCGTAATGTCTATGAGTGACTAACTGCCTAATTATCTGCTAACTGCTCACTCTGAAAAGTTACCCCTCTGTGTCGGTGAGTTTTTGTTTTTGCTAAATTCTGACTGTGGACACAATATAAAACATAAAATGTAAAAGGTTAACAAAAAACAGTATAACACAGCATTGACTCGGCAACTTGCTGGAATCTATAGTATAATAATTTGGTTAGGCTACCAGTAAGCCCAGTAAGCTACAAATACTGATTGGAAAGACGGACAAAGCTTAACTAATATTTAAATACTGTTCAACAGTGCCAATGTCTTGCGTTCACGCATCTTCTGATCAGAAGTTTTTTTTCTATAGGCAAGCAATAGCGACATTTCTATTACCAGCCATGATAGTTCTAATTTTAACCTAGGCCGCTTGTCATAAAATATATATAATCCTCTGAACTTAGCGAGTACGTGACGAAGCAAGGCATAAAAGAACGAATCAACATAAGCTGAACTATTAGCCCACTTTAGATAAAATGTCACAATTGTTTGAATTGTAGAACTTGTGCCTTCATGCTTTTTCTATCTATCTATCTATCTATCTATATTATATATATAGTAAAGTTAAATTAAATTTAATTAATTCTCTTGCGTCATTGCAGCAAGGAATGAAATTTGAATTTAACAAATATTCTCTATTCGTATAAAGCTAATATAAATAAGAAATTTTCATTGCAAAAATAAAAAATAAAAATAAATATAAATTTTATTATTGCTGAGAACTAATTTACTATATCATTTAAATTCTAAGAGCATATGTAAATTAAGTGCACGTATCTAAAACCATAAAAAAATGTATTATTCCAAAAAATTAAATTGCAGAAATGAGCAGACAGGAGACAGACTTATCAAGGGGAAGTTGCTTCCAAACCTCAATCTTCAACTACTCAATTCGTGTTTCGTCATCCATATAGGCAAAGGTAAAAGTAAAATTCAAAACCAAAAGTAAAACCAAATGTTGTGAATTACTAAAAAAGAAATTTAAACTAATGGAATTTTGAGAAATTAGCAAGTAAATGACTAGAATTAAAATTAATTAAAAATTATTATATATATAAACTTTACTATTAGTTTCTTATAATATATATTATATCCTCTCTGTATCATATGTATGATAACTGATGTACAAATTATCTATGTATGACTTTAATGTAGCTCAAAATGACGTAAAAATGCGAATAAAGCAGTTCGAATTGCAAAAGGTTTTTGTGTCGTTTAAAACATACGTATGAAGTAAATTGGCAGTAAAATAGACATCAGAATATGACGTATTTAAGGTGAAAAGCAACTGAAAAATTCAAAAAGGAAAAAAAATCAGTGAAAAACATTAAAAATTCCATTTATAATAAAAATTATCTCTTGTATTGTCGCATCGGAGAAGTAGAGGGACAATGCGTGACATATAATCAATTACCAATCGCAGCTTGAGGCTTATGTAGCTGTCAAATTTAAGAAAATGTATCAAATAAATTTATAGACGTAAGTCTAAAAGTTTTGTACCTCACCTCTAAGTGATTTCTGAAACAGTGAAAAATGAAGCAACATGGATAAATATAGTGGAAAATTTTCAGAAAAAAATTATGCACGAATGTATTGCTAGGAATATTCGTAAATAGATATAAGTTTACTAAATGAGAAAACAGAATTATAAATTTGAAAATAAAACTGCCAAATCAAAGCACTGAGCAATTCTTTTGTGGCATACCAAGCAATATAATTTGCAATGTGTAAAAATTCTTTTACAGAAACATTTTTGGATATTAATCACAAAGAAATGGAATAAAATAAATCTAGCCATTAATGGCTAGAGTCACCCCCAAAAATCAAATAACATGCTAGGTAACAAGCCCTAAACTGGAAAAAAATATATCTTTATGAAAGCATAGATTGGTTCATACATAAAAAAGATAAATTAGTTTGATGAGGTCTTGAAAATAATTCCAAAAAGCATAAAGTGGATGAGTAGAAATACGATTTAATATTACAGTTGAAAAACGTGTTTGCTAAGAAATCCGAAAAACGAGTAAATTTTCGGATAAATATCTTATCTACACTTTAGAAACAGTAAAAGAAATTAAAACAGTGGGCAAAAATAATGAAAGAGTTTGGTATACAGCATACCTAAAAGCAAATTCCAGGTAACATCTACTTTCCATAAGACTTAATTCCTCTGGTGCTATTTTGCTAATCAGTGGAATAAACGAAAAAATTTTTATCTACACTTTAGAAACAGTGAAAGAAATTAAAACAGTGGGGAAAAAGAGATAATGCAAAAGTTTGGTATGCAGCATACATAAAAGCAAATTTTAGACTTGGAACTGAGCATGACAGAAACGTATTATAAAGATAAAGTGAGCAAAATTTGGTAATGTATAAAAAATCAGTTAAAGGCATGAAAGTTTTAATATCAGTAGTTAAATAATGCTAATTAAAAACATAAAAATTGAAAACATTATTAGAAAAAGTATTGAATAAAAACCAAACAATAGAGAGGTTTTTTTTATTTATTTATTTATTTTATAACTTGACTTAATACGAGCTGTAATTCAAAAGATAAATGCCTGTTTGATGTTGCCAATTTAGTAAATGTTCTGGGCAGTTAGCGTTATAATTAATTGAACTTCAAATATTAATAAAACTGAATTTGCAGCAATTTAAGCGGAGGTATTAATGATTTAAAACTGAAATCTGCAAAAAAGTAACAGGAAAAGGCAGTAAGATTCGCTACGTTAAAATAAAACGAATTCTCTCTTTTCGTCTATGAACGTGGTATAATTTCGTCTATGAAAGTCAAAATAAATTGGCTCTCTGTTTATACGTCCTTTGCGTCAACAAGCAAAATTATAGGTTTTAATTATTTATTTAGCAAGTAAACAGCTTTTTAAACGTTTTCTGCAGAACCATAGTTTCTCACCATTTTCTATACATTTTAAAGCACAGAACTATTGTGAAATTAGAAACTTATATTGTAAAGTTCAAGCAGTGAATTTTTAGATGCTTACAAGCAAATTTTCACCATGTTCTGAAAGCAGTTCTTGGAAATTCAAATTATAACTAGCAGCGAAGATAAGGAACCCCAAGAATAATAAACTCAGAAAGCCATAGTATATGTTTTTAAGTGTTACTGAAAGCTGAAGTAAAATAAAATTCTAATTAATAACTTTTTCTATAATGATGGATGAAGTGCATAACTTCTTTGCGCTGGACAGAGACAGAAATGCCTGTATGTCTGTTCAATTGTTACTCTTAGTTTACGAACATCGTAGAGGACTCTATTGCTTATTGCTAGACCTAAGATTTTCATCATTGAAAAAAAGTACGAATCGAAACTCACGCAATCACAAAATGGCGGCCACATCACGTGCATGGTCGCGCTCCATCCATTGCTGTATCAAATGGCATATAAAGCTGTCGTTTTCAATTGCTGTCGAACATTCTCATAAAGCTAGGGCATTTTTGGCCAAAAAGACCTATTTACATGGAGAGCTGACACCTAACTTGCTGTGATACGGTATTACACGTAGTTAATTAATTTTTTAATAAATAATAATATTTGAGAAATTTTTAACTCACGGAACACATATGACTGTTATTAGAATAACAAAGAATAACAACCATATATAAAAATGAAATTATTTATATATTTGATATAATGTAGTTATTTATAATGGAAGCACCAGCAAGGTATCTTTGAACAGGTAAACTATCAAAATTTTAACTATATCACAAACATTTACAATAGAACGCCTGTCATATATTCAAACGGTAATCGAGTTTTGAGAAGAATATTGTAAGCAAGTTTCTATCGATGACTGTCTAAATATCCTGTCATAAATCCAATAAATCTTGATGCAATGGCGGCGCAAACACAGAGTCCTTGACATTTCCTTATAAAATCACAGAATATAATGGCAGATGATCTTGGTGGCCAAATGCAAAATGTTAAGTCACTAGCAGTAGCGCAACCAATTAAACGCTGAGGCAGATGGTTCATTTAGATCGTTTCACAACTTCTTTGACATTTGCTGTGACTGATAGGCACTCCGTCGCTTTGTCATAAATAATTATTTTATAACAAATGAGCAAAGTTGAATTAAGCTGTAAATTATTTATTGAAAAAAATGACTGTGTCACAAAAACTAATAAACGACGACTATCCATATCTATTGCGACAGAGGAAATTTAGAAAGACATGTTAATAATAACCTTTCCTTTGTAGCAGACATAATCAGTAAAGCAGAAGTTAAGAAAGGATTTACATTTTTTGCTATATAGATTGAGTTGAATGGTTTAAACAAAGAATGTGTAATTCCATCATAAGTAAGAGATAAATTGCCTCAGAGATAATAAATAAGAGATAAACTGCATCTTTTTTAAAATGTAACTGAATCATTTTTAAAGACATCAGTACAGTTATCATCATGACATCGTTACCAATGACATCGTTAATAAAAATGAACAGAGACTGCGCAATTAAAATACGGAATATAATGAAAAAAACGTAGAAGCGCAGTAAAATTATGATCAGTAAAAAATTTTGCTACATTACGAAAACTACTAGTCCATGTAACGGCAATACCATAAAATTATGCGAAAAATGTACACGAATTTGTAATAACTTTTATTTAACTCTCTTTCATTGTACTACTTACATTATAAGAGCAGTGATAAGTACTTATTATGTTAAATGCTTGCATTATATCTTTTTAATGTTTCAGATCCCCTCCTTCGACAACCAGAGCTACCTCTAGTTCTTGGATGTAATACATTTTGTTTAGCTCTGTTGAAGGATGATTTCAACTGAAATTATTACAGAAAATATTACAAAATTATTACAAATTCTTGTACATTTTCGCATAATTTTATGGTATTGCCGTTACATGGACTAGTATTTTTCGTAATGTAGCAAAATGTTTTACTGATCATAATTTTATTGCGCTTCTACTGTAATAATTTCAGGAGACATTAGCATAAAATTTTACGTGTTTTTAACAGAGCCGGCACAAGGGTGAGGCGAATGAGGCATCCGCCCCAAGGGAATAAACAAGGAGGGTTGGCCAGATGAAGTTAACAACGGAGTCTTTATGCATTGTGATTTGCATGAGAAGGAGCTGATTTATCTTTTCGCCTCGGACAGTGAAACATCTAGGCAGAGTTCTTGTTTATAAGAGGACAAGCGCATTAAAAAAAAGGAAAGTAAAGGAAAAACTCAAAACAGTTAGAGTGGAGAAGTATGAGAAGGTTATAATTCTGAAAGCAGTGTTTTTCAAGTGTCTAGAAAAAAAAAAAAACAAAGAATTCCTATTTTACGAAGTGAATTGAAAAATATATAAAATACACAACTGATTATGTATTTAGCTTATACGTTAACTCACACCTTCTTCTAACTATAAGTAACAAAAATATTTTAAAATTAGTGAATCCCTATACAGGAAAAAAAATTTTTTTAAAGCATTTGAGAAATCTCTGTTTCATTTATGTTAACTCTGCCAGTATTTTATTACAACTTTCACTCAGAAACTGTAAAGTTAACAAGAATTAAAATTTTATCATGATGTTTTATCGCCTTTAACATCAGAAATTTATTCTTAATCAGAAAGAATTTAATTTCTTAATCAGAAAGAATTGTAATTTATATAAAGTCATATTTTGAAGTCAAGTTATATTCATTTACGCTAGATTTTAGCCCTTTAATCTTAAAATTTTTGCTTAGTCCTGTAAAGCGTGTTCTAAAAATCTCTGTTTAGTCATGTAAAGCAAGTGGGTATCTGTTTAGTCATGTAAAGCAAGTGTAAATCTGTTTAGTCATGTAAAGCAAGTGTGTTCTAAAAGTTTTCATACGTTATGTCTAAAGATATTTTGCATTATTTTGAATATCTTCACTATCATTTAAGTAATTTTTTATATTTGTGTTTTATAGTTTCTCAGTTATAATAATCTATAATTCTAGTTTGAAATAAAGGATTGAATTGTATACCCTGTAATAAAATAAGAAAGAGTACCATAATCTCTAAATTTTAATATTTTTAATTTTTTGTCTGTGTAAAAATGAAAGTAATCTATGTAGGTGGATTCATATTATATTTTACGATCTCATTTTTGTTTTATAACAGTAAAGCTTTTAAACGTTCTGCATCCAAAAGGTCGCTTATAGATTTCATTAACTTCCTGTCGTACATCGAATGCGAATCATAATCGTAAGATGTAAAAATTTAAGTCATTTGACTTCATCTGATAAGTGAAAAAAACGCGGAATGGTAGACAATATGCGTTTCATATATCCGAAAAAATTATTACTTTGTTTTAAAGCTTATACATTAAACTTCCCAAAACTACTTTTATTTTGTCTTCCCCGACGCTAGAAACAGAATTATGGCTGTTCTTGTTCTACGCCGTGAACCGAAAGTTTCTGTTTAAGAACCTGGAAGCTGCTGTCTAAAGGTACAATAACTACTCTAATAATGTTAAAACGATAATTTTTCATTTGAATAACTTGGTGCTGTTAAAAAAAATGACTTTGAACTTTTCTATTTGTTATTTTCTCGGGAACAAGATTAAGTTTGCAATTTAATTTTCATACTTGGCGACATTTTCTTTTCCTTCTGTTTGTGTTTGCATTACATTAAATCTGTATTTTTAAAAACTTGATTTTTTTCAACTTTTCTGTTACGCGAAAACCTTTAATTTAAATATTACTATAGTAGCATTGTAGGGGTTTATTTTGATTTCGTAGCAGTTATTTTTATTTTTGAATAAACTTTCCTTTAATTTCTTATTTCCCTTCTATAATTCCCTGTCAGAATGAGTTTTCAGGATCACGTTTTATGTCAATGAAGTAGAACCAGTATTTAAGTTGAAGTGTCCGTCACTTCAGTAGAAGAGCTTAGCAGGTCTTAGTGCAGCGTGTTTCTCTGACCACGTCTTTGCTTTAAGCCAAATCTTACTACGTTCGGAAGTATTGTTTCATACCTGCTACTGTTCGCCGGTGAGCTTGAATAAGGGCCAACTCTATTAGTTATTTCTGTGCAGCTTCGGCTTGTTTTAGTTAAGTTAGCATTAGATATGTAATATACCATACTTATTTTCTGCCTAATTTTATAGCCCAAGTAGAGGCTTCCTGTAAGCCTGATAGGAGCCATTTAGTTGAATAAAAGTGTAATTTAACCCTGCTTTGTACTTGTTATTGAAGCATTAAAACTAAGGACTAAAACTAAGGTATTAAGCACTGCAATTTGTAGTAACAGAATGCTGTACGAAAGAGAAGCGCATTGTTATTGTGAAAAAGCTTTACGAATGGGGTGAAAAGCTATGTGAAAATATGTGCAAAGTATTTCAATTAATTATGTAATGAACTTAAGACAGCATGTTCATCATATTAGCATGCTCCAGGGTATTATGGTTATGTACATCATTCTACAGGCCGGTCTCTGGAAGACATTTACACAGTGATTGAAAGTGCTACAGTTACTAAAAGTCCAGGAACGTCAATTAATCACAGTTGAGGAAACTAGAACACTTCCTGAAGTCAGTTCTCACAACCGATCTTTTATGTCCATCCTCACAAGATCCATGTGACACAACATTTGCACCCAGAATTTGCCTTCAGAATATTCTGGAGGCAAAGTCTCTTTCGTTTTCTAATGCCAGCTGAGCATTAGAAAACAAAAGAGAGGGTAGATATTTTTCAAAGAAAATCATCTTAATTTATGAAGCGCATTTTGAGTTTGCATTCATGAAAACACAAAATTAACGGATTTGGGATGCAAATAGTCATCGAATAATTCACCAAATGTCGGTGAATGCGAGTCAGTATAGCGAGGCCACTATTTGGTGCAGAGATGAGGAAATATGTGCCTCCAGAATTTCGAGGGCATCTGACAGATATCGGGTTTCACATTTAATGGATATGTTTGTATTTTTTATTTAAATAAAAAATATCAGTAATTTTTAATAAATTCATGCTTTATTAAACTATTAATCTTGCATTCTTGTTGAGATATTTTTTATATAATAATTTGAGAGCAATTAATAGCCAACCAGTAGTTGAATCCGTAGAATGTAGAGTCACAATATATATATTTTTTATCTAATGTTACAAATGTCTGATTATGTTTACTTGAATAGCCATAGATCATACATTTATCACTTCTGTAAGATCCGAGAAGATTGCTCAAATCTGTCAAATTGCTACTTTCATTTTAGCCCTTTTACATGGAATAATAAGCAAGAAAAAGAGTTTAGGATAGGAAAATTTGTTTTGTTTCAAACTCAGCTCTAAATATGGCCGACAAAACTATTTTTGAAGGACTGGTTCTTATCAAGACGTTATAATGACGTGTTGTGAAACAAAGAAACACAGAAAGATGAAGTTATTCAACAATATGACTTCAAATGGTAATCCTTAAGCATACCTTTCACCCTCTTTTTAGTTAGAAAAATACAAAAAGAAAAAAAATCTTCTACGCACCATACTTGATTTTCTACATATGTTTTACAGATTGGTTTTCTACATATATTTTACAGATCTTACTGACATAAGTTCCACCAATTTCGGTTACTGAATAGTTACCAAACAACATAACAACATTAAACAAATGTTTTTCTGTGACAACCTACCTTTTTCTCAGAGATGTAGAATCAATTGAATGACATCTCTGTGCGAGAGTGTGAAAACTTCTTGATGATATCATTTATAATCAATAGAATTAGTGTTATAGGAGCGCTCAGGACTGGTTTAATATTCGCTGGACCCCTTAGCATGTTCATTTCATTTCGGCGCACCTTTATTTCTACATCCAGCTCACATGAATAAAAAAAAGTGCAGTTCCTTTTGTCTTTTAAAAGAATTATTGTCTGCCTTTTTGCCTATCCAAAACATGAAATCTTAATTGTCAGCGGAAAGAAAACAATATATTTAAAAGGAAACAATAAAAACTCCAAAAGCGCAACAATTATTGTCGTCAATACAATAGTGGAGAAAATAAATGTAAGAAAACCTCGCTTTGTGGCAATATATTTTTACTGCATGATAAAATTGGTATGCGGAATTCTTTGAAATCTTCTCATCTATCTTTCTAAGCATAAACATTAGCAAAGTGTATAAGGTGTTTCGTTTTCTCAAATTACTCATAATGACATACAACTTTCTTAATATGCTCTTTTTTCAGCTTCCAGGTTTTGCTTGAAAAAAGTTTTCTTTAAAAATTACAAGTCTGTTAATTAAAGTGTACTTTCTCAATATCTAACAATTATCGCACAATATCGGGGGCCTGAAGAAAGAGCTGAAATTTATTACTATGAGAAAACTGCATGAATGCGCTCTACGTGAAAGATATTAGAAGGATTCAGAATCAAGACTTCAAACTAAAATTTTTCATTTCATTTCGGATTTCAACTTGGAAACTTGTTCCTAAGTCTTTAATATTGGTCAATCGCCTATTTCGTGATATATCTCTTTAAAAAACATATTTTTTACATGCTTTCTTCCTAGGTTAGCTAAAAAACATATCTATGCTACGAAAATTTATTGACTGAATTTTCTTCATAAACAGTCAAAAACTAACTGGCATGCCGCTACATTTCATTTAAAATTTCTTCGTAACGATCTTTTTCTTATCATTACTTCTCTAAATGATTACAGTACCCATCGGTCCCAAGTGAAATTACTTCATAACATTAATGTGATTAGATTATTTAACGAATAAGAGCGGATAAATATCTTAAAGAGCGGATAGAGCGGATAAGTCGGAAAGAGCGGATAAGTATCGTAAAGTCAGCCGTAGGATAAAAATTTAATTTTAAAAGGTTTCGTACAATACTGAAAGCTTTCAATAAAGTTACATTTCTGGTTAAATCCTCATTAATGAGTAGCAATAGCGGACGGTGAATTTATAATCAAACTTTAAATGGATTAGTTGTTTCAAGTTTCATGCATACCTTTTATTAAAAACAATTGCAGAGCCATAAACCTGGAATTTTAAATTTCCGTAATTACCTTCTTAAGATGAATTCAAAGAAATTTAATTGAAGTCTATCACAAGATGAGATGAAATATCTCTATATATTTTTTTCGATAAAAAGCTTAATCTAATTTATTTAATTTACATATGAGCACCCATACATAATCATTAGTGCAACTGTAAATTTGTCCAGGTTTTTATTTCGATAATTAGAAACTCTTTTGTTTTTCTATTTTCTAAAGTGATATCTAACTGCATGTCAAAGTATTCTTAAATTAATACCAACGTGTTGTAAAAGGATTCTTACACATGATACGCTATGTAAAACGTATTGAAATACGCCCTATCAATTTCATTAATGATGCTTTGAGACAATTAATTGGATCAAAAGATAAAGCTGTAAATTTTCCTTCCAGAAAATGTAAAGTTTTCAATAGCGAAAATATTGTGGTAAGGCCTTACTGGAGAACTATAGTAAATTTCCGATTTGCAGTTTTTAAATTATTAAACAAAGTTAGATTATCGTATATAAAAATTAACGAATTGAAACGACGATCACTATACGAAGGTGCTTAAAATATTGAACTATTGAAATGTTTTGCATTAATATTAAACAACGTTCCTACGGTACAAATTAATTTAATAACATAAATGACTATTATCTTTTCGAAGTAATGTTTTGCAATCAGATTAACTGCATAAGCGATTACTAACGGAGAAATTTCCTCAAAAAATATTAGCATACTAATAAACGAAAATACAAATATATATCTGTTATTGGTACATTCGGTTACAGCCGAAAACATCGCGGCAAAAACATCGCAGACGAAAACGTCGCGGAGAAAACAACGCAAGGCGAGAACATCGTGCTACAAAACATCGTGGGAGAAAACATCGCAGTTCTAAAACATCGTGGTACAAAACATCGTCGTCGAAAATACAGCGGTTCAAAAACTTCGCAATTTAAAAACATCGTCGTCGAAAATATCGTGATAAAAAATAAAGTATCTACAAATCATCGCATAACGATAACATCGCAGACATGCTTTAATAACTGTAAATGGATATTCCCATAATGATTCGTGAGCGCAAGAGGGAAAGAAGGATAATTTTTACTTTCATATTTTTTATTAATTAATACATTTTTGCTGAGAAAATAAAAAGGAAACTTAAGAATAGAAAATTAATGCAACTTATAGCACTTAATAGAATTTTAAACCGACATAGTTAACTAACAAAGGCCATTAATAAATCATTTTTATAAAGTTTTTACTGGTAATTTTTCATGAAAAGTATAATCTATAAGTTGCATTTAATTTTCTATGCTTAAGTTTCCTTCTTACTTTTTCAGCAAAAATTTATTAGTTAATAAAAAAATGTGAAAGTAAAAATTATCCTTCTTTACACCTTGTGCTCACAAATCATTATGGGAATATCCATTTATAATTATTAAAACCTGAAAAAAAGCATGTCTGCGATGTTATCGTCATGCGATGATTTATAGATAGTTTATTTTTTACCACGATATTTTCGACGACGATGTTTTATACCACGATGTTTTCTCTTTGCGATGTTTTCTCCCACGATGTTTTGTAGCACGACGTTTTCGCCTTGCGTTGTTTTCTCCGCGACGTTTTCGTCCGCGATGTTTTTGCCGCGATGTTATCGGCGGACACCGGTACATTCATTGAAGACATTTCAAAAAAGATCGTAGAATTTTTTTCTGGTAATATATTATCTAATAATATACGATAATTCGATAAATCTGTTTTGAATATGATAAACGAATTACGTGCAGCATTATTTTTCGGAGAAAATATTAACTGAATTTTATGACATTCACGTATTTAAATGTGAACATTAAACTGCCGCAGTAAATGCATTTATATAACTGAATAACGTTTATAAATCTGCTGTAGGCTAAATAAACAGAACGGAATACGAACAGTTTACAATTAAACCATTAGCCATCTGTTACCAGTGATTACTTTTGTTTGAAATTTTGTTTAATTTATTTAAGTCGAAACTCTGATGACAAATGAGCACTGAACTCATAAATTACATACAAAAGAGGGAACCCATAAATTCAGAACACGAATTTTTATCTCGTTTAAAAAGTGTTTCGGTAATTACACCGCATACTTTTAAGGAGAATAGCTTATATCGCCAACTTTTACATGAAACTCATATCTATACCAAATTTCAGAATTTATGCTACTCTTCTTTTTAAAATTAAAAACAGAGTATTAAATTTAAGTTTATGTTGCTCACTTTATCAATACTGTAAATGGTATAACTGGACAATGAATATTATGACTGACAAGCTAATTTCTCCTAAAATCGTATTAAATAAAACACTTTATTCTAATTATGAAATTCATGGATTAGTTCTTAACATGTAAAGAATTTTACGTTACATTTATTTGAATTATAAAAATTAGGAAACAATTCCTTTTTAAGATTATAAACTTGAAAGTCTATTTTTTATCATAAAATACTTAAAAATAGTAGTTTCCTAAAATTAAATAGACAGAATCCTTTACTTTATTCATAGAAACACACCTCTTTACATACAAGAAAAAGAAAATGCCGAAAAATAAATATTAATGAAAGTAATAATGAGCAACAAGAATCGCCGTAACATATGTAAGCTTGCAGGAGTAGTTTCGAAGGATAAATAAAATCTTCCTGCTCCGCAGCGCGAGTAATACCTCTTCATAACATATACCTTTCCTCTTCAGCTTCTTCAGAAGAGAATCTCGGAAACTATAGACCAGAAAATTAACTTATGCCGATTATTGTAGCTCATTATTGATTTCTTTAACATACCTCTTTACATCTGATAAAATTTTGATTGATGAAAAATAATAACAGGAAAAGAAAGTTAAACAAGCAAGTCTTCAAGGCTAAACAAGCAAATCTTCGTATGTAGATGTTCCTCGATTTGCGATAATATTTTTGTCCTAGTATGTTTTATTATGCAATATATAGTCACCAATAGTTATGGAGCGAAACCCAGGAGGTTTACGAGAGTGTATGAAGCACTGAAGGAAAATCAATTATATTATATAGTCGCCAATAGTTATGGAGCGAAATCCCAGGAGGTTTACGAGAGTGTATGAAGCACTGAACGAAAATCAATTATATTATATAGTCACCAATATATAGCCACCAATTATTTAATCAATTATTAGGCATCAGTTTTTCTCATTTTTGCCTCACCTTTGGCTTAGTGAATGAGACCACTGAATACTGGTATTTTGACCCGAGTTGAAAAAAGAAGCAAACAGGTTAGCTACAAAGAGTATTTTCGTGTTTTTCGCTATTTTAACATACGGGGGTTGGACAAAAATATGGAAACACCTTTAAAAAAACATGTTTCTTTGCTTAATATGGTGTAGGAAACCCGTTGGCATCCAAAACAGCTTGCAATCTTCTCGGAATGGATAAATACAGTTCCTGTATGTTTGCCAAGGGAATATTATACCATTCTTCCTGCAAAACGGTGGCAAGTTCAGATAACGATGTTGGCGGTGGATAACGAGAACGCACTTTCCGTTCCAATGTAGACCACAAAGGTTCGATAATATTCAGGTCTGGTGACTGTGGTGGCCAGGGGAGATGGGACAACTCATCCTCGTGCTCAGAAAACCAGTCCTGGACAATGTGAGCAGTGTGAACAGGGGCTATTTCGTCTTGGAAGACACCATCACCATCGGGGAACAAAGTTGTACCATGGGATGAACTTGATCGGCCAAAATGTTCACATAAGTCTTGGCAGTCATGTGCCCTGATACAGCTATCATGGGGCTAGCAGAGAACCACGATATGGCTGCCCAAACCATAACCGAACCCCCGCCATGTTTCACTCTTGGCAACAAGCAGTCTGTATTATAGGCTTGAGATGGCGTTCTCCAGACGTAAACTCGGCCAGAAGTGGGAAACAATGTAAAAGAAGACTCGTCAGACCATATTACTCGCTTCCACTGCTCTATAGTCCAGCTTTATGACTTAAACACCACCTTTTCCTGTTACGGGCATTAGCATCACTGATGAGTGGCTTCTCAATTGCAGCACGGCCAGCAATTCCCTGTTTATGAAGCTCCCTTCTAATTGTTTTGGTACTCACAGGGTTCGGTAACACAACATTCATTTCAGCAGTAACTTTTGCGGCTGAGGTCTTATTTTTCGTCACAATTGCCCTTAATGATCGTCTGTCACGATCACTCAGGACACACTTTCGTCCGCACTGTGATTTAGCAGATGATGTTTTTCCGCTTTTCAAATATGCGGAATAAATCTTCGATACAGTACCTCTTGAAACACTAAACACCTCGGCTACCTTGCTTACGGAAGCACGTGCTCAAACATACGTGCTCCAACAATTTGCCCACGTTCGAAGGCTGTTAACTCTGACATAATGCAATGACAACCTCACATAATAGTACTCCGACAACAACTGAACTGTTTAGCACATTTACGAAGTTGGTGGAGTTAGTAGTCAAAAATGCCAGCGCCACCTACATATTTCATTAAAATCAATCTTTCTTTTCAAACATGCATTTCACAAGGTGTTTCCATATTTTTGTCCATCCACTGTAAATATGAGCCAGTTTCTCTTGGTGCTCCCTATAAGTATCTTTCCTCTTAGGTAGACAGCCTGCTATTGCTTTTATGTAATCGATGGGGGGGGGAAGTCACTCTTTTCCGATGAGGCTATAGATAGCTCTCAGAATAAACCAGATCATCGATTTCTATTGATGAATTTTCAGGCTGTATTAGCTTCACAAAGATATCGAGTTTTGACATTACATATTGTTTCATTTTCGATTAAATATTTCTCTACATCTGGAAGAAGCAAAAGCATCCTTATCTGTCTTTACTTTTTTCCAAAGCCCTTGTTCAATATGCTTTATCTGTCATATGTAACATGTATTCTTAGGGAGAAAAATGCTAAAGATAGAAAATTCTAATTGTGGTTTCTACTGAAGACGTAGAGATTTCCCCAGGTGTAACGTGAATACTAGCCAGTTTCGCTTAAAATATCTTCCACGAAGGTGTCCCTCCAGTAGGCAGAAAACTCTTGTGTGCTTTGGGGTAATCTTACTACTCTAATTCATACCGAAGATATGGATTTACGGTGTCTTTACCATTCTAAAGTAGAAAAGTAGGTTAAGTTGAAGCATTCGAAGTTGTGACTGCGTATACAATTAGTGGTCTATTTTGAAAATAACTTTTTCTTTAAGTGCGATTCTTTATATTGAAACTTGTACACACGTGTATTTCAATTCAATTTTGTAATCAAAAGCTCAATACAATAAATATTTGAACCAACTAAACATTAAATGCAATTGTAGATAAAAGAAGAGGCATTTATACATATTTCTTGATATTTTTAAAGTTTTGGTCATTTAAATTTAGTTCTTCATAAAGATATTTACATTTCACGTCTTTTCGTTTTAAATTATTTGCTATCTTATAGTTAGGATGAAATCTGATATTATGTCATAAAAATACTGCAGATAACTAGTACAAAGTTAATGCTTAAAAAAATAAATACTTAACTCCTCGTCTGAGAAACTTTCAATCCCTTCTCACTTTACACTTATTTTCAGATAATATACAGACTTTTTACACATTTTAGAAACAATTTTATGATAAAAATTAGAAAGTCTTAAACGTTCTAGAACAATTACAACGCTTAATTGTGAAATTAAATTACCGTGTAATGGAATTAAATATCACAATAGTATTTCCCCTCTTTCCAATGAGAATTATTCATATTCTGTAACTAAGAATGGCAGAAATATTGCTAAATTTACAATAAACAAAGCTTTTCATGGAAAAATGCTTAGTACTGTTTTCCGATAGAAAAAAACGGCAAAGGAAAAACACTTGTATGGTCGGAGGATAATACATACTTCTGCAACTACTTCAAAAGAAAAGTCTGGTCTCTCAAAAAGAAACACCGCTAAATAAAAGAACAAAAATATTTCTATATCAATAGTATGAAGAGTTTCTATATCAATAGACTTCCTAGGCATTTGTCTGAAGGAAGAAATATATTGCAATAAAGCATGCATTTATTTAAATGACTCTAATAAGATATGAAAAATTTACACGAGTAGAAAAAAAAAACTTTATTTTAAAAACCCAAAGAAATTTTCAGTGAGGAATGTATTATTTTTCTAACTTCCTGTTCAATGAAGAATTATAATGGAGAAAAATTCAAAAGAACTTTAAAAGTCAACTCTTTTATTTATTAAAAAATGTTTTAACTCCTTTAATTAGAGAAAGCCCATCAGCAGCCGAGTAGTTAAGATTATTAAACACCCGAATAGTTCAACCCGACTTTAAATGTCTACGAATGGGTTGGCTGAATGTGTTTTCGTCGGTTTTCTATGTATAACACAAATAGAAGGCAATTTCTCTTAGACAGTCCTTCATAAAGACATCCTTTTCCTTAGGCAAATAGCCTTAGCATATTTTACCATAATCTGGTAAATCCAAATATTTTAATTAGATGCAAAATTCCGTCTCTTTGTCAACAACGTCTTCATACATCTCCATCACAATAAAGTTACTAGTTATTTATTCAAACGTACCGCTAACTATATTTAAAAAATAACAAAAGAGATAAGTAACAAATCTAGAACATTTGCTCTAATACTAAACGTCATATTACTTAGACTTAAGTCCTTAGACATTTAATCACTGGACTATTGTGGCTCCGGTCTGGTAAAAACGAACGTTTCCTAAACACACATCTAAAGCACCCGAAGAAATTGAGAATATAGTGCAAGAAATGAACGGACTAAAGCATCATAAATAAGTTTAAAAAATATTTTCTCTTGGAAATCAAAAGAGAAGCTATCAGATAAAATAATTAAGAAATGTGCTTTTTTTTATTTGAAACATTAGTTATAATATACAAAATTCATTCTAAACATGCATATACATTCTTTTTAGACATTTTAGGTAGGCATTTGAATTTGAAAAAGCTATTAAAAATCTCAATGAATGTAAATTTGAACACTGAGTGACATTTGATGCGTGCAGGTATGATTTTTGAAATAAAACTAGTTTCCCAATTTTAAAGGATTTTTGAATCAAAATTGTAGCTTTTGGTATCATTGTTTCTAATAACTTACAGGCTCACCACTGCCAAGCGGTAAAAGCGCTGAACGCTGGTAATTCAAGCTGACAAACGGGCTAGCTGCATGAGAAATTTCGTGGTTTACTCCATGTGTAGCGTGAATACGAGCTAGGATAAAAAAATAACAATAGCAGTTATTATGATGATTATTATTATTTATCTGTTTTGGAATCTTAGTTAAGAATTTCCGGCCAATGTCTATTCATTATGATCCAAAATCAGAGACTGAACATATATTAGTGTTTTAATTATAACAGTCGTTAATAACTTCAAAACTTAATCTTAAGTTAAATCTTAAGATTCTTAAGTTTTCGGATTATTATCTTTAATTAATGCAGTATCTTTAAACACTAATCTAACATTTAAAAGCAGTTAATATTTTATATATTAATGCCATTGATTCCATTATCATCGTTGAAAGTACAAATAAAAGATTTTAATCCATTGCCGAATTCAGTCTAATCATCCATCGTATATTTAATAAAACAAGTAAAACTTTTTTTTAATTAAAAATTAGGTATCAAAATTAAGGCCTTTGAACAAGTAAAGGAATTTCTTAAATATAGATATGGTGACCACATACAAATATGATCAGATATTATCACTTATCAGAGATAAAGATGATAATAAAGAATCAAATTTCTCCCACGAAGGCTTCTAAGAATTGCAAGTAAACGCACAGTACAATCTGAAAAATATAATACAGGAAAGATAACTTTATCTGTGACTAAGCCTTTATTTGCTTTATATCAGATCTTATAAAATAAGTTGAGAAACTAAAATATAGGTCAAGGATTGAGATTATTAATTAAAAATATTCATTTGTAATTCTTCCATAATGCACTGAGGCCACATGACAAGCAGCATTTCTAGTTTTGGATATTTGCATATAAGTATTTTAAGGACACACATCTTCATGTGCTTCATAATCGATCAAATAAACATAGAAAAAAACCACTTACTTCCGCTGGAAATATAGGTGCCATCAAAGAATAGCAGCTTCCAAGAAATAAATTTCCATAAATGACAGAAGCAAGAATCCGGATTTTTCTTGGAGTAAGCACTTTCTTTTTAACATTTGCTGGCACTTCTCCATTCTTTTTAGACAGTTCGCTGGATACACTGAAAGTCATATCGCTTTCGATGCCGTCTGTATTCACCACCATGTTCCAATAAAAAGAAAAGAAATATTCAGCAAAATTTAAAAACAAATTATCACAGAATAGTAATCTGTTCAATACAATTAGCGTTCCCTTAAACTGAAGAGCATGGGACGAGTAACAAACGACGCCTCAGACACCTATCGATCTGTTTGCTTCATAACAGACGAGCAGTCGGCTCGAGAGAATTCGAACGAGATGGGGATTCCGTCCTGTCGAGATGCTAATATGAAAACTAGATGACGCAATGCATATCGAGAAAGAGCGTTACGAAGATCCTCTAACTCTCTTTTCTCTTACATTCTGATCAATCTTATCCAGATAAATTTGCCATTTCCCCACCGTAATAAAGTTCCGTGAGCTACAAGTATGCCACACAAGAGGGCGCAGCGATCTTCGGCATCTAAAATAAGATATATATTCATACTACTTGATTTTTACGGGGTGAAATGGGATTACGCGCAATTCAGTTGTCGCATTAAGCGCTTTGCATCAGAAGTGCACTTATTTGAAGTATTTTACTGGACAATACAAATGCTTTTAACATTTGTTAAAAAATAATGCTTTTGGCCGAGAAAATAAAATAAAAATATATGCCTACATACTTTATTATTTCTCGAAATATTTAGGTATTTATCACTAGTTGTTGATTGTATATTTTCAGCTAACTTTTTTTTGTTTTGTTTGTTTTTGTTTTTACCGTACTTTTACTTCTTGACATGTTCATTCTTTGAGTTCTATTCGTCTCAGTTTTTTCTTTTACTTTTAATTACTTTGGTTGAAAGTTATAAACTTTCATTTAAAGAGAAACGAATTAACTTGCTTTGATTAACAATGAAATCGCTATATATACATATAATTAACTTCACTATACAACAGAATAACTACTATCTCTGTATGTCTAAATCTAATGTTCTACCATGCAGTGTGAAGTGTATTAAAGTGTATTGAAGGTTCATATTTCTTGAAGTGTATTAAAATACCAGCTATTCGTCTTCTTCATTAGCTGAACAGAATAGTAAATTTAGCATTAAAGTTTAACAGTTAAACTCTTTTCTAGTGGTTTTTCTTTTTCTCTGTCTAAAAAGAAAAAGGAAGGATATTTGATCGCCAGTTTTAGAGGACCAAATTTCTGATTATTTTTTGTCTTTTGCTGCGTTACGAAATTTTTATTCATTAGGGAAATTCAGAGGAATAAATATACCGATATTTGGGGAAAATTTCGTTAGACTAACAGTTTTTTATTTACAGACACTAATTTTCTTTTTCTATAATACTGGGCTGTAAAATATTTTACTTAATTTGTGACAGCAGTTGACATATATAACTAGAATTTTACTTAATATACGTTTAATATACGTATCTCCATTTTTAAACTAAATATAAAATATTTGTATTAGTTAGTCGAACTAAATATAAATATTTTATCTTGATGAATCAAGAAATATCAGTGAATTATTTTAATAATTAAGTTAAAGAATCGTAAAAAAATATTTATTTTTAACAATGATCTTACCTTTGAACTTTAACATACTTCAAGGTGTTCCAGAATGCATTATTTACACATAACCAAAAATAACATTGTGAAAAATTCTCAGTGCAGTTCTGATCTTTGATTTTGGTCTCGTTTTCCTCTCGTTTTTGTATCAGAAAAAAATTTGAATTGATTACGAAGAATGCTCTAATCGTGCATTTCTGTCTTTTCCAGCACTTCGTCAATACTTTAGATGTAAATGTTATGCAAAATAACATAAGAAGAAATTAACATCAAAATTACAATAATAAATAATGAAGATGTGTTGTAAGTAAATGATAGTGTCAAATGAAACATTTTGTCATAAACACGAAATTCTGTTAATAAACAGTCTTACTAAGGCTATCTACAAGATATAAGATGTTTTTATGGAAACTGTTTGAAGAAAAACTAGCTCGAATTCGGTTGTTTAATGGAAACAGACTCGTGTATTTCCAGCGGATAAGCTATTCAGAGGCAATTTTCGTTATTTTATTAGGTGAAAAGAAACCTCACAAAAATTGTATCCAAGTTCGTTTCGGTTCTCTTCTCGGCAGACGGGGTGTTGGCTACTGGTCTGGCCCTCTGCTTAGGGACAGACCAGTAGCCGAGTGTAAGACCGCTCAGTACTGCGAGTTTGATCCAAGTTCGATTCCAAGCAAATGGGATGGCTGCACGGTTGGTATTCGTAGTTCTTTCTGTGGGTACCATGATTAAAGTCATTTTTCCTTAGAAAGTCCTCCACAAAGTCGTCTCTCCTCTTAGGCAGACAGCCATCCTGAGATTTACCATATTCAAATAACCTATTCAGAAAACGTTTTCTTCTCTATCATGGATAGGCTAAAAAAGCATATGAATAAAAAATATTAAATTTATAAGGTATTTTCTCTCTTCTTTTCGCATGCCTTCGTTGTGTAAGTGGAAGCATCCTCGGCGCGTGTTCGAGAGGTCCAAGGTTCGAGAGTATTGTACATTTTTTCAAGTCTTCTGCTTCAAAATAACTTAATGACTCTACAAATTATAAAGAAAGTAAATTATGGCATGCTTTATTTATAAAAAAATATAATAAATCTAAATGTATTTAAGTAGTGCTGACAATGAAGGTTGGCATATGTTAATTACATATAAAAATATTTTCCTCTTCCATTAATTTATTTTATTTATCCTTTAATTTTATTTATTTATTTTTTTCTTTCATGCATTTTTATTAATTTTTGTATTTTTAGGGATGCCGCAAAAATAAGCTTAATGACGCTAAGTTTTTGAGAACAATTTCAGATATTTGTTTCAACTGGCTGTAGAGACATTAAGTTTTTTTTTTTTTTTTTTTTTTTTTTTTTTTTTGAAGCAGGAGACACGAAAAATGAGCAATGCAATCGCCGGGACTTGAATCTCGGACCTCTCGAATACACGCCGAGTGTGCTGACCATTACACCACGAAGGCATGCTAAGAAGGCGGGAGAAAAACCTTATATACGCCTCCTTTTAAAGGGCGACTGGGGATTAGGGGACCCAATCGCCAAATTCTGGTGGTGGAGAATCATCATCCTCCACCTTTTGTTATTTTAGTTCGGGCGCCATTGTAGAAACATTAAGTTATTTTGAAGCAGGAGACATGAAAAATAAGCAATACCCTCGCCGGGACTCGAACCACGGACCTCTCATATACGAGCCAAGTGTGCTGACCATTACACCACGAAGGCATGCTAATACCTTATATGGCTAGAAAATAATGTAAATAACTGCATATTTTAATTTTTATTGTTAAACGCTTGTGTAGATACTTTTATGCTTGCGTTTTGTATTCTAAAGCTGTGAAAATATTTGGATGTCTTTGTTTGTATTATATATATAATACAAATATACAGGTTTCCTTAGATTTACGATTTCGTACACCTTTCGTAAATCAAAATGACTAAGAGAAAAATGTATAATAGTAATTCACGTATCAAAAGTTTAGAAGTTTGAGAATTCAGAAAGAACCTATCAAATCAAACTCTATAACACTTTCATAATTAAATCTTTGTAGTCTTCTTGCCGTTATTTGCAAAATTCTAACATACATGTTTTTATATTTCCTATTAATATGATGCAACTTGACTAAGGAATCAGTAATTTAAACATGAAGCGACAAAGTATCAAATGTTGCGATTTAACCGCCGTAAAACTTACTCTTGGATCTTGATAGTATATAAACAGAAACAGCGTACTCCGCGCCAACTTTGCCCGACCTCGACGAAAGAATCAAAACCGCAAACATAAGTTGCATAATGAAAAATAAAAGATTTCTCCCGCTGCTTTTTTTTTCTTTTTTTTCTTTACATTACAGTTTTTAGCCTTCCGTATCTTCAAAATATGACCATCTTCAGCGTGAGTGAAAGCGTTTTTTTTTTCACTCATCAGTAGTCAGTTTATTGTGCACATTTAATTAGCTTTTCTTATAATTCTTACGAAATTAAAGTTTCAGCTAAAGGGAATGCATCATAATTTCTCTGTAATCTTTCTCTGTAATGCTGTCATCATCTTTCTCTGTAATGCTGTTTTGATATGCTAAGGATTTATGGGGGAAAAGAGAGACAGACTTTTCACGTTCTCTCTTTTCCAAATGATAGTTCTCATAGGACTTTCTAATACACTAGTCATAGAAAATTGAAGTATGTGAATATCTGGAATTAGTACAGATGGAATTATTAGTATTATTAGGATGGATGAGAGAATAAAGTATTTCTCCCACCTTCTTAGCATTCCTTCCTAGTGTAAGGGTCAGCACACTCGGTGAGTATTCGAGAGGTTTGTGGTTCGAGTCCCGGAGAGGGGATTGCACATTTTTCATCTCTCCTGCTTCGAAATAATCTAATGTCTCTATAGTGGCGTTGGGTCCCTGAATCCCCAGTCGCCCTTTAAAAGGAGCAGCGTAAAAGGTATTTCCTCCGCCTTCTTAGCATGTCTTCGTAGTTTAATGGTCAGTACACTCGGCGCATATTCGAGAGGTCCGTGGTTCGAGTCCCGGCGAGTGCATTACTCATTTTCCCTCTCTCCTCCTTCGAAATAACCTAATAGCTCTGAAAAAGTATGTATAGATGAAAAACTTTCAACGAATATCGAGCTTATTTAGTTCACCGTTTTCATAACTTTTTTAGTTCATGTAAGTGAAAATAAATTATTTTTATAACATTTTTAAAGAGTTGATATTCTCATTTAATTTGTCCTTAATTTTGTATATTATGTGACATTTTCAATAATATACGACATTGTAAAGGCACCCAGAATGGTTGAAGGTACCCATTAAGCTTCTTCTTTTTGTCAACTGTTCAGCGCTTTCTTTCTGTTCAAATAAAAGAATTGATTTTCTCTAACAGCTGTAAGAGCAACATTCGCGTGAAGGATTCCTAATCATTATTTCTTGTGGCCACTGTCGCTATATCGAACCGTCTGAAAATCGCATATCTCATTAGGTGAAACTGTTTATTTATCTGATGTCTCCACAGCATTGAGTGACCTTTCTCAAGCTTTCTATTTCTATTTTTCGCTTCACAGTCGTCCAGTTTTAATTCCAACGCAATTTCAAGATAACCGCAAACATATCATGCATTCATCACTTACCCAATTTGAGGGAACAAATTTTAGAAAATTGCAATATAAAATATCTCAAGGGGTACCAGTTTACCTTAGTTACTGAGGTCATCCCCCGGGCCCTTCGGTATTGCAGTAGGCTTCCCTAACCGCTATACCGTCTGGGCGGCTCAAAAACATAGCGTATGGACATTATAGTGAAATAAAATGCTAATATCAAATTCATATTGTACAGAAAAAGTACTTCAAAGTTATTTAATTATGAATTAATTTATATTTTTACCTGCCTTTAGAAAACTTTTAATGGAAATGCAATGGAATTTTATAATATATAATGTAAAAAAACTCAGCTTTATTAAAAACAGCCGATTAACGACAGTAGTTCATTTCTTAAAAATATCGCGGTTCATTTTTTTGTGCATATTGTATATAAAGATGTATAACAACTTACTTTAAACACCAAAATAACTTCTCAAATCTGAAAGCTAGAGTTGTAGAGCTTGCGTCTACCTCCTCAGATACGCTTTGTCATATTAAACCGCCCGCAACGCTTCTAGAGGAAATTTTGGGAGCTAGTAAACTTAAAAATATGAGAGATGAAACTCATTAAAATTATGAGAGATAGCGAAAGTATGTCAGTAGCAACCGTGTAGAGCGTCTTTGTGTAACGTTTGAAATGATGCTCTAGATACAGTAATAACTTACGCAGATCCATCAGTGTCTGATCGAAAGAATAAATACCTCTAACGACACCGAAATGCGTAAAATCTCTAAATGAAATTTGCCTACCAAACAGTGTTGGATACATGATAGCATGCAAATGCAAACGTTACATCATACCTCTTCAAGGAGCATAAATTGGTTACCAGGAATGATTTGTCACACAGTGCAGAGATGAGATTTTTGAATCCAAACATGGTGAGTTATTCCAACGAAGAGTACTACGAGACGATTGGTCTTGTAATAGGGAATGCAGTCGTCAGGAAACAATAGACAAGTAGGGTAGGATTTCATAACAGAATGTGTTATGTCCTAGTACACTCTTCATGTGGACATAAATTAAATTAGAAATCAAAGTTTCTTAATTTTAAATTTGAGTAAATTTAGTTTATAACACAGGATGCTAATGCCAATAATAATAATTTAGGATACTTCTTAAAGTTATTTATTCAATTTATTCATGTAAAGATTCTATTTAAAATCTTTGGGACTAAATGCTATGTTTAAATTTTGCATATGAAAAAAATTTGAGGTTGTAAGTTCAGATAAATTTTGATTGTTATCTGGAATTCTTAATTCTGAAGGAATATTTCTAACTAAGTAACTACGTAGGAAATACAAATAATGATATTGGTAACTAAGTTGCTCATAAAAAATTAATTGTATATTGGTAACTATTTTTTTTAAATAATACAAATAGCTGAATAATGTTAGTACAAGTTGTGCGTCGAGTGTTCCTGAGTATTCTGCGTATAGTTCCTTTGTCTATGACTTGCCTTCTAAGCCCTTATTGCCGTTTGGGGGTAGGATTGAATGAAATAATACATAGAAGATTCAGGAATATTCGGAAACCAGATCCCCTGTGGGCCAACGAATTTCCTTCCACTCTGTCTAGCCGTTTCTGGAAAACATTTCATTAAGTGAACAAAGGAAGCATCGGAAATCCGAAAATCAATGACCATTTTCTGTCTGAAAACAAAAATTCATTTATGGTACCAGTATACAGGACGTCCATAAATTGAAATTCCCTCATTCAGTCTGCCTATAGCTGTAATCTTCATTAGAAAAGTGGGAAACATTGTATATAACGTAATAAAGAGATGGGAAAGGCCAATTTAACAAAATTATAAATTAGTTCCAAATATCGCCACTAGATAACATTTTGATAATAGGTTACGCCTCAGATACTATCTGAAACTGCAAATTGGCATGTTCCACAGATAAAGGAGGTGTGTGCTTAGACATCTTGTGCATTCTTCATGAAATGAAGAATGAGCCTTTGAGCTCAGATAACGTGTTTGAGTTGTCATGGCCCACCAGATGTTACAAATTTCCAGAAAGCCAAAAATTGCATGAATTCACATCTGGGGATCCGGAAGGTTAGTCATGACGAAAATCACGACTAATAATTATTTCGTTTCTAACACGGCTTTTTAGAATACTCTTAATACATCGTGCAATGCACGGAGGAACTCCTTCTTGCATAAAGTCTAAACGTACAAGCCACCAATGCGTCTGCAGATTCGGATTCATTTCATTTGCTGACAGAACGGCGTATCGCCGATCAGTGATCGAGCATGCCAGTGGACTTATTGGAGTTAACTCTTTGAAGTACGCCCGCCCCATAATAAATGATGCAGTAAATCCACTATCATTACGTCACTTCTGAGGAATGCAATGGATTATGTAGAACCAAGCCTAAATTTTGCGAATCATAAAAGTCGACAACTGTGAGTATTCACTGAACTGTTTAAATGAAAATGCGCTTCTTCTTGTATCCAGAGGACCTTCCAAGACCTTTCCAAATCGATCTTATGAAGAGCAAGAAAATGTATTAGGGGGACTGGAAAGTAATGTCGCTTTCTTACATTAAATTCAAACGAATAAATTTGTAACAACTTTTTATTTTTAATCAATAATATAATCACTCTCGTTATCAGCAACCTTTTGCCATCTAGTATGCAGATTTCAATCCCAGATCGATAAAAATCAATTGGTTTTTGAGTAAAATATCTCGAGATGGCATTTTGGACATCATCCAAATTTTCAAATTTTTTGTCACTAAGAAAATGTTGTAGGGATCGGAATAAATGGAAATCCGAGGGTGCGATATCAGGCGAATATGGTGGGTGAGGCAGTACCTCCCACCCCAATTCATGAATTTTTTTCTACTGTTCGTCTAGCACTGTGCGGTCTTGCATTGTCGCGTTGCAGAATGTCGCCTTTTCTGTTGACAATCGCCGGACATTTTTCGATTAAAGATTGGTTCACTCAATGTAATGTTCCCACTAGAGGTCTGCATTAACAGTTTATCCAGGTTTCAGCAATTCAAAATGAACGATTCCGCGAATATTCGACCAAACGCACAGCAGCACCTTTTTGGGATGTAAACCCGTTCATTTGGAGAGAGCCACTGCCTTTTGCATTTTGGATTATCATATAGGACCTATTTTTCGTCTCCAGTAATCGAAAGATCAAAAAACGGTTCTGTATGGTTCCATTGCATATGATGGATCAGTTAGCTTTGTTCTCTTCAGACAGATTATAGGGGACCCAAACACCTGCTCTGCTTATTTTTCCAATCTGCTTTAAATGTTCTTGGATGGACGACCAAGGTAGGTTAAGAGTGTTTGACATGGATTTGTTTCCACTTCTGCCCTTAGCATATCGTTATCTAATGTTGTTGGTCTTCCTGATCGATAGGAGTCAGAGAAATCAAAATTACAGAATTTGAACTTAGAAAACCATCTTTGGCATTTACGAACGTCTAATGCACATGGATAAACACTGAAAATGCTTTAGGTAGCAACTGTTGCGTTACTACCGTTGCGAAACTCAAAAAGCATACAATACCAGATACGCTCTTCTAGTATTTGGCTGGCCATTTCACCCAAAATTGCAAAAGAAAAAAAAAGTTTAATATTGAATTATTTAGAAGTGAGCAAGTCACAATAACCTTAAAATGACTTTGGCATGCCTTCGAAATACACAATGAGCTGCAAAATGACAATCAAATATCGACATGTGCAGAAACGACATTACTTTCCAATCCCCTTAAGTTAGAACCGGTGTCGGGCGTCAAAACGATGTGGAAGCAATCGCTGCCTAAATGAAAATACCTGATACGATCCTTGATACGAAACGTCAACTCTCTTTTTGTTTGGCCAATATATCTTAAACCACACTGACACGAAATACTATAAATTCCCCAATAATTCAAGACAGAAACGCAATCTTTTAGAATCGAAGGGTGAATTTTATTAATAGGGGAGAAACCGACTTGAAAATTGAATTTCTGGAGAATCCGTGCAATTTTATAGCTAACAGAAGGATAGAATGGAAGCACGACAAAGTCATTAATATTATTTCTAACAGTGGAATGCCTTCTTTGATGGGAATCTGAAAATTTTTTAACGGCTTTATCAATAATCACGGGAGAAAATCCACGGTCAATCGCAACTGCTCTCAAATAATTAAGTTCATTGGTAAGCAAAGATTCAGAATAACAAACTTTAAGTGCGCGGAATACATAATAGTAAAAAGAAGCCATTTTTTGCTTAAACAGGGTGGCATGAATGAAGACAATTTTCATCAACATATGACAAAAGCATTCCAAAAGGAGAGAAACATCCAATACTGAAAACCAATAGCCACGTGGAAAGAAGCAACGAAAGTCAAAATCGTGCACGTGGTAAACCGATATAAAGTAGAATTTCCTCGAAAATGCCAGTTGATAGCATAAACCAAATCCGAAAAACTAATAGCCACGTGGAAAGAAGTGAATAAAATGGTGCACGTGGTAAAACAATAAACAGTAAAATATTCTCGAAAATGCCGGTTGATAGCACAAACTAGACTAGAAGAGAAACACGCTAATGTGACAATCAAAATCGCAAAAACAACCTTGTATGTACCGTAAATATATTGAAACACTCAATCTATTTCGAGGGCAGCTAAACGTCCCTCCTCATCAGGAGAAAGAAATACCTAGAAAGAAGAAAATAAAGGGGAAGGAGTCTCAGAAACACGTGGTCCTTATCAGCACTGCACGTGGATATAAACGGATTTTTAATCAGAGTTACACTAAGATTTCCTAAGATATACGTGAATTGACATTTTGGCGCGTTTTGAAATTTGGCGTATTTATTATAAGCGATAATAACGAAAATGTGGTTTACGCACTTTGTTAAAATTATTTGAAAGTATGAACAATGCCTTTTTTTCCCGCACATGGACAATGAAGAAAAAGGAAAGGAAAATAGGTTGCTATAAATTAAGGAGTTCGCCAAGTGAATTATTCTTGGCGCAAAGTGAAAAAAATTCGCCAAGATAAATTTTTTAATTTCTTCATAAATTTCTCACCGAAATTACAAAATTAAATCTAGGCATAATTTTGAGTCGTAGAACCGAAATATGGAAAACCAAATTGGCATGTTATTTAAAAAAAAAGTCCGATTTTATGTCAAAATACCTATGTTAGAACAAAGAAACAAATATTCATACATATCATCACGAAATTTCTGTACTTCATCTTCATGCGCATGGCAGTTAGAATGCCGATATACGAGCTGCTTGCATAGGCATTTTATGGTTTTCGCCATGAGTAACGTTAATACTGGAATATAGAACTAATACTGGAATATAGACCCATAGAAAGTCTTCTATCAAAAAATAGGCCTTAGGCAGATAACTCTCGTACCTTTCCATATTCTCTCAACCAAACAAATTCTGGTGGCAATATTTTCAAAAAAACTCAAAAAAGATGATTTCATTACAAAAGTAAGAGTCAAGAAAGAAAAGATTTACTAAAAAAAATTTTATACTCTTTTTAAGCTTTTTATTGATCGTTATTTGATTTTCTGTAAAAGAAAAAAATTACCATTTAGAAAACCATGTAGTTATTCAAACTCAAATTTATCTGTAAACTTAATTGACTAACTAGTTTAATACAATAATAATATCATGTAGTCCTAATCAGAGACTAGGAAATCAGAAAAATAACCCTCATCATTTTCATACTTATTTTATGATATAAAATATGAATTTATTTTACGCTTAAGGAACCGTATTCAATTTGATATTATTTCATAAATCGAAAAGTAAAATAACTTCTTTTGTTTTATGAATTGGCGTGCGCGTCTTTAATAAATACGTCTGATTATTGGATGAATTGTATTAAAAATGAATAGGTAAACACAGAAGGAAGATTCATGGATTTTATGAAAAGAAAGAAAAAAGAAGAAAGTCGATAGTGGTTTTCCCATGAAAGTTTTTATAAACTATTGATAGATAGGCTTGATATTTATTAAGGATCAATAATATGATAATAGGATATATCTAGCAAGATTAAATAACCCTATAGTAGCCATTATTGTAAAAGAATATGGTCAAGGCCAAAACATAATTGATCTTGTTGATCTCGTAAACGTAATTTGAGATAAAAGATTGCCACTGCTATACATCCAAGAATACTAATATTCTTCGGAATCGTAAACAAAGTCAATAAACCATTTTTTTGGGAAAATTTATAATGGGATAAGAAACAATTTCTGTGTAAACGCAGTAATAAAAGTTCTCACTGAAATAAGACGCCATGGGAGAAAGTGGCCGCAATAAGAGATTTGTTAGTCATTAGAAGATAGTCCTTTTGTTAAATTGTTGTGTACAGGAACTGCGTATATTTCGCATGTGGAATCTGATATCGAAAGAGAAAAAAAATGGGTTAAAAATAAATAAATAAAATCTGAAAGCTTTCAGATTTTACATTATCATTTTTTTAACGTTTTGTGTGTTACCTTTATTTATTAAATATCATGTTCTTCACACTTAAACCATAAAATTCAATTCAACAGGAATATCACAAAGTAATTTCCAAATGAGTAAATCTTTAGAAATTTCCGATAAACAGTCTCGCGCGATGGAGACAAAAATGCTTTTTTTTTCGTACAGTGTTGCCATTGCTCGCTTTGAAATCGTTGAAATTGTTAATCAAAAAATCGTAAAAGTGTTACAAAATAGGAAATTGATAATAAAAAAATTTCCAAATTCCAAATTTGGGCTTTCAGATGCCCATATTCGGGTGGAAACGTACGTTATTCACAATTTGAGGGGTCTAGGTTCTGTTGTTTTATCACAATGCGGGAAACATACATACATTTATGCAGATTCTTCATTATTTAATTTCGTTAATTATAATGTAGGGCGATAATATTTGGTGGCAACAATTTGGAAAATGAACTGACGTTTATAATGAACCAATGCAAAATGCGAAAACGAAATTAATTGGCCCTCTGGGCTAACGCCCTTTGGGCTAATAAAAACTTGCAGTCAGAACCTGCAACTCTGCGAAAGCTAAATATAATGGCTAGCCGTTTCTTAAAACAGATAGGATAAGATATTTTTTATATATATTTTTGATAAATATTAAAATAAAAATATAAGATGAAGTATATTAACATATAAGAAATTATATATTAATTATATGTTAATATACTTCAATAAACAACTACTTGTTTCCGCGACGCTACTGGCTGTTTCCTATCCCATTTACTCGTCGTTCGTGACCTTTGTGCCTTGTGATTAGATGTTTGATTACTCTCCGAATCCGCCTTAATCAGCTGAGGAGTATGCTTAGGAAATCCAGGCATGATTTGAACGTGATGCAGAATTTTGCATGAGAGTAATTTAATTTGACTACGGAGAACATGAAGAATGAGACCACACGAGAGCTACAGGACATCGATTCAGTGAAGGTGAGAAGTTGTGATTATGGAATCCGATTCGACGAAAAGGAATTTGCCCTAAACTAGAGTCATCCTGGGACGGTCTTTACACAGTCCAAAATAAGTTGAACGGCGTCGTAGTTCGGATCCTTAACTCATCAGATTCCAAGCCCAATGTCGCTCATTACGGCAGGCTAGCCCATTACTATGACCATAGTAGGTTGTGTATATAATGTAGATATTGTATATATGTAACTATTGTATTTCGCCCAAATGGGCGAGAAATCATGTCGAGTCGCCAGACGTGACTACCATTTGACGACCTTTTGTTCCAGCCCCTGTATATCTGTTGTTGGTACTGTAATTGAATAACTCTAATTGATCCTTATATGTAAATGTAACTGTATCTGGCTCTTATATATATAACTTCAACCGTATATGACTTCCAGTAATTTTCAGGAATGGAAGGAATTCATATTTGTACTGCAAAAGTAAAAAAATAAATTTATCCACTAGAATCTGAAATCAGATTAGAATCTGAAATAGAATCTGAAATCTGAATATCTGAGAATCTACTAGAATAATTTGGTATTAACTAACATTATTTCCGTAAAATTTGTTAGTCTGGTTACAATCAATAAAGTTCACCTTTTCTTTTTAAGGTATAAATCACTACATGCTTTAAATTGAAGCGTAAAACTTAAGAAGTCAGTTTTTCATCTACCTTGCGTAGGAGAGGCTTGCATACAAAGAAAATATCACAATAATAGCAACAGACATTTTTGCAATGATACAGATTAATGACAGCGAAAGGTGAAATAAGGAACAAGTGTTCGTCACTCGAGAGTTTTAGCCGAGAGTTTAGATTTATCCTTTTGCATCTGGTTAAAGACACTAACAGAGTTTAAAAAATGTACAGAAAAATACCGCTTGACAATACCTTCATACCCTGCTAATCGAGAGATAAAATCTGAACCTAATTACTGACTGGAAATTTGCAGATTATACCAACATATCCCTTCAATTTTGGATCGATTTTCTAAACATACTCCTTTATTTATTACAAGAGTGATATATATATATTACAAAGTTTTTAAATCGGAAAAATCAGATCGAATTAACGGTATTATATGATATTCTCCCCTGGGCTACTGATGGGTCTAGAAATTACGAAAATAAAAAGAAATAAATACATACATCCTTATCTAGATCGCACTGTATTTATTGGTATTGTAAGAAACCTAAATTAATCCTCTAAACATGTAAAATTAACGACAAGAAAATAGAAAATGCTACTTAGATTTACAGAAGATAATTGGAACATTATAGAAAATAATTGGATTAGACAAGATAATTGGAATTGTGTGATAACAGGTTGTTATTGTATTCTCAGAAAGAAAATTATTATACTTACTAATGCTATAAAATTTAATGAATATTCCTATGAAGAGAAAAAGATATATAGCACAAGCCTGGAAAACTAAATACTATGAATATTAATGAAGTAACAGTAGTAAAAACTTGGAAATTCAGTTTGAATAATTATCATCCGGTTAATATGAAAAAATGTTCAAAATTTCTTCTTATATGACAAAAATAGCAAAACTGCATTTATTTTTCTCTTAATTTTACTGTAAAATTCTATACAGAGAAGTTGAAGGTTCTAAAAATTACGCAATGAATAACTTAATATTACTTATATATAAACTATGAAAATATTGCAATTAAACTATTGAAAGTTTCATAACATTTATTTAATGCTACAGCAACAGTATTTACTATTATGATAGAAATAGCATTTATTTGAAACTGTTTTTACCCCTACCCTCAGATCGTTAGTCCCAGAGCAAAAATTTTCTGGATGATCTGTCATAAAAGACGTTAAGTCAACATTTTTCTCAAGAAGTGCATTCACGGTTCCAAGTTTCAACTCATATCGTAAAAAAAGTTGATTATGCAATGGAACTGGTACACATTTGATTCCAAAAACATTTACATTGTGCCCTTCGTGTTACGAGGTTGCTTTTGTTTTTTTCCTACAATTTGTTTATTTTGTTCTATTAATAAATATCGTTAAGGAATTCTATCTCAATGCGTACCTTTCTTTATTTATATTGGGATAACATATCTCGAGTTATAACGAGTGATGACTTCGCTCTTGTCGTCAAGCTGTTTATTGCTTTGATAAAAGCTTAAACATTTAACAATCTCATTTAGTACATCCTGATAAAGCAGATGAGCAAGTTTTGAAGGAAGTATATTTTATGGAATTGCATTCTTAAATTGAGACTAACAGCTTACGAAGCAAGTCACCTAAAAATGTTATTATAAAAAAGAAATATATATATATAGAGAGAGAGAGAGACAGAGAGAAATAGATAGATAGATACTGATTTTAATGAGATAGTGTCATATCACAGATCCAGCTAGTAATTCATTATAACACACATGAAGAATTGTGTTTATTGCTTTTAAATCGTTTAATATGTAAGGCGCTATTTTAACAACTATTTTAATTTTTAAACATGCTTTACTATCTATTCTCGTTTCCCACCTACTATTCCCGGCCAGAATAAGTTCTTAGCATCGCGTTACATATAATTGAGGTAGAAAGAGTATTTAAAGGAAGGTTTCGCTTACTTCAGGAGAAGAGCTTATCAATCTTTAGTGGCAAGTATTGGTTGTCAGGCTGCTTCGTTGTTTAAGCTAACTACGATCTGTCATATTGTACGTGCGTGATATTCGCCGGTTAATTTAATTAAGGGCTAATTACGTTAGATAATTTTGTATAGCTTCGGCTAAGTTCAGTTTAAATTAGCATTAGATTGATTTCTTATTTTCTTATCTTGGTTTAAAGCCTAAGTGGAGGCTTTTCTGTAAGCCTGAGAAAGTGGCCATCTGTATTTATAGTTTGAGATAATAAAGGGTGAGCTTAACCCTTCTCTGAACTTTGTCGTTTACACATTTGGACTCAGCGATTAGGTCGGTATATAGTTCAACTAGGTATCTACGAAGTCAAGCATAGATAAAGTCGTAAGAAGCATTACAAGTATGCTAATTAATAACAGAGAGATTAAATTTGAAAGAAAAATTAAATGAATTAACGCTTTGCCAAATAGCAGAACACCGGCACGTAGAAAATAAAAATATTTGATTTTGGGTAATAGCAACACATTTCTTTTGAACTGTTGAGTTTATTGATTAAATTTGAAAGACAAATAATTTACGTATTGCTGAGTGGGAAAACACTTTTTTTCAAATCGTTCAATTTCCTGATTAAATTTAACATATAAATATTTTATGTTTTGCCGAGTGGAAAAACGTTGCTTTTAAATCGCTGAGTTTGTTAATCACACTTTCAATCACTCAAAACCTACAATAAATGAGAAAATATTCGAGATTAAAAATTCTGGCTTCGACGTGCTCATCATGTTGGGCTGAAGGACTACGTATGTTCAAAATATGGTAGCTTAAGGTGCCTCCGCTTTTTTTTTTCACAATGCAAGGAATGTGCATACACGCATACATACATACATATTATTCAAAATTTAATAAAACAGTGATAGAGTTTTACTTTTATAAAAGACTATATCAAACGAAAGTAAATTTCACGTGAAAGAATAAGCATACTTTTCTGCTTTTATATACAGAAGGCAATGAAGTTGGATTAATGACATAATATTTTGCATTGCTTAGTTAAGCTTAATTAGAAGTTTCATTAGACAACGAATAATTAACGATGTTAGATTGAAAAGTAGGTAATCAATGATAGACAGCTAATAATGTTTGAAATTACCCCAGTAAGATTATCAAGAAAATAAGTACCAGTGTAACTGTTAAATACTTCAAGATGTAGTCACAGGAAAAAAAAATGACTCAAATAGGACATTGTAACACATACAAGGTGTGACACACAAGCACACACACACACAAAAAAAACCGAGACTGGTCCAATAAATCATTCCACTTCATAGAATCATTTCTCCGTGACATTATCACCATCAAGGTAGTTTTCTGCATCATTTACACATTTCTGCATTCGGTGCTGCCATTGCTGCTTACAGTTCTGGAACGAGGTTTTTGGAAGACTCTTCAGGAGATTCTACGTTTTTGCCTGAACCTCTCCATCTATTTCGATGCTGGAGAAGGGAAAAATGAGCAGTGCCTTTGCCGGGACTCGAGCCACGGATCTCTTGAATGCGCGTCGAGAGTGTTGACCACTACACAACGAAGGCATGCTAAGAAGGCGGGAAAAATGCCTTATATACTCCCCTTTTAAAGGGCGACTGGGGATTAGGGAACTCATTTGCCAAATCCTGGTTGTGGAGAATCATCATCCACCACCTTTTTAGTTCGGACGCTACTGTGGAGACATTAGGTATTTTTGAAGCAGGAGACATTAAAAGTGTGCAATGTTCTCGCGGGACTCGAACCATCCACCTCTCGAATTCGCGTCGAACGTGATGACCACTACACCACAAAGGCATGCTAAGAAGGCGGGAGAAATACTTATATACTCCCCCCTTTTAAAGGGCGACTGGGGATTAGGGAACTCCTTTGCCAAATCCTGGTGGTGGAGAATCATCATCGACCACCTTTTTTTAGTTCGGGCGCCACTATAGAGTCATTAAGCTAGTTTGGAAGCAGAAGATGTGAAAAATGAATAACGTCTTCACCGAGACTCGAACCACAGGCCTCTTGAAATACGCGCCGAGCGTGCTGCTCACTGCACAACGAAGGCATGCTAACAAGACGGGAGAAATACCTTATAACCTGTTAACTTATTTGTATGCTGTTTGGAGCTGAAGAAAGAAGAAGTGACAGTAAAAATAAAAATAATAATATAGTGTGTTAATATATTATATAACCTTACAACATCAATACTCAAAGAAACCTGCTAGTGAAAATAAAGCAGGTTTAGCAATATAAACCTATATAACCTAACCTGCTAGTGAAAATAAAGCAGGTTTTAGCCTATATGTACTTTAGATTGTGAAGAGTAAATACTAGCTGATCTTCTCAGCAAAATCAGCAACAATTTATTTGCCCAAAGTTGAAATATCAAAGTTAAACAGATTTAACTATAAAGTTTAAGAAGCTAAATTAACAAATATTGCTCAAATAATCAGATATTATTTTACTCAAGGTTCGAATGCTTTTTAAGGCACTGTGTATACCACGAAATATAGATCTCAGTCTCTTTTTAGAATTGTAACTTTACATATAACGAAAATACACATTTAAATTGCATCTTTTGATATGCTGGAGCTCTCTCCTACTTTTGCTTTTGCATACAGCAAAGCATTTTCGATCTGCTCAGACGTACCGTAATAAAAATCACAAAATGAAACAACAACTGATATGAACGGTACCTTGCGCTTAAAAATAAAAATTGGATATATCTGAACAACAAAAATTTGAGTTTTTAAAAAGGAAAGACGTGAGTACTTTCAGTAACTTTCTTCTGTGTAATCGCTGCTTAGCAGCCTAAAAAACCCGTAAGTTCCAAACATATGATTATAAATTACACTTATCGCTTTCTTTCTAAATGTTAATAAACTGTCGATCCCTGATAAAATATCGCATTTTGAATGCGATTTTCGAAACCGTGCTGATAAAATCTTTCAAAATGCGATTCTTCTTCCCATTTCTGCATTAAGACCACAAAATTTCTATCGTATTGTAGTCTGCGCGTCTTCATATATTCATTATCAGCAGCAACGCGGCCAGCCTTCGTCTGGCTTTTAAGTGTACCGGAAAAATGCGTAAAGGTAACATCAAACGTTAAATTCAAAAACTGCGCAGAATTTTACTCTGCAGAACATCTTCATTTAAAAAAAAAATTTAAATATTACATATAACAAAATTACAATAAAATAAGGAATATTCCTTAATACAAATATTAATTATCCTAATAAATAAATTAACCAACTTCCCGTTGCAAAATCTTAAGAATTCAAATGGTATAAAGGAAGTGAAGAACTTCGTTTCCTAAAAGAAATCATGCAAAACTTTTTATATTATTAAAATTGTATATAATTAAATCATAATGTGAAAAAATTACAATGAAATAAGCAGTAAATCTCATATTTTCAAGAGAAAACAGTCAGCAGTCTGATTTTTAATTCATCCAAAGCAATGAATTAAAAAACTGTTCCCAAAACTACATTCCTAAGAGAATGAGACTATCATCAGAAAGCAATAACCAATCAAAATTGTGCTTTGTGGATGACATAATTCAAAATATACAAACCTCTTTGCCATTAGCTAATAAACAGAGAGAGGGGGGAAAAAAGGAAATTATTTTTCTGTTGTGCCTCGCGAGACACATGTGCGCCAGAATAAGAAGATTCCGATGTGCATGTTGCGTGTCCAAAAATCAAAAGAAAAAAAGCAGCAGTTTATCTCATATTTTCAACAGTTAGCAGTCTGAATGGAAAACTGCTGCCAAAACCACATTGCTAAAAGAATGAAACTATTCAAAATGATGCGATAAAAATCGAAAAGATAAAATTTAAAAAAATCTGATTCGAATTTTGAAAAAAAATCAAATAATAATATAGTGGTGCACTGGCTTTTGTCTAGATGCACCTATATACCAAATTTCGTAGCCCTGGGTCTATTAACTTACGCGCCAGCAGCACGAACGAAAGGCACACAGACTCTTTCTTTTATTATATGTAAAGATTACTTCATGTCTTGCTAATATACAAAAGTGAAAAATTGCTTATCTAATATACAAAAGTGAAAAATTGCTAATATACAAAAGTGAAAATTGTTTGTTTGTACTCAAATTGCTCAAACATCTCTTGAAGGATAGACCCGATGTTTTGCACCTGGACATTTGATGCTTTTGTTATTACATATAATATAAATAGGCCTTACTTCAAAAACAAGCGGGAAAACACTCGGAAAGCTATATAGTCAAAACTGTGAAATAAAGATAAGCCTAAATGTTTGCATATGGATTAGACAAAAAAAGAAAAAGTCTGTGAGAAGAATAAAGTTAGCTGAGAGTCTTTAAAAGAAGTTTTTTAAGTCAACGGTGTGAAAATCGCACTGTTGCTTATCCAGAATGCAACACCATAAAGAATAACATAAAAAGGGATTATCTGGTCCTCACCTCAGTTGAGGTATCACCGGACCATAAAGAATAACAGGTTTTAAATTTCAAAACCATATTTATTAGATAAGAAATATAAGGCATGAGGGTGAGCTGATTAAAATTACAGCCAGGTTTGACTAGCGGAACGTCAATATTATGTGTAGCCGCTATAACTGAAACCACGCCTCGGCAATGACAGAAAGATTATTGGATGTGTACTTTGTTTGAATTATTGGATGTGTACTTTGGTTTGATGAATTATTAGGTGTGTACTTTGGTTATATTAGTGCACGCGGCTTCGACTCATTTCCAAAGTTCATCGGGTTATAGTCACGGGGTATGTACGCTGGATCACTCGTTTGACAATCATCGGCATCGTGCGTCACGTGCAGTCGTACCCTGCTGAAACTTGCCCTCAGGCAAGCCTTGAAGTTAAGGAAAGCCAACAGTTTTCAAAATATCTTGGACGCAGCCGTGGCTGTTGAGTGCGTCGACAATATATATAAGTGCGTGTGAGAGTAAAATCCTAGAGCACGCCAAAAGGTAACAGGCCAGTATGAAGACGCATTAACGCAAAAGTCATGTGTTCAGTCACTACAGTGATTCCAGGCTCAGATAGAATCATAAAGATTTTGTAGGCTATGTCGCGATTAGTCTAAAAAAAAAGCGCCGTGCGATTTATTTGTCAATGTCCAACATTCTACTCACGGTCTAGAGTTAACGGTAATCGTAACAATGGTCTCTTCTGCAGATAACGGCGAATGACTTGTACGTGTTGACACAAATTGCTGCGCAACAGATCCTAAATGGTTGTTATTATTCTTGATATTGCTATACGATCCGTCATTGCCACGCGAACAGCATGCTTCTTCTCTCATTCTGGGGGTGTGGCGAGGGTGGTGTAATCGTTCCCGTCCATCAGTTCTTCCACAGATTTTACATTTGCATCACTGTGACATCAACACGATTACCGATTTCTGAGAAAAATAATCCGCAGTCGCTTTAAACCACAATTCTTCCTCTGTTTAACTCAGCAACTTGCTCGAATTACAGACTTTTTTGATGAGGCGTACTGATACGTCCCACGCAGATGAACAGCGGAAAACGCAGAATTCCTGTACTTAAACTGATTCAGCTTTTCTTTCTTTTTGTAGTACTTCTAGGTGGTGTTATTGGCTACCTAGAAACCCCATTAACAGTGAACTAAATTATATTCGCGAATTTATTATTTAAAAAATATATGTGCTTATAGCTGCTTTAGTATTCAGACTTATTGAAATAGTATGGCTTTCAAAATAGATATATTGACTGAATTTCTGCTATGTTTCGGATATTTAAATCATAAGCTATTTATTACCTTTACATTACCTAAATTTAGTCATATCAATTTTTCACCAACAAAAAACAGAAATTAAGAAGATATTTCTTTTAATATTTCATATCTCCATTTTGGTGAGGAAAATGAAACTTCTAACAACTCTTTAATTTCTGTTTGGAAATATATACAGAAAACATTAACCTTTTTCATCGATGACAATCTGATTTATTAAACTTTCGTTTACGTTTCTATTCCAATTTCGTTGATTTAATTGATTTCGTTGATTTAACTTATTTCCATCTCTAAAGCTAAATGTTTGCATTTCTTAATAGTATTTTGAGAAATATTTTCGTTCTTCTGTAAAGAAAAAGATATTACTACGTATGCGGCTATAGCTTTCTACTTAATTGTATATAAAGCCGCACGTTTAATAGAAAATGTTTTTTATTAGAAAATTTGTTTGTTTCAAAATGCTAGTTTCAAGCTGCTACAATGTTTTATTACTTAATTACATAGTTTTAAATAGCCGATGCACTTGAGCTTATTTGTAGATAAAATATTTTATTAGAGTTTATTCTTGAGAGCCATCGCGTATTCCTGTGACCTTTTAAGCTTCGTTTTTAAAAACGAATGTAAGTGCATCCTATCGACTCGTTGCAGATTAAAAAAAAAAAAGTTCGCTGGGTTATCTGTACAGTTAAAAAAATATTAACATGCTTGAATTAGAAGAAGCTGCATTTTTGTACACTAAATTTTAAAAAATTTAAAATAAGATCCTGACAACAAATATATGTAGTGTGATAATTTCTTTTTTAAACAGTGGCCTTGAACACTTATATGCAGCCCATCCATGCTGGTCCCATTGGCATATCTTTGACCTCGAGCATTTTGATAGCAATACCATCTTTTTCTATCTTACAAACAATTTCATTTGCTAAATCACTAATATTTTTCCCTTTTGTTTCCATAAAATCGATAAAGCGTTCTTTAATAGTTATGGATTGGTAATTTATATACACGTATTTAATAATCTGGCTTAGTTATTCATGATGGCATAAACTTCGTACATAATCATATATTAACCAGTTGACAACGAATTTTAAAAATATACCCCAGTTTTTATCCAAAATATGTCATAGATAACGTAAATTTAGAATTTGGGATTTTTTTAACAAACAGTTTTCAAGCCAAAGGCTGGTACATATGTCCCAGCCGTAGTTAATGGTGGGATATATATGTCCCATACGTAGCTATCGACTTACTAATCACCCCTAGTATTCTGGAAAACTTTATTATATGAAATAAATTTTACATCATATGGTAAAGGGTAAAGAATTCTTTGCATAACTCAACATTACACATTGGGCAACTCATATCTGTTCTTTCCTCTATATTCATTTGCGTACAACGAGCACTGTGGCGTCTTGATTTTCCAACTATTGAAAGATGATCCCAACATTCAGGAGATTTAAAATACTTTTTTTTTAACTCAGCAGTAATTTTTAAACTTTTAGTGGGGACATATATATCTCGTTAGTAGTCAAAGGGTTAAAGAAAATACTTTGCTTTCTTGATTCTATTCAAAATCAAGTAAAATAAATTCATTTTTTACTTATTAGAAAGCTAACAAACGATCCCTTTTTGTGGTTAAGTATATGAAATGTAACATTTCTGTCCGATTCCTTAGTAATTCAATTAAGTTTAAGAACATTCCTACGTTCGAACTACCATTAGTTTCCTACGTACTTGTGTTGGCGATAATTTTTCTTTTTTTTACAACACAAAACTACGTCTAAATGCGTAACATATTTCTCTACTTTACGTCTCCTATTTCTGTTGCATTATACTCTGCTGCTTTTTAACTGCTTTTATGCAGGGAGGCATCTATGGAATCATCACTTTTAACTGTTTTTCAAATTATTTCCACTGAAGACAGCCATCGCGAAGAACACAGAACTTTCGTGTCTGGAATTTCAATTTAAACTTTTTCTATTCTTTCAAAATTCTTTTTGGCTTGGGAATATTGGAGTCTGTTTTAGGTTTAGTGAAAAGAATGCATGAAAAATAGAATTACGTCAGAAATAAGCGCATTTCGATGGATTATTCCCCCCCTCTACGCACCACTTTTTAAAAAATTCTTCTCTTGAAAATCTTCCTCAGTTTTCTGAAGTAGATTACCTGATATTAGCATCTTCTTCTTGATCCTATTAAGAAACATTTCATTTTGCCTGAAATTCTGGATCACGATGGATGATCACTGGAATTATCGATTTAATGGATACTTTATCCTTCTTGTTTCCATTAAATGCAGATTCTTACTTGTTTTCATTTGAATCAAATTTTTTAAATTCTCAAGCTTCAACGATATTTGTTTTACCACATCTTAACCACATATTCGTTAGCTGTTTCTCCACCAAAAGCTTTAATAATACACTGGTTATCATAAATTAAGGAAAAATCACAAAAATAGCGATAACTCCCTCAAAAATAAGCCAAACCGTGTAAACTTTGAATATGTTGCCAAGTAAGAGTAGCTGTGTAAAACTGCGATATGTAAATTAGTGGCGCTGCTTTCAGAATACGTCATCTACGAGGAGCATAAAAGTCCATGTTTGAGAGCAAGCCCACATGTTTCACTGTGACAGTGACATCAGAAATCTGAGATAGCCAATTTGTAACAATAACCTCCAGGCATCATTTGCCTGCAGAACTGCGACGGAGAGCCATGGGGAGACTAGAGGCAGGACAAACTCAAACAGAAGTGGTCAGATGGCTAAATGTGAGTTCTTCTGTGGTTCATAGAATTTGGAAGCAATATCAAACCACAGATTCGGCATCTAGGAGGTTCAGCCAAGGACGGCCAACTCCTAAGACGAGCGCCGATGACCGTTATTTGACATTATACGCACGCAGGAATAGAACCGCTACTCCGACTCTTCTTAGATCCTCCCTTGCTGCAGCCACCGGAAGGTTCGTATCAACGTCAACTGTGCGTAGAAGGCTTCACGAAGGTGGTCTGTATGCGAGGCGACCAGCCATTTGCGTGCCGCTCACGTCACGCCGTAGGAGGGACCAGTTTCAGTGGGCACGACAACATGTCCACTGGACGCCTGATCAATGGAGGGCGGTTCTCTTTACGGATGAGTCCAGGTTTAGTCTAGAAAGCGATAGTAGGCGTTATTTCATATGGAGAGAACCTAGAGCCCGTTACCATCCGTCAAACATTCGTGAAAGAGATACATACGGAAGGGGCAGTGTCTGTGTTTGGGGTGGTATCTCTTTGGGTGGACGCACAGACCTCCATGTCTTTCCAAGGGGAACCGTGAATGCTTAGATTTATAGAGATGACATCCTTGATGTTTATGTGCGCTCATATGCCGGGGCAATAGGTGATGCTTTCCTGTTACAGAACGACAACGCAAGACCACACAGGGCTCGCATAGTAGATGATTATCTTCAACAGGAAACAATTATGCGCATGGAGTGGCCAGCTCGATTCCCGGACTTGAATCCTATCGAGCACGTTTGGGATGCTTTAGGAAGACGTCTAGCTGCTCTCAATATGCCCCCTCAGACCCTTGTCGCGTTTGCAACTGTTTTGCAAGAGCAATGGCTTTCGCTTCCTATGGAACTGATAGACCGCATAATTGAAAGCATCACACATCGCTGTATGTGCTGTATTGCTTCTAGAGGCGATCATATTCCATATTGAAGTCACTTTTCCTATAGCAAACTGACACCTTCGATTTGTTCGTTTTATACATGTGCTAATTTCTATACTGCCATATTCCTCTGGTAATTTTTTTATGTTATTTGATACCTTACTGTGTGTTGTATATTGTGGGGGTAAGTTTCATTAAATTCTACATGCAACTTTTGCAGTAATCGTGATTTTTGTGATTTTTCCTTAATTTATGATAACCAGTGTATTTTCACTGTAGTCTTTGCAAAGCTTCCAAATAACTCTTAAACTACAAAAGAGTCTTAAAGACAAATAATCCTTATTTAATTTAATTCCATGTTTCACTTTGTCTTTACGGTTTCCATTATAACCACTGATTCCGCTGTTAAGCCAGCAGTTGGTATCATACTGTGACCCAAACTGCATGACAAAATCCAAAGCATTAAAATCTTAATCAAGGTAATTGTTTTAAATCTATTTTAATTAATAAATTGAATGAGGTTTTTGAAATGCTTGCCTTTTGCAGGTACTGTAATATAGACTTCCCTAAACTCAATATTTTCTTGATTACACCAAAATTTACAGCTACATCAGAACAGTGCAATAGAATTTATAGCTTTAATTGCAAGACTTACTTAATGATTTTAGTTCTACAAGTGAATTTGAGACAACCTTGCAAATTTTGCCGTCATTGCAAGTCAACATGAAAGCGTCACAAAGGTCTAGACAGAATGAAGGATATTTCTATCATATTTTTATACGCAAGGAAAATATCTTAGGCTTTATATGGATGAATTGCATTTTGTATGCAATTTGCATCATATTCGCATCATTTTTGAAGACGCATCATGTTTTGAAGACGCGTTTAGAATACAATTTCGCCTAACTCTGCTTAGTGACACCACTTTCGATAAATATTTGATTAATTAATCACATTGGTGATGCTGGAAAAAAAGTTCTTGTCTTAGCAAGAGGCTTATTTCTAGCTGAATAGCTGTATTAATGCAATATTTTTGTAGGTGCAGAAGTGCTAAGATACAAATTTACAGCCCCTTAGTGATGCTATTTCTCTTATTAATACAGCTATTCAGCTAGAAATAAGCCTCTTGCTAAGCCTGTAGAGTCATTAGGTTAATTGGAAGCAGGAAAGGTGAAAAACATGCAACCTCCTTCCCCGGGAATCGAACCACGGACCTCTGAAACACCGGCTCAGTTTGCTGACCACTACACCACGAAGGCACGTCAGGAAAGTGGGATAAATACCTTATATACTCCCCTTTTTAAAGGGCGACTAGGGTTTTATTGGACCTAGTCGCCAAATCCTGGGCCAAATCATCATCCACAAACCTTTTAGTTCGGGCGCCACTGTAGAGACATCAGGTATTTTTTGGAAGCCGAATAGATGAAAAATTAACATCCGCCTTCGCCGGTAATCGAACCACGGACCTCTGAAATACCGGCTCAGTGTGCTGACCACTACACCACGAAGGCACGTTAGGAAAGTGGGAGAAATACCTTATAAGATAAGCCCTTTTTATTAAATTCCATGTCTTTGAGCGGATGAGAAAGCCATTATCTTGTACAAAAACAGTCTCACTGATTGTAATAACCTTTATTATGATTTTCTTGACATTTCTAACTGCAAGAAACGCTTCATATTGAAGTGGTAAGTATTTCATTCTAAATCTTTATATTCCTTGTAGATTTCTTTCTGCCATAAAAATAGGTTTAAATAGCGATTCGAACAGATTTTTTACTGACTAAAACTTTGGGACTAAGCTTGAAAAATTTAAAGAAATCGCAAGACCATCGTAAAAATTAGACCACCTTAAAAATGAATAAATTTAAAATTTAAAAGGTTATCGTGTAGTTATCCCTTTGGTAAACGTCTAGGGTGTTTCCTTTAATAGAGCAACATGGGACTGAATTTTTTTTCTCTGAAACGATATGTCCACCAGTCTGATATTTCCAGGGGAAAAACATATTTGTCATGATCAGCTTATAGAGTCATCAGGCTAAATTGAAGCAGAAAATGTGAAAAATACACAGTGCCCTTGTTGAGACTCGAACCTGGACCTCTCGAATACGTGCCGAGTGCGTTACCGTTACACCACGAAGGCATACTGGAAGGAGGCGACTGGGGATTAGGGGACCCAATCGCCAAATAATGGTGGTGACGAATTATTGTCCAACACCTTTTAGTTCGGACACCACTTGTAGAGTCATTAAGTTATTTTGATGCAGGAGATATGAAAAATGCCCAGTGCCCTTTCTAGGATCCGAACCTAGACCTGTCGAATACGCGTCGAGAGTGCTACCGTTACACCCCGAAGGCATGCTGGAAGGAGGTAGGAAATATTTAATAAGCTCATTTCAACTGTGGTAAAACATGTTAACATAATATGTATATCTTTCAGATTAGATATTGCAATGAACAAAGAACGAAATATTAGAAAGACACTCTATAAAAACTTTGCATTCGCAATACTTACTTTGAAACGAAAACACTTGTAAGAACAACATATTAATTTTAACATAATAATTGGCAATATTGACGCATACATATTTTTTCAGAAAATTGTTCGGCGCGTGTTGTTGTATTAGGGAAATAATCCAAACTTTTTAACATCCTAAATTCTTTAATTAAATTTCTGGAGAGCTGTGGTATTACTTCGATTATTTGCGTAATTTGTGAACAGATGCTTTCCCAGGGTTAAAGACTGCATATTAAGAATTTTTGAACTTAATTAAAAAGGGTCTGTTCTATAATCTCAAAAATTAAATTCATGTTGCTATGTTATTCAAACTACTGCAATTAAGAACTAAGCATTTCGCATTTTAATATAAAAATAAAAGAAGTGTAAAAGTCTTTACACAGCTTATATACGTCCTTGTATTTACACTGCCATGGTAACTTACTAAACAGCCTTAAAGATCATACTAGAAGCCACTTTTAACAATCCCTTGTTTTTCAGAATGAATAACCGAATACCTTTTTAACATGACTGAAAATCAAGAGATTACTTCGAATTTCAGGCTATCTAATTTTATTTATTTTGTGTTAGGCACGATTTTGTGGTATTCTGAATAATAATTACATCTCTTGGTTCACTGATGGCACAGCCTCACGAAGTTATATTTACTCTTTAGTCTAGCAAGCACGCAATAATGTTTGTGTGAAGTTTTGCAAATTGATTTTTTTGTAACAGGACAGCAGTTGGCGCAGTGTTCGTTTTGTTATAGGCATTTAAAGGTAGGTTTGACTGCTGTATTTATGATGCTTTCACGCAGCTCAGGTTTGGACATGAACAGCACAAGTTGAAGTTACTCCATCACTTGTCAATTAAGAATGATCCAAGTCTATCTAGTTGCTTTTGAAGTTTTTTGGATTGCATGGTAAATATTTACTTTTGTGTTCTATACTGTTAACGTATGTTTTTAAAAATTTAAAAGTTTGGGTCGTTTCTGGTACATATTCAGATTTTCTATTTTAGCACTTTTAATGCTAGAACTTGCAAATTTTAGACGCACCTAGCAGGAAAATTTTGAAACTAGCATTGAACAGTAAAAAGGACACTTATAAATATAATTTTAGCATTTTTTTAGCATTAAAGTTTCTTTTATTTTTCAGTACAAATATTTTCTTTGCGTGCATTGCTATTATGCAGTTACTCTGTGAAATTTAATTATTTTCTTGTTCTTTAAGTATATTTTTGAGAAGTTGGCAACAACTGCTTATTTCCCAGTCGGTTATATGCTTGTCGCATAGCTTTTTCTCTTAGTGTATCACCTTCTTAGTGAGCACTGATGTCCCAATGCCAGGTTAATGTTTATTATGTGCTCTGAAATCTCAGTTAGTAATCACAATGTGTACTTCAGCCGGTTATATGCTTATCACATAGCTGTTTCTCTCTCAGGGTATCACCTGCTTGGTGAGCACTGATGTCCCGATGCCAAGTTAATGTTTATTATATGCTCTTTTTAATCACAATGTGTACTTCAGCCGGGAAAGAAGTAGAGAAACTTATAAAAAAAGCAACATTTCTTTAATAACAAGCAAAATTTTGCATAAACTTAAGTACTTTATTTATAAGTTTATGCCAAATAAATTACCTGTTTTGATAAAGCTCAAATATCAGACCTTTGTATTTTCAAAATTCAATTTATTTTCAAATATACCCAATAGCCCTATGTATTTAATATCATTAAGAGTTAATTATATACTTAATGACCGCAGACAGAAACATAATTCCTTTTATGAATAGAAATATAATAAGTTGTTTTTACTCATGGTAAAACAACAGAAATTCAATGTTTGTATATACAGCTCCAGCTGTATTAGTTGAGCAGCAGTACAGCTCCAGCTGTATTAGTTGAGTAAGCAGTACAGCTCCAGCTGTATTAGTTGAGCAGCAGTGGGAATTGAACTCCAACTTTGGATTAATTAGACACCACTTTTAAATTAACCTCCAACTTTAAATAATAATTTATTGAATTTTGAAATTTTATTAAGCGACTTTAGTGCATGAGGTGGTAATTTGGTCAAGCCTGTACTGTAGGCCAGATGCTTGAATCTGAAATTCTGGATTTAATCCTACTGTCGTGAGTAGCGATTTATTTCACTTATCCGACGGTAACATCGGAATAAGTCTACGAATTTTATCGTGACGAGGAACGCAGAATTGCGTCTGTCGTTGGCATGGTCAGAATTGTGTCTTGGAGTTTTTCTGACAGTACGGATTTGCTCAATTTTGTTCCACTTTAGAACCTGTATAAAAGAGGCTGTTGTATGCCACCATTTTTGAGCTTTTAAACGGCAAGTACCTTAGCTCTGTCGCGGAAGTTAGAATACAGACAAGAACTTAATAGGAAATATTGTTCCGTCTCAATGCTTGATGTGTAACATTAAAGAATTTTAAATGATATATATGCCTATTTTACGGAAGGATTTTCCATATCCAAATGCTTTAAAGTTCAGCTGTGTAGCTGTAGCTTGCTAATGATAAAAGCATTTTTGCTACTTCTAGATTACTTACTTGTAAGAAGTAGACATGACATTACTATTTAAAAATATGTAAGGAATAAAATTTAAGGATTAATTTCATTTTTATTCTTTGTTGCGAATTTATCAAACTTGATAAATAAAATTATATTTTAATCATGCTTCAAGTATTTAATAATTTTAAATTTGTGAAATGGAAATGCTCAGCTTTCACAAATAATGTAATTTTTATTTTTACATCCTGCATGTTAACTCTTTCCGGCACGCTACCTTCTAAAGTCGGAGTTTTGAATACAAAAAAAAAAAAAAAAAAAAAAAAAAAAAGCAGGCAGTCTAATTAGGCCTAGAGGAGTACACAAGTAAAATTTTGTGAAGATAGCACTTATCGTTTTAATTCTGTGGGTGTGCCCAAAGTGGCACGCTGATTGAATAGAGTTTCAAGAAAGAGTGCTGAAACGAGCATTGTTGTCAATGAACTGACCCATGAGATGCGGAGGAACAAAGAATACAGACTCTCAATTTTCCTAGATTATCGGTGAGCCCAGTCTGGGCACACCTAGGGTTCACAGTTTGATTTTAGACAAGATTTCAAGGCAAAAATTTAAAACTAATACAGAATAAGGAGATTAGCGTACAGCCAAAAAAAATAACATAGACATTTCTTTTCAAACAATTCCTTTTACACCCTAAAAAAAATTTGGAAGATTTCTTTGAAAAACGAGGGTTTTAAAAAACTAAACATGGCTAAAATATATGGACTGGTTTGTGTTGAGCTGCCATCTACTATAAATAAAGAAAGTTCAGAGTAACCTATAGTAACCTATAAATCCTTTTTCATTCAATTTTTCTGTGCGTACAGAAGGAAATTCTTAGGTGTGTCCAGACCGGGCACACTGCGCCGCAAAAGGTTAATAAATCTTTAGCGTGCATTTAGGAAAGTAATATTTTATAAAAACATTTTTAATAATAGATTAAAAATGCATAACAATTTGTAAAAAATAACACATAACAGTATACAAAATGTAATTAGAATCATGCAAATTGTTTTATGCTTTTACATTCATATAAATATGCACTGTCCAATGGTGAAACCATGGTGCGCACAGTGCAGCGCAAGTCGGTTAGTAGGCAGAACTTAGACATGAAAATAAGTAAAACTAGAGTTTGATGTTCTTAGCTTCTTTTCCGAAATACAAAGAGTGCAAAATAGTTTTTGTAAAAATTCAAGCTACGCACTTGATGAAAAATTGCAAATACTTTTTTTACTATAAATAAGCGTTACATAACAATTTAATTATCTAAATATTAAATTCTAGATTTCAATTTATTTCTAATAAATTAGTGAGGGGTGTGGTACTGAAAAATCTGAAGAAAGGTGTGGCCAGAGCCAAGACTTTTGATCTTATGGACGTGAGAAGGCATTATTTTCTTTAGCTTAAAAATGGAAAAATGCATAGACTCCCTCTTATGGGGGGCCCTATTCCAATTTTGAAGCAGAATTCCCTCGAGGGATGAGTTTATAGTTATTCCACCCGTCTTCCTCTGCCAGAAAACCATTTAAGAAGACTTTTGGCTAGCCATGTATTTTAAGCGTCCTCTTGTTGCACAGTCACTGTACATTGACAAAACACATCTGAGCTATCTCCACAATTCAGACCCGTGCCTAACAATACGGCAAGCCAGCAATGCTAGTATAGCTATGTCGATCAACGCGAGGGTTGATCCTCGCGCAATCCTACATGGTTTTTTTTTTTTTTTTTTTTTTTTTTTTTTTTTTTTTTTTTTTCAAAATGGCTGGCATTTGCCTATAACGGCATTGTCCACTACTAAAGCCAGAAGTAGTAGCCATTTTATTGTGGAGGCACCTAATAGGCGGCCACCGTTACTTTCTATGAAGGGACATACAATTTTACATCCATGCCTTCTCCAGGATTCGAACCCGGGTCCTTTGGTATCGCAGTCAGGCTTCCCTAACCACTAGACCGTCTGGGCGGCATCCTACATGTTATAAGGTATTTCTCCCACTTCCCTAGCGTGCCTTCGTGGTGTAACGGTAGCACGCTGGGCTGGTATTCCAGAGGTCCGTGGTTCGATTCTCGGCGAAGGCGATTGCATATTTTTCATCTTTTCTGCTTCCAATTAACCTAATGACTCTACAATTGGTGCCCGAACTAAAATGTTTGTGGATGATGATTCTCCGCACCCAGGAATTGGCGATTAGGTCCTCTAAAACCCTAGTCGCCCTTTAAAAAGGGAAGTATATAAGATATTTCCCCCACTTCTCTAGCGTGCCTTCGTGGTGTAACGGTAGCACGCTGGGCTGGTATTCTAGAGTTCCATGGTTCGACTCCCGGAGAAGGCGGTTGTTAATTTTTCATCTCTCTTGCTTCCAAAAAATACCTAATGTCTCTACAATGTTATGAACTGTTTTTATGCTCCACCTTATTTTACGCAATTATTTTTACAACTATCTCATCTAATTTTCAAAAATCATTGAAATCAATAGTTTTTTTATTTTATTTTTTTTTTATTTTGGGGTTCAATAGCAGTGTACGTTTAGGACAGAATAAAGAGCTTCAAAATTAGGTCTAAATGATTTTGAAGAATCACCCATTGGTTATCACAATCGTGAACACACATTTTCTTAATATTTTTAATAATAAAAACAAATACAGTTGCTGTATCAGCTCTTCCCTGACAAACTTTTCGCAGAAAGAATAATACTAAAATTTGAAAATTAAAATTTAAAAATGTTAAAATTAAGATTTGCCACTTTTTCTTCCTTTTTCTAGCATCTTTCAGCCTTTCTCTTGTATTCTGTTTATTGAAATCTAACATAAAAATGAGATTTTCATTCGCCAACACTGTATATATATAGGCAAAATATTTAATTTATGCAAGAACAGAAATAAATGCTTTCTGGTTTGAATTTGAAATTAACATTTTTTCAATTCTAAATAAGCACATAATCATTAGCAAAATTTCAAGATCAATGACCACAATTTGAAATTAAAGAAAATAAATAATAGATTTTCGAATTAAAACATGAAATATGATTTATCCTCTGAAATAAAATATTTAATATTTTTATTCTACCAAACTCTAGCAATTACAATTCTTTTATTTTAAAAATAAGTGTTCGTCTGACCAATATGATATATCATCATTTTAAAGCCACATCTTTCAATTGTTCCTTTAGACAGCCTTCCAAGTTTTAAATACTAGTAGTTGAAAAACTCTTATAGTGAACTGTATAGACATTAAGTTATTTTTTGAAAGCCGGAAAAATGAGCAACGCCCTCTTCAGGAATCGAACCACGGAACTCTGGAATACACGCCCAGCGTTCTGACCACTACACTAAGAAGGCATGCTAAGAAGGCGAGAGAAATACCTTATAGAGCTTTAATATATACTATATTGAAAAATTAATTTTCGGTGAATGCAATGCATTTTATTCAGAATCCTCTTAAGGCAGCTATCGTATGTCTTCCTGTAACTGATTAAAGAGATAGCCTTTGCCCTAAGTTTAAAATATAGCAATATATACAGAGATTTTTGAAGGCATACCAAGAAATAAATTTCAAAAATAATTTCAAATTCATATTTTAATGAGGAGTTTCTTTGATCTATTGATTTCAGAGGCTGAATATAATGGTAATTTATTGTAATTAAAATTTATTTGTTCCTTTCTATATAATCGAAACTAAAAATACTGATTGGACAGTTTTGGACATCAGTTAACGACAGCTTAACTAAAGTGACATACAAATGTATCTGCATACGTCTAGTTTTTGTGTTTTTGTGTGTATCCAATTCTGGATGTAATGAAAGATGATGTGATCATTTCCGTTTTAGAAAACAATCGCCAAAAATATTTTTCTATAAAAATGTATGTGCCAATATAACGCTTCCAACAAGAAATTGTCATCAATTCATTCCTCTGTCATCCTTCTGTCATCAATTCATTTCGATTCAGATGAAACTTTACTTGGCATAAGAAAAATAGACCTCTGGTTTAGTTATTTTATTAGAATGGAATGTAGTATCACACCTTAAAAACTTAATTAACTTTGAAATTGTTAACTTAACTTTGAAAACAGGAACACGGTTATAAAATATGTTGAAAATGTATTGAATTTAACGGTGGCCAGTAGGTGTTGGTGCATTTAATTATGGCAAAGCACACTAGGGGTATCTGCTTATGGGGAGGGATGCCTTCGTGAGAACTTTCTAAGGGAAACTGGCTCGTATACACGTTACACATGGGGAAAAACACGAAAACGCCCATGCAACCAGCCCGTTCGCGGGATTCGAACCTTGGACCGAACTACAAGTGTTCAGCGACTTTACCGCTCGGCCACTGGCGGTGGCCAGAAGGCAATGCTGGCTCATATATCATTCCATGGAAATTTATTTGATGTGTGTTGACTCAAAAACTGAAAAGAAAAACAGGGTTGACGTAATCTATCGCTGTCATGTTTCAGCATAGTTTCTTTGTATTTTAATTGTATTCGCATTTTGTTTGTGGTCAGTGCTTTCTTTTTATTTATCTATCACACAGTTGCTTTTCTTCTTTTATTAGAACATTTCGGATCTGCCATTATCATATGAATGTTTGCGGGTACTACCACAGAACTAACCTGTTTTTCATAGTATACTATACACATTCGTATATTATGTATAATTTATACTATAGTATTTGTGAATCAGCGCTTCAGATACTACCCTAAAGTTAACCATTACACCTTTTAATAATTCTCGCCTTCGATTTTTCACTTTGTTCCTCATACAAAAATTATTTTTGTTATTTTGAATTTCAACAGCGTCGTTTGTTATGTAATTCAATAAGTTCGCTTCTTTTACCGCTAATGATGTGTAAGAAATGCCAGGGAAACTATTATCATTGACATCTGTAAGTAACTCCTCATTAATACAAAATATATATAATTTGGTAAATCTGCCTTCAGTGTGTACCAAATATTCTAAGAAATGAATTATTCTCCTTCACACATCATTAAGTATTATGAAAAAAAAATCAGCTAGTTTAAATACCGTTAACAAATATAAGAATAAAAACACTTACATGAAGCAGAAGACGTGAGCAACAATCCAATCCTTTCATCTGTTACCGCAGGTTGCAAAAATGGCTGCGCTTTTACTCCATGCATTTCTAGTGCTGAATAATTACAATGAAATATATTAAAAACTCGTAAATAAACTTCACACAAAAGTGTCAAACTTATCGTTTACTTTCAGATTGAAATAAGCATGTGCGTTATTTCTTCAGCAGAAATGCATTGTGGGTAATCGCTCATTATTTTTTTACTCTGTTTCCGTCCTGAGACCTGTGTGACCTCGAGATTAGGGCCGGTTTGATTCTTCGTTTTGTTGGGTTGCTACATAAATTATGCAAATGAGTAGGGATTTTCGGGGATATTATTGGGGAAATTTAAGAATTACCTGATGACGTAAATCACATCAGTTTTTGGTCCGTTCGAAATAAGCTCCCTTCTATTGCCATTTACATATTCCAGAACTGCATTTAAAGCCTTCTTTATGAAATGGATTAACACATTCTCAAGGACAAGACAGCATATGCCGCTCCATACATAGCGCTATATGCCGCTTGGCTTTTATACGTTGACGAAAGTAAAGCGGCGTATTCCGCCAATAAACATACTCCCAAGGGTAAATATTTACTCTTCCAGCAGAAACCATAACATATTGTGAAATACCTCTGGGTGCTGATGTTATCTTGTGAGGCATTTGATTCAGATATTTGTAGTGGGAATTGGTGATTTAGTGTATTTATATGTGCACAGTGTCTAGAAAAGTCATTATGAAGCCTTTATTTTCACAATCATTAGTCGTAAACATAACATTTCCAGCAGCAAAATTATTTTAAATTACCCATACGTTCATTTTTTGGTATTTTTTTAATTTAAAAGAAATCAATTTAAAAATAATCCGAAACCTAACTTTTTATATTGTTCCCGTACTTACATTTGAGGAAATATTTTCTTTGTTATAAAAAATAAGGTTTGACGCCCGTACGACAAAAGTTGACCGAGGTCATTTTGAAATTAAGTATATGTGTCATCATTTTCAATTTGCCTTGAGGACGCCATTGATAAGTACATTAGAATTATTCCGGGTTAAGTTTCTCCCCTTAAATTTTATTCAATGATATTCTTTTGTAATTTACTCGTGTCTAACGTTCTTCAATTTACAGTTCTGTTATTACAAGTATGCGGGAAGAATTTTCACACAAAGTCAATTATAAGTTTTCGAACGCTAAAAATACATCATTAATACTGTCATAAGGTTTTATTATAGCTTAGATAATAACGAGCTGATAATCATGCGAAAAAAATCATTAAACAGAAACTATTTAACTTACGCAAATAGTGTTAGGAGTTGGCTATTTGCCCAAACTGAAGTCCGATAATGTTTTTGGTTCCCAGGAGTTCACTCAGTACGGATGTGGCGATACCGTGATACCCTAGCCCTTCTGAGGATCACTCTCTTGGTGAGAAAAGGATCGTGCTTACGGAACTCCAGTCATATTTCCTCCTTCCATTTTCTCCTCTTTTTATTAGTTAGTTTACCACTTTTCATTTCCTTGTTATTTTCCTTTTCAAAGACAGGGGTTCAAAAGGACATGCTATTACATCCCTTTGTTTCCAATTTCTCAAGCAGAGAAAACCGTGCATGGGAACCTGTGAGGCTGAAAACAAGAATCATGGTAGATGTAGGGCGAGGTACTGTCTCCAACACACTGCATTGGCCTGTGCTCCAGATTGAAACAGAAGGCACTTAGTTGTTCCGGTAGTGTCAATCAACTGGCATTAGTGCCAGTGGCTTGGGATAAGCTTTCTGGAGAATCTACTTTCGAGAAAACTAAATGTGGGGCTTCAAACTACGTATAGAATTGGTCAGTCCTGGCTCGGAAATCTGCGTACTTTTGTTGGACTCCGTGATGGATGGGGCCACTGGTACGAATTTTCGTTTATTTTAAATATGATTAAAAAATCTTAAAATGTGTTAATGAAAATGATTCGCTATGTAAAAAACTGAAAAAAAAATACAAATGATAATCTCAAAATAGTCTATTACGCTTTCTTGTCATTAACAGCTCTATTGGTATTCGCCAAAAAGTGTCTCCGTTCCTGATACGTTAATACACGCTATACTGTATGGTAAGCCAAATAACATCAAATGGCTGTAATGTGGATGTCTTCTAATTGAAACTGCTTCTCTAACTCAATCCATTACCCTTCTTAAATTGAGAAAACTTGGAAAAGTCGATGTTAACATGTCTGAACACAAATCCTCAACTTACAGTTGAGGTGTTAGTTCTGAGATCTTACGTATCACAACAGGAAATTATCTCAAGATCCTCAAACAAGATCAGCTGATACATAATTCAGAGTTGGCCGCATTCGAGAATGCCCTGTTGTGCCATATTGGTCTGTGGAAGGCCGTGACAGTGAAAGTGACAATGACCAGTCAACTGCGTCATCTATAGATCTACACAGGTTGTAGTTTTATTTAGAGCATATAGAAAATTTCCTCTACAGAGATTGTAAGTTTGCTGTTATGAAAAATAACTTTGCTTTTTCAATATAGTATCCTAACATGATTTTCCTGGTGACATGTGCGATCTCTTATTTGAAACACGGCTGTCTTATGTACTTCCTTTCTCTATAAGGGTTCATTCTGTCATTGAGGAATATTGCATATCTGATATTAATACCCAAGCAGTAAAGCATTCTGAAATGTCACTTTGGGTAAATCTGCAATTTTGGCTTCTTGATATTTTCATCCATTTTGACAGAAGGAATACTGATGATATGATACATAAGCAGTTTTTTTTTCTGAAATATAGAGACAAGTACAAAAGTAACATTCCCCTATGCACAAATAGGTAGAAAGCAGCTGGTCTTGGAACGTCTTGGTCTTGGTCTTGTAATTGGCCACCATATGAAATAGGACTTTTTCTCACTTTAGAGCTAACTGCTGTGTATTATTATGCTCTTTCTTTCATTCCTAGACCTTGCCGACAAAATTTTAAACTGAATTATCATAAACGCACCAAATAGAATATTAGTTGAAATCCTAAATCTAAATCTAAGTTTAAATGGTTACCAAATTCTTTACTGCTAGGTTCTCTGACATATAGGTATTGAAAGAAAGGAGCTAGCAGACACGACAACAAGATATGCTGCTGGATTCTTTAGTCGTTGCGTCCCCTTCAGAGATACAAGTATTATCGTCAAGGAGAATATTTTTAATAATTATGGGGAACGTGCAGCTGCATAACGGCTTGAGAAGCGTCAACCTCGAGTGGAATAATAGGAAGCTAATGGAAACAGGAATAACGAGTTTCAGTTAATTCGCCTTAAAAATTGGACATTGTCGTACCACGGAAATGAGTGCTTGTGCTTGCATTCTAATCCTCCCTTGAGGGTACTTCGCATTTTAATAAACTGCTCATATTTTAAGGAATTCCATTTTGAAATATTATATTGCCTATGGCTCATCTTTCTACTGTTTGATCGTAAAAGAGGTCAGTGTTAATTTCTTTTTATATTTAAGAGAGACTAATGACTTTTATATTAGTAAGACTAAGAGACTTTTTATATTTAAGATAGTTTTATCTTTTAACTTTATTTTTCATAGTTCTTTAGACCTACTAAATACTTTAATATGTATTATGTCCTTTGATTTAATTGATTTCATGGATTCGTTTATTTCCATGTTTCATTCATTTGTATATTTGTCCACTATAGGTACAGGTAGAAGCTAAGCCAGCAGCACTTCTGTAGTGAGGTACTGCTGCACTTAACTAACTATCAAGCTTCAGCCCTAATTTTAAAGGAGAACATACTGGAGGCTGTCCGGGGGTCTTCCAAGGCTCCTCTTCTACCACCAACCTCTTGAGAGGATTTTCGGCTTGACTTGTATTTTAAGTGTCCTCTTAGAGCACAGGCCCACCAGCGGCCGAGCGGTAAAGTCGCTGAACACTGGTAGTTCGGTCCGAGGTTCGAATCCCGCGAACGGGCTGGCTGCATGGGTGTTTTCGTGGTTTTCCCCATGTGTAACGTGTATACGAGCCAGTTTCTCTTAGAAAGTCTTCCACGAAGGCATCCCTCCCCTTAGGCATATAGCCCTAGTGTGCTTTGCATTATTAAATACACCACACCACACCACCTCTTAGACCACAGACACTCTTTCCCGAGATTTAACCTTTTGAAGACGGGATGACCATTATAGTGGCCATAGAGTCCTCTCTTTGAAAAGACGGGGTTGTCCACTTTAGTGGCCATGTCTTTTTCCCCCATTTTCCAGGCTGAAAAGTGGGGTGAAATGTCAAATTTGACGTCCCTAGGGTTTTAACCACTTATCTCTTTCAAAGGTCTTCCTTTTGCGACACATATGCATCCCTCTCTGAATCCATTAAACTACACACAAGAATCTTTGTTGAAAGTAGGAGGTGATTTCTTAAAGGGGGGAAAGCATTCGGTTCAAGATTCTCCGTTCTTTGGTAGCTTTTACTGCTATCAAAGCCCCGGTCTCAAAAGGTTAACTGGGGAGCAATCCCCAGCATTCTGGCTAAAATCCGTACTTAAACAGATCGGGGTAAATAGATTATCTTCATACAACTAGAGCCACTGTTTCTGTGGTAGCCATTGTTTCTGATTCGGCAGGGTGCTGACAGTACGGCTTCTTTTAGGCCTATCCCGGGCTGTCTTGGGTCGCAACATCTCGCTACTTAGTACGCTCCGGGGTTCCAGTAAAAATTCATGTATGGGCTTCATGCTTCGATGTCTTAACGCCGCACAGACAATATACGCTTGCACGTCACTAACCACTATACAGGCTGAACGGTATAACATTTGCCGAATACAACATTAACATGGGAATATTTTTAAATTTGAGTTTATTCATTATTTCACTTTGAGTCCTGTATTGACAATACTGATCATAGGTTTAGGCCATCATAAACGTGAACGTTATTCACCATAAATTTACAGCCAACCAATCAACATTGTTTCCTGGATTATGAGTTCCATTAGATTCTACGAATATGATCTCCTACTTGAAAACATTAATATTCATCAATACATTTTACGGCAATTTACACAGAAATGCTCGTCATTTGATTTATTATTGAAAGAAATATTTTCATAAATTGCTATTTTATTTTTAGTTATTTACAAAAACAAACATTTTAGTATTTTGTTTGTGTACAGTCCCTGAATATGATTTCTAACTTTAAAAGGAAATATCTTGGTCAGTTTTCATTGTTCGAGAGTCAAACATTTTATATTTTATTTTTAATAATGAGTATGAAATGTTCTTAACGTAAGCATAGGAACAGGGAAAACGTATAAAATTTTAAACTTAAAATTTTAAATTTTACAGAACTTTTATTTAAATTACCAAAACATGAAGATTTGTGTGATGTATGGATGACGCCAACCAACAAGATGTATAGAGGGCGTTGGCTCTCAATCTGAAGGCACCAAAAGTTTAGTTTCCAAGAGGGAGTCCGACAGAGAGGTCATTGGGAAGGCTCGTTGGAGCCATTAATGAAACCGAAATTAACTTTTATTACTTTATATATTTCAGTTTTTAGTATTGTAGTTTAGTATTAGTTTTGTGTTTGTGCAATAAATGTTCAAAATACAAAAGGTTGGAGTGTTTTCTCTATGAGGCGGAGGATGACGAAAGGGGTGATATCACAATTTGCCTCATTTAAATTGCTTTTGTAATTGGAAATGCATGTCTACGACCAACAGTTAAGAATTAAAGAACGGGTAAGGACTTTAATGGACACAGTGTGTAATGGTTTTATTTTACCAGTAGCTTTTATAAATTTATTGTAACAAGCTTACAGTACTAAGGAATTTAGGTTTTGAATGTTATATGGCCCATGGTGTTTTGCTTTTAAGTAAGTGTTTTTCATGAAAAGGGTGGTAAATACGAATTTTATTTTTCTGTTTTGTATTTGGGTAAAACTTTTAATAGCAACTCACTAACACATTTGCTTTAAACGTATCCACATTAACCACGTTATATAAATTTGCTTTGAAAAATATAACTTAAAATGAGTTTTGCGTGTATAAATAAACAATTTTCTCCTAAAACTCTCCTACAAAGGATTTTCCGCTTTGGCCATGTGCGCAGGCATTTAATGTGCACGAACAAAGCGGGTGACATGGCTCGTGTTTTTTTCTAATATATACTGTTTGTGATGTTGTAGTTTTTGAGGAGGATAAAACCAATTCGGACTTGATTCATAGTCGAAGTGGTAATAGATACGACACAGAATACAGACGGTGTGACAAATGTCGTGAAATCTTATAACAGCTATAAAATCCTTGCATAAGCACAATATATCTTTATTACTTCATGATTATGCTGTTCAGTTATCATATTGAGTAGCACAGCATAATGGAACGATTTGCTCCTGAAGAGTTTTAAATACGCACTTACCTTTTTTTTAAGCAATAGAGAAAGAAGACGAAGCGAGAGATGCTGTTTCTTCAAGCAGCAGCAGGTTGGGGGGAAGCAATGCGTTGATACTTTGATACTTTTGATATGCCTGTTTCAGCAGGAATTATATCCCGCTATTACAGGCACCTCAAATAACCCCGGTTAGGGGAGACATAGCATACAGTGCTTCGCAGGAATACCTTAATAAGGGACTGCAGGAAGAGAAGCAATGCGTACTAATTTTGGTCGTATTTATAAGCCGTAAAATCTTCATTTCGGTCCTGAGCAGCTATTGGGAAAAAGTTTATAACAAAGCGTTACTGCAAGGAAAACGCAGACGCCTGGAAGTTGTATATACTTTAATAAAAAATCAGATTAATAAAAAAATTAAAGGTCTATTGTAAATTTGTTCCAATTAAGTTTAATAATTTTGTTTCAATATATATATATATATATAACTACTATTATCACATAATATTTACATATAAACTTTTAGTACATTTTAAATTACGCAGATATAATTTGTGAGCAGATATAATTTTGAGCGAATGTGTTGCTTAATTGCACAAAGTGCTATTGGCAAGCAAGGAGTTTAATGGCCTAACGGCCAATGTAACTAGAATGAAGTGCAAGCCTCCATTCTGCTAAGCTTCTGACATCGCTAACATATCAAAAGACGTTTAGAGATTTTGCCACTTGGGCTTGAGAGGGCAAGCCTTGGAGTGTTCTCTCAACAAATCCAGCTTTTGTTCCTCACCACTCGCGAAGAGTTGCGATTGCCTCTTTTAGACTATTGACGGGACACGACTGTCTACAGAATCATTTATTTCGCATTGGACTAGCTGATTCGCCGTTGTGCGTTTTATGTAATAGTGGACGGCCAATGACGGCGGAACATTTGGACGAGTGTGAAACACTGACAAATATTTCTTTTAGACTATTGACGGGACACGACTGTCTACAGAATCATTTATTTCGCATTGGACTAGCTGATTCGCCGTTGTGCGTTTTATGTAATAGTGGACGGCCAATGACGGCGGAACATTTGGACGAGTGTGAAACACTGACAAATATTTCTTTTAGACTATTGACGGGACACGACTGTCTACAGAATCATTTATTTCGCATTGGACTAGCTGATTCGCCGTTGTGCGTTTTATGTAATAGTGGACGGCCAATGACGGCGGAACATTTGGACGAGTGTGGAACACTGACAAATATTTCTTGTAGATTTCAGCGCTATTGGCAAGCAAGGAGTTTAATGGCCTAACGGCCTATGTAACTGGCATTTGACAAATAAAATAAATTGCAGTAAATGCTTAATTAATACGAATTACCGTCCCCTAGTGGCTCATAAACGGAGCCCTGTGATATTGCTAGGCATGTTTGGAGTCCATTGTTAGTATGATCCTATCAATACATAGCATTAATTGCAAAAATAAAGGCATTCAACTCTATAGTTTGCAAGATGAGATACAAAATTTTTATAAACGGTATATTATACGTTTCCAGAAACGAATAATTATTTAAACGTATACATGTTTATCTTGCTCTTGAAAAATTCAACTACGACTGTGAGTCACTGCGTGAGTTCTTATCCTAGTAAAAGGGCGAGCTGAGCAAGTATTTTTATGGTTTTTGCCGTGTATAACGTGAAAAGTCACTTTCGTTTAGAACCTTCTCTACGTAGACATTCTTCTCTTAACGCATCTAGCCCTTGCATACTTTGCCGTAATCTAATCAATCTGATCTAAAGAGGCTGACAGCAAACAACTGGGTGAACTTAAGGTTTGCCTATGCTCAAAACAGATATTACATACACTGTATCATCTACCAACAACAGCTGGCTGTAAAATAGTTTGAGTGGACGTCTGCAAATAATAAATTTTATCTCAGGATAGTTTATCATATATCCAGATCCTGTGCTAGATCTTGAAAATATGATTTGCCATTGTCCCACCCATACCAATTTCAGGGAAATTTCAATATGCGAACAGCCATGTGACTAACTTAGTAGCTGGCATTTGCCCTGTTAAATATAAAATTTATATTATAACTTAAACTCCATTCAGGCAGTATTATTTCACTTTCATCTATAAAAGTACCTAACATTGAAATTAAGGTTTATATCTTAATTTATCAATTAGTTTGGAGCTCTGCTGTTTCATTTCTGGGAGTACACAGCTCGAAGAACAATTGGTTGCATTGAGTCACGATATAGTTCTTTATCAGGTGTTCCAAACAGATGAAATTCTTATTAAAGAAGTACAAGATGAACATCAAGAGGAAGTAGCTTACAAATAATTGTTGTCTCATAAATGCTATTCATATAAATTGTAAATGATGACAGCTTTTATTTAAGAAAGAGGAGTTCGTAGAGGTTGCCCTATCACACTGCTATCTGCTTTAAACATGCAACGAGCAATCAAAATTATTGTGAGTCAGAAGAGGCCGCTTATTGGTTAGATCGCGTAGGTTACCTGATTACGGGAAAGCACACTTAGACTAGCTGCCTAGATGCCTTCCTATACACAAGAGCTGGATAATTTGATATTTATTTAACGTTACTTTTGATTAATTTGAAGATACTTCCATTTTGATTAGATACGATTTATAAGAAGAGCATTTCGTTTAAATTTCATATTTCATTGTCATTTAAAAAAATGTTTGAAAGTTTATTTCGCTCCAATACCTTTTTTACTCGCTGTATATTTAAGTACCAGTGTATCCCTAAAACTGTACAATTTGTATGTGCTTCATTACAAATTAAAAAATTAATGTCATTCTTAAATTTTATTTTATTCACATTAACTACGCTTAATTTCATGAATGTCTTTTCCTGTTTTTAACTTACATTATAACAATGAGAACAGTACATTACTTTCGTTTAGCCTATCTTATTGGATTTCATTATATATATATATATATATATATATATCTTGATAAAGTAATTATTTACCTAAATCTACGAATATTATGTGCTACTGTCTGTTGGTGAGAAATAATAGTAAATTTTACGTACCAAATTATTTTTATTGCGAAGTAAGTCAAATACATTACAAATACATTCTTGATTTTAATTCAACTCATCAAAATGACGAATTTAGACATTTTAGCAAGAGGGGGAAAAATCCTATATTTCTAGTGATCCATTTTATAGAGTTCACAGTTCATAAGCAGCTCTCATACAAAAGAATCCTTTGAAATTTGTATCAAAATCCATGATTCTCAATACCATGATCTAAACCAGGGTTTCTTAAACAGGGTAGCGGGACCTGCAGCAGGGGTTCGCCAAAAATTATAGCAGTTTTGATATTTCTTTAATTTATTATAATAATTTTTAAATTACCAAATATTTTTACACAATGTATCTGAAAACAGATAAAGATAAGACAATACAGACAAAGAAAAAACGAAAACGTTTCGTCGCATTCTTTTTACAATATAAACGTTCATTTTCCTTGCTTTGCACGTGACGGTATCATTTCGTCTGTTACTTATTTAAAATTTTCCGATTGTTCTATGCCTTAAAATTAGAAATTAGATTTAATGACCTAAAACTGCAATAGTATATTACAGTACAAGCGAAAAAATTGGCAGTTTAACCCACGCGTGTGTCGAATTTGCGCAATACTTATGGGGTCCCACAAAATTTTTGTAAATATTATGGGGTCCTATAGGTTGCAAAAAAATCTCAGTGATGAAAAGGGGTCGCGACTGAAAAACGTTTAAGAAACCCCGATCTAAATAAAAGAAATGTTTTCTCAGAACTGGATTGGCCCGGTAATTTTAGACACATTTAAACATCATCAGAGGTGCATTAGACAATGCAAGAAGTAGATTAAACCCACAAATCAAAAACACAGATTATTAAAAGCACATAAACAATGCAAACTGCATTCTTGTAGAAGAAAGGTAATTGTATAAATATAAGTTATAAGGTATATTCCCCCACCTTCTTAGCATGCCTTCGTAGTGTAGTGGTCTGCATGCTGGGCGCGTATTCGCGTATTCCAGAGGTCCGTGGTTCGATTCCCGGAGAAGGCGTCGCTCATTTTTTATCTTTCCGGCTTTCAAAAAATACCTAATGTCTCTACAACATATTCAAAATTAGTGCGCTGCTTGTCTCATGAAATACGTATTATTTATATACCGTGAACATGACCCTTTATTAAACATCTTTCTGAAATAAGAAGTTATTCAGAATCCTCAGCATTCTGAAAGCAATTTTCAAATAAATTTTCTTCATCTTTAGCCTATTAGTCTTTTTTAGCCTATTAAAATATATATGCCATGCCGACCAAAAAAGTTATATATATTTTGGTTTTTCTCTCTTCCTTTTTAAATTTATTTTTTCAGTCAAAGAACCAATTATTTGGGTGTGTGGTGTGGTGTATTTAATTATGGCAAAGCACACTAGGGCTATCTGCCTAAGAGGAGGGATGCCTTCGTGGAAGACTTTCTAAGGGAAACCGGCTCGTATACACGTTACACATGGGGAAAACCACGAAAACGCCCATGCAGCCAGCCCGTTCGCGGGATTCGAACCTCGGACCGAACTACCAGTGTTCAGCGACTTTACCGCTCGGCCGCCCAATTATTTGGGAGCCGGCGATGCATCACTTCGAAATTTGGTAATTTCAAATTACAAAATTGAAATTTGAAATTTCGAAATATAAGGCGATACATTTTATGCACATTTTATATATTTGCTTATCATTTTAACAGCTTTCCTGCATAGACTCTCAGCTAATTTTTTTAATCATCATATATTTCTATATGAGCAGAACAACCGCTATATTTTTCAAGAAAACTTAGTATCCTACGCTGAAAGATTGCTTTTGTTTAACTTCAATAGCTGAAATGAAAATTTTACATTTTTTATTTAATTATGTATTTACTCAAGCTATAGAAGTATAAAACTTTTTAAAGTACTTAATTTAATACTTAATTAATCTTTTAATCTCATTATTACTTACAATCGTATATTAAGTGAAACGAAAGGATAGATGTTTGCTGTTACAGTCTACAAGAAACTCAGTGGTCGTTTAGTGTCAGAGTAACTATTCTGCAAATCTGTGGTTATCGTTCGTGACAAAAAACAATTTTAGAAGCAGACACAAACTGCTAACACTTTCCAGTAAGGTCGTGAAGAAAGATCAATATACAAAGAATATTGTCATCTATTCTTAGTTGCTTGTCACATTTTTAACTGAGCATATTTTGTACGTTAGTTTCCTTCATTATCAACGTATCAATGAATAAATGTTTGTGTTACTATTTTAAGAATTCAATATTTCTATTTACATTTATTTTTCCTTACTAAAATGTTATTTCAAGCATTATAAATAAAAAAAATAAAAAATATATTGAATGCCACAAACTTCTTTCGGTATCTTACCGTCTGTTACAGTTTTCGAATTGTATGCTTAACATACGAAAAGTTACTCAGACTGTAACATCACATTATTCAGTAGTAAAAATCCTGATTTAAACAGTTAAAAGACAAACGGTTAAACATAGTACAGATTCATAGCCGATGAGTGAGTAAACTCACATACTTAGTTGTTTGCTGTAGTTATGTAGCTTCTTTGTTTATTACAAGCATCTGCTAAGCCAAGACAAAGAAAACACCATATTACTAAGAGGTTTGTGTTATGCTTAAAGTTTGCTTTATGTGATTACGATAAAGTCTCGAGGTCTATCTGCCTAAGGGAGCGGATGCCTTTGTGGAGGACTTTCTAAGGGGAACTGGCTCGTATACGCGTTTACAACCGGGGAAAATCACGAAAAGGCCCACGCAGCCAGCCCATTCATGGGATTCGAACCCCAGGCCGAACTACCAGTGTTCAGCGAATTTACTACTCGGCCGGTGCCGGGCTGTTATGCTTAAGGAACTTTAGGAATTGAATACAGACGTCCTGAAGCAGTGTATAATATTTGGAAATATTAATTTTTTCGTAGTTATGAATCTGCGATTTTTGACACTATTTTGATTTTTGTGGATGAGAAAACCATTATCTGTTAACCTTTGAGGCCGGGGCTTTGGTAGCAGTAAAAGCTACCAAAGGACAGGGAATCTTGAACCGAATGCTTTCCCCCCCTTTAAGAAATCACCTCCTATTTGCAACAAAGATTATTGCGTGTAGTTTAATGGATTCTGAGAGGGGTACATCTATGTCACAAAAGGAAGACCTTTGAAAGAGATACGTGGTTAAAACCCTAAGGACGTCAAATTTGACATTTCACCCCACTTTTCAGCCTGGAAAATGGTGGAAAAAGACATGGCCCGTGGACAACCCCGTCGTTTCAAAGAGAGGACTCTATAGCCACTATAATGGCCATCCCGTCTTCAAAAGGTTAAAAGTGATAACCCTGCATAAGTTATAAGCAGCGAAGTTTTCAGAAATCCAAAACCTGCTAAAATCTTTGCTCCATTCCGTGTGATTTCCTTCCGTAAATTCGCTGCATTAATATTCTCTACCTTTCACTGAATAAAAGCGATTAGTAAGCTTTTCTATCGAAAAATGTGGACAAAGCTACAATGCACACTTTAATGTTAATTAAACTTTAATATTCTTTAACTTTTAATTTACAATGCACTCTACTTTAATCCACCGACAGAGCAGCTGGTCCACTTGGAGGTGGTGCTTATGAAAGCCTGTTGAAGTCCTACCAGTGATTCTAGTTTTGTTCACTGATGTACCACTATCTTGAAAAAATACGCATATTATGCATTTTTTTATGTTTATGGTAGTTATTTTTACTGTCCTTAGTTATAGCAGGATGTTTTCTAATTATTTAGCCGATTGGAGATTTCAAGAGCTATTTCAGTGCATTTCTGGATACGTCTGAAGCGCGTATGTATTCTAGCAAATGGTATTTGCCCGTATATGCTTTATTTCAGCTGATAGAATGCGGAGATTATAAGCTCTCATTTCTGAAGAGTCAAAAATTCAATGATCAGGGGCTCCAACCCCTGCACATGTGCACTGCGCACTGTTTCGAAAGCCGAAGCGAAGTTATTCGCTCATGTATGGGCCATGTCTCGTCAGGAATTGTGAGAGCCGCTACTTCAGGATAAGGAATACGATGCACACTAAGAAGAGAGAGAATTTCTCCTCAGTACGTTTACTGAGGTGAAATTCTCTCTCTTCTTAGTGTGCATCGTATTCCTTATTATTCCTTATTATTCTTACGTTTTTGCTGAAAGAAAAAGAGTCAGTTCACTTTTCGAATAATTTTTTCTGCCTTCTTAAGAGAAAATAATAAGCGAGTTTCCCAGTAACGTAACCATAAGCTGATGATATCTTCTCATTTAATTATTCAAACGTTTCAATTTTTATTTATGTAAATTAAGATAGATAGTAGATTAAGAAAAACTCTACAATAGAGAAAACGCTAACTTTGCTTTTTAATTGGCCACCAAGAGCCGTCCGAGTTCAGTAAACAATGCTTTAAGTGAAATTTTAAATGAAATTTTAAATGAAATTGAACGCAGTTCCGAAACATTGTCATATGTCGATTACCCTATACGATGCAAAAATTTCGATTAATTTAATCTTAACAGAACATTTTTAAATTTCCTATTCGAATTTTAACGTTTGTTAAGTTTAACTGTCATTCGCATGTTAATTTAGCAGTGCTTTAAGAAGCCCTCTGTAAAATTTTAATATGTTTTATAAGTAAATCTGCACACATTTATTTTTAACTAAAGTTAGGAATTGTGTTAAGTTAGGAACATATTACATTCTTCCAGGTGCATTTCACGAAACTTAGATAATTTCTTTACACATACTTTAATTTTATCTGTAAAGAATTAGAGCATCTATATCAGAATCTGTATGTGTGGGAATTTACACAATATTTTTATATTAAGTATTACACATCATTGCCTTAATATTTGCGATAAATGGGCAACTTTTGCTCAGCATTACTTCTTAGACTGAAAGAAAGAATAAAGCACAAATATCATTTAAAATTATGAAACTAAAAATATTGGAAATGGTGAAATTAAAGTAATTCGTTATTTATTTTATAAAAGTATAGAAGTAAATACAAAACAATAAATAAATGCACCCCATCACTAAATCTCTCATTAGAAACAACGTTCATAATCCAGTGCTACAATTTAATCTCCTTCGAGCTTCTACACTTTGAAAAGTGCAAATTTTCAACGTTTATGGTCAGTGTTTCCCTTTTTTTCATGCAATATTTATATAATAAATGAAATTATTTCCGGCAGGAAAAGAATCAAGTGATTAGCTCGTTTCCACTCTGTGATACAGAAACTCCTTTCCGGGAAGGCCGTTTTTCACTAGCATACGTTTAATTTAATTGTTGTTTCTATATTGTTGCATTTATACTAGAAAGAAAACATGCCTTACTTTAGAGAGAAATCTCATTATTTTAACACTGTTTAATTTAAAAAATTTGATAGCTAAAAATCCCTTACCTTGCAGAGCTGTTTGGCAGGAAAACCCACCAGTCATATAAGCTTGGTATTAGACCACTGGCTATGCCTGAGGGAAATTCACATTATTATATACCTTCTTTCAGTTTATATAAGCAAAGTTAAACTTATATATGTATATGTAGGCAATAACATAAATTTAGTGTAGTAACTTTGAAAAGAAGAGGATATCCAGCATCATCCTCTTCTTCTCATCCTTCATTATGTTCTTCATTCAAGCATAATTTTCTGTATAACATTATCGAAGCAAACAATAGCTGAACCAGCGAAAGAAGCGCCAGTTACGTTAATTACAAGCATGTATTTTCCGTTGGCGAGAAATGGAACAGATAGCAAGTTACATCTCTGCTTGTCGAATGGAAAGATGTCCATTTAAAATTTTGGTAGCGAATAGAGGATTCTTGATTGTCTTCCTAAAGGGGTTTTGAATTTTCACAGAAGATGAATTTATTACTAAATAATAGTGTTTTTTATTAATGATAACAGCCTTTGCAGGATTGCATGAAAATTTAGCGCCTGCTATACCACTGCAAAAAATTTCTATACGTTTCTCCCGACTAAAAAGCCATTTATCAAAGGTAGTTATGCAGCAGATATTGTCATTCGTTGAAAAAAATTGGGAATAGTATATGGTAAAAGTAAATGTGACTTAAAATAGAGGTTTTCCTGATTGAAAAAATTAGAATTAAATATTGTGTATTTTCACCTTACATATCGGAAAAAACTATGTTAAGTCCAGTGCAGCCAGCCAATTCGCTGAAATTTGAACTTTGGTCGAAATACTAGTGTTCAGCTGTCTTATCCGCTAGGTCGCTGATGGGCGCCAAGCCAGAGTCCAAAGACCTAACTGATGACCGAATACATCAGAGGTGTTGCTCATTTTTTTTAAAAAAGCATCGTATATTACAACGTACAAGGCGCACCGGTGTATAGCGCGTACCTATAATTTCAAACTAAATTTTTAGGTATAATCGCCGTCTAACGCGCACCCCTTCCTTTACGAAGAAATCTGAATGATTAAGACGCGATGCTCTTAGCTTTTAATGTCATTCATTCAAAGATTTTTCCAAGGCGTTCGAAACTCTGGTATACTGAATTGAAAAGCGATAAGAGGAACCATATATGTGTGCGGGGAAAAACTTTAGGGAGTAAATACTTCTATAAAGAGGTAGGTTGTATTCAATACAGATGCGCACAAGAATGTTATTCAAGAGTTTTGAGAAATAGGTACAGAATTTGGGGTAAGAATGCTCTTTCGACCCGAATGAATTCGCGGAGTTAGGAGTTAGATGGTTTTCCTTTCTGTACTCGTTTGAAACCATGATTTTGATGGGAACATCGAAGGCTTTAGCAAATCTCATTTACTTTAGTTGAAATACAGTTGATCCAGTTTTCCTTTTATAAAAAATACGTCTGCTCCCAAACGAAATGAACACCTTGCTGGTTTCAAATGCAAAGTCATTTGATTTGCGAAACAAAATGGAAATCGTGCTGCGACAAGGATGTTTGGAGTTGAAAGATGAAAACGATGTGAACACATTGCTGATTTCAAATGCAAAGTCATTTGATTTGCGAAACAAAATGGAAATCCTGCTGCGGCAAGGATGTTTGGTGTTGGTTAAAGATGGAACGGAGCATTACTATTTATTTATGCATCAGAAGTAAAAATGATGGTAGAGATAACGCAGAATTTGAAGACGTGCTTGATTATATAACGGAAAATGAACGTAAGGAATGTTTCATGTTATCCAGCAATGAAAATTTTTAAGTTCATTATATATTTCCTTTCTTTTAAATAAACAGCACTTTACATATAAAATGTATTTTCATATGCTGATCTTTTCTTTATTTTTGCTCTATCATTTTTGCATCCGGTTTATAAACCGCATCCGTAAATTTCGATCTTATTTTTTGTATTAAAAGTTCGCGTTATTGGCCAGAAAATACAGTAATGATAAGTTATGCAAATGGACTATTAAAATTTCACTTTACTGCAACTCAGTGAAATACGAATTTAGTCATTAAGGGGACACGGTACCCAAAAGCTTGTAATTTATATTCATATTAATCAATTGAGCAGTATTATGTTTTATTATAAATATATATATGTATTGAAATTCAGTAATAAAATTTTTAAGAAATTAGAAATGATTTAATGACCGTCCAGACAGTTTACATTCTTTAAACTGCGATTTCTCAGTTTGCAATTTTTTAATATATCCTTTTACTTAAAGTCCTAAAACTTGTTTAGATATGGACCAAATTATTTAATAAATTTACTGCTTATTTAAAATTATATAGTAAATAGAATCAAAGATGGGATTTGAAAAATAGTGAAAAGAAAAATTATTGGAAGTAAAAATGTTACTAAAATCATATTTTTTTAAAATTTTTATATAAAAATGTGCGTTTTATTTTTTTTCTCAGAAACTAATTCATTAATTGAAAAATTGATCCGTAAAGTTATTAAGAACACTATTATGAATACAATAAAAAAATTTGAAGCAAAAATATTGAAAATTGGGGAAGGAAGAAATAATTTTTAACTGTTGAATTTTTTTTAAAAAAGTTCAAATTAAACAAAAATTACTAGCAAACATTTTTTTTTTCAGCTTAAAACCATTTTGTCTCATAAAACCACTTAATATTATTCATAAAAAGTAGATGAAAGTGCTTAAATAAAAAAAATCATTCAAAACGTACCGAGTCCCCTTAACACAAAAATATTTCCGTTAAAATTTACGAAACTATTTAAAAAACATACATAATAATATAGGAAAAAAAACATGACACTTCAATAGAGAGTAACATGTCAAACTCAGCGTAAAATAAAATAACGCTGATTGACGTAGATTTTATTTCAGCATAAATCGCTTTCCGCGATTTACTGCTATCGGCTTCTTCAGCTGCAACTAAATGAAAGACAATAGACGAATAAACAAAAAGAATGTTGGAAGAATTTTCGGGAGCTAACCTCGAAAATGAAACGGAAAAGCAAATTAATGCTGGAATGATTCAACTCTGTATATATATATGTAATAATAAATTTCCATAGTCAAGAATACACTTAAAATTCTAACTGTATGTTCTTTTCATTTTTAATGGCCACGTTCTTTTATTTGAAAGTACGTGGAATTAAATCCACAGCCCCGTAGTCAAGTTGCTTTTCCCGCCTTTTCTACACGCACAGTCATAGAATGTTCTGGAAATATTTAAAGCGAACTGGTTTGGCTGACGAGGCTGACGTCATTCTTGGAAGCTCCGCCTTTCCAGAGGCTATAAAAAGACTAGCAAAAGAATATCGGTGCTTTTTCTTAAATGTCACGATGCAGTAAACTTCATACAAAAAGTTATTAGTAATTCTTTTTATTTACTCCGGATATCTGATTTTGTAACTGCTATTTCCCCTGAATAATAAAAAATGGATCCTGTTTTTTAAACTTATCGTCTGATAATTTAAGCTACGACCACATTTATGATTCTTCAATCTTTTATTCTGGACAAAAGCTGGTACATCACATATTTATATATAATTAAAGAAAGGAGAACAAACTAAAAAAGACCTTTGTGCTCAATATATGCTCTTAAACACATTACAGAAATAATATAATCACTCTTGAATTTTACGTTAGGTTTAATTTGACCATAGCGACCCTCAGGAGTTCTCATTGTTCAACTATAATTACATACAGAACACAGTGCACAGGAACATACATCACAGGAGGAGTTATCAAATCATTGCCATGTGTCCTATGCAAATACCATAACAAAACTAAAACAACGTATAACAGAAATTTAAAAAAAAAAAATTTAAATAAAAAACGCGCACGGGCGCTATTCCTAAATGTTCTCTTCTGTCTGAGACAGACTGGCGACAGTAATTCTTCGGCTATTTCGAAACGAATGAAAAGGAAAAAAATAGAATCAGAAAAGGAAAAAAATCGATAAGTGGATTCAAAAATTATTTACAGATGGTATATGAAAGGAGGGTAGAATTTGAGTCATTTACTAATATAATAATTGAGAAAGAATTAAAAGAAAGCTCTAAGGAAAGGTAATTCACGAACTGACGAAATGTCTCCATGATTCTAACAGAGGTAAAATTAAATTTGTGGTTTACAACTCGACAAAGATAGCCAACAGAAGTTTTATTTGTTTTCTTCTTCTAAACATAAGACGGATGCTCCATGATGCGAAATTTTAAATAGCGTTTAATATATCTAATGCGTCTTGAGACGCATTGATAAGGAAAATCATAATTTTCCCCAGAATTTATGACACGAATAGGATTCATAAAGACAGAAATCCGTATTTTATTGACAGGAGGAAAAAATAAATTTTAACAAAAAATAACGAAGGCTGAGTTTTTACAATATATGCCCAATTCCGTAACTAAAAACAGAAAAGAAAGAATTTCTTTTTGGAACGGGAAAAAAATTGAACGGCTTGGCTAATAATCTGAGATGAGAAATATCTGTTGGTTGCAGCTGTTCTCAAATACTTCAATTCCTGATCAGGACTCACCAGCGGCTGAGCGGTAAAGACGCTGAACACTGGTAGTCCGGTCCGAGGTTCGAAGCCCGCGAACGGGTTGGCTGCATGGGCGTTTTCGTGGTTTTCCCCATGTGTAAACGTGTATATGAGCCAGTTTCCCTTAGAAAGTCCTCCATGAAGGCTATCTCTCCCTTTAGGCAGATAGCCCACGTGTGCTTTGCAATAATTGAACGATAACTATAAAATAATAATCCTAATCCTAATCAGTTCCTGATCAACGGTTGAATTAGTGGTTAGGTTATTTGAATTTGGCAAAGCCATTAGGGCTATCTGCCTTAGAGAAGGGATTCCTTCATGGAAAACTTTCTCTGGGAAACTGGCTCGTATTCACGTTACACATGGAAAAAATAACGGAAACAAACCATACAGCCAAGCTCTTTGTGTTCGAACTCAAAGCAGGTCGAACTACAAGTATTTAGTGTTCTGAAAGACCCCTCCACTGTCGGGGCGGTTTAATTAAAGGATCAAACCTTGCGTGCACTAAAAACAAATGTGCAGAAAGAGACTAAATTTTAAAATTTTGCTTAACAGAATTATAGAGTCGATTAGGAAACATGAAAAATTGGCCCTCCCTGAGATTCGAACTCCGGGCTTCCGATTGCCAGCCGGACGTACTTCCAATTACAAGTACATCCAAAAGGTATGCAATAATGAAGGAGAAAATTCCTTGGAGAATGACAAGTGAGGACCTGCTGTAGAAGACAAACGAAAAATAGTTTTCGATGCACATTGGTATGAAAACTAAAACTGTTTCATATGACTGAAAGCATCCAAAAAAAAAAAAAAAAAAAAAAAAGTAACTTGAATACGTCAGATTTAAAAGTAAACTGGGTGGCAGTACCTAAGTAATTCATAACTTTCAGAACATCAAGGGAAAAAAGATCAGTTGAAGTATCTAAAAAGGAAAATTTATCTTTCTTAAATGTAAAATATAGTAATAGAGTATTCGAAATGTGACGCATAACTTTTCAGGTGTCTGAAATTCCATAGAAAGGAAAAGGAGCAACTGTCGCTCAAATATCAATCTAGCCCGAAATCACCTGTCTAAAAAAATTAATAATGCTAGATTTTATTATTCAAAATAACAATCCACATCAACAGTTTTACGAGGAATCAACAGTTTTATCTAGAAAAGCGTTCGTTGTTAAAAAATAGTCATCGTTCGATGGAAAAGGACAGCACTATCGACTACTTATTAGAAAAGGCAGCATCGATTACTTATTTTCGTTACGGTTATTTCATTTTTATTATTATAGCTTATTATAGTGAATTTTTAACCTATTTAATGAAATACATACTGAATATATGCATAATATTGAATGTAAATTGTTTACATTATAAGTTTTTTTTTCCGCCTTCTCAGCATGCCTTCATGGTGTAATAATCAGCACGCTCGACGCGCATTCGAGAGGTCCGTGGTTCGAGTCCCTGCGAGGGCACTGCTCATTTTTCACGTCTTTCTTCTTCAAAAATACATAATATTTCTACAGTGGCGCCCGAACTAAAAAAGGTGGTTGATGACGACTCTTCACCACCAGGATTTGGCAACTCGGTCCCCTAATCCCCAGTCGCCGTGTAAAACGGGGTATATAAGGTATATCTCCCGCCTTCTTAGCATGCCTTCGTGCTGTAATGGTCAGCACACTAGGCGTGTATTTGAGAGGTTCGTGGTTGGAGTCCCGGGGAGGATACTGCTCATTTTTCACGTCTTCTGCTTCCAAAATGCCTATGATGTCTCTACAACACAATTCATAAAAATTTAATATAGTCATACCACGTTTTATCTTAAGATTAAATTTTATGAAAAAACACCCTTAAATGTTTATAAAGTACTGGCACCTCACGAGCGCCGACTATGATTAGCGCCCCTCCCACCAGAAAAAGAATAAAAAGCGTTAACTAGAAATATGAGTTGCACATTTTTTTATATGAGTTGCAAGGCAAAATTATTTAAATTTATTATGGAGTGTAAACTACAATAGGCTGTTTAGTCCAAAAAAGGTAGAATTCAACAGCGGGAATTAACGTAAAACTATACATATTGTAGGGTTTATATTTATTTTAACTAACATTTATTTTAAGTTTAAACTATCTTTCCTGTCAAGCCTTACTTTCCCCTGGAACTGCCAATGCCAGAGTATGTAAATTGTAGTAGAACGCGCAAGGATTCAAATTATCAGCGGAAGTATTCTGAATTAAATAGAAAGGAAACGAGTTCGAAGTGTGCTTTCTTGCTTCACGAGTGTGGAGGTGGCTAGTTAGAAATTGAAGAACCACGCGTTTCGGCCTGTGTGCTTGCCTCGACAATTTGTTAATCTTTCAACGTAATATTCAGAGTTTGCTGAATTATCAGCGGTATTGTAAAACGCGGTGAGGTTAGTTACGTTTAGAGAGCCTCGTAGTTAGTCGCTTGTTATTATCTCTTTTTAGTTTCCTATTTTTATTTTACCGCCGGGTCGGCGTAGTTTGTGAGCGTCAAGAGCACGCATTTGTAACTTCTAAAGTTGAATAAAAAGGGACTTAAGCCCTTCACAAGACTCTGTCTAATTTCCAGTTTCAGCAGCCACCACTTTGTTGCGTGCAGGTTGGAAGCGCGCAACTTTACAATATATTAGCATAATACTATACATATATTAGCATAATACTGTACGTATGTTAGCGTAATACTATACGTTTGACTTGCACAACATTATTCTACTTTCTTTGGGATTTAAACTTTACTGTATATCTAACATGCAAATAACTGCCGCAGCTTAACTCTTTTATTGCACAATACGGATAAATAATAATGTGTCCAAATCCCAAAAAAACATTACCCAGAAACATTAGTAGAGGCTTAATAGTTAACTTCGTACATTCTGTATACAGCACATGGAATATATGAAGAGCTTTCTCATGTCACGTTAATAATCAATGAAACAGGTTCATAAGAGCCATATAAATTAGATTTACACTGTTATTTGCATTAGAGTTAATGTGGAAATTCTCTCATATATTTCTTTGTTTCATCGTTTCCATGGATTCCTTTTCAAAAGCAACAACTGCTGTATTTTAGCATTGTGGTGACAGTCACAACTACAGCTCATCGACCCGTATGATTTAAAAAAGACAGAACTCCAGCGTTTGAAATGCTGAATATAGAATGATCTCCCAAATGCATACGAATACTGAAATAGTGACTTTCAACTTTAGATTTCATTAATATAAAAAGTGATGATATTTCTGAACGCGGCATTGAAAATCTGCAGTGTCATTTCATTTGAATAATTCTCTGAAGCCCCAAAGCAAGAAAAATATCTTTGAGAATTATTTTAAAGAATAAAATTTAATTATACGTAGAGAAGTGTTTCCTTATACGTTCATTATACGTATTATATAGCTCTTATTATACGCATAGGAGAAAAATATTTGAGTAGAATTTATCAGTAATGCCGATTTATTTTATGGTATGCATGCAAGTTAAGGGAGCTATACAAGTACATGTGCATGAAGGAATTAAGGAGATGAAACTAATTACTAAAATAAAATTCTCGCCATCTTCTGAGTAGAAGTATAGAATAGAACACAAGTTTTAGCTGAGTTCAGGGGGAAAAAACATAAACTATGTCAAATTTCGAAGAATTGGAAAACATTATTTATCTTCTAATCGTACAGATAGGTAATATCATTTTCGCAATTTGTTTGGTAAGGCCGATTTTGTAATTTGTTTTTCCATTTATTCTACAAACAGATATGCAGATTAATGGTTGATTGTGGATATTAGAATAAAGCATATTGCTTAGTCTTAACTGCTTAATCTTTATTCCTTTCTTTTCTTTATTTGCTCTTCATAGGCATCATTTAATACTATTTAACTTAAATCACTTTCAGATGGCGGCTTGTATTCGAGACACGAGACTTTAATTAATTTTATAAAACGAGATTTTTCTGCACTACGAAGTGATGCATTTGTATCATACAAAATTTACCTACTTGATGATCTATTTTAGAATTTTGAGAAAAGGTGTTTTAACAACGTATTTCATTCGATCGTGGAAATTAGTGCACTCATCCTCAGAGAAGTGCTTTTGAGACTAGATGGCCATGAACGTGATACATTTTCTTGCATTATATTAATCATGGATAGCATAAAATGCTTCTATGTTTTACATTCAATAATTACAATACCTTTGAAAGCATTTTATATTATATTAAGCTTATAATTTTAACGTATTTTCCATCATTTGAAAAAGACAAAATATTCAGTTTCAGTTAAGGATTTTTTTTTAAAATCCGCTGATTAAAATGAATTATTGTTACCCTGGTTAATCACAATCAACATGTCGGAGCAGAAGGTTCAAAACAACATTGCAGAAATCCTCATTAGGTTTTTGACTAACAAAAGTGTAATTCCTTCTCAAATTTATCGGAAACTTAAAAATAAGTCTGGAAGCGAATGTCTTTCTCAAACTGGGGTGTAGGATTTGTGCGCGCCTTTTAAAGAAAGCCAGGCGAGAACTGAAACAGGAATATATATACGTCAGCTGAGAACCTCAACAGATGAAGAAACACTGACTACAGTTGATGCATTTATTCGGGTTGACTGGAGAACACATGAGAGAAAGAGATAAGAAATTTAAGTGTTGATAGTGATTAGTGTACGGTCGTCTTAAATTTAACAATCTGAGAAACACTTCGGTTCGGCGTCTTTTGGCGCCTTAACACAAAGAAAGAAAATTGGCTGCAGTCACACTACTTTTTCAGCAACATGGAAAGGATAGCAATAAGTTTTTTTTTTTATATTCTGAAGTAACCTCTGAGGAAAACGGATACATTACTTCACTCCAGAGTCAAAATGAGGGAATATGCATTGCAGATAACTTCAAAGTCTAACGAACTAGGTTATTGACGCTGTGCAAGAATGGATCATCCTGCAATTGCAGAATTTGTATTCATCTGGACTTACAAACATGGTGGGCGCTAAAACAAGTTTATTGCAACGGTAGGCGACTACAAAAAATATTAAGGAGATTTTCATTATATCCAGTCCCTCGTGACCAATTATACTAATGGCATATTCTTTGCTTCAATTCTTGATATTAAATCTTCATTTCAGTCTGAAACTCATATTTAGTGAACTAACAGTTTCTGGCAGGCACACAGGGACAGGGACAAGGAAAAGTGGACGGAGCACCAGAACTTCGTCAGTGACTTTTACAGGTGTTGCTCCGCCGCACTACTGTACCCCGCTGGGCTTTTAGTTGGCCCGCATCGGATGCTAGCCTACCAAGACATTTACATAGTAATTTTACATTAATATTAGACTTACGTATTGAATATACAATTACAAAGACATAGTATACAATTATTGCAAAGAAATTAACCTATCAACAAAAGTTGGATTATGGCAGATTGAAATAACATAATTACTTCGAACATACATACAAACTTTCATTGTACATTGTACTTCATACAAACAATATATTTACATTAGTATATCTAGTTACATCGAATTAAAATAAGCATCATTTTAAGGAGCTAATTGAAGATTTTTTTTTTTTTTTTTCATTTTATCATACTTAGTTGAATTACTAAGGCGAATTCTCTTATTAATACATTTCCTTTCATTTTTTTAACTTGTTACACACAAATGCATCAGCACTGAAGTCTTACATTATTATTTTTGTAAATTAATGTATCATAAATACAGAAAATATACATTAGAAAATCACATAATACTTACATTTACACTAATATATCTAATAGAGTCGTATATTATTTACATTATATTTTAATTAATGATTTAATTATTACACTAATACAGTCCAAATTCTTAATGTAACTATTTTATAAAAACTATTTATACCATATTTAGCCTGTTTCAGACACTTGCAATATTTCTGAAATCTTGCATTATTTTTGCAAGTTGTAGAATAAGAGGTATTTATACAGATGCGATAGCATCTTGACATATGTCTTCTCTTTTATATGCAAAAAGTTTCTTCATAATCAAGGAAACCTAATTGTTGTAAATGAGGTATCGTTAGCATGCATTTAATGTACTCAGGCGTAATTTGTGACCTTCCTTTGCAGTGTAGCTCTTTTGTGAGCTGGCACTTGAAAATATAGTGCTCTGGGTCTCCCTTTTCCCCACATACGCACTTGTCTGATTCGCTCAAATTTCGTGCAAAGTAGTACGTGGGGAAAGGACCATGTCCAGATAGGAATATGTTGATGAAGAAGTTATAAGAGATTGGATCATATGTGGGTTTCTTGTAGAAGTTGAAAAGCCTTCTACCTACTTCTGCATTTTCCCATTCAGTTTGCCATTTTTTTAATGTAATTTTTTTCAGCATATGTTTCACATACGATTTAGGGAATGGGACATTGATTGGAGGTAGAGATGGGTCTTGAGCTGCATTTTTAGCAAGCGCATCTGCCCTTTCATTTTGGGCTTGTCCAGCATGCGCTTTTACCCACTTTATTTTTATAGATGTTCTCTTGCGCTGTGATAATAAATCGTAGATATCTTGCACTATTGATGATTTGTTTCTTGCATCATTGACAGCTTTAATTGCCGCTTGGCTATCACTGTAGATGGTAACATATGTTAGATGCTTTTGATGAGACCATAGAATAGCGTGTTTTATGGCTGAAAGCTCAGCTTGGAAAACGCTGTTGTTGTTCCTTAGGTGTCCTTTCCATTCTGTTGTATCTTGTTCTGAGAGGAGTGCAAAGAACGCGCATCCTACTTCTTCGTTTAACTTTGACCCATCTGTGTACACGACTGGAAATGAAGGTACACTGAGGGTGTCTTCTTTTGTAGATATTCTGAGTTTTGCATGTACTGCAGGGTGTCTTAGGTAAGGATTTCGTGGCTGTTCAAAATCAAGGGGGCACAGGTTTTGATCTTCTACCTCTATGTTTTTCTTGAGGTGGAATAACGTGGCTAAGTCTGCATCTTCTTTTGCTTTCAGGTGGAGGGGTGGGATTCCTGTTAATACACAGAGAGCTGCCGTTGAGGTAGTTCTGTATGCTTTTGCTATTTGTAAGAGGAAGGGGCGTTGGATCGAAGCTAGGACTCTTTTCTTTTTCACTGTCATAGGGTGAGTCCATGCTGATGGCCCGTATAGGATTATTTTTTCGATCACGGTATTATAGAGAATGTTTTGCATCCTCGACTTGAGGCCCCACGTTGTGCCTTGCATCCTTGCGAGGGCTCTAGAAATAGTTTGGGTCTTCTTCCGAATTTCCATGAGGTGTGGGATCCAAGAAAACTTTTGTTCAATTTTCAATCCGAGGAATTTGATTTCTTTTGAGATCTTGATTCTTCTATTATTGATTTTAATGCAAGGTAGCCTTTGTAGCGATTTGCCCGGTTTTGGAAATAAAATAATATGTGATTTGGGCTCTGAAATTATTAGTTTTTGATTGACGCAGAGGGAATGGAATATGGAGAGAGTCTCGTTACTATTCTTTTCTAGTATGTCTCTTGAATGCCCATTTGTTACAAAGGCCACATCGTCGGCAAAGGCGATGAGCTTTGTATGGTCCGGCCACTTGTAGGAGGTGATATAATTGAAGGTGATGTTCCACAGGTCTGCACTTAGACAAGAGCCCTGTGGACAGCCCCTCGTTATTCTTCTTTCTACTATACAGTTGTTGCTGATGATTATCGTTGCTCTGTTTGTTAGGAAACTATTCATTAGCTTGAATATGTTCCGAGGGCATTTAATGTTGCGCAAGGCTTCAAGGATACCAGGCCACCACACGGAATCAAACGCATTTTTGAGATCCATGCAGAGTACTGCTGTATGGAGAGCTGAAGATTTATTCCTACGGATCTGCTCTTGAAGTTCTACTATCGCATGTGATGTAGATTTGAGAGGTCTGAAGCCGTATTGGTTGGGGCTTATGGTTTCGTTTTTCTCTAAGTGGTGGCGTAATCTGCCCGCGATTGCACGTTCCAGAAGTTTACCTATTGCAGGTAAGAGGTTGATTGGTCTGAAGGCTTCCGGATCCGTAGGATCTTTATTATTTTTCTTGAATAGTATTGTTTGTCCCTGTTTGAGACAATTCGGGAAGACATAAAATTTGAGGCAGAGGTTTAGTAGTTTATGGAACAGAGAAGGCATTGCGTTGTGAATTATCTTAATAATCCTGTTGTCTAATCCGTCAGGTCCCGGAGCTTTATTATTCGGAAGATACTTAATAATTTTTGAAATTTCTTGTGAGTGGAACTCCACATCGTCTGGAGTATTTGGAGCGGTATTATTGTATCTAATGTCGGAATGTGAGTTGCCATCGTCTTCTGCATTATCTTTTAGGAAAACAACATCTAGAATATTGTTGAGAATCTTTTCAGTGACATTACCAAGCTGGCTGTTACGTGAGAGTTGATCTCTCGAAAGACCGATATGTGCGGGACTAAAAACTTTACTTGTAGCCATTTTATACAGCTGGCCGTATGTATCTTTATTACTACAGCAGTAATTCTTCCAGCTGCGTAATTTTGCTTCAGTTATTTTCTTTTTGTAATTTGCTAATTGTTGCTTGTATTTTATCCATATTTCCATTTTCAACCCTTCCGGAGCACTTTTCATTTTTCTACGAAGGGCCCTTGTATGTTGCTTTTCACGTCTTAATTCCTTTGTCCACCAGTTAGTCTTCGTAATCTTGTTGTTGTTACGGAGTTTAAATGTGTTGGTCGCTGTCTCCTGTATTGTTTTGATAATTGTTTCCATTAAATCATGGACTGCATCGGGTGATGTGCATTTATCTATAAGTTTCTCCGCATACTGAAGACATGTGGAGATTTTTCTTCCAAATTGCCTTTCTTTTTGCTTTGAGATTGAAAATCTTCTTAATTTGAGGTCGGGGATTTCTTCTGATAATTCAAATGAGATGTAGTTATGATCTGAGTGGCTTGGATCATCAAGAACTTTACATTCTTGTATTTTATTGGAGATACTCAATGTTGACAGTGTCAAGTCCGGCCATCCTTTACCATTTGTTGTTTCAAATGTAGGAGTGTCTGAAGAGAGGTTATGTATATACAGATTGTGTGTAGCAATAAAGTCAGCTAGTGTATGTCCTCTATTATCTGTATTATTGTAATGCCACATTTGATGGTGAGCATTGAAGTCACCTGTAATCACGTGCTGTGATCTTCTGAGATTACTAAAGATATTTTCTAATGTGTGGAGATTCGGCCCCATATCCTCTCGTGGTGAGCAGTAAATGGAAGTAATTAATAGCTGTTCTGATTTGCAGTTAATACTTATCGTCATCACATCTCTATGGCTTAATATAATTGTAGGGGACCATTTGGTATTGGTGACTATAATACTGGCACGTGGGTTAACTAGAGGATCCTTTTCGGTCGATTGAAATATTTGCCAGTGAAGGGGAAGGCATCTAACTTCACATTTTACGCAATACGGCTCAGTAATGCAAATTACATCATGATTGTTATTTTCAATTACTTCACTAAGTTGTTCTGACGCCTTTTTTCCTCTGCCTAAGTTTATTTGAAGGATTCTAAGCTTGTCCTGTGGAGGCGAATTATTGTGTAAAATTGTCGTAAGCAGTTGAGATTGGGGAACTGAAGGGGCGGCGGTAGTACTTGATGGATTCATGTACAGAAAGGGAAGTTTAAATTAACTTAAAAGAAACTAGGTAGTAAGCTAACTATTCTTCTTGCTTTGATGTGTAAACTGCAGCAGCTTTAACTTTTGAGATTTCCCTCTGATATAATGGGCATTTGGGGGAGAATGCAGCATGTGAAGTATTGATGTAGGTTTCATATGTGCAGTTGAACAGTTTACAGTTGATACATTCCGGTACGTCTTCTTTGCAATTCCTTATGGAGTGAGGTCCGCCACAGAAAGCGCAATAAGTCCTAAATTTGCATGCACTACCAGAATGTGAGAAATCTTGGCATCTGTAGCATCTCCTCACTCCGTAGAATTCTGCGATTGGGAGAATGCTCCAATTAATTATAATTTTCCTACGTTCAATACATTTTGATAGAGTACGAGGGGAGCATTCGAGAACCCACTTAATGGTGTTGGGGTTTTTGCCTTTTGTGTAAAAGAGAGGTGAAATCTCCTCTTTATCAATCCTTAGTTGGTCAACTAGTTCTTCGAGAACTAATTTTGGTGGTAACGTATTCGGGATATTATTGATTGAGATTTTCGGTTTTTTAACCCTTGGTGTTTTTATTTCTATTAAGTTATTTGCTTCTTCGGAAACGTTTATGGCGTTAGTAATCTTGTTGAGTTCTTCCTTTGAAGTGCTGCTGATCGCGATGCCTCCATTCTTAATATTTGCTATATAATCAATATTGGCATTTATTTCTTTGAGGGGAAGGATCTGATTTAGTTTCTCTGTAATATGGCATTTTAGCTCTTGCTTTGGGTATAGCAAAATAGTTGGGTTATTTTTTCTTGGTACCTTTGCTACAGCATTAGCATATGAAATTTTAGGAACATTATTATCCTCTAATAATGACGGCATTGTTTCTGTATTAATTAAGTCTGTGGTGGAATCATCGCACTGACATGTGACGGCGTGGGAGGGATGCGGAATACCTATCGGAAACGGAACGTCGCTTACGTTACTGATCCCATTACTTGTAGCAATATCTCTGAGCTCATCGAGCATCTTTTTAAGCTTTGTGAACATTCCTGGTGGGATGATGCGTTTTCCGCCTCGTCTAGTACTGGCTAGATCTAGACATGCATGATAAAGATTTACGGCTCTTATATGCGTTTCTTGGCGTACTGTTGCTGCTTTTTCCGGTGGTAAAAGCATACTTTCCGAGTTGACGGACACTGGGCTCGAAGGACGTGTAGTTTGAGCCATGCTGGAAGCTGACTATGTGGGAATTACTATTATAAATTGTGAACAGTTATACTGTGATAAGTTGCACACACTCCTGAGAAATGTCGTAGTACAGAGATAATTGAATGGAAATGCTTTCTAAACGTAGAGAGCCAATTTTTTTTTGTTTTGTTTTTTGTTTTGTTTTTTTAGGATGAATAATACCAGTATTAATTACTAATCAGATTAGATGAGTTAAATATAAAATATATAACAAAAAACAAGTACAAACATAATAATAGAATGTTAAGAACAAATAGATTCTATTCAGTGCAATAAATAAAAAAAGTAACTAATATAAGAATGTAACTTATTAAAAACATTGGTAAAATGAAATGAAAAATGTTAGGCCGAATATATATTAAGTCAACTGCGTTATTCAGCACTTAAGAAAATAAGGAATATTAGGCACCTTAATTCATCTCTTTAAACACTAAGCAATTAACTCTGTTTGTTATTAAACTATGCAATGCCTGTGGTATAATTAATCAATTACAGTAGCAAGGAGAATGAGAAGCGGGGACGAAAGAGTAAAAAGTCCTACCTTGGTAGCAGTACTTCTTCCGTAGTTTAGACTATCTCCAAGAGAGAAAATTCTCAATTCTTGTTAAGAAAAGAGTGCGAAAACAATGAAACACTAATCTTATCTCACAATATAGAGTCTGTACAAGCTGTTACTAAAATCAAAATTTCACCAAAAGCACTAAAATTGAAGTAGATGACCGATAGAGATGCAAAGTTCACTTTTAAAGTACTCTGGAAGACTTGAGAGGGAATTTCTCTGTCCTGTTTCCGTTTTCTAATTGAAAAAAGAGTTGGCAGGCACACACGAAAACTATCGAGTGTTGATTTCCTTGATACTGCTTATTCAACAGAAAGAAAGCTCATACGACACAAATACTATTGCGCTTGAGGCGTACAAAAATCAGTCAAAGTGTTACAAACTGAAGTGCTTCCAGATGAAAGATACAAGAATTTCTAAATAGGTTGATCTAATAAATGGAGCCCAATTTATTTTGTCGATCTAGTTACATCAAAATTTCTAGAAATTCTTCTACATATTGTATGTTATTTTATTGTCAGCGAGGAAGAAGGTATATTATGGAAGCGCTTCTGTCGATACGTTTATGTACCTTGGTGTTCAAAATTAAGAGAATTCTAAAATTTCATCAGTTATTTCCAGAATGATGAACATAATTCGATTGAATTTGATATGGACATAGGATGATATAATAAATAAATAAACAAAGCTATTTATACTAGGGGTGGCCAACCTGCGGCTCTTTGAAGGATTATTTGTGGCTCTCGATAAATGCACCTGAGTTGCCTTTTCATTTTTATGTTATTATATTTAAAAAAATTATTATCGTTCCGTATGTGTTTCAAAATGTCTTTTAAATTACTGACAACAAATATGAAAGACTAAGTGCAACGTTGTAATAAATTTCATTTCCGTCTCTTTCGCATCGAGAGAGGGCAAAATCTCTTTTCCCCAAACATGGAAAACACCTGTGTCTACGAATTTCTCCTGGAATTCTTTTCCTTCCCCCTATGACAAATTGAATATTCTACAGCGCTAACAATAACTTAAGTAAAACCAGAACTTTCTTTGATGCTTTCACCATGTGTGAAGCATCCGAAGAAGTAATCCATGTGTGAAGCATCCGAAGAAGTAATCCATGTGTGAAGCATCCAAATTGCCCGAAGTTGCAATCCCGTCCCATGGAAGTAAGAAACTTCTACCCTACCATTTGTACTTCCTACCTCCATGTCCCGTCCCAAGGGAACGGAAAATGTGTTGGTAGAGGTTTTCCTCTTCTCATCTTCTGGACTACGGGGGACTTACTTAACAAATTTTGAACGGAAAAGGGAGGCAAGATAGGAAAGAAGAAAAGGCAGGATAGGAAAGAAGCCAGACTGAGAAAGGTATGTACAGCATTGATTTCGCACATATATACATTGATGCTCACATATGCAGAAAAATTCAGAGCAAAAGGTTATTACAAATTAATTGTTCAAAAGTGTTGCAGTTCAAAAATAAAAGGCATGAAGCTTGACAGCATATTCATGATAGAATGCTTCAGAATTTTAAATTTTAGATTCATCATTTTGCTCATTCACTTCAGTTTCTTTTAAAGTCAATAAAAGTAACTAATTTACATATCAGAAATATAATAAATTAATTTTTTATTTCATATCTGTTTTTTTTTCTTTTATTTAAAGTGCTTCACTTGCCAGGCCTTTGACAATCAATGAAATTTTGCCTCCGGATTATGATAAACTTTTACCACCTAAAATAGTGAAAGGTAAGTATTTTGTAATTCTTCCTCTATAATGAAGAACGTTCATATACTATACTCTGCTCCTTTAAAGCCAGATTTTATATTTCTTGTGCTGTAAATTTTTTTTTCAGAGAGCTTCGATATTTTCATAGTTTATAACCATTTAATGAGAAAATGTAAACTTTTAAGCTATTTTCTTAAGTGATAGCAAACGTTTTCATTTACTAACTTTAAAAACTCTTAGTGATGCAGTTTAACGAAATGAAGCTTTATTTTAGTGAATGCGTTCTTAAAGTATAGCTTAATTCACTATTGCACCATTGGTTACAAACCAGGGTGTTGTCAAATTAGATAAAAAGAAGTATAGTGCATAAAATTTTGCCATAATAATCTTGCAGCAGATTCAGTTTGCATCAAAACTTTCTTAAGAAAGCTGGCCATCTAAAATACAAGACCATGAAGGAAGCATCGAAAAGCACTGAAATTTGCATCATGCTAGACTTGAGTAAGCCACTGCAGCTCATATGCAAATTATGTGAACCAATAACGTCACCTAGAAGCACTATAAAAAGTAAAAATATAGGTTAATTTTTTAATTACACCCATAGGAACAGAGTAGTCTTCAGCTGTTGCAATGAAAACGAGGAACAAACATCTCCCGATGTACCTGAAAGCAAGGGGAAGCCATGCTGCCCTCATTCTCTTTCTGTGATTCGTTATCAGAAGACACGTGAACTGCACCCAACTTAACATTCACCGCAACCTCATGCCAAGATTCTACCTCATCTCATCACTGCATGTTAGGAGTTCATAGAGATAAAGAAGCTAATTTTTCTCTTTAGATTTATCTCTGCTCATTTTTCAGTCCCTTTTAGGGACTATCTGAAGCTGCTAGAAAACGCAGCAAGAGCTACGGAACGCCAGCGTAAAATTAGCAATACCTTTTACATACAGTAATTGCGTGCTTTCAACATCACAGACGCATGCATCCGCAACAGTGCGTTGAACCCCGCTCTTGGGCAAATTAATTACACGACATTGACCTTTCAGATGAATTTCTATTTTGCTTACAACACCGCAATGATCGTATCAGAAGGTACCTGGCGGGTACCGCAGTGACATCATCATATTGTGCAGCGTCATATCAGTCCGTCTTCTAGAATTAGTTGAGATGACGATGAAGTTTACTCTCAAATGCCTCAAATACGTATTGCTGCCTCACTTAACCCAGATAAAGCTAAATCTATGTATTCGAGCTCTTGGCCTCCCTACTTTCAAGGCAACCATGTTTATTGCAACCATGTTCATGTTTGAGCAAAGCAATATGTTACCTCACGTTGCACGCTACGTTCAGCAATTTCCCCATTGTCCACCAAGTTTTCTCACCTGCTTCTTCCGATATACCGCCGATCGAACACGTCTGGCAAAGGAGTGAACATGACTCGCGGTTATGCCAGATGAGCTTCGGTAATGTGTAAAAACGGGAGGGACTGACATATCCCAACCAAACATCTTTCAGTAGTAAACAACCAAGCCTTTCAGTAGCGAGGGCTGTCGTAGCATTATTGCCAGCCATAGAACTACACAAAATACTGATTTTTTCATGTTCCGCAATTAGAATGAGGCTATAATTTTAATCAATTGAGTTTTGTACTTTATGTTCAGTAAATCCAGTAAATAATTTATTTCGATATACTTTGCTCTTCATAATGTTGCATTTGGGAGAACAGCAGTATGATTCCATGTTAACAAAATTTCCCATTTAAAATATTCATGTTGCGCATTTCTTTTCACGTTGCAAACATTACATTCTTACTGCTTGAGGGATCACTCAGGATGCTTCCTAAAATACGTTCGTTGCCTTGTATTCGCCAGTGTTAAAGAAGCGAATTAAAGAATATAAATAAACCTTTTTTGAAACGCTCTTTATTTGGTTAAAAAGTGAGCTTATTAAAACCTTCATAAGGAGACACGAGTAAAAATTTAACTTTCAATTATTTTACTAAAACATATTTTGTTACCAAAATTACCGTAATCTAAAAGCCTACCTTATTTGCTTCGTTTCATTCAGTTCTTAAAATGAAATCATAGGTTTAAGACAATCCTTTTAAGAGACATTTAGTCGTACATTGGTTTTAGATGTTACTCTGGCTATAGCTGATAAGAAGATACATGGACCTATTATAAAATTTAAGATTTAATTTTCAATCTTAGCTTAAAAATTGTTTACAGTCTATCAGAATACTAATCAGCATATTACTGACGTACCACAGTATAATACTGCAATTAAAAAACTAGCTCAAAATTAATAGTTTCAGTTCATACAGTATGTACTGAAACTATTTTTCTCTGCTCATGCTTTGCACCTGAGTACTAAATTTTAATTGACCTTCCAAAGATTAAAATACAAAGCTTAACGAGCATAAATTGTGAAGGCGAAACCAATGAGCCCTAAAACACTTCAGAGGAAATTTAAGGACTGAACTGCTAATTATATCGTAATTAATTGCATTAATATTTTTATTAGTATGAGTTACGTATAATTACGTCATTTTCCCCCATAGGAATTAATGTAAAAAATATTAATTCGCTCTTGCCCCACAATAATAGCTAATGTAAACTTACAACAGCACTTTGTGCACACGTTCAAGACCCAAATCTAATGTAAATCAGTAAATATAAGCGAAAAATATAAATAAATAAATTAAATTAAATAAATGAAAGAAAATTTAATTTTTTTAATGCGAAGGAGAGGATGCGGCTTAAATGAGAAATGATGTGGAAACTGTTTTTGTTGTTTACATACCAAATTTCCTTTAATAAAAGCATCAGGTAACTGTTTCCTTCTCCCTAAATGCCACTAGATTCAGTGGAGACTTTTTGTCCTCTGCTTCACCAAAAACTTATCCAATGTGATTTTGTTGCCTATATTTTAAAATCTTTCTGAAGTGAGCCATGATAATGTTACTAAAAATGCTTATGCTCTAGCTTGCTACTGCTTTATCATGCTGATATCATTACGTGAAAATCTTTCATCTTACCCTTACCTATGGAAAGCCACAGCATCATAGGTAAAAATACCTAAATGTTAACACGTTTGAAGTCGTTACCTGCAACCCAATCCTGCAATAATTTCCTTTAGGCCGAAATCAGGGTTCTAAGTCATTTACTGCCAGGTGTTGTTAAATAGAATTTAACCATGGAAAATATTAAAATGATGTTTCCATTTGGCGTTACATAATAATTATGTAGCATAGATTACCTCAAAATACATTTGACTATCGTATGTTGCCCACCTGAGGGTTCATGGTTTGAGACACTGTTCGTCTTCCGAAGCATATTTTGCTCAGATGATTTGTTCGTAAATTGAGGCATTCGTGATCTGAAGTTCCGTTGTACTTTTCGTCCGGTAACTTTTATAATATTTAAGGATATCTAACTAATAAACAAACTAATTACTTTTAACGCTTAGACCTTACCCCTGAGTTTCAACGAGGCATCATTTTTGGTTGATATGACTATGGATACCAAATGCCGCACAAAATGTACAGTTAATTAAAAACATCATTTTCTCACAGCTAGTAAGTTTAATTTAAAGTAATACAACACAAAATTTAAGTCTCCTTAAATACAGCAACTTGTTCGAATTTTTACGTTATATTAACTGGCTACAACTTCAGTGATTATATGCGAAGTTACAACATTATCTGGATCCAACAAACAAAGTTCAAGCAAAGTTCAACACTTTGAAAACCGTATCAAATATTAGGTATCCACATCTATTCTAATCAGTGGCCTATCTCTCTACCAGTAATCTCAATGACGGCAACAGCCAAGTCTGTATTCCAAATCCATGTCGGTTACTTCTCTTCCTTTCAGTTTAAACTATACTGCTTACCGTAAAATCTCCATAACTATTTCGACTGAGCGAATTTGTGACGAAATGAGAGATAAAGAAAAGAACCAACATACACGTAGCTCTTTTATTTGGAGGGGGGGGGTCCATTCATTGATTCATTTCTGTTTTTCTAAAATAATCTGAGGATCTATGAAACAGCATTTTGAAATTTTGGAAAGTCGTAAAATAACGTTTGATCACTAAATACAGTTATTGTTTTTAAATAAATATAGTAGTCTAAACTGCCTAAACTGCCTATTCAGTTATTTAATTTTATCATTTTGGCTGATCGGTAGCCGATAGACCAACGCCACAAAACACTGATAGTTTGTTCTGGTTTATATTCCCGGTTGGCTGTACGAAGTATTCGTGCTTTCTCCTGCGTGCAGGGTGCAAATCTAGTGTGTTTTGTCCTAAAACAATCCAATTAATTTTTATTACTGTATACTTCTAGATCAAAGGAATTATTTTCATATTTTTCTGAAATTCTAGACATGTCGAAATGGAAGACCTTCTTTGTCATAAATTAAAAAGCAAATTCATGAAAATATCCCTTTCATCTTTCCTGTTTCTCAGAAAAAAACCAATATCTTCTTCTCTTCTAAACTTTTAACAGGAAGAGGCATCTACATCGAAATTATTCGCGCTACTAGTTTGGGTGACTTCCCTGAATAATCATGAATGCATTAAACAAAGAGGAATTGTATTATCAGTGCTACATTTTGTCTGTTTTAACCTCTTTCAGCCCGGGACGTTTTAAGACTTAGGTTAGGAGGGAAAAGGGTTTACAAAATGTGTTGTTTATAGGCGTCAGAACTCCCACATAACATAATAACAAGTTTCTACTTGAGTTGCAGAAATTAGGATGTGATGACAATCGCCGCAATCGGATCGAAAGGTAAAAATTCTTAAAAATATAAACATGGATTAACTATAAACATGAAATGCAAATATAAACATGGAAATATATACATATGATATTATTACATTGTACATGGAAACTTTCATTTTTTGTACTTTGCATTTTTAAATGAATTCTGGAACATTCTCTACAAAATTCATGCCTTTTTTTCACAAGGAATTCTAGAACATTCTCCCCAAAATTGAAGTTTACAAGCTGTTCGAGCACATCTTTATGTATTACCCAGTGTCATATCCTACGTCACGTACAGGAACTACCTAGGACTTCTGATGTTTTGCTGGAACAGATTAATTCCTAGGACTGGGCAACCCTAATTTCAGTCTTCCTTGTCTTTATGGTGTGCTGTTGGCGAACCCAGAAAATGATAAAATGCTTGTGATTGCCATAGTGAATTGTAATAAATCCATTTGACAATCTGAACTACTGAAGGTTATATCATGCACCCGAAAGCAATCTTCTAGGACATATAAAACAGACGTCTACATGTAAAAGTAGTACATGCCGCCAGCAGAAGAGTTAAAAGTACCAGAAAAAATATAGCGATTAGTTGTTTGCTCTCATCATGACCACCTATGAGTACGCTGTTAACAAGATAAATTATGATTTAATGATAGAACTCTTATAAGCGCTTGCGTTTATAAGACAAGAATATAATCAGATCTGCAAGTACAGGGAGAAAATGTTAATTTTGTCTTTAAACTTGGACATTTGTTTTTACCATACATCTGTCATTTGATGCAAGAAATCTGCATATTTTGAATTTATTGTGCAAAGCAAAGTAATCTTTATTTGTTTTTTACACACATCATATTTTTACATATATCAAGAAGAACTGCAAACCACAAACCCTAAAATGTACCTCTTGTACAAAATAAGCTTAACGAACCACAGTTTGTGCATTTGCTTCGCAACGTAAGCATTCTTTCTTATAGCTTTATAGTCGGTTAAATATATAGTCGGTTTTGTTATAGCTTTATAGTCGGTTAAATATGTTTGTCTATAACACGTTAAATTTTGTTTAGTTTGTGAAACTCTGAAAATTGATATTTGATGTCTGTTGTCTAATATTTTATAATTCACAGGTGCTGAGAGCTTACCAGTAAATGTCACACTCAGCCTATATATCATACAAATCCGTTCGTTTGATGAAGTCGAAATGGTTAGTATACATGTTTGCTTTTATTTTCCTCATTTAAAATTTCTCTATGAACAGGAATTCTGATTAGTTTACCTTTAAAATCTAACAGTGGGAATTGAGAAATAATAAATGAACGGTAAAGTTTAATAGTAGACAGATTTTCAGGCGATGAAATTCTGAATTAGTGGTGCAGAATTAGAACGTTATTACTAGAAGCTAGTTTTCAAGCTACTTTCAAGTGTTTTATACTATATATTTTTGTATAAGAAATATATCTGAAACTCTTATGGGTAAGTATACATTCAATTTTATTTATTTCCTTTTAGTTAAAAAATAAATTAATAGAAAGAAATAAAGATGGAAGGAAAAGGAAGTACCATCAAGAAAGTTTCAGTCTTAAAGAATCTACCTTCAAACTAGTAGACAAAAATTATTGGATAAATAAAGGTGTAAAACAGAAAACTAATAAACGCAAAACAGAGAGAAAAACGTACATGCATCTAGGTAAAAACAAATAATTGTCTCCATTTTTTTAAAAATTTTAGAACATACTTAAAACATAAGTTGACTTACAAGTTACTTATAACGGAATGAGAATGAAACCTGAGAGTATGCAGGCACTAAAATCGGTTTTCTTTAAAGATGGTTCTTGAGGCTTTCATCAGAAGTTTTTATGTGGTAACTTCATTAAACTTTCGAAAGATGACTGATGTTCGAATAAGTTTTCGTTCTCTTACCAAAGGCGGGCTATGCTTTACTTTCCTTCAGATTTCACGAGAAAGCTCTAAAAAAATGCTAATATCTATCTCTTTGTGTTACATAAATCTAAACTTAAACTTATCATTAGCTGTTGTACCAACCAAAACCAAAACTATCGAAACACTTATCATTAGCTGTTGCATAAAATTACATTACAGTTTTAGTGAAGATTGAGGAAAGGGATACTTAAGGAGTCAGTTATGCTTTGGTACAGTTGACATTTCATTCAGGAAACATGTTGCACTAATTTCTTGCGTATAGCTCAACAAAGCTTGCTCAGCATCTAAAAGAGAATACTAAACGAGGTGACTTATATTAATGAAACTTATTTTCTCTTTGATGGGTTAACAAGATTACTGCAAAGGTGCCAAAAATTTCCCTCTTGGAATAATAACAAAAGTCAACCCTTTTTTTTGTGTGTGTGTGTGATTTGTTAACTTCTCCTTATAAAAGAATGCTTAACAGAATAGGTGTAAGAAAAATACTTTTTAATAATAGTAGAATTATGGCAATCGTAACTTGTAATAAAATGTTTTAAAAACTATTCTAATTCCAGGATTTCAAAATGGATATTATGCTTAGAAAGCAATGGAGAGATGAGCGGTTGATCTTCCCTGAAAACATAGCAGGAGGTCGGTCTAAAATTGTGCTTGACCCAGCATGGAGAAATGAAATATGGACACCAGATGTCTGGTTCAAGAATGCTCTTGATACAAGATTACAGCAATGGGTTATGCCCAGTATATTTTACTGGCTTGAAAATAATAAAACCGTGCATTTTTCTGGGAGGTAAATGCATGCCTATCATCTGCATTTGAACGGCATTTCTCTTCTTAAAAATAGAGCACCTTTTATAGTAAGAAGTAGATACATCTTCTGTTCTTCCAAGATATGTGAAGTGAACAGCACAGAACAATGATTAGCATTTCTTAATCATTGGTCTATAAATCCGAAGCTGTCAAATAAGAATTCAAAATGTAGCCATAGGTAGGATAAATAACAATGTACCTGTAGTGGGCCACATAAAAGTAGTCTGCCAATTATCATCAAAGAATTCTTTAATAAATAAATATTTTTTATAAATTCTTATTTATTCGCATACCTATTATTGTACTATTACGTAAATTCATATCAGTTTATAGAGCGAGTAGGTATTTACCAAAGCAGGAGAAAACAGCAATTCACTGCTCGGGTTCTGAACTTCGGATCTTCAATTATTAACCAAACGTGCTACTAATTACACTACGAAGGCACTCGCTAGCGGAGCAAAAAAATATTTATATTTTCCCCATTTAAAGTGCGACTGGGCAGGGAGGAGACCTAGTGATAAAATGTGGATGATGATAAATTATCTTCCACCATATTATAATCGGGCTCCACTATAGAACGACTACTTATTTTTTGAAGCAGGGAACAGTATGTCAACCAGACATGCTACCAATTACAACTCGAAAGGAGGAAGGAGAAATTCCTTAAAAAGGTTTCAAACAAATTTTTCAAATTTATGTGGAAGTTAAATGTTTAAAATCTTTATGGTCCAGTAGTGGATATATTAAATTGCTGATGTATCTGCAGTGGACCCGCCTGAAATTATTCAGTCACATATCTAAGATTTGGAAAGCTATTTGTCTTGACTTGTGTAATACTAAATAAAGTAACATGTCAACGATATCTGCGTATAACCTATATCGAATAACCTATTTGCTTGTTCCCACTTCATTTCCTTTTAGCGTGTTAAGCTTCGTGCAAAGAGCACGAATAAAGACTGACTCGAACTGCTTGAGTGGCGTTTAGTACTTCCCCAACTCATCCTCAACTGAAAATAGTTGAACTACAACTGAAATTGCTTTCGTGAATTGAAAATTACAATGATTTAAACCAACCAGGTGGCATTTACTTCTTTGACGCAACCTTACAGGGTCCTGATTTGTGTAGGTTTACGTTTAAAGATCTTGAAGCCCTTTAAGACTGTTAAGCGAGTTATTATTTCGTCTGTAAAAATATGACAAGGTCTTATGAAAGTTTTAAATAAACCTTTTTTTTTTACTTAAGCTCGAACTTAACAGAAGATGCAACTTGTATACAATCAAAATTCGCCATTTGTTGGTATTAAAATTACAGAAAACTTATTTTACAATTTGAAATGGATTTATAGTCTGCGACTACACACTTTAGCCTAATTTAGCTTGGTTTAAATTTTAAATGGTTAATGTTGGAATACTAATGTAACAGAGTTGAGGCAGGAAATAAAGCTGCAAGATTTGCTGCCAAAAGCTCTCCGTCCAAAATATAAATTAAATAATAAATAAATTTATTATTTAATTTATGGCCATGAATAACCTTAACTCATTTGCATCCTGGTGAGAGCTAATGAAGTAATAGTATAGATCTATATCTAAAAATGGGTTAATTAACATAAAATATATTCGATAACGTTAAAGGTTAGATTGTTCCATATATATCTTGTCTTGAATAAAAGTGCTAAAGAATATGAAAATTAATAAAACATTGATTTGGTTACATAACAAAGTTTTTTCATAAAAATTTTCAGAACTGAGGAAGTTAAATCTTAATTTATTTTAAACTTTCCTTTTACAGCTTTTATTTGCAAAAAGTGTATATTTATTAGCGATCCTTTCTTTCCAATTCTAGTTGAGGTCCAATTGCAGCAACATCTGAAATAGTTGCATGGAAAAAATTGGCTCTTTTACTGCAGCAAAGTGATTACTTTTTTTTATAATAGTCTTTGAATACGTATCATATTATGTTTTATATCTTGAGTCATACACTTTATTTTTGTACGTTTCATTTCTTCCCTAAGACAAGTGCTAGTTTTTCCTTCTTCGCTTCAAATTTTAGAATAGTTTTCTTTCTATTATTTCCAAATGTAACAGATCGTCTCATTTTTTTAGAAATAGATGCTTCGTAAGAAAGAAAGATAAAAATTTCGGACGACATTTTTCTAGCTAACATTTTTGTTTCTCTCGCTTCTCTTTCTTTTTTGATTTCTTCTTTCCTTCTCTCGCTTCTCTTTCTTTTTTGCTTTCTTCTTTCCTTCTCAGTTTATTTTTCCTTTTTTTCAGTGAACACTGAAAAATTTGACAATTCAAAACAAAAGGAAGCTTCCTGTCGATTATTTTTCCTTTATCTTTTGAAAGTTCTGCTCGTACGTTGCTCTAGAAGCCCTGCCATCACGAACTGCCTGTCAGACCAACAAGTGAAAGCATTATTAACAATATTGGGGCAAATGACGCAGTCATATAAAATGAGAGTTCAATAAATCATGCAAACTATAAGGCTATATTGTTAGCTTACACCTTCGTATTACATACCACAGATGTAACACCTTTACGCTGCGATGTAGAAAGCCAGGAACAGAAATCCTGGCATGCTTCATAGACCGGAAACACCATTTCTGTGCTTTCCCACATACTTAATCTGTGCAAAATTCACTAAATGCTCTCGCGAAGACTAGACCTTTTCAAAGATAAAAAAAAAAGATAAAATTTTCATTGGGCTTCTTCTTAGTAACACGTCGCAAGTAACTGTGGTGCTCAGTAGCCACGACGAACTAGCCACAAGAAGGATACTTCAAGGTGGCGCACCTAATAATGCTTTAGGACAATCTCGCCTGGGAATGACTTGACAACGTTCTCTGAAATGATATATCTATAATGAAAATTTTTTAAAAATGTATTCACACAAAATTATTTTTATTATAAATAGAATAATAGTGCTTGCCTCAAAAACAACAAATATAAGATAAAACAAAGTAACTATTTATGTTGATTAAAATTTGAGTTTAAAGAGCAAAAGTTTAATTAAGTAAACCGAATCAAAAAAAAGGAGGGACAGTTCTGCATCTTCAGTTCTACTGGGACCACTGACGAAATTTTCGTGTCTCGAAAGCGCAATTTAGGATATATATTAGATTTATATATAACATTGTTCTAACATAGATATTTTGACTCAAAATTGAACTTTTCTTTAAATGGATTCCAATATTTTTCCACATTTCGATCCTACACTTGAAATTATGCCGACGTTTCGTAAAAATAACTAGAGTAGTTTTTCAAAAATTAAATCTCAAAATGTTAGCTCTTCAGTGCTAATTAAATATGGAATATATTTATTAATATCTCTTTTCTAAACTGACTTGATTACTTCTCTCAGAATTCGAAATTTTGGTCCAATCCAAGCGAAATTCCCGCATTATTTACGATTTATTTTTAAAATTTGGATTTTGAAATAAATTTTGTAAATCTTTCGAAAAATATTATGAATTCTGACCTGTAAAATTTCTGCCATCATCTTAAAGCAAATGTATACCTGCAAAAAATTAGATTATTTTTTTATATTCAAAATTTCCCAAGATGTACGTGAATTTATAAAATTTGGATTTTGAAATAAATTTTATAAATTTTTTGAAAAATATTTATAAAAATTGGATTTTGAAATAAATTTTATAAATTTTTTGAAAAATATTATGACTTCTGACCAGTAAAATTTCTCCCGTTATCTTAAAGTAAATGTATACCTGCAAAAAATTAGATTATTTTTTTAATTCAAAATTTCTCAAAATGTACGTGAATTTATATACTGGCGCGTTTTGAAGTATAGCGTATTTGTTATAAGCAATAGTAACGCTGAATTTCGTTTACGCACTTTGTCATAATCTTCAATGAATTATAACAGTTATTTTGAACCTTAAATTCCAAATAAACCTTCACTAAGAATCATTCATGGCAGAGTTTCTTTATTTTCATCTTTATTAATAATACCTAATAAATATAACCGAGAATCCAGTATCCAGTTCAGTTTTAGATTTCCACTGTAGCACTTTCATTACGGCAACTAAAATCTTTTCGACTCTTACAATCAAAAGAACCGGTGAGCTTGTCTAAGCGCAGTATATCCTCTAGTATTTAACGAATTTCAGAGGGTCTCCGAGTCATCTGGGACAAGTGATCTCTCTCTCTTCTACCTTCCTTTTTAGTTTAAGTTTTCCTTTTCCCCCTTTCTTTCGCACTAACATTTTTAATTCCGGAACTTCTCGTCTCTCCTTTACTTCACCCTTTTGACTACTTTCGCTCTTCCTTTACTTCAGATCAAATCGTCTCCCATGCTAGTGAGCTCCTTCGCTGATGCATTGATTACACGGGAACAGGCACCTAGGCTGTGTAAGCCTCATCTTGGGTGGAACACGTAGATGGTAAACATGTCTTTTTGTAATAGCATAGTACGATGCGAAAAAATAAATGTTGAAAAATTTCGTATTGATGGAGATTAGCGAAGGTCGTAGCCGATTATTGCAGTGTGAGTTGGATATGATGGCAATTATTGTCGAAATATGGCATAATATGGCATAAAAGGTTGAAGGAAAGTCGACGTGTGAAAAGTTGGGTGCTGCTGGTTGGAATCCGTAGCTCAAATGACCGAGGTGGTGTCTGAAGCTGGAGTTCAGTCTATCGTGGGTGTGGCTAGCTAGTGAGTTAGATAGCCAGTATTCCACCCATATCTTGCAGATACTTTAGTTTCATTTGTCTACTTTCATATTTTAACGTCAACTGATACAACTCATTCAATGACTGGGGGTAGGTGATAAGCATGGTAACGCTATCCCCAGTATTTTAATTTATTGATCACCGCAAAACCAAAATTTATAGAGCTGCACTTTATTTACTTACTCCCTCACTATTCAACTAATAACCGCTAGACAACTTAATTTTTTAAGTTGGCCATATTCTTTGCAGGCAGAATGATTTTGGTACTATTTCCTTAAACATCTTGTTTTTACAACTCGATGCAGAACACAACTAACTTGCAGATATACGTATCCAAATTTAACTCCTGCCTTTTTAAAACCCCGCACTAATGTTAATTTATAAATTTCCAGCACTGCATGCTGCATATGCGTCTTTAATTTTTTCCAAACATGCAGTATTGGCCCTGTTACATCAAAAATTTCGTTTCGCTTCAGAATTGTCCTATATGCATCACTACTTGGTTTGGGATCAAACATTGCTAGAACCAAAACACGCCTTACCAATATTGCGGGTTCTCAGACCTTTGCAGCATCGTTAGTATGTTCACACGACTAGCTAAATCAAAAATTTAATCTTTAGAAAATACAAAGTTTTACTTCGAATAACTTCCCCCTAATTACTTAACCTTCACTGTGCCGCCACTACAATAATTTTTGGAATGGCTTACTTGACCTCTATCAGCATTAAACCTCAAACTTTAGGTTATCTGTGATGGCAAGTTTTCACCGTTTGGTAAACGTAACTGCAGAAATAAGAGGTACACAAAATATTAAATAAAAACTTTATTTTTTCATCGCTAGTGAATTAACTTAAAATAATCCAACATAAATTAATTAAGCTTCCTTGACATACAGCTACTGACTGGAACGCACTAGATTTTAACTGGCTACGACCCCAGTGCTTCTGTTCGAAGCTACAAATACGAACTGGGTTGGACAACCTAACCTACACACTTACCACAAGAATGTCTGGCATTCACTTTTAATCTAACAATCAAGGTCTGCTAGTCAAGGCAGACAGCGGTAGAAAGATGAGTTTCTAGTGCATGTCCTGCCGGTTATACTTTCATTTTAAACTAAGCTGTTTGCCATATAGTCTGCATAAGTCTTTGGACTGAGTGAGTACGTAACGAAACGAGGTCTAAAGGAAAGAGTCAAATATAAACTTTAACTTTTAGTTAAACTTAAATGAAATGTCACACTTTAACCTAGGTTATTCAATTCTTTCCGAAACCTTCGTCGAATGTTTCATAGAAATGAGTGGAGCTTCTTGTATTACTTCTTGTTTACTAACAAAACCCCATATTTTCCCAGCTTGAGCAGTGCAAAAATTTTGATTTTTTATTAAATAAAAAAAACCTCTCCTTCTCAATACTGAAATTATTTCTTAAAAGTTCTAAACCATCTTTTGAGAAAGGTTTTAAAGGAAATATCTAGAATTGATATTTAATGAAATAAAAATTGTTGAGACCTTTTTTGAGCGCTTTGTATAATTAGTGTAAAAAATTATTTAATAAGTTGACATATAAAATAAATAACAAATAAAACTTTGCTTACTTTTGTCCTTAGAGTGACACTTGATTTGAGTTGTGATATGGACATGAAAAACTTTCCTCATGATAGCCAGTTTTGTGGAGTTTCCATCATGTCTTGTGAGTAGGTATTTTCTTTCTAATCAAGTTTAGTTTCCCTATGATTTATTTCTTTTAGCTGTAATTTAGTACATATGTACAGGGTGATTATAATTAAAGTTTAAGTTTAAAAACGCTATAAAAAAAGAACCACTGATGAAAATGATGTGAAATTTGAAAGGAATGTTATTGAAGAAGGCGGAAAGCGTATGGCAGAAGAAAAAATTTAGTTTTGAAAGTTAGCCACAGATGGCGCTGTAAGCGGCCGAATCACGACGAGAAATGATTCGTAAAACAACGGCTAAGGTGGAAGTTACACATTAAAACGTATTGACAAATTAGAATTGTTGAATAATTTTATTTGCATGACTGTACATATCACATCGAAAGGGACAAATCGGTTTCATGAGTTTTGCGGCGACGTACCGCATAAGAACCATTCATCAAAGAAGTTCGGAACTGTCACGAGACTGGCGCAAAACATGTTCAATATGGTGTCCACCATTGTGTGCAACAAGTTGAAAGCGACAAACAGCATGTTCCACAACGGATCGCAGTGTCTCTGGGGTGATGTTCAGAATGTGTTGTGAAATGCGTGCCTTTAATTCTGCTAATTTTCAATTGGAGCACGGAACACAACATCCTTCAGATATCCCCACAGCCAGAAATCACACGGAGTAAGATCAGGCGATCGGGACGGCCAGGCTGTAGGGAAATGACGGCTGATAATTCGAGCATTTCCGAAATGGCGCCTCAGCAGCTGCTTCACGTGATGTGCAATGTGCGGAGGAGCGCCATCTTGCATAAAAATGATTTCATCCACACATCCATGCTGTTGCAGAGCTGGAATCACGTGGTTGCGCAAAAGAGACGCATACCTCTGACCAGTGACGGTTGCGGTAACAGGATCGGAAGCACCCGTCTGCTCGAAAAAATATGGTTGTAGGATGAATGATGCCGTAAAGCCACACCATACAGTGACCTTTTCAGGATGAAGTGGTACGGGGTGCTTTGCCAATGGATTTTCTGTTGCCCGTATTCGACAATTCTGGGTATTCACGTATCCTGTCAGATAGAAATGGGCTTCATCTATCCACAAAATTTTCCACGGCCATTCATTATCCATTTCCATGCGAGCCAGGAATTCTAACGCAAACGTCTCCCTAGCTGTCAGGTCAGACGGAAGCAAATCCTGCACATAGCCAATTTTGTACGGATAGCATTGCAGGATGTTTCGTACAATTTTCAGCACCGTGCTCGTAGGCCTGTCCAATGTTCGGGCAATTCCTCGTGCACTGCACGGTTGCACACCACCGGCCGACCCCTCCTGTAATGCTGGTGCCACTTCTTCAACTACCGTCGAATGCACTCGTTTTCTCCTTCTACCAGATTGCACATCAAACGAACCTGTCGCTTCGAATTTTTGCATCATTTTCTTTAGACATACGACACTCATTGGACCAATGCCTTCTTTTATACCCTTCAGTGTCCTGAATTTTTGCAGAGCTACTCTTGCACAATCATCATTCTTGTAATACAGCTTTACCAGCAGAGCGCGGTCCTGCAGTGAAACACCCATGGCGAACGTCTGAGACGCAAAATGAGGAACAGCCTGGTACCTGACGGCTTTATAACACTGAAATTTAACTAACATTTTAATTTACGTCTTCTTCCGCTTGCAGCGCCATCTGTTGCTAACTTTTGAAACTAAACTTTTTCTTCTGCCATACGCTTTCCGCCTTCTTCAATAACATTCTTTTCAAATTTGACGTCATTTTCATGAGTGGTTCTTTTTTTATAGCGTTTCGAAACTTAAACTTTAATTATAATCACCCTGTATATATATATGTATATGCATACAGTCGAGCCCTGGGATAACGAAAGGGGCTTGTGAAGGGCATCTAGATATAATGGATCAGGCTTTTTGCCCCGTCTCCCTTCCAATTTCTTATACATTTAATGATATTTTACACTTTTATAACGAGCTTTGAAAGGCTAGGAAAATCAGATACAGAGAACTGTACAAATATCTTCCATTTAAGCATTTTTATGTTTTTGAAATTTTTTCCAGAAATTTCGGAAGTTTAAATGAAAAAGTAAAAAGTAGTAGCTTTTAAAATCATGTTTTAAGATGTTAGGAAGCATATTCCATACATAAAGGTAAATTTGCTTTGATCTTTACCCCCAATATTTTCTCTGATCTACGCAAAGGGTCTGCTACCCAATTCTAAGAGAACGAAAACACAATAAGCCTATCTTAGGACATCATATGGTTTTAGTGATTATTGAATAAAAGAATATGAATGGGTCCTCTGATTTCATTCAAATTCTTTGAGTGAGCTTTCAGACATAGCTCTATTCAAGTCTAATTCTAAGGCTGAAATTTTGGCTATTTAGGGGAAGAAGAAATAGTGAATTATATGTGTCTTAGAAGGGGATTGATTTAGGGATTATTTTATTTAGGGCCATTTAGGATTATTTATTTACGGCTATATAGGGAAAGACAAGTAGTGAATTATATATAGTCTTTAAGTCTTTTGTATGACATATACCTTATAAATGTAATTGAATCTTTGCTTTACAGTCATGAATAAAATTTTCCTGCAATCTGCATCAGGACAGCAGAAAATTACATATTATGTTTGTACTCAGAAGTTAAGTACATTTTTCAATATTTTTGTTATACTTAATTTTCAGTGCTTTTACATTTTTTTATGAGTAAAATAATAATTTGTTGTTATTAGGGTGAACAATCAGAACATTGATATTTGTGCTAAGTATTTTATCGTTTAAAATACTAGCGTATAGCGAAACTAGGAAAGAAGAAAAGTAAATTTAGTAACTGCAAGTAATAGTAATTGTAATTAAACCATAAAATGACTTCTTGTTAGGTTTTTTATTCACTTCTTTTAATAAATGTAGCAGTGTTAATCAGCTATTTTTTATTTATTTTTTAAATTCATGATACAATTTGTTTCACGTTTTTGCTATATAATCGATTCTTTTTATTGGTTCGGGTATAACGAACCACCGGGTACTTCGAACCAAACTTCCGGTCAGTGAAGTTCATTATACTGGGGTTCGACTGTAATGCAATATTCATTATACAAAAAATTCATTTAAAAAATGCGCCCTTGCATGGCTTTTGCATCAGAAAGTAGCAATCAATCGGACATATTGATACAATATTGCATTAATTGATAAGCATATTCTGAGTGTTATAAGAATTGTAATCTCTGATACCATGCACTTTAAAAGGAACTTCTCATACGTTACTTAAATTTGTTTTTCCAAAGGGCATTAACCCAGAAGAGCTGTTAATTTCGTTTTGTCATTTCGCTTAGAAAACTTTAAATGTACGTTTCACTTTTCAAATTGTTGCTACCAAATATTATCGCCCTGTATTATATTTAAAGAAATAAAATAACGAAGAATCTGCGAAAATATATGTATGTTTCTCGCATTGTGAGAAAACAACGGTACCTAGAGCCATCAAATTTAGAATAATGTAATCCTCCCCCGAATATGGGCATCTGGAAATCCTAATTTGGAATTTGTTTTATTATCGATTACATATTTTGTAACACTTTAACTAATTTTTAATTAAAAAACTCAACGATTTCAAAAAGAGCAATGGCAACACTGTGCAGTTTAAAAATTATCTCCAGCGCACGAGATTGTGTATCGGAAATTCTAAAGATATGTTCTTTTGAAATTATTTTGTGATATTACTGTTGGACTGAATTTTATGATTTATGCGCGAAGAACATGATAAAGGCAACATAAAAATAAAGCTAACACACAAAACGTTAAAGGTCCCCTTTGAGTGTTATATAAAATCTGGAAACTTTCATATTTTTTCCCTAATATAGTCATTTTATGTGAAATACGACCTGAATGCATATTAAAATGCTTACTCTGTCGTAACTTTCGTCACAAATTTGTGATTTTTTTTCCTTTAAAGTGATGAATCCATCAGTTGATCTTGTATTGAACTGGGACCCTCGAGAAGCCGTGCGGATTAGTCGTATTTTGACTCTCCCTCAGTTTGAGTTTGGCGATGCATTACTTGGCAATTGTGATACACATATGTACGGAGGTAATTTGCTTAGATTTTATTTTGCTTAGGTGAAAATAATTTGTATCAGTTAAATTTAGTTTAAAAATTAAGTTAAATTTAGTTTTCTAGGTCTTGCCATTTGTCATTACAAATTAGAAAAGTAATTGAATAAGTACTAAGCGCGAGGATATGATTAAAGACAGTGTAATTAATATTAATAGCTCAGAATTTCATTTTGGTAATTACATTTTTCTCTTAATTTGTTATGCAAGTTCAACTTCAAAGCCAGCACTACCTGAATTCCTGGATTTCATAGCTTTGAAACATGAAAAATAATAGCAGTCTAAAACTTTTATGCAATAAATACCCAGAGAAACTCCTAATAGCTTTTTACTGCTGTGGGGCACAGTCAAATTAAATTAATGACTCCATTAAAATTTTATTTCAAATTTAGGTTGCATATTTATTACGTACTTTAATTAGGGATATTAATAAATTCATTTGTCTAAATGATTTTATTGTGGGAAAGTTCGAAAGTCAGATTTTCGGTTTGTAGTTCGTTTAATTTAGTCTGAGAGAAAATGTATACTAGGTAAAATTTTGAACATTGTTGCAATTTAAAAATACTAATTATTCATTTATCTATTTCAAATTTATATACGTTATGTAGTAAATTTTTTGCCTTTCTTCTGAGCTTATATTTGTTAAATCAGGTTAAGTGTTTCAACAGTTAGGTACAAATAAATATATTTTTCTTCGGAAATAGCAACAATCTTTTCTGGTTTCGAAAGCCACCTTTTTTAACGTTGTTAAGCACAGTGTGACCGCTTTGTGCGGTGTGATCAGATTTCCACATCTTGTTTCTGAGGGGTTACTGTTGTTATTGTTGCGCGGGAAAAGGGGTTACTGTTTATTTCGTCTGACCTTGGAGTCGGTTTGAAAGGCGGTTGAACTGAAACAGTGAAAACGTAGCCTCTCACTAGTAACTTAATAACTTATAGCTACTGAGTGATCAGAAAAAAATAATTTAAAAAAATGATCATCCTATATGAGTAGATAAGTACGAAACTGATTTTCATCGAAAGACCATGTTTGAAGTTATATCTCTAGCTTTATCTTCCACCAGTTTGATAGTAGCTGCTAGCTACGGATCTTTTCCCAAAGTGCCGGTGCCCACCAGTTGCCTAGCGGTAACGTCGCTGAACCCTGCTGGTTCGAATACCTCGAACGGGCTGGCTGCATTTATGTTTAGGTGGTTCCCCCATGTAAAGCGTGTATACGAGCCAGTTTTTCTTAGAAAGTTCTCCGCATCCTTTAACTTATGCAGACAGCCTTCGAGGCTTTGTCGTAATAACATCAACCAACTAACCAGCCCCTCCGTTCCGGTTTAACTCTACTGGTCCCAAGAGGTTAGAAATTCGTCTGTTCTCCACTTCAGCAACTAGATATGAAATTTTTGAATGAGCTGTTCTTCATGGTTCCTGAAAGATCTTTTTTCCCCCTCCTCAACCAGTAGTAAAAATGTGGAGACATTAAGTTATTTCGAAGCAGGAGATGTGAAAAATGAGTAATCCCCTCACCGGGACTCAAACTACGGGCCTCTCGAATTGGCGTCGATCGTGCTGACCACTACACCACGAAGGCATGCTAAGATTGAAATAAATCTAACTCCTCATGTTTATGACAATTACTTGAATTTTTCTTCCGGAAAATAATATTTTATTTATGCTATTTTTTACCTGAAGTGTTTTTATAGTAAATTTACTATGTGACTGATTTAAACTAATGAGTTAGTTTTATTATTTTTTCCATTACCACCTTCACTCTTACTGACCAGGGTTGTTTTCGCGGTTTTTGTTGCACAACGCAAATATTTGGTTATTGTACTTGTTTGTCAAGCTATTTAATTTTAATTTTCTTTTATTGACTTTGCTGATAAAATTTTTTGATTTAAAATGTTAGAGTACCGTTTAAAAATAAAACCTTGGTCAAAAGTGTGATAGTACAACTTTAGTTACTTAGAATACAAAACTACCTGGAATACAAAACATTACTTCCTTATAAAGGAAGTACTGCAATCACGAAAAAATCGTTTATCATATTTCAACGGAAATATCCATTTTGGCCGTTCCCGAATACTTTGAACGATTTTTTAGCTTGATGTCTGTACGTACGGGCAGAATAAAAGACTCTTTTTTTTCCAAAACGGATTGCAAATTTGATTTAAAATGGATTCAAAAGGGTTAATTTTTTCTTGACTTCTATACGTACCACGTACTCGTATGTATGCATGTGTATTTGTATCTCGTGTAACTCAAAGACGATTAGCTGTAGAATGTTGAAATTTTGTATATATGACTGCTATAACATCCAGCAGTGGACCTTACTTTTGTATTGCAATCCACGGTACTAAACTTATATGTATAAATGTACCCACCCCTGACTTAACAGTCTTTACCGCGCCTTTGTTTTCGCAGTCGTTGGTTGTAATTCAAATCACAGAAGTCATTTAAATGACGAAAATATTCATAGCTTGGCAATGTCAAACTTTAAAAAAACTCATTTTGGACAAATAAACGAAATGTAACTTTTAATGCGGCCTCCCAGTTCCCATACTTATATCTGGGAAAGTTCATGTTCGTTATGAAAAATAAAATTACGAGACATTTGACAAAATTCGACGTACGACAAAACTCGGCGGCGATATTTAATTTCAAAATTTGCATTTTTTATGCCATTCTCGACTTGCGTCCAGGGATCGGTTAATTAAGTTAGAAAAATTCGAGGAAATATGTTAAATGAGCTGCACTAAAAAATGTGAATAATTTAATAGGTCGTATAAGGTAGTCATATGATGTCCACATCAGATTTGTTTTTAATTACAGTGTTTATATATACATATATATATATTATTTAAATACAGCAAAGCGCTCGAAGGCTATCTGCCTAAAGAAAGGGATGCCTTCATAGGAGACTTTATGAGAAAAGCTGGCTGGTATTCACTTGTCTATTTTGAAATTTTAATGCATTCTAAATATCAAGAATACCTTTTAATGTATTGCAAACTCGGTCTTTGATACAGGCTGATAAATTGCCAGATGGTTAACACCACTTAGCATTTCCCGGACACAGGCCAAGTGAATAAAACAAACCCTTTCACCAGAAACCCAGCCAGAGACGAGTAGTTGTTCTTGGAATCGCTTCCTAGTAGATAAAGGACTTTTGCCATAATGCTTCCATTATTTTTCTCAAGAGTAACGGGTGTATGAGTCAATCTTCCTAAGAAGTATTTCCTTGAAACATGATTTTTCTTAGGCAGGGAGTTTTTTCCTGGTTTGCCTTAATTAATTAAAATTCTAATATTCTTAACATATGTTGATAATTCTCGGCAACATTCATGAGGATCACTATTTGTTTCTGGTAATCACCTCGTATTAAAAATGCTTAAAATTCTGCTTGGTACAGTTCCGAAATTCTGAATCTTTATATTAGAAAATCGTATTTAGTCTTTTATAACCGTTCCGAAATTACTCGCTATTAGAGTCTGTGCTGATAAGACAGACGACAGACAGAGAAAAAAAGACGTTTCACACTCTAAAAACTTGTGGTTGCATTTTAATACCAAAGAGGAACTTTCCATTAAAATTGAAAAGTATTAAGAGTTGAGGGACTTATAAATATTTTGTTTTTCTTCCAAAAAAGGTACAGTGAACTGCGGATATAGTGAACTCGGTTACAGAGAGTTACGTAAGTAGCTGGTTGCGACTCATTCTTTACAATGAACCCTCGACTTCTTCGGTTACAGTGAGCCAAGAGATTATAGCTGAAAAAATTTATTTCAAAATAATTTATTTCAAAAGAAACCTTCTTATAAAATCCTGAACCAACAATACTGTAGCCAAAAAATTATAACTGAAAAAGTGCATAAACTATAATTTATTTCAAAAGAAACTTTCTTATAAAATACCGAACCAACAATACTGTATTTTGAGAACAATACTGTTACATAATTGTTGAGAACAATATTGTAGTTTACTCTGCATTTATTAAATGCACTGATGTTTTTTCGGATTTAAGTTTTTTAAGCAGAAAAGCCCCTCTTCATGCTAACTTCTAGTAGACTTTCAGTGTTGTGCTTCCCGCCGCTACAGCTCATTACATGCTACATGTTATCTCACGTCTCATTAATTTCTGGAATTCATGAATGAACTGTCACTCAGACTGTTATTTTTGTCTAAGTACTTCTGTTCTTTGATTGTCTTCTTTCTTTTATGTTTGCCGACAGTGCTTCCAGTGCATCACCCTTATCTTAGAGCTAATTACGTTCTTTGGCTATGCTGTCATTCTGCCACGTATCTGGCAAGTGTTAACACCACCCGAGATGCAGCTCTGCTCAAGGGAGTAAAGTAAACACTGGAAGTGAATTACAAAGATCTTGAGAAGTAATTACATCGGTTTAGCAGACTACTTGTCAGCGTTCTGGCAGTTTACTTTCTAGAGGAAGAAAGGAAGTTTCTTTAGAATAGTGCTGAAATACAAATGTGCTTTAAGGATTTTTGAAAACTAGGTTTTTGGAGATCGGTTAGTGCGAAAGAGTTAAAAGAAGCTACTAAATAGACTCAAATCCTCTAATGCAATCTTCATTCAGAGAAAGAGGAGTATTGATTTTTCCTGGAAATGAAGTAGCTATGTTTAGCACATTTAAGTAACAAAACATAAACCGAAAGTTAGAAAAACTGAGGTTAAACCTGAAATTTGCCGACTTAGGAGGAACTGATCACCTGCAGAATACGTAATTACTCTGCAAGCGAAAGGAGTCGCTGATTTGTCAGTACTAGTTCATTAATTTAGTTCTAATTACTGACATACGAAAGATATCAAAATGTTTTGTTTCAAAGACAAGGTGAACATTTTTCACGATAGTGAAAGAGATCTTTCGCATGCAGACTTGTGTTAGAACTAAAGTAAATCAGCTATGAGTATTGTCTTAAAAAATTAGGTAAAATCCCGCATTTTTTAAGTACAAATAAACGTGTTGTAAAAGCAAGAGTTATCTAATCAAGAAGACGAATCAAACTATCTTTCAATGGCTTACCTTTCAAAGATTTTTAGGGGTCTTCCTCAATGACCCGTGCTGAAGATTAAATTGATCAACTAGTTAACTTACTAGACAAGAACTACGAGCTTTTGTGTCCATAAGGGTGGCTAGGCAGATGGGATAAGAAGCATAACGTTGCATTTGAGAAGAGTGGCCAGAAAGCTATGTTTATGAACCGAGAAATTTTTGTCTGAAGCAATCAACGATTTCTTCTGGTAATTACTCCAATGATATTTTCATTGGCTAATTTATTAACCAACTGGATAGAACACTGAAGTTTAAAGGACGCAAGTATGTTTGTAGTAAAAAGAGAAAACATACGTAAGTTTTGGATACGTTTTAATGTGACGGAGTCAGAAATGCGACTACTGCTACTATTAAAAAAATTTGAAAATCTCAGATGTTTCAAAACCATGGAGCGATTCCCAAGGAGTTATCAGTTCAACAATATAGCACTGGTGACAATCTTCATTTTTTAAACATATCATCTTAGGTACCAAAAGCCGTGAATGATTGAAAGAAAACTTTTACTTCTAGAAGAGAGTTACCCATCAGAATCTCATACTGGAAACCTCAACATCATCAAGTTAGTGTTCTTGTTCGCGAACACGATTTCAATCGTCCAACTTACAGATGAAAATGTGATTCACAGCTTTGAAATCTATGAGTGAGAGTACGTATCTCCTTTTAATTCAAACCTTTGAATCATAGTAGGGCACATAAATAAATATTCTGGATGCTTTTCTTTTGCCGATAAAGAGTAGAGGGATGTGTCTCTGACCATTGTGTAGAATACGTTCAAGAAGACTGATTTGGAAACCGAAAATAAGTTGGTGCACATTTTAAGAAGATCTTCAGTATATCAGTGCGAATTCCATTAAAACTCAAGATTTATATCGATGTTGACTTTAAAATTGTAACAAAAGAAACCCCATTTAATGAAAACATTCGACATTGTCAATGACTGTTCCATCACGGAAAAAAAACGAGGTTCAAGAAAACGAGGATAATAACGAACGTATTGCAAAGAAGAAAGACGATTTTTGTCTCTAGGACTAGCGATATTAGATCCGGTTGGATTTTCTTGGTTTTCAACTCTGCTGCTTAAATTACAGTTGCCAGAATGTTGCAAACTGACACTTTCTTGGTATCAAGGAGTGCCCCAGAAAATTTCAGAGAAGTTTGAATTATGGAAAAGGAAAATATTTGAATTAAAAGATATCGAAATTTCTCGTAGAATAGTGAAAGACTCTCAAATTTATGAACTAGAGAAATGGAGATTCTGCGATGCCAGCTTAGTGGCTATGCAACAAGCATATTTCTCAGAACAGAAAACTATGCAGCTGTATATTATTAGTTAGTACAAATTAAGTCTACACTAGCTGGCATAAAAGCGACAATACCTCGCTTAGAATTATTAGCTTCCTTCATTAGTCCTCGACTAGCTGCAGACTTATACGTAATGGACATTTAAACGTTTGCAGAAGAGATTCCAGCAAAGCCATTTTTTTTAATTAGACGATGCTTGGGCTACATTCGTTGCCAATAGAGTGAATAAAATTAGAAAATTGTAGAGCACAAGTAATTAATAGTATGTTTTAAGGTCACAGAGTCCAGCAGATATAGCTATAATGGGATGTACGTTGCGGTAACTAATAAAAGCTGAGTGGTGGAACGGACCCCAATGGCTAAAGAAAACTAAAGTTACGTCATTTATTATGAAGCAGTACAGCCCGATGTAACTGTTATAAATTCAGAGGAAAAGAAATGTACTAAGCCAGATAAACGTCATAACTATAAAAGATTCATTCTATAGCAGAAATCTACTATCTGCCGAAACACGAACAAAACAACAATAATAATAATCTAGTAATATACAAACGATTCCATAGCTTGACCAGGATAATTACTGTGTACGAATTCGATAGTTCAAATGTCGTTTGACATGTCTTGTGACAGGTCTTCACTATTTTTGTAACTAGTATGTCGTAGAGATTATCAAAGGATTTGTTACTGGCAGTAGTTAAAATCCTTGGGAAGTTTCTCTACGTGTGTTTAAAGGGTTTTCGTAAAACATAGTGCCCTTCAAATGCCGTCTTAAATCTTTTCTTTATTATATAGTCTGTTGGAGTATCCAGCCTATAAGTTATAATTTTGTGATCACTGAGTGACAGCATGTCATTTACACCAAATCCCTATTCATCACGTGTTGAGAGTAGATATTGTTAGATCTGGCCACCCTCGATCTCTAGATGTTTCAAAAGTAGGCGGTGAGTCCTCAGTTAGTAATAGTGAGTTGACTGTTGATGAATATGAAATTGTTACTCTCCAAGAAATCTAGTACGCTGTTCCTCTTCTTTTCTCCAAGTCAGCTCCTCCGAGTTGAATAATAGCATTAAAATTCCCCAACTATGATAGGGTGTGATGCCCCAGTTAGAAGATTAGAATTAAGTTCTTCCAGCAGGGAAGTGATGTCTTCGCTCGGGGGTAAATAAACAGCAATATCACCAATGCTACACTAGCTCGTGCCTAACCTGATGAAGACTGTACGCTTTGTGCTTCAGCAAAAGTGATATAGACCCACTGCAAATAATTGCAGCTACTGTTTGTAAAAATACTGATTAATCAATTCATATTCAGCGCAACATTCATGCAGATTAAGTGCTTTGTAATTAAAAAAATGCAATAAGCATCACCTTATATTTGAGTTGGACATCCGTAATCTCTCTTTTTTTTTTTTTTTTTTTACGGGAGAAGACAATCCTTTCCATTGTGCATTTTGTATTTTTGTTTCTGTTTGTATTCTAGACACCATGTCTTATGTCCCTCTATGATATGCATACATAAGTTGTCCTGTCTCGCACTAGTCAGCAAATCTTCACGACAAATTTTTTTTGTCTTGTTTTTGCTGTTCAGTCAAAATCCGAAACACAAATCGAGCACATTCGAACAATACATAAATCCTTCAGTTTGTTAGTAATGCGGTCACAGTTTAAAAGGTAAATTAATGATTTTACGTAATTTCGAATGACTGTACTTTTAAAGCTGGCTGTTTGGCACGGAGCTTGAAAGATGAATGCCTCGGCAGCGTAATGCAACATAATATCCCAAATCAGTTCGGAAAAAGTTCCGCTAAGCATTAAAACCGTCATAGTTTAGGTAAAATCCAAGAAATAATTATCAAACTTTTATGCTGTCAAGCGATGCTGTTTATTACTAAAAATCACTGCCAACTAAGAATACAGCGGCATAGAATAGTTATTTAATTAAAATAAATCACTACCAAGGACTTCACTCGTTCAGCATTTCATTGTTTCAACAATAAAAGTTAAAAGTCGAAAACAATGTAGTAATGAAATTTAACTTGCGAAGATTTTATTATCATTTACAAGACACGTGTTTTAAAATTTGCATAAAAACATAAAAAGAAATTTTACATGTTACTTTGTAACACGAAGTTCTCAACTTTCTTAAGTAGAATTACCAGTTCACTAAAACTAGTTAAAATGGGTTACAGCCGAAAACATCGCGGACGAAAACGTCGCGGAGAAAACAACGCAAGGCGAAAACGTCGTGCTTTAAAACATCGTAGGAGAAAACATCGCAGTCCTAAAACATCGTGGTACAAAACATCGTCGTCGAAAATAAAGCAGTTTAAAAACTTCGCAATTTAAAAACATCGTCGTCGAAAATATCGTGGTGAAAAATAAAGTATCTACAAATCATCGCATGACGATAGCATCGCAGACATGCTTTTTTCAGCCTTTAGTAACTGTAAATGGATATTCCTATAATGATTTGTGAGCGCAAGATGGAAAGAGGGATAATTTTTACTTTAATATTTTTTATTCACTAATAAATTTTTGCTGAGAAAATAAGACGGAAACTTAAGCATAGAAAATTAATGCAACTTATAGCACTCAATAGAATTTTAAACCGACATAGTTCACTAACAAAGGCCATTAATAAATCATTTTTATAAAGTTTTTACTGGTAATTTTTCATGAAAAGTATAATCTATAAGTTGCATTTAATTAATTAATGTAATAATTTAACTTTTTCAGCAAAAATTTATTAGTCAATAAAAAACTGTGGAAGTAAAAATTATCCTTCTTTACATCTTGCGCTCACAAATCCTTATGAGAACCATATTTCCATTTACAGTTATTAAAGCCTGAAAAAGCATGTTTATGATCTTATCGTCATGCGATGATTTATAGATACTTTACTTTTTACCACGATATTTCCGACGACGATGTTTTGTACCACGATGTTTTAGGGTTGCGATGTTTTCTCCCACGATGTTTTGTAGCATGACGTTTTCGCCTTGCGTTGTTTTCGTCCGCGATGTATTTGCCGCGATGTTATCGGCGGACACCATTAAAATGTAAGACATGAGATATAATGTGCCTTAGATTATTCATTTTTAATTATTGTGCACATTTTTAGGTCAATAATGTACCGATTATTTGCTTTTAGAAATATTCAGTTGCATCAATGCGTCATTCGTGCTGAACCGGAGGAGTGGCTATTTCATCATCAACATATACATCCCTACAGTACTTATAGTATCTATGTCGATGCTCACATTCTGGATTCCTCCTGAAGCAGTTCCAGCTCGGATAACACTTGGTGTGACTTCTTTGCTGACAATAATCACTAAGCAATATCAATCAAATATGCCTAATGTATCTTACGTTGTAGCTTTAAATATTTGGTTATCTTGTTGCATTGCATTTGTGTTCTGTAGTCTTCTGGAGTACGCACTTGTCATTACGTTAGTAAAGAGGAAACAAATGGAAGTAAAACCCGTAATTCACCATCAGACGGTAGGTGTTGCAAACGAAGTTTGTATTTTTTGTTACTTTTTGCTGATTATAATCCTTATCGTAATTTATTTCATCTACGCACTGTTGAATCACTTTGATATTGATGCACTAAAAGTGTTTTGAAGTAAGTTGAATTGCCTTCTTACGACAGAATAAATAACATAATCATATATCACTTTATCGTTCCTACATCTGATATGGGAATCTTATAACTTTTCCTCAAAAGTTTTTTTTTTTTTTTTTTACATGGCAATCTTTTTTATTATTTTGTATCTTACAGTACATTAAGAAATTACATATCCTGCATGTAAATTTGAATATAAAATGAAACAATGAGATAAAATTTTGAGACATTTTTATATTCCGCACGAGCCGTGAATTAAATATAATAAATTCAAACAGCGTAAAGGTTAAGTTGTGGAATTATAGAGATCTTTTTTTTTTATTTTAGCAGATTTAGCAGCGATTTAGGACAATAGATTTTGGAGACTGTAAGTTTGAATGAAATGAAGCTCGAGCTAAAGCAAGTATAGAAAATTATCGCTAATGAAAATTAATCGCGCACATTAGGAATGCATAATTAGTATGTGTGCAAGCAAACATAGATTTATTATATGCCTTTATAAAACATATATAACCAATTTATTTATAATATTGTCTTTCAAATAACTGATTAAAATTCACGAAGAAATAGGCACATTTTCAAAGAGAATAGTTATCATGGGATAAACATGTTTGAAGAGGACTGAATGATTGAGGATTAAAACTATCATACGTGATATCATACGTGAATGATTGAGGATTAAAACTATCAAACTATCATACTGAATGATTGAGGATTAAAACTATCATATTTACCCTGCCTCAGAGGCCTAGAATTTATAAATATGCCGCAAATGTATTAAAATGCATATGCATTCCTTAAACATACGTTTCTTGTAGTTTTTGTGACATTAAAATCAGAAAAGCATCAGAAATAATTTCGAAGCAACAACAGCCTAAAATATAATGATACGCAAAAGAGCTCAATATCAACTTTTATTATCAATTTACAGTGGTAGCTCGATTTGCGAGCCTAATCCGTTCCAGAAACTAGCTCGCAAAGCCAATTTTCCCATGAGAAGTATTGGAAATTCAGTTTATTCTCGAATCAAAACTAACCAAAACTATTCATATATAAATTATTAAAAATAGACAGTGAAATGCATAGGTACGAAATGTAAGATAAATAAAACAAATTAATCTATATTTTACCTTTAACCCTTTGCGGCACAGTGTGTCCGGTCTGGACAAACCTAAAAATTTCCTTACGCACAGAAAAATTGAATGAAAAAGGATTTATAAGTTACTATAGGTTACTCTGAACCTTCTTTATTTATAGTAGATGGCAGCTCAACACAGACCAGTCCATATATGTTAGCCATGTTTAGTATTTAAGACCCTCATTTTTCAAAGAAATCTTCCATATTTTTTTAGGGTATAAAAGGAATTTTTTGAAAAGAAAGTTCTATGTTATTTTTTGGCTGTATGCTAATCTTCTTATTTTATATTAGTTTTAAGTTTTTACCTTGAAATCTTGCCTAAAATCAAACGGCGAACCCTAGGTGTGCCCAGACCTGGCTCACCGATAATCTAGGATAACTGAGAGTCTGTATTCTTTGTTCCTCCGCATCTCATCGGTCAGTTCATTGACAACAATGCTCGTTCAGCACTCTTTTCGAAGCTCTATCCAATCAGTGTGCCACTTTGGGCACACCCACAGAATTAAAACGGTAAGTGCTATCTTCACAAAATTTTACTTGTGTTCTCCTGTAGGCCTAATTAGACCGCCTACCTTTTTTTCATCAAAACTCCGACTTTAAAGGTAGCGTGCCGGAAAGGGTTAAAAGAATCCTAGGTAACTGCCAGAATCATTGTTATCTGTTGGCTCTCATTTCCTTTTTTACGCGACTTTTAACAACTAATCTAACCAATGATAGTTACTTTTGCCTTTTATCGCAAAAATTTGCCATTGCATTGTTTAGATTCATCGCTTGCATTGGCACAGCCTTATTTGAGTGCTGCTTTTCCATACAATTTTGCATTCTTTTCTCTTACCTTCCATCATTCTCGTATACTTTACACACATCTCTAATTTAATTTAAAATGAAAGATTTCTCCGTCTTTTTCTTCTCTCTCTCATTAGATTTCCTTCACAATTTTCTGTTGCTGTCTGGCAAACAATAGCTCAGTTCTTATGAGTGTTATTTTACCAGATCTTAAAAGTTGTCCTTATAGGTTTCACGTCCTTATAGTTGTCCCCATAAGATTTCACGGTCTTCCCCAACTACGCACTTTCATCGCCAACTCGCGGTTTCTTCTGCTTATGAGAAAATCCTTTAACATCATGTCCAATAACACAGTTAGGCAACATTTTCCTCCTAGTAATATTGGTGGTTCTCTTGGTAACCCCGTTCCAGGCTTTATCGTTGATCATAAAGCGTTCACGATATGGAAATTACTTTTTCAGTACTATCGGAGATAAGATTTGTTCTTTTAGTTACCTCAAAGAATCACTGAAACAGTTCTTTGGTATAAAGCTTTCTAAAACGCAAAATGGCACACTTATCCATCCACTGCAAGAGTGAGGTGATATTATGAGGAAGAAACTTAACCTTAATAAACACGAATTCCTCCAAGGCCTTCTTGTGGAGCCTTGAAGCCTGCAGGCTCTAAGCCTTGAAGAGACACACAGAGTTCATTATCAGTTCATTAAACAGATAATTACGTCCATTGAAAACTTAAATGATTATATTTAGATCTTTGTAAAATGAAAAGTTGATTTTAGCTAAAATATGTAATAGTTTTTATTGTAGCTATTTTGTTTAAAATGTTCTTGATGTATAATGCGTTACTGATGTTTAAGTGCAACTATAGCGTATCAAAATGACTTCATACTTTGAGGCAAAAAAGAAGAGTTCACATTTGTTGTTAATATACTTCCAAATTTCTCGTTTGTTTTCTAGTAGTCATATTTTTAACAGTAGAAGAATAAAAAACTATGGCTTATTACATATTTTTTTTCTGTCTGACTTTCCCGCAGGCTTTTGTAATGATAAAAAAAATTGAATTTAAGAGACAGTTGTGTGAACGCAAAATTAGAAGGCCTTTTTTTTAATTAAAAAGAGGAGCATAGGCCAAATGATTTTACACTTTGTTATTTAACTACACATTCATCACGTTAGTAGTATGCAGAAGCCAGCTTTTGTCTACAGGCATTTTTACTTTGCTTTAATTATTCTGAAGTTATTTTTTGAGTAACATTTAATACACTTAAATTTAAACAAAATTAAATACAAAAGTTTGAGACATTAGGTATTTTTGGAAGCAGGCAAGATGCAAAATTAGCAACGCCTTCGCCGGGAATCGAACCGCGGACCTCTCGATTACGCGCTGAGGGTGCAGACCACTACACCACGAAGGCTCGTTAAGAAGTCGGGAGAAATACCTTATAAGTTTAAAGAAAAATATGGTCATTCTCTTCTGAAGTAAGTATTTGACTATTTATAAATGATATCAGAAAATAAATTTGTGACACTGTAAATTTTTCTTTAAAGTGTTTTAGTAAATTTTTGCTTACAATGCATATTTTCCCATAGAACAAAGAAGTGGGCTGTGGCGGCAGTGAAAGAAAATCTCAAATAAGTGCCTGGATTGGAAATCATTGCCAGATATTTAAGGATTCTCCTCATTTAATCGATATGGGATCTAAGTTCTTGTTCCCTATTGCATTTATTATATTTTGCATAGCATATGGAGGTCGATATAGCATGTAGTTTACATTCATATACAATTCATGATTTTTTAACTATAAATAAAGAGTGAGGTAGTTATTCGTTAAAGTTGGCTGAAACTAACATGTTCTTTTAAACAATGCTTAAATTTTTCATTCTATTTAGTATCGTTCTATTACGGTAGGAAATGAAACATTATAAATCCAACATTTTTTTTTTTTTTTTAAATTAACGAATAGAACGGTAATCTATAATTTTTGTTTCACTTTTTCAAAACCTTATAATTTTATTCATTGCTTTCACTAATATTGTGTTGAAGAATTCAATCAGAGTTAAACCTCGTTAACGCGGACTATCCGGGGATCATAATTGTCCGGACTAACTAAACTTCGTATTAAATTAAATTGAAAAATTTCATTATCTGTTTTACCCTAATATTTTGCAAAATGTATGCTCAATTTATGTCAAATAAATTTCATTGCGTGTTTGTTACAAGCAAAAAGGTAAGGTCATTAGAAATCAAAATGTGTAACCTGCAGATAATTTCAATTGTTTAAGCCAAGATCACTTTGAAGGCCATCTTCTTTAGATTTTATATCTTTCATCATTAAAATAGCGGCGATGCCTTATAGTTTCTTAATATGCTGTTGCATTCGTACATTTACTTTGATCTCAGTTTCAGTGTTTCGTCATTTCACTCAATCTTGGCATCTCCTCTATAGTTTTCTTCACTTCTTCACCGGAACTCACCGTTATTGATATAATACGTTATAATCACCGTTCCTTTTAAAATTTGATAATATAAAATAGCGTGGGAATCTTCATTCTCTTCGAATCATAGTTTAACATTCCCTAATGACACTTCATGGCAAACTTTGCTGATCCAAAGCTTTGAAAACATATTGTGTGACACATGCAGCTATTTCAGTACCTATATCTTCATTCAAGAGGACACATATCCAGGAATTGATAGTTTGATATATTTTAGATGAGCCGCTAGATTAAAAGTCACAATCTCAAACTGCAAAGTTTAATATACAGAATAAGGAATGTTCCTTATTCTCTAAACTAGTAGATGGCGTCTGAGCTTCCGAAAGTTGTTTCAGAAACTTTTACCAGTAAAGATGCTTAGGTACACACAAAGCACCTTGATTCACTGGCGACTAACAAGGTAAATGCATTGGTTAATAATAACATACCATCTTTCCTTCAGAACTCCTCAGGTTGTGAATGAGAATGAGTTGAAGTTGTCCAGCTAAATGACAGATTTCTTATCGATAATGAGCAGTTTTAAGTTTTAGACTTAATATATTGCAATTTTTGCTTTGGTTTTGCTCGGGAACCAGTTGAATGTATTCACAGTTGAAGTCTGCTGTAAATTAGGCACTTCCAAAATCGTGAGAATGAGCCTGCAGACTATCTGTTATATTTTTGTTCATCTCAGCCTCTTAGTAGTAACCACAACAATGGATCTAAACATATAGCCTCCATCAGCACTATTACGCAACAAAGCAGACATACGTTTCTGGTTTCCCTCCAGGTAGACCTTTTTTTTCTGTCTTGTACCCTTAAGTGTTTACTGGAAAGATATTCATTATAAACCTATTCGCTTTTGTACTGTAGCTTGATTCTACTCACTACAACCCTTTTTTAAATTTGTCCTTTTTTCTTGGAAGACTAAATAACATCAGAATGCATTGAAGACTCTCGTCACAAATCTTCTTGTTTGACATGTTTTCCCGTTTAATAAATGTATAAACCCAAACTCTCTTTTCTACCCATCAGTCACGAGCTGTTTTTCCAGTTTGAATGTCGGTCTCACTTACAACCACATGAATGACACTGTGTGAACCTTTCCTACGCAGCCTCAGCTTAAATTTGTTTTTCAAGCAGCTGCTTCATTATCAGCACACTTTTTTTCAGGCAGCCGCTTCATTATCAGTACACATTTTTTAAAACTTCAACCCAAAGACAGTTTCCTTTTTCGAATATCCAACAGTTTTCTTTTCGATTCCTTGTTCTGCAGAAATATTCTCCCCTTTTCGAAATTTCTGTGTCACTAAGAGTATCTGACAAAATTAAAGCGCTAGAGTTTACATTTTTGTTCAACAGCTGGGTTTGCTAGGAGACATGTAAGCATAAGAAATAACTTAATAAACTTAAAATGTTCCAATTTTATTCAATTTTAGATATGAGCATATTAAATATATAACACAATATAATGATTTAACAGAAGGAATGATATTGTAGAAATAGCAAAGAAAACCTGCCAGCAATCCGACAAACATGGATTAAATTTTACTGTCTCAAGTCCTGGAGATTTGCAAAACAACAAGAGTGGTCCACAATGGAAGCGTTAACATTTTAAGAAATAGACCAACCTAACTGGATTTGCTCCTTCAATTTTGATATACCGATGGTGCGTCCTTGTACAGATCCTGAGAGGCTGAAGTGACTCACAAAATTTTACTTTGCTTTACTCTTGCTTTGTTTAGAAATTTTTATTTTACGTAACAAGTTTTGCTTCTAAGAACTTTTCAATAAAGTGAAATGCAATATTTGTTACTCAGCTTTGATTTCAGTTTATAAATTTCAGTATTTGTTATTCGGCTTCTTTCCATAAATCCATATTATGGTTTCTTAGACTTTTAAAGTTACAACCATTGATTTGAAACTTTTCTTTTCGAGAGAATGTTAAAAATCTTTGCAACTTGTACAAGTGGCTTTCAGACGAACTGGCAAAAATCATTTCTAAAATTTTAAAGAAACGCAAATTGGGGAATAATAATAAAAATATCACCATATTGAAAGATTTAAAATACATAAACTATCTTATATTTCTTTCCTGAAACTATTATATTAATGATGATGAACATGAGGAAAACTATATATTTAAATAATAAAATTAGTTAACTGTCACATCTTTAAAAAAATTGAGAAATAAAATTAAGCATGCATCCGCATGTTGTTATGTATCTTTGAAAAGCGATAATTTCAAAGCAAATGAAAAGTTTAGTTTTATCTAAAATCTAACAACTATAATTCTTCTATTGAAAATGTATAAAAACTTCTTTTGTAAACATTTTGAAACAAATGTATAATATTTTTAGTAAAGTTACTAATTATATAAATTGCCTTGACGCACACATTCTAAGTAACAGGCAGGTTTGTAAGACCTGAAAACTTTCTCCGAGTTAACTTCCGAAGTATTCTTATTTCCATGAATTTCGAAAGGAGCTTTATGAAAACAAATTATAGATAGTATAATTTGCTTCTGGATAAAAAAAGTGTTTTCTCTGTTACTCTAAATACGTGGAGACTTTTCGATTGAAACCGATACCGAACTAAAGTTGAATTTCTTTAATATTAACATTGCTATTCAAAGTCAAATTTTAAAGAATATCTGATTTTTGAAAGAGCATATTTTAAAATGTAATTATATAGCAACCAGGAAAAATGCTGGAAACTATGAAGTACTTACTTTAATCACTTTTTATAATTAAAGTGCTAAATTTAATCATGCGCATATACAGCATTCATAAAATGGGACACACAATATAGAAAATTTAACAAAATAGACGTTTTAGCGTACTTATAACCAAAATTGTTCTACAATTATTTTATTCAACTTTGCCATTGTGTATAACAATAAAAATAAAGCATGGATGTATAGTAATATTATAGTGCTATGTACCATGCGCAAATACCGCATGGATTTCGCAATACAATAAGAAAGGATAGTATGAAATATATTTGTAAAAGCTAAATATTCCATTATTCGCATAATATATAAAATGCTTGGTTTTTCCCGTTACAACCAAATTTCTTACATGAGCACCATATTTTTCCATATTAAAGTAAAATTAATCTTCCTGTCTCCTTTTTTGAGAGGAGTAGACCGCAAGGCCCACTCATTCGATTTGACTGTTTCTTACAGGACACCTAACGAGGATCATCCATCGCTTTAAAACCTCCATAAGGGTTATCCGGCATAAAGGCACCGTATCTATACGAAATCCATGTTCTAATTTTTAAAAAAGCAACCTTCATAAAGTTATGGGCGCCATTATACAAATCGGATTTTCGTCGGCATTGCTAATTACTTAACTAAGTAGGTTTACGAAATAAAAATAATAATAAAAAAACCTGTATAAAAAATGAGGACATGGAAGAAACGGCGAGGTGACGGCACCCTTATGAAAGTTGTTTCTCAAGTTAGAAACTGATCATCATAAGGATGCTGGACATTTAAACTGGAGCCCTCTTATGAAAGTTTCTAACTTTTCGAAGAGAGGATGACCAGCGTAAGGGTTCAGGCACCTTTATAATGGATCTCCCTTATAAAGCGATTGCTTCCTTACAAGGTCCGTGGGCCATTTCATCCACATGCTGTCCGTTTATATAGGGACAAGAAAAATTATAACTTAAACACGTGAGGGCGTAAAGGACCCAGTTAGTTACCCTAGATAACGTCAGTGTGCTAATTTATGCAAATCACGGTATTAAATTCAATAAACGGAAATAATGATATTAGCCGGAACGGTACATGTCATCATAGTAATTTAATCACTGAATACGTGCTGATCGCGTTTAGCTTTACAACAAATATATATTTATCTCTAACCCTTCTTTGCTACTAACATTTAGATGTAAAGTAACTAATAAATTTCAAGGCTTTTATGGACTACGCGAAATCCGAACTAGTGGATTTAAGCTCTGAGATATAAATTATTAACCTCTTTCGACTTTAATTAACTTTATATTAAATATATGCAAAAAAAGTAAAGATGTCTTATTGCCAGCAGAATTCTTTCCTAAATATGATTTCATTTTTACTTTTCTTTTATTTCATTTATCAACAGAAGACGTTTACACACTTTTAGAACGATTTCGGAGACGTTTAATTAAGGTTTAAAATGTGAAGAGTATTTCTTTAAATATTCAGTCTGATATTCCCAAACTATAAGTCTGCATCGTGATTTCTAAGATAGATGATCTTTTTGTAAAATTTCCAAAGTATTGCTTTCCATCAACCCACAATCCATCAATCGTGGTGGGTGTGCAGTTAGAAAGAGGTCTTTTCAAAAGACCAAAGGCACATTAATCCACGGGTTAAACTTCAACTGACTTCGGAGGAATGCGTTGAAAAGGTATATATGTTACGGTGAAACACCGAAATCTGGAGAATGTCGACTTTCACCGGTGTATGTCCGAAATATTTTCCAAATACTCTTTCTGACTTACACCGGTGAATGTCGACATTCACCATGTACTAATGGTGAATATTGAACATATAAGAATATTATATTTCCTTCTCCGTAATTCATTCACGTAAAAACGCACTTGAGTTTCAGAATAAGAACTTAAGAACTTAAAACACACAGTACATTCAAAATGAGAAAGGAAAATAATAGAAGTTATAAACTTACCAAATTATGTGATTCAAATCTTATTTATTGCAAAAACTTAAACTATTATGACACTTTGAATTGCACAAGAGGCCCTTGCTTTTACAACTGCATTTATTTGTGGAACACTTCCTTTTGGAATGGCAGCGTGTACATATACTCCTCTCTTTTCGACCTACACCAGAGCATATCTGTGATTGTCGACATACATCGGTGAGGGTCCGAATGTACAAGAATGTAAAGAAATATTCGATCTTTCACCGACGTATTTGATGAATGTTGACATTCTCCGGGAAAAGTCGACATTCTCCAGTTTCGGTCTTTCACGGTAACATATATATAACACCTGTATTAGTCTTCCATTTTTTCAAGGAATGCAGGTATACTTCTCAAAGTATGACCTCTTGCTTTGTCTTGATGACATTTCCCTCTTTGAAAGTCATTGGGATAAAGAAATGGAATTTATTCTGAAAACATCGGAAGTAAAAGTTTGTCTTGATAGCACGTTGAGTTGACTTTATTATTTTTTCTTCGCTCATCTTATTTTTAATTTCTTATTGTAAGAGAATCCCGCGACAGTCGTAAACCCCTCACTGGAACTTTATTTGCATTGACGGAACCAGGTTACTACATTTCTTTCTTCACTTTAGGTAATAAATTTACCTTTTTGATGAAGTTATTTAGGTAAACACAAGCTTTATAAGGGTCACAATATATTTTCATTTATCTCCTGCTAAATAGTTTTCATACAAGGTTTCACAAATAGTGAGCCACATGCCTCCGCAAAAGCTTATGAACGTTAGAATTTTTAGCTTCTTTAAGTTCTAAAGGTTGGTTTTTTGTTTTATATATTGTTTCTACAGATGTATTAAAAGACTTTGCAAATCTTATTTAACTTTAGAAGCATCAGAAACAGTACGTTCCTTTCTTTCGTCTTCTTTCCATGAAGAAGTAATGATTGACGATGTTTTCCTTTCCGATTAATTATGTTTCTTATTTTGCTCTTAAAAATTTTATACCATGGATTTCACAACGCTTTTTGAATTATGGAATTGAAGCATTTCTCTTCGGAACGCGGCGCAAAAACGTATCCTTCAATCCACAACTTATTTACATGTGACATTTTTAAAGAATAAATTTAAAAGTAGCAGACAATACTTCTTATTTCAAATAATAAGCTGTTGCCAGAAATTTTTATTTTCATTCCAAAAATTCGATTTTTATATTTTTATCGAAATCGTTCTAAACACGTGTAAACACGCTCTATATTTTACTTTTTTCATTCAATTAAGCAAAAGGAACTTACATTGAGAGTCAAAATGAAGCTTGTGAACTCAATAGTTAAGCTACTGGACTGTCAATAAAATGATATTAATAACTTTGAAAAATTGTATTCGATAGTTTATGTTGGACCAAAGTTTACAATAAACCTACATTTTTACATAATAAGAAAAAAAGAAATTACCAGTGTATAATTCATTAGCTTTTTTATCATCCTATATAACAAGTAATTCTTCATCTGAAAAACATGCATTATTTCTTTATAATATAATATTTTATGTTAACTAATGTGTGTTCTGCGCTTAATTTTAACACATCAAATTGCACTCTATGAAACTTAAGGGAGGAAGTGATAAATTGTTAAAATGTGTTACAGTCATGCATTTCATTTCTCTTTTACTATGTAACTACATTGTTCATTTGCTTTTCTTTTTATCTAAATGTATTTGTCTTTATAGCGTATTTGATAAATATAAATTTGACTAATAGTCTTTCATGTTCAAAAAGGTGTATTACATTATTACACTGGTGTGTAAAAATTCAGGACGAGACGGTTTTTTTCAATATAACTTTGTACAAAAGCTTTCCAAATCAACACATTTAATACCGTAAGATCCCCAATACGTAAGGACATGAGTAATGTAAGCAACACTTACTAAAAGAGAAATCAGAGGGATAAAAAGAAGCTTTATTGAAAAAGTAGCATGGAGCGCAATGAGACTGAAGGCCTAAACATCCCTGTGATGGGTGTCCAGCAAGAAACATCCGGTCTTTAATAGGGGATATGATCTCCCCTGACTGCTAGGCAGGTTTCACAGCGTCTGCCCATGCTGAGAATGAGGGTGTCAATGAGTTGTTGAGGCATTGCTGCCCATTCGTCTTGCAGCGCCAATCGAAGCTCCGGAATCGTTACGGGTGGTAAGGTACGAGCTGCCAAGCGTCTGCCTAGAAAATCCCATACATGCTCGATGGGATTGAGATCCGGAGATCGTGCCGGCCAATCCATACGTTCAATATCCTCACTCTCTAAGACCTGTTCAGCAGCTACTGTGCGATGACATGGTGCATTGTCGTCCATAAAAAGGAATGCGGACCCATAGCGCCTCTAAAAAGACGCACATATGGAAGAAGAATCTCGTTACAATAACGGGTCCCGTTGACTGAACCTGCGTCGAAGATGGGAAGGTCTGTACGACTACCAAGCATGATGCCTCCCCAAACGAGAACACCGCCACCTCCATACCTGTCCCTTTCAATGATGTTCGAGGGATGATTGCGGCTTCCCCGCTCTCTCCAGATGAGTATGCGATGAGAATCGCTACTCAGACTGAATCTGTTCTCATCTGTAAAGAGTACTCGTCCCCATTCATTGTCTCTCCAATTCCGGTGTTCCCGGCACCACAGAGAACGCCTTCTCCGATGGGCAGGCGTTAGAGGTACACACCGTACAGGGCGTCGTGCAAACAGACCACCACCGTGCAGTCTTCTGGGCACGGTAAAACACGATATCGGTCGTCCAGTCGCCTGTGTCGTGTGACTAGCGTTTTCTCCCGCTGTCTGCCGCCTGTTTCTTCTGGCCTGTAAGGCAATATACCGGTCATCTGCGGGTGTGGATCCTCGTAGACGACCACTACTAAACCCCCGGATAGCTATTCCTGTAGTTTGAAATTGTCTCCAAAGTCGTGAAACGATGCTGTGAGCAATTCCGAACTGTGCAGCCACACTTGTCACACTGCGGCCTTCCTCCAACTTCCCAATGATTTGACCTCGGGTAAAAGCATCCAGATGTCGTCTAACAGATTGATTATTCGCCATTTCTCGCTGAGGCAGCAACTCGGTGTGATTTTAACTGCTATACGGCGTGCAATCTCTTTGCCAGAAATACTGATCTTACACCGACAACATGCTTTATACTACTCAGACACTCCCCCATTACGTCTACCTGCATATCTGCGCATGTGCTACCGTACATCACCTTACTTAATCTCCTGATTGGTCTTTCTGTCCGCTCTGCCTCTTCGTTCAGCTGATATGCTAATTTTTCGACTTCGTCCTTAATTTTTGCACACCAGTGTAGTTAATCATTAATCTAAATTTAAAATTTATTGATGGGTAACAGAAATATAGTATATTGTACTTTATATTGCAAATATTAGGACATTTTATATTAGCGTTACCTTAGAATTGGTTTTATGTTATAAATGAAATAATTTCTCTTTAAAGATGGAATTCTAATGAATCTCTCACCTTTGAACTATTCTGTCATCAATGTGTTTAAATGTGCTGCTTTTACTGAAAAAAAAAAAAAATCTAATAATTTCTCTCTAATTTTGATTTTTCTGCAGTTTATTTAAGTGCTATATTTTCATCTAATTTTGTTTACCTGTCTGTTTGCACTTATATCCAATGTATTATAATAATATACCGATTAAATAAATGTCTTCAAAATTAATGAACAAAACGAAATACTTGCTAGTCACTGACGAATAAAAATTATTTCATTTTTCTCGACAGCAATAGACGATTCTCATTTAATCTATTTAATTATTGGTAGTATTTATCAATATTGGAAGTACATATCGCTATTTGATACACCAAATTAGTTTTGGAACAAACAAACAAGACACTTTGTATTTTTACTTAAATTAACAATTCACAATAGAAACATTTTTAATAAGTATAACCAATTTGTACAAGTTAAATACAAGTCTCGCCCACTGCAAAAGTTCGGTTATTTGATTAAATTGTTTTTTGTTTAGAAATATGTAGCAAATACTGAAAAAAATGTTTGGAATGCTTTTAAAGAAGATATATCGAAATAATCCTTATGAAATACGTTATCAATGCTTAACTTTTAGAGATCATGAATGATTAGGTATTCAAAGTTCAATAGATACTCTTAATATCTTAAAATGTAAGATTTTCAAAGATATTTAAAATATTCTAAATAACTCCTGAATATAAAGCCTAATTTGTATTCCAGTACAAAAATCTTGTTTGTTTCCAAATACTAAAGATGTTTTTGATGTTTTACGTTATATTGTTCTGAATATTTAGTTAATGTGCTTGTGTAATAAATAAATATATTCCGTACCTTAATCTTTAAATAACAAAATTGGTAAATTTGACTTGTTTCGTTCATTTTGACTTGTCCTAAATTTGACTTCAAAAAGACGTTTTTTCTTCTTGTTTTAATATGCCATTGAATAAGAAATGCAAAAGTGCTGAACTGTTGCGAAATTAAGTACATGCAGTGTTGCAACATGTTTATTTCGTATGATACGCTTCACCAATTTTTGTTTGTTCATTCACCTCTGTATTGTTAGCATAAAATTGGTTTTTCCCTGATCTTAATTTTATTTTCATAAGTCCATCGTATTCTCTTATTGCTCTGACTATTATAATTTTATTTGTGCCAAATAAATATTTAATACCTCACAGTATTCCTATTATTTGAAACTTTTAAAACGAATTTTTGTGAGTGTTTATTTAAATATAAAGAAATCTGCATAATCATTAAATTTCTGCAACTCATTTAAACATCAGATAATTTTTATTCCAAAACAATCTCCCACAAATTCAGTACTTCATACAACAGGAATATTGTAAGACTTACTGAAAAGAAATAAATAACTATACAAGAATACTTCAACTTTTTTTCCGAAATTGAATTGTTTCGTTACATTTGTACTATTTTATATTTCAGATCGGAAATTCTATAAATATTAAATATAACATTTTAGAGCACTCATAAAAACATTCGATTGTGCTAATGTTAATATCTTCTAAACCGGATATAATCAATGTCCTAAAATACCTTCAACGACGTTTCATAGATAAAATTCCAGAAGATCTAGAATTACGTGATGAAGGCAAGCCTGGCATTCCTGGCATGTTGGGTGGTGTTGGCATTCCTGGCATTCCCGGCATGTTAGGTTGTGTGGGTACATCCATTCCAGGCATTCCTGGCATGTTAGGCTGCGTAGGTACATCCATCCCTGGCATGTTAGGTTGCGTAGGTACGTCCATTCCTGGCATGTTAGGTTGTGTTGGCATGTTTTCCATGCCGGGCATTCCTGGCATGTTAGGCTGCGTAGGCACATCCATTCCTGGCATATTAGGCTGCGTAGGCACATCCATTCCTGGCATATTAGGTTGTGTAGGCACATCCATTCCTGGCATATTAGGTTGAGTTGGGACGCCCATTTGTCGTGGTTCAACTTCAAAAAGAAAACAAAAATACCTTCTTGTTCACTTTGCATCGCATGCTTAAAACTGGATATTTTCTCAAACAATTATGTTCAAAATGCTGACAAGAATTAAAATTTTTCTTATAAAAAGGAGTCGTAAAATTTGTCTATGCGAAAAGATGTAGTAATTAAAAACTGTTACATAGTAACAGCAATGAAATTGTCAGACGCAGAAAAACGATTTAGATATTGTTCCTACTTACATTCTTAATCAAAATCTTTTTATTACTTTACGCTATACTAATGTATGAAAACAAAGGGCCTTAAACACTTTAGTTGAGATTAGTTTAGGGTAATTGATATATTCACCCTTGTAAAGGTAAAGAATATTTCACTTAACATACACATTAAAATAAAATTTTACTATACAAAATATTATACTTTGAAATTTATAAGGCGAAAAGAATTCGATATGTAATATTTAAAAATTTCCAAATATGAGCTGTTAATATAATGCTGTGAAAAAACTAAAAATAATTTCTATAACTCATATTAACCTTCTGTAAGCAGATAAGAAACTGTAAGCCGAAAATTAATTAATTTCTGTAAGCCTATAAGAAACGTTACAGTTGCATATAAAGGCAAGATTTTAATACTATCGAAGTTAGGTAATGCTACTGTACTATAAGCATACATTGGAAAAAGCCTTTTTATAGAAAGGATGAGGATTTCTAAGTACGTAAATTTAAAAAAAAATTTACTAACTTTCCTTGAACACAGTTTTTACCTGACTTCCAGGAATTCCCAGGGGGATCATAAACTCTAACAATTAAACTGCCGAAGCCTGGATTCTTAACTTAGTCTTATTGTTCTTTCTTCATTTATTTTTGTAACTTATTATAATCGGTTAGAGAGATCTTTTCATTGCATGTACAAAGGGAAACATTTATGAGACATAAGTACAAGTTTTGCGAAAATGTTTAATTAATCTCTTCTGGTATATTAAATAGAAAAAATATGATAATTACAATATTTTAACATTTTTTGTAAACTTAATAAAGGAATTAAATTATCCCATAAAACTCTATAAAAATAATTCTTTGCTTGTATTGTATTTTATATTATTGCTAAAAATTACAGGGTAAAGCTGTCTCGGAGATGAAAGTCCAAATTGTATATTTACTTACTGGTGTTTTCAGTTTTCATTTGCTTAAATATGGAATGAAATCATGAAGGCTGATTTTTGCATAAGTATTTATAGGAAAGTTGTGTAAATAATTTTAAATATATTTGTTAGTAATTTTGAAATATTATCTTATATTAAATATTTAGTTACTATTGTTTACAATTTATATTTTCTTAAAAAATTCTAAAAATAATAATAATTACCAAACGCTAGCATAAAATTTGAATAGTCTGTTTCTCTCTCTCTCTCTCTCTCTCTCTCTCTATATATATATATATATATATATATATATAATTTATTTCCTAAACAGTATTGATTAATTGATTATATTATCTCCTAAGTTTAATTAAAGTAGAATTATTTTAAAAGAGTGAATCCATACTGGTAAGTTATATTTTGAAAGATGTTTTGAAGTAATTTGAAAGCAAAATGTTAATAATGTTTTAACGGGGACTGGAATTAAATCATCATGAAGAATAAAATTTCAATTGTAAAAGGAAAAATTTAAAACATGTAATCATTGTCATTGATCGGAAATTAGTTGACTTTTCAAGGGGGTATGTATATGCTGATTTATCCTATGATCGTCTTTAAATTATGGTCGGGTGGTTCAGAAAATTCAGTAAACTATAAGTCTCTATATTTACAAATCAATAGTTATTTATTACCTTCAGTTACAGCTTTTTAGAGAATAATTTTGAATACGATTTCGCTTCAAAATCATAATTTAAACATAGAGAGCCAGTAAATTCTTATTCAAATCAGAATCATATTCTATTTTCTTATATTTCTGTAAGCAAATGTGAAGGAATCACGTTTTACATAATACGCTCTCTGGCATTATTGTTTGACGTGGATATCTTACGAAAGTCAGTTCAAATTCTTATACGACGAATAATATCAGCTGAACACCTTACTTGAAACGGACTCCTAAGATTATTTAAAAAACAAATTGTAGAGTTGCGCTGTATTGATATACATATTTTTTAACTCAAAGTATACAAAAATAATGTACGATTACTTACATGCATCCCTTTTGTTGCCGCCAACATTAAGAACCAGAGCGCTGAAAACAATCCATCCGATGGCAGAAATAGAGAGAGCCATCTTGATCTAAATACTTAAAGGAAAGATTTATCAAAATGTCATGCACATAAAACAATGCTTTAAAAAATTTCAAAAAGTGCATTTTAGGAACAAAACGAATCTAAAACGCTAGGATCTAATGCTTGGAGTCGTTAACAGTCATCGGAATAACGCTCTTCGTTGCTTAAATATTACGAACGAAGTACCATTTTTATATGTTTCTGTAAAGATTCTTCTGCTTAAAATGCGCCAGTGAACAGTTATCTGCTATATCACAAAGCTCGCAAGCATTGAATAGCAAACAGTTATCTGCTATATCACAAAGCTCGCAAGCATTGAATAGCAAAAATTCAAAAGGTTTGATTGCATATTTTTGCAGAGTTTATGACCAATTTTTCAAATTAATTCTACTTATAATAGCAAATGTGAAGGAATCATTTTTTACATAATATGCTATCTTTCACTGTCGTTTGATGTGGATATCTTACGAAAGTCAGTTCAAATTCTTACACGACGAAAGTTATCTTTGGTTCAAGTGTGATGCAATTTGTATTTTGTAATGTAGTATTTTCTGCTTATATTATGTATTAAAGTTAGTTTGCTTTTCATTTAATGTAAGACAAATTCAAAATAGTCTGTTTTCTTCAATTATGATGGCTTATGCTTAAATATGTTTCGAATTTTATTTTTCAACAAGAGTAAGGATGGAAATGGTATAACAGCGTTAGAAAATAAAACATTTCGAGAATGAACATCTTAAGCTTAACATCCCTCAGTAAAATATCTGAGTATAAATAAATTGTTAAGTTAATTAAGATTTGAGTGAAAATGAAATTTGTGTTTTGTTTTAATTTTCTCTGCTTCAGTATCAAAAGCTTTTGTATGTTAGGAGGATAAATTGTGAATAGGAGTGTATAACTGACATTAATTTCGTCTGGGAATGCTAATTAAGTGTGAGGCAGTTATCCATTGTTTAGGAGGCAGTTATCCATTGTTACTTATAGTTTTTCATACTTTTATTAACTTTTACACCTTGCATCTAGTATGAACATTCTAAGATAAGAAGAGGGCAGACTGCAACATTTTGTAAAATTTCTCACTTTTTTACAGTTAATAGAACACTGACACTTTCTAATGAAATTATAGGTTTATATTCATTCTGCGCTCTTTCGAGCATTGTTTTGATTTTTAATTCTACGCTGTTCGGATTTTAATATTTAATAAACGTTGCATAAATTAAAAATTTTTATATTCGCATGAACTGAAATTTCTCCCACGTCTGAGAACACGCATCTTCGAAAGTATTCTAAAGCATGGTAAGTTTCTGAATATGAGCAACAAATTAATCATGCAGCATAAGATATGCAAGGAAAAATAATTTAGTATAAAAATAAAAAAGTATAAAAATACATTAAATTATTTTTTAATATTACAATAGCATTGAATGCATTTTTTGCAATTACTGTATGCAATTTGTTGAAATCTCTCAGATTAAGTCGGTAGCAAATACAGTCTGGCGAATACCTGTCATGTATTACAGAGTATTTTATGACATTAAAGCGTGCAGCGAAGTCATACAATTTTTGTGAAAACGAAAAGAAGGGTGTAATTTATGATAAATTAATTCCTGCTGACCATATAGCTAAGCAAAGCACCCACGTAAAATTTCAGGCATGAAATGTGAAATATCTTTCAGGTTACATACATGCAAATTTAAAGCAAGATTGGAGCGAAAGTGTTGATACGTGTTACTCAAATAACTACACGTTAATACGTGTTTTTTATTTTCAAATTTACTCTAAATCTACGGTTTTAACTTTACATAATGAGAGTATAAAATATTTCCCAAAAGCTTTTGAATGTTTAACAGAGGATAGCTTAGCATATGACGAATATTTTGCTTGATTAACTGAAGCTAAGCTTTGGTGATATATCATAGTATTTCTTCTAACATTCTTTTCTACTTACGATAAATTTCTTTTAAACTTGAATACGTTATAATTGAAACGAGGAGCAGAGAGAGGAGTCCATTGAATAGGACTATTTCACGCATTCAGTTAAAAATACTTATCCTTAACAACTAATTAAATAAGGAACCTAAGAACAGTAAAAAGCCACCATCTCCATTTTTTACTTCGAAATTCAATATGCATGATCCATTTACTAGTCGCCTTTTATAGCAATAAAGTTTACATTATTTTTAATACATGAAAGCTGCACAAAACATATTCTTGCATAAGCATTATTGATATTATATAGCTACTAAAGAATTTCGCATCAGGTGCTTTCATAAGAATTATGCTTTTCTTATTATTATGCTTCCTATCTGTGTCTATAGCATTTTAAATATGGTATACAATTGAATTTGATATGAGAGTTTGAAGACTAATGTGTATGTATATCCCGAATTCAGAAAAATAAATATAAGTTCTTAATATGCTCAAAAAAAATTTAATTATTCTTTAAAAAAATCATACTTACGTATTAGATAATTTTCTTGAAGGTAATACTTGGAGGGTTAATCCTCTTGAAGCGAACGTTTGATTCTTGCCATTCTTGCCAGAATTATCGGTATATATACTAAACAAATAGAACACTCTCTGCTATTATTTACGAGTAACTTCCGTCAACAATTGTGTTAAGAACACAGAAAAATCTTATCAAATCTTAGGAATTAGTTTCGATGCCTATGTGATAAATCTTCACTCGCAGCATCTGCAGGCACAGAAGAAATGCATTCAGATATTTTATGACATAACTTGTCATATTATATATAATGCTTTTTTTAGCTTCACAATGACAGCAACTTAGAAGAATTTAGCGGAAAAGTTTAGACTTCGCACTTGACGCAACTGCCAGTTTCTGGGATGGTATGAATAAACCGACGTGAATTAGGGTCATAGAGTGCAAAAAATTAACAATGCATAAAATATTTTGAACTACAGCTATTTTGAAATCTCAAACAAAATTCAAAATGTTTTAAGCTAAAACATACATATATTGAAATATGGATTGCATTAGAAAAAGCATAGTTTTTGTTTTTAAAAGAAGGAAATTAATAAATACTTATATCAGAAATCTTCTGAAGAATCTTACGAAGAATATATGCATTTTAATGTAACATATGATTGTATTTATTCCAAATAAATATAATTCACAAATCTTGGTGTCAAAATCATCTACATAAAATTTTGCATCTGCATAATAATTATTAGATAAACTAACAGTAACTTTCGAAACATCGGAAAAAACTAATTTTAGTTTAAAATACCTTCATAGAAAGGCGAAAACCAAATGGAAAAGGAACGCTTGCGTCTCTTTTAAATTATACATTTCAGTGCTAATTTATAGGTAAAATTTTCTGGAAAGAAAAGAACTAACTGTTGCTTCGTCTCAAAACGATATTCAATATATATATATGTTACGGTGAAACACCGAAATCTGGAGAATGACGATTTTCACCGGTGAATGTCAACATTCACATAGTCTCTTGGTGTATGTCCGAAATATTTTCCAAATACACCGGTCAATGTCGACATTCACCATGTACTAATGGTGAATGTTGAACATATAACAATATTATATTTTCTTTTCCGTAGTTCAGTCGCGAAAAACACACTTGAAACTTGAAATAAGAACTTAAGAACAGGAGAACCTAAAACACACAATACATTCAAAATGAGAAAGGAAAATAATAGAAGTTAAAAACTTACTTAATTATACAGTACGTTCTAAATGAGAAAATAAAATAACAGTAATAAAAAACTTACTAAATTATGTGATTCAAATCTTATTTATTGCAACAACTTAAACTATTATGGCACTTTATGACCTCTCTTTTCGACTTTCACCAGAGCATATCTGTGATTGTCGACATACACCGGTGAGGGTCCGAATGTACAAGAATGTAGTGAAATATTCGGTCTTTCACCGACGTATTTGGTGAATGTTGATATTCTCCGGTGAAAGTCGACATTCTCCAATTTCGGTCTTTCACGGTAACATACTTTATATGTAATGATGTAGCAATTTTGATGGCGTAGCATATAGAACTGAATTCGTAGATGTTAATGAATAATGAAGAGCAAAATTGGCAGCAGAGGAAGATTAAATATTAATTTTTATTTCAATTGCCCTTTGCGACCACTATTCACTTGGCTCTTTAATTGCACCTATTCAAGAACACATACATTTTTAATACTGTTGGGATGGGAAGAGAGCATCGAGGCAGCGTCTTAGCAAAAACAGAGGTAAAAACATAAATATTTTCAAAGAAATGTCATACAAATTGACCTCTTAATTTCTGTCAATATTGTTTTGTGCACAAAACTGTTCATAAAGTTTATTTGAAATTAAAACAACTGCTATAAAATCAGGTCCCCCTTCCCTCCGAATTGTAAACACCTTGATACACTATCACGACTGCTAGTTCTTCGAATCTGTTTAGGAAACATGTAAATGTCTTGAAAGGAACTGGGAGCTTACTGGAAGCTATGTTCTGGGGAAATGTAGAAGAGATAAGTAAGATGCGAAGAGTTTAACTACCCTTTATTCTCCACGATATTACACGCGCTCCGGGACTTCGGGATACAAAAACCAACCACTTGTGGTTTGAAATTAAGAAACTAAGAACTAGTAGCTAACTAAATTTAAATAAGAATTAAACTCGAGTACTTTGCACAGATGATTAACACTAAGACTGGCTTTTCAGATTCGCTAGGACCTAGGGAAAATGAAATTCAGTGATGTCTGGTGGAACTGCGCAATTCAAAATTACACTGTGCTTTCAATCATTTTAATATCTGCCTAACACGTAGCTTCAGGCTAATCCGAGAATTACTTCCTGGGGCGCAGATTTTTATGGCAATGAGTGTGTACATTGCGTTCCTCTATAAAATCATAACAATGTGTCATATGCATTTTTACACGGACCCTTCATTTTTCGACAACTATTTGAATTAGTATTCGCTAAAGTAAACTTTATGCATTGCATGGGAAACGAGCAAACTGTCAGAGACTGGTATTCACAGAAATCATCGCAGATGAAAACGCCGCGCAGAAAGCAACGGAAAAAGATCCTTGCACGTATATTGTGGAACAGTAAAAAACGAGGAGAAACCTTCTCTCTAGAACAGTGTTTCCCAACCTTTTTTGTGCTATGCCCCACCTAATCCTCTCTAAAATTTTTAAGCTCTCCCTAGCATATACATAGTTATTAATACTTAAAAATTGAAATGTTCACGAAAGAAACTTGAATGATAGCTTTTAGGAAGAAATGACTACGAAATTTTGTGAGCAAACACAGTAAGTGAACTTTAAAAACGTGGAGAACTCAAATTCAAGAAAAAACACCTTTTAGTGAAAGTTTTTCATTTTAAGTATTAGTAATTTTTATTTCTTAAATTTAGCGAGTTCCTTCCGCTTGATACTTGCTGCAAAGAAATTTTATGTCAGGTTCCAATTTAGATAACTTGAGTCTCAAGTCTCTCGGTTTCATTATATCACACCGATTTCTTTCTTTCTTTCTTTTTTTTTTTTTTTTTTTTTTTTTCTAGCAGCAAATCATTTATGGCACTAAATCCGCATTCAACGAAATATGAAGATGGAAACTGTAATAGTTCTCTCGTGTTCCATTTGGATATCTGATTCTGGTTTCTTCACAAAGCTATGTCATCGCTCCTTTTATATTAAATAAAGTTTTATTGACTCATCATTTTGCATTTCTGCGAGTTCTTCGTTTTACTGCATATTTGAAATATCAGCCAAATCCACTAGCATTGGCTGCATCATCCAAGTTGGGAAATCAATTTATTTTAAGGTACAAAATCTTTTAAATCAGCCGATAAAATTTTCAGATGATCGACAATAACAAGTATAGCCGTAGTCACGTCACATTTTGGAGCCAAAGAGACTTTTCAAAATTTTTGGGGTAAATAGCATATGCCTGACATAATTCAAAAAAGATAATGAAACCAAATATCTTCCTTTTGCATCGGCATAAGTTTTACTTGCTCCTTGAAGTTGTTTATTTAATATATTTAATTTTTCAAAGATATCGGCTTAATAACCCACAATTGCCTTGCTATCATCCGTTAACGGATTTTTCATCTCAGGTTTGTAGCTTATAAAATAACTAAGAGTATCAAATAGTTCCATAAATCTTTCCAAGCAGTTCCTTTTCAACAGCTTTCTTACTTTAGTGTAAAGTACAAGTCTGATATAGTCTTCATTTTGTTCTTCATAAAATAACTTGAAAAGATGTTCACATTTGGCCCTAGCTTTAATAGCATTTATACACTTTATAACTAAATTTAGTACTGCATTTAGAACAGGCGAATTGTTTTTAGCTACCAGGTTTTCTCTATGAATATCACAATGCACAAGAAGCATTTCTGGATTCTCATCTTTTATCAATTTTAAGCAACCCTTTTTCTTATTCCCTGCTTTATTTTATTTTTCAACCATCATATTAGGAGCATCATCTGCAGTACAAGATGCATTATACTTTTTACTGGTATATTTTTTATATCTAAGTAATTTCGTAGCTTACTATAAATATCTTTGGAGGTAGTGGTGCTTTCTAATGATTTACAGAAGAACATTTCTTCGGCAAAATTTCCTTTATGAATATATCTTACATAAGTTACAAGTACGGCCTCACTATCTCTCAAAGTTGGTTCATCCATTTGCACCGAAAATTTTTTTTCAGCTTTTCAACAAATTGTATTTCAATATTCTCATTTAATCTTTCTTCTGAAAACAGTAATGTTATTTAGTGGCATAGCTTTAACGTCATTGTCATCGTTTTCTAGAACAGTTTTAAATGCTGATATTGATGGTTTGATTCAATTCTCCCCTATAGTACGGCTTTTCCCAGATTAAGCGATGAGTACTGAAATTTGATAAATAGCCTCAAGAGCATGATTAACAGTTGCATTGTAGAGACATTAGGATAATTTTTGGAGCCCGGAGAGATGAAAAATTAACAACGCCTTCGCCGGGAATCAAACCACGGACCTCTGGAATACCGGCCCAGCGTGCAGAACCACTACACCACGAAGGACGCTTGGAAAGCGGGAGAAATACCTTATATACTCCCCTTTTTAAAGGGCGACTAGGGTTTTAGGGGACCTAGTTGCCAAATCCTGGGTGTGGAGAATCATCATCCACAACCCTTTTAGTTCGGGCGCCACTGTAGAGACATTAGGATATTTTTTGGAGGCCGGAGAGATGAAAAATTAACAACGCCTTCGCCGGGAATCGAACCACGGACCTCTGGAATACCGGCCCAGCGTGCAGAACCACTACACCACGAAGGACGCTTGGAAACCGGGAGAAATACCTTATAGCATTATGAGCAGTAAATAGAGACTTTAATATTGCTCTTTTTTCAAAAATTTTCCTTAAAGTGTGAAAATAATTCAAATCTGAATTAATATTAGCATTATGTTTCGCCTTCAAATGTGCCTCAAGACGACCTAGTTTCATTGATTCGTCGGTCAGGCATTATTGGCATAAAATACAAAAGTTGATGAACCGGGTATGAAACCAAATTTTAAATATGCCTCCGAATACCGTCCAATACGAATTTTCTTGCTCTCACCTCTCATTTCACTAAGGGCTGAAAGAAACAAATATAAGATCAATATAAACAAAGCTGGAAGCGGCTGCTGTTGCCATTCAAGGGAAGAATAATATACCAGTTGCCATTCCTACAGTAATAAATAAAATTAATTCGTTGGCTGAAATGTGCGAGAAATGTCTGAAAAGCATAATGTATCAGTTACTTAAATGCCTTTAAAAGCATTTAAATGTCCATGTCTACAGCGAATTCTTTATAAAATATTTAAAATGCACCGCAATTTAAAAACTTTTTACTTATACATCACTTATATTTTTCTTTATTTTGGGGAATAAAAAATAAAATTTCGAAAAATTTTGACTTCGTGAAACATATTTAGAACGTCCTTTGTTCCCTTAAACTCTGAACGAGTCCATTTTCGAATTGCCTCCTTAACAGTCGCATTGCCCCCTTGTGGGGCGTGGGCCCCACGTTGGGAAACACGGCTCTAGAACATTGCGGTACAAAAAGAACGTAGAAAATAAAGTGACGGCAAGATTACTCAACTTCCAAACATCGTCTTCATGTTAAAAAATATAGCAGCTATAAAATACTGAATGACAAAAAACATCGCAGAAATATGCATTTTTGCAATTAAGCCATTCAGAGTTCTATAAAAGATGATGTTTGCTAATGCAGTATTATTTTGAGTACAGCTGACCCTCACTAATACGACCACTCACAGTTACAAGTGATTTTGGTCTTCTGTAGTTTGGTTTATTTAATTATGGCAAAGCACACTAGAGCTATCTGCCTAAGGAGAGGGATGCCTTCGTGGAGGGACTTTCTAAGTAAAACTGACTCGTATACACGTTACACATCGGGAAAACCACAAAAAACGCCCATGCAGCCAGCCCGTTCCCGGGATTCGAACCTCTGGCCGAACTACCAGTGTTCAGCGACTTAACCGCTCGGCCGCTGGTGGGCGGTCTTCTTTGGAGGTGGTCATCATAGGAAAGTAATGTCTAATAAAGACGTTGGTTTATTTTTTCGAGAAACACTGATTACTCTTGTCTTCTTGGGAGGTATTCGCTACGACAGACTTCATTGCATTTTAACTGGAGAGAAAATATGAAATACAGTGATTATTTTAGTGCCTTTTTTGGCTATGTATTTCTCATTCGACATAGCTTCTGTATTTTTGTCACGATCCACCACTTTATTTTCTGCGGCGATGTTTTCAAACTGTGAAATTCTGTCACCACTTTATTTTCTACGACAATATGTACCATGATGTTTCACTAGATACGAAATTTTCTTCTTGTTTTTTTTTTTTTTTTTTTTTTCTACCACGATGTTTTTTACGATGTTATCTTTGCTTTGTCTTCTTTGTGACATTTTCGTCGGAGGGAGGTTTCAACCTTATCCGTCAGGACGATGCATCTATAATCCTGTTATCCTGTTAGCGTTGCAGTTTATAGTTTGATCCTTAATATGCAACTTGATTTCTGATTTTAATTTACTTAGTGGGTAAGAGTAACCTGACTTCTAAAATGCTAAAGTAAACTTTGACTTTGTGTCCCAGCAGGATCTCATGTTGTTACGAAAAAGTTGTTGGTCATTTAATTCATTCACACACACACACACACACACACACACACAAGGAAAAAAATGCGGGGGGGGGAAGAAAAACATTAGAAGGAAAACGTTACTAAAATGTTTGGAAAACTTTCTATAACCATATCGATCAAATTGTTTAGCTGCAGTAATCTGCAATTGCATTCAGAATTTCAGTAGTTTATACACATATAGTTATGTTTCATATAGTCAGTTTTCGTTGCTTCAACTTTTCCAGATAAATTATGAGAAATAATGACATTTTATGAGGTTCAAATTATGTCTTCCTTTTAGATGATGCTTTATGTATACCCAGTTTAAACCTTACTTATCTTAAGGCAATGTAAAATATATTGAATGCTCTTTAAATAAATATAACGTATAGGGATATACAAAATTCACCTTTAAAATTCTGTAAAGATTGTCAAAATTCTGTATCGGCAGTATGATTCTGATGAAATCTGTTACAAAACACTTACATTCAGGTTTTTCAGGTTTATGATTTTGAATGTTAATTCAAATAGTTTGTCGATTTCTTGGATGAAGTTTAGATTCTAGCCCAAGTTATTTTTCCTCGATTATGTGATTTAGTCATAAAGTTTAGGGAAACTTAAAATATTTACATAAATATCTTGCATGAAATATTATGATTCCGGCTTTCAGTTATTACATATAGAATACGAAGCAGCGAAGCCTTTACTACCCTGTTATGTTTAAGTTCTAAGTGACAGATTTGATAAATTAATTAATTTTGAGAGACAATCATCATCATGGATTGTCAAAGTAAGTTTGCTTGCATTTTCATTAAATGCTGATTTAAAAATTTCTCATGGCTTCCAAAACATCTCTTCTCATGCTATTTATATATGTGCAGAAGAAACAGAAGAGCTACAAAGGCTATATTATTTGTTTCGTTAAATTATCACTGCGCTAGATTATTATTATTTAAACAAGGTGTAAGAAGGTACTGTGTGCCAAATTTGTCACTTTAAGGAAAACTAAAAGTCATCAGTTAAAATAAAAATCAAATATAACTTAAATCAATGTGAATTCATAGAAAATTATAGCAATTTAAATTATTTCACACCCTAAATAGGCTTTACATTCTGACTTTAAACTAAATCTCTTTCAATACTAAATAATCATCTCAGAAGAAGATGAATTTTAAACTTGTAAGCGTTATATGTTCTTTCACGTAAAATTATTATGTAAAATAATTCAATTAACTTTGCTTATAAATTCTTGTAATATATTACTCAGATGCTTTTCATGATTGTCATACGTATTTCCTAATTGTAATCAAATTAAAATATTATCTATAATCTTGTCACTGAACTCGCTTGAATGCAAGACTTTACTATATAACACTTATAGAAAGTTAAGGAAGTTTTCAAAAATGAAAATTAAAGCAAAATTAAATGTAATAATATTACTGAATTTTTTCCTCTTTATTTGCCCGTATCTTAACTTTGGCACCATAAATCACTTTATCATTTTCTATAATCTCCTTGAAAATAAAAGTTCTTTTGCAAGACATACATTTTATGCATCTCAAATATGACTGAGATATCGTTTTATAGCTTTTATAGAGGTATTTTCTAAGAAGTGTTTGCTTAGTGAAATTGAAGTTCGAGTGCATAACTACAAAGTAGTGCATTTAATGAATATTTAAGCGATAAGGATAAGAATGTATCACTTTTATCCATAAGTCCAAAAACTAAACTATGGTTTACTAATTTTTAAACGTTACACTTTACTACATTTCAACGGAGAATAAGAAGGGAAAGTAATATCATTATTCAAAATTTGAAAGTAAAAAAGAAAGAGTAGATTTCCTACTCTAAAGTGAAATAGTCAATTTCTGGAAGCAGTTTTCAGATCAGAAGTTATTTTACTTATCTGCAAATTAAATGTAATTCTTACCCTCTCCATATTAGAGTTTCGTGATCTAAAATAAAGTTATAATTGTTGTTAAATAGTTTGCTAATGGTTAAAATAATAAGAGAAGCATCAGTATTCAGCATAATAGTGAATATTTTTATGAAAACACTGAGTGACTTCAGATTTACGATTATTCAAGGATTTTTTTTTCGACAGGCTAGATAGAGAAAATAACGATATTCATAAATCTCACCCTGAAATCTTTTACGTAGTTGCCAAACTAAGCTTTTCCTTAACTTATTGATCATTTGTTACGAAACCCGAAGGTGAAATAATGTTCTTCCTGAAGGATAATAATCTAGTTATAAACGGTAAACAATTGACAAATTAAATCAAATACTGTAACACTTATCTTGGGTTCAACTCAGTTACCATCAACTAAAAGGTATCACATGTAATCTGCGGGTGAATATTCGCCACAAGAATATCTAAACAAACAGACACAGAAAATAAGATAACGGTTAATCTTTGGATTATGGTAACTTGGCGATTTTTTGGCGAAAATTTGGCGACCAACCCTGCTACAGCAACCTGCTAGTTATGTCTAGTTATGTTTTGGATGCCATTTTGTTTTCACGAAGTAAAGGCATGTTTTTTTTTTTTTAACTCAACATTTTTTCTAACAATATGCTAGCCGAATTACTCTTATACTAGAACTTTTATGGAACAAAAATGCTTAATCATGACGAAGATTAGGTGCGAAATTGGGAGAAGATGCAGAATCGCAACCTGCTTGCCGCGTTTTTAAGAATTGCACATACACGGTATCGTCCATGTACACGTCGACCTAGTTTCACTTAAAAAAACATCCCAGAATTGCACAAAAATGGCATTGCGCCCACTCTTGACTTTATCCATGTACACTGCTAAAGTCCTAGCTAGTAACCTTTATCGCCTTACCAAAATGTCGCCAAACTACCTGTTACCATATCCCAAAGATTAGCCTAAGATAACTTTTAAATTTATTTTACCTCGCCACTTGTGAGCGTTAAATTAAAATATATAACACTAAATTGCCAATCACCTGAAATTTGCTTAAACACAAGATTTCTTCAAATTACTACAAATTTAAACGAGAACCGTATTTGACGGCATATAAGACGCACTCTTATTTGGAAGGCCACACACATGTAGATGTAGAAAAAGTTATGTGTGTCTAGACCTTTATCCGGGCTAAAAATAGCATTCAGTATTGAAAGTTAACCTGTGTCCTTCACGTATAAGACGCAGGTAACTTTTTTGAGACCAAATTTAGGAAAAAAAGTGCGTCTTATATGCCGTCAAATACGGTAATTTATTTCTACCAGGCTAAAACCTTTGCCTACAAGTGTAACTGACACGGAAATCTCTCACATACAGCTACGCAAAATTCCTTTAATTTTATAGTAAAATTGCTTGCCACTACATAAATTCTGTACTTGCTGGAATGAGCGAACTTCGCAGCGAAATGAGGCAGATAGGAAAGATGTAATTTAAATAACATTTTTAATGGAACTTAAACATAAGTGCCATAATATTAACAGAAAGAAATCATTGCATAATGAGAAACGAAATTGCTGTTCAACTTATTACACCAAACCCTTGAAATGTTTAATATCCTTTTCTGCCGTTGTGTCAAATATTACGGAGAAAGCAGATTTTATTTCTAATGATATTCTGCAATTAATACTTTAAACAGAGTTTTAAACCGAGCTCTTAAATTTCAAAACAATTTTAATGAAATTCTAGTGGAGGATGACTCAAGGATAATTAATTAATTATATAAAAATAAAATACAATAGAGAAAAATTTTCCTGTGGTTATCGTATAAGACAATATTCTCTAACCTAAATAACGAAACGTTGCTGAGCTTTTCCTTGTAATGCGTGTAAGTATTGAAATTGACCCTGAAATATTTTAGAGGATGAAAAATGATACTGTAAGGTTTCTTATCTATTTACAAAGCCCTAGAAAATACTATCAACTTTAAAATCTAAAAAAGAAGCATTCGAAGACAATCAGATAGTTCCTTACTCCTTTTTCATTAATATTCCTGTCTCATGAGCTATACTTTTCGATTAGGTTATATCAACTTAGAGCAGATCTAGTCAAAAAGATTACGTTTAAAAAGTTTATTATTTACTTTTTGTCAGACTTAACTTGCTTGAACTTTATTTTAGCTAGTAAAAAGTAAAAGACGAAAATAAAATTTGATATTTGATTTGCTGCATTTCAAATTCTTTACTTGATAATATGTGCACTGCCAATGCTTTATGAGCAATTATGAGCATTAAAGCACAAGAATAAAGGTTTTATCACATTTGCACTGATGCTACTTAAAAAACCGAAATAGCCAAAATGTTTGTCTCGAGACGCTCTATCATTTAAAAAAAAATATGTCTCTAGTCCAATTAGAATCTGAGATGCATACGCATAAAATGGTAACTCATATAAACATACTGATTATTCATACTAGTATTCATGGGTCAATGGGAAATTGCACCCTAATTGAGATACAGACATAATCTTTATCTTAAAGTGATGAGGCACGGAAATGGAGTTTTATCACCAAATGATCTATGAAAGATTCAGTTAAAACTATATTTTTTTTATTAAATATTAGGTTGCTATGAAAATCAAGGCCTTTTTTAGAGTCTTCCGAAAAATTGCCTTCAATATAATGGTCTCTAAATTTCTGCTTTAAGAGTACATAAAGAGATGCAAAACCGCTTTTAAATTCAACTCATTCCCGTAATCTGAGTTATATGTTAATTTAAGTAAGACCTTTATTCTCACACACATTTCCTGTATTTCTTTAAATCCAGGTTTATTTCTCATGAATACAGTCGTCGTGTTAATATCTAATTCAATGGAGGATTTATAAGAAAATGAAAATGATAGTAATGTTTCTGAGGATTTTATGGTGACAAGCTGAAAATCCAGCTTCTGAAATTTGTTATAGACATTGACAAGCTGGAAATCCAGCTTATTGCGGTATATTATTTGGTCTTTCCTATGACCCCTTTCTTTCAGCTGCTGTACTGACACACCATTTAGATCAAACAACTTAGAAAGAGAAACTGACGAGATAAATCAAAGATTCAATATACATCAACAATTGTGGAACCAGTGTGGAATTTTTTAAAGAGCTCAATTGTTTCCCTTCCAAATCTCAGAAGTTGTTGGTTTAAGCTAAATTTGATCTACAGAGATGTGAGCACACTTGTCCACCTATAATTATAGAAAATGGCTGCAAAATAGGATACATTTTGGTTGTAGAAATATCCTGGAGTCCATATAACGATGTGCTATCGATTGGTTTATAGACATTTATTGATAAAGTAACAATTTTAATAATTAAAAGAAAGATTCTGTCTTGAGTTTATAAAATTGTTGACCACATCTATTTTGGGTGCCACTTCACACTAGTGCCAAATTTATTTTTGTAAGAATGTTGGAAAATTAAAGCCTCGTGTGTCTAGGGTTAGGTTAGGGTTATTAAATTATGGTAAAGCACACGAGGGCTATCTGCCTAAAGGAAGGGATACCTTCGTGGAGAACTTTGTAAGGGAAACTTAGAACGATACACATGGGGAAAACCACGAAAACGCCCATGCAGCCAGCTCGTTCGCGAGATTCAAACCTCGGACCGAACTACCAGTGTTCAGCGTCTTTACCGATCGGCCGCTCGTGTGTCTAGGAATTGCTCTCGAATACCTCAAGAAATGGAAATGGAATAATCAACTATCAAGAAACTCAAGATTGAAATTCCTCTAAGGCTATCAGTTTTAGAACTTCGAAAGTGTAAATTTATCGTCACATGTACTTTGCGACACATGCCAGTTGTTATATGCAACACATATTTTGAGGTTGGAAGCAAGAAATGCAACAACTTGTCACCTATTGAAAGTAAGATCAATGGTAGTGCCTCTTAGAAGAGAAGTATACTCCGGTTAGAATGACCTTCATGCGATACCGGTGCTAGATTACCAAGTACAGAAGATTGCAGAAGATTGCCAGGGTGCTATATTAGCAAATCTTAAAAAGGATTTGAAATTAGAGACTATAGAAACGTTCATCTGAACAAATTTAATGCATGAGCTTTACTGGATTAAGAAGAAGAATTGGGACGTATTTATTTCCAATAGGGTTGTAGAGACACTAAGTTATTTTTTGGAAGCAGGCAAGATGAAAAATTAAAAACGCCTTCGCCGGGAATCGAACCACGAACCTCTGGAATACCGGCGCAGCGTGCAGAACCACTACACCACGAAGGCACGCTTGGAAGGCGGGAGAAATACCTTATAGGGGGACAGAAATTAGAAGTTTGACATCAATGAACCTATGTACCAAAAATACAAAATCCTGTGGATCTTCCATCTCGAGGATGTTCAGGGAAACACCTGGTTAAAGAAAAGTCATGGGAAGGTCCTATCTGGTTAAAATTTTCAAGAGATGAATGGCTGGATTTCGAACCGTTTGCGAATGAAGAAAATTCAAAAAAAAGAAGAAATTCGGAAAGGAAGAAGATTAAAATATCCTCTAGAAGTGAAGGAAAAACAGATTTTTTATAGAATATGTTCACAGAAGAAGGTAATTAGAATTACAGCATGGATTTATAGATTCGCAAGAATGCTGTGGAAGAATTTGAGAAGGTAGAAAAGATTCATTTTGAAGAAAGTCCAACAAGCGTTTCACTCGAGGAAAACAAATGCAGTCTTTATCAAAAATTGTCCATTCATAAGGATCATTAAGAGTGAAGACAAAGGTTTTCTGCGAAAAGATTATGGAGATTATTTTATGTTTCTAACAGTTATTTTAATTTTCAAACATGCTATACTATCTATTCTCCTTTTCCACGTACTATTCCCTACCAGAATAAGTTTTTACTATCGCATTGCATGTAAATATGGTAGACTTAGTATTTAAAGGAAGATTTCCCTTACTTCAGTAGACGAGCTTAGGAGTCCTTAGTGGTACGTGTTTGAGTCAGGCTACTTCGTTGTTTAAAGCTAACTACGCTCGGCCATATTGTACGTGCCTGCTGATATTCGCCGGTTAATTTAATTAAGGGCTAACTACGTTGATAATTGTGTCCAGCTTCGGCTAAGTTCAGTTTCGTTTAGCTTTAGATTAGTTTCTTATTTTCTTATCTTGAGTTAAATCCCAAGTGGAGGCTTTTCTGTAAGCCTGAGGAAGGGGCCATCTGTATTAGGTTGAACTAATAAAGGTTGCATTAGGTTGAGCTAATAAAGGGCGAGGTTAATCCTTCTCTGGACTTTTCATTTACACACTTGGACTCAGCGATAAGTCGCTAGATATTTCAACAAGGTTTCTACAAAATTAAGCATAAACAAAATAGTTAGAAGCATTACAAAATCAAGAAGATTTTAGACTTCCTTTAGTATCTGTTATCTTGCTATCACCTCGTTGTTAAAAGTTTAATAATGGGGAAACACCAAGAACTGGGAAATGTCAGGTGTACAGTGTTTAATGTCAGCACTGAGAGAAGATTACTGGATATTGAAGAGTAAGAAGATTGTTAAGAAAATTATACAGACATGTTTTGTTTACAAAAACTACAGTAAGAAACCTGTGATTGTATCTGAAGAATTTTTATCAGAAGATCGTGACAGAAAAGCTTTAGTTTTTGAAATCATGGGAATGGTCTTTTAAGACTAGTTTTTGAAGTCATGGGAATGGTCTTTTAAGACTCCTTTATTTAAGAAATGTATCTAAGAATTAGACAATATAGTTTACTTGTGCCGTTTATCAAGCTGTTCTGTCTACTGACAGTTGCATTTTAGCTTTGAGAAGATTTTTTGCGAAAAGAGCTCGTCAAAGTGCTGTCAACATCATGCCCACTTACACGAGACTTCCACCACGCTCTACCAACTACAAATGCATCCGCCTACACTAGATTTTTGGTCAACCAACCTTCAATACAGAGGAAAATACGACTAATGATGCTAAAACTCGAAGCGCTACGTACTGAATGCTGCAATGCGGAACACTGTCCCATCTAGCCATAGGAGTCATAACTCTTACATGGATATTAATATCTTTATACTAGTTAATGCAATGTCAATGCATAACTTTAATGCTCAATCTAATAAAATAGGGAAATGCACATTTTATCTCATGTATGTACACTCTTAGATTTAAAAAAAAAAAAAAAAAAAAAAAAGACGCACCAAGAAGGAGTTATCCGAATGGGACGAAAATCGGTAGAAGTGATGTACATGTACAGAAAAACAAATTATTACAGTTTGAGAAAAAGTGGATGATTTATTGAAGTGAGAGAGCTTCACAAAATGAAAAAGTCAGTAATGCGTTTGTCCACCTCTGGTCCTTATGCAAGCAGTTATTCGGCTTGCTATCGATTGATAGAGGTTGCGGATGTCCTCCTGAGGGATATCGTGCCAAATTCTGTCCTACTGGCCCGTTAGATCGTCAACATCCCGAGTTAGTTGGAGGTGCCCTGCCCATAATGCTCCAAACGTGCTCAATAGGAGAGAGATCCGGCGACCTTGCTGGCCAAGGTAATGTTCGGCAAGCACTAAGGCAAGCAGCAGAAACGTGCAGTGTGAGGGCCGACATTATCTTGCTGAAATGTATGTCCAGGGTGGCGTGACATGAAGGGCAACACAACGGGTCTTAGAACTTCGTCGACGTACCGGTGTGCTGTAAGGTTGGGACGGATGGCAACCAAAGGGGTCCTACAATGAAATGAAATGGCACCCCAGACCACCACTTCTGGTTGTCGGCTTGTCTGCCGGAAGACAGTCAGGTTGGTATCACACCGCTGTCTGGGACGTCTCCAGACTCGCCTTCGCTGGTCGTCGGAGCTCAGTTCAAAGCGGAACTCATCACTGAAGATTATTTTACTCCAGTCAGTGACATTCTAGTCTGAATGAGCTCGACAACACTGCAAACGGGCTTGACGTTGTACAGAGGTCGGTGGTAGTCGGCGCAAGGGACGCCGTGACCTCAGCCCCCTTTCTGTGAGCCGTCTTTGCGGTCACTGAAGCACTAGTTGCACGTACAATCGATGATAATGATGCATCTGGGGCTGTGAGTGCCGCTCTGACGATTGCTCGGTCTTCA